>NC_141166.1:12392500-18050000 GCF_055505025.1 Bos grunniens
TGGGTGTAGGTGGATCACCAATGGAGTGTGGGTTGCTGATCAATGAAAGGGTGGATGGCTGGCCAGTGGGAGTGTGAATAATCAACCAATGGGAATGTGAGTAATGGACTGATGGGAGAATGAATGACTGGTCAGTGGTCATATGGGTGGTTGGCCAAAGAAATTTTATGAATGGGATTATGGATGGCCAGATGTGTGGATGGATAGCCAGTGGGGTAAGGGTGACCAGTGAGCAGTGGGGGCCATAAGATCTGCAATCCCATCCCAAAGTCCCTTCTACCCCATTGGCCCAGATGACCAAAGCAGGGCCTAGAGAATGGCCTCCATAGAATGACAGGCGCATTTCCTCAGAGTAAAATGCTGTACCAATTAGTGTAGTATAGTAACTACCTGTATCAGTCAGGGTGGCTGCTGTAACAGCCATAGCTTAACACAGTAGAAGTTTATTTCTCACTCACATCACAGTCCAGTGTGAGTAAGAGGAGGAGGGTCTTCTACTCCACACAGTCAATCAGGGATCCAGCCTCCAAATGATGGTTTGGGCTACAGTGTGCTGGCATCTGGGCTTCCATGGTGGCTCAATGAATAAAGAATCCATCTGCAACGCAGGATATGAGGGTTTGATCTCGGGGTCAGGCAGATCCCTTGGAGGTGGGCATGGCAACCCACTCCAGTATTCTTGCTTGGAGAATCCCATGGACAGAGGAGCCTGGCAGGCTACAGTCCATGGGGTCACAGAGTCAGACACGACTGAAGCGACTTAGCACACATACGTACTAGCCTCTGGCCAGCAGATGAATATGGGAGTGGTGAGAAAGCACAATTACTTGAAATGCAGGGTCCATCACTCCCTAGTGATAGCTGGTTAGTTGTTGCTTTAGTCATGTCCGACTCTTTTGTGATCCCATGGACTGTAGTCCTGCCGGGATCCTCTGTCCATGGGATTTCCTAGGCAATAATACTGGAGTAGGTTGCCATTTCCTTCTCCAGGGGATCCTGCATTGGCAGGCAAATTACCAGTGAGCCATATTGGAAGTCCAGTGATAGCTGGTTATATGACCCCAGCTTGATATAAATGGGAAAAGTAATTTAGCAGGTGTCAGAGACACTGGTCACTAACCTCTCTTGAGCCATGCTCTGTCATGGGGTGTTGAAAAGATTAAATGAGATGATAGATTGTAAAACACTTAGGACAAGGCCTGGCTTATTGTCAAGGCCCAATAAATAGCAGCTATTAGAATAACTGAGCCTGTGAGATAGACAAGGCAGGGACGCCTGCTTCCATTGGGCTGAAAGCAAACTGAGAATCAGAGAGGTCAGGTGGTTTGTTTAGCAGACATCTGGGAGAATCTGGCCTAGAGCCCAGGGTTCCTGTCCCCATAACTGTTGCTCCTTTTTGCCGCCAGGGTGAAGGTTTGCATTGTCGTAGGAGAGGGAACAGGCCTGGTGGGGAGTTTCTTGGCTACCCTCGACCCTCACAAGGGTAGAGCTCCCCGTGCCCTTATATAGTCTCTGAGTGATTTGTCTTGACTCAGCAGCTGGACCTCATTCCTCACTGTCAGCCTTCAGTTTACAGGCCATTAACTTCAGCCCTCCTGGGGGCTGGGCCAGATGGGCCTCTTCATCCCCCGCCCTCTACTCGCTTTCTCTCTCAAACACACACACTCACACACATACACACACTCCCTAAGTGTGTGCCATTGGCACTCAGTTCTATAAGCCACTTGCTGTGTGACCTTGGACAAGTCCTGTTCCTCTCTCGGCCTGCTTCTGCCATCTGTACCATGAAAGTCCTTGGGTCCAGTTGTGGCTGGTGGTCCTGCCAGCCTGATGTCTTGTGGACCCACTCTGTCTGTGGACCCCAGCCCCTTTCTCACAGCTCTCAGGCTCCAAGTCTACTGGATGGGTCCTCAGATTCCGGGATCCCAAGAGGTCCTGGGAGTCCCCTGGGCCAGCCTCAGCCCTGTATCTGAATTCCATAACATCCCCAAGGTGCTCATGCAGCCTGAGCCCACACTCCAGGAGAAGGGAGCTTATTCCATCCCCTCTTATCTGTGGACAAGAGTGGCAGTCAGAACGTTCTTGACATGAAGGTGAGATCTGCCTCCTTGGCCCTAGCTCTGACCCCTGGACTCCCATGTTTCTGCCCTGTGAGTGCACTTAGTGTTTGAACCATTCTGTGCTAAATGCTTTCCACACCATGGCCCATTTGATCCTCACAACAACCCTATGAGTTTAGGTACTGTTGTTAGTCCCACTTTATGGAAACTCTGGTAGAGGCTGAACAATTTGCCCAGGCCACATCACACAGTTAGCAGGGCCTGAGTCCTACTCTTAACACGTGCTCTCTAAGTCAATCTTAGCAGTACTGTCCCCACTGGAGCTACTTTGTAAATGTGTGCAGTGTTTTCAGTTATCATCATGATAGACATTTAGTGGGCTTGAGCTAAATTCTATCATTATATCACTGCTCCCCACGGGCACAGAGGCTGATAAGGGGACTGGGAGAGACTATAGAAAACAGACTTCCTTGGTTAGGGCCAGTTTGCTGGGGTCTTGAAGGATGAGTAGGAGTTCACCAAGTGCAGACGTGATGGAGGACATTGCAGGGAGGAGAATCGAAAAGGCCAGCAGGAGGCAGCGGGGCTTGGCTAAGCCTAAAAGGGTGGGTGAGCAGGGAGACAAAGTCCTTAGGCCCACCAGCCCCTCACCCAGTGTCTCTCCTTGTTCCCTGGCTCAGACGGAGCAGTGGTGTGCATGCTCCAGTTCCCCAACCCCAGCTGGTACTGGGACACGGTGACCAAGATCTGCGTGTTCCTCTTCGCCTTCGTCGTGCCCATCCTGGTCATCACCGTGTGCTACGGCCTCATGCTGCTGCGCCTGCGCAGCGTGCGCCTGCTGTCGGGCTCCAAGGAGAAGGACCGCAGTCTGCGGCGCATCACCCGCATGGTGCTGGTGGTAGTGGGCGCCTTCGTGGTGTGCTGGGCCCCCATCCACATCTTCGTCATCGTCTGGACGCTGGTGGACATCAACCGCCGCGACCCACTCGTGGTGGCCGCGCTGCACCTGTGCATCGCTCTCGGCTACGCCAACAGCAGCCTCAACCCCGTGCTCTACGCCTTCCTCGACGAGAACTTCAAGCGCTGCTTCCGCCAGCTCTGCCGCATGCCCTGCGGCCGCCGGGAGCCCAGCAGCTTCAGCCGCGCCCGCGAAGCCACGGCCCGCGAACGGGTCACCGCCTGCACCCCGTCCGACGGCCCCGGCGGTGGCGCAGCCGCTTGACCCGGGGCCGGCCGGCCCGCCGCGCGCCCCTCCGGAGGGACCCGGCGGTTAGGCGGAGTCCTAGTGGGGGCGGGGGCCACGACGCGGGGTGGGGCGGGCGGCGGCCCTGCCGTGGGGTGGATCGCTGGTCTGGGACCGGCTGGGAGTGGGCCGGTCGGCGGGGCGATGCCTCTAGGCCGAGCTCAAGGTCAAGGGCTTTGGGTTGGGGCAGGGGGAGCTCGCTAGCCCCGGGGAGTGGACCTGTGGCTCTGGGATTGGGCCGCTAAATCGGGGCCCCTTCGTTCTAGTTGGAGCTGGGTTGGCGGGAGTGAGAGCCTGGTCTGAGACCCGGCCCAGGACCAAGGAGGGCCGGTGCTGCGGACGGTGGAATCGAGCTTCAAGATCCGGCCCGGTGTGATGGGGAGGGGCCTCCTGTGGGTGTGAGTTGAAAGACGGGACGGTGAGGCTGACGGTCCAGCTCCGGATGGGGCTGGGAGAGAGGGCCTGTGTACAAACAATGGGGCCGCAGCTTGGAGTCGAGTCCCAGCCCGGAGTTCCAGAAAGGGGAGGGGCTCGCCGAGGTCCAGGCCCAATTTGCCATTTTTATGAACGAAGAGAAAATAAACTAGAAAGGATACACCTTTTCTCTCCTCGACAGTCGTTTCCCTGGAATGGGCAGGGAGGCGCAGCATCGAAGTGAGCTTGAGATGGGACAGTGGAGTTGCAGGACAGGGTAGCAAGCAAGACAGGCCTCAGCTGCGGCGGGGTCCCCACGGGGAGGAGTCAGGAGGGCTTGCAAATCCCAAACCAGAGCTGCCAGTCGGCCTCTGTGCCAAAGGCTGGTGAGGGGGGCTGAGGCAGAGGAAGGGGGCTTCTACTTTGAAGTTAGGTCCTCAAGCCACAGGGAGGACACTTTGGGGGTCCCCACGGCTGTGGCTTCTCTGGCCCAGATGCTGGAGGACAGAGGGCCACGCTAATAGCTCCCTGAGTGTAGGAGGCCCCTGGCTCTGGGTGTGTGTGGGGGGTGGGGGGGTGGTTTCTAAAGCACCAGGGTGGCATTTTCCTCCTCTCAGACACTGGCACCCTATAAGAACCTCCAAGAAATCCTCTCTCCCTTCTCCCAACATCTGGCTACTACACCCAGTATGTCTGATGAACTGCATCCCGGCCCTGGGACATGACTTGGAAGGGACTGGGGAGAAGAAGGCTTTTATAACCACAGTGCCAGCATCAGTCTGTGTCCCCAGGTCCCCACCCCCTGCGCGAGCTGCCCCATTCAAGCTGCTGAGGGCCAGGTCCACCAGACTTAGGCATAGAAGTTTTCCTTTTCATTTGGCATTTTATTCTGGCATCCCCAGGTCTTTGTTTCCCCCTATATCAGGGTCTGGTCTGTTCTCTGTGTCCCCCACCCCAAACTTCATCTCCACCATCCCCCCACCTCTCCCCTCTCTCCACAACACTGCCTCTGTCACATACACCCTGACTCCCTATTGAAGCTGTGTGCTGACATCTTTGTAAAAACAAATTTAATTTTCTTCCCTTTTTGGGACAGATGGAAAGACATTGACGTCTTTGTCTTAAACAGGGGAAAAAAAAAAACAAAACGATATACCTCTTCTCTCTTTGACAGTCATTTCCTTGGAACAAAAGCCTTTCTCCTCTCTGGGAGGCTGTCACTCCAGCAGGGGCTGAACTAGCAGTCTGGGGGTTGGGGCTCAGGCACCAAGGTGGGCTTTGGGCACAAGAGGGGCAGGGATGCCCTTAGTGGGCAAAACGTAGTCACCTTCTCAGGATGAGAAGCCCCAGACCTGGGAATGTCCTTCCTTCAGAAGTGGCTCCACTAGTGCCCTGGAAGATGTGGGATCATAGCCACACTCCGATCAGGCTGCTAAGCTACCAAGGCCTGGGGTCCCAGTCCACCTGGATCACTGTCACCATCCAGATGGAGCTTGTGACTATAAAGATCTCTCTGTCTGAATGGGTAAGGGGTTCAGCAAGGCAGGGGACACACTCCGGGACACTTGTTATCATCACTTGGGACCCCTCCTGCTAGTGCTTTCTGGAGATGTCATAGAAAGGGGACAATTTAGGAACCAGGGAAGACTCTTGAAGGTGGTGACATTGGAGCCAGGGCTGTTTATTCTCCTTGCAAACACTGGGTCCCCTTCAACCCCTCTGGGACAGGTCTGTCTTGAGGCTGCTCTGGACCCAGTCACTGCCATTTCCTGTGGCTGTCTGGATCTGCCTGCTTGTTACCAATCCTGGTATATTTCGTCTTGGAGTCAGCAGGGGCTGGGTCCTGACCACGTGCATTTAAGGTAAAGCAAACATGTTGAAATCTACTTCCTGTGCGCACTGGGCTCTGGGACTCAGAAGTGAGTCCAATATGGCCCCATCCTCAGAAGGTTCGAGCCTATGCTTGGACCAAAGCATAAATGAATCTTTGCATCTCAGTGTGATGCATGTGAGGTGATAGGGAGCCCTGGGATGGGCGGGGGTGTCACAGGGAAATGCCTTTTCTAGCTTTTTACTGAAACCCATATTTGTAGCAATTCTGAGAAGGGTGGAAAGGGTCAAAGGGCCTTAAAAGATGACTAGGAGCTAGCCACCCAGAAGAGAGAACAGTGTGTACAAAAGCATAGAATGATCAAGTGCTTGGTAAACCCAAGAAATTGTGTGCAGCTGACTCATCGGGCTCAGTTGAATGCTTCCGTGTGCTAGCCCCCATGCCATGAGCTTGATGCCCATCATTTCTCTGGTCCATGACAGCCCAGTGGAGCAAGTAATACTGCCTTTATTTTAAACAAGAAGTCAGGCTCAGAGAGGTTGAGCCACTTACCCCTAATTCACAGAGCCCATTCGTGGTCGCAGAACTCAAGTCCATGGAACTCCAGGGTCCAAGTTTTCAGTGAATTCCGGGCATCATTGAAGTAGAAGAGCCTTAGTAGCCGGTATCCTGGGGTGACGTTTTTGAAAACTTAAAACTAAATGGAAAAATCTGAGGGAAAAGGGCAATTTTCCGTGAACTTTTGTTCCTCCTGAAGCTCTCCAAATCTTCAAGTTTCAAAGTGTATTGTGCATGATGCATTTTAAAGCTGCAAATTGACAATGTAATTCTAGATCATCACCGGGCTCTCAAAGCGGTGGAGTAGGTCTGATTTCCTACAAAATTTCCACTCCTCTCTTTTCAAGAGGTGGGAGGAAAGTTTTCACTTCTGGTTTCAAAATGTCCTACAGTTTTATATCTCTTCTTGTAATAGAAGTAGTGGTTAAAGCTGGGGTCAGAGCTTGGTTTTCCCTCTCTGTGTCTGTTTCCTCATCTGAAGAATGGACTTCCTTCATGGGATTGTTGTGAGGATTTAATGAATTAATGTATGTACAGGGCCCAGCACATGAGCTATTAACATGTGTAAAGTATCCATTATTACTCAAAAGTAGAGTTGCTGTGCAAGGTCAGAGCTGGAGGCCCAGATGGAAAAGGAGGTGAGCTTTCAGGGGTAGTGATGAAGAGAGAAGAGATGGGGGACCCAGCCTGGGGATCCCCTGCTTTTTAGGCTCAGGCGCCA
This sequence comes from Bos grunniens, assembly GCF_055505025.1. Taxonomy (NCBI): domain Eukaryota; kingdom Metazoa; phylum Chordata; class Mammalia; order Artiodactyla; family Bovidae; genus Bos; species Bos grunniens. The sequence continues at coordinate 12,399,328 of NC_141166.1, forward strand.
CCATGGAGAGTGAGAAGCTGCCAGAGAGGCAGGAGGAGGATGGGGAGAATGTGCTACCATGGAAACCGGAGGAGGAGGGCGTTCCCAGGGGGAGGGAGTGATGGATAATGTCAAGTGTCATGTAAGAGAGGTTGGGTGGGGAGGGCAGGAGAGTGAAGGGAGTAAACTGGAGCCTTCAGGTTCAGTCCTAGGTGTGGCCTGGAAGCCTCGACAGTGGATTCAGAAATCAGCTCTGATGTTAACTGTCTGGCTGTGTGACCTCTGTAAGGAATTTGCCCCCTCTGTGCTTCTGCTTCCTTCTAGACGTAAGACAAGGGAATGAATCAGCCTCTAATATGATGCTCAGTTTCTAGTAAGTGTCCTGATTTTGATGGATCCTTGACCACTTCTAGCATTAGGATCTTAAGCAAGTCACTTCACTTCCAAGTGCCCTCTCTGAAGGTCAGACAGGGCACATGAAAAGTGAAAGTGTTAGCGCTTAGTCGTGCCCGACTCTTTTTGACCCCATGGACTGCAGCCCACCAGGCTCCTCTGTTCATGGGGTTTTCCAGGCAAGGATACTGAAGTGGGTTGCCATTTCCTTCTCCAGGGGATCTTCCCGACCCAGGGATCGAACCTGGGTCTCCTGCACTGCAGGCAGATTCTTTACCGACTGAGCCACCAGGGTGCATAGTAGGCCTCCAAGCCAGGGTTCTCCTGTAATAAGAATGGGGGTGCTAGAGGCTGCTGTCTAGGGAGGTTTGCTTGGCTTGGAATTTGAGATGTTCCCCAAGATGAAGAGGGGTCACCATGTCCTAAGAGAGGAGGAGCAACAGTCCAGGTTGGGCCTCCGCTGGGCCCCTGGCCCAAGACCAGCCCCTTGGTTGTCAGCAGCAGATCCTCAGCCTGGCCTCTGCCTGCCTTTCCGCCTGGCAACTACCACAGATCCAGGCTGGGAGTCAGCTCAGGGGCTCCAAAACCCCTAGGAAGTGGTCCCCGTGGATCCCGACTCCAGCACTCACACACACAAACACACACACACACACACACCCTTTTCTCTTATCATTTATTTACTCATCATCATCTCTTCCTTTATTTCGTTTCTGGGCACTGCGCACATAGTATGGAGTCAGGGGAGGTGTTGGATGAGGAGCCTCTAGCAGGGGCTCGAATTGTAGGCTGGGTGGTTCTTGGGGAGGGCAGCTTGGAAATTCAAAATGGTAGCCGGAGGGGAGCTGATGTGGTCAGGATGGACCTCCTGATGGAGCAGAGCGCTACGCTTGGGGCTTGCTCAGTCTCTGGTTCATCGGCAGCACCTGCCACGAGTCCCAACTGTGTGCAGCTCTTCCCGGACATGGAGTGCCTTCGCATCTCCATCTTGGTGAGAGGCCAGTGTCATCACCACAGGGAATACAGACAGCATGTAGGGCCCTTTGTTGTTCTAGGCACTAGACGTGGGGTAACACTTCATCTTCACAGCATAACTATGAATAGGCATTACTGTTACCCCTATTTTATAGGTGAGAAAACTGAGGCTCAGAGAGGGCAATGACTTGCCTAAGGGCACACAGCTGGTCCATGGCTGGTCTGGCTAGAATGCTGTCTTGGGTCTGTCAAGTCCACTTCCTCTGCTTGCCTGACTCCCAAGCGGACACTCTGTGATTACACGAAGGGGTACTAGGGAGACCCTCGTGTCCAGCTCACAAGTGTGAACGGAGCACCCTCCCTGGCAGGCTCTGTGTCTCATCACCTGGGCGGCAGGGGCACCAGCCGGCCGCCCGAGAAACTGCTGTGACTTTGGTAGTTGCTTCTCTCCCATCCAGTCCCCCTCTGCCTCGGAAGACTGCTTTGCTCTGTGAATTTGTGGGCTGCCTACCATGTCTGTGCTGTGTGACCTCAGGAAGTCACTTCACTCCTTGAGCCCATTTTGTCCATCGTGGACGATGATGCTCCCCTGGTAAGAAGTTGTGGGGATTTACAAAGAAGCTATGAGTGAAGGACCTGTCTGTGTGGGTCACACAAGCGTTCCTGGCAACTGAACTGCAATGACACACAGTAGTTGTTTTACTGAGTGGAGGAGAGAGGTGCTTGGCATGCAGTGAGTGCTCAACAAATGGAGCTTTTTTTAACATTATCTAATGTTCTTGTTTATCCCTGCTCCGACCCCGTCTCTGAATGCTGTAGGTTGGTCAGGAGCAAAGAACTTTCCTTTTTAGCCATCTGCTTGAGTTTGAGTTTCAGAAGGTGGGACAGCATGCATTGGAGAAGCAAACTTCAAGAGGATGTCTTCTCCCCAAGTACCTTCTACAGAGCTGGCTCCTTTGGTCCTTGCCGGGTCTCCGAGACCCTAGATTGGGGCACAGCCTGGGAGGGAAGAAAGGTCCCCAGGTGGCACTGGCCTGGGCCTCCTGGCTTGCATGGTTGAGTCACGGGGATGGAGTCCCCCGGCAGGTGTCATTGCAGGCGACATCCATCCAATGGGCTCATCTTCTAGAATCTCCTCTTGAAACGAGTCCCAGGCCAGTAGACAGGGAACGTGGGTTTGACTCTCCATCTCCCACTTGCTGTGTGCCCCTGGGCAGGGCTCTGTCCCTCTCTGAGCCTCTGCACCATGGACATGGGTTGATGGATTCTGAGGGCACTGTCTTCCTGGGAGAGAAAGAGATGGTTCCCTCATGTTTCTTGATCCCAGAAACAGACATCTATTGGTAAAATGCCCTGGGGATTTGGCAGAGACTGGGAGAACCAGAGGCCCTCTAGGGGTCCAGTGTGTGTCATTGGAGTGGGTGAGGGAGGCAGGCATGTCAGAAACGAAGCTTGACTCAGACACCTGGCTTTTGCCTCTCCCAGGTTCCATTTGGGGACCAAGGACCCGACTTTCTGTTTTCCCAATAAAGTGAGCCCTGTTCTCAGTGTCTGCAATCTCCGGCTGTTTCTTTTGCTCACCCACTTTGGTCCTCTCGTGAGGGGAGCCCAGTTTGTGGGGGGATGACCTAGACCTGCCTGCTCACAGAGCGAAAAGTATAGCCCCACCCTCAGGACCTGACTCAGAGGGTGATGTGACACTGTCCTGAAGAACCCCGTCTGGGACTTCCCTGGTGGTCCAGTGGTTATGAATGCAGGGGACGTGGGTTCGATCCCTGGTCAGGGAACTAAGATCCCACATAACTCAGGGCAACTAAGCCCACCGCAATTACTGAGCCCGTGTCAAAAACTGATCTGATGGGAGAAGGCGACACAAGAGACAGCTGTAGCCACTTCCTAGCATGTGCCCCACCCCTTCCCTCCAGATTGACTCCGCCTTCTTCCCTGTGGCCCACCCCCCTAATCTAAGGGCCCACATGCTCGCAAGCCTGTTGGGGCTCCCACTAATCCCCTCTCCCTCCCCTCTCCCTCCCCTCTCCCTCCCCTCTCCCTCCCCTCTCCCTCCCCTCTCCCTCCCCTCTCCCTCCCACCTGCCCTACAATGGCCCTGCCTTTGGTCATGAAAGTGAAAGTGTCTCAGTCGTGTCCGACCCTTTGCGACCCCATGGACTACACAGTCCATCGAATTCTCCAGGCCAGAATACTGGAGTGGGTAGCCTTTCCCTTCTCCAGGGGATCCTCCCAACCCAGGGATCGAACCCAGGTCTCCAGCATTGCAGGCAGATATCTTTACCAGCTGAGCCACCAGGGAAGCCTTTGGTCATAGAAGACCCAAATCTCCTCTGTGCGCGTTCAAGGCCCCCCTAGGAGCGGAAGTCAGAGCCTGAAGCCTCAGAGAGCGTCCCCACCTCCTCAGGGTTCTCCTCAAATAGATGCTGGCCCCGAGGTTACTCTGTAACTTTGGAAGGTGGACTTCCTGTCCCAGGACCTGCCTCCCCGCCGTGTGAGACCAGGTCCTGAAGAAAGCATCGAGGCACAGAGCCCCTCTTCCCCTCGAGACAGCCTCCCTTCTGAGCCCGGAGCCCTAGTCCTGGGCTGCCCACCTGGGGCCTGCTGTGTCGAGGGGGTGAGGTCCAACACGGGGGAGACTCGGAGCTCAACCGCGACCCCCAGCGGCAGTGTGGGCGGCAATGGCAGCGGGGCTACCAGGCTGCTCCGGGGAGGAAGGGGGCCTGACTGCTTGGCCTCACCCTCCTCAAAGAACCGCCCAGAGGCCCTACAGCTCTGCCCAGAGCCAATCCTCCCAGAGGCTGGAAAGAACAGCTCTGAGGGTGTGTGTGTGTGGGGGGGGGGGGGGGGGGAGGGAAGGGGAGAGGGAAGCGTGCACCAGAGCTTTAGGCGTTTGAGTATGTGCACGCTAGAGATTTTCTTTCTTCATCGCTGTATGTATGCCCCGAGGAAAAGCATATCTGCGGGACCACTCCGGGCATCTCTTTCCTTATTTGTAAAATAGGAGAGCAGTTACTGTAACCAGGATTCTCTTCAGGACCCAACAAGACAGCAGCTGTCGTGTAACGAGGGCGCATTATTATTGATGGGGAAACACATTCTGCTTTTCACCTTCAATAGCTTCCAGTTGCCTGAAAAGTCCAGATGATTTCTCCGTGCTCCTTCCCAATGGAGGATGCTAGGAGCCTGAGCTCAGTCTTGCCTGTCCACCACCTCAAAAGCCCTTGGAGAGAGAAGGGGACCCTCTACAGGGACAGGGCTACCGAGGCCCAGCCCAAGGACGGGCAGTTCTCAGAGAAATGGGGCAGGTGGTGCAGGCTCCTCTCAGGTGCCAACGTCATCACACTTCCAGGTCAGCGCCGCTTCCTCTGCCTCCAGGAAGCCTTCCTGGATTGCTCTGTGCTGACCCTTGGCCCTGCTGGGATATCTTGCATCTGCTATCAGACCCCCACTCCACTCCCATGCTGAGCAAGACCTGCCCTTTCTCAGAAGGTCGCTGGGCCCCCACAGCACTGCCCAGACTCGGGAACCTAGCTGTTTTCTAACGGGGCGTGGGGAGGGGTAAGGAAATATGGTGGAAAGGAACACAGGTTTTTTTTTTTTCCTTCATTGATGTTTATAGTCATTATAGAATGCTCATTATAGAGACTGAGAATAAGCTTAAAAAGAAGGGGGAAACATCACCCATAGTTCCCCATTCTGTTAACATTTGAAAGTACTCCCTTTACCCAGGGGAGCCCCTGGAGGTCCACCATGATTCTAGAACCCTCTGAAATGGGGTCTGCACTCTGTGTCATTAAAAGACGCTTGCTCCTTGGAAGAAAAGCTATGACAAACCTAGACAGCGTATTAAAAAGCAGAGATATTACTTTGCCGACAAAGGTGCGTATAGTCAAAGCTATGGTTTTTCCAGCAGTCATGTATGGATGTGAGAGTTGGACTATAAAGAAAGCTGAGTGCCGAAGAATTAATGCTTTTGGAGAAGACTCTTGAGAGTCCCTTGGACTGCAAGGAGATCCAACCAGTCCATCCTAAAGGAGATCAGTCCTGGGTGTTCATTGGAAGGACTGATGTTGAAGCTGAAACTCCAATACTTTGGCCACCTGATGAGAAGAACTGACTCTTGAAAATACCCTGATGCTGTGAAAGATTGAGGGCAGAAGGAGAAGGGGATGACAGAGGATGAGATGGTTGGATGGCATCACTGACTCAATGGACATGAATTTGAGTGAACTCGGGGAGTTGGTGATGGACAGGGAGGCCTGGCGTGCTGCAGTCCATGGGGTCGCAAAGAGTCAGACTTGGCTGGACAGGACTGAGCCACTGAACTGAACAAGGAGACAAGCTCATTTCCCAGACGCCTCTGCCACCTACTGGTCTTGTGTGGCATTAGCACCCTTATTTGGTCCCCACTTTCCCCTGTTCTTGGAGAAGGCAATGGCACCCCACTCCAGTACTCTTGCCTGGAAAATCCCATGGATGGAGGAGCCTGGTAGGCTGCAGTCTATGGGGTCACAAAGAGTCGGACACGACTGAGCGACTTCACTTTCACTTTTCGCTTTCATGCATTGGAGAAGGAAATGGCAACCCACTGCAGTGTTCTTGCCTGGAGAATCCCAGGGACGGGGGAGCCTGGTGGGCTGCCGTCTATGGGGTCACACAGAGTCGGACACGACTTAAGTGACTTAGCAGTTCCCCTGTTCTGCTGTCCACAGCTGATTCACCTGGCAAGCTCTCTCATCCCTGGAAGCTGTAGACTGGAACTGGTTCCTGAAAGAGGGTCTTGAACGAGGGGGGCCATTCTGTTGGGAGTATTGGATGAGCATGGAGAACTATGACTGACCATCCATTAGTACCAAGCACTCTTATCCTTTCAAGTTATTACCTCTTTTATTCTTTCTACCCCATGGGCCTTATGCAGTGCCTGGCACATGAAAAGTCATAATAAATATTTAAAGTGAATAATTAAAAACACCTTAAAGTGAGTATTTTTGACAAATGAGGAGCTGGAGGCTCAGAGAGGGGAAGTGACTTGCCCAAAGTCACACAACAGCTTCCTCTGATAAGACATTGCTCCAGAGAGAAAGAGAAGGAAGACACAATGAAGCTGAAATATTTACTAGGACCTACAGGAAATCCAGCCCAGATTCCAACCCCCAGAGGACCAGAGGAAACACCCAGAGATGGATGAGGTCAACCTGGAGGGATGATTTTCCCACCCAAGAAGAATCCCCTGAGCTGCTAACTCAAATCCATTCATTCAACTAATAATGCCAACAGAGTGGCAGGCTCTGTGCTAAGACAGAGGATAAGCAGTGAGCAAACAGACAAAAGTCCAGTCTTTCCCCTTATTCAGCATGGGCTCCAAAAGGGCCCCTCTTCCTTGCTGTCCCACTCCCATGGCCCCTGGGACCACTTTGAGCCTCTCTTCACCATCCTGGCTGTGCTGAGTGGATACAGAATCCAGAATGAGACTGGAGGGAGATGTGAGTCAGGGGTGGGAAGGATGGTTCAGCCCTGACTGTCCAGTACTGAGGCTGAGCAAAGACAGCCTGAAACCTGGGCAGGCAGACTTAGTGCTACTGAACCAGGTTCATCTGCTTGACATGCAGCATGTCAGATGCTGAGATGCAGAAGTTTGCAGCAGTTATTGCTGTTCAGTTGCTAAGTTATGTCTGAATCTTTGCAACCCCATGGACTGCAGCACGCCAGGCCTCCCTGTCCTTCACTATCTCCTGGAGTTTGCTCAAACTGGTCCATTGAGTCGGTGATGCCATCCAACCATCTCATTCCCTGTCATCCCCTTCTCCTCCTGCCCTCAGTCCTTCCCAGAATCAGGGTCTTTTCCAGTGAGTCAGTCCTTTGCATCAGGTGGCCAAAGTATTGGAGTTTCATCTTCAGCATCAGTGCTTCCAATGAATATTCAGGGTTGATTTCCTTTAGGATTGACTGGTTTGATCTCCTTGCAGTCCAAGGGACTCTCAAGAGTCTTTTCCAGCACCACAGTTCGAAAGCATCAATTCTTTGGTACTCAGCCTTCTTTATGGTCCGACCCTCACATCCATACATGACTACTGGAAAAACCATAGTTTTGATGGACCTTTGTCAGCAGAGTAATGTCTCTGCTTTTTAATATGCTGTTTGTCATAGCTTTTCTTCCAAGGAGCAAGGTCTGTTAATTTCATGGCACAGTCACCATCCATAGTGATTTTGGAGCTCAAAAAATACAAAATCTGCCACTATTTGCAGCAGAGAAAGGGTTTATTAACAAGGCAGCCAAGTGAGGAGACAGGAGAAGAAATCTCAGATCTGCCTCCCTGAAGGTGAAGGGCTGGGGATGTTTATGGGATAAAGAAGCAGAGTCTCAGCATTGGTAAAGGTGGTTGGAGGTGGGGAAAAGGTGAGGTAATCGGGGTTCTGTGCAGGTGCATCTGAGTGACATGGCTTCTTTCTAGGATGTATGCTCAACAATGGAGGTGCTTAGCATGATCTGGGGAGAAGGCAATGGCACCCCACTCCAGTACTCTTGCCTGGAAAATCCCATGGACGGAGGAGCCTGGTAGGCTGAAGTCCATGGGGTCACTAGGAGTCAGACACGACTCAGCGACTTCACTTTCACTTTTCACTTTTATGCACTGGAGAAGGAAATGGCAACCCACTCGTGTTCTTGCCTGGAGAATCCCAGGGACGGGGGAGCCTGGTGGGCTGCCGTCTATGGGGTCACACAGAGTCAGACACGACTGAAGTGACTTAGCAGCAGCAGCAGCAGTAGGATCTGAGGGTGGAGTTTTTGGCCTTTGTTGTCCAAAGGTCATTCATCTGACTTCTGTGCAGGCCCAGTTTTAGGGTGAGTGGTCTGATCCAGTCCTAGCCAGCTTGAACTGGACGGGAGCTGACTCCAAGCTCCTGGAAAACAACATAAGCTCCTGTTACCGTAGTGACCCATATCTCAGAGGTGTTATCTATAGGGGTGATTAAGGAGTCAGAAAATAATTAAGTCAGCTTGGTCAGTGGAGGCAGGTTACAAGCAGAGGGTTTTTGTTTTTGTTTTTGTTTTCAAACCATTCCCTTACCTGCTGTTCTGTAAGACAAGCCCAAGAATTTCTAATAGTTACCTGTTTCTGTTAACCCTATGTGGCATGGTTTCAGGATTTTTTAATCCTATGGGGTACAGTTTCACTAGGTTTGAATATATCCTTGGCTACTAACTTGTTCTGTGACCTTGGTCACATCCGTTATCCTTGCTGCTGCTGCTGCTGCTGCTGCTAAGTCGTTTCAGTCATGTCTGACTCTGTGCAACCCCATAGATGGCAGCCCACCAGGCTCCCCCGTCCCTGGGATTCTCCAGGCAAGAACACTGGAGTGGGTTGCCATTTCCTTCTCCAATGCATGCAAGTGAAAAGTGAAAGTGAAGTCACTCAGTTGTGTCCAACTCCTAGCGTTATCCTTGCTAGGCCTCTGTTAAAACAACTTGATCTTAGTGGTTTCAACTCTTAGTTTCTTAGAAGGGCTGGGGGAGGCCAAGCAAACAGAATTTCCATATCCTCCTACACCCATCGCTTCACTCAGCATAGTCCTGCTTCTCTCTGTTTCTTACACTGAGCTTCTGTGGCTAAATGAGTTTGATATCACTTGGACTCGTCCATCTCAAGGTTACTGCCAGGCCTGAAAATTTTAAGACTCAGTCTCCATCTTACCTGATCACCAGATTATGAGCTAGAGGAGGGCTGGGACTGGGTCTGAGTCCTTTCTTTGTCTCTCACCCTCCACCCCTCAGGCCTCGCTGAAGAGGAGGGCCTTAGGATGTCCATCTAGGCTGACCACACGTGGATGACACCCTATGGACAGCACTTCAGGGATTCAGACAATGACTCTATACGGACCAAAGTGCCAAGCACAGTGCTGGCACTGCCTGGGGAGGTGAGGGCAGGCAAAGAAGGCTTCCTGGGGCTTATGGCCTGGGACCTCCCAGTCTGGAAAGCAAATGAGGGTTGGCCTGGATGGAACAGAAGATCCCCGAGCAGTCCTGGCTGGAGCAACCTAGCTGTTAGGATGTGGCCACACACAAGGTCCAGGTTGGCAGCTCTGGAGGACATGGGTGAAGAGCCTGGCTGTGGGGTATGGCAGTGGGGCTGGGGTGAAGGGGATTGGTTGGGAGACACGAACCCAGCTCCTGCTCTGGCTTCAGAATTCCCACATCTCCCATGTGTACCTAATACTTGACCCTGCCAGGCCTAGGGGTGGACTCACCATGAGGTCTATGTGTCAGTCAAGGCTTTGCACTCGAATAGGTCCTTCCCTAGGAAGGACCCTGGCCTTGTGTTCACAAGGTCGTAAATGTCTATAAAATTTGCAAAAGTGAAATACATTAACTTCAGTTGGTTAAGAGCACCGTCTCTTTCCATTCTGATTTTCCCTTCTTCCCACTTGTGTCCTGCAGCCTTGAGTGGCTACATGCATGCGTACTAAGTCGCTTCAGTTGTGTGTGACTCTTTGCAACCCTATGGACCGTAGCCCGCCAAGCTCCTCTGTCCATGGGATTCTCCAGGCAAGAATACTGGAGAAGGTTGCCATGCACTCCTCCAGAGGATCTTCCTGGCCCAGGGATCGAACCCATGTCTCTTATGTCTCCTGTATTGGCAGGCTGCCTCTTTACCACTAGCGCCACCTGGGAAGCCCTAAGTGGCTACAGGCATTTTTTATTTCTTTGTTGTTCAATCACTAGGTTATGTCAGACTCTGTGATCTCATGGACTGTATCATGCCAGGTTAGAGCTTCCTCAGATTCATGCCCACTGAGTCGGTGATGCTATCTAACCATCTCATCCTCTGTTGCCCGCTTCTCCACCTGCCCTCAATCTTTCCCATCATCAGGGTCTTTTCCAATGAGTCTGCTCTTTGCATCAGGCGGCCAAAGTATTGGAGCTTCAGCAACAGACCTTGCAATGAACATTCAGTGTTAATTTCCTTTAGGACTGACTGATTTGACCTTCTTGCTGTTCAAGGCACTCTCAAGAGTCTTTCTCCAACACCACTGTTCGAAAGCATCAATTCTTCATCACTTAGGCTTCTTGATGAACCAACTCTCATATCTGTACATGACTACTGGAAAAACCATAGCTTTGACTCTAGGCACCTTTGTCGGCAATGTGATGTCCCTGCTTTTTAATACACTGTCTAGGTTTGTCATAGTTTTCTTTCCAAGGAGGAGGCATCTTTTAATTTCATGGCTTCAGTCACTGTCTACAGTGATTTTGGAGCCCCAAAAAATAAAATCTGCCACTGCTTCCACTTTTTTCCCTTCTATTTGCCATGAAGTGATGGGACCAGATGCCATGATCTTAGTTTTTTTTTTTTTAATGATCTTAGCTTTTTAACGTTGAGTTTCAAGCCAGGTTTTTCACTTTCCTCTTTCACCTTCATCAAGAGGCTCTTTAGTTCCTCTTCACTTTTTGCTATAGAGTGGTATCATCTGCATATGTTAGGTTGGTGGTATTTCTCCCAGCAAACTTGATTATAGCTTGTGATGCATTCAGTCCAGCATTTCACATGATGTACTCTGCATATAGACCCAGGGTTCGATCCTTCGGTCAAGAAGATTCCCTGGGATAGGAAATGGCCAACTACTCCAGTATTCTTGCCAGGGTATCCCATGGACAGAGGAGCCTGGTGTGCTACAGTCCATGGGGTTGCAAAGAGTCAGACATGACTGAGCAACAGCACACATTCTGCATATAAGTTAAATAAGCAGGGTAACAATATACAGCCTTGTTGTACTCCTTTCCCAATTTTGAACAAATCAGTTGTTCCATGTCTGGTTCTAAATGTTGCTTCTTGACCCACATACAGGTTTCTCAGGAGATAGGTAAGGTGGTCTGGTATTCCCATCTCTTTAAGAATTTTCCAATTTTTTGTGATCCATACAGTCAAAGGCTTTAGTGTAGTCAATGAAGCAGAAGTTGATGTCTTTCTGGAACTCCTCTGCTTTCTCCATGATTCAACTAATGTTAGCAGTCTGATCTCTGCTTCCTTTGCCTCTTTGAAGTCCAGCTTATGAATCTGGAATTTCTCAGTTCACATACTGCTGAAGCCTAGCTTAAAGGATTTTGAGCATTACCTTGCTAGTATGTTAAATGAGTGCAGTTGTACCATAGTTTGAACATTCTTTGGCATTGCCCTTCTTTGGCATTGGAATGAAAACTGATTTTTCCAGTCCTGTGGCCACTGCTGAGTCTTTCAAATTTGCTGGCATGTTGAGTGCAGCACTTTCACAGAATCATCTTTTAGGATTTGAAATAGCTCAGCTGGAATTCTGTCACATCCTAGTACAGAATTTTGTTCCTAGTACTACTTCCTAAAGCCCACTTGACTTCACAGTCCAGGATGTCTGGCTCTAGGTGAGTGATCACACCATCGTGGTTATCTGGGTCATGAAGAGTTTTTTCATGTAGTTCCTCTGTGTATTCTCGCCACCTCTTCTTAATCCCTTCTGCTTCTGTTAGGTCATTACCGTTTCTCTCCTTTATCGTGTCCATCCTTGCATGAAATGTTTCCTTGATATTTCCAATTTTCTTGAAGAGATCTCTAGTCTTTCCCATTCTATCGTTTTCCTCTATCCCTTTGCATTGTTCATTTACTCTTTACATTCACTTAAAAAAAGAGAGACCCCCCAAAGAAGCCCCACAATCCTGGACCTGCCCACTAGGTCCTGAGTTTTTCCAACTTCAAAGATGAGTAAAGGCTGTGAGGGTCTTCACAGGAGTAAAAAGGATCTCTTTTCATCCTCTCAAAGGCAGTGAGAGAAACTGAGGAATGAGGGTAAGAGACGTGCCAAGGGCCTCACACATCACAGTGAGTTGGGCTTGCAATCTGGGAGACTCTCATTCGAATGCCCACCCTCTCATGACAACCCCTGCCTTGGAGCTGACCCTCAGGCACCCAAAGCAGCCTCAGTCCCAGGCCGAGCTCCCTCTGGCAGCCTGGGTGGCCGGGCTCCACACTTCCACTGCAGCAGCTCTAAGGACCACAAGGTGGCAGCAGACACCATCTTTCCTCCTCGCTCCTCCCAGATTCCTGGCCCCAACTACCCAAATCTTAAGCCTTCCCCCCAAATATCCCATCAGCTCTTTCCTTCCCTCTCAGGAAACAGGGAATGCTGCTTTCAAGTCCTGGCCTTGTCATTGGCTAGTTGTGTGATTGCAAGTAGATCATTTCACCTCTCCCAGCCTCAGCTATAAAATAAGGGGAACTCATGGGAATTGGTTAGTGACATACCTGGCAGATATACAATAAACCAATCGCTGGCAACCACTGCTGTTTGAAAAGGGGCTTTTGGAGATGGCACCTTCCTTGGGAAGGGGTTCTCCTGGAGGGATTGGCCCCCTCCCCACACCTTAGCAAAGCAGAGGCCCTCTGGGGGCAGCGGGGCCTTCAGAGACCTTCCGTGTTTATTGGTGGGCACCCTCTCTGCCCCTGCATGCATCTTTCCCCAGACTGGGGCATCTGACTTGGCTTTTTCTGCATCCCTGCCAACCCCCATCTCTCCCTTGGAGGGGGCTCTGCAGCCTCTTGCCCACCTTAATGTTATCCTGGGGATCAGCCGTGGGCTTCGGTTGGATAGGAACAGGGTCCCTGAACCACCGCTCATCAATTTTCTCTCTCTCCACTTCAGGTGCCCCCAAGTGACTGCCAAAGCCCAGCCAGCAAATGGCCGTCTCTACCTGCAAGACTCCCTGGCTGACCCAAATGTCAGCATCTCTTCTCCCCCACCGCCTGCCCAGCTCTTAACCTGGCATTCAAGGCCTTCCACTATTCGGTCACACGGTGCACTCTGTGCCCCACATATACTGGACCGTTTTCTGCTCCCAGAGCACACCTTCACTATTCTATTTCCAGGCCTTTGTGCAGGCTGTCCTCCCCTGGAAGGCCCTCTTCCATTTCCATGCAGTAAAGTCACCCTTAAAAGTCTAGCTGGAAGGTCCCTTCTCCGGGCAATCTTCCCTAATCCTGCAGATGGAATCCTTTTCCCTTCCCTGGGCTCTGGGTACACAGCTGCTTTAGGGCCTTCATCACAGGAGGCCGTGAATCTCAACAGGAATGAATGTCCATTATGTATGGAGAGCAACTTTCAATTTACAAATGGCTTTCCATCTAATTATCTTAGAGTCTTAATGTCCCGGAGTCAGGAAAGGATGACAGGATGAGCGCCATGACCTCATTTGACTGGTGAGGAGACAGTCAGGCTAGGAGAGAAATATGACTGGCTGGGTCCTACGCCCACCCCTGAGAATGGTGAGATCAGGATTCAAACCTGCAACAGATTCCAGCCCCTGCCTCCTGCCTGAGCTTCCCATGCTGTCTCCACTGTTCCTTGTGACCTGGTCTTGTGACACCCTTCCTCACTTAGACTGGGCATTGGTCAGTTTTGAATAAAGAGCTCAATTAAGTTTTGTTGATGCAACAGACGCTCTCCTACTGGCCCTGCCTCCCACCCTGTACCCTCTAAGCCCCTAGCCCATTCCTTGGCCTCTTTATCACCCAACTCAAGACCCAATCACCCAGTGGAGGCTGATGGCAGGGCCCAGGCTCTGGCAGGATAAGGAGTTGGCTGGAGGCCCAGGCAACTCAGAGGAGGAGGGGGAGACAAAAACAGGTTCCTTCCCTGCCCCCCAAGCTTATCAGTCCCCCCCAGGCTCCAGGCACACTTGGTACTCAGCCCGGGGGGCAGAGATCTGTTGCCTGCTTATAACCCTTAAAAGCTGTGTGACCTTGGCTGTCTTCTGCTCTCAGACCCTCTTTAGAACACTTTAGGTATAAGGATTCAAAGGAATCAAATGAAAGAATACAGGTAAAATAACAGTGATCACCTCCTCTGGAGGACTCCCTGAGAGGGAGCATCTCAGGAGGCAAATAACACCAAGTCTGGGGAGGGAGATGGAGACTTCACTGGCAGAGGCAGGGGGGCAGGGGGCTTGAAGTCCACGCAGGGACAGCATCCACCCATCCCACCGGCCCGCCCAAGCCAGCGACTTTCACCCACACAAGTGCACATGTCACTTCAACAAGAACCCCAGGCTGCGTCCTGAGAGAGGGTCCTGGGCAGGGCTCCAGGGCTCCAGGGCCTGGCTGGAGGTGGGGGAGGCACCAGTTTATATGACAACACAGAGACACAAACAGAGGCACACCCTCTGTGCAAACTCACCATCAAGGGCACACTGTCACACCCATAAATGCATCTATCCCGCTCCAACAATACACAGAGATGAGAGACACACACTAGGTCAAGATCACAAGCTCACTCCCACGTGGACATCCCAGGCACAAACTCAGAAATACAGAGCCCTCCCTGGCCACCCTCACGACACACACACATTCCCAGGCACACACACTTATCAGGCCAGGGCAGGCGCAGGCGCTGCTGAGTCACCCACAGGCAGCTCCAGCCTCAGAGAGGAGGAGCCAAGTGCTCGCCCCCATCAGGAGGGGGTGGGGCCTGCGGCAGTTCCTTAGAATAGCGGCGTTTGGGCCGCTGCGGGATTCTCCGCGCCCCGCCCTTTCGATAGAGGAGGAGAGTCAGAAAAGGGGAAGGAAACCCCTTTTGCGGAGGCTAGATCAAGGCATTCACAGCCTGCTCTCTCCAGGGTGCGCGAATACACGTGGGAGCAATTAAAAAAAATAACACTGGAACCATTACCGGGTATTTGCATATGTATTTTCACATGCTCATTTAATTTTCCCAACAGCTCTATGTGAAGTTGGGGCTATTATTAATCCAGAGGAAAAGGGATTTACCCAGAGGTACGGAGCGGCTAAGTGGAAGAGCCTAGACTCCATCATCTGCAAATCCCAAACTCTTAACCACTGGGCTGAGCCATACCACCTGGTGGGCAGGTGAGAATGTGGACAAGTGAAAGGTGTGTCGGTAGGCTTGGGAACCTGGTGTGTGTCAGCTTTCCATATGGGGTCCACTGGGTGAGGGACTGAAAAGGTCTCAAGGGTCCAGATTTCTGGTTAAAGAAACTATAGCTCCTGTGGTGCATTGGAGACTGTGCACCTTTATCAGAAGATGTGGGAGCTCAGACCTTCCTCTGCTAGACTGTGAGCTTCTTGAAGGCAGGGACTGGGGCCTGAAAACTAAAGATTAAGACTTGACCCAAAGGGGGCTTCGGTGAATTTGGGGGGCAAAACATGAATTTCTATAATAAAGGCTAACACTTCGGGAACGCTTACCCTGAGACTGGCACTGTTCTTATTAGTACTTTACATGGGTTATTTCACTTAATGGCCCACAGCTTGTAAGTAGTAGCAGGTTCTGACTCTCGGCAATCTGATTCCTGAGTCCATCAAATAGAAAGACCATTGAAGTCACAGGAAGTCACTTGTCAGTGACCTTCTCTATGTCCCATTTGCCCCCAAAAGGAATTCATGGGTCTCCAACTTGAAATAGCCTATGATTTTGTCATTCTCTAAGTCCTCAGCAAGGAAGAGGGATTAGGTTTGTTCTCTGTGGGCAAGACTCCTAAAGAGCAGAGTTCGGACGGGTTTAAAATGAAGGAGGCCTAACTGGGAAGTGATAAGCTTCCCATCACTGAAAGTGTGTGCGTTCATGCATGCTCAGTCATGTCCATGGCCCTATAGACTGTACTCCGCCAGGCTCCTCTGTCCATGGGATTTCCCAATAAGAATACTGGAGTGGATTGCTATTTCCTTCTCCAGGGGATCTTCCCGCCCCAGGGATTGAACCCTCGTCTCCTGCATTGGTAAGCAGATGCTTTTACCAGTGAGCCACGTGGAAGTCTGTGAGCACAGCTCTGAAATGCGATACAGAGGGGAGGGGATTTGGACCAGTGACTATGTAAGCCCCTTCCAGCGCTGATGGGACAGACGATAAGGAAGGCAAAGTCTCATAGTGGGAAGATGCGAATAAAGGGGACCAGAGTCCACATTTACTGAAGACCACCCACCGTGCCCCAGCCCTGCGCTTGGTACTTAACATATATTGCTAATTCTCAGGAAAATATTCTTCAAGATTTATAGTTGAGGAAACTCAGCTTCAGAGTAGTGACTCTGACACAGATGGCACAGGTCATCCAGGTGTCCTCTTCAGGATTACTTCCCTAGTCCCCTGTGACCAAGTCCGTGTCTCCCTTCCAGCCTTAGGGGGTAGCACCACGTGGCAAATTGCATCATACTTTTGCCATACGACGTTAGACACCGCGCCAGCCAATTCAGGAGCTCCCAGTGCGAGCCTCTGCAGACCCAGCGGGTCAGCAACCCTACCGGCCATCGCTGGGCGTCCCGTCAGGCCGCACCTGGAGCCCTCGCCCCTTCCCGGTTGCGACGCTCTCTCTGCCCCGCCCAGTTCCTCCCCCGTCCTCCCCGCCGCCCTGCTGACTGGCAGTTGCCTGCACCAATCCTAAGGCACCCCGAGTCGGGGGCGGGGCCTCACGCCAGAGTTGCCCTGTCAGTGCAGGTGGAGGCCCCCGAAGGGGCAAAGTGGCAGGAACCTCTTAAAGGGCGAGAGCGGCGGAGGGCGAGAACGCGGCCCGGCCCGGCCCGGCCAGGTCCCCGCCCTGTCCAGCCCAGGTGAGCCTGGACCTCCTGGCGGACAAGCCCGGGTCCCGGGAGGGACGGGGGTGAGAGACAGACGGACGCACTCCCCAAGGGCCCGGGGCGTCCCGCGGGGAGCGGGGAGAGGTCTGGTTCTCAGGATCGGGGGCGCTATAGAGGTTCCGGGTCCCCAGTTCCGAACTGGGAGTCCAGTGGCGGGGGGTCTGGGATTCCCGAAGTTCAGAGTGCGGGGAGGGGCAGGGGAGGCAGGAAGGGGGTCCGAGAGCTCGCGTCCGGAGCTGGGTGCTTGGCGCGCGGTCCCAGCCGGTTCCGGGCCTGTCTGGGGCGGGGGTCCGGGGTGAGGCGCGGGCGGGCGGGTCTCTGCTAAGGGCTGCAGCCCAGGCTTCCCCCCCACCCCCTCAACCCCGCCCTGTCGGCCCTGCGTGCTCCTGCCGGGCGGGCTGCAGCGCGGCTGGAGCGGGCGGGAGGGCGGCGCGCGCCGGGAGCGGGCAGCTGGGTCCCGGCCCCCGCGCCCCGCTCCGGCCCTTACGTAACTGACTTTGAGTTTCCGGACTGAGGGACCCGCGAGCTGGGGCGCCGGCTCTGCCGGCCAGGGTGGCTCTGCTGTCGCCGCCCCGGCCGCACAGCTCCCTTTCCAGGCTGGGTTTAGGGGACTTCTCTCTGCCTCCGGTCGGCCGGGTCTCCCTGTCGGGCTCTGGTACCGGCTAGATCTCATCTCCCGGTTCCCTGTGTCTCTCGTCTCCTCTGTGTGTGGCCCGGCCTCTCCCTGTCCTGCCCTCATCTACACTTTCTAGCAGACCCCACCTCTGTGGGTTGGGATAGGACTTCTTCTCTCCAGCAAATTGGAGGCCAGGACGTGTCCAGACCAACCTCAGCCCAAGCTTGCCCCAGAAGGAGGGCGGGGAGGACTACCTGGTAGGATTAGGGGAGGTTACTCCGGAGGCCCACAGATTCTTCTGGGAAAGGAGTGACTGAATGTGACCCCTTAAATTCCCAGATTAGAACTGAAGGCAGCTCCTTCCCCCCACCCCCCCTTTGCTTCTGAGCCCTTTTCTCTAGGAGGAGGTTTTCTCCAGGGTCAGGGAGAGCCTGACCTGGGTTGGGGCTTCGGGCAGCTGGAGGTCCCTGGAAGAACTGCTCAGCTACTGAAGGATGAGGGTGGGGCCCCGGGGCGCCCAGAGCACTGGCAGCAGAGCCCCAAAGGCTACTTACTGCATGCTCCCACCGTCACCCCAGTTACAAGCTGGGGACTGGCCTTGGCAGGAGGCTGGGGTAGGGAGGGGATCAACAGGAGGCCACCAGAAGACTTTTCATGGGGGGGTGCGGGAGGGTGGAGGTATAAGTGACAGACTCTCAGGTCTAAGGGGCACTTGGTGGGGTCACTCTCTGCCTTCAGGGTCCTTCTGAGTGTCAGAGAAACAGACACCTCAGAAATAACTCCTGCATCGCAGCTGTCCAGTGCATGTAAACAAGGTGTTAAGGGCGCCAGTGAGGTGGGAGTTGTTCATTCTGACCAGGGGTGGGGAGGAGAGACTTGGCAGAGGAGGTGGGAGTTAGGGGAAGAAGGGCATTCCGAAGCCATAGGGAGCAGAGAGGAGGGACAGAAGGGGACTTCAGGGATCCTATAGGCTTTTCATGCAGCAGAACTGGGTTTGAAGCCTGGTCCTGCCATTTCCTTGCTATGTGACCTTGCATGAGTCACTTCACCTCTCTGAGCCCCAGGTTCCTCCTTCGTCAATAATCCAGATCTTACAGGCATTGGCAGAATCAAATGAGCACTGAGTGTGCAGTGACTGGAATGGTAGCTGGTCTGGGAACAGGCCAGCGGGGGTGCGTTAAGAAGGGAATGGAGTGAGGAAGCCCTGAAGTTTTCTCTGTATATACAGAAGAGTCAGGCAGGACCTGCCAGGTCCCTGGAGATGTGGGATATGGGTGGAGTGTCTTGTGTGGGTGACACCCATCTGTTTTCTGATCAGCCCATCCCTGAACTGCCTAGACCAGGCTAGTGTCCCTCCTGAAGGCCCCAGGTACCAACAGAAGCTCTCAGGCTGCCCCGGTCCCTAGGCCAGTGGGAATGGGGCCCAACACCCTGTTTGCAGAATGGACACTGGCCGGGAGCCTGGCTGGCTGCGCCGGGCAGGAACATCCCAGCCTGGCTGGGAAGATGCTGACACTGTAGAGACCTCTGGAGGCCCAGAGTGCTGCTGGCTGGAGTTGGGTGGTGCTGATAGGATCTGAGACAGAGGCTGGCCAGGGTGGAAGCGAGGAAGGGAGATGCATGGAGAGACCCCCTGGAGGGGGAGCCTGAGCAGAGCTATGGAACCAGAGAGGAATTTCATGTGGTTATTCCCCAAGCCTTCCCGGAGCACCTCCAGTGTGACTTGTATGGCTCTGCTAGCCAAAGGGCTAAATGTGCTGTGCTGTGCTTAGTCACTCAGTCATGTCTGACTCTCTGCAACCCCATGGACAATAGCCCACCAGAATCCTCATGGGGATTCTCCAGGCAAGAATACTGGGGTGGGTTGTCATGTCCTCCCCCAGGGGATCTTCCCAACCCAGGGATCGAACCCAGGTCTCCCACATTGCAGGCTGATTCTTTACTGTCTGAGCCACCAGGGCCGAATAGGATACCCATGAAAGGCTCACCGTAGAGGTCATGGTGGCCTGAGACTTGTTGGGGGTTTGCGGAGTAGACCTTTATGACAGTCCCCTGGGGGATTGGTCACTCAGAGTTTCTCCAGGGCCTAAGATTCTGATGTTGGTTAACAGGGCAGGATTCTACTGCCTGATCATCTGTGGGCAGTCACTTTTCTCTCCGGGGTCTCAGTTTTCTTTCTGTGAAGGAACATAGAGTCTCTAAGATCTTCCAGCACTCATTACTGCAGCCCCCAGGACCTAGTTTGGGACTATCCTCACCCCACGTGAGGGGAGGGGAGAGAATGGGGATAAAGGGCAAAGTTGAGTGTAATGGGCACTCAAGTCCTGTTCTTGGCCTGTGTTCTTGAATCATAGAACTGTAGCCTCTTGAGCACTTATGCAGGGTGTGTTGTGCCAAGCCTTTCATATGCAACATTATGTATTTCTCATAATCCCAACATCCTCATGAGGGAATAGGTATTATCCCTATTCAGGGAGGTGAATTGACTTGAGCAGAGTCACATAACTAGGAAGTGGTTGGGGATTCTAAGCCAGGTCTGTCTGACTCCAAAGCCCAGATTCAGCTACAAGAGGGTGACTCCACCCAGTAGGTACTGAGGTGCCTGCATTACTTAACCCTTACTTGCAGAACCTGCCTGACCCCTGCTGGGTGAGCTCACAGCTCTGAGATGTTCAAGCTAGGGAAGTGGGGGACAGGCTGTGTGGGTGCACTCTGGGCCCAATGAACGGGGGCGGGGGTGGGGGTAAGGAACAGAGAGAGCAACTGTGGGTCAGGGCCTCACAGGGAACTTCTCCAAAGGGCCAGCCCCGCCTGACTATGCTCAGTGCAAGAGCTAGGCATGAAAGGCACCCTGGGGTATGTGGCCAATTTGGACCTCAGTTTCTCCATCAGTAAAGCATGGGTTTGGAGTCGTTGAGTGCAGACATTCCTTGGCCTGTGGGTGAGTGGCTGAAGTTGGCGATGGGGTCAAGGGTTAGAGGAGGGGTCAGGTAGCAGTGACTGAGCCTGTGGAGGGAGAGCTTGGATCCTGGGCTGGCTGTTTGACATTTGAAAGGCTTGGCACAGAGTGCCATGCACAGTAAGTGCTCAGGAGGCTGCAGTTCTAATTATGATTCGAGATTTCAGAGGAAGGGACTGAAGCTGGAGATGTTCAAAGGCTTGTTTGGGACTGGACACATAGTATTGCAGAGACTGAAGGGGAAATGGAAGGGAGAGCAAAATCCAGGCAGGTGCCAGCTGGACTCTTGGCTCAACCACTTAACTCGGTTTGGAGATGTGAAATGAGGGCCCAAGAACACACAGAGAAGAGTTCCATCACCTCACTGTCTTCATCTGTAAAACGGGAATAGTAATCATTCTGTCTTTGTCCACTTCCTTGGTCACTAGGAAGGTCAAAGGAGAAGAGGCGTTTGTGGAATCAGGTGAGAAGGCTGGTTATTTTTCAGTTCAAAGCTGTAGTTCTAGGTGCATGTTTGTGGGGAGGGAGCATTTCTGACAGCAGCTCTGCAGGGATGCTTTATCCTGGGGTTGCGCTGGAGAACAGTCCTATTTATGTCACCAATAAATGTCACCACTATTTATTGAGGAATTAGTTACCGTACACCAGGCACTGGGCTCAGAGCTTCACCTCTCATCTCTTTTCATCTCTACCTTCTCAGGTCAGTGGTGGCCTGACCCACACTAGAGGTCTCTGAAACCCACGCCTACAGCTCCCTATGGTAACAGTAGCTAACATTTCTGAAGAGTTTCCTCTGTTACTGTGTGCCAAGCATTCTTCAAAATGTTTTACATATATTAACTCAATCTTCACAACAGCCCTGGAGGTGGGTACCAATACTTTCCCCATTTTACAGAAGAATAACTGAGGTGCAAGGAAATGAAGAAATGGGCCTGGTATCACAAAGCTAGTATGTCGTAGAGCCAGGGTACGGAGCCAAGTTCTCAAGTCTCCTCCTTGAAGCGCTCATCACAATTGCAATTCAGTTATTGTAAGATTGCCTCCTCACTGACTGTAGGTTCCATGAGGGCAAGGACTGACACCTGGCACACAGTAGGTGCTCAGCTAATGTTTGTGCACAGGGATCCTGCTGCTTCCAGTGGGCTGGGCCCTGGGAGAGCTCGTGAGCTCAAGGTAGATTATCAGATTTCTGACTAAGGGGGTATCTGTGCCAAAGAACCCCTGAGTCATAGGGAGGGCAGGGTTCCCCTGGGCCCACGCTCAGGCCGAGGAGGGACCCCGAAGATGCATTTGCTGGCTGTACTGTGTCTCACTGCTGTTTTTTCTTTCCATGTGTCACCGTGGCGATGGCTCCATGGCTTCTCCCTGACGGCTGCGGGATCCTGTGGCTGCTTCTGGGTGAGTACTGGTTCTGCTAAGGAATGGCCACTGGGAAGTATAAAGGGAGGCCTGGGGTTGGGGAGGAAGAGACGAGGGAGGGTCCTAACTCTGAAGTTAGGATCCTGTCGCAACCAGCTGACTTCTCGCCGGATGCCTGGCATGCTGATGTGGTGATTTTGGGGTCACGTGACACAATGCAAAGGTCTCTGGGGCAGATTGGCCTGGACTAGAATCCTCATTCTGCCATGTGCAAGCTAGGTGGCTCTTTGCGTCTCAGTTTTGCCTCTGTGAGGTGGGAATATTAACACCTGCCTGATACAAGCATGTTTGTTGTTTTATTCCTGTGAACCCCACAAGGGGCCGGGATGTTTGTTCTCCTGCTCACTGCTGTCCCCCAGCACTGAGGATAGAATGGCTCGTAGTAGATGTGCAGTGAATATTTCTGAATGAAAGCACATATAAATTCGGAGTCACGGTGCACCCATCAATGTGCTTTGTATTGGATTAAAAGGCTAACACATGTGAAGTGCCCAGCGTTATAGGGGCTCAGTGAACACGAGTCCTCGCTTTGCTCCCAAGATGGTGAATTCCTTGGGGTCAGGTCTCTGTTAAGTGAGCCCTGAGTCCTCTGAACTGAGCATGGTCAAGTACCAAGCAGGCATCAGGGAGCAGAGATAGTGGCCTAGGCAGCTAGACTCAGGGCCCTCTACTTAGGTCTGGGGAAGGAGTGATGGAGCTTCTGGATTTCATCAGCAGGGTGGGGCTGCTTGCTGGGGAGGTCTAGGGCTGAAGGCGGGAGGGATGAGGAGGGACTCTGCCTCCCAAGATTGCCAGTTTCCTAGCTGTGTGACCTCGGACAAGACACAACCCTCTCTGAGTCCTGGAGACTTCATCAGAGACATGCATATCCTAACACCTGCCCCACGTGGGCAGCGGGAAAAGCTAGTGAGAAGTGCTGGGCACAAGGCCCTGCTTGGTAACTGCTGGTTTCCTCCCCACCCTGGGCTCATTCTGGGAGGGGACAAAGTAAAGGGTTCCTCTTTTTGGCTCCTTTCTCCTACTTTTAACTTCACACCCAGGAGGAACTAGAATCTAGGAGTCAGGAGCCCCAGACTCCCCAGCAGGCTGGCCAGGGTCCAGGGATAAGGGCTGGCTTCTGCCCAGTGTGGAAGTAGCTGAATGGAGGACTCAGCTCTGCCATTTTTTTTTGGTTGTGTGACTTGATTCAATAACCCACCATCTCTGGGCCTTGGTTACCTCACCTGTTAAAATAGGGTGAGTAAAACATACTTCCCTCAAAGGATTATTCAATGAGCAAACGGGGTGGAGCAGGGACTATCCTCACTGTCAGTGTTTGGCCCTGGCTGAGGAGGCTCCAGTGAGGGAGCCTGGAGAATTGCATCCTACCTTGGCCTGGGGATTCTGAGATTCGAGTCCTCATATGTACTATTGCTGCTTATTGGATTTTTTAATATGCTGGGCTGGTTGTTATATGTTATTTCAGACACATTATTTCATCTAGTCCTCCCAGTGACCCTATGAGGTAGGCATTATGGCCCCTACTTTATGGATGATGTAATTGGTGCTGAGTAAAGCAAGTGAGTTACAGAGTCACAGAGTTATTTGGGGGTAGAGTTGGGGCTCAGACCCAAGTCTGCTCACCCCACGGCCACAGTTCTTTGTGTGTAACTCACCTGGCCCACGAAGGTAGAGGCTGGGTCTGAGTCTTTTCTGTCTGTCTCCATCGCCCAGCACAGGGTTGGTGGGGGCTGCTGGACTCTTTGCTGCACGCACGCGCGCGCACACACACACACGCACACACACACACGGCACCCCCACCCAGTCTGGTGCTCCAAAAGTATTGAAAGGAGAGAACAGAAAGCCAAAGCCCTGATAGCGTGGCAGTTGAGAGTCAGATAGACATGGCTTTGAATCCTGGATCTATTGCTTTCTGTTGCTTTTCTTTCTGTGACCTTGGGCAAGACATTTAACCCTTTAGAACCATACTGTCCTTATCTGTAAAATGAGAATAAAGAAATAACCTGCCTACCTTTTAAGAATTCTTATGAGGATTAAATAGTGTACATAAGGCACACGGTGAGTACTCAATGATAGCAATTATTGTTATTATAGTTATAATTATGAGTGTTATTTTGGGATTACAAAAACATCCCTCTTGAGACAGTGGAGACCAGGCCTGGGAGGAACCCGCTGGGGATGGGTAGGTAGTCACCAATCTAACAGGTTCTGAAAGGCGCCCACATGTGGGAAGGGAGGAGGCCTCTTGGAAGTAAGAATGTCCCTTCCTTTCCTATCTGTCTGCTTTCACTTACACCCACTCTGTGCCTGGCCCCGTGCTGGGCATGGGGCACAGAGGTGAATCTGTGTCATCTCTGCCCCCACTGTCTCCTGCCCTGAGGATGTCGGAGTCTGGCTGGGGAGGAGGAAATGGGAACTACCAGCTCCACCTCTGATGGATGCAAAGTGTGGCCTGCGACTGTCTCTTCAGGCAAAGACAAGGAGAAAGAGCCATCCTAGTGGAAGGAATTGCTTGGCTATGTACAGAGCCGTGACCTGCACTTTCGGGAACACAGCTGGAGAGACAGGTTCAGGGGAGTTAGGGGACTTGACGTGGAGGCCATGGGGGCCATTGGACATGAAGCTGGGGAAGGGGGTGGTCAGGCTTGTATTGCACTTGGATCACTGGGTGTGGACACAGACAGGAGGGAAGGGGCAGGGCAACTCTCCAGGTGAGCGGTGCTGAGATATGGGGCCTGGGACTGAGCTGGGGAGCGGGGAACACGCACCATGGGTGGTTGTGAGCTCTGTCCAGGAAGCAGAACCAGAGCCTGCAGGGCGTCAAAGGACCCCTGTGGGCAGGCAGGAGGGGACAGAGGTGAGGGTGATGTCTTAGGTCAGGGGGTGATGGGACCTGCTGGAGTCTCTGTTGAGGGACACAGCTGGGTCAGGGGGTAAAAGCCCCTTGTCTGCTCCTGGCACCTTCTGCCTCAGTTCCCCAGGGCCCATTCCCCTCCTCCTGCCTTAGGGGTCCCCTGTGGTGACTCTGGCAGGGATGGGAGCTCTTTGGGGGTGGAGGCCGGGTGGGGCTGTGAGATGCAGACAAGCCTTGGGTTCTAGCCCTGCCAATGCCATTGATGTCTGTGTGGCCCCTGGAAATCACCTCCTCTCTTTCCCTGTTGTCCTCGCCTTGAAAGTGTGGATGAGAAAACCTGTTTTGGGGGCTTCCCTGGTGGTCCAGCGGTTAAGATTCTGTGCTTCCACTGCAGAGGGCATGGTCTGATCCCCGGTCAGTTGGTTGGGGAAGTTCCGCATGCTGTGAGGTGAGGCCAAAGGGGAAAAAAAAAGTGAAAAGTAATAAACTTTTCAAGAAAAGAAAACCTGTTTTGCTTGCCTCAACGTTTCAATGAGAAAATACAAGCAGAGACAACAAACATCTATCGAGCATAGACTGTGTACCAGGTTCTAGCGGGGCACAAAGATGATGCAGAGAGGAGGTTCCTCCCCTTCAGGAAGCATGAAGTGACTGAGCCCAGACCAGCAGGTGGTTAACACTGGGCATCAGGGGGAGAGATAGCTCAGCTGGGATTTGAATGATGAATAAGAGCTCTCTAGGTAGGCAGTGGAGGGAACAGACTCTTAGGCATAGGGAACAGCATGTGTGAAGGCTCGAACCTACCCCATGTGCTCAGGTCCTAAGTACCTAGTTTGGTATGGCTGGAGCAGGAAGGGAGAGGTCAGTGCTGATTTCGATGAGGCTGGACAGGGAGGCAGGCCCAGATCCCACACTTGGTACCCTTTTCTTCCTGCGCCTTCGTAACTGCTGCCCCCGCCTCCCCACCCCCCGAGACTGCCAGGGCCCTTTCCACTGTGCCCTCTCCCCACCCACCCTCCAGCTTCCCTCCTTGTTCCTCTCACTCCAACTCTTGTCACACTCAGCGGCTGCCTCTCTCAGGAGTCAACAAACTGGGGTCCCTGCTGGCTCTGCCACTTATGGGTTGTTTTGCCCTCCCTGAACCTCAGTTTCCACTTCAGTGAAATGGGGACAGTGGTCTTCCTCACAGGGAAGGGTGGAGGCTTCAATGAGGTAAGCCCCACAAATGGCCTTGTATGGTGTCTGAATGTCATAGGCCCCCGTCAAAGGCAGCTTTACTGAAATCATGATGATTTGGACTTCTTGGTCTCCCTGGTTCTGCCCACTGCTTCCCCTGCCTCTCCTGGCAGCCAGCGCTGGCCAACAAAGGAAGGAAAGGATTAAGAAACAGCCCCATATCTCCAGAGGGGTCCTGGCCCTCAGCCGAACATGTTCCCTCCTGTCCCTTGCCCCCCTTGGCCTCAGGCTCTAGGACATGTGGTCTTAAGGCCTGGACTCTTCCCAGCTCCCCACCCAGGAAGCTCCTCCCAGACTAGAGGCCAAAAGCAGCAGCAGCCCTGAAAAGGGGACTGAAATTTTGAAAATATGTAGCTTAATTTTTTTCCCCTGCAAGCTGATAATCGGGCCCTTTTTTTTTCTGTGTGATTGGGAGAGGAGCAAATGTCATGTCCTGTTATCTGTGGGTGGCCCCGTAGTCTGGGTGGAACTGGATCCCTGAGTCTCTTGGATTTTACAGCAGAGGCTGGTGACCAAGTCTCTTTTGGTACAGATGTGGGAAACTCAGATCAGAGTAGGCGGCTGATGGCGCAGGGTCACACAGCAGGAACGTAGGTCTCCGGACCTGTTTTGCACTGTCCTGTGAATGCTTGTGATGCTGGCTATTATGGCACCGCCCTGAGCCTCGCTTTCCTCTGCTGTGGAACGGGGTGACTTTACTGTGAGGACTGGCAGTAAGGTGAATAGAGCACTCAGTCTGAGGCTCAGCACAATGAGGCCTCAATGGTAGGTTGTTGTTTAGTCGCTCACTGATACGGGATCATTGTGTGTGTGTGTGTGTGTGTGTGTGTGTGTGTGTGCTCAGTTGCTTAGTCATGTCTGACTCTTGCGACCCCATGGACTATAGTCCCCGAGGCTCCTCTGTCCATGGGATTTCCTAGGCAAGAATACTGGAGTGGGTTGCCATTTCCTTCTCCAGGGGATCTTCCCCACCCAGGGATCGAACCCACATCTCCTGCATCGGCAGGTGGATTCTTTGCCACCAAGCCACCTGAGAATTCCCAGTGGTAGGGAGCAACTGTGATTGCTGCTGTGACAGCTGTTATAGCAACTGTGGTAACTGCTGCCTCTGAGAACGTCTCAATCTAGGGACTTGGAGTAGTCGATAGTTTCTTGTTGAACAGATGACATCCAGTAGACTGGTTTCAAAGTCAGAGGCTCAGCATCCCCCCCCGACCCACACCCCCACTTCCCCCTTCCTGGTTGGCTGGAACACTCTAGCCTCACCCTTGGCCTGATTTTGGCCTCTGCCCCTGGCCCGTCTCTGCCCTCCTGGCACCATGCCTAGCACGGCCTCTCTTCCAGGAGTCACACGAGGACAGAGTTGCCCTTCTGAAGCCTCCTCTGCTCCATTGCCACTGCAAGTGCTTGGGAAAAGCAGAGTCGGGAGGGTCTTGTGTCACCCAGGCCTTGGCTGGTTTTATTACTGTGGGGACAGTTGAGGGCTCAGGGGCAGAGGTGGCTTCTGAGCTCTCTGGCACTGTCTTCAGGGAGCTAAGGCGACATGAAGATTTTCGCAGAGGCTGCGAGATAGGTCTCGAAGGGCAGACCTGGTCCAGGCCCCAAATCTGGTGGAGTGGAAGGACTGCTACACTGGGGGCTGGAGGGTGGCATCCCTTCCCCACGCCCTCTTGGAGCCTTTTTTTGATTTATAAAAGGAAGGGGATGGATTGATGTCAGAGGTTTCTACTAACACTACAGGATTAAAAGAAGGGATTTGGGGGCCAAGAGAGAGCTCCGTTTAGATTGCAGCTTCACCACTGACCAGCCATGGGGCCCCTAGCAAGGTGTTCTCCCTCAGTTTTCTCACCTGTAAAATGGGAAAAATATTAGCAGCTTTTCATGGGTACTTAAGGGCTAAATTAGATAATTCAGGTAGAGTACTCCTTCCATAGCAGGCACACTGAAATGACTGTTATTGTTGTCATTCTGAGATTAGCAGATGCAAGAAGAAATCAGCCAAGGCCAGTTAGGGAGCAGTTCATGAAGAAGGCAGGGCTTGAGAATGTGCAGGATTCACCCATCTGTTCATTCACTCAACACAGACATACTTAGATTCGCCCAGGCGGGGCACAGAGAAGAGCAGCAGGGAGGCTGGAGAAAACCGGAGGCAAGCAGACCTGCCTGTTCTAGTGGTGTGGCGTGGGCTCACTGTGTGTGTGTGTGCTTGTCGTGTCCGACTCTTGTGACCCTGTGGACTGTAGCCTGCCAGGCTCCTGGGACCATGGAATTTTCCAGGCAAGAATACTGGAGTGGGCTGCCATTTCCTATTCCAGGGGATCTTCCCAACCCAGGGATCGAACCCATATCTCTTGAGTCTCCTGCACTGGCTGGTGTATCCTTTACCACTGCACCGCCTGGGAAGCCTCTGTGGGATCATTACCTCTCTTCTTTGGGTCTTGTTTCCTCAACCGTAAAGCAGCGAGACAAGTGAGCATTATCCTTACCTCCAGAACTGTCCTAAGGTGTAAGAGAGCTCAAGTATACAGTAGGTGATCAGTCTAGCTGATGCCTTTTCTTTCCTATTTCTGTTAACGACTTGGAGGTTTGATCTCAGGTGGCAAGTCCTTGAATCTACCAGCCACACCGCCAACCCCAGGGCCTTTGCACTTGCTGGCCCTTCAACCTGGAACACCTACCCCAGATCCTTCCATAACTTGTTCTCTCATCTTCTTAATTTTTTTGTTTAAATGTCACCTGCTCAGTAAGGCCTTTCCAGACAGCTCTGTTTAACAGTGTGACACTGCAATGCCAACACTCCCTCTCCTCCCTCCTGGCTTATTTTTATCCACATCTCTTACCATTCTTTGACCTACAATATTTTATGGAGTATCTGCTTATTGTTTGACTCCCCTCACTGGCATGTAAGCTCAGAGATGATGGTGATATTTGTCTGTCTTGTTCATTGTCATATCTCCTATACCTAGAAGAGTCTGTGGTACATAGTAGGTGCTCAACAAATATTTGTGGAGTGAATTTTTAAAAATTAATTAAGTTATTTTTGACTGTGCTGGGTCCTTGTTGCTGTTCACAGGCTTTCTCTAGTTGTGGCAAGCAGGGGCTGGATACGGTGCACGGGTTTCTCTTTGTGAGGGCTTCTCTTGTTGCGGAGCACAGGGTTGAGAATGCTGGCTCAGTAGCTGTGGCACGTGGGCTTAGTTGGTCTGTGGTATATGGACTCTTCCCAGATCAGGGATCAAACACCTGCGTGGAAGGTGGACTCTCAACCATTAGCCCACCAGGGAGGTCCTTGTGGAGTGAATTAATGAATAAATGAAGCTTTCTTCTCTAGCACTAATCTGAGCATGCATACATACACACAAACACAATAAATTAATAAATAATTGCGTGAGTGGTCATCGTTCTCTCCATTTGCCAGATAATACTTTGGTTGGGTCAATCCTGAAGCCCTTTAGCTTCTGACATTTTCTGCCAGGGCATCAGTTTCCGTTGGAGTGCCCAGATCTTTTGTTCCTAAGTCTGAGCTATGCAGAATTTCTAGTTGGGACTGTTTGGCTGTTGGGCCCACATGGTTATTATGTCGTTATTGGTAATTAGCACTTAGGCCTAGAGGATTGAGCTTTTTGTTTCTCAGCAGAAATCACAGCAGACAGCTGTGCTGGCCAGTGGGGCCCCAGGCCTGGAGCAGCTTCCTCTATAACCCCCCACTTCCAGCTATGGGTCCATGGCTTAGAGAGACCAAGGCAGAGGTGCCCAAAGCTAAGGGCAGCTGCATAACCAGTTTAATTGCTGTCTTTTCCAAGCAGTGTTCTGGAAAGTTTCTTCTCCCTTACACCTTTGGTTCTCCATGCCTGGCTTGGTTCAGAAGGGATCCCCATGCCCCTGGAGAAGCTGGGTGTGGTTTCCAAAGGTCTAGCTCACAGGGGGATTTTCTTTCTTTAAAAAAAATTAAAAAAAATTTTTTAAAGTTCTTTTTGACTGCTCTGGGGCTTTGTTGCTACACACAGGTTTCTCTGGTTCTGGCAAGCGGGGGCTACGTTCTAGTTTCGGTGCTCAGGCTTCTCACTGCAGTGGCTTTGCCTGTTGTGAGCACAGGTTCCAGGGTGTGTGGGCTCAGTAGTGATGGCACACGGACTTGGTTGCCCTGAAGTATGTGGAATCTTCCTGGACCACGGACCAAACCCATATCCCCTGCATTGGCAGGTAGATTCCTAACCAGTGGACCACCAGCGAAGTCCCATAGAGGCATTTTCTGATGCCCAGGATTCTGGTATTATGGGTAAAGGAAATAATCCAGTGTTTAAGACTCAGGAGCCTGAGTTCAAGTCCCTGCTTAGCTGCTAGCTGAGTTGTTGGGTCCCCATAGGCTTTTTGTTAACTTTTGCGGGGCTTCAGCTTTCTCGTCCAGAGATAAACAGATAAAGACACCTACATGGCTTCACTGGGAAAGAGAGGCAGGATAGTGTAGTGGGCAAGGATAGGGTTCTAGAATCAGACATACTTGGCTTCCCCACTATACCTCTCCTTAGCTGTGTGAAAGTGAAGGTGGCTCAGTCATGTCCGACTCTGTGACCCCCATGGACTATACAGTCCATGGAATTCTCCAGGCCAGAATACTGGAGTGGATAGCCTATCCCTTCTCCAGGGGATCTTCCCAACCCAGGGATCAAACCCAGGTCTCCCACATTGGGGGCAGGTTCTCTACCAGCTGAGACACAAGGGAAGCCCAAGAATACTGGAGTGGGTAGCCTATCCCTTCTCCAGGGGTCTCCCCAACCCAGGAATCAAGCCACCCAAGAATCGAACTGGGGTCTCTTGCATTGCAGGCGGATTCTTTGCGAACTGAGCTATCAGGGAAGCTTGTGTGACACTAGGCAAATTGCTTCACCTCTCTGACTTCGGTTCCCAAAGCTAAAGAATGGGGTTAAAATAGTACCCACTCCATAGGGCTGTGAGAACTAAATCAGAGAATGCAGGTAAAGGATCTGGGCACACAGAGAGTGTTCTGTACACTGGTATTATTGTAATGACCATTACAGGAATGCAAACAATCTGTAAGCTGTAAGAGCACCAGCAATAAAGCTAGGCAGATGTGGGTTTGAATTCTAATTCTGACCCTTACTACCTGGGTGATCTTGGGGAAGTTTTTCACTTCTGAGACTCTTATTTCCTTATCTGTAAAATGGGCATTATAGTCATACCTTCCTCAAGAGGCTGTTGGAAAGGTTCAGTGACATGTTGCATAAAAAGTACTTGGTACAATGGTTGGCACATGTCATCCCCATTTTATAGATAAGGAAGAGGAGTGGTGACTCGCCTGAACTCACATAGCATCTTAGTGGTGGAGCTATTGTTTTGTTTTTTAATAAGGATTAAATGTATATATTTAAATTTGGCTGCACCAGATCTTAGTTGTGGCATGTGGGATCTGTAGTTGCAGCGTGTGGGATTTAATTCCCTGACCAGGGATCAAACCTGGGCCCTTTGTACTGGGAGTGTGGAGTCCTAGCCACTGGGCCACCAGGGAAGTCCCTGGTGGAGCCTTGATTTAAACCCAGGTCTGCCTACCTCAAAAGCCCCCGATCCTTTTACCTCTTCTTGCCATCAGCCAAATATGGGATGAGGAGGAGGATGTCTGTTCTTGGGGCTGCTGGACTCACCTCATTCATTCCATGGTCCCCAGTGCCCACACACAGGAGGTGCTCAATAAATGTCTGCGGGCTGAGGAAAGGGGGACCAGTGTGTCCTCAATTCCAGGGAGGCTTTTGCCTTGGGATTGAGAGTTTTTTCCTTGCTTGGTTGACAGCAGAATAAAATAAAAATAAACAATATAACTCATACTCAGTGCAGATGTGGGCCTGTCATCTGAAAAACCCTTTGCACCGCCTACATAATTGATCCTTCTTGC
This sequence comes from Bos grunniens, assembly GCF_055505025.1. Taxonomy (NCBI): domain Eukaryota; kingdom Metazoa; phylum Chordata; class Mammalia; order Artiodactyla; family Bovidae; genus Bos; species Bos grunniens. Next base: position 12,431,283 of record NC_141166.1, read on the forward strand.
TACACTGTGACGTCCTGGATAGGCACCTCCGTTTGATTGATGTGGAAATGGGAGCCCAGAGAGGGTGTAATGGATAAATATTTGTGTCCTGTTCAAAATTCACGTTGAAGCATTAATCCCAACGTGATGGTATTTGGAGACAGGGCCTTTGGGAGGCGATTAGGGTTAGATGAGGTCATGAGGAGGGGCCCTCATGATGAGATTAGTGTCCCTGTTAGAAGAGACACCAGCAAGCTCCCTGTCTCTCTGCCATGTGGGGGGCTGAGAAGAGGTGGCTGTCTACAAACCAGGAAGAAAGCTCTTACTGGAATCTAACTGGAATCAGGTGGCACCCTGATCTTGGACTTCAGACTCCAGAACTGTGAGAACATAAATTTCTATAAATTTCTATTGCCTAAGCCACCCAGTCTATGGCATTTTGTTAAGGCAGCCTGTGCTAAGAGAGAGGGAAAGTGACTTGCCCAGAGCCACACAGTGAACTTACTGCAGAGCTAAGGCTGGAGCTTATTTGTAGTGATTTCTCTCTTTTTTCCTCCACGGAAAAACTTCAGTCACTGGAAGGCTTAGAAATGGAGACTAGCTGAATGCAGGACAGACAGTTCAGGAACTGTCCTGCTTCAGCAACTTTGGAGGATCTTAGGGCAAGTCAAGCCTGGCCCCCAGTTCCTTCCTGCTTCATCATAGCTCCTCCTCTGCCCTCTCCCAAGGGAGGGTTGGGGCAGGCTGACTTCAGCAGGTTTAGAAGGGGCTCAGCTAGCTGGTGGCACTGAGCCTGTCCCCATGTTTCTTGGGAAACCCTCTGGGCCTGGAGGGTTCCCTGCCTGAGAGAGAGAGAATTAGTGGGTTAAGCTTGAGTGAGCTGGAAGCTTGGCTGGATCAGGGCCATTAGGCTCAGTCCAGCTGGTGAGAGAAGGGGATTGGAAGGGTCGTGGGAGGTCAGATCCCTGGGTCCCTCTTTAAATGTCCCAGGGCTCCAGTCAGAAGCAGCCGCAGCAGCCTTTCCCTGGGGTTTTGGGACAGACGTTGATGTTGCTCCTTCATCTAATTTCCAAAGTGCTTTCTTGAGAGTGACATGAAAGCCGTGTGTAGCAGAGGACAGAGGTAGAAGACAGATTTAGTTAAAGCTGTGTGACATGGCACAAATCATCTAATGTTTCTAGACTGTAGTTTCTTAGACTATAATTGAGGCTAATAACACTTTTCAGGGGTGCTATGAGGCTAAGTGCATTAATGCATATAAAGTACTCAGTATGTGCCTGGCACATAGTAAATATCTAATAAATATAATGGTCATTATTTTTAATAATAAGTTATTTCCCTTCTGGCTCAGATAGTCCTAGGTTTTATGGCTGTACAATTTATTGTGGCGTCCAACTTCAGAAGAGGAATGAGCTGGACTTATAAGAAGGAAGTGAACAGAATCTGTAGTAGGGGTCAGAAAACTTGAGTCCTGGTTTGGACTCTGCCACCCCTGTGCTGTGTGACTTCAGGCAAGCCTCTTCCAGTTTCTGGACTCCTTTTCCAAATTGTTTACATGTAGCTTGGGCTTGTTGATCTCTGAGGGCCTATCTAGTTCTACATTTTGTGAATCTGGAGGCCTAAAGAATACCTCAGTGACTGTCCACTGGAATCTCTTTTACAATTTCAATTTCCTTCCCTTTTGCCCCTTGTTTCTTGGAGTGTCTTCATAGAAGAAAGGACATAACTTGCCAACTCCAATATATGTATTTTAATCATATTTACTGTTTTTTTTTTTTTTTCTTTTACTATGCACAGAGAACTCTCTAAAACAGAGCTTAACACAATTTTTGTAAGCAAAGTGCATTCTATCAGAGGGGTCAAAACATGCTCTGTGTTTTCAAATATGTAAGAGTATTCATTTAAGATGTTGTCTTTCATTGCATTTGCTGATTTCTTTTGCTTTTCTCTTGACAAAGGCTAGCACAGGCAGCTTTGTATGCTGTAACTAAAACATATATATACATATGTTGCAGTCAATGCATTCTAAAAAATAATCATGGGTATAATTTAGATATAAAAAGGATATTTGTCAAGTATTAAGAGAGAAAAATGGGAAAACAGAAAAAGAGAAAGAAGAAAAAAATGAGAAAAGAAAAAAGAGAAAAAAGAAAAAAGTAAAAAGAGAGAAAAAGGGGAAATAACCTAAATGATTAACATTTAAATTTAATTAAATTATGGTACATCCACTTGAGGGCACTGTGGGTGTCATAATATATTATTAGGAGGAAAAAAAGTTGGTTCTGAAACAATACGATCTAAATTTTAAAAAAGCATTAGGCCGAACCATATGCAATTGCTAATAACTTATAAAATCAGCAATTTCATGTGACTTAATATATATATACAAAAAAGTATATGATAGGAGAGGTACTAGAAGGGAAATCTTTCACTAAGATATTGATGGAAGTTATTTCTGATTGATGGCTTTATGCTGATTAAAATTTTTAAATTATTTGACTATTTTTTTGTGAACAATGCAAGTACTACTAAAAGTAATCCCCTAGAAAGGCATATCATTGTAAAAAGAGCAGTTTTTCTGCCTTGTTATAGCTTGTTTATAATTTGTGTTTAAAAGCTATAAAATGACTTAAATTCTATTATCAGGGGCCGTATGGAAAGCTCTACTCTTCATGTACTTTCGGTACCAGGGTTGGTTTTTATTCAGTAGTGACTGTTCAGAACACTTTGCTGGTGGGCCCAGCTTTTCAAAGCCTTCTTCATCTCTTGCTACCCCCATAACCAACAAATGCTTTCCATGAGCCCTATCACTGGGGCTTCAGGCCAGCTGTGTCCCTAATCCACCCACGTCCCAGATTTGGGAATGGTTCAGTCTCCAACTGTTCCCCCACCTACCCCTGCTTTCTTCCAATCTCATCTCTTCCAGGTCATCGGAGGCCCCATCTCCCCTCCCTGGCCTTCCTCAGTGGTCACCACCTAATTTCACCATTTAATTTCACCCTCTTCTGTGCAGCTGGTGTTGCTTTTTTGCTGGAGCTCAGTTTGTAATGGGGAAGGATTAGGACCCTTTCATGCCGTCTTTTTTCTTTTTCCCCTTAGTGCCCTTGACCGCTCAGGGGCTGAGAGGCGGCTTGCAGGGCCTGAAACAGGAGGGATGGTGGGGGAGGCAGCAACGGGCTCAGCTGGCAGGCGGCATAGAGATGGCCGCTAGAGACCCCGTCTTGGGGCTTGGAGCGTGGCACAGCCGCCACCCAGGCGTGAGCATAGGACAGGGAGGGAGGGAGGGAGCTGAGTTTCTTCCAAGGAAATTAGCTTCAGAGATGGTGCTTGGGACCTTTTACCCTGTACTCAAAGGCAGCCTCTGTGGGGTGAGCTGGGACCAGATGTCTGGTTTGCAGAGGCCTCTCCTGAGAGGGCAGATGGGCACAGGAGTTAGAGTAGTTTCTCTGCCTTTGATTGGGCATGATTTTTCTTCTCATTCTCTACTATGTGTTAGGCCCAGTTATGCCCAAGGATCTGGCACTTAGCCTAACAAGCTATGGTGTATACCTAACTAATTAACAAAAATCCCTCATGTGTGGATAGTACTTTACAGTTTCCAAAGCCCTTTCATCTCCAGTCTAAGAATTAAAAGCCAGGACTGGATTTAAATATTTTAAGATTCTAAAGCCTGCGCCAACAGTTTTTGATGTGGTGTCACACGGCAGTCTAAATTTGAGTGGTTTACATCTGCCTTATGTTCGGCTGTTTTCTTCTAGTCTGAGAACCCCACTTTTTTTTTTCAGGGTGATGATTATTAAATATTACCCACTCCAACCAAGCCTCTTTAAACAGAAACTATTATCCTTGCCTAGCAGTTCATGGCATAGAGAATATTGGTTTTCATGAATCTGTATTTGCTGGATAACACGGGGATGGTAGTGGTGAGCTGTCTTGTGATTGATCTTCAGGATTTATCCTTCATGGCACCAGATTTCCAGGTCTGACAGGTGAAGGGGACCTCTGAGGCACATAGGTGGTAGAGCTAGAGCTCCCTGAACCTGAGGACCTGAGGCAGGGGACCAGAATATTCAAGCACAGGTGCTTCACCCTACTACACAGAATGACCTTGGCCAAGCCACCTAAGTCTCAGCTTCCTTTTATATAACATGGGGATAACTCACTCACTCATTCAGCAAATATTTATTGAGTATGCACTGTTCTGGGGGATGAACAAAAAGACAAAGTCCCTGCCCTCCCAGAGCTTGTGATCTAGTGAGTCTAAACTGCAGCAATTTATTGAGAGGGACAAACAGATAAGTATACAGTAGAAAGTCAGGTAGAAGTGCCATGAAGCAAAATTAAAGCATGGCAAGGGTGTGCTACTGCTGCTACTAAGTCACATCAGTCGTGTCTGACTCTGTGCGACCCCACAGACGGCAGCCCACCAGGCTCCTCTGTCCCTGAGATTCTCCAGGCAAGAATACTGGAGTGGGTTGCCATTTCTTTCTCCAATAAGGGTGTGTTAGTGGAGGCTGTTTTAGATAGGGTAATCAGGTGATCCTAAAGGGTCTCTTAGGATGTTTCAAACAGATAACCATGTAAAGTGCTCAGCTCAGTGCTGACAATTTAGTGCTTACCAAATATATTATTGTTATGTCAGCGAGCCCCACGCCTCTCAGTCCATATTTTAGTCTCCAAATAGCAGGAATAATTAACACTTAGGTAGATCTTACTGTGAGCTAAGCCATTTACATATTTTAACTCATTTAATTTTTACAGTAACTCTTATGAGGTAGGTAGGAGTTTGTTACTATCCCCTTTTATGGGTTGGGAACAAGCACAGAGTAGGCCAAACAATCAGGGAGACTGAGAATTGAACTCAAGTAGTCTGTTTCTTGAGAAGGCAATGGCACCCCACTCCAGTACTCTTGCCTGGAAAATCCCATGGATGGAGGAGCCTAGTAGGCTGCAGTCCATGGGGTGGCTAAGAGTCGGACACGACTGAGCGACTTCACTTTCACTTTTCACTTTCAGGCATTGGAGAAGGAAATGGCAACCCACTCCAGTGTTCTTGCCTGGAGAATCCCAGGGATGGGGGAGCCTGGTGGGCTGCCGTCTATGGGGTCGCACAGAGTCGGACACGACTGAAGCGACTTAGCAGCAGTCTGTTTCTAGAGGCCAAGCTGAGTTGTGAGGGGTCTAGGATTAGATACAAGGAGACAGCCTAGCTGGCATATACAGGCTCCCATGTCAGATTGCCTGGCTTCTTATCCTGGCAGGTCTAAGCCTCTCTGCTTGGGTTTCTTCATCTCTAAAATGGGAATACCAGAACTCTCTTACCTCTTACCATGCTTAAAACCGAGCCTTCTTTCTGCTCGCTGGTTTAGACACCAGCCTGGTAGGGAGTGTGGAAGGTTCAAGTGGCCTCTGAAGCTAATGAAAGGAAATAACGGGCACATCAGGCAATTGTGAGAGCTATTCTAAGCTCAGCTGGAGACCAGATTTCTGAAGCTAAGTTCTCACGATTTTGAGGGTGCCGCAGCAAAATTAGGAGACCCGTAAATGCAGAAGACAGCTAAAATCTTGGCGTGGCCGCAACACTCAGCATCCATTTCAGGTCTTAACACAGCTACCAGGAGAGGTAAAGTCTCATCGATTGTCAGGGTTCGAATGGCGCCTAGAGATGTCAAGTTAGTAGGTGGGGAAACCGAGGCCCGGAAAAACTGAATGACTTATCCAAGGTCAGTAGGTGCATTTGGGGGACAGCCAGCGAGCGTGGTTAGCTTGGGAGCAACTTCCAAATCTCAGACCCTTATCTGGCCCTCCTGGGGGGTAAAGGGGTGGGGAGAGGAGCGGGAAAGGGCGTCACCTTCGTCTCGGGCATTAGCTACTCTGTTCCCCACGTGAGTAGCGCGGGGCCCCTGGGAACTTAAGGACCTGAGAGCCGGTTCGACCTGCGCTTGCGCACACGCGGCTAGCCCCTGGCCTTTTCCCCTTCTTTTCCCTTCCGCTCCCCTCTCTTTACCGGCCTAGGGAAGGGCGGGGGAAAACGTGAGGAGCGAGAACTCGGCCTTAGCCAATGGGCTGGCGGGCCGCGGGCCCGGCCCCCTCCTTCCCTCCGGCGCCGTCCAATAGAAATTTACTACAATGTTGTGGCGAACAGAGAGGGAGGGGCTCGCGGGGCGGGCTGGCTGCGGGCCGGGCCAGCCCTCGCCTCGCGGAGGGAAGGCGGGAGGGCGCGCGCCGGGGCCGCCCGCTCGCTCCCTTTGCTCGTTCGCTCGTTCCCTCCCTCCGGCCGGCGGGTTAGTAGTCAGTCAGTCAGTCCGCCTGCAGCCCGCAGGGCCAGCGAGCCGCAGAGGGCCGAGCCTCGGACGCCCGCGCCTTCTCCTGCCATTGTTCGTCTGGCGGCTGCGGCGGCGGGCGCGAGGAGCCCGGGCCCCAGAACCACCGGTGAGGCTAGGCTGTGGCGGCGCGCGAGCGGAACTGGGGTAGGAGGGTGGGGGGCGCGGAGCTGTCCCCGAGGGGACGGTCCTGGAGGCCGCGGCGGTGCCCCTGCCTCTTTGTCTCCAGCCCCTCCGCAGGCCCGGGCCGGGGGGCGCGGGCTGCACGGCCTCCGCAAAGCCCTCTCTGCAAGCCGGCGACCGAAGGCTTGGAGCCGGGACGCGGTCGGCCTAAGGGGGAAATAAGGCCGGGGTGGCGCTGGAGGGGAGCGTTTAAAAGTTAGGCTCCGGGTGCATTTTTGACGAGGGGGCGATCGGTACCGTCTGGTCAGGCAGTCATGGTACAGTGGGCAGGAGCCCTTGAAGGAAAGCAGGTGGGGGGCGAGTTGCAGGTTTCGGGTGGTGAAGGTGTGGGGTGCAGCCGCAGAGCGATTTCTCGGTGACGAGGTAGCTGGGCGGTCTGAAGTCAGGCTCAGTTGTGAGGGGTGGAGGGAGCCTGCAAGGACTTGAAGGCCTTCCCGCCACAGATACCCATATCATTAAAAAAAAAAAAAAAAAAAAAATCCCCCCCCCAACCCCAAGTCTCTATGCTTTCCCACTGAGTCTTCCCGGGTCCCAGAGACCAAGGGGTTAAACCGACTCTCCCAGCTTCGTGACCTCCTTTTTCAGTTTGTGCATCTGTCGGCTTGGACGTATTTCCTCCTGCTCGCTGGGCTGCCTTTACCTGTGGAGAGGGTAGTATCTGGGCTTGTCCACCGAGATGTATCGCCAGGCTGTTATTCCTGGTGGGGGTTTGCCAAAACAGGTTTGTTCTTCCCAGAAACCAGCGTTCTCTTGAGAGTGAAAGTGATCTCACGTGAAACAAATTGCCGAGGGATTGATTTCTGGCCACATGAATAGCGACTCTCATCCTGTTTTTTTCTCTAGCTGTACCCAACCGTAAATGACTAGTCTGTGGAGACTTGTCGTTTTTTGGCATGTATTGCTGATTAGGAGTTAGTTTTTTTCTTTTTAAGAGATGCCGAGCTTTTCTTTTCTTTTTTTTTTAGTAGTCTGTGTGATTTCACAGCTGCTATTCTGTTCTGTTTTTAGGGAAGATTGGAAGAAATAGTGATGTCTTCTATCTTGGATATTATTATAGTGAATTTATACTCTCTTGAGGATGTACACTGTACCCAGTGCTGTTAATATAATTCTCATCTCAGTTTTGTTATGCAGCATTAACTCTTACTTTTTAGGGAAACTTTACATACTCTTCATTTTCCTGCTCTGTAAGTTGGAAACAATAAGTTCTTTGCTAGCTGACCAATTTTGGCTATATAAAATAGTTTCTTGAGGTGTTATTAATATAATCCATGTGGAGTACATAACAATATATGGTACACAATAAGCTCTCAATAAATGACAGATTAAAAAGTGAATATAAACACTGAGCATCACATTGCCTTGATATCAAGGTGCTAATTCAGAATGCGTTCTACAGCAAGATTATAATTAAGGTAAAGATAAGCATTATTTATATCCCTGGGGAAACTGAAGTATGGTATATCTTTGTTACTATTCAAAGTGAACTTACCTGCAGCATGCTAACCTTCTGATTCCTCTTTCTTCTAGAACAAAACTATACTTTTTTCCCCTTGTGTAATTGAATTCAGGCTTAGAAATATCAATAAATGATCTGACTCTTTAGACTTCATCAAAATTCTCCCAACATTTATACCAGTGTTTTATAACCAAATGTCTTTTAGGTATGTCTGTACATAGTGTGGCCCTGGTCTACCTTTCTACCTTTATTCTCTTTATTACTTGTATTTTCCAGTCAAAAAGAACTAACTACTCAGTAATAACCCATGCTTTCTCATTTGTACCTTTGGCCATGAGCTTCCATCTGTGCTTGTCGTTTATCAGTATATTCCTTCTGTTTTCAGTTCTCTTTAAGAATGTTCCATATTAATAATTTGAAGTGTGGGGGAAATGTCCCTTTGTGAAAGGGACTTGATGGAACTTTTGGTTTTGTTTTGAGTTTTCTTTGAGCTTCATTAATATGGCCAGCTGGTTGAATTTGAAGTGGTGTTTGTTAAAAGGATTAGGTCCTAAATGCCCCATCAGTATGCGCAACCCTTGTGGTAGAAGGTGGCTGGTGGTAGATTAAGAAAACCTCTTAGGGTTCCATTCTGCTCAGAGCTAAGAACTCCACCAGTTGACTGGTTGGACACTTGAAAACTCTGGCTGTCAACAAACAGACTAAACTAATAGAAGAAAGTTTTATCTCTTAAGTGGGCTTCTCTACATCTCTTCCGTTTCTTGGTGGTCTAAGAGCTGACATTTCCTTAATGTTTGTTAAACACTCAAATCATATTTATTGTGTCGAAGTAGTAGATATGGTATGGAGAAGAAAATGGCACCCCACTCCAGTGTTCTTGCCTGGAGAATCCCAGGGACAGAGGCACCTAATGGGCTGCCGTCTATGGAGTCGCACAGAATCGGACACGACTGAAGCGACTTAGCAGCAGCAGCAGCAGTAGATATGGTAAACAAGCCTATATTTTAAAGTAAGCTTGTGTGCCTGCTCAGTTGATTCAGTTGTGTCTGACTCTTTGCAACCACATGGAGCCCACCAGGCTCCTCTTTCTATGGGGTTTCTCCAGAATAGTAGAGTAGGTTGCTATTTCCTTCTTCTCCAGGGGACCTTCCTGACCCAGGGATTGTCTCCTGCTTTGGCAGGTGGGTTCTTTACCACTAGCGCCACCTGAGAAGCCTTAATAAAGTAGTTCTGTTCAGTCGCTCAGTCGTGTCTGACTCTTTGTGACCCCGTGGACTGCAGCACACCAGGCCTCCCTGTCCATCACCAACTCCTGGAATTTACTCAAACTCATGTCCATTGAGTCGGTGATGCTATCTAACCACCTCATGCTCTGTTGTCTCCTTCTCCTCCTGCCTTCAATCTTTCCCAGCATCAGAGTCTTTTCAAATAAGTCAGTTCTTTACATCAGGTGGCCAAAGTATTGGAGTTTCAGTTTCAACGTCAGTCCTTCCAAAGAATATTCAGGACTGATTTCCTTTAGAATGGACTGGTTAGATCTCCTTGCAGTCCAAGGGACTTACAAAGTAGGCTTATCATCAATATAATATATAAAATAATGTGATATGATAATTTATATATAAACAGAATAGCACACAAATCTTCCTCTTTTCATTTTAAAGGTACTTGTATCTCCTTTTTCTTTTTAGAAACATTTCTAAGCTAATATCTAAATTAAAAAATGATTTTAAATGATTCCTGTCTCTAAAAAAAATAGTTGTGGCATTTTGTTGAGATATGACCTATGTGTTTTTCCTCTTTTTCTCTTTTGTCAGGTTTGCACCTCACATTTAGAATTCAGCAGTGTGTTGTTTTGTATGCAGCTTGACTTTAACATTTTTGGAAACTACAGAGCCAGCCTTCCATTTCATTCCTTAGCTTATAGACTTCATTTTAAACAGATTCATTTTATGGGAGATAGTGTGCTTACAGTGTTGTTTGGTTTCCTAAAAAAAAAGCTTCGGAGTTAAGCTTGTCAGAAGAGTTCCCTACAAGTCACAGGATTCTTGAATTCTCTAGGTACTTTGATATGCTTATCAGTAGATTGTGATTTAAAATACGAAGTCTGTGATTTGTGACGTGAGTGATAGGGCTTGCTTATATTGTTTTCTGAATGTCCAAATCTAATTTAATATTGGTGATCCGGTTTTATAACTTGGGAATGTTGGCAGCTATCAGGGGCTGAATGTGGTTCTGAAATCAAGAGGTGCATACGTTAGATCACAATCTGTTTCCTTATTATCTAAGAAGATCAGAGCAAATGCTGCCAGTGTATTTTTCCAAAAGTCCCATCAAATTTGTGATTGGTCACATGCCTATTCAGATACAGATTCATTGCTACCTCTAAAGGATTTTTTTTTTCCACCTACTGCTTAAGCTTAGAATCATCTAATTTTATTTGTGAGCTAAACAAGAATAATTCTAGCAAGTTTTTTTCTTATGAACAACTTTGCTTTCTTTCTCTGAATAAAGCCCCCGAAGATTAAATTTTAAAAAATTTTTAAAGGGCCCTCTGAATTGATAAGTTACAAGTCTTATTTATGTAGAGAATCTAGAAGTACTGGAAGGTAATTGGTTCATTGTGTTTGTAATAGCTTTTAGTTAGAGAAGAGCCAGATTCTAAATAGAATGTTAAGTTTTGTTGTTTAAGTTTGTCGGTACGTCACTGGTGACTCTTTATGAGTGGCTTCAGAATGTGTGCAGGAAATGCACTGTAACAATCTGCCTGGTATGCACACTGCATTAGATCAGTATTTTGATTTACTACGCTCTGTTTTGATTTACTGTGCTGTTATTTAATGAATACACAGGGAGAAGGATAAAAGAGGTATAGCAGTAAACACTATTCAGAAATTGGAGGTGTTGGAAAAGAGAACTTTGATGTTTTGAGTGCCGGTCTTAGAATTACTTCCTCACTGACACTACTTCAAATGTTGGTTTTAGGGAAGTTATAGTGGGAAAATCTGATTATGATAAAAGTCTGTTTACACTTATTTTTGCTAATTATTTTTATTTAAGTGGGATTGTACCCACCTTGAAGTATTTGAAAATAAATTGACGACTTTTTGAACTTTGAAGAAAAGCAACATTCCATGGTTGTGGCCAGAACAATTCAAGGAATGACTTGGAGAGACTTTAATATACCCTACCTCCTAATTTTCATCAGTTTCCCCCAAGTCACCCTAAGTAAGTATGCCCCCCTAAAAAAGTCCTTTCCCAAGAGAAATTCCAGAGCCATTCTGGTATCATGTTTATTGTTTATTTCATTCTTTGTTGTTTTATTATTGTATTTATTAAGACCAGTCCTGATTCTGCAGGTACCTCTTGATTATCTCCAACCTAAATCCATGTGGATTAAATGGTGATTTGTGTATTGGATTGCCGTTCTCTTCCTTCCATGGTTGAGGGTTCTTTTGGTCGTTTCCTCCCAATTAATCTAGGCTGTCTTCTTTCTCACCTCTCAGGGCAACGTCTGCTTATAGAAATTAACGTTGTTTCTGAACTGTGTAGAGTAGAGCTTGGATAGGGATAGTGTAATCTTGGCAGAGTGGGGAGGAAGAGGCAAGATTATCTGATAAAATAGAAACTGTGATTAAATATAATGATAAAATTGGAAGAAGCAACAGATGCTCTATTTATATTATCTAATTCTGTTCTATCTACATTCAGTGTATGTCCATAATTCTGCATTGTAGTTGATCCTTAATGCAGGGGTTAGGGGTGCTAACGTTCTGCACAGTTGGAAATCCATGTGTAACTTATAGTCGGACCTCTGTATGTGTGGTTCTTCCTTGTATGTGATTCTGCCTCTGAGGATTCAACCAACCTTGGATGATGTAGTACTGTAGAGTTCACGCATGAAAAAATCTAAGTATAAGTGAACTCACACAGTTCAAACCCCTGTTATTCAAGGATTAGCTGTATTATCTAAAAATATTATCTATTAATAGGGACAGGAACACCTCAATTTCTTTTGGAACTAGGTGGAAATAATAAGATAAAAAATTGGGAATAGTATATATTCCTATAGTTTATTGTGATTTATAAATGTAATCTGTTTCTCCTTGTGTCTTCCATCCCCTATAAAAATCCAAATAAACTTTTTGGTAGGCCCTTTATTCGTCTGAATTGTAACATTGGACACAGTATAGACTAAGGTTTAGTTACTTTCTGCCTTAATAGTCACTCAGACACTTTAATATTATATTTTGATAGCATCACCATTATAAAGTTATAAAAGTTTTAAGTGAGAAATTCTGTGATTTAACAACAATACAGCATAGCAGTATTTTGAATTGGTTGCATTTAAGCCTGTTACCCAAAACTGTAACAAAATGTATACTTTTGCTAATTTGTGACTAGGGAGTACTATGCCAAAGTTCAGTTGTGATTGTGTTTCAGCTATTAATACTTGTGTAAATTAATAACACTATTATAATCATTTTAATGCAATGGGATTTTAACAGTACATCATCTTACAAAGAAATGCTATTTTAATTTATATGTCAGGCATGTATTTCAGTTAACCAGTTTGAAATTCTACATATATTCAAGTTAAAAGTGTTTCACCTTGATAATACACTTGGTACAGATTTTTGAAATTCATTTCCCCTGGTTGTTTTGACCATATGGACACAGGCAGAACTGTCAAGAGCTCCAAGGATTTAAGCTCTCAAATTTTACCTGCCAACCATTTCATCATGTAGTGGAGACACATGGAAGGCAGCTTAAAGTGAAGGCTCTTTGTTTTTTTTTTTTTGCTACCACCCACTTGCAATTTCTTGCCCTTTTGTGATTTTTAATGATTCAGAGAATCGACACTGTTGCTAACTTACTACCTGCAGAGTCCTGCGAATCTTGATGGTATTACATAATTATATAAACCTTTTGCATGGTGTCATATGATGTTGTATTGTATATATGTCCTCCCACACGTGTGTCTTTAGAGTAATTTCTTTCCATCTGGTGTTGGAAACAAGCTCTTTGTGAGGTTATTTTTAAATCTTCAAGCTTTCTGGCATCCTCAACACTTGAAATAACACAATTGCTTTTGAAGGCAAGAAAATTCACACAGTATATTTAGTGCTTTTTTCCAGTGAAAATGTGAATAGTATTTTATTTTAAAAAATCATATCTTGGATTCCAAACAGGCAAAATATGTGCTTTATGTTTAGATCATCTCAAGATAGTTTTGTTAGTAGGAAATAATCACTCAGTTGTTGCCAAGTAGATAAAGTAAAGGAGAAGTGGTTAAAGGAAAAGGATGCCAAGAATAAGAGAACTGTTAGAAGAAAGAGGTTTCAAAGGTATTTTGTTCTCTGAGAGTTTATTGATATCCTTTTCTGAGCTCTTGTGGCATTTGTTACAAACCCGATTTGTCACGTGTTGCTTTGTATTGCACTTGAAACTGGTGCTTCCCAGTAAGACTGTCAGCTTCTGGAGAGCAGAGGGTCAATATCCTGTCTTTCACTGCCCTCCTCAGCCCCCCAGACACAGACACTGCTTAGAACGGTAGTTAGATACATAACACTGGGGACATCCTAGACATGTAGAAGTGTAGTGAGAATGTGAATTCGAGCATAATTGAGATTTAAGACCGGGTTATGAATCTGACTGCTTCTGATTCCCTTTCTGTATGTGTGTTTTCTTGGAAAGTAAGCTGCAGATATGAAAATTTACCCCTAAAAGACTTCATTATGCATCTTCTAAGAATAAAGACTTTATTCTACATAATCACAGTACCATAATCGCACCTAAGAAAATGAACAATATTTACATAATAACAATCAATATCCAATCCATTTTTAAAAAGATGTATCTTATCTACTCACAAAGAGTCATCCAATAGTATCCTTTTTCTCCAGATGCTATTTTTGTTGACATCTCTTTGCTAGTTGTATTATCTCTAACATGACTGTTAAGGTACACTGGTTAACTAGAAATGTTTAATAGTTAATGTACTCCCTTTGGTGTTTTATAAGATTGAAAAAACTAGCATTGGGGCGATGATTGCATAATGACCATAGCATCATATTTAAATGCATATCTTAAAGGATATACCGGGTTTCCAAAGGTCAAGGTGTTTTTTTGTTTTGTTTTCATTCATGCAACAAAGATTTAGTGTGGTTCTGTTTCCTGGGGATACAGCAGTGAACAAACTCCCAGCCCACCTGAGATTCACATCTGGTCTAATTTGAAATTCTACTGCACAGTTGAGGATATCCACTGATGAGGATAAAAGCTAGTCTTCCAAAGGGCAGGGTGTTTTTGGATTTTTGTTATCTGTACTATGGTAAGCAGCCTTTAAGATGGCCCAGTGATTCCTGTCTCTTGGTATTTATGCCTTGCGTAATCCCTTCCCTTTGAGTGTGCCCTGGACCTGGTGACTTACTTCTGATGAATAGAATATAGCACAGTGGTGGGATGTCACTTCCAAGATTAGATTACAAAAGGCTGTGGTTTCTCCCTCGGGCTCTCTCATCTCTGGCTCTGTTCCTGTCACTCGGATCACCAGCTGCTATATCCTAAGAACATTCAGGCAGCCTATGGAGAGGCCCACATGGTGAGAAACCAAGTCTGTTAGTAACTACCATGAAAGTGAGCTTGGAAGCAGATTCTTCCGGCAGAGTTGAGCTTTGAGAGGAGCGTAAACCTGGTTGACAGCTTGACTGCAACTTCACCAGAGACCCTGAATCAAAGGTGTCGGACTAAGCCATGCGCTTGAATTCTTGATCCATAGAAATGGAGATAATAAATGTTTATTGTTTTAAATCACCAAATTTCAGAGGTAATTTGTTATATGACAGGAGACAACTAATACATCTATGCGTGCTCAGTCGTGTCCAACTCTTTGCAACCCCAAGGACTGTAGCCTGCCAGGCTCCTCTATCCATGGGATTTCCCAGGCAAGAATACTAGAGTGGGTTGCTGCTTCCTCCTCCAGGGGATCTTCCTGACTCAGGAATCAAACCTGTATCTCCTACGTTTCCTGCATTGCAGGTGAATTCTTTACCCACTGAGCCCTTGGGAAAGCCCCAATACATCTACCGTTTATTAATTTAATAAAAATTTATGAATCATCTGCTATTTACCAGGTCCTATCCTAAGCACACTGGGACATAACAGTGAAGAAAGTAGATTAGAAATGTCTGTTCTTGTGGAGTTTACATTTAGTGGGAGAGGACAAATAACAAAGTATACAAATCAGGGATAAAATGTAAGGTTTTAGTGAGGATCAGAGAAAGCAGAACAAGGGAGTGAAGAGGGAGGGAAGTGGGGTGGATATTTTAGGTACAGTGGTCAGAAACAACCTCTCTGGTAAGGTAACTTTTGAGCAGAGTCCTGAATGGTATCTGGAGAAGAGCATTCCAGGCGCAACAGGTGCAAAGGTGAAGGATGTTTGGTGTGTTTGAGAAGCATTAAGTAAGCCAGCATGGCAAGATCAAGATCATCTAGGAGCAAATGGTAGGAGCTGAGTTCAGAGAGGCTGCAAGTGGGAGGAACAGTTGGTGTGGTGCCCTGGTGGCTATGCTACAGACTGCACTTTTTTCTGAGATGAGAATTTTTGCAAGGGTTTTGAGCAGAGGAGTGGCATGATCATTTAATTAATATGTATTAATTGGTTGTCTGGGCTTCCCAGGTGGCTCAGTGGTAAAGAATCTGTCTGCCAGTGCAGGAGATGCAGGAGATGTGGGTTCAGCCCCTGGGTCTGGAAGATCCCCTGGAGAAGGAAGTGGCAACCCACTCCAGTATTCTTGGTGGAAAATCCCATAGACAGAGGAGCCTGGCAGGCTATAGTCCATGGGGTCACAAAGAGTTGGACACGACTGAGCGATTGGGCACACACACCCAATTGATTATCTATAATGAGCAGGACCTTGTGGGTGTATGTGATCACAAAAATGTAGAAGACATGACTTCTTTCCTAAGGAAGTTTAGTGATCCAGTATTAGAAATGCCTGGGCAGGTCTTCACTGGTGGTCCAGTAGCTAAGACTCTGTGCTCCCAATGCAGGAGGCCCGGGTTCGATCCCTGGTCAGGGAACTAGATCCCACATGCCACAACTAAGAGTTCTCATGCCTCAACCAAAAATCCTGCATGCTGCAGCTAAGACCTGGCACAGTCACATTAATTAATTAATTTAAAAAATGACTGAGTGTATGCCTAAAGCTTAGGAATAGAGGCATTAGGTCCAAAAGACATATGGTTATGGGAAGAGCATGGAGTATAACCTGGGTTAACGTTCTGCCTCTTTGTTTTAACACCTTCAGCCACAATTTACTGGGGCGTTGTATGTGCTTGATAAAGTAATAATGCTAGTATTTAATGATGACTTATTATGAGCCGTGCTCTGGACTGTGTTCTTTATAGGGATGACATAGGTATTGAAGGTTTGAGCCTGAGGGCTTGAATGCCTGGTTTTAATTTCTTGGTGTGTCACTTTTAAACTGGTGGTGACCTTGGGCAAGTTACTTCTGTACCTCGGTTTGCTCATTGTATAACGTGTGGATGATAAAAAATACCTTTTAAGGTTGTTATGATGATTAAATGAGTTAATATATGCGAGGTATGTGGGACAGTGTCTGGCACCAGATAAATGTTAGCCATTATTTTTACATTTAAGCCTCACCACAGCCCTGTGAAGTAGGTGTGAGTCATCCCATTTTATATTTTAAGTAGCAGGTTAAAAGTTAAGTAACTTGTCCAAAGTTTTATAATTAGCAAGTGAAAATTGGCCTCAAAGTCGAATTCTTAACTCCCTGAGCAGGGATCAAACCTATGCCCCGTGCAGTGGTTAAGACCACTGGACCTCCAAGGGAAGACCCCCAGATTCCTTACTGCTGCAGCTTTACTTAGTACAACCACAAACTTGTTAGGAGAGATGCAGTCTGAGATGATTTCTTAATGATGTGATCTTGTGAAAGTACTTTACTATGCCTCAGTTTACTCTTCTATAAAATAAGGTGATACATTATGCAGAATACATAATAATGACAGAAACAAACCTTGCAGTGTGCCCGTCATCTACAGGTAATCAGTGAACGTTAGTTCCCTTTTACCCTTGATAAAATCTGACTTGTGAACATGGGGAAAATAATCTTTGGTTAAGAAGAAGAATTTTTATATCTTGCCCCTTACATTTTCCATACTTCAATTGGGCATCTATGGTGCTCAGTTGGTAAAGAATCTGCCTGCAGTGCTGGAGACCTGGGTTTGATCCCTGGATCAGGAAGGTCCCCTGGAGCAGGAAATGGCAACCCACTCCAATATTCTTGCCTGGAGAATCCCATGGATAGAGGAGGCTGGTGGGCTACAGTTCATGGGGTTGCAAAGAGTCGGACATGACTGAGCAATTAACACTTCCACTTTCTTTCAAATACAATATAGCTCTTTAGAAACATATATGGTTTTGTCTACCTTTGGATTTGATTCAGACCTACGCTGTAAGAGTTTTAAGCTTGCGTGTGAGTTTTCTAAAGACCCGTTTCACAGCACCTCTGGCTTCAGAGCTTCATTTCCGGGTTGGTAGGACGCAGACATGTGGTTGATGTCCCCATTGTTGCTTTTATCTTTCACAGCAGATGTGAAAGTAAACATACGAGGTTGAAAAACAGGAAGAGGTCTGGCTGGTGTTCGTTGGGAGGGTGTTTTTGCAGGGGAACTGTACACAAGCCACCTGAAATTTGAAGTGCCTTGAATCTTTCTGACTTTTAGAAGATACAAAAGATGTTCTACCTTATTGCTGTAGACTAATAAAACAGTAAATGATTGTGCAGTTAATGAATTCGTGAATTTGTGTTTCTGTGTTTAAATATATTGGAGAAGTGAGATAATGTGTTCCTCTTTTTGTTTGAAACAGAGGACTGATCAATAGCTTTATAGTCAGCCCCATTCTGTTTTTTTTCACTTGCGGAGTATTTTTTCAAGAAGGAGATATAGAGTTTTTGTCATTGTTGCTGTTGGGTATCTGTTCTAATGTCATCACACTTTAACTTCTTTAAAATCCAAAACTTGAGACGGCATTTTTCTACTATGCTCTTTGTTCTTAAGGAAAGGAATTAACACATGTTAAATGTTAGCTGTATAGTAGGTACTGCTCTTCATATATGCTAAGTGCATACATTACTATTAACTATTTCCATTTTTGACATTCAGTCTGCAATGAGTTGTTTTCATTGCTTTGGAGAAATCTCTCCCTCTTTCCCTTTTTCTCCTCCTTCCCTTTCCTCTCTGCTTCCCTTCCTCCTCCTCCTAAATCATTCTCTCCCATATTTTTGCTGAACAGTTTTCTGTTAATATTATTTCGGAGGCAGTGTGATGTAGCAGCCAGTAACAATATGGATTTTGGAATCAGATAGACCTGAGTTTACAGTTAGGCTGTTTTGATAGAAAAAAACTACTTTCTCTCTTAGTAAATAAGAGCCAGGCTCCTCCAGAGTTGGCTTTTGAAGGAGATTCTGCACATGGGGTGGGATAATTGGAGCTCCCAGCAAGGACTTTTGTTCCTAAAGGTTCAGCTTTCCCTGGGGAATCCTTTGCTGGCCTCAGGGAGTGTTGCTTTCTTTTTAATTTTCAGCCCCAGAGGTGAGTCTTCTCTTAATACTCTTGTAGTACACAGCTGAGACCAGGCTGGAACATTTAGGGCTTTGCTAAAGGCTGCTGCTGCTGCTGCTGCTGCTGCTAAGTCGCTTCAGTCGTGTCCGACTCTGTGCGACCCCATAGATGGCCTCCTACCAGGCTCCTCTGTCTAGGAGATACAAAAGAGAAATGAGCACTGAGTTACTGGAATGTTTCTGTATAATCTGTTTCACAAGATAAAACTCCCCTTTAATTGGTGGTTTTCTTTTGGGATGCCTCGCCTTTTAACTGCAACGCACATGTCTACCTTCCCATGGCAGAAGCTGTCTTAACTAATATTTCTACCTGAGAGTGCCTACAGCATATACAGAGTGCTCTACCCAGGGAAGGCCAAGAGGTGAAAAGGGGTTCTCTGTTTTGCCAGCCTTTGGTTATATTTGAGAGAGGAGCCACTTCTTGCTTGTGATCAACACTAGGTGTATACAACCCTTAAGGGAGACCACTGTTACTCATAGCTTATTAATTAGCATTCGTAGAAAAAAAAAAGACGGTAGAGGAGTTTGGGAGTAGAGGTGGGAGGGGGAGCTTCTTTTTGACCATTTATCTCAGATAATATAATCTCTGATTGTAACTCAGAAATTTGGCACAAAATAGCTCTCAGTAAGTATTCCCTCCCCATGTTTTGATTCTTAACATCGTTGGATGCCTAAGGAGCTATCCTTTGCGTTTGTTGTAGTTTTATCTCAGGGTTTGCTTGAAGAGATCCTAGTCCTTAATCAGGTCCAGAGTTGGGCTGAGCACAGTGGCAATAAATGTAACTTGTTGTGATCCAGATGGAACACTGGGTGCTCTGAGCAGTCTAAGTGTAAATGTTAATGGAAGTGTCTCTCGTATCACAGACTATTATTTCCAGAGGGGGACATATAACTAGGCTATTGATACAAGGTTTCTGGCTTGTTTTAATATAGAAAAAGTACAACAGAGTCAAAGACCTTTGGAGTCACAAACTTGCTTTATAATCCTGGCTCTGATACTGTTTAGCTGTGTATGGCAATGGCACCCCACTCCAGTACTCTCGCCTGGAAAATCCCATGGATGGAGGAGGAGCCTGGTAGGCTGCAGTCCATGGAGTCGTGAAGAGTCGGACACGACTGTGCGACTTCACTTTCACATTTCACTTTCATGCATTGGAGAAGGAAATGGCAACCCACTCCAGTGTTCTTGCCTGGAGAATCCCAGGGACGGGGGAACCTGGTGGGCTGCCGTCTATGGGGTCGCACAGAGTCGGATACAACTAAAGTGACTTAGCAGCAGCAGCAGCAGCAGCAGCTATGTATAAGTAACTTAGCCTCCCTATTTTTCAGTCTCTCTTTGTTAAATTTATATAAAGTTTAACATGACCTGCCTTTTAGAACTGCTGAAAAGACGCAATAATACATAATATGGTGGCACTAGTGGTAAAGAAGCCACCTGCTGATACAGGAGACACAAGAGACACAGGTTCAATCCTTGGGTCAGGAAGATCCCCTGGAGTAGGAAATGGTAACCCACTCTAGTATTCTTGCCTGGAAAATTCTGTGGACAGAGGAGCCTGGTGGGCTATAGTCCACGGGGCAGCAAAGAGTTGGACACAACTGAGCGCGTGCACACACACACACACACCTGGTGCCAGGACACAGTGGGCACTTAATGAATAAAAAATAATTATGGTTTTCAGTGACATTTCTGTAAAATCCATCTTCTCTGATTTATACATCTTCTGACCTTGTTATTTTTGATAGCTTTATTGAGATATAATTAACAATATACTCATTTAAATATACAATTCAGTGTTTTCTAGTGTGTGCAGCTGTCACCTCAATCTAATTTTAGGTTATTTTTCTCCCCCAAGAAAGAACTCTGTACCCATTGGCAGTCAATACCCATTCCCCAACCTGTAATAATCCTAGCACTAGGCACCACTAACTACTTTGTGTCTCTGTAAATTGGTCTGTTCTGAACTTTTCTTGTAAATGGAATCATGCAGTATCTGGCCTTTTGTGGTTAGCATCTTTCAGTTAGCATAGCGTTTTTAGGGTTTGGCTGTGCAGTAGTGTATCAGTAGCTCATACCTTTTAATTGCTGAGTAATATTCCATTGTATGGCCATGCTGCATTTTATTTATTCATGTTATCAGCTGAGGGACATTTGGGGTGTTTTCACTTGTTGACTGTTATGAATAATGCTGCTGTGACCAATCACGTACAGTGTTTTGTGTGAACATATGTTTTCATTTTTCCTGAGTATGTACGTAGGAGTGGATCCAGGCCTTATGGTAATTCTATGTTAACATTTTGTAGAACTGTCCTTGATTGGTTTTAATCATGTTTTCCTCTTTGACTGCATGATTTTCTGTTTTTTGCTATGGCTGACAGCCATAGCCATCTTCACTGTTAGTTACCAAGAGCTTACTGAATTTCTTTTTATTATCTTCTCACTGTTCAACTGTACCCTGTTTTGCTCAACTCGATAGTCATTGCAAATGAACCTCTTGTGTTTTTTTTAATAGATTATACTTCCTATCCGTGAAATGTTCTTTTCTATTTCATCACCCTTGTTACTTGTAGTCTCTCCCTGGCTGAAGATGGGTTTAGAAATAAAAGTTCTAAATAAGTTCTATTGAAATTTGATCCATACTTCGGTTTACTTTACCTGGTTATGAATAATACTGAAGATCTATGATAGGAGGAGAGATACTTAAATGAATATTTGGTACTAAATGTATGAGGCAGGCTAAATTATTCCATCCATATTCAAAATGCTTAACAACAGGGGCTTTTAAAAGAAAAAGAATACAAAATTAGAGATAAAAACAAATGTTTATTCAGAATGAGAAAATAAACCACAACAAATTTATATATTTTATTTATTTTTCTGTTGGTTGTGCCAAGTGGCTTGTAAGATGTTAGTTCCCCAACCAGAGATTGAACTGGGCCCCTGCCAGTGAGAGCACTGAATCCTGATCACTGGACCACCAGGGAATTCCCTAAACTATATCTTTTAAAAGCTGAAAAACCCAAACATCACAAAATTCAGAAAAACAGCATAATATTTTTTAACTACCTGATACACTGCTGTAATTTCCCCTATATTCATGCTACTAAAGATTTTCATATTATGACTTTGTAATATCATTTTTATAGAGACCATAGAAAGATAATTCAGTCTTTTTTCTACCACTTGGCCTTGGCAGGGACCAATACAAATGAGGACCTTGAAGCTTAAGCTTCTTTAGCTTTATAGTAAACCTACCTCTGCATAGTAAATAAGCTTAAGATATTATCCAGGAGATTGTAAAATGCCTATTCTGTGTTCTAATCATTGATTACAATTATTTGTTAAAAGATACTTCCTGTGAATCATTCTTGGATTTAATGTTTACTTATCCATTTATCTTTGTAAATTTTTATAATATCTTTTCTTTCAGGAGTGTACAGTACTAATGAATCATCCTAAACTGTAAAGGGTATTTTTTTAACTCCTTCGCCCATCCCAGATGCAGATACTAGCTGGGTATTTGGTTGAATGCCCTTTATTTTAAGTTTGCCAGTTTTTTTTTTTTTTTTTTTCCCATGGTTAGATAGGTTGTGCATTTTTGCGGAGAATACCACAGAGGTAATGTGTCCTCATCACATCATGTCAGGAGATATATGGTATCAGTAGTTATTATTCCTGGTTAAGGTAAAGTCTGGGCTTCTCTGGTAGCTCAGCTGGTAAAGAATCCACCTGCAATGCAGGAGATCCCGGTTCGATTGCTGGGTTGGAAAGATCTCCTGGAGAAGGGATAGAATACCCACTCCAGTATTCTTGGGCTTCCCTGGTAGCTCAGCTGCTAAAGAGTACGCCTGCAATGTGGGAGACATGGGTTCAATCCCTGGGTTGGGAAGATCCCCTGGAGAAGGGAATGGCTGCCCACTTAAGTATGTTGGCCTGGAGAATTCTATGGACTGTATAGTCCATGGGGTTGTAAAGAGTCAGACATGACTGAGTGACTTTCAGTTTCACTAAGGTAAAGTCTGCTAGGTTTCTCCACTGTAAAGTTACTAATTTTTTTGTGTCTTTCTAAATATCTACTTTTCCTAAAAAGTGAGTCCCTAAGTCCAGCCTAGATTCAAGGTGGCAGAAATCAAGCTCCATCTCCTGAATGGGAGAATCTGAAAAAATTTATGGGCATATGTTAAAACTGCCACAGGAATTAATAAATATTTTGGGGGACATACTTTGAAGCTATGCAAATATCATGTGTGTGTGTGCACGCTCAGTCATGTCCAACTCTTTGCAAGCCCATGAACTGTAGCCCTCCAGGCTCCTCTGTCCATGGAATTCTGCAGGCAAGAATACTGGAGCGGGTTGCCCTTTCCTTCTTCGGGAATCATTCTGACCTGCGTCACTTGCATCTCCTGCATTGGCAGGTGGATTCTTTACCAGCTGAGCCATGGGGGAGGCCCTGCAAGTATGTTTCTCTGTAAAGTTTTGCTGACTACTTTTAGTTTTTATCAGGGATGTTGCCTGCAGTGACCGTTGCTGTGGTGTTCTAATAGTGATTTTCTATTTTGGGAGGGCTTCTAAAAACTAATTACAGGGCCCTATCCTGAGAGTTTTTGATTCTATAGGTCTGCGTGGGGCCTGAGAATTTGCATTTCTAGCAAGTCCCCAGTGACGCATTGATACTGTTCTGGGAATCTGAGAATCACTAATAGAAAGCATTATCACAATCTCAGCAAGTTCCCTTCCCAGCTAATCCCTGCCTCCCTACCCACTTTAGGAGGCAATCTCTGTTCTGATTTTTATGTAGTTACATTCTAAACACAATCAATCTTTTTAGGAAAGCTCAATTGATGAAAATCCAAATTTAAAAAAAAGGTAAATTAGGGAGAGTTGATTGTTAAATTTATTATTATTATTTATTTATTGGCTGTGCTGGGTCTTCTTTGCTGCACAGGGGCTTTCTTGAGTTCTGGTGAGCAGGGGCCACTCTTGACTTGCAGGGCGTGGGGTTTTTGCAGGGGCTTCTCTTGTTGCCAAGCGCAGGCCGTAGGCGCTCGGGCTTCAGTAGTTGCAGCCCGTGGGCTCAGTGGTCTCGGCTCTCGGGCTCTAGAGCATGGGCTTAGTAGTTGTAGTACGTGATCTTAGTTGCTCCACAGCATGTGGAACCCAGACCAGGGGTCCAGCCGGTGTCCTCTGCATTGTAAGGCAGATTCTTAACCACTGGACCACCAGGGAAGCCCCAGGGAGAATTGATTCTCCTCAAAGAAGGATTTCTTTCATTTTCTTCTGAAACTTGCAGATATATGTGACATCTGCTGCCTTGTATCATTTTTCCTGTATGTGACAAGATTGTAAGTGGGGGACTTAGTCTTGTACTTTGTCACATTCCCTGTGGCATCTAGAAATCTTAGACATGGTCAGTACATATTCTTTTTTTTGGCCATGCCGCCTGGCATGTGAGGGGTCTTAGTTCCCCCACCAGGATTAAAACCCATGGCCCTTGTGTTGCAAGTGGAGAGTCTTAACTACTGGACTGCCAAGGAAGTCCATATTGATTTTTTAAAGTCTTTTTTTGTTTCCCTTGCTCCCTTTTTACTAAACTTTAAAATAGCGAACGATTTCTCATTTAGGTTTCTCTTCTACTTCATTTTAAATTATCTAGAAAAACAGGTATGACAAATGATATAGATCATTGACTCATTAGAGACCATGTTCTATGACCAAGACAAACTGGGTTTACTTTAGTGTATAAAAGTAACCCTTCACACATTGAAAAACTTTGCCTTTTTCTCCATATTTCATCATCTATTTTTCTAAGATTTTATGTATTCTTAGAGGTTCTATTGGGGCTTCCCAGGTGGCGCTGGTGGTAAAGAATCCACCTGCCAACGCAGGAGATGCAAGAAATGAGGGTACGATTCTTGGCTGAAGCAGTTGAAGATCTGTGTTTTCCAATCTTGACACCCATATTCCATATTCCATTTCTGTCTTTTCACTGTCTCTGGGATAACTCCGTTTGGATATTTTGTGCCATCACCTCTCCACCATTCATCTATCCAATATTTTATTCTTTGCTAGTCACTGTACTAGAAATAAGAATTTCAGAGATGAAAATGGCACAATTGCTACCTTCAAGGATACTATCAGTAAAAGTGGGAATAGCTCCATAAGGAGATATGCACAGGACATTATGGGATTACAGAGGAGGAAAACCGAGGAAGAAAAGAAAATTCTACTAGGCACCAGGGAGTGGCCAAGGGAAGGCCTTCCAGGAAGTGACTGAGTAAATTCTTGAAGGACACATGAAAATAGTGTTGTTCTGATTCTATTATAAATGGAATTGTTTTCCTAATTTCATTTTTGCATTGTTTATTGCTTATGTATAGAAATGGAATTCATTTAAAAAAAAATATTTGTTTTCGGCTGCACTGGGTCTTTGTTACTGTACATCAGCCTTTTCTAGTTGCGGCCAGCGGCAGCTGCTCTCTAGTTGCAGTGCGGGAGCTTCTCATTCCCATGGCTTCTCTTGTTGCTGAGCATGGGTTCTAGAGTGTGTGGGCTCAGTAGCTCCCAGGCTCTAGAATGTGGGCTCATTGTGGCCCATGGGCTTCGTTGCCCCATGGCATGTGGAATCTTTCCAGAGCAGGGATTGAACCTGTGTCCCCTTCATTGGTTAACCACTGGACCACCATGGAAGTCTGAAATACGATTGATTTTTGAATGTTGATCTTGTATCCTGCAATCTTGCTAAACTTGCTTCTTGTAGTAGGTGTGTGTGTGTGTGTGTGTGTGAATTCCATAGAATTTTCAATGTACAAGATTGTGTCATCTATAAATTGATATAATCTACTTCTCCCTTTCTAATCATTTTTATATCTTTTTCTTGCTTAATGGCCCTGGCTAGAACCTTAAGTACAATGTCAAATAGAAGTGGTAAGAGCAAACATCCTGGTTTTGTTCCTGATACTAGGGAGAAAGCTTTTCCCTGTGTGTGGTATGTGTTGATGTTAGTTGTAAGTTTTTCATACTCTTCATCAGATTGAGGAAGTTTCCATCTCTTCCTTGTTTGTGTGTTTTTTTTCCATCATGAAAGGGTGTTGGGATTGTCAGATGCTTTTTCTGCATCTATTGAGATGATCATGAAGAACTTTTATTGATATGGTGTATTACATTGATTGATTTTTGTACATTGATCCAAACTTTCAAAGAAAAAATGTGATTTCATTGGTTTTCTCTATTGGTTTTCTGTTCTCCATGTTGTCTGTTTCTACTCTTACCTTTTCTCCCCACTTTTACATTTTTTTTTTCTTTTTGTTTTAGTTAGCTTGCTCTTCTATTTTCCAATTTCTTAAGGTGGAAGTTTAGGTTATTGATTTGGTACCTTTTTTCTTTTTTAGTGTGCTTGTTTATAGCTGTAAGTTTCCCTCAGAGCATTGGTTTCTCTGCATAAGTATGTTGTATTTTCATTTTCATTCATTTCAAAGTCTTTTCTAATTTCTTTTGTGATTTCTTATTTGATCCATTAGTTATTTAGGAGTGTATTGTTTAATTTTTATGTTTGTGAATTCTCCAAATTTCATCCCATTATTAATTTCTAATTTTATTCCATGTGATCAGAGAATATTCTTTGTATGAGTTTGATCATTTCAAATGTATTAAAGCTTGTTTTATGATCTAATTTATGTCTTTTTTGGAGAATGCTCTGTGTGCACTTGAGAAGAATATGTAGTTTTCTGTTGTTGAGTGGAGTTTTCTATAAGATGTCTGTGCGGCACAGTCGGTTGGTTGATTCTGTTCTGAAACTCTTCTTTTTCCTTGTTGGTCTTCTGTCTAGTTGTTCTGTCCATCACTGAAAGTACTTTTAAGACCTTGATATTTAAAAATTTAAAGGCCTACCGCAGTATTCTTGCCTGAAAACTTCCAGGGATGGACGAGCCTGACAGGCTTTGGGCAGGACTTTGTGAAAGTGGTTCATTTCCGCTCCATGTGGTGTGAGCTCGGGCAGCTTGTCTCTGTTTCATGCGGTGTGAGCACCAGTGGCGGGGCTGCAGCTGGAGGGCACAAGATGGGCTTGGGTTCATGTCTGATGCTTCAGCTAGGGTGGTTCATCATCTGGAGGCTGGCTGGAAAACAGGGCCTCATGTTGTGACTCTAATTCTTGATAGGAAGAGTTGGTGGCTGTCTTTGTAAGCAAACTACCGTAGCTCTTAAACAAATGTTAAGTTGGGTTGAGAGCTTAAATCTTTGAGCTGCCTTTTTTTTTGGCGGGGGGTGGCGGCAAGAATACTGGAGTGGGTTGCCATTTCCTTTTCCAGGAGATCTCCCTGACCCAGGGATTGAACTGAGAGCTTAAATCTTGAATTTAACTGTTCTTTCCTTTTCTGTACACTACTTTCAAAATAATTCTTGCTAATGCTCTGATGAAAGTTAGGTAACTAACATTAAAATATGTCACCTGAAATCAGATAGCAAAATATTTCTTGGGAAATGATTGAAATAACCAGTTTTGATATTATGTTTGGTTGGTTCAAGTCTGTTGGGGAAACTGTTCTAGTCTGGTTCCAATTACATTAAATTATGAGATGAGTTACTCTAGTCCTAAGTAGGGAAACCAAAATATTCAGAGATTGGTTGTATGTTGTGTGACTAAAAGAAAATGTTTACAACTGTCTGACCTGTGATGTGCCAGGAAATATGTATTAGGATATTCAATGTGTTGCTTGATAAGAAAATGAAAGCATGACATTTACTTTTTTTTTTTTTACTGGGGACTTTTCATGTCTCAACGTCCTAACGAATGAATTACCCATTACCCAGAGGTATGGGATATGAAAAGCAAACAAGAAGGCCTCAAGGAAAATCACTAGATGGTGATTTTGTCTTTGAGACACATTTCTTAGTATTTGAGAGTATATCAGATTATAATAACTTTTGTTGTGGAGACAAATGATGAGGAAGAATGAGTTGTAGGTAGTTGTAGGCAGGTTTTATTAAATGAATATTCTTTGGACGAAGAGCTTTTTTATTGAGTCTACACTGAGTTTTAAGACATATTTTTCAAAAATTACCTATACCATGGTATTAATTTATCAGCAGAGATAGTTTTCTGCAAAGAAGATCCATAGAAATAAATGACTTAAAATGTCTTGTCTGTTTAAATTTTAAAAGTAATAACTAGAATTTTAGAAATTTGGAGCAAAAAAGAAAAGTATGAATGCAAAATTAAGAATTACCCGTAATCATCAAATATCAGTAGCACTGTAAACATATTGATGGTATTTCTCTCTGGCCTTTTATATTTTCCCTTTTTGAGATAATATGGAGCCTTATGGATTTCATCCCTCCAGCCCCTCTCATTCTGATTTCTTTGGGAAGTCTTACTTTGTTCTTTTAATTATAATAGGAATAATAATAGGAAACTCAGTTTATTAGAAAAAAGAGAAAAGAAAAATTCCTTCCCTACACACATGCTAGGAGTGTAGCTTTCAACCCTGGTCTATGGAACAAACAAAGAAAATCTAATGTTAGTTTGGTAAAAGCCTTTGAAGATAACAGTTCATTTGGTTCTAAGGGAGAAAATCAGTATTTCAAAATGAATTTGTAGAAGCAGACTATAATTCTATTTATAACATCTATAAATTTGGGAGTAATAAAAGTAGTTTTTAATAGTGATATGAACTGAATTATCTCCGATTATGCTATAATTGGCTTTATGTCCATGCAACCCCTACTATTGTTACTTGGTTAGTTCTCAGGTGATAATTACATGCAGACCATTCTTTGTATAATATATGTTGCTAAGGAGAACCTCACCTAGAACGTAAGTTGTCATCTTTTCCTTCTTCTCTTTCTTCTCCTTCCTCCTCCCTTTGTCCTTCTTCCTCCTTTGCTCCCTCCCTCTCCCCCTCCCTCTTCTCCTTCTTCATGTTGATAAAGATGGTTGTGTACATCTTTAAGGATGTACCTGTTACATAATATGAGTTCAGTTAATGTTTGTTTATGATAAGGACTACTTGGCAGTTTTTAAACTGATGGTTTTTAAAGGAGTTGTTTCCCCACCCAGAATATTGTGAAGGAGAATAGATAGAAGAATATCTTACATGGTAACATAGTGACACTCTAAAGGAAACAAAAGGAGTTTAAAAGAAGAAAGCAGTGTGCACCAGTAGAATGTACTAGGTGTAGGTATTTAATGTTCTTTTTCTTTTATTTTCTTTAAGTTAAACGATGAGCTATACTTATTGTGTTGATGTGTATTATGAAGTTATCATTCGATCTGTTAACAGCTGCTCAGACTTGCACTTGCAATAGTGACTCCACTTTTCCTTTCGTTCTGGTAGCGACTGTGTTTTGTTTCAATGCCTCCTCCTGTACGCCTTCCTCTCCCCAATACTCAGCATAAAGCTCTGACCGATAAAAATCAAGTAATGAAGAAGATGGCTAGCTGGTTCAACTCTCAAAGGGCTCTCCAAGGGTTCACTGGCCTCATTTGTGCTCCTGATCTATTAAAGACATTTATAAGGGCACGTTGGGGCTCAGTGAATACCTCAGGTGTTTTACGTTTTTAATGTGGAATGAAGTAACGCACACAAAAAGAGAGAGGTGGAGAAGCCTACATCACGCTGAAAGGAAAGCTCCTGTGTATGGCAAGGACAGGCAGAGTGAGGCAAAACCAGAAAAAGTGAGACAAGGGAGAAGGCATGCTTATTCAGAAGTGGGCACGCAGCAGCTGTGGGCATGTGCAGAAGGGGAGACCAAATTCATGGATGCGTGTAACTTCAAATTCTTTGCTTAATTATGAATTTTAAATAGATCTCTTAATCCCTGGAGGATGAATGGCTTTCTTTTTGTTAGGTACAGCTAGGGGCTCTTCCAGTGTTTAGATGCTATTAAAAATGCAGCTAATTGTAGATATTCTACAGAATAGGTTGGAGATCTTAATGTTTACTTTTTAGGGTATTTTGTACTAATTCTGGTTAACTAAATTGCTTAAATTATTTTAGTATATTGACTAGAGGGCATTTTGGTTTGCCACAAATTGAAGTTACTTAATTACAAATGTGTGTTTTTCATGTTCTCTTTAAACATTCCCCTGATTCCTTATAAAACATCTTTGTGGAGATGGTCATACCTTAGCTTTTATACTATTCATACTATAGAAGCTATACTTTGTATGTCTCAGATCATGTGGAAATTTTGTTTCCTTTAATTAAGTAATTTATAGCTGTGCTGGGTCTTCACTGCTGCCCTGGCTTTTCTCTAGTTGCTGCAAGGGGGGCTGCTCTGTACGGTGGTGCTTGGGCTTCTCGCTGCGGTGGCCTCCGTTGGGGAGCACAGGCTCTAGAGGGCGCGGGTTTCAGTGGTTGCGGTTCCTGGGCTCTATCTAGAGCACAGGCTCAGTCGTTGTGGTTCAGGAGCTTAGTTGCTCTGTGGCATGTGGGATCTTCCCGGACCAGGAATCGAACCCGTGTCTCCTGCATTGGCAGGTGGATTCTTTACCACTGAGCCACTGGGGAAGCGCAGAAATTTTGTTTCTTCAAGTGAAATTTGTCATGACTTTGAGAGGAAACAAAGTATATCAACAGTTCTTGGAAAGCTGGGAAGGACAATACTATGGTAAAAATTGGCTATTGAGGCTCTGAAATGGCAAGTATGTGAGTGGAACAAGAATGGAATATCTTTTTTTTTTCCTGAAGTGTCTTTTTTTAATGATTTAAATCAGCACTCAGTATTCTTTCACACTATTTTTATATGCCTAACATGTGACATTTGATACATTAAAAGAATATGTGAAACAAAATGTAATTTAGGAAGTATAATAATAAAAGGAATGCTTGTGAACCATCAACTTAAGAACAAGAACATTACCAATGCTACTCCTCTCCCCTATCTATTCTCCTGTCTTCCCCTCAGAGATAACTGCTGCTGTGCATTTTGTATTTTACAGTAATTAAAAAAATAATCTATTAATATGTATCCTTAAAATTATAGCATTTAGTTTTGCTTGTTTGGAGATTTATGAAAATGGTGTGTTTTGAATCCTTCTGCTATTTGGTTTTTTCACTCTACGTTGCTTCTAAGAGGCCCATGTATGTTACTTCATGTGATTGTAGTTGACTTACGTTTACCATGGTATAATATTCCATGTGTAACTACTCCTCAATTAATGTGTTCATTTGCCCGAGGACAGACATTGCCATAAACATTCTTCTACATATCTACTTGTATTTGTGGGTATTGGATGAGTAGCCGTGGATGAGCACCTCAGAGTTTCTCTAGGGTAGATACTTAGGAGTAGAACTGCTGCCTGGAAAAATTTCTTGGGCAGAGGAGCCTGGCGGGCGATAGTCCATGAGGTGGCAAAGAGTCAGACATGATAGCACACGAGTGAGAGGGCATACATGTTTGGCTTTGCAAGATTATACCAGGCATGGCACTAAGAGCTAGTATTTAATAATCAGAATAGCTCATGACTTAGCAACAGTTTAATAAAGAAACAGTGGCTTAGAGATGTTATGTGTCCAAGAAGCCACATGGTAGCCAGTTGGCTGAAGAGGTTCAGATTCATGTTTGTCTAATTTAGAACCAGTCTCTTAAAAATCAGTCAATTGTTTTGCCTGTCTATGGTAAGTGTCCATAGCCAGATTTTTGATATGGTGTATCAGAATGTTTTTTCGTGTGAATGTTCAAGTCATGGATCTATTTTAGAGAGAGAAACCTATGTGTATTGTTGTTGTCCGGTCGTTAAGTCATGTCTGACTCTTTGCGACCCCATGGACTGCAGCATGCCAGGCTCCCCTGTCCTTCACTATCTCCTGGAGTTTGCTCAAATTTGTGTCTGTTGAGTTGGTGATTCTATCTAACCGTCTCATCCTCTGCTGCCCTGTTCACCTTTTGCCTATGTGTATATTTGAAAAAAAAAAAACAAACTTTCTCGGTCCCATGAAATTAGAGACCTGGTCTTCTAAATTTATGCTCTAGCAGCCTCAACATATGGCTTCTATTCTGAAGGTCGTAAGATGATTACTTATACTGTAGCCAGCCATCTGTGTTCTAGGCTAGAAGGCAGTGGGGGGAGGGGTAGAAGGCCAAAGGGCAGTGCCTTCCATTTATATCCTACGGGTGCCTCTGTCTGTGAGGAGAGCTGGGAAATGTAGCCTTTTAGTTGAGCACATTCTGCCCTTAATTATATGGGGATTTTGTTAATAAGAAAAAAGTGACATAAAGGATAGGCACCCAGCAGTTTCCACACATGCATATCAAGGCCAAGTGAAGAAATACAGCCCTCTTCCATTTACTAAGGATGGTTTATTGTTGTTGCTTTTTAATTATTGAGAAAAATGTGCTTATAAAAACCTACTTCTACATGTGAATAATAATCAGATTGAATCAGATAATCAGATTGAACCCAGCATCAGGTTGAACATTGTAGGTAGACTCATGAAATTTTAGTTTATTTTTGCATTATCCCATTGTATATTAGTGCTTAGAAGTAGGGCAGGTTTTAAGCAAAAAAGATACCGAAAAATGAAGTGATCTGATATATTTTGGAGACTGTGAAGCAAGAGACTGACAGGAGAACAATAATAGAGCAGAAGCAAATCAGTTAGAAAGCCTTGAAATGAGAGGGATAGTTATATGGCCCAGAATTGGTCTAGTAAAAGATTCTAGGTTCTGAATATTTCTTGAAACCAGGAGATTTCAAATTCGGAAATTATTTGAAGATTAATGTTACCTACCCTTTGAAATCAACCTATGGAGAAACAGAGATGACTCTGTCTTCTTACTCATGAGGAGAATGAAGAAAAAGATGTCTAGTTTACACTGGGACTATGAGCAAGGGTAGGACTAAAAAAAACCAAGATTGTAGCCTATGTATTAAACTGGGCCAAATTGAGTTGTGCAATGGGACTTATAATTCACTACATAATGTGGTAATTTAAGTTTTCTTCTGTTCCTGAACTGTAGGGACCCTTTTTTCCCCTGGGTATCAATGTGATAATACTCATCATTGTAAATCTGGAAGATACAAGAAAGGGGAAAGGAAAAACATCCCTTTACAGAAAGATAAGCACCATTTATTCAAGAGACTGTTTTAAAATATGCTATATCCATAATGTTGGTGTTAGGTTACCAATTTTGTATATTATACACATTTCAAAAGAAAAGCATTTGTAGATAGTGGCTGCTCTCTAGAAGTTTCTCTCTCTTTTTTTTTTTTTACCCATTTCTTTTTGTTAATAAATTACTTGTATAAATTAGACTAAAGATAAAGATTTAACTTGTCTTTTCCTGGAAACAGTGTGACAGATTTCATGCAGGACCTCAGCTGTGGTTTCTCCATCTCCCCATTTGGGGATAAGTTGATAGAGTGGCTCAAGGGAAGAACCAGCATATGTCTACACACTACAAACACTTAATAACGCCCTGGGCAGCTGAGGTCATCAGCGTAATTATCTGTGTGGACCTAGACCCTGGGATGGTAAAATACTGGTCATATTGTTTGCTAGAGAATTATGAAGACTTTGGAAGGCTGATCTCGTCACAAGAATATACTTTAGCCATTTCTTCCCTTAAATTGCAAAGTACAGTGCTCAGATGTGTGTTTTTAAGTTCTAAAAGTCCTAAATAGACATAAATGTTGAGTCTTTTCCTGATTGCAGTATTTCAGGTAATACTTGGGATAAATGTTACTGTCATAGCTTTGCCAATCTCTTTAAACTTGATTTAGTTAAAAACTTACATAAAATTTTTGAATGATTTTAAACATATATAATAGAACAGTTGACAGTATACTGTAATGAACCCCAGGTACTCATCACTCAGCTTCAACAGCTATCGACTCACAGACAATCTTATTTCATCTCTATCATCTACCTGCTTCTCTTCCCCGTGTTATTGTGAAGCAAATCCAAGACATATAATTTTATATGTAATAGTTTGGTTTTTCTTTAGAGATAACTCTACTTTAAAAAGCTTTAGATCCTGAACTTTCATTATCCAGTGTTGTGTGTGTGTTGTGTGAGCCAGTGGTGAGTAATATCATTTCAATCACATTTGCAGTAGAATCTTAACAGATTAGACATGCCATTAGTGTGGTAAGAAAATTCCAGTTCCTGAGTAACATTTTTCTAAGGAAAGGCTCTAGCTTCATATGATACCCTAATATTTCTATTTTACATTCCACAGATCTCCGACTTTTAGGGCTGAAAAATTCTTTCACCAACTTGAAAAAACATGCAGAAGGGTGATTCCAGAGTTCACATACTTAATTTAAGGCCATGTTCAGTTTAGTTCAAGAACTAATTTATTAAATAACTTCTCTGTGTCACCAGCAACAAAAATGACTTATGCACAGTTCTAATTCAAGGAGCCCAGTCTCATGAAGTGATTTTCTACCTAAGGTTAAGATATTCAACTCTTATTTTCAACCTCAATAACCATTAATTTTGTAGACTCCTCTTTAGATAAAACATTTTAGTAGATCTTCATGGGATTGTAGCTATAATTTTAGTAATTCTTGATTAACAAAATACATGACAAAGCTATTATAAATCAGTACATCTTTTAAGTATATTTTGATTTTATTAAGCGTAACAACATCTGTATACATTTGAGAAACAGTAATATATATCGGGGGCTTCCCAGGTGGCTCAGATGCAGGAGACCTGGGTTCGATCCCTGATTTGGAAAGATCCCCTGGAGAAGGAAATGTCAACCCACTCCAGTATTCTTGCCTGAAGAATTCTGTAAGCAGAGGAGCCTGGTGGGCTACAGTCCATGGGTCGCAAAGAGTCAGACAGAACTGAGCAACTACCAATATATATGGGAGTCATTATTTAGTCTACAGGCAATAGTGGCTTTTTGAACATCTTATAAACTTCAAAGCTTCCAACAGCCCATGGGGCCTTTACTTTCAATAAAATTGGTTATTATTTTTTATTATTAACAGCACTTGCTAGTGCAGGCTCACAGACCAGTTAAAATGGGAGTTTGTACAAGAATGAAGGAATTTTCATTCCTATTGCCATAAGGGAAAAAGGGGCAAATCTTTTCTTCCTATTTCTACTTGTAAATTAAATGTTAAGAAGTGAGTTGTTGTTGTTTTGTTCTTTAAAATCTGATGATTTATTTTGCTGCTTGGCTCTCCTCCATTTTCTGAATGGGTGTGGCTCGGAATTTGACAAGGTTAATGACAAGCTGCAGAGAAGACTGAACAGTGATGCTGGGTGGGAGTCAGAGGGGACTGGGCAGTGATGGGACTGTAAACAAGGGCCAGAGATCCTGCTTGTATATGTTGTCTGTGTAACTGTCTTAAGCACCGATCAATCAGATTGACTGAAAACTATGACTTTGCAGGAAAATCACAGAAAACTGGTAAGTAACAAATACTATAACTTTTGTTGTAACTTGAGAAGCAATTTTCTCAACAAATCTTAGGTAACTTTATTAAGGATTGCTTTAGGACCTGTATTCATAATTTTGCTTTGTCTCAAGTAAAATGAGTCCCTCCTTGAAATTAGATGTGTATAGGGTAAGAGAAAGGGATGCATCAATCTGCTGTCAGTGTTGTGAGTCAGTTGCAGCTGCTGTGTAAAACGTTCCCATTCAGCTACTGAAGTCTTGCATGTGCAAAATATTCCTAATTTGTTAAGAACACACATGGCTGTGTGTGTATACAATGTCATTGTGCTGTAGGCTGTTCTTTATTAGAAAAGTATAGATCCCTGTGGGGTACTAATTACAGCTTTGGCTAGCAAGCCGCGGGAAGGCAAATAACAAAGGCGAGGGAAAATATGAAGAGAAAAGAGGGAGCGATCTGGGCTTTGCTGTTTTACACCTCTCGCATAAATGAGCCATGGTGTGAGTAAACACAGCTGTATGGAAAAATTAGTTTTGAGGAACTGAAAGTAAATAACTGCCGGCTTATTCAGCAGATCTAAGAACACGAACTTTTCCTTGAAACTATAGAACTGTCACAGATTGATCTCTTTGTCTCTTGGGAAGCTGCTTGACATTAATCTTTGTGTTGGGTTGCAATCAGTATTACTACTATGGCCTTTATGCAACACATAACTACAAATACCCTTTAGGAGTTCCACGATTAGAAAATTACATGTGAAGGTTTACTATTTATGTGACTGTAAGGTAATTCACAGGAAGAATCATCTAAAAACACTGAGTGCCTACTGTACAGTTCCTCTGATTAGGCTCTATGGGATGTAATGACATTTAGGATATAAACCCCACCATCAAGGAGTTTGCAGTCTAGTAATATTCATGAAATAAAGAGGGCAAAGCAGAATTTAATAAAATGCTGGATAATGTGACATAAACAAGCTCTCTAAATTCCCAAAAGAGGAAGAGCAATTACAGAGGGCTTGCCTGGAAAATCCCATGGACGGAGGAGCCTGGTAGGCTGCAGTCCATGGGGTCGCTAAGAGTCGGGCAGGACTGAGCGACTTCACTTTCACTTTTCGCTTTCATGCATTGGAGAAGGAAATGGCAACCCACTGCAGTGTTCTTGCCTGGAGAATCCCAGGGACGGGGGAGCCTGGTGGGCTTCCGTCTATGGGGTCGCACAGAGTCAGACACGACTGAAGCGACTTAGCAGCAGTAGCAGCAGCAGAGTTTAGGGAAGGCTTCCTGGAAGAGCTGCAACTTGAGTTTGGCCTTGAAATAAGCAGTGAGAATTCTATCAGCAAGACATGAAGAAAGCTTTGCTTGAGAAAGACTAGATCATATGTAGTGTGAAGAATGGGTTGGAGTGTGGTTGAATCTGGAATGTCAGTCCTATTAGGAGACTTTTGCACTGAAGCTTGAGTTGGTGTGAGCAATGTACCCTGTAGGCGCACCTTAGGTCTGTCATACCTGTTTTGATGGGGTCGAACCACACTATGTAGTAAAAGCCTTTCCCATGAGGGATGCTGTGCAGGGGAAGTTAGAGAATGTTTGAAGTAGTTTTAGACGTCATCGTGGCATATGGAGAGACTGTCAAAAAAAAAAGCAAAAGAAGAAAAGAATGCTCAATCTGCCTGACAGAAACATAGCAAGAACATTTTTATGACAGGCTGTTGGTTTTAAGAATGGGTCTTTAAAAATAGCCAGTTTCACTATGGGGAAAAAAAATCAATTTCAGTGAACAGTTAATGAACCTGTGCTATTCCCTCAATTCTTCATGCCCTTTTCTTTCTATAGTTTGATTACCTTAACCTTTTATATAGTGGAAGTAACCGTTATAGTTCTAGCAAATTTCTTTCTGTGCTGTTTGAGTTTTCGAGTATTACTTTTTTTTTTTAAGGATCAACAGGTATTATCCAGCCAGTGGGATTATAGAACTTTTTTCTTCATATAAAAAAAGTAATGCTTTAAAAAAGGGCGTTCCAGGTGGTGCAGTGGTAAAGAATCCGCCTGCTGATGCAGGAGACACAAGAGACATGGGTTCGATCCCTGGGTTGGGAAGATCCTCTGGAATAGGAAATGGCAACCCACTCTAGTAATTCTTGCCTGG
This sequence comes from Bos grunniens, assembly GCF_055505025.1. Lineage (NCBI taxonomy): Eukaryota > Metazoa > Chordata > Mammalia > Artiodactyla > Bovidae > Bos > Bos grunniens. Next base: position 12,468,382 of record NC_141166.1, read on the forward strand.
GAAGTCCCATGGACAGAGGAGCCTGGTGGACTGCAGTCCATGGGGTCTCTAAGAGTCAGAGATGACTGAGCAACTGAACATGCATCCTTGTTTTTAAAAAAAGTGTATGGCACTTTTTGAGTAAAACCTGTGACATTTATACAGTGGAATACTGTTCAGTTATTAAAAACAATGAGCTGGGGCTTCCCTGGTGGTTCAATAGTAAAGAATCCACCTGTCAGTGCAGGAGACACAGATTCGATCCCTGATCCAGGGGAGATCGCATATGCCGTGGAGCACCTAAGCCTGTGCACAACTATTGAGCCTCTGCTCTAGAGCCTGGGAGCGGCAACTACCACAGCCCATGGGCCCGAGAGCCTGTGCTCCATAACGAGAGGCCACTGCGATGAGAAGCCTGTGCGGGACAACTAGAGCAAGTAGCTCCTGCCACTAGAGAAAAACCTGTGTGCACAGCAGTGAAGATCCAGCGCAGCCAAAATAAAGAAAGAAAAGAATGCGGAGATTAGTTCTGTTTCCCCATAAACAATGTATTGCATTCGTTGAGTGGTTTGTTTAATGAAGGAGAGAGTAGCACACTAAAGCTAAAGAACATTAGTTTAATGAATGTAAGTGAAAGTTTCTCAGTCGTGTCCGACTCTTTGTGACCCCCATGGACTATACAGTCCATTGAATTCTTCAGGCCAGAATATTGGAATGGGTAGCCGTTCCCTTCTCCAGGGGATCTTCCCAACCCGGGGGTTGAACCTGGGTCTCCCACATTGCAGGCAGATTCTTTATCAGCTGAGCCACCAGGGAAGCCCTAATGAATGTAAACCAGCCTAGGAATCAGAGCACCTGGTTTACAGTCCCAGCTTTAACATCCTAGGATCTTGAATAGATTGTGTTACACTCTAAGATTATATTTTTTGATAAAATGGGGATAATGTCTGTTCTGTCTACTTCATAGGATGAAGTGAGGTACCATTGTTGACTGCTGAAGTTGTGTCTTCGTGTGTGTTAACGTGTAATACAATTTTAAAAGCTATGTATATGAATGTTTATCTCAACTCATACTTTCATGAAGGAAAAATAAAAAATTCAGCTTTATACTCGTGCAAATTACTGTCATAACTCAAGTTTGAGTCTTCCTTTCCAGATCCAGATCCAGGAGTTCTGTATGTCTTGAGAGTGCTTTTAAATTTTTAGAGGAAACTGTTATCAATTTGTTCTTCTTATACAAAAGAAGATATACAATGTCTTTCATTAATAGAGAGATATAGCATACTTTAGTTAAAAGGCCCAATAGTGTAAAAGTGTCATTTTCCAAACATTGATTTACAAATTTAATATTATGAGAAATATATAAGTGGAATTTTGATAACTTGAAAAAATTTTAGGGTTCATCTAAAGGAATAAACAGACTAGCCAGGAAAGGTTAGAAACTGAGAAATAATAAATGAGGAACTTCTGCTATATTAATACTTAAAGTTTATTGTAACAATATAATGCTTTTACAACAATACAGACACATATCAGTAGACTAGAATACCATAGAATAGGAAAAAATAGGAAGAAATACACCAGAATGTTAGCAATGGTTATATGTGGTGAGGGTTTATATAATTTAAATTATTGTTTTTCATGCTTTTCATTGTTTTAAATTCTCTGCATTACATATTATTTTTAGCAAGGAAAGCTTACTTTACCTCAAATAAAAAATATTGAAGAAAAAATATAATTTTATTGAAATATTTTTGATTTGCAATGTGTGACTTTGTGTACAGCAAAGTGACTCAGTTTTATATATATATATTTTGTATTCTTTTCCATTTTATGGATTATCACAGGATATTGAATATAGTTCCCTGTGCTATACAATAGGCCCTTTTTATTTATCAATCGTATGTATAATGGGCTTCCCAGGTGGTACGGTGGAAAAGAATCCGCCTGCCAATGCAGGAGACGCAAGAAATGTGGGTTCAGTCCCTGGGTCAAAAAGATCCCCTGGAGTAGGAACTGGCAACTCATTCCAGTATTCTTACCTGGAAAATTCCATGGACAGAGGAGCCTGGCGGGCTACAGTCCACGGGGCTGCAAAGAGTCCGACATGACCGAGCATACATGCTATGCCTATATGCAACAGTTTACATCTGCTAATCCCAAACGCCCATCCTTCCTTCCTCCACCTCCTACCCTGGCAATCACACGTGTGTTCTCTGTGTCTGTGAATCTATTTCTGTTTTGTAGATGGATTCATTTGTATTATATTTTAGATTCCACATATAAATGATACCCTACGGTATCTGTATCTCTCTTTCTGACTTACTGCACTAATCATCTCTGGTATAATATCTAGGTCCATCCATGTTGCTGCAAATGGCTTTATTTAATTCTGCTTTATGGCTGAGTAGTATTCCATTGTGTGTGTGTATTCTTTATGGTTAAATGTATATACACACACATTTATGTGTGTCATATATATAGATATACGCACACATTTTCATTATGGTTTTTGCTCTTAAAGTATTATATTTTGTGGGTTTTAATATGGTCAAAAGTTGTACAACCATCACTACCATCTAGTCCCAGCATATTTTCATCACCTCAAAAAACATCTTAACATATTAGTGATCGCTTCCTATTCTCCCCCCAGGCCCCTGGCAACCATTAATCTACTTTCTTTCTCTACTAATTTGCTGGTCTGGACGTTCATGTAAATTGAATCATCAATGCATTGCCTTTGTGTCTGGCTTCTTTCACTGGTGGCTCAGTTGGTAAAGAATCCACCTGCAATGCGGGAGACCTGGGTTCGATCCCTGGGTTGGGAAGATCCCCTGGAGGAGTGCATGGCAACCCACTGTAGTATCCTTGTCTGGAGAATCCCCATGGGCAGAGGAGCTTGGGGGCTACAGTCCATGGGGTCGCAAAGAGTCGGACATGACTGAGCGACTTTCACTTCACTTCTTTCACTTAACATAATGTTTTCAAGGGTCACCCATGTGATAGCATGTATCAGTACTTCATTTCTTTGTATTGCTGAATAATATTTCACTGTATAGATATATACATACCATGTTCTGTTTGTCCATTCCTCAGTTGATGCACATTTGGAATGCTTCTGCTTTTTGGCTGTTGTGAGTAATGCTGCTGTGAACATTCATGTACAGGTTTTTGTGTGAACATGTTTTCGGTCTCTTGGGTTCATACACGGAAGCGCTGAGTTATGGTAACGGTGTTTATAGGGAACTTCCGCACTGCTTTCCGCAGTGGCCCCACCACTTTACATTTTGCACCGTTTTTCACAGTGGCTATTCCATTTTACCTTCCCGCCAGCAAAGTATGAGAGTACCAGTTTCTCCACATCCTCAACAACACTTGGTGTTTTCTGTTTATTTATTTTATTGTTTTTATTGTAGCTGTCCCCGTGGGTATGAAGTGTTATCTCCTTGTGGTTTTGAGTTGCATTAGTGATGTTGAACATCTTTTCATGTACTTGGTGGTCATTTGTATACCTTCTTTGGAGACTTGTCTATTCACATCCTTTGCCCGTATTAAAATTGGTTTATTTTTCTTTTCATTGTTGAATTGTAAGAGTTCTTTATATATTCTTAGGGAATCCCCTAATAGCTCAGTTGGTAAAGAAACTGCCTGCAGTGCAGGAGACCTGGGTTCAATCCCTGGGTCAGGAAGATCCCCTGGAAAAGGAAATGGCAACACACTCCAGTATTCTTGCCTGGAAAATCCCATGGACAGAGGAGCCTGGCAGGCTACAGTCCATGGGGTCGCAAGAAGTCGGATACAACTTAGCAGCTAAACCACCACCAGAAATGTGCTGTAAGAGAAATGGCTATTCACTTTTGCATGCCATTAACTTCTATTCAGCTTTTCTCTCTGTTAACAATACCGATATAGTTAAAAATTCAGTGTTTTATTTGATATAAATGATTAACCAAAGGCAAATCAGAAGTCTCTGTGTTGTATTCTCATGTAAAGGAAAGAACGGTGTGTTAGTGATACCTAATAAAATATATTGACTAGTCCTGAGAGAATTAGGCCCCCTCTGTTCCACTGGCCTGTCATTGTTTAACTCCAAATATAAATATTATACTATGTTTATCAGTAACTGGAATTGATAATCTTTTGAAATCTTATCTCTTTTATTTGGTATTATATGTTTTTATGTTATTTTGATATCTGCTTAATCTGTTCACGCTAGCCTGTGTTAAAGTGTACTGAATTCTGAAGCAGTATATTTTTAAGAGAGAGTATACTTTTGACTTTATACTTTTGGGCTTCCCTGGTGGCTCAGATGGTAAAGTGTCTGCCTGCAATGTGGAAGAACTGGTTTCGATCCCTGGATTGGGAAGATCCTCTGGAGAAGGAAATGGCAATCCACTCCGGTACTCTTGCCTAGAAAATTCCATGGATGGAGGAGCCTGGGTAGGCTACAATCCATGGGGTTGCAAAGAATTAGCATGACTGAACGACTTCACTCACTCATACTTTTGACAATATCATAAAACCTATCTACTCTAGATACATTAAAGTGTGTACATATAAAGTGGGTAATATAGTATAGATACAAAAGCAGATTCCACTTTAATGAAGCAGAATGAATTTATCAGCTAATATGGACACCTGTCATTTATATAACTTACAAATGTAATATATAAAAGTTAATCTAGTTTTCTATCAGAATGATAGCTGACTATAATGTGTATTTTCTCATTTAGTCCTAACAATAATTCTCTAAGTTCATTAATGTTTTTCAAATGAGATGACAGGTTTAGAGAAGTTAGGTAATTTTCTCAGGTTCCCAAGTTAGAGGAAACATAACTGGGATTAGATCTCAGATCTGTCAAAATGCAGAGCCATTGCTCCTCAGTCAAGGTCTTTATGACTGAGCTCACAGGCTATGTTGAACTGTCAGTGGTTGAGTATGGGACTCTCTTTTGCCACATATCTATTTTTTTAATTAGGCAAAATTAAATAAATGTTGGCACAAATAAAGGTGTTTTTTTATTCCTTCACTTAAAGTTTTAGGCATTTATTTATTTTGCTTTTAATGGATGACCTTGGGACTCATATATCTTTGTGTTCTTAGTACCTTCTTGGTAGGTGGTAGTAGCATTTATTGAATTAAATTGTAATAGGATTCTCTTACATGGAAATAATCAGTTCTCATTAGGAAGAAAAATTTCAGAAGTAAAAACAGCTTTTCATTTTTTTAGAAAAGGGAAATAGCAAAAACAACCCACAACCAATGCTTCTACTTCTTTCGATGTGCTAATGCCTATTCTCTTAGCACAAATGGGAAACAATTGACTATTGGGAAATGCCGATGGATCTAGAAAGCCTGATGAGGGCCACAAGCTGTAGTCAGTAAAATCTAAATTTGCATGTGTGTGTGGTTTTAACTTTGCATAACTGATTTGTTGTTGTTCAGTTGCTAAGTCATGTTTGATTCTTTGCGATTCCATGAACTGCAGCACGCCAGGTTTCCCTGTCCTTCAGTTTGCTCCAACTCATGTCCGTTGAGTCGGTGATGCCATCCAACTATCTCATCCTCTGTTGCCTCCTTCTCCTCCTGCCTCAATCTTTCCCAGCATCAGGGTCTTTTCCAATGAGTTGGTTCTTTGCATCAGGTGGCCAAAGTATTGGAGCTTCAGCATCAGTCCTTCCAGTGAATATTCAGGGTTGATTTTCTTTAGGACTGACTGTTTTGATCTTGCAGTCCAAAGGACTATCAAGATCTTCTCCAGCACCACAGTTCAAAAGCATCAATTCTTTGGCGATCAGCCTTCTTTAAGGTCCAACTGTCACATCCAGCTCTCACATATATGACTACTGGAAAAAACATAGCTTTGCCTGTATACACCTTTGTCAGCAAAGTGATGTCTCTGCTTTTTAATATGCTGTCTAGGTTTGTCGTAGCTTGAGAGGATCATGTCAGTTTGCTGGAATAGTGGAGAAAAAACGTATGGAATTGAGAACCTGGGTTTGGGTTTGGACTTTGCTTTTGTTTGCAGTAAAAGTGAACACAGCCAAATTGTATTTCCATGTTCCTTGAGGAGAATAGACCAGGAGGTTCTTAACCAATTATTGGGAAGTTTTATTTTTGAAGATTTCTGAGGAGAAGGTCTTTACCTTTCATCAGATTCTCATGATAACAAAAAGATTAAGAATCACTCAACTAGATGGTTTATGAGTTCTGATTGAGGTTTAGCATTCTCTGATGTTTCATTATAATCCTGGGTAGATCAGTTTACATACCCAAGGTTAAGCATGTATACTTGTGTTTACACTCAGGATTGTTTTTGAAAACTCAGAACTATTTTGGATGTCCTATAGACTCCTTAACATGTCTAAAAACAGAATAACCATCTTTCACTTTAAACCTGTTTCCTCTTTTAAATTTGTACTTTTCTCATCTATTGCTTTGGTAAAAACCTGTGCATCAACCCTAATTTCCTCTCTCTCATGACTTATATTCAGTCATCAAGGCCTGGTCACATTACTTTATGAATGGTAATTGCTACCATAAAGTTAGTGTTTACCAAGAGCAATTACTGAACTAAGTGATTTACATTTTCTCATTTAATCCTTGTAAAACACTGTGAAGCTTTTACATATGGAGAAACTGAGGCTTAGAAAAGTTAATTTGCCAAAGGCCATGTTGCCAGTGAGTAGTTTTTCTGACTCTCAGCTGGTTGTAGCCCACTCTGTCATGCTGTCTTTTTTTTTCAGTAGTTTTAGAATCCATCTTCTTTTTCTGTCTCAACAATCTTGGCTCAATCTTGGCTTGTTTTGAGAGTTTCCAACCAGTCTCTTTGTTTCTGTTTTCTTCCGTCTTCTGTACTCACTCACCAAAGAAGATTCTCTTAAAGCAGTTTTTCCTGTGGTACTTCCATGTTTAAAATCTTTTAATGGCTCCCTGTATTACAGAGAGTAAAGTATAGATTTTTGAAGTTGCAGAGGAGGGTCTACTCTAATCTACCCCTTTCTAATAGTTGCAAGCTTGTCATATCCTCTATGGTAGTCTCCCTTTCTCTACTGTTTGCTTTCTGTGGTTTCAGTTATCTGCAGTCAACTGCTTCCTGAAAATACCTGCATAAGGTATTTTGAGAGAGAGAGAGAGATCACATTCACCTAACTTTTATTTTATAATTATCTACTTTATTATTAGTTATTGATGTTCATCTCTTACTGTGCCTAATTTATAAATTAATCTTTATCATAGGTTTGTATAGGAAAAACCTAGTGTGTATGTGTGTATGTATGTGTATGTATGTATAGGTTTATATGTATATATAGGTTTTGGTTCTATCTGGTTTGGGTACTGTCTACGGTTTCAGGCATCCATCGAGGTCTTGGAAGGTATCCCTATGGATAAGGGAGGATAAGGGAGGACTGCTGTACTATTTTCTACCATCCTAAATTTTACACTCCAGTTGTAGGAAACCGCTGATTGTTCCCCATTCAGGTATTCATGCCCTTTCTAGGTGCTCATCCAGATGACTGTGCATTTTCCTCTTTTCTTCACCTCTTTCTACTCATCCTTTAAGACTTAGCATGGATTGTCTCTAAAAGGACTTCCCTGATAGCTGGTTTAAATGGCTTTTTTCTGCCCTACTTAGTTTCTGCATATATTACTACATTAGTGCTTATTCTTGCCTGTCTTTTTAAAAATAGATTGTGCATTGTTTAAGAATAGCAGCCACATCTAGGAGCTTTTAGCTTGGTGCCTACAATACTAGTTAGTTACTTAAGGAAGGGGGAAAATTCTGTTTTCGATACTATAATTTTCTTGGCATCCAATGAGAATTTTATGATACTGCTTAAAAATGTTCATAGAATCTAATGCAGGGAACCACTTTATAGTTACTTATTTATTTTTTTATATAATTACCTTTTAAAGAATTTTTTCGAAAGTGATTTCCTGATAGGGTTTCTTACAGGGTAATTACTTAAAAGAATCAATTTTAGTTCTGAGACTGTATTCAAGAGAAGAAGATGAATGAATCAGAATAGATACAGAATGAGTTAACAGTGTTTCTGGGTATCTAGTTTGGTTCACAATTCTCTCGGCAGCACTGAAACACAACCTTGTTTTTTTTCTTTTTTTTCTAGAACACATATGAATGAAGAATGACCTAGAGGTTAGTTAGGAATGGCTAGACCTGCTTCTTTTTGGACTCAGACTCCTGGGAGCTGACCCAGAACTGTATACCCTTAGGGAATCTGAGGTCATCACCACTCGTATTGACCCTCATCATTCTGATTTCCTTTACGTGCTACCTTTGTTATAGACTCTCTGGATGACCCAAGAAATATTTAGAATGAACAAGCATTTTCAAGGTTTTGGCACATTGATTTCATTTTGCTGCTAGGCAACACAGTAATTTAGCTAATTGTTTTGTAATTAAATAACAAAAACATTTTCCTGTGAGCAAATGTTTTTCTTTCAGATAGTATTTGTAAGTTAAAAAAAAAAACCCAAAACTTTAGAAGAGTAACACAAAGTTTCTAATATATTGCCCATCCTCAATTTATCCTGAAAGAAGGAGTTAACATGTCCACATCTGTAGTATCTGAGTATCTTGTTAATGTAAATAAACCTTTTGTATTCTTCTCGAGTGTCTGGAGTATCTTAATTTCTTTATCCTTCACCAAAAGATGTACGATATCTCTTATCATGAGGAAGATAGTTTCTGGCCTTTAAGCCTATCAGTATCAGTTTCTTTCATTTGCTCATTTATTTCTTCAACTGATATTTATTGGCTCCGCATTCTAGGTACCAGGGATGTAGTAATGAATAAAACAGGCAAAATTCTTTTTTCCAGTGGAGTTTCAGCTGGTAAAGAATCTGCCTGCAATGCAGGAGACCTTGGTTCGATCCCTGGGTTGGGAAGATCCCCAGGAGAAGGGAAAGGCTACCCACTCCAGTATTCTGGCCTGGAGAATTCCATGGCCCGCATAGTCCATGGGGTGGCAAAGAGTCAGACACGGCTGAGTGACTTTCACTTTCATTTTGTATATTCTAGTGGGGTAGACAGACAAAAAACAAACTAGTAAAGACTATATAGTATGTCCTTGCTGCTGCTGCTGCTGCTAAGTAGCTTCAGTCTCGTCCGACTCTGTGCGAACCCCTAGACGGCAGCAGGAGTAGTAATTGCTATGGAGAAAACTAACGTAGAAAAAGGAGAAGTACAGTGGGGACTCCGGCTTAGGTAGGCTGGTTGAGTAGAGCCTCACTGAGAAAGTGGTATTGGAGTAAAAACCCAAAGGAAGCAAGCCTTGTGGCTACCTGGGCAGCAACTTTCCAGGCAGAGAGAACAGCACGCACAAAGGCTGCGTGCAGAGTGCCTAGCGTGTTTCAGGAACAGTGCGAAGACCAGTGTGGATGGAGCAGGGGAGGTGGTGGGAAAGACTTGCTATTTTTCCGAATGATATGAAATGTCCTGGAGGGTTTGGGGGCAGTGGGTAGGATTTCCCGTTCCATTTGGGTAGACTGTGGTGTTTGGATTAAAAGCATCGTTCAGGGTATTTGGTGTTAACTTGAGATCATTGTAGCTAAGAAGGAGATTCATTTTCCTTAACTCTGTCTTGTGCATTGTTACCCTGAGTTCCAGGGGAACTCTGAGTTAGTTCATAGGGATAAAGCCTTAAGTTGATGAAATTAAAGTAGCATTGGTCTGAAGGTTTCAAGGCCTGCATTCCTACCACCCAGACTTAATTATTAGCTGAGTTAATAGTTATTAAGTTATTTGTTATTTAAGTTGCTATTAGCTGAGTGACCTTAGGTAAATGACTTTGCTTATCTTTTTTCGAACCATAGTGACCTTGTATTTCAATGAAAGATAGTTGATAATTAAGGTATTTTTCAGTTATACCTTTATTAATACATGATTTTAATAGTGGTACCAAACTAACTAAAATGAAGGAATAGCCATTTCAACACTGGGTTATCAGTCAGAAAACAAAAAATGTATTCCTCTACTGGATCATAAATTCCTTGAAGACATGAATGAACTGTATCTTTTTCATTTTTGTATTCCCTCACGTATCTAAAAAGTGTTTTTATTCGGCAATAACCTGAGTGTCAGTCATTGTGATAAACACAAATGATGTAAAGATTAGCAAGAGAGATATAATTGCTGCCTTTGTAAAACATTTTAAATAAGCAACTGCTATAAGGACAGTGTAATATATATGAAAATATTAGAACTGCAAGGGCACATGCGAGTGAGGATTTGAAAAGTTAGAAAGGATGTACTCTCCCCTTTAAAAAAAAAAGGGAAAGCACACATAAAGTTTACCATCTTAAGTGTACAGTTCAGTGGCATTAAGTATACTGACATCATTGCACAGTCATTACCACTGTCCATCTCCAGAACTTCTTTATCCCAAGCTGAAACTCTCCCATTAAACCATAACTTTCCATTCCTCCCTCCCCCCAGCTCCTGCTAACCACTATTCTACTTGCCCTCTCCATGAATTTAACTACTCTGGGAGCCTTATGTAGGTGGAATCATATAATATTTGTCCCTTCGTGTCTGCCTTATTTTACTTAGAATAATGTTTTCAAGGTTCAGCCATTTCATACTAGTATATGTTAGAATTTCATTTTTTTTTAAGACTGAGTAGTGTTCCATTTCATATATACACCATATTTTATCCATTCATCTTACTCTTGCTTTTATATTAACTATAGTTTCTCCCTTCAGTCTCGTAGCCTCCTGGAAAAAAAAATGAGAAAAAAATCCTCACCTCTTTTGATGGATTATCTGCAGTTATGGTTTCGAGACTACTCATTATTCTGGTCATTGGATATTCTCGGTTTGGTTAATGTCCTGCTTAAATTGTAGTGCTCAGAATGAAATAATACTCTGTGGTTAACTATAAGGAATGCAACAGTTCAGTTAATTCCATAATCTGGATACCACACTTTCATCAAGATTATGTTAATCTTTCTAGAAACCACACTGCATTTTTGGCTCATAAGAAATCTTTTAAAAATAATGCTACCAAGTTGTCTTTCCCATAATATAATTATGTAATTCTTAAAAAATTTTTTTTGTAAAATATTTAAGAAATAGAAGGAGATAAACATTCCCCAGTTTACAAAATAGAACATAATTGATAAAGCTGAGTTCCTGCGGTACCTGTCTCCATTCTCATTACTCTCCCGCTCTTCAAAAATAACCACTCTTTTACATTTTGTGACTGCATTTTTTCGTACTTTTGTTACCTATGTGTTTCTAAGCAGTTTATATGATAGTGCATGTTTTTCAATTCTATATAGATAGTATTACACAAAACATACTCTTCAGTATGCTTTTTCCCTCAAACGTGACATTCCACTGTGTTCATATGTATAGTTACAGTCCATTTTCACTGCTATAGTTCCATCCTATGAATTTATTATTAATAACTTCATCTGTTTTCTGATTTTTTTTTTATTAAAAAAATGTTTGGGGGGGGTTGCACCACACACCATGTGGAACCTTAATCCCTTGGCCAGGGATCAAACTTGTGTCCCCTGGATTAAAAGTACAGACAGAGTCTTAACTACCGGACCACCAAGGAAGTCCCCATCTGTTCCCTGATTGATGGACATTTGTTTCCACTCTTTTTCTTTGTCGTTATTTTTCAAGCTTCAATGTGGAAACCTTACATTGTTTTAAATTCCTTCTTGTCGGTTTTGATGCATCTTTCCAGCTTGAGATATTTTTGAACTCTGATTCAGTCATACTAACTGTGAATTTGGTAAAGACTCAGGTTTATTAGTGAATCTTAGATCAAATTTGGCAAGTCACTTCTGAACTTTGAAATAAGGTTTTTCTGGGATTGGAGAACTAAACACATTTTAACATATAAGGTTACGTGTAATAGCCTAAATTATCTTTGGTTATAAACCCTCCTTTATGTTGTTTGGTTTCAAAGAGCACAGTTAATTTTGTCTCTGGCACACATTAACACTATTCTGTTTTTCTCTCAAAGCTATAGGCTGAATTTGACCTTCCTTTTTTCCTCTCTTTCCTCCCCTCTCCTTTCTTTTTTGCCATTTTTAGAAGTTTTGTTTTGTTTGTTCTTTTTTTTTTTTTTTTGCCTTCGGGTGTGGGGGAATCACACTAGCCTTTGTTAGGGTTCAGACTGTTGATCATTTTTGTAAGTAGTCCTTTGGAATGCTATTTTTAAAACTTCATTATATATTTCTATAATCTCCCTGCTGTTCATGACTGTCTCTAATACTTTCCTCATGTTTTCTAAAAATTTCTGATCATGTAGAGAAAATTTCACTGCCATATCCCCAGGGCCTAGAAAAGAATCTGGCACTTAATGTATATCTGTGAAATGTAATGAATGAACTTTACTTTCCAGAATTGCCTTATCCTTACAAATTCCATATGCGTGTAGATTCCTTGGCCATGTAGTCATGCCTTACTTTTCTTTAAGTGTTTACAGATTGGTTTATGGGGACTTCCCTGGTGGTCCAGTGGTTAAGAATCTGCCCTCCAATGCAGGGAAACAGGTTCAATCCATGGTGGGGGAACTAAGATCCCACATGCTATGGGGCAATTAAGCCAGCCAGCAGCCACAACTAAGACCCAATGCAGCTAAATAAAATAAGTTTAAAACAATTAAAAATTTGTTTATAATAAGCTCACATATTTGACTATGACCTACCTCTTTTCTCAGTATAAAAACTTTGTGAGGAATTCCCTGGTAGTCCGGTGTTTAGGACTCCATGCTTCCACTCAGGGGGCCTGAGTTCTATCCCTGGTAGGGGAACTAGGATCCTACAAGCCACTTGGGGTGGCCAAAAAAAAAACTTTATGAAATTATTTTTTCTGCCAAGTTTCCTGATATATTCATGTCACCAACAAATTATTCTGTATTGCTCAGAATTAAGAACACAATAATAGGACATCTCCTTTTTGAGAGAGAAAAATGTCATCAAGCTTAGTCAATAATTTTACTGAATGCTTTTAGCAAATAGTGGATTGTTTGAAATACTCCATCATTATTGAATCTTGTTTCTGTGCCAGTGTTAACACTGTATGAGAAAGCATTTTATCTTCTGATAGACTGTAGTGTATTTTTCACATTTAACAATACTGAATGACAGCCACAGCACATTTTCCAATCTTCACAATATCTGCTAATGCAAGCTATGATCCAGTGTTTTATTCATACGTACACTCTAATCAGATGACATTTGATATTTAATTATTCTACTGTAGTTTTCTGGCTAAAGTGAAGTTTGCCAGTATAATAAATCTTAGGGAATTTCTTGAGTTTAAAATTAGTAAGTATTATTAGATTGAATTCTCTAAGATAATAAAATAAAAACAAGAGTGTAAGAAAAGTTCCATAGTCTTAGCCAAACCCCCTTTGCAGCTAGAAATTTTCGTGTATCTGCCTTGAGATTTTTGATGCTGTTAAGTAGTTCTCCTCCTTTTCTGTTACATTTTCAGGCTAAACTGTTAATTTGTTTTTGGTTTTCCAAAAGAGTTTATATGAAATGTAACACTTTATATAAATAATAGTATTAAAGACTCTTGATCTCTACTTGTAAAGAAAGAGAATGTCATTATATTGGAGTGATTTATCTGAAAGTCATCCAACAGTCTCAACTAGTCACAGTATAATGGTAACCTCAAAGGTTTATATTTGAAGGGCTGAAGTAGATACCACAAAATCCATGGGACTAAATTATTTCAATGAATAATGTGAAGCATTAATCTTACTCTTCCTTTGCACTTCTTTTATTTTTTACACAATTTTAACACATTTGTCAATTTGACCTCCTATTCAATGGTAGACTAACAGCAGATTAGAAAAGGAAATGTCGGAAGCTACTCAAAGCTATGGTTTTTCCAGTAGTCATTTATAAATGTGAGAGCTGGACCATGAGGAAGGCTGAGTGCCGAAGAATTGATGCCTTTGAACAGTGGTGTTGGAGAAGACTCTTGAGAGTCCCTTGGTCTGTAAGGAGATCAAACCAGTCAATCCTAAAGGAAATCAGTCCTGAATATTCATTGGAAAGACTGATGCTAAAGCTTCAATACTTTGGCCACCTGATGTGAGGACCTGACTCATTGGAAAAGACCCTGATTCTGGGAAAGATTGAAGGCAGGAGGAGTAGGAGATGACAGAGGGATGAGATGGTTGGATAGCATCACCGACTCAATGGACATGAGTTTGAGCAGGCTCCGGGAGATGGTGATGGACAGGGAAGCCTGGCGTGCTGCTGTCCGTGGGGTCGCAAAGAGTCAGACACAACTAAGCGACTGAACAACAACAACTCATTGGCAGACCATCTTGACATCAGCAAGAAATACAAGTTAATTGTTGAAATGAACAAACAGGAAAACTGTTAAAGGCAGATACATACATAACCCGCCCCCCCACCCCAGTTCTCAGGTATCCATATGGCAGAGTTCACCATCCTTATAAACCCAACTAGTCCTTGAGGACATTAGCTCTGCATAGTAATTGAGGTTCATAATGATGACTAAGTCAATAAAGATTTAATATGTTCTCTGGGTTTTTTTTTTAAATGAAACAAGGGGCATATAATCCATTTAATAAAGATCTCCGTTCAGAATGGCTAACACATTTTGACAATTAAAGGGAGTAAAACTCAGTTCTGTGAGAAATGAATGTTTTGGTGTCACATCTTCAGTGATTCCTATTGTGATAGCACTATCATGAGGGTAGTGCACTCTTCTGGGAGAGCCCAGGTATTATACTTTTAGAATATGTCTGCTGCTGCTGCTGCTAAGTCACTTCAGTCATGTCCGACTCTGTGTGACCCCAGAGATGGCAACCTACCAGGCTCTTCTGTCCCTGGGATTCTCCAGGCAAGAACACTGGAGTGGGTTGCCATTTCCTTCTCCAGTGCATGAGAGTGAAAAGTGAAAGTGAAGTCGCTCAGCCGTGTCCTACTCTTTGCGGTCCCATGGACTGCAGCCCACCAGGTTCCTCCATCCATGGGATTTTCCAAGCAAGAATACCGGAGTGGGGTGCCATTGCCTTCTCTGAGAATATGTCTAGACATCATCTAAGTACAAGCTTGAATTCTGTGGGGAACTAAAGAGTATATTTTGGTCTTCTTAGAAGGAGATGAGTAAGAGTTTGTTTATTTAAAAATATCTTTGAATGAGTTGGTTCAATGGTGTTAGTCACCATGGAAATGACTTAAATTAAAAATAAAGTTGTTGAAAACAGCATGTTCATGCTGAGTGACATTCCTGATTCACTCAATATGGCAAGAAAAGTTCACATAAGGAGTACTTTAAGGTCCAAATAATTTGGGGAGGATGAAAGAAGAATCACAAAGAACTTCTTTTGTGTATTTTAAGCTACCATTTTAATATTTTACATAAATAGTTTTCCTATTTTTCTAAAAGTGCTAATTAGCTTACTTAAATTGAGTTACAAATGAAAAACACTTTCCCTGTGGTTTTGAGGAGAGTGACTTTATTGGGAAACAAACTATTGATTTTATTGGGAAACAAACTATTTTATAGCAGATTTTCTGACAGTTCAGTACTTGAACATTGTTTTCTTTCTGTGTGAAGGAATGTTACTGAATTCTGTTTTCTGACTAGAGAAGTAAAATGGCCTTTTATCCTTTTTTTACTTTTGGTTTTTCCCCTTATTTAAACCCAAATAGTAACTCTGACTTTATAATATAGTCTTTTAAAAAATAACCCAATTGCACCACTATTCTAATGTCCCTTTGTTTTTTTCCTTACCTTCCTTCCTATCTGTAAAATCTTAGCATTGGATGGAACCTTGTTTTTCCGTCGCTAATTTATGTCTCACTCTTTGCAGTCCCATGGACTGTGGCACACCAGGCTTCCCTGTCCTTCACTATCTCCCAGAGTTTGCTCAAACCCATGTCCATTGAATTGGTGAGCCATCCAACCATCTCATCCTCTGTTGCCTCTTCTCCTTCCCTCAATCTTTCCCAGCATCAGGGTCCCTTCAGTTCAGTTCAGTCGCTCAGTCGTGTCTAACTGTTTTTGACCCCATGAATCGCAGCATGCCAGGCCTCCCTGTCCATCACCAACTCCCGGAGTTCACTCAGACTCATGTGTATCGAGTCGGTGATGCCATCCAGCCATCTCATCCTCTGTCGTCCCCTTCTCCTCCTGCCCCCAATCCCTCCCAGCATCAGAGTCTTTTCCAATGAGTCAGCTCTTCGCATGAGGTGGCCAAAGTACTGGAGTTTCAGCTTTAGCATCATTCCTTCCGAAGAACACCCAGGGTCCCTTAGAGGTCATTTAATGCAAGAACCCACTTTAGTGGAAGAATCCTTTCTCTGGCATCCATGACAGACGGTCATTCAGCTTTTAAGTAAATATTTCCAGTGATAATAAGCTCACTATTCCCAAGCAAGTCATTTAATTATTAGGTATCTCTAATTATTAGAAATCTCTTCCTTTTATATTGAGGTGAAAACTGTGTCTTTGTAATTTCCACTGACTAATTTGAGTTTTCTTTTAGGAATCACATAGAATTTGGCAACTCTGGAAATTTGTGAGGGCTGCAATCACTTCCCTGTTCTCTGTTCTCTTTTTCTAGGCTAAGTATCCCAGTTTCTTTCAATTATTTACCTTATGACATGTTTTCAAATTCCATCATCATTTTATATCTCTTCTTTGGACAGACTCTGGCTTCTTTAAACTGTCCAGAGCTGAATGTAAGGTTTAAGATGTAATATATATAACAAGAACTGAGACATTGTTACTTTCCATGATCTTGTGATTGGAGATTGTGGGCCAGGAGGTCAGGAATTACATTTATCTTTCTCAGTATTGTAGCCCACTGCTTACCATATTGCCTAGAATACTGTAACATTCTCAGAAAATATATGTTGAAGAATCAAATGAGCATTTTGGCCACTGTAAATCTAGAAATGTAGCTAAAGATTGTTAGCTCCTTTAGGATTTTATCTCTGTTGGAGTGTGTACAATCAAAACCTTAAAATTCTTATGAACTATTGTTAAATTGGGCTTCCCTGTGGCTCAGCTGATAAAGAATCTGCCTGCAATGTGGGAGACCTGGGTCCGATCCCTGGGTTGGGAAGATGCCCTGGAGAAGGGAATGGCTACCCACTTGAGTGGGCTTCCCTTGTGTCTCTGTTAGTAAAGAATCTGCCTGCAATGCAGGAGACCTGGGTTCGATCCCTGGGCTGGGAAGATCCCCTGGAGATGGGAAAGGCTACCCACTCCAGTATTCTGGCCTGGAGAATTCCATGGACTATAGTCCATGAGGTTGAAAAGAGTCTGTCACGACTGAGCGACTTTCACTTTCATTGTTAAATTGGACAACCTCCATCCTGTATATGTATAATTAATGTGGTTAAACCTAAGTTTAACCTGATGCTGAAGCTCCAATACCATGGCCACCTGATGAGAAGAGCCGACCCACTGGAAAAGATCCTGATGCTTGAAAAGATTGAAGGCAAAAGGAGAAGGAGGTGCCAGAGTATGAGATGGTTAGTTAGCATTACCGACTCAATGGACGTGAATCTGAGCAAACTCCAGGAGATAGTAAAGAACAGGGAAGCCTGGCATCCTGCAGTCCATGGGGTCACAAAGAGTCAGACATGACTTAGCAACTGAACAACAACAAACGTATGTAATTATTTTTCCTATTTATTTATCCATTTGCTGAACAAATGTTTATTGAGTGTCTGCAGTGTTGTGCTAGGTATTAGGTTCTGTTCAAAGTCCTAGGTTCTATGCTGAGTAGCAGCACCAGTTCTGTTTTAGGTACTAAGTATACCATGGAAGAGAAAACAGCCCTTCTCTCAGGGCTATTACAGTGTGGCTGGAGGTGCTGGAGTGGGGCAGACAGACATTAAACAGGTAAATGACAAGTGTGATTGTATACATTGAGAAGAGGACTGTGAAGGAAGGAAGTAGGTACTGGGATAGAGAACTAGGGAAGGGACTTATGGACAGACTTATGTAGACATTAGGGTTGTCAAGGTAGATTGCTTTGAGGAGGAATTATTCAAGCTGAATTGCAAGGTATAAGAAGAAACCAGATTTATTGCAGGGGGTGGGGTGTATTCCAGTCCAAGGAAATGGCACGCACAAACGACTTTAGCCAGGAAAGCACTTGGCTAGCGTGACCATAGAATAGAGGCCAGGAGGAAAACGGAACAAGGTGAGGTTGTTGAGATCATACAAGGAGAAGTGAAGGAGGCTTGCACAAATGGGATAGTGGTGCAGAAGGTGGAAAATAGACTGGTTCTGAATCTATTTGGGAGGTTATAGGACTAACAGATGGACTTGATTGGGAAGGGAAATGGAGGAGGCTGAGCCAAGGATGGCACTTAGGTTTTCTGGTTAGAACATCTGGATGGTGTGTTTGAACCTGGTATAGGAAAAAGAATGCAAGAGTTTAATTTTGGACATGTATTGAAGGTGCCTGTGAGATATCCATCTCACTTCTTTTCTCTTTTCTATTTTGGATCTAATGCTAGACCTCTTCTGTTAAGCCATTTATCAGAGTGGGTTAATGAAGTGTTATAAAAATGCCTTCAGGCTCAGACATAAAATTGCCTGGGTTGTTGAGAAACATGCTAATGAGAACAAGCTAGAAAAACTAAGGGCAGTTGCAAGGCTTTTCAAGTTTATCTGCTCAGGATTGGTTTCATCTTCCCCAGAGATACCCACTGTGAATTTATTCACTGATAACCTGAATTTACCCAGTCATTTGTTGAGCCTCTCTCTGCGTCTAGGTCTGTCCTGCTTCCACTTTGTTTACCCGCTTCCCTGTTTAAAAATGCCCAGTGGTTCTCCACTGCCTTCAGAATAAAGTCTGAACTATTTAGCCTTTCTTTCATAATCTTTCATAACATTCTTTCATAATCTGTTTTCTTTGTCTGTCTTTCCTTGTCTCCCCATTCCACCTTCACATACACTCCATGGGAAGAGAAATATGTACGTAAATTGTGAACTTGAAATTGGTGGCAATAGGGGTAGTCTTGGCCAGATTGAAAGCCTATCCATAAATTCTTAACAGATAGGAATTTGCTCCTTTCTTCTCCTCCTTCTTGAAATGTACTTGAATTACAATATTGTATTAGTTTCAGGTATACAGCAAAGTGATTCAGTTATATATATATATTTTTTCTTCAGCTTATTTTCCATTTTGGGTTGTTAAAAGGAACTGAATATAGTTCCCAGTGTTATATAGTTGCTTATCTAATTTTTTGCATAAGAGTTTGTATCTTTTAGTTCAGTTCAGTCACACAGTCATGTCCGCCTCTTTGCCACCACATGGACTGCAGCACGCCAGGCTTCCCTGTCCATCACTAACTCCCAGAGCTTACTCAAACTCGTGTCCATTGAGTAGGTGATGCCATCCAACCATCTCATCCTCTGTCGCCCCCTTCTCCTCTTGCCTTCAATCTTTCCCAGCATCAGGGTCTTTTCAAATGAGTCAGTTCTTTGTATCAGGTGGCCAAAGTATTGGAGTTTCAGTTTCAGCATAAGTCCTTCCAATGAATATTCAGGGCTGATTTCCTTTAGGATGGACTGGTTGGATCTCCTTGTAGTCCAAGGGACTCTCAAAAGTCTTTTCCAACACCACAGTTTAAAAGCATCAATTCTTTGACACTCAGCTTTCTTTATAGTCCAATTTTCACATCCATACATGATCACTTGAAAAACCATAGCCTTGACTAGATGGATCTTTGTTGGCAAAGTAATGTCTCTGTTTTTTTAATATGCTGTCTAGGTTGGTCATAACTTTTCTTCCAAGGAGCAAACGTCTTTTAAATTCATGGCTGCAGTCACCATCTGTAGTGATTTTGGAGCCCCAAAAAATAAAGTCTCTCACTGTTTCCATTGTTTCCTCATCTATTTGCCCTGAAATGATGGGACCGGATGCCATGATTTTAGTTTTCTGAATGTTGAGTTTTAAGCCAACTTTTTCACTCTCCTCTTTCACTTTCATCAAGAGGCTCTTTAGTTCTTCTTCACTTTCTGCCTTAAGGGTGGTGTCATCTGCATATCTGAGGTTATTGATATTTCTCCCAGCAATCTTGATTCCAGCTTGTGCTTCATCCAGCCCAGCATTTCTCATGATGTACTCTGCATATCAGTTAAATGAGCAGGGTAGCAATATACAGCCTTGACGTACTCCTTTCCTGATTTGGAACTAGTCTGTTGTTCCATGTCCAGTTCTAACTATTGCTTCTTGACCTACATACAGATTTCTCAGGAGGCAGGTCAGGTGATCTGGTATTCCCATCTCTTTCAGAATTTTCCACAGTTTGTTGTGATCCACACAGTCAAAGGCTTTGGTAGAGTCACTAAAGCAGAAGTAGATGTTTTTCTGGAACTCTCTTGCTTTTTTGATGATTCAGTGAATGTTGGCAATTTGATCTCTAGTTCCTCTGCCTTTTGTAAAACCAGCCTGAACATCTGGAAGTTCACGGTTCACATACTGTTGAAGCCTGGCTTGGAGGATTTTGAGCAGTACTTTGCTAGCATGTGAGATGAGTGCAGTTGTGTGGTAGTTTGAACATTCTTTGGCATTGCCTTTCTTTGGGGTTGGAATGAAAACTGACCTTTTCTAGTCCTGTGGCCACTGCTGAGTTTTCCAAATTTGCTGGCATGTTGAGTGCAGCACTTTCACAGCATCATCTTTTAGGATTTGAAATAGCTCAACTGGAATTCCATCACCTCCACTAGCTTTGTTCATAGTGATGTTTCCTAAGGCCCACTTGACTTCACATTCCAGGATGTCTGGCTCTAGGTTAGTGATCACACCATCGTGTTATCTGTATCATGAAAATATTTTTTGTGTAGTTCTTCTGTGTATTCTTGCCCCCTCTTCCTAATATCTTCTGCTTCTGGTTAACCCAGTACTCCTGATTTATCCCTCCCCACACTTCCCTTTTCTCCTTTGGTAACAAGTTTGTTTTCTGTGTCTGTAAGTCTGTTTCTGTTTTGTGTATGGATTTATTTGCATTAGTTTTTGCTTCCACATATGGGTGATATAATATTTGTCTTTTTCTGATTTACTTCACTTAGTGTGATATTCTCTAGGACCATCCATGTTGTGCAAATGGCAATGTTTTATTCGTTTAGTGGCTGAGTAATATTCCATTATACATACACACACAACCCCCCACGTTTCCTTAAATCAGTCACCTGTTGTTGGGGGCTTGTGTCATTTCCATGTCTTGGCTATTGTAAATAGTGCTGCTGTGAACATTGAGGTACATGTATCTTTTCGGATTAGAGTTTTTGTCTTTTCTGGATAGATGCCCAAGAGTAGGATTGCTGGATCATATGGTAGCTGTATTTTTAGTTTTTTAAGGAACATCCATACTGTTTTCTATAGTGACTGTGCCAATTTACATTCCCACCAACAGCGTAGGAGAGTTCCAGATAGGGGTTTCTTTAGCAGAGAACAGTGGATAGAAGTACCCAGATTTGGAAAGATAGACATTATTCTGGGAATTTACAATAGAACCATCAGCTTGTAGTATATTAATAGTTTCATTAAAACATGGTTTAATTCTGTGATCTGTGACAAAAAATTTAACCTCCCAGAACCAGTTTATATTTATCTGGGCAATGAAAACACCTACCGTTTAGAGTGATTCTAGGATAACGTGGTAAATTGTGTAATGTATGGTATTTCATAGGTACTCAATAAATGGTAGCTACTATTATTAGTATTTCAGTTATGATTCATTTTATTTTTATTTTTTTAGTTCTACCAGTTTATTGCTACCAACCCTTGACCCTCCACCCTCATGCACACATGCTCAGTCATGTAACACCGTGGACTGCAGCCTGCCAGGCTCCTCTGTCCATGGACTTTTCCAGGCAAGAATACTGGAGTGGGTTGCCATTTCCTTCTCCTATGATTCATTTTAAATTGTACCTGTTCTCACCTTATGTCCTTGTAGCCCCATATCACCTAGTCTGGACTACTTAACTAGTTCTTGGATAGCTACAGTATTCTACTAGTGCTGGTTCAGTTCCTCATCTGGAATTTCATCTGTTCTTCGCACTTCAGGTTGCTTTCTATTGACATCTTGTGCTCACCCTCCAAAGCACAGCTTAAAAAACGGTTTCTACAAGACTTTTTGTGATCACTCTAGTTGAAAGTACTTTGTACTTCTCTGGTGCTTAATTGGTTCCACTCATGAAGCCTTGCCTGATTAAGCGCCAAGTACTACCTGTGTCTTGGTTATTTGTGTATATGTCTTATCTCCTTGAGAATTGTATTTTGTCCTTTTTGTTTCCCTCTCAGATGAGCCAAAACCTTATATATGATTAGCACCCAGTAAACACTGATAGATGTTCAGTGAACTAAGTTGAGGAGTATTACCAATAATTAAATTTTATCATTAAATGGTGCCTGTAAGGGAAATTTTCTTAGTCATTTCAAACTGTCGTGTTTTTACCAAGTTTTCCACCTAAAAAACATTAGTGGGGCACTGACTGTACTGTTAGAAAGAGATACCAAAAAAATGAAAGATGTCATCCGGCCCTTGCAATCTGCTCAGGATCAGGTTTGTGAAGATCTGATTTGCCTGAAGTCAACAGATGTACACTATTAAAGTAAGTGTATCTTTGAGAACAGATGGAGTATAATTCCTCGGGTTTGAAGGATTAGGATCACGATGGAATGAGACCACTCATCACTGTCTTCTTGGCTATGTTGATCTTTTATTCCCTTTTTTAAAATCAGAAGACATTTTTCTGACATTAAATAAACAGACGACTCCTTTTGGTTTTGTATCCAGAATAAAAATAGTATCATTTACACAGGAAGAGCCTGTTTATGGAGCATTTATCCTGTCTTTGCTGCTTGACTTTTTTGTATCTCTGTTCCTGGTTACGCATCCTACCTATTGTACTGTGAAGAACCTGGCTGCGTGTGTAACAGATTTGTCAGGATGAGTTTATTTGAGCTTTTAGGAAATGGCCTGTAGGACTTTTTTGTGTGTGTTTTTTATTTTTTGTTTAATTCTCATCAGTCTCAGAGTTAACTGGAGATACTTGCCTGACTTATTGGTTTCAGTTGTAATATTCCCCATCCTCCCTACCTCCTTTTGCTCTTGTGACGCTTACTAAATGCATTGCTACCCACGTGTGCATGGCTGGAAAGGACATATATGAAAACTGTTGTTAATAATTAATTTTATTCCATTTATCCTTGTATAGACTGAATTGTAGCGTCTCTGCTGAAAATGTGTTGTCTGATTCCCTGGTTGTTTTCTTGCATTTATGGTATTACCTGAGGTTGGTTTCTGTATGTTCTAAGAGAATTCTTTTACCCTTCTGCTTGTGTACCTGTTCTTTATAATGTGTTCTCATCTCTTTTTTACTTGTATTTAGCTTTTTTTTTTTAAGCATGAGTGTAATTATGTGTGGCAAAGTATATTGGTTTTATATTGATAGATATTGTTTTCTAATTCTTTATTCATATGTCTTGATCATTCCTTCCTAAATGTGGCAAAGAGGTTCATATCAATGGAACTGTCTAACCACCCAGGAATTGAACCCATGTCTCCTGCATTGGAAGCAGAGTCTTAACCTGCTGAGCCACCAGGGAAGCCTCACAAGAGATCATATCGATGGAGAAAGTCAGGTGTCAAGTAATCAGGTGTCAGGGCTGCATGGACAACTTGAAATTGCCACAGATCTGTGGTAGAAGGATTCGATTAACTTTTGATTAAATACCAAATGAGTTCTAAAAACATGTTAGTGGTCAGCTTCCACATTTAATAGTATACTGCATTCTTTGCTGATTCATTCATTAATTCAGCAAGCATTTGTTGGGCATTTATTGTGTCAACTATTTCTTGCTGTTCACATTCTACTTTCTGAAGGTAGCTTTCTCCCATCTTTGTTTCTGAGACATTTTGAGTATGTTTCCAAAGAGATAATAGTTTTCTCTGCCTTTCTACTCAAAGTGTGGTCAGTGGGCCAGCAGCCTTGGCAATATCTGGGAGCTCGTTAAAAATGTAGAGTCTTAGGCTCCGTTCCAGACCTGCTGAATCAGAATCTGTATTTTAAGATTACTGGGTGATTCAGCACACATTAAAATTTAACAAGCACACATATAGCATACAAATTGTAACCATGTGTGTGTTTTAAACAATTGAGTACTCATACTCATTCAGCTATTTTGAGATGACATCTTTTCATGGGAAAGAAATTATAGGAATATCCTTAGAAGATCTTTTCAGTTTTTTTAATGATAAAAATTGAAAACACAAGAAAAATACTCTTTATTTATTGAAAAATACAAGTAAAAGATTGTTAGAATTGAATTTAAGCGATTTTCATGTCTGCTAAAATGTTCACGAAAGATTTATAATTTTTTATGGATCTTTGTGAGAGACCTTGTTGTAAAGTCTGTTGTGTAGGAACATTTCAATGTAGAAGTGGTTTCTGTGTCTTTTCAGTAAGATGAATGATAAAATCATATCCAAAATCCGTGGAAAATAGCACTCAATCCTCAGCCTGTCCTCTTGTTTATTTTTGTGAAGGAAGTTTGAAGTAAATTGGTGCTCTTAAATCATAACTCTTTAAGAGTAACTGGTGGTTTGATATTCATGTTTTCTTTCTGGGTCAAGTTTGCTTATTTAGAGATTAAAGAAAAAGAACCTTGGAAAAATCAATTGCCTACTCCTAATATAAGGAGGAATTAAGACAAGTGTACCTCACTCAAGGGTAGCAAATTCAGAATATACATTGGTTGGTAAATGTTTAAGTAGTGTTTATAAAGGCCTTATTGTGTTTTTTATTAGCATAGACTAGTTTTGGTGACTTAGTAGATGAAACTGGAGAATATGCTTCTGTGAATATTTTGATTATTTAAAAATATTTTTAATGCTCAAAATAGAATAATTTGAGTAGATCAGCAGTAAGAACTCATATAAAGGCTTTTCCTTTTATTAATATGCCTTTATTTATTTCAGTATCACTTACAGTGGTTTGTCACCTACTATCAGTGTGACCTTGGGCCAGTTTTACTCTGAGTTAGTTTCTTCAACGATGAGATTAAGCAGTTCCACTTTCCCTTTCAGGGTTATTGAAAGGCTTACTTTAAATAATGTAGATAATGTCCCTGACCCCGGGGCCTGACACAGAAATAGTGCTTGATGCCATTAGCTTCCTTCCCTTTGCACTACTTTGTTCCACTTATACACAATTATTTAGATTTATGGCACCCCATTCCAGTACTCTTGCCTGGAAAATCCCATGGATGGAGGGGCCTGGTAGGCTGCAGTCCATGGGGTTGCTAAGAGTCAGACACGACTGAGTGACTTCACTCTCACTTTTCACTTTCCTGCATTGGAGAAGGAAATGGCAACCCACTCCAGTGTTCTTGCCTGGAGAATCCCAGGGACAAGGGAGCCTGGTGGGCTGCCATCTATGGGGTTGCACAGAGTCGGACACGACTGAAGTGACTTAGCAGCAGCCAGCAGCATATTGTAAATAAGAATTCTCTTAAATATTCTTTCATTATACTGATTAAAGTTGAATCAAGACTATAAACTCCATGATGACATAGACCTACTTGTTTTGTTTACTGTTGTATCCCTAGCATAGGACCTATGCATTTGAAGTAGATTTACTTAAATAATTTAGAGGAGACCTTTGCAGTTTTTGTCAAGTGTATTCAATTGAAATTAATTTATTCAACAGACTTTTTAAATACCTGTAATGTGCCAGGTACTATTCTGTCCTCATGGAACTTAAATTTTAGCTGGGGGGAAAGAAGACAAAAACCGGTTAACAGGATAATTGTAAATAGTAATAAATGCTATGAGACCATCTGGGGGGCCATTATTTTAGATAGGATGTGATTGGGAAGCCTTTGTAAAGAGGTGACATCTGAGCAGAGGCAGTAATGAGGAGGAGGGACCTGCTTTCTAATATACAGGAGTGGAAAATCAGAGAGAGAACAGCAAGTGTAAAGGGTCTGAGGATGGAACGGGCCAAATATGGTTCATCAGTTCAGATTTTTGGCATCCAAACTAGATGTACTTCATCTAAACAGCATGGAGCAGAAGCAAAGACAATGTAAACACTGCTTTTTGGGTGGAGTACTTTTAGGTATAGCAGTGAATCAAAATGTAAGGTCATTATTTAGTTCAGTTCAGTTCAGTCGCTCAGTCGTGTCCGACTCTTTGCAACCCCATGAATTGCAGCACGCCAGGCCTGCTTGTCCATCACCAACTCCCGGAGTTTACTCAAACTCATGTCCATCGAGTCGGTGATGCCATCCAACCATCTCATCCTTTGTCGTCCCCTTTTCCTCCTGCCCCCAATTCCTCCCAGCATCAGAGTCTTTTTCCAGTGAGTCAACTCTTCGCATGAGGTGGCCAAAGTACTGGGGTTTCAGCTTTAGCATCATTCCTTCCAAAGAACACCCAGGACTGATCTCCTTTAGAATGGACTGGTTGGATCTCCTTGCAGTAAAAGGGACTCTCAAGAGTCTTCTCCAACACCACAGTTCAAAAGCATCAATTCTTTGGCGCTCAGCTTTCTTCACAGTCCATATATGTGAAGAAACTCACACATCCATACATGACTACTGGAAAGACCATAGCCTTGACTAGGCAAAGTAATTAGTCAATTTCATTACTCAGTTGTTCCCTGGTATGGTGGTTACCCTTTAGTGACATTACTCTTTGGCATTATTATGCAACTTGACTAATAGCACTGGGAGTTGTGAGAGAAAGAAGCTAGAAATCAACAAGTTTTTGAATATGTGAGGCCTACAGCTTGCTTTCTCTTCTCTTACAGTTGAATCAGTATTTGCTTTCTAATCAATATTTTTCTTCTCTATTTTTCATCTTTATTTTTCTCTATTATCTATTTTCCTCTCTTGTAATAGTTACCTGCTGCTCTTAAAAATGATGAGTATTCTAAATCATATTTGTCAGAAGGAAAAAAGATCTTAAAAAACTTCAAGTCAGAGACTTTGGCGATTTAATGTTGTAACACAAAATCCTAAGGATTTGTTTTGCGATTATTTTAACTGTATACTTGTCATTGCTGTTGCCAAGTCTGATAAATGATCAGAATTCTACATTTCTGTTCTTAATATGCATTCTGAGAAATATAAACAATAAGACTGAAGAGCTGGGGAATCTTAATCCCATCATCTCTTGGGATGTAGAGAACTTTGCAGATAATTTCTACAAACCTTGTACCCGCAGATTGATGCTGTCAAAGAACAGTGTATAAATAAGATCTTTTTTTAGGAGGGATAAAACTGTGCTATACATAGTTTTGAGCTTTGAATTTAAAATATGCATTTCACTAAGCTGGCTTTCAGGGGGTCCTATTTTAAGCTAATTTCTCTATGTCATAACTTTAGCAAGTCAAGCATTAATAATTTATCCAGGGTGTATAGGTAAGATATTTTTGTGCTTTAATGGAAAGTCTCATGTTTAATGGATGAGAGCACTGTCTGTTGGTGGTTAAATACCTAAAGATACTAACTCTGTCACCCTTGACCTGATTGAGGGTTTTGCCTTCAGTAATGCATTCTGTTTGTAAGAGACCCCCTTTGCCATCTTCTTTTTAATAGCAACATCATGACAACAGAGAAGAGTTTAGTGGCTGAGGCTGAAAATCCACAGCACCAACCGCAGAAGGAAGAGGGTGAGGGAGCCACAAGCTCCGGTCAACAGGAAACTCAGTTGGAAGAGGCTTCTGAAACAGCAGCTGAGGGAGATAATCAGTGTGAGCAGAAGCTGAAAACATCTAATGGAGACACTCCAACACATGAAGACTTGACCAAGAACAAGGAGCGGACATCAGAAAACAGGGGCCTGTCACGGCTGTTCTCCTCATTTCTCAAAAGGCCTAAATCTCAGGTGTCTGAGGAGGAAGGCAAAGAAGTAGAGTCAGCTAAAGAGAAAGGTGAAGGAGGCCAGAAGGAGATAGAATTTGGAGCCAGTCTTGATGAAGAAATCATTTTAAAGGCCCCAATTGCAGCTCCTGAACCTGAGCTCAAAACAGACCCATCCTTGGATCTCCATTCATTAAGCAGTGCAGAAACACAGGTAAGAGGATGGGATTGAGTGGGAGGTGAAGGATTTCTTACTAGCTAGTTGATTGAAGTATTGTTAGTAATACTAACAATTTGGAGTTTCTGCTCTAAAGAAATTCCCGTGGTCAAGATACTTATGTTACTTCCCTGGCAGTCCAGTGGTTAAGACTTCACCTTCAGTGCTGGGGTCACAGGTTCAATCCCTGGTGGGGAAACTAAGATCCCAGGTACCTCCTGGCCAAAAAATGAAAACATGAAACAGAAGCAGTACTTTAACAAATTCAATAAAGACTTAAAAAAAGATACTTATACTGTCTAAATCAAAAAAGAGAAAATGAAAGAAATGTATCAAATGGATTTACATTTTGCTGTAATAATGGAACAAGTCCAGGAGTTTTAATGGTGAGGGGGAAGGAAGTGAAGTGGTTCAGAGTTCATTTTGGTGGAATTATTAGAAATGGGATAATTTATCAACAAACGTAGTTCTTTTATGGAAATCTTTATAAAAGCCTTGGGATAGATTGAGGCCACCCAGAAGTAGGTAATAAGTTTGAACTATGTCTACCTTATCTTTGTTGTTTTCTACAACTAGGTCATATTTCCACAGAGTGTAAGATACAGATGCAGAAATTTAGCTCTTTTATATCACCTTTGTAATATATAGTAGTTGTGGGGAGGCTTAATTGTTAGTGTAGTTAAACTGAGAATGAGTGTGAGCCTGGTCATCGGTCCAAAACACTTGGGAAAATATTAGTACTGCAACTCAAACTATTTTCTAGGCATGTCATTTGTTTTCAGGCTTAATAAATTACAAATTAAGAGTTGTTTTCTAAGTATTTTATTTTTGAAACATGTGGGCATTATACATTGTAAAATGTGTAAGTCCTGTATGTTTCTATTATAGGTTTCAGACTTGGGCTATATAGTTTTATTAGATTTAAAAAATAACATATGTATTTATGAAAATATTGCGTGTATATTAAAAGTTCTAAGTAAAATTTAGGATAAGGTTGTTATTATGTATTTGTTATTAGTTAAAGTAGGCTGAAGACAAAGTTTTATTTATAGTACATGACTAGAAGATTCAGTCACAGACAAGTGACACTTTTGCTTTATTAATTTTCTCCTCCGTACAATGAGGATAATAATATTCACCATACTTGGGCATTATGAGGATTAAAAAAGATACATATGTAAAGCTCTTGAGACATTGTCTGACATACTATAAGCACTGAGTAAATGTTAGCTGTTATTACTTAGTTAATAAAATATATAAACAGTAAAGGCAGAGAAACCACATATTTTAGTGTCATTAATTTAATTTAATTTTAGGAATACCAAAGGAGTTAAATTATGTTATGTTTCAGGAAGCCTGGTAGTTTCAAGAGGTTTTTAGCTGCCTTTTTCCCCCTTTGCTTTATGTACTGAAAAATCTCTATCTTGTTTTAGTTAGCATTTGAATCAGGATTAGTCTGTTTTGTCTAAAGATCATAACATTTGTACTAAAGTTGAAACAAATGACAAATTTTAGATTTAACTAAAATCTCATTCATTGATTTCATAGTAGAATTTCATTTTAATGGTCCTTTTCTATACAGGATTTTTTAAAATTGAGTTTGCATTGTAGGATTGCACTGGCCTTCATCTAGGGTACTTTGGGTTTTTTGGAAACCATGCGTCATTTTTAAATACTTTTTAATTTATTCACTCAACAAATTTGCTGAAAACCTACTGTGTGTGCCAGGCCCTAAGCTGGACAGACATTGGTAAATAAAAAACTACAATACGGCAAAGAGATCATGAATTCTGGAGTCTGACTGGTATGTGACTTGTTGACTGTATGATCCTACCTTATTAACTTTTCTGCCTTCAATTTTTTATTTGTCAAGGGGAGATAACAATAGTACACTTCCCACAGGGTTAAATGAGTTCATATAAGTAATGCTTTTAGAACAGTAATGACCCATTGTAATTTCTATATAAATGTTTGTTGTTGTTGTTATTGAACAAACATGATCTCTACTCTTGATAACTTTATTGTCTAATGGAAGAGACAAAAAAAGTAGTAAATACAAAATAATTATTTATCGTCATAAATGTTACAAAGGCAACAAACAGGGTACTGACATGAAGAGTACTAGTAGAGTGGGGATAGGCCAGATAGGATATTCCACAGACAGAGGAGCCTGGGGGGCTACAGTCCATGGGTCGCAAAGAGTTGGACACGACTGAGCGACTTCACTTCACTAGTATCTAATGCAGGAGGAGCAGGAGCCAAATAATTAAATCCTCCTTCTCAAATGTCAAGTATGTTTTCTTTTGAAAGAAAAGGATTAGTGAGGTTCGGTTAAGAATCTTTCAGCAGTTTTATTGTGTAAAAAGTAAGTAGGGGTATGCGAAAATGTCGTCTCACTTACCTGTATTGCTTTGAAATGACTTAATGATTGCCCTAGGGGATCCAGATTTCAGTGGATCTCTTGCTTCTCTGAATCTTCTTTGCATTTGTCATGGTTGATACCTGGTAAAAATTTAGATCACTGGTATTTGCAATTGTTAGCCTACTACATCTGTTGCCTTTTGCTCTAAATTGGTCAGGAACCCCTCTTAGCCATTCATAAAATTTAGGCCGCATGACAAATAACAGCCTATTTTGCAATTCATAAGGCTACCTCATTAGAATTGAGGAGCAAGGGGCAAAGATGTTTAGATTTTGATAGAATTTAAGAATAGATAATGGTATAGCCAGTAAAAATGTATAGTGCTGAGAGCAACAGATTGGTATGCTCTAGTTTACCTGAAACCTTCATTTATTGATTTGAAAAATGACATTCCACCTGAAGATAGAATTTTACCTTGTATCAGGGGCCTTCCGTGGTGGCTCAGCTGGTAAAGAATCTGCCTGCAATGCAGGAGATCCAGATTCGATCCCTCGGTCGGGAAGATCCCCTGGAGAAGGGAATGGCTACCCACTTCAGTTTTAGGGGAAAAAGAGCAAATTTTACCTTATATTATAAAGTTTTGAGACTAGCAGAATCTGTGGATCTTTGGGGAGATCCTATCTCTTATAGAAAAAAATTATTTAATCTTCTTATCACTTGTATTTAACAGTTTTCTTCTTCAGTTAGTGCTTTTATTGGTAGCCACATTATAAGCAAACATGTGTACAGCATGTTGTATGAAGTGTCTTTATTACTGACTTGGTGATGTCATGGCTATGTAGCCTGCTCAGGAAGAACACAGAGAAGATCCAGATTTTGAGACTAAGGAAGAAGGAGGACTTGAGGAGTGCTCTAAAATAGAAGTAAAAGAAGAAGGTCCTGAATCAAAAGCAGAGAGAGAATTAAAAGCTCCCCAGAAATCCCTCAGAAGGCACGGAAGCATGCACTGCAAGGTTTCTCTGTTGGATGACACAGTTTACGAATGTGTGGTGGAGGTGGGTGCGTTTCGATTTCCAGTAGTTAGAACGCGTACAGATTGTTTCATGTTTCAAAGCGGTGCTGTGGTCTGAGGTAAGACCCTGTATAATGACTGTTTCTATGGACTGAAATGTTAATTGTGATTTTCTAGGGGTGGAGGTGTGGAAGGATTATGAGTGAGTCTTATTTTCATCTCCAGTTTTTTCTGTATCTGCCAAATATATGTATTGTGAATTGAGTATGTGTTACTTTTATAACCCAAAATAATTTTAAGAAAAAAAAAGGTTATTTATAGAGTGGCCTTCCATGACTAGATTTCCCAGGATAGCCTCAGTTTCTAGGTCTAGCAGTCCCCATAATTGTACTTGTCAAAAAAAAAAAATTACTTACCTGTTCATTTTTGCTCTCCCAGATCTAAACTCTAATAAGCTTTGGTTTATTGAATGCATTTCTTTAGCTCCATGAGATAGGATATAAAAAGCTTACATCAAGTAATGCCATTTGTTAAAATTCTCTTATTTCCAGGAAGAATAAATAATTGAATCAAGAATAGAAATGTCAGAGTTATTAATATTTTAATTATTCTTTTGCTTCAAGACAAGTTAAAATCCTTGAAAATCTATCAGCTATTTTTTTAATTAGAGCAGTAATTATCAATTATAATATGCTTGATAAAAAGCAATTATTGAGATTATTTCTAATACATATAACTCATATATACTTGTATCTTAGGTATATAACATTATTTTGAATTTGATTTATTTATATGCAAATATATCAAAGCACAAATAAGTAGTCTAAAATATTATATTGTATTTATTAATAGAAATTCCCCTTTGAAGTTTTGAAAAACAAGAAAAATACACTGTTGCATTTTAAAAATGGCTACTATTCCTAGTAACTAGAGGAGATCTAGGGTCTGCTCTTTCTGCTTCTCACTACTAACTAGTCTAGAGATGGAGAAAGCTATTCCGCATTCATTCTTCACACTCAGATCAAGATCTAGATAGGAATCCCTTTATCTGAAGCACGTGGGGGCAGATGTGTTTCGGTATTCAAAATATTTGGGGCTTTAGAAAAGCAATAAGTACATACTGTGGAAATTTTCGGGCTTCCCTGGTGGCATGGAAATTTTATAATACACCCAGTCAAGTGTGTAGCAGTAGGCACAGGACCAAGCATGTTATTTCTATGGTAAAATATATGAAGACTCTAAGTTGGATAAATAAAAATGAAAAGTAGCCCATAATGGATCAGGTTAGAATTTCCCTTCAGATGAGCTTTGAACAAAAACAAAATAAACGTCACCTTTTACTTTTTAGGACTTCTGAATTTTGGAAGTATAAAGAAGAGAGTAGGGACCTGTATGTGAAGAATTCTCAAATCATCTCTGTCCTTTAGAAACACAGAAGGGAGAAAATGAAGAAAATGATGTAATGATATGGGATAAGTCTAAAAATGAATTAGCAACTATGTGAATTACTAATAGTCATTAAAAATAACAGCTCATTGAGAGAAGGGTATGTGTCATGTAGATGTGCCAATGATTTCTAATTTTTTGAAATGTTAAAACAATTTCTCAAAAGGTATTATCATGTTTAAGTTTTTCAACATTTCCAGCTGTTAGGTAGACCAGATATAAATAATCTTATCTTACAGATGAGAAAGTAATGTTCAGAAATATTAATTGAATCAACTCATGTTGTTTAGCTAGTAAATGAAAAGGCTGGGACTTTTTGACTCTAAATCTCAGTCCCTAAGTTATGGCATTTCCTCCCTATAAACCGGAGAAGGCGATGGCACCCCACTCCAGTACTCTTGCCTGGAAAATCCCATGGATGGAGGAACTTGGTGGGCTGCAGTCCATGGGGTCTCGAAGAGTTGGACACGACTGAGTGACTTCACTTTCACTTTTCTGTTCATGCATTGGAGAAGGAAATGGCAACCCACTGCAGTGTTCTTGCCTGGAGAATCCCAGGGACGGGGGAGCCTGGTGGGCTGCCGTCTATGGGGTCGCACAGAGTCGGACAGGACTGAAGCGACTTAGCAGCAGCAGCAGCCCTATAAACAGGAATATAAGTATCTCAAATTGGTGGTGGTTTGATTTTCTAGGTAGAAGAATGTTAAATTATTTGGAGCACAATTGTAGGAGTAATGTCTATAGAGCATCTAAAATCTTATACTTTATGCATTTTTCTGAAAGAGATGGCCATGAGTTGAGACACAGCTCATTGACTTGAGACTTTTGTTCTGGGAATGATAGTCTTGATGATTTCCATAGCCACTGTTAACATCAGTGTCGACAGCTGATTTAGCTGTTTCAGGTGCTCATGGTGACTGACAGTAGCCCACAGCAAGCTTCAGGAAATATTGCACCAAAAATAAAGAATGTAATGTTTAAGATGGAGGATGGGGGATGCTTGATGCAGGGAATGTGGGATTTTGCTTTGAATTGCAGCACCATTTCCAAGCAACCATCTCTGTGATGCATATTTAAACCGACAAGTTAAGAAACAGGACTTTCGTTACATTGTTCTGTTTACACTGGGTAGCCATCTGAAAGTGTTAGTAACCAAGGAGAAAAGAGGAAATTGGAACCTGATGTTTTATGTTATTTCATAATAAATAAAAGAATAAGTAGAAACCTCAACCAAAATATGTATATCTTTGCAGAAACATGCTAAGGGACAAGATTTACTTAAACGAGTATGTGAACACCTCAATCTTTTGGAAGAAGACTACTTTGGTCTGGCCATTTGGGATAATGCAACCTCAAAGGTGAGAAGACTGCTTGTAATATAAGAAACTGACCTCCCCAACTTGCTTTTTTTTTCTTATCAGAAAGTATTTATTAAACATATATTTGTATTTCTTCCTATGCTGATTTTGAAGCAGATAACTACAACAATTAGGTTGGTCCTCATTGCCAAAATTGGTTTAATTCATTTATTGTTGTTAAGAATGTATTTATGCCTGCCTGCCTCTCCAAGATATAGTGTAACTTAGTAAGGGAAGATCGAAGGTAACTCAATGTCTCTAAAACCACAGGGAAAAGCTTTCTGCCACTGTGAGTTAGCAAATTCTCCCATGAACTGAGAAAAATATTCTGAGAAGTATTTTGTGTTATACAGTCTCAGTGAGATAAAATCGAATGTTTTTATATTATGTGTGTGTACCCCATTCAGGTGTATGTTACAGTATCTGAGAACACTTGAATTTGGCATATAAATAAAGTCACTAAGTACTGGTACCTACTTTAAAAAAAAAATCACTGTTATAATTTTTCTATGAACCCAATATTCTTAAATTGCTGGGAACTGGCTCATCTGAAGGCATTCAGCAGTGAAAATTCTTTCAGTTTGCAGTTGAACTTCCAGGGCTTACATTGGTACAAAACTGTTAGTTGCATTGAAAACTTTTCGCCTTTGTTAGTGTCATCTGCCCTCTGTCGTATCAGCAAGTTTTATTTCCTTATAGTAGCTCTTACTAGCCTATTTATTTTTTAATGAGAAAACATTAAATTGCTTTATTTATATTCATTGATATATTTATGTATAAAGTCATGTAAAAAGTGTCCAATAAAAAAGCTGAATTTGTTTGTTTATACAGCAAAGTACAAACCTGGCTGTGTAAAAAAGGGCTTATTGTCCCCCTTCCTCAGATAAAATATTTCTGGGCAAAAAAGTTGATGTCTCTGAATCATAATCTAGTTTCAGTTTCTCTCATCTTTGCAAAAACCCCTTCTGGGGAAGCCAGTGGACTAGTGAATCCTGGGAAACATAGGGCCTTTCCCCCCTAAACATTCTTTTGAGAAACATTTTCTAACTGTCTCTAAGAATTAAAGACGTATTGATTGTTCACTATTAACCTTTTCTATGGGCTTCCCTGGTGGCTGAAATGGTAAAGAATCTGCCTGCAATGCAGGAGACCCGGGTTTGATCCCTGGGTCGGGAAGATCCCCTGGAGAAGGAAATGGCAACCCACTCCAGCGTTCTTGTCTGGAGATCCCATGGACAGAGGAGCCTGGCAGGCTACAGTCCTGCTGCTGCTAAGTCGCTTCAGTCATGTCCGACTCTGTGCAACCTCAGAGACGGAAGCCCACCAGGCTCCCCCGTCCCTGGGATTCTTCAGGCAAGAACACTGGAGTGGGTTGCCATTTCCTTCTCCAATGCGTGAAAGCGAAAAGTGAAAGTGAAGTCGCAGAGTCGTGTCCGACTCTCCGAAACCCCATGGACTGCAGCCTACCAGGCTCCTCCGTCCATGGGATTTTCCAGGCAAGAGTACTGGAGTGGGGTGCCATTGCCTTCTCTGATATTCCTCTCCAGGAGCCTGGGGGTCATAAAGAGTGAGACATGACTGAGTGGCTAACACACACACAGCCACACACACCCACACACACACACCCACCCACCCACCCACCTCTTCCATACAATCACTATTTTTAAATTCTTGTTTGTAACTTTGGTGCCTAGCACATGGAGGTATTCTACAAATACCTTTTGGCTAAATAAAATGCTCTGAATTGAATAATTAAACCTGGGTCCCCTGCATTGCAGGCAGATTCTTTACCATCTGAGCCACCAAAGGAGCCCTCAAAATAATATAATATATAATGTAAGATTGTGGTGATCAAGCCCACTCCTTGGGTAGAGCAGGGATGGCCACCTTGGACTTTGCCCTGGGTGGTATAGGGTGAGGAAGAGATACCTAACTCTTCTAAATACAACTGAAATTCCATTCTAAACTTTTGGGAGAGGGAATAGTGAGGGGGCGGGGATTGGGAGGAGGCATGGAATGGGCTCCTAGGGTACCTATAATGATGTATGTTCACTTTGATAATTTATTGATCTGTACGTATGTTTTATGTACTTTTTTGTATATGTCTTATGTCAATAAAAAATCTCTTAGACAATTCAATTTAGTCAAGTTGCCTATGAAATGGTGAGGCTCTTTTTAAGTGCTGTTAGTTTTGCATGGTCCACAGTGGGTTGAGGAGTCCTGCCTTCGTGGTGTGCAGACTTTAACTGTGGTTGGAGAACAGGGAAGGAAGAATTTAGTGTGGGCAAGAGTAGTCAGAGAAAGCAAAATAGTTATTCATTCAGTAAACGTTAACTGAGCAGGAACCGTGTACCAGGTACTGTGCTGACATGGAGAACTCGAATGATACTGGAGGTTAAAGTTGGAGTGAAAATTAAGGTCCGGGTGATATCAATAATCCTGGTTGTAGAGCTTTACAGAATAATAAAAATAGCAAGTGCTTATTTAACATTTCTTATTTACTAAAAACTTGATATATTAACTCTCTTAATCTTCACAATAACTCTGAGGTAGGCACTACCTCTAATATCGCATTTTATTTCCTCTAATAGATGAGGAAACTGAGGTACAGAGATGCTTAAAATCACTAAGCCAGGAAGTAGTAGACCTAGGATTCAAGCCCAATTGTCTGACTCCTTGTTTCTCTGATCAGAAGCCCTATACTATGTGAAACAAATGCAAAGAACGTTGGAAATGTAGGTTGACCTGGAGACACTATTGGAGATGGTCCGTAACCCTGCTACTGGTACTCTGTGGTTAATATATTTTGGAGTTCTATGTGAATGCCTTTTCTTCTTTTTACAGACATGGCTGGATTCTGCCAAAGAAATAAAAAAGCAAGTTCGTGGTAAGTGAATATAGCCATTTTATGGCTCTCTCTCTTTTTTTTAAAGTAGGTCAGAGGATTTCCAACCTTTTCTAGTGGTGAGTCACTTTAGAATCCTGGCTATGGCATATGGCTTTGAAATTGAGATAAAGCCTTCCTTTGAAAGGTAGAGATTCCATAATAGAAAGGCACAGCAGAGGTAGACACTATTGAGATGTAGGTCAGATCTTGATTTTTTTCTTTTTTTTTTTTTTTTTTACAACTAGGCAAAGTAGGGGAAGATAGGAATGACAGAGAGAAACAGAAGATGGAGACGAACAAAGAATAGAAAAGAAAAGGATATGAAGTCAGTTCTCAAAATGGTAGTGATTGAAACTGTAGCAGCCTACAGTTGAGAGCTGCTGCCTGATCCTGTTCCATTTAAATTGTCCTGGACTATTGAGTTCTAACCTTCTCCATGTTTTCCTCTCTGTAGTTCTTTTTTGTTCCCTTTCAGCAGTCTTCTTTCAAATCAATGTAAGGAACTGTGGAAGGAACAAAAAGGATCGAAGAATGGAAATCCTTTGCCAGTGGCCCTTTGTCATTGTGGTTTTCTCTTTGCCCTGAGCCCATTGACACAAAATACTGCTAAACACCATGCTCAAACTTGTGCTTTGGGATAGATTTTTCTAGGTTGAAAATGTCTAGATTAGTATTTTGTGAGCTTCCCAGGTGGCACTAGTGGCAAAGAATCTGCCTGCCAATGCAGGAAACGTGAGTTCGATCCCTGGGTGGGGAAGATCCCTGGGAATAGCAAATGGAAACCCCCTCCAGTATTCTTGCCTGAAAAATTTCGTGGACAGAGGAGCCTAGCAGGCTACAGTCGATGAGGTCAGAAAGAATCAGACATGACTAAGCCCATACATGGTATTTTGTAGCCCCTGGTCCAGTATCTAAAGGGGTAGAGACTTTTCCCCTCCTTTATGACTAGATGTCCTTTTATTTTATTTTATATTTATTTTTTGACCACAGCATGCAGGATCTTAGTTCCCTGACCAGGGATTGAACCCATGCCCCCTGCAATGGAAATGTGGATTCTTAGCCACTGGACCACCAAGGAAGTCCTTCAATTCAGTTCAGTTCAGTTCAGTCGCTCAGTCGTGTCCGACTCTTTGCGACCCCATGAATTGCAGCATGCCAGGCCTTCCTTAGTTTTGTTTATTTTTCAGTAAACTTGTAGGAACTGCAGTAAATGTTATTAATCATGATTAGTAAATTTTAACTGTATCACCTGAAAACAAATTTTGTTTTTCATTTGTTTTTGAAAGAAAACACTTTTGTTATGGTAGAATGTTTCCCTTTAGACCCTGTTTATTTATATTTCTTAATTTGGACTGGCAACTCTCCATATTTGTTCCCTGCCTGTAAAATCTCATTTTAAAATGAAAGTCAGAGTAAAAAATATTTAGAATAGTTGAGACATGACAAGAAAAAACTTGATTCCAAGCCCCTTTCAATGAGGATACTTTTTATATTCAATATTACTCAGGAGTAAATGATTGTACTAGAAAACTCTTTAGGGAGAAAAGTTAAAACAGAGTTTATGATGAGTAGAGAAGACTATCTAGTAGATTTTCAGGCTATTGGGGAAGAAAACTCTTACTAAGAAAAATAACCTAAGTGTCATTTTTTTAAAAAGAACTTTTCAAAATAATAAACCTCTTTCCTTCAATATGGGAAAGAAAAACCATATCTGTAACAAAAATCTTAATATCAAAATGTAAATATTTCATTGCTCCAAAGAGAAGATTGATATTTACCGATTGCAAAGATTTTCAATTCAGTTCAGTCACTCAGTTGTGTCTGACTCTTTGCAACCCCATGGACTGCAGCACGCCAGGCTTCCCTGTCCATCACCAACTCCCGGAGATTACTCAAACTCATATCCATGGAGTCGGTAATGCCATCCAACCACCTCATCCTCTGTTGTTCCCTTCTCTTCCTGCCTTCAGTCTTTCCCAGCATCAGGGTCTTTTCCAACGAGTCAGTTCTTTGAGTCAGGTGGCCCAAGTATTGGAGCTTCAGCTCTAGCATCAGTCCTTCCAATGAATATTCAGGACTGATTTCCTTTAGGACTGACTGGTTTGATCTCCTTCCTGTCCAAGGGACTCTCAAGAGTCTTCTCTAACACCACAGTTCAAAGGTATCAATTCTTCCGTGCTGAGCTTTCCTTTATGGTCTGACTCTCATATCTATACATGATTACTGGAAAAACCATAGCTTTGATTAGATGGCTTTTGTTGGCAAAGTAATGTCTCTGCCTTTTAATATGCTGTCTAAGTTAGTCATAGCTTTTCTTCCAAGGAGCAAGAGTCTTTTAATTTCATGGCTGCAATCACCATCTGCAGTCATTTTGGAGCCCAAGAAAATAAAGTCTGTCACTGTTTACATTGTTTCCCCACCTATTTGCCAGGCAGTGATGGGACTGGATGTCATTATCTTAGTTTTCTGAATGTTGAGTTTTAAGCCAACTTTTTCACTCTCCTCTTTCACTTTCATCAAGAAGTTCTTCAGTTTCACTTTGCTTTCTGCCTTAAGGGTGATGTCATCTGCATATCTGAGGTTATTGATATTTCTCCCGGCAATCTTGATTCCAGCTTACTCTTTATCCAGCCAAGCATTTCACATGATATAATCTGCGTATAAGTTAAATAAGCAGGGTGACAATATACAGCCTTGATGTATTCCTTTCCCAGTTTGGAACCAGTCCACTGTTGATGTCCATGGAAAGATTTTGGGTTTTTAAAAAGATAATTTTATCCTATAAGTAATATATACTCATTGTGAAAAATTGAAACATAATGAAAATATATCATGAAGAAAGTAAAAGACCCCTAAATCCTACCCTCCAGATGGATCACTATTAAATTGGTGTAATCTGCAAGATTTTTCTAGGCATATATAAATTTTGCTTTTTAAAAATACAGTCATGTTGTACATTGTTTTATATTGTGTCTTCTGTGTATTATGTCATATGTATTAATAGTTTAAAATTTTAAAATATGAAGTATGAAATTAAAAGACCCAGATGAATATGAAACAAGATAAATTTCCCTTCTTCCCCTGTCCTTAAACTAACTTCTTGTGTTCTTTCCAGAGATTTTCTGAGTGTATATAGATAATACATTTTAATATAAATATGTATTTAATGTGTATATTATATTTTATATATAATATACTTTACAAATATATTTTGAGATAAATATGTATATTCTATATGTATTTAATATGCATATGCAAGCAATCTTTAATATAATTTGGGTACTCTTTATATTAACATATATAAATTCATTTCATTTGTTTAAATTTTTTTTAATGATTATAAAGTTTTAGCACCATACATATATTTTGGGTTGCAGTGAATATATATAAAGGGCTTCCCCGGTGGTGCAGTGGTAAAGAATCTGCCAGCCAATGCAGGAGACCCATGTTTGATCCCTGGGTTGGGAAGATCTGGAGAAGGGAATGGCAACCCACTCCAGTATTATTGCCTGGAAAATCCCATGGACAGAGGAGCCTGGCAGGCTACAGTCCCATGGGGTTGCAAGGAGTTGGGCACAAGTAAGTGACTAATACTTTCATTTTTCCAGTTCAGTTCAGTTCAGTCACTCAGTCGTGTCCGACTCTTTGTGACCCCACG
The DNA here is from genome assembly GCF_055505025.1 of Bos grunniens. Classification (NCBI taxonomy): domain Eukaryota; kingdom Metazoa; phylum Chordata; class Mammalia; order Artiodactyla; family Bovidae; genus Bos; species Bos grunniens. Next base: position 12,509,174 of record NC_141166.1, read on the forward strand.
AATTGCAGCACGCCAGGCCTCCCTGTCCATCACCAACTCCCAGAGTTCACTCAAACTCAGGTCCATCGAGTCAGTGATGCCATCCAGCCATCTCATCCTCTGTCGTCCCCTTCTCCTTCTGCCCCCAATCCTTCCCAGCATCAGAGTCTTTTCCAGTGAGTCAACTCTTCGCATCAGGTGGCCAAAGTACTGGAGTTTCAGCTTCAACATCAGTCCTTCCAAGGAACACCCAGGACTGATCTCCTTTAGGATGGGCTCTCAAGAGTCTTCTCCAAGGAAATGGCAACCCACTCCAGTGTTCTAGCCTGGAGAATCCCAGGGACGGGGGAGCCTGGTGGGCTGCCGTCTCTGGGGTCGCACAGAGTCAGACACGACCGAAGCGACTTAGCAGCAGCAAGAAGAAACATCAGAGAGGCATCTTTCTCTTTCTCACCACCACGTGAGGGCACAGTGAGCAGGCACTGTCTGCATGTCAGGAAGAGAGATCTCACCAGAAACGGAGTCAGTCAGAACCTTGATCCTGGACTTCTCAGCCTCCAGAATTGTGAGAAAATAAACTTTTGTTGTTAAGTCACCCAGAAAAAAAAAAAAAAAAAGTCTTCTCCAACACCACAGTTCAAAAGCATCAATTTTTCAGTGCTCAGCTTTCTTCACAGTCCAACTCTCACATCCATACATGATCAGTGGAAAAACCATAGCCTTGACTAGACGGACCTTTGTTGGCAAAGTAATGTCTCTGCTTTTGAATATGCTATCTAGGTTGGTCATAACTTTCCTTCCAAGGACTAAGTGTCTTTTAATTTCATGGCTGCAGTCACCATCTGCAGTGATTTTGGAGCCCCCAAAAATAAAGTCTGACACTGTTTCCCCATCTATTTCCCATGAAGTGATGATGGGACCAGATGCCATGATGTTAGTTTTCTGAATGTTGAGCATTAAGCCAACTTTTTCACTCTCCTCTTTCACTTTCATCAAGAGGCTTTTTAGTTCCTCTTCACTTTCTGCCATAAGGGTGGAGTCATCTGCATATCTGAGGTGATTGATATTTCTCCCGGCAATCTTGATTCCAGCTTGTGCTTCTTCCAGCCCAGCATTTCTCATGATGTACTCTGCATATAAGTTAAATAAGCAGGGTGACAATATACAGCCTTGACGTACTCCTTTTCCTATTTGGAACCAGTCTGTTGTTCCATGTACATATATATATATATGTATAGTGTGTGTGTATGTGCAACATATATATGTATATGTGCATCTAGATGTGGGGACTTGGCCAGTGGCTCAGTGGTAAAGAATCTGCCTGCAGTGCAGGAGCCATGGGAGATGCGGGTTTGATCCCTGGGTCAGGAAGAGCCCTTGGAGGAGGGCATGGCGACCCACACCAGTATTCTTGCCTGGAGAATCCCATGGACAGAGGAGCCTTATGGGCTACAGTCCATTCAGTCACAAAGAGTTGGACATGACTGAAGCAACTTAGCACTTGGCACTCATTCACCTAGATGTATCTGTAGTAAATTCCTAGAAGTAGAATAAAAAAGTATGAATATCTAAATTTGTAATAGACATTCACCAGCAAGATTTTTTTCTGTATTTCAAAAAATATATAGAGAAGTATTAAGTTAATGTACCATATACCCATGTACCCATCCCCCAGAATTAACATGGGTTAATATTTTACATTTAAAATAGAACAGTACAGGTAAGGTTTATCTCTTTTGTTTTCCTCTGCAAAATCTGTTCATGGAAATGTATGTTAATGAATTTGGGGTGATTCAGTCCATGTTATATTTTTCATTCATATATACATACCCATATACAATAGACAGTATTGCTTTGGCTGTGTTTTTGAAATTTCCCTCCAACCTAATTTTTTCCATTTGAACTTTCTTCTAAGGTCAATCAGTCTCTCTCCCTTCTCCCAGCTTAGATTTTAGCTTTCTTTAACTTCCTTGGTTGTGAATGAGAGTGCTCTTACCTGCTGAGTTGGGCTAGCTACTTCCATCTCTTTCTGACATAGCACAGAGCAAAAGCAAGAAATCCTTATACCGCTGAAAAATAGTGATATATAAAAGAACACAAATTACGTTTAAGAAATTCTGTAGCCCAGAGTTTGCTCTTTCTAAATGCACCCCCTTCTCCTTCCCTGCAGAGGTCCTGAATTTTGTGTTAATGATTCCATTGTATTTTTAAAATGTTTTTTTAGTACCTGATGTTTCAATGTTTCCTACAATACATATTGAAATTTAAAAATTTATGTTTTATCTTTTTGAACATCATGTGCTGTGTGCTCAAGTAGCTCAGTCATGTCAGACTCTTTGCGATCCCATGGACAGGAGGCTGCCAGGCTCCTCTGTCCGTGGGATTCTCCAGGCAAGAATACTGGATTGAATTGCCATGCCCTCCTCCAGGGGATCTTCCTGGTTCAGGGATTGAACCTGCGTTTCTTATGTATATAAATTAAATTATATAGCAATCATAGTGGCTAGCTTTTCTTATGAACATGATATTGAAATTCATCTCAGTTGAAAAGAAAATTTCAAAAAACAGTTCTTATTCTTCACTATAAGTGATATCCTCTGACTTTTTTCTTCTCTGGCTGTGCCACGTGGCTTGCAGGGTCTTAGTTCCCCACCTAGGGATTGGACCTGGGGCCTGGCAATGGAAGCACCAAGTTCTAACCACTGGACCACCAGGGAATTCCTCTTCTGAATTTTTTTCCTTTATACTCTTTCGTTTTTTAAAATGCTTATTTTGACTCATTAAACTGATTTCACAATGGATCATGAGTTCACAGTTTAAAACAGCCCTGATTTAACCTATATACCTTAAGGTGGAATTGCTAGATTATAGAGTATGTTTGTTTTCAGTTTTATCAGATATAGCCAAATTGCTTTCCTTTAAATTGATTGTACTAGCTTACATCTCTACCAATAGTGTATGAGATAGTTCCTGTTTTCCTGTGTACTTAGAAGGCAGAAATTTTTAAAATGTTTGGCTATAATTTCAGACTTAAAAGTTGAAAGAGTGGTACAAAGAACTCCTGGATACCCTTCAGGAATACATTCGATTCCTCAGATGTTGGTATTTTACTACATTCATTTAATCTTTTTTTCTCTTATACACACATGACCTTTTTTCTGAACCAGTTAAGAGTAAGTTGCATCATAGCAGCACTATTCACAATAGCAAAAAGGAGAAAATAACCCAAATGTCCACCAATGAATGATGGATAAAAAATATGTTATATATATTCCATGTATACCATGGAATATTGTTTATTCTCAAAAAGGAATGGAACACTGATACATACTGCAGCATAGATAAGCTTCAAACATGATGCTAAATGAGAGAAGCCAGATGTAAAAGGCCACATATTGTTTGATTCCATTCATATGAAGTATAGATCCATAGAGACAGAAAGCAGACTAGAGGTTTCCAGGGGCTAGGAGGAGGGTGGCAAGGGAGTAGCGATTGCTTAATGGCTACAGAGTCTCCTTTGTGGGTGATGAAAACGTTTTGAAATAGATAGAGGTGATGGTTATACAACATTGTGAATATACTAAATGCCAGTGAATTGTATCATTAAATGTACTAAATTGTATACTTTAAAATGGTTAATATTATGTGAATTCCACCTCAGTTAAAAAGAAAAAAGAGTGAATTGCTGTTGCAATAGCTTTCTACCCCTAAAAACTTCAGTTTGCATATCCTAAAAGCTAGGATTTTTCTCTCATAGCCATTATACAATTACTAAAAGCTGGAAGTTAGCATTGAAACAATACTATAAATTATGGACCTTGTTTGTTACTTGTGTCAATAATATTCTTTATAGCGAAAATGCAAGGTGATGCTTTGCATTCAGTTGTCACATTGCTCTAGTTTTCTTTAATCTGAAACAATTCCTTAGTCTTTAAAATATTTCATAACATTGATAGTTTTGCAGAGTCCATGCTAGTTATTTTGTGAGTGGTCACTTTGAGTTTGTCTGATGTTTCCTCATAGTATATGAATCTTCAGGTTACACACTTTTGTCAGGAACATCATTAAAGTTTTGCTGAGGTAGAAGGCAGAAATTTTAGTGTTAAAAAATATTAGAGCTTTTCCAGTCTCCATTTTTTTCTAGTTCAAAATTGGGAAATGAGTACAACAAGGCTGTATACTGTCACCCTGCTTATTTAACTTATATGCAGAGTATATCATGTGAAATGCCAGGCTGGATGAATCACAAGCTGGAATCAAGATTGCCAGGAGAAATACCAATAACCTCAGATATGCAGATGACACCATTCTGATGGTAGAAAGTGAAGAGAAGCTAAAGAGCCTCTTGATGAGGATGAAATAAGAGAGTGAAAAGGCTGGCTTGAAACTCAACAATCAGAAAACTAAGATCATAGCATCCAGTCCCATTACTTCATGGCAAATAGAGGAGAAAAAGTGGAAGCAGCAGTAGATTTTCTTTTCTTGGGCTCCAGAATCACTGGGGATGGTCACTGCACCCACGTAATTAAAAGACACTTGCTTCTTGGAAGAAAAGGCTTAACAAACCTAGACAGCATATTAAAAAGCAGACACATCACTTTGCCAACAAAGGTCTTTATAGTCAAAGCGATGGTTTTTCCAGTAGTCATGTACAGATGTGAGAGCTGGACCATAAGGAAAGCTGAGTGCCAAAGAATTGATGCTTTCAACTTGTGGTGCTGGAGAAGACTCTTGAGAGTCCCTTGGACTGCAAGGAGATCCAACCAGTCAATCCTAAAGGAAATTGGTCCTGGTGAAGCTCTAATACTTTGGCCACCTGATGTGAACAACTGACTCATTGGAAAACATCCTGTTTCTGGGAAAAATTGAAGGCAAAAGGAGAAGAGGGTGACAGAGGATGAGATGGTTAGATAGCATCACTGACTTTATGGGCATGAATTTGAGCAAACTGCAGAAGATAGTGGAGGACAGAGGAACCTGGCGAGCTACAGTCCTTGGGGGTCACAAAGAGTCAGAGACAACTTAGTGACGCACCAACGGCAGCAGCCTTCTCATGTGACCTTCACAACAAAGCTGTGAGATCATTACTTTATGTCATTTGTTCACTCAACAAATATTTCTTGAGCATCTGTGATATGCCAAGCACTGTTACAGGTGCTCGGGGTATATACCATATATAAAACAGAAAAAAAAAAATCTTACCTTCAGGAATTTCCTTTATAGTGGGAGACAAAGATTACCCTTTAGAAAATGTGTGTGCACGCACACACACACAAAGTGTGTTCAAGTGGTATAAAAGAGTATATAGTGAAAATGGGTCTCTCTCTTCCCACTTTGCCCTCACCTCTCAGTTTCTCTCCCCAGGAGTTCCCCTTTCTAGTTTTGTAGCTACTGTACCCGGTTTACTGTGTATCCTCATAGGGAAAATCTTTGCCTAGATAATCATTCCTGTAATATGTAGTTTTTTCTACCCCCACCTTTTGCAGTTGCTTTCTATGTGTACTGTTCTTTGCCTTGATTTTTTTTTCACTCCACAGCATGTCACGGTGATGTAACCTTTGCTTGCTAAATAAGTACATTTAGGTTGTTTCCAGACCCTGTTACAATGTCTTGCACGTGTATCACGTGACCACTTTTAAGTGTGTGTTTAGATACATTTATGGAAGTGGAACTGCTGGGTGAAAGGGCATATACATTTTACATTTTGATAGATGTCAGTTGTTCTCTGCAGTGTCCTACCATTTTATATTCACGTCAGCAATGGAAGAAAGTACTTATTTTCCCTACCAACTGTGGGTGATATCAAGCTTTTTATATCAGTTAGCTCAAAGAGGGGGGAAAAAATCACACTTTGTAAACTGTTGCTTATTTGCTTTCCTTAATGTTAGTCTTCCTACCCTATTAAAAAATTGCCATTTATGTATGTTATGAAACAACTAAATTTATGTTTAAAGTTCTTAAATGCTGAATTCACATTTATTGAACATTTTTTAAGCTATCTTGTTTCCCATATTGATTTCCTTTAGCCAATACTTTTTTTTATAGGTAGCATGGAAGTCACCTTTTTAAAAAGCCTATGTGGGAATTATGAGTTAACGGTGATTAGATTGATGTTTTTATCGTATCAGAAAATGAAACAATAGACAATGTTTTACAGTATTTGAACTGTAAATACTGCCCCCCTATCCATTTGCCCCTTTTATGAGAAACAATTATGTGGTTGCTTTTCTAATCCAAGTTCCATTTTAAGTTTTGGGGATATGAAGAAGCATTGAAAGTGAGCTGATAGTAGACATTAAGAGTGACTAGATTTGAGACAGGTTTGTTGTACTGTCTGGAATTTGCCTTTTAACTCAATTTTTGAAGGAAAATTTCAACCATTTCCAAGAGACTCTTGTATTAAATGTTTCAGATGTTTAAAACTACATATTCATTAAGACATTCAAACTACTTCAGGTTGTAATTTGCATTTTGTCATTGCAACCAATAGTAATAAAAATGATATTTGGAGATTAAATACTATGGATGTAAAACATAACAATGTTTGAAACGGATGTATGTTATAGGGTATAGAGTCCAATGGTTAAAAGCATGGGGTTTGGAGTAAGAGAACCCTGGATTCATTAGCTATGTATTTTCTTAAGCCTCTATTTCTTCATAAATAAAATGAAGTATAAGAGAGCCAGCTTAATGCCTGGTAATGCAGTAAGTACTGAACTAAATGCAGCTCTCAGCATCATAACCAATCCTACTAAGATCAGGCACTGCCGTTTGGGAAACTAACAGTCACGTTAGAAAAACCTAGAACTGGTAGCACATAGCTGGAGAAACTGAAATGCATTCTCCACTTAATTTTTACTCATAATCCCTGATTTTCATTGCATATGAAAAGTGTAAAACACTTGTATGAGTTTTAGGATTGAACTCTTGTAGTTTTCATACCCAAAATATTTTATTAGAGCTATAGTTTCTAAGAGCCACGTATATTGCCTCTTCCTTCCTATTTCTAAAGTAATCTCCTAATCTCACCCATATGACTGGGAAGAATGTTTTTTGTTTATTTGACATAATATTGAGAGATGTCACAAATAAATAATACCAATACCAAAAGAAAACATCCATGAATCACTTGCAGGGCTTTTAAGGACCCAGAGTGGTATATAGATCACATTTTGAAAACCATTGCTACAAACATGTTGACCTAGAGGATAGTTTCATGTTATTTTGCTTATATTATTTTATAAGCAAAACTATTAAGTCTGGTAATAAAAAATGAGATAACTTCTTAGATGGTCTCTAAACAACTTTCTTATTTTTCTTTTTAAATAAGGGTAGTATTTTATCCACAGAGCAAAGAAGTATCAATATTAGAAGACCTCAGGGGAAAAAAAGATTAAAAAAAAAATACTTTTAGGTAATTCTAACAACCAGAAACTTGGACATAAGTATAAAATTCTTCACTTATTTTTACAGGTGTCCCCTGGAATTTCACATTTAATGTAAAGTTTTACCCACCTGACCCAGCACAGTTAACAGAAGATATAACAAGGTAAATAATGTATTAAGTTAAATATGTAATAAGTAATTTCATTATCATAAGGTCCAGGGAGTTCTTCATTCAGAATTAAAGAAAAATGATGAATTATTAAACCTAAGATAAAGAATTTCTAGTTACTTCAAGGCAGGCTTACAATAAGTGAGGCAAAAAACCTCAAATATCTGTGACTTACCTGGAGGAAATTGGCAGGGAATTAACCTTGCTTATCAAGGATATTATGCCATGCTGTTGACAGGGACTCTATAAACCATGCCATCCTCCAAAGAACAGGACACAAATAGAGTGGCAGAATAGGGCTCTGCTGTTTTTTTGTTTTAAATACTCTTCTCTCGTGATGTTCTTTTTTAAGGGATCAAAAAAACTAAAGTCTCAGTGTTCTTATTTTTTCTTCCTATTCCTCTTTTAAATTGTAGGATTAGATACATGAATTGGATCTTTCTCAGTAATTTTTGGGCCTGCTTAATTTATGAAATAAATCTTGTACTCTTTAAAAACAGCTAACTGATTCCTTTTAAGAAAGTGTCCTTTATTGGATTCTATGTAAATATTAGCAAAAAAGGAAAATGGAAGAACAATATCTAATGAAAAGTACTACAGTAAATATTTCTATTCATAGCATCTTATGTAGAGCCTTATATATACATAGTAGGTATTTGGCAGTGTTTGTTCAATCAAATTGTTGTTGAGAAATACTTTCTAATTCTGATTTTGCTGTCAACTGTCTGATTTCAGACACATATACTCTCCCAAATAAGAGAATAACCTAAGACTCCTAAAAAGTCTGGTTGTTAAGAGTCTATACCATTAAAAAAGTTATCTAGTTATTCTTAGTACATTCTTGAAGTTGAGATGCCATATCTCTGTCTGAAAAAGTTATCTTGGTTATTTCTGTTTCACAAGTAATACTTTCTCTTAGAGTTGCTACTTACTCATCTTTCTTTGTTAAGGTTTATTATATATACAAATAACAAATCCCTAAAATTCTGTACTAACTACCTATGTTTTAGAGGAGTTGAAGACTCTTAATAATTTGATTGGAGAAGGCAATGGCAACCCACTCCAGTACTCTTGCCTAGAAAATCCCATGGACGGAAGAGCCTGGTAGGCTGCAGTGCATGAGGTCCCTAAGAGTCAGACACGACTAAGCGACTTCACTTTCACTTTCCACTTTCATGCATTGGAGAAGGAAATGGCAACCCACTCCAGTGTTCTTGCCTGGAGGATCCCATGGATGGAGAAGCCTGGTGGGCTGCAGTCCATGGGGTCGCACAGAGTCGGACACAACTGAAGCGACGCAGCAATGATTTGATTGGCATTGCTCTGACTTTTAAAAAACATGTATGTAGTGACTAATCATAGACAGCAAAAATGATTGCTGATGCATATGTTATTCAATATCTTATTATAGTCAAAGCCGAGATATGATTCTAATTAATCATGGCCCTGACCTCCTTAGCCCTTGTTCTGACTGAGTTAACCAATTCAGACTCTTTTACCAAACAGGAAAACTGGAAGGTATGATTAAATTGAAAGAACCCAGTTTGGGCTATCTGACACTGAAACAGTACAATGAACAACCATATACCTTCTGCTTAGATTGAACAGTTTGTTAATATTAACTCATCTTTACTTAGTTGCTCTTTTTCTTCCTCCCTCCCTCCCTGTCTTTCCCATTTTCTTCCTTTCTCTCTCTCTATATTTTGTTATTGTTTCTGTCACTGACGCAGTAACGTCTTTTCTCTTTTGGCTGTAGGTATTACCTATGTCTTCAGCTTCGGCAGGACATAGTTTCAGGACGTCTGCCCTGTTCCTTCGCAACCTTAGCGTTACTAGGTTCTTACACTATCCAGTCTGAGCTGGGAGACTATGACCCAGAACTCCATGGCGCAGATTATGTTAGTGATTTTAAACTGGCCCCAAATCAGACCAAGGAACTTGAAGAGAAGGTCATGGAACTGCATAAGTCGTACAGGTAAGTATGTTTCCAGAGTTTGAGCTGTCTTCACTTTGACAGTAAGTTTAAATCCTTGACCTGGGATGATTTTAGTGTTCGCCTCAGTGGGAACTGGTGACAGAGAAAGAGTCAGCTTGAGCTCAGTCCCCTCCCAGTTCTTTGGGATTCTAGGCCTTCTGAACCTAAGTTTTCAGAGTAATGGTGCTGCACTGTTGGATGAAAACTAAATGAGGTAATATATGTAAAGCACTAAGCACAGTGGCTGGCACATAGCAGGTGCTCAATAAATGGAAGCTATTATTACTATTGCCTTTTACCTTTTCTTTTTTAGATTTAAATGTATTATACTGTATTAGATGACCTTGAGATCTTTAGAGCAGAGGTTCTTAACTTGGGGTCTTTGTGCAAGAATAGACTTAAGAGGCCTCATAAAACCCCTGAAGATATTTTAAAATTCTTTCTTGAATTCACTAATTTTTTCTTTTTTCTTGAAAATAATTGGTAATGTGAGAGATATAACACAGTGGTCAAGAACAAGAGCTTTAGTCAGACTGAGCTGGGTTGAATTTTTGTTCTGCTTGGTCCTAGCCTTGTGACCTCAGGTAATTCACTTAATCTCTCTGAACCTCAGATTCCTTATATGTCTGATAGAGATCATTACCTCAGAGGAAATAGGGTGATCCATAGGGTTAGAAAATGTCATAGGTGTAAAAACTTAATACAACGTCTTACACACAGTAAAAATTTAATAAACATTAGCTAATATTAATGTCCCAGAAAAAAGTGTTTCTTCCTACAATATATCCCATTGTTATATGAGTGACTTTTCCGAGCTAAATTTTACCAGCTGCCTAAGGCATATCAAGGAGAATGTCTGATCCTGGCCTTGAGTTGGCACCTTGAATTATGTTAGCATGAATTAGGCTAGGATGCCCTAGAAGGTCACACTGCTGAGAAATCCTGAGTGGTCATACAGTAGTCTATCTAGCTGTTGAACCATCTTATTTTCCTTAGAGTGGTTCCAATAGGATTGCATGGATTAAGATGCTTCAGATAAAAGAGTGTTAACTCAAGGTCCCCCAGTTCTAGTTGCCTTATTCCCGCTGTAGGTTCCAGTCCCTCAGTCATGAGAACCATAATAAGAACTTTAAAGTCTTTCATCTATGTAACAGTAGTCTTATAACAATTACCCCACTCTAATGAGATCATGCTGTTTCTACAGATAATTGCCAAGGTTAGTTTTTCAAGTTTGGGTATATACATTACAATACTTTGATATCTAAGAGCACTAATGAATCACTTTCAACTAGTTGATGATTCTAACTTAAAGGATGTTGTATTGTCCTTAAATATGTGTTTGGTGATGGCAGTTTAGTCACTACATTGTATCCAGCTCTTGTGACCCCCATGGACTATAGCCCACCAGGTTCCTCTGTCAGTGAGATTTCCCAGGCAAGAATACTGCAGTGGGTAGCCATTCCCTTCTCCAGGAGATCTTCTCAACCTAGGGACTGAACCTATGTCTTCTGTACTGTAGGCGAATTCTTTACTGCTGAGCCACCAGGGAAGCGCAAAATATGTGTTTAAGAAACTTATTAATATTCTGATTATAATTCTAGAAATTTATATATATATGTAAAATATGTAATTATGCACACAAATACATGTATGCAAAAGTAAGTGGTAGAAAGAAGCAATTAAAATTATTTGTTAGGATGTCAGGATTGTAGGGAAGTGTTCTTTTTATCTAATAATTTAAAAATAATTTTTATTAGTATAATCTTTGAGCAATCAATAAAATGGTAAAAGAAAATATTTTACTGCTGCTGTTGAGCACAACAGCAGAAAATAGTGGTATTAGATTATAATTGATGCCTTACTTCTGTCTCTGATGATTTTGACATATATTTGTCATAATGGAATTTCAGGTTTGGGAGGACTTTGCAGTCTAAATTTCATGCAATGCTTATTCTCCTTTATGCATTGTTAACATAGTCATCATCATATCATAAGCAGCTAATTATTATGTGTGTGTTATTATGTGCCAGATACCATGCTAAGCACTTTATGTATAGTATCATATTCAGTCTTTATAACCACTGTTTGAATTAAGCCATGTGTGCTCAGTCACTTCAGTCATGTCTGACTCTTTGTGACCCTATGGCCTGTAGCCTGCCATGCTCCTCTGTCCATGGAATTTTCCAGACAAGAATGGGTTGCCATTTCCTACTCCAGGGGATATTCCTGACCAGGGATTGAACCTGTGTCTCCTGTGTTGGCAGGTAGATTCTTTACCGCTGCACCACCTGGGAAGCCCTTTGTTGAAATGGTGGAGCACAAATCAAGGCAGTTGGCACCAAACTGTACTACTGGTCATTGTATGCTTCACTAGGGTGCACTTTTATTTTTTAACTTGCAGTTGAAAGGTGAAATATTTTAAAATCTGCCTGTTCACTTAAAAATTTTCATGATGAAGTAGTAAAAAGTATTGATTATTTTAAATCTTAAATACATTCTGTTTAATATTCTGTGTGATTTAACAGGAAGTACCCAGAAAGCACTTGTGCTGCATACTGAGGTACAACAGTTATCTTGAGGAAAAACACTTGTATAATCGTTTTACATTCTCAGCTGAATTCGTCACTTTTTTTTAGTGCAACACCTTTTTCATTTGAAAAAAAATAACTATGATTAATGATTATGATTATTCAGACTTGGTTGTTTGGCATACATTTTCTCAAAAAAAAAGAAATGAGCCAGTCCTTTAAGGGTTGGTAAACAACTGACTGTTTGTTGCTAATGATAAAATTCAAGCTTTTAAGAGAAAATTAGAATTTTGTAAAACTTATATTTGCCATCATGGTCTTGACAGGCTCCAACTACTTAAAAGACTTTTCTGATGGAGTTGGTGATGACTTTAATGCATGTGATTATCTTCTTTTAATACTGTACAATGAAATGTGTCAGCATTTGGAGGACTTGGATTATTCAGTCAGCCAATATTTTTCAGATATGAAATGCATGATGTTACAAAATCATGCATAACAATAAAAAGTCCATTCAAAAGGCAAGATAGGCCAATGGATTTTAATATAACAGGTTACAGAAGTTCACCATTATGTCTTCAGATTTCACATTGGAAACCCCCTTAGAAAATTGCCATTGTTGAGTTTTAGTGTAGTAAGTATCAAAGAAGATTTTTAATCATCAATTCTTCATTTTCCAACTACATATCTGTATGAGCTCAGGTTTCTTCATATACTACAACCAAATTCAACTATTGCAATAGATTGAATTCAGAAGTAGTTAGACAGAAGAATCCAGCTGTCTTCTAAGTCACACATTAAAAAAATTTTATAAATATGGAGAACAATGCCGCTGCTTAACAACAGTTTGGGAAAATGTTGTTATTTTTAAAAAAGTTGTTAAAATATGAGTTTTTTATTGTTATTCTTTAAAGATTTAATCAGTAGTTTCAAATTTTATTAGTTTTACCTTCCTTTATAGTAAATATTGATAGAAATAACCCACATTTAATAAAAGCTCTTTAGAGTCCTCAGTAATTATTGAGAGGGAAGGGATCCTGAGGTCAACATTTTGAGAACCACTGAGCTAGGCACTAAGGCAAAAGCCTGGGCTCAGGAGTCAGCCTGTCTTACTTTGAATTCAGTCTCCATTCCTTATTAGCTTTATGATTCTTAGTAAGTTACTTAAGGGCTTCCCAGGCTTCCCTGGTGGTTTAGATGGTAACGAATCTGCCTGAAATGCAGGAGACCCAGGTTCAGTCCTTGAGTTGGGAAGATCCCCTGGAGGAGGGCATGGCAACCCACTCCCAGTGCTCTTGCCTGGAGAATCCCCTGGACAGAGGAGCCTGGTGGGCTAGAGTCTACAGGATCGAAAAGAGCTGGACACAACTGCAGCAACCGTAGCACACATGCATGCTAGTTACCTAAGCTCTCCAAGTTTCCATTTTTCCATCTGAAACAAAAGGATGATACTGTGAATTTTGTGATTATTTAATCAGAAATTCATGTAAAGTGCTTTGCACAATGATTAGTATATAATAAAATTTCCAATATTTGTTAGGAAAATAATAATTCTTATTCCATTTTGCCAGTAATGAGTGTGAGTCTGGGTTTAGAGAACTGCTTTTGGGAACTGACTTTAAATCCAAATAGGTGAAACGATCTCAGAGGACAGATGGATGGATATGTTCCAGTTGATGTTCTGTGAGGTGTATGGGTAGAAATTGAGCAGTGATGTATCTCCATGATCAGAAAATTTAGAGGTCTGTCATCTTGGAATTTACTTGCTCCTTTTTGGAAAGATTGGCAGTCCTCACAAACAGAAAGCCAAATGGGAATTTTAATTATGTCCTGACAATGTGACATTTTAACCAGTCCAAAGAGACTTCTGCTTAGGCAGAAGCATTTACTATGTGTTGATCCCATTCCTCAGATAAAGAGAAGACAGTCTACATACATGGAATCCTTAGTAGTGGCTCTTTGTTTGCCGAGACAGAAACTGTGAAGCTATAATTCACATTAAACGTACACTAGCAAATCAAGGCTTAAAATTAATTGTCCTACATTTATGGGGACTAGGAAGATAATGTAAAGTTGTCACTTGTCCCCTACGTAATTATTTGAAACCACAGTCTTTAATCTGGAGATGCAACAATGTTATTAAAAGGCTGTCACATCCCCCACCAGATGAAAACTGTTGACTTGCAAGCATGTGGACCCCAAATTGGTTGAAATCCAGAAGATGGGTGATGCTTGAAACTTTGCCTTTATGCCAACCAACCTGAGAATTGTACACGAGCTGATCATGCAAACTGTACCCCCTCCCTCACGATGCCTTAAAAACCCTTGTCTCCTAACGAGCAACTTGGAGATGATTTTAGGACATTAGTCCACCATCTTCCTAGGTTGCTGGCTTCCTGAATAAAGCAGCTTTTCCCATTTAAAAAAAAAAGGAAAAAAAGCTGTCATTTAACACTGGAACTCACTGAGTGGCTCTGTATCCTGACTCAGTTTGCTCAAAATAAATACAGGGAAACTTTGTTATAACTTCTCTTTTTAATGAGCGAAAATTAACCTGTGCCAAACTCTCCGGTTAGGTACTTCTTGTAAGCTGCAATAATTTCAAATAGTAAATTATTAAGTGGTACCGAATTAATTCAAAACAGTACTCCTAATAGTTTAGAGCCGTCTAATCTCTTTCCAGCTAGTTTGTTACTATTTTCAAGAGTCTTGGAAAATATAGGAAAAAACACAATCTTTAAAACATTAAGTCAAAAATAATTAAGTTTAATTTGTGGTTTAATTGTAAAATATGATTGCATTGACATGCACAGGTATCTGTGGTTGGTGGGATTATGGGAAACTTTCTTCTGTTTTTTTTTTTTTATGCTCTTAAAGATATTTTCCAAATTTTATACAATGAATGTATGATTTTTATAATCAGAAAAAGCTTCCTGAATCAATTGTGTTCTACAGCCATTAGGTGGGATAGAGCAAGATAGTCATCCATGCTGGGAGGCAGTCTGGTTGGGGATACTGGGGCCTAAACAGGGTGAGGAGAGTGTTTGTTGTGGGGGGCCAGCCTTGCAGGAGAAGTCAGAGCTCAAATAGGATGAAAAGGGAGTCATGGGTGGGCACGTGGTTGTGGTTATCAGACGCAGAAGAGAGTGAGAAGGGCGTCCATGTAAGGGTAAGGCCTGCAGAGGACATCCGTATGGAGTGGTACCTGATACCGGTGTTGAATCCTGAGCAGGGTGAAGATGTCTAAGGAAGGGGTAGCCTAACCCCAGGGGTCAGAATCTGAGTGAGGACACGTGTGGGAAGCAGCCTAGCATGGGGAATTCAGAGTCTAAGCCAGTGAAGAGGGCATCCATGTCGGGGAGGAGTCAGTGGCAGGAGGTAGAGATTGGTTCTGTATGGGGGAGCAGGGCGGGGTTGATCAAATTAGTGTAGTAAGGATAATGGGAGTCAAGTTTCTGACTGTCAGTAAAGGGAGGTAGAAATTACAGTGAGAAGGAAACTAAAATGACTCCTATGGTATTGTGTTAAAACTGCAGGTTTCAGCAAAAACTGTTTCTGATGCATAGATGGATGGATAGATAGATAGAGATGTAAATAAGTACACACACACGCTCCAGCTACATCCAAAGATTAAAAAAAAATCATTTCTGATACTAGTCTCAGGAAGTAGGTATTATTACAGTTCTTACTTTATAGGAGATTGATGTCATACTCTTAAGTGCAGGAGCCAGCTCTAATGATGTGACTTGGGTCCTGGCTAAAGCCTGCTGCCTTAAACTAAGACTTATAACTTGCCCATGATCATGTAATCCCTTGAGCCCTATTTCTTTATCAGCAGAATGAAAGTGTTGGACTCTATAATCTAGCTCCATTCCAGCTTCAAATTCTAAACTTCAAGCTATCAATAATACTAACAACAACAACAAAATGCCCCAAATCTGGAAAGTGGGAGTAACCTTAACTAGAAACGTGTATAATTAAAGTGAGAGAAAAAACTGTAAAACTTTCCTGAGACGTTCTTAATGAGTTGAACATGCAAAATTGCTTGTTCAAGTGCTTATTTCCCCGTTCTTTTTGTATGTTCAATTTTAGTCATTAATAGCATTCAGGTGTGATATTTTTGTGCTTGCAGAAGTTTTTATTCAGGGATGCTGAGTCATTAACAAGTATGCAGTTTCTTTCCAGATTTTTTTTTTTTTTTTAATTGGGGAGGGGGTTTGTTATTCCAAGGAACCCTTTGTTCTTCTTTTCTTTTTTGGCGGCACCAGGCAGCATGTGGGATCTTAGGTCCCCAGCCGGGAATTAAACTCACACCCCCTGCACTGGAAGCATGGTGTCTTAACCACTGAACCACCGGGAAGTCCTCCTTTGTTCTTTTTAATGAGGATAAAGACACATGGTTTTGAAAGAGACTTTCTCTTGTTAAATGAATAGGTCACCGCTGCTTTTTCATAGCTTGAGGCAGGCAGTCTTTTGGGAAACAGGCATTTACGGTGGTTTTTCTTCGGGGGTGTGGCTGCATTATTGTTACTATGAAGTTCTATTTGATTGGTCCTGAATTGTGCAGCACTAAGAGTAATATCTTTTTCTTTAAAGCTCAACCTAGCTCATGAGCTCTTTTCAAAAGAGAAGAAAGTTATAAAGAAGAAGGAAAGACTGTCATAGTGAGTGTTTAGACTATGAGGCTGATTGTTTTCAAACAAATTTGATTCATTATATGCTTTGTAATGAAGACATCTTAATAACAGAGAGAGCAGCCCTTTTATCTACATGCTTCTATTAACCAATTTATTTTGTTTAGATCAGTGGGCAGGACACCATCTGTTACCAGAAATTTTCTTTTCATCAAGCCTGCCCCCATTAAGAATCCCCAGTTAAGCAACTTCAGCTGCCCTCCTGTTTAATTTCCATAATAACTCAATTCAGGGATATGGAGAGAAAAGGGCAGCTAAGAGGATATTGTAAACTGTATCATGCCCTCAGAGGATTTAATTTGGTCACCTCCTTGGCAAGATAAATTAGTGGGAGGAGTTTATGTGTGTTGAAGAAAAGGGCTAAGGAGAGAGAGGAACAGAACTAATGGTGGATGAGGCAGTTTTAAAGAATTTTAGTAGGATTAAAAAAAAACTTTTCTTCTAATAGCTTTTTGGTAACTTTTTATTTCTCCAAGAGCTCTTTTTCTAAGGCATATTTCAATTATTTAGACACAGGTAGGGATGAGTCCTTTTCCATATATAATGTTCTATTTTTAGGAACATGAAATACATCTACATATCTATTGGTATGTATACATTTATATGTTTATGTAAAGTAAAAGTGATATACAAATGCTATTATTATAAACATTGACACTGAAAGCTTTTTTTTTTATTTCTTCTATCAAAGGTCCATGACTCCAGCTCAGGCTGACCTGGAATTTCTTGAGAATGCCAAAAAGTTGTCTATGTATGGTGTTGACCTTCATAAAGCAAAGGTAATGGTAACTTATTAATATGCATGTATCAGACCTGTGTCATATAGTACCTCATACCAACCTTTACCTAGGGTATTATGAAACATTCAGAGGAGATAGTAATTCTTGTTAGAATGTTGTCTGTCCATTGAATCAGTCAAGGGTATTAAGTATATGAGTTGAGTTGCCTGTTTGCAATTCCACCAGCAGAACGAGGTTTCACACCTAAGCAACTGTAAAGATCAAAAGATACAGTGCCAAGAGCAGAAGAAATGGTAACTTCCTAAAATGCAGATACATTTGCAAATGCAGAGTGACAGCGAGGCTTGTTTCATAGCCAGTTACCTACCTCAGAATCACCTGGGGTATTTGTTAAGTATACAGATTCCTGAGCTCCTCCCAGATATTCTGATTGACTGTGGAGGAGAGGCTTAGTCTCCAGATTTAATGAATGAATATCCCTTCCTGCTTGAATCTGAGAATCACTTAGCATTGTCTAGGAACTTGTTTGAAACGCTCATCTCAGTTCCCATCCCAGAGTTACTGAATCAGAAACTCTGGGGGTAGGGCCCAGCTCTCTGTTTTAACAAGCTCTCCAGGTGATTCTGATGCCCACAGGAGGAACACAGATGGCTCACTTGAGAACCACTGGGTTAGGTAACTGGAAACTTGAGCTTTCATCCCCATTCAACCCAAGACAGTCTAACACAATAAATAATGCCAGGATGTCTTGACTTCTCTCACCTTCAGCTACTGAAATGGCTGGGGAGGTTGAGGAGTTTGTGAGGGAAAAGACTCAAGGGATGATCGGAGGTTCATTCAGTGAAATTTAACTAGGATATACGATGAATCAAACCCATGTCCAGTGAGAAACAGGCAAAAGAATAGGGATACTTAACCCACAGAAGGGAAAGTTTAGGGAAGATATAATAGCAATCTTTATGGGTTTAGTGTGTGAAGCAGAGGTTTTACTGTGCCTCTAAGATGTAACACTGGAGCAGGTAAACTGGGAACTGCAGGGAGATACTGTTTGACTCAGTTGGGCAGTTTGTCTAACAGAGCTATTTCAAAGGTGGGATGGACTACCTCAGAAGGGACAGAGTTCTCTGGAGATATTCCAGGTTAGGCAGAATAATCAATTGGTAGCAATTTAGAAAAGGACCTTCAAACATTTTGTGGTAATTGGACTAAAGTGACCTTTCAGGCTTCTCCCAACTTGAATATCTGTATCTGAAGTTTCTTCCTTATTTGGATTTCTAATAACCCTAATAAGATTCCTATGTATGTTAGTGAGTTTTCTTGATGTTGCTCTGGATTGTTTGGGGCTGGGTATTGTAACTTCTGTGACTCTCAGAAGTAGATGGTAAGAAGATCAGGTCAGGTCCAGAACTGAACTGGTGAGGTTTTGCTTCCCAATTTCTGCTGGAGGCTTGTGTGAATTCAGTAGTTATCAGGAATGCATGAGCAATCAGGCAGCATATTCCTTTGCCAAATGCTGTAAAGCAAATTATTTCTTCAAAACGTCTAGTTAAAAGAGGGATGTAATTGTACCCACAGGCTTTAAGAACTTAAGGGGGCATCTTCTGGGAAATTGTGTTATGTAGTCATTGAGTTGAAGCTGAATATTATTTCTTTTTCTCTCTGTTGTGCTTGTACATAGCACATGTAGACACTAATATGTTTCTCTGTACTCATTTTGGGGAAAGGAGTCATTTAGAAGCATGTAACATTGAGTTTTTATTACTTATCTAAATAAATAGTCAGCTGTAGAGATGAACTCAGGTGAAATTTATTTTCCTTGAATCAATTGTGATTGATAATACGGGCAGGTAACAAACTCAATGTAAACACTTACCAAGCATATTGTCAATAACAGGATTTGGGGTGATACAGAAATGAGTTAGATATAGTTTCCACCCTCAAGGACTGAATTTTAATTTTTTTCTAGTTGTTTTCCTCATTATAAAGGTGCTACTGCTGCTAAGTCGCTTCAGTCATGTCCGACTCTGTGCGACCCCATAGACGGCAGCCCACTAGGCTTCCCCGTCCCTGGGATTCTCCAGGCAGGAACACTGGAGTGGGTTGCCATTTCCTTCTCCAAAGCATCAAAGTGAAAAGTGAAAGTGAAGTCGCTCAGTCGTGCCCGACTCTAGCGACCCTATGGACTGCAGCCTAACAGGCTCCTCCGTCCATGGGATTTTCCAGCAAAAGTACTGGAGTGGGGTGCCATTGCCTTCTCCGTTATAAAGGTGACATATATATAAGTAATATATTTACATGTATGTATGTATATATTGGGGTTTCCCATGTGGTGCTAGTGGTAAAGAGCCCACCTGCCAATGCAGAAGACATAAGAGACATGGGTTCGATCCCTGGGTTGGAAAGATCCCCTGGAGCAGGAAATGGCAACCCACTCCAGTATTCTTGCCAGGAGAATCCTTTGACAGAGGACCTTGGCAGCCTACAGTCAATAAGGTCACAGAGAGTTGGACACAACTGAAGTAACTTAGCACACACACAGCACACACATATGTATTATGCACACATAATTGTATGTGCCTAGAAAATAGGATAATTCAGGAAATTTTCAAAGTAGTACTGGTTACTGTTAAAGAGTATGGAAGGATGAGGGTAGATTTTTAAAATTTTACACATTTCTGTATTATTTGAATTTTTTACATACATGTGTTAGTTTTTTGACATTTGAATGCTTTTTAAAAGACAATACATGTCTATTGTAATTAAAGTATAGAAAACTAAAATAAAAAAATTTCTCGTAATTGTACCACCTAAAGAATGGCATTATTACCATTTTGGTGTACACATCTTTCTTCTATGAAAATCTTTTATATTCTTGGAATCAAATTATATATGCAATTTTGTCCTGCTTTATTTCACTTAATGTTAACAACATAGTTATTTTCCCATTTATCTTCCAAAGTCTAATCTAACTATTTTAACAGCTACATCATATTTCACTGTATGGATGGACAAAATTTAAGCCTAATGCTTGGATATTTAGGTTATATACAGTTTTTCACTCTTAAAACATTCTGAACATTATCATGTATAAAGCTTTTTCTGTGATTTGAATTATTTCCTTAGAGCAGATTATAGAAATAATATTAAGGAGTGTCATTTGGAATTTTAAAGATAGTTATGATAGGTAATAATGATGATTTTTTTAAAACGCGGTATAGTAACAACATTTTGACGTAGACCAAGTAATTCCATGGGTTACAGTTGTTAGGGTAACTATTTTGGGTTGTTGATAGCTTCAGATTGTCTAATAAGAGTCAGCTATGTTGAGCATTTGGCTCAAGACTGACATTCTAACTCTTTTTTCCTCAGGACTTGGAGGGCGTGGATATCATCCTAGGTGTCTGCTCTAGTGGCCTTCTGGTTTACAAAGAAAAGCTGAGAATTAACCGCTTTCCTTGGCCCAAAGTGCTGAAGATTTCTTACAAACGTAGCAGCTTTTTCATTAAGATTCGGCCTGGAGAGGTACAGAGCTCATGATTCCCTTTCCTCCTGAATCAAACACAGATCATGTCTAAAACAGCTCTTCACGCCTGTTTCCCTCTCTACAGCCAACTGTTTAGGCGCTGGTATTTTGTTTCCTAAAGTAATCAGTCCCATGATGCTTCTTCCTTCCTTTACTGTTGTTGGTTTTCTGGACAGTTCTCTTCATGTAAGCAAATACACCAAGGCCAGCAGTGAAATTTGGATTAATAAACTTGTTCCTTGTTTGCTCCAGGTAAAAACTTGATGGAAAATATTTTTAAATTAAATAGCATGAGATATTTAACCTGTGAGTTTAAATTACTTTCATTTTGCACCACAAATCCCTTATCTTATATAAATAAATTTATTTGTATGTGTAGTTTCTGGTAGTGACTGGAAATGTGTTCCAGGGTCAAGTTCTAGATTTGTAGTAGAGTTGGATGTTCAACTTTGTACCAGATAACTCAGTTGTTAGTTAGTAGTCAATTTTCAGGATATACCAATGCTGGCTAAGTCTAACTTTTATATTAAAGCCCTGTCATGGTATAGCAGAAACTTGTTCACGTACGAATTAAATTAAAAAAAAAAAAGTTCCAATACCTATTCTGCCACCTACTAAGTAAAAGACCCTTGACAGATCTCAGGCATTCTTTATCATTTAAGGGGGATAGTACCTTCTTCTGTCAAGGTTGATTTGAAGATCAAATGAGATGACAGCTGTAAAAGCTCTCAGCAGAAAAGCACCCTACTAATGTAAAGAAGCTTTTCTGTGTGTATATCACCATCTACTGGTGAAAAATGACTCATTGTTTCAGCATGGAAATACTGAATGTGCAGCCTTAAAATTTCGGATAAGGGTTATCGCTGAAGCATTTGTTTAGGACCGTAATAATTTACCTGTGCCTAGTTAAAGAGTTCCAAATACAAGAGTCATTCAGTCAACAAATGTTTTTTGACAGCTTTCTTTGTGTCAGACACTATTTTAGGGGCTAGGAACAGTGAATAGAAGAGTCTCTCCCTCTGCAGGCTTCCTTTTTTATGTTGGAAGGCAGAAAAGAAAACACACCATATATATATATATATATATATATATATATACTTCCCATCTGTTTCTTTAAATGTTAACTATATAATATATACTAAAAAACAGAAAGTCCTCTGTTTTTTTAAATGTTAACTATATAATATATACTAAAAATGCAAAAGTCTTACTTTAGAAAGCAATAAAGAACAACAGGAGGATTTTGAGAAGTGTAATGTAGTATTATGACTACAATAGATGATTTAGAAGTAGTGTGGTGTAGGGGAAACCATGAAATTCCGGTTCTGCCAGTTAATAGCTGTGAGACTGAGCAAGTAACTTCTCTAATCTCAGTTACACATGAAGAAACTCGTGTGTAAAAATATAGATGATACTATCCAATCACAGTGCTATTGGCCATAATAGGCGCTAGAAGTTAACTGACATTAACAGAGGCAAGAGGAGCAGGACAGTGTTTCCAGTAGCCCTGCAGGATGTGGTTTGCTTCAGTCAAAGAGGTTATCTAGATAAATTAACGAGCAATCAAAGAAAAAAAAGATATTTAATAATTCAAGAATCTGGTTTGAACCACAATCTTTAGTTTCTATTTCTAAAAATGACTGCATAATAATATTAGTTCATTGGAAGAATCATCTGTTATCCCAGTCCCTGATTATTGAGTAGCCTAGTATCCTAAATGCAGGAAGAACAGTGTCTGGATAATCAAAACATGACTTATTTATGTCTCAGAAAATGTACGGTGTATGTATGCGTGTGTGTTTCTGAACAAAATAAGATGTGTAAATAGTATAGCAAAACCACCCTCAGTGTACAAATTTCTTTTGTTAAGTTGGAAGAAATTTCAAGTGCTGTTTTATGTCCTTAGATTAGTAACATTCTTTCATTCGCAGCCATCTCCTCGTAGCACCTCGTTTCTCTGGTCCTGTTTCAGTAGTTGACTAATACTTTGTGCTCCGTGTTTATCTGTATACTTACAGCAAGAACAGTACGAAAGTACCATCGGATTCAAACTTCCCAGTTACCGAGCAGCTAAGAAATTATGGAAAGTCTGTGTAGAGCATCACACGTTTTTCAGGTATTGTTCTCACTTCAGTATTTTTCAAGATTAAATTATTTATGCGTGTTTCTATTTTAAGCCTGCTGTTGAAATTCCCTTCTTTGTATGGTTGGTAGTCTTTTCTTTAGCTGAGGTGAGATCATCTTAAGCAAGACAAAATGAATCTAGTTCCCCTCCTTTGGGTTGAAAAACACGGCCTCCACACGCCCAGAGCATCTTTCTGTGTATGGCGGAAGGAGGAGGGAGTGAGGAATAGGAGCCTGTGTTTAAAAGAGGCTCT
The DNA here is from genome assembly GCF_055505025.1 of Bos grunniens. NCBI lineage: Eukaryota > Metazoa > Chordata > Mammalia > Artiodactyla > Bovidae > Bos > Bos grunniens. Next base: position 12,532,546 of record NC_141166.1, read on the forward strand.
GGGATTGCCCTAGGGGGCTAAATCCGGCCCTACCAGGAAGAGGGACTCTGACTGACCTCCATGTGGAATTTTTCTAAGGAGTGCCTAACTACCTGCTGTGGGTCTCTTACTCTAACAAGGTTAAAGATTTGAAGCTGATCCTTATCTTGGTTCTAATCAACCCCAGAAAGGGAGCAGAGAGAACCACCTTTGAAGCCCAATTGTATCAGATAAACAGAAGACAGAAGAAAGTTTCATCTCCTTTACTTTTCCTGAGGCCACATGCTTAGCCCCTCTGTTCATCTGCCAAGCACTTCCTGTGTGCTTACCCTTCATACAGACATTGGGAATAACCTCTAGTAGTGCTGGTCTCAGTCCTAATGGAACTTAAAATCCAGCAGGCAGATCATTACTCACATTGAAAGGAGAGCCAACTAGTTGTTGTCATTTAGCCTTTTTAAGAAAATGAAAATTGCATGTATAGCACAGTGAAGAGAATAATATAATGAGCTCTCCTTGTACCAAACCCCAGCTTGGTATCACCGGGGTAATTATCACCCCAGTGCCAATCTCGTTTCATCTGTATCCCCACCCACTCTTTCCTACTACTTCCCAGATTATTTTGAAGCAAATGCCAGACCTTATGCCATGTCATTCGTAAATAAACTTGACTCTTTTTAAATGGCTCTCAAGAGAGAGAACCATGATATCTTTTTCTTCTATTTGTATTTTTTATGTCATACTTCGCACTAAAGAACAGTGTACAGAAAAATAAGTCAGGGAAAATAACATTTCAATTCTCATTTCAAATAAACCATCAGGTTACACGTTACACTAAATTAAAAAATCTTAATTATTGACATTAAGATATTTCTTTATGCTTCCATCATCTACTTTAAAACCAAGAAATAGTTTTAAATGAAGGTGAGGAAGAATAAAAAGAACTTTTTTTCTTTTTTTTTTTTTTAAATTGAATGATAGTTGCTTTACAATGTTCTGTTAGTTTCAGGTGTTCAGCAAAGTGACTCAGTTATATATATATATTTTTTCAGGTTCTTTCCCCTTATACTGCTACTGCTACTGCTAAGTCGCTTCAGTCGTGTCCGACTCTGTGCAACCCCATAGACGGCAGCCCACCAGGCTCCGCCGTCCCTGGGATTCTCCAGGCAAGAACACTTGAGTGGGTTGCCGTTTCCTTCTCCAATGCATGAAAGTGAAAAGTGAAAGTGAAGTTGCTCAGTCGTGTCTGACTCCTAGCGACCCCATGGACCGCAGCCTACCAGGCTCCTCCGTCCATGAGATTTTCCAGGCAAGAGTACTGGAGTGGAGTGCCGTTGCCTTCTCCGCTTTTCCCTTATAATGACTACCAAATACTGAGTATCCTTCCCTGTGCTATATAATAGATCCTTGTTGGTTATCTGTTTAATATAGTAGTGTGTATATGTTGATCCCAAACTCCTAGTTTATCCCCCCCCCAAAAAAAAGTTATTTTGAATGTTTAATATCTATGGTATAGATTTCAGTTGCATCTGGTGTATTTGCTTGTAGGATAGCATATTTATATCCACTGCATCAAAATAAGAGGATATATTGACATGTAATGCTTCATTGGTCTTCCCTCATGGCTCGGTTGGAGAAGGCAGTGGCACCCTACTCCAGTACTCTTGCCTGGAAAATCCCATGGACGGAGGAGCCTGGTAGGCTGCAGTCCATGGGGTTGCTACGAGTCGGACACGACTGAGGGACTTCACTTTCACTTTTCACTTTCATGCATTGGAGGAGGAAATGGCAACCCACTCCAGAATTCTTGCCTGGAGAATCCCAGGGACGGGGGAGCCTGGTGGGCTGCTGTCTGTGGGGTCGCACAGAGTCGGACACGACTGAAGCGACTTAGCAGCAGCAGCAGCAGCAGCAGCAGATGGCTCAGTGGTAAAAAAAAATCCACCTGCCAGGGGAGGAGACTCAGGTTCAATCTGTGGGTCGAGAAGATTCCCTGGAAAAGAAAATAGCAACCCACTGCAGTATTCTTGCATAGGAAATCCCATGGACAGAGGAGCCTGGTGGGCTACAATCCATGGGCTTGCAAAAAAGTTGGACATGTGACTAAACAACAATGCTTCATTACATAAAAGAAAGTGTTTGCTGAATTAAAATAAGCTACCCCAAAGAGGGGCGGGGAGGACTCTCTTTTTGGTAGTATTTGATGTAGCAATGTATGTATACATTTATTCAGCAAACATTCACTGAATGGCCAGATTCAGCCAGGCACTATGCCAGAAGTTAAAACACAAAGATGAATAAGTCAGTCTTTATTCTTTATCCTTAGAGAGCTCACAGTCTCATAGTGGAGACTAGAACATAGATTGTTTCAATTCAGTGAAGTAAATGCCATGACAAAAGAGAGCAGAGAGTACTGTGTAGAAAGAAGATGAGGTTTCTGAGTTGAAAATACACTAAAAAACCTATTAAATAGATTACCAGGCATTGAGTTTGGAGTGCGTTTGACAAAATTATTCTAGGAGTGTAGAACAAGAGCCCTGGGCTTGAATTCTGTGACTACCCTATTTCTTAACAGCTATGTGACCTTAAGCAAGTAGCCTTTTTTGAGGTTCAGTTTCTTTTATATATAAAATGATGAAAATGTTACAGGGGTATAGTGATAATTCTTCAAGAGATGGGAATACCAGACCACCTTACCTGCCTCTTGAGAAATCTGTATGCAGGTCAAGAAGCAGCAGTTAGAACCAGACATGGAACAACACACTGGTTCCAGATTGGGAAAGGAGTATGTCACGGCTGTTTATTGTCACCCTACTTATATATGAAATGTTGGGCTGGATGAAGCACAAGCTCGAATCAAGATTGCCAGGAGAAATATCAATAACCTCAGATATGCAGATGACACCACCGTTATGGCAGAAAGTGAAGAAGAACTAAAGAGCCTCTTGATGAAAGTGAAAGAGGAGAGTGAAAAAGCTGGCTTAAAACTCAAGTTCAAAAAATGAAGACCATGGTATCCGGTCCTATCACTTTATGGCAAATAGATGGGGAAACAATGGAAACAGTGACAGATTTTATTTTCTTGGGCTCCAAGATCATTGCCAATGGTGATTGCAACCTTGAAATTAAAAGACAGTTGCTCCTTGGAAGAAAAGCCATGACTAACCTAGATAGCATGTTAAAAAACAGAGGCATTACTTTGCCGACAAAGGTCTCTCTAGTGAAATCTATGGTTTTTCCAGTAGTCATGTATGGATGTGAGAGCCGGACTATAGAGAAAGCTGAGTGCCGAAGAATTGATGCTTTTGAACTGTGGTGTTGGAGAAGACTCTTGAGAGTCCCTTGGACTGCAAGGAGATCCAACCAGTCAATCCTAAAGGAAATCAGTCCTGTATATTCATTGGAAGGACTGATGCTGAAGCTGAAGCTCCAATACTTTGGCCACCTGATATGAAGAACTGACTCATTGGAAAAGACCCTGATGCTGGGGAAGATGGAAGGCTAGAGGAGAAGGGGACAACAGAGGATGAGATGGTTGGATGGCATCACTGACTCGATGGACATGAGTTTGAGTAAACTCTGGGAGTTGGTGATAGACAGGGAAGCCTGGCGTGCTGCAGTCCATGGGGTCGCAAAGAGTCGAACGCGACTGAGCGACTGAACTGAAGTGATGAGAGTTATGAAACTTTTTAATTCTTGATTTTGGCTTTAATTTCAGTCTCATTAGAGTAAGATAATGTATATAATATATGATTATTATGTTTTTTCCCTCCAGACTGACATCTACAGACACCATTCCTAAAAGCAAATTTCTTGCCCTGGGATCCAAATTCCGATACAGTGGCCGAACTCAGGCTCAGACCAGGCAAGCTAGTGCTCTGATTGACAGGCCTGCCCCACACTTTGAGCGCACAGCAAGCAAACGGGCATCCCGAAGCCTTGATGGAGGTTTGTACTGAGAATTAATGATTTCTTGTCATCCTAACTCTTTAGAGAGAGAGAAAGGAAATGTGTTATCGGATGTGATCAGGTGCAAAGACAGTACGGTTATCTATAAAAGAATCAAAGAAGGTCAGTGGAAAATGAAAAGGATCTTACTAATTGTATACTTTAGTGAAATCACCTTAAGAAAAGGAGAAAAAAGGTTCAGAGAGAGGAGTAACTAGATCAGGGTCCCACTGCCAGGTAGTGGTGGGTTAAATACCACTAGAATTAGAATTCAAAATTCTCTGCCACAGGGAGAAACCGAATGTAAAATACTATACTAACTCCCTCTTGGACATTCTTAAATAGTTATTTTTGAAGTAGAAAAGAAGGAGAGAGTCTGCCTCACTCTAGTGCTGTGGCAATCATTGGAAAAGTTTAGAATATTTGTCATGTGTCAATTATAGACAGAAAAAACAATCATATTATTGGAGTCTCCAAATTTTGTTTAAATACAAGGAGGAGGAAATAAATGTTTCATGATTGTATATACTGACAGAAGACCTGTTTCAGTTTTTCTAAGTTTAGTCTTAAGGATTTTAGAGCATTAACATTAATAAAATGAAGTAATAAGCCATATTCAGTTCTTTTTTTTCTCCCTGGCTGTGCCGCATGGCATGCAGGATCTTAGTTCCCTGACCAGGGATTGAACCCAGGCCCCAGCAGTGAAAGTGCCGAGTCCTAACCACTGAACATCCAGGGAGTTCCCAAGCCATATTCAGTTATTTATGCCACTAAAAAGAGGTGGCTAATAAATAAAAGTTCAGAAGGCAGTAACAAAACAGAGTATCGCTGATTGCAGCTCTGTGTTGTCTACTGTAAAAGCAAGGTGCGTGGTACGGTAGTTAAAGGTTCGAGTTACAGAATCAGACCTGGTTCCCAGTCTCGGCCACTACATTTATGATCTATCTTGAATGAGTTACTTCATCTGTTTGAGTTTTCTCATTCATAAAGTGGGTATGATGAGGCTATAATATTACCTCAAATTTTCATGAGAACTAAATGAGATGATCTGCTTAGCACAGTGGTTGGCACCTAATAATTGATACTAAAATATTAAGTATCATTAAGATATTGTTAATGTTCTGGCCACAGAATTATTATTTTGTTAATTATTATCCAGAACTATGCTGCTGTATTCTGGTTTGTCGCATTGTGGGAGCATATATCAGAAACGCCTAACTCACTTTAAAGGAATCAGGAACGGGTTAGCCACGCTGGGAAATTATCAAGCAGCAGAACTTCTGTTCCTGTACTGCACGTCAGGTTTCTTTCTTTCTGGTTTTTCTCTACAAGGCAGATTGTAGTCTTTGATTTATTTATTCTTCATGATAGCACTAAGAATTAAGTTCCCTGGTGGCTCAGATGGTAAGGAATCCACCTGCAATGCAGGAGACCCAGGTTCGATCCCCGGGTCAGGGAGATTCTCTGGAGAAGGAAATGGCAACCCACTCCAGTATTCTTGCCTGGAGAATTCCTTGGACAGAGGCGCCTGGCGGGCTATAGTCTATGGAGTCACAAAGAGGTGGAGACAACTGAGTGGATAACACACACACAGAAATTAAGCTCAGAGATTAAATAATTTTTCTCAAAATATGATAGCAGGTAAGTGGATTGGAGTACATGTTGGTTGTTGGATACTTAACTCATTTATTTGTTCAGCAATTTGTTGTACATTTCTGTGTGTCAGGTATTATTCTAGTTACTGGGGATATAGGTGTGAACATGCAAACGTGGCCCTGTTCTCATGGGGCTTATGTTTATGGGTAGAAACAGAAGCAGAATAAAACACGTTCAGATAGTGGTGAGCGCTGTAAAGAAAACAGCCAGAGTGATGGGAGGGACAGTGTCTGGAGATGGGGCAGTTGAGAAGCTGCTTCAGGCTGAAGTGTTGTTCAGTCGCTCAGTTGTGTCCAACTCTTTGTGACCCCGTGGACTGCAGCATGCCAGGCTTCCCTGACCTTCACCATCTCCCAGAATTTGCTTAAAACTCATGTCCATCGAGTCGTTGATGCCATCCAACCATCTCATCCTCTGTCGTCCCCTTTTCCTCCTGCCCTCTATCTTTCCCAGCTTCGGGGTCTTTTCTAATAAGTCAGACTGAGTGGTCCAATCTGAATTCAGAAGGTTTCTCTGAGGAGCTTCATCTGAACTGAAACCTGAATTATGAGGTTAAATAAATAAATCTGGGGGAAGAACATTCCTGAAGAGAGAGCAGTGAGTATGAAGCCCTGGAGGTAGGAGTGAGCTTGGCAGGTGTCTAGATCAGTGCCGTCCCATAGAACTTTCTTCTATTTTGTGATGTCTAGTTTGATAGCCAGTAGCCACCTGTGGCCATTATGAACCTGAAATGTGGCTATGAAACTGAGAAACTCATTTTTAACTAAATATAAATAGACACATGTGGCTAGTGCAAAGATCTACTCCACTCCAGGGGTAGAAAAGCAGAATAATGGTGAAGTCTGTTGCTGGATTTGCATGAGAGATGGCAGCAGCTAGGACTTGAATATTGGCATTAAAGATAGTGCGAACTGATCAGGGATATAATTCAGAAGCCAGGTCTGACAGGATTACTGGTAAATTAAGTGTTGGAGATGGTAAGGAAAAGAAAATCAAGGTTTTTCCTAGGCTTGATCATTTAGTACAGTGCGAAAGTCTGAGAGAGGGGCAGAGTTGGACAAGTTAAGTCTAAGGTATGAAGACTCAGTCCTCATGTCTGCCATATTCTTATTTAAAAATAAGAAATTTATTTAATTTTTGGTTGCACTTGGTCTTCGTGGCTCTGCGTGGGCTTTCTCTGGTTGTGGTGAGTAGGGGTTACTCTTCATTGCCGTGCACGGCCTTTTCAGGGCAGTAGCTTCTCTCGTTGCTGAGCACAGGCTCTAGTTTCAAAGGCTTCAGTAGTTGTAGCATGCGGGCCTGGTAATTGTGGCACACGGTTAGTTGCCCCGTGGCATGTGGAGTCTTTCTGGACCAGGGATCAAACCCATGTCCCCTGCATTGGCGATTGGATTCTCAACCAGATTCTTCCCTTAACAAGGGAAATCCTGCCATATTCTTATAATGGCATCAGGCATTGCCTTCTTGTCCAATAAATCACCCTACCTCCAGTTTAGTTTTGGAGAGCTATCATTCCCATTATTTTATCCCCATTTTTTAGTGAGAAAACTGTAATTGGAAATTTTAAGCAGCTTATTCAAGATCTCACAGATAGCTTAAACAAAAACCCACGTCTATCCAATACCATATTCCATGGCATTTTCCACTTAATGAAATTTCCTTGTTATATAGATATTATGCCTGATGTATCTTTTCTAATAGCAAAATAATCAACAGTTCAAGGGTTATTGAGCTTTGGTACTTTGACCAATTTAGAAAGTTTTACTTAGAAATACTCTTCTATTACTTATAGAAATCATATGTTGACTGTTTCTCTTTTTCTGGCTGTAGAAACCTCATAGTTCAAGATTTTAAAAAACCTTGATGTCTCTGTCTATTGACTAATATTGGCCAGTTCTTATTAAGTTATACACTGTGTTCTTAGGGGGGAAATCTGTAAGATATTACAGAAAAACCTGAATGAACTTTTTTGACCATAAAAAAGTTTTCAGTCATATCCTGATGACTAATGAACTTAAGTACCTTTTCATAATTTATAGCTACTTGCATATCATTATTTCTGAAGTGCCTGTTCAAATCTTTTGCTCGTATTTTTATTGGGCTGCCTGTTTTATTAATTTGTGGGTATTCTTTATATACTCTTGTCTTACTCTCAATCTCAGGGAGAAAGCATCAGTATTTCATCATTAAGTGTGATGTTTGCTCTGGGTTTTACATTGCTACCTCTTATCAGAGAAGGAAACTTCTGAGAGTTTTTACCATGAATGAATGGTGATTTTTATCAAATGCTTTTCACTTCATTAGTTGATATAGTAGTAGGATTTTTCTCCTTCTTTATGTTACATGATGGCTTAAACTGATTGCCTTTCCATTGTTAAGCCTTCTTGGCATTCTTGAAGTAAACTCAATTTGATCATAATATATTCTTCTTATGTCATTTAAAGCTTTCTGCAATGATATTCATGAGAGATAGGCCTGTAATTTTCCTTTCTTGTAAATGTTGTCAGGTTTTAGTATCAAGTTTATGCAGGCCTCAAAGTAAATTGAGAAGTATTCCCTCTTTCTGCTCTCTGGAAGAGTTTGGGTAAGATTGGTATTATTTCTTCCTTAATGTTTGGGAAGAATTCACCTATAAATTCTAGCCAGCTGGTTCTAAAGATCCCTTTGTGGCAGGGTTCTTTGCTTCCAGATTCAATGTCTTTATTAGAAAGGACTATTAAGATGTTCTAGTTCTTGTTTCAGTTTTGGTAATTGTGCTTTTTCTAGGAAATGCCCAATCCATCTAAATTTTCAAGTTTATTGCAGTAAAGTTGTATCTTTTTAATATTTGTAAGATCTACAGCAGTGTTCGCTTCTGTGTTCCTCATATTGGTATTATACACCTATCCCTATTTTTTTTTTTTAACAAGCTTGCAACTGATATGTTCATTTTATTAATCTTTCCAAAGAACCAGTTTTGGGTTTTGTTTTCTTCCTGTAATATATTTTTAATTTAATTTTTGCCAGCTAGTATTTTTATTATTTTCTTTTTACTTTTTTGAACTGTTCTTTTTCTAATTTCTTAAAAGAATATCCATTGATGTTTATTATTTCATCATTATTAAATTCTAAACCTTAGAATTTAAGTGACTTGCCCAATGTCACATAGTCAGTGACAGAGTTAAGAATATCTAAAACTGTTCTGTCAGTGCCATGTTTTTTATACTTCACCAGGATAACTTCTTTTCTGTGGAAGAGGAAGGATAAAAGAGTTCATTAGGCAGTTCATTGAGCACTTAGCATGCTCTAGGTACTGTTCTAAATGTTTTTTATATATTATCTTTTAAACATCTAAATTGCATATAAACTGAGTAGGACTTTTTTGTAGTTCTGTTTTCAAACATCTTCTGTTTCTCTGTGTACTGTCTGCTCAGTATAAGAATTTGAAAACGTGTCTATAAAAACTATTTTTCCTCCTTTTCCCGGATCCTTTTCCATTCTTCTTAACAGAGAAACTTTCCCCTCTTAGGCCTCCCTTTTTTTTCATTAATATAACCCTCTAAGCTCAAGATGGTGTATTAGGGAAACTTAGTAAGTATTACTTATAAGAGACCTCATTTTAATGAACACTCCCTTTCTCTTTTGTTATATCTGGTGCTCAGAGCATCTGCTTCACCAGCTAAAGAACTAAAACTGATTCAGATCCCAATTTATATGATAGAGTAGGAGGTCACAAGAATATGCTTAATAATGATGACAAGGATTTTTCAGCTTATATTTTTGTTGCATTTTTTTGATTTTCAAATCATTTCTATATATTCTTATTAGTGCCAACAATCTAGTGGACAAAAAGCGTTTAGGAATTCTTGTTTTATGATTGAGGAAACTGGGGCACAAAACAGTCAGATAACTTCCCAGGTTCACACGCCAAGCTGTATCCGTCCTGTGAGTAGTTGGTTGCAGTGATTCTTGCTGGGGGAATATGTCCATGTCATCTTTGGAGCTTTAAAACAAAACAAATGCCCAAGCTTCACTCTTAGATACCACATCTGTCTGTGGTGGAGATGAGCATCAGCTGGGTTTTTTTGTTCGTTTCTTCAAGATCCAAAGATGAATCATGCTCCTCTGATAATGGAACCACTGACCCATTGCATACCCATTGTACCTATGCCATCCTAGCAGAAATTGTGCTAGGAACAGAGCTAGAACTAGAATTTAAGAGTCCTTTTACTCAATATGATCGCTTTGAGTTTTACTCATCACTGCTCTAATAAATAATTTGATTCTATTGTTGTCAGATAAGAGCAATATAATACTGGAGTTAATGGGCCCACAAACTGATCACAACCAGGACTCTTCTTTGTCTAGACCTTCAGAAATGGGAAATAATTCAAATTTTTAGAGTTAAGTGTTCTCTATATATGCACCAAAATCTTTTAATAGCTAACGAACTCATAAAACTGAAAAGCCAGAATATCTTAAAAAGTAATCACTACCTCTAACACTGAATATATGAAAAAGCATTGAATTATACAGTTTAAATGGGTGAATTTTATAGTATGTGACTTATATATCAAGTTGCTTAAAAATACAAGAAAAATAAAAAAATAAAAAGACAAGAACCACAGTCACTACCATGATTCTCTGTTGTGATCCATACTTTTTATAACTTTTTATGGAGAAAAGGAATTTGCTTCTCTCCAGAGGTCCTAGGTGATATTTTATGCTTGAATTGCATATCAGTGTGTACATAGTTAAGTTTTTGCTCAACATACTTTTGGGATAATATTAACCTGTAAGAAAAAAAGACAAAGATCTAGGTGTGACTTTAAAGTTACTAATATTTAGGATTTGTAATGTATTTTTATATCCAACTTTCCCATAGAGTTGGGGAAACAGATGGGGAAACAATGGAAACAGTGAGAGACTTTATTTTCTTGGGCTCCAAAATCACTGCAGCTGGTGACTGCAGCCATGAAGTTAAAAGATGCTTGCTCCCTGGACAAAAAGTTATGACCAATGTAGATAGCATATTAAAAAGCAGAGACATTACTTTGCCAACAAAGGTCCGTCTAGTCAAAGCTATGGTTTTTCCAGTAGTCTTGTACGTATGTGAGAGTTGGACCATAAAGAAAGCTAAGCACTAAAGAATTGATGCTTTTGAACTGTGATGTTGGAGAAGACTCTTGAGAGTCCCTTGGACTGCAAGGAGATCCAACCAGCCCATCCTAAAGGAAATCAGTCCTGAATATTCATTGAAATGACTGAAACTCCAATACTTTGGCCACCTGATGCAAAGAACTGACTCATTGGAAAAGATGCTGATGCTGAGAAAGATTGAAGGTGGGAGGAGAAGAGGAGGACAGAGGATGAGATGGTTGGATGGCATCACTGACTCAATAGACATGAGTTTGAACAAGCTCCGGAAGTTGGTGATGGACAGGGAAGCCTGGTGTGCTGCCGTCCATGGGGTCGCAGAGTCGGACACGACTGAGCAGCTGAGCTGAACTTCCCATAGAGTTAATATCTTCCATATTTTGCAAATGTTGCAACTTTCTGCCTCTGTTTCTAACTGCCAGTTACCACACTTATACCTACTTTTCCACATATAGCACAGATTGCCAGGGCTAGGAATACTGAAAACTTAAATCATTTGGCTCTGCAATATTAGTGTTGGATTAAAACCAAATGCAAGTGGCAAAATAACACATGGTGAAAGAATGGGCTGTGCTTCTCTGATGCCAGACAGAGTCGAATTAATTCTTTGAGAGGAGGTGTGAATACACATGTATAATGATACTTTAACACAACTGTGAGCAAAATATTTTGTCACATTCCCCTGTGTTGTTAGATTTGGTCTGCCATCTGCCATTCTTGCGTTGACGGGCTTAGAGCACCCATGAGGAGCAGGGACTTGCAAGAGGCTACAGAGTTTCTACTGAAAGATAAATTAGATCCTTGGGTTTCTGTTGTTTTTTTCCTGTGTATGCCCTGAGGAGTGATTTCTTTCTCTAGAGCTCATTACAGTACATCAAGCATTTCTTCTTTGGTGTTGTATATATGACATACTTGTGAATCTCAATTTTTTAATCTGTCCTGATTCATGGAATTCCTTTTATTTTACCTAATTTTTATTGCTTATGAGTCTAAATTTATTAGGAAAAGTTAAATTCAGTATACTTAATTTAAGAATGCTGGAAAGTGTGTAATAAAAAATTATACAGATTTCTATGTAATTTAATTAAGATTTTAAAGTCTCAGCACATGAAGGTTGATGATCAGAACTATTAAATCATATGGAAACACACTACATTTCTAAACATTGCCAGCGAGCTCTTACTACAAAGTATATGGATGTCCTCTTTTAGTTCCTGAAAGAATGAAGATAAAAATCATAAAAAGAGTATGAGTGATTGTTTTAAAGTGAGTGATGTGAAACTTAGATGCCCAGTAATCCAAACCAAAACAGCTCTTAACTCTGTGAGATCAAGCTTTTGTCATAAGCATATATTGTATATTCCCTCTAAAGCAATCTATATATAGTCTTTGCCCTAAATTAGGGTTAATTAACCTAGTGATCAGTGCAAAGAAATAGAGGAAAACAATAAATAGGAAAGACTAGAGCTCTCTTCAAGAAAATTAGAGATACCAAGGGAACATTTCATGCAAAGATGGGCTCGATAAAGGACAGAATTGGTATGGACCTAACAGAAGCAGAAGATATTAAGAAGAGGTGGCAAGAATACACAGGAAAACTATACAAAAAAGATCTTCACACACACACAAAAAAAGATCTTCACGACCCAGATAATCATGATGGTGTGATCACTGACCTAGAGCCAGACATCCTGGAGTGTGAAGTCAAGTGAGCCTTAGGAAACATCACTATGAACAAAGCTAGTGGAGGTGATGGAATTCCAGTTGAGCTATTTCAAATCCTGAAAGATGATGCTGTGAAAGTGCTGCACTCAATATGCCAGCAAATTTGGAAAACTCAGCAGTGGCCACAGGACTGGAAAAGGTCAGTTTTCATTCCAATCCCAAAGAAAGGCAATGCCATAGAATCCTCAAACTACCGCACAATTGCACTCATCTCACATGCTGGTAAAGTAATGCTCAAAATTCTCCAAGCCAGGCTTCAGCAATACATGAACCGTGAAGTTCCAGATGTCCAAGCTGGTTTTAGACAAGGCAACGGAACCAGAGATCAAATTGCCAACGTCCACTGGATCATCGAAAAAGCAAGAGAGTTCCAGAAAAACATCTATTTCTGCTTTATTGCCAAAGCCTTTGACTGTGTGGATCACAATAAACTGTGGAAAATTCTGAAAGAGATGGGAATACCAGACCACCTGACCTGCCTCTTGAGAAACCTGTATGCAGGTCAGGAAGCAACAGTTAGAACCGGACATGGAACAAGAGACTGGTTCCAAATAGGAAAAGGAGTACGTTAAGGCTGTATACTGTCACCCTGCTTATTTAACTTCTATGCAGAGTACATCATGAGAAACGCTGGGCTGGTTGAAGCACAAGCTGGAATCAAGATTGCCGGGAAAAATATCAATCACCTCAGATATGCAGATGACACCACCCTTATGGCAGAAAGTAAAGAGGAACTAAAAAGCCTCTTGATCAAAGTGAAAGAGTAGAATGAAAAAGTTGGCTTAAAGCTCAACATTCAGAAAACATAGATCATGGCATCTGGTCCCATCACTTCATGCGAAATAGATGCGGAAAGAGTGGAACCAGCGTCTGACTTTATTTTTCTGGGCTCCAAAATCACTGCAGATGGTGATTGCAGCCATGAAATTAAAAGACGCTTACTCCTTGGAAGGAAAGTTATGACCAATCTAGACAGCGTATTAAAAAGCAGAGACATTACTTTGTCAACAAAGGTCCATCTAGTCAAGGCTATGGTTTTTCGGTAGTCATGTATGGATGTGACAGTTGGACTAAAGAAAGCTGAGCACAGAAGAATTGATCCTTTTGAACTGTGGTGTTGGAGAAGACTCTTTAGAGTCCCTTTTACTGCAAAGAGATCCAACCAGTCCATCCTAAGGGAAATCAGTCCTGAGTGTTCTTTGGAAGACTGAAGTTGAAGCTGAAGGCCCAGTATTTTGGCCACCTGATGTGAAGAGCTGACTCATTTGAAAAGACCCTAATGTTGGGAAAGATTGAAGGCAGGAGGAAAAGGAGACAACAGAGGATGAGATGGTTAGATGGCATCACCGACTCAATGGACGTGAGTTTGGATAAACTCTGGGAGTTGGTGATGGACAGGGAGGCCTGGCGTGCTGCAGTTCATGGGGTCGCAGAATCAGACACGACTAAGCGACTGAACTGAACTGAACTGAACCAGCAAGCTTATTCTGTACACACTAGAGCCAGTACCCCTTCCTACGTCTCTCCTCAGTTGTGACAACCAAAAATGTCTCCAGATATTGCCAAACGTTCATGGAGTGGGGGGCAAAATCACCCCTGGTTGAGAACTGCTGCTCTGAATATATTAGAGAATGGGAGTGATGATGCAGATTGATAAGACTCTGAAAGAGAGTAGGGTAGAACTCAAAGTGTTGTTTTGATTATTTTAAGGAGTAAAGACCAAAGGTTTTGAATTTATTTTATTTTTAAATTAATTTTTATCGGAGTGTAGTTGATTTACAATGTGTTAGTTTCTGATGGACAGCACAGTGAATTAGGTGCATATATGCACCTGATATATATATAATATATATGTATCTCCATTCTCTTTAGATTGCTTTCCCAATAGGTCATCACAGCTTACTGAGTAGAATTCCCTGTGCTATACAGTAGGTTCTTATTAGTTATCTATTTTATAGTAGTAGTATGTATATGTCAGTCCCAATCTCCCAATGTATTCCTCTCCACCCCTTTCCCCTTTGGTAGCCGTAAGTTTGTTTTCTACATCTGTCAGTCTATTTCTGTTTTGTAAATAAGCTCATTTGTATTGGATTGGCCAAAAAGCATCTTTTCATGTGTTGAGGAAAAACCTCAACAAACTTTTTGGCCAACCCAATAACACTGTTTTTTTTAATATTCCGCATATGAGTGGTAACATATGATATTTGTCTTTTCTGTCTGACTTAATCACACAGTATGACAATCTCTAGGTCCATCTGTGTCCTTGCAAGTGGCATTTTCTTGTTCTTTTCTATGGATGAGTAATATTCCATTGTATATACATACCACAGCTTCTTTATTTATTCATTCATCCGTCGATGGACATTTAGTTTGCTTCCATGCCCTGGCTGTTGTAAATAATGGGGCAATGAGTATTAGGGTGCATGTAACTTTTTGAATTATGATTTTCTTCAGATATATGGCCAGGAGTGGAATGGCTGGATCATATGATAGCTCCGTTTTTAGTGTTTTAAGGGACATGCATACTGTTCTCCATAGTGGCTGTACCAATTTACATTCCCACCAGCAGTGTAGAAGGGTTCCCTTTCTCCACACTCTCTGTAGCATTTATTGTTTGTAGACTTTTTTGATGATGGCTGTTCTGACTGATGTGATACCTCATTGTAGTTTTGATTTGCATTTCTCTAATAATTAGTGATGTTGAGCATCTTTTCATGGGCCTCTTGGTCATCTGCATGTCTTCTTTGGAGAAATGCCTATTTAGATCTTCCACTCATTTTTTTATTGGGTTGTTTGTTTTTTTGATATCGAGCTACATAAGCTGTTTGTGTATTTTGGAAATTAATCCCTTGTTGGTCACTTTGTTTGCAAATATTCTCTCCCATTCTGTGGATTGTCTTTTCGTTTTGTTTATAGTTTTCTTTGCTGCACAGAAGCTTTAAGTTTAATTAGGTTCCCTTGGTTTATTTTTGTTTTTATTTTCATTATTCTAGAAAGTGGATCAAAAAATATCTTGCTTCAGTTTATGTCAGAGAGTATTCTACAAATGGATTAAATGCCCCAGCCGAAAGGCATAAACTAGCTGAATGGATTGAATTTTACTTTTTAATGAAAAAGTTAAAAAGGAAAGTGTCTGGTTCAAAGATTTGCTCTTCAATAACCATCAAAAAGTGTACATGTCTTATAAGAAGATTCCTTTATCCCAGGTTATTTTGTAATCATTCCAAGGAGGCTTAACAGAAAAATCAGACTTAATCCTCTTTTCTAGAATATATTTTTAGGTTACTGAAATCACCTATTAATAAATGCATCTTTATTTCAAAAAGTCTTCTTGGAAGAAATCAGACTTAATTAACCCTTTTTCTCCTTCATAGACTACCTAACAAGTTCTTAAAGCTAATAGATTACAAGGTTAAACAATCTTGCCAACTTTTTAATAAAATGAGCTTTTCATTTTTTTTTTTTTAATATTTTGTTGTCCACATTCACCCCCGTCCTGCCTCCCATCCCACCCTTTATAGAATATGATCATCATCAGGAGTTTTTTAGCTTTTCTGTCAGGGTTCTTCTAACTTTTTTGTCCATTATAGCCGTTGGTCTCCTGCCAGAATTCATTTTTTACCTTCTGTGTGTTAACCACTGGACACGGTAACACTCATATGTGTCCTGAAGCCACAGTTCTTTCACCTGGTGGCTGTGAAGGTGGTACAGTGACTCTCGCCTTCACTTCTCTGTCACTTTTGTCTCTTTCATGCAGCAGCGGCCGTTGAGCCAGCAGACCGAAGTCCTCGGCCCACCTCTGCACCAGCCATTGCTCCGAGCCCAGCCGCAGAAGGCGGTGTCCCAGGAGCGCCTGTCAAGAAAGCGCAGAAGGAAACAGTGCAGGTTGAAGTGAAACAGGAAGAGGCACCGCCTGAGGATGCTGAGCCAGAGCCCTCGGAAGCATGGAAGGTATGTCATAAGCCCAGAGGTCCAGCTCACTCACTTTTGGTTCAGAGGTGTTGACTCCTTGAGCAGGAGGGTTCTCAAAGCACTGGTTTTTGTTAAATCCTAACGAAGTTATTTCTTCCTTACTCTTTCTGAAACAAGGTAACTCCCTGTAAACCTGTAAAATATTTTCAAAGAATTATGTCATGAAGACTGTAAGCTCTCCCAGATGTTTTCAGGTGACACACAGCTTTACCCAACTTAAATTTTAAAAACTGAGTCTGTATAAGTCACCAGCACTGTGATCATCTGCTTTTAAAAATAATTTTTACTCATCCAGAAGGAATCTGCACATTCCTTTCTAAGAGTAAGCTCAGCTAGTATGATTAAAATATAATTTGATCTCCTAAAATGGATATATATGTAACGTGCCCGAAGAATATCCAGATACTATATGAAGCACATATATGTGGTTGTTCAAATCTTAAGTAACTTATAAAAAGAAGATCCATTCTGTAAGGAAAGTTACGCTACTGAATTGTTTATAGTTCTGAGTTGATTGTACCACAGTCACTGAACTTTGTTGAAAAATCTCAAGTTTCATTAGTAGATTTCCCAGGAGTAACTGTACCTGAACTAATCTTTTATATGTTGATGAGCTTTTAAAAATGCATTTAAGCAGCTATGGAGTTGAGGTGTCAGTTCAGATTTATTAAAGTAAATACAAGTCTCACTGTTGACAACAGAAATTAATAGAAACAATCTTTATAAGAAAAGCTACATTTTTATATGTCTGTTAAGAAATGTAAAACTGTGTAAGACCTTAGTAAGTGCTCTCACCTTGGCAGATAGATTGATTAATTCTGTTCTTTTGGAGCCAGTTCAATATCTAGTTCATCTATAAAGCGTGGCCAGTCTGGCTCTGTTTTGATTGTATTAAAAAAGTATTCAGTGTGACATAGTTCTCACTGTCCTTTGAGACCAACTCGAGTCCAGAGGTAGGGGGAGATTGAATGAAGGGTAAGTGTTTGCATTTTTGTATCTAGCCAAATGTGCTTGACATTGGCCACAAGGTTCAGTATCAACCGTGCCTTTTTGATGCTAGACTACTTCAGTTTTTAATGTTAGGGTAGCTCACCTGGCACTTTGACTATCTTTTCATTTATATTGCTAACTGAAAATGTTGAATTACCGGAAGTGGCAAGGGAATCTTTCTGGTGGCTAAGATTCCTTTGGCTTTGTGCTTACTTCCTTGTTCTTTCACCTATCTGGCAGACAAAAGTATCTTCATGAATAGGTTCCCTCCCTTTGCTCTTGGGACCTCAGCGGAGTGGAGAGATCACTTCCTGTTACATGCTCACCATTTAGGTGCCAGTAGGGGGCCTTCTTGCTGGTTAATTCTATATAAATGCATTTTCAGATACTTGTATTGAGATCAGACTGAAGGCCACTTCTGATAACCTTCTACTACTAGTGACAGAGCTAACAGTGACTTGAGTTAATTTTATTTGTAGCAGTTAGAAACTAATTATGACATGTGCCTGAAGCTGTATTTACTATATAAAGCAGCAGTAGTAATAAAGTAGCCCTGTAACTGTGGAAATCTTATTACCTAACACTAATTTGGTGCCAGATAGAGAGAGCTTTTTGGCATCTTGAGTCATTTGACAAGGCCTATTTTGCAGGTGTGGAGACAGTACCTTTCTTCATGTGCATATTTATCTCAGTTAATATTCTCTATAGGAGCATATGCAGAACTACTTGGTCTCCATTCTTAAACTGTAGAGGCTCTCAACTTCTTGCTGTTGGATTGCTAAGGACCCAAAGCAAGAAGTCATTATTCATTTAAACAAGTAATTTAAGCTTTACCAAATAATTCAAAACTTACATTTGCTAAGCATTCACAACTCTATGGAGATATTGTCTCCATTCTATCAATAAAAAACTTGAAACTCAGAAAGGTGAAATAACTTGTGAACAGCCACAAAGCAGGTGGGATTCAGAGCAGAAGTAACCCAAGTTGTTACTTACCCCCACAGTTAAAAGGGCTGTAGCCAGATGTGCTTATGATTTGACAGCATCACAAAATTCGTTGTCATCTTATGTTCCTTATATTCAGTCCCAGAGAAAACAGCACAATGACATAATATTCTGAGGTAAGGCTGCCAAATGTGATCAAGAAGAAGATGTCAAGGAAATTCCCTGACAGTCCAGCGGTTAAGACTGCGCTTTCACTGCTGAGGACCCAGGTTTCCATCCCTGTTTGGGGAACTAGGATCCAGCAAGCCGCTTGGAAGCCAAAAACAAAGAATATGTCAAAATCACAAATTAATGAAGTTCTGTGAAGAATGTAAAGATAGAGAGTGATTGATTTGACCCTTAATAAAAACATTTTTCTCATTTTGATATATCCAGTGCTTTAGGCATTGCTTACTATTATGCTTTCTCTTAACAGTCTTGTTTTTTAAATTTATGCTTACTCCACTTGGGGCATATACAATGACTGCTACTAAAGGTATTTCAAAGCTAAGCAGGAGGCCTTAGTTACTATCTTCCTACTACTCAGGATGAATCTTTCACACCCACCGAACACATGGGCTCCCACTCCCTGGAGAGGGGAGTACAGTGTGTTGAATGTTGCAGCTGAGCCCTGTGTGTGCTTATTTATAAATCAGCCTTGGAAGTAACTGCATGCATCAGTAACATTTGCATTGAGTTTATTGTGATATGTTGTTGCCTAATAAACTCAAGGGTTAAACTGCTTTCTTAAGTAGATTGATCAACTAACAGAATTTTTTTGTATTTACCTGTTTGGTGTCATATGTGATTTATTTTATGTGTCCTTTAAGTGTAAAGACTTTGTTTTTGTTTCTGTCATATATGTCACACATGAGTATCTTCATTTGTAAATTTGTTTTTAACTGTCATTTAAAATACTTCTCCATCATTTTTTAAAAAGGAAAACATGACTTTTTAAAGCCTAAATTATTGTTTTTAGTAAATACTTTTTAAGAAACAAGTAGAAACATGTTTTCTTCATCAATAGAATAATTACCTTAATTTTTTTTTTTTTTTTTTTAATCCTTTGGCTGTCCATATTACCTCTTCAGCCTTGAGAATGTGATGGTGAACTGACAGATTGTTATTGAGAACAGTGGCCTTCCCTGTAACACCCCCTGTACAATTGCATCATATCAGTTTATTTCATAACCACCTAAAGATGTGGCTGTTTTGGAAATATTGCCATTCATAGAAACCTACTAACCTGAAATGTTTTTACCACTTTATTTCTTAAATGTAGGTGGAAAAAACCCACATCGAGGTCACAGTACCCACCCCAAACGGTGACCAAACGCAGGTTTGTGCCAGCGGGCCGCTTGTTCCTTTTTCCCTCCCTCCCCAGTTTTTTCTTCTCCCGTCTTCCCTGCTCCTTAAAAAAAAAAAAAATTATACATATATATAAAATGAAGGTTCAAACAAACTTCAATGAGACAATACTTTATCATTTTTCTTTCTTTTTTTTTAATAATGGCAAAACAGAAGCTTGCAGAGAAACCTGAAGATCTGATAAGAATGAGGAAGGTTAGCCATTTTTCACTTTCACAAAATCATATTACCATCACCCCTGCTGACTTTCATATTGCATTAAAAAGACAGTGATCCATTCTTTTCATTGATTTCTCTTAAGCCAGGAGTACTTTCAAGTAGCAGATGTATACACACACACACACACATATATACACACAAAAGTATATATATATACACACACACATATGTATACTAAAGAAATTATAATCCTGTACTGTATATTGAAAAATGTCATTAAAATAAACTTTTTCAGTATGAAAACACCTTCTTAAATACAATGAAATAAGTGAAGGCCAAATCTATCCTTTAAACTATATAAGAAATATTTCACAGTGGCACCATATGCTTGGAATCAACAGTATGCATTCAGTATTTATGCTCGATGGACTTGAGTTTGAGTAAACTCTGGGGATCCGTGAAGGACGGGGAAGCCTGGCGTGCTTCTGTCTATGGGATCATAAAGAGTCAGACACGACTTAGCAACTAAACAACAGCATTATGGAAACCATCATAGCAGCAACTCCCAGTATTGCTAATAATTATGGGTTTGGCTGTTCTGTGTCTCACTCTTCTTAGCTAGGGAGTGGGATGAATGTTTTTACTGAATAGAATATTGACTGACTCTGTATAAAATGTCCTTAGATCTTTCTTATGGAAGGCATTAGAGATGTATGTCCTGCAGTATTACTAAATACGAAACAATGTCAAAAAGCTAAATAATATTTTAAAGCATTTGCCTACTCCATGGAACACAGAGATTCAAGACTTCTTAAAGTCATGCGTTTTAAGATAACCCTCAAACAGCTTAGCTTCAAAAAGCAACATAAAACAGCTTGTTATGTAAGAAGCCAATGAAGCCAGGAGCACTGTCTGTTTAAATATCATCATCGCATTCTCCCATCATTCATGAACAAGGCCATCCATTTTCTGCTGGTAATTGTGTCCTCTGTGTGTCCTTGTGGTTCTGTGACCATTTCATGTTGGCATATGCTTCGCTGTGGACATTTAATTTTAAATATTTTTTTGGTTTGCCAATTTGCAGTTTTTTCCCGCAAGAACAACATTTTAATTTTTTATGCTTTTCTGTTTTTCCCTCTTTCATTTTCACAGAAAAAGAGAGAGAGACTAGATGGTGAAAACATTTATATCAGACATAGCAATTTAATGTTGGAGGTTTGTATGAACTTGAAGCTTATTTCAGTTGGTTGCCTGTAACCTGCATTCTTCGCTGATCCCCTTTCTTCTTTCTGTGCTGCGTTTGGTTTTGCATGCCATTGCATGAGAGAACTTTAGGTTTAAGATGCTTTTGCATGTTGGTAAACATGAAGATATGCAACCATCTCTACTTGTGAATCTTTAGTTTCCATTTCTCATACTTATCCAAAATATATGATTGGGACTACCTCTCTGCATCCCATGGTTCCATTGTTTTACCCACTTTTAGAAAGAACTGTATCACTGTTTAAAAGTTTCTTGACTTGTCCAAGAGTATAAATTCCTATATGTCTCAAGCATCAAATTTGTATGGCTTTTTAATCTTCTGAACCTAGAGAGTGTGGAAAAGTATGATCACAATTCAAAATGGACGTGTGAAAATGACAAAAGAGTAGTCAGGGAAAAAAAAGTAAAATACAGGAAGGAAAGAAGGGAGGCTGGCATTTAATGAGTAGTTCGTATGATATAAGATAGTTTAATTATAAAACAAGTCTGAAAGTGGAAGTCGCTCAGTTGTGTCCAACTCTTTGCAACCCTATGGACTGTATAGTCCATGGAATTCTCTAGGCCAGAATATTGGAGTGGATAGCCTTTCCCTTCTCCAGGGCATCTTCCCAACCCAGGGATCGAACCCAGGTCTCCTGCATTGCAGGCGGATTCTTTACCAGTTGAGCCACAAGGGAAGCCCAAAACAAGTCTATGGGTATGGAATTTTTATTTTAAAGAGAAAATTGAGGTTTAGAGAAATTAAGTAATTTCTTTGTGGTTATTATAGACTAGTAAATTGGTAAAGCTCGGATTTGTGTTGGGATCCATATAATTATTAAACTACACTTTTCTCCCATTCAGAAATAGCAACATACTATCTGCTATAGGAATTGTAAGGTCATTATATTCAATATTGATCAGATTTTCACCAAACTTATATTAGTATACTTTATCTAGTTTCAGACTCCACACTGGATAAGGAAATATAAAACTAACTAGAAGATTGGAGGAACTCTATGAGGAAAAATGAAGGAAATTGGAGTCATTCTGTGAAAAAACAGATCATGTTTACACATCAGAAACTCTTCTCTAATGACCTAATTATGACTCCACTCAAGACAGAACCACAAGAATCCATTCTGACATCATGGATTTAACTCAAGTACAAAGGAAATATAACTGTGTAGGAAGATGATAATGGCACCCTGCTCCAGTACTCTTGCCTGGAGACTCCCATGGACGGAGGAGCCTGGTAGGCTGCAGTCCATGGGGTCGCTAAGAGTCAGACACAACTGAGTGACTTCACTTTCACTTTTCACTTTCATGCATTGGAGAAGGAAATGGCACCCCACTCCAGTGTTCTTGCCTGGAGAATCCCAGGGACAGGGGAGCCTGGTGGGCTGCCGTCTATGGGGTTGCAGAGTCGGACACGACTGAAGCAACTTAGCAGCAGCAGGAAGATGATAAATGGCTCTTGCCTTCAGGAAGCATACAGTGTAGGGACAAGTGGAAGAGAGAAACAGTGAATAAATAAACTGATAAAATGATTGTAGTTATTATAAAAGCTATGAAGAAAATAGTATGCCATGCTAATAAAAAGGATCTGCTCCAAATAAGGTGGACAGGGAAGTTGTCTCTGATGAGGTAACACTTCGCTGAGACCTGAAAGATGAACATATGTAACAGAAAGTATTATTAAAGTGGAAGTTTGAAGAAATTTTTTTAGATAGAACTTAGCCTCCAGGAATTAATTAATCTCATCTTATTCTTTATCAATACATATATTTTGAGTGCCTGCTAGGTATAATATAATATACTTTGATAAAAATAAACTATGGCCAGTTTTCATTAACCATGTACTGCATGGTGGGCACAATACCAAGTACTTTATATATATTTACCTCATGTAACATGGAGTTTCTTAGGCTGGATCCTAAGACATTTTAAACTTGGTAGCTAGATCTCTTTGCTTTCGCATGTAACTGAAACTAGACCTGAATGGTTCCACTTCTGAGATTAGGAAGAATAACAGATGTCAGTTGATCTCCTTATTATCAAGCAGTGTAACGTCTCCCAATTCCAAACATGCCTGTTTCTTGGCTTGCCCGTCTTTGATCCCTCCTCTTAACTGGAACCTGCAGTACCAATCATATATTTGTCCTTTGTTCCGTGAGGTGTGTTATGGCTTCTGAGACTCACAAAGTCCCTGTGTGTGATGTGTTTTTCCCAGCATTTCATTGACAGCCATGAGAGGGAATTTCTAAACAAGTGTGTGTGTGAAAATTAAAGCTACTAACTACCTTTTCAGAATATTTTCTATTTAATGACGTGTTTGGTTTGATTGCTGCTCAAGTTGTAGGATGATAGGCATCAAAAAGTGTCTCACCTGAAAACAGCCAAAACAGTTTGGCTAACCATCATTCTCTATATTGTAAAAGTTCCCCCCTACACCGCTCCCCACCCCCCGCCACTTAAGGAAGTTCTCTCAAGTTATCTGTCATACTAGCAGATTTTTAAAAGTATTCTCTCCTCCCCCTACTCCTACCCCACCCCCACTAATGCTTTGTTCTGGCACAAATAAGGTCGAGTTCATTTTTAGATCTGCTGCCGCCTCCTCCATCTCCCAAAGAGAACCTGTAGCAAGTGTCTATGACAATTTCTATTTGGAACAGGTCCCTTTGAAATTTTAATTTTCCTCCGTGCCCCCACAGGTTTCCAACAGAGCCAGCTAAAAAGGTTGGAGAAAGCTCCCTCAGAAGCTACTGATTTTATTGAAACATTTATTTTCTTAGATGCCAAGCCAAACAAAAGCTAAGCAGGCCAAGTAACAAATCACCAGCCTCTCATAAGAGGCTAATAACCCAGAGAGTTATGGTTTTATCGTAGCATCTCTTGATCATTTTTGTTTTGCTCCATTCCCACCTTTAACCCTCCCAAACCTGTTTAGTTGTTCTTGGCCTGAGCAGATTTGATTTTTGTCAGAAGCTAGGTCAAGAGCCAGACATGTCTGGTGGGTCTCAGTTGTTCAGCCAACTTCGGAGTCGTTGACAGAGCTTGTTTCTGCTTTTCTTTAGCTAGTAATCATGATTTTCTTGCTTTCAGCTAGAACAAAAGTGCAAACTGTGGTTTCCCCATGGTGATGCCCATTTTCATGAGCTATACTCACATGTCACCCCAGCAGGCAATGGGGGAGCTACAGGATTGCCCTTTTGGGGTTAGTTTTCTCTTGGATCTCAGATCACGTAAACCTCTTTCAGTTTTGCAAAAATAAAAAGAATAGACTACTAAATGAATTTTCTGAATGAGTATCTCCTGAATCAAAATTGTGTCATATGCTTCACTGATTCTTTTTCTTCTACTGTATTCTCTTTGACATTGCTTTTGAAGAAAATTTACTTAATTGAAGCCTCTATTGCCCCAGGAGAAACTTTTTAAGCAACTTTTTGTTTAAACAAGTTCCTTCCCCACCCCACCCCCTAAATGAGGCTGTTTCCCATGGAGCCAAAAAAAAAAAAAAGACTAATCCTCAAAATTCACAGAGCGTATTAAGAGATATATTTAGTATTGTGCTTTTCTTGGATACAGAACTGCCTTGATATATAATAAACACAGAATTTTTAGCAGTCATCAAGTGACAGGCTCCCACATGTTTTGATTTCAAGCACAGATCTTTTGAGTTTTTTGAAGAAATATGTTGGACAAAGAACATTTGAGGTTTTGTCTTCACATTGTATTTCCCAGATTATTTCTGGCCTAGTCTGTCTTTTGAAAGTTGGTTACTGCCTCCTGTTACATAAACTTGAATGTTATTTATTATATCATTTCTAGCTTTATTTGTCCAGTTTTGATCATTTCTCCTTGGAATATCCCCCATGAGAGTTTTCCCCTAGTTGTCCGGTAGTCACATCTGCTCGAATAGTTATTTTAAGTTGTCAGTGAGATATAATAAGGTATTTGACAAGTTCTTATTAAATTGCTCCCTATCCATTGACAGTTACTAGAAGACAGTTCTTATTTTGAATGGTACTAAGGGATGAAGTAAAGCTGTCAGAAGGTAGAAAACATAAGGCTTTTAGTGTGTGTGGATACTATTGACAAAGAAAAAAATTCCATTATACTGTATATCCTGAGTAATTACTCAGAAATAGTAACAATCTGCTCTGGAGGCTTGAGCCAGGAATTTCAACAATACATTTTTGTATCGAGAAGGGGTTATTCCTGTTTACCGAAACCCAGCAACAGCCACCAGGTATTAAGAAAGCAAAACTCTCTCCAGGTAGAGATAGAGGGATACTGTGCAGTAACAGTTCATTAAGGCAAGGCAGCCAGTAGTGGGAGTCAAATCTTTCACCATGTCCTTCCTTTAACAATTTCTCCTTATCTATTGCTATCTCCATCCTGCCTGAGCTGAGCCTTAATCAGTTCCTATCAAGCTGAGGCTAATTGGGCTGTAGGATTACCTGTTTGGGATGAGGAGTTGGAGATCCAGCGCTGTGACATGATGGGAAAAAGAGTTGTAACATTAAGGAGTGAGCTCTTTATAGGTTCTATAACTGCTAAGAGCTATAGAGTGATGATGCTTTACTGCTTCCAAGAAAAGCACCATGTTAAAAAAAAAAAAACAAAAAACAAGAAAATATACCATATTGTATATTTACAATCTGAATGTAATTTATGGATTAATAACATCTGTCCTGGATGTGGAGTTATTTTCTACCAGTGCCCATAGTATTCTGTGGGTTTCCATTGGTGTGGTCTTTCCCTGAGTATTCATTGTTTTGCATCTGTGTCCTTTCAACTGTAGGATTTAGACAAAAGTCAAGAAGAGATCAAAAAACATCATGCCAGCATCAGTGAGCTGAAAAAGAACTTCATGGAATCCGTACCAGAACCACGGCCTAGTGAATGGGATAAACGCTTATCCACTCACTCTCCCTTTCGAACACTTAACATCAATGGGCAGATCCCTACAGGAGAAGGAGTGAGTACTTTGTGTGATGAATTGTGAGAATGAGTGAAATAAATGCTTTTGTATATTGATAATCTGTACCTGAAAGTTTAGAGCTGAAATTTAGCTTTGGTGTCTCATCAGTTCATTCCAGCTTTATAACATTCATGATCAGACACTTAACTTTTTAAGTCACGTGGACCACCCAGTCCAGTTATGGGAGCCATTTAGAGCGACCAGTTGATGATTAGGCCCTGAGATCTGTCTCTGCAGCTGCATGCTTCTGGCTAGTGTATGTTTACAAATTGACCATAAGCCAGTAGAACTTTATGTCCAAACTGTGCCTTCAAGGGCCAGAGAGTTTACTAAATTTAGTAAGATCAAAATTGGAAAGGGATAAGCATTTTTTAAAAACTCTGTTTGAACACTTGCACAACTTAGAAATGTCTGGAATGGTTGACCACAATTATATAATAAACTGAGGCGGCCTCTAAGCCAGAAAATGGAGAATACCAAGTCTTAATGATTGTATTTCAGTTTTAGAAGAACTATTGATGATTTATTTTATGAGTAACGTCAAATTTAATAATACTATTTTTTTTAAGATAGTCACAGTTAGAGGTGGTGATACCTTTTAGAGGCTGTCCTTTTTCTATTATTGTTGTCATTCCCTATTTTAGAAATCCTACACCTGAATAAATGAATCTGTGTAATGAGAACATATTGAAAGTTAGTTTGAGCATGTATTCAAAAATCCTTTACTTAATCTTTACCCTGTACAGGTTAAGTATGTACGTGTGTGTATGTATATATATAGTCATAGTCACAGTGTAATGATTTTTAAATTATATGTTTATTTTCCCTAAAAACAATAGCAGTTCTATTTAAGAAAGGTAAAGTGATATCTTAATAATTTTTCAAAATTTAGTTTTTATATTCAGAGTTCATAGTAAACTATTCCAACTTACTGTTTAGTTTCTGGAACTGGAGAAGATAGTAAAAGTTTGTTCACAAAGGATACATTTTATATTTTTCAAAATGTGATTAAAACTGGCTAACAGCTGTCCAAAGAGAGTTGAACCCACTTCACCAAGAAGGGTGGAGAATTCCTGAATGATGGGCAGTGAAAATGTTACTGGGGATGATAGGATGCAATTTTTCCTATTCTCTGTCCTCTCAGCCTCCACTCCCTGGTCCTTAGTTCCGTATCCCAAATCTGGGGCATGAGACAGTGACTACCTTCTATAAGCCCATGACCTCATGAGAAAGCACTTGTTGCTACCTCACCTGGCTAACCCTGCAACCTATAACTGCATATTTTCTAAATATGTTTTCTTTTTGACTCGTTGCAGGTAATAAAAGATGCTCAAATACTTTGAAAAAGTAACTTAGTACTCTCTTGGATGAAGTTTGGTAAATTCAAACCAGTCTCCATTTCCAGAAAATAGTCTTGTGTCTTAATAGAAACCCTTCAGAAACCATCTCAGGGCTGGTTTAGGGAATATCTGTTTCATTCTGTGGATTTTGAAGAAATGACTTTTACAAATTAAATTAGATCAATATGGAGTACTTTAGCTCTAGGGTTATGGTGTTACCCCTCTACATGAATAATGTAATACATAAGGACTATACTGTGATAACCTTTTATATAGGTTAATCCCACTTTCTGGCATATCTTACTTTTTCTTTGATAATTAGGGCAGTATTTCTGTTCTCTGGGGATACCTCTTCCACCTTTGACAGCATTGTTGTTGCATTGCAAGGCAACTGAATTTTATATAATTTGTGTGTGACCAGGTGAAGAAAACCTCTGTCCTTCCCTCGGAAAGAAAGGTTGGTGGGCCAGAGGTAAAGCTGCCGTTATGACTTGTGCTTCTCAATCAGAATTGGCTCTTGTCGTGGCACTAAGCACATAATGCCCCCAAGCTGAACAGCAGCTGCTCAGTGATTTTTTTCTTTTGGCAATACTAGTAAATTCATATCCACCGCCTTTGGACCTAACACATGTAACATTTTCACTGCTGCATTTTGCAGCTTTCAATTTGCTTATTTCGGCGCATGGCTGGTTGAAAAGCTGCATGAAGATGTAAATATGTATTCAGAGAGAAAAACGAATTTAATTGTACCCTGTTCTTTTTATGTTGTCTTTCTTCTCCCTCTTATGTTCTTTTAAAAATCATTATAATTTTGCATCCTTTATTTTCCTTTTCTTCCTTGTTTTGCTGACCAGTCCCCCAGCTACTTTCTCCCTGATACATATCACTTAGGGGCGTGCAAAGAACCAGTGTCGAACTTCCCAACAGATCAGAGAAGGCTGGCTCAACTGAGAGAACTTAGAGCCAAGTTTTTCCTTTCGTAGCAAACATCTGTCTTGACTGGATGGCAGAGTACAGGAATTGCTGGGGGAGAAAAATTTCTCAATTGGGAAAAAATAATTTTCCATAAAAGTATCAAAAACATTTGCTTAATATGATGTATAAACCTTTGTGATGGTCCTTATTATTATTTTAAATCATGATTCTGAGTGGGTGGGGAGGGAGTTTGTAACTATTGAGATTTGTGAGGGTTTGGGTTAGGGTTTTTTTTCTGGTAGATCTTGGAGGCTCATATAAACTTTTATACTTTTGTTTTTCTTTTGCAATCTTTGAAATGTATAGGATTAAGATTTTTATTCCCTTGAGCAAAAGCTAATTGCCATACTGAATGAACTATTGCAGTTTTTTTAAGCCTATATGAAGAGATATGAGGATAACATTTTATATTCTGCCATTCTATTTGTAATAAAAGTAACTTTTTTGATGGCAAGAAGAATGCTTGATTATTGGCTTTGCCCAGTTGATCTAAGAAAAATTGGCAGCACCAAAGCAATGAAAAATGACTGAAAATTGGTGTGAATATCCTTAAAAGAGGAATAAATACTGTAACTAATGAAGTCCAGTGATTCCTTGAACTTTGAGGATTTTTGATCTTCATTCATTCACTCAGAAAATTACCTATTGAGTACCCTACTGTGTTCTAGAAACTTTGCTAGGATAATTGCCAAAGCAAAGTAAAATACAGTGTCCAAAAGATCTTCCCAAATCCTTTGCACATCCCCAAGTATCATTTTTGAGCATTTTCCATCTGTCATTTTGTTCATCTTTCTCTGTCTTTCTTGATCTTCTACCGTGAAAGCAGACACAGGAACGTGCTCTGTTAGTGCAGGACGAAGAGAAAGTTAAAAGGCAAGAGAGATCTACTGAAAGAGCCTTGCCCCAGCAAGAAAATGAAGAAACTCTTCCCAAGGTTTCTATTCCAATCCCTGAGGATCACAAGTTTCTCAAAAAGTGCCACCTCTACTCTAGTACTTTTTCATCTCCTCGTGTTCCTTTCGTGATGTCTTTTCTCCTGGTTCTTGCATTGGCTGTCTGGTGGTTGGTCTTTCTGTGATCGGAAAACAGGGGGCTCGTCTGAAATGTCAAGACTAAAACCATTGAACTTTGTCGTTCGCTTCTACTGTGTTACCTCCTGTGTGTTACCCTCTGATCTTGATAGTTCCTGTCCCAGGGGAGCGCTTGTGATCATGTCCTGTCAATACAATGTTACTCTTTATAGATGATATATCATGGGGTACAAAGGAGTAGCCATGGATTGCCAAAGCCAGTTTTCCTCACTGAAGTTTAACAAGTTTAGGCAAATTGGATTTAAGCATGCAGCAGGTTGGTACTTTGCCCAGAAGCTTTAATTCTCTTATCCTGCATGTTCTTACTGTTTACTGTTGCTCAGTACTCCTCTCCAGTGCTTCTCACAAAGCAGGGTATCCTGTAGACACATTTGATGGAATGTCTTCCCAATCCTTGATAGTTACTTGTGTGGCATGGGCTTTGTAGTTTAAGAAAAAATTCAACTTGCTAAACTTTCCAAAGCCTTAAAATGGTACATTTTAATCTATGAATCCATAACCACTCCTTTTCTTGAGATATCAAGTCAGTACATACAAAAGCCTTTTTCTGAAAAGGGCTTTTGACTTCCGTGGCCTTCTTATGTATGTTTCTGAGGTGTACAGGGACAAACAACTTTTATCCTGCCCAATGTACAGAAGAGGTCTGCAAAAGTTAAACGCATTTTCCACAAATGTAATGTTGATGGTATAAGGAAAATGGTGCTGGTGCCCTTTAACCTCCAGCCAGGGCTGAATTTTCCAGACTACTCTGCCATCTTCAAAAGTCCTGGAATAACAAATTTCTTGAAGATCTGGACATATGCATACCCTTCTCTGAATTAGAATACTGTGTTACTTCTTTATTGAATTAAGTAATTATATTGCTAAAAGCAATATTTAGCCATTATGATAAGGTTAAAGTATATATTGATATATTTTGTTTTTCTGATAGACTTCAGACTTGTTTATTCTTACATGTGTGTTGAAATTAATTGTCTTTAATCCATGGTCTTGTGAGCTAAGGCTCTGTTGTGACAAGTACGTGTCTTCTGTTTGCATGTTGATTTTTAAGGCTTCCCTGAAGTAAATATGCGTGTGCTGTCTCTTCACAACCCTACTCAGATGCCTAACCTGTTTTTCTCCCCTCAGTATTAATGAAATCTTGCATGTAGCCTGTTTTTTATGGCACTTGAATGTACCAATGTGGATGATTTGGTTAATGTCTCAAATATTGTTTTGAAATCTGAGTTCATAGAGTTGTCAAACTGAGATTATTGCACTTTACTTCTCAACACTTTCCAGCTGATGAAACTTCTAAACAAGACTTTTTAAGGTGGTAGCTTCTTAGAGTTTAAAAAAAAAAAAAGAGAGAGAACGGTAGAGCCAAGACTCTTTAGTTCTTCAGTACCCACCACTGCTACTCTCTTTTTTCTGGAGACATGTAGAAATAATACTATGGCATTTCCTGAAAACTGTGACTAGGTTATTATAGGCTCTCCAAAAAGATGGGAAAGAAGTGAGAAGCAAGTTAAAATTTAAAATCTGGTATAAGTGTATATCTTTCATGTCACAGGCTATGTTTGTTTATAAGAAATATTTTGTAATTAAGCATATTTGTTTATACTCATAATAAGGAGAGAGAGACCTCGAATCAACCTGAGATATTGCAGAGCTGTTCTGTAAGACAGAAAGTGATCGTAATAATACTCCTCTTTATCTGAAATAGACATGGGAACTTTGCTTATGAAATAACAAAACTATAGTTATCGGTTAGATTCTTTTAAATTTTTTTCAAGAAACAAGGAAATAACCTTAGGATTTTATTGATGCTTTTATAACTGTTTCAGATTATATTTCCAGTTTTCATCCTTGTACATAGCTTTTTACTCATTATTGTAAGCATCACCTTGAGTTGTGTTTCCCTTTGTATTGGAGTTGATTTCAAGTCCATTAAAATTCTAGTGTAAGCCAGCAATACTTTTCGGTTTTCTGAAGTGCAGCAGGAGTTCTCAGATGGTCAAAGGAGAGGCCTTTTCTTCTGTTAATAGAGTAAGAATGGTTGAGAAGAGAAGGGCCAGTCCTTTGACTAATAAGCTGGCTGGTGCAGTCTCAAAAGATATGCCTGTCACAGTTATCTTAGGGAAAATAGTTTACACTGCTGTCCATATGTATAACATAAAGCTGTAAATAGTCTTGGTTTTCCTCTCACATCTCATTTCATTCTTGATACCAGAGACAGATCCAAAGAACTGTGTGTTGGTTTTAGCTTGATTCAATCTTCTTTTTTTTTTCTTCAGCCTTCTTAACAACAGGTTGATGAGTGAAAAACAATTGGGACTAAGTAAAAAGTCTTGGGTTTTTGCCTTGGTTTTGCTAGTAGTTTATTCCTAGGGTGACTCTGAGAAGCTGACTTAACTCCTTGGTGCCCAGAGTTCCACCTAATAACGTAGAGACAAACCTACCTCTTGAGAATGTTCCAGGAACCAGGAGCTCTGGTGGGCATGGAATGCTTGGCCTTTTAGGGACTAGAAATTTTAAAAAAAAGCAGACACATTTGCTTCCTGGATTTTTTTAAAATAAAAGTAAGCAATTAGATAGCTGTATTTATTTCCATCTACTCCTTATTGACATTTGAGCAAACACTTAAAACAACTAAAGTTAAGAATTCCTCTTACTCTTAAGCAATTCATCTTACCTCTGTGGTATACTTCGAGTGGACCATACTTGAAAATAAATCCCGCATCTATATTTTGGACCTGTCTTTTAGCCATCTTCTTATGCTAGACATATGGATTATTAGACATGTGGATTATGAAGGAGCTTCAGTTTTCATGGGTCAGTTCTATTACTTCTTTGTATCTTTAGCAAAAGTTTTGAAGGGAGAAGATACCAACTCTGTTGAGTAACATGAGACTAGGGATTATCTGTGGACTAGATTTTGTTGTCATCTTAGATCCTAGTACATTTCTTCCTATTAAATACTACTTAAATTCCTGTGGATGTAAGACAATTCACCTTTTCCTACATTCCTAAGTCACTATTGTAATATTTCCTACAGAAGAGAATATAAGACATTTTTTGCATCAGAGGTTTGCTTATTTTTTGAAGGCATAACCAGTCAAAATTTATACTTAGCCTTTACCAGTGACCATGTAATTATGAAAGGAAGACAGAAAATTCAAAAATAGTATGAAACACTAGGAAGTTGCTTTTTTCTTGCCTAGAGTATTGAGCAGAGTAAAGCTATATAGAACTTTTCTACCAAGTTTTCTTCACTTTTGTTCTTCTTCATAGAAATTTTAAAGTCCCAAAGTTCTTTGCAGCATTCTCTGTCATACTGAGAGAGATTATTGTTATGTTGATTCTATTACATATAGAAATTCTGCCTTTTCCCACTGTACTCAAATGAGCCCTGTTGTTTGTAGTTTTGGTAGTAGGAGCAGAGACAACTCTTTACCTGTGGGATGACTCAATCTGCCTCCGCTACACTCTAGGGAAGAGTAGCCATAAGTCTGGTTCATTTCTGCTGCTTTTACCCCTCATGCCTTGGGATCTTCTTTTTACTGTGTCAGAACAAAGAACAGTGCAAAAAGAAACAGGTTGGTGTGGACCTTAGGATTGGATGCCTGAAACAGTTAAGAAGTTGTTTAAGTGAGGAAGCCATAGAAAGTTAGGTTGGAAGAGGAAGTGGGGGTAGCTATGATTCATGGAGTATTTCATTATGTAAATGAAATTCCTGCCATACTAGAACTTGAAAGATAAAAAGAAGAGAAAGTAGAGTGGTTTATTACTCCCACAGATCAGAAATAAAGGTGGAAAGCTAAATAACTTTAATAATAGTCTAACCAAACATACAGATGACAAATTGCCAGGGAAACATCTGCATTGAGAATGCTTTTCTAATCTTTTGTGATTGATATCCTAGAAGGGAGCCCTCCAGTTTATCATAGTCAGAATCCCATTTGGGGTAAATAACAGGATTAAATCTACTCTTAAAGATTAAAGGAGGTGGAGAGGCATAGAGTCCCAACTCTCTTTTCAGGTCCCCCAAATCAATAAAGGATGCAGTTAAATCTCTCATTTTCACCTCTGCTGCTGCTGCTGCAAGGCACTTCAGTCGTGTCCGACTCTGTGTGACCCCAGAGACGGCAGCCCACCAGGCTCCCCCGTCTCTGGGATTCTCCAGGCAAGAACACTGGAGTGGGTTGCCATTTCCTTCTCCAATGCAGGAAAGTGAAAAGTGAAAGTGAAGTCACTCAGTCGTGTCCGACTCTTCACGACCCCATTGACTGCAGCCTACCAGGCTCCTCCATCTATGGGATTTTCCAGGCAAGAGTACTGGAGTGGGGTGCCATTGCCTTCTCCTCTACTGTCTCTTTAAAGAAGAGTTTCCATATGTACAGAATCCGTCTCAATGCAACACAGGGGATTAGAATTAAAGGCAAACCACTGTTTACTGATATCCATTCTTCAATCACTGCCCTCTAGGCAATGTGTTGCAGGGATGGGAAGCAAAGAAGCAGCATTATCAGAAATTTAGGATTGGATAGGTCCCCAGTCCAACTCCTCTCCCTTCCAGTGCTTGATTCTTCTGTGCTGTATCATTTAGATTAGCCTGTGATGAATTATTTCCCAGGATATAACACATTGTGTCTTTGGACATCCTAGATCTTTGGGTATTAATCACTGATGTATTCAGTCAAAGTCTGTTTCCCTGTAGCTTTCAAAAGTCTGGGTCCTAAATGGAGGCATTCTGAAGAATTTTCCATCTCCCACGTTATAAGCTCTTCACAGAGTTAAAAGTAAGTCGTGCTGGAACGAGTCACAGTTCTTGCCCTCAGATAACTTGCCATCTGATATCCAGGTCTGTCCCAGTTTTCCCCCTAGCAGATTATCCTTCTGCTTTCTTCCTCTAGCTTTTCTTGTTTTATCAGCTCTTTTTCCTTCTGGCTCCATTATCCTTTGGTTAATTCCCAGTGGTTTTTTCAGTTTTATGTCCCTTCCCATTGACTCTCCCTCTCTAAAAGAACATTGTGAAGTTCCTGGAGATCTCAGCCTCACCATAGATCACAAGGCACACGGGGGTGTTTGTCTGTTAGATGAAGGAGTTGGGGCTTGCCTTCTCTGGTTTGCATCCTGTAATACCCCCACGTGCTTTGATGTATTCCACTTTGATATGATACAGTTACAGAAACTTATAACATTCTGATGATGATGTAGAGCCCCACCAGAGAAAGTGATACTAAAATTTTGAAATGTTAATCTCTCTCTTTTAGTTTTGCCTGTCTCCTCAAAGCCATGAGGTTCTCAGAGGTATGAAACCTTGTTTCATCTCTTTGCCAAAGATACCTCTGTATCTCAGATACATAACAAATAATTAATATTTGTTAAATTGAATTAAATAGTTCTACAGTAATGGATAAAGTCTAACTTTTCACTTAGAATCTCTTGTACTGGGGCACAAATTTGTACCAAGTGATCCCCACACGAGCAGTCAGTACATGCAGGTAGCCCAAACAATCCCTCTTCAGCCCAGAAGCCTCTCTCCCTCCTGTTAATCCTGTAGCACAGTCCTTGGTTTATTCACAGAATCTACATATACTTCTATGATGTTGTCAATCTCTCTTGTTAATATCTTATAATTTGATGCAGTTAAAAGCTCTTGTCCATTTATCACAGTAATAATCAACTATTTTCATTACAGAATGTTAATATTATCGAGACCAGGGTACTTGTTTATGTGTGTAAATTCATCCCGGGGTGTGATGTCGTTAAGAGTACCTGTTATTTGACATTTTGTTTATCTAAAATACATTTCCAAGAGCAGTTTGGTACATTTGTCTTGTGTTTTACATGCTATAAAAACACTAAATGTATCAAACTGTTGAGCTGTCAAGAGTTTTTGTGTATCAGATAGGCCAGGGGATCACAAACTTTTTCTGTAAAGGACCAGATGACATTTTAGGCTTTGCAGGCCATAGCGTCTCTGTCAAAACTGCTCAACGTTGCCGTTGTAGAGTAAAAACAGCATTGACAAGAATAAACCAAGAAACATGAATGTGTTCCATAAAGTAAATCAAACTTTACTTGTGGACACTGAAATCTGAATTTCTTATCATTTGTGTCACTAAATATTTTTTCTGTTTTTCCTAGCCACTTAAAAACGTAAAACCATTCTTGGCTCACAGCTGTACAGAAGCAAGGAGAGGGCTGGCTTTGGCTTCGAGCTGTAGTCTGCTGACCCCCCAACATAGGTCTAGAGAAACAAAACTGATTAGTTAGACTTTATTCCTTTGTATTGTTTCAAAGAGCTGTAGTCACTACCTTAGCATCTTCATTCAGTGTTGAAGTATTTTTGGTCTTGTTTATGATTGAAAATGGAAAACAAAAGACGAGGCACTCATTCCTATTTATCTGGCAGCCAGGATACACGTGAACTAAAAGCTAAAATATCATCACTCCCGCAGCACCCCTGCCTCTGGCAGTTTCTAGACTGTTCTCTATTAACTGTGCTCTTAACATATTCAGTGACAGATTCAGTTAACCCCTCTGTTCTGTTGGATTTTTAAGGTTCCCAAATTCACCTTCTCTTTAGCCAGGTTTTAAAGATATCTAGTGAACATGGTAAGAAGATGACATGATTTTCACTCTGAACTTTTGGTACACCAAAAGTGTATAAATTTAAGGTTGGGTGACTAAAGGAGGTATTTGAAAGGTTCCCCTTTCAAAAGAAAGAAATTTCTCTGAGAGGAATTCCTTAATTCAGGTCCTACTTGGGCAGTATTTATCAATAAGTTAAAAGGAAGTTATATCCTTTTGGAGGCATCTTTGTGCCCTAGTCAACATGGTTGTTTTCTAAAGGATTTCTTCATATCTGTGACTAGCTTTGGGAGGTGCTCTGTAATACATTCCTAAAACTATGTTCCTTTGAGTCCCCTGGTCCAGGATCCTTCAGCTACGACACTCAGTGGAATAAATTGTTTATCCATTAGCAGTTGAGCAAGATATACTTCTCTTTGGGGGATATTTTCTTTGATGTTTTTTCACGTTATTTGCTCTGTTATTATGTAAATTGATCATGAATAAATCTTATTGCAAGTCTGATTCTGGTTGATACTAATCATTAAAGAAACAGGAGTCAGCGATACTGCACATATATAGACCCACTACCCAAAAGCGGGGTGAGGAGGAACCTCTGCTTCAGCAGATCGGCAAGAGATACTGTCAGCCAGTCTTTGTAGAACAATTCTCTTGTTTTCCCCATATTTTCACTCTTTTCTGTGGCCCAGTAATTGTCTTACGCTCAGTCCTAAAACAGAGATAATTTATTGACATGCATTCAGTTCTGAGAATATTAATGTTTTAAATCTGCTTTGGAACGATTTGACTTATTTATACCAAGTTTTAAAAATAACTTTTTTCTAACCCACATAATCAGTCACTACAACACATGTAATTATCACATCTGTTAGAAGCATTTTTAATATGCTGAATTTGTCTTTTTTTAAGAAGCACTCTACAAATTAGTAGTTATTAATACCTCTCTGATCATATTGAGAAACGAAGATATGTTGCAGGAAAAAGAGATTTTTTTCCTTTTCTCTCTTTTTACTGCAGCAGATGGACAGGTATGGACATATGGGTGTGAAGAGAGCTTGCTTTTATAATTAACAGAAGGCTCACTGCTCAATCTCTTATTTAACCATGGGCAAACCTTACCTCTTATCTATTCTCACAGTCCTAGGGTCTATTGTATTACGCAGGTGGTTACTTAAAACCAACATTACACACTTTGAAGTGGTCTGTTTACTAGCACAAAGCATGTACCTTGTGGCCATGTCTGAGTAATATACAATTTTGTAGTGTTTCTCTACATTCCTCTTGGGAATTGATTGAAAGTGTTAACATGGAAAGCCATTTTCATTGTTATAGGATTTTTCAGGAAAAGAAGACACAGCTAATTAATATCTGATCCTTGTTTTCTGTTGTATGTAGTTCTGTGGAACCAAGATGCTGTTTTCTAGATATCAGATCGGGGTATCATGTTTTTCTTAAGTGCTTGTTATTGGCTTTAATCATTTTTGGAATTGGGACTTCTGAGAAATCCTGCCAAATATGTTTGTGTTCCATACTAAGTGATCAGAGTTTTTATGCTGATTATAGCTTCTTGCTTTCCATCTCTTCAACTCAACTCTTCTTAGTATAATGAAATAAAATTGGCTGACCAAAGGCTTCTGGTCTCCTAGACGTGTGTAGTATAACCTTTAATGTATGCTCAATCACTTTGATTTCTGTAGCTCTATTCAGGTTTGAGAGCCCTCATTTGATCTGTGGAGTCCTTGCTGGTGAGTGCAGTGTTAAGGCAAAATTTTCTATTATGTAATAGTTAAAATTTTGCATCAGGCACTGATATTTTACAGCAATTTGCTTTTGCATTCACCTATTCTGGGGATAATCTAATAACAGCTCTATTTAGGAAATGATAAAAACTGTTTTTGAAGGGTAATTGTCATTGGCAAATTCCATTTGCTGGCATTCATGAAAGGCTGCATTCGAGTGATTTTCCTGCAATAGGCAGTTCTACCAACTGTAATTTAATAAAGGCCAGTGTCTTCCTAATAAGCTCCTTTATCCAGATGTAGTTTTTATATGACAGAATAGTAGTGGACCATGAAAATGACTCAAATTTTGTGGAGAAGCTAGCGAGCACCCCAAGGATGTATTTCTAGCCAAGGACCACCAGTAGCACACTAGCTTTATTTAAAAAAAAAAAAAAAGAGTAGGAGAGGATATAGACAAGAAAGAAAATGTAGGATGAAGATAAACATATTGTATGACTAGGAATGACACCATAGAGGGGAAATCCCTGACAATCCAGTGGTTACGACCCTGCGCTTCACTGTCAGGGGTCCGGGTTCCATCCCTGTTCTCTGTGTGGTGTGGCCAAAAAAAAAACAACACGCTAGAGAGGAAAGATGGAATTTTAGAATCATCTTTTGCTAGCTGCTTGGTCACTCTGTTGTTAGTTTATCCCCATCTTGAGTGTTTGTGATTCTAATATCCTTTTCTAAACTGCCAGTTGGTCTGAGTTTTCCACCAAAAGTGTATCAAACCTATTATTTATGAAGCTTTTGGGAGTGGAGGGGCCAGGGGGCATTTTTATTTTGGGTGATTTCTGTTCTCCTTTCTTCATTTGTTTCCTTTTTTGGCTGAAGAATGGGCTACTGCTGCTTGACCTGTCATCTTTATGTGCTGTTTACACATGGCTTTTACAAAAGAAGCCATTACCACATCTGATTTATCTCTTATTGCAAGTGCCCCTTTAAAAGCATTTGTTTTAACTTAACAAATTAAAAAAAAAAATCACCAAGTTAGCATTGTCATACAACCAAGGGAAATACTGATATTATTAATTTTTCAAAATAGGGATAAGATTATAACTATTAATAATATAGTAAATGTATAAAGACATATGTTCTGTTTTTTAGAGCTTTTTCCCAAGGCATTTAAAGCCATTCTTTGCTAAGACATAAACTTGCCATATTTTGTTAGAGAGAAGTATGTGGAAAGAAAGCACTCGCAATTAACTGATTTTATCAGGATTGGAGTCTACATTTTTTAGTTTGCATGTTGTAGACCTTTTGGGGGTGTTATTTAAATACATTTTGATCATTTAAGTGACTGTAATATTTATTGTTTACTTTAGTTCAGAACCAGGAGCTGGACTCTTCTGCTGGGTATCTTCCTTCTGTGCTTTAGCAAGATAACCTCGATTCCTGCTGGTTCTGTGGTCATTTGCAGTGCAAAGCGTTTCTTACTGGGTTTGCAAAGCAAGGGTAATGTGCTCTGTGGGCGTATGTGTGTCTGTGCACACCCCTCCCCCTCAATCCCACTGCCACCTTCTGCTCATTCCCTTTGCCTTATCAAAACCTGTTTTTTAAAATTGTATAAGTAAGTCTAACGAGTCCCCCAAGCCCCTTTTTTTCTGACATACAGAAAAGCTGATAAACGTTTAATGTATTAACTTTCCCTGAGACATTTGCATTTCACCAGGCCACACAGTCATTGCAAAGACGATGGTGACATTACAGATTTGATCATATCAGTAAGCATGATTTCCAAGGTCAGTTCTGACTCTCGGTTTACTTGATTGAACGGCAGAATAGAAGGAAGAAAATGGGAAACCCAATGATAGTTTAATAGATGTAGGAGATTTAGGGTTCCTTTGGGTGAAATGATTATAGAGACAGTATGCTGACTCTGAGCCTCTTTTTACAGAAAATTCAGTAATTTCTGGAAACAGAATCTGGGTAGTAACACAAAAAGATATACTTTAGGCTTAGAAACAGCAATAAATCTATGAAGCTTTAAAATAGTACTTTTTGTAACTGATCAGAAATATTCTTAAAACTGTTAAAAACAGCCTATCCAGTGTTCTTCATGAGAATCTTGGCTCAGGAATACTTAAATATCTTCAGAGTGTATCAGTTTTAGTTATTATCTTCTGTCACAGTTTCTTTCTTCTAAGTTCTACCTGGTGATATCCTCTAAAATATAACGAGAACCTGACTCAGACCGTGCTAAGCTGCAAGGAAGACCGGCCTCAGTTAAACCCATGGTGTCGTTATTCGGTCACTAAGTAGTGTCCGACTCTTTGTGACCCCGTGGACTGCAGCACCCCAGGCTTCCCTGTCCTTCACTATCTCCTGGAGTTTTCTCAAATTCATGTCCGTTGAGTCAGTGATGCTATCTAACCATCTCATCCTCTGTCGCCCTCTTCTCCTGCCTTCAGTCTTTCCCAGCATGATGGTCTTTTCCAATGAGTTGGCTCTTTGCATCAGGTGGCCAAAGTATTAGAGCTTCAGCTTCAGCATCAGTCCTTCCAGTGAATATTCAGGGTTGCTTTCCTTTACGATTAGTTAAATCCATAGGGTTGGCTAATTTGGATACTTAAGAAACACTCATATAGGGACTAGTTCTGGGTTGTGTTTCTTTGCAAAAAGGCATATTTTGAGAAATACAACGACAAATAATATCTAGTATTTGCTTAGCACTTCATTTTGAACACAGTACACAGTTAACCCTCACAATACCCATATCAGGTATATAGTGGTGTTCTGGCTTTCTATGATAAAACTGAGTCTCAGAGCAGTTCAAGGACTGCTCAAGAACAGGCAGTTTTTAAGTGAGAAAACTAGAGCTGCAACGCAGGTCTTTGATGTTTCAGTTCAATGGTATTCTGTTATGCCACAGCTATACCCTAAGTCACTTAGTCCCCAGGTAAAAATGTGATGAAAGTTACAGAAAGTAAATTAAGAAGGCTGGAATTTGTGAGACTCTAGTGACTTATAAAACTACATATTAAAAATGGTGCTTTAAGATCCCCAACCACTAATGAGTTGGTTTATTAACCCTGGACTGCCCTTAACTTGCCTTAAATCCCTCAGGTTATTTCACAGAAAGTCTTAGAACCTGAAATAGGATCTTTCAGTCAGTAGGAACCAGCAGATGGGCATGAGAAATGAGGCCTTGGGACTTCCCTGGTGGTCCAGCAGTTAAGACGTTGCACTTCCATTGCAGAGGGCGTGGGTTTGATCCGTGGTTGGGGAATTAAGATCATGCATGCCATGGTGCAGCCAAAATACAGAAGAGAAAAAGAAAAGAAGCCTTGCCTACTGTTGAGACAGAGTGTCTCACAGCTTTTTTTGGCCTTGGGGGTAATCTGGTTCTTGGCTTTAAAATCATTCAGAAGAAAATAGTTTGTTTGGAAGAAAATAGTTGTTTCATTTACACATTTATTGGAAATATTATTAACAGATAGATTAATAGTTTAAATTCCCAGTAATTAAATCAGACTTCAAGTACCAGTTCTGAGGCAAATCAGATTTGGGTCCAAACGCAAACAAACTAGAAACACGATGTCATCAAACCAAAAGACATTTTATAACTGTAATAATTATTTGTTCTTCATCAAAGAGTATTTCTGTTTTTTTGTGCTTAAGCCTCTAAGTATATTTATGTAAAAGTGAAACTCTTGCTGATTTGGAAGCGAGCGTTAGAGACTCTTTAAGATGGCACTGGTAAAGTGGATTAAGACAGGATAGTTATGCATTTAGTGACAGAATTTGTATTTTGGTCTGGCCAGACTAAGAAAATTATTTCACAGTCATCATTTATGTTTCCTGCTTCTCAATTTAATCAATTTGATAAAACAAAATGTCACCTTATCCTGCTAATTGCCCTTCTCTTAAAATTTGTCCTGTATGATTTCAGCAAGTGCAATATTTATTAATTTGTCTATAATGACTGCACATGCATGTGTATATTTGATGATACAATTTTCATTGGTATTCTAAAAATAGATCCTGGAAACCACTGAGTAGAATATGAAGGAGAAGCATTTTTCTGAAAACGTAAGCATACCTTGATTCCAAGGCTCTCTTTAGAAGTTAGCTTTGTAGCTGATGTGACTCTATTTTCTTCCTTCTTTTAACATTGTTCTGTTAGCTGTCTAATTCTGCTAATGGTGGACTCAATAACATTGTTGACTGGCTTATTTCAGTGTTTATGTCATGTTATAATACCTGAAAATGCACGCACACACACACACGACACCGTAATTAAGCTTACTCACCAGCTCTGTTAAAGTTTGCCTTCTCCCCAAGCTTTCATCATTGCCCCAACCACCACATAGCTCCGAGTTTATTATGCAGACATACTTAACTGCTGTTTGTATATATCATTGTTAATATCTTCATTCAGCTAAATCTAAGTACCCTGGAAATTGGATGACTTCCTTCTTTTATTTATCTCAAAATCTCCTAAAAGAGGATTCTCTTCTGAGGTGACAATTAAACAGCTATTTACTGAATTTGGCCAGTTCATTCTGATGTCTTGTACTTAATTTTAGTAAGAGAAGATTTCAACCTGAGGTATAGAGCACTCAGCCAAAACAAATAAAACCCACACACACAAAAGAAATATAAAGCATTCTGATGTGAAGTATGTGTTTATCCATAGTCAGTATCACTAATCTAGAGCTAATGTTCAGATCAGGTCTTGGGATACTTTAATATTTTATATTCCCAGTGCTTTTGTGACTTTGGCAAGTGAATGATCATTTTCCATGTGTCTTCAGATGTCTAATAAGACATTCTCAGAAAACCTGTGACAACTCACAGATACAGCCATATTTTTATTCATATGCCTGAGAATATCACTGCCATCTCTAAATCAGAAAACATTAAACAAAATGTAATTAAGCTACACTTTAAATTTGAGCTATTTTTTCCACTCAAATAGATTAAGTCCATCACCATTGACTTTGACTTTCAAAACCCACTCAAAACACTAAATTACTAGTGTTTTATATTATATTCTCCATATAAAAGAATTTGTATACCATTACCAGTTGCTGACATTTCTTATTATTCTTTCCATTAACTACTTCTTCATTTAGGAAACCATTAAGGTTTATTTTTAACTGTTTTCAAAGGCTTGGAGGATATTAAGGATTTATTAGCACTTCCTTCATAGATTTTTTACCAGACTCCTCAGGTTTTACAGATCATTTCATTATGAAACCAGTGTAAAAGCTTGCATAAGAAAAATCATTTAATAGCATTTTT
The DNA here is from genome assembly GCF_055505025.1 of Bos grunniens. Classification (NCBI taxonomy): domain Eukaryota; kingdom Metazoa; phylum Chordata; class Mammalia; order Artiodactyla; family Bovidae; genus Bos; species Bos grunniens. The sequence goes on from NC_141166.1 coordinate 12,575,705, forward strand.
ATTATAGAGGTAATGCATATTCATTTTTAAAAGGTTGTGAAATACAGAAAAACACAAAGAAAGAAATTAAATTACTTGCAGTCCTACCTCTATTGATATTTTAGTATACCTTGAGGTCTTTTTCATGTGTATAATTACACATATTAGAAAGTATAATTCTTAAATGGATAAGAAATAAAACATAGTATATTATCAAGAGGAAGATTTAGTCTTTGAAGTTAGCATTTTTGCCTTCTTCCCTCATTCCAACAATCTAATCATGGTCCTGAAATCAAAATGTATCCCTGGAATCATGTGACAAGGTTGACAGTGAAAAAGCTGTTCTTCACTTGGTCCTCAACTGCCTACCCAGGGTTTTAATATATACGAAGATAAAGTGAGACAATAGCAGGTTCTTTTTTTTTTTTTTTTAACAGAGAAAGGAACTATTTTCCCATTGCCAACTAAAGGTAAAATTGGACTTTACTAGGCAAGGAACAAGTGACAAAATGGAGAGAATTACTACATAGACCCTCCAGAAAAAAAAAAAAAACAACAGTATATGGCTCTTGCTTATGCAGCAAAATTTTAGAAAGATTTCAGGATTTATCTTCACTGTGATGCTTATAGGATAAGAGAGTCTTGTCAGCATAACTGTACTTATTTCAATAAAATAGATAAATCCCTTCCTTCAAAAATAACCTAAAAAGGAAGACACTGGTTTGCATTTAATGAAATAACAGCGAAATACATATAAAACACCCATATCCCACTTTTAATAATATCTGTAATCCCTGAGTCAAGAGAGAGGTTATTTATAACTCATAAAAGCACATACATGCTCAGGGCTTGATGATCCTGTGACATAATCTGTTTGAGTAAGTCATTGTCAAGATAAAGGCTTTAGGAGGAAAAAAAAATTCCAAAAAAAAAAATCAAGAGTTTTTTCTCCCCCAAAGAAAATACTGGTTTATCATACTTAGCAGGAACTACTGACTTCTTAAGTAAAACAGAGTTTTCAGTCAAACAGTGTTCCTGCTCACTTAAATACTGGTCTAACATTTTTGCTTCTCATATTCTTGAAACCAACTAGACAACCTTGTGACATATCCTTCAGAAGATCTGTTTAAAGTTTCCAGGCCAGTTTGGTATATGGGGCTGTGCAGAATCTTATATAATCCAATGGTCCATGCTGATGGTCATAGCCAAAGGCACAGCACTGTCAGTTAAAATTCTTTACTCATGTTAGATGCCAAATTGTGTGTGTCTTATGTCATAAGGATTTTATATCTTCTTTTTGCCCCAATCACTTCTTCTGGCTTTCCAGCCATCTGCTTATGTTTCAAAGTATGGTGTCAGCCACTAAGATCAGACTCCGCTGAGAGGACTTTGGGCAATTTTTGTACTTCCCAAAAGAAAAGTCAGGGTTATTGTATATTCTTTTGAATGTAATAGGATGTGTCCTTTGGGCCTACTAGAAATACTTTCTGTTGCCATGGGTAGAAATGGCCTTTGGAATCAGACACTGACCTTAGGGTTAGGTTAAACTCTAGTTCCATTAGTTCCCAGCTCTCGCCTGCTTACCCTCTCCATTTTTTCATCTATAAAATAGAAATAGTGACTACCTCGTAATGAGGTTGTGAAAAATGAAAAGAGAAAACTTGCTAGAGTACCTGTCACATGGTGAACATGCCATAATGTTAGTTTTCCTCTGATGTAGAACACTGAATGCTGGTCTGGTCAAGGGGGCCACTTTTTATGTTCTTTCTAAACGAGCCTTTTCAGTTTTTGAATAGCTTGAGGCAAAACAGTTCTCAGGGCTCCTGAATTTATCTAGTATAATTTCAGCAAGTTTTTACTGAACATCTATATGTGCCAAAAACTGTGCAAGAGAGATATAGAGCTAAGAACTACAGAAGTCCTTATCCCCCAAGGAGCTCAGTCTGATGGAAAAGACAGATGACTAAACCAATGATGGCAGGGTACAGTGGGAATGAAAGTCGCAGTATCTAAACATACTTTAGGCATCCAGGAGAAAACTTCCAGAAGAACTAACATGAGCTGAGTAAGGACTTGCAGGCAGAAGGAACAATACAATATTGACAAAGGCACAGGGGCAAAAGAAAGCATGCTCTGTTCTAAGAATTGCAAATTGTCTTGAGTTAGTAGAGAGAAGGGTGTATGTGGAGGTGTAGCAGAGTGAAGCTAGAGAGAGAGAGAGAGGAGTCATATTTTAAAGTATTTTCTGTGTGTTAGAAAAGGACCTGAACGTTAACCAAAAGTCAGTGAAGAGTCACTGAAGGACTTTAAGCTGAAAAATGGAATTTTCAGTGTTTCATTTTTAGAAATAAACACTTTCACAGCAGAATAAAGGATGTGTTCAGGAAAGGATTGAGATGAGAAAGGAAGAAGGAAAAGAAAATTTGTTTAGGGCATTAGCAGTAAGTTGGGTGAGGCATTATAAGAGCCTGAATGGAGACATTAAGTGTGGGAATAGAAAAGAGCAGATACGGGACACACTAAAGTGGACTGGATGAGTTTAGTTTGGGGCATATTGTATCCCATATGCCTGGGAGAGTGTCCAGTAAGTAGTTGGCTGTGTTGTCCCAGAGATCTCGACAGCGGAGCCAACTGGAGCGGCTGATTCGACCATATGTGAGAGTGCTCTAAGTAGTAATCCAACCCAACTGTTATCAGTTTTCCTTTGTTTCCAATGACTAATACGTATTTGGTGATCAGTAAATATTTGTTGAATTGATATTACTGTGGCCACAGCTTTTCCCTTGGTCTCCTCAATTCCTGCTTTGGAAAAAAAATGATCAATCTATCTAATTTTACTCAGCAGTAGGCAACTTTGGGCCAGGTGGTGCTGGCCTCAGCAATGTTTGATTATCAGTTGGTCAGACTGGTATAAAATTGGCTCTTCCTTGATTATCTTAGGCATTTTCCTGGTTATTAATCAACCTTCTCAGTTGTGACAAAATTATCTGGAGAAGCCTCTCCATGTGACTGGGTTTGGATATGCTGTTCACAGCATTAGAGCTAGCATACAGCAATTTGAGAAAGCCTATCTGTTTATTACCAGTGAATCTATTTTGGGCAGCTCCATAACAGCTTGTCTGACTCGAAAGAAATGGTGAGATAAGTGCCTTAGAAAGTAGTACAGAGTGTTAGTAACGTAACAACAAACTCATTCTGGTGTCCCCCAGGCCCTAGCCTATTATTGGTGCTCAGATAATGTTGATTGAATTAAGTGAATCTACATGGTAATAGAGAATTTACAGAGTGCTTTCCTATACTATTGTATTTGATCTTTCAGAACCCTGTGAGTCAAACCAAGTATTATTCTCACTTTAAATATGAGGAAATTCATATATGCTTAGCATGAATAGTTTATATATCTCTGATATACCTTCAGACAAAGACAGTTTCTCTTGTCATCTTTCAATCCCGTTTTTCATGTCCTACGTAATATTCATGATCAGTCAATGAAAGACCTACCTAATGTGAGTTCAACTTGTACCACTTTGAAATGCTCTTAAGTTAGACTGTTCTTAGAGGTAAAGTTGGCCTGGAGTTCTGAAGTGCAGTGCATCTTTTCTTCTCTTACTAGACCGCTGGTTTATATTCATCACAGTGTAGACTGGTTTACAACTTAAGGAGCAGCAACGATTTTTTTTTTTTAATATAATACACATAGTGTGATTGCAGCACTAAAACGTGTAGGCTGGTCCAAGCATAAGTTGTCTATTCCAGGAACACCTTTTTAAAAGAGTGCTTTTCTGTTAATTTCCTATATGGCATGTAATATGGTAAACTGATTTTACCAAAATTTCAGGCCTACGTGGCTTATTTATAGCTCTCTGGTGAGCGCATGCCAGTTTTCCTAACATTTGGCTTCTGTTAGATTGTTCGTTTCTCACATGCTTCGTGTTCTTTTCCTGCTATGTGAGTTCCTACTCTGCTTCCAACCACAGCACTTTTCTTTAAGCGTTAGAAATAGGTCCACACACTGTGATGTTACCTTCTCTTCCACGTTCTCTTCAAAGTTCTTATTTTAGATCTGTTTATCCTTTGATGTGAGACATGTAGCCCAAGAGGGAACTCTATGTTTCCAGGATTTATTTCTCTCAGGAGTTGGAGACATTGTCATTCATCCATGGAGAAATACTTCTCAACTGCTGATAAATCATGTTTATTCTGTTTAAAAGCATTGTCTCACTATTTCTGATATTGTAGTTAATTCTTTGACCATGATTGGATTGTCTGTGCTGGATGTACTCACCGTCCATATCTCTGCCAACCAAAGTCTAGATTTCAGCTTCTCCATCATGGGCCAGCATGATGATACATATGGCTTGGAGATGTATGGAACATTTTTCAGTCTGAGCAGACTCATCCAGCTATGTTTTATCGACTCATAAATTGCCCTGTGTCCTGTGCATAGTAATGAGTTAGGTGTTTAGGAATAGTTTCCCCTCTGAGTATGAAGAGTATGTTTTACAGAGAAGTCCATAGTTAACACAAACTGTTCCTCTGTGAGGCACATCAGAATCATTTCTCAGATTAACCATGCTGTAGAACTATGACTAAAATGGGATTGGAATTGTTTAAGCTGCTGACATGTTTAGTGAACAGCAAGTAATTCTTCCTTTTGACCACCTTCAGGAGCTTAGATTCCTGGTTTATATTAGTATTAATATTTTCGAGGCCTCTTAGAAATCATTGTTGATTCTCAGAGTTCACTGTGTTCCCCACCTACTCCTAATCTTCTCACTCTTGTGTGTGTTCATTCATTTGTAGAATATAAATGGCATTCGCACCGAGGAGGTGGCTGCCGTGACCACGGGGCCATCTACCAACCCCGACTCTGAATGGGAGGGCCCCAAGCGTTCAGTAATTCCTAGTAAGAGCCAAATGACCGCTTCACCGGAGTCTCCAAAAATCTTTGACTTTGGCTCCCTCCCTGTAAGCAGCAAGGAGACAGAAGAGAAGGAGCTGGGGGCAGCTGGCTCTCTTGATATTAAGGAAGAGCTGAGAGGTCCCAGTGGGGAGTGTGTAGGAGTGGAGGAACAGGCCAGTGCCTTACGGGCCTCAGTATCACCAGCTTCCTCCCAGCTGCAACTTGGTGAGAAAAAGGCAGAGAGTAGTGAGCAACGTGTTGCACCAGGAAAGCCACTTGGAAAGCAAAACGGATCATTTCTTGACTCTCGTGTGGGTAACCAATTCCCCACCCTCATTCGAAGTTTCCAGGTAGTAACTGATTCAGTGATGCAGATCTAACGACTCACTTTGGGAGAGGGCCAGAATCTATTCTGCGGAGGAGGTGGTGGTGGCAGTGGTGAGGACAGTTGCCTCTTGGCTCTTTTCAAAAATCACAGAGTAAAATTGCAGTTCTTGATTACTACAAGTAAATGTATTCAGAGTCATTAATACTACCCCCAAAACTCTTTTCCTCGATTGAGAACGGGCTTCGTAAAGAGGCGAATTTCTGAGACTTCTGTGATGAGGGGCCTTCAGTGTTCTGAGACCCTGCCCCCAAAACTCAAATACTCTTAATCAATTAAAAGGGGTAACTGACTTTTTAAATGAGGAGTCAGGCCCCAAATAATGGCTTATGTATTGCACCAAATAGTGCAGCCCACCACTCCCACTGACCGCACTCACGGGAGCTTCCATGATCATAGGCACTAATCTCCTATGCTAAGGTGGATGGCCACTTAACTTTACCACAATCATATGCTAGTTTCAGGGTGATTTATAGTCTTGGGGAAGGTGAGCTGATGGACAGGAAACCTTTGATATTTCGCTTAAGTTCATTCTCTGGAAATTCTGAGATTAATCACCAGGTGGTGGTAAAACTGATTATCTTCTCTCCACTTTTTCCAATATTGTTTTCTTTTCAATAACTCCAAAGTGAATGTCTGACATTGATTTGAAAGAAGTTAATGAATTGCAGGGCAATGTGTTCCAATGCCAGTGCTATGTCATGTACCGTTTGTACTAAGGGGAGGAAATGTGGCTGATTTCCTTAATTTTAATGGTACAGTCACAAGGACAAACAGAAGTGACTGCTCTTTGGCAAATAGTTTTATATTCAAATTCTGAAGGTCCATCTGAAGTGTTCTGTTTCACCATTCGTAACTGTCTGATACCATTGCTTTCCATTAAGCCTGCGAAAGTGAACAGTAGTGCTGTTCTTTAATGTCCTTGGTGATTCGACACCTTGTCAGGGCTACACTGGAATAGTGTCCAAGGCTTGGGCAGAGGTTGAGCTAGCCCTTTGCTTTGATCAGATCAATGTCAGAAGATTAGGTAGCCACAGCCTCCAGAGGACTCCGGTAACTCTCTTTCTTTACTGCCTCACAGCCTCCCCTGGTGAAGACTCAGACCGTCACGATCTCAGACACTGCCAATGCTGTGAAAAGTGAAATTCCAACCAAAGACGTCCCTATCGTCCACACGGAGACCAAGACCATCACGTACGAGGCTGCCCAGGTGGGACACGGTTCAATGTTTCAGAACCAGAGACTATCCAGTAAACATGATAAATCACCTCTCTACACAGGGTTTCTCATCACTTGCTGCAAATAATACTAGGCTTTTCTGGGGCAGTCCTTTTCAGAAGAGATCACTCATCTCAAGATGTCCCCAGATACTTTATTAAAAGCAAAATTATCTTGGATCTGATGGCTTATATCCACTGAGTTCAGTTAGGGAAGACAATCCAGTGTGATGGTTGAGAACATGGGCTTTGGGTCAAACAAACCTGAGCTCAGGTCCCAGCTTCTCCATATATTAACTTAAACAAGCGGTTGAGCATCTGGGATCCCTGATGCCCCCCGCTCCACCCCCCATACCCGCCTGCATCGTGTTAGTATCTACCTCATGATTCTGTTGTGAAACTTGTGTAAGATGGTACTTGAACACCACACCTGAAATGTAAGTAAGAGAAAGAAAGTGAAGTCGCTCAGTCGTGTCCGACTCTTTGTGACCCTATGGACCCCACGGAGGACCAGGCTCCTCCAACCATGGGATTTTCCAGGCAAGAATACTGGAGTGGGGTGCCATTTCCTTCTCCAGGAGATTTTCCTGACCCAGGGGCTGAACGTGGGTCTCCCACATTGTAGGCAGATGCTTTACCGTCTGAGCCACCAGGGAAGTCTAAGTAAGGAAGTAAGAACTATTTTGATACTTGGCAAAACTAATACAATTATGTAAAGTTTAAAAATAAAATAAAATAAATTAAAAAAAAATAAAATAAAATATTAAAAAAAGGAAGTAAGAGCTAAAATATTTAGAATCAATTTACTACAATTAAATTTAAAATCATATAAGAATTTAGTGCTTAAAATTTTGTTTACTTCCTACTCTTAGTAAAATTTCTCCTTCCTTGTTAATAATTTGAATGAACTCATTTTGCTTAGGTTGAGTCATTTCCTTTTTCATTCACAGAAACCAAAAGTACAAAAAACTTTTCTGTCTGTAAACTGAACTGTTTATTCATTACTGCAGCAAGTATTTGAGCATTTATGTATTAGGCCAAAGCAATGTACAGGGTGGACACAGGCCCTTCTCTCTGGAACTGACGTTCCAGTCTGGAGAGACAGGCAATAAAACCCAGATGTATACATTTCAGACAGTGATAAGTGCTTTAAAGGAACTAAAATAGGATCAAGAGTCAGACAATATGCGATAACATGAAGAGTTGCTATTCTGGGCCTGGAATAGTCAAGGAAATCCTCTCCGAAAAGGTGACATTTTAGCTGAAGCCTGCATGATGGGAAGGAGGCGGCCGCGTGGAGCTCTGGCTGGCTGGTTGCACACAAATCCTTTCGGTTAATCCTCACATCACCATAAGCTGGGTGATGACATCCACCTTTGGGCAGCAGTGTCACTTGCCAATTAAAAGCACATTCTTTGCAATTAGACAAGTGGAATTTGTATCCCAGCTCAACCATGTACTAGCTGGATAACTTTAAACAAATCACTAATCTCTAAGCCTCTGTTTCCTGCCTGTAAAATGGGGATAGTACTACCCACCACTGCAGGTTTTGGAGAAGGATGAAGCGAAGTGGCGTCTGGACAGCGCTTGGTGTGTTCATAGACATTCAGTTAACGTGGTGTGCTTCCGGCTTCTCCCTCTTGTGGTCTCAGCTGTGGAATTTGAGTTTGGTAAATAATGACTTGCTCCATGGCTTCAGGTTTTCTGGCAGTGGTGATAAAGTAGCCTCATTTAGGCAGTGGTTTTGGAAGATGGTTCCTAAAGCTGTGTGCTGAATCTATTAAAGGAGGGGCTGCCTGGGGACAGGGATACGGCTTCTGGCAGGTTTAGGGGGATGCTTGTGAAGAACTGAAGTGTAGCCTGAGGAAACGAGAAGAAAGAGCTATGTCAGGAGAGACAGAGACGGATGAACAGGACTTGGCAGTGGTGGGGACTGCAGAGGAAGGCAGAGGACGTCCCTTTAAGATTGAGCACAGTGAGCCAGGAGCGTTTTGAAAGAAGCACTTGCATATGGGAGGGAACTCTCTAAGCCGTCACTACCATGGAAACCATGGAAACAGCTGTCTGTCAATAGAGAGCAGGTTTGCAATTTATAGTACGTCCAATTAAGGTAATTATGTGCAACCATTAAAAAAAGCTTCTGATGGGAATAATCTATGTGATAAATTGGTAAATGAAGAAAATGCAGTACAATATGGTATAAATAATATGCTGTTTATGTGAGGGAAAAGGGTTGTATGTATAGGTATGGATACAAAGGCTTATATGTGAATATACTGTCTCTTGAGTGGGTGCTCAAAAACACAAAAACCCACCACTGGATGGCCTGGGATGAAGAGGCCTGGGACTTCAGTCTGTGGTCAGGAGTGGGAGGGACACTGACATTTCATCTCCATTTTGAATATTTTAAATTTTGTAATGTGCATATCAAAAAAACTTTTAATGGTTCAAAATAAATTACTTAAAAACTGTTAGTGCCATTCTGCCCACAGAAGCCCATGTATGGTTTGAGTGTATCCCATACAAAAATTCATTTTAAAATATGCTAGCATGTAAGAGAAATACGGAGGCCCCATGATGTACAAGATAAAGCCTGTGGGCCCTGGAGTTAGAGAAACTTGGATCTTCTTAAAAAAAAAAAAAAATATATATATATATATATATATAGTCATTTATTTGTTTAGCTGCGCTGGTCTTCATTGTGGCATGTGAGATCTTTAGCTGTGGCATGCAAACTTTTAGTTGTGGCCTGTGGGATCTGGTTTCCTGACCAGGGATGGAACCCAGGCTCCCTGTGTTGGGAGTACAGAGTCTTAGCCACTGGACCACCAGGGAAGTCCTCGAGAAACCTGGATCTTAATTCCAGCACCTGCTGGCTTTGTGACCTTTAGCAAGTCAATCTCCAAGCCTTAGCTTTCTCTTCTGAGAAATACCTTTATAAGGTTATTGAGATAAAGATAATATTTTCCTGGTACATAGTGGCTATTCCAGAATGGTAGCTATTATTATATTGTTATGTGTCTTCCTTTATTTCACTTTAACCAGGCTTAAGACACTTTAACCAGCTACCAGCTACCTAGTAGCTCAGCTGGTAAAGAATCTGCCTGCAGTGTAGGAGACCCTGGTTTGATTCGTGGGTTGGGAAGATCCCCTGGAGCAGTGATAGGCTACCCACTCCAGTATTCTTGCCTGGAAAATTCCATCACCAGAGGAACCTGGCAGGCTTTAGTTCACAGGGTGGCAAAGAGTTGGATGCAACTGAGTGAATTTCACTTGCATACATCTACCTTCATTTCACTTTAACCAGGCTTAAGACAAATTTATAGTTTGTCTTGCTTCTTACTGACTAGACAGTGAAGTATGGTGGGGAAGTGTTGACTTTGAAATTGGATTTACTGAATTTGAACCTGTTCATCACTTACTAGTATCCAGTCAAGTTACTAAATCACTTTGTGCCTCAGTTTCCTCATTTGTAAAATGGGGCTAATAATAGTTCTACCTCATAGGGTTGTTGCAAGGAATGAATAAGTTAATGTACATAAAATGTGCATTTCAGATTAAGTTGTCACTACCATAGAAACCACCCAAGTGCCCCTCAATAGGGAACGGGTTACATAAATTATATATAGTACATCCAGTTATGGTAATTCTTTACAGTTTTTTTTTAAGCTTCTAATGGGAATATCTACATGATAAATTGGTAAATGAAAAAGCACAGTGCAGGATGGTATAAGTAATATGTAGAAAAAAGTGACTGGCACATGATAAGCACCAGATAATTATTTGCTATTGTTACTATTTACTATAATTATTTCTGCTCCTGTTTTTATTATCTTGCCAGACAAGTAAACCTGGGAACCTTATTTCAATTGGTCCATAATTCCTACACTTTGGGATATGGTGAGAGGAGGTGGGGAGCCAGAATAGGGTTTTTTACTTTTTTCATGTATACGTATGTATGTGTACTTGAGGTAATATTTACATACAGCGATATGCACAGTGATAAGAGTTCGGTTTGATCGGTTTTGATAAATGTGTCTATGTGTGTAACCAAGACATTTTGGGGACACAGAACATTTTCATGACCCCTGAAAACTTCTTCATAGCTTTTTCCAGTCTTTGCCTGTTCTTGAACTTCATATAAATGGAAGTATACAGTCATACCCTTTTCTGTCTAAAGATGCTTTTTCAGAGTCACGCACATTATATGAATCCATAGTCCACTGTTTTGTATCGTTGAGTAGTATTCCGCTGTACAAATATACCACAATTTGTTTATCCTCTCATTTCTTGGTGGACAGTTGAGTTGATTCCAGTTTGGGGGAAATATAAATAAAGCTGCTTTAAACATTCACGTGCAAGTCTTTCTGTGGACACATGTTCTCACTTATCTTGGGTAAACACCTAAGAGGGGAACTGCTGTGTCATAGGATGAGGGAATGGTTAACTTTATAAGCAACTGTGAGAGCCACAGAACCCTTTTTGGAAACATCGGCAAGAAAAGAGGCCCCATGTGGGAAGAGCATAAGTCAGAAATCTTAACAGTGTCTCCTCCCTCTTCTACCTTCTCAAGACAGAAAAGGAGGAATAAGGGGGTGGGTGGAGGTAATAGATTCTCAGGTTTAGCAGAGGAGGAGCTCTTCAAGAAGATTTAGACCTCCTGGCACACAAATTCTTTTTTTTTTAATTAAAAATGTTATTGACCTTTGGCTGATTCATGTTGATGTTTGGCAGAAACCAACACAATTCTGTAAAGCAAGTAACCTTCAATTAAAAAATAAATTAATTGAAATATAAATAAATTTAAAATAAAAAATATTGAAATATACTTGATTTACAGTGTTGTGTTTCAGGTATACAGCAAAGTGATTCAGTTATATATATATATATGTGTGTGTGTGTATGTGTGTATATGTGTGTGTGTGTGTATATATATACACACACACACACACATTCTTTAGATTCTTTTCCATTATTGGTTATTATAAAATATTGAATATAGTTCCTGTTGGTTATAGATAACCAACAGTAAGTCCTTGTTGGTTATCTATTCTATATATAATAGTTTTATTTTAATCCCAGACTCCTAACGTATCCCTCCCTGCTACACACCCTTTCCTCTTTGGTAATCATAAGCTTGCTTTTGCTGTGTCTATTATTTTTTTCTGTTATACAAATAAGTTCATTTGTATCATTTTTTTAAGATTCCACATAATATAAGCGATATCATATAATATTTGTCTTCTTCTGACTTCACTTAGTATGATAATCTCTAGGTTCATCCATGTTGCTGCAAATGGCAAAATTATTTCATTCTTTTTTATGGTTGAGTAATATCCATTGTGTATATATTGGGACACAAATTCTTAACAACTTACAACATACTTTTATTTTTCAAATCTCTTTTGATCTTCACAGCTACAGTAGAAGCAGAGCACAAGACTTCCTGTTGTAAAAGTGAGAAAAACTAAAACTCAGAAAAGTCAGAATGACTTGCCAAGATCCCATAGCCATCCACTGTCTGAGCTGGGACCCGAACCCCAGTCTTTAGACAAGATGTCTTTGCCCTCAGTCCTAGTTCAAACACTTACTAGTGTAGAACCTTGACAGTTTATTTAACTTCTCTGGACCTCAGTTTTCTTAACTTTCTATACAGTTAAGTTATAGAAAGTTAACTTTCTATATAGTGTAATAATAGAACCTACTTCAGATATCGATAGGTGTGATTGAGGTAACAGTTGCATTATATGCTTGGCATATAGCATGAGTGCAATAAATATTAGTTGAGTCTGAATCTAAGGTAGATCAGTGGGTCTGGGCTGAAGAAGGTGTTAGTGAACTAGTCAATAATATGGTAAGAGGTGGCTGGCATGAGTGAAAGACTTAGATGACACCATCAAGTTCCCTCTGTTTTATCCAGATTCCTACCTATCTGAGCCACCGTGGCTCAGAGGTTAAAGTGTCTGCCTGCAATTCGGGAGACCGGGGTTTGATCCCTGGGTCGGGAAGATCCCCTGGAGAAGGACATGGCAACCCACTCCAGTATTCTTGCCTGGAGAATTCCATGGACGGAGGAGCCTGGTGGGCTACAGTCCACGGGGTTGCAAAGAGTCGGACCCGACTGAGCAACTTCACTTCACTACTTGGAAGGGAGCCCAGCCAGGGACTCTTCCCTAATGCTCTTCCCCTCCTCCTGCCCTCCCCTTGATGCCTCAAATTTTTGGCTCAATGAAATGTGGTCCTTACTCAAAAGGGTTGGAGGCCTCTACGTATAATATAAATGACTTCTGTAAAGAGGCAGAGAAAGAGAGTAACCAACACATTGCTTGCTGCAGGATACTTTATGAAAACAATTGCAGTTCTCTAAATCCCCCGCTGAGTCAGTGTTTGATGCCAGTGTCAGGCAGTTCCGGCCTCGCCTGTCTGAAAAGCGTGTAGCTGTAGGTAGCCTCCATCCTCCTCCCCTCGTTTCTTTTCATCTTGGTCAGGGATTGTCAGCAGCTCTGAGTCTGCTACTGGCCCAAATGGTTGCTGATAACTGTTCATCAGGCGGAGTCTGGCTCCTGCCAAACATTTCTTTTCCTTTTTTGCTAATGTCGTTTCTCAGCCTGATCATAATATATTTATCTTGGTCCTAGTAGAGTGAGCTCCAGAGAAACAAGAAGTAGCCCCAGCCCTTGTTCTCTATGTAGACTAGTTGTGTAGCCCAGCGTTTTAAATAGTTTTAAACTCCTCCTGTAATGAGGAGGACCCATTTCAATGATAGTTTTGGTCTCAGTAAGTGTCATTGAGATATTCTATGTATTTCCCCCTACTTAGCCTTGAAAGAACATACCTCACGTGCTCCAGTCTTTCATATTGATCTTCAAAGAAGATAGCCCGAGATTCCTTATACCCCATCAGGGACCTTTCCTGGTTCTTTCTGGAAAGTTCTGGCATATGACTCAGAATCTAGCCTTGCTTTAGCAACCAAGAGTTTATACCTTTCCTTCTTGCCTTGGGTGGTGTGTAAATAGCTCTAGATTTGTAGAGAGGATTGGTTTTGAGTCCTTGGGCAAACCATTCACTTTCTCTGAGCCTGAGTCTTACCTCTAGTGGTAAAAAAAAAAAAACAACCCACCTGCCAGTGCAGGAGATATAAGAGATGTGGGTTAGGTCCCTGGGCCGGGAAGATCCCCTAGAGGAGGGCATGGCAACCCACTTCAGATCTTGCCTAGAGAATCCCAGGGACAGAGGAGCCTGGCGGGCTACAGTCCATAGGGTTGCAAAGAGTTGGACACAACTGAAGCACGCACACACACACACCTTACCTGGGAGTGCTATTAAGTTTCTGCCTTTTCTACTCATATTGATAGGACTCATGTAAGCATCAAAAAAAGCTGAAGTTTTGAAAGTCATTTGTGAGCTGTCACATGCTGTATACTTATGCATAGTTACTGTCACTGGTTTTGAATCTGTGGTTACACAGCCTCCTCCGGTCTCTGATCCACTCCTATCCCTGACCCAATGCTGAGGAAACTGGACTCGTCCGGCTTTTTTGGAAGGAGCTTTGTTCCCAGGAGATTTTTTTTATTTATTAAGTAAGAGATCACTGGAAGGGAATTGGGGGTTTGCTTTAGGATGCACAACTGCAGAGCAAAGCTGCATCTCCAGCATCTGCCCCCAAGGCTTCCTGAGAGGCATGCTGATGTGTTGTGTCTCCTTCTGCAGACGGATGACAGCAACGGTGACTTGGACCCAGGAGTTTTGCTGACAGCTCAGACCATCACATCCGAGACCACCAGCAGCACCACCACAACTCAAATTACCAAGGTAACAGACAGCTAGAAATTCCTTATGAAATCAAGTGGCATGCCAGGCTTGCTGCCTCTCTGCAAGAACCCCAGTCCATAAACAAGGATTTTCAGCTTTATCCTTACTGAGGCAAGTTATTCCCCATGTTCAGGTGGAAAGGCCCTGGTGCTTTCCCCAGTAATAAACCCAGGGAGACCCTGAGCATCCCTACCTCTTTAGTGGTCTCATAGAGTCACATGTTTTTCTCTTTACACATTCCTCTGTCTCCCTGGTCAGTGCTTCCTCTGTCTGGCTGGGGAGGTCAGTTTAAAGGCAAGTTTTGTTGGGATTATTAAGCAACCGTATTTTCTAAGCCAAAAATCAGAACTTGGGGGTCTCACAAAGAAGGTCTCACAAAGAATTTTTATGCCACATCGAGGATCCAGGCCATGGGAACTAGTTCAGATGCTGAAATATTGGAATCATTAGACTATTGTTTATGGGGGCAAGAGGGACAAAGTATCTAAAATTGGAACTACTCCCAGAAAATTATAGAGAATCCATGTTTGCAGTGGCACTAGAGGAAAAAGCATTTTCTTGTAAGTAAGAAATCTAGATTCCTGACCAAACTCCTTCATCAACACACAGATGACTGGAAGCCAGTTACTTCGTGTATCTGGACCTTGATTTCCTCATATGTCAAGTAGGGGCATTATTTGAGGATCTTTTGACATTAGTCATAGGAAACTGTTTTAAAACAAAGAGCTTAGTTTCAAGCTGCATGACATTTTTGTTTATAGTCTTCTGAGTTTTTTCCTCTTGAAAATAATCAAAATATACAGGAAAAGAGCAAAAAGAAACACCTGTTTTATTTACTCAAAGAATTATGTTTAGCTTATTAAGAATTTTTAGCAATACAGAGGAACAGAGGTGTGCTCATTTTAGCAGATCCAGTCCAAATTGTGAATAAGTGTGTGAGAAGGCTATCTATGCAGTACCCCACAGCAGATTAAAATTTGGAGTATAGTTTTCAGACTGATTGCTTGATGTTATTTGTTTTGCTATTTGGGTTTTTCTTTTCTTCCTTCCTTCCTCCCTTCCTTCTTTCCTCCCTTCCTTTCTTTATTTCTTTCTTACATGATAACTTTTCTCTTTGGTTGCAGACTGTAAAAGGTGGGATTTCAGAGACTCGGATTGAAAAGAGAATTGTGATCACAGGAGATGCAGATATTGACCACGATCAGGTAGGGATGCCAAGGAGATTCTGAATGTGGGAAGGTTTCCCAGTGGGTTGACCGATGGATACCAGAGTTGGCTTGCACAAGACAACAGCTTTATCTCCAAATAGCCCCCCAGCTTCTCCAGTCCTCAGTTAAGGAGGACAAAGGGAATCAGACCACGAGACCTGTGGGGGTAGGGGGGCACCGCAGGTTGAGGAAGCAGCGAAGTGGAATAAAAGGAACATGGGCTGTAGACTCAAAAAGACTTGAGCTCGGATCCTAGTTCTTACCAGATTTTAGCTCTAACTCCCTCAAGCCTCTGTTTCCTCATCTATAAGCTAGATCTTCCTTCAAGGATGTTGTGAGAATCAAGTGAGATACAGATGTACATCGTGTGGCACGCGGTGGACTCCAAGCTAATGGAAAAACTGCCGCTGTTTGGGGGGGATCCTGTAGCCTGTGCTGGAGGCAGTAGAGGCGATCAGACCAGCCTGTGATCTCTGCACTGGGAGGGGCCAGCCAGCGGGGACAGCGTGTGAGAGGATGGGACTCAGGAGACTTGGAACCTGCTTTCTTCCCAGACCTGTCAAGAACTTGCTGTGTGACCTTGGGCAAATCACTTTACCTCTGATTTTTTGTTGTTGTTGTTTCGTCTCCTAAAAGAGAGTAGGTTGATCTAGATCATTTCTGGGCCCTTGTGAGTGCTAAAATTCTATGCTTTTATGTTAATTAGGTGCTAATTGTGTGCTTGAAGCAATTAGCAAATAATAAGGTCAGGATTAATGTTCCCAATTCTTTGGGAGCTGAAGTTAGAACAGTAAAGCTGCAGAGAAGAGGGGGTGGAAGAGACTGCATGCAAATGCTTCTGGAATCATTGACAGGAGCGCGGAGCCATAGTTCTGTGGCCTTTATGCTGATATGCTGAGCGCCTTAAAAAAAAAAACACAAAACTGAGCTGCAGTGCTGACCATTCCCTTGGTAGCAGGGTTGAGACTTACAGCTAAAAACACTGGACTGAGGGTCCCAGCAGCGAGGCTGCAGAAGCCCAGGTGGGAGCCCTGGCAGCCTGTTTGCCCCAGCTGAGGGGATCGTGCTGCGTTACCAGCCTGCATCCACCCACGCGGCCTGATGTGTTCTGAGCCCCTGCCACGTGCTTAGTGTGCTAGATGGCCTGGGAAGGAGCTTTGGCTTTGCTGTGAGACAGACCCGGCTTGAATCCTGACTCTGTAACTTACTGGTTATATGTCCTTGAGTGAGTTATTTGACTTCTCTTCTGTAGTTTTGCCATCTGTAAAACAAAAATAATCATAGGTTTCTTTCAGGTTATTGTGACAAAGGGACATGCACATCTTGATAGCTCAGAGTGGTGCTTGATTGTCCTCCAGTCCCTGAGACATGGGGACACGTGGAGGGAACAAGACATGGTGGGCTCTGGATGGGGAGGGGGCTCTTGAAGAAGATGCAGGCTGTCAGAGAGAGCAGGTGTAGACCAGAGGAACCAGAGAGAGGGCTTGGGCGGGGCCTTGGTTGAGCAAACAGGATGAGGGGGGATGAGCAGGGCTCTGTAGGGGTAGCAGTTCCAGGAATGGCTTTCATGGAGTCAGGAGACCAGAAGAGGGATTTCCCTTCTTCCCATCCCTCCTAGGGGTAGTCTTAAGAGCCAGATTCAACAATCAGCCAGTCAAATCTAGCTCAAGCCCTTTCTGATGGAGGAGTGGGGTGGGGCACAGGCTGTCTCTGAGAATCCCATGCGGCCATCCCCCAAAGGCTGTATTGGGCTCTTCCACCTTGGGGTGCTCTGAGCTTGAGGCTCCGAGACTTGCAGCCCGAGGGGAGTAGCGATGTCATTGTGCGTGCATGCGTGCTCAGTCACTTCTGTCGGGTCTGACTCTGTGACCCTGTGGACTGTAGCCCAGGCTCCTCTGTTCATGGGATTCTCCAGGCAAGAATACTGGAGTGGGTTGCCATGGCCTCCTCCAGGGGATCTTCCTGACTTAGGGACTGAGCCTGGTCTCTTGTGTCTTCTGCATCACAGGCGGATTCTTTACCGCTGAGCCTCCAGGGAAGCCCAGTGGTGTCATTACTCTTCTTTAACTTTTCATCTGCTCCTTTTTGCTTTCCTAAAATGATCAAAACTCCTCCAGATGCTAAAACAGGGTCATCATGCCCTTCCACCTCCTGCTGAAACTGAAAACCAGTCTGGTAAAGGGGAAAGTCTGATGGATGTAAGTGAAAATCCCCTTTGTATTACTTAGTAGCTCTGAAACATTAAGCATTTTAACCATTGAACCTTGGTTCTATAAAATGGAATTAAGGATACTACCTTGATTCATTGAGTTGTGAAGATCAAGAAATAATAATAAGTAATGGCATATCACACACCCTCCCACTCTCCCTTCCTTTCTTTTCTCTACTTCAGCCAAAGACATCTCTTCCTTCTTGTAGCATGCTTTATTATCTTCTTCTCCTGTCCTGAGCCTCCTGGTTACCCTGCACTGAGCACAGATTTTGCTTTGTTCTTTAGACGCCCTGTCTTGAGTGAATCCTCCCAGAGCCACCCAGCCTGTCACCTCTGAAGTCCCCCTGACTTCCTGAAGACAGCTCTTAGCTTTCCCTGTGTCCAGCCCTCCCTAAGCAGCCCGGGATGGGTTCAGCTGTCATCAGTGTGGCTCAGCCCGCCCTCGGCCCTGCTTCTTCAGACAGCAAGGTTGAACTTGCCAGAGAAGTGGTGTCCCGTGACCCTTTCCTTCTTCACTAGCCAGCCTGCCTTCTGTCTGATGGGCGTCGTTTCTGTCTTCCTCAGGTCCTGGTGCAGGCCATCAAGGAGGCCAAGGAGCAGCACCCAGACATGTCAGTGACCAAGGTGGTCGTCCACCAGGAAACCGAAATCTCTGAGGAGTGAGCTCAGGTAGGGGCTGTTCTTGGGGGGCGGACCTATCCCTCCAGAGGGGTCCACATCAGCACTTGATCAACTGAAGGTGGAGGAAGGCTGAGGAGGAGGGTGTGGGTGGTTGTTAAGTCCCTGGCGCCCAACTAAAGCAGCCAGATGTCCTCCTCCTGCCCCAGCAGTCCCGTCAGTGATGGGTTGGAAGAGATTCCCCACACGTGGATGTAAACCCCACCCACCTCTTGAATCATCCCTCACCCTCTTGCTTTCCCACCTCCCTTTCTCCCTGCTGCTGTGTTCTCTGCTGTCACAGGGCTCTCTGAGTCGAGACCTGGGAGGTCAGAGGAAGAGAACAAAACCAAGAAAACCAGGACTACTTGTCCAGAAATGAGGCTTTTGGGAGGGTAGGAGAGAGATGGCTGAAGCCCTGGGGCCAGACTAGAGAGTTGGAAGCAGGGTAGCTGACTTTTGGGGAGCCAGGGTTCCAGATAAATCCATGCCTAAAAGTAGTTTACAAATAATTTGAAGAAGCCATCAGTCACCAGGTAGGACGGGGCCCTGTAAAACCCACTCAGGCCCTGATTGTCACCTGTGGCCTCAAGAACTTGGCAGGGGGACAGGGAGGTCTCCTTTGCAAGATTTTAAAACTTTGCTTCTTTCTTCCCTCTAGGAACTCTCCCACCCTCTCCCCCCAACCCCTGACCCCCTGCCCGTCTGCCATCCCAGAGAAAAACCAGCGGAATGATAAAGAAGCTAACCAGCAATAGTTAGACTTCAGACTTTTAAGATGATTGATTCTAAACCACCAGAAAATCAATTTCTTTTTCTATTTGGAGTTTATACCAAGAAAGTCTTCTAGACATCACTGATCCTTTTGAATACCTTTTTCTATATTGTGATACCAGAAATTGTGCAACTTTTCACTCTATGGACTGTTTTTAAAGAGCTTTTTTCTTTTTTTTTTTTTTTAAATGGGGTGGTTTGGAACCCCTTCAGACCAGCCCCTCCCCACTTACACTGACAGGGTCCATAGCATCCTGGAAATCCTCCAATGACACTGTCAGCTGTGCTGGGGGGACAAAGCCAGCTTAACGGGGCCTCCCCGATCCTCCCCTAGTCTATACTCTGTAGGCGACTGCAGAAACTTCATAAACCAGCCCTTCCTCAGAGCCAATGATGTCCCTTTACCAGAATGTCAGGCAGGGCGGCTGCCCTAAGGCGCAGGCCCTAGGCAAGTGCCCCCCATCCCTTTGCGGAGGTGGAGACTCTGCTCAGAATGCAGCGCTGTTTCCCTTCCTCTCCCCCAACTCTTTCTCTTTGGAGCCTCTTTAGATCAAAGACATAAGACGTTGCTTCAGACATATCTGATACTGTGAATGTTTGACTGTATCCGTGGCCTTCACCTTCCTGCCCTCCCTCCCCTCTTACCTCATCAGAAGCAGTGGCTCAGCTAAGAGCTCCCCCTGCCACCTCCCATCTCAGGAGACCAAAACTCATGGGGAAGTAGGCACTTTGGGCCAGAAGCACTTGACACGAGGGTGTGCTGGGGTTTGCCTCACTCAGCCAGATCTGCTTGGATGTATTTCCAGGAGACCACCCCTGGGCCTCTCTCTCTAATCCTCGGGTGACAGGGAGTGTAACCCAGCAGGCGACTGTGGTCCATGACCTTACTCCTCACCAGCGGCACCTGCTTGCAGATTATCCTTTCTGGAGCAGGGGGATGGCTTTCACGGGCCTCCCTCCCCACAAAACCCCCCTTAACAAAGGGGCACAAACACCAGCTCCGCTCATCCCCACTTGCCATCTGAGGTCTGTCCGGTTTCGTGGCTTGATTTTTGTGGTGGGTTTAAGGTTTCTTTTTGTTTGTTTTTGAAAATGAGGAACTGATGTTCCCAATCCCACTATTCCTGGTAAAGATTTGGGGGCGGGGGGCATTTTTATTCAGTAGGCCTTCTCTAATCTTCCAGTAGACAGATCTGCCTACACGGTCTTAGAATCCTAAGTCTAGGACAGAAGGTCAGCTCCCTGAGGTGGACAGTGGGTCACACCCAGCCATCGCTGGGGGCTCCAGGGCGGTGAGCAGAGGCGGCTACAAGCCTCTGCTCCCTGCAGTGGGACCCAGCAGCACATGCCTGGAGTCCACTGGCTGAACTTTGTCTCAACAGATGCAATTGGTTTGAACTGATCTCACGTGTGTGCGTTTTTCTCTGAGTCCTTCCTTGAGACTGTTACTAACCCACAGGTAGCTCTATCTCTGGGCAGGGACAGGGAGGAGCTCAGGTAGGATGTGTCAACGGCCGTAGGGGAAGGAGAGCGCCCTGTCTCAGGAACAGACTGACAGCCTGGGAGCGTAGGTCTGGAGTGACGGGGCTTTCTGGGCGGTGCCCAAGCCAAGGGCTTTGTGACCCGGAGTGGTGGCGACCTTGGGAATCCAGCTCACATCAAGCAGATGTGCCAGATGAGCTTGCTTGCCAGTGGCCAGCTCTGCTGCTTGGAAGACCTGCAGGAGCCCAGAGCTGACACCTGTGGAATGGAGATGGGCAAAGGAAGAGGGCAGGGCACGTGCGTCAGGAATCTGATGCCCCTGTATCCCGTGATACCTGCTCAGAGTGGCTGCTTTCACAGCCCTGGACCACACATCGGGGGCCTGAACTTCCCCTCGGTCTGTTACCAGCTCACTTCACTTCTCCTTGCTTCCCTGACTATAAACTGGACCAGAAGATCTCCAATGCCCTGCCGCACTGTGAAGCCATGATATGGACAAGCCAATGCGAGGGGTATCCTCCCAAGCCTCTTTCATCTTCCTCCCTCTCTGGTTACCGAACTTGGTGTTTGGCGGTTGTTTGAATTTTTTTTTTTCCTTCTTGCAATTGTGTGCGTGCGTGCGTGAGAAGAAAAACAGACTGTCCAGGTGGAAATGGTGAAGAGGGGAGAAGAGTTCATTTCCAGGGTCAACAACTTAGCAGCCATTTTCCTAAAGTGACTCAGACACACCACAGTACCAACTCTCGCTGCAATTTGATTTTTATTCCACTTGAGAAATAAAGATTTCCTCCAAGCCACTTGAGGTCTCTGTCACCCACCCACCCACAAAGCAGAACCTGAATTTATCAGCTGAGGCCCCACAGAGCCTGGCTGCAGGGACCTGTCAGGGAATCTTTGCCCGCCCCCAGTCCCCGCCGTGTGTTCTGCAGGGCAGCTAAGGGTGGCGAGGCAACAGTCCACCTTTGGAAATGGAGCCAGAGCTACGGCCTGACCAACACCAAGGAATGCTCATGGGAAATACCTGCCCAGTATCTCAGTCCCTGGGCTGGCTGGTTTTACAAATCTCTCTCAAATGTTTTATTTTGGTGACAAAAATGAAGGAGCTTTGTAAATTAAAAAAAAAAAAAATTATGAATCATATCAAGTAGTTGTTTTCATTTCTCAACAAAATAGGAGACTATGGCAGCCGGATCAAATTGACAACAACCTTAGATTAAATAGGCAATATTTAGGTCTGCCATCTGGGTCTTTTGTAGTAAGAGAAGTGGTGGTAGTGTTTAGATACTACTGTTTAGTTTGGTCTTGCTTCCTCTTGTATTGCATTTTTCAATAAACTCAAAAAAAAAAAAAAAAACCTGACTCTGTGAAGATTGATCAACTTTTAAAGTTCTCTTCCCCTACTGGCAACTTAGGAAAAACATGGGTCAGGGAGACACAAATCCAAGCCATTTTCTAAGGCTATCCACACTGACCAAAAGGGTGCTTCAACATATAAAAGGATTTCTGAGAACTGGCAAATGCATTTTGCCACCTGGAGAAAGATTTCACAGCATGGGCCACACGACAAAGGAGAGAAGGGGGCTTCTCAGGCCTGTTTGGGGAAGGGCCAGAGCCTAGTACGGAGGCATTGGCAGTAGTATAGCCCTTACCAGATGTACCCAGCATGGCTGAGGGCGAAAGAGGTTTAGGTGGTGGGAGTTAAAGGCTCAGTCCCAGATGGCAGTGGAAGGTCTCAACTCTACGGCGTTGCCCATCTTCCCAGAGGCCCAAACCCCAGCACCAGTGCCACCTTGGAGGGAGCCTGTCCCAGCCTGTAACACCACAACCTACCTTCCAGGTCTGAGGACCCTCACCCATCACTTGGGGTGTGCCAAGACACCCACCAGATGTATCCCCTGGGCCTCCAGCCCCCTCATATCTGTCTAGGGCTAAGGCCACTTTTGGAGGCTGAAGGAATTCCTGAGGCTGAGTCCTGCTGGTCTCCAGAGTCCACATTAAAACACAACCTCTCTAGCTTTTTGAACCCTTGTGCAGTTGGCATTTCTTTGCCAACATGCAAGTCAGGAGGCCTTGGCAGCTGTTGGGGCTGGAGCATCCATCCCCCTCCCCCGCTGGGATGTGACTGAAACCTCTACTAGACATCAGGACTCCTAGGGCTGTACCACGGTCCACGCTGCAGCCTCACAGCAGGCTGTGCCCCTCCTCCTCAGACCCGGGCCCCCAAGTCCCCTCCTGCTCCCAACTTGGCATAACCCCCCAGACTGAGGCGGTCCAGCCGTGGCCAGCTTCGGTGAGCACAGTCCCTAGCCGCTGGGGCCCCCAGCAGGAGCTCTCCGAGGCCCAGATCCAAAGACTTGGAATGTTCGATGCAGGAGCCAGAGGGCTGCACGGTGATGATCACATGGCCGGCCTGGGGCCGCGGACCCCAGGGTGGATGCAGTCCTGAGCCCTTCAGTGGGTAGCTGTTAAGCAGGGCAGGTAACCCCAAGCGAGGATTAGCTGGCTCTGAACGCAGACTCCGCACTGACGGGACGGGTGAGGTACCCCGACGCGGGGACAGGTCCCAGCTTTCTGGTTCCACGCAGCCTACGGCTCGGGGAGTCCTGGGGCCGGGGCTGGGGAGGAGCGCGCAGTCCCACCCTGGGCCGTCCGGGGGCCGCAGCGCCTGAGCCCGCAGCACCCCCTGGCGAAGCCGTCGCGTCTCCAGGTCGCGGTTCTCGTAGAGCAGCGTGTTGGCGCAGATGAACACGAATAGGCCGACGCCCATGACCACCGGCCCAAGGAGTCTCAGCCGCTCGTGCGGGCCGTGAGCTCGGCCGGCGCCGCGACCCTCGCGCCGCAGCTCGCTCAGGGGAGGCGCGCTGGAGTTCGCAGCCCGGGGTCCCGGGACTCCGGCGCGGTGCGGCCAGTAGCCGGCCACCGCGATGCCCATGCCCACCAGGACCACGAGCGCCCCCAGCGCCGCGAACGCCCCCGACGGCGAGCGCAGCCGCAGCCGTGCCCGCACCCGCAGGGGCTCAGGAGGGGAGCGCGCGCGCCGGCGGCGGCCCAGGCGGCGGCCCAGGCGCGAGACGCGGCCCTCGGGGCTCCTCCGCACCTCCCCGCAGTCTCCAGGGCTCCCGGCCGTCATCTCGCCGCCGTCTGGGCGCTCTGCGGAGAGAAGTGGGGAGGCAAGGAGTGAACCGACGGGCCTACGGTCGGAGCGCCAGGTCGGGGGCCCCAGTCTGGGAGGGAAGATGGGGCCGCCTCGCCCAGGACGCTTGGAGATCCCTGGCGGCCACCCCCGGATTTTCCCGGGCTGCGAGGCGGGGAGCCGCCCCCGCTCGGGTTTTCCGCAGCGGAGCTCCGAGCCAGGGACGCGCGGCAGAAGCCGGAGTTGGCCGGACCCGCGGGCGGAGACGAGGGAGGGGGGCGCGGGCTGCTCCTTGGCGCATCCTCGGCTGCGGGGCTCCGGCCGCCGGCGCCCTCTTGGCCAGCTTGCAGGTCCCTGGCTCAGGGAGGCGTAGGGCCCCCGGCAGCGGCGTCTGCAGGGTAAGTCCCGCCCGCGATCGAGCTCACCCCCGCACGTGGCTGCACCATATAGTAAAGGAGGGAGGGGGCACTTGGCCGCCCGGGGCCGCCGGGGTCGCTCGCGGGCCCCCCTTCCCCCTTCTGCGCTACACGTACCGCAGCGGAGGAAGGTGGTGGTGGTGGGGGGGGGGGGGTTGTCACGGACTCCAGCCTCTTCCTGCCCGCCCCCTCCTTCCAGACCTCCTCAGTCAGCACTGAAGCTGCAGCAAGACAGACTTGAGCTAGACTCAGAGAAGACCGCTCAGACCAAAACCAGCGGCAGACTTTGCGCAGGATTTCTTGAAACTCCGCGAAGAGCCCCCTTCCCCTCCTCCAGCCGCCCATCTACGGTCCGGGCAGGAGGCAGGGGGCCATGGGTGCCAGGCTCCGGGCCTTGCCGGTGAGCTCCTCTCCTGGCCCCCAGGTTGCAGCGTTTCCAATTTGGGCTCCTCCGGATGAATCATCCCCCTTTCCCGCCGCCTGGCCTCCTTTCCGGCCTCCTCAGCCCGAGGCCTTAGTGGCCCGCGTCCCAGCCAGAGCAGCACCGCCCTTGCACCCCAGGGTCTGGGCCGCCAGGCGTAAGCCCTTCCCAGCTGCTGGTGCGACCCGGCCTGCGGCCTGAGGGACTGAATCCAGGCCGGGCGGGAGTAGCCGGGATACGTGTGATGTAGCCCCCACGAAAGACAGGGTGTGGGAGGAAACGGTGCCCCGGCCCAGGAGCTCCGGGCCCCGCAGGAGAGGAGGGTTAGGACCTCGCTGTCCAGTAGTGCGTCCTGACTGCCCCAGTCTGGTTTCCCAACAGCTGCATCGCTGGAACCCGTAGCTGAGGCCCCAGCAAGGCGGCCTTGTTACCCTTCTCTCTCCCCATCCGCACCCCAAAGCTCAAAGCAGGACATCCCATCCCTGCCTCCGACAGAAGCGCTGAAGGCCCAGGCCCTAGCATGGAGCCCGGCGTCTTCCGCGTCCAAGGCCTGGGGTTCACAGAGGGAAACTGCGGCCCGGAGAAGTGGACGGGTCTGCTGGGGTCACGCAGCGCACGCCACGCAGGACGGGGGGGCGTCCACACAGAACCCAACCCCGGGCACTTCTCGGCACAGCCCTGGGAGCGTCCTGGGAGGAGGGGAGGCCCGTTCCCCTCCTGGTCTCTGAGTATGGAGCTCTTTCCCCAGCCCCAAACTGGAGAAATGACCACCCCAGCCCCAGCCCAGAGCTGGCGCCCCCGTCCCAACTCTCGAGCCACCCTCCGGTCCCGGCGGGTAGGGAAGGAAACGGAGGCCTGTAGAGAGAGGGATGGGGACAAGCTCAGAAACACTGAGATTTTGGAGGGCGTGAGTCGACGCTGGGGACCCCGGGAGAGGCAGCAACTTGGAGACACAGTCCGAAGATCCCTGGTCGCAGGAAGTTGCCGAGGGCCGGATTCCTAACACTCCGGGCTCCCGCCTCCACGCGCGTCCACACTCCTGCCGCGGGAAAAAAGGGAACCCCGCTCCCGCTCCCCCTCAACCCCCAGGGCCTTTCTGGAGGTAGCGACCAAACAAAAAGTTGGGGAAAGTGGAGAGGCGAACCCCACCAGGCCCCTAGTTTCGCTTACCTGGCGCTCAGCGCCGGATTGGGTCCGGGTCCGAGTCCGCACGCCTGGGCTCCAGCCCTGCAGCGGTCTCCGTGGACTCTTGGCGCCCGGCCCCGCCCCCTGGCCCGGCCCCGCCCCGGTCCGGCCCCGCCCCCGCCCCGCCCACCGGGAGCCCCGGGGCCAGTTCGGCCGGTGTCCAGCCAGTGTCCGGCCCGGCCCCACGGCTGGAAGGAGGCAGCGAGTCTCAAGGCCGAGGCTCGAAGGTAAGCGCTGTGTACGCGCCCGGTGACTCGGAGGATCCGAGGGCCCCAAGTCCCCGGCTGACGTCTTTCAGAAGGCCTGGGAGGGTGCCCTCCCCACGTGGGAAGACTGAGACCCCTGCCTCGCCCTGCAACCGGAGCGAGCAGACCCAGGGCAAGCCGCACGTCCTCCCCCGCCTCGCACAGTCCATCCCTTCCAGGCGCCCCGGAGAGGACCCTCGGGCAACTGAGAGCCCACAGGTGCCAAGCGCCGTCCGGGGAGCTTCCCGAGGAGGCGGCCAGAGTTCCTGCTCCGCCCGACCTTACTATCTGAACCTTCCTGAATCTGAACCTCACAGTCTTCACCTGTAAAATGGGCGTGATGGTCTCTGCTTCACAAGATGCCGAGGGGTGAAAATTCGGCGTTAAGGGCGGGGCACACTAGAGGGGCACAGCCCGGGGTACGCCCCCGAGCGCTCGGGAGAGGAATCACTTTGCTGTTTAGTTGCTAAGTAGTGTCTGACTCTTTTGGAACCCCCATGGACTGTAGCCCGCCAGGCTCCTCTATCCTTGGGATTCTCTAGGCAGGAATACTGGAGTGTGTGGCCATGCCCTGCTCCAATCACGTTGGCGGGGAGGTAAATAGAGAAGAACCGGATTCTCAGAGCCGAGGGAATCGGATGGAGCGTCGCCGGCCTCCCTAGCCTCGCCGAAGAAGATGCTGCCTAGCGGGAGTGGGGAGGCGGTGCTGGTCTCAAATGAGGAGGCGGGTTCGGAAATCCGCGGCGCCCCCCGCGGACCGGCCCAAAGGGGGCTGCCAGGCCTTCGTGTCCCGCCCGCCCCCAGAGGCAAGAATGTGGCGCGGAGCCAGGGGGTCGGCCGGCGGCCCAGTTTCCATGATGCGGGGGGCGGACTCGGAGGAGGAGGGGGCGGGGACGTGCGGGCAGATTGCCAGCCTCCGCGCCGGCCGCCCCCCCACCCCACTCCCGCAGCCCAGCTAGGGCCCCTCGGGAGGAATTTCCGGCCTGGGATTGATTATAACCCGCCCCTCCCCCGGTCGCCGAGACCCCCCGGCCCTCGGGGCGCTCGTGAAGGGGGATGGGCGGTAATGAGACCCGGCTGTGCGCCGGGGGGCCAGGAGGGGAAACTCGGTCCCCCCCCACCCCCAAGCCCGCTGCCGGGTCCCGGAGCCACACTGCACAACTGGGCCTCGAACCCAGGCTCCGGTCCTCTGGCTCGACCGAGGAGACCAGGGGTGGCGTAGGCGCCCCGGAAGCCGCCTTGCCCCGCCACCGGTGACCAAGCATCCTCGGGAGAGACCGAGGCCACCGCCGGGGGCGGGGCCTCCCCCGTAGGCCGACCGCGCGGAGGCCGGGGTCCCCGAGGAGGCCGCAAGTGGGCAAGGCCGAGCCTCGGCCCCCGGAGCCACATCCCTGCGGGTCCGAGACCGCCTTCCTGCCGCCCGCGTGGGCCGCGAGGCTGCTGCGGCCCGAGCTCGCGTCTGGGCCGTGGCTGGCGCTCCGCAGGGGCCGCAGCCCCCTTCCTGCCTCCTCCCGCTTCTTGCTCCGCTGGAGAACCTTTCGTCTCGCCCTCAGTGCGCTCCTCACACACGGACCCCACATCCGCCCTCTCAGCGTTTCCCCAAGCCCCACCCGACCCCGTTGCCCCTCTCGGCTCACTGGGTCACCAACTCCAGAGGCCAACCCGGGGTCTCCAGGGCCTCGTCCCGCTGCCCCCTCTGCTCCGCCGTTTACCACCTGTTCCTCCCGCCTTCTGCCCTCCTCAGGACTCTGCCCTCCCCAGTGTTGGGGCTTCTTCCATTCTGGGCCCCAGGAGGAACCCCGCTTCCAGCAGCCAGCCATCTGCCTGGACAGCGGGGAGCAGTCGGTTCCTGCTCTTTCCCTTCTTCTCACTTTGTGAGTGGACCCATCACCCAGCCTAAGGCCAGATACTTCAGGGTCATCTGGGCACCTTCCTCTCCCGGTTCTGTCTAATCCATCAAGCCCCTGTGGACCCTGGTCCAGGGATCTTGAATCAGTGCCCCAGTGCCCCTGTCCTGCTGCAGGCCAGGCCTTGCTCTTCCCCAGGTGGGCACCAAGCATCTTTCTACTCACGATCAGATGAACCCAGGTCTCAGAGGTGGGTGAATCTGAACTCCTCACTCACTCCCTGCTTCAAGCCCTCAGGGGGCTCCCCAGTTTTTTCCCAAGTGTAGTTTGTGTACTGTGTGCTAAGTCGCTTCGGTCGTGTCCGACTCTTTGCAATCCTATGGACTGTAGCCCTCCAGGCTCCTCTGTCCATGGGATTTTCCGGGCAAGAGTATTGGAGTTGAGTTTAGATCCCTCTTCCTTCCACAAACCAGCCCTGCCCCTCTCACTCATGCCTCCTGGGTAGCTGAGCTTGTTTCTATCCCCAAATCCTCTGCGTTCTGGCACGTGCCTTGCCCCCTGTCGGGAGCTCCCGCGCCCCTGGTTGTCCCCGTGCCTCCTACTCATCCTTCAGACCTTCGCAGGGCTTCCCCTCGGCCCCCAGCCCAGCCCAGCCCGTCCTCTACCCTTCTGTTACCTTCCTCCCCACCACCGCCCCCCCCCACCACCTACCCACACACACACAAGACTCCCCGCAGCAGCACTGCACGTAGATGAATTGGAATCAGTGTTAGGGAACTGAGTCTATGTCCTGTCTGTGTCCCCTGTGGCCATGAGCTCTGAGGGGCAGGACTCGGCTTTTCTTGCTCACCCCTGTGCCCAGCTCAGTGCCTGCCCACCACTGGCCCTCAACTGGCCCATCTCCCCCGCCACTGGGGCCCCTCCTAATTTCTACCCCTGGGGCCCATTTCAGGCAACAGGAGGTAAGAAAACGAAACAAAACAAAACTCTGTTTCCCCATCTGCAAAAAAGCGGGGAGTAATACTCCTAGTGTTTCGAAGGTTAGAGTCCACGTGCTCAGCCCCTGGCACAAAGCGGACATCCACCGAACAGCCGCTCCCCCTTTGCCTGTGGACTTCAGACCCCAAAGACAGAGTTTGTGGGTCAGAGAAACTTTCTTTGGTCATTTGGGGTGGTTGGGGAGAAAAGGGCCCCTCTTCTTGGACACAACCCTTTTCAATTCTCTTGAGGGCTCAGGGAGGTCAATATTACGCCCACTTTACAGATGAGGCTCAGAGGAGCAAAGAGACCTGCCCACAGACACGCAGTCAGACTGACCGGTGCCCCCGACCCTCCACAGATGGAAGCCCATTGATGGTTTAGCCCTGTGGGTGTGCAGGTGTGTAGACAGCCAGTGTCTCAATATTGGGACACTGATCTCAAATTGTGCCTTGGTCTTGTGTGACCTGGACCCCTCCACTTCTGAACCAGGAGGGGCCTGGGTGAGCTGTCCCCTAGGGACCACAGTGGTCAGCGTGCTACCCTGAGCCTTCTTTGTGAAGGCAGAGAAACAGACACGGTGACCCTGAGGTTCCTGCCTAACTGAGGCTCCAGGTGCTTTCCAGAAGCCACCATGGGGAGGAAGCGACTAGTGACGCCTGCATGTCCCAGCCCCACCCTGGGGCCACACATCCACAGGACCTGGGAATCCATCTTCTCTCATCATCATTTTTAGAACAGTGCATCTGCCTGGGGCTAGTCTGCCCTGGATTTCTTGCCTGAGCCCCAGAGGTTTCTAAAACCTTCACAACCCTGTGCCAGTGGGCTCCCCTTCCCCCCAACCTGCAACGGAACCACAGGCTCAACTAAGAATCCAGAACCCTGGTTCAGAGTGGAAGCCTGGCTCTGAGCTCCCGGTGTGATTATGCTGCTCAGTCATTTGCTGGGTGCCCTCAGCCAGGTCACAGCCCCTGCCTGTGTAATGTGACCTTCCCAGGGAGGAAAGGGCTGGGGTGCCCATTCAGAGAGAACTGATGGGTAAGTAGAGTCCAGAAGCCCAGTCCCGAGGCCCCCTGTTACAGGGATGGACACCAACAGCCCCAGAGGGGCGGGGCCTCGACCAGGGTGACCTGGCTGGTAATATCGAGCTGGGCTTCAAGCCCCAGAGTCACAGGTCCCACTGGGGCTCAAGGCCTTAGACGGCTCTGGGATATGGACCCCAAAGCCATCTCCTCCCACCCAGGGAAGCTCTGAGCTTGGCAAGCTGGGCTTCTCACCAGGTGTCTTGGTGCCACAGGCAGAACCAGCTCCCCATCTCCGCTGCCCTCCGCAATCCAGAGACGAGCCGATGTGACACTGGAAGGGCAGGGAGCTGAGATCCCCGCCCTGGGGGGACAGGATGAAGCCAGCCCCCTACCTGAGCCCCTAGACAGAGAGACAACAGCAGGAATACCACCACTGCGCAGAGCTCCCTGCTGCCGGGCTCTTCATACCTGTTAACCTCCCTAAGTGTGCCAGGCAGCTGTGAGAGTGAGGCATCGTCGTCACCCCTTGTCACACGTACAGAGACAGGGACAGTGAGGTTCAGGCTTGCCTGCGGTCACACAGCCGGTCGGTGGCACCGCTGGGGACCGGATTTAACCACGATGTTATGCAGCTTGCCACTAGTCCCATGACTGCGGCCCAATCAGCTCCCCTGCTTTCTGCCTCTCTTCCCTCCTCTGCAAAGTGGGGACAATGGCTGGAACGACCCCAAAGGGCTACGATGAGGATGGAGCCCCACGCTAGAGTTTTTCTGGCCTTTAGCTGGTTCTTACACCAATAAAACGTGAAGCTGAGGCTGGCGATTGTGTCTCCTTAGCCACCTCCTCTGGGCTGGCTGTTGGGGACCAGAGAGGCATCAGCCCTGGGCCTCATCCAGATGCTTCGTGTGGGGGTGGTAAAAAGACCAGCCACCAAAAGTTGAGGAAGCAGCAGCTTGACCCCATGTCTGGGGCAGGCAGCAGGGAAGACTTCATGGAGGAGGAGTCCCCCTGCTGGATTTCAGGGTCAGAGTATTTTTCCGGCTGCAGAGCGGGGAGACATTCCAGGGGAGCAGGCAGGCAATCTGGAGGCATGGGTGGGAGTCACGTGCTAGAGGGGAGCAGAGGATGGCATGAAAGGGGGTCAGGGCCAGATTACAGAGCACTTCAAACAGGAGACTCAACATCTGGGGCTCAACCCCCTGGCACTGTGAGCCCTTGGAGGTCTGAAAACAGAGGAGAGGCTGGATCCCTGTGTACCTGGGGAAGGACTTTACAGACTGTCGGTATGGAACCTGAATTGTTTCTCTGAGAACACGGGAGAGGAGTTGCGTGATATGGAGCTGGGGCTGACCCAGGAGCAGGCGGGGAAACTTACCACCTGCAGAAGGAGATGAAGCCCCAGAAAGCCATGGGGAAAAGTGTCTGGAAGCAGCAATCCCCACCTCCCAGGCCCTATGGTTCTGTCTTTGAAGCCAGCTGCTTTGGCCTCCGCCCACCCAGACCCCTCCCAGTTCCCTTGCTTCACCCCTGCCCTGGGACCCTCCCCGCCTCCTTTTTCAGAGACAGGAGTGAAGGAAGGAAGAGAAGGAAGTGATTTAGATCAGGGCCCAGACCTAGGCATCTGAGACTGAGGCTGGAACTGTGGCTCAGCCACTTAGGCTGTGTGACCCAGGGGAGGCCACTCTGTATTCCCGAGCCTTCCTTTTCACTCTCTGTAAAATGGTGTTGTGATATAAACATAATCCCCCACTCCAAGAGAATGAAGTGGGACAGGCACAAGAGGGCTCAGCACCCGGTGCCCACCCGAAGGGGGCCCCGCCCTTAAGGAGGCCGATCTGCAGGGAAGGTGGACACACAAAGGGAGTACCGCTTGTGGTCTCTGGGTTGTGTCCAGCACTGGGGGCCCAGGGCATCTGCAGTGGAGGAGAGGGATGATGAAGGCTTTCTGGAAGAGGAGGTGTTTAAGCAGGGACTTGGAGATCAGGCAGAAGTCACTGCAAGGGCAGAGGTGTGGAGGCGGGAAGGAAAGGAATTGTGAGTCATTTGGAGAAAGCTGGGGGAAGAGTGGGGGATGGGGTAGGAGGGGATCTGGTACCAGGTTTTGAAGATCCTAGAATGCCCTGTTCAAGAAGTTAATCCCAGGAGAGACAGAGGTATGCGTGCCCAGATAACCTCAGGGCAGTCCTTTCCCCTCTTTGAGACTCAGATCACTTCATCTGACTACCACCAGTTACCAGGATTTCATACTTGTCAAGCGCTCACAGATCCTACCCAGAAGCGCCTGATACACCTTAGCTGCCGTTATTTTCACTGTTACTATTTCTACTGCTATTAACTTAGTTCCAATATTCTGTCTCATCTTCTGTGTCCTTTTTCAATTTCTTGAATATTTGGATTGGCTCAGCTTGGATCAGGTGTCTCTCCCTGGTCCAATCAGCCAAGGACTGGAAGTGGGAAACTGGTCAGGAGGTCCAAGTGAGTAGGGGCTAGAAATGTAGATTCTCTCTGAAGCCTGGAGGAGGGTGCTAGGTCCTGACTGCCGGGCTAGGGGAAAGAGATGGGACCTTGGGAGTTGAGTGATCTCCTAGCAAGATTTCCTGCTGGCCAGAAATGTGACCTTGGGCACCTATTTGGCACCCATGCCCTCAGCCATGACGTGTGCCCAGCAAAGGAGGGTCCCAGCTGGAGGGTCCCAGCAAAGATCTTTTCCCCCTTTGTTCCCTCTGGAGGGCTCACAGCAGACAGGTCACAGTAGGAACCTCAGAGCAAGAAACCTCACCCAAGAAAATCACACCTACGTGTTCTCCCTCCTCCCTTGGAAGTTAGGAACAGCATCACTGTTCAGGGAGGCATGTCTTTGAGTGGAGCAGGGCTGCAGACAACTCACAGGGCCAACATGTAACACCATCAGGAAGCCTGTGTTTGTTGTACACCACTGAAATTGGACTAATTTGTTACCGCAGCATAACCTAGTGAAAGCTGGTTAATACACCTGGTGCAGTAAGCACTTGTTAAATAGCAGCTAGTCGTATGATTGTCTTATTTCAATGACCGAACAAGGAAACTGCTGATGTTGCTAGAGCAGAAGTTAAGAACAATGATTTTAAGCAAGTTAAACATGTATTTCTCTTTATAGCTGAAGCACTAGCTGTGCAGCATCAATAAGGAGACCCCCACCACCAGCAGAGTTAGAGACCCAGGCTCCTTCCATCTTTTTGCTCTGTCATCCTTAGGGTGCAGCACCCTCCCTATCTTCATGGTTGAAGATGCTTAGTATTCCCTGTCCCTGAGTCTGCAGACCAACCAGGGAGAATGGAATGCTTCTTTCCCACTGGTCAGAACTAGGGCATGTGGCCACACTCAGCTCCAAGGGAGGCTGGGAAATGGATGCCGGGAGATGGCTAGGAGTCCTTGCCACAGAAACACCAGGGGTGTGGCACCTCCATTTGGTGACAAGTCACACTGCAGATGAGCCAGGCAGTGCCACAGCACTGGTGATGGGGGTAAGGCTGGCCCCTCTGGAGTCTGGGATTCTCAAGGTGAGAATCCTGTGGGCAAGGCCCCTTGGTCAGGGGAGCCCTGGTGTTGGCGGCATGCCCAGCCAGGCATCCTCCCATCCTTTGTGCCAAAAAAGCCAGGGACCAGTGGGGACGCTCTATCTATCCGTCTACCTATCAGTCACCCTGATCCCGCAGAGAGTGGCTCCCAAGCTCTCAGATCATACAGTCCAGTTTCTCCGACCCCACACTGCAACCCTGAACTGGTGCCAGTTCTGTCTACAACCTGGGGTCAAGTGCCAGAACCCAAAGGTCTTGAATGAACTGCTTTGTGTACTGTGAAGATAAAGTAACAGGCCAAGAGAGGGTGAGTGACATGTCCAAGGTCACACAGCCCAGTGAAGAGTCGTTCAGTTCAGTCGTTCAATTGCGTTTGACTCTTTGAAACCCCATGGACTGCAGCATGCCAGGCTTCCCTATCCATCACCAACTCCCGGAGTTTACTCAAACTCATGTCCATCGAGTTGGTGATGCCATCCAACCATCTCATCCTCTGTTGTCTCTTTCTCCTCCTGCCCTCAGTCTTTCCCAGCATCAGAATCTTTTCCAATGAGTCAGTTCTTCATATCAGGTGGCCTAAGTACTGGAGTTTCAGCTTCAGCATCAGTCCTTCCAATGAATATTCAGGACTGATTTCCTTTAGGATGGACTGGTTGGATCCCCTTGCAGTCCAAGGGACTATCAAGAGCCTTTTCCAACACCACACTTCAAAAGCATCAATTTTTTGGTGCTCAATTTTCTTTATAGTCCAACTCTCATATCCATACATGACTACCGGAAAAACCATAGCCTTGACTAGACAGACCTTTGTTAGCAAAGTAATGTCTCTGCTTTTTAATATGCTACCTAAGTTGGTCATAACTTTTCTTCCAAGGAGCAAGTGTCTTTTAATCTTATGGCTGCAGTCACCATCTGCAGTGATTTTGGAGCCCAGAAAAATAAAGTCTGACACTGTTTGCCCATCTATTTATCATGAAGTGATGGGACCAGATGCCACAATCTTAGTTTTCTAGGGAGGGAACACAGCTCCACCCATCAGCAGAAAATTGGATTAAAGATTTACTGAGCATGGCCCTGCCCATCAGGACAAGACCCAGTTTCCCCCTCAGTCAGTCTCACCCATCAGGAAGCTTCCACAAGCCTCTATCCTTCTCCATCAGAGGGCAGACAGGATGAAAACCACAATCACAGAAAACTAACCAATCTGATCACAAGGACCACAGCCTTGTCTAGCTCAAAGAAACTATGAGCCATGCTGTGTAGGCCCACCCAAGATGGACGGGTCATGGTGGAGAGTTCTGGCAAAATGTGGTCCCCTGGAGAAGGGAATGGCAGACCACTTCAGTATTCTTGCCTTGAGAACCCCATGAACAGTATGAAAAGGCAAAAAGATAGGAAACTGAAAGATGAAGAGTCAAGTCATCCCAATTCACCCTCTCCCATCACAGTGAGGCAGGACTCCAGTTTCAGGCAGCAGTCCTCTGCCTCCGGGCCATGCAGAAGGCTTGGTACCCAGGCCAGAGGCAGGGGCGGGGGCGAGAAACGCGTCACAGACACAGCCGTGGAGCCAGGGAGCCTGTGGACCGGCTGCCCCGGGAAGCCTGGACGCGGCGGGCCCGTGCGGGCGCCACCTGGCGGAGAGTCCCTGGCACTGCACCCAGCCCGCCGAGGCCCGCCAGGGGTCGCCGAGCCCCGGCTCTCGGAATAGAAAAGCTGCGGCCCAATCCCGTCTCTCCACCGACTCCCCACGCGGTGATCCTGGGCGCGCAGGTGTTGGTCTTTGGCGGTCATTGCGAACCCGGGGTCGCCGGCCTTGGGCTCTCACGGATGAATTTGCTGCAAACCGTAGGTTGCAGGCGACAGAAAGGGTTGCCCCCCGGGGACGTCGGGGGAGACGGGGCCGGGCCGCAGGGGACAAAGCCAGGGTGGCCGTGGGGTGGATGGAGGCTGCAGTCAGACTCGCCCGGCGTGGAGCCCCTGCGATGTCCTAACGCCCCAGGGAGTGCAGCACTGGCCCAGCCCAGCCCTGTGATCGGCT
This sequence comes from Bos grunniens, assembly GCF_055505025.1. Classification (NCBI taxonomy): domain Eukaryota; kingdom Metazoa; phylum Chordata; class Mammalia; order Artiodactyla; family Bovidae; genus Bos; species Bos grunniens. The sequence continues at coordinate 12,611,179 of NC_141166.1, forward strand.
GGGAGACACGAAATGGTACCGACAGGGCTGGGTGGGCCCCCCAGGACTGTCTGCTCTCAGCCCAGACTCCAGCCCTGGGTTATTTGCCCCAGGCTCGCCTGCTTCCCTGCCCACCTCCACGCTCGTCCCTGGCCGTGTCCCTGGCTCGGCCGCGCAGCTCCGGCCTGCAGACCCTGGCTTTTTTTTAATCAGACAGGCCGCACGTCCTTTGACAGTTATGGTGACTGTTTTCCCATTGCAGAGGGGCCATCCGAGGCCCCCTGCCCCGCCAGCCTTCACTTCCGATGCGGGAGGTGCGGAAAGCAGCTCGCCCCGGGGGCACCCGCATCCGTGTAGCTTTGTTGCCCATTTTACAGATGATTCGAAGGGGACGGACGTGGGGAGCTGCAGTGCCCTCCCCGATGCCCGCAACTCCCTGCCCCCAACCTCGAAGCTCCAACCCGGGAGGTGGGGACCGGAGGAGGCAGCCCCCATGGAGGAGCTGATGTGAGGCGAGCTCTCAAGGTGCAGGAAAGGCGCCTGGGGCTGGAGGAAACCCCTCACTCACTGAGCGCTTTACACCCGGCCTGCAGGAGGCCACTGACCTCATTTCCTGCAGTGTAGCAGGGACTGGATTATTTCTGGTTTCCGGGTTCTGCGGTGAAATGACCTCCGATCCTCTAAGTCACACAGCATATGGAGCAGGATCAAAGCTCTGGGCCAAGTCTGTCTGACTTCAGAGTCTTTTCCACACTGAGTTGGGAGATAGGGGATATGAATTATTATTCGTGTTTCCCAGAGGAGGGCACTATGGCCCAGAGAGTTTAAGGGGCTTGTCCAGGGTCACAGAGCAAGAAAGTAATGAGAATCCCCACCTTCCTAGCATCGCTCATGTCCTCATGTGTAGAATTTGGACAGCACGCGGACCTTACAGAGCTGGTGACTGGTAACCAACCTGCCCCCGCCCCCACTGTGCCTGGCACACAGGTAGCATCAGATCACTCACTTGGCCCCTACTGCTATTTCCTGGGAGCCTATGTCCCAGATCGTATTCCAGTAAGAGGAGATTGCCAAGCGGAGGAGGAGACGATGTCCTCAGATAGTCGCGAGTCCCGGCAGAGCTTCTTCACTGGCACACTGGTGCCTCCGGCCATCAAGCTAAGATGTCCCTGTCTGGAGCACTCGCCGTTCGTCTGTGACACTTTTGGCTCTGGCACAAGTTTCTGGTTTGGAAGAACCACTGCTGATGCTCCGAGAGACTGCTCAGATTTCTTGCCAAGAGGTGCTTGAGGGAAAACCCTAAAATGGCTAAAAAGTCATTGAAAGACCCCACAGTCAACATGAATGGCGGCTAAATGACAAAGACAGCATACATCAGAGCCAGGGATGTGTGTGGTCATGAAGTGTCCATTTCAAGTAATTCAAGCCTTCCCAATAAAGGTGATTCACGGAATGATATTTGATTCTTAAGCCTTTGTAAGATTTTTCAGACATAAACTCAGGACTGAGGGAGGGAATTGCACAGTGATTTGGGGTGGGGAGCTGTGAAATGGCCTGGGAGGGGACTTAGGACACAGGTTGTGGAGAGTCCCTTGTGGTCCCACTTGGATGGTTCTCACGCATCTTCTTCTTATAAATGGCATCAGTATATACCTTTGTATATACTTGGAGCTCTTTTCTTTGAGTTGTCGCCTCAGGATGAAAGCCTGGGATCACGGGTCCCAGCGTTGCCCCTCCTGCTTGCCTCCCAGTGCCCAGTTGGAATCACAGCCCGGGTTCATAATGGATACCAGGCAAACACACTACCAATGGTTGTTCTAATTTGCTTTTCTTAGGGCTATCTTCAGGTTCTTAACAGACTCTCTAAGAAACACCAGGGTCTCCTGCAAAGTGTGAAATAAGGATAAGGATCCTATCTAGGAAAAAAGGAATTTAGATTTCCATGGACCTGATTCAATCTCCTCTTGCCTTTTGGTAAAACTCTTTCATTGTGAATATAACACACATCCAGGAATGCACATAAAACCTGAGGGTCCAAAAACTTTCCTGAAGCAAATTCCCACCTAACTCCCACCAGGCACACCCCAGGAGGCCGTTTCCAACCACCTTCTCTTCCCTCAGCCCCAAAGTACTCACTGTTCTGGCTTCTAATATTACAGTTTAGTTTTCTTTTCTTTTTCTAAACAGCTATAGTGTAGTTGGGGCTGTTGAAGAAGTTTGTATGTGTGTTCTTAGTCACTTCCGTCGTGTCTGACTCTTTGCGACCCCATGGACTACAGCTCGCCAGGCTCCTCTGTCCATGGGGTTCTCCAGGCAAGAGTATTATATACCTGGGGTTAAGGTCGTGTTCACCTGTGTGTCTGGCTTTTCTAGTTTGTAAAATTCCTCTCCATTTGTAGTTTATTCGTATTTATTCCCGAGGGCGTCTGTTACAGAAACACACCATGGCTTATCCACTTTCCTACTGAAAAGACTTCGGGGCTGTTTCTGGTTTCCGGCCCTTACAATTAAAGCTGCTGAGGACAGTCCCGTACCTGCCTTCTGCTGGCAGGTCCACACCAAACGTGCCGGTGCTGGCTTTGCTTTTGTTTTTTCTTCTCTCTCTTTTTTCCTTGTGTGACTCTGCTTTTCTTTGATTTACCTAGGGGTAAATCAAAACATTAGCTGAAACGAAACAACATTTCAAGTCCTGGCCTTTTTGCTTCATCCAGCTAGCACTCCTGCACCAAGCATGGATTAATTTAAATTCGGCTTTTAGCATTAAAAATGAGGCTTTCTGAAACTCTTGAGTCTCATTTAAGAAATTTTTGTTGAACAATATTTTAAATTATTTGTTCGTGTGGTTTTGGCTGTGCTGGGCTCTAGAGCGCGTGGACTTCAGTGGTTGCGGCGAGCGGGCTCCTTGTTGCAGCTCACAGGCTCTAGAACTCATGGGCTCAGTAGTTTGGTGCACGGGCTTAGTTGCTCCAAGGCATGTGGAATCTTCCAGAACCAGGGATCAAACCTGCGTCCCTTGCATTAGCAAGCAGACTCTTAAGCACTTTACCTCCTGGGAAGTTCTGAACTATAGTTGATGTATAACTGAGCGACTGATCTGATAACATTATATAAGTTAAAGGTATACAATATAGTGATTCACAATTTTATTTAAAAATGTTTTATTATTTATTTTTGTTACTGGCCTCTCTGCTGTAGTTTGCGGGATCTTAGTTCCCTGGAGAGGGATTGAACCTACACCCTTGACAGTGAAAGGGTGGACTCCTAAGCATTGGACCACCAGGGAATGCTTGGTTCACGAATTTTAAAGGTTATACTTCACTTATAATTATTATTAAACGTTGGCTGTAGCTTATTTTATACATAAGTTTGTACCTCTGAATTTTCTACCTCATTTTGCCCCTCCCCGCCCTGTGCCCACTGGTAACCACTAGTTTATTCTCTGTATCTGGGAATCTGCTTCTTTTTTGCTGTGTTCACTAGTTGTGTGTTTTGCATTACAGGTATAAGTGGAATCATATGCTATTTGATGTGTGATATCATACAGCATTTGTCTGATTTATTACACTTGGCATGACCCTAAGTCCATCCACGCTGCTGCAAATGGCAAAGATTCATTCTTTTTTAGGCTGAATAGTATTCCACTGCAGTATGCCATTCCTCTTCTTTATCCACTCATCTGTGAATGGACACTTAGGTCGTGAAGCTTCTTGAAGAGAAGTCCCGTGCCTGGTTCATCTCTGCTTCATCTTTGAATCCTCCTCAGGACATGACACCAGACTTTGAGAATAGGTAGCAGAACTTTGTGGGTGTTTGACTGCCCTCCCCCCAGCCTCCTACTTCTACTTTGGGGGAGCCATCCCCATTATAGAGCATCTTGGGGAGGCAGTGCCACGCCCCTCTCTCCAAATCTGCGGGAACTAGATCCCCCTCTACCAGCCGGTTGGAACTTGCTGCTGGTCGTCCTGAATTGCCTGGATGCTCACCCGTCATCCAGTAGGGTCCCCCCAGTTTCTGCTGGAGTCTTAATGCACCAAGAACATTATGATTGCTCTGTAGTTTCATAACAGGCGGCCTGCAGAAACTTCCTTTAAAAAATCAGCTTAAATGGGGACTTCCCTGGTGGTCCAGGTGTAAGTTCTGATACAGGGGGTGCTGGTTCTATCCTTGGTTTGGGAATTAAGATCCCAAATGCTGCACAGTGTGGCCAAAGAGTAAATGAATACATTGGCTTATTTTTTTTATTGTTGAGATTGAAAAGCTTCTTGTGTATTTTGTATACAAACAACTTTTACAACTCACCAACAACAGAAATAAATAACCCAATCAAAAAATGGCAGAAGACCTTAATAGATTTTTCTCCAAAAAAGACATTAGATTGCCAGTAGGCACATGAAAAGATGTTCAACATGACTAATTATTAGAGAAATGTGAATCAAAACCACAATGAGGTATCACTTCATACTGGTCAGAATGGCTGTCATTAAAAAGTCTACAGACAATAAATGCTGGAGAGGGTGTGGAGAAAAAGGAACCCTTCTACACGTTGGTGGGAATGTAAGTCGGTGCAGCCACTGTGGAAAACAACACGGAAGTTCCTCAGAAAACGAAAAATGGAATTGCCATTTGTTGGTGTTCAGTCTCTCAGTCGTCTCTGACTCTTTGCGACCCCATGGACTGTAGCACGCCAGGTCTCCCTGTCCTTCACCATCTCCTGGAGCCTGCTCAGACTCATGTCCATTGAGTTGGTGATGCCATCCAACCAATGCATCCTCTGTTGCCCCCTTTCTCCTCCTGCCCTCAGTCTTTCCCAGCATCAGAGTCTTTTCCATGAATTGACTCTTTGCATCATGTGGCCAAAGAATTAGAGCTTCGGCTTTAGCATCAGTCCTTCCAATGAATATTCAGGGTTGGTTTCCTTTTGAATTGATGGCTTTGATCTCCTTACAGTCTGAGAGTCTTCTCCAACACCTCAGTGTGAGAGCATTGGCGCTCAGCCCTCTTTATGGTCCAGCTCTCACATTCCTACATGATTACTGGAAAAACCATAGGTTTGACTAAATAGACCTTTGTTGGCAAAGTAACGTCTCTGCAATTTAATATGCTGTCTAGGTTTGTCATAGCTTTTCTTCCAAGGAGCAAGTGTCTTTTAATTTCATGGCGGCAGTCACTGTCCACACTGATTTTGGAGTCCAAGGAAATAAAGTCTGTCACTGTTTCCATTTTTTCCCCATCTATTTGCCATGAAGTGATGGGACCAGATGCCATGATCTTAGTTTTTTGAATGTTGAGTTTTAAGCCTATGACCCAGCAATCCCACTTCTGGGAATATACCTGTACAAAACTAGAATTCAAAAAGATATATGTACCCCTATGCTCATAGCAGCACTGTTCACAATACCCCAAACATGGAAACCTGAATGTCCATTGACAGATGAATGGATAAAGATGTGGTACATATATACAATGGAATATTACTTAGCCATGTGTGTGTGTGTGTTAGTGACTCAGTCACGTCCGACTCTTTGTGACCCCATGGACTGCATGCGTCTTGCCAGGCTCTTCTGTCTGTAGAATTCTCCAGGCAAGAATACTGGAGTGGGTTGCCATTCCCTTCTCCAGGAGATCTTCCCAACCCAGGGATCGAACCTGGGTCTCCTGCATTGCAGGCAGATTCTTTACCATCTGAGCCACCAGGAAAGCCCCCCAAAAGAGCAAAATAATGGCATTTGCAGCAACACGAATGCAACCAGAGATTATCATACTAAGAGAAGTCACTCAGACAGAGAAAGGCAAATGCCATATGATATCACATGTATGTGGAATCTAAAACACGGCACGAATGAGCTTATCTAGGAAATAGAAACTGGCCAATAGACATTGAGAAGAGATTTGCAGACAAGGCGGCGGGAGAGGGGCAGAAGCGGACTGGGAGTTTGGGGTTGGTAGTTGCAAACTCTTACGTATGCAGTGGATAAACACGGTCCTACTGTGTAGCACAGGAAACTAAATTCAATATCTTGTGAAAAATCATAACAGAAAAGAATATAAAATAGAACATATATGTGTATAACTGAGTCACTTTGCCGACACTGACGGAGATTGGCACATCATAAATCAACTATACTTCAATTTAAAAAAAATCCTTATATATTTTGGATTCAAGTCCTGTGTCGGATATGTGTTTTGCAAATATTTTATCTCAGTCTGCCGCTTGTCTTTTCGCTCCCTTAGCAGTTCCCTTCACAGAGATATTTTTAATGATCAGTCCAGCAGATCGATTTTTCTTTCATGGATTGTTGTATCAGCGTCTTACGCTGGAAAGTCAATACCAACCCCAAAGTCACCTAGATTTTCTCCTCTCTTATCTTGTAGTAGTTTTGCGTCTTACATTTTGGTGTACAATCCATTTGGAGTTCATATTTTTGTGAGAACTGTAAGGGCTGTATCTAGGATCGTTTTTCTCCATGTAGAGGTCCTGTTGTTCCGGCACCTGTTTTAATATTTATTTATTTTTGGCTGCGCTGGGTCTTCATTGCTGCGTGCGGGCCTTCTCTAGTTGCGGTGAGCAGGGGCTACTCTTCATTGTGGTGTGGGGGCTTCTCTTTGTGGGGGCTCCTCTTGTTGTGGAGCCTGGCTCTAGGGCTTGGGCTCAGTAGTTGGAGGGCACAGGCCTAGCTGCCTTGGGGCTTGAGGAATCTCCCTGGACCAGGGATGGAACCCATGTCCCCTGCGTTGGCAAGGGGGATTCTTAACCACTGCACCACCCAGGAAGTCCCTTCTCGCACCTGTTTTTGAACAAACTCCTTTCTGTGTTGCACCATCGCCTTCGCTCCTTTGCCAAAGACCAGTGGGCCTATTTCTGGGCTCTTCATTCTGTCCCATCGGTCTATTTTGTCTAGTCTTTAGCCAGTACAAACCTGCCTTGATGACTGAAGCCCAGGGTAAGTCCTGAAGGTGGGTCGTATACGTCCCCTGACTTTGTTTAATTTCAGTTCGGTGCTGGATACTCTGGGTTTTCTGCTTGCCTGTGTAAACTGGAAAATCAGTTTGTTGATAGTGAAGCCGTGGGTTAAATCCATTTTACCCACCTTCGCTAATCGAGGTTAAGACTGGCATGACCTCCAAGTGGCACCAGCCTACATGATCACACATTTGCCTGAGTTATTGTCTACGAACTTGGAGTCAGCTGCTTCTAGTTGGTTAAGACTGGCTCGGACCCCTGGCCCTTCCACCAGGGCATGTGTGAGTGTCTCCTTTTTGCCATCAGAGGGCCAGAAACGCCACCCTCTGAACTCACTGAGGCCTGTAACCTAGTTATACCTGCATAGAATGAGTTACTGCAGCTTTCCCCAATTACCTTGCCCCACGCCCCCGGTGCCTCAGACCACCCTGCCTCTTTTTAAGCTCCTTGCCTTTTGGGGAGGTGGACATGAGATTCGTCCTCCCATCTTCTTGCTTGGCTGCCCTGTGGGTAAGCCTCTAGTTGCTGCAAACCTTGGCATGTCAGCATTTTGGCTTGCTTGCGTGTCCAGCAAAGGGAAACTTTTTTGGTAACAATAGCCCGAGAATAACTTGCTGGGATTGCGCCGAATCTATGGCTCAAGTTGGAAAGGACAGACGTTTTTGACAATAGTGAGTCTTCCTACCTATGAACACGGAATATCTCTCCATTGGTTTTTGTTCTCTGATTTCTTTCACCAGAGATCTTGGTACAAATTTTGTTAGATGTATATCTAAGTATTTAATTTTGCAGGGTGCTAATGTTATTGGTATTGTTTTTAATTTCAGATTCTAATTTTTATTGATGTACATAGGAAAGCAATTGACTTTTGTATGTGAATTTTGTATCCTGGAAACTTGCTATAATCGCTTATTAGTTTCAGGAGTTTTGGTGTCATTCTTGAGATTCTCTACTAATCATGCTATTTCTAAATGGAGACCATTTAAAATTTTTTCCTCTCTTACCTGTGTACCTTCTAGTCCCTTTGTCTTAGTGAATTTGCTGGGACTTTAGAGTGATGTCGAATTGGAGTGCTGAGGGGGGACATCCTTGTCTTATTGCTGTTTTAGGGGAAAGCATTTAGTTTCTCACCACTCAGTACGATGTTAGTGGTAGGCCTTTTGTAGATTTCATTATCAAGTTGAGAAGTTCCTTTCTATTTCTAGTTTGCTGAGAGTTTTTTTTGTAATCAAGTGTTGGATTTTGTTAAATGCTTTTTCTGCAACTGTTGATATGCCCATGTCGCTTTTCTTGTTCATGTGATGAATTCCATTAATTGACTTTTGAATGTTGAAATAGTCTTGCATAACCTGGAATAAATTTCACCTGATCATGGTGTATAATTTTTTTTATATCATTGGATTCTATTTGCCAATATTTTGTTGAGGATGTTAATATCTGTTCGTGAATATTGGTCTATAGTTTTCCTTTCTTATAATGTCTGTCTGATTTTGGTGCTGGTCTCAAGTTAGAAAGTATTCCTTGGGCTTCTATTTTTGAGGATCGGTATAATTTCTTCTTAAATGTTTGGTAGAATTCACTAGTAAGCCACTTGGGCCTGGAACTTTCTGTTTTGAAAAGTTATTATTGACTCAATTTCCTTATTTTTTTTTTCCTATCATTACATTTTCTTTTTTTTATTTTTAAAGCAAGTGTTTTAATTTTTTTGACTGCAGCGAGCAATTTGTGGGATCTGAGCTTCGTGACCAGGGATGAGACCTGGGCTCTGGCTCTTGGCTCTGAAAGTGCCAAGTCCTAACCGCTGTACTGCCAGGAAATTCCCAGCTTCAATTTCTTTAATAGATACAAGCATGTTTGATTATTTCTGTTAGTTTCGGTATATTGTGTTTTTCAAGAAATTGTTCCACTTCTTGCATATTATCAAATTTGTGGAGACATTTATAATATTCCTTTATTTTTCTTTCAATGCCCATGGGATCAGTGGCAATGGCACCTTTCATTTCTTTCTCTTTTTTTTAACTGAAGTCTAGTTGACTTACAATATTGTGTTCGTTTCAGGTGTAGAGCATAGTGGTTCATTTAAAAAATTATATTCCATAATACGTTATTTTAAGATATTGGATATAATTCCCTGTGCTATATAGTAACTGTGTGGTTTATCTACTTTATGTAGTGTAGCTGTCTGTTAATCCCGTAATTCCCAGTCCATTGGCCTTTAAAGTAATTATTATAGGTATGTGGTTATTGACATTTTATTTCTTGTTTTTCAGTTGTTTTTGTAGTTCTTCTTTGTTCATTTTTCTTTTTGTTTTTCCTTTTGTGAATTGATTCTCTTTTGTAGTATGCTTGAGTTCCTTTCTTTTTGGTTTTTGTGAATCTGTTATTTGCTTTTGATTTGTGATTACCACAGGGTTCATGTATGTTAACCTGTAATTATGTCTCCTTGCTTTCAACTGATAGTCATTCCAGTTCAAACGTATTCTAAAAGATATACATTTTTAGATGTAGATTCCATCCCACATTTTGTGGTTTTGATGTCCTGTTTTTACATCTTCATACTTATCTTTTTACTCTTTATTGAAGCTATATTCAATTTTATAATTTTTTTGTTTTTTAATCTAAATACTGTCTTATTAAGTGGTCATCAGTCTTTACTGTATATTTGCCTTTCCTATTGGGATTTTCTCTTTCCTACAGATTCTTGCTTCTTTTTCATTTAGAAAAGACCCTTCAAATTTCTTTTCAGATAGGTTTAGTACTGTTAAATTATTTTACTTTTGCTTGTCTAAGAGATTCTTTCTCTCCTTCTATTCTAAATGATAATCTTTCTGGGTAGAATATCTCAGATTGCAGGTTTTTCCCTTTTAGAACTTTGAATATGTCATGTCACTCCCTTCTTGTCTTCAGAATTTCTGAAGAGAAATCAGATGATAGCCTTATAGGGTTCCCTTGTAAATAGCTCCTTTTCTCCTGCTGCCTTTAGAAATCTCTCTTTAACTTTTGTCGTTTAAATTATGTGTCTTGGTGTGGATCTGTTTGTGTTCATCCTTTTGGGACTCTCTCTGCTTCTGTACCTGGTTACGTTTCCTTCTTTAGGTTTGGGAAGTTTTCAGCCATAATTTCCTCATATTGTTTTTGATCCCCTTCTTTCTCTCTTCTTCTAGAACCCCTATTATGCATAGGTTGAGATGTTTTATATTATCCCATATATCTTGTATGTTGCTTTTTCTTTCCCATTCGTCCGTCTGCTGTTCTGATTGGGCGATTTCTATTTTATCTTCCAGGTCACTTATTTATCCTTTTTATTTAGTTTGCTGTTCATTGCTTCTAGGTTGCTTTTTATCTTGGAAATTGAATTATTTATTTTGATTGGTTCATCTTTACAGTTTCTAGATCCCTGATACAGTGCTCTGCATTTATATTGACATTCTTTCTTAATTCAGTTAGCATTTTTATTACCACCTTTTTGAACTTGGGCTCTAGTAGATTGGTGAGCTCTGCCTCATTATTTGTCCTTTAGGGGACTTCTCTTGCTCTTTAAATTGAGACTAACTCTCCTTTCTTTGCTTTTACTTGACTTTCTGTCTCTATGAATTTAGGAGAAACAGTCACCTATTGTCTTGAAAGGGTGTTTTCATGTGGGGACGTCCCTGTGTGGACTGTGCGCGTCCGGTGTCTTTGGCCCACAGGAGCTGCTTTTGATGAGGAGGCCAGGCATGCCTTTCCGCTGGGTCTGCGGCTGCTATCACTTTGGTAGGGGGTGTGGTTGGTGTTGGAGATTCTAAAGCCTGTGCAGGGCATGAGGAGGGACTTCGTCTCGGCTCCCTTGGCAGTTGCTGCTCTGTCAGGGGTGGGGTCTGTTCCATCGTTGTTGGATTAGGAACCTTAAGGGTCATCTTAAAGGTCAGAATGACTTAAGGGTCATTCTCCTTGAGTGCCTGCCTGCCCTGCCCCAAAGGATGGGAGAGCTGAAGCACGTGAGGCCCATGCACTCAGAGGTCAAATGCCTTGCCTTTGTAGGTGTCTGGGTCAGCTCAGAGTTTCCCAGGTGGTGCTGGTGGTAAAGAACCTGCCTGCCAATGCAGGAGACCTGAGAGATACAAGTTTGATCTCTGGGTTGGGAAGATCCCTGGGAGGAGGGCATGGCAACCCACTCCAGTATCCTTGCCTGGAGAATCCCGTGGACAGAGGAGGATGGCGGAGTACAGTCATGGGGTCTCAAAGAGTCGGACACAACTGAAGCGACTTAGCATGCTCAGCTCAGATGTAGCCCAAGGTCACTTACTTCTCTGTTGTGGTTGTACCCGATTTAATGCAAGGCTGAGGCATGGAGAGAGAGCGACTAGGGTGTTTGTTAGGCTGGCAGTCAGGGCATTGTGGCTGCAGGAATCAAGACGGCTGTGCTGTTGCCAGAGACCTGGTGTGCCTCTGTGGTCGTCTTTTCCCAGGACCTGTCTGCCCCAGATCCAGCACCAAATTGTGGTGTGGGGTGGGCTGGGTGGGGCTGGAGTTTTTTCTAGGCTGGGAGACTGAACGTATCATGCTGTCTCCTGTGGTACTGTCACAGGACTAAGTGGTGACTGCAGCCTCTGCCACACCCCAGGCCCCCAAGCCACCTCTGGGTCTTTCCCAGGACCTGTCTGGCCCAGGTCCCGCACCAAGCTGTGGTGTGGGGTGGGTGGGGCTGCGGTGTTTACCCTGCTTGCAGTGTGGCAAGGTGATAGCTTGCCAGTGCAGAGCTCTCTCTGCTCTGATTGTTGGCAACCCAGCAGCCACGCACCCTTCACGAGTAGTCTAGGCTTCTCCAGCCCTCAGTGCCTGCAGTTCTCCCAGTAGCCAAAGGGGCTTGTTTCCTCTGTGTAGGACCCCAGACTGGGCTACCCAGTCTGTGACTTGACCTGCTTGCTCCCCAGGGTGAGGGTCCACCCATGCAGACCTTCTCTTCCTTTCAGACCCTCCCCAAGGCTGGAGGTCCCGACCCGCCTTCTGTCTGTCCTACTTGGTTACATGGAAATCTTTCTTGCACCTTCGGCTGTACAGGAGTTCTTCAGCTAGTTTTTGGTGAGTGGTTCTGTGAGCACTGTTCACATGTAGGTGGAATTTTGATGTGTTCATGGGGGGAGGTGAGCTCTTAGAATGTCCTCCTATTCTACCACCTTGATCTAAATTCCTGTTTCTGATATTAGTAATCATGTTTTCTGTTTTTTTATGGGTTAGCCTAGAAGTTTTATCAATTTTCTCAAGGACTCAGTTTTTCTTTTGTTGATTTCTTGCTTTTAATTTCATTGATTTCTGCTCGAATATTTCTTTCCTTCTGCTTCCTTTAGACCTAATTTGCTTTTTCTAGTTCCCTGAAGCGGCTTACTGATTTCAGCTCCTTTTTAAATAGATGCATTTAATGCTATAAATGTCCCTCTAAGGACTGCTTTTGCTGCATCCCACGAATTTTGAAGTTATATTTTCCTTTAGCTCAAAAATATTTTTCTTGAGACTCCTTTGATCTACGTGTCATTTAGCAGTGTATCGCTTGGAACTTCCCTGTTGGTCTAGTGGTTAAGACTCTGTGCTCCCAAATCAGGGGGCATGGTCGGGCAACCAAGATCCTCCACAGCACACGGCATGGCCAAAACCAAAAACCAGTGTGTTGTTTCATCTCCAAGTACTTTGGGACTTTCCAGCTATCTTTCTGTTGACTTTTCTAGATTAATTCTACGGTAGTCTGAGAGCATTCGTAGGATGATTTCTGTTCTTTTAAATTTAAGGTATGTTTAGTGGCCCAGAATGTAGTCCATCTTGGTGAATGTTCCATGTAAGCCTTAGGAATGTGTGTATTTTGCTGCTGTTAGGCGGAAGTATAACTGTCAACGAGATCCAGTCATTGATGGCACTGTTCAACTGTCTATTGACCTGAATAGTAATTTGTCTCCTTCTCCTTATGGTTGTTTTTGCCTCATATATTTGATGCTTTGCTGTTAGGTGCATACACATTAGGCCTATCTTCTTGGAGAACTGACCTCTTTATCATTATGCAGTGCCTTTGTCCTTGATAATTTTCCTTGCTCTTGTCTGCTTTGTTTGAAATAGTTACCCTTTGATTAGTGTTACTATGGTATCTTCCTGTACACCTTTACTTCTACGTCTACAGGAAACCCATTTTAAATAATAAAGACAACATATAGTTGGGTCTTGTTTTTTTAACCCAGTTACTTAGAATATTATTTGAAGTGGTTACTGACATAGTTTTCTACCACATTTGCTAGTTTTCTACTCTGTTCCTATTTTTGTCTTTCACTCTTTTTAGGAGGCAGGGGAGAGGCAGATCAACTATGAAAAGAAGGGTACTTCAGGATATTGAGCATCCTGAAGTTGACTTATAGGGGCATTTGTGTTTCTTTGGCGGGGTCCAATTTTGGGGAAATTCCCTACTGAATGCATTTTTGTGGGGATGAATGTACCGTTCTGCATCGTAGACGCTAAAATGAGCCACCCTCTTTACTGCTCTTTGGCATCTAGGATCTGGGATGACGACGACCTGGTTTGGCCAAATGGGCACTCCCAGGCATGCCTTTGAGTCTTGATGAAGTGACAGAGCAATTCAAATTTAATCACAGCAGTTGCAAAAACAGAGCTTGGTCCACAGAAGCTACCAATGTTAACCTAGCAGTTGTTGGGGGCAGGTGGACATCATGACAAAGTTCATTCAATTATATGAACACAACATAACTGTTTAAAAGTGAGTATGAACAATGATAATTTGGGAAAAGAAAGTTGTGTTAGAGACTAAAATTGGAGTGAATTTTTAAAAATTAGGCTTAAAAAAATTTAAACTTGGAAGAAAAAACCCCTCAAACAGATGTTCACAGCCTTACAGGGATAAAATTAAGGGATGTTGAATCCTTGTCATCAACTAGAGACACAGAGTTGGACATGACTTAGTGACTAAACGACAACTGGAGACCAACCTGAAATCTGAGGCACTGGGAGGTCTACTGGCCGGAGTTGTCACGTTGTCAGGATGACACAGGATTGCAGGGAAAGCTCTCAGGTCCACCTTCCAGCAGCACAGCTCTACAACCTGCCTTCTCTATTTACGTATCTTCTACATTCCCCAAGGGCCGAATTCCTCCTCCACAAATTTACAAGTCCTCTGACCTGATCCACTTTGACAAACCTCCTTCTCTTATTCCCCATGCTTTCCCAGCTCCCCGGCTTTGCTCACAACCATTTCCTTCAATAAGGCCTCCTATCCCACCCACCGTCTCCAAAGGTTCAGCCTAAGTGCTGTCTCCTCCTTGATGCCTCTGAACCTAGGGGAAGTTCCAACTCCCTTCTCCGAGTGCCCGCTTTACCCTAGTGGGATTTACCACTTGCAACCAAACTCCAGGAGGGCAAGAAACACTGACGGGGTCTTCCCTGTGAGTCGTACGGGGTGTGGTCTATAACAGGCCCAGGACGGTATTTTAAGCCTAGGAACAGCCCCCAGTGCGTGCAGTCTGCAAAGTGGCGCTCTCTCCTCCCAAGCTCGCTGCAGAGCCACACAGGCCCTCCAGCTTCCCTGCGGCTTTGACGGATGCCTTTCTACAGCCCCTCAAGGGTGGAGGCCAGACCAGAAGCACTGTATCTCTGGAACCTCCTCTAGAGACGGGTCAGACAAGTGATGCAGAGGACAAATGCGACAAAGTTCCTGAATGGTTTTTCTTCCGGTTCTGATTAAGCCCAATTCTAAGACGATGTACTACACGCTTCAGACGGATCACGGCAAGACCCTCAACAAATAGCACAGAAGAGACAACTCTGTTCAGGAGCTCATCCAGTGATGCTGAGTTGCTAAACTGATTCTTTTCTCATCAGCTTGGCTCTAAGTGTCTTGAGAGGAAGGAATTATAAATTTCCAGGAAACGTGACCATATTCTGTTGGGTGAGAAAAATCCTTCAGGCAAAGTGCTGGCTTCCTACCCGTGGGTGATCTCAAGGAACAAAACAGCGATAATACCATGAACTTTTTATGCTAAGAAAAAGATATCAAGAAAGATCAGAAAACATAACTTCAATTCAAGCACCATGAAATTTTGTCAAGCAAAAATAGTCTTTATTCAAATTTAATGGAAACAGGGGTCACTATACTTTGCAAGACGGGGAAAAATAAAATTAAAAAAAATTCTTTTCTTTTCTTTTTTTAATATAAAACAATATAATCACAATACCAGAATATGGAACTCTACAGTTTATTTCCTATGGGTTACTGCAGGTATCAATTTTCCTTGACTGTGCTTGCTATTCACAACTTTGTTAAGTCCAAAAATATGAAACCAAAGTGGTAGGAAACTTAAGACTTAGCACTTTCACTAAATGGCATACATCAAAGGGCATCAATTCAAGGGCAAAATGGTTGAACTCACCATACCTACCTATGACATCATTCCAGCCTTAAAGCCATCCAGGTTCTGAGCTCCCTGTAGGAAAGGCCAGGCCTGAACGCCAAGGCATTCTGGATATTCTACCGTGGGCCATGAGTAAAAGGGGTTTTCAAAGAGAAGATTGTTTTCAGTCGAGCAGGAAGGCCTGGCCCCAGGAGGCTTTATGGAGAGGAAGCACTTAGATTTAACAATTGTAGACACACCATTAGGGGAATTAAAAATGTACAGTAGTGACGTATGTTCTACTCCAATCACTTGTGCTACGCTACCAAACATGTACAAAAAGACGTCTCGGGGAGTTCCAGCTGTGGCCGCGGCCAGTTAGGACCTCGAGTGAGACCTGGATCTAGACCGGGAGGGCGATCTGGACCCAGACCTGGACCGAGACTTGGACCGAGACCGGGTTTTTGAGGCGGACTTTGATCTGGAGCGTGATTCTGACGGAAGGTTTGGTTTCGATTTGGAATTGGACCTCGACCTGGACCGGGTCTCCTGATTGGCGCCGGCATCCTCACCCTCCCCTCGGCCTTCCCTCTGGCCGGACTCGGACTTGGCACGCTCCCGCTCCTTGGAGCCCGAGCGCGAGCGTGACCGGGACTGCGAGCGGTCCGCGTCGTCCTTCTTCTTCTTCTTGCTGCTGCCGCTCCCGCCGCCGCTGCCCGACTTGCTGTCTCGCTTGCCGCCCCGTTTCCGGCTTCTCTCGCTCTTGCTGCGGCTGCGGCTCCGGCTGCGGCTCTCCTCCCGGCTCCTCTTCCTCCCCTTCCTCTTGTCCTTGCTTTTGCTGCGGCTCCGGCTGCGGCTGCCCCCTTGGCTGCGGCTGCGGCTCTTGCGCAGGCTCTTCTCCTTGCTTCGGCTCCTGCTGGCGCTGCCCCGCGCCTCCTCCGCGCCCCTCTCCTGACTGCGGCTGCGGCTCTTGCTCTTGTGCCGGCTGGGGCTGCGGCTCTTGGACTTGCCGGTGCGGTCGCTGTTCTGCACCTTCTCCTCCGCCGGGTCTTTGCTCTTGCTGCGGCGCTTGTCGGCGCTGCGGCTGCGGCTGCGGCTCTTGTCCTTGCTGGGGCTGCGGCTCTTTTCCTTCTTGCTGCGGCTACGGCTCTGGCTGCGGCTGCGGCTCTTGCTCCGGGAACGGGAGCCTGACCTGGGGAGACAGGGACGCTGCGTGGGACTTCAAACCTCAGGCCCCGTCAGAGGAGATGGACTACAGCTACCTGTGGAGCTCTGCCCCACAAGGGAAGGCCCGGCTCGTTCTGGCCCAGGACTGCCTTCCGAACCCCCACGACTGCAGTCCTAGAGCTGAGAAAACTGGGGTGAGGGAAGGCTGGGAACACAGTGACCATCGAAGCGGGACCAGGTGCAGGTGGGCCCTGTGTGAATTCCAGGAACGCCTACCTGGACCGGGATCTGCTCTTAGAATGACTGCTTTTGCTGCTGCCGCTCCGGCTTCTGCTCTTACGAGAATGTCTGCTTCGAGAGCGAGACCTAGGGGAACAAATATGTACTTTTAATACTTGCTGACAAAACACTGAGTGAATAGTCAATTAAGACATCTTTTCAACCAAACATGCACCACCCTGGAAGTTTCCAGACACCAAGCTGAAAGCGAACTCTCTCCCACGCACTGGGCCCAGAGATAGTCACCTGCAAACACTCCTCCAATCCCCAACGCCCGTTTCCCCGGCACCTGCTGTTTTGCTGGGTTTCTTCCTTGTTCCCACCGATGCCACTGTGCTTCACCAGCTCCTGGCACCAGAAACCACAGCCATCCTGGACTTGCCTCCTTCCCTCACTCTCTTCTGCACTGGCGACTCTCCTCTTAATCTTCTCCACTTAACTACGTCAGCCGCCCCCCGCCCTGCCCAAGCCACCACCACTCTCCCTGCTACCACAAAGACCCCTAAGTGGCCTTCCTGAATACACCTCTGCCTTTCACTTAGTCATACAATTCACTGAGATCAGAGAGTTGTTTTTAAATACAGTTGACTCTTGAAGAACATGAGTTTGAACTGCATTGGGTCCCCTTACACATGGGGTTTTCTTCAATAAGTATGGCCTGCAATACTACACAGCTGCAGCTGGTTGAATCCATGGGTGTGGGAACTCTGTATATGAATGGTTGGTGCCCCAAACCCCACTTGTCCAAGGGTCAACTGTACACTTCAAGTTTAAAAAACCTTTAGTACCAAGACTGTAGACTCTATCGTTTCCTATCAAAAGCAACCAGGGCTCCTTGGGGAACATGACCAATGCCTTTGCAGGAAAAGCAAAGATGGGACTTATCACCATGACAGAGACTTTCAAAGATTTCTGGACACTATTATCTAAGAAAGAACTGCTCAAAATACTTAATCTGTATCTTAATCACATCCCTCTAGACCTAACTTCCAGTTTATGGAAGTTCAGGGAATAAAGTATAAGTTCAACAATATAAAGAGAAAACATAAATTCAGAATGTGGGGCAGTATTTAAAAAAAGAGACTAAGAAAAGTAAATGTCATGGGGTGGGAGGGGGGAATGATATAGGCAGGCTACTTCAGACTGAAGAGACCCAACTCCTTGCAACACATGACTGGATGAATCCTGGCCAGGAGAAAACACAGCTCCATGGACATCGATGAACAACTGGGGAAACCTGAATACGACCTGGACATTAGATGACTTTATGGAATCACCAATAACGTTGTTAGGTAAAAAAATATAAGTGTGGTTAATCTCATTCTTGGAGACATATTATTAGTTAGGGATGAAGTGTCAGTTTCTACACCTTCTCTTTAAATGGCACAGCAAAATACATGCATAGGGTGGGTCTATAAACACAGAGGAAGGCAAACTTTCAGCACTGTTGAAGCTATAGGGAGGGCATGAGTGCTCATGAACTATTCTGTCAATATTTAATGTTTAAAAATGTTGTAATGAAAAATTTGGGTAAGTATTTAGTAAAGCACATTCACACAGAAATCAAACAAAATCAAAAGACACAGAAGCCAGCTTGAAGGGCTCCCAATGACCAAAGACAGAATAATTTGAGCCAATAATTTGAGTCACTAAAAAATTGACTGCAATGCATCAAACACTAAATATACAAAGATCCAATAATTTATTCAAAATGATGCTAAACAAGCAACCTCATCACCACTTTTGGGTGTTGCTTGGCACATTCAATATTCTGCAAACTGGTAAATAAAGGTATCAACTTTTATTTTCCTTTTCTTATACAAATTTTTTGTTAGGGTGGTAGCAAAAGGGTATAAGAGGGAAATCATCCCTCACAGAACTAATGCCTTTAAATGCACAAAGAATGAGAAAATTAGACAGCCATCCTGCTACAACTGCTGCTGAATGGTTTGAGCGGTGACGCTCAGCAGACACTGACACTGGGGGGGCTGCTGCTGCGGAGCTGTATGATGGGCAGCTCCCGCCGATAAACGTTATCATCATCCAGAGTGAGACATCCAGATCCCACACAAGGGATGCAACACAAGTACAAAGCCCCTGCTAAAATCCTGGCCTTACTCTACGCGCCCTCAAGATCTAACTGCAACATTATGGGAAACACAGGGGATAAGATAGAGGGATGTGTCTACACCACCAGAAAAATACAATCTGCAAACTTTCAACTGTGGAAAATCTTCAAAACAGAACACCGTTTCTTCTACAACTAAATGCATGGAGAATAAGGAGAGTGAAGGAGGAGATAGCTGTGATTTAAAGAACTGAGACACATGTCATTTGATTGCAATGTGCAGACCTACTGGGATTCTAATGTGAACCAACTACAAACATACACGTGTAATGAGGCACCTGAGGAAAGCTGAACACAGACGTGTTGTGACGTGGCTTCATTATTTTATTTCAAAGGTTAGATACCCACTGAAGTATTTATAGACGGAATGACAGGATGTCTAGACTTGCCTTCAAACAGTGTAGCAGGAGGGGGTGATGAAGCAAGACGGGCAAAATAAAAAGTACTGAAGCTGGATGGGCAATAAGTATAAGGGGGCTGAGGTTCATATTTTCTCTAATGTTTTATATATTTAATATTGTCCACAATAAAAAGTTAAAAAACAAAATAACAAAACCTGGAAAGCTTAATGCCTTCTCACTGCTCTTAACCCTCAACCTGGCCTGTGGCTCAGCAGGAACTGGCTCTCTGCTGTCTCATCACAAGCTGCTCTCCTCTGCTTTGTCCATTCCCCCACCAGGGCCTTCAAAAAACATTGTCTTCTCTGCTAAAAAGGCATTACCCCCTCTCTTTGCCCATCATGTCCAACACAGCCTTTAGGGATCAGTTTCTATGACATATCCTCAGGGAAGTCTCTGCCAGTTCTTCAGAGCTGGGCTATATACTTTTCCTTTAACATCCTAAGCACGATAGTAATTATTTGCTCAATGCCCATCATCTCCACTAGACTGAGCTTCATGAGAGCATGGACCGTATCTGTCTTATTTACAAGTGTCTGGTCCATCTGCAGAGCAGCTGCTGAATAAGACAAAGTCTCCGTTTCTGAGTAGCTGGAGTATCTGGGAGAGTAGCCAATGGGCCAGTGGTCATGCTGCCCCCAGTAATAGTATAATCTAGGGGACTCAGGAATAAATGTGAAAGGAGGTCACTGATACCTGCCTCAGAGAAAGGACTTTACTTCTATTTGTACTCATGACAAAAGTGTTCAAGAGTTTTACAAATAAATGTTCAGGTCAAAGTTCTGAGTTACTGAAGCAGATAGAACCACAGTACTGGAGACTTCCACAGGACAATAAAAATGGATTATCTATGTGCTCTTTGGGGCTTCCCAGATGGGTCAATGGTAAAGAATCCACTTGCAATGCAGGAGATTCAAGTTTGACCCCTGGGTTGGGAGGATCCCTTGGAGAAGGAAATGGCAACCCACTCCCATATTCTTGCCTGGGAAATCCCATGGACAGAGAAGCCTGGTGGGCTACAGTCCATGGAGTCACAAAGAGTGGGACACGACTCAGCGACTAAACAACATGTGTTCATTAATGAATTTATAGCAAGCTTAAACACTTGAAGCCATCAACAGTACCTTGAGTGACTCCGGCTCCTGGAGTAGGACCTGCGTCTTCTGGAGCCAGGTTTGTCTTCAACTAATCTGATTTTTCTGCCATTGACTTCCGTTCCATCTAACTTTTCCAAAGCTCTTTTCATATCAGAGTAAGACACAAATTCAATCACCCCTTCATTTTTGCGTCCCTTGTGGGCATCTGCATAAGTCACTTCTCCTGCCTGACGCATATAATCCTAAGAAAAACAAAATCCCGGAATAGGTTGAGACACATTTTATGAAAATACCTAACACAATCATCATCATGAACGTTTCCCCTTGCCTTTAAGAAGAAATGCCAGGTTTCTCAGGTTGACCTTAGGTATTTCCAGCTACACACCAACTATTTACTGAGGTTCTTTAAAGAATCAGACATTAGGTGGGTAGTAGAGATAATAAATATTTAACAGTTCCTGTAAACTGTTTTGTTTGAATATAAATTTTACAATTGAATATAAAATTTTTTAGTTAACCATCATTTCCCAATTTTTTTAGTGGTAGGTTCTCTGATTATAGAAGTTTTAGAAACTCAAACTTAACTATATTTAAGTCAAGTCTTTTACATTTCATTATAAATTCTTATTGAAAACATGTATAGTTGTTGATAAACATCTAAGGTAAAATGTAAACAAAATCATAATGGATTGGTAAAGACAAAAAGACAACAGAACAGTGTTGTCCAGCCCTGGCTTCTGCAATGACTGCTATAAAGCTCTTTGCTCATTCTCTTTGAGGACTTAATATAATCCAATTGGTTGGCTGGAGAGAATACAACCAACATGCCAGATGAACACAGGAGATGTGATTAGTGTTTAAAAAGAAAATGAAATCTGGATAAATTTAAAACTTAGGGTCTTGTAGCCAGTTTCCCCATGTTTGTTTATACATAAAATATACCCCAAAATAAGTATCTGTGGAATGAATACATAAATATCCCATAGCAATTCGTTTTTGTTATTGCTTTCCTCTCCATATTTTACAAAGTTACCAACACTGAATATATGCTGTTTGATACTATTTCTTTGCTCAGTGTCATAAAACGTATACATGTCTTAACATGACCTACATTCTTCATAATTAGTGTGTCCAATACTTCCTAACTGTTGGGACTTTTAGGCTTTACATATAGTCTTTTGCTACTATTCATAATCTACCAATGAACATCTTCATACAAAAATTTCTTTACTTCAACTGAATTATTTGCAGGACTGGTGATTCTGGGCAAAAGGCACAAGGCCCATATATCAATGATTTATCATCCAAACTGGCATACATCTTAAAGAGTAAGGAAAATGTTATGATGTTATGCCACACCTGGGACTATTCCTGGGCAAGGTGAGATACTGCCATACTTCCAAATCCTCAATAACAGCTCCTAACATATTGAATGTTGTTGATAAGCAGGATTTAATTAATGCAGTCCTATACACAGTCACATGAGGTAGATACAATCATTACTCTCATTTTACAGGAAAATGAAATACAAGAGATATTAAGCAAACTGTTCAAGATCATTCAGGTATTAATATTAAGCGAAGGAGCTGGGATCTGAACATAACATCCAGACTTCGGAACGTAATTCTTAGTACCACCCACACCGTGGGTGAAACGACCAATTCTCTGCAGTTCATCTCAACATCACCAGTGGGTAGCATGCATTTACACATTTTAAAAACTGACAGTATTCCTTTCGCTTATTTTATTTTGCATTTTCTTGGTTAATAGCTAGCATTTATTGTGCCTGGAACCATTCCAATTTTTCATATAAAAATGCATTATTTTGTCAACAGACGTGAATATTAATCTTCTTCATAGTTCAACAGTATGAGGCCCAAGAGGAAAGTAAGTTACTCAAGTAAAATAACCAGTAAGTGGCAGAGCTGGGAATCCACCCAGGCAGGTAGGCTCCTAAGTCCTGCTCTGAAGGCTCCCTTGACTTCCTAGGAAATCAACTGCTCTCCTCTCCTGAGTTAAATTGCCAAGCGCATGGAAGCGTAATACCAACTGAGGATGTTGGCTAGGCTCCATTTTAACCCCAAATTTGAAAGTCTTTCTAGTTTTAATTCATAATGTTCAATTCTTAATTTTCAGAATACTGGAGTCATTTCTTAAGGGAACAGTCTTGCTGGCAGACACTCAGTAAGGGCCTGCTGTAATGCTGACAACCAACAGTGTGCTAGAAAAAAATACCAGCATATGTTTTAATCCCAGCTCTTCTGCTAAGACCAACTGTGAACTAACATTTCCTATATCTCATCTTTGTTAGCTAAAGACTGTTCAGAGCAGTTTAAAAAAAAAAAAAAAGATGTAAAAGCACTTTGATAAGTTAAGACTACCTGAATGTGAAGGATTCCTAACTATGAACCTAAGTATACCCACTCATTTTGCTAGAGATGACTTGTTTAATAAGAAGTGAGATAGGAAACTCCAATCCTCCTTTACATTTGCCCTCCTAAGACCACTCAGGTTAAGACACTACTCAATAAGGTTTTTTCCCTTTTGAGATTAAAACTTTTTCAGGATAGGGAATTCCTTGGCTGTCCAGTGGTTAAGACTCCGAGCTTTCACTGCTGTGGGCCTAGGTTCGATCTTCAGCAGGAATAGGGGAACTAAGATCCCACAAGCTCCATGGCCAAAAAAAATAACAACAATAAACAAATTCGATGAAAAACAAATAAATCTTAGAAAAGAACATGGGTCAGATAGTTATTTTCACCAGTGAGGCTCTCTGTTGGAAGCTGACACAAACTTGCATATTACAACTAATATTGCAGGAAACACCGTTAGTTGTAATTTTTTCTTTTATTAGGGCAAAACTACACTGTGATCTCTCTGTAACATTCTCCACAGAGAAAACTTCATATAACATAGGCTGTCCCCAGCATGCCGGTCCTGTAACATACAGGATAGTGAGGTTCTGATTGTGTTCCTGTGGAAACTTTAATTGGAAAATTTTCAGATACTCTGGGAAAGCTTTCTCGGTGTGCCTGGGCCTGTATAAAATGACCTCTTTCCCAAACTTAACTCCTGCCCAACTGTATCCCAGAAGGTTAACAGGGCCCAAACCTTTAGGTCTTGCCAGCTGCAGCGACTTGACAAATTCTCCACAATAAGTCTGTATTCTGTGCGTGTAGGAGGGCCGTATTTATCTCGGCCACTTCTTCTATAACCATATCCACCTTTGGAAGGTTCAAATAGATGAGATTACTTCAGTGGAGGAAAAAGAAAAAACAACACAGCACACATTCCCCTTATTAAATATACCATCTACCCCCACCCCAAAGAATATATATATTTTAACTCTATCCCCACCCTTAATTCTAATCTAGATTAAAATAAGCAATCAGCTAACACGAAAATTTAATTTAATTTACAAAGTTGTAAGTATATATATTAATACTTATATTTAAAATTAACATGCATAAATTACAAATTATTAACAATTTAGAAATAAGTAACCAAATTACTAAATCGGTTACTGGTGTTACTCACAGTGATTAAAATTTTTGTGAATATTTTATATGGAAAAAAAAAGTTTTCAGGCACCTATTTCAGTTTAATCTCATCTGTGTCTAACCCTTGGGATCCTCACCACCCAGGTCTAATGGGGAAAGGTTGCGGTCGTCACATGGCTTCCTGTTTTTGGTCAGCCAAGGGCCACAATGGTTCAAAGAGCCACGCATGGAAAGGTAACCCAAGGTCAGCAAATGGAACAGGCAGTCATCTTAGCCTCAAAGGATTCTTTTAATTAAAACATTGAGGTCTTTGTTAAATCTATGTTAAACAATTGCATTACAGAGAAAAAAAACAACAACACAAACACACATCATTAAACATATTTATAAAGTATTAAAACAAGAAATTTATGTCAATTTAATTAAAATTAAACATTATTAAAGATGTTTATTTACAATTTTACATTTAAAAAGATACATAATTTATAAATCAAATGGCTTAAATAATCAATACATTTTAATGTAACATTAATCAATTAATTAAAAAATTAACATTTAATAACAGAGGCATGTCACTGATACAAATGCCCTTTAAATGCTTACTGCGTCCAGAACCGTAACTGCCATCTCGTCGTGGGCCGCGGGCATGCTCAACAATTACTCGCTCACCACAAAGGTCTTTGCCATTCAGTTCATAAACAGCATCATCTGCATCTCGCAGATCATCAAATTCCACAAACCCATATCTAGAAAAGAGCAAACAAAATCCTGGTTGGTACCATTCTGACACCGGTTTCACTAACACAAAGAGAAAGCACTGAGGCTCATGCTTAGCAAAGGTTAGGCAGGTCTGGCAAACTACGGCTCAGCTTTCTCTTCCCTTTAGCTGAAACCATTCAGTTTTGTGTCCATGGGCACGCAAAAGGGCAGGGAGACTTCTCAAGGTTGACTCCTGTATTTCTAGTAGGAGGCTGGCTAAATAGACAGAGATCATTTCTTCTGTTCCCCAAGTAGCTGGTGGCAACTGCAAAGACCTCCACAGGGATGCTTGGTATAAGGTATTAAAATATGTAGTCCTACAAGATTGAATATTTGCTCTTTCAACTCATAGTAAAAACTCATCTTTTTAGCTTTAGCCTCAAAGTAGTATCTTAGAGAATAGTTAGACCTACATTCAGGCACTGTGTCTTAACTGTTAGATCATGCTTGGAATAATAAACCAAGTTTAAAAAAAGTACTGTAATTCTTCTCAGTGAAAGAAAAAAGCTTTTAAAGTCCCCTTTTCTCTACCTAAACAAGTCACAGGTGAATTGACTAACCCTAGTTTTTAGAAAAAAACTACCAATGAAAAAAATTTGGAGCTATTCTCTTCTTCAGGATATTCCAAATTCACTTCCATGTTTATAGGTAGGCTAAAATTCTCTAAAATCTATATACAACTGTGCAAACTTCTTTTACATAGTACTGCTAGGAATTTCCCAGCAAACAAACAGGTTTGGTGGTTTAACACAGATCCAAAAGAAAACAACCTCCTATCCCAATCCTGTTAATGCCCGTTGAAGGGAAAAACTTATAAAACCCAAATGCAAAATTTGTAAGATATTTATAAGCAAAGTCAAACAAACGCCCTATAAACTATATTATCAATAAACTTAGTTTGGTCTGATGTGGCCGTGAAAAGTCTAGCTTTGTGAGAACTGTCTATACTGAAAAATCAAAACCATCTCAATCACACAAGTTACAATCAACACCTTTAAACTTTTAACAGAGCTAAGTACACAGACACTGACTGGTGTCCCTCTGGGTTTAAACCTACTGAGACTAAAAACAAGTTCTAAGACCTGCCAGAAGTTCATCCAGCCTGACCAAAATTATTCCACTTTCTTTAGCAGGTAATGCTGTACTCAGCAACATGTTAAGAGAACCAAAACTGAGGAAGTCTTCCTTTACTAAAGAGTCTCTCAAGGTGACAATGTACAGCTAAAAACTTTGTTATGCTGAAATGTCTGTGAGTGGCATTCAAACCTCAAGAGTCACTGAAGCTCAATTCCATTAAAGAAAAGTAACACAGAAACACCCAGGGTTTAATAAGAAATGTTCTACAGGAACAGAATTCAGAACACACCTGGCTCAGCTTATGGATTATGGAGACTTTAAAGCACGGTTCACACTTCCATGAGCTGGAACTGCCCAGCAGCGTATTAAGAATGGTTTTGCCCATAACTGTCATAGTTGATACAGCAAGTAAAACCTCTCAAAATCAGTAAAATGTACTATGTTAAAAAGTGCTTTATGATCATAAAAAATCTCTAACAGATAAAATACACTGCAGCTAGCTGTCTTTTCCCAAGTAGAGTGGGTCTTCAGGAAAGCTACGCTATCACTTTAAGAGACAAAATTAAAGAGCTGATTAAAATTTTTTTTTCTACTTTAGTTTATTTCTAAATAGATAATAAAACACCTTGCCCCCAGAAGTACATTGCTTAACTGTCAAGACTGGTCACAGGTCTGCTTTGCCAACTTGCCCAGATGCCAAGTACAGAGGGATGAGAGAAAACATCCAACACGGGCATGATGAAGTGGCCTCCCCTCCCCTCTAAGCGTTCACACTGGCTCAGCACCATTCAATGCCCTTAATTCATTTGATGTGATGTCAGAAGGACAACAGCTGATTTGCGAGGATTATATTAAGACATCACAGAACACCTGTTTTCTTCAAAACAACTAGGGTTTACAACCACTTGGGAGTCAGAGAACGCAAGACCCCAAGCCCTGCAAGTAACCTGAAATAGAAAGCCAGATGTGTGTTGACAAGCGATGCTTTGGTCAGAACTCTGTGGCAGAGCATCCTCCCAGACTCCAGGATCACCCTGTGCACACTAAGAGCTCATCCTGCCTCTGAGGGAAGGTGACAATCTGCTAAGTGGAGACACAGTTATCTAAAAAAAGATAATAATAATAATAATGCTCACAGTGATCAATCTTCCTCTGCAGCTGAGGCTCAAGCAAGGCACACCTTCCCAATAAAACTTTTCTCTGAGTTGTAGCGATCCATTTGTGTCATCAGAAGAAAAGGACCCCTGCAGTTCTTCCCTAATATTTACTACATTTCTAAGAAGTCCCAATGAGCAGATTACTTAGTAGCCACATTTTTGGGGGATATCTTAAACACCTATTAAAACAGCTGACTTAAGATATAATTTATCCCACAGAAAAATCTTGGCTACCACTCTGAAAAGCCACAAAATCTATCTGTAACGTTTTAATGCCAAAGTCCAGTCCAAGATTAAATCAGGACCTGACTGTCACTCTTCTCTGTCACTGACTTGCTGGGTGGGCCTGGAAGACAAAGCCAAATATCCTCCTGCACCATACACCATGCCTGGTGTGATTCCTGTTCTGTAAGCAAAGATCAGATCAGATCAGTGTGTGGCTGCTTCCACCATATCACTGTTCATGTAGATCCGTTTTACTGAAAGGATGACCTCACTTCACTGAATAGAGTGAATGAGTTCCCTAAATCAGGCAGAAGACTAGATAGCAACAATAAAGTGGTACTGAATATTTATTAAGTAACCTCTATGTACTAAACGTTACTTATTTAATAAACACGGTACCCAAGAACCAGGTGCCGTTATCTGTTTTACAGATGAGCAAACTGAGGCACACTGCATTAAACAATTAAAACAGCAGATGTTCAGACTGCGGCCTGACTTCAGAACTCCATTAGGACTGGAGCAGCAGGAACTGGCCTGGATTTTAGTCTGGGTTCCACTGCAAACCAATTCTGAAAGCACGTTAAAATCACTTTATTTCTCTGAATCCTAGGGAGCTATACTACGTATCTCTCAGGTTTCTCCTAACATCACAAGTATGATAAAGTTAGTCCTCCTCTGGCTTAATGATGGGACAAAATTTTAGTTTTATTTAAATAGTTTGTCTCTGAATTAAATTTTTGTGCCTTTAAGAAAGTAAAGCTCTCCCTGATAACATCAGAGAATCTTTCTAAATAGATCTTAAAATTCCTTTGTGCTTTGCAGCAAAAAAAAAAAAAACACAAAACCACCACCATGAAACTGATCTCCTCTCCCCTAAAGTACTCTCCTCTCGAATTCTTTGCCAAAGTAGGGATGCAAAATACACACATGCATGCGTGCACACTGAGCTGGCATGCGTGCACTCAGACATTCCACTGAGATGACCTGTACACAAGCCTTATGGTCACAACCTAGCAGATAAATTTCTTAATTCTAGCTGCAGACATCCTTTCTCTTCTCTATGAAAAATGACCATCTTTCAGTAACTCTAGTATGAGAATGAAGATGAAGTAATTTGGGAGAATGAACCTATGACAGATTATAAAATCCCTCTAAGGCAGGGACTGATAAAAACACAAACCAAAACCCCACCAGTATGCCTCCTCTGGCTTGACTCTCAGACGTTACATCTGTCCTCTCTCTCTGCCTGTGTAAAGGAACAAAAAGCCTGGCCTACCTATTAAATGCAAATCTTTCCAATTAAAAGAAAAATTCCTTTCTTCAGTGTTCTTTTACAACTGCCTTTCCCCGAACTGTTTTCCTCTAGAATATGTTTAATCCTGACAAATCTAGTCAAAAAATGAAGGAAGAGGAATCCCTGCCATTTTCTAAGAAAAGTGAGTACCATGATTCTTACTGAATATTGACAGGTAATCTGGACACTACAAACAAAAGCCTTTGAGTTACGTGGGCTGTTCTAAACCTCAATCCATTCTTACATCACTGCCAATGCTCAGGTCTTCCCCACTCAACAGCTAACGGACTGCTCAGACTGTCAGTCAGAACTCTGAAATGCTGGAGCTGGAATGACACACTTTTAAAACTGAAGTACTCCAAGACTTCAGTTTTCGAAAAGTTGATCAGTTTTTCACCCAAGAAGAATGACCACCCGAGGTTGGGATATTGTGCACATCCCCTGATCCTAATAACCTACGCCAGTGGTCCCCAACACCACTCTGTATGTCCTACTGCAGAGAATGGGGAGCCTGCCTTACCCTCTAGGGAGGGCTTAGGGCCACCTCCGTCTTCCAAACACCTTCCCTGAATGGGGGTGACTGAGGGGGTGTGCACCACCAGCTGACTGACGGGGAGTGGGGCCGAGGGGCGAGGGGAAGCAAGCCTCCATGCGTGTGCCTGCCCTCACCCGCCAGCGCTGCTCACTGCGGGGCACGCCTTGGATGCTCGCTCTGTAAGAAACATTTGCCCCTTTCCATGGTGGATCTCTGCTCACCTTTGTCCTAAAACTGTGCCACATGCTTTTCTTTGTATGTGGACATGACAGTCCTCAGCCAACATCAGCAGGATGTGAGTTTTGTTTTCCCAATGTGGTGAGCCATTCCCACATTCACTGGCAAGAACCGAACCTCTCCATGGCTGGTCAGGATTAGGGATGTTGCTGTAGCCAAGGAAAAATTTTCATCTGTTGAAGTTAACCCATGGGGTGGCTTGAACCCTGAAACTAGGGTCAAAAGCAATGTACTTTAAGGGCACAGCCCTTAAATCTACCCTGAAAGAAATGGCATTCAGTGAACAGGAATCGAAACAGCTCTCTTTCAAAGCACTCAGTGTTGGTCCTACGCTTCAGTCAGTTTGTGTCATGAGGTGCAAAAGGGGCACACGGACAGGACTGTAATAAAAAAACAAATTCTTGCTCTCTGCATAAAGTGCTGGGAAAACTGCAGAAAGGCACTTCTGCAACCAACTCTCTAGTGCTCAGGTGAAGCCAACTCAGAAAGCTTGTGACAATTGTGTTACTATCCCCAATACCAAAAGTCTGCAGAATTCCAGGGAAGCAGCGGTCAGGCTCTCAAAATAAAATTGACCAATGTCCCATTCACTGCCCTGGGTCACAGATTACGGTTCCAATTTGACAACCCCAGTAACTGGGGGTTGTATGTAACCCACTGCTAGGAGCTGCTACCACAAAAAGTGGGTTCCTGAGATCCTTTCTATCCTGAGACAGGAAGGAGGCTGCTCTGGGCATTCCGGCCTCCCTCTTTAGCCTCCGAGGAGGGAGGGCCATCACGGCCACCCGTGGAAGGTGGATGACTTACCCGTGCTCACTGAGTGGCAGAGCTGGGGTGCGACTTCAGGGCTCACCAGTACCCAGTCTGGGGCTCTTTTCACGTCGGCAAACTGGCAGTTCCCGCACACCAAGAGCTCTCTGCTTAGAGCTAGTGTGGATTCCTGGTCTGCAAACGTTGGCCACATCTCAGTCTGCACTTGATCTTTCCCCACCTTCAAAGAAGAAAACCTACCTCATGATTCCTCTCTTCTCGGTCCCCCGACCGTTATATTCACTCCTAACCGCCCTGTCATCGCCCCTGACTGCCTCCCCCTGGTGATCCCCTCAGGGCACTGCCTCGTTCTACTGTGCGCTCCCTCTGCTGGGCTCTCAGGGTGCTCTCTTCCTCTCTGGTAGACAAGCAGGGTCTCACCTCACTTTGCTCTAGAATGTGGCTACTTTTACTTAGGCAACTTGTCTGTTTCAATGTAGCAGGGAAAGCCAGCTGCTGTATCCTTCTTTTGCTCAGAGGTCTATACTGACTCCTAAAGATCTTTGTTGACCCATTCTCTAACTCTGGAATGCCTTGATCACACAAGGTGAATCAGAACCACCGTCTTCTGTCGACTTGAGAATTCTCTTCCATGAGTCCCAGAAACTTCCATTAGCACTTCTATTCAATTTTTTGTTTTACATGATAATGTTTTGGTGACCTTTCAAGCCTTGTTCTTTTTTTTCCTTTTCCACCAGATTTAACAGAATATAATGGAATTAAGTTTTAATCAAGGCAGAATTGACTAGGTCTCACATATTTCTTTCAGTATTAAAATGTAATTCAAACAGTAGAAAAATGTCAAGCCTTGTTCTTTTTCCTTGTGCTTATCTTCTCATTTGATTATGAGCTCTTTAACAAACGCTACTATCTAAATAGTGCCTGGCACAAGTAAATACTTCATCTATAATATTTCATTCATTCTTCATGACATGTGAAGAATGCACTACTACTCCCACTTTGCAAGGAGAAAATGAGGCTGGGAGAGGTTAGGCCATTCGCACAGAGTCCAGGAGCTCCCAGGCAGCACAGCTGGACTAGAGCCCAGGCCCACCTGACTCCAGAACCCGAGCTCCTAGCCACAAGGCCACACTGCCTTTGTAAAGGCAGGTGTTTCTTCTCTCCCACAGTCCCGAGTGTAATTCTTTCAAATTCAACAAATGCTGCTGCTTGGCTTGATAATCTAATCTCAGATAAGCCAGGCTATATTAACATTTTTTTTGATACAGTCGGGTAAATTCTCCAGAGCAAAAAAGAAATTGATGTTGGGGCAGGTGAAGAACCTCTAAGCTTGGGGTATGTGACAACCAGGTTACTTTCACTCCTCTTTTGGTTCCCATTAGCCAGTGTCAGCCATCTGGTCCTTCCGAAAACATGTGTGGGTTCAGAACATAACAGACTAGAAGAATAGAGGAAAAATAAGATTATTCTGTGCAGTCCCCATTCTGGAGGCCCCATATTAACCCCTGGAATCGGTCTTTGGTTTTAAGGCTCAGCAAAAATTAGACCAGCATAGAGATGATGGAAAGTTGGGCCTAGAGGTGGTAAATGTGAATGGACATTGACAGTATTATGTACTTAAGGATGCGTTTAATTAGTTTTGTAAGGAATGGTAACTGGGACCAAAAAATATAAGCATGAATGGTGTGGGAAAAAAAACAGACCAGAAATCAAAGAATATGATAAGGTTTACAGACTTTCAATTAAACAATGATTATAGCAGCAACTAGAAAAATACTTTGCAGATGACAGGCATCTATAATTTAACTCCAAACCACTGTTTTGTTCTTTTTTCCAAACCACTATTAACATGACTATTCTAGCCCACCTCCTTCCCTTTTCATATAATAATATTATTATTCCCTATAATAATGTTTACAACTGTGAGCTTTCCTCATCATTTCACAGATGAAGAAATGAAGACTTAGAACAGTTAAATAAAGGCAACCCAATATCTGGGATTCTTTAGACCTAGGTCCTCACCTAATATTAACACTATTGCCATGCTCTTCTGTCTCCATGCCAGTGGAAAGAAGTGCTCCATAGAGCAGACAGTTTGAGAAATGTAAGCTCTAGCACAGAAAACCAGCTACATCAAATTACGTGCTGTGGAAGACTAATGCCCACATGAATATTAACATCTTAGGAGAAATATTAAATGACAAGGAATATCATTTCTGCATCTGATGTGTACTAATACTGACAAGTTGCGAACATTCTCTAAGCTACTAGTGGAACCAAACCTGTATGTCAATTATCAACATTTCAACACCAGTCAAGGAATATACAGAAAGATGATATAGTCATTAAGAAGACCAGCCCATCTCTGAGGGAATATTCACATACTGGAGTGAGAAAAAAGAACAGACATAATCATTATTCTAAAAACTAAGTGATAATACAAAATTCCTTCAGAAAGCAGGAGGAAGAGGGGAATCTATAACCAAATTCAAACCTAGTTTTACTGTGCAACCGGTCTATGAGCTTATTTACCATTTTTTTTTCAACTATCCAAACTATTTCAAAAATGAACTAAGAAAATTCCCTTTCATATGCAGTTACCATATTCCTACCCTACAAAATGGGACTACCCCTAGTAAGCAACACACTTGTAAATAGTTTGTGGCTCAATCTATCACAACCATAACCCCTCTGTCATAATGGAATGTATCACTGTGACCTTTAAAGTCAACAGGGCTGCTTTCCTTAAAGGAGGGTAAACACAATCACACCTGCATCCATTTCAATTTCCTGACATTTATCAATATTAAGGGTAAATGAAATTAAGAAGTCTCAAAAGAGGTCAACTATTCTCTGATGGGGTTTCCCTGATAGCTCAGTTGGTAAAGAATCCACCTGTGATGCAGGAGACGCCAGTTCGATTCCTGGGGGTGGGAAGATCCACTGGAGAAGGGACAGGCTACCACTCCAGTGTTCTTGGGTCTCCCTTGTGGCTCAGCTGGTAAAGAATCCGCCTGCAATGCTGGAGACCTGGGTTTGATCCCTGGGTTGGGAAGATCCCTGGAGAAGGGAAAGGCTACCACTCCAGTATTCTAGCCTGGAGAATTCCACGGACTGTATAGTTCACAGGGTCACAGAAAGTTGGACACGACTTGAGAGACTAACTTTACTCTCTGATGACACACTTGAAGTTCATGAAGACTCGATCACAAATTAAAAACAGTTTAAAAGAACTCAAAGAGATGAAAGTCGTACTGCTGATTTAGAATAAAACTCTTGGAATGGAAGATACAATCACTGTTACTTGCAGTTAATGAAACAAAGGTGTACACTCAGCAGACAACACTATCTGGATCCACACCAAAGCTACAAACAAAACCAGTTTGTACTTACCTCTAAACGACACTACAAGCAGGGTGACAGACGTTAAAGCCTCTGAGAGGTTATGCCTCTTGGGACCATCTTGGCTCTTTCCACGTCCCTCATAACCGCCTCACAGTCTCTGTTTGTTTTGGGTTAAAGATGCCTCTCCCCGTGCTACCTTGGGGATGCCTTTCCCGTGAAAATTATTTAATTCACTTAATATTTTAATGCATGTTTCACATTCCTTAAACATTAATGGATCAATAGCTTTGTTTCATCCACATGAAGTAACTTTTCTCAAAGTCAGTCATCTGGTCTGTGGTTCCTGACCCCCTTGCTCGAGCCTCCTGCTCACCTCTTTGCCTCCAGTCCTCCCACTCACCCTGGGTCTTGGGGGCCGGTGTTCATGAAGGCCTGCCTCTGGCATCCAGGCACAAGACATGGCTGGGGACCCTGGCGGAGGGCCCCGAGTG
This sequence comes from Bos grunniens, assembly GCF_055505025.1. NCBI lineage: Eukaryota > Metazoa > Chordata > Mammalia > Artiodactyla > Bovidae > Bos > Bos grunniens. The sequence goes on from NC_141166.1 coordinate 12,644,939, forward strand.
CTTCTTCAGGAATCTAGAGGTGCCGTTCCAGGACCTCTAGACTTTCATCTCCACATACAGCAAGAGTCATGTAGGGCATTTCCTGAAAACACAGGCGTGCAAATCCAGGGCACAAACCACCCCTCACCTCCAGGATACTCCAAGACCAGACAGCCCTAGCAATGACAACACAACAGAGACTGTTTACGCCTTTTACCTGCACAAAATCCTACCTGGTTCTCAGCCATCACAAAGCTGACACCAGCCTTTAGCTCTTCAAACAGTAGCCTGAGGAGAATCAGGTGCAGTCTCTGCCCAGGGCCAATGTCATTAAAACAAAACAGACCACCTATCTCACTTGTTGGTCTGCTGGAAGCCAGTGCAGAGAGACTAAGGACTTCTGGCAGTGGAACCCGAACTATCTTCTCACCGCTGGAGGCAAGGCCCCAAAGGACAGGACTGAACCATCTGGAACAGCGTGAAAGCAGCTTTGACCTACACCGCCCATGTTGTATCTGGTATGTGCATAAATCAGATCTTCAGTTTCCAGAGTTGTCAATAACTCATTTTGTGACCTTGGACCAGTCACTCTAAATTCCTGTGCCTCAGTTTCCCTGTCAGTACAAACTAGAGATAACACTTGTTTATTTTAAAATTTCAGTGTTAACTTACAAATTCATAAATACTATCCCCAAGAGTATTCTCTCAGATGCTTTGAGCATCTTTCTTCTGAGGAACTCAAAATACAATCTTCTGTTTAGGCTACGTGGAAGAATAAGAAAATCCTGTGAACCCAAACCACATTTTATCTAGTCTACATCCTGTGCCTACTTTTTAAGAAGGGAAGAACATTTCACGTGGCCCTTAAATTCATTTGATACCTCAATCAGGAAAGGAGGAGCAAGCTATTAAAGTGAGAATAGAGATTTAAGATGACTTGGACAGGTTACTGTAGAAGATGTTTATTCTTTTCACAAACTGATTGGGAAACCAGGAACAAGGAGTGGGAGTCTCAAGCCAGGGCAGTTTAAGGTGGTAGGTAACACTTGGTCAAATCACAGCATGGTATGATTTCTTGGTACTGACTTTTTAAAATGACAGAAATTTAAAAATTACCCACAGCTTAAGGGGAAAAAAAAAATATATATATATATACTATATATATATATATTTTTTTGGAGGTATGTTGACTTCGGTACAAAAACAACTTGGTCACATTTGTAACAGTTACATTACGAACAAAACAGTGACAGATGCTACTTAATCCACAGTCCTGTTTTTTCATGATTTCTTATTTAAGAAAAGCTCTTGTAAGACACCTGCAACCATTTCACCTGGTAAACTAACAAAGACTTTAAACAACACAACTGCTCCTGCTGATGAGCTGCTGTGATGGGTGTGCCCAGGCACTGCTGGTACGAGTGTAACTGGCGTAGCTTTGCTGGACACTTATTTGGCTATGCCCATGGAGAGCTTTCAAAGTGTTCACTCCTGCTGTGACATGCATTTTACTTCCTAGAACCTGTTCTAAGGAATGATTAAAAATGTAAACAAAGTTTTATGCACATGACATCCATCACAAGGTTACACACAACAGCAAGAATTTAGAGACAACCTAGGAAGAATGCTTGGGTAAAGCATGATTCAGCCATACAATGGATTTTAGGTAGCCACTAAATGATGTTTATGTGAAAGACTTTAATGTAACAGAATAAAATATGTGAGAAAAATTAAGCATACAAAGAGGAACATAAAATTGCACATAAAACCTTGTCTATGTTAAAAGGATTATTAATGATAACTTCTACATGCTTTTGGTATTGTCTAAATTATCTACAACGAACCTGTATTTATTTTCTAGTCAGTCAAAAAGTTATTCTTAAAAAAGTTCTTCAATCTGTTATGCTTGGTAAGCTAAATGGATAAGGCTTAAAGGCTGCAAGATAACTTCTAACACATATATTTGGATATTCTAATTTAAAAAGTCATAATATTAAAACATTATGGTCAAGAGTAAGTTCAGAAAAATAGGAACTCTTAAATATGGCAAGTGAAAGTATAAATAAATAATATGGAAACCAAAAGGTAGCCAAAGTTCAAAACGTGTATAGTCAGTTCTTCACATCTGTGGCTGATTGAACCTGTGGGTGTGGGGAGTGGACTATGGGACCTAGGCGTCCATAGACTTGAGTATCTGCAACGGGTCCCAGAACGAATCCTGTGAGTATACTGAGGGATAATGGTATACACTCTTGTTTCCAAGTCTATTTTTAGGAATCTGCCCTAAGATTTACATAAAGGATATTTTCCATATTTATATGGAAGATATTTATATATGTACAAAATAGTGGAAGACCAAAGGCAATCGCCTTGTCGTACAACATGGTTTCGCTTATGTACACTATATTCAACAGTATTTACATGTGGGAATACTATGTAGCGCTTAAGAACTAGGTTGCAAGAGATCACTTAATGACAAAGAGGATCAGACTGTTAGGTAGCAGCAGGTTACAAAACAGAACCTAACAGTATGAATCCAAGCTTGTGAAAAAGGGAGGTGAGGAGGCTGAAGAAGTGCATGCAAGAAAAGGCAAAGTCTAAGTGCAAAGAATGTCATTTTTAATCAGAAATAAAACAGTATTTTGAAATGTCATACAAATTAAGTATGGGCTTTTTTCTGGGGGTGGAGGTGGGGCACACCTCACAGCTTGCAGGATCTTAGTTTCCTGACCAGGGACTGAACCCAGGCCCTCAGCAGTGAAAGCGCTGAGTCCTAATCACTGGACTGCCAGGGAATTCCCAAGAATGGGTTTTTAATAATAAACGAATAGTTCAATTAGCCAGAAACCAATAACTTCAAATTCAATTATATTTTCCTTATTGCCTCTTTAAAAAACAAGAAGAAAAACAAGCTCTCATCAAGGATTCAGTCAAAAGAGAACATCCCTGTGTAGGTTCTGGGGTTGGCAGAGATTCTATCCCAGTATCTCAGGCCTAACAATGTCCTACAGTGCTCAGGAACTAACAGAAAAACGATGCAACTCGCTGAAGCCTTAATACATTTAAAAAATTAAGGTATCTTCCACTTGAAGGAATTTTAAGCAAAGGGTGAAAACAAAGAACTTCTTGGTAATACTTAGATATCATGAAAATCCAATTACACCTCTGAAAATTCTGGCTGTTCACAGTTTCACTGTAATATGAAACACAGGTTTTAAAATTTATAGCAAAGTTTCCCTGGAGAGTTTCAATTCACAGATTTAACCAACTAAAAAAACCAACCCCCGCCCCCCCCAACTCCTCAATGGTTTGGGGGTTTACCTGTCCAGCTACTAGGCAAATAAAATAATCGTAGGACAGGATCTGTCTCATTCACTAACTAAAATATGGAAAAAATTAAAATATAAAGATCTATGAGCAAGACTACAATATTGTGTGGCAAAATACTGTATTAAAAACCTATCTACATTTTACATGAAAAAAGAAAAAAGTGACTAACAAAAAAGAAAGTTCACAGAATTCACAAATAATCAAAGACAGCAAAAGTTACCACAGAGCTGGCAGGGCTCTAACGGGTGCTAATATTGCTGCTTCCTTGACCCCTGGTCCCCCAGTGCTCCTGCTGGAGTCAGTGTGGCACATACAGATGGAGACCAGAGGGGATCTGGAGAGGCCTAAATGGTCGTGGGAGATTTACAGCACGTGTTCGTGGTCCCAAATTGAACCATCTTTCCAGGAGTTCTCTAAAACAAAGGCAATCTAGATTAGGGTTACCTGGTACAATAAAAGCAGGCAATGCACTCCTGTATACATCTCCCTTCTCCTGATCCCAAGAGGGTCCATAAAAGGTTCTCCTGGATACTAAATCTCCTCTGGAGAGTTCATCTGCTTCCTCGTTTGGTCAACCTTTCTATTTATACCATTGCATTATGCCTATTTAATTCTGAACTTTACACACAGTCCTTCAGCTCAACTTATCTACTGTCTACTGATGAATCTCACTTCTACAAATTTCCAACTCTTCAGCAATCTTCAAAGCCCTAACCATCCAAATTCTGCTTTTCAGTTTCAGAGATACTTATAATCACAATCCAGATGTGTTAAAAGTGATTCTCAAGGAGCTCTATTATGCTTCCTAAGTTCTCAGGACTGTAAATTTACATATGTTGCTAAATTATGCCATCCTTTTAAACTCCTCTGCACTACTGCCATCTACTCCAGTCAATTTGTGTTTGAAATACAACTATCTGCTTTGTTCAGAAGTCATTTTCCTCTGCAAGGATTCCTGAATGCTTCCAGGAGGTGCACCAGTTTGGTGTCTGTCACACCTGCCTTCAAATCCCTAGAATGACTTCCCATTCCTCATTCCTTTGACTTTCAACCGCAGATTTCATGCATCCCACGGTTTAGCTGCACAACTGCAAAAATGAATAGTCCCCCTAGAGACCCATGTATATACGGTCCTGCAAGGAGCAGTGGTTCTTCGTCTTGTATCACCATTTCTCAGGTTGCTCAACTACTCCCTCCAGAGCACGTGATTTTGAATATTTAGTGTAAAACCTTATAGTTGTTTCTGATTTATGTTTTTAAACTTCTAGATCATTTGTTAGACTCATCCAAGCTAGGCTGTTTACTGTATTTCAAAATTCTTCCTCATTCAACCATCACCAGTTGGGACATACACTATTCCCAGACACTTCACTTCAAGACCCCATCAATCCATACTTCAAAGCCTATTTCCAACAAACTGCTCCAAGTTTCACTTTCTGAGTTTAAACAGAGAGCAAGCATTTCTTAATTCAAATGTAGGCACTTAATTTACTCAAGAGTGGAATTGTTTTTCTGCCTCCTCCCTTCATTCAGCACATCAACAGCCATCTTGGTTGTTATCAACATATTTGTTTCATTAATTAGTTTCCATTAATTATTTTCCCATTAGTATCAACATCATTTCTTGCTATCACTTGAGTAACCTTAGAGAACAGACCTCACCAAATATGCTTTCATGTTACTAAACATTTAACAAGCTGTCTCCTTAGGATCATGGTCAGATCCCTTTGATTACAGAAACCATTTACAGCTATAAGCCAAATGCTTTACAATTCTTATCTCTAATCTTCCTTTTCCTGGTGGATGAGGAAACTCAGAATCAGAGAAGTCACTTGTTCATAGAAAGTAAGTGGTGAAGATAGGATTTGACCCAGGCCTGTCTGCTTTCAAAACCCATGCTTTCCCCAAAATTTAATTATTCTGTCAACTTGGTTGGGCTCTGAAGAAAACCGGGAGTTTGAACTTAATCATTCAGACACATATTTATCACAGTAACAACCCCCTGCCCAACTTAAGAGCTGAAAGCTCTAATGCACAAAATGAAGAAAGTCCTAAGCCTTCTACTTTGAAAGAAATTAGCATTCATAATGAACACTTGACGGAGGACACTTCCCTTAATAAGAAGGTGATTCTTCCTAACAATTTGAAATGACTTTTTAAACTCAGCCAACAGTTTGAGTACATTCTAGCTTACGATGTTTGTCCAGTGTTCAATTAAAACTTCATAAACCTCTCAAGTGTTAGCTGCTAGCATTACTTTGGGGAATAAACTCTAGTCATGTCAGACCTGTTGCAGAGCAGGTCTTAAAAAGGGGAGGGGGCAGACAAGAGTTCTCTAACATACAAGGTTTAGTACCCTAAAATATTTCCCCTACTCCTTTTTTTAATATCCGTGTCTTTGAAGTCCTACATAACATTTCCTGGTTCTCAGTTTTCCCTGTTGAGTATCTTCTCCAGTCCTGACTCATCTGTTATCCCTGAAACTTGTAGCTCCTGTGGGCCCTGCTCTACCAAGATAGATCAGAATACAAGTAACACACCATAGCCGGGGAGGAAGTCAGCAATTTTCTAACTCTAGGTCTCCGTCTACATCAACGAGTTGACAACTCACAGTGGCCACTATTCTCCAACAAATTCGACAACCTCAGAGCAATTTCCTGGCAAGCTGAGGAACGGAAACCCCAGCATGGAAACTGTACGCAGTCTTAAAAGATAGGTGGCTAAGACTTTTAATTTACCTCTGTAGAGGGAACAGTGAAGGCTTTCAGAACCCCAAGTCGATACTTTTGAAACCGTCCCTAGACTATTCAAACCAGAGTCTCCCGCCCAAAAAAAGAATAGCACATGGCAAATCTAAAAAAAAGAAGGCGGGGGTGGGGGGGCTGGTCCCTTCAGAGCTCCCGTCCCTGGGAGAGATGCGCTGTGACCATCTGATCCAGTAAACTGGGTAAGAAGTGAAAAGGAAGCAGGAAATCTGTTTCCAGCAGCCCTCAGAGCGGGAAAGGTCGGTCTCCGCTGGAGACGAACCAGGCCCCGGTCCCAGGGCCCGAGAAGGAAAAACCCAGGCCGCCCTGGAGCTGTGTGCCCTCCCGCCCGCAGCCCCAGTCCCACTCGGGTTTTCCTCCCCCCCGTCCCACTCAGCGGCTCACCATCGCTCCCATTATCCCTCCGCCACCCCCACCCGCGCAGGCGCAGTAGGAACTGGGGCCTACCCGCGCCCCCGAGGCGCCGCTACTATGGCGGAGCCGGAGATGGCCGGTAACAGCTCCTAGTGGGGCAGGCGTCCCTCTCCCGTCCCCGCGGCCTCCCGCCACCGCCGGGGGCCCCGTCCCCACACGGCAGGCCCCTCTTCAGTCCTCCTCACCCGTTCTTCAGATCCACCTCCAGGATCTTCCCATAGCCCTTAAAGAAGCGCTCCACATCGCGCTCCCGGGCCTGGTAGCTCAGGCGGCCGATGTACACCCGTGGCATCCCGGCAACGGCGGCGGCTACTTGGCCCGGCCCCAGCCCCCCTTAGGCGGCGGCCGGCGAAGCGAGAGCGCGGCGACGGCGGCGGCGGCAACGGGCGGGCGGCGGGACGGACGTAGCCGAACCCGGTGACGTACGCGAGCACGCAGCTCGCGAGCACGCGCCTCCCGCCTCCCCGCAGGCGGAGGGTAACGGGAGGGAGAGAGCGCGTTCGCTTCCCGCCCGGCCAGGGACGGGGGCGGGGCCTGTCCGCGGGCGCGCCGGCGCGGGGCGGAGCCAGGTGATCGACAGGCGGTGCGGGCGGGTGCGTGGGCACGTTCTCTCGCGAGCTTGGCGCGCAGCGTAGCCCGCTGGCTTCGCCGCTTCCCCCGGAAGCGTCCATGCCTCCGTCCACAATCCTGCGAGTGTTTCTGCTTTTGTCCTTTGCACCGGGAGTGGCTTCGACTTTTCGAGCAGGAGATTTGGAATTAAACCTGGCTTCTAGTCATCTAAATATCTGTGACCTTGGGCTCGTTACGCCCTCCTCGTTGAGTCCCGTTTGTTTTCTCTATAAAAGGGGAGAGTAACTGCAACCCTCCAGAGTTGTTCTGAGAAGTATAGGACATCCCAGCGCATCATAAGTGCCCAATAAAGTAACAGCAGTATTATTTTAAAAATAGGACTTGTTTTAATGAAACCAACGTGGAAAGTGAAGAAGGCTGGAACTAGAGCCAGATTAGGCTTGATACTGGCTACATTACTGGACCATTTTCTAATTTGTAAAATTAGAATAATTTATCCCATCTCAGTGGACTACCAGGGTGACGAAAAGTGGATGTGAAAGAGCTTGGGACAGTATCTGGAACGTGGTAGAAGCTCGATAAATATTGGGTCTCTTTTCACTAATCCAATTTACCTAGAACCACAAAGAAGTTTTGTTTCTTTACTGTTTTTATTTACTTTAAAAATCATATGTTGAACGGATAATTCATTAACTGGTTCAAATGTTATACAGTGAAAAACCTTAACCAGCTCTGACCTCTGGTGGCCTAGAGGCAATGTAATCCGTTTGTAAATGTCCTTTTAGAAGTATTTTACACATACAAAGTAAATGGTGGTGTACTATACATACAGTTCTGCACTTAATAGACTGATAAATTTGAAAATCATTCATTAGAGTACAAAAGGAGCTTTCTCCATTTCCTCATCAACACGTTATCAAACTTTATGATCTTTAGCTGAGTTAATAGATGAGAAATGGTATCTCGGGGTAGTTTAATTTGCAGTTGAGTGCAGTAAGCCTCATATATTTAAGAGATAAATTTTCTCTTTCTGCTGTGTCTTTCTATGTCTGCTTATATTTTTGCCCACTTTTCTTACAGGTTTATAGTTCACTAGCTCTTTGTCAAATGAGTTGCAAATATTTTTTCCCGGTTTGTTGACTTTTGACTTTGCCTAGAGTGCTTTTTTGCCATGCAAAAACACCAGATGTTCATGGGATCGAATTTATCCTTTATTTTACTTTGATTCTGGATTTTGTGTTGTAGTTTGAAAGGCCTTCCTCACTCTGAGCTTAGTAAAATTTTTTAGAAAATACTTCCCATGGTTTATTCTAAAAAAATCTTTTTTCCCCATGCCACAGGTCACTTTTGAGATCTTAGTTCCCTGACCAGGGATCCAACCAACTTTGCCCTCTCCATTGGAAGCCTGGAGTCTTAACTATTGGACCCCTAAGGAGGTCCCTATCCTGTTACTTTTAGAGCTGATTTTTATGTTGTAATCTTGATCCATTTGATATTTAGGAAAGTGTGAGGATCATAGTATTCTGAAGTGCTAACCTTGGTGGTTGGGAGAAGGCAATGGCACCCCACTCCAGTACTCTTGCCTGGAAAATCCCATGGACGGAGGAGCCCGGTGGGCTGCAGTCCATGGGGTCGCTAGGAGTCGGAGACGACTGAGCGATTTCACTTTCACTTTTCACTTTCATGCATTGGAGAAGGAAATGGCACCCCACTCCAGAATTCTTGCCTGGAGAATCCCAGGGACGGGGGAGCCTGGTGGGCTGCCGTCTCTGGGGTCGCACAGAGTCGGACACGACTGAAGCGACTTAGCAGCAGCAGCAGCATCAACCTTGGTGGTTATATCATCTGCTCAACCTATTGTACAGATGGGAAGAGCGCCCCCTAGAGGCGAAAGGCCTGTCGCTAAAACCCTCACGCTCAAAGAGCTCCCTAACTCGGGCACCTCCTTCCAGCTAAGGTGCCACTCCATTCACTCTATCCTGTTGTCCTTCCTTGTAAGTATTCACGAATCCACTCCTCTCCACTCCCACTTACTAAGCCAGTTCAGGCCTCGTCATGTTATTCAGACACTGGGCTTTGAACATGTTGTTCCCCCAGCCTGGAAATTCGGCTGACTTATTCAGGGCTCAGATGTTCCTTGCCCAACTTCTCTCGAGTACCTCCCCCCTCCCCGCCCCCATCCCTGCCACTATGAAAGCACCGTATTTTTTTCTCCCACAGCACTTGCTGTGCTCTGTAATCACCTCACTTACTCGCGCCTTCACTGGCTTTCTCTTCCACCAGAATGTAAACTCTCTGGTGTCAGGGGCCAGGATTTTTTTGTCTTCTGCTGTATCCCTAACACCTTCGACAGTGCCTTTTACATAACAGGTGTTCAGACTATTTACTGAATGAATAAGTGAATGAATTCTCAACTGGACTGCTTCAATGGCCTCCTTATTCTCCTTTTCTCATGCTTCTCCATGAGACGTGGACTCAGGGAAACTGGGTGACATGTCGTTTATCACTGAACAAAATCAAGGAGTCCTGAGAAAAGAGGGAACTCAGGGCCAACTGTGGGGCCAAAGGAACGGGGGTTGACTGGCCCAGTGACTGGATAGGGTCAGGGGGCCTGGCTTGTGGTGCCAGCTTGCTTCCTGATGTGTGGCCTCGAGCAGCTCACCTCCTCTCCCCATATATCTTTCTCTTCTGGAAAAGTGGTGATAGTAAAACCTCAATGACACAGGGAAGCTATAAAAATCAAATGACGGTGCGTGTGGAAACGTCTGAACACCGCAGAATGGCAGGGACACAGGGCAAGCTTTCCTCCCCCTCAGGTAATGTCAGCTCACCTGTCTTCCCAGGATCTTCCTGCCTTCACCTGCAGGCAGGTGCTGTGCCAGGAGTCTCTCTGCTTCCACCATTTCCTTCAGCTGTCCTGGCTGGGCCCAGCATCCTGCCCAAGGCATGGAACCTGCCAGTGACCGTGGGGCTGAGCTTGAGAGCTGCAAGGCACCAGGACTGAGATGCCTAACGCCCACAGGTTAATGCAAGAAACTTTTCCTTCTGCCTCAGACTTTCCCTGAGGAAAGTGGGGTTAACTGGTGTCCCAACACCGGACAGTCATCAGTATTATGGCAGTGGCGGTAGGCGCCTGCTAGTAGAAACCAGTAGGCGGATGCTACTGGAAGACAACAGGGAAAGCCAGGCATGACGCTTCAGGACTTCAGGGGTGCCCAGGCTTTGGTTTAGGTCATGCCCGTTTGTCATCTTTCAGTCTCCTGGAGCCAAAGTTTCCTCCTCCTGCCGTTTAAAAAGGATATTGTTTACTTGGTGGGCTAGAAGAGTTGTCCCAACTCCACATGCCCTGAAAATTAAAAATAATATCCTGTACTGGATTTCCCCCTGCCCCCTTGTACTTATTAAGTAAGAGATGATCCATTCTCTTCTTCTGACACTGTTTTGTCTTAGGCTCCTTTCCTCTGCTGGCCTCATTAAACGTTGGTAATCCCTATGTTGGTCTTCAGAATTTAGGGAAACTTTCCTTATCTGGGAGCTTCTGATTATCTTTCTTTAGGGCCTCTAAACTGTCCTCCAGCTTGCTGCCTGAGAGATTTTTCTAAAGCATAGTTCTGATCATCTGGCTCAGAAATCTTTTGTTCCCTACTGCCCACAGGGTAAAGTCTGAATTCCTTAGCTGGTAATCACAAACTGCCACTATTCAGATTGTGATTTTGTGAAATTTTCAGCTTCAGATGGTCTGACATGATTTCAATATAAATTAAATCAGACAATATGTATCAGTTAGGAGTAGGTTCAGAGGAAGCCCAAACACTAGGGGCTTAAACAGCACAGAAGCTTATTTCTCAAATCCTGAGGTGGGCAGTCAGGGTTTTTTGGGTCTCAGGGACCCAGGCTCCTTTGATTTTGTTGCTGTTCTGTTCTCAACATGGTCAAAGATGGCTATGCAAATTCCATGTTTGTTTCCTGGGGAGGGGGAAGGTGGAAGGGGAAGGAAAAGGTACAGGGATGGATGTCAGCTTTATTTTAAAGAGGTTCCTAAGAAACAGACACCTCCCACCTCTGCTTACATCACATGGGCCAGATCTTGTCAGCTGCTAGGGAGGCGGGAAAAGTGTTTATTCCAGCCTCCCATGTCGCCACCTAAAAGTCATCAGTCTTAATTCTTAGAAGTAGAATGGTATTTGGGGTAAAGGAGTAGATTCTGACATAAATGTTCTGCCTTAACTTAAACCTGTCCCTTGGTCTGTAATGCTTGTCTCCCTTCCCTGCCTGAGAAAATATCATCCTTTAAACCCAGGGCAAATGTCAGCTCCAGGGGCTTCCCTAGTAGTCCAGTGGTTAAGACTCCATGTTCCCAATGCAAGGAGTATGGGTTCGATCCCTGGTTGGGGAACTAAGATCCCAAGTGCCACATGGTGTAGCCCCCTCCACTCCCCCAAATCATCTCCAGACCCCCAGAGGTGCTACTCTCAGGGGACTCTGCACACCCTTCCCCCACCCATGAGGTCTCTAACTGTGCTGTGGTGTTATGAACCTTCTTCCCTTCTGTCTGCCCGCTCTGAGTCTCTACTAGGGGCCAGATCCGTCTCCATGGCTGAAGGCTCATCAGAGCCCCTAAGCCCAAGCTTGTGGAGCTCCCTGATGAGCCTCATCCTAACCTTCACCCCTGTAGCCTCGGGTGGCCTCCCCCTCCCTCTCAGGCTTTCTGCACTTGCCCACGTTGACCAGCTGCAAGAACGTCTGTCCCACTAACCTCAAGGACAGAGAACAGGAGAGATTTGGGTGAATTGGGACTGATTCTGAGCCCAGGTGTACAAGGTGGCAAATCTTACCCAGAGGGTACCTGCAGACCTTTCGCAGTCCCAGGCTGAAGCCGAGTCCTATTCTCCAGAGGACACACAAGATGCTCCCAAAGACAGGAGGATGACGCCGGGGCCCATGTACGTGCTGGTGCGCAACTAAACCGGAGCGTCCCCTAGCTTTCAGAGCCAGTTTTCCCCACCATTCCACTGCTTTAACCCCTCCAGTCCCTCCCCATGTCCTGAGGGCAAGTCCTGAGCCTTCCTGCTGTGAAGGAGGGCTCCCAACTCAGTCTTCCGACACCCCTACATCCAAGGTGTCAGCTGTACTCGCCCGTTGGCAGTTCCGTGATGGGCAGGCTCTCCTGGGCCTCCAGACTCTCATGTGTGCTGCTGGCTTTGCGTGGGACACCTCCTCCTGCTGGGCCTAGAGACTGCTGTGACCATACTTCTTCTGGGGTGGGGGGCCTTCCTTAAACCCTTAGGCAGAGCTGCTGTGTCCCCATGGCCCTCTGAACGCCTCCATAAAGTGGCTTCATGAGTAGATAAAGCTACCTGCGGGCCAGTCCCACGCCACTCATAGGCAGCCCTGGCCTCAGGCACGCACTGGGCTCTCATTAAGTCCACCCCAGTGAGGCTCTAGAGCTCAGGGACAGAGGGCCAGGTGATGAAGGAGACACCCTCAAGTCTCTAGTGCTTTGCTTTGGGTGAGTGGATCACGAAGCAAAACACCAAAAAGTCACGTAGTGTCCAGTTCTTCGCTGTCTGAATAAAGCAATGCCTTGCCCACGGCCCGCTTTCAAGCTTCCTCTGAGGAAGGTCTAGGACTGGACCTCGGTTAGGTACTCAGAGCACCTCGCACGGGTCTTCTTTAGCGCGCATCACTATGACAACCACTGTGGGACCTGTGGTGTGATGCAGGGTTTCTCCACGGTGGCACTGTGGACATGTGGGCTGATGGGCCCTGGTTGACAGAGACTGTGCTGTGCTCTGTAGGATGCCAGCATCGCTGGCCTCTACTCACTAGGCTCTGTACTCACAAGACCCTAGCAGCAGCCCTTCAATTATGACAATCCAGTGTCCCTTGGGGGTAAAATGACCTCAGGTGTAAACACTGATGTGCCTATCTCCCTAGTTAGAATGGAAGTGCCCCGGGCATGGTCCAGCCACCGAGAGAGACCCCATTGCCTTGATTTCTCAGCCTGGCATTCACTCCTCTTTGGAGCTGATCCTTCCCCCTGCCCCAGACAGAACCGCAGGCCACCTGAGAATGAGTCAAACCTTCCTTTTTAGAAGGGTCTCCTCAGTGGGCTGGCACGGCTGGAGGGCAGAGATCTGTCTGACTGGCTCTTGTGCCCTGCCTGTCCTGCCCAGGCATGGCTTTACAGGGCCATCAGGACATGCTGCTGGGGCACAGGCATAAGGCGGCTTCTTCGTGCTGGGAGATGGTGAGTGCCTGGGGATGGTCCTTCTCCAGAGAGGACTTCTGTTGGTTTGTGGGTTTTTTTTTCCTCCTAGGAGGTTCAGACTTTATTCAATACCCTGAGGCCGGCCCCCCAATTCTCTGAGTCAGAAGGGACAGTGGGGAGAGGTGCAGCCTGTGGGTGGTGGAGGCCCAACTAGGGGGTGGGGGGAGGGCCCGAACCAGTCCTGCTGATCCATCTCCCCTCCCGCTTGGCTCTGGGGTTATTACGTCACATGGTGAGAATCTGCTTTGAAGACACGAAGGGCTGCGTGGATGCTTCTAGGGCACACAGGTAGTCCTGCAGCGGGACCTCGGAGCAGGCGGGGGCCGTGAGTTGGCCTTGGCGGATGAGATCGCAGAGTGTGAGGATCAGCTCCTTGAACTGGTCTGTGGGAGGTTGGAGGACGCGGGGAGATGACCCGTGGGACTCCCTGCCGGTGGGAGCTGGGGCCGGGCTCCAGGGAGGCCTCCACCGCTTCAAGACGCCTGGGCTTGGCCGGGGCGTGGCGGCTGTGGAGGCAGCCTGGTTCCCGCCCGCCCGAATTCGGGACAGTGAGAGCCGAATTCGGGACAGTGAGAGCCAGGTGGGGATAGGGTGCGGGCAGCGGCCCCAGGAGCTGACAGGCAGGTGGTGGCTGCCAGGCACAGAACCTGACTGGGTGTAGCTGGGAGTCCCGAATGGTGCGAGGGCGGGAAGCCAGAGGAGGAGGAGGGGGTGGGTGGTGCCTGGCACAGACAGATGAGCTCTGCTGGGGGTGGAGAGCCTTCCCTGAGAGCCTGAGACTCCCTCAGGACCTTTCCTGTTGAGGCCACCAGGGTCCCCTCCCGGGGCCTGCCTCCCACTTAGGGACCCAGGATGGCAGAGGAAAATGAGAAGTGAAGGCCTGGCCTAAGAAGTGCTTTTTCATAGACATTAGTTCATTCGATATTCAAACTGAATTGTATCTCCTGCTTGAAACACTGTCCATGCTTCCCATTTCCCCTTAAGATAGAGTCTGAGCTCCTTAAAGAGGATTAGAAGGCCTCCCATAATCTGGTCACAACCAGCTTCCCACCCTCTCTGATAGCCTTTTGCACATGCTGTTTTCTCTGCTTGAAACACCCCATTCACAGGACCACTCCCCTCTCCTTCACTGGGAGAAGGCCACATCATTCCTCAGGCTCAGCCTGGGAGCGATGGTGGTCACACTCTGGGGAACCCATCCTCTGGGAGAGGAAGGAGAGTGTGTCTGGTTCAGGGTCTACAGTCAGAGCGACTGGCTGTTCACATCCTGGCTGCACACTCTTTAGGTGGGCGTGACTCGGGGCAAGCGACTTAGCCACTCTAAATCTCAGTTTCCGCCTCTGTCAAACATGCTAACAATAGTTTAAACAATTATGACTGTTAAAAAAAATTTTTTTTGACCGAGCCTTGAGGCCATGTGGGATCTTAGTTTCCCAATCAGAGATTGAACTGCTGTGCTGGAGAAGACTCTTGAGAGTCCCTTGGACAGCAAGGAGATCAAACCAGTCAGTCCTACAGGAAATCAACCCTGAATATTCATTGGAAGGACTGATGCTGAAGCTGAAGCTCCAATACTTTGGCCACCTTCTGGGAAGAGCCGACTCACTGGTGATGCTGGGAAAGACTGAGGACAAGAGGAGAAGCGGGTGGCAGAGGATGAGATGGTTGGATGGCACCACCAATTCAATGGACGTGAACTTGGGCAAACTCCAGGAGATGGTGAGGGACAGGGAAGCCTGGTGTGCTGCAGTCCATGGGGTCGCAGAGTCTGACATGACTTGGTGACTGAACAACGACAACCCCCTGCAGGGGTCTTAGCCACTGGACTGCCAGGAAGTCCCAACAATTATGACACTGAAACCAAGGCAGGGGTTAAGTAACTTGCCTGATGTCCCAAAGCTGGGCTCGGCAGAACCTACAGCTAGTGATGGTGGAAGCAAGATTTGAGCCCAGGCAGCCTGTTCTCTTTACTGGGCTGTCGTTCACGGCAGTCTTCCCCACTGTCAGCTCCTTGGGAGGGCGGCAGGAGCTGTCCTGTTCAGTGGTCCCCTTGAGGACAGGCCCACTTTAGCCTAAAACTATTTGCTGACTGTAGTTGTTTCTAGAGGCTGTTATCCTTTATCCTGTTTTGGGGTTGGGGTGGGGGGCTTCTGATCACCTCTCCTGGGCTCAGAGTCGCTGGTCACTTCTGAGTAGGCACTGCCCTCTCGTGTGACCCTTGGTAACAGGGCTATCATCCACTCACCTGGACTGTGGTCCTTCTTCCACTGGGATAACCAAAAGCCCCGAAGTTTGAGATCCTTAAAAATAAGCTGGCTCTGTGGAAATAGGAAGGACAGGCACTAAGGTGCTCTGAGGGCAAGAACTTCAGGCTCAACGGACAGACTCCCCCAGGCGCGGGGCACTGCCCGAGTCTAGACGACTGTGGTGTTCAGACCCCAGCTTACCACAGAGGCGATGACAGGCTGCTTGGCCATTCCCCCATAGGTCACCATGGTTCCTCCAGGCCTGAGGAGTCCAGAGAGAACAGAGTGGTCACAGGTAGAGACAGCGTTACAGCACCGTCTATTCCAACCCTGGTTCCTGAACCTTGTTCTCAGAAGCCCTGCGTGTGTGCGCGCTCAGTCGTGTCTGGCTCTTTGCAACCCTATAGACTATATAGCCCGCTGGGCTCCTCTGTCCATGGGATTCTCCGGGCAAGAATACCGGAGTAGGTTGCCATCTCCTCCTCCTCCAGGGGATCTTCCTGACCTACGTATTGAACTCCCTTCTCTTGCGTCTCCTGCATTGACTGGCAGGTTCTTTACCACTAGCGCCACCTGGGAAGCCCCCAGAATCCCTGGGAAGGGTTAAAAAAAAAATACACATTCCCACGCCTGCCCCAGACCCAGTGAATCAGGTGCAAGGATCTATATTAAAAACAACAGAAAACAAAGAAGCAAGCAGACACCCCCTGCAGATGACCTAGATGTCTAACCAGGGTGGGGAGCCCACTGATTTAAGCTCGTGCCCAGGCTTTGAGGAAGAGCTGCAAGGAAGAGTGCTCTGCTAAGGAGCTCATGACCTGAGTCCAGCTGGGCTCTGCTCCGGCTGTTTACTGGGTGTTTACTATGTGCCTGGGTGACCCTGGGCAGCGGGCAGTGGGCCACGCCGCCTCTCTCTCTGGGCAACTCTCTTTCAAAGGACCAGTGAGATGGAAGCAGCTCAGGATGCTAAGGGATATTGTGGACGGTGCAGAGGACGATGGTGAGTGTCAGGACCTGCTGTCTGACACCCCCAGTGGTCAAAGAGGAGAGAGGGGCTTGTGTCATTTTAAAACCATTAAGCTAAGTCTTCACGTGCCTGACTTAAGCTGTGTGCCCCTTCCTGCTCCCCCAGCTCTTACAGGAGTTTGCTGATGCAGGATGAGCTGAGGTTCACTCTGGGACAACACAAGGGAGGCTTGGTGAACTCCAGAAGGGCAGAAGCTGCTGCGAGGGGCAGGGAACTCTCTGTCCTTGAGGCTTGGGGCCAGTTTGGCCTTCAGTTCCTTCATCTGCCGCCCAGCTCTGGAGAGTAGCTCCTGTGGCAGGGAGCGGAGCTGAGCCCTCCCTCTGTGGGCCAGCACTGCTGCTGCTGCTGCTGCTAAGTCGCTTCAGTCGTGTCCAACTCTGTGCGACCCCATAGACGGCAGCCCACCAGGCTCCCCCGTCCCTGGGATTCTCCAGGCAAGAACACTGGAGTGGGTCGCCATTTCCTTCTCCAATGCATGAAAGTGAAAAGTGAAAGTGAAAAGTGAAAGTAAAGTTGCTCAGTCATGTCCAACTCTTCGCGACCCCATGGACTGCAGTCTACCAGGCTCCTCTGCCCATGGGATTTTTCCAGGCAAGAGTACTGGAGTGGGGTGCCATTGCCTTCTCCACTACACTTGGTTTAATCAGAATGGCTACCGTTTACGGCCTGGGTGGGAGGGGAGTTTGGGGGACAATGGATACATGTACATGCATGCATGTATGGCTGAGTCTGCTTTTTACCTGAAACTATCACAACATTGTTTGTTAATCAGCTATACCCCAGTACAAAATATAGTTGCTGTTTTTTTTAAAATCAGAATGGCTACTGTTTACTGGGTGTTTACTATGTGCCAGGCACAGGTCTGAGCATTTCACATGTGCTGGCCAATGAGTCCTCAGGGTGACCCCAAGGGAGGACTTTGATGATGCCTCTTTCACAGTCGAGAAAGTGGGGACCCACCTCTCATTTGTACAGCGCTCTGTGGGGACCTCAGAGCCCCTTAGACTCACCTTCTGAGGTAGAAAAGGTTTATATCCCCCCATTTGACTGATGAAGAGGCTGAGGCTCAGATCATTTTTCATGTATTGCCTAGATCACATAGATTCCCCAGCTAGTGAGCAGCAGCCTTTCTGACTCCAAAGCCTACACTTGTGACCACTGAGCAAGACTCTGTCCTACGATGGGCCACGTAGGGATGGCAGTTGGCCTCGGAGGCTGCCCGGAGTCGTGCTGAAGAGGTGTGCTCGGCTCACAGCAGCACGGGCAAGCTGACTGCCCTCTCCGGGCCTTGTCTGGATGGGGTGGGAGCGGTACCCCTTGCTCAGGTAGTTGCGGGAGAGGTACGTCACACACTCTGCACAGTCTGGTGCGTGGTACATGCTCTGTGGTTGTTACCCCAGCTCTCTGATCTCATGACCCATTTTCCCATCCAGTCTGTGCGTTCTAGAGTGTTCCCTCGGTGGCTCAGTCATCTCAGTAACCCTGGCTAAAGTGAGTGCTAGCAAACAGGAGTTAACAAACACTGGTGCTCTAGCTGGGAGGTGTCCCTTAAGGCGCCCTTCCATTCCAGAAGTTTATGTGAAAGGAAAAAAGGATGAAAGGATGTACGCTGTCAGCACTGTCAACGGTGCTCATCCTCCTCTGTGGCAGGATGGTAGGTCAGTTTTGTGCTTAATTTTCCTTTGTGTTTTTACATGCTTTCAAGATGTTTTGTAATAATGGCATAATGTTACCTTTAAAATTAGAATCTATTTTTAAAAGCTAATACTCTAGGACTTTTTCAGATGCCCCTAGGTTATGAACCCTTAACTGCTCCCCTTTCACAGAGGGCCTAGCAGTTACTACTGGGGTCCCCGGGAAGACAAAGCCAGACGGGTCTCGGGGCCATCTGTAAAGAAGGCTGAGAAGGGGCGGGTCCAGATAACTAGGACGGGACAAGGGTTCCATCTTCCTACCCAGGGGTGTGCTGACCTGGCCTTGGCTTGCACTGGCCACTGGCACTTGGTGGTCCTCCTGGCTACAGCCCGGGAGGGCGCCAGCGCACTGGACCCGAGGGGCCGAGGGACTTACGCCAAATGCCGCAGCAGCTCCGTGGAGCTTTTCCCGCCAACGCAGTTGAGAGCAAGCCGTGGCTGGGGCACGTCCTGGGAAACAAGAGATCAGCAGTGAGTGAGCTACCCCTCTGTGGGGTGGAGTGTGTGCGTATGTGTGTGTGGAGGGGGTGAAGGGGAGGGTGGCTTGAAGCTTGCTGCAAACCGCACTTCCCTGGCCCAAGGGCTGTGTCTGGAGGGAGTGAAAAGTAGGACCCTCAGGCCTTCAAACTCAGTCTGGGGAGGGCCTTTTCTTTACCAGCTTAATCTTATTATCTGTTTTAGGCATACTCAGTCACCTCTTTGCAGACTCTTTGCAGGCTCCTCTGTCCATGGGATCCTCCAGGCAAGAATACTGGAGTGGGTTGCCATACCCTCCTCCAGGGGATCTTCCCGACCCAGGGGTCAAACCCACGTCTCTTCCGTCTCCTGCCTTGGCAGGTGGGTTCTTTACCACTAGCATCACCTGGGAAGCCCACGGATCAGCAGTGTTGTTATTGAGTTGCTCAGTCGTGTCAGACTCTGCGACTGCATGGACTGTAGCCTGGTAGGCTCCTCTGTCCATGGGAGGATTTTGTTCAAAACTCACCTCTGGAAAGAACAGACAGAGGGCATCTGTGCTGTGTTCTGACAGACTTCATGTCCCCTCTCCTCGGCACTTACAGGTTGGTTTTTATCAGACATGCTGACCTACTCTTCAGAAGTGTTCTCAGGTGAGTGTGTCCAGCCCCGCCAGGGGTCAGTGACTAGAGACGGGATGTGGTTTGATCACTGTGAGGGGTGCTGGGCAGGTTGAGGGGCTTTTGAGTCTGGAGAGGCTCAGGCCAGCCCCGACCCCACCACCTCTGACTGTGTGGTCTGGGTAAACTCCTCACTACCTTTGACTGTGTGGTCTCGGTAAAGTCCTTTGTCTTTTCTGAGTCTTCATTTTCTCATCTATAAAACAGACGGCACCTACTTTGTAGAGCTGCTGTGGGGGTTTTCAGGTAAAAAACATACGGCAGGTGCCTCATAAACATGACTTCATTCCTTTCTCTTCCCTCCCGTACCATAGCCCCTCTCCCAGCTGAGACTCATGTCGGAGGTGTGGGCTGATGTAGCCCATCAGAAACCTTCAAAATGACAAATCAGGCGGGGTCTCCTAGACCCTGTCTGTCTCTACGCTGTCCCCTCAGCCCCTGTGCACTTACTGCATGCTGTCCCCTGACTGAGGGAATGGGCTTTACCCAGCCACAAGGAGATGGAGGGGGGATTCTGGAGACGAACAGTGGGCCAGTGCCCAGCTTTCCGAACTCAAGTGACTGCCTTTTCTCAGTGAGATGGGCCTGGTCCCTTTTCACTGGTACCTTAAAGAAGCTTTTCATCTCAGGCTTTCTTAGTTCCTCTTCTGTGACAACGTGGTTGGCCCCCAGATTCTTCAGTCTGTCGGTCAGCTTCTGGAGGTCAGGTCTGGAAACCAAACACAATCCAGGGTCCTCGGTCACATCTGCCCACTTTCTCCACCAGAGGCTCCCAGGACCCCTCTGCCACAGGTATGAGAACCGGAGTTTCTCTTTGTGGGAAGCCGGGCCCAGCCACCCAGTCTCAGCACACTCCAGCATCTCCTGGCCTCAGTTTTCTCACTGGTGTGAGAGAGCGCTGGGTGGTTGCTACCGCTCCTACTGGTCCCAAGGACGCTAGAAACCATCTGGCCCCGGGAGGAGTTGGTTCACTTCCTGATTTCTTCTATTGAAACGACAAAACTCCGCTTCCTTTCCCCCGTCTTTTCAAGAGGCTCTTCAGAGTGTTGTGCAAACATACCCTGGCCCACGAGTGGCTTTGTGCCTGTTTACCAAGGCAAACAGAGCAATTCTTGTTAGCACAACTAAGGGGATGGGGAACTGGCGTGAGTATCAGTTCTCCTAATGAGGCTGGACTTCCCTGATCGACCCAGCCACATATGTGGACAGTGAGGCTTAAGGAGGCTGGATGATACAATGGAGAGAGAAAGAGTCAGGAAACTTAAGTTTGTCGTTTATTTGCTGTTTCTTCCTGAGCAAGTGGCTTCCTCTCTCTGATGACAAACCTGCCCCGTCTCCTTTACATCTGTATTTAGTGCACTTCAAGGCATCACGCAAATGCAAGGGAAACGGGCCTTGGGTTAGTCAGTTCACAGAAAGAAATACAGCTTAAAACATTCCCAAGTGTGAACTGTGGTTTTGAAAGCATGGGCTTATCAGAAGTCAAGCATCTTAAAAACTCAGGTTGGGAGTGAGGGCCTTCTCTACCTCCTTCCTGCCCTCCCTTTACATTTCAGTCACTCATCTTATAGCCCCGGGGCTTCCCTTATAGCTCAGTTGGGAAAGAATCTGCTTGCAATGCAGGAGACTCGGGTTCGATTCCTGGGTCGGGAAGATCCCCTGGAGAAGGAAATGGCAACCCACTCCAGTATTCTTTCCTGGAGAATCTCATGGACAGAGGAGCCTGGCGGGCTACAGTCCATGGGGTCGCAAGAGTCGGACACGACTTAGTGACTAAAACATCCTATAGCCCCAAACCACTGGACTTGAGGGCTGGAGGCTGACTCAGCCCTTAGCGAGCAGCAGCTGCAGGAAAGGAGGACCGCTTATGCAAGGGCGCCACCTGGTGGAGACTCGGGCACCTGCGGGTGCCAGGCTGGAGAGGCCCAAGTGGTGGGCTGGGATCAGGCCTTTCCACGCACCTGTCCCGGAGCACGTTGATGGTCCTCAGGCCCCGGGCGGCCGCGATCTGGATGACCGCTTGCCCCACTCCACTGTTGGATGCATTCTGGATGATGGAATCCCCTGTGGGGTCGGGAAGAGACTCAAGTCGAGATCTGTAACAGGTCAAGGGCTTTCAGCCTAGGATCCTATTAGAGGGTCAGAGGTGGAGTTCTCAGACTCTGAAGGGACTCAGGACCTGGCGGCTGAGCCTTCTCAGTCCTGGGAGTGTTGCTCTCTCCTCCCAGGGCGCCCCAGGCCTCTACAGCACCCATGATGCCTGCCAGGATTCGGCAACTCAGAGTTCACTCTGGATGCAACTTAGCCCCTGCTGTGTCAAGGATTTTGTATCCTTCATCATCCTCCCAGCTCTTAGGTCAAGTCTCTGCTTAGGTTCTTTCTTTGGTTTGCAATGTCTCCTCTCTCTCCCATTGTTTTGAAATCCTATATACCATAAAAGCACAGCTCCAGTGTGGCTTCTTATGTGAAGCCTTCCTAGATTCTTCCCCCGTGCCCTCCCACAGCACTCTATGGTCAACTCTGTTAAGGCTCTTGGTCAGCCTCGACTTACAGCTTGTAGCTCAGTCCCTTTCTATCAACAACCTGTGGCTTCTTGAGGGAAGATGCGCTATTGTCTTGGAATGGGATTAGAGCTGCGATGGAGAAACTGGCAGCTCCTGAATCAGGGTCTGTGATCAAAGCCCAGGCCTAACTTTGCACTTGAGCTGAGTGGGGATGTGTGGGCTGTGCTGGGAAAGCACGGGCTCCGGAATGAGACGTACCAGGGTCTGAGTCCCGGCTTTTTTACCGACTGTAACTAGAACTGAATGGGGCGGGGCAAGCCCTGACCTCTTTGAACCTCAGTTTCTTCTCCATAAAAGAGGGGTCCCAGGAGCACCCACCGGGGTGCTCCTCATTAGAGTCCAGGGCTATCATGTCTGAGGAGGGGCTCCAGTCCTCTGAAATGCTAGCTAGGTTTAGAGAGGCAGCAGGGACCTCATGCTAGAGACAGAGGATTTTCTGGAAGAAGGCTCATCATTCTTAGCTAGGGTCAGCCTACCTCATCCAGGGGTTATGAAACCAACCTAGTGGGTTATGAACTTTTTTTCCTTAATGGTTAAATTTGAGGAAAATAGAATAAAAAATAGTGGAGTGTATCACACATGGTGAGGGTAAATACTGTTCCATGAAACTCTGGTTTCCATTACATATATATTCATACATGTCTATGTACTGGAGGACAGTGTACAGTGTTATTTGTTATCATGGGTCAAGATCATGTTTCACACCAGCCCTGGGGCAGGAAAGAGGAGACGTGGTGTTGGCACTTGACGTGGGTGGTGCCAGAATGGCCTGACTGGACCTTACAGCGACAGTCCTAACCAGATGGGCCTGGGGGGAGGGGACGCAGGTGACCACAGCCTCTGCTGCACTGGGATTCAAGCGAAGGTCCCAGATCACACCTGCTGGGTTTCTCCGCTAGAGAGACCCAAGGCTGCTTGGCCACAACTGGGGGACCTGCATCTGTCTCTGCAGGAAGCTGGCACTGGCTTTCAGCTGACCACCCTCCTGCATCTCTCACCTCAGTCGCCTTATCAGCGCGACAGAGATGGGCTGGGCGATCTCTAGGGCCCTGCCTGCTCCTGGATATGTGTGGTGTGCAGGGTAACCCTGCAACCACGGTAGATGGGAGGTGGTGGGTAACTGGCCCAGCCTCCTGTAATTCGGAGGTTAATTCTGAGGAGGATTCTGTGAGGGTCTCTGGAGGCTCCCCAGCAGGACTGGGCCCTGGCCTCCCATGGCGGGAACCAGCCTTCACTGGCCTTTCCCCCTTCCTTGTCCCTGGTTCCAGTCCCCCACTCTTGCTTCCTGGGGTCACCTTCCCAGGGACCTGTCTGCCCTCAGTCTTTGTCTTAGGCTCTGCTTTCAGGGAATCCCTGAATAAAACACCTGGCTTTGTCATTTCCTTGCTGAGTGATCTTGGGTGAATAATCTACCTCTCTGGACCTCAGGTTCCTCCTTTATCAAGAGGGAAGATGGTACCAGGGGTGCCCCTGTACCGCTCTGTAGGCCAGGCCCTGGGCTGAGGGCTGCTTGGCATGTCTCTGTGAGCGCTCAGAACCTTGCCTCCCTGTTTCACGGATGAAGAGTCTGCTGATCTGAGAGGTCAGCTGCCAGTCGGTGAGGCCGACTGGGGCCCTCAGCTCGCCGCTCTGACGGCCCAGTGCATTTGACGGGCGATGCATGGGAGGGCACGTATGTGGACTGGAAAGTGCTCCGGCCGTGCTGAGTGGCAAGACTAACGCTAAGTTCAGCATTTTACTGAAAACACAGGGACTGTGTCTGTCTTGTCTGAGCTCTGCAGTCCCAGAGCTCAGCACAGCGCCACACGATTTTTGCTGAGTGACAAAATTCCACCCCGAGTTCGAGGGAATGTGACCCCTCAGCGGTTTTCCAGGGTGTGCGCCTCCGTGGGGTTTCCGCCTGTTTTCCAGGACCCAAGCTGACATCCTTCCACCTAAAGCAACAAAAGACACACTCACCCAGGTCGGGGGCGTCTTCCTCGCGGGCCGTCACCCGTAAGTTCCCAGGCCCCGGGGGTCGGGACGTGGGTCACACCCGTGGGCCAGGCCCGCTGGCCCACCGCGGCGCCTACCTGGCCGCAGCCGCTCAAAGTCCACCAGCATCCGGTAGGCCGTGCAGGGGTTGACGCCCAGCGTGGCAGCGCTCTGAAGAGGGATGTCACTTGGGACTGTGATGAGCTCTTCCTCGCCGAACACAGCCTCGGTCCGCCAGGTTCCTGGGGGAGGCCAGGGGAGTAAGGAAGGACCCCTCCATGCCCAACCCCAGCTCCCCCTCCTCGGTGGACAGGCGCTGAGGACAGCGGGCTTAAGGAATGCTTGGAGGAAAAAAAAGAAACCCTGAGGTCTTTCTGAATGTCTTTGAGCCCTGGTGATAATTAGGTTAGGGAGACTGTTAACCCCACATGAGTGACCGGGAGACTGAGCTGGTGTCACACAGCAGGAGGTGGAGGATCTCAAACCACTGGACTCTGAGGGTGAGAGAGCCACATCATTATCGGGGCAGGAGAAGTTGCAAAAGCCCCAGGTTCCCGCTCAGGCCTCATTCTCACCTAAGGCAGGGTGACTCGGGATGGTATTATGGAAAAAAGCATGCAGGTCATAGTCGAAGCCTAGGTGTGGGCCTGGCTTTGCTGGTCTGCTAGTTTGAGCACAGGGACTGAGTTCTGGTTACTCTAATGTGCAGATGACACCGGCAAGAAGAGCTTTGGGTGGTCTCCCCAAGAGATGCTGCACAGGTTACGTGATATACGGGAAATGAAACAACCCTGTAAACTGGGAAAAAAAGGCTCCTTAACCCCCAACCTTAAAACTCAACATTCAGAAAACTAAGATCATGGCATCTCGTCAATCACTTCATGCCAGATAGATGGGGAAACAGTGGAAACAGTGACAGACTTTATTTTTTTGGGCTCCAAA
Source organism: Bos grunniens (assembly GCF_055505025.1). Classification (NCBI taxonomy): domain Eukaryota; kingdom Metazoa; phylum Chordata; class Mammalia; order Artiodactyla; family Bovidae; genus Bos; species Bos grunniens. The sequence continues at coordinate 12,669,851 of NC_141166.1, forward strand.
ATCATTGCAGATGGTGACTGCAGCCATGAAATTAAAAGACACTTGCTCCTTGGAAGAAAAGTTGTGACCAACCTAGACAGCGTGTTAAAAAGCAGAGACATTACTTTGCCAACAAAGGTCCATCTAGTCAAAGCTATGGTTTTTCTAGTAGTCATGTATGGATGTGAGAGTTGGACTATACAGAAAGCTGAGTGCCGAAAACTTAATGCTTTTGAACTGTGGTATTGGAGAAGGAGATCCAAGAGTCAATCCTAAAGGAAATCAGTCCTGAATATTCATTGGAAGGACTGATGCTGAAGCTGAAACTCCAATACTTTGGACACCTGATGTGAAGAACTGACTCATTTGAAAAGACCCTGATGCTGGGAAAGATTGATGGCGGGAAGAGAAGGGGATGACAGAGGATGAGATGGTTGGATGGCATCACCAACTCAATGGACATGAGTCTGAGTAAACTCTGTGAGTTGGTGATGGACAGGGAAGCCTGGCGTGCTGCAGTCCATGGGGTCACAAAGAGTCAGACATGACTGAGCGACTGAACTGAACTGAACCCCGAACCCACGTTCCAGTTCCAGACAAAAGAATAATAAAATGTCCAGTTTAAATGCCTCACTCGAGGGCAGGAACCGAGGCTGTGACCTGCCCCGAGTCACCTGGCTCCCTGGGCAGATACTTATCCTACACCAGCTGTGAGCCAGGCCCTTGAACAATGTGCTTCTGGTGTTCGTGGGGCACTTGCTCCAGTGGAGCAGAACAGGAGAGACATGAATGAGCAAGTATGAGTGTTGTAAGTTATACAGGGAGAGAGAAACGGGGAGAAAACGACTTCAGACACGAGGAGTGAGGGACAGCTTCTCTGAGGAGGGGACAGGCTGAGAGGTGAAGGCAAGAGATGCAGCCACTCAGTCCGTGAACATTCCCATGAAGTAAGAAGCACAGACTCTTAAGCAGGACAGAGATAGGAGCAGAGCAGGACAAATACACACTGGAGGGGAAACCGTGGTGGGAAGAGCGGCTGGAGATGCGGCCGATGTGGCACTGGCTGGATGGACGTCATGAATCAGTGAAGTTGCTCAGTCGTGTCCAACTCTTTGCGACCCCATGGACTGTAGCCTACCAGGCTCCTCCATCCATGGAATTTTCCAGGCAAGAGTACTAGAGTGGGTTGCCATTTCCTTCTCTAGCGGATCTTCCCGGCCCAGGGATCGAACCCAGGTCTCCTGCATTGCAGGCAGACACTTTACCATCAGAACTACCAGGGAAGTACCCCTTTCAAGATCTTGACCTACAGTAACCGCGTGTTACACTCTAACGCAGTCCATTTACGTATACACACACACACACACACACACACACACCTAACAGAAGCCAAAGTTTCATGGAACAATACTTAACCTTACTCTATGTGACGTGTTGTACTCTGGGTCAGGGCGTGAAGAATGGATTTTAGTGAACAGGAAGCTTCTAATTTTAAAAATAAGTCTGAGGTGATTGGATTTACGCTTTAAGATCACCTTGTTGCCGCATATGTACGGATGGCCAGTAGGTACGTGAAAAGAGGCTCGACATCACTAATTATTATTGACTTCCCTGGTGGCTCAGATGATAAAGCGTCTGCCTGCAATGCGGGAGACCTGGGTTCGATCCCTGGGTCGGGAAGATCCCCTGGAGAAGGAAATGGCAACCCACTTCAATACTCTTGCCTGGAAAATTCCATGGATGGAGGAGCCTGGTAGGCTACAGTCCACGGGGTCGCAGAGTCGGACACAACTGAGCGACTTCATTTACGGTTTAAGATCACTTTGTTGCTGTAGGTGTATGGATGGCCAGGAGGTACGAGAAAAGAGGCTCGACATCACTAATTATTAGAGACATGCAAATCAAAACTACAATAAGGTACCACCTCACACTGGTCAGAATGGCCATCACTAAAGTTGACAAATAACAAACGCTGGAGAGCATGAGGAGAAAAAGGAACCCTCCTACACCGCTGGTGGGAATGTAGGATGGCACAGCCACTATGGAAAGCAGTATGGAGGTGCCTCAGAACACTAAAAATAGCGTTGCCACATGATCCATCAATCCTACTCCTGGGAATATGTCCAGACAAAACTATAATTCAAAAAGATACATCACTCCTATGTTTTTAGTAGCACTGCTCACAACAGCCGAGACATGGGAAGAACCTGAATGTCCATCCACAGATGAAAGGATAAAGAAGACGTGGTGCACATATACAGTGGAATACTACCCAGCCGTAAAAAAGAATGGGACAATGCCATCTGCAGCAATGTGGCTGCAACTAGAGATTATTTTAAAAAGTGAGGTGTAACTCATAAAGAGAAAGACAGATGCCACAGGATATCACTTACACGTGGAATCTAAACGATGGCACAAATGAGCCTATCGACAAAACGGAAACAGACGCACAGACATAGAGAACAGATTTGCGACTGCTGTAAGGGCGAGGCTAAGAGACTGGGATGGATGGGGAGTCTGGGGTTGGTAGACGCAAACTGTTATATTTAGAATGGATAAACAAGGTCCTACTGTATAGGACAGGGAACTATAGTCCATATCCTATGATAAGACATAATGGAAAAGAATAGAAAAAAAAGAATGTCTGTAAATGTATAACTGAGTCACTCTGCTGCACAGCGGAGATCGGCACAACATCGTAAATCAAGTGTGTGTTATGTGCTCAGTGGTGTCTGACTCTTTGCCGCCCCATGGATTGCAGCCCACCAGGCTCCTCTGTCCATGGAATTTTCCAGGCAAGAATACTGGAGTGGGTTGCCATTTCCTCCTCCAGGGGATCTTCCTGACCCAGGGATTGAAACTGGGTCTCTTGCATCTCCTGCATTGGCAGGTAGATTTTTAATCACTGAGACACTTGGGAAGCCCCAAATCAACTATACTTCAAAAAAAATAAAAAATCACTCTGTTGCTATGTGGAAAAGATGTGGGGAAAGGGCAGAGTAGAAATAGGAAGGCTAATCAGGGGGCTATTGGAGGGGCCCAGAAGTGAGGTGCTGGTTGCCTAGACTTTGGTAGCAGAGATGAAGAAAAGTAGATGGATTTGAGTTATGTTTTGAAGATAGAATCAACAGGATGTGAGAAGCTTTGGGTGAAAAGCATTGGGTGAAGGGTGACACGTCCTCACCCCTGCAGGCAGGGACCCACATAAACCAGAGTCAGAAATACGCAGATTCAAGCCCTGGCTTGCGGAGGACTTGCTGGGTCACCTTAGGGAAACGACTTGGAGCCTTGTTGGCGTGGTGTCTCAGGGTTCCTCAGCCTATCCTTTCAAAATTCTTGATTATGCGCTCATGACCCACTGCCCTGGCTCTACTGTGGTCCAGAGTAGGGAGCAGGGGACAGGCTGTTAGGTGTTCTGCAAGAGGGGAGAAACAAGGTGGGCTTTAGGGGCCAGGAAATGGGGTCAGGAGGCAGGAACACTCTTTACTAAAGGCTGTGTCAATCCCAGAGAAGACTGCTGGCTGAGAAAATAAGAGACTGAAAAACTGAAGGGCTGCTTTGAAGTCCAGAAGCTGTCTTGTCTTTCTCTGGGCTTTGGGCAGCCTACTTTTCAGATTTCAGCATCATCTTTATAATCATCACCCCCTTCATCTTAGTCAACATTTACTGTACTCTACTCTGTGCCAAACACTTAGTGAATGGCTCTCTGTGCATGAAATCAAAGGTGTTTTCTAATTCCTCTTAATGGCAGGACAATGGAAATCCAGCCCTTGACACAGATTTCTGGGGCTTGGCAATCGCTAATCCTCTTCTTAAGAGAACCTGGGTGGGATGGGGGCAGCTTCCACGTCAGCCTCCAGGGCTTTCAGGGGAAAGTAGAAACCCTTGGGCTTTCGAGTTGGAGAGAGGCTGCTTAAAAACCCCAGCTCTGCAGCTCGCTAGTTGTGTGACTTTGATCACGTCACCCTTTTTGAGCTGCAGTTTTCCTGATCCATGAAATGCAGAGGACAACGCTCCTGTTACAGTGTGAAGGCTGCACAGACTATTACTGTGCCCGGTACACAGCACGTGTGGAGCCCCCATGGGCTCCTTTTCTGATCGGCATTTCCCAAGCCTGAGTTCTGAGGGCTCCCAGTCCCCACTCACGTGCACCCAAGCCTTAACTGTCTGCAGCTTCTAATGCAGGGGTCACTAAACTATGGATCATGGGCCAAACCTGGCTCGCCACCTGTTTTTGTAAATAAAGTTTCACTGGAACACAGCCCACTTTTTAGTGTATTGTTTATGGCTATTTACAATGGCAGAGTGGAGCAGAAGTGGAATGGGCTGCAAAGTCTAAAATATATACTCATCGGCCCTTTAAGAAAAGTTTGCCAACCTCCCATCTAATGCATATGGAAATTTAGTGTTTGCAAAGGCCATTGTATGTATTCCCTCAGTAGAGACAGACAAGGCAACGATAATTAGCTCTATTTTAGAGATGGGGAAACTGAGGCTCAAGGTCACTGTGATTTAAACAAGGTCATGGCGGGGGTGGTAGCGTTGGTGGTGGAAGGAGAGCCTGCATCTGACTCCCAGGCCAGTGCTTGCTAGGCCCCGAGGTGCCTCAGGGGGGTCTGAGTATTTCCAATGGGCAAGTCAGTTCGCACATTCTCTGGCCCTGCCTCCCCCGGGTCTGGGGAAAAGGCTGACCACAGGCACAGCAACAGCTGAGCAGCTCATAGCATGAGAGATGACCAAGATCTGGCCAGCTGAGGACTTCTCTGGTTAATGACGGCCACTCTACTCAACTGCAGTCTTCTCCAGAAGAAAGACTGTCTGTTCAGTGCTACATGCTAGAGCCCCGCACGCCACGGGTGCTCACAAGATGTTTACTGAATAAACAGAGTTAATTATCATCTTGACAATGATAAAACCCTCATCCTCTCCGACTGGCACCTGGTTTAGAAGAATCACCTTTTCTCTGGGGGAGAAATCCCAGTTCTGGCTATGCCCCCACCACACACGTGCAATTACCCACATACACCTGGCCCGTGTCCTTTCTTCTCTCCCATCTAATCACCAAGCCCTCTTACTCCAGCTTCTCTGTCCACCCGTCTCTCCAATGCCACAGCACTGTTTGTTCAGACCCTTATCATCTGAAGCTTGGATTGCTTGGCCACCTCCTCATTGGCTTCCTGCTCCCCACTCCCCGCTCTGCCCTTACAGAGCATTCTCTGTAAAGTACAAATCTGATCAAATTGTTCCTCGTCTTCACCCTTCATCAGCGCCCCCCACCTCCACATACTGACTGTGGATGCGGGCTCTCCATGACCAGGGCCCTGTTGACCTCTCCAGCCTCATCTTGCTTCTCTGCACGCCCCCGCCCCGCTGTGACCCAGCCACACTGAGGGGCCTACAGTGTGGAGGGCGCTGTGCCTTCTCCCATCGCCACACCTTTGCCCCTGGCTGTGTTTCCGCTGGTCTCTTTTTGGCACCAGAGGCTGGTTTTGTGGGAGATAATTTTTTTTGCAGCAGTGGTCGGGGGTGGAGGATCAGGTGGTAATACGAGTGGTGGGAAAGCAGCAGATGAAGCTCCTGCTGGTTCCTAACAGCCGCAGACCGGGATCAGGTGCATGGCCCCCCGGGGGTGGGGTGGGGCGGGGCTGGGGACCCGTTCCAGACCCAGTTCAAGCCTTACTTCTCTGGGAAGCCCTTCCTGACGCTCCCCAAGACAGGGAGCTCTTGCCTTTGTGTTCACCCTGGGATGACAGCACTCATCACACTGCACTGTAGTAAGTGCCGTCTTCCCACCCCCAGCCAAGGGCACGTGGAGGGCAGAGGCTGTGTCTGACCCACGTTGGGGGCCCTTCACTCTGCACAGGGGGAGTGTGTGGCCCGAAGCACCAATCGTAGCCTGTGAATCTTGGCAGCTCTCAATCTGCTCACCTGGCTATGGCTCTTTCACAGCGCGGGGTGGTGGAGGGGGGAAGAGGGGTATAGGAGAGGGTGGGGCCATTCTTGGAAGCCTCCCAGATCTCACTGAAGGAAAGAGCGTTGTAGACTCCTGATACTATTTTTTTCCTGCCCGGTACATTCTTCTTTCTAGAACTGCTCCCTCCTAACCTCTGGGATTGTCAACTGCAAGGCCCCCCTCTCTACACCACACATGTTGGCAAGAGACTCAGCCGGGGCAACCGTGAGTGGCCCAAGCCCCATCCCCTGGTGATCGGTGCGTGGATGGGCAAAGACCCAGGTGGGCTGGTCAGAGCTCTCTGGGGGATGGGCGCGGTTGCGCTGGACACACTGTGGAGGACACGCTCTTCGGTTTGCTCTCAGGATGACGTAAGCCTCAGGCTGCCAGGGACTGTCCACTAAAGGTGTGTATCAGAGTGGGTCTGAATCTCAGCTCCACCAATTAATGGCCGGTGACCTTGGGCAAGTTGCTTCATCCTTTACATTTACTGCTGTCCCATCTGCAAAATGGGAATAATAACAATATCTACCTCACGCTGTGGGCACATGAATAAACAGAGGTAAAGCGCTTATAACAGAGCCTGGTACCAAAGGAGTGGTGGGTACTTGTTGCTATTTCTATATCACTGTGGGGACAGGTCCCATCGGAGGGCTAATGAGAACAAGAGAAAAAGCTCTCACAGCCTTGGGGTTTCTAGATCCAGTTGTGCCTGAAACTCTCTTGTACCTCCCTGTTCTACAAACCAATTAACTGCTTTTCTGGCAAAGCAAGCTTGAGTTGACTCTTTGCAAGTTATAACCTCAAGAGTCCTCATGTTGGAGAGAAGTGGGAAAGACAGAGGTGACCAGAGTCTAGGGGGCTCTCTTTGCAATCTGCTGTTTGAGTTTGGACAAGGGCTTCTTCTTAGGCTTCAGCTCCTCATACGTCCAATGGGGTGAACATCAGCCCTGCTTCCCTCTCGTGGCTGCTGCCAGGATCCATCTGTGTGACATTTGTGCCTCAAAACCCATCAAGTGCTAAAAAACACGTCTCACCAAAGACTCCTCACGCCTATCAGAGAAACTCCTCACCCGCAGTGTGGCTTATGCAGGGCCTTCCCAGGCGGCCCCACCTGCTTTGTGACCCCCCCCCTCAGTTTCTTCTGCAGCCCCTTCCCGCGGCACATCGTCTGCTGAGGCTACACCGAGTTTTCCTCCGTTTCCAAAAGTCACCGTTGTGTCTTTGCTCCGTTTGTGTTCTCCAAATGCCACCAGTTAGGGCTCATCTCCACCTACAAAATTCATCCATCAGAGGTCCCTGCCAATGAAGCCTCCCCCTGAAGCCCTCGAGACTGTCTTTCTCACACACACAGCTGCCAGAGGTGCCCTCTGCTTTCCGTGAGCCCGCAGCACTCCCTTTGTGGAGGCTGTTGATTTGGAGATTTCGTCAGTTAGATTTTAACCTCCCGGAGGGCAGGGGCTGCCTTCTTGGATTCCCCGTTGCACCCTTCATTCCCTAGGGATGTAAGAGCTCCAGTCAACACGGGTGCACAGTGCTGAGAGCTGATGCACCGCCTCCTGAGCAAGAGAAACATGCTGCTCTCCTGGCCCAGCTTCCATCCCCTTGGAGGTGGCTGTATGGACCTAGTAATAAATCCTGTGCTTTCTTACACTGAGACAAGGAGGAAATGTGTACCGTGTCTGTGAAATAGGATCTGAAACAACACATGCTGGAGACACCCGGAGAAACTCACCCAAACCAGGATTCGCTGGGATCACCCAGTCTCCTGGCTTCACCCCGGTCACACCGCTGCCCACGGCTACGACCTGTCCAACACCTTCGTTCCCTCCAACAGCAGGCAGCTGGGGAAGGAGGCCGTAATTTCCTAAGGGAGAAGAGCACAGAGGGTCATCCATGAAGCTTGGGTGGTGATAGCATGGGCTTTGGAGTCAGCCCTCAGCCCGATCTGACCAGCTGTGCGACTGACCAACCTCTCTGAGCCTGAGCGTCTTCATCTGTAAAGGGGGATGTACTCCTCGCTTTCAAGGGTTATTATAAGATTAGATAACACAGGGATTGAGCCCAGCATACTGCCGGCACTTCACAATGGTTGGTTTGCTCCCCCACTGCAATCTTCCTAACTCTTGAAAAGCCTCACATTCCAGGGAGGGGAGGCTGGAGAGGGCTCACACAGTGTGCAGACAGCCTCATCTGGAGAACAGCTGCCGCTAATCACAGGAATTTCACACCCACACCTGGGGAGGAATGAAAACGAGGTGGCGGCTAAGCAAAAAAGCCAATTAACATAAGCCACAGAAACCAAGGTTACCTTGGATCATATTTATGTCAGATGGATTGATAGGGGCCGCCAGCATCTTCACATGGACGTCTGATCCGCCCACAGCAGCCAGCTCCAGGTTCTTCAGTCTAAGCACAAAGCCAGAGAGATGTTCATGTCACCCAGGCTAGACAGGGAGTCTTTTGCTCAGATCATCTCCCCAAAGTAGGTCAGGCAGCAACATTTTTGAGCTGCCATTGTGTGCCCAGGGATGAGGGTTTTGTTAGGAGAGAGGAGCTAGAAGGAATTCGCACAGGATACAGGTTAACTCTCATTAACCACAAGTGGACAGTCCTGGTGACCTCTTGACCCCACCGCCCACTCCAGGGCAGAAAATGGTTAGAACTCCTGTGGGCCTGGGTTAGCCCTGTGTTGCCCAAACTTGCTTGATTCACCTGGTATACTAATCTTATGGATTCTCAGACCCCAGCTCTGACCCACTGAATCAGAATCTCCAGATAAGGGGCACCCCAAGGAACAACCGGGAAACCCTTGCATGGCTCATTTGTTCTCCGATTTTTCCTTTTGCTCCAACACACATAGGGAAGACATTTCCATTAGCTGCAGAGTGGTGAGGGGAAAAGAGAGATGGCTCATGGAGGTGGGAAAGAACTCCCTGGGTGACTGTGGCTCGGCCCCTGGAGAGATGTCCCTTCATGACAAGGATCCTGGTCTGTCAGAAAGGATGCTGGATGGAGAGTTGCTGGTCTCAGTGTGAAACTCCACCTCAGACGGCTTTGTCACCAAGAGCAGGTTCCTCCCTTGCTCCAGGCTTCCATTTCTTCATTTGTAAAATGGGGGTGATGTTACCATCACCTTCACGAGCACTTGATCACTTCCAAGGGCTCTTTCCATTTCAAGTCTGTACGGTTACTGCCTCTGCTCATAATGTCTACGCCCTAGACACCACGGTCTGTATCCACTGGAATGTTGGTTAATGGGTAAAACCTGCCCAGTGGCAATGCCCACGTGGTACTTTTGTTTTTTTAATAAAAGGAGACCTTCCAACCAGAAAGGGCTGATCTGTGTATTATTAACAGACCAATGGGGCCTCATGGCTTTTAATTATTAGAGAATCCTTTTCTGTCTCTCTCTACACCTCTAAGACTTCTTGTTTGCAGTGCTTTTCTCTGCCCAAATGTACTCGCTAAGCAATAATTCTCCTTATTTTTACTTCCTGAAGGCACATGTAACAGCCAACCAGAGGTTCTCAGCATTCGGCAACAGTGTCACTTCACTGCTGCTGCTGCTGCTAAGTCGCTTGAGTCGTGTCCAACTCTGTGCGACTCCTAAGCTGATGTAATTCTACCCGCTTCCTGCTGTAATCTGACCTTTTAATTATACCTGAGGCTCTGCTAAGGATAAAAGTGTGATTTCCAAGAAATGGCTTGCACTGGTAGTAATAAAGGTGACAGGTATTTATGAAGTGTTTATTATACACCGGGTCCTGTGGTAAGGGCTTAACTTTTGTTTTCTGGCAGAGTCAGGCTGGTATTCAGGATCTTTAGTTTCCTGACCAGGGATCTAACCTGTACCCCTGAAGGGGAAGCATGGAATCTTAAACATGGTCTACCAGGGAAATCCCTGTGCTGAAGGATTTAAATGCATAATCTAAGATTCCTGTGACAAAAGTATAAATATTCCCAATTTATCAAGCAGGAAATGAAGGCTCCTGGAAATGATGAAATTTACACAGAGGAGAATTGGCCAGACTTCCCTGAAAGCTCAGTTGGTAAAGAATCCGCCTGCAATACAGGAGACCCCAGTTTGATTCCTGGGTCTGGAAGATCCCCTGGGGAAGGGATAGGTTACCCACTCCAGTATTCTTGGGCTTCCCTTGTGGCTCAGCTGGTAAAGAATCTGCCTGCAACCTGGGAGACCTGGGTTAGATCCTTGGGTTGGGAAGATCCCCTGGAGAAGGGAAAGGCTACTCACTCCAGTATTCTGGCCTGGCGAATTCCATGGACTGTATAATCCATGGGGTCACCAAGAGTCAGACACGACTGAGCACAGCACACACACAAGGGAGGACACGCTTTACCATGACTGACCAGTTCAGTCTCTCAGTCGTGTCTGACTCTTTGTACCCCATGGACTGCAGCACGCCAGCCTTCCCTGTCCATCACCAACTCCTGGAGCTTACTCAAACCCACGTCCATTTAGCCGGTGATGCCATCCAACCATCTCATTCTCTGTCCTGCCTTCTCTTCCTGCCTTCAATCTTTCCTAGCAACAGGGTCTTTTCAAATAAGTCAGTTCTTTGCATCAGATGGCCAAAGTATTGGAGTTTCAGCTTCAGCATCAGTCCTTCCGATGAATATTGAGGACTGATTTCCTTTAGGATTGACTTATTGGATCTCCTTGCAGTCCAAGGGACTCTCAAGAGTCTTCTCCAATATCACAGTTCAAAAGCATCAGTTCTTTGGCACTCAGCTTTCTGTATAGTCCAACTCTCACATCCATACATGACTACTGGAAAAACCATAGCTTTGACTAGATGGACCTTTGTTGGCAAAGTAACGTCTCTGCTTTTTAATATGCTGTCTAGGTTGGTCATAGCTTTTCTTCCAAGGAGCAAGCGTTTTTTAATTTCATGGCTGCAGTCACCATCTGCAGTGATTTTGGAGCCCAGAAAAATAAAGTCAGCTACGGTTTCCACTGTTTCCCCATCTATTTGGCATGAAGTGATGGGACCAGATGCCATGATCTTACTTTTCTGAATGTTGAGCTTTAAGCCAACTTTTTCACTCTCCTCTTTCACTTTCATCAAGAGGCTCTTTAGTTCTTCTTCACTTTCTGCCATAAGGGTAGTGTCATCTGCATATGTGAGGTTATTGATATTTCTCCTGGCAATCTTGATTCCAGCTTGTGCTTCATCCAGCCCAGCATTTCGCATGATGAATTCTGTACAGAAGTTAAATAAGCAGGGTGACAATATACAGCCTTGATGTATTCCTTTCCTGATTTGGAACCAGTCTGTTGTTCCATGTCCAGTTATAACTGTTGCTTCTTGACCTGCATACAGATTTCTCAGGAGGCAGGTCAGGTGGTCTGGTATTCCCATCTCTTGAAGAATTTTCCACAGTTTGTTGTGATCCACACAGTCAAAGGCTTTGGCGTAGTCAATAAAGCAGAAGTAGATGTTTTCCTGGAACTCTCTTGCTTTTTCGATGATCCAACAATCATCCACAATGATCATCCACAATGATCCATGGTGATCCATGATCCATTGTGCGTCGGCGTTTGGGGCACCAAGTGCAGCAGTACATGCACGGGGCCTTTTGAAGGAGGTTGCCATTACCTTCATTACCTCCACCATAGTTTGGCCTCAGTTCAAACAACAGGGAGGGAACATAGCCCCACTCATCGGAACAAGACCCAGTTTTCCCCTCAGTCAATCTCTCCCATCAGGAAGCCTCCATAAGCCTCTTATCCTTCTCCATCAGAGGGCAGATAGAATGAAAACCACAGTCACAGAAAACTAATCAAACTCATCACATGGACCACAGCCTTGTCTAACTTAATGAAACTATGAGCCATGCTGTGTGGGGCCACCCAAGACGGATGGGTCATGGTGGAGAGTTCTGACAAAACGTGGTCCCCTGGAGAAGGGAATGGAAATCACTTCAGTATTCTTGCCTGGAGAATCCCATGAACAGTATGAAAAGGCAAAAAGTTAGGACACTGAAAGATGAACTCCCCAGGTTGGTAGGTGCCCAATATGCTACTGGAGAACAGTGGAGAAATAACTCCAGAAAGAATGAAGGGATGGAGCCAAAGCAAAACAACACCCAGTTGTGGATGTGATTGGTGATGGAAGTAAAGTCTGATGCTGTAAAAAGCAATAGGAACCTGGAATGTTAGGTCTGTGAATCAAAGCAAATTGGAAGTGGTCAAACAAGAGATGGCAAGAGTAAACGTCGACATTTTAGGAATCAGTGAACTAAATGGACTGGAATGGGTGAATTTAACTCAGATGACCATTATATCTACTACTGTGGGCAAGTATCCCTTAGAAGAAATGGAGTAGCCCTCATAGTCAACAAAAGAGCCTGAAATGCAGTATTTGGATACAATCTCAAAATGACAGAATGATCTCTGTTCGTTTCCAAGGCAAACCATTCAATATCACAGTAATCCAAGTATATGCCCCCAACCAGTAATGCTGAAGAAGTTGAAGCTGAATGGTTCTATGAAGACCCACAAGACCTTCTAGAACTAACACTCCAAAAAGATGTCCTTTTCATTTAAGGGGCTGGAATGCAAAAGTAGGAAGTCAAGAGATACCTGGAGTAACAGGCAAATTTGGCCTTGGAGTACAGAATGAAGCAGGGCAAAGCTAACAGAATTTTGCAGAAAAGAACACCCTGGTCATAGCAAACACCCTCTTCCAACAACGTAAGAGAAGACTCTACACATAGACATCACCAGATGGTTATTACCATGACTGAAAAACAGCTGCAATCAATCAAAATAATGTAGAAACACTCTCTACAGAAAATGGTTACCTAAGAAGAAGTTGATGACTAGGGCAGAGAGAATAAAGAAAGGGCTTTTTTTTTCCCCTTGTAGGTTAAGTATTAAGAAATGTATGTATTTATACTTATCTGGAGGAGGGAGAGTCCTTGTAACAATAATAACTACTGTTCGAGTGTGCACCAGCCAGGCGCTCAGCTAAGTGCTTTCCATGCGAGTTTTCATACTATTATTCTGATTGTATAGCTGAGGAACAAAGGCGCCAAAGAGGTAGATAACTTTTTAAGGCCCCCTGAAGTAGTAAGTGACTGATCTGAATTGAACCTGGCAATGTGATACTGGAGAAGCCAGCTGGTGAAGGGCTGACCCCAGACAAGGCAGAGGAGGCTGTAGGAGGAGCACCAGTTTGGAGAGGTGGGTGTCTTCAATCCTTGCCTGGGGAGATGAAAGGGGCCAGCCTCCCCTCCCAGGATAAGCAGGAAGGCCTCAGCCCAGAACACATGTACAAATCTGAATTCTAGAGAAAATTCCTGCCCAGAGCAAATGGATCGTGGCCTCGTTGTCCCTTTGTATTATCCACACTGCTTCTCTCTTGCATTGCGACAAATAATCAGAGTTTTTCTGTAAGCTGACAGAGTCCGTGCACTAAAGCTACTTAAATACATTTTTTTCCTGCACATTTTCTACATGTTCCTCCCTCAGCCCAGGATTCCTTTTTCCACAGCTTCTCTGTGAAGTGAGAAATTCAACTCACCCTTTAAGACCTGGATGAAATTTTACTTCCTCAAGGCATCTTTGACCTTCTTCTTAGGCTCTGCAGCAATAAAAATCACTTGCTCCACTCTGAGTGCTCCCATTACATGGATGGTGTGACTATCTATACCATTTACGACCATCTTACACAAGTTCATTGCTTTCTACTTTACGAAGTTTTTTCAAGCATTTTCTTTAACCCATCACAACAAGGCAGAAGTGCACATTCCTTTTCCAACTTCTGGGGGAAGATATCCTCCAGAGCTCAGGCTCCTGTGTTATCTGCAACCCACCCTGGGGGATGGGCAGCACTCCCAACAGACATTGTTTCTGCCGCAAAATGTAGGAATACACACACGAAGTGGATTGAATAGTGGCTCCATCAAAACTTCACTTTAGATCAGCTTTTGCCTCCAAAAGAGTTATGAAAAAAACAAAACTGTTGATTTTCAGAACTTTCTGAATTTTGGAGTGCAGATATGAATTTGGATTTGAATCCAAGTCTTTTAGACTCAGTTGAGGGTTCTTTTCACTTATCACTGAGTTTTACAGTCAGAATATATGTTGTCTCCTTATTCGACTGTAAGCTTATGGGGGGCATGAGCTTAACTAAAAGTTAAGACTTTTAGTCTTAACTCAGTGTTTAGCAGTGTCTGGGACCAAAGCAGTGCTTGAGAATGCTTCTTAAAGAAATAATCTTATTTTCCTCTTAAGTGAGAAAATGTATTGTAAAGCTAACAGACATTTAGGGAATCATGGGCAGAGCTCACAGCACAGGGACTTGGCTATTATAAGGCAGTATTTACTCTTTTTAGTCCTGGGCTGTTTAGGAAAATACTGGTGTAGGATGGGTACAAATAAAAATGGATATTATCCTTAAGGGAGTTCAATCTAAGCAAAAACCCACGCCTCTTTTCCTCAAGGGAAAGTGCAGATCAAATTTGTACTAAGACTGTGATTCTTAAAAATATAGATGACCATAGATAAGAATATAAGTAGATCTCATAAAGAAGGCTGACCACTGAAGAACTGATGCCTTTGAACTGTGGTGCTGGAGAAGACTTCTGAGAGTCCCTTGGACAGCAAGGAGATCAAACCAGTCATTCCTAAAGAAAATCAATTCTGAATATTCATTAAAGGACTGATGCTGAAGCTCCAAAACTTGGGTGAAAAGCTGACTCACTGGAAAAGACCTGGATGCTGGGAAAGTTTGGGGGCAGGAAGAGAAGGGGGCAGCAGAGGACGAGATGATCAGATGGCATCACTGACTCGATGGACATGAGTCTGAACAAACTCCGGGAAATAGCGAAGGACAGGGAAGCCTGGCGTGCTACAGTCCACGGGGTCACAAAGAATCGGACACGACTTAGCGACTGAACAACAACAAGATCTCAGTTCCTAGATGAAGGGTAGAACATGGATATGGAGTTACAGAGGCAGTTCTGGGTGTGAACCCTACCTTGGTTACTGACTGGCTAGCTGAACCTCACAGTACTCATCTGTGGAATGGGAGCACACTAGAAGTCAGCTCACAGATTAGATGAGGTACAGACATAAAGCACTTGCTAGAGTCTCTGATACACAGCAGAGGCCAGATAAATGGCAGCTGTTGCCAGTTGTGGGAACATCCAAGGAAATCTTTGAAACAGCTGGCTATATACCTCTGGAAAAACAGTCACCGAATCACTCAAAGGAAGAAGGCAACTTTTTGGAAAATCTGAATAAATTTAATTCAACAAATATTTATTGATGGTCCTACTAAGTGCCAGGTACTGTGCCAAGGGCTTTAAAGATGAAAAAAAAAAAATGTATCTCCTGCCCAGGAGCTTGATGGCATGGGGACTCAACGTTTGAAAACACTGGGACTGGCTGGAGGGAGAGCAAAGGGTTAGCAAAGGGACTTTGGAAGCTGTGACACCTTAGCTGGAACTTCAAGGATAAAAGGCAAAGAGTCTAACCTGACTGTGGGCCGGGCCCAGATGCAGTCTGGATTGGAGCTGTGGGAATGGAGAGAATTTGATAACCTGGAATCCCTTTAATAAGAAGTGGCATTGATGTCACTGGGTGACTGATTCCATGGAGGAGTGGCTGAGGATCTTTCATGGCTCCCAGACTTCTGGTTTGCGCAACCAGATGTTGAGATAGGAGGAAGGAAAGAGTGGCGTGGAGCAGGGAAGAAGGTGTTAACATCTGCAGCCTGAAGCAGGTGGCCAGAAGTGGGTTGTGGAGGAGAGGGTACTCTGTGCTGGATGCCTGGGGCTGGGAGTCAGCTGTGTGTATGTGGAATCTAGGGTAGTAGGTAAACTTATGCTGGGTGATCTAGCTGGACAGTTAAACTATAATGTTAACAGCTTCTTGAGCTCCAGATACTGTGCTTATCAGCTTTATATACAAGACAATGTTTAGTCCTCAAAACATCTGGACAGCGTTATCACCCCAGTTTTCAGATGGGAACTGCAAGTCAGAAAGTTAGGTAACTTGCCCAGGGTTTAACAGTAAGTGGCAAGACTTGATCTTAAGCTTGACCCCAAAGCTCAGACTGTCCAACGCTAAGCCAGTACTCCCTACACTGTGGGTGTGGAATCTTTGTCCTGGGAGATACTATGAGGTGTTCCTTAAGGCACAATACTTTTGGGCAACACTAAACTCCCTTTATAAGATTCAGACTGCACATTAGAGTCACGAAGGCTCTGGAAAGTCCTCCTGGGAAGAAACCCACATGGCTTTGTGTCCTCCTGTGTTCCAGGGTTAGCTTGGCTGGGAACTCTACCCTCACAGCACACAGGGGAACCATCTGCCCCCAAATGGGAGTTTAAAAAGCGCTGTAACCCACTCCCAGTTCTCTCCTTTGTCTTGTGGGAGCCTAGCTGCACGGCGGGAGGGGCGGGGCGAGGGGCAGGAGGTGGAAAGTTGAAGCTGCAAACACAGGTGGCTGAGGGCGGGACGGGCCTGCCACAGGCTGCCCACCCGGGGGGCAGGCGGGGGTTGGGGGAGAGCTGTGTTGGTCCAGCTGCCGCGCACCAGGGAGACCAGCCCCAGCCTGCTCCACGGAATGCCATCAATGCCAGACACTGCTGTTCCTGCAGACAGTTCTAACTGCGTCGTCAAGGACACCACTCTGCAGAGACAGGAAGGAAAACCGGGCTGGGTCTGAATTCCAGGAGTTGAACCTTGAGTGTAATGATAGCAATTTCTTCCTTGTTTTTCATCTTTCAACTCACCAAAGGAGCGGGTGGCTGTGTTATGGAGTGCAAGCGAGGCACCCAAACACAGCCTGGCTGGATCTCAAGTCACTTTCCCAAGACTGTTCAGTGCCTTGCCCCGCGAGCGTGATGGCGCCACGCAACTCAGAGGGCTGCCTCTGCCTTCACTCGACAGATCCCAGACGGGATAAGGTCACAATGGCTCCTTTGAGGCCAAGGCTGTACACCTGTGATGCCATATGAACTACAAGGGAGACAAAAGCAGGCAGAAGAAAGAGCCTTTTGAGAGGCAGGGAAAAGAGGCCAGTACTCTGGGGACTGGCTCGGTTATACTGGCTGTGTTGGATGGGCACCAGCCAGCTCTGCTAAGATATCTTTCCTGCCTTCTGCATTTAATTAGCAACCATTTGTCCTTATCCTGCATCTTCCACTCCATCACCTCAAAGTGCTTTGCAGGAAGAGCTATCCTGGGTCAGGGAGGCTTTCTCCTCTGCTCGTCACAGAGAGCCAAGAACGTGTGCTCCATCACAGGGTGCTGGCTGAAGGTGATGGATGTCTTCTGTGGCTCTCCCGGGTCTGTCTCCAATCCCCAGAGTCACACACATGCCGCCTTCTGTGATTTAGTAAAGTGCTAGGCGTGCTGGGTACGCTGTTGTGGGATTTGATTTTACCATTAATAAGCAGGGCACAGTTGGGCCACCGTGGAGTAATGAAGTTCTCCAGCTTGCCCCCCAGCAGGAGATGCCAGTGGCTGCAGCTGGTGGGGTTCGGATGGAGTCCTGGGCTCTCAGGGAAGGCGCTTTTCAGGGGGCAAAGCTCACCATGTTCCATGGTGTGCAGGCACTCCCGCCTGCCCCCCTGTGCCTCTTCTAGTGTCCCCACCTCAGAGTCCTCTGGCCCTCCCACCGTTCAGGGCTTTTCTTCTGAAGCACAACCACTTTGAATGGAAGGGAATCAGAGACTGAGGGGCAGCTTCTGGAAGTTTCTACTCAGGACTGGCAAAGATATCTCTCTCTATCCTCTCAAACTCCTTCTTTCCCTCCACTAAGGTTACCAGAAAGCTTGCAGGCCTCCAATATTCTACAGCTGCTAACATCAGGGAATCTGCTTGAAGGAAGCTGCAGAGTCTGCTGCTTAGTTTGCTGAGGGCTAATATCAGTCACCTCAGATACGTAGATGATATCAACCCTTACAGCAGAAAGTGAAGAGGAACTAAAGAGCCTCTTGATGAAGGTGAAAGAGGAGAGTCAAAAAGCTGGCTTAAAGATCAACATTCCAAAAACTAAGATCACGGCATCCAGTCCCATCACTTCCTGGCAAACAGATGGGGAAACAGTGAGAGACTTTATTTTCTTGGGCTCCAAGATTACTGTGGACAATGACTGCAGCCATGAAATTAAAAGATGCTTGCTCCTTGGAAGAAAAGCTATCACCAAGCTAGACAGTGTATTAAAAAGCAGAGACATTACCGACAAAGGTCCATCTAGTCAAAGCTATGGTTTTTTCAGTAGTCATGTATGGATGTGAGAGCTGGACCATAAAGAAGGCTGAGTGCCAAAGAATTAATGCTTTCAAACTGTGGTGCTGGAAAAGATTCTTGAGAGTCCCTAGGACAGCAAGGAGATCAAACCAGTCAATCCTAAAGGAAATCAATCCTGAATATTCATTGGAAGGACTGATGCTGAAGCTGAAGCTGAAATACTTTGGCCACCTGATGCGAAAAGCTGACTCACTGGAAAAGACCCTCATGTTGGGAAAGATTGAAGGCAGGAGGAGAGGGGGCAATAGAGGATGAGGTGGTTGGATGGCATCGCCGACTCAATGGACATGAGTTTGAGCAAGCTCCAGGAGATGGTGAAGGACAGGGAAGCCTGGCGTGCTGCAGTCCATGGGGTTGCAAAGAGTCGGACATGACTGAGTGACTGAAGAACAACAATTCTCTGTGTTGCCTCAGAGAGGAAAATGGGGCCACAGCCTGCAGCCAGCCGCTTTTGTCTCTTTGCTGGGTATGATGACAACACAGCCCCTGCCTGGTGGGCTGCTGACTTTGATGGCAAAGGGGCCCCTTGGTGAAATCTTGTGCCCAGGACCCCTTACTTCAAGCCACATCCTTGCTCCCGGGACGGGTGCCGGAGCAAATCCTGGTGAGCAGGGTGTCTGCTTCAGCTTCCCAGACTCGTCAGAACTGGACAATTGTTGAATCAGAGGACTCAAGACTCATAATCATTTCCATGGATGCAGGAATACATTGAGAAGGATGCTGAGGCCTTGTGTTGTCTTGGCAGAAAAAAGTGTTGTTTGGGGAGAATGAGGCAAAAAGGAGTGTAGGTTTTGAGGTACATAGAAAAGGGAGCTATGAAGCTTTGTCACTGGCTTTGTCACAGAAGACAAGGGTAGGGGGGATGCCCCCCTCATGCCTATTTTTTTTTTTTTTTTTGGTCACATGGCACAGCATGTGGGATCTTAGATCCCTGACCAGGAATCAAATCCACACCCTCTGCAGTAGAAGTTCAGTCTTAACCACAGGACTGCCAGGGAAGTCCCAGGACTGCCCATGTTTACTACAGCTGACCTTGGTCAATCCCTTTCTTTATCAAAAATAACTGGAAAAAAAAAAAAAAAGGAATAGCACAGGGAAAGATATTCAATACCCTGTGATAAACCACAATGGAAAAGAATACAAAAAAAGATATATATATATATATATAAACGGAATTACTTTGCTGTACACCAGAAACGAACATAACATTTTAAATCAACTATACTTCAATTAAAGAAACCAACCCAACCCCGCCCCCCGCCCCCCACCCCAAGACAAAAGCAAAACAAGAACATCAAAACTGAAAAGAAGGGAGACTGGCGTGACATCCTCACTCTACCAGTGAGTGGCAGGGTTGGGACTAGTGCTCTCGCGAGTGGTCCTGGTCGACACACCATGAGCCACAGATTAGCCTCCTGTTATCTCTGCTCTTGCTTCTCTAAAATGAAGACCCTTCCCACCATTCAGGCTAGGAGAGGCCTAGACCACACAGGGGCTGCTAGGAGAGGCCAGACAAGAAGAACTCGGCACGCCCCGGCCGCGTCTAGGGGCAGTTAGTTCCTTGGAGGTGTGCCACCACCCTTGACTCTCAGAGGCAAGAGTGAGGAGACAGGGTGGAAGGACTGGGCCCTAAAGCTGGCTGTGCAGTGTCAAGTCCAGAGGGAAGGTAATGTAAAGTGCGTCACAGGATACGAAATCCAGCTGGGGTCTGAAGCCTGTGACCAAGGGTCGTCCCTTCTGAGCCTCTTTCTGCAGATCCCTCCCTCAAGGACCACATACTGAGCGCACTCAAGGCGTGTCATCAGTCAGACACACCACATTTTCTCTTTCCTCTGGGTTTCTGCCCATGCAGGCGCTTCTATTTTCACTCCTTGTATAGGGCCCCAGATTTTCTGGGGGCTCAGCCGAGACCTTGTGTCTCCAGAGACAGCACTCTGACAGGGGTGGGTGCTCTCTTCTGTGCGTCCAGCGATTCTATCACAGCACTTACCCCGGACCATCTCCTGGACTAGAGTGTGAGCTCCTGGAGGGCAAAGTCTACGGATTATTCACCTCAGTACCCAGCACTTAGTAGGCCCTCAAAGAACAAATGCTGGCTCACATCGTAGGCGCACAGTGAGTTCTGTCCCCTCCTTCTTCACTCATGACCACACTGAAGAGCTCCAGGAGACCAACAAACAAGCAAACAAATCCAAGTTCTTTCAACAGGGTGCCAAATGAGAATGCTAAATTTTTTCTCAAACTACTGTAATTCTGGTTTAAAAACCAAGTCACTTGCATAGAGCTTCAGTTTTAAACACTGACATCAACTGTTAAAAAGAAGAAATCCCCTGAGAGTAAACTGGCCTAGAGTGAGAACTCACTACCTACACAGCCTGGGTCCCCACCACCTGCTCCCCCTAATTCCATCTGGCTAAGACAGAATGGGTATTTGTCCAAAGGCTTCACAGCTTTATTTCATTCTGTGCTAGCAGCAGGCAGGTGAGAAAGCCATGATGACGACGATGCTGTTTTATGAAAGCTTCAGGATCCTGAAAAGGGGATGAGCCAGAGAATAGCATTCCTACCGTCTTCCCAGGGGATGGGGTGGGGGTGGGGGGCTGCCCTTCCAATGAAGAGCAGAGTCTTGGGGTCACCTGAATGACGAATAATTTCACCTTCTCTTCTGAACTTATTTCTAACTTTATACTCCATCTCATGCTCAAAAAACATTTGAGATGACGGTCATTGTTTCTTCAGGTCTATGTCTATATCATGGGCTGCTGGTAAAGTGACATCCTAGTTGTGTGATCGTGGGCAAGTGACCTTCAAGTGTCTTGAGCCTCAGCTCTCTTACCTGTAAAATGGTGATAGCAATGACCAAAACTGGGTTACTGTGATTTTAAAAATCCATAACATATGTGGGGAACCTTAGCCCAGTTCCTGCCACTTAGTAGGTACACAGTAAATGAGAGCTGTCATTACCACAAGATCCAGAGAATGGCGAGTTCTAAAAGGGGACTTGCAGGAACAAAAGGAAAGTGGACACTGGAGCTTCTGGGAATTATCTGATAGAGAATCCAGAACTCTGCACAAGGGGTGGTGGTCATGGGGACCTCGGAAATTTCTGGAATGTTTGTAATTCTCCCGTGTTTGTAATTTTCTCCCAGTCTTATTTCATTTAGATCAGCAGTTTAATTCTTTACAGGAAAAAGACCCAAGTGCTTATTTAGGGGATTCATTTGGGGGTAAAAGAAAGACACTTACTAAGAGACTAAAGGAAAAGGTCTTGGCAGAGAACAGCTGGAATGTTTGGGGGCAAGAGGAATAAACAGAGGGACATTCAGAATGTTGACAGGAGAACAGGAGGTCCCTGGAGGCCTCATTCTGAGGAGTTCTGCCCCTGACTCAAACCTGAGCAAACTCTTCCTCCCTGCTGTGCCCAGAACTCGGCCCACAGTGTAAGCATTACAAGTCACATCAGGTTGGGGAACACTCTGCTGGGACTCTGCTCAGACAATGTGACCCCACTCACTGTAACCTGACACATCCAGTCACCGGGATTCTGTGACAATGTGGTTACCCTACACCACCTGACATGACAGCAGAGAGGAGAACCCCAGTCTCTGGCCTCGGTCCATGCTTAGGTCGCCTGAATCTGGGTCAGAAGGGAAGGCTGTCCTTTAGGAGCAGAGAGAATTCCTGCCTGCCTCAGTCTGTACCCACAGGGCAATGGTTTTCAACCCTGGCTGGGGCATCAGAGTCACTTGGAGAGGTTTAAAAACTCAGATGATGGAGACTTCCCTGGTGGTCCAGTGGCTGAAAGTCCGCCTGGCAATAAGGGGATGTGGGTTTGATCCCTGGTTGGAGAACTAAGATCCTACATGCCACAGAGCAACTAAGAACACGCACTGCCAGCTACTGAACCCGCCCGCTCCAGAGCCCACGTGGCACAACTAGAGATCTCACATGACACAGTGAAGACGCCACGAGCCACAACTAAGACCGAACACAGCCAGGTCATAATACAATGCTTCGTGGAAAGACCGTGCTTTGACCTTCTGGGAAATGACCAGGGTTCCACACAAGGAGATAAGAGAAGCTCTTTTTCCTAAGTGGTATCTGCAACCAGATCAGTCTGTTCTATAATAGCTTCCCTGGCTCCCCAAGGGCTGGGAATCTACCAGGAGGCAGCTGCGCTTGGCTGCCTAACCTTCCCATGCCTTTCTCAGGGTCCCTGAACATCGGAGACACTTGCCTCATCACCACAGAACTCAATAAAAGGTACACTTATTACAGAAGCTAGATTCAGATTCAACTAACATTTTTGGAGCTCCTTGTCTGTGGCGGGCCCTGAAGCAGACACATAAAAACTGCAAGCCTGTGAGAGGCACTACCTCATTCTCACTAGGGGTGTGTTCCTGGAAAAAGAGTGTTCATCAGAGTTTTACCAACTCATTACAGCAGTCCTCAGTAGATGTCTTCCCAACATGGTGATTTATCACCTATGATCAACATACAAACTGGGTTTTACTGACTGATGTATATTCTCAAAATTTCAATTGCTCTAATCGAGTGCATGACCATGCACTGATATCTGAGGCTTATCCTCTTCAGCTGTCAAGACATCTAGCTTGTATTTTTTAAGTAAAAATATGGAACACTTCACAAATTTGCGTGTCACCCTTGTGCAGGGACCATGCTAATCTCTATATCATTTCAATTTTAATATCTGAGCTGCTGAAGCCAGCACTCTAGCCTGAATTTGAATCATGAAAATAATTCCTTGTTTGTCTGTCATTTGGAAAGCAATCAAACCATTTGCTGGGAATCAAAGAGTTTTAAACAAGAGAGTATGCAGATACTTTTTGGTGAAGAGTATTCCTTCTATTGAAGCTGATTAGCACTATGAGCTATCACTACATTGTCTCCATTTTTAGAAGTGGTGAAACTGAAGCTCAGAGAATCTCAGTAACTTGTTAAACACACACAGCTAGGACAGGGAGGGCAAGGACTTGACCCCAGGTCTTCTCATTTCCAGATCCGTGCTTTTTCCCTCGTACCGCTAGCGGACCTCACTAGGTCTCCTGCATGGCTATAAGCACTTATGTGCAGATGTATAATTGTTGAAAATTCACATACTGTTTTTTTCAGCCACATGCAAAAATCATGGATTAAGATCCAACAGAATTTTAGGATATAATCACAAAAGTAACAAGGGCTCAGAGGGGCTGAGTAATTTGTCCAAGATCAAACAGCTACTAAGAGGCCGAGCCTGTATTTGACCTTAGGTCTGTATGGCTCCAAAACAACAGCTCTTTTCAACTAGCTAAAGGCACACACACAGTGTACTGGAGAGGAAATCACATGAGACAGGACTCAGGAGCCAAGAATTCCTGTCTCTGTTCCAATCTTTATTAGCTAAATCACTTTGGACAAGTCCCTTGCCTTCTGCAAACTGGAAGCAATGATCTCTGATCTACTTCACTATGAGAAGTGAAGATCCAAATGGATAAAAAAGTATTCTGAAAATTCCTTCCATAAAACAATAGAGCATAGGAATTCACGTAGGCCAGTCAGACAGCTGTGGGTTCAAAAATTCTGACTCTGCCACTTACTGGCTTGTGTGATCTTGGACAAGTGATTTTACTTCTCATGTCTCCATTTTCTCATCTGCAAAATGGGGCTAAATCAAGTACCTACACCAAAGGGCTGTTGTGACGATTAAATGAGAGCATCCATTTACATACAGATTGGCCCACATAGAGTACAGGATCCGCGAACGTCAGCCACTGTCACCATAGCCGTGCCTGCCAGGTTTTCAACTTCCTCAAGCACGGACTTTCTGAGCTACCACACCTGGGCAACAGTTTCCTATTATTCTCTGCGTTCCTCCTCTGGCCTTGACCCTCCTTCCCTTTCCAGTCTCCCTTCCCCACAGCCCATCTTAATATCCCCCTGCCAACCCCAGTCCCCTTCCCCCATTTCGGCGCCGTGTCTTACTCGACGACCTTGGCTGGGTCCCCGTGGTGCCCATAGACCAGCGCCCGGACCCGGGAAGGCTCAGCAGAGGCAGAGAAGGAGGCGGAGGCAGGCCGCCGCCGGCGGGACTCTGGGAGCAGCCTCTGCCCTAACTGGGCCGGGGCTCGAGTCCTGCAGAGCGCCCCGCAAACCCACATGTTCCCTCCAGTCAACTCAGAGACAGACGCTGCGAGATACGTCATCTTCCAGCGACCGCTCGCCTGCGCCCGGCCCCGCCCCCCAGGTGACCACGCCCCTCGCTCCTTTTAAAGGGCTGTCGCGGTTCTCCGCAGCTGGCGCTGGCGCTAGGTGAAACTCCGTGGGAAACCAGGAATAATCGGCGGAGGTAGTTAGGGGAGTCTCGGGGACTCTGAGCCTCCCAGGCTTGAACTCCTAACGTTAGAAATTGGCTTAAAGCTGGGACTGGCTTAAAGTCTGCGATTGATGTTTGATTTGGGGGAAGACAATTTCCCCTTTCCTGGCCTCAGTTTCTCCTCACAGTGAACATAAAGCTCTCTGTGTTCAAATGAGGCGTTATTTCATTTAATCCCAGCTGTCTTCTAACAGCGTCGGGTGGCAAACCTTACTTCCCTACACTAAGTAGAGTAGATGTAAGTAGATGTGGTGGTACGAGTACTGAGTTTGGAGTTAGCTGACTTAGGTTCAAATCCTAGACCTGCCGCTTGTTAGCTTGGCCACCTCGGGCAAGTGACTGAAACTGTGAGACAGCGTTCTCATTCCTTGCTGTTGTTCAGTCACTCGGTCCTGTCCAACTCTTCGCGACCACATGGACTCCAGCACACCAGGCTTCCCTGTCCTTCACTATCTCCTGGAGTTTGTTCAAACTCCTGTCCATGGAGTCAATGATGCTATCTGATCATCTCATCCTTTGTTATCCCCTTCTCCTCCTGCCCTCTTTCCTAGCATCAGGGTCTTTTCCAGTGAGTGCCACCTCTTCGCATCAGGTGGCCAAAGTATTGGAGCTCCAGCTTCAGCATCAGTCCTTCCAGTCAATATTTAGGATTGATTTCCTTTAGGATTGACTGGTTTGATCTCCTTGCTGTTCAAGGGACTCTAAAAAGTCTTCTCTAGCACCACAGTTTGAAAACATTTGTTCTTCAGTGCTCAGCCTTCTTTATGGTCCAGCTCTAACATCTGTACATGACTACTTGAAAAACCATAGCTTTGACTAAGCAGACCTTTGTGGAAATGTGGTGTAAAGAGGTGTAACCCAAGAAAGATGCTTATCACATTATTTGTGGAAGGAAGACACAAGCATAACTAAAACCCTAGTTGAATATTAGGGCATGACAGAGGGCACTTCTGGAGTCTGAAGGAGAGAGGTGTTTTGGGACTGAGGTGGGGGTGGGGGCTCTTGGAGGAGGTGGTTTTGGAGACAGTCCTGTGACTCAAAATCTTCAATATGCATGAAAACCACCTGAAGTCCCATCTCAGACCTGAATTAGAATCTAGGGGAGGGATCCAGGAAACTACATTTTTAATATATTTAAAAAAATTTTAACTTAATTTTCACATAATTTCAGATCTGTAAAATAATCACATTCTCTCTATACCTTCATCTAGATTCCCCAGAAATTAATATCATGTATAACATGTATAACAAAATGATCAAAATAAAGAAATCAACAAGTCTGCACAATCACAAAATCTTGTTCACATTTTAATTAGTTATCCCTTGAATATAATTTTTCTTGATCAGGACCCAATTCATGATCACGTGTTACGTTTAGTTGCCATAATTCTTCAGGAATCTGCATTTCCTTTTTTTTTCTTTTGAATCTACATTTCTTACAAGCAGCTCTCAAGAATTTTCTGATGCAGGTGGCCTGGGGAACAAGCTTGAGAAACACTGAACCAAGACTTGAAAAGATAAGGAAGAATTCCTTTCACTGGGTTTTATTGACCTCAAAGTTGCCAATTTAGAGCCTTTCCTCTGAGGAAGAAAAGAAAGTGTCAGGTCAAAGGGCGCACCTGCTGCATTCTGGCAAACCTGGCTTTGAGTCCTGGCTCTGCCACTGTTTGGCCATTTGATTTTGGACAAGTCACCTGGACTCTCTGTGTCTCCATTTCCTTATCCTTAAAATGAAGGAAATACTGGTATCTGATTCAAGGTGATTGTGAGCTATTACTCACTTGAAGCATTTAACACAATGTTTGGCATCAAAGCATTTGATAACTGTTATCGGGGGTTATTGTAAAGATTAAATGAGAAATATCATCTGTAAAACACCCAGACTGGCTTACAGTACATGCTCAAAAGTGTTTGTACTTTAAACAAAGTTATTTATTTATTTACTCATTTTCGGCTGCGTAGGATCTCTTGCTGCGCTCGGGCTTTTTCCAGTCGTGGTGAGCAGGGGTTACTCTTTGTTGCAGTGCTTGGGCTTCCCGTTGCGGTGGCTTCTTTTGATGTGGAGCACAGGCTCTAGGCATGTGAGCTTCAGTAGTTGCGGTTCGTGTGCTCAGTATTTGTGGTACACAGGCTTGGTTGCTTCACCACATGAGGAATCTTCCGGGGCCAGGGATTGAACTTGTGTCCCCTGCATTGGCAGGTGGATTCTTAACCATTGGACTTAGATTCTTAACCATTGGACTACCAGAGAAGCCCCTACTTATTTTTATTATTAGAGAAAATTAGTGTTCCATACTGGGAGGAAGACTTGGTCCCACAGTGCACACACCGCCCCCCTCTCCACATCCACCCAGTCTTGCCTATCTTCTATTTTCACAGTGACCCACTGTTCTGTTTCTGTTGGAAGACTCCCTAGGTGACACTGAACTGTTGATTTTATCTTCTTTATGAAACTGGTTCCTCTGAATTCCCTGGGCAGCTCATCCAGGAAGCCTGGGGAGTCACCCAGCCTCACCCAGCCTGTCTTCCTCTTTGGGGGCTGGATGTGGTCTCCTGTGTATCATGATAGCCCTCATTTTTGGCCCAGGACATCAGCTCTTATTTGAACTATGTCAACAGTCTTCTTCCTAACTGAAATTCTCTCCCTTCTTTCTCTCTCCATTTCCTTCTTTCTTAGGCCTCCAGAATTACTTTCTTTTTTTAAGAGAAAGACCAGATTTTGTTGTTCCCTTGCTTAAAATCCTTCCATGATTACTCAATACTCAGGGAGAACCAGAAGCTACAGTTTTTTGTATTAGAAAACTGTGAACTATTGACATATTAAACTTAAACTTGTAAACAAAACTATGGTTCTATGCTAATTTTATCATTCTCTCACACTACTGACATGTTTTAAAATCTTCAGAAATATAGATGGAGGAAAAACACCTTAAAATAACAACAAAAAATTTCTACTCATTGTAATTAATCTACCTTGAGTCAAGCCCTGGTGACTTTGGGTTTTCTTTGGGCTGGTGTTATGACCTTTGGGACATAGTCTCTTATTTATTTATGTGCCCATTTCCCCCTCCAGGCAGGAGTAGGGCCACATTTAGTGCATCTCCATGACACCAGCACCCAATATGGGGCCTGGCACAGGGTAGGTGTCATGAATATTCCATGAGTTGAAAGTAATTGAATTTCCTCGTGGCCTGAGCCTGTCGGTGGTACCATCTCCTTTTCCCTAGATTTAGTCACTTCAGGCCAAGACTTTCCGTTTCCCTTCCTTCTTCTCTCAAGGATTAGAGAAGCCTATGGTCTTTTTCAAGTGGACCAGAATGTTCTCTTTTCATCTGTCCATCTGTTACGTGTGTCCTTTTCTCCTTCCAGCTCAGTCTCTGCCCATAGTCTTCCTCTGCACAAAGAGGGCTGTGGAATCAGTCTGATCTAGGTCTGAGCTCTGGACCCACCATTATTAGCTGTGTGACCTTGGGCAAGTGTCTTATGCTCTCTGAGACACCCAAAAAACTTTTCTGCTTTTCTCAGTTTCCACATCCCCTCAAAATGGGACCAGCGGTAAACTCCTGCCATGGGGCTTCTGTAACCGTCCTCTGCAAAAGGCAGCATCCCTTGTTGCTTCTTCTTTTTTATCAGATTTTTCTCCTTGAGTTTCCTTTTCTGGATGGTCCTTTCTGTCTTTTCTCTGTGTGTTTGTTGTTTGTCTCTCCCGGGAAAATGTAAGCTTCATGAAGGCAAGAACCATGTCTGCATTCGTTCATCCATTCAATATTTCTTGAGTGCTGAATATAGGCCAGATACCAAGCAGTGGGATATAAGACAGAGTCCTTGCCCTTAGGGAGCTCGTGTTCTAAAGCTGCAGACACACAATGAATATGCCACAAGAGTAGGTGCTCCATTTAAAACAGCAACAGTCCCCTCTCCCTTACAGTTTCTCTCCATTTCCTTCTTTTATTTATCTACTGATGGCTGTGCTGGGTCTTCGTTGATGCACATGTGCTTTCTCTAGTTGCAGTGAGCGGCGGCTTACTCTTCATCGTGGTGCACCGGCTTCTGATCGCAGAGGCTTCTCTTGTTGCAGAGCACAGGCCCTAGGTGCTTGGTCTACAGTAGTTGCAGCACGCAGTCTCCGCAGTTGTGGTACACAGACTTAGTTGCTCCTTGGCATGTGGGATCTTCCTGGACTAGGGAATGAACCCTTGTCTCTTGTATTGGCAGGTGGATTCTTAATCACTGGACCACCAGGGAGGTCCCATCTCCCCCATTTCTCCAGTATACTACTGTCTCACACACCAGAGAATTTGTTTTTTTTTTGGTTGTATATTGTTCTTGTCTTTCCATTGGAATATAAGCTCTATGAGGGTAGGGATTTTTATCTATCTTATACCTTCACTTTGGCTTAGAGCAACTGTTGAACAGATAAATTGGTATCTAGTGTTTGTTGATTTGCTCCATATGGAGACAGACCTCAGCTTCTATTCATTTCAAGCCAGATGTTTTTGATTCAAGTCTCGGAGCTGCTGCATACTACACATGTTCTCGGAAAAGTCACTCTCTCTCTCTGTACCTTAATTTTCTCAACTATGTCATGGGAAAAATAGTGGTAGGGATTAAATGAATCCATATAGGTGAAACAAACAGAAGGCACCTGGTCTTCTGTAGAAATGGACAACTAGTTTGTAGTCATTGTACAAGGGTTTATACTGGGCAGAGGCCCAAATGGATTTAACCTGTGTAGCCCAGAGATAGACTAGAATCAGTGAGAGTCAGTGAGGGGGGTAGATTTCATGGCATGAAGAGAAAGAACTTTTTAAAAGCCAGCCAGCAAAGCAAGGAGAAATAGCTGAATTCATTATTACAGCTGGAGACTTCAACAGCTCTCTCTCAGAAATAAACATGTCCAGCAGGCAGAAACTCAGGGAAGACATAATTAAACTCCACAACACCATCAATCAACTAAAGATAAAGGTCATCTAAAAACTACTTCTGGGACTTTCCTGATGGTCTGGGGGCTAAGACTCTGACTTCCCAGTGCAGGTGGCCAGGGTCTGATCTCTGGTCAGGGAACTAGATCCCACATGCCGCAACTAAATAAATAAAGACTACTTCATCCAACAACAGCAGAGCACACAGTCTTCCCAAGATCACATGAATTTTTACCAAGATAGACCACCTACTGGACCATAAAACACAACAAATTTGAAAGAAAAGAATCATACAGTGATTTCACTTAGATCATAGTGGAATTAAACTAGAAATGATAACAGAGAGTTGAAAAATCCCCAAACACTTGGAGATTAAATAATGTACTTCTAAATAACACATGGGTCAAAGAAATCTCAAGAGGAATTTAAATTTTTTGACATATTTATAAATGAAAACTAAATGAAAATGAAAACACAGCTTATCAAAATTTGTGGGATGCTGGGTAAGCAGTGCATAGAGGGAAATTTATAGCACTGAATGCATATGTGAGAAAAGGAAAAAGATCTGCAATTAATCATCTAAAGTTCTGCCTTAAGAAACTAGAAAAAGAAGAGCAAATCGAATGCCAGGGAAGCAGGAAAATAATAAAAATTAGAGCTGAAATCAGTGAAATGAAAAACAGGAAATCAATAGAAAAAAATCAACCAAACCAAAAGCTGCTTCTTTGAAAAGATTAATAAATTGATAAGTCTCTAGCCAGACTAGGAAAAGAAGAGAAAGGACACAGATTACTAACATCAGAAATGAAAGGGGGGACATCACTACAGATCCCATGGACATTGAAAGGCTGATAAAGGCCAACAAAAGTCCATCTAGTCAAAGCATGGTTTTTCCAGTAGTCATGTCTGGATGTGAGAGTTGGACTATAAAGAAAGCTGAGCGCTGAAGAATTGATACTTTTGAACTGTGGTGTTGGAGAAGACTCTTGAGAGTCCCTTGGACTGCAAGGAGGTCCAACAAGTCCATCCTAAAGGAAATCAGTCCTAAATATTCATTGGAAGGACTGATGCTGAAGCCGAAACTCCAATACTTTGGCCACCTGATATGAAGAACTGACTCATTTGAGAAGACCCTGATGCGGGGAAAGATTGAAGGCAGGAGGAGAGGGAGACCACAGAGGATGAGAGGGTTGGATGGCATCACCGGCTCGATGGACATGAGATTGAGCAAGCTCCGGGAGTTGGTGAAGGACAGGGAAGCCTGACGTGCTGCAGTCCATGAGGTTGCAAAGAGCTGGACACGATTAAGCGACTGAACTGAACTGAACTGAAAGGAATACTACGAACAACTCAAAGCTAGCGTTTCCAAGACCCCATCACCTGCCTTTGGTAGGTGATGAGCTCCCTGTCCTTGGAGATAAGTGTGGATGCGCACTGAAAGGGATCGAGGTAGAGGGGATTCAAGTATTGGGTAGGACTGAGAGGCTCTGTGTCCCTGGGTCTCTGTCCCGGAGAGCTGTGTGCGAGCTAGGCGCGAGCAATGAGCAGAGGAGTGGATCTGCTCACCTAAGCACGTCGGTGCGGGTGAGGCGGCTGGGAATCCAGGCCCAGCCCGGGACCGCCAGGCACGGGGCCGGGAGTGGGGGCGGGGCGCGTCAGGGCCGCCGGCGACCGGACTGGGCAG
This sequence comes from Bos grunniens, assembly GCF_055505025.1. Lineage (NCBI taxonomy): Eukaryota > Metazoa > Chordata > Mammalia > Artiodactyla > Bovidae > Bos > Bos grunniens. The sequence continues at coordinate 12,701,054 of NC_141166.1, forward strand.
GGGAGCGCGCGGCTGCCAGTAGGGGGCACCTCGAGACCGAGGAACGCGCGGCCGAGCCTGACGTCAGCGACCCGCTTGCTTGGGCTCCCGCTCTGGACTCGGCGCCAGTCCCGCTCGGCGCCGCGCCGCTTCGCTCCGGCTCTGGCTCGCCTCGGGCTCGGCTCGGGCTCCGGCGGCGGCGCCCCCCCGCGCCGGGCCCCGGGGCAGGCGGCGGCGCACCATGGCCCGCGCCCAGGCTCTCTTCCTGGCGCTCACCTTCCAGCTCTGCGCACCCGAGACCGAGACTCCGGCAGGTAAGCGCGCGTCGGTCGGACCCAGTTTGCCCCGCCGAGCCCTGGCGCCGGTGGCGTATCTCGAAAGAAAGTGGGAGTGTTGGATGACCGGACGTGGCGAGCTTGCTCCCGGTGTCTTGAGTGTTGTATGTGCGATCGTGTGCTCAGGGGGTTGTGTGCCTGCGAATGTGTCCTGAGGGATGTGCAAGAAAAGGTGCTGTGTGTGTTGTGTGTCCACGAGTATGTTGGGGTGAATGTTGTGTGCATAAAGGCATGGGGTGTGCGCCGAGTGTCGTGTCTGCCTCTGTGTAGTGTGTGTGTTGGGCCAAGTAGGATTGTATGTCTGTTGTGTGTCCATCCGAGTTCGGTTGTGTGGCAGGAGTTGCCTCTGCTGATGTGTTGCATTTTTGGGCATTTGTGTGTACCCTAGCCTGGAGTGTTGTTTGTTGTATGTCCGAGAATGGCTTGTGTGTTTTTGTTCTGCGTGTGGCAAAGAGTGCTCTGTGGATTCTGCCCGCGTGGGGAGCAGAGGACGTGTGTGCGATGTGTGTGCTTGTGAGATCCGTGTACGTGTGTGAAGGCGTGGGAACGGGTCCGGAACGAGTGTGTCCGCGCGCCGTGTGCGCGATGTGTACGTGTGTCTGGGGCCGGCGGTGTGCTCCGCCGGGGGCTGCGTGGGTCCCAGTGAATGCCGAGTGTGCCGGGAATGCGTGTGTAGGAGCGTGTCTGGAGCGGATGTGAGTGTGTTCGTGCAAGCTGGCTGCGTGTCCAGGAATGTTGCGAGTGTGGTCCTCGCCTGGGCCACGGCTCGAGTGTGTGCCCCGGGCCGGGGCCGCCCGAGGGGGCGGTGCAGGTTGTGTTGTGTGTGTGTCCCTCGGGTGTGCGCGTGGGGCGCGCGGGCCCCGGAACAAGTTGTCCTGGCGGCGCCCCGTTGCCTCCCCGGTCGGGCCGGGCCTGAGGCTTGGCAGCGAGGGATGGGGGCCCGGCGGCCGCCGACTCCGACATGTCGGGCTGTTTGTTGTTTCGCAAGTTCAGCGCGGCGTTGGCTGGTGGCGGATCCGAGACGGCGCCGGGTCTGCGGGGCGCCGGGGCCCGGGCCCGGAGGGCCCAGCGCGGGGTGGGGGCGGCCGCGGGGGGCTGCGGGGCGCGCCGGGGCCGGCGGGAGGGGAGGGCCGTGCGGCCGGGCGATCGTGCGGGGACCGGGCCGCGGCTGCACCCAGGCGGCGGGGCGGGGTGGGGGTGCGTCCGGGTGGGCCGGGCCTGGCTCTGGGCGGCCGGACGGCGCCCCCTCCGGTTGCGCGCTGGAGGCGCCGCGGACGCCGGGGTCTCCTGGGACACCCCCCTCCTCCGTCGACTCCGCAACTTTGTACGGCCTCCGGGCTGGTGGGGTGTGAGTGTACGCGTGTGAGCGTGTGTCTCGGTGCTTCTAGGTGCCGTGTGACCGCGCTGTCTCTCTCAGTGTGTTTCGGAGAGTGGAGTCTTTTGGAGGTGTGTTGTGTGTGTGTGTGTGTGAAGTTGTACGTGTGATCGCGTTTCTGAATGTGTGTATCCAGAGCTGTGGCTGTGTGTCCGTGTGTGCTGTGGACCGTGTGTCGGCGGCGGCTGTGTGTGTTCATGTGTCTGTCCCCGCCTCCCCCACCCCCCATCCTACCCGGAGGCCTGGGATGCCACACTGGGGGCCCTCTCCTGCGGAGTTGCTTCTGATGGCCCTTCTGTGGCGGGGGTGGCCTGTGCCCTCCCGGCGGCCTCAGCATCCCCGCGCCCTCTGGTTGGGCGGCTCCAGTCTGGTACCCGGGGCACCCGAGTAACGGGGAGACGCCCCAGACGGGTTTCCGAGCCTAGACACAGGCAGAGCCACCTCGGCCCCAGGGAGCCTCCTTCAGGCCGCCGGTCTCCGAGAACTGGCCTCTCCCGATCGCATTTGCTGCCCTGCCGCCCGCTCCGGCCTCTCGGGCGGAGCTCCCAGGGCGCCGGCAGCCTCTCCTGCCACTGACTCTGAGGTCAGCCGGACCCTGCGGCCCCAGGCCGTCGCGCACAGCTTTAGCTTTGACCCCTGAGCGCCGGAGAGGACCCCTAAGGCGACCTCCCTCCTTATCTTCCCCCAACACTTACCCCTGTCCTGCAGCGACTTTGCCCCCTCCCCCACTCTGAGATCAAACCGAGGTACTACATGCTCTCCCATCCCTACCTCCATCACCTTGATTCTGAGAACCCTCAGATGTGCCCCCCCCCCCACCCTCCGCCCTCTTCTAACAGGAGGGACTACCCACGGCTGAGGTTGGGGACTGAGATCTTGAGCCAGTTGCTTCCATTCCTGGGGCCCCGGTTTTCTGCTCTGTCCCATGGGCTTCATGATAAAGGTGTATGGTACTTGGTAGATTGTAAAGAAAGCCTCTGTCTGTGAGTGCCAAGGAACAAAAGACGGTTTTGAGGATGGCTACAGAGCCCCAGAGGTTGTGATTTGCAGCCAGGGGGACCTGGGTTCAAATTTGCCTCTGCCATTTGCTGTCCTTGTGTCCTTGGGCAAGTCACTTCTCTTCCACAGTTCCTGACACCTGTAGCTATTACTGTTGAGCTTCATTCAGAAGCCCTGAGTAGAAGGGATGTGATCTCCCCGCGTCCCCGAACTGGTTTGAGTCAGCCCAGCTCCCTGAAAGGGCCTCCTGAGTCCCCCCTCCCCGCAAAGGGTGGGTGGTGATGTCTCTGAGCCATGCAAATCTGGCAGTAATTTATTCCGTTGCGTTCTAGCTCATTTTGTCCTTTTGGTTGCTGGCGCTGTGGACAGCAGGAATGAGGGAGAGGCTGCCCAGTGGTTTCAGGTTGGGCAATAAAGGCTTGTCTGGGCAGCTGGCCCTTCTCCCTGGGATGGGGGAGGGACTCAGCAGGAAGACGTGATAGTGGCCAGAGTGGGGGGTGCTGAGCTCCTGGGCAGCCTCCTGCCCAGCTCTGGTGCCAGGGAAAACCCAGGGTGGATGCCCTGCTTGTTCCAGGTGGGCCGCCATCCTGCCCTGCTTTCTTCAGCTAAACCAGACCAGGGTGGGGGGTGGCAGGTCATGCAGGACTGGGTTAGCTAGAGTTGTTGAGGGAGCCTTGTGCCCTCCTTTTTCTTTCAACACCCTTCCCTCCTCCAAGCTGTTCTCCTGTATCCTGATGCACCTGACCCTCATGCCATCTCAGGATCTCTCTCATCTGTCCCCTTCTCGCCATCCTTACCCATCTTTCCTGTGCAGGCAGGCTCCAGCCTCTTCCTTCCACTCCTCCCTCCTTAGTATCAGGGATCTTCCTAAAATGCATTTGAAATCCTGGTTTGAAACCCTTTGAAAGCTCACCCCATTACCTACCAGTTAAATCTCTTCCCCAGGTCCTCTTGCCTGCTCTGACCCCTGCCTGCCTCTCCAGTCCCATCCGCTTTGTGCTCTTTGCCTTGCATCCTGTGCTCTGACCAGTTTAACCCACCTCCCAACACCCAGTAAATGCCCACTGCCCTCCGTCTTCTCTCTGGGTCTCTGGACAAGCTGTGTCTTCTCCCCAGAGCTCTCTAACTCCACCTCCTCACTGTGTGAACTCCCGCTCCTCCTTCAGGTTTCAGCTTAGACATCACCTCCTCTCTGAAGCCTTCCTTGGTTACTCCCTCTTCTAGTCCAAGAAGGGAGGAGGGGGGTGTTGATTGGATTTTTTCACAGCACTGTAATTATTGTAATTACAGTTTATTGCTCTTTTCTCCCTTAGAGACCATGAGCTCAGTGGGGACAGGGACTGGGTGTTTAGCTCACTTTTGAATCTTAACTGCCAGGTACGAGGCCTGGCCCACTCCTGCTGAATAAATACACCAGGCAGGAAAGAATGAGTGATGTCCAGGGGGTCAAGTTCTGAGCTGGAGATGCCAGATGGGGGCGCACCGACTCCACTGAAAGTAGAGATTGAAGAAGTAGGTTTCCCTCCAGGAATCTGGAAAATTCTGCTGGGGGGGGATGGTATTGTATGCAAAGGCCACACAGAGAGTGTCATCTGGGAACTGGGAGTTGGAGAGGTCATCTCTCTGCCTGCGAGTCCCCCGCCCCCCCGCTGCTGTCCGCCACCCCCTCTCCCACAACCACCCTCGCCCCCCAGCAGCTAGCAGGGCTTGGTGTCACCCCTGGTCTCAGCTCTTTGTCCTGGAGGCTCGGCAGTTGGTGAGAGGCATCAGAGTCCCAACCGTCACTCTGAGTGAGCGTCTGGTCTGGGGAGGAGGGGGAGGGCCCTGTGGGGGGAGGGTGGGGTTCCCTTAGTCCTCTGTCCTCCTCTCAGCCTCTGTCCTGGCTGCCCCTGAACCCAGGAATTGGGGAGTGCTGCTCCTGTGGTGACCCTGCAGGTGGGGTTCGGCGGGGGGCCGGGGGAGGTGTGTGCAGGTGTCACCCTGACATCTGGACCCTTAGAATGGTGTGTGTGTGTGTGTGTCTGTGATTGTATGATTGTAGCCTGGGGCACAGGACACATGTATGGCTTCTCGGAGGTGGGGGGGGGGTGGTCTAGCCATCTGTTCACCCTGTGTGGCAGGATCTGAATTCCGAGTCAGGAGTCACCCAGCTGCTCTGATCCCGGGGAGCCTGATGCTGGGTGTCCAGGTATCCATGTGTTAGATCCCTGGAGTTTGGGTGCAGAGCTCTTTGGGTGGGTGACATCTCAGGATCTGGGCATAGGTGTCCCAGGACCCGGATGTGGGAGGATCGGGATGTGTCAACATAAGAATATCTCAGTGTCTCTGGATCTGGAGGTGGGTGTACGCCGGTGGCTGGGAGTCCTCAGGTTAATGGGTGTGGGGGACTGTAGCTGCCTTGTGCCCAGCTGTGGGGCTGCCCAGATGCCTGGGTGTGGGTACCAATGTGTCTCGGTCTGGGGTATCTATGTATCCAGCAATGGGGTGCGCCTGTGTTGGAGTATCCAGGTGTTGGTGGGCTTGGCTGTAAGGTGCTCCGTGGTCAGTGTGTCGAGGTGTATATTTAGGTGTCTGCATCTCCAGGAAAGGGGTGTGCATGTTTGGGTGGGGAATGTCCTTGTGGTTCTGCTGCACTGTGGACCAGGGCCTGGGCCTGTGCCAACCCAGCCTGTGATGCTGCCTTCCAGGGGGCTGGCCTCCTGATTTTCAGACAGTCCCCAGCGCCAGGGCCCTCTGGAGGAAGCCCCTGTGGTTCTGCTTCTTAATAGATAGTCACTAGAACTTTATCGAATGGTGGAATTGTTCTCTACGTGTACTCTCCAGTTTGGCGGCTACTCCTTCACAGGTGGCTATTCGATTACTAATTTTTTGTCTACACTGGATCTTTGTTTCGTGGCTCGCGGGGTTCTTTCCAGTTGCCTTGCGCTGATTCTCTAGTTGCTCCAGGCATGTGAAATCATAATTCCCCAAGCATGGATCGAACCCACATCCTCTGCACTGGAAGGCAGATTCTCAACCACTGAACCACTGGGCAAGTCCCTGGCTATTAGATTTTAATTTAAATAAACATTCAGTCCCTCAGTCTCACCACCCAGATTTTGAGTCCTCAAGAGTCGCCTCTTGCTAGTAACTATTATATTGGTCAGGCTGCGTATTGGTCAAGAGCATCTCCATCACTGCAAAAAACTCCATGGACAGTGCTGGTCTAGAGGTGCAAGGCCTACAGCATCTTTAGTGAGGCCTGGACACCTCACCAAGTGGCTGGACTGTCACTCTGTGGCCACTGAAGAAGGCTTTGCTGAATCCACGCCCCCTTCTCTGCAGCCTGTTCATTCCCTGCCTGGACCATTGTAGTGGCCCCCTCCTTGGTCTCTGTTCTGCCGTCTGCCTGCTTCCACCATCCCGGGATCTGAATGGCCTCTCAGGCAGACATAGGATGCTGCCACTCCCTTGCTGTAAGCTGAAGGCTCTCCAACGCCCAGGGGCCAAAGCCTGAGGTGGCAGAGAAGACCGTGTATGACCCAGTCCCTGCTCTCCATGACTCCTCTGTGTTTATAGCTCTCCTCCCCTGACCCCACTCCTCCCTGTCCGCTTTTGGCTCCAGGCTCACCAGGCCAGTGTTGATCCCAGAACCCGCCAGGCTCTTTCACACCTCTCTACCTTTGCACATGCTGTGGCTTCTGCCAAGAATGCCCTTCCCACCCGCCTCAGTTCCTAGAAGCCTGCCTTCTTGCTCAGCTTTCAGAGTCCAGCTCTGATGTCGCTTCCCCAGGGAAGCCTTCTCAGACCCTTTCTGGCACGGTTGACCAGGTTTCTCCCACAGTGCACGTGATTCAGTGGGCTGCAGCATTTCCTATCTCCTTCCCCACTAGGCTGGGAGGAAGGGCTGGGTCAGTGGTGAAGAATCCGCCTGCGATGCAGAAGACGCAGGAGATGCGGGTTCTATCCCTGGGCCAGGAAGATCCCCTGGCAGCCCACTCCAGTATTCTTGGATCATGGCAACCCACTCCAGTATTCTTGCCTGGAGAATTCCATGGACAGAGGAGCCTGGTGGGCTACAGTCCATGGGGTCACAAAGAGTCGGACACGACTGAGACTACTGAGCACGCACGTGTGCACGCGTAGTAGAGGGGAGGAAGGATTGGGAGAGGGAAATTGGGAAGGCATGTTGAGATATTTGATGGGCAAGATCACAGCCAGGGATGGAATGACAGCTGTGGGGTGGGGAACCATGAGGGGGGATGGGACATAACCTGCAATAAAGCTATACTGGGGGGGATGGGGACAGCTGGGAATGAGGGGACAGGTGGTGTTGGGGGGACAACTGAGGGTGGGGGAATAGATGGGGGGTGGCTAGAAGGGGAAATGGGACAGCTGAGGGACAAAAGGTGACAACTGGAAAGTATGAGAACCCTATTTGGACAGGATGGGGGGTCTCAACTGAGAGGGTGGGCCATACATTGCTCAGGATGTGTGTGTGTGTGTGTGTGTGTGTGTGCGTGCGCGTACCTAGAGTGTAGTGGTGAAGTGTGGCTTGGGAACCACACCATCTAGGTTCCGATCCTGGCTCTCCCACTGCTAGCCACGTAGCCCTTGGGCGAGTTGCTTGACCTCTCTGACCCTTTAGTGTTCTCATCTGTGAGAGGAGAGATGATAATGGAACATACTGCATGGGACTGTAGTGAGGATGTATTTTATACACGTACGTGTATAGTTTAGAACAGGTTCTGGCATGTGATAAGCCCTGCGTGTGCTAAACTGTTATTAAGTGTGTGTGTATGTGTTACAGCATCCTGTGTGCTCAGAAAAGCTTGTTCTTGGCTTCTGATCAAATCCAGGCTTGGGAGGGGTGATGGGGCTGCTGGAGGGGCCATCCAGGTTCAGTGGGTCTGGGAAGCCTTTTGCCCACTTCCCTCCCTGTTCATCCACTTCCCACCCACTCGGTACCAGGGCCGAGTCCAATAGGTGTCCCTCTCTGTCTCTCTCTCCTCCTGCCCCACACTGCCCAGCCCTGGGCTGGGGGCCAGGGGATGTGCTTTAATTGTCCAAAAGCTTTTCAGCAGAATCTGAATTCATTGTTCGCCTGCCAGCGCGCTGGGGCCCTGCTCAGATAGAAATACCTGGACCATGTGCTCAGTTCTGGCTGCCCGCCCTGTGGGTGGCGGTGGCTTCATCCTGTGCCCTTGGAGAGTCACTGGGGTGGAAGGTGCTGGGGATGGGAGATGCGAGAGGGGGAAGCCCACAGGGTGGATGGGGACTCAGCCCCCAACCTGTAGGGTGGTCAACCCAGCCTGGCAGAGCTGTAGACGCAAGGGTTTTCTGGGCTCCCCTGCTGTCCAGAGCACCATGGGAGGTGTGTGCCACCTCTTGACCTCATGCTAAGAACTGCCCTGCATCACGGCCCTGGATTGCTCTGGCTGTGTGCTCTCCAGGGCTCCTGGACCCATCCCCTCAAGGCGAGGCCACTGGATTTCATCCATGCACTGCTCTGCATCTCAGCCTTACGCTGCATGCTGCACTCTGTTCGTTTCCACGCTGCACTGACTGTGTGGACTTTTGTGCGTGTCTGTTCACTCCGTCTGCAATGTCCCGTTGTGCTGTGTCCTGTCGTTGTGCTGCCTTTTGTGTCTTTGTGGCTCTCTTCTGTGTCTTCTGTGCTGCGTGACCATCAGATGACGGTGTTGTGTCGGGCTTGTGGACTCTCCTGGAATCGGGCATGGTCTCTGACAATGCACCCCTGTGCTGTGCCAACAGATGGCATGCTACCACGATGCTGCATCTGCGTCACGTGGCCTCTGTAGGCGCTGCATGGTCGCCGTGGGCATCTGCACTGCATCGGGGATGGGCGGGAGCAGCCTGTCTGCGGTCCCCCATCCTGCTGTCCCGGGACAGCATCCCTTGCCGGCGCAGCACTTCTGTCCCATTGCTCCACTGCGCTGCCCCAGAGGTGCGCCTTCTCCTGGCCTGGCCCTGCAGCCTGCACCACTGCCGCTCTAACACCGCCCCTGTGTAATTTCGGCCTTTCCCTGTAGAGCCATGAGGTGTCAGCCGGTGTCCTTCCCGGGATTCTGTAGGCAGCCCCAGATGAGCAATGTCTTTGCTTCAAGCGGCTTCACTGCAGGTTTCCTCTGGCTCCCACTGCACGCTGCCTGAGAAATTGGGAGCTAAACTGCAGCTTGAGGCCACTTTGTAGGGCTCTGGACTGGTGTGGATTTTTACCTGCATTACCTTTGCAAGCACCTGGCGATGCACCTGTGCCCTGCACACCTTCACTGTCCGGGGCCTCTGCCTTGCACTGTACCTGTTCACCTGTTCGGGCGCTCTAGGATTTCAAGATCCAGAGCGTTTGCACCGAATTCCCTGTTTCACCTGGTGTCTTCACGACATTCCATTTCGGTGCCACTTTCTCGCCCTGCTCTCGAGTCTACACTTTCTGTGCTCCTTGGGACTATGTGGAGCACCGGCAGTTCCTTCTGCACTGCACAATGTCCTTCTCTTTGCCAAATATCTGTGTGTTAAGCCTGCCTCCTCTAGACATCCTTTCGGTGAGGATTCATGGAGCGCCAATATGTGCCAAGCCTAGTGAAGCTTGGGTGGGCCCCCTTGGTGTTCTTCTATACACCTATCCCTTGGTGCCCAGTGCCAGCCCAGTGTACCCCTAATTGCTCACTGGTGCACTGTGCCTCCGAGCAGCTCTGGGTCATGGCCACGATGGATGGGGCACCTCTCCGGTGCGTCATGGCACCGACCCGTCCTGCTGTGCTGTGTCTGGTGCCGTGTGAGGTCTGTGCACCCTGGCTCTGTTCCCGTGCATTGTGTAACAGCATTCCGCCTCTGTGCAGTGTGGAACTGCTGCACTGCACCCCGACACTGGGGTCACGTAGCCCTCTCTCTCCATGGGACCATTGGAAATCCAGGTCTTTGCACTGCACATGTTCATGCATAGCCCTCTGCTTCTCTACTCTGCACTTAAAAAAATTATTTTAAAATATTTTGGCCATGCCATGTGGCATGTGGGGTCTTAGTTCTCTGACCAGGGATCGAACCCACATCCCCTGCATATGAAGTGCGGGGTCTTAAGCACTGGACTGCACTGTGGTTTTATGTGACACAGGCTGTCTGTACTACCAGGGTCCATGGACTCTTTGCCCACTGAACCTCTGCACAGAACAGCCCTCCCTTCAGCCCTTTGCCTCTGGAGTCCAGCCTTGCCCCGTGTCTTCCCCTTAAGTTCAGTTCAGTTGCTCAGTCGTGTCCTACTGTTTGTGACCCCATTGACTGCAGCCAGGCTTCCCTGTCCATCACCAACTCCCGGAGCTTACTCAAACTCATATCCCTCAAGTCATTGATGCCATCCATCCTCTCTCATCTCCTTCTCCTCCCGCTTTCAATCTTTCCCAGCATCAGGGTCTTTTCCAATGAGTCAGTTCTTCACATCAGGTGGCCAAAGCATTGGAGTTTCAGCTTCAACCTCAGTCCTTCCAATGAATATTCAGGACCTATTTCCTTTAGGATTCACTGGTTGGATCTCCTTGCAGTCCAAGGGACTCTCAAGAGTCTTCTCCAAAACCATAGTTCAAAAGCATCAATTCTTCAGTGCTCAGCTTTCTTTATAGTCCAACTCTCACATCCATACATGACTACTGGGAAAACCATAGCTTTGACTAGATGGATCTTTGTTGGCAAAGTAATGTCTCTGCTTTTAATATGCTGTCTAGTTTGGTCATAGTTTTTCTTTCAAGGAGCAAGTGTCTTTTATTTTTTCCCCTTATTAACAATATGGCAGCCCTGCTGTTAATTTTGGGGCTTACTGTGCTTTTGATCCAGGAGTTGGGGAGTAGGTCTGGCTGAAGTTTCCTCTGCTGTAGCTGACTTCCTTCTCTTCTGAGTAGAGCTGGAAGGATGCTGGCACTGTTGGGTTCTGTATTGGCTCCTGTAGAGGGTAAAGCTCAGCTTTCTCACCCTGTGGCCTGGCCCTGGGTAATCTTCTTGGTTGCAGCTCTGCTGAATGCTGTGTGATTAGAAAGTGAGCATATTGCTGCCAGCCCTGCCCTTGATTAATTGATCATCAGTTATTTAGGGCTCTGGGGAGCAGCGCCAGGGAGCCCTAGCTAATGTCTGGCTGTATTGATCTGGGCCAGGAGAGCAGTGAAGTGGGCTGGGCCAGGTTTCTGGACTGGAATCATGGTCTTTGAGTCTGGGTAGGGTTGGTCAGGATCAGAAGAAGTTGTGGTATTTATATGAATGGAATATTCAGTTCAGTCGCTCAATCGTGTCTGACTCTGTGACCCCATGGACTGCAGCATGCCAGGCATCCCTGTCCATCCCCAATTCCTGGAGCTTACTCAAGCTCATGTCCATTGAGTCAGTGATGCCATCCAACCATCTCATCCTCTGTTTTCCCCTTCTCCTCCTGCCTTCGATCTTTCCCAGGGTCTTTTCCAATGAGATATTAGTCAGCCATAACAAGGAACAAATTTGAGTCAGTTGAACTGGGGTGGATGAATCTAGAGCCAGTTATACAGAGTGAAGTAAGTCAGAAAGAGAAAAATAAATATCTCATATTAATGTATATATATGGAATCTAGAAAAATGGTCCTGATGAACCCATCCTCAGGGCAGGAATAGAGACACAGATGTGGAGGATGGACTTGTGGTCACAGTGGAGGAAGGAAAGGGTGGAACGACCTGAGAGAGTAACACTGAAATACATAAACCACCGCGTGTAAAATTGGTAGCTAGCGGGAAGTTGCTGTATAACACAGGGGGCTCAGCCCGGTGCTCTGTGACGACCTAGAGGGGTGGGATGGGGGTGGGAGGCACATTCAAGTGGGAGGGCATGTATTAATACATATGATGTATACATACATATGTAATACGTATGTAATATATATACTTATGGCTGATTCACGTTGTTGTACAGCAGAAACCAACACGAGTTTGTAAAGCAGTTATCCTTCAATTAAAAATGGACAGAAAGGAACCAGCTGGGATTGTGCCGTCAGTAAGTCCAGCCTTGGTTGGTATTTTCCTATACACAGGGCTTGGGGATGGTGTTCAAAGGCAAAAGAGACCTCAAGAAGGGAGGAGGCGGAGGTTAGACAGGCCTGAGATGGAGCTATTGTTGGGGTGGAGAATGTGGGATGGGGCTAGGTTGGGCAGGAACGTCCAAGGGTGAGTCTGTGTTGGTTCTAGGGTGGTGTTGGGCTACCTAGAAAGGGGGTGTGGCTTCAGATGATGACATGAGCCAGTGTTATCCTTGGGGTTGTATCTGAGTTCCCCAGGCCAGGGTTGGGGCTATGCCGGGGGTAGGGTATGAGGCCAGCCCCTAAATTTGTAATCCGTCGGGAGGAGTTTTGTTTCTCCTGGGGCCATCCCTTGGGAACTGAATGTTCTATTGACAAACCAAAGGGAACAAAAATCTCATTGCAAACAGACTCTGTTTACCTAGGGTCTTTGGAAAACACTGATGCTGGCTGGCAGCCGTAGTTGGCACAGAGCACCATTCCCTGTCTGGTGGGGAGGAAGTCTGGAGCTTCCATGTTTGTGGTGCCCACACGCACAGGCGCACACGCACACACATGCACCATTCTCCTCTACCCACCGCGTACACTCGCCTCCCCTTAGGTACACACTTGCTGCTGACCGTACCCCCGCATGTAAACAGATGCCTACATGCCCACAGCTTCACAGCGCGCTGCCTGGGAGACGCACACTTTGAGACCTGTGCTCACCTCACATACCTGTCCCCCTAGCATCTCTCTGCCCTCAAGTTATTCTTACCCACATGCATGCTCACACAAATGGGATCAGAATTCTAGAGGTGGAGCAGCCTTAGAAGTCACCGAGATCTTCATTCTCATTTCATAGGTGAGCAAGTGGAGCTTCAGAGAGGGCAAGCCACTTGCCCAAGGTCACACAGGGAGTTAGAGGCTCAGCGGGAATTCGACCCAGGCCTCCTGCCTCCCAGTCGAGTGCTCACAAGTCAGCACCAGGCCATCACTCTCACTGGCATGTGCACGTGTGTGCATGCACACACACACGCACACATCTGTGCGTGGAAATACATGCATATGGAGGGGTGGAGACCCCCTCCTACACTCTGGTTCCTCTTGCAGAGGTTGCTTTGCCCCTTACATCACCTCATCCAGAGCCCAGCCGGATGTGGACAAACCATCATCCTCCCTTCCCAAATTGTGGCTGACGGTTGCTCAGGCAACCGCCTGCCAGATTGGGGAGATTAGCTGAGGAATGTAGCTGGGCCAGTTTGAGCTGAGGCTGGGGGAGCTGTTGGGGGTCCTGGGTTGATTCAGCCCACCCTCTCAGGGAGGCCCTGGCAGAGATGCTGTACCCGCAGAAGGGTCTGGTTTTCTCCCTGTCCCCAGCTGAGACTCTGTCCCCAAAGCGTGGATGAGGCTGGGGGAAGAGAGTGTGAACATTTGAGCATGTGTGTGTGTGTGTGCATGCACTCGTGTGTGCATTGTGCATCTCTGTCGGTGTGCTTGGAACGTGTGCTGTTTGTGTCCAGGATGGGCATTTGAGGTCCCTTCCTCACTGGTTTCTGACATCTGGTTCCAGACCCCTTGATAACTTATCCCACTTCTGACCCTATAGTGTCCTCTGGAGAAGCCCCCTGCCCTCCTCATGGCTTATAGCAGGGGTCCCCAACCTCCGGGATCTGGTGCCTGATGATCTGAGGTGGAGCTGATGTAATAAGAATAGAAATAAAGTGCACAATGAACAAAATGTGCTCGAATTCTCGCAAAACCATCGCTGCCCCCACCCTCCTGCCCTGTCTGTAGAAAAATTGTCTTCCATGAAACTGGTCCCCGGTCCCAAAAAGGTTGAGGACCGCTGGCTGATAGGATGTATCACCTGCCTCATCTGAATCCAGGAGCTTCTCTGCTCCAATACGAATTGTGTCTTCCCAACTCAGAACGAGGCCGGACCTCTCGCTCTGGCACTCGGCTCTCCTAGATCTGGCCTCAGCCTCCTGCCCACCAGTCTCATCTCCCATTGCTTTGGCCAGTCTGGGCTCCTCTCTGTGTCCTGGATGAACTGTGTTACCCACTACTTTCCCTTGCTCCTGCTGGTCCCTTTGCCTCAAACGCCTCTCTCCATCTCTGCTGGCCACAGTGACACCCATCCTTCCAGGCTCTGCTCAGATGCACCCACCTCCAGGAAACCTTCCCCCTGCACCTACCTTCCTCCGCTGACCACCTCCCCATCCCCACCACCGTGGCCTTGACTCTTCTCTGTTTTGTCTTGTTCCCTCACCTCACTCTAACTAGGAAGTCCTTGAAGGCAGAGCAGAGTCTTAAGCATCCATGTGCCTTTACTGGTGCCAACCCGGGGCCTGCTTTGTATTGTCAGTGGATGGATGTCCTGTGACTGGAACTGAATTGGCACATGTGGCCAGTCTTCTTGAATGAAGATAGATGGCTTAAATCCCAGCTTCTCGGACTTAAGATGTGGCCTTGGGCAAGCCACCTCCACCTCCTTGTGCCTTGGTGTCCATCTGTAAAATGGGAATAATCATAGTACCTACCTTGTGAGTTACTTTGAGGGATAGTGGCACGGCAGGTCCTGGTGGCAGGTGGCAGCCCTCATGGTGGCATTGATGTGTGTGTGCATGTCTGGGCCCAAGTCTGGGTCGATGGAGCTGGGAGGGATTTCCTGACCATTCTTGCTCTTAATGCAAAGTCTAATCTATTTTCTTCCCTCTGGGCTGGGGGCCCCCAGCAGGAGCTGGGTCTCTAGCAGAGGCGGGGACCTGGCTTTGGGACTTACAGCTCCTGAGCCATCCAGACTGGAGGTGATGGGGGCTTTTCCCAGGATCTGGGAGGGCAGATTGTTCCCATCCCAGGGTGAGCTGGGGACCAGGTCAGGGTGGGGCTCTCCATGGAGAGCCTGGCCCCAGATTTGTTACCCTCTAAGGACCGTGGCTGGAATGGGCCTGGCCCAGAAACTCAGGACTGGGGATGGACATGGGTCAGGGAGAGGAATCCTTCTGCCTCTGGAAGGGGATGCTCTGAGTGGTGACAGTCAGCTGGGGTCAGTCAGCCTGGTGGGGTCAGTTGCTGGAATTATTTGATAGCGGTCAGGGGTCACTCTGGCTGTGGTCAGTTGGTCTGAGGTCAGTCAGTCTGGTCGAAGTCAGATGGTCTGGTGGTCATCTGGATGGGGCCACTGGCTCAGGTCTGTCTGTTTGGGTGTCACTGACCTGGGTCAGGCAGTCTGAAGGTTACCCTGGCTAAGGTCAGACAGTCTGTGGGTCCCTCTGGCCAGATCACTTAGTCTGGGAGTCTTGACAGCTCACGTGGCCTGGCCTGGCTTAGAATGGATGGGAGGAAGCCAGGGGGCTGGCATTCTCAGGCTCGCCCTAGGGCCACGGGTGACATGTCTGGGACAGCTGCCTTGTTACTTGTGAGGGAACAGGAAGGACCAGAACCCCAGGTCCTTCTGAACCCCAGCAGCACTAGGTCTTGGGGTTCCCTTTATTGCAATTCATCTGGCTCAGGGAGGCCTTGACTGAAACCCTCAGGCACAGACTCAGCTCAGGGTGAATGGAGTCAGCTGTCTCCTCCTCCAGGAAGCCCTCCCTGACCATCTCTACTGGCCTTGTTTTCTCTCTGTGCTGTGCTATGGGCCATTTTCTAGGGGGAGAGCCAAGGCCTCCCCAGCACAGATGGGGTTAAAACCTACCTTCCATAGGCTACAGGGCACGTGCTGACCAGAGTTCTTCATGCAAAGAGGCAAAGTGCTCAGCCAATGTCCCGCCCCAGCTCTGAAGCGAGGCTTTTATTATTTTGTGCCATCCACTCTGTGCCAGCCTCGTGTCCACTTTATTTTACACCCTGATGGGGTCCGTGAAGAGGAAAGGGAGACCCCCCTCCCAACAGCAGTGAGCCTGTGCATGCCTGGCTTTTGCGGGTCAGTTCAAGGGGCTGCTTCACGTGGTCTGTGACAACCTGGAGAGGTCCCCTGCTGCAGAGGGCACAGCAGAGCCTCCTGAAAGTCAGGCCACCGGCCATGTGTGCAGCTGCCCACCGCTGTGCCTGGCATGTGGCATTCAATCCCTGTTACTCTCTGTTGCTCATCCCTCCTCTCCTCGAGGCTGAGAAGGGGCTCAGATTTGCTCCTTCTCAGAGTGAAGGTTTTTCTGGTGGGGAGTGTGGACCTCAGCCTCGGATCACCATGGGCTCAAATTCTGCTTCTCTTACTCAGGCGGCTCAGGTGCAGAGCTCCTGTCTTCTGAGTGCTTGCATGTGCCGGCATCGTGCTAAGTGGACCCCTGTATTGAATCCTCAACAAACCCCCATGTGGATGGGGAAGCTGAAGATGAGCAATGGTCATGGTCACAGGACCAGTACATTGCAGAGTCAAGATGCAATCACAAGTCTGTCTGATGCCAAAGCCCACTTACCTATCTACCACCTTATACTGTGAACAAATTCCTTCACCCCTTGGAAACCTCAGTTGCCTCGTCTGTCAAGTGGGGAGAAGTACCAGTGGCTGGATAGGGCCTGGCATGATTTGTGTTTGCTTCCTGGCCACTCATCCAGGCATTTTCCTGGGTCTCATATGCCCAAGTTTACCCCCGGTAGTGGTGGCAATATGTGCTCAGTCCAAGCCCACCAGGCTCCTCTGTCCATGGGATTCTTCAGGCAAGAATACTGGAGTGGGTTGCCATTTCCTCCTCCAGGGGATCGTCCTGACTCAGGGATCAAACCTCAGTTTCTTGTATCATCCTGCATTGGCAGGTGGATTCTTTACCGCTGCACCAGCTCAGGGGAGAGTGCAAGCACCAGTTACTTCCTGAACCAGTGGTGTTCTCAGGTTTATTAGATCCAAGTCGGGGCTTTGATGAGCCAGCTAAGATACGTGGACCTCGTTACCAACCGAAGGACTAGCATCCATTTCCGTCCCCTCTTCCTGCCTCCCCTTCTCCTTATTTAAACTGTGCATAGTGGCTCAGAATCTTGGGAATTTGCTTCCTGTAGTCATTGGTGCCTGGACCTCACATGACAGTGTTTTTGCCTGCCATGTTCCTGCAGGCAG
Source organism: Bos grunniens (assembly GCF_055505025.1). Taxonomy (NCBI): domain Eukaryota; kingdom Metazoa; phylum Chordata; class Mammalia; order Artiodactyla; family Bovidae; genus Bos; species Bos grunniens. The sequence goes on from NC_141166.1 coordinate 12,717,803, forward strand.
AGACCTCAGTTGGGAGACTTTGGGTGGTGGGCATCCCTTGAGCTCATTCATCAAGTAGAAGTAACGCAGTAGTGGTGCCTACTCAGAAGCCGAGGCCTAAACGGGACTCCACACTCAGCATTTAGCATTGTGCTGGGCTTGTTGTAAGTCACATGATCAATTGTTGTTATTTTTAAGGAGATGCCATCAAGGCTGGCTTAGGGTGATCGATTCTGCCAGTCCTGGGGCCCACTCTCTGTTCTCTCTGCAAAGATGCTGAACACTGACCATCAGTCAGGAGATCTTGGTTCAAACCCCGCCTCTGTCACTGACCTGCCGATTGACCTTAAAGGAGTCACTTAGCCTTTTTGGGCCTCAGTTTCCTCATCTATAAAATGGGGATAATTCTTGTCCTGATCTCATGAGTTGTCGTGAGACTTTAAAGGATAGTAATAATGATAACGTGCTTCCCTGGTGGCTCAGATGGTAAAGACTCTGCCTTCAATGCATGAGATCTGGGTTCAGTCCCTGAGTAGGGACGATCCCCCTGGAGAAGGGAATGGCAACCACTCCAGTATTCTTGCCATGGAGAATTCCATGAACAGAGGAACTTGGTGGACTGTAGCCATGTGACTTGACTGAGTGACAAACACACACACACACACACACGCACAGAGTAATAACAACCAGTTTTTGCTGAGGAGGGTCTTTAATGCGTGGTTGAGCTGTAGGGGGTTTTGGAACCACTGGAGGGGGTGGGCAATGTGGGAGGTCTTGGCATGGGGAGGAGACAATGGAAAGAGGGCCTTGGTGGGGGGAGAGGGTGGGGGAGGGAGCATTTTGTTGGAGGGAGCAGTTGGGGGATGGGTTGAGGAGACAGAGGGGAGGAGGGTGGGCCTGAGTAGGAGGGGACCATGTGGGCACCTGGAGGGTAGCCCAGGAGACCTTTGGGCCAGCACCTCCACTCCAGCCTGGGCTAAGCAGGTCCTGCCCTCACAGCTGGCTGCACCTTTGAGGAGACGAGTGACCCAGCGGTGCCCTGCGAGTACAGCCAGGCCCAGTACGACGACTTCCAGTGGGAGCAGGTGCGGATCCACCCCGGCACCCGGGCGCCTGCGGACCTGCCCCACGGTGAGCCTATACCCTCAGTCACCGTTCCTCCTTCGTCTCCTTCCAGGGCCAGGCCGCCTACCCACTGGCTCTGTTACCTTGGGTCCATTGCGTAACCTCTCTGGGCCTCATCTGCTCTGTAGTGACACATATGACACTGTGAATGTGGAGGTCCCCGGACTCAGACCAGTGGTGTACATCAGGTAGTCTTACCTGTAAAATGGGCGCAGGTTTTCAAGTCCTCAAAGACCCTTGTAAACTCTAGGATAAAGCCCACCTCCCGCTATTCCTGGGGCAGCTTAGCTCAGATCCTCCTTACTCCTGCCAAGTCTTCCTAAATCCTCCACCTTCAGGGAGGCTTCCTTCTCCCTGTGACTGAATCCTGGTCCCCCAGGACGTCAAGATGCTGACAGAGCAGTCGCCCTGAGGGCTAGATGTGTGTAAAACCTTCCCTTCCTCTGCCCCTTTCTTCCTACAAGTCCCAGGTCTTTCCCAGCTTCTGCCTTGTCCAGTCCCTATTTCAGGATGAGGAGCATTTGGCTTCATGAACACTGGACTGGGAGTCAGGAAACTAATTGCATAGATCCTAGTCCTGGCCTTCTACCCTGATGATGGCCTCGAGTGCACTGAGTCATGAAGCCTGGGCTTCAGATCCTGGCTTCATCACTTTACCTGCTGTGTGGTTTCTGGCAAGTCACTTAACTTCTCTGAGCTTCCGTTTCCTTAAATGTAAAATGGGGCACAGAATAATTCATTTTATAGTGTTGTAATGTACATAACCCAGGGGTGGCCTGTTCAATGAATGCTTAGAAACAATTGTTGGAGATATTTGAGGGGCCTAACTACTAAGATCCACCAATTGCCATTGGGTAAAGAATCAACTGGGGATTAAGAAGAGGATAAGATGGATGGAGGCCAGATTGTCACCTTTCTTACTGATAAAGGCTGGATCAGAGGACATAGCATAGTAGGAAAACCAAATGGGCTTGCTGGGGGAACCCAGAACTGGATAGCTTGAGGCCCCTCCCCTTGGCCCTGTCACAGTAGGAAGCCAGGACCTTTGTTGGTCAGCTCACAGAATGGCCAATATCACATCTGCTGTCAAGAGTGCATGGGAGGGACAGCAAAGGTTCTCACTGTGGGGCCAGGACTTGAAGCCAGCAGGAGGGAGGTCCTCCATGACCTGACCTCTGCAGCCTGGCCTCCTACCCCAGCCTCATCTCCTGGAGCCCTCTGGTGTCTCCCTGCTTCTGTGCGTTTGCTCACACTCTGCCCTCCATGGGTCATTTGTCTCTGCCTTCACAGGACTCTTAGCTCCTTGTTTGACCTCTGTCCTGGCAGGTGTCAAAGTCTGAGCTGGGTGACAGTGAGCTGTCAAGGTGCCCACCATGGCAGGGATGCTGAGTGGGCCGACTTCATATCCCCAGGGCCCAGCCTTGGCCTGAGATGGGTTAGCCTTCAGGTCCAAGGTGGCTGATTTGAGTTCACCTCTTACAGTCCTGACCACTTTGTGTAGGTTCAGCTTCTCTGTCTCCCCCACACCACCAGAGACAGACCCAGTGAGAAAAGGGGATGAGAAATTTCATATGCAGTATGGGCCTTGGGCTGGATCCTAGGGATGCAGTGGTGAGCCAGATGGATGGAGTCTCTGTCACATTTTAGGGAAGGGAGCTGGGGGTGGAGAGAGAAGGGAGGAGGGGGGATTCATCGTTGAAGTCAGAGAGCAGGAGAGAAGAGAGGGTGGGGCAATGGGGATGAAGGGAGTGGCTGAGAGAAGCGGGAGGGATGCAGAGTGAGAAAAAACTAGGGAAAAGAAGAGAGAGAGGCAGAGGGAGCAGGAGGAAGAGGCAAGAACAAAGTGTCAGATTGAAACGGGGAGAGAGATGCACACACAGCTGCTCACAGGGAGAGGAGAGAGGATGGAGGCGTGGGCCAAGAGAGACTGTGCTGGGGGCTGGGATGCATCCCTTCCTGGGTGGGATGGGGATCTGGAGTTTTGTTTACGACCCCACCAGGACTGATGCAGGAGCTGCCTTCTTCACAGGCTTCTGGCTCCCGCAGATGAATGCGATTCCCTCCAGTGGAGTCCCTGGAGAGCCCTCCTGGAGCAGGGAGCCTCGTGGTTTGGGATCTGAATGAGCTTGTGTTGGCCGGTGGCCAAGCCTGGGAAGAGGCAGCCCTGCGTGGCTTCGGGCACCCTCTTGGCAGCTGCTGGGGCCTTCTCCCCACAGAGGGGAGGCCATAATCCCTCAGCCAGGTCCGGAGGAGTCCAGCTCCCTTTTCCCCCTCTGCCCCTCTCCCCCCTCTCCCCTTCCCAGCGTGTAGCCTGGATCTCTGGGGGAAGGGACAGGATTGCCTTTCTCCAGGTTTGAAATCAAGAGAAATTGTATCCCAGGAATTTAGATTCAGGGGGCTGGGGGCCTGAAGGGAAGTTAGAGTCCTTTCATTCAATCTCTGTTCTGTATGTTCGTTCAGCTTGCAGACCTGTGCTGGCAACACAGTGGAGCCCCGAGGAGCTCCACAGGCTGGTGGGGAGAGTGATACACACTTTATTAATGATCCAGGTGCCAGGACAGACACCCGTAGGGGGATGCAGGGGTGGGGGGGGGCTTCAGAAGAGGTGGACTTTGAGGGCCTGTCATGTGCCAGACTCTTGACTCCTAAGATGACTGTCATAGTCCCTGTCTCCCAGGACAGCTCAGTATGTGGGAAAAGACACGGACCAACAGGAGCTTGGATGGAGGTCATTAGGGGTGACGTGAGGAGCAATAAAGGGTTTTGACAAAGCCAGATTTGTGTGTTTGTTGCTGCTCCAAGCCTTTCCTTTGGGAAAGGGATGCAGGGAAATGGAGGGACTTATCCCATAAGTCAGAACTGGGACCAGAACTCAGGCCCCCTGACTCCACATGAAGTCCTTTGTTTCTGCCTCCTCCTCTGTGCCCACCTGACCGTGGTCCTCCCCTACATTCTCAGCTCCTGCCTCTTCCCCCTCTCTTTCCAGGCTCCTACTTGGTGGTCAATGCTTCCCAGCATGCTCCAGGCCAGCGGGCCCATGTCATCTTCCAGAGCCTGAGCGAGAATGACACCCACTGTGTGCAGTTCAGCTACTTCCTGTACAGCCGGGATGGGCACAGCCCGGGCACCTTGGGCATTTATGTGCGTGTCAATGGGGGTCCCCTGGGCAGTGCTGTCTGGAATATGACTGGATCCCACGGCCGTCAGTGGCACCAGGCTGAACTGGCTGTCAGCACCTTCTGGCCTAATGAATATCAGGTGGGCTGGGTTCAGTCTGCGGTGAGTGTGATTGGGAGTGTGGGTAGAGTGGGGTGTCAGTGTGAGGTCAGGGTAACCAAGTGGCCAAGGTCGGAGTTAGTCAGTGTTCAGCATCAGGAGTCCATCTGTGGTCAAGGTCAGTGGCCAGTCTGTGGTTCTTCAGTAATGGTTCAGTCTGGGTTCAGCATCAGAGGTCATTGTTAACAGTGATAGTTTGTGACTGGGGAAGGGGTGCGTTGGAATAGTGCTGACTTGGAAACCCTGTCTTGGCTGCCAAGTTTTGCGGCTTGAAGGTAACATCCATCCGGGTTGGATGGAACCTCTGGCCTTGACCTTGTTAGCTCTGCGTGCTGACACCCTCTGCCACAACCAGCTGGCTTGGTATGGAGGGTAATTGTGAGCTGGGGCTGACCTCTGCTTGTTGGGGAGGATGGGGCTGGAGCAGAGCTTGAAAGGGGGCTCTTGTGGGCAGGGCTGGAGAAATGTCAGGTGACAGGGACCCTCCTGCCTCCCCCAGGTGCTGTTTGAGGCCCTTGTCTCCCCAGACCGCAGGGGCTACATGGGCCTAGATGACATCCTGCTTCTCAGCTACCCCTGCGGTGAGTCCTGGCCCCGTGGGGCGCAAGGTGAGGGGTGAGGGCGGCCACGGCTCCTGCCGACAGGGGGGCGCTGGCCCAGCTTACGCCAGGGCTCTATTCCGGCAGCAAAGGCCCCGCATTTCTCCCGCCTGGGCGACGTGGAGGTCAACGCGGGCCAGAACGCCTCGTTCCAGTGTATGGCGGCAGGCCGAGCAGCGGAGGCCGAGCGTTTCCTTCTGCAGGTGAGCGGGGGTTGGGGGTGCCCGGGGTGTGTGTGTGTGTTGGGGGGACCTTAGCCAGCTTCTTACGAAAAGTTCAAGCTCCCTTGCGGAGGGCTGAGGCCTTCTGTCCTTCTCCAGCGCCCAAACACAGGCGTCCTGGTTCATTCTAGGCTCTCTGCCCTCTTGAGTGCCCCGTTCTTCCGACATCAGAGCGCGGCTCCAGGTTCCCCCCTCCCCGCCATCCCCCGTCTCCAACCACACCCCGCCACCGAGGCAGAGCGACCACATTCCCGTAATCGGGCCCCACACCTTCTTAGGGCAGGGCTGGTTCCAGGAATCCCACACGTCCCTGGGTAGTTTCGGGATGGCGAAATGGGGCCGGGACAGTTTACCACTCCGTTCGCCCGGGTCAGACTGAGATCTGGGCCCTTCTTCCCCGGCTCCCCTGACCCACTGGTCCCTCTCCCGGCTCAGCGACAGAGCGGGGCCCTGGTGCCCGCGGCCGGCGTGAGGCACATCAGTCACCGGCGCTTCCTGGCCACCTTCCCGCTGGTCGCCGTGAGCCGCGAGGATCAGGACCTGTACCGCTGCGTGTCCCAGGCCCCGCGTGGAGCGGGCGTCTCCAACTTCGCTGAGCTGATCGTAAAGGGTGAGCGAGCAGTCGGCCTCCGAGGGGCGGGGCGGGCGAAGGTGGGGTGGGAGTGGCTTCTACTGGGGGGCGGAGTCTCGTCGATGGGGCGTGGCCCGCGGACGGGCAGGGAAGGCCGCGTCCGACTCCTGGTGTGCTCTGACCTCCCGGGCCGGGCTCGCGGAGGGGGCGTCATTTCCTGGGAGATCCAGTCCTAATTGAAGGTCAGGGTGGGGAGGAGGTCCCTCTGAGAGGTGGGCCCGTGTGGGGACTGGGTCAAGGTGTGACCCGGGCGAGGCGGGATCGGGCTGTGGGCCTCCCAGGGTTGACCCGAACTGACAAGTGGTCAGCCCTTAGAGGCGAGGACTTCGGGATCTGGAAGGGAGTGAGGGAGAAGGTGTGAGGTGAGGGGCAAGGTCGGCTTTTGGAGTTCGGCGTCTCTTAGGGCCTGGGCATTTAGTGAGGGGAAGCAGTCTAGTCGAGGACTTGGGGGGCTGCATGAGGAGCCTAGGGTAGGGGTGAGGGACCAGAAGGGCTCTAGGGGTTTTGGGTGTTGCAGAATGAGGAACTGGGAGCCAGGGATTCATAGCGGCATCCGTCTGGCTCCGTCTTTCCCCCATCTCCTTGCAGAGCCCCCTACCCCCATTGCACCCCCGCAGCTGCTGCGCGCCGGTCCCACCTACCTCATCATTCAGCTCAACACCAACTCCATCATTGGCGACGGGCCGATCGTGCGAAAGGAGATTGAGTACCGCATGGCGCGCGGCCCGTGGGCCGAGGTGCACGCCGTCAGCCTGCAGACCTACAAGCTGTGGCACCTCGACCCCGACACGGAGTACGAGATCAGCGTGCTGCTCACGCGCCCGGGTGACGGTGGCACCGGCCGTCCGGGGCCGCCCCTCGTCAGCCGCACCAAGTGCGCAGGTGGGTGCTTCCTGGCTTCATTACCTCCTCCGGATACCCAAGTATGGACTCAGGGCAACCGAGGGGCAAAGGGCACATTCTGAGGGTAGTATGGCCTCCCTCTGTGCTTCTCAAACTTTCTGAACCATTGTGATTTTCGCTCCATCCCAGTTATGGTAAAGAAAAGGATGATAGCTAACACTTTACTCTGTGAAGGACACATGTGTGTGTGTCATATTTAAAACTCACAACAACCCCATGATCTAGGTACTCTTGTCAGTACCCATTTTACAGATGAGGTGTAAAATCTGTAACCTCTGTACAGATTATCATGAATAGAGATGTTAAGTGACTGGCTCAGAGTCACACAGCTAGTAAGTAGCAGAACAGTAAGGGATTAGAACTCTTGACTGGCTGGCTTCAGAATCTGTGTTCTTAATTCTACACTGTATCATCTAGATAAAATAAACAACTAAACAGCATAAAATAAAAGCATATTATTAAATTCTAGCTGGATTCTCTCATCTGGGCATTTAAGTCTGAGGTCTGCTTTTTCTTGTTTAAAAGGGTAAAGCATCTGTTATGAGCGATGGCACACCTGCACCAGAGGAGACTTTTTTGTTTAATCAGAAGAGAGACTGAGAACAGAATGATTTTCTTACTCTGTGATTTCAGCATTTTTGTGGTTGTTGTTGAATTTTTATTGCCATATAAAAGATTCATATGTGGTTATAAGGAAAAATACAAGAGATTTTCCTTTTCACTTTACCCTGTTTCCTGCAATGGTAACATTTTGCAAAACTGTAGTGTAATATTACTCTCAAGATACTGACATTGACAAAATCCACAGATCTTATTCAGACTTACCCAGTTTCATTTGTCCTCATTTGTGTGTATGTGTGTATATTTAGTTCCATACAGTTTATTTTAGTGTTGGTTTGTGTATCTACCACCACAGTCAAAAGATACTGAACAATTCAATCAGCTTAAGGATCCTTTGATTTGCCCTTTTGTATCATTGCTGTCCCTCCACCCCAACCCCGTGGGAACTACTAATCTGTTCTTCATTTCTAAAACATGTTGTATAGATGATAAAATCATACATTATATATATATACAGTATATAACCTTTTAGGTTTTTCTTTGGTTCAGTTCAGTTCAGTCGCTCAGTCGTGTCTGACTCTTTGCGACCCCATGAATCACAGCACGCCAGGCCTCCCTGTCCATCACCAACTCCTGGAGTTCACTCAGACTCATGTCCATCGAGTCAGTGATGCCATCCAGCCATCTCATTCTCTATCGTTCCCTTCTTCTCCTGCCCCCAATCCCTCCCAGCATCAGGTTCTTTTCCAGTGAGTCAACTCTTCGCATGATATTTATTCACTTTATTTACATGTATTTATTTCTTTTTGGCTGCACTGGGTCTTCATTGTTGCCCATGGTCTTTCTCTGATTGCCGCAAGCAGGGGATAATCTATTTGCTGTGCAAGGGTTTCTCATGGTGGTGGTGTCTCTTGTGGCACACAGACTCTAGAGCACAGGCTCAGCAGTTGTGGCAAATGGGCTTAGTTGCCCAGCAGAATGTGGGATCTTCCCAGACAAGGGATCAAACCTATGTCTCCTGCATTGGAAGTCGGATTCTTAATCACCAGACCTGCGGAGATGTCCCAGTATGTAATCTTTTGAATTGCCTTTTTAATTTGGTAATAGCTTTATTGAGATATAATCACATCTCACGCAGTTTGCTCATTAGAGTGTATAATTCAGTGGTTTTTAGTATATTCACAGAGTTGTGCAACCATCACCACAATAAATTTTAGAACATTTTCCCCTCCCTCAAAGGAAGGCTTGTATCCTTTAGCAGTCCACCCCTCCCCTCATGTCCCGTTAATACTTCCAGCCCTAGACAGCCACTAATTTATTTTTTGTCTCTATAGATTTGCCTCTCTGGACATTTTGTATATAATGGAATCATATAATATGTAGTCTTTTGTGACTGGCTTCTTTCTCGTAGCATACTTTTTCAAGGTTTGTCCATGTTGTGGCATGCTTTAGTACTTTTTATTGTTGAATAATATTCTATTGTGTAGACATACCATAATTTACTTATACATTTATCAGTTGGAAGGCATCTGCATTGTTTATACTTTTTGGTTATTATGAATGGTATTGCTATGGGTATTAATGTAGAGATTTTTATATGGACATATGTTTTAATTTCTCCTGAGGGTATAGCATATACACATCATATGGTAATTATGTTTAACCATTTAGGAAACTGCTGGATTGCTTTGCAAAGCAGCCGTTCCACTTTACATTCTCATCAGCTGTGTATGGGGGTTCCAGTATCTCTACTTATTCACTAACACTCATTATTATCTGTCTTCTGTTTATAACCCTCCTGGTGGATATGAAGTGGTGTCTCATTGTGGTTTTGCATGTCTTTGATGGTTAATGGCATCCAGTCCCATCACTTCATGGGAAATAGATGGGGAAACAGTGGAAACAGTGTCAGACTTTATTTTTTTGGGCTCCAAAATCACTGCAGATGGTGACTGCAGCCATGAAATTAAAAGACGCTTACTCCTTGGAAGGAAAGTTATGACCAACCTAGATAGTTATTCAAAAGCAGAGACATTACTTTGCCAACAAAGTTTCATCTAGTCAAGGCTATGGTTTTTCCTGTGATCATGTATGGATGTGAGAGTTGGACTGTGAAGAAGGCTGAGCGCTGAAGAATTGATGCTTTTGAACTGTGGTGTTGGAGAAGATTCTTGAGAGTCCCTTGGACTGCAAGGAGATCCAACCAGTCCATTCTCAGCTCTGGGATTTCTTTGGAAGGAATGATGCTAAAGCTGAAACTCCAGTACTTTGGCCACCTCATGCGAAGAGTTGACTCATTGGAAAAGACTCTGATGCTGGGAGGGATTGGGGGCAGGAGGAGAAGGGGATGACAGAGGATGAGATGGCTTGATGGCATCACTGACTCGATGGACGTGAGTCTCAGTGAACTCCAGGAGTTGGTGATGGATAGGGAGGCCTGGCGTGCTGCGATTCGTGGGGTCGCAAAGAGTTGGACACGACTGAGCGACTGAACTGAACTGAACTGATGGTTAATAATATCAAACAAGTTTCATGTTCTTATTGGCCATTTGTATGCCTTCTCTGTATAAATGTCTATTCAGATCCTTTACTCATTTTTAAATTGGGTTTTAATCTTTTAATTATTGAGTTGTAAAAGTTCTTTATATATTCCAGATACTTGACCCTTATCAGATATATTTGCAAATATTTTCTTCCATTCTGTGAATTATCTTTTAATTTTCTTGATGGTGTCCTTTGAAGCACAAAGGTTTTTAATTTTAATGAGGCTCACTTTATCTACTTTTTCTTTTGTTATTTGGACTTTTGATGTCACATCTAGAAAACTTTTGCCTAATCCAAAGTAAGGAAGATTTACTTTTATTTTTTTCTAAGAGTTTTATAGTTTTAGTTCTTACATTTAGGTCCTTGACACACTTTGAGTTAATTTTTGGATTTGGTGTGAGGTAGGAGTCCAATCTCATTATTTTGCTTGTGGGTGTCCAGTTGGCCCAGCACCATTTATGAAAAAGACTATTCTTTTCTCATTGAATCGTCTCAGCAGTGAGATTGACTCTTTTGGTCAGTGTAGTTCCCTGGGGATTCATCCAAGTTGTATAAATCAATAGTTCATTCCTTTTTAATGCTGAGTAATATCCCATGGTGTGGCTATACCAGAGTTTGTTTAACCATTCATCTGTTGAATGACACCTGAACCGGTCCCAGTTTTTGGCTGTTACAAGTAAAGCTGCCATGAGCATTCATGTACGAGTTTTTGCATGAACATAATTTTTCATTTTTTTCTGGGCTAAATGCCTAAGGATACAAATGATGGATCATATGGTAATTGCATATTTATTGCAGTTTTATTGAAAACTGCCAGAGTTGGTTGTATTGTTTTATATTCTCATCAGCAATATATGAATGATCCAGGTTTCCACATCCTTGCCAGCATTTGGTGTTGTCATTATTATTATTATTTTTTTAAAATTTTAGGCATTCTGAGATGTGTGTAGTAATATCCCATCCTGGTCTTAATTTGCCTTTCTTTAATGCCTAGTGACATTAATGGGCTTCCCTGTGGCTCACCTGGTAAAGAATCTGCCTGTAATGTGGGAGACCTGGGTTCGATCCCTGGGTTGGGAAGATCCCTCTGGAGAAGGGAAAGGCTACCCACTCCAGTATTCTGGCCTAGAGAATTCCATGGACTATATAGTCCATGGGGTTGCAGAGAGTCAGACACGATTGAGCAACTTTCACTTTCCATGCCTACTGATGTTGAACATCTTTTCATGTGCTGTTTGCCATCCGTATATCCTCTTCATGAATTATTCATGTCTTTGCCCATTTTCTAATTGGATTATTCATTTTTTATTGTTGAGCTTTGAGAATTCTTTACACATTCTAGATACTAGTCCTTTTTTGGGTATATAGTTTGTAAATATTTCCCCCTGGCTTTTAGCTTGTCTTTTTCCTCCTCTTCACCTGGGCTTTCATGGAATAATCATTTTAAATTTTTATGAGGGCCAGTTTATCAAAACTTCCTTTTATGAACTATGCTTTTAGTGTCAAATTTAAGAACTCCTTGCATTGCCCTAGATTCTGAAGATTTTCTTCTATTCTTTTTTTTTAAATAAAAGTGTTATAGTTTTACAAATAAATCCATGATCCATTTTGAGTTAACTTTTAGATAAGCTACAGAATTTGGTTGAGGTTTATTTTTTTGCCAATGAATATTCATGTGTTTTTAAGAGCTGATCTGAGAACCATCTAAATCGCAGTTTAATGCCACACTTGGAGAGACCCTTGGGTGGTGGGTAAGAGTATTCTAGGGGAGATTACCTTCTAGCTGAAGGACCTGTGTCAGATTAACCTCTCCAACTTTAGTCCTGTTGTTTTATAAAAGGGGATAATAATAATGTTTACAGGGTAAATGTGAAGATTCATTCAACACATGTTTATTGAGTGCCTATTATTTGTCAGATACTGTTTAGTTGCTAGGGATATAAGACTGTGACCAAGATAGACAAAGGCTGCTAGTGTATGAGTTCCTCATGCCCAAACTGCATGGAACTCACATTCTGGCGGGTAGTTGTTGTTCAGTCACTAAGTCGTGTCTTTGTGACCTCATGGGCTGCAGCACACCAGGCTTCCCTGTCTTTCGCTGTCTCCCAAAGTGTGCTCAAACTCATGTCCATTGAGTCGATGATGCCATCCAACCAACTTATTCTCTGTTGCCCCCTTCTCCTCCTGCCTTCGGTCTTTCCCAGCATCAGGGTCTTTTTCAGTAAATAGACTCTTTGCATCAGGTGGCCAAAGTATTGGAGCTTCAGCTTCAGCATCAGTCCTTCAAATGAATATTCAGGGTTGATTTCCTTTAGGATGGACTGGTTGGATCTCCTTGCAGTCCAAGGGACTCTCAAGAGTCTTCTCCAACACCACAGTTGGAAGGCATCAATTCTTTGGTGCTCAGCTTTCTTTATGGTCCAACTCTCACATACATGACTACTAGAAAAACCATAGCTTTGATTATATGGACCTTTGTCAGCAAAATGATGTCTCTTCTTTTTAATATGCTGTCTGGGTTTGTCATAACTTTTCTTCCAAGGAGCAAGCGTCTTTGAATTTCATGGCTGCAGTCACCATCCTCAGTGATTTTGGAGCCCAGGAAAATAAAGTGTCACTGTTTCCGTTTTTTCCTCATCTATTTGCCATGAAGTGATGGGACCGGATGCCATGATCTTAGGTTTTTGAATGCTGAGTTTTAAGCCAGCTTTTTCATTCTCCTCTTTCACCTTCATCAAGAGGTTCTTTAGTTCCTCTTCACTTTTTGAAATTAGGTTGAAGTCATCTGCATATCTGAGGTTGTTGATATTTCTCCCAGCAATCTTGATTCCAGCTTGTGATTCATTCAGCCTGACATTTTGCATGATGTACTCTACATGTAAGTTAAATAAGCAGGATGACAATAGGTAGCCTTGATGTACTCCTTTCTCAATTTGGAACCAGCCTGTTGTTCCATGTCCAGTTCTAACTGTTGCTTCTTGACCTGCATACAGGTTTCTCAAGAGGCAGGTAAGGTGGTCTGGTATTCCCATGTTTATAAGAATTTTCCACAGTTTGTTATGATTTACACAGTCAAAGACTTTGGCATAGTTAATGAAGCAGAGGTTTTTCTGGAATTCTCTTGCTTTTTCTATGATCCACTGGAAATTGGCAGTTTGATCTCTGGTTCCTCTGCCTTTTATAAATCCAACTTGTACATCTGGAAATTCCCAGTTTCGTACTGAGAGCTAGCGTGGATGATTTTGAGCATTACCTTGCTAACATGTGAAATGAGTGCAATTGTGAGGTACTTTAAACATGCTTTGGCATTGCCTTTCTTTGGGATTGGAATGAAAACTGACCTTTTCCAGTCCTGTGGCCACTGCTGAGTTTTCCACATTTGCTGGCATATTGAGTACAGCACTTTAACAGTATCATCTTCTCAGATTTTCAGTAGCTCTACTGGAATTCTATCATTTCCACTAACTTTGCTTGTAGTAATGCTTCCTAAGACCCACTTGACTTCATGCTCCAGGATGTCTGGGTTTAGGTGAGTGACCCCACCTTTGTGGTTATCCACGTCAAGACCTTTATTGTACAGTTCTTGTATTCTTGCCACCTCTTAATCTCTTCTGCTTCTGTTAGGTCTTTACCATTTCTCTCCTTTATTGTGCCCATCTTTGCATGAAATGTTCCCTTGGTATCTCTTAATTTTCTTAAAGATATCTCTAGTCTTTCCCATTCCATTGTTTTCCTCTATTTCCTTGCATTGATCACTGATCTTATCTCTCCTTGCTATTCTTTGGAACTCTGCATTCAGTTGGGTATACATCTTTTCCTTTCTCCTTTGCCTTTCACTTCCGTTCTTTTGGCAGATATTTGTTAAGGCCTCCTCAGACAGCCATTTTGTCTTCTTGCATTTCTTTGTCTTTCCGGCAGGAGGAAGTAGTAAACAAGTGGAATATATAGATTGTCAGTTGATGATCAGGGTTGTGAAGAACAAGCAGAAAGGGGGAGAGTGTGAGGTTTGGAGAACTGTTATTTCAAAAAGGCTCAGGGACTGTTTTACCCGAGAAGGTGACATTTGAGCAGAGACCTGAAGGAGGTAAGGGACAGAGCCACACACAGGAAGCTAGAGGAATTGCTGGGGGAAGGGGCGTTCTAGGCTGACCTAATAGCAGGGAGTTCGGTAGTATGCTTGGCATATGTGAGGAGCAGCAAGACCAGTATAACTGTGGTCTAGTGACTGAGGGGAGCTGGCAGGAGAGGAGGTCAAAGTCATACTGGGGATATGGACCCAGAGCCATTTTACTCTGGGTGGGCTGGGGGACCATTGCAGGTTTGGAGAGCAGGAGTGACATCACCTCCTATGTTTACAAGGATCACTTTTGTCCTTTTGTGGAGAACAGATTCTAGGAGGGCGAAGGGATCAGAGGAGAGACCAGTGAGGAAGCTACTGCAACAAGTCAGCTGGGAGATGGTGGAGGCTGAGAGCTGGGAGGAAGTGGTGGCGGTGGTGAAAGTGGTTAGATTCTGGGTTTGTTTTGAAGGCAGAGTTAACTGCATTTGTTGATGGATTGGATATGCAGTGAGAGAGCGAAATAGAAGTCAAGGATGGCTCCAAGGCGTTTTGCTTGAGCAGCCGAAAGAATGGAGTTATCATTTACTGCAAGGGAGCAGACTGTGGAAGGAGCAGGTGTGACGGGGTGCCATAGATCAGGAGTTCTGTGTTGGAAATGTTGACTCTGAGATGCCTATTAGACGTTCAAGTGGAGATATCCATCAGGCGGATGGATTTACGAGTGTGGGGTTTAGGGAAGAGGTTTGGGCTGCAGATATAAATTTGAAAGTCGTCAGTATAGACATGGTGTAGATGATATTTAAAGCCATGAGACTGGATGAGATCTTTTATGCTGGTGGTTCTTAGTGGGGGTGATTTTGTCTCCCAGGAGTCATCTGCAGTGTCTGGTTGTCACAACTGGGGGTGGGGTGCTAATGGCATCTTAGGGATAGAGGAAGCCAGAGAAGGTGATAAATATCCTACGGTGTATAAGCAGCCTCTTCAACAAAAAATTATCTAGTCTGAGATGTCAGTAATGCCAAGGTTGAGAACCCCTGATTTAGTCCTTAGATTTTAGGGAATAAGTGTAGATGGAAAAGAGAGGAGCAGTGAAGCCTGAATTGTGCAACCCTCTAGTTTTGGATTAACTAGAGGTGATTGCATGTAAATGTATTAAATGCCTGTGAAGCTGAGTGCCTAACTCACAGTGAACACTCAGTGAATGACAACTATTATTGTTATGGTGTTTTTAACTCTTCAAGGCCAGTTCTGGTTAGGTACTTGGTATGAAAGAAATCAGAGCCTGGGGTGCACAGAGTCTCTCTTTCACTCCTGTTGGTGTGCACATGAGGGGATGGAAGCCCAGAGATGGGAAGGCACTTGCCTGTGACTATACAGTAAGTTAAGAACCCAAGTTTCATGGTGACAGCTATTGATCATTCCCGTTTTACAGATGAGAAAATTGAAATTTCGAGTTAGTCACTGGCCCAAATCGACACAGTGAGTCCATAGCAGAGTCTGAACCAAAGTTTGAATGTCCTGACTTCCAGTCTCATGTTGGAAACCACCACCACCACCTTACTACCAGTAAGAGTTGCATAGCTGCCATCGTGGGCTGAGTACCCGCTCTGTGCCAGGCACTGCTAAACACTTTACATGGCCTGGCTGGGACAGAAGCTGTTAAATTAGCAGGGACCAGGCAGACAGGATCCAAACAACTCAGCTTGCTCCTCTTAATCACATGTTTCTCTTCGTTTGCATCACCACCCCCTCTTTGCTTAGGCGCCTTGACCCATAGTTTTGCTGTTGGCCAGCTGTGTTGTCATCTCTTTGGGCTCCATGAAACTCCCCTCCCACAGTATTATTTACTGTAAAAACAATAATATAACACCAGTAGAGGCATTTAAAAGAAATCACTCTAAATCTCACCATCCTAGCCCAACAGCTGTTTTAGTTTTCCTGCCTCCTGCAAATCTCTGCCCATATGCCTACAGTACACATTTCACACCCTTGTCATTGGGATGTGGAAAGCGTTCTGCACTCTACTTCCTTTTCTTGGTGTTGTTACTTGTGTTATGTTGTTTATAATTGTGTTTATTGTCTGTAGGAGTCCACTGAGTGTCTCCATATGGCTGGGCTATTTGCCTCTAGATTTTTATTATTGTGAATAATACTGTATTGAAAAACTTAGTGCTGATCATGCTATATTCCCCCCTTGAATTATTTCTTTCATGTAAGTAGTCAGAGGTGATTTAAGGAAGGGCTTTGACGTATATTGCTTTAAAAAGTGGTTGTACTAATTTATACTGCTGCTATTTGGGCTTCCATGGTGGCTAAGACGGTTAAGTGTCTGCCTACAATGCAGGAGACCTGGGTTCGATCCCTGGGTCGGGAATTTCCCCTGGAGAAGGAAATGGCAACCCACTCCAGTACTCTTACCTGGAAAATCCCATGGACGGAGGAGCCTGGTAGGCTGCAGTCCGTGGGGTTGCAAAGAGTTGGATACGACTGAGTGACTTCACTTCACTTCATAAAGGGTGCTGCTATATATAAGGGTATATCTTATCCTTGTTGTTGTTCAGTCGCTAAATCACGTGTGACTCTGCGACCCCATGGACTGAAGCATTCCAGGCTTCTCTGTCCTCCACTATCTCTCAGAGTTTGTTCAAACTCATGTCCATTGAGTTGATGATGCCCATCCAACCATCTCATCCTCTGTCGTCCCCTTCTCCTCTTGCCCTCAATCTTTCCCAGCATCAGGGTCTTTTCCAATGAGCTGGCTCTTTGCATCAGGTTGGCCAAAGTATTGGAGCTTCAGCTTCAGCATCAGCCCTTCCAATGAATATTCAGAGTTGATTTCCTTTAGGATTGACTGGCTTGATCTCCTTGCAGTCCAAGGGACCTCAGGAGTCTTCTCTAGCACCACAGTTCGAAAGCATCAATTCTTTAGCACTCAGCCTTCTTTATGGTCCAACTCTCACATCCATACATGACTACTGGGAAAACCATAGCTTTGACTATATGGACTTTTGTCAGCAAAGTGATGTCTGTGCTTTTTAATACACTGTCTAGATTTGTCATAGTTTTTCTCCCAAGGAGCAAACATCTTTTATTTTCGTGGCTACAGACACCGTATCTCACCATTAACGTGCACATATTAATTAACTCCTATGAGTTAGACTCACACCATCTCATGTAACTCTCACACTGCTCTTCAAAGTAGGTGTTATTATATCTCCATTTTTTAGTTAAAGAACTTGGTGTTCAAAGGGAGTTAAATCACTTCCCTGAAGTCACAGAACTAATGAAATGTGGGGATAGGATTTGAACTCTGCTGTACCCAATCCCACTCCAAAGCCCCTTCCTCAAGCAACAGTTAATATTTCAGGGTTATTGAGTGCTCCTTAGCATCATTAAAATCAACGCATTGGGGGCTAATTTAACAGATGTTAACTGTTAGCCTTCTTGTTTAAAAAAAAAAAAAAAATGTGCATTTAGACCTTTGACCTCTGAGTGGCCTACAGCCCTGTGGAATTTAGAGGGTTGGGGCTTTGAGGCCCCCAGGTTCTGTTTTGCCAGTGTATGCTGGCAGCCGAAGAGCGTGTCTGGGTGCCAGATGGTTTTTGGAAACACAGAGAGACTCATGAATTCACACCCCTCAATCAACATATCAGCCTGTAGTCAACAAACTATTTGAGCCTCTGGATCTGCCCAAATTTGTTCAGGGTGGGGAGAGAAAGAAAAGTGCTCTTTCTTCTCAGAGACCCCTCTGTCTAGCCAGCGGGAAGGGGGCTAGCATAGCTGTTGGAGAATGAAATACTTAAGCATGAGGGTGAAAGTTTCAATCTTCAAGTTAGAGGTTACCATTTTGTGCCCTGAAAACTGTTGTTTTTTTTTCTTTTTTTTTTTTGGCTGTGAGGAATCTTAGTTCCCCGACCAAGGATCAAACCTGCACCCCCTGCATTGCAAGTGTGGAGTCCTAACCATTGGAACACCAGGGAGGTCCCCTGGCAAAATGGTTTGAAAAAAAAAAAACCCGAGTAGGTTGCCAGTATTTAAAAATCTGGAGATTTCACACAAAAAATTGGAATTTCTGGCTTCATTAATGGGAAGATCTGGCAACCTGGCCCGGAACTGAGCGGCAGCTGCTCCTTTTGGATGAGACGCTTACCATCTCATTGGTCATGGTCCCAGCCCAGCCTGTGTCACCGGTTTGCAGTTGATGGTTCGTGTCCTTGTCTGAACGCTGCAGGAAGGTGAAGGAAGCAGTGTGCTTCCACCAAACCTGGAAGGATGGTAAAGGCTGTGGAGCAGGTATTCCCAGGGGTGGGGATGATGTGAGCAGAGCTTCAGGGAACCGAGATCCACTCTCACTAGTGCAAGTAAATCCATGGTACTTGGCTTTAGTAGACAGAGACACAGACAGAGGCACAGACACAGACACCTTGGGATAGGACACGTCGGGCAGCCAGGACCAGAGCCAGAAAGTCTCAGGAAATAAAGCAAAGACCTCTGAACAAGATGGCAGAGTGACTGCAGAGTGAACACACACAAAACTCACCCATTCCTTTCTAAACAGATAAGAACAATGAGTTATAACAAAACTATATAGAAAAGCATTAGGAGAATCTCCATGGCCCAGGAACAGCAGAGAAAAGACAAGTGTGGTAAGTGGGCTTGCAGTTAGCAGCCCTCAAGATGCAGTGAGCAGGGAATCAGCCTATTAACGTTTTTGTCGGGTGAGGATCGGGTCTGCCTTGTTGTGGGGATAAGAGAGCCAGGCTCTCTGTAAGAAGTCAAGAGGTAAGCCTTACTCTCAGGTGCCGAAATCTCTCGGTGGCATTCTGATGTATGGCTGGAGACGGCCACTTGCCAGGGAAGGAAGGAAAGTTGCACTGTGCTGGCCAGTGCACCTACCCATCCGCTCACAAGTGAGGAGCAGCCTGATGTTTCTCTCTGCATTGTCTTTGTAAGGAGCATCCTGAGCAAATTAATCATGTGAAAACGATAATAGGGTCATACTTAATCATCTTAAGAGGCCAAGCACTAGGACTTTCTTTCCTGTTTATTAAGGTGTGTCCTGATATCCTCTAACTGGGGACACTTGGCAGGTGTCACAGAACCTGCACAGTCAGAGGGCAAGAGAGAAGAGGATCATTAGTAATTGTGGCTTCGTCCGTCATGTTATAGATGAGGAAATTGACACCCAGAGATTTACTTAGGATTGCACAGCTGCTCAGTGCAGATGCAGGACTGGGGCCTGAGCCCCCAAGTAAAGAAGCCTCGATTTCTTTACTTATAAAATGTGGATAACATTCTGGTCCTATAGAATCCTCAAGAGGCTATGAAGCACAGTAATATGCACTTGCCTTATGTCAGAGAAGGCAATGGCACCCCACTCCAGTACTCTTGCCTGGAAAATCCCATGGACGGAGGAGCCTGGTAGGCTGTAGTCCATGGGGTCGCTAAGTTGGACAAGACTGAGCGACTTCACTTTACCTTTTCACTTTCATACATTGGAGAAGGAAATGGCAACCCACTCCAGTGTTCTTGCCTGGAGAATCCCAGGGACTGGGGAGCCTGGTGGGCTGCCGTCTATGGGGTCGCACAGAGTCAGACACAACTGAAGCGACTTAGCAGCAGCAGCAGTATGTTGGGTAGCTGCCTCTCCAGAGGCATTGGTGTGGTTAATTAATTAATTTTTAAAAAGATATCCTTTTTATTCATTTGGAGAAGGCTTTTGAGAGTCCCTTGGACTACAAGGAGATCCAATCAGTCCATCCAAAAGGAAATCAGTCCTGAATATTCATTGGAAGGACTGATGTTGAAGCTGAAACTCCAATACCTTGGCCACCTGATGCAAAGAGCTAACTCATTTGAAAAGACCCTGATGCTGGGAAAGATTGAAGGCGGGAAGAGAAGGGGACAACAGAGGATGAGATGGTTGGGTGGCATCAACGACTCAATGTGCATGAGTTTGAGTAAACTCTGGGAGCTGGTGATGGACAGGGAGGCCTGGCGTGCTGCAGTCCATGGGGTCGCAAAGAGTCGGACACAACTGAGCAACTGAACTGAACTATTATTCATTTATTATTTATTTATTTGGCTTAATTTAAACTTATTTATTTTAATTGGAGGCTAATTACTTTACAATATTGTATTGGTTTTGCCATACATCAACATGAATCCACCACGAGTGTACACATGCTCCCCATCCTGAACCCCCCTCCCACCTCCCTCCCCTTACCATCCCTCTGGGTCATCCCAGTGCACCAGCCCCAAGCATCCTGTATCCTGCATCAAACCTGGACTGGCGATTCGTTTCTTATATGATATTATACGTGTTTCAATGCCATTCTCCCAAATCATCCCACCCTCTCCCTCTCCCACAGAGTCCAAAAGACTGTTCTATACATCTGTGTCTCTTTTGCTGTCTCGCATACAGGGTTGTCATTACCATCTTTCTAAATTCCATATATATGTGTTAGTATACTGTATTGGTGTTTTTCTTTCTGGCTTACTTCACTCTGTATCATAGGCTCCAGTTTCGTCCACCTCATTAGAACTGATTCTATTATTTATTTTTTAAATATTTTACTTATTTGGCTGTGCTAGATCTTAGTTGGACGTGGGATCTTTGATCTCTGTAACAGCATGCGAGGGTCTAGTTCCCTGACCAGGGATCGGACCCGGTTACCTGCATTGGGAAGTGGAGTCTTAGCCACTGGATCATCAAGGAAGTTTCCTGGTTTATTTTTATGTATTTTTAGTTTTTGGACAGTGAATTCCTCGTGGGGAGGCAGAGTAGTGGTGGCTGAGAGCGTGGGTTCTGAAGCCGGCCTGTCAGGTTTGGATTCCAGCTTCACTACTTACTGTCTGTGTGGCAGTCAGCAAGGTTACTTAATCTCTCCTGTGTGCCTCTATTTCTACATCTGCACGACAAGGCTAATAATGGCAGCTTTCTGTTAGATTACAGGGAACGTTAAATGAGATAAAGCATTTTAAAGCCTCTAGAGCAATGTTTGGCACAGACAAAGCCCCCAAGAATGTTTACAGCCATCATCATCATCATCTTTATAGAACAGATTGTATTTCCCTTTTTTCTTTGGCAGCCAGGGAACTCATCACCTAATTTGAGCCTTATATTTATAGCTCCATGTGGGACCTAATGGCATGCATTTCTATTTTCCTAACATTCTCTGGCATTATTTAGTTATTTGGCTCTCATTTCCCCCATTATGCTGACTTCTCTGTATTATTATATTGTACATATTACTGTAAACTGTTTTAGAACAAGTTTGGAATTAACAGAGAATGAAGAAAAATACAACAGTTGGTTGATTCAGACTGTCTTAACTTCCTTCAGAAGGAATTTGGAATAGGAAGTAAACTGTATTATTAAAAAAATTATAGCTAATATTTTTGATGGCTTACTGTGTATTGGAGCTTCCCTCATAGCTCAGTTGGTAAAGTATCCGCCTACCATACAGGAGACCCTGGTTCAATGCCTGGGTCGGGAAGATCCCCTGGAGAAGGGAAAGGCTACCCACTCCAGTATTCTAGCCTGGAGAATCCCATGGACTGTATAGTCCATGGGTCACAAAGAGTTGGGTATGACTGAGCCACTTTCACATTGTGTATTAGCCATTGCTACACGTGCTTTGCATGTTTTACCTTAAACCTCACAGCCATCCTATGAGATCGAGCCTATTATCCCATTTTGCAGATGAGGAAACTAAGGCTCAGAGAGATAAAGTGACTTAGCCAGTAGTTGTCAGCTGCAAGCGACAGAGCCAGTATTCAGATGTGGGCCTGCCTGACTCCAAAACATATACTTTATTCCCTTTTTGCTGCACTGAGGGGTCTCTTGGACTCTTGGGGGCAAATGAGGGTTGAAACTAGTCAGCTGCCTGATGTTTTCTCTCTAATCCTACTTCTCCACCTATTTCTTCTATGCTTTCTGTTACTTGGATTCCCCAGAGCCCATGAGGGCCCCCAAAGGCCTGGCTTTTGCTGAGATCCAGGCCCGCCAGCTGACCCTGCAGTGGGAACCGCTGGGCTACAACGTGACACGTTGCCACACCTACTCGGTGTCCCTGTGCTATCACTACACCCTGGGCAGCAGCCACAACCAGACCATCCGGGAGTGTGTGAAGATGGAGCGGGGTGTCAGCCGCTACACCATCAAGAACCTACTGCCCTACCGGAATGTCCACGTGCGGCTCGTCCTCACTAACCCCGAGGGGCGCAAAGAGGGCAAGGAAGTCACCTTCCAGACAGACGAGGACGGTAAGAGGCCTCCTGATCCCTGGTGCCCACAGACGCTACGTGTCTGAGACTGAAATTCCTGTAGGAGATTTTTTGCTTAGGTTTAAGCCGACTGTATGATAACAGAGTAATGATACTAATATCTGTTCCTTGGAAGACTTTGGGTAAAATTGGTATAATTTCTTCCTTAAAATGTTTGGGAACATTTACCAGGGAAGTCATTTCGGCCTGGGGTTTTCATTGTGGCAGGGTTTTTAATAACAATTTTAATTTTCAAAATAGATATTGGAATATTCAGGCTTTCTAGTCTTTGTATCAGTTTTGGTGTACTGAGTTTTTAGGGGTTTGATCATTTCACTTAAATTGTCAACTATCTTGACATAAAGTTGGCTATAATATTCTCTTGTTATATTTACTGAATGTCTGAAGGATCTATTGTGCTATTCCCTTTTTCATGCCTGATATTGGTAATTTGTGTCTTCTCTTTTTTCCTCATGTTTGTTCTTGGTAAGGGTATATAAATTTTATTAATCTTTACAAAGAGCCAAATTTTGGCCTAGTTTATTTTTTTTTTAATTTTATACTTACGTTCTGTGCTATTTCTTTTTAAAAATGCTTTCTTTGCATTTGATCAGCTGTTCTTTTAGTTTTTTGATATGGAAGCTTGTTAGATCATTGGTTTTGAGCCTGTCTTCATTTCTAATATATGCATTTAAAGCTATAAATTTCCCTCAGCCCTGCTTTAGCTTTATCACACAAGTTTTGCTATATCCTATCTTCAGTATCATTCAGTTTAAAATATTTTCTGATTTCTGTTATGATTCATTCTTTGACCCGAGTTATTTAGAATTACGTTGTTTGATTTCTGACTGGGATTTCTCTAATTATCTTTTTGTTATTGATTTCTGGCTTACACTATAGTCAGAGTACACGCTCTAATTTTGGTCTTTTGAAATTTGATCCATGCTTTATGGCCTGATATATGGTTGTAGGTGAGTGAGTCTCTCAGTCCGACTCTGCGACCCCATGGACGATACAGTCTATGGAATTCTCCAGCCCAGAATAGTGGAGTGGGTAGCAGTTCCCTTCTCCAGGGGATCTTCCCAACCCGGGGATCGAACCCAGGCCTCCTGCATTGCAGGTGGAATCTTTACTAGCTGAGCCACCAGCGATATATGGTTAAATTCTAGTAAATGTTCCATATCTACTTGAAAAAAATGTTCATTCTGTCATTGTTGAGTGTACTGTTTCACTTATATCAAGCTCACATTCATTAATTTCAGAACGCTTTTTATATATTAATGCACACGCACCTCATGACAACCTTGTCTGGCTGTTTACTGTTACCATTCCCGTTTTGCCGATGAGGTCCCATTACTAGTAGATGGGTAGCAGAGCTGGGTTTCAAACCTGGCCATCTGTTTGAGAGCTGTTTTTCTTAACAGCTACATTCTAATCTCAGCACAGGTCCAAAGCCTTCCTCCAGATTGCTGTAAATCCCCAGGTACCCCTAAGCTCCTTGGTTAATAGTTTTTTTGTTTGTTTGTTTCCTCACATGTACAATTTTCTGTCTGCACAGCAGTGGCCCAGATATAAAATTCAAGGCCTTTCTCAATTTCCAGAAAACCCCACTCACCTGAGGAAGTGTGTATGCCCTGTGCCCTGCACTGATGAGGGTTTGCTGGGGGTGGGAGTGAAGTCTGGAGGGGTTTACCCTAAATCATTGTAAATGTAGGGGAGGAGAAACTTAACTTTTTTCTCCTACCTATCTGAGGTTCATTGGCTCGGATCCTGTAAATTGACTGAGCAAAGATAGATTAACAAGATAAAAATATTAAACAAATTTTTGTTATAAATTCTATTTATTTTTTGTTATATATTCTTAAAAATTGAAGTGTGGTTAATTTGCAATATTGTGTTAGTTTTAGGCATAAGCAAAGGGATTCAGTTTATTATATATAATAAAATAAATTTTATTAATCTTTCAAAAGCTTATATAATGTATATATGTATGAATATATACACACATATATATATTCAGATTATTTTCCATTATAGGAAACAGGAGTTTATGAACACACGCTTTGCATATAATAGGGAGTACTCAGTGATGAGTAACTGAAAGGAGTGGTAAGAACTTGGGTTTATAAAGCATCTTAA
Source organism: Bos grunniens (assembly GCF_055505025.1). Lineage (NCBI taxonomy): Eukaryota > Metazoa > Chordata > Mammalia > Artiodactyla > Bovidae > Bos > Bos grunniens. The sequence goes on from NC_141166.1 coordinate 12,742,109, forward strand.
CCCAAGAACAATGAATTTTTAGAAAAGTGACAAGACAAAAGAAAAGGACTTCAAACTTCTAGGGGCCGCAAATTAGGGGAAATCAAATGTATGGGGAAACTAATGGTGGTCAGTAAAGTTTGTTAGGTAGATTCCTCTGGGCTAATAAGGGTCCAGAGGTTTCTCCATGATTAACTTCTGTCCTACCAGGTGGCGGGGGGTGGGGGGCACCTGTGCAAATGTATGTCCTACTTTTAGGCAAATAGGGGAAAGGTAGAGAATTTTTTCTTGTGTATGCTCCTATATTGTCTTCTCAGTTCAACTCAAGATAATCCTTATTCCAAGTGACATATTTTGGGGTAGCATGTACTCAGAATTCTCTCCAGTAGGAGGTGTTGTCAGCATTGGGAGTTTAGTCCTTCCAATAGGTCTGTAGTTGTGGTTTTACCTTTTCTGATCAGTGTATATTCTTTTTATGACTGGCTTCTCTGTCTCAGCTTTATGCTTGAGGGATTCAGCCAAGTTGCGTGTACAGTTCTAGAGAATTTATTCTCATTGCTGAATAATCCATTATGTGAATATTTATTCATCCTATTTACTATTGTTAGGCATTTGGGTTGCTTTCAACTATTTTACATTGGAGAAGGAAAAGGCAACCCACTCCAGTGGTTCTTGCCTGGAAAATCCCAGGGACAGAGGTGGGCTGCTGTCTGTGGGTCGCACAGGGTCAGACATGACTGAAGCAACTTAGTGGCAGCGGTGGCGGCAACTATTTTAAATTGTGCTGCAAATAAAATTCTTGTAGATTCTTTTTTTTTTTTGAAGATCTACACAATTTTGATGGGTTTATGCCTAGGAGTGGAACAGCTAGATTTCAGGGTTTGTGTTCATAATGAGATATATCCAGTTTTCTCAAGCGGTTGTGTTGAATTACACTCCCACTAGCAGTGTGTGAAAATTTCAGTTGCTCTGCATCCTCACCAACACTTGGAATTGTCTTTTTCCTTTTAACGTTTTGGTGGGTGAATAGTGGAATTGCCTGGTTAACTTAATTTTAACCCAAGGTTCTTGAGCTGTTATCTTGGTTTCCGCCTTCCCCTATCTTAGAAGTTCAGCTTCCGCACAAAGGTTTATCAAAGTGTTTTCCCAAACAAAGGAGGCCATTCTCTTCCTAGAGGAAATTCCTTGAGCCAGCTGTGAAGATGATACCTTAAAACAAAAACAAAACAAAACCATATCTGAAAGGGCTTCTGCTGAAATGTTGACAGTGTTTATCTCTGGGTGATGGAACTGTCGGTACCATTACTTTTCTTTATGCTTGTTTTGATTTTCTACATTGAACATATTGTTTGTGTAATTAGTAATTTTCAGACAAGAAAACATCTCCACCCATAATCCTGCCACTGTAAGGCAGTTGTTTTCATTTTTCTGGCAAATGTCTGTATTTTCTGAAAACCACTCAGCTGGAACAAAATAGGAGCATTCATTCTTCCTGCGAAATGCCTCCTGCACAGTAATGAAAATGCCAGCTGCCCTTTTTGAGCGCTCAGACGTAGGCCGGACCATATGAGAGTGCTGATAGGTATTTGCCTTGGGGCTTTATGTACATCACATCATTTAATTCTGGTCGAGGAGGTGTTGTTATCATCCCCATTTCACAGGTGAAGAAGCCAAGGCTCAGAGAGGCTGAGTGGTCCAAGCGTCCCAGCTAGGAGATGGCAAGGCTGGAATCTGGTTCCAAAGCTCGCTTTTCCCTGCCCCGTGTCATCTTTCCCTCGCAGTGCCTGGCGGGATTGCGGCTGAGTCCCTGACCTTCACTCCGCTGGAGGACATGATCTTCCTCAAGTGGGAGGAGCCCCAGGAACCCAATGGCCTCATCACTCAGTATGAGGTCAGTGGGGCCCTGGTGGACGGTGGGCCCACAGGTTGGAGAGGGCAGTGTGTGGGGTGGGAGAACAGAGGTGATCATTGGAGTTCCTTCAGCTGTGGCTGGGGTCCATACCCTATGGGTGATGGGGGACCTGAAGGCAGAAGGCAAAGGTACCCAGAGGCCTGGGCTGAGGGTACCCACGGTTCCCCCAAGCCTCCGCCTTTGCCCAGCCATTTCCCTGGCTCACCTGAACCATGATGGGTGGGAGGCTACTTCCCCACCCCTGAGCCTGCCTCTTGCCCATTCTGCCCCTAGATCAGCTACCAGAGTGTTGAGTCGTCAGACCCGGCGGTGAACGTGCCGGGCCCACGGCGTACCATCTCCAAGCTCCGCAACGAGACCTACCATGTCTTCTCTAACCTGCACCCGGGCACCACCTACCTGTTCTCGGTGCGGGCCCGCACGGGCAAAGGCTTTGGCCAGGCGGCGCTCACCGAGATCACCACCAACATCTCAGGTGAGCCCCGCCTGACATAGCCTGGCCCCTCTGGGGAGGGCCAGAGTCCCCTGGGCACGGAGGTGGGGCTTCTTGGGGGTGGAAATGGAGGACTCCTGCTGAGATAAATGAACCATTTAGAGGGTGAGGTCAGGGAGGATTAACTCAGAGGGTTCTGGAGATGGTTGGTGGAATCCGAGGGCTGAGGTCAGGGGTCAGGGAAGCTCAGGTCAGAGGGAACAGGGAGGCAGAGGCTGAAGGGGAAGTGGTCGGATGGCAGAGGTCAAGGAGCCTGGAGGCCTGGCCTTCCTGGTGCAGTGGCCAGGCTCCGGGCTTATGTCCTTGTCCCCTCCCCCAGCGCCCAGCTTTGATTATGCTGACATGCCGTCACCACTGGGCGAGTCTGAGAACACCATCACCGTGCTTCTGAGGCCGGCACAGGGCCGCGGGGCGCCCATCAGGTGGGCATGCATGTAACGGAGGGGCGGGAGGTCAGGGCGGTAAAAGAGGCCTGTGCTCTGACCCAGAACCCCAACCCAGGCCCGCTCACCCTTGTCTTCCCTCAGTCTCCTCCTCAGAGTTCAGAGTGTCAGGAGGAGGATGTTCTGTGATCCTGGGCAGGTGGAAGGCTGGCACTCACTCCCCTCAGGTCGTGGGCTGTCTGGTGGTGACTGTCACAAGATCTTGAACAGGAGATTGTTTGGATCTCTCCAGAGGACCTACCTCTGACACCTTGGGGCTTTATTTCTCCCCAGCTTTTCCCTTGGGGGTTCCTGTCGAGGGAGACACAAGGATGAGTTTTCTGGAAGGCTAGGGCATCTGGCCACATGGGGTCATCTCTCTGGAGTGTCTGAGAGCTTGGCTTCCCTACTTTTTTGCAGAGAAAGCAGATGCTGCAGTGACTGTTTCTGTTGGGGAGAAGGTGCTGGAGATAAGATGGGGTGTGTGTGTGTGTGTGTGTGTGTGTGTGTGTGAGATTGTGGGTGTGATGTGTGTGTATGTGAGAGTGTGAGTGTGTTTGTGCAATGTGTGCACACACTTCCTGTGGGCCAGACGTCATCTTAGGGACTTTACCTGCATGAGTCATTTGATTCTCACGGCAGCCGGTGGAGTGGGTATCAGCACCCTTATTTTCCGCATCAGGAAGCAGGCTCAGAGAGCCTGAATAATGTGCCCCTGAGGCCATATGCCTGGTAAGCGATAGCGCTGGGATTTGAAAGCCTGTACAGGCTGTACCTTTCCTTGAAGTCATGGAGCCTCCCTGGCCCTCTGGTCCACCCCCTCCTTCCCATAAAAGCTCAGGCACCAGGAGAGGGTGACAGCCTGCAGTTGGCCATGAGAGAGTCCTACTGAGACCCCCTAAGGTGGCAGGGGGTTTCCCAGGTGCTCTTGACACTCACTCACTTCCTCACTCCTCCTCGCTTTCACTTTTTCCTCCTGCTTTGCCTCCCTATATTTGCTACTGCACAGTCTGATTTGGGCTGATTCCCAGACACTAACGGGAGCTGCAGGAAGAAGTCTGCAGAGCTCAGTGGAATTTGGCATTTTGCAGGAGGCTCAGGACACTGGTGCCTCTGAATTGGGAGGAGTTGGGGACCCAACTACTCCAAAAAAGAAGCACCTTCTCCTTTCCTTGTCCCCTTGGGGGATCCTGTGAGCAGCCCAGTCAGCGTCTCAGGCAAGCCTGGGATGGGGCGAGGAATGGACCATGTGAGGTGGAGAGGCCCGATGACAGTGTGACCTTGGACATGTCCCTTCACCTCTCTGAGCCTCCCTTTCCTTTGTGCCTTATGGTGATTGTCCCAGATCAAGATGTGCTTTGTTCACGCTTCATGATTATTAGCATCTCCTGGCGGGACCTGGGGCCAGAGGAGGCCTGACCTCGGCCTGGGAAATGGAGTTGAGAGGGGCCTGGGCTGGCTAAAGATGGGATGAACCTGTCTGGCCTAAATCTTAGGGTGCTAGGGTGATTCCCTCCTAACTTGGGAGCTCAAAACAAAACAAAACAAAAAAAACAGCTGGAGAGCAAGGAAAATGCATTTCTACTTTCCCAGAGTGCAGGCTGTCAGTATGGGGTGTCACACGCCCAGACGTGACTGAGGCTGGGAGTGGAAAGATTTAAATTTGTCAGCATTCATTTATTTACTCTTGGCTTTGTTCCACAGAGGATTTGGAGGAGCTCATAGGACAAGGCCATTCAGTATGGTGATGAAAATAAATAGACACACACAAGATGGGATCGGGAGACAGAGACCAGGGAACACAAATCAGCCATCAGGCCTGGGAGATGGCAGGCTCAGAGCTGCAGACCCAGGGCTGCCTCTGGGTTGGGAGAGTATTCGAGACGTAGGTTTAGTGTGACCTCGTTTGCCTGCTCAGTGACTGGCTCCCCCACTGGAGGCCAGTTCCAGGAAGCCCAGAGCCCCAGGTGCCCAGCGTAGGACTCATGTCTGAGCTAAGTAAAAACTTTCTGCATGAATGAATGCATTGTGTCTTACTCGAATTTACTGAGGCCTAGAGGGAACAGTTGGGAACCTGGTTGGAGCCCGGGACTTGAGGTTCCCAGGCCCTAGGAGTCAGGGTGGAGCTTCAGGGCTCGGTTGGCTTGAGCAGGGCCCACATACTTTCAGCCTTAGTTACAGTAATAACAGTTGCCAGGCACTGGCTGCTTGTTAAACTTGCCTCTTTGCTCACCTCTACCTTATGCAGCCATCCCTGTAATCATTCCCATTTTACAGAGGAGAAAACTGAGGCCCAGGGAGCCTAAGTGACTTGCCCAGAGCTGAGATGAGGGCTGTCCTGAGCCTGACCCCAAAGTCCGCACCCTTAGTCACCAGATAGCTCTCCCTGTCCTCTGGCCACTGTGACCACTGCCCTGTTCCCTCCCCATGTCCAGTGTGTACCAGGTGATTGTGGAGGAGGAGCGGCCGCGGAGACTCCGGCGGGAGCCTGGCAGCCAGGACTGCTTCCCGGTGCCGCTGACCTTCGATGCAGCGCTGGCCCGGGGCCTGGTGCACTACTTTGGGGCCGAACTGGCGGCCAGCAGTCTGCCTGAGGCCATGCCTTTCACCGTGGGTGACAACCAGACTTACCGCGGCTTCTGGAACCCACCGCTTGAGCCCAGGAAGGCCTATCTCATCTACTTCCAGGCAGCAAGCCACCTGAAGGGGGTGAGGGGCCGGCCAGGGTCGTGGTGGGGGCGGTAGGGGAGGGGGGCAGGCTCAGGACAGGCCGGAGCAGGCTGCTACAGAAGCTGGAGACAATGCCCCATCCTCTACCCCTCCACCCTTCGCCTCCCACTAACCGTATTCTCCACCTCCTTCCCCATATTGCGCCCAGGCCTCCCGTAGCCCTGTGCACCTCTGCCTACCCATCTGAGCCCTGCCCTCCTAACCCCAGACACCTTCTCTCCAGTACTAACCCTTTCCGGGGGCTTCTTCCCTGATGGCTCAGATGTAAAAGATTTGCCTGCGATGCAGGAGACCCGAGTTTGATTTCCTGGGTCGGGGAGATCCCCTGGAGGAGGGCATGGCAACCCACTCCAGTATTCCTGTCTGGAGAATCCCAGAGATGACAGAGGAGCCTGGTGGGCTTTTCCCGGATTCATTTCTATCCAAGCTCCCAGTCTGGTCCCTGCCGCCTCCTGAGGCCCTGGTCTTCCATCTCAGGTTCCTCTGGCTCCAGAGGGTGTCCCTCTCCTCGTCTGGCTTTCACCTGACCTTGAAGCCTAGGACCCGCCTCCTCCCTCCCTGAAGCCCCGCCCTTCTCCAGGCTCCTCCCTCCTCGGATCGCTCCTTTCCAGGCTGCCCCCTGGCCAAGCGGACCTCTGGACCTGAGCGCTACCCTCATTTCTGAGCACCTCCTCCTTACCCCCTCCTTGTTTTTTTTTTTTTTTCCTGTTCCCACCCATCTCATTCCACTTTCCTAAGGCATCGGTCTGTTTGTGGACCCCTCCCCTTCTTGGCCCCTCTGTCCCTGGTTCCCCGTCGACCCTCCTGCCGGTGGGGTGTGTTTAGTTACAGTTCACACCAGAAAAACCCTGACCAGGGCTAAGACAGCCTGTCTAAGGTTGCCTCTGGGGAGGGTCGGGTCCTGGCTTCAGCAGTGCTGAGACCCACTCCATCTGTGCCTCCAGGAGACCCGGCTGAACTGCATCCGCCTCGCCCGGAAGGGTAAGTCCCCCTGATTCAGTCCTTCCGCCGCAGGTTTCTTACTTGCTGGGCTCTGGGGAGGTGGACGCTGGGCACTCAGGGCTGTGGGAGCTGAGGCGGGAGGTCTGGCAGACTGGTGGGGGCCAGGGAACATTTCCTTCTTGGGCCTTATGTGCCCCATCTCGAGGGCTTCTTCTCCCAGCCTGGGCACACACCCTCACACCACTATGGTCACAGAAGGGGCCTGGCAGAGGGTGAGCCATTGAAGTTGGGAATGGGGTGGTGGGTACTGGACCCTGGTCCTGGAGTCTGTATCTGCCCCCTTTCCTGTGGGGAGGAGAAGGGGGATAGCATGGACCCTGTAGCACTGACTCTGCTCCCAGATGGGGAATGTGGGTGGTTTCCAGTCCTGAGATGCCCTAACCGAGCCCTCGATACGTAATTCTCTTCCCTTGTTGCCTCCCAGGAGGGCAGGAGGCTGCGTCTGAAGGCCCGGTACACATCCTCCATCCCCCATCCACTGAAGGATGGGGAGGATTTGAGGCAGGAGAGAGGGCATCGCAGTGGGCACCACAGTCCTGTGCCTGCTGGGCTGTTCTGATGAGGAGCTATTCCAGATAGGGGCACAGGGCACGTAAGGCCTCTGACCGGAGGATGCGGAAGGTGGGAGGGACGGTGAGAGATGGGTCTGATTGACTGAAAGGCGGGACATGTGCTGATGATGGGCAGATGTTTTTGTGCACCTGTTTGTGCAGCCTGGTTTATTCCTTGGGGCTTCAGTTTAGTCACTCAGTCATGTCTGACTCTTTGAGACCCCCATGGACTGCAGCACGCCAGGCTTCCCTGTCCATCACCAACTCCCGGAGTTTAGACCTCTGCAAGCAGGGGGAAGGTGGTTCCCGCCTCCGCTCTGATCCTCTGTCCTGTGTTGTTCTCCCCAGCCGCCTGCAAGGAAAGCAAACAGCCCCTGGAGGTGTCCCAGAGGTCGGAGGAGATGGGACTCATCCTGGGCATCTGTGCGGGGGGCCTTGCTGTCCTCATCCTCCTGCTGGGGGCCATTATTATTATCATCCGAAAGGGGTGAGTTAGGCCAGTGCCCTGGCCCACCCGGGGCTTCTGCCTGTCTGAGGCTGGGTGAGCAGAGAGGAGGCTAAGGGTTGGTTGGGCAGCCGCCTGGTGGGCGTGTGGAGGGCTGCCAACCTGGACATCAGGCCTGTGGATCGACCCAAGCCGGTGAGGGGAAGCCCAAGACTCTGCAGATGGAGCTGCCCCAGAGTGGCTTGGCTGGAGCCCAGGTCTGGCCGGTGCCAGGTGCCCCTGTCCAGGGAAAGGCTCTCAGTGTCCGTTGCCAAGGAGCCGTGCTGGGAGTGGCCCCACCCGACTGTGCCCGCTGGGCTGTTCTGATGGGGATGGTGGGGAGGTGACCTGACTTGGCATCCTCAGTGCACGAGAGATCTTCTGCCATCGCGTCTGCCCTAACCACGGGGTTGGCGTGTTGTCCCTGAGCAGTGGGGGGCGGGGCTCACTCCCCTTCACACCGAGGACCCTGAGCAGCGGCTCTTCCCAGGCTCCATCTTCTCTTGGGCTCAGCTTGCCCTGGACTCTGTTACTGTTGATCCCTGAGGAGTCCTTCTGGGCCTGTGACTCAGAGGAGACCTCCCTTCCTGCCCTTGCCATTTCCCAGGCCTCAAAGGTCCAGCCTTATGTTTGTGTGGGAGGCATTTTTGGGTACATTTCACAGTGGGCAGACTGCATACCAGCCTATCTTAGAACCTAGAACTTAAACTGTTTTGGAGTTTTAGAAATCCAGGATGTGAGATTCTGAGAATCTCCAAGTTTAGAACTGTGGAGGCTCTGAACCTGGACACTGAGAGCTGCCATTGTAGTTCAAGGATGTCTGCTGCTGCTGCTAAGTCGCTTCAGTTGTGTCCGACTCTGTGCAACCCCATAGACGGCAGCCCACCAGGCTCCCCCATCCCTGGGATTCTCCAGGCAAGAACACTGGAGTGGGTTGCCATTTCCTTCTCCAATGCATGAAAATGAAAAGTGAAAGTGAATTCGCTCAGTCGTGTCCGACTCCCAGCGACCCCATGGACTGCACCCTACCAGGCTCCCCTGTCCATGGGATTTTCCAGGCGAGAGTACTGGAGTAGGGTGCCATTGCCTTCTCCCTCAAGGATGTCTAGCCTAGTGATTTTCCCATCTTCCAAAAGCAGCAGAACCTATCTTCGAAACACTAAATAAACCTCTCCTGAGAACCAGTACATGGGGCACTAAAGACTGAGCCTTGGTTTGGAACTCGGTGGGCTTCTGAGACCCTGCCCCACCTCATTTTCCTTGCCCCACCTCATTCCCTACCAGGCAGCCCCAGGACACTGTGGTCCAAGCCCCTTAGTTGAGGAATGGAGACGCTGAGCCCCAGAGGGGGCAGAGACCTGCCCAAGGTCACCCGGGAGCCAGAGACAGAGCCTGCTCCATCCTCTCCCCTCCTGGGCTCTGGCTTCTGCGACCCTTGCTGCTGCCAAGTTGGGCACGCGTGGGTGGGTTGGCTCTGGGTCTCTGGGCTGTCAGGAGCAGATAAGCAGGATCCAGGGAGAGAAGGAGAACTGGGCAGGGCCCCCCTTGCCTGAGGCCAGGCACCAGCAGGAAAGAGACTCTCCCCAAGAGTTTCGGGGTGGGGGCATGCCAGCAGTGGGGTGCTGGGATGGTCTGTTCAGGGCATCAGGCTCTGATTGTTCCCTGTGAAGCTTCCTGAGGCAAAATCATTTAAACTGTCATTTAATGAGTATTATGCTGTGCCAAGAGCTCTCCACACATCACCCATTAGAACCGTAGTTACTGATCACCTACTGTGTACCAGGCGCTGTTCCGGCACTCGGGAGACATCAGGGAATTTTTCCTTCCTGGATCCTGACTCACAAAGCAGATCTAAGTTCCTTTTCACAGGTCGGGAAACTATTATTAAGCGACTCGCTCATGTCACTTTAAGTAGCAGGTCCTGACTGGACCCAGGCCTGACCGCAAAGCTCATCCTCCATGTGGCCCGGCATGTGAAGGGCCTCACCACGGCTGGCACACAGAAGTTCCTATAGGGGGCGAGGCCCTGGGGGTGGGGAGTGGCACAGATAGAGGGCTGTAAGGGAGGGGTCAGATTCGGGGAATTGCAGGCGGTATTTGAGTCTCTCCAGATCTACTCTTGAGGGAAGACTGGCAAAGTAGGGAAGGTCACCCACCCCAGCAAAGAGAGTGCCAGGCCCAAGAGAGGATGGATGGGTCAGAGATGCTACCAGAGCCTCACTGGGAAGCCCTCCACTTCATGCAGCTGCTACTGGAAGCCTCTAGGATCCCTTCCCCGTAGCCACCTGCCTCTGCCCTGTTCCTTCTTAGATCCTCTAAAAGCCATTCAGTCCCATTCTGTAGCCCCTTGCTGCTTTCCCCCGAATCCTACCTGGCCTTCCGGGTTCACTGTGCTCTTGAGGGCTCCCTCAGTCTGCACCGTGGGTGCCATGGGGCAGAGCAGCTTTGGCAGGGATGGGGGTGTTCAGTTCAGCCTGGGGTATGGATGAAATGGACAGATTAGGAGGTTTCTAAGGGCGAGCAGCCCCCAGGGAGCTCCCGTGCACCCTACTGGAGGAAGGAGGCACCAGGGGTGGGGTGGAGGTGGCTGGGAGCAGGTCTCAGCTTCTTCATCCTGCCCCCTGGACAGTGAGGCTGGATGCACCTGCCCCTGTGAACTCTGGGCTGCCCCGGGCCAGTTGGACCCTTTAGTTCTGCTTCCAGAGACCCTCCCACTTCCCTTTGCAGCACTCCCCCGACCCTGCCCACCCCACCCTGCCCTTCACTCACATACTCACAGGCTTTGCTCAGTGTTTCTCTTCCCTGCTGGACTGAGAACTGCATGAAGGCAGAGGAGGTTCTGTCCTGTTGCCTGTGTGTCCCCCGGGTGCTCTGTGTATGACTTATGGATACTCGGGTCCTCCTGAACCCGCGCCCCGGCCCAGCAAGCAGAGGGGCAGGGAAGGGCTGGGTGCATGCTTGCTGTCCAGGAGGGGATTATTTTTAACCTCACTTGTTTAGAGGAGAAAATGGAAGCTCAGAGAGGTGGAGTTCTTTTAGTTATTTTTCTTCATTTATTGATTACTCGGTTTAATAAAATCTGTATAGAGGGAATACATATTCCCTGGGCACTGTCCTGGGCCCTGGGGATCCACAGTGGGCAAAAGCAACCACGATGCGGTCCTCTTGTGCTTTGTGGCTATGCATGGGGAGTCTGGCATTAAACTAAAAAAAGCACAAATTGTGAAAAGACCAGGGTGTCAGGGTGAAGGGGCAGAGAGAGAGCAAAGGGGGAACTAATGAAGTTGGTGATTGTGGGGGAGTCCATAGGATCGGCCCTTTTGAAGTTATGACAGTTCAGCTGAGACCAGAAGAATGCCACTCCTTCAGCCCATCTCCCTGCCCTCAGGGCCACTCTGACCAGCTCAGGGCCCTGGACCCCCACTCTGTCCCTAGGATGGAAGACGTGCTGTGCGACCATGTTTCTCCCGCCCTGGCTGGGCCTCTGTCTTCCCCTCCCATCTCCTTGCCTTCCCCTCCCTGCTGATGGGGTGACGTGGGCGCGGGTGAGTGGAGGACCCTGGAGCGGGCCTGGAAGGGGCCTCAGGAGGGGCTGGCTCTGGGGTCAGGGTCTTGGGCCTGGTCTGGACTCTCGCTGACCCCCTGTGAGCCGCGGACTGACATGACTCTTGGGACCCGGCTCCTCGCCGGGGAGGTGGGATCAGACCTGCCCCACGACCCCACTGCCGGTGCCTCGAGGTCCCGTCAGGGCTCTCGGCCCAGCTGTGCTCTGGGTGCTCACGAGGGGGCCACGCGGCTCCTTTAGTGGACCCCACACCCAGGGGCAGTCCGCGTGGCTGAGGGGGGCCCCCCTGGCGTCCAGCCCCCCTCCCCATCCCGGCCGCTCATTTCTTCCCAGCTTGCAGAGGGCTGTCCCTTCAGGGGCAGTGGAGCCTGCGGGGTGCAGGGGGGTGGCATGGGGACTGCCGGGGGTGGTCTGCAAGGATGAGTGCACAGTTACCTCGAGTGTGTGAATGCAGGCATCTGTGTGTGAGTGTGTTTGTGAACATATGTCTGTGTATGTATCTGTGTGTGCCAGTGTGTGTGTTTGAGTACAGGTGTCTGAGTGTCTGCATGTAGGTCTGTGTAAGTGCATGAGTGTGTCCTTGTGCTTCTATGTGAGTGTGTGTTTGTGAATATATGTCTATGTATGTATCTCTGTGTGTTTGAGTACATGTGTCTGAGTGCATGTATGTCATAGGTCTGTGTTTGTAAGTACATGAGCGAGTCCATGTGTTTCTATGTGAGTGTGTATTTGTGAATATATGTCTCTGTAGGTATCTCTGTGTGTCAATCTGTGTGTTTGAGAACATGTGTCTGAGTGTCTGCATGTATGTAATAGGTCTGTGTTTGTAAGTACATGAGTGAGTCCATGTGTTTCTATGTGAGTGTGTGTATCCATGAACATGTCTGCATGTGTATTTCTCTTTGTGAACACATGTGTGTAAAAGCTCTGCTTCCCTCCCAGCCCTTTCCCCACCTCCTCTCACTCCAGCAGTGGGCTTGGGGAAGGTTCTGGAAGGAGCCGGGCCAGCCCTTGGGTCAGAGAAGGCCCTCTGACCCCTTGGTCCCAGGCCAGCCCGGTCCCCAGCAGAGAAAGCACCAGGCCCCTCCCACTGGCGGTGCTGCCCTGGGCCCCTCCTCGTGCACGAACCGTGGCCCACCTGTGTGTTCTCTTTGCACGCTGCCAGGAGAAACCACTATGCCTACTCCTACTACCCGTAAGTAGCGCACCTGCCCGGGGGCCCCGCCCCTCCTGGGGAGCGCCTCCCCCCCGCCCCGACCCTGCCTGGAGTCAGCACCTCCTCCACGGCCACTCTGCCTCTGAGCTTCCCTCCTCTGCTGTCCCTCCTCTCCCTGCCATCCTCCTGTGTGGAGGTCATGAGCGCTTGCTCTGTGCCAAGTCTCAGGTTCAGATCCAGCTCTCTGAGCCGCCCCAGACAAGTCATTGGACCTCCCAGAGCCTCCTGTCCTCTTGACCCCAGGGCAGCCCCTTGTGTCTCAAGCCACTCCTGCTGGTCGGGACCTCCCGAAATCAGACCTCAGTTAACGTCCAGGAAGGTCCTTGCTAGGGTCCTGCTCTGGGTCCACAGCCTGTGTACGCGTGCATGTTGGGGGCAGAGACAGGGCAGCTCCCAGGGCACCTCCAGCCCTTCTCCAGCTGGGCCCAGCTCCTCAGACCCACTGATCCCTGCACACCTCCCCTAAGCTCAGTTCTTCACACAGAAACCACACGATAACCCCGAGAAGAGGCCCTGTGATCGCCCCATTTCACTGATGAGGAAACTGAGGCTCAGGGAGGTTAAGGACTTGTCAGAAGTCACAGGGCATGCAGAGACGGGGTTGCAGCCCAGGCACCCGTCTAACTCCATGGCCTGCCGATGCTGCTCTGTTTTCCGCCTCTGGGATCTCTGACCCTGCAAGCCTTCCAGATCATTCCCCTGCACCCGTGCTTGTCCCCTCCTTGCAGAGCAGGCCCAGGTGGCCCCAGGCCAGCCCAGAGGACGGTGGTCTCTCACCTCCTCCCTGGACCCTCTTCTTGCATCGACATCACCCATTGTCACACTGGCTTTTCCAGCAACCACACCCCCGTCAACACACGTGGAGCCTCCGGCTCAGCTGTTGCTTGAGCTCCTAACAAGGCAGCGCTCCTGCTCCCTCTACTCTGCAGCTGTTTTTCAAAAACATTATTTTATTGAAGTGTAGTTGATTTACAATGTTGTGTTAATATCTGCTGTACAGCAAAGTGACTCAGTTACACACATATATATATTCTTTTCATATTCTTAAAAAATTTTTTTTAATTGGAGGATAATTGCTTTACAGTATTGTGTTGCTTTCTGCCATACATAAACATGAATCAGCCATAGGTATACATATGTCCCCATCTCCCACCCCATCCCACCCCTCTGGGTTGTCACAGAACACTTAATTTTGAACCTAAATGCAGAACTTTTCCGAGTTGTCCATATTACACAGCATCGGCTTGATCGCACCCTGAGGTCGGCTGGAGGCCACAATGCAGTGTCCCCCCTGGCTCTGTCTGCGGATCTGGTTGGTTGATGTTTGAAGTTCTTCTGCCAAGTAGAGCAGGAGGCCTGGGCGGGAACAGAGCCCTGTGGTTCACTGCTGCAGACTGCCTCCTAGGCCAGGATCCTCTCGGGACGGGTCCTCCCGGGCTCCAGGGTCCAGCCAGCCTGACGGGCTGTCCTCTGTCCGAGGCCCTCTGTCTGTCGTCCCTGTGGTCGCTGGTGTCTGACCTGTCCCCCCACCCCTGTCTCCTTCCCCACCTCTCTCCTTGTCATTATGCCTTTTTTCCCTCCTCTCCCTTCTCTGTATCCTCCTAATTCTCTTGTCCCACCCCCATCTCCCTCTTCACCTCCCTTCCTCCTCCACCTTCTGTCCTATGTTGATGGTCAAGGTCACAGCCACAGAGACCTCTCCTCATCTGCCCCCAAAGGGTCTTTGGCTCTGCCCTGGGCCGGAGTGAGGGAGATATCCAGAGCCTGAAGGCGGATGGGAGTCCGAGACCTGGGCCCGCTGAGCCGACTCAGATTGGGAAAGGCACACCCACCGCAGTGCATAGCCACACTGGTCCCCAGCACGGACACAGAGCCCTCTTTCCTGTGTTTCCCAGAGGAAACACATTGTCGTCCTGGCAGGAGGGGCATCCAGAGGTCATCCTGTCCCTTCCCCTGCCCCCAGCAGCTCTGGAGCTGGGAAGGGCTAAGTGGAGTTTGTCTCTCTGGGGGAGTGAGTCCCACACTATCCTCTTCATCTCCACGATGACCAGTGTCCCTGAGCCCGCATGACCTGGAAGTCCTCTCTCAGGTCTGCCCTGCGTCCTGCATGCTGTACGGCTGGGCAGGTGAATGGTTCTCTGGTCTTGAGCCCTCCCTGTGATCGGGTCCCGGCTCTTTTCCAGTCTCAGCGCCGTTCCCACATCCTTTCCCTTTGCTTGTGTTTCAGCCCCTCAGACGTGGAGCCTTGATCCTTGCCTTCCCATCCCTGTTCTTCCTCCTACTTTCCTCCATGTTCCCTGGGGTTGCAAACTACCATCCACATCTAAAGCTGGACTGGAGACCTGGGCTGTGCAGGGGTCCCTGCCCAGGGTCCTCTCCAGAAGCTCCCCCTCTTGGGAAGGACTGGGCCTTCTCCCTCTGCAGCTTCCGGCAGCTGGATGGGCTGGTGGGCAGCGACAGGAATATGGACGCTGTGTGGATTACTTAAGCCTAGTGTGGCCCGTGGGAGGACCATCCTGGGGTTCCTGGGGGTAAGAAAAAGTCGTGATTGGGATTTATTCCGTGTCCACTGAACACTGGACGCTGAGACTGGCCGAGCTCTAGCCAGACCCTCTGCCTGAAGGAGAATTGCAGTGCTTTCCCATGCGGGAGGAAGAGGTCCCAGGGCAGCTGCCTGGTGAGGCCAGAGGAAGGAAGGTTATGTGTGGGGCCTGCAGGGGCCGGAGCTGGGCAGCCGTCTTCCTCGTGGTGGATGCGGTGATTGTTGTGACACAACAGTAGGCCTCTCATGACTGTCCTCCCCATTTTCTGAGCCCTCAGGCCCAGTGAGAGTTAGGAGGCATATCCCAGCCCGAGGCCACCACTGCTCCATCCCTTGCTCTCAGCAAAAGTCCATGGATGGGGACCCTTGTTGTTCAGGTCCCAAGTTGTGTCTGATTGTGTCTGCGACCCCGTGGACAGCAGCACGCTCTCAGCAAAGGTCCGTGGATAGGAACCCTTGTTGTTGTTCAGGTCCCAAGTTGTGTCTGATTCTTTGCAACCCCGTGGACTGCAGCATGCCAGGCCTCTCTGTCCCTTGCTATCTCCCAGGGTTTGCTCAAACCAATATCCATTGAATCAGTGATGCCATGCAAGCATCTCATCCTCTGTCACCCTTTTCTCCTTCTGCCTTCAATCTTGCCCAGCATGAGGGACCCCGCCCGGTCCCTTTTGGGCGAAGAGGCAGCTTTCCGGGTCTGGTGAGCAAAGGGTGGGGCCAGAGTCCCTTTAGCACCCAGAGATGCTTCTAGACTGGCTCCTGGCCTCAAGGCCCCTGACTGCCGGGTCTCCCCATCCACCTCTGGGTGCTGTCCTGTCCAGCTGAGCACCCATGTCTCCCATCGACCCTCCTCTGCAGGAAGCCGGTGAACATGACCAAAGCCACTGTCAACTACCGCCAGGAGAAGACCCACATGATGAGCGCTGTGGACCGGAGCTTCACGGACCAGAGCACGCTGCAGGAGGATGAGCGGCTGGGCCTCTCCTTCATGGACGCCCACGGCTACAGCCCCCGGGGTGAGTGCCTGCCCCTTCCTCGTGGCCCCCAGGCACTCCTGCCCCAGACTCCTGAGCCAACAGCACAGAGCCCCCCATCAGCAGATTCTGTAACACCCCGAACCACAGGACTAAGCATCCTGCTGGGTACCAGCACAGGCCCTGGGGATACAGAGAAGGCACCGGTGTTATCTTTGCACTGGAGGAGCTTTAGGAAAATGGAGGTCTTAGACATAGATTCATCTAAAAGGAGTGTGAGTTCCCATGTTAATTGTGAGAAGTGTTCTGGAGACTCAGGGAAGGGAGCGCTGCTGCCGGGTCAGAGCCATCTCCTTCCTTCTGTGTGAAAGGAAGTGCTCTGGAATTAGACCTCGGTTTGCATCTCAGGTCCCCTGAGCTGTGTGACCTGAGGCAAGTGGCTTAACCTCTCTGGTTGTCTGCTTCCTCGTGTATAAAATGAGGAGGAAGATTGTCTCTGCTGGTGGTGCTGCTGGGAGACTAAATGAGAATGTATATACATCATTTAGTGCTATGGCTGGCCTGCAGGGAGAGGAGGGTGAGTCAGCTGTATATGTTAGGAGCTTCTCATCAATCGCTTCATCACACATCTTTTGATTCGACTTAGTGCTGATTTGTACAAAAGGAAATAGACTATTTAGGAAAATCATGAAGTCGTAATAATACAATAATCACTGCTGAAGCCCACTGGTGAATTTGAAAGTCATCTGAATGCGTCTCTCATAGCCCTTACCTCCCTCTTAGATGTAAATATTCCCTTGAAATTTATGTTTATAACTTTCTTGGCTTTTGGGGAGTAATTTTTACCATGTGTGCATGTGTCCCCAAACAGTGCATTCTATAATTTCGCTCATTCTGAGCTTGATAAAAATGAAATTGCTCTCTATTTTTCAGCTCAACACCATGTTTCCAACATTTACCCAGGTGGATGTTTTGCTATAGTTCATTTATTTTCTCTGATGTATAGTTTTCCATTGTATGAATATATCACAATTTATTTCTCCATCCTGCCATCCACGGGCATTTGATTTGTTCCTAGTTTTCTTGTTATTACAAACGAGGCTGCTGTGAATGTTCTTAAATGAATCTCTAGATGCACCTGCACAGCAGCTTCTGGAAATAAGAGCTGCTGGATTATAAAGTATGTGCTTGTTCTGCTTTCTGAGACAGGGCCAAATTGTTTTCCAAAGCGTCTTTGCCTGTGTTCATTCCTAGCAGCAGGGTGTAAGAGTTTGCATCACTCCACATCGAGATCAAAACTTGCCAGGCTTCTTCACTTTTGCCAAACTAGTTTGTATAAAGATGGTAATTCTCTATAGTCTTAATTTGCATTTCTCTGATTACTAATGAAGTTGAACATATTTGCAAATCATCATCGGCCATTCAGGTTTCTTCTTCCGTAAAATGCCTGTTCATGTCTTTTACCTAATTTTCTGTTTGGTTTTCTGTTGCTTTCTTAGTGGTTTTTAGGAGTTCTTTATATATTTAGGATGAGACTCATTTGTCTCTTATGAATTGCAAATATCTTCTCCCAATTTGTGGCTCATCTTCACTGGTTATTTATAGTGTCTTTGGATGAACAAATTTTTGTGTAGATTTAGTCAAGTTCATCAGTCTTTTCCTTTTTGATTTCTATTTTTGTGTTTGTTTAATGAATTCTTCTGTATGCAAAGTTGCAAGACATTTTTTACTTTTTTCTAAAACTTTTAATATTTTGCATTTCACTTTTACGTCTTTATCCATTTGTAGTTGATTTTTGTATGTGATATAAATTATTTTTTTTCTATAGGGAAAACCAACTGAAAACCATCGGAAAACCATCATCATAATACCTGATGATGTCCCAGCATCAGGTATTATAGTTCATATTTTCACCACTGATTTGCAGAGCCACCCCGTATCATATATCACATTTCCATATATATATGGGCTATGTTTTGGCTCCCTGTTCTTTATCATAGGCCAGTTTGGTGATTCCTGTGTCAGTACCAAACTAGCTAATTACCATAGGTATCTAGGTCTTGATATCTGAAACATCAAGCCCTCTCAACCTTATTCTTCACCAAGGATGTCTTGGATATATTTGCCTTCATTCTTTTCCTTAAAAATTTTAGAATCATCTCTTCAAATTCCTTGGAAAACTTTGTTGGCGGAATGTGCATTGAATCTAAGGATTGGTTTTCATTTTGTAAAACCGAAACTCGACATCCATTAAACTCCCTGTTCCCTCTCTTCTCAGTTCCTGGCCACCACCATTCTACTTTCTGTGACTTTGATTACTATCTCATATAAGTGGAATCATGCAGTACTTGTCTTTAGGGACTAGCTTATTTCACTTAGCATAATGTCCTCAGAGTTCATCCATGTCGTAGCATCTTTTAGAACTGCCTTTTTTAAAATTGCTTTTTTAAAAAATTAATTTTTTTAACTTTTAGTTTTTGGCTGCACCGCATGGCATGAGGGATCTTAATTCCCTGGCTAGGGGTCATACCTGTGCCTCCTGAAGTGGAAGCTCAGAGTCCTAACCACTGGGCTACCAAGGAACTTCCAGAATTGCCTTTCTTTTTAAGGCTGAATAATATTCTATTGTATGTATATGCTTGCTTTTCTGACCCATTTGCCTGTTGATAGACACTTCGGTGGTTTCCAAGTTTTAGCTATTGTGAATAATGCTCCAGGCAAGAATATACTGGAGTGGGTTGCCATTCCCTTCTCTAGGCAGTCTTCCCAACCCAGGGATGGAACCCAGGTCTCCTGCACTGTAGGCAGATTCTTTACTGCCTGAGCCACCAGGGAAGCCTGCTATGAACATGCTGCTGCTACTGCTACTAAGTCGCTTCAGTCCTGTCCGACTCTGTGCGACCCCATAGACGGCAGCCCACCAGGCTCCCCCGTCCCTGGGATTCTCCAGGCAAGAACACTGGAGCGGGTGGGTGTATACAAATATCTCTCTGGGTCCCTGCCTTCAGTACTTTTGGGTATATACCCAGAAATGGAATTGCTGGATCATATAGGAGGTCTATTTTGATTTTTTGAGGGCCTGCCATACTGTCTTCCACCGTGGCTGCACCATTCTGCATCCCCCTAGTAGTGCCCAGGGGTTCCCGTTTCCCCACATCCTTGCCAGGACTTGCTTTCTGTTAAAGAAAAAAAAAATTTTATAGCAGCCATCCTCATGGATGTGAGATGGTATCTCGTAGTTTCGATTTTCTTTTCCCTCATGCTGGAGTGATGTGATGTTGAGCATCCTTTCATGAGTTTATTGGCTGTTTGTGTACTTAGTTGGAGAATTTTTGAATTGGGCGGTTTGTCCTTTTGCTGTTGAGTTTTAGCAGTTCTATATTTATTCTGGATATTAATCCTTATCAGATAAATGATTTACAAACATTTTTATCTCATTCTGCGGGTTGCCTTTTTACTCTGCGATTAGTATCTTTTGATGAACAAATGTTTACACTTTGATGTTGTCCATTTTGTCTGTTTTTTTCTTTTGTTGCTTATGCCTTTGGTATCATAGCCCAGAAATTCTCGCCAAATCTTGTGTCATGAAGCTTTTGCCTTATGTTTAGGTCTTACATTTAGGTCTTTAGTCCTTTCTGAGTTACTTTTTGTGTATGATGTTAGATAAGGGTCCAACTTCATTCTTTTGCATATGGATGTCCAGTGTTCCCAGCGCACATGGGGTACATTTTTAGAATATTATATTTCTAAGTATTGGTCATATAGGGAAATGCAATTGATTTTTGTGTGGATAGATATTGGTCTTCTATGCATCCACCTTGATAAACTTTCTTTTTTTATTGTATAGTTGGCTTACAGCATTGTTAGTTTCAGGTATGTAATATAGTGCTTTGATATTTTTATAGATTATACACCACGGAAAGTTATTACAATAGTATTGGGTATATTCTCTGTGCTGTGTATTACATCCCTGTGGCTTTTACAATTTATAACTGGTAGTTTGTACCTCTGAATCCTTTTCATCTATTTTGCCTTTCTTCCCACCCCCTGCCCTTGTGGCAAACCCTAGTTTGTTCTCCAGGCCTGTGAGTCTATTTCTGTATTGTTATTTTTGTCTATTTGTTTGACTCTTTAGAAGCTACTCATAATGTCATTTTTCTTCCTTTAGTTTGTTAGTGAGGTGAGTGACAGTTTTAGATTCTCCTTTTTTTTCCCTTTTTAAAAAATTATTTATTTTTAATTGGAGGATAATTGCTTTACAATATTGTATTGATAGATTTTCTAATGTTAAAATAACCTTCCATTCCTTGGGTAAATTCAACTTGGTCTGATGCGTAATATTTTTTTATTAATTATTGGATTTAGTATAATATAGTTCAAGATTCTAAAGCTGTATTCCCCAGTGGGATTGGCCTATAATTTGTCTTTTTTGTGCTATCTTTGTCTGGTTTCTGGTATCCAGATTCTACTCGTCTTATAAAATGCATGGAGATCTTGTCTCTTTTTGCCTTATCACAGAAGATTGGAGTTGTTGGCTCCAACTCCCTGAAAGTTGGGTGGAATTCATCTGTGAAACCAAAAGAGTCCTTTTCTTTTGTTTTCTTTATGGAAACATTTAAAACTTTTAATTCAATTTATTTAAAGGAAGAAAGAGCTCCTCTTCAAGCTTTCTATTTTTTCAAGACACTTTTAGTGTCTTGAAAAAGGAATGTGTCTTGTCTAGGAATGTGTCCATTTCATTTATGCTTTCAAGTCCATTGACTTGCATGATGTTCTTTGTGACCTTCCCTCATTAAATTTAACTACAGCCCTGCGTGCTGCTGTTGCTGCTGCCGCTAAGTCGCTTCAGTCGTGTCCGACTCTGTGCGACCCCACAGACAGCAGCCCACCAGCCTCCCCCGTCCCTGGGATTCTCCAGGCAAGAACACTGGAGTGGGTTGCCATTTCCTTCTCCAATGCATGAAAGTGAAAAGTGAAAGTGAAGTCGCTCAGTCGTGTCCGACTCTTAGCGACCTCATGGACTGCAGCCCACCAGGCTCCTCCATCCATGGGATTTTCCAGGCAAGAGTACTGGAGTGGGTTGCCATTGAGCTGTTAATCAACTCTTCATCTTACAAACAAGGAAACAGAGATGCAGAGAGGAGAATCACTTGTCTGGGTCAAACTGCCAGAAGGTGGCAGAGTCAGGATTTAAATGCAGGTCTCTTTGAATTGCAAATTGCTGTTTGGGCTGTATCACGCAGGCCTGGTGGACCGGGTAGGATTTGGGTTGGCAGAGACGGGGAAGCAAAGGCATCTGTGCATGAGGAACAGCATGTGTAAATGCACAGAGGACAACCTGGCGAGGTCTGCTTGGGCTGAAAACTCAAGTGGGTTTTGGGGGGAGTGGGAGGTGGGCTGGTGTGGGCATGCATCTTGCTGCTGAGTCCTAAGGAGAGACGGAGAGAGGCAGGAAATATGGGCTCTGCACCCAAGGAGCTCACTGTCTAGTTGGGAGGTGAGATGGACCCAGGAGATTCAGCACTGGGCTAACTGCTGGGGAGGTGGGGACAATGTGTTGCCATAGTCTTGAGAAGACACACCTTTGGGCAGGGGAGGTCAGGGTTTCAGCTGAGATGGATAAGATTTGATGAGGGGTGAGGAGGGGTGGACACTGAAGGCAGGATGCTGGACGCAGGGGTAAGGTGTGACGGCTGGGAAGCTCAAGATGTATTCAGGAGACTGAAGCTCAGTCTTAAGGCTTCTCTCTTTCTTTATGTCGCGTCCTGGTCTAGCCGCTACTTTTCTTTTCCTAACAGATTTTTGTTGGGAAGAGGCCAGATTTTTGTGGTTTAGAACCATGTTGATTAGATTCAACCTTAGTATGGAAATTTTAAATAGGGACTTCCCATGCTGAGTAAATGTTGAGCTGGGATGTTCCCAAGTTGTTGGAATGTGCACCTGTGGATTCTGATCCTGCCCTGAAACCCTCACACCCTCTGGGTTCTCATCCTTCCAGAGCTCTTGTCCACTATGGGAAACCAGAGGGTTCCGGCCAAATGGTTCGTCAAATAAATGCCCCTTATTTGACACCGCAAATGCCCTCTTATCAGGAAGAGGAAATCAGAGGAAGACAATAGGGTCCCGGAGTCAGATGGGCCTGAACGTAAATCCTAATGCTGCCACTTAAGGAGCAGGGCACTTAACCCTTCTGGCCTCAGAATATAGAGTGGGTTGTTATGCCCTCCTCAAGGGGACCTTCCTGACCCAGGTATCAAACCTGTGTCCTTATGTCTCCTGCATTGGCAGGTGGGTTCTTTACCTCTGGCGCCACCTGGGAAGCCATACAAGGGAAAGTGTTAGTCGCTCAGTCGTGTCTGACTCTTTGTGACCCTGTGGACTGTAGCCCGCCAGGCTCCTCTGTCCATGGAATTCTCCAGGCAAGAATACTGGAGTGGGTAGCCATCCCCTGCCCCAGGGGATCTTCCCAACACAGGGATTGAACCAGGTCTCTTGCATTGCAGGCAGATTCTTTACCCTGTGAGCCACCCTGGAAGCCCCTGTGTAACAAGGGGAATAACAATAATACCTACATCATAGGGATATTCTAAGGATTGAATGGCTTAAGAATCATGCCAGGCATATGAAAGCCCTCAGTATGTTAGATATTGTTAGCTATTGTTACAGGTTGTGTTTCTTTAAAGTTGCTTGCTAATTGCAAATAGTGAAGGAGTATAGTGTGCTGTTGGTTGCATAACTGGTGGCCTGTCTTCATCAAGGGTGGATGGGAATTGGGGGAAATGCCTGTCTTTGAGGGAAATCTAAGGATCCTCATTTTCAAATGAGGAAACCGAGGTCCAGAGAGGTCAAGTGACTTGAGTCAGAATTCACATTCAGGCTTCTCTGACTCCACACTCAGTGTTCTTTCCTCTGGGCCTCCAGTCCTCCCCGCAAAACATCAGCTGTCCAGTGGTTCAGTTCAGTTCAGTTCAGTTCAGTCGCTCAGTCGTGTCCAGCTCTTTGCAACCCCATGGACTGCAGTACACCAGGCCTCCCTGTCCATCACCAGCTCCTGGCATTTACTCAAACTCATGTCCATCGAGTCGGTGATGCCATCCAACCATCTCATCCTCTGTTGTCCCCTTCTCCTCCCACTTTCAATCTTTCCCAGCATCAGGGTCTTTTCAAATGAGTCAGGTCTTCGCATCAGGTGGCCAAAGTATTGGAGTTTCAGCTTCAGCATCAGTCCTTCCAGTGAATATTCAGGACTGATTTCCTTTAGGATGGACTGGTTGGATCTCCTTGCTGTCCAAGGGACTCTCAAGGGTCTTCTCCAACACCACAGTTCAAAAGCATCAATTCTTCAGTGCTCAGCTTTCTTTATAGTCCAGCTTTCACATCCATACATGACTACTGGGAAAACCATAGCTTTGACTAGATGGACCTTTGTTGGCAAAGTAATGTCTCTGCTTTTTAATATGCTGTCTAGGTTGGTCATAACTTTTCTTCCAAGGAGCAAGCATCCAGTGGTTACTCCCCCAAATTATCCCATAATCATTATGGAGCTGGAGAAAGACAAGAAGCTGAGGGCTGGCTCTTACCTTCCTTTCTCTCATCCTTTCAGGGGCTTCCAGCTGTGTGGGCAAGCTAGTCCTCAGGATCTGTGTGTGTGTGTGTGTTAGAGAGAGAGAGATCCCATGGGAATGCATGGGTGAGAAGAGTAAGGACATATCAGGATCTGTGTGTGTGTGTGTGTGTGTGTGTGTTAGAGAGAGAGAGATCCCATGGGAATGCATGGGTGAGAAGAGTAAGGACATGTCTTCTCTGGGCCCAGGAAATGGAGCATCTTCTTGGCAGCATCATCATTCATCATCCTTTGTCCTCTGGTGGTCTTGTTTGGAGAACATCTTGTGTTGCTCTTGGGCTTACCTGGAAGCTGCCCAGATTTGGCTCTGGCTTCCTCCCAACCAGAGGGGGCATTTGCTCGTCTTCAGCCATTGCCAGATTCCATGCCTACTTGTGAGGCCGTATCAGGGCTTTCAGCCTTTCAAGATCTCTGAGATGAGCTGCTGGATTTTCTGCCTGGAGAGCTCACTATGGAGCTTCAACACGGTTTCCGTGAAGAACCCTTAGAGACCCCTTCAGAGATCTCAGAGATCCCCTTCATCTCTGAGATCTTTGAACCAGCAGAAATCTTTTTGTTGGCTTGAAATTTGTGTGCTTGTCTTGTGTGCTTGTTGTGGATGCTCTAAGAATTGTCATGTCTTAGACCAGGATCCAGTGGTGGAGAAGGACCCGGGCAGAAAGGCCACCTCTTGTCAACCATCTGGCCTGGCTTTCTGAGACTCAGGGGGATCCTCCTTTTCCTGGAAACTCCCGATGATGTCCACAGCCCCATCTGCAGGTGCTCATGTGCCAGGCACTGGGATGGGTGTTGTATATACATAATCTTGGTATAGAATCTGCCTGCAGTGCAGGATACGCAGGAGACCTGGGCTTGATCCCTGGGTCAGGAAGATCCATCCCCTGGAGAAGGAAATGGCAACCCACTCCAGTATTCTTGCCTGGAGAATCACATGGACAGAGGAGCCTGGCGGGCTACAGTCCACAGGGTCACAAAGAGTCAGACACAACTGAAGTGACTTAGCGTGCATGCACATTGAATATTTATACCATCAGATTGGAGAGTAACAGTTTTAATCTTCATTTGCCATATGAAAAGGGAAATTTCTGGAGAGTAAGTAACATCCCCAAAGTTACATGCAGAGCTGGGATTTGATCTGAAGCCTGTCTGACACCAGATACTGCCTCTTAATCGCCATAGTATACTGTATTCCCCTGAGGATATTTCATGAAACAAACAAACTGTCTGTGGTAAAAGACGGAGGTGAAACCTTGCTATTTCCACCCATCTCTTGGAGATTTAAAATACACACTAACTTGTTGGAAGCCCTAGGAGGTTTCACAGGGGAAAACAACCGACTTATTTTATTTAAACCAGAATTTCACAAACTCCTTTAAAACACAGAACCCCTCCCCATGACCTTCTCTTTGTTGAATACGTGAGTCATCTGGCAAGACCAGTATTTTCTGAAACACACTTGGGCAGCCACGACTTTAGGCAAATCTCTCCTCTTCAGATCTCAGTTTCTCTACCTGAAAAATGAAGGGCTTGAGGCATTTGACCACAAATGTCTAATGGGTGGGCTTCCCTGGTGGCTCAGACAGTAAAGAATCTGCCTGCAATTCAGAAGACCTGGGTTTGATCCCTGGGTAGGGAAGATGCCCTGGAGAAGGAAATGGCAACCAACCCCAGTATTCTTGCCTGGAGAATTCCATGGACAGAGGAGCCTGGTGGGCTACAGTCCATGGGGTCACAAAGAGACATAAGTAACTCACACACACACACACACACACGTGTGTAACTGGTACGTGGCTTGCCCTCCAGCTGTAAGCAACTGGAAATCTGGATAAAACATGTGAAACAGTTGTTTTCAGACATTGGGCACCAGGCAGTCTGCCACTGTGATTCCTGAGAAAAGCAAAACAAACCGAAGCACCTGCCTCGCATCGCCCCTCTACCTGGAGGCAGCTTTCAAACCTTGGCACAGGAAGTGGAACCCAAGCAGGGCCCGCAGTCTCCCTGATTTGAGGAGGCAGAGATTGGAGTTTGGGGAAGTGGAGCTACCTGGGGTGGGGTTGCAGTGTCTGTCTGAATACTGCATTCATTCCACCCATTAGTAAGACTGGGAATTAAGAGTCCAGACCTGAAGGATGGATATGAGTTCACCGGGCATCAGTGGGGAGAGGGGCAGAGGAAGACCATGTGTGAAGACCTGGGAAGGGAGGCCCCCTGGGAGTCCTCCGCCTGCCCCTGCCGGCTCAGAGCTGGGCAGAGAACAGTGGTGAGACATGCAGAGAAAGCCCCTGCACAGCAGCCAGCCCAGGAGGAGGGAATACATGCTGAGTGTGTGGGAGTGAGTGTTGGAAGCTAGGTGTGGCTGAGCGGGGCTGTTCCTCCATCCCAGGACCTGACCCTGGGGACCAGGGTGGGATGTTCTTGGGGAGGCTGGCCAGTAGAGCTGGGGAGTGTTGGTCCACGGGGAAGGGATGGTTTTCTGGAGTGTGGGGCAGCGTGAACCTCTCCACCTGCTCTCCATGGGCTGAGCTGCCACACAGGCTGACAATGGAAATGCTTGCGCTGGAGAAACGCCTCTATTCAGGTGCTTCCCGCTCATCTGTGGAGGGGGTGGCAACGGCAGCTAATTTTGGGACTTGCTTGTCTGAATGGGGTGATTGCTGGGAGTTGTCAGTGTTTCAGATTGTTCCCTGGAAGAGGGGGAGGAAAGAGGGGATGTCTGGGCTCTGCTGAGCGCTGCCCCCTGCAGGCAGTGGATGAAGTCACAGAGGGGGCCTCGCTGGGGAGCCCGGGAGGGTGAGGGGGTGAGGGATCCCAGCCTCAGGGCTGGGCCAGAAGGGTCCCCAGAGCGGGGGGCCTGATCCCCTCATTCTACCAATGGGAAGACCGGGATGCCCCAGGGAAGGGGCTCGTCCAGGGCCACCCAGGGCGGCCCAGCCAGCTGCCTGGCTCCAGCAAACAACCCGGACATCCTCCACGCTGGCTGTGCTCCCATCCCTCCCTCGGCTCCCCTGAGTCCATGTGGGGTTCCCCCGGCTGGGGCCTGTGCACGTCAGGAACCCCTTTTCCCTTTCTCTGGCTGCAGGAGACCAGCGCGGCAGTGGGGTCACTGAGGCCAGCAGCCTCCTGGGGGGCTCACCACGGCGGCCATGTGGCCGGAAGGGCTCCCCGTATCACACGGGGCAGCTGCACCCCGCGGTGCGTGTGGCCGATCTCCTGCAGCACATCAACCAGATGAAGACGGCCGAGGGCTATGGCTTCAAGCAGGAGTATGAGGTGCCTGCCCCCGTCCAGCTGGGACCCCTCGCCAGGGCCTCCCTTGGCTCCTCCTCACTGTGGACCCTGGCAGCCCTCAGCTGGTCCCTGGATGGATCCTTGCCCTGACAGTCCCCATTTTAAGCTAATTTCTTGGCCTTGACCTTGGCCTTAATCTCAGCCTGACCTGGTTTCTCCCTCATCCTAACTCTGACTTAAAAAGTGTCTGAATCTTATGTCGGTCTCTGTCTGGACCCTGCCAGGATCCTTTTTCTATCCCTGATGTGGACCTGACCACCAATACTGACCCTGACCTCCAGCCTAAACCCCAGTGTGACTTTGACCCTAACTTTCATCCTGAGCTCTGTTTGAACTCTGACTTGAATCCCATCCTACATCTGTCTGGACTTATTTTGACCCTCACGTTTACCTTCATCCCAGCTCAGACCTGGATTTGACCTAAGCTTAACCTTCATTCTGAAATGTCTCTGAACTATAATTACCTCTTTCCCCCTCTATTTCTCACTCCCCTCCCCACACTGCTCGGTATTAAACTTAGTCCCTCACATATAAAGGAATATACAGTGACTTCATCTCAGGCCCCAAGTTTAACCCTGAACCTGACCCTTACCGTGGTCCTGCCTCCTTCTGCTGACAGGGTCGGGCTCTTGGGAGGGGAGGGGCTTCCCTCCCCGCAACTAACTATGCCTTTCCCTTCTGACAGAGCTTCTTTGAAGGCTGGGATGCTACAAAGAAGAAAGACAAGGTCAAGGGTGGCCGGCAGGAGCCCATGCCTGCCTGTGAGTCCTGCGGGAGGGCCTGCGGTCGGGGGCAGTGGGTGGGAGGAAGCAGGAAGAGGGAGAAGAGCAGAGCGAGCCATTTATGGAGGGCCTGTCGCAGGCCAGGCTGTGCGCTGAGCACCCCGCTCCTCATCTGACTTAGTATTCTCAGCAGTCCTGTGACGTGGGATGTAGTAGAACTCCCACTTTACAGGTGAGGAAACTGAGGCTTGGGAGGTTAAGCCCCGCTCCCGGCGTCACACAGCTGACACTTGCCGGAGCAGCACCGGGCCTCGGGCCTCCTTGACGCTGCAGCCCCGACTAACCACTGGCCTGTCCTACCTCCAGCAGTACGGAGGGCCCGCTGGTCAGCCCTGAGTCTCTAGGTTCCCTGACTGCCCTGCCTGTGCCCTGGCTCTGGCCTCCAGGAAGCCCCCCCCCTACTGCCCCGGGGCTGGGCTCCCCAGTTCAGCCCCTGCCCACCCCACGGCCACGTGCTCTGTGTTTCCAGACGATCGGCACCGAGTGAAGCTGCACCCGATGCTGGGAGACCCTGACGCCGACTACATTAACGCCAACTACATAGACGTGAGTGCCTCAGCCCGTCGTGTCCGCCGACTGGCCCTGGCCGCTCCAGGCTCACTGTCCGGGCGGGGCGGGGCCGGCAGGGAAGAAGTTGGGGTTCACATGGCTGGATTTCTGAGCGCTCCCACCTCCTGCAGTCAGTGCCAGGGAGCTCAGCGGAGGGGAGGACAGGGTGGGCGGTGGCTGTCAGGAGGGCTTCCCTGGGGTGGAGTGTGAGTGAAGCAGAATGGAGGCAAGAGGGCAGACAGCCAGGCCTAGAGGTGAGGACAGGTCCCTTCTCCGTGAGGGGCCCCGAGGCTGGAGGTGGGGTTCTCATGGCACAGAGTCAGGCTGAGTCAGGCAGGGGCTGGACTGTGAAGGCCTCGAATGGCAGGCTGAGGAGCTGGGCTTTTTTCCTAGGGGCATCAGGGAGCATTGGAAGTGTTGGACTGTGACAAACTCAGGTTAACTGACCATGTAGTGTGTGCCAAGCACTGTGCTAAGCACTTTATGCCAAATATTTAATTGTCTATAATCCCGACAACCACCCTATGCTGTGGTCAGCATCGTGGCCTCACTTTACAGGTGAGGAAAACTGGGGCTCAGAGAGGTGAAGCCACTTTTCCTCTAGGTGACCCAGCTTGCAAGTGGTCAAGAAGGGAGCCGCATCTCAGCTGGTCGGGGTCTCCAGAGCTTTTGCTGCTGATGACAAGGCTGTCCTGCCAGCTGCAGCAGCTACTGGTCAGGCTGGACCAGATGGAGGAGGGGCCGGAGACAGGGCAGGCAGCCAGGGGGGCCTGGGCTTGGGTGTGAGGAAGAGGCGATGAATCTGCTCCCCAAGTGTGGATGAGAGTGGGACAGGACAGGCCCAGGGACGCTGATCAGACTCCCCGACCGGCAGCAAGTCAAGTGTGCAGAGAATCACTTATTCATTCGTTAGATGTTAAATATATTTTGAGCATCTTCTGTGTACCAGGCATTGTGCTGGCCACCGGGAATACACCTGTGAAAAAGGAGACATAGTCCCTGCTTTCCTTGAATCCGTAGATTCTAGTCGGGGAGGCTCATAAACATACAAGTAAAATGAATTCAGGTTAGATGGGCAGTCACAGGCCAGGAAAGAGAAGTGAATGACTTTCTCAGCATCGTACCACGAAGGTAGTGGTGGGGTCAGCTTTAGCTGTGTTGGGCTGCATGGAGGCAGAGGGCTTGTGCTGGCTTTAGGTGGCTGGAGAGGGAAGGGAAGGGTAATCTCAGGCAGGACCAGTGTGCCAGGTCAGAGGTGTATCTGGAAGCGGGGGGCAATCAGGGACGGTGGAGGTGACCTCTCTTCTCCTTCTTCACTTCCTCCTGGTGGCCAGATGCGCTCGCCCATATTTGCCAGAATCCCTTGCTTTCTCGCCCCTCCCCCACCCTCTCCCCAGGCTGCAGTATGGTCGGACCTGGCCTCGCCTCTCAGACTTGGGCAGCTTTGGGGACAGGGACAGGGGCCTCGCTTCGGGGTCCTCAAGGCCCTAGTCGGCTTCTCCTGCGGTCCTGCCAGGGCCCTGCCCCTGCCCTTTTCTTGCCCAGGCCGGGCCACCCGTCTCTGCTCTGCCACGCCTGCTGGGCATCACCCATTCCAGCCACTCCTGTGCTCCGCCGTCCACCTCCATCTGCCTCTGGCCTAATATCTGTCTCTTTTGCTTTGTCCTGTTCCCTCACTGGAATCATTAAGATTCGGATAAACCGTGAAGTAAGTATCTCTCTCCCGTTTCCTCCTCCTCCTGTCTGTCTGACCGGCCGTATCTCAGGCTCTCTCACAGTCTCTGGCTGTCTCTCTCTCTCTCTCTCTCTCTCTCTCTCGTCTCTGTCTTCCTTCTCCTCCACTTGTGTGCCCAGCACCAACCGTCCACTTCAGCAGTCTGGTCAGGGGCCCCCGGGACTGAAAGTTTGACACGACCCCTGTTGTAAACAATGCCCTCCATCTCCTCTACCCTAAGGGGGGGCCTGCAGTGTCCGGGTACCTCCCCAGGTCCTAGCCACCTCCCTGGCCACCACCTCTGTCGCCCTTCTCCCCAGCTCCCTGTGCCCTGTGAGTCCTCATTAGCCATACCTTCTGTGGGTCTGGGAGTGGTCGGGTGGCAGGAGCTGCCCTGGGTGCCCTGTCCCCCCACTGCTTGGGGGTCCGGGCCTTCCAGGGAGCAGGGGTGGCCCCAGGCACTCCCCTTTAATAGTAATTTCCCTTGTGTTACAACCCTTTGTGATCAGTTTGCTTGAAACTCAACCCTCACCACTTTGCCCCAAATTTAGCCCTAATTTGAATGTTTTATTTTGGGGGAACAGTTGGGTATTTTATCTTAAAAAATTTTGCTATGTTTGGGCCTTATAAGAATTAAAAAAAAATTTCATCTAGCAGAGTCCTCTCATTTGATTTTTTTAATGTAACTTTTGTAACAGTTGATACCCGATGGGATTATTTTTTGGGGTACCTTGTCTATTTTATCTTCTTTTTTCTTTTACAAATGTATGTCTGGCTTTTTTCTGATTGCAAAAATACAACTCATTATTAGACTTTCAGACAACGTGTATATGCTTGGGGCCTTGCACTAATATATAAAGTGTAAGGTCCCTGCTGTCGCTTCTGCTGGAGATGACAGTTGTTCCTTAAGTGCTCCTAGATACCCTCTGCCTTATTTTGAGTTTCTTTACACAGTTGATTTGTAAAGTTGCTAAACTTACATGGAATATTAGACCCACAGAAGGCAATGGGTGTACTCAGCCTTAGCACCCCCATTAGGAGGTGATGAATATAGATCATTATATATATTTTTTTACTTAAAAATTTTTTTTATTTTAAATTTTTTGGCCACACGGCGTGGCCTATGGGATCTTAGTTCCCCAATCAATTTCCCAATCAGGGATTGAATCTGTGCTCCCTGCATTGGGAGTGTGGAGTCTTAACCGCTGGACGGCTGAGCAATCCCTAGATCATTATACGTTTTTACATCTCAATCTCCACATGACACATTCATTTAGTTGTTGCCAGACTCTTATGAAATTCCCTGAGGGGACATGGCTTATTTCATTTTCAAAGGCCTGTTACCAAAAACATTATTGGCTGAGTACGTGCTCTGTGCCAGGCATTTCTGGCACCTCATGTCATTTTTGCCACACTCTATGAGGTCGAGACCTGCACTTGGCAGATGACAAAACTGAGGCTTAAAAAGATTGAGTGGCTTACTCATGGCCCCAAGGCTCTGGATTAGCAGAGCTGGGGCCTCAAATCCAACCTGAGCCCTGAACCCTTACATGAGACCCTCCCACCCTTACATGAGACCCTGGATCTCTCTCTTTGGGGGCATTGGGATGCCCCAGGGGCCTTGCCCACTGTGCAGGTAGTCAGTCTCCTAGCTCTGCCCAAAGGCACCAGGGAGGGGTGAGTGTCTGCCCAGGAACAGGCTCCTAGGACATGCTGATGCCCCAGAGTAGGAGCACCCCTGCTCTCTAATCCTGGTCTCTAAAGCGGGTGTGCTCATGGTGGTCTCCTTATCTTCCTTTAGCATCTGATCATTTAAAACTTTCCATTTCACTGTCCTCTGTGTGACGTAATTGTGCAATAATGCACATGTGCAACTAAAAAGTGAACATGCAGATATTGAAAGCCATCTGTCTGAAAAAGTATTGAGCTGTTTGCTGTATGTGTTGATTAGCAGTTGGGTGCTGGCAATATG
Organism: Bos grunniens; assembly: GCF_055505025.1. Taxonomy (NCBI): domain Eukaryota; kingdom Metazoa; phylum Chordata; class Mammalia; order Artiodactyla; family Bovidae; genus Bos; species Bos grunniens. The sequence continues at coordinate 12,773,905 of NC_141166.1, forward strand.
CTGGGCACTGGAGACTCTGGCCCTCGTGTGAGAGTCTCAGGCAAACTGGCTTTAGTGGAGTAGCCTGTTCCCAGCTTGACTCAGGCTGGAGGTGGAGGGCAACACTGGCAGCACCTCTGCCGAGCGCCCCCTCTGACCCCAGTTGCCCAGCATCTCCCCTAAAATGAAGCAGAGGCGTGGCTGGGGAGACAGTGGGAAGGAGTTAGGCTAGGCCTGGAGAGGTTCCGGTAGTGAGGGTTGAGTGACTCTGGGAGGCTCTTCATTCTTGGTAACTTTGACTATGTTTTGGTCATTTTCATGGGAACGTGTAGGTATACAGCACGTGCGTGTCTTGGTATTATTCTCATATTCTGGAGGAGAACAGAGGCTTAGAGAGTCAGAGAGCCTGGCTACTCCAAGTGTGTTTTGAGGCCCCACCTTGGCACCACCTGGGATCTGGTTGGAAATGCACAATCCCAGGCCCCGCCCCAGACCGTCTGAATCTGAATCTGCCTTTTAACAAGATCTCCAGGAGATTCGCATGCACATTAAAGGCTGAGAAGTGCCTGCTTAGTGCCTAGAATCACACAGTTACTACTTGGCAGCAGAGACCCAGCTCAGCCTGACCCAAGACTTGTATTGTTAACTGCTGTTGTACACTGCTGTCTGCCCAGTAATTCTCGATGTTCACACCACTGAGACCTTCAGTGATACTTGTTGACATTTAAAGTGGTAGCAGTAATAAAGGCGACTCTCGATTAACTACTGGCTTTGTGTTTGCCATGTGCCAAGCCCTTAATGTGTGTAACTTTACCCTTCACAGCAGCCCAAGGAGATAAATACTATAATTATTTGTTGTACAGATGTGAAAATATAGACATAAAGAGATAAAGGAATTTGCCCAACACTTAGCAGGAGTTGTATAGAATTGGGATTTGTGCTCTGACAGTCTGACTGCAGGGCCCCTTGGGCCTGGGAAGCCCACTGGGTCAAAGGATTTGCTGGGAGCTGTGTTGAGGGTGTGAACTTGAGGCCAGTGGCTGGTCTCTTGCACCAGCTCTGCAATGCTTCTTACTTATCCCGTGTCACCTGCATCGATTCCCTGGGTGTCTCATGTGGGCAAGATCTCATGGGTGGTTCCCACCTCAGGGTGGGAGTGGAGTCTGGCTGGTTCCACTTCTCATCCTGGGCGCTCTGGGAATGGAAGATGAAAGTAGCTCTTGGCCTCTTTTGTGGGAGATAATACAGGTAAAGTGCTTAGCACAGTATGTGTCCATAACAGGGCCTCAAACATTTATTATTATTTTAATAAATAACTATGTAAGTTATTTATTATCGTTATTATCATTATTATTGACTTTGAAGATTTTAAAAAACATTTTATCTAAGGGCCATGAGCAACTCCTGTGCTCACTTGCTCCTAACCTGAAGCCTTCATTGGGCCACCCCAAGCCCTGGGTGACCGGGTTGTGGGGAGGGACATTGCCCATTCTGGTTGCCCTGAGCAGGGCTGAGATAACTGACAAGACCCAGCCTGGGGCCTGGGGTTGCTTAGGGTCTCTGGGGCTTTGGGAACAAGGTAGGGTGACCCTGCAATGTATTTGTCTCCAAAGAGCAGCTGGGTTATAAGCAGATTACAGACAATTATCCCCAATTAAGAAAGGGGAGACCCTCTAGGCCTGTGAAGGAGTCGTGTCTTCCCTTGGATCACGTAGCAAAGATGGGTTTAAACCCACGACCCTGGTATCCAGGCTCTACTTCCTTCCTTACTTGGGGATGGGCAAAGGACAGGTCAAGAGGGTGGGGCACTTCCCTGAGTGGGGGCTGTGTGTGCAGCTGCTGGGAGAGGAGGGCAGAGGGGCCTGAGCAAGTGAGGGGCCAATCCTCCGGGTCTTAACACGCCCTCTTCTCCTGTTCCAGGGTTACCACAGGTCAAATCACTTCATAGCCACTCAAGGTACTCTGCCCATGTTCCCCCCACCCCCGCCCCAGTGTGCTGAGTGCCCTCTGTCTGCCTTCCTGCCTTCCCTGCTGCTCTGCCTGCCTCCCTGTCTGCCTTCCATCTGTCTGTCTGTCTGGATCTTCTGGAATCTGGACATCCATATCTGTTCCCTCTTTGTGTTTGTGTCTCCCGATGTCTTCTGTCTGTGTGTAGCTCCTGGTCCACCTGTCTGTCTGCATGCAAAAGCGTCAGCCAGCCTCGGTCCTCATGGGTGTGGACTGTGCCTCTTGGTCTGGGGGCTGCCTGGGTCCCTTGGGCTGTGTCTTATCCTCTCCACTGTCCATCTGTCTATCCCTCCTGGAAGCTTGTGCCATGGCCCTCCAGCTCTTCCTCCTGGGTTCCACTCAGGATGACCGGGGTCTCCAGGCAGGCTCTCTCTGATAATGACCACCCCAAGGGCAGTTGATGGGGGTGTGTGGGGGTGAGCATGAAGCCCCCACTGGGGCTCAGGACCCTCCTGGCCTGCATCGGTGGTGTGGGCAGTGGTGTGCTGGGCCTGGGTGGAGACCTGGCCTTAGAGATAAGCCCTCTCTGCGCCCCAGGGCCAAAGCCTGAGATGGTCTACGACTTCTGGCGCATGGTATGGCAGGAACACTGTTCCAGCATTGTCATGATCACCAAACTGGTGGAGGTGGGCAGGGTAAGTGGGGCCCTGGGGGAGGGGGCGTGGCAGGTGGGGGCAGTGAAGAGCCCACTGAGCCTGCCCCTTGGGGACTCCAGGTGAAATGCTCACGGTACTGGCCGGAGGACTCTGACATGTACGGGGACATCAAGATCACGCTGGTGAAGACAGAGACTCTAGCCGAGTATGTTGTGCGCAGCTTTGCCCTGGAGCGGGTGAGTCTCCTGTGGTCACCAGGCCCCTGCTGGGGTGCCTGAGAAGGTGGGGCAGGGCCCACACCGCCCCCCCAGCTCAGGAGTGGAGGGTGGGGGTGGCCCTCTGCATCCCGAGCAGGGGGCACTGTGAAAGGATGGGAAGGTGGCCGTCTTGACTGCTGACTGCAAGAGGAAGTCAAGATGACGAGGATGGTGCGAACGTAGAGAACGATGAGGACAGCTGCCAGGTGCCGATCCTGCTCTGTGCCCAGCTGTGCTCAGCTCGTTACACGTATTGTTTCAGGCCTGCTTCAGTCCGTGGGTTAGGCCTTTGCCATTAGCCCTATTTTACAGATAGGGAAAGTGAGGCTCAAGAGTGGTTACATCACTCATGAAAGGCCGCAGGTGAGGGATGGCACAGTCTTATTTGACTGTCTATAAAGTCCTCAGAGGAAGGATAGTTTTCCTCCTTTGAACTAAGACTGAGAGCATCAAAATGATCTCTTAAGGCAGTTGTGTAGCATGTGGTGGAAGTGGGTGACTTGCAGATCCTGGCCCAACCCCTGCCTAACGTGTGTTTTGTCTTCTTGGGCAAGCGGTTTCTCGTCTTTGAGGCTTAGGTTTCTTACTTGTACAATGAGTCATTAATACCCACCTCGTTAGTCTCATTGGGGTGAACTGAGTTCCTGCGGTGAGACGCTCACTCCCGTGCCTGGCACACTACAAGTGTCTGGTAGACTCCAGCATCCGGTGCCTAGCACACTGCAGGTGTCTGGTAGACGCTGGCAGGGGCTCTGACTGTCACTTCTGTTATCTCCCCAGAGAGGTTACTCTGCCCGCCACGAGGTCCGCCAGTTCCACTTCACGGCCTGGCCGGAGCACGGCGTCCCCTACCACGCCACGGGGCTGCTGGCCTTCATCCGGCGTGTGAAGGCCTCCACGCCCCCTGACGCTGGGCCCGTGGTCATCCACTGCAGGTGGGGTGCTGGGGAGCCCAGGGAGAAGGGGGTGGGGAACGAGGTTGTCCGAGGTTCCTAAAGGAGACTGGGCCCGAGTCCATCCTGCTCAGAGGCAGAGGACAGGGGAGAATGACCCGCTGGTGCCCTTTGCCCTTTGAGCTTCGGCTCTGGGATTGGCACCGTTGTGTGCATACTGAGAAGTGTAGCTTATTATTATGGGCTACTGTACTAATAAGTAAGCTTTAGGAATTTCCCCAATTTCACTGTGAAGGACTCAGCACTACTCAGATCAAGAAACAGAACATTAACAGAACCCAGAAGTCCCTGGAACTCCCTTCTGGCCTGTACCCCACCTCCTCCCTTCCAGAGTGATCGCTCTCCTGACTTCTAAGCCTGAGATTCATTGTGCATGCTTTTGAACTTTGTATCAGTGGAATCACACATCAGGTGCTCCTTGGAGTCTGACTTTCTCTCAGCCTTATGCTTGTAAGGTTCATCCATATTGTATCCAATTCTGCTGTGTGAACAAACCACCGTGTGCTTATCCATTCTGCTGTGGGGAGGCATTTGGGTGGTTTCCAGCCTTGAGCTGTTATGAACAGTGTGCTAAGGACATTCTCTTGCATGTCTTTTGGCTGACACACACACTTGCATTTCTGGGAGGTAGGTACGTAGGAGTGGAATTGCTCTGTGAATGTTCAGCCTGACTAGATACTGTGGACAATTTTCCAAAGTGGTTTCACTAATTCCAGCCCCTATCAGTGGCATATGGGATACCCACTGGCTGTGTGTCCTAGCCAACATGTTGCTCTCACCATTTTCAAGCTTGAGATCTTGGTGTCGTCTTTGTCCTCCTCCCTCCTCTCAACCCTGCTCTACCTGGTGCTAAATGTGAGGATTCCAGAGATGGGTTCTACCCCATCTAGCTCTCAAGGAGCTCACAGTGAGGTAGGGAGACAGCCCCATAAACAGTGACCACGGAGAGGGAAGGGGGTTTTGGTAAGAGTCCACCCAGATTGCTCTGGGAACTCAAAAGCCTGACATTTCCTGGAGGCTCCACTGAATATGGGTTTAAGTGTGTAGGGCTTTGAAGGATGTGTAGGAGATTTCCAGACATCCAGGAGACCAGAACATTCTTGGGTTACACTCAGCATCACTTCTGTTCCTCTTCCCCCATCACAGCTGCCAAGTTGAGCTGGTTTTGGGTCTGCATTCTCTCCACCCTTTCTTTCCTCTCCATCCCCAAGGCCCAGCTCCCCCTCTGTCCTCTGTCACTTTCCCTGGAACTCTTCTTGCAGCCTCCTCCTAGGCTCCGCCATGTCCCCCATCGCCTGTGTGGTGCAGATATGGCCCAGGGCCCCAGGTCTCCTCTCTTCTTCTTCGCGGTCCTGGGCTCCCTCCCCAGGCCTCTGACCTGGCCCTGGGTGCTCTCTCCCCAGCGCGGGCACTGGCCGCACAGGGTGTTACATCGTTCTGGATGTGATGCTGGACATGGCGGAGTGTGAGGGCGTCGTGGACATCTACAACTGCGTGAAGACCCTCTGCTCCCGGCGCGTCAACATGATCCAGACCGAGGTGAGGGTGCAGCCCTCCCCCACAGCCCCTCCAGGACAAGAGTCCCTTGTGTGGGAGCGCAAAGCTGGTGGAGGGTGTTAGAAGGGTGTCCTAGGATGTCTCCTTGTCCTTTCCCATCCCTGGACTTGGCCTACCAGCCTCTTTCTTTTAAAATTTATTTTTATTGAAGTCAGTTGATTTGGATGAGATGGATGGCATCATCGAGGCAGTGGACATGAACTTGGGCAAACCTTGGGAGATGGTGAGGTTCAGGGAAGCTTGGCATGCTGCAGTCCATGGGGTCGCGAAGAGTCGGACATGACTTGGTGACTGAACAACAGCGTAGATGATTTACAACGTTGTTAATTCCTATTGTACAGCAAAGTGATCTGGTTACTCATATATACATTCTTCTTTTGAATATTGTTTTCTATAATGGTTTATCATACTGCTACTGCTACTGCTGCTAAGTCACTTCATTCGTGTCCAACTCTGTGTGACCCCATAGATGGCAGCCCACCAGGCTCCCCCGTCCCTGGGATTCTGCAGGCAAGAACACTGGAGTGGGTTGCCATCTCCTTCTCCAATGCATGAAAGTGAAAAGTAAAGTGAAGTTGCTCAGTCGTGTCCGACTCTTAGCGACCCCATGGACTGCAGCCCACCAGGCTCCTCCGTCCATGGGATTTTCCAGGCAAGAGTACTGGAGTGGGGTGCCAGTGCCTTCTCCAGGTTTATCCTAGGATATCCTTTAAGACTGGAGGATAATTGCTTTGCAGTGTTGTGTTAGTTTCTGCTGTACAACCACATGAATCAGCCATATGCATACATATATTCCCTCCCTCTGAAGCCTCCCTCCCCATCACATGCCGTCCCCTGCCTCTAGGTCATCACACAGCTGCCAGCCTCTCAGGGTCTTCCCAAGCTCAGCTCCATCGTGTTCACTTGGGTGAGGTCACACAGCACTGGGCCCAGGTCATAAGTTCTACAGTCAAGACATAATGCTTATTGGGTTTGTCTCCTCTCTAGATGTGTGACCCTGGGCTGTCCCCTCACCTTCAGAGCTTCTCGTAGGGTTATTATGGGATGCAATGTGAGATCAATGAGCAAATATCCATGGAGGCTGTTTCAAGTATGGTGGGTCCCACATGGAGTAACACATGGCTGGATTCTACCTCAGAGCACCCCAGCCGAAACTTTGAACTTGCCTCCTCCTGACCCTGAAGTCTCTCACTTCTGCTCCCCTCCTGGTTCCTCATATTCTCTCCTCCTGTTCTAGGAGCAGTACATCTTTATCCATGATGCAATCCTGGAGGCCTGCCTGTGTGGGGAGACCACCATCCCTGTCAGTGAATTCAAGGCCACCTATAAGGAAATGATCCGCATTGACCCCCAGAGTAATTCCTCCCAGCTGCGGGAGGAGTTCCAGGTGGGGCATGAGTGTGTGTGTATAGGTGTGGTTCGTGAGCGAGCATGTGTGTGGCATTGGGAGGCGCTCAGTGCTGTAGGGGGCTTCCCTGGTGGGTCAGCTGGTAAAGAATCTGCTTGCAATGTGGGAGACCTGGGTCCGATCCCTGGGTTGGGAAGATCCCCTGGAGAAGGGAAAGGCTACCCACTCCAGTATTCTTGCCTGGAGAATCCCATGGACAGAGGGGCCTGGTGGGCTACAGTCCATGGGGTTGCAAAGAATCAGACATGACTGAGTGACTGAAAAACAACATCAAGAAGAACAAGAGGAAGAAATGGAGACTCCATGAGTCAGGATGCCTGAGGCATGAAGGCAGGAGGGGAGGGGAGGTGGCCCAGAGTCCTCGGCTTGCTCCTGTGCCAAGCGTTCCTTGACAGGCCCGGGAAGATGGCCACCTGTGCCAGGGCCCTGGAGTCCGCTTTGTGGAAGACTTGGGGTTTCAGGGCTTGGCTCCTGGGAGTGATCCTTACGGTGCCTTCTGTGTATTGAAGGTGGTGCACGTGCCAGGCTTGGTGTTATCTCACTTTATTCTCCCAGCAATCCTTTGAGGTAGGCAAATAATTATTCCATTTTACAGCAGAGGGAAAATGAGGCTTAGAGATAGAGTAGCTTGTCTACAGTATACAGGTGGCGAGGAGGCAGACTCCAGTCTCCAGAGCTCCGTCCGGGCCCTGCACAGCCTGAATCCAGGGAGCCTGGGTTCCCTCCCTCTCTCTCTTCTTTCTGGACCTCAGTTTCTCCATCCATAAAATGGGCATAATAACCCAGCCCAGTCTCCTTCATGGGGCCTCATGCGGGGAGGAGACCCCACAAACACAGGACATCACCTTCCCTTCCTCTCCCTCTCTGTAGACTCTGAACTCGGTCACACCGCCGCTGGATGTGGAGGAGTGCAGCATCGCCCTGCTGCCCCGGAACCGGGACAAGAACCGCAGCATGGATGTCCTGCCGCCTGACCGCTGCCTGCCCTTCCTCGTCTCCACGGACGGGGACCCCAACAACTACATCAATGCGGCCCTGACTGACGTGAGGCGCGGGGGTGGGCTGGGCTCTGGGACACCCTCACCCAGCAGTGAGGGAAGGTGCAGGAGCCAGGGAGGACTCAGGTTAGGGGAGCCCTCTGCCTTTCTGGGGCGGCCCATTGGGTGGCCTTCCTCCCGCACCAAGGATCTTCTATTCAGGGCACTCAAGAACCAGTGCTCCCCCTCAGGTATTACCCTCAGTCTGAGTAGGGATCTGGGTGGTGGAGTTCAGGCACGGCTGTCTCCATGGTTAGGCCCAGCAGAACCTGGGGTAGGATGAATGATTCAAGGGCTTTGGCTGGGGAGGCTGGGAGGGTTTGGGGTTGGGACGTGAGATTTGGTATCTGGAGCCAGGGGAGCTTATCCTGGGGTGGTGGAGCTAGAGCCTGCCCAGGAACCTGGCCTGGAGTAGCTATTTGCTCCCCATGCCCAGTGGTCTGAGGACTCAGGAGCTGTTTAGAAGCCTCTACTCCCAGCTCAGGAGGCTCCACCCCCTTTATTGGGCTTTGCAAACAGAACCAGGGAATTTAGGGTCCAGTGAATAACTTCAGGGTGCCACTGCCTGAGGGGGACAAGTCTTGTGAGTGACCCCCTATTCCTTCCTAAATGGAACCAGTTTGAGAGAGAGGTACAGGGGCACACAGGTAGAGGTAAGATGTTACTGTTCTAAGGAAACTGGTGAGACTGGAGAAGGTGACTTCAGCTGTGTGGCTACGTGGATGGCTACTCCTTCAGCCTCGGGCGGGGAGACCTGTCCTCCCAGACTCAGTAGTCCAGCTGGAGCCCCTCCCCGCAAGGGGCAGGCCTTTACATGTTGGTGGGAGCGGCAACAGTTGAATGCACAGCTTCTGAGGAAGAGCTGGCCTGGAAAGAGAAGGGGAGGGCCTTCCCTTCAGAAGCTGAGCACTTCTGGTCTTGTCCCAAATCCACCTGTGAAGGTGGATGTCACCACTGGATGTCCATCCACGTGGAGATGAGGGCTGTGGGGAGGGAGCTTCCCCCATCGCAGAGATGAGGCAGACGGGCTTTTCTTGGCCCAGTTCTTAGCCAGAGCCTCTTGGCACAGCGGTGCAGGGAACAGTGGGGTTTCTCCAAAGAGAGAAAGCTCCCATACTTCCTTCCCCAGGGGCTTCCTGGAGTGAGCTGAAGGCAAGCAGGGGCGAGCAGTCACAGCCACTGAAGGGAGTGAACGGAGAAGGGGCTGGGGTCCTGGGGAGGTGGCCTAGGGTGCTGGTGAGCTTTGGAGGGGGACGTTGGAATCTGTGGCCTCACTCTCGGCTTGCTCTCTGGCCTCAGTGTGCCCGTCTGCACATGGGGGCGATGGAGGGGAGGCTCTCTGACGTCCTGAGCCCCTGAGCTGGAGAGGGTCACATTGGGCTCCTTGGCCTGGTGGGAATGGGCCAGTCCGGTGGAGAAGCTTCCTTGGGGCTGTGATATGTCACACTTGATCCCAGCCATGCAGGGCCTGAGGCTTATGAGCCAGGCCCTGCTGCTTGCATTGCGGTGAGCTTATCTGGGGGCCAGGTGGGGGCCGTTTTTGGTGGTTAAGTCTGCAGGGAGCCCCACTGGGTGCCCAGGCCTGAGTGTTGGAGAGTCTGGCTGGGCTGGGCATTGGGGAGCTGCCAATCAGGAAGCCTTTGGTGGGTCCTGGGGAGAGGGGGTGGTAACAGAAGAGCATCAGGAGAGGGAGGGGACATGGCACAGCAGGGACAGGGCAGGGTACAGGAGACTTGGGGCTGGAGCACTGAAATGGGGGCAGGGCTGTGGCTGGCTCACCTGGTGGGGCAAGGTCAGGAGTAGGGAATGGGGTCAGTACTGGTCACTGGTCTGGGGGCTTGAGTTGGGGTCCAGACCCTTCATCCATGGAGTTGGAAGGCACCTAGATATTTGTTTATTAAAAAAATATTTCTTGAACTCCTATAAAGTTCTGGTCACAGGCCACACCCTGAAAAAAATCTGCTCTCCTGAACCTTGCCTTTGGGGAAATGGGTTGAGACAGTCAACAAACAAGTATACAATGGACTGTCAGTTACTGTTAATTTCTTAAAAAAGCAACCAGATAGAGGAAGTGTTTAATGTGGGTTTTGGGGTATGCATGTGGTTATTTTTGATGCATTGGTAAAGAGGGCCTCTTTGAAGCGGTTGAAGTTAAGGAATGGCCAGAAAGAAGTGAGGGAGAGAGCCCTGTACACCTGGGAAGTTTGTTCCAGGTAACAGCAACAGCAGGTGCGAATAGCAGGGAGCAGGCTTGGCCAGCCTCTGCCCACCACGCCCAAGCTTCCATTGCCACCTATTGGGAATCTTCCGCTATTTAGCTCGGGGGGCCATGGGCTTGGGCCTTAGAGGCCTGGGGGCTCACCCTGTCAACTCAGGCCCCACGGTGCCAGCCAGACTCCACATTGGGTCCCTAGAGGCAGCCTGGTCCTGTGGGGTGGAGCTGGGGTGGGCAGGGCAGGAGGACAGTGGGGCAGAGGCTTGGCGGTGTTGGGCGCTGAGTCCTGGTTTCCCTGCAGAGCTACACCCGGAGCGCGGCCTTCATTGTGACCCTCCACCCGCTGCAGAGCACCACTCCCGACTTCTGGCGGCTGGTCTACGACTACGGGTGCACCTCCATCGTCATGCTCAACCAGCTGCACCAGTCCAACTCCGCCTGGGTGAGGGCTCCGCTGGCCAGGCTGGCCGGCTGCCTGCTGCCCAGGCCTCAGTCTGTTCAAGGGCGCATGGCAAAAGTCAGGGGTTGGAGCCCAGCTCTGCCACCTTGCCTACTTGCTGAGCTGCCTCAGATGTGTCCGACCCACTCCCAGAGCCTCGGTTTCCTTGTCTGTAAAACCAGGCTCAGCCCGGAGAAATGCAGCTGCTCTTTAGGCAGTATCTGATGTATACTAGGGACTCTGCTCGGCACTTATGGGCTTCAGGTGAGAAAATTAAGACCCAGAGAGGTGGAGGGACTTCTCCCAGGTCACACAGCTGGGAAGTGGCAGAGCCGTGCCCCTTACCTGGGGCTGCCTCCTCCCAGAGCCTCTGCTTCCTGTCACTCAGCTAATCATGGGGGCCTTTGAGGCAGAGTAGAAGTCCAGCCTCCTTACTTTCTGACAGTTTGATCTAGGGTAAGTTAATACACCTCTTCGAGCCTCAGTCTCCTTTTCTGTGAAATGGGGACTATCTCAGCACCTGTTCCGTCATGAGATTATCATCAGGATGGTGTGAGATGTGCGTGGGATGCTTAGCATTGCACCGTGACTGGCACATTGCAGGTGCTCGGTACGTGACGGGTGAAGATGATGAAGGTGACCATTGCTTCTGAGGATGGTCCAGAAGGTGGTCAGTGATCTCGGCCTGAGGCAGCTCCCCTCATTTCTTTGTGGGGCTCCAAAAGCTGGAACTCCTGGGAGGTCCAGACACCCCGCCTTCCAGCTCCATATGACCATTGCTATAAGATGAGCATGACAGCATGGAGATGGCCGCCTGGAGAAGATTGTTAACTGGGCTCCTTGCAAGTCAGGCAGTTGGTATAAATGACCTAGGACTTCAGGGTAATGGGCTCCAGGATCTGGGCAGAGGTCTAAGGGAGTCCCATGTTGCATGAACCCTGCCCTTACTAAGATGGAGGGGAGGGACCCAGAGGGAGGCTCACAGAGATGTCATTCACTAGTCACATATTTGTTCATTCATTCAACCACCTTTGCTCATGGGCCACTCCCTATCAACCTGGTGGGGAGGTGGACGGGGAACATGTGGCCCCTCCCAGATCTCATGATTTAGGGGAAGCAGGTACTGAAACTGATCATGACAGCAGAGGCAGAAGGCTACCATGGAGCTGGTACAGGGACACAGAGGAGCCTGGGGGATGGTGTATCAGGGAGGGCTTCCTGGAGGAGGTAATGTCTGAGCTGAGAGGTACCGGAAGGGTAGAGTTGAGTTGGTGAAGAGATGGGGGACAAGTGGTCCATGGGGAGGGAGCAGCATGTGCAAAGGCCTGAATGCAAGGAGTTGCCAGGACCCCAGGAGAAAGAGGAAGGTGGTGTCTTTCCTTCATGGTCAGAGAGGGAGGCAGATGGAGCAGGGTATTGCCTGGGAGGAGCCCGGGGACTATTTCACAGCTGGAGAAACTGGGGCTCGGAGGAAGGAAGAGCCTTGCTAGAAGGCTCTACTGGAGGGCTGGGGCCTCAGACCAGCTCCCCAGAAGACCCACATATTTGTGTGTAAGGGGGTTGTGCCTTCCCTGTCCCTCCACTGGCTTGAGAATGTGACCTGGAGGGGGGTACCTTTAGGACCCTGACTCCACGGAGGGGTCCTGGGGCAGGAGTAGGGGGGTGCTAAGCTGTGCTGCAACAGAGGGACACCCCATGTCTGTAAGCTGATGCTGGAGGGCTGAGGCAGCGAGAGAGAAGGCCTCGGGGCAGGGGTGCTGGGGTGAGCGGGGGTCATTTGAGGCTTGTCCTTGGAAGAAGGCAGCCAGGGGGAGGTGTATGTGCTTGTGAGGGTGTTAGGTATAGCTGTCTAGCGGCACAGCGGTGTCAATGAACCCACAACAAAGAGTTTGTCTCTGCTGACTTGAGTGTATCAGTACAAACGCACCGGGCGGGTGTACACTGTGATTTGATAGGTGAGTGGTGGGATGTTGGGGGGCGGAGGGGGGACTTGAACGTGAGTCTGGAGTGAGTGGTGGGCTCCTGGGCAAACATGGAGGTCTGGGGGTGGGTGTGAGCAGCAGCTGCCCCACCAGCTCGGCTCAGCTCAGCTCGCCTTCCCATCCTGCACAACAGCCCTGCCCGCAGTACTGGCCGGAGCCAGGCCGGCAGCAGTATGGCCTCATGGAGGTGGAGTTCGTGTCGGGCACAGCGGACGAGGACTTGGTGGCCCGAGTTTTCCGGGTGCAGAACATCTCTCGGGTGAGTGGGGTGGGAGCTCCAGGATGAGAACCTGGGTGGGGGCTGGGCTGGACCCTCTCGAGGTCCCCAGGGGGCCATGGAACCCTGGTGCTCAGGTCCCCTGGCTGATTGCTTCCGCCCCAGATGCAGGAGGGGCACCTGCTGGTGCGACACTTCCAGTTCCTGCGCTGGTCTGCCTACCGGGACACTCCTGACTCCAAGAAGGCCTTCCTGCACCTGCTGGCGGCGGTGGACAAGTGGCAGGCGGAGAGCGGGGACGGGCGCACCATCGTGCACTGCCTGTGAGTGCCGGCCCGCCCTTGGGTGGGAAGAGGGCTTGGGGCGCCATGGACTGGGGGCAGAGGTCGGGGTGAGAGAGGGCTTCAGGGCTGGCATCCCAGCCCTGAGCTTCCGGACAGCATGGCCCCATAAAGCTGACCCTGCCTTCCTTGGAGGAGCCCTGTCACTTTCCAGGGTGTGGACTCCATCCTAAACGCGTGACCAGTATAGCCTCTTTGTGATGTTTGACTTTGCCAGTTTAATTGGAGAGAGTCCTGTGTAAATAGATGAACCCATGATACGGTAGTGGTACACTTTTTAAGCCAATGGAATCCTGGCCTTTGTTCGTGCCTGCATGCATGTACTTTCTTTCTTTCCTTCCTCGTGCATTCATTTACATGCCTCATTCACAGGTTCATCTATTCACTTACATCTGGGTGCACTCATTCCTTTGCCCCCCACATTTTCATGCTTTCAGCACTTACTGACCCTAGTGCCAGGCTGGGCACACAGGATGCAGGGGCAGGGAGCTGAGTCAGGCAGGGCCTGGCCCTCTCAAGGGCTTTTGGTTTTAGTGGGAGATGCCCCTCAGGAAGGGGACAGAGGGCCTGGTTTGTCCCTCATCTCCCAAAGAAGCACCGCCCCAGGTCACAGAGAGCAGAGGAGGGAGAGGGCTGGGGGAATCAGAGGGTCTCCCTGGCGGTGCCGCCCGTTTGGGAGTGTCTCTGTGCGCTTGAGGCTGTGTCTGTGATACTGGGGGTGACTGGTGATCTCAGTGTTTGTTTTCCACTCTGCTGCCTGGATTTTTGCTTGCTGCCTTGCAGCGCTCCTCTGTCACTGACTTTGTCTGGGTGTCTTTCTCCTGGAGTGTGTCTCGATTCCTTGTTCTCAGAATCTGCTCTGTTTCTCTTAGAGGTTCTGTTCTAGATACCTTCCGCTTGGGATGCTAGTCCTTTATCCTCTGACTCCACCCCCTTAACCAGCGCTTCCTGCTGCCCACCTTTGGGCTCCCTGACCCCTTCCATCTGGGTTTCCTAGCCCCTCCCCTCTGGGTTCCCTGACTCCTCCCTTCTAGGGTCCCAGGCCCCGCCCCTCCCTTCTGGGTGTCCTAGCCCCTCCCCTCTGGGTTCCCTGACTCTGCCCTTCTAGGATCCCAGGCCCCGCCCCTCCCTTCTGGATGTCCTGGCCCCTCCCTTCTGGATTCCCGGACTCCTCTCTTTTGGGTTCCCTGGCCCTGCTCTCCATCTTTGAGTTCACCCTACCCCGCAAGCCCAACCCCAAATCTTTTCATGTCTCTCCTTTAGAAATGGGGGCGGCCGTAGCGGCACCTTCTGCGCCTGCGCCACGGTCCTGGAAATGATCCGCTGCCACAACCTGGTGGACGTTTTCTTTGCTGCCAAAACGCTTAGGAACTACAAACCCAATATGGTGGAGACCCTGGTGAGGAGCCCTGTACCCCTTGCCCGTCCGCTTCCAACCTCCTGGTCCACTCCCTACCAGGCCCCCCTCGGATACCCTCTCCCGTATCTGGGCCCCACAGTTGGGCCTTGGGGTCTAGTCCTGTGGTGCGAAAGCGTCACCCCCATTTCTCCCTTCTCCCTGACCGTGGGGCAGAGAGGGACCTGGCTGGTGACTCCTGTCCCTCTCCCAGGATCAGTACCACTTCTGCTATGACGTGGCCCTGGAGTACCTGGAGGGGCTGGAGTCAAGATAGCAGGGGCCCCTGGCTTGGGGCACCCACTGCGCACTCAGGGCCAGGCCCACCATCCCCAGCGGACCCACGAGGAAGACCTGCGCCCCCAGGGAAAGCACTGGAGTGGGTGCTGGGCCAGCCTGGTGCCCCCTTCCACTGTGGTCAGGGCCTTTCAGCATGGCCGTGAGCAGGCTGTGTGCCAAGGAGGAGCTTAGCAAGACTGCAGCCCAGCCTGCCTCATGGGGTCCTGCAGGCCTGCTGAGAGCCCTGGCACCTCCTGGCAGAGTGGCCGGCTTGGAACTGCCAGCTTAGGGGGCCCCAGACCCAAGCCCCTGGACTGCATCCTAGCCCTTGGCAGAGATGAGTGAAGCCCTGCAGAGCAAATGGCAGGCCAGGGTTTCCACCCAGCTTGGCCCGATGTGGGGAGAGCATGCATTGGGGCTTGGCATCTAATATCCCATCTGGCCGGCCCCTGCAGGTCTTGGAGAGACCACACTCTGCCCTGATTCTCCAGTAGGCACTTCAGACTGGTCCTCGCAGGGGCAACTTCAGCTCCCTTCTCCACCCCTCGCCTCCCTGCAGCCCTAGGGATATTTTGCTCATGATCCCCCCAACCCCGAATTTCTGCATCCCTGAATGTGCCCTGACCTCCCCCAAACCAGGATCTGCCCATCCCTACCCTGTCCTGTGTGGGGTCCCTTTCTTGCTTGACCCAATGTCTGCAGAATGACGTCACCTCAGCCCCCTCTGCCTGTCACTTCAGGCCTCACTGGCTGGGTCCTCCTCTGCCTGGGTCAGTGACAATCGGCAAGGCTGCACGACAGCCCCTGGGGTTGAGGTCCCTGTGGCTCCTGGTCAGGGTGCCTCCTGGGGCGCTGTTGTCAGGGGTGCTCACCACCCCCTAGGGTTTGGAGAAAGAAGGTATATTTTGAGATGGAAGATCAATGCTTTTCTGTTTATTTTTTGATGGGTGGGTGGGAAGTTCTCTTTAAAATGGGGCAGGCCACACCCCCATTCCGTGCCTCAATTTCTCCATCTGTAAACTGTAGATATGACTACTGACCTACCTCGCAGGGGGCTGTGGGGAGGCATAAACTGGTTGTTTGTAAAGCGCTTTGTAAATAAACGTGCTCTCTGAATGCCACCGAGCAGCCTTTTATGTGTCTGACCAGCCTGACTGGAACCTGCCCCCAGCCTCCCACTGCCATGGGAGGGCCCCGGTCTGGTCTTGGATTTTCCATCCATAAAATGGGGGGAGAGGCATGGACCCGAGCATCATTCAGGGGCCTTCCACTTGCAGAGCTGGCTCCACCCAAGCCTCTGAAGCACTCAGAGAGGAGGCTTTATCCCGACACCTCTGATGGCCATGGAGCTGCCTCTCAGCCCCTGTGGGCTTGGATCTAGGTTGAGCTCCTTTGGGTCCCTCCTGAGAAGCTCAGGCTTTGGTGTCAGACAAATGGTCCCCCAGGGCTGTGAGACCCTGGGCCAATCAGCTGCCTCTCCCGACCTTGGTTTCTTTTCCATTTGTAAAATGGAGACAGTTCTATTTAGGATGAAACTGAGACAGTGATTAAGTGCCTGTGTGGTGGCGGGTGTGTGGAAAGAGGTCCGTTTAAAACACAACACAGACCGGACAGGGTGGACCCACTTCAGCTGCCCGAGTCCGGCCCATCCCCAGTCTTGGAGGAGGAGTGAGCTGGCTGGCAGGGACTCAAGTCACCCCTGGCTCTGTCACAAACTTGCTGTAGGACATGGGCAAGACTCTTCATTTCTGGGCCTTGGTTTCTTCATGTGGAGACTGGCACTATGATGTACTGATTTTGTCCACACTGACTGACTCTGCCTCAGTTTCTCCATTGGTTGAAGAATACAGTCCATTCTAAAACCCTCACAATTCAATATCCTTTAATCTGAATTAAAAATCTTTTGATGGTTATGATCCCACTTAGCGAGGGCACAAGCTGACCTTCCCATTCATTCTGAACTGACCACTAAGACTTACCTGATGGGCCACAAATGTATGTCATAGATACCGGCCAAGCATTATCTGGGACTTGCTTTGACCAACAGAATGTGGCAGAATTGACATCAGGTGAGCTTCTGGGCTTCCCAAGTGGCGCTAGTGGTAAATAACCCACCTGCCAATGCTGGAGACATGAGTCGTGGGTTCTATCCCTGGGTCTGGGAAGATCCCCTGCCGAACGGTGTGGCAACCCACTCCAGTATTCTTGCTTGGAGAATCCCATGGACAGAGGAGCCTGGTGGGCTACAGTCCACGGGGTCATAGAGAATCAGACGTGACTGAAGCAACTTAGCATGTAGCACGAGCTCTGGCTTCTAGACCTCGAGAGGCATTGCAGCTTTTGCTTTTGCCCTCTTGGCACTCTGCCGTGTAATGAAGCCTGTCTCGCCTACTGGGAGATTCAAGGGCACATGGAGAAGAACCAACATGTGGTGAATGAGGTCATCTTGGGCCTTCCAGTCAGGCTGACCTGTCAGGTGAGTATACCCACATGATTAAGCTTAGCAGAAACTGCTCAACCGACCCCTAGAACTGGAAGAGATAGCAAATTGTTCTTTTAAGCCAGGAGGTTTGGGGATTGTTTTGTTATGCAGCAAAAGCTAACTAATACATATGAGTTCTGTGCAGTGGGTCAGCGGTCCTGCTTCTCCATCAGGTGCTGAGTTCCTTAAGGGCAGGAAGTGTTTCCGTGTTCACCTGATTGTATCCATTGCCTGGCAAAGTACTGGACTTGAAGCAGATGCTTAGGAAATGTTGGCCTGAGGGAGGGAGGGAGGGAGGTTCTGCCTGTCTGTCTGGCCTTACTCGAGCTTTCAGAGGAGCTTAGGAGGAGTGCAGGCTGCAGAATCAACAAGCCAAGCTCCCACATCCCCCCAGCTGGTGACCTTGCTCGAGTCCCAGAACTACCCCAGGCTCAGTTTCTTCATCTAGAGACGGGACATAACATTACCTCCTTGCAGGATTGGTTGCAAAGTCTAGAGATAAAATGTTTGAAAAGAACTAGCAGAGTCACCGTGACATTACTGGCCCTCAGACTCACCATCTCTTATCATAATCCTGAAGCCCTGGATAGTAAATATGCTCACCATTGCTCAGTCGTTTAGCACCTGAAGCCTTTGTCTCTTACTTAATCCATACAACAGCCCTTCAAAGTAGAGGCTACCCCTTCATTTTAGAGATGAGGAAACAGAGTTTCAGGAAGGCAGTTTCCTCACCCAAAGTCATAGCCTTTGCCCGGCAGAGCTCAGACTTGAACCTACATCAGGCTGACTCCAAAGGCTGCGCCTGTAGCTGCACTGCGGCCTGCCTGGGGGTGTCAGAAACCAGGGGACCCCTTGATG
Organism: Bos grunniens; assembly: GCF_055505025.1. NCBI lineage: Eukaryota > Metazoa > Chordata > Mammalia > Artiodactyla > Bovidae > Bos > Bos grunniens. The sequence goes on from NC_141166.1 coordinate 12,791,908, forward strand.
CAATGCCAAATGTGATCGGTGGCCTGCGCACTGACTTTCAAAGGCTGTGAAATGAGTCAGAGCCGGTGGCCTCTCGGACAAGGTGGCCTGGAGCAAAGACATTGAATGGGCCAGCCTGGCTCTGCCCAGGGCCGCAGGGGGAGCAGACGTGGGGTAGAGGCCCCGCCGCCCCACTCCAGTCATTAGAATCTCTGCAAGTGCTGAGGGGCCAGCTGCCTATTTACTGCCTGGAGCTAAATTTTTTTCTTTATGTCATCATAAATCTGGCTGTAGGAACCTGCCAAGGTAATTATTACCTCTCACCACCTCTCTGCCGGGCCCTGATTGGGATATGTTATACATCCTGGGCACCCAGGAGATGGAGCAGTGACTTTGATGGATGCTAAGGCCATTTGTAAGGCCCTGATTGAGAGAGGGGCCTGGCTGTTCCCTGTTACCAGGCTCCTACTGACCTCCCCTGTCAACCTCTACTGGACAGGGGCTTAATAGACACCCTCAGGGTGGAGGCCAGTGCAGAAAGAAAGGTGTCGTTATGTGGGCAGAACTGCCTTGTGATGGGGCAGTGGGAGCAGAGACTCTGGCGTCCAAGATTGGGGCTCCGAGAGTTTAAGTGACCTGCCCAAAGTCACAGAGCCCTGGAGTGACTGACAGTGGTGGCCAGAGTGGTCGCTCAAACAACTACGCCAGGTCCCATCACTGGTCTGCTCAGACCCCCCGTGACCTCCACCACTCGGTGGGTGAAGCTGAGCTCCTGGGGTGATCTTGAAGGCCCTGGCTGAAGGGCTCTGCCTTCTCTCCGCGTGTCCCTCTTGCTTCTCTGCTCACTTGGGCCTCCCTTCTCATGGCTCTGAGCTCTCTGCCTGGGTGCCTTCTGCCGGCCTCTGCATGGCTGGTCCTTCTTGGTGTTCAGGTCCCAGTTTAGCAACACCCCCCATCACGAGCCCCTCCCTGATGGCCCCAATGGGGACCCCTGCCCCACTGATCTGTCGTCTCAGGGCCTTACCCTTTGTATGTCCCTCCTCACTCTCCCGAAGCTGGTGATGAACTTGGTTATTCATTGATTATTTATTCACTGTCTCGCCCTCCAGACTGTGCAAGAGTCGGAGTTGTGTAGATCAGATCCCTCTGTGTCCCCTGCACTAACATGGGTGCCTGGCTTGTATCGGATACTCAGTGAATATTTGTTGAATGAATGGAAATTTCAGAGAGAGGACTTGAACTCAGGCCTGCCTTGTTCCAGACTCCATACCCTGAAGCATATTATTTTTAGTTTTTTCAGATGGTCACGTGGCTTGATGCCATTTGAGGCCTGGTTCCAGTGTGGGCTTGGCCAGCACCATGCTGGGCTGCCTTGGATCATCACCTGCCCTCTCTGGGGTTCAGTATTCTGGTCTGTCCAATAAGGAGGTAGAACTAGGTGGGGCAGTGATGGTTCAATATCAGTGGTGATGGGCTGGCATTGTTTGGTGGTGGTGCCAGGCCCCTGGCCTAAGCATCTGCTCTCTGGGTCTGGTGAAACCTAGGGTGTGGTTTGGGCTTTGGTGTGAAGACCTGGGCACCTTGGATTATATTTAATACAGACATTATCCCTGATCTTCCCAGCAACTCTGAGGTAGATATTGCCAAAATCACTTGATACACGAGGAAACAGGCTCAGAGAATTGAAGTGAATTGCTTAAGGTCGTACAGTCACTAAAGAGCCAAGACAGAGGGTGTGTGTGTGTGGGGTGGTGGTTAAAAAAAGAAACAACAGACTGAGAACCCATGTCACTTGACTCCAAAGCCCTTGCTCTTAAAATCCTCATAGAAATTTTGGAGAGTCTGAACCCGAACCACATTAACTTGTAATTTCTCTAACACTCGCTCAAGCTGGGCTCAGCCACAGAAAGATGTAAGCAGGCCTAGCTGAGGCCCACAGTTAAAGAGCCTCCCAGACTCACTGCTTGGCACCTAGTAGGCCTGCTGACAACGCTGTTGAATGAACGTCTGAATGTCTGTTGAATCTGCAGATGGTGGAGGTGGCCTGAGTCAGCAGGAACCAAGGAACTGAGAAAGCCTCTTGAAGAAAAATGAAATGCATCCTAACTCACTTCCTACTTGCTCCCAGGGGTGGGAAGAGGGAACTTTTCCAGGAATTTTATTTTCTGTTCATTTGAAAGCTGAACAACGTGGCTTTGTTGGGCTGTGTTTATTTTGTGACTGCATTCTCCTTTTGAAGTGGGCTGGGGACAGAATTTGCTCTGCAGGGTTACAGCCTCTGTCTGCCCCTCCTCTGCCAAAGGCAGAGAAACCCTGGCCCCTGTAGCCTCTTTTCCTGACAGACTCATTGCTCCCTTCCATGTCTGTCTCTCCCACAGTACCAGTTATCTATTTTTTTTTTCTTTTTTGTCTCTGAGCTTCAGGTCCACCCTTTTTTGCCCTGCTTTGAGATACTGCAGCTGGACCCTGTAAATAGTTCTTTTTCCAGTGGGAGCAATGTTCGGATTTGCCAGTAGGGGGCACTAGAGGGACATTGCGAGGTGATGGCGTGGGCAACTCTTTCAGGTTCTGATCCTCCACCATCTTTTTTTTTTTTTTTCCCTCGGCACAGGAGCTAGACCTCAGTGGCCTTTGTGGACCAGCTCTGATATATCCTCAAGCTTCACTCTCCAGTTCTAGCCCATACTCCCTGGCAAAGTTCTTAGCCACTAGAGGCTGCATGTGCTTGTGTTCCTCACATCCTCCCTGAAGAGGTCTGAATTTTGGTCTTGCTGCTGCTGCTAAGTCGCTTCAGTCGTGTCCGACTCTGTTCGACCCCATAGACGGCAGCCCACCAGGCTCCCCCGTCCCTGGGATTCTCCAGGCAAGAACACTGGAGTGGGTTGCCATTTCCTTCTCCAATGCATGAAAGTAAAAAGTGAAAGTGAAGTCGCTCAGTCGTGTCCGACTCTTCGCGACCCCATGGACTGCAGTCTACCAGGCTCCTCTGTCCATGGATTTTCCAGGCAAGAGTACTGATCAGATGAGATCAGATCAGATCAGTCGCTCAGTTGTGTCCGACTCTTTGCGACCCCATGAATCGCAGCACACCAGGCCTCCCTGTCCATCACCAACTCCCGGAGTTCACTGAGACTCACGTCCATTGAGTCAGTGATGCCATCCAGCCATCTCATCCTCTGTCGTCCCCTTCTCCTCCTGCCCCCAATCCCTCCCAGCATCAGAGTCTTTTCCAATGAGTCAACTCTTCGCATGAGGTGGCCAAAGTACTGGAGTTTCAGCTTTAGCATCATTCCTTCCAAAGAAATCCCAGGGCTGATTTCCTTCAGAATGGACTGGTTGGACCTCCTTGCAGTCCAAGGGACTGTCAAGAATCTTCTCCAACACCACAGTTCAAAAGCATCAATTCTTCAGTGCTCAGCCTTCTTCACAGTCCAACTCTCACATCCATACATGACCACAGGAAAAACCATAGCCTTGACTAGACGGACCTTTGTTGGCAAAGTAATAATGTCTCTGCTTTTGAATATGCTATCTAGGTTGGTCATAACTTTCCTTCCAAGGAGTAAGCGTCTTTTCATTTCATGGCTGCAATCACCATCTGCAGTGATTTTGGAGCCCCAAAAAATAAAGTCTGACACTGTTTCCACTGTTTCCCCATCTATTTCCCATGAAGTGATGGGACCGGATGCCACGGTCTTCATTTTCTGAATGTTGAGCTTTAAGCCAACTTTTTCACTCTCGTCTTTCACTTTCGTCAAGAGGCTTTTTAGTTCCTCTTCACTTTCTGCCATAAGGGTGGTGTCATCTGCATATCTGAGGTTATTGATATTTCTCTCGGCAATCTTGATTCCAGTACTGAGGGAGGGCTTTTTCCTCAGTCTTTTAGTTCCATCATTATTCACTCTCCCTCAGCCTAGATATATTAGCAACTTTTTTTTTTTTTCTGCAGCCCACTTTTTCTTCTGGATATTTCTTTCTTTAAAACGTACATTTTCTTTTGATGTAGGGCATTTTAAAAAGTCTTTATTGAATTTGTTACAACATTGCTTCTGATTTATATTTTGGGCTTTTGCCATGTGGGATCTTAACTCCCCAACCAGGGATCAAACGTGCACCCCCTGCAATGGAAGGTGAGATCTTGACCACTGGACCACCAGGGAAGTTGCTCTTCTGGGTGTTTCTTTCTTGCTGTTTTCAGGTCCTTTAGAGTCCTCTTTTTTGGAAAATCCCATGGACGGAGGAGCCTCGTGAGCTGCAGTCCATGGGGTCGCTAAGAGTCGGACATGACTGAGCGACTTCACTTTCACTTTCACTTTTCACTTTCATGCATTGGAGAAGGAAATGGCAGGCCACTCCAGTGTTCTTGCCTGGAGAATCCCAGGGACAGGGGAGCCTGGTGGGCTGCTGTCTATGGGGTTGCACAGAGTCGGACACGACTGAAGTGACTTAGCAGCAGCAGCAGCAGCAGCAGCAGAGTCCTCTTTTACTCCTGTTGGTAATTAACTACACTATGCTAGTTAATAATTCTTTATATTAAAATTTTTCATGCTCAGTTTATGGGTTCTGAACTCTGTCTCTTGACTGGGTTCTAATTGATATAGAATTGGGAGCAGGGGTGGTCTCAGGAGACAGACCTTCAATGGTGGAATTTTGATTGGCTTCATTGCCCTTGGGCTTGAGCATAGCGCTAAGCACCTTGCCATTGGGACTTGGGATGCTAGTAATCAGCAGCATAGTGGCATCATAATTATGTGATCACCTGTGATGGATTTTGATGGAATGCTAACTGAAGCAAATGTCTGGGGAGCCCAACTGACTACTGCACTTGACCATCATGTCAGTAATTATGACTGCGAAGACTGTGGTGTGGGATGGATTCTTGAAGGCACTGGAGCACTTACTCGAAAGAAAATAAGTTCAGGTCATTTAATTCTCAGCTCAAATCATGGTTTGAGAACCACAGAGCTTCCGCGGCATCTTTAAAAAAATCTTATTTCATGTAGCCACAGGGCTGATATTGCTGAAAAGAAAATATAAAATTTAATGGTGTGGGTCACGGAATTTAAATGTCAGTGAGATTTATAGCATTGCCAAGTTTCTCACATGAGAGCTTGAACATAAGTTAGGAAAGAATGGGATCCTGAAACAGCTGGTAGAGACATCTGGTTGGACTCAGATGAAATGGAGAGTCACTCTGAAGCTCCCTTTACCAATGGAAAGAACTTTCCCTCTTATATCTGAACAGACTAGTTTTCCTTTGTTTGAAAACCCTGTGATATGGGACAGATACCTTGAAAAAGGATGACCATTCTCCTGAAGACATAACGTATGCATCCTTTGTTGTCATTAGATCCATCACAAAGGTCAAATCTCAACGTGCTCCAAGGGATCAGGTACACACTGTGGTCTGGGGGAGATCGCTTATACAATAGAAGAATGCCAAGATTTGACATCATCCTGGGGAATGTATACAGGAGTTGATGCTAAGGGTAGGGAAGAATACGAAATCATTCTGAATTCATGGGTGTAGACTTGAGATTTAGAGTGTCAGCTTGTGCAGCTGAAGGTGGCTCTAACATTTTAGTTGGTTGACTGAAACTTGGACTTGAAAGTGGCTTACATTCAAAGAGTGGAGAGACTAGAGTTTCCAAGGAATAATTTGGAAGAAAGACTCCAAAGATTTTTTAAAGAAGGATAATCTATTTTATTTTAAATTTTTTACAGGAGATCCTTTTTGTTATCCATTTGAAATATAGCAATGTGTACATGTCAATCCCAAACTCTCTATCCCCACCCCACCCTTCCCTCTGGTAACCATAAGTTCATTCTTTAAGTCTGTGTGTCTGTTTCTATTTTGTAAACAAGTTCATTTATATCATTATTTTTAGATTCACATGTGTGATATCATATAATAAATGATATTTGTCTTTCTCTGTCTTATTTCACTTATTATGATAATCTCCAGACCCATTCATGTTGCTGCAAATGGCATTATTTCATTCTTTTTAATGGTGGAGTAATATTCCATTGTATGTATATGCACCACATCTTTTGTACCTGTTCATCTGCTGGTGGCCCTTTAGGTTGCTTCCAATATTGGCTATTATAAACAGTGCTACCATGAACATGGGGTGCATGTATCCCTTTGAACCGTGTTTTCTCTAACTATATGCCCAGGAGTGGGATGGCTGGATCATATGTTAGCTCTATTTTTAAAGGAAACTTCATGCTGTTCTGCATAGTGGCTGCACCAATTTACATTCCCACCAACAGTGTAGGAAGTTTCCCTTTTCTCCATACCCTCTCCAGCATTTATTGTTTGTAGATTTTTTGCTGATGGCCATTCTGACTGACATGAGGTGACATCTCACTGTAGTTTTGATTTGCGTTTCTCTAATAATTAGTGCAGATGACACCACCCTTATAGCAGAAAGTGAAGAGGAACTAAAAAGCCTCTTGATGAAAGTGAAAGAGGAGAGTGAAAAAGTTGACTTAAGCTCAACATTCAGAAAATGAAGATCATGGCATCCGGTCCCATCACTTCATGGGAAATAGATGGGGAAACAGTGTCAGACTTTATTTTTTGGGGCTCCAAAATCACTGCAGATGGTGATTGCAGCCATGAAATGAAAAGACGCTTACTCCTTGGAAGGAAAGTTATGACCAACCTAGATAGCATATTCAAAAGCAGAGATGTTACTTTGCCAACAAAGGTCCATCTAGTCAAGGCTATGGTTTTTCCTGTGGTCATGTATGGATGTGAGAGTTGGACTGTGAAGAAGGCTGAGCGCCAAAGAATTGATGCTTTTGAACTGTGGTGTTGGAGAAGACTCTTGAGAGTCCCTTGGACTGCAAGGAGATCCAACCAGTCCATTCTAAAGGAGATCGGTCCTGGGTGTTCTTTGGAAGGAATGATGCTAAAGCTGAAACTCCAGCACTTTGGCCACCTCATGCGAAGAGTTGACTCATTGGAAAAGACTCTGATTCTGGGAGGGATTGGGGGCAGGAGGAGAAGGGGACGACAGAAGATGAGATGGCTGGATGGCATCACCAACTCGATGGACGTGAGTTTGAGTGAACTCCGGGAGTTGGTGATGGACAGAGAGGCCTGGTGTGCTGCGATTCATGGGGTTGCAAAGAGTCGGACACGACTGAGCGACTGAACTGAACTGAATAATTAGTGATGTTGAGCATCTTTTCACGTGCCTCTTGGCCATCTGTATGTCTTCTTTGGAGACATGTCTATTTAGGTTGTCTGCCTATTTTTTTGATTGGGTTTTTGTTTTTTGGGTATTGAGCCACATGAGCTGTTTGTAAATTTTGGAGACTAATCCTCTGTCAGTTGCTTCATTTGCAAATATTTTCTCCCATTCTGTGGGTTGTCTTTTTGTTTTGTTTGTGGTTTCCTTTGCTGTGCTAAAGCTTTTGAGTTTAATTAGGTTCTGTTTGTTTATTTTTGTTTTTATTTCCATTACACTGGGAGACAGATTGAAATAGATATTGCTGCAATTTATATCAAAGAGTGTTCTGCCTATGTTTTCCTCTGATCCAAAGGCTTAAGGATACAGGATTTTGTAGTGGATTTATTATATGTAACCTGCACAGCCACCCCTAACCTATGTTCCATGAACATTCCAAAACACACTTTCCTAAATAAGTCTTTGAAAGGCATATTAATGAGGTGAGAACCTACATCCTTAAGATACTCTGTGGATGTTCATCTTTGTAGACCAGATGTTACGATGCTGTATTCACGTGGGCTCCCTGATTTCAAGGGGATGGTAGGGTCCTGGAGTGGTAGACGGTACTTAAGTACTTAACAGCCAAAGACAAGGTGAGTGCATTTACCATAAATGGCAGCAGGAATGTAGCAGTAATCAGAATACCTTGGCCAATAGAAATCAATTAGTAGTAACTAATTGTGTTCATTGGAAGGACTGATGTTGAAGCTGAACCTCCCATACTTTGACCACCTGATGCAAAGAACTGACTCATTGGAAAAGACCCTGATGCTGGGAAACATTGAGGGCAAGAGGAGAAGGGGACAGAGGATGAGATGGTTGGATGGCATCACTGACTCGATGGACATGGGTTTGGGTGAACTCTGGGAGTTGGTGATGGACAGGGAGGCCTGGCATGCTGCAGTTCATGGGGTCGCAAAAAGCCAGACACGACTGAGTGACTGAACTGAATTGACCAGAGCAGCCCTAGAAATGAGCCAGGTGGACAGACTACTCGAGTATCGCTTGATTTACATAACAGAAAAAAAACAGCCAATCAACTTCTGAGACTGGTGGCCTAAGCCTGAGTTGACTCACCACATTGGAGAGTGGTGGCTTTTCATCAGTTTAGAGACAGATTTGAGCCCCGTGACTGAAGAGGAGGCCAGGCCCTCGAAGAAGCTTCCTGCAGCAGTGCTCTGAGTATGTACCATAAATCTTCCTCCAAGCTTTCACCAGAGGGGTCTGTGTCCATTTACTAAACAAATGCACTTGGGAAGGGGCTTCCCCCATGGCTTAGTGGGTAAAGAATCTGCCTGCAGTGCAGGAGACACAGGAGACGTGGGTTTGATCCCTGGGTCTGGAAGATCCCCTGGCGAAGGAGAATGACAACCCATTCCAATATTCTTGTCTGGGAAATCCTATGGACAGAGGAGCTTGGCGGGCTACAGTTCAAAGGGTCACAAAGAGCTGGACATGACTGAGCGGCTAAGCACTTGGGAAAGGAAGGTACACAGACCTTGGAGATTATTAGACACTGCTCTGAATTTATGATAATTCAGAATGCCAGAGTGAATGATAGTTTCTCAGTCATGCCTGACTCTTTGCAGCCCCATGGACTGTAACCTGCCAGGCTCCTCTGTCCATGGAATTCTCCAGGCAAGATTACTGGCGTGGGTTGCCATTTCCTTCTCCAGGGGATCTTCCCAACCCAGGGATCCTGCATTGCAGCAGAGTCTTTACCATCTGAGCCACCAGGGAAGCCTACTATTAAGAGACATTTCTAAGTATAAAGACAGGTCAACTTAAAAAGTATCAGCAGATACTTGATTTTCTCTTATAATCTATAGACAATACATTAGAGTATGTAGTGAATCCATACACCTTTCCCAAAGGAATGCCTAAGACAGAAATAGCAATAAAGTTATAAATGACAGGGGATGCAAAACGGCACTGAGGCCTACCAGTCAAAGTGAAAACTTAGGGAGTCAGGCGTTAGATCCTTAGCTCAGATGTGTCCAGTGGTCACTTCCCCAATTCCAGAATGTGTAATTGAAGTACACATACTTGGAAGCTGGAAGAAATCTCCACTTTGGGTCTCTGACTCATGAAGTGAGGGAAGCTGTGAAAGGCAGGGCTCAGTAGAAGTTCCTGGAACTTCCTCTCTACCCCTGATAGTAAATTGAAAGCAATTCTCTCCCTCTGGGGAAAGTTCAGAGAATGAAGAAGGCTGAAATATACAGAGGGGACGATTCCCATGCCATTCCCATTTAACCTGTCTGTTTGGCCTGGGCAGACATATGATGCGTTTTGAAGAATGATGAGGTTCTTCATCTACTTCACCTGGGAAGTAACTCCTACTGCAGCAGCCGTCCCAGATCTAGTATTTTTACTGGAGCAACTCAGCATGGCACTTGGTATGTAGCCATTGACCTAGATACTGCCTTTTTGCCCAAACCAAGTTGTGAAGACCATCAAAATCAGTTTTCCTTTACCCGGAAAGACCAACAATACATCTTCACAGTATTTTTTATTTGTGTATTGATATATTTATTTATTCATTTTTGGCTGCTGTGGGCTTCCGTTGCTGCTTGCACGATTTCTCTAGTCGTGGTGAGCGGGGGCTGCTGTTCATTGCGGTGCACGGGCTTCTCATTGCGGCGGCTTCTCTTGCTGTGGAGCACGGGCTCTAGGCTCTTGGGCTTCGGTGGTTGCAGCACGTGAGCTCAATAGCTGCAGCCCGTGGGCCCTAGATCTCGGGCTCAGTGGTTGTGGCACTCGGGCTTAGTTGCTCTGCAGCATGAGGAATCTTCCCAGCCCAGGGGTTGAACTCATTTCCCCTGCATTGGCATATGGATTCTTATCCTCTGTACCACCAGGGACGTCCCATCTAGGGTTTTTTTTACACCCTCTTTTGCGTAAAACACTTTCCTTTTTGAGAAACAGTTTCTAGTTTTCTATTGAACTGTGGTTAAGAGAGTATAGTAGGTGACCATGCTGCCTGAGACCCCATTTAGGATTCTCCTGACACAGCTAGCCATAAATTTAACTTTGTGCAGCAGCAATCTATCATCAGATAGAAGTGGTATAAAAGAGACCACGCTTGGGCAAGTCTGAGAGATATGAGTAAGCTGTATGAATTCAGACTCCTGCTTCATCGCCTCCTCTTCCTCAAATCTTGCTGATGGCTTTGTGGGGAGTGCCTTATGGCCAGTTAGCTGAGAAATACAAACTTAAGCCTGGTGTACAGGTGCTGCTCCATGATATGTCAGTACCACCTCAAAATAGAAGACTGCAGCATTAAAAGACCATCAGGGGGTGACCCTGAAGGAGAGTGGTAAAGGAAAATCTTTTCAGTGGGTAGAACTTTAAGCAGTATATTTGGTTGTCTGTTTGGGGATTAGACATGGCCAGAAGTAGGAATCTACACAGATTTATGAGCAGTTGTTAATGGTATGGTTTGGCTGGATGGTCAGGGACTTGGAAGGAATGGGATTGGAAAATTGGTGACAAGGAATTCTGGGGAAGAGGTACGAGGATGGACTCTTCAGGATGGGTACAGACTGTGAAGATTTGTGTCCCACATGAATGCTCACTGATGGGCATCTGTTGCCCTGGAGGCTTTCCGTTATCAAAGGAACAGTATGTCATGCTTCGTGGTTATCAGTTACCCTGCTTACCGAGCTGTCCCTGTTCCTGTCCAGTGGTACTGTGCATAAAGTGTCCTTAGTGGCAGGAATGGAGGACATGCGTGGGCTCAAAAACATGAATTTCCCCTTACTAATGCCGACAAAGGTCCATATAGTCAAAGCTATGGTTTTTCCAGTAGTCATGTACGTATGTGAGAATTAGACCATAAAGAAAGCTTAGCACTGAAGAATTGATGCTTTTGTATTGTGGTCCTGGAGAAGACTCTTGAGAGGCCCTTGGGCAGCAAGGGGGTCAAACCAGTCCATCCTAAAGGAAATCAACTCTGAATATTCATTGGAAGGACTGATGCAGAAGCTGAAGCCCTAATACTCAGACCATTTGATATGAAGAGCTGACTCGTTGGAAAAGACCCTGATGCTGGGAAAGACTGAGGGCAGGAGGAGAAGTGGGCGACAGAGGATGAAATGGTTGGATGGCATCATTATCTCAGTGGGCATGAGTTTGAGCAAACTCTGGGAGATAGTGAAGGACAGGGAAGCCTGGTGTGCTGCAGTCCGTGGTGTCACAAAGAGTCCGACACGACTGAGACTGAACAACAACACCACCAATGGCTGCCTTGGATATCACCGTTGCTGGGTGCTCAGTCTTTCAGTGGAAAAGACGAACGTAAGCCTATGATACAGCACCTTTCCCTGGATATGCCAGCTGTTTACCTAGTGGCAAGTTGATTTCATTTTATCTCCTCTGTCCTGTACAGTGCAGAGATACTTCCTTATTGGAAAAGATATTTTTTTTCCTGGATACAAATATGCTGTCTCTGTCTGTAATGTTTTTGTCCACACCATCATCCAAGTACTTACAGCATACCACCATCATGGTATTCTACCCAAAATTGCCTCTTCTCAAAGAATTCATTTTGTAACAAAGGGAGTGGAGCAGTAGGCACATCCTCATGAAATTCATTAGTTTTTACAATATAACTCATCACCTGGAAGTGAATGGCCTAATTGAAAGGTGGAATGACATATTGAAGGCTCAGGTAGGGCACCAGTTGGCAGACAAATCCTGAAAGGATGTAATGTATGCTTTGAATCAGACACCATTGTATAAGGCTGCCTCCTTCATCATTAGAATACATGGATCCATTAATCAAGGTGTGGAAATGGGAGTGTTCTGTGTCAGCCACGGTCCAACCAGGAGACAGAAACTACATTAAATTAACTAAAGGAGAACAAGAAAGAACTCTAAAGAATACGACTAAGCTGGAAGGAGAGTGTGCAAGGAATAAAACTTGAGAGGGAGGGAGGATCCTCCCCGAGTGGAATTCAGACCCTTGGACAGAGCGTGGAAGCAGCCCATTGGATGGCAGAAAAGTTCACTGGGTTGCCCAGGGCAGAGGCGATCTGGCTCTGCAAACAGGCCAAGGTTAGTGGGCAGAGAGTGGCCTGCTGGGGTGCTGATGAATTTCTGAAGTTGCCTGTGGGTAACTGCTGTTGAACTTGCTGAGAAGCCCACTGAAGAACTGGCTGCTAAGAAGTTTCCCACAGAATTGGGATTAGGTTTAGGATTAGGGAGGACTGAGAACATTCTTGGAAATGAGCTGGGGCTCCCATCAACCTTGCCTTTGTGAAGCCAGCTGTGCAGTTGCTGCTGATACCACGAGGGGTGTGGTCTCCTAAGTGTCCTGCCCCCCAACCTGGTGCTGCAGGAGCAAGAAGAAGCAGAGGGCAGTGAAATCAGATAGCGTGTCCTGTATACTATCAGTGCCATCTATTGACAAAGATCAACATCATGCTTGTAAGGATAACTATTCCAGTATCACGAGCAGGCCCTGAAGGCTGGATTTGGAGCTGAGAAGCAGTAAATGATGACTGGCACTTTTCACTCTCATTCTCACACACTTGCAGAATTGTTGCTTCTTGTTGTAGCAAATTTGAGCTCTTCCAGCTTGGAGATCTTTTTTCCTGAGAGGGCATACCAGAGGATACCATGATGGTTCCAGTAAACAGAAGGAGGAGACTGCCATGTAGCTTTTTGAGATCTTTGTATCATTGAACAAACACCAAAGCCAAAAAAGGGTTACTCTACTGGACAGAAGGATTGATCCTGATTCAGCTCAGTCACTCAGTCGTGTCTGACTCTTTGAGACCCCAAGGACTGCAGCATGCCAGGCTTCCCTGTCCATCACCAGCTCCTGGAGCTTGCTCAAACTCATGTCCATCTAGTCGGTGGTGCCATCCAACCATCTCATCCTGTGTCATCCTGTCTCCTCCTGTTTTCAATCCTTCCCAGCATCAGGGTCTTTTCCAAGGGGAAATTGGGTTGCTGCCACACAGTGAGAGTACAGAGGACTACACATAGAACTCAAGGATTGTCCGGGGCACCTCTTAATACTTCCGCATCCAACTGTAAATAGAACCGAAAAACTTAAGCAACATAAAAATGCAGAGTAATTGAGAGGAGTCATACCATTCAAGAATGAAGCTTTGGTTCACTCTTCCTTAAAAAAAAAAAAAAGCCAAAACTCCAACTAGCTGAGGTTCTGGCTGAGGGGGAGGAAATGTGGTACAGATAGCAATAGATGTTAATATAAATTATAGCTTGACTAGTTACAGAAATGAGGACTAGAGTAGCTCCATTTGTTATGTTTATAAGTTTATGTCCATATGTTAACCATTTTCTTCTCTTCTCTCCTTCTTCCTATTATTATCTATATATAAGTCATTGGAGGTTAACTGTACAATTTAGTCTGTAGGAAACAGAATATTCAGTGTGACTGTGCTGTATTTGAGGAGTCATTCATATAGTCAGTAATGGAGACACTGGCATTGGAGCTCTAGATCTCCTCACATCGAGGCATGTGTGAGAACCTCTGTGTTTGCACGGGGGATAACTGTGCCCTGTTAGGTGGTAACAGAGTGGTTACCAGAGTGGAAGTTCCAGAGTGCATGGAAGGTGTATGTGGAAGCTGGTTGGCCCAAGGTAAGGACTGTGGCAGCTGTCACTTTATGTTCTCTCAGCTCCACGTCTACCCTTCTTTGCTCTGCTTGTGATGCTGGAGCTGGACTCTGTTAACATTTCTTTCTGCCAGCTGGTGCAATGCCAATATCTGTCAATAGAGGGCACTGGAGGGATGCTGCCAGGCGATGGCATGAAAAGACGCTTTTCTGTGTTCAGACCTCCTTCAGTGTGAGAGCTGCCCAGTGGCACTCACCTGAGCAGCCACTGGGGACCAGCTCCATGGCGATGCTCTGCTCATCCAGCAGCCACTCTTCCAGACCAGCTTCAGCCACACTCTCGGACATTGCTAGAGGTAGTAAAATTTCCCTACATTTGCTGTTCTCTGCTCTTTAGTATCCTGTTTACTCCTTTTAGTAGATAATCCTTTTTTCTAATTAACACTTATTTACAGTAAATTTTCCATGTTCAAATGACTGGTGTGGTCTCTTCCTCCTGAACAGACCCTGACTCAAGTACACTCCACCCTGGTTTCCTTTGCTCTCTTCATGTCAACCTTTGGGAGATTTGAGCTCTCTTTTGTTCTTAAAATTTTTTCTTTTTTTAAAAAATTTGGTCATGCTGGGTCTTAGTTGCAGCACATGGTATCTAGTTCCTGACCAGGGATCAACTCCCCTGCATTGGGAGCGTGGAGTCTTAACGACTGGACCACCAGGGAAGCCCTTCCCTTCTGTTCTTGTCTTGGCCTTTCTTCTCACCTCTGCCTCTTTCAGATCCATCTTGAATAACCAGCCACCGTACAAGGACAAGGACGTAGGATCCTCTAAGGACATCTTGCCAAAGGATGGAATTTCACAAAACCAGTAGTCTGGAAAGAGCCTGGATCTCGGAAGCAGGGTGCCTGGGTTCTAGACCCAGTGCAGCCTGTGAGCCATGTATTTTACGTGCGAAAATGGAGCCGAGGTTGTGATAAATAGCTACTCATACATCTCTAATCAGCTGTCAAAGGTTTTCTGCCGGCTTCAGCTCCCATTATTTTGTGTGTTCCTCTCGGGACCCATTTTTCACGTGGTGTGACTGGACAGGTCTTCTTATTCCAATTAGGACAGTGGTTCTCAACTGGGGCAGTTTTGCTTCTGAGAAGACATTTGGTTGTCACAATGGGTGTGTGTTTCTGCTACTGGCATCCAGTGGATAGAGGCCAAGGATGCTGCTAACATCCCATAATGTTCGGGACAGTTCCCCACAATAAGGAATCATCTGCCCCCAAACGCTGGTAGGGCTGAGGTTGAGAAGTCCTGAAGTGACATTCAGGAATGGAGGTCCAAAAGAAGGGGAACGATTTGCCTAGGGTCACACAGAAAGGGGGCAGCAGAACTTGAATGACAGTCCACTGTCACCCATTCTTCTTGG
Source organism: Bos grunniens (assembly GCF_055505025.1). Classification (NCBI taxonomy): domain Eukaryota; kingdom Metazoa; phylum Chordata; class Mammalia; order Artiodactyla; family Bovidae; genus Bos; species Bos grunniens. The sequence goes on from NC_141166.1 coordinate 12,807,129, forward strand.
TTCAAGGACAGCAAAGGAGATAGGAAGCCAGTACGTCCTGTCCCCTTGCCTTGAATCTTGTGTGCCTGCAGGGGGCTGGCATTCTCTTCTTGCCACCCTGCCCTGCCAAATCCCAGCCATTTTCCAATGCAGCCATCTGCTTTCTCAACTTTTGTTCTGAGCTGCCAGGAAGCCATCAAGAAAACTGTACTCAATGAGTACTGGCAACACTGCCAGGAAGTAAGTGCCAACATAAGCTGGCTCCAGCATCGTCCATCCTTCTTCTGGCCTTCCCGTAATCTGCTCTACTCCCCTACCTTCAAGGACTATTCAAGTCCTCCACCTTCACAAGCCCTCGCCCATCCCAGTCATCAACTCCTTCACTCTCAACAGGTAACTGAGTTTCTTGGGTACTCCCTTTGCTCCTACAGCTAAACCTATTTTCCCTCAGCTCAGGAAAAGCATTATTAACCATCTCAGGAACAGAAAATATTCTCTTCTGATGGAAGGCATCCCTTCCCATCCCCTGGATCCATTCCTTTCTGCATTTTCCAGGGTTTGTCCCTTTTGAGTATTTTCTGTCTCTCACATTTGTCAACTTCCCCAACTCTACTACCTACAGCTTCCCTGCATAAAGGCTGCTCAAATCTCCCCCATAATTAATTTTAAAATAAATTATTTTCTTGAAACCCTCTGGCCCTTTAAGCCACTTTGGTGGCTCAGATGGTAAAGAATTTGCCTGTAGTGCAGGAGAGCTGGGTTTGATCCCTGGGTGGGGAAGATCCCCTGGAGAAGGGAATGGTTACCTGCTCCAATATTCTTGCCTGAAGAATCCCATGGACCAAGGAGCCTAGCCGGCCATAGTCCATGGGTTCACAAAGTGTTGGACACGACTGAATGACTAACACGTATTCCCATCCATATACTCTTCAATTCGCCTGGATTAACTGCTCCCCACGCCTACTCCAGCTGCAAAACTCCTAGTCATGCTTCAAATCCAGCTCAAATGTCAGCTTTTCGAAGAAGCCATAGCAGATGCTATTGATCTCCCACCTCACCACCCCCCCCCAACCCCCCCGACTTTCTGAATTCTCCTGCAGCTACAGAAATTTCTGGGCCTGCTGACAGCTTCCCACTCAAGTGACTGCATTTCTTTTATTCCTTCCTCAGAGGGTCCCCAGCAGGACCGAGCCCGCTCATGGACCCAGGCTCCCTGGCCCTCCTCCCTGCCCTGCTCAGCCTCTCCAGTCCTCACGTGTACTCCCGGGCCCACTTCCCAGATGAGCTACTGGAACTAGAGCCCTTGCCTCAGGGTCCAGTTGGGAGCCCCACCCTAAGACCGACGCCTGCCCTACCTGCCCCCCAAGAAAGTTCAGTGTTCCCTCCTTCTGGTCCCTGGGGCCTCTTATTGTACTTCTTGAGGCAGAGCCTCTGTTTCCTGTACCAGACTGTCAGCCCCATCGAGGGTAAAGGCAAGTTCTTCATCACCCCTGTGTCTCCTTCACCTGGCACATTACCTGTCCCATCACCGGCCAAGAAGTTTGCTGAGTGAGGGAGTGAGAAAGTAATTGGGTAAATGATGGACATGAATCTCGAAGGCACCTACCCTGGATGACAGACCCTGTGAAGTGAATTCTCCCATCAGTGTGGCCCCCTCAATCCCCACCTTCTCCTCTCCTGTCAGGGGGTCTATCCCTGCTCCCTGTCTCCCTGAGGGTCCTGAGGCCCCTCCCTCTGTCATCAACACCCGTTCTGTCCTCTATAACGCCATTGCAATCAGTTCCCAGGAAGCTGCCCACCAGGAAAAGTCCTCATTGAGGGGAGTGGGTCTCTTGGTGGGAGATTCCAACTTCAGTTAAATAAAGGTTCTGGGAACCTGGGGAGACGCTATTATAATGTGACATAATTTGGTGTCACCGTCTAGCAGATGTCACATTGGAGGGATGAATTTGTCCCAGCTGGACTCCCGAGCCCATTCAGAAGTTCAGATCAACGACTTGCTGCTTCTGATGTGAACAGCCCCAGGAAATGTTAATTTCTACAAATCAACTTATTCAGCCCAAGTGCATGGAACTGAGTTTCCAGCAGGACGAAATAAAATCATGGCTGGGAAGTGAAGCAGCTGCTGCCAAGCCAAGAGGTCATGAAGACCATGTCCAATTTTGAAACCCCTGGGGGAACGAGATGCTCTGAGTACATCCAGATTACCTGGGGAACTCAAACTCAGTGACCTGGTTCTGTCACACACATAAGAAAACTGAGGAGCACAGAGGCAAAGAAGAGGCTGCCCAAGGTCACACACACTGAGTTGGTGGTAGACCTCAGACTCCTAAGTCTGAATCCACACAGATCTGCCCCCAACCACCCCCCCCTCCAACTTCTCAGAAGACCAGGAAGGATGGAAATCATGATGAAACTAAACCCCAAACCAACCAAACAAAAAAAACACGAACACGTGGACAGACTCACAGGTTGTGCCCGCCTTTTTTTTTATAGACACGGACCTGAAGATTAGAGACTCTGGGATCAGATGCTGGTTTTGCCTCTTTCTTGCTGGTGACCCCTCTCTGGGTTTCAGTTTCTTTATCTGTCAAATAGAAGATTAATGACCTCTAGAATCCTTCAGCTTCCAAAAATCACTTTGAGCCTCAGTTTCCTCATTTAAGGGGTACAGTGCTCTTCTTCCTAGGGTCCTTGCTATGAGATTCCTTGCTATGAGAATCGCTTGATGTCCAGAAGCTCCTTGACACAGTCGTGTGAAAATAACCTCAGGGTCAGTGTTACCATCACTCCCACGTCTGCAGCAAGGTGACGCTGAGGATAGAGCTAGTTCCACATCTAATCTGTAGAAGGAGTGAAGGGAAACCCATGTGGTCTCCCAGGTGGCCCTGGGAAGGGGTTTAAATCCGGATTCCCTCCCCATGAGGTGAGGTTGTCTCTGAAGCCATTTCCCTCTTGCTGTCACAGCAAGTGATGTGGAACGTCAAATCTCAGGGTGCCTGTTGAAAGGGATCTTGGCAGGGCTGGGCTGTAGGCAAAAGCTGAAGGAAGGGGAAGGGAGAAAGTGGTGATTTACAAACAGGTGGGGAGGAAGAGAAAGGGGTGAAGGGAAGAGGAGGTGAGGAAGAAGAGGGCAAAGAGGAGGAGAAGGGGTATCTGGAGGGGGGTGACTATTTCCTTTCAATGATGCAAAATGCAAGCAGAAGGTGTGGGCTCTAGAATCAGAAAGACCTGACATCAAAGGCCTGCTCATCTACTTATCATATGGAGGGACTTTGCACTAGTCATTCAACCGTTCTAAACCTGTTCCCACATCTGTAACATGGGGATAAGAATGGTGCCTCTTTCTTACAGATAATCTTGGCAAAGTGTTTGGCACCACACCTGACCCAGAATAAGTTTTCAATACACAATAACTAGAGTGGCCACATAAGCAGAGCAAGTAGCTGTAAATCTACAGATTACCGTGTTCTTCAGAAGGGGATGCAGAATCCATCCCAGTGACTGTGGATACTGGAAGATGAGAGCCTTGTTCAAGTAGAGGAGCAAGTGGGTTTGTCCAAGTTGACAGAAGCCTGAAAAAGCACAGAAACTCAGGTCATACAGGCAGAGAAATATAGTTAACACATACTGTGCTGATTATAGCAGGAATTATTCTTATTGGTTAACAGCAATTATATTAATAAGGACAATTCATGTGCTAATGATGGCTAAATTGATTAAAATAACAAGAAGGCAGATTTAAAGTCATTAGATCAACCAGGAAGAAATGTCAATGTCAGTGACTATCAAATGACTGTCATATGTATAAACAATCGGTGTGATGTTAGAGAGATGGGAGAGGGGGGTGACAGGGCATTGACCATGTGCAGACACCCTGGGCACTCACTGGAGTCAGCATTGATATCAAACAAGATGCAGCAGGTGAAACAACATCCCCTCAATTCCCCGGTGGGTGAGTGGAGCCCAGACTCCAACCCAGACGTCTGAAACTGAGGCTTGACCACCTGTCAGAGTTGATCAGCACCACATCTCCAGGCTGGAGTTTCCCAGGAGTAGAAGGCCTAGCAAGATTGGAGGGCAGAGCACCTGAGGACTGAGGGCCTGGGGGGAGGGGACCTTCCCTGCAGTCCTGATGAGCTGGACAGGAAGTACAACCACGGATAGTGCCTGCCAGAAGGAAGGATGCACTGAGCTGTGGGTTTTCCAGCTTCCTGGGATTATGAAATCCTTGCAGGCTTTCCCCACGACATCCACCAAGAGGGGAACCCTTCTCTCGGGGATGACAGATATTTCTCTTTTTAGCATGTCTACCTGGTTGCTATGACCAGAAAGCTATGGGTGAAGCTGAAAAAACTCAGAATGTTAAAATTAGATGTGTTTAAATTTAACACATTTAAATAATTAATTAATTTTTGTTTTTATTAAATTTTCTTCCAGTTCTATTGAGATATAGTTGACATGCAGCACTGTATAAGTTTAAGGTGTACAGCATAATCACTTGTATATATCATGAAATGATTATCATGATGTTTAATGAACATTCATCATCTCATATAGATACAGAATTAAACAAATAGAAAAAAATGTTTCCTTGTGATGAGAACTTAGGATTTATTCTCTTAATATACAGCAGTGTTATATTTATCATACTGTACATTACATCCTTAGTATTTATTCATCTTATAACTGGAAGTTTGTAACTTTTGACTGCCTTCATCCAGTTCCCCCTCACCCCACCCCATGCCTCTGGTAACACAAATCTGATCTCTTTTTCTATGAGTTTGTTTGTTTGTTTTTGAAGTGTAATTGGCCTACAACACTAGTTCCTGTTATACAGCATAGTGATTCGCTATTTTCATACATTTAAAAATTATCATGGAATGATTACATTTTTGAATTGGGATAAAATTTCAGCTAAACATTTGCCCTAGATTTTCCCTCTTGAGTAGCTGACTTATGAGATGCCAATTGTTTAATATGAGAGATGTATCATCTCGGAGAATCTATTACATGCAGTCAGTCAGATACGTACCTATGCATGTACACACACACACACACACACACACACACACACACACAACTTTGGGTTTCTTGCTTCTTCAAGAACCCAGGATGGTTCTTAGGAAGTTGAAAAAAGTCTCCAAACTCAACAAAACATTTACCCTGAGGTCTGTGAATGCCACACACAATTGCTGTAATCTTGGTCTCCAGCTTTCCTCCTTAACCTCCATCACTGCCTTGCCCTGAGGATTCTGTCTCCTGGACTGAAGGGTAAGTAGTAAGGAATATTCACTCCCCAGCCCTTAGGGTTTCTCAGCTTCTTGAGATCTGAGCCTGCCCTCTTCATTTTCCACAAGATAGAGATAGATCAGAGACTTAAAGATCTGAATTTACCTGTTGAAATGATTTAATCCTGCTTCAGCACCATGGACAGATCCCTTCAACAGCCCCGCCCCGCCCCGCCCCGCCCTCCAGCCTGCCCCAGAGAAACAGGAACTGGAAGTTTCTTGCTAATTGGCATGACAAGGGAACACCAGGTTACCAAAAGGTCTGAATGCAGACAGTGCTTCATCAAGACCCCAAACCAGGATAACAGGTTCTTTGAATTCTCCAATTTAATATTTCAAAAATATGCATAATTTGCTATTTATATTATACCCATGATTATTTTAATACAAAATATAAGGACTTCCCTGGTGGTCCAGTGGTTAAGAATTCGCCTTGTAATGCAGGGGATGTGAGTTCGATCCCTGGTTAGGGAATTGAGGTCCCACATGCTGCAGAGCAACGATCAATAAGCCTGAATGCTCTGGAGCCCATGTGCCACAAATACTGAGCCCGCATACCACAACTAGAGAGTCCATGTGCTGCAATGAAAGATCCCGCATGCTGCAACAAAGATCCTGTGCGCCGCAACTAAGATGCAATGCTGCCAAATACATAGATGTTAAAAAAAATACAAAATACAAAACAATGGTATTTTTCATGTATTAGAGTAAAACTGAAACAGAGGGAAGATGTCCTATGCCTATGTTATGGCTTCTTGTACTGCTAGGCACACCTGAAAAATTCCTCTGGCAAGTGTATTATATGTATGTGTGTGTGTGTGTGTGTGTGTGTGTGTGTGTGTGTGGTGGGGTACAGTGCTCACAGGATGAAGCTCAAGACACTTATCTTGGAATTCACACCATCATGTGCTACTTCCTCCTTTTCCTCTACCACTTTCACGGCCACCCCACCCTCACATCTCACACAAGGGCTACATATACACACACATGCCACACATACATAGGATCCCACTGAACCCCTGACTCACCCTTCAGTGCTCTTTGAGTTGTAGCTTTTCTTCCTGGGAGAAGATGATTCCCTCCACCCCCGCCTTCTCTGAGCCTGCCTGTGAATACAGACACATGTCGTACACTCTGAGATGCAACCCATGCGACCCAGCAAAGGAATAAACCTAGATTGATCCTCCGCCCACCCCGAAACCACCCCTGACCTCCCCGCAACCCATCTCATTAATTTATTTCACTCTTTGACTCTTGTCAAAGCATAGACTCTTCATCATTGCCTGCAATGAGCAGACTGAGGAAAGAGTCTTAGAGCTTTACTGCCCCAGGTCAGCTGCAACCGGAAAGTAAAGGGTTGAGCTTTTGGGGAATTTGTTTTCTCACTCTACAGATGAACTGTGTTTCAGTGAGCCTTTAATAGCATTAGAGGTTCTGTGTGAGCTGAACTATGCAGGTTGCAGGCTGAATCTCTCCCAGCGAAATCTCTTTCTGCTGCTCTAAGATGGGGCTGGGGTCTCCAGGAAGCATTTTGGGTGAACAGAGGAACAACTGGTCCCCTTACATAGGAGGTAAGAGCTGGAAGGTACAGCTCCCATACTGATTGATCAACAAGCCAACTGATACCTGCTCTGGCCAGGGTTGCCCTGGGTTCTGGGGCTGCTTGGACATCGCCCCAGAGCTCAGTCTAGGGGCTCGTGGGTGAATCACAAATGGAGCATCAGAGAGGGAGTATGATTCACACAGAGCCCCACAGTCAGGCAACTGGCTGGCTTAGGATGGAACCCAGGACTCTTGACACCTGGGATCCCTGAGAAGGAGCCAGGGCAGTGACATAGTTGTTCAGTTGCCAAGTCATGTCTGACTCTTTGTGACCCCATGGATGGCAGCACGCCAGGCTTCCCAGTCCATCACACATAGGGCAGTGATAGGGGTCAGGGGGTATTTTCTGGGGAAAGATCTTGACTCCTAAGTACTATTCATGGAGATGGAATCAAAGAGAAATGGGATCTGACCATCTCCACCCTACCCCAGGTTGTGGCACCTCTTTTCCAGTTCTATCCAAGTCTCTCCTCCAGAAATGCCCTGCTTCAGTTGGAACTTTTCACTTGAAGGTAACAATGTACTAAGACACTTCAGTTGTGTCTGACTCTTTTTGACCCCATGGACGGCAGCCTGCCAGGCTCCTGTGTCCATGGGATTCTCTAGGCAAGAATTCTGGAGTGGGTTGCCATTCCCTTCTCCAGGGGATCTTCTCAACACAGGGATTGAACCCATGTCTCTTATGTCTCCTGCACTGACAGGCACAATAAATGGATTAAACAAACGTGGGAGAACTGAGACCTACAAGGTACGTCCAGTCAGGCTCCATTTCTCTGACATTCTCTCCTCCAGTGTCATCTTTGCCCCTGACTCCTCCCTCCCTCCCTCCATGGAGCCAGAACACCCTTCTGGGAGCTCTCTCAGAGGGGAGAAAGTGAAAAGTGTTAGTTGCTCATTTGTGTCAGAGTCTTTGTGACCCCATGGACTGTAGCCTGCCAGGCTCCTCTGTGGAACTCTCCAGCCACTTCCTCCTCCAGGGGATCTTCCCCACCCAGGGATCAAACCCAGGTCTCCTGCATCACAGGCAGATTCTTTTACCATCCGAGCCACCATGGAAGACCCTCAGAGGTGAGAGGTGAATCCTTTTCCCAGAAAGCTCAGCAAGCATCTCCCCACTCATTGGCCTGAGCTGGATCATGTGCCCTGCACCAAACCAATCACCTACCAGCAGGATGGAGTGGGCTGATGGCTTAAGCCAATCAGGCCCCACCTCTGGACTTGAGGGCAAATCATTCACACCCCCTGACTGAGGAAGCCGGCAGCTCAGCCAAGGAGTGTGGTGGAATTGTTGGGAGGAGGTGAGTTGGAAGCTGGGGGTGGACAGCAGCAAAGGTTGTGCACATGCTCCCACCAGAGATGGGTAATAACATCCAGTCAATGAGAAGTCTTCCCTGCCACATCTCTCATGTCCTGCCTCATGTCCAAACCTGTTGAGAGGCATGGAGTCTCCTGTTCCCCACCACGCTGGCTCAGGACTCCATCCCTTCTTCCTGGCTGTGCCCCTCAGCTGGGATTGTCCTTCCCAGCCCAACCCACTTCACTCTTTAGATTGCAGCTCCTGCTTCACCTTTGGCAATTATGAAATGAGTTACCTCTGCTGGGGGTTCCCATTTGCTGCACCATTAAGGTCAGATTTTCTATTGCCAACCCCCCTCAGTCTCCCCCCTCCTCCGAGCACTACACACAGAGTTTGCCAGTTCCTTTAAGGTATTGAAATAAATCTCTAGGCCCAGGATCAAGCCACTCCTGCCCAGGGTGCTACATCAGCATAATGAAACCCAGGTAACGTTCCACTTGACCAGAAATGCAGTGTATCTAATAAGCCAGTCCCCAAAGGCCAAGCCAGCACTGGACTCTAGGCTTTTTCCTTGTTTCTTATTTATTTTCCCCTTTTCTCGTCCTTGTTCTATATTGGTTTTCTGTTTTTCTCTTCTTTGTTCTTTATTCTTTATCTTATAAATGCTTCCTGCCTTCTGCCCCAGTTTGCAGTTCTCTGGACCCTTGAGAACACAGACTTCCTGCTTCATGAAGTGTTAAGGTTTGTGTCACCTACATTGTCTTCTCTAATCATTTTAAAACAAAGGTATGGACCTGGACAAGTCTTAATTAATCTCTTTATTCCCAGCCTCTAGGTACTGCCTGGTTTAGAAAAAGAAGTCAATAAATATTTGTTGAATTAATGAAAATAAGTCTGTGTTGAAGACACGACTCCTGTGGAGTTGTTTGTGTTTTTACAAAGGACAAAGCCTTAAGCTTTAGGAATGAAGCTCCAATAGCAGAATTTCAGGCACCAGTAACTTAGGACAGAAGCTTCCTCTATTGTTTAGTGCCTGGAGGAGGAAGTGTCTGTCTCAGCTAGGTGGAATTTTCCATTCATGGCTCTCCAGTACAAAAACAAGCACATGGGCTCCTGAAAACATGTGTCATGAAAACAAATGTATTTCCCTTTGGCTTTCTTGTGGGAGGAAACTTCTCCAGTTCTATCAAGTTTCCTGCTCTGGCTCTGGTTGACAGAATGTTCCTTCCTGACTCCCTGTGAACTGTGAAGATGACACACTGATGACCTGCCTCAGCTCTTTGAGCTCATAACCATGGAGCCCTGCCAGTCAGTCCAGCTCTACCTTTCGGGGGACACCCATCCTGCAGCTCAGACACTTCCACATCAAGCCCCTTGGCCTGGCTGCTTCTCCTGAGCTGACCTGGGCCTCACCCTCACCACTGGGCTCCTTCCTGGCCCTCTGGCTGACTGCCACCCCACCATACCCCAGCTCTATGCACTGACAGTCTCTTTGCCCTTAAACATTTTCCCTTCAGCCCACCCTCCACTCTGCCCTGGAGTGATCCTCCACAGCACAAAATTGACCAGGTCCCTCCTGCTGGAAATCTTTTCCAGGCTCCATGCTGTCCTTGGATCCTGGTCTAAATTCCTTGGCCCTTCACCAGCTAGGCAGAGGAACGGACATTAACTAGGAACACACCATGCAAAGAGCCACCCCTGTTTTTGCACCTACCCTTTCCTCTGCCTAGCTTCCCTGGTGCCTCAGATGGTAAAGAATTTGCCTGCAGTACAGGAGACCTGAGTTCCATCCCTGGGTTGGGAAGATCCCTGGAGAAGGGAATGGCAACTCACTCCAACATTCTTGCCTGGAGAATCCATGGGCAGAGGAGGATGGGATCACAAAGAGTCAGACATGACTGAGCAACTAGCATACTTTCCTCTGCCTGGATGCATGGAGAGCTCTTACTCATTCCTCAAGACCCAGCCTCTACACCCTCCTTTCTGTGAACCTTCACTGAAGAGTCTATTTCTGTCTCTGCTCATGGCCCCTCATTATTGATTCCTTGTTCTGTCTCCCTCACTAAAGTGGGAGCACCTCCAGGTCAGAAGAAGCCAAGCCTGATTTTCCACGTTCCCAGCATCTGGCAGCAGAAAAGATGTCAGTGTGTTTGTGGAATGGATGAAAGAATGGACTTACTGCTGTTAAGATAGCAGCAACAATTTTATCTCTAATTTCTGAAGCGCTGCACTAGGCGATTGGCCTGCCTTAATCCACTACAGTGGCACATCCTCTCCTGAGTCTGGCATGATTCTTAGGTCCATTTTACAGAGGAGACACACTGGGCTCAGAGAGCTCAAGATGCAGTCCAGGGTTATAGTGTAAGGGAGTGAAGGGGCTTGAACTTGAACTCAGGGCTATCTGGCTCCAACTTCTTCACTTACTGAGGACCTACTCTCTGCTTACTATTCCTGGAAACAGAACAGAACAGACTAAGTCCCTGATCTCATGGGGTTCCTGGTGTACGGGGTGGGGAAAGGGCAAATAATAACCACACATGCGCGTATATAAAATGTTGGAGCTGGTAAGTGCTATACAGAAAGATAAACTAGAGTTGGGGGCTGTATTAGTTTATGTGGGCTCTCTTAATGAAATACCACAGACTGGGTAACTTAAGAAACAGAAATCTGTTTTCTCACAGTTACAGAGGCTAGAAGTCCAAAATCAAAGTGTTGGCAGATTTAGTTTTCCTTGAGGCCTCTCTCCTTGGCGTGCAGACAGCCGCCTTCTTGCTGTGTCTTCCTCTGTGTACACACACCCGCTGGTGTCTCTCTGTGTGTCCCAATCTCTTCTCAGAGAAAGAACAGCAGTCAGATTAGATTAAGTCCCTTCCTAACAGCCTCATTTTAACTGAGGTGCTGTCTCTAGATACAGTCACATTCTAAGGTACTGGGGGTTAGGACTTGAACACATGAATCTGGAGGGGGGACAAATTCAGGGGGTCTAGGAGTGGTAGGCTGGGGTGGGTGACACTCTAAGGGATGTCTGAGCTGAGACCTGAATGAAACGAAGGGACAAGCCTGGTTATACCTGAGGGAAGCAGAAGAAACAGCGAGTGCAAAGGCCCTGGGGCTGGAGTAGGCAGAGCCTGTGTGAGGAATGGCAGAAGGTCATGATGGCTGTTGCTTTGTGAGTTGGGGGGAGGGGAGGGGGATAAGGTCAGAGGGCGTGACCCCACACACATCCCATAAACATCCTCAGAACTTGGTTGCCCAGTATGACCGACACTTCACACCTTTCAATACCTGCTTTGAGCAGATGAGGAACCTGAGGCTGAGGATGAGAAAGGCCGGCCCGCTGAGAGTCCCACGGTGTGTGGGTGTTGGATGTCCTGCCCTGTGACAGCGTTGAGCACCCTTCTTTCTGGGGAGGTGGGGGGAGTCCAGCTGGTGCTGACAAGCGCTGCTGGGAGGGTGGGTCTGTGAACTGGGATGAGCATAATTATTGTTACTGTTACATCTGCTTAGAAATGACAATGGATCCTGCCAAGAGCCAAGTGGGAGATGAGAGATTCAAGTGTGAGGGGACTTGGGGCAACTGATCCCTAGGAGGGGAGAGCAGTTCTCCCAGGCAGTGTCTTTTCGGTCAGTTTAAATAGTTTCTTCCCTGTGCCAGGCTCCACACATGGGGTGACCTCAGTCTTTCTGAACTTCTACCAAACTGGGGATGGGGTGACTGAGATCCAGAGAGGTTGGGTCACCTGACTCAAGCGCCTAGCCTGTGACTAGGAGACGGGATGTGAATTCATATCCACTGGGCTCCAGAGAACACCAGCACTAACAGGCCAGCATCCTCAGCCTCTGTCTCCTGGCTGCTGCCTGCCACTTGCCACCCTTGGGTAAGTCACGCTCCTTCCCTGGACCTCAGATTTCCCATCTGGAAAATGGAAGAGACGCCCTAGGCTCTTCTGCCTCCCACGGATGTAGTCATGACCCCTTCCCTCGGAAAGATGGATTCATGATGATATGGGTGATAGCACTGAGGACTGAGCCACACATGAGTGCTTATCAGACCCTGAGGGAAGGCCGATGGAGTGAGGGTCTCAGCCCTGCTTGGTGAGGAGGGAGACAAGGCTCGGAGAGGTTCAGGAGTTCACCCAAGCTCACACAGCTGAGAAGGACAGAGCCAGGGCCCTAATGTCCCTATCTGAGGATTCCTCCCTCCCCTTCCCATCCAATAGGAGCTGAGCCTCCTAACACCTTATTCAGGAGTGACTGTTGGACAAAGTAAGGCTGAGCTTAAGGGGCACTTAGAAAAAGCTGGATCATGTTACTTCCCCCACTTAAAAAGCTACACTCTGAACAGGCCACTACTTTGGCCACCTGATGCGAAGAACTGACTCATTGGAAAAGACCTTGAGGCTGGGAAAGGTTGAAGGCAGGAGGAGAAGGGGACGACAGAGGATGAGATGGTTGGATGGCATCACCGACTCTATGGACATGAGTTTGAGTAAGCTCCAGGGGTTGGTGATGGACAGGGAAGCCTGGCATGCTGCAGTCCATGGGGTCGCAAAGGATCAGACATGACTGAGCGACTGAACTAAACAGGCACCTGTGAAGCCCTCTGTAACAGAATCTCATCCAATCCCCACCCTCATCTCAAGCACCTCCCTCTCCTTCCATGCTCCCACCTGCTGGCAGTTTCTGCTTCTTCAGGACTGACCTGACTGCCTGCAAGCTGTCCCTTCTTTCTGGAATGCTCTTCTCCCTCCTTTCCCCTCCTCTAGTCCACTCTCCACAGGGAGGACAAAAGAGGTTAAAACAAGGGCCTGATGGCATCACAAACCAGTTTAAAGCTCTCCCACCCCCACCTGTCTTGAGATGAACCACTTCTAGACCACGTGGTCCCTCCTGACCTGGGTCCTTGTCAGTTTCCAGCCTTGCTCTAGCCACCCTGGCAGCCTCTGTTCCTGGGCTGCCCCAACCTCCTTGCTGCCTCAGGGCCTTTGCTTGGCAGTTACTGCCACCAGGAGAGCTCTTCATTTTTGTCCGACTGCTGATCCTTCTGGTCTCAGTGCAAATGTTCCCTCAGGGAGGCCCTCCTCAGACCCCTAATTTAAGCCTGATTTTCTTCTCCTTCATGTTGTTCTCTTCTTTCGCTTCACAATAAACATTCCAGTTTCTGATTATATTCATTAGCTTATCTATTTATGTCTCCCTCCTCAGCTAGACCATAGGATATCTGAGGATAGGGAACATGTCATGCTGTTCAGAACAAAATAGATGCTAGGGAAACATATGGAATGAGGGAGGGAATGAATTAACAAAGTAGGGGGTCCTCAGTCTTCTGGATGAGACAGAGATTCAGGGGTGGGGTCCCCAGGAGGGTCTGACAGGCCCCTCCTCTCCCAGCTTCCCGTGTCCCCTTTGGTGAGTGGTGAGACAGCATGGATGCTGTCACCATGGCTACATACTCCCCAGCAACCTCTCCAGTCAGGCCGATATTTAATTCCACTCGGTTCCACTCATCATTTCTTGCAGGAAAATCATAACATTTTGACATCATCAGGGGCCTGGAGACAGGAGTGTCTCAATGCACCACTGAAATGTCAGGCTTGGCCCCCCCTCTCCCTGCCTGCGATGAAGGCTTCCATTCAATGGAAGGTCATTTTGTCCTTGTGTGTTCAGTAGGAGAGTACCCTCTGCTGCAGGAAGTGGGGAGACTCCTAGAAGCCCAAGTTCATTGAGCATCTGGAGGCCGCACCAATGCCACCCTTCCTGTTTCTGAATAGCAGCTCTCAACAGGTGACTGGCTGAAAAATGAACTCATCTGATTGGTGCAGCTGATGGTTTTTCCTGCTGATTGGTTCCTTTTGTGATTTGCTCATGCACTGATACTTAATCTTTCCCAGTCAGTTCAGTTCAGTTCAGTTGCTCAGTCATATCTGACTGTTTGCGACCCCATGGACTGCAGCACAACCAGGCCTCCCTGTCCACCACCAACTTCCAGAGCTTACTCAAATTCAGGTTCATTGAGTTGGTGATGCCATCCAACCATCTCATCCTCTGTCATCCCCTTCTCCTGCTGCCTTTAATCTTTCCCAGCATCAGGATCTTTCCCAATGAGTCAGTTCTTTGCATCAGGTGGCCAAAGTATTGGAATTTCAGCTTCAGCATCAGTCCTTCCAATGAATATTCAGGACTGATTTCCTTTAGGATGGACTGGTTGGGTTTCCTTGCAGTCCAAGGGACTCTCAAGAGTCTTCTCCAACACAACAGTTCAAAAGCGTCAATTCTTTGGCTCTCAGCTTTCTTTATGGTCCAGCCTTCACATCCATACATGACTACTGGAAAAACCATAGCTTTGACTAGATGGACCTTTGTCAGCAAACTAATGTCCCTGCTTTTTAAATATGCTGTTTAGGTTGGCCATAGCTTTTCTTCCAAGGAGCAAGCATTTTTTAATTTCATGGCTTTAGTCACCATCTGCAGTGATTTTGGAGCCCAGAAAAATAAAATCTCTCACTGTTTCCATATTTCCCCATCTATTTGCCATGGAGTGAGGGGACCAGATGCCATGATCTTGGTTTTTTGAATGTTGAGTTTTAAATCAGCTTTTTCACTCTTCTTTTTTTACTTTCATCAAGAGGTTCTTCAGTTTCTCTTCACTTTCTGCCATAAGGGTGGTGTCATCTGCATATCTGAGGTTATTGATATTTTCCCTGGCAATCTTGGATTCCAGCTTGTGTTTCATCCAGCCCGGCATTTCACATGATGTACTCTGCATATAAGTTAAATAAGCAGGGTGATAATATACAGCCTTGACGTACTCCCTTCCCAATTTGGAACCAGTCTGTTGTTCCATGTCCATTTCTAACTGTTGCTTCTTGACCTGCACACAGATTTCTCAGAAGGCAGCTAAAGTGGTCTGGTATTCCCATCTCTTTAAGAATTTTCCACAGTTTGTTGTAATCCACACAGTCAAAAGCTTTGGTGTAGTCAATAAAGCAGAAGTAGATATTTTTCTGGAACTTGCTTTTTTGATAATCCAGTGAATGTTGGCAATTTGATCTCTGGTTCCTCTGCCTTTGCTAAATCCAGGTTGAACATCTGGAAGTTCTTGGTTCATGTACTGTTGAAGCCTCGCTTGGAGAATTTTGAGCATTACTTTACTAGCATGTGAGATGAGTGCAATTGTGTGGTAGTTTGAACATTCTTTGGCATTGCCTTTCTTTGGGATTGGAATGAAAACTGACCTTTTCCAGTCCTGTGGCCACTGCTGAGTTTTCCAAATTTGCTGGCATATTGAGTGCAGCACTTCCACAGCATCATCTTTTAGGATTTGAAATAGCTCAACTGGAATTCCATCATGTCCACTGGCTTTGTTCATAGTGATGCTTTCTAAGGCCCACTTGACTTCACATTCTAGGATGTCTGTGTCTAGGTGAGTGACCCCATCATTGTGGTTATCTGCATCATTAAGACCTTTGTTATACAGTTCTTCTGTGTATTCTTGCCACCTCTTAGTATCTTCTGCTTCTGTTAGGTCCTTACCGTTTCTTTCCTTTATTGTGCCCATGTTTGCATGAATGTTCCCTTGGTATCTCTAATTTTCTTGAAGAGATCTCTAGTCATCCCATCCTATTATTTTCCTCTAATTCTTTGCATTGATCACTAAGGAAGGCTTTCTTATCTCTCCTTGCTATTCTTTGGAACTCTGCATTCAAATGGGTTTATCTTTTTTCCTTTTCCTTTAGCTTCTCTTCTTTTTTTCTGCTATTTGTAAGGCCTCCACAGACAACCATTTTGCCTTTTTACATTTCTTTCTCTTGGGGATGGTCTTCCCCAATCCTGGTTTATTCTAAGGCACCCCTCTTCCTATTGTTTATTCATTTGCCCCCTTGGTACAGGAGACAGCCTGGCTAGACCCAGAGCCCAGGAGAAGGCCAGGGGCATTATCTCTTCCAGGGCCCCTGGAGACTGTGGTGGGAGATCGAGCTCTGGCCTCCAGTCCCTTCAGATGTCCTTTTGTTTCCTGTTTCTGATCAGAAAGACTGGAAGCAGATTCCTGCCTTTTCCAAATTTTCCACTGTCTTCTGAGCCCTTTGATCTAGCCCACCCTGCCTTTGCTGACACCATGAACCTCACAGCTCACCTTCTTGGGCTGGGGGGGCATGGACGACAGTTCCACCAGGGAGACAGACCATCGTTCTCCCTAGATCTTGTGAAGGGAGGGTGCATTAGCTCATCTGGAGGAGCTCTGAGGGGTCTGTCCAGACCCTTCCCTTCTCTCTTATTAACAGGATCGTCTGATATGGACACTGCGAGGGAGACAGGCCCTCTCCCTCTGGGATCACACAGCTGTAAGGACCAGCTAAGCCTGGCGTCGCTGGTGGCCATCTTCCCCCTTGTGAGGATAAGACTTGCCTGAGAAGGGTGTTGACACAGAAGGAAGCAGAGCCGAGGGAAGGGAGGAAGAGGGTAGAGCCTCTGCCCTTAGTCATCCCTGTGAAGCCAGTTCCACGTCCTCCTGGTTCCAGTTCTCTGGGTCAATAAGTCCTCATACCATGACTTTAACTCTCTGTGCTCTGCCCTTTGCAATAAAAGGTTCTGCCTAAAACAAGCCAGAGTCAAGGAGGAGAAACCTACTCAGCAAGGGAAGCAAGATCTGGAACAGAGAAGTAGAGAAACTGCAGGGCTGAGATTCTGGGAACGATGGGCTGTGTTACCAGCAAGGGTTGCCAGCTGTCAGCTAAACCAGAGGCAAAGCCCGGCTGTGCCAAGCTGGGACCCCAGCCAGATCTGCCTGTGGGAGCCCTGCTCCCCTGAGCCTGAGAAACTGTGCCTGCTGTGCTGACGCGGTGGACCAGGTAGCATCTGAGGCCAAGAAATCATTATCTTCATAATATTACAGATCAGGAAACTGAGGTCTAAAGAGAGGAAGTGACTTTCCTGAGGTCACTCAGCTGGTAAGCAGCAGAGTCAGGGTGTGGACCTGGATCAAGTCCAGAAGTGGGATAATTGGATCACATAGTAGATCTATTTTTAATTTTGTGAAGAAACTCCATGCTGTATTCAATAATGGCTGTACCAGCTGACATTCCCAGGAACAGTGTGTGAGGGTCCCCTTTTCTCCACATCCTCTCTAAACTGTCTACCCAGAACCCCCTACTCCAGCCCCACACCCTTCACCTGGTCCTCTCTGCCTGTCCCCTGTCTTCTTCAGCCTCCATCTTCTAAGTGTGGACTCTGCCTCCCCAGCCTGGCCAGGTCATGGGGAGTGCGTCAGCTGTTCAGACTGCAGGCCTGGCTTTGAGTTTGGTGCCCAGTTTTACTGCTATTGAAAATGGAGTTTGCAAACGGTTGCCTGGGGGCTGATTCTGCTAACAGGTCTATTTCTTTTGGCCCTCCTGGTGTTTTTGTTCCCTTTAATAAAATTTTTCTTTTGGAATAGATCTAGATTTGCAGAAAAGTTGCAAAGATGGTCCAGAGAGTTCCCATAAGCCCCGTACCCAGTTTCTCCTATTATTGTTTTTAAAAACATAGCAGGTTTAAAAATGAGGCTATTCAACAACAAGATAGAGAAAAGGAAAAAAAAACCTAGCTGTTTGCTTTGCCCTAAAAAATCAAAAGATCTGGCCACACTGTTCTCATACGGGTCATAGCTATGATGGGACTGGGCTCCCCAGACCCTCCCAGCCTGTCCCCATCACACAGTTGGATGTGTTTGCCTTTATATCTGGCCCATTTCACGCACACGTTCCCTGCCTGTCTCCTCTTGGTGTTTGAGCCTGGGATCCTTGGTTGAAAGCACAAGCAGTTTAAGAGTCTCGAACCACAGAATCTGAGAATCAGAATCTTAGGTAGCTAGAACTATAGCATCTTAGACTTTGTGTGTTCATCTTATAAACATCTTCTGACTGTCCCCTTTATGCGAGGTTCTGGGAAGAGTACTGAGACAGTTTTGCAGGTCGAGAATAGATTTTTTTCTTTTTGATTTATTTATGTGTTTATTTCTGGCTTCTCTGGGTCTTTGTTGCTGTGCACGGACTTTCTCTGGTCGCGACGAGCAGAGGCTACTGTCTAAGTCGTGGTATGCGGGCTTCTTGTGTGGCGGCTTCTCCTGTTGCCGTGCACTGGTTCTAGAGCACAGGCTCAGTAGTTGAGGTGCATGGGCTTAGTGACCTCGCAGCATGTGTAATCTTCCTGGACCAGGGATTGAACCGGTGTCTCCTGCATTGGCAGATGGATTCTTAACCACTGGACCACCAGAGAAGTCCAGAGAACAGATTCTTGAAGCAGAAGTGGAAGCTAAATCCCAAGAGGAGAATCCTCACTTGGGCATCCTGGCTGCCCAGGCTTCATCTACCTTCCTTTTGGTGCCGGCAAATAGGATCCTGACCCAGATGGGCAACACACCAGGAGCGTGCAACCATTGGAAGGGCAGAGTGCTCAAGAGCTGCCATCAGGAAGAAGGCCCTGTCCCACCTCTTCTTAGGAGAAGGCAATGGCAACCCACTCCAGTGTTCTTGCCTGGAGAATCCCAGGGATGGAGGAGCCTGGTGGGCTGCCATCTATGGGGTTGCACAGAGTTGGACACGACTGACACGACTTAGCAGCAGCAGCAGCACCTCTTCTTGCTGGAGGAAAAGTGTGTGTGTGTGTGTGTGTGTGTGCTGATTCCCTCCCAGCAGGGAAGTCTTAACTCTCTGAGCCACTTGAAGTTCATGTTCTTTTTCTGGTTGGTTTCAGCTCCAAATTCTCCCAGCACCGGCAGCCAGGGTGGCACAGGGGAAAGAAATAACACAGGAGTAATGCTTTGACAACAACGATAATATGAATAACCAAGGCCACTGTGTGCAGAATGATTACTAGACCTTGACCTGCTTGTTCACGAGATCCTCAAAAGAGCCCAGCGAGGTGGTTACTCACCTTTTTAGAGATCGGGGAAACTTGGGCTTTGAGAAGCTGAATAACTTGCTTAAGGCCTCACAATGGTCAAGTGCTAGAGCTGGAATTCAAACTCTTGCCAGTTTGACTCAGAGCCTGTCGTTTCTCTTCTGTGCCACTGTCTGACTCTCTTATAGTTATGTCAATTGAGGCTAATCAGTGTTTAAATCACTTCTTGTGGGATAAATAAGATGATGTGTGGCACATAGTAAGTGTTCAATAAACAGTAGCTGATGGTATTAGTGTTGTGTTGATCCTAGAAGGGAGGCTGACTTGGGTTCCCTCTCCTGGCCCTGCTGGCCCAATGGGTGATGTCTGCACAGAGGCAGACGTGTGTGTGTGTGTGTTGAGGGGTGGTGGTGCGGGGGAAGCTGCTGTTTATTTCTCACCCCCCACCTCTGCTGGAGGGAAGGAGAGCATGGAAGAGGAGGATTAGTCTAGTGAAGGTGGATGAGCTTCGGATACCTCTGAATGACTCATGATTTATTCATTAGCTCCTTTAAAGACACTGTGCCTGACCCTTTAAACCACTCCTGAATTTTCTGTGTCCATCCAGGCAGTGTTTCTTGATGGGGACAGTTCTGAGCAGGGTTCTCCTCCCAGTTCCTTGGAGAGGCAGGGATGATTGTAACTGATTCATAGATGGAGAAACTGTGAGTTGGCAGGGTGGATCCGCCCTCTCCTGACCTGGGGATGATGCTCGTGGAGTCCCCCAGGGGAGGGTCTCAGAGGAGGTTGCATCAGAAGGGGGCCGCCTGGAGAGGTGGACAGTCCTGGACTCGGCACTGGGCTTCCCTGGCTCTAATCTCAGCTGAGTTCCTGAATGATTTCTTGGGACTCTGTTTCCCCATCTGATGATGGTGGAATTGGACCAGACGATCTCTAAGGCAGTGCTGGTCTAGATTGAATAACAAATAGGAAATGATAAACCTCCAGGCTGGAAAAGGGTACTAAACTCTGTTGAGGGAGACTCAAGAGTCCAGACAGGGGAGGATCATGAGAACAGGGACCTCCTGCTCCTGGAGGAAGAGCTTCAGCCCCAAGAGAACCTGCAGAGGAGACGATGGGGTAGAAACTAAGAAGGCTGATGGTCATCAGAGAACACAGGGCAGCACCACCCTGGGGGCGAGGTCATCCTTTATGTGTCTGCATCTCCCAACAAGCCCCAGACGTAGGGACAATCACCCCCTTGTACTATGAGAAGGGTGAGACCTGCGGATCTGAGCTGAGAGGGGCTCAGCTCCAGGGGGCAGGGCAGGGGCGATCTCGAACCTGAGTCTCTGCCCAATGAGCCATCCTCCCCACCTGCACACAGGGGCTCAGAGGATGGGTAGGGTCTCTCCTGGGGCCTGGAGAACTTGGACAGGTGTGTTGACCTGTTTCTTTCTACACAGAACGATCCTGAGATGTGCTGGTTGATGCAGGAGGTAGTGAAGGGGCAGGATCAAGACAGCTAGCATTCCAACATCTCCAGTCCTTATGACAAGCCTGCAGGGTACATAGTGGTGCCCCACTTTCCACAGGAGCAAGCCGAGGCTCCCAGAGGTGAAGACATGTACCCAGACTCACACAGCCTGGGAACAGAGGATCCACCCCCAGAGCCGCTGGCCCCAAAGCCCCCAGTCAGCACCTCTGAGGCCTCATGGTGGGAAAACAGCAAGATTGATGCCTGTGTCTGCGGCCAGGTCCCTCTGTTCCCAGCTCTCCTGACTGAATGGCTGGGCCAGCAAATGTTTTATTACTTAAATCAAATCCGATCAGTATTACCCCTTTGGCTGGACATTGAGAAATTGCCTTAGCTGCCAAGGTGGAAGGTGAAAGAGGAGTTGCTAGAGAAGAGGAAGAAGATCAGCGTGACAGAGGCTGGGGTGGACTGGTGTGCAGAGAAAGACCAGAGGTGAAGGAGGCGTGGCCAGGGTTCTGGGGAAGTGGACTCCCAGGCAAGTGCTCCATCGCTGACCCCCAGTGACCTGGGTGGGCCCATTAACCTCTCCAGGCCTGGCTCTCTTCTGCGTAAAATGGCTCCAGCTGCATACAGCCAGTGTGTGTGGCAGTCACTCAGTCATGTCCAACTCTTTGCAACCCCATGGACTGTAGCCCACCAGTCTCCTCTGTCCATGGGATTCTCCAGGCAAGAATACTGGAGTGGGTTGCCATTTCCTTCTCCAGCACACAGCCAGTGGGCAACTCTATTTCTGGAATTTTCAGGTACCCTGACTCTGCTGGGCCCTTTTACCTCCTCTGTCCTCTCAGCCTTTGCTCCGCTGGCGGGTCTGCTGGGACCCTCTTCCCCTCCTGTGACTTGGGTACCCCTGCTCATCCTCACAACCCCACCTGAGACACCACTTCCTCCAGGAAGGCCCCTGACACCACCAGGCTGGACTGTCCATCTCGCTCTGCCCACTGCCCATGTTCCCTCCCCAAGATGTTAAATCTGTCCTGCTCAGTGCTGTGTCCCCAGTGCCTAGAGAGGGACTGGCATGTATATAGTAGGTGCTTAATAAATGAATGACATTGATTTATGTATTGAGCACCACCAGTTACACGCCAGATCTTAAGTGGGTCCTGGCAATCCTGTGGAGGAGGGGGAGAGAGCTTCCCTTCCTGAACTGGGGAGGAGGATGGGGAATAGATGGAGACATTAATGTGATGAGTGACACAGGGACCAGGAAGGAGGGGGACATACATCTCAGGTCAGGCCCAGCCTCTCGGAGGCAGCGACATGTAAGCTGGAATCAGCTGGACAAAGCTGGGGAATCAGCTGGACAAAGCTGGAGCTGGGGAGGAACGCACAAATGGAGAAGAGGGTGACCAACTCTTCTGGTTTTCTGGCTCTTGAGGGTCTTCCTGGGACATGAGACTTTCAGTGCTGAAGCTGGGACAGTCTCAGGTAAAACAGGATGAGCTGGCCACCTGAATGGGGACACCAGCCCTGCCTTTGGGGGGCTTGGGGTTGGGTGAGGCTGACCGGCCCAGAAAGAGCCACTGTGAATATGGTGGGGAGGGCTCAGACGGAGGTGCCGTAAGCAAGTGCTTTACCCATGAGAACTCACTGAATACTCGCAATGACTCCGCCAGGTGCACCATCCTCCTCCCCATGCTACAGATGCAGAGACTGATGCCCAGCACCGTTGAGTAGCTTGCCTGGCCACATACCAGGGAGGGGTGGAGCCCACGGTCACACCCGGCCTGTTACCACCTCATCCTGCTGCCCCTGGGACAGTGACAACAGCCAACAGGTGCTGAGCTCCTCCTACACGCAGGCTCAGGGCCAGTGGTTCTGAGCCTCATTTCACCGGATCCTCTCCTCTGTCCTCTGAAGCAGCCAGTGTCACCCTGTCTTTTCCTTCATATCTTTTGCTCCAAGAACAGATGGGAAGCTGAGGTCCAAAGTGATCAAAAGTCGCCCGAGGGCTCGAGAGGCGGAGACAGGACTTGAAGTCAGGCCCGGCCGAATCCAGAGCCTGTGCTGTCGATGACATCAGCATCTGATCCTGGTGATGAGGCCTGACTCCAGGACTCAGCACCCAGTTGGGTGGGAGGGAAGTTGGAGAACGCTGAGAGCATGATGTTTCATGGGGATTCTGCATTTCACAAGGGTTCTCTGACAACAGTAATGCCTTCCCCAGGACTCCCCTGTGACTCCCCTACGTGCATGGTGGAGACCCAGGGGTCTGGAAGGTGGTGGCTGCCAACCAGCCAGAATGGATCTCCCACCGAGAGATGCTGAGTGTGGCTCCTGAGCTGACGGTGACACGCTCCTTGACTTGCAGGCAGAGATGGAGTGCCCTGGGCTGGGTTCCCGGAGAGAGACCAGCAGATGTGCTGAAGGAAAGCAGGAGGCCTGACTACCAGGAGACAGCATGGACCACAGAGCAACACAGGGACACTGGGATTGTGTCTGGGGGACAGGAGATGATGGGAAGCCTGGGGGAGTGGCCAGGTGGACACAGTGTGTATAACCCTGGCCTGTGCTTAATGGCTGGTGGGTGGCTTAGGAGTGAGTCATAAATCAGCAGCTGCACAGCCTGAAAACTAATTTCCTCCCACAGTGGGAATAACAGGGTAGAAGTGGCAGTGGGAGGTGGGAGCACGGGTGGCTTCAATGGCCACAGACGCTGGGATGGGAAGCCATTGGTAGACTGTAGGCAGGGGAGGGTTTCATTCTGCCAGTGCTTTTGGAAAATGTGGCTTTAATCTGGACAATAGGCCGGAGGGGTGAGCACCTCCAATAGCCACTCTCATCACTTACTTCAGCTGTGACTTGGCTCAGAGCTGTCCATGATGCAGAGCCTGAGGAGGCCGGGCGATGGGCTTCAGGGCAGGCTGATGGAGTCCGCTGGGCCGGCTGAACCTGGTTGTGTGGAGCTGGGCCTGTGGGAGAGGTCAGGGCCCGGAGGGAGGGCTGGCAGTTGGCTACTGATAAGAGCAGGGAAAGAACTGGAATCTGAAGGGCTGAAAAAATAGGCCCAAGCTTTCACACTCAAGCTGAGTTCACCCATTTCATTCCAGGGGGCTGGAAGATTTGGGCAAAGCTGTGACCTTGGAGGGACTTCCTGGTCAAGGCCCACCTGCCCTGCCCTTCCTGTTACCTCTCCCTTTGCTGATCCTACCAAACCCCACTTCCCTCTTTGCCCTCACCCCCAAATACCCTCGGCTTCTCCACTTCCGAGCTGAGCCTCATGTGGCTTCTTCCACTTGGAATGCCCCTCCCTCATCTATGACCCATGTCCTAGCCCCTGGTGCTCAGAATTCTTTTCCTCCTTCAAACTCCAGCTCACATGTGACCTCTGCCACCTCTTCAGCTCCTGCTCAGATCCTCCAAAGCTTCACATTGTCTCCCCCTCCTCTGCCCCAGGGATGAGTGGAAAGAGCTTAAGGGGGAGCCAGGCAGGCAGCGTTTGCACCCAGCTCCTTACTGCCAGGCTGTGTGACCTTGAGCGAGTCTATCCCCCTATTGGAGGCTATTTCCGCCTCTGTGGAATGGGGGAGGTGACATCCACTGGCCAGACTGTCACCTGACTCTCAGTGATGCACCCAACAAATGCCAACTTGATCACCCTCCTTAAGATAGTCTTTTGTTTCTCACTTTTGTCCCACAAGCTCTCTGACTTTAAAATGAACTTCTACAAGTAAAGTCTCTTCTTGGTTCAGAGCTTATTAATGCAGTGTCTCTCCTGCCTTGACAGGTCCTGGGCCCTTGGGATGATCCCCACAATCTCACCTCTACCCCTGAAAAATGTCTGCGTCCTTCACGATGCCATGAGCTGATTATAACTGGGGTTCCGTGGGGCCCAGTCTCAACTCAGTGTTGTATCCAAAGAAATAGTCCAGTGATCAACAATTTTTCTTTGCAGGGACAATGTCTTGAATAAAGTTGGAATTTAAAAGTCACTTGGTAAAATGTTAACAAGTATTACATTACTTTTTTATTACATTAAAAAAGTTGACATGCAGGTCAGAGTTGCTTCCCTGTGGAAAGAGAAGCTGTGTGTGTATTAAAACCCACAGAACTGGCCATTCCTGCCAGGTTTTTCTGAAAATGGGGCTGCTGCTTGAGAACACATTTAAATTAAAACAACTCTTCAGATATCAAATATATGTGCCAAAATAATCACAATTAAAATATATATTTACAATTCCAAATATTTATATTATAAATATTGTGCACATGCATGTTACAGAGAAGGCAATGGCACCCCACTCCAGTGTTCTTGCCTGCAGAATCCCAGGGACGGGGAAGCCTGGTGGGCTGCAGTCCATGGGGTCACTAAGAGTTGGACACGACTGAGTGACTTCACTTTCACTTTTCACTTTCATGCATTGGAGAAGGAAATGGCAACCCACTCCAGTACTCTTGCCTGGAGAATCCCAGAGATGGGGAAGCCTGGTGGGCGGCTGTCTATGGGGTCGCACAGAGTCGGAAACGACTGAAGCAACTTAGCAGCAGCAGCAGCATGTTAAGTCGATTCAGTCGTGTCGACCCTATGGACTGTAGCCCACCAGGTTCCTCTGTCCTGCCAACAGGCAAGGATACTGGAGTGGGTTGTCATGCCTTCCTCCAGAGATTCTTCCCCACCCAGGGATCGAACTGAAGTCTCTTAGGTCAATTGCATTGGCAGGCAGGTTTTTTTACCATGGGCTCCACCTATTTATAATATTAATAGGTTATAATATACAAATACAATTATTTATAATATATAATATAATATTTAAATATATTTATAAATCCAAATTATAATACATTAATGTATAACTGACCTTAAAAGCCATCATGGTGGTTAAGAACAAAGTTTTGAGTCATTATGGTAGAGGCCAACTCGACACATTTCTCCTGAGATGAAACTGGGAAACTGGCATTGGAACTTGCAGTTATTGGAGCGTCTACCCACCCAGGATGGTGGGCATTCTCCACGTGGCTGTCCGGCCTTGGCAGACATCCTCAGAGTCATCAGCCAGGCGTCCTGGCTCCCTCCGTGGGTCTGGCCCTGGCTGCCGCCTGCCCGCCCTCCCCAGCCCGCTTGGCTATCCCCCAGCCCACGCTCTATTACAGCGTCTGCACGCCTGACAGGCATTGGAAAGTAAATCAATGAGATTCGGTTTAAATGCCAGTTTCTTCAAGGTATTTCAGTTACAAATAATTGAAGCTCTTTTTCAGAAAGAAAATAACTCCCTGATGAAGTACATCCCCAGGATGGGCCAGAACACCTCAAAGAAGGTGCGGACCACGGCCATGAGGGTGCCCTTGGTCTCTGCGTGCCAAAACTTAAACTCTGGGAGCCTCCAGATGAAGGGCTGGAACCCTTCATTCTATTTGGTTGATAATGCAGGGGCCACGGCCTGAATCTTCCATTAAGGAGGGATCCACTTTTGGAGAAAGGAAAGCTAGAAAGAGATTTAGATGATAGACTCCCAAGGCGTTGGTGACGATGTCCCAACCCTGCAGCAGATAAACTCGGATCATGTAGCGGAAGCTCTCGTCTAGCTGCACCACTCATCACTGGGCCTGGAGCGCCACAGAATTGTCTCGCCCGGACTGGTAGATCTGTCCAAGTCTCGTGACAAGTCTGTGGACCACAGAAGGTCTCCCATGGACAGAATCTCCCACACCGTCACTTTTGGACGCTCTTGCCGTCTGCTGCGGCCCAGCACAGTCCCCTGAGGGCCGCCGGAAGGAGGGCATGTGCTGGTGTGGCGATCCGCTGGGTCTGGGAAGGGGCAGAAGAGCACTTGGTCTGCATCTTCTGTGGCACCGCCTCTGAGGCCTCAATCAACAATCATGCAGAGTGAAGTAAGACAGAAAGAAAAACAGCAATACAGTATATTAACGCATATATATGGAATTTAGAAAGATGGTAACAATGACCCTATATGCAAGACAGCAAAAGAGACACAGATGTAAAGAACAGAGTTTTGGACTATGTGGAAGAAGGCAAGGATGGGATGATATGAGAGAATAGCAATGAAACATGTATATTCAGTTCAGTTCAGTTCAGTTCAGTCGCTCAGTCGTGTCCGACTCTTTGTGATCCCATGAACCGCAGCACACCAGGCCTCTCTGTCCATTAACAACTCCCAGAGTTCACTCAAACTCATGTCCATTGAGTCGGTGATGCCATCCAGCCATCTCATCCTCTGTCGTCCCCTTCTCCTCCTGCCCTCAATCCCTCCCAGCATCAGGGTCTTTTCCAATGAGTCAACTCTTCACATGAGGTGGCCAAAGTACTGGAGTTGCAGCTTAAGCATCAGTCCTTCCAAAGAACACCCAGGACCAATCTCCTTTAGGATGGACTGGTTGGATCTCCTTGCAGTCCAAGGGACTCTCAAGAGTCTTCTCCAGCACCACAGTTCAAAAGCATCAATTCTTTGGCGCTCAGCTTTCTTTACAGTCCAACTCTCACATCCATACATGACCAGTGGAAAAACCATAGCCTTTACTAGATGGACCTTTGTTGGCAAAGTAATGTCTCTGCTTTTGAATATGCTATCTAGGTTGGTCATAACTTTCCTTCCAAGGAGTAAGCGTCTTTTAATTTCATGTTTGCAATCACCATCTGCAGTGATTTTGGAGCCCCCCAAAATAAAGTCTGACACTGTTTCCACTGTTTCCCCATCTATTTCCCATGAAGTGATGGGACCAGATGCCATGATCTTCATTTTCTGAATGTTGAGCTTTAAGCCAACCTTTTCACTCTCCTCTTTTACTTTCATCAAGAGGCTTTTAGTTCCTCTTCACTTTCTGCCATAAGGGGGGTGTCATCTACATATCTGAGGTTATTGATATTTCTCCTGGCAATCTCGATTCCAGCGTGTGCTTCTTCCAGCCCAGAGTTTCTCATGATGTACTGTGCATATAAGTTAAATAAGCAGGGTGACAATATACAGCCTTGATGTACTCCTTTTCCTATTTGGAACCAATCTATTGTTCCATGTCCAGTTCTAACTGTTGCTTCCTGACGTGCATACAGGTTTCTCAAGAGGCAGGTCAGGTGGTCTGATATTCCCATCTTTTTCAGAATTTTCCACAGTTTATTGTGATCCACAGAGTCAAAGGCTTTGGCATAATCAATAAAGCAGAAATAGATGTTCTTCTGGAATGCTCTTGCTTTTTTGATGATCCAGTGGATGTTGGCAATTTGATCTCTGGTTCCTTTGCCTTTTCTAAAACCAGCTTGAACATTTGGAAGTTCACGGTTCATGTACTGCTGAAGCCTGGCTTGGAGAATTTTGAGCATTACTTTACTAGCATGTGAGATGAGTGAAATTGTGTATTACCATATGTAAAATATATGACTAGTGCAAATTCGATGCATGAAGCAGGGCACCCAAAGCTGGTGCTCTGGGACAACCCAGAGGGATGGGGTGGAGAGGGAGGTGGGGGGTGGTTCAGGATGGTGGGACACATGTACACCCATGGCTGATTCATGTCAATGTATGACAAAACCCACAATATTATAAAGTAATTAGCCTCTAATTAAAATAAATTAATTAAAAAAATAAAAAGGAATTCCTATATTACTTCTGGGCTTTCCTGGTAGCTCGGCTGGTAAAGAATCCGCCTGCAATGCAGGAGATCCCAGTTCGATTCCTGGGTTGGGAAGATTCGCTGGAGAAGGGATAGATTACCCACTCCAGTATTCTAGCCTGAAGAATTCCATGGCCAGAGGAGTCTGGCAGGCTACAGGCCATGGGGTCACGAACAGTCAGACACGACTGAGTGACTTTCACTTTACTTCACTTCTTATTACTTCCATTTCATGATGGAATCTAAAGGGGATGCAATTTGTACGTTCCATAACACTTTCTCCAGGTCCCCTTCCTCACCTTTGGGGAACTGCAGCGCCTCACAGAAGCCGAACCTTCCAGATCTCTCCAGCCCGCAGCTTGCTGAGCTGCTGTCTCCCCTCTTCTGCCTTCCCCATTGTACCTCATAGGACCAGCACCTCAGTCTTGATTTCTTCTTTGTTTTCCCTTCACTTTTCTGTGTTGTAAGTGGGTGGACACATACATCAGAAACCGTCTTGCAAAGATAACATTCTCATTTAGAGGGCAAGGGAAGGGGAGAAGCTGAGTGGGTAAAGATAAAATTCTCGTGTGTGTGTGTGTGTGTGTGTGTGTGTGTGTGTGTGTGTGTGTGTAAACGGTTGCAAATATGCACATGATAATAAATCCAGTCCCTGCCACGGCAGGTTATTAGCAAGTGCCTAGGAGAGTCCTTGCAGCCCTGAGGTGCTGTGATTCCATGAATTTTAAGATGTCAGCCTCAAGGGGGTGGGAATGAGTTAGAAGCTGTCACTCCACCGATGCCTCTCAGTTACTGCCAACTCCACAGCTGTGACGGAAGCCAGACCACTAGACAGAGGTCTCAGGCATGCCACCACCTGCTTCTTCTCAGGGGAGAGAGGAGGCCCCAGTTCCCTGATGCTCTTACCCTGACAGCCTTTCTCCCATCCCTTCAGCTCCCGGGTGCCATCTTGTTTCCTGTATCTTCCCCCAAGACCTCTGAGGCTTGCGGCCAAATTTGTGCCATAGACGTGTGCGTGCGTACGTGCGTGCGTGTGCGTGCGTGCGTGCATGTGTGTGCGTGCGTGCGTGTGTGTTGGGGAGAGTCTACACCATAGCTCAGCCTGCAAAGGACCAGAGCTTTTTTTTTTTAATTAAAAAAAACAACTTTTTACTTTGTATTGAGGTAGAGCTGATTAACAATGTTGTGATGGTTTCAGGTGAACAGGAAAGGGACTCAGCCATACGTATACATGTATCCATTCTCCCCCAAACTCACCTCCCATCCAGGCTACCACACAACACTGAGGATCAGAGCTTTTGCCTCTGAGTAGAGCCTGGGGCCTCCCTCCTCTTGAAAGTCCCTCCTTTCATTGAACACACACTCACTGTACCCACCCTCCCTAGTCCACCCTAGTCCTGCACTGGGGTGAGCCCTGGGGCCCTGGAGGGAATCTCCCCTTCAGAGTCTCTGGTCTGGATGGGGAGGCCAATGCAGACACAGGACCATCTATGAAGCAGAATGGTAAGGGCTCCAACTAGGGACTGGAGAAGCTTGATGATACGGGGCTGTGGGAGGTTCCAGGCTGCAGTCACAGGCTCAGCTCAGATCTCATCCTCTCCATTTGTTCATCCATGCCATATTTCTAGTGCAGGAACTCTGATGCTGGAGAGGCGGACTTGGGGACCCTGGAGGAGGGAGGCACTGGATGACTCACTGCCCACATCTTTAATTCATTGCGCCTGGGGTGAGTGCCACGCGGGAGAGGGCTCTGATGCTCTGAAAAACAAACGATAATACGGACTTGACCTGCTTAGGGAAGAGGAAGAAGACCTATGCGAACCAGGAGGGTGATCTAGGCAGAGAGAAGGGCACGTGGAAAGGCCCTGTGGTGGGTGGGAGCCTGGTGCATCCTGGGAGACTGAAACAAGGCCCTGGATGCTGGAGGGCGGAGGAAACAGAGCGGGAAGGTCAGTGACTGAACGAGGCTGGGGAAACAGGAGAGACCAGGCTGAAGGGGTCTGGAGGAGCCTCGCCACCTGGGTCCCACAGCTCTCATCCCCTCACCAGCCTTCTGTCTCAGGGGATGCTCCCTCTCTGCCACACCTGTGCTGGGTACCAAAAGTTCAGGGGCTGCAACAGGAGTGACTGGGATCTGCTCACTGCCCCGAGCTCCTGCCCATATCAGCCTCGAACCTTGCTCTGGACACTTGCTCTTGACACTCAGCTGGCCCCTGTAGGGGCCCTGGTCTGACAGTGGAGGATGGGGGCTTCTGTGCTGACAGTGTGACCAGGACAGGTGCTTTAACCTGCAAATGGGAAGATGATCGTACCCTCTCATGGGCTGGTTGGGAGGAATAAATGAGGCAGAGTGGGAGGATGGAGCCATAAGCCCAGCTATGGGGCCTCTGCCACCTTCTCCAGCCTCTCTTCCTGCAGGGCCCTGCTTTTCTGTGGAACAGCATCGAAGGCACCTTGAAGCAGAGCAAGACCCCTCACCCAGTGTGATAAAAGGACCCCCATGGATGGCTGAGCTCTGCGCTGGGTCCGCAGAGGGAGAGCCTATGACCCCGTGAGGATTCCACCTGCCTCTCGTCCAGATCAGGTGCCTCCACTCAGAGATGAGGCGGTCAGCGTAACCTGCCGGAGACCCGCTTCTCCCCCACTGACCCCAGGGCCCAGCACGTCGTCTGCGTGCTACAGGTGCTGCTGGCTGCCCCTGCCGTTTGACGGGCACAGACCACACCTGGTGGAGGCCCTCGTTCCTAAATATTTAAAATGATGAATCACACCAGTGCACTGGAAATAATATATATTCTATTTGTTATCTTGACTGAGTCAACTGTATAATAAATCAGGAGGCCAGGTTTGATCTGAAGGTTCTTGGGTCCCTCGGGGTTCCAGCCCAGAAGTGGAGGTGCAGGAAGAATCCTCCCTGGCCCCTCATGGGCCCACCTCCTTCCCTTTCTGTTCCCAGGTCTGTCCCATACCCTGAGGGTGTAGAGGCCCCAGGGCACATCTTTGAACTCCTTCCATGACTCCCACAAACCCCTCAGTACCCCTCAGAATCCCTCAGGCCTGGGGTATGCTCCCAATGTATTCACTCTCAGGAGGACAGACCCACGACAGAGGCCCACCTGGGTCAGGAAGCGCTTCAGGCTACTTGGGCAGAGACTTCTAGGCCCCAAGAATTCAAACCATTGTCTAAATTAGGGGCTAGTCTCCAATGGGCATATTTCTTTGGCTATACATGTTTGTCATCCTATGAGGAGAGGCAGGGCTTTGGAGGGAAAGGGCAGGGTCCTTTCATGTCTGGGGTCCAGGGTAGGGATCTACCTTGCCCCGGGTTGGGGGATGGTGTGAAGGTGAGCTCTGTTTCACGTGCCAGGACATTTGCTCGGTTCTGAAGTGGGAGAGACCCAAGCTGCTGCACCAAGTCCTTAGGGAGAGCAAGACCACAGGCCCCATGCCAAGGCCGTGGATAAAGATCCAGAGATAGGACCACCTGGGCCTGAGCCCCAAGACTGGAGTCAACCAGAGAAAGGATCTGAGCTCAGCAGAGAGGGTGCAGGTGACAGGGTGCAGCTGGGGCCTTGAAGGGGTGACAGACACCACCAGACCTGTAGTTTCCCTGCATGGAATGAATAGAAACAGAAGCCCTGAGCACCAGTTAGGAGCAGGTAATTACAGACAGCTCTACAGCAAAGCTATTCAGCCTGTGCCGTAATGGCCCATCGACCTTGCCTGGGTTTGTACACTCTCACTCAGCTGTATTTTACACCACAAATGAATGCTTTTTTTAAAGAGCCATAGCTTTCCATCAGTACATGAATTTCTTAGATTCATCTCCCTTAACAGATCATTCACAAGAATGAACGTCTTAGCTCAGCTGCTATAACAAATGGGTACTTAAACATCAGACATTTATTTCTCACAGATCTGGAGGCTGGAGGTCTCAGATCAAGTTGCTAGCAGGGTTGGGTCCTGGTGAGGGGACTTGCAGAAACCTGCCTTCTTGCCATCCTCACATAAGGTGGGAGAGAGAGTGTGTGAGCAAGCAATCTGAGGTGTCTTCTTATAGGGGCACTAATCCCATCCTGGGGGCCCCACCTTCATGACCTCATCTGACCCATATCACCTCCCAAAGGCTGCATCTCCTAATATGATCATGCTGATCACACTGGGGGTTAGGGCATCAATGTAGGATTTTGGGGCAGATCTTAATTAAGCCCACTCAGGCCCCCTGGTGGCTCAGTGGTAAAGAGTCCGCCAGCAATGCAGCAGATGTGGGTTCAATTCCTGGGCCAGGAAGATCCCCTGGAGAAGGAAATGGCAGCCCACTCTCCTGCTGTTGCCTGGGAAATTCCATGGACAGAGAAGCCTCTTGGGCCCCAGTCCATGGGGTCACAAAGAGTTGGACAGGACTTACTGACTAAACAACAATAATTAAGTCCATAATAATGAACAAGGGTTCCTCTCATTAAAAAGAAAAGAAAGGGACTTCCCTGGTGGTCTAGTGGTTAAGACTCTGTGCTCCCAATTCAGGGGGCCCAGGTTTGATTCCTATTCAGGGAAGTAGATTCTGCATGCCACAACTGAGCGCCTGCATGCGTGTCTGTAACTAAAATATAGCACAGCCAAAAGAAAAAAAAAAAAAAAAAAGAGAGAGAGAAGGTAACATGTAGTGGAGGGGAAACTGCTTTTAACATACTGTGGCTTAAAAGGAAGACTCATGTGTCCCTGAATAGTTTCTACTGAGTCCCTCACACATGGGGGCAGCTTGCTTGTTCATAAAGGCAAAATGCAAGGATGCTGGTATATTTTTGCTCTTGTCATCATCAGGTAGAAGATATTACTGTTCTCTGTGAAATTTTCACGTGAACAGAGTATCTTTTTCCAGACCTGCTCTGTCAAAGCTAGATGGGGAGGGAGAGAGGCGGTGTTAGGGACAGGAGACAGACAGCCGTGGATCCCAGGGGGGATTCTGGAAGGGATGCCATGAGTGAATGATAACTCTGGGAACAACAGCCCTCCTGTGGTCCAGGGTTTCACTCTCTAAGAGGCCCCGCAGAGCCCCTGCTCTGGGGGACAGCAGCTGCCTCTGATGGAGGTGCCTTCATGCAGGCTGTGAGCCGGCATGTAACAATGATCACCTCACCGAGTCCTCACCTCGATCTGCAGGGAGGTGTTATTATTCTCCATTTTGCAGATGAGGAAACTGAGGCTCTGGGAGGGAGAGGGGCTTTCCCAGGGTCTCACAGCCAGGAGCCAGAGGAGCAGGACACAAGTCCCAGAAGCGTGATGGTGGAGCCGTGACCCCGGCAGGGGTGTCCTGGCAGTGGGCAGGAGGGAGCTCCCGCTGTCAGGGACCATCCACCTGCCAGGCTCTGGGCTGGGCCTGTTGCTTATTTCAAGATTTATTACTCTGCCCTGCAGTCCTGGGGGGTGTTTTTATTCTCATTTCCCTGCCCCCAAGCATTGAGGTCCCTTGCCCAGGGTCACAGAGATGGATATGTGGAGCAGGGCACAGCCCCTGCCTACAGAACTCATTCCTGTGGGAAAGTGGTCCCCTGGGTGCAGTGCCCACCTGGCACCC
The DNA here is from genome assembly GCF_055505025.1 of Bos grunniens. NCBI lineage: Eukaryota > Metazoa > Chordata > Mammalia > Artiodactyla > Bovidae > Bos > Bos grunniens. The sequence continues at coordinate 12,840,827 of NC_141166.1, forward strand.
TGCACCTCCTGCCTCCTGTGACCCACCCAGCCCAGGGCACTCCCACCTGTGCTGTTACCCAGCCCTCCTCCCTGCTTGCTCTGCGTCATGGCTGCCTGCTGACCCTGCCAGGCCCCTGCAGTGTCGCTGCCTGGTCTGAGAGGGACCCACTTGGCTGACAGGAGAGAGAGAGAGGCTGGCACATCCCTTCCAGGCATCCTGAGCCTTTAATGGAGGGCTTCCCAGAGAGGGCACATCCAGTGCGAGCGTCCAAACACAGCCTCTTGAGAGGGAGATCTCGGCCAGCACGTTGTCAGAGGCATGACGCTCTGTGGGGACAGAGGTGGAGGAGGAAGTATTCTTTACTCTCTGGGGCTGCCTGGGTTGGCCCAGCTCAGCCCTGACTTGCTGTGTGACTGTCTGCCAGCCAGTAGACACCAGTGGAAAGTCCAGGTTGTACCCCGTGGTTCTGACCTACTGGCTATAAATCAGAGGTTCCCACAGGTCCCTCCTTGGGTTCGCTTAATCTGCTAAAGCCCTTCATAGAACTCAGAAACCAATTTACTCACTAGACTACTGGCTTATTTTATTTTTTAATTTATTTTTAAATTGGAGGATAATTGCTTTACAATGTTGTGTTGGTTTCTGCCTTACAACAACTCGAATGAGTCATAACTGTATATGTAGCCTCTCCCTCTTTAGCCTCCATCCTATCCGCACCCCCTCTCCCCATCCCACTCCTCACTGGTTTGTTATGAAGGGATACCGCTCAGGAACAGCCAGAAAAAGAGATGCAGATGGCAGGCTATGTGAGAAGGGATGTAGAGATTCCAGGCCCTTTCCAGGTGCACCAGCCTCCTGGCACTTCTGTGTATTCATCAACCTGGAAACTCTCTGAACCTTGTTCTTTGGGGTTTCTCTGTGGGTAAAGAATCTGCCTGCAATGCAGGAGACACAGGAGACGAAGATTCGATCTCTGGGTCAGGAAGATGCTCTAGAGAATTAAATGGCAACCCACTCCAGTATTCTTGCCTGGAAAATCCTATGGACAGAAAAGCCTGGCAGGCTACAGTCCATGGGGTCGCAGAGAGTCAGATGCAACTGAGCGCACAAGCACAACGAGTACATTATATAATGGTTGATTAAATCATTGACCACTGACGATTGATCCAATTTCCAGCCGTTCTTCCCTCCAGGGAAGTCAGATGGGACTCTAATCCTCTAATCACACGGTTGGTTCTCTTGGCAACCAGACCTCATCCTTGGGTGGGGTCCAAAATTGCCTCATTAACATAATAAAAGAGACCCTTGGAACGTTCCCGGTGGTTCAGTCCCTAAGACTCTGGGCTCCCAAAGCAGAGGCCTGGGTTCCATCCCTGGTCAGGGAACCAGATCCCACATGCTGCAACTAAGAGTTCACGGGCCGCAAGTAAGACCCGTCCCAGCTGAATGAAACAAAAACAGCCTTATCACTCTCATCACTTATGAAATTCCAAAGGAGTTAGGAGCTCTGTGCCAAGGATGGGGACAAAGATCAAATAGCTGTTTCTCATAAATCACAATATCACACAGCCATTGCCATCGTAGTGCTGTGTGAAGCGCCCCCTGAAGCACCTACAGCAGTGGGCACTGGCTTTTCTTGTTCATGGGTCTGTACACTGGCTGGGCAGCCCATGCTGGGTTCTGAGGTGGAGGCCCTTGGATCCAGACCATGGGCTGGGTTTTACTTTGCTGCATGTGCCTCTCATCCTCTACTGTTTTGACTCCTACTCATCTTGTGTGATACTTATGGGACTTAACCTATGTTAAGTAGTTCATAGTAGTTCGTGGATGTGAAGTTGGGCAAACTCTGGGAGATGGTGAGGGACAGGGAGCCTGGCGTGCTGCAGTCCATGGAGTTTCAGAGAGTCAGACATGACTGGGTGGATGAACAAGTAGTTCAAATGGAGTCAGTGTGGCCAATGTGGTTGTTTTGACATGCTATAGGACTGTGTCTTTGGGTGATAAATTAAGAGTGTTGCTTTAGATAAGAAGTTTGATGAATCATGTACATCACTTGAACAGGAGAAGCTGATAGAATCAAGACATCTTCCAGGGGGTAACCATTATTCCTTAAAAAGATAGCACAATGCTTGCTCCTTGAAAGAAAAGCTATTACAAGCCTAGACAGAGTATTAAAATCAGAGATATCACTTTGCTGACAAAGGTCCATATAGTCAAAGCTATCGTTTTTCCAGTAGTCATGTATGGATATGAGAGTTGAACCATAAAGAAGGCTGAGTACCAAAGAATTGATGCTTTCAAATTGTGGTGCTGGAGAAGACTCTTGAGAGTCCCTTGGACTACAAGGAGATCAGACCAGGCAATCCTAAAGGAAATCAACCCTGAATATTCCTTGAAAGGACTGATGGTGAAGCTGAAGCGCCAATACTTTGGCCAACCTGATGCAAAGAGCTGACTCATTGGAAAAGACCCTGATGCTGGGAAAGATTGAGGGCAGGAGGAGAAAGGGTTGACAGAGAACCAAATGGTTGGATGGCGTCACTGACTCAATGGACATGAGTTTGAGCCAGCTCTGGGAGATGGTGAAGGACAGGGAAACATAGCGTGCTGCTGTCCACGGGGTTGCAAAGAGTTGGACACGACTGAGCGACTGAAGAACTGAATGAAGCTGAGTGACTTCCTCCAGCTCTTCACTGGAGGATCTGACTCCGTGCTGCTGAGAGCTGCAGCCAGAGGCCCTGTTAGAGCTGAAGGAGGCTCCCCACCCACAATAGTCTCGAGATCCTCTGCTGGACCATGGAGCGCTGCTCATGCTGAGAGACGTCTCCATCCCAGACTTCTCCCAGGAGAGGTTTGTTATTCCTTTTTTCCCCTACATTGACTAACCTGTGTCATGTGCTAATTGTGTATAATAAACTTAGTGATTCATGAATTGAATATTGGCTCCTGTGTTGTTTATCTCCAGTCCTGTGTCTCACCTGTGCTTCCTGCTGGGCCCTGAGATAAACCTCTGTGGATCAGTGGCTCCTGAAGGTATGTTCTGCTCCTCAAAACTGGGGCAAGCATAAGAGGCAGAGCAGAAACGTGGGTTGTTCCTTAACGACTTGGCTCAGAATTGCCTCCTGTCATATCCACTGACATTCTCTGGACCCAAACAGGTCACATGGCCAAGCTCTGCATCAGTAGGGTGGACGGCTGTGAATACTTGCTGAAAAGAATCCAAACAGATACAGAGACTTTGGGGAGTCATTCCCCACTCCCACCCCCCATTCCTGAATCTGGGAATCCCTTCTGTCAAGTTTTTGGGTTGGCTTATTTCCACAAATTTTCCCATTTCCAACTCTCTGTGAAAAGAAAATCAAAACAGAGCTGGTATTGCTAAGAGAGCTCTCTAAACAGAGCCAGAAGGCCATGGAGGGAGTGAGACTTATGGACGTCCTAGTTTGGATGGAATCTGACCTTCTGCTCACTTACTGTCTTATCAAAGGCATCCAGAATGTCTGTCCAAAGTTCCAGAAACTCAAGATACTCATCGGGCCCTTGTTCAGTTGCTAAGTCATGTCTGACTCCATGGACTGCAGCACACCAGGCTTTCCTGTCCTTCACTATCTCTCTCAGCTTGCTCAAACTCATGTCCTTTGAGTTGGTGATGCTATTTAACCATCTCATCCTCTGTTACCCCCTCTCCTCCTGCTCTCAATCTTTCCCAGCATCAGAGTCGTTTACAATGAGTTGGCTCTTCATATCAGGTGGCCAAAGTATTGGAGCTTCAGCTTCAGCATTAGTCCCTGCAATGAATATTCAGGGTTGGTTTCCTTTAGGATTGACTGGTTTGATCTCCTTGCAGTCCAAGGGACTCTCAACACCACAGTTCAAAAGCATCAATTCTTCAGCGCCCAGCCTTCTTTATAGTCCAGCTCTCACATCCATATATGACTATTGGAAAAGCCATAGCTTTGACTAGACAGACCTTTGTCGGCAAAGTGACACCTCTGCTTTTTCAATATGCTGTCTAAATTTGTCAAAACTTTTCTTCCAGCGAACAAGCATCTTTTAAGAAGTGATTTTGGAGCCCAAGAAAATAAAATCTGTCATTGCTTCCACTTTGTCCTCTTCTATTTGCCATGAAGTGATGGGGCCAGATGCCATGATTTTCATTTTTTGAATGCTGAGTTTTAAGCCAGCTTTCCCATTCTCCTCTTGCACCCTCATCAGAAGGCTCTTCAGTTCCTCTTCACTTTCTGCCATTAGAGTGGTATCATCTGCATATCTGAGGTTGTTGATATTTCTCCTGGCAATCTTGATGCCAGCTTGTGATTCAGCCAGCCCAGCATTTCTGGTGATGTACTCTGCATATAAGTTAAATAAGCAGAGTGACAATATACATCCTTTCCCAAGTTTGAACCAGTCATTGTTCCACGCAACTCATGAGAGCCCATCCCTTGAAGACAAGTATTTCCTTTTCTGTGTCATGGTTGATCATAATTCTTTCCAGACAACTTAACTTTGTGGCATTGTCTTTGTAAGCCCCTGACTCTTTCTCTTCCCCCGGAACACTCTTTTGGTTTTACCTGAATCTGTGTCTCCGAATTGCGGCTCCTAAGACCCCCCAAAAACCTTTTATTTGTAGCCTCTGTGTCTTCTTGGTTGATACCCCACAATAGTGGGGTTTCCTCGATCCACGGGTACTTAGTCTCCCAAGGGGTCAGAGAGCCCAGTTTTGAGCTGGGGCTGGGGTTGGGTTCTAAAAACCAGGCCGCTGTTTCTTTAAGCTTCTGGTCCCCTCACATACCTGGCACTACCTCCCACCACCTCACTGTTGACAGTCTTATCCTGAGCCTTTCGCTCTGAACCCAGAACTCAGCTCCGTCCCACCTGCTCCTGCCCCCTGAACCTCCCCACTCAGAGACAAGGTCACCCCTGAACCCATGCCTGGTACTGCCTTCTCAGCTCCAAATTCCTTTCATCTTTGGCTGTGACTCTGCCTTCTCCCTAACCCCCAGAAAAATTCCAGCCTTATCTGACCCAGGTTCCAGGGTCTCCGCATCCCAGGTCCCAAGACCAGCTGTCTTCATCTTAGGTTCCACACAAAAGGAGATTGAAACTCAGCTCACAGAGTCTCCACAACTGTGGGGAGGGGTGCTCCCACATCATGCAGGCACTTCATTCTACGTGAAGGGAAGCCGGGTCCCTGGAAAATGTGTTCAGGCTTTAGTTGCATTTAAATTGCTCTCCCGAAATCAGTTCCTCCCTTTCTTTGCAGGGTGCCTGGAGCTCTCTTTAATGTCTCCTTTTGTGTTGCTGCAAATTGTTTTCAGTTCCAGCAAAGTAGGTCTCCAGCTTTGCCTAGAGTCTAAACTCTCAAGAGACGGCTTTCCACCTGCTTTCCCTCCCTCCCGCCTGGGCACTGAGTCCTCACTCTGTGAGCCACAGAGGAAGGTGGCAAGGCACCTTGGAGGTGACACAGAAGTCTCTCCTTGGGGCCTTAAATGCCATTGCCCATGAGATCCATGAACCAGAGGAGTGGGCCCCCTCCCTTCACTTTCATGGTGAGCACATGAGCACATTCGGGAAGGATGCATATGATCCTCGTGGTAGTGACACTGATGGTAACTCACGATCTTGGAGACCTTCCTGTGGGCTGGGGGCCAAGCTGGGCTCTCTCCAGGCACAATCTCTCAATGCCTCCCGCCCAGAATTCTATAAAGTAGGTGCCACGACTGTCCCCATTCCTCAGATGGAGACACTGAGGCTTAGAGAAGAAACTTGGGCAAGATCATACAACTAGTTAGCAGCTGGGCAGGGGTGCTTCTACATCTCACCATGTGATGTAGAAGTGCTGAACCAGCCACCTGTAATCCCCACACACCCTCACAGCAACGCCCAACATGTGCCAGGAAAATATTCATTGCTTGGCTGATGGGCAGGTCCGTGTGTGCACCAATGGAAAGCCTTCTTGTTTCCTGGCAGGTGAAATGTCCCACAAGCACTGGTGATGCCGTCTATGAACACGATGGATGCTGCTGCCTGTGTTCTGGATCGAGCTGGTCATTGGGCTCAGTGATGAACTTGCTTCCAGGTGGACACATACACAGTTACCAGGAGCACTGGACTCCAAGCCCTGGGGGCTGATTGATGAACTGCTAACTAATGAACATGTTCTCCAAGTACCCTCCTCACCCACATACTGCTGACCCTGGAGGGGTCCACGAACCCTTGCTCCTTCCTTCCTCCCTTTGATCTCATTTGCCCATTTATAAATCCTCTCATGCCCATGGCCTGGCTGGGGGAAGCCAGCCTTCCTCAGTGACAGAGGAAGGTAATTAACTGTCATCGTCCTGGCTTAATCAGCTTGAGTGTGGGGACGGCAGTCTTGATGGAAGGAGCCGGGTTTCGGGGATGTGAATTATTTGCTCCCAGCGCTTCATCACCCTCAGTTACTGTCTTATCTTTATTCATTCTGGCAAATTAAATTAGCACTGTCTTTCCAGTCTTGTTCTCCAGGAGGAATTAAACAATGGTTGCAGGGAGAGAACTGGCCATAATGTGGGTGTTTGAGTACTTTTGAGCACCTTGTGTCTTAAAGGCCCACTTGCCTTGGAAAATACCGGGGAACCATATCTCCTGGGAGTGGAGTTGAGGGCATCTGGGGCCAGACACTGACTTTTCCTCACATCAGACGTGAGTGGGGTCAGCAATCCCAGATTCAGTATGACATTCTGTGGCTTAGTTATCACATCAATAAAATGGGCCCAACCTTAGTGTTGGCATGAGGAGCACAGGACTGGGCCTGGAATTCCAAGTGACAGTGGGCATCAACTTTGACTGAGGGTTTTGTAACTTCACTCCAGCAGCCTGAAGATGTAGGGAGAGGAGAGCAAGCCAGTTGGAGGTTGTTTAAGATTCTAACCTGGATGACCTCTGAGGCAACTCCTAGCCCTGTGATCAGAGAACCTTCCACTCCAGGGGTTGCCAAACTGGTTCTGTACATTCACCTATGAACTTTTTAAAAACACAGGTTCCTGGACATTAGCACATAACTCTCTAAGACATAGCCTAGGATCCGCATTTACCCAGAGCTTTCAGAATACCATGTGAGGCAGGTGGTCTATAAATGAGAGTGTGGGACTCACTGTTCTGAAACTAAGGTTCCTAACTTTCTTGGGGGTCCCCGACATAATCGGTGCTCATCAATGCTGACCTCTCCCTGCTTCCCAGGAGCATGGAGGTTTTTCCAGCTTCCCTTATAGCTAGTCACTGAGGAATAGTGACTGGAAGTGATGTGTCCTATGGACTGCAGCAGTAAGAAGCCCCTGGAAGACACCAGCTCTTTCTTTGTTGGCGATCATGGAAGCAGCATGTTGAGATGGTCGAGGTATAAACTCAAAACAGTCTGGATCTCTGGGTTAAAACTCAGGGAGAGTCACAGTGGAACTCATGAGAGATAAAGAGATAAACTCCTGGCCAGGGGGCTTTGGGGCTGTTTTTTACTAAGCATAAATCTGCCTGTCCAAACTAACACAGATTCTTTTGAGAATCTGGTAAAAACTATGGATCTTTTCTCTAGTAAAGTGTGCACTTGTATATGATCAGATGTAAGCTAGCTTCTTGGGGCCCCTTTGTCATCCTCAGATTTAGGAATCATTGGCCCAAGTCCCTGTCAGTTTCACCCTATGGGACCTGTCTTGTGACAGTGGTGCCATTTCCCTCCATCCATCACTGCTCTCTTTCCCCATTCCCCTTAATTGATGGCTTCTGGGGGCTCCAACCTCTTCTCTCTTACTCACACCATCCAGCTCTCTGCTCCTACTGCACCTGCATAGATCCAAACCTATCCAGGTGGTCAACAGAATGAAGTCCATCAGCATCACTCCTTCTGAGATGGTATATGCTTACCTTCCACTCATCTCCATCTCTCACTTTTAAATATTCCAAAACGTTAGTTGCTCAGTCATGTCCAACTCTTTGTGACCCCATGGAGTATACACTGCCAGGCTCCTTTGTCCATGGGATTTCCCAGGCAAGAACACTGGAGTGGGTTGCCATTCCCTTCTCCAGGGGATCTTCCTGACCCAGGGATTGAACCCAGGTCTCCCACATTTCAGGCAGATTCTTTACCATCTAAACCCCCAGGGAAGCCCTAAAATATGCCAAGGCCTGATTCAAATGCCACCAAAGTCTCCTCTGACCCAGCTAGAATGATCTCTCCCTTCCCAGGACTCTCTAACTCTTGTTGGCTATGCCTCGCTTTCTGTCTTTATCTCTGTATTTTTCAGACTTTTCCAATAAAAGAAAGCCAGTGTTTACTGAGCACTTACTATATGCCAGATTTTGTGTCAGGCCCTTCACTGGCATCCACTACCTACTCGTGAGGTAGGCTGCTTATCACCCATTTCAGAGGTGGGCACTGAAGCTTCCAAAGGGCAGGTGACACCACAGTCCTGCAGCCAGCGAGGGACATGTGAGGGGGGCTGCTTGCCTCCTGTGTGGGCGTCCCGGGGCAGGGGCAGTGTCTTACCCATGAGGGGAGTTTGCAGAGGCTTGCTGGGGGGACTCAGTTGTGCCCACCCCTGTCCTTGCGGCTCAGAAACCAGCAGGGAGAACCGAGCAGCTCTGAGTTCTAGGGGTGGGAGTGGATGCTGGGCAGGTCTCTGTCCTTCCATCAGTGAGTCTGGTTCAAGGGGAGGACGGAGGAGAAAGCCCAGCTCAATGCAGATGCACCCACAACACCTCTTGGTCCTTGGAGCTCCAGGTGGAGGGCAGAGCATGTCTGGGGCAGCTTGACTTGGGAGAGTGACCGTCTCCACTCCGCTGACAGTGCAGGCTCCTGTGAGCCAGTCAGGAAGTGGTGGAGAAAATAAGGCTGTGGGTAGTGGAGGAGAGGGTGAGCTCCTAGCATCTGATGCTCTGGGCGCTGCCGGCTCCTGCCTCCCTCTGGCTCCCTCCACCTCTACCTCCCAGCTTCTCTCACAGCCTCTCCCCATCACTCTTCTGTCTCACTATGGCCTTTTCTATCTCCCTGACCTAGTCCTCTATCCCTCTGCCTGTATCTAATGTAACTCACCTCTGTCTCTCCATATGGCTGGCTGGCTGTCTGTCCACATCTGCCTGGCAGTATGTCTCTGAGTCTCTTTCTCTCAGCCTCTGTCTCTATCTGAATTTCACCTCCTTTCACAATGGCACTCTCTCTTCATGTCTGTCTGTGTCTCTGTATATGTGTTCGTGTGATTTCGTACCTTTCAACCCATTGCTGTGTGTTTCTTTCTTGATCTTCCTCTGGCTATTTCTTATTCTTTGTTGTTCCTTTCTTGTCTGAATCTGTTTTTTCCTCTTTCTCTCTCTCTCTCTTTTAAATTAAAGGATAGTTGCTTTACAGAATTTTGTCGTTTTCTGTCAAACCTCAATATGAATCAGCCATAGGTATACATATATCCCCTCCCTTTTGAACCCCCCCCCCCATCTCCCTCCACATCCCACCCCTCCAGGTTGATACAGAGCCCCTATTTGAGTTTCTTAGCCATACAGCAAATTTCCAATGACTGTCTATTGTACGTGTGGCAATGTAAGTTTCTGTGTTACTCTTTCCATACATCTCACCCTCTCCTCCCCTCTCCCCATGTCCATAAGTCTATTCTCTGTTTCTTCATTGCTGCCCTGTAAGTAAATTTTTCAGTACCATTTTTCTCGATTCTGTATATGCGTGTTAGAATACGATATTTATCTTTCACTTTCTGACTTACTTCACTCTGTATAATAGGTTCTAGGTTCATCCACCTCATTAGAACGGACTCAAAGGCATTCCTTTTTATGACTGAGATGTTCCATTGTGTATACATACCATGGCTTCTTTACCCATTCATCTGTTGATGGACTTCTAGGCTGTTTCCATGTTCTAGCTATCGTAAATAGTGCTGCAATGAACAATGGGATGCATGTGTCTTTTTTAATTTTGGTTTCCTCACGGTATATGCCAAGGAGTGCGATTGCTGGGTCATATGTTGGCTTTATTCCTAGTTTTTTAAGGAATCTCCATACCATATTCCACAGTGGCTCTATCAGTTTACATTTCCAGCAACAGTGCAAGAGTGTTCCCTTTTTTCCACACCCTCTCCAGAATTTATTGCTTGTAGACTTTTTGATGATGGCCATTTGACTGGTGGGAGGTGATACCTCATTGTAGTTTTGATTGCATTCCTCTAATAATGAGCAATGTTGAGTGTCTTTTCATGTGTTTGTTAGCCATCTGTAAGTGTTCTTTAGAGAAATGTCTGTTTAGGTCTTTTTCTCACTTTTTGATTGCATTGTTTGTTCTTCTGGTATTGAGTTTTATGAGCTGCTTGTATATTTTGGAAATTAATCCTTTGTCAGTTGTTTCATTTGCTACTATTTTCTCCCATTCTGAGGGTTGCCTTTTCACCTTGCTCATAGTTTTCTTTGCTGTGCAAAAGCTTTTAAGCTTAATCAGGTCCCACTTATTTACTTTCGTTTTTATTTCCTTTACTCTAGGAGGTGGCTCATAGAAGATCTTGCTTTGATTTATATCATCGAGTGTTCTGCCTATATTTTCCTCTAAGAGTTTTATAGTTTTTGGTCTTACATTTAGGTATTTAATCCATTTTGAGGTTATCTTTGTGTATGGTGTTAGGAAGTGTTCTAATTTCATTCTTTTACATGTAGCTGTCCAGTTTTCCAAGCACCATTTATTAAAGAGGCTGCCTTTGCCCCATTGTATATTCTGCCTCCTTTGTCAAGTATAAGGTACCCATGGGTTTATCTCTGGGCTTTCTATCTTGTTCCACTGCTCTATGTTTCTGTTTTTGTGCCAGTACCATACTGTCTTGATGACTGTAGCTTTGTAGTATAATCTGAAGTCAGGAAGATCCAGCTCCATTCTTCTTTCTCAAGACTGCTTTGGCTATTTGGGGTCTTCTGTGTTTCCATATGAATTGTGAAGTTTTGTGTTCTAGTTCTGTGAAAAATGTTATTGGTAATTTGATAGGGATCACACTGAATCTGTAGATTGCATTTGGTAGTATAGTCATTTTCACAATGTTGGTTCTTCCTATCCAGGAACATGGAATATCTCTCCATCTGTTTATGTCATCTTTGGTTTCTTTCATTAGTGTCTTATAATTTTCTGTGTACAGTTCTTTTGTCTCCTTAGGTAAGTTTCAGTTCAGTTCAGTTCAGTCACTTAGTCATGTCCAACTCTTTGCGACCCCATGAATTGCAGCATGCCAGGCCCCCCGTCCATCACCAACTCCCGGAGTTCACTCAAACTCATGTCCATCGAGTCGATGATGCCATCCAGCCATCTCACCCTTTGTCGTCCCCTTCTCCTCCTGCCCCCAATCCCTCCCAGCATCAGAGTCTTTTCCAATGAGTCAACTCTTCGCATGAGGTGGCCAAAGTACTGGAGTTCCAGCTTTAGCATCATTCCTTCCAAAGAACACGCAGGACTGATCTCCTTCAGAATGGACTGGTTAGATCTCCTAGTAGTCCAAGGGACTCTCAAGAGTCTTCTCCAACATCACAGTTCAAAAGCATCAATTCTTCAGTGCTCAGCTTTCTTCACAGTCCAACTCTCACATCCATACATGACCACTGGAAAAACCATAGCCTTGACTAGATGGACCTTTGTTGGCAAAGTAATGTCTCTGCTTATTATTCCTAGATATTTAATTCTTTTTGTTGCAATGGTGAATGGGATTGATTCTTTAATTTCTCTTTCTGATTTTTCATTATCAGTATATAGAAATTCAAGTGATTTCTGTGTATCGATTTTGTATTCTACAACTTTGCTAAATTCACTGATTAGCTCTAGCAATTTTCTGATACAATCTTTAGGGTTTTCTATGTACAGTATCATGTCATCGGCAAACAGTGAGAGCTTTACTTCTTCTTTTCCAATCTGGATTACTTTTATTTCTTTTTCTTCTCTGATTGCTGCGGCTAGGACTTCCAGAACTATGTTGAATAATAGTGGGGAAAGTGGGCGCCCTTGGCTTGTTCCTGATCTTAGGGGGAATGCATTCAGTTTTTCACCCCTGAAAATAATGTAAGCTTATCATATATGTCCCTCACTATGTTGAGGTAGGTTCCTTCTATGCCCATGTTTTGAAGAGTTTTAATCATAAATGTGTGCCGAATTTTGTCAAAAACTTTTTCGGCATCTATTGAGATAATCATATGGTGTTTATCTTTCAATTTGTTAATATGGTGTATCACATTGATTGATTTGCATATATTGAAGAATCCTTGCATCCTTGGAATAAACCCAGCTTGATCATGGTATGAACTTTTTGATGTGTTGCTGAATTCTGTTTGCTAAAACTTTGTTGAGGATTTTGCATCTATGTTCATCAGTGATATTGGCCTGTAGTTTTCTTTTTTTGTGTTGCCTTTGTCTGGTTTTGGTATCAGGGTGATGGTGGCCTCATAGAATGAGTTTGGAAGTGTTCCTTCTTCTGAAAATTTTTTAAAGAGTTTTAGAAGTATAGGCATTCAGTTCAGTTCAGTTGCTCATTCGTGTCTGACTCTTTGTGACCCCACGAACTGCAGCATGCCATGCCTCCCTGTCCATCACCAACTCCTGGAGTCCACCCAAACTCATGTCCATTGAGTTGGTGATGCCATCTAACCATCTCATCCTCTGTCGTCCCCTTCTCCTCTTGCCCCCAATCTTTCCCAGCATCAGAATCTTTTCAAATGAGTCAGCCTTTCACAACAGGTGGCCAAAGTATTGTAGTTTCAGCTTCAATGTTAGTCCCTCCAGTGAACACCCAGGACTGATCTCCTTTAGGATGGACTGGTTGGATCTCCTTGCAGTCCAAGAGACTCTCAAGAGTCTTCTCCAATACCACAGTTCAAAAACATCAATTCTTCTGTGCTCAGCTTTCTTTATAGTCCAACTCTCACATCCATACATGACCATTGGAAAAACCATAGCCTTGACTAGACGGACCTCGTTGACAAAGTAATGTCTCTGCTTTTTAATATGCTGTCTAGGTTGGTAATAACTTTCCTTCCAGGGAGTAAGTGTCTTTTAATTTCATGGTGGCAATCACCATCTGCAGTGATTTTGGAGCCCAGAAAAATAAAGTCAGCCACTTTTCCCACTGTTTCCCCATCTATTTGCCATGAAGTGATAGGCATTAACTCTTCTCTAAATGTTTCATAGAATTCTCCTGTGAAGCCATCTGGTCCTTGGCTTTTGTTTCTTGGAAGATTTTTGACCACAGCTTCAATTTCAATGCTTGTAATTGGGTTGTTCATAATTTCTATTTCTTCCTGGTTCAGTCTTGGAAGATTCAACTCTTCTGAGAATCTGTCCATTTCTTCCAGGTTATCCATTTTGTCGCCATATAGTTGTTCATAATAGTCTCTTATAATCCTTTGTATTTCTGTATTGTCTGTTATAACCTCTCCTTTTTCATTTCTAATTTTGTTGATTTGATTTTTCTCCATTTTTTTCTTGAAGAGTCTGGCTAAAAGTTTATCAATTTTGTTTATCTTCTCAAAGAACCCACTTTTAGTTTTATTAATGTTTACTGTTGTTTCTTTCATTTCTTTTTCATTTATTTCTGCTTGGATCTTTATGATTTCTTTCCTTCTACTAATTTTTTTTTTGGTTCTTATTTTTCCAGTTGTTTTAGGTGTAAAGCTAGGTTGTCTATTCAATGTTTTTCTTGTTTCTTGAGGTAGGATTGTATTTCTATAAACTTCCCTCTTAGAATTGCTTTTTGCTGCATCTCATAGGTTTGGAGTTGCATGTTTTCATTGTCATTTCTTTCTAGAAATTTTTTGATTTCCTTTTGGATTTCTCCAGTAACCTGTTGGTTATTTAGACATGTGTTGTTTAGTTTCCATGTGTTTCTTACACTTTTTTTCTTGTAATTGATATCTAGTCTCATAGCATTGTAGTTGGAGAAGTTGTTTGATATGATTTCAATTTTTTAAATTTACTGAGATTTGATTTGTGACCTAAGATGTGGTCTATCCTGGAGAATATTCCATGTGCACTTGAGAAGAAGGTGTATTCTGTATTTGGATATAATGTCCTGAAGATATCAATGAGATCCATCTCATCTAATGTATCATTTAAGACTTGTGTTTCCTTATTAATTTTCTGCTTTGATGATCTTTCCATTGGTGTGAGTGGGTGTTAAAGTCCCCTACGATTATTGTGTTACTGTCAATTTCTCCTTTTATGTCTGTTAGTGTTTGTCTTATATATTGAGGTGCTCCTGTGTTGGGTGCACAGATATTTACAATTGTTATGTCTTTCTCTTGGATTGATCCCTTGATCATTATGTAGTGTTCTTCCTTATCTCTTGTAATCTTCTTTATTTTAAGGTCTATTTTGTCTGATATGAAGATTGCTACTCCAGCTTTCTTTTGCTTCCCATTTGCATGGAACACATTTTCCCATCCTCTCACTTTCAGTCTATATGTGTCTTGAGGTCTGAAGTGAATTTCTTTTAGACAGCATATACATGGGTCTTGTTTTTGTATTCATTCAGCCAGTCTGTGTCTTTTGGTTGGAGCATTTAATCCATTTACATTTAAAGTAATTATTGATATATATGTTCCTATTGCCATTTTCTTAATTGTTTGGGGTTGATTTTGTAGATCTTTTTCCTTCTCTTGTATTTCTTGACTATGCAAGTCCCTTTAACATTTGTTGTAAAGCTGGTGTGGTGGTACTGAATTCTCTTAATTTTTGCTTGTCTGAAAACCTTTTTATTTTTCCATCAATTTTGAATGAGATCCTTGTCAGGTACAGTAATCTTGGTTGTAGATTTTTCCCTTTCACTACTTTAAATATATCCTGCCATTCCCTTCTGGCCTAGAGAGTTTCTGCTGAAAGATCAGCTGTAAAAGTATGGGGTTTCCCTTGTATGTTACTTTTCCCTTGGTACTTTTAATATTCTTTCTCTGGGTTTAGTCTTTTTTAGTTTGATTAGTATGTGTCTTGGCATATTTCTCCTTGGATTTATCCTATATGGGACTCTTTGCACCTCTTGGACTTGATTGACTATTTCCTTTTCCATGTTGGGGAAATTTTCAACTATAATCTCTTCAAAAATTTTCTCATACCCTTTCTCTTTCTCTTCTTCTTCTGGGACCCCTAAAATTCGAATGTTGGTGCATTTGATATTGTCCCAGAGGTCTCTGAGACTGTCCTCAGTTCTTTTCATTCTTTTTACTTTATTCTGCTCTTCAGAAGTCATTTCCACCATTTTATCTTTCAGCTCATTGATTCATTCTTCTGCTTCAGAGATTCTGCTATTGATTCCTTCTAGAGTATTTTCAATTTCAGTAATTGTGTTGTTTGTATGTTTATTCTTTAATTTTTCTAGGTCTTTGTTAATTGATTCTTGCATTTTCTCCATTTTGTTTTCGTTTTTTGATCATCTTTACTATCATTATCCTGAATTCTTTTTCAGGTAGTCCGCTTATTTCCTCTTCATTTATTTGGACTTCTGTGTTTCTAGTTTGTTCCTTCGGTTGTGTAGTATTTCTCTGCCTTTTTGTTATTATTATTATTATTTTTAACTTATTGTGTTTGAGGTCTCCTTTTCCCAGGCTTCAAGGTTGAGTTCTTTCTTCTTTTTGGTTTTTTCCCTCCTAAGTTTGGTCCAGAGGTTTGTGTAAGTTTCATATAGGGTGAGATTTGTGCTGAGTTTTGTTTGCTTGTTTTTCCTCTGATGGGCAAGGCTGAGTGAGGTAGTAATCCTGTTTGCTGATGATTGGGTTTATATTTTAGTTTTGTTTGTTTAGATGAGGCATCCTGCACAGGGTGCTACTGGTGGTTGGGTGATGCCAGGTCTTGTGTTCAAGTGGGCTCTAACTAGTTGATACTCCCTAGGGTTAGTTCTCTGGTCTAGAGTCTTGGAGTCAGTGCTCCCACTCCAAAGGCTCAGGGCTTGATCTCTGGTCAGGAACAAAGATTCCACAAGTGGTTTGTTATGGCATTAAGTGAGATTAAAACAAATATCCAAAATCAAGAAACCAAAGATGAACCCCAGACAAATGTCAGTTACAAAAGCAGGCAAATAATAATTAAAATAATGGAATATACACATATACATATACACCCATTCAGTTCAGTTCAGTTCAGTTGCTCAGTCGTGTCTGACTCTTTGCGACCCCATGAATCGCAGCACACCAGGCCTCCCTGTCCATCACCAACTCCTGGAGTTCATTCAAACTCACGTCCATTGAGTCAGTGATGCCATCCAGCCATCTCATCCTCTGTCGTCCCCTTCTCCTCCTGCCCCCAATCCCTCCCAGCATCAGAGTCTGTTCCAATGAGTCAACTCTTCCCATGAGGTGACCAAAGTACTGGACTTTCAGCTTTAGCATCGTTCCTTTCAAAGAAATTCCAGGGCTGATCTCCTTCAGAATGGACTGGTTGGATCTCCTTGCAGTCCAAGGGACTCTGAAGAATCTTCTCCAACACCACAGTTCAAAAGCATCAATTCTTCGGCACTCACCTAAAGCAAAGTCAAAACAGTCCAACTAAAATAAAGTTCAGCAGACTGACCTGACAAACAGAGGAAATCAAAAATTATATTTACCAGAACAAAACTAACTAAAGGACAAACTGGAAAACAAAATTAAAGCAAGGTGCCACGTGGGGAATAAAACAATGAAAACAAATCTAACAAATATGTTGAGAGGAAAGGAAAGGAAGAAAAGAAAGAATAGATATGCAAAGTTAAATAGAAGTAGATGAAGAAGATTTATATACATTAAAGTTTAGCTGCAAGGGGAAAAGAATAGTAAGAAAGGCAAACAAAGGAATAAATATAGAAAAAATATAAGAGGTTTAAAAAATTAAAATTATAAGAAGAAAAGAAAAAAAAAAAAAAAAGGAAAACTCCACAGACTACAGAAGCCCAACATAGAGGCAGAGGTTTATAAGAACAATAAAAAGTGTGACTGAATATACACATACACCCATAAGCAAAATCAAAACAGTCCAACAAGAATAAAGTACAATAGACTGACCCAGAAAACAAAGGAAACCAAAAATTATATCTACTTGTTAAAAACAAAACTAACTAGAGCAAAAACTGGAAACAGAAATAAAGCAAGGTGCCAATTGGAGAATAAGGCCATGAAAATAAAACTAACAAATACATTGCCGGGAAAGGAAAGAAAGAAAAGAAAAAATAGATATGCAAAGTAAAATAGAGGTAGATAAAGAAGATTCATATACAGTAAAAACTAACTATAAGGGGAAAAGAACAGTAGGAAAAACAAAGGAATAAATGTAGAAAAATAATAGGTTTAAAAATTAAAATTAAAAAGAGAGAGAGAGAAAAGGAAAACTCCACAGAACTGTAAAAACCCAACATAGAGGCAGAGGTTTATAACAAGAATAAAAAATGTGACTGAGAAGAAAAAAAGCTTAGTTAGATTTCATACTGCCAATAAAATTGACAACTACAACAGAGGGGGGGAAAAAGGAAAAAAATCCGAAAGAATCTACAGAACAAGTCAAAACATAAGAACAATAAATGTTTTTCTTGAGGCACTGCTGTCAGAGTCCTTTCCCTCACTGGGAGTCACAGTCCACCTCACCTCCCTAGGATGCCCTCCAACACTGTGCTGATCTCTGGACCTGCTGTGGGGGCAGGTGAGATTCTAATCTGGTCCTACTCCTGTGTGTTCTTGCCTCCAATATCCACAGCTATCAGAATTAGTGCATTTTCTTTTGTGGGAGCTCTCAATATCCTTTTACATATTCCACAGACCGAGTCTGCCTAGTTGATCATGTGGATTTAATTTGCAGCTTATACAGCTGGTAGGAAGGTTTTGAGTCTTCTTCCTTAGCCATACTGCCCCTGGATTTCAATTGTGGTTTTATTTCCACCTCTGCATGTGGGTCATCCACTGGGGATTGCCCCTGAGTCTGCCCTGGAGGACTTGGGTTTGCCCCTGTGAGGGCCAGGTGTGGAGGTGGTGCAGCTGCTTGGGTCGCAGGGGTTCTGGCAGCACCAGGTACTCAGGGGAGTTGGCGGCTAGGGCAGCAGGAAATATAGTGCTCTAGAAGGGCATGGCAATCAGCATTGGCCAATACATTCCAGTATTCTTGCCTGGAGAACCCCTCCTGACAGGGAAGCCTGGTAGGCCACAGTCTACAAGGTCGCAAAGAGTTGGACACAACCGAAGTGACCCTGCGTGCATAGACGCAAGATTTTTTTTTGCCTGTGGCAACTCTGCCCCAGTGAGAGTTGAGTGTGAAGGTGGCACAGCTGCTTGGCTCGCGGGGACCCTGGTGGTGCAAAAGTGTGCAGGGACACGGACTTCCTCTACCCCAGGGGTTATGGCCTTATCAGAGTCTTTGTTCCAGCCTCTTGTAGCTGGCGATCAGAAGACCTCTTTGGCCAATCTTTCTCCCTAGCTCCGCCCACTCAGGCACTTGGAGAGCTCCCTTGCCTGGGGTCCTTCTCTGTTGTTCACCGTGTCAGGCACATAGAGAGGCCCCCCTGGCTGGGGTCCTACTCTGTAGATCGGCACATCAGGCACTTAAAGGGACACCCTGGGTGGGGTCCTGTTCTGTAGTTTAGTGCCTCAGGCGTTTGATGGGTCAGTCTGTATTGTTCAGCTGCTGATGCTGGTGTGTGGGGAGAGGCTATAGTGATGGTTCCACCCCCTCAGCAGTATCACCTTGCTTCCATGGTTGCCCAACTTTCCTCCACAGGCCTTTCTCACCACAGTCTCCTGCCTCACATCCCCCCATCCGTCTCTCAACAGTCAACAGCAGCCCTCACCTGGGATTGCTCCACAATCCCTCACCCTGGGATTGCACCTTCCAGGGGACCTGTCTGGGATGTGTATGGCTGCCTCAAGGACTGTCTGTTTCTCATTCCATTTCAGTTCAGTTCAGTTCAGTCGCTCAGTCGTGTCCGACTCTGCGACCCCATGAACTGCAGCACACCAGGCCTCCCTGTCCACCACCAACTCCCGGAGTTCACTCAAACTCACGTCCATCGAGTCGGTGATGCCATCCAGCCATCTTATCCTTTGTCGTCCCCTTCTCCTCCTGCCCCCAATCCCTCCCAGCATCAGAGTCTTTTCCAATGAGTCAACTCTTCGCATGAGGTGGCCAAAGTACTGGAGTTGCAGCTTTAGCATCATTCCTTCCAAAGAACACGCAGGACTGATCTCCTTCAGAATGGACTGGTTGGATCTCCTTGAAGTCCAAGGGACTCTCAAGAGTTTTCTCCAACACCACAGTTCAAAAGCATCAATTCTTCGGCACTCAGCTTTCTTCACAGTCCAACTCTCACATCCATACATGACTACTGGAAAAACCATAGCCTTGACTAGACGGACTTTTGTTGGCAAAGTAATGTCTCTGCTTTTTAATATGCTATCTAGGTTGGTCATAACTTTCCTTCCAAGGAGTAAGCATCTTTTCATTTCATGGCTGCAATCACCATCTGCAGTGATTTTGGAGCCCCTCAAAATAGAGTCTGACACTGTGTCCACTGTTTCCCCATCTATTTCCCATGAAGTGATGGGACCAGATGCCATGATCTTCGTTTTCTAAATGTTGAGTTTTAAGCCAACTTTTTCACTCTCCTCTTTTACCTTCATCAAGAGGCTTTTTAGTTCCTCTTCACTTTCTGCCATAAAGGTGGTGTCATCTGCATATCTGAGGTTATTGATATTTCTCCCGGCAATCTTGATTCCAGCTTGTGCTTCTTCCAGCCCAGCGTTTCTCATGATGTACTGTGCATATAAGTTAAATAAGCAGGGTGACAATACATAGCCTTGACGTACTCCTTTTCCTATTTGGAACCAGTCTGTTGTTCCATGTCCAGTTCTAACTGTTGCTTCCTGACCTGCATACAAATTTCTCAAGAGGCAGGTCAGGTGGTCTGGTATTGTCTGGGGAGGCCTTACAAATAGCTGTGAAAAGAAGAGAAGCGAAAAGCAAAGGAGAAAAGGAAAGATATAAGCATCTGAATGCAGAGTTCCAAAGAATAGCAAGAAGAGATAAGAAAGCCTTCCTCAGCGATCAATGCAAAGAAATAGAG
This sequence comes from Bos grunniens, assembly GCF_055505025.1. Classification (NCBI taxonomy): domain Eukaryota; kingdom Metazoa; phylum Chordata; class Mammalia; order Artiodactyla; family Bovidae; genus Bos; species Bos grunniens. The sequence goes on from NC_141166.1 coordinate 12,860,866, forward strand.
GAAAACAACAGAATGGGAAAGACTAGAGATCTCTTCAAGAAAATTAGAGATACAAAGGGAACATTTCATGCAAAGATGGGCTCGATAAAGGACAGAAATGATATGGACCTAACAGAAGCAGAAGATATTAAGAAGAGGTGGCAAGAATACACAGAAGACCTCTACAAAAAACATCTTCACGACCCAGATAATCACGATGGTGTGATCACCGACCTAGAGCCAGACATCCTGGCATGTGAAGTCAAGTGGGCCTTAGAAAGCATCACCACGAACAAAGTTAGTGGAGGTGATGGAATTCCAGTTGAGCTATTTCAAATCCTGAAAGATGATGCCATGAAAGTGCTGCACTCAATATGCCAGCAAATCTGGAAAACTCAGCAGTGGCCACAGGACTGGAAAAGGTCAGTTTTCATTCCAATCCCAAAGAAAGGCAATGCCAAAGAATGCTCAAACTACCACACAATTGCACTCATCTCACACTCTAGTAAAGTCATGCTCAAAATTCTCCAAGCCAGGCTTCAGCAGTACGTGAACCATGAACTTCCAGATGTCCAAGTTGGTTTTAGAAAAGGCAGAGGAACCAGAAACCAAATTGCCAACATTCACTGGATTATTGAAAAAGCAAGAGAGTCGTCCCGTTAGGCTGCCACAAATCAGCTGTTTCACTCTCAGCCTTAAATGTTTCTTCTATGAGTCAGACAGTTGCTCCGATGTGGGGATCGGACCCCTGCTTCAGTTCCCCCACCCATTGAGGGCAGATCCAGTCCTACTAACATTCTTGTTTTTCCCCCTAGATCCTTCACCCTACTGAGTTTTGTGTGGTTCTGTATATTCTTTTCCGCTGGTCAGGTACTCCTGTTCGTTCTCCGCTGGTGTTCTGCATGTACTTCTGTGTCTGAAGGTATATTCCCACTGTATCATTGGAGAGAGATGTACTCCTTGGCCACCTACTCCTCTGCTATCTTCCTCCTTTCTCTTTATATCTATTATCTCATTTCCACACGTCCCATCTCTTCCCTTTTGTATGTTTCTCTCTTTCTTTCCATGTGAATATATGTCTGTGTTTATGTGTTTGTGAGCCTGGTGTCTGTGTTTTGTAAAGGCTGCCTGATATTTCTGTCTCTATTTCTCAACAAACCAATTAATTTCTCTCTCTGGTGACACTAATGGTGAAGAGTCTGCCTGCCAATGCGGGAGGGGCAAGAGACGTGGGTTTGGTCCTTGGGTTGGGAAGATCCTCTGGAGGAGGAAATGGCAACCCACTCCAGTAGTCTTGCCTGGAGAATCCCATGGACAGAGGAGGCTGGTGGGCTACAGTCCACAGGGTCACAAAGAGTCGCATGTGACTAAAGCGACTTAGCAAGCATGCACACTCTTTCTCTGACTTGCTCACTCCTCCCACCCCATACTGGCTGCTGACACCAACATGGGGGTCTGGTCTGGGACTCATATTTTTGGGCTTCATGTTCTGAGGAAGGAGGCCCTTAGGTGATTCTCAGGGAAGGAATAGGTTGAAAATCTCAGGGGGGCTCCTGAGTCACCTTGTCCCGATGTGGTGGGAAACCCATTGGACTCAGAGCCAGAGCGTCAAAACCCAAGTCCTGCTCCTTCCGCTTCCTGTGTGACCTTGGGTAAGTTGCTCAGCCTCTCTGACCCTCTGTTTCCTCATTAGTAAAAGGAGGCTGTTGTAGAATCGGAGGACAGTGCACGGTGTTAGGGGGAGGGCACAACAAATAGAGGAGGAGTCAGGACTCCAAGGCAGCCCCAGCGTGGCCTCAGGCCCACAGGGAAATGGTAGATGGAGAAGCTGTGGTGGTCATGAAGGAGCCTTGGAGGCTTCCTGGAGGTGGTGTCGAGACAGGCTGGGGGATGTGGGGAGAGGGCAGCAGGAGGTTGATGCCTTGTCCCCCGGCCTGGCTCAGCTCTCTCCCTCCCCTACACCCAGCACTTCCAGTCCCCTCCAGGGAAGGCCATTCCCAGGGGCTCCATGGAGAGAGAGAGCCAGGGACCAGGCCTCAAGGTTGGCAGAGGGACCAAGACCCTCGAATCCAGCCTGTCATCTGGAGGGAATCGGGCCTGGTGCTGGGAGGCAGAGCTGGGGTTGCCATCTGGTCCTGCTCAGCACGTGGCGCTGGGACAGATGGTACCACCTCTCAGACAGACATGCTCACTTGCTCCCCATGTATTTGTTGAACCCTGGTATGTGCCAGGCTGGTGATACAGCGGGGGTGCACGGTCTGGAGGGGAGACGGAGGTGATGCCACACTCTCAGGACATGGGGGCGAGCAGACACCATGATGGAGGAGCGCAGCGGGGGAGGAACACACAGAGCCCTGTTCTGACCCCATGTGGATGGCCAGGCGGGCTTTCCTGAGGAGGTGACCTTGGGCCTGAGAACGTGGAGGAGGGGGAGGGTCTGAGTCTTGCTCAGCCGGGGAAGGTGATTCTGCTCCGGCTATTTATTGCTACACAACCATCATAACACTTGGTGGTTTAAAACAACTATTTTATTTTGATCACCATTTTATGGGTCAGGGATTGGGGAAGGGCTCAGCTGGACCGCCTGGGGTTGGCTAGGGGAAATGCTGGCTCCAAGGACCCCTCCTGAGATGGCCACTTCACTCCTTCACTTCAAGTTGGGCCTCCTGGAGCTCTGGGCTTGTCATCTCTGACGATGGGGCATCTCTGCCTCCAGAACCTCTCCATTTGCCCCACAGGGTAGTGACATCCTGAGAGGTGGAACTCTCACACGGAGACTTGGGCCAATGAGAGATCACGGCAGGAGCTTCCAGACCCCTTGAAGGTGAGGCTCAGGGCTGGCTTCACATTACCTCTGCCAAACACAATTGGTCAGAGCAGGGACAGGCCAGCTCACATTGGAGGGGAGGGGACATGCTGCAGAGAATATAGTGTGTGTGTGTGTAAGCCGAACACTTAAATAGACTGTGATACATGCTATACATGGGGAAAGAGCAGGGAACTGTTTTGGAAGTCGGAAGGGGGAAGCAGAAGGAGAACTTTTACCCAGGGTTTAGGAGTAAAGTAAGAAATCAGAGCAGACTCAAGCTGGGTCCTGATGTTTGGATGGGATGTGGGGATGGGCACAAGGGTGTGCTCAACCCAGGGAAGAGTCTGAGCAAAGGGCTGGCAGTGGGGCCCCTTGGTTAGGGAGCCTGAGGATGAGCTTGGTTGGCCTGGTGGTTAGTCACCAGAAGGGATGTGGTGGGAACCGGAGCTGCAATGCAGGTAGTGGCTGATGGGGCCATGAAGCAGAGCCTCGAGAGCCGCGTTGCAACCCTGCAGTGGGGGCCCCTAAAGGACTTGAAGGAGAGGAAAGTCAACGGGGAGCTAGATGGATGAGAGGCAGGGTGGGGAACCTCAGGCAGGGAACCTGTGAGGAGGTCATCTCATTAGGCAGGGACAGAGGAGAGATGGAGCCTGAACCGGGGTGAATGGTGAACGTGGAGGAGGGACAGAGAATAATAGTTCTACAGCTGCCATTACTTGAGAATTTGTATCACTCAGACACTCGATACTACCTTTTCATATTTGATTCTTACAACCACTCCATAAGGTAGGTACTATTGTTAACTGCAATTTGCAAGCATATTACTGAGGTTCAGAGAGGTAAAGAAACTTGTCCAAGATCACATGGAAAGCATCATAGCTGAGATTCTCAAGACTGGGTCTGCACAAAGAAGTCCTGTGCTTCTGTTCTTTGTGCTATTAGGGGGAAACCTGGCTCAATTTGCATATAATGGGTGGTGATGGGAGGACAAGAGCGAAAAAGGCAGACCTGGAGATGGTAACGTGTCTACTCTGATCCCCAGACACTTCGCAAGGCCTGAAGACCCAGGAGTAGTGACTTCAGGTGGGCAGTTTCTTTGAGTGGGGCTGCTGGGAAGTGTCTAGGAACTTGACTTTGAATGGCTGGATTTAAGAGACATGTGAGCTATGGGGGAGGGGGAGAGGAGAGGGTCCTGAATACAGGTGTGAAATGGAGGCGCAGCACTGGAAGGGGTGGGAGGGACTCTGAGGACTAGCAGGGATCAGATAGGGTGAGCAGCTTGCCGAAGGTCACACAGTGAATGAGGAACAGAGCCAAGCATGATCCTGAGTCTCCAGACTCCAGAGAAGGACTCCAGACTACATCCTTTGCTATTTAAAGCTGTTAAAAGCACAAGCTCGGGAGTGTTTGACCATGGCTGCCAGGGCCATGGTCAAACCCCACCTTCGTCACTGAGCCATTGGACCAATTTTTCTTTCTCTCCGAATCTCAGTTTCCCATCTGTAAAATGGAGGGAATACTACCTTTTTCATAGGAATGGAGTGAAAATTCAGTTCAGTTCAGTCGCTAAGTCGTGTCTGACTCTTTGCGACCCCATGGACTGCAGGATGCCAGTCTTGCCTGTCCTTCACCATCTCCCAGAGTTTGCTCAATAGTGAACATTAGATGAGATAATATAAAGCAAACAGCCCCTGGCACATTATCAACATTTAATGATGTTTCTCTTCTCTCACTATTTGTGTCCATTGTTGTATCTCATTATTATCATAGCACTGGGCTTAAATACGTAGGCTCGTGTAGATGGTTTGAATCTTAACACTGTCAGTTACCAACTGCATGACCTTGGGCAAGTTATTTAACCTCTCTATGCTGCAGTGTTCTCAACTACAAAATGGGGATAATATTGATGCAACCTTTTTAGAGTTGCTGGAAAAAGTAAAGTACTTAAAACACTGCCTAGCACACAGCATTACCATGTAACTGCCTGATCTAATCATCTTCCCTGTTATCTTCACTGTGAGAATCATCATCATTACCTCACCACCACCGCCATCCTCACCACCATCATCTTCACCACCACCATCGTCATCCTCACCACCGTCATCTGGGCTCGAATCAGTGAAGGGTAGATTCTCTTTGTTCCCAGTCATGCTTACCGGCCCCTCCTCTGACTATTTCTCAAAGTGCATCCCCTCCCTGCCCCCCTGCCCGCCCCCGCACCCACTATGCCCCCAGCCTGGCCCTCAGGATGAGCCTTGTTGGTCTGTAAGGAGCAGACAGAGAAAATGTGGTATTCTAGATACCTGCTGTGCGGGGGAGGATTATGAAGATCTGAGGCTGGTTCCCTTGGGGAGGGGATGGAGCCAGGGGGGAGGGGATGGAGCCAGGGGGCAGGGGTCATTCAGGTCACCCATCTAGTCAGTGCCAAGGGGATGAGAACTAGAGTATGTGAGCTCCAACTGTGTGCTAGGTGCCTCATATAAATTATTACATTTATTCCTTACAACCTCCCTTAATGTGACTCTTTATGTTCCCATTTCACAGATGAGAAAACTCAGAGGCTTAGAGAGGTAAAGGACTTGCTTTAGGCCATACCAAGCCAGCAGCAGAGCTAGGATCTGAGCATCGTCTGACTTAAAGAGCCTGGCATCATGCTTGGCATGCAGGAGATGCTTAGTGGGTGTCTGAGCTCACTCCCCACAATACCCTTCCTAATCCAGGGGCTCTGTTAGGGCACTGACATGGTTCTGTGTCTAGTACCAGAGACAGGGAACGTTGCCTCTCTTAGAAAATTACCCTTTGAAGCCAAGGATTTGCTTGTCTCTCTGAGAACACCCGGAAGAAACCCAATGGGGCTGAGACCCAGCAAGGTGAGGGATGCAGGCCTTGAGGGCCCTGGCCTTCCTTCCGGTCCCCCATTTGCAACTTTGGAGTCTGAAGCACATCTCTTGATTTCTCTGGGTCTCGGTTTCCCTCTTCACACAATTACAGGGGCTTGGGCCAGATGGTTTAATAATATCTTAACAGCTGGTACTCACTGATAATTTGCTGTAGGCTTGCCCAGCACTGAGCACTCTCCATGTGTTATTATCTTATTTCCTTCTACCAAGGTGTGATTTATCATCCCATTAAAAAAAAGCTTTTTTATTATGAAAAATTTCATACAAAATTTTGAACTGTGGTGTTGGAGAAGACTTTTGAGAGTCCCTTGGATTGCGAGGTGATCAAACCAGTCAATCCTAAAGGAAATCAATCCTGAATACTCATTGGAAGGACTAATGCTGAAGCTGAAGCTCCAATATTTTGGCTACCTGATGAGAAGAACTGACTCACTGGAAAAGACCCTGATGCTGGGAGAGATTGAAGGCAGGAGGAGAAGGGGATGACAGAGGATGAGATGGTTGGATGGGATCACTGACTTGATGGACATGAGTTTGAGCAAGCTCATGGAGTTGGTGATGGACAGGGAAGCCTGGCATGCTGCAATCCATGGAGTCGCAAAGAGTCAGACACGACTGAGTGACTGAACTAAACTCAGACATATACAAAAGTGGAAGGGGTAGTGTAATAAATCCACATGAATCTGTCCATTAACTTCAAGAAGCATCAACACATATCATGCCGTTTTATAGATGAAAAAACTGATCCCAAAATGCTTAAGTGATTTGAGACCAATACACCCCAAAGCTTGTCCTTCTGTTAACACCAACCCCATCCCATGAAATGAGGGAAACCTCTGCGAGCCTTAATAATGGCCATCTCCCCTCTGCCCACCATCACACACTGAGAGTGAAACTGTTCCAGGGTGCAGAGTATGAGGAGAGAAGGAACAAGGTCACTGAATTGCGGGGGGGTGGAGGAAGACACCAGAGGAGGGGCCTGGTGTAAAACAAAGAAAGTTGCCTGCAACCTACTTCTACAAAGATCAAGTCATTGGCCACTGCAGCCACTGACCTACAGGACACTCTGAAAGGAATTCAGGACAAAGAACAGGATGAAGTACACTGTGCTTTAGAAAAATAGGCAAAACAGGCCCTTAGATAGTTAGATATATTTTAGGACGAATTCTTCATGAACTTGGATTCTTGTATCTTCCCACACTGGCAGTGAAAGTGTGAGTTGCTTAGTTGTGTTCAACTCTTTGTGACCCCATGGACGGTAGCCCCTCAGGCTCCTCTCCTCCCCTCCACCCCTCCAGGCAAGAATGCTGGAATGGGATAAGCACTAAAATCATTAACTGAGATATCTAGTCCTTGTGATTAGCAATGACCTCCTACCGAGATGTGTACATGAGTGTACATCCTCCTTAGCTGAAATCACATATAAACTGGCCTCTCCCCCTCCTTCTCTGGGGAAGTTGCTCATGGCTTTCTGAGAGGCTGTCTCCCAGGCTATAGTCCTCAGTAAGATCCTTGAATAAAACTGAAACTCAGTCACTGTGGATGGTGACTGCAGCCATGAAATTAAAAGACACTTGCTCCTTGGAAGAAAAACTGTGACAAATCTAGACAGCATATTAAAAGACAGAAACATCCAGTCCAGGTTCAATATAGGATCCTTGGGGCTGGTGCACTGGGATGACATGGAGGGATGATACGGGGAGGGAGGTGGGAGGGGGGGTTCAGGATAGGGAGCATGTGTACGCCTGTGGCGGATTCATGTTGATGTGTGGCAGAACGAATACAATATTGTAAAGTAATTAGCCTCCAATTAAAATACATAAAATTAAATTAAAAAAATAAATAATAAATAACAAAATATAATAATAATAAAAAACCAGAAACATCACTTAGCTGACAAGGTCCATATAGCCAAAGCTATAGTAGTCATGTATGGATATGAGAATTGGACCATAAAGAAGGCTGAGTGCCAAAGAATTGATGCTTTCGAACTGTGGTGCTGGAGAAGACTCTTGAGAGTCCCTTGGACTGCAAGGAGATCAAACAGGTCAATCCTAAAGGAAATCAACCCTGTACATTCATTGGAAGGACTGATACTGAAGCTCCAATACTTTGGCCACCTGATGTGAAAAGCCAATGTACCGGAAAAGACCCTGATGCTGGGAAAGGCAGGAGGAGAAGGGGACGACAGAGAACAAGATGGTTGGATGGCATCACAGACTCAATGAGTTTGAGTCACTTGCTCCTGGAGTTTGAGCAAGCTGCGGGCGATGGTAAAGGACAGAGAAGCCCGGTGTACTACAGTCCACGGAGTCGCAAAGAGTCGCACACGACTGAGCAACTGGACAACAACAACAACAACCCAGCCCTCATGTTGTACGGTTTTTTTCAGTGACCTCAGATAGGCGTCCTCGGCATCTAGTGCTGACTGCAGAGATGCCTCCCTCCCCCACCCCTCCTCCATCGCCATCCTGTAGGGGTGCTAGCTGTACCCGTTTTCTGTCCTGCCCGCCTGTTCAGCTCAATAGGTAAAACAGTGGGAGACAGTGTCCCGGGCAGACCTGTCCTAGAGTGAATCTGTGGGTGGGGCCAGATGGTGAGCCTCCTCCTGCTGAATCATGAGGCCTCCTGGAGGGGAAGCAGAGGGTTCTGTCCCTTCAGGCCTCATTGTCACAGCCGGGACTGTCACCTCCTGTTTGTTCATCACTGCTACTACTGGCAGGGAGGGTGGGTGGCGGAGACAGCGGGCTCTTGGGGAGCCTGGCTGGGTTCTAATTGGGATCCGCAGTTTGCCACCTGTGGGGCCTTGGGCAAGTCACTGCTCACCTCTGATCTGCTCATCTCTAAAGTGAGGGCATCAGCGGCTGCCTGGTTGGGCTGTTGGGAGGGTTCGGGGGATAGTATCTGTGTAAAGCACTTTGCTCTCTACCTGGCACAGGTAGTGAACTGGCTGTCAGCTTATAGGATTACCAACCAGCCAACGCACCAAACGCCTTCTGGTCTGGCCTGGCTCCAGGCCCCTCATGCAGACTATGGGACAGGTACCCCTTTGCAGCAATGCCTGGGGCAAATTCATGGGGAAAGAGGGGCAACCACATTCACTGGGCCCTCCTTGGTGCCAGGCACTGGGGTGGAGGAGGGGCTCTCACATCTCATCCCCACCACAGCCCTGGGAAATGGGCATCACCATCTTCCTTTTAAGCTTCCCAGGTGGCGCAGTGGTAAAGAACCCACCTGCCAATGCAGGAGACACAAGAGATGTGGGTTCAATCCCTGGGTCTGGAAGCTCCTCTGGAGAAGGAAATGGCATCCCACTCTGGTATTCTTGCCTGGGAAATTCCATGGACAGAGGAGCCTGGTGGGCTACAGTTTCTGGGGTTGCAGAGACAAACGCAACTGAGCACGCACACACACACACACACACACATACACACACACACACACATCTTCCTTTTACAGATAAAGGTTCACAGCTTTGGGGAAGATCACAGTGTGGAGGGGAGTGAATGCCAGAGCCTGGCTCCCAGATTCGTCCTCCCAGGATTCTCTCCACTGATGACATCCTCAGGGTTCCCAGGGAGTCACATCTGATGTTGACGGGGCTCTGACTCTGCTGAATGCCTGCCCTGGGGTAACTGGCCTCTCACAACCAGACTATGGGGGGGGGTTTGCTGCTATCAGCCCATTTTACGGATGAGGACATTGAGGCTCAAGAGGTTATGTGGACTGCCCAGGACATGCGTGTTCAGGGTCAGAGACAAGATTTGAACTGGAGCATCGGACTCCAGAGCCTGTCTACTACTTCAGGTCTCCAGACAGCACCCCTCCTGACAACCCCCAGTCAGCAATCCCACCCCCTCAGCCTCCAGTTCCCTGGAGACCACAGGCAGTAGAGGATCGGCCACTGAATCCCTGAGACAGAACTCTACCCTGGGTCTCTCTGACCCTGGCAGAGACCTTGACCTCAGTGACCCCAGCCCCCAGAGATCAAGCCTTGGGTAGGGCTGGCCAGGGCCTGAGCTTGAGCCTGAGCCCAGGGCAGAGCCATGGCTGGCTCTTTTCGGGCCACCAGGACGTTTACCTGGCCTGGGCTGTCCTGTCACTCCCATCTTGGCCTCTTTTTATTGCCCCAGTGGGGGCCAGACCCAGGCTGAGTGTTGGGATCAGGGACCTCGGTGAGCCTGGACAAATCACGGCGCCTCCACGCAGGACCAATAATCTCCTCCCCACGGGATCGCGGGACGTGAATGAACGTGCTTCACGGAACAGCTCGGCAGGTGGGTTAGTGATTCCGTCCTGCTTAGTGATTCCATCCTGCCAGACTGCAATGAGGACCAGATTCCCTGACGCTCATAGGGAGCCCGGCCGGCCTGGCACTTGTGCTGGGGGCTCGAAGCAGGTCACAGTGTCCTCCTGCTTTGACCTGGGCTCCCCCTGGGCCTGGACTAGGGAGACCCTCGGGGTCTTTTCCCTACTTTGCTCCTGGCTTCTGTGTCCTGAACACCAAAGTGAGGGGGATTCTGGCCTCTTGGACCATTCAGGACATGGGGGTCACGGAGATAGGGAAGAGGGGGTGCAGGGTGCTGTGGGCTGCATGGCTTTGGGGCCCTGCAGCGTCTCGCTTTGCCCACCCCTCCGCCTCTCCCTCCTCACCACCCCATCCCGAGCCCCAGCCTTCTCCCCATTGTTTTCCAGCCCCCAGGGTGCGGCAAAGTCTCTCTGGGCTTTGGAACTTTCTGCTCCTTCTGCCTGCAACTTTCTCCCTTCACCTCCTGCTTCCTCCCCAAAGGCCCCTTCTCAGGGCTCCGGGGTCCACAGCTATTTGCCCCCCCACACTGCATCACGGCACTTGAAAATCGTGTGTCACTTCTGGTCCACCCACCTGCCTCGCCGGCTGTGCTGGGGGAGCCAGTCCAGGGCCTGGCACCCAGTGAGATGAATGAATGAGTGAGTGAATGGGTGAAAGCAGCCGCCATGGCTGCCTTCCAGTAAGTGTTTCATGAATGAAGGAGCGACTGTGGTCACTCCTTCAAATATTTAGAGCGCTGCCATGGGAAAAGTGGATGCAGGCTGGGTGGCCCCAAGAGTTGTGTCTGGGAGAGAATAGTCAGGCCACAGGGCCAGTCTTCAGGTTAGTCTAAGGAAAGGCTTTCTAACTGTCGGAGCTGCCTCCCGGTTGTGGGTGACTTGGGGGAGTGAGTGTCCCGTCACAGGAGGTGTGTAAGTGAGGCCTGATGGCAGTGCTCTGAGAGGTATTTCAATACTGGACTTGGCAACCTGAGTCCTGAGGTCAGGAGGGGCCGCAGCCCACTTCCTGGGTTGATGCAGAACTCCTGTGGGGGAGGCCTGTGTTCCCCGACCTTCTGGTGGGGAGGATGCATGGGACCAGCTCCCTGGAGGCTGTAGGGTGCTGACGAGGGTGCACAGCTCCAGTGGCCTGGGAGCACTAGACTTTTGGCTCCCAAGGTTAAGGCCAGGGAGGGGCTGGGACAAGGCTTGTTACCTCGGTGGAAGGGGAACAGGATGGTGGGAGTGCAGAGGGTTCTGAGAGAAGGAGAAGGCCTGGATGGAGGGACTCAGGCTGTTCTGGGTTAGAGAAACCCTGGGGGTGGGTCCTGACCACCCTGGCCACTGCTCTCGGGCTCATCATCATCACTCTCCGAACCTGAGCTTCCCTGTCTGTCAAAGGAGAGTTGGACTCAGTACTCCCCAGAAGCCAGGAATACAAGCTGCTGCTGTGTGTCTTTGGGAAAGTAGCTTAACCTTTCTGAGCCTTTGCTTCTTTGTCTAGAAGGATGAGATAATGACAGCTGCCCTCCCCCATCCTCAGGGACATTCTGGGACCCAAGTCAAATCTGTGAATGGGATGTCCTGCATTCATTCTCTCAGTCTTCCTTGGTACTTCCTAGCTGCTTTGAAAAGTCTGAACTATCATCCACATTCCAGCTACTGTGTGTGTTTATGTATGCTGAGATGACTCCACTTTGCCTCCCTGTGAAATGGGTCCACGACCCCCACTCCATCCTGTAGCTGAGGGTTCTCCCCCTCTTCCTCCCCTTGCAGAATTAGGATGGGGACTCCTGCTCTGAGAACAGACACAGCCTCCTGGGAGCAGCGTTCAGGGAGCACAGGCCTGAGTTCTCATTAAATCCTTCACTCCAGTCTGTGTATTTCAAGAGGCCTCAGGAAAACTGTATTTCATGAATGAAACATCAAAGCATTTAAGAAATAAACAACTGAGAGCCGTCCTGGTTTTCTGGACGAGGTGATGGAGGCGTCAGATGGATCCTGATTACTGTGAGTTGTTCCCTGGGGACGTGCAGCCCGGGTTCCATCCAGTAGATCTTCCCCTGAGGGAGGGGTGTGGGAAGAGCCATGTTCGCTGAAGACCTACTGTGCGATGGTTCACTGGACCCCAGGGGCAGTGCTATCAACACCACTACTTACAGAAGAGGGGCTGACTTACCAGAGCTGGGGGTGGGATTGGGGTGGTGTTGGAGTGAAGATGGGGTCGGAAGGGGGTTAGGGAGGAGGGCGTGCTAGGCCAAGACAGGGGTCACAGTTAATTTTCCTTCTTTGTCTTTCTCATTCTGTGTCTCTCTGTTTCTCCTTCTGTCACCCTCTCTTTTCCGTCTTTCTGTCTCTGTCTCATGCACACACACGAGTACATACACACGCACACACACTCCCGTATGCACCATCTTCCCTGCTGGCTTCTGGCCTCTCTCCTGGCTCCTTCTTGCTGCTTGGGCGCCTGGCCCTTCTCTGGGCAGCGGCTCAGTGGCTGGCAGGGCTCCAAGTGTCTGTCTGGCTCTGGTCCAGGCACAGAAGCAAAGTAGGAACCCCTGAGTGTGGGAAGAAGGTGGCAGAGAGCCAGGACCCAGTAGGGGGGGTCCTCTCCTGAACCTGGAGGGAAGGTTTTGCTTTCAAAGCTTAGGCATGGGGGAATGTTTTACTTTTAAATGTTTTCTTGTTCCTTTTCACTGGCTGGTACCTCCTCCCTTCCTGGGTCATGAAGAGACATTCCATCAAGAGCAAAGAGGTGATGGAAGCGCGGGTCAACCATCAACCTCACCGGCTGTGATCACATTTCAACCTCACGTGGTCTGCGAGGTCGGGTCATTGTTTCCATTTGCAGCCCAAGAACGGAGGCTCAGAAGTGAGACGTGAATTGTCTGAGGCCACAAGTTCATCTGCTAGAAAATGACGGAGACTCGCCTGACTGTAGGCCTTCCTCTTTCCCTTCTGTCCCGTGGCAGCTCTTATGTTTTTTGATTTTTTAAGACAGTAATAATCTTTGAAGTAGGTTGGGAAGGTCTGGGTGCACTGACCAGGCACAGGGAAGAAAGCCGGTCCCTGCTGCCGTCACTTTCTGGAGGCGATGGTGACCAGGGCCAGGCCTGATGACCTTCCTGAGGATGGGAGGCCAGAGTTGACATTTGACTTCCCTGGGCTCGGCCAGAACTGCCTCTGGCCTCCTTGCAGGTGACCAAACTCGGAAACTTTCTCTTACCCAGAAAGCCCTAGTCATTCCCTTTATTAAGAGCAGGAAATCTCTGAGTCTCTCTGTGACTTTCCTTCTCAGGGCTCGTGGACTCTTTAAGCTGCTCCTGGTCTAGCCTCACTGAATGCAGAACATACTTCCTCAACCTTGGGTGAGTCCAGTAGCCACCAGACTCCCCAGTGCCGAGTTCTTGCAGCTCCCCATGCTGTAGGATGTGAGCTCCAGAGGCTGGGCTGAGTGTGGTTCACTCTCCATAGGGCTGCCCTGGGAAGCTCTGGTCACCATGGGGAAGAAGCTGATGGGGGCCAATCCTCATCCTCCTGTGGAATCCACGTCCATACTCCCCAGCTTCCCTTGAGCCTCCCCCTGGGGTCTTATTGGGTAAATCCACAAACAGTCCAGGAAATCAGGGCTAGTGAGGGCTGTCCCATGGGTTACCGTGAGGATTCAAGAGTCCGAGTCTCTGGTCCAGTTCTGGTCAGCTATTACCAGCCCCCATGACCTTGGGCAAGTTACCTAGCTTCTTTTTGCCTCAGTTTCCTCATCTGTAAAATGGAAGTAAAAGTTTCTTTCTCACAGGCTTGTTGTAAGCAGTAAATAAATTCCTGCATGTGAATTATTTAAGGTGGTGCCCAGGACATTTCGGTGGTGAATGTCCACTAGTTAATAGAGTGGTTGTTATTATTATTTGGACTGTTTTTTATCTTTAATTTTTAAAAATTGTTGTAAAATACACATAATAAAAAATTAACCATCTTAGCCATTTTCTTAAACATAATTTTGTTTATTTTTGGCTGTGCTGGGTCTTTGTTACCGCGTGGGCTTTTCTCTAGTTACGGAGAGTGGGGTCTGTTCTCTAGTTGCATTGCCCGGGCTTCTCATGGGGATGGCTTCTCCCCTTGCTGAGCACAGGCTCTAGCGTGCAGGCTCAGAAGTGGTGGCACATGGGTTATTTGCTCTGAGGCAGGTGGGATCTTCCCGGACCAGGCATAGAACTTGTGTCTGCTGCATTGGCAGGCGGATTCTTTACCACTGAGCCACCAAGGAAGCCTGATCTGAACCATTTTTAAGGTTCAGATATAAAAACCATTTCTATAGTTCAGTGGTACTGAATGCATTCTTAAAGTTGTGCAACCCTCACTACCATCCATTGCCATAATTCTACTTTGTAAAACTGAAACTCCATCCCCATTAAATAACATCCCCCCTTTCCTCACTTCCCCCAGGCTTATCTCTGGCTTGTCTCTCTCAGCATAGGTTCATGCGTGTCATAGCATGTGTCAGAACTTCCTTTTTAAGACCTTTCTGGGCCCTATCCATCACAGGGATAGACAACATTTTGCTAATCCGCTCATCTGCTGATGGCCGGTTGGGCTGCGTTTTAGCTGTTGTGAGTAACGCTGCCCGTGGGTGTGCAGAGAGCTCTTCCCGACCCTGCTTCCAATTCTTCTGCAGCACCGCTTTTTGAAGCACAGGTTGTGGGCTGACAGCTACCGGAAGGAGCAGCTAGAGCTTCTGGTTTTCAGCTCTAACACGTCTAAGTTTAGGGCTTGGAGCAGGAGAGGACATTGCCATCTGGAGGGAGAGATTCAGTTCTCTGCATCCTGGCTGAGCTGCGCTGAAGTCTTTGCATTGCATCTGGGGAGCGGGGGGGATGAGGCCGGTGCCAGATGGGGTCCCCAAGGTGAGGGAGGGAGACGGAGGGGCATGGAGAGGAGGGGGCAGGTAGCTGGGCAGAGAGACCTCATCCAGTCCCCAAACCTTCCTCCCACTGGGTGGACCACCCTTCAGTGGATCTCAGCACCTGGACCCCTAGGAAGAACACAGGGGTCCAGCACATCCCCAGCATGTCCCTCGTTTTACAGACGAGGCATCCGATGCAGATGCTTTCTCCCACACCACAAGTAATGAACTCAGTTCTGACACTATCTCCCCGGAAACAGCGTCAGGTCCCACAGATGAAGGGCTCATTCCTACGACTCCCTGCCATCTCACTTTGGATGCCAGTGGTGAGTCCAGGCTGTCCCCTGTGCTTCTGACCAATCGCCTAGAGATGGGAGGGTCCCAAGACCCCCTCCTCAGATTTGATTAGTTTGCCAGAGTGGCTCACAGGACCCAGAGAAACATTTTACTCACTAGATCACCGGTTTATTTCAAGGGCTTCCTAGGTGGTGCAGTTGATAAAGAATCTGCCTGCCAGTGTAGGAGACACAAGAGACATGGGTTTGATCCCTGGGTCAGGAAGATCCCCTGGAGTAGGAAATGGCAATCCACTGCAATATTCTTGCCTGGAAAATTCCATGGACAGAGGAGCCTGGGAGGCTATAGTCCATGGGGGTCACCAAGAATCGGACACGACTGAGCACACATGCTTAATGATTTCTGGTTAATTATAAAAAGATATAACTCGGGAATGACCACGTGGAAGAGATGCACAGGGCAAGGCGCGTGGGAAGAAGCTTCATTACACAGGAAGGGTGGATTAAATCACTGACCATTGGTGATTGAACTGGGAGTCTAGCCTCTCTCTGCTCCCTGGAGGTTGGTGGGGGTTGGGGGAGGGGAGGGTCTGAAAGTTCTAACCTTCTAATCACATGGCTGGTTCCCCTGGCAACCAGTCCCCTTCCTGAGGTTTAACCTAGGTGCTTTCCAAAAGAGTCATCTCATTCATACAACATGACACCTTTTTGCTCTCAATGCTTAGGAAATTCTTGGTTTTAGGAGCTCTGTGTCAGAAACAGTGAAGACCAAAGATTTATATATATTTTATATATAAAATTTCTTATATATATTTCTTATATGTATATCACGATATCTCAGACACCAAAGAGGAAGACCCTACTCCAAGGTGACACAGCAAATCATCTCATACAGGCTGGGCTGAAGCTTGTGAAAGGAAAGTAACAGTGGGGTCGGCCGGCTTCCCTTGTGGCTCAGCTGGTAAAGAATCTGCCTGCAGTGTGGGACGCCTGGGTTCGGTCCCTGGGTGGGGGAGATCCCCTGGAGGAGGGAAAGTCTACCCACTGCAGTAGGCTGGCCTGGAGAATTCCATGGACTTTATAGTCCACAGGGTAGCAAAGAGTCGGGCACGATTGAGCGACTTTCACTTCCATTTGCAAGGCTAAGGGAGCTCTCTGAATTGCAGCTGAAGAAGGGTGACTTATGCTCCTCCCAGCTGGGAGGGAATCCGACCTTTTGACCACTTGCCATCTTTAGGAAAGCATCCAGAGCATCTGCCAGAAACTCAAGATGACTATGGGCCCTTACCCTAAAACAGCTCCTGACAGCCATCACCTCAGGACAAATATTTCTTTCCTTGTGTCAGAGTACAGCCTTGTGGCCTTTTTCTTAATAAGCCCTTGACTTTCTCTCCCCCAGAACACTCTGTTTTAACTCAATCTCTTTTTCCCAAACTGTAGTTCTTAAGACCCTAAATAAGCTCTGTTTTTATTTGCAGCCTTCTGCATTTTTTTAGTTGACAGGCTCAGTTTTTTTTTGTAATTTTTTTATTGGAGAATAATTACTTTACAGTCTTTTTCTGGTTTGTGCCATACACATGAGTCAGCCATAGGTATACATGTGTCCCCTCCCTCGTGAACCCCCCTCCCATCTCCCATTCCATCCCACCCCTCCAGGTTGTCACAGAGCCCTGGGTTGAGCTCCCTGTGTCACACAGCAAATTCCCACTGGCTGTCTATTTTACATTTGGCAGTATATATGTTTCCATGTTACTCTCTCAATTTGTCCCACCCTCTCCTTCCCACACTGTGCCCACAAGTCTGTTCTCTATGTCTGCATCTCCATTGCTGTTGCTGCTGCTGCTAAGTCGCTTCAGTCGTGTCTGACTCTGTGCAACCCCATAGACGGCAGCCCACCAGGCTCCCCCATACCTGGGGTTCTCCAGGCAAGAACACTGGAGTGGGTTGCCATTTCCTTCTCCAATGCATGAGAGTGAAAAGTGAAAGTGAAGTCACTCAGTCGTGTCCGACTCCCAGCGACCCCATAGACTGCAGCCTACCAGGCTCCTCCGTCCATGGGATTTTCCAGGCAAGAGTACTGGAGTGGGGTGCCATGGGTCAGAGGATGTGGAGAAAAGGGAACCCTCTTGCACTGTTGGTGGGAATGTAAACTGATACAACCACTGTGGAGAACAGTGTGGAGATTTCTTTAAAAAAAACCAGGAATGGAGCTACCGTGTGTGTGTGCGTGCTCAGTTGCTTCAGTCGTGTCTGACTCTGTGCGACGCTATGGACTGTAGGCCCCCAGGCTCCTCTGTCCATGGGGATTCTTCAGGCAAGAATAACTGGAGTGGGTTGCCATGCCCTCCTCCAGGGAATCTTCCCAACCCAGGGATCAAACCCAGGTCTCCTGCATTACAGGCAGATTCTTTACTGTCTGAGCCACCAGGGAAGCCCAGGAATAATGAGTGGGTAGCCTATCCCTTTTCCAGGGGATCTTCCTGATCCAGGAATTGAACCAGGGTCTCTTGCATGGCAGGCAGATTCTTTACCAGCTGAGCTGCCAGGGAAGTCCCAGAGCTACCATATGACTAACAATCCCACTACTGGACACATACTTTGAGAAACCATAATTGAAAGAGGCTTAGGTTTCTGACTTGCTGTCCAATACTCCTTTTGTTCAGAGGGTCAGGGAGCAGGGAAGCTGGGTGGGGCCAGACTGACACCAGGGCTACTCAGAGCTGTGTCAGGGGACCTTCCTTCTGATCTGGCCTTTGTCTGCTCATTCTCACTACACTGGGTGGGTGGGTCACCCGTGAGTGACACTTACCAAACCCTCTCCTCAGGCTCCAGGAGGCCCAGAGAGGGCCTGGCTAGCCTCAGACAGCACAGAACATGAGCAGCAGCATGGAGGGGAGGGAGGGCGGGGTGGGGGGGTGCTTATCTGTCAGCTATTCTTTCATATAAAAATCTCACCTAGAGCTTTGGCTGCTGCTGCTGCTGCTAAGTCGCCTCAGTCGTGTCCGACTCTGTGCGACCCCATAGACGGCAGCCCACCAGGCTCCCCCGTCCCTGGGATTCTCCAGGCAAGAACACTAGAGCTTTGGAGCAGAAGCCAATTTTATCACAACTTAAAAATATTTTTAAAATGTATTTTCTGTTTCTTTGGTGCAATGGGTATTAGTTGTGGCATGTGGGATCTAGTTCCCTGACCAGGGATAGAACCCAGGCCCCCTGCCTTGGGAGTACAGATTTTTCGCCACTGGACCACCAGGGAAGTCCTTTGTCGCAATTTCTGTGTCTCGCACAAGCCGCGCCCCCACACCCGGCGTCTCGGGATTATTCTCACACCTCTCTTTGTCCTCAGGGCCTCACAGCTCCTCCAGGCTCCATGGCCTCTCCTCCCACCGCCGAGCTCCTCTCGCTGGCCGCAATGTGGCACAAAATACCTGCACTATTTATTCCCTAATAAAAGGACAGCCTGGGTGGCCCAGTGGGAGATTAAAGCAGAGATTTACTGCGAGATGATTAACCATAAAACCACAGGTTAAATCAACATTGGACAAGGAGGGGGAGCTGCAGGGAATGTTAGCACAGCAGGGTCACGTTCGCACAGGTTGCCAGGATTACTGTTGCCTCCAGGAGTCCTCCCAGCCAGAGGTGGCTGAGATGGGCGGCCTGGGCCTGATTCTGCGCCCTGTCGCTGTGTGACTTCAGGCATGTCTCTTCCTACTTTCTGGACCTCAGATTCCCTGTTTACCTAATGCAGAGGCTGCACCAGGGGCTGCTTGCTTGGTGCAGGTAAGAAGAACACGGTCTCTGTAGCAAATCTCTACCTAGCACCAAGGGGCCTCTCCTGACTCCCTCCTGCGTGGCACTGCCCTGTGGGTGTGTTGCAGGAAGGGGGACCCCTTCCAGGGCCCGAAACTGGGCTCTTGTCTAACACTCGGAAATGAATTGTCCAAGGAGACACATCTGCTGACAAAGCAAGAGATTTTATTGGGAAAGGGCACCCGGGTGGAGAGCAGTAAGGTAAGGGAACCTAGGAGAAATGCTCTGCCACGTGACTCACAGTCTCAGGTTTTATGGTGATGGGATTAGTTTCCGGGTTGTCTTTAGCCAATCATTCTGACTCAGAGTACTTCCTGGTGGTGCACGCCTTGTTCAGCCAAGATGGATGACAGAGAGAAGGATTCGGGGAGGTGGTCGGACAAGTGGTGTCTCCCTTTGACCTTTCCTGAACTCTTCCGGTTGGTGGAGGCTTGTTAGTTCCGTGTCCCTTACCAGCACCTCCTGTCATGAAACAACTCATGCCAATGGTTGCTATGGTACCTGGCCAGGGTGGGCGGTTTCAATCAGTGTGCTTCCCCTAACAGGTGTGGGTGCAAAGGGCGGGACCAGGGAGTCTGTGCCATCAGAGCAGGGTCACCCAGCACTTAGGAGCACTTTGTTCCCTGAGTCCCAGCTCTGTCACTCATTGGCTGTGTGTCCTTATGCAACTGATTTCATCTCTATGCCTGTGTCATCCAACAGTGGGCCTAGGATGTTGGGGTTTGCATCACAAGCTTCATTCTGTGCAGGCTCTATTCTAAGTTCTCAATATACTTTGCAAAGACCTTATGCTGCTGCTGCTGCTAAGTCACTTCAGTCGTGTCTGACTCTGTGTGACCCCATAGACGGCAGCCCAAGACCTTATGAGGGGGGTGCTATTATTCTCCCTGCTTTCAGGTGGGGACCCTGGATACAGCGCAGTGAGGTAACTTCCCCTGGGTTCAAGCTGGTGAGTGGAACAGGTGGTCCTTTGGTCCAAACTGGATGAATCTAGATCTTAGACCTTAAACCCTGGGCTATAAAATGTCCATACAGAACTGAGAATGGGTCCTCGAACCCGCTAAGCCAGTGTTTCTCTGAGGGTGGGCTACACGTGCTTGACCTGCCAGAAGCACCTTGGGCAAGGGGTGTGCCATGTATAAAATTAGATTCCCTGGCTCCATCCCCATCTCTACTAAGTCAGACTCTCTGGGTCAGGCCCCAGAACATGTGTTTTAACAGACACACTCACTCCTGGGTGTTCTTCAGTAATCTAAAGACTGAGATGTAGAGGACAATATGGTTGATTTCATCTTCACTGCAAGCATCTTTAGCGGAGGGGCTGGAGCTCTGGGATGCATAGTAAAGTGAGAATGAAAGTGAAAGTGTCTTGCCTATGTTCTCCTCTAGGAGTTTTATAGTTTCTGGTCTTATGTTTAGATCTGTGATCCATTTTGAGTTTATTTTTGTGTATGATGCTAGAAAGTGTTCTAGTTTCATTCTTTTACAAGTGGTTGACCAGTTTGCCCAGCACCACTTGTTAAAGAGATTGTCTTTAATCCATTGTATATTCTTGCCTCCTTTGTCAAAGATAAGGTGTCCATAGGTGCGTGGATTTATCTCTGGGCTTTCTATTTTGTTCCATTGATCTATATTTCTGTCTTTGTGCCAGTACCATACTGTCTTGATGACTGTGGCTTTGTAGTAGAGCCTGAAGTCAGGCCGGTTGATTCCTCCAGTTCCATTCTTCTTTCTCAAGATTGCTTTGGCTATACGAGGTTTTTTGTATTTCCACACAAATTGTGAAATTATTTGTTCTAGCTCTGCAAAACACTCTCCGACATAAATCACAGAAGGATCCTCTATGACCCACCTCCCAGAATATTGGAAATAAAAGCAAAAATAAACAAATGGGACTGAATTAAAATTAAAAGTGTTTGCACAACAAAGGAAACTATAAGCAAGGTGAAAAGACAGCCTTCAGAATGGGAGAAAATAATAGCAAATGAAGCAACTGATAAACAACTAATCTCAAAAATATATAAGCAACTCCTGCAGCTCAATTCTAGAAAAACAAACGACCCAATCAAAAAATGGGCCAAAGAACTAAATAGACATTTCTCCAAAGAAGACATACAGATGGCTAACAAACATGTGAAAAGATGCTCAACATCACTCATTATCAGAGAAATGCAAATCAAAACCACAATGAGGTACCATTTCATGCCAGTCAGAATGGCTGCAATCCAAAAGTCTACAAGCAATAAATGCTGGAGAGGATGTGGAGAAAAGGGAACCCTCTTACACTGTTGGTGGGAATGCAAACCAGTACAGCCACTATGGAGAACAGTGTGGAGATTCCTTAAAAAACAAGATAGAACTGCCTTATGACCCAGCAATCCCACTGCTGGGCATACACACCGAGGAAACCAGAATTGAAAGAGACACATGTACTCCAATATTCATCGCAGCACTGTTTATAATAGGCAGGACATGGAAGCAACCTAGATGTCCATCAGCAGACGAATGGATAAGAAAGCCGTGGTACATATACACAATGGAGTATTACTCAGCCATTAAAAAGAATACATTTGAATCAGTTCTAATGAGGTGGATGAAACTGGAGCCTATGATACAGAGTGAAGTAAGCCAGAAAGAAAAATACCAATACAGTATACTAATGCATATATGTGGAATTTAGAAAGATGGTAACGATAACCGTATATGCGAGACAGCAAAAGAGACACAGATGTATAGAACAGTCTTTTGGACTCTGTGGGAGAGGGAGATGGTGGGATGATTTGGGAGAATGGCATTGAAACATATATAATATCATATATGAAACAAATCGCCAGTCCAGGTTCGATGCATGATACTGGATGCTTGGGGCTGATGCACTGGGACCACCCAGAGGGAGGGTATGGGGAAGGAGGAGGGAGGAGGGTTCAGGATGGGGAACACGTGTACACCCGTGGCGGATTCATGTTGATGTATGGCAAAACCAATACAATATTGTAAAGTAATTAGCCTCCAATTAAAATAAATAAATTTATATTAAAAAATAAATTTTGTTTTAGAATTTAAACAAAAAAAATTTAAAAAAGAAAGTGAAAGTGAAGTTGCTCAGTCACATCCGACTCTTTGTGACCCCACGGACTGTAGCTTACCACACTTCTCTGTCCGTGGGATTTTCCAGGCAAGAGTACTGGAGTGGGGTGCCATTTCCTTCTCCAGAAGATCTTTCCAATGCAGGGATCGAAGCCGGGTCTCCCGCACTATGGGCAGATGCTTTACTGTCTGAGCCACCAGGGAAGTCCAAGCCTGGCGTCAAACAGACTGCAGGACATTGGACGGCTCACTCATGCTGTCCTTTCTCAGTTTTCCTATCTGTATGGGGGGATCATGTCCCCCGTGGCCCACCTCTCTGGACACGTGCAAGCATGAAGGTGACAGTGGCTGCAGATGGCCTCTGGTAACAAGGCATATTGAGCACTGAGAATAGAGCCTGCAGAGAGCAACTTCATGATGGCAATCCCCAAAGAGCCCTGCAGTGTAGACATCCTAGGCCCACTCTTGGATGGGCGCCAGAAATCACTCCAGCACCAGAAATCACTCTGGCCAGGGTCTAAGGCTAGTTCTGCTGCTGTGACCTGACAGGCCCCTTGGAGCCTCAGGCTACTCATCCTTAAAATGGAGATCAGTCAGTTCACTCATTCAGTTGTGTCCAACTCTTTGCGACCCCATGGACCGCAGCTCGCCAGGCCTCCCTGCCCATCACCAACTCCCAAAGCCTACTTGAACTCGTGTCCATTACATCGGTGATGCCATCCAACCATCTCATCTTCTGTCATCCCCTTCTCCCACTTTCAATCTTTCCCAGTATCAGGGTCTTTTCAAATGAGTCCGTTCTTTGCCTCAGGTGGTCAAAGTATTGGAGTTTCAGCTTCAGCATCAGTCCTTTCAATGAATATTCAGGACTGAATAAAAGGGAGATCAGATCATATCAGATCAGATCAGTCGCTCAGTCGTGTCCGACTCTTTGCGACCCCATGAATCGCAGCACGCCAGGCCTCCCTCTCCATCACCAACTCCTGGAGTTCACTCAGACTCATGTCCATTGAGTCAGTGATGCCATCCAGCCATCTCATCCTCTGTCGTCCCCTTCTCCTCTTGCCCCCAATCCCTCCCAGCATCAGAGTCTTTTCCAATGAGTCAACTCTTCACATGAGGTGGCCAAAGTACTGGAGTTTCAGCTTTAGCATCATTCCTTCCAAAGAAATCCCAGGGCTGATCTCCTTCAGAATGGACTGGTTGGATCTCCTTGCAGTCAAAGGGACTCTCAAGAGTCTTCTCCAACACCACAGTTCAAAAGCATCAGTTCTTCAGCGCTCAGCTTTCTTCACAGTCCAACTCTCACATCCATACATGAAACACTGGAAAAACCATAGCCTTGACTAGACGAACCTTTGTTGGCAAAGTAATGTCTCTGCTTTTGAATATGCTATCTAGGTTGGTCATAACTTTCCTTCCAAGGAGTAAGCGTCTTTTAATTTCATGGCTGCAGTCACCATCTGCAGTGATTTCGGAGCCCTCCAAAATAAAGTCTAACACTGTTTCCACTGTTTCCCCATCTATTTCCCATGAAGTGATGGGACCAGATGCCATGATCTTCGTTTTCTGAATGTTGAGCTTTAAGCCAACTTTTTCACTCTCCTCTTTCACTTTCATCAAGAGGCTTTTGAGTTCCTCTTCACTTTCTGCCATAAGGGTGGTGTCATCTGCATATCTGAGGTTATTGATATTTCTCCCGGCAATCTTGATTCCAACTTGTGCTTCTTCAAGCCCAGCATTTCTCATGATGTACTCTGCATATAAGTTAAATAAGCAGGGTGACAATATACAGCCTAGACGTACTCCTTTTCCTATGTGGAACCAGTCTGTTGTTCCATGTCCAGTTCTAACTGTTGCTTCCTGACCTGCATACAAATTTCTCAAGAGGCAGATCAAGTGGTCTGGTATTCCCATCTCTTTCAGAATTTTCCACAGTTTATTGTGATCCACACAGTCAAAGGCTTTGGCATAGTCAATAAAGCAGAAATAGATGTTTTTCTGGAACTCTCTTGCTTTTTCCATGATCCAGCGGATGTTGGCAATTTGATCTCTGGTTCCTTTGCCTTTTCTAAAACCAGCTTGAACATCAGGAAATTCACAGTTCACATATTGCTGAAGCCTGGCTTGGAGAATTTTAAGCATTACTTTACTAGCGTGTGAGATGAGTGCAATTGTGCGGTAGTTTGAGCATTCTTTAGCATTGCCTTTCTTTGGGATTGGAATGAAAACTGCCCTTTTCCAGTCCTGTGGCCACTGCTGAGTTTTCCAAATTTGCTGGCATATTGAGTGCAGCACTTTCACATCATCATCTTTCAGGATTTGGAATAGCTCAACTGGAATTCTATCACCTCCACTAGCTTTGTTCGTAGTGATGCTTTCTAAGGCCCACTTGACTTCACATGCCAGGATGTCTGGCTCTAGGTCAGTGATCACACCATCATGATTATCTGGGTAGTGAGGATCTTTTTTGTACAGTTCTTCTGTGTATTCTTGCCACCTCTTCTTGATATCTTCTGCTTCTGTTAGGTCCATACCATTTCTGTCCTTTATTGAGCCCATCTTTACATGAAATGTTCCTTTGGTATCTCTGATTTTCTTGAAGAGATCTCTAGTCTTTCCCATTCTGTTGTTTTCCTCTATTTCTTTGCATTGATTGCTGAAGAAGGCTTTCTTATCTCTTCTTGCTATTCTTTGGAACTCTGCATTCAGATGTTTATATCTTTCCTTTTCTCCTTTGCTTTTTGCTTCTCTTCTTTTCACAGCTATTTGTAAGGCCTCCCCAGACAACCATTTTGCTTTTTTGCATTTCTCTTCCATGGGGATGGTCTTGATCCCTGTCTCCTGTACAATGATAGTAAGATAATAATCCCTTCCCTCACCCCAGTTATGATGAGATTTAATGAGACAGAGGTTCAAGAGCACAGGTGACATCAATCCTCTGTCCCTCCATGCATAGATTTATTATGCTCTTTATCAGCTCTAGTTTCTAAAATCTCCAGGGACAGCCAAAGTGAGGGTTCAGGGAGAAAGAATTCACTGCAAGTGCCAGGACTCCAGCTCTATCCTCAGTATGGAAACAAGAGAGAGGACCGAGGTAGGCTGCCTTCTTTTCCCCAAGAGAGTGTTTGGAAGGGTGAAGAGGGAAGAGTTCAGTGAGGCCATGGCTGGAGACATGCTGGGGGCTTACTGACCAGCCAGCTGTCCCCTCCCCTCTTGCCAGCCTCATCAAAGCGGGAGTGAGCCCAGGGCGGTCAGGTTCCAGGCTGGTCAAGGTCAAATCTGAGAAGCTGTCTAGAGATGAGGGGGCATCTGGGCTTTGGAGCAGGGCTCCCTGGGCTGCTCCATGATTTGGACATGGGGCGGGGCTCTGGCCTTAAAGCTGCTTTTACCCTAGGCCATATTTTTATTTTTAGGGCTTCCTAGATGACTCAGCAGTAAAAAAAAAATCCTCTGGCAGTGCAGGAGATGCTGATTCAATCCCTGGGCCAGGAAGATTCCCTAGAGAAGAGAAAGGCTACCCACTCCAGCATTCTTGCCTGGAAAACCCCATGGACAGAGGAGCTTGGTGGGCTACAGTCCATTGGGGTCACAAAGCATTGTACATGACTGAAGGGACTAAATAACAGCAACAACAACAAATACTTTTATTTTAGGAGGCTTGTGGGGGATGATGGAGATTATTGGGGTGTTCTGAGCCTTAAATCAGGCCTTGGTGGCCACTGCATTGGCGTCTCAACCTTGCTACATCCTAGCTGTGTGACCGCAGCCCAGTCACTTCATTTCTTTGATCCTTAACTTCCTCATCTGCCAAATGGGACCAGCACCATCCACTTCACAGGCTTATTGTAGGGCCAGGGCTACAGGGGTCACCTGAATATGGCCAGTCACAGCCATTGCGGCCTTGCTGCAGGGATCCCCAGGGCTCACCTGCACCCTCTGCCCACTTGGGGAGTTTATGGGCAAAGAGGCCAGCAGTAATGCTGTGACGATGCAGGTAACAGCACCTGACTTTCTGGAAAGATCCTGACCTGAGTACCAATCTTGATCCAGACCCAGCCCTGACCTCCGCACCGCTATCAATTATCCACCGCCAACTGGTGGGGAAGAGCAGGTGACTCGGTAGAGGAAATTGCCAGCTGCAGGGTAAGCTCTTCTTGTGTGGTTTGCTTGGAGAGGACTCTGAAAGCAGCTCATGTCTCTTGAAAACACTAGAAAGATGTTACCCACACTCCGCTTCTCAGAGGTGACCACTGTTCATATTATGGCATATTTCGGGTTTCCTTTTATGTGTGTGACTGTGCTGCTGTGCTGTGCTTAGTCACGCAGTTGTGTCTGACTGTTTGCAATCCCATGGACTGTAGCCCGCCAGGCTCCTCTGCCCATGGGGATTCTCCAGTCAAGAATATTGGAGTGGGTTGCCATGCCCTCCTCCAGGGAATCTTCCCAGCCCAGGGGTAGAACCCAGGTCTCTCGCATTGCAGGCGGATTCTTAACTGTCTGAGCCACCAGGGAGGCCCATGTATGACTGCAAATCAAATTAAATTTCTGTCTGTCTGTCATCCCAGCAGATGAAAGGTTTTCACCAAATGTGGAGGCTTCATTTGGATGGTCTGACTTAAAAGCAATAAGATCATCTCAAATTCACTGCGGGGACTTCCCTGATGGTCCAGTGATTCAGACTCTGCACTCTCATTGCAGGGGGCATGGGTTTGATCCATGATTGGGGAACTAAGATCCCACATGCCACAGGATGTGGCTGAAAAACAAACAAACAACAAAAAATCACGCACTGGGGACACTACAAAGAAGTTAACTGCCACCAAGTGGTGAAGTTGGAACCAGAGACCAGAGCCCCTGGGTCTGCGCTTAGGGGGGCCTCCACAGGCATCCGATGCAGCAGGTGCTCCACACACGCCCTGCCCTCTGCCATCTTTCCTCCCCGTCCCAGACGTTTCTCCAGCCACAGCTGGTTATTCTGAGCCCAGGTGGCCAGCAGCTGCCGGGTGTGTGCATGTGGGCATGTGCCCATCTACATGTGTGTGCTCATACCTACCTGTGTGCATTTTTAACTGCTGTTGTCTTGCATGTATGACTTTAAATCCTTTCTCCTTTCACTTTTTTCCTGTTTGCCCACATTACTCGAGGTGGCAGGAAATGAGTCTGGCATCCAAGGGACTGGCCACAGGTGGGAGGGTCAGGAGGCTCTAATTGACCACAATCCCAAATTGCAGATCCCTAAGCTCTGTCTGGTCAAGGCTATGGTTTTTCCTGTGGTCATGTATGGATGTGAGAGTTGGACTGTGAAGAAGGCTGAGTGCTGAAGAACTGATGCTTTTGAACTGTGGTGTTGGAGAAGACTCTTGAGAGTCCCTTGGACTGCAAGGAGATCCAACCAGTCCATTCTGAAGGAGATCAGCCCTGGGATTTCTTTGGAAGGAATGATGCTAAAGCTGAAACTCCAGTACTTTGGCCACCTCATGCGAAGAGTTGACTCATTGGAAAAGACTGATGCTGGGAGGGATTGGGGGCAAGAGGAGAAGGGGACGACAGAGGATGAGATGGCTGGATGGCATCACTGACTCGATGGACGTGAGTCTGAGTGAACTCCGGGAGTTGGTGATGGAGAGGGAGGCCTGGCGTGCTGCGATTCATGGGGTCGCAAAGAGTCGGACACGACTGAGTGACTGAACTGAACTGAAGCTCCATTTGCAAAGATGCTGCAAGCTTAGGGACCTGATCAGAGGAAAGGAATGCTCACCGCAGTGAGGGAAGGGCTTAGCCAGGGTGGGCCTGACAGGGAGAAGTTACACTCCTTCACTTTTGTTGGTAGAGGAAACAGAGGAGGCAGCCAGACTCCCTAGAGTAGGACTAGAGGTGGGACAGGAGGTCAGAGGCCGTGGGCAGAAAGAGGACAGTGGACTCGGCCTGACCCAGAGGTGGGTTCAGAGCCCCGTTCTACCACCCACTGGATTTGGGTGGCCGGATAAGTTGCTTCATGGGCTTCCCTGGTAGCTCAGTGGTAAAGAATCCACCTGCCACTGTGGGAGATGCAGGTTCAATCCCTGGGTCAGGAAGATCCCTTGGAAGAGGAAGTGGCAACCCACTCCAGTATTCTTGCCTGGGAAATCCCATGGACAGAAGAGTTTGGTGGGCCACAGCCCATGGGGTCGCAAAAAAGAGTCAGACATGACTTAGCAACTAAACAAACAAAATAAGTTGCTTTATACCCCTGAGTCTCAGTTTCTCTATCTGTAAGATGGGAAACCTTCCTAGAACTGTGGTGAGTAAGATAACATGCCTGAATGAGCCTGGTGTGTAGCAGCTGCTCAGTAACTCCAAGTTCCTCTCCCCTCCAGCAAAGGAGAAGCAGGAGGTTTGTTCTGTTCAGTTCAAAAGATATATTATCATCTAGTGTGAGCAGAAATTGGAGTGTGCCATTTTGTGCAGCTCAAAGCAGGGAAGACATTGCCTCTTGGGGTCAATTTAAAGATGGAGAAATTGGGGCAGCATAATATCTTACTCAATGGCACAGGTGAAAAGGGACAGACAGCAGGAGAGTGTCTAGGTCCCCTGGCCTCCCATTTGAGGTCCATCCACTCTGTAGAGGCAGGAAAGGCAAGGGAGGATAAAAACCCAGGGTGCTTCTCACCCTCTCTGGGCCTCAGTTTCCCAGTAGATACAATAGGGGTAGACGAGGGTTGCCCAAAGGCCAGTCTCGGCTTCCCTAATAGCTCAGTTGGTAAAGGATCTGCTGCAATGTGGGAGACCTGAGTTCGATCCCTGGGTTGGGAAGATCCCCTGGAGAAGGGAAAGGCTACCCACTCCAGTATTCTGCCCTGGAGAATTCCACGGACTGTATAGTCCATAGGGTCACAGAGAGTCGGACACGACTGAGCGAGTTTCACTTTATTTTACTTTAGTCTTAGAGCCTGGAGGTAGGTGATGCACCCTCTGCCCTCAGCTGGCCCTTAAGCCCAGACCAGGGGCAAGTGAAGCAGGCAACAGAGGGGAGGGGGAAGGGGCAGGGAGAAGGGCTGTGCTGGAGCCCGAGCCCCTGTGCAGGACTGGGGGGCCACCCTTCACCTCATCCTGACACAGGGAGAGTGAGGACCACACAGAGAGGCTGGGTGTTTCCTGCTGGCCTTCTTGGCCCCTTCCCCAGCCTGGCCTGGACCCACACCCTGCTCCTCTTCTTTTTCCTTGTCTGGGCCTAGTTTAGACCTAGCACCTCCCTGAATCCACCACCACCATCAGCTGCATGCATGTTCTCAACTCCCCATTCACCCCTCAAGTACACTCTTTGAAACTCACTCCCCTTCCTACAAGGTAAAGTGTCCCATCAATTGCATCCCAAGTCTTAAAACCACCTCCCCACCTCTCCCCTCCCCACTGGAGCTGCAAGCGCCTTCCACCACTGACCCCCAAGGGCAACTGAGAAGGAGGACACCCATTTCTGGGCTGAGCTCAGGCACTGGGCCAAGGACTGTCACTGCTTTGGAGGGTGATGAGGTGATGAGAAGAGTGACTAGGTCAATGATCATTCATTCATTTCACGTATATTTCCTGAGCACCTGCTTCACGCCGGGCACCATCGCAGATGCTGGTGATACATCAGAAACAAATCACAACAAAGTCCTCACTGATCTGGAGCTTACAAGCCTGTGTGTGTGTGTGTGTGTGTGTGTGTGTGTGTGTATTACAGACAGACAATAAACACAATGAATAAGTAAATTATACTCTGTGTTTGAAGGTGATAAGAGCAGGTTGGGGGCTTGAAAGATCTGGGGGTGGGGGCTGAAGTTTCAAGCTGGGTGGTCAGGGTGGGCTCACTGAGGAGACTCTGGAAGGAAGACTCACAGGAGGAGGGGGAGTGCCTCTGGACGTGTGGTGGTTGTTGAATGCCAGGTACTGCCCCCTGGTCAGTGGACCCATGAGGAAGGGGTGGTGTTTGCCTGCTCACCTCCAGATTCTTGGCACCAAGCACAGGGCCAAGCACACAGTAAAGAAAAGTGAAAGTGAAGTCGCTCAGTTGTGTCGGACTCTTTGCGACCCCATGGACTGTAGCCCACCAGGCTCCTCCATCTATTGGATTTTCTAGGCAAGAGAACTGGAGTGGGTTGCCATTTCCTTCTCCAGGGGATCTTCATGGCCCAGGGATCAAACCCAGGTCTCCCGCATTGTGGGCAGACACTTTACCGTCTGAACCACCAGGGAATCCCAAGCACACAGTAGGGGCACAGTTAATCCCTGTTCACTGCGGAGATGCAGGGACGGTCAGAGGGATCAGTAGGGGCATGGGCACGTGGCAAGCCCATGCATCATCCCCTCCCTAGGGATGAGCCGGAGGTGTCCGTGGGCGGGAGAGAAGCGATTCAGCATCCAGAAAGTCATTTGATTTAATTTTACGATTGTTTAGGTCTTTTTTCTTCCTTGACAACTATGGATTGGGAGATAATCTGAAAATCAATCTTTCTCTCTCCCTCCAAGTTCACCCAGACCCCCTGCTTGGTTTCGCTGACAGTGTCCATGGGAGCTGATGGGCCATTCATACCATCCTGTTGGTGGTGATGGATGTTTTTCAGGACAGTGAAGCAGGGGTTCTTTGCCCCCACTGGCCTGGAGCTCCTAGTGAGAGCTCAGGGAAATCCTAGGCATCATGTGGGCGGAGCCTGGAGAAGCCCCAGGTGTAAGGATGCAGGAGGGGATGTGCCTGTCGTCATGGTCACACTGACATTTCCCAGGCTCTCTTGCCCCTTCAGACCATTCTCTCTGTACCACCTGTGTATAGATAGGTGGATTAGTGAAGGCACCCAGGGGCAGACGCGGTTTCACATACGCGTCTGGGAGCAGAATCCAGCTTGGAACTCACATTGAGAACATTCTGGCCTGGACACTTCTGACCTACATCAGAGTCCTGCCCTTTTTCAGCCTAAATCTTTCTCACTTTGGGTTGGGAAGTGGCTCTGGGAGTGCAGGGTTCACAAGATCTAATGGCTTGGGGCAGGTGGCAGGTCATATACGTGAGTGAGAGGGTGAAGGCAGTGGAGATAAACGGCAGAGGGGGGAACTGTGGGCACCAGGAGAGGGTGGGTCCCATCAGAGGAGAGCCAGAGTGAACACAATGGTACCCTAACTATGATCCTACCTGGGTTTACATGTGTTAAACTCACTTATTGCTCAGGACAACCCTTGAGGTAGGCATCAGTGATATAGTCATCATATAGATGATACAGTTGGAGCCCAAGATGATGCCCAAGGCTGCCCTGGTACCTGGACTCCAAAGCTCAGCCTGAAGATGAGCTTGATTCCTTATAATTGTTGTCAGGTAGGACTGTTGGAATGTTGTTGTTGTTTAGTTGCTAAGTTGTGTCCAAATTTTTGTGACCCTATGGATTCTAGCACACCAGGCTCCTCTGTCTTCCACTATCTCCCAGAGTTTGCAGTGTCTCAATTACCTGATTTTTCAAGAGAAATCAGAAATTTTACATTTTTCTATGAAATTTTCCAAATTTTTATTATACTGTGCATGTCAAATTCCATCAAGGATCAGGTTCCTGCTTGAGGCAACCGATTTTCAACATCTGGGCTAGTGGAGAGAGCCTGGAATTTCTGTTCAAAAGGCCAAGACTTGGAGGAAAACACTCCAGTTCAAATTGTGTACATGGACTTCTTCTCTCTGAGCCTCAGTTTCCCCACATGTGATGGTTGAGGAGGAAAAAATTTTCCGCCCCCCTTTTACATTCTTCTGGCTGGTCTAGTCATTAAACTGACACGAGACAGATTCACAGGAGAAAATTAAATTTTAATTTTGTATGTACAGGAGTTTATAGAAATGTGAGACTCAAAGAAATGACCAAAGCAGGAAGCCTTTGTATGCTTTAAACAAAGAAATAACAAATTTATGAAGAATTGACAAAGACAAAGAAACTCAGGCTCGGTCATTAATTAGTGAATTACCAAAACAGAATTTGTTTACACAGCCTTTTTGGCTCCAAAATTCCCTATTTCTGGTGATGAGGATGCCTTGCTACCTCCTGGTACAGGGAGGGCATCTTTCACGCAGATTTATTTTCTGCCTTCTGGGGACAAACAGGGAGGGGATCAGAATGTTCTTCTTCCACTGGCTGTTCCTCAAGGAGCTTTAATTCAAACTAATGACTATGCCACTTTGGGGTGACCTGCCTTGAGCTCCAACAGATGTCTCCTCTGAAACGTCTCTGGAAGTTTTGCATGTTACCAGCTGATCTGGCGGCCGTGGAGAGAAGCCGGGTTAGTAGCTGAGTGGTAGTTTATTCCATATCTTGCTGAATTGGTCAGTTTAGTGAAACTCATTTCAGGAGGTGGTGATGTGAGGCTCCCAAAGTTAGGCCTATGTTATTTTGCACAAGAGATGAGGTGTTTAATAAGAGCCACTGCTATGAAAACAAAGAACAATTGTTAATTATTGGAGCAAATTATAAGCCAGTTATTGAATTCAGAAGGTAGCCAATCAAGAAGATTTCTAGATGTTAGACTTGAAGCATCTTGAGATGGAGTGCGGGCAGGCAGTGGCAATCTGAGATTCTCCTGGCTCATAGTTGGAATACCTCCAGTGATTTTTCTATGCGGCCACACAGCAGCAAGCAATCGCAAAGTGTTACACTGGCATTTTTTAGATTTGAAAATTTATGAATACATTAAATAATTTCTAGAAACATACATTTCCTCAGAGCACATTTTTTCAAATGTGGCACAAAACATGTTTATTAATGTTTAATAAACATTTAATAAAACATTTTAATGTTTAAAATGTCTATAGTTTCTGTAATAAGGCATCAAAAGTAGGTAAACTTAGACTCGTTTAGCAATTAATGTTTCAGTATTTTATCTTATTTGGAAATGATCAAGACATTCAATGAATTCCTATCATTAAATTTAATAAAGCTTTGAAGTTTCAAGTTACCAAAAAGATTTTGAAGACATATACATGCCATAGCACATAAGTATTTTAAAAAGTTGAGCTATAAACACTTATCCCATTTATCTTTATATATATATATATCATTGGCTCCTAGCATTTATGTTTAGACTACTCATGAAAACTTCATGAGATATTAGACAAAGTCATCCATCATTTCAAAATATTCTTCCTGATGATAAATTTTGTAACAGATAACATAAGCTTAATTGACTTCAGGTAGACCTAGGTAGGGAGAAGGCAAAGGCAACCCACTCCAGTACTCTTGCCTGGAAAATCCCATGAATGGAGGAGCCTGGTAGGCTGCAGTCCATGTGGTTGCTAAGAGTCGGACACGATTGAGTGACTTCACTTTCACTTTTCACTTCCATGCATTGGAGAAGGAAATGGCAACCCACTCCAGTGTTCTTGCCTGGAGAATCCCAGGGACGGGGGAGCCTGGTGGGCTGCCATCTATGGGGTCGCACAGAGTCGGACATGACTGAAGCGACTTAGCAGCAGCAGCAGACCTAGGTAGATAGGCTTCCCAGGTGGTGCTAGTGGTAAAGAACCTACCTGCCAATGCAGGAGACATGAGATGCAGGTTTGATCCCTGGGTCAGAAAGATCCCCTTGGCTGGGTGTGGCAGGTAACCCACTCCAGTATTCTTGCCTGGAGAATCCCATGGACAGAGAAGCCTGGCAGGCTATAGTCATAGGGTTGCAAATAGTTGGACACAAATGTAATGACTTAGCATGCATACTCAAACCTCAGTTCAGTTCAGTTGCTCAGTTGTTTCCGACAATTTGCGACCCCAAGGACTGCAGCATGCCAGGCTTCCCTGTCCATCACATTGGTGACGCCATCCAACAATCTCATCCTCTGTTGTCCCTTTCTCCCGCTTTCAATCTTTCCCAGCATCAGGGTCTTTTAAAATGAGTCAGTTCTTCACATCAGGTGGGCAAAGTATTGGAGTTTCACCTTCAACAGCAGTCCTTCCAATGAACACTCAGGACTGATATCCTTTAGGATGGACTGGTTCGATCGCCTTGCAGTCCAAGGGACTCTCAAGAGTCTTCTCCAACACCACAGTTCAAAAGCATCAATTCTTTGGTGTTCAGTTTTCTTTATAGTCCAACTCTCATATCCATACATGACTACTGGAAAAACCATAGCTTTGATTAGATGTACCTTTGTTGGCAAAGTAATGTCTCTGCTTTTTAATACGCTGTCTAGGTCGGTCATAGCTTTTCTTCCAAGGAGCAAGTGTCTTTTAATTTAATGGTTGCAGTCACCATCTGCAGTGATTTTGGAGCCCCCCCAAAATAAAGTCTGTCACTGTTTCCACTGTTCCCCCATCTATTTGCCATGAAGTGATGCCAAAGAATGCTCAAACTACCGCACAATTGCACTCATCTCACACGCTAGTAAAGTAATGCTCAAAATTCTGCAAGCCAGGCTTCAGCAATATGTGAACTGTGAACTTCCTGATGTTCAAGCTGGTTTTAGAAAAGGCAGAGGAACCAGAGATCAAATTGCCAACATCCGCTGGATCATGGAAAAAGCAAGAGAGTTCCAGAAAAACATCTATTTCTGCTTTATTGACTATGCCAAAGCCTTTGACTGTGTGGATCACAATAAACTGTGGAAAATTCTGAAAGAGATGGGAATACCAGACCACTTGATCTGTCTCTTGAGAAATTTGTATGCAGGTCAGGAAGCAACAGTTAGAACTGGACATGGAACAACAGACTGGTTCCAAATAGGAAAAGGAGTTCGTCAAGGCTGTATATTGTCACCCTGTTTATTTAACTTATATGCAGAGTACATCATGAGAAATGCTGGACTGGGAGAAACACAAGTTGGAATCAAGATTGCCGGGAGAAATATCAATAACCTCAGATATGCAGATGACACCACCCTTATGGCAGAAAGTGAAGAGGAACTCAAAAGCCTCTTGATGAAAGTGAAAGAGGAGAGTGAAAAAGTTGGCTTAAAGCTCAACATTCAGAAAACGAAGATCATGGCATCTGGTCCCATCTATGGGAAATAGATGGGGAAACAGTGGAAACAGTGTCAGACTTTATTTTTCTGGGCTCCAAAATCACTACAGATGATGACTGCAGCCATGAAATTAAAAGATGCGTACTCCTTGGAAGGAAAGTTATGACCAACCTAGATAGCATATTCAAAAGCAGAGACATTACTTTGCCAACAAAGGTTCGTCTAGTCAAGGCTATGTTTTTCCAGTGGTCATGTATGGATGTGAGAGTTGGACTGTGAAGAAGGCTGAGTGCTGAAGAATCGATGCTTTTGAACTGTGGTGTTGGAGAAGATTCTTGAGAGTCCCTTGGACTGCAAGGAGATTCAACCAGTCCATTCTAAAGGAGATCAGCCCTGGGATTTCTTTGGAGGGAATGATGCTGAAGCTGAAACTCCAGTACTTTGGCCACCTCATGTGAAGAGTTGACTCATTGGAAAAGACTCTGATGCTGGGAGGGATTGGGGGCAGGAAGAGAAGGGGACAACAGAGGATGAGATGGCTGGATGGCATCACTGACTCGATGGACGTGAGTCTGAGTGAACTCCGGGAGTTGGTGAAGGACAGGGAGGCCTGGCGTGCTGCGATTCATGGGGTCGCAAAGAGTTGGACACGACTGAGCAACTGATCTGATCTGATGGGACCAGATGCCATGATCCTACTTTTCTGAATGTTGAGCTTTAAGCCAACTTTTTACTCTCCTCTTTCATCTTCATCAAGAGACTCCTTAGTTCTTCCCCGCTTTCTGCCATAAGGGTTGTGTCATCTGCATATCTGAAGTTATTGATATTTCTTCCCGTAATCTTGATTCCACCTTGTGCTTCGTCCAGCCCAGCATTTTGCGTGATGTACTCTGCATGTAAGTTAAATAAGCAGGGTGACAATATACAGCCTTGACTTACTCCTTTCCCGATTTGGAACCAGTCTGTTGTTCCACGGCCAGTTCTGACTGTTGCTTCTTGACCTGCATACAGATTTTTCAGGAGGCAGGTCAGGTGGTCTGGTATTCCCATCTCTTGAAGAATTTTCCACAGTTTCTTGTGATCCACACAAAGGCTTTGGTGTAGTCAATAAAGCAGAAGTAGGTGTTTTTATGGAACTCTCTTGCTTTTTCAATGATCCCAACAGATGTTGGCAATTTGATCTCTGGTTCCTCTGTCTTTGCTAAATCCACCTTGACCATCTGGAAGTTCATGGTTCACATACTGCTGAAGCCTGGCTTGGAGAATTTTGAGCATTACTTTGCTAGTGTGTGAGATGAGTGCACTTGTGCGGTAGTCTGAGCATTCTTTGGCATTGCCTTTCTTTGGGATTGGAATGAAACTAACCTTTTCCAGTCCTGTGGCCACTGCTGAGTTTTCCAGAGTTGTGGAAAGTGCAGCACTTTCACAGCATCATCTTTTAGGATTTGAAATAGCTCAACTAGAATTCCATCACCTCCACTAGCTTTGTTTGTAGTGATGCTTCCTAAGGCCTACTTGACTTCACATTTCAGAATGTCTGGCTCTAGGTGAGTGGTCACACCATTGTGATTATCTGGGTCGTGAAGCTCTTTTTTGTAGAGTTCTTCTGTGTATTCTTGCCACCTCTTCTTAATATCTTCTGCTTCTGTTAGGTCCACACCATTTCTGTCCTTTATTGAGCCCTTCTTTATATGAAATGTTCCCCTTGTATCTCTAATTTTCTTGAAGATATCGCTAGTCTTTTCCATTCTATTGTTTTCCTCTATTTCTTTTCATTGATCTCTTATCTCTCCTTGCTATTCTTTGTAACTCTGCATTCAAATCGG
This sequence comes from Bos grunniens, assembly GCF_055505025.1. Classification (NCBI taxonomy): domain Eukaryota; kingdom Metazoa; phylum Chordata; class Mammalia; order Artiodactyla; family Bovidae; genus Bos; species Bos grunniens. Next base: position 12,897,703 of record NC_141166.1, read on the forward strand.
TATATATTTCCTTTTCTCCTTTGCCTTTATCTTCTCTTCTTTGCTCAGCTATTTGTAAGGCCTCCTCAGACAACCATTTTGTCTTTTTGCGTTCTTTTTCTCTGGGTATGGTCTTGATCACTGCCTCCTGTACAGTGTCACAAACCTCCATCCGTCATTCTTCAGGCACTCTGTCTATCAGATCTAATCCCTTGAATCTATTTTTCACTTCCACTGTATAGTTGTAAAGGATTTGCTTTAGGTCACACCTGAATGGTGTAGTGGTTTTCCCTACTTTCTTCAATTTAAGTCTGAATTTGGCAATAAGGAGTTCATGATCTGAGCCACAGTGAGCTCCCAGTCTTGTTTTTGCTGACAGTATAGAGCTTCTCCATCTTTAGCTGCAAGAAATATAATCAATCTGATTTCGGTGTTGGCTGTCTGGAGATGTCCATGTGTAGAGTCTTCTCTTGTGTTGTTGAAAGAGGGTGTTTGCTATGACCAGTGCATTCTCTTGGCAAAACTCTGTTAGCCTTTGACCTGCTTCGTTTTGTACTCCAAGGCCAAATTTGCCCGTTATTCCAGATATTTCTTGACTTCCTACTTTTGCATTCCAGTCCCCTATATTTAAGCAACCATCCTTTTTGGGTGTTAGTTCTAGAAGGTCTTGTAGGTCTTCAGAGAACTATTTGACTTCAGCTTTTTCAGCATTATTGGTCAGGGCATAGACTTGGATTACTGTGATATTGAATGGTTTGCCTTGGAAATGAACAGAGATCATTCTGTCTTTTTGAGATTGCATCCAAGTACTGCATTTTGGACTCTTTTGTTGACTATGATGGCTACTTCATTTCTTCTAAGGGATTCTTGCCCACAGTAGTAGATATAATAGTCATCTGAGTTAAATTCACCCATTCCAGTCCATTTTAGTTCACTGATTCCTAAAATGTCAATGTTCACTCTTGCCATCTCCTGTTTGACCACTTCCAATTTGCCTTGATTCACGGACCTAACATTCCAGGTTCCTATGCAATATTGTTCTTTACAGCACTGGACTTTACTTCCATTACCAGTTACATCCACAACTCGGTGTTGTTTTTTCTTTGGCTCTGTCTCTTCATTCTTTCTGGAGTTATTCTCCAGTATCATATTGGGTATCTACTGACCTGGGGAGTTCATCTTTCAGTGTCATACCTTTTTGCCTTTTCATTCTGTTCATGGGGTTCTCAAGGCAAGAATACTGAAGTGGTTTGCCATTCCCTTCTCCAGGGGGCCATGTTTTGTCAGAACTCTCTGCCATGACCTGTCCATCTTGGGTGGCCCTACAAGGCATGGCTCATAGTTTCACTGAGCTAGACAAGGCTGTGGTCCATGTGATTAGTTTGGTTAGTCTGTGATTGTGGTTTTCAGTCTGTCTGCCCTCTGATGGAGAAGAATAAGAGGCTTATGGAAGCTTCCTGATGGGAGAGACTGACTGAGGGGAAAACGAGGTCTTGTTCTGATGGGCAGGGCCATGTTTAGTAACTCTTTAATCCAATCTTCTGTTGATGGGCAGGGCTGTGTTCCCTCCCTGTTGATTGACCTGAGGCCAAATTATGGTGGAGGTAATGAAGATAATGGTGACCTTCTTCAAAAGGTCCCAGGCATGCACTGCTGCATGCACTCAGTGCCCCTGATGCTGCAGCAGGCCACTTTTGACCCATGCCTCTGCAGGAGATTCCTGGACACTTCCGGGCGTGTCTGGGTCAGTCTCTTGTGGGTCACTGCTCCTTTATCCTGGGTCCTGGTGCACACAAGGCTTTGTTTGTGCTCTCCAAGAGTCTGTTTCCCCTGACTTGTGTAAATTCTGGCAGTTCTATGGTGTGGTTAATGGCGACCTCCTCCAAGAGGGCTTATGCCATACCCAGGTCTGTTGCACCCAGAGCCTCTGCCCCGGCAGCAGGCCAGTGCTGACCCATACCTCCATAGGAGACACTCAGACAGAGTTCTGGCTCAGTCTCTGTGGGTTGGGCCTGCGTTTTGTGCCCTTCCCAGGTCTGAGGAGCTCAGGCGACCAGATGCTTGGTGCATGCACTCTCCCAAGTGGGCTGTGTGTCTTAATCACCTCTCTAGTCCCCGTGGCTTGGTTTCCTGGGTACGTTGGGAAAGCATCATCTCAGGTGTGCCGTGTGTCTCCTCTGGGGAGCTGATTTCAGGCTGTGACCCTCCTGGTGGATGTCAACCATACAGAATCTCAGGAAGACGTGGTAAGCAGCTGGGAGCTTGCTCACAGTTTGGTGGAAGATGCAGCAGCCCCTTACCTTCCAGCTCTGGCTGTGGTAAGTCTGCCTCTCTGCCTCTGGGCAGGGAGGAGCTGGTTCACAGTGGTTAGCTCTCCTTTGGTATTCCCTCAATCCTTTGTTCTGTGAGCGGGCCGGGCTGCCTGTTAGGTTGTTAGGTTAGAGCCTTTGGTGGGAAAGTTCTCTTTTCCACAGTTGTGGTTAGGTGTGTATTCTGTCGATTTTTTTTTTCTCCCGGTTATGTTGCCTTCTGAGATTGTAAAACTCCCCACAGATCCACCTGTGAGAGCATTTCCTACTGTGTGGAAACCTCCTCCTTCACGACTCCCTCCCCAGAACAGGTCTCCGTCCTTAACTCTTGTCTCTCTTTTGTCTTTTATATTTTGTCTTACCTCCTTTCGAAGAGAAGAGGCTGCCTTTCTGGTGCCTGGTGTCCTCCACCAGTATTCAGAAGTTGTTTTGTGGAAGTTGCTCAGCATTCAAATGATCTTTTGATGAAACCTAGGTAGAATAAAAGTTCTATATTTAATGCTGATAACTCTAAAGACATGTCTGTATTAATTCAGTTAACACATTTACAACATGTTAGTTTTTATTTACCAAAGGTTTTTTTTTCTCAGATCACATGAACTTGAAGGCATTTGGGTTAGTTTCTATATTTCTGAGAATTTAGAAATACTAAATTTATATGAGTGCTTATTTTTAAGTTGGTTAAATAGAGCTCTTTTACAAATTAATTTTGGCAATACCATCTAGGGGTAGAAAATACCATATTTATAACACAAACCTACAGAGATCTTATAGCTTCTGTTGTAAAACAATTTAAAACTCACTGTTGCTGCTGCTAAGTCACTTCAGTCGTATCTGACTCTGTGTGACCCCATGGACGGCAGTCCACCAGGCTCCCCCGTCCCTGGGATTCTCCAGGCAAGAACACTGGAGTGGGTTGCCATTTCCTTCTCCAATGCATGAAAGTGAAAAGTGAAAGTGAAGTCGCTCAGTCATGTCTGACTCTTAGAGACCCCATGGACTGCAGCCTACCAGGCTCCTCCATCCTTGGGATTTTCCAGGTAAGAGTACTGGAGTGGGGTGCCATTAAAACTCACTAGTGTATAAGTAATGGCTTGTGCATTAAAAATGCAACCTATGATAGCAGTAAAGGATGTTGCAGCCATCAAAGTATTACATTGTGTTGTGTGTGTTTTAGTTTCTAAGTTGTGTCCAACTCTTGTGATCCCATGGACTGTGCCCACCAGGCTCCTCTGTCCATGGGATTCTCCAGGCAAGAATACTGGAGTGGGTTGCCATTTCCTTCTCCAGGGGATTTTCCCGACCCAGGAATCGAACCCAAGTCTCCTGCATTACAGGCAGATGATTTACCAACTGAGCTATGAGGGAAGCCCAAAGTACTACATTACAGCTGCCTAATAGTGAGCTCTGAGGGAACTCAGGATGGATGTAGGATTTGCCTGCTATCTAGCAGTCAGCCACTACAGCCACCCCCTGCCCCCGCCATATGCCCCCTGAGGGGACTTGGGATGAGACACGGGATATGGGGCCCAGATAGGTGAAGTGTACATCAAAGGAAAGAGTTCAATGAGCCCAGACTTCCCATTCATACAAAAATGTTAAATTCCTTAAGATATCTTATTGTTGCTGTTTTTCAGTTGCTAAGTTGTGTCCAATGCTTTGCGACCCATGGACTGTAGCATGCCAGGCTTCCCTGTCCTTCACCATCTTCCAGAGTTTGCTCAAGCTTATGTCCATCGAGTTGGTGATGCTATCCAACCATTTCTTCCTCTTAGATATCTGGTTTTCTTTAATTAACAGTAATCTTTTGATGTTCCAACTACCTAGTCTTTGTTGGAAACATTCCTATATATCTTGGCTCCACCCTTGCCTCTTTGGAGCAGTTCTGCTAAGTTATCTGAAATGCTGTGTCCTGGTCTTAAGTCCTCAGTTTTGTTGGCCAAATAAAATGTAACTCTCAACACATAGGTTGTTAATTTTTCTTTTTTTCAGTCAACAAGTTGGAATAAATTAAATTTACTTGCTCAGATGGCTAAAGGCTTTTACTATTTGTGGAGACAACTAAAGAATTGTATTTGTCTCTGAAGTAATCTTAAGGAGCCTGTGGTCTAGAGTTTGGCAAGAGAGATTTTTTTTCAGTTTGTATTTTAAAAATATTTCTTTCCCTTTTATTTTCCTTCCCTTTAGTCTCAGGCAGTTGTGGACTCTGTTTATATTTCAAAGATAAGATGTATAACTTCAAGGGACAGAGAAAGAATGCAAGTTTTTTTCCCCTAGGAGTTTTGAGGTATATTTGTCTATTATTAGAAGCCTAAAATAATTGTTATTAAAAATTTCCTTTGCTTTTCTTAAGTGCAGGACAATTGTATTTCAATGTCCTGATTTTTCAAATATCTGCAAATTTCTGAAGGGAAATAAGAAAAGGTCTGAATGGATTTTGAGTTGTTTTCAGAGTTACACATTTATTTTCTAGAGTCAAGTTGTAGATTAAGAATTGCTGATTTTAGCTCTTTTTCATTTCCATTCCTTCAAGCAATCTTCCAAGAATTGGGTAGCCGTTTCCATACTTTGGCCACCTGATGTGAAGAGCTGACTCACTGGAAAAGACCCTGATGCTGGGAAAGATTGAGGGCAGGAGGAAAAGGGGACGACAGAGGATAAGATGGTTGGATGGCATCACCGACTCAATGGACACGGGTTTGGGTGGACTCCGGGAGTTGATGGACAGGGAGGCCTGGTGTGCTGCTGTTCATGGGGTCGCAAAGAGTCGGACACGACTGAGCGACTGAACTGAACTTCCATTATAATACTTAGAAGTTGGTTTGCCTACTCCATCACATTATTTTGAACTTTCCCTTTTATATCAGAGAGAAAATTTCCCACTAAGATGGAACTAAAAGGATTTCTAAATTCTGGGACCCTGAAAACATGGATTTTTGGGGTGGAGTTGCAGGATTATACCTGCAAAGGACATTGCATAAGAAGACCTGAAGCTGGCAAAGCCTGACAGCAAAACAAGCCTTACTCTCTGCCTGGATGCTTCTATTAAAATTTTCCCCTGGATTTTAATGTTTACATGAGTAACCTGTATACTCTAGGCCTGGGGATTAGGCTGGAGTGCTCTTTATAAATCTTGTAGGGAAAGGGAAGTTAAACATCTGGGTGTTTAAGGGATTTTCTGGAGAAGGTGGAGTTTTGGGAGTTAAGGGAATTTGTTGAGGACATGTAGCTGGATTTTAAGAAGGTGAATTAATGTTGGATGTGGACTTAAATTTTGCTCTAAATTTGATTCCTATTCTTTCATCCTGTTAGGGAGTCCCTAAAATTCTAAAAGCTGATGCTGTTAAAGTGCTGCACTCAATATGCCAGCAAACTTGGAAAACTCAGCAGTGGCCACAGGACTGGAAAACATTAGTTTTCATTCCAATACCAAAGAAGGGGAATGCCAAACAATGTTTAAATTACTGTACAATTACACTCATTTCACATGCTACCAAGGTTGCAAAGAGTTGGACATGACTTAGTGTCTGACCACCAACAACAAAATCTAGCCATTATGTATTTTTTGTTTGGTCATTATACGTTTTAATTTAGTCTTTCCATAGATCCCAATAAGACAATTGTCTAAATTTTTTTTTTTTAATTTAGATTTTCAATTTAAAGCATCTATTGTCTGGCCATCAACAAGTAGAATCTTATTAGCAACTCAAACGGATAAGCCTTTATAGGTAAACAAGGATTCAAGGGATTTCCCATAAGAAAGTACAACCCTCACTAGATCCAGAAAGTTCATTTTCAAAGATAGTGGAAGAAAGTAAAGGCCTTCATTGCACAGGTGGTGAGGATGGTGTAGCGAAAATGTTGTTTTCTGTCTCTCATGGGAGCATGAGACACCTCCAGTTATAAATGTGCTAGTCTGTGACACCAAGCGAGTGCTGCTGGAATGGGATTTTTCCAGCACTAACAAAGTAATGAAAATTGAGATGACAAGGTCTCCTTATGGACTGGGACCCCTCATGACAAGCTCCCCTGAGAGCTGCACAGCTAGACATTCTGTCTTGAAATCTCAGTCTATTTGGGTGGCAGAGACCAGAGAGAATATTCTGATTGGCCACAAAGCAAGCTCTCAGAAAATGAAACAAGAAGAAAGGAAAAACATCATCCAGTTTTTACATGGGGATTGTTTTAGACAAACAGAAGAGTTTGCCTAAACAAACTCCAGTCTGATGAGAACTGTGAGCTTACCAGTCTGTGAGTAGCTTGTAGGGTCTCTGCCTGTGTTTTGTTCTGTGGTTTTTCCTCCTGATGACAAATGACGCAACGAAGACAAAGAAAAACAGTAACCATCTCTGGGAAGGAAAATGTCAATGGAAATCGAGAGTCCTTGTTCCCAAGTTTTGACCAGAGTTGCTATGTCTCAAGGAAATAGTTCCACAAATATTTTCTTCTGATAATCAAAATTTTTATAAAGAAAAGGCCTCTTACCACTCTTGCTTGCAACAGATGCTGTAGGCAGAGATCCAGGAGGCTGAGGCAGTAAGAATTCCTACCTTCTGCCTGCACTTACCAGGGGTCCCAGGATCTAAGTTGACTACGCCAACATTTGGGGAGGAAAAACATTTTTGTCTCTACCCTTCTAGGTTCCTTTGGCTGATGTAGTCATTAAATTGACATGAGACAGATTCACAGGAGAAAATTTTAATTTTGTACATACAGGAGTTTGTAGAAATGTGAGACTCAAAGAAAATGACCAAAGTAGGCAGTTTTATGCCTTTTAGACATAGAAACAATATTTTAATATTTGTGAAGAACTGATTAGACAAGGCAACTTGTGCTTGGGTACTAATTAGTGAATTCTCGAAGCAGAGTTTGTTTACATAGCCTCCTTGGCCCCAAATTCCCTGCATCTGGTGATAAGGATGTCTCTCTACCTCTTGGCACAAGGAGTACATCCTTCACGTGGGAGATTTATTTTCTGCCTTCAGGGTACAAAAAAGAGGGTCAGAATGTTCTTGCACTGGTCATTCCTCAAAGGTCTTTAATTCAAACTAATGCATTTGCTACTTTGGTGTATCTTGGGGTGACCTGTCCTGAGCCCCAGCATGATGCTTGCCTCATGGCTGCTCTCAGCAGCAGAGGAGATCATGGTTTGCATGTCACAGGCCCTGGATCCGCATCAGGTCACACTGGCATCTTCACTTCAGGGATGCATAGCCCCTCCCCCAGTCTCCCACCACCCACTTTCGAGATCAAAGCAGGGCTTTCCCACCCTCTGCACTGAGGTTTCATTTCTGCCCAATTGGACCTGGCTCAGACGCTCCTCCGTACAACCCACCCGGACTCCGACCAGACCAGCCCTCCTCTGGCTCTGAAGCGCGGTCCAGACTTTCCCTTAGCCTGAATCTGCCTCCAGGAGTGACTGTGATGACAACTGTCAACGTCATAAGGAAAAAAAACAGTGACCTGCACAGAGCGGCCATTCTCAGGGCCCGTGGTCAGTGCCCCCTGCCTCACGTCCCTTGGTCCTTCCTCTACCCAACCATTACTGTCCATTTCAGAGCTGAGGAGACCCTGTGGAGATCCAGGCTCAGAGAGGCTGGTGGTGCCCCAGGTCACACAGCTGGGAGGTGGCTGAGCAGAGCCTGGGGAGGTGGCCTGCTTCCCTCCCTCCCACCTCTGACCTGGGAGCTCCTGGAGGACAGAGCCCAAATCCACTCACCTCTGGTCAGCACCAACACCAGCCAGGCCACCAGGACCCTCGTGTATGGCCTGGGGAATGTGGGAGACGGCCCCAAACTCTGGACTCCATGGAGTGGGTTTGAGAAGACCCCATCTGGCCTAGATTCAGCTCCTACTTCTCTAGATAACTCTGTGCAGGTCACCTTCACTCCCTGGGCCTCAATTTCCCCATCAGAGTTCAGGACTATTCACTAGTTTTCCAGATTGAATTCCTGGGTTTCTGCCCCTGGTGCTGGCATACGACACCCAGGCCCTGCCCCTTCCCCTTGGCCTAATTCTCCTGAGCCTCTGATTGCAGGTCAATCAGCCCTGCCCTCTGCCCCTGGCACATTCCCCACCATGCACAGAGACAGCAGGATATGTTGTTGTTCAGTCGCTCAGTCATGTCTGATTCTTTGCGACCCCATGGACTGCAGCACGCCAGGCTTCCCTGTCCTTCATCATCTCCCAGAGTTTGCTCAAACTCATTCCACTGAGTTGATGGTGCCATCCAACCATCTCATCCTCTGTCGCCCTCTTCTCAGCATCAGCCCTTCAGAGTGTGCACTTCTGGAATTCTCAATCCAGGGCAGGCTAACCCCTGTGGATCTGCCCCGTGACAGAAGGACGTTAATAAACAGATAAAACCCTGTGATACCTTCCATGGCAAATATGACATATGTTTTATTAAAACCAAGATAGATATGCAATGGAATCATAAAAATTTTGAAAATAAGCAGAAATTCAAATTGCCCATGACTCATTGACCTCTGCCTCCACCCCCACCTTCAGCTTCACTCTCCTGAACTTTCTACATGTAAAAGATCTTTGGAAGCATAGGACTGTTGGCTCATTCCCATCATTACCTTTCAGCAGCTGTGCATCTCTTGGGCAACTTGTGTTGCCTCGCTGGGCCTCAGTTTCTTCATCTGTTAAATGGGCATAGGTGTTTTGGATGAACAGGAACTAGGGTCCAGATTCTCCTGGCAAGTAAACTTAGGCGTCATCCCTTCCATAAGTATTTTTTTTTTCATTATTCAAATACATTAGATTAAGAGAGAAGAATTTATTTCTGGAGGCAAGTGCCTACAGGTAAAGAGGGAAGTGATGATGGTGGATGGAGGGAGGGAGAGGTGGCTGCCTGCATGATGTTCTTTCCTTTTCCTGGCTGCAGGGACAGGTTTCCAGTTCCATGGGGAGACGAGTGAAGGCCAGAGCTTGGTTATATTTATGATAACGTGTGTGAACCTCAGCTCCCAAGTAGTGTGACTCAGGGGCCCAGGTAGCATCCAGACAAGAGATGGGGGATTCTCCCCAGGGCAGGCCACCTGCCCAGCACCTCCTGTGCCGTCCAGGGTCACTGCCTGTTGGAGCAGGGAGAGACCCCGGTGCTCAGCAGAGGCTCAGACTCCCGGAGACACCAGCACTGGCGGCAGAGGTGGGAGGCCTCACTGATGGCCTGCAGGGGTCAGCAGTCCAGGAGGAGGGCAGAGTGGATGCTGAGGATGGGCGGAGCCGTGAGCATGTGCCCCACCCACCACAGATGCTCAGAGCCACCTGGGGAGACCAGGAGGTTCTATGATCCTCAGGTGGGTGAGGGACTGTTGTCTGATGTTACTGTGGCCCCTTTATTTCTTGCTCTGAGGCATTCTGATCACAAGGAGAACAGTCTGCCCTTCCCGGAGCAGCAGGGTGTAAGGGACATGCAGTGCTGAGAGATGCCAGCAGGTGTTTCCATGATCAAATCAGCGTGCTGTGTTAGTCAGTTTTTTGCTATGTAGTTAGTCATCTGGAAATCTCAGTGGGTTACAACAGCAAACATGTATTTTCTTGATCACGGCAGGTGAGATGGCTCTTCTTCAGGGTGTGGGTGGGCTCCAGGTCTATTCTCAAGTCCTTTATGAGCCAGGAGCTCCCCTGGGTGTGCTCCTCCAGGGAGAATGAAGAGACCTTAAGAGGGGTGAGCAGGAACCTTCAATGGCTCTTTTTCAAATATTTTGTCTTAAACATTTAAACAAGATTACCAATAGTAAAATCCACCTTTTGGCAGTGTGCAGGTCTCTGAGTTTTGACACATGCATGGGTTAATATTACTACGGCCAGCGCCAGGATACAGAAGTTCCATCACCCCCAAATTCCCTGTATGCCCCTTTCTGGTCATACGCTTTCCCCACCACTAAGCCTTGCAACCCCTGGTGTGTTCTCCATGCTTAGAGGTTTTGCCTTTTCTAGAACGTCAAACAAGTGGAAACACACACCATGTAGCCTTTTACGTCTGGCTTCTTCCACTTGGCATAATTATTTTAATATCTATCCAGGTTGTGTGTGTCAGTACTTTGGTCCTCTTTGCTGCTGAGCAGCGTTCCATTGAATGGATGCACAGGCTTCCCTTGGATTCTGAGGGGCACTGGTTCCAGGGTCCCTGTGAATACTGAAATCTGAGGATACTCAAGTCCCTTATGTAAAATGGCATAGTATTTGTCTAGAACCTATGCACATCCTCCCATACACAGTTTCTTCTCTGGATTACTTAACACTTTCCCCAAGTGGTGCTAGTGGTAAAGCATCTGCCTGCAAATGCAGGAGACTGCAGGTTCCATCCCTGGGTCTGGAAGTTGCCCTGATGCAGGCAATGGCAACCCACATCAGTATTCTTGCCTGGGAAATCCCGTGGACAGAGGAGCCTAGCAGGCTATAGCCCATGGGATTTCAGAGAGTTGGACACGACTGGGCGTGCACGCATACACACACACAAAGATTACTTGTAATATCTGTAATATCTAATACAATGTAAATGCTATGTAAAAAGTTGCTGGTGTACCACAAATTCAAGTTTTGCTTATTGGAAGGTTCTAGGCAAGCATTTTTTCCCCCCAAATATTTTTGATTTGCATTGAATCCACGGATGCGGAGCCCAGGGATCTGGAGGGCTGACTCTGCTGGAGCTTTTATTCGTTCACCTGTTGAAGAGCATTTGGGTTGTTTTCAGTTTGGAGCAATGGTTAATAATGCTGCTCTAAACATTGACATGGGCTTTCTAGTGGCTCTAGTGGTAAAGAACCCATTTGTCAATGCAGAAGACATAAGAGATGCGGGTTCGATCCCTGCGTTGGGAAGATCCTCTGGAGAAGGGCATTGCAACCCACTCCAGTATTCTTGCCTGGAGAATCCCATGGACAGAGGGGCCTGGGTGGGCTACAATCCATAGGGTTGCAAAGAATCAGACATGACTGAAGTGGCTTAGCATGCAAACATTTACATGGGCTTCTTTGGTGGCTCAGTGGTCAAGAATTCATCTGCAATGCAGGAGACGCGAGTTCAATCCCTGGGTTGAGAAGATTCCCCTGGAGAAGGAAATGCAATCCACCCTAGTAGTCTTGCCTGGGAAATCCCATGGACAGAGGAGCCTGGTGGGCTACACAGTCCATGGGGTCTCGAAAGAGAAGGACATGACTTAGCGACTAAATAATGAAACATTTATATAGAAGTTTTTGTGTGAAGCTAAATTTTTATTTCTTTAGTGCAAATACGTAGAAATAGTATGGCTAGGTTGTGTGGCAAGTGCGTGTTCAACTGAATGCCCTTAGAAACCGCAAAACTGTTCTCCAAAAGGACTGCATCATTTTGCATGCCGACCCAACTCTGTACTGAGAGCTCAACATCTTTGTCAGCACTTGGTACTGCCAATTTAAAATAAATTAATAGCCATTCTAATAGATGTGTAGTGATATCTTATTATGGTTTTATTCTACATTTCCCTAATGACTAATGGTGTTGAGCATCTTTTCATGTGCTTATTTTCCATTCACATGCCTTCTTTGGTGAAGCAACTTTTGTCTTCAAATCTTTTGTCTATTTTTTCAATTGGTTGTACATTTTTATATGGCTGTGTTTTGAGAGTTGTTTATGTATTCTGAACGTAAGTTCTTTGCTGGGTATGTGATTTGCAAAATTTTTCTCTAATCTATAGCTTGTCTTTTCTTTCTATTACCAGTGTTTTTTACAGAGGAAGTTTTTAATTTTGATGAAGTCCAATTTATCCATTTTTTCTTTGATGGATTGTGCTTTTGATGTCACATCTAAGAGTTTTGCCTAACTCAAGTTCACAAGGATTTTCTCCTATGCTTTCTTCTAAAGTTTATAGGTTTACATTTTACATTTAAGCCTATGATCCATTTTGAATTAATTTTTGTGTAAAGTGAGGTATGTTTTGAGGTTCAGCTTTTTGCACATAGATTCCATCATTTGTTAAAAAGATGATCCTTTATCTACTGAATTGCCTTTGCACCTTTGTCAAACATCAATTGACCATCTTCCTGTGAGTCTGTTTTTGAGCTCTCTGTTCCATTCCACTTATCTGTATGTTTACCCTCTTACTAATATCACACTGTCTTAATTACTATAGCTTTATAGTAAGTCTTAACACTGGGAAGGTTGAGTCTTAAGAGTTTTGTTCTTATTTTACAAAATTGTTTAGACTAATCCAGTTCTTTATCTTTTCATATAAAATTTGAAATTAGATTAATCTATCTATGACAAAATATTTTGTTACAATTCTGATTGTGGTTATGTTAAATCTATAGAATAATTTGGGGAGAATTGACATATTAACAATAGTGAGTCTTCTAGTCCGTGAATATGTCTTTCCATTTATTTAGGTCTTTGATTTCCTTCATCATTTTTATTTTTGTAGTTGTTAGCACATTTCATTACATTTATACCTAAGATTTTTAAATTTTTTGATTAAAAATTTTTTAATTTTTTAAAATTAAAATTAAAAAATTTTTGATTTCTAGCTGTTTTTTGTAGTATCATAGAGATTTTTATATGTTAACTTTGTTTCTTATGGCCTTGCTAGAACTTCTTAGTTCTAGGAAAGTTTTTTAAATAGATTCCTTTCGGATAGTCAAGTCACCTGTGAATAAGAAGAGTTATTCATTTTTTCAACTTTATTGAGATTACTGACAAACAAAATTTATATATTTTAAACTGTGTTGCTTGAAGTTCTGTATATAAGTGTATATATATACACATATATAAAAATATACATATGCACACATATATAAATATATATATATATATACACACACACACATAGTGAAATCATTTAATCTATATATCTTTTTTCCCTTATTAGACTGCTAGGACTTTTAGTACAATGATGAATAAGACTAGTGAGAGTAGATATCTTTGTCTTGTTCTGTATCTTAGCAGAAAAGCCTTTCATATTTCACTATCAAGTATGATGTGAGCTGTAAATTTTCTGCAGTTGCCCTTTATCAGGTTAGGAAAGCTCTTTTTTATTCCTAGTATGCTGAGAGATTTAAAAAAAATCACGAGTATATGTTAAATTTTGTCAAATGTCAAAATGTTTTCTGTATCCATTGATACGTGCTCAGTTGCTCAGTCATGTTCAACTCTTTGTGGCCCTGTGGACTGTGGTCCACCCGGCTCCTTCTGTCCATGGAATTTTCGAGGCAAGAATACAGGGGTGAGCTGCCATTTCCTATACCAGGGAATCTTCCTGACCCGGGGATTGAACCCACATCTCTTGTATCTTCTGTATTGGCAGGCAAATTTTTTACCACTAACACCACTTGGGAAGCCCCATCCATTGATATCATATATATGTTTATATATATACATATGTGTGTATATAGATCTACACATACATATCTATATATAGTATATAGATATGTATACTATATATAGCTTTCATCTTTAGTTTGTTGATATGGTGGATAATCTTGATCAATTCTCAAATTTCAATCCTCATCCCTGCAATAAACAACATTGGCCATAATGTATTATTCTTATTATATATTCTTGGATTTTTTATGCTAATATTTTATTGATAATTTTTTCATCAATATTCATAAGGAATATTAATCTTTAGTTTTTTTTCCCTACATGGTCTTCATCTGATTTTGTTATCATGGCAATGCTGACCTCATAAAGTATGTTAAGAAGTGTTCCTTCCTCTTCTACATTCTAGAAGAGATTGTCTAGAGCTGGTATTATTATGTCCCTTAAATGTTGATAGAATTTGACAGTGAAGCCATCTGTGCCTCAGATTTTCTTTCTTGGAAGGTTTCCTAATTACAGATTTAATTTTTGAATAGACAGGGGGCTATTCAGATCATCAGTTTCTTTTTGAGTGAGCTTTGGTAGAAGGTATTATTAATACCTTTCAAGAAATTGGTCTGTTTCATGTAACTTGTCAAATTTATGGGTGTAGACTTGGTCAAAATATTTGCTTATTCTCATATTAATGTCCGTGAAGCCAGCAGTTAAGTTCCTACTTTCATTTATGATGTTGGTAATTTGTATAGTCTCACTTTTTTTCTTGATCAGTCTGACAAAGAAAATCAATTATCACTTTATTGATAATTTTATCAATTTTATTGACTTAAAATTAACCAAATTTTGATTTTGTTGTCTTTCTCTGCTGTTTTTGTTTTTAATTTTGCTGATTTCTGCTTTTGTTTTTAATATTTCCTTCCTTCTGTTTGCATTTTTATTTTGCTCTTTTTTCTCTACTTTCTTAACATGGAAGTTTAGATTATTGGCCTGAGATATTTTTTCCCCCCTTAACATAAGTGTTTAACATAAATTTCCCTACTAGAACAGCTTTTATCTATTTCTCTCAAATTTCCATTAAGCTCAAAATTTTTTTTGATTTACCTTTGTACTCTTTTTTTGACCTGTAGGTTACTCATAAGTATGCTGTTAAACTTCTGGGTGTTTAGGAATATCCCAGATATCTTTCTGTTATTGATTTATAGTTTATTCCCATTATGGCCAGAGAACTACTTTATATGATTTCAATTCTCTTAAATTCGTTACTTCATTTTATGACCCAAGATATGGTCTGTCTTGGTAAATGTTCTATGTGCACCTAAAAAGAATGTTTTCTGCTGTTGTTGGTTGTGGTGTTTTTAAAAATGACTATTATGTTACATTGGTCACATTGTTGAGGTCTACCTTTACTGATTTTTCTGTTTACTTTTTCTGCCAAATACAGAGAGAAATGCTGAGTCTTCAGCTACGACTGCAGGTTTGTCCATTTCTCCTTACACTGTATTTTGAAGGTCTTTTGTTAGCTCCATCCCATGGACGGGAGAGCCTGGTAGGCTGCAGTCCATGGGGTCGCTAGGAGTCAGACACGACTGAGCGACTTCACTTTCACGCATTGGAGAAGGAAATGGCAATCCACTCCAGTGTTCTTGCCTGGAGAATCCGAGGGACGGAGGAGCCTTGTGGGCTGCCGTCTATGGGGTCGCACAGAGTCGGACACGACTGAAGCGACTTAGCAGCAGCAGCGTCTTCGTGGTAGACTGACCCTTTTGTCATTGTGTAGCATCTTGCTTTATCTCTGGCAACTTTCCATTTTCTGAAATCTACTTTTTCTGATATTAATAGCCAAGCCAACTTTCTTTTGATTAGTGTTTGCATGGTACATCTTTAACCAGCTTTTTACTTTTAACCTACCTATATCTTTATCTAAAAGGTGGTTTTCTTATAGACAGCATGCAGAATGGTCTAAAAGAAATCCAATCTAGCAATCTTTGTCTTTTAATTGAGGTTTTAGACCATTAGAATTTAATGTAACTATTGGTATGGTTGGATTTAAGATGGACATTTTATTTGCTTTTCACCTGTTTCTTATGTGTTTGTTCTTTGATCTCTCCTTTCCTGGCTTCTTTGGATTATTTGAATATTTTTATTGTTCTATTTTAATTTATATCTTAGTCTTTTTACTACATCTCTTTGTATACATTTTTTTGGTGGTTCCCTGCTGCTGCTGCTGCGTCACTTCAGTCGTGTCTGACTCTGTGTGACCCCAGAGACGGCAGCCCACCAGTCTCCCCCGTCCCTGGGATTCTCCAGGCAAGAACACTGGAGTGGGTTGCCATTTCCTTCTCCATGGTGGTTCCCTAGGGATTGCAATATACACATTTAACATACAATATACATACTGAACAGTATACTTAAAATTAATATTTTACTTCTTCAAGTGAAATGTAGAGATGTTACAATCCATTATTTCTTTAGCTCTCCATCCTTTGTATTATGGTTGTCATGTTTTACATGCATATAAATTGAAAATCCCACCAGATAATGTTATGACTTTTGTTTTCAACTGCCATAAATATTTATAAGAACTAAAGGGAGAAAAATAGTCTATTATTTTTCCTTGTGTGTTTACCAGTTCAGTTGTGCTAGCTTTATTCCTAAAGCTCCATGTTTCTCATTGGTACCATTTCCTTTCCATCTGACCTCCCTTTAGCATTTCTTTTCAGAGGGGGTCTGCTGGTGACAACGGAGAAGGCAATGGCAACCTGCTGCAGTGTTCTTGCCTGGAGAATCCCAGGGATGGGGGAACCTAGTGAGCTGCTGTCTATGGGGTTACACAGAGTCGGACATGACTGAAGCAACTTAGCAGCAGCAGCAGCAGCTGGTGACAAATTCTCTCAATTTTATTTCAAGTAAGAATGCCTTTATTTTGTCTTCATTCCTGAAGTATATATTTTTTAGTAGCTATAGAATAGTGGATTGACAGTTTTTTTTTAATACTTTAAAGATGTTCTATTGTCTTCTGGCTCTGTGAATTCTGTTTAGAAATCCATAGTCATTCGAATGACTTTTCTCCTATATGTAAGATGTTGTTTTTCCATAGTTGCTTTCAAGACTTTATCTTTGGTCTTCAGTAATTTGACTATTATGTATCAAGGCATGATTTTACTTGAGTTTACCCATTTGGGGTTTGCTGAACTTCTTGAATTCATAAAATTATGTCTTTCTACAAATTTGAGAAGTGTATAGGCATTATTTCATCAAATACTTTTTTTCTGCACACACAAATCTCTTTCCTTTGTCTGCCTGGAAAGCCTGCAAAGACACGAATGTTAGACATTTTGATATTGTCTGACAGTTTCCTGAGGCTCTGTTCATTATTCTGTCATCTTCCCTTTCCCCCAGTCTATTGTTTATATTGGATAACTTCCATTGATCTATCCCCAGGTTAACTGACTCATTCCTCTATCTTATTCATTCCTTTATGGAGCCCATTCAATGACATTTTAAACTTTAGTTACTGCTTTTTTTAGCGCTAAAATTCCATTTTGTTGTTTTTTCCCTTTTAAAAATTGTGGTAAAGTACACAGAACATAAAATTTACCATCTTAACTATTTAAAAATGTATATTTCAGTGGTATTAAATACATTCATAATGTTGTACAACCATCCTCACCATCCATCTTCATAACTCTTTTCATCTTTATACTCATATACTAAAACTTTATACTCATTACATAATAACTCCTTGTTTCTACTCCCAGCCCTGGTCAGCCATCATTCTATTTTCTGCCTCTATGATAGTGACTATGCCAAGTACCTCATATAAATGGAATCATTCAGAATTTGTCTTTTGGGATTGGTTTATTTCACTTAGCAAAATGTCCTCAAGGTTCCTTTACACTGTAGTATGTCAGGATTTTCTTTCGTTTTTTTTTTTTAAGGCTTAATAATACTATTTGGTTCTTTTTTAAGCTTTTATTTCTCTTAGAATTTTAATCTTTCCATTTGTTTTAAGAGCATTTTCTCTGATATCATGAAACATCATAATCGTGTATTCTCTAGGATTCTTGTCTCAAGAACCTCATGAATAGTATGAAAGGCAAAAATATATGACACCAGAAAATGAGCACCTGAGGTCAGTA
Organism: Bos grunniens; assembly: GCF_055505025.1. Lineage (NCBI taxonomy): Eukaryota > Metazoa > Chordata > Mammalia > Artiodactyla > Bovidae > Bos > Bos grunniens. The sequence continues at coordinate 12,915,431 of NC_141166.1, forward strand.
GGTGTCCAGTCATAATCACAGCTGCTATAAAAATTTTGTCTGATAATTTCAACATTACTATCATCTCAGGTTTGGCTCTTATTGCTAGTCTTTCCTGTTACAAGTTGTTGAGATTTTCTGATTCTTTGTACATTGAATAATTTTGGAGTATATCCTGCATTTTGAAACTTTGGATTCTTTCAAAGTTTTTGTGGAGAACTTAGATTTTTTTTTTTTAAAGCAGGCAGGCAGTATGGGAGGACGTGGACCACAAATCCTTACCCATCTTCTGTGGGCTGCCATTTCAATTTCAGCTAAGTTTTCAAAGACTTTACAACATTATCAGATTATTTTCCATGTGTCTGCTTCCCTTCCCCACAGGGCACACTACATTGTAATTCAGTTCACCAAGACTTCAGTAGGTTTTTTGGGTCCATTCTATACATGCCCAGCTTGTGTCCAGGACTCCATATTCAACATTCATTATTGGATGGCTTTCTCAAACTCCCCACTTTCCTGTGCTTTTTTCCCCATACTCTCTGACTCCCAAGGGCCCCCTTACTATTTTAAAAAATATTTATTTGGCTGCATCTGGTCTTAGTTATGGTACTCAGGATCTTCGTGCCAGTATGTGGGTGTGTTCCAGTACGTGGACTCTTTCACTGTGTTGCACCGGCTTCTCTAGTTGTGGCCCACGGGCTCAGTTGCCCCACTGCATGTGGGATCTTAGTTCCCTGACCAGGGATTACACCTGTGTCCATGTCCCCAGTATTGGAAGGCAGATTCTCAACCACTGGACCACCAGGGAAGTCCCAGTCCCCTTACTTCACCCTCTCCCCCCAATCCCCAGATTATCATGTTACCATCACTCTTTATTTTGACGCTAGGTGGTCTCAGGTTTGACCAGTGGCAACTGTTTCAAGCTGCTTCCAATCTATCTTTTTTAAAGATGCATCATTTTTTTGACTTGATTTTTTGAAAATTTGTTTTTTGGGGCCTGTGCTAGGTCTTCATTGGTTTTGTGTGGGCTTTCTCTAGTTGCGGCAAGTGGGGGCTACTCTTTGTTGCCGTGCACTGACTTCTCATTGTGAAGCACAGGTTCGAGGTGCGTGGGCTTCAGTAGCTGCAGCAGGTGGGTTCAGTAGTTGTGGCTGTTGGGCTCTAGAGTAAGGGGTCAGTAGTTGTGGTACATGGGCTTAATTGCTTTGTGGCATGTGGATCTTCCAGATTCCAGGGATCAAATAAGTGTCTCCTGCATTGGCAGGCAGATTCTTATCCATGGTGCCACCAGGGAAGTACTGCCCTTTTTAAGGCCTCAGTTTGAAAGCACCATGGTCACCTTGCACCCACTTTAAATTGGCCAAAGCAAGTCATATGGCCAAGCCAAGATCGTGAGCCTCCCTGTTCTAGGGCTCTACAAATCCACATTGCGGAGGGAGGAAAGGAGTAAAAGATGGGAAACAAAAGTCCAAGCTACCATTGTAATGCTGAGACTCAGAATCAGAGAACACCCAGGTCTCAGGTAGCTTAGCTGGGATGCCCCCTGTCCTCCAGATAACTGGTCCAGATCACCTTTCCTTTAACATCTTGGAGCCACAGCTCAGGCTCTTTGCAAAGTCCAGGGAATTCCCAAAGAGGTCTAAAATTTCCTGGGGCTAAGGGTCTCTTGATCACTGCTTCTCCTGGTTTCCTTTTCCTTCTCAGTTTTATCCATTTGCCTCGAGTGTCTGTTCTTCTTTTTCCACCTCCACTTCCACCCCACAGTAAGCTTAGGGCTTATGTTTGCAAAATCAAAACCCCTTGCTTTGCTTGACAGAGCAAAAAGCCATTTATTCTGAGCTTCTCTTTAGCTTCATAAAATGCTTGTGCATGTTTTTTTTTTTCCCATTCTGTTAACTCAATAATATTCTGAGCAACAGAAAACTACCTGTCTGGGTGAAGACATAAACCAAAGGGGACTAGCATAATGATTTATCCCATGCTGACTCCTTTTTGGAGTTGCGGTGTTGGGAGAGTGTCTTTTCTTTCTTCCTGCTGCTCATGTTAGTGTGGGAAGGGCATTAAGAAACACTATGGTGAGAAAGTCAGTTTGTGGTTGTTTAGCTCAGCTTTTCCAAAACTTACTTGGCCATGGGACACCTTTATCATGGAGCATCTGTGAATACCTGCAAGTTCAAAGAGTGGGAAAGCCATCGAGAATGGGAGGAGGTCATGAGGATTAAAAGAAGGAAGCTGAGAACTTCCCTCGTGGTCCGGTGGTTGAGACTCTGTTTCCGATACAGGGGGTGTGGATTTGATTCCTGGTCGGGGAACTAAGATCCCATATGCTGTGTGTGTGCAGCCAAAATTTTTTAAAAGAAGAAAAAAAAATTAAAAGAAGGAAGCTGAGCCCAGGTACTTTCCTCTGCTGCTGGTTCCTTTGCCTCTCCAGACAGCCACCCTGGCAGGGACGTTGGAAAATTTCCCTACCTGTGAAGTGAGGGCCTCTCAGTTCAGTTGTTTTTCCACTTATTCAATCAGTCAACAAATACATAACAAAGCTTTCCCAGGTGCTAGCACTGTGCTGGGCCTTTAGGAGCCAACGGTGGGATGAGACCCTCCCCATCTTCAAGGGGGTCACCAAACAGGAGACACAGATGATGGTGGTCTCTGCTTCATCTTGACCTTTAACTTCACATCCCCGAGCAGAGACCAACCTAGAAGAGCCCTTTGGTGGGAGATCCTGGGCCGTACCAGGAAGATGATGCCACCACACCAGGGGTCTCCCCTCCCCTGCACTGGATCCACTCAACCTCCAGGCTGGAGTCCTAGGGAGCTGGCAAGGCACGGCCATCTCTTTCTGTTCCCGGGAGTGCTAATCACGACTCACTTGCTGCTCTGGGGAATGATTACCTGTCAGGGTTCATTTGAGCCCTTGGCCTCCTGGAGACTCTCCCATCCCCCACCAGGCCATCCTGCTGACAACCGAGGAACTGCTCCCCAGGAAGTGAGAGAGAGGAAAATTACCTTCCAGTGTACGTCACTATCTATTTGGACTGGCAGTCACAGCAACAGCTTGTGTCCTGCCAAGCCTGATAACAGAACTGTCATGGTGCGTGGACAGACCGACCCTGGGAGGTGAGTGGTGAGGATTCCAGGAAATTGTGGAGATTGCTGGCAATTTAGGTCTCCTTAAATCAGATTGCCTCGCTGAGTAATTTTAGACTCTGCAAATCGCATCTTGAGCAGGGCCTGTTACTTTGCTTCCCAAAGCCCAACTCTTTTTCCATTTTTTTTTAAACAAAAAATATTTATTTATTTGGCTGCATCAAGTCTTAGTTGCAGCTTGTAGGACTTTTTGCCGTGGCTCGTGGGCTTCTCTCTAGTTGCTGCATGAGGGTTTAGTTGCCCCGAGACATGTGGGATCTTAGTTCCCTGATCAGGGATTGAACCTGAATCCCATACATCGGAAGGTAGATTCTTAACCACTGGACCACCAGGGAGGGAAGTCCCCTCTCAGCCCAACTCTTAAAGCTTTCTTCTAAGACGATCACCACTAGAGACAGCTGGATTTGGACTTGAATCTCTGTGTGTCACTGTAGATGACTGTAGATAAGTTACTCCCCAGGGACAATATTTCATGGGAATAATAATATCCTTTTGATTATAAGGGAAAGAAATGCAGAAAAGGAACTATAAGCTTATTAAATGAGAAGTCCAAGGGAATTCCAGGCATGGCTGGATCCGGGGGATCAGATGAGGTCTTCAGGAATTCATCTCTTCCTGTAAGTTGATTCTTATTGCTCTCATTTTCCCTTTCTCTACCACACAACCCCTCTCTTCCTGGAAGCCCCATAAGTTTCAACAGAAGGGAGAGCTTCACTAGCTCAGTAATTCCAAAAAAGTCTCAGGATGGAATTTCATTGATCAGTCCCGAGGTACACACCTATCCCTAAGCTATTTGGTATGGCCAGAGGTTATGTGCAGTGTTTCTAATTACTAATTGGCCAGACTGACATAATGTGCTCATCTTCCAGAACCCAAGCCACCGAGGACTTAGGATGTGGTGTCAGAGGGTCCCCAAAGAAAAATGGAGGAGGTGGTACTCTAAAGAAAGAGGGAGTGGGTTTCAAGAAGGCAAAAATAGGGACTTCCGTGGTGGTCCAGTGGTTAAGAACCTGCCTGACAATGCAGGGGACACAGGTAAATCCCTGGTCCGGGAAGATTCCACATGCTGTGGGGCAACTGAGCCTGTGAAGGAAAGCCACTTCACAAGAGGACTTTGCACTGAAACTAGAGAGTAGCCACCTCTGCCCTGCCCTGTTCACTGCAGCTAGAGAAAGTCCACTCACAGCAATGAAAACCCAGCACAGCCATAAGTAAACAAATAAACAAACAATTCTATATCTATATCTATATCTATATCTATATCTATCAGATCAGTCACTCAGTCGTGTCCGACTCTTTGCGACCCCATGAATCGCAGCACGCCAGGCCTCCCTCTCCATCACCAACTCCCGGAGTTCACTCAGACTCATGTCCATCGAGTCAGTGATGCCATCAAGCCATCTTATCCTCTGTCGTCCCCTTCTCCTCTTGCCCCTAATCCCTCCCAGAATCAGAGTCTTTTCCAATGAGTCAACTCTTCGCATGAGGTGGCCAAAGTACTGGAGTTCCAGCTTTAGCATCATTCCTTCCAAAGAAATCCCAGGGCTGATCTCCTTCAGAATGGACTGGTTGGATCTCCTTGCAGTCCAAGGGACTCTCAAGAGTCTTCTCCAACACCACAGTTCAAAAGCATCAACTCTTTGGTGCTCAGCCTTCTTCACAGTCCAACTCTCACATCCATACATGACCACAGGAAAAACCATAGCCTTGACTAGACGAACCTTTGTTGGCAAAGTAATGTCTCTGCTTTTGAATATGCTATCTAGGTTGGTCATAACTTTCCTTCCAAGGAGTACGCGTCTTTTAATTTCATGGCTGCAGTCACCATCTGTAGTGATTTTGGAGCCCAGAAAAATAAAGTCTGATGCTGTTTCCATTGTTTCCCCATCTATTTCCCATGAAGTGATGGGACCAGATGCCATGATCTTCGTTTTCTGAATGTTGAGCTTTAAGCCAACTTTTTCACTCTCCTCTTTCACTTTCATCAAGAGGCTTTTGAGTTCCTCTTCACTTTCTGCCATAGGGTGGTGTCATCTGCATATCTGAGGTTATTGATATTTCTCCCAACAATCTTGATTCCAGCTTGTGTTTCTTCCAGTCCAGTGTTTCTCATAATGTACTCTGCATATAAGTTAAATAAACAGGGTGACAATATAGAGCCTTGACGAACTCCTTTTCCTATTTGGAACCAGTTTGTTGTTCCATGTCCAGTTCTAACTGTTGCTTCCTGACCTGCATACAAATTTCTCAAGAGGCAGATCAGGTGGTCTGGTATTCCCATCTCTTTCAGAATTTTCCACAGTTTATTGTGATCCACACAGTCAAAGGCTTTGGCATAGTTAATAAAGTAGAAATAAATGTTTTTCTGGAACTCTCTTGCTTTTTTGATGATCCAGAGGATGTTGGCAATTTGATCTCTTGTTCTTCTGCCTTTTCTAAAACCAGCTTGAACATCTGGAGCAGACAGACTAAAAGCCACAGTCACAAAAAACTAACCAATCTAATCACATGGACCACAGCCTTGTCTAGCTCAATGAAACTATGAGCCACACCATGTAGGGCCACCCGAGACGGACGGGTCATGGTGGAGAGTTCTGACAAAACGTGGTCCACTGGAGAAGGGAATGGCAAACCACTTCAGTATTCTTGCCTTGAGAACCCCATGAACAATATGAACAGTATGAAAAGGCAGCTGATACCTACCTCTAAAGGCACATTTCTGCATTTTTACCATCTGCTCTGGCTGCTCCAGTGCCTCCTGGTGAACATTCCCTGCTGACTGCTGCTCTGCCCAGAACACCTACCTTTTTCTTTCTGGTCAACATCTGCACGGGGCTTTAGCAGCATCCTCAGGCTGTCTGTGCACACTTCCTCCTCAGTTCTTTATTAACACACGTGTGCTACTGTTCAGAATAGCCTGCCCACAGGCCACCAGCCTTGTAGTTGGACATCAGCGTGGTGCCAGTGGTAGTGAGCGATGGGCCCAGCATCTCCAGATTTCCTGAGCAGGGTATGTGCAGTTGTGTGTCCAGTAACCTTAGGCCTCAGGCTGCCCTGTTGGTGTCAACCTCAAAATCGCTGACGTTTGCACCTATTGGTGTCAGGGACAAGTCAAGCCCACCCCTGTGTTAACTCATTTAATCTGCAGAGCAACCTCATGAGGGAGGCACTGTGATTATTCCCAACTTACAGATGAGAAACCAAGGCCCACAGCTTGCCCAGGTCACACAGCTAGTTGGCGAGAGGGCTGAGACTTGAACCTAGGATGTCGGCTCCTCATGAGGATTCAGTGGGCCGATGGAGGCAGGGCGTGCAAATGCCTGCACAGGGAGAGCCCAGTGAAGTCACCTCTGCTCTGATGAGCTCTTGGCTCAAGAGACTAGCCCCGAGCACCTGCTGTATGTATGCCCTGTGCTGGGGCCTGGGGTTTGAATCAGGAAATGGGATTCACAGCCCCCCTGGGAGGAGACAGTCCAGCAGCAATGATGAGATACACAGCCAAACACCAGTGATGAGCAGGAGGATCATGGGGAAGTTCAAGGTGTTGAAGTTGGAGGTGGGAGGAGACGCCCAGTCGGGATAGGTTCTGGATGGCTCCATGGAGGGGCCACAGGTGAATGGGGCCTTGAAAGAAGGGTGTGCAGTTGTAGGCCATGAAGCTCTCTTGGTGGCAAGAATCAGAAACTCACTTAGGCTGATTTATACCCAGAGGGGGTCCAGGACCCGGAGTGGCCCCCCAGATCCAAGGGCAGGAGTGTGGTCAGACCCCAAAACAGAGAGCCAGGGAGTGGGCAGAGCTAGGGCTCCCCCTCCTAGTTTTGGGTCTCTGCTCCTCTCACACACTGTGCTCCCCACGCCTCCCCATGCCCCGCCCACCGCCCCCCACATCCTCCTTGTCCAGGCTCATGACAAAGCCCCACCACAGGCCACTTGAGTTTAGGCGGTTAACATGTTATAGGTCTGGCCAAGGAAAAAATTAACTCATGGGTCTGCTATCAAACTCCTGCCCGGCCCAGCCTGGGTCAGGTGACCACTCCAGGTCCAGCCACCTGTGCTGGGAGCATGGTGATGCACAAAAAGGCTGTGGGGTCTCTCTGCTGGGTGGTGGGGCAGTGGGGAGGGGGAATCTAACTGGGAAGGCCTCCCCCAGGAACCCCTCATGGGGAGAATGTCACTCGCAGTGACAAGGCAGTGACAATTCTGGAGACGGGAGGTGGTCTGGAGATGGGGGCGGGGCAGAAACACTGTTGGGAACAGCTAAGAAGGTGCCCTGGCGTCATGAGAGGTGGCCCCAGCAGCGGTGTGCTGGCCCGTGCTGAGTCATTTAAATGTCCTTCCCCCGGTAGCTCAGATGGTAAAGAGTCTGCTTTTGGTGAGGGAGACCAGGGTTCTGTCAGGAAGATCCCCTAGAGAAGGAAATGGCCACCCACTCCAGTATTCTTGCCTGGAAAATCCCATAGGTGGAGGAGCCTGGCAGGCTATAGTCCATGGGGTCGCAAAGAGCGACTGAGTGACTTCACTTTCACTTTCAATCGGATGTCACCTGAAGCCGGTGGGATGACCTCTCTGAGGATGAGGAACCCGAGACACACTTGCTCAAGTGCAGCCAGCTGGGGAGTGCAGAGCCAGGATTGGGAGCAGAATTGCCCAGTGCCAACATTACACTGCCCACGTGCCCTCCCACCGGGATCACCCCCAGGTCAGCTCACACCCAGAATGATGTCCAAGGCTCCTCTCGAGGCCTCCTTGGCCTTGACTTGACCCGATCCCCATCCTCTGTGACCTCTCCCCCCCTTTCTTCCTCACTCTGCTCCAGCCCCACTGGTCTCTTGGCCGTCCTGTGGCCACACCCGGTACGTTCCCACCCTGGGCCCTTGGCATGTGTCCTTCCCTCTTTCTGCCCCAGATGCTCTTCCGCCTGGATCCACAGGACCCACCTCGCTCAGGTCTCTGCTCAGAGGTGCCCCCACCAGACGGCCTTTTTACGCCATGGCCCCAGCCTCCCCATGGCTCCCTCTGCCCTCTGCTTTATTCTTCTCTAGCACGTGTCCCTCTCTGACACCAAGGATCACATGCACACTTGTTCATCTGGTTATTATCCATGTTCTATGGTAAAATGTAAACTCGAAGATTGGACTGACTTTGCTCACTGCTATTTCATGCTGTCTAGAGCATAACTTGGCACAGAAAGGATGCTCAATAACCATTTGTGTGCAAATCAACCTGTTAAAGGGAGTGACCACACTTCCCCTTACATGTGATGTTTACATTAGGTCATGTATAGAACATATCATTGGCCTGACTTGGGATAGTTTCTCAATGAAAGTTATTATTATGAAATTTCCCTCAGTTGTTCTCCTGCTCCAGGGTCGTGTGACTTTGCTAAAAGGCAGCAGCAACAACCTAGTCACCCCTGCTGGAAAGCCAGATGTGGGGGTCACCGGCACATTTTGCCCAGGATTCCTGCTCTCCACAAGGAAGGGTGGACTTCCCAGCTCCCTATGGTTTATGGGGAGTAGTCGAGCAACTCATTCTGGCTAATTTGTTGTGAGCAAAAGTGCTTACTATGGGCTGAATTGTGTCCCCTCCAGAATCCATAGGTTGAAGCCTTTAACCCTCAATATGATGGTGTTTGGAGATGGTGCCTTTGGGAAGTAATAAGTTTTAGGTGAAGTCCTGAAGGGCCTTCCCAGGTGGCTCAGTGGTAAAGAACCTGCCTGCCAATGCAGGAGATGTAGGAGACATGGGTTCAATACCTGGTTCAGGAAGATCCCCTGGAGGAGGAAATGGCAACCTACTCTAGTATTCTTGCCTGAAGAATCCCACGGACAGAGGAACCTTGTGGGCTATATTCCATGGGGTTGCAAAGAGTCAGACATTACTGAGGGACTGAGCACACATATGTAAGGTCCTGAAGGTGAGTGAGGCCCTTGTGAGGGGATTAGTGTCCTTATAAGAAGAAACACCAGAGCTTGTTTCCTCTCCTTCTCTCAACACTCAGGCGGGAGCAAAGGTCATGTCATACACAGCAAGAAGGTAGCCATCTGTAACCGAGAGATAGAGAGGGAAAGAGAGAGAGGGAGAGAGAGAGAAAGAGAGGGCTCTCACTAGACACCGACTCTGCCGGCACCTTGATCTTGGACTTCTAGTCTCCAGAATGGTGAGAAATAAATTCCTGTTGTTTAAGCTACCCAGTACTATTCTAGTATTTTGTTATGGCAGCTTAAGTTGACTGCGACAGTGGAGTGTTCCAACAATGAACTTAAGCATTTAATATTGATGGGAGACCCTCCAGAGTTTTCTGTTGATCTGCTACAGGGACTTGCAATGTAGCAAATGGTGGCCACTCGTAGCCCCAAGTCCCCGAGTGAAGACCACAAGGGGCAGAGGCCGGCTGGGCCTCAGTGAACACAAAGCCTGAGTGATAGATTTTTGATCTTTGGTGATTTGGGGACTATTTGCTGCTGCAGCAGAGCCTTGCTTGTCCTGACAAAGTTTCAGGGGCTGGAAAGGGGAATCCCTCAATCACATAGCAGAACAATATCTCTTGAGGATAAAGTACGGCTTGCTGTTGCTGGGTGAATTCAGGCCTCGTCACTTCTCTGGTTCCCAGAGAGAAATAGCAGCATGGAAACCAGCAGAGACCTGGTTTTCACACCCCATTCCTCCACACAACAGCTGTGTGACCTTAAACAAGGCACTGTCCTCTCTGTGGATCAATTTTCTTTCAGAGATGTGGAGATAATGAGAACTTTCTCTTCCCATCCTCCAACACTCACACAGGTTCTTGAGGTAATGAGTGTGGGAGCATTTCAGGAGCATGGGCCTGGACTGGCAACTGTTCTGAGGTCCCTGCCAGGCCCATGACTCTGTGACCTTTGATTTCCTGGTTCCTGCAGCCTCCTGAGAAGGGGACCCTGGTCACTCAGCAACATTAGCATTGCTCAGGTGAGGAGACATGATGAATTGGCTGTGTCTCCCAATTCTCCTGCTGTCACATTTAATGAAGGCTCGAAGCCTGGCTACTCAGTCCCTGTTATGGAACATTCCAGAGCTAGCACCCACATCCTTCCCACTAATGAGGCTCTTCTCAGACAGTCCTCACCCCAATCTTGTTTCTCTTTGCCCTTCTTGTCACACCCAGGAGAAAAGTGGTGTTCCAGTTGTCTGTCAGCCAGAGGAAAAGTGATGCCTTGCTGAGGTGACATTCTCTAGGGGCTATCTTTCTGGTGTGGCCCTTTCTGGGCTCCTGAACTTGACTGTGGTCCTGTGGTGCCTGCCTCTCCATTAGGCTGTGTGTGCTGTGATCTCAGGAGCTCCTAGACTCCAGAGCTTTAGGACGTTGACTGGATGATTCCTTGAGAACGGTCAGCCTCTGTGAAGAGAACTATTAACAAGCCACGGTACATGAACCATAAAACTAAACACAACTTTGAATGATACTCGATGGAGCCTGTGGTCAAGGCGTTGTCGAGTTGTGGATGTTACCAACATCATTGGGCCAGAATGGGGAAATGCTGGCAGCACCCCAGAGCTTACTTGGGGTCTTTCTCATGGTGGATTGGGCCCCAGAATGTAGAGTCCTGATAACTGCCAGATGGCCCCTTTTCCAGTACCTGGCAATGCTTCTCATTATAGGGGTGTCTTTCTAGCTCTGAATCTGCTGAAACCCAGATGCTGCCCTGAATTTCCCAGTCTCCCTTGCAGCTAAGTCCTCACCACGTGACTCATTCTGACCAATGGACCATGAGCAGAAGTATCATGTCATTTCCAGGCTGACATGGCAAAGAGCTAATGTGACTTCATGCTACTTTACTCATTCAGAGTGACCTCAGGGGCCACCTATTCCAGACAGCAAAGCTCTAAGGTGGAGAAGAGCCAACAGACCCACATCATACTGTGATGTGAATGCAAAGGACATTTTTATTAAACCATTGAGACTTGTGGGTATGTCCATGGTGTTGGCCACCATTCAGTGTCCTGACTGATGGGGGCCCTGGAGAATACACGCTCCATGTGGGTAGAGCCTGCTCAGTCTTAACCACTCCTGTGGTAGGCACCAGCACATAACAAGTATGTAGAAGCTGCTAATAAGTCTCCAAGAAGGAATGGCTGAATGAAACCTCTGAGTTTCCAATAATTCTTCCCTAGGCAACCTGTGACAACCCTTCATCCAGGTGTGGTTGTGGCAACGGTCTCTGTCCCTCCCTTCCTGCTATCCTGGTTCAGGTTCTATGGGTCCTCATGTCTGAGAGCCCGGCTGCATCTGCTCATGCCTCTCTGTCTCCAGGTGTTGCTTCCCCATGACGCAGGCCTTTCTAGCTTTTGCTCTGCATCTGAGTCTTTGTCAACAGCAGTCCTGAGGAGCACATGTGCCCCCTGTGATGTATCTGCCACGAATCACTGACTCAGGGGCTTCCCGGTAGTCTGGTCTAAGGCCAGCATGGGAACCTGACACATTCATATTTGGGTCCAGAGATGGTGCCACGATCCAGTAGATATGACCAGCTCACTGGACAGTGGTTGTGTGTTTCTAAACCTATTTCACCAGGTTTCAGTTTTTTCTAATATAAATTTATTTATTTTAATTGGAGGTTAATTACTTTACAATCTTGTATTGGTTTTGCCATACATCAGTTTTGTGTCCCTGAATCGACCGCCTAGACTGGCTGTTGGAAGACTCTTCCCAAAGTCAAAACGGCACCCCTCGGTTGCCGAGAAACAGTGTAGTGGCTAAGAACATGGGTTCTAGAACCTGAGTGTCCTAGTTCAAATCCTTCTTCCACCATGTAACTGGCTGTGTGACCTCTGGTAATTTACCAAACCTCTCTCTGCCTGTTTCCACACTGTTAATGGGCAAACTCGAGGGGAGAGGAAACCTCCCCCCACCTCTAAATGATGACATTTTAGCATGGCCACTCGCTGGACATAGCTCTGTGCTAGGCAGGGAGGTCAGCTTCTTACAGAGGAGGAAAGGCAAAAACAGGCTTAGGAAATCTGACTCACTCTTCCAAACTCCTGAGATGTGTGAGTTGAGAAATAGACCCAGGGATGGTCCACAGTGGGCTTCCCTGGTGGCTCAGTGGTAAAGAATCTGCCTGCCAATGCAGGAGATGCAGGAGATACAGGTTCGATCCCTGGTCCAAGAAGATCCTTTGGAGAAGGGAATGGTAACCCACTCCAGTATTCTCACCTGGAGACCTCCGTGGACGGAGGAGCCTGGTGGGTTATAGTCCACAGAGTCATAGAGATGGACACGACTTAGTGGCTAAACCACACCACCACCACCATGGCCTACAGCCCTCACTCCTGACTGTCCCCACAGTGACCACACTGGGCTCTGGACACTGCTGGCCTTGCCCCTGGCTTCCTGATACAGTTCGCTTGGTACCAACCAGCTCTGATTATCAGAAGTGCTTCTTCCTTTGAATCCCACCTGCCTCCTGGAAAAGTCTGCCAGCTGGTCCTTGTTTTGCCCTCTGGAGCTGCACAGTGAGTTTAATCTCCTCAGTTCCTGCAAAATAAATTTAATAAACTCCAGAAAGTGTGCAGTCTTGTAGACAGGGTGCAGAATTTCTGTGCTTCAGACTTTTTCCTCATAATTACTAACACCATGGAAATTGTAGGGATTAGAGGCTCCACTGGAGACAGGAATGGATTGTGTCACCAAGAAAGTACAAATGAACAGAAACTCCTTCACAATAAGGTGAGCTGGGATTTGCATTAAATAAGGAGGCAGGTTCATGCCCATTAATTCCATGCGACCAACAGTGATGTTCTAGGGTTTGTTTAGGAAATGGGGGAGCAGGACTGGGGAGGGAGTCGAGGTTGGGGTTGAGTGGGGTGATTTGGTGGCAGTCTCTCTTTAACAGGCTGACTCATTGCACATCTCAGAGTTCATCTGGGCTCATCCCATTTTTCAGGCAGGTAGCCTTCCTTCTCCTCCACCGTCCCTTTCCTAATGTCCTCAGTCCCCAGGTAGGAAAAGACTCATACTGACATCCCACAGCTGGTCCATGGGACCTGCCTGGGACCAGAATACAGGCTTTCTGGAGACTCACAGACTTAGAGAAGGAACTTATGATTGCTGAGGAGAAGAAAGGGGGGAAGGGATAGGATAGTTAGGGAGTTTGGGATGCTCATGTAAACACTGTTATATTTAAAATGGATAGCAAACAAGGACCTACTGCATAGCACAGGCAACTCTGCTCAATGTTATGTGGCATCCTGGATGGGAGGGGAGTCTGGGGGGAGAATGGATACATATATACATATGGCTGAATCCCTTTGCGCTTCACCTGAAACTATCACAACATTGTTAATCAGCTATACCCCAATACAAAATAAAAAAAGATTTTTTAAAAAGAGGGAAAAAAAAGAAAAGAACACAGGCTTTCTGATGCCATACCCAGTGACTTTCACCTTGCACCTGTGAGTCCTGAGCCCTATCAGCTTTGGTGATAAAAGTGTGAGCTAATGAAGGGGTCCCCAGCCTCCAGGCCATGGACCAGTACCTCCTGTCAGATCAGTGGCGGCATTAGATTAGAAATAAAGTGCATAATAAATGTAAACAGCTTGAATCATTCCAAAATCATCCCCCACCCCAGCCTGTGGGAAAATTGTCTTCCACAAAACCGGTCCCTGGTGCCTAAAACGTTGGGGACCGCTGGCTAACACACTGCCATCAGGTTAGCAAAAAAATGCCACATTGTCAACAGAAGACTCTTCTTTCATGCGCCTGTGATCCACACTTGGGAGGGCACAGTGAAGCAGGGCTGCCGCCTCTGAGCTCCGGTCTCACTGCCCAGCACACCGTGGCACACTCATCACCGCCTCCTATCACATACTGACAACAGACGCTGTTGATGGGTTTCAGCACCAATCCCACTAAGCGTGGATCTCACAATCTTATCCAATACGGGAGTTAACTCATGAGATAAAAGCTATTTGCCATATCCAGTCTTTATAAGCTCCATCAACCGAGAGAAAAAGTAGGCAATTTGTGACTTTTAATTTTTTTTCTCTCAAACTCACTAGTGAGCTTCAACCGTGGCCATTAATGCGTGAAGGGCTCTGCTAGACTCTCTGTGAGAATGGCCACAATTCTCCACCTGTCCCTGTAATCAAGCCCTTTGTGATATGACTTTGCAGCTCCTTTCATCAAGCAGTGGAGTTTATTTCTCCCTGTCTTGTACTTGGACCGGCTTGTGACTTTCATTGCCCAATAGAATGGGATGGAAACAATGATGTGACAGTTCAGAGCCTCACCCCAAGAGACCCTGCCTTCTTCTACCCAGTCTCTTGGAATCCAGCTGCTGCCACAGGACAAGCCTGGGCTAGCCTCCTAGAAGATGAGAGACTCCCCCAGGCCTAATCACCCACCTTCCATTACCCTGGATGACAGCCAGATAACTATCATTCGTTTGAGTAATGCTACCTAAGACTATCCGGCTCAAGCCAACCTGCCAGCTGACCACAGACAGATGTGTAAGTCCAGGTAAGCTCAGCCAACTTTTTCCAGACCAAAAGAATTCCTCAGCTATGTTGCAGATGCATGAAATACATAAGTGCTTATGTTTTAAGTTATAGGTGTTGGAGCTTTTAAAAATAATTTTATAAATTTACTTAGTTTTGGCTGTGCTGGGTCTTCATTGCTGTGCTGGCTTTTCTCTAGTTGTGGTGCTCGGGCTTCTCACTGCGGTGGCTTCTCTTGTGGAGAACAGGCTCTAGGGTGTGAGGGCTTCAGTAGCTGCAGCACTGGGGCTCAATAGTTGTGGCTCCCAGGCTCCAGAGCACAGGCTTAGTAGTTGTGGCACATGGACTAAGTTGCTTTGCAGCATGTGAGATCTTCCCGGACCTGGGATCAAACCCATGTCTCCTACATTGGCAGGCAGATCCTTTACCACTGAGCCACTGGGGAAGCCCTGGATTTTTTTTTTTTTAATGTAACCATGACTAACATGCACTATCTAATGTGGTTTCTTTAATAGTTTTATGTAATAACAATGATCCCTATTTTATAGATGGGAAAGTTGAGGCTCAAAGAAGTAAAGCCTTGTTTGAAGTCATTCTGCTAGTAATACCAGAGCTAAAATTCAACTCAGGTTTTTCTGCCTCCTCTGTCATTTTTTTTTGATGTAGCTGAAGAATCTCTAATACTGGGGTGGCAAATAGACTTCATTTCACTTGCCAATGTTAGCTGGTAGTGTCTGCCTGTAATGTAGTATGGATAAGATGCAGGGGGAAATAGATTACTTTGGTTGATTAGTGATGTCTGCTGTGGATGGTGAACACAGAAGCAGCAGTGAGTGCTATGCATTTTTCATGGAAGTCTTATGGATCCCCAAACCCATGTTATGCGAGAATTTTAACTGACATACCAGGATTTGTCCCTGAGGCAGAGCAGGGTGCTCTTACCTAAGATGACCATGCACTCTTGTTTTATGCTCAGGCTCAGTATCTTCCAGTTGTCAGCCCTGCTGCCACTGCTACCCAGCCCAGGATAATAAAACATAGTTCTCCTTTTAAGATTGGTGTTAGAACTAACGGAGATAATGGATGAAAAAGCATTTAATTTCCAGGCAAAAATGATGGCTAAAGGACACTTGAATCACTTTCCTCTCTCAAGCTCAGCTCAAGACAACAACAACCAAAACTGGAATATAGGGGAATTTTTCCCCTGAATTTTTGTTGAAATCAGAAATTGCCACAGCCCCAAACCACAAACACTGAAGCCTTTTTGCTCAAATACTGTGAAGTCTAGACCATTGCCCAGAGGAAACAGAATCTATGCGAACATCCCTTGTATGTTTCGTGGACAGGGAAGTTGAGGCTTTGAAGGATATATCCCAAACCTGAAAACTTTACCCAAAAATCTTTGGCTTAGAGCCCTGGAACTGTCACAACCTTCCTAATGGCTTTGTAGGGGCCACACTGACCACTGGGTGTCAAACACTGAGCTGTGTTCCCACAGCAAACGAAACAACTGATGTGGTAAAATAGTCTAAGACGACAAACCCAAATGGGAGCTGTGGTCTCCCCGAGCCATCCCTCCCACCCTTTCCCATGCTTCCCTCCCACAAAGAGCTGGCCCCTCTCAAAACTGAGGTAAGAAGAAACCAACACCAGAACTGTGCTTAGATGTTGCAAAAAGGGAGAAAATGAACATAAATGAAAACAGATGAGGAAAATACAAGAGGAATTGCCCAAAGAATCAGAGGAAAACAATTGCTCTTTACAGCCTTCATCAATTTCAAATGACACAATGCCTCTTTAAGAGACTCAAATAAGGACTTTCCTGGTGGTCCAGTGGTTAAGAATCTGCCTGCCAATGCAGGGATGATAGGTTTGATCCCTGGTCTGGGAAGATTCCACATGCCATGGGGCAACAAGCCCACGTACCACAACTACTGAAGCCTGTGTGTCCTAGAGCCTCTGCAACTAGAGAAGTCACCACAAAGGGAAGCCCAGGCACTGCAGATAGAGAGTAGCCCCCACTAACCATAGCTAGAGGAAACCTGTGAGCAGCAGCAAAGCCCTAGGGCAGCAATGCTGTGCTATGCTTAGTCACTTAGCTGTGTCCCACTCTTTACGTGTGACCCCATGGACTGTAGATGACCAGGCTCCTCAGTTCATGGGGACTGTCCAGGCAAGAATACTGGAATAGGTTGTCATGCCCTTCTCCAGGGGATCTTCCCAATCCTGGGATTGAACCCAGGTCTCCCACACTGCATTTCACTAAAAATTAAAAAAAAGATGCAAATAAGAAATATAATAATGGAAATAAGTGATTATAAAATAGTGAAAATTAAGCTGGTAAAAATAGTGAAGATCAAGCTGGTGGTTCTCAGGAATGAAATAGAAAAAAAAGCAGAGGAGATTAAACCACATTATGCTGCTGCTGCTGCTACGTCGCTTCAGTCGTGTCCAACTCTGTGCGACCCGAGAGACGGCAGCCCACCAGGCTCCCCTGTCCCTGGGATTCTCCAGGCAAGAACACTGGAGTGGGCTGCCATTTCCTTCTCCAATGCATGAAAGTGAAAAGTCAAAGTGAAGTTGCTCAATTGTGTCCGACTCTGAGCGATTCCATGGACTGCAGCCCACCAGGCTCCTCCATCCGTGGGATTATTCCAGGCAAGAGTACTGGAGTGGGGTGCCATTGCCTTCTCTGAAACCACATTATAAACACCAACAAATAAAATGGATATGACTAAACTATATTAAGAAATATTGTGGATAAACTATGGAAAGTCATGCAACATTAAATAGAAAAGAAGAACTTTTGAGGGTAGTCAAAGATTAGAGTGATGACAGGCATAGAAGACAGACAAAGGTTAGCCAACAGATAAACCTTGTATGAGACAAATGGTATAAAAATATTCAAAGTTATACTAAAATAAAAATCTGGAAATAAAGTCATGAATCTGCAGGTCCAAAGCACACACAATCTTCCCAGAAAAACTACTGAGAAATAACAGCTCTAAGACAAATCTAAATGAGATAATTGAACTTCAGAAATAAAAGGTTCATCTGTTCATCTAGGTAGGAAAATCAAATCACAATGTAGGCAGAAATCAGATTGGCACAAAAGATCTCCACAGTAATGCGAGAACACAGTGGAACAACGTCTACAAAATCTGAAGGAAAGAAAATACAAGTCCTGAATTTTATACCCAGCCAAGCTGTCTTTCAAGTAAAAAGGTATCAGGGACATTTTCACACGTGTGGAGCTAAGGAAACAACATTCATGAGTCTTTTCTGGAGAAAAATATTCTATTAACAAAAAATTGAAAGTGAAAAAGAAAAAAGGAAAGGAAAAGGTATAGTTAAAAATTAAAATAAGAAAGAAGGAAGGAAGAAAGGACTGGGGCTGAGAAATGAGTCTATTTAAATGCAAAGCTCATTCTAAATTGCCATGAGAATTGTGCTTCCATAACAGCATGAAACAGTTGTAAACCCTGACAAGGTAATAATAATGTTTTAAGGTATAGTATAAGTGCACTAATTTCCTAACTTTTATTACTGGGGAATCAACACATTGAGTCTAAAATAAAAACATACAGTTCTTTTTAAAAGCATGACCATAATATCTTAATATTTTTACTAGCTTTCTTCTTAACTATAAAAATATTTTTAGGAAAAATAATATATCATGAAGCAACATCTCTCTGAAGTTAATACTTATTTCAGTTTAACCTCAATTTTAAATTATTCTGTTCAATTTAAGTAAAATTGTATTTAACAACCTTTTATTAAAAATAGAGTGTATAATTTCATTTTTCCTCAACTATTTTTCCTTCTAGGATACACATATGCACAGAGAGGTGCCTAGAATGAGATTCATCAAATCTTGATCTTATTTTTTTTGTAATAGTCTATATTGCTTATATGTATACATTAAATGTATACACTATACATTTGCCATTTTTACCAAATTAAAATTCATTCTTTTAGAATTATTTCAGTGGCATCCATCAGATCTCAGATTGTGTCTTGCTCTATGAAATCAAAGCTGGTGTTTTGACAAAAGTGGGGCTTTAGGGGATATCTTAGCAGAAACCACAAGAGGATATCAGAAGGCCACAGGGAAGAAGAGCTGAGAGAGGGCCTCTCTGAGAGGATGAGAAGCAGATGGCCAGTTTTGAGGTGACACTGGGGACAGTGGGCACAGGGCAGTGTTGCCTGAACACCATGACTAAGGTGATGTTCATCTCTGTATTTGCCATCCAAGTGTGGGAAAAGGGATGGGACCTATGGACTCCAGCTTAGCTGACATTTACTACAAGCCCACTCTGTAGGAACCTGTTTAGGTCTGGACTATAATTACAGATGACAGCTCTTCACACCCAAGTTGGCTCCTTCCAATCCATTTCTCTGCAAACCCAGTTGCACCACCCAGTCCCCACCTGTTGAAACCCCTCCCTGGGTTCCTCTGGTTCTCAGCCCAACAAGAGGTCAGATGACTTGGCCAAGGTCACACAGTTAGTAACTGGGAGGTGAGGGATCTGAATTTGGTCAGTCTGGCTCCAGAGCCCATGGGCTTTGCAGCAGAGGCTCTGAGTGGGTCATGTCTCCCACCCCACCTAGCCAACAGGCCCCAATTCTCTCACACTGGAGAAGCATGGATTGAGGGTGCTTCATTTTGGAAGAGATGGATGGATTTGGCATCTCCACTTTGGCTCCTTCTATCCTCTTTTTTCCCACCCCCAACTTTCATAGTGAAGTTAAGAGAGGTTGGTACTGAGAGACTGACCTGGGAGTGATGAGTTAAGGATTTGAGTCTTGTGACCTCCAGTAAGTAAAACAGGTTTGCTTCAGAGTATTAATTAGCTGATCCTTCCTTTCACTCATGGCCCCTGTCATGGGCCCTGGTGATTTCTCCCAGGGTGCTGACCAGCCAGGGAGACAGATCACAGGGCCATGGATGGAGAATAAGTGGGTGGTACAGGTGGGGCCTCTTGAGAAACCTATATGCAGGTCAGGAAGCAACAGTTAGAACTGGACATGGAAAAACAGACTGG
Source organism: Bos grunniens (assembly GCF_055505025.1). NCBI lineage: Eukaryota > Metazoa > Chordata > Mammalia > Artiodactyla > Bovidae > Bos > Bos grunniens. Next base: position 12,935,077 of record NC_141166.1, read on the forward strand.
TTCCAAATAGGAAAAGGAGTATGTCTAGGCTGTATATTGTCACCCTGCTTATTTAACTTCTATGCAGAGTACATCATGAGAAACCCTGGGCTGGAAGAAGCACAAGCTGGAATCAAGATTGCCGGGAGAAATACCAATAACCTCAGATATGCAGATGACACCACCCTTATGGCAGAAAGTGAAGAGGAACTAAAAAGCCTCTTGATGAAAGTGAAAGAGGAGGGTGAAAAATTTGGCTTAAAGCTCAACATTCAGAAAACAAGGATCATGGCGTCCGGTCCCATCACTTCATGGAAAATAGATGGGGAAACAGTGGAAACAGTGTCAGACTTCATTTTTGGGGGCTCCAAAATCAGTGCAGATGGTGATTGCAGCCATGAAGTTAAAAGACACTTACTCCTTGGAAGGAAAGTTATGACCAACCTAGATAGCATATTAAAAAGCAGAGATATTACTTTGTCAACAAAGGTCCATCTAGTCAAGGCTATGGTTTTTCCAGTGGTCATGTATGGATGTGAGAGTTGGACTGTGAAGAAAGCTGAGCACAGAAGAATTGATGCCTTTGAACTGTGGTGCTGGAGAAGAGTCTTGAGAGTCCCTTGGACTGCAAGGAGATCGAACCAGTACATCCTAAAGGAGATCAGTCCTGGGTGTTCACTGGGAGGACTGATGCAGAGGCTGAAACTCCAATACTTTGGCCACCTCATGCGAAGAGTTGACTCATTGGAAAAGACCCTGATGCTGGGAGGGGTTGGGGGCAGGAAGAGAAGGGGACAACAGAGGATGAGATGGCTGGATGGCATCACTGACTTGGTGGACACGAGTTTGGGTAAACTCCGGGAGTTGATGATGGACAGGGAGGCCTGGCGTGCTGCGATTTGCAAAGAGCCAGACACGATTGAGTGACTGAAATGAAATGAAATGAATGAACAGGTAGGGCTGACTCCATTTCAGCTGAGACTTCAAAGACAGGGGAACTCTTGGGATGGAGAGCTGGGGAAGAGCATTCCAGGCTGTGGACAGATAGGAAGCCGTGAAAGTTGTGGTGAGAAGGCTGGATTTTATTGTAAGTGCAGTGGGAGGCCATTGGAGAATTTTAAGCCAGGAGGCACGTGATCTGATTTACTTTTTAGAGCATTACCCAGGCTGCCTGTTGGAAGTGGGAGGTGGGAGGCAGGAGAGGAACCAGTGGGAGGAGGTTTCATGGTGGTTCAGTTTCTAACTCACTCTCCTGCCTTCCTCTTTGCTTCCTGGCTGGCCTGGGACAGACAGCCCTGGAGCCTGGTCCTTCCTCCACTCCAGGCTTTAGAAGTTGGAATTCAGCGCTGCTGTGCCCTGGGAGGCAGAGATGTGGGCCCCCTGGAGAAACACATGCCTAATTCCCACTCAGCCCTCCTGACCCCCAGAATCACCTCCTCAACAGCCACGTCATGTTTACGGGGTGCAAAATGGCTAATTTGATGACAATCTTTGGCATTTGTATAATCCCTGACCTCAGCTTGGCCTTTTGTGCCCTAGAGGGAGAGAGAGGACAGGAATGGAGTGTGAGCCTAATGCACCAGGAAACTGCCTTCCTGGGCACCCCATTTCCTTTTCTATGCTATGATGCCTTGTTCTGGCATCTTAGAGTGGTTTCCACCCAACCACAAATTCATTTGTTCTTCACGCAGACCCTGTGAGGTCCATGATTATGTCCACCTGTCAGACGTGGAAACTGAGCCTGGGGAGGGGAAGTCACTTGTTTGGATCACTACCCAGTTGGTAGAGGCTTAGTTCTGTAATGACTATGTGACCTTGGGTGAGGCACTTAACCTCTCCTGGGGTCTGCTTCTTGCATGGTGCAATGGAGAGGTTCAAGTGGATTAGGATACATTTTACACACCTGACAGGTAAGAGAGATCACTGCGAGCCTGGGTATCACTGTTACCACTGAGCACCCTGGGCTCAGCAGGAAGCTCTTCTTTATTTCCCTGGCACCGATTCTCCAAACCAAAGACCCCAGCAGGCGAGCAGGCAAAAGCTAAATGACTTGTCTTTATCAATATCTCTCCCGCAGCTTGCTGTTTTCCCTGTGGCCCAAGTAAGGAAAACCCATTCCTACTTCTGGGAGCTCCAAGCCTTGCCAGGCCCTCAGACTCCTTAGAATCCCAGCACGTCAGAGCTGGATTCAGATTCTGTCAGACTTTCAATTTCACTGTGCCAATGGGGAAACTGAGGCCTGAGAGTAAATAATAATAGTAATAATAATAAAATGCCCGTGTCATTGCTGTCAGTTACAGACGATGAGAAGAAAATTCATATCAACCTGACTTTAGCACAAAGGAGAAGTGTTGACATAAGTAACTGACAAGTAAAAGAGGAGGGTTTCAGGAGTGGTTTGATCAAGAGCTCAAACAAGGTCTGAGTCTCACTCTCTCCCTGCTCTGGTTCTGCCCCATCACCTCCATCGTCAGACTTTGAATGATGGTAAAATGTTGCAGCATCCTTTTTGTCCCCTAAGGCTCAATTTCAGAGGCAAAGCGCCAGTGCTTCAGTCTCAGCATCCCCAGTTAGTGCTTCATTGCATCTCATTGGATTTTATCAGGGCCATGTGACCATCCTTGAGCCAATAACTGTGGTCAAGTTAACGTAGATCCCTAACTGGTTGGGGCTACCCAGAACCACAGACTGAGAGTAGAAGGAGGGGTTACCTTTGGTCCCTCCCAATTCAAGGACTGTTGTTGGCATAAAAGGACACGAGTACTGAAGCGGTAAAGAACTGATACCTGCTGGTGTACACACACTGGGTGGAGCACCTGCTGCCACAGATGTCAGTCTAAGTACTTGGCATCCGGGACCGCAGATCTCCCCAGCAAGCTGCCAGGTGGGCATCCTCAAGAGGAAGAAACTGAAGTCAGATTGGGAGGTGACCTACCTAAGGCATAGCCAGAACAGTTCAAAGTCAGCAACCCAGGTGCATTTCAGAGCAGTTACCACTGGAGGTAACGGGCTCAGTCCCAGTGAAGAATGCTAGGAGACATTCTAGAACATGCCTGCCAGCTATCCCACAGGGGTCCTCAGGTCCTCACCCATCCTGGGTGGAAGGCTGTGTGCCTGGCATGCAGGCCGAGAGGAGGCCTCAGATGGAGACTTGCAGGTGCTTGCTGGACCATTCTAGTGGTAGGATCTGGGGTGGGGTATGTTGAGGGGGTGTGCCTGGAACCTGGGCAGCATCTGCTGAGTGTATGATTGACAGAGGGGGAGAGAATCTTCTCTCTCCTTTCCAGCCTCACCCACCTCTTCCTGACCACCCCTACCCCACAGAGGAGAAGTTGATTCATCAGAACCACAGTCGTGGGGTACAGGGATACTGTGCCACAGCCGTGTGTAGCCTTTCCCTTCCACTTTCTGCAGCTCCCGCGTGGTGGGCAGATGTAGGCAGGGCTCACCTCTCCCTCTACTTTGTCCAAAAGTTAGGTCAGAAACTGCAAGCTCGGTCCTATGTCCCCCTTCCCTTCTTGAATGTCCTTCCCTCTTGTACAGTCAGCCAAATGTAAACTAACCTCAAAACTGACGTATGAGTGGACTTCCCTGGTGGTGCAGTGGTTAAGAATCTGCCTGTCAATGCAGGGGGCACAGGGTTGATCCCTGGTCTGGGAAGATTCCACATGCCTGGGAGAAACTAAGCTCTCCAGCCGCAACTACTGAACCTGTGAACCTAGATTCCTAGAGCAACAAGAGAAGCCACCGCAAGGAAGAGTAGCCCCTACTTGCTGCAACCAGAGAAAGCCCATAGCAAATGAAGACCCAAATGCAGCCAAAAAATAACGACCCCCCAAACTCCCCCAAAACTCACATGGGAGCAAAGAGGCCCATTTAAGTTTTGAGCCTAAGCTAGAAATACCTACAAGAGGCATAGTCAGGATGTGGGATAACACAGCCTGCACAGAAAGACCCAGAGCAGAGGGCAAGAGAAACCATGGGCTTGGCAAAACGTGGCCTTGTCATCATGGCTGGATTGCTGGGCCACCTTTAAGCAGGCTGCCAAAAATTCCGTGGTGCTGTGAACCCCAAATATTGAGAATCATCCTGGCCTTGGCAGGTGGGCAACCTCCCTTTTACTTCTGGGCTGCTGGTTTGCACAGCCATCCTGGATGGAGGGACAAAGAGACCTACATGCCCCCACCTCCCCAAGTTGGCTGCCCCCCAACACCATCACCTGATTTCCTTTCCTCACCAGTCCCGGGCTCCGGGTCCATGGACATCAGTGCAGACCCAGAGGAGCCAGAACTCTGGCTCTACTTTTCTTCCTTCTCTGCAGCCTCAGCCACCTTGTCCTCACCCACACATCAGGCCAGCGCTCCGGGCTCATAATTTCAAAGGTCTTTTCACTTTTCTAGGTCAGAATTTTATTGCTTTTGGCCAAAGGCCACTTTGAAATTTACCAAGCGAAGAGGAAGCACAACATGGTCTTTAGAGTAAATGATGGGGCTCAGGATGGAGTGCATGGGGCTGATTCAGCGGCTCCATCTGGACTGATTCTACCTGCTCTTCCCACAGCCCCTACCTGACCCATGTGGCAGACACAGCGCATCAGGTGGGGCTGTGATTTCTCTCCTCCTGATAAGCATGGAGCCCGGGGCACCATCATGGCCAAGGGGCTGCTGGAGGCCCTGGCAGAGGCAGAGAGGCTGGAGGGAGGGCAGCGCTGCAGGGGTGAGGGGTTGAGGGGTGGGGGCCTCCATGTCCACCGTCTGCTCTGTGCCCGGTGAGGCCGTGTGCATTGTGGCTGGGATGCAGACCCCTCCGGGCCTCAGTGTCCCCAGCCAGAACCCTCGTGGCTGCAGCGAGGGTTCAGTGAGGCAATGAAGAGGGAGTCCATAAGCCTGGCACAAGTCAGCTTCCAGGGACCTTGAGCTCAGGGCTTCCATAACTTTTCTTCTGCCCCTCAGTCTCTTGGGGATGCAAAGTTAGGAAGCAAGTTTTGGCAGTGATTTTGTCTCTCACTGAACCATGAACCAGGGCGCTGGGGTGAGATCTGGGGGCCGTAACAGGAGAAAGTAGAGCCAAGGCTTGGGCCTTGACTGGCCAGGGCTCCTATGGGACTGTGGGCATGCGGGTCCCACGGCTGGATCGCGGCCAGGCGTGGACAGAGCTGGGGGCTGTACACGGGGCGGTGGAGCACCGCTGGGGCGGCTGAGTCACAAACACCCAGGGCTTCGGGATTCCTTCCTGGGGCTGCAGGACTCTGAAGCTGAGTCCCTCCTGGGGAGCCAGTGTGAGCGAGTCAGCAGGGCCCTCCACACCCAGGACTCCCCAGAGGCTGTGTCCATCAGGGTCCTCTATGCGGAGTTGGGGTCCAGGGGGAGGAAAAGGGGGTGGGGCTGGAGCTGAGAGCAGAAACTGGACAATCAGTCCCCCTCTGAGCCTCACCTGACACCCCGAGAATGACAGTGTTGGTTCTGGCTGCAGAGCTTCTGGGAGGAGGGGATGGGGGGCCAAGGGCGGAGATCGGCCAGGGCTGGCACTGATGGGAGGGTCTGGGAGGAGGTGGGAACGGAGTGAGCTAATGCAGACAGTGGTTCCCAGAGGCTGGAGCGAGGCAGACTCACCCGGGGAGGTGGTTAAATACAGATTCCCTGGCCCCACCCCTTCCCAGAGGTTCTGGTGTCTGGGTCTGGGGAGGGTCCTGGGAACCTGCATGTAAACAAGCCCCTCCCCTACTCAGGAGGCTGCAGACCACACTTTGGTGGCCCCTGGGGTATCTTCCTGGGGTTTGGGCTGGAATTGGAGGACCCTGAGTGGGCCAGGGTCTGGCAGGCCACAGGTGAAAGTGTGAGGAGGTGCAGAGCTCAGGGAACGGGGAGAAGAGGGCTTTACTGGAAAGGCAGGTGGGCCGGCCTCTGGGCGACATCTGTCACACAGAACTCGCGGACCAGCCTGGTTCTGTGAGGTTTACCCCTCTGAATCTGGCTGGGGGCAATCTCGGGCTGCGTTGACCAGTAGGAGATGGCAGGTGATGCTGGACTGGTTTCTGGGCCCGAGCAGCTCCCTCTTCCTGCCTCTCATGACTGTCCCTCTCGGGAGGCCAGAGTTTCGTGTCTAACGGGCTGCGAGGAAGCCCAGGAAACCACGGGAGGGACAGCCTGGGGAGAGTGAGGCCCGCTGACCCCAGCTGTGGCGGCTGAGCCATCCCGGGTAACACACTTGGTGAGGGAAGGTGGCGTCTGGCGCCTCGCAGCCCCAGCAGGCCTGTTGGGGGAAGAACTGAAGCCGCTGACAACCAGAACCGAGGCCCAGACACACGGCCCCATTGAGCCCTGCCGGCCACCCGGCCATGGCCTGTCACTGCAGATGCCTGTGCTGTCCTCCATGTGCCAAGTTCCTGGCCCTGAAAATTGTGAGCAAAGTTTTAAGCCACTGAGTTTCAAAGCAGTCTGTTTCACAGTGACAGAGAACCAGAACACCTGGACGAACCTGGCATTCCATCTGTAAAAATGCGGGAAATAACACAGCCCTGGGAAGTCAGAGTCAGACACTTGAGGACTCTTGAGATTCAGCTCTGCCACTCAGCACCAATCAGGCTCACTTAAGGGCCATCTCACCTGGAAGTTGTTGTTGTTCAGTTGCTAAGTTGTGTCCCACTCTTTGTGACCCCAGGCGCTGCAGCACGTCAGGCTTCCCTGTCCTTCACTATCTCCCCAGAGTTTGCTCGAACTCGTGTCTTTTGAGTCAATGATGCCATTCAACCATTTCATTCTCTGTCCTCCCCTTCTCTTCCTGCCGTCAATCTTTCCCAGCATCAGGGTCTTTTCCAGTGAGTCAGCTCTTTGCATCAGGTGGCCAAAGTATTTGTGCTTCAGCTTCAGCATCAGTCCTTTCAGTGAATCTTCAGGGTTGATTTCCTTTAGGATTGACTGGCTTGATCTCCTTGCTATCCAAGGGACTCTCAAGAGTCTTCTCCAGCACCTGGAAGTGGAAGTTAGTATTAGTGCCTGTCTCCTTTGGCTTTCTTGGGATTAAGAGCTAATCCATTTGAAGTGCTTAGAACTGTGCCAGCCTATATCTCAGACTAATAGATGCCAGCCATGATTGTCACCCACCATCACCTGACGCAAAGAGCTGACTCATCTGAAAAGATCCCAATGCTGGGAAAGATTGAGGGCAGGAGAAGGGGACGGAAGAGGATGAGATGGTTGGATGGCCTCACCGACTCAATGGACATGAGTTTGGGTAAGCTCCGGGAGTTGGTGATGGACAGGGAGGCCTGGTGTGCTGCAGTTCATGGGGTCGCAAAGAGTCAGACACAACTGAGTGACTGAACTGAACTGAATCACATGTATGACTGGGTTAAATTAGAGCGTGTGGGGGCCAGGTGCCCAGTAAGCACTCCGTGTACATGTGCTGTTGTCAATAAGGACACACTCTATATCCAGACCAAACTCTAATTAAAAAAAGATACATATACCCCGATGTTCATAGCAGCACTATTGGCAAGAGCCAAGACGTGGAAACAGCCTAAATGTTCATCAGCAGGTGAGTGGATAAAAAGATGTGATATAGAGTTCCCTTGTGGTCTAGTGGTTAAGAATCCACCTGCCAACGCAGGGGTCGTGGGTTCAGTCCCTGGTTCGGGAAGATCTCACATGCCGAGGAGCAACGAGGCCTGCATACCACCACTACTGAAGCCTGTGCTCTGCAACAAGAGAAGCCACTGCAATGAGAAGCCCAAGCACCACAGCTAGAGAAAGGCTGTGTGCAGCGATGAAGACGCAGTGAAGCCAAAAATAAATAACAAATAAATCTTTTTAAAAAAGCACACACATTCATAAAAGGAAGACGTGTTATATATATATACAATGGAATACTGGAGAAGGAAATGGCAACCCACTCCAGTATTCTGGCCTGGAGAATCCCATGGACAGAGGAGCCTGGCAAGCTACAGTTCATGGGATCGCAAAAGTCGGACACGACTTAGCGGCTAAAACCACCACCACCATAGAAAAGAATGAAATATTGCCATTTACAGCAACATGGATAATCTAGAGATTATCGTATTAACTGAAGGTGGAAAGAGAAAGACAAATACCGTATGACATCACCTCTATGTGAAATCTACAATATGATACAAATGAACCTATTTACAAAACAGAAACTGACTCGTAAAAGCAGAGGACAGATTGCCAAGGGGGAGGGGCCCTGAGGGAGGGATGGACTGGGAGCTGGGATTAGCAGACGCAAACTCGTATACAGAGAATGCGTGAGCAACACGGTCCTACTGGGTAGCACAGGAAAACTATATTCAGTATCCTGTGATAAACCATAATGGAAAAGAATATGAAAAAGAATGTGTGTATAAGTTTAACTGAATCTCTTTGCTGTACAGCAGAAATTAAAACAACATGGCAAATCAACCATATTTCAATAAAAAAGGATGTACTTACTGATTGACTGAGCACCTACTATTGCCAGATAGTGTCCCAGGAGCTTGGGGTCACATCAGAAACAAACACACCAAGATCTGCCTGTGATGGGGCAGGAGGAAAGTGAAGGGGGATGAACTAGTGAAGTCCCCCCACCCCACAGTTATGTGACTGTGCAGACCTTGAGAAAAGCGAGGCAGAGGTGAGGGAGTTATTGAGCAAAACTGCCCTGAGGCCCAGCGAGGGTGTGGCTCTCCTGGTGGACGTGCCGATTTGCTGTCCAGCCCCGTCTGCCCCGGTACTCTCTGTGACCTTCCAGCAGGGGAAGCAAGAGACCAGCCAGCCCTCCCTGGGCGGGGCCCTCAAAAACAAGCCGAGTTTCCTGGTGACCCAGATGAAAAACATACGGCTTGGAAAGTGCTGCTCCAACAGAATTATCCGAACCTTTTATCATCAGAGCCAGTCTCACAGCAGACATCTGGCGAAGGTGTCAATTGTCATAGTTAATTAAATCTTCCCCAGATTCCTGGTGCCATGCCTGTCAGCAGGAGCCACCTGCCTCCTCTGCAAGGATAGGGGATGGGGAGGGATTGACCCCGTGCCTAGGTGCAATCCCCTCCTGTGGGAGCTCAGGGGTCTCCGTGGCTCCTGGCAGCCAAAGAGGAGCAGCTTCACCCAGGGGAGGTAGTGGTTACCCCACACCCTTCAAGCTGATGGCTTCTGCGACCTCAGAGCAGGGGGCGTCTTCAGACAATAATAACCAAAGTGTAACACTAATGGTGATACAGCTCTTGTGTCCTGACAGCCTATTGTGTGCCCATCTCTTCAGTCCGCTGATGCACTCCAGTGTCTAGATCAGTGCCGGCCCATGGTAGCTGCTCATCAGAGGATGGGTGGATGGGAGGCTGTGTGGATGGGTGGGTGAGTGAATGAATTTAAGAAAAACATTCCTTAACTCATGGGCTTTCCTGGTGGCTCAGATGGTATCCACCTGCAATGCAGGAGACCCGGGTTTAATTCCTGGGTCAGGAAGATCCCCTGGAGAAAGGAATGGCTTACCCACTTTAGTATATCTTGCTTGGAGAATTCCATGGACAGAGGAGCCTGGTGGGCTACAGTCCATGGGGTTGCAAAGAGTTGGACGCGGCTGAGCAACTAACACTTTTGTCGTCCTTAACTCATACCAGAGGAACTGGAATTTAAGTCCATGTTTCCTCTCTGTGAGCTTTGCCAGGGTGACAGCTCTTCTGGGGGAATCTTCTATGATCTCAGTCACTTCACAGGCTGGTGGTTGGGAGGGCAGTTCCTGGGGAGGAGCCATTCAGTCTAAGAGGCAGGCTGGTGGGCAGGCGGAGGGCCCTGGCAGGGTGGCCAGAGGGCAGGAAATGCTCAGGGGCTTTGAAAGCCAGAGCCTGGTCTTCAACCATCCACAGAGCTGGGGAGGAGGGGGAGGGGGAAGGATGCGGGTGAATCAGAGGAGGGGCTGCAGGTCCTAGGTCCACCGCCAATAGCTGTGTGACCCTGGGCTTGTCACCTCCTGCTCTGGGCCTCTTTTTCAAGAGTAAACAGCATTGCCCTCACCCGGGGTTCCAGCTGCAAGGCTGCTTTGAAGATGAAGGGAAGTGGTGGGAAAGGATGTGGGGTCGCTTTGAACCAGGGCTCAGAGCTCAGTGCTCCGGGAGGGGAAGGGGCTGACTTTGGCTTTCCCATGAGTGCACAGCCACCCCTCTGCCAGCAGCCTGCTCTCCCCCTGTGCAGGACTGACTGGGGCCCAGGTGGGCTGGGAAGGTGCCTCTGAGAAGTTGTTTGCAGTTTACAAGGGATGAGACCAAGACCTCAAGAAAGACGGCCACCTGCCTTGGGGTGACATGGTGCCTTGAGGTTCACAGGCGCCTGCGCCATCTCACGTCAAGGCAGGAAGGCGCCCAGAATCTCAGGCTTCCTGGGAAGCCCTGCTGCTTTCCAGGCTCACTTCCTGCAGGAGGGCCACTGCTAACTTTCCTCCTTCCTGCCCAAGCCTGGCTGAATAATGGGGTGCAGTGGGGGGCCCTTCCGTCAGGGCAGAGGGCAACTGTGGCACAAAATTGGGCAGGGGGCTGGTGAAGGGACAGAGCAAAAAGAGGGTCAGAAGCGGGAGAGGCTTCCTTCAAGAAGCTTCCTGAACTTACACCAGGAGCTCCTACTCTGTCCCTCCCTTAGGGCGCTTCTCTGCCTGAAATTTCCCGCCTGTCTGTGTGTGGGTGAAAGAGGCAAGAAAAAGTGAAAGAGGAAAGTGAAAAAGTCAGCTTAAAACTTAACATTCAGAAAGCTAAGATCATGGCATCTGGTCCATTTCATGGCAAATAGATGGGGAAACAAAGGAAACAGTGAGAAACTTTATTTTCTTGGGCTCCAAAATCACTGCAAATGGTGACTGCAACCATGAAATTAAAAGATGCTTGCTACTTGGAGGAAAAGCTATGACCAACCTAGACAGCATATTAAAAAGCAGAGACATTACTTTACCGACAAAGGTTTGTCTAGTCAAAACTATGGTTTTCCAGTAGTCATGTATGGATGTGAGATCTGGAATATACAGAAAGCTGAGTGCCAAAGAACTGATGCTTTTGAACTGTGGTGTTGGAGAAGACTCTTGAGAGTCCCTTGGACTGCAAGGAGATCCAACCAGTCCATCCTAAAGGAGATCAGTCCTGAATATTCATTGGAAGGACTGATGTTGAAGCTGAAACTCCAGTATGCGAAGAACTGACTTATTTGAAAAGACCCTGATGCTGGGAAAGATTGAGGGCAGGAGGAGAAGGGGATGAGAGGATGAGATGGTTGGATGGCATCACCAACTCAAGGGACATGAGTTTGGGTAAACTCCGGGAGTTGGTGATGGACAGAGAAGCCTGGTGTGCTGCAGTCCATGGGGTTGCAAAGAGTCGGACACAACTGAGCGACTGAACTGAACTGTGCATGGGTCTGTCCCCTCAACCCCAAGGAAGGGGAGCTCAGAGATGGGGGATCATCTGTCATTATGAGCCAAAAGTCTGCACGGATCATCTCCTACATCCCAGTGCAGCTTCTAGGGGCTTCAGCTGCAGTGCTGAGTGGCTCAGACAAAAATCCCTTCCCCGGATAGTTACTGAGGTTGGGATGGACATGCACACGCTGCTATATTTAAAATGGATAACCAACAATATATGGCACATAGAACTCTGCTCAATAAAAACTCCCTTCCCTAAAGTGTCTATTAAACAAATAAGCCCACAAATAAATACATGATTATCATTCGTGTTATGTACTCTGAGGAAAAGACATAGAACTGTAGAGGATAAAACCTCATGTAGATGGGAGATGGTGGTCAGCGAAGGTTCTCTGAGGAGATGACACCTAATTTGATGTGTGGAAGGAGAGGGCCCTCCAGGTGGAGGAACCACCTGAGGGAGAAGGAGTCAGTCCCTTTAATATCCATGGCTGTGAAGGGCAGGGAGCTGACCAGAGAGAAGAGAGATGCAGGGAAGGGTTTCCAGCCAGGAAATGATGGGGCAGTATTTGGAGCCGATGACTCTGTGGAAGGATGGCGGATGGGGGACAGGTGTCGAAGTGGGGAAATCAGTGGGGAGGCCATGGGGGTCCCAGGAGGGATGACTGGGCTGGGGGTGGAGGTGGGAGATGGACAACAGGGGAGGCATGTCAAATGCAGCCATTGGTTGGGTTGACGAGTGGCTATGACATGGTAGGGGCATGGTGATGGCCCTGGGCGAGGGGATGGCAAGCTGCCCCCTCCCCGTCCCTCCAGGACTCCTGTCAGCCCAGGCTCTGGGACCAAGTCGGCCCCCACCCTCATGCTGCAGGACCCCTGGCCCCATATGTGGCTTGAAAAATGAAAAAAAAAAAAAGAATAACAGACAAAGTGGAAGAAAAAATAAAGTCACTCAAAGTGGAAAAAAAAAAAAAAAAAGGCAGACCCTAGATACTCCCCATATCGAGGTCCTCTTTCTGGGGCTGGAGACGGAGTCAGGTGCAGGGATGAGGGACTAGTGTCTTGACTCTCCCTGTTCTGATGGGGAGAGTGACCTTGGGCAAGACTCTCCTAGACCCCCACGGAAGAACGGCTGCAAGAGGGCAAAGGGATCTGGGTCAGGTGACCCCAGGGAGGCTCGAGACCCTGCCCTCCCGGTGTGGCCTCAGTTGAGGGGAAGGGTTAATGCGTGAGGTGCTCTGATGGTGCTGCTGGCCTGTCTGTTCCTCCTCTCCTGTGATTAATTCAGTTGGTAAAGCGGTATTTACGCTGGAAATTTAATCGTCATTTCTGATGGCAAAGGAATAGAAAAATAAATTGAAAGTGTCAGAAGATGCATTAGGGTGGGTGATGGAGTGGAGCAGGGGCCGCCTACCTGGCCTCCCCATTGGGCGATTTACGGGACCAAGAAATTAGCCAAGTTTCTGTTTCCACAATCGTAGAATCAGGAACTAGGGGTAAAGGGGGGAAAGGGGGAGGCTAGGGGGTGGGAGGTGAGAGAGAAGGGCAGGGCCCGTCTCTGATTACACAGGATGCGGTGGGTCGGGGGAGGCGCAGTGAGGCTCCCACCTTCCACTGCTGGGCTGGGAGGATCCTGAGGGGTCTGGTCTCCCAGGAGAAGGTGGTCTTGGCAGCACTGATCCAGGGTCCACTCATCTGGGGAAGGTAGTCCCCACCTCCTCCAGCTGCCCCTCTGCTTCAGGCAGAGAGCCCACCAGTGAGAGGGCCCACCTCACTGGGGGTCTCTGTTGGGACACGGTGATGATAGCTTACGGTGAACGGTGTCGGATTCGTGATCTCTGAAGAAGATTTAACTTCAGGACCAGCGACCAGGCTTGATCACTCAAGAGCTTTTGTATAGCAGAGTTTTATTAAAGTGAAAAGGGATAGAGAATGTTTCTGACATAGACATCAGAGGGGGACAGACAATGCCTCCCTCGCTAGTCTTAGTAAAGGGAGTTATATACTTTTTCAATTGGTTATTACAATAAATCAAAAGAATGTCTCAAGGTTGTAAAGGTCTTCCCAGGCCCACTCCCACAATATACATTTTAAGATAATGGGATTAGCCAGAAGGTTTTCAGGAAGGAGAAACCGTCCTCAAGCAGATACATTGTTTTTCAGTTCAGTTCAGTCGCTCAGTCGTGTCCAACTCTTTATGACCCCATGGACGGCAGCACGCCAGGCTTCCCTGTCCATCACCAACTCCTGGAGTTTACTCAAACTCATGTCCATTGAGTCAGTGATGCCATCCAACCATCTCATCCTCTGTCATCCCCTTCTTCTCCTGCCTTCAATCTTTCCCAGCATCAGGGTCTTTTCAAATGAGTCAGTTCTTGGCATCAGGTGGCCAAAGGACTGGAGTTTCAGCTTTAGCATCAGTCCTCCCAATGAATATTCAGGGCTGATTTTCTTCAGGATGGACTGGTTGGATCTCCTTGCAGCCCAAGGGACTCTCAAGAGTCTTCTCCAACACCACAGTTCAAAAGCACCAATTCTTCGGCACTCAGCTTTCTTTAGAGTCCAAATCTCACATCCATACATGACCACTGGAAAAACCATAACCTTGACTGGACGGACCTTTGTTGGCAAAGTAATGTCTCTGCTTTTTAAAATGCTCTCTAGGTTGGTCGTAACTTTTCTTCCAAGTAGCAAGCATCTTTTAATTTCATGGCTTCAGCCAATATCTACAGTGATTCTCGAGCCCCCAAAAATAAAGTCTGCCACTGTTTCCACTGTTTCCCCATCTATTTTCCATGAAGTGATGGGACTGGATGCCATGATCTTAATTTTCTGAATGTTGAGCTTTAAGCCAACCTTTTCCCTCTCCTCTTTCACTTTCATCAAGAGGCTCTTTAGTTCTTCACTTTCTGCCATAAGGGTGGTGTCATCTGAATATCTGAGGTTATTGATATTTCTCTCAGCAATCTTGATTCCAGCTTGTGCTTCATCCAGCCCAGCATTTCTCATGATGTATTCCGCATGTAAGTTAAATAAGCAGGGTGACAACATACAGCCTTGACGTACTCCTTTTCCTATTTGGAACCAGTCTGTTGTTCCATGTCCATGTTAAACTGAGCTGTTTGTTGTGTAATCATCTGTTCTGGGCTTAAAGGAAAAAAAACTTTTTATGTGATTAAGACTAAGGAAGAATCTTGAGAAGACTCTTGAGAGTCCCTTAGACTGCAAGGAGATCCAACCAGTCCATCCTAAAGGAGATCAGTCCTGAATGTTCATTGGAAGGACTGATGAAGCTTAGTTCTGAAAGCTGAAACTGAAACTGAAACTGAAAGCTGAAACTCCAATACTTTGGCCACCTGATGCCAAGAACTGACTCATTGGAAAAGACCCTGATGCTGGGAAAGATTGAAGGCAGGAGGAGAAGGGGACGACAGAGGATGAGATGGTTGGATGGCATCACTGACTCAATGGACATGAGTTTGAGTAAACTCCAGGAGTTGGTGATGGACAGGGAGGCCTGGTGTGCTGCAGTTCATGGGGTTGCAAAAAGTTGGACACAACTGAGCGACTGAAATGAACCGAACTGAAGACTAAGGAATGTAGAGGAGAAAAAAAAAAAAAAAAAAGACACTTGTCCTTTCCTCGTCCTTGAGAATTTCAGACCCCTATCTCTGCTTGGAGAGCCCTAGACCCCTTTCTCCTCCTTGGGGGACCCCGGACTTATCAACTTGCCTAGGAATTGACTCTCTCAGTGAGCTCATGTCTCTGCGAGTTTGCAGGGAGCAGGGTCTCCTCGGTAGTTCCTGGACTCTCTAGAGGCTTCTGACCAGGGAGGACTAGGCTCCCCCAGCTGACAGCGGGCTTCCAAAGGTGGGCTGTGTCTTCCAGTGAGTTAGCGTCTCCTTAGGACAAGTCTTGATGTCACCACGAGGCTGGAGACTCCTTGGGGCAGGTCTCTGACTCTGTCCCCAGGTTGGTGGCTGCTGAGAGAAATGTGTGTCTCCTCCCTCAGACAGGGTTCCTGAAGTCAGAACTGTCCCTTCCCCCACCACCTGAGGCCTCCCTGAAGGCAATGGTCAAGCCTCCCCCATTAGACATCCTGTCTTCAGTCCTCATAACAGGCTGGTGGTGGGTGGAGTCTGCTGAAGTCTCAGGAGTCAGGCTGGTTCTGCGCAGATCTGGCAGACATGTGGAGGGAGGGCTGGAGATGGAGGGGAGGCTGCCTGCTGACTCTCAGATCCCTTGGACAAGGGGAAGGGCCTTGTCAAGAGGGGAAGGGCTGCCAAGAGCCCAGGGAACATGAGGACAGGCTCTCACTGTGTCCTCCAGCCCTGGAGGTACCTGGTGGGCCAGGACCCTGCCAATGTTTAAAACCCGCTTCTTCCTGATTACGGTGGAACAGGGAGAGCCCAGCCCTGGAGGCAGGAGCTCTGGGCTCTGGCCCATTCACTCATTCATTCATTCACCAAGTATTTCTGGAGCACCTACTATGTGCCTGGCACCATACAGGGCAGGGGGGTGTAGCAAGGGCACAAAAAATGTTCCTGCCCTGCAGAGCTTGCATCCTTGAACGGGAAATTGATAATAAGTACACCAGTGAACAAATAGGGCTTCTCTGGTGGCTCAGTGGTCAAGAACTCACCTGGAGTGCAGGAGATGTGGGCTTGATCTCTGAGTTGGGAAGATCTCCTGGAGAAGGAAATGGCAACCCACTCCAGTATCCTTGCCTGGGAAATCACATGGACAGAGGAGCCTGATGGGCTGTAGTCCATGGGGTTGTAGAGTCAGACAGGACTTAGCAACTAAACAACAACAGCCACACCAATGAACAAATAAGCAAGATAACTTCTGAAGTGTTGGATGAAAGTGAAAGTGAAAGTCGCTCAGTCATGTTCGACTCTTTGCGACCCTGTGGACTATACAGTTCATGGAATTCTCCAGGCCAGAATACTGGAGTGGAGAGCTGTTCCCTTCTCCAGGGGGATCTTCCCAACCCAGGGATTGAACCCTGGCTGTGACATAAATAAAGCAGGATGATGTGGAGAGTGCCCAGGGTGGGGGATTCTTTCTCCAGGGGGTCTGGGAAGACGTTCAGACTTTAGGCTGAGATCTGTGGGTGAGAGGTTATCCCAAGTGTCAGAATGGTGAATACGATGGCCTCGGCATCATCTCGGAGTCATCCAGGGTCAGGGTGGCTGCACTGTGGTATGTGAGGGGCTGCAGAGCTCTAAGAGGCTGTGGGATTGGCTGTCATTTCACTCACAACCTCATGGCCACGGTGAGGACTCTGAAACTTACTCTCGGAGCAGCAGAAGCCCCTGGAGGTTTTCAAGCAGGAGAATTACCAGCTGTGTATGTTTTTATGAGGCCACACTCACTGTGGTGGGTAGTGGGTGCAGAGGGGCATGAAAGAGTAGGGGAATGTGGAAGCACTAAAGGTGTCCAGTGGGGGAGCTGTGGGCCTGGGCCAGGGTACCTGCAGTGCACGTGGGCAGAGCCAGGAGGAACTCAGACACACCGTGGAGGTTGAATCAAGAGAACTGGATGATGAACTTGACTTAGGTAGTGGGAGGGGCGACTCTCAAGTTCTCAGATTGATGAACTGGTGGATGGAGGTGCAGTGTGCAGGCTCAGGGAAGGCTTGGGTAGGTAGGTTTGAGGAAGAGGAAGTTCTATTTTGGATATGCTGGGTTCCAGCTGCTTCTTAGATGCACAACAGGGGATATCAAACATGCCATGGTGGGCTTTGGTACAGTGCACCAAATTTTCCTGGTCTCCTTCCAGACGTGTGGGCTTCCTCGGTGGCTCAGACAGAAAAGAATATGCCTGCAACGCAGGAGACTTGGGTTTGATCCCTGGATTGGGAAGATCCTCTAGAGAAGGGAATGGCTACCCACCCTAGTATTCTTGCCTGGAGAATTCCATAGACAGAGGAGTTGGGCGGGCTACAGTCCATGTGGTCACAAAGAATCAGACACAACTGAGCAACTAAAACACACACACACACACACACACACACAGGTCCCAGACATTTGAAATTGCACCCGGCTGCCCACTTGAACTTGAATGAGGCCATTGACTTGCTTTATGCAATGAAATGTGACTGAAAGTAACATGTACAGGTGGGAATTTAAGAATCTGTGCACAGTTTCCCCTGTCCCTTTTTCTCTCTGCTGCAATGACCAGAAGTGCTCCATTTAGGCCCAGCATCCAGGGTCTAGAAGGAAAAATAACATGGATCAGAAGGCCCAGCCAACCAAGCAGGACAGGTGGCATGAATGAGGAAGAAACCCATTTAATTTTAAGTCACTGAGATCTGGGGCATATCTGTTACCACAGCATATCCTAGCTTAACCTGACTGATGTGAAGCTCAGAGTTTGGAACTCAGTGAAGTGCTCCTGTAAAATTGGGAGTCTTTAGTGATTGATTTAAAACCTTTTTTTTCCCCTTCAGGTTATAAGATACTGGTGTGGGGGACTTTCCTGGTGGTTCAGTTTAGTTCAGTTCAGTCGCTCAGTCATGTCCAACTCTTTGAGACCCCATGGACTGCAGAATAACAGGCCTCCCTCATTGCCAACTCCTAGAGTTTACTCAAACTCATGTCCATTGAATTGGTTATGCCATCCAACCATCTCATCCTCTGTCATCCCCTTCTCCTCCTGTCTTCAATCTTCCCCAACATCAGGGTCTTTTCAAATGAGTCAGTTTTGTTCTTCGCATCAGATGGCCAAAGTATTGGAGTTTCTGCTTCAGCATCAGCCCTTCCGATGAATATTCAGGACTGATTTCCTTTAGGATGGACTGGTTGGATCTCCTTGCAGTCCACGGGACTCTCAAGAGTCTTCTCCAACACCACAGTTCAAAAGCACCAATTCTTCAGTGCTCAGCTTTCTTTATAGTCCAACTCTCACATCCATACATGACTACGGGAAAAACCATAGCTTTGACTAGACGGTGGTTCAGTGGTTAAGAATCCACCTGCCAATGCAGGGCACATGGGTTCAATCCTTGGTTCGCGAAGATTCCACATGCCTCGGGGCAACTAAGCCGATACACTGTAACCACTGAGCCCGAGTGCCTACAGCCCGTGCCCCGCAACAAGAGAAGCCCGTGTACCACAACTGGAGAGTAACCCTCTCCGGCCACAACTAGAGAAAACCTGGGAGCAGCAAGGAAGACCCAGCGAAACCAAAACCAAAACGAACAAAAGATACTGGTAACGAGAGGAGGGAGATAAATGCCCCTTGACTTTTCTGCCTCTTATCACACATCTGCCCAATGGGGTCACTATTTTCCCCCGAAGTCCAGGCTCCACCCCAACATCCCCTCAGAAGCTCGAACTCCCAGGTTGATACTCTAAAGCTCACCCAGCTCTGCCACCTCCCTGCCACCTCCCCTGTCACTTTGTCCTCTCAGGTCAGGCGTCTATGGCAGTGTCCCTCCTCGCCACCCTCACTGCCACAGTCTCAGACATGTCACCCTTACGTGGAGCAGCCAGTACTGGGTTCAAGCCTGGGGTCTGCCACTTAATTCATGTGTAAATCTTAGGGAGTAACTTAACCTCTCTGAGCCTCAGAGTTGTGAAAAATGGGACTGTTATTAATGGGTCCGTTTTGAAGGTTATATACACTGAAATGTGTGAAGGTGCTATAGCCCTGGTCAACTAGGGTTACATCACTATTTCATGGTCACTCCTCATCACTAGCCCTCCCGGACTACTGTCTCCAGACTCGTCATCTCTAATCATGTTGCTTCCAGAGACAGTGTCCTGAAGCCAGCTCTGACCATGTCACTCTCCTGCTCAGGAACCATCCATGACTCCCAATTGCCTATGTAACAAAAGTCCAACCTCCTCACCTTGACATTAGGGACTTCCCTTCCTTGTTTTCTGCCCCATAGCAGCAAACGGATCCATTTCTTCTCCCATAAATGTCTTTTAATCCCCCAGTCAGAGTGGTCTGAGGAGGTGACCAAAGTGCCAATCCCTGCTTTTAGCTGACATTTAATGTTATGCTGGGAAAGTTTTTTGCTCTCTCTAGACCTCAGTTTCCCCATCTGAAAGCAGAGGGGAGGGCAGGGACAGAATTCCATCATCTAAATGCCTCATTCCAAAGCAAACATTCTGCCTTTGGGAGCCAAGCTGCTACTCTATTCCCAGCCCAGCTAGACCTGCCCCCGACTCGATCTCCCCCCATCTTCCCTCTCCCGAAGTGAGAGAGAATTCAGCCCAGGTGACCCAGCACAGCTGTGTAGTTGCGGGCCCTCTGGGCTCAGAAATGGTGCAGACGGAGGCAGCTGGGACCCCGCAGGCCTGGGTAATTAAACCTCAGGGAGGCGGGTTCTGCTGAGCAGTAGAATTGGATGGATGATTAGATGGAAACTGCTCTGCTTCCAGGATTCAGAGTGTGGGATCTGGGAGGAGGTGGGCAGAGCTCTGAGGGCTGAGGGTATGGGTGGGGGCCTGTGAAAGAAGGTTGGTGGGTAGGCTCCCCTGAGGCCCAGGGAGAGGTCAGCTTGGGGTGGGCAGACAGAGACAGTCCCTGAGTTTGTCTTGAATAAAATGCTTACCAACATCATATCCTTTTTTCAAAGTGCTATCTAAGTGTCAGCTATTACTATTATGCTTAATCTTTGTAATTACCCATCATCACATTAAAATATGCTTCCATTTATTGAGCATTTACCTTACACCTGGCCCTGCTGTAACTTCTCCAAGGCTCCTGACTTCGCTAATCTTCGTGACACCTCTACAAGACACCTATTATTTTATTAGGGCCTCCCACTTTATGGATAAGAAAATTGAATGGTTAAGCGATTTACTTCACACGACTCGTAGGTGCTGAGGACGGGATCTGAATTCAGGCTGTTGGGCTCAGCACCCTGCGTATAAACACTGCCCTTCACCATCTGCATGTGGACCCCACTGCCCCCCGGGTTGGGTCCTTGTTCTCATATGACAGGTGAGGAGAGTGAGGCTAAGGGGCAGGGGAGGAGCAGCCCAAGGTCCTACTGGAAAGTTCCACGGTGGAATCTGCACCCTTTTGGGGAGGGGGTGCCTGCCCTCCTTATATTCTCTCTGCCAGCCTGACATTTAGAGGGAAGGGGGCTCAAGGGCTCACCCCAGGACCCCCAAGTGGGTGGTCAGTGGAGGAACCTTGGGGGAGGAGTGGGCCTTGTTCTCCAGCGGACCCCTGTTGTTGCCATTCTGGCTTGTGGCTCTGGGCCAGTCACTTAACTGTTCTGAGCCTCAGTTTCCTTCTCTGTAAAATAGGGCAGTGGCAGCTTGTTGGGAGACTGGGAACTGAGGCAGGCACAGGTGTTGAGCGATAGTAGGTGCTCAGGAATGGTTGTGCCTTCCCATCCCTCTTGGAGCTGAGGTTCCTATAAGCTGGGCTCCAGCACTGGGCCTGTGGTCCCTGCTGTGGTCCTAAGCTCCCACTGGGGAGTGCTGGGGGTGGGAGAAAAGGCCTGGCTAGAGCCCACAAACTATCTCCTGGGAAGATGGACAGTCTCTCCAGGGAGGGTCTCTGGGCCCCCAGCTAAGGTGAGTCTAATGCCTTGGCCCTGCTGTCTGGACCCTCAGACCTGATTCCTCATGACCCATGGTCATGCTGTCACCTGTCATCACACTGTCCCTTCACCATGCCCCCAATACTAATAACCAACCCTCCCAGGGCACTCACAGCCCATCTCACATAATTCTCACAACTAACAGTCCTATGCAGGAGGAACAGTCACTGCGCCCAGTTGGAGATGAAGAGAAAGAGACTTGGAGAGGGGAAATAAACAACCAGGAGGTGGGCACAGGGCCCACCTTCCTCCAGACACTGGTTGTTACCCCTAGGCACAGACTTGCAGCTGCCCTCCATCACCCATTCCATGCCCTGCCCCTGACAAGGTGCCGCCTGCCCCCTGCCCACCCCCATCACTGCACGTGCACACAAGCACATGCCCACACACACACCCTCATGCACACTCAGGCAAACACGAGGGGCCCTCATGCTCAGATATGTCTCCACGTCCACATTCACACTCACTACTATGAACTCCTTCCTGCACAAAGTCTCCCCAGGGGCTTTCTCTTGCCCACTCTTGTTTCTGGACATGTTAAAAAACTCCTTGTCAGATTTAAAGCTGAAGGGAGAGACAGGCAAAGAGGAGCCAAATCTCATTTTATTTATCAGTGGTAGTAAAGCAATATTTCAAGTGATAATTATAATAATTAAATTATCTTCTGCGAGGAGGAAAGTGCTGGGTGTACAGCTGGCTGGGGGTTGATGAGCAAAGCAGAATGTTCTGATAACAAGATTTCGGCTCAAAAACCTCCCAAGTCCTGAAGTAAGTGTGCTGGGTGTTCTGGAGCTAGTGGACAGGGTGACAGACAGTTCAGGACGGGGAAGTTGAGAGGGGCTTTTCCATGACCAGGTGATCCTCACCTGTATGGCCTGTGAGCCCTTGGGTGGACCCAAGGAGACAAGGGGACCCAGAAGGTCTCAGCCTCCACCATGAGCTGAGGCCTGATGTCCCTGCACTAGGAAGTGACCTCACACCTGGGTCTGGAAATCCACATCAGCTCAGTTCAGTTCAGTTGCTCAGTTGTGTCCGACTCTTTGCGACCCCATGGACCACAGCATGCCAGGCCTCCCCTTCCATCACCAATTCCCAGAGTTTACCCAAACTCATGTCCATTGAGTCAAAGACGCCATCCAACCATCTCATCCTCTGTTGTCCCCTTCTCCTCCTGCCTTCAATCTTTCCCAGCATCAGGGTCTTTTCAAATTACTCAGCTCTTCACATCAGGTGGCCAAAGTATTGGAGTTTCAGCTTCAACATCAGTCCTTCCAATGAATATTCAGGACTGATCTCCTATAGGATGGACTGGTTGGATCTCCTTGCAGTCCAAGGGACTCTCAAGAGTCTTCTCCAACACCACAGTTCAAAAGCACCAATTCTTTGACACTCAGCTTTCTTTGTAGTCCAGCTCTCACTTCCACACGTGACCACTGGAAAAACCATAGGCTTGACTAGACGGACCTTTGTTGGCAAAGCAGTGGAAATCCACACGGTGGGTCCATTACAAGGTGTGTCGTGTGCCTGCTCTGTAGCCAGCCTGGCCTGGGCTCCGCGGATGACCCACCCCTGCCTTTGGGTGTGTTACCCACTCACGCTGCATAGCCTTGGCTCTTGGCCATTGCAAACACCTTCCCTACCAGTTCCTTACTGCAGCCACCCAACAACCCACCACAATGGAAGCTTGAGAGAGCAGAGTCCTGGTCTCCACTGCCCACATCTGTGTCCTCAATGCCCAGACCAGGGCCTGGCACATGGAGGGCTCCCAAGAAACGTTTGTCTAAGGACCACGGGAAAGTGTAAATAATCAAGACACATTCTCATCCTCATTTAACAAGGAAGGAGCCTGAAGCTCAAAGAGGTGAAGTGCTTGCCCAAAGTCACACAGCTGGTGAGGGGGTCAGGGATTAGGAAGGGAAGGGTGAGTGGTGGGGGTGGGGGAGCAGCATGAGTCCTGGGGTGAGAGGGCCAGAGCTGTTATGCATTTAGACAAAACAAATCACATGCTTTACAAGGCTGTAGCCATTCCTGGGGAAAATCAAGCCAGCCCCAGTGACCCGAGGCCTTAGGGGAGAAGGGGCAGGAGGGAGGGAGCAGCCTCATTTGCCTAAAGGCCGAATCTCATCCAAGTAGGGACAGGACAGGAACACCAGGACCTGGCCAATCACTAGGAGGCTGGAAGCAGAGGCAGGTGGGGCAGAGCCAGGCCTGCCTACAGTGGTCAGGATGGTCCTTCCCACCGGCTCTTTGTCCTTGACCTCCTTGAGTTCTCTCAATAGCCCCACATCCAGTGCAGGAATACTCACCTTCACTTTGCAGATGAGGCAGCTGCAGCACCAGAACTGAGCCAGGCCCTGGCTTCTAGCCCAGGGTGCTGAGTCCTGCCCCTCTGGCTTCCTCCCGGCTGCCCTGGCCCAGGGCCCTACTCAGCAACCCCTCTCCCCTTTGTGACCATCAGCCCTTTCTTCCCATCAAACACCCCTACCCAGAGCTCAGCTCAGAGCTGTTGCCCCGTCCCAAGCCCCCTCTCCAGCCTCTGTCCCTGAGCCCCAGATCTTTGCTCCAGCTGCCCCCAGACACACAGACACCAGGTCAGGGACCCACAGAATGTTGGGGTTGGCAGCTGACTCAGGTACATCTAGTCCCCCCCTGGGGGCCCAGGTGGGAGCAGTGATCCCTCAGCACCACGCTGTGCCCCCGCCCACCATGACAGCCCCCAGGACTTGGCTTGGGGTGCTGCTCTTCTCCCAGTAGCCCTCCCCCTGCTTCCTGCCTCACTCATCCCCCCAGCAGACTCTGCATATCCAGGTCTAAGGTTTGATTTACAAACTTCCTGGGGAAGAAGGGTAGTGTCTGTACCTGCCATGACTAAAGAGGCCAGTGATTTACTCTGCCGGGAAATGCTGGCTCCTTCCGAGGGATGGTCTTGGCCCCTCCTGGTTGCAGGCTGAAATTTATTGAGGCTTCTCTTTCCCAAGGATCTTCCTGGTGACTTTGGGTGGGAGCAACAGAGGTAGAGGAGTCACAGGGACTCCCATGCAGTAGGGAGCAAACCAAGACAGTGAGGTTGGAACAAAGATGAACTTAGGGGTCACCAGCGTCTTGGGTTTGAATCCCTGCCCCACTATGGCAAAGCTATGTGACCTTCAGTGGACCTTGATTTCCTCATCTGCAAAATGGATATAATCACGCAATGGCATTGATGACATCTGCCTCTAAGATGATGAGGCTTAAACAAGGGGTATGTATAAATGCCAGGCACAAAGGAGGTGCTCAGGAAAGTTGGATTCTCCCCTCTAGCCCACTGAGGTCTCCCTTTTCCTGCCAGATCACCTCAGATCTTGCTTTCCTCTAAGTGCCCTCCTGCACCCGTCTTAGTCCTGGGGGAGAGCAGACCCTGTTGGTCTCACAGAGTCCAGGTTCCTGTGGCTCAGGAAGGAGAAGGAAAAGGTGCCATGGGCAGGTCGGGTCCAGCTGCATGCCAGGACACCGGGCATAGATGGCTCAGATGCCCAGGGATGGTTAGCAGTGCAGCTGTTTCCCTGCTGGTGAATTAACACATCTTGTCTACAAAGGGCCCCTGGCAGAGGAAGGGGCCTCTGGGGTCAAAGCTGTGCTGTGATCCAAGGGGTCTGCAGAACTCTTTAACCTGTCTGGATTCTAATAAGTAAGAAGCGTGGTGGGCACTGGCCTCATGAGGCATCTAACCCAGGGTCTGACTGGCGGAGGTCATACCTCTGAAGGCAGTGGGAGGGAGGCAGCTCCACACCCTCCGAAGGGATCTCTGGGCTCCTTGGGGTGAGATCCCAAAACAAGCCCTTCCGATCTCAAAGTTGCTGCTACTGCCAGCTGGGTACCGTGTTGGAAGGGGAGGGCCCCTGGAGTCAGACCAGCCGGAACCCAGCAGGGTCACCAGAGACCACAGGCTGTCTCCTGAGACTGTTTTCTCACCTAGAAGTGGAGTGCCTGGATCATACATTTAACATTTTAAAACGCTGCCAAATCCTTTCCAAGTGCTTAAACCATTTCACACTTTCATCAGCAGTATGAGAGTTCTAGTTTCTCCACACTCTTGCCAGCTCTTGCTATTGTCAGAGTTGCCTTGTTTTCGGCATTCTAATAGGTATGTAGTGATGTATCATTGTGGTTTGATGTGCATTTTGTATTTACCTGGTGACTAATAGTATCGAGCATCTTTTCATGTATTTATTGACCATTTGTCTATCATTTGGAGAAATGTCTATTCATATATTTTGCCCATTTATGAATTGGGTTATTTGTATTATTGAGTTGTAAGAGTTTTTAGCATATTCTGGATACAAGTCCTTTATCTGAATATGATTCACAAATATTTTCTCCCATTTTGTGGCTTTTTTATTCTCTTACTAGAGTCTGTTAAAGAGCAGAAGTTTTTTGGTTTTTTTTTTAGCTTTTTATTTTTATTGCAGTATAGCTGATTTAAAATACTGTGTTAGTTTCAGGTATACAGCAAAGTGATTCACACACACACACACACATATATATATATATATAAAAGTTCATATAAATGTATCTTATAGGTTATTATAAAATATTGAATATAGTTCCTGTGTTATACAGTAAATCCTTTTTGCTTATTTATGTATATCAATTTGTGTTTTTTAATCCCATACTCCAAATTTATCTCCCCACATTCTTACCTTTGGTAACCATAAGTTTTCTATGTTGAAGAGCAGAAGTTATAAATTGTGATGAAGTTCAATTTAATCAATTAGTTCTTTCATGAATTTTGCTTCTGATGTTCTATAAAAGAAACATTTGCCTAACCCAAGATCACAAAAGTGTTCTATCTTAACTTATGGGAGAGGTTTTACATTGAGGTCTATGATACATTAAAAGTTAATTTTTACATATGGCATTTTAATGTATGAATTGAAGTTCTTTTATTTTTTTTTCTATATAGATATTGAGTTGTTCCAACAGCAGGTGATAAAAAGACTGCCCATTCTCCACTGAATCGCCTTTGTACCTTTGTCAAAAATCAATTGTATTTTTATGTTTGTGGGTCTATTTCTGGACTTTATTCTGTTTCACTAACTGATTTATTTGTTTTTTTTTTTTTTTTTATGCCAACACCATGCTGTCCTAATTACTGTAGTTTTATAATGTCTTGAAATCACAAAATATTAGTCTTCTAACTTTATTCTTTTCTTTCAAGGTTGTCTGGCTATTGTAGAACTTTTGTGTTTCCATAAGAATTTTTAAATATTTTTTATTTATTTATTTTTTTAATTTAAATTTATTTATTTTAATTAGAGGCTAATTATTTTACAATATTGTATTGTTTTGCCATACATCAACATGAATCTGCCACGGGTGTACATGTATCCATAAGAATTTTAAAATCAATCTGTCAATTTCTAGGAAAAGCCTATAGTTTTTTCATGATTCTTTTGCTTAAGCTTTTATTGCACATTTTTGACCTCTACTATTACCATTTTCATTAAGTTTGGTAAATTTTTGGCTATTCTTATTTCAAATATTTTGTCCTTCCCTCCTTTGGGGATTCCAATTACACATGTACAGTAGAGGATTTGTATTTGTTTCACAATCTACTAAAAATATTATTTTTTCTGTTCATTTAAAAATTATTTTTTCTCTCTGTTTTTGTTTGAATAGTTTCTGTTAGTATGGTATCAAATTTATTGAGTTTTTTCCTGCAATTTCTAATCTGCTGTCAGTTCCATCCAGTGTATATTTCATCTCATGCATTGTAGTTTTCACCTCTCAATGTTCCATTTGATCTTTTTAATATCTTCCATGTCTCTACTTCACTTTGTGAACATAAGGAACACAGTTATAATAACCATTAAAGTCCTTGTCTATGAATTCTATCATCTGTGTCAATTCTGAGTTCATTTTGATTGATTCATTTAATGTTCTCATTATGGCTTGCACTTTCTTGCTTCTTTGAAAGCCTGCTAATTTTTATTTGAACCCTAGGCATCATGAATTCTACCTTGTTGGGCGCTGATGTTCTTGTATTTCTATAAAATTTCCTAAGCTATATTCTGGGGTGTAGTTAAGTTACTTGTTAGTTTCCATAATATCTGGTGGAAAAATCCAAACGAACTTTTTGGCAAAAATTATTCGATCCTTTCTGGAGAAGGCAATGGCACCCCACTCCAGTACTCTTGCCTGGAAAATCCCATGGACGGAGGAGCCTGGTGGGCTGCAGTCCATGGGGTCGCTAAAAGTTGGACACGACTGAGCAACTTCACTTTCAATTTTCACTTTCATGCATTGGAGAAGGAAATGGCAACCCACTCCAATGTTCTTGCCTGGAGAACCCCAGGGACGCCGGAGCCTGGTGGGCTGCTGTCAATGGGGTCACACAGAGTCGGACACGACTGAAGCGACTTAGCAGCAGCAGCATTCGATCCTTTCAGGTCTTGTTTTTAAGAATGGTTGAGGAACAGAGGGCTTCCCTTGTGGCTCAGATGGTAAAAAATCTGCCTGCAATGCAGGAGGCCCGGGTTTGATCTCTGGGTTGGGAAAATCCCCTGGAGGAGGGAATGGCAACCCACTCCAGTACTCTTGCCCAGAAAATTCCATGGACAGAGGAGCCTGGCAGGATACAGTCCATGGGGTCACAAAGAGTCAGACAAGACTGAGCAACTAACATGAGAGGAACTGAAGTAATGTTTAACCTAGATTGACTGACTTCCCACTATCTGGACAAGACCCCTCTATGTACTTTACTCAGTTCCCTGTGAACTGTGAGGTTTTCCAGTCTGCCTAGTGGGAACAGGTATTATTCCCAGGCCTGTGTGAGTTCTCGAACTGCTACTGTAATCCTTTTGGGTCGTTCTTTCCCCAGAGTTGGCAGTTTCCTCCAATGGATCACTCACCAGCTCTCCCCTGAACTCCTGGGAGGGACTTGCCACAATTCTCTTCCTATCTCCTCTTGTTCTTCCCGGTTTCTCAGCTTCATCCCTTTAGCTCAGCTTTAGCTGACTCCTCTCCGCATCCTGGCCTGGGAATTCTCTCAGGACAGGAAGCTGGGACATCACTGGCCTCACCTTTTTGTGTCCTGTCCCTGAGGGATCACTGACCTTCACTGTCTAATGCTCAGTGTCTTGGTCCTGAGCCTCAGTTTCCTTAGCCACAAAAGATGCATAATATTAATAACTATCTCCCCCACCAGAGTTGCTGTCCACTAAATCACTAGGTGCTCACTAGATGGTGGCTGCTTTCATTATATCACTATGACAACCATGCAACACCAGTGACTGAAGAAATACATAATGGGCAAAAGTTACTAGGAATTCAGAAATGCTTTCAGTGAATTTCTCCATCATTATAATTTCTGTAGCACACATATAATAAAATGGTGGCCTCTTATGTGCTAAGCCAATAATTCCATGTACAAAAAGTGCTTGAGCTATCAAGTGCTGGGTGCACAAGAGACAGATTTGAGGACTCCTTGCAGTTATCACCCCTAGGAATTTAATGGCCACACTCTGACTCTGACCTTGTTCTAGTCAAAACCAGGAGGGGTTTCTGACTGCACAGTGATGACAATGTTGCAATAAAAGTCCAGGACTCACCTTGATTCAGCTTCCTCTCTTTCCCTGCTCCCCCATTCAAGCACAGTGCCTAGCATCCCAGGCCCTTCCTGGATTCAGATCTGAGCCTTCCTCTCCTCCCCCACTCCCAAGTCTCAAACACTGGTGGCTAAGGCTTGTGGTTCTTCCCCGCTCCAATGAAAACATAATTGTCTCATAGGATGAGCCAAGATTGTAATAAAACCCGTTCATTACATCTTTCTACACAGAACAGTTTAATGAACACAGGACCGCTGACCCTCTTTGGCCTCTGAACCAAATACAAACTAAATACATTCCATAGTGCCATTTAATTAACAGGGATGAGGTGGGGAGGGGGAGGAGACAGTCTGGGGCTGAGACAGAGAAAACGGAGAGCAGGAGGGTGAGGGAGGGTAGAAAGGAGGGAAGCAGACCAAGGAAAGAAAGGGGTGAGCCAGGAGGCAAAGCAATGAGATGGGACTCAGGTTTGGATTTGACTCTCTAAATGCCCTTTGCAAGGAGGGCGATGCTGGATCAGTTCTTTATTCCCATTGGGGAAAAAAATGCACCAAATCCTACGTTCTACACACTGTTGGGTGCTGGATGCCCAAAATTATGTAACTATTAATAGTAAGGAGAAGAGTGAGGAATTGAATTCGGGCAGTCTGGCTTCAGAGCCCATTCCCTCATTCCTGGTCAAATGCACAATTTGCAAGAGCAAATTATGAAAAAATAAAAATCAACCAGATAATTCCATGTAGAAAACCATGGGAAATGAGTGATCCCAGGAATCTGAAAAGCCATCTAAATGCCCCCCATTAGCTGTCCATGGTCCTGAAACTCACATGGACACTCCTATAGACACAAGATGTAATTACTCAGTGGCCTCTTATGTGCTAAGCCATCAATTTCACGTACATAAAGTGCTTAGCACTATTAGATGTACTCTGTCCATTCTTGTGACCATCACCCACCTTTTCCTACTCCCCCACTCATCCCCTACCCCTCAGCTACTCAGGCTACCCTTGATAAATACCCACTTGCTCTAACTTGACATTCACTCTTTTTCTTATGAGCTGCTTCAGTTGAGCCTTGGACCAGCAGTGTTCCCTCACTGATCTTTCTCTTGATCAAATATGTGTTTATCCTTGAGTTTTAGGGGGAAAACATAGTTCCTGTTCTCAAAGAATTTATATGCAATCTAAGGATATAATATATACAAGATATACATTGTGTGTGCCAAGTCGCTTTGGTTGTGTCTGACTCTGTGTGACCTCATGGACTGTAGCCTGCCAGGCTCCTCTATCCATGGGATTCTCCAGGCAAGAATACTGGAGTGGGTTGCCATGCCCCTTTCCAGGGGATCTTCCTAAACCAGGGATTGAACCCATGTCTCTTAGGTCTCCTGCATTGGCAGGCAGGTTCTTTACCACTAGCACCACCTGGGAAACTCTCAAAAGATACAAATTAGATAAGGTCTAACCATCCTAGGATGGCATATAAAACCCTAGAGGGTCTCCGGTAATATGACCTATGATTACCCTCCACCTGTAGTCTCTGAACACAGGATACATCTACCTCTGGGATTTTTCACTGCTCTTTAACTGGCATAGACTCCTGCACACCCACTGAGCTCAGGTCCACCCGCGCTCCCCCTGCCCTCCGCCTCCAGGAAGCCTATTGTCATTCCTACTGCTATCACTGCCATTGCCAGACTGAGTAGTTTCTCCAATGCTTTTGAGCATGAAATTAACAACACTGAGGATATTATAAAGCAATGAGATATAATAGCTTTCCACATCAACTCTCTAGTTCTTCAGAGATAATCTAGGGTGGAGAAGAAGCTCTAGGCTTAGAATAAGAAAGACTAGGATCTTCTCTGAGATTTCCAAATATATTGTGTGACCATTGGAAAAATGTATTCCCTTTCTGGGTTTTAGGCAAGTCCTGTGAAACTTGAGGGAGTTCAGGTTAAATGATTCAAGAATTTACTCTTTCCACAAACATGCCTCAAATGTTTACCAGGAGCATGGAAATGGGTCAGACCCAATGCAGGGATGAAGCGTGGATGCAGATGGAAATATAATATGAGTGGCAGGAGAGGACAGGTGTGGACATCATCACAGGATATAGGAAGTGCCTAGACAACTCGAAGGAAAGAGGCCTGCTAAAGGTAGGGGCACCAGGGAAAATTCCTGTGGGACAAAGTATCTGGGTGGATGCTGAAGGGTTTCAGATGGTATAGGAGGCGGAGGGCATTTCAGTGAGAGGAAAAAGTTCTGTTAATAGTTTCCAGTGTTCTAGGGCCCACAGTTCTGGGATCTGGGCTCTATAATTCTATGTTCAGGGTCCCTTATTCTCTGTTTTAGATTCCATGGCTCTGGATCCTGTGACTCTGGGTTCTGAATTCTGAGTTTAGAATTTTGTGACTCTTGGGTCTTTACTTCTAGGTTCAATGGTTTACAGTTTTATAATCTATAACTCTGAGGTCTAGGATTCTACAGTCTTGATCCTGGATTATATATAATTCTGGATTCTGGGTACCTGAAATTAGGGTTCTGAATACTGTGTCCTGTTTATTCTTCTTTAAGCCTCAAAGCAGGTGCTGGGGAAGAGAAGGAAGTCCTGACACCCTCATAGCTTCTCTAAAGAATGTTGTCTCCCTCCCCCCACCAACAGGCAGACAGTAAAGGAAAGCCCCTCCGTCTATCCCTTCCTACCTTCCTATATAGTCCTCCTTCTCCTGGTTCCTCTGCCCATAATGAGATGTCTTATGTAGACTGGGGGACAAGCTGAGAAAGGGTGTGGTTGGAAAGGCTGGTCTACCTGACTCAGCGGGACTGAAAATAACTGTCTCCAGGCTCTGCTCATCCCTAAGTGATGGATGGGTGGCACAGAGTGCTGCTCTCAGTAAATAGGTCCTAAGTCTTGGAATAAGCCAAAGACTCAGTCTTTAGTGAGGGAGGAGAAAGAGAGAGCATGATTTAAGGGACTTTTATAGGCCCTGCACACTCTTGGGGCATTCATTCCTTTGGGTAAAGCATTGTTCTATCCTGATGTCATCAGCAGGTTTCCTGATGAAAGCAGCAGGCTGCTTTCCCAGGCTTCTCTTGATGAAGGCCACTGATAGTCCCACCTACCCACTCCATCCCACCTGAGCCAAACCCGACAGAGACAGGAAGCTGTGAAGTCAGTGCAACTTCTCCTCCAGGACACCCTACCCTCCAGCCCCCTCACATGATATAACCATCTCTGGTTCCCAAGAATCCTGGGTTCTCTTGAGGGAGGATCTGTTGGAATAAAATATAAGAATACTTTGACATTCAAAGACAGACAAGTCATTTGTCTCCAGATAGAGGTGTGTATGGGCGTGACCAGGTGTATGAGAGGGGCCTGATGGTGGAACTGGGGGGTTTCCAAAGGAGCAGGTGGTGGTCTTGAGACAGCACAGATCTTCCAGGGCTTGTGGTTGATGGTTTCAGCAGGCCCAATGTGCCCTCCTGCCCATCTGGATGTAGATTGATTCTCTCTCTGGGCTGCTGCCCACACCTTGGGGAATTCTCAGCCAGTGTGGGGGTGGGGTGGGGACAGAGAGCCTACTCTTCTTTACTTTTGGTGTTTAGACTGCGGAACCAAAAAAGTTAAATCTAAACTCTTTGTGGGGAAGTAATTTTTCCTAATCACTCACCCTGCTGCACTGATCTCCACAACTTGATTGCTACTAATTAAACTAATTAGATGGAGAATAATTTCTTTTCTCTGGGAATATGGGTGTTCTCTGAAATAGCACCAATGTCCAAGAGCCCAGTGTGGGACCTGCCCTATAAGACGTTTGTCCTCTGAGTGGTGGAAGGATTTGTCCAAGGTCACACCATGAGCAGGTTGAACTCAGGTCTCTGTCTAATTCCAAATAAACTCTTAAACATCACACCATTGGTCTCACTTTGGCCACCCGCCTTCCCCTCTTGACCTGGGTGTGGAGTCAATGGGCTGCACCCTCCCCAGGGTCATGGGACTCAGGGAGACCTCAGAAGCTAGGGTCAGGATGTGGCTCCTCCCACTAGACAATGAGCTGGCTTTCTGGACAAATTTCTCTATAACTGAAGATCCCATCTATGTTCTAAATCATGGAGTCCCTTTCACCATAAACACAGATGGGGGAGTTTCTCTAAGAAACCAGAGTTTGCAAAATGTTGTGACCTTTGGAGGAGTGTGGAGGAGTTGCTAGCCAAGGAATTGACAGAGAGATCTTGGGAGGCACCTGACTTGTCTCCCCTGGCATCCCAGGAGTCTGTAATCTACATCTAGGGATGTGGGTCACCACCTGAGCCATGCCAGCCACTGCCCACATAGCCTGGGCAGGGTGGCCTCCTCCTTGTCCATGACTGAGGTCACTCGGCCCCACTCACAGGCTCAATGCCCGAGTTCTGGATTGGCCCTGACCTGTAGCAGGAGAAGGTAGGGGTCAGTTCACCCCTGGGGCTCAGCACAAAGTTTTGGCCTCTGAGCTTCACCTTCAGTGCCTGGCACCTTGCACACACTGTCACCAATCCCACCTGAATTCTGCAAATAGTGAGTCCCCGAGCTGGGTGGCCTTGCCGAGAAAGGCACCCACATGCTCTGAAAGAGCTACACTATCTTGAGACCACCACCCTCACCCACAGGCCACCTCCACATCCCTCGCACACACCCAATCACTCACATTCATACCCACACCCTGAGATTGTTGTACACATCTGTTCTTGTAACCTTCACACATGTGCTGGGAGATCATCACAGACATACATCCTAACAAAGCTTGTATACACACAGGCACGCATACACATGCACACATCATCTCACACAGATGCACTGGCACCCAGGAGTCCTGTGTGCCGGGCCCAGCACTGCTCAGATGTGTAAAGTCTAGTACCTTCTCAGTGCCTTGGTTTCTCCATCTATAATGAGAGTTAGATTCAGACTGTTGGGGACCCTTCTGGCTGTAGCATCTTGGGATTTCATTTTCTCTTTCTCCTCTCTCTCAACTTGAAGTTGACCCAGGAGCAGCCCAGAGTGAGGTCACAAGCTGCCGTTCATTGTTAGCCTCCCATCAACGAACTGGGAACTCACCCCAGCAGCTCCAGGTAGGAGCCAGAGACGGAGTTCAGGACCTGGCAAGCAGAGAGGATGTACAACCCCTTCATGCTCCCTCTCTGATTTCACGCTGAGACACGTCTGCAGGAAAAGTCATCACTAGCTCCAAGTGATGGGATTCATTGTCCGTTCTCATCCTAGGCCTTGTCCTCCCACCACCTGGGATCAGTGACCACCATCTGTTCCTGTTTCTCTGAGACTCTTGACCAGCTCTGGAAGGCAAGAGAACAGATCTCGAACCAGAGTCCTAAAGGCAGATTCATCATGTGCTATGGCAACAGACAGGCCCTGAGAATGGTTTGGAGAAAGGGGGCGGACAGGCGTGCAGCCAGGGGGCCTGCAGTCCCAGGTGGACATCAGATGGGGGAGTCACAGAGAAGGGAGCGTTTGACTTGTCTCACCCTAGTCCTGCCCAAGGGTCCTTCTGACCCCTGTCCCGCCCCCTGTCTCTGCACAGCTGTGGCTGCCTGAGCCCTGCTTGTGTGACCAGGAGGCTCCAGGTTCCAGGACGAGCTCTGCCCCAAGCTGAGGGGGTTCAAGGAGTTCTGGGGACAGGTAATGGGGTGGGGGTGGATCTGGAGTCTGGCGGGTTTTGAATCCAGCCACTGACTCACTGGGGCCTGCTCGGGCTCCCACCAGGCACAAGGATCTGCAGGAGCTCAGTGGATGTTTGTTCCTATCCCCTCTGTGACCCTACAGCACCTGGCTCCAAGTCAGCATCCAGTAAATATCAATTGATCTGGTGAGATGATGAAATGAGCTAATGTCTGTGTCAGGGCCTCGTGACACCAACCTGTGTTGGGAAATTGAACAACCCAAGAGCCAGTTGGGTGGAACCATTGAGGGCTTGACCATCAGTCATCGGGGAGGACTTCCTGGAAGAGACAGACCTTGTGCTGGGTGGGACTTGGATGGAGGAAGGAAGATGTGTTAGGAGGAGGAACTGCATGTGCAAAAGCAGGGAGGTGGGAAGGGGAGGGGTCAAGGTGAGACTTCTCTCTTGCGGTCTGAGGCTGGTATAGGATTGTGTGTGAGGGTGAGTGGGGAGTCCCGGCATAGTACTGGGCTCCCAAAGGACCCTCAGTAACAGGGATTCACCCCTCATCAGCTCATCTGGGTCACCTATTCCCCTCTATCCCCAGAGGGGATCCCCTACCTAGCCGCATGGGACATGTGGTCCTAGCAGGGAGCAGGGACCTTGGTGGAGGCATGGACATGTCACCCTTCTCAGGGAAGCAGACTCTACCCTCTGTAAAACACAGACCCTAGAATCCTGGGGCTTGGAGGCCCCTCCAACTCTGTAGGAACCCAGCACAGAGAGGTCAAGGGAATGACTCAATGTCACCCAGCCCCCAACAAGCTCCCCACAACTCCTCCCCACCCCCAAGTCCTCTGCTCTTTAACCTGCCAAGGGGAGAGCCCTCTGTCTACAAACACCTGAACTGAGTGGCTCAGGAGTCAAGGGTTCCTGTTCTCCCTTTGTCCTCCCTTTGCCCCCACACCTACCTGCTCTGGGCTAAGAAGAGATGGAAACTGGATCCAGGGGCCTCCTGGTCGTCAAGGCCAGTGATCTGTGGGCCTGTCTGGCCAAGGCCTGGGCCTGTGCTGGGAAGGGGAGGGTTAAACCCTGGTTGATGTTTAAGCTGCAGTTTCTAAAGGCCAACAGAAGCCCCACGAGCAAATGTTTTCTGACTTAATGACACCGCAGCAGATTAATGAGGGGTCCATCGCCCAGAGAACATGAAAGAAAGGCCATCCATTACCCAGACTGGCATGGGCTGACCCCTGGAATGCTTTCCTAGAGACTTGGGTGGAGAAGGGGTCCTCACTCACCTGCTGTCAGCAAATCCTGCCTGGCCCCTCTGACACTCACTCTAGGAAAGGACAGTCTGGAAACACATCGAGACCAGCCGAGGTGCTGTTCAGCACAAGAGAGAGCTCCCATTCCTAGTGGACTGCAAGTTGACAGCCGTCTGGCTCCAGGGCCAGTACTATCTTTTCCCTTTTATTCACCTCTTCTCCACTCCCTTTTTATTTCTAGGAAGTCAGTGACCTGCTTTCTCTCACTATAGATTAGTTAACATTTTTTATCAACAGAATTATATGTAACTGGAATTGTTATAGAACATGTACTTTTTGTCTGGTTTCTTTCACTCAGAAACTGTTTTAGTTTCATCCATGTTACATGTATAAATAGTTTGTTCCTTTTTATTGCTGAATAATAACCTTCACTTGGATACACCACAATTTGTTAATCCATTGACCTGGTGATAGAGATTTGGGTTATTTCCAGGTTTTTGATATTACAAAAAAAGCTGCCATAAACATGTGTGTATGAGTCTTTGAGTGAACTTGTGCTTCTGTTTTTCTTGGGTAAATATCTATAGGTAGATGGCTGGGTCACATAGCAGACTGCATGCTTAACTTTTCGAGAACCTTCCAGATGCATTCCACAGTGCTTTCCCCCCTCCCCCACCCCCGTGTGTGACAGCTGTGTTGTTTCATATCCTCACCAACATTTGAAATCACTGGGCTCTACTTTTAACCATTCTAAGAGGTATGTAGTGGTATCTCACTGTGGTTTTAATTTGCATCTTCCTAGTAATAAAGATGCCAAGCATCTTTTTCATGTACTTATATGCCATTCATATCTGTTCAAGTCTTTTTGCCTATTTTAAAAAAATCAGGTTATTTTTGAATTTATTTACAAAACAGAAAGAGACTCACAGACATAGAAAACAAACTTACGGTTCCCAAAGAGTAAAGGGGAGGAGGGATAAATTAGGAGTTTGGGATTAACATATACACACTGAAGAAAAGTGAAAGTGAAACTGTTACTTGCCGAGTCATGTCCGACCCTTTGCGACTCCATGGACTTAGCCCAGCAGGTTCCTCTGTCCATGGAATTCTCCAGGAAAGAATCCTGAAGTGGGTAACCATTCCCTTCACCAGAGGGTCTTCCTGACCCAGGGATTGAACCTGGGTCTCCTGCATTGTGGGCAGATTCTTTATCGTCTGAGCCACCAGGGGAGCCCACATATACACACTACTGTATATAAAATGGGCTTCCCTGGTCAAAGTCAAAGCTATGTTTTTTCCAGTGGTCATGTATGGATGTGAGAGTTGGACTATAAAGAAAGCTGAGTGCCAAAGAATTGGTGCTTTTGAACTGTGGTGTTGGAGAAGACTCTTGAGAGTCCTTTGGATGTCAAGGAGATCCAACCAGTCACTCCTAAAAGAAATCAGTCCTGAATATCCATTGGAAGGACTGATGCTGAAGCTGAAACTCCAATACTTTGGCCACCTGATGCGAAGCACTGACACATTAGAAAAGGCCCTGATGCTGGGAAAGATTGAAGGTAGGAGGAGAAGGGGACGACTGAGGATGAGATGGTTAGATGATCACGGACTCAATGGACATGAGTTTGAGCAAGCTCCAGGAATTGGTGATGGACAGGGAAGCCTGGAGTGCTGCAGTCCATGGGGTCACAAAGAGCTGGACACGACTGAGCGACTAAACTGACTGACTGACAGTGTAGTACAGGGAACTATACTCAATATCTTATAATAACCTATAGTGGAAAAGAATCTGAAAAAGAATATGTATATGACAACTGTATATGTCATATGACAATATGTATATGAATATGTATATGACATCTGAAACTAACACAACTTTGTAAATCAACTATATTTCCATTTAGAAAATTGAATTATTTTCTGTTTACAGAGATTTAAGAATTCCTTCTATATTCTGGAAACAGTCCTTTATCAGACATCTGATTTTCAGATTTTTTCTGTTAGTCCATTGCTTGTCTTTCCATTTCTTATCAGTGTCTTTTGAAGCTCAACATTTCTTTAGATTTAATGAGGCTGTCATTTCAACCTTACTGCTCATTATGATAATTATGCCATCTGCCATGATGGCATCTTTTCATCCCTATAATTGCCAAGGAACTCTGCTTTGGAACAGGCCCTTCCCAGAGTGTTAAATCCTGTGTCACAGGACAGTCCCCCTATATCAACATGTGGCTTTATTCAGCTTTATACCCTGCTCTCCTCCATCCGGCACTTCCAGGATCACCTCCAGGCCTGTCTTCCTGGTTCCTGCTGGCTCCTGTAGCCAGGTCCCATAGCTGCTTGGATATATAGGCAATCTGTTTTCTCCCCTGGAAGTCTCAGTGCTTTAGCTGTTGGTTTATGCTCAGATTTGAGCCTGGTTTCAGCTCTGGTGGCCAAAAGGGGATGTAGAGGCAGAGCCTGAAGAGGACAATGGTTCTCTTGTAAAGATCTTCTCATTTGAGGCCGCTCCATCATCCTTTGGAAAGGAGACTTTTGTCTTTCAACAAGGGAAGGGGGTCACTTTGCAGGCCTGAAGGTTCTGGGGAATCTGGGTTCTCAGGTCCCATCCACCCAGATATCTTCAACCCGAGTCTCAGGTGCTTGCTCCTGTCTCATCAGGGCTGTCTCATCATCTCCTGACCTGGACACAAAACTTTCCTAGACAGAGGGTTCATCCTTCATTGAAGCTGTTACTCTTACAGTGATGGCTTGTGTCTGGTCTCTGGATACAAGAAATGGATGTCTCTCCATGAGCTGCCAAGTAGGTTCTCAGATTGAACATTTGCTTCAAGTTGCTGGTTAATACATCTGAGTCCGTAATTTTCAGGCTTCACGCATCAGAACCATTCAACAATAGCTTCCAGTTCCAGTTTCCGTATAATTACTTTCCCTCCCGTAGTATTTCGGATCTTGCACCAGCTAGTGCTCCCCTCTCCCCAACCTGGATCCCTTTCCTGTTCCCTGCAGTGGACGTCTCAACCATGGCGCTGCCGCCACACGTCAGGGGTGTCTCTGCTTCTCTTACCACCAGTGATGGGTCTTCAGCCAGGACTGAGCAGAGGACCTTGTGGGGCTCCTGGGACAAAAACCTTTCTGGGTCCTCTTCCCTGAGTTCCAAAGGGCGGGTTCAAACAGGTGTTAATCACAGAAGGGAGTGGATGCAGGGACAAGGGAGAAACAGTCAAGAAACAGTAATGTAGCCTTGGGGCAGGGACCTGGTTACCCAAGGGATGTACATGATATCTCTGAGCTCTTCTGTAGAACTAAAACCCACGCCAAAAGGAAGATGTTTCAGAGAGAAGGTCACAGCTAAGGAACTACTATGTCCACCTGAAACTATCAACATCGTTAATGGGCTATCGTCGTTTAGTTGCTGTTGTGTAGTTGGTTAGTCTTGTCTGACTCTTTGTGACTGCATGGACTATAGTCTCAAGGCTCCTCTGTCCACGGGGTTATCCAGGCAAAAATACTGCAGTGGGTTGCCATTTCCTTCTCGAGGAGATCTTCCTGACTCAGGCATTGAATCTGCGTCCTCTGCATTGGCAAGAGAATTCTTTACCACTGAGTCACTTGGAAAGCCCTACTTGGCTATACCCTAATACAAAATAAAATGCTTTAAAAAAATAATTTTAAGAACCTTAAGAACCAAAATCACTGCAGACTGTGACTGAAGCCATTAACTTAAAAGACGCTTGCTCCTTGGAAGGAAAGCAATGACAAACATAGACAGTGTATTAAAAAGCAGAGATATCACTTTGCTGACAAAGGTCCGTCTAGTCAAAGCTATGGTTTTTCCAGTAGTCATGTGCAATGTGAAAGTTGGACCATAAAGAAGGCTGAGCCAAATAATTGATGCCTTCAAACTGTGGTGTTGGAGAAGACTCTTGAGAGTCCTTTGGACTGCAAGGAGATCCAAACAGTCCATCCTAAAGGAAA
Source organism: Bos grunniens (assembly GCF_055505025.1). Lineage (NCBI taxonomy): Eukaryota > Metazoa > Chordata > Mammalia > Artiodactyla > Bovidae > Bos > Bos grunniens. The sequence goes on from NC_141166.1 coordinate 12,974,497, forward strand.
TCCTGAATATTCATTAGAAGGACTGATGCTGAAGCTGAAGCTCCAATAGTTTGGCTACCTGATGCGAAGAGCTGACTCATTGGAAAAGACCCTGATGCTGGGAAAGACTGAAGGCAGGAGGAGAAGGGGACAACTGAGGATGAGATGGTTGGATGGCATCACCAACTTGAGAGACATGAGTTTCAGCAGGCTCTGGGAGTTTGTGATGGACAAGGAAGCCTGGCGTGCTGAAGTCTATGGAGTCATAAAGAGTCAGACGCGACTGAACAACTGAACTGAGCTGAAGTGAACCCACTCCAGTATTCTTGCCTAGAGAATTCCATGGACAGAGCATATTGGCAGGCTACAGTCCATGGGGTCACAAAGAGTCAGACATGACTAAGCGACCAACACACAAAAACACAGGTCAGGTCCCAGAACATGAGTTTGAGCAAACTCCGGGAGATGGTTAAGGACAGGGAAGCCTGGCATGCTGCAGTCCATGGGGTCACCAAGAGTCAGACATGACTGAGCGACTGAGCAACAACAAAGAACCACAGATCATGAGACTGACTACCTGATGCCAGAAGATCTCTATATTGAAGGAATGCAGGCCCTGCATGGACCCTCATCAATATCAGCAATTAAGTCCCTGGACTCTAAGTCTCCCCACTCCTTGGTTGGGAAACACAGTTTTGAGGGCATTAGTCTGCTGTGGTCCCCTTTATTGCTTTGTCTGGCAAAGCAATAAAGCTTTTCTTTTCTACTTCACTCAAAACTCTGTCTTCAAGATTTATTTCAGAGTCAGTGTAGAGGGGCCAAATTTGCATCATCTCTACGATTACATCTTAAGAGCTTGCTTCCTAGGACCATTCCTATTGCCAATTAGCTGAGATTGGGTTCCCTAGAAGCAGAGCCTGAGATAAAGATTCTTAAGGAAGTGGTTCACTGGGAGGAGGGGAGATAGGGAAGGGGAAGAAGAGTGGGACAAGGAAAGGAGCTAAGCAACTATGCGGTCCCCAGACCTAGGAGAGCTGGCTTTGGGAGGTTATTTGCTCAGTATCTGAACAGCCCTGTGGACCTTGGCTCTTGGCCTGGGCAATTGTGTTGTCAGACTTCTCCAGAGAAACAGAACCAGGAAGATGTGTACCTGTATATAGAAAGTGAGTTATTATAAAGACTTGGCTGATGCCATTATAGAAGCTGGAGAGTCAAAAATCTGCGGTGTGGGGCCAGCAGTCTGGAGAGGCAGGCTGCTGGAGAATTCCCTTCAGCTGATTGGACGAGGCCCACTGTATTATGGAGGGCAGTTTGCTTAGTCAAAGTTCATTGATTTAAACACAAATGTCACCCCAAACACCAAGCTGACATATAAAATTAACCATCACAGCAGGATATGTGGGGCCTGGGTCTTAAAACCAAGAGAGGGGAAGGCCAGTCCAGGGCCGGGGGTAGAAGGTTGCCCAGGAGGATCTGGTGCCTGGCCCTGGGAAGGTGAGACAGGGGGTCACTGTCCAGCCCAGCTACCTGGCTGGCAGGTGACAACAGGCAGACCTCCAAGCAGGCTTTGGGCCCCAGATGGAGGCCCGGGAGGTGGACAGACTGTGAGCACAGGGAACAGGAGGGGTCTCAGACACCAGTTAGGAGGGATAAGGTGCCCTCGGGAGAAGGCAGGTATTAAGTGTCTGGGATGGGAGTCAGGTCAGGGAAGGACAGACCCATAGCCACTGCTCGGAGATGATAAATGAAACTTGTTTCCGTGGTTCAGGAGGAGTCTGGGCACAGGACAGCTGCATGTTTTGTTTATATTTTAAATGGCCATTTATTCTCTTTTTTTTTATTGGAATATAATCGCTTTACAACATTGTGTTAGTTTCTGCTGTACAATGAAGCGAATCAAGCCCATGTATATGTAGATCTCCGCCCTCTTGGATGTCCCACCCGCCTAGGTCATCACAGAACACTCCCTGTGCTGTACGGCAGGTTCCCACCGGCTATCTATTTTGCACATGGGAGTTAGTATATGTAGATCAATCTCAATCTCCCAGTCTGTGCCACCTGCGTGCCCTGTTGAGCATCTCAGAGGGTTACAGTCTCATCAGAGGCTCAAATGGGGAAAAGTCTGCTTTCACCATTCACCCTTCTGCCCATCATGGCCCCACCCTCCCTGAGTACCTGTCACATCTTCCACTCTATCCATCCAGCTCCTGTTGTTCTAGAGTGATCAGGACTGAGTTTAGGGTCCTCCAAAAAAGCAGGGGGTTTATGTGGGAGCTGATCCCAGGAAGCACAGTGAGGAGGGGACGGGGGGAGGGAGGAAAGCCCTGAAGCCTGAATCAGAGAGCCGGTCACACTGGGGGCTCAGCCCTGCTGAGGGCCCTTTGAGGAGGTGTGTGAAACATGCCTCAGACTGTCCTTCAGAGGGAAGCTCAGTATTTATTTATCTACCCCTATCCTGTCCCTCCCTGGTTGAGAGGTGCCCTAGGGGTGTTAAATCCCTGGCACTTTGGGGCTGCCTTGCTTGTTATGGCTGGTCAAGTGCCCAGGACACTGGAAAACTCCAGGGTGGAAAAGCAGAGGGAAGCAAGGTCTGAGGAAGGTGGGGAGCAGTCAACTCGCTAGAAACTTCCAGGCACTATGTTCATTGGCTGCTTAGAGAGCAGAGCTGGCCCAGGGACATGGGGCACTGTGGCCAGGACCCTGAGACTTCCAGACAGGAATAGCACCGTCCTCAGAAAGGGCCTGAAGCTGTTTACCCAGCTGAGCTGTTAGTTACCATCGTGGGCTCTGTTATAAATAGCCAAACCCTGTCTCCGCTCCAGCCAGCAAAGCAACCCTAACTTTGAGCTAAAGGCATAATTTGCTGCAAATTAAACTTAATGAGATTAATCATGTTGACTTTTAAAAGTACTTAGAGATAAATACACGATTAGATATTTCAGAAAATAAACCTTGCCATTGTGTTTCCTCAAAGAATCGGAACAGAGGAGGCTGACATGGGAATCAGAGAGACCATGCTGAACGACGGGAGGAAAGAGACCTCAGAACCCATCTGAGGATGTTCTTGGACCCGCTTGGGGGGTGGATCCCAGGCCAGCTTCTGGGAGAGCAATTTAGCAAAACATATCTAAAGCCTTAAAAATATCCATACCTATTGTTCTGCTAAGTCCCCAAATCTACCATAAGGAAGTAATCAGATGAAGACAAAGACTTCCATGAAGAGTCACTCATCGCAAGGACATTTATAACAAACTTATTTAGGTGGGAACTGTCTATCTGCCTGGGGCTTCCCAGGTGGAGCTAGTGGTAAAGAATCCACCAGCCCACGCAAGAGATGCAGGTTTGATTCCTGGGTCAGGAAGATTCTCTGGAGGAGGGCATGGCAACCCATTCCAGTATTCTTGCCTGGAGAATCCCATGAACAGCGAAGCCTGATGGGCTATTGTCCATAGGGTTGCAGAGTAGGAACACGACTGAAGTGACTCAGCAGGCACACACACACATCTCTCTGCCTGACAACGGAGGATTAGCTATCTCAATTATGGGACAAATACACGAGGGAATGTAACATAGCCATTAAAAACCAGACAGTCAAAAAATAACTCACCTGGGAAGATGTTCATAAAATAGGAGAGGGAAAAAGAAAAGCAATATATACATCTGGATAGAAAGTATATTCTAAATATACCCAGAAAAAAAGAAATCCCAGGAGGAACTGTGCAAGAATACTAACAGTGCTTAATTAATTTTTAATGTAATGGAAAAGCACAGCCCTGTGGGGCTCATTCGTCTCAATACTCTGTAGTAGCATCACATCCCTCCTGACACTGGTTGGATGGATGTGTGGGTTTTTCCCACATCGAGCAATTCCCCAACACCAACTGGGTGGCCTACACTTTAACGCAGTTCTGATACTCCCTACCTGGAAATAGTGTCAGATTCTATAGGTTAAAGGCTCAGTCCCACAAAACTGCACGCCCCCCGCCCCGCCCCTGCCCCCCACACACTCCAGGCCAACTGCACGTTCAGATTGTCACTTAGGCTTCTGATAACTGGCTATAAATTGGTTGTTCCAACGACTGCCTCCTGGGTTTGATTAACTTCCCAGAGCAGCTCAGGAAAACAACTGATTTAAGATTACTGGTTTATTACCGAGGATATGAATTAAGCAGCCAGATGAAGAAGTACATAGGGTGAGGTTTGAAGGCCCCCGGGGTCTCAAGCACAGAAATGTCTGCCCTGGAGTGTTTAGGGCAGCCACTCTCCCTGCACGGGGTTGCCTTCTTCTTCACCGGTCCCGAGGTGCTCTGAACACTGCAGTTCAGGGATTTTTATGGAGCCTTCATTACGTAGGCATAATTGATTAAATTATTGGCCATTAGCGATCAAGTCAATCTCCAGCCCTTCACCCCTCCCAGAAGGTTGGGAGGGGGGCTGAAAGTTCCAACTTTCTAGTCACATGGTTGGTTCCCTTGGCAACCATTCCTCATCCTTAGGGGCTTTCTAAAACTCTCCTCATTAATGTAAATTCAGGTGTGGTTGATAGGGACTTGTTACGAATAACAAAAGACACCCATTATACCTTTATGTTCTGAAGTTATTTCAGGCCTCCTTCCCACCTGGTTCAGCATAGTCTCTCTGACTCCCACCCCAGTCTCCTCTCCCCCATTTCTTTCAGGAAACACAATGGCAACTAGGAACAAAAGCAAATATCGTAACAAAAAATTATGAAAAAGTATTATAAAAAACCCTTTTGGCTCTAGGAAATTACAAGAGTTTTGGGCTTCCCTGTGGCGCAGATGGTAAAGAATCCTCCTGCAATGCGGGAGACCCGGGTTCAATCCCTGGGTCAGGAAGATCCCCTGGAGAAGGGAATGGCAACCAACTCCAGTATTCTTGCCTGGAGAATTCCATGGACAGAGGACCTGGTGGACTAAAGTCCATGGAATTGCAATGAGTCAGACATGACTGAATGACTTTCCCTTTCACTTTGCAAGGGTTTTAGGAGCTCTGTGCCAGGAATAGTGGATGAAGACCAGATACACATACACACACAGACATACACACACGTAAAATAAATCAGAAAAGCACATAGGATGATGAAATTAAGGAGTCCTTAAAGTTTTGTTTCTACCTTTTACATTTAATTTTTTTCTGTAATTAACATTTATTGCTATTTTGTCATCTTTAACTATTTTTAAAGCAGATTTAACTGAGACCAGGGGAATTCCTGGAGGAAATTCTGTGGTTGGAGCTCTCCCCATTTGTATTGAAATTTCCTGGTTGCTGGCTATGGGAGAAACTACTGGTCCTCTGCTCAGGATCCAGTCTACCATTTTCCTTTAGTAGCAAGAGGCCAGTACTGTTGTGGGTGGCTTTCTGCCCTAAATCTTCCTTGCAGATGGGGTGGCTAATGAAATCTGAGTTGAGGTGGTGGATGTAGTTTCCAGGAAAGTTCTTTGATGAGAATTTATTCAGCTGGAAGGAGCTTTTTTCTCTTTCCCTCCTTTATTCTTTTTCCACCAAGAATGTAGCTCTCATGGGCTGGAACTCCAGCAGCCATCATGTAACCATGGGATAACCTTTAGGATGAAGTCATTATCGAATTGAACTTGGATTCTGCTCACCTGATGCACAGCAAAGCCAATCAACCAACACTGAGTTATGGTGGAGGAAAGTATAGCACTTATCTCCAGGGCTCCAAGCAAGGAGAACAGTCAGCTCATGCTCAAAAGACCTGAACTCCTTGATGGCTTTCAGGCAAGGGTTTTTGAAGACAGTAAGAGGGAGAGGGTGTAGGATGCCTGATCAGCATGAGCCTTCTTCTGACTGGTTGGTGGTGAGGTAACAGGGTGACATTTCAGGGATCTCAGTAGTCAACCTTCTGGTTCCAACCAGTTTGGAGTCTACGTACCTGTGGTCAGCATGTAGCCACCACCTCCCACTCATCATTTCATCTCCATCTTCATCATCATCACCATCCTCCTCCTGTTAAAACAGAAATGGAAACCTGAGTTTTTCTGCTAAGAAACAAGGGAAATGAAGGAGTGAGTGCATGGCTATAGCAATCCCAAGAATAGACCTGTAAGAGTTAAGCAACTTAATTTTACTTTAGCTGTTTCTAACTTATAGTGCATGTAACTAGACTTGTCCTTCACAAAATTAATTCCTTAATCATTCTCTGACTCTGAGTATCCTGTACTTGGCATTCTTCCCCCCACCCATACACATTCCCACATCCCCCCATGCCTGCAACGCTTGTAACATTCCCTCATAGCATTCTCTATTTCAGAAAGAAGGTCACAGGCAATAACCTTGGAGACAACTAGACCCAATTTCTTTGCAGAAGAAAGGAGAATGTGAGATTGTCATTGCTTTGATCCTTATCAAATACACCTGATGAAGAGCCCTTATTATAAGACCTTTCCCTGTTCCCCAGGGAGGGAGGCACCGTTGTCGAGGTGCTAGCCTTTGTGTTTCCCCTTTGCCCAGCAAATAAATAAAGCTACTCTTTCTCTTTTCTCCAAAACACTGTCTCTGTATTCCTATTCAGCATCGGTGCACAGAGGGCTAATATTTTGGCAACACTCCTTCTCATCATAACTATTATCATCATCATTGTTACAACCATATTCATAACCAGCATCATCACCACCATCACCATCCTCCTTCTCACCACCATCACCGTTTTCGTCAACACCATGACCATCACCACCAGTGCCTTGACCGTCGTTATTATCATCTCCACCTCCACCACCATCATCACCAACACAGTCACCACCATCATCACTGCCGCTTATTGAGCACGTGTGTGTCAGGCCCAGTGCTGGGTACTTTATATGCTTTACTGAACAATCTAAACATTCAGAAAACGAAGATCATGGCATCCAGTCCCATCACTTCATGGAAAATAGATGGGGAAACAGTGGCTGACTTTATTTTTCTGGGCTCCAAAATCACTGCAGATGGTGACTGCAGCCATGGAATTAAAAGACGCTTACTCCTTGGAAGGAAAGTTATGACCAACCTAGACAGCATATTGAAAAGCAGAGACATTACTTTGTCAACAAAGGTCAGTTTAGTCAAGGCTATGGTTTTTCCAGTGGTCATGTATAGATATGAGAGTTGGACTGTGAAGAAAGCTGAGCGCGGAAGAATTGAAGCTTTTGAACTGTGGTGTTGGAGAAGACTCTTGAGAGTCCTTTGAACTGTGAGGAGATCCAACCAGTCCATCCTAAAGGAGATCAGTCCTGGGTGTTCATTGGAAGGACTGATGTTGAAGCTGAAACTCCAATACTTTGGCCACCTGATGCGAAGAGCTGACTCATTGGAAAAGACCCTGATGCTGGGAAAGATTGAGGGCAGGAGGAGAAGGGGATGACAGAGGATGAGATGGTTGGATGGCATCACCGACTCAATGGACGTGGGTTTGGGTGGACTCCGGGAGTTGGTGATGGACAGGGAGGCCTGGTGTGCTGTGGTTCATGGGGTTGCAAAGAGTCGGACATGACTGAGTGACTGAATTGAGCTGAATGAGATGGGAGTTGGTTCTAATTTACAGATGAGGCAACTTAAATTTGGAAAGGTAAAGTGGCCTAAGGCAGCACAGATAATAACAGAAAAGGAAAATGACCTGAATTCGGATTTGTCTGGTTCCAAAACCTGACCTCTGTTCACTCCACCCACAGCCCTGAGAACTGACCTCTGCTGGGCTTCTCCAATGGGGGCAACATGTCCTCACTGGGAAGTTGCTCCATCTTTGGTCATCACTGACAACTTTCCCGTGGCCTCACCCATAGGTCCTGGTTCTGACATTCAGGGAACTGCAGAATGGGCTCAGCTTCTGGTCCATGTGATGGACTTCCTGAAGTTGGAGGTCAGCCCTTGGGTCCATCTGAGCTTTTTATTTTTGAAAGTGAATGTTCCATTCTTTCAATAACTCCACATGTGAATGATTGCTTCTCATTGCCCCCTCTCTCCTTGAATCCTCCTGGACTTTTATGATCTTAGCTCCCTGGCCTTCCTGCTTCCATTTTCTCCCCAGCAGCCTTAGTGATCTTTTCAAAACAAGTCAGACCTCATCAGTTGCCTGCTCAAAACTCTATAGTGAATTCCTTCAACTCTAAAAGTAAAATCTAAGCTCTACCATGGCCTATGACTCTAATCAACCTTCCTTCTGGTGACTTCTCATGCCTTATCCCAGGCCTGGCTTCTCTGGTGGCTCAGATGGTAAAGTATCTGCCTGCGGGAGACACGGGTTCAATCCCTGGGTTGGAAAGGTCCCCTGAAGGAGAGAATGGCAACCTACTCCAGTATTCTTGGCTGGAGAATCCCATGGACAGAGGAGACTGGCGGGCTACAGTCCATGGGATCACAAAGAGTTGGACACGACTGAATGACTAACACTTTTAAGCCTTATCTCCTACCCCTCCCTCTTCCCCCACTTGCTGTGCTCCAACCACACTGGCTCTTTGCTGTCCTTGAGCACGTCATGCTCATTCTTGCCTCAGGGCCTCTGCACCTGCTGCTCCATTGACAATTATCACACAGCTCATTCTCTTTCTTACTTCAGGTTCTCTGTTCAAATATCACCTCCTCAGAGAGGCCTTTCTTGACCACCCTCTCTAACACAGCACCCTCATCTTCAGTCTCTTTCCATTCACTTTTTTCCTTCATTTCAGAACATATCACTTTCTGTGTACTTAGTCACTCAGTAGCGTCTGACTTTTTGTGACCACATCGATTGAAGCCTACCAGGCTCCTCTGTCCATGGGATTCTCCAGGCAAGAGTACTGGAGTGGGTTGCCATTCCCTTCTCCAGGGGATCTTCCTGACCCAGAGATCAAACCCAGGTCTCCTGCATTGCAGGCGGATTCTTGACTGTCTGAGCCACTGGGGAGCCACTTCCTAGGATATACTTATTTGGTTGTTATCTGTTTCCCCTACCGGAATGCAAGCACCAGGGGAGCAGAACTTGGTTTGTCTACTTCACCTCTACATCTCCAGTGTTTAGAAGAGATTTTAATACTTGCTGCTGCTGCTGCTGCTAAGTCGCTTCAGTCGTGTCCGACTCTGTGCGACCCCATAGACTGCAGCCCACCACGCTCCGCCGTCCCTGGGATTCTACAGGCAAGAACGCTGGAGTGGGTTGCCATTGCCTTCTCCAACGCATGAAAGTGAAAAGTGAAAGTGAAGTCGCTCAGTCGTGTCCGACTCCTAGTGACCCCATGGACTGCAGCCTACCAGGCTCCTCCGTCCATGGGATTTGCCAGGCAAGAGTACTGGAGTGGGTTGCCATTGCTTTCTCCTTTTAATACGTAGATTCTAATAAATACTTCTTGAATTAATCAGTGTGACCTTGATCACATGCTATTTTAAGCCTGAAGGCCCTGCCTTTTGGCAAAGTTCAGCTTATTCATGAGTTGAACAGGATTCTCTCCTCCCTTCTTCTAGACTCCATATCTCTGTTTACATGGCCTACAGGGCAGCAGGATGTACACAGAAGTATGTTGGCTTTGGAGTTAAAATGAGGCTCAAATCTCAGCTCTGCCACTTGCTTTGGTTATTGTTTAGTTGCTCAGTCGTGGCCAACTCTTTTGCGACTCCATGCCCTGTAGCCTGCCAGGCTCTTCTGTCCATGGGATTTCCCAAGCAGGAATACTGGTGTGGGTTACCATTTCCTTCTCCAGGGGAATCTTCCCGACCCAAGGATCGAAATTGCGTCTCCTGCATTGCAGGTGGATTCTTTACCACTAGGCCAACTGGGAAGCCCCTGCTGCTTACTAGCTTTGTTTTAATTAGCTTTTCTGAGCCTCAATCTTCCTTCATGTAAAATGCTATTAATACAAACCTTGCGAACTTGTGCAGAGGGAGAGAATGTGAGTACATAGTGCAGGGTAAGCATTTGAGAACTGGTAGCTCTTACTGTTGTTGTTATTATTAAACTAACCAGGTTTGGGGCCTTCCATCTCATGGGAACAGCCTGGGTTGGGGCTGGATGAGTGGGGTGGCGTGGAAGGAGAGAGCAGATAAGGGACTTGTGATGTGAGAGACATGTCACCTCGTGGGTTCACTCTGTGCTCCCCGTCAGTCTCATCTCAAGGTCTGTCTCCTTCCTCTTTCCCTGAGCTGTGGATCTAGTTGGCATGTTTAACTCACTCGTGCATATTATATTATATCCCATCATATGAGTCTCAATCTGTGATTCTGGCCTGCGGGGGTTTTCTTTCCCACTCCGATCCAATATACTTGCTTTTCTATCAAGAGCCTGTCATCTGCAAAACTGAAGAGCCTGCCTCCCCAGTGGGGTGATTGCTAATGATGCTGTGGATCTGTGTGGACTGAAGGCTCCTGGGAGGCAGGGACTGCACCGACATTCTCCTATAAACCTGAGCCTGGTTCAGAGGGGCTTGCCAGGGTGGCGGGGTGGTGGGAAGTGATGGTGTAGTGGAAGAAGCTGGGGGTTCACACTGAACTATAAATTCTTAGTTCAGATGAAAGGGATGTTGTTGTTTAGTTGCTAAGTCATGCCTGACTCTTTTGTGACCCCATGGACTGTGGCCCCCCCAGGCTCCTCTGTCTACAGGATTTCCCAGGCAAGAATACCTCAGTGGGTTGCCATTTCCTTCTCCAGAGGATCTTCCTGACCTAGGGATTGAATGCATGTCTCCTGCATTGGCAGGTGGATTCTTTACCCTTGAGCCACCAGGAAAGCCCAGGTGAAATTATATTAGATCCGAAAGTCTTAGAATCCTCTGACCAATGGGGAAACTGATGCACAGAGTATCACCCAGTGTGAGAGCAGAATCAGTACATCAAAGAGTCAGTCTTTATTGAAGAAAATGAGGCCCAGAATGAGGACGTGTCTTATCCAGGGCCGCACAGGAAGTCTGTGACTGAGCCAGGAGTGACTCGGGTCCTTGCCAGCTGTCCCACTCCCACTCCAACCCTTGAGGAAACCTGGGGCTTGGAATGGGCTGGACTCAGCCCACTGGAACATGTGGCCCACTTTCAGTCACCCATGCCCAGGAGGGGTGTGTTGATCTCTGCTGCGTGTTTGTAGATGGAGCCCCTTCAGCACGCCTGGCATCATATAAGGCCCTTAATCACAGTTTCATCTAATTCTAATATGATGGCTCCCATTTTACGGATGAGAAACTGAGGCCTAGGGAGGGCAGCTAACCCATGCAGAGTCTCAAGCCTCATGGGTGGAGGCCTCTTGGCACCTGTCCTGCCTGAAGTCTCTTCACAGCACTGACCAGCTGCTGACGGTCCATCACATGCTTGTCTGTGTATCGCAAACTGTGCCCCCCAACCCTGCAGCCGACCCCGAGAAAATCTAGGTGCGAGGACTCTCTGCCTGTCTTGTTCATTTCAGTATCCCTGGTGCTCAGGATATGGCAGGGATTCAAACACTATATTTAAAGAAATGAATGGATCTCTTGGGTTCCTTCCAACCCCATGACTGGGAAGATCTGAAACCCCAGCCTAGGCTCCCAGACAGTGCCACACTCTGCCCCTGCTCCCCATCCTGACCTTGTCCTGCTGGGGGGGCTGGCATCTGCCTTCTCCTGTCGGTGCTCCAGCCCAGGTCTCCTGGTGTCCTGCCTTGACCCACTTGCCCATGTCTGTCTCCCTCTCCTGATGCTTTTCTCCTAAAACCCCATTCCCAGAGCTGACCTCAGCTTTCCTCTTGACTCAAGAGGCTGGCGTGGGCTCCTAGACCCTTGCCCTTGATTTGTCCCTTGACTTGCCCTTTGTAATCATGAAAGGAGCAGGGCAGAGAAATGAGGGACCCCTCCCAGTTCACCAGCTTCCCCTTCCCTGGGACTTTCTGAACGCACAGGTGCAAGGCTGATTGGCAGCTCCTTGAGACCAGGGCTGGCCAAATTCTAAAACTCAGTCTTGGGCGCCCCGCAGACTTGACCCCTCCAAACAGAGCCTAGCCGGCCCCTTGCTGACAAGTTCAGGGCAGTCTGAGAATCAGAACCTCCTGGCTCCTGGGCTGATTTCAGGTGACTGGGATCAGGGACCACGGACTCTGGGTGGGGGGACAGGGCTGCCCCAGCAGCTTGTCCACCCAGCACCAGGGAACCCTAGCCTGACCCTCTCCGGCTCAGAGACGAGCAGGTCGTCCATGTGCAGAGGGGCACAACGAGGAGGAATAGCGGCCTTGATGTCCAGAATGGAGGAGCACTGGAGGGGAGGGGATCACCCCACAGGTCTGGTCCCTGGGGAGATGGATGGTGCAGAGGGGACACCCCCGTGTCCTCCCCTGCAGACCTCAGCCCTGCTTCCTTTCCCTGGGATTTTCTCGGCTGAGGTTGGGGGGTCCTAGGGTATGCTTTGCTCCAGCCCTCACATCAGTCAGGGCCACAGGGATGTAGCTGTTGGGGTCCCCACTGTGGGGATCAGGAAGGATGGGCACACGTGCATACATCCTCTCACAGACACATTCACATGCAGGCACATACACACACATACACAGACATGTAGACGTGTAGATGCCACACTCACATATGCATCTCTCTCTCTCACACATACACGCACACACACACATGCGCACAAGCCCAACCTCTGGAACTGACTCTCCACGACAGAGAGGTCATTCTGAGGGTTAGTGTCAGTCAGTGTCAGGGACCTGTATCTCTTTGTAGCGGGCCTGCTGGCAGGGATGTGGCCTCTCCCGACAGGCAGGTTTGCAGTAGGTGCAGATGTGTGGCTCCTGGAACAGGAAGGGAGACTAGGAGGCCAAGACAGGGGCCTGGAGCCTGAAATTTCCTGGGAGGGCACAGGGCATCAGGAAGAGGATGGAGTAAGCTCGAGTTTGGGGCAGCGATGCTGCTCTGAGGTGGAGTCCAACTGGGACGATGGCAGGTTAGGCTGGTCCTACTGCATCCAACCTGCCCCCACGCTGGGAATGATGATCACAGCAGGGGTGTTGACAGTTGCACCCCCGTGAGTCCCTAATGCACCCAGGCCTTTACATCCACCATCTTCTATTTCCTCCGTGACAACCTGGTGGGAGGGGTGTAGAAGGAAGGAGCCAAGGGAGGCCCTTGGGAGGGGTCCCAGCTGGATGGGGCCAGGTACCTTGTCCTGCTTGAAGCCGTAGCCCTCGGCCGTCTTCACCTGGTTGATGTGCTGCAGGAGGTTGGCCACACGCACCGCGGGGTGCAGCTGCCCCATGTGATACGTGGAGCCCTTCCAGCCACATGGCCGCCATGGTGAGCCCCCCAGGAGGCTGCTGGCCTCAGTGACCCCACCACTGCGCTGGTCTCCTGCAGCCAAAGAAAGGGAAAGGGGGCTCCTGACGTGCACAAGCCCAAGCCAGGGGAACCCCACATGAACTCAGGGGGGCCGAGGGAGGGATGGGAGCACAGCCAGCATGGAGGATGCTCAGGTTGTTTGCAGGAGCCAGGCAGCTGGCTGGGCCACCCTGGGTGACTCTGGACAAGCCCCTTCCCTGGGGCATCCTGGTCTTCCCATTGGTAGAATGAGGGGATCAGGTCACGTGACCTCTAGGGGCCCTTCTGACCTAGCCCTGCGGCTGGGATCCGTGGTATCCTCACCCTCCCGGGCTCCCCTTCGAGGGCCCCCTCTGTGACTTCACTCACTACCTGCAGGGGGCAGTGCTCAGCAGAGCCCAGACATCCCCTCCTTCCTCCCCCTCTTCCAGGGAACAATCTGAAACACTGACAACTCCCAGCAATCACCCCATTCAAAGACAAGCAAGTCCCAAAATTAGCTGCCGCTGCCACTCCCTCAACAGATTAACAGGAAGCACCTGAATAGAGGCGTTTCTCTCACACAAGTGTTTCCATTGTCAGCCTGTGCGGCAGCTCAGCCCATGGGGAGCAGGTAGAGAGGTTCACGCTGCCCCACACCCGGGAAAACCATCCCCTCCCCTCAGACCATCACTCCCTGGTTCTCCTGGCCAGCCTCCCCAAGGACATCCCACCCCAAGGACATCCCACCGTGGTCCCCAAGATCAGGCCCTGGGATTGAGGAACAACCCCGCTCAGCCACACCCAGCTTCCGACACTCACAGAATCACAGGATTCACCTTGTGCTGTTTTTTTTTTTCTTCTCAAGGATTGCAGTCCTGAGATGCCTATTGCCCAAGATCTGAAAATAGTTGTCTCACATATGTTGCCCTGTGATATGGTTGCTTATAGCAGGAGGGATGCCCTCCTGTGCCTCCATAATGTCCAGAAGCTCCACTGAGGCTTGGAAAGAAGTTACTTCCAAAGGTAGTGTTTCCCAAAGTGTGTTCCAGAGAACACAAGTCCAAGATGATTAAGTGGTAGTCCACTTAAAAAACAAACGTTCAATTTTTTAAAATGAATCTGGAAAATTTCGGGTGAAACAAAATGAAACAAGTCTGTTCCCTGCAGGGCATCTCAGGACTTGCAGCAACCTAAATGCATTGTGATTTTCCAGGAAAACCAAAGTAGCGACATTCCCTTATTCCTTTTTCTCCAAGGAGGTTTTTGTTTGTGTGTGTATATTTCATTGGGTTTCCCTGGTGACTCAGCTGGTAAAGAATCCGCCTGCAATGCAAGAGACCTGGGTTCAGTTCCTGGGTTGGGAAGATACCCTGGAGAGGGGAATGGCTACCCACTCCAGTAAACATCTTTAGATTAAAGTGTACTGGGGTGGTTAAAAGCAAGAAATCTGTTAAGACATGCCTGAGTTTGAATCCCAGTTGGGCCACTTCTTGGCTGTGTATCCTTGGAAAAAAGACTAGCCCTTTCTGAACCTTGGTTTTCATGTGTCAAATGAGGATAAAGTCATCACTATCCTATAGAGGAACTACGATTATTAAATGAGATGATGCATGAAAAACACCCAGTCTGTTGTTGGCACCTGGTGAATGCCCATCGACAGCAGCTGTAGATACTATTAGAATTTACTGTAAAGTCAGACACCTACTGAATCCCAGAAAGCCAAGGGCAACTTCTCAGAGGAAAGAAGGAGCTGACAAGAGTGGTGCTTGACCTGCCTTTAATCTGCCTTAGCGGAGGGGATTTGGACCAGGGCTTGAGCAGTAGCTTTGGAGAGAGATGATTCTTAAGAGGCAGCTGCAGCCAACACAAAACATGAGCTCAGATTTCAAGAGAGAATTTTCTGCTGCTTGAGGAACTCTCAGGAGCTCCAGAAGGGGGGATTGGGCGACAAAGGATTACTCAAGCTCTTTATGGAAGCTGGGCTGACTGTGCAACAGAGTACCCTCCAAGCGGAGGAAGGGGTGAGAGGGCGCCTCGAAGGGCCGGCTGCTCTCAGCGGCTCAGACAGCGGACACAGGAGGAGCTTGTGGCTGGGTGAGGACAAGCAAACAGCACCACCTGGTCAGGGTGATGCCAGCAGCCAGAACAAATCAGGGCGGCATGCCGGCTGAGTCCAAAGACGACAGCAGATGTTCTGTAAATACAGCCAGTGGGCAGGGACAGGGCGGTGAGTGATGGCACTGCTCTCAGCCCCGCACACCCTGAGCCCAGGAAGGGGGGCTCTCCCCGACCCCACAGCAGGGAGGCAGCAGCACCAGGATTCACACCTGGCCCTGTCGGACTCTGGGGTCCTGTTGTTCACCAGGTTTCCCCTGTTGTCCCTCTGCTGATAAAGAAGCGTTTATCAGACAATGTGAGAGGAACTGGGACTCACCCAGCAAACCGTCTGGGTGGAATCCACTGGTACCCAGCAGGATCAAGAGCTCAGGATGGATGGGGCCCAGGGGGATCTGGGGGCTTTTTCCGGCAATGCTTTGAAGCCAGTGGGGCTCAAATTTCAATAGTAAGGAAAGTTCCCAGCAAGTTCCCTCCCACTGGCCTGCCACAATGTGCCTTGATATGTTAAGTCAATTTCTTTTTAAATTAATAAACCTTTTATTTCAGAATAGATTTAGATTTACAAAAATGTTACAAAGATAGCATAGAGTATACTGTACATGTATACTGTATACTCATATATAGTATAAGAAGGCTGAACGCTAAAGAATTGATGCTTTCTGATGAGGTGCTAGAGAAGACTCTTGAGTGTCCCTTGGACAACAAGGAGATCAAACCCGTCAATCCTAAAGGAAATCAACCCTGGATATTCATTGGAAGGACTAATGCTGAAGCTAAAGCTCCAATACTTTGGCCACTTGATGCGAACAGTGGACTCATTGGAAAAGACCCTGATGCTGGGAAAGACTGAGGGCAGGTGGATAAGGGGGCGAAAGAGGATGAGATGGTTGGATGGCATCACTGACTCAGTGGACACAAGTTTTAACAAACTCCTGGAGATGGTGAAGGACAGGGAAGCCTGGCACGCTGTAGTCCATGGGGTTGCAAAGAGTTGGACACGACTAAGCGACTGAACAACGATAGCAAATACTCATATACTCCAGGCCCAATTTCTCCTATTAGTCACGTCTTATCTGAGTATAGTACATTTACTATAAATAATGAAGCAATGTTGATACATCATTAACTAAAGTCTCTACCAGTTTTGGATTTCCTTAGTTTTTACTAATGTCCTTTTTCTATTCCAAGATCCCACATAAGACTCAGTGTCATGTCTCTTTAGATTTCTCCTGGCTGTGACAGTTTCTTAGACTTTTTTTGGACGGACTTAACAGTTTTGAGGATTACTGGTCAGATAATTTATGGAATGTTTCTCAGTTGGGATTTTAAAAAATTTGATATGTAATTCACATGCCATAAAATGTATCCTTCTAAAGTGTACAATTCAGTGGTTTTTAGTATTTCACAAAGTTGTGTAACCGTCATCACTAGGTAATTTCAGAACATCTCTATCACCCCAGAAAGAAATCCAGTGGCCATTAGCAGTTACCCTCTGCCTAAATCCTCCTTCTCTCAGCTCCTGACAACCACTAATCCATTTTCTGTTTCTTTGAATCTCTATGTTCTGGACATTTCACATGAAATGGATCCTACAACATGTGGCCTTTTGTGACTGATTTCTCTCATTTAGCATAATGTTTTCCAGATTTATCCATGTTGTAGCATGATCAGTACTTCAAAATTTAAAAATTGTTGCTGCTGCTAAGTCGCTTCAGTTGTGTCTGACTCTGTGCGACCCCATAGACGGCAGCTCACCAGGCTCTGCCGTCCCTGGGATTCTCCAGGCAAGAACACTGGAGTGGGTTGCCATTTCCTTCTGCATGAAAGTGAAAAGTGAAAGTGAAGTTGCTCAGTTGTGTCCAACTCTTCACAAGCCCGTGGACTGCAGCCTTCCAGGCTCCTCCATTCATGGGATTCTCCAGACAAGAACACTGGAGTGGGTTGCCATTTCCTTCTCTAATGCACGAAAGTGAAAAGTGAAAGTGAAGTCACTCAGTTGTGTCCGACTCTTCACAACCCCATGGACTGCAGCCTACCAGGCTCCTCTGTTCATGGGATTTTCCAGGCAAGAGTACTGGAGTGGGTTGCCATTTTCTTCTCCGTAAAAAATTGTTAATTGTGGTTAAATACATATAACAAAATTTACCATCTTTATCATTTTTTAAGTGTACAGTTCAGGAGCGTTAAGTATATTCACATTGTTATGCAGCCAATCTCCAGAACTTTTTCATCTTGCAGTGTTGAAATGTCATCCTCATTAAACAGCTCCCATTTCCCCCTCCTTCCAGCTCCTGGCAACAACCCTTATCCTTTCTGTCTCTGAATTTAACTCCTCTAGATAATTCACAGAATTTGTCTTTTTGTGACTGGATTATTTCATTTAGAATAATGTTCTCAAGGTTCATCCATGTTGTAGCATTGTTCAGAATTTCAGTCCTTTTCATGGCTGAATAATATTCCATTGTATGAATATACCACATTTTGTGTATCCATTCATCTGTCAGTGGAATCTTGAGTTGCTTCCACCTCTTAGCTATCGTGAATATTGCTTTTATATGGAGGTACAAAGATTTCTTTGAGTTCTTGCCTTTAATTCTTTTGGATACTTATCTAGAAGTAGAATTGCTGGATCATATGGTAATTTCATAAGAATATGAAAAAATTAATGTTTTTAATTTTTTGAGGAACTGATGTTAGAATCCAAATCTGGATGCTAAGTGTGCTCCCTAAGTCCATTAAAAAAAAAAAAAACTTGCATTTAAGGGAGAGCCACAATTAACATGGCTTTAGGTTATAAACCACAGGAGTTAAGTCTCTACTCCTTGGAGAAGAAAGGAAAGAGGTGAATACTAGGCTAGTAGGTTGTGAGTAGGAAAAGGACATAGAAGGTGCTGGGACCTCTCTCCAGTCTCCTAAGCACAGCTTAAATTTCCTAGCCACCTGATCTTTGACTATGTTCTGCATTCTGGATCAGTTTCAAATAAATGATTTTTCTCCTCATTAGTAGGCATATTTTCTGTTTCTTTGCATGTCTGGTAACTTCTGATTGAGTGCCAGGCATTGTCTGTTTTACTTGGTTGGGGGCCAGATATTTTTCTATTCCTATAAATATTCTTGAGATTTGTTCTGGGACATGGTTAAGTCACTTGGAAATAGTTTGATCCTGCTGGGTCTAGCTTTTAATATTTGCTAGGTGAGACCAGGCAGTGCCCAGTAGAGTGTTAATTATTCCTCACTCCTTTTATAACTCTATGTTAGCCTGTGAACTAAATTTTCCTAAAGATTCTTCACCCTGGAGAAGGAAATGGCAACCCATTCCAGTCTTCTTGCCTGGGAAATTCCATGAGTAGAGGAGCCTGGCAGGCTACAGTCCATAGTATAAAAAAACAAAAAATAAAAAGATTCTTCAATACCAGGATAATACCTACTTCGTCTTTGTATTGCAAGTATGATTATGGGTACCCAGTAGGAACACAATACTTCAATGTTGGTTAGGGGTAATATATCATCTGATATTGGGAACATCATGGAAGGACTTGATTTTGTTCATTCAGGAGGGTGGAGGAAGGGAGTCTGGAGGCCAGGAGGAAGGATCAAGGGGGCTGGGGTGGGGCAGCAGGGGGCACAGCTCCAAGCGTGGGGTGCCAAATAAGGAAAAGGGGAAAGGACTCGGGACCCATGCCGAGACTGGAGAAGAACTGGGACCCAATCACAGGGAAGGCTTGAGATGAGAGAGCTGTTCCCCTGCTTAGTCCTGTAGCAGGAAGGCTGTGGGGTAGACTTGAGAGAGGACTTCCGGGTTGTGGGGGGTCAGAAACACTGATCACTCATAGGGATGAAGAGGCTGGTGAGTTGATATTCGTAGACTGGGACACCTCAAATCTTCTTGTCCTAACTCAAGAGGTGCCTGAGGCAAGGGAAGGACAGGATGGCCTCTGACTTCTCCTCTTGCTGGGTTCTGGGCATCCTACTCACTGTGGTCCAGAGAAGAGCCAAAGACCCCTTTGGGGGCTGGTAATGAGAAGTCTTGTGGCTGTGACCTTGAGCATCAACATAAGGGAGAATGTGGAGGAGGAAGGGAGGTGAAGAGGGAGACGGGGGTGGGACAAGAGAATTAGGGGGATACAGAGAAGGGAGAGGAGGGAAAAAAAGGAATAATGACAAGGAGAGAGGTGGGGAAGGAGACAGGGGTGGGGGGACAGGTCAGACACCAGCGACCACAGGGACGACAGACAGAGGGCCTCGGACAGAGGACAGCCCGTCAGGCTGGCTGGACCCTGGAGCCCGGGAGCACCCGTCCCGAGAGGATCCTGGCCTAGGAGGCAGTCTGCAGCGGTGAACCACAGGGCTCTGTTCCCGCCCAGGCCTCCTGCTCTACTTGGCAGAAGAACTTCAAACACCAACCAACCAGATCCACAGACAGAGCCAGGAGGGACACTTTGCATTGTGGCCTCCAGCCGACCTCAGGGTGCGATCAGGCAGATGGCGTGTAATATGGACACTTGGAAAAGTTCTGCATTTAGGTTCAAAATTAGCTATGAAGTAGAGGGGTTGGGTGAGCTGCCTTGTCAGCAGCTCCTGGAACCGCCGAGCTGGAGGCTCCATGTGAATTGATGGGGGTGTGGTTGCTGGAGAAGGTAGTGTGATGGTGGGTGATGTCGATGCAAGAAGAGGGTCCAGGGAGGAGGTGAGAGACCACAGTCCTCTGGGCTGGCCCGGGGCCACCTGGGCCTGCTCTGCAAGGAGGGGACAAGCACGGGTGCAGGGGAATGATCTGGAAGGCTTGCAGGGTCAGAGATCCCAGAGGCGGAAAACAGAGCAGCATCGGCAGGCCGTGGAGTTAGAATGGGGCCTGGGCTGCAACCCCGTCTCTGCATGTCCTGTGACTTCTGACAAGTCTTTAACGTCCCTGAGCCTCAGTTTCCTCATCAGTGAAATGGGACGATCAAGAGGACAGGAGGCTCCAGGAGGTCCAGTGACTTGTCTGGGGCGGCTCAGAGAGCTGGTTCTGAACCTGAGACTCTGAGCACAGAGAGAGTGCTCCTGACCTCCACACAGGAGGACGGCGGGGAGAGAAGAGACAGCAGAGGAGGGAAGCTCAGAGGCAGGCTGGCCGTGGAGGAGGCGCTGCCCCAGGCAGGGCGGAGGCGGGGTTGCGGGGGGCAGGGGCAGGGGCAGGGGCGGGGGCGGGGGCGGGGGCGGGGGCTCCCCAGGAGGGGCGGGGCCCCCGGGCAGGGGCGCTACTTAGGGGTAGTAGGAGTAGGCATAGTGGTTTCTCCTGGCAGCGTGCAAAGAGAACACACAGGTGGGCCACGGTTCGTGCACGAAGCGGGGCCCAGGGCAGCACCACCAGCGGGAGGGGCCTGGTGCTTTCTCTGCTGGGGACCGGGCTGGCCTGGGACCAAGGGGTCAGAGGGCCTTCTCTGACCCAAGGGCTGGCCCGGCTCCTTCCAGAACCTTCCCCAAGCCCACTGCTGGAGTGAGAAGGAGGTGGGGAAAGGGCCTGAAGTGAAGCAGAGCTTTTACACACATGTGTTCACAAAGAGAAATACACATGCAGACACACTCATGCACTTACACAGACCTACATGCAGACACTCAGACACCTGTACTCGAACATACACACTGACACACACAGATACATACACAGACATTCACAAACACACTCACACACAGATGCCTGCACTCACACACTTGAGGTAACTGTGCACTCACCCTTGCAGACCACCCCCCCACAGTCCCCATGCCACCCCCTGCCCCCCGCAGGCTCCCCTGCCCCTGAGGGGACAGCCCTCTGTAAGTTGGGAAGAAATAAGCGGCCGGGATGGGGAGGGGGGCTGGACACCAGGGGGGCCACCCTCAGCCACCCGGACTGCCCCTGGGTGTGGGGTCCATTAAAGGAGCCACGTGGCCCCCTCATGAGCACCCAGAGCACAGCTGGGCTGAGAGCCCTGATGGGACCTCGAGGCACCGGCAGTGGGGTCGTGGGGCAGGTCTGATCCTACCTCCCCTGCGAGGAGCCGGGTCCCAAGAGTCATGTCAGCCTGCGGCTCTTGGGGGGTCAGCAAAAGTCCAGACCAGGCCCAGGACTCTGACCCCAGAGCCAGCCCCTCCTGAAGCCCCTTCCAGGCCCGCTCCAGGGCCCTCCACTCACCCGCGCCCACGTCACCCCGTCAGCAGGGAGAGGAAGGCAAGGAGAGGGGAGGGGAAGACAGAGGCCCAGCCAGGGCGGGAGAAACACTTGTGGTCACACAGCACGTCTCCCGTCCCAGGGACAGAGTAGGGGTCCAGGGCCCTAAGCTGGTCACAGAAGGTGGGGTGGGTGACGAGGGCAGCCGATCACGTGTGCTGGCTGTGAGTTTGGAGATGAGGCCGACCTGGTCAGTCCTGGTCCCACCTCTTGTTATAGAAGTTATTTTTGTAATGATAAACCCAGATCCTATCCCTCTTTCCTTGCTTAAAGCCCCTCCCTGCATTCCCAGGAAACCTAGAAGAAAGCCTGCACTCTACTATGGCCACAAGGCCCTCCCTCGGCTGGTTCCTTCATCCCAAAGCATCACAGAGCCCTACTTCCAAGGGTGAGGGTGTGGGGAGGCCCGTAAGGGAGGCGTGCAGGGGGCTCTGGGGGCGGGTGCAAGGGGACGGGCAGGTTTTCCCCCGCCTCTCCTCTCCCCCGCTGGAACTATCCTCAGGGGCAATGGCCGAGGCTTCAAACGCCGCCCCTGACCCTGGCTCTTGGCCCCGGCGGGACGCTCACGGCCATAGCTCTTTCAGTGCTCTGTGTGTTCAGGCGCTCAGTTGTGTCTTGACTCTTTGCGACCCCATGGACTGTAGCCCACCGGATTCCTCTGTCCATGGGATTCTCCAGGCAAGAATACTGGAGTGGTTGCCACTTCCTTCTCCAGGAGATCTTCCTGACCCAGAGATCGAAACTGTGTCTCTTTCAGAGGCCCAGGCAAAATGACTCGAAAGCTACAACACTGGCTTTTGAAGTAAAGAACAGAAAAACTAGAAATGGGATGGGACGGATGCCTCTGCCCTTTTCCTCCGGTCACCTTTCCCCAGATGCTCTGAGATCCCCTGTGGCCTTGAGCCTGTCATCCAGGTGCTGATGGCAGGCTTGTGTCTTCTGGTCCCGACCTGTGTGTTTCTATCTATTTTTATCACTGTACCGAATAGCCTTTTGCTGTGAGCTCCTCTAAATCTGCCATAGAACAAAGCTGATAGTTAAATTAATGAATGCTGACAAATTTAAATGCATTCAGCCACTTCCTGCGTGCTCTGAGAAGAAGAAATACCTGTGTCCTGCTCCCTAACTGTTTCTTTCAAGCTTTTAAGTTGCAGGGAATTGCCCCAGTGCCCTAGTCACAGGCCCGTTCATTGTCTGCCACTAGCCTGTTGTAAACACAGGCTTCTCTCAGCCTCCATTTCCCCAGCCTGAGGTCAGGCCTCTCCTGGCCCCATGTCCCAGCAGGAAATAATAATCCATGTTAGCAGGAACAAAGCGCATCTTGGTCTAGCATGATCCCCATTATGCAGATAAGAAAGGAGAGCTCAGAGAAGTGAAGGGATGCTCCCATCTCAAGGTCACACAGCAAGGTCGTCTGGAGACAAACTCCCAGATATTTCACCAGCTGCTTCCATGCTGCCTCTCTCAATAAAGTCCTCTCTGGTCCTTACCATACTCCTGATTCCTGCTCACAGGCTCCTGAGTTGTCAAAGAAAGAATTTGGGTTTCCTGCCTCCTCCTGTTCCCGGTCACATCCTGTCTCAGAGGGACACTGGCAAACACTCAACATGGTCACACACTCACCCATTCCCCCATCCCCATGTGCATTGCACTCCCATCTGCACATACACCTCCTCCATCCCCCTGACTCTATTCTCATACATACCCATGACCCTTCAACACCTCCTTCCTGGCAGAGAACGCCCCCATGATGCCATCAGTTCCTGTGGAAGCTAAAGGAGGGGATAAGGAGCCATATTCTTCCCATTCCAGAGACAGTGTCCTCTCTGGCTGCTCTAGCTTCTGGAAAGCCCACCCCATATTTCCCCAGGCTGGACCCTCCAGGAGAAAAACTGGTATAAATAGGCCTTCCATCTCTATCTGGTGTCTGAGTTGGGGTGCTCTGGGTGGGCCTGGCCAGTCCCCTCTCCCAGCTGGATATTCTCCAGGGATGATATGACCATCATCATCAGATACCCATGGCCTTGGAGGAGGAGGAGGAGACCATGGGCTTCCTGCCCACCTGGGATCACAGATGTCTTTCAGCCATTCTGAGTCTTGAGTGGGAGACTGAGGGAGAACAAGAGTGAGCTGGCCTGAGTAGGGGGCTCTGGATCAGAGAAGGGGCCTCTTCCTTAGTGCCTCTGAAGGGCTCACTGTGGGTCTGTGCCAGCCTCCAGGGCACTGTGAATTCCATACCCTGGCCCTCATTGATCCTAGAACTCTTGGTGGGGGGCGATATGAGAAGGAGGAAGATGCCATCGCTTGGCACCCTGTGAGGCTTGGTCCTTTTCCCACAAGGCCCCAACTGCATCTCAGTGCAGAAGGAACAGGGTTTGAGGGTAAGAACATGGGGCTGTGTGACTTCAGGCAAGTACCTTGACCTCTCTGTGCCTTGGTGTCTTTGTCTGTAAAATGAGATGATAACGCTGCCTGCCTGGTAGGGTTGCCAGCATCCCACCTGTACTGTGGGTAATAGCTGGGCACACGAGAGGAGCTCCATCCATGTGGGCTGCTGGTATGGGGGCCGGGCTTGCTACCTGCAACTGTGTGACCTTGAGGAAGTCATCGCCCCTCTCTGTACCCCCTGCTGCAGACTGAAACAGGGCCCATTGTAATAACAGCACGGAGACACAGGTGGTGCAGATCCAATGGGATTGTCAGTGATTAAAAATAAGCCTAGGATGTCTGTGTTGTTGTTGTTAAGTTGCCAAGTTGTGTCCAGCTCTTTTGTGACCCCATGGACTGTAGCCTGCCAGGCTCCTCTCTCCATGGAATTTCCCAGGCAAGAATACTGGAGTGGGTTGCCATTTTCTTCTCCAGGGGATATTCCCCATCCAGCGATTGAACTGGTGTCTGCTGCACTGCAGACAGATTCTTTACCACTGAGCCACCAGGGAAGCCCAGGATGTCTGAGTACTGATCGGAATACACAGAACTCAGCAGAAAGTGCATGCAAATGGTTATCATCACCCAGGCTCTGCTGCCTCCCTTCCCCAACCTGTCCAATCCCTCCTTGGTGGTCCCCCAGCCTCTCTAGCTGCCTGATAATGAGCCAGAGGCTTCAGTAGTGAGGCTGTTTCAACCTTTTAATGCACTGGATCAGCCTGGAACAGCCTTGGAGGGAGAGGAGATGGGGTGTGGGCAAGATGGGGAAGAAGGGAGACTGGCTCACCACAGCCTGGCAGCTCCAGAGTCTGGGAAATCACTGTCCCCAGTCCCGAGCAATCAGCAGAGGGGAGTGAGGGACATCCCTACTCTTCTTGTGAAAGTCCCCTGCCCCTGAAATGTAGGGAAGTGAGGACCTGCCCATGAGCCCAGCCCCCACCCAGCAGCTGCTCACCAGCCTCCCCTGGCTCTAGGCTCCCTCTCCCCATCTAATCCCTGTCTCCCCCAGAGTCTGAAAAGGCCTCAGGTCTCACTGTGCTCCTTCCTGGACTCCGTGAGGCCTGCGATGGCTCACCTTGCTCCTCTCTGGACCCCGGGCCAGGCCTGCCCTCCTCATCACCAGGCCTTTCCATATGCTTCCCTCCTCTGTCTCCAAAGCCCCACCTTGGGCTCCCGTGGCCCTCGAGTTTCTACAGTCGGCTCTCTTCTGCAGATCACACCTCCATCCTTACCAGGGGAGTGGAAGCCCCTCCCAGCTCTGTTTGGGTCAGCTCTCCCTGTCTCCCCACTGTGCAGGGCAGGTGACTGACCTCAGTTCAGTTCAGTTCAGTCGTTCAGTCATGTCCGACTCTTTGCAACCCCATGAATCACAGTGTGCCAGGCCTCCCTGTCCATCACCAACTCCCAGAGTTCACTCAAACTCATGTCCATCGAGTCGGTGATGCCATCCAGCCATCTCATCCTCTGTCGTCCCCTTCTCCTCCTGCTCCCAATCCCTCCCAGCATCAGAGTCTTTTCCAATGAGTCAACTCTTCGCATAAGGTGGCCAAAGTACTGGAGTTTCAGCCTCAGCATCAGTCCTTCCAATGAACACCCAGGACTGATCTCCTTTAGGATGGACTGGTTGGATCTCCTTGCAGTCCAAGGGACTCTCAAGAGTCTTCTCCAACACCACGGTTCAAAAGCATCAATTCTTCGGTGCTCAGCTTCCTTCATAGTCTAACTCTCACATCCATACATGACTACTGGAAAAACCATAGCCTTGACTAGACGGACCTTTGTTGACAAAGTAATGTCTCTGCTTTTGAATATGCTATCTAGGTTGGTCATAACTTTCCTTCCAAGGAGTAAGCGTCTTTTAATTTCATGGCTGCAATCACCATCTGCAGTGATTTTGGAGCCCCCCAAAATAAAGTCTGACACTGTTTCCACTGTTTCCCCATCTATTTCCCATGAAGTGATGGGACCAGATGCCATGATCTTAGTTTTCTGAATGTTGAGCTTTAAGCCAACTTTTTCACTCTCCTCATTCACTTTCATCAAGAGGCTTTTTAGTTCCTCTTCACTTTCTGCCATAAGGGTGGTGTCATCTGCATATCTGAAGTTATTGATATTTCTCCCAGCAATCTTGATTCCAGCTTGTGCTTCTTCCAGCTCAGCGTTTCTCATGATGTACTCTGCATATAAGTTAAATAAGCAGGGTGACAATATACAGCCTTGACATACTCCTTTTCCTATTTGGAACCAGTCTGTTGTTCCATGTCCAGTTCTAACTGTTGCTTCCTGACCTGCATATAGGTTTCTCAAGAGGCAGGTCAGGTGGTTTGGTATTCCCATCTCTTTCAGAATTTTCCACAGTTTATTGTGATCCACACAGTCAAAGGCTTTGGCATAGTCAATAAAGCAGAAATAGATGTTTTTCTGGACCCTCAGCCAGCATTTATTGAGTGCTGTGTGCTGGGGACTGTGCTCAGCCTTTACAGGCATTTGTCAAGTAACCTTCAAGGCCATCTTTAAGGATGTACTGGAGATAGGAGAGCATCAGGGCTGGGAGCACAGACCTGAAGGCCAGGCCTGCTGGATTTGAACCTGGCTCCATCACTCTGCAAAAGTCTGTCTAGTCCAAGCTGTGGTTTCTCCAGTAGTCATGTATGGATATGAGAGCTGGACCATAAAGAAGGCTGAGCACCAAAGAATTGATGCTTTTGAACTGTGGTGTTGGAGAAGGCTCTTGAGAGTCCCTTGGACTACAAGGAGATCCAACCAGTCCACCCTAAAGGAAATCAGTCCTGAATACTCATTGGAAAGACTGATGCTGAAGCTGAAGCTCCATCCAATACTTTGGCCACCTGATGGAAAGAATTGACTCATTTGAAAAGACCCTGATGCTGGGAAAGATTGAAGGCAGGAGGAGAAGGGAACAACAGAGGATGAGATGGTTGGATGGCATCGCAGACTCAATGGACGTTTGTTTGCATAAACTCTGGGAGTTGGTGATGGACAGGGAGGCCTCGCATGCTGCAGTCCATGGGGTGGCAAAGAGTCAGACACGACTGAGCGATGGACTGAACTGAACTGCATTTCCTGGCTGAGTAACTCTTCGTGGCATTCCATAAGCTTGCTGTGCCTCACTTTCCTCATGCAGGATGGAGTGAGTAAGCCGGGGACCTGCCTCATGGACTTGCTCAGGACTGAAAGAGGAGATCATGTATATGTATGGCTTGAAATAGTGCCTGGCACAGAGTGAGTGCTGGCTATGAGTATTATCACATTTTACAGATGAGGAAACCAAGAGAGAAGGAAAGTCTCTTGCCCAAGATCTCAACAATGAAGTGGCAGAGTGAGAATGTGAATCCCAAATCTACCTGACCCTAGAGTATTCTTAACGACTAAGCCTCAGGAACTTTGCCCTCGTGAGGCTCAACTTCCCCATATGTAAGTTGCAGGGGCTGGAGTGTGTGATGCCTGGGGTCCCAGTGCTCATACTTGTTGCCTCTATGATTCTCAGTGGAGATTCCAGACTCAGAGCAGGCTTCAAAACCCATGGGATGCCATGTTACATTCAAACTAGGATCCTGGTCGCAGCACCTGGATGATGTGCCAGATTTCTGGCAGGTTGACTGGTGAGGTGGGCTGGATTGAGCAGGTGAGACACTGGGGGAGGTGCTCCTGGGGAGGGGTCCCCAGTGTTGGAATGCAAGGGGACGGAACGATTGGGCTCCAAGTGGCACTTGCCACCACAAGTCACAGACCAAAGGTGCAGAAATAACATTGGCTTCTGTAGGAGCCAGCTGCCAGCATCTTCAGAGCTGGAGTTGCCTGCATAGACTCTGCTGGCTGCAGAGGCCCCTGGGGTGGGGTGAAAGCCTTGAGCTGAGAGGAGTAGAAACCAGCTTTTCATGAGAGGCGCCTACCATATGTCTGATGCTTTCTGTACTCTGTCCCATTTTCATCCCTCACGTGCCTCACATGTGAATGAAAGTTGTTCATTCACAGATCCAGCCACCCTGGAGCTTTCTCTCTTACCTTAGCTCACCCCTACCTCTTGCATCCCATCTCTCATCCAGGGTTTCAGCAGCCTCTGCTCTGGGTGCCTGTTATGTTCCTGTAGATCACAATATACAGAGGAGCTCACCCCTGAGACCCAAGTCAAGTCGTGACCCCTTATCCCTCCTCTGATCCTTTAATGACCTCTCCTCCTCCTCCTCTACTGGCCTCCAAAGACCTACATGATCTGTTTCCTTAGGTCAGTTTACAGCCATTGGCCTCTTTGCTGCTCTGGGAGTATGTCAAACTCATTCCTACCACAAGGCTTTGTCAATGGGGAAGCTCAGGGTTTCACTTGCATGGCTGTGTTGTGTATTTCTGATCTTTGCATAAATGTCACCACCTCATAGAGGCCTTTTCTGAGCTTCTATTTAAGGGAGTCCCTCTCACCTGAATCTCTGTGTTTCAGTGCATCTCTCTATTTCCCTTTCAGGCTCTGTTCTCTGCACAGAGGACACCGCAATGAGTAGGACCTGTCCCTGTCCTTGGACCTGTGTGGGCTCTATTGATAAAGTGGAAAAATGGGAATGGATATTAGCTGAAGACTCCCCCCCACCTCCACCACACACATATATATGCACACATGCAATTGATGGTGCCACACTGGAAGCCCATGGGTTGCCATGGAAACATGTAAGGGGGCTAACCTATTGTAGGGCTTTGGGAGATCTTCTGTGATCCTGTCTAAGTGTGACAACACATATCTCAAGGATGGAACTTCCGTTTCTTCCAAGATGAAGTAGCCCCAGGCTTCCCAGGTCTTCCCACCTACAACTAATAACCCTGGACCTAACCTAACAGGCATGGGAAGACTTTAAAAGATGGAAAGAAGAAGACAGCCTGCCTTGGGAATTTCAGAGCTTGACTGTTTCCCTACTGCCTCTCATATATCCCAACAGAGGGCTGCCGAAGCCTCCAACCCAGAGCCACAAACAGACACAGACTAGAAAAGCTCCAAGGGAAAACTGCCACTCTAGCCAAAGGACTGAGAAGGGAGTGGCTTCATAACAGAAAATCTTTTTGTCAAAATCTGCGTTACTCTAATCAAAAAGCAACAGAAAAGCTACTCTTCTGCCAACCCCCACTCTGCATTTTCGGTGAGATTGAGCAGGAATCTGATGTCCTCACTACCCCTCAACCCCCTCCCCAACATGACCCACTTTACAAACAAGCAGAGATGCCCTGAGTCCCCTGCCAGAGAAGTGTCAGATGGGTCTAGCCATGAGCTAAGCCTCCACTTCCGACTGGCAGCATGGGACTTATGGTGATAGAACATACAGCTATTCAAACTCAACGGCCCCATCCACCATCTCTCTGGCACCAGTGCGACCCAAAGAGAAGAGTCTGTGCCCCACCTGGCATCAATGAGGCAGAATGAGGTGGTGGTGGCAGGGCTAGTGGGCACTCTGCTTCCTTCCTTCCCCTCCCTTGGTGTCAGCAAGCCCCAGTGGGGAGCTCAGCTCCTGCCTCCACCTGCAACAACAAAGTGCTGTGAGTCGGGCCTCGGCTTCCCCTGTCCCCGGTGCCAGTAGGGCACAGTGGGAAGCTGAGCTTAGCCTCCCAATTCAGCAGCAACAAGAGAGTAGAGTTGGTGCCCTATTTTTGCAGGCATGCTAGGGAGAGCTGCGCACACACCCCGATTTGGCCTCTTGCTATAACTGCTGCCAAAAAAAAAAAAAAGATTAAATAGAATCCAGAGTCTTATAATATCCAAAATGTCCAGGATACAAAAAAATTTACTGGTCACAACAAGAACCAGGGAAATCACAACTTGAATGAAAAAGATAATCAACAGATGCCAACATTGGGGTGAATCAAGTGTTGGAGTAATCTGACAAGGACTTTAAAGCAGGCATCCCCAAAATGATTGAGCAAGCAATTATGAATTATCTGGAAACATGAAAAACACCCCAGTGAAGAAATATGTTATAAAAAAGAATCACATGGAAATTATGGTACTAAAATATACAATGACCAAAATGAAAACTCAATGAATGGCTTGACATTGACAATAAAGATGATCAGTTCAGTTCAGTTCAGTTGCTCAACTGTGTCCGACTCTTTGCAACCCCATGCACTGCAGCACGTTAGGCTTCCCTGTCCATCACCAACTCTGGAGCTTGCTCAAACTCATGTCCATAGAGTCGGTGATGCCGTCCAACCATCTCATCCTCTGTCATCCCCTTCTCCTCCTGCCTTCAATCTTTCCCAGCATCAGGGTCTTTTCCAATGAGTCAGTTCTTTCCATCAGGTGGCCAAAGTATTGGAGCTTTAGCTTCAGCATCAGTCCTTCCAATGAATACTTAGGATTGATTTCCTTTAGGATTGACTGACTTGATCTCCTTGCAGTCCAAGGGACTCTCAAGAGTCTTCTCCAATACCACAGTTTAAAAGCATCAATTCTTCAGTGCTCAGCTTTCTTTATGGTCTAGCTCTCACATCCATATATGACTACTGGAGAAACCATAGCTTTGGCTAGACGGATCTTTGTTGGCAAAGTAATGTCTCTGCTTTTTAATAAGCTGTCTAGGTTGGTCATAGCTTTTCTTCCAAGGAGCAAGCGTCTTTTAATTTCATGGCTGCAGTCACCATCTGCAGTGATTTTGGAGCCCAAGAAAAAAAAGCCTGTCACTGTTTTCTGTTGTCTCCCCATCTGTTTGCCATGATGTGATTGGACTGGATGCCATGATCTTCGTTCTTTGAATGTTGAGTTTCAAGCCAGCTTTTTCACTCTCCTCTTTCATTTATATCAAGAGACTCTTCAGTTTCTCTTTGCTTTCTACCATAAGGGTGGCGTCATCTGCTTATCTGAGGTTATTGATATTTCTCCCAGCAATCTTGATTCCAGCTTGTGCTTCATCCAGCCGGCATTTCGCACGATGTACTCTGCATATAAGTTACATAAGCAGGGTGACAATATACAGCCTGACAATATACAGTAAAGTGTATACAGTAAAGGTGTAACAAAGTATAATATACAGTAAAGGTGTAAGGAAGTAAAGGTGACAATATACAGTAAAGATGATAGAGGATAGAATCAGTGAACGTGAGGCCAGAGCAGCAAGTTTACCCAATCTGAACAATAGGGAGAATACAGACTGAAACAAAACAAAACAAAACCCAAACCAAAGTTTCAAAGACCAGAGGAACAATAGCAAAAGAACTAGCAGTGATATCATTAGTTTCAGAAGGAGAAAGAGTGGCACTAAAAATGTATTTGATAATGGCTAATAAGGGCTAAAACTGCCCCAATTTAATGAAACACATATACCTACAGATTCAAGAAGCTGAGCCAATCCCAAAAAGGATAAGCTCGGAGAAATTGATGCCAAGTCACATCATAATTAAATGTTCAAAAACTAAAGACACAGTGAAAAAAATCTTAAAAGCATCCAGAAAGAAACTGTTACTTATAAGTTACATTAGGTTGAATGACAGTGGCTATTTCTTTTAAAACTGTGGAGACTCAAATTAAGTGGTGCAAAAGTTTTTCAGAAACAGAAAGAAAAGAACTGTCATCCATGAATTCTATGTCTGGTGAAAATATCCTTCAAGAATTAGGGGAAAGTAAAGACATTTCAGATGAAGAAGAGCTAAGAGAATTTATTGCTAGCAATTGTGTCCTTGTTGTTGTTCAGACACTAAGCTGTGTCTGAATCTGTGACCCCATAGAGTGCAGCACACCAGTCTCCCCTGTCCTCTATTATCTCTTGGAGTTTGCTCAAACTCATGTCCATTGAGTCAGTGATGCCATCCAACCATCTCATCCTCTGTCACCTCCTTCTCCTCCTGACCTCAGTCTTTCCCAGCATCAGGGTCTTTTCCAGTGGGTCAGCTGTTCACATCAGGTGGCCAAAGTATTTGAACTTCAGCTTCAGTATCAGTCCCTCCAATGAGTATTCATGGTTGATTTCCTTTAGGATGGACTGGTTTGATCTCCTTGCAGTTCAAGGGACTCTCAAGTCTTCTCCAGCACCACAATTCGAAAGCATCAATTTTTTCAGCTTTCTTTATGATCCAACTCTCACATCCATACATGACTGCTGGAAAAACCATAGCTTTGACTAGACAAACCTTTGTCAGCAAAGTGATGTCTCTGCTTTTTAAAACTCTGTCTAGTTTTGTCATAGCTCTCCTTCCAAGGAGCAAGCATCTTTTAATTTCATGGCTGTAGTCACCGTCTGCAGTGATTTTGGAGCCCAAGAAAATAAAGTCTGTCACTGTTTCCACTTTTTCCCCATCTATTTGCCATGAAGCGATTGAGACTGGATGCCAGGGAAGCCCAATGTGTCCTAAGAAAATGGCTAAAAGGAATTGTTTAAACAGAAAGAAAATGGTAGCAGAAGGAGGCTCGGGACTTCAAAAAGGAATGAAGATTATCAGGATGGATGGGGTAAATAGAATATTCAATCCTTTCTCTCATGAGTTTCTTACATTGTATTTTGTGGCAGAAGCAAAAGTTAAAAACCGTCTACTGTGGTATTCAATATTTGTAAGGGAAGTATTTAATACTATGATATTTATAATGTGTGAAGGGTAAAGAGACCTCAGTAGAAGTAAGGTGTCTACACTTAACTGTCAGTGGTAAAACATCAATACCAGTAGAGTACAATGTTATATACATCTCTCATAACATATCTCATAATACTTAGAACAAACACTAAGAAAACTATACAAAGTAGTAGACTCAAAAACACTAAATAAATCAATATAGAATCCTAAAAAAGGTTCAGGTAACCCACAGGAAGGGAGATACAGAGAATAGGAAACCAGGAAAACAAACAGAAAATAAAAGATAACATGGCAGCCTTAAGCCCTAACATATAAACAAATCTAAATGGACTAAATACACTAATTAAAAGGCAGAGATTGGCAGAGTAGACCAAAACCAAAATAAAACAATGGCTCCAAGGAACACCTGATCCAGCAATATGCTATGTAAAGTAACTCACTTCAAACACAACAACATAGATAGGGTGAAATTATAAGACAGATACTTTGGAAAAAGACATGGAAAAAGACTGTGAAAGTGTTGACTAAAAACCAGTGGCTGGAGGCTTTTTCAGGCAGTGAGACTACTCTGTATGATGCCATGATGGCAGATACAAGTCATTATAAAAAGTTAAAAAAGTGAATGCTCAGTCATGCGAAGTCAGATCTTTGCAACCCAATGGACTGTTAAATAACCCAGTGCAAGTAACACTGGGCTCCTCTGTCCATGGGATTTTCCAGGCAAGAGTACTGGAGTGGGTTGCCATTTCCTTCTCTGGGAGAGCTTCCTGAACCAGGGGTCGAACCCAGGTCTCTTGTGTCTCCTGCACGGGCGGGCAGACTCTTTGCTGGAGCACCACCCAGGAAGCCCTGCATGTAATTATATATTTGTTCAAACCCGTTGAAAGTATAACACCAAGAGTGAACCTAACTATGGACTCTGGGTGATAAAGATTTGTGAATATTGGTTCATTTTTGGTGAAAAAAAAAGTGCTATTCTGGTGAGTGACCTTCATAATGGAGAAGGCTATGCATGTGCAGGGGTGGTGGGTATATAGGAAATTCTGTGCCTTCCTCTCAATTTTGCTTTAATCCTAAAACTTCTCTAAAAATTAAAATCTTAAAAGCAAACAAAACAAAACACACAGAGGGAGGGACTTCCCTGGTGGTGCAGTGGTTAAGAATCTGCCTGTCAATGCAGGGGGCATGGGTTCAATCCCTGGTCCAGGGAGATTCCGGGCAACTTCATGCTTCTGGGCCACTAAGCCCACCAGCCACAAGTACTGAAGCCTGTGCTCTGCAACAAGAGAAGCCAATGCAATGAGAAGCCTGCATACTGCAATGAAGAGTAGCCACAGCTTGCCACAATCAGAGAAAGCCAGCGTGCAGGAATGAAGACACAACACTGCCAAAAAAAAAAAAAATCAGGGGCAGGTGGTGGTCTGTGATGGCTGAAACTGGCTGTGTGGCCTGTAGGCTGCCCCTGTAGGGCAGCCCTATTCCAAGGCCATGCACTATTCATCACCAACAATCTGGGCTGCTGCACTTTCATGGAGGCTGGGGACAATACATACCAGTCCTGAGATATTTGTGCCTGGTGTGACAGAAGTTTGCCCTAAGATGCTCATCAGGCATGTTTATGGTGGCCCAGAGCACGGGCCCCTTCATACATTGCTGTTACCTCTGCCTGGACCACTCGCTCTTTACAGCATCGGACTTTACTTCCACCACCAGTCACATCCACAACTGGGTGCTGTTTTTGCTTTGGATCCATCTCTTCAGTCTTTCTGGAGTTATTTCTCCACTGATTGCTGGTAGCATAGTGGGCACCCACAGATCTGGAGACTTCATCTTTCAGTGTCCTATCTTTTTGCATTTTCATATTGTTCATGGGATTCTCAAGGCAAGAATACTGAAGTGGTTTGCCATTCCCTTCTCCAGTGGACCACGTTTTGTCAGAACTCTACACCATGACCCATTTATCTTGGGTCACCCTACAAAGCATGGGTCATAGTTTCAATGTTAGACAAGGCTGTGGTCCATGTGATCAGATTGGTTAGTTTTCTGTGATTGTGGTTTTCAGTCTGTCTGCCCTCTGATGGAGAAGGATAAGAGGCTTATGGAAGCTTCCTGATGGAAGAGACTGACTGAGGGGGAAATAGCAAATTAAAATGGACTGGAATGGGTGAATTTAACTCAGATGACCATTATATCTACTACTGTGGGCAAGAATCCCTTAGAGGAAATGGAGTAGCCATCATAGTCAACAAAAGAGTCTGAAATGCAGTACTTGGATGCAATCTCAAAAATGACAGAATGATCTCTGGTCGTTTCCAAGGCAAACCATTCAATATCACAGTAATCCAAGTCTATGTCCCGACCAGTAATGCTGAAGAAGCTGAAGTTGAACAGTTCTATGAAAACCTACAAGACCGTCTAGCACTAACACCCCCAAAAGATGTCCTTTTCATTATAGGTGCCTGGAATGCTAAAGTAGGAAGTCAAGACATACCTGGAGTAACAGGCAAATTTGGCCTCGGAGTACAGAATGAAGCAGGGCAAGGGCTAATTGAGTTTTGCCAAGAGAATGCACTGGTCATAGCAAACACCCTCTTCCAACAACACAAGAAAAGACTCTACACATGGACATCACCAGATGGTCAGTATCGAAATCAGATTGATTATATTCTTTGGAGCCAAAGATAGAGAAGCTCTATACAGTCAGCAAAAACAAGACCGGGAACTGACTATGGCTCGGATCATGAACTCCTTATTACCAAATTCAGACTTAAATTGAAGAAAGTAGGGAAAACCACTAGACCATTCAGGTATGACCTAAATCAACTCCCTTACAGGGAATTATACAGTGGAAGTGATAAATAGATTCAAGGGATTGGATTTGATAGACAGAGTGCCTGATGAACTACAGACAGAGGTTCATGACATTGTAGAGGAGGCAGGGATCAAGACTATCCCCCCAAAAAAGAAATGCAAAAAAGCAAAATGGTTGTCTGAGGAGGCCTTACAAATATCTGTGAAAAGACAAGAAATGAAAGGCAAAAGAGAAAAAGAAAGATATACCCATTTGAATGCAGAACTCCAAAGAATAGCAAGGAGAGATAAGAAAGCCTTCTTCAGTGATCAACACAAAGAAATAGAGGAAAACAACAGAATGGGAAAGACTAGAGATCTCTTCAAGAAAATTAGAGATACCAAGGGAACATTTCATGCAAAGATGGGCACCATAAAGGACAGAAATGGTATGGACCTAACAGAAGCAGAAGATATTAAGAAGAGGTGGCAAGAATACACAGAAGAGCTGTACAAAAAAGATCTTCATGACCCAGATAATCATGATGGTGTGATCACTCACCTAGAGCCAGACATCCTGGGATGTGAAGTCAAGTGGGCCTTAGAAAGCATCACTACGAACAAAGCTAGTGGAGGTGATGGCATTCCAGTTGAGCTATTTCAAATCCTAAAAGATGATGCCGTGAAAGTGCTGCACTCAATATGCCAGCAAATTTGGAAAACTCAGCAGTGGCCACAGGACTGGAAAAGGTCAGTTTTCTTTCCAATCCCAAAGAAAGGCAATGCCAAAGAATGCTCAAACTACCACACAATTGCACTCATCTCACACGCTAGTAAAGTAATACTCAAAATTCTCCAAACCAGGCTTCAACAGTATGTGAACCGTGAACTTCTAGATGTTCAAGTTGGATTTATCAAAGGTAGAGGAACCAGAGATCAAATTGCCAACATCTGTTTGCTCATCAAAAAAGCAAGAGAGTTCCAGAAAACATCTATTTCTGCTTTTATTGACTATGCCAAAGCCTTTGACTGTGTGGATCACAATAAACTGTGGAAAATTCTGAAAGAGATGGGAATACCAGACCACCTGACTGCCTCTTGAGAAACCTGTATTCAGGTCAGGAAGCAGCAGTTAGAACTGGACATGGAACAACAGACTGGTTCCAAATAGGAAAAGGAGTACATCAAGGCTGTATACTGTCACCCTGCTTATTTAACATATATGCAGAGTACATCATGACAAATGCTGGGCTGGATGAAACACCAGCTGGAATCAAGATTGCCGGGAAAAATATCAATAACCTCAGATATGCAGATGACACCTCCCTTATGGTAGAAAATGAAGAAGAACTAAAAAGCCTCTTGATGAAAGTGAAAGAGGAGAGTGAAAAAGTGGCTTAAAACTCAACATTCAGAAAACTAAGATCATGGCATCTGGTCCCATCACTTCATGGCAAATAGATGGGGAAACAGTGAAAACAGTGACAGACTTAATTTTGGGGGGTCCAAAATCACTGCAGATGGTGACTGCAGCCATGAAATTAAAAGACAGTTGTTCCTTGAAAGAAAAGTTATGACCAACCTAGATAGCGTATTAAAAAGCAGAGACATTGCTTTGCCAACAAAGGTCCGTCTAGTCAAGGCTATGGTTTTTCCAGTGGCCATGTATGCATGTGAGAGTTGGAATATACAGAAAGCTGACTGCCGAAGAATTGATGCTTTTGAACTGTGGTGTTGGAGAAGACTCTTGAGAGTCCCTTGGACTGCAAGGAGAACCAACCAATCTATCCTAAATGAAATCAGTCCTGAATATTCATTGGAAGGACTGATGCTGCAGCTGAAACTCCAACACTTTGGCCACCTGAGGCGAAGAACTGACTCATTTAAAAATACCCTAATGCTGGGAAAGATTGAAGGTGGGAGGAGAAGGGGATGACAGAGGATGAGATGGTTGAATGGCATCACTGACTCAATGGACATGAGTTTGAGTAAACTCTGGATGTCGGTGATGGACAGGGAGGCCTGGTGTGCTGCCATCCATGGGGTCACAAAGTGTCGGACATGACTGAGCAACTGAACTGAACTGGACCAGTTGTTCACCGTGTTCAACTTCTTTGGCCTCCTAAACATCTTCAGAAAAGTCCTTGTCAACTAGTTGATGCCTCTCTTGTGCTGGGTGTCTGGTTTTTCTTGAAGGGTCAGATGATGGCTGAGAACCGCTGGAAGTTGTGGGACAATTTCTGGGAATTCTACAAGGCTGACTGGTCCATGAGGTCAGCTGAGCTGCTGGTGAAATTTCTCTTTATGACTCCCATCCACCCCCAGGTCTGCG
Source organism: Bos grunniens (assembly GCF_055505025.1). Classification (NCBI taxonomy): domain Eukaryota; kingdom Metazoa; phylum Chordata; class Mammalia; order Artiodactyla; family Bovidae; genus Bos; species Bos grunniens. The sequence continues at coordinate 13,012,121 of NC_141166.1, forward strand.
TCACCAGCATCAACGGCCTGATCTTGGGTTGGGACAAGTCCCTCTCCTACCTGAAATACCAGCTCCCAGGCTTTTTGATGCTGCCAGGCTTTGTAGCCCTGCATACCATGCAGACTGAACTGCTTTGTTCCCCAACAAGTTGTCAGACAGAGCAATGTTAACCACCCCCCAACCCCCATAGCCCACCAGCTGACTACCCTTCTTGGTGGGAAGGGGAATGGGCTCCCATGGCAGGCCAGGCCAGGGTCCTGGGCTGAGTCCTAGCCGCACCCCAACTCCTGGGCATCAGGCTGGGCTGCCCCTTCCACACCCTCTGCTGGGTCTCAGTTTCCTCACCTGGAACAAAACAGTGAATATGGACAGGCATCACCCAGCCCTTCTCTTAGGAGCCTCACTGACTGGTGACTGAGATGTCCCATCCTCAGCACTGGGTCCCCATCAGTCAGCCAGTGCCAGCCCCCAAGCCTTCAGCCCTGCTGTGGGCTGGGCTCTAGTCTGAGCAGCTGCGCTGAGCTCCCTCAGCCCTGGGACTAAGGCGGGGACATCACCCTTCCCCTGGAAGCAGGACCCAGCCTGGAGGTGGCTCCCAGAATCTGGAAGCTTAGGCTGGGTTTCCTCTATCTCTGCTCTTGGACTGTAGTAGTTGTTGTCCAGTCGCTCGGTCGTGTCCAGCTGTTTGTGACCCCATGGGCTACAGCACTCCAGGCTTCCCTGTCCTTCACTATCTGCTAGAGTTTGTTCAAACTTACGTCCACTGAGTTGGTGATGTCATCCAACCATCTCCTCTGTTGTCCCCTTCTCCTCCTGCCCTCAATCTTTCCCAGAATCAGTCTTTTTTTAATGAGTCTGCTCTTTGCATCAGGTGGTGACTAGAGATTCCATTAAATTCTCTTGGTAATTAAGAAAAAAAACAGGAGTGGACATATTAAGACCAGATAAGGTAGAATTCAAAGCAAAGAAAATTACTGGAGAGAGGAAGAAAGAGGGACATTGCACAATGATAAAAGAACCAATCCGCCAAGATGACATAAGAGCCCTAAATATGTATGCACCAAACAATAGAACGTCAAAAAACATCAACTGATAAAGTTGAAAGGGGAAATAGACAAATCTAAAATTATAGCAGGAGAAATAAATCAGGCATATTGGTCTATAGTTTTCTTCTTGTGTGTTAGCTTTGCTTTTGGTACCAGGGTATAGAAATGTCTGGTTAAAAGTAACACAAGTTCCTTTCACTGAAAAAATGGAGGATTAACAGGTCCTACTTCAGAGGGGTGACTGTGGGGCTTAAGGTAATGCATGTAAAACAAATGCATTAATGCTTGACATATATAGTATATAATTCACCTTCAATAATGATCACTCTAATTTTTGTTTAATAACACAGTCTTACTTCCCAATTCAAGATCACCCTGAATTACAGTCTGAATCAGCCCATTTTTTGTAGTTTTTTAAAAATTATGTTCCAAAATTGATCTGAAACAGCCATATATTTGATGTAATGTATACACATACACAGAAATTAGGATGATGGGGGAGACAAAAGCCTAATAATTAAATAAATGATGTCATGAGGGCTCCATTCCTGGCTGAATCGCTCATGGAGGCCTCACATTCCTGCAGGCCTTTTCCTCCAGGTGGTCCCATAGCTGGGACCATGCTCACACCCTGCTGTCTCCAGGTCCAGAGAAAGTTCCAGAATTCAGCCTCTTTGGATCAGATTCAGTTGTGTGCTCATTCCTGAACCAATATCTATGGCCAGGCAGATACAGGATTCTGGTTGGTCAGGCCCAGAGTTTCGCCCATCCCTTAATCTGGGGAAGGAGTGGTTTCTAGAGGACCCTGAAGAGGGCTGCCCAGAGGTTCCTTGAGGAAAACTAGGAAGTTGTTAGAGGCAAGGCCAGGATACTGGGTGGGTAGAGTCACCAGAGGTTACCGATGACTGGGGTCGGAGTTGGGCCTTGTCTTACACTCCTAACGCTGCCGTAACAGGGTTGGTGCCTTAAACCAGCGGTTCCCAGCCTTTCTGGTACCAGGGACTGGTTTCAAGGAAGACGGTGTTCCCATGAACTGGGGAAGGGGATGATTTTGCGATGATTTGAACACATTTCGTTCATTGTGCACTTTATTTCTATTATTATTACATCAGTTCCACCTCAGATCATCAGGTGTTAGATCCTGGAGGCGGGGGACCCCTGCCTTAAACAACAGAATCTGTTTTCTCACAGTTCCAGATACTAGAAGTCCAAGATCAAGGTGCTGGCATGGTTGATTCCATCAAGAGTTATGAGAAAGCATCTCTCCGCAATGCTGGTGGGTTGCTGGCAGTCTTTGGCATTCCTTGGTGTGAAAAAGCATCACTCTGATCTCTGCCTTCATCTTCACATGTTCTTCTCCCTGTATGTACATCTCTGTCCAAATCTCCTGCTTTTGTTAGGATCTTAGTGATACTGAACTGTTGTTCAGTCGCCAAGTCGTGTCCAGCTGTTTGCCACTCAATGGGCTGCAGCTCACCAGGCCTTCCTGTCCCTCACCATCTCCCAGAGTTTGCCCAAGTTCATGTCAATTGAATTGGTGATGCCATCCAACCATATCATCCTCTGTCACCCTCTTCTCCTTCTGACTTCAATCTTTCCCAGCATTAGGGTCTTTTCCAATGAGTCAGCTCTTCATATCAGGTAGCCAAAGTATTGGAGCTTCAGCTTCGCAGCAGTCCTACCAATGAATATTCAGGCTTGATTTCCTTTAGAATTGACTGGTTTGATCTTGCTGTCTGAAGGACTTTCAAGTCTTCTCCAGCGCCACAGTTCAAAAGCATCAGTTCTTCAACACTCTGCCTTCTTTATGGTCCAACTCTCACATCTGTACTTGACTACTGAAAAGACCATAGTCTTGACTATACAGACATTTGTTCAGCAAAATGTTTCTGCTTTTTAATATACTGTCTAGGTTTATCATTGCTTTCCTTCCAAGAAGCAATAGCCTTCTAATTTCATGGCTGCAGTCACTGTCTGCTGTGAATACTGAATTAGGGCCCACCGAAAGACCTCATTTTAACTTGTAACCTGTGTAATGAGGTCATACTCTGAGCTACTTGGGGTTAGGACTCCAACACAGGACACGATTCAACCCACAACAGGCACGGAAGCAGTTGCCTCACCCCCATGCTTGTTACTGGGCCAGTGCACCCACACTCTGATGGAGATGAGTGTTAACCTCCGCTGGAGGGAGTTGACTGCCAGCCTATCCTGAAAAGGCCCAGCTTACAGTCTCTGCCTTGGTGACTTCCAGTTAGTAGTCACCTAACACAGTTACAAAAGGCCCAGCTTATTGCCCGACAGGCACCGCCATGCAGTGTTGTACACCCTCCAGGGCTCCCTGTGGGTTCAGGCTGAGGCCAGGCTGGAGCTGAGCCTGCAGCCTGGCCTTGCTTCCTTCTCACCCCTCCTGAGAGACCCCCTCCATAAGCCACTTGCCCACAGGTCCCCATCTTACCCAGCTTCTAGGACACCAGCCTACCCTGGATCCCTGCGTGGCACAGCCTAACCCACACGGCTGCCCTCCTGGGTACCAGGTTCTTCCCTGGGAGGGGCCAGGTGTAAAAGGACCATCTTTTCAGGCTCTGGGGAAGATGGGGGTGGGCACCTTGAGGTCTTTCACACCCAAACTCCTGCTGTGAACTCATCCCGATTCTCCCCACGTCTGCTCCAGGGCCTCGTTCCATCCACCCTCTCCAGGTAATTCCCATGTCCTCTCAGATACAGATTTGATTAACAGAAGGTTATAAACAAGTCCCAGAAAAAAAGAAAACCAGCATCTCCTCAGGGCAGCCACTGTCTATTGGCAAGCTGCTCTCTAGCCAATATTTTTGTTTTCTTGATTTTTTATATAGATAATGAATTAAGCTAGTTCATATACACTTCTTATATTTCAGGTCTTGGGAACAGCTTTGCCCCATATTGAATTAGTTATCAGATTTCAATAAAGGGTCTACCTCTGCAATGACAACTCATTATTAGATATACAAGGGAGGGAAGATGGTGAAATCCCGCTAAGAGGATGGTTTTGAATCTCTTTTTCAGTTGCATGACTATGTCCTGGCTAAAAAGGTCTGTGAAAAATGAGATGAAAATTCCAATATTGTATTTGTCCCAGTTGCAAATAGAATGATATGGGAGAAGATAGACATGGGGAGGGGCCTGCTGTGCCAGGAAGACCCACCTCTCCCCTTTTCAGAGCTGCCTTGTGACCGGGAGGCTTGGTCATTGGCACCTGGTATGTTGGCATAAGGTGTGTTGGCTGGGGGAGGGGCTGCCCTGCTCACAGGGATGCAATATCTGAGGTTGGGTCTGGGCAGCTTTGGTCCTCTATTGAGCCACCATTTCTTGAAAGCTTTATCTGAGTTTTCTAACTTCACAGTGGTTATTTTACAGACCCATTTTACAGACAGATGTGTGCATGGCGCTGCGTTAGGGAAGGGGAGCAGGGAAGATTTTGCAGGTGTTAAATGGAGACTCAGTCGTGCAGGTTTTGCTCAAGGCACTTGAGTTGGAGCTGGAATTGGAAGCGAGGCCAAATTTCCTGCTATTTGTACTTCCTTTCTGCCTCCATCCAATAGACTCTTCAAGCAGGTAGGGGCCCTAGAACCTACATTTCAAAGACCCTGCTTCTGTCCAGGACTGGATGGGAGACCAGCTCTGGCGCCTGGTACAGGAGACACTTACTAGTCTCTCTGAGACTTCCCATCCCTCTAGAAGGGGGTTTCTAGATACTTTTCTAATGCTTCCTGCTTCCTTGGCTGTTTCTGCTGATGGCTTGGTGAGATGCTATTGTGGAATGGGCCTCAGCTGGTGTTCAGCACAAAGTAGGCATTTTTCATCATGACTGTCCCTGAAACTTCAGCGTCAGCATCAGCCCTTTCTAGGTGTCCCACTAGGAGGGCATTCCCAGTTCAACCTCAACTCTGCTTCCCAGGTGGGTCCAGCTCTGCCCTGTACCCTCACCTGGCACCCAGTACAGAATCTGGCTCAAAACAGGTGCTCAGTAAATACATCTGTTGAGTAAATGAATGATATCTGGGACTGCATGTAACATACCTGTCACCCTTGTTCTCCATAGCCCTTCAGGTGGACGAATAGTTAATATGCAATAAGACAAAAATTGTGATAGCTGATGCACATTAACTGCTTCCTGTGTACTCAGCGTTGTTATTCCCCACAATAACTTTGGAACACAGGTTCTAGTCTATTCCATTTTGTGTGTGTGTTAATCGCTCAGTCATGTCTGACTCTTTGTGACTCCATGGTCTATAGCCCACCAGGCTCTTCTGTCTATGGAATTCTCCAGGCAAGAGTACTGGAGTGGGTAGCCATTCCCTTTTCCAGGGGATCTTCCTGATCAAGGGATTGAACCCAGGTCTCCTGCATTGCAGGAGGATTCTTTACTGTCTGAGCCACCGGGGAAGCCCATTCCATTTTACAGATGGAGAAAAATGAGGCTCAGCAAGCAGAAGGGCACGGCAGGGGTAAGAGGAGGAGCTGGGACTTGAACTCAGGCCTGTCTGCCCCAAGTGGCCCCTGATGCTTCTTTTTCCTAGTGGAAAATCTTCATTCCTCCACAGACTTTTTGGGGGCAGTTGAATTGGGGTCCCCTCCCCTGCTGGAGCTATGTCTGGACTTCCTCCAGCTTGACCACACCTCCTCTCGGGATCCCAGAGCAGACACCCTGTCTTAGCACGCTTTCCCCATCCCCACAAGTCCCCATGCTAGCCTGGAGGTTTTCTGCCAATTCCTCACCCTGCCACAGTTGCTGCAGCTGGTTGGAGATGTGGCTGCCTTTCTGGAAAGTTCTGTTCCCTTTTCTTGTTGTCAGATATTCCTTTGCAGTTTCCTGTCTTCATTCCTGGCAGGACCCTTTGCACATGAACAGAAGGCTCCTCTTGGCTTCTCTCCCTGTGATGGCGCAAAGCCAGGAATTCTGCTCCTGAGTGCCTGGGGCTTCCTTTGGGAGGGACGAGGGGCATGTGATGAGCACTCCACATCCCTCTTTAACTAAAGGTTCGCTGGGGCCATCACAGCTTTTTGGCCCCTTATCCCCATGGGTCCCATCTTCCCTCATGGGGCTGGTGGTCAGCGGCTCCTGTCCAGCTGCCCTGGTGTTTCCCTTTTTCAAGGCTCAGCCTGGGGCAGCAGATGAAGGTGGGGCCTCCCCAGGAGAAAGAACTGCCGCTGTCCTGGGCTGGGCTGGGCTGGGAGAGGGCAGGTCGGCTTCACTGCTCAGATGGTACCTTCTTCCCTCCTCCCGGCCTCTCCAGCAGCAGCCCTGGTTGTCCCAGGGAGGGGATTCTGAGAGGTGATCAAAGGTGGTGCGTGGACAAACAGTATTTTCACCAGTCATGTTTTTATTTTAATGGGTATCAGAAAAAAGTCCACAAGCAATTAATGCATTAAACCCTTGATTTCATGGATGTTACTGCTTAGGGTGAGGCAAATTGAAAAACGGAGACCATTTCAAGTCAAAGGGATGGACTGAATCAAAACCAGTATTGTGTAGGTAGAGATGGGGCGGCAGCCCCAGGGAGGGTCAGAGAAGCTGCTGGAGCTCGGGAGACACAGAGGAGGCCCACGAGATCCCAGGGTCCAGCCTGGCTCTGCCGGTGGCGGGATCGGGGCACCTTGGGCAGCTCGCTGCACCTCGTGAGCCTCAGTTTCCTCCTCTGTCATGTGGGGAGGAGCCCTAGCAGCTCAGGGGGCTGTGGCGGGGTGAAACTGGGTGAGGCGGGTGGAGCTCTGCACTGAGTCATTGCTCAGAGCTGCGGCAACAGCGCGTGTTGGTATTATTGGTAGTATTAGCGTCACTGTGCAAACCTCAGGAGCTTATTCTGGGTTCTGTGACCCATGGCTTTCAGCCGGGAAGAATCCTCAGCACAGCTCCATGCGAGCAGCCCCTGCCAGGGCTGCCCTCCTCACGTTCACAGCTCTTGGCCAGGCAGGCTGGGTGTCTGTCCAGTTTGGCCTCCGACTGGGCTGCTTGGAGCCACCATATCCTTGACTGTAGCCTTAGACCAAGAGACCCACCTCATACGGTCATGGCTGTGAAGAGCAGCAAAAAGGGCTGGCCAGGTCTCCAGAACAGTAGGGCTTCTTCCTGTGCTAGATTTTGTCTTCTCATAGGATAAACTTCTGTTGTTTGGGCAGGCACAATTTGATGCTAAGGTATAGTTTTGCTTGCTAAGTCGCTTCAGTCATGTCCAGCTCTTTGTGACCCAGTGGGCAGTAGCCCATTGGGTTCCTCTGTCAATGGGATTCTCCAGGCAAGAACGCTGGAGGGATTTGTCATTTCCTTCTTCAGGGGATCCTCCTGACCACAGGGATCAAACCCGTGACTCTTATACCACCTGCATTGGCAGCTGGGTTCTTTACCACTTGTGCCATCTAGGAAGCTCACTTAGCTTGCATGAGGTGAAGTTCTGTTTCTTGCAGGCACAGTCTGATGCAGCCTGGAGGGTTCTGAACCAACTCGGAGTGTTGGATGTGTCATTCCTAGCATGATCATCTAACTACCCATCCATGAATGGATATCCATTCATCTGTCATCCAACTGTGATCCACCATCCATCCATCCATCCATCCAGTAGATGGTTCTGAGCATGTACTAACACTAGATGCCATGGTGCAGACAGTTCTGAACAAAATTGCCGAGGTCTTGCCTTCATGGTGCTTCACTAGAGCAGAATACCAATGTTAAGCACGTATCACCAGGAAGCATGAGGATGGCTGTGGAGGGGGAGCACAGGGTGCTGTGAGGGTGGCCCTTGAAAGATCTAGGGACGCCTTCCTGGAGGAAGTGGCATCTGAGCAGAAACCTGCAGGACCAGAAGGAGTTCACAGTGAAGGGGAGTAGGTGAGGGGGGACTGTCCAGGTGGAGTTCCCAGGCTCCCCCAGGAGGTGTATATAGGGTATTGGGATGGATCCAAGAGGAGAAACATGGCTGCTGTGTTGGGATGGGGAAGGAAGGTGTGAGGGCAGGAGCAGTGGGAGCCGTGCTGGGGAGTTAAGGAATGCAGGGCATGAGAAGGGTGGGGGAACTCCAGCAGATCTGAGTCTGAAGGTCCCTCCAGCCACTGTGGGGGTGTGGAGAGGGCTGAGGGGAGAAGAAGCCAGTGGGAAAGTGGTGGCAGCAGTTCAGGCTGGAGAAGGTGGGGCCTTCGGTCTCAGTCTCAGTGATGAAGGAAAAGAGCCCAGTGAGGGGCAAGAGGGTCAAGGTGGGTGCCCAGGCTTCCAGCCTGAGTGGCTGATTCAGGGACCCTAGTGGAGGTCCCTGGGTAGAGGAGCAGGTTTGAGGTAGGTGGAGATGCTGGGCATGGCTGTGTCCATAAACTTGAGGCATCTGTGGGTTTCTAGGGGGCAATTGGGAGGTAGGTTCTAGCAGCAGGTAGAGGCTTGAGGTCATGAGCAAATAGGTAGGTGACTGAAGCCTCAGGGGGTGGAGAGCCCCCCAGAGAGGCATAGAGAGGGCATCTCAGGAGGAAGGTCCAAGACAGAGCCCCAGGACCCCCAGGCTTAGGAGGCAGGAGGAAGAAGCAGCAAGGGAGGCTGGGGAGTGGCCAGAGGGGTTAGAGGGAAAGGAGGAGAAGTCTCAGGCCCAAAAGGAGAGAGTGTTTGAAGAAGAAAGGGTCATAGCCTAGGTGTTGCCCAGAGGCCAAGTCTGGGTTGAAGGATGCCCCCTGGTTGAGCTGGTGGGGATCAGAGTGGCCTGGACAGGAACAGTGTTTCAGGGCTACAGAAGCACCCAGCCAGCCCTGGGGAAATTCTCAGAAAGGCTCCTGAGATGCAGACCGGGAAGCAGCTTGTCCCAATCGCCAGGGCTAAGACTGTGGGGCTCTGGGCTCTGGGTTCTCTCTGTGCTGCAGGTGCCTGGGCCCCCCACCTGCCTGCTGAGGTCAAGGTGGGTGGGTGGGGGCCCTCCTGGGATGTCCTGGAGGACGTACTGTGGACTGACCCGGCCTCCAGAATTCCTGCCCCTCCCTGCCTTCTCCCATGCCTCCCTCCCCGGGATCCAGATCCTTCTAGAGAAACCAAGGTGGACCCAGAAGGATGTCCAGTCAGTGCTCAGAGCCCACTAAGTGCCCAGCCTGAACAAGGACTAGAGGAGAAGAGCTCCTCGGAGAGGGCAAGAGGGTCGGGGAACACAAACGGAACTGGAAGGAAGTGTGCTCCTGGCTTCCTGTCCCCGATCTGCTTATACCAAGGGAGATGCACCAGAAAATTCCACTCAGCAAAGGCTGCTCCTCATAATTAATGCAAGAGGGAAACAAGGACAGAATAGCAAAGGGCTCCTCTGGGGCACGTCCATGGGTGTGCTGGTCACACAGGCTCTGTCCCTGGGCTTTCAGGACCTGTGTCACCCCCTCAGCATCTTGGGCTTGGGGGCGGAGGGGGAGATGCACGTGGGGGTTTCCTGAGACCCCGCTAGTTAGTGCCAAGAGGAGCTCCCCGTGTCCTCCCCCTGCAGATGCCGAAACCAGGGAGCATAAGGTTATGGAACCTTCCTTCTCTCCCAGCCCAGGATTTTCAGATCTGTCAGCCTCTTTCACGGCATCTGCAATGCACGGGATCTTGGAATTAGAGCATCTTTCACAGACTCACAGATGCTTTCACAGTCTTTGAATCCCAGAACCTGAGCATCTGGTCCCTTTCACAGAATCCTAGAATTCTGGAATCACAGGAGCGTTCGAGGACTCACGGGACAAGAGCCACAGAATTAAGGAGTCCCTGGAGAAAACCTGGAGCCTCACTTACTGAACACTTGGGATCACAGAATCAACCCAGAGGAACCTGGTGTTGAAATAGACACCCTGGAGGCAGAATCTTAGCACAGGAAGTCCCTCTCGTCCAAAACTGCTGGTTATGCAGGAGCCCTCTCTTCCCTTTCCTGTAATAACTTGACCTCTTGCAGGGATCAGCAGCCTGTCCCTCGGTTGGGCACATCAGGCTGCTGCTGCTGAGCCTAAAGCTGCTCCCACATGACACCCACCCCTCTTGCCTGTGCGCCCCAGCTGCTCATGAGGAGCCAAACATGTGAAAAAGTGAACTGGACACCAACACAAGGGCTTCCCCTAGGCACGCACAATTTGATCCTCTTGGGGTCTGTCTCCTTCTGGGGCAGAGCTGGCTACCAGGACTTGGGGATGGGATGGGGACCCTTGGCTCTTCTCGATCCACAAAGTGACAAGAGTTCAGTCTGCTCCTCTCCTTGAGGAGGGACCAGTCAGTGATGCAGGCAGACAGACAGTGAATGACCACAAGGAAAGGATGCTCAGTAATGCTCCAGGAGGCATGAAGGAAGGAGTGATGCCCTTCCCAGGGTCAGGAGGATGCCCAGAGCCAGGGGTGGTGGGCAAGATTGGTCTGTGAGTCAGCTGACCCGGTCAGAGTTATCCCAGCCCTGCCACTGACCACTGGGTGATTTAGAATAAGTTACTCAGTGTCTCAGAGCCTCAGTTTCTCCATCTGTAAAATGGGCTAATGAAGCCCTCTCTGTGATCGTTACCTGGGAGACTTGCTGAGGGTGCTCACCTCTCCGGGCCCTTGGCACAGGGTAAATATGTTAACTCCCTCCACGCTCTCCATCCAAGCTTTGGGTCTTGGGGAATGAGCAGGATTCCTCCATGTGGAAAAGACATGGAATGGCATTCCTGAGAGAGGGAACAGCCTGTGCAAAGGCCTGGGAGCCACAGCCCTGTCAAGAATATTTGGGGAGCAGCACCTGTTCTTGGAGCTTGGGGTGTAGGGGTGAAGCTGCAGGCATGGTCTGGGGGCAGCAGGACCCTGGATGCCCCTGTCCTGGAGCGGGGAGTGAGGGTGCTGGGAGCTATGGCAGGAGGAGGTGTCCTCCTGGGAAGATGCCCCATCCTCGTTTCATCCTCAGCCTGGGGACAGAGTTCAACTGCCCGACCCACTGGGAACCAACGCACGGAAGGGCCAGGAAAGCTGAGCAAACTGGAACATGTCAGGAACGATCGTCCTTAGAGACAAGAGCTCCCAGCCAACACCCAGCCCCAACACATGGAGCTGTTTTGATGGTGAATCCCAGCCCGGAACACTGGAGCAATTTAGGAGGATCCGGCAAGGTTTTATTCTGCCGTAAAGAGCTGGATTTTATTAAGTTTATAAAGGAGGCCAAGTCTCCTAGTGAGCCTGGTGGCCCTGGGGAAGCAGCCAGAGGTATGTTGTGGGGGCCGAGTCTCTGGGCTGGGATTCAGTGCTGACCCCGTGAGCTGTGTGACATGAGGCAAGTTACTTAGCCTCTCTGTGCTTTGAGTCTTACCCTCGTTTAGTCACGTGGAGGGTCCTAATGGAGCTCCCCAAGAGGGCAGTGGCCAAACCAAAGGAGACGATGCGGGGAAGATCTCTGCTTCCTCATGCCCCAAGTCTTCCCTGTGTCTGCTCCTGGTGCTCCACTCTTGCTCCCTCCTTCCCTCCATTGACCGCACTGGATCCGTGCATCCAGGCAGTAAGCGCAGATTTACGCCCCACATCGGGTCACGTGCTTCTCCTCCGCGCATTTACTCACTGGTGCCTCCAGCCTGGCTCCACCCCCGCCCGCCCGCCCCCCGCCCCTCCGCTCCCCCCACAGGCCGCCCCCCGCCCCTCCTCTCTCCCCCACCCCCCCTCCGCTCCCCGCCCCCACCCGCCCGCCCCCCGCCGCTGTCCCTGGCCCCACAGTGACCCTGGCCTCCAGCCTCCACTGTGAACAGTCAGGGTGCCCCCAGCCCTGTGAGGGGGCAGGGCAGTTTAAGGAGCTGGGGGGTGACTCCATTTGGGTCTCACGTCCCCAGGCTCCCTGCCCGTCTCTCCTCTCTGGTCATGCAGCGACAGGGTATTAACGGGTGAAACCTGGAGGGCAGATCAGAGCAGCCCATCTGGAGGGGTGCCCACTGCCCCTCTGGGTTTCTGGGTGACCTGGGCCAGACCACCCCCTTGCTCTGCCCCAGGAAGCCCTTCACCTCTGGGGAGGGGTCTGAGCACCAAGGTTCTGCCTCGAGGGCATCTGCAGCGAGCAGAGGCTGCCCTCCACCCTGTTGCTCAGCACCCCGGTTTTGTCTCTATGTGGCTGTGACTATCTCCTATGTATCGATCTGTCTAATCTATATCAGACAGACATATATCTGTGTCTGTATCTGCATCATCCATGCCTAATCTGTTCTTCCAGTAAATGGAGCAGGGAAGGCCCTTCCCCTCTAGGGTCTCGCTTCTGACCTGGAGGGGCTGATGGTTGGAGGCTGAGCCAGTTCAGGGTTGGCTCTGCTGACCCAGGAGGTGATGAGATGGATCATTTTCAAATCTGGTGCTCCTTTTACCTTGGTTAAGAGTATCCTGCAGCTTTGTGCCCACTGGTTGGTTGCACTAATTAATCGATTTTGTGGCCTATACCCAAGCCCTCTGAGCCCTGCATGCAAATATATGCAAATGCAAGAGGAGTGGGTTGAACCCAAAGCCTGGTGGGCGTCCACCTGGACTGGGCTGACTTTTCTGCTCAGATTTTTCCATCACAAAGGCTCCCACGTTCCCAGGGAGCAGAGTCCAGAGAGGAGCAGGGACCCGCGAGCCGAGCCAGCAGTCCGGGGTTCCAATCCCAGCCTCAACTCTCACTGCCCTACACCATCCTGGGCAAGTCCCTTCCTCTCAGGGTGCAGGGTCCTCATTGTACCTCGGGGTAACACTCTGGGCCTGGTGGGCTTGGGACCCAAAGAAGCAGGCGCAGCGGAGCTCACCGTGTTGCTGCAGCAGCTGCCCAGCTCGGAGCTGGGGAGCTGGGCATTTCTGCCCATCACGCATTTCTGAGGCTTCCGGAGAAAAGTGCCTTCTCTCTGGGTTTGCAGCACGGAAGAGCGCGTGCTCCTTGGGAGAGCTGCGATTTCCTTAATGAATGGCACCCACTCCCTAATCGAGTCCTGGCCCCCCTGTTCTAGTCCTGTGAAAGTGAAAGTCGCTCAGTCGTGTCCGACTCTTTGCGACTCCTGTACCCTGTGTTTTATGTGTGACCTTTGCCAAACAGCCTTTGCTTCGGGGGAGGGGAATGAAAAGTTGAAATCTGAACAGCCTGGAAGATGTATCCTGTACGGTGGACCTACTGTGTGGCTGTGTGGAAAGGACAGGACTTATGCTCAGCGCAGTGGGGCTGAGGTGGGCTGGAGGCTGAGCTGGGGCCTGGGAGGGAGGGCCTGGGGCTGGGGGATGGCTTGGAGGCTGCTGGATAAAGGGATCTTTTGAAAGCTCTGAATTGGATGCAACTTACAGGTAGCCCGCCTTTGCGGGGCAGGGGGTGGGGGCTGACGTTTACTGAGCACCTACTGTGTGCAGGGGGCTGGGCACATGCTGACCCCCTCAGCACTCACACTGCCCCCCCCCGTGGGCACTGCTGCTCCCACTTTTCTGCAGGGCAGTCTGGGCTCTGAGTGCTGAGTTGACTTGTCCTGGGTCACTGGGCTCACCCGTGGCAGGTCTGGGTGAGGATGGGAGCCCAGGCCTGGCTGATCCCCAGGTCCTTGCTCTTTCTCTGGCCCTGTGTGGTGGCACACAGGGACAGGGACGTGTGCATCAGGGGAGCTGGGACCCAGATGCCAGCGGTGGCACTTGTCACTGACCCACGTTCTGTTCAGCTGAGCATTGAGCATTTTTTGTGAAGCCGGGGCTGGTCACTTTGAGGAGGGTCTGAGAGAGGCAGGTCTTGGATCCCTGGGAACGTGCACCTCCTTGGGGGGCCAACCTCCAAACAAACGGCTGGGGAGAGAGGCCACAGGGCTTTCTGGGGAAGCCATGTCCCTGGAAGAGCCGGCTCTGGGGACTGCAGAGGATGGGCTGGCAGATGGACTGGGAAGGGCATGGAGGTAGGGTCACCGCAGGGGGCAGCTGGAAGTGGGAATCCAGGGGCAGGGGTGATCATTGAATAAACCGTCATCCAGCCTGCCAGGTCCACTTTCTCAGCTTCTGGGGACACAGGGAGGAGCACCTCACTGGGGACACATCCTGGGATGCAGATAATCACACAGAGAGGAGGGCGGGGATGCCATTGCTTCTTGGCTATGTGGCCTCAGGCAAGTTACACGCATCTCTGAGCTCAGTTTTGTCATCTGTACAGCAGGGATAACAATGATCCTGCCTTCCAGGGTAGGGCTGAGGATTAAGGGAGATGATACGGGTGTGATGGCAGAGCACCTGGGCTCCAGACACGTTCTCTACCAGCTACTCTGGGACAATGTTGACAGAGCAATTAGTCTGCCTGGAATGGGCTTCACCGAGAGAAAAATTCTGGGTCTTGAAGAATGCATAGGAGTTCATTAGAGGGAGGAGGGGAAAGGAGAGGGGATACAGCAAAGCCCTGGCAGGGTTGGGGTGGAGTGAGGGTGTTGGGCATACAGTGAAGACCCAATTTGCTCTGAGTTTCCTGGCAGGGGAGGGATGGGAGGAGTGGTGGGTGGTAGAGCTGCTGAGTAGGGAGGCATGATGGCCTGAAGCAGCCAACAGTGGGAGCCACAGCAGGTCCTAGAGCTGCAATGCAGGTGATGTGGAGGATGGCTGTTCTGCCTGGTGATGGTTGATGTCAGGCAGGGGGCGGGGAGGACAGGGAACAGAGTCTGTGCTTCAGGACTCATGAGAGTGCACCAGTCCTCCTGGCGCCCAGGACTCTTCAGAGAGGAGAAGTCAGGGCTCAGCACATAACAGGGCTCATCCAGGTGAACTCTCTTTCCTTGTCCAAGCCCCTCACTTGACTGATGGGGAAAATGAAGCTCAGAGAGGGCAAGTAACTTCCCCAGGGACACACAGGAGGCCTTGCTCTGGGACTGCAGGGGCTGCCTTTGCTGTGGGGAGGCGGGGGAAGGGGAGGGGCTGCCCAGGGAAGGGGGCATAGGTCTGGGGGCCTTTGGGGTGTCCGTGCCAACAGGACAGTGAGTTTAAGGTGCTTCTTTAGGGAGGGAATGAAAGTTGTTCAGCAAGGACAGTCTTTGAACTGATTGTTCCCTCCTCTTCCTCCACTTCCTTCTCCTGGCAGGGTGAACCCCTGCTCACCCTCAGACCCCAGAGCAGACAGCCCCTCCTCGGGGAGCCCCTGACACCCCAGGCTGGTTAGGGTCTCTTCTGGCTCCCACATCACCTGCGCTCCCCCCTGCATCCTCATTGTCTATTTCCCACGGACTGGGGGACTAGCGGGGGACCAATGCTGTCTCCATCCCCATGGTGAGCACAGGGCCCGCCTCCATCATTTGGACAAGTCTCCTGACCACTCAGAGCTTCAGTGTCCTCATCTGTAAAAGGGGTGAACTCACACCCTCTAGGAGGCTGTGGGATGAAACCAGCCGTGTGCAGAAAGCGCAGTGCTGTCTGGCAGTCACAGCAGTACATACTCCCCAGATAACACCTCCTCCCTTCCTCCTCCCTCCTGCCTCCCTTCTTCCCATTCTCACCTTGGCCTCTGAAGGCTCACGGCTGGCTCCTCTCCCCTGCAGGCTCCCCATCGCCCACCTTCTCCCTACCTTCAGAGCAAAGTCAATCAGAAACTTCCTCCAGGACTCACATTTCCTAAAATCCTGTCCTTAATTAGCACATCCCACTAGCTGAGAAGTTATGTAACAGAAACCCAGCCTCTCTGCCCAGGCAAAGTGCACTGTTGATGCCTGGCTTCTCCCTGCAGGACCGGCTACATGATCTGTGGGCCCAGTGAAAAATGAACATTTGGGGGCCTTTGTTCAGAAAGTTGGAAAAAATGCTATTAAGCATTGGAAAATATGAAGCTTTATCCTTTGTGCCACACTCTCTCTCTCTTGTCATGGTGTTTTTTATTTCCTAGTTAGTATTGTTCTAAGTAAAGAAAAATTAGAATTTTAAATTATTAGCGTGAACTTTACTGTTCTTCTTTATATTGTGCAATGCCAGTTTTAAATGCAAATAGAAGAGCATTTCATTCGTATAGGGAGTCACTGAAATTACACAATTTGTATTTCAAAGCTCATTTCAGAGTGTGTATTTCATTTTTCCCGGAAGAATGGAAACTGCATAAAACCAGCTCCAGAGCTTTTATTTCACTTCTTGATATGCCTCCCTGCTACCAACAGGCTCTACCTTTGGCTCACTGGTGAGAAAGGAAAGGCTGAAAGGAAAAGAACCAGGAGCTGTTTTATCTTTTCATTTCCTCCCGTCATAATTTTCAGTGGTTGGCTAGTACAGGGAAGTAACACAAGTAGGAAAGAAAGGTACTCTGATCATTTACCTTTCTTAGAATAACACCGAGTTCTTTCTGCACTTGTAGAATGTCCTGGTTCAAAAGAGAAGCTGGCCTTTGGGGGCCCCCAGGCACCCTGTACTCAGCCGTAGACGTAACACTCTTGACTTACATTCATGTGGAGTCTAGCTGATCTCCCCCTGACAGGGATCCCTGGAATTCTGAGCTAACAGGGGCATCGTAGATATTGTATGTGAACGGGTGGCAATAAACAGAGGACACACACATTGCATGTACCCTCAGCTCACACACATGAACTCCACTGTCCCATTAGACGTCACTTACAAAACATAAGCTAAAGTTCTGAAGACTTTCAAGATGGTGACAGCAGAGAATTTAACCAAACGTGCCGGGTCCTGGGTGTCTGTGTGCCACCCCTGAATCTGAATTTGTTTTTACTGAGATTTTATTCTTTTTTTTTTTTGCTTGGAATCCAGAGAGTGACTGACTCTATGTTCTAGCCCGAGGTCATGAAATTATTAAATGTCAAAGCAAGAATTCAGACCCATCAACTAATGTGTTCATGTGACACGCTTATTGATTAGGGTCTTAGTTTGTGCCGGACCCTCTTATTCCCCCAATTTGGTAAAATCCAATGTTACCTAGGAGCCACTTGGTACTAGGCTTTGCTACATAGGGCTTTCCAGGCGGCACTAGTGGTAAAGAACCCACCTGCCAATGCAGGAGACAAGAGATGTAGTTAAATCCCTAGGTTGGGAAGATCCCCTGGAGGAGGGCAGGGCAACCCACTCCAGTATTCTTGCCTGGAGAATCCCACGGACAGAGGAGCCTGGTGGGCTTCAGTCCATAGGGTCGCAGAGTCGGACACAACTGAAACGACTTAGCACACACAGTGTTACCTAAGGGCGTGGAAAGGACCAATTGCACAGAGGGACATAGACGCTGGTCCTCTGTCACCTTGGGGCTGGGCCACCCCCGGCTTCCTTGGCTGCTCTTATTTCACTGCAGCCTCAACAGGGTGGGACTTGGCAGAGGAGGAAACTGAAGACCAGAGACCAGGCCACCAGCTAGGGAAGGGTCAATCCGCCAGGCCAGGACTGTGGGTCAGGAGACAGGGTGAATCATGCGAGATGATGAAAAAGAGGACCTGGCCTGGAATGTGCAGGAGAAGAGAGATATAGTAAATGCAGACACCTCTGCTCCTCTGTTCCCTGCCTCCACCACTGTCTGTCATATCTGCCTCAGGAACATCATCTTTTGAGCACAGTCGAGTTTTTGATGTGGCCCTGCTGCTTAGTAAGGGGGCTGCCTTCATACCCGTTCCTCACTGAGTGCTTGGTGCATGGCTACAGTCACCAAGTCTCACCTACTCCATCTGCCGCCTCCTGGGTGGATCTGTTTCCTCTCCCCTGGCTGCATCGTATCTTCCCAGGACTGGAACAGCTCCTCCTGGGTCTGCCTATTTTGCCCTCATTTACTGGTTCTCCCCAAAGTATGCTCCACTCTGGCCATGGGAATCCTGTCATCACCTTCCAGGCTGGAGTAGACCATCTTAAGTAACACAGAGTAATGGGAGGTGGCAGGGAAAGAAAACTAGGCAGGGTTTACAACAGAAACAGTCTTGCAAACTTGGCAGAAGTGATTCAGCTGCCCTTGTTGCCTCCTGCGCCCGCCTCCAAGAATCCAGATGTCCTGGTAGTGTTGGGGGTGGGGCAGACTAGCTCCAGCCCCCATCCTGGAGTTTTTCTAATTCTTCCTCAAGGCTCACTCTCTCCTGTCGTCATAGCTTGGCAACCCTCTTTTCCTTTGAATTCTCGCTTTGCTTGATGGGGTATCCGCTAATCCATGGGCTGGCCTCCCAGCGTCTCCTATGCTAAAGCTCTTTAAAAAGAAACATACACCCTGGAATAATTCCCAGAGAACAGGGCAGTGTTAATCACCACTAGTGCCTTTTCTTTTTTTTTTGTCTTCCTGAAAACTTTCATCTCTGAGCTCTGTGATGAGGAATTAAGTACTGATCTCACTGTCCTCAAAGATGACAAGCACTGAGGGAAAAGGAGGGAAAGAAAAAAGGAGAGAAAAGGAGAAAAAGAAAGGAAAAAAAGGGATAAAGAGAAAACAGATGTTAATCGTTTTGAGGATTGAAGCACAGGGTTTTGGGAGCACACAGCCAGTCCCTGGGTGACCTCTGAGTGTGTGTGTGGGGTGGCCCTGGGCGACCATGGGTGGGACCAATAAAACCTGCAGAATTGGAGCTGAGTTTTTATGCCTCTGATGGCTGCACACATTGTACTTTCCACACTGCTCAGCTGAGGCAAAAACATACTGATTTGTTAGAAGAAAAAGATCAAATGTGCTGCCAAGCTCTCCGTGTCCTGGGTACAAATCTGGTTAGGTGGAATGTGTTGGGTTTCTGTGCAAACAGTCCCAGACCCAGCTTTGAGTGCCTCCCTGCCCTGTACCACCCCCTCAACCCCCTGCCACCCTGCTGCTGTTGCCAGGGCCTCTTTTCACCCCTGCCTGGACCCTTCAGATTGATTCCTGAGCAAGATCTGGCTCAGAACAGCCCCATTTCCCGGACATTTTTTTCCGTGCTCCCTCTGGCCGTGGACTCAATTGCCTGGAGCTCAGCCCTGCCCCGTCCCTGCCAGCTCCTTGCCCGGGAAGGCTGGGATACAGCAGGTGTAGAGCCCAGGCTTTGGAGACAGACAGATCTGGGTTTGAATCCCAGTTTTCTCACTGATTCAATTCTCTAAGCCTGGCTTACTGACCAGGAATCAGAATGCCTGCTCCATGATGTTAACATGATTGAGGAAGTTCATCCTAATGGCTACCCGTTGCTGAAACATGACATGTATAAGGTGCTGGGCTCATCTCACCCTCCTTACACCTTACAAGGTGTGTGTAACACTTAGCACAGTGCCTGGCACACAGTGTATTCTCCTCACCCTCCCTATCTGCCTCCCAGAGCATCAGCTCTAAGGGTCCCCTACTGACTTAAACATAAAGAGGGACTTGTATGACCAAAGTGTAGTGCTCCTAGAGTGTTGATATGCAGCATTCCACGCTCCTACCTCAGACTGACAGGAAATGTTGATTCACTTTGAATTTTTGGAGACTGTCAACCTTGGGAAATTGTGCTATTGGGCTTCTGGGTGCAAAATACCCAAGCACCAGCAGAAAAACTTGTCACCAGCAGATTTATACTGTGAGAAATGTTCAGGGGAGTCCTTCAGGCAGAAGGACAACAACGTCACATGGAAGCAGGAATCCACACAAAGAATGATGACATCTGGAGACGGCTGAATACACGGATAAATAACGAAAGACTTTTTTTCTTATTATTTAAATCTCTTCAAAAGATAATTGACTGGTTTTAGGTGATGGACAGGGAGGCCTGGCGCGCTGTGATTCATGGGGTCACAAAAAGTTGGACATGACTGAGTGACTGAACTGAACTGAACTGATAGCAAAAGTAATGACAATGTTTTGTAGGCTTTACAACACACACAGGATAAAATGTATCAGAAAAAATAGCACAGAAGCCAGAAAGGGTGAAAAAAAAATACATTGTTATAAGCTTCTCATACTGTACATGATATAGTGTGATATTGCTTGAAGACAGACTGTGATCAGTTGAATATGTATTCTATACATATTCAAACCACTAAAGCAAACTGCTAGCATGATGAAGAGATGGCTCTTAATACATCAAGAAATAAGATAAAATGGGATCACAAAAAGCTCAATTCAAAAAAAAAGGCAGAAAAAGAGACAAAAGGAAAAAACAGTTGGAAAAATAGAAAACAAATAACATAGTAAGAGACTTAAGCCTAATTATATCAATAATCATGTTAAATATAAATGGTCTAATCACCTCAATCAAAAGGTAAAGATTGTCATGGTGGTTTCATATTGATTCAACTGTTTGCTGCCTATAAGAAGTACACTTTATTTATTACAGTAAGTCTTTGTTGGTTATCTATTTTAAATATAGATATTTTGTGGAGACATGAGAGACCCTGAATAGCCAAAGCAATCTTGAGAAAGAAAAATGGAGCTGGAGGAATCAGGCTCCCTGACTTCAGACTATACTACAAAGCTATAGTCATTAAAACAGTATGGTACTAGCACAAAAACAGAAGTATAGATCAATGGAACAAGACAGAAAGCTCAGACATAATTCCACACACCTATGGTCAAGCAATGTTTGACGAAGGAAGCAAGACTACGCATTGGAGAAAAGACAGTCTCTTCAATAAATGGTGCTGGGAAAACTGGACAGCTCCATGTAAAAAAATGAAACTAGAACATTTCACACCATACACAAAAATAAACTCAAAATTGATTAAAAACCTAAATGAAGGTCTGGATACTATAAAACTCTTAGAGGAAAACATTGGCAGAACACTCT
Organism: Bos grunniens; assembly: GCF_055505025.1. Lineage (NCBI taxonomy): Eukaryota > Metazoa > Chordata > Mammalia > Artiodactyla > Bovidae > Bos > Bos grunniens. The sequence continues at coordinate 13,032,778 of NC_141166.1, forward strand.
TTGACATAAATCACAGCAATATCTTTTTTCATCTATCTCTCAGAGTAATAGAAATAAAAACAAAAATAAACAAATGGAACCTAATAAACTCAAAAGTTTTTGTACAGCAAAGGAAACCACAAATAAAATGAAAAGAGCCTGCAGGATGAGAGAAAATATTCACTAATGATGAGACCAATGAGGTATTAGTCTCCAAAATTTGCAAGCATCTCAATGTTAAAAAAACAAACAATCCAATAAAAAAATGGACAGAAGACCTAAATAGACATTTCTACAAAGGAGACATACAGATGGCCAAGAGGCACATGAAAAGATGTTCAATATTGCTAATTATTAGAGAAACAGAAATCAAAACTACAATGAGACATCACCTCACACCAGTCGAAATGGCTGTCATCAAAAAAGCCACAATAAATGCTGGAGAGGGTGTGGAGAGAGGGAACCCTCCTACATTGTTGGTGGGAATGTAAATTTGTATAGCCACTATAGAGAACAGTATGAAGTTCCTTAAAAAACTGCAATCCTACTCCTGGGCATATATCCAGAGAAAAACATGGTCTGAAAGGCCACCTACACCCCCAATATTCATTACGGCACTGTTTACAATAGTTAAGTCATAGAAGCAACCTAAATGTCCAAGAACAGAGGAATGAATAAAGATGTGGCATATATATATATATATATATATATATATATATATATATATCCATTGCATCTATGTGCAATGGAATATTACTCAGCAATTAAAGAGGGTGAAATAATGCCATTTGCAGCAACTTGGATGGACCTGGAGATTATCATACTATGTGAAGTAAGTCAGAGAAAGACAAATATTTAATATTGCCTCTATGTGGAATCAAAAAAATTGATACAAATGAGCTTATTTAGAAAATAGAAACTGACTCATACACTTAGAGACTGAACTTATGGTTACCAAGGGGGAAGAAAATGGGGAGGGATAAATTGGGAGTTTGGGATTGACATGTACACACAGATAAATTTAAAGAAGTGTACTTTGAATCAGTTCAGTTCAGTTGCTCAGTCGTGTCTGACTCTTTGCAACCCCATGGACTGCAGCACGCCAGGCTTCCCTGTCCATCACCAACTACTGGAGCTTGCTCAAACTCATGTCCATCGAGTTGGTGATGCCATCCAATCATCTCATCACACTGCTATACTTAAAGAAATGTACTTTGAATCAGTTCAGTTCAGTTCAGCACTTTGAATATAAAGAAACAAATAGCTTAAACATAAAAGGGCCTGGAAAATACATGCCATGCTAATACTAGTCAAAACAAATCCACAGTGGCCATATTTACATTTAAAAAAAGTAGATTTCAGAGCATAGACTAATCGGCAATAAAGAAGGACATTTCATGATGATAAAGAAGACTTAAGAATCATAAGCTTTTATGTCCTTAATAACAGAGTTTCAAAATACATGAGAAAAAAACTGAAAGGATTGCAAGGAGGAATAGGCAAATCCACAATTATAGTCAGAGATTTTGATATCACTCTCTTAATGATAGATAAAGCAAGTGGACAGAAATTTTGAAAAGCTATAAAAGACTTGAATGACACTATTAACTAGCGTAGGCTTCCCTTATTGGCTCAGTGGGAAAGAATATGCCTGTCAGTGCAGGAGACTTGAGGATTCCTGGGTCAGGAAGATCCCCTGGAGAAGGAAATGGTAACACATTCCAGTAATTCTTGCCTGGGAAATCCCATGGACAGAGGAGCATGGTGGGCTATAATCCAGGGGTCACAAAAGAGTCAGACAGGACTTAGTGACTAAACAATAGCAACCAATTAACTAGCTTGACCTAATTGATAATCATAAAACACCCACAAAATATACATTATTTTCAAGTGCACATTGAATATTTACCAACATATATCTTATTCTGGGCTGTTAAATAGTCTCAATAAATTTTGAAAGATTTAAGTTATGCAAAGTATGTTCTGACCACAATGGAACTAAATTAGAAAATTCCCTGGAAAACCCACCAAAAACCACATTTGTTTTTTAAAGTGGACGTGTAATTGGCGTACATTGCATTGTTTCAGGTGCATGACATAACTATTTGATATTTGTATATATTACAAAATGATCACCACAAGAAGTTTAGTTAACTTCCATCATTATACATAGTTACAGATTTTTTTTTTCTTGTAATGAGAATTTTTAAGATCTACTTTCTCTGCAACTTTCAATATGCAATACAGTATTTAAAAAAATTTTTTTTGTTGTGGACCATTTTAAAGTCTTTATTGAGTTTGTTACAATATTGCTTGTTTTTTGTGTTTTGTTTTTTTGGCTACAAGACATGTGGGGTCTTAGTTCCCTGACTAGGGATCGAACCCACCGCCTCTCCCCGCCACCCACCCCCCACACTGGAAGGCAAAGTCCCGGTCACTGGACTGCCAGGGAAGTCAAGTAATACAGTTTTATTAACTGTATTTGCCATGCTGTACATTGTGTTTCCATGAGTTATTTATTTTATAACTGGAAGTTTGTACCTTTTGACTCCCTTCACCTGTTTGACTCACTCCTACCACTATCTCTGGTAACCACCAATCTATTCCCTGTGTCTATGAGCTTGCTTTTCTTTTTTCTTCTTAAAACATTTCTAAATAACCCATGGGCCAATGAGAAAATCAAAAGTGAAATTAGAAAGCATTTTGCACTGAATGTAGATTAAAGCACATCATACTAAAATTTGTGGGATGCCCCTAAAGCAGTATACCGAGGAAAATGAATAGCATCCAAAAATGTATACAAACTCAGAAAGATCTCAAGTCAGTGACTGATGCTGGTACCTTTGGGAACTAGGGAAAGAAGAGCAAATTACATTCAAAGGAGGCTGAAGAAAGGAAATCATAAAGATCAGAGAGGAAATCAAAGTGACTCTAGGACTTCTCTAGGCTATGTCTACCAGAGAAAAACTCTTTTGACTTTCAGAACAGAGGCACCGTTGCTGCAGCCATCTTGTCGCCATCAGTGAAGGGTGTGTCTGAGGATGCAGCCAGACCAGAGGAACTGGAAGTGAGGGATGGAAGAGAGAGAAACCAGGTCCTAGGGACTTTATGTGGATCCCCTGGATAAAGCCAGGTCTGAAACTGGAACTCCCTGTGCATTTTTCAGTTACTGCATCCAATAAATGCTTTTTTTTTTTTTTTCCTAAGTAAGCTCAGATTAGGTTTTCTATCCCTTGCACGAAAAAATTCCAAATAATTCTCCAAGTGCCTTTATCTTTGCTGGGAGGAGATGTGAGCACAGCAACAACAAAAAAAAGCCTAAAATTTTCCAAGCATCTGCTTCACGAAGAAGATGGGGCTTCGTGTTTCTTTTATAGATTGGGTTGGCCAAAAAGTTCATTCAGGTTTTCTGTACCATCTTATGGGAAAAAAAAAATGAACTTTTTTGTCATCCCAATATTTTCTTGTTTCAAATTGCGCCCTTTTCTTTTCCACCTAAAGAAGACCCTTTACCATGCCTTGTGTAGGTTTATTAGTGATGAACTCCTTTTGCTTGTCTGGGAAACTCTCTATCCTTTAATTCTGAATAACAAACTTGCCGGGTAGAGTATTCTAGGTTTTAAGTTTTCTTTCAGCACTTTATCCTGTCACTCCCTTCCGGCCTATAAAGTTTCTGCTGCAAAATCAGCTGATGATGCAAAGGAAACAGGGTTTGCTTTGTATATGAGTAGTTGCTTTTCTCTTGTTGCCTGGGGCTCCGTGTTTCTTCCCGTATTATCTTATCACACTCCAGTTTGAACTTCATTATCCCCATTTTACAGATGAGGACTGAGTCCTAAGGTCCCAAACCAGGAGCTGGTTTCCTCAGTTTCCTCTCTCACCCTCACCTTGCCAGCTCAGAGCTTAGTCTCTTGGGTGTTAGAGAGCTAACCCCAGGGGAACCCCTCTAGAATCATCCCTGCCCCTTGTCAGGCCCTCTCCCAACCTATGGACCTGCTCAAAAGACTCCAGGCCTGTATGCCTGATTAGCTCAGGAGTCAGAGGAAAGGTAGGAGATGTGGGAGTTGAAATCTCAGCACTGGACACGTTTGGATAGGGAGGCCTGGCGTGCTGCAATTCATGGGGTCGCAAAGAGTCGGACATGACTGAGCGACTGAACTGAACTGAAGCAGCTCTCAGAGGATACAGTGGTAAAGAATCCACCTGCCAATGCAGGAGATGCAAGAGACGTGGGTGTGAAGGTCCCCTGGACTAGGAAATGGCAACCCACTCCAGTATTCTTGCCTGGAAAATTCCATGGACAGAGAATCCTGGTGGGCTACAGTACACAGGGTCACAAAGACTCCGGGCATGACTGAGTGGCTGAGCGCACACACAAACAAGCTTGTCAAAAACAGTAACTAGAAAACCTCCTCTTGAATCGATGAGCCGTTAGAAAATGTCCAGTGTGTTGTCAGGGCTAGGGTGACTTACCCAATCATACCAGGGTTCACGGCCCACCCAGTGCCACAGAGCACCCTGCTGGGACTGGCACTCAGGTCCCTAGGCCCAAGAGCAGTTCCAGAGAGTGAGAGATGCCACTCCTGCAGGGGTTGGGAGCAGGCTCTGGGGACAGAGGAGATCTGGGTTCAAACCCAGAAGCTGCCTATACAAAGCATGTCATAGTGGGTGGCATCTCAACTGCTCCAAAACTCAGCTTCCTTTTTCTAGAAAATTCTACCTCAGAGGGTGTCTGTGAAGGTTAAATGAGAAAAAAAAAAAAATGCACGTGGAGTGCTTAGCACAGAGCAGGGCAGGAAGTAAGCAACCAAGGAATGACGATGTTATTATTTTAGTAGTAGCTGTTGTTTATCCTGATGGTTGTTCATGGACAAGGGCCTCACCTGTCCTGTCACTGCTGTGTCCCTGGGGGCTACACTGGCCAGACACACAGTAGGTACTCAGTGCGTGGGACTGGGCCTTTTTAGCCTTCGCCACACAGCTGACCTCACTGAGGCTTCCTCCTTTACAAAAGTGACCTGTGCCTTGCAGGTCAAAAGTCCACAGAGCAGCTGTCTGCGTTCTGTGGAGTCAGTGCCTGGCCACGCTGCCAGTCACCTGAATTTCCTTCTTCACAATCGGATGGAGAGCCTCCTCAGACTTACCCAGTGCCCCTTCTGGCCAAACGCACCAGCGACAGAACCATGGGACTCTCAAAGAAGAACCCATTTTGCACCGCTCCCAATCCTGCTCCCTCTTCGCCCCTTTATTTCAGTGCCTGCAGCATCTCATTATTGACTCCAGCAATTTAATGTGCCAGCTGGGCTCTGGCCGAGCCAGTGGCAAGATGTCAGGGAGCCAAGGTCTCAGCGCCCTTTGCTTGGGTTTTTATCTGCATAATTTCATGTGGTTGGAGCCCTGACCACAGGCAGCTGGAGAGATTTCCAACATATATTAAATCCCAGGGCATGTGTGAGCAGTATGAGGACACTAGTCCCTGTCTTCGCAGCCCTTGCCAGGGAGGAATGATCTTAGCCTGTCTCACTATGCTCTCAGGACCTGGCTCATTTCATGTCAACTTCCCCACAATCACTGTTGTAGAATTAAAAGCAATTTTCTTGAGATGAGAATGGAGACGGGCAGGCACATTTGCCAGAAGCTGGAGCCAGCCATGGCTGGCATGCTGGCCCCAGGATCCCCATTTCAGGGTGATGCAGGGATATAGAGTTCATGCAGAGGGGACACATCACAGGCAACTGCTGGGCTGGGGTTATTCCCTCACTTCATCTTAATATTAATTGTATGTCTTAATAGAGAATAATCCAAGCATGCTGTAAAAACTCACACAGTATAAAAGTTTATAAAGAATACAAGAGAGGGACCTGGCTTCTAGCTGAGATGGAGTAACAGGAATTGGATTTTTTTTTTCCTGCCACCTAGAAGAACCAAAAAAAAAATGGGCAAAATATATAAAACAGCCCTCAGCAGGATGCCAGATATCAGACAAGGAGGAACAGTAATCTCAGAGGCAGGAAACAAATGAACTGAGCCCTACAACTGCACTAGCTTACTCCCTTGAGAGAGTTTTCAGCTGGATGTAATGCAGAGTAGGGGAGCCTGAACAGGGCACAGAGGACCCTCTGAGACAAGGAGATGAAGCTGAGGGTCTGTGGAGACCACTGTGGTGAGGGTTCAATGGACAGAGGATCGGAAAAGAGAGAGATGCACAGAGGGAGGTATTTAGAGATCTGCAGAGGGACCTCTTGAGTTTTCAACTGAGTTCTAATCAGGACAAACATGTGAGGAATCCACCTGTGGTTCGGGGGAAAATCTCATCCAGATAACAGTGCCACACACTCACACAGGGCTGGGAATTGCACCTGCTCCCACCAGCCAAATTGGAAATCCTTATGACCACCATGAGAGAAGGCAATGGCACCCCACTCCAGTACTCTTGCCTGGAAAATCCCATGGACAGTGGAGCCTGGAAGGCTGCAGTCCATGGGGTTGCTGAGGGTCGGACACGGCTGAGGGACTTCACTTTCACTTTTCACTTTTCACTTTCATGCATTGGAGAAGGAAATGGCAGCCCACTCCAGTGTTCTTGCCTGGAGAATCCCAGGGATGGGGGAGCCTGGTGGGCTGCCATCTATGGGGTCGCACAGAGTCCGATACGACTGAGGTGACTTAGCCCCAGCAGCATGACTACCATGACACTAAGTAGAATGGGGGAAGAGCTACTCCTGGACTGAACCCTCCTCTGGGACTTTCTAACAAAGATTAAACACGGCCTGAAGACTGGTTCCAAATAGGAAAAGGAGTACATCAAGGCTGTATATTGTCACCCTGCTTATTTAACTTATATGCAGAGTACATCATGAGAAACACTGGGCTGGAAGAAGCACAAGCTGGAATCAAGATTGCCGGGAGAAATATCAATAACCTCAGATATGCAGATGACACCACCCTTATGGCAGAAAGTGAAGAGGAACTCAAAAGCCTCTTGATGAAAGTGAAAGAGGAGAGTGAAAAAGTTGGCTTAAAGCTCAACATTCAGAAAACGAAGATCATGGCATCTGGTCCCATCACTTCCTGGCAAATAGATGGGGAAACAGTGGAAACAGTGTCAGACTTTATTTTTCTGGGCTCCAAAATCACTGCAGATGGTGACTGCAGTCATGAAATTAAAAGACGCTTACTCCTTGGAAGGAAAGTTATGACCAACCTAGATAGCATATTAAAAAGCAGAGACATTACTTTGCCGACAAAGTCCGTCTAGTCAAGGCTGTGCTTTATCCAGTAGTCATGTATGGATATGAGAGTTGGACTGTGAAGAAAGCTGAGCGTCAAAGAATTGATGCTTTTGAACTGTGGTGTTGGAGAAGACTCTTGAGAGTTCCTTGGACTGCAAGGACATCCAACCAGTCCATTCTAAAGGAGATCAGTCCTGGGTATTCTTTGGAAGGAATGATGCTAAAGCTGAAACTCCAGTACTTTGGCCACCTCATGGGAAGAGTTGACTCATTGGAAAAGACTCTGATGCTGGGAGGGATTGGGGGCAGGAGAAGGGGACGACAGAGGATGAGGTGGCTGGATGGCATCACCGACTCGATGGACATGAGTTTGAGTGAACTCCCGCAGTTGGTGATAGACAGGGAGGCCTGGGGTGCTGCGATTCATGGGGTTGCCACTGAACTGAACTGAACTGACAGGATCAAATTGTTTCAAAGTAACTTAGCTGTATCCTAGAACAAAGCACAGAATTATGCACAAGGATACAAAAATGGGGACTTCCCTGGTGGTCTAGCACTTAAGACTCCCTTACTTCCAATACAAGGGAAGTGGGTTTGACTCCTGGTTGGAGAACTAAGATACCACATGCTTCGCATCGTGGGGAAAATAAAAAACCTACAGAGCAAAAGCCAAACAAACCAATAAAACAGTTACCCTCAGAAAGCATGAAGTCCTGCAGCATCGAGGATGGTACTTCATTAAGAGAGGGAAGGTATTTAAAAAAAAAGATACAGAAATGTCCAGCATCCAAGAAGATACAATTTACAATGTCTGGCACCCAATCAGAAACTACATGGCATGCCAATGGGCAGGAAAACAATGAGATCAGATAATGAGGAGAAAAGAAAGTTAAGTGAAACTGATCCACAATTGACACAGCCCAGTAAAGACATAGACGATTTGAACAACACTATTGACTATCTTAAGGAATTGACATTTATAGAATATTCCACCCAACAGCAGCAAAATACACGTTCTTCTCAAGTACGTGTGACACATTCACCAAGATAGATGGTGTCTAGGACCAAAAAACAAAACTTAACTAATTCAAAAGAACAAATTATAGAAAGTATGTTCTCTGGCTTCAGTGGAATTAAATTAGAAATCAACAACAGAAAGATTTTCAGAAACTCTCCAAATATGAAAATTAAACAACATACTTCTAAATAACTCATGGATCAAAAGAGCAGAAATCTTAAGGAAAATTGAAATGTATTTTGAACTAAATAAGAATAAAAATACATCAAAATTTGTGAGATGAAGCTAAAGCAATGTTTAGGAGGGAAATTTATAGCATGAATGTATATATTAGAAAGAAAGAACACTTTAAAAATAACCTTAAGAAATTAGAGGAAGAAGAATACATTAAACTTAAAGCAAGCAGAAGGAAGAAAATAATAAAAATTGAAGCATAAATGAATGAAACAGAAAACAGGTAATTAATAGAAATAAGGAAACAAAAAGCTGGTTTTCAGAAAAAATAAATAAAATTGGCAAGTTTCTAGTTAGGTCAGAGAGAGAGAGAGATAATAGAAAAAATCAAAATCAGGAATGTTAAGCCTATAGACATAAGTATAATAAGGAAATACTATGAATAATTATGCACATAAATTTGTTAGATGAAATGAGCCAATTCCTTTAGAGACACAGACTACCAAAACTCAGTCAAGAAGAAATAGATAACTTGAATAACCCTATGTCTATTATAGAAGTATAAATGTAATTCACCATATTAACAAATTTTAGAAAGATTATTTCAATAGCAATGAACAATCAGAAACTTGAATTCATATCTCCTATTTACAATGGCTTAAAAATATGAAATACTTCTCGATGAATCTAACAAAAGATTTATAGAGATCTGACAATGTTATATGCCTCAGTAGTAAAAAGGAATGAACTCTTGATACCTTTATCAACATGGCTAAATCACCACATAATTATGCTGAGTGGAAGGAGTAAATAAAGAAGCACACATATTGGGTGAATTCCTTACATTAAATTCTAGGAAATGCAAACTAGTCTACGGGGTCAGAAAGCAAATCAGTGCTTGCTTGGGACTGAGAACCACCATGGGTGGATTACAACAGGGTGTGAGGAACCTGCTGGCGGTGATGGATATATTCATTATCTCGATTGTTGTGACGGTTTCATGGATATGCACATATGTCAAGATTTATCCAATTTTATATTTTACATATGTTCAGTTTATTGCATTTCAATTATACCTCAATAAAGTTCTTTAAAAAAGAATTATTTAGCTCAGTTGTGTATAACTGCAACCCCATGGACTGCAGCACACCAGGGCACCCTGTCCCTATCTCCTGGAGTGTGCTCAGACTCATGTCCATTGAATCAATGATGCCATCCGACCATCTCATCCTCTGTCATCCCTTTCGCCTTCCTGCCTTCAGTCTTTCCCAGCATCAGGGTCTTTTCCAATGAGCTGGCTCTTTGCATCAGGTGGGCAAAGTACTGGAGCTTCAACTTCAGCATCAGTTGGAATGAATAAGAATTATTCATTAATTCAGTGAATAATCAGGGTTGATTTCCTTTAGGATTGACTGAACAAAATCACTATATTCCCTTTGCCCCAAATATACTTTCTAGATGAAACACTGCAACGATAACAACAAAATAAAATTATGAATTTGCTCTCTTGTCTCTGCTGTGACAAACATTTTGGATACTTTATTTCAATTAATCCTCCATGAAAGAGATGGCCAAGCTGAGGTTCAGAGATATGGAGTGATCTACCCAAGCCACTCTACAAGTAAGACATAGCAGAGCGTTCAACCCAGCTCTGTATGACTCCAAAGTTCCACTCTTTATAATATGGCATACATTTTAATGTACTTTCTAAATTTTCTTTCTATAACAAAAATGAGAAAGCCACAATACACACTGCTTTCAAGTTGCTTTTTCATTTGAGAACATCTTCCCACATGGACCTGCTCCATTCTTTCCCTGGCTGCCTGGCGTTCTGTTGCCATAGGCACCATCATTTATTTAGTTAGTTCCCTATACATGAATATCTAGGTTGCTTTTGGCTTATCTGCTATTATAACAATGTTGCAATAAGCTTATCCTGTCATTTCCCCCATTCACTTAAAATTATTTTTAATTACACAAATGCTGTGCACAGATTTTCTTATTGTTTTATGTTGACGAATTCAGATGAAAGAAAAGTGCCTGTGTTTCATCCTTTTCTGTAATCATCTCCATTTTTTTCCAATCTCTTCCATATAGAATCTGTTATCAGTGTCGTAAGTAATCCTTACAGACTATTTAGATGTGCATTTCTGAACATATAAATGTATACTGAGCTATGTGTGTTTGCTCTGTGCATTTTTTTAAGCATTAAAGGTATCATACTATATGTGCTGTTTTGTTCTCTGGCATTTTAGCATTTAAAATATATGACATTTTTCCATGTCAGCACAAACTGAGCTACCTCATTCTTTTTCACAAGGCACGGGTCATGTTCAATTATTTAGATCTCCTCCTTCCCTTGTTCCCTTCCTAAATCATTCCCCTATGGATACTTAGGTTTTTTTTTCCTATAAAAATGACTGCAACAAACTTCCTTGTTCATGCCTTCCTGTGTGCATGTGGGAGTTTGTCTCTGATATCGACACCTACATGTGGAGTTGCTGAATTGAAGACTTTGCCTGGCTAGCTCTTGCCTGAGTTCCCAGGAGGCTGGGAAAGATGTGGGCTGCAGGTCCTGGGTGGCTGTTTGTGCAAACAACCAGCATGAGACAAGAGGGCTGTGTGTGGTGCTCAGTTGTGTCCAACTCTTTCTGACCCCATGGACTGTAACCTGCCAGGCTGCTCTGTCCATGGGATTCTCCAGGCAAAAGGACTGGAGTCGGTCGCCATTTCCTTCTCTAGGGGATCTTCCCAACCCAGGGACTGAACCCATGTCTCCTTTGTCTCCTGCATCGGCAGGCAGATTCTTTACCACTGGAGGGACACCTTTCTTTGTCTAGTAGTTTGCTGTGTGTGGCCGAGTTCTTGGACAGTTCCTGGTGACACAGAGCTCCTGGCCATGTCACCTTTTGGGTAGAGGGACCAGAACTGCCCCGTGGGTCACCTGCAGAACCAGCTTTACACACTCTGCTTCCCTGTCCTTCCTGGGAACTGGCTGGGTTTTAGACTGACTGGACCAGACTGACCAGTCATTGGAAGGATTTGTCTACTCTACTAGTGAGTCTTAGAAAGTCTCACCCAATAGCTGCTTCTGATATCATTGCTATGCCAGGGGTGGTTGTGCAGGACCCTGCCCTCCAGGAGTCCCTGTGGTTGGGAGGTGGTTGGGAGGATATGGGGGGAGGGAGATCCACTTGCACCAACTGGTGGGGATGTGATGGCAAGTGCAGGATGCTACAGGGATACAGAAGAGGCCTTCTGACAGTCTGAAGGGGGCCAGGGAGGTTCCTGATACAGGTGAAGGCAGGGCTGAGTCTTAAAGGGCGAAGAGGAACAAACTCTGAGAGTGTAAGTGTGTGAGGGGTGAGTAGAATGTTTGCCTTTGTATTGCCCTCCCCTCTTCTGCCTATAGCATCTCTTTCACTCTGTAAGAACCTCCATCAGACCCATGTGATTCTGCTGCTGCTGCTGCTAAGTCACTTCAGTCGTGTCCGACTCTGTGCGACCCCATAGATGGCAGCCCACCAGGCTCCCCCATCCCTGGGATCCTCCAGGCAAGAACATTGGAGCGGGTTGCCATTTCCTTCTCCAATGCATGAAAGTGAAAAGTGAAAGCGAAGTCGCCCAGTCGCGCCCGACTCTGTGCGACCCCATGGACTGTCGCCCACCAGGCTCCTCTGTCCATGGGATTCTCCAGGCAAGAGTACTAGAGTGGGGTGCCATTGCCTTCTCCCATGTGATTCTGAGGACACTCAATTCCGTAACTTGACTTCACCCTGCTCAGCAACAGACACGTGACTCGGGCTTGACCAATCAGAATACTATATTCTGGGTCCTACTGATTGACTCAGAGATGGGCCAATCAGAGCCCTCCCTGAGACTTTCCACAGGAGCAAGTGGGAGAAGCTATCTTTGGGATGATGGAACTGAAAGCCCTGCTTGGGGTCACCTTACTTATCCTTATGGGTCTGATGGGAGAAAGTGAGACCACTTTGCTGAATGCAGCAGAAACAAGAGAGATGGGTGGAGAAAGAATCCTTGAAGGTGCCCAGAGTACAATTCCTGCAACTCTTGTTCTGTGTTGAGAGCCACCTTCCCCACCAACTTGTCTGTTCTCCAGCCCTGGGGGCCTGTCAGGGAAGATTCCCAACCTCATAGAGAATGGTAAAGAGTAACCCTGCCACCACTCCCCAGGTGCCAGATGTAGACCTGAGACTTAGATCTGAGCAAGACTGTCTAGCATCCCACATGGCAAACAGTAGGAGTGTTAGCAAAGTTGCACTAATTCCCCAGCGCCAAGTCCCACAGGGCAGACTGGTGGACTCAGGTGGATGCTACAGTGTGGTGGGTGGTGGTGAAACAGAGAAACCCAGGGCTAGGACTCCAGCACGTTTCGAACATGAAGCAAACATCGTAAGAGCACGACACAAGCCAGTCCTCTTTCTGCACAGTGAGCAGCAGAGTGGCGGCAGGTTCCACAGTGCCTCCTGCCCATGCAGATGGAGACCCATGTTTGGAGCCATCAGGTTACGGTGGCAGGATGGCAGCGTCCAGTCCTGTGAGGGATCCCAGTAGTGATGCTGGCTGCCTGGGCTGTCAGGTTGATGGGCCATGTTGCTACATCCACTGTCATGTGAGTATGGCATCAACACAGGTTTATAAATGTCCTGCTGGGCTCTGGCAATGGCTTTGCAGAGCTTGTGGCTCCATAGCAGGGTATCTTTAATATACCATCCAACCATCTCCTGTGCACTTGACCAGATACCTAGGCCATTAGCCACAGCCCAGGAGTTACTGAAAATACAACATCTTGTTCTTATGAGTGTTGTCCAAGAAAAGGGGAGTGGCTCTCAGTTTGGGCTTCAGAGTTGCTAGGGCTGGACAGCTGCTCAGTGAACAAGTCATCATCAGTTGGCTGTTGTTGTTGTTCAGTCATCCAGTCATGTCCGACTCTTTGCGACCCCATGGACTGCAGCATGCCAGGCCTCTCTGTCCCTTACCATCTCCCAAAGTTTTCCCAAGTTCATGTCTATTACATCAGTGATGCCATCCAGCCATCTCATCCTCTGATGGCCTCTTCTCCTTCTGCCCTCAATCTTTCCCAGCATCAGGGACTTTTTCAATGAGTCAGTTGTTTGCATCAGAAGACCAAAATACTGGAGTTTCAGCTTCAGCGTCAGTCTTTCCAATGTGTATTCAGGGTTGATTTCCCTTAAGATTGACTGATTTGATCTCCTTGCTGTCCAAGGGACTCTCAGGAGTCTTCTCCAGCACCACAGTTCAAAGGCATTAATTCTTTGCTGCTCTGTCTTCTTTATGGTCCAGCTCTCACAACCATACATGACCACTGGGAAGACCATAGCCTAGACTATATGGACCTTTGTTGGCAGAGTAATGTTTCTGCTTTTTAACACACTGTCTAGGTTTGTCATAGTTTTCCTGCCAAGAAGCAAATGTCTTCTGATTTCATGGCTGCAGTTACCATCTGCAGTGATTTTAGAGCCCAAGAGGAGGAAATCTGTCAGTACTTCCACTTTTCTACCCCTCTATTTGCCGTGAAGTAGTGGAAAATTCTGAAAGAGACGGGAATACCAGACCACCTGACCTGCCTCTTAAGAAACCTACATGCAGGTCAGGAAGCAACAGTTAGAACTGGACATGTTCCAAATAGGAAAAGGAGTATGTCAAGGCTGTATATTGTCACCCTGCTTATTTAACTTCTATGCAGAGTACATCACGAGAAACGCTGGGCTGGATGAAGCACAAGCTGGAATCAAGATTGCCGGGAGAAATATCAATAACCTCAGATACGCAGATGAAATCACCCTTATGGCAGAAAGTAAAGAGGAACTAAAGAGCCTCTTGATGAAAGTGAAAGAAGAGAGTGAAAAAGTTGTCTTAAAGCTCAAGATTCAGAAAACTAAGATCATGGCATCTGGTCCCATCACTTCATGGAAATAGATGGGGAAACAGTGGAAACAGTGGCAGACTTTATTTTGGGGGGCTCCAAAATCACTGCAGATGGTGACTGCAGCCATGGAATTAAAAGACACTTACTCCTTGGAAGGAAAGTTATGACCAACCTAGATAGCATATTAAAAAGCAGAGACATTACTTTGCCAACAAAGTCCGTCTAGTCAAGGCTATGGTTTTTCCTGTGGTCATGTATGGATGTGAGAGTTGGACTGTGAAGAAGGCTGAGAATCGAAGAATTGATGCTTTTGAACTGTGGTGTTGGAGAAGACTCTTGAGAGTCCCTTGGACTGCAAGGAGATCCAACAAGTCCATTCTAAAGGAAATCAGTCCTGGGTGTTCATTGGAAGGACTGATGCAGAGGCTGAAACTCCAATACTTTGGCTACCTCATATGAAGAGTTGACTAATTGGAAAAGACTCTGATGTTGGGAGGGATTGGGGGCAGGAGAAGAAGGGGATGACAGAGGATGAGATGGCTGGATGGCATCACCGACTCGATGGACATGAGTTTGAGTGAACTCTAGGAGTTGGTGATGGACAGGCCTGGCGTGCTGGGATTCATGGGGTCGCAAAGAGTTGGACACGACTGAGTGACTGAACTGAATTGAACTGAATGGGATTGGATGCCATGATCTTGTTTTTTTTTCTTCAATATTTAGTTTTAAGCTGGCTCTTTCACTCTCCTCCTTTACAATCATCAAGTGGCTCTTTGGTTCCTCTTCACTTTCTGCCTTTAGAGTGGTATCATCTGCATGCCTGAGGTTGTTGATGTTTCTCCTGCCTATCTTGATTCCAGCTTGTAATTCATCTAGCTAGGCATTTCTCATGATGAGTTCAAAGATTAAACAAACAGGGTGACAGCAAACAGCCCTGTCGTACTCAATTGGCTGAGATGTCAGTAAATCAAACCCAAGCACCCTACGGGACTTCCTGGGACAAAAACTGGTATCTTAGAGTACACAGAGGCTGCCCTGTGGGCGACTGAGAAGTACAATGGCCTCTAAAGCTGTGGCTCTACTATATTCAGCTTAGGGAACACTTGTGTGGGACCAGACTGCCTTCCCTCTTGAATATTCCATTTTCATTTAATTAAGCTGGAATTGCTGTGTCTTTCCAACACTCTGGGTCAACCCCTGGGTGGACCCAACCCAAGATGGGAATAACAGTGTAGTCTTCCCCGGAGGTCCTATGCTTGCGGTAGTCTCCACAGTGCCCCCTAGCGGGCTGGAAGCTATTTTGTCAGATGGAGTGCAGCCAGGTAGCTGGGTCAGGGAGGCAGGGTACCTGCTTCCTTGTGGAGCACCTGCAGGAAGGACTACTTCCCTTTGCCAGAGGCTCTAATCAGCAACCTGACCTGAGTTAACAAGGGTCCTTGGGTTTGCAGGTCCCTAGGGTAGGGCTGCTGAGACATCCTGTCATGCTGCCTCTAGCACCACCTGCTCTTCCAGTCCCCAGATACTTTTGACAGGCTTTCTGGTCAACTTACACGTAAGGCTCGCCAAAATACCTAATGAGGCCCATGTAGTCTCAAGCACCTCAACAGTCCAATTAAGTGCTGTGCTTCCTCTCTGATAGCTCAGGGGGTGGTGGGGTGGTGGCTACAGCGAAGAACTTCTTCCTTGACTCAGGGATCGATTTTTTGAGCTGCAGCCCACGTTGCTCCCAGAATCTGACTCGGGCAGCTGGTCCCTCTAATCAAGTCTAAACCGTCTTTTGTATAGATCAGAAACCCAACATCCAGAGAGATCAGTAACTTGCCTAAGGCTTCACAGAAAATGAGTGGCAGGGCCAAGATCTGGGTCAAGGTTGGTGAGATTTTCAGAGTCCAGGACTTTTGCCTGTCTTACATGACTGTCAGTATTTCGCCGTACCTGACTGTCAGCTTTTCACCGCTAGAGCCTCCTACCCTGTCTTGGGTCCATCTGGTGGTTCAGTTTTTCCCCATCTGTGGCCTGGTCTCCATGACTTGCAGGTGTGGGTGGCTGCTGCGCCCTGGCTCTGCATTCACACTTCCTACAGCTGCTATTTATCCATCAACACAGTCTGGGAAGGCCTGCGAGTTTAGGTTCTGAGCCACCTGGGACCAGATGCCTCCTCTGGAATTCAGTTCCTCACCCGGGTCCTTGCGATGCAGGAATGGACATCTGCACATCTCTCCCTGCAACCTCTTCCTTCTTACTGCCTCCAGCTCTGTGCTAGGCCAGGCCCTATCAGTGCCCACTGGACTATTGCCTCCTGACTGCCCTCCCTCCAACCTAGCATGTCCAGGCTGTCCTGGATCTGACAACTTTTTCATCCTCAACAATGTGGTTTAGGTGAGACTGGCCTGCTCACAGCTTCAGGGTGGGCCTTGATTGGCTACAGCCAGTTAGCCACCCACAGTTACTGGCTTGGTTGGGAACATAATCAGAAGTAATGAGACATGGAGATTTGCTCCAGCTTTGGGGAAACAAATAGGTTTTTTCCATTTAGCTACTCAAAGAGACTGTCTCTTCCTCGAAGTATGTGATGTGGGGAAGTGAGACTGGGAGAATGTGGATCATTGGAGGTGAGAGTGGGGTAGAGTGGGGGATGGGGTAAGAAGGTAAGGGGGCTACTGTGGAGAGCCTGAGGATGAAGCTAGTATCAAAAAAGGAGGAGCGGGGAGATGGACAGAGCCCGGGTCTCTGTTGTCCTCATTTGAGCCACTGGCTCAAGCCATACCTGAAGCCAATTTTATGAGATTGGGCTTCAGTGGGAAACAAAATTGGGCAACTTGAGGGAAACTTAATAAATGGAGAATTTACATGAGTAAAAGCAGTGTGGGGACTTCCCTGGGCATGCGGTGGTTAAGAATCCATGTGCCAACGCAGGGGTCACAGGTTCAATCCCTGGTCCGGGACGATCCCACATGCCATGGGGCAACTAGGCCCCTGCATAGCGACTACTGAGTCCACATGTTCCAGAGTTCGTGCTCCAGAGATGCCGCTGCAATGAGAAGCCCGCACATTGCAAGTAGAGAGTAGACCCCACTCACCGCAACTAGAGGAAGCCCACACGCAGCAGTGAAGATCCAGTCCGGCCAAAAATAAATAAAACTAAAAAAAAAAAAAAAAAAAAAAGCGGTTTGGAGAGACACCACAAAGGATAGATCAGCTCTCCGGGGCAAGTAGCAGAGGGGCTACTTTGCTACTTTTGGGCCTGAGAAGGGTGAAGGGGACTGAGCAGTTGCCAGAACTTGGAGACGGGGCTGCTTGGAGAGGTCTGCCTGGGACAACTGAGTGCGTCGGTGAGTCACTGCCCTGGTGGCCGTGCATAGGAAGTGCAGCAATGAACACCTTGGCCTCCCTGCCTCCAGCCTCCCTTTGGAGCGCCCCCTAGTGGAGATGTGCTTCCCTAGTGGCTCAGCTGGTAAAGAATCCGCCCACAGTGTGGGAGCCCTGGGTTCGATCCCTGAGTTGGGAAGATCCCCTGGAGAAGGGAAAGGCTACCCACTGCGGTATTCTGTCCTGGAGAATTCCATGGACTGTATAGTCCCTGGGTCGCAAAGAGTCAGACTCGACGGAGTGACTTGCACTTTCACTAGTGCAGAAGCCAGAGGAACAGCAGTCAACCCAGGTTATCCTTCTGGGGTGCCAGGCAGGGTGAGGTGGGTCTGGCTGGACAAATGCGAGATATTCAGTCTTACCCCTGAGTGTCTCAGGACCTCTCAGTTATGTGAGCCTGTGTATTCCCTGGACTGTTCATGGCAAGGTGAGCGGGACTTTGCCTTGTACCCAGAGGACTAGCTGGTACGAACACCAAACAGGGTCCCCTCTCTGTGCCTTTGCTCTTGCTCTCCCTCAGCTCGGAATGGAAATCTGCTCTCCCTGATCTCTCCCAACCCCTCTCCTTTTGATCCAGAGGTCGAGGAGAGGCAGGCAGCAGAGTGCCATTAAGATGCCAAACAGTAGTAGCAGTAGTGTTAATCGCTCAGCTGTGTCTGACTCTTTGTCATCCCATGGAATGCAGACTACCAGACTCCTTTGTCCATGGGATTTCCCAGGCAAGCATACTGGAGTGGGTTGCCATTTCCTTCTCCAGGGGGCCTTCCCCACCCAGGGATCGAACAGGGGTCTCTTGCATTGCAGGTGGATTCTTTACCATCTGAGCCACTGGGAAGCCCCATGCCAAACAGACCTGCGTCCAACTCCTAGTTCTGCCGCTTACTGTGAATCCTTGGGCAAGTTGCCTACCCTCTCGGAGCCTCAGTTTCATTTCATTATCTGTCAGACTCCATCCTATCTGCATGACCTTGACCCTGCACGTATCCAGATGTGCTGGGAACATTTCTAACCTACCTCAGCCTCTAGCCTGCTGTCCTTGGGCAGGCCTCTCTGCCCTTCTGGGCTTCAGTTTCCCTATCTGTAAACCAAGGGTTTTATATTCAGTGGTTCCCAAGGCACCTGACCACTACCCTATACCCTCTGGATTTTCTTTGATTCCCTGGCTCTCCGTTGCTCAGCTCAACAGACAAAGAGCACAGTGGCTTCATCTCAGTTGGCGGAGGGGAGGCTGCAGTGGAGTCGCCTGGCGGTGTTGAGAAGCCTGGCACGTTCACCGCTTGTGTTTAATTACTTTGGCAACTGTTTACTGCCTCCTTGATTTCCTGAGCAAACAGCCCCATTATTTGGAGTAATTTACTGGCATCGGCTGTGGTGGTGAGGACTGGAAGCTTCGAGATGCGCCCTCATTTCAGCCGCCACACCCTGGACATGCTCACAGAACCGAGCCCTCCCAGAGGGGCTGGGGGCACTCAGGACAGAGCGCCTGCCTTCTCTGGTGTCCCGGGATGCAGGACCCTTCTGTCTGCTATGGGGGTCCCGCAGGCTCTCCAGCTTTGTGGAGTCTGCTAAGTCTGCAGCCTGACACTCTGCTGCTCAGTGGTTAGAGCAGAGGCTCTGGAGTTTGGTTCAGGTCCCAGCTCGATTGCTTTGTCGCTGGGTGACCTCGGGAAGTTCCTCTGCTCCGAGCCTCAGTTTTTTTATCTGCTTCCTCCTGAGGATTCGGACTTGCCCAGTTCTCCCTCCTCTAGCCATCTGGCTCTCATCCCTTTCCAGATGGTGATAGTAGGGGTGCCCTTGGTCTTAACTGACCTTGTCCCCTCCCCTGGCCACTAGGATTTATTCTAAATTTGGTGTCTGACCCAAGCTGGGCCAGTCCTGGTCCCCCAGCTCACAGATCCTTAAGATTTAGGCAAGACTGATCTGAACCCCCTATCCACACACTGTTGGTGGGAGATCCCCGAGGTGGGGGCTGGGAGGAAGAGTCTCTCACCCTACCCTGGGCAGCTTCCTGGGCAGCACAGACAGCCCCTTCCTCAACCTGCCCTCACCTCGTGCCATCCCTCAGCTTTTCATTTTGCTTTTAACCTAAGAACTTTTTTGAATGGAAAAAAAAAAAAAAAACAGTTTAGGAAGCTTCACTGAGGTCTTCTCAATGGGCTTTACAGATGCTAATAAAGGCAATTAAGAATATCAACAAAAAAATTAAGAATATCAACAAAAAAGAGGTCTAGCTACTATTTCAATGAGAAAAACATTTTTTTTCTTTCAAAAAAGGAGTTACCACAAATGAATTAAAAAAAAAAATTCTTTCCACGGTTATTTAGAATGGGATAAGTATAATGGACATTTATGTGATTAAAACAAGATTTGATATTACTTTACTACCTAAAGGGACTTCCCTGGTGGCTCATTTGGTAAAGAATCTGACTGCAACGCAGGAAACCCAGGTTCGATCCTTGGGATGGAAAGATCCTTTGGAGAAGAGAATGACAACCCACTCTAGTATTCTTGCCTGAAGAATCCTATGGACAGAGGAGCCTGGTGGGCTGCAGTCCATGGGGTCACGAGTCAGACATGACTGAGTGAATAACACTTTCCTTCCTTCTGGGTTGCCCCTTGGAATGAGCCTCCCCTCACCTCTATTAGAGACTCATTCAGCACCCCCAGCCTGCAGTCAAAGTCTCTCCAGGCCCCCTTGTCACGGGCACCTCCCCACGTACCCAGCCGGGCTGCCCCTCTGCATGTAGGAAAACTCATCCATGGCAGGATGCCGTGGGGCTGGAATAGAAAGCAAATGTAGACACTGTGGAGCCCTGCCCCAGGCCACAGGTACGAGGCCTTGTGCCAAGGCCACAGAAGCAGAGCCCAGAACCAAGGTCACCTCTGAAGATGACTGAGTTGCTTTGTAACCGTTGCCTAAAGCCCACCTGATCTTCACTAACAAGCTCCCTGACTTCCAGTTAGGCAAAGATGCCCACTCTAGCAAAGACCCTATAGCACCCCAGCAGTTTCCCTGGTGGCTCAGACAGTAAAGAATCCGCCTGCAATGCAGGAGACCTGGGTTCGATCCCGGTCTTGGGAAGATCCCCTGGAGGAGGGTATGGCAACCCGCTCCAGTATTCTTGACTGGAGAATCCCCATGGACAGAGGAGCCTGGTGGGCTACAGTCCATGGGGTTGCAAAGAGTCAGACAGGACTGAAGTGACTAAAGCATAGTGTCCCAACCAAGCACTAACGCCAACCTTCCAGCAGGAGTTTTCTTTGCCTTGAGGCTGTAAAAATTGGCTATTAACCCACAAAAACTGCCCACTCTCCCTGGCCTGTCAGGAGCTGTCGGCCCACTGTGCTTACAGTGCCCACTTTATCTCTACTCTTCATTCTTAATAAACTCACTTCCTTCTCAAATGCTGTATCCAGAAATACTTTCCCAACCTACCCTTGGACTGCCTCGACAGACATAACACCAGGGAGGGGAGTGTTTGACCCCTACTCGCTGACACTGGGTTGAAAGGGGGTGGGGAGGACTGGCCGGGCAGCCACAGGGACCATGGAGGGACAGCATGGACCTCTTTCCTCTTGGGAGTGCAGTGGGGAGCCACTGCCTGTGGGACTAAGTGAGCCCCTTGGGGGTCTTAGGCTCACCCTTGGACCTCTTTTCTCCACACAGAACACACAGGCTTCTCCTGCTGGCTTGCCTACAGCTTCCTCAGTGTGGCATGTTGTAGGAATATGGCCACCGTTTCCCCATCCCCCCTGGTTTGTGCACCTTTGCAGCATGACTCCGCCACTGGCTCCATCAAGAGATGGAGTCTGAGCTTCCCTGGTGGTCCGGTGGTTAAGAATCTACCTGTCAATGCAGGGAACATGGCTTCCATCCCTGGTCCAGGAAGATCCCATATGCTGCAGGGCAACTAAGCCTGTGTCCCACCAACTACTGAGCCTGTGCTCTAGGGGCCATGCTCTGCAGCAAGAGAAGCCACTGCCATGAGAAGCCCATGCACCGCAGTGAAGAATATCCCTGTTCGCTGCAACTAGAGAAAGCCCGCGTGCAGCAACAAAGACCCAGCACAGCCAGAAGTAAAATAAATAAAGCTTAAAGAATAAGATGGCGTCTTCCTTTCCTCCCCTTGAGTCTACACAAGCCTGGGGCTGGCTTTTACCCTAGACCTGAGATGAAGAGATGTGATGTGCCCTCTAAGAGTAGACCTCAGGGCCTAGCTGTCTGTTTTTACCCTCTTGGAATGCTGCCCTGAGACTGCTGGAGGATACGTGGGCGTGTGGGGAGCTGAAGCCCTCTGGCCAGCATCCAACTACTGGCGTGGGGGTGGGGTAGGGTGAAGGAGGCCAAGTTGGACTTTCCAGACCAGATGGAACGCAGTACAAGGGTAAGACCAGGTGAAACCAGCAGCAATGTCACCTCGCCAGGCACTGGTGGTAAACAATAGATTGCTGCTGCTGCCAGTTTCCAAGGCTTGGGCTGCTCTGTTACACAGCCAAGGCTATCTGAAACACTCAGCACCGGTGGCCTCTCCCAGGATAAACACATTAACTTTCTGAGAGTTTAAGATAGAGACTCAGAGTCAAACCACTTTGAATATTGTTTCGTATTATCTGGTTATCCACTGTTAGATAGCAACTTCTACCGTTCTCCCCACCCCATCCAAATTTAGTCATGTGAATTAACAACCAGAGTCTGTATGAAAAAGAATGTTTATATCTGGGGGTTGGTGAAGGACAGGAAAGCCTGGCATGCTGCAGTCCATGGGGTCACAAAGAGTTGGACACGACAGAGCGACTGAACAGACTGATTGATATGTATAACTGAATCACTTTGCTATACATCAGAAATTAACACAACACTGCAGATCAACTACACTTGAATGAAATAAAATTATAAAAAGTATACCAAAGAAATTAGAGATGAAAAAAAAAAAGCCAATCAGAGTCAAAAATTTGGACAAAGTGCACTGGGGGTGTTGTTGTTTTTCAGTCGCTAGGACATGTCTGACTCTTTGCAACTCCATGGACTGCAGCACAAAATACACCCCCGTCCTCCACTATCTCCTGGAGTTTGCTCAAATTCATGTCCATTGAGTTGGTGATTCTAACCCCCTTGTCCTCTGCTGCCCCCTTCTCCTTTTGTCTTCAATCTTTCCCAGCATCAGGATCTTTTCCAATGAGTTGGCTCTTCCCATCAGGTGGTCAAATTATTGAAGCTTCAGCACCCTAAGATATCCACATTCATTCTTGCTTGACCACTCCTGCTTGACCACATTCAATTTACCTTGACTCATGGACCTAACATTCCAGGCAGTGGGGGTGGTCTGATCCTTACTCTACAATGTCTGGGCCTCAGCATGAAAGATTCAGATAGAGTGGGGTAACCTGGACAGCTGGGTGTTAAGAGCATCTAGAGAATGCTCGGAGAAGGCGATGGCACCCCACTCCAGTACTCTTGCCTGGAAAATCCCGCGGACGGAGGAGCCTGGTAGGTTACAGTCCATGGGGTCGTTAAGAGTCAGAGACAACTGAGCGACTTCACTTTGACTTTTCACTTTCATGCATTGGAGAAGGAAATGGCAACCCACTCCAGTGTTCTTGCCTGGAGAATCCCAGGGACGGGGGAGCCTGGTGGGCTGCCGTCTATGGGGTCACACAGAGTCGGACATGACTGAAGCGACTTAGCAGCAGCAGCGGCAGAGAATGCTCACATCTCACATGTCTGATGCTTGAGCTGGGATAGCCTTGAAGTCTGGACTCTGCTGAGAATGTTGACCAAAGCCCAGCCCTTTGGCTTGGGCTTCCTCACAGCATGGTGGCTTTTGGGGGTGGTTGGACTTCTCACACTGCAGCTTTTAGGATCTAGCCTTGGATGTCATATGGCTTCCACCATACACTCTTGATCAAAGGGTTGTGGGCAGAGACAGCAACGAATTTGCAACTTTGTTTTAAAAGTGCCCCCACTGGTGGTGAAGAATACTGCTGAGGCAGGAAGCTGGTCAAAGGTTATTCCCAAATTCTATCTCTCTGTATCTGACCCACCTGAATCAGCCAGTCGTTTCCCTCAGCAAACATGGTTGGCCTGTTCTCTTCAACAAGAACCCAAGAGAATTTAAAAACAAAAAACAAACAAAAAAAACCCCCCAAATCCCCAGATCTTGAAAATCTCAGTAAGAAAATTTTTAAAAGATAAATTTAAAATTACCAAAGCGAGGGGCGGGGGATGAACCCTAAAGGAGACTCGAATCCTAGCAGTACTCACAGAAATAGTCCTTCATTTCTGTGAACACAGGACGGTCAATTCTCTGCCTGCATGTGAAAGTTTCCTCTTCTTCAAAAATAGCAACTCAAAAAAAAAAAAAAAAAATTCCAAATAGGGAAAGGAATACATCAAGGCTGTATATTGTCACCGTGCTTATTTAACTTATATGCAGAGTACATCATGAGAAATGCTGGGCTGGATGAAGCACAAGCTGGAATCAAGATTGCCGGGAGAAATATCAATAACCTCAGATATGCAGATGATACCACCCTTATGGCAGAAAGCGAAGAAGAACTAAAGAGCCTCTTGATGAAAGTGAAAGAGGAGAGTGAAAAAGTTGGCTTAAAGCTCAACGTTCAGAAAACTAAGATCATGGCATCTGGTCCCATCACTTCATGACAAATAGATACGGAAACAATGAAAAAAGTGGCAGACTTTATTTGAGGGGGCTCCAAAATCACTGCAGATGGTAACTGCAACCATGAAATTGAAAGACGCTTACTCCTTGGAAGAAAAGTTATATCCAACCTAGACAGCATATTAAAAAGCAGAGACATTCCTTTGCCAACAAAGGTCCATCTAGTCAAAGCTATGGTTTTTCTAGTAGTCATGTATGGATGTGAGAGTCGGACTATAAAGAAAGCTGAGTGCTAAAGAATTGATGCTTTTGAACTGTGGTGTTGGAGAAGACTCTTGAGAGTCCCTTGGACTGCAAGGAGATCCAACCAGTCCATCCTAAAGGAAATCAGTCTTGAATATTCATTGGAAGGACTGATGTTGAAGCTGAAACTCCAATACTTTGGCTACCTGATGCGAAGAACTGACTCATTTGAAGAGACCCCGATGCTGGGAAAGATTGAAGGCAGGAGGAGAAGGGGACAACAGAGGATGAGGTGTCTGGATGGCATCACCGACTCAATGGACATGAGTTTGAGTCAACTCCAGGAGTTGGTGATGGACAGGGAAGCCTGGTGTGCTGCAGTTCATGGGGTCGCAAAGAGTTGGACACGACTGAGTGACTGAACTCAAATGCACATGAAAAGTTTTCTCTTCTTCAAAAATAGCAAGGGCAGGTTATGGGAACAAATCTCTTGGTTTAATTCAGAGCCAGCATATTCTAAGGAGAAGCCTGGGTTTGTGACTCCGTGTTCGAGGCAGTGAGGAAGCCTTGTCTCCTGGACTGAGGCTGGACCGAGGGCCAGGCCGTGGTCCCCATCCTCAGCCTGACTCTTGAGGGGAAGCTGGTAAGACCCCTACCATCTCTGAGTGGACCTTCTCCCCTTTGACAGAGACTTGTGGAGGGGATGGGCCTCCAAGGGGGAGGAGAGAGTGAGCTAAGCACAGAGCCCGGCCCAGCTGGGGTTTCCCCACTGTTGCTCACTGTGTCCCTGACACAGGGCCTGGCCTGCCTAGTCCCTGCGGCGCTCCCGACTCTGGACAGAACCTGGGTCCGACTCCGGGATGGTGTCTCCTCAGGGCACATCCCTCGGAAGCCTGGTCCGGCCCAGAACAGGCCTGTGGTTTGAGAGCTTTTATGTTAAGGGTCAGTTTAGCAATGAGGTTTCCAATTGATTTCCAAGGGTAGAGGGGGATGGATTTACCGTTCCTAAAACAGGCTTGCAGCCTCACTGCAGATCTGCATGGGAGAGTAGGCAGGAAGTTAATGACATGACCTCTGACTCTGGGAAGGGAACAATAATGAGTTTATGACACATCCGTCTTCCCAGGATTTATAGCTGGCTCCTTGGAGCATCTCTGCTGAAGAGGAACAGGAGGCATAAACCCCAGGCATAAACCCTGCTGCCTCCTGCCTGGGGCTCTTGGAGAACTGGCTTTGCAATGGATTGAAATCTGCAGAGTTTTTGGCAAAGTTCCGAACTCAATCTCTGGAGCCCTGAGAGCTGGCTGTCCAGGCTGCTCTCCCTATGGGCCCCAACTGGCCACCTGTCCCTGTAGCCCCCTCCCCTCAGCTGGGCCTGTTGGTCACCCTTGCAGCCTCAGAACAAGGAACGGAGGAGGAAATAGCCTTTGCTGTGGCAACTGGGAGCCCTGGATTTGCACTGTGGGAAATTCTTCCCTTACTGGCTGTGGGACCTTGAGTGACTTTTCATGCATGCACGCCCAGGGTCTCAATTTCCTCACCTGGATGGCTGTGGGACGAGGCAAGGTGTAGATGGAACACGGCAGCCCTTGGTACATGATAAATGGAATGGGGGTCCAGACACTCTGGATCCGAGTTAAAGAGCTGGTTCTCACAGCGGTCATCTGTGTGATCCTGGACACATGCCTCAGCATCTCTGTGCCTCAGTTTGCTCCTCTGTAAAATGGGAAGGATGATAAAGATCTCAGACATGATGGAGAGACCTTTACAGGCCGAGCCCTGTCCTACATGCTTTACATGTACAGACCTTATAACAGCCCTACAAAGGAGATAACATTGTTAGTTAGCTCCAGTTTACGGATGAGGAAACAATATCAAATGGGAAAGAAGTTGCTCAACTAGGTCAACTAGGAAGTGGTGGAGGCACGATTTGAACCTAGAGATTCTGACCCCAGGCTCAGTCTTACCTGCAGCTTGAGGTTCTGAGCGTCCACTACAATGAGGGGCGTGGCTGGGTTCTGCTAACTATAAAGTGTTGTAGAAATGCCAGAGGAGGTCACCTTCTATGGGAGAGAGAACTTGAAACTATCATCTGCCTTTGTGCCCTGTAATCTGTTAATCTTACATTCTGCTGGGACCACCTGACGTTTAATAGGGGAAGGATGGGCTGAGTTCAGAGTTGGGGTGATTGGGGTCTGAAGTCATCAGGGAAGGCTTCCTGGAAGAGGTGGACTGCACACGGAGGGTGGAGAGGTGGACATGACAGATCAGCGTGTGGTCCAGAGAAGGTGTTGGGGAGACGCAGCTCAGAGAAGATGATGCCAGGTCACTGGCCCAGCCCCAGGGCTCACTTTGGGATGCAGGTCAGACTCTGGGGTTCACTCATGTGCTTAGAAAATGCTCAGACCTGACCACGGGCTTTGATGCTCTCTCAGCAGATATCACATTAACTGGTTTCTATCTCTTCTGTTAAGAAGTTGCATGTTTCCTCGTAATTCAGTGTCATTGTTTTATCAATTCAGTGTTTCCAACCCTATAATCAGGGAGAGAGTTGTGGCTTCTTTCCTCTGCATTTACTGAGTTCTATTGACTTGCCCTTCCACATTATTCAGCTAGTAACTCTTTCCACGAGTGTGCATTGATTTCCATATTGAATATGTCTTGATGCCCTTTCTAATGAGAATCTTGTTTGTGTGTCTTAGGGTTAGAGTGTTTCCATTTGGGACCTATTTTGTTGCAAAAACAACAATCAGTAATGCACTGGATGTCTGTGCACCTCTTTGTGGGGTTCTCACTGAAGACACGTGAGCTCACATGTGAAATGACATGTGAGCTGACACGAGATGACGTGAGATGACATGTGAGATTACCTGTGAACTGACATGAGCTGACATGTGAGGTGACATGTGAGTTGACACGTGAGATGACATCTGAGAAGCCCCGGCTCCAGGCAGCAGCAGCTGCTCCCTGGAGCAGCTTATCCCTGTCCTCAAGTGGACTCCTCGCTGAGTTTTGGGAGCATGTGGACTGACCAGGGCGAGTCAACAGTGCCCTAAAGAGTCTCCTTACTTCCCTCATGTGTCACTGCTGTCAACAGCATTCATTGAGCACCATTGTATGCCCAAGCCCTGTGCTAAACCCTGGGCCCAGAGAATGTTCTGGATGTGAATTGGCCATGACCCTCCCCTCCAGGCCCCTTCAGTGGCTTCTCCTTGAAGAAGAATCAGGTGCAGGCTCCTCCCTGTGGCCAGCAGGCCTGTGTGGTCCGGCTCCGTCCCCCCTTCTCTATCTCCCTCCCCTCCCTCTGCTCTGCTGTTTCTCCCCAAGGCCCTTCCTGCCACAGGAGCTTTGCACATGCAGCTCTTCCACCTGGAATGCCTTTTCCTGCCCTCCCTTCACTCGGCTGGTCTCTCTCACCTCTGCGTCTCAGATGATCATCCGACTATGACCAGTCCACCCCACCTGCAGACTTGGTTCCCCTCCCCCGGCCTCCTCTGCCCACCCCCAGTGTTCCCCCTGCTCCACTCAGTTCTTTTCTGGGTGCTCACTGGCACCAGCTGTCTCCTGAACTAGTCTGTGAGCTCCGGGAGGGCAGGGGCTGCTCCCTGGATAAACCCAGCACCAGGCACAGGCCTGGCACAGACTCTGTCCAGGGGCTTCTTTGTTGAAGGGATGAGTAAACAGAGAGGAACCTGGAGCCCAGAGGTTCTCGGATGATCTGCATGTTATTATGGGATGTGCCTGTCTGGTCCAGGTTGGGCAGTCAGAGCCCAGGGAACTGGCTTCCTGGATATAGGAAGGGCACTCCAGACCAGTGATGGGTGGCATGGAGTGACTTATCCCACAGGGACCAGCATCCATGGGGGCCTGGAGCAGGGGCGCACCTTCTCGGGTGACCTGGTTCCAGTGGTGGCATGACCTGAGGGGCCCGGGCCACACTGCGGTAACCGATGGCTGCAGGATCCCCAACTCAAGAGGAGGCCCTCTCTCTGCGCTGCCATGCCCAGGGCAGGTGACCGGCTCTTCTCTCTGCAGTCACCCTGGGCTGATGTGGCTTTACCTCCATGTGGGCTTTCTGAGATCATGAGCAAATTGTGTGCTGGCTCTAAATGCTCCCTCCTGGAAGTGGCAGATGCCGTGGTCTCTCATGTCTCATTGGCCAAAGCAAGTCACAATTAAAACGGGTCTAACTGTTCACTCGATGTTGTTGTTCAGCCACCAAATCGTGTCTGACTCTTTGCGACCCCGTGGACCACAGCACACCAGGCCTCTCTGTCTCTCACCATCTTTCGGAGTTTGCCCAAGTTCATGTCCATTGGAATTGGTGCTGCCATCCAATCATCTCATCCTCTGTCACCCTCTTCTCCTTCTGACTTCAATCTTTCCCAGCATCAGGGTCTTTTCCAATGAGTTGGCTCTTCGCATCAGGTGGCCAAAATATTGGAGCTTCAGCTTCAGCATCAGTCCTTCCAGTGAATATTCAGGGTTGATTTCCTTTAGGATTGACTGGTTTGATCTCCTCGCTGTTCAGGGGACTCTTAAGAGTCTTCTCCAGCACCACAGTTCAAGAGCATTAGTTCTTCGGTGCTCTACCACTCCAGTTACTTGACTTCTCTGGACTGCCTTCTTTATGGTCCAACTCTCACATCTGTACCCGATTACTGGAAAGACCATAACCTTGACTATACAGACGTTTGCTGACAAAGTTATGTCTTTGCTTCTAATACACAATCTAGGTTAGTCATAGCTTTCCTTCCAAGAAGCAATCATCTTCTGATTTCATGGCTGCAGTCACCATCCACAGTGATTTTAGAGCCTAAGAAGAGGAAATCTGTCACTGCTTCCACCTTTTCTGCTTCTATTTGCCATGAAGTGATGGGACCAGAGGCCATGATCTTAGTTTTTTAATACTGAGTTTTAAGCTGGCTTTTGTACTCTCCTCTTTGACTTTCATCAAGAGGCTCTTTAGCTCCTCTTCGGTTTCTGTCATTAGAGTGGTATCATCTGCATATCTGAGGTTGTTGATATTTCTCCTGGCAATCTTGATTCCAGCTTGTAACTCATCCAGCCCGGCATTTTGCTTGATGGGCTCTGCATATAAGTTAAATAAACAGGGTGACAATATACAGCCTTGTCATACTACTTTCTAAATTTTGAACCAGTCATTTCAAAATTGTTCCATGTAAGATTCTAACTGTTGCTTCTTGACCTGCATACAGGTTTCTTGGGAGACAGGTAAGATGGCCCTGTATTCCCATCTCTTTAGGAGTTTTCCAGTTTGTTATGATCCACACAGTCAAAGGCTTTAGCATAGTCAATGAAACAGAAGTAGATGTTTTTCTGTAATTCCCTTGCTTTTTCTATGATCCAGAGAGTGTTGGCAATTTGATCTCTGGTTCTTCTGCCTTTTCTAAACCCTGCTTGTACTTCTAAACCCAGAATTTCTTGATTTAAGTACTGCTGAAGCCTAGCTTGAGAGATTTTGAGCATAAACTTACTAGCAAGGGAAGTGAGTGCAACTGTCTGATAGCTTGAAGATACTTTAGTACTCCCCTTCTTGGGGATTGGGATGAAGATTGACCTTTTCCAGTCCTATGGCCACTGCTGGGTTTTCCCAGTTTGCTGATGTACTGAATGCAACACTTTAATAGCATCATCTTTTAGGATTTTAAAGCTCTGCTGGAATTCCATCACCTCCACTAGTTTTATTGGCAGCAGTGCTTCCTAAGGCTCACTTGACTTCACACTCTAGGATGTCTGGCTCTAGGTGAATGGGAGGAAGTAGCCTGGGTTCAACAGACCTGTGGAGGAGGGCACAGTCCCTGGGGGAGGGTATCCCTTTGCCCTGGGCTTTGCCAGTGTGATCTCTTCTTGCTCTTTTCCCTGTCCTCTCACCATGCCAGTGGCCTCTGAAGTCTTCAGGCTTCTCACAAAGCAAGTGGAGTCTGCTGACTCCCACCTGGGACTCCTCCTTGGTGCCAGTGAGCAGGATATCTGGCTGGCCCTGGACTTTATGGCCGCCAGGGGCCTGGAGTCAGTGCTGAGAGGGCCCGGGTGGCAAGCAGCAGTTTTCGTCTGATGTCTGGCTTTCTTTTCTCTCTTAGTGATTCCAATTTCAGGATCTTTTTTTTTTTTTTTTGGTCTGTGTTTTTCTTCTCTTGTCTTTCTTCCACTTTCTCTCTGGGTAATCCGAGGCTTGCAGGGAGCTAAGTACGACATGTACATTTCAATGAAATGCAACAGAATATAATTGAATATAATTGAACATGTTTCTTTCATGTCTGGGGGCTGGATTAATCTCCTTGACACATCTGTTTCCTCTTCACTCTCTTTGCTTTTTCTCTGAGATATTTCCTCCCCTCCCGAGAATCTCAGGGGTTTGAAGGACTCTGTGGCCCCCCGCTTGATGCAGACACACACCAGATGTTGAGTTTACAGCCCATGTACCTGTGATCCATAGATCACCTGGACCTGAGGAGAGAGAACTGCCAGCCGCCTATGTGGGCTTGGGAGAGGTCTCCACTGTTGTTGTGGACAGTTGGGGAGCTGCAGGTGGGACTGGGAGGGTTTCCTATGGATGCAGAAACCATCTTAGACATACTCTTTTGCCGGGGTCCAGCCCCGGTGGATCCAGGGAATTCGAAGCGGGGACGGCGTCGGCGAAGATCAGGAAACAATTGCTTAATTAAACGTTAATTAAGGATATAAAGAGTAATAGAATGAGGATAGCTCAGTAGGAAAATTCAGTGGAGAAAAGAGGCTGAAATAAGGATAGCTCAGTGAGGAAATTCAGTGGAGAAAAGAGGCTGAATAATTCAGCCAGAAGGTAAGAGAAAGAACGACATGGTGAGACCAAGTTTCGGTGAACAAGGCCCGCACTTTATTTTCCAAAGTAGTTTTTATACCTTAAGTTATGCATAGAGGATAATGGGGGAAGGGGTAGAGTCAGGCAGTAAGCCAGGCTTTCTTCCTGCAAACTTAGCATATGCAAAAGTTAGGTGATTTGCATCATCTTCTGGCCCGGAGGCCTGTTAACATTTTAAGACCTTTTCTTCAGAAAACTTATTTTTCTCTAAAGGTGATTGGTCAGGAGCCACCCTCCAAAAGCATTAGATAAAGTTGCATTCCTACAGAGCAAAGGTGTGGTGGGCTATAACAAGAAAAAGAATTAACTCAAGGGTCCCAGGTTACAAACATTAAAGCTACTATTTACACCAATTATATTAATCAATACACTGCCAGGGACACAGCAGGTAAGGGATATGGAAACTTAGCAGCAAACATTGGCCCAACAAGTGAAAATCCCTTCACCAATACAATTTCTAATCAATCTTTTAACTACTCAAAAGAATCTGTGTTTAGACAGTTTAGGACATCTCCTGCCTCTCACAGTTGGGAGGCTCCGAACAATCACATGAGGCCGGAAAAACCTATTCAGGCAGGCTAGAGGATTTCCAAAGGAGTTTGTAGGTTAAACACTGTCACACCCAGGAATTATTAACTGGAGCTGTAAGCTAACTTTTTTCAGAGAGGTAGTGGGGGACAGCCCCCCGTAAAGTCAGAGGTGTAGGTGAAAGCACAAAGCAGAAAGTAGGCAGACTCTGGTTTGGGGGGTAGATTGCTCAAGAATTTCCAGGGAGACTCCTGAGGCTTGATCCCGCCTTTGCGTATGCCAAGCCTCCTTCCTCATGACCTTTGTCATGGGTGGAGTTCCTCACGCTGGCTACCTGCAGTGATAGAATTCCAGTTGAGCTATTCCAGATCCTGAAAAGTGCTGCACTCAATATGCAATATGCACTCAATATGCAATATGCCGGCTCCCGGCATCTCCCCCTTTTTTATTTCTTAAAACAGCCAGATGCAGCTCAGTCGCGAGCTTTTGAATGTTCTGCCGAAGAATCCTGACAATACAAGGAAGAATGATTATGAGAAGCAAAACTAGAACTAAAGATATTAGACAGAATGTTTTTTCCAGAAATAAAGTTAGAGAAGGTGAGAAAAAAGTCATTAGCTGCTCCAGCGGTGGTAAAATCCAGTCGACAGTGTTCCAGGGCCTGTATTTGATTATGAACTTTCTCTAAGTCCAGGCCAATGTCAGAGCTGTTCCAAACACCTGAGATACGATTTTTGATTTTTTCCCATTCATAATCTGTCTCGTTTACCTTTAAAGATGTCACGCATATCCACCGGTAATCAGCGTGGCAAGACAGAGCCATTTTCACTTTTAAAGCCTGTAACTCAGTCCCAATATGCATTATTGCCTCTTCTAAGGCCTCTACTCTCATCTCCAATTTTCTATCTATAACTTTCTGTGTTGCTAGAGTTAGAGAGACATTTTTAGACATAGCATTAACATATTGGGCAGTATGCACTTGTTGAGTCAATGATATTGCTGCCGCAGTAACAGAAGTAATTGCTGCTATTAAAGTTGATATTCCTAAAATAAGTAAAGCCCACAAATCGTCGTGATCACATTAAATCTTGTAGTTGTTGTAACATAGCAAGACTATAGTTAACATATCAATAAGTGGTTACATCATAAGATAAGGTGGACATTGTAACACTATAAAGGAGCAAACATTATATTGAGGGTTTAAACAAGATGAGAGCATGCATTGTTCACAAGTCACTACATTGGGTCCACCAGTGAAAGTCACATGTACATTAAGTTTTCCAGAATCATTGGTAAAGAGAAAAACATAAGGAGAGGGTAGACAAGCCAAAACAGAGTAAGTAGAATTATTTTCTGGTTGGAGTTCGCGCTGCAGCAGCCCTGTCGGTCCCGCCGGGATCTCGATGTTTATCTTGCCTCCCCTTCAGGCGGGCTCCTCTTTTGTGATCGAAGCAATGGGGGAACTGGATGTCTGGGGGTCTGCAACATGGCGAATCAACCTGTCCTGGATCTAAATTGGAGAATCTGCATCCTGTGGAAAAATACAAGCACATCCTCTACCGCTAGTTAATAATGGGTCAGGACCCTTCCATTGTCCTGAGAGGAGGTCCTTCCATTTGACTAATGGTTTTGCATTTAATTGCTCCAGGCACCAATGACGAAGCATTGCAGTAGTTCCAGCCAGATCAGTATTTAGAATATTTATTACGAAAAGAGCATGTTGCAAGATTTGATGGGGAGAACTATACTTAAACTCCCCTTCTTTTAGTTTTTGAATTTGGATTTTTAATGTTTGATGCGCTCTTTCAACAATGGCCTGTCCCTGGGGATTATAAGGGATGACAGTATTATGTTTAATTTGAAACTTTATACAAAATTCCTGAAAAGACTTAGACGCAGGAGCATTGTCAGTTTTCAGAGCTTTTAGCAGGCTCAAATATGAAAAACAAGTAAAGAGATGTTGTATTACATCTTTAATTGCTTCCCCTGTATGAGCAGTTGCAATAATAACATGAGAAAAGGTGTCTACAGTTAAAGAACAAAGGACAGTTTTCCAAATGAAGAGACATGAGTTACATCCATTTGTCAGAGTACGTTAGGTTTGAGACCGCGAGTATTAACTCCCATAGGTAGACTATTATAAACAGTGGGGCAATATAAGCAAGAACGAACTATCTCTCGAGCAGTCTCTCTGGGAATTTGGAATTGATATCTTAAAGCAGTAGTGTATTGATGATGAAGTGAGTGAGAGGCTCTGGCCTCCTCAATCACAGTAGCCACTGTATTTCTGGTTAACAAGTTAGCCAAATCATTAAAGGCATTTTAAGGGCCGGGCAATCTGGAATGAGCCCAAATGTGTCCAATGAAAAATATTTTATTTGTTTTCCAAATTTGTTGCTGTAATTTAGTTAACAAATGAAATATGGTAGTTTTATTTTCAGGCAAAACCGCAGTTTCAATGTGTGGAAACAACCTGACAATATACTGAGAATCAGAATAAAGGTTAAATTCCTCATCTGCAAACATAGCAAAAGCCTCTATGACTGCTATTTCAGCGCTTTGAGCTGAAGTTTCCTGTGTTTTTAAAACCTTTTGGTGATTTTTAGTAACTATGGAGGCTTTACCGTTTGCTGACCCATCAGTAAAAACTATCTGAGCATTTGGAATAGGAGATTGTTTACATCTGACAGGAAAAATAATTGGATGTCTGGATATAAAATTCAGCAAAACATGCAGGGTAAATGATGCAAAAATTTTGACCAAAATAGTTTCCTATAGCAATCTGCCAATTTTCAAACATTAGAAGAGCACCAAGTTGTTCCTTATTATATGGAATTACAATTTCTGATGGCTCTTTACCAAATAATTCAATGTTCCGCTTTTTTCCTTTAATATCAAAGTAGCTATCAATCCCGGATAAGAAGCCACTACAGTTTTAGTTTGAGCGGGAAGATGGACCCACTCTAGGGGGCTGTTTTGCTATAAAACCAATTTTTTGTCTGGCCACCCCAATTACACCTATGGGGGTTTTATTGCAAAGGAATTATCAAGCAGTTGTCAATTTAATTTTTAAAATTTTTTAAAATTTACATTTTAACAACATAAATTTAGAGATATGTTAATTTAGGTCTAATGTTTAGTTTAGGTCTCTATAAATTTAAATAATAAATGTATAACCTCCTTATCTCATTTTGGTATACAGATATACCTAAATGCGAAATGTATTTATATATGGCAACAAGTATAAACTTATTGACATACAATATATATAAATCAATATACTTGAATTAATCTTATAATTAATATATCAATTCATATATATTACAGCAATACAACACACACACAGCCAATACCAACCAACACAAACCAATGTACTGTAATAATACATGTCACACATATATAATTATACAGCATACAGAAC
This sequence comes from Bos grunniens, assembly GCF_055505025.1. Taxonomy (NCBI): domain Eukaryota; kingdom Metazoa; phylum Chordata; class Mammalia; order Artiodactyla; family Bovidae; genus Bos; species Bos grunniens. Next base: position 13,068,138 of record NC_141166.1, read on the forward strand.
ATATATCATCACAGCACATCAATCCATACCAATTAATATCAGCCACACACATTATATTACTGCAATATACATTTAATTATACAGTATATATATAATACATATATTGATTTATATACAAATTAAGTAAGTATAGATCTATAAATAGAATTAGGTATACCTTTATTATATTTTATTTATACCCATATCTAATTAGGCAAACTGTAGTTAGGCAAATATATTTATATTACGTATTTATAACAATATATAAAGTATTGTTAATTGTACCACCTGTTGATAACTAAGAAATTGAGAAAACCCTTCTCTGAGTATCTCCTATTTGAGACAGCACGTCCCTCCCCCATAGGGTAAAGGGGAGCGTAGGAACTACATACGGTTGGAAAGTTCCACAGGTATCCTCAAACTGCCAATCTAACATTTTTGAACTTTTAACGACTGTGGGGGCTTGAGGGCAAATGAAACAAAATTTGACCCCTGAAATCTATCAGGGCAACTTGCCAATCATCACTATTTTGTAGAAGACTTGCAGTTGATCCTTATTGAATGGAATTACTATATTTGCTACTCTTTTTTTTTTTTTTTTTTTTCTAAAAAGTTCCACACTTCTTTTTTCCTCCTTTTATAATTAATTGTGCCACTGAGCTAGGATAAGATAAAACTATTTTTCTTGGGGTCACTGGTAGATGGAACCAATGGGCCTTTTTGTCACAAGCACCCTGTAGGTGTATGTTTTGTTGGAAGAATAATTTAATCTCATCTTTTGGTAGTATTAATCCTAATTAACTGATCATTTAAAGTCTCATCTACTTTAACAAGAGCCAACTCTGTCTCACTAGTCAACTTAGAACTGGAATTAGGGTCACTTTTTAAGCAATTAAACAAAGGCTTTAAATCTGCAGTAGTCAGTTTTAAATGTGGGCATATCCAATTAATGTCCCCTAATAATTTTTGGAAATCATTTAAAGTTAGTAAACAATCTCTCCGCAGCCTCAAAGGGGCATTACCAGTTTTTAAAAGTTTTGGCAGACCTAAATATGAGAAGCAAGTAAAGAGGTGTTGCACAACATGTTTATAAGCTTCTCCAGTTATCGTTTTGTAACCTAAATCTGGTCTATAGCTTTTTAGATGACAAGCAACCATCTAATATTTGCTTGAATACTTCCAGCAATGGGGAACTCACTACTCTTCAAGGTTTTAAACTCTCCCTCACCTTTTTCTCTACAGCATTCCCAACCCGCATATCACTTTCTCTAATCTCAACTCATTTTCAGTAGTATGTGTTGGCCAGGAGCTGAGTCAGTCTTTCCCAGCAATGTTAAGAGACGTCTGTTCCTGTGTCTAATAGCCCTGACATTTTATTTTCTTGAATTAAAAGATCTTTTAAAGGCCTTGGAGCTGTAATTTCCTGCACCCAAAAGGCTGGATCACTAGATCTAAACGCTCTGTGGCTCTTAGCTTGAGAAGTCAAGTTTTTTCCTGCCTGATAAGGTAAAAGCAAAAACTGTGTTATTCTTTGACCTTTATTAATTTGCACAGTTTTGGTAAGCAGCGAGATCAAAACTATAATTTCTCCAATATAATCAGAATCTACCACACCATATACCACCGAAATTTCTTGAAAAGAAAGCGAGCTACACCCTAGCACAAGTCCTACAATGCCCTCAGGCAGGGGGCCAGCCACTCCCCTTGGAATCGGAGCAGCCGGCATATCAGGGGTTAATATTGTTGCTAAATCCCTTTACCGTCTGCTTTTTTCTTAGCCTGGGTGAGACCCCCCTGAGGGGGTTTTCTCCAAGGAGCACTGCATATTGTGCACGCAGTCTGTTTTAAAATCTCCACTGTTCAAAAACCTTCTTATCTTCCTCAGGCTTAGGCAACACTTTGAGAGGCTTTGGGGGCAAAGTGGGGAACTCTTGGGCCCTGGAAGGCGCAAACGGAGGCGGCAGCAATGGCCTTAAATCAGAAAGTGGTGGATAAGTTGTTTTTTTTTTTTTTTTTTTTTTAAGGTTTGCGCAGAGGGGGTGGGGGGGAGGGGGAGCTCGCCAGGGCACCTGGTCACAGCGTCTCTTACAGTCTCTCTCTTCCTCTCTTCCTGCTTTTCTCACTTTTTTCTCCCCCTTCATTTTTCGCTACCCTTCTCTTTCCTTCGTTTCTTTCCCTTTACCCTCTTTCTCTCTTTTTCTTCCCTCCTCCCTCTCTTTCTCTCTGTATCTCTTTTTCTAACTTCCTTTCTTCCTTTCTCAATCTTGCTGCATTCCCTGATTCCTTCCTTCTCTGTTCCTCCTTTTCACTCTTTAGCTTTTTCTCTATCTTTAGATCTTTCTCTATTTTTTCTTTTTTTTTTTTACTTTTTTTTTTTTTCTTTTTATTTATTTATTTATTTTTGCTTGGGTGAGGCCCCCCTGAGGGGGTTTTCTTCAAGGAGCAGGCTCTGTATATTGTGTATTTTTTAAAAGCTCCTGTGTTTAAAAGAAATCTTTTTTATCTTTTTCAGCTTTAGGCAATGCTCTGGGAGACTTTGGATGTAAACTGGGGAATTCTTAGGCCCTGGGAGGTGCAAGCGGAGGTGGAGTAGTCAACTTAAATCAGAAATTGTTGGATAAATTTTAAAGGTTTGTGTAGAGGGGGAGGGGGCTCTCCAGGGCGCCCGGCCGCAGCGTCCTGTAAGCCCTCTCCTTCCTCCGGAGGTAGAGCACAGTCTCCCTCCTTTTCTTCGTCAATGGCAGAAAATATGATCTGCGCAGAAGGTGGAGACCCACTACCATCCACCGCTATAGCCTCTCCCATAGACTATCCCACAGCCTCATGACGAGGGTCCAGAACATTTTTAATCATATTTATAGGATAAGTTTTAGTTGTTTTTTACCTTCACCCAAGTATCTAAATTAACAGTAGCCTCTTTAACAGTTTCAAGATTACTTGTATAAAGAGTTGCCATTCTTAGTTTCAGTGTTACCCATGTCAGAAAATTAAGTATAATAGAAGACAAAGCTTTTAGCTTTTAAAAGATCAGGCTTTTCTTTGGCCTTTTAACTCTAGAAACCGGGTTTTCTCTCAAACCCCTTTAACACTTCCCACCACTACTCGCCCTGTCTGTCCTACAGGGGGGTCCGCGGCACCCTGGGTGGGGGCCTATCCGTCCCGTAAATTGAACACTTTCTCAACACTTCTTCAATTCAACACTTTCTCTACACTTTTTCTGAGGTACCTACCTTCGAATCAGCCTGTTCGGGCGCCACTTGCCGGGGTCCAGCCCCGGTGGATCCAGGGAATTCGAAGCGGGGACGGCGTCGGCGAAGATCAGGAAACAATTGCTTAATTAAACGTTAATTAAGGATATAAAGAGTAATAGAATGAGGATAGCTCAGTAGGAAAATTCAGTGGAGAAAAGAGGCTGAAATAAGGATAGCTCAGTGAGGAAATTCAGTGGAGAAAAGAGGCTGAATAATTCAGCCAGAAGGTAAGAGAAAGAACGACATGGTGAGACCAAGTTTCGGTGAACAAGGCCCGCACTTTATTTTCCAAAGTAGTTTTTATACCTTAAGTTATGCATAGAGGATAATGGGGGAAGGGGTAGAGTCAGGCAGTAAGCCAGGCTTTCTTCCTGCAAACTTAGCATATGCAAAAGTTAGGTGATTTGCATCATCTTCTGGCCCGGAGGCCTGTTAACATTTTAAGACCTTTTCTTCAGAAAACTTATTTTTCTCTAAAGGTGATTGGTCAGGAGCCACCCTCCAAAAGCATTAGATAAAGTTGCATTCCTACAGAGCAAAGGTGTGGTGGGCTATAACAAGAAAAAGAATTAACTCAAGGGTCCCAGGTTACAAACATTAAAGCTACTATTTACACCAATTATATTAATCAATACACTGCCAGGGACACAGCAGGTAAGGGATATGGAAACTTAGCAGCAAACATTGGCCCAACAAGTGAAAATCCCTTCACCAATACAATTTCTAATCAATCTTTTAACTACTCAAAAGAATCTGTGTTTAGACAGTTTAGGACATCTCCTGCCTCTCACAGTTGGGAGGCTCCGAACAATCACATGAGGCCGGAAAAACCTATTCAGGCAGGCTAGAGGATTTCCAAAGGAGTTTGTAGGTTAAACACTGTCACACCCAGGAATTATTAACTGGAGCTGTAAGCTAACTTTTTTCAGAGAGGTAGTGGGGGACAGCCCCCCGTAAAGTCAGAGGTGTAGGTGAAAGCACAAAGCAGAAAGTAGGCAGACTCTGGTTTGGGGGGTAGATTGCTCAAGAATTTCCAGGGAGACTCCTGAGGCTTGATCCCGCCTTTGCGTATGCCAAGCCTCCTTCCTCATGACCTTTGTCATGGGTGGAGTTCCTCACGCTGGCTACCTGCAGTGATAGAATTCCAGTTGAGCTATTCCAGATCCTGAAAAGTGCTGCACTCAATATGCAATATGCACTCAATATGCAATATGCCGGCTCCCGGCACTCTTTGTGCTTTGTTGCTCTAGGACTGAGACTGGATGTTTGTGATCATGACTTTCAGCCAAAGCAGCCATCCTGGGTCCTTCAGTGGGTGGAGCGGTCAGCAGGGAAGCCCTGGACACGACTGTGAATTGTGAGATCAGCTCGACCAGGAGACTGAGACACTTCAGACGGAGCTGAGCAGGAAGGTTCTACTGCCTCAGCTTACTCGCTATGTGATCTTGGTAAGTGACCCAACCCCCTGGGCTTCAGTTTGCCCATCTGTATGATGGGCAGTATCATACAGAATAGAGTGTATCAGTACACTCTACAAGGGGTTGTAGGGAGGATTAAATGAAACGATGCTTGTAAAATGTCAGCCTGGTGCCTGGGTCCTGTATAAGTGGAGGCTAGTCATATTCATTCATTCATTAACTCCCTCAATCATTAGTCCAGACTACTTTGAGAGTTACTGGGTGCCAGGCCATGTACCAGGTATCAGGGAGAGAAGAAAACACTTCCTGTCACCTCCAGTAGCTTGTGGTCTACTGGTGAGACTAAAACAAGCTCTGTAGAAGGGACATCAGCTGAGTTTTCTGGGAATGGAGGAGGGACGGCAGCAAAGGGAATCAGAGGCCTCCTGGAGGAGGTGACACACTTGAGCTGAGCCTTCAAGGGGACTTGAGTTTCAGAAGGTGGGGCTGGGGGAGGGGCATTCCAGGAGAGGGGTCAGGAGGGTAAAGGTGGGAAGCATGAATGCAGTGTGGTGGATTGGGGATCGGGGGTGGTCTGGAGACCTGAAGCTTAGGTCTGGAGGGAGATGAGGCAGGGGAAGTGGGTTGAACAGGCAGCGCTGGGAGCCATGGATGGTTCTGGAGCCTGGCAGATGGGAGCCTTGAGCAGAGACCTTGTTCCTCTGGGGAGACCAAGTGTCCCTCCTGTCCCTACCACCTCCTCAGAGCAACTCTCATCCACTGTCCCCCGTGGGACAGTGGCCTCAGGGGCTCCTGGCTGGAAACGATGTCCCCTGAGTTCCCATCGGTGTCTCAGGTCCCCTCTCTGCCCTCCTAAAGATCAGGCTGTGTTTCCTCATTTCACTGATGAGGACACTGAGGCTCAGAGGTCAAATGAGGCTGTAAGCAGTGGAGTCGGGGTGTGCCTGGTTCTTTCCCTAAAGCCCGACTGTCTCCGAGAAAATAAAGGCTGCTCTGAAGTGAGCACTCATCTTGAGCCAGGCTCTCCCCCAGACAGAGCAGATACTGTTCTCTCCACTTTTCAGGTGAGGGGTGTGGCGCTCAGGGAGGTTAAGTTACTTGCCTAAGGACACACAGCTGGTGACCCTGGAACTGGGGTGCAATCCCAGGTCTTTCTTTCTCAGAGTCTGTGTCTGTATCTGTTGCATTGCACTGTCCCTCCTCCCACAGTTCTTCTTGAGGTCTGCCACCCTGATTTTGGGACCAGCTATGTCAGAGAAAGAAACAGATTATAAACCTTCAGAGGGCAAGGGAGTTTTATTCGTCTTGGTGTGTCCCATAATAACTGATGAACGAATGAATGAACATGCAGTCACCTGTATGTTGGCCAGGAGGGTGCCAGGTAGGGAGGAGGACATGGCTGCCACGGAACCGATGAAAAGAAAGCACTCAAATCAGAGGGGTAGGAGATGTTCAAGGCCATTATATTAGAGGAGGCATTAAAATTGATCTTGGTGCAGCTAATATGAAACTATGTGTCAGGCCCATAAATTGCCCATTTAATTTATGGGCCAGAGACACCATGGTGGGGGTGGGGGTAGGGTTCAGGCCCCACCTGGAGAACCACCAGCATCCAGGGTGATGCTGAGAGTGCATAGATCATGGGTGGGGGAGGCTGTTGATTTGAGCAGCCAGGATGGGCCTCAAGGGGTCAATGTCCAGCCTCAAATCCATCCTCTGGCAATGCGATGGGCTACAGGCCCAGAGGAAGCGCAGACATAGAAAGACTGGTTGGGCCCTAGAGCCCATTACTGTTCAGGGCTCATCTTTGCCAGCTTCCCCAGGTGACTCTGAGGGCAGGAGGGCAGAACAGTGAGGCCCCTGTCTGTCTGCTGACCGCGCCCCGCCGCTCCCCCAACCGCATCCTCCCTGCCAGCCCCAGGACCTTTTCCAGACACCACAAATATCAGACGTCAGTGGAAAGAAAATGACTTCTCATTTTGCCAAAAATCCAACTCTGGGTGAAGCACAATGATGTCAAGCGGTTAACAGAGTTCTCGTGGCGGGCTGTGTTTTGCTTTCTTCTTTGATCTTGTCTGCTCACAAAACGAATTCTGCCAGCCCCCTTGAAGCCAACTGTCAAATTAAAGCATTTTAGGGGAGACAGATCTCTTACTCTGATGGCAAAATTCATTTGATTTGATTCTTTAATCCAGTTTCTCTGCAAAACCCGGAGCTGAAATGTTAGAGTCTGTTCACCCTAAATGGTTTTTTCCTCACTTCTCCCCCCACCTCCTCTCCCAGCGCCCCGTCCTCTGTCTCTTACAAAATAACGCAGCGAAGAATTGCATCTGGTGTAATGATAGCCATTTGGTTTCTGGAAACAATTTTTTAGGGGGAAAATGGCAGAGCACATAGCCTGTCTCTCCGGCTTGGGAAAGGAGGCGCTGGCTGTTAGAGGCTCCAGTAGCCAAGGGAGTGATCGTGCAGGGGGTGGGCAGGGCTTCCCACCTGACCTCTGTGCCAGCAGCATGGAGAGATGGGGGGACATCTGGAAGGACATCGGCCTCATTCCTGCTGAAACAAAGGGGCTGCCACGTTTCCTTCAGTTCCTGCTCTGCACTCTGGTGACTCAGAAGGTAAAGAATCTGCCTGCAACGTGGGAGATCCAGGTTCGATCCCTGGGTAGGGAAGATCCCCTGGAGGAGGCAATGGCTACCCACTCCAGTATTCTTGCCTGGAGAATTCCACGGACAGAGGAGCCCTGCGGGCTATAGTCTGTGGGGTCATAAAGAGTCAGACACGACTGAACAAGCAACACTGACTTTTCATTGCACCTGTATCTCTTGCAGCCACTGTCTCTGCCCACCTTTCAGATCTTAGTCCTGCGTTTGGGCGCAGCACTTTACAGTCTGCATTTTCACATCCATTATGCTCACCTGCTCACCATTTACTCCCTCATTTGTTTGTCTGTGCGCTCATCATTTACTCACGTTACTTCTTGTGGAGTTGGGTTGACTGTGAGTCATGCCCTGTTGGCCCTTGGGGCCAGGGAGATACAAAGATCAGCAAGACAGAACTTCTGCCCTCTAAGAGTTCAGGGATTGGTGAGGGAGACAAAGTTGTAAACAAATAGCTGGGTGCTTGATGCATAGCGGGGTGCTGCCATCAGTTCAGATTTTCTGAACAGCAAGTAATAAAAAATTGAACAACAGTAGCTAAGCTATCGAGACATGAAATAATTTCATAAAAACAGATGTTGGAAGGGTTTCCAGGGTGGTCAGAAGCTCAGAGATATCAACAAACCCAGGCACTTTCTCTCTCTTCTTTACCATCTTTGGCCATCTTGGTCCCGGGTCTGATATGGGAGTCAGAGGTGTAGACAAATAGCCCTGACTCTGTGTGTTGAGGGTTAGGAGAGACGAGAGTTGGGCACATGGTGACTGCTTCCATCATTTGGGATGTGTTGGGTATCAAGTAACAGAAAATCCAACAACAGCAGATCAAGTTATTAAGATATAATGATTGACCATAGAAAGATGTCTGGAGGGAGGTAGTTGTGGGGTGGGTCAGATACTCAGTGATGCCAAAAAGTAAGGTCTTTTTCTCTTTGCTGGTTATTATCCTTGACTTCTTCCTCACTTGTTGCCTCATGATTGCAAGATGGCTACCAGAGCTTCACACATCATGTCTCACACTAAAACATTCAAGTTGAGAAGAAGGGAGGGATTGAAATGAGACAGAAAAAATATTTCCCAGGAGCAGTCCCTCTACCAGCAGATTTTCCCTTATATCTCAATGGCCAGATCTGGGTCACACTCTCACCCCTAAAACAGTGACTGGAGAAGGGGGCTGGGGTGCCAAGTTTGGCTTTATCTCTGGGCTGGGGAAGCCCACCAGGTCTGAGCCTGTTGCTGCAGCACAAATCCAGGGCTCTGCAAGTGAAGGAAGGAGTGGTGGGGTGCTGGGTGGGCGGCCATGAGTGTCCACCACCTTCTCATCAGTGCTCGTGACTGAGTGTCCTGGGCTGTGTGAGGTGGTGGCCCAGCCCGGGCCCTGAGGCAGAAAGCCCCGCTCTGAGCCTCTGCTCCCCGTGGGCTGTGTGATCCAGGAGGTACTTGACCCGCCCAAGGCACAGCCTCCCTTCCCCCTACCATGGAGGGGGGCAGTCAGAATAGCACCTGCTGTGTAGGGCGCTTGTGAAGGGGACATGGGGTCAGGCGTGCAAGCACCTGGCCCAAAGACATGTCAGCAGTTGGGAATCATCACAGCGATTAGCCTCATCTGTGAAATGGGCCCATGTGCCTCCTCTGTCTCAGTCCTGGGATGACAGCAGCAGGAGCATCAGTTCACACAAGTGAGCACTTCCTGTGTGTGCTGGGCACCCTTCACTCACACGTGCTCCTTTAATCCTTACAGCCACTCCTCCAGAGAGGATCTGCTTTCATCTCCATTTTAAAGCCAAGGAAATTGAGACTCATGGGTGACCCCAGGTGAGTGAGGGCAGATGGGGCTCCAGCTCTGACCCCCTGCAGGGCCCTGGGCGGAGCCACAGGCAGATGCTCAGGAAGCCCCTCCTCTCTGTCAACCTGGTTCAGGCTGGTGGCTACTGTTGACCTCTCTCCGGACCCTTCTCTCTGTCTCTCCTGGAGCTCCAGGACCTTCCATAACTGTGGGGAAACTTGCCCACTGTCCCCACTGCCCCCTCCTCCCCAGGACGATGAATGGACATGTTCCATGTCCTGGGTGATGGAGACACATGACTATGAACCTGGGATCCCTATGTCTTGGTTGTGAATCCGCAACTTGCATTCTTGGGGAAACAATGCACGCTTATGCAGAACATAAGCATATGCTAATGATGGTTAATTACCATCCATATTTATAGATTTATCAAAATATACAAAGCCATCTGACAATTACACACCTACAGCAGATCACAGTTAATAACTGCACACCAGGCTCCTGGCCAGCACCGTGATGCAAGCTTGGACACCAAGCGTGAGATGAAACTGCCACCCAGCCCTGTTGGGGGGTCCTTGGCTGTCACCCTGTTGGCCCCCTGCTCAGACCTATGCCCATCCCCAACATTTCCGGTCTTTCTGGTCCTCCTAGCTCTAAGACACACAGACCTTGTGGGGGATAGACGTGTGAGAGACCCTGAAGACCACAGAGAGGGGACTTCCCTTTTCCAAATGGGAAACTGAGGCTTCACCCACCACTCTCACACCCAACAGTGTGCTGAGTGCCTGCCACCTGCCAGACTCTGTTCCGGGCCCTGGGATGAGCTGATGTTCCCTTTGGGGAGACAGCAGTGCCGGGTGCAGAGACCGGAAGTGAGCAGCAGGAGAGACTGATGGGAGGGGGCAGCAGGGGCCCAGGAAGACCTCGCTGAGCAGGTGACCTTGAGCTGAGCAGCTGACAATTGAAAGAAGTGAGGGCTGAGCCATGCTGGCTCGGGGGGATTAGAGTGTGTAGGAGCTTGGTAGGTGGGAGACCCCGCCCACCCAGGAAGGATGTCCCTCCACCTACTCTTGGGTTTTTGCAAACCTTCAAGTCTCTAGGTCACAGGTGGGACCCTCATCCTGAGGGCAAGGGGAACAGAGAGGAGCAAGGCTGGGTCCCTGGCCTCAGGGGTTCCTTAGGGACATAGGGGTTAGAGAAATGATTACAGTCCATGGTGGTCAGGCACCAACTGGAGTGATGTCCCAGGAGCCGAGAGAAGCAGAGGGTGGATCCCAACAGGCCAGGACTCAGTCCTCACACCAACACTTCCTTCTTCAGCCCCTGTAGCCTCTGTTTCCCCATCTATAGAATGGGTGGGTGACAGTGGGTGGGCATCAGGCTTATTGCAGAGCCGGTGCTGCTAATGGTCACAGGATGACAGCCCTGGTCTGGGTGGTCTTGCAGGCGCATTTCCAGTCCTGAGCGGATAGATGATAGACATTTAGGTGGCCAGGAGGATGGGAAGACCTGAATTCAGATCTCTTCTGAAGCTCTTTCCTTTAGCTCCCTGCCCCTCTTGAGCTGTCCTGGATCATCGGGGACTTTCCCCTCCCTGTTCTCAGGACAACATCTGAATATAGAGCCTTGGGGACCTTTCCTGAAGGGTTTTATATTAAGATTCTGAACCCCAAAAGTGGAGACTCAGTCCCTATTAATGGTCCCTACCTCCAGCATGGTGGAGGGAGGCAGTGTTGCTTACTGGTTAGATCACAAGCTCTGGCCCACCCTGGTTTCTAGCCAGGACTTCAGGAAAATTACTTAACCTCTCTGAGCTTGGCCCCCTCAAGTGTGAGCTGAAGATGATAAAAGCATCTGCCTTATGGGTTGGGGGGCCAGACTTGGATGTGGTAGCACAGGCGGCAGCTCAGTGATGGGATCTGTTATTATCAATATTACCCCTGTGTTGTGTCACGGCTGGTGATCTCTTTGGCCCTGACACCATGCAGGTGGGCAGCTACCCCTGCACCTGGAGGGCTTTGCCTCTACCTGGGCCTCTCACCACTGAAACGATGAGATGAGACCAGCCTCATATCCTAACAGGACTGTATTAGATTCCGTTGCCAGTGTTCACTTGCTGTGTGACTTGGCCAAGTGGCTTAACCTCCATGAGGCCCATCACTTTTCCTGTCTGTATAATGGGTGCAATAATACTGGCCACATCTGACTACTGTGAGGGTTTGATGAGGCTACCTCAGTGGGACGCAGGTTCCTGGGCTTGCAGGACACTTCCAGGCAGCACTTGGAGGCTGGATTCTGGGTGAACCTGGGGCTCTCTGTGTCTCGGATTCTCATGTGTATCTTGGTGACTGTGCTGGTCGCTGATGTTGAAGGATGTAAGGATGTAGTGAAGACTTTGTGCCCTAATCGGTGTTAAATGCCTGATGCATGGTGAGCCCTGAACGCATGGTCACTGGCCTTGTCACCATTATTATGATGACCATTTATCAGTTTGTAGGCAGACTACAAGCGTCAAGACTTGTAGTCTGCCCACAAGCTGATAGACAAACCGTCTAGACTTTGAGCATCAAGCTCAGCCCTGGCACAAGGTCTGGGCACAGAAAAGGCCAACAGTCAGCAGAGCAGGACAGCAGGGACTGGGGAACAGACTGCCAGGGTTCAAGGCCTGGCTCCAGCACTTCTGAGCTGTGTGATCTTGGATGAGTATCTAAAGCTCTCTGTGCTTGAGTATCTTCATCTTTAACATGGAGGGATAGCAACAGTGCCTCACTGACAGGATTGTTGAAATAATTATGTGAATTAATGCTCGTAAAGTGCTGAGCACAGGGTCTAGCACAGAATCAGCTCTTACTATTCCAGGCCCCAAGGGAGGGCTGGCATTGAGAGACCTCTAAAGATCTCCCTTTCTGCTGCCGCTGCAGTTGGAGATGAGAAACTGAGGCCAAGAAACACTAAATTAAACATTTGCGAACAGACAGTATATAAGCGTGCTAAATTATGCAGGGCGGGCAATTGGAGAATAAAACGATCCGTAATAAAGGGCTAATTGGGCAGGACAGATGCTCTGCATGCCCGGAGCCTGAGATACAGCCTGGGACAGGACGGCCTCGCCAGGGCCCAGCACTCTTGGTAATAATATTGACCCTTCCCTTTAGGGAGAGTGATGCCTACTTATGGTGAAGCATTTGGAAAGTGAAAAGTGGTAAATACATAAATCATCTGATACCAACTTCTCAAAGATGGTGGCTGGTAAATTATTGGTAGGGACTTCCCTGGTGGCTCAGAAGGTAAATAATCTGCCTGTGATGCAGGAGACTTGGGTTTGATCCCTGGGTTGGGAAGATCCCCTGGAGAAGGGAATGGCTACCCACTCCAGCATTCTTGCCTGGAGAATTCCATGGACAGAGGAGCCTGGTGGGCTACAGTCCATGGGGTCGCAAAGAGTTGATTGTTGATATCCTTCTTCATTCTTTTGTTCGTCTATGTACATTTTTGCTTTCATGTGACTGTCAGGGTGAGCTCGGATATGACACAATAATAAGCAACCCTCCAAACAACGCGTGTAATGTGTCCACTGTGGTCAGCGGGGAGGGCTTGGCTCATCTTGGGACCCTCCCTGATGGAGGCACCTCTGTTTCAGGATGTCACCATCTTCGCATGGTGCCATCACGCAACATTCCCTCTCAGCTGCGACAGGGAAGATCCGAATGTTGAACTCTGACCCTTGAGTGCTCCTTTCTGGAAAGGACCCACCCCACCTCCCTTCATGCTTTCTTAGCGAAAGCAAATTTCATGAAAATGGACATGAAGGTGGGTTGGGGGGGTGGCGGATGCCGCTTCTCCACTGCAGGGCCGTGGGGAGGGGCTCCGCACATCTGGGTCTTAGAGAAGCCCAGCTGTGTCCTCCAATGTCGCGCACACAGATTCGGGTCTTGCCTGCCTGACACTCATGGGTCTTAGAGAAGCCCAGCTGTGCCCTCCACTGCCGCGCACACAGATTCGGGTCTTGCTTGCCTGACACTCATGTTTGACCAGTTTCCCATCTCAGTTTCCTGAAAGTAGTCCATTTGATTAATGTTTCGTAATTTAACATCCTATTTATGTGATTTGGATGATTTCATTTTATATGACCATGAATATAATGCAATTAATATTTTCATTCTTAATCTTCCTCTATGTTTCTGTTTTGTTAGAATGGCCTTCTACAGGGAAGGAAATGTTAAAGTAATATGCCGTTTTAAGAACAGATAATGCCTAACATACAGGGAGTGAATCATTCCCATTTGCTTGACTGTCACTTAACCCCAGAACTGAGATCCTCTCCTGCTGTGCAGGCTCTGATGCTGGTCCCACCACCATCACACCTGGGCCGGGGCACTGGGCTCCTGCCTGGTCGCTGCCTCTGCCCTGGCCCTGCTCCCGCCACTCTCTGCAGGAGCCGGGTGACCCCGTGAGACTCAAGGTGGGGCCATCCCTGCTCTGCTTCACACTCTGAAGCTCCTGTTTCATGGGGACACAGCCCACGCTCACAGTGGCCCTGGGCCCCAAGGTCTCATACCATCGCCTCTAAGCACAAAGCAGCCAGAGGCAGCTTTAAAAATACAACTTTAATAAACTTCAGTGACTTACTGTGGCACTTCAACTCAAGTCCTGAATTCCTAATGCAGCCTCCAAGGCCCAGGGAAGTCTGGCTGTGTCCAGCTCTGATCCCCCTGTTCAAGAAGAAAGACAAGTCATGCTTGTCTTTCTTCTGCCACCCAAACATCCAAGCCTTGGCGCATATTGTTCCCTCTGCCTGGAGCATCTTCACCAGGGAGGCTAGAAGGAAAGACAGCTCACGGGGCGTGAGCCTGTGGGACACACCCTGCAGGTTTGCAGGAGAGGCCGGCAGCTAGACTGGTTAGCAGCTCGTGCTGGGTAAGCAGGTCATGGGCTTGCCTTACTGGGCATGGCCATTGGAGCACCAGGAATGTCCCTCCCAGAAGCTCTGCTCGTGAAGGAAAGAGCATCTTCCCCTGGGGTCAGGAACATCACTGCTCATGCCCTGGCCATGATGCAGGCTGGCAAGTCGCCTCTTGGGCAGAACGGGGTTGTGAAGCCCTGTTCTACTCACTCTTTGGGAAGCAGGTCTGTGAGGGACCTGGGATGATGCAGAGGTTGTCCGGGTTACCTGTTACCAGGACAACCGTTATCCAGGATGGGAGGAGGCAGGGGGCAGGGGCAGGGCTGGGGTGGGGTGGGGCGAGCCTCTGGGTTCTGCTCAGTCCTCTCTCCTCACTCACCTGCCTCACTGCTCATTCCTAGCATCTCAGGGACCCGTGGAGGGAGCTGGCTGCTTCCCATGGGGCAGAGGAAAGAACTCATACCAGATTCCTAGATGCCGATCAAACTGGGATGAAAGGCTTGACAGTTTCTATGTGAAAATGCTAGTCTGAAAATAAAAGTAAAAGCAAGAAAGGCCATCTACCCTCTGTCTTGAGAGAAACTGTGTCCCACCTGGGACCAGGGGTAGGATGACTGAGCAGGGTCAGATGTGGGTGGTCACTCTGACTTCAGTCTCTCCCACCTGCAAGGCCCATACCTGCATCTCTGCTCCTAGCCTGTACAGATCTTTCCAAACACATCTGGTTTTATAGTACACAGACCCTGGGTTTTCCACTGGGTGGAAACACGGGTATTGGCCCTGTGTTCCTGGGTGGAGGTAGTGAGGGCTGAGGGCCATGGGGCTGGATGGACAAAAGGGAGGAAAAAAAACTCCCATCCCAGGAGATGGTGAGGCTGGCCTATGAGTACATGCCTGGGACTAACCCTTCGTTAAGCAATGATTGGCTGAAATAACAGGCTCCCATCTTTTCCCTGTAATCACCACATGCTCCATGGCCGCCTGTCTCCTCTCGCACTCCCTCCCCCTGAGGACGCTCGATTATTTTTTCCTTCTTTTTGCTTGACTCTAAGACAACACTTTTGCCACATCATTTTCATAAAAATCCTCCAGGGAGAAGCACAGCCGAGCTGACTGGGTAGCCCTTTTTGCAGGAACCAAAGAAACCGTTTTGCAAATTGCACAAAATGATTAGACATTAGAACAGCATTTATGTCAATTACAGCTGGAGAGGGAGAGAAGGGTGGTCTGTGTGGGGGTGAAGCTGGGCTGCATTAAGCTCTCCTCTGTAATGGGGGTGGTGCAGCAAGGGTTGTGGAGAGAGCACTGGCCTAGGGGCCCCCGGGGGCCTGGAGTCAGACCCTTGTGGGCTCCACCCAGAACCTCTGTATGTGTAGACAGGTGTGCACATATGCTCAGCACACACTTGGACACACACAAGCAGAGATAGACACAGATGCACATAGAGCCATGCCCACATTCACCCTAGGTACATGTATACACATCCACCCTGCATGCACACGTTCATGTCACACACAGACGTGTGTTCGTTTGTCCAGGGTCAGAGGCAGAGGTAGCGAGAGAAGCCTGGTCTGCAGGGGAAGACGAGCCCACCAGGTGGAGCGGAGTGAGGACTGTGAGGGTCTGCCCCGCTCCCCGACCCTCCTTGGGATGGAGAGGATGAAGAGGGTAGAGCTGGCACCCTCGCCTCTCAGGAGTCAGGAATGGATTCTGCTCCCAGCCCTGACGAGCCCCTCCCCGAGCCCCCTTCCTCCAGCCCCTGGCCCCACCACTGGAGTCAGAGACACGTCCTCTGCTGTTTCCATTGCCCAGGCGAGGAAAGAGCTCTATTCGGTTGATGACAGGCAACTCACAGGTGATTCAGGCCAACCTGCTGGCACATACAGATCTGAGAGGCTGAGGGGTCTCAGAGCTAAGAGATGAGGTGACCCACCCATCAGGTCTGTCTCTGGGGGTCTGTGACCTAAGGATATGTGTTAACAAAGGAGGAGGCAGGTCATGCTGGCAGTGAGAAAAATGAGCTGCAGAGAGAAGGATGAACAGGTACCCGGAGAGAAGCAGAGATGAACATCCCCCCTTGGCGGGGTGGGCAGTGAGCAGCTATCTCAGGTCCCTTTGGGGGCTCCAGCCCCAGATTCTGGCTCTGGTGAGGCAGGGCCTTCTGAGAGACACTCCCCCCACCCCACGCCTGGTAAAACACTGCATCCACACACCATTTCTTCTGATCTAAGCTAGACTGGATGGTTTCCTGCTACTTGCAAAGAGCCCTGACTCAGACACCAAGGAAACCTTTTTATTTTTAAAACTGTTCTTTAAAAAAGCACCATTTCCAACAATGAATGTCTCCCGCTCATAGAGGCCTCGTCAAACATGAGGAACGAGGCGTTTGCAAACCTATATGAAAATTGAATCCACAATCTGGGCACACACTTGTTTGACAAGTGATAATTAACTGCTGACAATATAATTTCAGTTTGGATGCAAATGTGTTTTTCATTAAAAAGTAATCAAAGAAGAAGATCTATGAATGGCCAATAAGCACAAGAAAAGATGCTCAACATCGTTAGTCATCAAGTAAATGCAAATTAAAGCCACCATGAGATGCCATTACACACCCACTAGAGTGGCTAAAATTAAAAAGACTGAAAATAACAAGTATTGGTGAGGATGTGGAAGAAGAGAGCTTTTATCATTGCTGGTGGGAATATAAAATGTTACAGCGATGACGGAAAACAGCCTGGTGGTTTCTTAAAAACTTAACTGTCTCTACCACATAATCCAGCTGTTCCACTCCGTTTACCCCAGACTCGGGCTTGACTGTGAAAACTCAGCTCTTTGACTGAAAAGCTTTTCAGAATAGACGTTACATTCACTGCCTTTTGCTGGGATGAGTCTCCCCTCAGAAACGACGCTGGGATTATGTGCCCCTGGACCATCCCTGACCCATAGAGCCGGGGGCCGTCCCCAGAAGACAGCTCAGACAGTCCGTCTCTTGCTGAGGGACCAGCTTCCTCCTTAGACCATGCCCAGCCATGAATGTGCCCAGATCCAACTGGTGGGGGCTTGGCACTGACTTCACCTTCAGAAGAAATGGGCGTCTCTACAGCCCCTACCACACTCCAGGTCCTGCAGATGTCATACCCCATCTGCCCATTTCACAGAGGAGGAAACTGAGGCTCAGAGATCTGGAGTTACTTAATTAAGACCACACAGGTGATGAAGAGCAAAATGGGGAGACATGTGGGCTCTGACCTGCCTGACTCCCAGGTTCATGCTGCTCACCTCACCTACCTCCCTTTCCCATATTCAGTTCAACTCATCTGCATCTCAGTTGTCTCGTGTGTAAAATGGGAATAGCAGTGGTACTTAACTTCATGAGCTTATCATGAGGATTAAATAAAGTTAACACAGAGAACATCGCTTGGTACATAGAATGCTCTCAATCCATGTGAGTCATGATATTTACTATTAATTAATTTTGACAATTAAAAATATCTTGGTGCCATCTTCATTCCTTCCCCCAGCGAGACAAATTGACTCTTTCCCCCTTAATCATCTCTGTATCCCTCTGGAGATTTCACCCTGGTTCCCCTTGTCCACTTAAGAGGGAGACCAGAAAGGGACCCAGTGACATGGAGAGGGGGGTGAAGATTGTTTCCCAGCCTGTAGAGAGGCAGACTCCTCTGAGCTGAGAATCCAGGATTCTTATACCGCTAAAACAACCTGGATCTCCAGTCGCTTAGTTATTGTACAGTCTACTCTAATCGTGTGAAAGGGTATTTTAAATTCCCACCTCTGATTGTGTAGAAGGACACTTGATCTCATTTCAAAGAAATCACCTCTATCTATTTCTCTTTTCTGTTTTTAACTTCTTCCTCTAAGAGCAATTTGTCACTATCAAGGACAATTTGAAGAATGTAGAAGACTTAAGAAGATGAGCCTGGTCTCCCTCTTGGACTGTCCTCCAACTCTCCCTCTCTCTGGAAGCAAGTAGAAATTTTAGAATCACTGATACAGCCTGGATCCATGGCATTCAAGCCACATGATGGACAGCAGGGGTGGCGTCAAGGTCATTGTCAGGAAACTGGATCCTCCATCCAGCATTCTCCAGATGCTCACGGGGGACATGGCAGGTCTTCCCCCACCTCTTGTCAATGCTGGCACCAGGTCAGGGTCAATGTGGAAGCCCGGAGACTTATTAACCCTCATGCCCTTTGATCAGAGGATGAGATGGTTAGATAGCATCACTGACTCAGTGCTCATGAATTTGAGCAAACTTTGGGAGATAATGGAGGACAGAGAAGCCTGGAGGGCTACAGTCCACGGGGTTGCAAAGAGTCGGACATGACATATTGACTGAACAACATCGCTTTGATCAGATCAGAGCCCCATCCCCAAAACAGAGCCTGTCGATAATCACCTTGTGCACAGTTGCACCAGCTTGTTTCCATACTCTCAGGCCCACCAGGTCCTACGGGAGAGGGGGAAGGACTGAGACGGGCAGACACAGGTGGAGTCCAGGGGACGAGTGATGCCTGGAACAGCAGCAGCAATGGGGCCACCGTGGGAAGCTCCGGGAGGACGTGGTGAGGTCACCTACTCATCAACTCATCTGTGGTTCTGAAAGGGACTGAAGCGGCGTCTCAAACCCACACTGCACAGCAAGATCCATGGACTCTTCCCCCAGCATTTCCTGAGCAGCTACTGTGTACAGGCCCTGCGCTGGGAGCTGAGTGCGTGTGGAGGTCCAGATAGGTCCTGCTCCCAGTCTGATGGGGGATAAATGGAGACCCCGTTACCCTGTGACGAGGCTGCCCGAGCTGTGTGGGCACAGTTGGGGGGTCACTAACTCTGACCTTGACCTGGGTCTAGGGGGAGAGCTCTTGGATAGACCAGGGAGTTTGGGCATTTGGAGACCATTTTCACTTCACAGGGGCGCTGACTGGGCCCAGATGGGGGAGGGACTCAGCTGATGTCCTGGACCCAGGTTTCCCAGTTCTGTCCCCAGCATCACCTGGCCTCGGGGGCTCCCGGGATAATTACGGTGATGTGCCAACCCCCTTCCTCATTCCCAGGCCGCTCAGCAAACTTTCCCACGCTGACAGTAATTATGCTTACTAGAGTCTTATTTACAAGGAGACAGTGAAAATGTGTTATTTAAATAGCGATTATTAAAATCATGCTGGGGGTTTGCTACATAATAAGTAATTATCTTGAACATAATTGGGAAAACAGTGTAGTTAAGGCTATTTAGCTCTTCCCACTGAACACAGAGTTAATCCTGGGGTTCAAGCAGCACAGTGGCACAAGTGATATTTGCAATCGTATTTTATTACTACATTGAGTGGAGGATTTCCCAGGTGGTCCAGTGGTTAAGAATCTGCCTGCCACTGCAGGGGACACGGACTTGATCCCTGGTCTGGGAAGATCGCACATGCCGAGGAGGAACTAAGCCTGTGTGCCACAACGATGGAAGCCCACGTGAACTAACGCCTGTGCTCCTCAACAAGAAAAGCTGCTGCGATAAGAAGCCTGTGCATCGCAGCTAGAGAGAGCCCACATGCAGCACTGAAGACCCAGCACAGCCACAAAACAAACGAAAAAAATGGAGTGGAGACATTCCTCAGAGTTACTTCCCTTTCCTGCTCAGCCAGAATGCACCATCAGACCATTGATCTATCTATACCATGTTATGGATTAGCCAAAAAGTTCGTTCAGGTGTTTCCAGCAGATTTTATGGAAACTTCCAAATGAGCTTTTTGACTAGCCCAATGCAATTATTCATCTGCTTTTTGTTTTTTATGTTTTTATATGCTCTTACCTTTTGCATTAGTTCTACTTTTCATACATTCATTGCTTTAGTTAGTCACTTATTCACACGCTCAGCCTGTGTTAATTTATTAGCTGTTCATTCCTCCTTCCATTGATTGCGCTTTCATTCATTTTTTACTTTCCTTGTTATTTACGTACCCAATTCCTTCCTCAGTCAACCAGCAACCTGTTCATTCTTCCTTGCTTTACTTGGTTGGTTCATTCATCTGCTCACTTATGGATGTGTTCTATTCATCACATAATTCTGTTGTTTATCCAGTATTCCTTGGTTCAGTCATTTATTCAGTGGTTCATGCAGTTGCCCACCCCTTTATTCATTCATCATTCAACAGTAAATGGTTTTTCTATATGCAATGTGTAGGATGTATCCTTTAGATGCGATGGCAGCCATGCCACATGCCTGGCATTTTCTAGGCATTTCAGTAAAAGGGACCTTGGGACTTATATATATATATAGGATATCATATATATATATATATATATATATATATACACATATATATATATATATATTTACAATTTTATTCCTCTTTTTCGGATGTGCTGGTCCTTCATGGCTGCTTGGGCTTTTCTCTAGTTGAGTGGGGCCTACTCTCTAGTTACGGTGAGTGGGCTTGTCTTTGCAGTGGCTTCTCACTGTGGAGTACAGGCTCTAGGGCAAGTAGGCTTTACTGGTTGTGGTTCCTGGGCTCTAGAGCACAGACTCAATAGCTGTGGCCCACGGGCTTAGTTGCTCTGTGGCATGTGGGATATTTCCGGACCAGGGATCAAACCTGTGTCTCTTGCTTTGGCAGGCAGTTTTTTTCACCACTGAGCCGCCAGGGAAGCCCGGGGCTTATATTTTTTTAAAGCCAACTTTTCATTATAGGATAATACAATGTAAAATTTAGGTAGAGCAAAGTCCTCAAATTGTAAGTGTATGTATGGCCAGAGGAATTTTCAGAAATTAAATATACTTGTAAGACAAGCACCAGGTCAAGCAAGAGAATGTTACCAGTAGCCCAGCCTGTTACTATCCCTCCAAGCCTAGACTGGGAATTGCCTTTGCCTGTCCCAGAACTTCATCCAAATGGATTTACACTGTTTTGTGCCTTTATGAGTCTTTTGTTGGTTTTGTTCAATATTATGTTTGTGTGGTTTATCCATGTTTCTATGTTCTGAGTTGCTCATCGTTCACTCATGTTGATGTGTGGTATTTGTATATTTTATGAATATGTAACTGTTTATTTACCCATCTAACACTAGACAAGGTGGAGTACTGCCTAGATTTGCGCTATTATGAACAGTGCTGCTATGAAATTCTTGTATGTGTCTTTTTGGGAATACAGGGATGAATTTCTGCTGGGTGGACACTTATGAGTGGAATTTCTGGATTTTGTGAACTATTTCATATAGTTATTTCATAACTATTTCATATATATTTCATAACAGTATACACATATATTGATACATATCTACATAGTATATGTGTATTTGCTATTGCTGTTCAGTCACTAAGTCATGTCTAACTCTTCGTGACCCCAATGGACTGCAGCGTGCCAGGCCTCCCTGCCCCTCACTATCTCCTAGAGTTTGCTCAAGTTCATTTCCATTGACTCTGTGGTGCTATCCAGCAGTCTCATCTTCTGCCGCCCTCTTCTTTTGCCTTCAATCTTTCGCAGCATCAAGGTCATTTCCAATGAGTTGGCTGTTTGCATCATGTGGCCAAAGTATTGGACCTTCAGCTTCAGCATCAGTCCTTCCAATGAATATTCAGGGTTTATTTCCTTTAGGATTGACTGGTTTGATCTCCTTGCAATGCAAGGGATTCTCAAGAGTCTTCTCTGGCACCACAGTTCAAAAGCATCAAGTCTTTGGTGCTCAGCCTTCTTTATGGTCCAACTCTCACATTTGTACATGACTACTGGAAAGACCATAGTTTTGACGATATGGACTTTTGTCGGCAAAGTGACGTCTTTGCTTTTTAGTATACTGTCCAGGTTTGTAATAGCTTTCCTCCCAAGAAACCAGCTATGACTATATGTTATATGTTCAGCCATTGGAGATATGATCGCGTAGCTTTCCTAAGTGGTTATCACAATTTTCATTCTCACCAGCAGTGTGTGGGACCCATTCTTTCCCCACAGACTTTCCCTTGAATCACTCACCCTCCCCGTGATCTCACCTGGTGATGTCTCAGGCCCCTTGGCCCAGCTACTCAGTGTTCCCTTCCAGTCTTGCCCCTCCCTGGGGCTTCAGTGAAGGTCTTTCTCCTTCTTGGTTCTGCCATTGACTCCTTACAGCACTGGTCCTGTGGACATATTCTCAAGCCACTCTGGGTGACATTATCTGGACCTGGCCCAGCCTGGCTGTCTTTCCCACCCTGGGGATTCTGTTGGGAGTCAGGGCTCCCAGGCATCCTGACCCACCTCCTGGGATAACTGGCCCATGGGTCAGGCCTCCTGGTGAGCACTGGGGGTCTTTGATAAACCTGCCCTTGCACAGTCCACAGAGTAGTGTCTAAGATATTGAATGGGCTTTTTTTTTTTTTTTGCTATAACTCAAAGATGAGTAGTCAGATCAGAGAGGAAGAAATGGATGGAGGCAATTTCACATGGAGAGAAATCATAGAACTTGGCATTTGATTTACTGAGGATGGTGCTGTTATAGGATAAAAAGTACCTGGACTTTAAAAATCAGTCAGATGTGGGCTCAAATTCCAATGCATTCATGTCCAGCTGTGTGACTGGAAGATGACAGCCCTGATTTTGGTGATTAGAACACGTGGAATTGCCAGCAGTGCATCTAGAAGTAGGTGTCCAGTAGGCTGTTATGTATCCCCAGACTGATGGAAGGAGCTGGAACACCTGGGGAGTTTCATCTCTGTGACCCTCTCTGGGGGCTGCAGCCAGCTAAACTCACTTTTCCCTCCACTTCCCCCTCTGACTCTCCAGCAGTGTGACCTCAGGCCAGTCCTGTCACCTTTCTGAGCCTCAGATGCCACAATCATGAAGTGGGGATAAAAAGACCAGCCTCCTGGGAGTATGGGGAGGATTGAGTGAGACAATGGAGGTGAGGGCTTTAACAAATCCTGCTGCTTCATCCATCTCAGGGTTGGTCATCTCATTCTCACAAAGGGTAGTGTTTCCCTTACTTTGGTTCTGTGCATCACCCTTCAGGATTCCACTTCTCTCCTTTCCACTACCTGCTCACTTACCTTCCTTTATCTCAGTTTTGCTTTGACTTATTTTTTCTAAAAGAAATCAAAATCAAGCCAATCATTTAAAAAATAATTTTATTTATTTATTTTTGTCTGTGCTGGGTCATCCTTGCTGTGAGGGTTTTTCTATAGTTGCGGGGAGCGGGGCCTACTCTCTTGCTGCAGGTACTTGCACAGGCTCAATAGTTGTGGCAAACGGGCTTACTTGCTCTAAGACATGTGGGAAAAAGCTGACTTGCAACTCAACATTAAAGATCTAAGATCATGACATCTGGTCCCATCACTTCCATGGCAAATGGAAGGGGAAAAAGTGGAAGCAGTGACAGATTTTATTTTCCTGGGCTCCAAAATCCCTGTGGACGGAGACTGCAGCCACGAAATTAAAAGACTCTTACTCCTTGGAAGGAAAGCTATGACAAACCTAGTCAGCATGTTGAAAAGCAGAGACATCACTTTGCTGACAAAAGTCCATATAGTCAAAGCTATGGTTTTTCCAGTGGTCTTGTATGGATGTGAGAGTCAGACCATAAAGAAGGCTAAGCACCGAAGAACTGATGCTTTTGAATTGTGGTGCTGGAGAAGACTCTTGAGAATCCTTTGGACTTCTGGGAGACCAAACCAGTCAATCCTAAATGAAATCAACCATGAATATTCATTGGAAGGACTGATGCTGAAGTTATAATACTTTGGCTACCTGATGCAAAGAACCAACTCATTGGAAAATACCCTGATGCTGGGAGAAATTCAAGGCAAAAGGAGACAGAGATGGCAGAGGATGAGATGGTTAGATAATATCACTGACTCAATGGACATGAATTTGAGCAAACTCTGGGAGACAGTGGAAAACAGGTGAGCCTGACGTGCTGCAGTCTATGAGATCACAGAGAGTCAAACCCAATTCAGTGACTGAACAACAGCAACAGCATGTAGGGTCTTCCTGGGTCAGGGATTGAACCCATGTCTTTGCTTTGGCAGGCAGATTTTTTACCATTGAGCAATCAGCGAAGCCCACTTTGACTTATTTTTAATTTCAGACTCAGAAGTATTGTTAGAGACCAACGGGTCCAACCCCCTTGCTTTACACATTGGGGAAACTGATGCTGGAGAAGTGGAGCAGTGGGTTCAAGGTCACCCAACTAGCTGTGGTCCAGCTCCTAATTCTGCTCAGAATCAAAGTCTTTGCTCAATGTGGCTCCTATTCTATGCTCCAGGGAGACGTTCTACCTCATCTGGGAATTTTCTGATTGATATTCTCAGAAAGAACAAAAGCCAGCAAGCATGAATGATGCCTTTGAAAAGTTGCAGGCTAATATGCCTTGGGACCATATTTTCTTTTTAGACTCCACCCAAAGCCACATTTTCTGATCTGAAATGGCTGTCAGCTTCACTCCAAAGCAAGCACATTTGATCTATTGCCTATGTGAACATTGCATGCTATTGATGTAATTAAAATGCCATAAAAAATGACAAAAGAAGGGCTTTGATTTGGGAGAATTTGAGTTTCTTTCAAACTTTGAATTTAATTTTTAAATCAGGAGAGAGCAAATTATTTTAAAAGGTTGCTGCTGCTGCTGCTGCTAAGTCACTTCAGTCGTGTCGGATTCTGTGCAACCCCATAGACGGCAACCCACCAGGCTCCACTGTCCCTGGGATTCTCCAGGCAAGAACACTGGAGTGGGTTGCCATTTCCTTCTCCAATGCATGAAAGTGAAAAGTGAAAGTGAAGTCGCTCAGTCATGTCCGACTCTTAGCGACCCCATGGACTGCAGCCTACCAGGCTCCTCCGTCCATGGGATTTTCCAGGCAAGGGTACTGGAGTGGGGTGCCATTGCCTTCTCCGATATAGGAGAACAGAAGGGTTAAAATACTTGGAGTACAAAATATGGTGGGCAGTGAGCAGACTCACAAGCCTGTTGGATGTCCTTGCCCACATGAGGACAGAATTAGGACTATGGAACTCGGAAACAGCACCTGCACTCTACCTCAAACCAGGCATTCTAGAATCACAGAATTTGGGAGTACTGTGGCTCATGGAGGGGAACTATTTTGCCCAAGGAGACCCAAGACTGACCTAAGATATGTGCCTTTTAGTTCAGTGACCATTTCATCAGCATCACTACTCAATTCAATACTCCTGGCATCTCTTCGTTTGTAAAATGAAGAGAGAAATTGTTAAACTAAGATGGTCTCCAAGATTCCTTTCCACTATATTAATT
Source organism: Bos grunniens (assembly GCF_055505025.1). Taxonomy (NCBI): domain Eukaryota; kingdom Metazoa; phylum Chordata; class Mammalia; order Artiodactyla; family Bovidae; genus Bos; species Bos grunniens. Next base: position 13,093,379 of record NC_141166.1, read on the forward strand.
TACTAGTCTTTGAGTCATGAAAGACATACAGAAGCTGGGGTTAGAACCTAGGTGAGCATGGCTACTCTCCAAGGTCCTGAAGGAGCGCGAGGGCCAGGCCCACAGCCAATGGGACGAGGACACATGGGCTTGAAAGTTCCATTCCATTCACCTTAGAATCATTATTTCTACCATCTCATGAATTCCCGATGTGCCAGGCTCCTGGTGCCCTCCCCAGTCAAACCTTGGAAACCACGTATGAACAGAGGCCTTTAGAGACAGGACAGCAGTGGTGGATGGTGCTGGAGTTTTGTTTTCTCACTGATCCAGCACTGAAAGTGTATATGTCCTTAGATTTGGGTGGTCCAGCAAAAAAGATGCCAAACCCAAGTTCTCTCCATCAGCCTTGATATCACCATATGATGAGGGGGGAGTGGGGAGAGGCATTCTTGGATACAGAAATGGGAGCATTCACAAGCTGTGGCCAGCTTATTATCTAGGACCTCAGATGGACCAACTGTCAGGACCCTGTATAAGCAGCTACAGCCAACAGGGTAGGAGACCAGGGTTGTGGAATAGATGGGCCAGGAAGGGTATGAGATCCCCCTGGTTCAGACTCACAACCTGGAATCAATTGGGCTGGAGAACAGCAGCAAAGAAGGTAGATCTGAGGAGGCTGGAAGGTAAGATCCTAGGAAGCACCTGATGAAATCATCTCCTTCCAATTTAATTTTATAATTACAGAGTATTCACTGTGTTGCACATGTGGTTTCATTTAATTCATGTTAGTTACGCAAGAAAGAATGCAACATTATCACCGTTTTACAGCTACATAAATGCAGCCTCAGAGAGGTGGAGGGACTTGGCCAAGCTCTCTCAGTTGGGGAGAGGACAGAAGTGAGGTTTGAAATAAACTCAGTCTGCTATAAAACCCTTATTCATTCCTCAGCAAACAATCCAATCCCTGACTCTGAATGCAATGGAAACAGGGCTGAACTTGGCCAGAATGAGTGGGCAGGGTGGGCACAGCAAGGTGAGTCCCTTCTTTTGCCACTTGACTTTTGTGCAAATACAGCATTGAATTAGGATGACTTGGAAGCCTATTTCTGAGAGAAGGGGTAATATACACTGGCTGACATCTTATGGGTGGCAGTGACTCTAAGTTGTTCATGGGAAGAGTGGTGTGGGAAATCCTCTGGTCAGTTACTCAAAGGAGAATGGTGATACTTGGCCTTTAGGCCAGGAATCATAAATACTGACTCACCTACCAGATGTATCTGGGACATCAAGTACCTTCTCTCCCTTGAGGTCATATGATTCCTTGAATAGATGAGAGCCACTAGTTGATCATTTACTGAACTCAGTCAACAAATATCTATTGAGCACCTACTAGGTGCTGGGCACAGGGAATCCTGCAAAGTGGGCAATGACAAAGATAGGCTGGCTGGACTCCAGCTGTATCCTCTGTGGGTTGCTGCTTGTCACCACATGAGACCTCTCCATTCACACTCTGGCCCCTCCCACTGCTCAGTTTCAGATGCCACCTGCCCCCTGCTCCACTCCATCATTTGCTGGTCCTTGGTCTTAGAGCTGGGGCTGGGGATGGGAGGAGGGAAACAACATAGGAGACAAATCACAGAGCCAGTGTGGAGATTTTCTTCCTGCTTCTTCCTCTAAGAGATGACAAGTTTAACTCAAATTAATTCAAGCTCAGTTTACACCTGAAGAAGAAAAAGGAGCTGGTTAGACTCAATTTCTTGGTCAGCTTTTCAAGCCTGTATTAACCTATTCATCAGCTTAGTTCATCAGAAGAAAACATGCTTCTTCAGGAGTTTTCTAACTGAAAATAATGCCTCATTAAGTTAAACATATTAGTCTGAGAACAGTATTGATGTCAGACAGACTAATGAATGTCATTATAGGGAATGCACACTGGTCCTCGAGGAGCCTGACTAGCCAATAGAAACTCCCTGCAAATTCCACTCAGCTATTGTCCCATGGATGTGGAATCTTGAGGAAGGGAGGGAGGGAAACAGGAAAGGAATTGGCATGGATCTGTGGTCATCCTGGGGAGCAGGGCCGTGATGAATCCCAACACCTTTGAATGTGTGAAGGGCACATGGCCAAGGGAGGCACCATGTGTAAAGTCACTTATTGTTGAGTCCAAAGGGAGACACACTGGGTTTAGCTTCTCCCTTATAGCAGAAGGGAGACAGAAGGGTAAGAGCTCAGGCATCGGAGCCCTGGGTCCTGATCCGATGTCTCCTCATCACAGTGGATGTGGTTTGGTTCCAGCTCATGTTTAAAAACTGAGCCGATGCTGTGCAAACTTTCACATGCATTATATTCATGCAACCCTCACAGGATGCTACAGAAGCTGAGGCTCAGAGGGATTAAGGGGTTTCCCAAGGTCACCAGTGGGGGGATGGGAGAGCTGAGGCCGAGGGTCAGTCTGGCTGACCCTGATGGAGGCTTCCTCTCCCAGCCCACCTGACCTTTCCCTTCTGTTGGTCTGTCTTCAAAGCCCTCCAGAGTCCATCATCCAAGACCCTGCAATTCCTTCATTACAGCTGCTTGGGACTCCTCTGATCTGGGGCTGGTGTCCCCCCTCACGGAGTGAGCACAGCTGTTCGCAGAGGGGTGTGAGTTCCCCTCACTGTGGACATCTGCTCTTTCACAAGATGGGCTCGGAGAATTCTGGCTGAGTGTATGGCTGCAACTTAATTGCAGGTTGGGGATATTTTATAATGCTAAATGGAACAAATTCTGGGTGAAATGCTATGTTTAACTCCACTGTAATTGTTTCTGCATTTATTTATCTGATGCTCACATCTCCCATAAGTTCTTTGGTGGCAGGTTCTATCACCATCTTCCCCATTGTCTATTCTGTGCCTGGCATATGCAGTGGCACATTTTAAGTATCTGTTGAGTGGCTGAACAAAGGGTGCCCTGAAAGGGGGAAATGAATTCTACCAGTTCAATTACAGTTTCTTTAGGCAGAGGGGAAATACCTGTGGAGTCTTAGGAACAAAGATGATGGTGAAGGGATGATTGAGAAGAATCCAGGCAGTAGAGTAAACACTGGCAAGGCTGCCAAATCCAATAGCTCTGGAGTGAGAGATGTGGTGTATTAGTTAGCTAGTGCTGCATGACAAACCACTCCCGAAATTACTGGCTTAAAATAATGAGCATGTATTTAGCTCAGGAATGTGAAGGTGAGCTGGATGCTCCTCTTGATGGAGTGGGTCTGCTTGATCTTGGTTGAGTTTACTCATGTACCTGCAGTCAGCTGTGGACTGGCTAGGGCGGGGTCTCTGGTTTAGCAAGGCCTCAGCTGGGATGGCTCATTTCTGTTTCATATGGCCTCATCTGACAGTGGGCCTGTCCCTATCTTCATGGTGGAGATAGAAATTCAAAAGAGGAAGGGAAAGCATGCAAAGCTGTTTTGAGACGTGGGTTGGCAGATTGACCATATACTTTTATTTTCCATCTTCTTCATGCTCTGTGTTGGAGGCCGGTTCTCTCCAGGAAGGGATAGCTAATTCCTAGAGATAACAAGTGACTCACTTGTGAGCATGACTTTGGTGTACAAACCAACCAACCCACCCAGAGCCCCAAGCACCCCTACCTAACTCTCACACACCATGTCAACATTCTTCCTGCCCTAAATCACCCCGGGCCAGGTACAAGCAACCAGGGACACTGCTATTGCCCAGAGCTGCCTGAATTATTTAAATTATCCCATCCTAAGCTTCCTCAGTGTTTCTACCTTATCGTGCCCATTCTTTCCCATTAAAGCCCCCAGATGGGCTCTGGGCCTTGGCTTCTTCTCCTTCTGCCTCCCGCCTCATCTTGGCACCTCCCCACATGGCCCTGTATGCTGTACTGTGCCTCCTGTCTCTAGGGATCTCTGCCTATAAGCTTCCTCCTTTACAACAATTGTTTGCCCTCATATCTTACCAAACCTGGTTAGAACAAAACCCGAGTGTGTTAGTTTCAGGTGTATAGCAAAGTGATTCAGTTTTATGTATATAATACATTTACTTTTTAATGTATGTATATATATATATATACATGTATGTATATACCTATATGTATATAATTATTAAGATTATTTTTCATTATAGATTATTTTAAGATATTGGATGTAGTTCCCTGTGCTATACAGTATATCCTTGTTGCTTATCTACTTTATGTATAGTAGTTTGTATCTGTTAATTCCATACTCCTAATTTATCCCGCACATAGCACGGGTGGCTGTGACGGCGCACATAGCACGGCCGAGAGGAGCTACCCCACGTCCGAGGTCAGGGGCAGAAGCCAGGAGGACCCCATGCCCGAGGGGCGGTGGCCAAGAGGAGTTACCCCACGTCCGAGGTCAGGGGCAGCGGCCGAGAGTGCCAGGCTGCGACAGCGCAGGAGCAGCCGGGAAGAGCTACCCCATGCCCAAGGCCAGGGGTGGCGGCCGAGAGAAGCAACCCCATGTCTAAGGAGCGGTGACTGTGTGGGCACAGGAGGGCCTAGAGGAGCTATTCCACGTTCAAGGTCAGGAGGGGCGGCAGTGAGGAGATACCCCTCATCCAAGGTAAGGAGCAGCGGCTATGCTTTGCTGGAGCAGCCGTGAAGAGATACCCCATGTCCAAGGTAAGAGAAACCCAAGTAAGACGGTAGGTGTTACAAGAGGGCATCAGAGGGCAGACACACTGAAACCATCACAGAAAACTAGTCAATCTAATCACACTAACACCACAGCCTTGTCTAACTCAATGAAACTAAGCCATGCCCGTGGGGCCACCCAAAACGGGCGGGTCATGGTGAAGAGGTCTGACAGAATGTGGTCCACTGGAGAAGGGAATGGCAAACCGCTTCAGTATTCTTGCCTTGAGAACCTCATGAACAATATGAAAAGTCAAAATGATAGGATACTGAAAGAGGAACTCCCCAGGTCAGTAGGTGCCCAATATGCTACTGGAGATCAGTGGGGAAATAACTCCAGAAAGAATGAAGGGATGGAGCCAAAGCAAAAAGAATACCCAGCTGTGGATGTGACTGGTGATAGAAGCAAGGTCTGATGCTGTAAAGAGCAATATTGCATAGGAACCTGGAATGTCAAGTCCATGAATCAAGGCAAATTGGAAGTGATCAGGAGATGGCAAGAGTGAATGTCGACATTCTAGGAATCAGTGAACTAAAATGGACTGGAATGGGTGAATTTAACTCAGATGACCATTATATCTACTATTGTTGGCAGGAATCCCTCAGAAGAAATGGAGTAGCCTTCATGGTCAACAAAAGAGTCTGAAATGCAGTACTTGGATGCAATCTCAAAAATGGCAGAATGATCTTTGTTCATTTCCAAGGCAAACCATTCAATATCATAGTAATCCAAGTCTATGCCCCAACCAGTAACGCTGAAGAAGCTGAAGTTGAACAGTTCTATGAAGACCTACAAGACCTTTTAGAACTAACACCCCAAAAGATGTCCTTTTCATTATAGGGGACTGGAATGCAAAAGTAGGAAGTCAAGAAACACCTGGAGTAACAGGCAAATTTGGCCTTGGAATACAGAATGAAGCAGGGCAAAGACTAATAGAGTTTTGCCAAGAAAATGCACTGGTCATAGCAAACACCCTCTTCCAACAACACAAGAGAAGACTCTACACATGGACATCACCAGATGGTCAACACTGAAATCAGATTGATTATATTCTTTGCAGCCAAAGATGGAGAAGCTCTATACAGTCAACAAAAACAAGACCAGGAGCTGACTGTGGCTCAGATCATGAACTCCTTATTGCCAAATTCAGACTGAAATTGAAGAAAGTAGGGAAAACCACTAGAGCATTCAGGTATGACCTAAATCAAATCCCTTATGATTATACAGTGGAAGTGAGAAATAGATTTAAGGGACTAGATCTGATAGAGTACCTGGTGAACTATGGACAGAGGTTCGTGACATTGTACAGGAGACAGGGATCAAGACCATCCCCATGGAAAAGAAATGCAAAAAAGCAAAATGGCTGTCTGGGGAGGCCTTACAAATAGCTGTGAAAAGAAGAGAAGCGAAAAACAAAGGAGAAAAGGAAAGATATAAGCATCTGAATGCAAAGTTCCAAAGAACAGCAAGAAGAGATAAGAAAGCTTTCCTCAGCGATTAATGCAAAGAAATAGAGGAAAACAACAGAATGGGAAAGACTACAGATCTCTTCAAGAAAATTAGAGATACCAAGGGAACATTTCATGCAAAGATGGGCTCAATAAAGGACAGAAATGGTATGGACCTAACAGAAGCAGAAGATATTAAAAAGAGGTGGCAGGAATACATAGAAGAACTGTACAAAAAAGATCTTCATGACCCAGATAATCATGATGGTGTGATCACTGACCTAGAGCCAGACATCGTGGAATGTGAAGTCAAGTGGGCCTTAGAAAGCATCACTACGAACAAAGCTAGTGGAGGTGATGGAATTCCAGTTGAGCTATTTCAAATCCTGAAAGATGATGCTGTGAAAGTGCTGCACTCAACATGCCAGCAAATTTGGACAACTCAGCAGTGGCCACAGGACTGGAAAAGGTCAGTTTTACTTTCAACTCCAAAGAAAGGCAATGCCAAAGAATGCTCAAACTACTGCACAATTGCACTCATCTCACATACGACTGAAGCAACTTAGCAGCAGCAGCAGCAGCACACGCTGGTAAAGTAATGCTGAAAATTCTCCAAGCCAGACTTCACCAATACATGAACCGTGAACTTCCAGATGTTCAAGCTGGTTTTAGAAAAGGCAGAGGAACCAGGGATCAAATTGCCAATTGGACTGCAAGGAGATCCAACCAGTCCATTCTGAAGGAGATCAGCCCTGGGATTTCTTTGGAAGGAATGATGCTAAAGCTGAAACTCCAGTACTTTGGCCACCTCATGTGAAGAGTTGACTCATTGGAAAAGACTCTGATGCTGGGAGGGATTGGGGGCAGGAGGAGAAGGGGACAACAGAGGATGAGATGGCTGGATGGCATCACTGACTCGATGGACGTGAGTCTGAGTGAACCCCGGGAGTTGGTGATGGACAGGGAGGCCTGGCGTGCTGCGATTCATGGGGTCGCAAAGAGTCGGACACGACTTAGCGACTGAACTGAACTGAATTTATCTCTCCCGCTCCTTTTCCCCTTTGGCGACCATGATTTTGGTTTCTACGTCTGTGAGACTGTTTTGTGTATAGATCCATTTGTGTTGTTATTCTGGCCAACAGACCTGTGAAAAGATGCTCAATCTTGGGTTCATTGTAACACAGCTGGTAGAGCAAGCGGGGTGGTTTGACTCTACATGGAGATGCTGTGCCTTCAGGCTGCTCTCTGCTTACTAAGCAGACCCCATAGATAGAGGCCACTGCCTGGAGAGGCACAGCCGGCTGTTGGGGGCATGGGGCTCGATGGCGGCTGAGTCTCGTTGTTTCTGTGGGGTGTAGCTGTGATTTCCCAACTGAAAGTTGTGGAGCTTAAAAATTTGAGTCCTCCCCGAGCTGCCAGTGGGCTAGAGTTTCAGGTGTTCAGGACAGAACACCTGGGGGTGTGGAGATAATTAGCTACTAGCATTTCCCCATGAGGTCCCTCTGAAGGGGACGAGGAGTGACCACCCTCCTGTTGCCATGACCTGCTGACCGGTCAGGACTTAGAGCTGTGGGGTCATCTGAGTCATTCAGTGAATGAGTCTAGTGCCCAGGACATGGTGTGCTCCTAGGGACACTCCATAAACCATTTCCCCTTTTCCAGTGGAGCTTCACAGTCACATTTACGCTTGTTTTTTTTTGAGAAGTGGGGGAGTGCACATTTGCTACATGTCAAGGGCTGTTTGTGGGTGCTTTGCGTTCCTGCTCCTCCTCCTTCGGTATCGTGACAGCCTGCAAACCTTGCGGCTCAGGCTGCAGGCTTCTCTGCGGTCCTCTGCTTGCCACCGTTGCTACTTGTCTTCTGCTCCACATGGTGGACATGGGGGCCACTCCCTGGAGACCAGTGGTTCAGTGTTTAATACAAGAGGGAGAGGAGAGGAGTATCCAGTCCTGGATCCCCTCAAACCCCCTGGTTATATAGCTCAGTTAAGAAAAAAAAAACCTGTAAAGCATCTAATCAATGTGCAAGGGTTCTCTGAAGTGCTGCATGTCAGTATCAGTCAGTTCCACACGCAAAGGAAAAGAACTTGATGAAGAGAGCTGATGGCACTGGCGCTCACTTGGCTGTAAGCCCCACCCGCTCCCAGCTTGAGTGGGATGCCCTAGAAAGGGAGGCCACTGCTCACAGCAGAGGCCACTGGGGATCACCTGCAGCCTGGCTGGCAAATACCCTAAGGAAAAAGGGAAAAAGGAAAACTATGCTCAGGGACAGATAGAGAAAAAAGGAAAAAAAAAAGTACACCCCTAGAGGTACAAGGCAGATTTTGTTAAAAAAAAAAATCTTTATTTAAGGGAGCGAGAAGAGGAGACAAAAGGACAGGTTCAGACCAAGAGAGAGAAAGGTCTGGAGGAAGGTCTGCAGGCCCCTCCCTGTTCTTCCCCTCTTTCCTGCTCATCATCAGACAGAAACTATAAACCATGGGCACATGTGGTTAAAAGCCTAAGACAGAGGGAAAAAATAGATATAGATTTCCCTGCTAGATATAGGGGGAAAAAGTAGCTAATTAAAATGTACATATAACATAAGATATACATATAATACAAAAATATAATACATAAAACATACATATAATTTATGTACACATAAATACACATATAAATATGCATAATTACACACTATGCATAATTATGCAAAATATACATATGATAAAAATATACTAGTTATATATATATATATATATATATATATATATATATATATATATCTAGGGCTTCCCTAGTGGCTCAGATGGTAAAGAATCTGCCTGCAATGCAGGAGACCTAGGTTCGATCCCTGGGTCAGGAAGATCCCCTGGAGAAGGAAACAGCAACCCACTCCAGTATTCTTGCCTGGAGAATTCCACGAACAGAGGGGCTTGGTGGGCATGGGGTCACAAAGAGCTGGACACAATCGAGCAACTAACACTTTCACTTTTTTCATATATATTTGTATATATATATGTGTGTGTCATAAATTTTGGTATATAAATGTTAGATTTCCAATAAACCAGTCCTGAATATTCATTGGAAGGACTGACGCTGAAGCTGAAACTCCAATACTTTGGCCACCCGATGCAAAGAACTAACTCATCTGAAAAGACCCTGATGCTAGGAAAGATTGAAGGCAGGAGGAGAAGGGGACGACAGAGGATGAGATGGTTTGATGGCATCACCAACTCAATGGACATGAGTTTGAGTAAACTCTGGGAGTTGGTGATGGACAAGGAGGCCTGGTGTGCTGCAGTCTATGGGGTCACAAAGAGTTGGACATGACTGAGCAACTGAACTGAACTGAAATTAAAATAAAATTCCATAATTTGATCTAGTTGGAATTCTAAAATTTACATACTAAAATTACATGTAACAAATTACATGTATAATAATTATATAACAAATATATATTCAATATTTATGCACTAAAAGAATTTACAGAACAGAAATGTAATAGAGGTGCTGATTGACTTTGTGACTCTATAACCTAGATTCCAAATTAACTTTATTTATTTATTTATTTATTTTTAGCGTTTGTCAAAATGCACTGATTGACAAAACACTTTATCAGTACTGGGGCTCAAATTAGTTATACCTGGGAGTCACACTAAATTGAAACGTGGCACCCCAGCATAATCTTAGGAAATTAACTAAATATCAAGTAGGGAGAAATAGACATGTCTCACTGTAATTGTAGCGTTTCCCTGATAGCTCAGTTGGTAAAGAACCCACCTGCAATGCAGGAGACCCTGGTTTGATTCCTGGATCAGGGAGATCCACTGGAGAAGGGATAGGCTACCCACTCCAGTATTTTTGGGCTTCCCTTGTGGCTCAGCTGGTAAAGAATCCACCTGAAATTTGGGAGACCTGAGTTCGATCCCTGTGTTGGGAAGATCCCCTGGAGAAGGGAATGGCTACCCACTCCAGTATTCTGGCCTGGAGAATTCCATGGAGTGTATAGTCCATGGGGTCTCAAAGAGTCGGACACAACTGAGCGACTTTTCACTTTCACTGTAACCTTACCTAAATTTCCCATCATCATAGTACCCATTGTCCTAAGAAATTCCATGCTGTGCATAGACACTCCGACACAGTGAATAATAAAATTAAATCTTTGGCTCCCACAAGTGAAATTATATTAAAAAAAATGAGATCCCACAGGCTTTCTCACTCTCCTCCCCAGTTAAAACTGTTAATATGGCCCAATGTAATTTAATACAGGCCCTTTCAAGTATTAAATTGTGTTATATACATCTTAATTAATAAAAAGTGATTATCCCTACTTCTCTATTTAACAGCCCAATTTCGCCTGGGGCATGTCATGGGGGATTGCTGCAACTTGAATGCTATGGTTCCATCCTTTAGGACCCTCCTTGGTGGTTGTTGTTCAGTCCCTCGGTAGTGTCCTACTCTTTGCGACCCATGGACAGCAGCATGCCAGGCTTCCCTGTCCATCACCATCTCCCGGAGCTCGCTCAAACTCATGTTCATTGAGTCAATGATGCCATCATTTCCAATGAGTCAGCTCTTCGCATCAGGTGGCCAAAGTATAGGCACTTCAGCTTCAGCGTCAGTCCTTCCAATGAATACTTAGGTTTGATTTCCTCTAGGATTGACTGGTTTGATCTCCTTGCTGTCCAAGGGACTCTCAAGAGTCTTTTCCAGCACCATAGTTCAAAAGCATCAAGTCTTTGGTGCTCAGCTTTCTTTATGGTCCAACTCTCACATTTGTACATGACTAGTGGAAAAAACATAGATTTGAGTAGATGGATCTTTGTCAGCAAAGTGATGTGTCTGCTTTTTAATATGCTGTCTAGCTTTGTCATAGCTTTTCTTCCAAGAAGCAAGCACCTTTTAATTTCATGGCAGCAGTCACTGTCTGCAGTGATTTTAGAGCCCAAGAAAATAAAGTCTGTCACTGTTTCCATTTTTTCCCCTTCCATTTGCTATGAAATGATAGGACTCGATGACATGATCTTCGTTTCTTTGAATGTTGAGTTTTAAGCCAGCCTTTTCACTCTCCTCTTTCACTTTCATCAAAAAGCTCTTTAATTCTTCTTTGCTCTCTGCCAATATAATGGTTTCATCTGCATATCTGAGATTATTGATATTTCTCCCAGCAATCTTGATTCCAGCTTGTGCTTCATCCAGCCCGGCATTTCACGTGATGTGCTCTGCATATAAGTTAAGTAAGCCGGGTGACAATGTACAGCCTTGATGTACTCCTTTCCCAGTTTGGAACCAATCTGCTCTTCCATGTCTGGTTCTGACTGTTGCTTCTTGACCTGCATACAGGTTTCTCAGGAGGCAGGTACGGTGGTCTGGTAGTCCCATATCTTAAGAAGTTTCCACAGTTTTTTGTGATCCCTCATGAGATGGCTGGATGGCATCACTGACTCGATGGATGTGAGTCTCAGTGAACTCCGGGAGTTGGTGATGGACAGGGAGGCCTGGCGTGCTGCGATTCATGGGGTCGCAAAGAGTCGGACACAACTGAGCGACTGATCTGATCTGATCTGATACCCAGTATCAAATATTATTAAAATTATTGACTCCCTTTGGCTCAGTGATAAAGAATATGCCTGCAATACAGGAGACACAGGAGACCCAGATTCGATCCCTGGGTAGGGAAGATCCCCTGAGGACATGGCAACCCACTCCAGTATACTTGCCTGGAGAATCCTATGGACAGAGGAGCCTGGTGGGCTACAGTCCATGGAATCACAGAGTCAGACACGACTGAAGCGACTTAGCACATCCAATCAACAGCCGGTAAATATTTTCCTCCTAAAAATTTGGCTAATACATTCTGTTCAGCATCAATTTCACCAGACTCTCAGCTGTGGTTTGCCTTTATCTTGGAAGAGACACACCTTTTCTAGACCATGCACAGGGCCCCTCGAGCTGTCACAATCTATGCAGACAAGATCTTCACTACATCTACTCTTCTCCAGGAGAAGAGCTGCCATTATATTGATGACATACTCCTTCAAGGAGACTTATTTGACACTTACTAAGGCTTCTCTGGTAGCTCAGACAGTAAAGAATCCACCTGCAATTTAGGAGACCCAGGTGCAATCCTTGGGTTGGGAAGATCCCCTGGAGAAGCGAAAGGCAGCCCACTCCATATTCTTACCTGGAGAATTCCATGGACAGAGGAATTTGGAAGCCTACAGTCCGTGGGGTTGCAAAGAGTCAGCACAATTGAGCTACTAACAGTAAGGGCGTTTAAATCCAGCTTCTTTTAGTCATTTTGGGGTTCTGATGACAGCAAATTTTACTTCCAAAATGGATCAACAAGCACTTAGACTTTGGCAGCCTCTTCCCAGGCCTTCTCAGCCTCTTCTCATGCCCTCCACCAAGGATCCCTGGACCACTTATGACAGCCATGTTTGCCCAAAGCTTCCTAATGCAAGAAAATGCTCTCAGCCTTTAGCTACACATGATTAAAACAGCAAATAACTGGCTCCATGCTGGGCTCTCTGGACAGTGGAGACTCTCACAGACCTTGAGCTTGTGACCCTCTGTACCCAGACGTGCATTACACTGGAGCATGGAGACAGAAGCCTCCTTAAGGCTTAAGACTTTGAGACATGGTGGAGCCAAATTTGGGCCCTCTGGCATGTTCCTCCGGCAGAAGGGGTTGGCTTCCCCTGTCAGTCCTGTGCCAAATGCCACGTGTGAGAGGATGTGACCCCTCCCACAGACTCTTTGGCTACTTGGGAATCCCTGTGGGATTCACTGAGTGAGCAGCAATGGAAGTTCATTGATTGTGTGAACGGCGCTGATAAACATCATGGGTGACAGAAGTATGGTAAAGTGTTGCTCTTTTCCATCCTTTAGCCAGGAGGATCCAGATAAAGGAGGGGACCCAAGAAACAGCACACTTAGCCACACTTCAGGCAATCTCTGCACTGGGTGTCCTGGCCAACAAGCGGCCCCCACTTTCACATTTAATATACATTGCTGGGCCATGGCCTAAAAATTGTTCCCTTCAAGGTAAAATTCACCTGCTGTGCAGGAGGCACACAGGATGCAGTTTTGATCCCTGGGTCAGGAAGATCCCTTGGAATAGGAAATGGCAACCCACTCTCCAATATTTTTGCTGGAAAAATCCCATGGACAGAAGAGCCTGGCGGGCTAAAGTCCATAGAGCTGCAACAAGTCAGGCACGACTGAGCAAGCGAGAGCTTCAAGGGTAAAATTAAATAAAAACAAACAGAACCAAAATCATGACCCTCGGAAACTTTTGCCTCACAGACACCCAAAATATAAATCGACATCACACGACTGTCTGTATACTAAGGCCACGGTGCAAGGCCTAACTTAACACTCCTTACTTTCTTTGGGATTACAGATAATACTTGTAGTAACAAAGACATGTATTTTACTTTTCAAAGTGTGCAATACTGGGTGTTGCAAAAGGTATTTAATAGGACTTTCTTGTCCCTGATGAGTCCCAGATAACTGGTTTGATTGAGAGGTGTAATGACCTCAAACAACTTCTTTTCAAATTCTATTCCAACAATGGACCCCTAGATGGGTTTCTATCTTGTCTCAGGTTGTAACCTGTCTTTATGAAGTTTTGATCTTACTCCCATTCCTTAAGGGCTGGAGGCCAGATGGAGGTGCATACTTTCCTGAGACATATTACCCAGAGGTTATGCCACAGGCTGGACAGCTGCTCATCTGATATGGGGCCCCTTTGAACTGTTTAAACTTCCACCAAAGAATAAGAACAAAAACACTCTCAAATGAAGTTGTGTATCCTTCTGTTGACTGGATCTTCTTACTACCAGTCTAGGTGTTTTCATTAGTTTACAGTCTGGGGGCTCAAGTCCTCAAAGTAAGCCATTGTTTTCATGCAGGAACAGCAAATGCTGAGACCCACATCAACCTGTAGGGGGGTGGTATCCACCTGGACAGGTCACTTCAGTCCCACATCCCAGCTGACAACTCCTTCCAAGAGCTCATCACTGGGGTGACATGCTCCCACTCAAGGACCTCACTGTTGGAGTGCCTTCAACCCCTGGAGACAACTTTACCCTGGATGATGAGATCTCTGCCCCAGCATTGCCCATACACTCATTGTCTCTCTTAAGGCACATGTTGGACACAGGACATTTTTGCTTTTCTTCCTTTGATATTAGTGATTCTGCTGAGCTTCTGATCTTGCTGTCTGCTTAGCTCATGCCTATGCAAAAGAGTTCATACCTTACATCACTTAAAAACTTAATTCAAAATGGATCACAAATCTAAGTATAAATCCTAAAATGATATAACTTCTAGAAGAAGAGGAGAAAATCTTTTCAACCTTGGGTTAAGCAAAGCTTTCTTAAATATGATTGCCAAAGCATGATCCTTATAAGAAAACACTGGTAAATTGAAGTTAATGACAGCTGAAAACATTTATTCTTTGAAAGATAATAAGAGAATTAAAATATAGGTCATGAACTTGAGGAAAATGTTTGCAAAGCATGTATATGATAAAATATTTAGATCTAGAATATGTAAAGAACTCTCAAACAACCAATAAGCAATAGGCAAAGGAGTTGAATACTTCATCAAAGAAGATCCATGAATGGCAAATACATAAGTGTGTGAAAAAATGCTGAACATTATGAGTGATTAGGAAAGCTCAAATTAGAACCACAGTGAAACGCCTCTGTAGACCTGGGGTATTACAGTGGCTAAAATTTAAAAGATGGATCATACCAAGTTTTTTCCAGGGTATGGAATAACTAGAGCTCTCATACATTGCTGGTGGGATGTAAAAAATGGTAGAAGCAGTTTGGAGGACAGTTCAGCAGTTTCTTATAAAGCTAAACATCTACCGTACGGTCTAGCTCGTCCACGCCCAGTTATTCACCCAGTGGGAACCTGAAAGTCCACAGGAACTTTAAATACAACAGCCTCAAACTAGAGACAACCCAAATGCCCTTTGGCAGGTCAATGGATGAACAAATTTGACCTGTCTATATAATGTGATGCTGCTGCTGCTGCTGCTAAGTTGCTTCAGTCGTGTCTGACTCTGTGCGACCCCATGGACTGCAGCCTACCAGGCTACTCCGTCCATGTGATGCTACTCAGCAATAAAATAACTATTGATACATGCAACAACATGGATGGATCTCAAAATAGTTACACTGATGCCAGATATAAAGGAACACGTTGCTCTATGATTTCATTTTCATAAAATGCTAGAAAATGCCAACTTATTGATAGTGGCAGAAAGTAGATCCCTGGCTGTCCAGGTAATGGGGACGGAGGATGGCAGAGATGGACATGAGAGAGGGATTATAAAGCAGCACATGAAGACTTTGGGGAGGTGATGGGTTCATTGATTATCTTGATTGCAATGATAAATGTATACTAAAACATTTTAAATACATGTAATTTATTTTATGTCAATGATGCTCCAATAAAGTATTATGAGATTAAAATGAAGAAACACGTGTAAAGCCCCAAAAGGGTCAGGCGTGTATACAATCCTAGTGGCTGGAAGCTGATGTTGTTACGGTTTATTTTTACTGAGTGGATCTCTCATCAGACGAAGGTCTGGCTGTTACGTCTTTTCAGCACTTTGGAATGAACCCCATCATTTATCTCTGACAGTTAGTGGTCTGCCTCTCTAGGCTCTCCCCCAGCCCTTTCTCTCCTTCTGGAAATGATCTCTGCTGATTCATAACCCCCAACCTGGCCTTCCTTACCACGGTGAACTCTGACATCGAGGTGACATTCAGGTTCCCCTGTTCCCACTGCTCGCTTGCACATGAAGATGATTGATCCACACTCCGAGGGCTCCCTCTATCCACACAATTACCAAAATATTTTGTCTTTGCAGAGCACAGACCCTTTCCAGGGAGAGACCTGGGAGCCCCTCCCCTGTTTACCACATCGGACTGGCTATCTGTCCTTCTGATCATCTTTGGTCTCCAAACGATCTTTAATTTCAGGCAGAGGGAAAAGAAAAGGCTTACCGAACCTTGTTTCAGGGCTCCCAGCAGAGCTGTCGCTTCTCGGTCTTAGTCAAAGGCCCCCTCCGTCAGCGACTGGCCACTTAGCATTTGTTAATGGGTAACTTCCACAGGCTTTAAGTGTTTTCTTGGAATTGATCTTCCTGTGAAAAGTATGCTTTGGAGACATGAAATAACCATGAGAACCTTAAATGAATTTCACTATATCAAATGGAGATAAACAATGCTTTTGAAACGCGCGATACAGGGAATAAAGGGCTGTCAGGCATCAAGACGGGGAGCGTGATGAGAGGGCCTGTGGACCACTTGCGGCTGAACTCTTGCGGCTTGCCCCGAATGTCTGCATTTGCATTCGAGAGGTGAATGTACACCGTGAATCAGTTTCACTGCCTTGTGATACAGTACTTCCTGCTCTGTCCCCACTGCAGGCCTGTCCCCACTGGGGTGGGGGAGTATCTGAATCACTCTTCTCTCTTCCAGAGGGTGATGGCTTTGCCTGGGAAAGAAAGACGAGACGTTCTGCTCTCTCCTCACCCCTTTCCCCCATCTGTTGCAAAGAGCCTGTAGACCTTGGAAAAAGGGGGTGCCGGGGCCCCAGTTCTCCAGGAATGTGGAAGTGTGGAGACATTGCATCAGGGTGGGAGAACAGAGATTAGCCCTCTTGTCCACCCCTCCCTCACAGAAGTGAGGGGGGGAGGGGGCTCCATCCCTCTGGATGCTCAGTCAGCAGGTGTTGTCCGAGGGCAGCCCATGCCCAGCTCTGTGTGGGGCCAGAGGTTCAGGCGGGACGAGCCTTGGCCCCCTCCTCACTCTGTGCACAGTGAGGGCACGTCAGCCTCTGACCCTCACGCTGTCACCTCGTCCCCTCACCCTGCCCTGTGTTCGCTTAGCTCGTGTCACCACCTGCCTCTGGACACAGCTGCGTCTGTTCACGTTTCACCACCGAACGTCAGCTCCACGAGGATGGGCCTTTTCTTGTCCTGCTCAGAGCTGTGTCCCCAAGCCAGGGGAAGATCCCGGCGCATAGTGGACACTCTGTTTTGTGAGTGAATGTTGTTGGACTTGCTCTAGTGGAGGAAACAGGAGGCACAGAATTGCAGGCGTCCTCAGGCGACTGCCTTCCTTGGTGTGTGAGGGCGAGTGCCCAGGGAACACAGGAGGGGCTCTCAGAGCGTCTGCTATGATCACAAGAAAACATTCCTGTGCATGGAGCACCTGGACTCTGAACAGCAAACTCCATCCTCACTTAACCGAGGCCAACCCAGCCCCCTGCCAGTGACAGCCTCCCACTGCCACTAGGCCACTTGGATCTGCACGCATCCCACCTAAACCTGGCCCTCCCTGTGGGCGGAGAGAGGGTCCCACTGGGCCTTCTGTGCTGTGTCTCCCCGGGTCATTGGCCCTGGGGTCGTGCAGGTGTGATTCTGATGCGGGAGGCTGGGTGGGCTCAGAGATGCTGCGCTTCTAACGTGCTCCAGGTGATGCTGCTGGTCCACGGAGCACATGCTGGGTGGCAGGGTGGTAAGTGTACACCGTATTTGTACACTGATGTGGTAAGTGCTTACTGAGGGCCTACTGCATGCTGGTCACCGGGACATGGTGGCGAGCAAGATGAGCGTGGCCCTGCCCTGTGGAGCTCACACTCTGTCAAAAACACAGAAAGGGATGAACCAGTGACATGTGCCTTTTTCTTTTTTTTTTTCCACAGAGGGGAAACTGAGGTCTATAGAGGGAAAAGGATCTTACGATGAGGGAGCTGGGATTCAGAGAGGTTAGTAACCTGCCCGAATGACACAGACAGGAAGTGGTGGAGCAGAAGAACGCCTAGCAGTGTGATCGATCCCCAAGCCCACAAGCTCACCCCAGTGTCCCACTCGGGTGCTGCCTACAGGGAGCCTGCAGGGAAGCCCAGCTCTTCCTGCCAGGGTGTGGGGTGTGGGGGCCCAGGGAACAGTCTGGCTGGGCTCCCGAGGCTGGTCTTGGGGTGCATCCTGAAGGGTCAAGTCAGAGGATGGCTCCCATCCCGGACAGAGCCTGGATTTGGGGCAGGAGGACTGTTCCCCAGCAGAGCCCAAGGGGAAGCTGGGAGTCAGGCCTAGGAAAGCTGAATCCCACAGCCAAGGCAGAGGGGAAAGCGAGGAGTAGTGCCTGGTTAGGAGCAGGGTCCCTAGGGATGCCTGAACACCCAGGAGTGTCCCTTGATGGGTCTGGCCTCCCCACGCAGGTCCAGTGCCTGTGAGGATGGGGTCAAGGTGGGGATGCACCATGTCAGGGTTTGCTCAGCCCTGGCAGAGGTTAGCATGTGTGGTACTCCAGGGGCTCCATTTGCATCCGAGGGAGGCAGGATGCCTTCAGTTATCAGAAGCAGGTCTTCTGAGTGTGCCTCCTGGATCAAGTCTTCTTTGGAGGTAATAATTAAAGTGGGCACATTAAGGAAGCGACAGCCCAGGGCTCAGGGGAGGAGGAGAAGGGAGGATGCGGTGCAGACCTAGAAAGAGGGATCTGGGCACCAGGACAAGTGATACTCAGATGGAGGCTTCTCTGTGAGCCCAAGACTCCCCCGCGGCCCCGGGGAGGAGGGCTTCTCAGTCTGTGTCAGTTCCTTGAGCTATAAAACAGCTTCATGCAGTCCCTTCCTTGGAGAGTGGTGGTGAGAACTGATCTGGTGGTTACACACACAACCTGGCACACAAAAGGTCCCTGCCCCAGCCCCCGCCCCTCTGCTGATCAACTGTGGGTGGCATCACTGGCGTTCTAAATGGGACCTGAATGGGAGGCGTGTTCAGGCTCCTGGTTTCCGCTGACTCTGACTCTTCATGACTGTAGAGCCTGGTCTCACTCTGCTTTGCTCTCTGTGCTTTGGGTACCCAAGCAAATTTTTTCCCCCATGTCTTGGGTATGGCCCAGGGAAGGGAGGAGTTTGGGCTACATTTCCCCAAAGAAGCCTTGGTTGTCATGCTTAGCAGTAATAGAAGCCATTAAGACTTTTGGATTAACCCCAGTCTATAACAAAGCTTTATGGAAAAAATATACTCTGAGCTACAAAAAAAAAAAAATAGGAACATGACATTCCTAAATTATTGGAGAAGAATGAATATCTGTCATGCACCCTTGCATGCCAAGCATGTGCTAAGTTCTTGCATATATTAATTTACTTAATTCTTAGAATGATCCAGTGAGATTGATAGTGTTAGCCTTATTTATTTTTTTCTGGCATACATTTATTTTATTTTAAAAATTAACCTTTTAGGGGGCGGGGATAATTGAAGAGCCCTATGAAGTTATAGGAAATTATACAGTGATCTTTTCCTGTTCCTCCCTAGGGTATAACTATCATTGCTGGAAATAACAAGAGAAGCAAAGAGTACTCTGAAAAGTGGACAGAGGAAGGCAGATGGGTTAGCAACCCCAGGACTGGAGGAACATGGTAGCATGATGTCTTAGACGCCTCTCCCCTGCCCTACAGAAGAAGGAGACCCAGGCCCAGTTTCTCTATTAGCCCCACTTGGCAACGGATGGCACCCAGATAAGCCCCTTCTTCCACTGGATCTAATGGGAGCCCTGCCCACATCATTTAGGCCTGACGGATTCTACCACAGCCCCCAGCCAGGAAAGCACTTCTCAACCTGTGGAGGAAGTGACATTTAGTTTAGTTTAAAAAAAGAAAGGAATGAGACAGATCTTGTGTGCCCTTTATCCATTTCTCCCTAATAGTAACATCTTGTAAAGCTGCAAGACAATATCATAATCAGGAGACTGACATTGATGCAACCCACCCATCTTGCTCAGATTTCTCCAGTTTTCAATTGTACTCATTCATGAGCATGGGTGTGTGGGTGGGGGGTATCTCTGCTCACCCTGAGCCACTGTGACCACACCAAAATGGTAGCTTCTATCTGCCCTGAGCTCCTTGCACTTCCAGCTTGCTACCAGAGCTTGGTGACTCTGACTCTATGTTCCAAACTGAGATTCCCAGGAGGGGAAATTTGATAGCTGGGCCAGTGTGGACCCCCTATTCATCTCAATACTGTTTGTAAGCTGAGGGTTGCTGGGGTGGTGGAAGGGGGAGAGGAACTTATCAGGGCTATGGGCTGAGCAGGGAGGGATAGGCTAGGAGAAAATAATCAGCATTTGTAAAATGATGGGAATTATAGTCCTCAGTTTTCAGATAAGGAAACTGAAGCTCAAAGAGGTACAATGAGTTGCTGAAGATGGTAGAGTGACCTCAATACTCATTGCAGCACTGTTTACAGTGGCTAGGACATGGAGCCAGCCTGGCTGTCCATCAACAGATGAGTGGATGGAGAGGCTGTGGTGCACGTGGGTGGTGGGGTATTACTCAGCCATTAAAAGGGAATGTATTTGAGTCAGTTCTAATGAGTTAGATGAACCTAGAGCCTATTATACAGGGTGGGGTGGGTCAGAGGGAAAGAAAAAAAAACGAATACCACATATATGTGGAGTCTGGAAGTGCTGAGGAACCTATCTGCAGGGTGGCGATGGAGATGGGGGCTTCCCAGGTGACTCAGTGGGTAAAGAATCTGCCTGCCAATGCAGGAGATGCAGGAGATATGGGTTCTAGCCCTGGGTCAGGAAGATCCCCTGGAGGAGGACATGGCAACCCACTCCAGTATTCTTGCCTGGAGAATCCCACGCACAGAGGAGCCTGGAGGGCTATGCTCCATAGGGTCGCAGAGTGTCAGACAGGACTGAAGGGACTTAGCACGCACTCACGCATGCAGTGGAGATGCAGACACGGAGAAGGGAGAGGGTGGGGTGAATGGAGAGAGTAGCATGTACACAGAGTCGCATATACGCTGCCATATGTAGAGTGGGCGGCCAGGGGGAACTTGCTGTGTGACTCGGAGCTCAGATCGGTGCTCTCTGACTGCCTGGAGGGGTTGGGATGAGGTGGGAGGTGGGAGGGAGGTTCAAGAGGTAGGGGATGTGTGTATGCCTATGGCTGATTCATGTTGACGTGTGGCAGAAACCAACACAGTTTTGTAAAGCCATTATCCTTCAATTAAGAATAAATAAAGAAAGATGGCACATCCAGCAAGCTGGAGAATCACGATTTATACCTGAGGTTCAACTGCCACCCAGCCCGCAGCCCTCAAGCCCTCTTGCTTTTCTGGCTCTTCTCCTATCTACTCCTCTCCCCTGCCACTTCCAGCCAGGTCAAACAGAACAGGAAGTGGGGAGAAATGACTTCCCTGAGGGGAGGGATAAGGGGGAAGCTCCTGGGGCCCGTGAGGGTGAAGTCCCACCGGGCCCCCTTTGTACCTGGGGTGTCAGCAGATCCCCCCAGGGCCTGCTCCCGAGGCCGAGGCTGCCCCAGCTCTCCTTCACGAGCAGGCCCGAGGAAGTCAGCAACCCTGACTCTCGTGCTCAATTATTCACGCCAGTAAGGGTTTAGTTAAAATTTCATGACAGTCATCATGTTTCACCCAGACAGTTCATGGCCTTGCGTTTTTGCCTGAGTCCAGCCGTCCCACCACTGAGATCTTCATCCAAAGCCTTTCAACCTCCACAAACCGGTTTTGATAACACGTCCTCTTGTGATTGCTGAAAAGTCCAAAGCGGGGCAGGCCTCCTGTAGACCCAGCACCCTGGTGACTGTGGTTAAACAAGGACCTCTTGGGAGGAGGGCTGTGAGGTCTGCCAACTGTGTGGTCCTGCCCTTGGGTTCCAGGAGGCAACTCTGATCTCTGTCATTTACTCAGCGGGATCTATGGGATGATTCCAGGTAAACAACAGCTAATTATAGAAGAAGGGAGACTGTACCTGGAGGTTACAGAAAACCACATCTCTGTAGACGGGGGCAGTGGGAGGATGTGTGTGCATCCCCTTCAGGGTGTCTTAGGGTCAGGTAGGTGACCAGGTAGGAGAAACCCTAGTTTCTCCACTTGGAAGGAGGGCTGATGAACCTTCCTTCACGGAGCACTAGTGAGGGTCCCAGGAGAGGGGCTGTGGGAAGCTCTCAGCATGGTACTGTGCACAGCACCTGCTCCGATAAGTGGCTGTTGACTTGAAGTGGGTGCCAGATGACTTGCTGAGCTGGGTGAGATGGGGATGGGGAGCCCTGGCTTCTGGGCCTCCCCTCTCCCACTGCTGATTGTCTGAGGAGGCTCTGGGCACCACTGGGCAATGAGAAGGTGGATCTGCATTGAGGAGAACCAGACATGGAGAGTCAGGGAAGTGGGCAATAGACTTCTTTGCTCTAACAGACAAGAGAGCTTCAGAGGGAGCCCAAACAGATCTGATAAGAGACGGCATTTAGAGAAACTGGGGGCCGGTGAGAGATGGCCGGCAAGGTCCGTCCAGGCCTTCCAGAAACAAAACAGAGCAGGGTGTGTCCTGAAAGCCGGCAGAGCACCACCCACCGTGAGGGCTGGGAGCAGGTGGAGCCTAGAGATCTGGGTGAAGAGAGCACCCTTGATAGCAGAGAAAAGGGCGATGCCTGGGCTCAGAGATTCACCACAGGCCCTGGGAATGGATACCCCGTGGTATCCATCTATATCCCCTCTGCATCCACTGATGCAGGGCCTGTTAATGGGATAACTGGGAAGACCTGGCACATAACTGGGAGCATTCAGGGTAGTGTAGATTCTTGGAGATAGCAGGGATTCTATGGGACCGTTGCTTAGGACCTGGGCAAGAAACGAGTCTAATCCTGGGAGGGAGCCATGGCAGAGTGAAGGGAACAACTGGACCTCAGGGAGATCTGGGTTCTGTGTGACTTAGGGCCAGTCACTCGGCCTGTCTGTACTTCTGCAGAACAAGATCATTTCTAAGACCTCTCCCAGAGCCTTGATTCTAGAGGGTTCTGTGTAAATGCTTCCCCCCACCTCCACCTTAAACATGACCAGTGGCTTCCCAGCTCAAATCCACCTTCTGCCAGAAGAAGGCACGTCAGCACCAGGAAGCCATAGTGCAGAGTCAGCAGCCCTCACGGTCACTGCGTGATGTGGGTCTGGCGGTGACAGGGCTGCTCGGTTCATTAGAGTCTGGGGATAACGTGCCCTCGCCCTTGGAGATGCCATCACAGGGTGGTTTCTTCAGCTTCCTCTGTGGGAGGAAAGAAAAGAGAAGAAGGGGCAGCGGGAGATGAACCTGACTCACACCCCTGGGGGAGAAGCTGACGCAACAGAGTTTTGTGCTGGTCTCAGCTTGGAGACTTAGATGCTGGAAGGGAGGCAGCCATTAGGCTCTTTCATTTCCTGTGACAGGAACCTCAGGGCAACCTGGCTTGAGCTCAGAAGGGATTTATTGGTTTTATGCTACTGACAAGCTCAGGGATGAGCCTTTAGTTTGACCTTGTTGCAGGGGCTCAAATGATGCTACCAGGACCTCCTCCATCTTTTAGCATCTCTACCTCCTGCAGAGTCAGGCTCAGATCCCCCTTCTTGGAGGCCAGATGGTTTTCCCTCCAGACTGAAGTCCAGCAGAGAGGAGAGAGCTTCCTCAACAACTAGTCAAAAGTCCTGGGCCGATTTCTATTGGCTCCAAGGGCCACACACTTATCCCTGAATTGATCTGGGTCAGTGAAGAGAAATGTGGTGATTGGCTTAATTCAACGAAGACTCATCCTGCAGTCCAGAAGTGGGGTTGATTCAGCCTAAGCCAGAGATGGGCTGACATAGGGGAGGAAGAAATCCTCAGGGGGAGATTACAGCTTTACTAGTAAAAAGGTGCCAGGGCACCGGGTGGCAATGGCTTACAGATATCCTCTACTGGCCTTAGGGTGGTGGGCAAGAAAAACAAATGTGTAAAATCAAGGGAATAGTGGGGAGAAAAGCCTAGTAGACGTGAAGTATGGCTGATCTTATTTCATTTCCCCAACAGTTTAATGAGAGTGTGACTACTATTATCCTAAACCCAGAATCTATCTTTTCATGTTGAAAGAATCTTCCAAAGCACCTGGTCTGACATCCTTGTGTTCAGAGATAAGGCAACAGACCTAGAAAATTTAAGTGACCATCTCAGGGTCCCACAGTTCATCAGCAGAAGACTCAGGTCTTCCCAGAGAGAGGTTGTTCCGCTGGTGTCCATCTGCTCAGAGGAGCTGCAGAATTACAATGAAAGCTCTGTAGGGCAAGCCTGGCTCTCACTCAGACAGATAGGACAGGCTACGTGAGCCAGAGTCCACTCTGCCCTGGCTGAGTGGAAAAGGGGGTCCCTCATCACCTGCCTGTCCCTCCCACCCTCTCTCCTACATGAGCAGGTGTCTCAGTAGATACACCCAGCTGGGCCCTGCTCGAGACTCTCAGAGGATCCTGGGGATCTCCACACTTCACACTCCTGATGAGTAATTGACCCCAACCTCTGCCGTCAGATCCTATCTCCCTGCAGGTCTGTGAAAGCAGACAAATTAACTCTGGAGTATGAGAGCTGGGGAGGCTATCCATGGTCATCTAGCCAAAACCCTGCATCTTATAGGAGGCAGACTGAGACCCAGGAGAGGCAGGGCATTGCAAGGCAGGCAGAGCGAACCAGGTAGAAAGGCTCCTGGATCCCAGGCTAATGCTCTCCCACTACCCACTGATCTGGCTGACTGCTTGAGCCCTCAGCTGCCCTTCTCATGACCCTCCGTGGGGACCATCAACCCTCTTAAGTTATACACATTTATGCTCCAACAACCTCTCTCCCTTAAATGAGGGAGTGAGTGAAAGTCACTCAGTCGTGTCTGACTCTTTGATCCCATGGACTAGTCCATGGAACTCTCTAGGCCAGAATACTGGAGTGGGTAGCCTTTCCCTTCTCCAGGGGATCTTCCCGACCCAGGGATTGAACCCAGGTCTCCCGCATTGCAGGAGGATTCTTTAACAGCTGAGCCACAAGGGAAGCCCTTTGCAAGGTGTATCCACCCTCGTATTTAAACATGAAACAACACGGTCAGAAAGCAGTTAGGGGTTGTGCAAAGTTAGTTGCCCACCATTCAGAGATCAAGGCCAGCTCTCTGTGTCTCAGGACAGAAGCCTTCAAAGAGTTTGTGTCACTGTTATCTTCCTAGATCCCAGCAAGACTGGAGTCCCTGGAACTGTCGCCCTACTTATAGATATAAGAACCAGGTTCAGAGAGGCCCAGCGCTCTGGGCTCCCTCACACAGCTGGTCAGTGGTGAAGAGGGTGTGGTCAGGTTGCCTGGAGTCCAGTTTCTGGTAGCTTGTCACCTTGCCACTCCTACAGCTGGGAATGGCCTTCCAGAGGGTAATGGAAATCTGACCAAGGAAGATGCAGAAAGTTAGGGGTTGTGTTTTTCATCCAGTGAGACATCTGGATGGGGCAAGGGTTGGGGTGGGGCGTGATGAAAACCCAATAGCTTGAAAATGCCATCAGGCCAACCTCCTCCTCTATCTCTCCTCAGAGTCCTTGGGTGTGCGGACGCCCTCGAGGTCATAGCATGGCTGTTCCATGTGAGCTTCAGGCTACCTTTCAACCTGCACAGCTGGTGGCCAACCAGGAGAATCCAGAGGCCCCTGACCTTCCAGGGAATATTCCCTCTCTCACATTCTGCTGGTGGGATATTCACTGGGGTAATCCTAGCAGGGGGCTTCCCAGGTGGCTCTAGTGGTTAAAGAACCATCCTGTCAAATGCAGGAGATGTAAGAGACATGGGTTTGATCCCTGGGTTGGGAAGATCCCCTGGAGGAGGGCATGGCAACTCACTCCAGTATTCTTGCCTAGAAAATCCAATGGACAGGAGAGCCTGGTGGGCTACAGTTCATGGGGTTACAAAGAGTCAGACACAACTGAAGTGACTTAGCACACACATATGCACACAACCTTAGCAGAGGACAGTTGGTCAGTGTCTATCAAAATTCAAAATGCACATATCCTTTGTCTCAGAAATTTACCTTCTAGGAGTTGCTCATTCTGAAATAGTGTATAGAGTACAAAGCAATGTAAGGGTCTTCACAACGGTGTTATTTGTAATAGCAAAATTGGAGAAATCTAAATGTCCATCAGTAGGAGATTGGTTACTTAAATTATGGTACAGCCATACCATTGAATACTGAGCAGCCATTAAAATGATTGAATTTGGCCTCTAGGTTTTGACTTGGGAGAATATTCTTGATGTGTTTTTGAATAAAGGAAGTAGCATGCTGAAAAATGTGAACAGCATGATAAAGATTCTAATAGTCTTGGTTTGTACATAGATAAGTATCTGGCTGGGTGTATATCTGTGGGAGACTCTCAGGAAAATTCCTCATGCATTGAGGCCTGTGTGTTACATGAACTCTATGTCCCTTATTCAAGGCTATTTGTGCCTGAGATCCCTTCCCATTTTGCCTACATCATCAATGTTCCCATCTCTCCTGGATCATTCCAACTAGTGTACAAACACGTGCATGCTCATTCACTTCAGTCATGTCCAACTCTTTTCAACCCCATGGACTGTAGCCCATCAGGCTCCTCTGTCCATGGGGCTTCTCCAGGCAAGCATACTGGAGTGAGTTGCTATGCCCTCCTCCAGGGGATCTTCCCCACCCAGGGAGTGAACCTGAGTCTCTTGTCTCTTGCGTTGGCAGGTGGGATCTTTACCACTAGGGCCACCTATGTACAAACACACCATTCTCTAATCCCCCCAAATAAAATCAGTATTAAATCTCTTCTGCTACCTTTGCATCCCTTCACAGTAAAAACAAAGGAGTCACTGTTCTTACTGTCTTTGATTTCCCTCTTCTCATTTTCTTCTCACTGCACTCTAAATGGATTTCAGCCCCTCACACTCCACCATAACTGCTCTTGACAAGGTCACCAATTACCCATGAATTAATAAGCCCAATGGTCAAGTTTCAATGACATTTGAACTATCAGTATTTGGAATAGTTGCTCATGCCTCTTTGAAACCTTTTCTCCTCTCTGTTCTGGGATCCCACCCTCTCTTGACTGCTACCTCCCTGAATTCTTCTCCTCTGTCTCCTTTGCTGGTTCTTTCTTGGCTCCTCAACCTATCACCCTTGAGTTATTCTAGGGTTCTGCCCCATGTTCTCTTCTCCTTATCCTCCCCCACCCTCTTGGGCACATCACCAACTTGTGGCTTTATATGCCTTTCATATGCTGATAGCTCCCAAATGTACATTTCAGCCTGGACCTTTTTCTGAACTCCAGGCTTGTATATCCAACTGCTTGTTCACCCCTCTCGCCTTACCTTCCTGGCTTCCTGCCTCCCTTCTTCCTTTCCTTTCTTCTTCCCTAACTCCTTCTCTCTCTCTCTTTCCTTCTACCCAAAATCACATATTACCTCTGTAATTTGTGCACACAAGCTCATGCGTGTGTGTGAAACAGCCTTACAAAGAAGAGCTGTTTGCAATAGAAAGCAATTCTACACTTTACAGAAAAGGTTTGCCAAAGCCTTCCTTGAAATGCTGCACTCACCAGGGGCCTACAGAAAAAGATTTTGATTTATAAACCCATTTCTTTTATGCTTCAATGCAACCCTTAAAAACATGCTCAATTTCTGTTTCAAGTTCTGTCCAATTCAACCAATGTTTTCCTAAGTTCTTACTAAGAGCTGGGTGCTGCGCTTGGCACTGTAGGGGAACAGAGATGAATAAGATCTATATTCCAAGGGAAACTGGCACTGTCAACTCTCTCACAGAGAAGGCTTTTAAGAAGAACTTACCTGGGGAGCTGATGCCGCAGGAGATTTAGCAAAGCCCTAAACATCATAAGTAGGTTGAACTGGCAGCCCAGAATGAAGACGTGGCCCGGGCTTCTGACAAAAATCCTTTCCTTGATTGAACTCTAGCCTGGCTCCTCTGGGCCCTCCTCTTACTAGGCCTAACCTTAGCCTATAAAGAATTGAACAAAACACTAACATAGTTTCTAACAGCTCAAGGCCACGTCCCTAGGATATCCACAGCCCCTCTTAAAAAGCCTGCTTGACAAAACTCCAGGCTGCCAGAAGCAGTTATTATTTGTTCTTCTAGCCAACACCTGAAGATTTGGCTACAGTCTCTCAGCCTTCAGGGGAGGGCAGGAGCTTAACTCATTGAGTGCCACTGAGAAAACCCAGGTGGTTTTTTTCTTTTTTTTTTTCTTTTTAAACATGGACCAAGTGTTCTTGCCTGGAGAATCCCAGGGACAGCGGAGCCTGGTGGGCTGCCGTCTATGGGGTTGCACAGAGTTGGACACGACTGAAGTGACTTAGCAATCTTCCTTCTTACTTTCTGTAATGTTTCACTTCCCTGACTCTGCTCAAGCCCCTGCCATCTCCCCTCCTCCTTCATCATTCTCTCTTTAAAATGCCCAATCAGAAACAGAAGATATTAAGAAGAGGTGGCAAGAATACACAGAGGAACTATACAAAAAAGATCTTCATGACCCAAATAAACAACGATGGTGTGATCACTCACCTAGATCCAGACATCCTGGAGTGTGAAGTCAAGTGGGCCTTAGGAAGCAGCATGATGAGCAAAGCTAGTGGAGGTGATGAAACTCCAGCTGAGCTAGTCAAACCTAGTGTCACTAGTTACTGAGTAAATTTTGTTTTCACTGGTGTGACTAGCGTCCGGCTGTGTTTATCCTCATCGTCTCTCAGACTGGAGGGGTAGCCAGAAGGGGTTTAACTATAGACCGAAGGATAGCTGAGGAATGGCAGAGTGAGTAGTTGCCAAAGTCACCATGATTTCCTCCTATGTTTCCTTCTAGAAACTTTGTAGTTTGCATTTTACATTTAGGTCTAAGATCAATTTTGAGCTAATTTTTGTGAAGGATAACATAAGGTCCATGCCTAGGCTCATTTTTTTTTTTTTGCAAATAGCTACACAATTACTCCAGCACCTTTTGTTGTGACCACCGTTATTTCTCCATTGACTTGTCATGCCCCTTTGTAAAAATTCAGTTAATTGTATTTATGTGAGTCTATTTTGGGGTTCTCTTTTCTGTCCCATTGATCTGAGCATCCAGCGTTCATTATCTTGAAAACTGTAGCTTTATAGTTAATCTTGAAATTGGATAATGTGAGTCCTCCAACTTTGTTGTGTTTTGTGGCATTACGTTGGCTCTTCTGGGTCCTTTGCCTTTCCACAAAAATCAGTTTGCCAATATCCATGTAATAACTTACTGGGATTTTGATTGGTATTGATTTGAGTCTATATGTCAAGGACTGTATCTTTTACTTAGACCTTTAAAATTTTCTTTTACCAGTGTTTTTACTATATAGACACTAATCCTATTTTGTTATGTTTATATATAAGTTCTTTGGTTTACTGGTGCTACTGTAAGTGGTATTTAAACAATTCAAACTCCATTTGTTCATTGCTGGTGTGCAGGAAAGCAATAGACTTTTGTACATGAACCTTGTGTCATATGGTCTTCATGAGTTCTAGGAGGGTTTATCTTGGCTGAATTTTTTTTTCCTGTAGAAAACCATGCCAGCTATGAATAAAGACACCTTTATGTCTTCCTTTATGATATCCCCACTTTTAATTTCTTTTCCATGTTTCTTTGTCCCAGCTAGGATTTCCAGTATAACGTTGAATAGGAGTGATAAGAAAGAGACATCCTTTCATTGTTCTTGACCTTTCAATTTTTCAAAGTTGCTCAGTCGTGTCCAATTCTTTGTGACCCTATGGGTATACAGTCCATGGAATTCTCTAGGCAAGAATACTGGAGTGGGTGGCCGTTCCCTTCTCCAAGGGATCTTCCCAACCCAGGGATCAAATCCAGGTCTCCCACATTGCAGGCAGATTCTTTACCAGAAGCCCAAGAATACTGGGGTGGGCAGCCTGTCCCTTCTCCAGGGGGTCTTCTTGACCCAGGAATCAAACTGGGGTCTCCTGCATTGCAGGTGGATTCTTTACCAGCTGAGCTACAAGGGCAGTCCATTCTTGATCTTAACCTTGCTATTAAGTATGATATTGGATGTACGTATTGTGTTGATGTTCTTCATTGTGTTGAGGACGTTTTCTTCCATTCCTAGTTTGCTGAGAGTTTTCTTTTTTTTGATGATGATGAATAAGCATTAGATTTTGTCAAATGCTTTTACTGCATCAACTGATATGATTGTATGATTTTTCTTCTTTAGCCTTTTGCTATGGTGGATTATACTGACTGATTTTCAAATGTTGAACTATCCTTGCATTTTCAAATATTGAACTATCCTTGACAATATGAAGTCTTCTAGCCCACGAACCCAGAATAAAATCCACTTGGTTGACATGTTTGTTATACATTGTTAGATTTGATTTGCTGATATTTTATCGATAATTTTTTGTTTGTAAGAGATAATGATCTGAAGATATTTTATAATGTCTTTGGTTGTTGGCATGCTATTGACTTCATAGGATGAACTAAGATGTGTTCCCTCTGTTTCTCTTTTTTGGAAGAGATTGTAGAGAATTGGTAATATTTCTTCCTTGAATATTTGGTAGAATTCACCAGTGAAAACAACCTGGCCTACTGTTTGCTTTTTTACAAGATTTTTAAAATAATTATTGATTCAATTTCTCTAATAGTTAAAGGGCTATTCAGGTTACCCATTTTTCTTTCTGTGAGTGTTGGTAGTGTGTGTATTTCAAGGAATGAGTCCATTTCAGCTAAATTATCAAATTCTATCAAACAGAATTGTTTCCTTATTATTACCTTCAGTTCAGTTCAGTTCAGTCACTCACTCGTGTCCGACTCTCTGTGACCCCATGAATCGCAGCACACCAGGCCTCCCTGTCCATCACCAACTCCCAGAGTCCACCCAGACTCATGTCCATCGAGTCAGTGATGCCATCCAGCCATCTTATCCTCTGTCGTCCCCTTCTCCTCCTGCCCCCAATCCCTCCCAGCATCAGGGTCTTTTCCAATGAGTCAGCTCTTCGCATGAGGTGGCCAAAGTACTGGAGTTTCAGCTTTAGCATCATTCCTTCCAATGAAATCCCAGGGTTGATCTCCTTCAGAATGGACTGGTTGGATCTCCTTGCAGTCCAAGGGACTCTCAAGAGTCTTCTCTAACACCACAGTTCAAAAGCATCAATTCTTCGGCGCTCAGCCTTCTTCACAGTCCAACTCTCACATCCATACATGACCACAGGAAAAACCATAGCCTTGACTAGACGAACCTTTCTTGGCAAAGTAATTCTGCTTTTGAATATGCTATCTAGGTTGGTCATAACTTTCCTTCCAAGGAATAAGTGTCTTTTAATTTCATGGCTGCAGTCACCATATGCAGTGATTTTGGAGCCCAAAAAAACAAAGTCTGACACTGTTTCCACTGTTTCCCCATCTATTTCCCATGAAGTGATGGGACCAGATGCCATGATCTTCGTTTTCTGAATGTTGAGCTTTAAGCCAACTTTTTCACTCTCCTCTTTCACTTTCATCAAGAGGCTTTTTAGTTCCTCTTCACTTTCTGCCATAAGGGTGGTGTCATCTGCATATCTGAGGTTATTGATATTTCTCCCAGCAATCTTGATTCCAGCTTGCATTTCTTCCAGTCCAGAGTTTCTCATGATGTACTCTGCATGTAAGTTAATAAGCAGGGTGACAATATACAGCCTTGACATACTCCTTTTCCTATTTGGAACCAATCTGTTGTTCCATGTCCAGTTCTAACTGTTGCTTCCTGACCTGCATACAAATTTCTCAAGAGGCAGGTCAGGTGGTCTGGTATTCCCATCTCTTTCAGAATTTTCCACAGTTTGCTGTGATCCACACAGTCAAAGGCTTTGGCATAGTCAATAAAGCAGAAATAGATGTTTTTCTGGAACTCTCTTGCTTTTTCGATGATCCAGCGGATATTGGCAATTTGATCTCTGGTTCCTCTGCCTTCTGTAAAACCAGCTTGAACATCTGGAAGTTCATGGTTCACATATTGCTGAAGCCTGGCTTGGAGAATTTTGAGCATTACTTTACTAGCATGTGAGATGAGTGCAATCGTGCAGTAGTTTGAGCATTCTTTGGCATTGCCTTTCTTTGGGATTGGAATGAAAACCGACCTTTTCCAATCCTGTGGCCACTGCTGAGTTTTCCAAATTTGCTGGCATATTGAGTGCAGCACTTTCACAGCATCATCTTTTACGATTTGAAATAGCTCAACTGGAATTCCATCACCTCCACTAGCTTTCTTCATAATGATGCTTTCTAAGGCCCACTTGACTTCACATTCCAGGATGTCTGGCTCTAGGTGAGTGATCACACCATCGTGATTATCTGGGTCGTGAAGATCTTTTTTGTACAGTTCTTTTGTGTATTCTTGCCACCTCTTCTTAATATCTTCTGCTTCTGTTAGGTCTGTACCATTTCTGTCCTTTATCGAGCCCATCTTTGCATGAAATGTTCCCTTGGTATCTCTAATTTTCTTGAAGAGATTTCTAATCTTTCCCATTCTGTTGTTTTCCTCTATTTCTTTGCATTGATCACTGAAGAAGGCTTTCTTATCTCTTCTTGCTATTCTTTGGAACTCTGCATTCAGATGCTTATATCTTTCCTTTTCTCCTTTGCTTTTCGCTTCTCTTCTTACCTTAGTATTCTTTTAATGTGAATAGGATCAGTAATGATGACCATCCTTTCATTTCTGATATTGGTAATTCATACATTCTCTCCTTTTTTCTTGTCCAGCCTGGCTAGAGAGGAGAAAAAGAAAAACTCCTTAATTTATAAAACTGTAAACTGCAGGGCCAAGTTTTGCTAGTTGTTTTGTAGAATTTTTGTTCTCTGGCATATGAATATAATAGTTGCATGTAATAATAAGGAATATAATAATTACATAAGGTGATGAGATGTTGTATCTCAAAAATGACAGAATTTTTAAATACTGCAATCCCGTGATCTTAAGAAGTTTAGAATTTTAACTTTTGGCACGTCATTTAATAGTTAACTGAGCATCTGCTATGTGTCAGGCGCTATGTGAGCCTTGGGGTACGGTGGTGAGCAAATTAGATATGGTCTCTGTTTTCAGGATAACTGTCTAACAGGAATCCAATAATGTTACAAATAAATGAAAAGTTGCTACTATGGTAAATTATTTAGGGAGAAAGGCATAGGGTCTATGACACTAATTCATAGAGGGATTTGACCAAGCTTAGGAAATCAGGGAAGCCTTCTTCAAGGAAGAGACAATGGAGCTGAGGTCTGAGATTGAGTAGAAGTTAAGTAGGCTGAAAGCAAAATATGTTTCTGGCAGGAGTGATAGCACATGCAAAGGCCCTGAGGTGGGAAGGACTATGTCAATATGAAGCCTAAAAGGCCAGTGTGTCTGAGAAGGACATAAGGTGTAGGACCATGGTGGGAACTGATGGTGGAGAGGGCAAGGCCTGGCCAGGCTGGAGTCGGGTGTTCCTTGTAAGAGCTGTGGGAGTTGTTCTTGCTATGACTAGTCTAAAATGCTAAGGCCGCTCTCCAGCTCCTGCCTTTTTTTCTCAGAAGAAAATGAGAGCTGGCAGAGGACCGTATTCATCACCTATTATCTTCTTCATTTAACCAGCCCTGTGGGGGCATTTGCATGGAGTTATACTTTTAAAATAACTAGTTTTATTGAGGTATAATTTATAATAAACTTCATCCACTTTAAACGTATGAATCTGTGAGTTTTAGTAAGCTTCAAGAGTTGTTGGAACTTCCTGGTGGTTCAGTGGTTAAACCTTTGCTTTCCAATGCAGAGGGTCCAGGTTCGATCCCTGGATGAGAAGCTAGGATCTCACTTCCCTGTGACCAAAACACCAAAACACAAAACAATATTGTAGCAAATTTAATAAAGACATTAAAATGGTCCACATCAAAAAAAAAATCCTTAAAAAGTTGTGGAGAGAGTGGACAGCTGACTTGTATCTGGAAATTTTGTATCACACGTGACCAAGGAACAATTTAAAAGTGGGTGATGTTGAGAAGGGCAAGATGATTTCTCAGAAGTGTACCCAGTGCCACACTGTGGAAACAGGGATAAGCACTGGACTGGGCCAAACCCCCGTGCTCTGCTTGGGTGAAATGCAGTTCAGGCCCCTAGACTCTCTTATGCAGAGGCTCACAAGAACAAAGGCATCACTGGGAAGAAGAGACATCGACGGAGTAAGAGAATCGTATGTAGTACATCCTTGGAACAAAAATAACCTTCACTACTGGCATTAAGAAGGCAGAAGAGCAAACTTGATTTCTGTTGTTGATCAGCTGTTAAGTCGTTTCCAACTCTTTGTGACCCCATGGACTGCAGCAGGCCAGGCTTTCCTGGAGTTTGCTTAAACTCCATCTCCTGGAGTTTGCTTAAACTCATGTCCATGGAATTGGTGATGCCATCCAACCATCTCATCCTCTGCCACCCTCTTCTCCTCCTGCCTTGAATGTTTCCCAGCATCAGGGTCTTTTCCAATGAATCGACTCTTCACATCAGGTGGCCAAAGTATTGGAACTTCAGCTTTAGCATCAGTACTTCCAATGAATATTCAGCATTAATTTCCTTTAGGATTGACTGGTCTGATCTCCTTGTTGTCCAAAGGATTCACACGAGTCTTCTCACAAGATCTTGTGGATCTCACAAGCATCAGTTCTTCAGCGCTTAGTCTTATTTATGGTTCAACTCTCACATCCTACTGGAAAAACCATAGCTTTGATTATATGGATCTTTGTAGGCAAAGTAATATCTCTGCTTTATAATATGCTGTCTCAGTTAAGTCAGTTCAGTTGCTCAGTTGTGTCCAACTCTTTGTGACCCCATGAACCACAGCATGCCAGGCCTCCCTGTCTATCACCAACTCCCAGAGTCCACCCAAACCTATGTCCATTGTGTCAGTGATGCCATCCAACCATCTCATCCTCTGTTATCCCCTTCTCCTCCTGCCTTCAATCTTTCCCAGCATCAGGGTCTTTTCAAATGAGTCAGCTCTTCACATCAGTTGGCCAAAGTATTGGAGTTTCAGTGGCAGCATCATTCCCTCCAAAGAAATCCCAAGCATGATCTCCTTCAGAATGGACTGGTTGGATCTCCTTGCAGTCCAAGGGACTATCAAGAGTCTTCTCCAACACCACAGTTCAAAAGCATCAATTCTTCGGCGCTCAGCCTTCTTCACAGTCCAACTCTCACATCCATACATGACCACAGGAAAAACCATAGCCTTGACTAGACGAACCTTTGTTGGCAAAGTAATGTCTCTGCTTTTGAATATGCTATCTAGGTTGGTCTAGGTTTGACATATTTTTCCTTCCACAGAGCAAGTGTCTTCAAATTTTGTGGCCGTTGTCCACTGTCCGTAGTGATTTTGGAGCCCAAGACAATAAAATCTGCCACTGCTTCCATTTTTCTGCCATCTATTTGCCATGAAGTAATGAGACTGGATGACATGATCTTATTTTTCTGAACATTGAGCTTTAAGCTAGCTTTTTCACTCTTCTCTTTCTTCCTCCTCAAGAGGCTCTTTAGTTCCTCTTCACTTTCTGCCATTAGAATGTTATCATCTGCACACCTGAGGTTGTTGATATTTCTCCCAGCAATCTTGATTCCAGCTTGTGATTCATCCAGCCAGGCATTTCATATGATGTACTCTGCATATAAGTTAAATAAACAGAGTGACAATATACAGGTCCATGTCCAGTTCTAACTGTTGCTTCTTAACCTGGATACAGGTTTCTCAGACTTGATAGCTTATGTCAAGGCAGCTACTTATTTATTACAAAATAGAAATGTCTATGACCTTTTTATATGTACAGTATCTAAATTGATTGCATATACAAGAATTCAGATCATATATTGTAAAGTAATTAGCCTCTAATTAAAATAAATAAATTTAAATTAAAAAAAAGGCTGATAGAATATTTCTGTTGGAATGTCCTGATTTAAATAAGATTGGCTTGTGGATAAATCATGATCAGCTTTTTGAATTTTGATAGTAATTTTGATTCAGCAGGTGGCCAAAAAACTAAAAGAGAAAATGATATTTTAACACTGTTTTCCCTTTGTAAACATATGACTAAATTTGACTGATAATGGTCAACCTTTTACAGAGATGGTGAATGCCATCTCAAAACCTATAGGAGACTGGTTTTATAGTCAGGTCTCTATAACAGGTTATATTAATATATTTAAGTACCAAGGATATCCATTTACTGCTTCACAGAACAGAGAAAGACTCATTTGTGTATTTTAAGTTGTTTTGATTAGCCTGCTTAAGGCAAGGGCTGAAGATAAGCTGGCAGTGTCTAATTTATCTTTTTGATCTTAACTATGTTTATTTCATTAAAATTTGCTGTATCTAAAATGTTCTCTTTTATTTAAGGAAAGGCATTTTAGTGTAGTTTATGTATAATATCAAAAAATATTTCACACACACAAGTTGTGTAACCATCACCAAAATCCAGTTATTGAACATTTCTATCACAGTGAGCTCCCTTATGTTTGTTAGCGGCTAATCCTCACTTCTCCCCTCCCCTACAAAGACACATAATGTCCTAGGCATGCACGGTCTGATTTTGTCACCGTAAGTTTGCCTTTTGTGGACTCTCCATATAAAGGGACTGTTACTGTATATAGTCTTTTGTAGCTGGCTTATTTACATAATAGATCTGAGGTTCATCCATGAGTAGGATAGGTCAGTTGTTCTTCTCTTTTCTTGCTGAGTGATATTCCGCTGGATGGATACTCACATTTATGTATCCACTCAAACTTGATAGACACTCGGGTTATTCTGCATTGTGGCTGTCATGAATAATGCTGCGATAAACATCTGCATATGAACCTCTTTTGTGAACATAGGTTTTTTTTTTGTCTCTCTTAGGGAGATTCCTGAGAATGGAATTGCTGGGTGTTATGATAAGTTTGTGTTTAGCTTTTTAAGAAATTGCCATACTCTTTCCCCAAAGCAACTGTACATTTTACATTCCTACCTGCAGTATAAGAAGGTTTCTGTTTCTCCACGTCTTTAACAACATTTGATATTGTCCTTTAAAAAAAGTATATTCATTCAAGTGGCTGTGAATTGGTATCTCACTGCTGGTTTAGTTTGCATTTACCTCCTGACTAATTTCATTAGTTGAATATGTTAATCATGTTTTATGAGCTAATTAGCCCTTCATGTATTTTCTTTCATGAATGTCTACCCAAGTCTTTAGCCTATTTTAAAATTGGATTGTTTATCTTCTTATTATTAAATTAGAGGTATTCTTGATATATTTTGGGCATAATACCTTAATCAGTATGCTGTTTACAAATATTTCCTCCCAATCTGTGGGCTTGTTTTTAATATCCTTAATGATGTCCTTTGAAATAGTTTTTAAAATTTTGACAAAGGAAATTTGCTGATTTTTTTTCTTTTACTGATCTTCTTCTTGGTCTCTTCCAAAAAGGCAAAGAATTCTTTGCCTAATACAACGTCATAAAGATCTACTCCTTTGTTTTCTTCTGGGAGTTTTATGGTTTTAGCTTTTATATTTAAGTCTTTGATCCATTTAGGGTTAATTTTTGTGTATGGAATGAGGTGAGGGTTTAAGTTCATGTCGGTAGCCCACTGTCCCAACATCATTTCTTGATGGTCAAACGTGCCCTGAGAATTCAACAAGACACTGAATTGTCTTTGTACTTCTGTTAAAAATCAATTCACCATGAATTTCACGGCTCTCTTTATGACTTTCAATTTCTTTTTTTTGAACTATGTGCCTCTCTTGCATCAGTGCCACACTATCTTGATTACTGTGGCTTGATAGTATGTTTCAGAGTCAGGCAGTATTGGTCCTCCAATTTTGTTTTTTTTTTCAAAATTATTTGCTCTATTCTTCATCCTTAAATTTTCCATATAAATTTCAGAGTCAGTTTGTCAATTTCTATAAAAAAAATTGCTAAGTTTTTTTTTTTTTAAATAGGGATTGCATTTAATATGTAGATCAATTTGGGGAAAATTGCCAACTTAACAATATGGAGTCTTTTAGCCCATGGACATGAAATATCTATCCATTTATTTAGATCTTCTTTAATTGATCTCAGCCATGTTTCATAGTGTTCAGCACACAAGCCTTGCCCTTCATTTGTTTAATTTATTCCTAAGTATTTTCTTATTTATGATGCTATTGTGAATGGCCATATGTTCATGTTTTATTTTCACCACTCTGGCTGTTAATTGTCTCAATTTCTTTTTCCTGGAAATGACCTCATTCTGAGACCAGGCAGAATCGGAAAATCAAGAGGGCTTCACGCTCTGTCCCCCAGCCTGACTTTGGAAGACCCAGGTTTCCCAAAGCCCAGACACCAGCTGGTTGCAACTCAGAGTACAGTTAGCCCTGGAGGCCCCAGGTAAATGACAAGGCTGTCCTGTTGGACAAGAGCATGTAGAAAGGTGGGGGCCACAGGAAGTGGACTGCACAGGTGTGGCATTCACAGGGTTTTTGGGATGCAAGCAGACTGCAAATGTGGAGCCCAGGCTCAGGGATGGAACCAGGAGCAGGGCTAGAGGTGGGGATGGTTCCCTAGGTGGGGGATGGCAGGGTGGGGTTGACCACAGAACAGGTCGGTGGGAGGATGCTCTTCCAACAGGACTGCTCATCCAAGGACACATGTGCTCGCCCCCCCCCATGCCTGGCACTGAGCTTGGGGCCAAGCGTGGAGCCGAGCTGGAGACTCTCAGATCCTTAGGGTGCCATCAGGCCTGGAGCACAAGTCGAGGCAGATCCCAGGGTAGGGAGATGGCACTTCCCAAGAAAGGACCGGAAAGGGGCTGAGCTGTACAAAGCACACAGTAAGCACTCGAGAGTTGGTCCCCGCATTGGTTTGACAGGGATTGAGCTCCCCCTCAACAGGAGCAATAAACAGGCTCTGAAAGGCGACGTCATCGCCTGCCAGGCCCCAGCCTCTCCAGCCTTGTCTCTCACTTCAGCTCCACCACTTAACACACGCCCCATCCTCCAGCCACTCCAGATCACGTGCTCTTCCTTGGACGGGCCAAACGCTTCCCAGTCTCTGAGCCTCTGCAGGCACTGTTCCCTCTGTCTGGTGTGCTTTTCCCACCATGACATCCTAACAACGCCCCCTCTTCCTTCCCAGATCAGTGCCACTCTGTGGAGCTTGCCCGACCTCCACAGGCAGGTTCAGACAAGCCCTGCTCCGAGCTCCCTAGACTCCACGCATCTCTGCAGCCATCACCTCTCATTGCACCAGACTTGCCTGCTCTTGTGTGTTCCTCACCCACCAGGCTTAGAGCTGGTGTACCAGGGGTACCAGGGCACAGCTTCTAATGTGCTAAATAAGGGCTCCTGGGCTTTTGAAAGGATGCATGAATGAGGGGTGAATGAAGGCACTGGACCATAGAGAAGTGAAGAGACGCTTGCTGTCATGTCTTATCCTCCTGAAGGGTTAACATCTAAGGTCACCAACCCCTCAGTGACTCAAACAGGGGTTTTCAGGGGCTGGAGATGGCAGGAGAAGGTCTGCCCCTGCCTCTAGGCTGGAAAGTAGTGTCTTTATTATTTCACTAATAATCAGAGAGTGAATGGGTGAATCAGAGAGGTCATCCTCCCTGACCAGTGTCACAAGGCATCACCCTGCCAAGAACCCTGATTTTCAACAGCCACAACCAGCATCTGCGAGGCATCAGAGTGGCCTGGTGGTCACAGGCTCTGTGCACTCATTACCTGCCGGCCCTGTCCTGTGGGGTTCGTATCACCTCACTCAACTCTCTCTGCAAATCAGTGGGGTGTGTACTCATGCTCAAGCTCAGCTGCAAAGTTGTGGCCAACTCCTGTGACCCCATGGACTGTAGCCCGCTAGGCTCCTGTGTCCATGGGATATTCCAGGCAAGGATACTGGAATGGGTTGCCATTCCCTTCTCCAGGGGATCTTCCCGACCCAGACAAATTCTTGACCAGTGTGCCACCAGGGCTTCCCTGCCCACCCTCACTTTTATTTCGGTTTTGTTGGGCTTAGTTTTCTCCATACAAAAGAAATATCTGCTCATCTCATTTTTTTTTTTAAAACAATAGAGAAAATGAGAATCCTCATCATTCCATGCTGTGATTCCCATTCACAGATGAGGAAACTGAGGCTTGTGGTACCTTCTATACAACACAGCCTTCTTGCCCTGTGGTCAATCAGCTGGGCTCTCTGTCTGCCTGGCGTGAGATTGCAGCTCAGTGCCTCACAGGGGAAACCATGGCCCTAGGGTGGGCTTGGGCAGCTGGCAACAACTGGCTCATTGGTAGAGATTTTTCTTCAGGGTTGGTGCTTAGAAATCAATATTTACTTGTGCCGTACATCGTGGCACCTGCCTCCCCGCTCAGGGATGGCAGAGAAGAGCAATAATCTTGACAAAATCTAAATAGCGTTGTTTCAAGTGAACTGGAGAGGCGTCTTTGTACATTGGGTTCCCGGGGAGTCCATAAATCTGAGACTGATGAATTACCTGGGCAGGTGCCTCTGCCACTGGCATCCTCGCTGAAGACCAGAAAGTGGGATAATTACTTCTCTGGCACTGGTTGTCGAGAGTGAGCTGGCCCATTTTTCTCTTTTATTACCACTGAATTTCAGGAAAGTGTCTGCAGGATCCCCCTCCCTGCCCCCCTTTTCTAAATGTTGGATTTATTTGATGATTCCACCAGGCCTGGTGGGCGGGAGCCGGAGCAAGGGGGCCAGAGCGAGCCCTGCAGGGAGGAGGACTTGGCCCCTAAGCCCCGCCTGCCCGAGGCCTCCGTAAGCGGGTGTGATGGGTGGGTGGCTGGACATCCACCCATTCATAACCGTCATCCCCATCAGTGGTGCCATAAATTTTCCTTCCTTCCCTTCCCCTTGCTCTGTGGGCTGGCTGTGCCCAAGTCAAGGCAGCAGAAGTGGGCTGAGATGAAGGTTTTCTTAGCCTTGGGAAATTTCTCTGAGCAGCCACAGACAAAGCTGAAATTTGAGGTTCAGTTGCTAAAGGAAAATGGGAGAATTGGCTGCCAGGGGTGGGGGGGTGGGGGGGGACACTGGCAGACCTGCCCAACTCAGGTGTGTAGATGAGGGTGTTTCTGGAAGTTGGGGGGTAGTGTTATGTGAGGGGAAAGAGTCCATTCTATCCTCTCCACCTTCTCTCCTGCCCCCAAGACCTGCTTTCCAACTCCATCCTTCTCAACCTTGACATTGATATGTGGGTTTTTTTGTTGCCTTAATTTGGATCTCTCAAAGTGTCCTCTGGATCATCTCTTAACTCTGGGATGCCTCATACTAGGGGGACTCTCTGAACATTTAGATAATTAGGTAATGTTTACATTAACAGAACCTTATGCATCTGTGGTAACCACTGCTGAAACTCCTTGTTTATTCACTTACTCAATATTTACTGGCTTCTCACTCTGTGATAGAATCTGTGCTATGAGGGTAGGGACACCACAGAGAGAAGAATCAGATAGAGTTCCCACCCTGCTGGAGCTTAGACTGCAGTGAGAGCAGACAGTATATAAAGTCAATCGTCTATTGCATGTTTTATAGCTCAAGTAAGGGGTCAGGGAAGACTGTCTTGAGGAAGTAATGAATGGGTGTTTCTCACATAAGAGGGAAGAAAAAAGGCATTCTAGGCAAAGAGAACAGCATGTGCAAAGGTCCTGGGGCGGGCAGGTTAGCATGACCAGGAGGCAAGTGTGACTGGAGCAGATAAAGTGAGGGGGCTGGCGTAAAGTGAGCCTGGAACAACGTTGGGCCCAGTCTGGGGAGGGCCATATAGGTCGTGTTGAGAAGTTCTGTCTCTCCAGTTAGGGCTTCAGGAAGCCTTCAGAGGACATTTGAACAGGGAAGTATGGGTCCTAAAGTCAGGCAGCCTCGTGGACCCTTCTCCACTTCTAGAGAGAGCTAAGGCCACCACAGTTCTTTGCTGTCTTTGACCAGCTGTGTTCCTTGGGATCCCACACATTTGAATTTAGACATGACATAGCCAGATTCACTGCAGCACGCAGGGGAAGAAAGAGTCCAGAGTGAAGCCTTGGATGCTGTGATGACCCCAATTCACACCCCTGGGGTTGAGGCCCAGGCCCTGGACACATCTTGACTGCTAACGTCCTTCTCTTGGCGGCTGCTCTGAC
This sequence comes from Bos grunniens, assembly GCF_055505025.1. NCBI lineage: Eukaryota > Metazoa > Chordata > Mammalia > Artiodactyla > Bovidae > Bos > Bos grunniens. The sequence continues at coordinate 13,135,424 of NC_141166.1, forward strand.
CATGTGCATGGATGGAATCACCCTGTCTCCCTTGCCTCTCCCTTTGTGTTCTGTGCTATCTTGAACAGAAGGATGGGGTGGGCTTGAAGCTGGCTAGGAGTTTGGGTAGGAGTTCAGCCCACCTCACCTGTATTATGACCTGCAGTCCATGACCATGGATGATGCTATGCTAATAGTTGGAGTAATGGGGCCATCATCCTCTGCCCTTCCCCATTTTACTACTGGCTCTTCAGTAGGACCCACCACACCATTGGGACTATTGTCCAGAAGCGTTTGCTGTCATTTCTCTCTCTCCACCTTCTCTTATTTAAGGGAGAAGCAGTGGCTTGTCTGATGAGCAAGTTTAATCGGCATTGTCATTATGTAATCCACACAATTAGATTGGATTCGTCTAATTGGACCAGCGATACTGGCCGACTCGTGGACCGTGGTGCAGGGAAATGTTCTCTGTTTGGTACCAGACAACGTGGGTCCACTTCTGGGCTTTGCCCCTCACTAGCTGAGTCATCTTAGTCAAGTGACTTCACCTCTCTGAGCCTCTCCTGTGAAGGGTGGGTGGGGTTGTCCAGAACAAAATATGCTGAGAGCTGTGAGGGGGGGTGCGGACTGCAGGGGGCATGGTGTGAGAGTTCAGAATAACCCTGGTGTCCCCTGGCTCTGTGCCTGTTTCACTGATAACGTCTTTTAACAGTCATGTCAGTACTTTGTGTTACTGTGAACTTTGTGTCTATAATGTTGCTCAGGCTCCAAATCAATAAAGCTCCAATCAAAACGGCTTGGATCCTAATGGAATTCATTACTGCACGTGATGAGAATCCAGGAGTGAATGAGGTTACAGATGCGGTTGATTCCACAGCCCAAGGGCTATTTTAGGATTTTAGGAGAATTCAGAAAGGGATCCCAGCAAGCTGTCAGCAGGATCCAAGGGAGGGGGAGAGGGGAGAGGGTAACGCCAGGTACTCATTATCGAAACTTGTGTTCCATGACTTTAGGCAAACCTTTCTCCCTCAGTGAGCCTCAGTTTCCCCATGCGCACAATTGGACAATAACACCCCCGACCCCCACAGGTTGTCAGGGGCTTGATGAGATTATCCGAGTGAACCCTTTTGTGTGGTGTGTGGTGCCCGGCAGGCAGCGAGCACTCGGTAAATAGCTCATTGCCAGTGCTGTTGCTGTGGTTGATGTGCGACGGTTGTTATGTGGGTGATTCCGCTTGCTCTGTGTTGCCCCTGGATGCGGAGCTGGGATCTTCAAGAGGAACCCCTGGGAGACAGAGTTCAGGAGAAGGGACTTTCTGATCAGGAGAGCTGTCTGGCACAGGTTAGTGGGCAGTGCCCCTCCCTAGAGATGTGGGAGGCACGGCCAGGCCGGTCCGGGAGGAAGACCCTGTGGCAGAGACCCAGGCCCCAGTGGAAGGGCTTCCAGCCTGGGTTAGGGACATTCAGGTGGATGAACCAATGATGGAAGCAAAGAGCACAGTCACAGCTTCTGAGCACACAGGGGGCATGAAAATAGCCTCTCTGGATACAACTGGACTCCTTGCCCAGCTGGTAGCCGGTGCCTCCTAGCATTAGGCCTCAGCAAAGCCACTGGACACGGGATCAGTTCTCTCTGTTGACAGAGGCCTTGCTGTCAGTCCATGTGCAGGGGGACGGGGAGCGCCCAGCCCCCCTCCCCTGGACAATGCCCTGTGAGCCAGCCAGTCCTGACCCTGCCTCTTCCAATCACTTAACCTATCTGAGTCTCAGTCTCCCTTTCTGTAAAAGGGGAGCTAGATCCACTTCGTATTTCTGCTGGGCCTTGAATGAGTTTATACGAAGCAAGTCCATCAACAGGTGTGCTTTGAATGATGACTATATGCCAGCACTATAGTCATGAGTTAGGCTCGATAGTTTAGTTGCTAAGTCGTGTCCAACTCTTTTGTGACCCCATGACTGTAGCCCACCAGGCTCCTCTGTCCATGGAATTGTCCAGGAAAGAAAACTGGAGTGGTTTGCCATTTCCTTCTCCAGGGAATCTTCCTGACCCAGGGATCAAGCCTGCATCTCCTGCATTGGCAGGTGGATTTTTACCACTGAACCACCTGGGAAGCTCTATAGGGACATAGAATAGGGACCTAGCAGTGGAGGCCTCGTAGAGTTGCAGTGAGGTTTGGCTGAATCACTAGATGTAAAGCATTTAGCATGGTGCCTGCCCCTCAGGCCCAAAGACACAGAGAGAGTAGCACTTAGGGTTTGGGGCAATGCTCCTTGGACATAACTCCCCAGGGAAGTTCTTTTAAAAACTTCAGGTTCAGGACCCCCAGCGCTGGAGATGCTGTTGCAGCAGCTGTGAGTGGGGCCCAGGGACCTGAGTCTTTAATGAGCTTCCCAGGGGAGGCTGCCGCCGGGGTTCTTTGGCCTGGGGTTTGGGAACCAGCACAGCAGGGATGCAGAGCTGAATGAAGCAGAGCTGCTGTCCTGATGGAGCACAGGGGCTGGAGGGGAGATGCCCGCTTGTGAGGAGCTCCAGTGTGAGGCTGAGTGAGGCACCAGCTCTGGAGCTAAGAGGCCTGCATTTGAGTCCCAGCTCCCACCACTCTCCTGCTGGGTGACTTGGCCACATCCCCCAGCCTTGGTTTCCTCTTCTGCAAAATGGGGTCAGTGCAGTTGGCTGTTAGGGCAAGAGGGGCCACCCCACTCGAAGGATCGGCCCAGGGTGACTCTTGTAGGACAGTAGGTCTCCGGTCCCTACCTTCTCCCCCCAGTCCCCCTCTGAACGACCTCACAGACTTGCCATGTCCCCACCTTCTCTTCTCGGACCCTCTCTGAATGACCTCATAGACATGCCAGCGTCTGTCCCACACCTCCTGAGAGGTGGAAAGGGACTGCCCTCGCCCCTGGGTCCTGAATCTCTGCGGGAGGAAAGCCACCTGCTGGGTGGCAATGTCGGGTGGGCACTGGGCCCTGGGGCCTCTGGCTGGCCCCACTCCTGCAGGAACGTGGGGAACCTGAAACTAAGGCCTGTGCAGATGGAGCATCTGAGTGCCCCCTGCCCCCCAGCACCTCGTTTTCCCCTGCACAGTCATGTGGCCTGCCCACGGCCTTTGACTTTCTCACCTGGGAGGGAGTTTGGGGGTGATTGCGGCTGCTGGAGTGGGTGGGGAGGGAGGAGGCCCTGACCTCCCCAGAGTCAATCAGCAAGTCGATGCCAGTGGGGCTCCCGGTTTCTTCGAGGCTCCTCATCAGTGCCAGACCCTCCTTTCTGGGCTGCGTCCTGAGGGGACAAGACTGACAGCGGCCACAGCTTATGTTCGCATCTTTCCACGAGGGCTCTGTGCTCTCTCATCTCCACCGTCTCAGTTAGCATCAGGGCAGCTTTTACCAGGAGATCTCCTTTCGGGAGTGACATACAACGTGTTTGAAAGGAAGTGCAGTTTCCATTTTCTCCCCCTCTTACCCACCACAGTGCATTTCCATTTCAATCGAGACTGTTTTCTTTTTGAGCATCACATTTCAGAAGCCTCAGCATTAAAGACCAGCTGGAAATGCCGTTTGGAGCTGTCCTTTCCCAGAACCTTCCTGCTCCCCCTCCCCACCTCTCAGTGGGCTGGTCTCTTCCTGACCTTTGCTCCCTTGAAAAGAAGGGCTTGAGTCCACTTCTATCTGCCTTGAAGCCTCTTAACCACCTACTCCGACCGCCTGCAGGCCCCCAGGTGAAGATGGTGGTAAAAAGTGGCCCAGGAGTTGCCAATGAACTGGAATGTATGATTGGTATAAGTTGAATTGTGTTGCTCCAAAAAGATGTGTGGATGTGAACATTGGACCATAAAGAAGGCTGAGTGCTGAAGAATTGATGCTTTTGAACTGTGGGGCTGAAAAAGACCCTTCAAAGTCCCCTGGATAGCAAGGAGATCAAATTAGCCAATCCTAAAGGAAATTAACCGTGAATATTCATTGGAAGGACTGATACTGAAGCTGAAGCTCCAACACTTTGGCCACCAGATGTGAAGATAAGACTCATTGGCAAAGACCCTGATGCTGGGAAAGACTTAAGGCTAAAGGAGAAGGTGGCAGGAGAGGATGAGATGGTTGGATGGCATCACTGACGCAGTGGACATGAGTTTGAGCAAACTCTGGGAGATAGTGAAGGACAGGGAAGCTTGGCATGCTGCAGTCCATGGGGTCACAAAGGGTCAGACACAACTGAGCGACTGAACAACACCACAAAGATATATGTGGGTCACACCCTTAGTTCCTCAGAATGTCGCCTTTCTTGAAAATTGGATCTTTCCAGAGGGAAAGTTAAAATGAGATTCTTAGGGTGGGCTCTAGTCCAGTATAACTGGTGCCCTTACATAAAGGGGCAATTTGGACACAGACACAGGAGAAGACGATGTCATGAGACACAGGGAGAAGACGGCGGTAAGCCAAGGCATGCCTGAAGCTATTGGAGGCCTCAGGAACAAATCTCTCTCTAGAGTCTTCAAGGGAGCATGGCCCTGCTGACACCTTGATATGGACGTCTGGCTTCTAGAACTGAGACAGTAGATCCTATTTTAAGCCACCCAGTTGGTTGCATTTTGTTACAGCAGCCCCAGCGAACTAATACAGAGATGATGACAAGGTGGTGAGACGGGTGAGGGCTTGAGGCTGGGAAGGGGCCGCCTGGGGCTGCATTTCCCAGGCCTTCTGCATGTAGGCTGGGGCCACATGACCAGCTCTCACCAGTGGGTTAGGAGAAGTGATGCGAACGTTACTTCTGGTTGAAGTGATTCAGAAGCAGGTGTATCCTCCCCACTCTCTCTTTCCCCTCTGCCGGCTGGAAAAAGAGCAGTCTGAGGCCTTGGAGGAGGGATAGAGCCTTGAGATGGAAGGAGCTGGGGCTCTGAATCACCATGCGGAGGAAAGTTGCCTGCTGAAGGCAGTATCCGAGCTCTGAGAACATGTGGCAGAGGAGGCGATGATATGCATGGTTTAGAAAAAGTAAGAAGTAACCAGTGGGAAGGGGCAAAGCGCACCAGGCAGGGGAGACAGCATATGCAGAGGCCCAAGGGACAGTACTGAGCCCTGGGGACCTTCAGTAGGTTATGTGGTTAGGGTGTATCCTGTGACGGGGAGAGAGGTGAAGGGGAGCTGGGTCCTGGGTAGGCTGGGTGCCATGTGGGAGAATTTGGGAAGTGTGCTGAGTCCACTGGGTGGCCAGTGAAAGCTTTTGAGCAGAAGGACCATGCCGACTTGTGCATTTGAAAGGGACCTCTGGCTCTCAGTGTGGGGCTGGGTTGGAGGAGGAGAGATAAGAAGCAGCAAGACCAGGAGGGAGGCTGGCCCAGAGTACTGGGAGAAAGGGTTGGGGGGACAGGCTGAGGCAGAGGGGATGGAGGTGGCTTTTAGGATAATTCAGGTTTTAGAGTCAACAGGTCTTGGTGATTGATTTCAAGGGAGGGTGAGGAAAAGGGAGGGATAAAGAATGGTACGTTGGGCTTCCCTGGTAGTTCAGCTGGTAAAGAATCCGCCTGCAATGCAGGAGACCCTGGTTCAATTCCTGGGTCAGGAAGATCCTTTGGAGAAGGGATTGACTACCCACACCTGTATTCACAGGCTTCCCTGGTGGCTTAGTTGGTAAAGAATCCACCTGCAATGTGGAAGGCCTGGGTTTGATCCCTGGGTTGGAAAGATACCCTGGAGGAGGGCATGGCAACCCAATCCAGTACTCTTGTCCAGAGAGTCCCATGGACAGAGGAGCCTGGTGAGCTACAGTCTCTGGGGTTGCAAGGAGTGGGACATGACTGAGCACGGCACAGCACAAAGGATGAAGTGCAGGTTTCAGGCTGGAGGACGGTGGGGCCATTGCTGAGATACCGGGACCCAGGGCTTGGACAGTGGCTCTGTTCTGGCCCTGGTCTCAGTTTCCCCAGTTGCAGTCTTATGTCCAGAATTGCAGATATAGGTGATAGATCAATAGCTGGATGGATTAGACAAGGGGCACAGCAAGAGCAAATTCTCAGAGGTGGGAAGTTTAGTAGGGGACAGTTTTACTTGTGTAACATCTGTCTCTTCCACAGGCAGGGGCAGTCATGCCTGTCTTGCTCACCTCTGCACTATTAACTCCAATGGACTTAGCCTGGCACATACCAGATACTCAATTAATGGTCATGAATGAATGAAAAAAAAAAATCAACAAAGTGCTGTGATTTGGCTGCAGTCTGGAGAACTGGTCGGGACTCCTGGGGTGGTGGAATGGAGATCTTGAGTTCCAAGGTGAGTTCATTTCTCATTCCTTTGGTGATGGGTTTTGAGTCGAGGCTAGGTCTAAAAAGAAAGGGGCTTTCCGGATGGCTCAATGATAAAGAATCCACCTGCAATACAGGAGACATAAGAGACTCAGATTCAGTCCCTGGGTTGGGAAGATCCCCTGGACGAGGAAATGGCAACCCACTCCAGTATTCTTGCTTGGAGAATCCCATTGACAGAGGAGCCTGGTGGGCTATAGTCCATGGGGTTGCAAAGAGTCAGACACGACTGAGCTACTGATTTTGACCCAAGATTTTGGGTCAAAATCTTGCTTGACCATGGCTCTGAATAAGTTACTTAACTTCTCAGCACCTCAGTTTCTTCATTTATAAACTGGAGATGTATCTCATGCCATTGTTATGAGGATAAATGAATTCGTGTGTGTAAGATGCCCGCTTAGAGCAGTGCAGGATACACAGAAAGCTCTGAGCACTAGCTCGTTCTAGTGATCTGTCACTCCTCCTCCTTCCTCTCTTTTCCTCTTCCTCCTCCCTCCTCTCCTTCCCCCTTAGACTTGCTATTTAACTGCTCTAAGCTTTGGTTCATTCATCCTGTAGATGGTAACACCAACCCCACAGGCTTACTAAATGGATTGAATGTGATAGTTCATTAGAAAGACTTGGTGCACAGTGGGTACCTAATAATTGCTGGTTCACACAATCGGCGCTGGGCTGACATAAGCCAGCTTTGCCTCCAGAAGGGCAGGTAAGATGCTGGGGGAAACCTTTTCCACCAGTTTTGCTCTGGGCAAGAGAAATGGAAAAGTTGCTAATTCTGAAGAGTAAATGTCAGAGGCTTGGGAAGGATTTTGAGGTTCTGAAAATAAACATCGGGAAGGGAAGGAGGAAGGAGGGAGAGAAAGGAGGGCACGGAGATGAAGGCGAGCCAGGATGAGAGGCAGAGAAGAGATGTCCAGACTGCGTGAGAGAGAGAGGGAGAGCTCCGTGTTTGCCCCCAGATTCTGGGATGAAGAGCTGAGCAAGCAGGTGGCTGCTGAAACAGACACTCTCATGGTTGGCTGAAGGATGCCACTGGACAGAGCAGCTCTGCTCTGCCATCAAGTGAATTGAACAGGGCCAGCTAATCAAGGGGTAAAGAATCCGCCTGCAGTGCAGAAGACCTGGGTTCGATCCCTGGGCTGGGAAGGAATCCCTTCCATTCCTGGAGGAGGAAATGGCAACCCACTCCAGTATTCTTGCCTGGAGAATTCCATGGACTGAGGAGACTGGCGGGCTATAGTCCGTGGAGTCGCAAAGAGTTGCACATGACTGAGCAACTAACATACACAGTTACTTAGAGGTAAAGAATCTGCCTGCCAAGCAGGAGACTCGGGTTCAATCCCTGGGTTGGGTAGATCCCCTGGATAAGAAGATGGAAAGCTGTTCCAGTATTCTTGCCTGGATAATCCCATGCAGAGCAAAGTTTGTGTCCATGGGGTCTGAAAGAGTCAGATCTGACTCAGCAACTAAACCACCACCACCACCACAGCTAAACAGCGGGGTTTGATTTGGCAGATAGGTGTGGAGCAGGTATAGAGCTGGGCTTTATATACCTGTTCCACATGGTTCATGGGTGAATTTAGAAAATGAGTTAAGAGTGCTCGTCTCTGTGTCACACACACTAGTATTGCAAGAAATGATGTGCTTTTTCTCCTTCTTGTTCTATATCACATTTTCTTTCCTTTGTCAGAACCCATCAAATTCTACATGAGCCATAGCCAGCTTTCCTCCTTAGATAAATGAAAGTAGTTTGTGATTTTCTGTGAAAGATGCTAGGTTGGTACTTTTATAGGACAATATAGATTTTTGTCTTCTGCCCTTGCTGATGTTAAGTTGGAAGAGTGAAGGCATCTGAAACTCACTTTCTGGGAGTCCTGCTGCCTATGTGCACGGAATTTCCTACTGGGTTTAGCAGGTGCCGATGGAGCTGGTTCCATCAAGGGCACACGGGATGGGCCTGTCACTGCCTCGCAGGCAGGAGCCTTCTTCCCCTGTACGCTTCTGTAGTTTATGAGCAGATAGCATGGTTTTAGCACATTTATAAACATTTGGGTGTCTTCTTCAATCATTTATTTTTTCAGTTATTTTTAGGGGAAAATAAATTGTCTTTACACTCTCGTAAAATCACTGTGCCGCAGCCTTGGACGTGCCCAGCGGATGTGAGTGAACAAGATCTGGAAGAAGCCCTGTGCTGAGAGGCAGCAGTCCCTGGGTTCCAGTTCTGGTGTTACTGAAAGAGTGGGGGAGTCCAGCGGCTTGCCGCTCAAAAGCCAATAAATAGGACAGGTTGGGAGAAAGGAAAGTTTGCTTTATTTCAGATGTGGCAACTGGGTAGGGGGAGGGCAGACATCTGTCCATAGGCTGACTTTTCCCCCCACGGACAGTCAGTGGGCAAAAGTTTTTATAGACAGTGGTGGGGGTGGGGGCTACAGGCAGAAACAGGACAGTCATCTTTGACAGTCATCTCCAGCTGGTCACTGGTAGTCTGACTGATGTCATCTTGATTGTTTCAGCTGCAGTTAATCTTCAGTTCCAGGGTCGGTTTCTTTTTTCCCATTTCTTTGAGGCCAGTTCTTGGAACTGTGGCAGCTTATGGTGTGGATACAGTCTGGTCATCACGTAGTTAACTTCTTCCACCGGGGGTTTCAGTATCTACAAGACAGCTCACCGGATATGGCTCAGAACACTATCTATAGCCCTTGAGAAGGAACTAAAGGTCCTCGATGATGCTTCATGACTACATGATTATTATTCGGTCTCTTTTGACTGTTTTCCTTTGTTTTTGTATGTTCTCATTTCTCTGATTAAACTTATTCGTTGACAAAAGTTTTCCTTGGGCAACCGGCAGGCAGAGGGAGTTGGGGGAGGGGCAAGGACCATAGGGTCTTGCTCCATGTCATTGAATGGGCTGAAAGCTTGTTGTGCAGCTTTGGGAAAGTCATTTTCCCTCTCTGGGCCTCAGTCTCTCCTTCATCCATCCTGATATTTATAGTCTGAATGTTCCAGGAGTGTGAAGCTCCAGGCAAAGGGGAGCTCAGAGACTTAATTTATGAAACAAATATGTACTTACTATGTGCCAGGAGGGGCTTCCCTGGTGGCTCAGTAGTAAAGAATCTGCCTGCAATGCAGGAGATAAGGGTTTGATTCCTGGGTCAGGAAGATCCCCTGGAGGAGGGCATGGCAACCCACTCCAGTATTCTTGCCTGGGAAATCCCATGGACAGAGGACCCTGGTAGGCTACAGTCCCTGGGGTCACAAAGAGTTGGACATAACTTAGCAGTCAACAGCAACAATGTGCCAGGAACAAGGCTGTGGTCCCAGGAAAGGAGATCCATTTCTTGGCCTCAAAGAATAGATCTGGAGGGAGGACATTCCCTGGTGAAATGTGAAAAAGTCACTGAAACATACAGAATGGAAGCTCCAAGGTGATGGGGAGCTCTGTTCCTTTTTTTCAGGGCTGCTCCCTCCTCTGTGGGTACCACTGGCCTCTACGCTGCATCTCTCTGGGCAAGGGGGCAGGGCACACCAAGCTGAGCATGGTCTTTCCTTTAGGTCCACTGACCCTCCTGGACACTCTGCCTCTCTCCCACACCAGCCGGTGGCTGATGATGCTGCTGAAGCTTTATAGGCACCTTTAATCTCATAATCAATGCTCTGGGAGGGCAGGGACAGAATTGATTGTGAATGCAGCTCATGTTACCCTGAAAGGCCCAGCCCAGCCAGCCAATCAATGCACCTGCAGCACTGGTGACTACTGCCTCAAATCAATAATGCTTACGAAGTTAGGTGGGAGGGATGCAATTTCTTTTTCCTTCCCTCACATCCTTTCTGGAATAACTGTCTCTCTTGCAAATAAATGCCTTGCACCCCACGTTCCCCTCGGGCCCTGGGAGGCTTTGGAGAGGTCTCCTTTTTAGTGGACCCTGGTGTCTCCGAGCCCTGGACCAAGAGCTTCATACATGGACTTGACTCTCCCCGCAGCAGCCCCTGGGAGGCAGCACTGCCTGGGGCTTGAGTCAATCACATGAGAATGCACAACCAGGAAGCGGCAGGGCCTAGATTTGAACCTGGGACTAAGAGATTAAAAATAATATCACAGAGCATTTATTGAGCCCCTCTCGTGCCTGGGGAAGTGGGCCTGGAGAGAAGGGGCTCTCTGGGCTGGGTCCTGGAGAGCCCTGAGCACTGGTTGCCCTGTGGCCATGGAAGCAGAGGGGCTCCAGCCAGGTGAACAGGAGGGGCAAAGGCAGGGGAGGGGAGGGGTCCCCAGGGCTGGAGGCAAAGGGCTGGCTGGGAGAGGACGCTGGGGAGGAGGCCTAATCCTATGGGGCCTTGCATGCCCAGCCAGGAAGCTTGGGCTCAGCAGTCAGAGAACCTGTGGATTTCAGAAGGTTCTTCCTGGTGGTAAGCTGAACCCTGGCCCCTTTCAGCCTCTTTCTTTTGTTCTAGATTTTCCCCTGAGACCCAGGGAAGTAGATGCATTTGCGTGTCTCCCGGGGACAACCAGAGACATAGCTGCAAGTGACCTTGGATGCCTCCCTTCCTGGTTTAAAATCCTCCATAGACATGGGAACACGTCCCTTCCCACCCTCACTCCTCATTGCGCCTCTGTAGTCAGCCTCCAGGTCATCAGTAAAAATAGGTTACATGTAACACCTGCAGTTCAGAACAGATGTCTGTGTGCTCAGGCTGTGAGCCAGCCCCTCTTCTCACACCGTGCACGCACCCGCTCACGTCACCCTCACAGCATTCCCATCACCACGGTTGATGTCATCCCCGTGTCCCAGGTCTCTGCTTTAACAGCTATGCTCTGTCCCCAGGTGCTTCTCTTTTATGGCATTACTCATTATTCTCTGAGCTTTTACACATGTCAAACCAGTCCATTTATATATATTAAAAAACCAACTATTTAAGTAGCTGGATTATTACAACTTTGGTCCTGGACTCCCTGAGCCTAGAGGATGATATCTATTCATCTCTGACTCCTGTGTACTCGATGCTGCCCTGTGCTCCCCCTACACTAAGCCCTCTGCAAATTCTTCCTCTAGTCCTCCTAGCCACCCCACCCCCAAGAGACCAGTTATCTTCGTTATCCAGTCGAGAACAATGTAACTCAGAGACGCAAAGGGACTTGTCCAAGGTCACACAGCTAGGCAGTGCCAACATTAACAACTGACTCTAGAGCCCTGTTCTGAACTCCTGAGCAGGCAGAGCTCCCTGAGTTTGACTTCCATAAGGGAGAACAGAGGAGGGAGAACAAACTTGTCTTGGGTTCTGATAGCCAGAAACCAAGAGCCCAAAGCCCTCTGTCAGCTTCAAGCTGTTTGGAGGGCAGATGGGCTGAGCCCATGAGATAGCTGCAGCCTGGGTCATGGTTCCGCCCTGGATTATGGCCCTTGTGGTTAAAGGGCTCTGGCTTTGACTTGCCAAGCTTTGTGTCACTTTGAGCTATCTCTCCCAGAACTCTGACAGCCTCCACAGTGGGGCAGGGACTTAATCATCACTGTCCCCTCCTCTGAAAGGCTAGACCAATGCCTCCAGTCACTGCTGCCCCCATCCCTGGCCCTACTGGAGCAGCATCAGAGAGGGAGCTTGTGAGCATAATTCAGTAGATAGACACCTGGTTTGAGGCCTTGCCTGAGTGAGCACTGTATCAGTCAGCATAGGTGAGGCTCTGCTCAGTAACAAACAGTCCCCAGTGGCTTAAATATATGTGTGTGTATATATATATATATTTATTTATGTCACTGACATTTTATTTGTTTCTCTACTAGTTTAACTTATTTTTAATTGAAGTGTATTTCCTTTATAATATTATATTAGTTTCAGGTATACAACACAGTAATTCAATATTTTTATAGATTATACCCCATTTAAAGTTATTACAAACTTTAGGGAAATAATGGCTGTGTTTCCCTATACTGTTCAGTACATCTTTGTTGCTGACTTATTTTTTATAAAAAGTTTTAATCCCATACCTCTCTCTCTCCCTTCTCCCTTCTCCCACTGGTAACCACTAGTTTGTTCTCCATATTTGTGAATCTGTTTCTGTTTTGTTATGTACATTTGTTATATACATTTTGTTGTTTTATTTTTTAGACTCCACATATAAAAACCCAAATATTTATTTCTTGCTAATCCCCCCTGCCTGTTGTGTGTTGGGTGGGGGTGGATCTGCTCATCAGGGCCCTTCATGGACCCCAGGTGACAGAGTAGCTACCAAGCCAGAGGTGGAGAGAGCTCTGGTGGGTTTTGCACCAGCCATGAAATGCTCAGCAGGTGAGTGACATGCATTACTTCTGTTCACACAACTCATTGGCCAGAACAAGTCATACAGTCCCACTGAGCCACACAGGACAGGAAGTTCAGTCCCATCGTGGACGTGGAAGAGGTGAGGTGTGAAAATACTTGGCAGAATGCATGACTACCCCAGGCACCACAAGACATGAAGGGTAGTGACTCTGCTCCCACCTCCCCCTTCACACACCCCTACCCTGCATACCCTCCAGGGGGCTTACAGATTCTGCAGGGTGGCCATGCAGATTTCCCCCTCATTCTATCCCAGTGGCCTATAGCCATAATTATCCCAAGAGTCTGCAATTCAGCAGGTAAATGAATTGAGAGTGATCACAGTGTTTGGAAGTGGCTGGGCTGGGACTGGAATCCAGGTTTGTTTGACTCAAAGACCATTCTTCTTCTCCCTGAACTTGGTGCTCCTTAAAACAATCAGAAAACATGGCAATGCAGTGGAGAGGCTGGGATGAGATGCTAGAGTGCAGACAATCAGTGCCACAGGCCACTGAGAGCCCAGGAACCCAGGAGGGCTTGAAAGTTCTGCATCCAGGTGGGCAAGGAAAGTACAAGGTACAGTATGTGGCGTGAGGAAGATTACTTAGTAAGAGGTGTCAGTGATGGTCTCTGGATGGTGAGCTGTTCCACTGTGCCATGCCCCCTGACAATCACTTTGCACCAATTCAGTCACTGAATTCTCAGAACAACTTCTTGATGAAGTACCATTGGATGGTACCAATGGATAAGGTACTCATTTTACAGATGAGGAAAATGGGGACCAGAGAAGTTGATGTTGAGGTCACTCAGCTGGTCAGTAGCTGAGCTCTTTCTTGCCACCCGCAGTCTTGCTTTTCCTTATGAACCCCAGAGCCTGACAATCAAATTCTGGGTTAAAAAAGCCCCTCGGCTCTGCCAGACCCCAACATTGCCCATCTCCCCAGAGAGGGACCCACTTCATTATGAAAGGCCCCTTTCCACAACACAGAAGCTGATGAAATTCACTCGAATTCAGCATCGCTTTGGAAATCGATGTGCTATGATTGCGAATCCAGTGTCTGTCAGCAGCTGCCTAATTTTAGCTGGATCTTTGCAGGCTTCTCACCAGGCTCATCCACCCCCGTGGACTGACAGAGCAGTTCCGAGAGTATCATTGATCTTTTGACTAAGTGTCCTAATGAAATACAAACCTGCTGTTACTCAGAGAGCTGTCTGCCATGGAAGAAATGCTACCAGGACAACAATAACCATAATTTCATTGTAAAACCTGCCCTCTTGTACCATGTTTCTCCCACCTCTTCCCTGTTTTGATCTTGGGCTCACAGGTCCAACATGGAAAATCGATGTCTTTCACTGTTTCAACTCTGTCACAGAGATGTAGAGGGGAGAAAACCATCAATAGAGTGTTAAAGATATTTCCGGTTATGAGCAAGTGCCCTGTGATGGGGGCCCTTGGTAACTTGCAGTGAGTTAGCACCTATTTATTTGCAGGAGGGGAGTTTCTGGGAGGCTGATTAAAGTGCTCCTGTTTGAGGCATTCCACCCAGCTAATCGGCTAAGGAAGTGGCAGAGGTGGAGGGTTGCCAGAGGGTTCAGAATCCCTGAAAATCAGAAACCATCATCACTAAGGGCAGAAGTGGACAGAATAAGAAACAGGTATCTTCTCTTGCAAACTGCTGCCTAGTCAGTGGGGGTTCTGGGGAAGGAAGCAGGGAGAAAGACACCTACCACTTTGGAGACAAGAATTATCTGGCAGGGTAGGGTCGTCAAACCTGATTTAGGGAGGATTCTGAAGGTCCAATGGCCTCATCTTAGAGATGGGCCTCCTGAGACCAGCAGAGGGTAAGACGTCTTGGTTCACAGCATGCCTACAATTCAGTGGCAGAAAGAGAAATCCTGATGTCCCCAGGTAGATTTTATGGATTGTGGGGGAAAGAGTACAGTTTCCTCCAACTGGTTCTGATGGTGCCCAGTGGTCTAGACCAGGGATCCGCAAATCACAGCCTACGGGCCACGGCTGGCCCCATGGTCTGTTTTTGCAAATAAAGTTTTATTGGAACTCGGCCCCACTCATCAGATCCTGTACTGCCTAAGGCTGTGTTCATGTTCCAACTGCATGGCGGAGGAGCTGCATCAGAGACTATACAATCCACAGGCCTGAAATCTGGCCCTCCAGAAAAGGTTTGCTGACCCTTTTTCTAGACACTTGCCCAAGGGGCTCTTACACATAATTTATGCAGCGTTTTTATGTACATTATGATATTATTATGAAAAGTCAAATATTTGTTTTCAAAGGGAAATTGACATGGATTCCTCCAGATCTAAAACTGACAGCAGCAAAGCTTCTCAGACTGCAGTGGGGAGGGGCTGAGCCTGCCCTCTCTTGGCCTCCCCTCCTCCTGCTCCACCCCAAGCAGGGTTGTCTGATAGAATACAGGACACCCAGCTACACATGAATTCCAGATAAACAACTGATTTCTTTTCTTTACAATAATTACATCCCAAGTAGAATTAGGGTCTTCTCCAGTGACTCTGCCTGCCAGTGACTCTGCCTCCAAAGAATCTGCCTGCCAATGCAGGAGACTCAGGAGACATAGGTTCAATCCCTGGGTGGAAAAGATTCCCTGGAGGAGAAAATGGCTACCCACTCCAGTATTATTGCTGGGATAATCCCATGGACAGAGGAGCCTGGTGGGTTACAGTCCAGGGTTGCAAAGAGTTGGACATGACTGAAGCAATTGAGCACAAGCATGCAAGTAGAATTAATTGAAGCATTCATTACATGTAGGAAAAAGCTGGCTTAAAACTCAGCATTTAGAAAATTAAGATCATGGCATCTGGTCCCATCACTTCATGGCAAATAGATGGGGAAAAAGTGGAAGCAATGACAAATTTTATTTTCTTGGGCTCCAAATCACTGCTGGTGATAATTGCAGCCATGATATTAAAAGACTCTTGCCCCCTTGGAACGAAAGCTCTAAAAAGCCTAGACAGTGTATTAAAAAGCAAGGACATCACTTTGCCAACAAGGGTCTGAGTTGTCAAAGCTATGGTTTTTCCAGTAGTCGTGTATGGATATGAGAGTTTGAACGTAAAGAAAGTTGAGTGTTGAAGAGTTGACGCCTTCAAATTGTGCAGGAGAAGACTCTTGAGAGTCCCTTGGACTGCAAGGAGATCAAACCAGTCAATCCTAAAGGAAATCAACTCTGAATGTTCATTGGAAGGACTGGAGCTGAAGCTCCAATTATTTGGCTACCAGATGTGAAAAGCCAACTAGTTGGAAAAGACCCTGATGCTGGGAAAGACTGAAGGCAAAAGGAGAAGGGGGCAGAGGATGAGATGGTTGGATGGCATCACTGACTCTAGGGACCTGCATCTGAGCAAATGCTGGGAGATAGTGAAGGACAGGAAAGTCAGAATGGCTGTGAAAATTATTTTGAAAAGGCTAACTCCAATACCTGGATTTCAATAAATGTTATTTATTTAATAGAAACAGTAAAAAGGAATAAGTATATCCCAAATACTGAATGGGTCATACTCATACCAAAAAAAAAAAAAAAAATCACCATTTAACTGATACTCAGATGTAATGAAAAGTCCATCTTACATTTTTCTTTGCTAAATATCGCAACTCAACCATTGAGCCATCTCAGAGGAAGCCGGTCACAAAAGTCTTTTGTCTCTGGAATAGATTTCAAAGTCCTTAGCCTGGCATGTCAAGTCTGTCCTTGGGCAAAGCCTGCAGCCTCATGCTTGCCCCTATTTTCCATCCCCCCATCATCTATCACTGTCCACCTTGAGCTCTTTCTTTCTTCCTTCCATACTTCTCTGTGCCTTTGCCTGAACTATTGCCCCTGCCTAGGCTGCCTCCAGACTCCTGCCCACGCTCATCTTTGCCTCTTGGCTGGTTCTGCTGAGTCACCTCTCACAGACTGTCTGGCCACAAAGATGGCACATGCAGGTAGGTAGACAGGATCTAAGAAACAGCAGATGGGATCTCCTGGCTTGGGTTCATTGTGCACTGTGGCTTCATGGAGAGGAGTGTTGGCCAAGTCATCCCAGGCCAAGGCTGCAGGGGCTTCTGTGTTCTCCCCAGGGGGTTCCTCCCATTTCTTTCCCAGAAGATTCAGAGCCTTTCATGGGCAACTGCTTCACACAAGGTGAATATAGATATGGAACTTCTGGAAGGCAGGCCAAGGCCCCAGTGGATGCCTGAATCCTGCTGGTGTTAGGAACTCTCAGGGTGCCTTTGGGGAGGCGGTAAATGGGAGCAGGAGGGCAGGAGCCTTGAGGCAAAAGGCAAATGAGTGTGGGTGCCAAGTGCATCTGTTTGCTCCTGTTAGCTCCGGGTTACTTTTAAATGGGATAAAATTATCCCCTAACCCCTTTTATTTCCATTTAGCACTTCTAGAAAAGACCCACTTGACATTTTAGGAGAAGGGAAAAAAGAAAGCAAGAGACATAATTTTCAGTTGAAACTGCAGGATGGAGACGTCTCATTGAATTCAGTGTTTGGTGTATCTTAACGTCTCCACTAATGTGACCAGGTGAGCGAGATGATAGCAAGTGTGCCAGGGTCTCCCCAACCTGTCCCTGTCTTGGGAGGGGTGTTGTGGGAGGGATTGGCTTGGTCCTCCTCACGTAGGTGTCCCCCAGTGAGGGGCACTGAGGCTCACGGCTCCTCTCTCCTCTTGGGCAGACTTGAAGTCCATGTAAAGTGGGCACACCAGAGAGGGGGTCCTGGACCATGACCATTTCCTTGAGAGAAGTATCCAGGAGTGAATTTGTCAAACCAAACATTTTTGATGGCTTGTTGCTAGGCTGCCTTAGGTCAAACCTTAGCTCTACCATGTGACTGTAGACAAGATGCTTCCTCCCTCTGTACCTCCATCTCATCTGAAAAATGGGGATGATACCAGTACCCATCCATTCTAGTTTTGTTGTGAAAAATTAAGGCATTGGCTACACTGTCCAACATACAGAAAACACTCAAGAGATTTTGACTACTACTATTATTGTTTTATTATTATTTTTGGAGTGCATCCAGAAATGTTATGCCAATTTTCGTGACTGCCAGCACCTCCTGAATGTTTCAGACACGCAAAGGACGGGATGGAGAGACCTGGCTTCTTGCCCTGGGTCTTCTGACACACCCATGATCTTGCTGAGCACTTGTTCCTCTTTCTGAGTGTCAGTTGTTTTCATCTGTTAAATTAGCTATGGTCTTATATGATCACTGAAATTCTATTTAGGTGATGAATTTGTGAGTAGAAATAGCTGGAAAACAAAGAACTTTCAAAAATAGAATAGACATGTCTTTTACAACCTTTCAAATGACTTAGGAAAACTTGTTGATGAAGTAGAGACAAACTCCTGCCTGGATCTTAATATATTCAGAGTTATTTGGGTCTGCTCTACTTCCTACATGCATTTGTTAATTTAATAAGGGTTTATTGGAAAGTGCCACAGGCAAGGTTAGGCTTTTGGAAAGTTTTTTGTTGTTGTTCAGTCATTAAGTCGTGTCCAACTCTTTGAGACCCCATGGACTGCAGCACACCAGGCTTGCCTGACCTTCACTATCTCCTAGAGTTTGCTCAAACTCATGTCAATTGAGTCAGTGATGTTATCCAACCATCTCATCTTCTGTTGCCCCCTTCTCCTCCTGCCCTCAATCTTTCCCAGAATCAGGGTCTTTTCCAATGAGTCTTCCCATCAGGTTGCCAAAGTACCGGAGCTTCAACTTCAGCATCAGTCCTTCCAATGAATATTCAGGGTTGATTTCCTTTAGGATTGACTGGTTGGATCTTCTTGCAGTCCAAGAGACTCTCAAGAGTCTTCTCCCGCACAACAATTTGAAAGCATCAATTCTTTGGCACTCAGCATTCTTTATGGTCCAACTTTCACATTTGTACATGACTACTGGAAAAATCATAGCTTTGACTATATGGACTTTTGTCAGCAAAGTGATGTCTCTGCTTTTTAATACACTGTCTAGGTAATGGAAACCCTTCAATCACTCATTCATCCATTCACTGAACACACAGTTATGGAGTCCCAGCTCTGTGCCAATCACTATTCTGGGCACTGGGAATACAGCCATGAAAAAGACAGATAAGGGCTCCACCCTGCAGGAGCTCAAGTTCTGGAGGGGAGGCAGGTAATTGACAAGCATATAAACAAGTAGATTGACTTCAGACCAAGATGAAGGTGATGACAGTGAGAACTGAGGGTGATACGCTAATGCAGGAGATGCTGTGGGACAGGAGGATGGAAATGCATGATAGGATGATCAGGGAGGGCTTCTTGAAGGAGGTGCTATTTGGATTCAGGACTGAACAGTGAGAAGGATCCAGTCATGTGGAGATCAGGGGCAGAGAACTCCAGGCAGAGGGAGCACCACGTGTAAAAGGCTGAGGGTGCACATTAGCTGGGTTCGTTCTACGCACCGAGGAAAAGCCAGTGTGGCCGGAGCAGAGTGAGGGAGGCAGGAACAGTAGGAGATGAGGTCAGAGAAACAGGAAAAGAATTGCACGGATTAAGTGTTTAGCCCGGGTGTTAGCATAGAGAAGGTCCTTTATAAGTGTTACCTGTTTCTGAGCGCTCATCTGGGTACAGATTACACAAGCAGGATGAAAGAGGAGTCCAGTGAGAGGATCCTGAGGTTCTTATCAGACCCAAGCATTTGTGAATAAGAGGCTGGAAGACAATTTGCTAATTTTAGTGAGGCAAATGCTCTCTCACTTCCAGTCCTCTTTATAATATCAACTGGTTTAGCAAAATATTTTTTCCCTCCTTAAAATTATGTGTTGTGTTGGTGATCTTTTATTGTATTTTCAAAGACAAGTTTAAATTTCCCTATTAAAATGCAAAGGCTAATTCAAGATTCAAAACTCTTTTTTTTTTTGAGTTTTGGAAATATCTAACAGTATTCTAATATTTCACTGAATTTCTTTCTTGCACTTGGAAACTTTTCTTATCTTGGCCTGTTTCTCTATGCTGTCCAGAAGGCAGTCTCCCAAGGCCCTCCCAAATGTGCAGGGCCCCCAGGTTGGCCCTATGTTTCCCTGTTTCCCAAGGCTGTTCCTGTTTCATGACTCACAGGACTAGAACCAGAGCTAAACGTCAAGGAGTTCAGCCCTTAACTTCACAGACAAGAAAAGCAAGGTCAGAGAGAAGAGACTTCTCCAGGATGTCTTTTGGGAATATACTCTGGGACAAGGATATCTCTCCCAAGCACCTTAACCCACAGCACATGGAGAGCAGCTGTCCCTCCAGGTGTGCAAAAGACCAGTTCTGCCCATAACTGCAATTCATTAACTGATTCATTTCAAAGACATCCACTGATGGTTACCATGTGCCTGGTGATGCGCAAGGCACGAGGTAAACAGAATAAATCTCTGTTCTCAAGTCAGATAGGAGTGTGAACAGAGGCAGACCAAGGAGGAGAGATCACCTCTCCCTCCTCCTACTCCTTCCCACCTTCATCATCATCTTTGTGGTCATTGCCATCATTATGAGCATCGTTACAGTTTTACAGGGTGTGGTGGGAATGCAGCACAGTATTTTAAGAGGCAGGACTGGAGGTTTAGCAGAGAAGGTGACATCTAAAACTTAAACAAGTGACAGTGTTCGCTGTTCAGCTGGTAGAAGGGAAGCCATCAGAGGCAGAGGGAACAAGTGGGAGAAGCATGGAGGTAAGTTGATAGAGTGTGGCATGCTATTGTTCAATCCTCAGTCCTGTCCAACTCTTTGTGATCCCATGGACTGCAGCACACCAGGCTTCCCTGTCCTTCACCATCTCCCAGAGCTTGATCAAACTCTTGTCCATAGAGTTGGTGATGCCATCCAACCATCTCATCCTCTGTTGTCCCCTTCTCTTCCTGCCTTCAGTCTTTCCCAGCATCAGGGTCTTTTTCAATGAGTCAGCTCTTTACATCAGGTGGCTGAAGTATTGGAACCTCAGCTTCAGCATCAGTCCTCCCAATAAATATTCAGGATTGATTTCCTTTAGGATTGACTGGTTTGATTTCCTTGCAGTCCAATGGATTCTCAAGAGTCTTCTCCAACACCACAGTTTAAAAGCATCAATTCTTCAGTGCTCAGCCTCGTTTATGATCCAACTCTCACATCTGTACATTACTATTGGAAAAACCATAGCTTGGATTATATGGACATTTTGGGCAAAATGATGTCTCTACTTTTTAATATGCTGTCTAGGTTTGTCATAGCTTTTCTTCCAAGCAGTAAGTGTCTTTCAATATCATGGCTGCAGTCACTGTCCACAGTGACTTTGGAGTCCCCCTTCCTCCAACCCCCCAAAAAACTGCCACTGTTTCCATCATTTCTCCATCTATTTGTTATGAAGGGATGGGACTGGATGCCATGATCTTTGTTTTTTGAATGTTGAGTTTTAAGCCAACTTTTTCACTCTCCTCTTTCACTTTCATCAAGAGGTTCTTTAGTTCCTCTTCACTTTCTGCCATAAGGGTGGTGTCATCTGCATATCTGAAGTTATTGATATTTCTCCCGGCTATCTTGATTCCAGCTTGTAACTCATCCAGCCTGGCATTTCACATGATGTACTCTGTAAGTTAAATAAGCAGGGTGACAGTTATACAGCCTTGACGTACTCCTTTCCCAATTTGAAACCAGGCCATTGTTTCATTCCATGTCTGGTTCTAACTGTTGCTTCTTGACCTGCATACAGATTTCTCAGGAGGCAGGTCAGGTGGTCTGGTATTCCCATCTCTTTCAGAATTTTCCACATTTTGTTGTGATCCATGCAGTCAAAGGCTTTGGCACAGTCAATAAAGCAGAAATAGATGTTTTTCTGGAACTCTTTTGGTTTTTCAATAATCCAATGAACATTGGCAATTTGATCTTGGTTCCTCTGCTTTTTCTAAATCCAGCTTGAACATCTGGAAGTTCACAGTTCACGTACTATTGAAGCCTTGTTTAGAGAATTTTGAGCATTACTTTACTAGCATGTGAGATGAGTGCAATTGTGCAGTAGTTTGAGCATTCTTTGGCATTGCCTTTCTTTGGGATTGGAATGAAAACTGACCTTTTACAGTCCTGTGGCCACTGCTGAGATTTCCAAATTTGCTGACATATTGAGTGCAGCACTTTCACAGCATCATCTTTTAGGATTTGAAATAGCTCAGCTGGAATTCCATTGCCTCCACTAGCTTTGTTCGTAATGATGCTTCCTAAGGCCCACTTGATTTCACACTCCATGAGTGTGGCATGAAGACCCTGCAAATATCCAGATGAATACAGAGTGCAGGAGGGATGTGTCTGGAAGGGGCTGGACAGGAAGCCTGGGGCAGATCATTAAAGGATTTGAATACCCAGTCAAATGCCCAGCAACACCCCCTCCCCTCTCCATTCTTCTGCTAACAACCATTCATTTCCTTCTTGTTTGCCCTTCCCCAATCTTCTGAGGTTCTATGAATGGTGGTCAATCAACCACCTTTCTCCCAAAATAGGAGTGAGCATGTGGTCTAGATAGAGAAGGGAATGACAACCCATTCCAGTAATCTTGCCTGGGGAATTCCATGGTCAGAGGAGCCTGGAGAGCTACAGTCCATGGGGTTGCAAAGAGTTGGACACAACCGAATGACTCACACACACACACACACACACACACACAGTGATTTAGAAGTGACCAATCACGGGCGGGAGGAGAAGGGGACGACAAAGGATGAGATGGTTGGATGGCATCACTGACTCAATGGACATGAGTTTGGGTAAACTCTGGGAGTTGGTGATGGACATGGAAGCCTGGCATGCTGCAGTCCATGGTGTCACAAAGAGTCAGACATGACTGAGCGACTGAACTGAACTGACTGAATCACAGTATTTCAACCAATTGCCTACTATGACTGGTGCAGGGATAAGCACATGGCTCAAGTCAGGCCAATCAGCTCTTCCCTAGACTTGTACGACTGCATGTTGGGCAGGGAAGGAACTCTCTTTCCTTTGGACTGCTGTAAGATGGTGTCTCCCACCTTGTCATCTCCAAATGCATCTGGTCGTTTGGAAGAAAGGATGGGCTGGGTTTCTGACCCTGTGTCATACCCACTTATGGGTCTTTTATCAAGATCTGAGCATGGAGCCCATGCTCATAATTACTAACTACTGAGTTGCATCCTTACCTGAAGCAGCACCACCCCTGCCTGTCCTGGCGCCTTCAGCCTCTCTGCACCTGAGTCCTCCTGCCTTTCCTGCCTCATCTTTAGGTCAAGCCTTTTCCTCACCTCCGCTGGAGCACTCAGAAGCTCTGCTTTGCTGGGGGAACTGGGACAGACGCCTTCATCACTCAGCGTCAGTCTCGGGAAGCAGAGGCACCTCTGCATTATTTATTAAGCAGACTTTCTCCATCAAAGTGCCTGAAGTTCTGGAAAACTTTTCCTTCCGTTGCCTGCTGGGACAGTTACAGGGTCTGACCAATTTAGTGAGCCTGGGAGAGAACGACAGTCTGTTGCTCCCCCAGGGAAGCCTGGCTGGGTTGATCTAAAATAGAAGGGGAGGGAGGCTGACCTGGTTCAGGGCTGGTTATTTGGGGCTGATCTTCCCAGGCTGCTCCAGAGGGGGCTGGAGTGATGAGCGTTGGGAGGCCTGGGTGCTGCTGGCCCTTCTGGGCAGCAGAGCTGAGTGAAGAGGCTGTTAGAAGGATGGTGGGAGCCCCTGCCCTTGGCTATCCATCTGTGTGAGGTCCCCATGTGAGGGAGCCTTGGTTACTGAGGCCCTGGTCTCTGTGAACCCCAGACACTCAAGGCTATTTGAGTACAAGTCTATTAACATTCAGTGTTCATTCAACTAAAGTCAACAGCCTTTGCTGCTCTGGCTCACGGAGATTTAGAGCTGGAAGGGGCCTTAGAACAGCCACAGTGTGTCCTCTTCAGAAGTGTGACTCACTCGCTGATAAACATGTCTGGAGAGTCCCTTGTCTCAGGATAGCATCTTATCTCTTCAGCATGATTTCAGGTCTGTCTCATGCAGCCCCCAGGACACTTGCAGCCCCACTTCTGGCTGCAATAATCATTTCTCCAACCTATTGTGAACTTGCACTGCTCTGGGCCTTTGCTCCTGTCTCCTTGTCTGGATTCTCCTCCTCCCTCCCACCTGGAGCAATTCTAAGCATCCATCAAGATTAGGTGAGGTGTGTCTGTTCCTCCCTAGAGCCTTCCCCTCCCCCGCAGGCAGAACTAACCACTCTGTCTTCCTTCCTCGGTTCAGCTCAGATTCCCTGTCTCAGAAAGGCCTTCTCTGACCCGCCCATTTCATGGGCACTGTCCCTCCCCCGCCCCTGAGCCAGCTGGTATATCGTCACCCTGGTCACTTTCTTCCAGCACCTCTGCCACCTGGGATGCTCTTGTGGATGGTGGTTTACCTGCTCCTTCCTGCCTCCCCACTCCAGCTCCTGGGGACAGGGACCTCGTCTGTTTGCTGCTGCACCTCCACCCCTGTGCGGGCAGGCACACAGTAGGGCCTCAGCAAGCCTGGTGGCAGGAGAGGACCTGATGCTGGGCCTTTATCTGCATCCCAGGTTCTCTCCTTGAGGACTGACCGTGTCCTGGAGCATCCCCAGCTCCTCCCTTCCAGTTCTGTGCAGAACGAGGGGCTCAGGGCTCAGGGGCTGACTTCACCAGGCTCGCTGGGTCATGTTTCATGGCTTCTCTCTGGGTTCCTAATAACGGCCACATTTCGAGGGTTTGGAGTTAAGGCCAGTCAAGTGGATAAATCACATCTTTTCAAATGGGCCAAACGTGGGTTTACACAATAGCCTGTGACAAACGCACATTCAGGGGATGATCTGGCAGGAAGCATCCCTTTTTCCAAAGGGCGCCTCGGCCCTGGGAGAAATAATGAGGCTTTTTTAGGATTCTAATTATTCCCAGTGCTGACAGGCTGCAGAGCTGGAGCTGCTACAGCCCGCCCAGTGCTCACCCGGGAGCCTAGAATGTCTATTCCTGGGTCTCCAGGTGAGCGCCCGGCTCCCAGGCGTGCCTGGGGCCCCAGGGTGCATCTTCATGGTTTCTGCTCCCTTCTGCCAACAGACACACAACCTCAGCGGAAAGGGGGCCTCCCTGTGGGCCCAGGACCCAGACGTTCTTACTTAGTGGGAGGTCTCTTCCCCAGCCTGCAGGTGTAGGGGCTCAGCAGGGAGGTTTCAGGGTCTCCTGAATGCCTCTCGACAGGCTCCAGTGGCTGGGAGGTGCAGGGGTTAATGCTTGGACTGTGAGGTTCTTGCTCAGGAAAGAAATAAGGGGCCCCACACTATCCAAGCTGAAAAGGACCTTGGTGACCATCCACCCAGGGCCTTGACCTTCCAAATGGGGGTGTGAGAGAGATGTGGGGATGTTAAAGGCAGAGTGACTCAGGGGCTGCCTTCTAGGAGCATCCTTGGTGCCAAGGTCTCTGTGGTGGGGATGGGGCTTACCCACGTGGAGCCTGTGCTGAGGGCCAAGCACAGCACTTGGGTCACTTCCCTTGGGGCTCACACCAGCCCTGTGATATAGGTGTTAGCCTATTTCCCAGATGAGGTATGTAAGGCTTATGGAGATTAAATGACTTGCCCAGTGCCCCACAGCTAATCCCTCTGAAACACAAAACTGTCCAATTGGGAAAAGAATCTCAAATTTCCTGGCTTTTACACCACCTAACCTTCCATTTCCTGTCCTCCAGGGGTGGAACCTAGAGGGAAAGATGCAGGGCAGGGGCAGGGACCTTTGTGGAGTGAAATGCATCTCAGTTCTGCTTGTTAAGAGATGATGGAGGATCAGTTGCATCACTTCCCTGCCCCATGCTGTCTCCCCTTCCCCAGACTGAAACAATTAGATGGAGAGAAAAGATGAGACTTATGGCTTCTGGTTTAGTGCCTTAATGCTCCCTTGCCCAGAGCTGCAGGAGTGTATGGGCTTCCTGATGTCCCAACTCAAGGCAGCTTTTCCCCAGGGCCCAGAGCAGCTCCTGGCTCCCATTGGTACCCCTACACCTGTCCTTTCTTCTTAAATCCTAGAGTGCTGTCCCCAGGGGCCCCTCCCACACTGAGCTCCTCTGACCCTGCTCCAGACTCAGCAGGGGGTCCTTGGTTCTGCACCCTCCAGTTCCCCTTCACTGGGGAGTTCAAGACTCTAGACAAGGAGTGTGGGAACCATGAGTTCTGAAGATGTTGCAGCTGTCCAGCCTGGGCTGGATTCTGTCTCTGATGTGTCCACTTAGGACCAACTTCTTTAGACCTGCCTGGACCCTAATGTGTCCCCCATCCACCCCTGCCTCCTCTTCTTGTCCATTTCCACAGCAGCCAGAGGGGAATCTTTCTAAAATGTGAGTCAGAAGAAGTCCCTCCCCTGACCAGTGGCTTCTCCATTTGACTTCACATAAAATCTGAACTCATTATGGAGAATCAAGTATAGTCTTTGCAGGGAGCAAATGACCAGTGGGGGAGGGTAACTGAAGAGTTTGAAAAAGGAATGATTCTCCAAGGTGTAGACAGGATACAGGAGATGAACCAGGGATGATGGGGCCCCTGGGGATGAGCAAGAGTTGGGAGCTGTGTCCATCTCAGTCCTGATGAGACCAAAGGTGGGGCAGTTCTCAGAGTGCAGAGAGAGCCCGGGAGAGGGGCTGCCTGTTGGAGCTGGAATGGCAGGAGAGAGATGCAGCCATTGACAGATATGGCCAGCAGCACAAGCCACGAATGAATTCTGGACCTTCTTCCTCCTGACCCTGGTCTCCTCTGCTGCCTCCAGGACCCAACAGAAGCCAAAGGCCAGGAGGGCATAAGGTGCCATCCCTGCAGATTAGTTTCCCAGGCATAGAGCAGGGGAGATGGTGAGGGGGAATCTGGAGGGCGCACAGAGGTCAGCAACACATATGGTCCTCGAGGCCCAACCAGATCTTCCCTGCCTGCCCCTTAGACCTTATCTTCTGCCCTCTGCCCCTCACTTACCATATTTCCACCACACTGACATTTTTTTTTTTTTTCAGTTTTTCAAATACATGCAACTTGCTCCTGCCTCAGGGCTTTTGCCCTTGCCGTTTCCTCTCCCTGGGAGGCTCTCTTCTTCCTCATCCCCTCATAGCACTGAGGTCTTAGGACAAATGTCACCTCCAGGAACTATCCAATCACCTACCCAACTTTGTCCCCATCTCCTACCCAGCCGTTCCTTCTGTTGCATTGCCCTTCCTTTTTTGCATCATAGCCTGTTTTACTAATATTTGCTGCCCTATTTCTTTGCCCAGGTAGAGTATCCATGCCAAGAGACCAAGACCAGGTCTCTCTTGTCCCCGGCATATCCTTAGCACCAAGGGCAGTGTCTGCATGCACTAGGTGACTAATGAATGCTTGTTGAATGACTGTCTAATAACAAGGCAGGCAATGATAGTGGGTAAGAGCACAAGCTTTGCAGTGACATGATCTGCGTTTGAAGTCCAGCATCATCACTTGCTTAGCTTTGTGACCTTGGTGAAGCTGCTAAGCTTCTCTGTGCCTCAGTTTTCTCACCTGTTAAATGGGAACAATAGGCTATCGCAGCTCATTGATTTGTTGTCAGGTTAAGTGAGTACATGTGAGCCATGAAATGAAAAGACGTTTACTCCTTGGAAGGAAAGTGATGACCAACCTAGATAGCATATTCAAAAGCAGAGACATTACTTTGCCAACAAAGGTTCGTCTAGTCAAGGCTATGGTTTTTCCTGTGGTCATGTATGGATGTGAGAATTGGACTGTGAAGAAGGCTGAGTGCCGAAGAGTTGATGCTTTTGAACTGTGGTGTTGGAGAAGACTCTTGAGAGTCCCTTGGACTGCAAGGAGGTCCAACCAGTCCATCCTGAAGGAGATCAGCCCTGGGATTTCTTTGGAAGGAATGATGCTAAAGCTGAAACTCCAGTACTTTGGCCACCTCATGCGAAGAGTTGACTCATTGGAAAAGACTCTGATGCTGGGTGGAATTGGGGGCAGGAGGAGAAGGGGACGACAGAGGATGAGATGGCTGGATGGCATCACTGACTCGATGGACGTGAGTCTGGGTGAACTCCGGGAGTTGGTGATGGACAGAGAGGCTTGGCGTGCTGTGATTCATGGGGTCACAAAGAGTCGGACACGACTGAGTGACTGATCTGATCTGATCTGATCTAAGCGAGTACAGGTACACCAACCTGGCCGTTAGTAGTACTTGGCACATGAGGATTTGCTCCTATCCTATTGTTCTGGATTTCAGCATCTGAGCTGCTGCTTTGCTCCCTCTCCTTCCAAGGCTGAGACTCAGTGCCTCCTCCCACCCCATAGATACCCTCAAGCTGTGCAGGATTCCCAAAAGGACCTAAGCCTCCACCCCAGACTCTGGCTACTTTCCCAGCCTCACACAAAACCCTCTTGTTTCCCTTTCCGAGTGCTTACCTGGGGGTCTTAATACAGTTCCTCGGACAGGCCCTGCCCCTCCCACCTCAGGAAAGGAGTCCATGCTGCCCCTCTGCCTGCCACACTTTTGCCCACTTCTTACCTCATTGCATCCCTCATTCTCCCATCAAATGTCACCTTCTGTAAGAAGGCTCCCCCGACCTCACCTGGGACCAGATCAAGCCCTTGAGCTGTTACTCCCCTCAGGCACTTGCCCTTCTACTTGGCAGCACTCTTGCCGGTGGAAATTAGCTTTGTTATTAGCTAGTAAATGTTTTACACCCTCTAGCCCCTGCCAGGATATATACCCTGAACTCAGGTTCTTCCATGTCAGGGTTGATGGGTCTTTGGGCAGCTGCTACCTGGCCTGGGCCTGGCTCTGCCTGGTCACTGACCTGGCATCTGACCCTAGATCATCTTGTCCCCTTTACTCAAGGTTCATTTATTTGCTCCCTCTGCCCTCCCTCACTTCCTCTCTCCCTCTCTTTTTCCCTTCATTCCTCCTTCTCAGCCTCCAAGGCAGTTATTAACCTGACTGTTCATTCTTGGCCTTTTGCTGGGCCCTGGGGTTGGCAGAGGCTGCTTCTGACCTCAGGGTTCCCAGACTACCAAAGGGGATGTGTTTACCCTCTGAGTGGATGGGTGGTCAGGGAAGTCTTGTGTCCCTGAGCTGAATGTTGAAAGATCTTATCAGGGGGAATTGAAGAAAGAGCACCCCAAGCAGAGGGAACAGCATGTGTGGAAAGCTGGAGCAGCAGACAGGCTGAGGGAGGTGGCAACAGGTGTAGCTGGAGACACGGCATGACAGATCACAGTGTGCTCACACTCCTCGAGCTCCCCCTCCGCAATGTATGCCCTTTGCTATGCAGTGCTGCTGCTCCTCTGGCCAGGAGGTTGAATCTGGTTCTCCACCTTGAATCTGGGCCTGGCCCAGTGACCTGCTCAAAATGATATGAATAATATGACACAAGCAGGGATCTGAAAAATGCTGTGCATGGGGCCCGCCCTTTCCTGCTGCTGGGAGACCTGTGACTGCCACCCCTGGGCAAGCTCAGATTGACTTTCTGGGAATGAGAGACAATGTGGGCAGATGACCCAGCCTTCTCAGCTGTTCCATTGGAGGCCCATACAGCTGGCTGAGGCCATCTGAAGCTATCCAGTCCCATACGGGCCAGCTTGGCCTGGAATAGCTGCCTTGCTGACAGGCAGAACTATTAGAAATGTACATGCTTGAGTTTTAAGCACTAAATATTAAGATGGTTTGTTACGCAGCAAATGCTAACTGATACACATGAGAAGGAGACAAACTGGGGAGAGGAGTTGCCTCTGTGGTAGGCTGGCAGGGAGGATCTGGACTTCATTACAGTGACTCTACCAGGATCTGGAACCTGGTGGTCTGGGTTCAGATTCCACTCTGCCATGTCCCAGCTGTGGGACCTCGGGCAGGTCATTTCACCTCTCTGTGTCTCAGCTTTCTCATCTTCTAAACAGGGATGATAAGCAGTGACTGGAATATAGCAAGTGCTCAGGAAACACTGGTTACTAGTTTGTTGACCTCACACTGTGGTTACCAGTTGCTATGTCTGCAGACTCTGGGGCCCTGTCCTATGTCAACTGACTCAGACCTCCAGGACAACATGAGGTGCTGGGTGTGACCCTGAAACATTTGATGTGTAGAATTGACAGGGCTTTCTGTGGTTCTCATGGAATGCCTGCTCCTGACGCCAAGCCCATTCATGCCCATCCAGATATTCTATGGGGCCAGCGTCTCCGCCTTGTCTCATAGCTAAGACCCTCCTGGGTTTTCAAATAAATGCATGTAGCACTCACTGGGCTTCAGAGAGAGCATAATTCCATGTGCACATGAGACAGGAACAATACTGTTATGTAGTTTCTCTAAATACCTGGAGGCCTGTGGGCAATGGCTGCATTTAAATGAAGCAGCAGAGAAATTAGAGATGACATTCTTGTTCCTTTGACAGACTGGCTTTATGAGAAGTTAGTAAAGTGTCAAGCTAACGCCAGTACTGTGGTTACCTAGTCTGCTCTGAGACAGGGGCATGGACATCCATTGTCTCTGCTCCCCCCAGCCTCAAGTATAGGGGTCCCAAGGATGATGGCACTAAGATAGGGGGTTTGAAGGCCAGTGAAATAAAAGGGGTGGAGGTGAGTGATGTAGGAATCAGGCAGATATGATTGTTGCACTTCATTCTTATAATCTGACTATGAGGACACTCCTATTATTTCCCCCACTTTATAACATTGAGATAACTTACCCAAGGTCTAGTAGGTGATGACTGCAGTTGTTCTGACCAGAGCAAACTGCTCCAGGCACTGTGCCGTCCCCATCCATGATCTGTTTAACCTTCCTCATAGCCCTGCAAGCTCTCCAGGAGGTGCTAGGGGTGAAGAACCTGCCTACTAACGCAAGTGGATGTAAGAGATGTGGGTTTGATTCCTGGGTTGGGAAGATCCCTTGGAGGAGGGCATGGTAACCCACTCCAGTATTCTTGCCTGAAGAATCCCATGGACAGAGGAGCCTGGCGGCCTGCAGTCCATGGGTCACACAGAGTTGGACACAACTGAAGTGACTTAGCATGCAGGCATAGCCCTGTAAGGTGGCTGTTAAACTCCCTGTCTGGTTGTTTAATTTTCATCATTTACATTTTTTTTGGAGTTTACTTGATTCACAACATCGTGTTAGTTTCAGGTGTACAGCAAAGTGAATCAGTCACACATATAAATATACATATATCCACTCTTAGTTTTTGTAGATTCTTTTCCCATACAAGTCATCACAGAGTATTGAGTCAAGTTCCCTGTGCTGTATGACAGGTTCTTATCAGCAACTCCCATTTATTAATGAAGAAACTGAGGCTCAGGGTCACAGAGCTCATAAGGACTCAGGATCCTTATGGTCCTCAGGGTCCCTGAGCCTGTGTGTCTCTGACCCCAAAGTCTAGTCCATGCTACGAAAGTTCCCCACACATCTTTGTGTGTGTTAGTCCCTCCGTTGTGTCCGACTCTTTGTGACCCCATGGACTGTAGCCTACTGCCTCTTCCATCCATGGGATTCTCTAGGCAAGAATACTGGAGTGGGCTGCCATTTCCTTCTCCAGGGGATCTTCCTGACCCAGGGATCGAACCCAAGTCTCCTGCATTGCAGGCAGACTCTTTACCAACTGAGCCACCAGGGAAGCCTGTGTGTTTTTGCTTAATAAGTCTTAAAAGCCAGACTTGAGATACGTGTGTCCATGTTACTTATCTGTGTCCCAGGACAAAGTTTAAGAGGATTTATAAGAATACAAAAATGTTAAGAACCCTGAAAGACAAAATTGATAATGACTAGTATTCTGTCAAGAATTTCCAGGCAATCAAAGAAAATATGACCTACGGTGAGTATAAAAAAATCAAAGCTTAGAACTGAAGCAAATGATATGATTTGCAGACAAGAATGGTAAAACCAATGATTTTAACATTATTTCATACACTCTGAAATAGAGGGGACAGACTAAAGACTGGAAGCGATAGGTAGAGCCAAGGAAGACATGCAGAAAACCAAAATTGAATGTCTAGAGGTGAAAATAACCATGTGTGAGATGAAAACAATGCTAGACAGTTGTAATAGCAAATTCAACATTGCAGAAAAAGGGACTGGCTAACTTGATGACATAGAAATACAAATTATTCAAAAGGAAACACACAGAGAAAAAAGAATAATGTAAAAAAGATAAACAGATTATCAGTGATCTGTGGGATAACTTCAGATTGCCTGTTACATGTGTAATTGGAGTCCCTAAAATTAAAAGGATGTGTTCAGAAATACATTTGAAGAT
Organism: Bos grunniens; assembly: GCF_055505025.1. Taxonomy (NCBI): domain Eukaryota; kingdom Metazoa; phylum Chordata; class Mammalia; order Artiodactyla; family Bovidae; genus Bos; species Bos grunniens. The sequence goes on from NC_141166.1 coordinate 13,167,225, forward strand.
ATAATGGTGAGATTTCCCCCCCATATTTGGTTACTACTTTAAATCCGTAGATCCAAGAATCTCAGAAAACTTCAAGCACAAGAAACATGGAAAAAATTATACCAAGGCATATCACAATGAAAGTCTTCAAAACCAGTGATAAGGAGAAAATCTTAAAAGCATTTAGAGGAAAAAGACACATTCCTTACAGAGGAAGAAAAAAAATGAGGACAACAGATTTCTCATCAGAAACCATGTAAGCCAGATGACAGTGGAGCAAAATCTTTAAAATTCTGAAAAGGAAAATAAAAAGTACAAAGCAATCATCATCCTAGAATTCTAAAGACAACGCAAATATTTTTCAAAAGTAAAGGTAAATTAAAGATGCTTTCAGGTACACAGATGTTGAAAGGCTTCACTTTTAGACGATATGCGCTGCGAGACATATTAAAGGCAGTCAGGAGGAAAGTGACAACATGTAGAAACATTTAAGGATAAAGAGCTCTGAAAGTGAGAACTATGTGAGTAAATATAAAATACATTTTTTTCTCTCACTATTTAAATATATTTAAAAGATAATTGGCTGTTTACCATTTGTTATGTAGAAGTAAATGTACAACCACTTTAACACGTAGACTCGGAGAGCCTGTTGTAAGGCTCTTACACTAAACGTAAAGTGGTATAAAACACTTGAGAGTAGGCAGCGATAAGTTAAAAATGTGTGCTGTCAGTCCTAAGGCAAGGACCAAAATAACAAAACAAGGAGGTATAACTAAGAAGCCAATGAAGGAGATTAAATGGAATCATAAAAACTACCTAATTAGTCCAAAAGAAGGCAGAGCAAGAGGGAAAAGAGCACAAAGAACAGATGGAAGAAATAGCAAATAAATAGCAAGATGGTACGTCTAAAACCCAGCCATATCAGTCATCACATTAAATATATACAACTAAAAGACATAGATCATCATATTGGATGCAGAGGCAAGACACAGCCGTAAGCAGCCTACGAGAAACACATTTTAAATATCAAAAGACAGAAATAGGTGAAACGAAAGGGATGGAAAGTTATATACCGTGTAACACTAACGAAAAGAAAGCTGGAGTGGTGCTATCGGTAACAAAGCTGGAGTGATGACATGCAAACAATGTCGCCTGGGATAAGAGGGTCATTTCATAAAGACAAAAGTGTCAATTCATTGGGAGGATGTATCAGTTATCAATGTTCGCAAACACAATAACAGATGTTCAAAACACATGAAGGAAAATTTATGACCTCAAGGAGAAATAAACAAGCTTCAGTTGGCTAGAGATTGCAAAATACTGCGCTCTCAATAACTGAGAGAGCAAATAGAAAATTAGTAAGGATATAGAAGACTCGAACAATGCCATCAACAAACTCAACCTACTTGGCATTTATAGAAAATTCTACACAGCCACAGCAGAGTGCATATTCTTTTCAAGGGCACACAGAGCAGTTACTGAGAGACACACGATTTTGGGCTATGTGCAACAAATCTCAAAAATTTTAAAAGTGTTCAAGTCATGCAACATAAGTTCTCCAACCACAATGGAATTAAATTAGAAATCACTGATAGAAAAGTCTCTGGAAAATACCCCCCAAATTGGAAACTAAGTAAACACACTTTTAAATAATCCATAGTTCAAAGAAGAAATACAAGGGAAAATTACAAAGTATCTTGAAATGAATGAAAATTAAAACACAACACAGACACATTTGTGAGATGCCGCTAAGACAGAAATTAGAGGGAAATGGTACACAAATGTTTCAGAGCAGTTTTGTCTGTAATAGTTCCAAATATGAGACAGCCTAAAAACTCATCAACAGGGTCATTAAATGGGTAAAAAAGATCTATCCTTGCCAAGGAAAACTACTCAAAAATAAAAAAGAATGGACTACTGATACGCAAGAATTGATATATGATTGCAACAGCATGAATAAATCTGAAAATAATTACGCTGAGTGAAAGAAGCCAGACAAAATGATTACATATGGTATGGTTCCATTTATAAAAACTTCTGAGACAGGCAAACCAATCTGTAGTGAGAAAAGCCAGATGGGTGGTTGTCTGAGGACAGAGGTGAGCATGGGTTGTAGGTCAGTATTACAAAGACCACAAATGAAAGTTTGGGGTGAAGAATGTCTTTGTCATCTTGACTGAGGTAATGGTTTCACAGAGGCACACATATGTCAAAACTTTAACTGTATACTTAAATATGCACAGTTATCATAAGCCAATTATCCCCCAATAAGCCTGATAAAAATAAACCTTAGCTATGGTTCATACCAGTCAATCCTAAAGGAAATAAGTCTGGAATATCCATTGGATGGACTGATGCTGAAGCTGAAGCTCCAATGCTTTGGCCACCTGATGCGAAGAACTGACTCATTGGAAAAGACCCTGATACTGGGAAAGACTGAAGGCGGGAGGAGAAGGTGACTACAGAGGAAGAGATGGTTGGATGGCATCACCGACTCAACGGACATGAGTTTCAGCAAGCTCCGGGAGATTGTGAAGGACAGGGAAGCCTGGCGTGCTGCAGTCCATGGGGTCCCAAAGAGTCGGACAGGAGTGAGGGACTGAATAACAACAAAATGGTTAATATTTTCTCTCTGGCTTAGTAATTTTATGCCTTTGGGGTTTTGTTTTTTAAAATATAATATGGGGGAGTTTCCAGTATAATTCCCGTTTCATGAGTAAACACAATTTCACGTAGCAAAGAGACTAGCGTGGCTTCACTTGGTGGGCAGGTGACAGAGCTGGCATCCTATCCCAAGTCAATTTTATCCCAGAAACAAGGCAGCTGAGATCTGGGATGCAGATTCCAAATCCTTTCCTGGTTACTATTATTGATCCAAATCACAGCGGCATTCACATGGAGCCTTGGGAAGTAAAGAGATTTCCTGAGAAATTGGTGGGGGCGAGAGCAGAGACTGGGTGTTCTCGGAGGTGATGATTAAAACTCCGAGTCGTGCCTCTGAATGGAAGGGGAACAAACATCTGTTGCCACGTGCCACGTGCCAGTCACTCCCGGGTGGTGGTTTATTGCTGTTTCCCGGGGAGGTGAAGGTCACAGGGGATCACAGAGCAGGTGCCTGATGGATCCGGGACTCATTCCAAGTGCTGCGTCTCCAAGTCTGTCCTTCCGCACCCCTCCATCGCCCAGCTTCACATTGCTTTGTGACCCTGCCTGCAAGGGCAGACGCTCCCCTGAGCCTCCTTCACAATCCTGAGCTTTTCTGATCCCCAGAATTCGGTGATGAGGAGGGGAGGTGCTTCCCGGAAGGGCCGAGGGGCTGGGTGCTTCCAGCCTGAGGGGGAGACACGTGAAGAAGCAGTGACCAGAGACGGATAAGGAACCACCACCAGCTCTGCTCTGTGACCTGGACATTGGGACCTTCAGCAGACTCATCAATTTCTTTGCACCTTGGGTCCCTTCTCTGTAAAATGGGGGCAAACCACAGCCATCTCTGGTGATTCTTATGAGGCTCTGAGCTCCAGGCAAATTACACTCCAGTCCCCCCAACATCCTTTGTTCCTCGGCAGGGCAGCACCTTCTCTTCAGAGACAAGACTTTGGAGGCCTCCTTCCTCTCCCCCTCGCTCTCCCCACCCTCTGCCAAAACTTTCTTTAAGAACTACAGAAGATAACTTGTTTGTCCCGGGGCTTTGGTGCTGGGAACACAGGCAGATGGCCCTGGAATTAGCAGCTCAGCAGACACAGAAGGTTCCAAACACAATCAGCTCAAAACAGCCAGAACTTTACCCCCTCCCAACCATGTGTAGGGAGCAGCTCTCCCAGCCCTTTCCTGAGACATTGATCTGGACTCCACACCCTCCTGACCCAGGCATCAGTGCCAGCAAGAGGCTCAGAGAGAGGTCTCAGGGCCCAGGGGTCTCAGGAAGAGGAGAAAAATGACAGGAGTCATCAGTTGCCACTGCAGAGGGGCAGAGATGGCTGTTGGCCATCTCTGTGAAGATAGCTGTTCACTCTCTCCTTTCACAGTGCAAGGCTGATGCTGGGGGTGGCTGCCCAGCCTGGGGTGACATTTCCCAGCCCCCATGCATCCAAGTGGGGCAGGAGGCACATTCATTCTAGCCAGTGATATGTGGGTAGAAATGATGTGCACCCCTCTGGGCTGAGCTGGTTAATTACCTGGTGATGTTCGCCTCATTCACTCCCCTTCCCTGGTGATCCCAGAGGCCATGTGTGGAGATGACATAATCACAGATGGAAGGAGCCTGCATCCCTGCATCACTGCTCAGAAAAGGTGCCTCCCTGCAGGAGATCCTCAGACCAGCAACCTTCATGTGGACTTAATGAGGAGAGAAACCAGCTCTTCTTGGGTGAAGTCACTGGGGCTACTTGTTACAGCACCTCACCTATACTGACTGATACAACCCAGTCCCACTTCTCATCCAACCCTTCATCCAGCAGGTACTTATCAGGCTTCTGCGTGCCAGGCTCTGTGAACAAGATAGCCAGGTATCTGCCCTCAAGGTCTTGGGCAGTTTGGGACACAGCTGAACAAAATGAGTAAATGAACCAAAAAAAAAACATTGCATAGTATGAAAAGTACTGTGAAAGAAAAAAAAGTATAATAAAAAACAAATGCCAGATTTGGGGGGGCTGTTGGAGGACTTCAGGTGAGGGATTGAGAAGTAGGTAAGGAGAGGCGGGTCAGGTAGGGCTTCCCTGGTGGCTCAGAGGATAAAGAAACTGCCTGCAACGCAGGAGACTGAGGTTCAATCCCTGGGTCGGGAAGATCCCCTAGAGAAAGAGAATGGCAACCCACTCTAGTATTTTTGCCTAGAAAATTCCATAGACAGAGGAGCCTGGTGTGCTATAGTCCATGGGGTCACCAACATCAGACAGAGCTGAGAGGCTAACACTTTCAGTTTCAAGGGAGAGGGTAGAGGCTTGGTAGGAGGAGCTTGCTCCCAAGAGGACAGGTTGCTGGCCATGTACCCCAGCTTTATGAAGATTACTTCACTGTATCCTCATTATAACCCCAGGGGGCTGGAAACTGTTATTTCTCCTTTTACAGGAGAGGGACTGTGACTCCAGGGAGGTGGAGCCAAGGGACCAAGTCACACAGCTAGGAAGGTCCCATCAGTGATCAACCCACCCTCGTGGGGCAGGGAGGGGTCATGGCTGGGGAGGAAGATGAGCTTGGTGGCCTAGCGTGGTTGAATGCCAAGGTCCTGTGGAATGGCCTAAGAGGCCCCTCAACCCCCAGGATTGTTATCTCAAGGACTGCAGAAGGTGCCTTTGGGGACAGAAATGTAACCCAGGATCACGGGAAGAGCATGGGGCCAGGATCTGACCTAGACCCTCTGGGGCTAGCTGTGTGCCCTTGGGCAAAGCACGTGACCTCTCTGAGCCTTGGTTTCCTCGTGTCTCTGTGGGAGTAGAACCTACTCAAGGGGTTGGGGCAAGGAGTGAGGGAGAGGGGGTGAGCAGTGCCCCAGAATCCTTGGCACTCCCACCATCTCTCTGCTGTTGACCTTCACCCCACAGTCCCTGAGCTCCCGCAGCCCATGGGGCCAGTGTCCTGGGCCCCAAGTCCATCACCCTGACCCTCCCAAGCTTGGGACACAGGAGGATCATCCACCAGATGGGAACTCATCTGCATTCACATGGCTGGTGAGGAGAGACCGAAGCCCAGACATCCTGCTCTTTCCTGGGCCCTGGTGCTAGGATTGCTCGCTGGCTCCTGGAATCTGGGACTTGTCCAGCTCAGCATGACAAGTAAGAGATGAGAGAAATGTTTTGTACCAGAAACTCTCAAATCTACCAGGGGGCGGGGTAATTTGTTCCTGAGAAAGCCAGATGTCATAGGTCACCACCAGACCATTTTTTCATGTTGAAGCTTTTCTGATTTCCTCACTCTCACAACCTGCTGCTGCTGCTGCTAAGTCACTTCAGTTGTGTCCAACTCTGTGCGACCGCATAGACGGAAGCCCACCAGGCTCCCCCGCCCCTGGGATTCTCCAGGCAAGAACACTGGAGTGAGTTGCCATTTCCTTCTCCAGTGCATGAAAGTGAAAAGTGAAAAGGAAGTCGCTTAGTCGTGTCCGACTCTTAGCGACCCCATGGACTACAGCCTACCAGGCTCCTCCATCCATGGGATTTTCCAGGCAAGAGTACTGGAGTGGGGTGCCATTGCCTTCTCCGTCACAACCTACTAATTTCCAATTCTACTCTGGGTCTATGAAGTGAGGTCCCTCGGTACCCCCATCTTCCTTCTCTGCTGCATTTGTGAGCTTTGGCTATGAGCTCCTCACTGTTCCAGGCTCAGGGAGGCGTCCTGGAGCTTCCTGTGTGGAGGGAAGATACAGAAGATGAAAGACATGAACCCACCTGCCCTCCAGAGTCTGGCTCCCGTGGGGCCCTGGGGTGGCGGTGCAGCCGCCTGAGAGTCAGCACTGACAATGCAGTGACTGCTGCCTCTCTGCCGGGTCTCCCTCTCTGAGTGTATGTGTCCCCCTAAGACAGGTGAACCCTAGGAGGCAGGAGTCTGTCTCTCCACAACCAGGTGTCCCCCCTGAGCCCCCTGAACCTGACTGACATGAGTAACTGCTTGTTGAAGACATGCAGGTAGAAGGCGAAGGGGATTTGAGATTTAAAAGGATCGCTGACTCAGCTTTGGGGCCTGAATCTGGAAAGCTATCTGTGAGAATGGATGTGTCTGCCCCCCACCCCCGAATCAGGCATCTGGCTCCCAAAATAGTTTCCGATTAGCTGGCCCCACCTGCACGTGGAGAATACCCCACAGAGCAGCTGATGTGTGTTTTCATGCCGGGTGGTGGTGTTGCCTTCTGCAGGCTCATCATAGGGAAATGCGCTGTGAAGACGGGCTTCGGAGGCCGAACTTAAGGGAAACGGGCTAATTTCCCCCCAACTGTGGACATAATGGGGGATTCTCACCTTCTCAGGGTGCTGAACCCATGGGGAATTGCAAGGGAAATCACAGGGACTGACTGCTGGTAGTGCAATTCTAGGGCTGATGAGACGTTTGCGGGAATCGGGTCTGGTGGGCCTGCTTGGCTGATGGAAAGTAGTCTAATGACCTCATCAGACACTAGTGAGACCACTGTCCTCTGAGAGCAGATGGGCAAGGTCACTGCCACCCTCGCTCCCATTCAGAATCACCTGGGACAGACAACGAGTGAATGTTCCCAGGAGCTCCTGCTCTGCCCCGCCCACCACCCTTACCAGGGGGCGGCCTCCAACATAGCCCAGGATGCAGCTCCACCTGCTCTGGGGAGAAGTTCTGAGGCATCTGCTCCAGGAAGACCTTGAACCTTCTCATGGAGAATCCCAGGCCCAGAGGCCTAGAGAGTGGCAACCTGGGCTGCTTTTCCCTTCTTGCATGCTCTTCTCCTCAGTTTGTCCATCAGGGCCTAGCTTGGATGGCACCTCCTCCAGGAAGCCCTCTCTGATGCCTTCAGTTCATGCCTGCCTCTTCCTTTCTTGAGAGACAGAGCATGGACTTTAGTGATAGAAAGCTGAGATTTTAACCTGCTCTACTGTCTGACCTCTGTGACCTTGAGCAACTTAACTTCCATGGGACTCCATCTTCTTTATGTAAAATGATGTATTCAAATTCATTCATTCATTCCTACATCTGAGTGTCCGTGGAGGCATGCATTCTATGGTGATGGAAATTAGGTATGGTTTCTGTTAAAGCACAGCATCTGGTGGGAATATCAGGCATGTCCTACTGGTCGTTTGAACTCAGCTCCCCCCCTCGGTGTTCTCTGCAGTGCGTCCAGTGCTTCTGGGCATCCTGAGGTCTAACTGTGTGATGCATGTTCAGGCAGCTGCTCCCTGATATAACAGGGGTGCCTCTGGGTCCCGGATCCTCCTGAAACTCTAGGCAACCTCCTATCACCTCCTTAGAGGAGCCCAGGGTGCAGGAGGCAGAGCAGAGTGGGACTGACCCTAACATAGTGGTGATTTATGGGGCACTAACTACGCAGCAGTCTCTGAGCTGAATCTGGTCCTGCTCCCTCCTCCCAGCACTCTGTGAGCTGGGTCATTTTGTGGACGAGAATCCCCAGAACCAGGGAAGGGATGTGATTTGTCAAAGTCACGTGGCTGGTAAGTGGCAGAGCCAGGGTTTCACCCTGCCTCTTCCCATTGGTCCATCTACTCTGTGTGAACTCCATACAGATGTGTGCAGAGTCACTTTTATTATCCTTTTATCCGGTATCTACTGGACAAGAGGGCAGGGTCCCAGTGCCCAGTCTGGCAGTTCTGAGCCCATTTCCAGTATGTCCTGGGGATGCTTCTCCTGCACAGAAATGCTGACCACTTTATTGAGCCCAGCCGTGCTCTCCTAGTGCTCAGTGAGCAGACACTGCTGTGGGGAAAGCAGTTGAGTGGTCATCAAGCCTCCTTTATACACCCATGACTGATGGTCCAGCTAGGACCTCTGCCTGGGAGAGGATGGGGGTAGCTCTTGGGGAGAGCTGAGAGGACCAAGAAAGGGGAAATGGTCAAGTTCATTCACTTTTTTGTTCCCTGCACTGTTTCTCCAGGTGTGTGGGGCTGAGCAGCTACAAGGCACCCTCGGGACTCATTGAGTTACTGTCAAACCCAACTGGAACTGGTTTAGATAGAACAGAAAAACTCTTTACTCAGGAAGTATGGGGGCTTCTGCCTCCAGGCCTGCCTTGATATGGGTGTTCCAGGAGTTCCAGTTGCTCTGTGCCAGGTATTGCCCAGTGCTGGGAAATAGCAGGAGCAATGCAGAAAGAAGGTCCCCTCTGCCTTCCCTGGGCTTGGAGTCAGTGTGATCATGTGCCCACATGTGCATGTCAGCACATGCGCTCTTTGTCTCTCTGTCTAGCTCTCTTTTTCCTTCCTTTCTATCTTTCAGAGCTGCATTTGTTGGTATTGGCTTCACTCTCAGGCAGGCCTTTCTCAAGATGCCCACCAACCACTGTGCTTCATACTAGCCAGTTTACATACGCTAATTTTCAGAAAAATTAAAAATACAGGGTCTAATTCTGATTGAATCAGCCAGGCTCATGTGCCAAATCTGAGCCAGTCAGTGTGGCTGGGGGAAGGGAATTACTGATTGGTAAGGCCTGCATCACATATTCACCCTTGGAGTATGGTGTGGGCTCAGCCCCAGTTGAACCACGGAGATAAACAGGGGAGAAGGGTGGGGTGAGGGGGAAGGATGATATACAAGTATCAATAAATCTGATTCTTGTCTCTTGCTTGGTCACTGGGGTGAGATGACCAGACTCTACTGGGCTATCGTTGATCACCTTGAGGAAACTCTGCAATCAGGAGGTGACAGTGCTCCTGCAATCTAGCACCTTCTCCAGATTCTGACCACCAGGGTCAGGTGACCCCACCTGCCTTTCATCCACCCCAGCAGGACTAGCCTCCTTGGGCCACCCATGAGGGGGCATGGGTGGCCAGAGAGCACACGCTGACTCAAACTGCCTCCCTGGCTGTGTGACTGTGAGTTCCCCAACCTCTCTGAGCCCGTATCCTTATCTCTAAATAGCAGCGACAGTTGATGTGGGGCCAGTGAATCAGCAGGCCACAGCACCAGCACACAGTAGGCACTAAATGAGCAGGTTGTATACAGGAGGAGCTCTTGGATCGGCTCCCATTGCTGTGTCCTCTAGTATGGGGCTTTGCGGGGAAGATGGTGTGTGTTGCTGGCAGGTCGGCTTGCCCCAGCTGACTATGACCTCCTCAACCATGGAATACACCTAAGCTTTCTCTCTGTGACAGAGCCCTGCACATGGCCTGGGGCTCTGTGGTGACATCCGCTGAGTCACTGGAAACTGACATCCCAAAGGAGGGAAGAAGAGGAGGGCACAGTTCATGCTCCTTGTCCTAAAGCCCCCGGGCCTTGAGCCTCTCTCTCACTCATCTTTCACAGCTGCACACATCTCTCTGGGACACAGAATACAGTTCTTGGCAGCTGAGGGGTTATTTAAAGTCCCCTTTAGAATAACTGGATCTTGGTGGAAACAGAGAGGTCAGGCCCAAGAGGTACCTGGGAAGGTCAGGGATGCACGGGCGGGATCTATTCCAGGCTTTTCAGAGACGCCTGCCTTGTGCCATGTTCAGGATGTGAAGACACTGTCTGACCTTGTGGTGTGATGGGGCAGCCTCATGTTCACGGTGGGTAGGCCTTTGCGAATGCTGCTGTGACTGGGGACGTGGGGAGTCTTGCTCACTTTCTCCTCTAATCTCATCATTTCTTAGAAGTTTGCTGAGAGCTGATAGGTAGGCTGCACATGGCAGATATGAGAGGAGGTGCCCTTTTAGCAGCATCAAAAATAGACCTCACTGATGGCTGCTGGACGAATCAGTCCAACCAGCACAGACACCCTCTGTGTGCCAGGCCCTCGGCAAAGTCTCTTTACAAAGAGTGGTGAGAAGGAGGTTGGTGTCTAACACACGTGAGCTGTTATTATTATTGTTGGTATTTACCCACCTCTCCTCCTGGTTCCTACCACCTTTTTTTTTCTGTCATCAAAGGCCAGGCCCCCTCCTTCTTGATCCATTCCCTCCCTGCCCCCAGACTCTTACATCAAGAAGGGCTTTCATTCCTTTTACTGACTCAGTTAATCCTACATCCTGTGTGTTAGAAGAGGGATCAAATCATTATGTCCTGACACGTCATCTTAGTTTAGTGATTAGAATTTAATCACTCTGGGAACAAAAGTGTCCCTCTGTTCTCTCAGTGGTGACTAGCATGAAGGTAAATCTTTTGGTTTCTGATTACAGTTCATGATTAAGTTGATGTTTTCTCCTTTCTCACCTCCCAGGTAGACACCATCGTCGATCGATCCTGTGTCATCTGTTACGAAATACCTGGGCAAGTTCTCCAGCACAGAAGCAGAGATTCTTGGGCTCCTAGAGTGGAGAGGGACAAGGTAGCTCATCCAGTTAAACCCCGTCATGGTCCAGTTGGGAAACTGAGGCCCAGAGTGGGGACGTGACCTATTCAAGGTCATGATTGAGTCAGTGGCAGAACAGGGACCAGGACTCGCTCTTCTGACCGATGATTGGTGTCTCTCAGCTCTGCCTTATTTCACTTGAATCCCAAACCTGGGGCTGGCTGGACCAGAATCCTGAGCCAGGAACAGATGAGAGCAGGGCAGAAGAGGTATGGACTTGGGTAGAGGGGATGAAATTGAGCCCATGGAGGAGAGTGTCCACTCGGGGACCCTTTGGGCTCTGCAGGGAACGCCGAATGAGGGTATCCTGGTCCTCATCCCAGCCAGCGCGTGTACTTGGACCTGATGTCATGGCAGCCCAGGATGAGGTTGTAACAGGCTCTTCATAAAATGAGAACAAAAGGTCAGTGTAGTCTGTTGGCACAAAGTTGTCAGCTGTTAACATCTCCCAAACCAGTGTCTTTTGAACCCAGTATGGAAAATGCTTTTAAAAATCGATGTGATTCAGTCATGAGCTTCCCAGAACTGGCTGGGCTTTCTGGAGCATCAGTGCACAGTGCTAGGAGGTGCTGGCATGGGTCTGCTTTTCCCCTCTGCCATTAGGATCAGAAATTATCCTGCAGAAGCCCCGTGGAGTTGGAGCGCCCCCCCCCACCCCCCCCCCGCCCCCCCCAACCAATTCAGAAAGAACAGTGAACCCCCACAGGACATTCCAACACCAGCAGGAAGGCCGCGTCCCTCCAAACCCTGCCTCATCAATTTGCCTTGTTGTTCTCTAGTTCATTAAGGGTGTTTCTCACTCACATATGACATTACAGTTCCAGGAGTGGATGCTATGGCATAAGGAAGATGAGTCTCACTGCTGTGTCTCCATTGTCAGGGTGGGAGACAGTGGGGACATTGCTCTTGGCTTCAGGTCTGGATTTAGTGGCAAGTTCAGTGGCCATGTCCCTGCTGGGAGGTCTGGACTGCCCCCCTCTTTGTTTTCCACAAGAACCACCCCCAGTTCCAGGACTGGGGTCGTCCAGTCTTTGAACATCTCCCTAGAGTGGCTGCCCAGTATTCAGGATGAAGAACGGGACCCTGATGAGGGCCTTTCAGGCCACGTGACCTCCCTGTTGGTCACCCCTCTGCAGTCACTCAGGTCTCCTTTCACTTCCTCCAGCTCCTCTTAACATCACGCTCCTTCTCACCTCTGGTCCTTCCACATGAACCTCCATCTTTTTCTCCATCCTCATTTCTTATCTCCCCATGAAGACATAAACTATCAGGAGCAGGAAACTTGTCTGTTTCCCTCTCCACCATGTGCCCCATATAAAAGCAATACTGGGGCAGAGTAAGTGCTAAATACAACAATGATAATTGAATTGTGAGGTTTTCCAAACAAACCTTTTTAAATGTTGAAATGTTTATCCTTAATCTGATAAATCAGTGATGTTTTAATAGTTAAAAAATCCATCCTATAAATTCTTTAAGCAACACAGACCAAGTACTTGAATGTGAGATACCCTCGATTAGGAATTTAAGAGACGCAGAAGGAAATTATTTCTAATGGTTGGAGACTCACACGCTCAGGACCATGTAAATATCAGGCAAAATCAATCACTATTCATTGACAGGAAATGAAATGACCATGAGATTGTGGAGTCATAGTCTGAGATCCTTGAGAACCATGACAAGGGCTGAAGACACAAATAAAAATGCCTAAAGCAGTCATCCTGGGGTCTGTAGGCTTACAGAACACACGGGCCTCGGATTCCGAGAGGCCAAGTCACTTGAGGAGAATAATATGAATGATGATTATTGTTATCACTCTTAACTAACATTATTGAGCCACATACAACGTGCCAGGCTCAGTGCCAGGTCATTCATAGACATTTACACAGTTTGATCCAACACAACCACCCTAGGAGGTAAGTACCACGAATATCCCCATTTTATAGATGAGGAAATAGGTGCCCAGTCCCACAGGAGTGAGTGGCGCTGACCCAGGTCCTTTGGGCCCCAGAACCCATGCTTCCGGCCCCTGGGCTGCACCACCCTCAGAACCTCAGTTCCCTCATCTCTACCTGGAGGGCTGGGGGACGAGAAGCGAGCATCCTGCCCTGCCAGCTCTTGGACGTGAGGAGGGATGGAGTGCGGAGGGCTTTGGGAGTGCTGACCCAACATCCCTAGTTCTCTGCCTCTGTGACCAACTCTCTCCCTGACTTTGGACCTTCCAAGGTGAGGACTCCACTATATCATAGCTTCTGATGAGAACAGTCAACACTTGAGCATCTCTTGAGCATCTTTTCCTGCCATGCTCTGATTGAGGCACTTCTGATCTAGGGTTGGGAGATGGGATTGGAGTTGGCAAAATGGGAGGCTGGGGCCATGTTCCAGGTGAGCAAGCAAGGCAGCCTGAACCCCAGGCCACAAATGGAGACCCCTTGAGAGCATTTGCAGGATGATGACCCTCAGGGGGCCATGAGGCTGGTGCTTCCTTTACAGAGGTTCCCCTGTTCCAGGCTCACCTTCCCTGGACCACAGAACCTCGGCTTCATTTAAACTTGCTCTTCACTCTTGCCAGTTCATTTCATTCGGTCATCCATTAGTACGGGTTTGCTAATCCACAAGAATTGGGCCATTATTAGTAAGTTTTAAAGTGAAGAAGTAAAAAGAATTTAAATGATACCTGCCAGGATCAATATGGTTCTTAGTGGGAATCCTTCAAATTTCTCACCACTAAGTATGATGTTTGCTGTGGGTATTTTGTAGATGTGTTTATCAGCTTGAGAACTACCCCCTCTATTTCCAGTTTACTGAGAGTTTTTGTTACGAAATGGAGTTTTGTCAAAGGCTTTTTTCTGCATCTATTGATTCAGCCATGTGACTTTTCTTTTTTAGTCTGTTGATGTGATGGATTACATTAATTGATTTTTGAGTGATGAACCAGGCTTGCCTACCTGGGATAAATCCCACTTGATCGTGGTGGAATTATTATTATGATTTTCATTTGGCTGCATCAGGTTTCCGTTGCAGCACACGGGATCTTCACTGTGGGAGTGGGCTTCTCTCTTGTTGTCATGTGTGGGCTCCAGAGCACGTGGACTTAGCTTCCCCACAGCACGTGGGACCTTAGTTCTCAGACCAGGGATCCACCCTGGTTGGAAGTTGGATTCTTAACCACTGGACTACCAGGGAAGTCACAGTGAAATTATTTTTATGTTTTTTGAATTTGTTTTGCTGATATTTTGTTGAGGATTTTTACACCAAGCGTTATGAAAGATACTGGCCTATGTTTGGTTGTCTTGTAATGTCTTTTTCTAGCTCGGGTATTAAGGTGATACTTGTCTCATAGGATGAGTTAGAAATCCTTCTGCGTCTATCCTCTTAAAGAGATTGTACAGAGTTGGTATAGCTTTAAACATTTTTTTAGGACTGACCTGTCAACCCTTCTGGGCCTGATGCTTTCTATTTTGTGAGGTTGTTAATTATTTATTCAATTTCTTTAATAAATATTGGTCTATTCAGATCATCTATTTCTTCTTGAGTTTTGGCAGATTGTGTCTTTCAAAGAATTGGTCCATGTCATCTAGGTTATCCAATTTGTGGGCATAGAGTTGTTCATAATGTTCCTCTGTTACCCTTTTAATTTCCACGAGATCTGTAGTAATGGCCCCGCTTTCATTTTTGATATTAGTAATTTGTGACTCTCTCTACTTTTCTTAGCCTGATAGAGGCTCATTGATTTTACTGATCTTTCCAAAGAACCAACTATGGTTTCATTAATTTTCTCAACTGACTTGCCTGTTTTTTTTTTTTTTTTTTTGATTAATCACATAGTACCTCAATGTATCTCTTTAAAAATTTTATTTGTTTAGTTTTCATTTATATAATTTTTATTGTCCTAGTATTGCATGCTGTAAAATGTTCTAAGTGCTTGGGATTTAGCAGTGAAGAAAGTGGACAAAATTCCCACCCATATGGAGTTTATGTTTTAGAATTAGAGAAAGTAGGTTGGGAGCGACAATAACCACAAATTTCAAAAATTTATTTTAGCCTTCAATTTCTTACCAAGGCTTGCTCTGAAAAAACATAACAAAGCCGTAGAGTTCTGTTATTTTCTTCCCCCATTCCTCTCTTAAGTGTATCTCTTTTAAATCCCAAGTAATATTCTTATAATCAATTCACATTTAATGAACCTGACTAAGTGGTTTGGTTTGTGACAAAAAGGAGGTGTGTCTCCTGGACTCCTGGCTGCTGGGAGGAGTGACTGACATTCCTGGGGGAGTCAGGTGAGAGGAACTTTACAGCCTCTAAACAGGAATGGCTTCTCCATTAACTATACAAAGTGATCTTGGCAGTCTGCAGTGGGGTCAGAGTTCCCAGATAGCTACTGGGGCCCTTGGCCACAAGAAAGTAGTTATACCAACATCATTGGGTTGGTCTTCTCAGAATGTCAGTCTTAACAACAGGAAGCTAACTTGGTGACTGTTGGACAAGCCAGAGGAAGGGTGGTCCAGAGAGCAGGTATAGCACTAGCAAAGGCCTAGAGACCTTGACTGCATTTCATTGTCACATGGTTAGAATCTTGAGCCTCAGAACAGAAGGGTGAGAGTCAGATCCTAGGGTGCCCGTGCTGAGGGCACCCAGCTAGGAGGGGGGTTGGAATAATTTGAATGCAGTGTTTTTAAGTTCCTTGATTTTGGAGCCAACTGTCTGATTGCAAATTCTGCTTCTGCTGTTTTGTGTTGTCTTACTGATGTGATATTGAGCAAGTTACTTAATCTCTCTGTGGCTCAGTTTTCTCATCTGTGAAGTGGGGAGAGTAACAGTCCTGCCCCAACTGGGCTGGGGTGGAGAGTCAACTATGCAAAGGGCTTCAAGCAGTGCCTGGCCTCCAGCGGGCTTTATGAGAGTGTCTGCTGGCTTTGATGCTCTATTGCTAATTCTTAGAACCAGCATATGGGATGGGGTGGTTGAGACCCTGGGTCCCCTTGAAGAAACCGAATCCCCAGGGGCTTGAGGAGATCACTTGACTGAACTATGAGCTCTGCCCCGTCTGTCTGACTTCAGAATCTGGCTGGGGACCCAGGGCAGCATCTGACCCGTGGTAGGGCTGCCCTGCCCCTCTCATCCCTCTGGGGAAGCTCTTCAAGCACCAGCCCTGGGTGAGCCCAGACCCAGAGGTTCACATGGAGACCCCCAGATGCTCGCAGAAAACAGCCCCATCTGCGCACACAGCCCAGACCCGCTGGGGCTGCCCTCCCTCCTGCCTCCTCCCACCTCGGCCCGAAGCCTCAGCACACAAAGACCCTTCTCAGTCCCTTCCTGGGGAGACAGGAGCCCTCTTCAGATAGTGCCAGAGGCCCAGTTACCAGCCCTTCCTTGTAATTAATATAAGGAAAGCATTTCTGTTGAAATCCCTGCCTGGATTAACCACTGGCTGGAGGATTTAACTCATGTACACACAGAAAATCTCCACAGACTAGTCTCCTAATATTTATCCTTACAACTGGAACATGCAGATAAGGTGAGTGCCTGATGCTGGAGCTGCAGAATAAATTTACATTCTCTAAGCCACAAAGAGCTGCAGATGTATCCGTGTTATGGGCCTGGCTGGGGCTCAGGAAGGGGAATAGCAAGCTTCTGACCCGTGGAACGTTCTACCTGGTGCTTCTCCAGCAGCAAAGGCTCATGTGTGAGGATGCCAACACGCTAGAACCAAATAGTCCTTGACTTCCAGAATCGTAAATTCTCAGGTCATAGAATCTTCACTTAATGGAATCTTACAACTATAGAATATTGAGTCTGATCACAAGGTTTTAGGATTCCAGGAATCTTAACCATAATCTTGCCCAGACACTCAGTCGTCACTCCAGTCCCTTCCCGGATGTAGTTCTGAGCAGTGCAAGAGCATTTCCAGGCTTCTGACTACACTCCAGCATTGCCTCCTTCTGGAAGCCCTCCCTGACTCCCCTGGCTGGTTCAGAGCTTCCACCACAAGCCCTCTTGGCTCCATCTCCTTTGCCCTGTGAGATCCATCAAAGGTGTTATTTTAAACTTGATCCTCACCCTCATTGTAAACCGTGAAGTATAGTGGAGAATCTGCTTTTGTTCATTCATGAATCCCCAGCACAGGGTCTGGCACATAGTCGATGCTGAACGAATATATCTTGAACAGCTACCCTTCATCTCCAGCCACAAGGATGTGCTCTGGAAGCACATGATCAGTAGCGACCTCACCTCTGGGTGGTGGGCCTGGCTGAGCCTGCATGGGGCAGGGTGGGCAGATGACAGCTCTCGGGTGACACCATCCCCCACCCAGTGTCTGTTTCTGTCCACCGAGAAGCTTTGGGCTGAAGCTTTGGGCTCTCCCTGCTGGGGGAGCGAACGGGACCAGGATCTGTCTGGGTGTTCAGAGAAGCCATGTGACACCATGGGTCAAGCCCGAGCTTTGGAGCCACATGCCCGCATTTGAACCCTTGTTCTTCCACTCTCTAGTTGAGTAGACTTGGAAAGTTATTTGACCTGTTCTGGGCCTCAGTTTCCCAACCTGTAAAATGGGTATGGTGAGAGTTCTTGTTACTGAATAAGCTAATAGATATAAAACTTGTAGCTCAGTACCTGGTACTTAGTAAATGCTCAGTAAGTGCTCAAGTCTTTGTATCCCATGCTCTTCCTCTAAAGAAGATGCATTAAGGGACCAAGTCAACAAAATGACCCAACAGTTGACACCGGCCATTGGCCACCCCATGTTGGCCTATAGAGATGGGGGCCATAATTGGGCACAATGTCCTAGGTTCCACTTACCAAGTGGACCTAGCTACTGCTCCTTCTGGAAACCAACCGGCCAGTTGCACAGGCCATTGCTGAGCCCTTGAGATGGCACCATTCCTCCATGAGATCAGCTGGCAAGTTGGCTACATTGGACTCCTTGCATGTGGAGCCCTGCACGTGTCTCGGCCCAAAGCTCCTCGGTGGGTGGAAACAGACGCTGAGTGGGGGGTGGTGTCACCTGAGAGCTGTCATCTGCACACCCTCCTCAGGCAGGCTTGTCCTTCCTTCCAGCCCTGCATCCTTCCCTTCTTTTCCAAGTTGTTGATGCCTAATAAGCATCTCATCCCCAGGTGCATCTCAGTGGCTTCTGCTTCTTCAGGATTCATTCTGTAACCAAGGGCAACCAGTGAGTTTGCATCAGTCACCCCCAAGCTGGAGTCCAGTGTCCATTACTGAATTAGCTAAATGGTAACTGGATGGAAGGTGACTTCTCTGTACCTCAGTTTTCTTATCTATGAAATGGGGCTGATGACCTCCCTGGCCTCGCAGGGAAGTGAAGAATGATAGACAAATGCTTTGTCAAGGAAAATGCACACACGTGTACACAGATAATTACAAATCTCTCTGCTTGCATCTCTGCCTGTGGTACAGACTGAGTGTTACAAGAAGGGTGGGCCTGGCTGGATCTGAAATCCTGCTGGGAAAGAGGTCTGGGCAGCCTGAGTCCAGTGGCCAACATACCAGCGTGTCCCCACTATATGGCTGCTGTTCTAAGTCCTCACAGAAGGGAGGGGTGGACCGTCGAGGTGATGACAGGGCCAGATAGGGTGAGCTGGGCAGGCGGGGATCTATTCCCTTCTCTCCTCCAACTTCCAGGAAGCCTCACTCCCTGCTCAGGCTGATGCAACACATTTCTGATCAGAACATCTAGATCCATCCAAAGGAGAGGTGGATGGGATGGCCACACAGTCAGGGGAGGAGAGGATAAAGTCTGGTGGGGGTGGCTTATGAGATTCCCCTGCGCATGTGAGTAAGCAGACAGACCAAGATAAGCTATGGATTGTCCAAGAGCCCCCGGCTAGGTGGGGAGAGATGCGGGCAGCCCAGGGGCATCAGAAACTGATGCACTAAAGAAAACAGTTATCAACAAATCAGGGGGGAAACCATGTCCCCTCCCTACTTGAGGAGCCCTTGAGTGATAGTTCCAGGATCCTCCTGCCCTGGTGTTCGCCTTTCACTGATGGTGATGGATGTGAGAGCAGCTCTAATGAGGGGAGGCCTGGGCCCTTAGACCTTCACAAGGTCTCGCATCTCCACACATCTCCCAGCTGTCAGCACGGCCCATCGGGGAAACACCCTGAGTAACTCGGAAGAACTGGGAGTTGAAGGGCAGGCAGAGGTGGCCAAATAGAAAACAGTGGCCTGGACCAACTTGGGAAATGGTCAAGATAGGCTCTGGGCCTCAGTTTATCAGGGCGGTCAGCAGAGCCTCCATGGTCTCCTGACAGCACACAGACTCTCCAGGAGCCTGGGGCGATGGGCAGTGGTCCAAGACAGTGCCTGGCCCTCTCAGCTCCAGCAGTACCCAGTAAAGGCAGGTGTCTTCCAGACCAGAGTTCATATCACAGCTCAGACTCTCAGCTTTATGACACTGGACATGGCACTTAACCTCTCTGTGCTTCATTTTCTACCACTTATGTCCATTTGGGGGTTAAAGTCTTTAGCATAGTACGTGGCGTACAGAGAGAGTACTCAAAAGCTTTTCTTTGTATTGTTATTATTAGTATTATTAACTGCCCCTTTCTATAAGCATGTATTGTAGATTTGAATATATCAATACAATATAGTTTATGTCTTTGAGATCTTACTATATACTCAGCTTTCTTTCTTATTTATCATGGTATCATGAGTGCTTTCTCCCATTATTGAAAAGTTCCTCAAAAGCAAGATGTTAATAGCTTCGTAGCAGTCCCTCATCCAGAAGTGTCATCGTTTACTTTGTCATCCTTTGTGGCTGGATAAACAGGGCATCACAGTTTTTCACTCTTATCCTTGGGCTGTAATAAACATCTCAAGGCATAATCCCTGCTCGAATCCCTAACCACTTCCTAAGGACCGATTCCTGGAGGTGCTATCACTGTATCAGGGCGCTGACATTTTGAAGGCTCAAGATCTTAATTGCTTAATTGCCTTCTAAAGAGACTTCCAGCAGCGCCCGAGAGTGCCTGTCTCACCACGCATTTACCAGCATCGATTTCTTCTCTTTTTATTTAGTCTTTATTAATTTCGTGGGCCTGAAATTATATTTCATTGTCTTTTGGAGACGCAGAGCCCTGGCCTGTGGCCCCTGTTTCCCAGCAGGGTGAGAATCAAATTAGATTCGGGGGCTTCCAGCAAACCTCCGGATGAAAGGCAGCCTGTGACCTGGTAGCCGGGAGCTGGAGAAGCTGGGTTCTTGTTCAACTCTGTGCTTCCTCGCTGTGTGACCTGGGTCTCTTATATGGCCCTCCCTGGGCCTCTGTTTCTCAGTCATTTATCAGTTTATTATTGCCCCCAGCTGCCTCCACTTTTTCTAGCGCCTTGAGCAGTACCTGATGCATAACTCATGCCCAACAAATACTTGTTGAAGGCTGAACTGCAGAAGTGACCTTTATAAAGGGAAAATCATGCCCCCTCATTATGCTGCTTCCAACCTTTGCTCAGGCTTCCTAACATTCTGTTTACTTCTTTGGTCGGCTCATGGATTTCTGCTTCTGCTTCAATATGAAAGGACACAAGATAGCATATGAAAAAGAAAAAGCCGGATAAACTACAAAATCACAACTTTTTTGAGCCCATCAGGGAGCCCAGGGCTGCAAGGCACCCCATGAGCCCAAATGCACAGATTGACAAGACCCACCAAGGAGAGACAGAACACACAAACCCTTGCACCTTTGGCAGAAAGAGGAGAGAGAGGTGGCTGGAAAAAGAGGTGGCTGCCATGAAGGCAGGAATGAAATATAAACAGCTAACATTTAAAAAAATATTTATTTTTGATTGATTGATGATTGGTTTACAATACTGGTTTGGTTTCTGTCATACATCAACATGAATTACCACAGGTGCTCATACGTCCCCTCCCTCGTGAATCTCCCTCCCACTCCTGCCCATTCCCACCCCTCTAGGTTATTACAGAGTCCCAGTTTGAGTTCCCTGAATCATGCATCAAATTCCCATTGGTTGTCTATTTACATGTGTTAGTGTATATGCATCCATGCTGCTCTCTCCATTTATCTCACCCTCTCTCTCTTCTCCCCGACCCTTGTCCATAAGTGTGTTCTCTATGTCTGCATCTCCAGTGTAAACAGCTAACATTTTAACGAACTCCCAGAGGCTGAATGTGGACTGGCATGCCAGCTGAGCATTCCTGGGAGCCCCAGACTCAAGGGGAGTGCACGTTCATTCATGACAGTTTCTCATGGAGCCCGGGAGAAAGATGCTCAGGACTGGATTTGTATCTGAAAGAGCTGCTTCACTACGGTACCGATCTGAACCTCCTCCCACTTCCCAGACCCTTATCTCCTGTGAAGCATAAGCCCAGAAGGACTTCAGGGGGACAGGAAGACCTCTCACCTCCACCCCCCTCCCCCTGCAGGGCCCAGGAAAAGACCTATAGTCCTGGGGGAGGAGGGTGGGGCAGAAACAAAAGCCACTTCTTGCTGGGGAAGGGGGATGAAGCCTTCCAGCCCTGGTCCCAGGCAAAGATAAGCTGCTGCTGTGGACAGAAGCCACGGCTGCCTGTGCCTGGGAAGGGATGGGCCCAGGAACCTGAGCTGATACAAGGCAGGACATGCATGCCCACAGGTGGGCTGGATACACAGGTCCAATCCATGTTGTCAAGCTCTGGTCTTTCTGGCTTCATCTCTAGGCTCTGCTTTCTTCTGTGCTCTTCTTCTCACAGAGGCCCTGAAACTTCCAGAGCAATCTTTTATAGTCCCCAGTTCACAGGAAAGAGGTAGCTTCTTTTCCCAGTCCTCATGACAAGCATGCTGGGAATTAAATTTACTGACACAGTGACTTCTGAACCCAGAGGTTCATGTCCTGGAAACAGATCCAGAAAACCCCTTGCTTGTCCCTCCCTCAACCCATAAATGGGTCCCCTGGACCCTCAATAAGGCCAATTTCCAGGCCGGCTGCAGGATCTCATGGACTCCACACTCTCCAGGCTGATAGATCCTCCCTGCATGCCACTATCTCACAGCAGTCTTCTCCGAGCATCCTTGAGCTGCCTGGGGTTGGCAAAGCCAGCCAGGAGGATACAGTGCCCCTTCAACGCTGACACTCATCTCCACTGCTGCTGCTGCTGCTGCTGCGTTGCTTCAGTCGTGTCTGACTCTGTGCGATCCCATAGATGGCAGCCCACTAGGCTCCCCCATCCCTGGGATTCTCCAGGCAAGAACACTGGAATGGGTTGCCATTTCCTTCTCCAATGCATGAAAGTGAAAAGTGAAAGTGAAGTCACTCAGTCGGATCAGACTCTTAGCGACCCCATGGACTGCAGCCCACCAGGCTCCTCCGTCCATGGGATTCTCCAGGCAAGAGTACTGGAGTAGGGTGCCATTGCCTTCTCCAACTCACCTCCACAGACCTCTATAAATGAGACAGTTACCGTTTCTAGGGCATTCTTTGAACAAGGATAGAGAGGCTGTAGCCTGGCTCTGGGAGTGCCAGCCTGCAATCTGGAGGTTTCAGGCAGTCCCAGAGGTGTGGTAGGTGCAAACAGAGGTAGGCAGGAGCCTCGGGCTCCTCATCTCTAAAGTGGGATCAGTAGCAGTGCTCCTCCAGAGGCTGTAAAAGTGAAAGTGAAGTTGCTCAGTCATGTCTGACTTTTTGCGACCCCATAGACTATAGTCTACCAGGCTCTTCTGTCCATGGGATTTTCCAGGCAATAGTACTGGAGTGGATTGCCATTTCCTTCTCCAGGGGATCTTCCCAACCCAGGGCTCGAACCCAGGTGTCCCACATTGTAGACAGACACTTTATCGTCTGAGCCACCAGGCTGTAAAGGGTCCTAGAGACGACGCCCAGGGTGGGGGTTGGCCCAGGGCCTGGCATGCAGTGGCTGGTCATGTTCTGAGCACCATGATCAAATGCCCTCGGGGCTGTTGGATTCCTGGCAGTCCTCCTCCTCCAAGTCTTTCCAGAGTCACAACCTGTCCACACTCGGGACAGGAGGCAGCATCAGAGAGGAAATGGATTTGACTGGAGCCACGCCCCCTTGGCTGTGTCTACCCTCCCCTCCCCTCCCACCCCCTCCACCAGCTTTTTGCCGCTGCCAGGGCTTCCAGAACATGCTCCTGGGCTCTGACCACAGTCCAGTTACATCATCCTGGTCCAGGAAGGCCCCGTGGACTGGGACCAGAGGATGGGTGGGTAGAGTCCCATCTGCCTGAGGATGGAGGTTCATGGGACGGGAAGTCCTCCTCTAAGGGTCCCCGTCCCAGTCCTTGGGGGTTCACTAGCTGACATTTCCTCCTCTTTCTGGGCCCCCTAGTCAGGGCTGATGCAGGACCCTGTCCCCAAAGGGGCCCAGAAGATGCCAGGGGCCTCTTGACAGGGTGTCAATACAATCCTTACAGACTCCCAGGAGGCCTTCAACATCCAAAGGAGTGGGGGGCCCTGTGGGGTATCCCAGAGCACAGAGGAAGCTGGGAAAGGGGTGAAGGAGCAGGTCAGCAGGGGGACGGGGAGGCGGTGGTTAGTGGGAGGAAGCACAAGGGCTTCAGGGGGCACAGCTTGCTTGTGGGCGGGGCCAGCCCAGGGCTGCAAACTAACTACGGTATTTTAGAGACTGAAAATGGGGTCACAGGGTCCAGTCAGGTGACCGTGGGCTGGGAGGACCCAGGATCACTGTGAAGTTGACGTGGCTGCTAGGAGTTGGGAACCGGGGGCTTCCCTCTGCAGAGAAGCACCCCCAGCTCCCCCACCGCGGGGCTTCTGCACCTGTGTCCTTCTGCCCGGGGTCTCCTCTCCCCTGTCTGCTCTGCAGCTGCAGGCATCGAGCACAGCCTTCAGCACAGCTGTGCTTTATCACCTTCGTCACCTGTTCCGGTTAGACGGTGACCCAGAGGTAACAGGGCAGGGGTGCGACTGGCATGCTCACAGCTGTGTGCCCGGTGCAGGTGGGCACATCGTGGCTCTTGGTACATTTGGGGACAGGAGTGACTTAACTGAACTTTGGAGGAGTGATGAAGGAGAGGAGGTTTCAGACAGCTTTTCTGGGATAGGAAACCCTGAGGAGGGGCAAATCCAGGGGGCAAAAGCAGTGAGCTCTGAAGCCCCTGGGCCAGATGGGCAGGAGCAAATTCTCTCTCTGCACCTTGAGAGCCTCTGGCCATGGCTTCTCACCAGAAGGTACCATGGCTGCCTCTCCAACACTCATTTTCTAGCCATAGTTTGAGAAGTTCTTGTTTTCCCAGCATCTGGAGGCTGCTATAGAAGCAGACAAATCCACCAGATACCTAGGGATGGAAAGGAAAGGTGAGGAAAGGAACTAATTTTATGTATCTGGATCTAGATGTAGAAATTTTTCATAACTGAAGCATGCGAGAGCATCATGATGTGCTTGGGCCTGGAACAGCTTCCAGAGCAGCTGGCTCGGCTCTTCCCTGGCTTCTTGGCTGTGAGCATCATCCTCTCCTCATTCTCCTTTTTGGTTATAGTTCTGTCACCCAGTTTTGGGCCACAGCCCTAGACATGGGGCTGGGCATCTGGGCAGGGTGGTGGGTTTGCCAGATGCTGGAGGTGGAGGCGATACAGCCTTGGGCTGGGCTGCACTCAGGAAGGAGGAAGGCGGGGAGGGAAACACAGAGGACTAAGAGATGCAGAAGGAAAACCGCCTCCATCACCAGCCCTCACTCCACGCTGCTGCGGAGGTATGCTGCGGCCAACTCCTATTGCCTCATCACTGTCTGAGGACTGTCCCCATTGGAAACCACCTTGGGTTTCTCAGGAGAATCCCATACATGAGGGGTGCAGGTTCCAGACCCTCCAACCTACTATGTGACCTTGGACAAGTACTATAATCCCAGCCTCAGTTTACCCATATTAACAATGAAATGATGGGTGTAGCTCAGTGGTTCTCAAACCCAGCTGTACAGATTTCCTCTTTGAGGCAAGATGGAGTGACCTTCCCACCTGAAGTGGGAAAGGAAAACCACAAAATTTATGAAAGAGAGGCTTACAAGATACAGGGTGCCAGGCAGCGAAACAGAGATGAGAAACAGATGAAGTGAGCCCTAAATTGCCCTGGTTTCCAGCCCTGAGAGTTTCCTGGCTATGGGCAAGGAGGAGGAACCCAGGGGGAGCCCAGGGAGGTCCCAGCATTGAAGAGGTGGAGCTGAGATTCCAGAAGACCAAGGTGGCTGGAATTCGCAGGACACAGTGCCTGAGAAGAGAGAAGAAAGGGACAGAGAGAAGACTCTGGAAAGGACATGGAAGGGTCTTACCTCGGGTATGGGAACCTTTAGTCTTAGACTGAGAGCTACTGTGGTCCCACCTAAGACATCCTAAAGAAGATTCTGAAGAACCACACTGTCTCCAAGTAACTTAACGTTACATTACAGAATAAAGCTCAACAATATTTATAACAAAACAAAACAAAAATATCCAGCACCCAATAAGGTGACTGGCAAAGAACACTGGAGTGGCTATAGCAATATCAGACAAAGTGGGTTATAGAGAAAACAATATTACCAGAGATAAAGGCGATGATATTGTGAATTCATCAAGAAGACCTAACAATGTTTATGTACCTAATAACAATGCTTCAAAATACATAAAACAGAAAAATGATACAACTGCAAGAAGAAATAGACAGACTCACAATGATAGTCAGAAATTTCAACATCCCTTACTCAGTAATTGATAGAGCAAGTAGACAGAAAGTCATAAAGGATATAGAGAATTTGATCAACACTATCAACCAACTTGATCTAAGTGACATTTATAGAACACCCCACCCTGCGACCACAGAGCACACATTCTTTTCACGAGTATATCTAAATATGCCAAGATAGACCATATTCTGAGTCATAAAACAAGTCTCAGTACATTGGAAGGGTTCAGGTTCTACAGAGTATGTTCTCTGACCACAACAGAAATAAATGAGAAATCAGTAATTTAAGAGGAAGTGCTCTTTGAGTAACAGAAAGATCTCTGAAAAATCTCCAAATATTTTGAAACTAAAAAATAGCACACTTCTAAATAGCCCATGTGTAAAAGAATCAACCAGAAGAGGAACTAGACAGCATTTTTCACAGAAAGAAAATGAAAACACAACACATCAGAATTTGTGGGATGCTGCTGAAGCAGGTCTTAGGGGAAATTTATAGTACTAAATGCTGCATTAGGAGAGAAGAAATGTTGCAAATCACTGACCTCAGCTTCCACTTGAAGAAACTAGAAATAGAAGAACAAATTAAACTCAGTGTAACAGAGAGGAAATAATTATGAGTAGAAATCAGTAGAGAAAAGCAACAAAGAACATCAGTGAAACCAAAGCTGATTCTCTGAGAATATCAATAAAATTGATAAACCTCTAGTCACACTGATTAGGAAACACAAAAGGGAAGAGACAAGGTACCAGCATCAGGAATGAGTCAGGTGACATCACAGATTCGATACATAAATTATTTAAAATTCTTCTGCATGTGAGATCTTTTTCATATGTATATATGCGTATGTATTTGTTCATTCATATCAGTGTGAACTCATGCATATTTATTTTATCTTTGGGGTTTTAATCCAGTCTTACTCTCTGTGTTCTGTTGTTCAGATTATTCCAGCTTTGGCTGTTGAAAGTTCTTTCAGCTGGCTCTTGGTCCCTTTGAGTGTCACCTGTCTTTATGAGTTTTTCTTTTGTTTGGTTGTTACTGGCACTTTCTTACTGTCTGGCATTAAACAATGTGCAATGCTCATCTTATATATTTCCTGCCCTAGATCTAGAATCAGCTTTTTCTTCAAGGAGCCTTGGCTCCTTTTATTGGAGAACGGTATGAGAAACTAAAGATGTGGGTCTCAGATTTGCTTGTTGTGACTGGGATGTCATTTGCCTCTAGGCTCTGTCAGCTCGCAGAGACAGGAAATAAAGTTCTGTTGCACTAACCCATGCTTAGGACTTAGGTATAAATATTTCTATATGTAAATCTCTATGTCTATATTCAGCTAAACATGAATTCATACTGATGTCTCCAACTCTAAGCCATTACCACATGGCTCATTCTAGCTTTCTCCCCTTCTTTGTCTGGAACCTCCCACCCCAGCAGCGAGAAAACATGGCTCCCGACATCTGCCGTCCGCAGGAACGCTTGTTCCGCCTGTAGGTGTACAGTCATCTCAGAACTGTTAACCCGTATGCCATAGCAAATACCTTTATCCACTAGAAAATGACGCTTACATGCAGTTCCTTCCAGTCTCCACCCATTTTCAAAGTTACAAAAGTCAGCTCCTTTATCTTCACCTGCCTCAGTGAGGGAGTTTCATACATTTGTGAGAAAGTTAGATTCTTTTGTCACTGTCTGCATCCCACCCTGGAATCCCAGACCTCCTAAAGGATTTTTCAAAATCTGCATACATTCACCCTTTCTACTGTAAGTTCTATGGATCCGGACAAATGCATGGTATCATTAATTAATCCACCATTATATTGCAAAAGTATTACACATAATAACTTTATTGTCCTGAAAAAAATCTTCCATACTTCACCTCTACAATCTTCCCTGTTCCCCAAACTCCTTGTAATCACTGATTTGTTTACTGTCTCTGTAATTTTGCCTTTTCCAGAATGTCACATAAATGTAGTACTTTCAAATGATATTTTCCCCCTTAGCAATGGGCATTTAAGATTCATCCATCTCTCTGTGTAGCTTGTTGCTCATCCCTTTTATCACTGAGTCATATTCCGTTGTTTGGAGGTACCACAGTATCTTTATCCATTTACCTGCAGAAGGACATCCGGTTGCTTTCAGCTCTTGGCAATTATGAATAAAACTGCTATAAGCAATCACACGCAGGTTTTGTGTGTTCACAAATTTTCAGATCAGTTGAGTGAATACCTGGGAGTGTGTCTGTCGTTGGATCATATGGTAAGACTATGTTTAGCTTTGTTAGAAACTGCCAAACGGTCTTCCAAAAGGGCTGTACCATTTCATATTCACACCAGCAACGGGTGAGAGTTCCTGCTGCTTTGCATCCTCTCCAGCAATGAGGACTGTCAGCAGTGGGATTTTTTAAAAAATCTAGATACATGGGCCCCATTCCCAGAAATTCTGACTCTATCAGCCTATGGTGGTGCCCAGGCCTTAGCATTGTTGAGAAGCGCTCAGGAGATTCTGTTGTATATTCAGGCTTGGAACCAGGGAGTTCCATCAACTGCCTCATTGTACAGATGGAGGAACTGAGGCCTGAGGGCAGTGGCGCTGCAGTGGGGCTGATCTCTTCGGTTCTCCCGGCTGGCAGTCTGGGAGGGGCTGTGTGATTCCTGGGTAAGAGCCGGGGCTCTGGAGTCCCACAGTCCTGGGCTGGAGTCCCGAATCTGCCTCTCTCCAGCTGTGTGACTTTGGGTGAAGGCCTGCACCTCTCTGAGCCCCTCCTGTGTGGATGAGGACGGTCCCAGGACCTGCACGCAGGCTGTGTGAGGACGTGTTGGGTCAGTGAGGCCAAAGTGCTCACCCAGAGCTGGGCTCACAATGGGGCCGGGACACCACCAGCGCCTGTGCCTGGGACTCTGTCACATGACTCCATTCTGTGCCGAGGTCCCATCCAGGGAGGCCTGTTCTGCCCCTTCCTGGACCCCTGGGCTCCCCTGCCCCATCCTCCCATTCACTGTTATTCTGACTTTGTCTCCAGCCCTGGGGGTTGCAGCTTC
Source organism: Bos grunniens (assembly GCF_055505025.1). Classification (NCBI taxonomy): domain Eukaryota; kingdom Metazoa; phylum Chordata; class Mammalia; order Artiodactyla; family Bovidae; genus Bos; species Bos grunniens. The sequence continues at coordinate 13,195,832 of NC_141166.1, forward strand.
ACCCCACTTCCCTCTCCTTCTACCCTTCCTTTTTCTTCTCCCAGTTACCAAAAATCTTCACTTAAAAAGCCATCTAGGAGGATGGATGGGACAAAGGCACATTTTGTAGAGTAAGTTTTCAGGGAGAAGAGCCAAGAAATTGAAGGCACAGCACTTAGGATCCGGTCTTTTTAGGCCCCATGCTCTGACTGCTGGGGAGCAGTTCTGTATCACAGTCCACCCCCCACTGCAGCGCCCCACCGCAGCGCCCAGTGCTCTGGGCTCGTCTTCACTCGTCTTTGCGAACTCCTGCTCCCAACGTCTAGGCTGATTCCCTCCCTCAGGATGAATCCCCCTCCTCTCTATCACAGGGAGGGGCTGCAGCTGGGGCTCCTCTAACCCGAGACACCCTGCTCCTGTGTGAGCACCGTCCCACCTCGGGCAGCTGCTCTGCTCCCTACAGGAGTCCCAGGTGAAGGTTATCTTCTCCTGAGGGGTCTCCCAGGGCAGATTTAGGAACAACAGGAGAGACGTGTCCACCGCCAGGATGGATGGGCAGCCCTGGGGAGGGGTAATGAGCTCCCCGTTACTGGAGGTGCACACAGAGGAAGGGTGCATTTGGAGAAGCAGAGAGGCCTTGGAGGCCAAGAGATCTGGGCTGAGTCCCGGTCACATTGCTTGCAAGGAGTCTGACCTGCAGCAGTGACTTGTACTCACTGAGCCTCGGCTTCTTCATCTAGAAAATCAGGCAAAATAAGTTCCCATGTCCCAGGGTTGTCATGGAGACAAAAGGACATAAAGTGTGCAAAGCACTGAGCAGGGAGTGCAGAGTATCGTTGCAGGAAGGGAGGAAGCTGGGTTATGACACCCCGAGCCATCTACGATTCCAAACGGCTGTAGTTGTAGACCTTGAGATCCAATAATTCAATTATCCTAAGATTATAAGATTTCCTAGGATTCTAAGACTTTAAAATTTATGATTCTGTTATTCTTCTCATCTAAGTCTCCTCAGGAACATAGGCTGTGTGATTCGAATTCTAAACCTGTCCCTTCATTGGTGCGGCGGCTCAGCCATGGGCTGTCTGCTCCACGGGGAGTGTTTATCTCTGCTCTCTTTCCACTTCAGATCTTCCATTTTATCCCCCACTGGCCCATTGCTACTTCTCCAGGGACACGTTTTCTAATTCCAGCCTTATCCACTGCACCTTTTGTTCAAAGCACACCAGGCCCCTGCGGTGCTGCTGAATTGTGTCCTGTACCCCTGCCCCCGGCACACTCTCCTGCCCTCCCCACCAAACCTCATCTTTGCCTATTGAAATCTTCCCTTATTTTCAAGGCTGAAGTCAAAGGCGGGCTTTCCATGAAATTTTCTTCACCTCCCAGTTGAAATGAATATCCGTTGCCTCTGTGTTCTGCACAGATTTTGCTCTAATCACGATTACAGCAGTTGTCAGCAACTAACGCCTGATTTTTGGAGGCAGCAATATCCGCCCTTCACCGCATGGTGACCCACCCCTGGGAGACCTTTGGGAGACCACTCCGTGCTCTTCTGGGATGGAGGATGTGCGGATCTGATTGGTCAGCGGCGGGACACTGACTGGGCCAGGCTCACTAGTGGGCGGGGTCAACGCCTGGAAGGTGCCGGTGCTGGACCTGCTCTCTCCTCCCATGCCTTGCCCGCCTGCCCCTGCCTGCAGCCAGGAGGCAGTCGGCTCTGCAGACCCAGCCAGGATGGAGCCGGGGCGGGTATCCCTGTTTCCCCGCATCACCCTCCTCTCTTCTCTCTCCCTGATTGAGCTCAGCCACCCCTGTGGGCCCATCCCCAGTGCACGTGCTAACAGCCTGTAGCTATCAGCTACCATCAGCCCTCCCTCCAGTCATGATTCAAATCAAGAGTCTTTGATGTACCGGACCTGTCAACGGCCTGGCCATACAGAGCTGAGTTGGAGAGGCCACCCCTGCCTCCTAGATCTTTCCCTCTGGGGGTCCTGCCGCCTCCTGCCCCTTGAGAAGATTAAATCCAAACCCTTCATCTTCCCCTCAAACCTGGTCCTTTCCACCATTCCTGTCTTAGTGTTGCCCCCGCAGATCCCACTCGCCCAAATCAGAAGCAAGGGGGCATCCCTGACCCTCATGACACCTCAGGGGCCATTGAGTCCTGACAAGTTTAACTCTTATAACTTCTGTGGTCCCCTGTACTCCACACCCAGTGTTTCATCTCAGGCCCTGGGCATCTCTGACCAGACATCCCTCCACCACACCACACCCGCCTGGTCCCTCAGCCCTCCACTGCCCCTTCTCTCCATCCTGTGACCCTGAGACATGAGTAGGGGGCTCTTCCTGGGGTCCCATTCTTTTGGGGGAGGGGGCCTGTTCTTCCCTCCTCCAGCTGTGCCTCTCCCCTCAGGGACAAGGGAGACAAAGGGCAAGTTCCGGTCCCCCGACCCCGGAGCTCCCTTCCGGACTGACCTAAACCTGCTTCTGGGACCTGCATGGCCTCATCCCAGGTCTCCTCCTCTGAGGGTGACCCGTGTGGCCAGCACACACCCCCTAAACCCCAATGGGTAGCCGTCAGTGGTGAGGTGAAGACAGGGCCTGCACAGATGTTGGGGGCGGCCTGCACTGACATCCCGGACACCAGGAAGTGATTGTCCCAAAGAAGGACAGTCACCTTGATCTCTGCCTAACACCCTTCATGGCTCCTACCTGCCTTGGGATGACATCGCATGGTGGGCCTGGCTCACGGGGTTCTTGGTGTTGCAACCCTCCCTGCCTCTCCATCATCGTCTCCCATCTGGGCACCCAAAACACCCTCTGAGAAAAACCCAGGCTCTGCACAAAATGCTGCCTGTTCCCCACTGCCCAAAACTGGATCTCAGTCTTGGTGGTGGCAGGATCAGGGCTCCCAGTCCTCGCTGCAGATGGGGGTGGGGGTTGGGGCGAGGGCAGGAGCTGTCTCAGCACCAGGTTGAGGGCGGTTTGGGGCTTATGTGTCCTGTGGTCAGTTGAGTTTTGGCTGTCACTTTAGGAGGCCAGCAGGCCCTGGATCCACATCGACATGGCTAGGCCAGAACCTGCCTGCCTGGGAGGAAGTAGGAGACAGCAGAGACCCCGAAAGGCTTTGAGGACTTTGCCTGTCAGGGAGAAGGATCCTCAGGAAGTCTGGGCTGATGCCGTGGGACTGTGAGTGTCCTGCACCCCCAGGACCCCAGCTCTCCCGTCCAGAAAAGGAGCAGGCTGAACCTAAGGCCCCAGGAGGTCTTAGTTATTGTTCAGTTGCTCAGTCACGTCTGACTCTTTGTGACCCCACGGACTGCAGCACAGCAGGCTTCTCTGTCCTTCACCATTTCCCGGAGCTTGCTCAAACTCATGTCCATTGAGTCAGTGATGCCATCCAACCATCGCATCCTCTGTCATCCCCTTCTCCTCCTGCCCTCAATCTTTCCCAGCATCAGGGTCTTTTCCAATGAGTCAGCTGTTTGCGTCAGGTGGCCAAAGTATTGGAGCTTCAGCTTCAGCATCAGTCCTTCCAATGAATCTTCAGGGTTGATTTCCTTGGTCTTAACAAGCCCAAAGTCTTGCGAGTTCCTTCTTCCCCACCCACCCCAGCACCCTCAGGCAGGTGTGGTCTCTGACTCCAGAGGCTCAGGCTCAGCCTTTGCTCCTCCTACCTCTGCTGGCAGGACCTGGGGGCAGATGCAGCTGGCCCAGGAGCCTGGATGACCTGAAGTGGGGATGGAGCGGTTCTACCTGTGCACTGGGAATGATGATGGAACCAAAAGCCGAGTCACTTGGTTTAGCCTCTGCCCAATGGACTGGGCTCTGGAGAGGCAGGAGCCTGGCTGAGGGCCTCTACTTCAGGGCCTGCCTTCCCCAGCCACCTGTTTCCATGGCAACCAGAGCCCTCTGGCTGGAGCTGAGTTCCATCCCTGCCCCACCCCTCCCCCCTGGAGAGGGAACCTGCCCTTGTCACAGGTCAACAGGTGGGAGGAGGAGATTATTACAGCCAGGCCTGGCTGTGAAATCCACAACCAGGTGCTGTATCAGGTTGATTACAAATCCAAGTGTCTTCTGCTCCTGCTTGTTTCTGATAACAAATCAGGGAGGTTTCAGGACAGGAAAATGGATCCTTGTGTATTTCCCAGCCTGGGAGGATTTCCCAGCCTGTGAGGCCGCTCCACCTGGCTCTCCCTTCCTGCTTAGTCCCCATCTGGTTGATTATCTCTGGGCTCTGCTTTGAGAGCCCGAGTGAGCACACCCCCTCCCTCACTTCAATCTGAACTCCTCTCTTCCCTCACCAACATTGGGAACTTGGGCTTTTCCCCTTGATCCCCCGGCCCGTGTTCCCGCACCCCTATAGCGCTTTGGACACTGGCTCCTCCCTCACCCATCTGGCTGTCTCCCTGGATGCTGGTCCACACTGCGCTGGCTCATCCCCGCCCCACTCTTGAGGGACCTCCCTACTTTTCCTACCCTGAGCAAGAAGCATTCACTCATTCATTCACTAGGTAGACATGTAGAGAGCCCTGCCCTGTGTCAGCAGCTGGGGCTATGATGGAGGATGACAGCAGCAGCAACAGCCACACGACTCTGGCCTCCGGAAGCTTCTCTTCTAATGGGGAGGATGTCCTGTAACCATCTCGATCAAATGGCTCTCTTGTATAGTCTGGTGACAAGTGCAAAGGAGACAAATCCAGAAGAAAGGGAGCATGGGACCCTCAGGGCTTGCAGTTGAAGAAGAACTCGTTGAAAAGCTGACATTTTCCCAAAGACTTGGAGAAGGTGAAGGAGAGAGCCACATGGATGTTTGAGGAAGAGCATTTCCAGCAGAGGAGATGAGGAAAGCAAAGGTCCTCAGTCGCCACTTAAGTATCAGCTCCTGAGACCCCATCTGATTAGTCCCCCTTATTATCCTTCCACATTGCCTCCTAAGGAGGATTTGCTTGGCCCCATCCCAGGCCTTGATTGAATATCCGTTGGGACTTTTTCTTGAAGGCCATGTCCCTTCCTGACTGTGAGACTCAAGAGAGCATGTACCTGGTCTGATGCAGCTGGTTCACACCTAGCACATAGTAGGTGCACTGAAAATCACTTGGGTGAAAAGTACAACCATAAGAATGGGAAAGGAATGAGAAACAAAAAAGCTCACGTTCTTTAAAGCGGAAGTAATCCGGAATGTTGTTCTTTGCTTTTACTTATGGGATGGGAAGGATGGTTTCATTTCTATGCTATGCAATTCTATTTCATTTTATTTTTATTCCTAGTCCTAGTCCTAACCCTAGTCCTAGTTCTTTTCTATTCTATTAAAAAAAATGCACGGCATAATCGGAACTAGTAATTACAGCTCCCATCCCTGGTTTGTGCCTCCCATGACTCTGGCCCTGAACAAAAGATCATTTCATATTTAATCAGTATTAGTTCTGGGATGCTCACAGGGGACATGCTCCCTTCAGGGCTGTGGAGTTTAATTCTCAGTGAGGCTAATTAGATCAAGAAAAGAGCCTGGCCTCAGGGCAGGACTGCTGTGGGGTCGCCCACTATCAAGCAGAGAGGCAGAACCCCACCTGGCATCCTCCTGCCAGCATCTCTCCCATCCTGCCCATTCCAGCCCCAGCCCCAAGAGAAGGGCAGAACCACACGTCCCTCCTTTGCCTGTGACGACTGACAAATCTCCCGTGGTAGGAAGGACGATGGCTGATATCCAGAGAGGCAGTGGGCCCCCCACCCCTTGAGTCACCCTCAGAAGCTTTGTGGAGCCTCTCTGGCTTGGCAGGTGGTGAGGAGCAGGTAGGCATCCATAATCAGCCCATCCTTCCCTAGTGGGGACAGTCTTCCCTTAATCAACTCTCTTCTCCCTGTTCAGTTCAGTTCAGTTCAGTTGCTCAGTTGTGTCTGATTCTCTGTGACCCTGTTAATTCTGCTTGATTCAACCTCTGTTATCATTGACATCATCATCTTCATCGTCGTCACCACCTTAACTACTGGGTCATGGATGTGGATGTTACCAGGTCCCAGGCAATTGAAGCAGAAGATTGCAAGACTTGCTTGAAGACCTGTAAGAGTGTATCACTATCCTTGTTCCTCAGATGAGGAAACTGAGGCTTCGAAGGAAAACTCGCTGCCCCTAGCCCCGGTCAGTGGAGGAGTGAGGACTGGAGGGGAGGGCAGCGAGGCCTAAGTCCTGGCTTCAGAGGTCACCAGCGAGGCAAGCTGAGGGCACGCTCCTTAACCCTCAGCATCAGTTTCCTCTTCTCGCTTAGTTCCTTTGAATCCCACAGCACCACCACCATGTCCGTCTGCATCGTGAAGCTGCAGAAAGCGAGGCTCATGGGAGGGAAGAATTTTGTCCCTGTTTGCACAGATCAGACTTGGTGATGCTGGGGTCCAGCATGGGTCTGGCTGATGCTGTTCTTCCCCTCTGCCCACACCGTACCAGCTCAGTCCAGTGGAGTGATTTGCCCCTGCCACCCCCACCTCCCACCCCCGACTCCCTTTTGCTCAGGGAGAAGGCATGCTTCCTGACAGACACAGAGGGTCAGGTCATCCACACAACTGAATACATATTATGTGCTGTCGCAGGTGCCACCTGGATCCCCTCCAGGCGTGGAGGGGGTGGAGCTTCTCCCCAGGCCCTCCCACCCCCTCCCTCATTCTCCCTCTGCTCAGGGCACACAATAGGTGTGGTTCATGGGCTCTAGGACCAAACTGCCTGGGGTGGAATCGTGGCTCTGCCATGTATCCCACATGTGCTGTTTGTCTGGTCTTTTCACCTCTCTGAGCCTCAGTTGCCCGTCTGTAAGGAGAGACAGAGCAAGCTCTGGGAGTTGGTGATGGACTGGGAAGCCTGGAATACTGCAGTCCATGGAGTCCCAAAGAGTCGGACATGACTGAGCAACTGAACTGACTGAAGGGGAGACAGACAATAATGGTATCCGCTCCACTGAAGCTTGGAGAGGACGAAACAAATGATGACATATAAAGTGCTCAGACCAGAGTTTCATGGACAGCAACCATGCAGTTGTTGTTGTTTGGTTGCTAAGTTGTGTCCAACTCTCTGCTCAAATTGGAGTTTGCTCAAATTCATGTCCATTGAGTTGGTGGTGCCATCTAACCATCTCATCCTCTGCCACCCCATTCTCCTTTTGCCTTCAATCTTTCCCAGCATCAGGGTCTTTTCCAAGGAGTCAGTCAGCTCTTCACATCAGGTGGTCCAAGTTATTGGAGCTTCAGCTTCAGCATCTGTCCTTCCAATGCATGTTCAGGGTGGATTTCCTTTAGGATTAACTGGTTTGATCTCCTTGCTGTCCAAGGGACTCTCAAGAATCTTCTCAAGCACCACAATTCAAAAAAGCATCAATTCTTCAGTGCTCGGCCTTCTTTATGGTCCAACTCTCACATCCATACATGACTACTGGAAAAACCATAGCTTTGACTATGTGGACCCTTGTCAGCAAAGTGATGGCTCTGCTTTTTAATATTCTGTCTAGGTTTGTGATAGCTTTCCTTCCAAGGAACAAGTGTCTTTTGATTTCATGGCTATAGTCACTGTCCACAGTGATTTTGGAGCCCAAGAAAATAAAATCTGTCATTGCTTCCACTTTTCCCCCTTATATTTGCCATGAAGTGATGGGCCAGGTGCCATGATCTTCATTTTTATCATGTTTCAAGTTTCAAGCCAGCTTTTTCACTATCTTATTTCACCCTCATCAAGAGGCTCTTTAGTTACTCTTCACTTTATGAGAAAGGGAAAGATATACCCAACTGAATGCAGAGTTCCAGAGAATATCAAGGAGAGATAAGAAGGCCTTCTAAAATGAACAACACAAAGAAATAGAGGAAAACAGTAGAATGAGAAAGACTAGAAGGCAATGGCACCCCACTCCAGTACTCTTGCCTGGAAAATCCCATGGATGGAGGAGCCTGGTGGGCTGCAGTCCATGGGGTCGCTGAAGAGTCAGCACAGCTGAGTGACTTCACTTTCACTTTTCACTTTCATGCATTGGAGAAGGAAATAGCAACCCACTCCAGTGTTCTTGCCTGGAGAATCCCAGGGACAGGGGAGCCTGGTGGGCTGCCATCTATGGGGTCGCACAGAGTTGGACACAACTGAAGCGACTTAGCAGCAGAAGCAGAGCTCTCTTCAGGAAAACTGGAGGTAACAAAGGAACATTTCATGCAAGGATGAGCACAATAAAGGACAGAAATAGTAAGGACTTAACAGAAGCAGGCAGGATTAAGAAGAGGTGGCAAAAATAAACAGAAAAACTATACAAAAATGGTTTTAATGACCTGGATAACCACAATGGTGTGGTCACTCACCTAGAGCCAGACATCCTGGAGTACGAAGTCAAGTGGGCCTTAGGAAACATCACTACAAACAAAGCTCGTAAAGGTGACAGAATTCCAGCTGAGCTATTTAAAATCCTAAAAGATGATGCTGTTAAAGTGCTGCACTCACTATGTCAGCAAATTTGAAAAACTCAGCAGTGACCACAGGACTGAAAAAGATCAGTGTTCATCCCAATGCCAAAGAAGGGCAATACCAAAGAATGTTCAAACTACCATCCAATTGTACTTATTTTCCATAATAGCTAGGTGATGCTCAAAATCCTTTAAGCTAGGGTTCAGCAGTACATGGACCATGAACTTCCAGATGTACAAGCTGGATTTAAAAAAGGCAGAGGAACCAGAGATCAAATTGCCAATATTCATTGAATCACTGGGGAGCTTGATGTGCTATAGTCCATGGGGTTGCAAGAGTAAGTCACGACTTAGCACAACAACAAAGGCAAAATAACAGCTGCATATCTGAGGTCATTAACATTTCTCCTAGCGATCTTGATTCCAGCTTGTGATTCATCCAACCTGGTATTTCACATGATGTCCTCTGCATATATTAAATAAACAGGGCGACAACATACAGCCTTGTCGTACTACTTTACCAATTTTGAACCAGCCAGTTGTTCCATGTCTGGTTCTAACTCTTGCTTCTTGTCCAGCACACAAGTTTCTCAGGAGACAGGTAAGGCGGTTTGGTAGTCCCATCTCTTTAAGAATTTTCTACAGTTTGCTGTGGTCCACACAGACAAAGGCTTTAGTGTACTCAATGAAGCCGGAGTAGATGTTTTTCTGGAATTCTCTTGCTTTCCCCCTGATCCAGTGAATGTTGGCAATTTGATCTCTGATTCCTCTGCCTCTTCAAAACCCAGCTTGTACATCTGGAAGTTCTCAGTTCATGAACTGTCAAAGCCTAGCTTGAAGGATTTTAAGCATAGCCTTGTTAGCATGTGAAATGAACACAATTGTATGGTAGTCTGTACATTCTTTGGCAATGACCTTCTTTGGCATTGGGATGAAAACTGACTTTTTCCAGTCCTGTGACCACTGCTGAGTTTTCCAAATTTGCTGGCATATTAAGTGCAGCACTTTAACGATATCATCTTTTAGGATTTTAAACAGCTCAGCGGGAATTCTGTCACCTCCATTAGCTTTGTTTGTAGTAGCTCTTCCTAAGGCCCACTTGATTTCATACTGCATGATGTCCCGCTTCCAACAGCTATTTCTTACGTTGGTTTGGCCCACTTTGAAGGGTAATGAGCCCCCAAATGCTGACACCAGCGCACACAGGAAACTGCTCCTGGAGTCAGGTCGTCCCAAGTCCTTGACCCTGGCTCAACCATCACTCTGTGTGACCTTAGGTTCAACCCTCTCTGACCCTGATTTTCTATCTTTCCATGAAAAAGTTGGCATAGAGAGCTCACCTCCAGGTTCCGTTCTACCTCCAAGACCCCAGCATACTGAGGTCAGTCTGAGCCTTCACCCACAGAGGCCCCAGACCCTGGGAAGAGGAAGATGGCAGAAGAGTCCACCCACAAGCCCACAAGTTGCTTGTTTCGCCGCAGCTGCAGCTCTTCGTCATTGTGGAGCACGTGTTTCACACGGTGCCACGCTAAGCGCGATGCAGGCATTGCCTCTTTTGGAACAATGGCACGAAGCAGACACAATTAATGTCCCCATGTTGAGGCCTCCTGCCCAAGGTCATCTCATCCAGGAGGTGACAGCGATTCCAGGGCCTGGGTTGGTGAAGACTTTACCATGGGCATTGTGCTGAGTTAGAACTCTCTGTGAGTAAGCGTGGGTGGGTGTTCTGGGTCCCATTTTACAGCGGAGAAAAGTGAGGCCCAGGGAGAGTTAGCAAGGTCACCCAGCTCTCAAGCCTTGTAAACCAGACTCCAGCCACGCTGCCTTGACGCCTGACCCCATGTCCTTTCCACCAGGTTCCTCTGCTTCACTTGATTTAAACCAACCGATCACATTAGGGCTGGAGTGGGGTGGGGTGTCCCATGAGCTGCTCCAGCATCATTTTACTTCTCCCTCATCTCCTCTTCTGCCCAACCCTGCAAACTGTCCCAGACTGTCACTGCTATCCTCAGGCCACCCACTTGGCAGGTGACAATAGAAACAACAGTCTCCTTCACTCTCGGCATGAGTTTCACCTCCTCTGGTCCCGTCCTCATCCCGGTTATCACCAGGCTCTCTGCTTCCCTCTCGCCTCCCACCCCCCACTCCCGGCCCCACCCACAGGCCTTCCGCAGCTGCTCTCACACAGGTTACAGGGGATCTCTCGGTGGTGACATCCAAGGGGCACTTCTCAGTGCTGCCCTGGCTGGACCACCGCCTGCTGGTGACCACTGGACCACACAGATCACCCTTCACTTTTGTCATCCAGCACTGAACACTGACCATCACTGACCACGAATGCCCAGGTTGACTATCACTGCTGCCCACTGGTCACTGCTGACTACCATCATTGTTACTGACCACTGTCTACCACCTGATTCTTCTTTTCTCTTTAATTGGGTGGACTACAAATTTGTATTGGAATATGTGTTAGTTTTAGGTGTACAGTGAAGTGATTCAGTTACATATATATATATGTGTATGTTCTTTTTAAGATTCTTACCCATATGGGTTATTACAGAGTATTGAGTAGAATTCTCCATGCTGTACAGTAGGCCCTCATTGATTATCTGTTTTATATGTAGTAGTGTGCATATGTTAATCCAGCACTCCTAATTTATCTGCTCCCTCTTTTCCCTTTGGTAACCACAAATTTGTTTTCTCTGTCCTTGGCACCCGCTCCTTGATTCTTTATTCCACTCCCCTCTCTTTGCATCACTTTCTTTCTTAGTTCTCCTCCCAGTCTCTGATGGATTATTCTCAAACCGCTTTGCTGGTCTCTCAACCCATCTTCATAGCACACTCATGTTTATCGTTGAGCTCCTCTACAATGATGTGATCTCCTTCACATTCTCTCGGGACAGTCTAACCCACACCATCAGCAGGTAGCATCAGCTGCGACCTCCAAGGCCAAGGATCCCAAACCTCCATCTCCAGGGCAGCGGACAGAGGGCTGGGGCTGGCTCATTCACTTACACTCTGTTCAAGACTTGACCTTAGACAAGGCAAGCCATTCCCCTGGTTTTAAACTTCTTCCATTGTAAAAGGTCAAACATGATAACCTCCTCCCTCAGAGGACTGCTGTGATGTTCAGATAAGGTCACAGTGGTGGCTCTGACCATCAGTCATGGGACACAGCAGGTGCTCAGCACACACTCATCTTTTTTCTTCTCATGAGATTCCCGTGAGCTGTGAGTCTTCACTGAACCTTAGCCGGTCCCTCTGTGAGTCCCTCAGAGGAAGGAAGGGGCTCTTTAAGTGGGGTGGTCAGGAAGGGTCTGGTGGGCTTTTTGACATGAGCTGGTGGGGGATGGGGAGGTGTGACAGTAGAGTATGTCACCCCCTCGGGGGTCAGAAGGTATCCTGATGTGACCATAATGTGACCATAATGTGATCTCGGGACTTCCAAACCTAGGTCTAACAAGCCAAGCTGCTGTTGGAATGTCCATCTCCCAGCAGAGGGCCAGGGAGACTGTCCAGAGTGGTCCTATCTGCTGCCCATGCTCTCCCCTCCACACCATCCTGACTGCTGGGAGAGGGGTGTCATCAGTTTGGGCCCCACTCCAGGTTTCTGCTCAAGATGTGATGTGTAGAGACCAGCACAAGGGTGACGAGTCAGTGATGCTCACCCACAGCTGGATCACAATAGGATCTCAGGAACATTGCGTTCTGGTAATATCTCCATAGAGAAGGAAACGCTTGGTCTCCCTCTTTCTTTCTTGGGAAAGAAATCCCTGCCCTCCAAGGTGGTAGACAGTGAGGGGGAAGGGTCTGAGTCCACCCTCATGTTCTGAACTCACAAAATCCAGACATGTATGTCTGCTGCTTCCTGCAGGCTTGCTCTACTTTGTCTGATTACTTCTTTTTTTAAAAAATATTAATTTATTATGTATTTATTTGGCTATATAGGCCTTAGTTGCATCATGCAAGGTCCTTCGCTGCAGCACACAGGCTCAATTGCTCCATGGTGAATAGGATCTTAGTTCCCAGGTCAGGGATGGAACAGATTCTCAATGACGGGACCACCGGGAAAGTCCCTGCCTGCTTACTCTCCCCCAACAAGCTTACTGATCCTTCTGTGCCTGACTCTGAGCTGAGCATGTGGCATCTGGAAATGACACTGTGTGACCCTTGGCTTGCCCAGTGGGGACTATGACACGCAGATAACCACCGCATTACCATGTACTGTGTAGGATCTGGTTCTGCCTGGGTGAGGAGGGTGCTGGGAGGGGAGTGTCTCTCCATCAGCCGTGCCTCTCAACTCTACCCACAGTGCCAGGGCTGCAGAACTCCAAGGGTCTATGAAAATGTTTAAGGCCTGAAGAGAGTCAGGGGATTTAAATACAAACAGAAAGCCACAACATAAATGCAGCAGAAAGCTGATATATGCTTAATTAAATGTCTACAAAATGTTACGTTGTCCAAGAGTCACTTTCTGCTCCACTTGGCTCTTCCACAGTTACATATACATGGATTTAATGTCAGATCCGATTGCAATACCTATGAACTGATGGAGGAAGGAGCTTCTCAAAGAAAGAAGATCTGGGACTGAAAAGGTCTTTAGAGAACAATGGTTGGAGTAGGTGGGTGCAGGGGAGTGGGGGTGGGGGAGAGCTGAGACTTCACAGAGGAGCGGGCGTGTGGCGGGCAGGGTGATGGGTTAGCCGGGAGAGAGGAGGGCGTTCCTGGGCAGGGGGAAGGGTACGTGCAGAGAAACAGGCCTGGCAGAACCTGACGGGTCTGAGACACAGGGACCTTTCATTGAACCTGCTACAAGGAGTGGAGTGGGGGTGGGGTGGGGGGACTCGGGCACAGGAGTTCTTTTCCTTCTTGAGCCTCTGCGTCCTTGCATCATCTTCTCCATCATTCAGTTCCAGAAAGGAAGAAAAGGGCAGTAGGTTGGGGGGAGGATGGCAGACAAATTGCACCACCTCCACCAGGGCTGTCTGGGAGAAGAGGCTGAGCTGGGGGGCTCTCTGATTCCTGTGCCTGTGACGGCTTTGAGGAGGGGGTCTCCAGCACTAGAGGAGAGCGCTGAAACAAAAGAAGCCTGCTGTACCAGGGGACAGCAGGCTTGAGAGGCACCAAAGGAAGCGGTGCTATGCAGGAGGAGAAAGGCTGCTTCCTCCGGGAGTGCTTATTTCTAGCCTAGATGGCTTCCTACACAGAAGCTCGGTGGCAGAGGCATGAGAGGCTGGTTAACCTGTATCGCAAGGGAAATAGATTAGTTGCAAGAGTATTTAGTACAGCTTACAGACCACCCATGCTTGTCCCCCAGGCTGCTCATGCTTGTGGCCCTGCTCACAGCCAACTCATTGAACCCTCTTAGCAACCACGTTAGGTACAAACTATTATTATGCAGTTGTTTAAAACAAAAAGGAAACTGAAGCCCAGAGAGATGAACTCAAAGCCAAAGACATCGGCTGGTGAAGGATGGAGCTAGGAGATGACCTTCAAGTTTCCTGCAACACCAAACTCTTAAAATCCTAGGCTTCTACGATTTTTAAAATCTTGTGTTCTAATTCTAAAAATCTATAATTTAAGGTGAATCTAAGGTGCTCTAACATTCCATGATTCTAAGAGCCTTAGAGTCTATAATTTGATGCTAAGTCTGAGGATCTAAGACCCTATTGCTCTAAGATTCTCTGTGTCTAATATTTTATAGGTGTCACAAGGGGTTATTCAAAACCAAACATCATGTGGTGGGGAATTTCTTTTCCTTACTTCCTCTCAAAGAGAGAGGTCAATGCTGTTTCCACAGGTCTGAGCTGTCCCTCCCCACCCCTGGCCCTTGAGGTGGGCAGGGGAAGCTAAAACCTTTGCTATTTTGGGCCCATTACTCTGGTATGTCCCCAAGGGGGATGGCGGGACACCAAGGCATGGGGAGAGAAAGTGACCCAGAAAGCAGCAAAGAGTCTTTGGGGGCATTTTCTAGAGGTGGGCCATCAGTGTCCCACCCCCTTGCAGTGGGGGTGGGGGAGATCCTTGGAGGGGAGCGGCTGCAAGGTCTACCCCGGGAGGTTGGTCCTAAGGAGGCGTCCCTCTCCCTGTTCAGTTTTCCTCCCCGTATGGGTCACTGAAATCATCGTCTTCAGTCATATGTTCATGTTTAGGGCTCATCATCCCTATTGAAATGCATTTCCTGAGGGCAGAGACCAAGTCCAGGCTGGCATGAAGTAGGTATTTGTTCTCAGAATGAGTACATCTGAATGCCACCATCAGACTAAGACATCATCTGGGCTTCCTCTTCTAATCAGCAGCTCAGGCCAGAGGGGCTGTCTCCTAAAGAGCTCTGGGATCCACTCCCACCCCACCCCCACCCCCACCTCCCTTATTAGTGTCCTTGTTGAGGGCACAGGCTCTGGAGCCAGGATGCTGGGGTCAAATCTCTGCTTATGAGCTGAGTGATCAGGGGCAGGTGACAATCTCTCTGTGCCTGCTTCCCTCTACAAAACAGAGATGGCAAGAACCATACCCACCTAGAGCTAGTAAAAGGAAGGTCTAAGGTTCAGAATGTGCCTCATCAAATGGAAGCCCCCAGTTAGTGTCCGCTGTGGCTACTAGAGAACCATTACTGCTGTTATAACCTGTTTCCCTAATGCCTACTGAAAGTGAAAGTGAAATCGCTCAGTCGTGTCTGACTCTTTGGGACCCCATGGACTGTAACCTATCAGGCTCCTCCGTCCATGGGATTTTCCAGGCAAGAGTGCTGGAGTGGATTGTCATTTCCTTCTCCAGGGGATCTTCCCGACCCAGGAAGCAAACCCCGGTCTCCCGCATTGCAGGCAGATGCTTTTACCGTCTGAGCCACCAGGGAAGCCTACTGAAGGAGATCCCAAAAGCTCTTCCTGGTGTGGCCCTCCCCTCCAACCTAATCCCCCTCCCACCTTTTCAATCACACAGAATTCCCTTTCTCCCATATTTTCTGGCCTCCATGCCTTTGATATGCTGTTCCCTTTCCTGGAAGGCCCTTCCATCATCTTTTCCAGGCACACTCTGACTCTACCTGGATGAATCAGCTCAGATGCCACCTGCCCTGTGAAGCCAGATCAGAGATCCCCTCCCCTCTTCGCAGAATCCGCCTGTGTGGCCAGCACCTTCTCTGGACTCCGGCAGTAACTGACACATTCCAGGTCCTACCTCCAGTCCCCCAGCACCGGCACCGTTCCTTATATTCCCCAGGGCGGGGACTTCCTCCGCTGTCTTTCCATCTCTGCGCCCCTGGTCCCGGAACTCCACTTGGCACAGCCTGGGTGTCCATGAGTGATTACTGAACAAGGAAAGAAGTGCAGAGCGCCAGGTTTTCCTGGGTCCCCAGTGACTCACCTCCACTCACCCTGTGCGAGCCTCGAGTTCCCCATCTGCAATATGGGCATGCTAGCCCCTGTGGGGCCCTCCCTCCCAGGACAGCAGAGAACACTGGCCTCCTCAGGCTGGCGGCACTCCGGGGCTCGGGCTGTGAAAGGGAAGGAATTCTGCTATTAAGCACATTAGTTCTGTCGTCTGGTCTTTGGGAGAAGAGCTTGCCTGGTAATTAGGGTTGTTAGGGGAGACAGAGGCGGGGCTGGTATTGATGCCAGGGTCGACCCAGAGCAGCCAGACCCGAGGCTGCGGGCGGCAGAAGGAGGCACTGGGACTGGGCCAGGTGGGCGGACACCTCCGTGTCTTCTGCAGGAGGCCGAGAAGGACCCGCGTCTTCCTCGTGTGGGAGACCCCGCGGCGGTCCCGGCTCTGACCTGAAGGTGGCGCTGCCGATCCTCGCAAGGGGAACTCAGCCAAGCTGCAGCCCTGTGCCTGGAGGTCAGGAGCGTCTGGAGGGAACACGTCGGGAGCGTCTGAAGGGATGAGGAAAGAGTGATGGAGAAAGGAGGAAAGGCAGAGAACAGAGAACGAGGAGAAGGGGGATAGAAAGGACTGGAGGAGAGGACAGAGAGAGAGAAGCTGGGGGATCAGAAGAGGGAGGAGAGAAAGTGCTAGGGCGGAAAGGGGAGGAGGAGGGGAAGGAGGCTTCTTCCCACCCAGGGCTTGGAGAAGCCGGATCCTCTTGGAATCTGTCCCCGACACCAATGTCTACAGAGCGGTCACGTCCTCCCTGACACCCTCCCCCATCCCTGCGTGGCTCCCAGGACCCTCAGGGTGAAACCCAGCCTGCACAGCCCAGCCCCATCCTCTGTGATCTGATCCCAGAAGAGTCCAGTCCTGTCTTTTCCCACCTTCCCACCCTCACCGCAGCCGCAGCCATCTCGGCTCTGCCTGCCACTTACAAGGCTCCCAGCTCGCCCTCTCTGCCAGACCTCGGCAGGTGCCAATTTGCTGCTTCAGGTACAACCTTTTCCCCCATCTACCCACCCCCGCTCCGGCTTCCCACTTCTCCTCCAGGTCTCAGCATGGGCACCACCTCCTCCCAGAGGTCCTCCCTGACTTTGGTCCAGGGTCAGCGTCCTCTCCGTGCTCCCCATCCCATACAGCCTCTCCCCCCATCTCAGCACGGACTGCTCTGGGTCATGATGGACTCATCCATTTTTCCAGCCAGACTGGGTGCTCCCCAAGGACAGGAACATAGCCTCGCCCCCACTGGGGGTGTTCCCTTCATGGCCAGCCTGGGGGCTGAACAGGCACAGACCCTGCCTGTGGGATGATGAATGATCCGGTGAAGGGCTGAGTGTGGGAGAAAAGGCAGGGAGAGACATGGAGGGAGAAAACAAAGCAGGGAAGAGATGGGCTAGGAGAGAGAGCGCTGAGCAGGGCACCGCAGCCCCACAGGTGTGAAGGGCTCCCCGGGGGCTCAGCGCTGCCAGGCAGAGCTCTTCCTCCTGAAGTCAGCTGGCTGCCTGGCTCTGCACCCCTCTGACCACCCGGCAGCTCCTATTCATGTCCAGAATCAAGGCCTCTTGAGTCACAGGTGGCAGAATCTGTTCAGGTACCCAGTGAAAGGAGAATGTCATGTACAGACCCCCTTCATTATCTTGAATGCCGACTTGGGGGAGACCAGAGGGGTTCAGGAAGAACCTGAGGACCAGGATCTGCCTGCGTCCCTTTCTGTTTCCTTGTTCACAGGGTTTCTTGTCTGCTCTTAGCATCATCCACAACCCAGAACTTTACACAGCCTCAACCAAGTCAGCCACAAACACCTTTCAATCCTTGAAATTTATGTGCATTTATCTGTAAACAACCCCACCCCTCCACCCCCTCCAATCCCCGCCACACACACACACGCTTTATGAGGAGAGGCCAAACTATTAAGAATTGTACTGATGGCACTGTAGAGCAATGTGGAAGTTGGCAATATGACTCAAATCCAGTTCTAGGAGATCTGACTGCTCTGGGCTGATGCTGGTGTCAATACCAGCCTGGTTTTTGTCCACCAATTCCACAAAGCTCTTCACTCCAAAAAGGCAAGGTGCTGGAACTACATTCTATGCATTTCAGGTTTCAAATTAGACACTGCCTCCTCCAGGAAGCCTTCCTTGATTGCTAAGCCCAGATAAAGTATCTCTTTGATGCATACCCACAGTCTTCACCTACCACAGCACACCATGGGTATTTACTTGTCTGTCTCTTCTCCTGGGGGCTTCCCTGGTGACTCAGAGGGTAAAGCGTCTGCCTGCAATGTGGGAGACCTGGATTCCATCCAGGACAGGGACTGTGAATCACAGTTGCATCTTCAGGACCTCTTCCAGGTGCTATGTGTTTAATCAGCATTTGTTGAACGAGGAAATGAGCTTAATGACCCCGAGGTCCCCACCTACCTCTGAAGTTCCGTTTTGCCCCTACACCAGCTTGGATCCCTCCTCTGATCCTCTGTTCTCCATAATATACATCTGTCCTCTGTCATATCCCCTCACTTCCTGGGGGAAGTCACAAAGGAGCCAGGAGAGTCAGAGTTACAAACTCACAAACTCCCAGCTCAGTCCTTTTCTAGCTGTGTGGCTTTCAGGAGGTTCATCTTGCCTCTTTAGGTCTCAGTATTTTTCATCTCTGAAAGAGACAGTTTGCAAGCAAAGGCAGAGAGATTTAATAAACTATTTAATAAACTCCCTGGCAGAGGCAGAAGGGAGTCTGTGCAGAGGAGGGGAATACAGGGGAGAGAGGGAGCAGCAATTACAGCCGCCAAGCGACAGAAGCTGTCAGCAGGTGTCTGCCGTGTAGAAAATGACAGCTGGACCTCATTCCTCATGGCAGTGACAGAGAAAGGGCCACAGAAGGGTGGGGGAGGGGGTGCTGAGCCTGAGAAGGGGCCAGGGATAGGCTTCTGGGGCAAAAGAGGGTTTAGAGTCCTGCTCTCTTGCCCTGGGGAGAGGAGATTGTGAATGGAATTGTGTGCCAAGTAAATGATCCTTTCGCAACCTGGGTTTCATCAGCCCAGCCCAGCCTGGGAAACCTGACCCTCTACTGAGAGAGGCACCTGAGGCTATTGCGAGGCACACTGGGCAGTGGGAACAGGGACTGGCATTGAACCCCCTCCTCACCACTGCTCACCATTGGTGCCTTTTGTGGAGCATCTGCTCTTGGCCAGGTGCAGTGGGTAAATCTTCTCTTCCTACAGACCTATGCGGGTAGCATTCATCTTTTCATTTTACAGATGGGGTCCCTGAGGCTCACAGTCCCATGCCCTTTCCGTCCCTCCACATTCCCAGATTCTATTTCTTCCTCTGTCATGACCTGGCTGGGTCACCGTGGGTGGGTCCCTACTCTCTCTGGGGTGAACAGAACGAGCTGCCAGGCCCCTCCCAGCCCTGACACTGGTAGCACCCTTGCCATGCAAAATGTTTAGCAGGGTTTTTTTTTCACTCCATCTGTAGGCACCCAGAAAGCCTGGCAAACCTCATCTTCCGTTCCCTTCTCTCACCGTGATTTGCTGTTTGGGGTCCTTGGAGAAACCCCCGAGTAAATATTAATAATGTGCCTTTGTGTACATTGGCTGAGTGAGAGAATGAATCATTTCCTGCTTCCCTCCTGGGCTCAGAATCTTAACTAAAAATATGCTGTTCTTCGGGCAACTTTGACGGGCTTGGTGGATGGGGTTGAGGCAGTGCCAGGACATAGCTGTCCCACTGGCTGCCTTGATGCCTGAAATTCCATCATGCCAAAGCTGTGCGTGGAGGTACTAATAATACCAACACTGGTACCAAGAGGCTTGGCTTTGGCAGATCCCAGTGTTACCCCTCTATTTTTTGTGGGGCCTGGGGTCTGCGTTCTATCCAGCAGGCTGGCCCGTATGGTTCCACATGGCAAGCTCATTCCACTGCTCCTGCTGTCTGATCTGTTCTTAGTGCCACAGTTTTCTGCATGGAAGGAGATCATGAAATGTAGAAGGAAAACATAAATCACACTCCAGGTTGCTGAGGGGACAACGAGCGAGGGAAGACAGGTGGAGATGACGAGCCAGTCTTCAAGCACTGGCGTGAACGTTCACCATTTGTGAAGCAGTTTGCACACTGCTGCTTCATTTGATCTTTATAACAAGCCTGGAAAAGACAGAGAGCTGCTCCTGACGTGCAGATGTGGAAACTGAGGCTTGTCAAGAGACCTGCATCACTCCACTACTACTGAAAGAAGACAGGGGTTTGAGCCCAGGACCAAGTCCACATCTTATTCTCCATCTCCGTGGGGCTGCCAGGCAAGAGTCAAGTGAGGCGGGTCAGGGAAGTCACCTCAGGGAGGGAACTTTTGAGTGGTTTTGGAAGAAGAGATGGAACCGAAACGGAACAGAGACAGGACGGGACACGGGTAGAACCCGAGACAGGGACGGTTCTACAGGTACAGTGAGCTCATCCGTGAGAACGACAGTGGCCGCATTTACTTGAGCACCTACTGTGTGCCTGGACTTGGCGAGCACCTGAGATGTGTCATCTTATTCACCTCAGAGAAGCCTGTGACATGGGCACCGTGACAACTGGTCAGTGGTGGAGCTGGGGCCAGACCAAGGCCTGTCTGAACGGAACCCAAGGGCCCAAGTGCCACACCCTAGATGGTGCTACTGCTGCCAAAATTCTTCCCTCACTGTGTGCCTATGGCCAAGGCACTCAACTTCTCTGAGCCTCCACTACTTCATCTGTAAAACAGTGATGATAATACTTCTGGAACATGAGGAATACATTTTTGATCATCACAGCTCTTCATGGGGAGACTCAAGTGTTTATCTGGAAGATGCCCACATGTACCAAAAACTAACATCCCGAGGGCTCAGAACCAGCTGGTGGGAAGGTTACTGGGAGGCTGCAGGTGAAACTGCTCTGCACGAAACAAGCCCTGCTTCCTCCTGAGAAATGAGGGAGCAAGAAGGAGAACCAAGCCAGTAAGTCTGCATCCCTCTCTCCAGCCCCACAAATCTCTAACGCCAATAAATTCAAAATGCTTGGTGTGTGGGGGTGTTTGGGAGGAGAGAAGGAGCTGAGCTTTTCCCTAGGTGTGGTCCCGGAAGAAAGATCCAGACAGGTGGACAGACCTGGATCCAGACCTGGGACTGGGCGGTGTCAAAGGCCATTCACTGGACTTGGATAACTGGGCTTAAGCTGCATCCACAGGGAGAGGGGAAGAAGGCGGATGAGAGACCGCGTGTATGTTGAGCATCTACTACATCCCAGGCTCTGTACAAGGGATTTAAGTTCCCATTATCTTGTAGGGTAAGATTTTTCATGCCTATTTTACAGACTGTTAAAAAGAGGCTCGGAGTGTATAAGGGATGACCCATAATCACCACATAATGGGTGGGGGGATGCTGGATATAATTAATATTAACTGGTACCGTTATCCAGTAGCTAGGGGTGCTGGGCCCAGAGCATTTTCTGTGAGCTGAGCCATCTACTTTTCACTACAGCCTGGGGAGGAGGGACCTGCCCTTAGTATCACCATTTGGAAGGGAAGGCAGCTTGACCCAGGAGTGGGGGAGGGGACTGCCCCGAGGAGCTGGACCTGGAGTGCAGGTCTGGCTGAGTCCTCTTGCCTGGAGGGAACCCAGCACCAGGAGACGACCCCTTGACAGGGTCCCTGCTGCAGGGGCCCCATCGGGACATCGGGGCCCAGGGACAGGGAGGCTTCCCCAGAGACACTGTTCCCGCACACGCTTGTCTTGGCAGCTGCTCCCTGTGTTCTCTGAATCATGGTTTCCAGACTGCATCAGAGTCCATTTCTGTAAAACAGTCATTTCTGCTGTGAAATCCACTCAGAGTAGCCAGGAGGGCAGGCCCAGAAGAAAAGGCCAAGTGGGATCAATGTGGTGGTGTACTTGGTGTGGATCCAACTGGCCTGTGCCAAGGAAAGAGCTGGGAGCGGTGGGAAAGGACCAGCTGGCGAGTGTCGAGCTCCTGTTCTTCACTGAGTCATTGACTTCAACTGAAACCAATCCGTGAGGGGGCCCTCACTGCTGGTTCGTTATAACAGAAGAGGGAATAAGTTCAGAAAAATCAAGTCACTTGTCCGAGATCACACAACTGGTAAGGGGTGGACCGCAGATGCAAGGCCAGGGCTTTGTGATGTCAACTCACACTCTTTCCAGTTCACAGACAGGAAAGAAGGGAGAATTTACTGGGAACATTTACCGAGCCCTTCCTAGGAGTCAATGGCTTTACTTTTGCAATTCTGTTCTCATTGGCTACACACACTGTGAAATTGTTACTTCTGTTTCCATTTTGCAGATGAGAAAACTGAGGCTCAGAGAGGGTGCTTGATTGCCTGGGATCTCACCTGCTGGAAATGGTAGCGGTGAGACCTTAACCCCAAGGTCAGTCTCTCTTTACCACATTTTGGGGAGAGAGGAAGACACTGGGGAAGGCCCTCTTTGTCAGATCAAGGTCATCCATGTGGAGGTTGCTGTCTGGAAAGACAGTGGCCGAGAAAGAGTTAGTGTTCCTTGCAAGATGGCGGCCTCCTCCCAGGAACCTGGCAGCTATGGCCGCTCCTGAGTGCTTGCCCTCAGTGTGCCAATGGCTGCTGAGAGCACCATGGGGTCTTGACTGGAAGCCCACAGCCCCTGTCTTCCCACAGGAGGGTGACAGGCAGCTATGGGGTCACAGAAGGTGTGTTGAAGGAAGTTCAGCATGTGACAGTTGGAGAAGAAGCCCCAGATGTAAAACAAGGTCTGGGCAGGAAATGGAGAGAGGATGAGGGGTCCATGCTGCCGGGGGCCAACTGGAGTGAAGGATGCTGGGAGTGTGCAGAGAATTGTGGGCAAGTGGCCTCAAATGCCAGGCCAGGACAACTAGCATGGAGACCTCTGGGTCTTGGTCCAGGAGTCATGAGTGTCGATGTAAATACAACTCTTGGTACATGTTTTCTAGAAGCAACTCAGGACAGTGGCTGGGGGCCTGCGTGTGGAATCAGAACATACAAGGCATAAGCCTGATTCTGCTTCCGACCCACTGTGCAACCTTGGGGTGGTCACTCAGCCTCTCTGAGCTTTAGTTTTCTTATCCAGGGAACGAATGAAAGCTGCAGCATAGGAGGCTGGGGTGTCTGAGGGTTTGACGAGCCTGTGTGGGTCCAGTGTTGTGTCCTCCTCATTGTCATGTGGTCTAGAGGCTTTAGGACTTTCTATGGATCTATCGCCACTAAAAAATTATCAATTGTGGAAAACACAAATCCCACAGAAGTTACTGTCTTAACTTTTTTGAAGTGTACAGTTCTGTGGCATTGTGTTCATTCACACTGTTGTGCAGCCATCATAACCATCCACCCCCAGAATTCTATTAATCTTGCAAAACAGAACTCTGACCCATTAAACAGTAACTCCCCATCCTCCCCCAGACCCCAACCCCTGGCAACCAGAGGTATCTCACAAAAGTGAGATCATACAGTACTTGTCCTTTTGCGACTAGCTTATTTCACTTAGGTTAATATTGTCAAAGTTCTTTCATGTTAGGGCACAAGTCAAAATTTCTTTCCTGTTTGGGTTGAATAATATTCCATTGTATTATAGCTATGACAAGGGAAAGTGTCAGCTGCTCAGTCATGTCCGACTCTTTGCAGCTCTATGGACTGTAGCAAGTCAGGCTCCTCTGTCCATGGAATTCTCCAGGCAAGAATACTAGAGTGGGTTGCCACTTCCTTCCCCAGGGATCAAACCTGGTCTCCAGCACTGCAGGCACATTCTTTACCATCGGAGCCACCAGACCTGCAAATACTATGTTTTGTTTAACCATTCGTCTGTCTGTGGGCCCTAAGGTTGCTTTCGTTTTGGGGCTGCTGTGAAGAATGCTGCTATGAACATAGGTGTATGAATGTATCTTCAAGACCTTGCTTTCAATTAATTTGGGTACATGCCTAGAAGTGGAATTGCTGGATCCTATGTTAATCTAATTTTTAATCTTTTGAGGAATCATCATACTGTTTTCCATAGCAGCTGCACCATTTTACATTCCCACTAACAGTGCATAAAGGTTCTGATTTCTTCATATCCTCACCAACATTTGTTATTTTCTTTTCCTTTTTTTTTTTTTTTGATTGTGGCCATCCTGATAGGTTTCTCACTGTGGTTTTCACTTTTCCCCTAATGATTAGTCATGTTGAGTATCTTTTCAAGTTCTTACTGGCCATTTGCATATCTTTAAAGAAATGTCCACTCAAGCCCTTCTACTATTTTAGAATCTGTTGTTGTGATGTTGAGCTGTAGGAGTTCTTTATAGATTTTGGATATTAACCCCTTATTGGTATATGATTTGCAAATATTTCCTCCCATTCCATGGATTGCCTTTACACTCTGTTAATTGGGTCTTTGATGCACAGAGGTTTGAAATTTTTATGTATATTGCCATGTTTTGAGGCAGCTTCCCCGGAGGCTCAGTGGTAAAGAATGCCTGCAGTGCAGGAGACACAGGAGATGCAGATTTGATCCCTGGGTTGGGAAGATCCCCTGGAGGAGGGCATGGCAACCCACTCCAGTTTCCAGCCTGGAGAATCCCATGGACAAAGGAGCCTGACGGGCTACAGTCCATAGGGTCTCAGAGTCAGAGATGATTGAAGTGACTTAGCATACATGCACACATGCCATGTTTTGAGGCTGCTCAGAGGCGAAAGTGAGAATAATCATGTTCCAGTGGGTTCTGCTCAACACAGAGCCCCACACCCAACTTCTCACTAGTTCCTCCATTGATGGTTCTACAGTTGATAAATGACTAGATTCTATGAGATAAAAACCAAAATCTGCCCTTTTTGTGTAGCATCAGTGTGCTTCAGAGAACAGTGCTGGCTGTGGCTTCAGGCTGATCAGGGACAAATTTGGGCAGGCCACGTTTCACCTCTGAGCCTCAGGTTGCTCATCTGAAACAGAGAAGTAACTGTCACCTTGAAGAGGCCGATGTACGCATGAAGATTCAAGACCTGGCCCCCATGTTGTTGGTCAGTCGCTCAGTCTTGTCCGACTCTTTGTGACCCCATGGACTGCAGCACACCAGGCTTGTTTGTCCATCACCATCTCCCAGAGTTTACTCAAACTCATGTCCATCGAGTTGGTGATGCCATCCAATCATCTCATCCTCTGTCATCCCCTTCTCCTCCCACCTTCAATCTTTCCCAGCATCAGGGTCTTTTCAAATGAGTCAGTTCTTCGCATCAGGTGGCCAAAGTATTGGAGCTTCAGCTTCAGCATCAGTCCTTCCAATGAATATTCAGGACTGATTTGCTTTAGGATGGACTGGTTTGATCTCCTTGCTGTCCAAGGGACCCTCAAGAGTCTTCTCCAACACCACAGTTCAAAAGCATCAATTCCTCAGCGCTCAGCCTTCTTTATGGTCCAACTCCCACATCCATACATGACTACTGGGAAATTCAGTAGTCTGGCTCCCATGGGCCTTGCAATTTGTGTTTGCCACCTTGCTTGGGATCAAAGCTTTGACAGTAGCTGCAAGAACATGGCCACTTCCTTGAAGTCATCTTCAAGGAGTCAAGGGCTTTCTTTCCTTGCTCCCACCTCCCTCAATGGCCTGAGAAGGCCTGGGGTTTGTCCAGATCATCCATGTGGTTTCTCTCCTCAGGGTAAAGCAGACTGACATCTATGTTGTCCTCAGCCTCCCTAGAGCTTCTATTTCCACATCCCTCCCCCACCCCAGTTTTAGTCTCTGAGATTTGAGAAACAAATCTGTGTTTCCCTCCACATTTCACAATTTGGATCCTCCACAGCTCTTAGCTAAGAATGTTCACTCAATGAATATCAATGGCCCAGGGATGGAGAAAATGGTTTGTGCATCCAATCCTGGGTATGGGAGTGGATAGGAGGGTGGACCATGAGGGCATCTCTGGCCAAAATGGAAGAAGGAGCCAGGGAGGTCCTGGTGGCAGGATCTGCCTTCATCACCATCATCATAAACATTGTTATCA
Organism: Bos grunniens; assembly: GCF_055505025.1. NCBI lineage: Eukaryota > Metazoa > Chordata > Mammalia > Artiodactyla > Bovidae > Bos > Bos grunniens. The sequence continues at coordinate 13,221,584 of NC_141166.1, forward strand.
TGACCTCCATTGTAATGAAGAGCTTGACTCCACTTTTGATGTTGGGCCACTGACAGGTATTTCAGGTCACATGTTATCGTTTCCCCTTTTCATCCCTTATCTGGACAAATTGATAAGAAAGCCCATGCTCCCTTTCCTGGCGCTGGAAGAATTTCAGCAAAAAAACAAGCAAACCATATTCCATATATAGGAACGCTCACCCTGGCCTTATCGCTAATGACAATAAAAGCCGGAGTCCCTCCCTTGGCTCAAACCAAATGAACAAGTTGGGTGCATGCCCTTCCGTCTTCAGAAGACCTCGTTATGTGAATAGTAAATCTTTGCATACATCCTGATGTGTGTGCGTGTATTATGTCATTGGTTCAGATTCAACATCCAAACCACTTTTGTATATGGGTTTGATCCCACCCTCCATGGGGCCATAATGAAGCAGACAATGATCATTACCACCATCATCACCACCAGCTCCATCTTCACCATCATCATCACCTCCATCACCACCACCACCTCCATCACCATCACCACCTCCATCACCACCACCACCTCCATCATCATGACCACTTCCATCACCATCACCTCCATCACCTCCATCACCATCACCTCCATCACCACTACAACCTCCATCACCATCACCTCCATCACCACTACCACCTCTGTCATCATCACCACCTCTATCATCATAACCATTTCCATCACCATCACCACCTCCATCACCACCACCACCTCCATCATCATCACCACTTCCATCACCATCACCTCCATCACCATCACCTCCATCACCATCACCTCCATCACCACCACCTCCATCACCACCACCACCTCCATCATCATCATCACCTCCATCACCATCACCTCCATCACCACCACCTCCATCACCACTACCACCTCTGTCATCATCACCACCTCTATCATCATAACCATTTCCATCATCATCACCACCTCCATCACCACCACCACCTCCATCACCATCACCTCCATCACCATCACCTCCATCACCACCACCTCCATCACCACCACCACCTCCATCACCACCACCACCTCCATCATCATCATCACCTCCATCACCATCACCTCCATCACCATCACCTCCATCACCACCACCTCCATCACCACTACCACCTCTGTCATCATCACCACCTCTATCATCATAACCATTTCCATCATCATCATCACCTCCATCACCATCACCTCCATCACCACCACCTCCATCATCATCATCACCTCCATCACCATCACCTCCATCACCACCACCACCTCCATCATCATCACCATTTCCATCATCACAAACTCCATCACCACCACCTCCATCATCATCATCACCTCCATCACCATCACCTCCATCACCACCACCACCTCCATCATCATCACCATTTCCATCATCACAACCTCCATCACCATCACCACCTCCATCACTGCTACCACCTGCATCATCATCCCACCATTGCATTCACTATTTCCACCAGCATCATCTCCACTACCATCACCACCAGCATCAAGACTACAACTTCCACTGGTTTGTACTGAGCACCAAACTTTGCATGCATTATCGCATTTAATCCTCACAGCAACCCCACAGGATGTGTTGTCAACAGCAGTTGTCTTCTTTTGAAAGATGAGGAAATTGAGTGTTAGAGAGAACAAGTCACTTGCTCAGCGTCATACGGAGAGTGAGTGAGGGAGTTGGGTCTGTGCTCACCTTCCTAGCCTCCACACGTATGTATCCTTCTTGGTGAGAAGATTCTTCTCTGTGTCAACTGCTGCAGCCATAGTCCAGTTTTTCTTTGTGACTTCAGAGGAGGCCGTGGGCAGAATCCAGCCAGGGATTCCAGGGCTCCTGTTGGAGCTGCCACCCTTTCATCTCTTCTCTTCCCACTCTGTCCCCCGGGGGGCCTCTTTCACACCTGAGATTTCAATTATCACCTCTCTGGTTGATAATTCTCACCCCCTCACTCCCCAAGAGGCTCTGCCTGTTGCCAGCCTCAAACAACAGTCACAGTGGACGCCCGCTCTGAGTTCTGGGTGCTTTGCTGGTTTGTCAGCGATGCCCCAGGAATCCTGCAAGGTGGGCCTGAACCCCAACTTACAGATGGGAAACTGGGGTGCACAGAGGGGACTAGAGCCAGGGTTGAGACCACTTCTGTCTGGGCTCAGAGACTGCCCTGGCCCCACATCCACTGTCATCCTAACTGCTGCCTTTGGGTGTTGTCCCCACGCAGATCACTGGTGTCACCAAACCCTGGCTCCTGGCACCCCAGAAGGTGTGCTCTGTGGCCTAAACCCTTCTGTCATCCCGGTACCCTCTGGAGTGGGACCAGCAGGATCTGGGGATGAGGTGTCACCTGCACTGACCATCGGGGGCCACGTTGGTCAGCTCACTCTGTTGCCTGCATTCCTGACCTGAGCTTCAGCGATTCACCTACTGTGTCCTCTAGCCAGGCAGCCTCCACTGCCTTGCATTGCTTCCACTGGGGAAAATGCACTCTCAGTTCAGGGCCAAATCAAGTGCATGTCCTGGGAATTGTTCCCTGGTCTCCCCTCCAGGAGCCCCCATCTGGGGTGAAGTCCCTCTGTGAAAACACCAATATCCTGCATCCTTAGGGTGCATCCCTGTGTCTTTCTCCCCTTCCATACAGTGGTCCCCAGTGTGACCTATGGTGGCATCGATCAGCTCTCATAAAGGACTTGGGTATTTAATAGAAACTGAAGCACCCTGGGAGTCTGGGGTCTCTTGGGGGTCTATGCAAAGTGTGGAGAGTAAACTCCAAGCTGCCTCCAGGCTGGCTTGATGGCAGGGGGTAAATGGAGGTAGTGATCTAATATCTCTTCCAAGTAGGGTTTACAGTTCTATTAACTCTGCAATGATGCTGTGGCACCCATGTGAGAAGAGATTCAGGAGAGAATATAGCATGAGGTGGGGGTGGGGAAGATGCGCCTGTAGAGGTGGTGGGGTTGGACCATGGAGGAGCTGAGTGGCAGGCAGCAGCAGCCTCGGCAGGTGGCCTAGGAGCCTCTAGCCACCTTCAGTCTGTGAGAGCAGTGCCTGGCACATATTCGGTACTCAACAAATACTTTCTGGATGAGCACATCCACATCCTTTCCAAAGTCACCCCAAATATAAATCATTGTCTTCATCATTGTCATCGGTGTCATTGACATTGGTGTCAGCAGATATTCACTGTCTTCTAAATCTTTACATGAAGAGTAAATAAAAGCTTTTCAGCAAACTTGACTATTTTTACCGATTTGTGAAATGCAAGAAGTGTTCTTACCTCCCTGTCATCAAGTGCTGCCCCAGGCCCCTCTCTCCTGGTTGTTCTTGAGCTGCTCTGGCTGTAGGCTAAGGGTTTGGACTCTATTTGGTAGTTGATGGTGACAGGAGCCACCAGGAAAACCATTGAACCAGGAGTGAGATGATGAGGTCTGCAAATGAGAAAACATCTCTGGAGACATCCTGGAGTTTGGAGGCTGAGGCAGGAGACCTGAGGCTGCTGGAACAGCTCAGAGAGATGGAGGGGGCCATGCTCTGGCAGGGGCAGTGGGCGGAGGGCAGGGGGCTGGAGAGGGGGAGGAGCTAGCTCAGATGGGAGGAGGAGCAGCTGGACATCTCCTGACACACAGAGGAGAGGCTTGGAGGCTCCCCACATGCTAGGCACTTGCTTTGTATCACTGCCTTCACTCTTCCCAAGAGCCCTGGGGGCAGGCACCTGCATAAGCCCACTTCACAGATGGGAAAACTGAGGCTCAAGGAGGTGACAAACATTGTCCAGTTCACACGATGGGTAGGCAGCCAAGCTGGGCTGGGCCAGTTCTGAACTGGGGCATGCAAACTGCTGACTGACCCATCTGTGCCCTGGGAAGCTAGGAATGAGTGGGTACCTCCATGCCCTGCCCACTGGCTAGGGAGAGCTCTGCAAGACAGTCATGATGGGGGGGTTTGCTGCATGGGAACAGCCAGTGGGACCAGGGAGGGGGCCACTGTGGAGTCCTGAAGACCCAGATCCTAGGCTGCATCTTGAGATCTGTGAAGCCTTTTGTGTTTATTTCCCCTTCAGGCTCCCCACCACAGCCCAGGTCACAACCAGGTCAGGCTTGTGCTGCTTGGGGACGTGGTAGGTCAGGACTGAGGAGCCAGACAACACCAGATGGGGGAAGGGGCCTTGGGGTCTGTCTTCTGCACTGGAATTCAGCTCCACAAGGACCTACATCCTCAGGGTGAGAATGGGGCAGGCTCAGCAGTGGGCACATAGCCAGAGGAAGCCCTGGGTTCACACAGACCCACAACTGTGGACAAGGGCAGCACTCAGGATGGCTGAGGTCACCATGAGTGACTGGAGTGCCCAGTGGGTGCCAGGCTTGTGGCATGAGGGCTGATCCCGCCTTCTTCAGCCTCATGGGACTCATCTTTCTGGACTGATCTGGCCCCCTCAGAGGTGGATTAGTTCAGCTCAGTCACTCAGTCGTGTCCCACTCTTTGCAACCCCATGAATCGCAGCATGCCAGGCCTCCCTGTCCATCACCAACTCCTGGAGTTTACTAAAACTCATGTCCATTGAGTCGGTGATGCCATCCAGCCATCTCACCCCCTGTCATTCCCTTCTCCTCCTGCCCTCAATCTTTCCCAGCATCAAGGTCTTTTCAAATGAGTCAGCTCTTCACATCAGGTGGCCAAAGTATTGGAGTTTCAGCTTCAGCACCAGTCCCTCCAATGAATATTCAAGACTGATTTCCTCTAGGATTGACTGGATTGATCTCCTTACAGTCCAAGGGATTCTCAAGAGTCTTCTCCAACACCACAGTTCAAAAGCATCAATTCTTCGGTGTTCAGCTTTCTTTATAGTCCAACTCTCACGTCCATACACGACTACTGGAAAAACCATAGCTTTGACTAGACGGACCTTTGTTAGCAAAGTAATGTCTCTGCTTTTTAATATGCTATTGGAGGTGGGTGGGGTTTTCCAATGACAGGCTCTTGCATCATTGTCCCTCCACTTTGCAAAGGAGCTGGGGCTTTCCACCCCAAGGGAGGTGGAGGGAGGTTGCAGGTGGCTGGAGACACAGGGGCAGGAGAAGCGGGAACAGCGCTTGGATCTGTAACAGAAGCAGAAGGGAGACAGCAGCGTTTTTTTTTTTTTATGTGTTTGTTTATTGGAGCTCAGATGGTTTCTGAGTCCTTGCCGAGACAGCTGGTGTCAGGAGGGAAGTGGTAGAGTGAGGACGGGCCTTCTTGGACGTGATGCCCGGTTGTGGGAAGAATTGGGGGCCTCCCAGTAGGGCTGGCCTGGGCCTTGTGTTGGGAACATTTACTGAGCACCTGTTGAGTGCCAGGCCCTGTGGACACAGCAGAAAAGCAGGGAGGCCAGGCCCTGTCCTCATGGGGTGCACATGTCGGGACATTCTCTGCACCCCCCTCACTGCCCACCCCACCAAGTGAACCCCATTCTGGCCTCCCTGCCCCTGTCTTCACTGGGAATGTTGACACTGGGGGTAGTGCTGTGTCCTGGAAAGAGCACAGTGTTGGCAGAGCTGAGGTTCAATCCTGGCTCTGTGGTCACTATGCTGTGTGACCCCAGGCAAATCACTACACGTCTCTGGACTTGTGTTCCCTCATCAGTAAACTGAGAGATGCCTGCCTGTCCCTGAACCTGTGTTCCTTAAACCTCCACTGCTAGCTTACCTTACTCCCCCCTCAGCTGAGAACTGGGCGATACATGACCTGTGGTCTTCCTCTCACCCTAACTTATTGCCAACAGTGCAACAGAGGAAATTGACTCCTAGGTCACTCGAGCATTTAGCAGAGTAAGAATCCCCCCTGCTTCCTGCCTGCACAGGGAGTGTTGGCTTTGTGGCTGCCGGATGACTGCAGGCTGGGAAGAAAAGCAGACTCTGCAGAGAGATTCAGGCCTCCATTGACTTGAGTGTTACCCTCCCCGAGTGCAATGTTTGACCCTGGATCAAATGCAGAGAGCCTGGATGCAGGCACTTGTGATGTAAACCATCCTGGAGAGGTCAGAAGAGGAGTGCACCAAGCCCTGGATGGAGGGGCAGAGTGGAATAGACTCCCAGCCCTGCCACTCTGTAGCCACCTTCCAACAAGCCCAGGTCACCTGGAAGATCAGAGGTGGCGGACTCTGCATCTCTGTGGGCTCTAGGAGAGCTCACACTGGACATCCCTGGGGGAGCCTCATGGGCCTTGAAGTTCGTCAAAACTCCTTGATCTTCTCCCCATTAGTATGCACTACGGGAATCAGAGACAATAGTGCCTCTTCACTAGTAAATGTCAATATCACCATGAGCTGACTGATGGTCTTGGAACACAAGGTGCCATGAATGAAGACAGGCAAGGAGCTGGAACAACAATCCCTGGGAAGGAGACTCCTGAGTCCTGGTTTCCAAGCCCTCATGGTGCCCTCTGAGACCTAGGAATGTGGATGCTGAGCGACAGGCAGTGAAGGAGCAGCCTGCGGGTCTGTAGGTATGGGGACCAGTGGGGACTGGTTCCTGCTTCTCTGCTTCCTCCTCTGGCCATTGGAGAGATGCTTAGTGCATACCTGTCATGAGCCAGGGATCGAGCTGGCTACTGGGAATAGATCTGTGAGTGAAACAGACCCTGTCCCTGCAGTTGTGGAAATTACAGTCCTTGAAGATCATGACCCCAACATAATATGGAAGCTTGGGGAATGGCAGTTGGGATCAGGGCTACCATATTAGGGGGGCATAGCATTATGAGGTGAAGAAGGCAATGGCAACCCACTCCAGTACTTTTGCCTGGAAAATCCCATGGACGGAGGAGCCTGGTAGGCTGCAGTCCATGGGGTCGCGAAGAGTCCGACATGACTGAGCGACTTCACTTTCACTTTTCACTTTCCTGCATTGGAGAAGGAAATGGCAACCCACTCCAGTGTTCCTGCCTGGAGAATCCCAGGGACGGGGGAGCCTGGTGGGCTGCCATCTATGGGGTCGCACAGAGTCGGACACGACTGAAGCGACTTAGCAACAGCAGCAGCAGCAGCATTATGAGGATGGATAATTAGGGACGAAAGGTCAGGCGTCACTCAGAGTTTTCTCTCTGCATCCTTCCCCTCCATTACTACGACCACCACCATCATCATGATCACCGTCATCACTGGTATTGTTCTTGTCATCATCACCATCATCACCCTCTTTGCCATCATCATCATCCCCGACGTGATTACCACCATGATTATCACCAATGGCATCAGCACCATTGTCATTATCTTCATTATAGCCTTCATTATCATGTTTATTGTTACCACCACCATCACCATCCTCGTCGTTATCATTACCATCACCGTCACAAGCATCAGCATCACCACCAATGGCATAACCATCTCATCATTGTCATCAACATTGTCATCATTCACGACTCCCCCACTGAGCTCCTGTCTCACTAGGTGATGCTCAATGAGGTGCTTTTGATAAGACCTCATGACCTGCCCTCCCCAACACCCCCAGAAATGGGTACTGCTATTCTCTCCTCAAAGAAGAAGAAACCCAGCTTAGGGCTTTCTCTCCTTCAGGACAGGGCCCCAGCAAGATCCCCACGGGGTGCAGAGAGGTCGACCACCCAAACCCTCACTTCAGGAGGGATGCTGGGACAGGGACTCAGATGGTGGGTGTGCAACCCGCTGCGCCTTGCCTGTCCCAGCCCAGACATAAACACATTCTTCAGGGAGGGCAGGAACAGGAGGGTGAACAAGGCCCTGGGCCCCGTGAGTGCAGCTCAGAGCCTCAGTCTCTCGGGGTCTGGCCTCTGGCTTCACCTCCTGTTTCCTTCCCTGTAGCCACCCACAGGGCCTGAACTCTGCTGAGGCACCCATCCCAACCTTCCCCTGACCTCCACTTGGATACACCCCTGCAGCCACGCTTAGGGCCTTCTCCTCTGTCACCCAAGATGACACCCCCATCCCAGACCCAGGACTTCACTGGGTGAAGTGGGTGGCAGCCCCCTCGAGGGGCTCTCCCAGCCCAGTACATGTAGCTGGTGTGAAGGGTGGGCCCCTTCTGCTCCCATCAAGGGCAATGGCCCCCTTAATAGAGGTCCTTGTTTGTACGCTCTCTTGCTTCTCCCATTGAATGGTTTCTACTGCTTTAAACAGATAAAAATGAACATGGCTGAGACAGGGCAGAGAAAAATCAATAAGCAATAAAAGTTAATATAACAGCAAACGTGTTGTCTCAATCACAGATGGAATCGAGGAGGTATCTGAGGACTGAGATGGGCCAGTGACACACCTAAGTGCCACTGAGCCTGGGGGAGACGCAGCCTTAGGGGTGTGGGTTTAGATCTGAGGGTAAGGATATGTGTGTGTAGAAGTGGGAGTGGGTATGTGCGTGGGTAGGAGTGGGAGTGGGTATGTGTATAGAGGGGTGGAGAGTGGGCTCAGGGGGTCTGCCCACTGCCCTCTGGGTTCAGGGTCTCCTTAGGAGCCCCTCACAAACCAAGGCAGTGATGAAAGGAGCTTGATTAGAAGCCCACAGGCCCCCAGCACCTGTCTCAGTGTGCTCACTCATCTGGTTAGCAGGCATCCACTGAGCACCTGACCCACACCAGGCCCCAACAGCACGATGATCAGGAGCATGAGCTCTGGGGTCTGACTCCTGGGCTCGCATCTCCTCTCTGCCACCTGCCGGCTGTGTGTCCCAGGGCAGGTGACTCAGCCCCTCTGTGCCTCAGTTTTCTCATTTGTAAACAAAAAGAGGGATGTTAATATTAGTACTTATCTTACAGAAATGTGATAAGAATTGAGGGAGATGATTCATGCAAACAGCTCAGATCCATGTCCACACATGGTGAGGTCCTGATACATTTAGCAATTTTTTCCTATTGCACCAGGCTCTGCATTGACCCAGGCACCACCACTCCTCCCCCTCATGGAGAACACCTGTGAGGTAGGGACCATCAACTCCACTCTAACAGGTGAATAAACTGCGATTTCAGAAATTTGGAAAGGTTGGATATGTTAACTGTCTTACTCAGGGTCACCATTAGTCAGTGTCAGAGGAAGGATTTGTCTGTTTGCATTAGTAACAACTTTGTTTAGCTACAAGTAACAGAGCTGTTATCTAACAGTGGCTTGAAATAAATAGCGGCTTGTTTCTCTCACCTGAAAAGAGGTCCAGATTGTGAGCGACACCTGGTCCCAGTTCAACTGTTCATGATGCCACACAGGACTCAGGTTCTTTCTTCTCTGCCTTCTTTAGTATATGGGGCTTCTTGCCCCTGGGTTAGTAGCCTCATGGTCATGAAATAGCTGCCGCAGCTCCAACCAGACATCATGTCTGGATAGCAGGCAGAAGGAAGGATTTGAGTAAAGAGCAAGAGAGTTGTGCATGCTAAGTCACTTCAGTTGTGTCTGACCCTTGGCAATCCGATGGACCATAGCCCACCAGGCTCTGTCCATGGGATTCTCCAGGCAAGAATACTGGAGTGGGATGTCATGCTCTCCTCCAGAGGATCTTCCCAGCCCAGGGATAGAATCCATGTCTCTCATATCTCCTGCACTGGCAAGTGGGTTCTTTACCACTAGTGCCACCTGAAAGCCCTGTATCAACTGAGGTTCTTTTATTTAGAAAAGGAAATCTTTCCTAGAAGCCTCATCTAAGAGGACGTTGCTTCTATTTTATCGAGTGGAAGATAGCAATTCCTAGACCAATCACTGGTCAGGGAGATGAGATCACCATAGCTGGTTTAGGTGAATTGAAACTACTCCTCGGAGGTGACTTGGGAACACCCTCTCTGGTATCAGGGAATCTCTGCCACAGCCTGAGCAGGTGAGGGTATTGGTGGGTGATGAATGGGGCCAGACATGCATTCTAACCACCAGGACACGTGGTGCCTCTGTGGCCTGCCAGCCTGACGTTTTTGCCGCTCGTCAATGTGCACTGAAGCCCTGGATGGGCCAGGCCCAAGGCCAGGTGCTGGGGCTGCAGAGGCGAGTGAGATATGCCTCTGCCCTTAGGTTACTCACAGTCAGATGGGGGAGCCCGATGGGGGAGGACAATTGGGCTGTTCCATTCTGGGGGGTCAGTTGCATGAAGACAGACACATGGGGCTGGTGAGGGCGAGCTCGGGGAAGGCCTCCCTGGGAGGGGCCATCGCTGCAGAGACCCAGAGGCCCTGGGGGAGGTGCCAGTGAAGGAGGGGCTCTCGGGGCAGAGGGACCAGCTTGTGCAAAGGCCCGGGAGAGAGAAATGAGAAGCACGTGTTAGCAGGATGACAAGGGGTCCCTGTGGCCCAGGTTGGTCGTAGGGGAGGTGGGTGGGGGTGACCAAGGATTGGGGCAGTGGGGGCTGGGTCCCAAGGGACCTCAGGACCCATGTGAAAGGATTTGACCTTCCCGAGTGCAGTGGGAGCCCTGGAGAAGTATGGTCTGATGTGTATTTTAGAAAGATTGCGAGGCTGCTGTCTGGAGGGTGGGATGTAGCAGGGAAGACAGTGGAGAGGGTGGGCTGCAGGGGAGAAAATGAAGTAAACAGAGTAGTAGGGGTTTTGTGCTAATACTTCATTACTTAAGGGTCCTAAATACTATGAAACCTGGGCATTGAATGCAGATTTACAGGGACAGTTTAAATTCACGTGATCAGTTATCATGGATTATGTATAGAAAATGCTACTCGGTTCTCATAGGCAATGCTCTTAGTGTGTAAAAAAAGAGGCCTCTGTGAACTTGCATGTTCCTCAGATGGAGGCTGAGCACGGACCGGGAGGGTGGGAAGAGTCACTCCTCATCTAATCCTTAGGATCTCCTCTTGGGGACTGTGGGGTCGCCCCCTTCCCCAGGGTGGTTATTTAATCAGATGCAGATGGGGCTCCAGGAGAAGGTGCCCCTAGTGCTAAAGATGCTGTGCGGCAGGAGCCGGTCAGGGCAGCTGGAAGAGCAGAGCCCGCAGAGCAGTGGGTACAGTGGAAGCAGCCAGGATAGGAGTCTGAAGCCCAGGTTCTGGTCTGAGTCTTGGTACTGCTGACCATGACCTTGGGACGTTCACCCTACCCCTGTGCACTTTGGACTCACATCTCAGAACCAGGAGAGGGAGGGCTGGTGGCCGGGACTTCTTGCTGGTTGTAACATTTGATGGATCTGGTTCCTTTGAGTGCATGGGGATGACTGCTCAGTTCCCACTGGCTGATGGGCACTGCAGCTGTGACTTTTTGATCTGTCTTGCTCCATCGCACACACACACCTCCTTAGGGCCCATCTCCCCGCAGCGAGCTGGGTGGCTGTGAATTACCCCTTAAGTAACATGGACACTTTAGATCGGAAGGCGAGAAAGAAGCAGGTGGGGTATGGCTATTTGGTGATGTTTGGGGAAAGAGTAAAGGGAGCGGTGAAGGGTGAGTGGGCAGGTCAGCCACGTCTGGGAGGTCTGGCAGTAGCAAGCAGGAACCCAGCCCCTGAGGGAATGGACCTAGGGACAGAGATGCTGGGGAGGCAGAAGCCCCAGTCCTGGAGCTCAGGCCCACATGGGCAGCGCCAGGGTGCAAGACTATAGAAGTGGGGCCACCAGTCTGCCTTGCAGGCGGGTCCCAGGCAATGGTCAGCCTGGCAGTCAGGGTCTGTTCAGGCCTCTTGGAGGGCAGCCTTCTCAGGACATCGGTTTGTGTTGGTACCTGCACCTGGGGCCTCAGGGGTTCTGCTGTGAAGCCCAGATGCCCACGAACTCAGGTGCAGACCAAAAGCCCAGATGTCAGGGCTGTGGAAACATGCTTTCAATGATTCATTCATTTGTTCATTCATTCATTCACAGGTGGTTCTGAGCCAGATGTTGTAGGCTCTAGGACACAGAACCGAGGAGGCCACTGCGGCATCCTTCCTTGGGTCCAGGGATCCAGGCAGAGCGTGGTGAGCAGGGAAGGGGCTGAGGAGAGAAGGGCTGAACTGGGGTAGGGGGGTGGATGGGACTCTCCCTAGCCCTGCCAGCAGGAAAAGCCCCAGGTCCAAGTTCTGTTGGTACCTGTCCTGCTGGCACCTCTGAGTCCCTCCTACCCACAGCCCTGCTACAGAATCTGAGGGACCTGGGCTCAGTCTCCAGGCCCAGGTCACAGCTGATATTCTGCTGCAGGATATTAGTTAATGAGTCCTGCGGTGGGATGTGTTGGCCCTGCTGCCCCACCGAACGGGCTCACCAGAGAACACACACGTCAGCGTGCAGACAGGCCTGAGTCCATCACGCGGAACCAACCAGGCAGAGTCACGAGTCCTCCTGGTGACAATGACAGAGGCAAGTGAGGCAAGAGAAAGAGCAGATACAGGCTTGGGGGGTGCACATTGGTTTAGCCACTTACTCTGTGAGCCTGAGACATGAAGTCTGACCTCCTGGAGCCTCCGACTCCCACTCTGCAACTTGTGGGTGATAATGCAGCTTCCCTCATGGGCTTGTTCTGAGGATAATGCTGAACCATTTACTCGAAGTTCATTCACACTGTTTTGTTTTGGTTCATTTCCCTCCCTTTGTTCAGTGAGGTGACCTGGGGCCAGCCCCTCTGCCTCTCTGAACCTGTATCCCCAACTACAAATGCAGGATTGAAAAGAAAACCCTGTGGTCCTGTCCTGCTCCGTGTCCACAGAATGGGGCATCTGGCAACCAGCCAAACTGGGGAGCAGAGGTTTTCAGGGTCTCTAGGGCAAGGGAGCAAGTAGGGGGTCATGACTGTGGGCTTCCAAATCTGTGGAGGCGGGAGGTAGGTCTCACCCCGTGTTGGCTGCTGCACAGGCGATTTATGTCCCTTCTCTGAGCCCTGATTTCCTCACCTGACAGTGAATCTGTCTCAGGAAGTTGGTGTGGAGATCGGGGAGGTGATGTCTGTAGCACCCTGAGAATGGTGCTTGGCACGTCGTAAGACTGGCTGTTGTCATTGCTTTCATCGTCTTTGTTATCTATCTCTGGCTCTACACCGATGCCCACAGGGCGAGGACCAAGTGTCTCTTTAGATCACTCAGGCCAAGTACAGTTCCTGACACTTTGTCAGTGTCTGAATCTGCTGCAATGAAACCACTAACTGTTATTAATCCTAACTTCCTCTTTCTCTTTTATAGCTCATCAGCTCCAGGTGGGCAGGGGCCACATCCATCCTGTTCTGAGTGCCCGGCACAGTGTCTGGCACATGCTTGATGCTCAGTAAAAAAAATTGTTGGGCGATTAAATGACGCATTCTGTCCCCGCTGCACAGGTAGAGGTGAGTCTCAGGGGGTAGCACAGGGTGGGCCAGCATTAGAGGGGACAGCAAAAGCTTGGACCAGAACATTTTTTAAAGATTTATTTAATTTATCTTTATTTTTTGGCTGTGGTGGGTCTTTATTGCTGCACATGGGTTTTCTCTAGTGGCAAGCCGAGACTCTTCTTCGCTGTGGTGTGTGGGCTTCTCATTGCAGTGGCTTCTCTTGTGGAGCACAGGCTCTAGGCACAGGAGCTTCTTTGAGTGCCTGGGCTCAATAGTTGAGGCTGCTGCTGCTGCTGCTAAGTTGCTTCAGTCGTGTCCGACTCTGTGTGACCCCATAGATGGCAGCCCACCAGGCTCCCTGTCCCCGGGATTCTCCAGGCAAGAGTACTGGAGTGGGTCGCCAGTGCCTACTCCGATAGTTGAGGCTGGTGGGCTCTGAAGTGTGGGCTCAGTAGCTGTGTCACATGGGGTTAATTGCTTAGGTGCACAAGGCCTCTGGGATCTTCCCAGATCAGGGATCACACCGGTGTCTCTCTCTTGTGTTGCAAGGTGGATTCTTAACCACTGGACCACCATGGAATTCCACAAGAAAAACAATTATTTTTAATCTAAGTGGTTTCCGTTTCAGGGCCTTTTGCTTAGAACAGTCTTCCTTTGAGTCAGCTTAAATGCCACCTCCTCTGGGAGGCCTTCCCTAACTATTCCTAAGGCAGAGTAGACCCCCACCCTGCCCCCACAACACAGACCTCTTTTATATTCTTCACAGCACTTCTCATCACCAAAGGATGTAACTTTCTTGTTTCCCTGGTCACTTGCTGTTGCTCCCTGTGGGATGTAAGCTCCACGAGGGACTTTCTCGTCCACTGGTGTATCCCCAGCACCTGGCGCAGTGTCGGGCACATACATGTCTGTTGACTAATTCCTAGGTTGGGCCTGAAGGTCTATGATGCTTATGTCCCTTCCTTCCTGGGGCTCTAGTAGGTCCCCTCCCACCTGTCAACTGGGGTTGCTTAGGGATTAGAATTGAGGCAGAACTAAACCATGAATCAGGGACCCATCGCCTCCCTGTGACACTCCCATCACCATCGCCACCACCACCACCATCATCAACAATATCATCACCACTATCATTAGCAGTATCACCACCCCCACCATCATCAACATTATCCCCATGGGGAAGAAGAGCCCTGGATCCAGCACTGAAAGAAGCATAGTGTGAGGAGATTTGCACACATCTACTTATGGGTCCTCACCAACACTCTGTGATGATGTTCTCCTATTATTGACCCCAATTTATAGACAAGGAAACTGAGGCTCAGAGCAACTTGTTCAAAGTTATGAACCCAGGTGAATAGGAATCCAGGGCTATTGGATCCCAGAGCTCATAGTTTAAACCATAGATGGTGTCAGCTCCTGACTGTGTGACTGGAGTCAGATCTCAGCAGATTCTTGGACATATCAACATTAGGGATCATCTTCACCAACCCCATAGTCCATACGAGGACACTGAGGCCAGAGAGGGGAAAGTTATTGCCCAACGCTGTATTTTGAGCCAGGAGCAGGGTTGGACTTGGAAACCAGTTCTCCCCTCCCTTCTCTCTTCCTTCCCAAATTGCCAAGGATATGAACTCTGACCCCTCAAATATTCCATTCATTCCATAGAGTCTTATGAACACACATGACCTGTACTGGGCTCTGAGGGTTCCAGGAGGGGCCAGACCAGACTTTCCCCAAGAATGTTACTATCCAGAGGTGACCACTCACATGGCTAATTAATCCCAGCTCCAGACCCACTGTGGAATGAGCTTTCATAGAGAAATGTCCAGCAAGTGGCAAGGAGGTCAGGAAGCCATGGGGCTGGAGGTCAGACTCCAGGGCTCAGACCCAAGGGCCAGGGTCTGGTCAGAAGTAGATGGCATAGCAGAGGCATGGCCACCCCTGAAACTCAAAACAGACCCAGGACGGATACGCTCAGGGACTCGGAGGCCTGGAATGTACCCAGGCCAGGCACTATGTCGCCTTTGGAGGTAGACACACCACGTGGAATGCAGGAGGTCAGTCAGATAGGGGTGCGTGGTGGCTCCAGACTCCAGAAGATTGTACGCAGGCTCCCTGGACTTGGGAGCAGCTCCAGGACCCATAGCCCAGCACCTGATGGCTGTAAGCCCCTGACTCTGCCCCTTGAATGAGGGATGGGGAGCTGCCCTCTGCTGGGGTCTGCAGCCTCCACCTGGGCTCAGGCAGAGAGGAGCAGCTGAGCTCACTTCATGGAGACCCAAGAGTCCTCAGCAGCTCACCAGCCCTATTTCTTATGTTGACAGTTTATATCTTTCTCTGAATCCTCCAAGCAAGAAAGGTGCTGTCACTGTCTCCTCTGCTGATGAGGACACAGAGGCTCTGCCAGGTGAGGTGCACGCCTCAAATCCACAACCACGAGTGGTCCCGCCAGGACACAGCCCAGCTTCTGGCCGCCCGGCCTGTGTGTCTCCTTGTTAAGGGACCTTGTTTTCAGCAGAGCAAATGCGGAGCCTTGAGCCAGGCAGGGCTCGGCCACACAGCTTTTTTGAGGACATTTGCTTATGTACCCAGGCCAGGCAATCTGGTTACATGTGTTGAGATATTGCTTAATGTGGCCTGATGGTCCCTCTGCAAGGGGACAGATTGTCCTGACATATTGTTGGTGGAGGAAGGGAAAGAGAGAAAGAGAGACAGAAAGACAGAGAGACAGAGGGAGAGAGACAAAGAGAGACAGAAACAGAGATGCAGAGATGGAGAATATGTACAGACTTACTGTCAAGACATCATGAATATTGAAATAAGCTGCTTTTTGCAGGAAAGGGATGTCCAACAAATTTTGAAAATCAAGGTCCGCTGAGTAGAGACGGAGGGCACATGCAGGCGTGGGCCTGCAGAGCACAGGGGCTCCTGCTGAGCATGTGGGCAGGGGGACCCTGTGCAGGCAACAGGAATTATTGAGTCCAGGTGCTGTGAGCAGGGAAGAGACACCTGCTCTGGGGAACCTGCTGCCCACACAGTGGTGCGGTCCTGCAGCCCCCAGGGACCAGGTCTACACTGACATGTAACCAGAGTAAATCAGCCCAGCGCAGAGGCAGGAGTCCTTGCTCTTAGGGGGCTCACAGATGAATGCAGGAGACAGAGAGACAGACAAGCACAGAGCAGCGTGGTTAAGCACCATCATGACACCGTCAACATTTATTGAGCACTTACAAGGCGCCAGGCCCTGGCAGGGCAGGGCCTGACCTGCAGTGGAGTCCTGCCCCAGGACTATTGTGTCTACACTGGGCTTGTGTGCTTGTCCCACTCTTGCCCTGCCAAACTGGACCGGGACTGAGCTAACTGACTTGCTTTTCACATATCTGCACTAAGCTGGGATCAGCTGCTGGAAAACCTGTATGTCCCAGGGGACTGGCACCTCCTCCAGGACACAGGTGCCAACCTCAGCTGTCACCAGCATCACCCATCCCTCCTCTGACCTCCTGTGACCTGCTCTCTCTCCCTCTAGGATGACCTCAAGGCCCTGCCTTTCTCAAGATCTGCTTCCACCCCCAGCCCTGTCACTGGCTCAGTTCGCTGTGGCCCCTTCAGTATCAGAGAAAGAGAGGCCATGGACACCCCTCCCTCATTCCTCACTGACTTCTCTTCACTCATCTCAGGAGCTCTCTGCTCACATAAGAACAGATCCTGTACCTTCCATGGATTCTGTCTCCTTCCACCATTGCGGAAGCTCTTGGCCGTCTTCTCTCTTCCCATTTCTTCAGCTCCCTCAACCCACCACTTAAATTTCCTGTGAACAAGCTACTGAAACTTCTCCCATCCTTAACCTAAAAGTAAAGCCTTCTCTTCATATCTCCAGGCTCCTTGAACAGCTGCCTTATTGCCTTATCAGCAATTATTATCTAAAGGAATTGTCCTGGTTTTCTTTTTCCATTTTTTTCTTCCCTGTTCCAACAGCCTGGATAAACCAATGCCCCTGCCCAATGCCCCTGCTGGCCCATTCCCACTGAGTCCACTGGACCCAGCTCAGATATCACCTTTTTAAAAACACTGCCGCAGATGCTGCTGCTAACCCACCTAGGACCCCTTGGGTTGTCCTGTGGCCCCTTCAGTATCAGAGAAAGAGAGGCCATGGATACCCCTCCCTCATTCCTCACTGACTTCTCTTCACTCATCTCAGGGGCTCTCTGCTCATGTAAGAACAGATCCTGCTGCTTACTCACCCAGACCCATCCTGGGTTGTCCTGTGGCATTATCAGCTCTTGGCACACTGTTGGCCTCATCCTCAAATGTCCACTGCTTTCTTCTTCTCAGCCATGTGTTTTCTCCAACACTATGGAAGCGTGCTCATCTATCATGCAGTATCAAAGTGCAGGCGACTTAACACATCCCAGTAGCGGCCCTTGAGCTGTGGGGGATGAGGTTAGTGGATTAAAGCCCCACCTCCCCAGTCACATACAGGACAGTTCTGAGGTGTCTCGACGTGTTTCCCTAGAGGTCCCCAGTGGGATCATCCTCATGGTTCACAGAGGTACCAACTCATGAAGGCTCCCTTCCCTGCATCCTTATTTATACTCCCTCACACTGTTCCGTGGAATCACCTCCCGCATAAATGACCAGAATTCATGTCCTTTTCCTGGCGTCGATCTTGGGGACACCCACTCTGAGATAGACGTCTGTCCCACTTGACCTCTAAGGAGACCTCCTCTTGCTCTCTAATGCCCACGAGGCATATCTGTGTCCTGGGCCAGACTGTGAGCATCTTGGTAAAGACAGACTCTTTGGTAAAAACAGACTCTTATCATTTCTGTATCCCCATCACTAAGTACAGGGCACTGGTAAATAGATGGTTATTAAATATTTGTCAAGAGAGTGAGAAAGGGGATGATTGAGAGGATGTATGAAAAGCAAGTCTCAAAGCAGTCTAAGCACCCTAGCCAGACCCTGGATCAAGTCCCACCAATGCATCTGGTCCTCTCAGACCTGACCTTCACCAACTGCAGAACATCTACTGCTGGGTCCCCTGCCCAGCTTGGAGACTTTTACCCTGCTCACCAATGCTTCATCCTTCCCTCCACAACCTAATCTCCTCCAGATAGCCCAAGGCATTCTTCTGCCAGGAAAAGTCTTCTGAGCATCAAGCCTCTAGGTGGGAGGTTCCAACTCCAGTTAAGTAAAAGCTAGAGGAACCTGGTGAAATGCTATTACAATCTGACTTATTTCAATGCCACCTCCCAGCAGATGTCACTTTAGAGGGATGGATTTGTCTCAGCTGGACTTTTGGGCTTATCCAGAAGCACCCAGAAGGCCCATCTATTTGCAGCCAAAGAGAATAGCGCTGAGGAATGATCATTTTAACAAATTAGTTTATTCGGCTTGAATGGATCCATGGAGGTTTGCAGGAGGAGCAATTAAAATTGTTGTCATGGAATTGAAGTAGCTGCCTCTAAGCCAAGGTTGGCCAAAAAGCTTTTATTAGCCTTTTATTCCCCAGAGAGGAAGGGACACTCTGAGCATATCCAAAATGCCTGGGGTAGTCAAAAGTGGCACTCTATCCTACAGTCATTTTATGATGAGAGAAAAGGCTTAGAAGGGGTAAGAGACTTAAGTTTATACTGCTCATTGGTGGTGGAGCTTGGAAGCTGTTTCTGGACCTGGACAGTTTTATCCCTTGATTTCTCTGCAGGGCAAGTGCAGTAGGAATCGTGGTGAAACCCGCCCAATATTCTGGGCTGGTTTATGGGGTTAGAGACATTGACCTAAGATCAGGGAGCCTGAGGTCCAGTGCTGGGTCTGCTCTTCACTTGCTTTGTGGCATTGGGCAAGTCTGTTCCTCCCTCTGGGTCTCAGTTTCCTTATTTATAAAATGATGTGATAAATGATCTCTAAAGAGCCTTTCAAAAATCAATGGAGCTCCAAAAACCTGTAACATTCTCAGTCTCACCTGTCACATCTTTCAAGTGGATACCGTGCTCTATCTTCTAGGATGCTGTGAGGATCAAGTGAGGTCTGGAAGAAGGTTCTTGCCACAACTGTATTGAAGTAAGCCCTGGAACAGCACTTACTATCACTCACACACCTGCAGTAATGTGGACTGAGGGTAGAGCTAAGTGCATGTATGAGCTGCCAGATAAAAGAGAAGAAAATGTGTCACTTCCCTCCAGTCTGGCAGTTCTAAACTAAGAAGGGGAGTCAAGGTGAGCTGTACCCTCAGGTGGGTCCCTGAGGTCAGGTCCCCTCACTATTTCTACCTGTGAGATGGATTTTACTTTCAGCCTTCTAAGGACCTTGGTAGTTTGGGGCTGTGAGCAAAGATCCAGGTGGGGAGGGAAAGGGAGAAAGAGGAGGAGAAGGAGGTGGGAGAAGGAGAGGAGAGTTCAGGTTTCTTTCTTTGGTGCAAAATGTTAAAAGTGTGGACTCTAGATAAAGAAATGCCTGAGATCAAAGGCTGGTTTCCTCACTCACTGGCTGAGTGAGTAAGGGAAAGTTCCTCAGTTTTAACCATCGGTTTTCACATCCATAAACTGGGAATGAAAATGGCACCTCTTCCACAGGAATAATGATGGCAATGCACTTAGGACCACACTCAGCCCAGGGTAAGTTCTCAATACTTGGTGGCCAACAATGACAGTGGTAAAGCAAGAGAAGTTGCTGCAAATCCACACAGTGACATGTGTTCAGGGGGAGGCTAGAATGTCCATCCTGCTGAAGAGAGGAGGACAAATGACTTCTTCTGGGAGATAAACAGATGCACTTGCCCAGGTGGAGAAAGATCAAGACAGGTCCAGAGACTCAGGCCACACACTTCAGGGAGCGTGCAGTCAACAATTTTTATTACATTAATGAGAGCAGCAGTTCTTTGCATCAGCAATTATATTAGTCTAGAGGACAGTTAGAGTTTGTGTGCTACAGGTGATTCTAACAATTGTTATAATAAGAAATTGAAGGCGAATCCCATTCTAATAGATCCATGTCAACCATGATCAAAGGTGTGTCATGTGGATAAACAGTGGGTATGATGTTAGTGAGACAGGAGAGGGGTGAAGGGGCACTGTCGATATGCAGACACCCTGAGCACTCACTGGGATTGGAATTGATATCAAATGAGGCACAGCAGATGAAACAACATCTCATCAGTCCCTTGATAGGTGAGTGGAGCCCAGACTCAAATTCAGCTGTCTGAAGCTGAGGCTCTGACTCACTAAAAGTGGCCAGCTCCATGTCTTCATGTCGGATTTTCCCAGGCCTCCCAGGTCCAGGAGATTGGGAGACAATGGCCAGGGACCAAGTGGTATGGATGGCTGGGGTAATGGGACCTTCCCTGAAGTCCTGATAGGCTGTATAGGAAATACAACATGTCTGCAAGTCCAGAAAGCTAAAAATGAAAAGATATGTTTCCATATGGGTTAAAATATCCTTAGGTTATTGAGTGTGCTGGCTGGAAAAGCCTTTAGGGATCATCTGCTGTAGTAGCCTTATTCTAAAAGTGAAGAAACTGATACTGGAGGGAGTGACTTAACTCAAGGTGATGAAGTGATCCTATGGGCTCAGAGAGAGACCAGACCTCTGGGTTCCTGACCCCTTCCCAGTTCTTTCCCCACAACAGCCTAATGACTTTTTCTGCGTGTTTGTAATTGCGTAGTGGCATTGATAAAGTGCTGCCGTGATGCAATGGGTTGGGCCAGGTGAATTCTTTGTGACTTGGGTTTACTTTGGTACCATTACCTGAAAGTTACCAGGTCGCTTCCTACCTGCCCCTCACCCCCCACCCCACCATGCTGGTTCCCTGACAAACTTCTCCAGGAAGGCAGGTTCTGTCCATGGTTCTGAACTGGGATCTGTCGATTTTAATGCATGAAAGAAAGAAAGTGAAAGTTGCTCAGTCCTGTCTGACTCTTTGCCATCCCACGGACTACACAGTCCATGGAATTCTTGAGGTCAGAATACTGGAGTGGGTAGCTGTTCCCTTCTCCAAGGGATTTTCCCAACCCAGGGATCGAACCCAGGTCTCCCGCCTTGCAGGCAGATTATTTACCAGCTGAGTCACAAGGGAAGCCCAAGACATGAGCACTAACCTTAAAGTCCTTTCCATCTCTGTTCTTTCCTTGAATTTTCCCCCTTTCACCATTGTTCCAACTCAAAATAATGTTGCTGTTTGGGGCCTCTGGCTCATATGATAGGGGTGTGCCTCATTTCTGGTTGGCTCTGGCCACTACCTTCCTCCCCAAGAGCATCAGTGAGGGTTCCCAGGGCAACCTGTGCTAAATATTTGTTGCCTCAGAGGCCTTTGCCACTTTCCAGTTAGTTCTTCTTTAGCATGAATCCAATTCATTCCTTTGTGAACCAAGTGTAGGAATTCTTAGGGAAAGGCAGAGACCAAAATTGATGCTCCAAGGGATCCATTCATGAGGGAAGAAACACATATATCAAACTATGTGCCAGGTGACGTAGTAGGTGGTGTTTATATGTTATTATGCTGGCGGGCTACAGTCCATAGGGTTGTAAAGAGTTGGACACAACTGAAGTGACTTAACACTTAATACACACACATGCTCATTTCATGAATGAAGAAACAGATTCAGAAGAACTGGGTCACTTGCCTGAGATCACATAGCTCACATGTACAGATAGTATAAAAACATTTCCACTGCTTCCCTCCCCTGAAAAGCTGGCCCGGGAGTTGGCTGTGGAAGGCACACACCCTGCTCCTTCGAGCTCAGCAATCCTGTCCTTGCTAGCTCCGTGTGACCCAGCTCACTGAGTGAGAAGCAGGATCCCCAATGACAAGAAAGGGACTGAACCCCATCCTCTGCATTTCAAGGTGCATTCCTAATCACTGGACCACCAAGGAAGTCCCCCACCTGTCTCTTCATAGGAGCGCGTGACAGTACTCAACCCTTGTTGGTCAAGCAAGTAAATTCATCTGATTGGTTGAGCTAACCGCAAGCAATGGCTGTTTGGTTCCTCCTGTGTCCCAATTGTATGATAATAACCTGGTATACTGTAGGGCATCCTCCTGTCCACTGTGTATTCATTCAGCCTGTAGCCCACAAGGCAGTGTACAGAGACCACAGCCCTAGAAGCATCTTGGGTATTTGGCTCTTCCAGGGTCCAATGATACTGTGATGGGAGATTCAGCCCTGGACTGAAGTACCCCCAGAATTGTTTTCTCTTCCCACTAACAAGTAAAGAGCCAGAGAAGCTGACTTGACAAAGTTTTTTGCAAGGCTTCTTTCCTGAGACTTTTGAAATGAGCCACCAGCACAGGGGACCCCACTCTCAACTCGGGTGGGCCTAAGGGAGCTAGAGTCCTATCAGGGATACCCTGTTCTCCCAGGGTTCTATGAACCAGAGTGTACACTTGGTCAGACGGACAACGTCTGGGGTGTTTTCCCTGGGTCTGAGGTAGGAAATCCATCCCTCTTCCATCTGCCACACCATCTGCCTGGTTCTACAGTGAGAAGGACCCAAGAGGCTGGACCAAGCCATTAGGGAGAGGAGACCACAGAGGCCGTGCTGAGGCCACGAACAGAGACAGAGCCACAGCTGGATCATGGAGCCTCACTGACGGTACTGGCCAGAAAAGGAGTAGGCCTCGGGGAGGAGCATCCACGCAGAGGCCCAGCACCCCCACCCCCGCACCGACCTCCACCTAGGTCCACCTAGATGTGAGAGGATACAGGTGGGGCCTTTCCTGCCTTCCTGGCGTGGCTTAGGCAGGGCTGGCAGACCCAGCCAGACCTGCTTCTCTACTCTGAGCATCACAGCTAGAAAGGGAAGTCATGAGCACCAGTGAAGAGCAGGTATTTATAGACAGATCTACAGCCAAACAATTCAACCTGTACTGTGGAACTGCCTAAGTTTACACACTTGCACTTGGCAGTATTTCACATTCCAAGTGAGTATGGTTTTAAGAGCCACAAATTCTAGGAGTTCGTGAATTTCATAGATTCATTGTCCTTTGTAGACCTTTCCCCAGACAGAAGAGTGAACAACAGATATTGTCACTTAAAGAAAGAAAGAAGAAAAGGTAACAGCTTGCTCACTGCAAACTGCTTTCTACATAATGGGTCTTAAAAGGATTGGCTACATTTTCCAAATTGTCAGTGATGAGCCTCTGGCTGGTGAGGAGGGAGTAGGGGAGGGTGTCCCCTCCCTTGAATTGTTTGTAGAGGCACAAAGTGGGACCCTGACATGACTGGGCTCCTGTCATTATGTGGAAAAGAAAACTGTTCTCTGTGATTCTTGGAGTAAATTGCCAGTTTTCCTGATCACAGAGAACCAATCTCTATAGACTGAGTTCAGGCCAGATGCCCTTTACCACCATCAAAACTGTACTGGGACACACAAGATGGCAGGGTGGCAAGAGAGGGACAGGCAGGGACCCCCCATGTGGGATTCTTGGGGGGACACTCAGGGTAAATAATAGTATGGGAATAGCAATCATCAGGTTCAGGGCTTTACTGTCTGAAATTCCTCTGTAGAACCCCCATCTCGGGCGACACCTGCTGCCTCTGATCCAGTGTGCCTTCTGGGCCAGCCCTGGGCCAGGTGCCTTACAAGAAGTATCTTACTGAATCCTCACCACAGCTTGTAGATGACGAAACTGAGGCTCAGAAAGGGCAGAAGCTTGCCCGGGGTCACACAGCCAGCAGGCAGTGGAGCAGGACAAAGTCCCAGAAGTGTGACTGTGGAGGTAAGGGTTAGAGGAAGCAGTCTGTATGGGTGTTCAGTTCAGTTCAGTTCAGTTGCTCAGTTGTGTCTGACTCTTAGCGACCCCATGAATCGCAGCACGCCAGGCCTCCCTGTCCATCACCAGCTCCCGGAGTTTACTCAAACTCATGTCCATCGAGTCGGTGATGCCATCCAGCCATCTCATCCTCTGTTGTCCCCTTCTCCTCCTGCCCCCCAATCCCTCCCAGCATCAGAGTCTTTTCCAATGAGTCAACTTTTTGCATGAGGTGGCCAAAGTACTGGAGTTTCAGCTTTAGCATCAGTCCTTCCAATGAACACCCAGGACTGATCTTTAGAATGGACTGGTTGGATCTCCTTACAGACCAAGGGACTCTCAAGAGTCTTCTCCAACACCACAGTTCAAAAGCATCAATTCTTCAGCGCTCAGCTTTCTTCACAGTTCAACTCTCACATCCATACATGACTACTGGAAAAACCATAGTCTTGACTAGATGGACCTTTATTGGCAAAGTAACGTCTCTGCTTTTGAATATGCTATCTAGGTTGGTCATAACTTTCCTTCCAAGGAGTAAGCGTCTTTTAATTTCATGGCTGCAATCACCATCTGCAGTGATTTTGGAGCCCAGGAAAATAAAATCTGACGCTGTTTCCCCATCTACTTCCTATGAAGTGAAGGGATCAGATGCCATGATCTTAGTTTTCTGAATGTTGAGCTTTAAGCTAACCTTTTGCATAAAAGGTATTATAAACCTCTAGGAATCTGAATTAGTATGCTTTTTAACTGCTCTAGTTTAAATAAGTTCCAGAAGCATCCAGGTACCACCAGATACCCTTGCTCCAGAGATTTTGCTGATTCCAGAATCCAATCAGAATGGGATAGCATCTTTCCTTTTTCTCAACTGCGGGAAAACAGGATGAGGAGTTAAAGTAATATACAGGTGCAGCCAAGGTAAATGTCATAGCTGAACAGAATTAAGTGCGTGATGAACTACACTTAGCCTTATTTTTGACCTGTGTCCCACAATAAAACGAAGGTGCAAACTATGTTTTTCCTTCTTTGCACCCCACCCCGACTTCACCTTAACTTGGACCCTGGTCCCAGACCTCAAGGACTGGGAGCCTGATGACCTGTGCCCTTGTGTTCTTTGCTCACTGGGCTGTGGAGAATGGATGGGAGTGGAATTCATTAGAAGTACCAGGACCCCAAGTCCACTCTCAGGGTTAAGAGATGACTGAAGTGGGATGCCTTGGTTTCCCCTAGGTAGATAATGTGTCTAAGGAAGATGTCAGGGAAGTGATGGAGATTATAGGATGTGTTAAGTCCCCCAGAGTCACTTTTGCATGAATTAGTGCTGCAGTCCTGACTCTACCTTGTCCTGGATGTGAACCTCAATGTGTTCCTTCACTTCTTTGGTCCTTAGGTATAGAATAGGAGTAATGTTGCAGGGTTGTTGTGTGCATAAAATGTGATTAACATTTGCAGAGGCTCAGCAGTGGGCAGGGCCCCTGGTGTCCAGTGGCAGCCACATCTGGAGCCTATCCAGAGTCTTTGGGACAGGTAAAGGGAGAGTTCATTTGGAAAGAGTCCAACAGCAAATATGTGCATTTCCCAGGAAGTTCTTGTCTTATTGGAAAATGACTGGAGGTATACCAGTCTCCATAAGAACCCAATTCTAACATGCCCAGTGAGAATGAAAGTGTTAGTCTCTCAGTTCTACCCCACTCTTCATGAGCCCATGGACTATAGCCTGCCAGGCTCCTCTGTCCATGGGATTTTCCTGTCAAGAATGCTGGAGTGGGTAGCCATTCCCTTCTCCAGGGGATCTTCCCAACCCAGGAACTGAAACTTGGTCTCCCACGTTGCAGGAAGATTCTTTACAGCCTGACTCACCAGGGCTTTTCAGGTGGCACTAGTGGTAAATGTAGGAGACATAATAGACTCAGGTTCAATCCCTGGGTTGGGAAGATCTGGAGGAGTGCATGGCAATCCAATCCAATATTCTCACCTGGAGAATCCCATAGACAGAGGAGCCTGGCGGGTTACAGTCCATGGGGTCGTAAAGAGTCGGACACGACTGAAGTGTCCAAGGTGATGGCAATACACCACACCTGAAAGGAGGAAAGGATGGTACTTAGAGAAGGCACAAACTGCTGATAATCAGTTCAGTTCAGTTCAGTTGCTCAGTTACATCCAACTCTTTGCGACCCCATGGACTGCAGCACGCCATGCTTTCCAGTTCATCACCAACTCCCAGAGTTGCTCAAACTCATGCCCATTGAGTTGGTGATGCCATCCAACCATCTCGTCCTCTGTTGTCTCCTTCTCCTACTGTCCTCAATCTTTCCCAGCATTAGAGTCTTTTCCAATGAGTCAGTTCTTCGCATTAGGTGGCCAAAGTATTGGAGCTTAAGCTTCAGCATCAGTCCTTGCAATGAATATTCAGGACTGATTTCCTCTAGGATGGACTGGTTCGATCTCCTCCTTGCAGTCCAAGGGACTCTCAAGAGTCTTCTCCAATGCTACAGTTCAAGAACATAATTCCCCGGAACTCAGCTTTCTTTATGGTTCAACTCTCACATCCATATATGACTACTGGAAAAACCATAGCTTTGATTAGATGGACCTTTGTTGGTAAAGTAATCTCTCTGCTTTTTAAATATGCTGTCTAGGTTTGTCATAGCTTTTCTTCCAAGGAGCAAGTGTCTTTTAACTTCAAGGCTGCAGTTACCATCTGTAATGATTTTGTAACCCAAGAAAATAAAGTGTCTCACTGTCCCCAATGTTTCCCCATCTATTTGCTATAAAGTGTTGGGACTGGATGCCATGATCTTTGGTTTTTGAATGTTGAGTTTTAAGCCAGCTTTTTCACTCTCCTCTTTCACTTTCATCAGGAGGCTCTTTAGTTCCTCTTCTCTTTCTGCCATAAGGATTATGTCATCTGTGTATCTGAGGTTATTGATATTTCTCCTGGCAATCTTGGTTCCAGCTTGTGCTTCATCTAGTCCAGCATTTCGCATGATGTACATTGCATATAAGTTAAATAGCAAGGTGACCATATATAGCGTTAACGTACTCCTTTCCCAATTTGGAACCAGTCTGTTGTTCCAAGTCTGGTTCTAACTGTTGCTTCTTGACCTGCATACAGACTTCTCAGGAAGCAGGTCAGGTGGTCTGGTAATCCCATCTCTTGAAGAATTTTCCACAGTTTGTTGTGATCCACACAGTCAAAAGATTTAGCATAGTCAATGAAGCAGAAGTAGATGTTTTTCTGGAACTCTCTTGCTTTTTCTATGATCCAAGGGACATTGGCGGTTTGATCTCTGCTTTTTCTAAATCCAGCTTGAACATCTGGATGTTATTGGTTCATGAACTGTTGAAGTCTAGCTTTGAGAATATTGTGGTAGTTTCAGGTGGACCACAAAGGCACTCAATCACACATATACATATGTCCATTCTTCCCCCAATTCCCCTCTCATCCAGGCTGCCACGTAACACTGAACAGAGCTCCCTATGCTGTGCAGTAGGACCTTGTTATCCATTTTATATAGCAGAGTGTGCATGTCGATCCCAAACTCCCTATCTCCTCCCCTCATTCTTCCCCCATGGCAACCGCAAGTTATAAAGTACTTATATTTAAAGTGTACAACTTGATAAGATTTTTAATATACACTTTAATGGGGTATAATTGATATATAACAAACTGCAATTTAAAAAGCACACAACTTGATAAGTTTTGAGAGATTTATACACCTGTGATATCATCCCCACAGTCAAGATAATGAATGTAACCATCACCCTCCCAAACTTCCACCTACCTCTCTGTAATCCCTCCTTTACACCACGTCCTCCCCCACTATCCCCAGGCAATTGCTGATATTCTTGCTGTTATTATAGATAATATAGAATTATATATAAATGAAGCCAGACAGAATGTTTTCTTTTTGGCCTGGTTTCTTTCGATCTGCATAATTATTCTGAGATTTATCCATATTGTAGTATGTATTAATATTCAATTCTCTCTTTTCAAAAATTTCAGGTCATCAGAAAACATGATTTTTAAGATGTGCTATATACATTTATTTTCACTAAGTTAAAAATACTTTCCAATTTTTTTTTTAATTTTTTTCTCTGGCTGGTGGTTTATTTAGAAGTATGTCATTTGATTTCCATACATTTGAGAATTTTCCAGAAATCTTTCTGTTATTGATTTCTAACTAAAATCCATTGTAGTCAGGAAACATATATTATATGACTTGAATCTTAAACTTATCAAGACATTTTTATGACCTAAAATATAACTTATATTGATAAATATTCAATACACATTTGAAAATAATGTGTGTTCTGCAGTTGTGGTGTGGAGTGTTCTACAAATGCAATTTAGGTCACATTGGTTTGTTGTGCTGTTCAAGTCTTTTAAATCCTTGATTATTTCATATTTACTTATTCCATTAGTTACTGAGTGAGGGGTATTGAAATTTACAACTGTAATTGTGTATATGTCTATTTTTCTTAGATTTTTGTTGTATTTATTATCTTTTTCAAATCTATGGAGTCAGTACTGATTTCTTCTCCTTCATTTTTGATTTTGGTAAGTTATTTTTTATCTTCTTTTTTTTCATGGTGAGACTGGCTAGATATATTAGTATAAGTTATATTGGTTTTTTCTCCCTAAGAATCAGCTTTTGTTTCTAAAATTTCTCTATTTTTTTCCATTTTCAATTTTGTTGGTTTCTGTTCTATCTTTATCATATCTTTTCTCCTGTTTGAGTTTAATTTGCTTATAGTGTGAACTTATGATATTAATTTTAGACCCTTCAGTTTTTCTACTATATGCATTGTTATGGGCTAAACTGTGTCCTCTTCAAATCCTTACGTTGACACTCTAGTACTCAATGGACTATTTTTGGAAATAGGACCTTCAAGGGATAACTAAGGTTAAACAAAGTCACAGAAGTGAAACCTTTATCCGAGTTGGTGCCTTTAGAAGAATAGGAAGAAACACCAGGGGTGTGCATGCACAGAGGAAAAGCATGTAAGGGCACAGGAAGAAGGTAGCCACCTGCAAGTTGGAAAGAAAGGACTCAGCAGAAACCGCTTCTGCTAGTATATCTTGATCTTGAATTTCTAGCCTCTAGAATTGTGAGAAAATAAACGTTTGTTCTTTACAACATCGTATGTGGTCCTCTGTTATGACAGTGTAACTAGACAAATACCTGTATTTAATGGTAGAATTTTTCCTCTACATGCTGCTATATCCCCCAAATTTTGATTTATTAAAAAAATGTTTTCTATTTCCCTTAAGATTTCTTTCCTGATCTACTTACTGTTTAATTTTCAAATATTTGGTTATTTCCCAGATGATATTTTTCTTATTTATTTCTAGTTTAATTCTGTTGTTATTTGAGAATGTAATTTGTATTATTATTGACATTATTCTTTTAAAGGTGCTAAGGTTTGTTTTGTGATCCAGAATGTACACTACGTTCGTGAAGGTTCCACGTGCACTTGAGAATGTGTACTCTGCTGTTGTTGGGTGCTCTGTAGTATCAGCCAGGTCAAGACGGTTGATAATACTCTTCAGGTCATATATATCCTTACAGATTTTCTGATTTTCTGCCTTTTCAGTCTATCAATTACAGAGGTAGTAGTGTTGATATTTCCAGCTATAATTGTGAATTAAAAAAAAATACTCCTTTCTGTTTCATCAGTTTCCTTTTTTCTTTAAATATTTTAAAGTTTTGCTGTTAGGTGGGTACACATTTAGGATTTCTATGTATTCTTGTAGAACTCTTCCACTTAACATTATGTAATGTCCTTTATCAGTTCAGTTCAGTTCAGTCGTTCCGTCATGTCTGACTCTTTGCGACCCCATGAACTGCAGCACGCCAGGCCTCCCTGTCCATCACCAACTCCCAGAGTTCACTCAAACTCACGTTCATCGAGTCAGTGATGCCATCCAGCCATCTCATCCTCTGTCGTCCCCTTCTCCTCCTGCCCCCAATCCCTCCCAGCATCAGGGTCTTTTCCAATGACTCAACTCTTCACATGAGGTGGCCAAAGTACTGGAGTTTCAACTTTAGCATCATTCCTTCCAAAGAAATCCCAGGGCTGATCTCCTTCAGAATGGACTGGTTGGATCTCCTTGCAGTCCAAGGGACTCTCAAGAGTCTTCTCCAACACCACAGTTCAAAAGCATCAATTCTTTGGCCCTCAGCCTTCTTCACAGTCCAACTCTCACATCCATACATGACCACAGGAAAAACCATAGCCTTGACTAGATGTACCTTTGTTGGCAAAGTAATGTCTCTGCTTTTCAATATGCTATCTAGGTTGGTCATAACTTTCCTTCCAAGGAGTAAGCGTCTTCTAATTTCATGGCTGCAGTCACCATCTGCAGTGATTTTGGAGCACCAAAAAATAAAGTCTGACACTGTTTCCACTGTTTGCCCATCTATTTGCCATGAAGTGATGGGACCAGATGCCATGATCTTAGTTTTCTGAATGTTGAGCTTTAAGCCAACTTTTTCACTCTCCTCTTTCACTTTCATCAAGAGGCTTTTGAGTTCCTCTTCACTTTCTGCCATAAGGGTGGTGCCATCTGCATATCTGAGGTTATTGATATTTCTCCTGGCAACCTTGAGTCCAGCTTGTGCTTCTTCCAGCCCAGAGTTTCTCATGATGTAGTCTGCTTATGTACGTTATGCTCATGATGTACTAACTTATGTAAGTTGAATAAGCAGGGTGACAGTATACAGCCTTTATACCTGTCCTTTATAGCTGATGATATTTCTTGTTCTGAAGTAGATGTTATCTGACATGTATGTAACCACTTCAGCTTTCTTTCAGTTGGTGTATGTTTCTCCATTCTTTTAATTTTGGCCACTTGACATTTTTATGTTTCGAGAGAGGTTGTTGTAGACAACATATAGTTGCATATTGCTTTTTTGTTTAATTAGAAAAATCTCTGCCTGGTAGTTGGTGTGCTTAGTCCATTTACATTTGTGGTGATTTGATATAGTTGATTTGAAATCTATCACTTTGTTAGCTGCTTTCTAACTGCTACATTTATTTGTTCCTTTTTTCCTGCCTTCTCTTGAGATAAGTGAGAACTTATTTTGTGATTCTCTTATTTTTCTTTTTTCAAAAGTTTTAGTGATTCCAAAAGTGTTTATAATTTACATTTAATTAATAGTAGTATACATTAAAATAATAATATGCCATCTCATGCCACTTCATGACCTGTCAACAATATATTCCTTATTCCCATCTTTGTGCCATTTTTTGCCATATATTTCCATTTTACATATGCTTTAATCACATGACACATTGTTACTATTTTTCTTTAGGCGTTTATGTTTTAGAGAAATTAAAAATAATGAAATATTGATTTTATCTTTCTTTATTTCACTTGTACTCTTTCTTTTTGTAGGTCTAAATTTGCACTGATATAGTCCTTTGGCCTGAAGAACTTCCTTTAATAATTCTTAATCAGAGTAGGTCTGCCAGTAATGAATTTATTTAGTTTCTGTTTGTCTTGAAAAATATTTATTGCTCATCATTTCCAAGGATGTTCTCATTGGGTGTAGAATTTTGTTGACACATTATTAATATTTTATTTTCCCATTCCCATTGTCTTCTTGTTTGAATGCTTTCTGATAAGGAGTCTGCTGACATTCTTATCTTTGTTCCTCTGTATGGATGTCTTATTTCTTTGACTCTCTTTATAATTTCATTTATGGTTTCCAGCAATTTGAGTTTGAATTTATTTGCCTAGATTTTTTGTTTTACTTTTATATTCATTTAGATTTTTGATATTGACCCTGTTTGATGTTTTCAAAGCTTTTTGAACCTGTAGGTTGATGGTTATCTTTAATTTTAGAAAATTCTTGTACATTATTTCTTCAAATATTTCTTTTCTATTTTGTCCTTTTGAGAGTGCAATTACTTGTATATTATACTATTTGCATTGTTCAACAGTTCTCGGAAGTGCTACAGTTTTTCAGATGTTTTTGTTTCATTTTGATTCAGATAGGGTAATTCACTGATCTATCCACAAGTGCACTGATTCTTGCCTCTGTTATCCCAAGTCTATGGTGAGAGCATGGAAGGTATTTCCCATCTCTGTAACTGTGGTTTTTTCTTTTTAATATTGTCACTTGACTCTTAGCATTTCTGTCTCTGATGAGACTAATCATTTGATACTAAATGTTGTCAAACATTTCATTAGAATCTTTAATATATTACCATAGTAATTTGAAATTCCCTGTCTGATAGTTCCAATATCTGTGCCATGTCTAATTTGGTGTTGATAATTGCTTAGTATCTTTTTTTTCTTGCCTTTTCATATATCTTATGACTTTTTGTTTAAAGCTGGATATCTTTTGTAGGATGACAGATAGTGAGGTAAATACTTTTTATGCTTGGAGATGTGTACACCTTTGCTTTTTAGACCTTTAATGTGGGAGTATGTGTTAATCTAGTCAGCACTTGACTAGTCAGACTAGGTTTGAGGTCTGTGGTTGCTATGGTTATCCTTGGTATACCACAGGCTTTAAATTCTTCTGGTGATAATTAAGGTTAAGATTTTGGATGGTTTTTCAGAGGTTAATTTCCAGCATCTGTTCCCCATCCCTCTGCTTTTGGATCTTTTCTTTGTGCTGTACACTGGTGATAACCTGTCTCTGAAAGCTCTCCCAGACATAATCCATTGTTATTTTTACTCAGCACTTGCTAGCCAGTGTAGGAGGCGTGTGGGAGGGTATATTTCTTATGATGTGATTAATTTTCAGTGTTAGGTATACTATGTCCCTAACACAACAGTTTCTGTTTCTCTTTGCTCTGCAGACTAAGTATTAACAGCTCTTAGAGGAGATTGCTCTAGGTGGTTTTCACAGTGGGCAGCACCCCTCCTTCGCCAGTACCACATGAATGGCAGGAGTCTCCCTGATCTTCCTGTGAGTGCCTGGGGTTTGAGAAGAAAAAAACCTAAACTAGTTTTCTGTTTTACATTTATTTGTTTATTTTGTAGCTTTCCTTTCTTCCGTCTATCCCAGTAGGTGAATGCGCAGGTTCTATTTCTCCTTGCAGACTTCCGTCTTTTCTCAAATTCAGGTTATCTGTTCGTACTGTGATATCAGTTCTCTGACAGGCCACAGAGAGCGAGACTCTCCACTTTCTGGGCCTTGTTTATTCATCTGCAAAATAGCAAGTTCCTTCCAACTTCAAAGCCCTACCAAGGAGAAATGTGTTTGCTGCCCTCAGGCTCTCTCTGATGGGAGAAGGCTGCAAGAGGGCATGGAGCCAGGAGTTAGGTGACTCCCAGTGAGGCTCCAAGCAGTGTTTTCCAGGGATAAACTCTGAGCCTCTTGCCCCTTACTGTGGGGCCTTGGTGAAGACAGAAGGGTTAATGCCTGAGATGCTCTGATCATGCTGCTGGAACCTGTCTCCTCACCCATAATTAATTCAGTTTGGTAAAGCAGTATTTACACTGAAAATTTAATTGTCATTTCTGATGGTAAAGGAATTGAAAAATAAATGGAAAGTGTCAGACAATGCATTAAGGAGGGTGATGGAGTGGAAGCAGGGGCTGCCCACGCAGCTTCACCATTGGGTGATTTTCAGACTCACACAATTAGCCAGGTTACTGGTTCCATTATTTAAGATTAAGATTCAGGGATGATGGGGTAACAGAAGTAGGCATAGGGGGGTCTGGGCAAGATTAGGAGGAGAAAGATTCCAGTGTGACGGCAGAGGCAGCATTAAGTATCATCCAGCCCCACCCCTGAGTCACAGATGGGGTGATGTGCCACAGAGGGACAGGGGCCTCTTCATGTCCTCTTCCTGTGATAGGAGTGGACACAGTGGGGTAAGAGGAGGAAGCCTTTGGCCTTGGCAATTCTGTTCCAGCTACCTCCCCCATCCTGTCCCTCTGTCTCAAGTTCAGAGGGGTTGATGGTGGTACCCATCTGTGAAAGAAGCCACATCTCACTGATGCTAATAGTCTCCTTTGTTACAATGTGTTTGTATCTATGAGTTTTCAGTTATGAGTTATCTTCAGTAGTATCAAGTCTCATCCCAGGAGACCCCTAATACAAGTGGGAAGTGAGACTCTCTCATCAGATATTTCTAAAGGCATGCTGTTTCTGCATCTATGTGAGGACTCCTGAAAACGCGCTTATCTCCCTCCTGAAAGAGACCTCAGAGAGAGATCTCTCTTCTGAGACCCGAAAGGAAGAACTGTGGTCTCTCTTCAGGGTTAACGAGTACTTAAATGCCTGTGCACAATTATACTCATTCATTTTTCTTCTCTGCCTTGGTGACCAGCAAGACTGGAGTGAGAATAATATGCATCAGGGCCCCAGGTAACTGGAAAGAGCAAGTGGTGTGAGTGAATAATAAGCCTTAATAATTTTAAGCCACTGCGATTTGGGGCTGTTAGATATCCTAGTCTGACTGCTACAAAGAACAGTGTCTGGGGTTGGAGATATAAGCTTGGAAGTCATCAGGAATTGACAGAAAGCCATATTTCTTTTTCAGACTAGATGACTCTGGGAGAGAGAGTAGGGAGAGAAATGCCCCTTACTTTTCTATCTTTAGCATGAATGAGCTCACTATCTTTCCTCCCCAAACCGACCTTCAGTCTCTTTTCAGACTCAGCTCTGAGTCCTGGAAAACTCTGCTGTCACCCTCTTCTATTAGCCCAGATTCTCAGGTCTCTATCCCAGTCTCTTCTTACCACCCCCGTGGCCATGGTCCTAAATACATCCGTCCTGCAAGGTGGTTTGGCTCATGGGCTGTGGAGCAGGTAGCACTGGGTTCATGCTTGTTGGAGTCCCCCACTTAAAAGCTGTGACTTTGGGTGAGTAGCTTCATCTCTCCAAGGCTTGGTTTCCTGGAAACAAAAGAGTGTCCATTCATAGAACTTACAGGGAGGCCATGATGGTGAAATGAAGGGAAGTATCTGAAGTGCTGAGTACAGAGCTGGACACACAGTAAGTGCTCAATATGTGCTCACAAATATTAGCTTATACTTTTATGATCAGTCTTTGTGATGGTTAATTTTTGTGTCAACTTGAAGAGTGTTTTGGAATAAGATTAACATTTAAATCTGTGAAACTTGAGTAAGCAGATTGCCCTCCATCATGTGGGTGAGCCCCACCCAATCAGTTGAAGGCCTGTATGGAATGAAAAGACGGGCTTCCCTGAGCAAGGGGAGATTCCCCACCAGGCTGCTCTTAGCTCCATCTGCACCAGCAGCTATCCTGGGACTCTGCCTGCTGGTCCACACTGCAGATTGGATCTGCCAGTCTCCATAGCCAATTCTTTCTAATAATTCTACCTATATCTATATTTATATCTATATCCGGATGGTTCTGTTTCTCTAGAGAGTCCTGACTAGTATGAATATTGGTACTGAGAGTGGTTCTAGATGTACAGAATCTTAAGGCTGAATTATTCTCTGAATTAATTCTAAGGTTTTGAATTGACTCTCTAACTCTGATTAGATTTAAAAACACTGATGACTACTTCCAGTAACAAAAAGAGTTAAAGTCCATGGTATAACCTGGCAATAGATATATGCAAAATATCACTATTGGATACTCCTAACCAAATACTTATAAGAAACAAAGATCTGAGTGACCATATGCACAATACATTTAAACATTTTTGTCAAACTAGTGAGTTTAATGAGATTGGATGGTGGCTTCTAATGTTACTGGTCAAAAAGGGGAAAGAAAAAGATGAGCTCAGGAATATGAATTTCTAACTTAAAAAGGAAGAAGTGATCTGAAGGCCTGTATGTATGCTGTGAAAGAGACCCTTAATCTCCAGTAGTCACGGGACTAAGATTGCTAAAAACCAAATCCAGAATCACATCTTAAAACTGGCTGATTTACAAGAAGATGGAATCCCCTTCCTCTCAGGGTGCCTAGTGTTATGGTGAAAGTATTGATTAGGGAAGAACGGGATCCTGAAAACTGGAAAAAGGGCATGTGGGAAGACCTTGATGAAGATGAGGATATTGAGTTTCTAAATTCTGATAAGTCTTCTTTGCCGATAGAAGGAGCCTCTCCACACCTAGGATAAGAAGCCTCAGCATCCCCATCTGAGAGGATTAACTCTATTGCCACTGAAGAACCTGCAACATCCTCCAATTGCCTTGCAGGACAGTACTGATTATTTTCAGTACCCTTCATTCTTCTTTCGGTTCTAGACCTATAACTGGACTCAAGTCCCTGAAGCCGCCAGAATGAAGTACAAAGTGACCCACAAAGAGGTATGCTATACTCTGAAAGAACTATTTGGATTTTCTAATTTATACAGACAGAAGTCCAAGGAACATATGTGGGGATGGATATTAAGGGTGTGGGATAATGACGGAAGGAACATAAAGTTGGATCAGGCCAAATTCACTCATATGTGCCCACTAAGCAAAGATTATTCCAAAGCCTTTGTCTGTGTGGATCACAATAAACTGTGGAAAATTTGGAAAGAGATGGGGTTACCAGACCACCTGACCTGCCTCTCGAGAAACCTCTATACAGGTCAGGAAGCAACAGTTAGTACTGGACATGGAACAACAGACTGGTCCCAAATAGGTAAAAGAGGACATCAAGGCTGCATATCATCACCCTGCTTATTTAACTTATATGCAGAGTACATCATGAGAAATGCTGGGCTGGAGGAAGCACAAGCTGGAATCACGATCGCTGGGAGAAATATCAATAACCTCAGATATGCAGATGACACCACCCTTATGGCAGAAAGCGAAGAAGAACTAAAGAGCCTCTTGATGAAAGTGAAAGAGGAGAGTGAAAAAGTTGGCTTAAAGCTCAACATTCAGAAAACTAAAATGATGGCATCCAGTCCCATCACTTCAAGGCAAATAGATGGGGAAACAGTGGAAACAGTGTCAGACTTTATTTTTCTGGGCTCCAAAATCACTGCAGATGGTGATTGCAGCCATGAAATTAAAAGACAGTCGCTTCTTGGAAGGAAAGTTATGACCAACCTAGACAGCATATTAAAAAGGAGACACATTACTTTGCCAAAAAAGTTCCATTTAGTCAAGGCTATGGTTTTTCCAGTAGTCATGTATGGATATGAGAGTTGGACTATAAAGAAAGCTGGGCACAGAAGAATTGATACTTTTGAACTGTGGTGTTGGAGAAGACTCTTGAGAGTCCCTTGGACTGCAAGGAGATCCAACCAGTCCCTCCTAAAGGAGATCAGTCCTGGGTGTTCATTGGAAGGACTGATGTTGAAGTTGAAACTCCAATACTTTGGCCACCTGATGTGGAGAGCTGACTCATTTGAAAAGACCCTGATGCTGGCAAAGATTGAGGGCAGGAGGAGAAGGGGATGACAGAGGATGAGACGGTTGGATGGCATCATTGACTCAATGGACATGGGTTTGGGTGGACTCCAGGAGTTGGTGATGGACAGGGAGGCCTGGCGTGCTGTGATTGATGGGGTAACAAAGAGTTGGACACGACTGAACAACTGAACTGAACTGATATAATCCAGGGAGTCACAAAGAGTCGGACACAACTGAACGACTTTCACACCTTTTCACAATATGAAAACAGAGTCACGGCTTCTCAATCAATGCCCATACCTGACTTAGTACAGAAAGGCTGAAACGAAGATGAGCCTGGGTCTCCTTGAGGAAGGACCCTGGTACATTGCAGAAATTCATAGTTAGACTTCCTCCTAGCCTTCCGTAATGGGACTTTGGCCTTTTAGCAGGGTAACTGTATGCTGGAGGAAAGGAAATAATCAAACTTTTAGGGAACTACTCCCCATTGGCTCTGAACTGACACTAATTCCAGAAAACCCAAAAGGAGACTGTGACCCTCCAGTCAGAGAAGGGGCTTATGATCCATGGAATTTTAGCTCAGGTTTGTCTCACAGTGGGCCCAGTGCTGGGTCTGAGTCTTCCCAGTTCCAGAATGCATAAACTGGAAGAGATACACTCAGCAGTTGGCAGAATCCCCACATTGAATCTTTGACTTGTGGAATCAGGGCTACTATGATGTGAAAGGCCATACAGAAACTACTAGAACTTTCTCTACCTAGAAAAGTAGTAAACCAAAAACAGTACCACATTCCTAGAGGGGTTGCAGAGATCAGTGTCATCATCGAAGACTTGAAAGATGCAGCGCCAGTGATTCCCACCATATCCTCATTCAATTCACCTACTTGGCCTGTGCAGCAGACAGATGGATTTTGAAGAATGACAGTGGATTATCATCGGCTTAATTAGTTGGTGACTCCAATTGCAGCTGTTGTACCAGATGTCCTTTTATGACTTGAGAAAATTAACATATTCCCCAGTACCTGGGACACAGCTATTGATCTGTCAAATGCTTTGTAAAAATCATGCCTGTCAATAAGGATCACCAGAAACAGTTTGCGTTCAGCTGACAAGGCCAGGCATACGCCTTCACTGCCCTACCTCAGTGGGGTATTGACTCTCCAGCTCCATGTCTTCACTTAGTTCTCAGGGATCTGGATCTTCCTCCCACAAGATATCACACTGATCTGTTACATTGGTGACATTATGCTGATTGGACCTAGTGGGAAAGAAGTAGCAACTATTATAGACTTATCATTAAGACATTTATATGCCAGGGGGTGGGAAATAAATCCAATGACAATTCAGGAGCATTCCATTTCAATGACATTTCTAGAGTAGTAGGGATGTGAAACATGTTGAGATATCCCTTCTAAGGTGAAGGATAAGATACTGCATCTGGCCCTTCTTACAACCAGAATAAGGCACAGTGTATAACAGGCCTTCTGGATTTTGGAGGCAACATATTCCTCATTTCAGGTATGTTACTCTGACTTATTTATCAAGTGTTCTGAAAAGCTGAAAGTTCTGGACTTGTAACGAGAGAAGGCTCTGTAACAGTTCCAGGCTGCTGCACAATTGGTGCTGACATTTGGGTCCAGCAGATCCAATGGTTCGTCAAGTGTCAGTGACAAATAGGGTTGTTGTGAAGCGCCTAGGACAGGCCTTTATAGATGAAGTGACATACAGACCCTTAGAGTTTTGGAGCAAAACCTTGTCATCCTATTTGGATAACTACTTTTGTATGGTACTGTTTTCCCCAAAGCCAAGAATCAAGAGGCAGAAGTGGGAGTAGATCTACTCACTACCATCCCTAGTGACTCACTAGCAAAATTTTTGGTTGTAAACAGAATAGTCACATTCTGTTGTTGGTGTTGAGTCACTAAGTTGTGTCCAGCTCTTTGCGACCCCAAGGACGGCAGCACGCCAGGTTCCCCTGTCTTTCACTGTCTCCTGGAGTTTGCTCAAACTCATGTCTGTTGAGTTGGTGATATATTATATTAGGAGAAATTATTACCTTGTTAATGTCTTTGTTTCAAGATTAAGTATGTTTTACAGAGATGTGTATGGGTGCCAAGTGTGGAGAGCATTAGTCAACCTTATGCCCTGCTGGCCAGGGGCAATGCCAGAGAGGAATGCTTCCTCTGGGAAACATGGCAACAATTCTATTGAACTGGAAGTTATGATGCTTCCTACTTTAAGTTCCTTGGGACCTGAATCAACAGGTAATGAAGGGAGTTACAGTGCTCACTGGGGTGACTGATCCTGACTAGCAAGGAGATATTGGACTGATAACCCACAAAGGAGGTAAGGGAGCGTGTGTCTGGAATACAGGACAGCCCCTCGGGTGTCTCTTAATATTATCATGCCCTGTGATTAAAGCCAGTGGAAAACCATAACAACCCAATCCAGGTAGGACTACAAATGGCTTACACTCTCAGGAATGAAGGCTTGGGTCCCATAAACATAAAGAACTATGACCATCTAAGGTCATTACTGAGGGCAAAGGGAATACGGGATGAATAGTGAAGGAAGGTAGCTATGAATCACAGCTCTGACCACACAATCATTTATAGAAATAAAGACCAATTACCACGAGTTTCCTCATTTTGTTTTGAATATGTTTATGTTTGTGTGTATAATTTTTGTTTTCTCCCCTCTCTAATCTCCTTGTGTGCTCTGCTGTGCTAAGTCACCTCAGTCGTGTCCAGCTGTTTGCGACGCTATGGACCGTTGTCCACCAAGCTCCTCTGTCCATAGGATTCTCCATCCATAGCTGCTGCTTGTAACTTGTCACTGCCCCCTCTCCCTCACTACTCGTGCACAGGGCACATGCTCATACACATGTCCTCAGGTGCATTCACGCATTCACACGCACACACAGTGTCCACACCTGAAAGCTCAGTTGTGTCCAACTCTTTGTGACCCCGTGGACTATACAGTCCATGGAATTCTCCGGGCCAGAGTACTGGAGTGGGTAGCCTTTCCCTTCTCCAGGGCATCTTCCCAACTGAGGGATCTAACCCAGGTCTCCTGCATCGCAGGCTGATTGTTTACCAGCTGAGCCACAGGGAAGCCCATGTCCACACCTATACCTGTTCAAACACACATGTACACACCCACGGGCCCATATGACCTGCAGATCTCATGTGCATGTGCTAAGTTGTTTCAGTCGTGTCCAAGTCTTTGTGATCCTATGGACCATAGCCCTTCAGGCTCCTCTGTCCATGAGAATTTTCAGGCAAGAGTACTGGAGTGGTTTGCCATGCCCTTCTCTAGGCAATCTTTTCAACCTGGGGATGGAATTCTTGTCTCTGGCAGCTCCTACACTGGCAGGCAGATTCTTTACCACTAGCACCACCTAGGAAGTCCACCTGATCCTATACACACAGGCACAAACACATATACATACTCACTCTTGTGCACACCTGCACACACACGCACATCATCCCAGACGTGTCGTCAGACCCACATTCACCCCAGGCTCCTTTTCACCCCCTCAGGATCTCCTCTAACTCCTGTTTCCAGATGTGTTATAAAATTCACCATCAGATTTAAAGCTGAGAGAGAGAAAGCAGAGCTGAATTTCATTTTAATTGTCTAGAGCAGAAACCCAATTTCTCAGGTGATAATTATAATGATTAAAATGTCTGTGATCAGAATGGTGAGAGGGAGACATTCACTGCTGGCTTGAGGACAAAGCACAGGGGGACTGTCTGATAAGGCTCAGGGCCTCTCACCACGCCCTTCCCCAGCTACAGTCCCAGGTAATCCTGCAGGAAGCACCAGGGGTGGGAGAGAGCAGGGACAGATGGGGAGCCAAGGGGCTACCAGTTCAGGGGTACACATCCGACAGGTTACCCTTATCTGCCTGGGCCAAGAGCTCCTGATCAGGACTCTAATGACAAAAGGAGCCAGCATGGCTGGACCTCCTGTGACCTGATGCTTGGGAAAAAAGTAGTTGACCTTGCTGGGTTGCAGGTATGGAAATCAGCAGGGTTGCATGGTAGGTATCATTGCGGGGCTAGACTCACCTACAGGCTCTGGGGCCAGCTTGACCTGACTGTTGCTGTTGACTTTCCACATGCCCCCGGCTGAGCCACTTGTCTACTCTGCATTGTCATGGCTGTCAGCCACTTCATCGACACCTTTCCAGCCAGGGCCTCAATGCAGCCACCTGATAACCCTCTCAAGAGAACCAGGAAGGAGCTGGGTCCTTATCTTCACTGCCCCTTTCATGTCCTCAGCACCCAGAACAGGACCTGACACACAGGAGGCTCCTGAGAAATATCAGTATGTTTCAAGTTTTGAGAATGCGTAAATAATCAGGACAAATCCATGAAGTAAGCATTCTCACCCCCATTTAATGGTAGAGGAGCCTGACTCTCAGAGAAGTGCTTGCCCAAAGTCACACAAATGTGGATAGGAAGGGGGAGCAGTGTGGATCCTAGGAAGGGATAGGAAGTAGGATAGGGCTGTGGGAGCAGTATGGATCCTAGGGAAAGACAGCTTGAGCTGTTCTGCATTTAGACAGTAAGTCACATGCTTTATAAGTGTCTCCAGCCACTCCTGGGGGAAATCAAGCCGGTGTGTGCGAGGTCCCAGTGATGGTGAGTAAGTGAGGTCTCCCTTAGGGGAGAAGGGGCAGGAGGGAGGCAGCAGCCTTATTTGCATAAAGACCTGCCTCCCCCAATCAGCTAGGCTCTTGGGGGCAGGGACACCAGAGTTTGGCCAATCAGTCACTAGGGGACTGGGAGTAGAGGAAGGTGGAGCAGAACCAGGCCTGATGCAGGTCAGTGGTCAGGCCCCACCCTCTTTGTTTAGGATGGATCCTCCTCCCTGGCTTTTGCTTTCTTGACCTCTTTCACACCTTCTCAGCAGCCCTGCATTCAGGGATGGAATAACAAGACTTACCCAGGTCACACAGCCAGTCAGCAGCACCAGAGCTGAGCCAGGCCCTGACTCCCAGTCCAGGTGCTGAGTCTTGCCCCTCTGGCTTCCTCCTGGCTGCCCTGGCTCAGGGCTCTCCTGGGCAACCCGACCCTGGGCCTGTCCTTCATGACCATCAGCCCCCTTCCCCTACAAATGCACCCACCCAGGGCTTAGCTCAGAGCTGCTGCCCACTCCCAAGCCCCCTCTCCAGCCTCCATCCCTGAGCCCCAGACCCTTTGTTCCATTTGCTTCCAAACACCGGGTTGGGGACCCACAGAATGTCGAAGCTAGTAGGGGACCCAGGAGTATCTGGCCCACCCCTGGGGGCTCAGTTGGGATTAGTGGCCCCTTAGCACCACACTGTGCCCCTCCCCTCCATGAAGCTACCTAGGGCCTGACTTGGGGTGCTGCTCAGGGAATGGCTACCCACTCCAGTATTCTAGCCTACAGAATTCCAAGGACAGAGGAGCCTGGAGGGCTACAGTCCATGGGGTCACAAAGAATCAGACATGACTGAGTGACTAACACCTTCAGTTTTCACTTCTTCTCCCAGCATCCCTCCCCCCTGCTTCCTGCCTCACTCACCTTCCCCAGGAGATTCTGCAAATCCAGTTCTAAAATTTGGTTTACAAACTTCTGAGGATGAAGGGTGGCATCTCTGCCAGGAAATGCTGGCTCCTCCGGAGGAACCATCTCAGCCCTTCCTGGTTTAAGACAGAGATTTAACTAGTCTTCCCCTCATCAGGAAGTCTCCTGGTGGCTTTAGGGGGCAACGGAAGTGGAGGAGCCATGAGGATTCCCCCGCAGTGATGAGCAAACCTAGACAGTATGGTTGGGAGGAAGAAGATGGAATTAGGGCTCACCAGGGTCCTAAATTTGAGTCTTTGCCCCACCACAGCCAAGATATGTGATGCTGGGCAGGTCACAATCTCTCTGAGCCTTGAATTTCTCATCTGCAAAATGGGAACATTTGTCCCATTAAGTGATCAGGCTTAGAAGGGCTTCCCTTGTGGCTCAGATGCCAAAGAATCCTCTTGCAGTGAGGGAGACCTGGGTTCAATCCCTGGGTTGGGAAGATCCCCTGGAAGAGGGCATGGCA
This sequence comes from Bos grunniens, assembly GCF_055505025.1. NCBI lineage: Eukaryota > Metazoa > Chordata > Mammalia > Artiodactyla > Bovidae > Bos > Bos grunniens. The sequence goes on from NC_141166.1 coordinate 13,264,866, forward strand.
ACCCACTCCAGTATTCTTGCCTGGAGAATCCCCATAGACAGAGGAGCCTGGTGGACTACAGTCCATGGAGTCATAAAGAGTTGGACATGACTGAGCAACTAAACACAGCACATATAACAAGTGCTCAATGAATCTGAGCTCTTCCCTCCAGGCCATTTGAGTCTTTCCTGACCAGATCGCCTCCAGGCCTCCCCCCTGCATTTCCTCTGAATTTGCTTCCCTGCACAGGTCCTTCTGCTTCCAGGGTTCTGTATCTTGTTCTTCTCAAAAGTTCAGCCCCCAGCGTGGCTGGCAGGAAAGGCCCTGCCTCCAAGGCTCTGCTGGCCAGAGCAGACTGACCTGGCTGCAGTGTGCCCAGGACGCCAGGCACAGATGGTGGTTCATATGCTCAGGAATTATTTAGAGTGCAGCCGCTTCTCTGCTAATGAGTTAACAAATCTTACTGCTAGAACAGGCCCTTGGCAGAGTGAGGGGTCTCTGGGGTCTAAGGTTCCGCTTGATCTAAGGGGTCAGCAGAATTGTTTAACATGTTTGCTTTCTATTAGGAAAAGAGGGACTGGCAGGGGCTCTGGCCTTGTTAAATAACTCAGAGCCTCACTGGTCTGGTACAGAACTGGGGCAGGGCTGGGCTCAGAACATTGGTGGGAATGAAGAGGAAGAGTCAAGACTGGGCCAAGGGACCCCAGAGAGCTCCACAGCCTCCTGAAGGGGCACCTTTATTTTGCTCAGAAACACAGCAACAGCCCCTGCTCTGTTACATGTCAGCATCTGGAGAAGCAGGGCTCCATAGTCAGACCCTCCAGAATCTGCCAGAACCTGAGACCCAGGGCCTACCCTGGGCACATGCCAGCAGCCTCTCTGTCTCCTGAGCCTCAGTCTTCTCATCTGTAAAATGGGAGTGGTGATCCCTCCCTCCCCTGGTTTTGCAGGTTAAATAATGTGAGCAAAGCCCCTGCGTGGTGCCTGACACATAGTGGGTCCTCCCTGCAGACAGCTATGGTTACCTGGAACCATACAGTGGCCCCATGGGTGATGGAGTTGGGACAGGTGTGAACTTGGGAGCCTCACTGCTGGACTCAATACGTGTCTGATTGGCACCTGACTGTGACTTAAAGAAGCAGCCTAAGCTTTCTGTACCTCAGTGTTCTCATATGTAAAATGGGATAATGATAGTATATTCCTCACAGAGTTGTAGTGAGGATTAAAGGAGATAATACTCATAAAGTGGTTAGAAGAGAGCTGGGCTCAGACTTCTTGGTTGGTTGCTGTTGTGGTGGTCGCTGTTCAGCCTTCACCTGAAGGGGCCCCTGTAGACCTGCACAGGCATTTTGTCCCCTGAGGTTAAAGATCTCATGGTTTCCTCTGGGGTCTGCCCTGCCCTTCTCCTGCTCCAGATCCTAACCCACTACCCCTCTCTGTTTCTTTCTCTCATACACACACACACACACACACACACACACACCACTCCCTCAATCTTACGACTCAGGAGGCCCAGGACCACCTCAGACTCATTGGGTTTGAAAAATTACAAGAAGGCCTCTCCCTGCCCAGGGCAGGACACCATCCTCAGTGGTGTGGACATCACACCGGGGCTTGTGGGGCTGTGTTCCCTCTCGCCCATCCCAGAAATGCCCCATCTGTTCATGGAGCTTGCCCTATAACGGCCCAGTTTGCAGCTGAATTAAAGAAGGGGGCCTTGTGACTGTTACTGTCTGCTGTGCATCAGATTCTCTGCAAGACCCTTCACACCTGTCATTGAAGGACGACCACAGCATAAGAGCGGCCTATCTGCCAGACCCACCCACAGATGGTAGGATTTTTGCCTACACAGTGGGTTTTATTTTCTTCTTTGTTTTGAACTAGATAGTAAGCATTTAAAAATCGGAAGATTTCACACAAAACAGCATCAGAGAAGCTGACAAACTGGGCCTGCACTGGCCCCAGCAGTAGTCACCGGAGCTGAGATGCAGCAGCCCCTTAGGGACGCCCTGGCTGTTCCTGGTCCCCATCGGTTTATCTCTGTCATCTGTGTCCCCAGCTTGGACCCTGGCATTATTTGAGCCTGTGACCTCACTGCAGAGACCCAGCTTACAGATGGGTAAGCTAAACTTAAGAAGGCATAGTGTGTTGTCTCACTGTTCGCTGAACCCAGGGATAGGCAAGGCGAAAACGGGGAAGCTGGAAGAAGAGGCGAGGAGCCGTAGGAACTGCAGACATGTTTATTTTTTCTTGGCTGGCACAGCAGCAAGGCAGCAGCAGCAGACATGCTGTATTTTCTCGTGGTCGACCGAGTGGACACAGCCACATCTCACGCAACACGCTACTCAGTGCAACCTGCCGACAAGAGCTTTCCAGGTGGTGCTCACATAGATGACGTATGCGCAGTGCTGTATACAAATGATCTCAGTTATTACATCATTATTTACAAAAACGGGTTGAGAGTGAGAGGCCATGGGTCAAGAGAGCCTGACCACTGCCATCTTTGCCGATCGCTCTTTCCCTACAGGTGTCATGTGCCCCCTCTACCCTGATTACCACCTACTGGAGGGAAGCCTCATTTGTTTTGTTCACTGCTGTATCTCCAAAGCCTAGGGCAACTCCTGGTATGTAGTAGGTGCTCAGTAAGTCTTTGATGTGTTAGAATTTCTGAATGTCATCCAGCAAATTTTAGGCAGAGCCAGGGTGAAACCAATTCCAGCCCTACACTCTTCCCCTCAGACTCTCAGATTCCAAGGCATACCCTCCCATTGACGTGTGTGCCCCCCTTACCACAGGTCAGGTACACATACTCAATGCCTCAACTCAGATGCTCTTAAAGTGTTAGTCACTCGGTCATGTCCGACTATTGTGATCCCCATGGACTGTAGCCCACCAGGCTCACCTGTCCATGGAATTCTCCAGGCAAGAATACTGGAGTGGGTTGCCATTTCCTTCTGCAGAGGCTCTTAAAGCTCAATCCAATTTGACCCTGGAAAAGAAGGTGAGCCTTCTGTAGAAACCATGACTTACCACTATGGTATTTGACTTTTAGGATCATTGTTTAGCATTAATAAAATAAAATGTGGAACTCCTATCTGATACGGACAGTCCTTTTAAATTGCAGGCAGCAGAGAGCAGTGCTGAGGACTCTGGTGTGGGTAGACCTAGGTTCAAACTCAGAATCCACAGTATCCTGGCTACATGGTCTTCAACATACTGTTTTTCTGCACCTCAAGTACCTCATGCATAAAATGGGGTTGATAACCATACGTGAGTCATCTGTTGTTGAGAGAGTTAAATGAGGTGGTCCAGGTAAATCAGTTCAATATGGCTGATGCCATCATTATCACTAACACCGCTCATCTGTGATTCAGTGAGGAACGATGTAACAGAAAAAATGCTCATTGCAATGCTTTCCCGTGATGCTTTTCAAAGGATTTTTCTCTTGATAACAGTAGCACACACACATAATAAAACTGTGGTCCTAGTGTGCCAAGCCAATTATCTTGTACAGATGGTGCCTGGTAGAGATGAATTTGGGGACCACCTAGGGAAAACCACACCCAGAAATTTTGGACCCTAGTCAAAGTCAATGGGATTTTTTTTGCATTCACAGTTATGGGGATGCTGAAGTAATAAGGGTTATGACTACACTCAGCCTAGCCTTCTCTCCCCCTACTACAAACAGAGCTCAAACCCTTCCCTGAAGTCAGAAACAGACTCTCTTCTCCTTACTTATCCCCAGACTTCACACTGTAGTAGCTGGGGTTTGCGGTTCTCTTTCTTCCTGATGAATACATAATCACCTCCTAGGATGGGTAGAGATGATGATTGTAATAAAATAGGTTCATTACAGCCCTCTACACAGAGCCATTTAATGAACATGCAGCCAACGGCACTAAAGCCTCTGAGCCAAATACAAATGAAACCTGTTCTGTGGTATCATTTAATTAGCTGGGGGAGCAGGTGGGGGAGGAGGAGATGGTATGAGATACAAACAGAAAAATGGGAGCTGGTGAGAGACAGAGGGTGTCAGGGAGGGGCAGAGAGAGAGAGAGAGGGCAAGAAGGAGGAGAGACGGGTGAGGGAAGGACAGAGGGAGTGAGCAAGGGAGGGGGCAGAAGAGAGACAGGGCTCCCTTCTATGGAAAACAGTGTTGGGCAGACTCAATCTTCCCATTGGAGACATGAAGACACCTAGTCCTGCTCTGTGCATTGTGATGGGTGCTGGGTGGTGGTACCGCAATGGACTAGACACAGAGTGTCCTGACTCTGTGGGGTTCACAATCTGGTGAGAAGTCAGGCACCGAGAAAGTCATCACATCAATAATACATGTAACTGCAAGTAAGCTGTTTGACTATAGTATGATTGTTGCACAGCTGCTGTGAGGAGGTGGACAGACTTCTTAGAGCATGGGCTCTGAAGAGTGCCTGCCTGGCTCCGAACCCATGTCCTGGCTATGAGACCTTGAATAAGTTGCTTAACCTTACTAGCCCTCAGGTCCTCATCTAGAAAATTGGGATCATAAAATAACTACCTATTGGGGTTGTCATGAGAATCGAATTTGTTAATACATGTAAAATACTCAGAATAGTGTCTGCTATGTAGTAAGTATTCAATATGCTTTTCCCAGTTGTCATGTAAGGATGTGAGAGTTGAACCATAAAGAAAGTTGAGTGCTGAAAAATCGATGCTTTCAAACTGTGGTGCTGGAGAAGACTCTTGAGAGTCCTTTGGACAGCAAGGAGATCAAGCCAGTCAATCCTAAAGGAAATCAAACCTGAATATTCATTGGAAGGACTGATGCCACTTTGGCCACCTGATGCAAAGAGCTGACTCATTGGAAAAGACCTTGATGTTGGGAAAGATTGAGGGCAGGGGGAGAAGGGGGTGACAGAGGATAAGATGGTTGTGTGGCATCACCGACTCAATGGACATGAGTTTGAGCAAATGCCGGGAGATAGTGAAGGACAGGGAAGCCTGGTGTGCTGTAGTCCATGGGGCCACAAAGAGTCAGACACGACTGAGTGACTGAATAACTACCACAATATTAAGAACTAAAATGGGAAAGGAAAACATTGAAGGATCCTGTTTTAGATCAGTAAGTCAGAGAGGTCATGCTGGAATAAATGCCATATATGCAGAGTACATCATGAGAAACGCTGGACTGGAAGAAACACAAGCTGGAATCAAGATTGCCGGGAGAAATATCAATAACCTCAGATATGCAGATGACACCACCCTTATGGCAGAAAGTGAAGAGGAACTCAAAAGCCTCTTGATGAAAGTGAAAGTGGAGAGTGAAAAAGTTGGCTTAAAGCTCAACATTCAGAAAACGAAGATCATGGCATCCGGTCCCACCACTTCATGGGAAATAGATGGGGAAACAGTGGAAACAATGTCAGACTTTATTTTTCTGGACTCCAAAATCACTGCAGATGGTGACTGCAGCCATGAAATTAAAAGACGCTTACTCCTTGGAAGGAAAGTTATGTCCAACCTAGATAGCATATTCAAAAGCTTTACATTACTTTGCCAACAAAGGTTCATCTAGTCAAGGCTATGGTTTTTCCTGTGGTCATGTATGGATGTGAGAGTTGGACTGTGAAGAAGGCTGAGGGCCAAAGAATTGATGCTTTTGAACTGTGGTGTTGGAGAAGACTCTTGAGAGTCCCTTGGACTGCAAGGAGATCCAACCAGTCCATTCTGAAGGAGATCAGCCCTGGGATTTCTTTGGAAGGAATGATGCTAAAGCTGAAACTCCAGTACTTTGGCCACCTCATGCAAAGAGTTGACTCATTGGAAAAGACTCTGATGCTGGGAGGGATTGGGGGCAGAAGGAGAAGGGGACGACAGAGGATGAGATGGCTGGATGGCATCACTGACTCGATGGACATGAGTCTGAGTGAACTCGGGGAGTTGGTGATGGACAGGGAGGCCTGGCGTGCTGCGATTCATGGGGTCGCAAAGAGTCTGACATGACTGAGTGACTGATCTGATCTGATCTGATCTGAAACTGAGATCTGAAGGGACGAGTAGATATCAGCCAAGGGAACAGAGAAGAGAAGCAATGGGTATCTAATTTTTTTCTTTTGCCTACCCAGCATCCTTTATCCGCCCCCCCTTCAGTTAACACCCTCTGATTTTCTTTTGAGAAATAATTTTTTGCTTCTCTTTCAGTCCTCATAGGTAGGGCCAGCCTCAAGCTCTTGTTCAGGGTGGACATTTATCCCCCAGGCCTGGTTAAAATTGAATTTTGGTCCTGGTCATTCCTGATCAGAGTTGGGCAAATGATCCAGGCTGAACAAGTAAGAGAAAATACCAGGGGCTTTTGTTTAAATTAGCAGCAAAGGAGTGTGGTAAGCCTATGTGATATAAATTTGGAGTTACCTGTGGCCAACTACTACCTGAAATGAAGGCAATGCAAAAGAAAATCCAGGCAAGAAATTGAAAGGAAGGTCCTGACAATATCACCCTGACTCTCTGGACCTAGGTTTGCCTGAGTTGGAATTTTCAGGAAAAGGAGCCAGTCAAACTGTCCTTTTCCCAGTCTATATTTATTTTATTGTATTTGGTTCCTATCTCTTATAACTGAAAGAATCCTATGTGACAATCAACATTTCTGTCAAAAGGAAGGGCATGTGAAATGTTGCAGCAGGAGAATCAAAGCCTATGAAAGATACTGACATAGCTGCAGCTTATTGAGCAAGGGGAAAGTGATGACTGTGTATCAAAGTTCAGAGGATCCAAAGCATGAATCAGAAAAGAGGGGAGGTCCAATGTTGGATTAAAAGATTGGATGTACCCAAAACAAAGACATCCAACTCCTTTCAGTAAGTGCCCCCATGGCCTTCCCAAAGGCATCACTTCTCATCATAGCTTTGTGCACACTTGAAAAGGCAGAACCAATGATTTAAGATCAGTTAGGACTAGAGAAGCCTTCAAATGCCACATAGTCTAATATCCCCATTGTCTTTGTTGGCTTGAGCTGCTATAACAAAAATACAATAGATTGGGTGGCTTGACAACAGAAATTTATTTCCCACAGTTCTGGGGGCTGGAAGTCCAAGGTCAGACTGCCAGTTTGGTTGGGTCCTAGTGAGAACATCTTCCTAGTTTACAGATGGCTGCCTTCTTGCTGTACCCTCACTTGGCTGTGAGTTCTTGGGGTTCTACTCTTATTACATCATCTAAACCTAACTACCTCCAAAGGCCCTACCTCCTAGTACTATCCCAGTGGAGGCTAGGGTTTCAACATACAAATTTGCAAACATGCAATCCATAGCACTCATTTATATTAGTTTGCTTCTAATTGGGGCTTCCCTGATAGCTCAGCTGGTAAAGAATCTGCCTGCAATGCAGGAGACCTGGGTTCAATCCCTGGGTTGGGAAATACACTGGAGAAGCAATAAGCTACCTGCTCCAGTATTCTTGGGCTTCCCTTGTGGCTCAGTTGGTAAAGAATCTGCCTGCAATATGTGAGACCTGTGTTCAGTCACTGGATTGGGAAGATACCCTGGAGAAGGGAAAGGTTGCCCACTCCAGTATTCTGGCCTGGAGAATTCCATGGACTGTACAGTCCATAGGGTCACAGAGAGTAGGACTCAACTGAGTAACTCTCACTTTCAATTGATCAAGAAGTACTTGAATTGTTTTCTTGTGTTATCTTTCAGAGGTAAGTTTTATTTACTTTATTTTCCTGATAATGGAGTGTCTTTATTTGCTGATCCAATTTATGCCTTTATTTACAACATGGGTACTTAATAAAATAGAATGAGTGATATGCCTGAATGGATAATCAAATTACTAGATTATTTGATAGTAAGAAATAAAGAAAATGTGTAATTTGCTCTGGTTACTTGATCTATGAATACTATATTCTTATAGAATAAAAGGAATAAAGGAGGGAGAGAAGGAAGGGGAAAAATAAAAACAAAAGGAAAAAGGAAATTCTAACCAAATGGATTAAGAAGTCTCCTCTTATTATGAGGAATACAGTCTGGAAAGGTCATGTAACTCATCTGAAGTAGGGCAGTTCATTAAAAGTAGTTAGTATCAGGATCCTGTCTGCATTTCTTATTCCATCAAATATTTTGCTATGTACTGAAAGTTTATGTCCTCCCTATCCCCCACCCCATTCATATACTGATACCCCAATCCTCACTGTGGTGTATATTGAGATTATTAGGTCATGAGGGTGGAGCCCTCATTATGGGATTAATAACCTTATAAGAAGAGATCTTCCTTTTTTCCCCTCTGCTTTCTGCTATATGAATGTACAATGAGAAGACAGCAATCTACAAGCCACAAAGCAGTCTCTCACCAAACACCAGTGCCTTGACCTTGGACTTCTTAGCCTCCAGAACTATGAGAAATGTTTGTTGTTATAGCCACCAGTCTATGGTATTTGTTATAATAGCCTGAGCTAAGACATATCTCAATATCCCTCCCTGCAAAAAACACATCCCTCAATAAGTTTGTTAGACCCCTAAGGTTATGAATACCTTCTTAGGCATTGCCCCTTCTCATTATATAGAAAAGCTCTTGGGGGTAATAATAATAATAAAATCAACAACAATTTTTAAAGTTCTTACCATCTATCAATTTCTATGTTGTTTTTTATTTTTATTATTTTATTTAATCCTCATCACAACCCTATAGGTAAGTACTCTTCAGTCCAGTTCAGTTCAGTTCAGTCTCTGTCGTGTCCGACTCTTTGCGACCCCAGGGACTGTAGCACACTAGGCCTCCCTGTCCATCACCAACTCCCGGAGCTCACTCAAACTCATGTCCATTGAGTCAGTGATGCCATCCAACCATCTCATCCTCTGTCATCCCCTTCTCCTCCCGCCTTCAATCTTTCCCAGCATCAGGGTCTTTTTAAATGAGTCAGTTCTTCACATCAGGTGGCCAGAATATTGGAGTTTCAGCTTCAGCATCAGTCCTTCCAATGAATATTCAAGACTGATGCCTCTAGGGTGGACTAGTTGGATCTCCTTGCTGTCCAAGGGTCTCTCAAGAGTCTTCTCCAATGCCACAGTTCAAAAGCATCAATTCTTCAGCACTCAGCTTTCTTTATGGTCCAACTCTCCCATCCATACATGATTACTGGAAAAACCATAGCTTTGACTAGATGGAACTTTATTGGCAGAGTACTATCTCTGCTTTTTAATATACTGTCTATGTCAGTCACAACTTTTCTTCCAAGAAACAAGCATTTTTAAATTTCATGCCTGAAGTCACCATCTGCAGTGATTTTGGAGCCCCCCGTAATAAAGCCTGTCACTGTTTCCATTGTTTTCCATTATTTGCCATGAAGTGATGGGACCAGATGTCATGATCTTAGTCTTCTGAATGTTGAGTTTTAAGCCAACTTTTTCACTCTCCTCTTTCACCTTCATCAAGAGGCTCTTTAGTTCTTCTTCACTTTCTGCCATAAGGGTGGTGTTATCTGCATATCTGAGGTTATTGATATTTCTCCTGGCAATCTTGATTCCAGCTTGTGCTTCTTCCAGCCCAGCGTTTCTCATGATGTACTCTGAATATAAGTTAAATAAGCAGGGTGACAATATACAGCCTTGATGTACTCCTTTCCCAATTTAGAACCAGTCTGTTGTTCCATTTGCTAGACATGGCAACCAAAGCACAGAAAGGTTAAGAAATGAGACCTGGTTCATAAAACTGATAAGTGATAGATGCAGAATTTGAAAACATGTAGCCTGACTCCAGAGACTGGGCCCTCATTTCTGACCACAAAGTACAGTTTGCAAGAGCAAGTTTCCTTTAGCAGCCAGATAATTCCTCAAAAAAACAGAAAGCAATGAATGGCTCCAGAATGCTGAAGGGGAAAGTCTTTCAATGGCCCTCAGAGCTCTCCATGGTGCTGAAACTCAGCCTCCGCTAACTCTCCTTCATCTCAGTATTTGTCTTCCTCAAACTTGCCCCTCCTTGGTTCTGGTTACTTTACTAATCCCTCCATTATATAAATTGACATCAAATCAGCTATCTCAGCTGGTTTTTGGATCAACCAGCTTGCAAGATCACGTCTCTACTGGTCTTTTCTGCTAAGCAAATTTTTCATCATCCCTGAGCTTTAAAGAAGAGAGGAGAAAACAGTACCTGCCTCCCAGGAGCTACAGTCAATGCAGGGAGATAAGACAGGCAAGGGATGTGCTAGATAAGGCCTAAATATCTTAACAGAGCATACAAAATCCGGCAGGATTTAATGGCATTTCTGGCCTCTTACCAGGGCTTTCCCGGTGCCTCAGTGGTAAAGAATTTGCCTGCAATGCAGGAGAAGTGGGAGATGCATGTTTGACCCCTGGATTGGGAAGATCCGCTGGAGAAGGAAATGGCAATCCACTCCAGTATTCTTGTCCAGGAAATCCCATGGACAGAGGAGCCTAGTGGGTTACAGTCCATGGGGCCACAAAGAGTCAGACACCACTTAGCGACTAAACAACAGCAACACAACTGGCCTCTCACATCACCTGTGTGCCTGCAGTTCTCTGGACACAGGATGTAAGTCTAACCCCTGGGACCACTCATATGCTGCACTATCTGACCTAAAGCTGGAGGGTACAGTTGAAACATGAATGCTATCACTGAGTCTTGGGGGTGGGGGCAAGAGTTGAGCAAGGGCAACATCAGGGCCTTATGAGCCTTGTTGAAGAATCTTGATTTTTCTCCTGAAGGCTGGGGAAAGCTATTGACGAGTTTTAAGTGAGAAATTGACACAACTAGATGTGGATTTATGGGGACAAGGCTGGAGGCCAGGAGGCCATCCAGGAGGTGGTTGGAAAGCTCAGGTGAGAGATGATGGAGGCTGACCAAGGACAGAAGAAGTCTTTCCATCACATGCCCCTGTCCTATTTCCTTCCTGGTACCCATCATGCTCTAAATTTCCTAGCTTCCCCTCTACTTGTTATTGCTTGTCTGCCTCTTTCAATGAAATACCAGCAACAAGAAACCAGGGGCTTTGTCTGCCTTATTTACCACCATAACCCTGGCAGTGTCAGATACAGGGCAGGGGACTAATGAATTTTTGTTGAGTGCAGGGAGTGCTGTAGTGGGGAGACTGGTTTTAGTGAATACAAGGTGTATTTAGTGAGTACAGAGGACAAAGCTTAAGGTACAGAAATTGGTGAGGAACCCCAGGAGTTGGGGCTGAAGCCATTACACCATGGGTCAGGGCTGATCCAGGCTTGGACAATGTGCCTACCAGTGAGGCCCGGTCACCTCAGCAGCAGTAAGGGGGGAGAAACAGCCTGCTGATGCTATGCGGGCAGTGTCTGATCTGGTCTGATGGTGACCTACATCCATAAAGATGCCCAGATGGGTCTGGGCAGAGGGCCAGGCACCACCAGTCCCTGCTACAGTCTCTGAATTCCTTGGCCAGAGTTTAGGTTTCCTGGAATTATCCCTGCCTCCACTATCCCTTTTATGGTGTAAGGAACTGAGTGATTTGGGACACATAGGAAGAGAGAGAGAGAGAGATGAGCACATGGTCATTCGGGAGGCTGACACGTGGTTTTACTTACTAGGTTTAGGTTCCTCCACGTCTCTAGATGCTGACCCACCCCCCTGACCCTGGGGGTAGTGTGGCTGTAATGCTTTGCCAAGGTGCTCCTCTGGGAGGCCTGCGCCTGGGCTCTGGACACCTGGGCTGTTCTCAGGTTATCTCTGCCTTTGAGGAGCTCATAGTCTAGAGGAGTTGAGACTGAGGAGGATGAAGGCAGACCTGCCACCACTACCACCGCTGCTGCCATTAGCACAGCTGCAAAGTGTTAAGAGGAGGGCAAGCCCAGAAACTGTGGGGGTCCTGTGGAGGAGCCCCTCACCTCACCTGGGGATGAGAAAATGCTTCTGAGAGGATGTGCTACCTGAGCAGAGCCTTAAAGTATGAGCTGGAATCAGACAACTGCCAGGTAGACGAAAGGGGGAAAGGGCCACCGTGAGGAAAAGAAGTGGGAGGGAGCCTAGGTGCCCGGAGCCTGGGGATGTGGACAGGAAGTGAGGGTGAAGATGAGAGCAGGGGCTTCACCACGCTCCTCCCAGAGCTGCTGTGTGCTCTGGGCTTGTGTTCAGGGACTAAGCCATCCTCTCTGCCTTGGAGACTCCACTGTGTGACTCAAGAGGCAAGAAATGTCACAGCCTCCTGATCCAGTGGGGTCCTGGGCCTGGGATAAGCCTGCTATTCAGGCCAGTTCTACGTTCCCCTCCTGTCCACTCCTGGAGGTCCAGAGCATGAAGCTGCAGTGAGGTCTGTGGTGGGAGAGCTGCCAGCCAGATGCCTGCCTCTTTGCAAGCAATTTGTGGAAGGGCTTTCCAGGAAGGGCAGCTACGATTAACTCAAATGAACTGTAAAACTCTATTTTGGCTTAAAGGCCTTGAAAATCAGGATGTGGGTGGCAGGCGGGGATGAGGGTTATGAGAGGAAGGGGCCCTAAAGCCAGCAAGACTCCCACTGGAGTTCCTAAGTCAGCAGTCTCTGGCCAAGTGTCCACCACAGGCCTGTCCCCTGCTGGGCTCTGGTGAATCAGAGGCTGGTGTGGCTCAGGGTTGCCTTGGCATGCTCACAACTGAGGCCCCAGGAGGAGATGGAGAAACAGGAAAATGCTTTTATAGGGGAAACACAGGGATGTGAGGGAGGGGTCCCTAAACTTAGAGGTGGGATGGGAAGAGTTCATGCAGATGAACTAGGTTAAAATTCCAACTCCATCACTTCCAAGACTGGCACTTCATGTTTCTGAACCTCGGTTTATTCCTTGTAAAACAGGGCTAGTAATGATCCCCACAGGGTCATTGCTGTGAGTATTAAGTGAGATAATCATGCAATGCCCATAGCCCGGAGCATACACACCAGTTCAATACACACCAGCTGTTAGTGCTGCCCACCGAGCAAAGCTAGGAAGAAAGCTGGTGTCAGGCAGGGCCTGGGAAACTGGGTTCTGGGAAGACAGACCAGCATGTGCAAAGACGGGCATTCAACTGGGTCTGTGGGGTCAAAGTGGGATCTGGGGATGGTGAGAGATTAGGCTGGGGGTCCACATGGCCAGTTTACAAGAGCCCTGCAATCCGCAAGCATTATTGGGACTTTAGTCCTCAGAGCAGTAGGAGCCGTGGATGGTCCTTGAGAGGGAGCATGGCATGTTCATTTCTGCCGTAGATGGTGCCCTGGAATAGGAGGGGGAGGCTGAGTCCAGGACAGCAGGGCACCTGTACAGCACCTGGGAGAAGAAGATGATGCCCTGGACTAGGTCAGGACTGTGGACAGTGGACAGAGGACGGAGGTGGGGAGAGATAGCAAGGGGGCGGGGCAGGGAGACTCCCTGGAAGGGATTACAGGGAGGCAGCAGCTGAGAACAGCTCAGCTTTCTGGCTGCATCAGAGGGTGGGGAGGCGGGTGCTGAGCTGGGGCCAGGATCCAGGGAAGGAGCAGTGTCTGGGGCCAGGGGCTCTCTGCCACAAGCCCCTGCAGGTGGCCGTTCCCAGCCTGAGCCGTAGGAGGATGGGGCGACCAGACCCTTCAGCCACCTTCTGCCCCAGCACAGCGAGCCCCACTGCCCTCAGAACCTTCTGGAGCCCATTCTTCCAGCCAGAACCTCCCTGAGCCACTCAGCAGGCATGGCCCACCCTGGCCCTGCAGGCCACCCCCAGGGCTCAGCTGTTGCAGAAGGTGACCTTGAGTCAGTCCTGCTGTGCCTCTGTCCTCCTTGTCACACCTCTCGGTAACACAGGGGGAGCCCCGGGTCCTCTGAGGGTGTCCCTGAGGGTGACAGGGCCTGGGTGTCCCTGAGGGTGACGTAGGGTCCTGCCTTGCTGCCCCTGCCCCACCCCCTCTCTGCACAGCTGTGGCTGCCTGAACCCCGCTTTGTGATCAGAGGATATGGGACCAATCCTGTCCCAGCCAAGGGGTTTAAGGAGTCCTAGGAGCAGGTAAGGGGGTAGGAGTGGATCTGGAGCCTGGCAGTTTTGAATCGTAGCCACTGACTCACTGTGGGACCCGGGAAGCACCCCATCCCAATCTCTGGGGCTCAGGTTCCATATCAACAGGGTGAGGGGCCTACGGGGAACCCACATGGGCTCCCCCGGGCATGAGGGTAGGGGGATCCACAGGAGCTCAGTGGATTTTGTTTCCGTTCCCTCTGTGACCCTGCAGCACCTGGCTGCAAGTCAACTCCCAGTTAATATCGATTAACCTGGTGAAGTGATGAAATGAGCTAATGTCTGTGTCTGGGCCTCATGGCACCAATGCCTAAAATGACGATGGGAAACTGAACAACCAGAGAGCCAGGTGGGTGGAGGCATTGGGGGTTTGGCTGTCGGTCTTCAGGGAGGACTTCCTGGAAGAGGCAGGCCTTGGGCTGGGTGGTGCTTGGATAGAGGAGGGAAGGTGTGTGAGAAGCAGGGGAACTGTATGTGCAAAAGCAGGGAGGTGGGAAGGGGAGGGTCAGGTGAGACCTCTCTCTTGTGCTCTCCTGCCAATAGTGTGATGGGTAAGAGTTTGAGATTTGGAATCAGATGGACTTGGCACAATTTGGTTTTGGTGTGCCCTTGGACAAGGTCACTCCAGCGCTTGCCGCCTCAGTGTCGTCAGCTGTGAAGTGGGGGTGACCACACCCCGTCCTCACAAGGCTGTTTGTTATGAGACTGGCACCGGATATTGTGTGTGTATGTTTGTGTAAAGTTGGGGGTCCTGGCACAGTGCTGGTCTGCTATGGGATTCTTGGTCAAAGGGTTTTCTCTCCTCAGTCGGTTCATTCAGGTAATCTGTCGTCCCCAGGGGGGGCCTCCCCATTTCATCACATGTGATATGTGGTCCCAGAAAGGAGTAGGGACCTGGGTGGGGGTGTGGACCGCCCCTCTGCCCTGTAGGAATCCAGCACAGAGAGGCTGCGGGAGTGTGCCAAAGTCACCCGACCCCTGGCGGGGACCACCCTCCCCCGCCAGTACTCTGCCCTCTACCCAGTCTCGGGGAGGGTCCTCTGAGTACAAACAGCTGAACGGAGTGACTCAGCTGTCGCGGGTTCCTCTTCTCCCTTCGTTCTCCCTCTGCCCTCACACCCACTCTCTCACTGGACTGAGAAGAGCTGGAAACAGGACCCAGAGTCTCCCTGGGAGTCAAGGCCAGTGATCCCACTCCTCTGGCAGAGATCTGGGTCTGTGCTGGGAAGGGAAGGGTTAAGACCTGGTTGATGTTTAAGCTGCAGTTTCTAAAGGCCATCAGGAGCCCCACGAGCAAATGTTTTCTGACTTAATGACACTGCGGCAGATTAAGGAGGAGTCCGTCTCCTAGAGAGCATGAAAGAAAGGCTGTCCGTTACCCTGCATGGCCTGGTGGGCAGCTGGAGTACTTTCCCAGAGACCAGTGTGGAGAAGGAGTCTTCTCTTCCCTCCATACGCAGTTTCTGCCTGGTCCCCCTGGCCCAGAATCTGATGCAAGATACCAAGTACCAGGCTGGGAGGACGTTGAGACAGGCTGAGGCTCAATTCAACATAGAAAACTATCTTCCAGTCCTAATGGGCCACAAGGCGACAACCATTGACCTTATTGGGCTGTATTTATTAAAAGTTGGCTTAGACAGAAAAGCTGTCTCCTTTCATGGGCAGCGAGGTGAGCCTCTGGGGGCCCTGCACAGATAACCTCATATATAGAGTTATCTAAGCTTTCTCCTCCTCAGATGTGTGATCCAAAGGTCCAAGTGATTAGAATATGTTCTGTACTTGGGGGTGGGAGACAGGGGTCCACATCTTGCCTCTGGGACTTGGGAAAAGGGGTTTTCCTAATAAGGACCACAGCTCCCATTAAGATGCCCTGCTATAGGCCCACCTTGTGCCAGAAGCTTCCATCCAACCTCTCACTTTATCTTCACAACAGACAGCTGTTTCTGTGTCCATTCTATACACAAGAGGGCAAGCTCAGAGATATGGGGGAAGATACAGGCCCAGCTCACCCAGAGGCAGGATGGGATTGAAGTCCAGGTATCGGCCCCCAAAGCTCATGCTCTTCTCTCTTATATGATATACGACCTCTGTGCCTCAGTTTTGTCATCTGTAAAATGGGAACGTTATACTCTGTATGGACTTCTCTGGTAGCTCAGCCAGTAAAGAATCTGCCTGCAATGCAGGAGACCCCATTTCAATTCCTGTGTGGGGAAGATCCCCCGGAGAAGGGATGGGCTGCCTACGCCAGTATTCTTGGGCTTCTCTGGTGTCTAAGATGGTAAAGAATCTGCCTGTAACACAGAACACTTGGGTTCAATCCCTGGGTTGGGAAGATCCCCTGGAGAAGGGAATGGCAACCCACTCCAGTATTCTTGCCTGGAGAATCCTTTGGACAGAGGAACCTGGCAAGCTACAGTCCATGGGGTCGCAAAGACTTGGACACAACTGGGCAACCAAGCACAGCACAGTGCACTCTGTGTACCTCACAGAAGATCGGACACTTCTAGTGAAATGATGGATAAGAAGTGCACCATGCCCCTGGGAGGGTGTTGGACACACACATACACGTGCACACACACACTCATGCACATACACACGACCACATGCAGAAGTTTGACCACTCAGGATCCTGGTTACTAGTTGGTAACAGTCCAGGAGAAAGGTCTCAAACTCACTGGATCTTCTAAATCACAGAGTCTTAACTATTTACCTTCCATTCTTAGGTTACTTTAACATCTAAAATGTGAAAATTCCCTGATACTTCGCTTATGAGTATATCAATTCCACCCACACTATGGATCATCAGCCTTAACAATGCTTACATTTCCCCCACCGGTCATTCTACCATCAGAAAAAGCAATGAAGACTGAGTATCCAGGTTTTACTAATAAGGATGAACATTTTAAGGTTGAAGATGGCAGTTGACAATTGGAAACAACCCAGGAGGGGAATAGAGAGGTAAATCTATTGGGTGCCCGCAGGATGGACTATTATGCAGCCAATAACAACCATGACTCTGAAGCATATTTGATGACAGGGGGATAGAGCAGAGAATCAACAGCTGCCTCTACAAGTGCAAAATGGAGGCATCTCTGCAGGTAAAAGGACACGTGATTTCTGGTTTCTTCTGTTATTTTTCTGCACTAAAGCAAAGTGGTTTATTGAAAAAAAAAAAAACAAGCTATAAAATGCACCTCCAAGTCTGCCCCCTGTAGTTATAGAACATGGATGGTGGAGCATACTTTAAGTTTGCTCCATGGCCTAGCGTCCTCCTCTGGTCCTTTGTGTGTCCTAACCCCAGGATGTCCCTGGAGACCTCTGCCCTGCACTTAGGCCCAGCCTGCTCTCCCTAGCATTCTCCACTCTGCTTTCCAGTGTTTTCCAGGCTCCACGTGTTTCTCCTGGCAGGTCTCAGTGTTTCTGTTCTAGCAGTGCCCCCACCCCCTCCAATGTCCTGCCAAAGAGGAACTAGATCGCGGGGTGTGCCTGCAATAGGAGTTTCTGCTCTGTGGGTGAGGACATGAAGGGAGCACTTCAGATGAAAATAGCAATAATTAATAATGCTTACTATTACCATTGTGCCTTGGATCATGACCCTGGGTAGCTTCAGGGTGTTCAGAATTTGATGTCTGGTTCCAGATTACCGAAGATGCTAGATGCATGAGCCATGGCTGAATGTAAATGTGCAGCTGCAGTGAAGACCTGCATATTCACTCCTTCAGCCAACTAGTAACAATTGTGAGTCCCTCAGTCAGTCAGTCAGTCAGTTGAGTCGCTCAGTCATGTCTGACTCTTTGGACCCCGTGGACGGCAGCATGCCAGGCCTCCCTGTCCATCACCAACTCCCGGAGTTTACTCAGACTCATAGCCATTGAGTCGGTGATGCCATTCAGCCATCTCATCCTCTGTCATTCCCTTCTCCTCCTGCCTTCAATCTTTCCCAGCATCAGGGTCTTTTCAAATGAGTCAGTTCTTTTTATCAGGTAGCCAAGATATTGGAGTTTCAGCTTCAGCATCAGTCCTTCCAGTGAACACTCAGGACTGATTTCCTTTAGGATGGACTGGTTGGATCTCCTCTCAGTCCAAGGGACTCTCAAGAGTCTTCTCCAACACTGCACTTCAAAAGTAACAATTCTTTGGCACTCAGCTTTCTTTATAGTCCAACTCTCACATCCGTGCATGACTACTGGATAAACCATAGCCTTGACTAGACGGATCTGCTCAGCATCAAACATGGTTCTGGACACTGGGCACTGGCCCCGGTGCTCAAAATTGTGGGGAAACAATAATCAAATAAACAGGTATGGATGTGGGCCATGAAGAAATCAACCAGAGTTATGGGTCAGAGAGCAAGGGTGGGGGATGAGTGGGGGCAGTGGCCAAGGCTGGTTAGGGGAGGCAGAGCTGGGGGTGGGCTGTGGGCAGGAGAGCGAGCAGAGCACTGTGGGGCTGTGAGTGTGGTCACTTCCACCTGAATGGCAGAGACTTCCTCTTCCCTGGGAGCCCAGACCACACAGGGTTCTCTGCGTACAGTCAAGGGTGCCCCAGATGACCAGTCTCGACCTCAGGTCAGTCCTGCTTAGAGGCCAGGGCAGGGCTGGACAGCTGCTCATTTCATTCTAAACCCGCCAGGCTGGGGCTCCCCCTTACCCCATCGCTAATTCCTCTGCTTGCCTAGATCCCTACCTAGCCCTGGGGGTTCCACGGCCTGAGACTGCCTCTGCTTCTGGGTGGAGACCTGCCCTGGAGTCTGCATGTCTGTGTGTGCATGAATTTATGGTCCATGGGCCTATGGCAGAGCCGAGTGCATGTCCCTGTGTGTCTGTGCCTGGTCCGTTGTGTGGACATGCATGTACTTGCATGTGTGGCATGGGATCCTGGGCCTAGGTGTGTCTGGGGTTCATGATCACGTGTATGTGTGTTTGTGTGTCCATGCGTGCACCCACACTCTTTTGTGTATTTTTCTGTGCTCACACTTTCTTCCATGTGCCTGTGTTTCTATATCTGTCTGTTGTGAGTATGTTTCTGAGCTCTGCAGGCAGGGTCTCTGGGGTTGCAGAGCTGTGTCTCTTTTAGCATCCATTTCTGGGTCTATAACCAAGTGTGCATTTGTGTGTCTTTGGGACAGTGTTTCTGCTCTGTGTCCTTTTCTGACATCTGTGTCTTTGTGTTTCTATTTTGTCACCAGCTTTGTCAACGTGCATATCTATGTCTTTGTCAATAGGTTCGAGTCTGCGGGTTTACCTGAGCCCAGGTGGTGTAGTGCTTATGTGTGTGTGGCTGGATGTTTCTGATTATCTGTGTGTGTGTCTGAGTGTCCATGTCTGTCTCTCTGTTGCTTTGACCCTCGTGGCATGTGTCTGTCTGTCTGTATAGTGTTGGTTCATGGGTTCTGTTGAACTATCTATTGGTTTCGTGTTTCTCTCTATAAGTAAAAGCGAAGTTGTTCAGTCGTGTCCAACTCTTTGTGACCCCATGGATTTTAGCCTACCAGGTTTCTCTATTCATGGGATTTCCCAGGCAAGAGAACTGGAGTGGGTTGCCATTTCCTTCTCCAGGGGATCTTCCTGACCCAGGCATCAAACTTGGGTCTCCCACACTGTAGGTAGACACTTTTACCATCTGAGCCACCAGGGAAGTCTCTCTCTATAAGGGTGTGCCTATATAGTTCTTGCTCTAAGTGGCCATATGTATCTGTGTCCAGGTCCCCATGTCAGTCTGTGTCTGCCACTTGCTCAGGCCAGTAAAGAAGCCCTATTTTCCCAGCCTGTGGCCTTGGAGGAGATGTTCACTGTGTGATAGGCAATGGCAGGCTCAGGACGGCTGAACTCTCGGGGGCTAAGCTTTCCAGGTTTTGCTCTTGAACTAATTGCATGAATAGAAGGCTATATTCAACAATTGCAGATTACACATTCTTTCCAAGTCACATGGAATATTCACCAAAAGAGATCATGTGCTGGACTATAAAACACGTGTCATCAGTTCTAAAGAACTGAGATCATGGAGAGTATTTTTATTCATTAGAAGGGAATTAAACTAGGAGTTAATAACAATATTGCATGTGGAAACCTCACATAGATTTCGAAATTAAACAGCACATGCCTGAATAACCTGTGGGTCAACGAAGAGATCACAAGAAAGACAAAAAATATTTTAAAATGAGTTACAAGAAAATAGTAACATTTCAAAATTTGTGTGATACAACTAAAAGAGTGCTGAGAGTGAATTATAAGAGTTTAAAATTCTTATATTAGAAAAGAAGACATTTAAAATCAATGATCTAAGTATCTTAAGAAGCTGGGAAAAGAACAGACACCAGTATAATAGAACACAGACAAACAATTCAAAATACCAAAAAAACCAGAAACAGATTCTCTAAAAGAATTAATAAAGTTAATAATCTCTTCACTGGGGAAAAAAAAAGAGGAGAAACTAAAAGTTTTTAACATCAGCAATAGTAAAGAGGGCATCACTAAGATAGTACACTCCTTAAAGTGGTAATAAGAGAATATTACCACTTTATGCAGATAAATTCAACAACTCCAATGAACTGGACATATTTCTTAAAAACACAACTTACCAAAATTAACAGGAGAAGAGACAGAAACACTGAATAGCCCCATGTCTATTAAAGAAATGGAATTTATAATAGAAAACTTTCACAAGGAAAGCTCCAGACTCGAATGGCTTCACCTTTGAATTTTTGCTAACATTTAGGGAAAAAAATAATACTAACTTTACACATATTCTTTCAGAAAATTGAAGAGGGAACACTTCCCAACTGGTATGAGGCCATCATAACCTTGATACAAAACTTGAAAAGGACATTAGGAAAAAAAGATAAGAAATCAATGTAGCACAATAATATTGATATGAAAAATATCAAACAGTAGCAAATTGAATTCAGAAATATATGAAAAAGATAATATATCATGGCTGAATTGAGTTTGTCTCAAGAATTCAAGGTAAATTCAATATTTGAAAATCAAGCAAATTAATTTATCACATTAACAGAGCATCTTAAGAGATGTTGAAAGTATATTTGATAAATTCAATATCCTTTTAGGAAAAACCTCTCTATAAACTAATAACACTAGAGAATTTTCTTAATCTTATGAAAAACACCTATGAAAGATCTATAACTAACATTATTCTTAGTAATTAAAGATTGAATACATCACTCTTATCAGGAGCTATTCCAGAATGTTCATTTAAGCCATTTATAAACAATGTTTTACAGGAGACTCTAGTCACTTTAATAAGGCAAGAAAGAAACAAAAGGCTTAAAGTTTAGAAAGGATAAAATAAAATTCTCATTCAGAAACAACAAAATTGTTTTTGTAAGAAATCCGAAGGAATCTACAGAAAAGTAACAAGAAATAATAACAGAATTTAACAAGGTTGCAAGATACAGTGAATGTACACAGTTCAACTGATATCCTGTAAGTCACTTCAGTCGTGTCCGACTCTGTGCGACCCCATAGACGGCAGCCCACCAGGCTCCCCCGTCCCTGGGATTCTCCAAGCAAGAACACTGGAGTGGGTTGCCATTTCCTTCTCCAATGCATGAAAGTGAAAAGTGAAAGCAAAGTCGCTCAGTCGTGTCCGACTCTTAGCGACCCCATGGACTGTATGTAGCCCACCAGGCGCCTCCGTCCATGGGATTTTCCAGGCAAGAGTACTTGAGAGGGGCACCATCGCCTTCTCCGTCAACTGATATAGTAGCAACAAAAAATGATTAAATGAAACTTTAAAAAAGCAATTCCAAATAATGAACACCCAGAAATATTTGTTTTAAATGTGCAAGACTCTGATGCTGAAATCTGTAGAACAGAGCAGAGAGAGATTAGAGAAGACTCACATAAATGGAAAGACATATCATATACATGGATTGAGAGAATCGATACTGTTAAGAAGGGAATCCTTAAAAACTTAATCCACAGGTGCAATCTAAATATCCCACTTTTAGAATACGCTAGTTTTGAAAGATATACAGAACTGTAAAAGACCTATAAAGTGTAAAAACAAACAAACAAACAAAACTCTTCAAAAAGAATGATCAAACTTAAAGGAAACATGTTGCTTGATTTCAAAACTAACTTTAACACTATTATGGCCAAGACAGAAGAAGAATGGACAAGCAGATCAGTGGAATACAGTAGAAACATCAAAAACAGACCCATACAAGTAATCGAGCTGTTTTAGACAATGATTACCATGTAGTTCGATGGTAAAAAGAACACCATTTTCAACAAAGGGTGCTGTACCAATTGAATATCCATACAGAAAACCAGTAAATTCAGACTCCCACTTAACACTGTACCATACTCAAAAGTTAACTTCAGGTGGGTCCTAGACCTAAATGCTAACACTATAAATCTATAAATTAAAAAAAAAAGAGTAATATATTTGAGGTGCTCTGTGACTACCTAGATGGAGAAGGCAATGGCACCCCACTCCAGTCCTCTTGCCTGGAAAATCCCATGGACGGAGGAGCCTGGTAGGCTGCAGTCCATGGGGTCGCTAAGAGTCTGACACGACGGAGCGACTTCACTTTCACGCATTGGAGAAGGAAATGGCAACCCACTCCAGTGTTCTTGCCTGGAGAATCCCAGGGCCAGAGAAGCCTAATGGGCTGCCGTCTATGGGGTCTCACAGAGTCGGACACGACTGAAGTGACTTAGCAGCAGCAGCAGCAGCAGTGACTACCTAGAGGGATAGGATGGGGAGGGTGCTGGGAGGGGGGTTCAGGATGGAGGGGAGACACGTATGGTCGATTCATACTGCTGTATGGAAAAAACCATTGCGATATTGTAAAGCAATTATCCTCCAATTAAAATAAATAAATAAAACAGTAAAAAAAGAAGTGAACTTACTGAGACAATACAAAAAGAGAAAACCAAACAAAAACCCAGCCAAACCCAATCTCTACTCCAGCCACCAAAGCAACCCTAGCTTCATGCTAAAGGCATAATTTGCTACAAATTAAACTTAATGGGACTGGAGTAATTATGTTGACTTTTTAAAATACCTTCAGATAAAAACATAATTAAGTTATTTCAGAATATAATCCCTTTCTATTGTGTTTCCCAAGGGAGCAAGAGAGAATGCTAAGGGAGGAAAGTCAATGCTGAAGGAGGAAGGCTTGAGGAAGGCCTGAGACCCTGAGGAGGGAGTGGAACCCAGGTCAGCTCTCCGCGGTGGCAACTTCACAGCTTGTTTTAAAAGCTTTAAATATGCCCATACCCTTTGACCTGGTGAGGCCAGAAATTGGTCATAAGGAAACAGTCGGAGATGGACACAAAGATATATGTGCAGAGCTAGTCATCCAGCACCATTTTTAATGGCCAAATGCTGGGAACCATCTAAATGCCTAACAATGACAGATTGGCTGAATCAATTATGAATGAAAAATAATTATGATGGAATATTGATTGAGCTGTCATTCACAATGAAACTTTCACAAGAAATTTATGTTGGGAAATGCTTATAAATTAAGAGCTAGAGAAAAAAGTGGCATATAAAACTGAATATAAAGTACATTTCAGCTTTCATTCATATACACATGGGACTAATAAAACCCAGAAGAATGCATGCAAAAATAACAACAGTTGTTATCTCTGGTGGGGGGCGGATTACAGGGGATTTTTATTTTCTTTTTATACTTCCAAATTTTCTGTAATGAACATCTACTACTAATGTATTGTTTTTAATTTTTAAAAATGGATTTCAGTAAGAAAGAGTCTCCCCATCTCCTTATCCCATGAGAAGACTTCCTGGACTAAGCTCTGGGGCAAAGCTCTGATCCCAGGATCACTTTGTTCATATTCAAGTATCTTGGTTCTGGCTGGTGCACAGATAATAGAAGAGAGAGGACTTCATCCATGTCTTTTGATCAAAGAGGTTAATTGCCCACTGCCTTACAGTCCTGAAAGCTGATCTGTACTTGTACACTTCCACCAGCAAGCATGGTCCACCTTTGGGCAGAAGTGACAGGAGGGTCTTTGTCTTTGCAGAGTGAAACCAGCATCCTCGTTGGCCTCACTCATGTTCCTAGTTCTTTGGGGCCCCCAGAATAGTACCAACTTCTGGTCCATATGACAGCCTTTCTGAGGTTGGAGAGCAGCACTGTGTCTACCTGAAAATCTTTTCAGAATGAGTATCTGATTCCTTCAAACAGCTTCTGTGTAAGTGACTACCTCTCATGCCTTTCTATACCACACCCACATCCAAGTCACTCCCACCTCTCACCTGGACATAAACACTTAGTCATCTAGTCTCTATGATTTTACCTGACCACCCTCTCTACTAGAAGCCTCATTTCTAGTCCCTTCCCATTTCACATTCTCCTTCATGAAACCTATCACTACTTTATATCTATAGCATATTAGTATATATGATATATATTATGTATAATATATCAACAACAGAGTTTTGTCAAGAGAACATACTAGTCATAGCAAACACCGTTTTCCAACAACACAAGAGATGACTTTACCCATGACATCACCAAATGGTCAATACTGAAATCAGACTGATTATATTCTTTGTAGCTGAAGACAGAGAAGCTCTATCAGTTCAGTTCAGTTCAGTCAAGTCACCCAGTCGTGTCCGACCCTTTGCAACCCCATGGACCACAGCACCCCAGGCCATCCGGTCCATCATCAACTTCCAGAGTTTACCCAAACTCATGTCCATTGAGTCGGTGATGCCATTCAACCATCTCATCCTCTGTCATCCCCTTCTCCTCCTGCCTTCAATTTTTCCCGGCATTAGGGTCTTTTCAAATGAGTCAGCTCTTTGCATCAGGTGGCCAAAGTATTGGAGCTTCAGCTTCAACATCAGTCCTTCCAATGAACACTCAGGACTGATTTCCATTAGGATGAACTGGATCTCCTTGCAGTCCAAGGGACTCTCAAGAGTCTTCTCCAATACAACAGTTCAAAAGCATCAATTCTTCAGCACCCAGCTTTCTTTATGGTCCAACTCTCACATCCATACATGACTACTGGAAAAACCATAGCCTTGATGAGACATACCTTTGTTGGCAAAGTAATGTCTCTGCTTTTTAATATGCTGTCTAGGTAGGCCATAACTTTCCTTCCACGGAGTAAGCATCTTTTAATTCCATGGCTGCAGTCACCATCTGCAGTGATTTTGGAGCCCCCCAAAATAAAGTCTTCCACTGTTTCCACTGTTTCCCCATCTATTTGTCATGAAGTGATGGGATCAGATGCCATGATCTTAGTAAGATCAGAAAACTAAGAATCTCTATATAGTAAGCAAAATCAAGACCTGGAGCTGACTGGCTCATATCATGAGCTCCTTATTGCAAAAGTCAGGCAAAATTGGAGAAAGTAGGGAAAAACACTAAGTCATTCAGGTATGACCTAAATCAAATCCCTTATGATTATATAGTGGAGGTGATGAATAGATTCAAGAGATTAGATCTGGTACACAGAGTGTCTGAAAAACTATGGACAGAGATACCTAATATTTGGTAGGAAGCAGCAATCAAAACCATCCCAAAGAAAAAGAAATGCAAGAAGGAAAAAGGGTTGTCTGAGGAGGCTTTACAAATAGCTGAGGAAAGAAGAGACGTGAAAAGCAAGGGAGAGAGGGAAAGATATATCCAATTGAATGCAGAGTTGCAGAGAATAACAAGATAATAAGGCCTTCTTAAATGAACAATGCAAAGAAATAGAGGAAGGCAATAGAATGAAACAGACTAGAGATCTCTTCAAGAAAGTTTGTGATACAAGGGAACACTTCATGCAAAGATGGGCACAATAAAGGACAGAAATGGTAAGGACCTAACAGAAGCAGGAGAGATTAAGAAGAGGTAGCAAGAATACACAGAATAACTATACAAAAGAGGTCTTATTAACTTGGAAAACCATGATGGTGTGGGAACACACCCAGAGCTAAACATCCTGGAGTGTGAAGTCAAGTGGGCCTTAAGAAGCATTGCTATGAACAAAGCTAGTGGAGGTGATGGAATTCCAGCTGGGCTACTGCAAATGTTAAAAGGTGATGCTGCTGAATTGCTGCACTCAATATGTCAGCAAATTTGGAAAGCTCAGCAGTGGTTGCAGGACTGGAAAAAATCAGTTTTCTTTCCAGTCTCAAAGAAGAACAAGGCCAAAGAATTTTCAAACTACCATACATTTGTGTTTATCTCACACACTAGTAAGATAATGCTCAAAATCTTTCAAGCTAGGTTTTGACAGTACATGAACCAAGAACTTCCAGATGCACAAGCTGGATTTTAAAAAGGCAGAGGAAGTAGGGATCAAATTGCCAGCGTTTGCTGGATTGTAGAGAAAGCAAGAGAATTCCAGAAAAATATCTACTTATGCTTCACAGACCAAGTGAAAGCCTTTGACTGTGTGGATTACAACAAACTGTGGAAAATTCTTAAAGAGATGAGAATACCAGACTGCCTTACCTGTCTTCTGAGAAACCTGTATGCTGGTCAAGAAGCCAGTTAAAATCTTACATGAAACAACTAATTGGTTCAAAATTGGGAAAGGAGTAAGTCAAGGCTGTATATTGTCACTCTATTTAAATTATATGCAGAGTACCTCATGTGAAATGAAGGGGTGGATGAATCACAAGCAGAAATAAGATTGCCAGAAGAAATACTAAGGACCTCAGATATGTAGATGATACTACTCTAATGGCAGAAAGTGAAGAGGAACTAAAGAGCTTCTTGATGAGGAAGAAAGAAGAGAGTGGAAGGCTGACTTAAACTCAACATTCAAAAATCTAAGATCATGGCATTTGGTCCCATCTCTTCATGGCAAATGGAAGGGAAAAAAGTGGAAGCAGTGACAGATTTTATTTTGGGGGCTCCAAAATCACTGTTGATGGTGACTACAGCCATGAAATTAAAAGACACTTGCTCCTTGGAAGAAAAGCTATGACAAACTTAGATTCTGCATATTAAAAAGCAGAGACATCACTTGGCCAATAAAAAGTCCATCTATTCAAAGCTATGATTTTTTCCAGTAGTCATGTACAGATGTGAGAGTTGGACCATTAAGAAGGCTGAATGCAAAGAATTGATGCTTTTGAATTGTGGTGCTGGAGAGGACTCTTGAGATTTTCTTGGACTGTCAGGAGATCATACCAGTCAATCCTAAAGGAAATCAACCCTGAATATTCATTAGAAGGACTGATGTTGAAGCTGAAGCTCCAATACTTTGGCCAGCTGATGCAAAGAGCTAAGTCATTGTCAAAGACCTTGATCCTGGGAAAGATTGAAGGCAAAGGGAAAAGAGTGCGGCAGAGGATGAGATCGTTAGATGACATCACTA
This sequence comes from Bos grunniens, assembly GCF_055505025.1. NCBI lineage: Eukaryota > Metazoa > Chordata > Mammalia > Artiodactyla > Bovidae > Bos > Bos grunniens. The sequence continues at coordinate 13,292,111 of NC_141166.1, forward strand.
ACTCAATGGACATGAATTTGAGCAGACTGGGAGATGGTGAAGGACAGGAAAGCCTAGTGTTTGCATTCTGAGGGGTGGCAAAGAGTCAGACAGGACTTAGCAACTGAAGAATAACCACAACAACCATGTATATATACATATAAATTTATTAAATATGATGTCATTAGTCATCCAGGATATGTGAATTAAAAATATCAGGAGATAGCAGTCATAGCTAAAATTAAACATCTGACAATACCAAGTGTTGATGAGGATGTAGAGTGATAGAATTCTCACACATTGCTTCTGGGAGTGTTACATAGTATAGCTATTTTGGAAAACAGTTTGGCAGTTTCTTTATCAACCACCCTGTAGCTCAGTAACTTCATTTACAGGTACCTAACAAAAATTACTGAAGATTTTCATATGGAGAGATTTATACATTGGTGGCACAGTGGTGAAGAATCTGCCTGCAATGTGGGAGACCCACGTTCAATCCCTGTGTCAGGAAGATCGCCTGGAGTAGGAAATGGCAACCCACTCCAGCATTCTTGCCTGGAGAACCCCATGGACAGAGGAGCCTGGTGGGCTACAGTCTGTGGGGTCACAAAGAGTCGGATAGGACTGAGCACACATGTCATAAAATGTATATATACATACTATATACATACAAAACATACTTACATATATATTACATAGTATATTATATATACATATTTAAAATGAGGTCACATAGAGCCAGATATGACTGATTGACTAACACATGTTAATATTTAATATATTTTAATATATTATATATAATAAAATATTTCATGGGTAAAAATTGCATATAAACTCATGAGAACAAGAACTTTGTCTTCTTCACCTCTTTATCTCCAGTGCCTACAAGAGAATCTAGAACATAAGAGCAACCTAAGAAAACTATCAAATAAATTAATTTATTCATGTGATTTTGTTTCCATGTCCTTTTTAGTCTGGAGGCTCTTTGACAAAGTTCAGAAAGGCATTTAGATCCCAGTCTCCCAGTTAACAGGACTCTCACCTCCCTTCTTCTAAACTCCTGACCTCTATTAACATGTCCTAAAAGGCCGTAAGGTGCACAGGAGAGCAGGCTTCAGAGTCAAATAACGTGAAAGTGTTAGTCGCTCAGTCATGTCTGACTCTTTGTGACCCTATGGACTGTAGCCTGTCAGGCTCCTCTGTTCATGGAATTCTCCAGGCAAAAATACTGGAGTGGGTAGCCATTTCCTTCTGCTGGGGATCTTCCCGACCCAGGGATCGAACCTGGGTCTCCCGCATTGCAGGCAGATTGTTTACCATCTGAGTCACCAGGGAGAGTCAAATAAATCGAAATTCAAATCTCAGCTTTCTACTTACTAGTTCTGTGACTTTTAGCTTTCTGAACTTCGGTTTTCTCTTGCCCTGAATACTATTGGCACCAACCTTGAAAGTGTATTGGGAGGATAAAGCTCATGTGAGTACCTAATACATAGTAAACACCCGATTTCTGTGGGTTCACATTGAGCTCCCTGTCAGCACCCATCAAAACCAGTCTCTGTCCTCTGAACCTGAGCCATTGATTTGTTTTTCTCATCTCAGTTCAGAACTTCACACTGCATGCTAAACTCACATTTACATATGGAGTCCCTCCCTGTGAGTCTCCCTTGGAGGCTCTAGCCTGTGGGAATCTTCTTCCCAACCAGGTTCTGTCATCCAAAGCCCTTTCTCTTCCTCTAAGACTCTGCCATCTGAAACTGAAGAAATGCCTTCTCGGTGAAGTTTATGGTAATAACGCTAAGGGTCCTTCTCCTCCTCCCTCTGCCCTAGGAATGCAGTTTCTCAGGTGGCAGGAGCTGTGGCTGACATTCAAGAGACATTGTCCTCGAGCTGAAGAGTGCCCATTAGAGAGGACTCGCCAGGGTCATGGGCTGGTGGGAAGTGGCAACATCAATGTGAGGAGGTGTTTTTTTTTTTTTAATTATTAGAGATTTTATTCATATTTAAGTTAACCTTATTATCTAGTTTCATGTCTGATTTTATCTTTTGTGGCCTTAATTCACTAGAGCGGGGAGTGGCAGGGCTCACTGAGATGAGCCCCCATTGTCCCAGCCTGTGTCACTGGTGTTACACAGACCTGGGACTTGGGCCAAATCCCAGCTCTGCCCTTTACAGGGCTTTCCGAGTGATGCTAGTGGTAAAGAACCCACCTGCAAATGCAGGAGATGTAAGAGATGCGGGTTTGATTCCTGGATCGGAAAGGTCCCCTGGAGGTGGTGGTGGTTTTAGTCGCTAAGTCTTATCCGACTCTTGCAACCCCACGGACTGTATAGCCTGTCAGGCTCCTCTGTCCTTGGGATTCTCCAGGCAAGAATACTGGAGTGGGTTGCCATTTCCTTCTCCAGGGGATCCTCCTGACCCAGGAATCAAACCCGGGTCTCCTGCATTGCAGGCAGATGATTTACTGACTGAGCTACTAGGGAAGCCCTCCCCTCTGCCCTGGAGGACACGGCACTCCACTTCAGTGGATTCTTGCCTGGAGAATCCCCACGGACAGAGGAGATCAGCAGGCTACAGCCCATAGGGTCGCAAAGAATCGGACACGACTGAGACTTAGCACGCACACGACGACTTAGGGTGAGTCGCCTCCCCTTTTTGAGGCTCTGTCTCCTCACCTGTCCAGTGGAAATGACACCCCCCACCCCTACCCCAGATGATGCTGTGGGCAATGAAGGAGGCCATACAGGCGAAAGTGCTGGCAAACTCACCATCTGCAAAGTAGGTGATGTCACCAGCGAGGTCTGGGTGGCCTAGCGGTCACATGGCTGTGTGGAGCAGTGGGTAAGAGTAGACCTGGGTTTGAATCCTGGCTCTGCCGCCTCTAGCTGTGCAACAGAGGCAGACCGCTCACCCTCTCTGAGCCTCCCTCCCCTACTCTGTGTCATCGTCTCCCTGTCCCAGGGCTGTTGGGAGTGTCGCTTTATAGTGCCAACTTGCCGGCCCTGCCAAGGGCTCCATCACTGTCAGTCGCCCACCCCCACCCTCTTCCCAGTGAGGGTCCCACTGGGAACACATCCCTGATGGGGCAGCCTGGGAGGGGACGTCAGTGAGCAGAGGAGGCAGCGGGGACGTGCCCAGGTCCGCCCGTGTGCATGGAGCCCCACGGTGCCCACTCTCCTGGCTGACAGGTGGCGGCTCTGGGTGCAGCTGGTGTTGACTGGCAGACAGGCACCCCCAGGCCTGGGCCCAGACACCAAACTCTGCGGAGCTGGGACAAGGATTTGCTTCCCGAGCAGGAAGGGTACCTTGACTGGGTGGGACACGTGCTGTGCCCCCTCCCCCTCTTCCCAGTTTCCTGTGACTTCTCTGCAGAGGTCACAGCCCCCATCACCCTGTCCAACCCACCTAGGGTACAGCCCAGGGCACACTCAGCACCACCAAGACGACCTGCACACTCAGAGGTTTCCTACGTGGGGACAGATCTGACCAGACCCTCCCCACACTCTTGCCTGGCCCGTGTCTGTGACTCAGGCGTGAGCTGTCAAGGGAGGCTTGGAGATAAGCCAGACGGGGGGAGGGTTTGGTCAGAAATGAATAGAATAATTTCCTAATAGACTTGGAAGTTCTTTCTACCAAATTGTTTTAGGGACAATCAGTTTTACTGAAGTATAATTTGCATAAAGTAAAAATCACCTTTTTAAACTACATGGTTTAATGAATTCTGCCAAATGTATACAGTCGTATAGCCACCACCTCAATCAAGATATAGAATAGTTCCACCATCCTATGAAAGTCCTTCATCTCCCTTTGAAGTATATCTTCTCCTCTCATCTTCAGCCCTAGGAAATCACTGGCCTGATTTCTGTCTCTATAGTTTTCTTTCTCCAGAATAGCATATAAATGTACATAGCCTTTGGTGTCTGGTCTTTCGCACTTAGCATGATGCTTTAGAGATTTGTCTGTGAGTTCTGAGTATCAGCACAGCCGATTCTTTTTTATTGCTGGCTGGCATTCTGTTGTATGGTTATACCACGTTTTGTTTATTCATTTGTTGGTCTATGCTATGAATAGAGCTGTTATGAAATTCACATACAAGTCTGTGTGTAGATACATTTTCCCCCCGCCTTGGTAAATGCCTAGGAGCAGAATTACTGGGTTGCATGGAAAATGCGTGCTTAGCTATATAAGAAACTGCCACACTGGTTTTCAAAGCCACTGTCCCATTTTGCACATCTATTAGCAATGTATGAGATTTCTGGTGGCCCTGCATCTTCTCCTTGGTATTGTAGTCTCCTTTATTTTGGCTGTTCTAGTGTGTATGTAATGCTGTCTCATTGTGGTTATAATTTGCATTTCCCCAGTGACTAATAATGTTAAGGATTCTTCAGATGCTTATCTGACATCTGTATGTCTCTTTCAGCGATGTGTCTATTCAAAACTTTTGTCCTTTGCTAATTGATGTTTATTTTCTAATTATTGAGTAGAAGGAATTTTATATGTGTTTTTATATAATGTATTTTATCAGATACTTGATCTGGAAATAGCTTCTCCTAGTCTGTGTTCTCCCCAGGTGGCACAGAGGTAAAGAATCCACCTGCCAAGCAAGAGACTTGGGTTCGATCCTTGATCAGGAAGATCCTCTGGAAAAGGAAATGGCAACCCATTACAGTATTCTTGCTTGGGAAATCTCATGGACGGAGAAGCCTGGGGGCTATAGTACATGAGGTCGCAAAGAGCCCTGCACAACTTGGCAACTAAACAACACCTCCTAGTCTGTAGCTTTCACTTCCTTGAGTATGTCGTTCAAATAACCAATATTTAAAAATTGTGATGATGTCCAATTTTTTTTCCTTTTAAGGTTTGTATGCTTTTATCCTAATATTTACCTGACTCTAGGTCACAAAGATTTCTCCTACACTTTCTTCTAGATATTTTATGGTTGTAACTCATATATTTAGGTCTGCGATTTATTTAGAGTTAATTTTTGTGTGTGTGGTGAAAGGAGTGGAATGGATTTAGATTCTTTTTTTTCTGTCACATGGTAATCCAATTGCTTCAGCACCATTTGTTGAAAAGAATGTTCTTTCTTTTTGAATTACAATGTCATCTTTGTCAAAAATCGGTTGCACTGTCATATAAACTGACAAACTTAGTTTCACAAATGCTTCTTTTTTCCAGCAGAAAATAAAATATCATAAAAAAAGTCATTTGGCCATGTGTGTGTGGATCTATTTTGGAATCCTGTTCTGCTCTGTTGAGCTCTATGTCTATTACACCAATGCCCTACTATTATCAGAACCAGTTTGTTGATTTCATCGAAAATCCTCCTGGGATTTTGATTGGTACTGTGTTGACCATGTAGATATATTCTGGGAGGATTATCATCTTAATAATGCTGACTCTTCCCACCCATGAACATGATAGATCTCTTAATTTACTTAGACCTTCTTTAACTTTTCTTAACAATGAGATCATCTTTTTCTTTTATTTAAGGTATTGGAATAATTAGAACTTTGAAAAACAGATTTATTGAGGCATAGTTTATATACACAAAAATTTGCCTTTTGGTTTTACAGTTTTATAATTTTGACAAATGCATACAGCTGTGAAACAACCACCACCATAATCAATATATAGAACCATTTATCACTCCAAAAATTTCCCCTATGTTTTCTTTTTAGTAGCCAACCTCTTTCCCTTTCCCCTGACAACTGTTAATCCATTTTCTATTTCCCTGATTTTGCCTTTTCCTGAATTAGAGTATTTACATTTGGTGGAATTACTTAAATGGTTAAATTTAAACTTACCATATTGCTTTTTGTTTTCTTTTTGTTATACCTGTTTTTTGTTGTTTCTCATTTCCTCCCTTTTTTTGAGCAAGTTGATTATTAGAAATACCTCTTATATTTTTATAGTGGCTGCTCTAGCATTTACAATACTCATCATTAGCTTATCAGAGTCTGCTACTACTGCTAAGTCACTTCAGTCGTGTCTGACTCTGTGCGACCCCATAGACGGCAGCTCACCAGGCTCCCCCGTCCCTGGGATTCTCCAGGCAAGAACACTGGAGTGGGTTGCCATTTCCTTCTCCAATGCATGAAAATGAAAAGTGAAAGTGAAGTCGCTCAGTTGTGTCCGACTCTTAGTGACCCCATGGACTGCAGCCTACCAGTCCATGGGATTTTCCAGGCAAGAGTACTGGAGTGGGTTGCCACCTTCAGATACTATACTTCTTAACCTGTAGTGCAATAATATTATAATGGGGTGCATGTATTTTTTCAAATTAGTGCCTTTGTTTTCTTTAGAAAAACACCCAGAAGTATAAGGGCTCGATTGTATAATAATTCTATTTTTAGATTTTTGGAGGAAACTCCATACTGTTTTCCATAGTGGTTACTCGATTTACATTCCCATAAACAGTGCTTGAGAGTTCCCTTTTCTCCATACCCTCTCCAACATTTGTTATTTATTCTTTTCTGAGGATTACCTTCTGAAGGATGTAAGGTAATATCTCATTGTGGTTTTGATTTGCATTTCCCTGTTGAATAGTGATGTTGAGCATTTTTTTCATGTGTCTAATGGCCATCTGTACGTCTTTGGAAAAATGTCTATGGTGTATAATTCATTTTATACATTGTTGAATTTGATTTCTGATATTTTATGAAGATTTTGTGGTTATATTCATGAGAGATATTAGCATACTTTTCCTTTTTTGTATTGTCTTTATCTGTATTTGATATTAGAATAATTTTGGCCTCATCATGGTATTTTTATTTCATATATAGAATCATACTAAGTAAAGAAAAAGTTAAGATATTTCATTATTAACATAAATGTTACTATTTACCTTTATATTGTATAAAGCTAATTTAATGCAAATATGGAAACATCTATATAAGAGAGTTCCAGAAAAACATCTACTTCTGCTTTACTGACTATGCCAAAGCCTTTGGCTGTGTGTATCACAGCAAACTGTGGAAAATTCTTAAAGAGATGGGAATACCAGACCATACCTTGCAGAAGCAACAGTTAGAACTGAACATGGACAACAGACTGGTTCCAAATCGGGAAAGGGGTAGGTCAAAGCTGTATATTGTCACCCTGCTTATTTAACTTCTATGCAGAGTACATCATGAGAAATGCTGGGCTGGATGAAGCACAAGCTGGAATCAAGATTGCTTGGAGAAATATAAATAACCTCAGATACACAGATGACACCACCTTTATGGCAAAAAAAAAAAAAAGAAGAAGAACTAAAGAGCCTCTTGATGAAAATGAAAGAGGAGAGTGAAAAAGTTGGCTTAAAGCTCAACACTCAGAAAACTAAGATCATGGCATCTGGTCCCATCACTTCATGGCAAATAGTTGGGGAAACATGGAAACAGTGACAGACTTTATTTTGGGGGGCTCCAAAATCATTGTGGATGGTGACTGCAGCCATGAAATTAAAAGACGCTTGCTCCTTGGAAGAAAAACTATGACCAACCTAGACAGCATATTACAAAGCAGAGACATTACTTTGCCAACAAAGGTCCGTCTAGGCAGAGCTACACTTTTTCCAATAGTCATGTATGGGTGTGAGAGTTGGACTGTAAAGAAAGCTGAGTGCTGAAGAATTGATGCTTTTGAACTGTGGTGTTGTAGAAGACTCTTGAGAGTCCCTTGGACTGCAAGGAGATCTACCAGTCCATCCTAAAGGAGATCAGTCCTGAATATTTATTGGGAGGACTGATGCTGAAGCTGAAACTTCAATACTTCGGCCATCTGATGTAAAGAACTGACTTATTGGAAAAGACCCTGATGCTGGGAAGAATGAAGGTGGGAGGAGAAGGGGACGACAGAGGATCAGATGGTTGGATGACATCACCGACTTGATGGACATGAGTTTGAGCAAGCTCTGGGAGTTGGTGATGGACAGCGGAGCCTGGTGTGCTGCAGATGGCAGAGAATTGGACGTGACTGAGAGACTGAGCTGAACTGCAGGAACATCTAACTCAGCAATTGTACACAGTTTGAAATTACACAGTTTGTATTTTGTAGTTCACCATAAACATGTATTTCATTCTTACTAGAATGGTGGAAGTGCTACCCAAAACTAATTGAGCTGTGCTTTTTTCACTTATTACTCACACATTCTACCAATGCTCTCTGCATTCAGCTTATTGATGAGAAAGAAGGGCTGCAAGGTAAAGGAATGATAAACCCCCCACTTTCCCTTTGCTTCTGTGTCATCATTTTCAGCATCAGTTGTTGTCTAATGCAAGGAAGTAGCAAGTTAAAAAGGACGTGCTAGGATTTCCTGGTCATTCATGTTTCTTAGAAGGCTGTGACCTTCTTTCTGCAATTGAATCGAGTTCTGGTTCCACTGTGTGCTGGTAATTTTATGTGTCAACCTGACTGGGCTAAGGGATACCCAGATAGCTGGTAAAGTGTTACTTCTGGATGTGTCTGTGAGAGTGTTTCTGAAAGAGATTAGCATTTAAATCAGTATACTGAGTAGAGAAGAGCCACCCTCACCATTGTGAGTGGGCATCACCCAATCCATTGAGGGCTCAAATAAGACAAGAAGGTGGGGGAAGTGCAAATTCTCTCACTCTTCTTGTGCTAGGATGTCCTTCTCCTGCTCTTGGACATGGGAGCTCCTAGTTCTCAGGACTGGGACTCCAGGACTTAACTGTGTGTTTTCACTTCTTCCCATTACTGTTCTTAGGCCTTTGGACTCAGCTTAAATTACACTACCAGCTTTCCAGCCTGCAGACAATGTATCACCGCACTGCTAATCCTCAGTACTGTGTGACCAATTCTTGTAGTATATCTTCTTTTGTAGATCTATATATCCTATGGGTTCTGTCTCTCTAGTGAATCCTAAAGGAAAGCGTAGTTTTCTTGGAGCTATCAGTGTCCCCACTTAGTCACAGATGTAACATGCTTACCTTGTACTGATGTTAAGAACTGTGGTAAAATATACATAAAATTTACCCTTCCAACCATTTTGAAATGTACATGTCATTGACATTAAATACAGTCACATTTGTGGTGCGCCATCACCACCATCCATCTTTAGATTCAATTTTCATACTGAAACTCCAATACCCATTAAACAATAACTCCCAGTTCTCCCCTCTCCTTAGCCCTTGGAAACTACCATTCTACTCTCCATCTCTATGTATTTGATTCTTCCAGGACTCCCATAGAAGTGGGATCATACAATATTTGTCTTTTTGTGATTGGCTTATTTCACTTAGCATAATGTCTAAGGTTGATCTATAATGTAGCATGTGTCAGAATTTCCTTCCTTTTAAAGTCTGAATAATATTCCAGTATATTATATATCATGTTCTGTTCATTCATTCTGTTGATGGACCTTTGGGTGGCTCCCACTCTTTGGTTATTGTGACTAACGCTACTATGAATGTGGATATACAAGCATACCTTGGAAATATTGCAGGATCGGTTCCAGACCACTGCAATAAAGTGCGATCATAATAAAGTGTGTCACATAAACATTTTGGTTTCCCAGTTCATATAAAAGTTATATTTATGCTATACTGTACTCTGTTAAACATGCAATGGCATTATATCTAAAAAAATATACATACCTTAATTAAAAAATACTTCATTGCTAAAATATGCTAACCATCATCTGAGCCTTCAGGGATTTGTAGTAATAACATCAAAGATCACTGATCACAGTCACCATCGCAAACATAGTAATCATGAAGGATCTTGAAATATCATGAGAATTACCAAAATGTGACATAGATACACGAAGTGAGCAAATGCTGTTGGAAAAACGGTGCCAATAGACTTGCTAGACACAGGGTGGTGAAAAATGCAATATCTGTGAAGTGCAATAAAGCAAGGTATGCTGTACAAACATCTGTTCAAGTTCCCACTTTTTATTCTTCCCAGTGAACTCAGAAGGGAACTTGCTGGATCACGTGGTAATTCCATTTTAATTTTTTTAGGAACTGCCATACTGTTTTCCACAGCAGCTGTACCATTTTATTGTTACACCAGTAATCTGCGAGGGCTCCAATTTCTCCATATCCTCGCCAACACTTCTTTTATTCTGTTTTTTAAAATAATAGCCATCTTAGCGGGTATGAAGTGGCCCCTTGTACTCACCTTGCGTGTTGCTGAAGGCCCACTCACACGCTGCAGGTCCCCGGAATTCTGTGTTCAGGGGGCATTGTGGATACTTTATGCGAACAAGGAAGGGTCAGCGGCACACGTATAAGCACGGATCTCCCCAGCTCACTCACACCCTCCACTGTCACTGGGAACTTTTCTTACAAAATGTAAGTTCTGAGATAAAATTCTGAAGCATTTCGAAACAATGATAAGAGGGGAGTAAACCAAGCACGAGGCCCTTCTGGGCATGGAGCCCTGTGCCAGGGCAGATGTCAGAGAAGACAGCCTTGCTTCTACTGCTGGGAGGGCGAAAGGTAGCGACCGAGCCTGGGCAGGGGTGGCAAGTAGAGAAAGGAGATGCAGACGCTGAGGCTCGTTCCAGTCTCGCAAATCCCCGGGCTTCTCAGCTGCCGTACATTTCCCGTGCTCCGTGTGCTGCCTACACACAGTACCTTTACCCGCCGTTGTGAGTCAGAGCCTGCTGACCTCAGTTCAGATCCTAATTCACTGGGAAAGTCTTGCCTTACCATCCTGTATCCCTCCTCAGAACTCTGATAGCGTTATGGTTCATACCACCCAACGAACCTGGTCTCGCTTCCCCGAAGACAGTCATGTCTCTCCAACGAGATGCTGGAGCTCCTGGAAGCAAAGCCTGTGTCTCCTACTTACACCGCACCAAGATTCGCAGCGAGGCTGCGCCTTGCCGCCCTCCTCCCCTAGGCTCCTTCTCACCCCCCTGAGAATACGGCCCCGTTTCCAGCCCCGCCAGGTCTCTCCGTGTCTTTCTCATTTGCCCACGTTCACGCTTGGAGCAGCTATTTTTCAGCTGTAATGGCTGTCCTTCCCATTTGTCTGTCCAGATCTTAGTAGGAATGGTCTGGGTTTGCAACTTAAAAACACCGAGTTCTAAACCCTGACTCTGTCACTGTTTGGATATGTGGCCTGGACGAGTAACTCCCTTTCCTCAAGCCTTTTTTACCCCCTCATGTAAAACGAGGGGTTGATAATAGACATTGTGAAGGGCTACCGAAAGATTTAATGAGAGTGTGAAAAAAATACCACACAATAGAGTGAATTAGTTTGTGTTGATACATCTGAAACTTAGATTAAATGGATATCTTCCTAGAAAAGAATAACTTACTGAAAGTGACTAAGAAGAAACAGAATGTCTGCATAACCATGTGTTAATTTAAATAAATTATTTTATAAGTTTAAAACCTTTCCAAAAAGAAAAATGCTAGGCCTGGATTGCTTTGCAGATGACTTCCACCAAACTTTCAAAGATTATGTCATTCCAAAATTTCAGAAATTGGGAAAAGGGGGGCAGTTCCTAATAAATTTTATGAGAATATTATACTCTTGATTCCAAAAATCAGACAAGGGCGGATTCAAGTCAATGTATGGCAAAACCAATACAATATTGTAAAGTAAAATAAATAAATTACTTAAATTAAAAAAATAAAAATCAGACAAGGGTATTATAAGAAAGATTAAAATTCATATACTTTTCATGATTGTAACTGTAAAAGTCATGAACACTATTAAAGTGTTAGTTGCTGAGTCATGTCCAATTCTTTGCGAACCCGTGACAGCAGCCTGCCAGGCTCCTCTGTCCGTGGGGTTCTCCAGGCAAGAATACTAGAGTGGGTTGCCATTCCTTTCTCCAGGGTGTCTTTTCAACCCAGGGACTGAACCCTGGTCTCCTGCACTGCAAGCAGATTCTTTATCATCTGAGTCACCAGGGAAGCCCAGATACTAATAAGTTACAGAAAACATAATAATACATTATAACTGACTTGAGTTATTCCAGGATTATAAGTATCAATTAACATTAGAAAAATCTGTGAATTATTTATATCATTATTGTTGTTTAGTTGCTAAGTCATGTCTGACTCTTTTGTGGCCCCATGGACTGTATCCCACCAAGCTCCTTTGTCCATGGGATTTCCCAGGCAAGAATACTAGAGTAGGTTGCCATTTCCTTCACCAGGGGATCTTCCCAACCCTGCGATCGAACCCATGTCTCCTGCATTACAGGCAGGTTCTTTACCACTAAGACACCAGGTAAGCCTGATTTTTATCATATAACAGATCAATAATATAAGCCTCTGGGAAATTTAACACCCATCAACAAAATAATTCTTAGCTAAGTAGAAATAGAAGGGAGCTTTTTAAATCTGATAAAATGTTTCTATCAAAAGCCTACAGCATATGTTGAAATGTAGAATTTTCTTTAAAATCAGGAAAACAGACTAGATGGTTCCTATCACTTCTTTCACTCAATATTACATTGGAGGTTCCAACGTCTTGACCGGAGCAGTGCAATAATACAAGAACTTGAAATGAAAGGTTAATGAATAAGTAAAAAAGAAACAAACGAAGACACTTTGACTCTACTCATAGTAAATCCAAACAAGTCTGTAGATAAATTATCACAATTAGTAAGAGACTCAAACAAAGTGTAGAGATATAAGGTGAACACGGAAACATCATTTATATTTCTGTTTACCAGCAATACTTAGGAATCCTAGTTTAAAAGATACCAATTATAGTAACAATTGAAAATATAAGAGAAGCAAGACTGTGCATAACAATTAACAGTTCAAAATATTTCTGGAGAAAATTATTGAAAGGTGTTCAAGACCTAATTGTAAAGAGATATATCTATCCGTAAATGAGAAGACTTAATGTTCCAGAGATAACAGTTGTTCTTAAATAGTTCCACAGATTTAATAAAATTCTAATCAAAATTCCAAGGCATATATCAAGGAACTTGACAAGCTGATCACACAATTTCATAAGAAAAAGAATAAGGGAAAAATCGCGAAGAAACACGTGAGAAACAAAAGCAGGGAACTTGCATTTTAGATATCAAACTTATAAAGCCACACTGCTTAGTACTAGCACATTGGAAGAGAACAGCCCACGGACAGACCCACATGCACACGGCAAGTCAACATACGATGAAATTGCCTTAAAGACTCAGGATGATCTGTGCTACAATAATTGGTGATCTATACAGGAAAAGAAAATTAAATTTCATCTCAGAACACTACAAAACATCAATTCCAGATGGATAAAGGCTTGAATGTAAGATGCAAAGCTTTAAATATTTCAGAAGAAAACAGAGACTTTTGTAATGACCTTGGGTAGGGGAGGACTTCTTTACCCAAGCACTAAAAGTGCATACTGAAAGACAGAAAGACAGAAAAATTTGTCTAAGTTATAAAAAAGACCTTCTGTTCACTCAAAGACTACAAGTAAACGTAAAGACTAGTCTCAAACGGGGAGAAGTATTTGCAGCATGGAATCAATAAGCGGCTATTATCCTAAATGGATAAAGAACTCTTAAAAATCATTAGAATAGCAGCAAACAAAGAGTAGAAAATTAGATAAAAGGCACAAATAGGCATTTCACAGAAGAAAACTGGAGGCTAATAATCATCTGAAAATATGTTTAGTTTCATTAGTAATCAGGGAAATGAAAATTATGAATACAGAGTCACCATTTTACTCCTACTATTCTGGCAAAAATTTAGAAGCCTGACAAATTTGGGTCTGGATGAGAGCAATGGAAACTCTGACACATCACTGCTGGGAGTGGAAACAACCATGGTCATTTTTGAAAAAAATTTGGCGCAGCCTTGTAAAGTTGAACAAATACACACTCCACAAGTCAGCAATTCCCCTGTAGGACACACCCCAGAGAGTCTACCATGCAGGTGCGTCCAGAGGAGTGCAAGAACATTCACAGCAGCCTTGTGTAGAAGAACAGGCCAACAAAACAACCAAAAAAAGCCAAACAGGAAGCAGAAACAGCTCTTATCCATAGAGAAGATAGATACATAAATTGTGATATATACATTGGATGGAATACTATACCTCAGCAAAACGAATGAACCACAGGTCCACATATTTATGTACAGAAACAATCTGGAGCAAAAAAATCAAGGCACAGAAAAATTTAAACCTAACGAGAACATTTTTATAAAGGTCCATGGGGGCACAGCTAGAAGACATCTTGCTTCTGGTATAGACATATGTGGTCAACCTACAAAAAAAAACAAAAACAAAAACAAAACTGAACAGCCTAAACCCCAAAGGCAGGACAGCAGTCACCTCTGGGAGACAGTAGGGGAATGTTTTGGGGGAATGTTTTTGGGGAGAGCTCAGATCTCTTGGAAACCTACCTCCCAAGCTCTGAATCACAGCAGTTTAGTATTATGTTTCATAATTTACACATTTGCTATAGAGAATTTTTATAGAAATAAAATACTACATCGTAAAAGCAAAGAGAGTTAGTGGAGTAATATATTACAAGCTCCTATCAAATAGCTCAGGGCCCAGCACATCTACATAATGTCTGTGCTTTTCCTTTGGGGCAGGCTTGGCACCAAGGGATTTATATGTGCTGTGCCAGTTTTCTCAGCAGCGCTGTGGTATCCACCCCATTTTACAGAGGCGGAAGCAGACACTCAGAGAGGGTAAGTGATTTGCCCCAAGCCACACAGCTCAGGGCATCTGAGATACAGTCCAGGTCTGTGTGGCTGCAGCTCACCCCTCTCATCCCCTGGATCCTCTGCAGCTCACCCCTCTCATCCCCTGGATCCTCTGTCTCTCATACAGCGGGCAGTCAGTAAACCGTGAGCCCACTCTGATCTCTCTGTTCAAACGGCAGCACCTTGCATCTCCTCTTTGACAAGTGTCACACTTGATCTTGCATCCTCTTCCCTTTGTTGAGTCTTTTGCAAGCTCCTCCAGTGCACAGTACAGATCACCAGCTGCGCCTTCTCTGTATTCCCAGGGCCCATGCTGGTACCCAGCAGGATGCTTAGTCCTGTGGTTCGGGGTGTTACAGAATCCGCTGATGGGGGGCTCTGTGCTGTTGGCTCAGGAGTCTGGGGCAGGAGTGCCTGGGGGCCACGAGGAAGGGGCAGGCACTCACCCCGGGGGCTGTAGCCGTGGGCGTCCATGAAGGAGAGGCCCAGCCGCTCATCCTCCTGCAGCGTGCTCTGGTCCGTGAAGCTCCGGTCCACAGCGCTCATCATGTGGGTCTTCTCCTGGCGGTAGTTGACGGTGGCTTTGGTCATGTTCACTGGCTTCCTGCAGAGGAGGGTCGATGGGAGACATGGGTGCCCAGCTGGACAGGACAGCACCCAGAGGTGGATGGGGAGACCTGGCAGTCAGGGGCCTTGAGGCCAGGAGCCAGTCTAGAAGCATCTCTGGGTGCTGAGGGGACTCTGTTCTCATCCTTTGCTCACCAGACAGGGAGAACTGCCTCCTCACCCCCAAGAGGGACTGGGCGGGCTCCCTGGCCTGGGCACCTTTGCCAAGAGCAAGGGATGGAGCAGCAGTGGACGTGGGCTGGGATCCCGCCCAGAAAACGGGGAAACAGTTCACTGGGTTTGCCTTCATGTCAGAGCAGATTGCCACCCCCAGGCCACCCTGAACTGGAACTCGGGCTGCCCCCGTGCAGGTCCAGATGCCCCCACCTCCAGCCCCCTTTCTCCTTGTCCACCCTGAAGACATACAGTCTCAACTACTCTTCTCCAGCAGTGCGGAAGAAGGGAATGAGGTCATCCTCATTTGTCCCTGATGACCAGAGAGTCTCCACAGCCAGGAGCTGATCTCCCACCTTCCGTAGCCTCATGCTCACCTCCCCCCGGAGGCCCGGTCCTGTCGCCAGACACAGAGGACTTGGAACAGAAGCCCACGCAGGGTCCACCTCAGGTCAGCTCCCAGCAGTCCATCCAGCTGCCGGAAGCAGCAGAGGGAGAAGGCGAGAGGCCCTGGGTCCTCCCAAAAGGGGGAGCTTCTGGAAGCGCAGCCCAGGTCTCCAGCTCAGCTTCACAGACGAGGATAGCAGCTTGCAACCCCAGGGAACGTGGAGGAAAGTGGGAGGGAGAACAGGGATGGGGAGGCAGGGATCAGGGCTCCACGTCTGAGGGGCTGAAACACAGGCAAAGGGAAAGGACGTGGGAACGGCGCTGAGACTGGAGAAGAGCCGGGACCCAATCACAGGGAGGGCTCCAGACCAGACAGCCGTTCATCTGCCCAGCCCTACAGCATGCAGGACACAGGGCAGACCTGAGAGAGGACTTCCAGGTCATGCGGGCTCAGGGACACTGGTCATCGTGGAGATGAAGAGGGTAGTGTGGGACTCACTCCCCCAGAGAGACAAACTCCACTCAGCCCTTCCCGGCTCCAGAGCTGCTGGAGGCAGGAGGAGGGACAGGATGACCTCTGGATGCCCCTCTTGCCAGGATGACAATGTGTTTCCTCTGGGAAACACAGGAAAGAGGTCTCTGTGTCCATGCTGGGGACCAGCGTGGCTATGCTGTCTGACTTTCCCAATCTGGACGAGAGATGGCTCAGCAGGCCCAAGCCTCCAACTCCCACCCACCTTCAGGCTCTGGATATCTCCCTCACTGCAGCCCAGGGCACAGCCAAAGACCCTCTGGGGGCAGATGAGGAGAGGTCTCCATGGCTGTGACCTTGACCATCAACATAGGACAGAAGGTAGAGGAGGAAGGGAGGTGAAGAGGGAGATGGGGGTGGGACAAGAGAATTAGGAGAATACAGAGAAGGGAGAGGAGGGAAAAAAGGCATAATGACAAGAAGAGAGGTGGGGAAGGAGACAGGGGTGGGGGGACAGGTCAGACACCAGCGACCACAGGGACGACAGACAGAGGGCCTCGGACAGAGGACAGCCCGTCAGGCTGGCTGGACCCTGGAGCCCAGGAGGACCCGTCCTCAGTGGATCCTGGCCTAGGAGGCAGTCTGCAGCAGTGAACCACAGGGCTCTGTTCCCACCCAGGCCTCCTGCGCTACTTGGCAGAAGAACTTCAAACACCAACCAACCAGATCCGCAGACAGAGCCAGGAGGGACACTTTGCATTGTGGCTTCCAGCCGACCTCAGGGTGCGATCAAGCTGATGCTGTGTAATATGGACACTCGGAAAAGTTCTGCATTTAGGTTCAAAATTAGCTGCAGAGTAGAGGGCGAGGGCGAGCTGCCTTGTCAGCAACTCCTGGAAAGACCAAGCAGGAGGCTCCACAGGAGTTTATGGGAGTGTGGCTGCTGGAAAAGTCAGGGTGATGGCGGGTGACGTCGATGGAAGAAGAGGGTCCAGGGAGGAGGTGAGAGACCACCGTCCTCTGGGCTGGCCCGAGGTCACCTGCGCCTACTCTGCAAGGAGGGGGCAAGCGTGGGTGCAGTGGAATGTTCTGGAAGGCGTGCAGGGTCAGAGATCCCAGAGGCAGAAAACAGAGCCGCAGGGCTGGACTATAACCTCAGCTCTGTACCTCCTATGACCTCTGACAAGTCCTTAACTTCCCTGAGCCTCAGTTTCCTCATTAGTGAAATGGGGTGATCACAGGAGCTCTGCTTAGGGTTGTTGTGAGGATTCTGTGTGAAGAACTGAGCCCTGGTGCCCTTTGCCGGGTTGGGAGGCAGCCTCCTTCTCCCCTCTCCCCCACTTGGCCAATCCTGTCTCCTTGAAGGTAAATTTCTAAGATGCCAAATCCTACCAGATACTGGCTGCAACCCCCAACATCTGAGCGCTCCCTTACAGCCAAATCTGCTGCACACTGTCCCCCAGGAGCACTGCTGAGAGGACAGAGCTTTGACACTGCAGGCTAGCCTTTGTGAGGCCCTTCACGTCCTGGGCTGAGAGGGTGGCAGGCTTTGCGATTGAGCCTGCCTGGATTCAATCCAGCCACTTATCAGCTGGGCCACTTATCAGCTGGGTAACATGGGCGAGTCGCTTAATGATAGTTTCCTCATCTGCGAAAAGGGACTCAGCCCTGCTTCATGGGTCAGGATCCTGGAAGGAAAAAGTCTCTGCTGTCTCCTGATTGCTGAATAGTACCTGGTACACAGTAGGTGCTCAGTAGCTACTGTTCTAACGGGTGATGTGTGGAAAGCTCCTGGCACAGGTTAATTACTCAAAAAAAAAAAATTATGGTTTTAGATGTTTTATTTTGAGACGTGCTGTGGAGAGAAGGGCCGGGGTAAAGCAAGCCTAAAGCCGCGCCCCCACCCCACCCCCACCAGCTGCCATGCTCCTAGCATCTTTGCTGCTTGGGCCTGGCCTCAGGCTGAGCTGGTTCTGTCCTTCCCCTGGATCCTGCTTATCTGCTCCCAGCAGCTCCGAGTCCAAGTGCCAACTGGCTGGTTGCCTGGTGGCAGCTGTGCACACAAAGCCCAGGAGGGGAGAAGGCAGAGCAGACTCTGCCTCTGGCTCCTGGGGTGACCTTGGGCAGGTCTCTGCCCTCTCTGGGCCTCGGCGTCTCCATTCCTCAACCAAAGGGGCTTGGACCAGAGTGTCCTGGAGATGCCTGGTAGGGAATGAGGTGGGGTGGGTGGAGGGAGAACACAGAGGTCTCAGAAGCCCACCGAGCTCCAAACCAAGGCTCAGTCTTCAATGTTCCATGTACTGGGCTTCCAGGAAATAGTTTAAAGTACTTCCATCACCGCCCCTTCACCCATATTTTGAAAATATAATAACTTATTTGTTAGACAAGATGCCCTGAAAAACTTGGGAGTGCTCATTTTCTGGGGTCTGAGCCTCTGCAGTTCTCAACCGTAAGGATCTTCGAATCCCAGGTCCTGGGTTTATGAAACTCCGAAAAGCCATGGATCGAAGTTCTGGATCCTTAGCTGTACTGGGATTCGTGGTGCCCGCTGCTAATGCGCCAGGAGACGCATCCCTCGCCAACATCCTTCCAGCTGGGGCAGCCTCCCTGCTGAGCACCCTTCCCTGGACAGTGGCGCTCACACCCACCAGATCTGGATTCTAGCCGGGCCTCTCCATCAGCAGAGTCCTGGCTTCCTATCCTGAGCTTCATCCATAGGCCCACCACCCAGGCTGGAACTGACTCTCAGGGTGGGGAGAGATGGGTGGCCAGCCGGACCCCCACCCCCAACACACTCAGCCACCAGAAAGCTGTCCCTCTTATCCCCAGCCACTGTGCCTTTAAGCCCACCAAGCCTCCACGGCCACCCAGAGGGGGACCAGCCTCAGTTACCCCTTGCAGATGATGTCAGTGGATGACCCCAGAGGGAGGATGAGGTTGAAAAACATTCCCATCCCTCCCCCGCACCGCCCCGTACCCAGATGCCCAGGATCAGCTCCGTGTCCTCTGAGCAGTGGGGACACCTCCCACCGCCGGGCTCTGTGCCCTGTCCTTGCATGTGGTTAGGGAAAACCCAGTGGGGCGCAGAGTCAGGGGTGATGGAGCCACCGACCTGCCTGTCAGGATGTGAGTCCCCGCCGTCTGAGCTCTACAGGACGGGCCATCCTCCCTTGCGCACAGTCGTCCGTCCCTTGTCCCCAGCACGTGTCCTGCCTTTCACGCAGGCCTGTCTCGTCACGATCCCCTTACTGCGTCTTCTAAGTGCCCACGTCTGAGCCTTTGCTTACACTGTTCCCCTTCCAGGAACAGCTTCCCTCTCCTCCCTGCCCTTCCAGCTGTCCCCATTGTCCAGTGGGTGGGAGAAGGAGGGGACATCACCTGTTTCACCATCTTCACCTCTTAGGAGGTAAGGAAGAGGCCGAATTGGGCACCTGTTGAGCATCTCGAGGATGGGGGAGCAAGTTCACTGAGCATATTCTTGGCCTGGGGCTAGGGTCAGGGGTAGCCCCTTCCCCCAGCCATCCTGCTCAGGTTTTATGATATTTCTCAACTCCTTTCTCCCTCGATGGGAAAGGGAGAGTCAGACAGAACCCAGATCCAGCATCTGGCCTCCATCACCCCATGGTCCAACCACAATGGACCCCACCCACATGTCTGCTCTAGGCCCCAGCCAAGCCACTTCTATGTCCACCTCCCAGCAGGGGAAGGAGCCTTTGATAAGATGGACATGTGGGACCAGGAAGGAACCGGGCCAGGCCACCATCTTCTGCTCCCACCTCCCTGGGCCCCCAGAGGTGATCCTGCATGAAATGGTCCTACCTTGAAGGACTGCAGGGACCCAGTGGGGAAGCCTCGTGAGCTTTACCTTTCCTGGTAGCTAGGATGCAGACTCACCAGGTCTCCTGACGACACGGATGGGGGTCTCAGAACTGCTCCCTGAACACCCCTCCCTGTACCCAACTCCCACCTCCCACCAGGAGGGCAGTTCAGGGGATCTTTCCAGGGCCTAGCCAGAGGATCCTAGCCAGGGGATCTTTCCTGAGAGTCATCCCTCACTCATCCCTCCTCACTCATTAATGAGCTGGAAGCTTCCAAAATGAGGCTGCTTCATCATTTAATGAACTGGAACAGCCTCAGAGGGTGGGGGATAAAACGGGAGAGGAGATACATGGGGGAGTGAGAGAGTACCTGACACCCCCACAGCCTGGCAGCTCCGGGGTCTGTCTACAAGATTGCCCCAGAGTGAAGGGTGTGAGAAGACTGCAGAGGGGAGTAGCCCCCACATCCCTGGGGCTCTTACAGGGGAAGCCCCTGAGCTCATGGAATGTGGGGGTCGAGAGCTGACTCTGAGCCCAGCCCCAAATCCTGGCTGCTTCACGCTGGCCTCCCCATGATGCCAAGCTGGTCCTCCTCAATCTGGCCCTGGCACTTCCCCCAAATTACCCTCCTAGAACCCTCCCTGCCTCCCGGCTTAGCTCCTGCAGCAATGGCTCCCCTATTCCTCTCTGGGCCCTGAGCCAGGCCCACCCTCCTCACCACGGGGCCTTTGCACGTGCTGCTTCCTCCTCTTCTCCACTGCCCCTCCCTGTTCCCATGGCCCCGAGCCTCTCCAGTCGGCTCTTCTCTGGGCTGTAAGTGACTGTTCACTCCTTCATCCGCCACATGGGACTGGGAACCCCTCAGGGCTCTGCGTAGCTCAGTTACCATGGTCTCCCCACTGTGCAGGGCAGTACCTGACCCTCAGCCAGCGTTTCCTGAGTTCTCACTGTGTGCCATGCTCAGCCTTTGCGGGCGTCGACCAATCAACCTTCAAGGTCATCTTCAAGGACGTGCTGGAGACAGCATCAGGGCTGGGAGCACAGGCTAGGAGGTCAGTCAGGCCTGCTGGATTTGAACCTGGCTCTGAATTTACTGGCTGGGTGACCTTTATGGAGTTACATAAACTCTCCCAGCTTCAGTTTCTCCTGGTAAAATGGAATGAGTAATGACAGCTCCTGCCTCATGGGGTGTTTCTAAGGACTGAATATATGCGTGTACATGTTCATACACACACATTTAATGTAGTGTCTGACATATATTAAGTGCTCTGTAATGTAAACTATCAGCCGGTAGCCTGGAAGGAAGGCTTAGTTTTCCCTCTATCTTTACCATCTTCTGCACCGTCAACCCTTTGTAGACTCAGGGAGCTCAAATAAATGCTTGTTTACTGCAGGCTCGGGTGCCAAATGAGGGATATACAAGTCTGCTACATATGCATCAGTTGTATTTCTGTGGACTAGCAACCCAAAATTGGTAAGTGAAAGAAAAATACTATTTACTATTATAGCAAAACCCTAAAATAAATACAGAGATCCAATCGAAAAAGGGTACAAGACTTCCCTATGAAAATTGCAATAAAAAGTGGTCAAAATGTTCCAATGGACACTTCACAATAAGTTCATGGTAACCAATAAGTACAGGAGAAGATGGAAAATGTTACTAGTTTTCAGGCAAATGTGAAATAAAACCACAAAAGATACTCTACTCCTATTGAAATGGCTAAAATTACTAAGTGCTGGCAAGATCGTGGGGACCCTCGCCCACTGCCGGTGGGAATGTGGGCTGGTAGCTTTGGAAAGCAATTTGATAGCTTCTCATAAAGTTTAACACATACCTAATCCATGACTTAATGGTTCCACTTTGGCTGTTTTCCCTAGAGAAGTAAAAACATATGTCCTCAAAAATCTATTATAAGGATGTATTTGGCAGGTTGATTCGTATTAGTCAAAAACTGGAAACCACTCAGATGCCCATTTCTTCCAGGTTTCTCTTGAGACACTCTCATTAAATCGCTTGCACAAGAATCAGCATCTCTGACTGCACCCATCTCTGAATCCATCACTGTGCTGGGAGATACAGGTCTGGGGCTCTGTCCACTCCTGAACCTGGATACAGGAATGATTTCTTCAAGGACATGAGGAGTGAGAAGCCTGAGCTGCCGTTGCCAAGGAAATCGATACAGGGTGGGTAGCACTGTCGTGTGTGGTGGGTGGATGGGGTCAGAGTTGGTGGGAAGAGTGAAGACAGCCTTCCCAGGTCAGTCCTCCACCCGCGATGAGTGCGGGCTGTTGCCAGCTCACTAGGCGCTCTCTCCCCAACGCCTGCCCTATGCAACTCCCTCCTCCCCACTTTTTCCCTGCCCCGGGGGGAATCAGTTCCACCTCTCTAGGCCCTGAGGAAGGCAGCAGGCATCATCTCTGCATTCGTCCCCAGCTCAAACTCCTGCAGTTAACTCATCTCAATTCTCCCCACATCTGCTTCCAGTCCTTAGGAGACCCAACTTCCAAATCTCTTTCAGCTTTCGGTTTGATTAACAGAAGGTTATAAACAAGCCCCAGAAAGAAGGAAAACCAGCATCTCCCCTGGGCAGCCAGAGTCTATTGGCAAATGTCACATTGCTATGCAACCAATATATATTTCTTTTACTTTCGTATAGATAAACAGAGCTCAGCTAATTGACATTATTTTCTTTCCCTCTTTAGGTCTTGGATGACATTGGGAGTCTTTCCCCGACATGGTGAACTGGTTACTGGGTTTCAGGAAGGGTTTAATCTTTGCAATTACAGTTCATTAATAGATTTACAAGGGATGGAAGATGGTGAGGTCTGTCTAAGAGGATTGTTTTGCTTTTCTACTTGTTTAATTACATGGTTATCTCCTGGACCAAAGCTCTTTGAAAAACAGGGGGAGAAAAAGACCTACCACCCCATCTGTTCCAGATATGAACCAATTAATACCGGTGGGGACAGGAGCTGCACAGGGGCCTCCCACCAGCCGAGATGCTTCATCCTCTCTTCAGAGCTGCATCTCAGCTGAAAGGCTCAGCCACCAGAGTCATCAGACTGGCATCAGGCAGGTTGGCCTGGGGACAGGCTGCTCTGTTCATGTGGGTACAATCTCTGAGGGCTGAGGTCTGGGCAGCCTTGGTTGTCTACTGAGCTACTGTTTCTTGGACACCATGTGCTTTAATGTGGATTTTCTGAATTAAACTTCACAGTGTTTATTTCACAGACCCATTTTATAGATGGAGGAGCTAGGGCAGGTAGATGTGTGTGGGGACTGGAGAGGTGCAGAGAAGGCAGATTTTGTAGGTATTAAAGCAGAGTCTCACACACAGGTGGGATTTGCCCAGAGCACCTGAATTGGAGCTGAAACTGGAAGCCAGTCCTGTTGTCTCTAAGTTCCTGCTGTTTCCTCCCTCCTTGCTGCCATCTAGTGAACTTGACTCAGTTTTTCCATCTGTGAAATGGGCCCATGAGGCAGGCTCAGATGAGCATCACACCTGAAACTAACACAACATTATAAATCACCTATACTTCGTAAAAAAAAAAAAAAAAGAGTGTGAAGGGTGTCTTAGGCTTCGGGGTGGTGTGTTTTGAAGAAGGTGGGCCTGGAATGATAGATGCATGTCTGGCATAGAGGGAAGTGGCACCAGGGGGCTCTGTGGCCCAGGAACAAGAGGCCTGTAGCTGTGGAACCAGGAGGATGGCTCAGGTCTGGTCAGAGAGAGCTGACTTCATCCTTGTCACTTGAGACTTACTAGTGGCATCTGAGCCCTTTAACCTCCCCTGAAACTTCCCAAGAGGGACAATGACCTCTTTCATGGGGCAAACCCTGCACAAGAAAACTGTACCTTCAGTGAAGACTGCATTCCTCCTCCAGCCAAGCCCTCTTGGATCCCTCGCTTCAAGGTGTCTCATGAGAGTCCCACATGGGCTCCTTCTCCATCTCCTGGTGTTGGGCTGTAAAGAGGCTTGACCAGGCCAGAGCGTGGCAGCTTGGATCTAACAGCTGTAGAAGCGGCACGGTGGCAGTTCATGGTGGCCAAGGAAGACCAGGACAGTCATCAGTTCATTGTAGTACTTGCCAGTTGTTGTTGCTGTTCGGTCGCTCAATCATGTCTGTGTTCAACTCTTTGCGACCCCATGGACTGCAGCATGCCAGGCTTCCCTGTCCTTCAGTATCTCCCGGAGTTTGCTCAAACTCATGTCCATTGAGTCAGTGATGCCATCCAGCCATCTCATCCTCTGTTGCCCCCTCCTCCTCCTGCCTTCAATCTTTCCCAGCATCAGGGTCTTTTCCAGTGAGTTGGCTCTTCATATCATGTGGCCAAAGGATTGGAGCTTCAGTTTCAGCGTCAGTCCTGCCAATGAATATTCAGGGTTGATTTCCTTTAGGATTGACTGGTTTGATCTCCTTGCTCTCTAAGGGGCTCTCAAGAGTCTTCTCAAGCACCACAGTTTGCAAGTATCAGTTCTTCAGCGCTCAACCTTCTTTATGATCCAACACTCACACCCATACATGACCACTTGTCAGACTGCTGTAAATGTCAGATAAACTGTTTTAGGACTGGAGAACCAAGAGAATAATCAAGGATACAATGAAGGCATTTAAGGAGAGAAAATTTCCACAATTTTTTAAATGACACAGTTCAACACTTATTTGTGAACACTGAATTTGAATTTCCTATAAAGGTCGCATCATGAAATAATATTCTCTTAATTATTCTTTCAATCATTTAAAAATGTCAAAACCATTTTCGGCTCAGGGGTCATACAAGAACAGATGACAGGCCAGATGAGGCTTGCAGGTGATGGTCTGCTGCTGTGTCTGCTAAGTCCAACTCTGTGCGACCCCATAGACGGCCGCCCACCAGGCTCCCCCTGTCCCTGAGATTCTCCAGGCAGGAACACTGGAGTGGGTTGCCATTTCCTTCTCCAATGCATGAAAGTGAAAAGTCAAAGTGAAGTCGCTCAGTCGTGTCCTACTCCTAGCGACCTCATGGACTGCAGCCTACCAGGCTTCTCCGTCCATGGGATTTTCCAGGCAAGAGTACTGGAGTGGGGTGCCATTGCCTTCTCCTTGTGGTTTGCAGACCCCTGATTTATCGTCCCTCAGCCCTCAGCTCCTGAGTTGCTGGGCTTCCCTTGTGGCTCAGCTGTTAAAGAATCCGCCTGCAATGCTGGAGACCTGGGTTTGATCCCTGGGTTGGGAAGATCCCCTGGAGAAGGGAAAGGCTGCCCATTCCTGGAGAATTCTATGCACTGTACAGTCCTTGGGGTCACAAAGAGTCCGAGAGGACTGAGTGACTCACTTTCATCCTGGACCGGGACTCGGCGCTTCTCCTTGCCCGCACATTAGGTTAAGTTCTGTCAGTAGAGGGCGCTGGAGGGACGTTACCAGGGAAGCAGCCTCTCCCCGGTCCGCGGTGCTGTTTTCCTTCCACCAGCAAGTGCGAGACAGAGAAGCTTAGCTCCAGCTATACGGTGCATGACTCCTTGGCGAGCTTGTGTCTGGAGACCACCTCGCTGTGGTCCCCCGACCAGGTGACCCCGAGTGGATTGAGTGCTCCGGGCCTTTCACCCTCAGAGCTCCCAACCCCCTCCGTGCACCGCCTTGGCTGGCCGGCACCCGAGGGTGTTTCCTGCCCTTTGGCATCTGCTCTGGGTGAAGCCAGCAACTTCTCTGCCATCCAGGCGGCTGCCACCACACTCCCCATCAAGGTCTGAACTCTGGCCTCCAGGGTGGGTGCGGGGAGGGGAGCGTCCGAGTGGAAGGTTGCTCTTCCTCAGTCCTAGGGTTCCCTTCTGATTTCTCCTGACATCCTTAGAGTCACTCCAAAGCATAGCATAATAGTTCTTTATTTTAAGCCTCCCCTACTCGAATCACTGTGGCTCCTAACTGAACTCTGACCCCTAGGGTACCCCAGGCTGCCCCTCCAGAACTCTGGGGAGGACACAGATGCCACAATCCAAGGGGCTGGGCGAGTGCCAGCGCTGTCTCCAATGTGCTGTGCACATTCTACATGTGACCGACTGCCCCCCTGAGTCTGTTTGCTCACCTAGGACACGGGGAGAGCAGTTCCCCCCTGGCTGGGCATGGAGACCCAAAGGAGACAGTGCGTCAATGCCGAGCGCAGGGTGAGGGGCCCCAAGGGGCTCAAGACAGAAGCTGCATCTTCACTGGAAGTGCTGTGAGGATTACAGAAGACAGAGGGTGTGAGGTGCCCACCACAGGTGAGGGGCAGGGGCTCTGAACCCAAGCCCCCTCCGTTTCCCCTTCCTCCCCCTTCTCTCCCAGATCATCTCCTCCCTCAGGCTTCCAGGACCTGGGTTCTCTCCCCTCGGGCCTGTTCCTGGCTGCTTGTGTAACCCTGGCTGTCTGTGCGGCCACTGTAGCCACCACTGTTGAGTCCTGCCCCAAGGCCACAGGCGTGAGCCCTGAACCAAGTTCACCTCTGAAGGTAATTGAGCCCCTCTGTAACCATTGCCAAAAGCCCTCTCTGATCATCACTAACAAGCTTCTTGACTCCCAATTAGGCAAAGATGCCCACTCCAGTAAGCACCCTATGGTGCCCTAACCAATCACTTAATTCCGACCTTACAGCAGGAAATTTTCTTTGTCTTGAGGCTATAAAAATTGGCTGCTCACCCACAAAAACTGTCAGCTTTCCCTGGTCTGCCAGGAGGTTGGCCCAGTGTGCTCACAATGCCCACATTATCCCTGCTCTTTTTTCTTAATAAGCTCAGTCCCTTCGGAAATGCTCTGTGTCGGGAAATTATTTTCCAGCATGCACTTGGACCACCTTAACAGCCACCTCAGCCCTGCGAGGGGAGGAGGGAAACAGGCCAGGGCAGTGACGAGGCTGCTCGGTTCTCATCTGCCCCTGATGCTCTGGCCTCACAGATGTCTCCTCGCAGGGAGGCAGCCTGGTCTCTGGTCCCTGAGCTGAAGATTGTCCTGCTTGGCCCGGGGAGGGCACGGATCCCCCTCTGTTCACATCTGACCAGAGGAGCCTGGGCGGCAGCTGCTAGAGATGCTCCTGACTCCGGACCACATGGAGCAGGTTGGCAGGCACCTTTGCTGCCCAGCCCGGAGTAACTCCCCTTTATCCCCTGGCAGGTCTCTGTACCCAGGCTGTGGGAGATTTAGCCCCAAGCACCCTCCATGGTTCTCTCCTCCACCGTGAAGTCTGCCGGGGTTCTAGGTTCCAGGTTCCCTCTCTGCTGAAGGCACCCTGGACCCCACCTGCCCACTGAGGTCGGGCGGGGGCCGCCCTGGGATGTCCTTGAGGATCCACTGCAGACCTGGACTTCTCCAGAATTCCAGCCCCTCCCTGCTTTCTCCCATGTCTCCCTCCCTGGGATCCAGA
This sequence comes from Bos grunniens, assembly GCF_055505025.1. Taxonomy (NCBI): domain Eukaryota; kingdom Metazoa; phylum Chordata; class Mammalia; order Artiodactyla; family Bovidae; genus Bos; species Bos grunniens. The sequence continues at coordinate 13,319,550 of NC_141166.1, forward strand.
TCCTTCCAGAGAAACCAACGTGAGCCTGGAAGGATGGCCGGTGCTCAGAGACCACTGACAGCCCAGATTAAACCAGTGGCTCAGCAGTAAAGAATCTGCCTGCCGTGCACGAGTCATAGGAGTCACAGGCTCGATCCCTGGGTTGGGAAGATCCCCTGGAAGAGGGCACAGCAACCTACTCCAGTATTCTTGCAGGGAGAACTCCATGGACAGAGGCGCCTGGCAGGCTATAGTCCATGGGGGCGCAAAGAGTCGGACACAACTGAAGTGCACTATCTGTATCTGTATCTGTAGAGGAGAAGAGCTCCGTGGAGAGGGCAAGAGGATCAGGGAACACGAGCAGAGCTGAAAGGAAAGTGGGCTCCTGGGTCTCACTCCTTTTCCTACATTTATTATTTGTTCTGAATGAGCTGCACCAGTAATTACCACTGGTATCCAAGGCTGCACTTGCCATTCCCCCTTGTAATTAACATCCCAGGGGAGAACCATGCCTGGCAGGGAGCTGATCTGCTGAGGGGTTGGCCTCCTGGGTCCTGTCACCTGGGGCTTCAGGGCCCGTGTAGTGCAGTCAGCCTGTGGGGCGGGCTCAGGAGCCCCCGGGGCAAATCAACCTCCGATACACAAAACAGCAAGCTGGCAGGCAGGAAGGAGTGTACCAATGCTGGCTGTCCTGGATCTGGCGGGGGTGGGTGGGGGGCAGGGGAGAGGAGGTGGAAGGAGCCGGAAGAGAGAAGCTGGGGGGGGGGTCTCCCAGTGTGTTTGGGGGTTGTTCCCAGGGGGTTTTGCGTGGAAAAGTCCAAAAAGCAGTTTACAGACACGTTGAGTACTGAAGCCTTTCTGGGAGGGCTCCACCTTTGTTGGCAGGTTAACGAGGCACCTGGCTCAGAGGAGGTTTGGAGGGATGGGGCTTCTCATGGGGCTTCTCAGAGGCCTGGTCCACCCCTAAGGCCTTGGATCCTTGCTTGGGAAGACTGGAGTTAGCCAGGTGGCTGCAGGTCAGGAGAGAGCTGGACTGTGGGGTCCGGGGCTCCCAGGGACCTCATATGTTAGTGCTGAGAAGGGTGTGCAGGCCAGAGGCCCAGGGTCCTCTCCCGACAAACTCTGAAACATGAGAGAGGGGGGTCTCGGAACCTTCCTTCTCTCAAAGTCAGTGATTTTGAGATCTGTCAGTCTTTTTCATGGCATCTGTGATGCACAGGATCTTGGAATTAGAGCATCTTTCAGAGACTCAAAGCTACCTTAATGGAGTCTTTGAATTGCCGAATCTTATGCCTTTCACAAAATCTTAGAATTATAAGATCACAGATGCATTCACTGAATTCCAGGCCCTAAGAATCTTTGAATTAAGAATTGTTCAGAGAGGCTTGTAATGACATTCACAGTGTGCTTGGCTCTGAGAACGGAATGATTCAGAGGAACACGGAGTTGAAATAGACATTCTGGAACCAGAATCTTAGCACAGGAAGAGACCTTAGTCCATCCTGCCCCCCTCCCCCGCCCCGAGTACTGCAGGACAGCCCTTCTTCACTGTCCTGTAGTAGCTCAGACTTTTGTAGGGGCTGGGAGCTCACCCTCTGTTAAGGGAAGCTGTCCCACTGTTGGACAGATCCTCTGACCACCCCCCCAGGCCCCCCCCCGCCGAGGCCCAGAGCACCCCAGTCATCCTGATTGTGTCAGGTGGAGAAGGGGGTTCATTCCAGCCCTCATCGTGGAGTCTTTCTGATCCTTCCTCAAGGCTCACCCTCTTGTGTCTCAGCTTGGCAACCTTCCCTTCTTCTGACTCCTGCTTTGCTGAGCAGTGTGCATGTGTGCTAAGTCGCTTCAGTCGTGTCCGACTCTTTGCCACCCTATGGACTGCAGCCTGCCAGACTCCTCTGTCCATAGGATTGTCCAGGCAAGAATACTAGAGCGGGTTGCCATGACCTCCTCCAGGGAGTCTTCCCTACTTAGGGATCGAGCCCACATCTCTTATGTCTCCTGCATTGGCAGGCAGGTTCTTTACCACTGCTGCTGCTGCTGCTAAGTCCCTTCAGTCGTGTCTGACGCTGTGGGACCCCATAGATGGCAGCCCACCAGGCTCCCGAGTCCCTGGGATTCTCCAGGCAAGAACACTGGAGTGGGTTGCCATTTCCTTCTCCAATGCATGAAAGTGAAAAGCGAAAGTGAAGTGGCTCAGTCCTGTTGGACTCCTTGAGACCCCATGGACAGTAGCCTACCAGGCTCCTCCATCCATGGGACTCTCCAGGCACGAGTACTGGAGTGGGTTGCCATTTCCCTTTACCACTAGCACCACCCTATCTGCTAACCCCTTGGGCTGGCCTTCCCTGCATCTACCATGCAATAGCTCTTTAAAAAGAAATTCACACCCTGGAAAAATGCCTATTTTCCAGAGAGCAGGGCAGTGTTAATTATGACCAGCACCTTCATTGTCTCTTTTGAAAACCTTCACCTTGGAGCACTTCAATAAAAGAACAAAATCCTAATTAATTAAAGACAATGCTGCTCTGAATTTGTGTTTCCCTGTTCTCAGAGATTATAACTAGGGGGAGGGGAGAGAGAGGCAGAGAGAAGGAGGGAGGGGGAGGCAGGTGGGGGAAAGAAAGGAAACAGGAGAGAAGTGCCATTCCATTGGGGGAGGGACACGCAGGGCTTTGAGATACAGCCAGACCTTGAGGGACCTGGAGGGACAGCTGGGTGAGTGTGGGGGAGACCTACAAAACCCGAAGAATTGGATATTCATTTCTAGACCTCTGATATATGAACATGTTCCACTCTTCACGTTGTGATGGAAAGTTGATTTGTTCAAAGAAAATGAAACGTGCTGCTGGGTCTGCGTGTCCTGGGTACAAATTTGCTATCGAGGGCGGGTGTGTTTCTGTGGACCAGCCACCATGGTGATGGCTGGAGGCACTGACAGCTCCAGGGCCATGGGTAGGATGGTGGTGGCCGAGGCCTGAAGGCTCAGGGCTTCGTGCCTGCATTAGGCCAGATTTTCTTCTTGACACGAGACCTTGTCTCTGTGTTGGCTAGCCTAACTGGGGGCAGGTGCTGGCATCAGGATGGCAGGGGGCTGGCATGGGGGACCCTGGGGGGGGAAAGGGCACTCCCCGTTGGGTGGCCACGGGCTCTGACTGTCCCCATCTCACTGGCCTGGGGATGGGACAGTTGGGAGAAGGGCTTGCAAGGCAGGAGCTCAGTGGTTCCAGGAAGAAGCAAGGGGAGCCCAGGTCTATGGTGGCTGCATGGTGAAGTACAGCAGTTGGGTGTGGTTCCATGGGCGTCACCCTCGTAGGAACTGTCTGTGCCCTGGGAAGACAGTGCAGCTAGGGTGAAGATAGAACCTGGACTTTGGAATCAGACAGACCTGGATCCCAACTCCCCCGGATAGCAGCTGTGGGACTTTAGGCCAGTCATCTACCTCATTTGGGCCTCGGTTTCCTACTCTGTAAAGTGGGGTACTTACCTTCAGGGTGACTGTGACAATTACAGGAGTTGAATTTGTAAGGCAGTTAAAACAGTGTCCTGTGTGATCACCCTCCTGGGCCTTGGTTTTCTCCCATGGAGAGAGTGATGGACAACTTTCACAGCTCCTGAAAGACTTAAATGAGCTCGTGACGGGGGAGGCAGAACAGGGTCCTGGTGAGGCATGCAGGGCCTGGGTTCACAAGCTGACTCCATCAATGCTGGCTGTGTGACCTTGGGTACATTACAGGACCAATCTGAGCTTCAGGCTTTTCAACTATGAGGTATGATGCTGCAGCACCCGCACTGTGGGGGAGGCTGTGAAGACTCAGTGAATGGATGTGTGCTCGATACATTGTAGTATCATTCAGAGGAAATGCCTGGTGAGGTCCCCAGCACCTAGGAGACTCTCAGTAAAAGTGGATTCCTTCTGATCAGCCAGCTGGTCTCTGTTCTAAACCATTCACATGAAGGGACTCATTTAGTCCTTGTAACAACCCACTGAGGTCCATTGCATTAGCATCCCTATTAGACAGATGGGGAAACTGAGGCACACAGAGAGCTAAGTGACCTGCCAGAAGCCGTGGAAGTGATAAGTTGTCAGAACCAGGGTTGAACCAGGCAATCGGGCTGTAGAGTCTGGACACTCACAGGCCACACCAGCTGGGGTGAGACTGAGAGCTGGCATTTCTAATGTGTCTCCAGGGGATGCTGACATTGCTGGCCTGGGAGGCTCACCTGGGCAACTGCTAGTCTACAGGAGGAGCATTTGTTGAACACCCACCCCATGGACAGAGGAGCCTGGTGGCTATAGTCCATGAGGTCGCGAAGAGTCGGACAGGACTGAACGACTGAGCATGCACAGATGCACACCCCATGACAGGCCTTGCTGTTGCTATAAGGACCACGCTGGGTTCTTCTGTATCCACCTCAGCTTCCATCTCTGTGAGATGGGGTTGTTGTGAGGCTCCACACAGGGTGAGGCATTCCAGAACCACAGGAGGCAACCGATCTATGTCCTGGTTCTTCGTAGCTGGAGCTCTGTGTCTGTTTCCGCCTCTCTGGTGAGATAGCTGCCTGGTTTCTATGCCCAGACCGGGGCTCATGAATCTGCCTGTCTCTGAGCATCTCACAGATCATTGGGCAAATGAATTTTGGGGAATTGGTCATTTGATGAATTGCCCATTTACTAAGTGGATTTTCAGCAAATTAACCCAGAATCTCAGCTCCTTAGGACTGTTAAAAGGATTAAATGAGATAATGTATGAAAAGCATTTAGCACAGGGCTGGCACATAGTGGATATTCACTAAATGTTTCTACTATTATTATTATCAATGTTGCCATTGCAGGGACAAAGTGGGTGCTGGGTGAGCATCACTTAGTGGTGAGACCCTAAGCTTGGTGGTTGGAGCAGTTGGTGGGAGGGGGTGCAGGAGCAGAGTGGGATATAGATGTCTAGTACTTTTCAGCTGCTGCTGCTGCTAAGTCACTTCAGTCATGTCCAACTCTGTGCGACCCCATAGACATCAGCCCACCAGGCTCCCCCGTCCCTGGGATTCTCTAGGCAAGAACACTGGAGTGGGTTGCCATTTCCTTCAATGCATGAAAGTGAAGTCGCTCAGTCGTGTCTGACTCTTAGCGACCCCATGGACCTACCAGGCTCCTCCATCCATGGGATTTTCCAGGCAAAAGTACTGGAGTGGGGTGCCATTGCCTTCTCCTACTGTGGACAAAAACATATTCCCTTTCTGCTTAAGTTGATTTATTTGGTTGGCTTTTCTATCATTTGCAGTGAAAACATTCCGCATGATTTTCTACCAAGCTCCGCCTGGGGAGAGCAGAGCTGTGGGCACAAGGGAGTGATTGCTCTAGGCCAGGCGATGTTTCCTCCCACCTGATCTCATCACCCATCTCAACCCTTCCAAGCCATCATTTCAGAGTGAGGACATGAGGATGCTGAGGCGGGTGGAGAAGGAGGGGGAGGGACGGACCCCACCCTGGACTCTAGAACTGGGAGCTGGTCCAGCCACTCTCCCGCACCCATTCTCTTTCCTCTCAGCTCAGCGCTCAGGCCCTTGGACATCCCGAGACAGAGACAAGGGGGCACTGTCGGCTGCCTCTCTGTGGGCCAGTCTGTGGACCTGGCAGGAGGGAGTCTAGGTCTCTGAGCCCAGCTGACAAGCTGGAAGGTTGGGGGATAGGCACATGATATGCGGGCTTAAATCTGAGCATCAGAAAAGGCCAGATTTAGATATACAGAATTTTAAAAAAATAACAGTTACATTGTTTCTCATGTTAATAAGCTGCTAGAAATCTTGAAAACAAACAAACAAACAAACAAACAACCCATTACAATAAAGGGCTGTGCTCTCTCTCTATTTTTCAGTTCAGTTCAGTTCAGTTCATTCACTCGTGTCCGACTCTTTGAGACGCCATGGACTGCAACACACCAGGCCTGCCTGTCCATCACCAACTCCCAGAGTTTACTCAAACTCATGTCCACTGAGTCGGCAATGCCATCCAACCATCTCATCCTCTGTCGTCCCCTTCTCCTCCCGCCTTTAATCTTTCCCAGCCTAAGACAGCTATCCTTTTTTCCCAAGTGTCTGTCTCACCCCCTCTGAGAGAAGTCCCACCTCCTTCTCTCTCTCTCTCTCTCTCATTCCTTCCCTACCCTCTTGAGCTGTACCAGGGCAGGCAGAGAGCTGGCCAGCCTGCCCCTCAGCGGGCAGGCCCACAGAGCCCCTCCTATGAGGCCCTCGCTTTCCCCGCCCATCAACCAGCCATTGGCTGAGCAGCCCCTGGGGCAGGTGCAGAAGCTCCTCCCACCTCCTGACCACAGTAGGGGAGGGCGGGCCCAGGGGTCCAGACTGGGCCATCCCCTCCCACCCTGGGTGGTTGCCCTGTGTGCTTGGAAGCTTCAGTCCTGTCCGACCCTTTGCGACCCCATGAACTGTAGCCCGCCAGGCTCCTCTGTCCATGGGGGTTCTCCAGGCAAGAATACTGGAGTGGGTTGCCGTGCACTCTGGTTCAGTTCAGTTCAGTTCAGTTGCTCATTCGTGTCCGACTCTCTGTGACCCCATGAATCGCAGCACACCAGGCCTCCCTGTCCATCACCAACTCCCGGAGTTCACTCAGACTCATGTCCATCGAGTCGGTGATGCCATTCAGCCACCTCATCCTCTGTCATCCCCTTCTCCTCCTGCCCCCAATCCCTCCCAGCATCAGGGTCTTTTCCAGTGAGTCAACTCTTCGCATGAGGTGGCCAAAGTACTGGAGTTTCAGCTTTAGCATCAGTCCTTCCAAAGAAATCCCAGGGCTGATCTCCTTCAGAATGGACTGGTTGGATCTCCTTGCAGTCCAAGGGACCCTCAAGAGTCTTTTCCAACACCACAGTTCAAAAGCATCAATTCTTCGGCACTCAGCCTTCTTCACAGTCCAACTCTCACATCCATACATGACCACAGGAAAAACCATAGCCTTGACTAGACGGACCTTTGTTGGCAAAGTAATGTCTCTGCTTTTCAATATGCTATCTAGGTTGGACATAACTTTCCTTCCAAGGAGTAAGCGTATTTTAATTTCATGGCTGCAGTCACCATCTGTAGTGATTTTGGAGCCCCAAAAGATAAAGTCTGACACTGTTTCCACTGTTTCCCCATCTATTTCCCATGAAGTGGTGGGACCAGATGCCATGATCTTTGTTTTTTGAATGTTGAGCTTTAAGCCAACTTTTTCACTCTCCACTTTCACTTTCATCAAGAGGCTTTTGAGTTCCTCTTCACTTTCTGCCATAAGGGTGGTATCATCTGCATATCTGAGGTTATTGATATTTATCCCGGCAATCTTGATTCCAGCTTGTGTGTCTTCCAGTCCAGCGTTTCTCAGGATGTACTCTGCATATAAGTTAAATAAGCAGGGTGACAATATACAGCCTTGATGTACTCCTTTTCCTATTTGGAACCAGTCTGTTGCTCCATGTCCAGTTCTAACTGTTGCTTCCTGACCTACATACAGATTTCTCAAGAGGCAGATCAGGTGGTCTGGTATTCCCATCTCTTTCAGAATTTCCCACAGTTTATTGTGATCCACACAGTCAAAGGCTTTGGCACAGTCAATAAAGCAGAAATAGATGTTTTTCTGGAACTCTCTTGTTTTTTCGATGATCCAGCAGATGTTGGCAATTTGATCTCTGGTTCCCCTGCCTTTTCTAAAACCAGCTTGAACATCAGGAAGTTCACGGTTCATGTATTGCTGAAGCCTGGCTTGGAGAATTTTGAGCATTACTTTACTAGCGTGTGAGATGAGTGCAATTGTGCAGTAGTTTGAGCATTCTTTGGCATTGCCTTTCTTAGGTATCGGAATGAAAACTGACCTTTTCCAGTCCTGTGGCCACTGCTGAGTTTTCCAAATTTGCTGGCATATTGAGTGCAGCACTTTCACAGCATCATCTTTCAGGATTTGAAAGAGCTCAACTGGAATTCCATCACCTCCACTAGCTTTGTTCGTAGTGATGCTTTCTAAGGCCCACTTGACTTCACATTCCAGGATGTCTGGCTCTAGGTCAGTGATCACACCATCGTGATTATCTTGGTCGTGAAGATCTCTTTTGTACAGTTCTTCTGTGTATTCTTGCCACCTCTTCTTAATATCTTCTGCTTCTGTTAGGTCCATATCATTTCTGTCCTTTATCGAGTCCATCTTTGCATGAAATGTTCCCTTGGTATCTCTAATTTTCTTGAAGAGATCTCTAGTCTTTCTCATTCTGTTGTTTTCCTCTATTTCTTTGCATTGATCACTGAGGAAGGCTTTCTTATCTCTTCTTGCTATTCTTTGGAACTCTGCATTCAGATGCTTATATCTTTCCTTTTCTCCTTTGCTTTTCGCTTCTCTTCTTTTCACGGCTATTTATAAGGCCTCCCCAGACAGCCATTTTGCTTTTTTGCATTTCTTTTCCATGGGGATGGTCTTGATCCCTGTCTCCTGTACAATGTCACGAACCTCATTCCATAGTTCATCAGGCACTCTATCCATCAGATCTAGGCCCTTAAATCTATTTCTCACTTCCACTGTATAATCATAAGGGATTTGATTTAGGTCATACCTGAATGGTCTAGTGGTTTTCCCTACTTTCTTCAATTTCAGTCTGAATTTGACAATAAGGAGTTCATGATCTGAGCCACAGTCAGCTCCTGGTCTTGTTTTTGTTGACTGTATAGAGCTTCTCCATCTTTGGCTGCAAAGAATATAATAAATCTGATTTCGGTGTTGACCATCTGGTGATGTCCATGTGTAGAGTCTTCTCTTGTGTTGTTGGAAGAGGGTGTTTGTTATGACCAGTGCATTTTCTTGGCAAAACTCTATTAGTCTTTGCCCTGCTTCATTCTGTATTCCAAGGCCAAATTTGCCTGTTACTCCAGGTGTTTCTTGACTTCCTACTTTTGCATTCTAGTCCCCTATGATGAAAAGGACATCTTTTTTGGGTGTTAGTTCTAAAAGGTCTTGAAGGTTTTCATAGAACCGTTCAACTTCAGCTTCTTCAGCGTTACTGGTTGGGGCATAGACTTGGATTACTATGATATTGAATGGTTTGCCTTGGAAATGAACAGAGATCCTTCTGTCGTTTTTGAGATTGCATCCAAGTACTGCATTTTGGACTCTTTTGTTGACCATGAAGGCTACTCCATTTCTTCTGAGGGATTCCTGCCTGCAGTAGTAGATATAATGGTCATCTGAGTTAAATTCACCAATTCCAGTCCATTTTAGTTCGCTGATTCCTCACGTTAATGGCTAACCAAGGATCCCAGCACCTGTTCCTCAGCTCGCCCACTTCTTCCAAAGCCTCTGGTAATTGGAGGGGGTGGGGAGGTTGTCGGGAAGGACTCCTGTTTTCTGCTATCCCCTGCTGTCCCCAGAGCAGATGGCTTATGGGGACGTGGGGTGGTGATTTGCAAGATGTTTGGGGGGGGGGGAAGGAAGCTGAGACTGGATCTGCATTCTCTGACTAAAGCACAAAGTTGTTTTCAAAAGGTTTAGGTCACAGGTGGCAGTGACTGGGTGTTGTTGGGTGTTGGGAACATTACCCGTACCACCTGCAGGGCTCCACCCATTCTCCCAACTGCAGGTGGGAGTGGGACGCTTAGAACAAGGGCAGCAGAGCCAGAACCAAATGCAGGTGTGTCCATCCCTTGTCCTGGCTCTTCCCATTGGGTGGGTGGCCTCCAGGCTCTGCCCCTCCTTCACCCCTTCCTCCAGGAAGTATGCTGAGGACCCACCAGTCCTTCCCACCCCGGGTGCTTGGGAAGCATGGGGTCCAGCCCAGGACCCAGAGAAAAGATACAATGTAGGAATGGGGTCCAGAGGGGTATGCAGCAGCTGCAGTGAGGGGTGGGTGCTGATTGGCTTATAGAGAAACAGAAGGGTCAGAAGATGGGCTGGGTGGAGGCCTAAGTGGGACCTGATTATACAAATGTGGGGGGTGGGGTGCATGGAGAACTAAGAGACAAGGAGAGGGAAGCAGGGTCTGGGGAAGAAAGAGACCAGCAGAACCCTTCCTCTGAGCCCTGCCCCATGCTCTCCTTCTGAAGGCCACCTTCTCTCTTTCTTGTCCATGTAGCCTATGGCTGGTGGGCAGAGTCTGTCTGCCATGGCTAGCCACCAGTAGGGACTGGTCAGGGTCTCTTGGGTCAAATCCAAGCCCAGTCGATCTGGCCTGAGTTAAGTTTCCAGCCCTGGTCCAATCAGCAGAGGCCAGGGGTGCCTGGAGAGAAGGAAGGGATAAATGAATGAATGCTAACAGGGAGCAGAAGTCTCAAAAGAGAAGGGAGTAACAACCTCTGTATTTTTTTTCTTAATGTTTTTACTCAAGCAGCTGTTCTAAATTTAATCATCACTAATAATAAAAATGAATATTCATGGCCGATTGGTATGTGCTGGGCCTGTGCTGAGAGCTTTATACTTGTTTTCTTATTTGATCTCCAGTCACAGCCTCGAAGGCAGCAAGTAGTCTCATGTCAGGGGAGGGCAGGAGACTCTCGGGTGCAAAGTGCCCGGGGGTCCGTGGCTGGTGAAGAGCAAAGCTGGGGCTTGAAGTCCCGCCCATGGGACTCCAGGTCGTTCTGGGAACCTAAATGCCCCAAGAGCAGGGACCTCTGTGTCTCCTTCACCATTTATTCCGAGTGCCCAGTGCAGTCAGGCACATAATAGACTCCCAAGGACTACTTGGTAAATAAGTGAGCACATGTAAGAGTCCCTGTTTCCCCAACATTTTCACGAGGTGGGAGGCTTCTCACATACCCCACGCTCACCCAGGCCATGGTTTATGAGCCCAGCTTTCAAACTTAAGTGCTCCCAGTTTGGAGAGTTCTAATGACTCACCCAGTGCTCCACTGGGCTCCAGTGGGACGTGAACTTGATTCCTGGGTTCCTAGAGGGTTCTGTATGGTCTGCGCTGTGTAGACTCTGGACACAGACCTGGTTCAGATCCTATTCTGCCTTTTCATAGGTGGGTACACTGAGCGACTGAAGTCTCAGTGGGTCTCAGTTTCCTTTTCTGTAAAGTGGGAATGATGATACTCCTACTTACAGGGCAACAGTGAGGTTTAAATGAGAAATGAATGTAGAGCTGGGGTCCTCAACTTTGGCCCTATCCCCATTCGGGCCAGATCATTTCTTATCGTCCTGTAGTTAGTTGCTCTGTCGTGTCTGACTCTTAACCACCCCTTTGAGTGTAGCCTGCCAGGTTCCTCTATGCATGGAATTCTCCAGGCAAGAATACTGGAGCAGGTACCCTTTCCCTTCTCTAGGGGATCTTCTTGACCCAGTGATTGAATCTGGGTCCCCATTGCTGGCAGATTCTTTACCATCTGAGCCTCCAGGGAAACCTCCTGTTGTCCATGGGTTTTCCTATTATAGGGTATGTAAGAACATCCCTGGATTCTACCCACAATGCCAGTAGCTATTCCTACCTCACCCAGGTGTGGCAACCAGAAAGGTCTCTGGATGTTGCCAGGCATCCCCTGGGTGGGCACTGCAGGAGTGGAGCCTGAGAGCACAGAGCTGGCGCAGAGAGCACAAGGGATCATGAATGTACTATCACCATCGTCCTGATGGTGTCCGTGGATGAGACCCTGCCTGTCCTGTCGCTGCTGCATCCCTGGGGCCCATGCTGGCCTGGCACACAGTAGGTGCTCAGAATCCACTGCAGTGGCCTCCATGCAGCTGGATGGGGTCTCCCCGAAGCCCCTCCTGCGAAGGGGCTTCCTGAGTCAGCAGCACCACGTGAGTCTCCAAGAAGGGACAATTCCATGGACTTCTTAGCCTCTGCTTTTGTTCTCCTTTTCACTCTCACTTTCCACTGTCGTGTCAGCCGGGCTCTGGCAGAGCTGGCGGCAGAGTGACAGGGAGCCAAAATCTCGGTGCCCTTAGCTCCAGCTTTTGTCTGCCTGATTTCATGCTGCCTGCGGCCTGGCTGCCACTCAGCTGGAAAAATGTCCAAATTTTATTAAATTATAGGGCATGAGTGAGCAGTGAGAGGGCACTTGTCACCCACCCCAGCCTGTTCCCTGAGGCTCCTGCATCCCCAGGGGGTGGGGGGCGGGGGCTGCCTTGGCCTGTCTCATTTCCCCTGCCCTCTTCATAATCACACCTGTGGAACTTCAGGTGATCTTCCCGGCATGAGAGCTGGAGGAGGCTGGGTGTGCTTGTCCCCATGCTGAGCCAGTGATGGCCCGTATGCCAGCCAGGAGGCCCCAGGCCCGAAGAAGAGCATAGAACAGCACGACCGACTCATAGAAGATAGCTGATGGCTGGAGATATTTTACCCCTTTCCACTTTTATTAATGTATTTTAACAACTTTATTGCAGTATAATGACATGCAATAAGCTTCCCTTTTTTTACTGGGGTATACTTACTTTACAATGCTCTGTTAGTTTTTGCTGTACAGTGAAGTGAATCAGCTCTTAGTCACTTGCTTAGTCACTTCAGTCGTGTCTGACTCTTTGGGACCCTATGGACTGTAGCCCACCAGGTTCCTCTGTCCATGGGATTTCCCAGGCAAGAATACAGGAGTAGGCTGCCATTTCCTTCTCCAGAATCAACTATATGTATACATATATCTCCTCCCTCTTAGACCTTGTTCCCAGCGCCCCCCAACCCATCCATCCAGATGATCACGGAGCACCAAGCTGAGCTCCCTGTGCTATACAGCAGCTTCTTATTAGCTATCAAGTGCACTACTGGGCATGTACCCTGAGAAAACCGCAATTCAAAAGGATACATGCATCCCAATGTTCAGAGCCGCACTGTTCACAATAGCCGGGGCGTGGAAGGACACTAAATGTCCATCGACCAATGAGTGGGTGAAGAGTGTGTGGTACATGTACGCAACAGGATATTACTCAGTCACTAAAGGAACAAAACTGGGTCATTTGTGGAGATGAGGATGGACCTAGAGTCTGTCATACAGGATGAAGTAAGTAAAAAAACGCCTCTACTGAAGTGTGCAGTTTGATGAGTTTGACATAGGTATACACCCATAGGTATACCCCACAGTCATGATAGTGAACAAACCCAAATCTTTAACTTTCCTCCTGCCCCCTTGGTCAGCCCAGCACCCCACCCTTGCTACAGCTTCCTCTGCTGATCTGCTTGCTGTCACTATAGAATTCCAGAAAAACATCTGCTTCATTGACTATGCTAACGCCTTTGACTGTGTGGATCACAACAAACTGTGGAAAATTCTTCAAAAGATGGAAATACCAGACCATCTTACCTGCCTCCTGAAAAACCTGTATGCAGGTCAAGAAGCAACAGTTAGAACCTGACTGTAACAAAGTACTGGTTCCAAATTGGGAAAGGAGTACATCAAGGTTGTATATTGTCACCTGGTTATTTAACTTATACGCAGAGTACATCATGTAAAATGCAGGGTTGGATGAATCACAAGCTGCAATCAAGAATGCCCAGAGAAATGTTAATAGCTTCAGATATGCAGATGATACCACCCTAATGGCAGAAAACAAAGAGGAACTAAAGAGCCTCTTGATGAAGGTGAGAGAGGGGAGTGAAAAAGCTGGCTTAAAACTCAACATTCAAAAAACTAAGATCATGGCATCCAGTCCTATCACTTCATGGCAAATAGAAGGAGAAAAAGTGGAAACTGTGACAGATATTATTTTCTTAGGTTCCAAAATCACTGCAGATGGTGACTACAGCCATGAAATTAAAGATGCTTGCTCCTTGAAAGAAAAACTATAACAAACCTAGACAGTGTATTAAAAAGCAGAGACATTGCTTTGCTGATAAAGGTCTGTGTAGTCAAAGCTATGGTTTTTCCAGGAGTCATGTATGGATGGGAGAGTTGGACCATAAAGAACACTGAACACCAAGTAATTGATGCTTTCAAACTGTGGTGCTGGAGAAAACTCTTGAGAGTCCCCTGGACTGCAAAGAGATCAAACCAGCCAATTCTAAAGAAAATCAACCCTGAATATTCACTGGAAGGACTGATGCTGAAACTGAACTCCAATACTTTGGCCACCTGATGCAAAGAGCTGACTCATTGGAAAAGACCCTGATGCTGGGAAAGATGGAGGGCAAGAGGAGAAGGGAGTGACAGAGGATGAGATGGTTGGATGGCATCACCGACTCAATAGACATGAGTTTGAGCAAACTCCAGGAGATCGTGAAGTACAGGAAAGGTTGGCATGTTGCAGTTCATAGGGTCGCAAAGAGTCGGACATGACTGAGCGACTGAACAACAATAATAACATTTTTATATCAGTGGAATCATAAGTCTGTGTACTCAGCATAGTTATTTTGAGATTTATCTATGTTGTTGTATGTTTCAGTAGTTTATCTGTTTTTAATGTTGAATGGTATTCCATTGCATGGATAGCCACCAAGTTATTTATTGCTTTACCTGTTAACGGACATTTGAGTTGTTTCCAGTTCTTGGCTGTTACAAATAAAACTGCTGTGAACATTTGTGCACAAGCCTTTGCATGGATATATGCTTTTTCTGAGACAAATACTTAAGAGAAATCATAAGGTAGGTCATATGGTAGGTATATGTTTAAGTTTTTAAGAAGTAACATACCATTTACTGAAGGGTATGGCATTAGCATGTAAGTTGCTCCGCATCCTCACCAACCCTTGGTATGGTGTTTTTAATTTCAGTCATTCTAATGGACGTGTAGTGACCTATTAAGATTTTAATTTGCATTTCCTTGCTGTCTAATGACAGCGATGTCAAGGAAATGCAATTGAACATTTTTTTCATTTGCTTATTCACCATCTTTATTTTTTTCTTTTTAGGTGAGGTTTCTGTTCAAATCTTTGGTCATTTTTTTAAATTAAGTTATTGCTTCTTTTATTATTAATTTTCCAGAATTTTTATATATTTTGAATATAAGTCTTTTATTAAATATATAGTTTGCAGCTCTTTTCTTCTAGTTTGTGGCTTGTGTTTTTATTTGTGTTTTAAATGTCCAATCTGCGAATTTCTTGTTTTAAGGATGCACTCTTGGTGTCATATCTAAGAAATCTTTGCCTAACTCAAGGTGATAAATATTTTCTTTTAAGCTTCTAATAGAACTTTTTATAGATCTAGAGCTAGTTTTTATATATAGTGCAAGGTATAATTTGAGATTCTTTTTTTTTTTTTTTGCACACCAGCATTCAATTGTTGAAAAGACTATACTTTTTACACTGAATAGCCTTTGCACTCTTGTCAAAAATCAGTTGCTGTATGTGTGGGTCTATTTCTAAGACTTTTGTTGCACTGATAAATTTATCTACCTTTACCAACACCACACTATTTTAATTACTCTAGCCTTACAATAAATCTTGGAATTAGGTAGTGTTAGTCCTACAATTTCTTTCTACTTTTTGGTCATTCTAGGTTCTTTGCATGTCCATATGATTTTTAGAATCAATTCATCATTTTCTATAAAAAAGGACTATTAGGAGTTTTCTTGTTATTGCATTGAATCTATTCATCAGTTTGGGGAGAATTGTCATTTTTCAACCAAGAATACGGAGATTTTCTCCATTTGTTTAAGTCCTTTTCAATTTCTCTCAACAATGTTTTGGAATTTTCAGAGTTTGCATTGAGCACATCTTTTGTCAGCTTTATCCCTAAGTATTTCATATTTTTGATGCTATTGTAAATAGCATTTTAAAGTTTTTATTTCTGATTTTCATTGCTACTATACAGAAACACAATTGATTTTCACATATAGATCTTCTATTTTACAACCTTCCTAAGTTTACTTATTTGCTCCAGTAGCTTTTACTGTAAATTTCATTTGATTTTCTACATTGGCAGTCATGACATTTATGAATAAAAAGTTTTACTTCTTTCTTTCCAATCCCTTGCTTATATTTGTTGTTCTTGCCCTTGGACATTGACACTCCTTGTTTTCAGGCCTTTGGGTTATATTAGAAGGTTATATTGGGTATATTATATCCATCCTCCTGGAGCTCAGGCCTTTGGGTTTGTACAAGAACTACATTATTGGTTTTCCTGGGCCTCCAGCTTAAAGATGGTGGGTTGTGGGCCAACTGAGCCTCCATAATTGCATGAGATAAATCCCCAAAGTAAATTTCTTTCTATATATCTATAGATATTCTATTAGTGTTGTTTCTCTAGAGAATTTTGACTAATACATAGAAGTATATGATTAATTTTATAAGTACCTGAGTGGTAAAGAAGCTGCCTGCCAATGCAGGAGATGCAGGAGATGTGGGTTTGATCCCTGGTTTGGGAAGATTCCCTGGAGGAGGGGATGGCAAGCCAGTCCTGTATTCATGCCTGTAGAATCGCAGAGAGTCAGACACTACTGAAGGGACATAGCACAAACACACACGCATCCTATTTTGTGTGTACAATGTGCCAAGTTCTGGTTGATCTGCTTCCTTGCTGGAAACTGGTATTTTATTTGAGCCATTCTCTTAGGTGTGTGTTGTTATCTCATTGGTCTTTTTTTCCCCCAAAATAACCAACATTTATTGAGCAGCCACTGTGTGCTGAGTGCTTTGCTGGAAGTTTATATACAATATCACTTTGTTATACTGAATCCTAATTTTCTAAAGCTATTTATATTTATTTATTATAATTGGAGTATACTTGCTCCACAGTGTTGCACTGGTTTCTACTGAACAACAATGAGTCAGCTCTATGTATACATGTGCACCTCCGTCTTGGGCCTCCCTCCCACCCATCCCCTTCCCAGCCTTCAGGTCATCACAGAGCACTGGGCAGGTCTCGTGGTGATACGCAGCAGCTTCCCTCTAGCTATCCAGTTTACATAAGGTAGTGTGAACATGTCAATGCCACTCTCTCAATTTGTCCCACCCTCTCCTTCCCACTTTGTGCCCACAAATCTGTTCTCTGTGTCTGCAACTCTATTCCTGCCCTGCATGTAGGTTCATAGGTACCATTTTTCTAGATTACATATACATGCATTAGTATATAATAGGTGCTTTTCTCTTCCTGGCTTATATCACTCTGTATGACAAACCCTAGGTTCATCAATATCACTACAAATGGCTCAGTTTTTTCCTTTTTATGGCTGAGTAATATTCCATTGTATGTATGTGAAAGTGAAGTTGCTCAGTCATGTCCAACTCTTTGTGACCCCATGGGCTGTAGCCCACCAAGCTCCTCTACCCATGGGATTCTCCAGGCAAGAATACTGGAGTGGGTTGCCATTTCCTTCTTCAGGGGATCTTCCCAACCCAAGGATCGAACCCAGGTCTCCCGCATTGCAGGCAGACGCTTTAACCTCTGAGTCACCAGGGAAGCCCATATGTATGTAATACATCTTTACCCATTCATCTATTGATGGACATTTAGGTTGCTTCCATGTCCTGGCTATGCTCATAGTGCTGCAATGAACATTGGGGCACATGTGTCTTTTTGAATTATGGTTAGGGTTAGGGTTAGAGTTAGGCTGATCTGATTCTTTGCTAGCAATTGGTTTAGCCATTTAACTGGTACATGGTGCTATTTCACTGTGATTTTGACGTATACTTCTACTGGCTAATCACATCAAGCATCTTTCTATGTGCTGATTTGCCACCATCTATGCTCTTTGGTCAGAGAAGGCAATGGCAACCCACTCCAGTACTCTTGCCTGGCAAATCCCATGGACGGAGGAGCCTGGTAGGCTGCAGTCCATGGGGTCTCTAGGAGTCTGACATGACTGAGCGACTTCACTTTGACTTTTCACTTTCATGCACTGGAGAAGGAAATGGCAACCCACTCCAGTGTTCTTGCCTGGAGAGTCCCAGGGATGGGGGAGCCTGGTGGGCTGCTGTCTATGGGGTCGCACGGGGTCGCACAGATTCGGACACCTGAAGCGACTTAGCAGCAGCAGCAGCAGCAGCATGCTCTTTGGCAAAACCTCTCTTTCTTTCTTTTGCTGATTTTCTAATTTGATTGTTTTGCTGTTGAGTTTTGAGAGTTCTTTATATATTCTAGACACTAGTCCTTTGTTGGATATGTGCTTTGCAAATATTTTCTCCTACCTGCAGTTTTTCTTTTTATCCTTCTAATGAAATATTTTGAAGGGCAAAAGTTTTTAATTTTGATGAAATCCAATCTATCAATTTTCCCTTCTATAGATTTTGCATTTTGTTTCAAGTCTATGAACTCTTTGCCTAACCCTAGATCTCAAAGTTTTTCTCCTATGTTGTTTTCTAAAAATGTACAGTTCTACATTTTACTTGTAAGTCCATTTTACATGTAAGTCCATGATCCACAGTTGAGTTATTTTTTATTTAAGGTGTGAAGCTTAGGATGAAGTTTTTTTTTTTTTTTGGGGGACTGTGTAAGTTCAACTGCTCCAGCACCATTTGTTGGAAAGGCTGTTTTCTTCCACTGAATTGCTTTTTGACTGTCAAAAATCAGTTGGCAAAGTTCTGTGGATCTATTTCTGGGTATTCTGCTCTGTTCCATTGATCTGTATATCTAACTCTCTGCTACTATCCTTGCCTTTATCTTAATTGGGTCGTTTGCTTTTTTGTTTTTGAGTTTTGAGAGTTCATTTTATATCCTGCACACAAATCCTTTGTTGAAAGTGCTGTTTGTATATATTTTCTTTCATTCTGTAGCTTGTCTTTTCATGATCTTGACAGTGTGTTTCTTCAGAACAAAAGTTTTAAATTTGGATGACCTACAAGTTATCATTTTTTTCTTTTATGGATTATGATTTGGTGTCATTTGTAAGAAATCTTCATCTTAATGCAGGTCATGGGTATTTTATCCTAAAAATTTTTGTGGTTTTGTGTTTTCTATATTTAACTATGACATGTATCTATTTTGAGTCATCCTTCCAGTGAATATTCAGGGTTGATTTTCTTTAGGATTGACTGGTTTGATCTCTTTGCAGTCTAAGGGATTCTCCAAAGTCTTCTCCAGCACCACAGTTTGAAAGCATCAATTCTTTGGTGTTCAGTGTTCTTTATGGTCCAACACTCACATCCATACATGACTACTGGAAAAACCAGGGCTTTGACTGTATAGTCAAAGTGGTGTCTCTGGTTTTTAATATGCTGTCTAGGTTTGTCACAGTTTTTCTTCCAAGGAGCAAGCATCTTTTGATTTTGTGGCTGCAGTCACCATCTACAGTGATTCTGGAGCCCAAGAAAATAAAATCTGTCACTGTTTCCATTTCTTCCCCATCTACTTGCCTTGAAGTGATGGGATCAGATGCCATGATCTTCATTTTTTGAATGTTGGATTTTAAGCCACCTGTTTCACTCTCCTCTTTCACCCTCATCAAGAGGCTTTTGTTTTGGTTACTGTAGCTTAATAGTTAATCTTAAAACTAACGTGTGTGATTCCTCCAACTTTGTTCTTTTCTTTTAAAAATTGTTTATCCATTCATTTCCTTTTTTCCTTATAAATTTTAGAATCAGCTTTACTATATATGCGAGAAAATTCTGCTTGAATTTTGATTGGCTTATATTAAGTCAATAGACCTTTTTGGAGATATATAGACCTCTCTGTTGACTCTTCAGAGACATGAATGTGGTTTCTTTTCATTTATTTAGGTCATTTTTTATTTCTTTCAACAGTGTTTTGTGGTTTCCAGCATACAGATACCATACATATTTTATTAGATGTATACCTAACATTGCATTTTTCTTGGGGCTATTGTAAATAGTATTATGTTTTCAAAGTCATTTTTCACTGGATATAGAATGACAGATGTACCATGTGTCCATATGAGTGTGTCTCAGTTATTTTTAAAGAAACAAAAAAAAAAAAGAAAAAATTGCATTTCTGGTACTCTTATTGCTTTGTGTGGATCCATATTTTCTGATTTCATTTTTCTTCTGCCTGAAGGACTATCCTTAAGATTTCTTGCATTGAAGATCTTTAGATGTCTGAAAAAGGTTTTATTCCTTCTTTATTGTGAAAGATGCTTTTCACTGGTTATAGAATGATAGGTTAAGAGATTTTTTCCTTTCAGTGCTCTAAGGATGTGGCCTCACTGTCTTCTTGCTTTCATTATTTCTGAAGAGAAATCTGTTGTCATTGCTATCTTTGTTCCTTTGTACTTAAGGCTTATTTTCCCTGTGTTGGCTTTTAGCATCTTCTGTTTATCACTGGCTTTAGAGAATTTGACTATCATGTGCCTTGCTATAGTTTTCTTCCTGTTTCCTGTGTTTAGAATCTGCTGAGATTCTTAGATCTCTGGGATTAGAGTGGTATTGAATTTAGAAAAAAAAATTTTTGCCTTTTTTTTTTTTTTTCTTCTTGAAACATTACTCTCATTCTCTTTCTCTTCTTTTCCTTTCAGTTCAGTTCAGTTCAGTTGCTCAGTTGTGTCCGACTCTTTGAGACCCCATGAATCGCAGCACACCAGGCCTCCCTGTCCATCACCATCTCCCGGATTTCACTCAAACTCACGTCCATCGAGTCGGTGATGCCATCCAGCCATCTCATCCTCTGTTGTCCCCTTCTCCTCCTGCCCCCAATCCCTTCCAGCTTCAGAGTCTTTTCCAGTGAGTCAACTCTTCGCATGAGGTGGCCAAAGTACTGGAGTTTCAGCTTTAGCATCAGTCCTTCCAAAGAAATCCCAGGGCTGATCTTCAGAATGGACTGGTTGGATCTCATTGCAGTCCAAGGGACTCTCAAGCGTCTTCTCCAGCACCACAACTGAAATTACATTATACCATCCAGCATGAAGTTTTCCTATGGATCATGGATACTCTTCATTTCTGTAAATGTTTTTTCTCTTGTGTTTTATTTTGGATAGTTTCTATTGCTGTGGCTTCACATTCATCAACTTTTTCTTCTGCAATTTCTAATCTATTAATACCATCTGGTAGATTTTTCATCAGACACAGTAACTGTCATCTCTAGAATATGATTTGACTCTTTTTTTTTATATTTTCCAAGTCTCTATATAGCATTTTGAACATATGGAATACTGTGATAACAACAGTTTTAATGGCCTTGTCTGCAAATTGTAACATCTAGTTAATTCAAGGTTGGTTTCAATTGATTGATTTTCTCCTCATTATGAGTCATATATTTCTACTCTATGACTGCTAATTTTTAATTGGATACCATTCTCAATTTTGCCTTGTAAGACGGTTGATATTTTCATATACTTATAAGTATTCTTGAGCTTTGTTCTGGGACCCAGTTAAAGTGCCTGGAAACAGTTTTGTCTTTTTGAGTCTTGCTTTGAAGCATTGTTAGGTGAGACCAGAGCATCATTTAGCTTAGGGCTAATTTCTCCCGCTTCTTAGTCAAGATTCTTCTGAGTGCTCTACCCTGTATTCTGTGAGTCAGGCGACGGTAATAGTACCGTTTCTAGCCTAGAGCCCAGGCCCTGTCCCTTCCAATCCTCTGGAATGTTTCCTCCCAGCTTCAAGGAGCAGCAGTAGTAGTCTTAGTCACTCAGTTGAGTCCGACTCTTTGTGACCCCATGGACTATAGTCCACCAGGCTCCTCTGTCCATGGAATATTTCAGGCAAGAATACTGGAGTGGGTAGTCATTGCATTCTCCAGGGGACCTTCCCAACTCAGGGTTTGAACCCAGGTCTCCTGCCTTTCAGGCAGATTCTGTGTCATCTGAGCCACTGGGTATTCCCTTCACAAATATTTGCTGGTTAGTACTCAGCTAAGACTCCAAGAGGACCCTCTGCAAATTCCCAGGATTCTGTCTATATAGCTCCCTCCTCCACAGTGCTCTGTCCTGTGAACCCTGGTTTTCTTGTTCCCCTGGGCTCACAGCTCATCATCTCAACTCACTGTGTCCACCAGCTCCTGAGTTCTGCCTCCCTGCATCTTGAAACCCTCTTGTGGTATTCACTGGAGCAACCAGGACTCACCTCATTCATTCCTGTGTCTCTGGGATCACCGTTTCTCATTGTCGGGGAGTTCAGTGTCTCAAAAACTGTTGTTTCATATATTTTGTTTGTTGGGTTGATTGGTCAGTTATTTCTGGCGGGAAGATAAGCCCAGACCCTATTCCTCCATCCTGGTTGGATACAAAAGTCAGGCACGCGGGTTTTCCCCATGGCCATAAGTGGGTGCAGCAGACAACTCTCTGCATCTCCAGGACTGAACAAAGTAAACACCTCAAGTCTCCACGGGTCTCGGGCCCAAGAGCCAGGTTCACCTTGTGAGAGCAATGGAGAGTGTGTTCCTGCCAGGCTCTGCACTCCTGCAGGCCTCCTCCTGAGCACAGTTCTTTTCTTTAATATACATTTTACATCCTGTTACTTTTAAATTTTATTTTTTTAACACCAAAAACATTTTGTACGGGGTTATAGCTAATTAACAACATCGTGATAGTTTCAGGTGAAGAGCGAAGGGACTCAGCCACACATGTCATTCTCAGATACCGTGGGTTTAGAGGCCCACCACCAATTTTATGACAGTATCTAGCAAAAAAAGAGACATGAGCTTTTTCATTGTGAGACACACGCCACTTTTTAGAAATAGTGAAATTTGAGAAAGATCTTTAAAGTAGTGTAGAATGAATAGCCAGTGTATTTGCAGTGTCTCATTTAATAATGCAGAGACTGTGGGATGCATGCTGCTACGATGCTCATTCATAGACAAGTAAACCGAGGCTCAGAGAGCTGGGCTTTTATGCCCAAGCTCACCCAGCTGACAAGTGGCAGGACTGGGACTGGTACTCAGGTCTGTTGAAAGTGAAAGTGAAAGTTTTAGCTGCTCACCAACTCTTTGTGACTCTTTGTAGCGCGCCAGGCTCCTCTGTCCGTGGGATTCTCTAGGCAAGAATACCGGAGTGGGAAGCCATTCCCTTCTCCAGGGGATCTTCCTGATCGACCCAAGGGCTGAACCTGGGTCCCTGCATTGCAGGCAGATTCTTTACCATCTGAGCCACCAGGGAAGCCCCAGGCCTGTTGAGTTCCCCCCAGATTCGGGCTCTCAAATGCCAGGTTGTATGGCCCCTTAGTACATACACACAGGTGCAAAGCTGAGAGCCCCAGAGCAGAAGCAGGTGACCCTGGAGCAGCCTTGCCCTCCTCCCTTCTTCCTGGCAGACACACGATGGACCTGGTGTCTGTCCAGAGCTGCCGTCTTTCCTACTCACACCTTCCTCCGTTGAGGTGCACAGCTTGGCAGTTGACTGCCACTAGAATTGACAGGATGCAAAGAACCATGACCTAAAAAATGAAAATAATATTTTAATGCTTTGTCTTTTTCTTTTAGATGAAACATGGTTCTCTAAAGCATAGTGTTCTTTTTCCTTCACTTCAAATAACTTTCATTGTGAGTACTTGGAGACTCCACCCTGCAGTGTGGTAGGAGGAGCCTGGGATCACCCCACCCGCTCCCGTGTCCCCCTGGGCCATCAATCAAGGGCAGATGGGGGTCTCATGGATCATGAGTGTGCCCTGTAGAAGCAACATGAATGTGCCCTGTAGAAGCAACATCCTCCACTTGCTGGGGCAGGGGCAATCTAAGGAAACTAAAGGGGCCCTGGCCTGAAGAGGGCGGGGACTGAGACCCTGGCACTTTCTGTGAGCTGCACTCCACGCTGAGTCCTCTACATAGTCCAGACGCCTAGTTCTCTTGCTCACTCTGTGAGGTGGGTACTACTATTACCCCTGTTTCACAGATGGGGAAAGAAGTGCGATGTACTTGCCCAGGGCGGGCAGGAGATGGACCCCAGGCTGGGTGCAACCTTGAGCTCTGGCAGCAAAGATGAAATCAGGCCTCAGCTACAGACCATCCTGTGATCAGGCCTTGGCTTCCTTACCTGTAAACGAGAGAATGACACCTCCCCAGGGATGGCTGGATGGGGACGACCAGCAGAGAGTCACTGGGCACCCTCTAGGGCCTTGGGGTTCCTATAAGATCAGTCCCAGGAAAAGTATGTGTGCCTTTTGCCACAGCTGGAGAGGCTGGGCTATACCCAGGCTGGGCAGGGAGCGGGTACCTCTCACCCTCCCTCCCCTGACACACTGCTGCTGCTGCTGCTAAGTCGCTTTAGTCGTGTCCAACTCTGTGCGACCCCATAGACGGCAGCCCACCAGGCTCCCCCATCCCTGGAATTCTCCAGGCAAGAACACTGGAGTGGGTTGCCATTTCCTTCTCCAATGTATGAAAGTGAAAAGGGAAAGTGAAGTTGCTCAGTCTTGTCTGACTTAGCGACCCCATGGACTGCAGCCTACCAGGCTCCTCCGTCCATGGGATTTTCCAGGCAAGAGTACTGGAGTGGGGTGCCATTGCCTTCTCCGCCCCTGACACACAGATGGTGCCTAATTCAGAGACAGGCCATGCAAAATGCTGAGCAGTACACCCAGCACCCAGCAGGTGTCAGTAAATGTGGGCTACTGCTTGCCATTCGCTGCTGCTGCTGCTGCTGCTAAATCGCTTCAGTCGCGTCCTACTCTGTGCGAGCCCATAGACGGCAGCCCACTAGGCTCCCCTTGCCATTCGCAGAGAGCTTTAAATGTAAGCGTCCTAAGAGATGTTTGTGTTCTTGTCCATTGCCATCGCGGGTGCCTAGGACAGGACCTGGTGCATGGTAGATGCTCAGTTAAATACTGCCTGAAGAAATACATGAGTGGGTTTTTCCTGGTTGGACTTGATGGGACCTTGGCCAGGCTGCCGACGCTTCTGGAGGAGCGCTGTGTCTGGTTCGTGACTGTGCCTCTGGAGACTGCCTGGGAGCCTCACTCCTGCTCTGGGCAGCTGAGGAGGATCCAGCCCTGAGGGTTAATAAAGTGTGTGAGCCCCTGCCACTGTGCCCCGTGACTGAGGTGCTGGTCCCCTGCACACACACCAATAACACGTGTTCTCTCGCGCACACACACACAACAGCTAGATATTACACAAACGGCCCCTCCTGAACTCCTTGCATCTCCCATGATTTCTGGCCTTGAGGGTGGGCAGAGTCAGTGGCTAGAGAGTTGGAGGGTCCCCTTCCACCAAAGTCCTCTCTCTCTGATGACTCAGAAAGTAGAAGATGCTGCCCTGGGGGACCAGGCACCTTCGAGGTTTCCAGGGCTTTCCCCCAGTGCAGTGCTGATGCTGGAGGGACAGAGGAATGGACTCTTGAGGGAGACAGAATGTGCTGGAAGGGAGATAAGAAGTGCCAGAGATCCCTCCCTCCCACCCTGTGCCCTGATTCAGCGGATGCCCTTTGGCACAGGTTCACCAAGGGGCTCTGCTGAAGAGATCACAACTCCCAGGGGTGTCTCTAGGGTTTCTTTTTCCCTGAACTGGATCTCATGGGATTCCTTCTTGCTCTTCATTGACCACATCCTTTAAGAACATCTGGTTTAGGCATCCTATTGCTCCTCTGGGGAAATGAGGCTCAGAGAAGGGCAGTGAGCTACCCATAATCACACAGTATACTGGTGGAAGTTCAGGACAGCCGGGATCTTCTGACTCTGTCCTGAGTCTTTTTCTGATGCCGGAGATCAGGACAATCCAGCCAAGGGTGCCTGGTCCCGGGCTGTGTGCCGTGGGGACCTGGCCTCCGTGCTGAGAGGGTCTTGGTGCCAAGCAGCTGCTTTTGTCTCATGTCTGGCTTTTATTTCTTGGTCTTAGTGATTTCAATTTCAGGAGCATTTTCTTTGTGTGTGTTTTTATTCTCTCATCTCTCATTGTGCTTTCTTTCTGGGTAATCCGAGGCTTGCAGGCAGCTAACTACGATGTGTACATTCAAATGAAACGCAATAAAACATAATTGAATGTATTTCTTTCATGTCTGAGCAGCGGATTAATCTCCCTGGCACATTCTATTTCCTCTGTGCTCCCTCTGCTTTGCATCTGAGTATTTCCCTCTCCTTCCTAGAATCTCTGGGATCTGAGGAGCCCTGCAGCCCCTGCTCGTTGGAGATACGCAAATGACCCTGATATTACAGCCTCAGTCTTCATGATCTATGGGTGATGTTCCTGGAGCAGTGGAGAGGGAGCTACCAGCATCCATGTGGGCCTGGGAGGGCCACCGGCCCAGGGAGCGGGGAGGGCACAGGGGTGTCTGCCAACAGTGAGCATGGAGAGTGTCCGTGGGCAGGGCTGAGGGGTCTTCTGTGGACTCACCTGTCAGTTACCCAGGGGTCCCTAAGGGACGACATCAGGCCTCCACACACACACTGGGAACAGGCAGGTCCTTCTCTGTTGCTCTGGGGTTGAGGCTGGATGTTTGTGATCATGAATTTCAGCCAAAGCAGCCAGTGTGGGTTCCAAGTGAGTGGAGAGATTGGTAGGGAAGCCCCAGATGTGACCATGAATTGTGGGTTCAGTGCAGCTAGGAGACTGAGGATGGAGCTGAGCAGGAAGATTCCACTTCCTGAGCTTACTCCCTATGTGACCTTGGTGAATGACCCAACCCCCTGAGCCTCAGTTTTGCCATCTGTACTATGGGTGTATATCAGGACACTGTACAACAGGCTGTAGGGAGGATTAATGAAATGATGCTTGTTTTGGGTTGGCCAAAACTTTTGTTTGAGTTTTTCCATAAGGTGCTATGGAATAAAATGTCAGCATGATGCCTGATACACAGCGGGTCCTGAATAAATGGAAGCTAGTAACATTCATTTGTTCACTCATTCATTCATCGATCCTGCCCGCCTTGAGAGTCACTGCGTGCTGAGCTGTGTGCCAGTAGCTCACGGACTAGTGGTGAGACTGAACCAAGCTCTACAGGAGGGACATCAGCTGGGTTTTCTGGGAACAGAGAAGGGACAAGTAGCAAAGGGAATCAGAGAAAGCCTCCTGGATGAGGGGACACTTGGGCTGAAGAATGTCGGGAATTAGGGACCAGGAGGTGGTCTGGAGGCCTGAAGCTTTAGTCTGGAAGGAGGCGAGGCAGGGAAGGTGGGTTGAACAGGTGGTGCTGGGAGCCATGGATGGTTCTGGAGCAGGGGAGGCCTGTGGTCAGAAGGTGGGGCCTCTCAGAGATGGGAGACCTGAACGGAGACTGTGCTCCTCCATGGAGATCGTGTCCCTCCTGGCCCTCCCGTCTCTCGGGCCTCCATCTGGGGCTCCCCAGAGTGACTCTCGTTCTCTGTCCTCCAGTGTGACCTCAGGGACCGCTGGCTGGAGACGACATCCCCCTAGTTCCCGGCTGTGGTGGGGCCCCTGGTCCTCCTCCCTTCACCCTGTATCACTGTCCTGTTTCCCACAAACCTTCTCTGAACACAATAAACTCGGCCAGTTCTTCTCCCTGCATCCCTTCTTCCCACCAGTATTTACTGAGCAGCTACGATATGCCAGGCCCTGTTCTAGGAACCACAGCAGTGAACAAAGCAATGATATCCTTGGCCCTGAGCTCACTGCCTACTGGGGGGCACAGAAGTCCCCGAAAGACCTGGAACCCGTCCTGTGATCAGTGTGCCCAGGATGAGGGTCCCAGAAGACTGTCAGGGTTTGACCTTGTCAGGACGGTCAAGGAGGGCTTCCTTGAGGAGATCTGAGGGGTGACGGGCAAGGAGGGGAAACTCTGGGAAGATGGGGAGGAAGCGTATGCTTTGGGCCATGAAAACAGCTTGTACAAAGGCCCTGTGGTGGGAGGCGGGTGAATTCAGGGCCTGAGTGGTGGTGCTCGAGGCTGAAAGGAGACTTGAGGGAAATGGAAGAAGCTGGTGGGAGCAGTGGGAGGGACAGAGGATGCCCCCAGGGTTCCTGGAGGAGGGCGCAGCCTCCAGTGCAGCCAGGACCTGGGACCAGGCATGGGGGAAGGTCACGGTCCCTGGGGCTGCCCCTCTTTGGTCTTTCCCTTCCTCACCTTCCAGGTGTAAGAGTTTTCCTCTTGCTTTCTCTTCCACTGTGTTTTCCATCTCTCCCTTCCTCCTAAGGGATGCACCCCTAAGGAACAAGGAATAGAGGAGCCCAGAGAGGGAGTGGGATTTCCCAGGGCCACACAGCGATCTTGGGCCAAGCTGGAGGCAGTTCCTGAGCAGTAGTTCCTTCCACATGGTGCCCGCTGCCCCCCTGGAACGACACAGCAGTGAGCCAAGGCCTCTGCCTTGCAGGTCCTGAGCTAATGGCTCAGTCACTCCCTGAACCAATATTTAAAGAGACACTGTGGTTACAGTGTAATTTTTTTTCAGAGGATTCACAGAGAAATTGATAAATGGGTCCTGTCCCTTCCCAGGAGATTTTAGATTTCCTTTTTCTTTTTTCTTCCACTTTAAAAAAACCTGACTGTCTCCCTCACAGATTCCCTCTCTCCCATAGTACCTGGAGTTACCGGAGAAAACTCGCTGGGGGCTTCTCTCAGGGTGTGCCCTGGGTTGACTGTGCCCTGCAAGGGCGGGTGCCCGGAGGCTGCAGAGGCTCAGAGCTCCTTGCCTTGTCCCCTCTGGTGCCATGGGCTTCTTGCCGCCTCCTCCAGGGAGTGGTGAACCTCTTTGTGCTTCAGCGGTCTCATCTCTAAAATGAGGATAACTCCACTTGGCCCTCGAGATGCTGGGGACGTCACAGATAAGCCCTTTGCAAGGCTCTGGCACTTTGTGAGTCATCGAGAAATCAGGAAATACATGATGCATTATAACTGTGGGATTCACAGACAACCACGGGGTTTATGAAAAAGCACATTTCTGCCACACGTGAGGCAGAGTGGATGAGAGTGGGGATACAGGCTGGAGGTGGTTAGTGGGGCCTGGCCTTCTTTCCGCCTGCCCCTAGGCCCCTACTTTAGAGACAATATCAGGAGATCACATTCGAGGACTTGAAGCATGTGAGGTATAGATAGGGTCCTCCTCCGTGGGGCCTGGCACACACGTGTGCACACACACACACGATCACACACGTGTGCCCTTACACACCCTTGCTGGGAGGCAGAGGGCCTGTTTTCAGAGATGGAGACACTGCCACTCTGGTCATTTCTGAAGGTAGAGGAATGGTAGTGTTGGGGGAGGAGGGGAGCTGCCGTGGGGAGTATCCCAGAGGCACTTCTGTGGCTTAGGAGGGGTCCGCAGGCCATGTCCCAGGGGTCTTCACAGTGGGTTGGTTGGGGGGAGGGGAGGATCTACTTCTAGAGGTCCTACTGTGTGCCCAGCTGTGCACAGGTCTTGCATCTGTGAGTCATGGAACCGGCAGCTCCCCAAGGGGTAAATGTCATCAAGGCCATGGCTTTTGCAGATGAGGAAACCAAGTTAATTGGCTAATGCTGGATCTTTTATGTCCACTCTGGTGACCTCTTTAATGATGCTTTCCAAGGAGGAGTTTTTACTCTTCCCCTCCTGGTCCTCTTCCTGATTCTTACAGAAGCAGGAAGAGGAAGGCTGTGGTGGACTGGGACTCCAGCCTCCACACCTTCCCACATCACATACTTCCTGATTCCTGTCCCCTTGGACCTTTCCAGGCCCCAGGAATGCGAGGCACCAGTGGGAAAAAGAACAACAACAAAAAAGACTCATCAGTTTTGCCAAAAACTCTTTCTGGATAACCCACAATTATGTCAAGCTCTTAACAGAGTTCTCATGATAGAATGAGTCTTCTTTCATACCTTGATCTTATTTGCTGGATAAATAAATTCTATCAAACCTCTTGAAGCCAACTGTCAAAGTAAGGCATTTCAGGGGAGATAGATCTCTGACTCTGATGGCAGAATTCATTTGATTTGATTCTTTAATTCAGTTTCTCTGCAAAACTTGGAGCTGAAATTTTAGAGCCTGTTCACTTAATGGTTTTCCTCACTTCTCCCACCTTCTCTTCTCCCCATGCCCCGTCCTCTGTCTCTTACAAAATAATGCAGCAAAGAATTGCTGCAGACGTAGTGATAACCATTTGGTTTTTTGCAACAATTTCTAGCGGGGAAATGGGAAAGCACAAAGCCTGTTTCTCCAGTTTGGGGAAGGAGGCGCTGGCTGTCAAAGGCTCCAGGAGCCAAGGGGGCTGTGCACGGGGTGGACGGGGTTTCTGACCTGGAGTCTGTGCCAGCAGGATTGAGAAGCAGGGGCCATCTGGGGAGAAGATTCAGCCTTATTTCTTTGAATAATCTTTTCCTCTAGTCCCTGCTCTCCACCCTGCACCATCTTCCACCTCCATCTCCATGTAACTTCAGAACCTTACCTTGTATTTGCAAAGCACTTTTAAATCCATTAGTTTCACTTAGTCATTAATTTACTCCTTCCCTCATTCGTCTACATTATTCACTTCATGACAGTCATGGGACTGCTGTGGGACTGTGACTCATGTGGAGCTCTGGGGGTCAGATGCAACAAGATACAGTGTTCGCCTTTAGAAGTCCAGAGTCTGATATTTGAGACAGAGATGTAGACAAATAGCCTTGACTCTGTGTGTTGAGGGTTATGAGAGATGTGAGCTGGGCGCATAGATCAGTTGGGATGTATTGAGTATCAAGTAATAGAAAATTCAACAACAGGGACTCAAGTCATTGAGATGTGAAATGATTGAGCCCAAAATGACTTCTGGACGGAGGTAGTCCTAAGGTGGGACAGATATTCAGTGATGCCAAAAAACCAAGGTCTTTCCCTTTTATTCAATATTGTGTATTGACCATTCTGGACTTTTCCCTTACTGCCTCATGGTTGCAGTATGGCTGCCACAGCTCCAAACATCATGTCTTGCATTGCAGCATTCAAGTTGAGAAGAAGGGAGTACAGTGAGGCAGAAAAAGTATTTCCCAAATGTAGTCCCTCCATCAGTAGCTTTCTCCTCATACCTCAATAGCCATATCTGGGTCACTTATATACTCCCAAAACAATGTCTGGAGAAGGGGGATGGAGTGCCAGGTTTGTCTACATTCCTGGGCTGGGGAGGCCAACCAGCTCTGAGCCTGTTGCTGCAGAACAAAGCTAGGGTTCTGTGAAAGAAGGAAGGAGGGGTGGGCTGCTGGGCAGGCAGCCACAGATGTCTGCCACTTTCTCATCAGTGCTTGTGACTAAGTGTCCTGGACAGTGTGGGGTCCGGGGTGGTGGCCCAGCCTGAGCCTTGTGGGGAGAAAGCCCTACTCTGAGCCTCTGTCCCTTGTGGGCTGATCAAGGGTGTATCAGCAGCCAGGAGCCATCACAGCAATTAGCCCTGTCTGTGAAATGGGTACATGTGCCTCTTTTTCTCAGTCCTGGGGTGACAGCAGCAGGAGCATCAGTTCACACAAGTGAGCACTTTCTGTGTGTGCTGGGCGTCCTTCACTTGCATGTACTTCCTTAATCCTCAAAGCCACCCTGCGAGGAGGGAGTTGTTTTCATCCCCATGTTACAGCCAAGGAAA
This sequence comes from Bos grunniens, assembly GCF_055505025.1. NCBI lineage: Eukaryota > Metazoa > Chordata > Mammalia > Artiodactyla > Bovidae > Bos > Bos grunniens. The sequence goes on from NC_141166.1 coordinate 13,350,705, forward strand.
CTGAGGCTAAGGGGTGACCCCAGGTGAGTGAGGGAAGACTGGGCTCCAGCTCTGACCCCCTGCAAGGCCCCTGGGTGGAGCCTCAGGCAGGTTGGTGCTCAGCAAACCCCTCCTCTCTGGCTGTCACCTGGTCCAGGCTGGTGGCTGGGGCTGACCTCTCTCCTGACCCTTCTCTCTATTCCTCCTGGAGCTAGAGGGCCCCAGGACCTGCCTGGGATGTGAGGAGATTTACCCACCGTCCCTACTCTGCCTCCTCCCCAGGAAAATGAGTGGAAAGGTTCCATGTCCTGGGTGATGGGGACACCTGACTCTCAGGCTGGGGTCCCAGTGTCTTCGTTGTGAATTGGCAACTTACATTCTCAGGGAAACAATGCACACTTATTCAGAACATAAGCATATGCTAATGATGGAAAATAACCATCCATATTTATAGATTTATCAAAATATGCAAAGCCATCTGACAATCACACATCTACAGCAGGTCACAGTTAATAACTGCACACCAGGCTCCTGGCCAGCACCGTGATACAAGCTTGGACACTAAGTGTGAGATGAGACTGCTGCCAAGCCCTGTGAGGGGCCTTGGATGTCACTCCTGCTGACCCCCCACTCAGACTTGTGCCCATCCCCACCATTTCCGGTCTTCCTGGTCCTCTCGACTCTAAGACAGGCAGCCTTGTGGGGGATAGATGTGGGAGAGACCCTGAAGACCACAGAGAGGGGACCTCTCCTTCCTAGATGGGGAAACTGAGGCTTCACTCATCATTCTCAGACCTAACAATTTGCTGAGTGCCTGCCACCTACCAGACTCTGTTCCGGGCACTGGGATGAGCTGATGTTCCCTTTGGGGAGACAGCAGTGCCAGGTGGTGATGGGCCACATTCAGAGCCAGAAGTGGGCAGTGGGAGAGACTGATAGGAGGGGGCAGCAGGGGCCCAGGAAGACCTCGCTGAGCAGGTGACATTGAGCAGAGAGCTGAAGGCTGAGCCGTGTTACCCCCGGGGGTAAAATGTGCAGAGGCTTGGTGAGTGGGGGACCGAGCCCCCCCAGGGAGGACACCCTTCCATGTACTCTTGGGTTCTGAAAATGTTTGTCTCTGGGTCACAAGCCGGGCTGCCATGCTGAGGGCACGGGAAGCAAAAAGGGGCAAGGGTGGGTCCCCAGCTTCGGGGACTCCTTAGGGACTTGAGGTTTAGATAAATGACCATCCACAGTCGTCAGGCACTGGGATGTCCCAGGAAATATTTAGGACCTGCCCAGGCTAGGTGCTCAGGTGGCTTTGCATGGAGGTTCTTGGCTGCAGGGGGTCTGGAGGCTGGGGAAGGGAGACACAGGGGGAGGGCAAAGGCCATTCCATTGGGCAGAGGGAACAGCAGGCGTGGTGGCCTTGAGGACTTGGGGGGCTTGAGGCAGACAAACTTGGTGAGGAAGGAGAGGCTGGGGGTGTGGGGCACAGGTGGGGGCAGACAGGCAGGCCTGGTGCACAGGACCCGGGTGAGGTGGGAAATCTGGCTGCATAAGGGAGGAACAAGGGTGGTAATGAAGGCTTCAACTCCTGGCTCAGGGCGGAGATCCCTGTTTTGGGGGGCTGGGGTCAAAGAAGAGTGAGGGGGCAGGGTAGGGGTGCAGCTCTGTCTCACTGGAGAGAGTTCTCAAGCACTGGCCAGGATGGGCTCCTTGGAAGCCTCTGGGATCTCCTTCTGGGCAGCTTAGTGGCCTGGATGGGTCAGCCAGCTGCCCACATAACAGAGGCCAGAGGCTCACACAGATGGGGACTGATGCCCTAGACAGCAGGCTCAGGGCCGCTGGCTCTGCCCCTTGCAAAGACAACGAAAGGCTCTCTAGAGTCTGCTGGGAAGGTCCCAACACCTTTGGCTGGTGCCGGAACTCAGGCCCCCAAGACTGGGCCTCATTGCACCCCTCCTCCAACTCCCTTCCACCCTCCGAGGGAATTCCTGGCTGGACAGCGGATGAGCATAGAGGGGTGGATATAAAACAGAAGGTGCTCCCAGAGCCACTGCGCCAGGTCTAACAGCTCTCCAGGGACTCATAGTCCCCCTGAGGCTGGCGCTATCTTAGCCCCACCTCGATGTCGCAGAGGTGAAACGGAGGGGCCAGGGTTTACAGCAAGGATTTCAACTCCCATGTCTTCATCCAAGTCCATGGCAGCCACTGGCTCTGCTTCTTAAGCTTCATCTCCTATGCATTGTTCATCCATTCGATAGTCTTTATTGGGCCCTGACTCTTGCTGGTGCTGAGGAGGTAGCAGAGATACCTGACCAGCCCTGCTGGTGGGGCCCTGCCAGGGGCAGGAAGCTTGCTCTAGAACTCTTGAGTGATTCCAACCGGAAGTCAGAGGTCTAGAGATTGCAGAAGAGTCCTAGCAATGACTTCCTGTCTATCTATCTATCCATCCATCTATCCATCATATACCTATTATCCACCATCTATGTATATCTGCATCCACATCTTTCCATTGCAGAGCATCGCATTATGCTTTGCACTGTTCACCCATCACATCAGTTCACCAGCTCCATGAAGGAAGCTTCCCGTCTCCCTAGTTTTTGTATGAGGTGAATGATCCCAGAGCTAAATCCCAGCAGAGGTGAGACTAAATCCCAGCTTTGTCCCTGATCCCTATCTCACACTGCTTCCACCTCCCAGAGCTCCAGAAGCTGCTGTGCTCTTCCTAATGTCCTGAGGGTCCGGAAGTGCCCTGTCAAGCTGTCCTGTTCTGTATCTCTTACAATCGCAATAACTATCTTAAGCTCTGCATTCATAATCCACAGCGATTTTACCCTTTCATCGTCCGACTTTGCTTAACCTGCCCTGACTCTCATCTTCTGTGAGTGTTGCTTTTGGAGAATCTGTGAAAAGACACTGTGCCCCTAGAATGCCCAGCCAGTTTCCCCATCTCCAGCCCGAGCCCTCCTGCTTCCCTTCGAGTCCCGTCCAAATCGTCTTCAGCTGCTCTTTTCTCCAGGGTCCACTTCAGACTTTCTGAGTTTATGGCTGTCACATAACGCTATTAGCCATGACAATGGCAATTAGAACAATTATGCTGGGCCATAAACTTCCACAGGATTTAGGACTGACGCTGAGTTTTTGGAGCTAAGGCAGTCGCCAGCCACCCCTGACAGCTTCCACCCAGCAGACAGTGCTGGCCACAGACCCAAAGGGTGCTGTCCCTCTGGATCAGTGCTGCCCTGCGCAGCGGGGCCCCTGCGCGAACCCCACATCTGGATGTTAGCCATCAAGCCCGCAGAGCTGTAAAGGTCAACTCTCAATAGAGCAGGAAGAGCGGGGACTGGGGAGCAGACTGCTGGGGTTCAAGGCCTGGCTCCAGCACTTCTGGGCTGTGCAACCTTGGGTGAGTTTCTGAACCTCTCTGGGCTTCAGTATCTTTGTCTGTAAATTGAGGAGTTAGCAACAATTCTTCCTCTGTGGAATTGCTGAGCCAAGTAAGTGAAACAGTGCCTGTCAAGGGCTGAGCGCAGGGCCTAGCAGTCAGCTCTCACCATTCCAGGCCCCAAGGGGGTGCCTCTAAAGCTCTCTCTGCCACCACTGCACTTGGCATTGAGAAACTGAGGCCAAGAAACACTAAATTTAACATTTGAGAACAAGACAGTATATGACTGTGCTAAATTATGCAGGACGGACAATTAGAGAACAAAACGATCAGTAATAAAGGGCTAATTAGGCGGGACAGACGCTCAGCAAGCTCAGAACCTGAGATGCGGCCTGGGACAGACGGCCTCACCAGGGCCCGGCACTCTCGGTAAAAACACGGAGTTGTCTTTTAATGTAACTCATACTTACTGTAAAACCCTGAATATGTGCAAAATGTATGTAAAGCCATGGTTTCTCACCTCCAAAGACAGAATGCTTTTTCTCATTCTTTCTCTATTTATACACAAGTATATATTTTCATATTTCATTTCCCATTGGTGTGACTGTGCTCTGATCATTTCCTCTCCCATCATGGGTGAGGGAGGGACACTCCATCCTAAGCAGAATGAAATGGCTAAACACATAATGGGCAGATGTGAGGGACGCAGTCTGTTAGCCTTGTACACTCATAGCCTGGGAGAGGAGGATGTTCCCGGCCATGCAGGGCCACACGAGGTTCGCACTTGGGAGCAGAGTGAACCAGGAGGGGCAATGGGAGGCAGGCTTAGGAGTAGCAAGCGGGTGGGTTGCCTCCTGGTCCCCACAGAGGATGTGATGGGTTTGATTGAATAAACTCCACTGTGGCTGGCAGCTGTAGCCTATTAGGTGAGGATCTGGGGGAGCACAGCTGCTCTGGCTGACTGGGGAACTAGCTGGATGGGGGGCTTTTCTGCTGGATGGGGCATATTTGGCAGGAGTGGGGGAACTCTGGGTGGCCCTTTGAGGTCCTGAGAAGGTCAAAGATGTTGAGGCAGCAGATGAAAGCTTTGGGCTTCTAATACAGACTGTCAGGATAAGCAGGGGTGTGCTCTGATAATCTCCTCCCTCTCCTGAAACAACAAAGCTGGTGTCACGTGTCCACTGCAGTGAGCAAGGAAGGCTTTGTTCATCACAGACCCTCAGGGATTCAGGCTGATGGAAGTGCCTCGGGATGCTGCCATTCCCACATGTGGCTCCAAGGCCACTTCAGGAAGGAGGAGGGACTGGAGTTTGAGCTCTGGGTCTGAAATGCTCCCTCCTCCCTCCCAGAAGCAACACTCCCTACCTCTATTCATGTCTCCTTGGCCAAAGCAAGTCTCACCGGCCAGGCCTGATGTGAAGGTCACAGATGCGCCATTCTCCTGGGGGTGGGGCAGAGGAGGACTGGGTGCTGATGAATCCCAGCCATGCCCTTCACATGCCACACACACCAACTTGGGTCTTTCTTACTTGAAACTCTGCTCTGACCAGTTATCCATTTTTAAATATATTTTTGGGAATGCAGTTGATCCTTGAACACCATGGATTTGAACTGTAGGGATTCACTTATACTTGGATAATTTTTGATAATAAATACTATGGTTTTACAGGGTCAGTGGAAACAGTGACAGACTTTATTTCCTTGGGCTCCAAAATCACTGCAGATGGTAACTGCAGCCATGAAGTCAAAAGATGTATGCTCCTTGGAAGAAAAGCTATGACCAACCTAGAGAGCATATTAAAAAGCAGAGACGTTACTTTGCCAACAAAGGTCCATCTAGTCAAAGCTATGGTTTTTCCAGTTGTCGTGTATGGATGTGAGAGTTGGACCATGAAGAAAGCTGAGCGCCGAAGAATTAATGCTTTTGAACTGTGGTGTTGGAGAAGACTCTTGAGAGTCCCTTGGACTGCAAGGAGATCTAACCAGTCCATCCTAAAGGAAATCAGTCCTGAATATTAATTGGAAGGACTGATGCTGAAACTGAAACTCCAATACTTTGGCCACCTAATGCGAAGAGCTGACTCATTTGAAAAGACCCTAATGCTGGGAAAGATTGAAGGCAGGAGAAGGGGACGACAGATGGTTGGATGGCATCACTGAATCAATGGACATGAGTTTGAATAAGCTCTGGGAGTTGGTGATGGACAGGGAGGCCTGTCAGACACAAAGAGTCAGACACAACCGAGCTACTGAACTGAACTGAACTTTCCCTCAGCATCCACACTGCAGTTCACCGTTAATGCTGGGGTGTCTCCTCTTTCTAGAGTCCGAGCTTCTCCCTATTTGAGATGTGGGGCTCTGGTGGACACTTGCTGTGGCAGTGAGCACCCTAAATGCTGGCTGGCTCCCCATGTGAGATGCTGTCCTCAATGAGATGCTGTCCTTTGCTGGTCACAGCAATCCTATACAGCGGCTTCTAGTGAAAGTGAAAGTCGCTCGGTCCTGTCCGACTCTTTGCAACCCCATGGACTATACAGTCAATGGAATTTTCCAGGCCAGAATACTGGAGTGGGTAGCCTTTCCCTTCTCTAGGGGATCTTCCCAACCCAGGGATCTAACATAGGTCTGCCACATTGCAGGCGGATTCTTTATCAGCTGAGCCACAAGGGAAGCACAGCGGCTTCTAGGGAAACATCTGTTCTCACAGGGGGTCGCAGGCCTGGCCCAGAAACCACCCAGCTTCACACAGATGCCCAGGGCTGGGCCGGGGCTCCCAGCTGGCTCCTCAGGATTCAGGGCGGGGCTCTGAGGGCTCCCAACAGGGTTCTCATGCAGATGTGACTATTCTAGGCCATTCCAGACAGAGTATGGATACTGACTAGGGTGTGAGGTGACCGCACCAAGCCACTGCCAGCACTGAGGGTCTTGCTAATGTCCTGGGGAGACATGGATCGTCAGTGGTTCCATTTGCATTTCTCCTCCCCATTCTGAGCCCTGAGCCGCTCCCTTTTGGGGTTGCATGGACCCGGGGAGACCAGGACAGGCCCTCTTCCACTTCCACAGCCCTCTCTTCCACCGCGTTCCTCCCAGGTCTGTTCATCCACCAGAGCCCCCTGACCTTCGTGTCCTTATCCCAGGACGCAGGCGCTGCACGTTTCCCCAGGTACACAGGCAGCTGGAAGGATGGTGCTCAGGCGCGCGGTGGGGCGCGGCGCTCATCCAGGTGAGCCTTCCTGCGGCCTGGGACGGGCGCCCCCTGGTGGTCCAGTTACTCAGTTCAGTTCAGTTCAGTCGCTCAGTCGTGTCCGACTCTGCGACTCCGTGGACTGCAGCACGTCAGGCCTCCCTGTCCATCACCAACTCCCGGAGCTTACCCAAACTCATGTCCATTGAGTCAGTGATGCCATCCTACCATTTCATCTTCTGTCGTCCCCTTCTCCCCACGCCTTCGATCTTTCCCAGCATCAGGGTCTTTTCAGATGAGTCCAGCTCTTCGCATCAGGTGGCCAAAGTATTGGCGTTTCAGCTTCAACATCAGTCCTTCCAATGAATATTCTGGACTGATTTCCCTTAGGATGGACTGGTTGGATCTCCTTGCAGTCCAAGGGACTCTCAAGATTCTTCTCCAGCACCATAGTTCAAAAGCATCAAATCTTAGGCGCTCAACTTTCTTTATAGTCCAACTCTCACATCCATACATGACTACTGGAAAACCACAGATTTGACTAGACGGACTTTTGTTGGCAAAGTCCAGTTACTAGAAGGAGTTTCTTGCCCTGGGCTGATGGAGCACCGGCTGCATTTGTAAACATTTTGTCTCCCGACATGTCTACCTGTGGAGCATCACTGATACCATTGATACCAATATCCTGTAAAGATTCCTTCCCTACCCACAGCTTCTCTGCCGCGTCCAGGCTGGGCCCCCATCATTGCTCACTGGCACTCCTGCAGCAGCGTCCATCCTTGATATGCGGCTTCCACTGTCTCCCCTTCAACCGCCCATTCTCCACACGGCCGCTAGAGAGAGCTTCAGAAACATTCTCCAGTACTCTGCGTGGGTTTCCAGTGTACTTGTCCCGAGTCCTATGCAATATTGCTCTTTACAGCATCGGACCTTGCTTCTATCACCAGCCCACCTGATCTGCCTCTTGAGAAATTTGTATGCAGGTCAGGAAGCAACAGTTAGAACTGGACATGGAACAACAGACTGGTTCCAAATAGGAAAAGGAGTTCGTCAAGGCTGTATGTTGTCACCCTGTTTCTTTAACTTATATGCAGAGTACATCATGAGAAACTCTGGACTGGAAGAAACACAAGCTGGAATCAAGATTGCCGGGAGAAATATCAGTAACCTCAGATATGCAGATGACACCACCCTTATGGCAGAAAGTGAAGAGGAACTCAAAAGCCTCTTGATGAAAGTGAAAGTGGAGAGTGAAAAAGTTGGCTTAAAACTCAACATTCAAAAAACGAAGATCATGGCATCCGGTCCCACCACTTCATGGGAAATAGATGGGGAAACAGTGGAAACAGTGTCAGACTTTATTTTTCTGGGCTCCAAAATCACTACAGATGGTGACTGCGGCCATGAAATTAAAAGATGCTTACTCCTTGGAAGGAAAGTTATGACCAACCTAGATAGCATATTCAAAAGCAGAGACATTACTTTGCCAACAAAGGTTCGTCTAGTCAAGACTATGGTTTTTCCTGTGGTCATGTATGGATGTGAGAGTTGGACTGTGAAGAAGGCTGAGCACCGAAGAATTGATGCTTTTGAACTGTGGTGTTGGAGAAGACTCTTGAGAGTCCCTTGGACTTCAAGGAGATCCAACCAGTCCATTCTGAAGGAGATCAGCCCTGGCATTTCTTTGGCAGGAATGATGCTAAAGCTGAAACTCCAGTACTTTGGCCACCTCATGCGAAGAGTTGACTCTTTGGAAAAGACTCTGATGCTGGGAGGGATTGGTGGCAGGAGGAGAAGGGGATGACAGAGGATGAGATGGCTGGATGGCATCACTGACTCGATGGACGTGAGTCTGAGTAAACTCTGGGAGTTGGTAATGGACAGAGAGGCCTGGCGTGCTGCGATTCATGGGGTCGCAAAGAGTCGGACACGACTGAGCGACTGATCTGATCTGATCTGTCCCAAGTCCTTACCTGACTTTGAAGCCTAAGGCAGTCTGACTCAGCCGACCTCTACACCTGCCCCATTCCCTCCATTCCTTGAGGGATGGCGCAGTCACACAGGCCTTTTTTTCTGCCACTCGAACCTCCAAGCCTTTGCAGGTGCTGTTCCTCTGTCTGGAGCATCCTCCAGGCATCTCACCTGATTGACTTCTAAGTGTCCATTAGGTCTCAGCATAGAAAAGCCATTCCCTCCAGGAAGCCCTCCTGACCTTCCCCTGACAGGATAGGCCTCCTGTGGCCCTCATCTTATTACCACTGATTCCTTACATAGTTATTGCTTTAATTTCAATTTCAATTGGAAACCTCAAAGGGTGTCTTCATTGTCTCTCTGATATGAAAGGGTGTGTTTTATTCCTATCCCATCCGGCCCTGGGCTCTGGGTCCCCTTAGTCATCTATGTTTGCCATAGGCATCCTGGCACCCAGTCTATACTTGGTACACAGCAGGTGCTTAAACATCCTGGGGACCTGGCCTGTTCTGGGGGCACTGGGAGGCAAGCGAGACCCCTATGGGTGAAGGGAGGGGATGCCAGGACAAGGGGCACGAGTCAGTGTGGGACAAACCCCCAGGTGCTGCTCTAACATCCGCAGACAAGGTCCAGCACATACTGGTAAGTGGGCAGTCACGGGAAATCAAGTCAGGTATCTTCCCAACCCAGCAGGACCACTGGAACCACCGAGGACATTCCTCTCCCTCTGCAGAGGCTCTCCTGGCTAAGGAAGTCACTCTGACCTCAATTTCCTCCCTCCTCCCAGTGCCTTTGGAGCAAATTTGGCCCTGCCCCCTGCGTGGCCAAGATGCACCTCTGCTCAAAATCTGGCTGTAAAGTTCCTCTTGGCACTCTACTTTTACACTGAATGGTCTTAGTTTTTGCTGGCATTGGCCCCATTTTCCTGGGCAGAGATCTTGGGAACCCAGAGCCCAGGGCTGGATGGAAAAAGAATAAGAAAAAAACCCATTCATATCAGAGAGACATTGAAGATGGTCCGTTATGAAGTGAAGGGAACTAACTCTCAGCTAAAAAATAATTTGGCTAAATGACAGGCTCACATCACCTCCCTGTAGTCACCCCCAGGCACTTTCTCCTCCTTCTTCTTCCTGTTTTCCCCTCCTCTTCATGATGCTTTCTTTTTCCTTCATTTTGCTTGACTAGGAGACATCAGTTTTTGCAACATCATTTTCATGAAGATCTACCTGGGAAAGATTGGAGATAAACCCAGCAGAGCTGACAGCATAGCTCTGTTCACAGGAACCAAAGAAACCACTTTTCAAATAGCAAAAAAAAAAAAAAAGATTAGAAATTAGAACTCCAGTTACAGCTGGAGATGGAGGGAGAGGTGACCTGGGGGTGGGGCCCACCCTGCCTCTCTCAGGCTTCTCTCCAGCCTCATCTCTCCAGTCTCCCCTCCCTCCCCCTCCCTAACCCAGTGCTTCACACTGAACCTTGAAAGGTTAATAATCATAACACGTGATGTTTATTGAGAACATAGTATGTTCCTGATGCTGAGCTGAGTACTATAAACTAGACACCTTATTCATTCACCCCATATACCAAGTATGTCTTCTCCTTTCCTCCATTCGTTGGGCATTTACCGGTTGTTGGGCTGGAAAGCAAGCCAGCATTTATTGAGCAACTATTGTGTGCTGATGACCTCAGTTTATCCCTTCAAGGATCTGTTCTTACAGTCCAGGAAGTCAGGGCTCGTGGCTCAGGGCTGAGGTCCCACAGTACCTGCTCTGGGTCTCTTGGCCACCCAGTGAGGGTCTGACCAACACAGCTGTCATCCACCCCTCTTTCTCCAGTACAGTCTGCTCAGGGAACAGTATCATTGTAATTGCTGCTACTGTTGTGATTGTCATAAAATCCACACCCTAGCAACAACAGTAGCAGCTATACATCTTTTATACCAGGCACAGTTACCATCAGCTCCTATGATGACCTTTGACACATACTAACTGTGTAAGGCAGGACTTGGCCCTGGAGACAGACATGCATCAGCAAGGCTAAGGATTTGTTCAGGGTACCAGTGAGCTGGGTCTGACCCATTGCCTTTGCTGGGCTTGGATGCCAGGGTGTGTGATGTCTACAAGAGCCAGGAGGGCCATGTCTGCAGATGAGTAAGAAGCTGAGAAAACCTGACTGCAGAAGAAAGAATGAGACAGAAGAGCAGATGAGCCAAGATGAGACCCACAAGAGGAGAGGATGGACAGGGCTGCTGGGGCTCCTTGTTTCAGACCTGAGTCAGATCCAAGTGCAGTAAGCTCTGCAGGACCCTCAGGAACCAGTGCCTGCCCCTCCCCCTTTTTCTTTTCCTTAAACTAGATGGTGTTTTCTGTTTCATACAAAGAGCCCTGACTGAATGCCAAGAAAACCTATTTATTTTTAAAACCTGCATTTAAAAAAGCTCCGTTTCTAACAATGAGTGTCTCTCTCTTGGAGAGCCCTCATAAATAACAGAAAGGAAGTTTTTGTAAACCTTTATGGAAATGAAGCCCGCAATCTGGGCACACACTTGTTTAACAAGTGATAATTAACTGCTGACAATATAATTTCAGCATGTTTATCATTAGGAAGTAATCAAAGAGATCCTTGCGCTGGGGAGTCCGGTCTCATCTGCGGAGCTCAGTGCCTCTGAGGATGGATGCAGAGTTAGTCCCCGGGGTCCGCTGCTCCCTGCCAGCTGGTATTTGGATCCCAGAAACGGCACCTGTGTTTCATATCCCTGGGATTTCTGCGCTCCACAGACTCCTGGCAATTCCCAGAAGGCGGCCCAGGCAGCCCCTCTCTAAGGGATCATCCCCTCCTCTGGGCGTCCCTGAAGGTGCCTGGACCCAGAGCAGGGACTTGGCACCTGCTCCTTATGGAGGGAGGGGGACTCTCATCTCTGCAGCCCTTGCTAGGCCTTGGGTCCTGCAGGGGTCCCAGCCCATCTTTCATTTGACAGAGGAGGAAACTGATGCTCAGAAAGGTAGAGTCATTTGCTCAAGGGCACACAGCTTGGTGAGGAGCCAGATGGGAATAGGAACTCTGACCCCCACCTGACCCCCAAGTCTGGAGCACCCCCACCCTACACCCAATTTCATTTCTTTAGTGAGCTCAACTGCTCTGTGCCTCAGTTTCCTCATCTGTAAAATGAGGGTAAAGCTAGTATTATCCTTAGGAGGGCTTTTGAGGATGAAATTAAACTGATATATACACTACCCACACACACTCACAGCACTTAGCTTAGTGCACGACACAAAGTGTTAGCTATAATGCTCATTAATTATTATTAATAATATCAAGGAAATACTGATACTAGTATCAATTAATTATATAAATAATATTAGCAGTGTAGCATACTGCTCTACTAGGCAAACTTATTTCCTCCAATCCATGAGTCAGTTGCCTCTGCCCCCTTTAATCAGAGCTGTGTCCCTTTGGGACTCTGTCCAGAGCTCCAGAATCCATTTACAAGGGACACTGAAAGGGACTCGTGGCACTGAGTGTAGTGGTTAGGAGTCATTTCCTGGGTCTTGAAGGTCTGAGTCCTCTGAAGACAGGCATGTCCATTTCCTGTTGACTGCTGTCTCAAAAACCCCAGTTCTCTGACCCACACTCAGCTCTGGCTGACCATGACCTGTTGGAACACTTTAGTCCCCACTTCCATCCCCTGGGTCTAGAGGTCCCCAGAGTTTACAGCCCCTCCCATCCTTCCCCGCCACACCAGCTACACAGAACCACCCTCCGTCCCAGAACATTCCACATTGCACAGTCTCCAGCCCTTGTACACTGGTTCCTTTGTCTAGACAGCCTTCCTCCCTTCCTACTTGGTAGAATGAGCGTTCTGAGATCCAACTCAAACGTATCCTGCTAGATGACACCTTGAACCCAGGTCTGTCTGCCCTGACTGAGCACAGAGCTGCCTGATGCATTTCCTATGGCATCATTGTGTGCAGCTTGGCACACCTGCCTATGTGGTCTCAGTCTCCAGGGCACCCTGCCAGGTGGACTTCATTATCTCTGGTTTCCAGATGAGGCTCGGGGAAGAGAACTGACTTACCTAAAGTCACACGCCCAGAAAGCCCCCGAGCCCAGATGGACACCCAGGTGTGGACAGAGCCCCAGGTGACCGCCTTTCCATTTGGGGCTCATATGAATCTAGATCGCTCCCTCCCTAAAGGCAGCAGGGCATGGTGCTCTGTGAGTGTGCGCTCATATTTGTCACTGGTCTAGGCCTCAGGGACAGAAGCTCTGGGCACTTCCCACACAAACCCAGGCACATGGGCAAAGGAACAAACATGCCCACACATCCAGGTGAACGCTGGCATGTTCCCAGAGATGTTAACGAGCGCGTCGGCTGTACTCCAAATCAGTGTCCACACGCGGCCCCGTGAGCTGAGCCCTTACTCATAAATCCACCTGCCTCCTGGATCCCTGCCCAGATATTCCCCGGGACCTCAGACTCAGCGCAGGTGGGCCCAGGGTAGGGGGGTGCAGGGGACAGACCTATCTCAGAGACTTGCTTCTGACTCCTGTCCTGAAAACCCTCCCTCTACGAGCCCTAGAAACATTTGTTCAAATATAGTGGAAAAGACAGGCTCAGCTCCAGGGAGTGGGGAGGAATTGACAACCAGGGTGGCAGGTATACAAACTTGGGTGGCTGCCTTGCTGGAGGCGGGAGTGAGACTGTAAGTCTTGGGAACTCGAGGGCTCAGGCATAGCATTCTCTCAGGATAATGGAGGCTTTGTCATGGGAACCCAGGATTTGGGTGTATGGCCCCCATAGGGAGTTGGAGTCTTTGAAGATCTATGTCTTTAGTGAACAAGTGTATCAGAAAAAAATTCCATTTAGAAGTTCTAGGAGTCTGCAATGGGCTTCCTAGGTAGCTCAGCTGGTAAAGAATCCACCTGCTTTGTAGAAGCCCTGGTTCAATCCCTGGGTTGGGATGATCCCCTGGAGAGGGGAATGGCAACCCACTCCAGTATTCTTGCCTGGAGAATCCCCATGGACAGAGGAGCCTGGCGGCCTATTGTCCATGGGATGCAAAGAGTTGAACATGACTGAGTAACTAAGCCTAGCACAGTAAGCACAGGAGATTGTAGGGAAGTAAGTCTGTCTCCATCTGGATTCTTGGTAGGGTAACAACAAAGAGTTCCCTTGGAAAATTGTAGGCAAATCGGCACCTCCCTTGGGCTGATGGTTTTAATTTATCCCATAAGTTAGATTTTTGAACAGAGAAGCCAAGGAACTAAGCCGTAACTGGTCCCAGGCTGATGATATTTCTAGGGGAGCTGAAGAATCCAGAGTAGTTCAGTGGGCCACACCTTCCACTTGGCAATACAGGATTCCCACAGATAAGGCCCCAGTGAAGAGGAGCTCAAAAACCAAAATTCTAGAACCAGTGAAGAATAGACATTATGCATGAGAAGTAGCAGATAAAAAAGAATAGGAAGAGAATCTAAAGAACCTCACATAATAGAATGATTCCAAGGGAAACTCTAATATAAGTATGTTTATATTAAAGACATAAAAGAATCAAAATCATTTGGGGGGATGAATAGGTGGAGCACAGAGAATTTTTAGGGCAATGAAAATAATTGACACATTTATAATGGGAAATAAATGTGATTATATATGTATCAAAATCCATAGGATGTACAACAGTAAGAGTGAACCCTACTGTAAACTATAGATTTTGATGGTTACTATTTTTTCATGTAGGTTCACCAAACATCACTCTGGGAGCCCGGGGCGTTGATAACGAAGGAGGCTGCACGTGGCGGGGGCAGCCGGGATGCGGGAAACGTCTGTGTGCTGTGCTTTGTTGCTCGGCTGTGTCTGACTCTTTGTGACCCCACAAACTGTAGTCCACCAGGCTCCTCTGTCCATGAGGATTCTCCAGGCAAGATTACTGGAGTGGGCTGCTATGCCCTCTTTCAGGGGATCTTCCCAACCCAGGGATTGAACCAGGTCTCCCACATTGCAGGCGGATTCTTTTTACCATTTGAGCCACCGGGGAAGCCGGGTAACAAAGGAGGTACACGTGGTGGGGACAGAGGCGATATGGGAAATGCCTATACTGTCCTGTAAACTTTGCTGTGAACGTAAAACTGGTCTTAAAAATTATCTTTAAAATTCATGAGAATGGAACCAAGTACTATGAAAAAAGGAGCAAGCATGTTAAAATTTTTTTTCTCTAAAAATGAAATATAGAACCAGTGAATTAAAAACTCAGTGAATGAATGAGCAGGTTAGGCAAAACTAGAGAGAAAATAAGTAAACAGGAATATTAACAAAACGAACATTTCCAGAATATAGATCAGAAAAGTAAATTGTGGAAAATATAAAAGTGAGATCAAGAGACATTAGATTAAAATAAGATGATTCATCATACATGAAATAGGTTTCCTAGAATATAGGAAAAGGGAATAAAAGAGGAAATAAATAAATAAGGACCCAGAACTTTTCAGAACTTATGGAAAGGTAATTTTCAGATTCAGAAAGCCTGAAGAATCCTAAGAAGGCTTTGAAAATAATCTATATTTATATCTAGATCTACTTCTTGATCTGCTGATACTTATATCTATATCTGCATCCATACCAATGGAATTAATCCTACAACTACAAACATAATGTTGAGAAGAAAGAAAAAATAGACACAAATGAGGACATACAGTGTTATTTTGTTTATTTAACTTCTAA
Source organism: Bos grunniens (assembly GCF_055505025.1). Classification (NCBI taxonomy): domain Eukaryota; kingdom Metazoa; phylum Chordata; class Mammalia; order Artiodactyla; family Bovidae; genus Bos; species Bos grunniens. Next base: position 13,365,927 of record NC_141166.1, read on the forward strand.
AACAGGCACAACAAATCTATAAACTGGTTAGAACTGGTGGAGTGGCAGTGAATGGAAGGGAGCATGAGGGAACCCATGAGAAAGAAGTTTCCAATTTGAAAAAGGCAACAAGAGAAGAACAGATCAGTTGAGAGAGACAAATACAGAGCTGACTGCCCCACAGCAGCAACAGAGGCCAGAACACACTGGAATAATACTGTTGTTGCCAAACTACCAAAAGACAATTCTAGTTCTGGCTAAACCATCACTCAAAACTTGATACAGAGGGAAAAAATATATTTCAGATTAAAAATGGAGAGAGCTTAACAGATCTTACTAAAAGAATGAATAAAAGATCACTTTTGAAAGTGATCGGACTCAGAAGGAAGAATAGAATGAAAGCAGGAAAAGCATGTAGAAATAGCCATGTGCCTGGGATAAATCTCACCATTTATGCCTAAATGAAACAAGGGGGAAACCAACAATGATGATCATAATAACAATTAGGTTGGTAGAGGTCGAAAAAGAAGATGGAATAGCAGCATTAGATAAAACCAACAGTAAGATGTGAGATTGAAGATATTTGATAATCTTGGTGCTGTTCAGAGGGAGTAGGGGATGTTAACTTTAAACCATGTAAACTCTAAACAAGTAGCATTTCATGTTAAGGTAAGTAATAAACGGAGAGAAATAGGGTGCAGACGTTTGCAACCAATAGAAGAAGAAAGGTAGTGAAGGATATTTGATCGACACAATGGGCAGAAGAAAATAAGTCAAAAAGAAAATAAAGGAAGGAGGAATCAAAGGAGAAAATCAGGGCAGACAGAAAGCAGAGCTAAGATGAAGGACTCCTGCTCAGCGTGCTGTCGTCTTGTGACTTTAGCTAACGGCTGCCCATTTCTCCTTTAAGTTTTTATAACTTCCTCCTCTGTCTCCAAGGGCAATTTGTGATGATCAAGAACAAACCAAAGAATGTAGCAAACACAAGAGGGTTCTCAGCTGCCTGTCTGGCCACCTGTGGCTCCCCCAGCCAGAGGTGGCCTGGAGGGGTGGTGCAGTTCTTGGCATCCTGAAAAGGTGAGGAGGGACCCCTCAATTCAGTTCCCAGGACACTTGCTAGGGGCTACCCCACGAGGCTGGACTTGCTCAAGAGAGCAAAGGGCGTGGAGGAGTTCTGCCAGGACAGTGCTGCCAGGCAGAGCTGTGGAGGCGACCGGCCACAGCATCGTGAGGTCTCTACCCAGCACCGTCAGCTGAGATGGGGGACAGGTCCTGGACCTGGCAGAGGTTCTACAGGTGACAGACCTCAAGGTACCTCGTGGTCACGGGTTCCCTGAGCCCGCCAGGGGTCACCTCCAGGTTCCTGACGCCCTGGATGAGGGTGCTGCTCAGCTCAGCTGCACGAAACTCACTGCTGTGCTCCCCAGACCCGCTCCTCTTGCTGACGGGAGGAGGCCTGCCTTGTGGTTCTGAAAGGGAATAAAGCGGCTTCTCAACCCACACGGCACACAGCCTGATGCAAGTGTTCCTTCACCAGCATTCGCTGAGCACCTACTGTGTGCAGGTCCTGCACTGCGTGCTGAACATAGGCTGAGGACAAGATCAGTCTTGTCCCCAGTCTGGTGGGGGAAATGGAGACCCTATTACCCTGTGATGAAGCTGAGCCCGAGCTGCGGGGAGACAGTTGGGGGGTGTGACAAATTCTGACCCTGACCCAGGTCTAGAGTGAGAGCTCCTGGATAACCCGGGGAGTTTGGGCGTTTGGAGACCATCTTCACTTCACAGGGGGCGCTGATCAGGCCCAGATTGGGGAGGGACTCACCTGATGTCCTGGACCCAGGTTTCCCCACACCTGAGCTCCGTCCCCAGCATCGCCTGGCCTTGGGGGCTCCTGGGATAATAATGGTGAAGATGCCAACCCACTTCCTCATTCCTAGCTTGCTTAGCTAGCTTTCCCACACCAATAGTAATTACTACCTCCAAGAGGTTAATTTGTAAGGAGACAGTGTAAATGTGTTATTTACATAGCAATTATTAAAATCATGCTGGGAGTTTCCTATATAATAGGTCATTATCTGTGACCTAATTATGAAAACAAGGTAGTCAGTTCCATTTAGCTCTTGTCTCTGAACCCAGGGTTTATCCTGGGGAGCGGCCCGCTTTGTTGCATCATAGATATTTGCTTAAAAATCCTTTTTCTTAAATCCAAACTGAAGTCACTTTTGGAAATTTTTATGAGAAGAACATGCTGATTTTCTAAGATCTTGGCCTCTAATACCTGAGCAGAGACACTGTCTCAGGTTTGAGAGTTTTCTGCTATGCAAAGTACTCCCCTCTCATGTCCAGCCAGAACACATCATCATTTATGCACTTATGCATTCGTATAATTATATATTTGCTTATTGTTTCTTAGACTTCTTTGTTCATTCATTCATTCATTCTCTTCTTTGGGTGTTTTTCATGTATTGGTCTGTGACTCATCTTTTCACATGCTCATTCACATGTTAATTCATTCCCTCTGTTCCCACGTGTGTCTTCTCATCTACTCATCCTTCCACTGTCCATTTGGGCACCAGTTTCCTCACACAGGATTTCTTCTTTCATCCTTTCCTTCATTCATTCACTCCTGACAGTGCTCATTCATTCAGTGCTTCATTCATGCATTTATTCCAAGACTCTTTGGTCTGTTCATTTACCCAACAGTTCATGGGCTTCCCTGGTGGCTCGGATGGTAAAGGATCTGCCTGCAATGCAGGAGACCTGGGTTTCTTCCTTGGGTTGGGAAGATCCCTCAAAGAAGGGAATGGCTACCCACTCCAGTATTCTTACCGGGGAATTCCATGGACAGAGGAGCCTGGCGGGCTACAGTCCCTGGGTTCACAAAGAGTCAGACATGACTGAGTGACTAGCACTTTCATTCACGTGTTTTCTAATTAATTCATTCATCCACACATCATTCGACAAGTTTCACTTCTTCGTTAGTGTACTCCGTGTGTTGGATGTCTGTCCAGTGTCCTGCCACTCCCATCCCTTCAGTATATTCAGGGCATCTCAGCAAAAAGGGCTCTGTTATTATTCTTATTACTGTTATTATATAATGTAAAGCACACACAAAGGAAAGCAGCTTAAAGGGCTCCCAATAATTGACTGCAACGGTGGGACAAGTACCCAACCTGGAATCTGCCTGTGCCTTTCTCCCTCTCAGTTACTGTCTTCGTTTTGAGTCCTCTGTTGGCAAAACTCAAGGCTTCAGTGACTGCAATTAAGGTAGAAAGAAGCACTTGAGGGCGGAAGGGAAGTGAGCCAGGGAGGGGAAAGTGAAAGTGAAAGTGGCTCAGTCATGTTCCATCTGCGACCCCATGGACTATACAGTCCATGGAATTCTCCAGGCCAGAATACTGGAGCGGGTAGCCTTTCCCTTCTCCAGGGGATCTTCCCAACCCAGGGATCGAACCCAGGTCTTCCACATTGCAGGCAGATTCTTTACCAGCTGAGCCATAAAGGAAGCCCTCCAAAAAGGCTATTATCAAACCGAGAGCCAGGGCTGTACATATGTGTACAACAAGTGCCCCCCATCCCATCAGAACAGCTGTCCGGGTATTTACATACCAGCTACCTCACCACTGGCCAACGGCTATTCCCGGGGCTGGAGCATTAATACCAGGACAGGGAAGTTCTACCACACAGGGTGCTGGGGTAGGACCTGGTGACCAGAGAACATGCCCTGGGCAAAGAAACGCAGAGGCTGGTGGATAGAAGTTGGTCCTGGGCTGAAGTGGTACAGGCAGGACTTCCAGCAGTGGCTCCCTTAGCAGAGTCACCCTTCACGCCTCCTCTGCTCACCATCCTCCATCCCGGCTTCACCTGGACTTATGGTCAGGTCCAACTCAGAAGGATCCTTAGACACAACTCGCTCGAGGACTCTATTTTACACACTGCGGAAACTGAGGCCAGAGATGGGAAGCAAACAGTTCCAGACCACCCAGTAGTCTGTGTGGGGGCCCGATCTCTGTGCAGGAGTCCAGTCCTCCCCTCCTCAGGCCGCTGTTCAGACTGGGGTAGCACATCTGACCTCCCTTTTGAATCCTCTGCCAGAAACACTCACTGAGGACAAAAGCAACACACAGAAGCCGCTGGCCCTGAGAAACCAGAGGCTCTGGGCTCTTTGCTTTTTAGAACTCCCTGCTCCCAAACGGATACACTTAAAAGCCACATTGGCTGATGGAAGACACCCTCAGCCTCTTGCCAGCAGAAATGCACGTGGTCACTTGTGCCTGTGAACAGAGCACGTGTGATGTAATGACATCGCGTTCAAGTCCCATCTGGAGGATATATAACAGGAAGAGAGGGCGTGACCCAGGACAGTTCAGTCACCATATATGTACTTGGATGCCTACACTTACTTCATTTAAATTGAGAAAGAGGACATAACCTTTAAAGGTTAGCCTCCTTCAGCACGTTCTGGGTCTGTGTCGTGTGAGCACACGGGGGACGTGTGAAAGGTTAGCGTTCGTCACTTACCGAATCCCACCCTCTGGTCTTTCTCCACTGCTGCCAAGACCCAGCAGCTCCTTGCAATGCGCCACCAGCAGGTTTTCCTTTGCAGCCTGAGACGCTGCCATTTTCATCTCCCTGCAGAGACTAAACAGCTCCTGGGCCAGGGCACGCGAGGCTAGGCAGTGGGGCGTCCATTTCCGCACTCTCAGCTCCATCATGCACTGCGAATGAGAGCTACCATCTCCCAGGGACCTACTGTGTGCCAGGCAAGGTGCTGGAAGCCTCGGGCAAACATTCACTACAACCCTGCAAAACGGAGGCTGACTTATGCTCCCACCATCGCCTCTTGTCTGGACTGTGGCCAAGCTGTACAACCGGTCCCTCTGACTCCACAGCTCTGCCTCCCTGTATATCCCACCCCACACCTGCCTATGGACACTGGGAAAAGGGCCAGTCTTGCTCTCAGAGTGAAATTTGGCCACTGAGCAAGCAGGGTGGGTGCAGAGAGGGTACTGAGCCCCTCTCTGTTCTCAGTTTAGGAGGGGGCAGGCAGTGAACTGGCATGGCCTGATGGCCTGGCAGCCCTCTCCTGGGAAAAAGGAAAATGCATCCCCGTTAGCTGGCACACTGCAGCTGGCTTTAACTGCCCATGGAAAGGGCACTGGGTCAAGTCATCAAAGGAAATTGACCTTTGGGTCATCCTTGACTCTTGGACCAGGAATCATCTGGCTCACCCAAAAGATATATATAGGCATTTTCTCCTCTCGGGGTCACATGATTCCTTGAATTACTGATACAGCAAGAGCTACCTGTGTTGAGTACCTAATGTGCTCTGGCAGCAAATATCTACTGAGGGCCTACTAGGTGCCGGGCACGGGGGCTAAGCAGTGAGCCCCATAAAGCCGGCAATGACGGAGGGCCAGCAGGACCTCACTGTGCACTTCGGTGTCTCCTCTGCCACCATGTGAAAGCTCCCGTTCGTGCTCTGGCCCTTCCTGCTGTTTAATTTCAGGCACCCCGCTCCTCCCCTCACCATCACACCATGGCCCTTGCTCTTCTCTCTCCTTGGAGCTGGGGCTGGGGGTCGGGAGAGGAAAACAGCAAGTGCATGGAGGACAAATCACAGAGCCAAAGAGGGTCCTGTTCTTGCTTCTTCCCCTAGGAAATGGGCATTTTTTATGCAAATTAATTTAAGTCCAGCCCATCCGTAAAGAAGAAAAAGAAGCCAGTTAGATTCATTTTTTTGGTCAACTTGTTCAAGCCCGGTATTAATCTGTTCATCAGCTTAGTTCATCAGGAGAGGTCATGCTTCTTCAGGAGTTTTCTAACTGAAAATAATGCCTCATTAAGTTACACATATTAACCTGAGAACAGTATTGATGTCAGACAGACTAATGAATGTCGTTAAAGGGAATGCACACTAGGCCTCAAGGGACCTGACTAGACTTTAGAATCTTTCTGCAAATTCACTCAGTTATGGTCCCATGGATGTGGAATCTCAAGGGAGGGAGGGAGGGAGGGAGACGGGAAAGGAGCTGGTGTGGAGCTGCAGTCATTCCTGGTTTGTTGTTGTTCAGTCACTCAGTCGTGTCCATGTCTTTGTGACCCCATGGTCTGCAGACGCCAGGCTTCCCTGTCCTTCACTATCTCCTGGAGTTTGCTCAAATTTACGTCCATCAAACTCATTCGATGATGCCATCCAACCATCTCATTCTCTGTCTACCCTTCTCCTCCTGCCTTTAATCTTTCCCGGCATCAGAGTCTTTTCTAATAAGTTGGCTCTTCACACCAGGTGCCAATGTATTAGAGCTTCAGCTTCAGCATCAGTCCTTCCAGTGAATCTTCAAGGTTGATTTCTTTTAGGATTGACTGGTTTGAACTCCTTGCAGTCCAAAGAACTCTCAAAAGCCTTCTCCAGCACCACAGTTCAAAAGCATCAATTCTTCAGTGCTCAGCCTTCTTTATGGTACAACTCTCACATCTGTACACGACTACTGGACTACAGACTTTTGTCGGCAAAGTGATGTCTCGGGTTTTTTTTTTTAACATGCTATCTAGATTTGTCATAGCTTTTCTTTCAAAAGGGAATTGTCTTTTAGTTTCATGGCTGCAGTCACCATCTGCAGTGACTTTGGAGCCCATCCCTGGGAGGGGGCCCTAGTGAATCCCAGCATCTTTGAATGCTGTAAAGGGCTCATGTCCAAGGGAGGTAACACGTGTAAAGTCACTCATTGTTGAGTCCAAAAGGAGGGATGCTGGGTTTAGCCTCTACCACCTAAAGGAGGCAGGAGGGTCAGAGTTCGGGGATCAGAACACTGGCTTCTGGTCTCAGGTCACCTCATCATAGCGAACGGGGTTTGGTTCTAACTCATCTTTACCGAGCCAAGTGCTGTGCTGGACACTATCATACACGTTATATTCATGCAACCCTCACAGGATCCTAGAGGAACTGAGGTTCAGAGGAGTTAAGGGGTTTGCCCAAGGTTGTGAGTAAGTGGGCTGGAGAGCTAAGGCCGAGATCCAGGCTGAATGACCCTGGTGGAAGCTTCCTCTCCCAGGTTTCCCCACCCCTGCCTGCAGCCTCACCCTCCTTGTGGTCTGTCTTCAAAGCCTCCCAACTCCATTTCCCAGGACCCTGTAATTCCTCAATTGCAGCAGTGCGGAGAAGCGCTCTCTCTACCACACCAGGCACGTTGATCACCAGGCTCAGGATAGACCCTGGTTTCAATACAGCCCAGGAACACACCTACTGTGAACCTCTGGGGCCAAGTTGGTGCTCTGGGTAAGCTAAATTTCGCAGTGCATGGGGATGCTCAGCAGCATTTGTCCACCTGCTGTGAGCTGGGCTCCTGACACATCCCACTGGACTTGGGTCTTGGTGAAGGGCCAGGCAGGTGGGAGGCAGAACAGCAGAAGTGACTTCCCGATGTGCAGCCCAACCCCCATGACTCACGTGTCTTCCCCTGGGCCCTAACGCACGCCTGGTTTCAAGGTAGACATAACCTCGCCATTGTCTTCTGAACTGGGCAGTTCACATCAGAGCCCAGGGCACTGGAGAGAGTCCAGTCCCAAAGATGGGGACAGGGAAGAGTGGGAAGCATATGGAGACCGGGGCGGAGTCATGGGGAATGACAAGAGAAAGTCTGGGAGACAGCATAGAAGAGCTGTCTGGGCCAGGAGGAGAGTTCTCTATAAAGGGCCAGGTCATCTAGAGACCTGGTCCAAGGTGAGGGAAGACAGGGGAAAAGTAGAAATGTATATCCATCCTCCTAGTCGACCCTCTGCATTTTCCTCATCCTTAGTTTATGAAATAATGGACACATAGAGGCATATGTCTGGGCCATCTTGTTGAAGCTCTCATTTGACTCGAAAAATAGAATGACCTCTGAGAAGTAGTTATTATTAGCTTCATGTGCCTGGTGAAGAAACAGAGGCCCAGAGATGCTGAGTGGCTGGCCAGGCTCCCACAGCTTGAAGGAGCCAGGATTCACAGCAGGGGCTGCCTGACCCCAAGGACCATGACCTCCCCCCGGCCACAGTGCATCACACATCAACAGGTTCACCTGGACACCATTCGTTTTCCCTGCAAAGTATAGACATCTGGAGGATGTCTGCTGCTGGTCCCTCTCCCTCCCTGACTGGCTCTCAGGCAGGATGGGTCTCATGGGTGAGAGATATGGAGATACCCACAGACCCACGAATTCTGACCAGTCTTGCCTGCAGAGGGACAGGTTCTGCCAGCATGAGTTGGCACATGCCTGAGGGACCTGGCACAGACCCATGGGGAATCCTCTGATCCAGAGCAGAGGCTCCCCCCACCCAGCTATTCAGGGAAGGGTGTGAGTTTCCGTCACTGTGGGTACCTGCTCTCTCACAGGTAGGCTCCGAGCATCCTGGCCGTGCTTCATGACTACCACTTAATTGCAGACTGCTGTACTTCACATGTTCAATGGTGAAATATCGTGTTTCATTCCCCTGCAATGATTTCTCCAATGATGTGTTTAGTATCTGTCTTCCCCTGTAAGTTCTTCCTTGAAGAGCTGCATCCAGGTTTATCAGACAAGGTGAAAGGACTTAGGAAACTCAAGCTTGGTCCCAGGAGCAAGCTCTGAGCAGGCTGTGTGATGAGTCACACTGAAGAAAATGCAGCTGTCCAAACTGGAGAAGAAACACCTTGTAGAGACAGAGAGTTGTTGTCCAATACAGAAATGACTGGAAGAGGCAGTCATGGTCCTCGATGAGGACCGAAGGACTTTCCAGCAGTTAAAGCTGTCTAGACATGGAAAGGGCTACTTTGACAGGTGGTGAGCTCCTTGTCCTTGGGGCATATGCAAGCAGGAGTTAGGCCCAGCATATGGAGAAGCTTGATACAAGGACGACCGAGTTTTGGAACACAGCTATTGTGTTCAGAGCAGATGCCATCATCTTTCTGAACTTCAGTTTCCTCCTCTGGAAAGTGGGGATGATAATGCATGTCACCACATTATTGCACCATTGTGCTATTATCTGGTTTACATGAAGTAATACACAGCAAGCACTCAGCACAGGGCCGGTCACATAAGCAGCTGCCACTGGCTTGGAGTTCATCTTATTTCTACAGTCAATGTCTAGTTTTTATTGAGGGGATTCTGGTCAGATGGGGCCCTGGACTTTGTACTTTCTGGCACTCAGAATCTTTGGAAGTTACCCACCTCCCCCTTCAGATGTTCTGGTTTTCCTTGTAGCTCAGATGGTAAAGAATCTGCCTGCAATGCAGGAGACCTGGGTTCTATCCCTAGGTTAGGACGATCCCCTGGAGGAGGGAATGGCTACCCACTCCGTATTCTTGCCTGGAGAACCCCACAGACAGAGGAGACTTGCAGGCTACAGTCCTATCGAAAAGAGTCAGACATGGCTGAGCCACTAACACTTTCACTTTTCAGATGTTCTAGAATAAGGAGACTGTCCCTCCTTCCCCTCACTTGCCACCGCATGGCCTCTAAAAGCGGCCTCTGCTGACTCAGATCCTCACCTGGCCCCCTTTCCTAATGGACTGTGGTGCTGAGCTGGCATTTCTCATTTCCTGGATCCCTGTGCATGTAAGAATGCCTGCTGTCCAAACCAACCCGGGGAGGGTGGTGGGGCGGGTGGTGCTATGAGGGCCCCCCTCATTCACCACCTGGAGCTGATTTGCCCTCTGATAAGTCTCCCTTGTTCATCTTCTCTGGACTAAATGAAGTTGAATTTCAACCACTTGGAAGAAATAAAATATCAAGTGTAAATTGTCCCCCAGGGCTCCCAGCCGAATAGCAAGTTTCCACATTTCTTGGTCTGAGTCAAAAGCCTTCCCTTTAGCAACTGGGCACTTCTCACTTGTTAATAGATTTAATTTCCACAGACTCTAGGTGCTTTCTTGGAATTGATCTTTCCATGAAGAACATGCTTTGGAGACAAGAAATAACCGTTAAGAGAGCCTATAAATGAATTATACTTGTCGACGGAAATAAAAATGCACCACGTGAGAGCTGTGAGTTTCAGTTTTATTTGGAGGCTTCATGAAAGCTAAAGGCCAGGACATATGCTCTCAGAGAGGTCTGAGGAGCTGTTTAGAAGGGTGGTGGGAGGTCAGTATACATGTGGTTTTGGAGAAGGGGTGCACGCACTGATGCACCCATCTCAGGGGAAGGTTGCTGCTGGTCACAAGACACACACATCTCAGCTAGAGAGTTTAGTGCTTTTCTAAGGGTGGGAAGATGCAAGAAATTGGGTTGTCTCTGGCTGGGGCTGGGTGTCAATCAAGGGAGCTGGGGTTTAAAGCTCAACATTCAAAAGAATAAGATCATGGCATCTGGTCCCATCACTTCATGGCAAATAGATGGGGAAACAGTGGCTGACTTTACTTTTTGGGGCTCCAAAATCACTGCAGATGGTGACTGAAGTCATAAAATTAAAAGACGCTTACTCCTTGGAAGGAAAGTTATGACCAACCTAGATAGCATATTCAAAAGCAGAGACATTACTTGGCCAACAAAGGTCCATCTAGTCAAGGCTATGCTTTTTCCAGTAGTCATGTATGGATGTGAGAGTTGGGCTATAAAGAAAGCTGAAGGCAGAAGAACTGATGCTTTTGAACTGTGGTTTTGGAGAAGATGCTTGAGAGAACCATGGAGACTCAGCAAGGAGATCCAGCCAGTCCATCCTAAAGGAGATCAGTCCTGAATGTTCAATGGAAGGACTTGAAGCTGAAAGTCCAGTACTTTGGCGACCTGATGCAAAAAACTGACTCATCAGAAAAGATCCTGATGCTGGGAAAGATTGAAGGTGGGGTAAGAATGGGACGACAGAGGATGAGATGGCTAAATGGCATCACTGACTCAATGGACATGAGTTTGGGTAAGCTCCAGGAGTTGGTGATGGACAGGGAGGCCTGGCATGCTGCAGTCCATGGGGTCGCAAAGAGTCAGACATGACTGAGTGACTGGGCTGAACTGAACTGAACTGAACTGGGGTTTGGAGACCACTGTCCTCCTGCTGTCACCAGGCCATGGGAACTGCATGGTCACCCCACCTTTGCCTGGCCACCTGAGGGGAGAGAGCTCTTCTGGGGCATCTGTGCTGTAGGTCACTGGCCTCCTGCCCTCTGCTCAGCATGAGCTCAGGCTCCAGACAGCTGTCACGTTGATGGAGTCCAGCTTTATGTGTTCCTTGATGGAGGCAGCGGTGCTAGGAGGCTTGCCCTGGCTGTTCCTGCTCTCCTGGGCATCCTGGGGGAGCTGAGGGCTTTGAAGCAGCAGAAGAGATCTGCCAATGAGATGGACGAGTGCAGCCAGCATCCCAGGGCCACGTGGCTGAGCCACGACACACATCACACAGGCACGTCCCAGGCCCATGTCGGCGGCAATCTCGGAGGCTGCCAGGGGGCTTATAGGGACGCGTGTGCTCAGACGTGGAGGCCTAAGGTTTGGGAAACAGAGAGTTGCTCTCACAGTCTGCAGGGGCTTCCCAGATCCAGGAGAGTGGGCCACCCCCAGCAGGGTCCAGGCTCCGTCACCAAAGGCTCGGCCTCTGCAGCTACCAAGCCCTGGGTGCGAATCCCAGCTCCACCAGTGCCCGCATGTAGGATCCTGGAGAAGGATCTCCAAGGCCTCTTGGCCTCCCCTAGCCCTAGCTTCCTCATCCGCACAGTGGATTCTGGGCGCCCTCCATTCCAAGTTCATTTTCTTTGGGTGGGGACAGAAGGTGACGAAGTACAGGCCCTGAGCCACAGGCTCATCCCTCCCACTTTCTGAGGGAGCTGGCAGGTGGAAACCCTCACCTCTGACTCCCCAGGGGCCACGGAGGACCATCGGCCCTGGACTGGGAGTCAGGAGACCTTGGTTTGGCCACCACATGTGGCTGCAGAACCTCGGGCCGATGTGCCCCTCCCCCTGCTGGCCTGAGGGCTCTGTGAGAGGAAAGGGCAGGGGGAGGAGAGATTTGTAGCATCTTGGGGGAGGGAGAGACTCGGAGGTGGCTCAGGACCCCCTGATCTCACAGGAGAGGAAACACAAAGGTTCTTCCCATCCTCCGATTGTCCCCAGTCCTGGGGTGACCGAGGCGTTAAATGCTGGTTTGTTTGCACTGGCCCTTCAGACCCTTCACTCCTCCATGTGACCGCCCTTGGCTCAGCCCTTTGCCTGCAGAGGTAACCTGGTGTTGGGTGAAGAGGACCTTCTCAAGTTCCAGAAAAGTGAGGAAAAAGGGAGTGTCCCCCAGGGATGTGCCCCATGTCTGAGTTCCCTTTGAGGTCTGCCAAGCCCCCTGCTTTTTCCCCTGGCTCTCACCAGCCTCTGCCCCAGTTAGGCGGCATTCCCTGGTAGCCTCAGCCCCTCCCAGAGTCGCTGCCGTCAGACTGGCCATGAGGACATGGAAGCAGGTTCCAGGCTGTTTTGGCTGAACCCCACATCTCCGCTGCTTGGGGCTCAGAGACTGGTGGGCCCTGTCACACAGCTCAGCCAGCCCTGTGTGCCACCTCCCCCCATGAGGGAGGCCCGGGAGCAGGAAGGCAAGGACGGCTGCACAGAATCCTTCGGTCCTCCTGCCACTTGTGAAGGGCCTTCGATGCAGCCTCAGGTCTGTGTCCTTGCTGAGTTTACAAGTTCAGTTCAGTTCAGTCGCTCAGTCGTGTCTGACTCTGCGACCCCATGGACTGCAGCACGCCAGGCCTCCCTGTCCATCACCAACTCCCGGAGTTTACTCAAACTCATGTCCATCGAGTCAGTGATGTCATCAACCATCTCATCCTCTGTTGTCCCCTTCTCCTGCCTTCAATCTTTCCCAGCATCAAGGTCTTTACAAATGAGTCAGCTCTTCACATCAGGTGACCAAAGTATTGGAGTTTCAGCTTCAGCATTGGTCCTTCCAATGAATATTCAGGACTGATTTCCTTTAGGATGGACTGGTTGGATCTTCTTGCAGTCCAAGGGACTCTCAAGTGTCTTCTCCAACACCACAGTTCAAAAGCATCAATTCTTCGGCGTTCAGCTTTCGTTATAGTCCAACTCTCACATCCGTACATGACCACTGGAAAAACCATAGCCTTGACTAGTAACTGAACTCATTTCTCTCTCTCTCTCTTTTTTTTTTAGGGGAAAACTGAGTTCTGAAGAAGGTAAGTAACATTCCCACTTTATAGGTGAGGAGAGTGGATTCAGAGAGCTCAAGTGACTGGATTTAAGTCTTACATCTGGATGAAAAGCACCGTGGTACCTCCCAATCCAGCACATCTCTGTAAGGGACTGCCTGAGCTCCAGTGGCCCTGGGGACCGGGATGCACAGAGTTGACAGCGGTTCAGCCCTGGCAGAGGTTAGCAGTGTGTTACTCCAGGGGCCCCCTTTGCATTTGAGGGAGGCAGGATGCCTTCAGTTATCAGAAGGAGGTCTTTTTGGGTTTGCCTCCTGGATTGAGTCTTCCTTGAAGGTAATAATTAGAGCGGGCACATTAAGGAAGTGACAGCCCAGGGCTCACGGGAGGAGAAGGGAGGATGTGGTACAGACCTAGAAAGAGGGGTCTGGGTACCAGGACATGAGATACTCAGATGGAGGCTTCTCTGTGAGCCCTAGACTCCCCGCGGCCCCAGGGAGGAGGGGGTCTCAGTCTGTGCTTGCCTCTGAGGACGATTGTGGGGAGAGTGGTGAGGGGGAAGAGAGAGTACCCTCAAGGAGGAGTCAGACACACAGGGATCCCCCACTTCCCTGCTGTGTGACTTCAGGCCAGTTGCCTGCCCTCTCTGGGCATCAGCTTCCTCATCTGCAGATGGAAGATAGTGATTTGACCAGCACCTTCCTCACAAGGTGATAGAGGGGATAAGCTTTTAGCTGCACAAAAGGACAACCCAGGAGCAGAGGGGCAGTGAGGACGGGCGTCAGGGACCAGAGCAGAGTTGGTCACAGGTCTTGGTTCACATCCAGCAAGTTCTTTCATGTAGGTCCAACAGTCTTGCCACTGAGCTCTTTGTCCAAAGCTTTTAGACTCCATAAATCATTTTTCATAACACACCAACTTGTAATTACTACAAAGCCTCCAGAGGAATCGGAAACACTTTAGACATAATGAACTAATTATTGTTGGGTAAATCAGTCACAATCAGGAAGCAGGACTGGATTTTATACAGGGCCTTGGTCTGCTGCTGGGCACCAGCCTGGGAATCATCTCTGACACTGTCTCAGTGGGAGCTCTAGGCTTATTCCAGCTAAACAATGGCCAGGACTTAGGAAGGGGCCTGCAGTGCAGGTTATACCTGGAGGTTACTGAAAACCACATCTCTGAAGATAAGGGCAGTGGGAGGGTGGGATGTGTGTGGGTCCCCTTCAAGGCTCCTTAGTGACAGGTGGGTGACCTTGGGGCTGAGACGTAAGCTCTCAGATCCTGGGTTTCCCTACCCAGAAGATGCAGCTACTGAACCTTCCTTCACAGGGAGGATGTGAGCATCACAGGAAGCTCCCAGCATGGTGTCTGACACACAGGAGGAGCTCAGAGAAATAAGTGACGATTGACTTGAGATGGTGCCCAGACAACTTGCTGAGCTGGGATAGGGAGCCCTAACTTCCAGCCCCTCGGGTGTCTCATGACTGATCTGGGGATGCTCTGGGTACCACTCAGCAGTAGGAGTGTGGGTCAACACTGAGATGGATCCGACGCACAGTGAGGATCTGGGCCACGTGTTTTCCCACCAAGGTAGACAGGAAGGTGACAGGTGATGGGAGACAAAACCTGACATTCTGGTGACAGGTGAGAGATGGCTGGATGGTCCAGGCCAGGTGTCCAGCAGCGGATAGTACACAGACAGGAGCAGCTCCATTCACCAAGGGGGCCTGCTCTCTGGTTCAGAATGACGCTCCAGGCTGTGGGAATCTGGGTTGCTGCTGGTGCCTTTGCACCCCTGTCCCAGACTTGCTCCATCTTCTACTTCAAGTACCCTCAGTGAGGGCTTCCTCTTGGCCAGCACACGGGGCAGGCTGGGGCCCAGGAGAGTTGGTGCCCAGGACCAGCCCTCAGCCAGAGAAGGCGGGGGCTGGAGGTGAGCCCTCCCACTTCCCTGCCCCTCCCCTCAGGTGGGACGGGCCCCTAGGCTGTTCTACTTCACCTCCCAGATTGCTCCGCCCCCTGAACTGAGACCAAGCCATTGGCATCAGTCACCTGCTCAGTATGCACTCCTTATTGGCTTCCTTCCCTTCCCTGCCTCGCTTTCCCGGTCCTCCTGTTGCTTACCTGGACCACTTCCACACTCAACCACTCACCCTCAAATCCTCGTCGCAGGGACTGCTTCTGGGGAAGCTGAGACAGGGAGTGAGAGGGGAGGAGTGGGCCTTCCGGGAGCAAGGCTGTGTCCCAAGTCGTGGGACCGCGGTACCAGGCAAGGGTCTGAGGTGGGGATTTGGTCTCCAGAGTGAGGCAGGAGCCCATCCTTCCTCCCCAAGAATGATGATGATGATGGAGATAAATGTAGGAACAAGGGAATGTGTTAAAGAAGCCCCCTCCATCAGGCACTGCTCACACAAATATTTATGGAACATGGCAGATCTCATTTCATCCTCCCTATAATCAATTGACGTTAGAACTACTTTTATCCTTAGTCTAGAATGCTATAGCTTTAGAACTGGAAGTCCCTTCACAATTCCCTGGTCTAGTGCCCAGATCTTGGTTTCTAATATGATTCTAGAATGAAAGGAACCACAGATCCTTAGAGGAATGGCTGATTTAGCAACCAAGGAAGGAAATATACAAGATGAGGCTGGGGGCATCTTGTAAGAAAGTTAGGAAGTCCTCAAAAGCAGAATGATGGGGGCATGGCAGAAGGACACGGGAACGTGAAAGAGAACACCGCCCCCCACCCCAAGATGGTACAATTTGAAAAATAAAATAAGTAATAGAATGCTTGGACTATAACACAAAATATAAAATAACTATCCATGAATCCATACTGATATAAATAAATAGGAGTGACAAATCTTCCTTATAGCCTTCCAAATAATTTATACTCCCCTCTCTAAGAAATCGAGTTTAACTCCCTAAACCTTGAATATGGGCCATGATCAATGATTTACTTGCAGAAACTTTGAGCGTGGGAATGTCAGGGGTGGGTGTATGGGGAGTAACTTGGCAAAAGTCACCTTAACAATGTGATGGACATTAACATCACAGTGATAAGTCACATAGGTGGCATGTGCCACCAGAGATGTGATGAGAAGGACACTATTCTTCTCCAATCCAGTCACGAAGAAAGCATCAGGCCAACTCAGACTGAGGATCATTCTGCAAAATGCCTACCAGTCTTCCTCAAGACAGTTAAGGTCATATGGGACGGGAAAGGCTGAGAAACTGTCCCAGAGAAGAGCAGGGAGTACGGAGCTACAGGAGTAAATGTAATGTGATATCCTGGATAGGATTATGCAACAGAAGAAGGATATGAAAGGAAAAAACTAGAGGAAAATAGAATAAAGTTGACTTTTAATAGTGACTTGTTAATGTTCGTTTCCCGACTTTAACAAATGAACCCTAGTTACTAAGACATTAATATCTGGGGAACTGAGTGAGAGGGCTACAAAGGTATTCCCTATACTCTTTTTGAAACTTTTCTGAGAATACATATTCTTCTTAAAATGTATCAAATCATAATTAAAAAAAAACACACTTCTGGTTCGATTCCCTCACTTTAATAAATGAACAAAGTGAGATCAGAGAAGTTACCAGACTGCAGAAAGTTCTCATGGGCCATTAGTGGAAATCCAGGAATGGCCTTCCTGGGAGTAAGGGGAACCTGACCAACAGAGGTGTAGACAAATCTTAGGTTTATTTTTCTCACCTGATGAAGGCCCAGTAGCTCCGAGACGCCACTGGCCCAGCCTCCTCCTTTTCACCCCTCAGTGTCTTCCATGCCTCCGGAGGCCCCTGCGGTCACAGCGCAGCTGCTCACCTGGGGCTTTGGGGTGCCTTTCAGGATCATTGATAAATGGTCCACAGAATTTCCCAGAATGCCCCAGCAACTCTGCTCCCATCTCATTGGCTGGAGCTGTGTCACATGACCACCTGCAGAAGGGGAGAAATGCTATTATTAAATAGGGGAAAGTTTCCCAGACAAAATAGGGGCTGTGTTAGGAAAGAAGAGAACGGTGACTCCCAGTGGGCCATCTGCAGTCTCTGGGCCAACATTTACAATCTCATTTTCATGTTTGCTGCCTCCCTGAATCATGTTTGTTGTGATCAGACAAGAGAGGTTGACCACCTGCCCAGGACCTCACAGGAGTGGTTTGAAGAACCAGGCTAGAGCGGAGCTCCCTGCCTGGGACACCCAGCAGCTCCTCAGACCTTCACTCCTGCCCGTGCTGTCTGCTCTCTACTCTCTCACTGTTCCAATTCTCTGCTTCTCCAGCTCCCCAGACCAGCTGGAGTTGTCACATTCCCACAGCCTGGAGAGCAGGGGTCAGTGGTTTATCACTTATGGTTCTGGCAACACTTTAAAGTTGAGCCCCACTTTAAACCACATGCTATTAACGTCACATTCCTACACCACTGGGATGCTCTCTGCAGTAGTCTTTGTGGAGGACACTTTAGCAGCCTCTATCACAACTCAAGATACACCTAGCTTTAGTCTAATAATTTTACCTCTGGAAGTTGGTGATTCTGAAATGCTCAAGGATATGTATTTATGCAAGAAGGTTATCTACAGTATTATTTCCAGTAGCAAATAAAACATTGAAGACAACGTAAATGTCCATCAACAGGAGACTGGTTAAATAAATAATGATGTCTCTATGCTCCTGAATACTAAACAGTCATTAAAAAGATTGAGTTTGGTCTCTATGTACTAACATAGGAGAATCTCTACAACATAGTTTTGAATAAAGAAAGATATGAGCAGCATGATGCAAAAATATTCTATCCATCTTAGTTTGGACAGATAAATATATGGAAGGATATGCACCTTTGTTGGGAAGCCCTTGGGAAAATCCATCATGGATCTGAGATTCACATGTCCCTTTCCAAAGTGCATTAGAGCTCCTCTTTTCTTGTCTGCTCAAGGACATCCCTCCAGCAACTCTCTTTCTTTCTGCACTATCCTCTCCACTGGATCACTCCCATACTGTGTAAACATGCCAGTATTTATTTCTACAGCCACAAAGAATAAAACATACAGTAAAATTAAAAAGAAAAACCACCTCTCCTGCTACAAACACATTTCTTTGCTTTATCTTTACAGTCAAACCCCTTGAAAGCATTATCTATACTCATATCCCTTTCTCTCTTCCAGTTTTCTCTTCACACACTCATATCAGGATTTCACCCCCACTCCTCTGTCCAAAAGTGCTCTTTTGAAGGTGACCAATGACCTCTACACACTCCCACCCAGTGATCAGTTTTCACGTGTCATCTTACTCAGCCCATCACTCTGAGAGAGTCAATTCCTAGGCAGGTTGATAAGAACCCCTCCTGGGGCCCCCGAGGAGGAGAAAGGGGTCTGGAATTCTCAAGGAGGAAGAAAGGACAAACATCTATTTTTTTTTTTCTCTACATTCCTTAGTCTTAGTCACATAAATGGTTTCTTTCTTTAAACCTGGAACTGAATACATGAACCGTGAGCTTCCAGATATTCAAGCTGGTTTTAGAAAAGGCAGAGGAACCAGAGATCAAATGCCAACATCCACTGGATCATCGAAAAAGCAAGAGAGTTCCAGAAAAACATCTATTTCTGCTTTATTGACTATGCCAAAGCCTTTGACTGTGTGGATCACAATAAACTGTGGAACATTCTGAAAGAGATGGGAATACCAGACCACCTGACCTGCCTCTTGAGAAACCTATATGCAGGTCAGGAACCAGCAGTTAGAACTGGATATGGAACAACAGACTGGTTCCAAATAGGAAAAGGAGTACATCAAGGCTGTATATTGTCACCCTGCTTATTTAACTTATATGCAGAGTACATCATGAGAAATGCTGGGCTGGAAGAAGCACAAGCTGGAATCAAGATTGCCGGGAGAAATATCAATAACCTCACATATGCAGATGACACCACCCTTATGGCAGAAAGTGAAGAGAAACTAAAAAGCCTCTTGATGAAAGTGAAAGAGGAGAGTGAAAAAGTTGGCTTAAAGCTCAACATTCAGAAAACTAAGATCATGGCATCTGGTCCCATCACTTCATGGCAAATAGATGGGGAAACAGTAGAAACAGTGTCAGATTTTATTTTGGGGGGCTCCAAAATCACTGCAGATGGTGACTGCAGCCATCAAACTAAAAGATGCTTACTCCTTGGAAGGAAAGTTATGGCCAACCTAGACAGCATATTGAAAAGCAGAGACATTACTTTGCCAACAAAGGTCCGTCTAGTTAAGGCTATGGTTTTTCCTGTGGTCAGGACTGTGAAGAAAGCTGAGGGCTGAAGAATTGATGATTTTGAACTGTGGTGTTGGAGAAGACTCTTGAGAGTCCCTTGGACTGCAAGGGTATCCAACCAGTTCATCCTAAAGGAGACCAGTCCTGGGTGTTCATTGGAAGGACTGATGCTGAGGCTGAAACTCCAATACTTTGGCCACCTCATGTGAAGAGTTGACTCATTGCAAAAGACTCTGATGCTGGGAGGGATTGGGGGCAGGAGGAGAAGGGGACGACAGAGAATGAGATGGCTGGATGGCATCACCAACTCGATGCACATGAGTTTGGGTGAACTCCTGGAGTTGGTGATGGACAGGGAGGCCTGGCATGCTGTGATTCGTGGGGTCGCAAAGAGTCGGACATGACTGAGCGACTGAACTGAACTGATGATTACACAGGAAAGGATCATTACACAACAAACAACTCAGTTTAAACTTCCTACTAAGGATTATATAACAACAATGTGTCCTGCTTGAAGACAGTTTCTCCTTCCTAAAAACCTTCAGGCTAATCCTGTTATATTAAAATGTAAATTATGGGAGTGGGTTTAGTAAGATCTTTACAAACTTTAGACATTCTTTTGATTTATTGTAATAACTAATTAAAAAAGTCTATAACTCCCTTGCGGGGGGGCGTTCTCCATCCCCCTTCTGATATCTATGTCAGAAGCTTTCTTTGTCCCTTTTCTTACTTGATAAAACTCTGCTACACAAAAGCTCTTGAGTGATCAAACCTGGTCCCTAGTCCTGAAGCTAAATCTTCTTCTTCGGGGATCATGAATCTGACATCGTTCACTGTAAGCTATCATCTTCCTCCTCCTTGAAACCTTCTCTCCCCTCTGCTCCCACCCAATCCTGGTTTTCCTTCTACCTCCCTGGCTGTCCTTCTCCATCTCCTTTGCTGGTTTCTTCTTGGCTCTCTGGCCTGTAAGCTTGTGCTGTCTCTGGGCTCCGTCCTTATCCTCTCTCACACTCTTCAGGACCTCACCAGACTCATATGCACCTCAAGCCGTTCATATGCTAATGGATCCCAAATTTACATCATAGGCTAGATAGACCCTTTCCTGAGCACCAGGCTTATACACCCAACTACCTCTCAACACTTCAAGACTTGGAGGTCCAACAGGTATCCAGTGTCCTTCCCACATCCCAGGTGAAGTCTTGTTCTCCACCTGCCTTACTTCTCAATGTGCTGCTCTCATTATCTCCCTCATCTTAGTTAAGGCAGCTCCATCCTCCCAGTTGCTCAGACCATAAACCTGGAGTTTGACCTTTCACATCCCATGCCATCTCCATCAGCAAACCTGCTTGCTCCTTTTCCAAACATTTGCAGAACTTAACCATTTCTCATCTCCGCAGCTACTTCCCTGGTCTCCTATCCCAGTCACATCATTTCTGTCTTGAATTATTGCAATCACTTCCTAAATGCTCTCCCTGCTTCCTTTTTCTTCTAAGAGTCAGCTCTTTATTAAAAAAAAAAAAAAAAAAAAAAACCTTGTATGATCCTAGTTAACTTGCCATATAATGTCCATCATCTACTCAAAACATTTTAGTGACCCCATCTCAGTCAGGGAAGAAGCCAAGGTCATTGCAATGGCTCACCCAGCCCTACATGAACTGAGCCCCCACCCCACCCACCTTGCTGACCTTATTCTTACCTACTGCCTCCCTGCTCCTTATTCATGCAGATGCAATTAGACTGTGGGTAAAGCTGGAGTGGTAACATCTGGGAACTAGCCAGGCATCTTTTTCCTTCCTCGCTTGTTGTCTCAAAACTTCTCCATGTGGTCTCTGTGGGTGAATGAATTTGAATTTCTTCATGATAAAGGGTTCAAGGCAGTCAGAGTATTTGCATGGCAGCTTAAGGCTCTAGCATGAGTGCTCCTAATAATCAAGAGGAAGCTTTATTATCTTCTATGTCTTTGTCTGGAAGTCACATGGTGCCACTTTTGTCTTCTACTGATTGACCAGACACTAAGCTTACTCCAGATTTGAGATGAAGTGACATAGACCTTATTCTTCTGTTGGAGGAGTATTAAAGAATTTGCAGACAGGTTTTGAAACTGACACAGATAATGTATACCACTGTTAAATAAAGTTTTGCAAGATTCTGAGTGGCCTTCTGGTAGAAAGAGTACATGTCAGCACAGAGAGATGAGGACATGAAAAGATCACAAATGCTTATCTAAAATTCACTCTGTTTAAAGATTATGTCAAGACTTTTGGTTCTGGTCAAGTTGGAATAGCCTCATTTCACCCAGGTCCTCCATCTGATGACTAAAATCTCTGAACAAAACACAACAGAAAGTCAAAGGAACACTCTAGAAGGTGTAAAGATGAAGGCAGACTTAGGACCTCAGGAATCTAGGAATAACATGGTAGTGAGTTATTTAAGTTCTCTTATTGCATACAGTCCGGAGAAGGCAATGGCAACCCACTTCAGTACTCTTGCCTGGAAAATCCCATGGACGGAGGAGTCTGGTAGGCTGCAGTCCATGGGGTCGCAAAGAGTCGGACATGACTGAGCAACTTCACTTTCACTTTTCACTTTCATGCATTGGAGAGGGAAATGGCAACCCACTCCAGCATTCTTGCCTGGAGAATCCCAGGGACGGGGGAGCCTGGTGGGCTGCCGTCTATGGAGTCACACAGAGTCGGACACGACTGAAGCAACTTAGCAGCAGCAGCAGCATTGCATACACTCTAGACAGAGTCCTATAGAGGTCTCCACTGGAACAACCAAAAGGCACAGATAAAAAATAAATTCTAAGAAAATCTTATTTTTCCCTAGTCAGATAACAGGGATAAGGGTTGTCTAGCATGCAAGAAAATTTTTGGGTCATACCACCTGATCTAGCCAAACATCGATGGGAAAACCACCCACATTCTTATAATATTAACAGGGCAAACATGGAGATGATCTTCCATTTCCCCCACACAACTGAAAAGAAGGTGGCAGTGCTCTGATTCCCCCTCTGGTGGTGTCTGCAGGGTCCAGTGGTGAGCAGAACTTTCACTCTGTCCTGCATTAATATTACTGAATGAAGTAATGAGAAGCAGGGTTTGACAGCACTCCACTCACCAGCCACCTCTCTCTGTCTCAGTAAGGAGCAGTGGAGAGTTGAACCCATATTGGGCATCAACAAGGTTAAATGAAGGAATGTAAGGCAGGGTTAGTCAGTCTTCTGGACACCCCTAACCGTCCTGGTTTTCATGGGGCTCAGTGAAGAGCTTCCAATCTCCACTGGCAGAATGAGGTAATAGTGTTGTGAGGCAGGGCTATTTGCCACTCCACTCTCCTTGCTCTGTGTCCATGAGGACAGAGTGGTGAATTCCAGCTTTTTACATGTTGAATTGAAAACTGAAATTCTCTACACGTTTTTATTACGGTTTTTCTTTGTCTTGTTTGATTTACATTTCCTGAGATTTTCTCTGTAGACCAACATGTCATCCACAAGTAGAGATGGTCTTGTTCCTTCCTTATCTATTTGTGTGCCTTTCTTTATTTTTCTTGCCTTATTGCACGGGCTAGAACTTTCAATACTATATTGGCTAAGCTGAGAATACACATCCTTGCCTGTTTCCAGTCTTAAGGTGAAAGTAGTCATTCACCATCAGATACAATATGAGCTATAGGCCTTGTCATTTTTGTTGTATTTGGTGGATGCTTTTGTTACATTAAAGAAATTTCCCCATATTCCTAGTGTGCTGGGTGTTTCCAACATGAATATGCATTCGACTTTTTCAAATCTTTATGCCATCAATTTATACAATCATATAGTTTTTCTTCTTTAGCTTGATGATATATGGTGGATTACATTTTTGAATATTGAACTTAGGACATATCTTACATGGTCAAAGTTTATAATTGTTTTCATATATTAATTTATTCAGCTCTGATATTTTGTTGAGAGGTTTTGTATCTAAGCTCATGAATGAAATTGATCTATAATTTTCATTTTTTGTACTGTCTTAGTGTGGTTTTGGTATCAGGGTAACACTGGCCTCATAAAATGAATAAGGAAGTGCCCTATCTTATTATATTTTCTCAAAATATTTGTGTGAAATTGGTGTTAGTTCTTTAAATATTTGATAGAATTTTAAGTGAAGCTATCTATTCCTGGGGATTATGTTTTGGGGGAGCTTTTAAATTATGAATTCAATTTCTTTAATTGCTATAAGACTATTCAGATTGTCTATTTCATCTTGATTGAGTTTTGATAGTTTGTGTGTTTCACAAAATTGGTTAATTTCTTCTAACTGCAAATTTATGTGCATTAAGTTGTTCATGTTATTACCTTACTATGATTTTAGTGGCTGTTGGATACATAATAATATCCTCCATTTCATCCCTGAGGTTGATGATTTGTATCCTCTTTCTGCTTATGTTTGTCAGTCTTTCCAGATGTCTATCAGTTTGGTTAATTTTTGTTTTTTGAGGTACCGGCTTTTTATTTCGTTGACTTCCTGTGTTCTCACCCAATTTTAAAATTAATTGATTTCTGTTGTCTACAAGAAATTCATTTTAAATATAAAGAGACAGATTAAAAGGATGAATAAAGATATACTATGCTGGCACTAATCAAAAGAGAGCAGGGGTAGCTGTACTAATTTCAGGTAGAGCAGACTTCAGTTCAAGGAGAGGTATCAAGGATAAAGGGAGACATTGCATAATATAAAGAGGCCAGTTCTCCAAGAAGACATAGCAGTCTTGAACGGATATGCACCTTACAACAGAGGACCGAATTATGTGAAGCAAAAAATGATAGAACTGCAAGAAGTAGATGAATCCACTGTTGGGAAGTTCACCACTCCCCATCAAAATGGACATATGCAACAGGCAGAAACTCAGTAAGGACATAATTTAATTCACCATCAATGAGCTGGATATAATGCACACATATAGACTACTCCATCCAGCAACAGCAGAACACACATTTTTCTCAAACTCACATGGAACCAAAACAGACAATATTCTGGGCCATAAAACATATCTTAATGAATTTAAAAGAAGAGAAACCATAAATGTTTGCTCTTAGGCCAGAGTAGAATTAGATTAGAAACCAATAGCAGAAAGGTATCTGGAAACTCTCAAAATGCTTGAAGATTAAGGAAATCACTTTTAAGTAACACACTAGTCAAAGAAGAAAACTCCAGGCATTAAACAGTATTTTGAACTAAACAAAAATGAAAATAGAGCTCATCAAAATGTGTTGGATACAGTGAAGCACTGCTTAGAGAGAAATTTATAGCAATGAATGCACATATTAGAAAGGAATACAGATCTAAACTCAATCACTGAAGTCTCTACCTTAGGAAATGAGAAAAAGAAGAGGGAATTAAACTCAAAGGAGACAGAAGAAAGAAAAAACTTAAATTAGAACAGAAAAAATGAAATTAAAAATACAAATCAATAGAGAAATCAATAAAACCAAAAGATGGTTCTTTGAAAAGATCACTAACTTTTATAAGTCTCTAGCCAGGCTAACAATGAAAAAAAGAAAAGATAGAGAACACAAGTTATTAATGCTGGAAGAGGGGACATAATTACAGATCCCATGGAAATTTAAAAAGATAACAAAGAAACACTAAGAAAAACTCAATGCTCACCAATTTGATAACCTAGAAGAAGTGGACCAGTTCCTTGAAACACACGATCTGACAACACTCACACAAGAAGAAACAGATGATCTGAATAGGCCTGTATCTATTAAATCAATAATTAATAACAAAAAGCATCAGACCCACATGGCTTCACTTGTGAAGTACACCAAACATTTAGGGAAGAAATTATGCCAATCCTTTGCAATCTCATTCAAAAAATAGAAGCAGTTGAAACACTTTCAAACTCATTCTATGAGGCCAGCATCAGCCTGATACCCAAAGTAGACAAAGTCATTATAAGAAAACAACAGACCAATACCTCTCATGAGCATAGATGCAAAAATCCTCAACCAAATATAGGGAAATAGAATCCAGCAATATATTAAAAGAATTATACATCACAACCAGGTGGGGTTTATCCCAGGCATACAAAATTTCTCCATTCAAAAATCAACTAATGTACTCCATTACATCAACAGACTAAAGAAGGAAAACCATAATATCGTATCAGTAGATACAGACATAGCATTTGATAAAATATGATTTCTATTAATGATAAAAAAAAGTTCTAAGTTAATTAAGCCAATTAAAAATGGGTAAAAGACACTGAGAGACTGAATATACAAATGAACTATGAGTTGGCCATAGAGAAAAGCAGAACTTTGAGCCACAGCTGGCAGCAAACTGCCCAGGAAGCCAACCTCTCACCCTGAGGAAACAGCCCAGGATGCCAGCCTGCTATCAGTCAGACTAGCAGGAAGCCAGATTGCTATTTCTAGTGATGTTTCAGAAGGTTGAACAATAGCTTCTGTAATATGTGGCCCCAAAGGGCCAGGACTATTAGTCACTGACAGCTTCCCCAATTTTTGTTTCTGCTTCCAACTTAGGACCAACCAGAGAAAAACAAAGATGCCCCCTACTCAATCACATAGATGCCCTGTTTCTAGTTAGCCTGCCCACAGCTTCTCCAGGCCCACAGACTCCAGCAGACATCTGAAGCCTTCCCTTTTTCCAGTATAAAGCTCCCCCACTCCTCTGCCTGCCGTTGAGTCTCTGCCAAAATGCAAGTGACGATGGCCTGACTCTCTTGCTATGATGAGCTCAGAATAAATAACCTTTGCTTTTATCATGTGGTTGCTCTTTGTTTATTTCCATGATGTGAAGAGACATTTCACTGAAGAGGACATGCAGATGGAAAATAAACACTTGAAAAGATGTTCCATACCATCAGCCTTTAGGGAAACGTGAATTAAAACTGCAGTGAACTATCACTACAACCTATCAAAATGGTTAAAATGAAAACTGCTCATAACAGCAAATGCCTGTGAGTATGTAGAGAAACTGATAACCTCATACATTGGTGATGGAAATGTCAAGTGATACAGCCACTCTGGAAAAGAGTATGGCTGTTTCTACAAAAAGTAAATGGGCCAATATAGAACTTTGATTTATGGGTGTTTCTGTTAATTACAACTTATTTAATATACATTGTTGATTCATTAACATTGATTTCACAGCCAGCAGCACCATAATCCCTGTCTCAGTGAAACTCATCTAACACGCATATTTTCACCCTAAGGCACATCGCAGCCTTCTTGCACTTCAGTACTGGGCTTGGAGGCCATTTTAAATAGCAGAATCACTGACAAAAAGCACAAAAATGCAAAACAAAATGGCACTAAATAGGGAAAAAGATACTAGTTTACAGAATGTGAGACAAAATAAGATGACAGCATTGCCTTGTTTGACTTAACAGGTGTTGGGTGACTCCAATTTTCCCCCGCTTTGTGCGTGTCCATGAATGACAGCAAAAGTACCTTAAGTATTGATTCGGGGTCACAAAAAAGTTAGCAAGCAGGTAAAACTTCAAATATGGAATCCATGAGTAATGATTGACTTATTCAATCATTATATGTATACAGTTAGAGGTGTGTGTATATAGTATGTATTTGTATATATGTATATTGTGAGAGGTGTGTGTGTATGTGTGTGTGTGTGTGTGTGTGTGTGTGTGTGTGTGTTGGGGGGATACAGCTTCCTGAGTCAGGACTATTTACAGTTGAAAGAAATTCTGCACTTTACCCAAGGATTTGTCAAAGGCCTCCTTGAAAGCTTTGTGTTCTCCAGGAGCCAAGAAAAGGATTTTGATTTACAGTTTCTTTCCATGCTCTGATGCACCTTTTGAAAGCTTGTTCACTTCCTGTTTCAAGTCCTGTCCAATTGAACCAGAGATTTTCCAAGTTTCCACTAAGCGTCGGCCTTGGGCTTGGCCCTGAGGGGGACACAGCTGAGTGAGAGAAGGTCTGTGTTCTGAGGGAAACTGGCACCCTCCAAGCTCCCACAGAAGAGGCTTTGAAAGAACTTCTCAGGAGCTGAGTCCGGGGGCACTTTAGCAAGATGCCGCTCCCTGTTCCCAAATCCGCCCAGAATAAGATGGCAGAGGCCTGATGGGTCTCAAAGACTCACGGGGCGTCCAGCGGGGTTCAAGCAGCTGGAGAGGGAGCCGGAGGGAGGAGGGGAAGGAACAGCTTGCTTCTTTCACTATAACTTGCATATTACAAAAAGGGACATGTTATGAACAAACTTTTTAGTTTATACTTTAACAATATCATCTCTGAAACTGTATGTTATGATAAATAACATACTATGATATGTTAAATAGTATGATAGTATGATAAATAAATGATAAATAAATACTTCCAAAACCTTATGAAAACAAGCTCTAGATAAACCAAGGGAAGTCTGACCAGGAGTTACCCACACCCTTTCAGAGTCTTGGTTCCCCACTGACCACTCATGGACCCTGTAGTTCACCCCACTTTCAGGATCAGCCCCTACTTTGGAACCTAACTAGTTGTCTTAAGTGGGCAGGAAGAGGAGCGTGTTCCTGGTGAAGGGACAGCATGTGCAAAGGCCTTGAGGTGGGAGGGAACACAGGCAATTTGAGGTTCTCTAAGAAGGCCTGTGTGGCTGGGGTGGAAAGATGTGGAGGCAGGGATGGTGAGGCAGTTGAGGCTGGAGAGAGGAGGGGCCTGGTGGGATTGGAGTTGCCTCTCATCCTCCGAGTCATGGGCTATCATTTACAATGCTCTATGTGAGCTGGGGGAGGTACAGAACTTTCCCATCAGTTCTTGTCTTCTCATTTAGCCATCTGCGTGAAGCACACCCATATGGTGATGTTTTATTCCAACTTTCTGAAGTCTGGAGACAACACAGAGGCCTGTCGACTTACTTTTTTCAGTGTTTTCTTCCTGGAAACATCTTTGTTCTGAGATACTACAGAGCCGAGGATCAGAAAGGCCCCAAGGCTGGCACATCTTACCCTAGGGTCCTGTCCCCCTTCTCCATGTCATTCTCCCTTCTCTGCTAGCAGGGGACCTGGGGGACAGCCTGGACTCAGACCAGCAGGGGCATGGAGTAGGATGGGGAT
Source organism: Bos grunniens (assembly GCF_055505025.1). Lineage (NCBI taxonomy): Eukaryota > Metazoa > Chordata > Mammalia > Artiodactyla > Bovidae > Bos > Bos grunniens. The sequence goes on from NC_141166.1 coordinate 13,394,329, forward strand.
GGACTAGGAGGAGAAACTAAGGGTAGGGCCAAGGCCCAGACACCAGCCTGTGGCACCTCAGTGGTTAGTTAGGAGGCTCCAGGGAGGTGAGATTCAGGAGGGATATGAGTGTACCGATGAAGCATCTGCTTTTCACAAGGAGCTTTGTGGGACCCAGCAGTACCCAAACGTGAGGCTAGAGCTCAGCAGTGGAACAATGAGCAGAACCCTGGGAGCCCCAGCAGGGAGGGATGAGCACATAAGAGGCCAGAGGCTGAGGCCCAAGTCAGCACTGGCCAGAAGGAGAGAGGGTGTGGCTCAGCTGACATCAGCCACCTCCATGCATCAAACGCCACCAGGCCCCAGGGACTAGGCCTGCACTGAATCCTGGTCACTAACAATAGTGCACAGCTACTGAGTGACTTCTGTATACCGGGCATGGTTCTAGGCTCTCACAGCTTTTATCCCATTTCACCTCATGAAGACTTCTTGCCTGAAGTCACACAGCACATAGAAGTGAGAGCTGGGATTTGAACGCTGGTATGTTTGGCTCCAGAATTCAAAGTCTGAGCTATTATCCTGTGCCTCCTTGGTGATGGGGAGTAAGAGCCGCCCCAAGAGGCAGAAAGGGAGAGCGACAGGGTGGAGGCCGGGTTGTCTGCTTCTTCCTAGGGCAGACATCTGGGCTCCTTCCTGAGCAGCTGTCTCCTTGCCCAGCAGCCAGGCCAGCATGGCCATCCAGGGGTCACATTATAGTCACCATGCAGCCACACTGCAACAGCAAGGCCACATCGGCCGTGGATAATCGAAGGTCAGAGTAAATGCACCGGTGACAGGCTCAGGTCACAGATGGTCTCCTTACCTTTAGGACATGTCTCTCCCTGCTCTGTCCACACCCTATCATCTGCCCCCAGCTCCCTCCCTGAGTTCACCTCTTGTCTTGTCTCTCACTGACCCTCTCTGGTCCTACTAGCCTTGGCTAGTCCATGAGTGCATCTTGCTTTATGAGCACCCAAACCCCCAAAAGTGCACTGGTCCCTCCGCTTAGCACCCCACTCCTCCCACCCAGATGCTCTGCTTGGCTTGGCCCCAGCAACTTGCCACTTCCTCAGACCAGCCTCCCCCCTACCCCTCCCAAATGAGGTCCCTGACTCCCACTGATCATTGTATCATTATGTTACATAGTTCATCAAACCCCATAATCATATATTAATTAGTGGCTCTAACATCTGTGAGTCATGACCCAGCTGGACTGTTGGTTACCTAAGGAGAGGGCTGGGGCTATGTTCTTCTTTGCTGGGGCCTGTCTCTAGCACAGAGCTTGGTGTGTAGTAGTTATTTAATAAACAGTTGCTGAATGAATAAATGGGCCATTCAGTTCAGTAGCTCAGTTGTGTCTGACTCTTTGCAACTCCATGGAATGCAGCATGCCAGGCCTCCCTGTCCATCACAAACTCATGGAGTTTACTCAAACTCATGTCCATTGAGTCAGTGATACCATCCAACCATCTCATCCTCTGTCATCCCCTTTTCCTGCCGTCAGTCTTTTCCAGCGTCAGGATCTTTTCCAGTGAGTCAGTTCTTCTCATCAGGTGGCCAAAATATTGGAGCTTCAGCTTCAGTATCAGTCCTTCCAATCAATATTCAGGACTAATTTCCTTTAGGATGGACTGGTTGGATCTCCTTGCAGTCCAAGGGACTCTCAAGAGTCTTCTCCAACACCACAGTTCAAAAGCATCAATTCTTCAGTGCTCAGCTTTCCTTATAGTCCAACTCTCACACCCATACATGACTACTGGAAAAACTTTGACTAGACGGACCTTTGTTGGCAAAGTAATGTCTCTGCTTTTTAATGTGCTCTCTAGGTTGGTCATAACTTTCCTTCCAAGGTCATTGTCCCCATTTTACTACAGAAACTTGGGTGCAGAGAGGGTATGCCAGACATTGGAACTGATCTTAGATCTGACTCCCTAACCAGTGCTCATGACCTTGAGCTGTATTCAGCCCATTGTTCCACATGTTTCAGGTAGAAATGACAAATTTAAAAAAAAACCATAAATGTATGAATGTCAGCGATATGCTAAGCACTGTGGTCGATTGTGGAAATAAATTTAAAAAAGGATAAGACACAGTGCTTACCTTTGGGGATCAATCAGAGATGTGTATCTGGGTTACGGGAACCCTGAGGACGGCAGGCTCACCTTACCTGGTGGTTGGTAGGAGAAGGGGGTCAGGGGTTCGTAAGGGCAGGGCCTTGGAAGATCAGTAGAATTTCCCGTATGGAGCAGGGAACTGGGCTCCCGGCAGAGGGACGAGCAAGCACATTATTTAAGTCCACATTGTAATTCACACATGAAAAGAAGTCCCATAGACAATACTGATGGGATAACAGGGAGAAGGGACCCCAGGCACCAGCCTCTCCACCCTCATCTCACACACCCCACTCTCCAGTCATTCCAGGCCGTGTGCTCGTCCTTGAATAGGTCCAGTGCTTCCACGTCTCTGCGCCCCTGCAGGTGCTGGTCCCCCTGCCTGCCATGCCCTTCCACCGTGTCCACCTGGCAAACTCCCCCTCCTCTTTCAATGTCGCCTCTTTCGTGAGGCCTTCCTGACCTCCCCAGGCAGTTTCATACAAACCCTGCCTGGAGCTCGCTGGTTCCCACATGTCCCTGCAGCCAGCACCGCCCGCTGTACCAGACTCACCCGCTCCTGGGTGCGCCTCCCTCACCAGGCTTAGTACTGTTGGGTGCCTGAATGAATGAATGAGTGAGCAGGCGAGTGAGTGAGTGAAGACATCAGGCCATGGAGAGGTGGCGGGACCTCTGCAGTTATCCGTGTCCTCCTGAAGGGTTCACATCAAAGCTCATAAACCCTGCCGTGACTCACAGACAGGGATTTTGAAGACTGGAAATGTCATGTAAAGGTCTGCAGTCTGTCCCCTGCTTCTAGACAAAAAGGCAGTGTTATTCTGATCCTTTACAAAATAGCTTTATTGAGGTGCAAGTTAGTTCCATACAATAAAATTCACTTTTCTGATGGATATACATCAGTGGGCTTTAGTATATTCATAGAGCTGTACAACCACCATTACTATTTAATTTTAGAATATTTCCATTACCCCCAAAGAAACCATGTACCACTTAGCAGTCACTCCCCATACCCTGCCTCATCCCCTGAAACCACTGATCTACTTTATGTCTTTTTGGATTTCCCTATTCTACACATTTTATGTAAGTTGAACTGTCTTAGCTCAGGCTGATATAACAAATACCATAGTCCAAGTATTGGCTTGAACAATAAAAATTTATTTCTCCTAGTCCTGGAGGCTGGGAAGTCCATGATCAGTGTGCTAATATGGTTGGGTCCTGGTTTTCTAGACAGTTAACTTCTTGCTTTGTCCTCACACAGCAGAGAGAAAAGAAAAATCATTTCCTTCACGTCTCTTCTTCTAAGGGCACTAATCTCATTCATGAGGGCTCCACCCTCATGACCTAATTACCACCTAGAGTCTTCACCTCCAAATACAACCATATTAGGGGTTAAGAGTAAACATATGAATCTGTGGGGGGGGGACATTCCATCTATAGGAGGAACCATACAATATGTGGTCTTTTGTGACTGACTTATTTCACATAATTTTCAGTGTTAATTTATATTGTAGCTTGTGTGGGTACTTCGTTTCTTTTTACTGTAGAATACTATTCCGTTGTTCACACACATGGTATTTTGTTTATCCACTCATCAGTTAATGGATGCTCAGGTTGTTTCCAGACTTTTGCTATTTTTAATAATGCTTCTGTGAACACTTGTGTACATGTTTTTATGTGGACATATGTTTCCATTTCTCCTGGGCACATGCTGAGGAGTAGAATTGCTGGGTCATATGTTACTCCGTGTTTAACTCTTCAAGGAACTGTCAAACTACTTTCAAAACAACTGCACCCTTTCACATTCCCACTGGCAACGTGTGAAGATTCCAGTTCATCTACATCCTTGCCAACACTCGTTATTATTCATTTTTTTATTATATCCATCTTATTGCTGTGACGAGGTATGACATCTTAGTTTTGATTTTCATTTCTTAAATGACTGATGATGCTGAGCATATTATTAGCAATTTATAGATCTTCTTTGGAAAAACGTCTATTCAGTCCTCTGCCTTTAAAACAATCGGCTTGTTTGTCTTTTTATGGTTGAGTCATAAGTGTTGCTTATATATTCTGAAGCCGGTTTCTTATCAGGTATATGACGTGCAGATATTTTCTCCCATTGTGTAGGTTGTCTTCTTACTTTCTTGGTGGTGCCCTTTGAAACACAAAATTTTAAAATTTTGATCAAGTCAACTTATCTATTTTTTTCTATTCTTATTCATGCTTTTGGTGTCATAGTTAAGAACTAATTCACTAACCCAAGGTCACAGAGATTTACTTCTATGTTTTCTTCTAACAGTTTTACAATTTTGACTCTTACATTTGGTCTAAGGTCCATTTTGAGATAAACTTTGTGAGGTGACCCATTTTGATTTATGATGTGAAGTGATGTCCAACTTCACACATGTGTTTATCCAGTTGTATTGGTATCATTTGTTGAAATGATTATTCTTTCTCCATTGAATTCTCTTGGCATCCTTCACCCTGTTGAAACCTGTTGACCACACGCACCTTACTCTATTTGTAGATATTTTATTGTATTAGGTGCCATTGTAAATGGAGTTGTTTACTTAATTTTATTTTCAACTGTTTACTTAATTTTATTGTTCATTGCTAGTGCATAGAAATATTGGGTTGGCTAAAAAATTTGTTTGGGTTTTTCTTTAGTTACTTGTGGAAAACCAAGAATGAATTTTTTGCCAGCCAAATATAATTGATTTTTGTTTATTTAGTTCATTCTGCCATCTTGCTGATTTCATCTGTGAGTTTTAATAGTCTCTTCTGGGTCTTCTTTAGGATCTTCTGTGTTCAAGATCATGCTATCTGTGAAAGGAAATAATTTTACTTTTCAATATAGAAAATATTTATTTATTTTTCTCTTGCTTAGCTGCCCTGGCTAAAACCCCCAGGACAATGTTAAATAGAAGTGGTCAGTATGGACATCCTCGTCTTGTTCTTGACATTAAGGAAAGAAGCATTCAATGTTTATCATTAATTAGGATGTTAGTAGGTATTCCCATTGTTGTTCCCTTTATTAGGTTTAGGAAGCTTCCTCCATTCTAATTTTAGAGATGGTCACCAAGGACAGAGAAGTTGACACACTCGCCTGATGGTGGTGGTTTAGTCGTTGAGTCGGGTCTGACTCTTGAGACCCCATGGACTGTAGCCCACTAGGCTCCTCAGTCATGGGATTCTCCATGCAGGAATACTGGAGTAGGTTATCATTTCATTTAGGAAGTAGTCTGACATTCTAATTTTAGAGATGAATTCACCAAGGCCAAAGAGGTGACACACTTGCCTGATACTCATGACAAAAACCTTGATCTCCAGTGGTCACAACTATTATCAGCCATAATAATTGGAGGAACCTGGCAGCTACAGGCATTCTTCACCCAGCACATGCCTGAATCTATGCTGTGGGCATTGAACCACCTCCTTTAACTCTCACTGCAACCCAATGACGTGCCTAATTTTAATTATTCATATTTATTAATTTTATTTATTTATAATTCCATTGAGTTTGATTTTCTCATCATAAAGGAAAACATATGCCTGTTTTAAAGAATTCAAGTACTAGAAAAATGCAAATACCAGAAAGTGACAGTTCCATCATCCTGCTCCACTTATTCCCTCTTTACAGATGAGGCAACCAAGGTTTACAGTGTTTTCTACATGGCCAAGCCTCAGTCTCAAAGGACACACAGCTAGGTTCTCTGCCCACCTGATGTGATACCAGCAACTCAGTAAGTTGCAAAGGCCCTGGGGAGGTCTCAAGCAAGTGGAAACAACTGGCTCACTTGAATGGGTTGCTTTTCTGCTGGGTCAGTGCCAGCAAATCAATATTCAACTGTGCCACCTAGTATGGCAGCCCACTCCTGACTGAGGGATGACAGAGAAAAACAGTCCTGATGAAATCTAAATAAAGGTGTCCTGAGAAACCTGGATGGAGACATGTCCAGACACTCTCGAGGGGTCCATTAATCTGAGGCTGATGAATTACCTGGGCAGGTGCCACCAGCATCCATGCTCAGGACAGGAGCTGTGTAATTACTTCTCTCACGATGGTTATCTGGAGGGAGCCAGTCCATTTTTCTCCTTTATTACCACTGACTTTCAGGAAAGTGTCTGCTGCATCTCTCACTCCTACCTCCCCCAACCCTTTTCTAAATGTTGGATTTATTTGATGACTTTACTAAGCCTGGGGTCAGAGTATGCCTTGAAGTAAGGAAAATTTGGCCCCTGAGCCCATTTGCAAGGACGATTCCTTCTTTCCCTTTCTCTTTCTTTCTCCCCCCGCCGCCACCCCACACACCCTCTCCATCCCTTCCTTCCTTCCTTCCTTCCTTCCGTTCACAAGATTATATTGAGTGCCTCTTAGAAATTAAGCTCTGGGCAAATCCCTGGGGAAGATCAGGGATTCTATGCTCATGGGGGCAGTGAGGAAGACCACACTGAAGAAGCAATAGCAACAAAATGTAAGGGTGTCATGAGAAGAAATGTCTGGGGAGCTCTGAGAATATATGACAGGGGATTAGATTAGATCATGGAAGGTCTCTCAAAGGAGGTGATGTCTCAGTTGAGATCTGAAGAATGAGTCATAATTAACCAGGCTAAGAGGTCCTGTGTGTCTGTGCTAAGTTGCTGCAGTAGTGTCCGACTCTCAACACTATGGTCTGTAGCCTGCCAGGCTCTTCTGTCCATGGGATTCTCCAGACAAGAATACTGGATCTTCCTGACTGGGATTGAGCCCCTGTCCCCTGCATTGGCAGGCAGGTTCTTTACCACTAATGTCACCTGGTCCTGGTGGATGCAATTTGAGCAAGCCAACAGTATGGTGCACCCATAACAAATTCTCAACAGACAGAAATAATAAAGGTCTGATACCTAGAACGTGGGAGATGAGAACCTGTCTGTATTTTCTGGGCTGCTCAGAGGTTCCCTGAAATGTTGAGTTCATATGAGAGATGCTAGTATTATCCTCCTCATTTTACAAAACAAGAGGTCTGAGACTCTGAGAAGTGAAGTAACTGACAGAGGGTCACTCAGCCAGTAAGTGGCAGAGCTGGTACCACCAACACCTGCCTCTAGGAAGTCAGGCTCAGGACTACCAAGGATGATGCCCTGTGTGCAGAGCTGCCTCAGAGGAGAGAGTTTCTCATAAGGGGAGGAGCCAAGCAGAGGGCAGGCCATGCGCTGGCAGGAAGTTGTGTGGGTATCTCAAGATCTTAGTGGAGTCTGGGGAGGGGCTGGATAACCTCTGATGTTCTTTCCAAGCCTGGGGTTCTGGAATTCTGTGCTCAGAGAAAGGGGAAGTAGGCCAGCGGCTGGCAAAGCCTTGTCGTCACAACTGACTTTACCTTCCTCTTCACAGTCTTTGACATTTTCTGAAGCAGCCCAGAGTGCCAATAGAAATGAGCCATAAGACAATTTCCTAAGCAAACATTTCTGAGTCCCTAGGCTTTCAGGGCCCTAAATGCTGGACTTAGACATTGATCTCCTCCAGACTGATTACAAAAAGTGGCCCCAGCTTCTCCCTCTTTTTTTGTGTCTGTATTCTTTACAGCTCTTGCCATCAAGAGAGCAAGCCTGTTCTTTACAGGGTGTCAAGAGTGGGATATGGACCTTGCCTGAGAGGGAAGACAGGCATGCAAGGCAGCCATCTTCTCCTGCTTGTCGGGGAAGAGCAGGGCCTGGCTTCAGGGAGGATACCTCCACCCAGAACGTCCAGAGACCAGCTGGCCCCTGAGCCCAGAGGAGGTAGGTTTTGTCCCTGACACCCATCAGAAACACAAAGGATCCCAAGCCTCGTCTACACCCTCCCTTATTCCTCTTTGGAGGAAGGACACAGGTCAGCTGGGCCTCTAGGGCTGGGTTGCTGGACTTCAGCTGCTCTGAATCCATGGGTGTGAGCCCCCCTGGGATGCCCTCCCCACATCTGGGCTGGGACCCAGAAGCTGATGGTGAGCAGAGTGTGCAGGGCCAGACCCTGGCTGTCTCCTCCTGCCACAAGTAAGGAGGACAGACCGGAAAATGATGCAAATCCGGAGGCGTGTTCAGAGCTGGGTTGTCAGTCATCCACAAACCTGACACGTGTTCCACGAGAGCAAGTCAAGTGGCCGAGGGAATTTAAGTGAGCATCTCATTTGATCCCCCTTCTCTTTCTCCATCACTTGACTTGTCAGGCCCACCCTGGCTTCTGCTGTGTACTGTCTCCCAGACCTGGTCCCACAACACCTCTGAGTGGGTTTCTAAAGCACAGCTTTGACCGTGTCGCTCCCTGCTAATATTCCTTGGTTCCTAATTTCCTGCTAGAGGAAGCAGCTTAGCTTCTCAGGCCAGGCCACCAGGATCAGACCTGTGACAGCCACACAGGAAAGTGTGGCAGGGCAGTGATTAAGACCTAAACTCTAGAGTCAAGATCCAAATGAGGTGTCTGCCACCTACTACCAGCTGTGTGACCCTGGGCATGCTATTTAACCTCTCTGACCCTTAGTTTCCCCATCTATAAACTGGACATCGTAATATCCACACAGAGTGTTGTTAAGAAGATAAATGAGATAGTTCTTGTAGATGGCTTACTACAGTGTGAGATGCATGACAGCTCTCCGTCTGTGCTGACTCTTGTGAATATTTTTTTCTTTTGGTCTTGTCAACATTTTTCCTTTGAGATCAGGCCCTCTTCTTACTCTTGTTCACAAAGGTGACCCTTGGGCTGACCACTCAGACGAGCTAATGCATTTCCTTCTAAGCTCAGCCAGCAGGAGCTGAATTTTCTGTCACTTGTAACCACACAGGCCAGGTCTGTCTCGGCAACTCTCTTGGTACCTCCAACTCCTGGACCTGAATCCCCAACCCCAGCCTCATCAACTGGCCCCTAACACGTGCCCAGCATATTCCTGTCTCTGTGCTTTCACTCTTGATGTTCCCTCCCTCTGCCTGGATGCTATGTCCCCTAGACTCTTGGTTCACCCAAATGCTGCCCATGCTTCAATGAACCAGCACCCCTGGGCCTTGTAGGCAGAGCACAAAAGACAGAAATGGACTCTGGGGCCAGAGAAGGGTGGTTTCATCACCACCCGACCCCTCACTTGCCGTGTGACCTTAGACTTGTTATTTAACTCCTCTAATCTTTGGTTCACTCGTCCTGCATATGCAGAGGGTAACCCCAACTCCACAGGCTTCTTAAATGGATTGAATGTGATAGTTCATGAAAAAGGACTTGGTGCACAGTGGGTGCCTAATAATTGCTGGCTGACACGATGGGTGCTGAGCTGACATAAGCCAGTTCTGCCCTGGCACTTCACCTCCAGAAGGGCAGGCATGATCCCTGGGAAATCTCAGCCAACAGACTTGCTTTGAGAAAGAGAAATAGAAAATATTCTAATTCCAAAGAGTAAATGTCAGAGGCTCGGGAAGGATTCTGTTTCTGAAAATAAACCCCGGCACAGAAGGGAAGGAGGAGAGGAGGAGGGGAGAAGGGAGGGAGAGGAGGGGAAGGAGGTAGAGGACCAGGGTGAGAGGCAGAGATGAGATACTAAGCCTGGGAGAGGCAGAGTGTGTGATGGGGGTGGGACTGTGATCCAAAGTGCCTCCTCAAGACCCTGGGGAGGGAGTTCAGGCAATGTGAAACCTCTGGGCATTCTTTGGGGTACTGGGGGTGATCAGAGGACTTGTTCCTAGTCAGCGGACTCTAGTGTCACTGGGAACAATGCAGGGATGACCAGTCATCTTCTTGAAATCTCTCATCAAACCTCGATGCCGTGAACCCAGCAAAGCTGAGGATGCCATCTGGGGTGGAAGTGGGTAGGTGGTCAGAAACCCTGCAAAACCGCAGGTTTCCAATCAGAGTCCTCCTTGTGGTTCTGTCCCAGCTCCTGGGCCGGTGGATGGCAGATCCGTGAAGTTCCTTCTTGGCTCCTGCTCCCATCTTGAGTCTTCTCTGCTCTGAGTTCCTTCATCCTAAGTCACTAAGCTAGCTGCAGACTTAATCTGGATTTCTGCTCAGATGCTACCTTACTGGGGGCCTTTCCTGACTTCCACATCTAGCACAGCAGCCCAGGATCCTCTTTTCCTTGTCAGAGCTCATATGTGTTTATTGGCACATAATAACTCCCACAAACACTCCAGAATGTTCATACCCTGGCAGCCTCGTTCCCTGATGTGCTTCCAAATATGAGAGGGGTACCCAGCCTGGAAGCAGAAGACAGATTTGGGAAGATTCAGTTTCCACATAGTGTGCTTGAAGGGCAGTTCTGACCATACCAGGCCCTACCTGAAGCCTTCCCATGACTCCTGATTACTCCCGGGATTAATGCAGCCAGGCTGACTGTGGTCACAAAGCCCTGTCCCTCCCCAGCCCCCGTGCTTCCCCGAGCACTCTGGGCCCCCCTGTGTGTTTTCCTGCTCTCTTCCTTGCCCTGCTTCTGCTTCCGCAGGACTTTGCCCGTGCTCCCTCTCTTCCCCCAGTGCTCCCCTCACCTAACTGCTGCCTGCTCATCCTCCCCATCGCCTCATCCTCAGGGATGCACTCTGTGACTTCTCTGGCTCAGCTCCCAGCTGTGGAGAGGGTGTCTCATGGCTCCGTGGAGCTTCCTTAGCTTTCTGGGCCGTAGCTACAATTGCACATATGTTAGTGCAGCTCTGTGGGACTCCCTCAGCCAACTGTAAGCAAAGTTGAGTCTTTCCTTCCTGCTCTGTGCTGTGTCCATCATGGCTCCTGACTCAATACAGACACGTGGAGCCAGTGAATGAATGAATGGATATGGACAGGCCGGGGGGCGGGGGTGGGGGGTGGGGGTGACTGTACGCCTGACAGAGGATGAGGACAGGGACAGGTTGTTTCTCTGTTCCTCAGCCCAGCCAGGCCCACCCAACGCCTGCACTCAGGAGAACACGCCACGAGCTGACCAGCACCATTGCCTGCCAGCTGAGAGGTGGTTTGTCCTGGCACCACCCCCTCTTCTTAGAAGCCTTCCCCGAGCACCTGAATCTGCAGGGAGCTCACTCCTTCCTCTTCCGCACTGTGTTGGCATCTTCCGCAGGCTTCCCTTCTTTCTCACTTCATATGAGTATCAGAATATCCTTTACCTTAGAGCCCTTCCCTGCAACCAGGCACTTCCTCAGGGCAGGGAGCATGTCTGACTCATTTCTGCGTCCGCAGCCCTCGTTAACGTTCACAATGGTTTGTCCCTCGCTTTGTTTTGAAATGGATCCCACTGGACAATTCTCTGTAAGTAAGCCTTGTCTGGCCTCGGTCTGGCCTCGGTCTCTCCTTCTGTGAGATGGGGTGGTAACGCCCCCCGCCCACCTCTCTGGGGCTGCAGTGAGGATGCAGTGAGATGTGGGTGAGGTGCCAGGTGCAGCCCTTGTGCCCAAGAGGGGCTGCTGCCCTGATAGGTGGGGAGGCAGGGTGTTCACCCACCTGCCTCCACCCCAGGACACTTGCTGCCATTTCCTGGGATGCTGCTGAGCCATCACTAAGCTCTTCAATGGCATTTCACCATTTTGTCCTCACAACTCGCAGCGGGGCTGAGATAAAGATTTGAAATGTAAACCCTCGGTCACCCAGCTGGTTAAAGCACCACAGACGCCCCGCTGCTCCTAAAGCAAGACCCATCTTTGAGCTTGGCTTTTAAGACCCCATGAGACCAGTTCCTGTTCAGCCACCTCCAGCCCCACCCACACAAACCTGGATGTGGAACCTGAGGCTCAGAGAGATAATGAGATCCCCGAACGCCACCACACCTGGAGACTGCAGAGCCAGATTCAAACGCAGGCCTCTTGGGATCAGTCCCTGGGCTCCACTGGCCCTACTGACCTCCCAGAAACCCTGCTTCCAGGAAGTTCATATTTCCCTGCTCCCCGAGCCTTTTGGCAACTGGTAAAGGTGCTTCCTCCTGGAGTCTGTATTTCACAGTCACGCACTTCCTGTCCCCAGGTGCTCAGTGACTCGAACTCCATTTGCTTCCTGCCCTGGACCCTCCTCACACTCATTCTCACTCTGATTTCCCTCCCCCAACTTCCCACATCTGTCCATGTAGACAGGAGCCCACGGGAGGAGTTGAAGGCTCTGATCTGTGTGGGCTGTGTTTGCTGAGAACGCAGGAGCCTTTGAAGGGAACGAGTGATTCATAATCACATGGTTTGGGTCCAGACCGAGGCCCATGTGGATGCTCCCTGGGCACTTCATTAAAGAGCTAAAGCGGCTGGTTTCAGGGGATCCGAGGACAGTGCAGCTGGTGTGTCTCCGCTGGTCTTAGCAAGGAGAAGCATCTAGATACAGGCACACAGGTGGGGCTGAGCATCAACATCTGAGGACAGTCACGCTGCTGCCACCTATAGAGAGTCACCAGTAGAGGCGTGTGTTGATCACAGGGGCCGTGGGCACATGGGGGCTCCCTGGCTTCCCTGGTTCCCCCTTCAGCCCATCATATAGCAACATCTCTGGGTGCTGCCAGGATCCTGCATTTGACAAGTATCACTGAGCCAGGACTCTGGATTGTAGTCCTCTTCTTGTCTCCTTTATTCAGTTACTCAGGCTGTTAGGCCATGAGCTGGGAGGGTGCAGGAATAGAAATAGGGTATCTACCCTCAGAGGCTCATAGTCTGATGGGGGAGGCAGGTGCCTAAGAGGACAAGCACAGAGCAGACTGGTCCAGGTCACGATGGGGGTGAAAGCAGGTCTGTATTTTAGAGACACTGAAGCCAGCTCAGAGGCATGTGTGCTTGAGTCCTGGCCCTGCCACTGACTGGCTATGGGACTCTGGACCTGTTACTTACCTCCCTGAATCTCTGTTTTCTCATCTTTACAATGGGATCATGCTGGGATTTGGGGAGGACTGAATTAAGTGCTTGGCACAGTGCCTAGCACCCATAGGTGATTAGACAGTAGCTCTTATTTATGCATCCGGTGAGCAGGTGTTAGTTGAGTACCTGCTGTGTGCCTGGTCCTGGCCCGAGAATTCAGTGGTGAAGAAAAGCCAGATGCAGTCCCTGTTCACAGGGATCTTAATCACAGCTGAATTCAAATCATAAACAGATCAGCACTGAAGGAGAGAGTGAAGTCCTAGGGGGTCTGTAAAAAGGGTCCTTCCCAGGAGATGGAGAGGCGAGCATAGATGCTGAGTCTTTAGGGGTAAATGACAGGGCTGGATATCAAGTTGGATGCTGGAGGAAAAGGAGGTGTCAAAGATAGGCTCCTGGCTGGGTAGCTGGATGGATGGATAAAGGTGCCACTCATGGGGAGTGAGGACTGGGGAGGGGCCAGGTTTCTGGGGCAGGGAGTTCATGAGCTTGGACTTGGATATGTTGAGTTGTGATGACACTGAGGCTCCTTACATGAGGTAGAGTTGGGGGCCTTGGGGGTCTTGTTCTGCCAACCCTGGGCTGAGAAGTCCTGAGGGATCCAGAGGAGAAAGACCAGTCCTGCCCTCAAAGGGCTCACATTGGGGGTCCAAGGACCATCAAGGGTGGAGGTCTTTTGGGGCACAGAAACTGATGGGGATGCAGGAAGGAGGTTGGGGTTGGCTCCGCAGGGGTCGCCTCTGGGCTGAGTCCAAGAGGTGATGTAGATTCACTGACAGAGACAGGTAAGGCCAGGAGCTGGCCTGCAGGGGCCCAGGTGCACAGAAGTCAGGTCAGGGAGTTGGGAGGTCAGGGAGTTGGGAGCCCTTGGGATGCTCAGTCTTGGCAGCATGGGAGGCCAGGAGTGGGCAGGATTCAGAGTAGGAGGGGTCTGGAATGCTGGGGACAGAGTTTTCATTTCAACATGTGGACCACAGGACCTCAGTGCCTTTTCTTGTTTCAACAGGGCCGTGCGTTTGGGGAAGGTACCTGGGTGCAGATGAAACAGGGAGAGGGACTCTGGCAGTGAAGACATCATTTTGGAGGCCTCTGCGAGGCTTCAGGTGCAGATGAGAGCAAGGTGGCCACAGTAGGAAGTGAGTGGGCACCAGTGGCCTCAGGGGAGCGGAGAGGACTTGGGGCCCATGAAGGACATGGCGCTGATTACAGTCAGAGGGCTCAGGAGCTGCAGAAAATCTGGCAGTGCTGACTGAGTGCTCAGAGGGCCACCAACAGGGATGACAGGCAGGTCCCTGAAGGGCCACTCTGCAGGGGATGTGTCACATGATGTAAGGAGCATCTCACCCACCTGGAGACCACAGGTGATGGTGAGGGGAGGTGACTGGAAGTGATAGGAACGAACACGCAGTGTTTACGACAGGCCAGGATTTGTCCCAGGGCTTTACATGGACACGTGTGATAATCATCACAACAGTGATGTGAGCTGCATGCTGTTACCACCCCATTTTACAGAGGAGACACAGAGAGACTCAGTAACTGGCCCAAGGTCACACAGCTAGTTAGTGGCAGAGCAGGCACTTGAACCCAGGCTGTAATTAATTCCGGAGTCTGCGCTCTTAACCACCATTCTCCGTAGGCTGGAGAAGATAACCACGCTGGGCCGCTGCCCGGAAGGAGATATCATGACACAGGATAAGACTGCCAGCAAATCAGGTAGTGGGCAATCACTTCTACCTGTAGGGATCAGAGAAGGCTTCCAGGGGGAGGCAGCATTTTACCTTGGTGTTAAGGAGTAGGGAGTATTTGAACAGCAGAGTGGTAATATATCAGCCAGCGTGGTTATTACAAGCAACAGAATGAGTGGCTGATGATTTAAGCTGAAAAGGAATTTATTACATAGATGGGGGTGATTTGCAGAATCACTGAGAGTGTTAGAGAGTCAGGCTTAGGGGTTGTGACCCTAGGAGCAATGCCCCAAATCATCCCACTGGCAATAGCATTTCAGCCTCCTCCAGGGAGCCCTGGACCCACTGCTCGCCCCACCCTCACCACCCCCACCTCCAGGCTATGGCTGGATCACTGCTGTCTTGTTTCCAACGAACGAGAGGGGGTGTATTCCAACCTCTGTCCCCACAGTCACCAGAACAGACACAGCAAGGAGAACCACTTCCTATTGGGCTTTTTGCCCAAAGTGTAGCCTGTGAAGTGGGCGGATCTGATTGGAGGAGCCTCACCACATGACCTGAGCCAAGCTGCAAAGGAGGTTGGGAAAAAAACATGTCTGACATTTTGGGCTTTGTGTCCCGTGATGGGGAATTCTCCAGACATAGAAAAGAATTTCACCAATAATGGAAAAAACACTCCAGATGGGGCAGTGGCCATAATTGTGTGTGACAAGGTTGAAGAGTGGGAAGGTAAGGAGGAAGGAATGATAGAGGACATTTGGAGAACTGAGGAAAGAAGAGACTATGAGTTTCTGTCCAAACTTCATCTTGGCCATTGAAACCTGGAGGAGGCTGGGACAAGGCAGTGTGTGCACGTGCGTCTGTCTGTGTGTCGGGGGATGCGGCGTGTATACTTAAGAATGGCTGAAGTTGCCTTGCCCTGTGCTGTTTCCTCCGTCAATTCTGATGTCCAAGAATGAGTGATAGATGCTGAGATGCTGTCCCTCATGTTGCAGGCTTATCATTCCTCCTTGCTTTGACCTTGGTCAAGCCACTTAACCTCTCAGTTTCCTCCTCAGTTAAGAGAAAGGCTGGCTTTATGCTCCCTTTCACTCTAGGGTTCTATGGATTCTTAAAAATAAGAAAAAATCAAAATGATATTGATTACTATGTGCAGGCCTCCCATAAGCACTTAGAAGCCTTATGTCTTTTAGTTTTATACACACACACACACACAGACACACAAACAGAAATAATCCTACTTCTGTTATTGCTCCCAGATGAAGAAACTGAGGTTCCCAGAGGTGAAAGATGCCCAAGGCCACACAGGTCATTAATTGCAAAGCAGGCCCTCCCTGCTAGGTAGAACCACCCACTCCCATCTTGTACTTGGGCAAATTCTGAGCCTGCCTTCAAATAGTAACTCCATTTCCCCAGAGAGGGAACCACTTTATTACAAAAGAAGAACCACTTCATTACAAAAGGCCCATCTTCAAAAAGACAAAACAAGGAGACCAATTAAAGTCACTTGGATTCAGCATCACTCTGGAAATCGATGCGCTATGATTGTGAATCCAGCTTCTGTCTGCAGCTGCCTAATTTTAGCAGGATCTTTGCAGGCTGCTCACCAGGCTCATCCACCCCCGTGGACTGGCAGAGCAATTCCCAGAGCACCATTGATTTTTTTGACTAAAGTGTCCTAATGAAATACAAATCTGCGGTTACCCAGGGAGCCTTCTGTCATGGCGGCACAGAAGAAACACCGCCAGGATAACAATAACCATAATTTCACTGTAGAGCCACCCTCTAACACAGTGGCCCCCACCCTTTATGCTGCATTGATCCTGGCCTCACAGCTCAGGCCCAGAAAACTGATGCCTTTTCCTGTCTCAACTTTGTCACAGAGCAACGAGGGGAAGAGCCATTTATAGTGTGTGAAAAAATATTTCCAGTTAGGTGCAAGCTCCCTGTGATGAGGACTCTTGGCCTTTATTTATTTGCTAGATGGGGAGTTTGTGGAGGAGTGATTCAATGCTCCTGTCCCAGGAAGCTCAGCCCAGCACCAGTGCAAGTGGCTGAGGAGGTGACAGGGGAGAATCAAGGGTCCCAGAGAATGCCAGCGCTGTCCTTGGATAGCAACAGCCTCTGTGCTTCAACCCAGCAAGCTGAAAGAGCAAAGTGTGTGGTCCACAGCCTCTCCCCCAGCAAGGGGGCTTTCCAGGAAACCAGGGGGCGGGGGAGTACCCAGTACCCCTCCAGCCAGCTAGACATCACCTCTGAGTGGGGAAGCCCCTGAGAGTCCAGCCCCTCATTCTACAGATAAGCCCTGACCCCCAAAGGGGAAAGATGACTTGTAAGGTCACACAGCAAGTTGATGACAGAAAGTAGACCCTGATATCCCTCACTAGATAATCAGCTTGGCAACACCAGTGTCCAGCAAGGATTAGTGAATAATGCATGCTTGGTCATTCAGCTGTGTCCAGCTCTTTGTGACCCCATGGATTGTAGCCAGCCAGGCTCCTCTGTCCATGGGATTTTTCAGCCAAGAATACTGGAGTGTGTTGTCATTTCCTCCTCCAGGGGATCTTCCCAACTCTGGGATCAAACCTTCATCTCCTGTGCCTCCTGCATTGGCAGGTGGATTCTTTACCACTGAGCCACCTTGGTGAAAAATGTAATGCAAACATACACATTGATGTAATGTGTCCAGTACAAGCTCTGGAACCACGTGGCCTGGGTTTAACTATAATGGTAGCTCCACTGCCTACTGTGTGACCCTGGGAGAGTAACTGGGCCTCTCTGAGGCTTAGTTTCCTCAGCTGTGAGATGGGCGATGTTGGTACCCACCTCCGAGAGAAGTTGGTAGGATCTACTGAGAAAAAGCAAGTCCAGCATTTAGCACAGTACTGGAAACACAGAAACCAACTAAACTAAGAATTTTAAACACTAGAACAATTTTTCACCATTAACCTATTCGGTTTATTCTACGATGCCATCTATCAGAACACCATCGATTTAATAACAGCTTTTGAAGGGGGAAGAAAACAAGAGGAAAGATGAAATTAAATGTCTGGATCAATGGAAAGAAGCATCTTGTTCTGGACAGTTTAAAATAGATGCCCCAGAACTGAAGATATACAAAATGAATATCAAAGGGCGATTTCTAGATTTCAGATTCCTGGAAATGCTCCCAGGAACTGCGGAAGGATGGGGGAGGAAGAGTAGCGTGCTATGCGGGTGAACAGACCGGAGCTCTACTCTGCTGCCAACTAGTGAGAGACCTCAGCAAGTCCCTCTCTGGCCTCGGTTTCTTGCCTGGACAATGATCAGGTGGTGTTAGATGGTCCCCCCAGGTCTACCTCTAGGTCCAGTGGCAGAGGAGGGATTCCTCTGCCACATCTGCTGCAAAGGTGAAGGCTCATGGGGGTGGGGCTACTTGCCACATGTGGGAAAGAGGCCACTGCACCCTGGCCTCTCCAGGGGACCTGCACCTTCTCTCAGGACCCCGAGCAAAGAGCTTGGAAGCAGAGACTCCATCCCACTGAGATGAGGGGAGAGGCAGGCTCCGGGTTCCCAGCCATCAACACTGCCTGGTTTCTGGAGGGCTCTATCCACCTCATTGCAAGCCTTCCAGGCCACACCCACCTCCCCTGCCATCCTAGACTTGATCACAGGGATTCTGGGAGGCAGATCCTGCCAACTGGGTCCCCCCACCCTAAGAACTCAGAGGGCCACCTTTGAGGGGATGGAAAGGGAGAAGGGAGGTGAGATGATGAACTCCAAGTGGGTTGTTCTACTCCCATTTGCTCCAAGTTACCTTTAAAGAGGATAAAATTACACTTTAATCCCTTTTATCTCCATGCAGTGCTTCTAAAAACAGAGCACCTTGACATTTTAGGAGGAAAGAAATCTGGAAAAGATGAGCTATTCAATATCCAGTATAAACTGAGGATGGAGAAACTTCAATGAACTCAGAGTTAAACCTCTTTCATGCTTGAAAAATAAAGCCATAACCAAGTAGTCCAAGAGGAAAGTCCAGCCTTGAGGTAGAAAGAAGGCTGGTAGGGAAGTGGCTTGGTGCAGAGGGTCCTGCTGGAGTGGGGATCTGAGACATGCAGCAGAGGGTAGGTTTGGGGGCTGATGCAAGAACTCTAGGGTCTGGGATCCCCAGGAATCTGCTCTGTTAATGCAACATATTAAAAAGCAGAGACATCACTCTTGTTGACAAAGGTCCATATAGTCAAAGCTATGTTTTTTCCAGCTGTCATGTATGGATGTAAGAGTTGGACCATAAAGAAGGCTGAGGTCTGAAGAATTGATGCTTTCGAACTGTGGTGTTAAAGACTCTTAAGAGTCCTTGAACAGCAAAGAGATCAAACCAGCCAGTCCCATAGGAAATCAACTCTGAATATTCCTTGGAAGGACTGATGCTAAAGCTGAAACTCTAATACTTTGGCCACCTGATGCGTAGAGCAGGCTCACTGGAAAAGATCGTGATGCTAGGAAAGATTGAGAGCAAGAGGAGAAGGGGGCGACAGAGGATGAGATGGTTGGATGGCATCACTGACTCAATGGGTTTGAGTTTGAGCGAACTCGGGGAGATAGTAAAGGACAGGGAGGCCTGGTGTGCTGCAGTCCATGTGGTCACAAAGAGTTCGACTCGAATTAGCAACTGAACAATCCCTCTTAACTAACTTTTTAACTTCCTATCTTTGCAAACTGGCTCCTGGGCCACCTTGCTGTTGAAACTCTCCATGACAAGGCCTCATCAACAGGCACTTACCTGGGCCCTCGGCTCCTGACCTCACCCTACTCCCAGCTCTTCATGGTTGCCCACGACCTTGTGTTCCCCCATCGCCCTCCTCCCTTCCCCTTGCTTTTGTCCTATTCCTGCTCCTTCACATGCTATTCACTGCTTCTTCTCTGAAGATGCTCCCAAGCTGTTCCATGGTCCCTTCTCCCCGACCTGGTAACATATCTAGAGTCAGGGACTTTGGCAAGAAGACTTAGGAACCTGTAGGTCAGGATTATGGGCAGTGGGCCCACTAAGGAAGCAAGGCCATGATAATGGCAGTAGATGGTGCTCTCTCTCTCTTTTTTGGCCTTTTCGAAATACAGAGCCTCGGGGATCTTAGGCAAGCTCCCAGGGACCCAGCTCTTTGAGTGCTGGACTCAAAGAACTATTACGTGTTACAGTTCCATATCCACTCACAGTTCTGATGCTATCATTTCTGTGTGGTATATTCTTTGCTTGTGGCAATAATAGATGGTCTGAGCAGGGTGGCCAAACCCCTCAGGCCACCTTAAAACAGAGGCAGGCAGCCTGCCTGTCTCCTCTGCTCAGCCAGCATGGTCTTCAAATGCTCTTTCTTCAGTAGACCTGCCCCTCCTTTTCCTCTGACACGTGTCCCCTCTCATGGCTAGCTTCTCCCACTGTCCTGTGTTCTGAATTCTTAGCTCACCCTGGACCCCAGCTGCGGTTTGATGGATGCTCCACTGTGTATCTTGCAAAGGGTCTTTGCCTTGGATTGTGACTTTGCTTGATGAGTGTGCCTGCTGTTCTCCCAAGCCCCTCCTGCCTGGGTATGGAAACCATCCCTAGATAAAGTCTTGACACACCTGTGCTCTTTCCATGGGTAGCAGTCATATCTTCTTCCCCAGCCCCAGGGAGACCAGAGCCCTCGCAATAAACCCTAATGACAAGACACCCAGGATTTACTGTTGCTGGTGCTTTCCTTACAGACATTATGGATGGCTTCCAGCTGATACAAGACCAGAGGCAGAACATTCGAGGAGGAGGATGAATTGGGAAGCAGACACACCTGATTTTAGAGCCCAGTTTTACCATTTGCAGGTTATGTGACCTTTAGCAAGTCACTTCCCACCCTCTGATCCCAGGTTTCTCCATAGCAGCGACCTGACAAGGTGACTTGATGGCCAAGCTCAGGGCCCGACACATGCCATATACCATGGTCCATCCTGGCCCCCAAGAGTACCCAGGGCAAACCTCTTTTCTAGAATTTCTCCCCTTATATTAAAAAAATTTTTTTAATAGTTTTATTTATTTTTTCATTTATTTATGGCTCTGCTGGGTCTTTACTGCTGTGCAGGCCTCTCTCCGGTTGCATCTAGCGAGGGTTACTCTTGGCTGTGGTGTGTGGGCTTCTTAGTACGGTGGCCTCTTCCACTGCAGAGCACAGGGTCTAGGGCATGCAGGCTTCAGTAGCTGTGGCTCCCAGGCTCTAGAGCACAGGCTTAATAGTTGTGGTGCACGAGCTTAGTTACTCTGTGGCATGTAAAGCCTTCCCGGACCAGGGATCGGTCCTGCATCTCCTGCATTAGCAGGTGGATTCTTTACCACTGAGCTACCAGGGAAGCCCTCCCACTGTATTTTAAGCACTTGTTATTTGCCTTTAGTCCTCACAGGCTGGAGAACTCTTTGGGGGCAGGAATTATGTCTGACTGATACCCTTAGCACCCCACAGCACATGCCTGTACGCACAGCAGATTTAGTGGACATAGTTGGGGGGGATCTCTGAATGCTGCTTTTCTCCAACTGCTGTGTTCTCATCCCCATCAGGACTGTGTAGTATCCAGCTTCCCCATCTGTCCTCCAAGTCTATATACTGTCTCTATATTCATTTTTTCTTTAGAGTCAAAGATGTTTTATTAAACATCTAAGACTGATAAGTTTCATATATGACTTTAAAGCTTCAATTAGTAGTTCAATGAAAAACTTGTGTATATAGTGTATACATTGTGAATATATAGAGTATACAGTATAAATGACTTATAATATAGTATCCATATGGACTTCCCAGGTGGTATAGTGGTAAAGAATATGCCTGTCAAGGGAGGAGACACAAGAGAGGTGAGTTCGATCCTTGGGTCAGGAAGATCCCCTGCAGAAGGAAATGGATACCCACTCCAGTACTCTTGCCTGGAAAATTCCATAGACAGAGGATCCTGGCGGGCTACAGTCCATGTGGTTGCAAAGAGTCAGACATGGCTGAGCACACAATCAGCAAGATAAAATATATAGATAGCATAGTATATGTAGTAGTAAATAGTATATATAGAGTACATGTGAATATGTGTGATACACACACCTTTTCTTATGCAATACTATGAATTCCATGAGCTTCTCTGGTGGCTCAGATGGTAAAGAATCCATCTGCAATGCAGGAGACCCGGGTTCAATCCCTGGGTCAGGAAGATTCCCTGGAGAAGGAAATGGCAATCCACTCCAGTATTATTGCCTGAAGAATTCCATGGACAGAGGAACCTGGTGGGCCACTGCCGGGGTCCTGCCCCGGCTGATCCAGGGTATTTGAAGCAGGGACGGCGTCGGCGACCTATTTATTTAAATATTTTATCAAAGATATAAAGAGTAATAGGATGAGGATAGCTCAGTAGGAAAATTCAGTGGAGAAAAGAGGCTGAGTAGCTTGGTTTACGCGGGAGACCAATAAAACTTCAAGACAAGAAGTTTGCACCACTTACGTAGGCCGCAGGCGTCCTTCCGTTCTCCTGAAGGAGAGGAGACACTGAGGCCTCCCCGGTCGGATCTTAGAAGCCCAGGCATAATTAGTAAGCATGGTGGGTTCCGCGCTCCAGATGGAGACTCAGCCAGAGTGAGAGAGAGAGCGACATGGGGAGACCAGTATTTCGAGAAACTGATCCCAATTCTTTATTTTCCAGAGTCTGTTTTTATACACTGAGATGTTATACAAAAGTCACGTGGGGACAGCAGTCCTGACTTTTATTAAAGTCAGGTGCTTCACACAAATGTATACAGAGGTCTTAGGGGTGTTACATCATCTTCTGGCCAGGGGGGCCTGCTGACAATTTACGACCCTCTCCTTGTGACAGCGGTCAGTCAGTCAGGACACTTATTTCTCCAGGGCTGATTATTCTCAAAACAGACGCCACCCAAATAAAGTTACATTCCTACAGGGTGAGGGTGTAGTGGGTTTTAGTTAAGGAAAGAATTTACTTAGCCCAAGGTCTAACGTGATTAATATCAAAGGTTAATTCTATATATTCATTAATGTGTGTAAGGGCAGGGGATATGGAGACTTAGCAACAAACGTTGGCTCAACAAATGAAAAACCCTTCACCAACACAATTTCTAATTAGCCCACTATACTTATAGTTTTCTAACTTCTCTAAAGAACCTGTTTTTAGAGGGTTTAAAGCATCTCGTGCCTCTCACGGTTGGGAGGCTGTGAGCAATCACATGTGGCCCGACGAGCCTGTCAGGCAGGCTAGAGAACCTTCAGAGGAGTTTGTAGGTTAAAACACTCTTGTCACACCCAAGAGTTTTTATTGACTGGAGCTCTAGGTTAACTCCTTCTCCGAAAGAGGTGGTGGGGGACAGCCCCCCGTAAAGTCAGAGGTGTAGGTAAGAGCACAAAGTAGTAAAGTAGGCAGGCTCTGGTAATGGGGGTAGATGCTCGAGGAGTTCCAGGGGGACTCCTGAGGCTCGATCCCGCCTTTGCGTATGTCGAGCCTCCTTCCTCATGACCTTTGTCATGGGCGGAGTACCTCACTCTGGCCCCCAACAGGCCACAGTAGATGGGGTTGCAAAGAGTCAGACACAACTGGGCATCTAACACACACAGAAATTCCATTATCAGAGTAGCCTGGTGGGCTACAGTTCATGGATTCGCAGAGTCGAACACAACTGAGCAACGCTTAGACTTTCACTTTCATGAACCATGATAGTGTAATGTCTTTTGATCTTGCTGCCTTTCTGATTGCGTTTTATGGCAGCAAACACCTTGACTAGATACCCTAGTCGATTCCTATTGTCAATTGGAAACAATGAGAATGACTTTATAACCTGTATTTTCTTGAAATCTTTAAGACCTAAGGATTGCTTTTTTCCTAATGAAACTCCAAGGATTGTCTAAAGAAAATAATATTGTCCGAGAACTGTCTCAAGCATCTGCCTGAGAGCCACTGCCCTGTAACTCAGTAGCTTCAGCCCTCCTGGGATGAGGCAGTGGTGTGAGGGGTTTCTTCTCTGTGTCCCTGGAAACTGCTTTCCTCACAAGGCGATGTCCTCCCTGCAGGCTGAGCAGGACTCTGTGACGGTCTTCATTGTCCTCTTATCCTGGCGTCTGTTACCCGTTGACCACAGCTTGATAGGATGCTCTTACAAAGAGATCAATAAAAAAAATCGTTCATTCCTTTTGAAATGTCCTCAAATAACCCCATTCTTTTAGCAGCCAAACCAAGGCATCGAAATTCCAGAACAACAGAAAAAGACTGTGAAGTGCTTCTGCTTCCTGGCTGCTGAGACAGTTTAAAAGACAGTTTAACTTACCCTGTGACCTGTAAACCCTCCACCCAGGGCCTTTATAGCGAAGCAGCACTCCAGCCAGTGGGCAAGGGACTCAGTAGAAAGTGTATGGAAGTGGACAGGCTAATGAGGTTGAGGTCAGGGTCCCGCGCATGGTCCACAGGCCACTGCAGCCCGTCTTGACCAGCTGTGCAGACATGTTGGAAGTCAAACCGGGCTCAGACACCGCACGGCAGGGTGAGAAATTTCTATGATCTCTTCTCCAGCTTTGTTCTTTTCCATCTTGATTTGAATAATTTCCTGAAATTGATTTTCTGCCTTCCTCCTGGAATCTCCATTCATGCTTACTCATTTTTATTGATTTTCATGGCATTCATCTCTGGAACATTTTCATTCATTTCTTCATTTTCTCTCTTAAGATACACTGGCTCATATTCAGCCCTCTTTATAATTCTCATCAGTAGCTTTTCTTTGAGCCCTTGGCCCTTTGAGTTTCTTGTTTTGTGTTTGGTCATCCTGTTAGGTTACCTGAGTTTTCCTCTGGATCTAAGGTAATCATTTTTATGAAGTAAATTCTTCATGTGCCTTTTCTTTATATTCCTTTATACTCATTTCTTTTTCTTTTGTGAGGAGCTGCTTCTGTGTGGTTATTATTACCAATCTTGCTGGTTATTATCTGCTTCTGAATAGAGCTGGTCAATCGCACTGGAGGCAGGATGGTCCTTAGGTTCAGTTTGGGTTTGTTATCTCAAACATTCTTACCCTAAATGGGTTATTTCCTTTGTCAAAAGCAAGCGGTCAGTTTTCAGGGGTCAGGAATTTAGCATGGCTCCTGGAAAACCAGTCAGTCACAGGCTTTCTGTGTGCTGTGACCTGAGACCACCTTGCTCTCTGCCTCTTGGCTGTGTCCAGGAGACCAGGGAGGACCCTGACAATGGCTTGTTGGCCTGAATTCTCCTCAGCCCGTCTTTCCATCACCCCCTGCATTGCTGAATCTGGGCACTGGTTAGATTGTCCACCCATTCACCCCAATTCACCTGATCTAAAGGTCACTGCCCTACCTTTCAAGGAAGACATTTACATGTAGAATTTAGCCATCACATCTCATTGAATGATAATTTCATCCTTCAGGTTCTTGGAAGCCATCCTGACTCCTGTTTTCTCTCTTATTCCACCACGAATCCGTTAACGTATCTTGTTGGCTCCCTTTCAACATGAGTCCAGAATTCTTTCCCTTCTTATCTTTAGAGCACCTTGGTCCATGCCACCACCATCCTGTGCCTAGATAAGTGTCAGAGCTTTCACACAGGCCTCCCTCCTTCCTGCATTGCTTCCCTCACTCGACGCAGTGAGCAGGGTAGTCCTGCTAAGTGTGACAACTTACGTCACCCTTTGCACCAAAGCCCTGTGACCTCACGTCATTCCTCTGCTTCATGGTCCTATGAGGGATCCCTCCTCTCTCAGACCCATGATGCCCCATCCACTCTGAGCACCAGTGCATCTCTGCCCTCCTCTCCTGCTCCCCCAACCCGTGGCTCCCTCCACTTCATCCATGTGGCCTCCTTACTCTTCCCTGATGCTCCAGGAACCCTCTACCATGGCCTCAGCACCAGCTATCCCCTCTGCCCAGAAGGCATGGCCCCATTTGCATGGCTAACTTCCTTACCTTTAAAAATCTTTCCTTAATACACCGTCTAAATACACCCTTGGCTGCCTTATTTCACACTTCATTTGCCCTCACCCTGTGTATTCTCAACCCTTTGACTTGGCTTTCCTTTTTCTTTTTCCCTGGTGCCTACATGCAATTTATTTCTTCCTTCTGTTGGTTGGTGATCTGTCCCTCTCTCTTAGAACATAAACTCTGTAAAGATGGGAAAATGATTTTGCCTTCTGCAAGACCAGTAAGGTCTAGAACCAGGCCCAATGCTCAGTAGGTCCTCAGAAAATATTTGTGGGATGAATGAGGGAATAAATGAAAGCACGAATTCAGGTCCTGATCAAGGTCAGAGTGCATCCTCAGAGTCTGCTGTCCTGGCTAGTTCACAGTATTTCAGACTCTGCAGAGTGAAGACATTGGTGCTGCAGCCTTTCCTTGCCTGATGGGAGACAGGGACCACCTTCTCCACTTTTCTCATCCTTTATTGTTTTGCAGTGAGTTTCCATCCTCCATCATTAACCACACTGAAGTTCATTGTCCTGATAACTCTGAACAACTGCCCCCAGCCCAGAGCCCCTGTCGTTACAGGGCCTGGGCCTGCTAGTGAGGACCCTGAAACTGACTGGTCCCACGTGCTCCTGACTGAGGGCCCTGGGGAGGCAGAACAGCACAGGAAAGCAAAAGAGGCCCTAGTCAGTAGATGCCTCCTCTGACTTTAGTCCCACCTCTGAGATATCAGCACATCCACTGTTCAACTTAGCCAACTTCTGGTTCCTCCTGCAAGTGATGGGACCAATCAACCAAAGATATGAAAGTCACTCAGTAGTGTCCAACTCTTTCCGACCCCATGGACCATAGCCTGCCAGGCTTCTCTGTCCAAGGAGTTCTCCAGGCAAGAATACTGGTTTGGGTAGCTGTTCCCTCCTCCGAGAGATCTTCCCAACCCAGGGATCGAACCCAGGTCTCCCACAATGCAGGGGGATTCTTTACCACCTGAGTCACCAGGGAAGCCCAATCAGTTGAATGAACCTGCCTTATGCATTGGTACAGCAGGAGATGGAGTCAGTCTGCCACCAACAGACCCATTTCTAAGAGAGTTAGGTGTCCAGCTGCCAGTCTGTGGCTGGTGATGGGCTCTCATAGAAAAGGGAAGATGGGGAGGGGACAGGCAAGGTCCTGGAGCCCAAAATTCAAGGAAGAAAGACAAGCAATCAGTCTAGTGTGTGGTAGATACTTTGATACACTTAGATTATCCCCGAGGCCTCTTCCCTAGGTCAGCACATACAAGGCATTCCTGGAATCTATTTCTTCTATCTGCATGGCCATCAGCCTGGTCCACGCATCACCGTTTCTCTCTTGGACAAGCCAGCTGTGGTCCAGCTGCCTCCTCTGTTCCCTGGAGCCCATTCACTGTTCGGCATTTGGGTGATTAGACCCTTCTCTTCCCTCCCCTGCCCAACCCCATCCAGTCAGAGGTGGGTTTACCTGTGGATTTAGCTTCATAATCTTCTATGCTCTAGGCTGCAGCCTAGGTCCTGGGGTGGGGGCAGCAGTGCAGTTAAGGAGTACCCTAATTTGAAGGTTAACTGGGGTTCATAGCTGTTCAAGAAGCTTTAAAAGGTCCTGAAACCTCACAGCTTCTGTGCAAAACAACTTGATACAAGTTTCACGACGATCTTAAAAATGTGGGGGATGACTCATCAATAATGAATTGTGATGATGAAAATCAAACATTCGGAAATCATCAATAATAATAATAATAATAACCATTTCCATCAAACTCTGCTAGAGGAAAGGCTAAATTATCTTTCTATCTGCTCTCCAGAAAATGGTATCACAAATGATCACCGTAAAAGATGTACTCTGAGGAGATGAAGACCAACATTGTAAGGGGAAGAAGTACTTTGGGGGGTGTGTCAAGATGCTAATTCAAAATATCCTGTTATTTTTCTTGATTCTGTCATTTTGGTGGTAATTTTCAGCTTTTTAAAAAAATCTGTGATTTATTAGAATCTCTTTTTACCTTCAAAATAAATGTTAAATTATATAGCTAAGTCTGATTCCTAATTCTGGGCTCCTTTAACAAGAAAGCCCCAAATTGTATGCTTCAGGTGTCACAGACTGTGGATCGGCTGCCCTCTAGGCCTTCCAACTGCACTTGGAAGAAAGCTGAATCTCCTCTGCCAGGTCTGCAGGCATCCTGATCAGGCCCACTCTGTCCCCTCACAGCTTCTCCCATGCACTCACCAGACTGCAGACTCCCCTGCCTTCTCCCTGTCCCTCTCGCTGCCTAGCTTGGGTTTCACTGGTCGTGACTTTACACTTGCTGGATCTCCTGCCAGGAACCTCATCTCCCAATTTTCCCCCTTCTGGTTATTCAGGGATCGAGGCCGCCTCCGCTGAGAAGCCCTTGGGGATAATCCTTCTTTAAGTGGAGGCCCTGGCCTGTCTTTTCTTGCCTCAGTCACTGCTGTATCCTCCTTTATCTACCTCACAATGCATGTTGATACCGTCTCAAAGATAATGTCCCTTTTCAGTACCTAACCCCTTCCTCCACCCCAGGAGCAGGGCCATACGACCCCCAGGAGGGTGAGGACATGTCTGTCTTGGCAACTGTGGCCTCAGGCACAAAGACCAGTGCCCATCTTACAGTAAACACTCCATGGCTATTTGCAGAATTAATAGACTGCTGTTGGAAGTTTGAATTGACAACCTCACTCAGGAAGGTACTATGCCTCAGGGGGCTTAATGTGCAAGCCTGTGATTCACATTTTTAGAAATTAATCTCAAGGCAATTATCAGGTAGACACACAAAGACAGAAGTGGAGTACTGGTATTAAAAAAAAAAAAAAAAACATGAAAATCAATCAAACCTGGGTTTTTGTCTTTGTTACACCAATAATTAGCTTCGGTATGAACTTGGGCTTCCCTGGTGGCTCAGATGGCAAAGAATCTGCCTGTGATGTGGGAAACTCATGTTCGATCCCTGGGTCGGGAAGATTCCCTGGAGAAGGGAATGGCACCCAACTAAACTCCAGTATTCTTGCCTGGAGGAGTCCATGGACAGAGGAGCCTAGTGGCTACAGGCCATGAGATCTCAAAGAGTCAGACACAACTGATCAATTAATACTTACTTACTTAGACTTTTATGACTTTGAGCAAATTCTCATCTTCTCTGAACCTTGGTTTCCTCATCTGTGGATGGGAACAGTCATAGTACCTCCTGGAGAGGAAGCAGGAGGTTCATATGTCGCTGTGTATGGAAGATGCTTAGTGCAGAGCCAGGCATGAAGAAAAACACTCAATACATGTTGGCTATGACTGCTGGCCATGATACTCATTACACTGTTGCTTGGAATGTTATAAAATTTGAAAGTGATCAACTATCTTAGCTGTGGGGGACTGCCCAGATCAGTACCATCCAACTGAAGTGTAATGCAAGGCAAACCACACATGTAAGCACACACTTAGGTTTAAATTTTCTAGTAGGCATGTTAAAAAAAGGTAAGAAGAAACTGGGGAAATTCATTTCAGTAACATATTTTGTTTAACCCAATCTATCCAATGTATTATTCCAATATGGAACCAATATAAATGATTAGTGAGCTGTTTTACATTCTTTTTTTGGTACCAACTCTTCATAATCTGATGTTTTCCACTTACACCTATTTTAACTTAGACCAGCCCTGTTTCAAATATTCAGTAGCCACCTGTGGCTGGGGCTGCCACATTGGAGAATGTGTGTCTGGATAATTTGCCATCCAAATTTAAAGTATGGTGTAGCCGTGAAAAGACCGGTTTTAAAAATAATATTTAATCATGCAAGAAAAAGCTCACAAAATGAGATTAAGTGAAAAAGATAGTGTAAACCAAATAAAGTATGCTCCTACTTTTGTTATATATATATAAATATGCTTGCTTTTATTTGAGTATGTATTTTGATGGGCATAGTATAAGGGAACGCAGCAAAATCCTACCTCGGGAACATTCGAGGAAATGGAATTATAGTGACCTTAATTTTCCCTTGCTTGTTTTTCACTACAAGTACATGTTATTTTTAGAGTCAGTGGAATAATACTGTTATTTTTAAAGTTCAGCAAAGCATGCCATGACCTGACCTCAGCAAACATTTGTGGGTATGCAGTGCTGGATTACAGATCTGGCCGCCAACATCTTACGTTTCCTGTACCCACGCACTTGGCCCCACGGCCTGGCTCCTTCCCCTGAAGGCAGAACGAGCCTTGACCCAAGTCTGTGCTTGGGCTCAGTCTCTGCCTTTTTTAGGTCAGCAGACTGTGTGGGGAATCATCAGTTTTGAGTCTAAGCCTTAAGGGGCATCAATGTTTTTGTGCATCCTCTTGTGCCTCTGCCATTTCCATGGAAAGAGGATGTCCTGTATATCCGTAACTCATTTGGTAAAGAATCTGCCGGCAATGCAGGAGACCTGTGTTCGATTCCTGGGTTGGGAAGATCCCCTGGAGAAGGAAACAGCAAGCTACTCCAGTATTCTTGTCTGCAGAATCCCATGGAAAGAGGAGCCTGGCAGGCTACAGTCCATAGGGTCTCAAGAGTCAGATGTGACTTAGAGACTAAACCACCACCACAGCTCACTGATTCCCAAGAGGGTGAGAAACACATAAAGCAGACCTGCATCCAACCTTCAGGTTAGGATTGTCAGCCTGAAGACTTGTTAGGAAGACAAATTTGTTGTAGGATGTCACATAGATTGTGTGATTGTTTGTTACAAGGCTCTAGCTGACTAATACAGTGCTACTGAACTGTTTTACATGTACTCAAAACTAATCAGAAAGGCAAAGCTTGACCAGAATTTCAAGTCAGAAAGCTAAAATCAAGAACACTTTAAAAAATTCAAATACAGTTTCCAATTTTCTTCAAATCAAAAGATCCCTGACCATATCCTCAGTAACCTTGGCTTCTTTTCAGACACTCTGTGTTATCAAGACTTCAGTCACAGAAGGACAGAGTTTCCCTATTCTTTTGTTGCTGTTCAATTCCCATGAGCTCCTCCCCTTTCTGCCAGCCTGGCATGGATGAGCAGTGAGATCACCCTCAGCAGCCAGATGTGGGAGATACAGAGTCACAGGATGGAAGGGACCTGGGCCCAGGATTGTCCCCTGAGGGGGTCCTCCACCTGTTAGTGAGACCTATTCTCAACTTTACCTGGGGGAAATCAACTTTTATCATGTTGGACCATTCTACATTAGAGCTTGGTTTTTAGGACCGCTGATGCTGCCCTCAGTAATACTCAGCACTTTCTTTCTTCATCTAAATGGGAGAAGGGAAGAAGGGAGTTGACTTACTGGCACCTCAGTTTCCTTGACTGGGGCTGCAGTGAGAGAATCCACCCCAAGGGGTTCTTTGAAAATGCTTGTCCTAAACATACTCAAGAGAAGCATTTTCTTCTTTATTTCTTCACTGGAGACCTTCAGAGCTGTGCTTTGCTGGGGGAATTGGGGCACCGTTGCCATGGTTCACTGTTGTCTAGGAAGCCAAGCTGCCTCTGATGTTTCACTGGCCTGACTTTTCTTCATAAGATCCCTAATAACTACCATGTTGGTTTCTACCCATTTGATGAGATGAACATCTTCTACCTCCCAAAGGGGAAAGTTGGCTTAAACCATCTTAAAGAGAAGGAAGAAGGTTTGATTTCATTTGGGACTAGTTTTGGGGGCGCTGGTCTTGGGGGGCTGCCCCTGGTGGTTCTTTGTGGGAATTCCCAGTAGAAGCAGTGGGAGGTCTGGGCCCTGCTACTGTCTTTTGTGGATGGGGAGAGCTGAAAGGGAAATGTCCCCAGGAGGATAATCCTATGCCTTCTGTGTGGGGTCCCTTGTGAGAGAGACTTGGTGATGAAGGCTTGGGTCTTCCCCACCAGCTCTGGTCTCTGTAACCTGCTCCCAGGTCCCCCCACCTGCTGCAGGACTTTATGAACCTATTTGTGGAACTTCAATTCAAACAAGTCTGTTACCTTTCCCAAGTTAAAGTCAACAGCCATTACTGGCTTCGCTGGCTCAGAGCACTTTAGAGCCCGGACGGATTTTTTATTTTATGAGGTTTAATCTTTCAAAAGGGGCTTCCCTGGTGGCTCAGTGGTAAAGAATCTGCCTGCAATGCAGGAGACCTGAGTTCGATCCCTGGGTCAGGAAGATCTCCTGGAGAAGGGAATGGCAACCTATTCTAGTATTCTTGCCTGGAGAATTCCATGGACAGAGGAGCCTGGTGAGCTACAGTTTATGGGGTTGCAAAGAGTCGGACATGACTTAGTGACTGAACAACGGCAACAGCAATTTTCAAAGACCATGAGTAGCCAATTGCTCGGACACTTCTGACGGACCCCTCTTCTGTTTGGATAGGTCCTGATCCCCTTAGCACGCATTCGAGGTAACACACTGACCTCCTGAACCTCAGGGCACTTCCAGCCTTGCCTCTGGCTTCCGTCCTGCAGGGACCCTCAGTGTTAACCGTGTATAAATCTTCCCAGTGCCTGTGGCACCTCTCCAGTGCCAGGCCTTTGCACCTCGTCTCCCATGTCTGCCATCCCCATCTTCCCTCCCACCCGGTGAAATTATCAGCCTTTATCCAAGTCTAGGTGAAGTGTCACCTCCTCCTGGAAGCCTTTCCTGATCTCACCAGGAAGAGCTAACTGCTCTTTCGTACTCTAAATACTTCTATCAGAAAATATGGAGCCTTAACGTCTGTCAGTGGTTTGCCAACCCTCATAGAGGGGTCTCATAGACCTCTTTTAAGTTGCGGTCTCTCTGTTTTTGATTTTCATGTGTCTGTTGGAGGACAAGTATAGAAAGGCCTAGCACATAGAAGCATTGAGTAAACTGGGCATCACTGGGCAGCTGAGCTGAATAGGGAATGAGAGGAAGATGATTTGGAAAGTAGAAACTTGTATCAAGTGGGATCCTTTCATTTTATAGTAACAGAAAACGTAATACAGACTTCCTAAAATAGGGGGAGTTTCACTGGTTCACAGAACTGAGAGGTACCAGATACGGGCTACAGGAAGGGTTTGCTCATCGTGACAGTTTATTTATTCTTACAGAGTCCTCTGCTGTGACAGTCTTCATATGTTAACTTTGCCCTCATGCTGGCTTCATTCACGGTGACAATGCGGCTACATCAGATTTCACTTTCGTATCTTGAAACCAACCATTCGAAAAGACAGAGAATAACCATGTCCCTTAATTCTTGGCAAACTTTTTAACATTTGCACTGATTTAAATGCAATTGCGGTGGCAAGGTGAATGTGATTCTTGTGTGTCTTAGACCAATCATGCCCCTCCACAGTTTCTCAGGAAAGTTAGCCCCACCCAGACCACAAGGCTGTACTTAATGGGATTTTTTAAAGCGTAAATTTCATTTTTCCTTCTAGCCACAAAAAAAAAATAATAATAATAGACAGCTATTATAATATAGATTCTGTGCCACGTGTTAAAGAGACCTATACGACTCGGACAAGATCATGACCTCAAGCTGCTGACAGTCCTATGGAAAGAGATTTTGAAAACCATCTTAAAGGCATTGAGGTGCCAGAAGGGAATTTTAAGTGGGCGAATAACTGTATATTAACTACCTATTGCTGTGTATTTGCAGCCATGAAATTAAGACACTTACTCCTTGGAAGGAAAGTTATGAACAACCTAGATAGCGTATTAAAAAGCAGAGACGTTACTTTGTCAACAAAGGTCCGTCTAGTCAAGGCTATGGTTTTTCTAGTGGTCATGTATGGATGTGAGAGTTGGACCATAAAGAAAGCTGAACACCAAAGAATTGATGCTTTTGAACTGTGGTGTTGGAGAAGACTCTTGAGAGTCCCTTGGACTGCAAGGAGATCCAACCAATCCATTCTAAAGGAGATCAGTCCTGGGTGTTCATTGGAAGGACTGATGTTAAAGCTGAAACTCCAACACTTTGGCCACCTGATGCGAAGAGCTGACTCATTTGAAAAGACCCTGATGCTGGGAAAGATGGAAGGCAGGAGGAGAAGGGGACGACAGAGGATGAAATGGTTGGATGGCATCACTGACTCAATGGACATGGGTTTGGGTAGACTCCGGCAGTTGGTAATGGACAGGGAGGCCTGGTGTGCTGTGGTTCTGGGGGTCGCAAAGAGTCGGACACGACTGAGTGACTGAACTGAACTGAACTGATGCTGTGTAGTAAGGGACCTCAAAACTTAGTGGCTCTTTCCTGTCTTGTAGCTTTTTTGGGCAGGGGTCTGGGCCCAGCCAAGCTGGAGGCCTCTAGCTCAAGCTCTCTCACATGGCTGCTATCAAGGCGTTGGCCAGGGCTGCAGGCATCTCACAGCTGAGACGAGCAGGGTCTGCCTGCAGCTCAGCCCTGTGGCTTTTGGCAGGCCTTGGTAGATTTGCATCAAGGCTCACGCTCATGCATCCCTCTGTTGAGCGGCCTTACAACATGGTGGCTGGCTACCCCTGGGACTAGTAACACAAGAGACAGTGAGAAAAAGCCCTACAAATAGAAAATTAGAAACGAATTGCATCTTTTCTGGCATGTTCTATCTGACAGCAGTGAAGCGATGAGTCCAGCCCACATTCAAGGGAGTGAACTATTCAAAAGTGTGACCATAAGGAGGTGGGGATCACCAGGACCCTCTAAAAATCTGCCTACCGTGAGGACTTCCCAACAGTGCAACATCTCAGAGTGATGGCCTTATATCAGCCTGTGCCCTCAAAAAGACAATAACTAATAAAAGAGGATTTAAGAGTGGGCAGGAGAAAATTGTATCAGATTGTATGGATTCATGTATTCATTCAACAAGCCAAGTGTTCACGAGGACCATGGTAACTCAGTCGGTAAAGAATCTGCCTGCAGTACAGGAAACCCAGCTTTGACCCCTGGGTTGGAAAGATCCCCTGCAGGAAGAGGTGGCAATCCACTCCAGTATCCTTGCCTGGAAAATCCTATGGACAGAGGAGCCTGGTGGGCTGCAGTCCTTGGGGTCACAAAAGCTGGATACGACTTAGTGACTAAACCACCATCTGCCACCATGTGGACCAGGGCTGTGCTGGGTGCTGGGGTGGCTGCCGTGACAGAGATAGGCTCAGTCTCCCCTCATGACTATCAGTGTCCAGCAGGTTACAAAGTTGAACTGGACCCTGACCTTGAATGTCACAGAAAAGGGTGAATCAAGATGGTGAATGGCATCCCCTACCATTCAACTCAGCCAAACCAGTCAAGGAGGTCTTCCTGGGGGAGGGGACATTTCAGCTGAGCCCTAAGGAATGAGGAGGGGAGTCAGGGGAAGGGGAGGGCAGAAAAGCATTACAGAGAAGGCCTTGGAGGTGGGCCCCTCCCCACCCCTTCCTGCCCTACTCCCCATATCTGTCTCAGCTCAAAGGTCCCCATCTCACAAAGGCCTTCCTTGTCCCTATGGCCCAAGGTTGTCACTCTCCATCCCCTGGCCCAGAGCCAGACTCTCAGACTCTCTAATGTTACCCTGTTCACTTTCTTCTAGCACCTCTCCCACCCAGGATACTCTTGTGGATGGTGGTTTACCTGCTCCTTCCTGCACCCCCACTCCAGACATTGGCTCCTGGGGGCAAGGACTCCATCTGTTTACTGCTGTACCTCCACTCCTGTGTGGGCAGACACACAGTAGGGCCTCAACGAGCCGATTGGCAGGAGAAGACCTGATGCTGGGCCTTTATCTGCATCCCAGGTTCTCTCCTTGAGGACTGACCGTGTCCTGAAGTGTCCGCAGCTCCTCCCCTCCAGTTCTCCTGTGCAGAACGAGGGGCTCAGGGCCCAGGGGCTGACTTCACCAGCCTCGCCGCGTCATGTTTCATGGCTCCTCTATGGGCTGCTAATTACGGCCACACTTTGAGGGTTTGAAGTTAAGGCCAGTCAAGTGGATAAGTCACATCTTTTCAAATGGGCCAAACGTGGGTTTACACAATAGCCTGTGACAAACGCACATTCAGGGGACGATCTGGCAGGAAGCATCCCCTTTTCCAAAGGGCGCCTCAGCCCTGGGAAAAATAATGAGGTTTTTAGGATTCTAATTATTCCTGGTGTTGACAGACTGCAGAGCTGGAGCTGCTGTCTACCCAGCGCTCACCCAGGAATCTAGTATGTCTATTCCTGGGTCTCCAGGTGAGTGCCCGGCTCCCAAGGGCGTCTGGGTGTCCAGGGTTTATTCCTGTGGTTCCTGCTGCCTTCTGTGGACATGACCTTCCCAAGGACCAAGGTCACTGAGCTAGCTGCAGGTCTTCACCTTTCAGCCACCCCAGGTCACCCAGCACAGGCCTGGTGCGGCTGGTAGGAGGGAGCAGGAGCTGAGAGAGACAGGCCTGGATGCCCCACCAGTGGGGGTGGGCAGCAACACACTCGGAAGGGTGGAAAGGGTGGCGATTATGGGTTCCTTTGGTGCTGCAGTGGTCCTCATAGAGCTGCAGGCTGGGGGGAAATATAAGACTGCAACTTCCTGGTGTCCCCGCTACAGGCAACTGAGAGTGGCTCCTGTCTCCCACTTGTGTCCCCTCCCCGTCCTTCCTTCCTGAACCTGGGCTGACTGCCAGGCGCAGCCCTCCCTCCACAGCTGGGCTCCTGTCATCCCGTCCTTGCCTCAGCCTCTACTGCCCTTTGCTGGGACTTCAGGACCTGGCGCTGTTGTCCTGCCTGACTCGGGTCCTGTGTCCCCTACCTCCACCTTGGGCCATACTCTCCCGGACCCTTTAGTCGCTCCCAGAGAGTCCCCCATTCATTCCAACCCCGCTTTCCATCCTGCCCCGCCACAGGCAGGGAGATTACAGCAAAATGCTGACTCAAAAATTAAATCTTGCCCATATTTAAAACTTGGCGGAGAGAACCAGGAAACACTGATTTCTTATCATGAAGCTTGTCCTCTGATTTTCCATCCTAGAGCTCAAGCCATATCAGCCC
This sequence comes from Bos grunniens, assembly GCF_055505025.1. Taxonomy (NCBI): domain Eukaryota; kingdom Metazoa; phylum Chordata; class Mammalia; order Artiodactyla; family Bovidae; genus Bos; species Bos grunniens. The sequence goes on from NC_141166.1 coordinate 13,430,821, forward strand.
ATTCAGCCTCCCAGTCTTGACTGGGGTGACCCTGATGTGAGCTTTTGTCTCTGCTTTTAGGGTGGCCAGCCATCCTGTGTGCCCAGATGGTTTTGATTTTAGCAGAGCCCCATGTCCCTTCTATTTTTGTTATTTAGTTACTAAGTTGTGTCTGACTATTTGAGACCCCATGACCTACAGCACACCAGACTTCCCTGCCGTTTACTATCTCCCAGGGTTTGCTCAAACTCACATCCACTGACTTGATGATGCCATCCAATCATCTCATCTTCTGCTGCTCTCTTCTCCTATTGCCTTCAGTCTTTCCCAGCATCAGAGTCTTTTCCAATGTCAGCTCTTTGCATGAGATAGCCAAAGTGTTGGAGCTTCAGCTTCAGCATCAGTTCATCCACTGAATATTCAGGACTGATTTCCTTTAGCATTGGCTGGTTTGAGCTCCTTCCTGTCCACGGGATTCTCAAGAGTCTTCTCCAGCACCACAATTTGAAAGCATCAATTCTTTGGCGCTCAGCCTTCTTTATGGTCCAACTCTCACATCTATACATAGCTACTGGAAAAACCATAGCTTTGACTATATGGTCAAAGTGATGTCACTGCTTTTTAATATGCTATCTAGGTTTGTCATAGTTTTTATTCCAAGGAGCAAGTATCTTTTAATTCATGGCTGCAGTCACCATCTGCAGTGATTTTGGAGCCCAAGAAAATAAAATCTGTCATCATTTCCACTTTTTTCCTCATCTATTTGCCATGAAGTGATGGGATCAGATGCCATGATCTTAGTTTTTTGAGTGCTGAGTTTTAAGCCAGCTTTTTCACTCTCCTCTTTCGTCCTCACCAAGAGGCTCTTCAGTTCCTCTTTGCTTTCTGCCGTTAGAATGGTGTCATCTTCATATCTGAGGTTGTTGATATTTCTCCCGACAATCTTGATTCCAATTTGTGAATCATCCAGCCTGGCATTCTGCATGATGTACTCTGCATACAAATTAAATAGGATGACAATATGCAGCCTTGACATTAGTCTTTTCCCAATTTGGAACCAGTCCATTGTTCCATGTCTAGTTCTAACTATTGCTTCTTGAACTGCATATAGGTTTTTCAGGAGGCAGGTAAGGTGGTCTGGTATTCCCATCTCTCTTTTTTTTGTTTGTTTTAGTAAATTTTATTGATTTAAACTACATGCAGAAATGTGCCAGAATCATAAATAACTAATGCTCCAGAATTTCCCCCCTATGGCCCCTGCTAGTCACTACCTCCCTCCAAGAGTAAGCACTACCCAGACTTTTTTTTTTTTTTAATGATTTTAGATTTTTATTATTATTGGTATCAAGTATTAAAACATTACACATTTAATACTTCTTAAGCATAATTTTACATTACATATTTTTTTAAATATAAATTTATTTATTTTTATTGGAGGTTAATTACTTTATAATATTGTGTTGGTTTTGCCATACATCAACATGAATCCACCACGGGTGTACGCCTGTTCCCCATCCCGAACCCGCCCCCCCGCTCCCCCACCCCCCCGGCTCCTCTTCCCCGTACCATCCCTCTGGGTCGTCCCAGTGCACCAGCCCCAAGCAACCAGTATCATGCATCGAACTTGGACTGGCGATTCGTTTCTTATATGATATTATACATGTTTCAATGCCATTCTCCCAAATCATCCCATCCTCTCCCTCTCCCACAGAGTCCAAAAGACTGTTCTATACATCTGTGTCTCTTTTGCTGTCTCGCATACAAGGTTATCGTTACCATTTTTCTAAATTCCATATATATGCATTAGTATACTGTATTGGTGTTTTTCTTTCTGGCTTACTTCTCTCTGTATAATAGGCTCCAGTTTCACCCACCTCATTAGAACTGATTCAAATGTATTCTTTTTAATGGCTGAGTAATACTCCATTGTGTATATGTACCACAGCTTTCTTATCCATTCATCTGCTGATGGACATCTAGGTTGCTTCCATGTCCTGGCTATTATAAACAGTGCTGCGATGAACATTGGGGTACACGTGTCTCTTTCAATTCTGGTTTCCTCGGTGTGTATGCCCAGCAGTGGGATTGCTGGGTCATAAGGCAGTTCTATTTCCATTTTTTTAAGGAACTCCACACTGTTCTCCATAGTGGCTGTACTAGTTTGCATTCCCACCAACAGTGTAAGAGGGTTCCCTTTTCTCCACACCCTCTCCAACATTTATTGCTTGTAGACTTTTGGATCGCAGCCATTCTGACTGGCGTGAAATGGTACCTCATTGTGGTTTTGATTTGCATTTCTCTGATAATGAGTGATGTTGAGCATCTTTTCACATGTTTGTTAGCCATCTGTATGTCTTCTTTGAAGAAAAGTCTATTTAGTTCTTTGGCCCATTTTTTTGATTGGGTTGTTTATTTTTCTGGAATTGAGCTGCAGGAGTTGCTTGTATATTTTTGAGATTAGTTGTTTGTCAGTTGCTTCATTTGCTATTATTTTCTCCCATTCTGAAGGCTGTCTTTTCACCTTGCTTAGAGTTTCCTCTGTTGTGCAAAAGCTTTTAAGTTTAATTAGGTCCCATTTGTTTATTTTTGCTTTTATTTCCAATATTCTGGGAGGTGGGTCATAGAGGATCCTACTGTGATATATGTCGGAGAGTGTTTTGCCTATGTTCTCCTCTAGGAGTTTTATGTTTTCTGGTCTTATGTTTAGATCTTTAATCCATTTTGAGTTTATTTTGGTGTATGGTGTTAGAAAGTGTTCTAGTTTCATTCTTTTACAAGTGGTTGACCAGTTTTCCCAGCACCACTTGTTAAAGAGATTATCTTTAATCCATTGTATATTCTTGCCTCCTTTGTCAAAGATAAGGTGTCCATAGGTGCGTGGATTTATCTCTGGGCTTTCTATTTTGTTCCATTGATCTATATTTCTGTCTTTGTGCCAGTACCATACTGTCTTGATGACTGTGGCTTTGTAGTAGAGCCTGAAGTCAGGCAGGTTGATTCCTCCAGTTCTATTCTTCTTTCTCAAGATTGCTTTGGCTATTCAAGGTTTTTTGTATTTCTGTACAAATTGTGAAATTATTTGTTCTAGGTCTGTGAAAAATACTGTTGGTAGCTTGATAGGGATTGCATTGAATCTATAGATTGCTTTGGGTAGTATACTTTCACTACATTGATTCTTCTGATCCATGAATATGGTATATTTCTCCATCTATTAGTGTCCTCTTTGATTTCTTTCACCAGTGTTTTATAGTTTTCTATATATAGGTCTTTAGTTTCTTTAGGTAGATATATTCCTAAGTATTTTATTCTTTTTTTTGCAATGGTGAATGGAATTGTTTCCTTAATTTCTCTTTCTATTTTCTCATTATTAGTGTATAGGAATGTAAGGGATTTCTGTGTGTTGATTTTATATCCTGCAGTTTTACTATAGCCACTGATTAGCTCTAGTAATTTTCTGGTGGAGTCTTTAGGGTTTTCTATGTAGAGGATCATGTCATCTGCAAACAGTGAGAGTTTTACTTCTTCTTTTCCAATATGGATTCCTTTTATTTCTTTTTCTGCTCTGATTGTTGTGGCCAAAATTTCCAAAACTATGTTGAATAGTAGTGGTGGAAGTGGGCACCCTTGTCTTGTTCCTGACTTTGGGGGAAATGCTTTTAATTTTTCACCATTTAGGATAATGTTTGCTGTGGGTTTGTCATATACAGCTTTTATTATGTTGAGGTATGTTCCTTCTATTCCTGCTTTTTAAGAATTTTCCACAGTTTGTTGTGATCCACACAGTCAAAGAATTTGGAGTAGTCAGTGAAGCAGAAGTAGATTTTTTTTTTTAATTCCCTTGTTTTTTCTATGATCCAATGGAGTTGGAAATTTGATCTATGGTTCCTTTGCCTTTTCTAAATCCATCTTGTACATCTGGAAATCTGGAAGGTCTCAGTTTATATAGTGTTGAAGCTTATCTTGAAGAATTACTTGAGGATTAATTGAGCATTACTTTGAAATTAAAAGACGCTTACTCCTTGGAAGAAAAGTTATGACCACCCTAGATAGCATATTGAAAAGCAGAGACATTACTTTGCCAACAAAGATCCGTCTAGTCAAGGCTATGGTTTTTCCAGTGATCATGTATGGATGTGAGAGTTGGACTGTGAAGAAGGCTGAGCACTGAAGAATTGATGCTTTTGAACTGTGGTGTTGGAGAAGACTCTTGAGAGTCCCTTGGACTGCAAGGAGATCCAACCAGTCCATTCTGAAGGAGATCAGCCCTGGGATTTCTTTGGAAGGAATGATGCTAAAGCTGAAACTCCAGTACTTTGGCCACCTCATGCGAAGAGTTGACTCATTGGAAAAGACTCTGATGCTGGGAGGGATTGGGGGCAGGAGGAGAAGGGGATGACAGAGGATGAGATGGCTGGATGGCATCACTGACTCGATGGACGTGAGCTTGAGGAACTCCAGGAGTTGGTGATGGACAGGGGGACCTGGCGTGCTGCGATTCATGGGGTCACAACTGAGGGACTGAACTGAACTGAACTTGCTAGCATGTGAAATGAGTGCAATTATACAGTAGTTTGAATATTGTTTGGCATTGCCATTTTGGAGGATTGGAATGAAAACTGACCTTTTCCAGTCCTGTGGCCACTGCTGAGTTTTCCAAATTTGCTGGCATGTTGAGTGCAGCACTTTCAAAGCATCGTCTTTTAGGATTTGAAATAGCTCAGCTGGAATTCCGTCACCTCTGCTAGCTTTGTTCATAGTAATGCTTCCTAAGGCCCACTTAGCCTCATGCTACAGAATGTTTGACTCTAGGTTAGTGACACCTCTATAGTACCAGGTAAACTGAGACGGTTGATCATCTTACCTGCTAGACAATCCCATGGTCTAAAGACCTTCCTGGTCCTGACCCCTCAGCAGCCCAGGCCCATCCAGCTGTCCTCAGATGGCAGCCTCTTCTCTCTCATAACAGCTGAGACTCCTCTGGTTTGCAAATAAACATGGACAACACTCCCAGGGTCCCAGAGGGAGCATAATTCCATGTGTGAACAAGGCAGAAGCCATATTGTTTCATTGTTTCTCTGAACACTGGAGGCCTTTGGACAATGGCTGCATTTAAATTGAGCATCAGAGAAATTTGAAACCAAGCTGTTGTTTCTATGACAGGCTGTTTGGCTTTATAGGAAGTTTTCCTAAAGCACAGAATCCACGCCATGGCAAGGGCTTCCTGCTCTGCTCTGAGTCAGGGGCATGGAGACCCTTTCTCTTTGCCCCCTTCCATCCCCAGCTCAGAGCACAGGCTCCCAGGGATGTGGGCCTGAGTGCGGCCTCCCCTGGAGGATGTGGAGGGAGTCAGTGTCCCTAGGAGCCCAGGAGAGGGATGCAGGATCAGGGGGTGTGATGACCTCATTTTATCAAGTCTTGGTAACCTATACCCCATTCTCTCATGTATTTGTACCCAATGGGGTCAGAGCTAGGCCTGTTGTGACAACGAGAAGGATGTCAGCCCTTGAAGGTTCAGGGGAGCCTTGGGCACAAAGCAGGCTGCAAGGCCCCCTTCTGGACTGGACTGAAAGGCTCAGACAGGGCCCAGGCCACTTCTCTAGATGAGAGGTCCAGCAGGGGCGTGTGACTGAGTCCTAAGTCCTCCCAGAAGATGAGTGCTTTCCTGGAATTGTGCTGATGTCCTGAGAGGCTCACAGCCCATGGCAATGATCACAATAACAACTCCAGTCACACTAACAGTGATGACAAAAGGACACACAGCACTGAGCAGAGCCACACTCAAAAGTCTTCCAATCCACCCGCAGGGCCAGCCTGGATGACGGCAGTCTTGACCCGCCACCCTAGGGGAGGGGACAACACCCCCTTGTGCAGAACTGTGAGCTCAGGTGTCTGGCTGCCCCAAGCCCCAGGCCCAGAGGAGCGATATATCTGCTGGTGTGGGAACCATTCAGGTCAGCAGGGTTGGGAAGTGCTGGGTCGGGTGGGAGGTGTGCAGGCTGTGGGGCAGCGTGGCTGGGTGTGAGTCTTGGCCTGACAATTATTTACCAAGTGTGTGATCTGGGGGAAACACTCCGTCTCTTGTCCTTCAGCTTCCTCATCTGTGAAATGGGACCAAAGATGATCCCCACTGTCAGTGGTGCCAGTGATAAAGAACCCACTTACCAACGCAAGAGACTTAAGAGATGCAGGTTCGATCCCTGGGTCCAGAAGCTCCCCTGGAGGAGAGCATGGCAACCCAGTCCAGTATTCTTGCCTGGAGAATCCCATGGACAGAGGATCTGGAGGGCTACAGTCCATAGGGTCGCAAAGGGTCAGACACGACTGAAGAGACTGAGCTTCACAGACTCACACCGTCATGGGATGCTATGAGGATAAAGTGAGTTGACACAGTCATACCTTTAGAGAAGAGTCTGGGAAGGAAAGTGATGTGACAAACTCACTCATGCTGGGAGATGGTATGCGAAGAACCACAAAGTATTGTGGCTTTTTTTGCTAGTTGGCACCATCATCCCTCTGGCCATAATTAATTACATAACTCCAACATGTGAAACAGTCTCCCCCCGGGCACTCCCAAATGTCATCTAATTATAGCATTACGTCAGGATGCCCTGGATCTCATAATCAAAACAGGCTGTATGTGGCTGAGGCTCTCTGAGGATGGCTGTCTTGATCAAAAGACCCAGGAGCAAAAATGACAGTTTATTTCACCTTCTCCCCTCGCCACACAGATCATATTAGTAGAACTGTGAGGCAGAGATGGGGTAAATGTGATGAACCCTCCCATCAAAAGAGGGGAAGAACAGAGTGGCAGGCACCGGTCCATGCAACCCTAACGTCCTGGCAAGTAAATATTGTCCCAACAGGGAAATTCTTTTTCAGGAAACTTTCAGGAGAATTCTTAAAGAGATGAGAATACCAGATCACCTTACCTGTCTCCTGAGAAATCTGTATGCAGGTCAAGAAGCCACAGTTAGACCCGGACATGGAACAACAGACTGGTTCCAAATCAGGAAAGGAGTACATCAAGGCTGTATATTGTCACTCTGCTTATTTAACTGATGTGCAGAATACATCATGTGAAATGCCAGGCTGGATGAAGCACAAGCTGGAATCAAGATTGCCGGGAGAAATATCAATAACCTCAGATATGCAGATGACACCACCCTTATGGCAGAACGTGAAGAGGAACTAAAAAGCCTCTTGATGAAAGTGAAAGAGGAGAGTGAAAAAGTTGGCTTAAAAACTCGACATTCAAAAAACTAAGATCAAGGCATCCGGTCCCCTCACTTCATGGCAAATAGATGGGGAAACAATGGAAACAGTGAGAGACTTCACTTTCTTGGGCTCCAAAATCACTGCAGATGGTGACTGCAGCCATGAAATTAAAAGATGCTTGCTCCTTGGAAGAAAAACTATGACCAACCTAGATAGCATATTAAAAAGCAGAAACATTACTTTGCCGACAAAGGTCTGTCTAGTCAAAGCTATGGTTTTTCCAATAGACATGTATGGATGTGAGAGTTGGACTATAAAGAAAGCTGAGTGCCGAAGAATTGATGCTTTTGAACTGTGGTGTTGGAGTAGCCTCTTGAGAGTCCCTTTGACTGCAAGGAGATACAACCAGTCAATCCTAAAGGAAATCAGTCCTGAATATTCATTGGAAGGACTGATGCTGAAGCTGAACTTTTCCAAAACTTTGGCCACCTGATGAGAAGAGCTGATTCATTTGAAAAGACCCTGATGATGGGAAAGGTTGAAAGCAGGAGAAGGGGATGACAGAGGATGAGATGGTTGGATGGCATCACCGACTCGTTGAACATGAGTTTGAGTAAGTTCTGGGAGTTGGTGATGGACAGGGAAGACTGATGTGCTGCAGTCCATGGGATTGCAAAAAGTCAGACATGACTGTGCTACTGAACTGAACTGAACTGAAGTGAAATACTGTCCAGTTCTGTAAAATCAGGGATGGTCTTTGATTGGTCCCTGTCTACCGTGGGGAATGGTTTCCTAGGATGATGTTGTCCAGGGTCTTGACTTGCCATCATGCTCCTGCCTCCAGCCTCTGGATCCTCCTTTTCAGTAAGAAGCAACCTGTGTTTGCAACCAAGGGCATTTCTCAGCTCACTTCCCAACTGGACTGTCAGAGGCCCAGCCCCTTTGGTCCAGATTGAAATCCCTTTTGCAGGTACAACATGTTCTGTAACCTTTGGGGTTTCCAGACATTTGAGTGCCCTCACAACTGAACATCGTGACCTCCAACAAGAGGCCCACGCAAGACTCTTCTTAAGACATGCCTTTCTATACAAAGGCTGCTCCTGCTTTGAGATTGTATTCTTGAGCTTCTTAGAAAATCTCTTCTCTAGCTGAGAGGGTATGTGAGTTATTGCCTACAATCTTTGATCTTAAAAGACCTTACATCCTCAGCCTAGATTCAGTCTTTGGTAACAAGACTTGTTTCACTGGAAATCATTTACAGGTTGGGGAGACTGGAGATAAGAGACTGTATTATTTTCCAATCCAGTGAGGCCTGGCAGCTCTGTATTTTCTCAAACTTTAGCCTGAAAATGAACAGTCTCCCTTCAGCCCATCTCTGCCTCCTTGAGTTTGTCACAGATGAGACACCAATGGATGCGTTCACCCTTCAGCCTGGAAATCATTTCGCCGAGGTCTGAGGGCTCGTCAGGAACATCTGCCATCTCCTAAGTGACTGTTCGTCGTTCTGTGACTGCAGAACAAGGGTGGTTGTGGTTCAAACCTGCTGCGGCCATTTCCTCTCTGTCTTTTCCACCTCGCATAAGAACTGGCCGCGTTCTGTGGGTCAAGGCAAACATGCAGGCCAGGTTCTGAGGTATAGACTCCACTTGCTGATGGAAGGAGTTGCTAACTATTTTGGCCAGCTTCACCCTTTTTACATCCAAGGAGTCCTTAGGCAACAATGTTGAGTGTCCTTTTTTTTTATTTTTACTTTTTTTTTTTTTTCTCGCCACACCATGCTGCTTGGGGGAATCTCAGTTCTTTGAACCAGGCAGTGAAGGCTTGGAATCCTAATCACTAGCCCACCAGGGAACTCCTTAGTGTACTTTTCAAAAAAGCATCACATGTCAATTCTCATCAGTGGGTCACTTGTAACTCCTGAAGCCGCAAGTTTCTTTGGTGGTGAAGCCACCTCTAGCTGAAGGCACTGAGCTGATTAGTCCTGCTCACCAGATCCTGGACCCCAACCTGCCATTGTGTGGCGTGGCCCCCGGTGGAGTGTCCCCTGAAGGAATCACTGGTTCTCAGTAAGTCACCACTAAGTGAACACTCATTGAGTTCTCACTTAGCGCCAGGCAGCTGGTTTGTCACAGAGAGAAGGAGAAATAAAGTCGTGTTCCCTACCAGCTGAAGACTGACACATAAGTTGGTGGTTTCAATTCATTTGCCGTCTTCGGGACACAAAGCTATTTTGCCATCCTAGCGCTCATTCAATTCCTGGGTTGGGAAGATCTGCTGGAGAAGGGATAGGCAACCCACTCCAGAACTCCTGGGCTTCCCTTGTGGCTCAGTTGGTAAAGAATCCACCTGCAGTGCAGGAGACCTGGGTTCAATCCCTGGCTTAGGACAATCTCCTAAAGAAGGGAAAAGCTACCCATTCCAGTATTCTGGCCTAGAGAATTCCATGGACTGTATAGTCCATGTGGTTACAAAGAGTTGGACACGACTGAGTGACTTTCACTTCACTTTCACTGCTTATTTTAATTTTTAATATAACCAGTATGCTATTATTAAATGCATCCAAATGAACTATAAATCCTTAATTCTGTCAAATGTCCAGATAATATTCAATTTTTCCAAATGTTTCACTCTTTTCCTTTTTGTCTTTGTTTCACAGTTTGTTTGTTTGTTTGACTCTGGATTCAAATCAAGTTGGCCTAGCATGATTGGTTGATAAGCCCTTTATGTCTCTTTTAATCAATAGTTTCTCCTTCATGTGCTCTTCATTTTTTTCTCCCAATTCATTTGTTACAGAAATTGCATCATTTATCTTGTAAGCCTCAGAGCAACCTCTGAGGCAGCAACTGTGGGGCTTGTAATCTTTACCTGACCCAGGGCAGACCACAGTGATCAAACCTGCAGATTTGTCCCCAGTGTCTGGTGGCTTAAAGTGAAAGTGAAAAGTGAATGTGAAAGTTGCTCAGTCGTGTCCAACTCTTTGCAATCCCATGGACTATACAGTCCATGGAATTTTCTAGGCCAGAATACTGGAGCAGGTAGCCTTTCCCTTCTCCAGGGGATCTTCCCAACCTAGGGATCAAACCCAAGTCTCCCACATTGCAGGCAGATTCTTTACCAGCTGAGCCACAAGGGAAGCCTGGTGGCTTAAATGTAGACTGTAAATAACCTCATGTCAGTTTCAGTCAAGTTACCATCAGATTAGCTTTGACACCTAGTCTGATGCTCCACACAGTGGGAGACTGGGGTCTGGGATCTGCTCACCAGGACTCTGCCAGCTCAGCGCCCTCTGGCTAGAGGGGGCTTAACCATCAAAAAACCTAGCAGCTTTAGGAGTTGAGAGACCCACTGATGACAATCAACATTTGAAGCTTTAAAAAAAGGAAAAGTACCCTAGGGAGTTCCCTGGTGGCCTAGTTAGTGGAAAAACCCTCTTTGGGGAATGTTGGGGATTTGGGAATTTGGGGGTAAGGGATTATGTTATGACCTGAATATTTGTGTCTCCCCCAAATTCGTACATTGAAGACCTAATCCCAGATGGGATGGTATTAGGAGGTGGGGGGCCTTGGGGAGGGAATTAGGTTCAGGTGAAGTCATGAGGATGGAACCCCCAGAATGGGATCGCTCAGCTTATAAGAAGGACAAGAGTGACCAGAACTCTCCTTGTTCACACAAAGAAGAGGTCATGTGCAGACACAGCCAGATGGTGGCAGTCTGCAAGCCACCAAGAACCGAGCCTGCTGGCACCTTGATCTTGGACTTCCCAACATCTGGATCTGTGAGAAATAAATGTCTGGGATCTAAGCCACCCAGCCTATGGCATTTTGTTATAACTGCTCAGTTGACTGAGGCGGACTGTGAATGTGAACCTGAAGCATTGTGCAAGGTGCAGGGGAGGAGCCTGAGGCACCAAGAGGATGAGTAATGGTGTGAGGTCACCCTCAACCAGGGGAGGAGACCGGATGCACTCAAGCAGTCCTGTTCCAAATCCTTGTGTCAAACTGCCCCCTGCCACCTGCCAGGCCCAGGTGTAGACAGAGGGGGTTCTGATCCTGACTCTGCCCTGTCGTCAGCTGAGTGTGAGTTCAGTCTGGTGCTTCGCCTGTTGAGCCCCACGTTCTCAATCTACAGGGCAGGTGTCATGCTGCCCACCCAGAGTGCAGAAGGACGCTGTCAGGGACGGTGGGTGGGAAAGGACTCCGCCCTCTCACTTACTGTGAGAGTAGGTATGGAGACCGCATCCCTGCCCCCTGCTCTGCCCTCAGGGGGCCTGACTTGCATGGGATGTTGTGGCCTGCAAGGCCAAGAATCATCCATCCCTCCCACCCTCTCCCAACAGCTGCCCCTTGGCCCCTCATGGACCAGCGGTGCTCACAGAGGCACAGTGGGCTGGGGAGGGGTCCAGGGGGGGCCTCGCACAGGATGAAATGTGGCATGGGGCATGTGGGGTGCGAACTCTGGGCACGTGGGCAGACAGAGCAGGCACAGGAGAGGAGGTGCAGGCTCTGTGTGGGAACCTCTTCTGAACCCTGCAGAATCCCTGTGTGGTTGAGGACCTGTGGGGTGGTCCTCAGCCAGGGCATGACTGGAGCAAGGCTCTCCAGTATAGGACTCGGGGCCGGAGCCCCTTGCACCAGGGCCAAGGGTGGGGTTGGTCCCTTCCCCTCCCCCATCTTCCACACCCCCAGAGCTTTGCAAGCCACCATTCCCACCCACCTCAGCCTCTCTCAGCTCACCCTGGCCTGTCTCAGCCCCGTTAGTCTGCTCAGCTCAGCATGAAGCACGGCTGATGCTACTTTATCAAAATATCTAAATATGAGTTTTCCCTGCCAGTCGACCCTTCATCTTCTTGCTGCACCACTCCCGGAACATTTCGTAGTCAGAGAACAGGGCGAGAAAAAGAGCCACCCTGGCGTTTATTGAGATAAATCGTGAGAGTCTGCAAGCTTGAATTGTTAAAAATGCATCTTCGCCTGCTGCCAACATTGCGGATGCGACTGATAAGTCAGGTTTCCTTTATCTTCTCCAAGTGTCTCTACACAGAGAAGGGGCTTCAGCCCCACCTCCTCTGACTCCCTGGTACTGGGAGTACAGGGCACTCTCCCACCCCTCATCCATCCTGAGATGACAGCAATTCCACCCAGATCAAGCTCACAACTCCATTCCCATTCTATTATGGGCAGGGCACTGGAACACTCGTGATTGATTTTTTTTTTTTTTTTTCCTGTCGCCTCTTGTGGGAAAAAGTGAAGGGAGTGACACTCACTGAAAGGCAGCCACGTTGAGGCATTGTGCCTGTTCGATCACTGAGCTGTTATGAGAAACACCTCTCCAGTGTGTTGAGGCTTCAAACAAGGAGCACTGGTTTTGCCCGTGAGTCTGGGGATCAGCTGAGCCTGGCTGGTCCAGGACCACGTAGTGTGAGCCATCAGGGGGTGATCAGCATGGGAATGGGTTGCTAGTTTTGCTGGAGGGCTGCCTCCTGAGGCTGGAGCATTGAGCTGTTGCTCATGGACTGATGTGGCTCTGGTCCACGTGGCCAGGCCTGACTTTCCTCTCGTGAAGGTCACGGGGCCCAGAGGGAGAAGTACACTGTACCTTGAGATCTATGTGCTGAAGTGGTACGAAGCTGTTTTTGCATATGCTCTTGGCCAGAGTGAGTCATAAGATCATACTGGATTTAAGGGATGGGGGGAAAGGACTCAACGTCTCAGTAGGAGGAGATGTCAACTCACATGAAACGTCACATTGCAGGGGACCAGGATCCAGAGGCAGCACAGGGAATGGCACAGGCATCTCTGCAAACAACCTATCATGTTCCCCTGAGAGATCCTTGAAGCCGCCCTGTGAGGGAGGAGTTGGTAAACCCATTTTTCAAAGGAGGACACTGAGACTGGGGGAATTTCCTTGCTTCATTCTTCTGCTCCTTCTCTCTTGATGGAGCATCTGAGCGGCACTGGGGATGTGGTTGGGACTCTATAGAGTCAGCCCTGCACTGAGGAAGCCAGGGCAGGGGGCAGACACAGCCATGAATGAGAACGATATGGGACAATTCCTGTTAGTGGGGCTCAGGGACCAGGGGAAACTAACATCAACTGGGGTTGGGGAGAGTCTGAGAAGTTTTCCCAGAAGAAGTTCTATGCTGAGATCAAAGGAAGAGGAGGACTGAGGCTGGGCAAAGAGAGAAGAAAAGAGTGCTCCAGGCAGAGGGAACAGCAAGAGAAATCATGACGGTTCAGGGAGCAGAAGCCAGATTACGTGGATTTTCTAAGGCCACAGAAGGGCCAAGCCAGGATCCTAACACAGGTAGAGACGCTTTAAGTGTAGAACCCTCGGCAGAGCCAGCTATGGACAGGTCAGCCTTTGTGGCAAAGTGAGGAAACTGGAACACAAGGCCAGAGAGACAGTGGGTGGTCAGGTGGCAGCCCCCAGGACGGGAAGAGCCTGAATCCCTCACCATTGCTGGGAGATGTGTCTATCCAGAGAGTACCCCAACCAGGGGCCCTTCCTTGGACTTTGTGCAGAAGAGACACCAGCTCTTATTGAGTGAAACTACCACTTGATGTGAAAAGCCAACTCATTGGAGAAGGCCCTGATGCTGGGAAAGATTGAAGGCCAAAGGAGAAGAGGGCGCCAGAGGAAGAGATGATTAGATAGCATCACCGACTCAATGGACATGAATCTGAGCAAACTCTAGGAGACAGTGTAAGACACAGGAGCCTGACGTGCCGTAGTCCATGGGGTCACAAAAAGTCTAACAAGACTTAGAAAATAAACAGCAATATCTAGGAGTTGGGGTTATGTGTTACGTCATCCATTCTGATGGATATAATCAGTCCGATTCCTCACCCAGCCTTCCATCCAGCTCGACTTAGCAGGCTCCTCTGGGTACCAGGGTCTGTGCTGAGGACTGAGACACTGCTGTGAATGAGATTGGCAGGAGGTACCAGAAGCAGTCAGGAAAGCAGCCAAAAAAACAAGATTAAATAAATAAAATTGTCACCTTGCCTGAATACTGTTGTGAAGGAAATCAACAAGGTGATAAGACATCAAAAGCCAGATTTAGAAAGGTCATGGTGGGGAGGGGTTTGGAAAGTGCCTGGGTGGGAGGAGTTTCCTGGGAGAGAACAGCTTGCTGGCAAGTGTCCCCAGCTTTATGCCAATTACTTCACTCTATCCTCATAACAACCTCAGGTGCTGGGGACTTTCATTGCTTATTTTATAGGAAAGGGACTGTGGCCCTGGGGAAGTAGATGGAAAGGGCCAAGTCACACAGCCAGGAGGGTCCCATCCAGGATCAACCCACCCTCATGGAGCAGAGAGGGGTCAGGACCGGGGAGGAGAAAGAGCTTGCATGAGTCCCAAGATCCTGTGGAATGGAGGCCTCTCCGACCCCCAGGGATATGACCCCAAGGGCTGCAGATGGCTCACAAACATAACCGAGGGTTATGGGAAGAGCATGTGGCCAGGAAACCTGGATACTCTCAAGTTAGCTGTGTGTCATTGGACAATGCACGTGACCTCTCTGAGCCTCTGTTTCCTATGTCTATGGAGGAGCAACAGGGCTGGGGTGAGGAGTGAGGGGCAGGAGGTAAGTTAGAGCCCCGTCCTGTCTCTCTGCTGTTGACCTTCACTCCACAGACAGTTCTGAGCTCTGACAGTGCACAGACCCTGTGTTCTGGGCCACATGGTCCATCACCCTGATGCTCCCAAGTCCAGGACACAGAAAGATTGCCCACTAGATGAATGCCATGGAAGCAGGGGCCCTATCTGTCCCCAGTACTCTGTCTCCAGGCCTAGGACACTGCCTGACACACTCCAGACACCCAAATAATCTTTGTTGAATGAATGAAACATTCCTGCTTTATAGATGAGGAAGCCGACAGCAGGCAGTCAGGGTAGCCGAGAGTGACGCAAGTATGGAGGGCTCCAAGTCTACCAAGAACCTCAGCAAAGGGACCCTGGGGTTGGCCTTGGATGTGACATGCTGGGGAACCAGCCGGGAGGAGATCCTTGGACTTTCTGGCCAGCCCTCACCCTTGGATGGGAGGGAGGGGGGTCCCAGAGATCAGGGCACTGGGCACCCAGCTGTGAGGAGGGCGTGGCAGGGTCCCTCTGCTTCGAGCCTCAGCCCAAACCCACCGCCTCAGTGGGATGGGACCAGACACCCCAGCCCGGCCTCGTGTCGGGGTGTCTGCTCTCTTTCAAGCCTAGGGCCTGGGATTTCTTCTGCCCCTGACAGCAGTTTATACCCAGCTTAGTGTGAAATGACCCTCGTAAAAAAATGTTTCACTGCAGAAAGCTCTTCTGAGACGCCAACTCGACCGGTTCTCACATCCACCCGAGGCACAGAGCAATTTGTACTTGATTAAGCAAAATGTTACAGGTCACAGCGTGACCATTTTAAATATTTCATCTTTTCTGCTTTCCTCACTTCTCACAACCTATTAATTTCCAATTTTCTCCTCTGCCTCCCGTCCTCACTCTGTGCTTAGGAAGCAAGACCCTTGGCTTTTCCCTCCCTCCCCTCTCCCTCTCCCCCTCTCCCCCTTCTCCCTCCCCTCCCCCTCTTCCCCTCCCTCCCTCCCTTCCCTGTTCCCTCCCTTCCAGTATTGCCATCCTGCTGGGTGTCTTGCAGTGTCCAGTCTTCACAGCATGTTAGAAGATGGACTTAAGAGCCTCAGCAAAGGGACCCTTGGGTTGGCCTTGGATGTGACATGCTGGGGAACCAGCCGGGAGGAGATCCTGGGACTTTCTGGCCAGCCCTCTCCCTTGGGTTTCTCAGGTGGCTCAGTGGTAAAGAATCCACCTGCCAATGCAGGAGACATGGGTTTGATCCCTGATTCAGGAAGATCCCCTGGAGAAGGAAAACGGCAACCCGCTCCAGTATTCTTGCCTGGGAAACCCCATGGACAGAGGAGCCTGGAGGGTTACAGTGTATGGGGTCTCAAAAAGTCAGACACTACTTAGCAACTAAACAAAAACACCACAGTCTCCTTTACAGCACTACCACTTAAAGCACTGCAAAATTCTCTACTGTTGTTAAGATGAAGACTCAGATTCTTAATGTGGAATTTGATGTCTTACAGGGTCTGGTCTATGCCCTTCTCCAGGCTCCCTGCCCCCCTAGCCCCTCACACACTCCCTGTCTTCAACCATACAGTCTTAGAAACTCTTTCTGGTCACAAGAGCCCTCTAGCCACAGTACCTTTGCAGGTGCCCTTCCTGTGACAGATAATTCCTGTTCATTGCTCAGACCCCAGCTCAAGCATCTCATCCTCAGGAAAGACTTCTCCAGTCTCCCCTGACCCTCCAGCATAGCTGCATGCTCTCAAAGTCCCCCAAGAGCCTCTTCTTTGTATCCCATATCCCTATATATTTAATTGTGTGATTCAAGATCAATGTGTCTCTCCCCTCTAGACTACGAGTTCCAGGGGGTAGGGACCAGGCGGTTTTGCTTATTTGTCAGTTCTTCTAATACACTGGCTATCACCAAGCAGGTGCTCAACAAATATGCTGCATAAGTAAAAATCTATTATCACGACCGGGTCTCCTTCTATTGGTGCTTGTACCAAGACAAGCCATCCACCAAGGGCTGGAATCTGTCACTCGTCCCCGTAGCCTGGCATCTACTTCAGAATCTGCACATTAATTGGTATCAATAAACATCTGTCAGAGGAAGGGAGGGAGGGTGAGCAGAAGGGAGAGGGAACCTGAGATTTTAAAGAATTGCTGACTCGGCATCCGGGGGCTGGTCTGGAAAGCTGGCCTGCAGAGAACTGAAGTGTCTCCAGGCAGCACACAGCCATGTGGCTTCTTCACTCGCACATGGAGGATAGCCTGCAGAGCAGCTGAGCTGATGCTTGTTTTCATGCCCCATGAGTGGTGTTTTGCTTCTGCAGCATTATTATGGGGAGCTGGGCTAACAGCATGGGCTCTGGAGGCAGCAACAGGAAGGGAAGTGATTGTGGACATAATGGGGAGACTCTTACCTTCACAAAGGCTGCAGGCAGTGAAATGAAGTTCTCAGGCTTACAAGATACTTTTGGGGAACTGGGTCTGGTGGGCCTGCTTGGCTGATGGAATGTGGTCTAACGGCCTCATCAGACACTAGTGAGACCACTGTCCTCTCAGAGCAGATGGGCAAGGTCACTGCCACCATCACTCCCATTCACGATCACCTGGGACAGACACCTAGTGAATGTTCCCAGGAGTTCCTGCTCCGCCTTGCTTACCACTCCTTACCTGGGGGCGGCCTCCAACACAGCCCAGGACGCAGCACCACCTGCTCTGGGGAGAGGTTCTGGGGCATCTGCTCAAGGAAGAGCTCAAATTTTCTCATGGAGAATCCCAGGCCCAGAGGCCTAGAGAGCGGGGAGCAGCAAGCTGCAGGCTGCTCCTCTCTCCCTGCATGCTCTTCAGTTTGTCCTTCAGGGCTCACCTTGGGCTCCCCCTCCTCCAGGAAGCCTTCCTGGAGGCCTCCAGTCTACTCTGGCCTCATTTCCTAACTCCTCCCCCATGCTCTGAGGGGCCGAATGGGGTGGAGGAAGGACCTTAGTGGCAGAAGTCTGGAGTTTGGACTTGCTCTGTGATCTTGGGCAAATTACTTGCCTTCTCTGGGACTCCATCTCCTCCATGAAGAACGGGAGCAGCAAGAACAGGGGTGGTTGTGTGCTGTTCCTTGTTTCCAGGGAAGCCTCCTTCAAGGAGTGATGAGGTTTTCAAGGATGGCAACTGTACTTCCTGACTCAAACGCAGTTTCAGTTACAGTTCAGTCATGTCCGACTCTTTTCGAGTCGGTCCGACTCTTTTCGAGTCATGTCCGACTCTTTTCGACCTCATGAATCGCAGCACGCCAGGCCTCCCTGTCCATCACCAATTCCCGGAGTTCACGCAAACTCAAGTCCATTGAGTCGGTGATGCCATCCATCTCATCCTCTGTCATCCCCTTCTCCTCCTGCCCCCAATCCCTCCCAGCATCAGAGTCTTTTCCAGTGAGTCAACTCTTCTCATGAGGTGGCCAAAGTACTGGAGTTTCAGCTTCAGCATCATTCCTTCCAGAGAAATCCCAGGGCTGATCTCCTTCAGAATGGACTGGTTGGATCTCCTTGCAGTCCAAGGGACTCTCAAGAGTCTTCTCCAACACCACAGTTCAAAAGCATCAATTCTTCGGCGCTTAGCCTTCTTCACAGTCCAATTCTCACATCCATACATGACCACAGGAAAAACCATAGCCTTGACTAGACGAACCTTTGTTGGCAAAGTAATGTCTCTGCTTTTGAATATGCTCTCTAGGTTGGTCATAACTTTCCTTCCAAGGAGTAAGTGTCTTTTAATTTCATGGCTGCAGTCACCACCTGCAGTGATTTTGGAGCCCCCCAAAATAAAGTCTGGCACAGTTTCCACTGTTTCCCCATCTATTTCCCATGAAGTGATGGGACTGAATGCCATGATCTTCGTTTTCTGAATGTTGAGCTTTAAGCCAACTTTTTCACTCTTCACTTTCACTTCCGTTAAGAGGCTTTTGAGTTCCTCTTCACTTTCTGCCATAAGGGTGTTGTCATCTGCATATCTGAGGTTATTGATATTTCTCCCAGCAATCTTGATTCCAGCTTGTGCTTCATCCAGTCCAGCATTTCTCATGATGCACCCTGCATAGAAGTTAAATAAGCAGGGTGACAATATACAGCCTTGACGTACTCCTTTTCCTATTTGGAACCAGTCTGTTGTTTCATGTCCAGTTCTAACTGTTGCTTCCTGACCTGCATACAGATTTCTCAAGAGGCATCAAACTAGAGCTTTGTAATTCCAGGGAGCTGTCCACTTTTTCTTCTTTAAAAAAAACAAAACAAAACATTTTTTTATTTTATACTGGAGTATAGTTGATTAACAATGTTATATTAGTTGCAGGTGAATAACAAAGTGATTCAGTCATATATATATACCTGTATCTATTCTTTTTCAAATTATTTTCCCATTTCAGTGCAGTTCAGTCGCTCAGTCTGAGTTCAGTCACTCAGTCATGTCTGACTCTTTGCCACCCCATGGACTGCAGCACGCCAGGCTTCCCTGTCCATCATCAATTCCCAGAACTTACTCAAACTCATGTCCATCGAGTCAGTGATGCCATCCAAACATCTCATCCTCTGTCGTCCTCTTCTCCTCCTGTCTTTAATCTTTCCAAGCATCAGGGTCTTTTCCAATGACTCAGTTCTTCGCATCAGGTGGCCAAAGTATTGGAGTTTCAGCATCAGTCCTTCCAATGAATATCCCACTTAGGCCGTACATAATATTGAGCAGACTTCCTTGTGCTCTACAGTGGTTCCCTGTGGGTTATTCATTTTCAGTACAACAGTGTGTACATGCTGATCCCAAACTCCCAAGCTATCCCTGATCCCCATTCTTCCCCCCTGGTAAACCACTTTCTCTTCCAATTTCACTCTTAGTAGTATCCCATCAATTGGTCTCAGATACCAGAAGCATGAGATATGGTTTCAAACAGACCAAAAATCGACCTCACTGGTGGCCGCTGGATTAATCAGCCCAGACTCGTGGACACTCACGTGTGCTGGGCCCTGGGCTTGCTGCTTACAGAGCTCTGAGAAGTGGGTGGGCACATAGCAGGCTCATGACAATTCTTAGCTATTATTCTGATGATGGTGGTGGTGAAGACACTCTGCTCGTTTTCACGTCCTCTCTCTTGTCATCAGATGTCAGTCCCCTTCTGGCTGGCCCATCTCGCCCAGGGCTCTGTCTTCCAGGAGGGGCTTCTCTCCTTCTTGCTGGCCTAGCTAATCCTAAAACCCGCATCTCTGAGGAGGGCACCTCTGTTTGGCGTGGGGCTTCAGCCTGCTCCACTCACAGTGGGAAACAGCGGTCTCTGTACCAGGCCAGCGCTGACTGGCATGAAGCTGTGTCTTTCGGATTCTGTTTCTGGGGTTCACAGTTCATAATCAGCCCAGAGTCTGTTCTTTCTCATCTTCCAAGGAGAGACCATTATGTTAGGTTGCATGTTGCTTTCCTACGCAGATCTAAGCAAGGCCTCACTGCCCAGAACTATCGACCGTTGAGCCAGCAGAGGAGGCAGGAACCAAGAGTTCACTCAGTTCAACCTTTCCTGGGACAGTTGGGGAAACTGAGGCCCAAGGTGGGGATGTGACCTGCTCAGGGTCACTGATGAAACAGAGACCAGGACTCGCTTTCTTGACCCACAGTTGATGTTCTTTCACTCTGCCTTTGCCACATGGATCCAAGGCTTGTGCCTGGTGGGGCCAGAACTCCAAGCCCAGCACATGTGGTGGAGGGGTAGGTCTGGGTGGACCTGTGTAGAGAGGGTGACATTAAACCCATGGAGTAAATGTCTCACACTGGGTCCCCTCGGACTCTGGAGGGAACAATGGCAGAGGGTCCCCCAGTTCTGACGGAGCCAGTGCACAGACTTGAACCTGTGTCAGGGCAGCCTGGGCTGAAATTGTCACAGCCTCTGGGAGATCAGTCCTGGGTGTCCTTGGTAGGACTGATTTTGAAGCTGAAACTCCAATACTTTGGCCACCTGATGCGAAGAGCTGACTCATTTGAAAAGACCCTGATGCTGGGAAAGATTGAGGGCAGGAGGAGAAGGGGACGATAGAGGATGAGATGGTTGGATAGCATCACTGACTTAATGGACATGGGTTTGGGTGGACACCGGGAGTTGGTGATGGACAGGGAGGCCTGGCGTGCTGCAGTTCACGGGGTCGCAAAGAGTCAGACACGACTGAACTGAACTGAACTCAGTGAGATGAAAAAAATCAGGTTAAGGTAGTCCATCAGTATAAGACTGCCAATTTTTCTTTTGGAAAAGGCCTATCTTTCACCATGAAATTGTGTCATTCTTAGTTTTTTTGAGAGACGGAGCAAACTTCTTTTATGAAAGGATTGGGAGTACATCTTGGTTGCTCCTTTTGAAGTGTCTTCACTGTCTGCAGGACATCTAGACTTCAGCCCACAAATGTGTGTGATTATAATGTTCTTCCAACTTCTTTGACCATGTAATCAACCTTTGTTCTCAGAGCATCCACTGTCACTAGCCTGAACTAGCGTTCCCCTGAACCCCGTTTGGGAACCGTTTAAATCTTCAGGCATCTGCGCAGCCGTGTGGCTGGTCACATACATGCTGCCCTGGCTCTGTGTTGGGAAGCACGAGCGCGTTTGCTCTCTGCCCCTGCCCTCTGGATAATAGAGCGTGCTGCCGGTGCCCATGCTATTGGGGTCCTGCTTTCTTGATCTCTCCATGGCTGAGTAGTCAGGATAGAGAACCCCCGAGGCACTTACCAATGCCAGCAGCAAAGCCCCACCCCAGGACATCAGAGTTTGTGGGTTTGCCCCACATAATTCAGACTGTCATTTCTTAAAGACTGCTTCTCATGGATATATGGCTCAGCAGGTCCTGAGAGCAGAGGCTTGTCCCCAAAACTTCCAAAACATGTGATTCTGGTGTGTCTGGAGCCCTTACCTGTGAGGGCGCATCTGAGGCCTGGGCCTGGTGACAGGTTTACCGACCATGTCCTTGCTAGGTAGGCTGGACCCATCCCCATTGTTTCCCACAAGAATTGTCCCAAATTCCTCCCAAGACCTTGTCTTTTGTCATCTCCCCTCAGTGACCACCTCCATCCCTGATATGTAGAGCACCCAGGCCTTCAGGACCCTGTGTGGCTGGAGCCTGTCTCTCTGGCTTCATCCAGGACTCGTTCCCCTGGTCACCACCCTGTAGCCGCTCTGGTCCATGTGCTATTCCCTGTTCCCATCATATTGCATCTCGCCTCCGGGCCTCTGAACACACTGAGGAGCACACAGCCCCAAAGTGGGCGGATGAGGCCCACCCGTCTCTGGGGGCCAGTTCCTCCCTGCCCCCTACACCCCCACCTTGCTCATTTCCATCTCTTTCTCCTCAGCTCTGCCTGGCTCTTCCATCTGACTGTCTCCCAGGTCAGGCCAAGCCTCTCCTGGTCTCTGAGTCTCTGTGAGTAAAGACAGGGGACAGTCTGCCACTGGGGCAGAATGGAGGGTCAGAGCCTGTGAGACCAGAAGCTGGGGCCAGGGTTCGGGTGAGAGAGGATGGCAGCCTGAACCCGGCCAGGACAGCCCCCGGGAGAGCCCGGAGGGACAGCGGCTCCAGTGTCAGTGGCTGGTGCTTCCCTTACAGAGCTTTCCCCTCCCAGGTTTGCCTCGCTGGGGCCACGGAACCTCAGACCAAGTCAAACTCACCCCTCACTGCGGCCAATTAATTCCAACTTGTCATAAATGTTTAACAGCTTGCTAATCGATAGGAACTGGGCCGCCGGCCACCGCTGAGTCTCCGAGGGGACGTACAGGGATTGAAAGGCCTCCGGCCAGGCTTGTCGGTTAACACACTCCACGTGCATATCCTGTTGGTTTGAGTTAATCACCTGGTGCCTAAGCGTGTCCTCGTAAATCTCAGGTAAGGCTCCTGTGATCCGTTCAGAGTTAACTGACAAGACTAAGCGGCTGTGCTGGGGTTTGTGACAAAGGAGGCGTCTCGGGGCTGCAGGAAGGAAGGAGGGACAGATGTGGGTGAGGGGAGGGGCACCTTACAGCCCCCAGAGGGAACCGCTCCTCCATTTGCCCCAAGGGGAGGTCCTGGCAGCCTGGAGCAGGCTCAGAGCCTCCGGCCTGCTTCCTGCTGCCAGGCTTGTGACCTCAGGGAATGAAAAAACCTTGAGGGTGGGAGTTTCCCAGATAAACTGGGGTAAAGAGGTCGCAGCAGGAGCAAAGGCCTGGGGGCATCACCTGCATCTCACTGTCTTCTGGCTACAACCTGAGCATCCGTCACAGCAGGACAATGGACAGGCCCTCGCGACAGGCTGAAGTGTGGCTGCTCCCTGGACACCCGGCTAGGAGGGCTGCTAGAAAACCTTAAATGTTTCTACATCTGTTCACAGGTTCTTAGAGCAGCAGTCTGATATCAGGCAAGTCACTTACCTCCCTGTGTCTTGGTTTCCTCATCTGTGAAGTGGGGTGATGACAGCGCCCCCCAACCCCGCCACCCCCAGCTGAAGATGCAGGGAGCCTGTGTGAAGCGCTGGAGCAGCGCCCACCCCCACCAATGTGATGAGAGCAGGATTGTAGGATTGATGCTCATGACCTGGCTTACTCCTGGGAGTTTCCTCTGACCCTCTGAACCACCGGGCAGACTGGGAGGGTCAGACCCTTGGTCCCCGAAGAAACTGAATCCAAGAGGATTGGGAAGAGGTCACAGGACTGAGCTGGTAAGCTCTGCCCTGTCTCACTTTGGAGCCCAGCCGGGGTCAATGCAGTGTCTGACCCGTGGTGGGTGCTTCCCCCTCCCTCCCACCCCACTGGAGCATCCTCTGATACCAGCCCTGGGTGAGCCCAGACCCAGGGGTTCATGTGCAGACCCCCAGATGCTCGTGAAGAACAGCCCCATCCACACACATGGCCCAGACCCACTGTGGCTGCCCTCCCTCCTGCCTCGTCCCCCCGGGCCTGAAGCCTCAGCACACAGAGGCCCCGTCCCCCTGCTGGGCTCAGTGCTGCACAGTCACCAGCGCTGAGTGTGAGAACAGTGCCCTGTGTTAAAATCCGTGTCTGGACGAGCCCCTGGCTGGAGGAATTAACTCATGTACACACAGAAAATCTCTGCAGACTTGTCTTCTAATATTTATTCTGGAAACTGGAACGTGCAGATAAAGCAACCAGCTGATGCCAGGACTGCAGGATAAATTTGCATTCTCCATGCCACAAAGAGCTGCATAGGCATCAAGTCTGTGAGCCAGAGAAAGCTCATGTCCGGTCGATAAAAGATCTTGGCAGGTGCTTCTCCAGCAGCAAAGGCCTGAATGCAGGAATCTCAGCCTCCAAGGACCTGACTGACAGTCTCTCAGGCCCCAGAGTCTTCAATTCCCAGGACTTTACTTAATAGATTCCAAATGTCAAAACTTGAGTCAGAATCCCAGGACCTTAGATTCTCAAGTCTTAAACTTTTTTCTTTAATAGATTGAAAATATTGGGTCAGAATCACAGAATTTGAACCTCATGTTAGATTACAGAATTTTAGGATTTCCAGGATTGCAATCATCAGCTTGCCCAGATACCCAGCGCACAGGCAAGCTCACTCCATGAGGTTCCAACAAGTGGCTTCCAAGCCTCTGATATTACTCCAGTGTCACATCCTTCTCTGTGACCAGATCAGAGCTCTTATCACAGGCTCTCATGGCTCCACTGGTGTCGTCTTGTCAGTCCTGCCATATTTTACATTTACTTTCATGATGATTCATTGAGTTTGTCTCTCCCCATTTCCCAGCCTGTGAACCCCATGGGGGTGGGTCTGGTCTGCTTTGCTCAACACTGAATCCTAGCACAGATTTCTTACGTCACACACACACACGTGTGTGTGTGTGTGTGTGTGTGTGTGTGTGTGTACTCAGTCATGTCCAATTCTTTGCATCCCCATGGACTGTAGCCCGGCAGGCTCCTTTGTCTAGGAAATTGTCCTGGCAAGAGTGTGCTGCCATTTCCTCCTCCGGGGGAATCTTCCCAACCCAGGGATCAAACCCATGTCTCTTGCATCTCCTGCATTAGCAGGCAGATTCTTTACCACTGTGCCACCTGGGAATGTACCTTGTCACATAGACGCTCAATCAATACCTGTCTACTGAATGACCAAATTAATGAATGGTTTTAATGGATGGATGAATGGATGGATGCCTGCCAAAGCCTGTGCTCTTCCCACAAGTACATATAGAACTGACCTCCCACCTCCATTTGTCATATACCTGCCCCAAAGGTTGGCCAGGAGGTCTGCGCTGTGCAGGCTCAGGCAGGTTACTGAACTTC
The DNA here is from genome assembly GCF_055505025.1 of Bos grunniens. Classification (NCBI taxonomy): domain Eukaryota; kingdom Metazoa; phylum Chordata; class Mammalia; order Artiodactyla; family Bovidae; genus Bos; species Bos grunniens. The sequence goes on from NC_141166.1 coordinate 13,455,868, forward strand.
TCTGATCCTCAGTTTCCTCATTTGTAAAACTGGAACATGACACCCCCTTGGAAGGCTGTTGTGAGGGATGCATGTGGTGATGTAAGTTGAGGACCCAGTGCGAAACTGGCATAGGTGGGCACTAAATATGTCAGGCTGCTTTGTTTGGAGAAAGGGCTCCTGCTCTCTGAGTTCACACTTTTCTGGTTTCTACTGTGCAGTAGGACAGGCAAAGCAGTGAAGCCAGAGCTGGAGAAGCCTGTGATTGGACTCTCCTCTGTCCCGCCTCACTGTGCACCTCGACCTCCCTGACCCTCAGTCTCTTCTTCTATAAGACAGAGAAAATTATATTTGCCCTTAAAAGAGAGCCAGGGAGCCAGAATTAAATGATGCCTCAAAGTTCTTCCAGGACCCAGTGTGGGAAATGCATGAGAGCCTGAGAAGTAAGGCAGGAGAGTTTTGTGTTCACACCGTGTGAGAGGCCCAGATTGATATGCGGAGAAAGTGCTCCATTTGGAAGTAAACACTTCATTACTGAGCAAGTTTTCGTAAAATTGATTGTACCGCCCATTCTCTGCATTTTTTAATTGCAAAATCAATTAACTTTTTGGTGAAGGGGAGGCAAGGCAGAGATCAGATTGGCTTTGTAGACTCTGCCTTTTATGGTGGCTGCAGCAGGAAGCCAAACACATGGCCATGGAGGGAGCTGGGAGACCTCACCATCCGAAGGCGGAGATGCTCTGACACTCAGGGAGCCTGAGGTTGAGCAGACACCTCAGAGCAGCCCAGGGGAACCTAGGGGGTGCCTCCTCCCGAACAGCCGTGGATCAGCCAAAAGAGTGGACGGTCCCCAGTGGTGGCAAGAAGTGGCCCCTGGCTCTTTCCTCATCTGTGTATATTTCTTGGAGCAAATTCAGGTCCATGGAGGCATGTCTGCCTGCTCGCTGCAGTCTCCCTGGGCCTGGACCCTGGCAGATAGTCTGCATCAATATGCTTGACCAATGAATGAAGAGGTGAACTTCAGCTCATTGGAAAAAAGAACTTCAGTAGAAAAGCTGCTCTTGGTTGGCAGCCTTGGGAGGAGGGAGACTTTGCTCTGTGATTTGGGGTGTTTGGAAGGAAGCTGGGAGCCCCCTGAAGGAGACTGGGATGGAGGAGACTCAAGTATTGATCTGGAGGGATCATGATTGTACTGGGGCCTCTGGCATCCATACCTGTGACCTCACTCCTCCAGCTCCCAAGATTCGGGACCCCACTCTGAGGAGACAGTGATTCCCTATCAGTCAATCCTGAGTTCAAGTCTACCTGCCAGTACCAACTAGTTGGAAATTCTGAGAGCAAACTGCTTGCCTCTCTGTCCCAGCTCTGTCATCTGTAAAGCAGGACTGATAATTCCTTCAGCTTCTGTGGGCAGAGAAGGGATAGGAAAAAAAAAAAAAAGTGCTTTGTAAAGCAGCAGTTCCCCAACCTTTTTTTGGTACCAGGAACTGATTTTGTGGAAGACGATTTTTCCCACAGATCAGGGAGGGGGATGGTTTCAGGATGATTCAAGGGCATTACATTTATCGTGCACTTTATTTCTATGATTATTACATCGGCTCCACCTCAGATCATTAGGCATTAAATCCCGGAGGTTGGGGACCCCTGTTGTAAAGGATTACACACAATACATGCACAGAGTTAGCTAAATTCTCCCAGCATCCTCACCATCCCCCTGTGAATGCACACAGGATGGACTGTATCAGAACCGGCTGGGAGTCCAATGGCCAAAGTGCATCATGGCCCCCAACAAAGCCTCCTGCCTGAGTCCCTCAGGAGCAGAGAGGAGGAGACAGAGAGGGGAGAGCTCAGGGATGGGGCCAGTGTTCATTTCCCTGCTTCCCAGGAGCCTCACTCACCTGCTCAAACTGCCGCAACAGATTTCAAATAAAAACATTCTGATCCATCAGCACAAGCAGTGGACGAGAGGAGGCAGAGGGGATAAAGCCCAGGGAGCACTTGGGGACATGGGGGACTCATCACGGGTCGTCATTTGTGAGCCAGTGAGCAGACAGAGAGGTAGTTTCCCCAGGAGCCTCTGGCTGGGCAGGGAGAGTGGAAGTGGAGTGAACTGGGGAAGAGCCTGCATTTGAGGAGTCCTTGAATAAAGGTGCCTTCTGTCTGCCATTCTTGGATATTGGATATTGGGTGAGATGTCCAGTGCAGAAGCACTCTGCTGAGCTACAGGCTGGGTTTCCAGGCAGTCTCTCAGCCATCCGTCCCTGACAAAGCAGCTCCACTTTAGGGAGACACATGAATGAACGCTAAGGACTCTTAATGGGGCAGATCCAGGCAAGTGGAGTCATCGGGGTTTCCTGTAGGAGGGGACCACTTCATGAGGCCACCAGTTGGGGCGGGTCCTCGCCCCAGAAGGAGATGTGTGGGATCCTGGCAGCTCGAACTAGAGACAGGAGCACAGGTTACAGAGGTTACAGACCTGGCTCCAAACACCACCTTCACAATTTGCCTCAAACACTGAGACACTGCCTCAACCTTCTTATCTGTAAAATGGAGCTGATGATGGTACCAGCCTCAGAGAGGAGACAGGATCTGCAACCACCAAACCCTATTAAGCTTGGTTCTCCTTTCACAACCAACTAGTAACCCTGAACCCTGAGACTAAATACCCTAGCCTCCGCCCTGCCTCAGCTCCCCCAGCTTAGCAAATATTCAGGGCTTGAGTCAGCCAGTGCGGGCATGCTCAGTCACTTCAGTCCTATCTTGCCTCTTTGCCACCCCCTGCACTGGAGCCCGCCAGGCTTCTCTGCTCATGGGATTCTCCAGGCAAGAATACTGGAGTGGGTTGCCGTTTCCTCCTCCACGGGATCTTCCTGACCCAGGGATCGAACTCTCATCTCCTGTGTCTCCTGTGTTGCAGACAGATTCTTTACCACTGAGCCACTGGGGAAGGCCAGGTCAGCCAGACGTGACTTCAAATCCAGGCTCTGTGTCTTAGGTTCGTGACATTGGCCATGTCACTTAGCCTCTCTGCCCTCACTCTCCTCTCTGTAAAATGAAATAGACAGCACCACCCAGCAGCGATGCTGGGAAACAAAGTGTACACGTGGTACCCAGCCAATGCTGGACCACAGGAGGCGCCCCCCCTACCTTCTCCATCATCTTCTCCTTCCTCTTCCCCTTTGCTCCTCTTCCTCCCCCTCCTCCTCTTCTCTCTGCTCCCCCTTCCTACCCTCCTCTTTCCCATCCTTCTTATCTTTCATTCTGCACATATTGAATTTTATGTAATTGGGATCATACAATTTATTCAGCTATTCAGGTTTTTTTTTTTCTTTATAAACTCACCATACATCATCAGCATTTTCTCACATCACTGAAAATTCCTCAAAAGCATGATGTTAATAGCTTCGCAATTGTACCTCATTGAGATGCACCATAATTTATCCCACCATCCTCGCCTGCCAGGCACTTGGAGGATTTCAGGCTTTTCTCTTATGCACATCAGGCTATGATGAACATTCTGGGCCCCGTGTGCTGAGTCCCTGACTGCATCCTCAGGACAGATTCCTACTGCGGAATCACGGCATCCAGAGCAGCCGTATTTCTCTGGCTCAGGGTCTTGATTACCCAATCACCTTCCTGAAAAGTTGTCCTGATGGATGCCCCCGGGCAGCCTACTAGAGTGCCCCTCCTGGCACCCACAGTCCTGGCCTGTGCCGCCTGCTTCCCAGCTACATGATCATCACATCACATTCCCAGGTGTCCCTGAAGCCTTACAACAAGGACAGAAACAGCCTGGAAGGGCAGCTTGGACAGCAAGTGAGCTGGTCCTCCTGCCTCACTGACTGGGTACATGGCCCAGCCCCTCTCCTTTTCTAGGTCTCCACTTACCCACCTGTGGCAATAGTCCCATAGCTGTATCCCTCCCTCCAGCCCATCCAGTGCCTGAAAGGGACCTGACACCAGGTAGATGTCTAGCAAATATGTGTTGAAGCCTAGACTACCAGCATATTGTTTAAATACACACACACTCACACACACACACTTCCCCCTTCTCCTTTACTCCATAACTTACATTTCTTTCTCCTCGTTGCTTTTATCACCAAGAAACTGCCTCAACCGTCTCTCCTGTAAAACGGGGTTGCTGGTGATATGCCAGCATTCCAGCAAGGATAATCACAGAAAAGTGATGAAGAATACAGACTCTGGCGCCAGATCACTGAGTTTCAAAGTACTGAATCTCACAATGCCTCAGGTTCCCACCTATGAAGTTGGAATAGCCACGCCCACCTGATGGGTTACTGTAAGGGTGAGCGGAAGTGCTCAGGTCAGTGTTAGACTGGCACCTGCAGATGGAAGTGCCAGGAGTGAGAGGTTCTGCCTCCCATCTCCGGGTAACAGCCCGAAAGCCTACAGCAGCGGGGAGGGACCTCACTCACCCAGACGTGGTTTTCTCTCCTCCTGGGAAGAAAGGGCCCACCCCCTGCCCCTTGAAGTCATTCAGGCTTGTGTGACCAGATCTCTTGAGTGGGTTGGAAGTAGGTGACGTTTGGCACCCCTGGGTCAGAGCACTTCATTTCCAGTCGAGATGCTCCAGGACTGTTCCTCCCTGCCCCAGACATCACAGATCAAGTCTGTGTTTTAACCACGGGGCCACGGTGGCAGCCTGCATCACCTGATCTCTGTGTGGAAGACGGCTGCCTGTGAGAGCCAGCTGGACCTACAGTGGCTTAGTAGCTCAGTCGTGTCTGACTCTGCAACCCCAAGGCCTTTAGCCTGCCAGGCTCCTCTGTCCATGGAATTTTCCAGGCAAGAATACTGGAGTGGGCTGCCATACCCTTCTCTAGTGGATCTTCCCAACCCAGGTCTCCTGCATTGCAGGCAGATTCTTTACCATCTAAGCCAGAAGGGAAGGGACCTATGGGGCCTTTGTGTGAAGCCAGTGAGATCTGGAGTAGTAACCTGGGTTTAGGGGATGTGTTGCTTTCCATTCCTGTTAAAGAAGAGGATCGCAAATAGCTCACATCCATAGGACAGACACCAGAATTTGCTTACAGAGCTGCTTCTCTAGACGCTGCAGATTTCAGGCCCTGGTCCTCAAAGAGGACACACAGCAAGGGTTCCACTGAACTGCAGGTTATGGCTGCTTTCAGAGCAATTTGGAGCCTGCAGACAAAAAGAGTCACCATAAGATCAGGGGAGGTGGGGCAGGGGTGGGCACGTGGAGCCCAGCTGACCCCTGGTAACCCCACTGCCACTGTGAACGGACACGTGTCGTCCTCCTGGCTTGAGAATAATTAGCAAGGGTTCAGTGATCCCCCGGCTCTGTCCCAGGAAAATGTTTACTATCGTACTAGGCGCAGGGTGACAGCTGAGAGTGAAGGGACTTCAGAAAGTTCAGCGGAGGAGGGCAGTGAGCATCGGTTATACCCCGAGATCAAATAAAGCAACTGGAACTGTGCTTTGTGTTGCAAATCTGAGTCTCCCAGCAGGAAGGAAGGCCCTGGGGGACCAGAGAGGTGCTGTTTTCCAGACCTCCATGGAAGGCCGTAGAACTGCAAGGCCGACTGTGTGGACTGCTGTGACCAGGAAGAGGGGCCTCTAAGATCTCCAGCCACAGGAGCATCAGTGACCAAAGGCCCATCTGCTGCAGTCTGATGCCCCACTTGGCAGAGAAAATGACTCCTGAGTCATTGAAGCCCAGCTGGACAGGAGGGGCTGGGCGCTCTCTGTGAGAGAGAAAGAGAGGGGGAGGGGAAACAAAGTGACCACACAATGCAAAGATGGAAATGGAATCCATCTCAGACTCGCGGATAGCAAGGGCTGTTTTTTCATGCAGTGGCTTGTTCTGTGACCTTGTCCAAATTCCTGCCCCTTCAGGGCCTCTGTTTCTCCATCAATAAGACTGGTTGGCCTTAAGTTTGTTGCATGGATTTATTGGGGGAATGTAGCTTCCCAGGTGGCTCTAGTGATAAAGAAACTGCCTGCCAAAGGAGGAAGCATAAGAGAGGTGGGTTCAATCCCTAGGCAGGGAAGATCCCCTAGAGGAGGAAATGGCAACCCAATCCGATATTCTTGCCTGGAGAATCCCATGGACAGAGGAACCTGGAGGGCTAAGTCCAGGGGCAGGGGGTGCGGGATTGCAAAGAGTTAGACACAACTGAACTGACTTAGCATGCACATCTGAAGTACCCAGATCAGGACAATGAAACTCAAAAAGCCTCAGCAGTTATAATTGGGACTCTGGCCCATTGTGGGCCTGGCTGAACCTGGGGGTGGGGCTCTCTATCTGGAAAAGCCCAATCCCGAGCAGACAGTGTTCTGTTCCCATTGCATCTCCTCCCCTGCGGCTTGGGGGCTACAATGGCTCCACCCACTCTCCCACCCCTCCTTTTTCTTCTCCCAGTTAGCAAACAACTCCAGATAAAAAGCCATCTGGGAGGATGAATGGCTCAAAGGCAGGTTTTGCCGACTAGGTTTTCAGGGAGAAGAGCCAAGAAATTGAAGGCACAGCACTTAGGATCCGGTCTTTTTGGGCCCCGTGCTCTGACTGCTGGGGAGCTGTTCTGTATCACAGTCCACCCCCCACCGCAGCGCCCAGTGCTCTGGGCTCGTCTTCACTCGTCTGAGAGCTCCTGCTGCCAACGTCTAGGCTGATTCCCTCCCTCAGGATGAACCCCCCTCCTCTCCATCACAGGGAGGGGCTGCAGCTGGGGCTCCTCTAACCCGAGACCCCCTGCTCCTGTATGAGGGCTATCCCACCTCGGGCAGCTGCTCCCCTCCCTACAGGAGTCCCAGGTGAAGGTTATCTTCTCCTGTGGGGTCTCCAAGGGCAGATTTAGGGACAACAGGAGAGACGTGTCCACCACCAGGATGGATGGGCAGCCCTGGGGAGGGGTAATGAGCTCCCCATCACTGGAGGTGTGCACAGAGGAAGGGTGGGCACTCAGCAGAGAGGCCTCGAGGGAGGCAAACCAGTAGAGAGTCTGGGGGCATGGGCTTTGAGCCAAGAGATCTGGCTGGAGTCTTGATTGTGTTGATTACAAGGTGTCCAACCCTCAGCAATGACTTATGCTCATGGAGCCTTGGTTTCTTCATCTGAAAATGTAGGCAAATAGATTTCCACTTCCCAGAGTTATTGTGGAGACTAAACGAAATAATGTGGGCAAAGCACTGAGCACAGAATGTGTATTATCATTACCAGCAGTGGCGCAGAGTTGGGAGAGGCTGGGTTATGACATCCTGGGAGAGCTAAGATTCACAGCTGCTGTAATTATACAAACCCAAGATTGTAAGATCCAATAATTCAATTATCCTAAGATGATAAGATTCCTTAAGATTCTCTGGCTTTGAGAATTACGATTGCATTATTCAACTTGCCGAAGCTTATTAGTAATCTGAGGCTGTGCACTTCAAAGAATCATGCTCTGAACCCACGTACCATCAGTGGCGCAGGTCCCAGTCCCACACTGTGTGATGGGCGAGGGATGTTCTCTCTGTTCCTCACTTAGCTTTAAATCGCCTGTCTCTATGTCCACCAGCCTTTCTATCCTGGGGTCCACTTTGATTAAAGCCAGCCTTGGATCTTGGGTTCTAGACCTACGAGACCCGGCCAAGCTCCTGAACCCTCTGCACCATTGCTCTTCCTCTCACCCCCCACTGAACCCCACGTCTTCCCATCGAAGTCTTATCTTCTAGGTTGCAAGCAGAGCTTGCCTGAGGCTTAGTTCACCTTCCAATTGGAATCAATAAACAATGACCTGCTTGGTGTTTCCTGTGCACTTTGTTTAAATTACTAATATAGCAGTTATGGGTCGCACAGAGTCGGACACGACTGAAGGGACTTAGCAGCAGCAGCAGCTTAGCAGTTATCACCGTCTGACTCATGATCATTGTTGGGAGAAAACTTCTGACCTTTGTCCTCTGACAGACTCACCTCTGGTGTCCTTCTGATACCCCTCAGTGCTCCCCTAGGAAGAAAGTGTGACTTTGATTGGTCAGAGGCAGGACACTGATTGGGCCATGCTCACTAGTGGGCAGGGTCAGTGCATGAAAGGTGATGACCTTGGAATCTCTCTCCTTCCACCCCTTGTCTGCCCCTGCCTGCAGCCAGGAGACAGTCAGCTCTGTAAACCCAGCCATGGTGAGGCCAGGGCAGGTCTCATGCAAGCTTCCCTTTGATCTCCAGGCCTGAATGGCAGAAAGTGAAGAGGAACTAAAGAGCCTCTTGATGAAGGTGAAAGAGGAGAGTGAAAAAGCTGGCTTAAAACTCAACATACAAAAAATGAAGATCATGGCATCCAGTCCTATCACTTCATGGCAAATAGATAGGGAAAATGTAGAAACAGTGTCAGATTTTATTTTCTTGTGTTCCAAAATCACTGCAGATGGTGACTGCAGCCATGAAATGAAAAGCCACTTGCTCCTTGGCCGAAGAACTGTGATGAACCTAGATAGCATATTAAAAAGCAGAGACATGACTTTGTCAACAAAGGTCTGTCTAGTTAAAGCTATGGTTTTTCCAGTAGTCATGTATGGATATGAGAGTTGGACTATAGAGAAGCCTGAGCACCAAAGAACTGATGTTTTCAAATTGTGGTGCTGGAGAAGACTCTTAAGAGTCCCTTGGACAGCAAGGAGATTCAACCAGTCAATCTTAAAGGAAATCAACTTTGACTATTCATTGGAAGGACTGATGCTGAAGCTGAAGCTCCACTACCTTGGCCACCTGATGTGAAGAGTCAACTCACTGGAAAAGGCCCTCATGCTGGGAAAGACTGAAGGCAGGAGAAGAAGAGGGCAACAGAGAATGAGATGGTTGGATGGCATCATCAACTCAATAGACATGAACAAACTCTGGGAGATAGTAAGGGACAGGGAAGCCTAGCGTGCTGTGGTCCATGGGGTCACAGAGTCACACACGACTTAGCAACTGAACAGCAAAAACAACCTGTGCCTATCATGGTGCATTCAGCAAAAGAGCATCCACTATAGGGATGCAGATAAAGAATTCAAAGCAGGGAACTGGTGGCTCAGGTGCTGGAAGAGCCGAGGTACCAGGCAGGAGATGATGGAACTGAACTGATGTACGGTGTATGCCTGGGAGCAGGCGGTACCTTGGGACTGAGAGGTACCAGAGCCCAGAATCTGAGGTTACCAGGTGAGAGCCAGAGCCATGGTGGGGCTATTCAGGGAATTCTGGAACCACAGCGGGAGGAGCTGTCCAGTGGGAGCTGGATCCCAGGGGAAAGGCAGGTGCTGCTGAGAATGGCTCCTGAAGCAGAGAGAGAGGGAGCAGAATGCCCTGGTCTCCCCACCTCCACTCTTCCACTCATATCTCCTTCAGCTTCATCCATCAGGAGGCCAGAGGGCCGCAGCGCCTGGGAAGGGTCACTCCCTGCGATGTAGAGCAGGAAAAGGGAGAAGAGCTGAGTCTGAGAGCAAGTAGGCCAGCGTGTCTTCCCTGGTGGCTCAGATGGGAAAGCATCTGCCTACAGTGTAGGAGATCCGGGTTTGATCCCTGGGTTGGGAAGATTCCCTGCAGAAGGAAATGGCAACCTACTCCAGTACTCTTGCCTGGAAAATCCCATGGACAGAGGCTACAGTCCATGGGGCTGCAAAGGGTTGGGCACAACTGTGCTGACATCCTTAGCCTTTCTGTGGTGTTGGAGAAGACTCTTGAGAGTCCCTGGGACTGCAAAGAGATCCAACCAGTCCATCCTTAAAGAAATCAGTCCTGAATATTCATTGCAAGGACTGATGTTGAAGCTGAAACTCCAATACTTTTGTCATCTGATGCAAAGGACTGCCTCATTGGAAAAGACGCTGATGCTGGCAAAGACTGAAGGCTGGAGGAGAAGGGGATGACAGAGGATGAGATAGCTGAATGGCATCACCGACTTAATGGACATGAGTTTGAGTAAACTCCAGGAGTTGGTGATGGACAGGGAGGCCTGGCGTGCTGCGGTTCATGGGGTCGAAAAGAGTCGGACACGACTGAGTGACTGAACTGAATTGAGGCCATGGATGGGTCTCAATTCCCCCTCTCCTCCAGAGCCTCCCAAAGTGGAGGCAGGCACATCAGGTATTTATGCAGTTATGAATAAAATGCTTATCCATCAAGGTTCAAGCAGAAGCAGAAATACTCCATTAGGGAAAAAAGATGTGTTTTATTTAATTCGAGTTCATTTTTATTTTAAGAGGGCTAGACCTCATGTCGGAGAAGGCAATGGCAACCCACTCCAGTGTTCTTGCCTGGAAAATCCCATGGATGGAGGAGCCTCGTGGGCTGCTGTCTATTGGGTCTCACAGAGTCAGACACGACTGAGGCGACTTAACAGCAGCAGCAGCAGCAGACCTCATGCATTCACCTTCGAAGGCTGTTTGCTGCCTCTCCACCTCATGCTGAGCCTGAACCTGCTGTAGGTCAATTGGAAGGGAAGTCAGGGAGGGAAGCCCACCATGGGTGGGAGTGAGGGCAAATGGACCTCCCAAGGATGGACTAGAATCCACACACCGGATGCCTTGGAGGTCTCTCTGCTCCAGCCACGCTGCTGCAGTAAAACATGAAGAAAAAGCTGGCATCTCCAACCTCAAGGCTACGGGAGCCCTTGGTCCAGGACTCGGGAAGGTGCAGGAAGGGATGTGTGGGCACAGGGGGGAGCTGGCGGAATTGTACATGCAGAAGGTGCCCTCATCCATGCAGTGAGCCAACAAATGGTAAAACATGACTGCTGCATCTCTCCTGCCTCCGATACACTAGAGTATCCTGTGGCCAGTGCTAACTTGGAATTATGTGGGGAAGAGAACTGGGGAAGCCTGGTCCTTAATTAATCAGTTGCCACAGCATAAAGCCACTGCAGGACTGCTCTTTGATTTTCATCTGTAGCTGCTCCTTTGGGTTCTGCTGCTCCCCAGAGGACCTTAGAGAGAAGAGGGATGGAGTTTGAGTTACGAAGTCTGATCCAGGCTTTCCAGGGATGAGCTATGGTACCGCGGTAACTGATAGTTCCTAGTCATGGCTCAGCATTTGAGTCATCTGAAGAGGAGCCTGGTGTCACTCAAGACTAATCACAGCCTGGTGGGGGCAGGGCAGACATGGGTCAGTTTTAGGATCCCCTCACGTGACTTAAGGGTGCATCCCTGGTGGGAACACGTGTTCTAAAGGCACCCAAATCTCATCCAGGCCCCCCTGATGGTTTCTAGTTTATGGGGGAGTCTGTGATTCGCTCATGCTGGGACATGAGAAAAGGTCAGGCGTGGTGTGTTTATAGACTGCAAGGGTGTTCTAGAAGGCAACAGTAAACACACATCTCCGAAGCTCCTACGTGTATTTTGCTGTGATGGGAGATGTACCACTGAGAAGTTAGACCTGCCTGTGCTGTGACAGACTTGGAGGCTGGGGGGCGCAGCTCTGGGGATGGGACGTGTGAGACACGTGTGAGGGGTCACCTGTGTCTCCCCACACAGTGACTCAGCAGATGCTGTTAGGAACTCACTTAAATGCCCTGCTGCTCCCAGTGGGATGTGCCACTCATGTTCTTAGGAAGTGTTTGCTGAGCACCCTATTATGTGCCAAGTGCCTCTTTAAAGGGTGTGTGTGTGTGTGTCTGTGTGTGTGTGTGTGTGTGTGTGTGTGTATATCATAGAGGGAGAGAGAGCGAGAGAGCCATTCTTGTCTTACTGGCTTATAATGGAAGATTCTAGAAGTTGCAGCTGGATGCAGTGCTCACCTGATGCCACAGGGATTCAGATGCCCAGCATCTCTCTATTGTGATCCTCTAGGCTCCATCCCTAGCTGATTTATTCCCCTGCAAAGACCTAGAGGGCCTCTCTCCTCACCATTGTAGCAATAATCTCAGAAGTAACTGACTGAACCAGCTGGCGTCATGTGTTACATCGCTGATCCAATCACTGCATCTGGAAAATGGGAGGTCCTGCTTGGCTGTGCCTAGACCACCCCATAAAAATCATGTGAACTGATGAACTAAATAGGTTTGAGAGAGACAGGGTCAGGGAAAAGGGGGGTTCTAACACCATAATGGAGTGTGTGTTGTGGGCAGAAGGACATCCAAGGTGACCAAGGTAGTCAGTGGTTGCAGATCCCAGCCAGGGCCGAGGAAGGTGGCTGGGAGCCATGGTTCCAGATGATCAATTTGGACAGAGCAGACCAGCAGCCAGAGGATCCAGGACCAGCCTCAGTCATCAGGGGAGGTTCCAGACTTGAGTTCTGTGCCCAGTGGGCCTGCAAGACAGTTGGGTTTCTGATCAGCTGCTGCTCAGTGCCCACATGACATGTCTAATCCAGAATCCACCTGCTGGGGGAGGCAGAGGATGGCAGAGGCACCAGAGGCTTGGCCAGTGTCAGGGGCTGTGCCTGTTGGGAAGAAGCATCCTCAGGGAGTCGGTGCTGATGCTGGGGGACTGTGAGTGCCCTGCACCCTCAAGACCTCAGCTCGCCCATCCAGAAAAGGAGAAAGCTGAGCCCAAGGCCTCTGGGGACCTTTGTAAGCCCAGAGTCCTGGGTGTGCCCTGCTCCCATGCCCCCAGGCAGCCTGTGTCCAGTCCTGGCAGCTGCTGTCTCTGACCCCAAAGGCTCAGACTCAGCCTTTGCTCCTCTCACCTCTGCTGGCAGGACCTGGGGGCAGATGCAGCTGTTCCAGGAGGCTGGGTGACCTACCCCGGGGTCCTGAAGTGGGGAGGGGGCAACTCCATCCGTGCAGTGGGAACTGTGATGGAACCCCACCTGGGCTCGGTGGACCCAACTCTAGAGGCTGGAGCCTGGCCGAGGGCCTCTGCTTCAGGGCCTGCCTTCCCCAGCCATCTGTTTCCATGGCAACCAGAGCCCTTTGGATGCAGCTGGGTCCCATCCTCACTCCACCCCACCCCTGGGGAGAGAAGGTGCCTTTATCCCAGGTGAGCAGCTGGGAGGCTGTCACAACTAGGCCCCAGTGGGCGTCATGGGCTGTGAAATCAATGACCAGGTGAGGGGGTGACTAAATCCAGGCATCCTTCACCCCCACTTGTTTCTGAAGCAAATCAGGGATGCTGACGTTTCTGCTTTTTTCTCAGCCTGTGAAGCTGAATGCACTATCCTCCGCTGAGATGTCAGAGTAGGACTCCCAGGCAGGACCCAGGTTTAAGCCTGTGCACCGGGGGCCCTGGACGCTGGAGGGGTGGATGGGGTCTAAGAGGAAACCTGCCAGCAGGAGTTTTGACTCCTGAGGTGGCAGCTGGCAGAGGCCTCGTCCTCCCTGGGCTCAGCCCACTTCCATTCTGGACTGACCCTGCCCTGGTTCCTGCCCACTGGTTCCTACTGATCCCTCCAAGGGGAGTGGTGGATCCTGACACGGTCCTGGTGAGGCTCCAGCTTTGAAAGCAGCAGACAAACCTTGCACAAACCTCTTCCCCTTTTTTCCAGCTCAGTTTTGTCATCTGTAGTGTGGGGATGATGAAGCCAGCTAGCAAAGCGGTCATAGTATCAACAGGATACCCAGGGGCCCTGACTTGTGATCGGTTCTTCTGCAGAAAGAAACTCCCCCTGTGGGCACCAGACCTGGGAGACAAGGTGCTTCGGTGACTAAGAAGGAGAGTCAGTGCATCTCAGGAGCGGCTGCCATGGACAGGGCTCCCACAATGCACCAGGCCCCGTGCTCAGAGCTGCCCAGCCTCACCCTCAGCACTCCCAGCATCCTTGTGTGCATGTGAGGATCCGGTGCTCAGAGGGGGCCAGCGCCTGTCTCCAAGATGCACAGGGCGGGAAGAGGCAGGAACCAGCTCACACCCACCCCAAAGTCAGCCCCTCCGGAAGCGCCTGTATGCACTGCTCAGGGCGCCGCCCTGGGCTCAGCCCCTATTTCTCTTAGGGAAGCCGGGCGGCTGCTCCTTCACTCTCTTCTGGGTCAGAGTTGAGGCTGTGGGGATCAGCTTTTGCAGACAGCCCTGCTCTCAAGGCAACAAGGGCAGAAGTTTTAACTTTGATGCCTTTTACCATCAGAGCAGGGTCTCTCTGCAAGCTGAGGAGGAGCGCTTATAGACATTAAACATGCTGCAACTCTTGGAGACTGAAGAGGTACCAGAAAGGAAGGCAAGGAGCTGGCTTTGGCCCACTCCCTCCTCAGGCCCTGGGGGGCAGGGAGAGCAGGGCCATACCCCTGAGGATAGTGGGGTCCCAGCCTGGGATTTGGGAGCCATCTGAGAAGCCCTCCTTGCCCCCCAGGCCTCTCATATGTGACAGTGGACACAGTGCCAGGGAGGGAAGGGAAGTGGTCTGGTCTGGCCACAGCCTCTGGGCTCAGTTATGGGCCCTGCGTGTGAACCCAGTGCCATGTCCCCCATACGGGGGGATTCCCGCTTTTATTTGGTGGCTCTCCCAGGTCCACCCCACCCTGCTTCTGTGTGACCTGGCCCCAGGATTCACCCCTCAGCACATCAGCAATCAGACCTCTTCCCCTCGCTTGTGTTCCTGGATCAGCATCACTTCTACATCTAATATCCCTCTGCAGAAAAGTCCACAGTACCGCCACCCACCATTCATCCCCAGCTCCCTTTTCTAGTTCACTCTCCTCCTGTTAGTCACTGCTGTGTGACTGTTACACTGTGTAACCTGGATAACTGCAGGTCCCTTCGGCCTGTTCTGTCTTCTCAATCAGCCCCCAACACCAGCAAATCGGGTATTTGCCCCCAGCGCCCACAGCTCCATACTCCCCACAGCTAAGCAAACACAAAAACCTCCTGAGGTCTCCATGTCCCAGCCCATCTGGCCTCCCCAATGCTCTGCTCTGGTCCAGACCCATCAGCTCACACTCCGGGGCAGCTCAACCTCCTCTGTCTCTCCGCCTCTAGTCTCCTTCAATGTGGACAGAAGATCTTTTTAAATCAAACCCCTCGAAGTCACTCCCCCGTCAAAAGCCCTTCCCTGAGGATAAAGTCTGCCTCATGGTCTACTTTTAAAGCTGTTCATTCATTCATTCACTTATTCATCCAACAAATATTTATTGAGTCTCTACTATGTCTAGGACTTCACTCTAGGTGTTGCTGATAAAGCAGTGAACACAACAGACAGAAATCTCTGCCCTCATGGAACTTAATCTCTAACTGGGACTCCAAACAATAAAGAGGTGGGATGTACCAGGTGGCCACCTCTGCTCATTCTTCAAGTCTCAGAAGGGTGGCTCCTCCAGGGAGCCCTCCCTGAACACTCCAGCACCCTCTCCCACACAGGGATGGGGTTTTCTCTGTCCAGCCAAGTCTCCCTGCATCTCCTCTGTCAGGCAGAGCCTGCTGTTACTCAGATTATCCCAAGTGTGTTTGCACCCCCAGGGCCCTTGCATTTGCTGTTCCCTCTGCTCGTAAGTCTCAGACAGTCACACAAGTCACATTCTCACGTCCTTCACGCCTCTGCTCAAATGTCACCTCCTCAGCAATTTTCCCTGGGCTTCCTACCCCTCCCCACCCCTTTTGCTGTTCTCCTTCCCTTCATAGCACATACCACAACCTGAAAGACGACGTGCTGGTTTATCATCTGTCTCCCCAGTAGACCAGGGATTCCATGGGGGCAGCAATGCTTTGAATCCTTTTGTTTACAGCTGTACTCCCAGTGCCTAAAACCGCCTGTGCATCATAGGTGATCAAAATGTCTGCTGCATCAGAAATGAATGGTGATTAAGCTGTGCTGATCACACTGATCTGCGATCATCACTTTCCATGCCTGCTGCCATCCAGCCCCCACCCTCAGACACACAGACTCACCGACTCACGCGTGGCTGAGCACTGACGGGAGCAGGCCCAGGCCAGGCTGTGGGTCAGCCCATCTCCAAGTGCAGGTCTCAGCACAGGACACGCATGGACAAGAACTTGCTGCCTGAGTGAGGGGGCTGATAGACAGATGGAAAATGGGACTCTGATGGCACAACAGTAAAAACAAGCCTTTCTGTGTGTCTTTTTTTTTTTTGGCTTTGAAAAGCTTTGAAAAGGAAGAGCAGAGACCAGTGATTTGATGGGAATGTTCAGGTTCAAAAACTAGAAAGCTTATAAACAAGTGTAACGGATCATATTGAGCCAATAGACAGGGCCCTTCCTGCCCAGGGAGGAGAAGAACATAATACCCAAGGAGCATCTTGGGGAGTGGGCAGGAGGGAGATGTGGGGGTGGTTTAGCTCCTGGGGGAAGGCAGTGATGACTGCAGAGAACTGCAGCCTACAGTGGCAGGGAGCTGGCGGCCTCTCCACCTTAGCTCTGGGCCTCCGTGCCCCTGCCTGGGAGAATGTAATAAGCTGGGAGCAAGAGCCGGCAGTGGGTAACGGGAGTGGCGGTGAGGGGGAGGTCAGAGCCACAAAGCGGGAGGGTGGGAAGGTCCTGAAACACAAACCCCAACCTCTCTAGGACCTCCCTGCAGCCAGGTTCCCACCTCAGCCTCCCCTGGGGGGCTCTGGGAACAACCAGGTGCCCTTCCTGCCCACCCCGAGGCCTCGGGCTGGACCTGGGAAGGATGGAAGGATGAGGATGGTCTCTCAGTCCTGGTCCTTTCTCCCCCGCACCCCCATCCGTCCTCTCTCCCCAGGAGGCACACACTGAGATCCCTTGATGGAGGGGTGTCTCTGGTGGGGCTCTCCAGACACCCAGCTGCCACCTCTCACCTCTTTCTCTGCAACGCTCAGGAACCACACACACCTCGTACCACCCTGGCCTCATCTCCACCCTCCGGGCTGCTCCTTGTCCACCTTCTCACTCAGCCTATGGCAGTTCCATCTCCTGGCTTCTCACGCAAGTCAGAAACCTGTGTGCTCTAATGACAACTCTCTCACCTCCACACCCATCACCCCCAAGATGGGGCGATTCACCCTCCAAACCACCCCCTGGACCCCCGACCCCCGCTTTGCATCCCCTCCTCACTACTCTGGTCCAAACCACCATTGACTCCTGCCTGGACAACTCCCTTCTCCTCCCCCCTGAGCCCCTGCTCCCCCTCCAGCCTCCAAGGAGGAACTGGAGGAGCAGCTTCTTAAATCTTCAAACTGATCAGGCCCCTCCCTTACTACAAATCCTTCGGTGCTGCTTAGAGAACCTTGAGTTCTCTAACCTTCCAGGTAAGGCGGTGAGCCCCGCGGGTTCTGGCTGCTCCCTCCTCCTCCTCCCCCTCCTCAGTCTTCCTCCTCATCACACTCTGCCCCAGTGCCCTTCCTTCTTCCCTCTGACACCCTCCTTCCCACTCCAGGGCCTTTGCACATGCTGTTTCCTCTCTGTAGATTACTTCCCCCACCCCCCACTCTTCAGGTAACCAGCTCCTTCAGGTCTCAACTCAGTTGTCAGCTCCTAACCCCCCACCCCCATCTGAGTTAGCCCCCTGCATGATCCTCCCACATTGCTTCATGTACATGGCATGCTTTGCTGCATCTCCAGGTATGGCCACACATCTGTTAGGACTTTTCTTTGAAAGCTGATGCCCCACTATGGACTGTGACCCCCCAAGAGGCCAGCACCTTGCCTGATTCGTTTATTTCCCACCCCGCCCCCAGTATCCATGGCATATAGTAGGTGCTTAGGAAATAACCTGGATGAATACTGGATCTATAAAAAACAGGAAGGTATGAGGAATAACAAGTCCGTGTCCCTTTAACTAGGGCAGAAATAACTGTGGGCGTTGTTAATTGTTTTTATTTGAAGGATGTTGGTTTTCATTTTATTTTATCTTTTAATAACTCACACAGCATAATCAGCTACTAATTACAGCTTCCATCTCTGGCTTGTGCTTCCCTGACTTCTGCTCAGAAGATGGAACCGTTTCATATTTAATCAGTATTTGAGCCGGAACGCTCTCAGGGGAGTGAGCTCGTGTCAGGGGATAAAGTTTAATTCTCAGTGCTGTTAATTAGAACATCTAACAATCTGGACCCCACAGCGATGAGAAGGAGGGGCCACACCCTGCTGGCCACATTCCAGCATAGTGTGGCTCAACCTTCATCCTGCGCATCTCCCATCCCTGTTGGCCTAAATGCCAGCTGTCCCTCCCTGGTCTTCATGCCTTTGCCAAACTGGCCCCAGGAGCCAAGACCTACAGATGCCCTGGGGAGGAATCAGCCACGTTCACCTGCAGGTCTTTCTGGAAGAATCCAGGTGGAGAGAGGAGCAGGAGGGACTGTAGTGACAGATTCGGGGCATTTCTAGACAGTCAGCAGGGACAGGATCTTTCCTTAATCAACAGCATCTCGCTCTGTCTCTTGTCACCTGCCTACCTGGCCGGCTCCTCTTGCAGGGGAGAGCGGGGTGGGAAAGGGCCCGACCTGCTGGCCTGAATCAGTCACACACATTTCCCCCTTTGGAATATCATGGTCCATCCTTTGTGGAATGCCATGTTCTCAATGCACGTTTGTTTGCAAGACTAGAGACTAAGCTCAGAATTCAGGCTCTACTTCGTCTTCCCTGCCTTCTACGGCGCCCAGTGCAGAGCAGGTGTGTGTCAATGAATAACCAGGGAGCAGAGCAAATGCCAGGTAACGGGGAGGACTTCCTTGGATCAGATCAACACCAGTGCCCACAGTAGGTTAAGGGGTTGTTGTTAGTCAATTGCTAAATCACGTCTGACTCTTTGCAACCCCATGGACTATAGCACACCAGACTCTTCTGTCCTCCACTATCTCCCTTAGTTTGCTCAAATTCACGTCCATTGAGTCACTATCTAACCATCTCATTCTCTCCTGCCCCTCCCTTACTTCAGGCCCCCCTTCTCCTCTTGCCCCCAGTCTTTCCCAGCATCAGGTCTTTTCCCATGGGTCGGTTCTTGGCATCAGGTGGCCAAAGTGTTGGAGCTTCAGCTTCAGCATCAGTCCTTCCAATGAATATTCAGAGTTGTACAAACTCATCAGCTGAGACTTTTCTCAAAGTAGCTTCTGGGAGAAGGGTCCTCATCTCACTTGCTGAATCAGACACTAGTCCAGGCTTAAGCTTGCCAAGTGCGTTCCACGTTAGTGAAAGCAAATGACACAGGGTTTGGGATATGGAACGTGTCATGTGAGAACTGGGAGGAGCCAAGAGGACCCATTCTTCCAGCTTCCATCTCTGCTACACAAATCAGGGCTTCTCAGAAAAGCTGAGCATGATAATAGGTAGCATTTATTGAGTACTTGCTGTGTGCCCAGTGCTAGGCTCTGGATCTCACACTTGATCTGTTTTAAGCTTCACATCAGCCCTTTGAGGGAAGAAAGTGCTACTGTAGCATTCCCATTTTACAGATGGGGAAGCTGACGCCCCCTTGCCCAAAGTCTCACAGTTGGTGAATGTGGGAGAAGCTTGGGCTCCAGAGTTTAAATATCCTGGTTTAAACATCCAGCTGGTGACTCTGGGTCTCTGTCTAAGCCTCACATCCCTCATCTGGAAATGGGGTAGTAGGGACATGTGTGGGCAGGACTCTCCTGGAAGCTGATGGGAACAGTGGTTGGTAAACATTTAGCTCTGGTCCTGGCAAACAGCAGGTGCTCAATAGCTAGTGGGGGCTACCATCTTTCAAGCACAGGCTTTGTGGTGGTCTAGAGATGACGAGGTCTCCCTGGTACCACGTGGGAGACTTAGAGTGAGGTGGACCCCCTACAGTGCCAAGCTCATAGTCCCCATTGCAGAAGAGAAAGAAGAAGCCCCAAATGGGGAACACAAGAGCTTGCTGTGGAATGGAGACTGAAGCCTCTTCTCATTTGTGGACCAAGGATCTTTTCCCATCCCATGGCTGGAGGTTCAAATGCTTCCTTTTTGTAATAATCTTTAAGTTATTAAAAAAAAAAAAAGAGCAAAACCCAGGGCCCCAAATGACTCCTGGGGATTTGGGTCACGGAACTCACCTGCTTGTTCTTCCAGGGAGGAGAGGAGCAGGGATCCTCTCTCTGAAGGGTGGGTCTGGAGGCTGAGCCACGTCAGGTGAAAGGCAGAGCTGGGGGGAAGGCAGGTGGGTCAGCATGGTCCAGGGAAGCAGTGGGAGTTGGGAGTGACTATGAAAAGAGAAGATGGGGGAGGCAGCAGGGGCTGGACCCCAAGGGACCTTGGGAGCTATGTGGAGGAGTTTGGCCTTGACCTTGAATGCAGTGAGGAACTCTGGGGGGCAGGAAGCCGTGGGAAGACTTGGTGGGATGTGCATTTAGAAGGATCCCAGTGCTGCTGCATGGAGTGCGGGGGCAGTTGGGAGGATGGAGCCAGGACCAGAGAAAGGCAAGGGCTCTTGCATTAATTTGGACTAGACAAATGGTTCCCTGGACTGTGATGGGCACAGCTGGGAAGAAGGGAGGGACTGTGCTTGGAGGAAAAGCTGGGGACAGCCTGAAGAGGTAAGGTTTACTTATTGTTAGATGGGGGGGTGAGGATGCGATGGCCAATCACCAGTCTTGGAGCGGGGACAGTGAGGCCACCCGGAGGCCCCTTAACTAGAGCACCATTCGTCTCTTAAAGTGGTCCAGTCTGGGGACCGGGAGCCAGAGTACAGTCCAAATGATTCTTATCCCAAGATGACCCCGGCAGGCCATCCTAACAAACGAGGCAAACAACGGCTGCTGTAGAAGCCTGGAAATTGCCCAGGGCCCCCGTGGCTCCTCCTTCCTCCCACCACCACAGAGCAAAGAAAAATTCCTTTGAAAACGAAAGTTTGGCTTGAAGTAAACAGATTAGTAATGGTGATAATGCTAGCACTTTATTAATTACATGTCCTCAATTCATTTAAACCTGGGCCTTTAATTTAGATTTATAGGGATAATTTAGATTTATAAGACTAGTTAT
The DNA here is from genome assembly GCF_055505025.1 of Bos grunniens. Taxonomy (NCBI): domain Eukaryota; kingdom Metazoa; phylum Chordata; class Mammalia; order Artiodactyla; family Bovidae; genus Bos; species Bos grunniens. Next base: position 13,476,598 of record NC_141166.1, read on the forward strand.
TATGCATTAAGTAGAGAAAATGCCAATTGGTTTTCACAGGCAATATTTATTGAAGTAGAAAAGTGAAAATATGTAAAATCTAATTGCCCTTGAGTTTGGCTTCAGAACTGACAGGGGAGTCTAGGGGTGGGGTGGCTACACCTCAGCTCACAAGACATTCTCATCTCTCCTGGGTTATAATTCTGTCCTCCCCACGCTGTTCATTTAAATAAGAACCAGACATCACACCATGACTGAGACACATACCTGCCCAAGATGGAAGATGCCATCTGGGGCTGTGCCTACACCTGCCTGAGAGCAGTGACAGATGGGGGAAAGGGAGGCGTGGTGGGAGGAACCCCGGATGGGGAGTCCAGGAGAGAAGCCCTGGATGTAGAGTCCGGGAGAGGAGCCCTGGATGCAGAGTCCAGGAGAGGAGGCTGGATGGGGAGTCCAGGAAAGGAGGCTGGATGTGGAGTCCAGGAGAGGAGCCCCGGATGCGAAGTCAAGGAGAGGAGGCTGGATGGGGAGTCCAGGAGAGGAGGCTGGATGGGGAGTCCGGGGGAGGAACCCCAGATGGTTTGGGAGTCCAGGAGAGGACCCGGATGTGGAGTCCAGGAGAGGAGGCTGGATGGGGAGTCCAGGAGAGGAGCCCTGGATGTGGAGTCCAGGAGAGGAGGCTGGATGGGGAGTCCGGGAGAGGAACCCCAGATGGTTGGGGAGTCCAGGAGAGGACCCGGATGTGGAGTCCAGGAGAGGAGGCTGGATGGGGAGTCCAGGAGAGGAGCCCTGGATGTGGAGTCCAGGAGAGGAGGCTGGATGGGGAGTCCGGGAGAGGAACCCCAGATGGTTGGGGAGTCCAGGAGAGGAGCCCCGGATGTGGAGTCCAGGAGAGGAGGCTGGATGGGGAGTCCAGGAGAGGAGCCCTGGATGCGGAGTCCAGGAGAGGAGGCTGGATGTGGAGTCCAGGAGAGGAGCCCCGGATGCGAAGTCAAGGAGAGGAGGCTGGATGGGGAGTCCAGGAGAGGAGGCTGGATGGGGAGTCCGGGGGAGGAACCCCAGATGGTTGGGGAGTCCAGGAGAGGACCCGGATGTGGAGTTCAGGAGAGGAGGCTGGATGGGGAGTCCAGGAGAGGAGCCCTGGATGTGGAGTCCAGGAGAGGAGCCCCGGATGTGGAGTCCAGGAGAGGAGGCTGGATGGGGAGTCCAGGAGAGGAGCCCCGGATGCGGAGTCAAGGAAAGGAGGCTGGATGGGGAGTCCAGGGGAGGAGCCCCAGATGGATGAGGAGTCCAGGGGAGGAGCTCTGGTTGGATGGGGAGTCCAGGGGAGGAGCCCCGGATGGATGGGGAGTCCAGGGGAGGAGCCCCGGGTGGATGGGGAGTCCGGAGGAGGAGCCCTGGATGGATGGGGAGTCCAGGGGAGGACCCCAGGTGGATGGGGAGTCCAGAGGAGGAGCCCTGGATGGATGGGGAGTCTGGGAAGGCACCCCAGATGGATGGGGAGTCCAGGGGAGGAGCTCTGGTTGGATGGGGAGTCTGGGGAGGGGGGAGTCCTGGATGGGGAGCCCGGGGGAGGAGCCCCGGATGGATGGGAGGAGCCCCGGATGGATCGGGAGTCCAGGGGAGGAGCCCCGGGTGGATGGGGAGTCCAGAGGAGGAGCCCTGGATGGATGGGGAGTCCAGAGGAGGAGCCCTGGATGGATGGGGAGTCTGGGAAGGCGCCCCAGATGGATGGAGAGTCTAGGGGAGGAGTCCAGGGGAAAGAGCCCCGGATGGGGGGTCCTGAGCCCTGAGCTCTAGTCCTGGCTCCGACACTGACTTCTTTGGGTACACGCATAAAGTGGTTGCCTGGGGCTGGGGCCCTGCTGCCCTTTCCAGCTCTGAAGTTTGAAAATGTGGTCTCACCTCCAGATGGGGGATGGTCACTCATTCCTGCCGGCTGCCGTGGCTCTGGCTTCCCCAGGGTCTCTCTCCCACACACCCAGTCCTGGAACCATGGCTTTTATGAACCTGCAGGGTCACACTACATGGCCAGGTTGCCCAGTGGGCACTGTCTGGCAGGCTTCCCTCCAAGTGGGGTCAGGTCCAGGCCACTGGGTAGTGTGGAGGCAGAGGAATGAGAGCTGTGAAGGCCAGGACAGGGGTGTTCATGGTTCCGTTGGTGAGACAGGACTCCTGGCTCCTAGGAGTTGGATCCGTGGCCTGTGAAGGATGCCTAAGAAGCTTCTAGTAAAAGAGTAGTCCTCCACTCTAACCCCCTGATGTTCCAGAGGACATCCTCACAAGGTCCCAGAGCCAGCAGTGACAGGTGGAGAAAACTGGGGTCCCTTGTCAGCCCTACTGTCTGAAGGCAATATGACAAGTCCTTTGAGGGTGTAAGTTTCCTTCTCTCAGCAACTTCCATCCCTGGGTCTCTCCTGGGGTCCAGGACAGTCATGCAAATCAGCCTTTGATCTTTCCTTCTTTGGTCCCCAGGAACTAACTCTCCTGCTCTGTCCATTTTTCAGGATTCATGAATTGATCAGCCAGCATGCTGACCCGCAAGGAGCACACAGCTGGGGTGGCAGGTCTGCCCCTGCAGAACCTTTCTCATTACTTTAATAGTAATGGCCTCGCTCTCCACAACCACTGGGAACCAAACACCTTAATACATGATGTAGATCAGCTCTTCTAGTCCTCCCAACAGCTCTCAGAGGAGGGTATTGTGATCCTCAGCAGACTGATGAGGAAGGCTCAGAGAGGTTAAGGGCCTGTCCAAGGTCACACAGCTTCTAAGTGCTCTCCTGCTATTTGTCACATCACCCGGCAATTCCTTCATTCTGTAGCCAAAGTCCCCTGCCCTAAATATCCTCTATTCCATGGAGCAATGTCTCTCTGCTACTCCGGGCATGAGTCTCACCCCTACCTTTGGGTACTGAAGTTCCTTTCCAGTCTGGCTTTTTCAGCTCTCCCTCACCTCTCACTCCACACTAAACAACCATCTCAGACTAGCCGTGGGGGTTCATGGCTCTAGGCCTTTGTGGAGCTGTCTCCTCTGCCTGGAAGCTGTTCCTTCCCACCAGAAGTGGTCTTGCCTTCCTCTACCCTCCAGCAGGGCACAGTACAGGCTCCAGGGGCTCTCACCTCACTCCCTGCCTCACTCTGTCTTACCCTCTGCGTCAGGGATAGGCAAACTTTTTTGATAGCAGACCAGACAGCAAATAACTTAGGCTTTAAATAGTCTTATCTTTCTTGCAATTTCTCAGCTCTGCTAGCCTGGCTGTGCTCAAAAAAAAAAAAAAAAAAAAAAAAAACCCTTTATTTATAGACACTAAAATATAAACCATGTAGTTCTCATGTGTTACAAAATATTCTTCTGTTGATTTTTTTTTTTTTTGGTCAATAACTTACAACTTTAAAAATGACTCTCAGCTTGCAGCCCATGCATAACGTGGGCAGGCCTGACTTGGCTGGTGGACTATAGTTTTCTAATCTTTCTCTAAACTGTGAGCTCCTTACAGGCGGAAATTGTGTTCCATTCAGTGCTGTATCTCAGTGAGTACGTGTTGAGCGAATGAATTAATTTACCATAAGTCTGCTGGAACACATCTGTTGAGTCCATAGTCACCCTCCACTGCAGGGAAACCTCCAGAAAGAGAGTGGAAGAGCAATGGCCTCCCTCCTCCTTCCACCTGCCCCTCTCCGTTGACACCTCCCACTGAATGATGTAACAGGAAGGCTGCTAGCAAAGGATGATGGGCAATGTAGTTTCCAAAGTCCATCCCTCCAATCTGGAGAGAGGAAAGAATGGGAATAGAGTTGATGGTAAACACCAAGATATTCTGTTTGTCATTCCTTGACCACTCAGCACCCATGCTCACCCTTCCACCCACATCCATGAACAACTACTACAGCTTCATGCTTCCACCCAGCATGGTTAACTCTCCTATAAGGGAACATATCCTCTGTTCTTTTCTGGAGAAGGAAGACACTAAGCTCCATCAGCAGCTTTCTTCAACTCTGGGTTTTGAGAATTCTTCCGACTTTATCACAGTCTCACCTGGATATTCAGTTTATGGAAAAACTACAATGATCTAAATCCTTGTTGTTGTTCAGTTGCTCAGTCATGTCCAACTCTTTGCGACCCTGTGAACTGCAGCACGCCAAGCTTCCCTGTCCTTCACCATCTCCAGGACTTTGCTCAAACTCACATCCATCGAGTCGGTGATGCCATCCAACCATCTTGTCCTCTGTTTCCCCCTTCTCCTCCTGCCTTCAATATTTCCCAGCATCAGGGTCTTTTCCAGTGAGCCAGATCTTTGCATCAGGTAGCCAAAGGATTGGAGCTTAAGCTTCAGCATCAATCCTTCCAATGAATATTCAGGGTTAATTTCCTTTAGGATTGACTGGTTTGATCTTGCAAACCAAGGGACTCTCTAATATAAAATAGCAGAAAAAAAGAATGGCAAAAAACAAATGATATCTTAATCTTTTTGATCTGCTGTAACGAAATTACCCTAGGTGGGGTGTCTTAAAAACAAAAGAAGTTTATTCATCACAATTCTAGAAGCAGAGAAGTCCAAGAATCAAGGCACCAGCAGATTCCGTGTCTAGTGAAGACCACTTCCTAATTCATACATGATTGTCTTCTCCGTGCCCTCACATGGTATAAGGGGCACGGGAGCTCTTCTCCTTTTATAAGGACACTAATCTCATTTATGAGGGTTCCATCCTCATGACCTAAATCACCTCCCAAAGTCCAACCCCCTAATCCCATCACACTGGGGATCAGGTTTCAGCATGTGAATGTTGAGGAAACACAAGCATCCCATCTATAGTAAATTGCTAATATACATAAATATCAAGAAATAAAATAAAATATTCATAACTGCTACCATCATAACTGATCAACAGGCTGTAGTTAATATTTACAACTCTTTTCTCCTACCACCCTTTTCCTGCTTGGTCAGTTCTATTTAACACATGGGTAATTTAAAACTCTTTTCATAAATGGTTTAAGTTTCTTGTGGGTCTGCCTTTATGGGGTTGATATGTAGTCTTCTACTACATTTCACTGCTAGACACAGCCAGAGAAACCCCTAGGTTTATGCCCCCTTTTGCTGCCTGCAGCCAGTTTAATCTTGATAATCAGGACCAATCCCCCAACCAGTTCAGAACCCTCTTCTTTACCTGGTGTTTCAGGAAAATGAAGAAACCAGGTTGACCGAGTGGCCTTCTCAGCTCCTGGTTCAAAGGAGCTATGGTGGCATTCCCTGGTGAAACCATCTCTTCTTGGGAAGTACTATATTTTAATCATCAGAGCACAGAAATCAAAATTTTTGTGAGTTCTTAGGTATAATAGTGGGAGCAAACAAACATTCCTGCTTCTACTCCTTGATTCCTGGACCCAGAGTCCTGGCTAAGAGACGGACAGGCCACGTATGGGTACCCCATCCTGTAGGACCCACATAGACTTTGCAGGATGCTCTTTCCTGGGCAGCCCTGTATTGAGTCATCAGTGGGCCATTCTCCCATTCACTCACTGTAGCTCCTTTACAGAAATGTGAGGCATACTGTGAATTTCACAGGCATGAGCCCCTTGTCCATATCTCGTTCTAGAAAATCTGTTCTTTAGGTAGAAGCAGTGTTACATGAGACATCATGATAATAGTGAGATATTCTGTAGATCCATAGTTAGAGGAACTGATAGAAATATTAGGGTGTATTCCTCAAAGATAATGCCTGCCCCCTCCTGATGGAAGGGATATAAAGTAACCAACCTGTCACCAAGTGGCTACTTGGTCATCCCAGGAAATGTTGCCATATTAAGGGCTCAGTGTTAGACTCATATTGAAATATTGGGCACTCATTAGTGGCTATGTCTAGATTAGGCTTGGGTAAGAGAAAGCTCATGTTGTTAAGACCATGCATAGTATCTATTCTTGTCACCATGGCAATGATGCCCGGGAGCATCACAAGCACTTGAGCGTCCAGGGACACAGGCCAGCTCACATGCACAGGATGGATCTCTTTTCGACTGATTATTTATGGTGTCTTCTGCAGAGCTTCTCTTGTACACCCTGCCATCCCAAGAGACCTCAAAGCCTATCTTTTCCCCAAATCTCCTTGTCACCAGCACTCCCATCTTATGATTTTCCTAGTCACCATGTCATGTTTTGGACCCAGCCCATGAACTAAGGGAAATATTTGCCTCTGGCCATCTCTCCCCTCAAGCCAAGTGAGCAGACAAAGGTGTTACTTGACGTTCTGTTCCCTGACAGACTGCCCCTTCATCTCTGCCCTCCAGGGATGCCCTCTCCTGCAGAGTGTCCCCTACTAATCCCAAGAAGGACTAGTGCTACCACATTTCATTTCATTTCCACTGGTACCAGCATAGCATGAAGAACCACGTGTAAGCCAAGCTCAAGTGTTTTCTGCTATTTCTACCCTATCTTGGGGAACCTCCCCTGAGACCACCCATGTGAGTTGAGGGAAAACTAAGAAATCATTAGGAGTACATGCCGTGGGATGAATCACTCGCTTGCATAACTTATTTGTGTCCTTGAAATTCTCTTGAACTTAAACTTGCACAGACTCCTTTCATTTGAAGATGGATCTCTTTTGTATAAGGCCATCCTTCTGACCTGTTTGTCATAAGCACTCAGATGCAATCACTTTTTCCACAGTTAGGTGTTCAGTCTCCCCTGGGGCCCCAAAGCAAACCAGAGAATACTTGTCAAATAGGGGACACTCTGCAGAAGAGGGATTGTTTATACTTCGGATAAGTAAGGCTCTTCACTCTGAATCCCTACTAGCACTAGCCAGACTTGCTACAGCATCCGTGTTTGTCACATAAACTCTGGTGACCATCAGATCCCTTGGGTCAAAAGGTCTGGTGGCAAAGCATTTCCCACTGCGGCCTGGACCTGCTGTGGATGCTTTTCTTGCTCTGGGCTCTACTCAAAACTGGCAGCTTTACATGCTATCTGGTAATTTTGATTGGAGGTAGGTGGTGCAAGGCACAGAGACTTTTTTCATTATGGATGATCTATCCCCCAGTTGTCTATACTGCTGGACTCATTGACCAAAGTAACAAGCCACTGATTACTCATGGGGTTTATTTCCATTTCCCACCCATCTGACATGCATGCACCACAGGAAGGCACTTATCTTACTTCTACCTCCTGATTAACACTTCCAGTCAGCATGCTGTCATCAAACTGATGAATCAGGGTGATGCTTCATGAGATAGTAAAATGACCAAGGCGCCTTAGACTAGATTATGGCAAATCAGGAGAGCCAAGAGAGCCCTACTTCAAGCTAAGGTGTATTGACATGCCTTCCAGGATAAAGTTAACTCATTGCAAATTACTATAGAGAAGGAAAGCATTTGCCAGCTCAATAACTGTAAACAGTGCCTGAAATGATGTTTATTTTCCACAGGGCCAGGGGTAGTGTTGATCTCAACCACAGCTGCAATTGGCTTCACTCTCTGATTCATTTTATGATAATCCACAATCATTTTCTAAGATATGACTGCTTTCTACACAGGCCAATAAGGCAAGGTGAATGGGGTTGTAATTGGAATTACCACCTCTAAGTTTTTATTATTATAAGATCTTCAAGAAATGAATGTTAGTTTCCTTAGACCAGGGAAGGACAACTGCTTCTGATGACAAAGGGAGTCTCAGAGAAATGCAGAAGAAAAAGACATTTTGATTCATCTGAGCTCTCATGCCCATTCTCAGGGTCCCTCTACTAACCCAGCAAATGCCTTAACTTTCACATACGAGAACTGACATAAAGCTTTCACATAAAGCCCTGGGTTCAGCTTAGATGGTGATTCTGGAACTCATGTGAGTGAGTTTGGCATCAGATTTTCAGCCATATCTGTCCCGTGGCTACCAAAGATAAGGGATCCTGAGAGTCATGACACAGTTCTGTAATCATGCATTGGGCTGATAGTTTAAAACTCTGAGCTCCTGAATTTCTTTCTGTAAACTATTTGAAACAGGCATTGAAAGTGAAAGTGAAGTCACTCAGTTGTGTCCTACTCTTTGTGACCCCATGGACTGTAACCCACCAAGCTCATCAGTCCATGGAATTTTCCAGGCAAGAGTACTGGAGTGGGTTGCCATTTCCTTCTCCAGGGGATCTTCCCAACCCAGGGATCGAACCCGCACTGCAGGCAGACACTTTACTGTCTGAAACAGGCATTAGTCATAAGTAATCATCACATCCTATGACCTTTGTAAATAGTCATCGATATTACCATGATGGTCAAATTAGCAGCCATGGGGTTGACAAAGTTTTGCCTTCAGTTGGCACTGTATTGCACACAACCACATCATTAAAGCAGCTTTGATCATTTTTTTTTTATTATTTAGGCAATTTTGATGTCATTGCATCTAGGGAGTCCCAGGGCTCCATTGTTCACTGATAATGAGGTCACCCCCACTTACCAGCCAGCCAAAACCCAAGTCCCATTCTTTGTTTGAAGTGTAGTCGATTTACAATGTCGTATTAGTTTCAGGTATACAAACAGTGATTCAGTTTATACATATATATATATATTTTTTTTTTTTCCAGATTCTTTTCCTTTGGTGACTTCCATGGTAGCTCCAACAATATAGAATCTGCCTGCAGTTCTGGAGATCTGGGTTTGATCTGGGGTCAGGAAGGTCCCCTGGAGAAGGGAATGGCTACCCAATCTGGTATTCTTCCTGATATAAGTTATTTAAAATATTGAGTATAATTTTCTGTGCTATGCAGTAGGTCCTTGTTGGTTATCTATTTCATACACAGTAGTGTGTAAATGTTAATCCTAACCTCCTAATTTATCCCCAAGTTCCATTCTTGATGGTTTGTTTCCTGCAGTCACTCCTGGGGACACGTGCTGTAACCTCCAGGGTCCACTTGGGGAAGCCACAGAAAATTTTCAAATTTAGAGATTTGATTTGGGGAACTGCCTATCACCGTATTAAGAGAGCTGCATGAATAAACACTGAAGGTGAGATAATCAAGAAGTCAGTAATTTCAGGAAGTTGCTACCACCCCTAGGAACAAGGTACTGTTAGCAGAACTGGGGGCCACACTTCCTGCTGGCTCTGGAGGTGCCAGTGATGCTGCTGCTACTGCCGTGATCACTGACCCCACAGCTGCCAGAGCCACTTAAGGTGGGAAGAAGCCAGTGCACATGGAAAGAAACACCAAAGAAGCAGGAAAGTCTGCCTTTCGGATATGCCAGGGAAAAAGGAAGAACACCCAACGCACCCCTCCTTGCACCCACCAACTTTCCTCTGGAGCCTCCCTTTGATGACGGCAGGTAGTGCAAGCCAGGTGACAAGGGGTCAATAGAGGTCAAAATGGACACGAAGGACAGGGCTGGAGAGAAGAGAAACTGCAGATAGACACATGGTGTGCACGGTGGTTCATGGCTTGAGCTTTGATGTGTTGTATGTGTTTGTGTTTTAGCCGCTAAGTCCTGTCTGACTCTTGCGACCCCATGTACTGTGCCCGCCAGGCTCCTCTGTCCATGGGGTTCTCCAGGCAAGAACACTGGAGTGGGTTGCCATTTCCTCCCCCAGGGGATCTTCCCGACCCAGGAATGGAACCCAGGTCTCCTGCATTGCAGGCAGAAGATTTACCAACTGAGCCATGTAACAACAACAGATAAGTTTAAAAATCAACTCTGTTACTTTACAAGTTATGTGAGCTTGAGCAGGTACTTAACCTGAGAATCAGTTTCCCCGAAAGTAAGCTGGGAGACAGTAACACTTCACAGGTTATCACAGAAGGATTAAATGTGATAAGCTCCATGGACGTGCTCACCATAGAGCCTGGCATATAATATACCCCATTGTTTACTTATTGACTTGAACCAGTGCCCAGCCTCTCCAGGGCTCTGTTTTCTCATCTGTTAAATGAGCAAGGTTGGACTGGAGGCTCCCTAAGGTCCTTCCAGATTTGATGAGCTGTATGGCTATGAATCACCCTTTAAATGAAAGTTAACAGATTGAGCCTGGCAGGAGAGGTAAAAAGAGGATGTCGCTGCTGGGAAGCAGCCCAGGGGACAGCCAAGAGCAGGAAGAGAGACTACAATTGTGTCTGCCTGTTGGGGGCTGCGTGCTTTGCTGTTTCAAAAGCATGTTCAAATGACAAACAGATCACGCTCCAGTGCCCTTCATGTATTTTCCAACTCTTGGCTAATGTCGCCTCTGGCAATAACAACCGTGGTCTCTATTCCCTTTGATACACTCACTCTCAGCGCTGCTTAGACAACAAGAGACAGCCTGTTGCCGCCGTGTGTTCACACCCCGTGGAAAGGGAAGCAAAGCAGCTTCACATTAAAGCCATCGTGAAGACTCGGTTTGCAAACTCTGGAGCCTTTCGGGCGCCTGTGCAGCTGAGCTTTGAGAATCTTCCGGTTTGGGTTGGAATCATGAGTTGAGGTTTGTTGAGGTCTCAGGGTTAGGGGCTGGTTGAATGGTTTAGCGCCTGATGTTTAGAAGTATGGGGCTTTTGAGTCAGGCAGAGATAGATTTGACGTTTTGTTTCGCCACTGGCTCAGACGGTAAAGAGTCTGCCTGTAATGCGGGAGACCCGAGTTCGATCCCGGGGTTGGGAAGATCCCCTGAAGAAGGAAATGGCATCCCACTCCAGTATTCTTGCCTGGAAAATCCCATGAACGGAGGAGCCTGGCAGGCTACAGTCCTTAGGGTCACGAAGAGTCGGACACGACTGAGCGACTTCACTTTCACCACTTGCTAACTAATATCATTTATTCTCTGAGACTCCTCTTTCTTACTTGTTAAGTTGGAATAATAATAAAAAACAAATATATATATACACATATAAAAAAAATAATTTTAAAACTACTGTTTGTGTCTACTCAGTATCTCCTCCTTTTTTCTGGTAACTGAACCCCCTCTACTCTATTTTTAGGGACATTTTCATCACTGCTACCCACATTCTAGATCCTAGCACACACAAAGCTGATAGGATTATCTGTCACAGTCCTCAACCTAGGTATGCAGGTGGAGTGAAAGGCCCAGACTGGACGAATCCATGATAGGGTAGGGGAATGAGCAGGAGATTTAGGGTTATACGTGTGGATGCTGAGAGAGCGCTCTCTCTTCCCTCCAGAGTCCCCACGTGGGATGACGGGAGCTTGGAGCCGCTGACAGTTGTGATTCTCACATCTGCTTCCTCTGCTCCCTCTTGAGAAAGTTCAGCCACAGAGGGAGAGAGGGCCCCACAGAAAAAGAAGTCAAATGAGCAGTGGCAGAGAAAGAGAGAGAGGGACTCCACTGACCTGAGTATAGTTCCTGAATACGGCTCTGCCTAAAGCTATTTGTGCTCTTTTTCCACCTCTATGAGTCACTCCATTTCCCCTTTTGTGAAGCCAGTTTGAGTTGGGTCTCTGTAATTTTCAACCCAAAGAATTCCAACTAACACACCTACTTCTTCTTTGGTATGTCATTAAGATAAAATGAGATCATTTCAGTAAAAGGTTAAAAACAGCTCCTAGCACATGCTTGGTGAACACTGGCTTTCATTATTGTTGTTCCTACAGTCATCTGTATGCCTCTTCTGACTCTGGTTGGTGAGTCCCTGTACACAGGACCTTTGCCCCTGCTGATGCTTCTACCGCACACATTCGTCTCAGCTCTTTACCTCAGTTTCTTCTCATCACGCGGTCTCAGCACACAGGTCCTCTCCTCCAGTGACTCTCCCCGACCACCAAAGTTGGCCTCCTTATCCCTCTCTGGGGCACTTCCCAGGATATTTCCCTCATTTTAGGTTTTATGACTAATCCATTGGAGGTTTGTTCATTGCCTGTGTCCCAACCAGACTATGAGCTCCAAAAGGGCAGGAAATTTGTGAATCCTGTCACCTCCGGGATACCTGTGCTAAGCCCAATGCCTAAGATATGCTAGGCATTTGTATCAGTCAGCCATGGCTGTGTAACAAGCTATCCCCATATAGTGTTTAAACAACAATGAACTCTCATTCATTTCTTACAGTCTGACTAGAGGTCAGCTTGCCTGGATGGGTATGCTTCAGGATGCAGGTCTGGCTGTGTTTACCTCCTTGCTATATACTGGGCATAGGACTGTCACAGTGTTGCTAAGGCAGGGCTCATGGAAATTCCACTGTAGTACCAGCCAATCTGGAGCTTCTCCAGTGGCTCAGCGGTAAAGAATCTGCCTACAGTGCAGGAGGTTCAGGAGATGCAGATTCAATTCCTGGGTTAGGAAGATCCCCTGGAGAAGAGCATGGCAACCTACTCCAGTATTCTTGCCTGGAGAATCTCTTGGACAGAGGAGCCTGGCAGGCTACAGTCCATAGGGTTGCAAAGAGTTGGACATAACTGAGGTGACTTACCATTCACACATGCACCAGCATGCGGGTGGATCACATCAGCTGCTTGAACACCTTCTGGACCTGAACCAGGCTGCCACCTGCACACCCACGCTAGCTCAGGCTCTGTTTCCCTGAGCCCTACCATCAGTTACTTCCCCTGGCACAGGGCCAGCATGCACAGTAGGCTTACAGAAGGCATTGCTGGGTGCTTCCTTGTCTGTTGAGTTCTCGTGTGGTGTTGGGTGTGTGGGGGGCCGCTGAGTCAGCAGGAGCCCAGAGGCCTTTTTAAGGATGGGGAAGCACACCTACACTCCAAGCAGCTCTCTTCTTGGGTGAAACAGGGAGGCTGCTGGGGAATGGGACTTCCTTCTCATTTCAGAGTGACCCCTGCACTTTCTGGGGCTGTGATTATGTGTTCTCTGAATGCATTTGCTTTTGAAGAGATCTGGAAGCAGGGTTCCGTGCCTGATCCCCAGAGCTCAGAGATCCCTGCTGCTCCAGCCTCTTTCCCGCAGCGTCTGTCTGTCACACAGTCTCCTCTGAAGCTCCCCCTCCCCACCCCCACCCTCTGAGCTTCCTCTGGTTCCTCTCATCCTGGCCTCTCTCCTCACCTCCTCCTCTTTCAGATCTATGTTGAGAACCATCTGGTTGCTGTGCAAAGATAAAGATTTTTCTGAGAACTTGCCAAAATGGCACTGAAAACCCCAGCCATTGATTCAAGTCACCCCTCTCAGAGTGACTCGCAAAGACGGCTTGGCAGGAGCCCAGATGAGTCTGGGTTCTAGGCCTCCTTATTTGCAGATGAAGAGATTGAAGAGGAGAAATCATGACAGTGTCTAACATCTGAGCTTCTCTATTCACCTTCCAAAGATTCCTCCATCTGTCAGTATCCAATACTTCCTAGGACCTATGAGAACCCTGTAAGACTGGGTGGGTCTCCTCTCCTAAAACGTTGCAGCAGATGCTGTTGTCCCCTCAGTTCATGTCCCCTGGCCCATCCCGAGTCATCCTGCATCCATGGGCGGCTCCCAGAACACTAACAGCCTCCTGCCTCAAATGACTGCCCCTCTTCACTTCCTCTCTGCCTGTGGGCTTTCTCCAACATCACAAAGTCCAAGTGAAGGGGACTTAACACGTCCTGGGAGCACCGTGCACACTGTGAGGATGAGGCTCAGTGGATAATGACCCCAGAGCCATCAGCCACCACGAGGATGGTTCTCAGGTGTCTCCGTGTGGTTCCTCAGAGGGCCCCAGAGGGACTGAGCCCTGGTGGCTCACAGAGGTGCGCCCACTCAATGATGCTCCTTGTTGCTGGTTTCACTCTCTTCCCTGCTTCATTCTTTACACTCTCACTTGTGTGCCCTGAAATCACTCCCAAATCAACCACCAGAGCCCAAATGCCTGTCCTAGGTCTGGTTTGGGGCACCCACTCTAAGGCAGATGTCCTCCTTCCCTTCCCCTCCCCAAGGACATTAAGTGCCCTGCTGTATATAAAGACAAGATATGCAGCATGACAAAGCCTTTCTCCTGTACAAAACGGAGGGCGTGCCCCTATCATCTGACAAAGAGATGGTCAATATACATTTCTTGAGTGAGTGAGAGCAGAAGTAAATAAATGAGTGAATGAACAAATCATAATATCTCTAGGCATCTAAGCTGGGTGTCTCCCCCAGCAATCTATGCCAATGTGCACGGCCATGGCGAAGTCAGCCTTCTCCCACCACAGCCAAAGGTCTGTCCACTGCATGGCCCACCACTCCCTGAGACCCTCACTGTGCTGTCCCATTCCCTCCCATGCCACCCTCTGTAACACAGTCAGGTCCATGTGACCTGGACATCCTCCTGCTGGGGGAAGTCCTCAGACTCAGCATGAAGTTCCAACCTCAATTAAATCAAGGTTAAAGAACAGAGTGAAACGCTCTTACAATACAATGCCATGGTAGACTTGTCTCAGCTGGACTCCGGGGCTCATTCAAAAGCACCCAGATAACTGCCCATTCATAGCTGCCGAGAACAGCCTTAAGAAAGGGTAATTCTGGCACATCAATTTATTGAGACCACACGCATGGGTCAGGGTCTCCAGCAGGAGGAATTAAATCATTGATGGGGAACTAAAATGGCAGCTGCCAAGCTGAGATCAGCTAAGTTGCAAAGGCCACATCTGGCTCTGATGTCCTTTGACGGCAGGATGTGGTGAGATGTCGTAAGCTCATCCAGAATACCCTGGGGACTCAAACTCAGCACCCTGGTCCAGGGAAGAACATTCTCCAGATGAGAAAACTGAGGTGCCACACACAGTGAATTGATGACAGACCCAGGACTCTGCGTCTGAATCCACACAACTCCTGTCCCACTCATGGTTTCTCTGAAGATCAGGCTAAGTGAGAATTATGCTGAAAAGGCAAACAAATGGACAAACAAAACCCTGGACCTGTTCACAGGCTGTTTTACTGATGGAGACTGACCATCCAGGGCCCTAAGATCTGGAGCTGGCCACCTTGCCAAGTCACTTTCCTTCTTAATCTATTTCCTCACCTGCACGAGGAGGTTGACGATTTCCAAGGTTTCTTTCACTTTTAAAAATATGTCACTCTGGCCTCAGTTTTCTGTCTTTCAACTGGGCATAATATTCTCCTTCCCCAAATGCTTGAGGATCGTCTGAAATCCAGAAACTCTTTAGCACAGTTGTGTGAAATAAATCCTGCCAGAATGCCATACCTCATACATCTGCAGCAAAGTGATGCATCCGAGCTGTTGGCAGGAGCAAAGGGGAAGGAAATACATTAGTTCCCAGATTAAGAAGGTCTAGATTCAGAGGAAGGGTCTCAGGCTGGGCTATAGGGTTTACAGTCCCTGGAACGTTCCCTATGTAAAGGGATATTTTCTCTGTCACAGAAGGTTAGAAGGAATCACAGATTTCAGGCTCTCTATCTAAAGGAAGTTCATGAGCAAAGAGCATAGTGGGAAAGGAATACAGAGGAAGTAGGACGAGACAGGAACAGGACAGGCTCCTTTTGCAGTGCGTGCATGCTAAATCACTTCAGTCATGTCCAACTTGGCGACCCCAGGACTGTAGCCCATCAGGCTCCTCCATCCATGGGATTCTCCAGGCAACAGTACTGCAGTGAGTTGCCATGCCCTCCTCCAGGGGATCTCCCTGACCCAGGGATAGAACCCATGTGTCTTGCATCTCCTGCTTTGGCAGGCGAGTTCGTTACCACTAGCACCACCTTGGAAGCCTCATTTTTGTAGTGAGAGATTCCAAAAGTTTGGGCTCGAGGATCAGAAACTCCTGAAATCAAACGCTAGATCCATCCCTCATTAGTCAAATGTTTGAGGGAAATTGGCCCAACCTTTCTAAACCTCAGTTTCCACATCCATAAAATGGGCAGTGAGAATGGTAACTCTCTCACAGGGATGATGCTGGGACCTTCCTTAGCACCACTCCTAGCCTAGGTCATTTCTAGCAGTAGCATCAATAGCAGCAGCGGTAGTTGCTGCAAATCTACAGAGATGGATTCTCTAAGGAGTAGACACAGAATTGACTGTGACAACTGGAAGAGAAAAGGCTGTGCTTTTTGGAGAGGAGCAGATGGATTGGCCTAAGCTGAGTGAAATCTGGTCAAGCACAGAGATCCAGACCATACAAGTGAAGGAATGCAGTGAACAACTTCTGATTATGGTAATGATAGGAGAAATTATTCATATCGGTCTAACAGCAATTATATTAGTTGGAAGAACAGCTATGAATCCATGTTCTAATGGTGGCTGTAATGAGTATTGTAATAAGAAGCTGAAGGCAAATTTCATCTAGTAGATCAATCAAGAAGAGACTTAAATGGAGAATTATGAGTGAATCATTATCCCATGAACAATTGCAAAACAATGGGTACAAATGTTAGAGTAATGGGAAAGATGAATTTACTGGCTCAGCCTGACTGTGAATGACTACTCACTCAGTCAGACAAATATCCTATCATGTGAGGCTCGGAAAATGAAATGATGTTTCTCAAATTCCACAGAGGGTGAGTAGTGCAGTCCAGACCCAAATTCAGTTTGGTCTGACATCAAATTTCCAGCCGTCAGTCTAAGTGGACCATATTTGAGTCTTTATCCATGACTGTTCCTGACTTGCCTTGCCCAGTGGGACTGGGTGCCAGAATGGTCCAGGACAGAGGGATGTGAACATCAAGGATGAGAGGGGAGGTTGCCTGTAGTGCTGAGGGCTGTATATGCTATATAACCAGGAACTATGGCTTGCAAGGGCTTCCCTGGTGGCTCAGTGGTAAAGAATACACCTGCCAATGCAGGGGGTGTGGGTTCAATCTCTGTGTTGGGAAGATCCCCTGGAGATGAAACTGCCAACCTGCGACAGTATTCTTGCCTGGGAAATCCCATGGACAGAGAAAGCCTAGTGGGCTACAGTCCATGGGGTTGCAAGAAGTGTCAGACATGACTTAGTGACTGAACAACAACCACAAGAGGCTTACAAAGCTAGAAGGCAGGACTATCTGTAAAATCGTGGAGGAAACCCACATGTATTGTCACAATGAAGTTGGAAAGTCCTTATTATGGGAGTCATTACTAGAAGGGCCCTTAGAAATAGTAAAGTGCAGCCCCTCACTTTCAAGATTAAACACTGAGAATGCCAAGCTGGGGAAAATGATTGGCCCAAGGGCATGGTATGAGCAAGCAGCATGGCATGGTAAGGAGTCAGAGACTAGACTCAGGTTTTTCTAGACTTTCCCCATAGCTTTCCCCATCATGGTTTGATGACATTCTCTGGACGTTTGTAAATGTGCATGTGGTTCAGATAACATGCTGAGTAGATGCAATGAGTTGGACCAGATGACCTGCCATGACCTGGCTTCCCATTTCCCACACGTCTTCACACCATTGGCCAGAAGATATCAAGCTACCCTTCCTGGTCCTGTACAATGCAGACACCCCTCAGCCCTTCTTCACTGGGGTGGCCTCTGTCCATGGTACTGTAACAGGATTAACATTTCAATAGATGAAAGTGAGTGAAAAGTGTGAAAGTGTTAGTTGTTCAGTCGTGTCCAACTCTATGACCCCATGGACTTTAGCCCACCAGGCTCCTCTATCCATGGAATTCTCCTGGCAAGAATACTGGAGTGTGTAGTCATTCCCTTCTCCGAGGGGTCATCCTGACCCAGGGATCGAACTTCGGTCTCCCACATTGCAGGCAGATTCTTTACTGTCTGAACCACCAGGGAAGCCTGATGAGTTCTCACCAAAAGTTTTTGAAACCGGGAAGGGGATATGAGGATCAGAGAAGTCTTCTTGGAGAGAATAAGCTTTAACCCAATGTGACTAGGTGTTAGTCAAGTAAAAAAGTGGTGGAGAAGAGAACTTCAGGTCTCTATTTTGAGTTGACATCACTTGTGTGTCTGACTATTTTTAGCTTTGTGGCTTTGGAGGAGAATATTGCTCTAGAATTACATTTCACTGAGATGATATTTACTTCAAACCATCCAAGCCCACAGCTTTGTCCATGAGAATAACAATAATCTCTTTTTTCCAAGGACGATGATTTTCTTTTTGAGTGGCTGTATCAGTGAGAAAAAGAACAAAAGCAACTTCATCTACCCTCCACATGGGGAAACAGGATTAAATTGGTCTGCTGAAAAGTTGAGAAATTAACAGTTGCCACTATAGATCCTAAAAAGTCTTTTGGAAAAAGACTCAGAGTGGCTTCTTAGAAATTTAGAAGGGTGGTAGATACATAAGTACAAATATGCGTACACCAGAACATACATATAGGAACACACTGACATGATTACCCATACAATACAACATATTCCCACATTCATACACGGCCACACACAAATGTATATATTATGTACAACTTTCATTTCACATCCAGTGGATAAACAGGTGGAGCATTTCATAATGAGCTCCAGCTCTTTCAAATCCATAAACTTCCACATAGGAAGAAACAATAAGAACTCAATAAAGTCACCAATTTTGAGTTTGGGCAGCCACTATGGGGATTCCCTGATGGCTCAGTGGTAAAGAATCTGCCTGCAATGTAGGAGACACAGAAGATGCAGGTTTGATCCCTGGGTTAGGAAGATCCACTGGAGGAGGAAATGGCAACTCACTCCAGCATTTTTTACCGGAAAAATCCCATGGACAGAGGAGGCTGGTGGGCTACAGTCCAAAGGGTCCAAAAAGTTGGACACGACTGAGCACAGCACAGCGCAGCCACTGTTACTGGGGGCCCCTTACCTTACCTATAAAACAGAAGTGGCAGTGGAAGTGCGTCGGGGTAGGCATTGGATCTGTTGATTCCCCAAGACTTTCCCAGGTCTCAAAATGTAAGCATTAGGACTTTCTCACTTGTCAAAAAGAAAATAATAATAGAATCTGCCTTGATAAGTTGCTAGAGGATATCATGTAAAATTCTTAGGGCAAGATATGATCAGTCTTTCTCATCCTTAACCACTCTAACAGGTGAATTTTAACATCTCACTGTGGTTTTAATATGCATTTTCCTAATGACTACTGCTGTTGAACCTACTTCATGTGCTTATTTGCCATCTGCTTGGATGAGGTATTTAAAACAATTTTTTTTGACCTTCTTAAAACTGTTTTCTTACCCTGACGTTTGAGCATCTTTATATATTATGGATATATATCTTTTAGCATACATATGAATTGCAAATATTTTGTTTCAATCTGTGGCTTATCTTTTTGTTCTCTTTAAAGGTGTCTTTCAAAGAGGAGGCTGTTTTGTTTGTTTTGATGAAGTCTGATTTATCAGTTTGGTCCTTTTAAAGTTGTGTTTTTGATGTTATATCGAAGAAATCTTTGCCTAAGCAACATGATATTTTTTTTCCTATGCTTTCTTCTGAAACTTTATAGTTTCAGGTTTTACATTTAATATGGATCAACTTTTTTTTGCATATGGATATCCAATTGTCCTAGAATCATTTGTTTAAAAAACTATTGTTTTTCAATGAAGTTGCCAAAAATCAATGTCTGTGTATGTATGGGTCTGTTCCTGGACTCTCTTCTGTTCCATTGTTCTATATATCATTCTTGATGTCAGTATCACAGTGTCTTAATTATTACAGCTTTATAATAGGCCATGAAATCAGGCATTGTTAGTTCTCCAACTTTGCTGTTCTCTTTAAGAATTGTTTTCAGTATTCTAGGTTATTTACATAGATATTAGAATAAGGCTGTCAATATTTGAAAAAAAAAAAAAGGGTGCTCGGTTTCTGATTGGAATTGCATTGACTCTATAGAACAATTGGAGGGAAAGTGTTGGTGTTTTGTAGTTTTTCATGTATAGGACTTTCAAATATTTTATCAGATCCATTCCTAAGAATCTCATATTTTCATGCTATTGTAAATAGTATTGTTTTTTTAATTTTTATTTCTGATTATTTGTTGCTAGTATATAGAAATATACTTGGTACTTTCATATTGATCTTATACCCTATAACCATCCTGAGCTCATTTATTCACTCTAATATCCTTTTTGAATTATAAATTCCATCAGGTTTTCTACATAAGTGATCACATTCAGTTCAGTTCAATTCAGTTCAGTTCAGTCGCTCAGTCATGTCTGACTCTTTGTGACCCCATGAATCACAGCACGTCAGGCCTCCCTGTCCATCTCCAACTCCCAGAGCTCACTTAGACTTGACTCAGCTCACTCGACTCAGTGATGCCATCCAGCCATCTCATCCTCTGTCGTCCCCTTCTCCTCCTGCCCCCAATCCCTCCCAGCATCAGAGTCTTTTCCAATGAGTCAACTCTTTGCATGAGGTGGCCAAAGTACTGGAGTTTCAGCTTCAGCATCATTCCTTCCAAAGAAATCCTAGGGCTGATCTCCTTCAGAATGGACTGGTTGGATCTCCTTGCAGTCCAAGGGACTCTCAAGAGTCTTCTCCAATACCACAGTTCAAAAACATCAATTCTTCGGCGCTCAGCCTTCTTCACAGTCCAACTCTCACATCCATACATGACCACAGGAAAAACCATAGCCTTGACTAGACGGATCTTTGTTGGCAAAGTAATGTCTCTGCTTTTGAATGTGCTATCTAGGGTGGTCATAACTTTCCTTCCAAGGAGTAAGCGTCTTTTAATTTCATGGCTGCAGTCACCACCTGCAGTGATTTTGGAGCCCCCAAAAATAAAGTCTGACACTGTTTCCACTGTTTCCCCATCTATTTCCCATGAAGTGATGGGACCAGATGCCATGATCTCAGTTTTCTGAATGTTGAGCTTTAAGCCAACTTTTTCACTGTCCACTTTTACTTTCATCAAGAGGCTTTTGAGTTCCTCTTCACTTTCTGCCATAAGGGTGGTGTCATCTGCATATCTGAGGTTATTGATATTTCTCCTGGCAATCTTGATTCCAGCTTGTGCTTCTTCCAACCCAGTGTTTCTCATGATATACTCTGCATAGAAGTTAAATAAGCAGGGTGACAATATATAGCCTTGACGTACTCCTTTTCCTATTTGGAACCAGTCTGTTGTTCCATGTCCAGTTCTAACTGTTGCTTCCTGGCCTGCATAACAAATTTCTCAAGAGACAGGTCAGGTGGTCTGGTATTCCCATCTCTTTCAGAATTTTCCACAGTTTATTGTGATCCACACAGTCAAAGGCTTTGGCATAGTCAATAAAGCAGAAATAGATGCTTTTCTGGAACTCTCTTCCTTTTTCCATGATCCAGTGGATGTTGGCAATTTGATCTCTGGTTCCTCTGCCTTTTCTAAAACCAGCTTGAACATCAGGAATTTCACGGTTCACGTATTGCTGAAGCCTGGCTTGGAGAATTTTGAGCATTACTTTACATCACATTACATGTGAATAAATGCAGTTTGTTTCTCTCCGTACTGAGTGACTTAACTTTGTGTGTGTAATTCCACTGAGCAGAACTTCTAGTTCAGTGTTGAATAGAAGTGGTAAGAGCAGACATCTGCCTTCTTCCTGATTTTAGGAGTAGAGTGGTATCTTTCTCTGAAAAGACAGTTCTATAGGGTTTTGGTAGATACTTATTATTAGGTTGAGGAAGTTCACTCCTATTCCTAGCTTACAGAGACTCTTCATCAGGAATTAATTTTGGATTTTGTCAAATACTTTCTCTGTATCATTTAAGATAATAGTATAATTTTTCTTTTTTTAAATTTTCATTATAAATTATCATCTTAATATGATGAATTACATTGACTTTCAAATGTTAAACCAACTCTTCACTGCTGGCATAAGGCTCATTTAGCCATAATATATTATCTTCTTCATATTATTGCTGGATTTTATTTATTAAAATTTTACTTAGAAATTTTACATTTAATTTCATAATAAATACAGGTTGTAGGTTTTTTTGTTACGTCTTTATCATGTTACAAAAGAATTGTTGACCAGAAGGAACGAATTGAGAAATAATCACTTACCTTCATTTTGGGGGAAAACTTTGCATAGAATTTGTATCATTCTTCCTTAAATGATCAATAGAATTAACCAGTGAAGTCATCTGAAACTGGATTTATCTTTTGGGAAATATTTTTGACTACCAAACGTATTTAATAGATGTATAGCTATTTATGTTACATATTTCCTCTTGAGTGAGCTTTGGTGGTTCATATCTTTTAAGCACTTCATCCATTTCTTCTAAGCTGTAAAATTATTGTCATAAAGTTGTTCGTAATATTCTTTTATTATCCTTTCAATATCTGTAGAATCTGCACTGTTGTCACCTCTCTCATTTCTGATCTTTGTACTTTGTGTCTTTTTAATTCCTTATACAGTCTGGCTAGAGGTTTATCAGTTTTTCTGATTGCTCCAAAGAACTGGTTCTTGTTTTGTTGGTTTTTGCTTTTATTTTTCAGTTATTTATTTCATTGATTTCCACTCTGATCTTAATCATTTTCTTTCTTTTGTTTACTCTGGATTTCATTTGATCTTTTTTTTCCTAATTTATAAGATTGAATCTGAGACCATTGATTTGAGACCTTTCCTCTTTTCTATCATTAGTTATGATAAAGATCCTAATTGGGGCTTCCTTAGTAGCTCAGATGGTAAAGAATCTGCCTGCAATGAGGGGGAGTCTTGTTCGATCCCTGGGTCAGGAAGACCCCCTGGAGAAGGGAATGGCTACCCACTCCAGTATTCTCGCCTGGAGAATTCCGTGGACAGAGGAGCCTGGCAGACTATATATATAGTCCATAAAGTTGCAAAGAGTCAGACAGGGCTATAGTCCATAAGGACGCAAAGAGTTGGACATAACTGAAGCAACTGAGCACACATGCCCAAATTTCATTGTGTTGTGTTTAATTTCCATTCAGCTCAAAATACTTTCTAATTCCTCTTTTGATTTCTTATTTGACCTATAAGCTATTTAGAAATGTTTTATTTCATTTCCAAATAGCGATTTTCTAGAGACTTTTCACAGTTATTAATTTCTAATTCAATTCTATATTGTAGTCAGAGAGCATGCTTATATTGCTTGAATCCTTTTAAACTCGTTGAGACATTTTTATGGTCTCGACTATGATCTAGGTAAATGATCCACATGCATTTGAAAGGATATGTATTCTGTTGTTAGGTCAGGTTGATTGTGTTGTTCAAACCTAAATTCTTACTGATTTTCTGTGTACTTTTCTATTAATTTTGAAAGAGAAATATTGAAATCTCTTACTATAATTTGAATTTATGTATCTCCCTTGTAGTTCCATCAGTTTTTGTTTCATGTATTTTGAAGTTCTGTTAGTTTCATAAACATTTGGGATTGGATGTCTTCCTAATGAATTGGCTTCTTTGTCATCATAGAATTATCTCTCTATCCCTAGTCATAGCATTTTCTCTGAAACATACACTGATGCTAATATATAGCCACTTTAGGTTTCTTTTGATTGATGCTTACACAGTACATCTTTTTCCAACCTTTTACTTTTAACCTATATGTCTTTGTATTTAAAGTGCTTTTCTTGTGTAGATGGCATGTAGTTGTATCCATTTTGATCCAACCTGACAATCTCTGCCTCTTAATTGACATGTTTAGATTGCTGACCTGCTGGGTTATTGTGAGGATTAGGATACAGGCAAGGATGAGTGTCAGTTAACTCTTCCTCCAACCCTACCTCTTCAGCCACCTCTGTTGCACTTCTTTTAATCATCTACAATTGACTCCTCATCACACCCCTCTTTGTTACCCTAATTATAATATAATATAAAATAAGCTAATTCGATGTAATCTTTACTTTTGTGTAATTACATGTTATCCATTTCCCTGACTAGTAACTACAAATCCCAGGATTAAAAACACTAATGAATGAATTAACGAGTGAGTGAGTGATGTCTTGTGATGACTCTTCCCTAACCTTATAACCCTCTCAAGGTCAGTGTGCCCCATCCCAGGCTCTCACTCTCTGTATTTCTCTTCTTTCTATCTGACCTGAAGAGAGAAGCCCCAGTCCTAGGA
Source organism: Bos grunniens (assembly GCF_055505025.1). NCBI lineage: Eukaryota > Metazoa > Chordata > Mammalia > Artiodactyla > Bovidae > Bos > Bos grunniens. The sequence continues at coordinate 13,500,381 of NC_141166.1, forward strand.
AGGCTGGAGACAGGCATGAGATTGAAAGTTCAGTCCTCGGGAACCTGACCCACCTCCAGGGGGTCTCCCCCAACACGCCTTCTCTGCTTTTGCCATGAATATAGACATGGGTCCTCTCTCCCTCCAAGGACTCTAAGGTGTGGTCCACACCACCAAAGCTGAGCAGCAGCTCTGGGGTATCCCCCATTGGTTCACCCCATCCTTTGAGTCTGTCCTCTGGCAGGGGTCCATTTGACCACTGTCCTCTGTCCTGGCCTCAACACATACACATACACACACACACACACACACACACACACACACACACACACGCACACACCAATATGCAGGTTGAGGAGAAAGTCCCAGAGCTTAACTACCCATGTCATATGCAGCTGGAAAGTAAATGGCTGAGCTTTGGGGTGATTTTGATAGCTCAGTTGGTCAAGAATCTGCCTGCAATGCAAAAGACTCCCGTTAGACTCTAGTCTAACTGTGGTTGTACTAGAAGCTCCACATAAGCTGACACCTCCAACATACCGTCTGGATGCTCAATCTCTTTCTCCTGCCCTAGCATGGGGCTAAGGTCTCCACCAAGCTTTTGGAATTGACATAGGAAGTGTTCACATCAGCATCACACATTGCCCTGACCTGGGAGGTTAGAACAGGAAGTGCATCTCCCACACTGATTGGTCATTAGCCCCACAGACACCTGTTCTAGGCTAGGCTTGTCTTGGGCTCAGGGACTACAGGGCTGGCTTGCCCACCACATCTGCTCTTGGGGAGCTCAGTCTGGGAGCTGGTAGATGAGTTAAACAGAAGCCCAGAGAAGGGATGCAACTGCCCTGGGATCCACAGTCAGGTAGGGGGCTAGGTTGGAATAGAACCCAGTCATCTCACCAGGACTTACCATGCAGGAGCCAGGGCAAATGTAAGGATCAGAGGGTGTTTTCTGAAGAAAGATCTCAACTCATAAGAACTTTGCATGGAGATGAAACCAAAAGGGAAGGGAGTTGACCACTGCATCCCACCCCAGGTCAAGGCACCTCCTGGCTGCTCCTACTCAACTCTGTCCTCCAGAAATGCCCTGCCCCGGTTAGGAAATTTTCATTTGAAAGTAGCAATAAACCAGTTAAGTGAAAGTGTTAGTCGCTCAGTCATGTCCAGCTCTTTGCGATCCCATAGACTGTAGCCCGCCAGGCTCCTCTGTCCATGGGATTCTCCAGGCAAGAATACTGGAGTGGGTTGTCATTTCCTTCTCGAGAAGAGCAAAGGTGATATGCATATGCGTCTATATGTGAATCATTGTGTTGTTTACAACAGCAAACATCTGGAAAGATCTAATTTGGTTTGATTTAAAAGTCGCTCAGTCTGACTTTCAAAGAGTGTCCGACTCTTTGCGACCCCATGGACTGTATAGTTCATGGAATTCTCCAGGCCAGAATACTGGAGTGAGTCGCCTTTCCCTTCTCCAGGGGATCTTCCCAACCCAGGGATCGAACCCAGGTCTTCTGCATTGCAGGCAGATTCTTTACGAACTGATCTATGAGGGAAACCCCCCAAAACCAGTTAAACAACTGTGGAAATTTGCTGACTCAGGAAACTGAGACCCTCAAATGTTGGTCCGGCCCAGTTCCATTTCGCTGACATTTTCTCCTTCGCTGTTTCCTTCAACCCTGGTCCCTCTCACCCTCACTCCCTGGAGCCAAAATGAAAGTATGAGTGCCTTATGGGCATTCTCTCAGAGAAGACAAGAAGATCCTTCCCCCAGACCCATCCCCTCAACTCCTTGGCAAACACTTTACATCTCATTGGCCTGAGCTGGGTCTTGTGACCCGCCTTGAGCCAATCACGTACTGGCAGGATGAAGGGCCGACGGCTTAAGCCAATCAGTTCCCACCTCTGGAGCTGAGTGTGGCAGTTTCCCAGAAGACAATGTGGTGGCCGTGGTGGGAGGAGGTGAGATGGAAGCTGGGGCGGCAGCAAAGAACTGTGACAGATGCCCTGCCACCTGAGATGAGTAATTTCATCCAATCAGTGAGGAGCCCTCTCTGCTGCGCCAGTCCCATCTTCCATGTTCTATCTTGTGTTCCAGGCTGCTAAGAAGCTTGGAATCCCCAGTACCCCACCACCCTGGTTCATGACTCCTTCCATTTGCCTTGGTTGTACACCCCTCCAGCTGGAATTCTCTTCTTCCATGACATGTTAGATTCCTAGTGTAACCCTGAGTGGGCTTCCCAGGTGGCACTAGTGGTAAAGAACCCACCTGCCAATGCAGGAGACTTAAGAGATGCAGGTTTCATCCCTGAATCAGAATGATCCTCTGGAGGAGGGCACTGCAACCCACTCCCGTATTCTTGCCTGGAGAATCCCATGAACAGAGGAGCCTGGTGGGCTACAGTCCATAGAGTCGCAAAGAGTTGGACACGACTGAAGTCACTCAGCACACAGCACATAACCTTGAGCAGCACATAATTGGGTCATGCGTACTGTGGATTCCCCGGAATCTTTTACCCACCACCATCACATCATTTGCAAGACTGTTATAGTTAGATTGCCATGTCTGCCCTGCCCAAATATAGATACACACACACACAGCTTGTGAGTTCCTTGAAAGTATGGACTGAGTCTTAATTAATTTCTCTATTTGCAGCCTCTAGCCCCTGCCTGGTTTAGAGAAGGGACTCGGTAAATATTTGTGGAGTAAATGAACAGAAGTTATTTATGTTGAATACCTCTTGCAGTGCAGGCATTTGCATTTTTACAAAGGACAAAAGTGCAAGCCAAAGAAATGACGCTCCAGTGATGGAATTTCAGGCACCCATGAGCTGGGCCTGGAAGCTTCTTCCAATGCTTAGTGCCTGAGGGAGGGAGAGGCTGTCACAGCAGGTGAAATCTTCCACTCATTGCTTTCCAGAGCAAAATTAGGAAAACAACCACATTGTCTCTTGAAAAGTATGAATGTGTCATGGAAACAAATGTGTCTCCCTGTGGCTTTCTGGAAGAGCAAACTTCTCTAGTCTTGTCAGGTTTCTCTGCAGTGGTTGCACTCAATAGAACACTGCTTCCTGACATTCCCGTGGCCTGTGAGGGGGGATATTCTGCTGACTGTAGGGGCATCTTGGCTCTCTGACTTCACAGTCACTGTCATCCCAGCTCTGGCCACAACGGAGGATCTGATGTTATCTGGGAGTTGAAGGAGCTGAATTCTGCAACTCAGACACTTCCACGTGAAGCCCCTTGGCCTGGCTGCTTCTTCTGAGTTGACCTGGGCCTCATCCTCACCACTGGGCTCCTCCCTGGTCCTCTGGCTGACTGCCACCCCCTCATGCCCCAGCTCTGTGCACTGACAGTCTCTCTGCCCTCAAGCACCTTCTCTCCAGCCTGCCCTCCACTCTGCCCTGGAATGATCCTCCACAGCATAAAATTGACTGGGTTCCTCCTGCTGGAAATTCTTCCCAGGCTCCGTGCTGTTCCTGGATCATGATCCAAACCCCTTGACCCTTCACCAGCCATGCAGAGTAACAGACATTAGCCAAGAACACACCATGCAAGAAAAAACCCCCTCCCCATTTTTGCAGTGCCTTTCCCTCTGCCTTCCCTCCCTGTCAGCCTGGCGAACTCTTACTCACTCCTCAAGACCCAGCCATCAAAACACCCTTCTCTGTGAAATTGATCCTTCATAACATTATGTCTCCCCCAATGAGCCCATCTCTGTCTCCACACATGGTCCCTTATTCTTTATCCCCCGAGTCTTCCCTCTACTTTACTGTGACCCTTTCCAGGCCTGACTGTGTTCTCAGCATCTGAAAGCAGATGTGTCAATATGGGTTTATGGAGGGCATGGACCAATGAATGAATAGACACTATCACTGCATGCAGACCCCTTCCTTGCTACTGTTATAACAACAGCAGTAGCAGTAACTCTCATCTCTGGAGTGTATCTTAAGTGCCAGGCCCCATAGTTGGCTCCTTGCTGCATCCACTCTGGTAACTTCACAACCCCCAAGTGAGCTGGCATGATTATTAGGTCGCTTTTACACATGGGGCACAGTGAGCTTACAGAGGACAAGGATCCAGTCACACCGCAAGAGAGTGAAGAGGCCAGGATTTGAACTTGGGCAGTTACTTGCTTACTACATGCCAGGTGCTGTCCTGTCTGAGGACACAGCAGGGAACAGAACAGTCTGCGTCCCTCCCCTTGTGGAGCTCCTGCTGTAGTGTGTAAGGTGGGGAGGGGACAAGTGATAAACAAATACGTTTCTAAATAATGTCAGGGCTGATAAGTGCTCTGCAGAAAAATAAAACAGGGTGGGGCAGAGAATGATATCCTGGGGTGGGTGACATTTTAGGGGACATCTGAGCAGAGACCTGAACGAAGTGAAGGGACAAGCCCTGGTTACAGCAGAGGGAAGCATGTTCCTGGCAATGCATACAGGTTCAGTCGCTTCAGTCATCCAGGCAAGAATACTGGAGTGGGTTGCCATGCCCTCCTCCAGGGGATCTTCCCGACCCAGGGATTGAACCAGCATCTCCTGCATCTCCTTTGCACTGGATCCACTTGCAGGTGGATTCTTTACCCACTGAGCCACTTGGGAAGCCCTGTTCCTGGCAGAGGGGACAGCCAAGGGCAAAGGCCCTGAAGCCAGAATGGGCTTAGCTTGTATGAGCAACAGCAGGAGCTCAGTGTGTCTGGAGCTTGGTGAGCGAGGGAGGAAGCAGGAGGACAGGGTCACAGGGTGGTCTAGGGGGGCAGTTGGGCACATGATGAGTGGCATGTGGACTATGCCTGGAGCTCCAGCTTTTCTTCTGAGTGTAAGGGGGGCCCTGGAGGGCTGAGAGCTGAGAGAGTTTAAAGGTTACCTCTAGCCTCTGGGAGTAGCATTGTCAAGTGGGCAAGGCCAAAGGGAAGCCGGAGACTGCTTGGGAAGACCTAGAAACCCCAGTTTCTAGGACTGTTTGCCTGCCAGTCCCACCAGCTTTCTCCCTGGTCCTGCTGCCTCACCTCCCAGCATGCCCCACATCCCTGAGCTGATCCTGCAGGCAAACTCTGTGTCCACCCTTTCCCTGAGTTGCTCGACCCCCTGAGTCTCCAAGCCGCCCCTGCCTTCTCACTACCCTGTCTATTTTTTCTTTAAGTGGAGGATAATTACTTTACCAATATTGTGATGGTTTTTGCCATACATCAACATGAGTCCCCTCCCTTTTTATCCCCCTCCCACATCCCTCTCCACTCCATCGCTCTAGGTTGTCACAAAGCACTGACTTTGGGTTCCCTGCTTCACACATCAAACTCTCACTGTCACTGACCAATCTTGAGCTGAACCCTCTGACCACAAGTCACAGGGGGCCTAAGGTTGCCCTGCCCCCTCTTCCCGGGTATCCTTCTCTGGCTGTTGGCCAACAGCACTTTGTGGCTGGCCACTAGATGTACCCCACCATCAGCTCAGCCTTCCTTCAGCAGGTGGGAATGAACTAACCCCCAAAGCAGCCTATGAGGGGTAAAAAAAATCAGAAGGACCTGGGCTTGAATCCTGTTTTTGCCACAAACTTACTGTGTGATATTAAGCAAGTGTCTAAACCTCTCTGGGCAGCAGTTCCTTGACTGTGACAAGGCTCAGGGGAATATCCTGAGGATGTAAGACTGCATGTTAGGACACCAGCAGCTCCTGGCCACAGAAAGCCTCAATCATTTCTGTTTCCATTTTCCCCACTTCCTTCCTTGACCACCCCTAAGGTCATCCAGGCTTCCCTGGTGGCTCGGACGGTAAAGAAGCTGCCTGCAAGGCCGGAGATCCTGGGTTTCATCCTTGGGTCAGGAAGATCCCCTAGAGAAGGGAGTGGCAACCCACTCCAGTATTCTTGACTAGAAAACTTCATGGACAGAGGAGCCTGGTGGGCTACAGTCCATGGGGTCGCAAAGTATTAGACATGACTGAACCACTAACACAAGGTCATCCAAGAAATCAAGGGTCCACATCTGTCACTATCTCCTAGGACAGTGTTCTGGCCACAACACACCTCCCTGTGCCTCAGTTTCCATCTCAGGAAATGGGGATAGTGTCCATCTCAGGTTGCTGGTGTGGGGACCGACTGAGTAGATCTGCATGGGCCACTTAGGACGATGCCTGTCTCCCCGTGACCATCTGTGAGCTGTGGTTCACCTATGACCCCACTCTGCTCATCCTCCCCTCCCCATCTTTCCTCAGTCCCTGAACATTCCAGCAAGGTTAAGGGCTCAAAGTGACTAACACTTTCCATCCCTCTAAGCATCAGGTTCAACGCTCACATTTTGCCAGTGGGGAAGCTGTGGTCCAGGACAGGAAAGACCATGCCAAGGTCACAAAGAGGAACAGGAGGCACTGTTTGAAGATTCCTCCTTTGGGATGCCCCCCATCTTGGTGGAGGGCCAGAAGCCCCACAGGCAGTTGGTGCTGATTTAGAGTTATCAGAAAGAATGAAGGGATGGAGCCAAAGTAAAAACAACACCCAACTGTGGATGTGACTGGTGATGGAAGCAATGTCCAATGCTGTAAATAGCAATATTTCATAGGAACCTGGAATGTTAGGTCCATAAATCAAGGCAAATTGAAAGTGGTCAAACAGGAGATGCAAGAGTGAACATCAACATTTTAGGAATCAGTGAATTAAAATGGACAGAAATGGGTGAATTTAACTCAGGAATGGGTTAGCCATCATAGTTAACAAAAGAGTCTGAAATGCAGTACTTGAATACAATCTCAAAAACGACAGAATGATCTCTGTTCATTTCCAAGGCAAACCATTCAATATCACAGTAATCCAAGTCTATGCCCCGACCACTAACGCTGAAGAAGCTGAAGCTGAACAGTTCTATGAAGACCTACAAGACCTTTCAGAACTAACACCCAAAAAAGATGTCCTTTTCATTATAGGGGACTGGAATGCAAAAGTAGGAAGTCAAGAAACACCTGGAGTAACAGGCAAGTTTGGCCTTGGAGTATGGAATGAAGTAGGACAAAGGCTAACAGAGTTTTGCCAAGAGAACGCACTGGTCATAGCAAACACCCTCTTCCAACAACACAAGAGAAGACTCTACACATGGACATCACCAGATCGCCAACACCGAAATCAGGCTGATTATATTCTTTGCAGCTAAAGATGGAGAAGCTCTATGCAGTTAGCAAACAGAAGACCGGGAGCTGACTGTGGCTCAGATCATGAACTCCTTATTGCCAAATTCAGACTTAAATTGAAGAAAGTGGGGAAAACCACTAGACCATTCAGGTATGACCTAAATCAAATCCCTTATGATTATACAGTGAAAGTGACAAATAGATTTAAGGGATTAGATCTGACAGACAGAGTGCCTGAAGAACTATGGACAGAGGTTCGTGACATTGTAGAGGAGACAGGGATCAAGATCATCCCCAAGAAAAAGAAATGCAAAAAAGCAGAATGGTTGTCTGAGGAGGTCTTACAAATAGCTGTGAACAGAAGAGACATGAAAGGCAAAGGAGAAGAGGAAAGATATACCCATTTGAATGCAGAGTTCCCAAGAATAGCAAGGAGAGATAAGAAAGCCTTCCTCAGTGATCAGTGCAAAGAAATAGGAAAACAATAGAATGGGAAAGACTACAGATCTCTTCAAGAAAAACAGAGATACCAAGGGAACATTTCATGCAAAGATGGGCTCAAAAAAGGACAGAAATGGCATGGACCTAACAGAAGCAGAAGATATTAAGAAGAGGTGGCAAGAATGCACAGAAGAACTGTACAAAAAAGATCATCATGACCCAGATAATCACGATGGTGTGATCGCTCACCTAGAGCCAGACATTCAGGAGTGCAAAGTCAAGTGGGCCTTAGGAAGAATCACTATGAACAAAGCTAGTGAGGTGATGGAATTCCAGTTGAGCTATTCCAAATCCTGAAAGATGATGCTGTGGAAGTGCTGCACTCAACATGCCAGCAAATTTGGAAAACTCAGCAGTGGCTACAGAACTGGGAAAGGTCAGTTTTCATTCCAACCCCAAAGAAAGGCAATGCCAAAGAATGCTCAAACTACCACACAATTGTATTCATCTCACACACTAGCAAAGTAATGCTCAAAATTCTCCAAGCCAGGCTTCAGTAGTACATGAACCAAGTACTTCCAGATGTTCAAGCTGGATTTAGAAAAGGCAGAGGAACCAGAGAACAAATTGCCAAAATCCACTGCATCATAGAAAAAGCAAGAGAATTCCAGAAAAACACCTACTTCTGCTTCATTGACTACACTAAATCCTCTGACTGTGGATCACAACACACTGTGGAAAATTCTTAAATAGATGGGAATACCAGACTATCTTACCTACCTCCTGAGAAACCTGTTTGCAGGTCAAAAAGCAACAGTTAGGACTGGACATGGAACAACAGGCTCGTTCAAAATTGGGAAAGGAGTACATCAAGGTTGTATATTGTCATCCTGTTTATTTAACTAATATGTAGAGTACAGCATGCAAAATGCGGGGCTGGATGAAGCACAAGCTGGAATCAAGATGCCCAGGAGAAACATTAATAACCTCAGATATGCAGATGACACCATCCTTATGGCAGAAAGTGAAGAAGAACTAAAGGGCCTCTTGATGAAAGTGAAGCAGGAGAGTGAAAAAGCTGGCTTAAAACTCAAGATTCAGAAAACTAAGATCATGGCATCTGGTCCCATCATTTCATTGCAGATAGATGGGGAAACAATGGAAACACTGACAGACTTTGTTGGGCTTCAAAATCACTGCAGATGTTGACTTCAGCCATGAAATTAAAAGACTCCTGCTCCTTGGAAGAAAAGTTATGACCAACCTAGATAGTATATTAAAAAGCAGAGACATTACTTTGCCAACAAAGGTCCATCTTGTCAAGGCTATGGTTTTTCCAGTAGTCATGTATGGATGTGAGATTTGGACTATAAAGAAAGGTGAGTGCCGAAGAATTGTTGCTTTTGAACTGTGGTGTTGGAGAAGACTCTTGAGAGTCCCTTGGACTGCAAGGAGGCCAAACCAGTCAATCCTAAAGGAAACCAACCATGACTATTCATTGGGAGGACTGATGCTGAAGCTCCAATACTTTGGCCACCTGATGAGAAGAACTGACTCATTGGGAAAGAGCCTGATGCTGGGTAAGACTGAAGGCAGGACAGAAGGGGACAACAGAGAATGAAATGGCTGGATGGTATCACCAACTTGATGGACATGAGTTTCAGCAAGCTCTGAGAGCTGGTGATGGACAGGGAAACCTGGTGTGCTGCCATCCATGGGATTGCAGAGTCAGACACAATTGAGCAACTGAACTGAACTAAATTTAAATGAAAAAAAAAAAAAATGACACCCAGCCAGCAAGTGGGAAAAGAGTTGTGAACCCATGCCACAGGGCTCCAGAGAAAGCCAACACTCACCACCCACCATCCTCAGTCTCCTGGCCACTCTCTGCCACTCACCACCCTTGGTCAAATCACTTCCTCTCCCGGGACCTCCATTTTTGCACCTGGAAAATGAAAAAAACACGCCTGCTTCTCAGGGATGGTGTGGTGCCCCGTCACCAGTGGGGCGATGGATTCATGCTGACCTGGTGACAGCACTGAAGCCTCAGTTACACACAGAGCTTGTCAGGACTCCAAGGTAAATGCTATGGAGTGGGGAGCCTCAACCCTGTTTCATAAGGAGGGAGAAGAGGCTCAGAGAGGCTCAGGAAGCCGCTCAATGGCACACAGCTGACAAGAACAGGACCCTAACGACACAGATCCACCCCCCTCATCTCAAGCACCTCCCCCTCCCTCCATGAGGCCCCCCACCCTCCACCCCCGATCCTGGCTGGTCGTGGAAAGAGTCCTGCTCTCTCTTCCTGGAACATTCTTCTCTATTGCCTCTCCTTCCCTTGTCCACTCTCCACAGAGCAGAGGAAAGAACTGTAAAAACACCAGCCTGGTGGCATCACAACCCAGCCTAAAGGTCTCCCATGGCCCCTACTGCCCTGGGATGAGCCATTTGACCTTGGCGTGGCCCATGTGGTCCTGCTCGACCCAGTCCTTGTTGGCTTCCAGTCCTGTTCCAGTCATGCTGGTGGCTCTGTTCCCAGGAAACTCCTTCCTGCCTCAAGGCCTTTTCATAGGCAGTTCCTATCACCAGGAAATCTCTTCCCTTTCCTTTTATAAACTCTTCTGGAACCAGTTTAAACTGAGTTTCTTAAGTGAGACCCTCCCTGGGTTCCCATCCAAATAAGGCTCTAGTTTTTTTTCCTGATGTTGTCTCATTCTCTCCCTGTCTAACAAGTATTCCAGTTTTCAGAATATATTCATTTATCTGTACACATATAGCTGATTCACTTCATTGTATAGCAGAAACTAACATAATACTGTAAAAGAATTATACCCCAATAAAAATTATTAAAAATTAAAAAATCGAAAAATTGGAAAACAAAAGTAAAACATTAATAAAATAAAAAGACATATTCATTTGTTTGGTTATCTGTTTATGCTTGCCACTCCCCTGGACATCAGAGGAGGGTGGGAACATGCTGATGTATTTTTTGTGTCTAGAACAAAGCAGGCACTAAGTAAATAATATCTGATAAATGAGTGAAAGAATGGTTGAACATCTTAACTCCAGACATTCTACCCTGGCTGCCAAGTTTTCTACAGACTATTTAGGGGAATAAATTGTGTTTTATGTATTAGCATTATACAAGTCAAAAAATGTTGACCTGTTATCCTGAAAAGAATTTTCTTCTGAAAAAAAAAATGGATGAACAAAATTGAAATTTTTTATTATGATGCAAATTATAATAGAAACAAATCAATAAATTAGACTTCATCAAAATTAAAAATGTTACCACACAAAAGATATTTTCCTAAATGGAAAGGTGGACTATGAACTGAGAAAATATGTCCAAAACATATATCTAGTAAAAGATTATTATGTAGAACATATCAAGAACTCCTAAAACTTGATAATATAAAGTAAAAATTTCAGTTTAAAAAATGGTCACAAGATTTGAATATTTTATTTTAAAAGATGTATGAGTAGCAAATAAGTTCATGAAATACTTCTCCACATCAGTAATCATTAGGGAAATAAAAATTATAGCTGAACCCCCATTAAATGGCTAAAACCTGAGTCTGACAATGCCAGGTTCTGGCAAGGATGTGGAGAACAAGATCTCTCATATACTTCAGGTGGGATGTAAAACTATACAATCACTGTGGAGAACATTTTGACAGTTACCTTGAAAGTCAGACATATACCTGCCATTTGACCTAGTCATCCCTCTCCTAGGTGTTTCCCTGAGATAAAAGGAAGCATTTGCTTATGCAAAGTTGTATACACAAATGTTCAATACATCTTTATTTGTAATAGCCCCACATGTCCATCAACAGGTGAATGGATAGAAGAAAAATGCGGTGTGTCTATACTGTGGAATATTACTCAGCCATAAAAAAGAGCAAGGTATTGACACGCATGCACACCAACACGGCCAGATTTCCAAATTATTATGCTGAGTGACTCTAGGACTCTACATATGATTCTAGAAAAGCCACACTAGCCTGTCATGATGGAAAGCAGTTTGGTGGCTGCTGGAGGGTGGGATGGGGGGCTAACAAAGCCTGAAGAGGGATACATACATTGATTGTGGTGATGGTTTCATGGGTGTAGACATTGGCCCAAACTCTCCAGACTGTAAATTTTCAATATGTCCAGATTTGTGTACAGTAATTTTAGTGCAATAAAGCTGTTAAAAAAACAGTTGAGTTCCCCTAGAGGCCCTGAAAGAGCCTGACAGTTCAGGACAGGCTCCTTTTTCCCAACCCATGTGTCACCCGTTGATGACCCTGTGGAAAGGGTGGGGATGTCTCCTGAGTATGTCACTCAGGAACCTGACAAATATTTAACCCCACCTGATTCCACTCATCCCTTCTCTTTCTGATCATAACATTTTGACACCTCTGACGAGCTTGATGACTCAAGTATATATCAAAGTGACACAGAGATGCCAGCAGGATCCCACCTGTGTGCCTTGAGCGGGGGGTACTACGGGAAGCCATTCTGCCCTGAGCGTGTTGGAGAAGCTGTTCCCCACGTAGAAAGGTGCAGAGATCCCTGGAGGTAATGGAGAACCTGGAGCACCACCAATTCTGCCCACCCCGACTCTTAACAGGTATATTTATTGCCTTTCAGTGTGTGATTGGCTGAACAAATTCACCTGATTGGTCCAGCTCACTGGAGGCAGCTGCTGATTGGTTCCTCCTATGATTTACCTGCTGCAACTACAGACAGTTGCCTGATTGATTGACCTGACAAATGCCTTCATTTTCAAATCTAGGTTATTCGACGGCATCCACCATCTTTTTGTTTATTCATCGTGTCTGCAGCCCACGAGGCAGCCTAGTAGAGGCACAGAGACTTAGACAATGCCTGGGGTGTTTACCTCTTTCAGGAGGACTGGCAACTGTGGTGAGTGATTGGACCTTGGGTGATCTGACTCAGTCTGGCCCTGGCCACTTTTACCTCCTTCTGTTCCCACCACCACACAGAGAGCCCAAGAAGCTGATGAGGCAGATTCAGGCTTTTCTGAAAGGCCTGTCTTCCAGCCCTTTAAGGGCTTCTCCATCTTTGCCAAAGGTGCTTGGACAGAGGAGAACTGATCTGCCAGCTCAGGGATCTCACTGTCACCCTCTGTGACTTGGAAGGACTGCAGTCACACCACAGAGATCTTTGTTTCCTCCATATCGTGTAGAGGACATCTGAGCGTTTGACTTTCTACTACCCCGACCTGCAGCCCTGGGGCAGAATCCTCTTTGTGAAGAGAAAACAATTCTGCTGGTGGAGCTGGCCCTGCCCACATAGGGCACATGACCCAGCTTCAGCCAATCAGAGTGTTCCCTGAGATTGGACATGTGGACACTTAGAGAAAGGGTTGTTCTTTCCCTAGGATCCTAAGCTGTAAGGACCCTGGAGTCCTGGGGTGACTGCATCTTCCTTGCAATGAGGTGGAAGCCTGCCTGAGAAGGGGGTCAATACAGAAGAAGGCAGAGTGAAGAAAAGAGAAACGGACTTCCCTGGTGATCCAGTGGTTAGGAATCTGCCTGCCGGTGCGGGGGACATGGGTTCAATCCCTACTCCAGGAAGATGCGCTTCTGGGCAACTAAGCGTATGCACCACTACTACTGAAGTCCATGTGCCCTAGAGCCTGTGCTTGGCAACAAGAGAAGCCACTGCAATGAGAAGCCTTCCTTCTACAACTAGGGAATAGCCCTCACCCGCCACAACTAGAGAAAACCTATACACGGCAACAAAGAACCAGTGCAGCCAAAAAACTTAAAAAGTGAATAAACAAATAATTTTTTTAAAAAAGGAGAGGAAGGAACGTAGAGCCCCGAGTAGATGGTTTGAGCCCCTGTCTCCACCTGATGCCAGGTCCCCTCCCTGTATTTTCCAGTTCTGTGGGTCAACAGATCATGACATCTTTTGCTTGGAGTCTTTTGTGCTCTGCTCCTTGCAAGAAAAGTTTCTGCTTAATACAAGCTGCAGCAAAGAAGAACCAACATCCAGAAAGGAAGCGAGGACTGGGTTTGAGAAGCCTCAAAGCTGAAATGCCAGAACACTATCACCAGTGGAGGCTGCCGGTTCTCAGCTAAGCCAGATGCAAGACCCTGGCTGGGCCAGTCTATGAGGCCTGCATGAGCCCTTCCCCACTGGGCCTGAGGAACTGAGCGTTTGCATCTGCATCTGGCTAATTTCTCTTATACAGGTTCCCTGACCAGCCCCTGTTGGCATTTGTTGTGGGAGATCCATGGTAAAATGTAATAGCAATTCAGAATTATAGAATTATAGAACCATTCAACCCTAGAATCATAGTCTTAGGCACTTAGAATTATAGGATCTTAGAATTCATTACTTCATTCAATAAATATTTCCCTAATGTCCTCTTTGTGCTGGACACTGAGCTGGGTACTAGAAATACAGGGCTGAACAAGGCATGTTTGATTTCTACTTTCATGGATGGTCCATTCTGGAATTACAGAAACTCAGAGTTAAAGGGACTCACTGGAATTCCTTAGCTTCATCTTTTTAACTTCTCAGAGGAGGAAAGAAAGTTGAGGGTTATGGAGGGACTGATCTGGGAGGAGAAGTTAGAAGGTAGGTGAACTTAGAAGATTGTTTTGATCCTTGGAAGAAATCAGGGCACAGGAGAGAGCATGGTCCATCCTCCACTGCAAGACTGTGGTCCCCATATCCTTCTCACTATCTGCCTTTGCCTCAGCATCTGCCCCAGTGTGAGTTGCTACCCAAAGGCCACTTTGAAAGGAGGGAGGAGGGAATAGGATGAACCCTAACATTGATGCTGGAAACCGACTTCCCCAAGCAATGAGGGGTCTGGCCACTGCCCCACTCACCACCGCTGCCTCCTCCACCTCTGGGACACTCACCTGTGAGTTCAAGTCACCCAGGTTTGGGCACTGATGGGTCTCTGTGTGAGTCACGGAAAGGAGACTCCAGGCAGTGGATGTCCTGGATGATCCTCATGGGGGCCAAGCACAGCCCCTACTGCCCATCCTGTTTTCTCCAGGAAGATGACTGGATCCACCTCTATCCAAGCCATCTTTTCGTTAAACACTAGAGAGAAAGTTATCCCAGGTTCTATTTTTAAAACTTAATTACACAGTCACTTCAGCAAAATAAACGATGCGGGTTTTAATGTTTACTTTCTTAGCTACAAGTGTGAGAGTTTATTTTTATAAAACAAAAAGTGAATGGGCTCTTTCAGCCGAATCAGCTTAAGGAACTGCAATTATTTAATGTGCCAAACTTATTTTTGTATATTTCATTTTGCAGAATGTTTCATGCACATGGTTGGAAAAAAATAGTATAGAGAGGCTGATAATGAAAAGTAGTGGCCTCTTGAACTTCTCACCCTGAGTTCTGCTTGTCAGAGGTAAACCAATTTTAACTTGTTTAGCTGTTTCTCTTACCGGTTTCCTCATAAAGCTAAATGATATGTTTGTACCACCATCTTCTGGCTTCCTGCTATGATGAGTGGGGCTTTAGCTCATTCTACCAGCCGGTCTCCCCTTCTGCCAACATTACTATATTTTTAGTTCTTCTTTTGGTTACCTTGGAAACTTTAAGTAATGATCTCATACATTTCTTTCTGTAAAAATAATGCTATAAGTTTTAAGGTAAAGTCATTAATATTTATTGGCCTGCAGAACCAGAAAATATAGAGGAAGAGCTCGTTTCATTGGTGACTGGATCTGGGGCTCTATCTCCTGCCTTCAGTCTTTTGTACTGACCTCATTCTCAAGCAGGCTTTCTGCAACCTTTGGGGAAAATGGCTTAAGCCATTTGGCCTTTGCAATTAAATGTTCTGCCTAAACACAACATTGTACATCAATTGTTATTGTTGTTCAGTCACTAAGTTATGTCAAATTCTTTGTGACCCCCATGGACTACAGCATGCCAGGCCCCCCTCTCCTCCACTATCTCCCAGAGTTTGTTCAAATTCATGTCCATTGAGTCCATGGTGCTACGTAACCATCTCATCCTCTGCTGCCCTCTTCTCCTTTTGCCTTCAGTCTTTTCCAACATCAGGGTCTTTTCCAATGATTTGCTTTTCACATCAGGTGGCCAAAGTATGCGAGCTTCAGTATCAGTCCTTCCAATGAATATTCAAGGTTGATTTCCTTTAGGTTTGACTGGTTTGATCTCTTTGCAGTCCAAGGAACTCTCAAGAGTCTTTTCTAGCACCACAATTCGAAAGCATCAATTCTTTGGCACCTCTGATCATGACCACTGGAAAAACCATAACTTTGACTGGGGGCCTTTGTCAGAAAATTGAGGTCTCTGCCTTTTAACATGCTGTCTAGGTTTGTCATAGCTTTCCTTGCAAAGAGCAAGCATCTTCTAATTTCATGGCTTCAATTGTCATCTGCAGTGATTTTGGAGCCCGAGAAAAGAAAATCTGTCACTGCTTCCACTTTTTCCTCTTCTATTTGCCATGAAGTGATGGGACCAGCTGCCATAAACCAACTATGTGTTCAGTCACTTCAGACATGTCTGACCCTTGTTGACCCTATGGACCATAGCCCACTGGACTGCTCTGTCCATGTAATTTTCCTGGCAAGAATACTGAAGTGTGTTGCCGTGCTCTGCTCCAGGGGATCATCTTGACCCAGGGATCAAACCTGCATCTCCTGCATTGCAGGTTAATTTTTTTTTTTTTTAATTTAACCACTGAGCCACTGGGGAAACAAATCTACTATACTCCAATATGTTTTTTTTTTTTAAAGAAAACTTCTCCCTGAAATAAGTCACACTCAAGGGTCGAAACCATATTCCTAATGGGAAGTGAGCCCTAGAACTGAGATATGCATTGTGATTGCCAAGGCCAACCTCCTAAGCACACAACCTTGTGACACTTTTCTATTAAGCTCTTACTCTGTCCTTGGACCCAGGGACTACAATGTAATCCAAGGTTACCACAGTCTCTGACCTTATGGAGCTCATAATCTAGTTTGGCAAACAGATACTAATTATGTCATAAATTAATGTGTATTCACAACTATAATAGATACTATAAGAGTGATGGGTGGAGAGATGGAGTGCTATGAAGACATATAGATAGGGAGTTTGACCTTGTCACAGAAAATCAGAGAGGGCATCCCTGAGGGGCTGTTGGGTGAGCTGGGATTAAAGGATGAAGGGTATGTTGTGGAAAGTGGGGATCAAGAGAGCACTGCAAGCACAAGGATCAGCCTGTGAAAAGGTCTGTGGCAGGAAGAAGAGTGTCACTCACAGGGGATGAAGATGCCCCAAGATACGAGGGGAGAGAAGCTGTTAGGTACCATCCCAGGAAGGGAGGGGTCTGGCTGATCAGTGTCTCTCAGGCCAACAGAGTGGGTCTGTTCTTTTTCCTAAAAGAAGGGGAGCCATGGAGCAGTGCAGGGAGGGCTGTAGGAAGGAGAGAAAGTGACCAGTCATGTATTCTGAGAATATTCCTCTTCTACCATGTTGGGAAAACATTGCAGTAGGGAAGTAATGGAACCTGGGAGCTCTTGCTAAGAACAGTTGCTACTGGATAAACACCCAAGGTAACTAAGAAGCTCCTGTCTGCACTGGCTGCATTTGCCCCCAGAGCCAGCAGACACAAACCACTATTGTTTGGCAGAATTCAAAATGTCTATTAAAGAGCTTTTTAATAATGTCCAAGATATAGGAAATTTCCTGGTGATCCAGAGGTTAGGACTCCACACTTTAACTGTTGAGGGCCCAGGTTCAATCCCTGGTTAGAGAATTAAGAACCCACAAGTCACATGTGTGGTACAGCCCAAAATAAAAAATAAAATATCTTCCAAGATAAAATCCACAATTACTAGAAATATAGCAATGCAAACTAAAATCAGGGAAAGGGCAGGTAGTGGAGAATAATCTCAGGATGATCCAGATGTTGGAACTATAAACAAGTACTATAATTAAACTCATGATGGTAAAAAAAAATGTTCAGTATAATGAATAAAAAGATTTTTTTAACCCCAGCAGGAAAATAAAACTATAAAAATGAACTAAGTGGAAATTACAGAACTAAAATATGCAATATTTAAAAAATCAGTAGATGGATTAATGGAAAAGTGAAGACAGAAGAAAGAACCAAGAAATTGAAAATGTATCAATATAAATTTCTAATCTAAAGGATACAGAAATAGGAATTTTTTTTAAGACTCCAGAATCTATAGAATAATATTGAAAGAAAAACACAATGTACATGGAACTTCAGCCCTAGCAAGATATGTGTGTATGCACACATATGCATGTGTTTGAGAGGTAGAAGAAACTATTTGAATAAATGTTGGCAAAAGACAAATATTTACAGATTTATGAAGCTTAACAAACCCCAAGCAGAATGAATTCAAAGGTAATTACATATAAGTGTATCATAGTCAAATTTCTGAAAGTCAAAGTTGAGAAAATTTTGAAAGCAGTTAGAGAAAAAGGACACATTACATAGAGAAAAACAATTTTACTGGCTGCTGATTTCTAGCGAGAAGCAATGGAGATCATATGACAATCCAATCACGTCTTTAAAGCATGGTCAATCCAGAATTGCATATCCAGCACAAATATCGTTCACGAACAAAAGTGAAATAAGGACATTTTCAGATAAAAGAAAACTAAGGGAATTTGTTACCAGCAGAACTGAACTATGAGAAATACTAAATAAAGTTATTTAAGCTGAAGGAAAGTGGTGCCAGATGGAAATTTAAATATTCAAGAAAATATTGAAGAACAGCAGAAATGAGAAATGTGTGAGTATAAAAGACTATTTTTTTTTCATTTTATTTTCTTAAAATACATTAGATTATTTAAAGCAAAAATACATCATACTGCATTGTGGAATTTATAATGTATGTAGATGTAATACATATGGCAAGTATTTCACAAAAGATGAGGAAGGACAGAAAATGGACTTACAGATATGCAAGGCTAGAAGTTACAGATGTGTTTTGTAATCCTTAGATCAATCACTTAAAAAAATACAAATAGGTATAGCTAAAATGTCAATATGCGTGCATGTAAAAAATATCAATGTGTGTGTATGTTAAATCATTTCAGTCATGTCTGACTCTTTGCAACCCTATCGACTGTAGCCTGTCAGGCTCCTCTGTCCATGGGATTCTCCAGGCAAGAATACTGGAGTGGATTTCCATGCCCTCCTCCAGGGGATCTTTCTGACCCAGAGATCAAACTCAGGTCTCCTGCATTACAGTGCTGCCTGGGAAGCCCAAAAAAGTCAATAGATAAATAAAAATGAAATTCTTAAAGATAGATTTAACTGATTCAAAAGAAGACAGGAAGGGAGAAACAGAGGGACAGACAACGGTAAACCTAGAAGAGATGCATACAGCCAGTGGTAAAATGCTAACCCTTGGCCCAACCACATCATAGTTATGGTCAGCATTAATATGCCAATCACATTAATCAGCAGAGCCCTCCTTTCCTCTTTCCTTCCATTTGTCTCTTACAACCCGCCCTAGGAGGTAACCAAAGATACAATTCTATCCCTCTTCACTGATAAGAAAAATCCATGGCTCAGACAGAGGCAGTGACCTGCCTGAGGTCACACAGGAGGTCATAGGCAGAGTCCAGGTGGGAAGCTCAGGCTCACACTGGCTTGCACTGGGCTTTGCTGCACCCCTACCCCAGCTCTGATATGAGGGAGATTTGGAGGGTGGTCAGAAGCTTCATGCTTCTACCCTGAATCTCTCCCTTGATGGGACACAACACTGAGCTGCTCATGTTCCAACTTGAATAACGAATAGAAAAGAATGAACCTCAATCAGAGAAGGACAAAACTTTGTTGAGGGGGACTCAAGAATCCAGACAGGGGAGCATCATGAGAACAGGGACCTACTTCCAGAGGATGAACTCCCGGCTCCAAGAGAACCTACAGAGGACACGGTGGGGTAGAAACTAACAAGGCTGACAGCAATCACAGAACCTGGCAGGGGGCACAGTGCAGGGGGTTGCAGGTACCTTTTATGTGTATGTGTCCCCCAACAAGCCCAAGACATAGGGGCAACAATCCCATTGTACAAGAGAAGAGTGAGGCCAGAGGGGGAAGCAGCTCCAGGGTAGTCACAGGATGATGGGGGTGGGGGTGGGGGGAGTGGCAGGTAGGGTAGGGATGCAGGACCAGGTCTCTGCCCAGTGACCCATCCTTCCCACCTGCAGGCAGTGGCTCAGAGGATGGGCAGGGCCTGTCCTGGGGCCTGGAGAACTTGGTGTGTAGGTCTGTTTCTTTCAACACAGAACCACCCTGAGATGTGCTGGCTGATGCAGGAGGTAGTGAGCACACTGCTGTGAAGGGGTGGAGCAGAGTGTGGGAAACCAGCCCCTAGTGCTGCTGGGATTGACAGTGTGTCCAGGCAAGGGATCAGGAGGTCCTGGGTTCAGTCTTGGCTCTGACTTCCTCCTGGGTGATTTGGGGCAGGTTGTTTGGGGATGGCTCAGATGGAGGCACCCTGAGCAGGTGCTTTACCCACATGAACTCACTAAATCTTCAAAACAATCCTGCGAGGAAGGCACGACCATCCTCCTCATATTATGGATACAGAAACCGAGGTTCAGCATAGTTAAGAAGCTTGCCTGGTCATATATAGGGGAGGGGTGGACCCCAGTTTCACGCCCAGCCAGGCTAACTCCAGGCTCCAAACCTGTCACTGCCCCCACCCTGCTGCTCCTGTGATAGTGACAACAGCTAACACATGCTGAGCTCCTCCTACACAGAGGGGTGGGCGAGGCCAAGCGCTTACAGGTCTGATCTCATCAAATCTTCTCCTCCACACTCCTAGCTGACTACTCTTTCCAAAAAAATTTTTTACATGTACAAACTGCTATATTTGTTTTTATTTATTTATTTTTGGCTGTTCTGGGTCTTCACTGCTGCATGCACGCTTCTCTTGTGGAGCACGGGCTCTAGGCATGTGGGCTTCAGTGGTTGTAGCAAGTGGGCTCGGTAGCTGCAACTTCCTGGCTCTAAGGTGTGAAGACTTCAGTGGTTGCTGCACAGGGGCTCATCAGTTATGACTCGAAGGCCCAAGAGCTTGCAGGCTTCAGCAGTTTTGGCTCGAAGGCTCAGTAGTTTTGGCTCCTGGGGTCTAGAGCACAGGCTCAGTAGTTGTGGCACGCAGGCTTAGTTACTCCACAGCATATGGAACCTTCCCAGACCAGGGATCAAACCTGTGTCCCCTGCATTGGTAGGCAGACTCATCCACTGTGCCAGCAGGGAAGTCTCCTAGGTGACTACTTTTTGCTGCATCTTTTTGCTCACATCTTTTGCCCTAAGAACAGACAGGAGGCTGAGGTTCAGGGGGATCAAGGGTCACTCAGGGTAAGAGAGGCAGAGATAGGACTGGAACCTGGGCCCAGCTGAATCCAGAGTCTGTTCTGTCAGTGACATCAGGTCCTGATCCCCGTGACTCCAGGGCTCAGCACCCAGGTGGTTGGGAGGGAAGCTGGAGAACACTGAGAGTGTAATGTGCTTACTTCATGGGGAATATGCATTTCTGAAGAGTTCTCTGACAAGAGTAATGCTTCCTTCATGACTCCCCCATGGTCATGGTGGAGACCCAGGGGTCTGGCAGGTGGTGGCTGCTGAAACATTCCCCCTCCCAGAGATGCTGAGTGTGACCCTTGAGTCCTGTGGAGCTCTCTCACACTGGCACAAGTGTGAACAGTATGCCCAGAGCCAGGTCCTCAGAACTGGGTCCACCTGCCCCAAGGGTGGCCCTGAAGGTTGGCTCCAGGCTGACCCCTCAGGGGGAAACTGGGTTCAGTAGATTTGGTGCTATGCTGGCTGATCCTAATACGGAGCCCACACTTGGAGAAGCTCTGGAATTTTCTTGGCACCTCCATAAACTCCAGGAGTTTGGCCAGCCCTTGGGAAGGCCTTTCTGTTCTCCCTGGCTGCGATTGGCCAGGCCCGAGCATTTCTGAAGGAATGGTAGCCAAAATCACTCTGTGTGGAGGACACAGAGGCCCTAGGATCCAGGATAAGCAAATTGTTCTTAAACATAGCTTCTGTGGGCCAAGGTCCCAGATTCCTGCTGAGTGGGCAGAGACTATTCTTGGAAGCAGAGAAAACAGGCATGATGATAAACCTCATTCTTATCAGAGCAGATTCTCAATCAATGCCTAGACCAATGTCTCTGCAGCTCTGAGATACTGTGAGTCAATGAACTCTGAAATTTAGAACTTGATACTGGTCAGACTTTGAGGGATCAGAAACAGTATCCTCCCGGTAACTCTCAGTTCCCTAATGGTTCCAGCGGCCTCCGGACACTTTCACCCCTGGCATGGCAGAAACCCACCTGCAACAGAAGGGTCTCAGCCAGTGAGCCCTCTTATGAGGGATGTGGATCCTGCATCCTCTTCACTGTGACTATCTCTGATGGTTGATCTGGGTCAGGGAATGGGCTTCAGGCCACCTGGGCAGGGAATTCTGGGGTCTCAGACACCAAAAAGTGATCTAGACTGGTGACGTGTCAGGCAACGTCCAAATGGGCCCATCACCCTTTTGGTTCCAGTGATTCCTGATGCCACAGGGAGCAGTGTCCTCTACAGTGTGGGACCCATGGCACAAACTCTTGCCCAGGCCTGAGGATGGTATAAAGCCCAGCTCTGTTTCATCTGCCAGGTCATGTGTTTAGTTCTGCAGTGGGAAGGACCCAAGAGGCTGGAGCCAGACATTAGGGAGAGCGACACACACAGACCTCGTGCCAAGGTCACAGACAAAGGTCCAGAGTTAGGGTCTGGAACCCCAAAGTGGAGTTGGCTGGAGAGGGGGTCTGGGCTCAAGGGGGCTGTACGGGTGAGAGGTGCAGGTGGGGCCCTACCTGGCTGCATCATGGGGCTGAGGCAGAGTGGAACGATCACATTTGCTGCATCACTTTCTCTGATTCTCAATTTGAAACTGAGGCCATGGGCAAAGGCAGGTAAGAGGCAGGTAATTATAGACAACTCTACAGCAAAGCAATTCAAGCCCCCACCTTCCTGGCCTCATGAAATTGCCTGGGTTTACACACATGCAGAGCTATATTTCATGCTTTAAATGAGTATGTTTTTAGGAGCCTCAACTTCCCAGGAGTTCATGAATTTCCTAGAATCACCACTCTTTTGAGATCTTCCATGAGACAGAATAATGAGCAAGAGAGACTCATTTAACAGAAAACAAAAGGAAGGAAAAAATAAATAGTTCATATGGTGTAAATTCTGCTTTTTACATGAAGTGTCTTAAAGAATTGGCTGCATTTCCCCAAATTGCTGGTAAGGAGGGAGTGGCAGAGAGTGTGTACAGTCTGAATGGTTCATAGTTGCCCCCAGCAACACTGTGCTCTGGCCATTAACCAGGTGGAAGAGATTTGCAATCTCAGTGGGATACTTATGGAAAATGGATGGTTTTGTGAACACCCATCACCAGAGATGAAGTTCAGGCTAGACTGGCCCTGCCACACCTGGACAGAGAGACAGTACATGACCAAGGGGCAGAAGAAGGACATCTATGGGTCCCAAGAGGATTCTAGAAAGACCACCTGGAGCAAATGATTACTGTAGGAGCAACAACTCTCCTGTGGGTTCAGGGCTTCACTAAGAGGCCCCTGCAGAGCCCCCAGCTCAGGGTGACACCAACTGCCTTTAATCGAGGATGTCTTCTGTGCAGGCCCTGAGCCAGGCACATTACAAGGACTATCTCACTGAGTCCTCATCTCAACTTGAAGGAAGGGGCTATTATTATCCACATTTTTCAGCTGAAAAAGCTGAGGCTCAGGAGGGCTTGCCCAAGGTCCTGAGTGATGGTGTTGTCCTACTCTGGAGTGAGTGGAGAAGGAGCTCTATCAGGGATCTTCCACCTGCCAGACTCTGGGCTTGATCTGTTGCCTATCTCAGATTATATTACTCCCCACTGCAGTCTTAGGTGGATACTATTACCCCTGCTAGAGACTAAATGTTCCCCCCAAATTCATATGCTGAAACTTAGCATCCCCTGTGGTGGTATTAGGAGGTGGGGCCTTTGGGAGGTGCTTAGGTCATGAGGGTGGGGCCCTATTCATGGGGTTAGTGTCCTTATAGAAGGGAACCAAGACCTCCCTCTCTCTTTCCATCATGTGAGGTTATAGCAAGAAGGAAAGTCTATGAACCAGACCCTGGGTCTCCTGGTGCCTTGACCTTGAACTTCCCAGTCTCCACAACTGTGAGAAATAAATGCTGTTTATAAGCCTTCCAGTCTATGATAACTTGTTATAGCAGCAGAACTTGGAGGTCAGGGAACCAACCAATCCAGGCTCCTGTGCCTTTGAAGTGCCAGCACTGCCACCCCCTCATCCACTGACACAGGGAGCATCTCATACTTGCCCCTCCCCACTTATAGTTTTATCCTCCAAAGCCCCCTGCCCTGATGGACCCATCTGCCCTCCCACTAGCTCTGACTCACCCACCCACTCACTGCTACCTTACCTGTTCAACTTCTTGCAGCTCTAGTCCTTCCCACCTTTGGTGCTGACTCAGCTCCACCTTCTCCTTCATTCTAAGAAAACTACCTCTCTTTGTCCAACCTGAACCCCAGGACATGCCTCCCTTCAACCCAAATTCAGCTCCAACACCAGGCCTCACATAAAGATCACATTATGTTCAATTTAGACTCAATAACAAAGGAAATTTAAAACCAGAACCCACACTGTAAGTTTCGGTTCTCAGGCTGTCAGCAACTGTGGGACATTACTTTTTTCTTCTCCCTGGGCCAGCAACACATCTTGACCAGGGATCACTCATTTCACATGGATAGAAACCCAGATGTATTCCTGCCATGGTTACATCTCAATGGATCCTCCCCACACATTCTCATCTATCTCTTTTCCAGCTTCCAGCCTCCCACTACTCTGGCCTACGAGTTCTCTCTCTCTTTGCATCCCTTGTATTTCTGCACATTGCTTTCATTCCAGCAAAGTAGATTGCCGCAGAAAGCTTCACAGAAAGTTCTTACTCTCCAGCCCTGAAGGAGGGCTTTATACCCTCCTTCAGCTTCTTCCAGCCTGAGACCAATTCCCCATTTTTCTAAACTCTAAGAGAAGATGGCATAACACTTTTTTTGGCAGAGAAATTTCTTCCTCTGTGATCATAGTTGAAAAAAATTGCACAGTGTGAGAATTGCAAGTAAAGTTTTATGTGGGACAAAAGGACTGCAACCCAGGAGACAGCATTTCAGGTAGCTCTGAGAAACTACTCCAAAGAGGCAATGAAGAGCCAGGTTATATAGAAATTTTGCAACAAAAGACAGGTAGTCTGAACATGAAAAGATTATTGCTAATTAAAGAAAACCAGATAGCCCAAGTTAAACAATTTAGCTCTGTTCTATGCGTTTTTTTTGTTCAGTCACTAAGTATGTCCGACTCTTTGTGACGCTATGAACTACACAGCACGCCAAGCTTCCTTGTCTCTCACTGTCTCCAGGAGCTTGCGCAAACTCATGTCCATTGAGTCAGTGATGCCATCCAACCATCTCACCCTCTATTGCTCTCTTCTGCTCTGCCCAGATCTGTCACTGTTTCCACTTTTCCCCATCTATTTGCCACGAAGTGATGGTACTGAATATCATAATCTCAGATTTTTGCATGTTAAGTTTTAAGCCAGTTTTTTCACTCTCCTCTTTCACCTTCATCGAGGCTCTTTAGTTTCTCTTCTTTTTCTTCCATTAGAGTGGTATCATCTGCATATCTGAGGTTGCTGATATTTCTCCAGGCAATCTTGATTCCAGCTTGTGGTTCATCCAGTCTGGGATTTCACATCATGCACCTTGCATATAAGTTAAATAAACAGAGTGACAGTGTACAGCCTTGATGTCCTCCTTTTCCAGTATTGGATCTGTCCATTGTTCCCTGCCTGGTTCTTTGAGACCCTTTGGATTGTAGCCTGCCAGGCTTCTCTGTTCATGGGATTCTCCAAGCAAGAATGCTGGAATGGGTTGCCATGCCTTCCTCCAGAGGATCTTCCTGACCCAGAAATCAAGCCCATATCGCCTGTGTCTCCTGCATTGCAGGTGGATTCTTTATCTGCTGAGCCATCGGGGAAGCCCTGTTCTATGTAAGGGGAAATACAAGAGTGTGGGCTCACTGACATCACTCCTTTCATATGTGCCTCAGCTATCTGGGGCCTGAATCCTGTGTTTTCCCATCCTGAATTTCCTCTTTGTTCACAGTCTCACCCTCTGTGGTAGCTGCAATTGCTGGTGACTGTCATATTCTTGTTTATTAATATGGCAAGAAACATTCCATTTCTCATCATCAGCATGGTTCTACATGAAAGGGGGTGTTGCAATGAAAAAGAAAAAAGAGGAATGAGTTTTCCTTTTCTTTTCCTGAGAACAGAGAAGATAAAGAGAACAGCAAATAGGCCTGAACATTCCTGGTTTTTACTGTAACTGTTCCTAATCTGTAATCTATAACTAAAAAATGCTTTTCTGTCCCCAAATTCTGCATGAGCTACATTTTGCACCCATTATCCTTTGACTCTATGCTAATTACATCCTGTATCTGGTGCTTACTTTACAGCACTCTCTCTGCAAATCATCTCGTGTAGCTTTTTTTTTTTCTTTTTACATATCAGAAAGAAGGGGCAGGGCCACTGGACTGCCAGACTCATTTACTGGGCTACATTGAAACAATGCAAGAGGAAGAAGAATGCAAGATTCTTATACCACTGTTCTTCATCACAGACCCCTGACTGCAAGCCCTCATCTTATATATGCCCCTAGACCCCTCCTTGCCTGGAAAATCCCATGGATGGAGGAGCCTGGTAGGCTGCAGTCCATGGGGTCACTAGGAGTCAGACATGACTGAGCGACTTCACTTTCACTTTTCACTTTCATGCATTGGAGAAGGAAATGGCAACCCACTCCAGTGTTCTTGCCTGAAGAATCCCAGGGACGGGGGAGACCTGGTGGGCTACTGTCTACGGGGTCACACAGAGTCGGACACGACTGAAGTGACTTAGCAGCAGCAGCAGACCCCTCATTGTGGCCAGGTTGTGGGGGGGCAGTTCTTTCAGCGTTAACCTACTGTGTTCCTCTCTCTGCTGGCTGAGAATTAAAGCCACCTTTCTATTTCCTTCAAACTCTGTTTCCATATTTTTTATTTGGCTTTGGTGGGCAGAGAAAGCCAAGATTTTGGTCAACAACAGGGGCCCACTTGCCTTAAACATACTCCTCATGTGGACTGGTGGGTGAGGTTGCATGTTAACCATTATAGTAACAATGATGAGTACTAATATCACTGGGTCTGGCCACTGAGCTGACTTCTGTTCAGACACTGTCTGTTTCTTCCAGCAGCTCTAGGAGGTGTGTGATGACTTTCTAGTGTGCCAACCTGGGCACAGCTTTGTCCCAGAATTCCCTTCCACCTGCATTTCCTGTTAGGATGGGTACAAAGGAGGTTCCCTCATGAGAGCTGGCAGAGCAGGGACAGGAGCCACACTGTAGCACCACACACGTTGCTGCCAATTTGCTGATTGTCAGTGGGAAGCAAGTTGAGCCTGCGATTTCTATTCTCCTCAGATCTTCCTTCAGTTCTCTGACTCATGGGTCAGGTGTCTGTGTGTGTTCAGCTCCATGACAAAGGGTCCCAGTTTCTGTAGATACGCTTGTCACCAAGATCAGAGTCAACAAAAATAGACATGGTTTCAGCCCATCCTCACGGCTTCCATCCTGCTTGTGATTTTCCCTTCCCGACTGCATGCTTGTGGACCCTGGGCTCCAGAATCAGACGTGCAGATGGCCTTTCTTAGCCAGCTTCACCGTTACTGCAGAAGTCGCTTCCCTCTGATAAACTTCTTAGTACACACACAAACATACATGTACACACACACACACATAAACACTACATATGTAATTGGCTACTGGTTCTGCTTCTCTGCCTGCAATACCTGAAATGCCTGCAATGCGAGAAACCTGGATCCAATCACTAGGTTGGGAAGATACCCTGGAGAAGGAAATGGCAATCCACTCCAGTATTCTTGCCTGGAGAACTCCATGGATGAGGAGCCTAGTGGGCTACAGTCCTTGGGGCTGCAAAGAGTTGGACACTACCTGAGTGATTCACACACACTGATTCTCTGGGTGAACTCTGATACAAAGTGGTATTGTCTTAAAAAATACTCACAACCTAAAAATTGAGAGTTATGTTTTATTAGGTGGGAATTTTTAGGACTTCAAGATGGCATCATAAATAACCCCCAGAGAACTGCTCTGAGGAGGCCAGGGAGGAGCCAATTTATATAGTGGTTTTGCAACAAAGAGCAGGTATATAGTGCTTTTCTATGTATGGGAAGATGCAAGAGTCTGGGATCTCTGAAATCATTCCTTTGATAGGCACCTCAGCTATCTGGGGCCAATTTTCTGAGTTCCACAGGGCTTGCCCTAGGGAGTGGCTATAGTCCGATGGCTGCTAGATAGCAAGTATTCTTCTCCTTCCTGAGTTCCCTTAGGGCTCACTGGCTCACACCGGAGGGGTGCAATCACCGATGACTGTGACATCCTTGTTTATTGATACGGCAGGAAATATTCCACTTCTCAGTGGCAACTATTAATATCCCTGTTCTACAGATGGTGACACTGAGGCATTTAATTCTAGTTTCACAGGTCCATAGATGGAGAGGAATTTCATCCCAAAGTGTATCATACTCAGAATCTCACCAGATATCTGATTTCAATTATTTTGACCCTGAGGTTTGGGGCTTTTGAGTTGATGAGATTTAGATTAGACTTGTCACTCTTTGTTGATACTATAAATTGATTGAGACTTTTGGGGATGTTGGGATGGAGTGAATGGCTTTAGCATGTAGAGTAGACATGAATCTTTGGGGGGCAGGGGACAGACTGCAGTAGGCAGAATAAGAGCTGGCCAAAGATATCCTCATTCAAATGCCCAAAACCCATAAATATGTTGCCTTATGTGCCTAAAAGGACTTTGCAGATGTTATTAAATTAGGGATCTTGGGATGGGGAGACTATCCAGGATTTTCAAGGTTGGCCCAAAGTAATCACAAAGTCTTTACAAGTGAGAGAGGCAAGTGAGTCAGAGGAGACGGGATGACAGAATTAGATTGAATGATGCAGGGCCATGAGTCAAGACATGTGAAAAGCCTGTAGAAGATGGAAAAGGCAAGGAAAGGTCAACTTAAAAATAGTCATAACCTAAAAGCTGAAAGTTACACTTTATTTGGCAGAAAATTTTAGGACTTAAGCCTGGGAGGCAGCATCTCAAGTAGCCCTGAAAGAACTCCTCTGAGGAAGCCAGGGGAGGAGACAGGTTATATAGAAGCTTTATAACAAAGAGCAGGTAATCTGCTCATCAAAAGATTATTGTTAATTAAAGAAAACCAGATATTTCATGTTAAGGAATTTAGTGCTTTTCTATGTATGGGAAGATGAGAAAGTCCAGGCTCATTGAAATGCTTAGTTTTATATGCATCTCAGCTATCTGGGGCCAGTATCCTGCATTTTTCTCATCCTGAGTTCCTCAATGCTCACCATAGGGAGTGGCTGCAGCCTAATGGCTGCCAGATTGTGCAGGCACTCTTCTCCTTCTTGAGTGCCCTTAGGGCTCAGGAATTCACATTTGGAGGGCCAGAATCACTGAAGACTATGGCATCCTTGTTTACTGATATGGCAGGAAATACTCCATTTCTCATTAAAAAAAATAAATAAATAAGGAAAGTTCTAGACCCTCTAGGAACTCCACTCACCTATTTTGGACTTCTGATCTCCAGAACATTAAGATAATAAATTTTTTGGTTTTTTAAAAGACTTTATTTTTTAAGAGCAGTTTTAGGCATACAAAAAATTGGGAGGGAGGAATAAAGATTTGTCCCCTATTCCTACACATTCCCCTACTCCCCTATTATCAACATCATTTAGCAGAATGGTACATTTGTTACCAAGGTTGGACTTAAGTGGACATGATAGTCACCCAAAGTCCGTAGTTTACTTTAGGGTTCACTCTTGGTGTACATTCTATGCATTTGGACAAATCTGTAATGACATATCCATCATTGTAATATCATACACAGTATTATTCATTGCCCTAAAAATCCTCTGTGCTCCACCTTTTCATCTCTACCAGTTCTCCACCCAGTCACTTTCAACTACTGATTTTTTTTTTTTTTTGTCTGTAGTATTGTCTTTTCTAGAATGTCATGTAGTTGAAAAAAATCAGTAAGAGCTATTTCTGCTGTTTGTGCTTTTAATTGAACATTTTATATAATTCCATTTCCTTTTTTTACTTATCAGTTATACTTTTCTTTGTACTTTTGAAAATGGCTTCCCTAGAGTTTAAAGTTTATATTTACAGCTAGTCCATGCCTACTTTTAAATAACACTGTATCACTCTTTGGGTAGTGTGAGTACCTATAATAATAAAATAACCCTAATTCCTTCCTCTTGTTCCTTTAATTAGTGCTGTGATTCATTTCACTTACAGACAAGCATATATAAACAGATATATTTACATGTATGTACAGTTGACTGTTGAAAAACACAGGTATGTTTGAACCATGCAGGTTCACTTATATGTGGATTTTTTCAATAAATACTATTCAGTTCAGTTCAGTCACTCAGTTGTGTCCAACTATTTGTGAAACCATGGACTGTAGCATGCCAGGATTCCCTGTCCATCACCAACTCCCAGAGCTTCCTCAAACTCATGTCCGAAGAGTTGGTGATGCCATCAAACCATCTCATCCTCTGAAATCCCTTCTCCTCCTGCCTTCAATCCTGCCCGTATCAGGGTCTTTTCCATTGAGTCAGTTCTTCACATCAGGTGGCCAAAGTATTAGAGTTTCAGCTTCAGCATCAGTCCTTCCAATGAATATTCAGGACTGATTTCCTTTAGGATGGACTGGTTGGATCTCCTTGCAGTCCAAGGGACTCTCAAGAGTCTTCTCCAACACCACAGGTCAAAAGCATCAATTCTTTGGCATTCAGCTTTCTTTACAGTCCAACTCTCACATCCATACATGACTACTGGAAAAATCATACCTTTGACTAGATGGACCTTTGTTGGCAAAGTAATGTCTCTGCTTTTTAATAGGCTGTCTAGGTTGGTCATAGCTTCTCCTTCAAGAAGCAGCGTCTTTTAATTTCATGGTTGCAGTCACCATCTAAAGTGACTTTGGAGCCCAGAAAAATAAAATCTGCCACTGTTTCCACTGTTTCCCCATCTATTTGCCATGAAGTGATGGCCTGGATGCCATTATCTTAGTTTTCTGAATGCTGAGTTTTAAGCCAACTTTTTCACTCTCCTCTTTCACTTTCATCAAAAGGCTCTTTAGATCTTCTTCACTTTCTGCCGTAAGGGTGGTGTCATCTGCATATCTAAGGTTATTGATATTTCTCCCAACAATTCTGATTCCAGCTTGTGCTTCATCCAGCCCAGCATTTCTCAGGATGTACTCTGCATATAAGTTAAATAAGCAGAGTGATAGTATACAGCCTTGACATAATCCTTTCCAGATTTGGAACCAGTCTTTTGTCCCATGTCCAGTTGTAGCTGTTGCTTCTTGACCTGCATACAGATTTCTCAGGAGTCAGGTCAGGTGACTTCCCTGACTTCCTGGTGGCTCAGATGGTAAAGCGTCTGTCTACAATGTGGGAGACCTGGGTTCGAGCCCTGGGTTGGGAAGATCTCCTGAAGAAGGAAATGGCAATCCACTCCAGGACTATTGCCTGGAAAATCCCATGGACAGAGGAGCCTGGAAGGCTACAGTCTATGGGCTCACAAAGAGTTGGACACGACTGAGCAACTTCAGTCTGCATAAAAGTTAAATAAGCAGAGTGACAATATATAGCTTTGACATAATCCTTTACAGATTTGGAACCAGTCTGTTGTTCCATGTCCAGTTGTAGCTGTTGCTTCTCGACCTGCATACAGATTTCTCAGGAGGCAGGTCAGGTGGTCTGGTATTCCCATCTCTTTCAGAATTTTCCACAGTTTGTTGTGATCCACACAGTCAAAGGCTTTGGCATAGTCAATAAAGCAGAAGTAGATGTTTTTCTGGAACTCTCCTGCTTTTTCGAAGATCCAGCAGATGTTGGATCTCTGGTTCCTCTGCCTTTTCTAAATCCAGCTTGAACATCATGGTTCATGTACTATTGAAGCCTGGCTTGGAGGATTTTGAGCATTACTTTGCTAGTGAGTGAGGTGAGTGCAATTGTGCAGTAGTCTGAGCATTCTTTGGCATTGCCTTTCTTTGGGATTGGAATGAAAACTGACCTTTTCCAGTCCTGTGGCCACTGCTGAGTTTTCCAAATTTTCTGGCTTATTGAGTGCAGCACTTTCACAACATCATCATTTAGGATTTGAAATAGCTCAAATAGAAATCCACCACCTTCACTAGCTTTGTTCATAGTGATGCTTCTTAAGGCCCATTTGACTTCACATTCCAGGATATCTGGCTCTAGATGAGTGATTTACACTACCATGGTTATCTGGGTCATGAAGATATTTTTTGTATAGTTCTTCTGTGTATTCCTGCCACTTTTTTTTTTTTTTAATATCTTCTGATTCTGTTAGGCTCATACCATTTCTGTCCTTTATTGGGCCCATCTTTGCATGAAATGTTCCCTTGGTATCTCTAGTTTTCTTGAAGTGATCTCTAGTCTTTCTCATTCTATTGTTTTCCGCTATTTCTTTGCACTGATCACGAGGAAGGCTTTCTTATCTCTCCTTGCTATTCTTTGGAACTCTGCATTCAAATGAGTGTATATTTCCTTTTCTCTTTTGCCTTCCACGTCTCTTCTTTTTTCAGCTATTTGTGAGGCTTCCTGAGGAAACCATTTTGCCTTTCTGCATTTCTTTTTATTGGGGATGGTCTTGATCACTGTCTCCTGTACAATGTCACAAACCTCTGTCCATAGTTCATCAGGCACTCTGTTTATCAGATCTAGTCCCTTGAATCTATTTGTCATTTCCACTGTATAATCACACTGTTCAGGTCATACCTGAATGGTCTAGTGATTTTCCTCACTTTCCTCAATTTAAGTCTGAATTTGGCAATAAGGAGTTTGTGATCTGAGCCACAGTCAGCTCCCGGTCTTGTTTTTGCTGACTGTATAGAGTTTCTCCATCTTTGGCTGTAAAGATATAATCAGTCTGATTTCAGTATTGACCATCTGGTGATGTCAATGTGTATAGTCTTCTCTTGTGCTGTTGGAAGAGGGTGTTTGCTATGACCAGTGCATTCTCTTGGCAAAACTCTGTTAGCCTTTGACCTACTTCATTTTGTACTCCAAGGTCAAATCTTCCTGTTACTGCAGGTAGCACTTGACATCCTACTTTTGCATTCTAGTCCCATATAAGGAAAAGGACATCTTTTTTGGGTGTTAGTTCCAGAAGGTCTTGTAGGGCTTTATAGAACCGTTCAACTTCAGGTTCTTCAGCGTTACTGGTTGGGGCATAGACTTGGATTACTATAATATTGAATGGTTTGCCTTGGAAATGGACAGAGATCATTCAGTTTTTTTTGAGATTGAATCCAAGTACTGCATTTCAGACTCTTTTGTTGACTCTGATGGCTACTCCATTTCTTCCAAGGGATTCCTGCCCACAGTAGTATATATAATGGTCATCTGAGTTAAATTCACCCATTCTAGTCCATTTTAGTTCGCTGATTCCTAGAATGTCAGCATTCACTCTTGCCATCTCCTGTTTGACAACTTCCAATTTGCCTTGATTCATGGACCTAACATTCCAGGTTCCTATGCAATATTGATCTTTACAGCATTGGATATCACCAGTCACATCCACAACTGGGTATTGTTTTTGCTTTGACTCCATCTCTTCATTCTTTCTGGAGTTATTTCTCCACTGATCTCCAGCAGCATATTGGGCACCTACGGACCTGGGGAGTTCATCTTTCAGTGTCCTATCTTTTTGCTTTTCATACTGTTCATGGGGTTCTCCAGGCAAGAATACTGAAGTGATTTGCCATTCCCTTCCAGTGGACCA
This sequence comes from Bos grunniens, assembly GCF_055505025.1. NCBI lineage: Eukaryota > Metazoa > Chordata > Mammalia > Artiodactyla > Bovidae > Bos > Bos grunniens. Next base: position 13,533,919 of record NC_141166.1, read on the forward strand.
CATTTTGTCAGAACTCTACCATGACCCATCCATCTTAGGTGGCCCTACATGGCATGGCTCATAGTTTCATTGAGCCATGTCCACCAGCCAACCATGGGTACTTAAACATGCATGGCTGAATCTTTGAGAGAAGCATATGCTACTGGCAGGATCAGCCAGGTAGGTAAGGGAGCACAAGGAGCCTGGCGTTCTGGGAGCCAGGCCAGGGGCAACATGTGGACACAAGATGGCAAGCCCAAAACCCAGGAGGTGAGGAAGTGAGCAAGAAGGCGCTCACTGGTTGTCTGACTGACTCACCCTGCCCATGGTGAGGATGCCTGACCTTGCAGCCTCAGTCCATGAGGGGAGGGGTGCAGCATGCTACCATGGCAGCGGGGAAGAACGGGAGTAGGGTGGAGGGAGTGGAGGGTGATGAAACAACCCTCCTCCAACCCCACCCCCATCACGTGCCCACCGCCTTGGCAGCCCCAGGAATTGGGCCCTGGACACCGGATGGGCTATGTCAGGGACGGCTGACACGCCCTTGCGTCCGTCCACCCAGCCAGGTGACAGGCGGGGGGGTGGGGCACTGCAGCCAGTCCACGGCGGTCGGCTGGGGACCAGACTCCATGCTCAGGAGAGGGCAACGGAGCCGTGTGCAATGGGGAAGGGGCCACGGGCACTCCCCCTTGTCCAGCAAGCAAGGACATCAGGGGACACTCGGCAGCAATGGGCAACAGAGTGGGTCCACAAGGGGCACTGGAAGAGAGAAGCACCAGGGCACCGCCCTGGGGATCAGCAGAAGGGGAACAGATGAGGTAGAAGGATGGATGAAGACGGGCACCAATGGGGTGTGGCCATGTAAGGCCAACATCGCAGAAGCGTGGCTGCAGCACAGAACCCGCGGTGGAGGTTGGGTGGCCCCTCGCTACCTCAAGGGGCACTGGGGCAGGTTCAAAACAAACCAGAAGCAAGTGCAATAAATATAGTACTACATGAGTCATGGTTGAATTTGCAGATGCCAAAGCAAGAAGGCTATAGAGGGCTAACTATGAGACATGAGCATCCATGGATTTTGGTATCTGTTGTGGGTCCCGAAACAAATCGCCCTCGGATACTGAGGAGGAGTGTACACATGAGATATATACATAAACATATATAATCTAATACTTTCTTGCTATTATTATTTTGGACAATCTGTTATCTGTTAGATCAATGAAAATGGGAATAATGAAAGTTTTTATCTTGCCTTGACTTATTCCTTGATGCTTTTCCTTTCTTTATGTAGGTCCGTTTCTGACCTATATTTTCCCTGTCTCTAAAGAACTTCTTTTTAACACTTCTTGCAAGCTAAGTCCAGTGACAACACATTCCTTCAATTTTTGTTCATCTGAAAAATTCTGCATCTCTTTTTGCAAGGTATAGAATTCTAGGTTGGTGGTTTTTTTTCTCAACACTTTCTATTTGGCTCTGCTCTCTTCTTGCTTGCCTGGTTTCTGAGAAGTTGTATGTAATTCTTGCCTTGGTTCCTCTATAGATAAAGTGATTTTTATTCCCTCTGGTTCCTTTCAAGAATTTTTGTTTATCTTTCATTTCCCATAATTTGAATATGACATGTAGAGGTGTAGCTTTTTGGTTTTTGTTTGGCTTTTACATTCAATATATGGTGTTCTGTGAGCTTCCTATATCTGCAGTTTGGTGTCTGACATTAATTTAGAGAAACTCTTAGTCATTATTATTTCAAATATTCCCTCTGTTCCTTTCTCTCCTCCTTCTCCTTCTGATATTCCCATCATGTATATGTTACACCTTTTGTAACTGCCTCTCAGTCCTTGGATCTCTCTTCTACTTTTTTTTTTTTTGAGTCTTTGTTCTTCCTTTTTGTTTTTTGAGGATTCCCTTGATAGATCATCTAGCTCAGAGATTCTTTCTCAATCTGTGTCCACCTACTAATTAGCCCATCAAAGGCATTCTTCATTTTGGTTACATTGTTTTCTATCTCTGGTATTTCTTTTTGGTTCTTTCTTAGGATTTCCAATTCTCTGCTTACATTGTCCTGTGTGCTTATATGCTGTCTACTTTATCCTTTGGAGCCCTTAGCATATTAATCATAATTCAATTCCCAGTTTGACAATTTCAACAAATTTGCCATGCATGTTTTTGATACTTCCTCTGTCTCTTCACATTGTAGGATTTATTTTCTTTTTTTTTTTTTTTTTGCCTTTTAGTACACCTTGTAAGTTTTTCTTGGTGTTCAGTCATGATGTATGGATAAAAGAAACTGCTGATGGTAGGCCTTTAGTAATGTAATGGTGGGATGTGAGCATTATGGGGAAGGGGTTGTTCTATAGACCTATGATTAGGTCTCAGTCTTTTAGTAAGCCTATGCCTCTGGACTATCAACTTCACAAGTGTTTCTAAGTATTTTTCCTCCACTCTTAAGTGGGACAGGATGACTAGACTGAATTTCCCTTTCCCAGGTCAGTTAGTCTCTGATAATACACTAGAAGGTTAGAAACCTGTTAACTAGTTTCCCCAGAAGGAAAACCTTGTTAAGTAAAATAGAATAGAGTGCTCTGGATATTTCAGAATAATTCCTTTGCCCTTCTCCTTACTGGAAGAAAGAGGGGATTTTTCTCCAATATTTACTGTGGGAACCTAATCAAGCTCCTGAAGGTAAATCTTGGAAAATAGCAGGGATGCCATATGACTGGGCCCTCTATGTTTTTAAACTCAGATTTATCAACACTGAGCCTCCAGTAATTCTTAAATTATGGTTCAGGGCTTCTTAATCTGGCACTGGTTATAATGTAGTGTCTACCTGTGAGTCTCTGCTCTGATAAGCCATACTCCCAGTGTTTACATGTCTCTAATTTTGGCTTAGAGAGGTAGCTACCATATCTAATCACAGGGTAGCAAACACTTGTTTCCCCTGGGTCCTCCTCTCTCTTAAGGAAAATCATTGATTTTTCAGTCTGTTCAGTTTTCAACTTATTGTTGGGATCAGTTCAGGACTCCCAAGCTCTTTACTGGTGGAACCAGTTTGGAACACCTTCAAGTCCTCTTAATCACATCACTGGGGGTCACACAGATGCTCCTGCACCAAAGAGGATCCCCTGTGGACACTACAAACACAGTCTTTGTTTCACTAATAAACACACATTCCTGTGCACTGACGATAGACTCCATGTGTACAAGGATGTATATACCCCTGTGTACACCATGGATGCCCTCCTCCCGCACAGAGTGGCCCCTGACCTCCACGTGTTCTGGATCTAGCCTCGCTGGGCTGCTTGCTGCCAACTCAGTGGTGAACTCATTCAGCAAACCTGTGGACCCTCTTCTGAGAGACCCTGTTCCATGCCCAGAAGTGGTTTTGGTGAAATGCTCACTCATAAACACATTTTTCAGGTTTCCTCCCACCACCAACAGTGGGGTTCTGTAGGAACCAGCAAGACATGAGTTTTGCCTCTTCTTCCTTTTAATCTGATTTGCCCATTTACAAAGACCATAATAGAGAGGGGTCCTAGCCCCACAATTCCCACCCCCCCCACACACACACAAACACAAAAAAAGAAAAGGAAAGCCCTGACCTACTAATTTCTGTGGTGCAAATATTCCCACCATGAACAATTTCAAGTTAGATGGTTTAACAACAGCTCACAAAATTCCTGACTATTTAACATTCAGTTCTCAATGGACTCTTAGGAACCAGTCCAAGCCAGTCCTGTCTGCTACCCACCTAGAGGATCCAGCCTCACTCCAGCAACAGAAAAGAAATCAGCTCCCAACACAGGGAAGGCTATCATGATGGAAGGAGCCCCAGGTTTCACAGAATGTGAACGATGTCCTTCTGGAGCTTCATTACTCTAAGTTACTATCTTATTTGTCTAATTCATTTTGGCAAATTAAGTCAGCATTGGTTTTCCAATCCTATTCTCCTGGCAGAATTAAACAACAGTGGCAAAAAGAAAACTGGCCATAATGGGGGTGTTTAGAACACTTTTGAACACTGCTTCCAGAGTCTTAACATTCCCTGACACTGAAAAATGCCAGACAAGTACACCCTCTGGGGATATGGTTTGGGGTACTGGAGCTGGAGACAGTACCTCTTATCCCAAAAGAGGAGAAGAGTCTGCAGGGCAAGGTCCAGTAGTGCTCTCCCAGCCACACATGCATTCTGCGTCTCCACTGCTGCACTGGTGAAGTCGGCTAAAACTGGTATGAGTCTTGAATTTAAATCAGGACTGCCCTCACACATGATGCTAGGATATAGGTGATTTCCCAACCTGGCAGGATGAAGGGTGTAGACAGAGGACAGCAGGTCAGCTGGAGAGGCCAGGCATCTCATAGCCCTCTGATTTGAAGACCCTCCGCTCCAGAGGTTGCCCATGAATGAAGTTAGGAAGGTCCCCAGGGCACTGGCCAGACAAGAGGAAGGAGGCCAGTTCCTGCTTATGGATTCTGTGGTGACCAGTGCTGGGGTTGATTATACCACCCCACTCCTGCCAAGGATGAAAAACAAGGTGAGGAGCTGACCTCTGACTTCCCTGAGCTCAGCCAGAGCTGTCTCCAGCCTCTGGGAGAATGACCCAACTGAAAGTTTCTCTTATACTGGCCACTTGCTTCATTATTAAAAGCACTAAATCTCTGAGCTTCCCTGTCACTGACTGAGGAGGGTCAGTGAAGTAATAACAGAGAGTCTTGGGCAAAGGCTCACTAAGCCCTGCAGTGGTAAAACTTCAGCTTCTAACATCACTTTCAACAACTCATGCTGCCTGCATTTAGAGGTTCAGTGGCTTTCCTTCTCAAGGTCATGGAGTCCTCCAGCTGCCTCTGGTCCAGCCCCATGTGGTGCCAAACTCACTTCTATACTTATAGATGGGCCCAGCACCCACTAGACCCCCCTGCAGATTGCTGCTTTGAGACATGGGAGGGGAAGGGTAGGGAGGGTCTTAGAGTGGGGATACATAGGCCGTGTGGAGAAAGGCAAAATGCTGCACTTTTTTTTTTTTTAATTTTATTTTATTTTTAAACTTTACATAATTGTATTAGTTTTGCCAAATATCAAAATGAATCCGCCACAGGTATACATGTGTTCCCCATCCTGAACCCTCCTCCCTCCTCCCTCCCCATACCATCCCTCTGGGTCGTCCCAGTGCTCTAGCCCCAAGCATCCAGTATTGTGCATCGAACCTGGACTGGCATCTTGTTTCATACATGATATTTTACATGTTTCAATGCCATTCTCCCAAATCTTCCCACCCTCTCCCTCTCCCACAGAGTCCATAAGACTGTTCTATACATCAGTGTCTCTTTTGCTGTCTCGTACACAGGGTTATTGTTACCATCTTTCTAAATTCCATATACATGCGTTAGTATACTGTATTGAAAAAGTGCTGCATTTCTTGACAGGCTCTGCTGTGCGGGCAGAGGCTCAGGGTGAGGGTCCTGGGTGGGCTTCCATTGCTCTGGGTTCAAGGCCAACTTCGCCTTTGACCAGCTGTGTGACTTCAGTTAAGATACTCAACCTCTCTGAGCCTGTTGCTTCATCTGGTAGAGGAAGTCATGATGGTACCTACTCCAATGGGCTGTTGTCCAGATGTAATGAGACAACGACTGGACGAGTGTTTCATCTAGCACTTAATAAATGCTCATCTTTGCTGTAAATAGCCTCACAGCTCTACTCCTGTCCCAGATTCCTCTTCCATGATAATCTCAGCAACTCTGCAAGTAGATGGCTATGCCCTAGCTGATAAATGAGGAATCCAGGGTTCTTGGAGAGAAGAATGAAGTTGCCTGAGGCCACACACAACAACATGGCAGAAGAAGGAGATTTCAGCCTCAGGCTGACACCATCCCACTCAGAATTGCCAATTTTCCTCCATGCTGAGAAAGCCTGCTACCTCTCAGTAGTTTCCAGCATTTTCTTCTCCTGTGGCATTTGACAAATGTCCCTGAAGTCACACATCAGCAAGGGAAACTTATAGACAGGGCCTGGCCCCATCAAAGCAGGTGGACCTGCTGCAAGCCTGGAGGGAGCTGGGCTTGGAAGAAGCCCAGGGGGTCCAGGTGGCTTGAGAAGCCTCCAAGGACTTCAAGTTGAGACCTGGCCCTGGCCTGTCTCTCACATCTGTCCTTGAACCTTAACATGATTCCAGAGGACAAGCTTTTGGGACACAAATAACTAGGGTCACTCTGCTGCTGCTGCTAAGTCACTTCAGTCGTGTCCGACTCTGTGTGACCCCATAGACGGCAGCCACCAGGCTCCCCCATCCCTGGGGTTCTCCAGGCAAGAACACTGGAGTGGGTAGCCATCTCCTTCTCCAATGCACGAAAGCAAAAAGTGACAGTGAAATTGCTCAGTTGTGTCCGACTCTTAGTGACCCATGCACTGCAGCCTACCAGGCTCCTCCATCCATGGGATTTTCCAGGCAAAGTACTGGAGTGGGGTGCCATTGCCTTCTCCGAGGGTCACTCTAGGCTCCAGATATCTTTTCAGTGCAAAGGCCAGGAAGAAAACATGCCAGGGAGAACCAACATGACTCTGCCTGTGTGTTGAGAATGATACTATCACCAGGGGCTAACTTCTGTACAGCCGGTGCTCTGTGTGCCGGCTGCTCTGCTGAATACTCAGCCTCTACCATTCTGCTGTGACAGCTCACTGAGGTGGGCTCTACCTTTATGCTCATTTAACAGATGAGGGGGCTTCCCTGGTGGCTCAGATGGTAAAGAATTCGCTTGTGATGCAGGAGACCTGGGTTCAGTCCCTGGGTTGGTAAGATCTGGAGGAGGGCATGGCAACCGGCTCCAGTATTCTTGCCTGGAGAATCCCATGGACAGAGGAGCCTGGTGGCTATAGTCTATGGGGTCGCAAAGAGTCAGACATGACTGAGTGACTTAAGGAACCTGAAGCTGCCTCAGGTCTCAAATACATGAAAGCTGGGATTGAAGCCCAGGTCTGTCATCCTGAAGCTTCTCTGTCACCTCCTCACCTTCTCATCCAACAAGGGAAATCCCAAGTTGAGATCTTTCAGGGTGAGGACCAGCAAATTGAACCTAGAGTCCCCTTGGAGGACACTTGTCTTCTGGTGAGGATTGTCTAAGTCTTGACAATGATCTGCAATGGGTCAGAGGGATGAAGAGGTCAGGGATCCTCCCCTTCCCTACACCTTCCCCCAACCCCTAGAAGCTCTACTTCCATCTTTAAGGGGCAGGAGCTAAGCCCAACACCTGAGGAGGCCTCTCCCGGCAGCCCTGTGTGACCCTATCATGCAGGTGCTAGTGTGACAGGCAGGGTCTACAGCATATTCCACTAGTGCAGGGTAGCCTAGCATTAGAACCACTGATATTAGGGTCACATGGAGTGGAGTTTGAGCCCCAGCTCTGCAGCTCACTAGCTGTGTGCCCTTAAACAAATTACCTCTCGGTGCCCACTTTTGTTCACCTGTGAAATGGGGAGACAGTGGAAACAGTGAGAGACTTTATTTTCTTGGGCTCCAAAATCACTGCAAATGGTGACTGAAGCCATAAATTAAAAGATGCTTACTCCTTAGAAGAAAAGCTATGACCAACCTAGATAGCATATTAAAAAGCAGAGACATTACTTTGCCAACAAAGATGCGTCTAGTCAAGGCTATGGTTTTTCAAGTAGTAATGTATGGGTGTAAGAGTTGGACTATAAAGAAAGCTGAGAACCAAAGAATTGATGCTTTTGAACTGTGGTGTTGGAAAAGACTCTTGAGAGTCCCTTGGACTGCAAGGAGATCCAACCAGTCTATCCTAAAGAGAATCAGTCCTGAATATTCATTGGAAGGACTGATGTTGAAGCTGAAACTCTAATACTTTGGCCACCTGATGTGACTGACTCATTTGAAAAGACCCTGATGCTGGGAAAGATTGAAGGTGGGAGGAGAAGGGGACACCAGAGTATGAGATGGTTGGATGGCATCACCGACTCAATGGACATGAGTTTGAGTAAACTCCAGGAGTTGGTGATGAACAGGGAAGCCTGGCATGCTGCAGTCCATAGGGGTGCAAAGAGTCGGACACAACTGAGCAACTGAACTGAACTGAACTGAAATGGGACTGAGGATAGCTAGGTTTTAAGATTGTTTTGACTATTATAAGAAAATAATAACAAACAGAGCTAATATTATAAAACATGTACTTTGTGCAAGACACTGTTCTGAATGCTTTAACCCAAAGTACTGAAGTTTGGGTGGCAATGTAGGTAGGCTGGATCCAGAATCTATGCTCTGAAAAGCTGGGTGAAAACAAATGTGAAGTCCTTAGAACAAGTTCTTAGAACAAGGTGTGGAAATTCCTAAAACCAGGACTTCTCCTGGTTTGCTTTGCATGCAAACTTGCATCAGGATCACCTTGGGCTGGGAAGAGGAGAGCAGAAGTAAGTGAGGGTACCTGTTTGAATTATAGATTCTCTAGCCTTATCTGATATTTACTGAGTTATAATCAGTGGGGCCTGGGATCAGCATTTTGAACACATACTTCTGCTCCTAACCAGGTAATTCTTAGGCCTCATAAGGAATTAGCATCAGGGATGAAATGTGCCATTAAAGCAGCTATGAATTTATTTCACAAGTTTTAAGACTAAAAATCTAAAGCCCTATATTCTAGAGCAAAAGCCCTGGCACAGACAAGCCACTGTACCTCAGATGAGTCAATTTCTTGTCTCAGGTTCCCCATATGTCTAACTGATATCCTTGACCCCATGCTGCCCACCTCAGGGGACCCATGTGAGCATGAAGGGATGGTGACTGCAGAGACTGCTTATAGTAAAGCAGGCAGGTCCAGAGTCATAGTTTCTGCCCCAAGATCAACTCCTAGCTCTGCCATTGATGTCATTTTAATTTCCTTCAGTTCAGTTCAGTTCAACAGTCACTCAGTCGTGTCCGACTCTTTGCGACCCCATGAACTGCAGCACGCCAGGCCTCCCTGTCCATCACCAACTCCCGGAGTTCACTCAAACCCATGTCCGTTGAGTTGGTGATGCCATGCAACCATCTCATCCTCTGTCATCCCATTCTCCTCTCGCCCTCAATCTTTCCCAGCATCAGGGTCTTTTCCGATGAGTCAGCTCTTCATATCAGGTGGCTAAAGTATTGGAGTTTCAGCTTCAACATCAGTCCTTCCAATGAACACCCAGGACTGATCTCTAAGATGGACTAGTTGGATATCCTTGCAGCCCAAGGAACTCTCAAGAGTCTTCTCCAACACCACAGTTCAAAAGCATCAATTCTTCAGCGCTCAGCTTTCTTCACAGTCCAACTATCACATCCATACATGACCACAGGAAAAACCATAGCCTTGACTAGATGAACCTTTGTTGGTAAAGTAATGTCTCTGCTTTTTGATATGCTGTCTAGGTTGGTCATAATTTTCCTTCCAAGGAGTAAATGTCTTTTAATTTCATGGCTGCAATCACCATCTGCAGTGATTTTGGAGCCCAGAAAAATAAAGTCAGCCACTGTTTCCACCGTTTCCCCGTCTATTTGCCATGAAGTGATGGGACCAGATGCCATGATCTTAGTTTTCTGAATGTTGAGCTTTAAGCCAGCTTTTTCACTCTCCTCTTTCACTTTCATCAAGAGGCTCTTTAGTTCTTCTTCACTTTCTGCCATAAGGGTGGTGTCATCTGCATATCTGAGGTTATTGATATTTCTCCCGGCAATCTTGATTCCAGCTTGTGCTTCTTCCAGCCCAAAGTTTCTCATGATGTACTCTGCATAGAAGTTAAACAAGTAGGGTGACAATATACAGCCTTGACGTACTCCTTTTCCTATTTGGAACCAGTGTGTTGTTCCATGTCCAGTTCTAACTGCTGCTTCTTGACTTGCATGCAGATTTCTCAAGAGGCAGGTCAGGTGGTCTGATATTCCCATCTCTTTCAGAATTTTACACAGTTGATTGTGATCCACACAGTCAAAGGCTTTGGCATAGTCAATAAAGCAGAAATAGATGTTTTTCTGGAACTCTCTTGCTTTTTCGATGGTCCAGGGATGTTGGCAATTTGACCTCTTTTTCCTCTGCCTTTTCTAAAACCAGCTTGAGCATCTGGAAGTTCATGGTTCATGTATTGCTGAAGCCTGGCTTGGAGAATTTTGAGCATTACTTTACTAGCGTGTGAGATGCGTGCAATTGTGCGGTACTTTGAGCATTCTTTGGCATTACTCGTCTTTGGGATTGGAATGAAAACTGCCCTTTTCCAGTCCTGTGGCCACTGCTGAGTTTTCCAAATTTGCTGGCATTACTGAGTGCAGCACTTTCACAGCGTCATCTTTCAGAATTTGAAATAGCTCCACTGGAATTCCATCCCCTCCACTCGCTTTGTTCCTAGTGATGCTTCCTAAGGCCCACTTGACTTCACATTCCAGGATGTCTGGCTCTAGGTGAGTGATCCCACCATCGTGGTTATCTGGGTCGTGAAGATCTCTTTTGTACAGTTCTTCTGTGTATCCCTGCCACCTCTTCTTAGTATCTCCTGCTTCTGTTGGGTCCACACCGTCTCTGTCCTTTACTGAGCCCACCTTTGCATAAGATCTTCCATTGGTATCTCTCGTTTTCTTGCTGTTTTCCTTATTGTTTCCTTTATTATATTTTAAAATTATTTTCTAAGTGGTTGCCCCAGGGATTACCGTTAATGTTAATTTAATACAATTTATTGTTCAAAATAATCCTGATTTAATTTCAAAAGTATAGTAAAATCTTTGTTCCAATAAAGTTGTATTACCTCCCCTCCCTATGCTATTATTGTTATGCAAATTACCTTCATATGTTCTAAGTTCATCAGCACAGATTTATAATTCCCTTGTGCAGTTGTCTTTTGAATCAGATATGAGAAGAAAATGATTACAAAAATTGCATTTGTGCTGCTTTCTACTGTTTACCTGTGTAGATACCTTGACAGTGCTGTTCCTTTCTTCATTTGGGTTAAAGCTGTCATCCAATGTCTTTTTATCTCAACCTGTAGGGCAGCTCTGCTAGTAATATGTATTCGCTTTGGATTTGTTTTTTTTATTTCTTTTGCATATCTGATAATATCTTAATTGCTCCTCCAGTTTTGAAGAATATTTTGCATCCATATAAATGTCTTGGTTGACAATTTTTCTTCGAGACTTTCCCTTTGACTATGTCATCCCACTGCCTTTGGGTTTCCATGGTGGCTGATGAGGAGTCAGCTGTTAATATTACTGATATTTCCTCTGCTGTAATGAGTCACTTTTCTCTTGATGCTTTCAAGATACTCTTCGTGTTTGGCTTTTTGATAGTTTGGCTATGGTGCGTCTTGTGCGTGTGTCTTGTGTGTATCTCTTTGAATTTGTCTTACTTGGAGTTTATTGTGCTTCCTGAATGTGTAGATTAATGTTTTCTATCAAATTTGGAATTTTTTCAGGCTTTGTTTCTTCAAATATTCTTTCTGCCCCTTCTCTTTCCTCTCCTTCTAGAAGTCCATCATGTATATGTTGATATGCTTGGTAGTGTCCTGTAAGTCTCTGAGGCTTTTTCCTTCATTCTTTTTTCTAGCTGTTCCTTAGACTGTTGCTGCTGCTGCTGCTAAGTCATTTCAGTCATGTCCGACTCTGTGTGACCCCAGAGACGGGAGCCCACCAGGCTCCCCCGTCCCCGGGATTCTCCAGGCAAGAACACTGGAGTGAGTTGCCATTCCCTTCTCCAATGCATGAAAGTGTAAAGTGAAGGTGAGGTCGCTCAGTCGTGTCCAACTCCTAGCAACCCCATGGACTGCAGCCTACCAGGCTCCTCCATCCATGGGATTTTCCAGGCAAGACTACTGGAGTGGGGTGCCATTGGCTTCTCCAGTTCCTTAGACTAGACAATCCCAATTAATCTATCTTAAATTTCATTGATTTTTTTTTCTGCCAATTCATATCTTTTTTTGTCATTATTGAATTTTTTTATTTCAATAGTTATTATAGTTCTCAAATTCAGAGTTTTTTCTTTGATTTTTTTCAAATCTTTCTACTTCCATTGCTGTTCACTATTTGCGTAGACATAATCTGCATGTACTCTCCTTTACTTTTTCAGTCATGATTTCTTTTAATTACTTGAGTATGTTTATAAGAGCTAATTTAAAGTCTTTGTCTACTAAGTCTAACTAATACTCCCTCAAGAACAGTAGTTAAACAGTAAAACAGTAGTTTTACTGACTGCTTTTCTCTTCCTCTGTGTATGGGCCACACTTTTCTGTTTTCTGAAAGTCTTGTAATGTTTTTGTAAAAAATTAGACATTTAAAATATCTAATGGGACAACTTAACACATTAGATTCCCCCTGCCCTCCTTTGAGTTTGATGTTGTCATTGGTTTTGTTATTGTTGTAGTTTTTATTAATATTCCTGATGCTGGTTCCTTGTTAGTGAATTTATTGAACTAATTCAATGAAGTCTGTATCTCCTGTTATATGTGGTCACTGAAGTCTCTGCTCAACAATTTCAGTTCAGTTCAGTTCAGTTCAGTTCAGTCTCTCAGTCATGTCTGACTCATTGTAACCCCATGAATTGCAGCAGGCCAGGCTTCCCTGTCCGTCACCAACTCCCAGAGCTTACTCAAACTCATGTTAATTGAGTCAGTGATGCTGATGCCATCCAACCATCTTATCCACTGTCATCCCCTTCTTCTCCCACCTTCAGTCTTTCCAGCATCAGGGTCTTTTCAAATGAGTCAGTTCTTTGCATCAGGTGGCCAAAGTATTGGAGTTTCAGCTTCAGCATCAGTCCCTCCAATGAATATTCAGGACTGATTTCCTTTAGGATGGACTGGTTGGATCTTCTTGCAGTCCAAGGGACTCTCAAGAGTATTCTTCAACACCACAGTTCAAAAGCATCAATTCTTTGGCACTCAGCTCTCACATCTATACATGACAACTGGAAAAACCATAGCTTTAACCAGATGGACCTTTGTTGGCAAAATAATGTCTCTGCTTTTTAATACGCTGTCTAGGTTGGTCGTAGCTTTTCTTCCATAGAGCAGGCATCTTTTAATTTCATGGCTGCAGTCACCATATGCAGTGACTTTGGACCCCAAAAAACAAAGTCTCTCACTGTCTCCATTGTTTCCCCATCTATTTGCCATGAAGTGATGGGACCAGATGCCATGATCTTTGTTTTCTGAATGTTGAGCTTTAAGCCAGCTTTTCCCCTCTCCTCTTTCACTTTCATCAAGAGGCTCTTTAGTTCTTCTTCACTTTCTGCCATAAGGGTGGTGTCATCTGCATATCTGAGGTTATTGATTTTTCTCCTGACAATCTTGATTCCAGCTTCTGCTTCATCCAGCCTGGCATTTCGCATGATGTATCTGCATATAAATTAAATAAACAGGGTGACAATATATAGCCTTTACATAACCTCAGATATGCAGATGACACCACCCTTATGGCAGAAAGTGAAGAGGAACTCAAAAGCCTCGTGATGAAAGTGAAAGTGGAGAGTGAAAAAGTTGGCTTAAAGCTCAACATTCAGAAAACGAAGATCATGGCATCTGGTCCCATCACTTCATGGCAAATAGACGGGGAAACAGTGGAAACAGTGTCAGACTTTATTTTTCTGGGCTCCAAAATCACTGCAGATGGTGACTGCAGCCATGAAATTAAAAGACGCTTACTCCTTGGAAGGAAAGTTATGACCAACCTAGATAGCATATTCAAAAGCAGAGACATTACTTTGCCAACAAAGGTGCGTCTAGCCAAGGCTATGGTTTTTCCTGTGGTCATGTATGGATGTGAGAGTTGGACTATAAAGAAGGCTGAGCGCTGAAGAATTGATGCTTTTGAACTGTGGTGACAGAGAAGACTCTTGAGAGTCCTTTGGACTGCAAGGAGATCCAACCAGTCCATTCTGAAGGAGATCAGCCCTGGCATTTCTTTGGAAGGAATGATGCTGAAGCTGAAACTCCAGTACTTTGGCCACCTCATGTGAAGAGTTGACTCATTGGAAAAGACTCTGATGCTGGGAGGGATTGCGGGGCAGGAGAAGAAGGGGACGACAGAGGATGAGATGGCTGGATGGCATCACTGACTCAATGGCCGTGAGTCTGGGTGAACTCTGGGAGTTGGTGATGGACAGGGAGGCCTGGCGTGGTGCGATTCATGGGGTCGAAAAGAGTCAGACACGACTGAGCGTCTGAACTGAACTGAACTGAACTTCCCAATTTAGAACCAGTCTGGTGTTCCCTGTTCAGTTGTAGCTGTTGCTTCTTGACCTGTATACAGATTTCTCAAGAGGCAGTTCAGATAGTCTGATATTCTCATTTCTATAAGAATTTTCCACAGTTTGTTGTGATCCACACAGTCAAAGGCTTTGGCATAGTCAATAAAGCAGGACTAGATATTTTTCTAGGACTCTCTTGCTTTTTCGATGATCCAACAGAGTTTGGCAATTTGATGTCTGGTTCCTCTGCCTTTTCTAAATCCAGCTTGAACATCTGGAAGTTCTTGGTTCACGTAATGTTGAGGCCTGGCTTGGAGAATTTTGAGTGTTACTTTGCCAGAGTGTGAGATGAATGCAATTGTGTGGTAGTTTGAACATTCTTTGGCATTGCCTTTCTTTGGGATTGGAATGAAAACTGACCTTTTCCAGTCCTGTAGCCACTGCTGAGTTTTCCAAATTTGCTGGCATATTGAATGCAGCACTTTCACAGCATCATCTTTCAGGATTTGAAATAGCTCCACTGGAATTCCATCACCTCCACTAGCTTTGTTCATAGTGATGCTTCCTAAAGCCCACTTGACTTCACATTCCAGGATGTCTGGCTCTAGGTGAGTGATCACACCACCGTGGTTATCTGGGTCATGAAGATATTTTTTGTATAGTTCTTCTGTGTATTTGTGCCACCTATTGTTAATATCCTCTGCTTCTGTTAGGTCCATATCATTTCTGTCCTTTATTGTGCCCATCTTTGCATGAAATATTCCTTTGGTATCTCTAATTTTCTTGAAGAGATATCTAGTCTTTCCCATTCTATTGTTTTCCTCCATTTCTTTGCATTTATCACTTAGGAGGGCTGCCTTATCTCTCCTTGCTAGTTTTTGAAACTCGGCATTCAAATGGGTGTATCTCTCTTTTTCTCCTTTGCTTTTCACATCTCTTCTTTTCTCAGCTATTCGTAAGGCCTCCTGAGGCAACCATTTTGCCTTTCTGCATTCCTTTTTCTTAGGATGCTCTTGATCACTGCCTCCCGTACAATGTCACAAACCTCCATCTATAGTTCTTTAGACACTCTGTCTATCAGATCTAATCCCTGAATCTATTTCTCACTTCCACTGTATAATCATAAGGGATTTGATTTAGGTCATACCTGAATGGTATAGTGGTTTTCCATACTTTTTTCAATTTAAGTCTGAATTTGGCAATAAGGAGTTCATGATCTGAGCTACAGTCAGCTCCCACTTTATTTTTGCTGGCTACATAGAGCTTCTCCATCTTTGGCTGCAAAGAATATAATCAATCTGATTCTGATATTGACCATCTGGTGAAGTCCATGTGTAGAGTCTCCTCTTGCTTTGTTGGAAGAGGGTGTTTGCTATGACCAATGTGTTCTCTTGGCAAAACTCTGTTAGCCTTTGACCCTCATGAAACTATGAGCCATGCCATGTAGGGCCACCCAAGAAGGACAGGTCATGGTGGAGAGTTCTGACAAAACATGGTCCACTGGAGAAGAGAATGGCAAACCACTTCAGTATTCTTGCCTTGAGAACCCCATGAACAGTATGAAGAGGCAAAATGATAGGACACTGAAAGATGAACTCCCTAGGTTGGTAGGTGCCCAATATGCTACTGGAGATCAGTGGAGAAATAACTCCAGAAAGAATTAAGAGACAGAACCAAAGCAAAAACAACACCCAGTTGTGGATGTGACTGGTGATGGAAGTAAAGTCTGATGTGAAAGAACAATATTTCCTCAGATCAGGTCAGATCAGATCAGTCGCTCAGTCGTGTCCGACTCTTTGCAATCCCATGAATCGCAGCACACCAGGCCTCCCTGTCCATCACCAAATCCTAGAGTTCACCCAGACTCACGGCTATTGAGTCAGTGATGCCATCCAGCCATCTCATCCTCTGTCATCCCCTTCTCCTCTTGCCCCCAATCCCTCCCATCATCAGAGTCTTTTCCAATGAGTCAACTCTTCACATGAAGTGGCCAAAGTACTGCAGTTTCAGCTTTAGCATCATTTCTTCCAAAGAAATCCCAGGGCTGATCTCCTTCAGAATGGACTGGTTGGATCTCCTTGCAGTCCAAGGGACTCTCAAGAGTCTTCTCTGCCACCACAGTTCAAAAGCATCAATTCTTCAGTGCTCAGCCTTCTTTACAGTCCAACTCTCACATCCATACATGACCACAGGAAAAACCATAGCCTTGGCTAGACGCACCTTTGTTGGCAAAGTAATGTCTCTGCTTTTGAATATGCTATCTAGGTTGGTCATAACTTTCCTTCCAAGGAGTAAGCGTCTTTTAATTTCATGGCTGCAGTCACCATCTGCAGTGATTTTGGAGCCCAGAAAAATAAAGTCTGACACTGTTTCCACTGTTTCCCCGTCTATTTCCCATAGGAACCTGGAATGTTAGGTCCGTGAATCTAAATAAATTGGAGGTTGTCAATCAGGAGATGGCAAGAGTGAACATCAACATTTTAGGAATCAGTGAACTAAAATGGACTGGAATTAACTCAGATGACCATTATATCTACTACTGTGGGCAAGAATCCCTTAAAAGAAATGGAGTAGCACTCATAGTCAACAAAAGAGTCCGAATGCAGTACTTGGATGCAATCTCAAAAATGACAGAATGATCTCTGTTCATTTCCAAGGCAAACCATTCAATATTACAGTAATCCAAGTCTATGCCGTGACCAGTAATGCTGAAGAAGCTGAAGTTGAACAGTTCTATGAAGACCTACAAGACCTTGTAGAACTAACACCCAATAAAGATGTCCTTTTCATTATAGTGGACTGGAACGCAAAAGTAGGAAGTCAAGAGACACCTGGAGTAACAGGCAAGTTTGTCCTTGGAGTACAAAATGAACCAAGTCAGATAACTTAGCGGTCAGCTAATTATTAGACAGAGATTTCCTTAAATATATCACTTACTCTTTGTCAAAGCAGTTGGTATGTTTGTTGGGCATATCTTCAGTTCTCTAGCAGTTTATAATCCTTCCTTAAACCCACAGTTAACCATTGCATGGGTCTTAATGTCAGCAGAGGTGAGAGATTCAGGCTTCACAGGTCTTTACTGACTATAGTCTTATCCCTGAACCTCAGCAAAGACTTCTAGGTCCCTAGGAATATATGAGCTTTTCAAAGAGCCCTGTCCATGGATATGGAATTACCCAGTTTCTCGTTTCATGATTTTTTTGCCATCATCTTGGTTACCTCCTGGTATCACTGCTATCAGGTAGTTAAACAATTAGGTAGTTAAACATCACGTAGTTAAATGGCTTGTTAAACATTTAACACTGATTGTTTTTGACAAACACCCTGGAGATAGGACTTCCAGCAGTGAGCAAGCTCTGTATCAAGTCAAATAGTAAAATTGGTACAAAAGTAATTATAGTTTTTGCATTGTTGAAATTTGCCATTTGGTATTGGAATACATCCTTAAATAAATGTGGTTATGTTACACATAATTTTAATGAACATTTCTCACTTTATATTGTTTGCTGATCCAACCAGTCCATTCTAAAGGAGATCAGTCCTGGGTGTTCTTTGGAAGGAATGATGCTAACGCTGACACTCCAGTACTTTGGCCACCTCATGTGAAGAGTTAATTCTTTGGAAAAGACTCTGATGCTGGGAGGGATTGGGGGCAGGAGGAGAAGGGGACGACAGAGGATGAGATGGCTGGATGGCGTCACCGACTCGATGGATGTGAGGTTGAGTGAACTCCGGGAGTTGGTGATGGACAGGGAGGCCTGGCATGCTGCAATTCATGGGGTCGCAAAGAGTTGGACATGACTGAGCAACTGAACTGAACTGAATGATGTATTACTTGCTGTTTACTTTATATTTGTTTTAGGCTAGGAAAATGATGTTAGACAAAAAGCAAATTCAAACAATTTTCTTATTAAAGTTCAAAATGTGTCATAAAGCAGTGGATACAACTTGCAACATCAACAACACATTGGGCCCAGGAGCTGCTAATGAACATACAGTGCAGTGGTGGCTCAAGAAACTTTGCAAAGGAGACAAGAGCCTTGAAGATGAGGGGAATAGTGGCTGGCCATCAGAAGTTTCCAACGACCATTTGAGAGCAATCATCAAAGCTGATTCTCTTACAACTATATGAGAAGTTGCCAGAGAACTCAACACTGACCATTCTATGCTCGTTCAGCATTTGAATCAAATTGGAAAGGTGAAAAAGCTCAATAAGTGGGTGCCTCATGAGCTGACTACAAATCAAAGAAATCATGGTTCTGAAGTGTCATCTTCTCTTATTCTATGCAACAATGAACCATTTCTCAATCATATTGTGATGTGCGATGAAAAGTGGATTTTATATGACAACCAGTCACAATCAACTCAGTGGCTGGACTGAGAAGAAACTCCAAAGTACTTCCCAAAGCCAAACTTGCACCCCCCCCCAAAAAAAAGGTCATGGTCACTCCTGGTGGTCTGCTGCCAGTCTGATCCACTACAATTTTCCGAATCCCTGTGAAACCATTACATCTGAGACGTATGCTCAGCAAATTGATGAAATGCACAGAAAACTGCAACACCTGCAGCTGACATTTGTCAATAGAAAGGACCCAATTCTCGTCCACAACAACACCTGACTGCACATTGTGCAACCAACACTTCAAAAGTTGAACAAATTGGGGATGAAGTTTTGCCTCATCCACCATACTCACCTGAACTTTCAGCAACTGACTACCACTTCTTCAAGCATCTCAACAACGCTTTGCAGGGAAAACACTTCCACACCAGCAGGATGCAGAAAATGCTTTCCAAGAATTCACTGAATCCCAGAGCACAGACTTTTCACTCTATGGAAATAAACAAATTATTTCTCATGGGGATAAATGTACTGATTGTAATAGTTCCTATTTTGATGAATAAAGGTGTGTTTGAGCCTAGTTAAAATGACTTAAAATCTACCATCCTAAACAGCAATTACTTTTGCACCAACCTTGTGAATAGGGCTTATCCAATGAACTTCCAGACAGATAAAATGATGACATTTTTCTGGGCCTTTTGGAGGAGCACCAAAGATGCTCTGCCCCTGCAGTTGCTGCTGTGCTGCTGGTTTTCACAGATACTGTGGTTGCTAGTCTTCTGCTTTTCACATCTACTGAAGAACTAGGGGAAGAAAGATGCAAAAGGCACAGGTTAAAAAAATCACAGAGTTCTCTCTTTTTTTTAACTGAAATTAAGAGGGTTTTTCTTGAAGACATGTTTCTTGGATTACTGCAAACCTTTGGTTAATTTACAGAGCTTCTGAAAAAGTTAATTTTGACTATTTATGAATGTTCTTATTGATTTTATGGAGGAGCAGAATTTTTAGAGGCCCTTACTCTGCCATTCCAGAAGTCCTAAGTTAAAGGAAACTATTACAGCTATTAAGAATTTTTATAATAGCTTTGTTGAGATATAATATGCATATTATACAAATCATCCATTTAAAGTGTAGAATGCGGTGGTATTTAGTATAGCCTAGGCAAGTAAAATGATGACAATAATCAATTTTAGAATATTTTTGTCACCTTATAAAGAAATACCATACACTTCAGCTGTTATCCCCTTAGTGTCCCTTCCCTCTAAGCCTTCAGTTCATTTCAGTCACTCAGTCATGTCCGACTCTTTGTGACCCAATGGACTGCAGCATGCCAGGCCTCCCTGTCTATCACCAGCTCCCAGAGTTTACCCAATTCATGTCCATTCAGTTGGTGATGCCATCCAACCATCTCATCCTCTGTCATCCCCTTCTCCTCCTGCCTTCAATCTTTCCCAGCAACAGGGTCTTTTCAAATGAGTCAGTTCTTTGCATCAGGTGGCCAAAGTATTGGAGTTTCAGGTTCAACATCAGCCCTTCCAATGAACACTTAGGACTGATCTCCTTTAGGATGGACTGGTTGGATCTCCTTGCAGTCCAAGGGACTCTCAAGAGTCTTCTCCAACACCACAGTCCAAAAACATCAATTCTTTGGTGCTCAGCTTTCTTTATAATCCAACTCTCACATCCATACATGACCACTGGAAAAACCATAGCCTTGACTAGATGGACCTTTGTTGGCAAAGTAATGTCTCTGTTTTTGAATATGCTACCTAGGTTGGTCATAACTTTCCTTCCAAGGAGTAAGCGTCTTTTAATTTCATGGCTGCAGTCACCATCTGCAATGATTTTGGAGCCCCCAAAAATAAAGTCTGTCACTGTTTCCCCATCTATTTGCCATGAGTGATGGGACTGGATGCCATGATCTTAGTTTTCTGAATGTTGAGCTTTAAGCCAGCTTTTTCACTCTCCTCTTTCACTTTCATTAAGAAGCTCTTTAGTTCTTCTTCACTTTTTGCCATAAGGGTGGTGTCATCTGCATATCTGAGGTTGTTGATATTTCTCCCGGCAATCTTGATTCTAGCTTGTGCTTCATCCAGCCCAGCATTTCTCATGATGTACTCTGCATAGAAGTTAAATAAGCAGGGTGACAATATATAGCCTTGACGTACTCCTTTTCCTATTTGGAACCAGTGTGTTGTTCCATGTCTAGTTCTAACTGCTGCTTCTTGACTTGCATGCAGATTTCTCAAGAGGCAGGTCAGGTGGTCTGGTATTCCCATCTATTTAAGAATTTTCCACAGTTTATTGTGATCCACACAGTCAAAGGCTTTGGCATAGTCAATTAAGCCTTAAGCAACCGCTATAGATTTTAATCTTCTGGTCATTTTATTTAATAGAATCATAGTCTTTTGTGACTGGCTTCTTTCTTTAGCATATTCATTTGTGTTATAACATGTGAAAGTGAAAGTTGCTAGGTCATGTCTGGCTCTTTGTGACCCCAGGCCTGAAAACTGGAATGGGTAACCTTTCCCTTCTCCAGGAGATCTTCCCAACCCAGGGATCAAACCCAGGTCTCCCATATTGCAAGCAGATTTTTTATCAGCTGAGCCACCAGGGGAGCCCAAGAATACTGGAGTGGGTAGCCTATCCCTTCTCCCAACCCAGTAGATCTTCCTGACCCAGAAATTGAACCGGGGTCTCCTGCATTGCAGGCAGATTCCTTACCAACTGAGCTATGAGGGAAGCCCATGTGATAATATATATTAGTATTTATTATTTTTTATGATCCAATAATATTCTGTTCTTTGGATAAACTACATTTGGTTTATCCATTTATTAATTGATGGATGTTTGGGTTTTTTTTTTTCAGCTTTTTGGCTATTATGAATAATATTTGTTATAAACATTTTGTACAAGTTTTGTGTGAACATATGCCTTTATTTCTCTTGAGTATATACTGAGGAATAGAATTGGTACGTCATATGATAATTCTGGGCTTCCCTGGTGGCTCAGTTGGTAAAGAATCTGCCTGCAATGCAGGAGACTACCTGCAGTGCAGGAGACCCAGGTTCAATCCCTGGGTTGGGAAGATCTCCTAGAGAAGAAAATGGCAACCACTCCAGTATTCTTGCCTGGATCCCATGGACAGAGACGCCTGGTGGACTATAGTCCATGAGGTCACAAGAGTCTGACACAATTTGGTGGCTAAATCACTACCACCACCACACGATAACTCTATGTTTAACATTTTGAGTAAATGCAGACTGTTTTCCAAATGACTACACTTCCTACATTCCCACCAGCAATATGTAAGGGTTCCAATTTCTCCTTTATTCCAGTGGGTATGAGGTGGTTTTGATTTGTATTCCCTTCATAACTAATGATATGGAGCATCTTTTACTGTGCTTATTCGCCATTCATATATCATCTCTTGAAAAATGTACATTTAAATAATCTGTCCATTTTAATTGCATTATTTGTCTTTTGGTTGCTGAGTTGTAGGAGTTTTTAAAATATAGTCTATGATTATTAGACACAGGAGTTTCAAATACATTTTTATCCAATCTTTGGCTTGCCTTTTCACTTTCTTGATAGTGGTCTTTGAAGAACAAAAGTTTTAAAAACTTTTTTTGAATTCCATTTACCATTCTTTTTTTTTTTTTTTTTTTTGGTTACTTGGGCTTTAGGTACCCACTCCAGTACCCTTGCCTGGAAAATCCCATGGATGGAGGAGCCTGGTAGGCTGCAGTCCATGAGGTCACTAAGAGTCGGACACGACTGAGCGACTTCACTTTCACTTTTCACTTTCATGCACTGGAGAAGGAAATGGCAACCCACTCCAGTGTTCTTGCCTGGAGAATCCCAGGGACGGGGGAGCCTGGTGGGCTGCCGTCTACGGGGTCGCACAGAGTTGGACACGACTGAAGCGACTTAGCAGCAGCAGCAGCAGCCAAGCCCAAGACCATGCAGTTATATCTCCATGGTTTCTTCTAAGAGTTTTGGAGATTTGTGTCTTACATTTATGTCTGAACCATTTTGAGTTATTTTTGCATATAATTTAAGGGAAAGTACAACTTAATTCTTTTGCATGTGGCAATCCAGTTGTTGCAGTACCACTGGTTGAAAAGACTGTTTTTTTTTTTCCATTGACTTGTCTTGGCACTTTTGTTGAAAATCAGTTGACCACACAACTATGGGTTCATTTGTGAACTCTCAATTATGTTTCATTGATTATACGTCTGTCTTCATGCCAGTTCCATGTTGTCTTTATTACTTTGCATTCTAGTAAGTTTTGAAGTCAAAAACTGTGAATTATCCTACTTTGTTTCTCTTTTCCAAAATTGTTTTGGCTGTTCTGAGTCACTTGCAATGCCACCTGTATGTTACCATCAGTCTGTCACCTTCTAAACCAAGTTATCTGAGATGTCAATAGGGATTGTACTGGATTCTGTAGGTCAATTTTGGGAGTATTGCCATCTTAACAATACTGGGTCTTCCAATCCATGAACATGGAATATTTGTCCATTTATTTATATCATCTTTAATGAAAGAATCCACCTGCAATGCAGGAGACCTGTGTTTGATCCCTGGGTCGCGAAGATCCCCTGGAGAAGGAAATGGCTACCCAGTTCAGTATTCTTGCCTGGGAAATCCCGTGGACAGAGGAGCCGGTGGGTTATAGTCCATGGGGTCACAAAAGAGTCAGACACGAGTTAGTGACTAAATAACAACAACAAAAGTTTTCAGAGTATAATTTTTGGTTAAGTCTATTCCTTAGTAATTTATTTATTTGACCCTATTGTAAATTTTTCTTTATTTCATTTTTGGTTTGTTCATTGCCAGTGTGAGTGAAAGTTACTCAGTCATGTCTGACTCTTTGCAACCCCATGGAATAGTCCATGGAATTCTCCAGGCCAGAATACTAGAGTGGGTAGCCATTCCCTTCTCCAGGGTATCTTCCCAACCCAGGGGTCGAATCCAGGTCTCCTGCATTGCAGGCAGATTCTTTACCAGTTGAGCCACCAGGGAAGCCAGTGTATAGAAATGTAGTTGTTTTTGTATATTAATCTTGAATCCTATAGCATTGCTGAATTCTATTTTTTTGCAGAAATAGAAAAATCCATTCTGAAATTAATATAGAATTTCAAGAGATCCTGAATAGCCAAAAATATCTTGAAAATGAGCAAAGTTGGAGGTCTTACACTTTCTGATTTCAAAACATATTACAGACTACAGTAATAAAAAAAAGTATAGCACTGGCATAAAGACAGAAAATATATACCAATTAAATAATCTGCTTGCAATTCAGGAGACCCAGTTTTGATCCCTGGATCAGGAAGATCCCCTGGAGAAGGAAACTGCAACCCACTCCAGTATTCTTGCCTGGAGAATCCCCTAGACAGAGGAGCCTGGCGGGCTAAAGTTCATGGGATTGCAAAGAGTCAGACATGATTGAGCAGCTAACACATTCAAATAAGGTACAGAACCCAAAGATAAAGCCTTGCATGTGTGGTTCAGTGATTTTCAACAAGTCCCAAAAACATTCAATAGGGAAAGAGCCAACTTTTTAACTAATGGTATTCAGAAAACTGAATATCTATATACAAAAGAATGAAGGTGGACCCTTATCTTGCAACATATACAAAGATTATCCCAAATTAGATTAAGAACCTAAATGTAAGAGTTAAAACTAAAGCTTTTAGAAGAAAACATAGGTGAAAACTTCACGACATTGGATTCAGCAATGATTGCTTTGATATGGACACCAAGAGCAGAGATGACAAAAGAGAGAAAAAAATAGATAAGCTCGAGTCCATCAAAAATTTTGTAAAAACTTCTGTATGTCAAATGACATGATTAACCAAGTAATAAGGCAACCCATAGAATGGAAGAAAATATTTTCAAATCATATATCTGATAGAAAAATGCAAGTCAAAACCACTTTATACTCATTAGGATGGCTATAATCTAAACAATAGAAAATAACAAGCATCGGTGAGGACGGAACCCTTGGACACTGCTGATGGGGATATAAACTTGTGCAGCCACCGTGGAAAACGATATGACAGTCCTTTAAGAAAAATGCAGAATGTAATACAGCAATTCTACTTCTGGATAGATGCCTCAAAAAACTAGAAGTCGAGACTCAAAAGATATTTTTGTATCAAGATTCCTAACAGCTTTATTCACAATAGCCAAAAGATGGAGACCATTCATTCTGCCAATCCATTCATTGACAGATGAATGGATAAACAAAATGTAGTGTATATACACAATGAAATACTACTCAGCCTTAAAAATAGTGAAATTCTGAAATATGCTATGATGTGGATGAACCTTGAAGACATTATGCTCTGTAAAATAAACCAGACACAAAAGGACAAATATTGTATGATTCCACCTATATGAAGTACCTGGAATAGCTAAATTCTTAAAGACAGAAACTAAAATAGTGGTTACCAGGTACTAGGGATAGGGGTTGGGGAATGAAGAGTTAATGTTTAATGGGTACAGAGTTTCAGTGTGGAATGATGAAATTCTGGCAATGGATGGTGGTGATATGAATATACTTAATGTCTTCACTTATAATTTAAAATGATTAAAATGGTAAATCCTATGTTATTTATATTTTACCACAATTAAAATGTAAAATACATATAGAAGCTTATATTTCAACAAATACAAAACAGAAAATCCCAGATTTATTAATTGTGAATGCTGGAAAAATTCTTGGAGAACAAAATAGCAACCCACTCCAGTATTCTTTCCTGGAGAATCCCCTTGGACAGAGAAGCCTGGCGGGCTACAGCCCCATGGGGTCACAAAGAGTTGGACATGACTGAAGCAACTTAGCAGACCGATTTCTTTTTCCAGGTTGTATAACATTTATCCACTACCACAGCCTATTCCCTCCTACTCCCTGCTCTCAGGAAGAAGAGACTTGCTTAGGTACAAGCAGCCAGTTTATGGGAACCTGGAGCTGGAACATAGACTTTCTGACACCTCCCAGTGACCTTCTCACTGCATTGCTCAGTCTTGGTTTCCGCTCAGCTTTGATAATGAAAGTTACCGGATGGTCATCCGAGTAGCAGGGAACACCGTGGCGGTAAAAGCAGAGCCTTCTCTTCATATGCCTGTATGGTCCGTAAGAAACAGAGGGTTATGGGTGTTGGAGAAGGGCCTGAACCTCCCAACCTCTCTTTCACTTCCTACTTCCAAGCACACAAATCGCGACTTCTCATCACATGCACACGGCAGACATTGCTAATCAATGACAGCAACTGCCCTGCTGAGTCTGGACCAAACCTCATGATTGTATTCGATACTAGAATTCACACATGGAATGAAATCTCTCTTTCTTCCCTCATTTTAAAGCTGCATCAGGGGAAGAACAATACTTTTTTCCATTTCTTTTAAAAGTACTATTGAACATCTAAATGTGCGTTGTGCTTGGATAGGAACTTTACCAACATAACCTCATGTAATCCTCCAACCAAGGTGATCTTTATTTAACACCCAGGAAAGCTGAGATTCAGAGCTGAGAAGAAATTTGTCCAAGTCTGCTCTGTGAGGCATTCACAGTGAAGTGAAAGTCAGTCAGTCATTGTCTGACTCTTTGCGACTCTATGGACTATATAGTCCACGGAATTCTCCAGGCCAGAATACTGGAGTGAGTAGCATGCTCCTTCTCCAGGGGACCTTCCCAACCCAGGGACTGAACCCAGGTCTCTTGCATTGCAGGCAGAGTCTTTACCAGCTGAGCCACAAGGGAAGCCCAGGGCTTCCTAACTCCACAACTCTTCAGTGTACCTGGAAAATCTCAAATATGGGGCAGGCAGACAAATTTCATTTCATAAGCCCATGCCAGTTGGTTGGTTTTATTTTCTTGATCTGTTGTCTTGAAAAGGAATTTGGGGCTGAGTTCAGGTTCAGGAGGGCTTCCCTGATAGTTCAGGTGATAAAAAATCTGTCTGCAATGTAGGAGACCTGGGTTCAGTCTCTGGATTGGGACGATCCCCTGGAGAAGGAAATGGCAAAGCACTCCAGTATTCTTGCCTTGGAAATCCCGTGGACAGAGGAGCCTGGTGGGCTACAGTCCATGGGGTTGCAAAGAATTGGAAATAACTGAGTGACACAATTCACTTTCAGGTTCAGGAAGAAAGAGTGCTGTGATGGATTAGTGATGTCTGCTACAGGAGTGCAGAGCCCTTGCACATGCCAGAAGCATGTGTGAGAGAGTCTGGGGTCACATGTGAGTGTTTGTTGCTGAGGTAGGACAGCATACATGTGAGTGTTGCCTACTCTGGCTACGATGGCCCTGCAGTCTTGTTCTCCTCTCAAGCCCTGGGTTCCCCAGTTCTCTGCTCCTCTCCAAGAGGAAACCACCTCACCATTTCCCTGGGTTTCCAATGGGACTGAAAGATAGTGGACGAGAAAGCACTTGGTGCCCAAGTGAAAATAGTGGAGTAGATATATATTTCACTTCCTTTTCTCAAAACCAACCTAAAACAACAATCACAGAAACAAAAAATGAGAAAATAGAAGGGGGATCTTTTTTCAATATGAGTTATGCCATAAATTGTTTATAACTTCAATTACAAAATCTGAAACATACCTGCCAAGTTTTGTAAAATCTATCGGGACAGATGTAGAAACTGATGACGATACATGGTCATCCTCAGATAACCTACATGAACCTACATGAAACTGATAATCTACATGAACAGCTATGATTGGGCCACACTTGTTGGGGGCCAGAGTGAGGTACTCTGCCCGTGGCAAAGGTCATGAGGAAGGAGGCTCGACATACGCAAAGGCGGGATCGAGCCTCAGGAGTCCCCCTGGAAATCCTCGAGCATCTACCCCCATAACCAGAGCCTGCCTACTTTACTACTTTGTGCTTTTACCTACACCTCCGACTTTATGGGGGGCTGTCCCCCACCACCTCTTTCAGAGAAGGAGTTAACTTAGAGCTCCAGTTAATAAAAACTCCTGGGCGTGACATGAGTGTTTTAACCTACAAACTCCTCTGAAGGTTCTCTAGCCTGCCTGACAGCCTTGTCCGGCCACATGTGATTGCTCACAGCCTCCCAACTGTGAGAGGCACGACATGCTTTAAACCTTCTGAAAACAGGTTCCTTAGAAAAGTTAGAAAACTATTAGTATAAGTATAATGGACTGATTAGAAATTGTGTTTTTCATTTGTTGAGCCAATGTTTGTTGCTAAGTCTCCATATCCCCTGCCCTTACACACATTAATGAATATATAGAAGAAATAAGTATTAACCTTTTAATCACGTTAGACCTTAGGCTAAGTAAATTCTTTCCTTAACTAAAACCCACTACACCCTCACCCTATGGGAATGTAACTTTATCTGGGTGGCGTCTGTTTTAAGAATAATCACCCCTGGAGAAATAAGTGTTCTGGTTGACTGACCACTGTCACAAGGAGAGGGTCATAAATTGTCAGCAGGCCCCCTGTCCAGAAGATGATGTAACACCCCTAAGACCTCTGTATACATTTGTATGAAGCACCTGACTTTGATAAAAGTCAGGACTGCTGACCCTGAGTGACTTTTGCATAACATCTCAGTGTATAAAAGTAGACCATGGAAAATAAAGAATTGGGATCAGTTTCTCGAAATACTGGTCTCCTCATGTCGCTCTCTCTCCCAAATTCTGGCTGAGTCTCCATCTGGAGTGCGGAACCCGCCATGCTTACTAATTATGCCTGGGCTTCTAAGATCCGACCGGGGAGGCCTCAGTGTCTCCTCTCCTTCGGAAGAACAGAAGGACGCCTGCGGCCTACGTAATTGGTGCAAGCTTCTTGTCTTGAAGTTTCATTGGTCTCCCGCATAAACCAAGCTACTCAGCCTCTTTTCTCCACTGAATTTTCCTGCTGAGCTATCCTCATTCTATTACTCTTTACATCTCTAATTAATATCTAATTGAAGCTATTGTATCCTGATACTCGCCGACGCCATCCCCGCTTCGAATACCCTGGATCAGCCAGGGCTGGACCCTGGCACACACTGATCACTGAGATAGCAGATACTGAGCTGCACTCCTACAGCAAAAGAAATAACTGATGTGAACAGAGACACTAAGACAATAAACCAAAATGGAAGGCATTTACCACACTACCTACCCCTTCCCTCTCCCGCATTGTAGGCGGATTCTTTACCAGCTGAGCCACAAGGGAAGCCAAAGAATACTGGAGTAGGTAGCCTATCCCTTCTCCAGCAGATCTTCCCGACCCAGGAATCGAACTGGGGTCTCCTGCATAGCAGGTGGATTCTTTACCAACTGAGCTATGGGCTTCCCTCTTGGCTCAGCTGGTAAAGAATCCTCCTGTGATGTGGGAGACCTGGGTCTGATCCCTGGGTTGGGAAGATCCCCTAGAGAAGAGAAAGCCTGCCCACTCCGGTATTCTGGTCTGGAGAATTCCATGGACTAGCCCATGGGGCTGCAAAGAGGACACGACTGAGAAACCTTCACTTTCACAAAGGGCTGGATCCACCTAAAAATGAGTTAGGAGGAAACTAACACAGGAACTGTGCCCAGAGCCACAAAAAGGAGGAAAAAGGAACACAAACAAAGGCAGAGAAGAAAATATACCACAAAAGTAATTGCCCAAAGAAAGAGGGAAGACATCAGAAAAATTGGTTTTATGGAGTACCAGGAAATTGCAGACAACATGACATTTTTTTTTTCAAATGGATTCAAGTAAAGGCATATAAAACAATAGCACAAAATTAAAACCAAGCTGTCTTTCATGGGAATGAAATTGAATAAATGAAAAGAAACAGGAGACATGGAACCCACCTTAGAAACAGCAAAAAATAGAAGAAGCATGATGAAAATAGTTTAAGGAACAAGGTGAAAAAGCTAGAATTAATTAGAAAACTTTTTTCAAAGATTAGGAAGAAAATAATTTTCTCAAGATAAAGACTGTCAAATATAGAGGCAATCATGAGGCAACATATAATCTAAGAAATAATGCCAGAAAACAATTCTGAAGTTAAAAAAAAAAAAAACTAAATTTGTAGGTCAAAAATGTGCAGCACCTTTCAGAAAAAAAAAAAAACTTGATAAAAATATGTCAACATAAAAACATATCTGAATGACACAACTGAAATTCAAAAACAGAATCTATTGGCCAGTTCACAATGGTGGGGAGAAATCAGGGAGGCACAAGCTTCTCCAAGGCAGCACTAGAAGACCAGGGACCATCTAGCAAGGTCTGAGGGCAAGAAAATAGAACCACAGAATTT
The DNA here is from genome assembly GCF_055505025.1 of Bos grunniens. Classification (NCBI taxonomy): domain Eukaryota; kingdom Metazoa; phylum Chordata; class Mammalia; order Artiodactyla; family Bovidae; genus Bos; species Bos grunniens. Next base: position 13,563,691 of record NC_141166.1, read on the forward strand.
TATACCCAGTTAAGTTGATTTTCCAGATCCCAAGGCAATGATACTCTGTCTCAAGGATGTAGGAACTCAGGAGACAAACTTCATGAGCCTTTCTTGAAAAAAAAAATACCATTAACAAATATATTTTAAAAATTAAGAACTCGTGAAAGAAAAACTGAAGGCCAAAGAATTGATGCTTTTGAACTGTGGTGTTGAGATGACTTTTGAGAGTACTCTGGACTGCAAGGAGATCCAACCAGCCCATGCTAAAGGAGATCAGTCCTGAATATTCATTGGAAGGACTGATACGGAAGCTGAAACTTCAATACTTTGGCCACCTGATGTGAAGAACTTACTCATTGGAAAAATCCCTGATGCTGGGAAAGATTGAAGACAGGAGGAGAAGGGGATGACAGGGGATGAGATGGTTGGATGGCATCACTGACTCGATGGACATGAGTTTGAGCATCCCTGAGAGTTGGTGATGGACAGGGAAGCCTGGTGTGCTGCAGTCCATGGGGTCACAAAGAGTCGGACACAACTGAGCAACTGAACTGAACTGAACTCGTGAAAGGCAAGACCAGGAGTGTGTGTGGTGTGGTCTTAGGAGAGGAGGAGAGTAAACAGATGCTGAGTACTGAATCTATACAGATATAGAACAAAGCCCAAATCTCCAACAGCAATGTTGTTTCCAAACAACACGAAAGAGCAGAACCCTGACACAGCATGAAAAAATCAGGAGGTGGTGGGATGCAAGTGCTAATTTCCTAATCTTTCTTACTAGGGAGGTATCGCATATGGTACAAAATTTAATCAGCAGTTATTTTAAAATCACAGCAACATCTCAATATTTTTTAATTTTTTTCTTTTTAACTGTAGGAGGATACATCTTTTATAAATCAAAATGTATCTGAAGTACAAAATTCCTTCAATTGTACCACAATTTCCATTTCTTCCTTTAAATTCAAGGAAACATAATGATGCCATTATTTTCCTATTTTTCCTCCTGTCTGTCTCTTCTGTCACATCCTGTGTAGGTTCATGAAGCTATGCCTGGAAATTGTCCATCAAAAGTTTATCACAGACGTTTCTGAGTAACAGAAATGTTTATTATACATTCTGTTTTGTTTTGTCTAGTATTTCTTGAATTCTTTTTTGCAGTGCATATTTGCCCCTTTTACAAGAAAAATCTTTATTCTTTATTAAGATAGAAAGCAGTCTTAACAGTTGCATAACTATGAGGTTTATGTTTTGTGTTTATTTATGTCCCATTTGAGAGTCCCTTGGACAGCAAAGAGATTAAACAGCAAAGACGACAGGGGATGAGATGGCTGGATGGCATCACTGACTCAATGGACATGAGTTTGAGCAAGATCTGGAATTTGGTGAAGGATAGGGAAGCCTGGCGTGCTGCAGTCCATGGGCACAAAGAGTCGGACAAGACTTAGCAACTGAGCAACATCAATACCCCACTTTATTTGTCTAAAGAATTGAAGCAACTTTGTAAAAATTTACAAATGCAAAGCTCTAATATAGACAACTGGAAGTTGGAGGAGAGATGTAGACAGAAAGCAGAGGAAGGAGAGAGAGGAGGGGGAGGAAAAAGAGGAGAAGGGGGAGAGGAATAGAGGGCAGGGGAGAGGAAGGAGAAGAGGAGGGGAGGGGAGGAAGGGGGAGATGGAAGAAGAGGAGAAGAAGGAGAAGAAGATCATTACGGAAGTTAGGAACATGGAGATGCATGCCATTCATTCCTGTGCCCTTGCTAGAGGTCAGCTGTAGACTTGACCTTGAGTTTCCTAGTTGCCAAAGTGAAGAAAGAAAATGTTCTTTTATATCATCCTCGGTGTCCACTTCCCAGGCAGGCTCTCTCCGCCCCTTGATGTGCCTCGTTAGCCTGAGGAGAGGCTGTGGTTTCTCGCTGACAAATCCTCCAGGCTGATCCCAGTCTTTGGGAGCCCTTGCAGCCCCAGGCCCTTTGGCTCCACGTCACTGCACACTCAGCTGCCTTGGCGATTCAGCCCATTTCAACTTCCACTAGGTCCCTCCAGACCAACCTGCAGGGCAGACCAGCTGCCTGTCTGGCCTTCCCTCCAGCTGCTCCCTGGGACACTCTCTGCTGTGTTGCGCCAGAGCTCTGGCTCTGCTGCCCACAAGCTTCTCCTGCCCTTTCCCAGGCTCACAGAGCCCACAGCCTGGGTTTCCATTGATGTGTCTAAGAGGCAAGCTTGGATCCCATGTTCTTCGAAGGGGTTTGATCATGTGTCCCTGACTGGGTTCATCAGAAAGCAGATTCCCCAGACAAGAGCTTAGAAAGGGTTCCTAGGGATCACAGGTCAGAAGGGGATGAGACAGGAAGGATGTGAGTAATCAGGGCTCAGTCTTACTAGGAACCCTTTGAAGGACCCATTCTAGCCACAACTTTGGACAGAAGCTGGAGTATTTATTCCTCATGCTTATTGGAATTCCTCATTAGTATTCCTTTCTAGTGCCCCAGGCATATCTTCATGAATATACACAGGATATAGCCCTGGGCTTTGGTACCATGATCTCCTTTGCAGTTCCAGAACCTCCTTCCTATTTAAGAGATTCTTCACTGCTTAGCATCTTGGTCCTCTGGAGGTTCACTTAGGAGTTCAGCAACAGAGTTACTTCCATCCTTCTCTAGCTCCATGTCTGTAGACACGTTTCTTGACCTCTCTGAGTCTTCATTTCCATCCCTCTGCGGCTGTGCTGTGCTTAGTCGCTCTGTCGTGTCCAACTGTTTGCGGTCCAGTGGACTGTGCCCGCCAGGCTCCTCTGTCCATGGGGATTCTCCAGGCAAGAATACTGGAGTGGGTTTCCATGCCCTCCTCCAGGGAATCTTCCCAACCCAGGGATCAAACCCAGGTCTCCTGCATTGCAGGAGGGTTCTTTACCAGCTGAGCTACCAGGAAAGCCCCTCCACACTCGTAACAGAAAGAAAAGAGAGCCTCCCTCAAAGCGCTGGTACAGGATGAATAGAGGAGGCGCATGTAAAGGGACAAAGTAAGTGCTCTGTACATGGGCCCGCAGTACTGTTATCAGGGCCGTGGCAGCTCTGGGGACTGAAGTGCTGCCAGACTGCAAGGCGGTCACTCACCTCTGCCCCGGGGACTTGCCCCTCTCCATCCGCCAGGGGCCAATCCCCCGTGCATTGGAAGACGTGGCACCGTCGAGCCTTGTCCTGGGCCCACATGCGCTCCTGCCCTCCAGCATCCTCACGCCCTCCCTCCTGCCTCCGCTGCATCCTGACAGCATTTGGTGGCTGTCAGTCATCCTCCAGACTGTTTCCTGCCTGTCAGAAATCAAAGCTGGTGTTTTGACAAAATGTGGAGGAGACTGGGGGAGAGCGCTGTAAAACACAGGAGGAAGTTAGGGGCTCAGGGAGAGGAGCTGAGAGGCAGCCTGGGTGGGCACGGATGCCCAGATGGGGTGGGGTGGGGCGGGGAAAGATGACTGTGGGTGCAGGGATGACCTGGCACTCTCTGGACAGTCACCATGTCACCCCCAGCTCTGTCAACACTATGATGGATGAGGGCCACCAGGCTCACCCTGGGACCCTGACCCTCCACCCCTGCTGCATTCCTCCCATTTCCCCCTCACCTGCCCTGAGCTGTGGGCAAAGGGCTCCCTACCGCACAGGTGAAGACTGGACTCCCAGAGGTGTGGACACGACCCCCCCAAGGTCTCACAGCTCTCGTGCCAGAGCCAGGATGTGTATCAGACCTACCTGAGGCTTGACCCACACAGCCTCAACCCACGTCTGCCCACAGGACCAGTGGCCAGAGCAAGACCTTCAGTCACACTAGAGCTTACAGCAACTAGCATCCTTAGATAATTCCCAGCATCTCACAGTGGTTCCCTCCCAACCGCCCATTCATCTGTTCTTCACCAAACCCCATGAGGTGCATCAGGCAGAGATGATCATGCCCACTTGTCAGATGTATAAACTGAGGCCTGGGGAAGGGAAGAGACTTGTCTGGAGCCTCTACAGGGTTGGTAGAGGCAGGACTAGGGGCCTGGCCACAGAGCCCATGAGCACTGGAGAGAGGACTGAGACGCAGGCTCAGGGGTGAACGATGGGGGGCTTCCTGAAAGAGACAGCCTCAGAGGCCAGCTTGGGAGGATTGAGCAGCCACTTGGGGCTGATGGAAATGGGTCTGGGGGACTGTCCCTTAGAACACAGGAGCTGGTGGCCCAGGCTCTGTGGTGGTCAAGGCTCCTCAACATCATGCTTTAAAGAGCTCTGTTTCCAAACTCTGGATAATCTCCATGCTTTCCCTCAGCTGAGAAATGTTACCCCTGATACAGCTGGGACATGAGGGGGGTGTCCCAGGAGGAGCTGGAGAGCCAGGGGTCTCCCTCTGAATCTTTCCTGATGGGGTGAGTCATCTTGAGTAAGACTCTGCCCATCTCTGAGCCTCAGTTTCTCCATTAGCAAAATGAGAAAGTCCTTTCCAGCTTCAAGCTTTATCCATGAAATGAGTTCGCTCCTCTCAGAGTCCCCACAGCAAGTGAGGCTGCAGGAGGCCCAAGGGGCCTGGGTCAGTGACCTCCAAAGAAGTTCCGGACAGGGTCTGCCAAGGAGAGACCCCCACAGCCTGATGTACCCACTCTGGTGGCTTCAATGAGGACTAAAGGGTTAACTGCTCCTGGTACTCAGATAAAGCCCTAAGTATTCTCCCTACTCCCCTACCCCATGATTAATTCAGTTGAATAAAGTGATATAATCATCATTTCTGATGACAAAGATATGGAAAAACAAATCGAATGTGTCAGGTACTGCATTTGGAGAGGTGATCAAGTACTGTGGGGGCTGACCACCCAGCCTCCAAGAATGCTGCTTTGGACTCTTTTACAGGTCCTTGAAATTAGGCAAAGTTTTATTTCTGTGATTGTAGCATCAAGAAGCAAGGATGATGGGATGAGAGGAGTGGGGACAGAGGTGTGTCAGAACCAACCCAAAGCAGCTCACAGAACCAATGGTTAGAATTTCAGGAATTTTGTCATCCAGTTGTTAAATACAGCCACAATAAACAGTTAAATTGTATTAACTTGCAATGAAATGGATTATATTAAAACTAAAGTTAATAAACACTCAAAGGCCCTTAATCCCTAAGTACTATTGCATACGCTTGGGGTTAGTTCCATCTATGGAACAGAAACACTATACATCCTTGTGCTGTTCCATGTCCCTTCCAAACCTCCCGTCGAGTGACGGCTCATCAATAACTTGACATTGACCGTGGTGGGAGTATTCACACCACAGAGACTGGCCAACACCACAGATCAGGGCTTTGATTCTTGGAGAGCCAATGGTGAAACATCTACCAGTACAACACTGAGTAAGGGACAGGGCAGGAAGAAAAGGGACAGAGTCCAGCGTGGAGGTGGAGGGAACAATGCATGTCATCCAGCCCCAGCCAACGGTGACATGAGCCCAGAGAGGGACAGGGACTGGTCCACAATGATACAGAAAGTCCCTGGCAGGTGAAGCTGGGATCCGGGTCTCCCACCACCCAGGATGGAGGGATACAGAGTGGCCACCTCCAAAGTGATCACCAGGAGGCTGGGAGCAGAGGAAAGTGAAACAGACCCAGGCCCCACCCCATGCCCTGTGTTCAAGATAATCCCTCCTGACTGGCTTTTTGCTCCTTGAGTTCTCCCAACCGCCCCACATCCAGGGCAGGAATAATCACCTTCACTTTGCAGGTGAGGTAGCTGAGGCCCAGAAAGGCCAGGTGACTTGTCCAAGGTCACACAGCCAGTCAGCAGCACCAGAACTGAGCCAGGCCCTGATTCCCAGCCCAGGGTGCTGAGTCCTGCCCCTCTGGTTTCCTCTGGGCTGCTCTGGCCCAGGGCCCTGCTGGACACCCCCACCCTTGGCCTGTCCTCTGTAACCATCAGCCTCTTCTTCCCATCAATCACACCCTACCCAGAGCTCAGCTCAGAGCTGCTGCCCCTTCCCAAGCCCTCTCTCCAGCCTCCATCCCTGAGCCCCAGACCCTTTGCTCCAGCTGCCCCCAGATACCCAGACACTGGGTCAGGGACCCACAGAAGGTCAGGCCTGGCAGGGATCCCAGGATCATCTGGTCCACCCCTGGGGGCCCAGGTGGGAGCAGTGGTCCCTCAGCACCACACTGTGCCCCTCCCCCCATGAAGCCTCCAGGGTCTGGTTTGGGGTGCTGTTCTTCTCCCAGCATCCCTCCCTCTGATTCCTGCCTCACTCAACCCACAGCAGACTGCAAATCTAGGCCTAAGGTTTGATTTACCAACTTCCTGGGAAAGAAGGATAGTATCTGCACCTGCAGTAACTAAGAGGCCGGTGATTTACTCTGCTGGGAAATGCTGGCTCCTCCCGAGGGATGGTCTCAGCCCCTCCTGGTTGAAGGCTGAGATTTATTGAGGCTTCTGTTTTCCAAGGACCCTCCTGGTAGCCTCAGGGTGGGGGCAACAGAGGTGGAGTAGCCACAGGGACTCCCATGCAGTGGGAAGCAAACCTAGACAGTGTGGTTGGAAGAAGGGTCACCAAGAGCCTGGGTCTGAGTCCCTGCCTCACCACTGCCAAACTATGTGACCTTCAGCAGACCTCAATTTCCTCATCTGCAAAATGGGCATAATCACAAAATGGAGCTGGTGATTATGGAGCTTAATCTGCTCTCCAAGATGATGAGGCTTAGACAAGGATGTGTGTATAAATACCAAGCACATAGTAGGTGCTCAGGAAAGTTGAATTCTGCATCTAGCCTATCTGAGGTTTCCCTTTCCTCACCAGCTCACTTCCTCCGTGTTTCACCACAAGTACTCCTCTAAGTGCCCTTCTGCACTCATCTCTGTCCTTTGGGAGAGCAGACCCTGGTCTCACAGGTTCCAGGTCCCTGTGGCTCAGGAAGCAGAAGGACGAGGTCCTGTGGGCAGGACGGGGCCAGCTGCATGCCAGGACATTGGGCACAGATGGCTCACATGCCCAGGGATGGTTAGCAGTGCAGCTTCTTTCCCGCTGGTGAGTTAACACATCTTGTCTACAAAGGGCCCCTGGCAGAGGAAGGGGCCTCTGGGGCCAAAGTTGTGCTCTAATCCAAGTAGTCAACAGAACTCTTTAATCTGCCTGGATTCTAATAAAGCGAGGAGGAATTGGCCGAGTGGCTGGCCTACTTAGGTCAGGTGACCTGGGTCCATCTAGACTCCCATGGGAAAAAGGAGTGGGGATCTTCTACTCTGGACCCAGAAATCTCAGGCTGAATTCACAGCCTCCTGAAGGTGTGTCCAGGCCTCTTAAAACTATCAACGTGAGCGTTTGAGTCTAAGGACAGCCCCTGCAGGAAGTCAGCCAGCAGGGAACAGGGTCTGGAGGAGGGGGCTCTGGAGTCAGGCCCATGCAGACCCAGAGGGACCACCCAGATCTGGGCTAGCCCTGGCAACCCCAGCAGCCCTTCTGTCTCCCAGATCTTGGGCTTCTCACCTGTGAAGTGGCAGGAGCTCTCTCTCACTTGGTGGTAGGTATTAACTACAATGAGGAAGAGCCCTGCACAGTTCCCGACACACAGTAGGTCCTCAACAAAGACATGTGACTCTATCAAAGTTCCATGAACCACGTTTTAGTAAAGTGTGTGTTTGGAAGCCAGACTGTAAGGGTTCAGAGCTCTCCTTACCCACATACCACCCTGTGGCCTGGACACATTAGCCTCACAGCATCTGGATTTCCATCTGGAAAACAGGGGATAATATTGCCCCCATCACAAAGCTGTTGTGAGGATTAAATGAGATAATATACCTAAAGAACTTAGAACCGAGCTGGGCTCATAGAAAGCCTTAGTGAAATTAGCTTCTTTGCGGTTGTTTGTTCCCGTTACAATGGTCACTGTCCAGTCTTTTCTTTTAGTGGCCCCTCCAGACCTGCATGGCGTCTTCGTGTCCCCTCTGGTCTGTTCAAAGTCGTATGGTTTCCACTGGGGTCTGCCCTGCCCTCCTTCTGTGCGAAATCCTGACCATCTCCTTTTCTCTGTCCCTCTTTTACACACACACACACATGCAAGCACTTCTCCCCTAAATCCATGACAGGGGAACCAGGGTCATCTCAGTTCTCTCCTGTTGGCAAGTTCAAGGAGACCTCTCTCTGCCCAGGGAGGGTCCCATAGTCACAGCTATGTGGACATCGCGAAGGGGCTCCTGGGGCCTCCTGTTCCCAGGCTGACCCATGTCTTCTTGGAAACCTGGACTCTGACTGCCAAGTGAGAGCCCCTGTGCAGGTGGAGAGGGCTCGCAGCTGGTTCCCCCAACTAGGAACTGAGGTTTCTGTGGACCTTCTTATCTGTCATGGGGGAACCATCTCTGAAAAATGAAGGGCTGCAGACCAGACACGCACAAACAGGTGGGGTTTTAGTAACATAATATTTTTTTCCTTTCATCGATTTGCTAATATGTAAAATCTGAAGATTTCATGAAAAAAAAACAAAATCTAGAGTCCTGTGCTTTTTAAATCAAAAGGCAGACATTGTCCCAGTAACCGACAGCAGGAACCAAGACACAGCCTTGCCGCCCGTGGTTCCTCCAGCCTATGTGAGTCACCTGCAGTGCCTGCTTGCCCTGAAGACCCTTGAGGCTGTGCTCCTGTCCTGGACTTCCCCACCCCATACTGCTCTGTACAGATGGGTAAACAGCCCGCATCTATCCACCCTACCCTGGATTCCCCACATGCTTGATGGCAAGAACAGCTGAGTCCACGGCTATATGCCCAGTGCCAGAAACAGTGCCTGACACATAATGGGTGCTGAGTTAACATTTGCTGGATTTGTTGACTCAGTGAATCAGAGGCAGAGCCATGGCTCAGACCCACATCTCCTGTTCCCCAGCCAGAAGCCTCCTCAGCCCTGGTGATTTATCCCATGACTACCAGGCCCCACAAGAGGCTTTCAACCCCCAAATGCCCCCATGCTCAATCATAGGTACATACTCAGCCTTTGCCTTGGTCCACTCAGATCATTTATAGCCCATTCCAAGTTAGTCCTGGACAGGAAGGGGTCTCCAGAAGCCATCACTTATCATCATCTTTGTTGAGTTCAGTTCAATTCAGTCTCTCAGTCATGTCCGATTCTTTGAGACCCCATGAACCACAGCACGCCAGGCCTCCCTGTCTATCACCAACTCCCAGAGTCCACCCAAACCCATGTCCATCGAGTCGGTGATGCCATCCAACCATTTCATCCTCTGTCGTCCCTTCTTCTCCTGCCCTCAATCTTTCCCAGCATCAGGATCTTTCCAAATCAGTCAGCTCTTCACATCACGTGGCCAAAGTACTGGAGTTTCAGCTTCAGCATCAGTCCTCACAATGAATATTCAAGACTGATTTCCTTTAGGATGGACTGGTTGGATCTCCTTTCTATCCAGGGGACTCTCAAGAGTCTTCTCCAACATCACAGTTCAAAAGCATCAATTATTCAGCACTCAGCTTTCTTTATACTCCAACTCTCACATCCATACATGACTACTGGAAAAACCATAGCCTTGACTAGACGGACCTTTGTTGACATAGTAATGTCTCTGCTTTTGAATATGTTATCTAGATTGGTCATAAGTTTCCTTCCAAGGAGTAAGCGTCTTTTAATTTCATGGCTTCAGTCACCATCTGCAGTGATCTTGGAGCCCAGAAAAATAAAGTCAGCCACTGTTTCTACTGTTTCCCTATCTATTTGCCATGAAGGGATGGGACCAGATAACATGATCTTAGTTTTCTGAATGTTGAGCTTTAAGCCAACTTTTTCACTCTCCTCTTTCACTTTCATTAAGAAACTCTTTAGTTCTTCTTCACTTTCTGCAGTAAGGGTGGTGTCATCTGCATATCTGAGGTTATTGATATTTCTCCTGGCAATCTTGATTCCAGCTTGTGCTTCCTCCAGCCCAGTGTTTCTCATGATGTACACTGCATATAAGTTAAATAAGCAGGGTGACAATATACAGCCTTGACATACTCCTTTTCTTATTTGGAACCAGTCTGTTGTTCCATGTCCAGTTCTAACTGTTGCTTCTTGACCTGCATACAGGTTTCTCAAGAGACAGGTCAGGTGATCTGCTATTGCCATCTCTTTCAGAATTTTCCACAGTTTATTGTGATCCACACAGTCAAAGGCTTTGGCATAGTCAATAAAGCAGAAATAGATATTTTTCTAGAACTCTTGCTTTTTTGATGATCCAGCAGATGTTGTCAATTTGATCTGTGGTTCCTCTGCCTTTTCTAAAACCAGCTTGAGCATCTGGAAGTTCATGGTTCATGTATTGCTGAAGCCTGGCTTGGAGAATTTTAAGCATTACTTTACTAGCGTGTGATATGAGTGCAATTGTGTGGTAGTTTGAGCATTCTTTGGCATTGCCTTTCTTTGGGATTGGAATGAAAACTGACCTTTTCCAGTCCTGTGGCCACTTTGTTGAGTACAAGACTGTTTAACATTTTAAAAAGTGTGGGACATGCACAAGCTATGAGTTGTCCATTTGAGTGGGAGGGGTGGAAAGCAGTGGTGAGGCCATGGTGTTGGGCAGCTGCTGCTGCTGCTAAGTCGCTTCAGTCGTGTCCGACTATGTGCGACTCCATAGACGGCAGCCCACCAGGCTCCCCCATCCCTGGGATTCTCCAGGCAAGAACACTGGAGTGGGTTGCCATGTCCTTCTCCAATGCATGAAAGTAGAAAAGTTAAAGTGAAGTCGCTCAGTTGTGGTTGGGCAGACCTGAGATCAAACCCTCAATGCACCACATTCCGGGTCTTTGGATGCAGCACTTAATTCTCTGAGCCCGTTTCCTCACCCATAAGATGGGGATAATACAGCACCGACCTCCAGGGGGTGTTGTAAGTATTAAACAAAATAATCTAGGGACTAAAAAGCCTCTTGATGAAAGTGAAAGAGGAGAGTGAAAAAGTTGGCTTAAACCTCAACAGTCAGAAAACGAAGATCATGGCATCTGGTCCCATCATTTCAGGGCAAATAAATGGGGAAACAGTGAGAGAATTTTTTTTTTTTTGGCTCCAAAATCACTGCAGATGGTGACTGCAGCCATGAAATTCAAAGATGCTTGCTCCTTTGAAGAAAAGCTATGACCATCCTAGACAGCATATTAAGAAGCAGAGACATTACCAACTAAGGTCTGTCTAGTCAAAGCTATGGTTTTTCCAGTAGTCATGTATGGATGTGAGAGTTGGACTATAAAGAAAGCTGAGCACCGAAGAATTGATGCTTTTGAATTATGGTGTTGCAGAAGACTCTTGAGCATTCTTTGGACTGCAAGGAGATTCAACCTGTCCATCCTAAAGGAAATCAGTCCTGAATATTCACTGGGAAGACTGATGTTAAAGCTGAAACTCCAATGCTTTGGCCACCTGATGTGAAGAACCGACGACTCATTGGAAAAGACCCTGATGCCTGGAAAGATTGAAGGTGGGAGGAGAAGGAGATGACAGAGAATGAGATGGTTGGATGGCATCACCGACTTGATGGACATGAATTTGAGTAAACTCTGGGAGTTGGTGATGGACAGGGAGGCCTGGTGTGCTGCAGTCCATGGGGTCACAAAGGGTTGGACAAAACTGAGCAACTGAACTGAACTGAACTGAACTGAATCCAGGGACATCACTAAGCTCAGTGCCCAGCACACAGTATGTGCTCAAGAGATGGTGGCTGCTATTGCTCTATTTCTGCCCCCAAATACCACTACTAGATCCCAGAGATACAGGACGTGAACTATGGACCGAGGGTACTAGGAATGTGGAAACGCTTCCAGATAACTTCCCCTGCCACTGTAATCCCAATGGCACTCGTATAACGCAATGCAGCTGTGTTACATGCAGATTATTCCATCGACAGTCTTGGTACCCAGGAAATTCTGGGGCCCTTCCTGATAAGTACCCCAGGAGTTTGGGGGCTGAGGTTAGGAATCTCAAAGACAGCTCTAGCCAAAGCCAGTGAGGATTCCTGCCATTCACAGCGTTGGTGGCAGTGCAGTGCCAGAGGCCTCCAGGACCCGGCCTCACCTCCCTTCCTACCCGACCCCTTCAGACCAGAACTCTGGGCCCCACGCATTTCAGACTGTTTCTTGACACTGAGAGACAGAATTCCTCCCCCTCCCCAATCCTCCTTCACCCCTCCAACCTCCAGCAGTTGCAGCTGAGCTCTGTGGCTCTCTTCCTTTCCAGTGAATACATAATCACCTCCCAGGATGGGCCAAGATGATGGTTGTAATATAACCGCTTCATTACATCCTTCTACACAGAGCCGTTTAATGAACATGCAGCTTCAGGCCCTCCGTGGCCCCTGAGTCAAATGCAAATGAAACGCAGAGCACAGTATCATTTAATTAGCTGGGGATGAGGGGGAATAGGGAGAAAGAGATGACATTAGAGAGAAGCAGAGGGACATAAGTTGTGTGTGGGACGGACAAGGGGATGAGGGAGGGGGAGGAGGGGGGAGATGACAAAATGAGATTATAAAATGATATCACTTGAGCTACTGGACTCAGCTGCGCTTAAAGATATCAACCCTTGGACATGTGAGACGAATGAGCCAGGAGATGCCTCATTTTGTGCTGTTTTGTTTAAACCTATTGGAGTCGGATTTATGTTTCTGGAACTGAAAGTGCCTTGAAAGAAAAAACACATCTTTGGCAAAGGGAACCGCATTTGGAAAGTGCCTGAGGATAAAGAATCACAGTCTATTCAAAGACCCCAAATAATGCCTGTGGGTCTGAAGTGTGGTGATGGAGGCAAGAGGAGTGTCTTTGTATCAAGCACAATCTGAGGGGCCAGGAAGCCTTATCGGAAGTTGAGCAGAGGGTAAGGACCAAGTGGAGGCTAAAGACAATGTACTCACGCAGCTTCTACCTCTGACAATGGGCATCCCCCACGGTCTTCCCCAATAGCCTCACTTCTCAGCATCACTTTGTCCACTCCTAAGTCCAGAATCAAAGATCCAGAGACAGTCAGGGCTGGAAGGGACTTTTAATATCCATCAGTGCAACGCACTCCATTTCTTCTCTTTTGTATTGGCCAAGTCACGCATGAACACGTTCCCATGTATGCGTTGCATTCTCATGCGTGTGCATGGTTAAAAGGCTAACCATTTAGATAAAGGAAACAGTTTTATGTTACAGACCAGTATAAGGGTGTCCTCTACCTCACCTGAGTCGCTGGAAGGGTGACAGGAAGTGCTGCGTGGAAAGCTCATAGCCCCTGCTGGCACACAGCATGTGCCCCATGATGTCGGCTGTTTCTGGAATGTCCTCCTTATGCTAGGGCCAGTTGTCTGTTTCTCTGACTGCTCCTGCCCCCTTCTGGGAGTTCTAAAGGGCAACGACTGGACCGATTCACATATACGCCCTGTGAGGAGTCGGGATGAACAACGTTTAATAAATGGACCCATAAAAGAGGAGTTGGGGTGCAAGCATGTCATGACCCAGAGAGGGTTTCTGAAGGCAGAGGGGTGGTCCCAGATCCACACCCACCACCACCACCCATCCCTTACACCTAAAGGCAAAAAGGCACCTCTCAGTGCCCAAAAAATAGAACTGGTTCCCACATCATGGAAGGTCCATGGTGAACCCCCCTGGTGGAAGAGAAGGGTGAGGACATTGCCTGACTGCTGCCCAAGTCCCGCAGCTGTGCTGGGCTTATTCACACGGGTCACTGGGCGGTGGACCGTGGCCCCTGGGGTCTCCGGAGCTGCCCCCAGATGAGAACTGCGAGGTCCCAGGAGCACGTGTTTCTTCTCTGCTCACACGTGTCACCTGGACTTGGTCATTCCTGCTGCCCCCACGTGGGCCCTGCCCATACTTTCTGCAAGAGCCCCTGTGTTCTGCAAGCCCCACACCTGTGTGCACCCTCTGGTCTTTGCTGGGGTGAGAACAAGGATTCAGTTCATACACATTTTGTTTTCACAAAAATCTCCTTTCACATTCATCTTGCCCCTGAATTGGCTGTGTGTGCAAACCCACTTCTCACTCTCACGCCCGCTTCGCCTCTCTCACCAGGACATGTCAGGACATGTCCCCTCACAGAGGGACTGTGAAGCAATACTTCAGCACAAGTGAGCAGGTCATTCTGACCCTCCAGTCTCTGTGCTTGGAAAAGGCAGTCATAAAAGCCTGGCCTGTTCAGTGTTTCTCCAAAACCTCTGCAGAGCACTCCATCAAAAACAAAATTCCTTAAGTAACTGGTCATGCTGAAACTGTGAGGTGCCATTTATGGGAGGAGGGGGTTCTGAAGAGCTTCACTCCTTTATGTCTCAGCATAGAAAAGAATTCAGTAAGAGGCAAAGCGATAAGAAGTGATTTATTAGACTAGGGCGTTCTTCTAATAAACTCTTGTGAGGTTTACAAGTGGGTGAGTGAGAGAGCACTATGCCCTGAGAACTTACTGGGCTACAGTTTTATAATCAAAGGAAAAGTGGGGAGAAGGAGAAGACCTTCTTTGTCATTTTTGAGTAGATGTCATGTTTCTATCATCAGTTCCTCCTCCAGGTTAGGCAGGGGAATTTTTTTGTCCCTACATGGTCAAGTTAGGTCCACATATTATTGTTTTTTATGTATACAGAGGGCACACCCTACCTTACTGAGTTCACTGGCAGGGTGTGGGGCTTATGCCACCATTTTTTTATTATTATTATTCTGGGGCATATCTTGTGTTTCTATTGCATGGTTTTGTTGCTAAGCAAGCCTGCTTGCTTTTGTGGTTAAGCAAACCTGCTTTCTTGAGTAATCATTAACTTACAGGGATCTCACATATTTTTTCTACTTAAAATCCCCTAGTGGGATTAGGAGAAGGCAATGGCAACCCACTCCAGTACTCTTGCCTGGAGAATCCCATGGACGGAGGAGCCTGGAAGACTGCAGTCCATGGGGTCGCGAAGAGTCAGACATGACTGAGTGACTTCACTTTCACTTTTCACTTTCATGCATTGGAGAAGGAAATGGCAAAGAACACTGGAAATGGCAAGAACACTCACCATAGAAAAGAATTCAGTAAGAGGCAAAGCGATAAGTGTTCTTTCCTGAAGAATCCTAGGGATGGCGGAGCCTGGTGGGCTGCCATCTATGGGGTCACACAGAGTTGCCCACGACTGAAGGGACTTAGCAACAGTGGGATTAACTGTTTAATCACCTACTTTCCCCCTTTACTTTGTCTCTTCAAATGTGTTGTCATTGAGTAGAGATCTGAGTGATGGCAGAAGGGAAGTTTACAGCTAGGAAAGATTCAGGACTTAGGTAGTCTTGGGTTTGTGACTCACACTTAACATTCAGGCTGTTTGACTTGGAGTATGTCACTTAAAGAACTGAATCATTGGAAAAGACCCTAATGCTAGGAAAGATTGAAGGCAGGAGGAGAAGGGAACGACAGAGGATGAGATAGTTGAATGGCATCACCAACACGATGGACATGAGTTTGAGCAAGCTCCAGGAGTTGGTGATGGACAGGGAAGCCTGGTGTGCTACAATCCAAGGGGTCGCAAAGAGTCAGACATGCTGAGTGGCTGAACTAAACTGATGTCACTTAAACCTAACTCAGCCTCAGTTTCCTCATCTGCAAAATGGGCATTCTAATAGTATCTTCCTAGATTCAGAACTGAAGTACATGAGAAAAATGCACATTTCTCTCTATATATGCAAGATGGAGTATTAGGAACTGAATTACTCTCCTGCCTGAAACAACTAAAATACACACACACACAAAAAATATGAAACAATGGTTTGTAAGACATTTGGCATTATGTCGGCGATGGCACCCCACTCCAGTACTCTTGCCTGGAAAATCCCATGGACAGAGGAGCCTACCAGGCTCCTATGGGGTCGCATAGAGTCAGACACGACTGAGCGATTTCACTTTCATTTTTCACTTTCATGCATTGAAGAAGGAAATGGCAACCCACTCCAGTGTTCTTGCCTGGAGAATCCCAGGGACAGGGGAGCCTGGTGGGCTGCCGTCTATGGGGTCGCACAGAGTCGGACATGACTGAAGTGCCTTAGCGGCAGCAGCAGAAGTGAAAGATAGCGATCCCTGGGAAATAGAAAACAAATAAAATGAGCCCTGTGTTGCCCAGCTTAAGTCTTGAGAGTGTTTCCAAGACTTGGTGCAGGGCAGGGGAATCCAGACAGAGCCTGGAGGACTCTCTGGGTTGAGAAGATAGAGCTGAGAGTCTGGGGAGAGGTCCTAAGACAGAATAAAGAAGAGGGGAGAGCTGCACACAGAGAGCCCCAGATATCTGAGAAGGATCCTTCAGCCAAGTAGTGATCAGGACATGTGTGTGGGGAAAGAACCATCTGAGAAGACTGGACTTCTCAGAAATAATCCCTGGTACTCATACAGGACTGGGAATGTTACCTGCTCCAACCAGTCAGCTTGGAAAACTTCATAATTCACAAGGGACTGAATAGAATACTGAGAAAGCTCTTGCCTCAGCATTGGGAAAAACTAGCCCTAAATTAAATGATGCTCTGATCTGCCTAACAAATCTTAAAAGCAACAACCGAAAGGATAAAACCATTTTAAAATAATTTAACTACATTCCAGAACAAAGCTCATGAATATTCATAGAAAAACAAAAATATCCAGCATGCAACAAAATAAAATTCACAATGTCTGATACCCTCCAAAATTATCAGGAATGCAAAGAGATAGGACAACGTGACCTGTAATGAGGGGAGGAAAAAAAAATCAACCCAGAACTGATGGACTTCAGAATTAGCAGACAAGAACCCCCTGATAGCTCAGTTGGTAAAGAATCCACCAGCAATGCAGGAGACCTGGTTCGATTCCTGGGATGAGGAAGATCCCCTGGAGAAGGAAAAAGGGGAAATACTCCAGTTTACTACAGAATACTCCAGTATTCTGGCCTGGAAAATTCCATGGACTGTATAGTCCACGGGGTCGCAAAGAGTTGAAATGACTGAGTGACTTTCACACAACATCAGAACAATTGTAAGTCTACTCCAGGGACTTCCCTGGTGGTCCAGCGGTTGAGAATCCACCTTCCAGTGCGGTGGGCATGGGCTGAATCCTTGCTGGGGGGACTAAGGTACCACATGACACAGGGCAACTAAAGCCACGTGTAAAACATGTACAATGAAGACCCAGCACAGCCAAAAAATAATAACTAACAAAAAACTATTCCATATTTCTAAAAAGCTACAAGAAAGATTTAGCAGGACAAACAGAAATATGGGAGATGTAAAATAAGATTCAAATCTGCAACAGTTAACATTCCATCTCATAGAGCCATGGTGAAATCTCAAATCAAAGTTAATGTTGCATTTTAACACTTGCTATCCTTTCATTCTATATTACTGTTGTTGTTTTTCAGTCATTAAGTAGCATCTGACTCTTTTTCAGAAGGAAGACACACTGAAACCATACTCACAGAAAACTAGTCAATCTAATCACACTAGGACCACAGCCTTGTCTAACTCAGTGAAACTAAGCCATGCCCGTGGGGTAACCCAAGACGGGCGGGTCATGGTGGAGAGATCTGACAGAATGTGGTCCACTGGAGAAGGGAATGGCAAACCACTTCAGTATTCTTGCGTTGAGAACCCCATGAACAATATGAAAAGGCAAAATGATAGGATACTGAAAGAGGAACTCCCCAGGTCAGTAGCAGCCCGATATGCTACTGGACATCAGTGGAGAAATAACTCCAGAAAGAATGAAGGGATAGAACCAAAGCAAAAACAATACCCAGATGTGGATGTGACTGGTGATAGAAGCAAGGTCTGATGCTGTAAAGAACAATATTGCATAGGAACCTGGAATGTCAGGTCCGTGAATCAAGGCAAATTGAAAGTGGTCAAACAAGAGATGGCAAGAGTGAACGTCAACATTTTAGGAATCAGTGAACTAAAATGGACTAGAATGGGTGAATTTAACTCAGATGACCATTACATCTACTACTGCGGACAGGAATCCCTCAGAAGAAATGGAGTAGCCATCATGGTCAACAAAAGAGTCCGAAATGCAGTACTTGGATGCAATCTCAAAAACGACAGAATGAGGTTCGTGACATTGTACAGGAGACAGGGATCAAGACCATCCCCATGGAAAAGAAATGCAAAAAAGCAAAATTGCTGTCTGGGGAGGCCTTACAAATAGCTGTGAAAAGAAGAGAAGTGAAAAGCAAAGGAGAAAAGGAAAGATATAAGCATCTGAATGCAGAGTTCCAAAGAATAGCAAGAAGAGATAAGAAAGCCTTCCTCAGTGATCAATGCAAAGAAATAGAGGAAAACAACAGAATGGGAAAGACTAGAGATCTCTTCAAGAAAATTAGAGATACCAAGGGGACATTTCATGCAAAGATGGGCTCAATAAAGGACAGAAGTGGTATGGACCTAACAGAAGCAGAAGATATCAAGAAGAGGTGGCAAGAGTACACAGAAGAACTGTAAAAAAAGATCTTCAAGACCAAGATAATCATGATGGTGTGATCACTCACCTAGAGCCAGACATCCTGGAATGTGAAGTCAAGTGGGCCTTAGAAAGCATCACTATGAACAAAGCTAGTGGAGGTGATGGAATTCCAGTTGAACTCTTTCAAATCCTGAAAGATGATGCTGTGAAAGTGCTACACTCAATATGCCAGCAAATTTGGAAAACTCAGCAGTGGCCACAGGACTAGAAAAGGTCAGTTTTCATTCCAATCCCAAAGAAAGGCAGTGCCAAAGAATGCTCAAACTACCGCACAATTGCACTCATCTCACACGCTAGTAAAGTAATGCTCAAAATTCTCCAAGCCAGGCTTAAGCAATATGTGAACCGTGAACTTCCAGATGCTCAAGCTAGTTTTAAAAAGGCAGAAGAACCAGAGATCAAATTGCCAATATCCGCTGGATCATGGAAAAAGCAAGAGAGTTCCAGAAAAACATCTATTTCTGCTTTATTGACTGTGCCAAAGCCTTTGACTGTGTGGATCACAATAAACTGTGGAAAATTCTGAAAGAGATGGGAATACCAGAAGACCTGATCTGCCTCTTGAGAAATCTGTATGCAGGTCAGGAAGCAACAGTTAGAACTGGACATGGAACAGCAGACTGGTTCCAAATAGGAGAAGCAGTACATCAAGGCTGTATATTGTCACCCTGCTCATTTAACTTCTATGCAGAGTACATTATGAGAAACGCTGGGCTGGAAGAAGCACAAGCTGGAATCAAGATTGCTGGGAGAAATATCAATAACCTCAGATATGCAGATGACACCACCCTTATGGCAGAAAGTGAAGAGGAACTCAAAAGCCTCTTGATGAAAGTGAAAGTGGAGAGTGAAAAAGTTGGCTTAAAGCTCAACATTCAGAAAACTAAGATCATGTTATCTGGTCCCATCACTTCATGGGAAATATATGGGGAAACAGTGGAAACAGTGTCAGACTTTATTTTTCTGGGCTCCAAAATCACTGCAGATGGTGACTGCAGCCATGAAATTAAAAGACACTTACTCCTTGGAAGGAAAGTTATGACCAACCTAGATAGCATATTGAAAAGCAGAGACATTATTTTGCCAACAAAGGTCCGTCCAGTCAAGGCTATGGTTTTTCCTGTGGTCATGTATGGGTGTGAAAGTTGGACTGTGAAGAAGGCTGAGCGCCGAAGAATTGATGCTTTTGAACTGTGGTGTTGGAAAAGATTCTTGAGAGTCCCTTGGACTGCAAGGAGATCCAACCAGTCCATTCTGAAGATCAGCCCTAGGATTTCTTTGGAGGGAATGATGCTGAAGCTGAACTCCAGTACTTTGGCCACCTCATGTGAAGAGTTGACTCATTTGAAAAGACTCTGATGCTGGGAGGGATTGAAGGCAGGAGGAGAAGGGGATGACAGAGGATGAGATGGCTGGATGGCATCACTGACTCGATGGACGTGAGTCTCAGTGAACTCTGGGAGTTGGTGATGGACAGGGAGGCCTGGTGTGCTGCGATTCATGGGGTCACAAAGAGTCAGACACGACTGAGAGACTGAACTGAACTGAACTGACTCTTTTTCACCCCATGGACTGCAGCATGCCACACTTCCCTGTCTTTTACTCTCTCCCGCAGTTTGCTCAAAATCATGTCCATTGAGTAGACGATGCCATCCAGCCATCTCATCCTCTGTCTTCCCCTCCTCCTCCTGTCCTCAGTCTTTCCCAGAATCAGGGTCTTTCCTCATAAGTCGGCTGTCAGGTGCCCAAAGTATTGGAGCTCGAGCTTTAGCATTAGTCCTTCCGATGAATACTGAGGACTGATTTCCTTTAGGATTGACTGGTTTGATCTGATTGCTGTCCAAGGGATTCTCAGGAGTCTTCTCCAGCACCACAGTTCAAAAATATCAGTTCTTTGACACTCAGCCTTCTTTATGGCCCAAGTCTCACATTTGTACGTGATTACTGGAAAAACCATAGCTTTGACTAGATGAACCTTTGTTGGCAAAATGATATTTCTGCTTTTTAATATGCTAAGTTTGTCATAGATTTTCTTTCAAGGACCAAATGCCTATTAATTTAGTGGCTGCAGTCACCATCCACAGTGATTTTGGAGCCCAAAAAGATAACATCTGCCACTGTTTCCACTTTTTCCCCATCTATTTGCCATAAAGTGATAGGATCAGATGCCATGATCTTAGTTTTTTGAATTCTAGAAAAATTGGCCAACTCTTATGAAGTTATCACAGAATAAACATAAATAAAGTCACATAAAAATTATATACAAACGGGCCTTTGAGTTGCTTGTAAAACATACGTTTTCCATATAACCTAGAAATCACCTTTCGAGATATGCACACGTGTGAATTGAAAATGTGTGTTCACACAGAAATCTGTACACGAATATTCACATCTGCCCTATTCATTGTGCTTCAGTCACTCTGCCGTGCCTGGCTCTTTGCCACCGCATGCACTGTAGCACACCAGGCTTCCCTGTCCTTCGTTGTCTCCCGGAGCTTGCTCAAACTCATGTCTGTCGAGCTGGTGATGCTCCATTCATAACTGCTCCAAACTGGAAAGTACCAAGATGTCTTTGAACAGATGAATGGATAGACAAATGGTAGTACATCCATTCGATGGAATACTACTCAGCTATGTAGATGAACCAGCTATTGTACTCGCGTACAACTCATAAACCAGCTATTGTATTCTCATATACACATGTACATGAGAATATTGACCCTTTAAACAAAAAGAAAAATTTAGTGTGGGGATTATAATGTATGTATAAGTAAAATGGAGAAGGAAATGGCAACCCACTCCAGTATTCTTGCCTGGAGAATCCCATGGAGGGAGGAGCCTGGTAGGCTACAGTCCACGGGGTTGCAAAGAGTCGGACATGACTGAGAGACTTTACTTTCATAAGTAAAATGCATGACAAAGATGGTATGACTGTAGAAGAGCCTGACTTCTATAAGGTTCTTAAACTGTATGTAAAATGGTATAATATCCTGTAGGTAGACTGTGTTAGGTTCAGCAATCACTAAAATAGCAAATAGCAATCACTAAACTAACAAAACAAAGAGTTAAACAGCTAGCAAGACAACACAGAAGACAGAGTAGAATCATACATGATAGTCAATCTGAAAGAAGGCAAAGAAAAGGGAGAAGATACACAGAGGAAGAACAAATAGAAAAACAAATAGGAAGAAGGTAGATTTCAACCCCGAAACATCATTGCTATGACCACCTTTCTCCAGGGAAGGAAACCAAGGCACAGAGAAGGAGCTAGGAGTTACAGAGCCGGGAAGGAATTGGGCAAGGCTTTAATTAAGTCTGCAGACCTGTTCTCCCAACCTCACAAGGAATGTGTCCCCAGCTCTAAAGTCCCTGGAAACTTTTATTCCTCAGCTTTTCCCCTCCTGATAGAATCCCTGATTGATGTGGAGACAGAGGTGCCTGGGGCTACAGAGATTAAAGTGAAGGTTCAGCACCTTCATTTTATAGCTGGGGACCCTGTGGCCCTGCGAGGCAAAGGGGCTTGTTCAAGGTCATGCTCTGAAGTAGGAACACACATATGTGAGTGTGACCCAGCAACCTGGCCTGGCTCTTCCCCACTTCCAGCTGCCAGGCTTCTCGTCCCTCCTCCCAGAGCCTTTCCTCCACCTCCCAAACTGCTGTGCCAACACCTGGCCCTTGATTTTCTCTCCCATCCTAACAGACGTTAATTATAAGCCCTCATCATTGCATTTTCATCATCTTGGAAATGCTCCCAGGTGTTTCGCAGGAGACATTTGTCTGCATTATTTTCCTCCATATAAATTGGTTCAGTCATCCATCTCCCATAATCGAAAAACCCGAAGCTTCAGGTGTGGTTGACTTCTTCCTTCTCAGAGCGCTCCTGGCCCATATGAGCTGAGCAACCCACTGATGATCACTGGTGGAGACTGGGGAAACCGACACCCAGAGCAGGAGGAACTTGTCTGAGCTCACGCTGTAGATAAGAGCTGAGGTTGAACTTGAATTTGGCTGTCTAGGCTCCTGGACCTTGTTCTTTCCCTGCAGCCTGTTTGTACCTGCTGAGTGTCAACTGTGACCGCAAGACCCAACTTCCAAGGGAGGAGGTGGTTCATGAGGTCCAGGTTACTTTGTTTCTGCCCCTGAGCATAAAGTCAACTGATTTCCCTTTAAAACACCTTAATAAAACAGATGATTCACAATCTTTGTGAAAAATGCCATTGATACCAAAAGAAAAAGACTCTTGAGAGTTCTCTGAAGTAATACCATCAGTTTTAGAAGAATATTCTTCTAAGCCTCCTTGGCTGGCTTTTATCCACACCCCAGTCATCCTCCAGTGCCCTCTGTTCAGCTCCGTACCAGTGAGGCTGACCTGTGTGGACCATCTGGCTTCTGTTGGGCTCAGCCTTTGGGAAGCACTGCCAACAGATGCGGGGTGGGAGGCCAGAGAGGTTGGGGGATTTCTCCCTGCTCCCTCTTGGATCTGGCTTTGTGTCTGCAACTCTTGGGTCTCCAGGGACAGGGGCAGGGACCAGGCCAGTTCCTGAGAGAGGTGTCCCCAAGATTCTAAGCCAACTCTGACTTATTTCCTGGGCTCTGCCTGCAACACAGACTGGCCTCCTGCTTCCTCACTCAGTACCGGGGCCCTGGCCCACCTGGGTAGCTGCTCTAGGCTTCCGCTGTCCCCCCAGTTCCTGCGTCCTCAGCTCCACTTCCCTAGGGCTCTGCTTCCCATGGCCAAGCCTCTGACCAACCTGCCTATGCTTCGCTCCTTCACGCATCCTCCCAACATCCTCCATCCCCAGGGTTTTGCAAGGAACAGGTGGTGACAAAGATGAAGACGCCTTCACTGACCAGCTCCTCTCTGATCTGCCACCTCCCCTCCCCTCCCCCATAGGATGTTCCCCAGGACCTTGCATTATGGAGCACACCTCTGTTTTCATCCGTTTCCCTCACTAGAACGTAAATGCCACGAGGGCAGAATTGAGTCTATCTTGTTCATTTTTGTATTCCCGGTGCCCAGAACAGTGACTCTAGATGCTTAATAAGAAGTGCTCAATAAATATCTGTGTTATGATATATTCGGTTCAGTTCAGTTACTCAGTTGTGTCCGATTCTTTGCAACCCCATGGACTGCAGCACACCAGGCCTCCCTGTCCATCACCAACTCCTGGAGTTTGCTCAAACTCATTTTGCAGATGAGGAAACTGAGGCTGAGTTAAGTTTAATGACATCAGTTTAGTTCAATCATTCAGTCATGTCTGACTCTTTGTGACCCCATGAACTGCAGCATGCCAGGCCTCCCTGCCATCACCAGCTCCTGGAGTTGGCTCAAACTCATGTCCATAGAGTCGGTGATGCCATCCAACCATTTCATCCTCTGTCGTCCCCTTCTCCTCCCTCCTTCAGTCATTCCCAGCATCAGGATCTTTTCAAATGAGTCAGTTCTTTGCATCAGGTGGCCAAAGTATACAAATAAGAAAACATGAAATATGGATAAATGCAGAGCTCCCAGTCCAGAGGATGGTATTGGAGGGGAGACAGAAATGCTCAGGTAACCATGGATACAGAGATGCTTAAGGAGGCATCAAGGAGAAGCAGCCTGAGCAGGATGATGGACAGGAAGGAGGAGGAAGACCTGGGTCAGTGTTCACATGCCACACACTCATACACTTTCTGTTCAGGACCTGAGATGGGAGTAAATGCTGGACACATCACAGCTTGCATCTGTCCCAAGGAGCTCTCAGTCCAGCAGAAGACACTCCCCAGGCATCTGCAATCATGGTGATAATCACAAGGGTAAGACATGCAAAAACTCCAGTATTTTGGTCATCTGATATGAACAGCTCATTAGAAAAGTCCCTGATGCTGGGAAAGATTGAGGACAGAAGGAGAAGAGGACATCAAAGGATGAGATGGCTGGATGGCATCACCGATGCAATAGACATGAACTTGGGCAAACTTCAGCAGATGGTGAGGGACAGAGAGGCCCGGCATGCTGCAGTCCAAGGGGTCACAAAGAGTCAGACATGACAGGGTGACTGAACAATAAGACATTCAGTGACTCCTGTTAGAGTAAAAGCCAGCATTGACTGAGCTTCTGACTTCCCAGCTTGAATTGGGTCTTCAGCCCTTTCAATCAAAAGAATCAGGCTGCTTTCACCAAAGAAGGAATTCAGTAGTTTGTAGGACTAAGCAGTTAGCAGGCAACAGCTTCAGACACAGCTGAATCCAGGGGCTCCAATTCCGTATCTTATTCTATCTATCTCAATTTCTCTGTTTTTCTTCTGACTATATGGGGGCATCTTTTGCTTTGGTATGGATTTATTCATGAGGTGGGAAGATGAGAAGGCAAAGTAGAGTCATAACCAATTGCAGTGACTCCAGAGGGATAGCCATATATAAAGCCCTGGTTGAGGATTCTGATAGGTGTGATTTTGGTCACGTTTTTCTTTGGACCAATAACTATATCCAGGGGGAATGGAGGGCTATGATTCATTCAGTCTAAGTTTGCATCTATTTCTAAGTAGGAGAGTGGGATAGAGTCACTGATGGATAAATCTGCCAGAAACTCAGGGCCTGGGGAGAGCAGAGGCTTAGTTTCCTGAAGGAAAGTGGTGGGAGCGATGGTTGCTGAAATTAGAGGGGCAGAGGGAGGCTGCATGGGCCAAAACAGCACATCTGCCAGTTATAGAAGATGTTCCTGTTTCCCTTCCATCAATAAAGAAACCGAGTCTCCAAAAACTTCAGTAACTGGCATAAATTAGCAGATGGCAGTGCAGGATCTCAGACCCCTCTCTGCTGGATGTAAATGGTTTAATAACAAAGCTACGGCGCTTCCCAAAGGCCCTGGCTCCTGCAGTATCTCCAACACTCCAGAACCTGAGTTCCAACAGGTTTAAACTCCTAACTCCTGCCCAAACAGGAAGATCCTCAAAGCTCAGACATTCCGGCCCTGGAGCTTACAAATCTAATCTTCATGAAGGATTTAATTGGAGGCTCCCTTTCCTTCCGGACCACAGGGTGCAGAAAAATGCTGCTCCTGGCAATTTCTTGTCGATTAAGCGGTGCTGAGAGGCAGCTCATCCAAGAGAACAGAGACCAGGTCGGCATCGCCGGGGGCGACATTAGCAGGGAGATAGGGGAAGCGTTAAGGAGGCTGAAGTGTGAGCCGTTTGATGAGTGAACGTATTCTCCAGCGAAGCACACAGCTCCCAACATTCTGACGCAACCAGAGCCTCCCCAAGTCTCCCCTTCGCTCCATCCCTCCTGCTGTCCCCAGCCTGTCCGTGTCATTTAAGGAGTGATTCACAGCTGTATAGCTCAGGGGGCTGGAGGGAACCTGTAGCCCAACCCCACTCACATAACAGAAGAGAAAATGGACTTAAGTTAAGGGGAGGCCAGATGACGTCATGCCCCATGGAGGGTGGGCAACTCTGTGCCACGCCCTCTTCTGGACACTTGCACATATTTATTTAATCCTTATACAAGAACTCTGTGTGTGTGTGGCGGGGTCGGGGGGGGGGGGGGGGGATGGGGCATTATCCCCATTTACCTGTGGGTAAATTAATGCTCTGAGAAATGAAGCGATGTGCTCAGGAGCACAGTGTCAAACTTGACCAGCACCAAAGCCCAAGCTCTGGACCCTGCTGTGCAGGTCACTTGGTCCTTGATCCATCCGCTGTGTACTCTGCTTCATTAACCAGGTCGTGTGATGCTGGAGTTTGCCTAAGTCTGTTCCCCAGACCTCCTTCTTGCCTGCTGGCCTCTGGTTAGCCTCAGACCCTGGAAGGTGCTAGAGGAGGAAGGAAAGGGGGAGGGGAGAAGCTGTTTGAATCCCCTCCCTGCACTGGCAGCAGGAACAGTGGTCAGTGGCAGCTGCAGAGGGCTTGGGGGCGCTCTGGCATCTTTGGGGTCAGCGTGACAACAGCAGTGGCAGCAGCATGCCCCGGAGTCAGCAGGCAGTGCAGTGCCCAGCTGGGAAGCACCTCCCACTCCCTCTGTTTCCTCCAGCCCTAGATACCCTCATCTTTCTGTTTCACTCTTTCAGCCCTTTCAACACTTTATAATCAGCTCCCTGCATTGAATCCTCTCTGTTTGCAATTCCTAGTGGAGTCTCTGTCTTTTTTTGTTGTTGTTGTTTCCCCTAAATGAGCCTGGAGTGAGGCAGCATTTGATATCAGCAGTGACAGCAAGAAACAAGCCCTCGCTGATGGGTTTGGGGCTGGGCTATCTGCCTGGATGAGGCATGAGCACAGTAAAGGAGACCTCACTGCCGGGGCAAAGATGCTCGTGGTTCTTCCTGGCAGGCAGGGCGTCCAGTCACTGGAATCATCCCCTGTGGTGGCCTGGGATGACATGCCTACCTGAAAGTGGCCTTTGTCACACCAGTGGTTGGCCCCTTCTGGACCTGCTCCCCTTCCTGTCTCCAGGACCAGCTGCCCTGATACCCAGGCCTCAGGACCCAGAGTCACCAGTGGTCCTAAACTCTACAAGCCACAATGCTCAGCAGCAGGCCCCGCTAGGCCACTCAGCACAGCTGTCCAGGTGTTCAGTACAAAGCCATATCTTCTCCTGCAGGTAACTGTCCCCCACTTGAAAATGGCTCTTGGGTTTTTACTGGGCCCTGGTAGAGAGGGAATGACTGCTGAGCACTGGGCTGCCAAGTGACCATGAAAGCCAGTGGCCCCTCTTGCCCTTGGGTGGTACTGCCTTGGGTGTTGCTGTGTGCTGTGCTAAGCCACTTCAGTAGCGTCCGTCCGACTCTTTGCGACACTATCAACCGCAGCTCGCCAGGCTCCTCTGTCCATGGAATTTTCCAGGCAAGAATAACTGGAGTGGGTTGCCATGCCCTCTTCCAGGAGATCTTCCCAACCCAGGGATCGAACCCACATCTCTTACATCTCTTGCACTGGGAGGCAGGTTCTTAACCACTAGTGCCGTCACCGAGCGCTGGATTATAGAGTTGGCCTCAGCATCCATCCAGCATCTGGTGAGAGTGGCCTGTGCAACTTGGGCTTAAGCTCTTCCTGAAGACAGGTTTGGAAAGGACTCACAGCACCCTCTCCAGCTGTATGGCCACCTGCTCTCAACACACCCCACTGGCCTCATGCAGCATTCTCCATTGCTGGCCATGTTCATTTCCTGTGGCTGTTGTAACAAATTACCAGACACTTGGTAGCCATACTCCCTCTGGGGGAGAAACTTCCTGGCCTCTCCCAGCTGCCTCCATCTCCACATAGCCTTCTACACCCTGTGGGTCCCTGTATTTCCTTTTCTGTCTCTTAAAAGGACACTCATCATTGGATTTCAGGCCCATCCTAATCCAAGATGATCTCATCTTAAGATCCTTACCTTAATTATATCTGCAAAGACCCTTTTACCAAATAAGGTCATGTTCTGAGGTTCCCAGTGGAGATGGAACAATTCACCCCATTGCACCAAATATGCCAGCAGCAGCCCGAGTGGCCTCTTGCAGTCATACTGATGAGCCTGAGGACAGAAAGCTAGAGGAGACCTCTCAGGGGACAGCTCTTGAAGCTCATCAAGCAGCTATCTCCATCTATTGAACTGGGATGGGGAAATGGCCAGGGCAAAGATCTAATCAATTCACAGGAAATGGCTAACAGTTTGGCTAAACGATCGGGGTCTTGCAGAGAACCAGATGAAAGAATGGGTGCCAGGGGGTTGGGGGTAGATGTGTGTGGATGGACCTCCCAGAACAACGTACCAGTTCGGTTCCGTTCAGTCCCTCAGTCGTGTCCAATTCTGTGGCCCCATGGACTGCAGCACACCAGCCTTCCCTGTCCATCACCAACTCCCGGAGCTTACTCAAACTCATGTCCATTGAGTCAGTGATGCCATCCAACTGTCTCATCCTGTCATTCCCTTCTCCTCCTGCCTTCAATCTTTCCCAGCATCAGGGTCTTTACCACTGAGTCAGCTCTTTGGATCAGGTGGCCAAAGGATTGGAGCTTCAGCTTCAGCATTGGTCCTTCCAATGAATATTCAGGACTGATTTCTTTTAGGATGGACTGGTTGGATTTCCTTTCTGTCCAAGAACAGCGTATAATGTGAGGATATTGGGACCCAATAGACGCTCACTCAGGAGCACTCACCGCCCAGAAGTGGCTCTTGGCAGTCCCAGCCGCAGTCGTGGGCTCTGTCAGCCGTAGCAGTGAGTGGGTGTGGGCTCTAGTGGACCTTGGTGGGTCTGGCAGTGGAGGTCAAGGGTGGCCCCAGTGGCTCTGTCTCCACCAGAATCACAGCCAGTGCTCCTGGCTCTGGCTATACCACCTTGTGGGAACTAACCTCTAGGTTATCTCTACTTCCCTTTGGTTCCTTCTGCTCTTCCAACCTTCTCATAACTGGTTCCTTTTATTAAATCCCTCCATTTGAAACACCTGGTATGGCTTCTGCACGACCAACCCCGGCCCTGCCTTCAGGGTCCGCAGCCAGCCCCTGTATTCCATGGGCCCACCTGCCTCACTTCAGCACAGCGCCCTGTGGCTTGGCCTGACTTCACCTGGGAGGAGGCCGGCCCATCACCCTGACCACCTGCCACCTAGCAGATGCACAATGATTTTTTAAAAAGGCACATATTTTTACCTGTTGATATTTTCAACCTGACCCTAACGCTAACACTTGAGAATTATCAAAGTAGAGCTTCCAAGACTGCAGGGTGTATAAGGAGAGACAGAGAGAAAGATGAGAGTGTTAGGACATGACAACCAACGCCTCCTCCAGATGGGGGACCAAATCTTTAAGGTCATCCGATGTCAGAGCCAGCAGGGGCAACCAGACCACCAGCTCCTGCCCCTCCTGGTTCTGAGCTCTGGAGACACGCACACAGAGGTGAGGCGAGTGCCCAAGGTCACAGGTCAGGCTGTGCCTGCTGGGACAAGAACTCCAGCTCTGGACTTCATCCTGAAGCTGGTGTAGAAGCAGCCCAGGCAGCATCTTGCATCGTGACACATAACACGCATTTCTTATTTGTGGTGTGATGCCTACTTCTATTTCAATAACTAGCAAGGGGAAGATGAAATTGCCATCCGGAAAATAAGAGAACAGCTCCTGAAGTAAGACGCACCTCCCCCCACCATCACCCTAAATTCCCTGCCAGCACTTACGCTCAACACCAGGGCAATTAAATTTTACATAGTTTTTCTTTTTTAACACTTCAATAAATATCGCCTGTGAAAATCAATTGGCATTTTCTGTACTTAATGCATAATGGCTGGTCTTATAAATTTAAATTATCCCTATAAATCTAAATTAAATGCCCAGGTTTCAATGTATTTAGGACACTTAATTAATAAGGTGCTAGCACAAGACCACTGCTAATCTGTTTACTTGAAGTGAGCTTTCATTTTTAAAGCCTATATTTCTCTGCAGTGTGTGGGTGGGAGGAAGAAGGGAGCCCAGGGTCCCTGGGCAGCTTGCTAGCCGCTGTGGGCACTGCCCATCTTTATGGCACCTTCCAGAGTTGCCTGGGCCTCCCTGTATTCAGCCTCCTCCCTCCTCTGGGTCACCTCCCTCCTGTTGCCCAAAGAGAAGGTGACCAGAATGTCCTGAAGGTTGGAGGAACCCCTGACAGGCTCAACCACTAATGCCCTGTGTGGCCACTGAAGAGTTGCTTGCCCTCTCGGGGCCTCTTGCATAATAAGGAAGGGCCTTTGCAGCAGCTGCGAGGAGGGAGCTGTGAGGGATGGGGGCGCTGGAGAGGTTGGTCCAAAACCTAATAGCAATGTGACCATGGACAAGCGACTTAGCCTCTTCGTATCTCGTCTTCGCCTTCCGTACACTGTGGACAGTGACGGCACCCAGCTGGCACGGCTGTGATGAGCCTGGGACAAAGTGATGGTGATGTGCTCAGTTTATAGGCCTGTCAGTGTCAGGGCTGTCATTCTCCCACGGGTCCATCTCTCTGGTAGCTTTTTGAATGGTTATCAGACAGTGATAAAAAGATTTGGAGGAAGTGATAAGGAAAGCCAGAGGACCTGGAGGGCTAAACTGCCGGCAGTCAGTGACTGTGCCTCTCTCTGGGTCTCACGCCCTTCCCCTCCCTCTCGGGTTCAGGACGTGCCACCTCTGTTCACACTTTGGACAGCCCAAGGTCCTGGGCTGGGAGCGGCAGTTTCTGTGAGTACCCAGGAAGAGGAAGCATGCATCTGGAGAGGATCACGGCCCCAGGAAAGCCCCCACCTCCAACTCTGGGCAGAAAGCCGAGGTCTGAGACAGACGGTCATCAGGGTTGGGAGGGGAGAGTGGAGTCTTGGCACCCAAACACCCAGAACCCCCCTGGGAGTCAGGCCTGTGTCCCGACCCCTCCCAAAGGACCATGTCTGCAGGAAGCTCCCAGAAAGCTTCCCAGCCCGGCAGTAGGCTTGGGAAGAGTCTGCTTACTCTGGGTGGGGGGCGGGAAACAAAAGGGCCTTCCTTGGCCCCCTTGTGACCTGGCTCCAACTGGAGCCTAGAGATGAGGTCTGATGTGTGGACAGCGCTGTCACCTGGGGATGCCCGAGGCTCCTGGGAGGGCCGGGGGATGAGCTTGGAAGCTCTCCAGTGGACCCCACTGACAGGTCTAGGAGCCTGTGTGCAAGTCACACTGAGACCAATGAGAAGCAGACAGGCCATTGGAGATGAGGAGCCTTAGGGGAACTGGTCTCTACGTGCTTCTCCTGTGTTTATCCCATGTTTATCCCCATCACGGGGTGCCACACGGCTGCAGATCTGGTCATCAAGACCCACCACCCCTTCTGCCCCATCTCTGTGATCACCAAGTCCTCTCTCCTCTGCCTCCTCCCAGGGTTCTCCCAGGGAAGGCTTTCTGTTAATCCCTGTGACCTTCATCCAGGAAATCGTGAAGCACAAAGGCCTCCTAACTGGTTCAGGCTCCATCTGCCTGCAGCCCACCCTCTCAACCACTTCCCCCCACCCCACCCTCTTCATCAGCTCCCTCCACCCCCCATCATCCTTCCCACACCCCACCCTCCCCATCACCCCTCCCACACCCCACCCTCCCCATCACCCTTCCCCATCACCCCTCACCTCTACCCCACCCTCCTCATCAACCTTCCCCCGACCCTCCCCACCACCTTTCCCCCCTCCGCCACTTCTCTCACTACCCCTCCCATACCCTACTCTCCCCACCACCACCCCTGCCCCTTTCTCTCTTACACCTCTCCCTCCTCCACCTCCTAAACAGCATTAAGATCTTTCTAAAATACACATCCTGCTGAATCTTTCCAGGGCTTCTTGTCCCTGAGGGCTCCCATTGCACTCAGGGTCAAGGTCACATTTGTCCCTGTGAGGATCCATCAGGATGCAGTCCCCACTGCTTCCCCCTTCTTCTCAATCTTTGGTTACCTCCACCCCACCCCCCAAGCTGCCTGGACCACACGGACCCATTTTCCATACTGCTAACACGTCTTGGTCACTTGTTCTCTCCTGGACCTTTGCACAAACTCTTCCCTCCCACTTCACTGACCTCCTCTCCCTGGGCCTCCTGATTTCCACAGGAACGTCCCCTCCCAGGGAGGCCCTGACTGCCTACTCTGAGTGGGGCCTCCCCTGTGCTCTCATGGTACCCAGAGCCAGCAATTAACCCCCTGGACCTCACTTTGGGCCGGAAACTAAGCTACTATTGGCCAGAATCTCTGTTACATGCAGCCGAACCCAGTAGTAATGGATCCAGACAGATCCCTGTTCTGTCAGTGACCAGCTGGGTGGCCTTGGGCGAGTCCCTTAACTTGTGAAGCATGGTTTCTTCATCCATTCAACGGAGTTAACAGACCCTAGCTGGTAGGTACAGTCCACAAGGCGGGGGTAGTATCTGGTTCAGAGAACGACCGATACAACGCTAACAACTGCTAACATTTATCAAGAACTTCATGTGCCAGGAATGGATGAAATCACTTTGCACGGACTATCTACCATAATCCTCACCAAAACACTGTGTGATATTTAATGTTGTTATCACATGCGAGACAAGAAAACGCAGGCACAGAGAGGTTAAGTAACTTTCCCTAGGATGCACAGCCGTCGCAGAGGTGGGTTGTAAACCAGATAGGTTCCACCGTGCCGCACTGCCCTGGCACAATAAACAGTTGTTTGGTAGAGGAATGAACACACAGCATGACTTGCTCAAGGACATGTGGCATCTTACTCCAGCCCCTTCTGCTGCTATCTCAGATTTCAGGGAAATGCCGGGTCAGGGATGATGTGGGTGGAGCCCCTGAGCCTGCCCCACCCCCACCCCCACTCAAGACCACCCCCATCCACCCCACCAGGATTCATGACTCTCCAGGTGCAGAGCTGGGCTGATTTCTGGACACCCTCTTATGGGATCTGTGATGGAAGCAATGTATTTGCTTGTACGTTAACTTTTATTACTTATTGATTTTTCCAGTTTGCTTTAGCTATGTCTACTTTTGTTTGTTTAAAGTAATAGATGCTTTTTGGTGGGAGAAGCAGGATGCAAAATCCTATGATCTGAAGATCATATTAATGGCCCATCGTCTCGTGAGGAGGGCAGGGGACAGAGCTTCGCATCTCTCTGGCCACAACCACTAAGCTGGAAGAGCCCAAAGGAGGCCTTGCCCCTTTCTGGTTGTGCGAGGATCCCTGAGTCTGGGTCTGGTGAGCAGAGGCAGAGGGTTCTAGCGGTGAATGCAGGGCCATGTCCAAGGCCAGCAAGATGCTCTGACAGCACGTAGGGGAAGGGACTGTGGGGTAGCCAACAGCTCTGCCAGGCCAGCCCAGGTGACAAGAGATCAGCCGACAATCCAGCTCCATCTTCCTTCTCTCCCTTGGCTGTTTTTGCTGCCGTTTGCCACCATCCATAACTTAGCAGGGACTCTGAATTTTCTAACCCTTAACTTTCAGAACCTTCACGCCTGCTACACTGCCCTGGCACACAGTAGGTTCTCTCTCAGTAAATAGCTGCTGAGTAGATAAATGAACACATAGCGTGGATACAGACACCAAAAATATAGGCACTAATACTTTTTGGTAAATTGTTCAGTACATTAGTCTTTTTGTGGATAAGTTTCCTCTGGGTGGCTGAGCTCTAGAAATGTGTTCTCAGTGAAGTGCCCTAACCCTGATGGAGAGTGAAGCAGACTAGGAGAAGGGTGTGATTTTCTGGGCTGGATGCTGATGGGAAGGGCCGAGCAGTCCGAGGAGAGGCACGTGCTTGGTGGTGAGGAGCACAGAGCGGGAAGCCACACCCACAGCTCTGCTCTAGAAAGACCACCTTCAGGCCACCCCCAGGCCCTGCCCTCAGGCTTCATCCCCTTACAGAAGAGCCTTTCTCCTCTCCTTGCTCTCAGGACATGCAGGTGAGCCCCAGCCCTGGCCCCAGAGGTCAGCTGGGAGTGAGTTTCTTGCTCATCCTTTTCTTTTGACTTAATTATTACTACTTTTAAACTCAGAAGCAATGTCTGAACCACAGCTGTGGGTGAGGAAGAAACCCTGTCCCTGTGAATGAGAAGACGTGACACCTCCAAGGCCAGCAACCTGGACCACTCACTTCCCTCCGAGGCCTCAGTTTCCTCATCTGTAGAATGGGCCTCTAGGAGTCAATGCCCTAACCCCCTTTCAGTGCTATATTCAGGTTCTGTCTGGCTCGGGCTGGTCTCAGCCATCCTCGTGGGTCGCCAGGAGGCCTGTGTGTAGAAGAGGACCATTTACTGAGCACCTGCTGAATGCCTTCATTGTCTCCCTCGGTGCTCACAGCAGTTAGTCCTTCTGGGGATCCTCCTGTGTCCCTACTTTCCAGATGAGGGATCTCAGGCTTGAAGAGACACCCTGTGTCACTCAAACAAAAAGATGTTAAGCCAGGTTGGAGATATTCTGGAGCCCAGGATTCTCCATCTCCACTCAGCAGCTGTGAGGCTTGGAAAAGTGGCCATACTTCTCTGTGCCTCAGGCTCCCATCGGGAACGGGCCGAAGGCTTCCCTGAAAGGCTGATGTGAAGGTTAAACGGGTTAGTCTATCTGCGGGGCTGAATTTGACATAAAATAAGCGCTTAGTACGAAGAAGGTACTGGCAACCCACTCCAGTGTTCTTGCCTGGAGAATCCCAGAGATGGGGGAACCTGGTGGCTGCTGTCTATGGGGTCGCGCAGAGTCAGACACAACTGAAGTGACTTAGCAGCAGCAGCAGCAAGCGCTCAATAAATGCCCGTTCCTTTTAGGCTCACTGGAAACTCCTCATCTAAGCTGGAGGGGTGATCATGAGGAGAGCTGCTTAAAAAACTGGAGCCCGTGCGTGTATCCCTCCTCATGGGGACGGCTCTTCCCAGCCTTGGCTCTTCCCAGCCTTCACTCCCCGAGTTCCAGGTCCCAAAGCCCGTGCTGATTTTTGTTTAAAAACTAGAAGAAACAAGATGCTTCATGGTCAAGTAGGGTCTTTGATCTCAACAGTGAGATGAAGGGCTTCTCTGGGAAGTCGCTCAGAAATTCCACAACCACGTGCACAGCCGTCTCTTTCACCAGCTGTCAGCGATGTGTCAGCCGCCCAAACCAAGCCCCCTCCTTGCCGCTTGTCACTTGGTTTGCTCCTTTTTCTTTCATTCATTCAGTCAACAAACGCTTGTTTTGTGAGCAACTGCTATGTGCTGGGCCCTGGGCCTGATGTCGGAAGGCGCTCCAGCTTTCCCAAAGCTGTGCACTGTCTAGAGAAAGGAACGCGATGATCTAACAGTCTCGCCGACAAATGTGGAATGGGGATGCGACATGTTCCGTGGAGAAAGGTGCTGTGTTTGTTTCGGTGTGTGTGCACACCAGGGAGTAAATGTATGCCTGTGTCCACGTGGGTGCACACGCGCATGTGCATATGTGTGTATTGTGCAAGTGTGTGCATGCGTGTGTGTGTGTGTGTGTGTGTCTGTGTGTCTGTGAGTTGTCTGGGAGGTCAGGGAAGCATTCCCTGTCTCTGTCTCTTGTCTCACACACACAGCCTGTCCTGATTGGCTCGTGGAGTAAGATCGGTGTCTTCCTGGGTTTCTCTTCTCAGCCTCACTCCCACCCTCTGCTGTCCTCATGTCCTCATTGCCCCCTGCTCTCTCCTCTCCCTGCAGGTGAGGGTGGCCATGCCCTTGGAAGGGTCACCTGAACAGTGGGCACTGCGGGTCCTGGAGCTGCCTGACTTCCCACCCAGCAAGACACTAACTTGGAAGAAGCTCTTTGCTACCTAGGGCACAGCTCCTGGTGCTGGAGGCGTGCACAGACCTCCCTGCTTTGTAACGCCCTCCTATTGGTGACAGTGGGACAAGTAACTCCAGAAGACCAGTAACCCCAGGAACATTAACAGGGTAGCATGAGTCGGGTGACTGGTCAGTGAGCCCATTCTAAGGTGCTTCTGGTATAGCCCCTTCTGCCGCCCCCATGTGTGTTCTTAAGATAGGGTCTAGCCCTTCTTGTTCTCCATTTTCTGCCCACTTCCTGGTACTTGTCAGCTGCCCAGGAGGTGTCCATTTCCTATAGAGCCCTTGGCCTCACCCCCCGGGCCACCAGGCTCTGAGTGGAGCCAGTGTGGGCTGAGGGTCCACCGCAACTCTTCCCCATCTCCTTCCCCACTGGCAGTCATGTCCACAAAGCCGCATCCTGATTGCACTCCACCACAAGTCTTGCAAAGACTTGAAAATCCATTAGAGTTCCAATAAATAGATACATAAAAAAAACCACGGCTTGTTTTCCTCTTGCTCTTCTTTGTTATTGATTAAAACATTATTCCCACTTTCCCATCATTTTCACGCTCCGTTCATCTGTCTCCTTCTTCTGCACCCCCTCCTTGACCAACATGGTCACTTCTTTTCAAAACCAAGGGAACAACTGAATAGTAAACACTGGAGAAAAGACCACCTGCCTCAAGTGGGTGGTGAGGCTCAAGGCAGCTAAGAAGAGATTAGCCTGGCACAGCTGCAGATTGAAGGCTGAGTGGGGCAGAGGACAGAAACTCACACACCCAAGGGCCATACTGTGTGCCCATAGTGTGCTGGGCACACACTTACTCTCTGCTGACCCAGGGCCAGTCACTTCCCTGACATGTGCCTCAGCTTCTCAAGAGCAAAATGGGGACAAGGTTAGCACCTATCTCCTAGGGGTGAAATGAAGATGAAATATACTAATTTGTATAAAGCTAGGGCAAAGCACAAAGGGAGCTGTTCATCAGTTTAGCAACCATCATTATCACTTCCTGAGCCAGCGACCTGCCAGGACAGGTGTTAGGATTTCCATTTGACATATAAGGAAACAGAGGCTCTGAGCAGAGCTATCTGCCCCAAGTCCTGCAGCCCAAAGCCTGTGAGGAAGCTTGTGTGCGGCTGCAGAGAGAACAGTGTCTCTTGGGAGCTCACTCTGCACCAGGCTCTGTACTCAGGCTCCGGAGGCCTCATCTCATGCTAGTGCAACCTCATCTCAAGAGGCAGGAGCTCTTGTGATGCCTCCGTGACAGAGATGAGAAGACAAAAGCTCACAGAGGAGACCCCACCTGCTCAGGACACTTGGGAGCTTGGGAGAAGAGCAGAGGTTTAACCCAGGTCTCTGACTCCAGATATCCTGGTATTAACGACCCCCATTCATTATTAATTCCTTCACTCAACAAGCACATCTGAGCATCTAGTGTGTGCAGGCACTCTTCTAGGCAAGGGAGCCATGTGGATAGGACAGACAGGTCTAATTCCCTGCCCCAGGGGACCTGACATTCTCATGCAGGGAAAAGAAAATAAGCAAATAAACATCTGAATATATGGCACCTGTTGATAAAGGGTTGTGAAGAAAATAAAGCAGGGAGAGGTGACAGAGTGTGGTAGGGGGTCAGGTCATTGCAGCGTCTTTACAGAAGGGACACACACATTTTTCATTAGGCAGGATCTTGGGACATGAGTTGTCCCCATGCCACCTGACACTGAGGCAGCTTGGGGTTTACGTACCCCCTTCACAGAGTCGAGGGATTCAGCCAAAGACAGTTGGGTTAAGACAGGTGGGGGCTTCTGAGCGGGGAGACCAGGAAAGGTTCCCTAGACCAGATGGCACTTGACTTGGTCCCTGAACCCAGAGTGTGTTTTCCCCACTGGAAATGGCATAGGGCAGCTGAAGCCTGCCCTGGGCAGGGGACATGGCAGATGCAGTACTAAAGCTCAGGGTTAGGGGCACAGGTGTCCCAGTGAGGCAGCCGAAGTGGCACCAGTGGCCAGTGTGGCTGACACCTCATCTTTAGGTTCTGACGGCTCCATCCCAATGGGTGCAGTCAGGACAGAAGGATGTAGCGCCCGGAGCACACTTCCAGGTGTACCCGGAGTCAGTGATGACACTAGCGGTCCCTGCGGGACAGAGCCCACAGACGGCAGGTGGGAAGACAGTGGACACAGGGAGGGGGCCATCTCTGAGCCCGGACAGGAGTGGCCTCAACCCTGACTCTGCAACCCTCTCTGGGCCCCCTCCCATCTATAAGCGGGGGTCAGGCCCACCTTGCAAAGCCTCTGGGGGCATCGCAGACAAACTAGCAAGGCACCTGGAGCTAAGAGCAGGTATCCCTGTGAGCGCTGCAGGAGGGCCTGGTGTCAGGCAGAGGCCCTTAGGCTGTGAGGGGTGTGAGAGTTATCAGCAGAGGGGTGATAACAGGTTGTCAAGAGAAGGTTTCTTCACACTGAAGAGCGAGATGACATCAGAAAGTTTCCTGAGAATGCCTCTATAACCCCAAGCTGTCCTGGGTCCCTGAGGATGGGGTCTTGAAGGATGGAGAAACCTCTGGCCCTCCCAGAAAGGATACAAATGCATAACCAAGGCCTTGGGCAGGCCAGACTCTGAGTTTTCACATACTTGAGTTAAGTATAACTATTCAGTTCATTTCAGTTCAGTCGCTCAGTTGTGTCTGACTCTTTGCGACCCCACGGACTGCAGCACACCAGGCCTCCCTGTCCATCACCAGCTCCCGGAGTTTACTCAAACCCATGTCCATGGAGTCAGTGATGCCACCCAACCACCTCATCCTCTGTCATCCCCTTCTCCTCCTGCCTTCTATCTTTCCCAGCATCAGGGTCTTTTCCAATGACTCAGTTCTTCGCATCAGGTGGCCAAAGTATTGGAGTTTCAGTATCAGCATCAGTCCTTCCAATGAATATTCAGGACTTATCTCCTTTAGGACAGACTGGTTGGATCTCCTTGCAGTCCAAGGGACTCTCAAGAGTCTTCTCCAACACTAGTTCAAAAGCATCAGTTCTTTATAGTCCAGTTCTCACATTACTCTCAAACTACTGGAAAAATCATAGCTTTGACTAGATGGACCTTTGCTGGCAAAGTAATGTCTCTGCTTTTTAATGTGCTTTCTAGTCTATTCCCATGTTATAAATGAGGAAACTGAGGCTCAGAGAGGGAAAGTGACATGCCCAAAGTCACACAGCCCAGATTTGATTTCAAGTAAGGCTGCCTGAGCAGAGCAAGCACCATGTTTTCTATCTCATGGAGTCCAGTGCCTTCCTTGCAGGGGGACCTCCAGTGGAGGGAGTGACTTGGGGTTCCACGCTTGGCAGAATTCTCATCACAGTTCCTGTCCTCTGATAACTCCCAACTGTGTTGATAATCCATGGTACTGAAGCTTCTAGAACCATAGGCTCTAAAGGACATAACATCCTGGCTAAGCATACTCTCAGACACTCAGCCCTCTCAGGCTGTGACCTTCATCCTTTGCACAGATAAGAAATCTGAAGCTCGGAGAGGCTGAATGAACTGCCTAAAATTGCACAGCAAGTCAGGGGTACAGGCTGCTCAATTTTCGGGCCACTGACCCACTAGCTTCTAGGTGACTTTCCCTGGCTTTAGCCTCCTTCATGGATGTTAATGAACCCATGACCAGTGGCAGTTCATGTCTGCTTCCTGTCTGATGTTTGCCTGGGGCCCATCCATCAGTATTTATTGAATAACTGAGGAGATGAACCAGATGCCAAGCCCTGTATATGTATTATGTCACTTAACCCTCACCATCCCTCTTCACAGCAGGAGAGGTAAGCCCCATTATACAGGTGTGGAAACTGAGGCTCAGAGACAGGAAATACCTTGCCCAAGGTTTCCGAGCTGGTGGAATTTGAGCAGGAAGTCACCTTCTCCTTGTTCCCCACTCTCCCTTTTTGCATCTCAGTTGCCTCTCCACCCATGCTCATATTAGATGCCTGAGTTTTCTGCTCTGCAGTGTCTCTGAGGGTCCCAGAGCTCCCAACAGGACCAGTCCCTGGACACCTCTATCATAAGCTTTGCTGAAACTTACAAGGTCATATGGAGAAGGGAATGGCTACCCACTCCAGTATTCTTGCCTGGAGAATTCCATGGACAGAGGAACCAGGCAACCTATACAGTCCATGGGGTGCCAAAGAGTCCGTAGGGTCACAAAGTACGATGAACACTTACACACTTACAAGATCATGAGTTGTCTGGTCTTAAGCCAGAGAAAGGAGGGTGGGCTACAGACACTCCCATCTGAGTCCCCCTGTCTCTTCCCTGGGGTTCACCTCTAACACAGCAAGACCTCTGCTCTTAGCAGGATCTGAAGACACATTTGTGAGCACACACAGACTCGTGCCGTGGTTCTGGCTCTGGCCATGAGAGTTGGCATTATCAGACTTAATACCATGCTCAATTTGATCTCCATGTTTAGCAATTTGATCTCCAAGCTTAGCAAAGCAGATTTTCCTCATTAATCTACATTTATACTTCAAGGCAGCGCAGCAAAGTTCAACCCATTTTTACTTAGCTGAATGAACATGAAAAGGTCAAAAGACTTCTTCAGAATTAGAGAGCATCTCCCTCCTGCTTTCTCCCTGCTCCAGCCAGCCTTGCCCCTTCTCCTCCTGGTCTTTCTCTTCTGCTTCTCTGCTCCTAAAATCCCCAAGGATGTGCCTATATGTCCTGAGTCAGGTAAAGTGAGAGATGAACTGCCTAGGGCTGGAGGGGGTGGTGACCTTGGGTCAGGCAGACCCAGACTTGAGCCCACACTTTTTCACTTTCTCAAGGTGCAACCTGGAGCAAGAGGCTTGATTTAAACATCTCTGTAATGGCCACGAGACCCACACCTACTCCACAGGGCTGTTACAAAGATTAAATGAGATAATATACATGTTAACATGGTGCCTGGCGTGAGGGAAGTGATCAGTGACTGCACTGGGTAAGTTTTAAAATGGATACTAAAGGGCACCAGAAGCAGAGGTTCTAGGTCCACCTTGGCCCTGAAGCACATGTGATGTACCTAGCTCTGGCGGGGGGTGGGGATATGGAATCTGATCTTTCATTCAAGAAATAAAGGGTTTAAATTTAGTTTAATCAAAGGATAGTGAAGCTGGAAATGCTATTGGGAGCTATTCACGTGATGGGTGGCAAAAACTGAGGTCCTCAGACTCAACTCACTAGAAAGTAACTGATGGGTCGCGGTGTCGTGGCTGGGGACTATGGGAGAGCTGGACTGTGAAGAAGGCTGAGCACCGAAGAATTGATGCTTTTGAACTGTGGTGTTGGAGAAGACTCTTGAGAGTCCCTTGGACTGTAAGGAGATCTAACCAGTCCATCCTAAAGGAGATCAGTCCTGGGTGTTCATTGGAAGGACTGATGCTGAAGCTGAAATTCCAATACTTTGGCCACCTGATGTGAAGAGTTGACTCATTGGAAAAGACCCTGATGCTGAGAAAGACTGAGGGCAGGAGGAAAAGGGGATGACAGAGGATGAGATGGTTGGATGGCATCACCAACTTGATGGACATGGGTTTGGGTGGACTCCAGGAGTTGGTGATGGACAGGGAGGCCTGGTGTGCTGCAGTCCATGGGGTCACAAAGAGTTGGACACGACTGAGCAACTGAACTGAACTGAACACACACTACTATATATAAAACATAACTAATAAGGACCTACTCTATAGTACAGGGAACTCTACTCAGTAGTCTGTAATGGCCTATATGGGAAAAGAATCTTAAAAAAAAAAAAAAAGTGGATATATACATGTGTGTGTGTATATATATATATAATTTATTTTGCATATACCTGAAACTAACACAATGTTGTATACCAACTATACCCCAATATTTTTTAAAAAATA
The DNA here is from genome assembly GCF_055505025.1 of Bos grunniens. NCBI lineage: Eukaryota > Metazoa > Chordata > Mammalia > Artiodactyla > Bovidae > Bos > Bos grunniens. Next base: position 13,605,203 of record NC_141166.1, read on the forward strand.
AAAGAATAACTATATACCCAGAGCAATCAGTTAAAAATAAAGAAAATACAAATTGTTAATAACAAAAGAGGCAACATCACTATATATTCTACAGACATTAAAAGGATAGTAAGGGAATTTTCATAACAACCTTATGACAATATAATTTGCAATTTAGATGAAATGGTCAAATTACTAGAAACACTCAAACTACCAAATTTCACTCAAAAAGATATAGATAACTTGACTATTCCTATATCTCTTTAATAAATTGAATTTGTAGTTACAACGCTACCATAAAGAAAACTCTGGAACCAGATAGCTTCCCTGGTAAATTCTATCAAACATCTAAGGAAAATATAACACAAATTTGACAGAAATAATAACTCCCAACTCATTTTATGAAGCTAGAATCATCCTGATACCAAAACCTGACAAAGACATTAAAAGAATGGAAAACTATAGACCAATAACCCTCAAGAACATAGATGTAAAAATTCTAAATATTTGTTTAGCAAATAAATCCAGTGGTATATTAAAAAGTTAATACATCATGTTCCAGCAGGAGGGTTATCCCACAAATGCAAGATTGGTTTAAAATTCAAAAATCAATCAAAGAAACTCCTTATATTAACAAACTTAAAAGGAAAGACCATATGCCCAGCTCAGCAGATGCAAAAAAAAAAAAAAAATCGACAAGATCCAATATAAATTTGTCATGAAAAGTCTCAGCGAAGTAGGAATAGAAGAGAACTTTCTCATTCTGAAGAAGGATGTCTAGAATTTAACATCATACATTATAGGAAAAGACTGAAAGTTTTCCCAATAAGCTCAAGACACAAGATAGGGATATCCACTGTTACCATTCATATTCTACATTGTGCTGGAAGTTCCAGCCAGTGCAATAACATAAGAAAAATAAATTAAAAGCACCCAGACTGATAATAAGGAAGTAAAATTGCTTTTTCTTGAAAGAGACATGATCATCTACATAGAAAACCTGCAATGGAACCCATTTAAAAGAGTAAGTATGTTTAGTAAGGTTGCAGGATATACAAAAATCAATTGAATTTCTGTATACTAGCTTACTCCTTGGAAGAAAAATTATGAAAAACCTAGATAGCATGTTGAAAAGCAGAGACATCACTTTGCCAGCAAAGGTCCGTCTAGTCAAGGCTATGGTTTTTCCAGTGGTCATGTATGGATGTGAGAGTCAGACTGTGAAGAAAGCTGAGTGCCGAAAAATTGATGCTTTTGAACTGTGGTGTTGGAGAAGACTCTTGAGAGTCCCTTGGACTGCAAGGAGATCCAACCAGTCCATTCTGAAGGAGATCAGCCCTGGGATTTCTTTGGAAGGAGTGATTTATTATTATAAATATATAATATATAATAAAATATTATGAATATAAATATATAATATATTTATATATTTATAATATAAATATATATGATATACATATTATTTATATAATATAATATATAATATAAATAATATGAATATAAATATATATAATATATATTTATATAAATTATATATAAATTTTATATAAATTCATATTTATATTTATACTCAATATCTTGTAATAACCTGTATTGGAAAATAATCTGAAATTTATATATTCAGATATATATTTATATATAAATATATATATTAAAATATATTTGTATTTATGTTTATATAAATTTATATATATATATTTCATATATATATGTAACAGAATCTCTTTGCTGCATACCTGAAACTAACATAATATTGTAAGCCAAGAAAAATGAAATAAAAAGAATTATGCTAAGTGAAAGAAACCAGGCAAATAAAGAATGCATCTTGTTTGATTTCATTGATCTATTCTAGAAAATATAAATTAAACTATAGTGACAGAAAGCAGATCAGTGATTGCCTGGGGAGATGAATGGGGCTTTCTGGGGAGATGACTAAGGAGCTGAAGGAAAACTTGGGAGAATGATGGATATTTTCATTATTTTGATTGCAGTGATGGTTTCATGAATGCATACGTATGTCAAAACTTATCAAAATTTCCCTTTAATTATGTCTTTAAATACATCACTGTTAATATGTTTAATTTATCATATGTCAATTATATTTCAATGAAGTTGTTAAAAATATCCACTGCAATTGATGAGCTTTGCACAGGAAAGAGCATGTCTTCCAACCAGGGAAAGCCAGGCCTGAACCCTGAGGGTTTTGCACAGGAGACTGAGACAGACAGCCAGGCAGATGGGAGGGAGGCAGGCAGTACCATGGAGTCAGAGCGTTTCCAGAAGGAGAGGGGCATGGCTCCTCATGCCATACACCTCCAGCAGAGAAGCAGTCATAAGTGTGACCTTGACAAATCAGGAAGCAGTAGATGAGGCGTGAAAGGCGCCAGGGCAGGAGGTGAAGAGCATCCTGTGGTCCACCTGCTCAAGGTGGAGGGGAGGGAATAGGGGCCAGCAGAGAGCTGGTAGCGTGGAAGGAGCTGAGGTTAAGAGAGATCTTCTTGCTTTTTCTTGATTTTGTTTGACCTGCCCTGCTTTGCTTTTCACATGGAGGTGAGAATTTGCTTTGCAAACCTGATGACAGCGTGGAGGGAGTGAGACTGGAGATTCGAGGCAGCAGAGGATGGAATCCAGGGGAGGCTCGACCTTTGTCAAAGCAGAACATGACTTTGGCGGGGTCAGGAAGATGACAAGCAGGTGGATATGACTATCAAGGTCAGGGAAACCAGGTGCCAGCTAGGGTGCCCTTGTCCCTTGGAAGAATCTAGTGTAACTGGCTGAGCCCTTGGCAGCCTATGACCACTGGTAGTCCTAGACCCCAGAACCCCTCCTCCTGCAACTGGGCTCTTCCATCTGCCTCACTGGCTGTATTTCATTTTGGGTTATTTCAAAGTGCAAAGCTCAGCTCCATCAGTGCTTTCTAAAATATCCACCTACACCAAGTATTTCTGAATTTATTAGCCTTATTGCAAATTTATAGGCACAGAGTCACTGCCTCCCTGGCTGCTCTCCTCTTGTGCCCCACATTCCCTTCTCCAGAAGAAACAGGCCTCCCCATCTCCTGTAGATAGCTTTTACCCTCTCCTTCTAGAAAGTCTTGATACCAGCTGGCTCCAAACCCTCAGGATACTGGCTTTTGTCATCACATAGAATTCTCTTTTCAGACTCTTTTGTACTCTTCCTAAAAAGCATTCTGATTAACAAAAATGTCTTTGTGTTTCATGCATATTAGCATCCCTGTTTTACAGATGAAGGAACAGAGGCACAGAGAAGGTAAGCAACTTGTCAGGGCTCACAGAGCCTGGGAGACATTCTGGCAGCAGTAGCTCCATCTGGGTTGTGGCAGGTAGACCCTTGGTTTCTATCCAGAGAACCCTGGTCTGATCAGGGCTCAACCACTAACCAGCTGTCATAGTGCCCACATCATAGGCCATCTATGGGGTAAATGAACTGACACATCTCATTTCAGTTCAGTTCAATCGTTCAGTCGTGTCCGACTCTTTGCGACCCCATGGACTGCAGCACGCCAGGCCTCCCTGTCCATCACCAACTCCCACAGTTAACCCAAATTCATGTCCATTGAGTCGGTGATGCCATCCAAACATCTCATCCTCTGTTGTCCCCTTCTCCTCCTGCCTTAAATATTTCCCAGCTGCAGGGTCTTTTCCAATGAGTTAGTTCTTCGAATCAGGTAGCCAAAGTATTGGAGTTTCAGCTTCAGCATCAGTCCTTTCAATGAATGTTCAGGACTAATTTCCTTTAGGATGGACTGGTTGGATCTCCCTGCTGTCCAAGGGACTCTCAAGAGTCTTCTCCAACACCACAGTTCAAAAGCATCAATTCTTCGGCGCTCAGCTTTCTTTATGGTCCAACTCTCACATCCACACGACTACTGGAAAAAACATAGCTTTGACTAGACGGACCTTTGCTGGCAAAGTAATGTCTCTGCTTTTTAATATGCTATCTAGGTTGGTCATAACTTTTCTTCCAAGACACATCTCAGGTGTTTGCAACATCCAGGCACATAGTAGGTGCTCAAGTAAATGCAGCCACTCTTGTTCTCACTGATGAGCTGATTGTACCTCTCCCACCCCAGGTCCTAGAACCTCTCCCAGCCCAGGTCCCACATCTGGATTCTCCTCCCCTCTCAACCTTACTGTTATCTGATTCCTATTGCTTTCTTCTTTCCAAAATCAGATTAAAACTCATGTCCTGGGAGAAACCCTCCTTAGTTCCCCCTACTTAATATCCTGCTTGGCAGTCTAGTGAAAGATGGGGTAATACAATTTGGGAATTAGGTTAGACTCAATTCTGTTTTCTCCCCTCACCAGTTAGGAGGCCTTAGACTGGCCCCTTTCACTTGCAGAAAGAGCCACACCCAGAAGGATTGCGGAGTTGCAGTCTGACAATTCCAAGTAGAGTGAGTCAGGCTCCTCCCACGCCCCCTCCACCCTTGGCTCCGGCTGCCTCCGCCCTCTGTCCCTCTTCACCAAACTCCTGCTGCTCTGCTGTGCTCACCCCGCACACACTCCCTTCCCCCCACCCTGGGTGTGTGCAGACACCCCCACAGCCTAGCTCACCCCTTTTGCTCATTCTCCTCTCTCTGTCCCTGTCTCTCCCTCTTTCTCCTGCGAAGTACTCCCTGACTCCGAGATCTTCAGCCCTGGTGGTACACACTCCAAGGTTCACAGAGAATTACCAGTTTCTCTTTCACGAGAGGGGGCTTCCCAGGTGGCTCAGCCATAAAGAATCTGCGTGTCAAAGCAAGAGACATAAGTTTGATCCCTGAATCAGGAAGATCCCCTGGAGGAGGAAATGGCTACCGACTCCAGTATTCTTGCCTGGAAAACCCCATGAACAGAGGAGCCTGGTGGGCTATACAGTCCATGGGGTCACAAAGAGTCAGACATGACCGAGCATACATACAGTATGGGCTCCCATCATAGACCGTACATTTCCCCGGGGAGCGGACCACGTCTGCCTGATTAGCCTTGAATCCCAGGGCGCCGCATCTTGTCTGGCCTGTGATTTCTGTGGAATCTTCTATCCACTTAATGACACACTGTCTGGGTCTCAGCCTCAGCATGTGACTCCGGCTCATCCCTACCCTCCCTGGAATGTTATTCCCTCAGCAGTTTAATGAAGGGGCTGGGGACAACGGTCTCCAGGGTCCTCATTTGCTTCTGCCCTTGACTTTGAAGGCAGTTTTTGGACATGTGGAGATCAGTGCTGCTCACGGTCTAATGATGTCAGCAGGATAGGCTGCAGGGACCCCCTGCCCGCTGTGCCCCTGGTTATAAATAACTTTCTCTCCAAGTGCTGGGGTCACCCTCCCCTGAGGGCAGCAGTAGGTGGCCAATCACTCTCGGTGGCTGGAGAACCAACAGGAAGGGGATGTCAGATCTGAGTGGGTGCCCTGGCCCTGTAAATAACCCACTAGCCCAGCTACAAGACCAAAATGGAAGGTCAGTTGGGTCCCTGTTCTGGGCAGGGGCTGCAGTCACCCAGCAATCATCTGCGGGCCTGAGACTAATGGATGACTCTGAGTTGTCAGTTACCCCCGACCAGTCAAATGACTCAGAGCAGAGTCAACTACAGGAGCCCTGGCCTGTTCAGAGAGCTATGGGCAGAGGGGCCCCCTCAGCTGGCCTGCCTCCCAGCTTCAGGTTGGGTCAGCACAGGGCTGTCCTGGGAACACACTGAGCTCCCAGCTCCCTGCTGAGCACTCTCCCAGGCCCTGAGTTAGTGGGTTCTGGAAGGAGTGGCCCCAGTAAGTCCCTCTGGACCTCTGGCTCACAATCCCTTTGTATCATACAAGGTCTGGTAGGAGAAGAGGCAACCAGGGCTGTGGGAAAATCAGACTGGTGACTAGACCTGTGGTCTGAGCTCCCTCCGTGTCATTTGCCTGCAAAACGGGAAGCTGGAGATGCCCACCTGGCAGATGTAATAAGAGGGCTAAGTGACATAATGAGGTCAAACAGCTAAGCACTGCCTGGCCCACGTAGGGTGTGCCTGGATTGGCAGGATTCTGGGAGTGTGTAGAAGGATCAGCTCATACTGGCTTAACCAGACAAGGGCGGTGGCTCTAACAGTGACACCATGACATCTCCTAGAACCCAAGGACAAGGAAGCAGCACAACCTCAGAAGGAGACAGCTCCAAGGAGGGGCCAGCACTCTCTCTTGCTGCCCTTTCCAGATGGAAGCTGGTCACCACAGCTCCCAAGTGCAGACACCTCCATTTGTGAGAATATCCCAGACGAAGACAGATTTCCTCAGTCCCCACCCCAGATTTCTCAGAGAGAGAATCTACCTGGTCCACCTTGGATGGGTTTTCTGCCTGTTTGTTTGGGTCTCACCAGAGAAGGCAGGTCAATCAGCACCTGTAAATAACCTGGAAAAAACCTTGTAGGTGAAGAGGGCTGGGCAGGGGGGGTCACCATGAGCTGGACAGACGCTCTCAGAGGATGAGGCTTGCACCAATTCTGGGGGGTACTGACTGTAACCTGGGGAGCCCTGCCCTTGAAGAATATACTCGGGATAGGGACACAGAGCTGCATCTACATGTGGCCAGCACGGGTCCAGGGAAGATGAACACTTGGAGGGTTCAGTGGGGTGAGAACCAAGCTCTCTGTAAGCCTGCCTCCTCCAGCCCTGCTCTGTAGACACATGAAGAGGAGGCAGAGTGAGCCAAACAGCAGGATCCAGCCTGGATGCTAAGCCTTCCAGTGCAGACATGCCTTTGGGACAGTAGGGGTCCGGCCTTGAGGCAGCCAGCGGGGGCAGCCATTTCATGGCTCTGCCTCAGCTACAAGACCCCATCAACCCAGATCTCTTTACAGCTGCTCCAAAGAGCCAGCATATTTTCAGCTACAATCCTGAGCCCAGGAGGCAAGCAGGAAATGATTCATCCTCTCTCTCAGACATGAAGGCAGACCTGCATTATTAATATTTACCCAGGGGTTTCTCCAAGGGCCCCGAACAACAAACGAATCATTGGGAGAGAAGGGCATGGATCACCAGCATTGCTGAGGTCACTGGCTGCCTCCAAGTGGAGCAAAGGGACCCCCCCAAGTGTCAGGGCTGAAAGGGACCTTGTGGCTCTGTCTCCCCAGTTTATCAGAGGAGAAAACTGAGGTCCCAGGAAGAAAGAGGCTGGACCAAATAAAACCAATAGGATGGTGGCAGAGGACGAAACAGAGCCTGGAAGCTCAGGGAACAGAAAGAGCACAGGCAGTGAGCCGCCCATCTGTAAAATGGGAATGCAAGGGCTGGTCAGGTGGTGTTTGACCAAGACTTGAAATGACCCCTCAGAGTGCCTGACAAGGAGCAGATTCTGCACCCATGAACCTTGGTGAGGCTGCCTTTGGCATTCCCTGCCCCCATGTCCCCGTGTGCTTTGCACTGCCCCCAGCAGCCCTGTCCGTGCCCTCTGACACTGACCTGTTCCACGCAACCTCATGGGGACAGGATCAGGACAGACCCCTGCCCCAGCTGGGCAGTATCTCTTCTATAAATGTGAGACTGAGACTAAAAGGAGCTAGTTGGGTCTGCTGGTTGTTTGAGCTGATGATGAACAAAGTCCCAGTGTGCAGGACACTGAGAAGGGTGGAGGATGAAGTCCCATGGAGAGAGATGGAGAGTGATGTGCCTTCTCGACAGTGCCCATCCCTGGTCTGGGTCCAGGTACCGCAGTAGTTCTGGCTGTTTGCTTTGCCTTGAGCACCTGAGAGACCTTTTCCCTGCAGCTGAGCGGGTTCTGTTACCTGTACTCCAAAATAAGGAAGAACTGCTGGATGTTCAAGGGGGTCCAGGGCCAGGCAGCCGGCTGACTTCAGGGAAGAGAGCCCCCTTCACGTCTGGGGGCCAGGATGCCCTGCTCAGCGCTCTCTCTCCTAGCCCATCTCTTCCCTGCTTTGTTTTCTCCCTCCATGTCTCCCTCTGCCTTTTCTCCTGCACCCACCCCTTCATCTGATTATTCACTTATCCCACAGGCATAGTCTGTGGCCCAGCTGTGCCTGTTCAGCCCCCAGGCTGGCCACAAAGGGGACACTGAGGGGGCTGAGGCCATGCCCTGCCCTTGGGGAAGCTCCTAGTCTGGCTAAGGAAACAGATGAATCCATCAAAACCCAGAGTGATCAGTGCTGAGATAAGGGGAGAGGCTGCATGGGACGGGGAGCCCCGGTGAGGACCCTGACCCTGGACCGAAGTCAGGGAGGACTTTTGGGAGGAGGTGGTGCCCATGCTGAGACCTAGAGAAGACGCAAGGAGCCAGCGCGGGGATGGGGTTAGGGCCGGGGTAGATAGGTTATCACTGGCTGCCGCAACTTGGCACCTGCAGAGGTCTGGCAGAGAGGGAGAGCCGGGAGCCTTGCGAGAGGCAGGCGGTGCCCGGTGGCTGGGGCTGGGGTGTGAGCGTGGAATGAGGAGTGGGAAGGTGGGGAAAGACCGGACAGGACTTCTCTGGGATCAGATCTCAGAGGATGAGGCTGGGCTGTGTAGGCTGGGCTTCATTCTGAAGGCCCTAGGAGCCACGCAAGGATGGGGGAGGGGGTCAGGGAGGAAGGAACCGCTCTGTAGGCATTGGGGTGGGGGGCTTATTCCAAGAGGATACGGCTTCTCCAAGCCCTGGATGTGAAGAAGCCTCCTTCTCCCCCTCCTCCCCTTCCCGCCCTAGCTTTTCCTCTCCTCCCTCCTCTGATCGCCCTGCTTCTCTCAGACCCTCCCCACCTTCAGGCACAGGGCTGCAGCCCGGCAGAGTTGTCCTTGCGAGGATCGGCAGCGCCACCTTCAGGTCAGAGCCGGGACCGCCGCGGGGTCTCCCACACCAGGAAAACGCGGGTCCTTCTCTGCCTCCCCGAGAAGACACGGAGGTGCCCACCCACCTGGCCCGGTCCCAGTGCCTCCTTCTGCCGCCCGCAGCCTCGGGTCTGGCTGCTCTGGGTCGACCCTGGCATCACTACCAGCGCCACCTCTGTCTCCCCTAACAACCCTAATTACCAGGCAAGCTCTTCTCCCAAAGACCAGACGACAGAACTAATGTGCTTAATAGCAGAATTCCTTCCCCTTTCACAGCCCGAGCCCTGGAGTGCCGCCAGCCTGAGGAGGCCAGTGTTCTCTGCTGTCCTGGGAGGGAAGGTCCCAGAGTGGCTCAGCTCAGTTCAGTCACGCAGTCGTGTCTGACTTTTGGCGGACTGCAACACACCAGGCTTCCCTATCCATCACCAACTCCCGGAGCTTACTCTAACTCATGTCCATTGAGTCGGTGATGCCATCCAACCATCTCATCCTCTGTTGTCCCCTTCTCCTCTTGCCTTCAATCTTTCCCAGCATCAGGGTCTTTTCAAATGAGTCAGCTCTTCCCATCAGGTGGCCAAAGTATTGGAGCTTCAGCTTCAGCATCAGTCCTTCCAATGAACACCCAGGACTGATCTCCTCTAGGATGGACTGGTTGGATCTCCTTGTTGTCCAAGGGACTCTCAAGAGTCTTCTCCAACACTACAGTCCAAAAGCATCAATTCTTTGGCGCTCAGCTTTCTTTATAGTACAACTCTCACATCCATACATGACTACTGGAAAAACCAAAGCTTTAACTAAGATGGACCTTTGTTGGCAGATGGGGAACTCAAGGCTTTCACAGAGTGAGTGGGGGTGAGTCACTGAGGACCCAGGAGACCCTTGCACTGTGCACTTCTTTATTTGTTCAATAATCACTCATGGACACCCAAGCTGTGCCAAGTGCAGTTCTGGGACCAGAGACACAGAGACGGAAAGACAGCGGAGGAAATCCCTACATTGGTGAATGTGCTGGTGCTGGGTGCCTGGAGGTAGGACCTGGAATGTGTCAGTTACTGCAGGAGCCTAGAGAGGGTGCTGGCAACACAGGGGTCTTCCAGGAAGTGTGGGAGAGGGGAGCTCTAAGCTGGCTTCACAGAGGAGGTGGCATCTGAGCTGATTCATCCAGGTAGAATAAGAGTTGGCCTGGAAAAGATGATTGAAGAGTCTTTCAGGCAAGGGGAATGGTATGTCCAAAGGAATAGAGGTCAGAAAATATGGGGAGTAATTGAAAATACTTAGGGGAGCAGCAGGGTGCAAGGGATATTAGGTTGGAGGGAGTGACCACACCAGAAAGGGCTTTGAGGGTTTCCTGCTCGCCCTGCACCTGCAGGCACTTCTAATGTAATATAAACTAATAAAAACAATAACACAAACAATTATCATAATTACTATTATTATTATACGGGCTTCCCTGGTGGCTCTGATGGTGAAGAATCAGCCTGCAATGCGGGAGACCCAGGTTTAATACCTGGGTCGGGAAGATCTCCTGGAGAAGGAAATGGCAACCCAATCCAGTATTCTTGCCTGGGGAATTCCATAGCCAGAGGAGCCTGGCGGGCTACAGTCCACGGTGTCGTAAAGAGTCAGACATGACTGAACAACTAACATGGTTATTATTATAGTCGCTAACATCTATTGTGAGCTTTCTGTCTGCCAGGCACTATCTCAAACACTTTACATGTAGTGACTGAGCTCATTTTTATGCAACCCATGAGATAGACGAGGTTGGAAAGTGGCCCAGAGGGGTTAAATCACCTGTCTGGTGTTGCTCGGCCCTGAAGTGGTGGCATACCCTGCCTCCAGTGTCCACTTTCTCTACTTTCACAGCAACCCTGCCCACCCCACCCTCCAGCTTCCAACGTAATGGCTCTGAGATTCTGCCTCCAAAAAAGAAAGCAGCCACTCACTTCCCCAGAGGTCAGAGAGAATTCACATTTTGGAAGAAAACCCACGGAGCCAGGAGAAGACAGCATTTAACCGAAAGCCCCGATTTGTTAATGACGGGTTCTTGCTTCATCTGGGAGCAAGCTGGCTGGAGGGGCAAGTTTGATGTGACCCCTCCCCACCCCCCACCCTCCACCGTCCACCCTCCACCCTCCACCAAGGTAGTTGCGCCTCTTGACCACAGCAAGCTTCAGCATTGCTGGAGAAGCGGAACCACAGCCCACTGCTGCCCCTAGTGGCTGGTGGCGGCACTGGCAGGTCTTCAGTATGAAGGTGGGATCCACTGCCAGGAAGTTCCAGCCCCAGGAAACCCCAAGTTTCCATCTGAGGGCCCCGGAAGACAGGTGACTTCAGGCTCCCATCAGCAGCTAGAGGTTTTATCTGGCTGGACAGAGATTGGGTGTCATCCTCAAATGGGCTTGAGGCAGCACGACTTTCCCTTAAATAGACACGAGGGAAGACTCCGTTGAAACGCTGAGCTGGGGATTCTGCATTGTACTTAGTCACTCGGTCGTGTCCGACTCTTTGCAACCCCATACACTGCAGCCTGCCATGTTCCTCCGTCCATGGGGATTCTCCAGGCAAGAATACTGAAGTGGGTTGCCATGCCCTCCTCCAGGGGATCTTCCCAACCTAGGGATCAAACCTAAGTCTCCCACATTGCAGGTGGATTCTTTATCGCCTGAGCTACAGGGCTGGGGAGAAAGAAGAGCAAATGGACTTGTTTCCAGAAGTGACCCAGGAAGGGAGTTTGGAGTCTGCTTTGTGTCTCTGTGTTATTTTTTTCTCTCCCTATCCTCCACATTTTGCTTCCTCATGACTAAACCAAGCTTCCCAGGTGGCGCAATGGTAAAGAATCCACCTGCCAATGCAGAAGATGCAAGAGACGAGGGTTCAGTCCCTAGGTCAAGAAGATCCCCTGGAGGAGGGCATGGCAACCCACTCCAGTGTTCTTGCCTGGGAAACCCCATGGACAGAGGAGCCTAGTGGGCTACAGTCCATGGGATCGCAAAGAATTGGACACCACTGAGAACACACACACACACACAACTAAACCAAGAGAACACCCCGTGAGCAGAAGTGGGGTCCATAGGACCAGGCCAGAGCAGTTGGTGGAAAGACCAAGTCAGGCTTTGAACCTCCATGCTGGTCTGGCCTCTGTGAGGATGAAGGCAGAGCTGGTCTTTAATGATGGGGAAGCAGGTGTGAGGATGCAGAGAGACTTCAGGAGTAAAATAACACCTGTGCCCCAGCTGTCCTATCCCTGCCCCCACCCCACCTCATACTGCAGGTTCAGTGAATGGTCCCTGTTTCTCAGACTCCTCAGGCTCTGCCAGGCCTGCTCCTGTGTGCATGCTGTTCCCCTGCCCAAGAATGTGGTTAAAAGACCCTCACCCTTCCAGCCACATGCCTCCTCTGCAAAGTCTCCGCTCTCCACCACCCGTGTCCCTGCTTCCCACCCTACACACACACACACACACACACACACACACACACAGATTTTATAAGACTCTCCCAAACCCAGACACTCCCTTTTAGAAACTCCTTCCCCTATTAGATCAAACATCTCAAAATGCCCCCACATCCCCTACTAAATACCAATTATATGTAACTATGCAGAAGCTAAGTTGGAGGAAAAGGTGAGCAGTTGAAAATATTATGCTTTGTAGACATTTGATTAAGCATTTATCAGTTTCAACTTTGCAGCCTTCCCTTTATATTTTGAAGCCAAATAAATTGTTTTCCTGGGCCTTAAACATTCTCACAGGCCCTTAAGGGCTCTTAGGTCCTGGCACTTTGCCCGGAACAGAGAGGCTCGTGGAGAAAATGCTCCCCTCTCCCGTCCCCTCCCCACCCAGGCAGAACCTACATCTCCTTGGCTCCTCTGCAGCATCACAACGCCAGTGAGAGGATGCTGGAATTATCGTCTGTCTGGGATCCCACTGAGGCTGGATGTCACGCCCCAGGGTCACACACAGAGAAAAATCAGTTACTGTTTGTTGCAAGAAAGGATAAAGAGAAGGAGGAAAGGAGAAAGAGAGAAGCCGGAGGAGGAGGAAGAGACTAAGGAGGGAGGGAAGGATGGTGGTTTCAGCAGAGCCAACAAGCAGAAACAGTAGGCAGGATGGTCTGTAGGTCGTGATGGGCTCTCTCCCGTCCCCTCTTCCCCTGGACATTTCCCACGCTGCATCTCAGGGACTCTTCCACAGAGCACCAAGCTTTATCTTCCCATGGAGATGTTACCAGAATGCAATGTTCCTAAGACTCTATTGTGAGACAGGTGTGGGGTGAGCATCAGCCTGTCACCCTCGCTCTGGTCTCCACACATCACATCGCCAGCAGAGGCCTGGGGGTGGGGCTGGCACAGATGGGTCCTCTGATGCTCCTCTCCCAGCAACTGTGTCCTTTGTCCTCTTTCCCAGCCAGTCGGGATGGTGGGGAGGAAAGAGTGTGGACGGCAGAGAGGGCAACTCTGGGCAGTCTCCACACCCTCTGCAGGGAGATGGACATTCCAGCAGCAGCTTGGCTGGTTAGACTTGGATTTGGAAGTCCCGATGTCACATTATGGTCACATAGGATCCCTGCTGACCCCTGAGGGAATGACATTTCCCACCATCACAGCCCCACCTGCAAGTGTCCACCAGACCCTTCTGGGCCTGGACCCACCCACCTCTCCACCCCTATTTCCCACCATGCTCCTCATTACTTACTCCACTCCAGACACACCGGCTACTGGATACTCCCGGGACATTCCAAATACATGCCCACTGCAGGGCCTTGGCACCAGTTGTTAAGGCTCTTTGCACAGATATTCCTGGGCTTCACTCCCTGACTTCGCCATGTCTCTGATCAAGTGTCACCTCCTTGGAAAGGTCTCCCCTACCCTCCCAACCTGAAAGAGCTCCCCCCTTCCTTCCTCTGGGGGACCCACAGAAGGATCAGCTGAAGGTTCCATGAAGGAGTACTGGCTCAGGGAAATCTCAAAGGCAGAAAAGAGATAGTGTGTGGGTGGCACCTACTGTGACCTGGGCCTTTGACTGATCAGTCCTGACTTATTTGATCATAGAGGGCCTTTAAGTGAGGAAGATGTCATCTTCCCCCTTTAATAAGTGAGAAAACCCAGGCTCAGGGAGGTGAAACAACCTGCTGTGTGTGAGTGACAGAAAGCGAAAGCGAAGTCGCTCTGTCGTGTCCTACTCTTTGCGACTGCATGGACTGTAGCCTACACCAGGCTCCTCCATCCATGGAATTTTCCAGGCAAGAATACAGGAGCTGGTTGCCATTTCCTTCTCCAGGGGATCTTCCTGACCCAGGGATCGAACCTGGGTCTCCCGTGTTGCAGGCAGACGCTTTTATCATCTGAGCCACCAGGGACAGAGCCAGTCCCATATCTTTGTCTACTACCCTGGAGATGGAGGTCTGGGATCCTTAGCATTGGAGGTGGTGGCTGATGCCCCATCGTGGGTAAGACTGTCCCAAGAATGTGGACAGTGTGAGAGTGAGAACCAATCTGTAAGGAACACAGGTCAGAGTGGGTTAGCTGGTCCAATGTGGGGTGAGATGGAGCAAAACTCAGCCAAGTGGACTGAGATGGATGAGCCACAGAGGCAGCAGGAGAGCTGTGGAAAAGAGGGACATGGAGAGAGACTGGCAGGAAGCTGGGAAGCAAGTTGTTGAGAGTGGCCGGCAGGGCCTTATGGTGGCACTGACCTCCCAACTTAGCAGCTGTGTCCTGGAAAGATCCCATCCCATCCTTAGCGGGAACAAGGAGGAAGTTGTGTGCTTAGAAGCAGCCCAGCCTGACCACCACAGTCCCACCAGACACCTAACAGAGGTTCCAGGAAGCCGCTGAGATGGACGTGGGAGGAAGGCGGCAGGAAGCCCCTTTGCCCTGGGTATCGGCTGCTGTCCAGCCCCCCAAGGGAGGTCTGAGAGGAATCCTGGAAAGGACTATGACCTCATTTCCCCTGGGAGCCAAGGCCTGGGGATTTGTGAGGGGATTCGTAGAGCAGGTGGGGCTGGCTTCTCAGGCTTGTTAGAGGGAGACCCTTCACCTCCACCCCCAGAAGCCAGAGAGGCCAGGCTGTTTTCGTGATCTAATTAGCATCACTGAGAATTACACTCCACACTCCAGCACGCTCCAGCTCCCATGAAAGCATCGCAGAACTAATTCTGCTTAAATATGAAATGGTTCCTGCCCTCAGGGCCCAAGTTGAGGAGGCACAAACCAGAAACAAGAGTTGTAATTACCAGCTCTGATTAATCAGTGTGAGTTACAAAAAAGAAAAATAAAGTAAAAAATCCATCTCCCTCCATACAACAATTAACAGCACTTTAAGATATTTCTGTTCTTGTAAGGAACACAGGCTACTTATTTCGTATGCCCTTTCCTTTCTTAGCGTCCCATTATCCAGGTCATTTGCTGAGCACCTGCCAAGTGATAGGAGTTCATACTGGCTGCAGGAATGACAAAGAGACACACCAGTCAGGGTGCCTCAACTCCTGGGGCTCACTGTTAGGAGGGGGACATGCCCTTCAAGGAAAAGTCGCACAGACAGCTATACCTTGGGACAAGGTCAACACGCTATGTACACAAGGCAGTGAGGGAGGATCATGCAGGGGACTAATTCAGATGGGAGTCTTAGGAGCTGACAATTCAGTTGAGACCTGAAGGAGCTGGTTACCTAAAGAGTGGGGGTGGGGACAGAGTAATCTACAGAGTGCAAAGGCCCAGCACGTGGAAAGGCCCTGGGGTGGGAAGGAGAGTGTCAGAGGGGAGAAGAAAGGGCACTGGGGCAGAGTGTGATGAGGGGGTAGCATGAGGAGGGGAGGAAGGAGCAGCCAGACCCTGCAGGGCTCACCTGCCTTGACGGCAGGGCGGGAATAACTCAAGGTTCCCCGAACATCACAAGGGTTTGAAGCAAGGAAGGGGCCTGATCAGTTTGGGGATTTAAAAAGCTCGTCTGGCTCCTCGTGGAGGCTGGAGCTGGAACAGGGGGTCCACGGAGGAGGTGAAGGTCCAGGCAGGAGTCAGCGATGGCTTGGACTAGAGCAGTGAGGAGGGGATGGACACAGGGCAGGCTCCGGGAGGTGTTTTGGAGGGTGAGCCAGCCCACCTTGGGGGTGGTGGGGGTGGAGGCAAGGGATTCGTCACAAAGACACCCAGATTTCTGGCTGAGGAGCTGGGAAACGGAGCTGCCGTTTCCTGATAATGTGGATGAGGAGCAGGCTAGCGGGTGAGCCCAGTTCAGCGTGTGGTGTGCGCGGCCTCGTGAAGAAAGGGTTGTCCGGAGGAGAGCAGGGCACAGCCCCGCCGGAGACACCCCTCCATCGGGGATGGCAGTGCATGCCTCCTGGGGAGAGAGGACCATGGGGGAAGAAGGAACAAGGAGAGCATCCTCACCCCTCTGCACCAGGAGCACCCCAGCTGAGGGCTAGGGCTGCATGGCAGAAAGAGCCCCTGCCCACCCCAAGAGGCTGATGGGGGCTGGGGGGCTGTGCGAGGCGAGGCCCCAGCTGGAGGGAGATTGTGGGAGGCTTTCCCTTGTTCTCCCTCTCCCATGGTGCCAGGACAAGGCTGGGGCACTGGCCATGGGCTTCTCACACCCTCCCCGCGGGTGGAGGGGTGGGCCAGCCCAGAGCTCTTGGGGACAGGGCCACGTGCTCTGGGGCACCCCCAGCACAAGCCCCTAGATCTTCCCAGGCCCCTGCCCTCAGCTGCCCTGGGTACCACTCAGCGGAAACACGAACCTCCCAAATCTCCATCCTCTTTCCTTGCACTGCGTCCGCCTTCCCAGGGCAGGAAAGGGGCTCTGTCCATTGGGTTCATTTAATGTGTTTATAAGCTTTTTTATTTACAAGTATTTACGTATAAGCTTTCTATTTCTTGAACCTGAATATCCCCCTTGAGCGACTGAAATCCGCTCTGCCAAGGGCTTTTATGGGAAGTTAGAAATGACACATGGGAGAGCTGAGAGCCGGTTTATTTTTAAACCCTGGGCTGTCAGCGACACCCTGTCTATCCATCCATCAGCTCCCTCACTCGGGCAGAAACACTAGCTGATGTTTTAATGCGCTTGGCCCCATGCTAGTGCTGAGGTACAGAGTTGGGATCTTGGCCCAGCTGAGTGGCTGGACATGGGGAGAAGGGTCTTGGGCAGAAATATGCTTTTCTGGCATCATGTGATCAACACCCTGTGTTCATTCATTTTTTCCATTCCCCAAATTGATCAGTCTCAGAGCAGGCACTGTTCTAGCCACTAGGTATACAACTGTGAACATCACAGGCTAGATAAATCACTGCCCCCTGGAGCCAGAGTCTGCTGAGGAGACCAAGGATAACCAGCGAGAGACTCTGTCATCTCTGCCAGGTCATGATATACACTGTGATGGAAAAGAGAGCAATGGAAAGAGGTGGAGAGGGTGGAGGACTTGGGGACCTCTCTCAGGAGGTGACATCTGGGTAAGGACCTGGAGGAAGTGAGGACATGAGTCATGCAAGTGCTTGGAGAAGATACAGTATGTGCAAAGGCCCTGGGGTGAGATTGTGCCTGCAACACTTGAGGAACAGCCATGACTTGGAGGTTCCAAGGCCTGCCCAACAGAGAGAGACCTGAGAACACAGAGCAAGCTGTGGCCTTATGTGGGTGAGGGTGGAGGAGTTTCAGGGAGGGCTTGTAGAATGAAGGGTGTGAGGGAGTGCATGGAAAAGCATCTCTGCAGAAGGGGCAGCTCAGGCCACAGACTGAGTGACAGTGGCATGTTTTGGTCACAGTGGGAGGTGGGTGTAGGGTGAGGATGGTGTCAGGAGGGGAGCCAGGACAAACAGACTGCATAGTCAGGATGCTCCAGAAAAACAGAATCAATAGGATAGAGAGAGAAATAGAGAGGAATTGCCTCATGTGATTATAGAACCTAAGCCCCAAGATGCGCCATCTGCAAGCTGGAGGCCCAGGAAAGCCGGTGGTGTAGTTCCAGTCCAAACCTGGGCTGAGAATCAAGGGTTGATGGTGTCCCAGTCTCAGTCTGAAGGCCAGAGAACCAGTCGCACTGACAGATGTCCCAGCTCTAGCAGAGGTGGGATTTTTCCTTCCTCTGATTTGTTATTCTGCTGCTAAGTCGCTTTAGTCGTGTCTGACTCTGTGCGACCCCATAGACAGCAGCCCACCAGGCTCCCCCGTCCCTGGGATTCTCCAGGCAAGAACACTGGAGTGGGTTGCCATTTCCTTCTCCAAGACTTGTTATTCTAGTTGAGCCTTAATGGATTATTGGGTGATACCCACCCTCATTGCTGAGGGCGATTTACTGAGTCTACTGATCCAAATGTTAGTCTCCTCCAGAGACCACCCTCACAGACACCCAGAAATAATGTTTTACCTCCTATTTGGGCAGCCCTTGACACATGAAGTTAACCATCACAGAGGCCCCACCAGGCTGAAAGGGAAGGTGCTTCCCGGCTGGTCCTCGAACATGCAGGTTTGTTCTTAGCCCACGGCCTTTGCACTTGCTGTTTCTGAACGCTCTGCCCTAGATCTCCACCAGGCTCATCCCTGCATATCCTTCTAGGCTGCTATTCAAATGTACCTTCTTAATGAGGCCTCCCTACCCAGCTCTGTGTCTCCGAGCCCTAGCCCCTAACTTCCTCCTGCCCTGCTTTACTGTTCTCCTTAATTCCCGCCTATCTCCATGTTAAATACTGTGCATATCCCAACTGATTCTCGTCTGTCTCCATCTACTAGAGATGTGAGCTTCATGAGGACAGCAGTCTGTGGCTATTTTATCATTGCAGCATCCCTAGAGGTGTGCCGCCCATAACAGTGATACAATAGGTATTTGTTGACTGAATGGCCTTAGAAGTCATGTCAAGGGGCATTGGTATTATGGGTGTAATACTGGTATGATCCTAAGAGTGGCAAGGAATCACCCAGGGCATTGAAGAAGGGAAGTAAGGGGTCTGAATTCGGAAGATCTTCTGTCCACGTAGAAGAAGACCACGGCTGGGAGGAGAAAGGAGGCCGTGCTGACCCTGGAGTGTGAGCTGACAGGTCTGGACTGTCCTTGGAGAAGCCAGAGCAGCTGGGAGTGGAGAGGCCAGAGGGGCTGGAACATGGAGACCCCAGGAGGGCTCGGTGCCTGCTTGTCATGGGGGTGCTGAGCTGGGAACATCGAGGGCAATTGGCTCCACCGCCGATGTGCAGATTGGGAGGACAGAGCAGGCTGGAGGGGACAGTGGGGTTCAGAGTGAGACAGGCTGTGTTGGCGGGCAGCCTGCCGACATCCAGGCTCACACAGCAGGTCCCGGGGATAGAGCAGGACACTGGCTGAATGCAGGCAAGAGGAGGCAGGGGAGGCAGGAACAATGAAGGGCAGAGCTGTGGACAGCTCTGCAGAGGGGTGGTGGCATCAGCAGTGTCACTGGTTGTGGGTAAAAGGTGGGAACAGGAGGCTGCTAAACGTGAGTCCCCCAGCCCGTGGGTGGCCTTGCCCCATCACTCGCCATCTGTCAAGGCCAGGAAGGACCTCCCAGATGGCTCTCAAAGCCCACCTGCCTGGGGAGGCCCCTCTCCATCCATGGAAGGCTGGCCCTGTTCCCTCCCCTGACCCTGCCCCACCCTTCAAGTGCAAGGTGCAGCCGCTCCTGCTGCTGCCTTTTCAGCTCCCAAAGCTGCAGTCACTCTTATTTTCCGTCAGGTGTTTCCTCAGCTTTCAGAGCAGCTCTTCTCTGAGTCTAAAAATTGTCTATGTCAACAGCCCTCAATACAGATGTCCTGACATCGCTGGTCTGAGAGCCGGCCTGGGAACCTACCCACAGGGAAATGAACAGTCCAGAGGAAGGGGCACAAAGCCAGCAGCAGCCAGCGTGGGGGTCTGGGGATGATAGAAGCTAAGCCAGGAAGGCCCTGGGAGCAGTGCACACAGGCACTTCTGGAGGGGCTGACTTTGGGGTGGGTGTGAGCTGGTTCCTGCCTCTGCCCTTCCTGTGCATCTTGGAGACAGGCGCTGGCCCTCTCTGAGCACCGGATCCTCACATGCACACAAGGATGCTGGGAGTGCTGAGGGTGAGGCTGGGCAGCTCTGAGCACGGGGCCTGGTGCATTGTGGGAGCCCTGTCCATGGCATCCGCTCCTGAGATGCACTGACTCTCCTTCTTAGTCACCAAAACACCTTGTCTCCCAGGCCTGGTGCCCAAGGGCAGAGTTTCTTTCTGCAAAAGAACTGATCTCAGATCGGGGTCCCTGGGTATCCTGTTGATACCATGACTGCCCTGCTAGCTAGCTTCATCATCCCCACTTTACAGATGACAAAACTGAGGCTGGAAGGAAGGGAAGAGACTTGTGCAAGGCCTGGGGCTGGAAACTGGATTCGAACCCCTGTCTGCTGCCCTCAAATCTGGAGCCTCACCAGGACCATGTTGGGACCCACCACCCCCTTGGAGGGATCAGTAGGAACCAGTGGGCAGGAACCAGGGCAGGGTCAGCCAGAATGGAAGTGGGCTGAGCCCAGGGAGGACCAGGCCTCTGCCAGCTGCCACCTCAGGTGTCAGAACTCCTGCCGGGAGGTTTCCTCCTAGGCCCCATCCACCCCTCCAGCCTCCCGGGCCCCCGGTGTACAGGCTTAAACCTGGGCCCTGCCTGGGAGTCCTGCTCTGACATCTCAGGAGGACAGCGCATTCAGCTTCACAGGCTGAGAAAAAGCAGAAACGTCAGCATCCCTGATTTGTTTCAAAAACAAATGGGGGTGAAGGACGCCTGGATTCTAGTCACCCCCTCACCTGGTCGTGGATTTCACAGCCCATGACACCCACTGGGGCCTAGCTGTGATGGCCTCCCAGCTGCTCACCTGGGATAAAGGCACCTTCTTTCCCCAGGGATAGGGTGGAGTGAGGATGGGACCCAGCTGCATCCAAAGGGCTCTGGTTGCCATGGAAACAGGTGGCTGAGGAAGATAGGCCCTGAAGCAGAGGCCTTCAGCCAAGCTCCAGCCTCTAGAGTCGGGTCCACTGAGCCCAGGTGGGGTTCCATCAGCATTCCCACTGCACAGGTGGAGTTGCCCCCTCCCCATTTCAGGACTCGAGCAGGTCACCCAACCTCCTGAGACAGCTGCATCTGCCCCCCAGGTCCTGCCAACAGAGGTGAGAGGAGCAAGGCTGAGCCTGAGCCTTTGGGGTCAGAGACCACAGCCGCCAGGACTGGACATGGAGGCTGCGGGGGGGCATGGGAGCAGGGGACACCCAGGACTCTGGGCTTACAAAGGTCCCCAGAGGCCTTGGGCTCAGTCTTCCCCTTTTCTGGATGGGAGAGCTGAAGTCTTGAGGGTGCAGGGCACTCACAGACCCCCAGCATCAGCAACAACTCCCTGAGGATGCTTCTTCCTGACAGGCACAGCCCCCGACAGTGGTCAAACCTCCGGTGCCTCCCTCGGCAGGCAGACTCCGGGCTGGACACGTCATGTGGACACTAGCACTTGTCCTGCTGGTCTTCATGGCACAACAAGGCTCAGTCCCAGTTCACGGAACCTCTTCCCGTCCTTAGGCCGTGAAGGCCATGAGGAACACTAGGCTGAGGATTAGTGTGCCTATCCTGGGTTTAGGATCATCACTGTCTGGCAGCCAGGGTGTGGGTGCAGGTCACCCCTAACATATGGAGCCGGGGGCATGAGAACAGGTGAGGCCCACAGACCATTGGGCTAAATATCTAAGTTAGAGAGCAACTATCACACTGTCAAATCAAATAAATTTTTCCCTTTTACCTCTACAAATTTCCAAGTCCTGGAATATAGAGAGCGGAGACAGCTGGCCCCTGACTCCTGACACCTGACCCAACCTGGGCCAGCCCTTACCTTCCCTCCCTTGGCTCAGCCGGCCCATTGTCTCACACACAATCTGTGACACTCCAACCTGCAGGCTCTGTCTGCACCTCCCCACCCACTTGCACTCTGGGGTTTAGGGGGTACATGCTGGCCTTGCAGGTCACCATCCAGGGAGCAGACCCAGGAAGAGGGTCCAAATGCCACGCAGGCCCCGGAATCAGGTCAGGTCAAGCAGGAAGGGAGTTCTGGGGTTGGGGGACCGGAGCTTGTCCCTTGTCCCCCCTCCTCCCTGAGGGGAGAGGAACAGCTGGAGGAGGCAGGAACAGGGACCACACCCCTCCCCCGCCCCAGAGAATGGGACTCCAGGATGAGTCCCCTACTCAAGTGTCAGGGTCACAGGAAGGAGCAGTGGAAGGAATGTGGGAGCAGGTGGGCAGTGGTATGGTGGGGGAGAGGTCTGGTCAGGGATGCCCAGGGCCTGAGATGGGGCAGGGACAGTGGATGTGAAGGACTGGGGACTCTGGAATTTACCGGAGTTAAACTTGGCAGGGCTCAATGGTCCCTGAGGTGTCAGGAGAGTCAGAAATGCCCGCTTGTTTCTGATGTGGGTCAGTGGGGGCTGCAGGGGCAACACTGAGATGGGAACAGTGGGGAGGACCAGGTTTGAGGAGAAGATGAAGGCTGAGACTTTGAGCATGTCAAGAGGCGGGAGGTTGTGGGCCACTCAGAGGACAGAGGCCACAGGAGACCCCAGAGGAGAAGGTCCAGTAAGTGGGACACCCCATCTAACTCAGCACCGTGTGTCCAGCATGAGGACATATCAGAGACTATTGCTATGGGTGGTAGCTGAGGGGGGTGGTTGGCGACAGCACATAGAGAGGGGGGCTGTTAGCACATGGGCAGCAGATGGCCAGCAGGCACGGCTGAGCTCACTGAGGGAGAGCGAGGAGAGAGGAAGGTGATGCAGGGAGCTGGGCACTGTCTTAGCTCAGGCTGCCACAGCGAAACACCACAGCTGGGGGCTTGAACAGCAGCTATCAATTGTCTCCCTGACCCAGAGGCTGGGATGTCTGAGATCAGGATGCCAGCATGGTGGGGTTCTAATGAGAGCTCTCTTCTTGGTTTGCAGACCTCTGTCTGCTTGCTGTGTGGTCATGAGGCAGAGGGAGAGAAAGCTCATTCTGGTGTCTGGATTTTCTTAAAAAGGCACGATCCTATTGTAAAGGCCCCACCCTCATGATCTCATCTAACCTGAATTACCTCCCAAAGATCCCATCTCCAAATGTCATTAAATATCATATCACATCACATCAGCTTATAAGTGAAGGGGGCACAATTCAGCCCAGAGCTTTCCACTCTTGACTCCCCTAGTGGCTCAGACGGTAAAGCCTCTGCCTGCAATGTGGGACACCCGGGTTCGATTCCTGGGTGGGGAATCCCCTGGAGAAAGGAAATGGCAACCTACTCCAGTACTCTTGCTTGGAACACCCCATGGACGGACGCCTGATAGGCTATAGTCCACAGGGTCACAAAGAGTCAGAGGAGTGACTGAGTGACTTGGCTTTCACTTTCACAGCTCCCAACCTCTTAACTCCTTCCAGCAACAACTCTAAAGTCTGAAGCCTAATCTAAATATTTCCTACATCACACATGGATGGGATTCGAGGTAGGATTCATCCTGAGGCAACATTCCTCTCCAGCTGTGAACCTGTGAGAAGAGATTTGGTGTTGTTCAGTCACTGAGTTGTGTCCAACACTTTGTGATCCCCATGGATTGCAGCATGCCAGGGTTCCCTGTCTTTCACTATCTCCAGGAGTTTGTTCAAATTCATGTCCATTGAGTCGGTGATGCCATTCAACCATTTCGTCCTCTGTCGTCCCCTTCTCCTTTTGCCTTCGATCTTTCCCAGCATCAGGGTCTTTTCCAGTGAGTCAGTTCTTCACAACAGGTGGCCAAAGTATTGGAGCTTCAGCTTTAGCATCAGTCCTTTCAATGAATATTCAGGGTTGATTTCCTTTAGGATTAAGAAGAGATAAGTGCTTCCAAAATACAGTGATGAGACAGGCCTAGACTTGACATTCCCATTCCATAGGACAGAACTAGGAAAGAAGGAAAGGGGGACAGGTCCCAAGAGTCCAAAACCCAGCAAGACAGATGTCAAGAGCTCTTTGGTTCAATGATCTGCCCTCCAGGTTCATTGGGGTAGCAGTGTCACTCCCCGGCTCAGTAGGGTGGCCCCATTCCTTTGTTGGACAGGGCACCAGACACTAAGCTCTCTGCATGGGTCCCATCCCACTCTCTCAAACCCAGGCAGAAGCAACAACCCTGCCTCTTGAGCCTGTGCACTCTGGCTGCACCGGGAGTGGCAGCCTTGATGATTCTTGAATTGCCTTTGGGGGATCCTCCTTGAAAGGTAGTGCCTGTTCACAGCTGAATAGCTCTATGGGCCAGTCCCATAGAATCCAAGAAATCTGACAGTCTTCCTTCATCCCATCTCGCCTTCTCTGTCTCTTTATTGCAGCTGGTAGTGTCTCCACTGGTGTGGTCCCACCTCCATGCCAGGCTTCTGCAGAGATGGCTGTTTAAGTCCCTGAGTCACACCCATGAGCTCTTTATCGAATGACTGTTCAGCCACACATTTTGTGTTCTCTGCAGAATAAGTTTCTCGCTTTTTTTTTTTTTTTGCAATATGGAGAGGCTGAGAATACTCCAAATCTTTAAGTTCTGGCTCCTTTTGGCTGAACAATTCCCTCTTCGATTCATCTCTCCCCTTTCTCATTTCACTCAAAGCAATCAGGAGACACCAAGCTGCTCCTTCAACACTTTGCTTAGAAATTTCCTCAGCTGAATACATGATTTCATCACTCGCGGCTTCTGTCTTCCACAAAACACCAGAACACAGTTCAGCCAAGTTCTTTGCCATTTCGCCTCTGCTCCAATTTCTAGTAACACGTTCCTCTTTCTTCCTAAGACCTCAGCGGAACTCCTGTTAATGTCCATATTTCTAGCACACACTGAGTACCCTTCTAGCCTCTCCCCATTACCCCACTCTAAAGCTGCTGCCACAGCTTTAGGTATTTGTTATGAAGTATCTCTTCTCAGTACGAAAATCTGTCTCCATCAGTTCAGACTGCCAGAACAAAATGCTACAGACTACAGGGGAGCTTAACCAACAGAAATGAATCTCCTCACGGTTCTGGAAGCTGGGAGTCTGAGATCGGGGTACCAGTATGGCAGGGTTCTGGCGACAGCCCGCTTCTGGGCAGCAGACAGTGACTCCTCACTGTGTCCTCGCTTAGAGGAGAGATGGAGCTAGCTCTCGGCATCTTCTTTAAAGGACATCAATCCCATGAGGGGCTCCTCCTCATGAAATCTAATCATCCCTCAAAGGTCCCACCTCCTGACAGCATCCCACTGGGAGTTAGGGCTTCGATATATGAGCTGGGTAGAGGGCACAATTCATTCCAGAGCAGGCCTCAGTGTGTAAGAACCAGGAGAGAGTGAGGAGGGTCACAGAGGTGGGAGGAGCTCTGGGAGATTGCGGAGGGCTCTTGGAGGGACCACAGAGGTGGGTCGAGCACAGGCTCAGGGGACAAGTCTCCTCCCCATGGTAGTAAGTCAAACAGAGAACTGCTGTGATCCTTGTTTATACCAAGGGCTCTGGAAACACTCAGAAGCAGGATGCTGGTTTCCACTGGGAGTGGAGGGAGACTCAAACAAGACTCATCAAGTTCAACTTTCAACACTGGCCTGGAAGATGAAGTGGGCTGAGGAACAGTTATGGAGGTGGCAAACACAGAATATGGGGCTGGAACTGAGGGACCTGGTGTATCTGAGATAAAGTTACTGGATTTGGGCAAAGGGGCTGGAATAGAAGTCATGGGGCTGGTGGTAATCAAGACACAAGGCTGGAAGAGGGAAGAAGGGAGAAGAGAGGGAAGAGGCCCCTGGAGATGGCTCAGACCTCAAACCTCCTACCTGGTACTGAGACAGGCTGTGCTACTGGGGGATACAGAATGAATCTGGGAATCACACAGCCTCAGGTTCCTACAGGCATTAGATGAGAAGAATAACCCCACCACACTGGCTTGAAGCCTTAGGATCTTATAGAGTTTTATCCTCTTAGGGCAATTGAGTTATAGAATCTCAGAGATTTTGGTTTTTTATATCACATTAGCTTTGAATCTTAAATCGCTCAAGTGTCAAAATCCTGGCCAGTTCCCCCTCCTGGTAATGAATGAGACTCTGCACTCTGTGCTCAGTGCTTTGCACACATTATGTCCTTTTGTCTCCATAACAACCCTGGGATGTGAAAATTTGCCTGATTTTCCAGCTGAAGAAACCCAGGCTTGGTGAGTATAGGTCATGGCTGAAGGGCAGACACCTTGCAATCAACGTGACCAAGACTCAGCCTCGATCTCTTGGCTTCTAAAGCCCACGCCCCCAGCCTCTTGTTAGTTCACCTCCTTCAAACCCTCTTGGCTAAGTGCTCACCCATCCTCTGTTCATACCTTCAGTGATGGAAGCTCATTACCCTTCCCAGGGCCACCCATCCATCCCAACTGTGGGCACATCTCTGCTTCTCAGGGCATCCACCCCTTGGCCCAAAATCTGCACTGGAGAAGAAGATGACCTTCACTTGAGACTCCTGTAGGGAGGGAGAGGGGATGGTGCTCACACAGAAGGGGAGAGAGAGTTTCAGCTTAGGAAAGCTTCTGCTGTGACCTCTCCCCAACCTTCATGAAAGAGAGGGGAGTTTATCCACAGGGAGGGAATCGGTTGGAGACATTGGGAGCAGAACTCCTGAAAGACAAATGAATATGGAACCCAGCATGTTGGGAAGGCTGTGTGGTTGCAGGGGCAGAGAGGGTGCCGAGCAGGGGGTGCCCAACACAGAAATGCAGTTCTCCTCCAAGGGCCTAGTGAGATTGGAATCGTGTGCTGTGCCTTTATTTTCTCTGCTCTTCTCTCTGAAAACTTATTCTGCAGAGTGTGCCTGGTGCCATCCATCCTCCCAGATGGCTTTTTAAGTGAAGCTGTTTGTTAAGTGGGAAAAGAAAAAGGGAGATTGATCAAGAGGGAGGAACAGGGAGCGGCACTGCAGCCTCAGGGGAGGAGACACTCAGGAATAGGGAGTCCAAGAGCAGGGGCAGGGAGGCGGGGCTTCAGGCTCAGGGGAGTCACATGGCCAGAGACCCAAAGGCCATCACTGGCAGTGTCGGGGGCCCCATTGTGTGCCCAGCTCTGGGTGAGCACTTTGGGGTCATTGTCCCATTATCTCCACACACAACCTGTGTACCAGGTCCCATAACTCTCTTAGTCTCTTCAGGCTGCTATAACAAAATATCAGTGATTGGGTGGCTTATAAACAACAGAATTTACTTCTTGCAGTCTGGAGGCTGGAAGTCCAAGCACGGCTGGGTGCCAGCATGGCCACGTTCTGTCAAGAGCCCTCTTCTGAGTTGCAGACAGCTGCCTTTGTACGGTATCTTCACATGGAGAAGAGAGAGTGAGCTAGCTCTCTGGTCTTCTTAGGAGGACACTAATCCCATTCACAAGGCTCCACCCTCAGGGCCTAATTACCTCCCAATGGCCCTACCTCCAAATATCATCACATTAGAAGTTAGATTTCAACATATAAATTTTGGAAGGGTACAAACATTCAGTCCATGAAAATGACCATCTTCATTGTGCAGATGGGAAGCCCACAGAAGTGCAGATACTTGCCCACAGTCACACAGCAAATGAGAGGCAGATCCAAGCCCAGGACTGTCTGACTCCAGAGTCTTGGCTTATAGTCATGCTATCATATAGCCTGACAGAGTCTGAAGCTCTGGGTAAGAAGTCTAGGTTTCTATTTTAAAGTTCCATCCCACCGCAGGGCATTCAAGTGCACAGCTGAGGTTAGGAACCCCTGACTGCCCCAAATCCCTCACTGTGCAGATGGAGAAATAAAGACCCCCCCCCCCGACCCCCACCACTCCGAGGAGCAGCACTTGTGCAGGGTCACACTGCAGGTCAGGGGGTCTAGAACCCAAACCCATTCTCCAGTGAATCTTCAAGATAAGCATCATGGAGCAGATCACTGGAGATGGATGAGGAGATAGGCTTGGTCGTTACCCCACATCCGAGGGAGCACAGAAGGAAGGGTCTGTGATCAATTCTGTTTCCACCTCCACATCCGGAGGCCTCTTTGTCTCCTCCTCCTTCCTCTGTGCAGCCTGCCCCCATCCAAGTCAGGCATCGAGGAGCTGTGATGGATCACCTCTGTCCCTGGCTGCAGATGGCTCCTCCGTTGCCTGATGCCAGCTGTTCCAGCCTGGCGTCTACAGCATTGGCTCAGCGAATGACTGTGGATGAGAAGAAGGGAGTGCCTGGGGCAAGGGGCTCTGAGCCAGGGATGTCACAGAAGAAAGCAGAGCAGCTTCCTCTCAAGGTAGCCCAACTCTAGACCCTGAAGAGTGTCCTTCCAAGCTTCAAAGGAAAAATATTACATCAAGTGAGGGGGCTCAGAGCATCTCAACCAATAAACAATGCTGAAAACTGGCAGGCGTCTTACACTCACAACCAGTGGCTTTGTCTTTTACCTGCAGCTCTCTGACCTTCTCATCTGTAAAGTGAGGATGGTCAGTGCCATGGCCTCCATGTTTCTGTCCTCTCAACCAGTCCATCTGAAAGGAAATCAATTCTGAATATTCACTGGAAGGACTGATGCTGAAGCTGAAGCGCCAATACTTCGGCCACCTGATGTGAAGAACTGACTCAGTGGTAAAGACCCTGATGTTGGGAAAGATTGAAGGCAGGAGGAGAAGGGGACTACAGAGGATGAGATGGTTGGATGGCATCACTGACTCAATGGACATGAGTTTGAGCAAACTCCAGGAGATAATGAAGGATAGGGAAACCTGGCTCACTGCAGTCTATGGGGTTGCAAAGACCTGGACATGACTTAGCAACTGAACAACAATAAAATTTATCTGTTCAGACCTCCACTGTGATGACTGGAGGTGGGGCTGTTGGGAGGTAATTAGGTCAGTAGGGTAGAACCCTTGTGAATGGTATTAGTGCCCTCATAAGAAGATCTTCTCCATTCCCCAGACCACAGGGCAAGGCAAGGTGTGAGGTCATAGCCAAAGGCCATCAACGTGGAGGGATAAGGGGAAGCTGCAGCAGGCCTTGTTCCTGCTGATCTGGCCAGGGATCTCAGAGCTCACTGCCTGCCCCCTTGACCCCAGCCTGCTCCTCCCTGGAGTTTTCTATCCCAGAAAAACTCTTGGAAACCCTAAGTAGCTCCCTCTCCTTCACCACTGCCTCAAAGTTGAATTAAGTCACTCTTGTCCCCATTAATTCACAAAATATACCAAGGTCCACTGGGTGCCCGCCCTGTACCTGAGACATAGTCATGACTGCTGTAGCCCTGTCCCTGCCCTGTCACCTCGAGGTTGTGATATAACACCAAGGACAGTTCAGTTCAGTTGCTCAGTCATGTCCGACTCTGCTACCCCATGGACTGCAGCACACCAGGCTTCCCTGTCCATTGGCAAATCCCAGAGCTTGCTCAAACTCATGTCCATCAAGTCGCCCTCCAACCATCTCATCCTCTGTCATCCCCTTCTCCTGCCTTCTATCTTTCCCAGCATCAGGGTCTTTTCCAATGAGTCAGTTCTTATCAGATGGCCAACGTATTGCAGTTTCAGCTTCAACATCAGTCCTTCCAATGAGTATTCAGGGTTGCTTTCCTTTAGGATTGACTGGTTTGATCTCCTTGCAGTACAAGGGACTCTTAAGAGTCTTCTCCAACATCACAGCTCGAAAGCATCAATTCTTCAGGCTCAGCGTTCTTTATGGTCCAACTCTCACATCTGTACATGACTACTGGAAAAAACCACAACTTTGACTAGATGACCTTTGTTGGCAAAGTCACACCAGGGACAGGAGCAGGTAAATGCACAGATGATGAAATACAGCTGTGCTGAGGGCTGTGCTTGGGACCTGGAGCTGCAGAGCAGGAAAAGGAGAGGAAACCCTGGGCAGAGGGGACGGGGGTGCAGGGGCCCCCAAGGTGGGGAGAGCTGGGGGTGCTTCTCTGCAGAGGGAGGCTTGGGTTCCCAGGTCAGAGCAGTCCCATCAGGTTTACAGTGTGCCTGAAAGGATGCTGTGATCCCATTTCCTGCTTCTAAAACAGTTAATTCTCTGCTCCAGGCTGCCACTCACTCACAGGTTACTGGCCCCACCCACAAGCCTGCTCTGCCCCTCAGGCACCTGTGCTTCCTCCTCTGACCTTCTCCTTCTCACTTTTCACTGAAGTGAACTCTGGCAAAGTCTAGAAATGTGAGTGTAACGTTCACATTGTTCTTTGTAAAATGCACTTTGGTATTTCAGGCTTCAATAAATAGTCACTGGACACCTGCTAAGGAGTCAGGCCCTGTTCTGTGCACTGGATGGGTTGGAGGGAGGGAGACAGCTGGGGGGCTATTGCAATAGGTGAGTAAGTGGAGACCCAGAGGAGAGAGACTGAACCATGTACCTGGCAAGTGAGGGCAGGTGGGGCGGGACCAGCTCCTCTGACTTCCTACCTAAGCTGCCCACCCCCAGGCTACTGTGAGGCCTCAGGACACCTGGGAATGTGATGCGATGATGGTGTAGCTGGGAAGTAGGAGGCACAGGCCAGGGCTGTGGGTGCCGGGATGTGCACCCTCGTGGGCTTCCGGGGGTAGGGGGTGGGGAGTCCATCAGGACAGCTTTCAGGAAGATGACTGGGTGATAAAAACCCTGAGCCTGAGAAACACAGCTGCTCTGGACACCATGATTCCACAGCAGGAATCTGTCCTGAGGATGTGGTCAGGGACTCGGCACACGGGGCCCAGAATGTTCGTCGCAGCCCGATGAGCATAAGAGAAAAGCCTGAAATCCTCCGAGTGCCTGGCAGGCGAGGCTGGCGGGGTGAATTACGGCGCATCTAAATGAGGTACAATCGCGAAGCTGTTAACATCACGCTTTTGAGGAATTTTCAGTGATGTGGGAAAATGCTGATGATAGAATGGTAAGAAAAAGAACTGACTATGGAGATGCCCCAGTTGCATATTTCAGTGTGTGCAGAGAGAAGGCAGTGATGATGATGATGGTGGTGGCAGTGGTGGCGGTGAGGGTGAAGACTGCTCTTTAATGAGCCCTTGCCATGCCCCTGGTTTTACTTCCATGAGTTCATAACCATCCTGTGTGGTAAGAACCCTTATAGTCCTCATTTTACAGGTGAGGAAACTGAGGCACAGAATGGTTAAGTAACTGGCCAAAGGTCACACAGCTGAGGCAGAGCTTGAGCCCAGATCTGGCAGCCTCCAAACTCTCCTCTATACTCTCAACTACTGCCTGTATGTACCAGGCTGGAGGCAGGGTGTCAGGACACTGTGAAAGAAGTCCCAGGAACTTCATGGAGGGAGGCAACAGTAATTAAAGATCACTCCTCCTTTCAAAAGCTGGTGTTGTTATCACTCAGTGACTCATGCCCCTGATCAAGAGAAGTGGTGAAGGGGCTTGAACTAGCTCCATAGACTTTAGAATCCATAGACGCCCAAGCTCCTCCGTCCCGTCTGTCGGTTCCGGAGGCAGGGCAGGCTCAGGCTTGCAGCCCCAAGGCCTCAGCACTTCCAGGCCGCTCTGGGGCACAGAGCTCTGCTGTGACCCCATGTGCCCAGGTCCTCCTGTGAGCAGCCCCCATGACTCCCCCCTGCTGAGTGAGTCCCTGCAGAATCCTTGAGTTTATCCAGGTGTCTCCGTGCCAGGCCATCACAGTTGGAGTGAGGTAGGGACAGATGCTGGTGGTTGCCTGGTAACCCACACCAGGCTGGTTGGAGCAGCTTTTGCATCCATCACCTTCAGAGAAAGACAAATACTAGGGCAGGAGGATCTAGGAACCATCACTCAACAGCTCCTCGGATGAAGAAGCCACAGTTCTTTTCTTGATTCATGATGATTTATCGAATAATTTCCCTGAGCACTAATTTCCACCATACATGCCCACCATCTTCACATCACCTCCAGCTTCCTGCATCTCTTGTGCCAAACCCAGGCCTCGTGGGAACTCAAAAGCAGGTGGGCTCTCTCCCCAGGCCATGTCCACATTCACACAACCCATGAAGAATCTCACGAGGCCACCTGAATTATCCTCCCCACAATGAGTGTACAAGGGGCTTCCCTGATAGCTCAACAGTAAAGAACCCTCCTGCCAATGCAGAAGACCCCAGAGACACAGGTTTGATTGCTGGGTCAGGAAGATCCCCTGGAGGAGGAAATGGCAACCCACTCTAAATTCTTGCCTGGGAAAACCCCATGGACAAAGGAGCCTGGGGGGCGGGGCAGGGCTACAGTCCATGGGGTCGCAAAGACTCAGACACGACTGAGTGACTGAGCATGCACACGAGTGTGCAAACATCTCCTAGGCTGCTCGTGTTGATGGATTAGGATTTCTCCCAAATGTGATGCGGCAACTGGAGCAGAGCAGAGGAGTGAGGCTGCCTGGAAGGAGGTAGAGGGAATAGAGCATTCTTCCCTCCACCCACTCCTCGCTGCCGCCCTCCCCACCCCACCCCGCCCCCATGGCCCACACCACCCTCCTGAGGCTGCTCAGACCTGGAAGCTTGCATTCAGGCTTTGCTGATGTTTTGCTCGAGACTAGCTGCCTGGACCTCTTTCCCAGCAGGATCTGGTGCATCCAGACCCCCCTCTCGTGGCTGTCAGCCCAGACTATGTGCATTCACAGAATCTGGAAGCAGCGGGAATGTCAATCTACTCCGTGTGTGTGTTTTTCCTTTACAGAGTGTATTTCCTCCCCCCAACCCCTCGTCCCCCGTTCTCCACAGCCCCTAGTACCTCAGGAGTTACAGTCAACCATCCATATCAGCAGATTCCGCATCCACGACTCAACCAACCATGCACTAATTGAAAAAAAAAAATTTAATTCTGGAAACTTCCAAAAAGCAAGCCTTGAATTTGCTGTGCACCAGCAACCATGTATGTAGGATGTAAACTGTATTTACAATGATTTACATAGCATTTACATTGTATTAGGTATTATAAGTAATCTAAAGATGATTTAAAGTGTACAGGAGGATATGTGTAGATTATATGCAAACAATACACAATTTTTTGTAAAGACTTGAGCATCCTTAAATTTTGGTGCCTGCTGGGGATGGGGGAATCCTGCAACCAATCCTCCTTGGGTACTGAAGGGCAACCGAAGGGCCACTTATGAATAAGAAAGACTGAGTCACCAAGAAGTAAGCTTTTCCTGAATTAGTTACGAAAACTGAGCTTGAGTTGATGTTTTGTTGTTGTTCAGTCACTCAGTCGTGTCTGACTCTTTGCAGTCTCATGGACAGCATGCAGCATGCTGAGCTCATGTTTGATGACCCCAAATCACCACATTGGCCTGAAGGAGGAACCCAGAATCTCTGGGAGGAGCAGACAGAGAGAGGTGTACACGTGGGGCTGGGCAAAGGTTTTCCGAACAAATCTACCCCAACCAATGCCTTCATCTCCTCCCTCTAAGAGCCCCAACACACCCTACCTCCTGAGGCTGCCCAACTCACCACGGACTGCTTTGCCCCTGTGAAAATCCCTCCTTTCACTGTGTTGAAATTCGTTTGTTCATTCATTCATTCACTCGTTCATATTGAGCACCTACTGTGTGCCAGGCAGTCTTCTCAGCCCCAGACCCAGAGCAGTGAACTCAGTAGACATGTTGTCAAGGAGGAGAAAGGTCAGGCAGTGACTGGTGCTAGGGTGGAGGGACATTGACACTGGGCCATCCTGGCCACCACCCAGGAACGTCCACGCCTTTTCTGACCCCTGCCACTCAGCTTGCTAATTAGGAAGCCACTAGCCCCGGGCTCCCACAGGCTTGCCTTCCCCGAGAGTCTCGGCCACCTCCCAGGCTCCTTCTATGGGGTCTCAGCCAGCAGGTGGAGGCTACTGGAACTGCCAAGAGGCCACCGTGGCTAACACATAGGCAGTCTTTGTGGCTTTCTGCCAACCTGGGCTCTGCCTTTGCTTCTTGGGCCACAAGCTGAGCATTTGAAACTTAATTGGTTTTGCAATTAAAAGATGCCGAGAACAGGTGATCCGATTAATTTACATAAACATGTTCAGGAATGAAGCGTTCCAGCCTTCAGCACATCCTTAAAGGGTGTCTGCTATTCCTCCACATGTCCATCTGGCCACTCACACAGCCTGACAGAGAATTCTTCGCTCTGCCTTTTTCTCTGGGATGTCTCACGTGATTCACCTGGTCCTGCTGATGGTTCTCATTTGCTGTTGTTTTTTCATCACTAAGTCGTATCTGACTCTTTGCAACCCCCGTGAACTGTAGCCCACCAGAATCCTCTGTCCATGGTATTCTCCAGGCAAGAAGATTGGAGTGGGTTGCCATTTCCTTTTCTAGGGGATCTTCCAAACTCAGGGCTCAAACCCATGTCTCCTGTATTGGCAGGCAGATTCTTTACCACCGAGCCACCAGGGAAGCTCTGGTTCCCATTTAGGAGTAACATAATTTTCTCTGTCTCACTGACAAAGAGACAGAGGGTCGGGGAGGTGCAGCGATGCACACCAGGTTTGCAGCAAGTAGGCAGAGCGGGGACTCCAGTCTCTGGCTCTTCCAGTTTCTGGCCTCATGGCTCTTCCTGTCCAACCACACCCTTAGAAGCCAGAAAAGTCAAAGCAAAGAGAGGCAGGAGTCCTTTCTCCAAATAATGCAATCTGGTATATTTAGTGCCCACTCCATACTGGCTCCACACCAGGCCTTGAACTTACATCACTTTCAACCCTCACGACAGCCTTCAGCAGGGCATCATGCTCTAGTTTTACAGATGAGGAAACTCAGTAACCCAGTGAACCCACTCAGCAGGTGTTTAGAGCCTCAGCCTCCTCTGGCATTTGGTCGTTGTTTTCTTTCCACCACCTGCATGCATGGTTAAGAAAAAGACTTCTGCAATCAGTGAGAGAGGGGGAAACAAGCCTCTCTCTAAATAAATGGGGCACATTTTTAAAATACCTACTGTGTGCCTGGAAGCATTTCAACACATGTGCACAGGCCTATGCTGGGTACTTCGTCTTATTCTCATTTGATCCTCACAAGAGTCATTTAAAGTACAGGTTATCATTCCCATTTTACAGAGGAGGAAACTGAGATGCAAGGAAATCAGTGAACACACTCAGAACCATAGAGCAAGCAAGTGAAGGAGGCAGAATGGGGACACAGGTCCTCCTGACCTCACAGCCCCTTCTGCCCAGGGAAGTACCTGTTCTGTGGTCTCCAGGGCAGCAATGTATCCCCCTCACTTACTGAAAGCCCCTCATCCGGGGATGGGACAGGTGGCAAGGACAAGCCACAGCTTGTTGTGTCTGCCATCAGGGGGCTTAGATCCTGGCCCTGCCACTTTTCAGGCATGTGGCCCAAGCATGTTACCTGCCTCACTGGGCCTTTCCTGGCTCTAAAATTGGCTCATAAGAGGACCTCCTTGTAAATCCAGGATGCTTTGTTGGGCTGAGTAAGGAGGCAAAGTTCTGTCTCAGCCCTTGTTGGGTTTTTTTCAAGACATCTACCTCACTGTGTCTCTATTTCACTTAGTTGTCTGTTTGAGGGGTTTTGACCCCATCTTCTTCACTTGAACATGAACCCCATGAAGAGGGGACCACATCTGTTGATTCACTTGTCTTCCCAGGTCTTAGCCTGAGGCCAGACCCATAGTAGGTGCTCAGTGAAAACTTTTGAATGAGTGAGTGGAGGTATAGACCCTCTGGCACACCGTGGGTGCCCAGCTGTTAGTGGACATCTGTCTGTATTCTCTGAATCCCACAGAGACCTGTATGCACCGCTGGGTGATCCGCTTGCCTCTCTTGGCCTCTCTCCCCATCCTATTTCCCTCTCACCCTCAGCATGTCCCCTGCCATCCAGGGGGGCATTTATAAGCAGCCACAGGACATTGACCAGTACTCTTGAGTTTGTTTGCAAGTTGCAAGAATGAGTCCTGGGCACTGCAGAGGCCCTGACATCAGGCCAAGTCCTTTACTCTCTTGGTGACCCTGTGGCCCAGATTTACACAGGGGTCCCTGATAGAGCCTGGACTTGAGTTCTTGCCTGTGTAACCTACTCCCATCCATCTGGCCACAGCCACCTCCTTGTGGCCTGAAGCCACACCCGGAGGCCTTCACGTACAGCTCACCCCCTTCCCTTCCTTCTTCAAGGAGAGCACCCAGGACCTTTACCTGACCCCTCATCCCAGTCTGACTTCCCATCAACCCCCTTACACCCTA
The DNA here is from genome assembly GCF_055505025.1 of Bos grunniens. Lineage (NCBI taxonomy): Eukaryota > Metazoa > Chordata > Mammalia > Artiodactyla > Bovidae > Bos > Bos grunniens. The sequence goes on from NC_141166.1 coordinate 13,641,079, forward strand.
TCCCTCTGTCCCTCTGTGCCCATTGTCAGGCTCCCTCTGGCCGTGTGGGGCCCTGAACTGAGCACATTCAGACCTTTATTAAGCCCCGACTGTATGCACAGCACCTACCCTTGTATCCCCTACCCCTGAGGGAACATCCTCCCCCTTATTCCTGAGGTGCCCCAGTTTCAGAGTCTTACAGAGTCTTCCCATTCCTCAGACACACCAAGCACGTGTCTGCCTCAGGCCCTTTGCACTTGCTGCTCCCTCTGTCTGGAAGTCTTTACTCTCACATATATGAATGAGTTGGTTGTTGGTTGGGTGTCTGGGCAAAATGATGAAATCCTAAAATCCTGTGATTCTGACATCTGACTTTAGGTTTTATAGTTTAAGATTTTATTAAAAGCTCTAATATGCAGTAACCTAAGAGTCCAGGTTTTGATGGTTTCCGGGTTCTAAAATGCTGAGATTCTCATGAGTGAACCTTTGCCACTGGGGGAAAAACCCATCGGAATTTCCCATTGGCTGAGAGTGGGTTTTCCCTCTGTCTGGGTCTCCCACTCAGCCCCGAAAGGCCATGGGAATGTAGCTTTTTGTGTCTTACACACAGTAAATCTATTCTGCATTTTTAGCACCATATGCTCACCTTGTCTAATATTCTGATCTCCTGCATAAATATTAGAAGATGATGAATCTTTGCAGATTTTCTGTGTGTAGAGGACCTCAGTCTTCGGGGAAGGGATCTTGACACCAGGCGCTGTTCTTGCACTCACTGTGAGGCAGATTGGTGTGACACTACAGCAAGCCCAGAAGAGGAACAAGGGTCCATGTTTTTTCCCAAGGGACTGAGCGGGGGCCTTTGTCTGCAGAGGCTACAGACTACCATGGGGACAGACCAGGAGGGCAATTTCCTTCAGGTCAGAGTGGTACATTTTGAGAGCAAAGAACTAGCTTGTGCTGGAGATATGACTACCCCATTTTAAAGAAGGGAAAACCACCACCCAGGCAGGTTTTGCAAATTGCCTGGAGCCACAAACACAGCTAGAAGATAGCAGTTCAGTAACTTTTAACCCGGCTCCAGGCTGTAAAGCTCGTCTTGAGGGAGTTAATGAGAGACTGTTCAGAAGCTGAAGCTGTGAAACTGCCCACACCCCTCATCAATGTCAATTACACCTTCCTGCAAACACTCTTCCTTATGTCACACAAGCACAGCATCCCCATTTAATCAAGGCGCAATGTTAATTAAACATAGGTTGATTATCAAGGGATACATTTAGGCACCATGTAATTAACTCACAATAACACAGAAGGCAAGTAGGATCTCATGAATACAGTAACCTTGCAAGCATCATGTGAGACTCTTCACTGAAGCCTTAAAAGCTACTGCCCAGTTCCTATTCATCTGCGAACCATTCAAAATTGATGGAAAATTTCGTGTAGTTGCCTACAGTGAGAGGTGAGTTTGACCCAAGTCAAGGGTTCTGTGGTGAGGTTTAGGTGAACCTGAAACAGGCAAAAACTGTAAAGGAACCACCAGCTTCAACGACACCCTCTGGGATCATCATCCCTTGAATGGCTCTCATAGGATCTCTGTCCCAGACAGAATCCAGGCCACCCTTGCTCAACAGCTCATCTACATTGTGGCCCCAGCTTCCCATTTTGCTGGCTCCAGTCTGCCCCCAGCTCTAGCCACGAGATTGTTTTAAAATCATAACCTCACTGAAGACCTGCCTTGACTCCCTATTTCCTAAGAATGCATTACCCTGGCATTTAAGCCCTTCACAACGTGGACTGACCTCTCTCTCTATCCCATTTCCTTCTCATACCACCCTTGGCTCTGGCCACACCGAGTTATTGTCCCAATTTCCTGCACCGAGTTCTGCCAGACCTACAGGCTTTTGTTCATTTCTCCTCTTTTGCCCTCCCCTTATCATGTCCCTGGCCAGTTCGTGTTCATTAAACCCAACTTGCTTTACCTCCTCCAGGAAGCCTTCCCAGATAACCCCAGACCCTTCCCTCTTTTAGGACCTGAATCAGTTATCTATTGACAAAGTGAGACTGCTTAACATCAATCATAGAAACTCATTGGTTATTGCTACATTTTTACTCACTTCTCTGAGATCAGCTATGGGTTGGCTAGACTAGCTCTGCTCTTGGATGATTCACAAAAAAAGCCTGGGGACAGGGTGGGTCCATGGTTGTTGGCCGATCAGTGCAGGCTGACCTCGACTAGGGTGACCAGAGAAACCTGGCTCTGCTCCGTTAGTCTCTCATCCTCTAGAAGGTCAGTCTGGGCATGTTCTCACAGCAACGGCAGAGATGCAAGAGGCAGCCTCAGTGCACCGCCTACCATGGTAGCTTCACATCTGCCGACAGGCCCCTGCCAGAAGCAAGCCATATGGGGGAGCCATATGCCTTCTGTCAAGGGATGGGACAGGTGCCCATCCACACTGGAAGGGCGTTGCAAAGCTACAAGGCAAGGGTACCGACGCAGAGAGGGAATGAGGAATTGGGGCCAACACCCTGTGCCACTGAGCATTGAGCACTCATCTTTCAAAGCTCTCAAGACGCTGCAAGGCAGTGACATTTTAATTTTTTTAAAACAGCTTCATTGCGGTAGAGTTGACATGCAATAAACTGTGCGTATTTCATGTATCAATTTTGATGAATTTGACATATGTATATACCCATGAAATCACCACCACAATCAAGATAATAAACAGCCTGTCTTAATCCTTTCGGGGCTGCTGTAACAAAAATACTATAGACAGGTGGTTTAAACAACAAACAATTATTTCTCACCTTCTGGAGACTGGAAAGACCAATATGAAGATGCCGCCAGATTGGCATCTCATGAGGCCCCGCCTCCTGGTTCATAAATGCCATCCTCTCATTGCTGTTTCCTCACTTGGCAGAAGAGAGAAGGAGCTCTCTGGTGACTCTATTTTCTTTCTTCCAATTTTATTGAAATGTAATTGACTTATAGCATTGTATAAGTTTAAGATATACAGCATAATGGTTTGATTTACATACATCGTAAAATGATTACTACGATAAGCTTAGTGAACATCCATCATCTCATAGATACAAAATTAAAGAAATAGAAAAAAACATGTTTTTCCTTGTAGTGAGAACTCTTGGGTTCTACTCTTTTTGTACAACTTTCACAGCAATATTAATTATCTTTATCATGTTGTATCTTACATCACCAGTATTTATTTATCTTATAACTGGAGGTTTGTACCTTTTGACTGCTACCTTTCAGTTCTCATCCCCTGCCTCTGGTAACCATAAATCTTATCTCTTTTTCAATGAGTTTACTTGCTTTGTTTCTTTTTAAGGTTTAATTGACCTACAATAATGTGCTTGTTCCTGTTATGCAACAGACTCATTTGTAATTCTATACATTTGAAACTGATCACCGTAAGTCTAGTTACGCATCACCACACAAAGATGCAGCATAGTTATTAAATATATTCCCCACACTGTATATTTCATATCTATGGTGTTTATTTTGCAACTCGAAGTCTGTACCTCTTAATATCCCTCCCCTAATTATTTCTTCCCCAACCCCTTTCTCCTCCAGCAATCACCTGTTTGTTACCTGTTTCTAAACTGTTTCTCCTATGTTTGTTCATTTGTTTTGTATTTTAGATTTCAATATAGATCCACCGTCCATCCCATGGACGGAGGAGCCTGGTAGGCTGCAGTCCATGGGGTCGCTAAGAGTCGGACATGACTGAGCGACTTCACTTTCACTTTCATGCCTTGGAGAAGGAAATGGCAACCCACTCCAGTGTTCTTGCCTGGAGAATCCCAGGGATGACGGAGCCTGGTGGGCTGCCGTCTATGGGGTCACACAGAGTCGGACACGACTGAAGCGACTTAGCAGCAGCAGCAGCATAGATCCACCAGTGCTATTGCAAATGGCAACATTCCATCCTGTTTTGTGACTGAGTGATATTCCGTGCTGTATGTATATACCACGTCTTCTTCATCCGTTCATAGGCTGACAGGCACTTAGTAGCAGTAGTCCTGTTAGTTACTCAGTCGTGTCTGACTCTGCGAGCCCACAGACTGTAGCCTGCCAGGCTCCTCTGTCCATGGGATTCTCCAGGCAACAACACTGGTGTGGGTTGCCATTCCCTTCTCCAAATAGGCACTTAGGTTGCTTTTATATCCTAGCTATTGTAAATAATGCTGCATTGAACATAGTGCTGTGTATATCTTTTCAAATTAGTGTTTTTGTTTTCTTCCCTTGTGGCTTAGCTGGTAAAGAATCTGCCTGCAATGCCGGAGACCTGGGTTCAATCCCTGGGTTGGTAAGATCCCCTGGAGAAGGGAATGGCTACCCACTCCAGTGTTTTGGCCTGGAGAATTCCATGGACTCTATAGTCCATGGGGTCACAAAGAGTCAGACATGACTGAGTGAACTTCACTCACTTTCTTCAGATAAATATCCAGGAGTGGGATTGCTGGACCATACGGTAGCTCAATTTTTAACTTTTTGAAGAATCTCCTTACTTTCCATAATTGTTGTTGTTGTTGTTCAGTTCCTCAGCTGTGTCCAATTTTTTGTGACCCCATGAACTTCAGCACACCAGTCTTCCCTGTCCTTCACTATCTCCCAGAGTTTGCTTAAACTCATGTCCGTTGAGTCAATGATACCATCCAACCATCTCATCCTCTGTCGGCCCCTTCTCCTCCTGCCCTCAGTCTTTCCCAGCATCAGGATCTTTTCTAATGAATCAGCTCTTCTCATCAGGTGGCCAAAGTATTGAAGCTTTAGTTTCAGCGTCAGTCCTTCCAATGAATAGTCAGGACTGATTTCCTTTATGATTGACCGGTTTGATCACCTTGCTGTCCAAGGGACTCTCAAGAGTCTTCTCCAACACCACAGTTCAAAAGCATCAATTCTTTGGCACTCAGTCTTCTTTATGGTCCAGCTCTCACTTTCATACATGAGTACTGGACAAACCATAGCTTTGACTAGATGGACCTTTGCTGGCAAGTGATGTTTCTGCTTTTTAATATGCCGTCTAGGTTGGTCAAAGCTTTTCTTCCAAAGAGCAAGCATCTTTTAATTTCATGGCTGCTGTCACCATCCGAAGTGATTTTGGAGCCCAAGAAAATAAAGTCTGTTACTGTTTCTAATTCTTCCCTACCTATTTGCCATGAAGTGATGGGACCAGATGTCATGGTCTTAGTTTTTTGAACGTTGACTTTTAAACCTGCTTTGTCACTCTCCTCTTTTACCTTCATCAAGAGGTTCTTTAGTTCCTCTTCACTTTCTGCCATTAGGGTGGTGTCTTCTGCATATCTGAGGTTATTGATATTTCTCCCGGCAATCTTGATTCCGGCTTGAGCTTCCATAGAGGCTGCATCAATTACATTCCTGTCAATGGTACCTGAGGGTTCCTTTTTTATCCACATCTTTGCCAGCACTTGTTATCTGTTATCTTCTTGATAACAGACATTCTAACAAGTGTAAAGTGATATCTCATTGTGATTTTGATTTGTATCAAAATTTATAAATAGTAATGATTAGTGATGTTGAGCATATTTTTCATGTGCCTATTGGACACCTGTACATCTTCTTTGGAAAAAATGTCTATTTCTCTGCCTATTTTTTAATTGGATTATTCTTTTTTTTTAATCTTGAGCTATGTGAGTTCTTTGTGTATTGTGGACACTAACCCTTTATTGAATACACTGCAAATTCTTCTCTCATTTAGTAAGTGGACTTTTCCTTTTTTGATAGTTTCCTTCACTGTGCAGAAATTTTTTAGTTTGATATAGTCCTGTTTGATTATTTTTGTTTTTGTTTGCCCAAGGACAAATTTGCAAAAATATATTACTAAGACAAATGTCAAATAGCTCACTGCCTAAAGTTTTCTTCTAGAAGTTTAATGGTTTTAGGTCTTATATTTAATCCAGTAATCCATTTTTACTTTATTTCTGTACATGATATGAGAGAATAGTCCAGTTTGATTCCTTTGCTGTGGCTATTCAGTGTTCCCAAGACAGCTTGTTGAACTTACATAAGTTCCCCATTTTATATTCTTCTTAAAAACTAATTGTCCACGTAAATATGTGTTCATTTCTGGGCTCTTTATTCTATTCTATTGATCTGGGTGTCTGTTTTGGGGCCAGTAGCACTCTGTTTTAGTGAGTTAGCTTTGTAGTACAGTTTGAAATCAGGGAGTGAGATACTTCCAGCTTTGTTCTTCTTACTGAAGATGGTTTGACCATTCAGGGTCTTTTGTGTTTTCATACACACATTTTAGAATTGTTTGCTAGTTTGAGTTTGTAGCCCATTTGCATTTCAATTAATTATCAATAGGTGTTTTCATTGCCCTTTGTGAATTGTTTTAGGTTGTTTCTGTATTTCTTTTTTGTTCTCTTCTTATGTTCCCTTCTTTGTGATTTAATAACAGTCTTTAGTGTTGTGCTTGGATTCCTTTCTCTCTTTTTGTGTACCTAGTCTAGATTTTTATTTGTCAAATGCATTTTAACACCCTTCATTTTTACTCACCACTCCCACGCATGTACTGTTTCTGACATTATAGTTTACATCTTTTCATTTTGTGTATCCCTTAACTGCTTATTGTGGATATGGATGATTTTACTACTTCTGTTTTTTAAAACAATATTTATCTAGCTGCATGGGGTCTTAGCTGCAACGTGCAGGGTCTTTGCTGTGTCATGCAGGATCTTTCACTGTGGCTCCTGGACTCTGGCCGTGATGCTTGGGTTCAGTAGCTGCAGCAGGAATGCTCTCTAGCTTTCGCACATGGCCTTAGTTGCTCTGCAACATGTGGGAATCTTTGTTCCCTGACCAGGGATCAAACCTTTGTCCCTACATTCCGAGGCAGATTCTTAACCACTGGACCACCAGGGAAGTCCTCTCCTTTTGTCTCTTAACCTTCCTACTAGCTTTGAACATGGACAATTTACTCCCTATATCGCATATCTGCCTTTACCAATGAGATTTTTCCTTTTGCATTTTTCATGTTCCTTGATGTAGCCTTTTCTTTTTCTCTTAGAGGAGTTCCTTTAACATTTCTTATAAAGCTAGTTTGGTTGTGCTGAACTCTTTTAGCTTTTGCTTATCTGTCAAACTTTTGCTTATCTGTCAAACTTCCATCAAATCTGAATGACAGCCTTACAGGGTAGAGTATTCTTGGTTGTAGATCCCCCCCCCACCGCCCCACCCTTTCATTACTTTATACCATGCCACACCTTTCTGGTCTGTAGAATTTCCACTGAAAGGGTAGCTGATATCGTATAGCAGTTCTTTTGACTATAACTGGCTATTTTTACCTTTCTACTTTTATGATTGTCTTTATACTATTTCTTTTTTTCATTTTAATTACACTGTGTCTTGGTATGGTCGTCTTTGGGTTGATCCTGTTTGGGACCCTCTGTGCAGAGAAGGCAATGGCACCCCACTCCAGTACTCTTGCCTGGAAAATCCCATGGGCAGAGAAGCCTGGTAGGCTGCAGTCCATGGGGTTGCCAAGAGTCGGACACGACTAAGCAACTTCACTTTCACTTTTCACCTTCATGCATTGGAGAAGGAAATGGCAACCCACTCCAGTGTTCTTGCCTGGAGAATCCCAGGGACTGGGGGGCCTGGTGGGCGGCCGTCTATGGGGTCCCACAGAGTCGGACATGACTGGAGTGACTTAGCAGCAGCAGTGCTTCCTGGACCTGGATATCTTTTTCCTTTCTTGGGCTAGAGAAATTTTCAGCTATTATATCCTCAAATATACTCTCTGCCTCTTTCTCTCACTTTTCTTCTTCTGGGACCCCTATAGTGTTAATATGCTTGATGCTGTGTCTTGTATTGTCCTCATTTTCTTTCTTTTTTCTGTTAAGCTTCAGTGATTTCCACTTCTCTGTATTCCAGCCCATTGATTCATCCTGCTGTGTTATTTAACTTACTGTTGAATCCTTTTAAGGTGTTATTCATTTCAGTTATTGTATTCTTCATCTCTATTCTGTTCTTATTTATGTTTCTTAATTCTCTGTTAAAAACTTCTAACTTCTCACCCTGTTCATTCAATCTTCTCCTTAGTTCTTTAAACATCTTCACAATCTTTGCCTTGAACTCCTTTTTGAGTTGCCTATCTCTGCTTCACTTAGGGCTTTGCTGGTGGTTTAGATGGTAAAGAATCTGCCTGCAATGCAGGAGACCTAGGTTCGATCCCTGGATCAGGAAGATCCCTGGGAGAAGGGAATGGCTACCCACTCCAGTATTCTTGCCTGGGAAAGAGTGTTTAGTTCTTCTCATGTTTTATCTTGTTCCTTCATTTGGAATGCATTTCTCTGTTGCCTCATTTTGCCTGATTTTCTGTTTTTGTTTCTATGTATTCCATTGGTTGGTTATGTCTCCCAACCATGGAGAAGTAGCCTTTTGTAGGGGACGTCCTATGCATCTCAGCAGTGCACTCCCCTTTGGTCACCAGAGCTATATGTTCCAAGGCTACCCATATATGGTCGGAGTAGGGTCTTTTGTCATAGAAGACTGACTATGGGTGGTCATAATATATGTGGCTGGTCCATGAACCAGTTGGTTGCCAGACTCTGACTTGTATGAAGGCTGTCAGCTGGTCCAGGTCATGGGGCGCCTGGCTGTGGAACCACAGGATGTCCTGGGGCTATTGCTGGCCCACTGGTGGGCAGAGCTAGGTTCTGGAGTGAGTAGTTGAGCCAGGATTCCCAGATCTAGTGTCAGCCTGCTGATGATCCGTCTAGTTTCTGACATCGCTGGCTGTGAGGTCTGGGATATTTAAAAACTGGTGATGGCTGGTGAGTGGGGCTAGATCTTGGTATGTATGGTTGAGAGGTCAAAGGTATCACAGAGCTGGAGTTCACCTGTTTCTGGGTGAGACCAGGGCCCAGAGGGTCCAGGGCTAATGTCAGCCTCTTGGTGGGTAGGGCTTGGGTCCTGGGGTTCACAGGGCTATTGCTGGCTCACTGATGGATGGAACCAGGTCCCAGGATTCTTGGCTACAGGACTCCCAGGGGACCTGGAGCTGGTGTTGGCCAACTGGTTGGTTAAGTCATTTCTGGGCCTGGCTGGCTGGGGGAGTAGGGGTCCAGGGTATCCCTAAGCTAGTGTTGGCCCCCTGGTGAGTTGGGCTGCATTCTGGGGCTCCTGGCTAAGGAGTTCAGGGAGCCCTGGGACTGATGCCAGGCTGCTGGTGTCTTGACATGGCTGGTTGTGGGACGGCTGTAGTCCCGCATCTGGTGGCTGCCGGCTGGTGGGTGTGGCCCGGCCTCAGGATATCCTGGGGCTGGTGGTCACCCTCTGGCGAGGGAAGCCAAGTCCTGGGGCTAGTACTGGTTCACTGGTAGGGCCCCGGGTGTCCTAGAGTTGGTGTGCTGGTCCACTGGTGTGCAGGACTGGGTTCCAGGGCGTCCTTGGGCTGATGCCTGTGCACCGGTGCGTAAGGCTGGCCCTACAGCTAGTGCAGGCCCACTGGTGGGTGGAGCTGGGTCCCAAGGTCCTTGGCACAGGGCCCTGGGGCTCTGGGGCTGATACCAGTGCACTGGGCGTGTAGGGCTGGGTCCTAGACCCTCTGTGGCACAGGGCCAGGTCCTACTTAGCTGTGGACTCATGGGGTCTTAAGGCATCAGGCCTGCAGGTGGGTGAAGCTGTGTCTCTGCCCAGCTAGTCGCTTGACCTGAGGTACTCCAGTACTAGTGCCGACAGGCTGGTGTGGGGCCAGTTCCCAGCATTAATAAGCTAGATGGACGATTCCAAAGTGGTGCTTGCCAGCACCAGTGTGGCAAGAATGAACTCCCTAAAGTAGCTGCCGTTGGCATCTGTGTCCCTTGAGTGAGCTTCAGTTGTCTCCTGCCTCTCTGGGAGTCTATCCAAGATCAGCAGGTAAGTCTAACCTAGACTCCTTTCAAATTACTGTTCCACCCTGGGCTCTGGGGTGTGTGGACTTTGTGTGGAGTTTCTGACTCACCATGAAGTAAGACCTGCTGACCTTAAAGCCAAGTATTCTGTGGGCTTATCTTCCCAGGGCAGGATCTGCAGGCTTCAGAGTCCAATGTGGGACGTGAACCAGTCGCTCCTTGGGGAGAACCTCTGCAATTGTAACGCAGTTGTAGTTATCCCCCCACTGTGGGTCTTGATATGAGTCTTGCTTATGCCCTGTCTTTGCCCTCCTGCCTCGCTCACTGTGGTTCCTTCTTTATACCTTCAGTTGTAGACCTTTTCCGCTAGTGTTATGGTCTTTTGCATCAGTAGTCTCTCTGTAATAGTTGTAATTTTGGTGTGCCCAAGGAAAGAGGTGAGCTCAGGGTCTTCCTACTTCACCATCTTGTCTACCTGGGGCCTGTTTTATTAAGGCACTAACCGCTCATGAGGATTCCACCGTCATGACCTAATCAACTACCAGAGACTCTCACCTTCTAATACCATTACATTGGTGGTTAGGGTTTCAATGTAGGAATTTGTGTGGCAAACTTCAGCCCACAGCAATACACATCACCCTCAAATGACCTTGCTCTTCTGTAATCTCTCCTTCACACTTCTCATCTCCGCATCCACTCTAGGCAACCATCAATCTGCTTTCTATTTCTATCAATTGGTTTTAATTTTCTAGAATTTTATCTAGTGTAATCATCTGGGATGTGTTCTTACTTGTCTGGCATCTTTTAGTCAGTATAATTGTATTGAGATCCGTCTATGTTGTATCTGTATGTGTGTGTATGCTTAGTCTCGCAGTCATGTCCAACTCCATGTGACCCCATAGACTGTAGCCCAACAGACTCTTCTGTCTATGGAACTCTCCTGGCAAGAATACTGGAGTGAGTAGCCATTTCCTTCTCCAGAGGATCTTTCTGACCCAGAGATCGAACCCAGGTTCCTGCATTGTAGACGGATTCTTTACTGTCTGAGCCACCAGGGAAGCTCCAGTGTTGTATATATCAACATTTAATTCCTTTTTATTGCTGAAGAGTATTTCATTGTATGGGCAGACCACAATTTGTTTATTCATTCACCTTCTGATGAACACTTGCTTCCTTTTTTCCCCCTTGTTCATAGTTGTTACAAATAAAACCTTCATGAACTTTTGTGCCCAAACATTTGTACAGATGAATGTTTTCTTCTGGGCTTCCCTTGTAGCTCAGTTGGTAAAGAATTTCCCTGCAATGCAGGAGACCGAGGTTCGATCCCTGGGTTAGGAAGATCCCCTGGGGAAGGAAACGGCAACCCACTCCAGTGTTCTTGCCTGGAGAATCGACAGAGGAGCCTGGCAGGCTACAGTCCATGGGGTCGCAAGAGTTGGACACGACTTAGCAACTAAACCACCACCACCATGCTTTCTTCCCTCTTGGGGAAATACTTTGGAGTGAAATAACCAGATCATGTGGTGGCATATTTTCAGCTTTTTTAGAAACTGCAAAACTGTTCTCCAAAGTGTCCATACTCACCTGCATACCAGTGGTACGGGCAAGTTCCAGTTGCTCCTTATCCTCTCTGGCGCTTAGTACTGTTGGCTTTATTTTTCCAACCTGGTATGGGTGAAATGGTGTCTCACTGTGGCTTCATTTTGCATTTCTTTAATAACTAACAATGTTAAGCATCTTTTCATGTGCTCATCAGCTATCCCTATCTCTTCTTTGCTGCAGTGTCTGCTCAAAAGTGATCTTTTTAACCAGGTACTTTGTTTTGTTAGTATTGACTTTTGAAAGTTCTCTGTGTGTTCTGAATACAGACCTTTATCAGATATGTATTTGCAAATGATTTTCTCATAGTCTCTGCCTTGTTTGGGTGACACTCTTACACATTGATCTTCTTTTGCCCCAACAGTCATAATTGGTAACAGCTTGGCCAAGAAAGCCAGTGTTAATAGAACATGGCAGCATCTGATCCATCCCCTCCATAAAAATAAAGTGAGTGCCAAAAATTAACAAGGGAAGTCTTATCAAATCCATCTTCCTGCCCCAGATTACCCTGACTCTGGGAATGCCGTTTTACAAATCGTGGTCACAGTTGGGGGCAGGTATGGCAGGTGAGAGGAAGATTACTTTGCCCAGCATCATTTTCTTGATCCAAGATCGCCCCCTAATGGGCCAGGCTCATCCACCTCACTGCTCAGCTCAGTCCCCTTGGAGCTCTGTGAGGCTCTAGATGAGAGATAAATGAAAGCATCAGTTTCAACTCCCAAGTTTCTGATGAAAACAAGTGTTTTTATTCACCAGGCAAATATCTCAGTGGAGATGGATGGGAGGAGAGCTGTGACTGAGGAGAGTCAATTTCTGTTTCTCCAACTGAAGTTGCAGAGGGAGGGATGATGGGGAGAGGGGAGGAAGGAGAAGGTTTTGCACACACAGGGCGTAATTCCCACAATCCATGTCCTGTCCTGGGCCTGCGCTTCCTGAGGGCACCTTTGCCTTGTATATGCAAATAACTTGCCCTCAACCAGGACCCCTGAGTTGGGGATGTCCAGCCCTGTTATCATGACCACAAGGAGTCTTGATGTTGGGAAGTTCCCCCTTGACCCACTTGTCCTGAGATCCAGATCGAGTCCTTGGTCCTCCACAATCTCTTCTGCCTGCCTGGCCTCCTGCAGCCACCAGCTTTCCTCTGACCATGTCACCCAAGCCTGGGAAACTTGCCAGCCTCCTCCATTTCCCACTGGATCACTAAGAGGAGGCTGTTACCTGCACTGATGCTGCAGAAGCTTAGAGTGCAGTGTAGGGAATCACAGCACCAGAAGGAAACAGACATCCCTGCCCCAGGCTTCCAGGAATCTCCCTGACCAGCGGCTCCCTTCTTTGACCTTCAGCATGTTGCTCTTGTGTTAAACCCCTAACTCAGAATCCCTCTCTGCTGCCCAAATGCCATATTCCCCAGACCCACCCATCTCAGGCTGTCAGGGTCTCACCCCGATTTCAGGATGCTGCTAAGAACCAGTGCTAAGTTCTAGCTACCGAATGGACCTCTGCACATTCCTGGAAGCCCGGAAACAACTTTCTTTTCCCCAAGAGAAGAATCATCTGCCCCAGACTCCAAGCAGCACACTTGAAACCCAGGTCCAAATCCCAACTGTGCCAACGACTACCGGGGGCCTTAAACAAGCTCCTTAACCATGCTTGCCTCAGTTTGCCCGTTTATAAAGGCCGAATCGTAGCCTATAGGCCATAGAGCTTTTGAGAGGATTAATGATTTAACACCGTTAATGGATTTAGAATAGTGCCTGACATACACCAAATGCTCAACTAATGTGAACACACGTTAGTTGTTCCCACAAAAGACTTGCTCTAAGTGCATCCAAGGCTGGGCTGCTTTCTCTGTTGATGGGCTGGAAGGGGGGAGGGGAGCAAAAGATGAACATCTGTGTCCCCAGCTGAGGAAGCCTCAGAGGGCCAGGGAGGAGGGAACCGGCCTTGTGCACACACTAGGGAACTCAGGAAGCACTTTGTGAGGCTGTGAGTGCTGAGACAGGACAAAAATGGGCTGAAGTGTTGTCCATGGAGGCATGAGGGGGCAGAGGGGACACGGGCGGTCAGGCAGAGAGTCCCATGGCTGGGGATGCATCCTTTGGAGGTTGAATCTATACAGGAGTAGGCAGTTGTGGAAATTAATGGCAGCATGAACAAAGGTAACCCATGCACTCAACTCATTCTGTTCTTTGTGTATTCAACATCAGTTTCATTGACCACATACTATGTGCCAGGTTTCCACAGAGAATATGTTGGTAAACAAGCCAGAAACAGCTTCTGTCTTCAGGAAACATGTAGTCTAGGTTCTGAGAAGAAGACAGACAGCAAAAGAGGAGACACTGGACAATTTAATGGAAGAGTTCGTGTCCTGTACAGGGGCAGAAGACCAAGGATGAAGAGGCTTTTCAGTGGAGACACAAAGACAAGAGTTATCTGGATAAATCATCAGGAGAGACAGAGAGAAAAATATGAGGCAGAGGATCCAATGGGTGCAGAGGCCTGGAGAGGAGACGGGGCCTGGCTGGAGGGCGACTGGAGACCTGGGCGACCGGAGGGCGGCGACCAAGGGGGATGAGACCCAAGATGCAGTCAGAAAGGGGCCACGCAGGGCCTTGAAAGCCCTGCTCAGGCCCAACCTCTCTGGCAATGACGTAATCAGTAAACCCGCCACAAAACCCAGACCTCAGAGGCCGCTCGTGCTTTCCTGGTGGCTCAGACAGTAAAGAATATGCCTGCAATGCAGGAGACACAGGTTCGATCCCCGAGTCGGGAAGATTCCCTGGAGAAGGGAATGGCAACCTACTCTAGTATTCTTGCCTGAAGAACTCCATGGACAGAGGAGCCTGGCAGGCTACAGTCCACGGAATCGCAAAAGAGTCGGACATGACTGAGTGACTAACACTTTCACTTTCAGAGGCTCCTCACTGTCTCCACACAGATGGGGACTCTGGGCACCCCAGACACTCCAGTGAGATTTACACCTTTCAAAAATTCCAGCAGCTAGATCCTGTCCCCGTGATCTGCCCTGTAGTCACACACAAGAAACATTCAGAAGAGACTGATGAAGTCTAAATTGCAAAGAGCGCTGTGATCAGCCCAAGGCTCTCTGGGCACTGTGTTTTCCCTGCTGCTGTTGGAACATTCCTGAGATTTTGGTATCGGAGCTGGATTAGCGGGGTGGGGTGCCATCCCTCCCGTGCCTCTCACTGGATGATTCATGACCCCATATGGCAGCGGAATACAGCAGACACGTGTTCACACCTCAACACTGAGCACAGACTTCCAGGAAAGCCCAGCCAGTCCCGGGAGAGTTCACTGACAACTCATGCTGATTTTGAAATGCCAGGTTTCCCAAAATGGGGTCAAGAAAACACAAGTTCTGGATGGTAGGAACTAATTTCAAGAACACAGACTTATTAGTTTGAGGAAAAAAATGCTAGGAGAGTCCGACAGTTACAGAAATTGTCTCACCGTTGCAAAGAGAGTTCCAAAGCAGCAACTAAGATCTGTTCTCACAGACCTTTCATAAAAAAAGAGCAGTCCAACCAAAAGTAAAAATGGCTGTGCACGCGTGTGTGCTCAGAAGTGTCTGGCTCTTTGTGACCCCATGGACTATAGCCTACCAGGCTCCTCTGTCCATTTCATCATTAAAAAAACAGGCCTTTCCAAACAGAATGATTGGAATTATACCATCAGACTACCTTGACCTGATTTTTCTCATTTCACTGCCATCAGACTACCTTGACCTGATTCTTCTCATTTCACTGAGACTCTATGACAATTTCAGCCTAGGCTTCCCTGACACCAGGTTCAAGGCTGCGCACTGGCTCAGTCAGGACTGGGGTGCCTTCAGTCACTGTTCTCTCCAGAGCCCGAGGGGACCCAGCGAGAGGCATTTACTCCATGGGTTTAGTATCACCCCCTCCACACAGGTCCACACCTCCTGCCCAGATCTTCTCCTCCCCCATATTTGCCAGGCATGGGATTCCAGCCCCGCCAGCCCCAGGCCTGGGATCCATCCCCGTGGTAAAGGTGGAGAATCAACCGTGGATGAGGAGAGCCAGGCCTGGTCTCTGTTCTTTCAGTGACTCTGAGTGGGTCACACCCCATCCCTGGCCTCAGTTTCCCCAACTGTCCCAGGAAGGGTAGGATGGAATGATCTCCTGCTTCCTCCCCGCTCTGCTGACCGAACATTAGATGATTCTGGGCAGGGAGGCCTCGGTCAGACCTTCATGGGGAAAGGGCACACATTCTGGCATGACAGTATCTCTGCACGAGATGAGAAAGAACAGACGCTGGCCTGATTAGGAACTGTGGACATGAGGACCACAGTCCAAAAGACACAGCCCTGTGCCAGTCAGCAGCGGCCTGGCTGGTTCCCACTGTAAGTGCAGCAGGATGCAGCCCAGAGCTGAACACAGGTGCCCTCCTTGGAGATGCAGGTTTTAGGATTACCTAAGCCAGCGAGAAGCAGAGAAGCCCTCTCTGATGACAGAGATGGAGGGATAGATCAGCCAGAGTGGGGCTGACACCTGATGATGAGAGAGGAGGTGGGAATGGTGGGGGGCAGGGTGTCACCACCACCACCGTCATCATTGTCGTCGTCATCCTAAACGTCATCAGAGTAACAGCTAAGAATTGTCATGAGCCTACTATGTGCCTGCCTTCTTCTCAGTGCTCTCTGTAAGCAGCAAGCCCAGGGCCCAGCACACAGTGGGTGTCCATGAGGCTGCGCTGATGAATCTGTGATTGCTGGTGATGTCTATTTTTGCTCTTGCTGAAACAGCATCTCCCTGCAGTTCACAACCCAGCTCTTGGCAAACTTCTAAGAGGGAGATTAAAAGAAAAAGTGGACAGGTCTGCCCATATCCCCAAGACAGAAGTATCATTCAGCAAGGCTCCTGCTTCTGTGAGCGCCAGGCTGTCCTTTCATGCCACTGAGGCCAGTTGGCATCTTTATGCCCTAAACACAGCTATAAAGCAGGCATCTCTGAAAGGTCTAGAATTAATCCTGCCTGTGCATCCCTGCCCTTCTCAGGCCCCAGCAGTGACAACAGCTCTGTTTCCAACAAGGCCCAGCTGTTTTAATGGAGACTTTAAATAACCCCTCTGCTGTCAAGAAATTTATGCCCTTCCTAGATGTGTGTGGCTGAAAACAGACCTTTGAGAGGGTTTCAAGGCTTGGCAGCTGTTGGACAATGAACACAAAGTGGAAGTGCCCTCCGCTTCCTTCCCTCCTTTGGGATGTCAGTTTCCAATGATTCAGCAGATGTCAACCCAGAGTACTGGGCTGTGTGCAGGGCTCTGGATACAGAAAGAAAGCTCAGCAATGTTCTATGCTTGAAGAGGTCATGGTCAGATGGGGGAGGCTGACCCGCCAGCAGCACACACCATCCCACATACAAAGTGCCAGACTAGAGGCATGGCAATGGCTGTCATTCCAGGAGCACCTCCTGTATCCACTTCTTATCACTAATGCCTACTACGTGCTGGAGACCAGGCAATTCATAGGTGCCATCACCAATCCTCACAACAATGATAATCTTTCCCATTTTAGAAATGAGGACACAGGCTCAGAGAGGTTGAGGAACTCACTTGAGTCACACAGGCAGAGAGGCAGGTTGAATCAGCAGGTGCTCTGTGGACAGCCAGCCTCATTGCAGCTCAGCTGACCCATGCCCCCTTGTGGGTGGCCAGGAAGAGACCAGGTCAGCTGGGGTGGACCAAAGGCCGATGCAATCACCTGCTCCAGGTGGTCAGGATCCAGAAGCGGGTGTTAGATTGCAGGTGCACTGGCTCCTGATAAGGGAGGTCCCTAAGGTGACCTACATGAGCCCAGGTGAGTTTGGTTGTTCCAGCCCAGTAGTCAGGCAAGAGGCAGAATTTAGTTTCAGCCTGTACATTGAGATTGTTTGCAATGCTCAGAACCCACCTCTACTCCCCCTCACCTCCCACCAGTGTTCTCCTCTTGCTTTAGCAACTGTGCTCCTCACCCACCATCCATACAGTCTGGGTGCTTTGCCCAGCACTGAGCCCACCATGACTTTAAGGGTGAACGCCTGACTCAGCACTGGGCAGTCAGTGACTGCCATTCCTCTGGGCTTAGTGATTGGCTCAGAAGTGGGCACATGACCCTGGTTAATCCAATCAGAATTTGCCCTTGGACTTAGTCTGAAAGTAGCATAAATAGGCTTTTCCTTTCCCTTAATGTTGTTGAGCTGGTCAGATGGAGGACCACAGTTGCTGGTGGCTGTCATAGGAGGTGCTTATTTACAAATGAAGCCAGCACAGAGGAATAAATCTCTGAAAGAAGGAGAGAAAGAGGGACAGTCAGGGTGGAGAAAACATGAGCTCTGTCCCCCCACCCAAGTCCCTACTATTCACCCAGTTCCAGAATGCTGCCCGCACAGATCCAGGAACCCCTGGATCAAGGCAAACCTGAAGCCAGCAGCCACCCCGCTCCCCAGATATTCCAGTTTTAGGAGCTAACACATCTCTTCTTCCGTCTCTGTTATCTCTACCAGTCTGTGATATACTTCTAGCACCATCAAGCCAGCGAGACACAATCCTCTTCTGGGGCCACCATCAGGAAACACAACGCCTGGTGTATCAAAGATGCTGAGTAAACATTTGTAAATGAAAGAAAAAAAATGAATGAGCCTGGCCATCTCTCCTGCTCTGCATCACTCAGCCTCACCCCTTCCTTTCACCCCTAGCTGTGGACTACCTAACTGGGATCATCCCTCCAAAGACTGAAGAGGGTTGAACAGTCAGCTGCTTTCCCCACTGCAGCAGTGTCTGCTCACTGGGCTATTATGGACCTGATGTGAGGTGATGTGACCTGCCCAGAGAGTCACAGCAAGTTAGGAAGAGTGGGGTCTGGGGTCAGGGCTTTCGGCCTCCCAGGCCAGCTTGCCACACACTGCATCCTGGACTCTGAGGAGGAGGGTGACAGTATTGTCAGGCGTCTCCCTGAGGAGCAGGGACATAGGGACCCTACATTCCTTCAGCGAGAAGCCGTCTAACCTGTCACCCTGTCACCCCAGGATCCCCAGGCTGAGTGCCCTGCAGAGAACACTGAGGGCAGGTCTGGGATGGAAGCTGGGTGCCAGCATGTCATCCCTCATATTCCTAGCAGACCCTGAGCTTTAACAGAAATCGCACCTTAATTTCCGTCACCATGGAGTTCATGCATGCCCAGACACATGAATGAATGAATGAGTGAATGAAAATGCATCATTTTACATGAAGGAGATGGAGCCTCAGAGAAGTCAAATAACTTTCACAAGGTCATAGAGCTCAGGATGGCAGAGCAGATCAAAACCCCAGCTTTCTGCCACTAAGGCCCTTGCTCCTTCCTCTACCCCACCATGTCCTGCAGAACACAGGAGAAGTGTTAGGAAAGGAAGAGACCAGTGTATGCTGGAGACATCTGGGAGGGCTTCCTGGAGGAGGGGGAAACTAAGCTTGACCCTGAGGACAAACTGGAAGAGAAGAGCATGCAGGAAGGGAGGAGCACCCCATAGTTTGCTGTTCCCAGATCTTTAGATCTCTGGGTCTGGAATTCTCATTGAGCAGGTACCTGGGAACCTCTCCACCCAGCAGGTGGAGCTGTGTCCCTGGCTAGGTTGGAGGTGCCTCCCAGGTAAGGGTGGTGGGAGGGGCAGAGCAGGAGCTCCTGGGAACTTTCTGTTCACTGGGTTTTTTCTGTTCCAGGTGATTCTGAATGGGAGCGAGAATGGCAATGACCTTGTCCGTCTTCTCTAAGAGGACAGTGGTCTCATGAGTGTCCAATGAGGCCATTAGACCATATTCCATCAGTCAATCGGCCCCACCAGACGCTATCCCTGCAAAATGACTCACCAGTCCAAGCACAGCACTGCCTGCAGTCCTTATGATTTCCCTTGCAAATTCCCCACTGAGCACACCCTGCAAAGGAAAGAATCCCCCATTTTTCCCACAATGGGAGAAATTAGTCCATTCCCCTCCCTCTTTTGCCTCTGAAGCCTATTTCCCTATAAGGAGCCCACGAAAGTAAAACATTACGCAGGCATAAAAACATACATCAGTTCAGCTGCCACAGGGTATTCTTGGGATTATTTTGGGAGCCAGGTGCCTACATTCGTGGGAGATGCATCCATTCTCTGCACAGGTGAGCTTTCCAGACATGGGACAGGGAGCTGAGTCAATGATTCTTTTAGATCTCAAATCCATTTTTCCTCTTGTCTACTCCCTCTGGTTGGTATGAGGCATTTGAGGATAAAAGAACACCTCCTTAAATACATATTAATAAATACCCTAGACACCTCTCCTGCCTGACCTTTTTTGTACTGGCCCTATGATGGAGACATACTCTCCACCCTTGGTGATTTCTGAGACCTGAAATGACAATATTCATTTATTTCTTTAACACACTTGTTGAGCACCTACTGTGTGACAGCCACCATGCTAGAAGAATCAAAGGTAAGCAAAATCATCACGAACGCTGCCCCGCAGAGCTCATGATCTAGAAAGGGAGACAAAGACTAATCTAGAACTGCACACACACACACACACACACACACAAAAGGCATAAAATTACAAGTGTTTTAAATGAAAGTCCCATGGTGCTATGACAGTATGTAATGGAGAATTTCAAGTTTTCCCCGAGGAGATGGGGGCAGGTAAAGAACAGTGCCTGGAGATGCCACACCCAATTCTGCTGCCAGAAGGAGGGGCTTGATTGCACTCATTCATCCAGTAAATAACCACAACTTGGAAGAAGGTCCCCATGCCATGGTCTGCCCTGGCACTGCCTTCTGCTGGTCACACTCATTCAGCCTCCCATTAGATTAAGCGTCTCCTCCTCCAGGAAGCTCTCCCTGATACCCAGGATTAGTCATCCCCTCCCACTCTGTGCTTTTGCTGCACCATGGAGTGTCTCTGGATTGCCACTTCTGACATATGTGTCCCTCTCCACCCCCAGGGTCCTGTGAAAGGGCAAGTCTTCAGAGGGCAGACAGGGGTCCCCTTAATCATTTCCTCTGCCGTCTCCTCTGACCAGCTGGGGGTTCCAGGAAGAAGCTGGGCTGTGTCCACTTTACCCACTGTTGTTTCCTTGGAGCTTACAATGATGTGGGGCACCGAGTATGAAAGAAAGAAGGGAATGAGGAGAAGGAAAGGAAGGAAGGGAGAGAAGGAGGAAGAGAAACAGGGTCAGATCAGATCAGATCAGATCAGTTGCTCAGTCGTGTCCGACTCTTTGCGACCCCATGAATCGCAGCACACCAGGCCTCCCTGTCCATCACCAACTCCCGGAGTTCACTCAGACTCACGTCCATGGAGTCAGTGATGCCATCCAGCCATCTCATCCTCTGTTGTCCCCTTCTCCTCCTGCCCCCAATCCCTCCCAGCATCAGGGTCTTTTCCAATGAGTCAACTCTTCGCATGAGGTGGCCAAAGTGCTGGAGTTTCAGCTTTAGCATCATTCCTTCCAAAGAAATCCCGGGGCTGATCTCCTTCAGAATGGACTAGTTGGATCTCCTTGCAGTCCAAGGGACTCTCAAGAGTCTTCTCCAACACCACAGTTCAAAAGCATCAATTCTTCGGCTCTCAGCCTTCTTCACAGTCCAACTCTCACATCCATACATGACCACAGGAAAAACCATAGCCTTGACTAGATGGACCTTTGTTGGCAAAGTAATGTCTCTGCTTTTGAATATGCTATCTAGGTTGGTCATAACTTTCCTTCCAAGGAGTAAGTGTCTTTTAATTTCATGGCTGCTGTCACCATCTGTAGTGATTTTGGAGGCCAGAAAAATAAAGTCTGACACTGTTTCCACTGTTTCCCCATCTATTTCCCATGAAGTGATGGGACTGGATGCTATGATCTTCGTTTTCTGAATGTTGAGCTTTAAGCCAACTTTTTCACTCTCCTCTTTCACTTTCATCAAGAGGCTTTTTAGTTCCTCTTCACTTTCTGCCATAAGGGTGGTGTCATCTGCATATCTGAGTTTATTGATATTTCTCCCAGCAATCTTGATTCCAGCTTGTGTTTCTTCCAGCCCAGCGTTTCTTCTGCAAAAGCAAAAGTGACGACAACAGGCAGAGGAGAAATTGGAAACTCATAGACTGGGGTTGGGGTTGGGGGGAGAGCAGTGGAGGGCAGAGAGCCTTGAACATTAAAAATGGTCTCTGTCTGTCCCATGACATTTCATTTAATCAGGAACAAATTACTCTACCTTGTAGACCAGAGACCTCTTCAGACTTTGTCCTCAGAAGAGCTTTCTGGAGTAAACCATTTCTCCAGAGGCATGCTTCCTGCTGAGCCACATACACCCAGATTCCACGGGTCAGAGAGAATCCTATCCCCTTGGCCTCTTGGAAGAGAGTAGAGGACCTGACCCGAGCCTGGTTTGGGTATCTGGTTTACCCAGCGGCAAGTCCTCAAACAGATTCCTCTGACCTTCAGCCTGCCACCCCAAAAGGGCCTGAATGACCAAAGTCTCACCCTCCCTTTTTTTCTGCTTCTCCAACACCCCCCGTGACCTTGGGCTCAGCTCTAGGGTCAGCCCCACCTCTCCCAAAAATTCCTCTCTGGACTTGAGTAGCTCAAGTTCTTGGCCTGTTTGATGAGTGCTGGACTGTGAGGTCAAATCAGCTAGGTCAAAATACAGGCTGCTCTGTGTTCTAGACTCTTACTGTTCACAGTGCCACCAGCAGTGGTGGCATCAGTAGGGAGCTGGTGAAACTTTGGGCCCCACTGCAGACCTGTAATGAGCCTGATTCCGCACTTGAACCAGTGTCCAAAGTGGTGTGTGGACACATACAGGGTGAGATGCCCTGGCCTGCAGGTGAGGGAGAGACAAGTGTCAGACCCCAGCAGGAGGCCTGCCTTTCCCCAGGTGTCTTTGACTCTCACAGACACATCTCCTAATAAGAAAGAACAAAAATCACAAACAACCTGCATCCTGACTGTGTGACTTGGCTCCTTCAATCCACCTCTGAGGCCATAGTCCACCCCTGTGAAAGGGAAATGAAAACCCCAGCCCCCTGAAGTAGCCGGGAGGATGGAATGAAGTAATTTACAGAAAGGTGGGGGCACATGGCCGGCAACCTATCTCTGCAGGAAGCTCCTCCCACCCAGCCTTTCCCTTTTCCCTCAGGTACTTCACCACAACCCTCTCAAGGTCCCCTCATCCCCACAACTTCCCCAAATCTGTCACTTGATGTCTTACACCCAATCTTCTGTTATATCATTGTTATCATCTACTCCTTTTGTTTGGCTATTCCTCCAAGTACACTTACGAGCTCCCTGAGGGCAGGGGCCTGTGGTTCTTATTTATGGTTGTGCCTAGTGCTCAGCACAGAGCCAGCACCCAGAGGAGCCTGATAAGTCCCTGCATGAAGGGTTGGATGAGAAGTGGGACGGGTTGTATCAGTCACTACAGGTGAGATGCTGTAACAAGTAGCCCTCACATCCCAGTGACTTCACCCAGGATGAGCTGCTTTCTCTCCATGTGAAGGTTGCTGGCCTGAGGATCTCCTGCAGGGAGACACCTTCTCTGGGCAGTGATGCAGGGATCCAGGCTCCTTCCATCTGTGATGATGTCATCTCCACACATGGCCTCTGGGATCACCTGGGAAGGGGAGTGAGTGAGGCGAAGGTCACCGGGCGATTAACCAGCTCAGCCCAGAGGGGTCCACATCATTTCTACCCACATATCATTGGCTAGAATGAATGTGCCTCCTGCCCCACTTGGATGTATGGGGGCTGGGAAATGTCACCCCAGGCTGGGCAGCTGCCCCAGCGCCAGCCTTGCACTGTGAAAGGAGAGAGTGAACAGCTATCTTCACAGAGATGGTCAACAGGCTTCTCTGCCCCTCTGCAGTGGCAACTGATGACCCCTGTCATTTTTCTCCTCTTCCTGAGACCCCTGGGCCCTGGGCCCTCTCTCTGAGCCTCTGGCTGCAATGACCCAGGAAAGGGCTGAGAGCACTGCTCCCCATGCTTGGCTGGGAGGGGGGATGTTCTAGCTGTTTTGAGCTGATTGTGTTTGGAACCTTCTGTGTCTGCTGAGCTGCTAATTCTGGTGCCATCTGCCTGTGTTCCCAGCACCAAAGCCCTGAGATAAACAAGTTGTCTTCCGTAGTTCTTAAAGAAAAGTTTCGGCAGGGAGTGGGGAGAGAGAGAGGAGGGAGGCTTCCAAATGTCTTGTTTCTGAAGAGGAGGTGCTGCCCAGCTGAGGTAAGAGGAACGTTGAAGAGACTGGGATGTCATGTATATCCTCACCCTGTTGAGGGTACTGTGTGGGGTGCATGGTGGGGGAGAGGGCCCAGTGGCCTGGGGGATGACACTCCTATGACTTCCTACCTCTCTCCACTAGAATGGGAGCTGCTTAGGGCTGAGCCAGCTCATTCCCAGTGCCCAGCCCAGGGCTTGGCACAGAGCAGGTATCAGCAAACACCTGCTAAATGAATGACTGAGTAAATGAATAAACAGTGGTGAAGGGTAGAGATGCAGAGAGGTCAAGTGGGATGTAATAGGAAGCCAAGCGACTGCTGTGTTAAGAGCTTTAATGCATTACCCTGTGGTGGGGACCCTTCTAGGATGGCTTCATGATCTCTGCTTCCTGGGACAACGGGTGGGCAGGACCCTCAAGTTGCTTCTAACAGGAGAATGTAGTCAAGGTCTTCCCTGGGGGCTTAGACTGTAAAGAATCTGCCTGCAGTGCAGAAGACCCAGGTTTGATCCCTGCGTCAGGAAGATCCTCTGGAGAAGGGAATGGCTAAACACTCCAGCATTTTTGCCTGGAGAATTCCATGGACAGAGGAACCTGGAGGGCTATAGTCCATGGGGTTGCAAACAGTCAGACACGACTGAGCAACTAGCACACACACAAACACACACAGGTGATGGGTGTCATTTCTGCCATCCAGCTAAGAGCGTGGCTTCCTTCTTTCTAGCCAAGTTTTTCTGTTGCCTTCTTGGCTTGCCTGCTTCCATGGAGTAAGGTATATGGGAGATGTCCTCATAGCAAGGAACTGACAGTAGATTTGAGCCAATAGCCACCAGCTGCTGGACCTCAGGCCCTCAGTCCATCAACCTTCAAGGAACAGACCTGCCAACAGACACATGAGCTTGGGAGAAGCTTCTTCACTGTCGAGCCTTTGCATAACCTCTCAGCCTTAGCCAACAACTTGATTGCAACCTTGTGTGAGCTGCTGGAACAGAGGATCCATAAAGTTCATCTAAAACCCCACAAGGAACAGGAAAATATAAAACTGGAAAGAATTACTCAAACATAAACCAAACCTCTTTCTCCATCAACCACAATTCACTGTAAGCTCCACCAGCTCACAATAGGGAGGAGATTTGTGGATAATCTAAATGCAAATCACCACTGACAGAGACACTCCTGTCATTTGCATGGGGGGGAGGGGCGGTGGTATCTTGGGCAAGTGCAGATAAATATACCGTGACTGTATCAGGTGGGAGTAGTTTAGGAAGCAGATGCTGTCAGGTTTTCCCTTTCCCCAGTCGTGTTTTTTTTAAAGCAAAAGAGACATCAGAATGCCCACAAAGCCACCTCCAAAGAAGGACTTGACACAGACATAGGGCCTGGGGTAGGTCGAAGGAAAGGTATTTGGTGAAAGGGCCTGGAAAGCCAGGGAAACAACAAGGCCTCAAGGGGACAGTCACGTGGATGCCCCGGGAGATTCCCTCCCTGGGCAGCACTGGAGGAAGTCAGCTGTGGGCCCCTCCCTGCAGAGGGAGGCCAACACGGGAGCCTGGGAGTTGGGACCCACAGTCCTGTGGCTGGATCACTCTGAGCAGGGGCTTCCCTGACTCCTCTGACTCCCAAGGTCCCCACCTGCAAATTGCAGGATGAGTTTGAGAACTGGTCACTCAGGCAATCCAGGCCAGTAAGAACAGACTCCCAGCTCCATCCTGTCCCCATCTCTTCCTCTAAGCACCGTGGAGAATGAGAGACGTCCCCCAGGGCCCCTGGCAGGAGACGTGGCCCCACCTCACACCCTGCCCAGCTCGTGCTGGCTCTGCAGTGACAATCGCATGGGCTGTCACTGACTTGCACCCAGTCACTGTGGCCTCCTGTGAGCCGGGCCCCAGCTCATCTGCATTCACCCTACACAACCCTATTGCCCACAAGAGGTGCCCAGTGAGGTGCCCAGCTTGAGTTTGCCACTCTGGCTGGGCCAATGATGGGCTATACAGCATGGAGTTGGGGTGGGGGTTCCATGCTCCCTGGAATCTCATAATCAAGACCTGAGGGCCCTTTGTGTCTCCAGCTGGATCAATACTGATACAAATCCTAACAAGTGGGGACTGAAATGTGTCAAGCACCTGCGACATCTTAGGGACTGTGTTATCCATTTACTTTGCACTACCTCATCTCCTCTTCACTTTATTATCTTTGTCTGTGACAAGGAAACTGAGGCCTGGTGGGGTGAAGTGCCTTGCCCAGGAAATGGTTGAGCCAGAATTTGAACAAAGAGCCTGGCCCTTAACCACTCTGTCTCTGTTGCACTCCTTCCACAGGGACGGGCATGACCAACCCAAGTTCTGCTCCTGTGCCCTTCAGGGTAGGAGGTAGCCTGCCCAGATCATGCAGTGGGGGCTTGGGTTAGGTCAAGCACCCCAGATCCCAGGAGCTCCCAGCACCTCAGGTCCCCTGAGCTCACAGAGGCCCTTGGCCTGGTGAGCTGGAGTGAGCCAGGTGACCCTGCCCTGTGATGCTAGAAAGATGCTCAGGGCAAGGAAGAGGTGTCTCCAAGCAAGCCTGGCCAGCTGGTGGCTGAGGGGCTGCCCTGGGGTCCTGCTGGCCTGGTGAGACTGTCCCTTATTTCCCACTGTTTGAGTCCCTGTTCTGGCTCCTTCTGCAACCAGAAAGAACAGCTTTGCAAAATCAGTCGACTCTGGATGGAGGAGAACCTAGAAGGCATTTTGAGATTGGTCCAGTCGGAGTCCCTGCAACCTGGGTTGGAGGGATTGGTCTCGTCCTGCAGCCTGTAGACTGGAAGGGAGAACAAATCAGGAGAGGAGGCCTCTCTCTGCATGGAGATGCTTCACGGGAGAGGAGGGAACAGTGACCCATCAAGCAGCTTTGAGCCGTAGACAGCAGACAAAGAAGTGCTTTTAACACGTCAGCCTCTCAGACACTCACTATTTATCTCAGGAAATGTAAGTGTTTTTCTTTCTGTCTCCCCCCCCGCCCTTCTCTTTTCTCTGCTGTAAAATGCAGGGAGCAGTGCAGTGAGAGATGAAGGGTTGACACACTGGGAAAATTCATTTTTAGAGGATTCGATCAAGTTCCATCAGCTGGGCACCGGCTGAGCAAAGCCTGGTGGGCAGCGAGTTGGGATTGGCAGGCCCTGACTTGGTGGTGGAGGTGGATGCACTCGGGAGGGGCTGAGCTGAAGGAGGTTGAATGAGGTGAGGGTGGAGACAGGCAATGCTGGCAGCCAGTGCGGAGCACCCACAGGCCGGGCTTCTTTAGGTCTGCAAGCTTAGGGCAGGGGTCGGGAAAGTGGGTGACAATCATTTAGGGCAGAACCGCCCTTAACCCAGGTCAGGTGAGGGAGGCCCCTGTGCTTTTGAGGACCGTCCCCCATCCTTCACTAAGCTCCTCCTACGAGGAGAGGACTCTGCAGAGCTCAGGGAACAGGGACTGTGGACCCCCTCTCACCTCACTCTGGAATCCCAGACTTCTCTGTCCAAATAGCCCTGAGCCAACTTCCAGGAGCCTGTCTGCCTCCCTCCCCTAGGTCTGAGGTGACCAGTGTATTGATCCCCACCCTATAGCATGAAGACACCCAGGCCCAAGAGCAGCTGAGGGGCAGCTTTTGCAGTGGAGGGAGGCGGGTCACTAAATCTGCTGCTGCTGCTGCTGCTAAGTCGCTTCAGTTGTGTCCGACTCTGTGCGACCCCATAGATGGCAGCCCACCAGGCTCCCCCATCCCTGGGATTCTCCAGGCAAGAGTACTGGAGTGGGGTGCCATTGCCTTCTCCGATGCATGAAAGTGAAAAGTGAGAGTGAAGTCGCTCAGTCGTATCCGACTCTTATCGATCCCATGGACTGCAGCCCACCAGGCTCCTCTGTCCATGGGATTTCCCAGGCAAAAGTACTGGAGTGGGGTGCCACTGCCTTCTCCGGTCACTAAGTCTAGAGTCAAATTAACTGCCAACCCTCGGCAGTGCTGTGACATGTGTGCTCAGTCCTCCCAGGTGGGGACCAACCTGCTCGCTCCGCTCTCCTCCCTTGAGCCTAGCATGGGCTTGGCTCCAAGGGGGGACCCGGTGGGGGCTTCTCAGGCCTCATGGAGAGGAGCAGTGGCCCCACAGGGCGCCTAGCAGTGGGCTGGGCAGAAACCCTGTGCCCGGCCTCGGCCAGCTCAGTGCTCTCCAGCCCCAGCTCGGTCCTCCATCCGTGGACCCTCCGTGGGCCCTCAGGGAGACCCATGGATGAGAACTAGCGTGTGATCATTTTGAACAACATCAGCCCCAAGCAGGGCCCCTGTGGTCCATGGGGCCTGCGGGCAGCTGCTCGGCCATACCCTGGAACGGGGGCACGGAGCATCCAGCACCACGGGGCTCTGTGAGGTGGGCCCGCCACTGTGTTTCCCAGAGGTCCCTCTCTCGGGAGTTGCAGTGGCCTCCACCTGCCTGCCAGGCTTGAGGAACCGGGGGTCTGTCCTCCAGACCCACTCCCTGTACTCAACTGCCAGAGAAGCAGAAGGAAGCTCAACTTCCAGTCCTGTGTGACCCATGCACTCAGAGCCCCTGGCTCCTGCCAGTTCTTTTTCCATTGAAAACACACAAGCCATTCGCCATTTGGGCAGCGGTGGCTCTTTAAGTCAGCGATGTTATTGGGCCACTCACTGTTGCTGATGGTCAGAAATGTCTGTGGTTTTATGGGAACCATGTGGAAGCATGAAGGCTCTGGAGCAGACCAGGCCAGCTCAGCCCCACTGCGCCATGGTGAGCTCTAGTTTCCCAAAGCCACACTCTCCTCATCTGTAAAATGTAGCTAAGAGACCCTTGCCCACAGCATTCAGTTCAGTTCAGTCACTCAGTCATGTCCGACTTTTTGTGACCCCATGGACCACAGCACGCCAGACCTCTCTGTCCATCACCAACTCCCGGAGTTCACTCAAACGCATGTCCATTGAGTTGGTGATGCTATCCAACCATCTCATCCTCTGCCTTCAATCCCATCAGGGTCTTTTCCAATGAGTCAGTTTTTCGCATCCAGTGGCCAAAGTATTGGAGTTTCAACTTCAGCATCAGTCCTTCCAATGAATATTCAGGGCTGATTTCCGTTAGGGTGGACTGGTTGGATCTCCTTGCAGTCCAAGGGACTCTCAAAAGAGTCTTCTCCAGCACCACAGTTCAGAAGCATCAGTTCTTTGGCACAGCATCAGGGAAGGATTTGATGTGCTGCCATCCCTGTGTGCTCCTAGACACACCTCGCCAGTCTCCACTGCTCTGCGCCTGGGAGACTCGCCTGCAGGGGTGACACTGACACCTGTTTTCTGTTGGGTCCTGAGGCAGCCAAGGAGGCCAGGGACAGGAGGAGGGAGGTCAGGTGTTCATTCCTCAGCCCCTTGGGCTGAGCCGGGGTTGGCAGCAGCTGCATCTCTCTCCCGTGGCCCAGTTCTACCAGGTCACCCCTTTGACTCTAAGCTCTCTCTGGGGTCTGGTTAACACCCCCTCCTTTGGCCCCTTCAGCACAGGGATGGACACAGCTGTCATTCACCCCCAATGCATCACCACCCCCTGTTGGTTTCCTATACTCTGCCCATGCTTTGTTGCTCGTCCCTCCACTAAACCCTTCAGTTACCTACTCTCATATCTGTTGCCTGCTAAGAAATTAACCAATAGTCCAATAGAAGAGTTTGGGTTTTCTTTGAATCCAATGAGGGGAATGGAGAGGAGGCATGCGTGGGAGCAGGAGCCACTCCGAATCTTGGACAAGAGCTGCCTTGAGCTGGGACATCGGAAAACCAATGAAGTCCTGCCATTCTGAACACCCTGCATCCCTACAAGGTGCTAAAACACCATCCATAACTCTCACCTTTCTCCCCATCCAGCTGTTTGGGCGCCGACACACCCCTGTGGTCTGGGGGGGTCTCGGGGCAGGGCAGTGATACCCACTTCCTACCGAGCAGGCCAGCTGAAGTCCCTGGTCCTGACCTGTGCGCCCCTCCCTCTAGCTCTGGAGACAGAGGCGGGTGGAGTTGGGAGTGCTTCCTGGTGTGAAAGCCTGGAAGTTCAGAATACAATGGGTCAGTTTTTTTGTTTAGGAGGGATTGGCTTTGGGGCGCCGGGCAGTTTGCTTAATCTGCATGAGCCTTACTTGCCTTACCTGGGAAATGGGCTAACACCTGCATCACAGGCCTGCTGTGAACCCTGAGGGAGGTGACCCAGGTGCAGTGTGTCCTCAGCAGGGGCTCCACGTGGCTGAGCTCTTCCCACCGCCCCCCACTGCCCCACTGAGAGTTTGGCACTGAGGATTCTCCTAGAACGCAGCCATCATGCCATTCTGCCTCCAACACACCTACACCCCCCTCATTCCCCATCTGAAAGGTCAAGGCCTTGGGTGGATGGTCACCAAGGCCCTTTACAGCTTGCACCATGTGGGGGCCCCTTACTTCTTTACCAAGCAAGAGCCTCACAGCCTGAACACTAACCCCTGCACTCCTTGGACTCAGGAGCCTGTCAGGGCTTAAACCTGAAACCCTGAAACCTCCCTGCTGAGCCCCTACAGCTGCAGACTGGAGAAGAGACTCCCCTCCCCCCTGAGTAAGGACCCACTGTGTGTCTGGGTCCTGGGCTCACAGGGAGGCCCTCTTCCTCCTGAGGTTATATGCCTGTCGGCAGGACGGAGGGAGCAGAAACCATGGGGATGGATCCTGGACCCCTAGGCATCTGTGGGAGCAGGGCACTCACCTGGAGACCCAGAAATAGACATGCTAGGACCTACATGATGGTTGGGTGGCAGTGGCGGCGGCAGCTACGGCTCTGCAGCCTGTCAGCACCAGGAATAATTAGAATCCTAAAAAAGCCTCATTATTTTTCCCAGGGCTGAGGCGCCCTTTGGAAAAAGGGATGTTTCCTGCCAGATCGTCCCCTGAAAGTGCGTTTGTCACAGGCTATTGTGTAAATCCATGTTTGGCCCACTTGAAAAGATGTGATTTATCCGCTTGACTGGCCTTAACACTGCTTCTCCAAACCCTCAAAGTGTGGCCGTTATTAGGAGCCCAGAGAGGAGCCATGAAACATGACGTGGAGAGGCTGGTGAAGTCAGCCCCTGGGTCTTGAGCCCCTCGTTCTGCACGAGAGAACCGGAGGGGAGGAGCTGCGGATACTTCAGGACACGGTCAGTCCTCAAGGAGAGAACCTGGGATGCAGATAAAGGCCCAGCATCAGGACCTCTCCTGCCACCAGGCTTGTTGAGGCCCTTCTGTGTGCCTGCCCGCACAGGGGTGGAGGTGCAGCAGTAAACAGGTGGAGTCCCTGCCCCCAGGAGCCGATGTCTGGAGGGGGTTGTGCAGGAAGGAGCAGGTAAACCACCAGCCACAAGAGCATCCCGGGTGGGAGAGGTGCTGGAGGAAAGTGACCAGGGTGACGTTCTAGCATCTCATTCTAGGCTGGGGATGGGCAGTGTCATGTGGGGACAAGGAAGACCTCTCTGAGAAGGGGATCTTTGAGCTGGGACCTGAGGGATGAAGGAGA
Organism: Bos grunniens; assembly: GCF_055505025.1. NCBI lineage: Eukaryota > Metazoa > Chordata > Mammalia > Artiodactyla > Bovidae > Bos > Bos grunniens. The sequence goes on from NC_141166.1 coordinate 13,672,265, forward strand.
ATAAATAGCCTCTGATATACATATCAGAGCAGGTGACCCTCCAGATGATCCTGGGTCAAGGCTTCCAGGGGTAACTTAGCCTCTATGGGAGCATAGATGATGGAGCAGGGAACCCCACCTGATGGAACCTGAAGAGACTTCAGCCAGGTGACAGCCAGCTCTTCACTGCTGAGCACTTCACCAGATGGGGAAAATGAGGGCTTTCCAAATGAGACAGACAGAGAGACTGGGACCCAGGCAAGCACATCATGTCACAACAACCAACCTCCAGTGTCCTGGTGGAGGGTTCCAATGGAGAGAGCAGAGAGAAGGGGATAGGATTGTTCAACGGCAAAGCATTGTTGTTATTTGCTAAGTCATGTCCAACTCTTTTGCAACCCCATAGACTATAGCCCACTAGGCTAGTCTGTCCTTAGGATTTCATAGACAAGAATGTTGGAGTGGGTTGCCATTTTCTGCTCCAGGGGATCTTCCCAACCCAGGGATAGAACCTGCATCCCCTGCGTGGCAGGTGGATTCTTTACCACTGAGCCACAAGAGAAGACCTAAAGGCTAGGAGATCCACCATTTAAACAGAAAGCAAGTCACAGTCTTCAAAGATGTAAGGTCCTGCAACTTCTAAGGCCTCTTCCAGCTCTAAAGCGTCTGCCTACAATGCGGGAGACCAGGTTCAATCCCTGGGTTGGGAAGATCCCCTGGAGAAGGAAATGGCAACCCACTCCAGTGCTCTTGCCTGGAAAATCCCACGACAGAGAAGCCTGGTCAGCTACAGTCCATGGGGTCACAAAGAGGCGGACATGACCGAGTGACTTCACTTTCACTTTCCATCTCTAAAACACTAGAGGCAACAAAGCCAGCTTGGGCTGTAGTTGACTGAAAATTCAGACGAAATCGTTGGCTGCATCTGTTTTGGATCTCCCATCCTCACCCCAACCAGCAAGGGGCAAGAGGTGTTTGTGCCCAGAATTTTCTGCACAGTTGCAGAACTGTGTTCTGACTGGGACCCAGGGTCCTGGAAGGGATGGGTCAGGGGAAAGTCACAGAGACCAGGGCTGGTGAGGGAGACCCGAACCTCAGTAACCAAGGCTCCCTCACGTGGGGACCTCCCACAGATGGACAGCCAATGGCAGGGGCTCCCACCCTCCTCCTAACAGCCTCTCCACTCAGCTCTGCCACCCAGAAGTGCCAGCAGCACCCAGAGCTTCCCCCAGCACCCTCAGGAGCAGCTAGGGAAGACCAGCTCCAAATATCCCAGCCCTGAACCAGGTCAGCCTCACTCCCCTTCTATTTTAGATCAACCCAGCCTGGCTTCCCTAGGAAACAGCAGACTCTAATTCTCTCCCAGGCTCACTAAATTGGTCAGACCCTGTGACTGTCTCAGCAGGCGACAGAGGGAGAAGTTTTCCAGAACTTCAGGCCCTTTGATGGAGAAAGTCTGCCTAATAAATAATGGAGAGGTACCTCGGCTTCCCGAGAATGATTCTGAGTGGTGAAGGCATTTGTTCCAGTTCAGACTTAATTGTTGGCTGCATCTGTTTTTGGTGTCCCATCCTCACCCCAACCAGTAAGGGGCAGGAGGTGTTCGTGCCCAGAATTTTCTGCACAGTTGCAGAACAGTGTTCTGACTGGGACCCAGGATCCTGGAGGGGATGGGTCAGGGGAAAGTCACAGAGACCAGGGCTGGTGGGGAGACCCCTGGCAAAGCAGAGCTTCTGAGCATTCTAGCAGAGGTAAGGAAAAGCCTTTACCTAAAGATGAGTCAGAAGAGGCAAGAGGGTCCAGGTGGAGAGAGACTGGAGGTACCAGGAGAGGGTGGGGTGGTGCTGCTTCAGGTAAGAATGCAGTCAGGGCCTTATTGTGAGAGCCCTACTCATTGCCAAGTGCCTTACGTTCAGGATCTCAGTTCACCCCCAAACAGCCCCATGTGGTGGATCCTCTCCCTGCAGCCCCATTGGACAGATGAGGAAACTGAGGTGATGGTAAGCCAAGCTCTTATCTGATGCCTCCACTGAGGAAGGCTGGACCCTGGCCCGTCAGACGCCAGCCCATACACTCTTCACTTCTCTGCTCATCTGGCAGGAATCAGGGGGCCTGCAGGATCCCTGGGGTGTTTGGTCCTCCAGACCCTTAAGCTGTGTGTTGTGGAATGAGGGTCCAGGAGAACAGAGTGTGATTCCCAGCTCATTCGTTGCTCTGGAAAAATGGAGATAATAACCCCAAGGTCACAGTCCTGTTGAAAGGGTAAGCATGTGATGTGTGGAGAAAAAAGTCCTGCACAAAATAGATGCTCAGTGAATTCTGAGTATCACCCGCAATGATGCACACTGCCCTAAGAAGCCAACCCCAGGATGTATAATGGCCCCAATGCAACAGAAGTCGTATGTAAACCCCAAACAGGTGTCCTTGAGTGGTGGGAGCCACAAGATGGCAGGAGACAGGTCTGGAATAATAGCTCCTTGGTGGAGGCATCCTCACTAGCCTATGCTCTGCCTTCTTGGTTTGCGCACTTTGATGAAGCAGCTGCTATGTAGGAGAAACCTTCCCCTTCATGAGCAGAAATGCAGGCAGGTGGTCCTCTGTGGGAGCTTCTGAAAGGCCAGGGGTGGAAGTGACATATGTCATTCCTGCTCACTTTCTGTGGTCTGGAAGGCAGTCACAGGGTCGCACCCACCTGCAGAGAAGGCTAGGAGATGCAGTCTTGTAACATGTCCAGGAGGAAGAAACCTATTTGGTGAACAGCTGGACGGCCTCTGCCACACCTGAAGAGGTGAAACGATGTCCCAGCAGTCCTGGCTGGTTAGCAGCGAAGCCCTTCCCAGGCTCCTGGGTGCACATAGGGCCCCAGGCTCTTCTTTCTGTACATCACTAAAGCATGGCAGAGTTGCTGGACTGACCAGGGGAACAAGGATACAAGGTCCACCTGAGCAGGTGAGGGAGGCTACAGGTGGTCAGCACTCTGTCTCTGCTGCCTGCAGGAATCATAAGTGGGAGGCAGAGAGTCACAGCTCCAGGGATCTCGGCTGTGAACTTGGTCCAGATGCAGAGTTGGCCTCAGGGCCCCCTTGAAATCAGTTTCCTTATCTGCCAATAAGTCTGCAGTAAGAGGACTGGTCACAGGGGGTCATTTGAGCGAGATCTTTGACACCCTCATACCTGCTTGTCCCTTTTCTCTCCAGGTCCTGCTTCTCTGCTGGGAAGATCTGATATGCTCAAGCTACAGTACCTTGGATGATGCTGGTTCAAAGGGTACACTCCTCCCCAGGGGTGTTCAAGTACAATAAGAAGCCTAGAAGAGGGAAGGTCATGAGGGTCATCTCAGCAATGATTTCACAATTCAAAACAATTGTGCAGAAGGTGTAAAATGGTGTGGGAAGACTTTAATGACACAGTGAATATAAACAGGTTATGGAACAGAATGCACAGCACACTCTCCTGCTTTATGAGAAAAACATAAATATCTATAAACACATATGTGTATACAACCAATATTTGGCAGAGTTTATTTTTGGTGGTGATTATTATGGATGGCTTTCCTCTTTTTGTCTGTCTGCATCTTCTCTTACAAACAAGTATAATTTTTATGTGGGAAAAAAAATATTCTTAATATAAGGGTTGACATTTTGTTGTTCCTAAGACTGGATAAGGTGAAGGACAGAGATTCTGACCTTTTGTGACTCTAAGTCTTAGACACTAATGGGTCTGAAAATGAACTGAGATTACCAGGGAAAGATCAGGACTTTTTTCTTTAACCTCTGATATCCTTAAGAATCGGTGGTCAGTTTGAAAATATTTTAGATTTCAGCTTTCTTATCTTTGTGATCCAGTTATACCTTCCTGAATAGCAAAGGCATCCTCTTGATTGATCTGAGCACATCTGAAACATTTCAATCACACTGCATCAGTCTGCTATTGCCATGTAACAACCCAAAAGCCTGAGTGACATACAATAATAAGCATGCATTCCCCACATATTTGCAAGTTGTTTGGCAGTGTGGGCTTCCCTGGTGGCTCAGAGGTTAAAGCATCTGCCTGCAATACGGGAGACCAGGGTTTGATCCCTGGGTTGGGAAGATCCCCTGGAGAAGGAAGTGGCAACCCACTCCAGTATTCTTGCTTGGAGAATCCCATGGAGGGAAGAGCCTGGTAGGCTACAGTCCACGGGGTCCCGAAGAGTCGGACACGACTGAGCTATTTCACTTTCACTTTTTTGGCAGTTTGAAGCTGCACATTTTGAATGCAGGTCTGTTCCATTCTCAAATCTGTAAAGTTCTGAGTGTTGGGGAAAGGGCTGAAGAGTTCCGAATGGGCAGGATGGAGAAGGGAGGCCTTGCAGACCATTGGCAGAGGAGGTGAGGTTTTATCCCAAGTGCAATAGAAAGGTTAGGAAAGTAGTAGGTGTAGTTGCCATGGGCCTGAAAATTATACCATTTGGGAGGGTTCTTTTTAAGAAAAGGACATAGAATTCAGAATCAAAATTAGTTATGAGATCGAATATTTATTTAGAATGAGAAAAGAAATCACAATAAATTGTAGATTTCAAAAAGCAAGCAATTACCAAAAAAAAAATCACAGAATTGAGGAAAATCTCACTCTATTACTTAACATCCTGACACTCCTTCATGACTTTCTTTCTCCCCTGAATTGTCTGGGCTGCATTCTCTCTATTCACATCTTCCAGAGACAATGATTTTGTAATGTTATCTTCCATGGAGAGAATTGGAAGTTCAATCAGGCTTTCCTCCCACAGAGTCTGATTATCATGGTTTTCTCCATGGATAGAGTTGAAGATTTTTTCACCTTCACAATTCATTACAGATCATCTTCAGACTGTTGTCAAATTCGGGAAGCCTTCTCTGAAGTTCCTCATATATCTGAGCAGTAAGGGCTTCAGGACATAGCAAGTTTTCCTTGCAGTTACTAATCCTACTTAACCTTGGAATTAATCTTGGAATTGACAATGCTCATTAACCACATTGCTTGGGGCCCAACCGGGGTCTTATGAGGGGTCTGGGGAGTGAGGGTCCCTGAAGCTTAAGCTTTTTCACCTCTGGTAAATCTGCCCTTGTCTGGAGAATTCTCATGGAAGAGGAAGATGGTTGAAGCAGGGGGCAATGTTTAGCAGAGAACACCAGACTTTGGGGGCCAGAGGGCAAGCAGAGAGTCAGTTTAGGGGTTCAGTGCAGGCTCCAGGCAAGTGGTGGTGGGGATGGAAAGATTCTGAGATTATTTGAGATGCACTGACCTGGAGACGGAGAAGGCAATGGCACCCCACTCCAGTACTCTTGCCTGGAAAATCCCATGGACGGAGGAGCCTGATAGGCTGCAGCCCATGGGGTCGCTAAGAGTCAAACACAACTGAGCAACTTCACTTTCACTTTTCACTTTCATGCATTGGAGAAGGAAATGGCAAGCCACTCCAGTGTTCTTGCCTGAAGAATCCCAGGGACAGGGGAGCCTGGTGGGCTGCCGTCTCTGGGGTCGCACAGAGTCGGACACAACTGAAGCGACTTAGCAGCAGCAGCAGACCTGGAGAAGGAGAAGGGAAGCCTCAGAATGGTCCAGATCAGACCTGTTGCCTGATCTCTCTCTTTCCACCATGTTCTCTGGGGGCAGTTCCCCTTCCCCAGACCATTGCCCCCACACAGACCTGGAGCCTCACCTCCCCGCACCACCAAAGTGAGTACACGTGGAGGAACCAACATCATTCCAACCCATGACATGTGATGAGATGCTGAGCAGATGAGCCCAGGTCAAGCTCCTAATGAGCTCAATGGGGACTGGTGGTGGGGTGGGGGAGCCAGAACACAGTGGAGGTGCAGGAGAGACCTCACTCTGCCCACAAAGGAGGGAAGATGTTGCCAGGGCACAGGGACCAGGGCTCTCAATGGTGATACCCAGCTGTGTCATCGCCCTGCCAGCTGCAGACTGACAGAGGCCAGAGGATTGGGAAATGGATTTGTTGGCACTGGACAGCCTCCACCTCTTGATCCCAAGCCAGGAAATGAAAACATTTTCATTATGCCAATCTGTTGTGTTAAAGAAGACAAAGAGCTCAGTCAATTGCCTGAGTGGAGGGTGGGTGCCATTGCATTGAGGATGAAGTTAAGGGTCATCATTGGCCATGGGTGGTCTCGGTCAGTTTTGAAACCACTGTTCTTCACTTCTTGGGCCACTCAGCCAGGGACGCTTATGCAGGCTGGAGTGGGCGTGGGGATGAAGCTGGTCCAGGACTAGAGGTGAGAGGGGCTCTGGGTGGGGGACATGGCCCTGAGTGACAGGGGCAATGTTTGTTTTAGTCTCAATTAAGATGGAAACTCATTGAAGACAATGAAGAAAAAAAAAGAATGAAATACTGGAGGAAAAAAAACCTCATCATCTACTATACAAGGGGAACTAAGGGTTGGGTGGTTGAGGATCCAGGGGATGTTCTGCAATTTTAAATTGGGGGAAAATGCAAGGCCTCATTGAGAAGGTGACTGTAATAAGTTAAATTGTGTTCCCTTCCAAATTCAAATTTACATTGAAGTTCCAACTTTCAGTATCTCAGAAAGTGGCCTTTTTAAAAGATACAGTCCTTACAGAGGTTATTCAGTTCAGTCACTCAGTCGTGTCTGATTATTTGCGACCTCATGGACTGCAGCAAACCAGGCCTTCCTGTTCATCACCAACATCCCAAGCTTGCTCAAATTCATGTCCACTGAGTCAGTGATGTCATCAAACCAATCATTCTCTGCTGTCCCCTCCTCCCCCTGCCTTCAATCTTTCTCAGCATCAGGGTCTTTTTCAACAAGGCAGTTCTTCCCATCAGGTGGCCAAAGTACTGAAGTTTCCAGCTTTAGTATTAGTCCTTCCAGTGAATATTCAGGACTGATTTCCTTTAGGTTTGACTGGTTTGATCTCCTTGCAGTCCAGGTAATTAAGTTAAAGTGAGGTCACTAGAGTGGGTCTTATGACTGGTGTCCTTCTCCAAAGGAGATATTGTGAGACAGACACTCACAGGGAGAAGACACACACATAAAGTTGAAGGCAGAGGTGAGGGGATGCTTCGATAAGTAGAAGAGCATCAGATATTGCCAGAAAACCTCTAGAGGAAAGAGGCATCAAACAGATCCTCCCTCATAGCCCTCAGAAGGAGCCAACTCTGCCAGGTGGTGCTAGTGGTAAAGAACCTGCCTACCAATGCAGAGACATTATTTTGCCAACTAAGGTCCATATTATCAAAAGTATGGTTTTTCCAGTAGTCAAGGATGGATGTAAGAGTTGGACCATAAAGAAAGCTGAGCACCAAAGAATTGATATTTTTAACCTGTGGTGTTGGAGAAGACTCTTGAGAGTCCCTTGGATAGAAGGAGATCAAACCAGTCAATCCTAAAGGAAATCAGTCCTGAATATTCATTGGAAGGACTGATGCTAAAGCTGAAGCTCCAATACTTTGGCCACCTGATGTAAAGAACTGACTCCCTCCACTTTGGCCACCCTGATCCTGGGAAAGATTGAAGGTAAGAGGAGAAGGGGATGACAGAGGATGAGATGGTTGGATGGCATTACCAACTCGATGTCCATAAGTTTGAGCAAGCTCTGGGAGTTGGTGATGGACAGGGAAGCCTGGCATGCTGCAGTCCATGGAGTCACAAAGAGTCAGACATGACTGAGCAACTGAACTAACTGAACCAACTCAGGAGACATAAGAGACCTGAATCCCATCCCCGAGTTGGGAAGATCCCCTGGAGGACAGCACAGCAACCAGTGTTCTTGAATTCCAGTATTCAATACAAAATTTAATACAAATTCAAAGAGAAGAAATCCAGTATTCTTGCCTGGAGAATCCCATGGACAGAGGAGCCTGTCCATAGAGGAGCTATGGTCCATAGGGTCACAAAGAGTTGGACATGACTGAAGTGACTTAGCACGGAATAGCCTTCAGATATATGAGACAGTAAAGTTCTGTGATTTAAGCCGCCCAGTTGGCAGCACTATTATGCAGCCCTAGCAAACTGATACAGTGGCATTAGATGAAATTCTCCAAGGAGGTGAGGAGGCTGGCCAGGCAGATTCTGGTGAAGAATGTTCTAAGCAAAAGATACAACCAGGGCAACCGCAGAGAGAACAGCAGGAGGATGATTTCAGAGGTGAGTGGGGGTGCAGACCAAGAGAACCTTATGGGCCACTGGACATCTTTAGGTTTTGTGCTGAGTACAGTGGGGAGGTGCAGCAGAGCCCAGATCTCATGGTTGCACAGGCCCACTATGCCCTTCGGGTGGAAAAAAGCACAAGAAGGAAGGGGTGGCAAGGAGACCAGGTGGGAGGCTGTTGCACTGATGTAGGTGAAGAACGGTGTTGATACAATGCAGGTGGTGAAGGGGATCAGACTCTGGACCCATTATTGATAGGAGAGGAGCCATCAGGGTTTGCTGGTGGACTGAGTGTGGGTTATGCGTAGAGAGGGAAGACCATGAGGCTTTGGGCCCAAGCTACTCTCAGGATGGAGTTGTTGTTCACTGGGCAGAAAAGATGAAATCTAAAGTCCACAGTCCTTGAAAGTTTTGAAAATGACCGATGATGGAGAGAAGACAGGTGAGTTGATGGGCAGGTGACAAGGGACTGAGTTCTCTAACTCAGGGATGATGACCTGAGGAGACACCAAGCTGGCAAAATGTCGATATTCTCCACCTCTGGCCCCCAGGCTATGACAGCTCGAGGGAAAGAGGTGTGAAGGAGGGAGTGGGGGGATACGTGGGCCACAGCTCATAGACACTTAATGGGCTTTGCCAAGAGCACACCAACCTGCTGACCCTGAAAACCGAGGACGATCACTGCCCCAGGGCAAAGAAAATAATGTATTTACTCTGAAAGTGTTTGAGATGGTGAACCCAAATAGAACTTAAGGACCACTCAGTCCCCCACCAAATGGCCACCCCCCTGAGATGAGGCATGACCAAGAAGAAGGATCTCAAGACCCACGCACAGAAGGTGCCTCCTGCTAACAAGAGGAAATGAGCGCTTGAGCAAAAGATGGAAGAACTTGTCTCCTGTACCCAAGATCCACGGGCAGGGAGACTAGGTACAAAACAAAACTAACACGCGAAGAAGAGGATAAGATTCAAAGAAGAGCCATCCGTGGAAGTTATAAAATGAGAGAAGAAAAATGAGCTGATCTACCTCTTAGGAGAGAAATGAAACAAATGAAAACATTACAGAGATGAATGTCGCATAAACACCAGCCACAAAGGTGATCCATCATAACTGGAGATTCTATCAGGGAAATGGAGAATCAGCTTCAGGAAATCACTCAAGTCAAAGTGGAAGAGAACAAAGTCATCGTAATGAATGCAGTGAGGTCGAGGGACAAGGGAGACAGAGCAAGGAGATCTGGTGTATACGTAATGTTGCTGACAAATAGAACACGCAGTTCGCAAAGAACTCCTTTATGTTCTACTACAATCAGGCTGCATTTCCCGGGCACTTGCTTTGTGGCAGGACCTGGGCTAGGAGTACAGAGTCCCAGTTACCTTTGTGCCAGCTACAGTCAAGAGAAGAAGATAATTTGATGAAAATAATAGAAAAAGGATCAGATCAGTTCAGTTCAGTCGCTCAGTCGTGTCCGACTCTTTGCGACTCCATGAATCGCAGCATGCCAGGCCTCCCTGTCCATCACCAACTCCTGGAGTTCACTCAGACTCATGTCCATCGAGTCAGTGATGCCATCCAGCCATCTCATCCTCTGTCGTCCCCTTTTCCTCCTGCCCCCAATCCCTCCCAGCATCAGAGTCTTTTCCAATGAGGATAAATGATAAAAAAAAAAAAAATAAAAGTTCCTCTGGAGAGTGGACTATGATTTATCGAGTCAAGTGTTACACACTGCACCCTGTTGTACATGTGTGTCATCAACAGGTTGGGAGTAAGTTGTTTGTGACCAGCATATGATGGAGGCAGAATTCAAGAGCCAGGTGTGTCTACTTCCCAATTTGTCCTCCTTCTTGAATGTGCTGCCTCCCATTAACTGGAAGTCATCTATCACATCTGTCGAGGAGGCAACAATGATGATAAATCCTGGGTGTCTTGTCATTCGTATATTATGAGGGCTCTGGTCTTCCTGGGGCTGGGAAGGAAGACATGACTGCCACCTGCGGGAAGAGCACAGGTGTGTAAAGACTTTGTCTAGGGATGGTTTGCATACCCTGGCAAGCGGGGCTTGGGAGAACAGCAAGAACAACTCATCATGCAAAATCACAATCCAAGGCACAGGCTCTTTGCGAGATGAAAAGTGGAGCATCCATCAAACAGCAGCTGGGCATTCAGGATGAGTTAAGAATTCAGGAGCACAGGACAGTGGAGAGGCCAGCAGTGAGAGGGGACATGTACCAGAGGAAAAGGGGGGACAGGTCTACTGAAGAAAGAGCATTTGAAGACCACCCTGTGCTGAGCCTAGTGGCTCAGATGGTAAAGAATCTGCCTCCAATGCTGGAGACCTGGGTTGGGAAGACACCCTGGAGAATGGAATGGCCACCCACTCCAGTAATCTTGCCTGAAGAATCCCACGGACAGAGGAGTCTGGTGGGTTATAGTCCATGGGGTCGCAAAGAATCAGACACAACTGAGTGACTAACACTTTCACTTTTTTCACTGTGCTGAGCAGAGAAGAGATGCAGGCTGCCTGCCTCTGCTTTAAAATGGCCTGTGGGGTTTGGCCACCCTGCTCAGACCATCTATTGTAGCCACAAGCACAGAATTTATGATGTAGGAATGATTGCTCCGGAGCTATGAATGGATGTGGAATTGCAACACATAATAGTTCTTTGAGGCCAGTACTGGGTTCCTTAGTGTCTGTCCCGAGCTCTCACTTGCTCTTTGGTAGTATTAAGATGCTTCTGATTCCTTGTACCTCTTTTGCCTGGTACCCAGCTTTCTCGCTTGGGATCTGTATCCTGGTATCCCACTCATCACTAGGCTGAAGAGAAGGAGCTGAGGAAAGAACCTTGAGGGTCGTCTTCAGAGTAGATTCAGGGAAAGATGGAGAGGCAAGGGCTAGATGGGTGGGGGTGGGGGTGCAGGAGCAGGGAAGAGTGTCTGAAGGAGGCATCAAGTTATAGGAGGTTGCAGGGTTAAGAGGGTTTGGAGATGAGAGTCAGAACTGAGAAGACAATTTCGGCAGCATGGTGGGCTCAGAAACCAATTTGCAAGATGTTCAGAAGCAGTGGAGGATAAATGAGTACAGCTCCCTGGGCAGCTCAGGCTCCAGAATTCATGCATCAACCCTCCCCAGCCATGCCACCCCCATGCAACCCCACCTGCATGTCTCAGACCACCTGCTTCAGTGGGATAAACCAGCCCCTTCCTATTGCCTTACCTGCGTAGCTTTCTTTGCACATTTATTTTGGACTTTCTTTATAGAACACCTCCCTCCCTTCTCACCAGCAAACCCTGTTTTGGAATTTGGAACCCAGATTCTTAGTATTAGAAGAGACTCTTGAAATCACTCAGTGGTCAACTCTTTCATGCCACCTTTAAAGAAACTGAGACCCAGAGAAGAATGTAAGATCACACCACAATATAACAACAGGGTATGTAGATCATCTTCCCCATAACAACACTGCATGATAAACCAACCAAACTTGGTGACTTCAAACAACAATCATTTACTTATTTTCACCCATATCTGAGCCTTGGCAGCTATGGCTCTGCCTGTCTTGGTTGGGCTGAGCTAGGCTTGGCTGCAAATCATGGGTTCAGCTCAAGTTTACTCCATGGGTCTCTCATTCCTCTGTGACCAGTGGGCCAAACAAGGCATCATATTTTCATGTGGTCAGCAGAAGCACAAGACGGCAAGCTCAGCCACACACATTGAAAACCTTTGCCTGATGACATCTGCTGATATCCCATTGACCAAAGCAAGCCACATTGCCAAGCCCTAAGTCAAGGGGCTGTTGCCCTATGTTATACACAATGTTAAGACATGAAGAACTTATAAACAATGAACCTGCTCACTACCCAGAGAGGCAATCCACAAAAGAAGATTCAAAGAGCCAATAAACAGATGAAAAGATGTTTAATCTCTTTACAGATCAAAGAAATGCATGTGCAAAGAGAGATTTGTTTTCCACTCACCAGATAGGTAAAGATTAAGAAAATTGACAAACCCTCTTAGCTCATTGGAAAATGGACACCGTCATGCCCTATGATGGCAGTGCTAATTGATTCAACCTTGCTGGGAAGGCAGTTTGGCAAAAAGTGTCAAAATTCAAAATAAGTGTGCCTTTTATCCTGATAATCTCACTTCCAAGGACTCTATTGATGGAAGCAGTCACATAAACTCACAGAAAAAGAGGTGTGTGGTGGTGGTTCACTGGAGAGTGGTTTATTTCAGAAGATCAAATAGCCATAAAAAGGGAATTGATTTGTTAAATTAGTGAACATCTATAAAATGGAATATAATGCAATGATATAATATGATATAATTTTGCAAACTATTAAAGTGGAAGACATCTACAACAATATCTTGTAGAGAAAAAACAAAAAGTGAGCACAGGTCCAGAAGCCCATTTATTGGTATCAAGAAATAAAAAAAAAAAAGATATTGACAAAAATGTTAGCAACGGTTCTATTTCAGTGGTACAATTTAGGGAACTTTCTGTTTCTTTGTACTTTTCCCCTAATATTTGAAATGTTTATAATAAAGTGTGTACTATAATATAAAAACAAAACTTTAAAAGAAATGAATCCAGTTTAAGCATTTTGCTCTGAAAAGGGCCAGAAAAACAGCTATGGTGATAAGTTGCACTAAATTTCGAACAGAAAAAAATTTTTATAATAATTTTCTCTTTCAGTTGGTCCCTTGGACTGCAAGGAGATCCAACCAGTCCATTCTGAAGGAGATCAGCCCTGGGATTTCTTTGGAGGGAATGATGCTGAAGCTGAAACTCCAGTACTTTGGCCACCTCATGTGAAGAGTTGACTCATTGGAAAAGACTCTGATGCTGGGAGGAATTGGGGGCAGGAGGAAAAGGGGACGACAGAGGATGAGATGGCTGGATGGCATCACTGAGTTGATGGATGTGAGTCTGAGTGAACTCCGGGAGTTGGTGATGGACAGGGAGGCCTGGAGTGCTGCAATTCATGGGGTCGCAAAGAGTCGGACACGAATGAGTGACTGAACTGAACTGAACTGGTAAATTAACTGGAATATATATATATACACACACACACACACACACACACACACACATACATTCCACCTCACTCCACTTGTGGGATCTTAGTTCTGGGACCAAAGATCAAACTTAGGCCCATGGCAGTGAAAGCACTGAGTCCTAACCATTGGACTGCCAGGGAATCCCCAACTAGAATAATTTTTAAGTGTAACTTAACTGGGAATTCAATAAAAGTAATGGTTTTACCATGTGTTTTGTTTTGTTATTTTTAAAATTTATTTATTTATTTTAATTGGAGAATAATTACTTTACAATACTGTGATGTTGCAGGGCACCAAAAGAGACACAGATGTAAAGAACAGACTTTTGGACTCAGTGGGAGAAAGAGAGGGTGAGATGATCTGAGGGAATAGCACTGAAACATACACACCACCATGTGTTTTAAAAGTGCTTTCTTTACTGCTCTTTGCTTTGGAGGGAGGAGAATGTTATCTGCCAATTACTTATAGGTCAGAAGCTGTCACAGCTGACTGTTTCTGCCTGGGGACCATATTCTCCGCACAGTCAAGGATGTACAAGTACACATATTCGGAGACATAACTCCAAATGTGTGCCAACGCCAGGATGTGCTAACATTTATCAGATATTTATGATGTTCTAAGGGCGTGACATTCTTCGTTTCATTCACTCTTCACATCTACTCTATGATCGAGGTATATTTATTTATGAGGAAACTGAGAATTGCACCATTTAAGGGACTTAACTAGGATCCTGAGGTTCATAAATGACTGAACTCCATCAGGAGTCATACCTCACCCCAGTATTCCAATAAACGATAGAAGGGACTGAGAAATAAATCTATGAAACTATGTGCAAGACCTTTAAGGAGAAAATTATAGAACGTAATTGAAGGACATAAAAGAAAATCTGAATAAAGGGAGAGATATAACATGCTTATAGACGGAAAGGGCCAATAGTCTTAAGATGTCAATTATCCCCCAAGAGAATCTATGAATCTGATGTAATTGCAATTATTAAAATCCTAACAGAGTGTCAGGTAAAACTGACTGGCTGATTCAAAACCTCATGTGGGAAATAATTTTGAAGAACAAGGACAACCCACCCTCCTCAACACCAAGGTTTATGATAAAGATCTCGTGTTTCAGACCATGCAGGGTTGGTGTCGTGGAAAGTGAAGAGGCCAATGGAGGGATAAGAAATAGACCAAGATGTATGCAGAAACTCCATATACAGTAGAGGAGGTGTTGCAAACAACAGGAAAGGCAGATGGCATGGGAAATGGTGCCAGGAAAGTGGCTGTGTAGGAGGAGATATTTATGTCTTACAGGAAAGGTAACTGTACAAAGTAAAACTTTACTATGAGAACCACAAAAGATAAAACTTAAAAATAATTAGAAAAAAGTTGAGACAGTATCCTTATGACCGTAAAGGTGAAACAATTTCTTAAACAAAATATGCAGAAGCCCAAACCATAATGGAAGAGGTTGATAGAATCTAATACAATAAAAAAATAAAATTAAAAGCTTGTCTGTAGTAAAAGACACTTTAGTCGAAGTTGAAAAAAAAAGCAGGACAGCGTGGAAGAAGGTATTTGCCATGCATATTACCAATTAAGAATTATCATCCAGAATATGTAAAAATTTCTTACTGATAAGTACATGACAAGCTACCCAACAGAAAAATGTACACACAGCAAACCAAAATATTTGACCAGTAATCAAAAGATAAACCCAGTTTCACTAGAAATCAGAGCAATGCAAATTAAAATAGGGATACGTCCTTCCACACTCTTAAGCCTGGCAAGTAGAAGTATAAATTACTACAAACATTGTGAGACTTGGCAATGTCCTCCAAAGTTGAAGACACTCCTACTCCAAGACTCAGCAATTCCACATGTAGGAATAAACCCCAGAGAAGCTCAGGTATGTGTACACAAGCAGACTGGCAAAGGAGGTTCCTGTGCCATTGCTTGTAGTAGAGACAATGTAGCATTCTAAATATCCACCACTAGGAATATGGCTACATAAATTGTAGTGTAAACAAAAGGGAAAACTATAGAGTGGTTAACATTAATTAATTCTGTCTGCCGATACCAAACTGTGTGGATCTCCTAGCCATCTTGAGTAGAAGACATCTGTGGCAAGAAGGCATGTGAGTGTCAGTATAGGATGCTGCTGCTGCTGCTGCTAAGTCTCTTCAGTCGTGTCCGACGCTGTGCGACCCCATAGACGGCAGCCCACCAGGCTCCCCTGTCCCCGGGGTTCTCCAGGCAAGAACACTGGAGTGGGTTGCCATTTCCTTCTCCAGTGCATGAACTGAAAAGTGAAAGTGAAGTCTCTCAGTCGTGTCTGACTCTCAGCGACCTCACGGACTGCAGCCTACCAGGCTCCTCCGTCCATGGGATTTTCCAGGCAAGAGTACTGGAGTGGGGTGCCATTGCCTTCTCAGTACAGGATAGTGGCTGTGAAAGCAGATTCAAGTCCCGGTACCAGCACTTCTGGCCCTTGTGTAAATCGTCTCAATCTCCTTGTTCCTCAGCATCCTCACTGGGGAAAACAATGTCTGGGTTATGGTGAGTAGGGAACGTATTGCTGCATGGAAACAGCTTAGCATGGAGCTTGGATGCACAGCAAGCATTTGCCAATTATTAGCTCTTTTGGCATGCCAAGTCACTTCAGTCGTGTCCAACTGTTTGTGACCCTATGGACTGTAGCCTACCGGGCTCCTCTGTCCACGGGGATTCTCTCTTGGAGACATGCACATACGATACCTTAGAAATGATGGTCCCCTCTGTGAATGGAGACAGAGAATGGGGTTCAGGGTTCAACTGCACTTGAAATGTTTTATTTAAAAACATAAGGATAAACAGCATGAGAAAGTTCCTTTATGGTGGCATAAGAGTTTTGTAATGGCCATGGTGGCAATTATGTGGATCTGTGTATATGACAAAACTGCACAGCATTTCATACACACTATGCGTGCACACACAAATGAGTGCATATAGAAACTGATGAAATCAGAGTAAGGTCTGTAGTCTAGTTAGCAGTATCATGCCAATGTTTTTTGGTTTTGTTTTCATTTTTGGGTTTTGGTGTTCTATTATAGCAATGTAAGCTGTTGCTCTTGGGGGAGCTAGATAGAGGATACCCAGGAAGCTCAGCTTGAAGGACATGCATTAGGAAGTGCCCCCTGGGATCCAGTTGGGGGAAGGTGGGAAGAAAGCAGGATGGCTGGGGGAATTGGGGTCTGATGCAGTCCAGAGAAAGGCCTCAGCTGACCCCAGGGAGCACAGGAGTGAAATGGCTCAGGAGAGGTCAGCTTGGGGCCTGAGCCCTGCCTTTCTGCCACCCCCTCCCCGCCTTGCCCCAACCTCCACCCCAACTAGTCCTGGGTGTGTAGCTGTGGAGGGCAGGGCTGTAGAACTTCTTCTCCATGAGAGGGACCTCGGAGCAGTGGGGGCAGGAGCTATGGGGACACTGCGATGCACCACCCAGATGTGCGCCCCCCTCCCTGGAAGAACTTGCCACTCTAGCTTCCTAGTACATGCCCTTCACTCTGAACCTCTTCCCAGTCTGATCCCAAGGCACCTGCAGGAGGAGGGGCCCCGGGACACCAGGGTGGAGGCACAAGGGGCTCCTCTGGGGACATGAGGAGGCCAGGTAAGCCCACAGCACCCTCCCAGGCAGGAGCAGAATTTTATGGACTTGCAGAGCCCATGGTGAGAAACCAGGAACTGACCACAGGACTGCTCAGGGCACAGCTGTAGCCCAGGGGGACAGTGGCCACGATAGTGGGTGGGCCAAGGCCATGCTTCCCACAGCTTATCACTTCCTTTTAATCCAGGTACCTCTGTGACAAAACCATCTGAAGCGTTTTCACTGTCCCACCCTTGGTTCCACATTGTAGAATTTTGTCAATGGGAATGATGATTTTCCCCCTTCCCATATCCCTAACTCCTTTCTCCAAAAGTGAGAACCCTGGTCCTCATTATCTCCCAGTCTGAAATCAATCTTCCAACACAGCCTTAGCTGCACGACTCCACACTCCCCCTGATGTGAGACCCAACTCCACCCTTCTGTCTCCCAGTATGACCCCTACCCCACTAGAGTAATTGTTCCCTGATTGTGGTAGCATTTAATAATTTTCATTTAATGGATGAATGAATGAATGTTAGTTATCCCCAACCCTTAGTATAGTGCCCATGGCAGTTTGTAATACTTATACTATTATTAAATGAACAAATAAGTATGAGAGGAAACAATAGAACCCAGGAACTCATAATTTGTCATGAATCAGGCATGAATTTTATCTTTTATGCATCTGTGAACAATGTTTTACTGAACCATTTGAAAATGTCAACAAGATTAGGAATGGCATGTCTGTCCTATTAATATTCATAAATTCATAGCCCAGAGTTGACTTCAGTGATGATAAAAGATAAAAGGAAAAAATTCCTGTGGGTTCCCAGTGGTATAAGAGGAAGGTCAAGGTCAGAAGTGGGCCTCTTGGCTCTGCTATTCAAGGGGTGTTTTCACACTGCAGGTAGCCATAGTAATAACAATAAAATGGTAAAGATAAATGGTTGAGGGGTGTGTGTGTGTGTGTGTGTGTGGATGGACACGGCCACCCCAGGAGCTGAGTCCTATGGTCATCTCTATTTTTCAGAGGAGGAAAAACAAGAGATTTTGTAAAAGGGCTGATTGTAGTTTTCCCCTTGATCGTGTTGTTACTCTTTTCTCTAACAATGAGACCCTGGCTCCCATTATCCTCGGTGTTTACTCCTATGATCAGACAGATGGAATCTTTGGCCCATGGTCACTCAGATTCGTGGTGAAGAGTCTGGCATGTGCCTCTCGAGTGTTTGATTTCATAAATCCACTTCCAGGAAATACTCCTTCAGGGATGATCATGGTCCACCAGATGCCACATTTAAAGTGAACAGCATGTGTCCTGTGGACAGTCCTCATGCAAAGCAATGACATCATGGGCATGGCTTGCTGAATCAGAGGGTTCAAGCCCCTAGCATTTTCCCCCCTCTCTCTGGGTTGGGCTGAAGATACTTCTCCAGGCCCCCAGACACCAGGTCCAGGGCCCTGGGCCTCAGGGTAATGGGGACATCATATGAGAGAGGAAGCTGGTCAGGCAGCCTCATCCCTGCTCCAGTCAAGCAGTCCTCAGCAGGCACCACTCGCCTTGCCCAGTGCCTGCAGCCATGGCTCAGCGTCATGGCCTGCAATGCCCCTCTCTGTTTGTCAGAGACTGAGACCCTGCAGGGAGTAAAGGGTAGGGAGAAGGTGTGTTATTCAGGCTGAAGGGAGCTGTTTTGTAGGCCAGCTTAGGATGGCAAGGAGACCAAAAGGGAGCAGGGACTGAAAAGGCAGTCAAGGTTGCCTTGTAAGATGAGATGAGGTGAGAGAGGTAAAGTGAGAGAGGTGAGGGAGGTGAGGGAAGTGAGATGAGATGAAATGAGATGAGGTGACATGAGGTGAGATGAAGTGAAGGAGTTGAGGTGAGGGAGGTGAGGTGAAGTAAGGTGAGGAAGGTAAGGTGAGGAAGATGAGGTAAGTGAGATGAGATGAGGTGAGGTGAGGTAGGGTGAGGGAGGTGAGGTGAAGTAAGGTGAGGAAGGTAAGGTGAGGAAGATGAGGTAAGTGAGATAAGATGAGGTGAGGTGAGGTAGGGTGAAGGAGGTGAGGTGAGGTGAGGAAGGTGAGGGAAGTGAGATGAGGTGAGATGAGATGAGGTTACATGAGGTGAGATGAAGCGAGGTGGGGTGAAGGAGGTGAGGTAAGTGAGATGCGATGAGATGGGGTGAAGGAGGTGAGATGAGGTGACATGAGGTGAGATGAAGTGAAGGAGTTGAGGTGAGGAAGGTGAGGTAAGTGAGATGAGATGAGATAAGGTGAAGTGAGATGAGATGAAGTGAGGTGAGGTGAGGAGGGTGAGGTAAGTGAGATGAGGTGAGGTGAGGTGGGGTGAAGGAGGTGAGGTGAGGAAGGTGAGGTAAGTGAGATGCAATGAGATGGGGTGAAGGAGATGAGATGAGGTGAGGTGAGGTGAGGAAGGTGAGGTAAGTGAGATGAGGAGAGGTGAGGTGAGGTGAGGGAGGTATGCGCCTCATTCCCCATCAGGGGGTGCAGGTGTGAGGAAGACACAGGGCCAACCCCCCCATACTCACCCCACAAACAGGAACCTGTAGGGGGAGGCTGACATACTTCCCACAGGAGTCAGGGCATCAGCCCCCACTTCACCTCACCTGGTCCCATTTTCAAGACGTGAAGGAGGCACACACTATAATACTCTCACATTTCTCCATCCTAAGTTTCCACTGAATATCATGTACCTTTTACGCTTACATATTTACATTCACCGAAAATGTCAAGTAGCACTTTTCTAGACATACTGAACAGAGATAAAGGGGATTAGAGGATGATTTTATCTCATTTAAAGGTAACCTGTGGCGAATGGAAGTAAACAGACCACTTGACAGCTCCACCTCATCCCCCTTCCTCCTCCTCCTGCTCTCCATCCCAACCTCCTCAAAGGCACCCTGGGAGCTCCAGACACAGGAAAGATTCACATGTCCATCCCAACCCTTGCCAAGTCCTGCCTTCTAGAAATCTGGTTCCCAGGTTCACCTGGTGTGAGGCAAATTGTCAGTTACAAGGCTTCAATTGTCTGGAAAAAATATAGAAAGTGAAAGTCCAGAAGCCTTGATCTGCAATGCTAGCCTGTGGCAACATCAGGGGAATTATCTGGGCTTCCCAAGCCACAGGCTTTCTGATGCCACCTGAGAGGATGCCAGGCTCAGAACAGGTCAGCAAGGGACAGTGGACATGTTCGCTTGTGGTGCAAAACAGCCATAACGCTTACACATTCAAAGGACCCCATTTGTGGAGGGGCCAGTTGGGGCTGGGCATCCTGGGATCTTCATCACCTGGGCTTAGGTTCCTGTAGCATTTATAGGTCAAAATAGTCAAATATCAATCATTTCCTATTGTAGGATCTAATGCATAGTTTGTTTCAACTCCAAAAGAATCCTGTAAGGTAGACACGATCTCTAGTTTATGGAAAACAGAGGCCAGGAGAAGCTAAATAATTTGCCCAAAGTCACACAGAAAGTGGCAGTCAGAACCTGCATGCAGAGATTCAGATGCTTAATCTATTAATTAATTACCAGTCAATCCTAAAGGAAATCAACCCTGAATAGTCATTGGAATGCTGCTGCTAAGTCACTTCAGTCGTGTCCGACTCTGTGCGACCCCATAGACGGCAGCCCACCAGGCTCCCCCATCCCTGGGATTCTCCAGGCAAGAATACTGGAGGGGGGTGCCATTTCCTTCTCCAATGCATGAAAGTGAAAAGCGAAAGTGAAATTGCTCAGTTGTGTCCGACTCTTAGCGACCCCATGGACTGCAGCCTACCAGGCTCCTCCATCCATGGGATTTGCCAGGCAAAAGTACTGGAGTGGGGTGCCATTGCCTTCTCCGAGTCATTGGAATAACTGATGCTAAAGCTGAAGCTTCGGTACTTTGGCCACCTGATGTGAAGAGCTGACTCTTTGGAAAAGACCCTGATGCTGGGAAAGATTGAGGGCAGGAGGAGAAGGGGCAACAGAGGATGAGATGATTTGATGGCATCACTGACTCAGTGGACATAAATTTAAGCAAATTCTGGAAGATGGTGAACGTCAGGGCAGCAGTCCATGGGATCACAAAGAGTCAGACCCTACTTAGCAACTGAATAGCAACAAGTCTATTAATAAGTCTTTTCTGCTGTGCCCATGATCTCTCCTCCTGTCTTAAATCTGCTCTGTTCCTTGTCTTTTTTCCTAATCTAAACTGGCTTACTCTTGCCTGGATCCTCTGCTCAGATGTTTCCTCCCTCCCGAACTCCTATGCTGCTTTCCTCATTTATTCTACAGATATATATTGACAAATTACTATGTGTCAGGCTTGTGTGGAAAGCCACAAGGAGTTTCATAGTTTAATAATTGAATAAGACACCGAAGAGCTTGGCAATCAGTGTAGACAAAGGATACTTCAGTTACACGTGTTCACCAAGATAAGATTTTTTTAAAAGAAATAGTGAATTAAAGAATGAAGGCAATTTCAAGGACTTCCCTAGTGGCATGGTGGAGAAGAAACTGCCTACCAATGCAGGAGACATAGGTTTGATCCCTCGGCCAGAAAGATCCCACATGCCATTGAGCGACTAAGCCCATGGGCCACAACTACTGAGCCCTCACTCTAGACCCCATGAGTCGCAACTACCAGAGCTCACATGCTGCAACTGCTGAAGCCCACGGGCTCTAGAGCCCATGCTCCACAGCAAAAGAAGCCTCCATAATGAGAAGCCTGCAACAAAGAGTAGCCCCCATTCACTGTAACTAGAGAAAGACTGCACAAAGCAAAGAAGACCCAATGCAACCCTATATATATATATATATATATATATATATTTTTTTTTTTTTTTTTTAAAGAATGAAGGCAATGTTACCCAACACTCTGCCTACCCCAGTGGTATGTATTCACTTCACTGCCTGGACCCATGTGGGATGTGACCCTGAGTACTGGCCAAGTGGGAAGACAGAGGGTGGGTCCAGGGTGCGTGGAGGCAGTCTAGAATAGGAAGAGCAGCATGAGCAAAGACTCAGAGGTGCATAAGGGAGTAGTCAAAAGCTCCACAGGGCTGGAGCATCAAGTGGGCAACCTCGTGGGGTGAGGACAGTAAAGGGGAGAGCCAACAAATGAGCTCAGGGGTGTGAGAGTGCACATGCAGCAAAGGCCCTTGGATACCTGGCTAAAGTTTATCTTGGAAGCCAGAGGTGTTTTTTGACATGTCTCCCTTGAGATACCATGAAGGGTCAGAGTAAGGGTGAGGACAGAGGAGATGTAGGAAGCCTCAGGACCCCATGAGAAGCTCTATGGCCATCAGTTGTAAATTTGGGCATTCTATTTCCAATTCAGTTTTGAAAAAACCTGACTCGATGATATTGACATATGAGAAATGGAATATTTCCTGCCATATCAGTAAACAAGGACGTCACAATCATCAGCAGTTGCAGCCCTACAGTGTAGCTGATAAGCCTAAGGAAACTCAGGAAGAAGAATACCTGCCATCTAGACTGTAGCCACTCCCTATGGTGAGCTCCGAGAAAAGAAAACTCAGGATGTGAAAACACAGGAAACTGGCCCCAGAAGTTGTCGCTGTTGTTGTTCAGTCACTAAGTCATGTCTGACTCTTTGAGGCCCCATGGACTGCAGCACACCAGGCTTCCCTGTCCATCACCACCTCCCAGAGTTCACCCAAGTCCATGTCTATTGAGTCAGTGATGCCATCCAATCACCTCATCCTCTGCTGACCTCTTCTACCTTTGCCTTCAATCTTTCTAAGCATCAGGTCTTTTCCAATGAGCTGGCTCTTTGCATCAGGTGACCAAAGTATTGGAGCCTCAGATGACTGAGGTGCATATCAAAGGAATGATTCCAGTGAGCCAAGACTCTTACCATCCGTAGAATAGTGCTAAATTCCTTATCTTGGGATATTTGGTTTTCTTTAATTAACAACAATCTTTTGATGTTCAGACTACCTGCCCTTTGTTGCAAAACTTCTATATAACCTGGCTCCTCCCCACCCTCCTTGAAGCAGTTCTCTCAGAGTCACCTGAGATGCTATCTCTGGAGCTTGAAGTCCTAAAAATTCCCAACAAATAAAATATAACTCTCAACTTTTAGGTTGTAATATATTTTTTTAAGTCAACAAGTACCTTTTAACATAAGTCCAGACTTTGAGGCCTGTAAGATATAGACTGGAGGGATATTTGTATCCCCAGTATTTGATGCCCAGTGTGCATCGCCCCCTAAGGAGCTGACCAGAGGGAATGCCAGTAAGATGATTCCTCTAACTGCCATCAATTTGCTGGGTGACACTGGGACCTTTCCTCCTGTGTCTCAAAGGTCTCACTTAGAAGGATGAGGCAGCTGGACACTCACAGGGCCAGACCTGATGATCCAGTCCTGCCAGGAAGACATGTGCCCACTCTCCCCTTGCAAGCAGCAAGACCTTCCTTCTCCCTCTCCTGGAAATTCCCACTGCCTGGGCTCTGGGCTGCAGGACAATGATGGGCTTTGCCATTCCGACCATTCCACCCAGAAATGCTTGATACTTATTTGCATATTCCTGGACCCCAGACCTTTTGAGAGCCCTGCACACCTGTCACCTCCTTAGACACTTACCCAGGCAGAGTACCCCAGGACAGAAATACCAAATAAGTATTGGCTAACTCCTCTCATGCACAGAGGGGCTAACTCACTCAAGGAGGCCAAAGGCCCTTCAGACAGGAGTTCGCACATGATTGGAAATATCTTTAACACCTTATCGATGATGGCTTTCCACCTAGTGCTCTGTGACAAAATGAAACAGTAAAAGATATTGATTTTTTTTTCTGGCAGGAAAAGGGGGAGGAAGGCTGGGTCTTAAAATGAAATTATGGTTATTGTTCTCCTGGTAGCATTTCTTGTGTGCCGCCATGACAGATGGCTTTTTAAGTAACAACAGATTTGTATTTCATTAGGACACTTTAGCCAAAAGATCAATGAAGCTCTGAGAACAGTTCTGCTGGTCCATGGGGGCTGATGAGCCCAGTGAGAAGCCTGCAAAGATCCAGCTAAAATTAGGCAGCTGCCAACAGAGGTTGGATTCACAATCATAGCGCATTGATTTCCAAAGTGATGCTGAAACCAGGGGAGTTTTATTGGTCTGTTCGTTCTATCTATGTGGGGAAGGACCTTCTCTAATAAAGTGTCTCTTACTCTGGGGAAATGGAGCTCCTTAAAGGCAAGATTAATTTTTGGAAGAGTGGGAGGGAGTAGTCAGGATGTCATAATTGTACGTTCTTCCTTAACTTGTAGCATAACTGCCAGGCTGCATGTTATTATTATTCTTAGTTACCTTTTGTGAAGCAGCCACTTCCCCACCAGCATCCGTGAGCCTGACAACTGAAGAGGGCTTTAGGAGACATCACATCTGATGGACAGACTGCAAGAGGTCAGAGGGAGGGAAGGATCGACAGGTACCCAGGTAGAGGTGAGAAGGACCCAGAGGATGGAGGAGCCATGAAAAGATGACCTGGCCTGTGCTTAAACCCCTCCCCAGGGTTTGGAGTGTCCACCATCCTTGGAGAAAGCTTTCTTTCAGTTAGCTGGTTCTTCAGTTAGCTCATTCATTCATTTATTATGGTTAATTAATTACAATTAATTTTGGGTTAAGGTAGATGTAAAATTATGCTTATAATATGATATCATAACAATTAAAGCACTGAATACCACTATTATTTTATTGTAAAAGCATACAAATATATTTTTTTGTTGTTATTCAGTCACTAAATCATGTCCAACTTTTTTGTGACCCCAAGACTATAGTTCACCAGCCTACTCTGTCCATAGGGTTTCTCAGGCAAGAACACTGAAGTGGGTTGCCATTTCCTTCTCCAGGGGATCTTCCCTAACCAGGGATCGAATCCGCGTCTCCTGCAATGACAGGCAGCTTCTTTACCACTGAGTCAAATATATATATATATATATATATAATAAAAAAAACCATAATAGTGGTTTATAACAACCCAAAGAGGTACGATTTTCACTTCACAGACAGGAGACTGCAGCCCAGAGAGGTTAAGCAAATGCAGCATCCATGAGAAGTGGCAGAGCTGAGTTCAAGCCCAAGGTCAGCTTGATGATAGAGTCCCCATGTGTCTGGGACCATCCTTCCTAGGTCAGGTCCTCCTCATCACCCCTCTCCCCTTCCCCTTCATCAACCTGTCTTTTCATGGCTCCTCCTTCTCACCTTCTCACCTCTGCCTGGGCACCTGTTGGACCTCCCCTCCCTCTGGCCTCCCAGAGTCCATCCATCCATCAGGATGCAGCCCCTTCTCAACCCACCCCCAAGTTGTTGGGCTCATGACGGCCTGCGGCACTTGTCTGCCCCCACCCCAGCATCTTGCCTGGCTTCCCTGCCTTTTTGGTAGGTTTTATGATTGTTTTGCAGAGAAGGAAATGGCAACCCACTCCAGTGTTCTTGCCTGGAGAATCCCAGGGACGGGGGAGCATGGTGGTCTGCCGTCTATGGAGTCGCACAGAGTCGGACATGACTGAATCGACTTAGCAGCAGCAGGATTGTTTTGAGGGACACCAGAGCTCAGGGAGAGGAGGACTAATCTGCTTTAGAACCAGACAGACCTATGTTCAAGTCCTGCCCTGGAGTCTAAGCTAAATAACTTCAGTGAGTCACTGAGCTGTGTTGAGTGACAAGCTTATGGTGGTAAAGCAATCTCAAGGGTGATGAACTCCAGGTGAGGTCAAGGTCAGGCACAGGTTCTTGAGAGGCAATTCTAGCGCCAGATGGAGGCAGGTGAGATGGGCAACACTGGGCTGCATGTGGAAACACAGAGTGTGGGCTTGCCAGGCAGTGGAAGCTTAGTCGTCTAGAGTGGAGGTTTGGGAGACCAGACTTCCTGACTTTGAATGCCAGCAAATCCATTTACCGCTGGGTGACTGGGGGTCAGTTAGTTTTCCTCTCTGAGCCTCAGTTTCATCATCTGTGAATGGAGATGACCATTCACCATAGTGAATGTGGGCATTTAGAGCAGTAACAGAACTCAACAGGTGTTAGCATTCAGAGAGAGTCCCAGGCTCAGACTCTGGCTCTGCCACTTCCTGGCTGTGCATTGCTGAGTAAGTAACTCAACCCTTCGGACACCTCACGTCACAGTGCAGCTGCTGGGAGAGGAGTGAGGTCCCCCACGTGAAACACCCCCCACAAGGGCTCAGTTCAGGTGCAGAACTGAAACAAGACATTGACATCTGCCCAGAGCCTGCCAGCCTCCCAGGGCCTGAGGAGCCAGCGGGAGGCAAAGCATTTGTTAGAAGAGAGATGGTTGGTTATTCTAGAAAAGACATGGAAGAAAGACAAATGAATCACAGTCCCCCTGCCAACTTTGTAAACATCATTGATTTGAGGTGGGAATCACTTCAGGACTGCAGAGACACTGACGACGGGTCTCTCTCGGTGTGATCTGGGCTGCATGTATCACCAGTTCTGAGTCTGCCCACCCCCGGAAGGTCAGGCATGAGAAGTATGGCTACTGAGTAAGAGGCATTAGGATCAAGCTGCAGCTTAAGACTTCAAGCTAGACACCGGAAGGGCCATCCTTTCTGCTGCAATTTGTTAATATCACTTGCTACATTTATGCACTCCAGAAATCTAGAAACTATTCTTGCCCTAATAATAAGTAGGATTTATCCAGAGCTTGTGATGGGCCAGGCCTGGATCTAAGCACCTTCACTCATTGGCTCCTGGGATTCTCACAATAGCCCTGAGATAGCTGCTTTTATTATCATTCCCATTTTACAGATGAGGAAATTGAGGCTTAGAGGATAAGACTGGGTCAAAATCATAGCTAAGAACTGGCAGAGCTGAGTCAAACCCAGGCCTGGTTCCAGAGGCTCTCCAGGCCTGGATCTCCTAACCACTACACTCTACTCCCTTTCCCACTCTCCTTATTCACCCAACCATCCATCAGTTCACCCAGTCATTTATCCATCCATCCACTCATCCTTCCATCCATTCATTCTTTTATCCATTCAATGATTCATTCGTTGGCCATTACAGGCCCCTGCTTGGTGCCAGGCATCATGTCACTCTGGGTGCATAAAGGAGGCCCAGGCCTTGCTGTGGGATACTGGCAAAGATGTCTATGCTACCTGTGCAGGTGAGCTACACCCACCATTTGGTACCTGCTGGATGTTTCTCTTCCTCTCTTTCCTCTTGGTCTGTGTTCCTGAGATGGCTCAGAGAGGCCTCTCACACCTCCCAAATCTTTCCTCCTTCACTAGTTCCATAACACCCCAAGTCAAGCACACGGGAGACTCTCAACCAGTCCTGTGGAGGCTGGGGTATGCCTAGGGAATGGTGCACATCCATGCTACAGTCATGGTACACATCCATGCTACAGCTACAGTCATGAGCTGTAGCTACAGCTACAGCTTCCAGGGGAGAGCAACATCCGCATCTCACTCCCTTCCCAGGGAGGTTTTGAGAATCCAAGGAGGCACGAGCCCAGGTGAGTACTTTGTAAACTGGGCAATGTGAGCATCCACCCCTCCGGCCCCTGCTGGGTAGTCTTGGCATTATTTTTCTCATCGTTTAGCATTCCAAAGGCTGTTTCCTATGGAAGCCAGAAACACAGAAAATCTATTTGGTACTTCTGCTGCTTAGTTGATCCTTGTGGAGCAGGGAAAAGGAGGATGGCCCACAGAGGGATGTCACAGACAGAGTGACCTCCTCACTTCATCATTCAGTTCTCTGAGCCACAAACCTCCTGGCTCTGCAGGGATCATTTGCTTCAAATACAACAGAGGTAGCAATATCTGTCATCCTTGCCCCATAGGGCAACAGTTCAATGAGACCTCAACTCACAGATCTGCCCTCTTGAGTCTGGAATCGGGCTGTGGTTTGTTGAGCAACTCGGGACTTCCCTGTAGAAAGGGGAGGAGGTACAGTAGTCAGCACCGAGTTTACTGAGTATATCAGTATACGATACTGATCATAGGTCTGCGTCTTAGCACACACATCTCAACCGTCTCTGAGCCTCGTGTACTTGACTCAGTGAAAAGTCCCCCAAAGATGTCCATCTCCTGCTCTCCAGAACCTGTGACTGTGTTACTTCACAGGGGAAAATGGATTTTGCAGGTATAATTCAATTAAGGCTCTTGAGATGGGAAGATTATCCTGAATTATCCAAGTGAGTCCAGTTTAATGGGCCTTATAAGAGAGAAGCAGGAGCGTCAGAGTCAGGGAACTCAATGGAAGCAGGGCTAGAGAAGGACATATGACGGTATAAGCAGAGGGCAATGTCAGCAATTTGGAGAGGCTATGATGCTGGCTTTGAGGATCAAGGAAAATAATCAAGGAATCTGGGCAGGCTCGAAAAGCAGAAAAGGCAAGGAAATGGATGCTCCCATGGAACCTCCAGAAAGAATTACCCCTGCTTAAAGAAATGGCAACCCCCTCCAGTGTTCTTGCCTGGAGAATCCCAGGGATGGGGGAGCCTGGTGGACTGCCGTCTGTGGGGTCGCACACAGTCAGACACAACTGACGCAACTCAGCAGCAGCAGCAGCAGCACACCTCGACTTCAGTGCAGTTAGACTGAGTCTGAATTTCTGTCTTCCAGACTCTTAAGAGAATAAATCCGTACTGCTTTAAAGCACCGAATTAGTGATAATTTGTAACAGCAGCAATAGGAAGCCTGTTACATGGGAGTTAGAACATATACTCTGGTGACATTGATCTAAACATGTGTAATGGTGTCAAAATGTGGCTCAGTGGTCAAGAATCTACCTGTCAAACAGGAGATGCAGTTTCGATCCCTGGGCTGGAAAGATCCCCTGGAGGAGGAAATGACAACCCATTCCAGTATTCTTGCGTGGAGAATCCCACAGACAGAGGAGCCTGGTGGGCTACAGCCAATGGGTTTGCAAAGAGTCAGACACGACTGAGCACATAAGCAGTGGTGTCAAAAGAGCAGAGCGGGGAGTTATCCTGAAAACAGGTCTGGAGTTTGACTGGCAGGGGTCACCTGGGCTCTATCTTTTATGACACACAGGACCTAGGCAAGTTGCATCACCTTCTACACTGCCATTATGACCCACTTGTCTGTTATAGGACTTCTGTAGTGGCTTCCTTAATGGTGGCTCAGATGGTAAAAGCGTCTGTCTACAATGCGGGAGGGTTTGATCCCTGGGTCAGGAAGATCCCCTGGAGAAGAAAATGGCAACCCACTCCAGTACTCTTGCCTGGAAAATCCCATGGACAGAGAAGCCTGCTAGGCTACAATCCATGTGGTCGCAAACAGTCGGACACAACTGAGCGACTTTACTTTCACTGTCTGTTCTAGAGAGGACGAAACTCTCACCTCTGCCCCACGCACATGAAGCAGTGCCCTAGGCCCCACCAGCCCTGACATACAGGACCTGTGTTATGTACCTACACATACAATCACTGTGGCTCAATCTCCAGGTCTCACCTCGAATACCACCTCTGCTGGGAAGCCATCTGGACCTTTCAAGACACAGTCGGTTGCCCCTCTGTGCTTGGGAAACTTACATCAGGGGCACCTTCTCATAGCTCTTATTAGCTGCAAAATATATCAATAATGAATTCGCTAGCCCCTGCTCGGGATCAGGCCTGGTGACAGTGTGAATAAAGCAGACCCTGACCCTAGGGAACACCTGCTCTAGTCTGCTGTAATCACCTCCCCTCAAGTCTTCCTTCTCTTTAGCCTCGTCTCCTTGGGTTACAGCACTGAGCTCATCTCAGAGCAGGAACATCATTGTTGAATGAAGAAAGTTTGGTCTGACCACTTCCTGAGACATTCACTCTATACATTCTAAATATAAACAATGTAAGAGCACCTGAGATCCAGGGAGGGAAAGGGACTTGCCAAGATCAGGCAGAACTAGAGCTCAAGGAGGAGTCCAGTGGAAGCCTGAATAGTGGCCCCTGAAAGACGTGTCTACTCACACATGTACCCCAATGTTCATCGCAGCACTGTTTATAATAGCCAGGACATGGAAGCAACCTAGATGTCCATCAGCAGATGAATGGATAAGAAAGCTGTAGTTCATATACACAATGGAGTATTACTCAGCCATTAAAAAGAATACATTTGAATCAGTTCTAATGAGGTGGATGAAACTGGAGCCTATTATACAGAGTGAAGTAAGCCAGAAAGAAAAACACCAATACAGTATACTAACACATATACACGGAATTTAGAAAGATGGTAACAATAACCGTGTATACGAGGCAGCAAAAGAGACACTGATGTATAGAACAGTCTTTTGGACTCTGTGGGAGAGGGAGAGGATGGGATGATTTGGGAGAATGGCATTGAAACATGTATAATATCATATATGAAATGAGTCGCCAGTCCAGGTTCAATGCATGATACTGGATGCTTGGGGCTGGTGCACTGGGATGACCCAGAGGGATGGTACGGGGAGGGAGGAGGGAGGAGGGTTCAGGATAGGGAACACGTGTATACCTGTGGCAGATTCATGTTGATATATGGCAAAACCAATACAATATTATAAAGTTAAAAAAAAAAAAAAAAGACGTCAACTCAGAACCTCAGAATGAGTCTCTGACGACGTAATTAAGACCAAGATCTCAAATGAGATTGGCCTGGATTAGTGTGGGCCCAAAATCCAATGACAAGTATCCTTATAAGAGACAGAAAAGGGAACACACAGAGATGAAGGCCATGGGAAGACAGAGACAGAGAAGAAAGTGATGCAGCCACCAGCCAAGGAATGAGCAGGACGGCCAGCAACCCCAGAAGCTGGGAGAGAAGCACAGAATGGACTCTCCCTCAGAGGCTCCAGGAGGACTCAACACTGCCAACGCCTCCATCTCAGACCTGGAGCCTCAGAACTACGACCTAGTAGGTGCCTGTTGATTTAAGCCACGTGGTTTGTGTAAATTTCTTACCCAGCCCAAGGAAATGAATCCAAGCCTCTTCAAGCACCCCCTCACCCCCTCCTACTGCACCACATCAGAGCCTTAGAACAACCTCAAGTTTTTCAGATCGTGAAGACAACTTATACTCCTCTAAAAGATAATGACTGCAGAAGATACCCCGATGTTTATAAATGTGTTGAACTGGAACCACATTATCAGCAATATACAATGCAGAAGAATGAATAGGGGAAGGAGGCTTCAGCCTGCCAGGCAGCAACTGACCCATTCTGTACATGCCCATGATGAGAAAACATTTTGGATTTAAAAATGGAAAAAGAGATACAATTTGTTGAGACTCTACTGTGTGTCTGATGCAGGGATGGGAAAATTATAAATTCATTTCATTTAATCTGCCTACAAACCATATGAAGCAGAGATTACCATTCCTTTTTTTTTTTTAAGGAATTACTAGTCTTAAATCCAGCTCTGCGCCTGCGCCACAAATACCTGCTGTGGAATGAACGAACCCCATTTCACAGATGAGGAAACTGAGGTTCCGAGTGGTTAGGTGCCTCAACGGAGGCCTGTCGTCAAAGTGTCTCTGACTTCCACGTCAGACAGCCTGGCTGTGCACGTCACTGCAGAGTGGCCCGGGAAGTGAGCACATTGTTCTGTGCCTCAGTCTCCCCATCTGTACATGGAGACAATAGCGTCTGCAGAGTTGTAGGGTTAAATACAGGGATACAAGTTGAGCCCCCAACACCACTTTTCTGGAGCAAAGAAGGGCTCCACGGGTCATGGGGAGATTGTTAGTTTCCAGATAGAGCCATGATTTAAACCCAGGACTGTCTGAACCCAAGCGGGGTCTGTCTAGCACAAATTAGACACCTGCATCCAGCCCCAGATGCTGGAGACCTGGCTAGCTGGCAAGCATCTGATGGTTTGCTCTCCCCACTTGCTTCCTACCTGCCTTAATATCAAGTGTCTAACCTTGACACACAGTCCCTGGAGGAGGAAATGGCAACCCACTCCAGCATTCTTGACTGGAAAATTCATCGACAGAGGAGGCTGGAGGGCTGCAGGCCACGAGGTTGCAAAGAGTCAGACACGACCAAGCATGCACACACTAGCACCTGCCCCAGACAGGTCCTTACAGGCATTTCCAACCCCATCCCCCCAACCTGGGCCTTAAGATCCAGCAGATCCAGGTGAAGTGTCAGTGGCAAATAAGTATGCTGGAGAGAGCAGAGCCTTTGACAAGTACCAATAGAAGCATCACAGCAGAGACTCGTTAGTCTTTTGGCACAAAAATCTATGCCTCCTTCTGAAGATAACTATTCCTTTTTTGACAAATAGCTTCTTTCTTGTTCGTGAACCTCAGTAGACACTACAGAGAGTCACTGACTTACGATGGTTTGACTTACAACTTTTTGACTTTACAATGGTGCAAAAGTGATACGCATTCAGTGGAAACCATAAATCAAATTCTGAATCTTTCCAGGCTAGCAATATTCTCTCTCATCTCTCGTGATACTGGGCCATGGCAGCAAGCTGCAGCTCCCAGCCAGCCACACAATCACGTGGGTAAACAATCAACACAGCTATTCTATTACCACTGAACCATTCTGCATTTCACTTTCAGTAGAGTATTCAATAAATTACACAAGATATTCAACACTTCCTTCTAATATAGCTCTGTGTTTGGTGATTTTGCCCAAAAGGCAGGCAAATATAAGTGTCCTGAGCACATTTAAGGTAGGTTAGGCTATTTTGGCTTCCCTGATAGCTCAGTTGGTTAAGAATCCACCTGCAATGCAGGAGACTCCAGTTTGATCCCTGGGTCAGGAAGATCCACTGGAGAAGAGGTAGGCTACCCACTCCAGTATTCTGGCCTGGAGAATTCCATTAACTGTATAGAACACGGGGTCACGAAGCAATGAACATGACTGAGTGACTTTCACTTTCAGGCTATGTTCAGTAAGTTGGGTATATTACCTGCATTTGCAACTTATAATATTTTCAACTTGCGATGGATTCATTGTAAGTTGAGGACAATCTATAATGTCTAAGCACAGTACATCAGTTGACCCTGTGACCTGAACTTCTCATCATGGATTTGATGTTGCCTGGCCCACCTAGCCAGAACTTCAGGTGTGCAACAGCAGTTTGGCATAGAAGGGAGGTGGTGCACAGTGGACTGGGCAGGTCCAGAGGTACAGGTGAGTTGCATGAACAGATAGCTCAAACTCCTTTGACATTATCTACCTGCCTGTGGCCTCATGGGGTATTTCTCATGACCCATTTACTGAAGAAGAATAAACTCAAGCCTGGTTTATGGATGAATCTGTACATTGCCATCAAACAGCGGATGACTGTAGACTACAGCCTCACTCAGGAGGAACCTTGAAAGACAGTGAAGACAAATCTTCCAGTTTGGCAGAACTCTTGAGCATGACATGTCAGAACTCTGAAGTTGTCCACATCATCTGGGCCTGAAGTTTGAATCTACACTAACCCATGGGCAGTTGCTGATGGTTTGGCTGGGTGATTGGTGAATTAGAAGGAAAAGGATGGAAGACTTGTGACATGGGAATATGTTAACAAGATTCTCAGAATCATCACAGACCACAAAGATACTAAGTCCCATGTCATTTGAAGGACATCCACTGTAGAGAGGGCTGTAAATAGTCGTCTGGACAAAACGACACGCTTGGTGGATGTTAGCCCGTTTCTCCCAGTCACCCTAGCACTTGTTCAGTGGGCTGATAAACAGACTGACCACAGTGGCAGGGAAGGAAGCTATGCATAGGTTTAATGCAAAGGACTTCCTCTTATCAAAGATGACCTGGCCATCTCTACTACTGAGGGCCTAGTCTGCTAACAGCGGAGACCAACACTGAGCTCCTGATATGATCACATTACCAGGAGAAACAGCCAAATACTTGGTGGCAAGTACATTGGTTCAGTTCAGTTCAGTTCAGTCGCTCAGTTGTGTCTGACTCTTTGCGACCTCATGGACTGCAGCACGACAGGCTTCCCTGTCCATCACCAACTCCCGGAGCTTGCTCAAACTCATGTCCATTGAGTCAGTGATGCCATCCAACCATCTCATCCCCTGTCGTCCCCTTCTCCTCCTGCCTTCAGTGTTTCCCAGCATAAGTACATTGGACCACTTCATAATGCAGGAGGCAGGATTCATCCTCCCTAGACCAGGCACACATTCTTGATACAAACTTGCCTTTGCTGTCCATAACACAGCTGTAAGTACTACCATCTTTAGAACTCATAGAATGTCTCATCCACCATGGTGTTCTGGAGATCCTTGCTTCTGGTCAAGGAACTCATCCCCCAGGTGGAAAGTGCAACAGTGGGCTTGTGCCCAATGGAATCAACTGGTGTTTCCACCTAACCTATCGCCAAGAACCAACTGGCTTGTAAGAGAAAGATCAAAGGGCTTGGTGAAGACTTAGTTATGATGTAACTTGAGAGAGAACACTTGAGTTCTAGGTCAAGCATTCTAAATCTTCAAAAGCTCTTCTCTCTTGGCATCTTTAGATGCCCTGCCTCTCAGACTGTCCTGGCTCAGGTGGAAGTAGGGGCTGACTTAGACTTGACCCAACCAGGACCTGGGTCAGGCTGAGCTGTTTCTTGAGTGTGACCAGAGCTGGGGGTGGGGGATGCAGAACCTGTTGTTCCAGATGCCACTGAGAGCTTGTCACAAGCACTAACTAGGCATGAGGCCCACTTGTCTCCTGGTTGCCTGGCCAGGCTTGAAGGGTAGGTGCAATTCATCTCAGAGCTTCTGAGAACGTCACACATTTTGAGAGTTCAGCCAGGCTGAGCTCTTGGGAACTGGCTCCGGTGGCTTCCTCTTCCTCTCCCACTCACTGTCCCTCCCTTCCCCTCTTCTCCTCCCACCCCTCTCCCTTGTCGCTCTCACTATCACTCCTGGTTATTCCTCCTCCCTCTTCCTCTTTTTTTAATCTCCCCTGCCTCTTCCTTCTTCCTTGCTCCCATTGGCCCTCTACTGTCTCCTCCCTCCTCCCATTCCATCCAGGACATCCTCCCCCTCTTCTGCATTCCCCTCCCCACATCCAGCCTCTCGCTTCTGTTTCCACCACCTCTGTCCCTCTTCTCTCCCCCCTCGCTTCCCTTCCCACTCACCCCTTCTCTCTCAGTCACTTCTTTTCCTCTCCTACTTCCGTCTCAGTTAACTCTCCCGCTCCTGCTGCCTCCTCTCTTCCTTCAATCCTTCATCTTCCCTTTCCCCTTTCCATCCTCTCCATGGATGCCCTGTGGCTACTACGGGGAGGGCCAGCCTCCTCTCTAGCCTGCCAAGACTCTTGTATTGCACTGAAGATTCACTGCCACCAATGAAAATAAGGCTCCCTCTCTCCTTTGAACTGTAGTGCTGGAGAAGACTCTTGAGAGTCCCTTGGGCTGCAAGGAGATCCAACCAGTCCATCCTAGAGGAAATCAGTCCTGAATATTCATTGCAAGGACTGATGCTGAAGCTGAAACTCCAATACCTTGGCCACCTGATGTGAAGAGCTGACTCATTGGAAAAGACCCTGATGCTGGGAAAGATTGAAGGTGGAGGGAGAAGGGGATGACAGAGGATGAGATGGTTGGATGGCATCACCGACTCAATGGAGATGAGTTTGAGTAAATTCCAGGAGTTGGCAATGGACAGGGAGGCCTGGTGTGCTGCAGTCCATGGAGTCGCAGAGTCAAACACGACTAAGTGACTGAACTGAACTGAACTGAACTCTCCCTTCTATTCAGCCAGTGCCTGTGGCTGTTTTGACTGGCCTGCATGAATCACTTTGTCTGAACAGAACAACCCTACCTAATGACATCCATCAGTCAGACAGTGTGTGTCCCAGTAGCTGTGTGCATCCTTGGACTCACATCCCAGCATCTGCTGTATCCTGAGAAGAAGGGAGCAAGGCACTGGGCAGATGGCAGATGTGTCCTAGACCCACAGGGTGTTTAAAGAAAGGGCATCCTGTGCCTCTCATGGCTGACCCAGCCCATCTTCCCTACATCATAGGAGACCATGCTGAGGTTCATGGAGAGGGCACGGGTTTCGAGTCTGCAGATCTAGGTTCGAATTCTTCCTCCACCCTATTCACTATGCATCTTTCACTAGTCTCTCCAAACCCTCATTCTCCCCATCTGTAAAATGGGGAAAATACTGCCTGACTTGTAGAGTTGTGTGAAGGCAAAATGAGTTGATACAGAGAAAATCAACTTGGTTGGTCCTTGTCACTTGGCAGATGCTCAAAAAATGTTGGTTTTATTTTACTCCCCTTCCTCATTGCTAAATCCTCAATGCAACCTATTTTCAAACCTAACATTTCACAGAACACGCTCACCATCATGCATTCTCTGAATTGTACATTGTGTTCTTCCTCCTATACCTGGAGAAATCTTAGTCTTCAAACCCTGCCCTCAAATGTCACAGCTCCCATGAAGACTTCTCTATCCATCCCATCCTATCTGGTAAAGTTAGTCTCTCACAGCTACCATCCTCGTCAAAACTAGTGTCAACAGTCTGCTCCAGTGAAGGAGTATTTAATATTGATTGCTACTGCATCGTTGGACCTCACAGGCACCCAGCCTGGCAAGCCAGAGGAATCAAGACAGCATCTCCCTCCTTTTCCCATTCTCTCCAAGAGTTCATATATTCCCTTCCTCTACTTCTCCCAGCAGATTTTCTATGATGACTTTTCATTTTGCAAGCAGGTGAAAAATCCAACCTAATCACATGTGACCTTTTGGAGTAACTAAGATGACATATAGCTGAGAAGATGACATGGGTACAGTCCTGAGCCAGTCAGTTACAATGAAAGGGGAGACATCATATAAGCAGTCAGCAATGCCACACCTTCAGCAAGAGTGGCGAGAGTGCTAAGATGTCTGGTATGCACACACAATGCCACACCCACCATACTTTCCACCAACCTCTGATCATGCTGCTCTCAGAGCTCTCCGCACATCGCGCGAGGCTGTTTGTCTGCCTTCCCACCAGAGAACAAGCTCCTCCTTAAAGCTCCAGTTTGCAAAACAAGCTGGGACAGAGCAGATGTCAAACAAGTCTCCATGGAATGTCAGCAGGAACAGAGATGATGAAAAACAGCAAAGGTTATTGTTGTGATGTTGCCCCTGGTTAGAACTTGCAACAAGCCCCATATTCCTATAACTTGCATTATTTGGAGAGAACTAGCAATCAAGGATCGAGGTGGCAGCCTCATCCCTCCTTCCCGTCTAAGACTGGCTTCATCTTCAGCCCATCATCCGTACATTCCCCACCTACTCATCCATTCCCTTTCCATTGTCCACCTCACCCATCTTCACAATTTTTCTTGTATCCATCCTCTTACCAACTATTCATCCATCCATCCATCCATTCATACATCCATTTTATTTTGTCTTGTCCCTAACAATGTGCTTATGCCTAACAGATTCCAGTTCCCTCAAGGATCCAGATCCCACAAGGCATCCACAGCCTCCCTGGAGAACATCTTACATGCTCCCTGACAGGACCAGTCAGCTTTCCAACAATCCATCCAGTAGAATTCACTGTTTCCTTCTGATTTTCTTCCCCTTCACTACACATGCACACCTCTGAAGGGATCGCTGCTTCTACTGGGTACCACAAGTTTATCAAGCTCCCACTGGGTACCACAGCTGCCTCTTCATCCCACCACATCCTGCCAGGCCCCCGCCTACACTGGAGCCCCTGAAGAGCCAAAGACACACAGCATTTCGTGGCAGTGCAGGGGCCCAAAACAGTTATGCTTGTGGCTGCAGTTGTTTTGTGCACACCTTTGGCAGGTGACAAATATTAGAACAAAATGCATAGATGAGGTAACATGAGGAGCAAGAGCATCCTGAGAGTCTGGGGGCAAAATAAAAGTGAAAGTGAAGTCGCTCAGTCGTGTCTGACTCTTTGCAACCCCATGGACTGTAACCTGCTAGGCTCCTCCATCCATAATAGACACCCAATAAACATCAGCTAAACGAAAGCATGAGTGAGTGGGGAGCTTGGGTCCTATGACACCCCAGAAATAGATGTATGTGGATGCTTCAGGCTGATTCTTTCACAGTGATATTTTCTGAAGAGCATTTTCTAGGCAATTGTCATGCCTTTGCTTTCCTCTGACCTGGGAAGAGATAGGGAGGTGGGGGCTTCTATTTTCATACCTCAAAGAGCTGCAAGGGGAACATGAAATCCAGCTGCAGGCTGCCAGCATCTCTGGTAACAGGCAGCCTGATTGGGGTGGGGGACAATGAAAGCTGCCACCTCTGTTCCTGACACAACCCAGAAAATGCCAGTGAGGAGCACCATGGGCAGCATCCTCGGCTATAGTCACGCAACCCCACATAAGGGAATCCAAAGAGGAAACAGCACAGGTGAGCCAATCTCAGTCCCACTGTTATACATATGCCATTGCTGTTTCTCAGTCACTCAGTCACGTCTGACTCTTTGCAACCCCATGGACTACAGTACGCCATGCTTCCCCATCCTTTACCATCTCCTGGAGCTTGGTCAAACTCATGTCCATTGAGTTGGTGATGCCATCCAACCATCTCACCCTCTGTCATCCCCTTCTCCTACTGCCTTCAATCTATATTCCTATGTACACGTATACACATACATACGCAGAAACATATACATACATAGAGATATATATACTTACACTTAAATCATACACATATGTACTGCCATATATGTGCATATATATACATGCATACACAGAAACATACTTACACACAGATACATACACACACACACACACACATACACACACACATATATATATATGTACTGCCGTGTGCGTTTTTGTCCAGTCACTAAGTCGTGTCCGACTCTTTGTGACCCCATGGACTGTAGCCCATCAGGTTCCTCTGTCCTCCACTATCTCCTGAAGTTTATACACATACATGTATGTATACATGGGCTTTCCAGGTGGCACGAGTGGTAAAGAATCTGCCTGCCAATGCAGGAGATGCAAAAGATGCAAGTGCAATCCCTGGGTCAAGAAGACCTCCTGAAATAGGAAATGACAACCTGTTCCAGTATTCTTGCCTAGAAAATTCCATGGACAGAAGACCCTGGCAGGCTACAGTCCATGGGGCCACAAAGAGTGAGACACACACAGACGCATATACATACACACATATACACATCTATTGCTATATACACGTTCCATGTAAACATATACATGCACACAAATATAAACATTTGACCTTGGTCAGTTACCTAGCAACAGAAATCCCCAACATGATCCCCATTGTAGAGAGGAGAAAACTGAGGCTCAGGGAGATAAGTAACTGACCCACAGTCATGTATTCAGTTGGTACCAGAGCCAAGTCACAAGCCTCTGACCTGTCACCACCTCACTTCAGTGCCTCTGTAACACAGACCCATCTCACCCCATCATTGCACAGATCTGTCTGCCCTTCTCTTGTCCTCTTAGGCACTTGCCTTCTCCATCTTACTGGGAGCCCCTGAGGTTGGACCCCCTATTTGTGTTTCCATACTCCCCCAGCTCAGGGTCTGAGGACATCCCAATCCAACAATGAATAAAGGAGAAGAGAAGGGGGCAGCCCTGAATCTTGGCTCATCGGTGCTTGTCTGTTGATTCAGTGGTTCCCGGAGATGTTGTCGCAAGAAGGGCTGCAGGAGAAATGGAGGCAGGTGAGGAGATCCCACCTGTGCCCAGTGCCCATGGCTCTAGTGGATTCACTGAGGCCATCTCCTGGAGAGCTGGGCTGCGTGCAACTGGCTATTCCCACAAGACTGCCCAGAGGTCTCCATTCTCCCACGTGGAGCACAGTGGTGCCCACGTGCCTGCATCTAAATGCCTCTAAAGACCCAGCAAAGGGCACAGTTGACATATCAGCTCTTCTGTCAAACATCACACTTAGTTCTTTAATGAGGAGCCTGGGGAGCATCCTGGGAACATGGGCCTGGGACCCAAACCACAGTGATTATGAATCGCTGATCCCCTTCAAAGGTGCCCGAGTTCTCCCAGATGTCGCTACAACCAATCAGAGCTTCTTCCTGAGTCTTTCCAGATCAATGGATTCATGTCGTTTGGGAGGAAAACAAGTCAGGGTGAGCTGAAGCTCCAGGGGGCCTGGCGCATGGAAACGCATTCATCAGGAGCGTTTGCATGGATGAGGTTGTGATTCCTCCTGGTCAATAAATACCCCAGGCTGGTCAGTATTTTACCTGCCCCCTGATCTCCAAACCCAAATATGGCTAAAAATAGCCTTTGCCAGCTGTGACAAGGACCCTGGGGGTGGGGAGGTGCACACACCGCTCGGAGACGGCACTTCTGGGTGGCCTGTGGACCTGGTTTGAATCCGGCACTGCAGTCTCCAGGTGGGGGTAGACTTGGGGAGTCTCATCGTCTCTCTGAGCTTCAGTTTCCACATCCAGGTCCGTGTGGGTGGGAGCTGGAGGGGTTGGGGCAGGAACTGACCTTTCAGGACCTTGAAAACCAAGCTCAAGGTCGGGGCCTTTGCTTTAGGAGCGGCAGGGCCTCTGCTGTTAACCAGCTGGGGGAGAGAGGGTTTGCATTTCAAACTGACCATCCAGGATGTTTATCTCAGGCCCTCTGGCAGTTGTGAGGACAAAATGGTAAAATGCTGCTGAAAAGGTTAGACCAGTGATGACTCAGCTGTTCCCCCAGGAAATGGCAGCAAGTGTCCTGGGGGGGAGGTGGGAGGACGGACACCCTGCCCACCCTGTTTGTCAGGGCAGCAGCC
The DNA here is from genome assembly GCF_055505025.1 of Bos grunniens. Classification (NCBI taxonomy): domain Eukaryota; kingdom Metazoa; phylum Chordata; class Mammalia; order Artiodactyla; family Bovidae; genus Bos; species Bos grunniens. The sequence continues at coordinate 13,712,738 of NC_141166.1, forward strand.
ACTCCCGGGCGCAGGCGCTGCACCCAGCACCTCACCCACATCTCTTCACTGTGTCCTCACAGACCCGGAGAGGTGGGTGGGAGGATGTTACCACCTCATCTCACAGAAGGAGAGACTGAAGTTTGGGGAAGAATCAATCCTAGAATGCGAGGGCCCATAGAGAACCAGCCTCCAGGCCCACGTCCATTTCACTGAGGGGAAAACTGAGGTCTGGAGAAGGGCAGTTGCTAACTCACAGGGAACTCTCCATTACATTTAAAGAGAGCCAAGCCTCCCTCAAGGGCTAGAAACACAGAAATGAATTGGACCCGGCCCCTGCCCTGAGGAAGCTCCTGGTTATGAGAGGCTCTAGTACTTTGGTACTCACATGAAGCAAGCAAGAAGGGAAGTGTGTGGAGGGTGCATAGAAAATGCAGAGGAGGAAGGCGTGAACTCCATGTAGGTTGGGGTGATCATGGAAGGCTTCTGAAAGGAGGTGTCAGTGATAGGAAGGAGGTGGGATCCCCTCCTTGTCCAGGCAGGGTTCTTTCTGCTTCTCTCCAACCACCTCTTAAGGGGGTCAGGGGCAGGGGTATAAGAACATTTTCTGTGACGAGTTACCAAAATCCAGTTCAAAAGCCACCTAAGTGCAGGGTCCAGAATGGGCCACTGCAGCCCTGTTTGTAATTTTGAAAATCAGAAACAACTTAAAAATCCACAGACTGGAGATGGTTAAAGAAATTATGGAGCATCTGTGCAATGCCATCTGGGCACCTGTTTGAAAGGAAAAAAAAAAGATGTGGTGAGAGGATGTGATAAACTCAGTGGTGCTGCTTCCTGAGTGAAGGGCCAGGTTTGCTGGGCTGAGCTGTAGGTGGGGAGCAATGTTGTCCTTGTCCCTGTCCTCTGCTATGTCCCCCTCCTCCCACTCCACTGTCCCCTCCTTTCCCATGGGTCCTGTTTGCCAAATGGATGTTAGAGGGACAGATCTCTTAGCCTTCTCCCTGTCCCACCAGAGGTCATAGCATTTGCTTGCTCATTTGTTCACTCTCTCATCCGTTCATTTATTGAACAACTATGATGGCAGAGTGCTCATCTTCTCCTTCGAGAACTCCAAAATTACAACTCGCTGCTGAACAACCATCGACAGGAGAATGTTGGATCCCACTATAAAAAGATACTCATGTCCCAGGGCAAAGGAGAAGCCCCAGCAACGCAGTAGGAGGGGCAAAACTGCATTTAGAATCAAACCCCATACCCGCCAGAGATGGTTGGGGGACTCAAACAAAACCTTGTACGTACCAGGACCCAGAGACCCCACAGAGACTGAGCCAGATCTGCCTTTGAGTGTTTGAGTGTCTCCTGTGGAGGCACAGGTCAGCAGTGGTCTGCTGAAGGGGCAGGGGCTCTGGGTGCAGCAGACCTGGGTCACACAGCCTGTGGCATAAGCCCTCTTGGGGGAGGTCGCCATTAACCCCACCATAGAGCTGCTAAGCAGGTGACCCACAAACTGCAGAACAATTATACCAAAGAAATTCTCACACTGTTAAGAAAGTTCTAGGACCCACAACAGATTTCCCAACCTGGGGATCTGGCAAAGGGATTGAGAATCCCCAGGGAATTTGACTTTGGAGGTCAATGGGATTTGATTACAGAACTTACACAGGACTGGGGAAACAGACTCTTGGAGGGCACACACACAAAAAAGCTTGTGTGCACCAGGACCCAGGAGAAAGGAGCAGTGACCCCACAAGAGACTGACCCAGACATGCCTGAGAGTGTCCAGGAGTCCCTGGCAGAGATATGGGTCAGCGGTGGCCTGCTGCAGGGCTGGGGGCACTGAGTGCAGCAGTGCATGCATGGGGCCTTTTGAAGGAGGTCGCCATTATCTTCATTACTTCCACCATAGTTTGGCCTCAGGTCAAACAACAGGGAGGGAACATAGCCCCTGCCCATCAACAGATTAAATTAAAGATTTACTGAGCATGGCCTCGCCCATTAGAACAAGACCCAGTTTACCCAACAGTCTCCCCTATCAGGAAACTTCCATAAGCCTCTTATCCTTATCCATCAGAGGGCAGACAGAATGAAAACCACAGCCACAGAGAACTAATCAAACTGATCACATGAACCACAGCCTTGTCTAACTCAATGAAACTATGAACCATGCCTTGTAGAACCACCCAAGATGGACTGGTCATGGTGGAGAGTTCTCACAAAACGTGGCCCACTGGAGAAGGACCAATGGACCAGTGTCGTTGCTCTCTTCCAGGAACACAAGAGAAGACTCTACACATGGACATCACCAGATGGTCAGTACCAAAATTAGATTGATTATATTCTATAATCAATACTGGAGAAGTTCTATATAGTCAGCAAAAACAAGACCAGGAGCTGACTGTGGCTCAGATCATGAACTCCTTATTGCAAAATTCAGACTTAAACTGAAGAAAGTAGGGAAAACCACCAGACCATTCAGGTATGACCTAAATCAAATCCCTTACAATCATACAGTGGAAGTGAGAAATAGGTTCAAGGGTTTAGATCTGATAGACAGCATGCCTGAAGAACTACAGATGGAGGTTCATAGGAGGTTCACAGGAGGTTTCTGTGACATAGTATAGGAGGCAGTGATCAAGACCATCCCAAGAAAAAGAAACGCAGAAAGGCAAAGTGGTTGTCTGAGGAGGCCTTATCAATAGCTGAGAAAAGAAGAGAAGCTAAAGGCAAAGGAGAAAAAGAAAGATATACCCATTTGAATGCAGAGTTCCAAAGATTAGCAAGGAGAGATAAGAAAGCCTTCCTCAGTGATCAGTGCAAAAAAATAGAGGAAAACAATAGAATGGGAAAGACGAGATGTCTTCAAGAAAACTAGAGATACCAAGGGAATATTTCATGCCAAACTGAGCACAATAAAGGATAAATAGTATGGACCTAACAGAGGCAGAAGATATTAAGAAGTGGTGGCAAGAATATACAGAAGAACTATACAAAAAAGATCCTCATGACCCAGATAATCACGATGGTGTGATCACTGACCTAGAGCCAGACATCCTGGAGTGTGAAGTCAAGTGGGCCTTAGGAAGCATCACTACGAACAAAGCAAGTGGAGGTGATGGAATTCCAGTTGAATTATTTCAAATCCTAAAAGATGATGCTGTGAAAGTGCTGCACTCAATATGCCAGCAAAACTCAGCAGTGGCCACAGGACTGCAAAAGGTCAGTTTTCATTCCAATCCCAAAGAAAGGCAATGCCAAAGAATGTTCAAACTATTGCAAAATTGCACTAATTTCACATGCTAGCAAAATAATGCTCAAAATTCTCCAAGCCAGTCTTCAACAGTACATGAAATGTGAACTTCCAGATGTTCAAGCTGGATTTAGAAAAGGCAGAGGAACAAGAGACCAAATTGCCAACGTCCACTGGATCATAGAGAAAGCAAGAGAGTTCCAGAAAAACATCTATTTCTGCTTTATTGACTATGCCAAAGCCTTTGACTGTGTGGATCACATCAAACTGTGGAAAATTCTAAAAGAGTTGGGAATACCAGACCACCTTACCTGCCTCCTGAGAAATCTGTATGCAGGTCAAGAAGCAACAGTTAGAACAAGACATGAAACAACAGACTGATTCCAAACAGGGAAAGGAGTACGTCAAGGCTGTATATTGTCACTCTGCTTATTTAATTTATATGCAGAGTACATCATGCAAAATGCCAAGTTGGATGAAGCACAAGCTGGAATCAAGATTGCCGGGAGAAATGTCAATAACCTCAGATATGCAGATGACTCCACCCTTATGGCAGAAAGTGAAGAATTAAAGAGCCTCTTGATGAAAGTGAAAGAGGAGAGTTAAAAGCTGGCTTAAAATTCAATATTCAAAAAAACAAAGATCATGGAATCCAGTCCCATCACTTATGACTAATAGATGGGGAAACAATGGAAATAGTAAGAGACTTTCTTTTTGGGGGACTCCAAAATCACTGCCACTGCAGATGGTGACTGCAGTCATGAAATTGCTCCTTAGAAGAAAATTTATGACCAACCTAGGCAGCATATTAAAAAGCAGAGACATTACTTTGCCAACAAAGTTCCATCTAGTCAAGGCTATGGTTTTTCCAGTAGTCACGTATGGATGTGAGAGTTGGACCATAAGGAAAGCTGAGCACCAAAGAATCGATGCTCTTCAACTGTGGTGTTGGAGAAGACTCTTGAGAGTCCCTTGGACTGCAAGGAGATCAAACCAGTCAATCCTAAGGAAATCAATCCTGAATATTCATTGGAAGGACTGATGCTGAAGCTGAAACTCCAATACTTTGGTCACCTAATACAAAGAACTGGCTTATTGGAAAAGACCCTAATGCTGAGAAAGATTGAAGGAAGGACAAGGGGACAACAGAGGATGAGATAGTTGGATGGCATCACCAACTCGACGGACATGAGTTTGAGCAAGCTCTGGGAGTTGATGATGGACAGGGAAGCCTGGCATGTTGCTCCATGGGGTCGCAAAGAGTCGGACATGACTGAGTGACTGAACTGACTGGTGTGCCCTGGACATGAACTTGGGCAAACTTTGGGAGATGGTGATGGACAGAGGGGCCTGGTGTGCTGCAGTCCATGGGGTTGCAAAGAGTCAGACACAGCTTGGCAACCGAACAGCAACTATGATGTGCCAGGCATTGTGCTGGACACAGGACAGGGCAGTAAGGAAGCACACAGCCCCTGCCCTCATGTGACTTTGAAGCTTAGTGGAGGAGTTTTTCTGTTTTTAGTCACTAAGTCAAACCCACGTACTGTAGCCTTCCAGACTCTTCTGTCCATGAAATTCTCTAGGCAAGAATACTGGAGTGGGTTGCCACTTCCTTCTCCAGGAGATCTTCCCAACCAGGAATTGAACCCATGTCTCCTGCATTGGCAGGCAGATTCTTTACTGCTGAGCCACCAGGGAAGCCCCTAGTTGGGGATACCAGTTTTAAACAAAGTCACGTGCATAAATGTGAAATTAAGAGCACCTCAGACAGCAATGGCAACCCACTCTAGTGTTCTTGCCTGGAGAATCCCAGGGACAGGGGAGCCTGGTGGGCTGCCGTCTATGGGGTCGCACAGAGTTGGACATGACTGAAGCAACTTAGCAGCAGCAGCAGCAGCAGACAGCAAGGGAGCTTGTGCAAAAGTTCTGGGGAAGCTGAAGCAAGGTGAGGACAGACATCTGGAAAACTGTAAGGGGACTGGAGCACAGAGAGCAAGTTGAGAGCCTGGATGAGGCTGCAGCCGGGGGCGGGGTGGGAGCTGCACTCTTTCTCTAGGATCGCAGCCCTTGTCTCAGGAGTGATCAGCAACCAAGGGGAGTTCTAACTGGGCCCTATGGTGGTCAGATATGCACCTCAAACAGACCACGTGTGAACTGGCTCCCCTAATCCCAGTTGTCTGCTCCTGGTTGAGTCTTGCCCCAAAGCACCTGGGGACGCAGCAGGGCTCATAAACCAAGGCTGCCGAGATGCATACATTCTGGGGTGTCTGCAGGGTGACAGATGAAGGATGAATATGCCAACTAAATATGCACTCCTTCAGGTGAAAAGTGTTGGGAAGATTAGTTAAGCAGAGTAAGAGGAACAGAATGCTCAGGAACCCCCCTCTCTCACCTGCAAAATAGTGTCTGAGCAGAAACCTCAGAGGAGTGAGCCCTGTGGATGGGCAAGAGAACATTCCAGGTGGAGGAAGCAGCAGGTGCAAAGGCCCCAAGGAGGGAATGTGCTCGACTGTTGGCGCAGCAGAAGAGAGCATGAGCGAGAGCAGGTGGGTGGGTAGAGCCCGAGGGGTCTTGGAGGACTTTGACTTCCACTCTGAGTGCTGTGAGGAGCCCTTGGAGGTTTCGAGAAGAGGACTTTGGTTTTAAAGAGATTTTTCTAGCTGCTGAATGGCGAACAGTCTGCAGCAGTCAGGGGAAGCCGGGAACAGCCAGGAAGCTGTCCCCACAGTCCAGGCAAGAGCTAAGGCTGCCCTTGGTTCATCCAGTTCTCCCTGATTTATAGCCTGCTTTTTCCACCCGACCCTGCATCAGGGTCCTCTTCTAGGTCAACACACAAAACCCTTCCCCATCCTTTTCAGTGGCTACCCACAGTGCATGGTACGGAAGCGCCATGACTTCCTCATTCTCTCTTGTCTGTAAGTATTTAAATTGTTTCTGGTTTTCACAGTTATAAACAGGGCTGCACTGGCTGATCCTGGGCATCTGTGCTTGCATGGTTTTCGAGCTGGATTTTGGCAACTTCTCACAGAAGATGAGATGTCTTGATCCACACAGAGAATGCTTTTGTTCATCCCTGGAGAAGACTTTGCTCACCTTCCTTGCTGTTTCTGGCGCCACCCCAGGTCTCAAGGGCAGGTGCCAGGTTTTGTTCAGTCCTCTGCTGTATCCTGGGGATGCAGAACAGTGCCTGGCAGAGAATAATGCCCTGCTGTGAAATACTTGTCCTGGTGCCCCACAAGTAGCCACATGCTGGCAATGTGCCAGCGAAGCCAAACACAGCCAAGTGATACCCACCTGGGGCAGAGTCCAGCCTCAGCCACACTTGCTGCGAGGCCTTGGACAGGTTGCATTTACTTCTCTGACCCTTATATTCCCAATATTAAATAAGGATTAAAATCCCCAGTTTGGCCACCTGATGCAAATAGCTGACTCACTGGAAAAGACCCTGATGCTGGGAAAGATTGAAGGCAAAAGGAGAAGAGGGTGGCAGAGGATGAGATGGCTGGATGACATCACCGATTCAATGGACATGAACTTGGGCGAACTCCAGGAGATGGTGAGGGACAGGGAAGCCTGGCATGCTGCAGTCCATGGGGGTCTCAAAGAGTCAGATGCAACTTAGCAACTGAAGAACAACAAAAATCCCCACAAATGGAAACTGAAGGAAATGGAATGAAACAGACAAAAGCCTGAGTGTGGTACTTGGCATGTATCCGAGGGTCTGTGAATGGGTTTTGCCTCTGCTTCTCAAGTCCCTCCAAGGTCACTGTCACTAGTTTCAGCTGGTGAGCACCCTTGGGCACCATCAGGGCATCACTGAAGCATGGGTGGATGATGCAGGTAGTCAGCCTTCTCAGTTCTGTGTGACCCCATCCCTCTGAGCCCGCTGTCCACCCAGGCTGTGATCCAAGCCTCTGGCTGATGTACATCCAGGCCATCCTCTGCTGGCTTCCAGCACTTAGATGTCTCCCGAGGTCTCTAGGGGTAGAATTTGGCTCTGGGACCAGATCCCAGAGAAGGACAAGTGTCAGCCTCAGCTGAGGGGCTGGGGGACCAGGCCAGGAGCAAAGACGGCTTCCACTCGCAGGCTGCACAGGGAGCTGGGGATTCCCACAATCACCAGGGATCTAGAGAAGGGAACAAGGAGGTAAAGGGCCTGGGAGCCAGGTCACCAGAGTCACTTTGGAGGAAGATGAGAAGCAGGGATGCTGAGGAAAGATTTCTAGGAGCTGCTCGGCTGAGCCCTGGGGACTGGCTGTGAGGCATAGAGGACCTGGAGATGTTTGCAGCATCGAGATTCCCTGGAGCTTTGCAGGCATCTCCCAGCCCACGCTCTGCTCAGCAGGCCCATATCCCAGAGTAGGAAGATCCTCTGCTCCCCAAGAATGCTCAGAGGGTGCCTGAATCTCTTATCCCAAGAAGAAGAGGGATCCTGTGGTCTCACAGAGCCTGCCACTTCCTCTGTGTCTCTGTCTCTCCCTTTCTGTCTCTGTCTTTCTCTGTCTGTCTGTCTTGGCACCTCATCTCTGCCTCACCCTGGCCCACTACCCCCACCCCATCCTTCCCCACCCCCTCATTTTTTTTCCCATGCCAGGTATTTATTTTCAGAACATCAGAATCCTTCCCAAGTCTCTGACATTTACTTTCTGGAATTAGAAAATTTTCCATTTCTCTTTCCTGGACTGGTGGATGAGACTTCCCCAGGAACATTGCCTGCCTTTCTGAAGGCAGAGCTGGCTTATGTCCACCTAGCACCGATTGTGTCAATGAGCAATTATTAGGCACTCACTCTGCACCAAGCCCTTCTCGTGAACCATCACATTTAATCTACATAAGAAGCTTGTGGGGTTGACATTACCACCTGCACACGCAAGACGAATGAACCAAAGCTTAGAGCAGTTAAATAACAAGTCTAAGGTCACAAGGCAAGTGGGGTGGGGTGGTGATGAAACCACACCTCTCTATCCCCAGAGTTCATTTCTGTCCTCTGGGCTCTGCCTGCAAGGCCCACGGGTGCTGGTGCACTGGAGGGTGGGCAGCATTTGGGCAAACCGAGAGCCTAGAGCAGCATCCGGGCAGAGAGAGGCAACAGCAAGAGCAGAGCGTCTGAGTGGCCAGTCAAGAGTTTGGCAGGCACAGATCAGGGGACAGCCTGATCCCAGAAGGAAAATGTGCTGTTCAAATCTCCCACCCCAAAAATTAACCTAAGCGATCACAAGAATGTGCACATTACTGACAACTTTCCGTGTACCAGGCATTGCTCGCCAGTATTTCAGACACACTAGCTTTTTCATCTCTACAACAACTCTGTGAGGTAGACACTGTCATAATCCTCATTTTATAGAAGAGGAAACAGGTTCAGAGAGGTTAGGTAACCAAACCAGTAAGTGACAGAACCGAGATGTGGGTGGCTTCAGAGTTTGCTGCACCACCCCACCCTCCTGCATAACCTTTGTAGGTAAGATCTGGGCAACCTCACCTGCTGAGTTTCACAGCTTCCTTCAGTGGGAAACGAGGAATTCTTGACTATTGTTCCACAGGGAGATGCCATGCTCAGAGCTGTGCTTGAGAAAAGAGACATCTTAATAACAACAGGTTTTCTAACCCATGAACACAATATAATCTCTCCTTCCAGGCTGTATTAAATTTTTCTTAGAAATGTTTTATAATTTTTAGTGTACAGGGTTTTTTATATCTTTTGTCAGATTTATCCCTAATGATTTTATATTTTATGTTATTGTAAATGGTATTGACTTTTACATTTTAATTTCCATTGTTATTGCCAACATATAGAAATGCAAATTTTGTATATTAATTTTACATCCTGTAACCTTGCTAAATTCACTTTTCAGTAAAGCTTTTTGTAGATTCCACAGAAGGTTCTACAGAGAAGACTGTGTCATCTGTGAATAATGATGGATTTACTTCTTTCTTTACAATGTGATGCCTTTAATGTCTTTTTCTTAATTGCATTGGCTAACTCCTTCACTATACTGCTGAATACTAGCAGTGACAATGGCTTAGTGCCTTGAAGTAATCCCTCTTTTCAGTGCGTGGAACACTTTGTGTAGAGTTAGTGTTAACTCAACCTTAAATGTTTGATGGTGTTCTACAGATAAGCCATCCATATCTCGAATTTTCTTGATGGGAGGTTTATAACGGCAAGTTCAATAATTCAGTGTCTTTAATGGACATAAAAACATCTTGGCCATCAATTTATTCTTGTGTGAACTTTGGTAGTTTGTTCCTTTAAATGAATTTGTCTTCTTATGTTTTCAACGTTTACTTCTTTACATAAAGTCGTTCATACTACTCCCTTATATATTATTCTTTAAATATCTGTAGAATTGATAGTAATGTCCCCTCTCTCATTCCTGATATTAGTGATTTATCTCTTCACTCCTTTTTTGGAATCACTCCAAGTATATATTTATTGTCTTATTTATCTCAAATTTTCATTTGAGATATTCATATTTTCATTTATTCATATTTTGTATGAGATATTCATACATTCATTCATACATATGAGATATACATTCATTCATACATATGAGATATTCATATATTCATATTTTCATTTCTCTACTGTATTTACATTTTTATTTCATTAGTTGCTGATGTGATTTTTATCAGATCCCTTCTTCAGTTTATTTTTTAATTAATTTACTTATTTTAATTGGGGGCTAATTACTTTACAATACTGTAGTGGTTTTTGCCATACATTGACATGAATCAACCATGGGTGTACATGTGTCCCCATCCTGAACCCCCGTCCCACCTCCCTCCCCATCCCGTCCCTCAGGGTCATCCCACTGCACTTACCCTGAGCACCCTGTCTCATGTATCGAACCTGGACTGGCGATCTATTTCACATATGGTAATATACATGATTCAATGCTATTCTCTCAAATTATCTCACCCTCGCCTTCTCCCACAGAGTCCAAAAGTCTGTTCTTTATCTCTGTGTCTCTTTTGCTGTCTTGCATATTCAGTCATCATTACTATCTTTCTAAATCCCATCAGTTCAGTTCAGTCACTCAGTCGTGTCCAACTCTTTGCCACCACATGAACCGCAGCACGCCAGGCCTCCCTGTCCATCACCAACTCCCGGAGTTCACCCAAACCCATGTCCATCGAGTTGGTGATGCCATCCAACCATCTCATCCTCTGTTGTCCCCTTTTCCTCCTGCCCTCAATCTTTCCCAGCATCAGGGTCTTTTCAAATGAGTCAGCTCTTCACATCAGGTGGCCAAAGTATTGGAGTTTCAGCTTCAACATCACTCCTTCCAATGAACACCCAGGACTGATCTCCTTTAGGATGGACTGGTTGGATCTCCTTGCAGTCCAAGGAACTCTCAAGAGTCTTCTCCAACACCACAGTTCAAAAGCATCAATTCTTCGGCTCTCAGCTTTCTTTATAGTCCAACTCTCACATCCATACATGACTACTGGAAAAACCATAGTCTTGACTAGACGGACCTTTGTTGGCAAAGTAATGTCTCTGCTTTTTAATATGCTGTCTAGGTTGGTCATAAGTTTCCTTCCAAGGAGTAAGCGTCTTTTAATTTCATGGCTTCAGTCACCTCTGCAGTGATTTTGGAGCCCAGAAAAATAAAGTCAGCCACTGTTTCCCCATCTGTTTGCCATGAAGTGATGGGACTGAATGCCATGATCTTAGTTTTCTGAATGTTGAGCTTTAAGCCAACTTTTTCACTCTCCTCTTTCACATATATATGCATTAATATACTGTATTGGTGTTTTTCTTTCTGGCTTACTTCACTCTGTATAATAGGCTCCAGTTTCATCTACTGCATTAGAACTGATTCAAATGCATTCTTTTTAATGGCTGAGTAATACTCCATTGTGTATATGTACCACAGCTTTCTTATCCATTCGTCTGCTAATGGACATCTAGGTTGCTTCCATGTCTTGGCTATTGTAAACAGTGCTGTGATGCACATTGGGGTACACATGTCTCTTTCGATTCTGGTTTCCTTGGCGTGTATGCCCAGTAGTGGGATTGCTGGGTTGTATGGCAATGGCAACCCACTCCAGTACTCTTGCCTGGAAAATCCCATGGACAGAGGAGCCTGGTAGGCTGCAGTCCATGGAATCGCTAGGAGTCAGACACGACTGAGTGACTTCACTTTCACTTTTTACTTTCATGCATTGGAGAAGGAAATGGCAACCCACTCCAGTGTTCTTGCCTGGAGAATCCCAGGGACGGGAGAGCCTGGTGGACTGCCGTCTGTGGAGTCGCACAGAGTCGGACACGATTGAAGCGACTTAGAAGCAGCAGCAGCAGCATGGCAGTTCTATTTCCAGTTTTTTAAGGAATCTCCACACTGTTCTCCATAGTGGCTATACTAGTTTATGTACATAGTGGCATTCCCACCAACAGTGTAAGAGGGTTCCCTTTTCTCCACACCCTCTCCAGCATTTATTGTTTGTAGACTTTTTGATAGCAGCCATTCTGACCGGCTTGAGATGGTACCTCATTGTGGTTTTGATTTGCATTTCTCTGATAATAAATGATGTTGAGCATCTTTTCATATGTTTGTTAGCCATCTGTATGTCTTCTTTGGAGAAATGTCTGTTTAGTTCTTTGGCCCATTTTTTGATTGGGTCATTTATTTTTCTGGTATTGAGCTGCAAGAGCTGCTTGTATATTTTTGAGATTAGTTGTTTGTCAGTTGCTTCATTTGCTATTATTTTCTCCCATTGTGAAGGCTGTCTTTTCACCTTGCTTATAGTTTCCTTCGTTGTGCAAAAGCTTTTAAGTTTAATTAAGTCCCATTTGGTTGTTTTTGCTTTTATTTCCATTACTCTTGGAGGTGGCTCATAGAGGATCCTGCTGTGATTTATGTCAGAGAGTGTCCTGCCTATGTTTTCCTCTAGGAGTTTTATAGTTTCTGGTCTTACATTTAAATCTCTAATCCATTTTGAGTGTTTTTTTAAATGGAATTTATTTTTATCTTATTATTTATTTACTTATTTATTTATTTATTTTACTTTACAATATTGTATTGGTTGTGTATAGTGTTAGAGAGTGTTCTAGTTTCATTCTTTTACAAGTGGTTGACCAGTTTTCCCAGCACCACTTGTTAAAGAGATTATCTTTTCTATATTGTATATTCTTGCCTCCTTTGTTGAAGATAAGGTGTTCATAGGTGTGTGGATTTATCTCTGAGCTTTCTATTTTGTTCCATTGATCTATATTTCTGTCTTTGTGCCAGTACCATACTGTCTTGATGACTGTAGCTTTGAAGTATAGTCTGAAATCAGGCAGGTTGATTCCTCCAGTTCCATTCTTCTTTCTCAAGATTGCTTTGGCTCTTCGAGGTATTTTGTATTTCCATATAAATTGTGAAATTATTTGTTCTAGTTTTGTGAAAAATACCATTGGTAGCATGATAGGGATTGCATTGAATCTATAGATTGGAAAAGAAGTAAAACTCTCACTGTTTGCAGATGACATGATCCTCTACATAGAAAACCCTGAAGATACCACCAGAAAATTACTAGAGCTAATCAATGAATATAGTAAAGTTGCAGGATATAAAATAAACACACAGAAATCCCTTGCATTCCTACATACTAATGAGAAAACAGAAAGAGAAATTAAGGAAACAATTCCATTCACCATTGCAACAAAAAGAATAAAATACTTAGGAATAAATCTACCTAAAGAAACGAAAGACCTATATATAGAAAACCATAAAACACTGATGAAAGAAATGAAAGATGACACAAATAGATGGAGAAATATACCATGTTCGTGAATGGGAAGAATCAATATAGTGAAAATGAGTATACTACCGTCCTTCAGTTTATTTTGAGCTTAATTTGCTCTTCCATCTTCTTGAGATGGAAGCTAAAGTCATTGATGCTAGACCTTTCTTATTTATAATGTAGGTGTCTAGTGCTATAAATTCTTCCCTAAATGCTGCTATAATGGCATGTAATACATTTTAATATAAGTTTTCATTTTAATTCAGTTCAAAATATTTTCTATTTCCCTATTGATTCATTCTTTAACATGTGAGTTGTTTGGAGGTGCATTATTTAGTTTCCAAATATTTGGGAGATTTTCCAGATATCTTTCTACTATAGAGTTCTACTTTTTTAATATTATGAACAGATAATATACTTTGTATAATTAGAATCCTTTTAAATTTTTGAGACTTTATTAATCCATCTTGGTAAATGTTCTGTATGTAGTTGAAAATAATATGTATCCTTCCATTATTGAGTAGAGAGTTTTATAAATGTCAGTTAGATCAAATTGTTTGATAGTGCTGTAAAAATCTTTTATACTCTTATTTACTTTCTGTCTATTTATTCCATCAATTACTGTGAGAGTGATATTTAAATCTTCCATTATAATTATGGATTTGCCTATTTCTCTCTGCAGTTCTATTCATTTTTGCTTCATTATTTTGAAACTTGCTTTCAGGTGCACAAATATTCAGGACTCCTATTTTCCCTTGGTGAATTGACAGCTTTATCATTATGAAATGACTCTTTTTATCCCTGGTAGTATTCTCTGCTCTGACATTTACTCTAATATTAACATAGCCACTCCAGCTTTTTATTGATTATTCTTAACATGACATAGTTTTCCATTATTTTACTTTTAGCCTATCTGTATCTTAATATTTAAAGAGTTTTTTTGAGCACCATATAATTCACTCTTGCTTTTTTATCTAATCAGACAATCTCCACATTTAAGGAGGTGTCTAGAGAATTTACACTTAACATGGTTGTTAAAATGGTTAGTTTTTACATATAACCTTGCTCTTCTTTTTCTACTTGTCAAGTCTGCTCTTTGTTCACTTTTTTCTTCTTTATCTGCTTTCTTTTTGGATAACTGGGCACTTTTTCTGATTCTATTTTATCTTCTTTGTTGGCTTATTACTAATATCTTCTTTTGGCATTTTAGTGTTGTTTTGAGATTTATAGTATATATCTTAACTTACCACCATGTACCTTCTGGTGATAGTATCAATATAGCACTGCATATAATATAAAGCACTGTACTAGTATGGGCTTCCCAGGTAGCACTGTTGGTAAAGAATCCATCTACCAATGTCTTCTACATAAGAGACACAGGTTTGATCCCTGGGTGGGGAAGGTCCCCTAGAGAAAGGCATAGCAACACCTCCAGTATTCTTACCTGGAGAATCTCATGGACAGAGGAGCCTGACAGGCTACAGTCCACAGAGTCACACAGAGTTGGACATGACTGAAGCGACTTAGCATGCATGCATGCACCAGTATACTTCCTTCTCTCCCTTTTAAGTTGTTGCGGTCATACACTTTACTTCTACATATGTTATAAGCCCAACTTTACATTGTTGTTACTAGCCTTCAAATGGTCAATGGTTTTTTTTCAGAGATTTAAATAACAGAAACTATTTTGTATTTCCCTGCATAATTACTGTGTCCAGTGCTCTTCATTCCTTTGTGAGATCCATATTTCTATCCACCATTATTTCTCCTCTAACATAAAAACTTCCTGTAACATTTCTTGTGATGTGAGTTCACTGGGGATTAATTCTTTCAGGACAGAAAAAAATTGAAAAAAAAATGAGCACAAATTTTCCAAATTTGATGAAAAGCATAAACCTACCAGTCTAAGAAGCTCTACAACTCCCAAGCACACACACACAGTATTTTAAAAATATCTACACCAAGTCATGTCATAATCAAAGTGCTCAAAGCCAGTAATAAAAAGAAAGTCTCAGAAGCAGCCAGAAGAAAAATAAGTACATAGAATGAACAGAGAAATAAAAATAAGGATGACAGCAGATTTCTCCTCAGAAATAATTCAAATGAGATAACAGTGGAGAAACATCTTATAATGTTGAGAACAAACCCTCCTGTTCTAAACTCTAAACCCGGAAGATAATCTTTCAGAAACAAAAGAGAAATAAAGACTTTTTTCACCCTAAAATATTTATGGGACTTGCTTTTCATTTCCCATCTTTCAGGGATTAGTGTGCCTCTTTTGCTTGATGCCTAATATCTGAAGAATTATTTCATATATGTTATCCAGTTCTTTAATTATTTCATGCAGAAAGATAAGATAAATCCAGGTCCTATTGCTCCATCATGGCCATAAATAGAAACATAGCTTCAATTTGATATATATTTGTGCCATTTCCTCCTGCTGTAATCTACACTCCTAGAGAGAAGGAATCAGGTCTGCTTTTACTCTGCTGTATCTCCAAACCCGGCATTATGTCTGGCACAGGGTGGGTTCCAACAACTAAATTCTCTACTCTCATCAGGTATCACTTAATTTAGTGAATTGTAGCAGAGAAAGCAATGGCAACCCACTCCAGTACTCTTGCCTGGAAAGCGACTTAGCAGCAACAGCAGCAGTGAATTGTAGAGCTATTAGATGATCTGGAGATACTTTAGAAGAACCAAATTAGGATAAGAAAAGAAGCACATATCAGAGTCAAGGCTGAGAAAGGTCAGAAGAGGAAAAACAAGACTGTAGGAAGACAGGAAAATTATAAAATATAGAATGGACCCAACTCTTTCCCTTCTCTCCTGCTAGAACCACCTGAATTTCCAAAAAATTTCTCTTACACTTATACCTGATATGGCCAGCCACCCTTATCCACTCATCTCACCTCCATATATTCTTCACTTCTTCCTTTAGTTATAGAACCTCAAATTTCAGCTGAATAAAAATTTGAAAGGTACGTGTCTCAGCTTCCCCTGCAGCAAGGTGCAGCCAGGTAACTAATTTCTACCAATAGCATGTGAATACTCACATGTGCGATTTCCAGGCTGCATCCTTTTTTAAAAAAATATTCTAATGTAAAAACTTACTTTATTTCCATTTACAGCACATGGTTGAGAGTTTCCTCAAATTTTACTTTTATTTTTTAGAAAAAAAATTTAGATTGTACCCTAAACTCAAGATTACTAACCTTACCCGTATATACCAATAGTTGAAACTTTATGTGAATGAAGATCTTGTAGGACATTTACCCAAAAGTAAATATTCTCTCTTGAATCTCCACTATCTTTTATATTAAAACTTACTACAGATAAAGAACTCGACACGTTTGTTTCTTCCAAGCATCTTTAAAATGGAGCACCTTTATCTTGAATGCGGCATTGTTTTTCCTCTAGGCTGCATCCTGGAAAGGTCATGCTTTTCATGTCCTCTGGTTCTCCCTCTTATTGGAGGGAATATGGACATGGAATTGTGCTCAATTTCACAACATTAATATGGCCAAGAAAGTAGGAGTGATAACAAAAGACAGAAGCAATCTGGGTCCCTAAGACTGTGGAGCTACCTCATGAGGCCTCAGTAGCCAATGCTAGAACTGCTGTGTAAATGAAAGTGAAAGTCTCTCAGTTGTATCCCACTCTTTGGGACCCCATGGACTGTAGTCCTTGGAATTCACCAGACCAGGGGATCTTCCCAACCCAGGGATTGAACCCAGGTCTCCTGCATTGCAGGCAGATTCTTTACCAGCTGAGCCATAAGGGAAGCTCAAGAAAACTGGAGTGGGTAGTCTATCCCTTCCCCAGTGGATCTTCCCGACCTAGGAATCAAACTGGAGTCTCCTGCATTGCAGGTGGATTCTTTACCAACTGAGCTATCAGGGAACTGTTGTGTAAGGGAGTAATATAATTCTGTCTTGCATAAGCCACCATTATGTCGGGTCTGACTATGTGATTCTCAATAATACCCAGAATCAAGCACTTGTCTGTTTTCCAGAGAAGCTGAAATGACTCAGAGAAGCCTATGCCTGGAAGAAAAGCTATACAATTTTTTTAATGTATTCATTTATTTTGATATGCAACTCAGACCCTAGAGTGCCAGAGGATCTGTGGACTCCCTGGGATCTGTGGCTTTGATGATTAAAGTCAATTCCTCTCGGAGTTCTGACTGCAATAGAACATACAGTGAAGAGGAGGTTTAAGTTGGACACAAGAAACTAGCCCTGCTGGCCAGCTGCCCCTTTTCCTCCCCATCCTGTGTAGGCAGGAAACCCCTCCCAAATCCTCTATCATTCCTTGTTCTTGTTGTTTGCTCAGTCCTGTCTGACTCTTTGTGACCCCATGGACTGCAGCACGCCAGTCTTCCCTGTTTCTCACTAGCTCCCTGAGTTTGCTCAAACAGTCATGTCCATTGAGTCAATGATGCCATCCAACCATCTCATCCTCTGTTGACCCCTTCTTCAGCCTAGCCTCAGCTTATTCCTAATGCCTTGCATTAGACACATCTGTCCACAGAGCAGGGGAAGGGGAGGAAGGCAAACTTATGGCACCACCGATGGGGATGACAGTTAGGAAGAGCTGCCTGTCTGTGGCCCGCCCATCACGCCCACAAGAGAACCCTCTGTACAGGTAGGCTGAGGGACTGAGTTGTCTTACTGCAGGGCCCCTTCTGGCCCTAGCCAAATAAATATAATATTTAGGTAAGGAAGTGGAGGGAGGATTTAGTAAACACTTTCCTGAAATTCAGTAGTAATAAATGAGAAAAATGGACCAGCTCACTTCAGATAACCACCATGAGAGAAGTAATTACACCACTCCTGTCCTGAGCCAGGATGCTGGTGACAGAGACACCTGCCCAGGTGATTCATCAACCTCAGATTTATGGCCGCCTTAGGAGCCATATGCACCTCCCTTCCCCTCTGGTTTGCTTGAGACACTTTTATTTAGATCTTGTCAAGATCATTGATCTTCCTTTCCACTTCCTGGGGGGGGAAGATGAACACTGGCTGAGGGGCACAATCGAATATTGATTTTCTGACAATGATCGAGAAAAAAAATCGACCCATTCAAGTGAGTCAGTTGTTTCCAACTTCCCAAGACCATAGAATCCTGGTCTCCCAGGCAAATCCTTGAGTTCTTGATATCACAGTCAAAGCAAACAGAGAGCCCACTCCCTGCACAGAGAGGGATTAAAGCTGCAAGTTTAACAAGGGTTGCAACCCTCAATCTCCTTATCATAAGAATGGGAATAAGAAGGCTGCATAAATGTTTCCCAAATGCATGAACAAATGAAGGTACTGAATCGTGAAAAAAATGAGTGGGACACGCCAAACCGTCTCTCTGCCGTCTCGTACAGTTAACACCAAAGGTTGCCAACCCAGCAGAGCTGCAACAGCAGAGATCATGGAAAGGGGAAATGACTCACATTGAGAGGTCATCCTGCTTTCAGGCTGGGAAAAGCTTGTTATTCTGATTTTACCAACAGTTCAGCCAAGGTATGGAGGTCATATAACAAAAATCCTACCAAGACCCTTGATATTCAACAGCCACAACCACACAGCCACAAAAGTAATCAGGCTACAGCAGCTCCACTGCCTGACCACTTGTCATGTGCCAGGCACCGTGCCAAGGATGTTGTATTATCTTAATTAATCTCACAACAACCCAAAGAGGTGGGTGCTATTTTCTTTGTTGTTCTTATGATTTTTTCATGCCTTGATTCTGAGTTCAAAAGGAATATAGTCTTTTTTAAAAAGGTTTTATCACCAGAGAACCTCACTTCAGGTAGGAACAATAAAATAAAAATTCAATATAAGTGCAATCCTGCCCAAGGGTTTCAGATGGTCCTTTGCTCAACATTAGGGGCACAGGCAGCTTATACACCACGGAGGTATGAAGGGGACCTAACAGTGAAGTCAACTACAGGGCTGGCTGGGTGAATGAAGAACTCAAAAGCTCACAGTTGCCCCTTCCCCACCTACTTTAGGTCTAACTGGGATGTGTTTTCACAAGCTGCCTTTAGCTTCTTTTTATCAGTTTCAAAAACCTATACTTATCACATTGCAGGGCTCCTTTTATGGTTTCTGCACAGTGATGGTGGCAATGGGGAAGCAGAGCAGTTCACCACTCTTCACCATAACCCTCACCCCCTCTGACTACAGTAGAGCCTTCTCGCTGCCCCATCACCCTGGGAGGCCAGAGATGCCTCTTCATGTCTGAGCTCCTGGCTGGATTCATGGACAATGCAGAGGGTCTTGCTAAATCACCCCTGCCATCAACTTCTGAGAAGTTCTTCTTTCAAAGCCTGCTCTGTGAGAGTTGACAATGCCAGCTTCCTTTTGAAGGTGGGTCTCCATCTTTCTTCCCCCACTGTGCCAAGCACAGTGCCCAGCACATAGCTGCAACTTGGAGAATTGCTGGTTAAATTGGAGAGAACTTGAAACAGAAATTGGATACGTATTTAAGGATTGCATCAAAGCATGAGAGGAAAGTGTTTATAAATCAAAATTCTTTTCTGTAGGTCTCTGGAGAGCAGAGCACTTCAAAGATGCCTTCAGCAAATCCTTTTGTAAGCCACGGAATCCCTTTCTCTTGTAAATAGCACTCACTCCTGGAGCTGGGACACACAAACACACTCACACATTAATACATACATGTATAAATAACACACACATTATGAAGGTAATATATCCTTGCTGGAGAAAAACAACTCAAACAGCACAGAAAAAAAAAAATGTAAAAGGTTAAACCTTCCCCTTAATCTCTCCACTTCCTTTAATCTAAGACCCTCACTATTATAATGCAGAGGTATCTTAGGAATTGCTTAGATGAGGGATATCTCCCTGCTCAGTCTCAGATATGACTTTGATCGATTTTTTTAATCACAGTGAGTAGGAGATTTCAGGACCGCAGAGACAGAGTCTGCCCAAAGGGTTTCTCTATCCCCCTTTTCTATGGGAAATACGTGGCTGCTATCTTCATCTGGAAAGGTAGGGCCTGTCACTGTACTGACTGGTCTGGGCCCCACACTGACTTAGCGCAGTCAAGTAGCTTGTGGTTACCTATGGGGAGAATGAGCTCCTCATCACTGGAGGCTCTGTCTGTAAGATGAAGACCTTTCTGGGGTCACTGGGTTCTAATCCTTCTCTTGACATCTTCAGGGCAGAACTCTTGGCCATTGGTGATATCCAGCCCCAGCTTTCTTATTTCATTCAAGACACCACTAAAAACTTTTCATTTTGTAATAAAAACATTAAAAGTGGGAAAGCGTGATTTCTAGAAAGAGTAAATTCTAGAAAAGACCTGGCCACCACCCATCTTCTCTTTGCTCTGGACAGGTGTGTAACCTTTCCTCTGAGGACCCTCAGGAGCTGCGGAACATTGCTACAAGAATCATTCATGTTGCACATGACTTGGTCACTGCAGACAGAGGAGCAGGCACTGAGCAGGTCGGGAGGAGAAGCCCAGGCAGAAGAACAGCAAATACAAGGACCTTGAACACGGGCAGACCTGGCACATGTTCGAGAAGTGGCAGGAAGGCCAGTGTGGCTGGAGTGGAGGGAGCAGTGGGACAGCAGTGGGGATCAGTGAGGTAGGCGGTGTGAGAGGTTCAGTAAATGTAGGGCTGAGCCTACATTCAGTAAATGTAGGTTCAGTGAAAAGGATCTGGGTTTTTCTCTGACCAGTGAGAACACTGAAAGGTTCTGAACAGTAGAGAAGCACGATCTGACAAATTTCATGAGATCACTCTGCTGCCCTCTGAAGCAAAGAGTCCTAGAAAGAAGGAAGCAGGGAGAGTGGTTAGGAGGCTGCTGCAATGATCCAGGAGAGGGTGCATGGTGACTGGGATGGGAAACCAGAGGGGTGACCATGGAGATGATGAGAAGTGGGCCAGGTCTGGGAACGCTTCGAAGGGGAGCCAGCAGGTGCGCTGCTGGATGTGACTGGGGGTGTGAGAGGATGAGAGGGGTTCAGCATCTCTGGCCTGAGACCTGGAAGGATGGAGCTGCCTTGGCTGAAACGAGGGAGACTCTCAGAGTAGTAGGTTAAAAAGGGAGAGGAAATGGAAGAATGGGATTTCAGGTGGGGACTCGTGAATTTTGAGATGCCTGTTGGTCCTCCAGGTGGAGATTCTGAATAGCGGTGGATGTTCGAGGAGAAACTGGGTTGAAAGTAAGTGTATGAGCATATGAACTGCATGTAAATACGATGGGAGTCTGGGGAGACTCCTAAGGGAATATGTGAGGATAGGGCAAAGAGAGCAAAGAAGAGAACCCGGAGACAGTGTAAGATTTACAGGTGGGAGAGCCTGAGGAGGAGCAGCCAGAGGGTCAGGAGGAAAGCCAGGGAGGCCTTCAGAGAGAAGTGAGCAACTAGGCTAAATCCCCGCAAGTCAAGTGTCCATGGAATTTGACCATTAACTCAATACAGAAGTCATTGATGACCTCAACAAGAGCACCTGTGGTGGAGTATAAGGGAGTGAAATCTGGGTTGAGAAGAAAGAAAAGAAAACAGGAGAAAAGAAATTAAAGATAGCAAGTATGGTGACTCTTGAGGTGAATGACTGTAAAGGGAAGCAAAGGCAACAGAAGAGCATCAGTTTCGTTTTTGATGCTGTTTTGAGACTGGAGAAATGAAGCAGTGTTGTACATCTGTTAAAATAATTCTGCGGAGAAGCAAAATTCAGAATGCAGGGGAGAAAGTGATGGGATGCTGGGTGATGTCCTTGAGCAGGAGAGAGAGAAAGTAATCTTGTGCGCAATGGCCTTACATAGTTCATATCATCAGATCCATAAAGGATTTCCACATGTCTCCTAGTACAAATATTTATCCTCCAAGATATTTACTTGTGCACCTACAATTTTTATGTAAGGTAGCAGCATGCTGTTCATGCTTTTCATCAAAGTGTTTTTAACCCAAAAATACATGATAGATAGTCTCCTGAGCCAGGTCATAGGGACCACACTCATTTTTTAATGACTGCTTAATATTCAATAGTAGAAATATGCCATCATTTATCTAATCAACCCATTAATGAATACTGCTGCTGTTAAGTCTCGTCAGTCGTGTCCGACTCTGTGCGACCCCAGAGACGGCACCCAACAGGTTCCTCTGTCCCTGGGATTCTCCAGGCAAGAACACTGGAGTGGGTTGCCATTTCCTTCTCCAATGCATTAAAGTGAAAAGTGAAAGTGAAGTCGCTCAGTCATGTCCGACTCTTAGCGACCCCATGGACTACAGCCTACCAGGCTCCTCTGTCCATGGGATTTTCCAGGCAAGAGTACTGGAGTGGGTTGCCATTGCCTTCTCTGAATGAATACTAGATTATCTCAAATTTTTTGCTATTGTATTTTTACAAATGATGTGGGCATTCTTGCATATGTAAATACACACCCTTGGCTACTTCAGGATGATCCACTCCCAGACGTTAAATTGCTGAGACAAAGGGCATGGGAGTCTTGAATTTTGATAGACATTAGATAAGGTTACCCCAGTGAACATCCCACCAGCAGGATATGAGAGAGGGAGTGGAACATCACGGGGGTTGGTTTGAGTTTGGACTTTCCAAAGCAGACTTGCTTAAAGTAGTTCAGTGTCATAAACGTGATAAACCACTGCCCTCTCTTCTCTAGGCTGCAGGAATGTGCTGACACCTGCTGGTCTGGAGAGCTGCAGAGACAGAGAACTGGGACTGTGAAAGAGAAGAGAATAGGCAAGACAGGGCAGGAGTGCAGATCTGGGGAGGGCTGGGTGTCCAGGACAGAGAGCCAGGCTCCAGTCTGGTTCCTCAAACCACGCCCATCAGGCCCCTGGCAAGTGACTCAGCCTCTCTTACAACAAACGTGCTTATGTGGATCCAAGCAGTTAAGTATGAAAATGAGATTGTAAATGTTGGGGCAGAGGCTGCAGGCTGTCCGCTGATAGTCATTCCCCTCTTCTTTCTTACTATTACAATGCTTATTTGTGGGGGGATCAACAATTTCCCATTCTTTAAAAGCCTTACATTTTCAGCCTTTCTGCAGGCTGTCATATGACACAGTTCCCATTAACAGATGGGAAAACATATAGTTCCCACCCCCTGCAGGCAGTCACGTGACACAGTTCCCACCAATGAGATGGGGAGGAGGGGCAGAGATTGGTATGGGGCACTTTCAGAAATCTGAGAAACGCAGAAGCCCTCACCCTGTACCCCCTGAGCCGATGGTGGAGCAGCCGGCTCGCTGTGGTGTTTGGGTAGACTGCACTTGCCTAGGACTCTGAGAGGAGGTAGAGTAGGAGGCTGGGCCGATGGCATCTTGGAGCTAAACGGCCTTCGCCACACTACCCCCACCCCCTGCCCCATCAGAGGCCTTGTTGGATGAGAAAAAGAACCCGACTTGTCTAAGCTTCCCTTGGTCAGATTTCCAGTTGCTCTCAGGAAGGCCATTCCCAGCTGCAGGAGTGGCAATGTGCAGGGTGACCGGACTGGACTCCTGGCCACCTGGCCCACCCTCTCTTCACCTCTGGCCAGCTGTGGGAGGGAGCCCAGAGGGCTGGGCCTCTCTGATCCTTGTCCTCTCATCTATAAGGAGGGCACTAGTGCGAGGAGCACCAGCCTTGTGAAGGCCAAAGGAGAGTAACATGACACACGCTCTTTGAAGGCTTCTGTCCTGAGACACAGAAAGCCTGAGAGCTGCTTCTGATCTCTGACTGGCGATCAGCTAACCTTGGACAAACCCCACCACTTGTCTGGCCCTCTGTTCCGTGTGGATACACCTTGCAAAGATGACATGGTTCAAGAAGGAGAGGTTGTCAGTGTGTAAGTATTGACTTCAGGGTGGTCGAGTGTCCCCACCAGGGGCCATGAGGATGACGGCTCAGGGTTCACACAGTCAGCAAGGTCAGTGGGTGGTGGGAGAGCATCAGACTGGGAGCCAGGGGCCCTTCTTCCTGGCTCGCTCTGCCTGCATGGAATGCCCCTCCTCTCCTAGGCCTCAGCTGCCCCCTATAAAATGCAGGGATTTTTGTTGTTTTTGAAAACTATACATTTGGATCTTATCATTTGATAACTCTAAAAATGAGATTCTGTCCCTTCCATCATTTGCTGGTTTGCGTGTTTGACTGATTTTTGTAGACTGTCTCTATGCCAGGGATCAGGCTGAGATGTAAACTTAAGCTCTTCTCAGGCTTTGCCTAAGCCTTTCCCTGGACATGTACAATCACTTTCTAAGTTCCCTTATGCATTGCTTTTGAGTGCCCTTGTCTTTAAGTGTATGCTCTTAAAAGGGAGAAAGAGAGAAGCCAAGGGGAGAAATACACCAGCCAACGACTGACATTGAGAGTTGCAACAATGACTTCTCACCTCCCTGTCTGCACCTCCATAGATAGAAGCAGCAATTAGTGATCAGAGCACAGGTCCCAATATTTGGAGGACAGAGTCCTGTTGCCGACACTGGCTCCCTAAAGTTGTGTCCAAGCTGCTTCAAGAACATTTGCACTGCTGCTTGATATTGGGCCAGAGAATGGAGGAAAGGTAACTGCTACCAAGCTGAGCCAAGGTTAACCATAATTAATAACAATTTACCAGCCAAGACTTCTCCTAGGGGAAGTTACAAGCCTTCTAAAATTCTCCAGACTTCCAAAATAAATTAGGCAGATTCTGCAAGTACAATTTTTGCCTAGGTGGGGAGATGGGTCCCTGGTTTTTCCTGCTCTGACATCTTCCCCTGAATTGTGAGACACTGAGATGGTCACTTAAGCCCTCTAGGTCTCTGTTGCATTACCTGTGCAAGTAAGGGGGTTGGACCAAAAATTTCAAAGATTTGTCCAACTCTGAAAGCTTAAGATTCTATGTCTAGGATGATAGTAGTTCCAGTATCATTGGACCATTGGGAAAAACAGAAGAGACCAGCCATAATGCAATGTCAACTGACAAAATAGTCACAGTCTTAAAGTTGAGCGTTATGTTTTATTTGGTGGAAATTTTTAGGACTTTAAGCCTGGGAGACAACATCTCAAGTGAGCCAGAGAACTGTTCCACGGAGGTGATGGGAAGAGCCAGACTATACAGAAGTCTTACCACAAAGGACAGGTAGTCTGAACATCACAAGATTATTGCTAATTAAAGAAAACCAGATATCCCAAGTTAAGGAATTTAGCGCTTTTCTATGCATGGGAAGATGCAAGAATCTGGGCTCACTGAAACCATTCCTTTCATATGCATCTCAGCTCTCTGGGTTCAGTATCCTGTGTTTTTCTCATCCTGAGTTCCTCGGTGCTCACCACAGGGAGCAGCTGCAGCCTGGTGCCTGCCAGACCACAGGCACTCTTCTCCTTCCTGGGCGCACTTAGGGCTCAGAAATTCACATTTGGAGGGCCAGAATCGCTGATGACTGTAACATCCTCGTTTACTGATATGGTAGGAGATACTCCGTTTCTCAGCTTTTTACACTCTTTATTTTGTTTCTGTTAGTATATTTTATTTCCCTCCACCCAAACTCATTGGAGGATATCTACGGGTCTTTGTGACCTATGACACAGCTGTACCCTTTCTCACTTTTAGCCCCTGTAGCTCAAATGAACCCTGATTGGCCTAAACCAGTCACCACATTCTGACCTTCTATGCAGTCTGATGGTACAGGGGTTGGGATTTGTCCTCTAAAGTCAATGACGGGATTTTTGATCAGCTGGGAGGAAGACAGTGTCTCTTTACTGGACTTCAGCCAGGTTGGGAAGCATCGTGCCACCGTGAAGAGGGACCTGAGAGTGGTCTTGTGTGAGAGAGGGATGCTAAAAGATGAAGAAAGAGGAAACAGGTCCCAGTGGTATCATCTAAGCCCTCGAGTCAAGGGGCTGCTGAATGCTACCCCATCTCTGAGCTTCTTGTGTTTGTATAACCATTCTGAGCTCAAGGCAGGTTGCACTGAGGTTCCTGTCACCATAAATGAAAGAGCCTGACGGCTGCCCCACCTCTAGCATCTAAGTGTCAGAGCTGAGACCAGCACAAAGCTTTATTGAGTCAGTCTCTCCCCCAAGGGGTGTGTGTAAGGTTCATCTCCTGCTGCCCCTTCTCCCATTTTCTTCTCTCCCAAGGAGTCAGCTACAGAAACCACCCCATAAAGCATCTCCAAGAGTGAGGGCACATTATCCCCAGTTCATTATCTAATGAACTGAGCAGCCATGTCACTGCCAGACCCGTATCATGCAACGATCATGAAGGCTGCTGTGTGAAGTGAAAGTCGCTCAGTCGTGTCTGACTCTTTGCAACTCCATGGATTGTACAGTCCATGGAATTCTCCAGGCCAGAATACTGGAGTGGGTAGCCTTTCCCTTCTCCAGGGGATCTTCCCAACACAAGGATTGAACCCCGGTCTCCCGCATTGCAGGCGGATTCTTTACCAGCTGAGCCATAAGGGAAGCTGGCTCAGTGTCATTCATTTAAGGTTCTTTGATGGTGCCAACTTGTCTTCCTCAGACAAAAGGCAGATTCGAGCTGGGGAGCCAGTGGTCAGACTTGAAGCAGAGGATTGGGATGTGGGGTAGGTTGAGGCTATCACACAGAACCAAAAACAGTCAAGGTTTGACCCCCTGAACTGAGAGGACTCTTAGAGATCTCCCAGCTAGTGCCCCTCACTGTGTGGATTGGTGTACACAAGTCCAGAGAGGGCAAGTGACTTGTCCTGGCTCACACAGTGATTCAGAGCAGAGTCAGGCATAGATTCCAGTATCCTGACTTCGCCCCTACCCTGAAGTTCCCCAGAGGTCAGCTCTGTCTTGCCCAGGCCCACCAACCCTTTCTCTTTCTCTCTCCTGTGAGTCTCTGCATAGTTAGTCCTAGGCAGCACCCTCACAGCACTGAGCACTTCCAGTTACTGCTGAATCCTCTTCACTCTTCCTTCACAACAGCTCCTGCAATGATGAGTGCCCTGGGGCTCTGGTGGGGCACAGAGAACAGCCCAGGGTTTGGAGCCTCCTCTGCACTGAGCTCTGGGCTCGGGCACTGCCCCTTTTCTCAGATCTTATTGATGCCCTTCTTCACCCCTCACCACCTTCTCCCTGCCCCCATGGCATGTGGAGCTCTGTATGTCTGTTTTGTTGCCAGAAGGCCTGGAGTGGTCTTTCTGGCTATCTTTCACCTGCTCCCAGGTCTCTAAATGCCAAGTCTTGTTTCCCATCCCCTCGGGCTGGGCCTCCCTGTCGGCCTTGGTGGGAGAGCCCTGTTCAGGTCCTCACTGCTCCACGTCCACTCCACCTCTATGTGAGCCCACCCTTCTGCTGCCCAGCGGTGCCCAGATCCTCCTCAGATGATTAGCAATGGCCCCAATGAGGGCTGGAAGCCAGGGCTCCCCATCACGACTGCCACCCAGCTCAGCAAGTCACCTGGCACCCAACTCAACGGTCACTTTTTATCTGAGCACCCACTGTGTGCCAGGCACCATGTTAAGAGCTTCCCTCGGCCCTTCCCCTGTGACCCTCACAACTGCCTGTGAAGGAGGTTCATCAGCTCTACCTTCTGAGCAGGGATACTGAGGATCTGAGACCTTAAGTCACCACCCCAAGGTCACCTGCCTCCCCAAAAGACACCCTGAACGGGATGCACATACATCCCTTCCCTCCCTGTCTGCAGATGTGATTTTCAATAACCTCCAGATACAACCGGCCCTGCAGTTCCCCTTCTTAAATCCTTTTCAACCATTTTTTTTAATCAGGAATCATCCCATGGATCTCGCCAAGTAAATGTCAGAGATCAGAGATTGTCTCCTGGAACCTGAGGCCAGGACCATGTGGCCAGCAGATGCCCAGCCCCACCCCCTCGAGGGCTTGTTTAACCACAGCCACCAGGGCCCTTCATCTACAGGAGGCCTGTCCCACTTCGGATTTTGCCTCAATCACAAGAGGTTTGTTATCAAAACTGATTTGTGGAAGTTTAAAGGCTTCCAATGGAGATCTCAGTGGTGGAAATGCAGGACTCGGGCGAATGTGTTCACAGTCAGATAGCTATTTGGGTAAAAAGTGATGCAGTCATGAAATGTTAATTCAGCTCTTGTTTGTGTTGAATAATTGTGGGATTGGAGCCTGTGGACGGCCAGGTCTGTCTCTGGGAGGTAAGCCGTGCTTACTTCTGGTGGGAAACTACAGATGCCTTCAGTGCCAAGGGGATCAAGATGACCTCCATCCCTCTTTGTAGCCCTGGGAGTGTTACCTCTTTTCTCAGGGAAGCCTGCTTTCCTACTTCCTGCCCTGGTCATCCAGCCAGAAGTGGGCTCATGGCAGGGAGGAAATGAAAGAAAGCCAAAGAAAAGCTTGTGGGGCTGGGAATGTGGAACTATCATGAAATTTGGAGTCCAGCAGAGCAAGATAAGGCTTCCTTGGTAGCTCAGACTGTAAAGAATCTGCCTGCAATGCAGAAGACTTGGGTTTGATTTCTGGGTGGGAAAGATTCCTTGGAGAAGGGAATGGCTACCCAGTCCAGTGTTCTTGCTTGGAGAATTCCATGGACAGAGGAACCTGGTGGGCTATCCAGCCCATGGGTTCACAAAAAGTCGGACATGACTGAGTGACTAACGGCTAACATTTTCACTTCCCCAGAAGAGCAAGATATGAATCTGGATTTTGTAATTTACCAATTATATGATCTTGGGCAAGTCACTTTACTTTGGGCATTAGTTTCATCATTTGGAAAACAAGGACTGTGATTTACTTCCACTTAGAAATGTAAAATATTTTTTTCCTGTATATCTCACTTTGCTCAGCCTAGAAGCCTGTTAAGCCCCACCTCCACAGCCCTGACAACTTATTAACACAACAGGACTGGACATCTCACCCAGACTGGGCAAATCTGATTCTCTTCTTTGAGAATCCTCAGTTTAGGATGAGACTAAAAAAAAAAAAAAAAAAAAAAAGATCAATTAACTGAAAATCATCCTGGAAGATCTTGCAGCCCAGAGGTAGAAGCCACTGTTTTGGTGGGCTGTGGTGGGTCACAGAAGTCAGTCTGCAGAGAGAGGTAAGAAGGTGGGCAAAGTAATACTGTGTCTCCTTATTATAACTGTTCTTTCTACTTGAGCTGCTCGTATGGATTTATATAGCACTTATGACTCTTTTCTATTGCACATGTCAGGAAACTCAATGCAGACTGTATTAAGGAAAAAAGAATTTGATGCTCATAAGAAAACTTTCCTGGTTAAGTTTGGTTTCAGTCGTGGCTTAATGGGGTCCCCAGTGATGTCACTAAGACCTGGTTTTTCTCATTCTCAATCTACATCTGACATATTGAGAAAAACCTAAGACTACAAATGTCCGAGTTCAAGTTCAGAGGAAAAGAACTGCAAGAGTTCCTTCTCAGAGCCTTCAGCAAAGTTCTAATTCTATCTCATTGCCTCTGATTGGGTCATATCAGTGTGCCACTTACTGGGGCCAGGGGGATGTGCCACATGGATTGCATTAAGCCTGGATTCCAGGGCCCACCCCTGAGCTGTGGGTGCAGCCTCATACACGGATTGAAAGTGTAGAAGGGGGTGCCCCCAGAACCAAAGTTTGCCCCATTGCAGAAAGGAAGAGAAATGCAACCAGCCAACCCTGAGGGCCTTCATGAGAATTTGGAGGGTGAGATGGCTAACTGGGGACATACATATGCTACAACAAAGGCACTCAGTAAATGCTGGTTTAAGTTGGGAGCTTTTTTAAACAGTTCACTTAGGCTGGACTCTCACTTCCACTCCCAGACCATCCCACAGCTTGGCCTTTTGAAACCAGTCTCCATCCTGCCTTTTGCACAAATCTTGCACTTGACACACACTTATCTGAGACACCTTTCCCACACCCTAGACTTCCCCAAGCCTGAAGCCAAGTGTGGACTCCACGCTCACCTCTTCCCCAGAACCTTCCCAGAAGCTTCCAGCCAACATGTGTGAGAGGGCTTCACTCTTTCATTGCAGTAAAATTTCATACAAAACAGCTTCTTGAAATCCTGCTCGCCAGGAGACAGGGCTTGTCAATGGGCTTCAGGCTGGTGCCACTGAGGTCATCGGGATACAAAACAACTCTAGGACGTGGGGAGACAGGGAGTGGTGACCTAGAGCAAGGTGGCCCTTGCAGTGCAGCCAGCTCCAGCAGTCTGGGTACCACCAGGCCCGCAGAGGTGCACACTGGGGAACATGGCTGGGCTTTGCAGCATCTCTGGGGAGGCCCTTCTGGGATGTTGTCTGGAGCTGCCAGGCCCAACCTAGGTCCATTTTCCCTTGAATTGTTCTTCTCCAACCCCTCTGCTTTGATCAAGGAATTGGTCTCCCCAGTGCCCAAGGGTTCAAGACTTAGTTTCTTCCTAGACTCTACTGGCAGAGAAGGCAATGGCACCCTACTCCAGTACTCTTGCCTGGAAAATCCCATGGATGGAGGAGCCTGGTAGGCTGCAGTCCATGGGGCCACAAAGTCGGACACAACTGAGCGACTTCACTTTCACTTTTCACTTTCACACATTGGAGAAGGAAATGGCAACCCACTCCAGTGTTCTTGCCTGGAGAATCCCAGGGACGGGGGAGCCTGGTGGGCTGCCGTCTCTGGGGTCGCACAGAGTCGGACACGACTGAAACGACGCAGCAGCAGCAGCAGCAGACTCTACTGGGGAACAGTCCTCCAGCCCAAGCACCATGCCCTGCTCTGAATATCTAGATGGAATATTCCCCTGGCCCTGGCTTTGTGGCCCCCAACCCTAAGGCCAGTCCCAGAACATCCTGGGCTGTCCCCAGTCTGCCCCTAGGGAAGAGGCCAGGGAGCAAGGACAGGGAGAACCTCATTTCACCTAAATCCTCCCCTTAGAGTAGAGAACGGGTGGGCAGTGGGGTGAGCAGCTGCCCAGGTGACAAAATATATTATGTTAGCAACAGAGTTCATGATATCATTTGGATGAAATCATTTATTTGAAAAATAAAAAAAGTGGCCCAAGACAGACCACTCCACTTTGCATCTCACTTTGCCACTTACTAGACAGGAGGCTTAAAACAACTTACCCAACTTCTCTGACTCCCAGTTTCCTCACCAATAAATAATGTGTAATCTTTATTCTTTGGAACTCAGCATTCCCCTCTGTAAACTGGAAATTTTATTTATATGCTCATTTACTTCTAAGCTCAGCAAGATCAGGGATGGTGTTTCCCCAGTGTTCTGCTCTTAGTAGGACCTCAGTGGTGGTGGTTTAGCTGCTAAGTCATGTCCAACTCTTGTGACCCCATGGACTATAGCCCGCCAGGCTCCTCTGTCCGTGGAATTCTCCAGGCAAGAATACTGGAGTGGGTGGCCGTTTCCTTCTCCAAGGGATCTTCCTGACCCAGGGATCGAACCTGGGTCGTCTGTACTGCAGGCAGTCTCCTGTGTTGCAGGCAGATTCTTTACCAACTGAGCCACCAGAGAAGACCAATAAATGTTTGTCAAATAAGTGTGTGGACAAAAGATCTCTGTCAGCCTCTGCCACCTCAGCCTTCCTGGAGGAGAAACGTACCTTTACCCTAGAGCAGGTGAGTGAGTCCAAGTATCAGAAGCCGTGGAATCTCAGCCTCCCCTCCCCAGCCCTTCCTCCCCTGCCTCCATACTCATTCCAGAGGTCACCCCCTGCATCTCCCCACCCCCACCTTCTCTGAAAACTGGCACCATTGCCCCTCTATTTTCCCTGAAGTGAGGTTAAGTTTAGGTAGAATCATGGATCTAAAGAACCAACTCCTGGGGGAAGCTCCATGCTTGGGGCTCTGTCTCCTCTCTCTGGTCCAGGCTCAGGTCTGTGTTGGCTTCACCCTGGGCAGGCTGGCATCCAGCCACTGCAGGCTCTGCAATTCACTGTGTAGCCCACTGTCAGCAGAGAACCCTGGGCCCTGGTTGCCAGCTGCAGCCATCTGGATCCACTTCTCACTATACAACCTGGCTGTTCATTCTGGCACCAGAGCCCTTTCAGAACCCCAGCCTGCTATCCCAGACCCCAGCTGCCTCCATCTCCCCTCCTATTTTGCTCAGTGCTTTCAGGACTCATTCCTCAGCTGATGGGGCCTGTGAGAGAGGAAGCAGAAGATTAGATTGGCAGGGGGTAAGGTTGAGGAAAGAATGGGCCCCCTCTTCCTTTCTAAGGCAAAGCCACCACCCTCCAGAGAGGGTAGGAGAGTGACACCCCCTCTCCCTTTGGAGGAGGGCTGGGGATGGGGATGGAGCAGGGACATGCTACCTCATACAGCAAAGAAAGTGACCCAAGATGCAACGATTTCAGGGTCACAGGTCCCTCCCGGTCTCAGTGCACAACAGATCTTTATCCCCATGTAATTTATGCTTTGAGTGGATTGTCGCGCTTCTCTTGATAAGAGTGTAATTCATTTAAAGTTCTTTGATGTTTATTTTATTTCTCCCAAGTATATTCTTTATGAGAAAATCAATTCCAAGAAATCAGATCCATCACATTAACAAGTGCTAAGCAGCCAATCATTAGAGGAGAGAGCTTTAGACTAAGACCAGCAGAAAATGAGAACTCTGGCTGGTTGCTCTCTGAGGACTGCTCTGAATTCACACCCAGGTTGGAAAGTCTTCGCTCCTGAAGTTCAGGTTCATTGTGGAGTCCAAGGACAAGGCTGAGAACTCTTCAGCCAGCAAGTCAGTGCATACAGCAGACAGAGGAGACTCTGAAATCTCACCTGGAAAGGGTATATGCTCCCTAAAGGCCATGAACACGTTTGTGAACAACCTGCTTGTTCCATGACCTGCTTCAAAACGAGCATCAGTCATTCCCTATACACTTGGGTAGTAGGGAGGGAAGAAACCAGAATGCCATCTCAGCTCTCCACTTGTCTGAGGATGAGGATGTAGGGCAGGAGTTTCTGATCCATCAGAGACCTTTCTGGAGGCAGGGAAACTGGGAGGGAGAATAGGAAAGCAGGGAAGAGAGTGAGTCGCTGTGTCTGCCCCTTGCCACCACACCCTCCCCAGAGGCCATAACAAGGCACAGGGGTCAGTGAGGACTGAAGTGCTCACTGTTGTGAAGTCGACTGCGATGCTCAAATAAAGCTCCTGAGGATGCTCCCCACCTGCCCGCTCTGTCATTAATTCCATTGGGTAAAGCAGTATGTATGCTGGAAATTTAATCAACATTTCTGATGATAATGTAGCTGAAAAAGAAATTGAAAGTGTCGAGGACTACATTAGGAGGAGTGATCAAGTGAGGCAGGGGGCCGAATGCCTGGCCTCCCAGTGAGCGATTTTACAAGCCTGAGAAACTAGGTGAGTTTCTGTTTCCATAATTTGCAGGATCAAGAATCACGGATGATGAGGCAAGAGGAGTAGAGTCAGTGTTGTTTCGGAGCCGGTTCAAACCAGCTCACAGAGCTGATGGTTAGATTTTCAGGAATCTTGTCACCCAGTGTTAAACACAGCTGCAATTAACAACTAAATGATATAGTGTTAAAGTTAAACAACCTGCAACTTAAAGGTAATAAACACTCAAATCATCAAATCCTAATTGCTCTATAATATTTTACTATTGGGTATGCTTTTGAAATTATTTACTCATTTATATCTAAATGGGGGCAATGCTAAGTAATTGTGTATTGCTCTGAGTCTCTCTGCAATTTTGTGTTTAAGGACATGGCATTCCTAGCATGAACTGACCATGGTGAGAGTATGTACATTGCAAAGACTGGCACATATTACAAATCAGGGTCAGATCAGAAGACAGAAATCACAAAAGTAATTTGAGCCGGGAAAGATTAATATAAAGAATTATTAACTAGTAAAAGATCATTGAATACTAAAAGGAGTAAAATAGAACTTTAAAGAATACAGAAATATAAAGTGTAGAGAGTAGCTACTACTATCTTCAGGGCTCAGGTAGTTGTTCACTCAGTCATGTCTGACTCTTTGTGACTCCATGGACTGCAGCGCACCAGGCTTCCCTGTCCATCACCAATTCCTGGAGCTTGCTCAAACTCATGTCCATCAAGTCGGTGATGCCATCCAACCATCTCATCCTCTGTCGTCCCTTCTCCTGCCTTCAATCTTTCCCAGCATCAGGGTCTTTTCAAATGAGTCAGCTCTTCACATCAGGTGACCAAAGTATTGGAGTTTCAGCTTTAGCATCAGTCCTTCCAATGAATATTCAGGATTGATTTCCTTTAGAATGGACTGGTTGGATCTCCTTGCAGTCCAAGGCACTCTCAAGAGTCTTCTCCAACACCACAGTTCAAAAGCATCAGTTCTTCAGTGCTCAGCCTTCTTTATGGTCCAAATCTCATGTCCATACATGACTACTGGAAAAACCATAGGTTTGAGTATATGGACCTTTGTTGCCAAAGTAATGGTACTGTTTTTAATATGCTGTCTAGGTTTTACAGGGCTCAGGAAGAGAGTTTAAAAAAGGAACTATCTTGGAAAAGGGCCACACTGTACCAGGCCAAGATTCAGACATTGCTGGAAACAATCTGACTATGGCCCAGCTGGTGAAGGAGAAGTTCACTGGGGCGCGTGGGTCAGAAACGGTCCACAGTCAGTGGACCAAAGCTGCTGAATAGGAAGCTACCCACAGGAAGGTTAAGAGTCCTTCTCGCGTCATGGTAGTCATGCCATAGTGAGACTAAAAGAAAACCAGCAACTGGAGGAGAAATCTCATCCTTTTTTCCTCCATCCTTCTTTATTTTTGTACTAAAACACACACTAAAATTTAACATGTTAACCTTTTTAACTGTACAGTTCAGTGGTATTAAATATACTCGTAATGTTGTACAAACATTACCAGCATCCAGCTCCGTAACTCTTTTCATTTTGTAAAGCTGAGACCAATGAAATATTAACTCCTCTTTCCCCACCTCTTCCCATTCTAGTTTCTGGCTCTATGATTTTGACTGTTGCAAGTATCTCATTTAAGTATAGCCATATTTCTATTTTTGTGGCTGACATTGCATTTAGCATAATGTCCTTAAAGTTCAGTCGTCTTGTAGCATATGTCATAGTCTGCTTCCTCGTTAAGGCAATACTGTTGTATGTAGATACCACATTTTGCCTATCTTTTCATTCATTGATGGACACTTGAGCTGCTTTCACCTTTTGGCAAATGTCAATTAAGCTGCTCTAAACATGAATGTGTAAATATCCCCTTGAGGCCCTGCTTGCAAATTCTGTTGGGTATATATCCAGAGACATACATACCATATGATCCTGCAATTGCTGGATCATGTGATAATTCTATTTTTAAGTTTCTGAAGAATCATCATATTGCTTTCTGTAGCAGCTGCTCCATTTTACATTCCCATAAGATCCTGCTGCTGTCCGACTCTGTGCGATCCCATAGATGGCAGCCCACCAGGCTCCCCCGTCCCTGGGACTCTCCAGGCAAGAACACTGGAGTGGGTTGCCATTTCCTTCTCCAATGCATGAAAGTGAAAAGTGAAAGTGAAGTCGCTCAGTCGTGTCCGACTTTATGCGACCCCATAGGAGCCTGGTTGGCTCCTCTGTCCATGGGATTCTCCAGGCAAGAGTACTGGAGTGGGGTGCCATTGCCTTTCTCCATACTCTGCTTTATTTATTAGCTCTAACGTTTTTTGTGTGTGAAATTTTTAGGATTTTCTATATGTAAGATCGTGTGATCTACAGCAATTATTTTACTTCTTCCTTTGCAATTTGGGTGCTTTTTTCTTTTTCTTTTCTAACTGCTTTGGCTAGAACTTCCAGTCCCATGTTTAAAAGAAGTGGCTAAAGTAAGGTACGCTTGTCTTATTCCTGATCCTAGAGTAAAAGCTTTCAGTCTCTCACTGCTGAGTGATATTTACTGTGGATTTTTCAAAAGTGGCTTTTATTATGTTGAGGTGGTTTCTTTGTGTTCATAGTTTGTCAGATTCTTTTTTTTTTTTTAATGAGAGAAAGTGAAGTAGCTCAGTCATGTCCAACTCTTTGAGACTCCGTGGACTGTAGCCAGCCAGGCTTCTCTGTCCATGGGATTCTCCAGGCAAGAATACTGGAATGGGTTGTCATTTCCTTCTCCAGCGGATCTTCCTGACCCAGGGATCGAACCTGGGTCTCCTGCATTGCAGGCAGACGCTTTACCATCTGAGCCGCCAGGGAATCCCCAGTTTTTGTTTTTTTCATGAGAATGTGTTAAATGTTGTCAAATGCTTTTTCTACATCAGTTTAGATAATCATTTTTTTCCTTCATTCTTTTAATATGGTATACTTTAATCAATTTTCATATTCATTGCATTCCATGAGTAAATCCCACTTGATCATGGTTTATAAGCCTTTTAGTATGATTCTGAATTTGGTTTGTTAGTATTTTGTTGAGGATTTTTGCATCAATGTTCATTAGGGATGTTGGTCTGTTGTTTTCTCTTCTTGAAGGGTCTGTCTGGTTTGGGTATCAAAGTGCTACTGGCCTCACAGAATGATTTAGGAAGTGTTCCATCCTTTTCAGTTTTTTTTGAAAAGTTTGAGTAGATTGGTATAGTTTTTCTTTCAATGTTCAGTGGAAATCACCAGTGAAGTCATATGGTGCAGGTCACTTCTTTTTAAGAATTTTTATTACTGTTTTAATAGTAAAATACTAAATAATGCACTGGTTATAGGCCTCTTTACATTTGCTATTTCTTCATTATTTATTCTTGGTAGGTTTTGTATTCTAGATATGTTTGTTTCATATAGATTATCCAATTTGTTGGCATGACCTGAGTCACAGTACTGTCTTCTTACCTCTGAAGAACCAGTAGTATAATGTCACCATTTCACTTTTTATTTTAGCAATTTGCATACTCTTTCTTCTTTCCTTAGCCTATCTAGCTGAAAATTTATCAACTCATCTTTTCAACGAGCCAACTTTTGCTCTCATTGATGTTCTCTACTCTTTTTCTAGTCTCTACTTCATTATCTCTAATCTTTATTACTTCCTTCTGCTAGCTTTCAGTTTAGTTCATTCTTGCTTTTCTAGTTCCTTAAGTTGTAAAGTTAGGTTTTTGATTTGCGATCTTTCTTATTTTTTAATTCAAACGTTCATAGCTATAAATGTTCCCCCTTAGCACTACTCTCACTACATCCTATAAGTTCTAGTGTGCTGGTTTTTGGTTTTCTTTCAACTCCAATTTCCCCTGTGATTTCTTCTTTGATCCACTGATTGTTTAAGAGTCCAGGGTTTAATTTCCACGTGTTTGTGAATGCTCCAGGTTTACTTATGTTACTGATTTCTAACTTCATCCAGTTGAGGTCAGAGAAGATGCTTTCTATGATATCTGTCTTTTTTACTCTATTAAGACGTAATCTGTGGCCTAATGTATGGCGTGGAAGATGTCACGTGTGCACCTGAGAAGAATGTGTGTGCTGTTGTTGGTAGGATGCTCCGTGTGTGTTAGCTGGATCTCTTTGGTCTACTGTGTTCAGTCCTCTATTTCCTCACTTATCTTCTGGTTGTTCTATCCACTCTTGAGAGTGTGGTATTCAGTCTCCTGAATACCTATAGAGCTGTCTGTTTCTCCCTTTAATTCTGTCAGGTTTTGTTTCGTATATTTCCATAGTCTGTCATTAATGCATAAATGTGTAAATGGCTACACATTCCTGCTGCATTGAACCTTTACTAATATATCTTTGCCTCTTGTTACCATGTTTGATTTAAGTCCATTTTGTCTAAAGATAGCCACCCTTGCTCTCTTTTGATTACTCTTTGCGTGGAATTTCTTTTTTCCATCCTTTCACTCACAATCCAGCCACTTTTCTCGCCTTCAGTGTCTCCCCAGCATCCCCTACTGACAAGGTCTAGAATTGCACCATCTGGCAAAGGAGAAAGGTTTACGGGTCCTGCTTCAGTACCACATATGCGTGCTATGTGCTAAGTTGCTTCAGTCGTGTCCGACTCTTTGTCACCCTATGGACTGTAGCCTTCCAGGCTCCTCTTTGTTACCCCATGGACTGTAGCCTTCCAGGCTCTTCGGTCCATGGGATTCTCCAGACAAGACTATACCAGAGGGGTTGCCATTCCCTCCTCCAGGGGTTCTTCCTGAATCAGGGATCAAACCTGTGTCTCTTAAGTCTCCTGCCTCAGCAGGTAGTTTCTCTACCACTAGCACCATCTGTTCAGTGCCACAATGCAGGGCGAAAAAAAGAGTGAAATTTGAGCTAAGAGGCAATAAACTGCCAATCGGCACAGTCCCCT
The DNA here is from genome assembly GCF_055505025.1 of Bos grunniens. Classification (NCBI taxonomy): domain Eukaryota; kingdom Metazoa; phylum Chordata; class Mammalia; order Artiodactyla; family Bovidae; genus Bos; species Bos grunniens. Next base: position 13,750,849 of record NC_141166.1, read on the forward strand.
AATTTTCACAGAATTAACAGAGCATCTTTAACAGGGCGTTTTTCCTAAAGATTCTAAGTTTTGGAAGTGGTCAAAGTTCCAGGGCCTCATCTGATGCCAGAATCCACTCAATAAAAATAAAATGTGTATAGTAAAGAAAAATCAGCTCTCAGGCCGGCATTGTGTGTAATATATGCTGTGTGTAATGTATAATGTATATGTATAACTTATACTGTTTTAATCCTCACAATAATCTGATGAGGTAGGTAGCATTGATTTTTTTTTTCCATTTTGCAAATGAGGAAACTGTGGATGAGAGACATAAAAGAGTTTGTCCTTAAAACACACAAGTGCTGTCATTCAAATTCAGGTCATGCTGAAAATACGACAGGCAGTATCTAATTACTACTTGCACACCTGTAAGGATGGGGTGCTCATTGCCTCAGTGTGGCCCATACCATCTCTGGATGGCTCTGACTGTTGAAAATCTCTTCCTTTACTGAGGGCGTTTAGTCCCTCTTTCATGTGGCAAAGATATTTCTTTTGTCTGTATAGGGTTTTCCCTCCCCGCGTGCAACAGCCCTGCTTCCTTCAGCATTCTGCACCATGCTGCTGGAACCAGACTCAGGTATTCACTCTCCCTTCTACATTGTCATGCAAAAATGGATGCACTTCCCCAGTGACATCTCCCCTGGGCAGGGCCCCATTGCCTGCCTCTGCCTCTCCCAAAGATCTAGTCTATGAGTTTTGATTTTTCTATTCTATAATTCTGGGGGAAAACACATATATTTAATTGAGTTTCCATGGGGATTCCATAAAATAACATATGAGAAAGTGCCTTGCATAGTGTTTAACTTAATAAAGATTTAAAGAAACTAGGCCACTGATGCCCTTCCCTGGTGGCTCAGCTTCAAGAATCCGCTTGCAATGCGGGAGACCTGGGTTTGATTCCTGGGTTGGGAAGATCCCCTGGAGAAGGGAAAGGCTACCCACTCCAGTATTCTTGCCTGGAGAATTCCATGGACAGAGGAGACTGGCAGGCTATAGTCCATGAGGTCGCATAAGACTTGGACACAACCTAGCGACTAACACTTTTTACACTTGGAGGTTACTGACATATGGAGGAAAATCTGAGGATTATTCCTAGTCCTACTGTGGCAGAGCAGGAACTAGAATCCAGGTTTTCAGATACTTATGCCTGACCTCTTGTCACATTTTAGAGGCAAAAGCCAGCTTCTCTCCTCTTAAAATCAGCAGTGGGTCACATCACATGAAAATGTCTGCTTGCCCTTTCTCACGTGTCAAAGATCCCTGAAAATTAACTAGGGCAATAATCACAGAGACGGCCATGGTGCCAGGATCAACCCCTTTCCCTCTTTTTTCCTCCTCTCCCACCCTCTCTCTGTGATGATTCCACATCCTACAATAATTGAGTGCATTTTCGGAGAGTTCCTAATGGCTGGTGGGGTCCCTCTGAGAACTATTGTGTATTCCCTATAATGACATTCATTAGTCCAGCTGACATCAGTACTGTTCTCAGGTTAATATGTTTAATGTAATGAGGCATTTATTTTCAGTTAGAAAACTCCTGAAGAAGCATGTTTTCTCCTGATGAGTTCAGCTGATGAATAGATTAATGCTGGCCTTGAAATAGTTGATTAAGAAAATGAATCTAACCAACTTCTTCTTCATCAGATAGAGGCTGCGCTTAAATTAAGTCATGTTAAGCTGCCCACTTCTTAGAGAAGGAAACAGGAAAAATCCTCACTCAGCTCTGTGACTTGTTCTCCATTTGCCTCCTTGCTTCCCTCCCCACTGTACCTCCCCAACGCTCCAAGATCCAAAGATATGAAGAGATCGAGGACAAGTGTGTGATGAGGGATTGCAATTGAGAAGCCTGAGTACCCAGAAGAGAAAAAGAAGCACTCATGTAGTGCAGAGGCCCCAGAGATGAGTTCACATAGCCGGGAGTCAAATTGGCCAGCCTCTGTCGCTTAACAGTTTTCTGGGGTTTACTCTTAACCAGCCTCCTGTACCCGTGGGCACTCATGGATATTTGTTGAATGAGTGAAGGAGATGCTCAACAGATGGTGCTTACTATTATTCACAGAATCACATGACCTCAAAAGGAAAAGATGTCAGATGTCCCAGACACATCTAGCCAGTGAATAGGCTGTGTGATAGGCTCATGATCCCTGGTTCTAGGGCCAAAGATGACCCAAGGGCCAATTTTCTTTGATGATGTAACCAGTAGCTTTTCCCACATCACTCTCTCGATGGGCACTTAGAGCTACTGCCAACTAAGAGATGCTAGACAGCATGCACTTTCTTCCTTCCCTGGAATGAGCTTCCAGGCCATGCCATTTTAGTGCGATCTCTGCTGAAAGTCAGAGAAAACAGAGGCACTTGTCCCTCTTTTCACTCCAACCCTACCTGCTCATAATCAGAATTCCCTCTGAGGGCAAGTCCAGCCTTGAAAGGAAACAATGGAGTTGATAGTGGGGATGTCAGCAAGGGATCGCACGCTTTACAGAAAGACAGGGGTGATGTCATACATACTTCATTCTACCACTTTACAACTGCGTTAGTTATCTACTGCTGCATAACAAATTGCCACAGACTTAGGGGCTTTAAACAATCCCCATTTATCACCTCTCAGTTTCTGAGGTCAAAAGGCTGGGCACAGCTGAGCCAAGTTTTCTGCTCAGAGTCTCACAAAACTAAAGTCAGTTTGCCCTCCAGACTTTGTTCTCATTTGTAGGCTCGACTAGAAAAGTACCTGTTCCCAAGTTCCTTTAGGTTATTGGAAAAATTAATTTCCTTGTTGCTGTAAAATGCATGGCAACTTGCTTCTTTGAAACCAGCAATGAGTAAAAGGGACCTCTAATGCACCAATGTCTGACCTACATACTGCTTTAAAAGGGCTCACTTGGTCAGGCATGGCCCATACAGTTAAACCTTCCATTTAATGAACTTAAAGTCATCTGATTATGGGCTTTTACTCTATCTGCAAAATCCCTTCACCTTTACTATATTCTATAGGTAAAGGAAGTTACACAACCTTTCACACACAAGGAGTAAGAATTATACAAGAGTATGGGTCACGGGGCGTCATCTTAGATTTCTGCCTGTTATACCACCGGGAAGGTAATGGGCAAGTCTCTTTACCACTGAGGTTTCATATCCTTAGTCATAAATGGCAACGACATTGCTGTATTTAGGATTGCTAAAATAATTAAATGGCATCACATATAAAAATAAGTAGCACAGAGAGCTCTCAGGAACACTGTGTAAAATTGAACTGAAAGATGGCAGAAGTGGCATCACTAGGAACATCTGGAATTTTGCCTTCTACGTTCCTCAAATCTATCCTCTCTAATTGATTCTGATCTGTTATCTGACTATCTGATTTCAAGCTGGATCTTAACTCTGGAATACTCTTCCCTTCCTGTCCCAAATATCCCCCACGTTCCTGGTGGTTTATACTATTGGCTATATCTGTTGTATCAGTGTCCTGACATGCAACCTGTATGGGATCTTGTGTAATAACCCCATCCTGGCTCCAGAGTACTTCTTTTTACCTAATTTATCCAGCACCTATTAAGTGAGTACCTCTGTCAGTTCTCTCTACCACTCTGGAAAACCGGCTTGATTATTTATTCCCCCATTCTTCAAATGGAGACATCATAACTACAGGGGGGCAATTAGCTTTGGTATATTTGTTTCTGTATTACCTCTGACCTAGAGAGGATAAAGCCTCAGACTCGCAGCGGGAAGGATCACGTTCATCAGACCCCTGGCTGTCACTTAGAGGGTCCTGCATTACCTCTGACCTAGAGTGGATATGGCCTGAGACTCGCAGCAGAAGGGTCTCGTTCAGCAGACCCCCAGCTGTCACTTAGAGGACCCTGCGGATCTTTGTGCTGCCGTCCTGTCTCCCAGTGTGCCTTCCACCTGTGGTTTCCCAGACTGGGAGGAACAACAGGATAGAGCACTGAAAGAGGCGGCAGAAAGACTGATTCTAGCAGGGAGGGAGGCGTTTACAAGGACAGCTGTGTCCTCTTCCTCTTGGATTCAAATACACTGGGGTTGGGCCCGCACCTGGGTCTTCAGCACCTTGGACAGGAATCACCCCGCCCTCGGCTCTGCACTCACTTTGCGTCTTGGGTTTCATGACTCAAGGACTAGTAAACACATACAGAACAGAGAAACTTCAAAGATCCTTTTGTTTAGCAATCCCTCTCCACCTTTACAGGTTAAGAAACCCCAGGAGAGTTAAAGTGAGAAGTGACCAGAAGTGAATCTGCTATGTGACCCTGAGTCACTTCCCTTCTCTGGGCTGCAACTCGAAGCAGCCTAGTTTAATTCTGGAAGGCCTAGTTTGAGGGGAAACATGTAGCACTATCTATGAACTTCACGGCCCAAAATGTGACCCCTATAGGGAGCACAGCCAAATGGGTCATGAGTCTGATGACCTCCTAATATATTATTGCCTTCTCGGCATTTTACCCTTGTGCCCTAACGTGTGTGCTGAGTCGCTCACTCATGTCTGACTCTGTGACCCCGTGGCCGATAACCCACCAGGTTCCTCTGGCCATGGAATTTTCCAGGCAAGAATACCAGAGTCGGGTGCCATCTCCTACTCTAGGGGATTTTCCCGACCCAGGAACTGAACCCACGTCCTGCATCTCCTACATCAGCTGGCAGATAATTTACCACTGTGCCACTTGGGAAGCCCTCTGTTCGAGTAACAGCAATTTAATAAAAGACAAATCCATGTGTGGTTATTTCATAAACACCAATCTAATGAAAGAGATTTTATTAAGAGTTTCTATATCAAGGGCTTCATGAAACACTGGAAACTCGTCCAAGTAAAGGAAGCAGCTCCCGGATTCAGAGAACGTTTCAAATGGAAAGGCTTTCACAGTTATCCCATTCTGCTTTTTTCATTCATCAGAGGAGTGTTATATTTGTTCAATCTGTTGCTTATTTTTCCTCTTTTTTTTTGCATTCTCTTGAGCTAATTTATCACTGATTATTCCATTTAATCTCATCCATTAATTTATATATATATATATACATATATATATATATATAAAACTTCCCTGGTGGCTCAGATGGTAAAGTGTCTGTCTACAATGCAGGAAACCCGGGTTCGATCCCTGAGTTGGGAAGATCCCCTGGAGAAGGAAATGGCAATCCACTCCAGTACTATTGCCTGGAAAATAGACAGAGGAGCCTGGTAGACTACAGTCTGTGGGGTCGCAAAGACTCGGATACAACCGACCAACTTCATTTCACTTCACTTCACTATATATATATACTATATAAAATATATAAACTATTTATATATACTATATATATAAATTTATATATACTATATAAAATATACTATATTTTCCGTGGTTTCATTAGGATTTTCAATATATATCTTTAATTAGTCTACCTTCAAATAATAGTATACTTCTTCATGTGTAGTATAAGGAACTTAAACATTTTGTTTTAATGCCCCCCTGATCCTTTGTCTTATTATCATCAGACATTTTTACATAGTCTATAAATATTTTTTTTGCTTTAAACAGTCACTTAACTTTTTAAAAGCAACTAAAAATAAGAAAAATGTTGCATTTTATTTTATGTTTACCTATTACATTGTGAGTACTCTTTATCTGTTTGATATCAGATTTTTTCTGTTTGAAGAACTTCCCTTAACTTCCATTTCTTTTCAGGTAGATCTACTGGCAATGAATTTCTTCAATTTTTGTTTGTCTGAGAGTTTTTTTTATTTCTCCTTCAGTTTTGAAATATATTTCTTCTGGCATAGAATTCTAGATTGCCAGGGTTTTTTGTGTGCTTCCTTGTTTGTTTGTTTTACTGGGGCGGGGGCAGCATTGCCCTTCAGTTCAGTTCAGTTCAGTCACTCAGTCTTGTCTGACTCTTTGCAACCCCATGAATCACAGCACACCAGGCCTCCCTGTCCATCACCAACTCCCGGGGTTTACTCAAAATCATGTCCATCGAGTCAGTGATGTCATCCAGCCATCTCATACTCTGTCATCCCCTTCTCCTCCTGCCCCCAATCCCTCCCAGCATCAGAGTTTTTTTCCAATGAGTCAACTCTTCTCATCCAGTGGACAAAGTATTGGAGTTTCAGCTTCAGCATCATTCCTTCCAAAGAACACCCAGGGCTGATCTCCTTTAGGATGGACTGGTTGGATCTCTTTGCAGTCCAAGGGACTCTCAAGAGTCTTCTCCCACACCACAGTTCAAAATCATCAACTCTTCAGCGCTCAGCTTTCTTCACAGTCCAACTCTCACATCCATACCTGACCACTGGAAAAACCATAGCCTTGACTAGATGGACCTTTGTTGGCCAAGTAATATCTCTGCTTTTTAATATGCTATCTAGGATGGTCATAACTTTCCTTCCAAGGAGTAAGCGTCTTTTAATTTCATCCCTGCAATCACTATCTGCCGTGATTTTGGAGCCCAAAAAAATAGTCTGACACTGTTTCCACTGTTTCCCCACCTATTTGCCATGAAGTGATGGGACCAGATGCCATGATCTTAGTTTTCTGAATGTTGAGCTTTAAGCCAACTTTTTCACTCTCCTCTTTCACTTTCATCAAGAGGCTTTTTAGTTCTTCTTCACTTTCTGCCATAAGGGTGGTGTCATCTGCATATCTGAGGTTATTGATATTTCTCCCGGCAATCTTGATTCCACCTTGTGCTTCTTCCAGCCCAGCGTTTCTCATGATGTACTCTGCATAGAAGTTAAATAAGCAGGGTGACAATATACAGCCTTGACATACTCCTTTTCCTATTTGGAACCAGTCTGTTGTTCCATGTCCAGTTCTAACTGTTGCTTCCTGACCTGCATATAGGTTTCTCAAGAGGCAGGGCAGGTGGTTTGGTATTGCCATCTCTTTCAGAATTTTCCACAGTTTATTGTGATCCACACAGTCAAAGGATTTGGCATAGTCATAAAACAGAAATAGATGTTTTTCTGGAACTCTCTTGCTTTTTCGACGATCCAGCGGATGTTGGCAATTTGATCTCTGGTTCTTCTGCCTTTTCTAAATCCAATTTGAACATCTGGAAGTTCATGGTTCATGTATTGCTGAAGCCTGGCTTGGAGAATTTTGAGCATTACTTTACTAGCATGTGAGATGAGTGCAATCGTGCTGTAGTTTGAGCATTCTTTGGCATTGCCTTTCTTTGGGATTGGAATGAAAACTGACCTTTTCCGGTCCTGTGGCCACTGCTGAGTTTTCCAAATTTGCTGGCATATTGAGTGCAGCACTTTCACAGCATCATCTTCCAGGATTTGAAATAGCTCAACTGGAATTCCGTCACCTCCACTAGCTTTGTTCATAGTGATGCTTTCTAAGGCCCACTTGACTTCCCATTCCAGGATGTCTGGCTCTAGGTGAGTGATCACACCATCGTGATTATCTGGGTCGTGAAGATCTTTTTTGTACAGTTCTTCTGTGTATTCTTGCCACTTCTTCTTAATATCTTCTGCTTCTGTTAGGTCCATACCATTTCTGTCCTTTATCGAGCCCATCTTTACATGAAATGTTACCTTGGTATCTCTAATTTTCTTGAAGAGATCTCTAGTCTTTCCCATTCTGTTATTTTCCTCTATTTCTTTGCATTGATCACTGAGGAAGGCAAGGCTTTCTTATCTCTCCTTGCTATTCTTTGGAACTCTGCATTCAGATGCTTATATCTTTCCTTTTCTCCTTTGCTTTTCGCTTCTCTTCTTTCCACAGCTATTTGTAAGGCCTCCTCAGACAGCCATTTTGCTTTTTTGCATTTCTTTTTCTTGGGGATGGTCTTGATCCCTGTCTCCTGTACAATATCACGAACTTCCATCCATAGTTCATCAGGCACTCTGTCTATCAGATCTAGTCTCTTAAATCTATTTCTCACTTCCACTGTATAATCATAAGGGATTTGATTTAGGTCATACCTGAACGATCTAGTGGTTTTCCCCACTTTCTTTAATTTAAGTCTGAATTTGGCAATAAGCTGACTGAGCCACAGTCAGCTCCCAGTCTTGTTTTTGCTGACTGCATAGAGCTTCTCCATCTTTGGCTGCAAAGAATATAATCAATCTGATTTCAGTGTTGAACATCTGGTGATGTCCATGTGTAGAGTCTTCTCTTGTGCTGTTGGAAGAGGGTATTTGCTATGACCAGTGTGTTCTCTTGGCAAAACTCTATTAGCCTTTGCCCTGCTTCATTCCGTACTTCAAGGCCAAATTTGCCTGTTACTCCAGGTGTTTCTTGACTTCCTACTTTTGCATTCTAGTCCCCTATAAAGAAAAGGACATCTTTTTTGGGGTGTTAGTTCTAAAAGGTCTTGTTGAACCATTCAACTTCAGCTTCTTCAGCGTTACTGGTTGGGGCATAGACTTGGATTACTGTGATATTGAATGGTTTGCCTTGGAAACGAACAGAGATCGTTCTGTCACTTTTGAGATTGCATCCAAGTACTGCATTTTGGACTCTTTTGTTGACCATGATGGCTACTCCATTTCTTCTAAGGGATTTCTGCCCACAGTAGTAGATATAATGGTCATCTGAGTTAAATTCACCCATTCCAGTCCATTTTTGTTCGCTGATTCCTAGAATGTCGATGTTCACTCTTGCCATCTCCTGTTTGACCGCTTCCAATTTGCCTTGATTCGCAGACCTCACATTCCAGGTTCCTATGCAGTATTTCTCTTTACAGCATCGGACCTTGCTTCTATCACCAGTCACATCCACAACTGGGTATTGTTTTTGCTTTGGCTCCATCCCTTCATTCTTTCTGGAGTTATTTCTCCACTGATCTCCAGTAGCACATTGGGCACCTACCGACCTGGGGAGTTCCTCTTTCAGTATCCTATCATTTTGCCTTTTCATACTGTTCATGGGGTTCTCAAGGCAATACTGAAGTGGTTGCCCATTCCCTTCTCCAGTGGACCACATGCCCTTACAGTACTTCAAAAATATTACTCCATTATCTTCAGATTTGCGTGAGTTTTAATTAGAAGTCTGTAGTAGTTCTTTTGTCTGTTTCTCTCTGCATTTGTTTTCTTTTCTCTGTCTGCCTTCAAGATATTCTCATTGTTGTGTTTCTCCAGCCATTTGAGTAAAATGTGCCTAAGTATGTGTGTATATGTGTGGGGGGGTGGCACTTATTCAGTTTGATGCTCTGTGAGTTTCTTGGCTATGTGGGGCTTTTGTCTCCCATGAGTTTGGGGAAATTCTTCATGATTTTTTTTTCAAATCCTTTTTCTTCTTCATTCTCTTTCTCTTTTCCTCCTGCAGTTCCAGTTTCATATCTATTAAGCTGTTTGATATTGTCGCACACTATTTTCTACTCTTTTTTTCTCACTCTTTTCCTCTTTCCTCCTTGTTTTTTAATTAGGTAATTTCTACTGACCTGTCTTCATGCTCCCTGTTGCTTTCCATAGGTCATCCAAATCTCCAGAAGAGTCTATGGCAGGCACTCTTTGTTACTGTATTTTTTCATTTCAATGACTTCTGTTTGATTTTTTCTTATAATTTCTGCATAAATTACCTGTCTGATCTTGCATGTTGTCCTTATTATGCTTAATATGTTTGTTAATCATAGCTATCTTAAATTTCCTGTCAGAGTCATGTCTGAATCTGGTTCTGGTTACTTTGCATCTTACTCACCTCATAATTTTTTGGTTGAAAAACTAAGCTTCTTGGATTAGACAGAAGAGACTGAGGAAATTATTTTCATGCCTGGAAATGAGCAGTTTTCCTTCTGCTAGTATCTTTAGTGATGAGATTGGAGTTAATCTAGTGAGGAGTTTGACTGGGTTTGAGATTTGCTGTTGTTATGGTTACCCTCAGTGTACCACAGACTTCACATTCCCTGGGTGAAGCTTTTAGGGTAGAGAATGGCTTTGCAGAGTCTGTTCTGTTTGAGACTTTGCTGTAGGCCTTCTCTCTGCCCTGGGCCTCACAGAGCGTCTCTTTAACACTCTTCTCCTCTCTTGTTCCTTTCCCACCATTCCTTCAGGTCTTACCAGTTACACAAAGTTGGTTTTCTGGGCAACAGAGGAACTAGGGGTGTGTATTCTATTGTTCTGATAAAGCCTTAGTCCTAGGCCCTGTTTCCTCGCTTCTCAGGAGGAGGCTTTCTTAGTTCTCCTGCCCCTTCCCCTTAAGGGCAGCTGTTCTTGTCCTGCTTTCCACTTAGATTAAGATTTTTGTTTCATAGGAAAGACAAGGGAGAAAGGTCTGGGCAGAATTTGGGGCAGCTCCCACTTGTCTGAGCCACACTGGACATTTGCTTAGGACTCTTCCTGACCCATTCAGTGAGTATCTTCTGGGTTCCAGAGAGAACTAGCAAGTTGGTGCAGACTCCCCAGATTCTGAGGCTTCGCACTGTCCAGTCAGCCTCACTCATCCTTTTCCAACTCCTTGATTATTCTAGCTCAAGTCTTTCTGCCTGTATCTGGTTGTACCTACCACAGGTCAGGTGTTGCTTCCATCTCCTTTCTCACCGCAACATCTGTGTTTTCCAGGTTGGGTCCATTTGTCTGCTCCTTGACCTCAGCTCTTCGGTGGGTTCAAAAACACATTCATGAATTCAAAGTTAACCTGACTCTCTTCCATTTTAAGAGTGTGCACTTCCTTTCAGGTTGAGAAAATTTGTAACTTCAAATGCAGAGCCACCTTCTTATATCATTTGTTTCATTTGTACCACAGAGTGACCCCAACCACACACACTACTCTGGGTCTCAAGTCCTCCGTTTAGGTAAAATGAACTCAGTTTTGTCCAGGACTCTCACAGCGTGATAGCTTGTGAAGCTTCCATGCTGCAATACAGCCTCACCTGAGAGTCATTCAGGACCCACCTGCAGAGGCCCCACTAGGTACCAGAACCCACAGTTGGCCTCTCGGATGCAGGATGCCCGAGGCTCTGTTGACTCCACTGAGCGACACTCTTGGCTGCATGAGAAAGGGAACCGGATGGAGTGATGGCCCAACTCAGTGGGGAAAAGGCCAGGGCCAGGTCATCACAGGGCACAGCGGACCCAGCGCTCTATTTTGGGCACACCTGCCCTGTGACTTCCAAACCTGCTCCACAAGGATTGCCACCTGCGAGGCCTCGGACAAGTCACCCCCCTCCAGGGCCTGTTGCCTGGTCTGTCTAATCCAGGTCTCAACTAACACCACCTCCTCCACGAGGCTTTCCTGAGCCTCAACCTGAAATAACTACACAGCCCTGCTGTTTTCTTCATAGCACCATGGAAGCGAAAGTGTTGGCTGCTCGGTCCTGTCTGACTCTCTGCAACTCCATGGACTCTAGCCTTCCAGGCTCCTCTGTCCATGGGATTCTGTAGCCAAGAATACTGGAGTGGGTTGCCATTCCCTTTTCCAGGGGATCTTCCTGACCCAGGGATCAAACCTGGGTCTTCTTCATTGCAGGCAGATTCTTTACCATATGAGCCACCAGCTGTTTCATAGCACCATACCCATCACTATTAGATATTACGTGATATTCTTTATCTGTTTACTTGGTTCTTGTCTGTATGCTCTTAATCCTGCACATACCAAATGTGAATCTTTTATTCATTTATAAGTACGTATTTATGCCTTAATCAGTGATCTGCCCTACGAGCTTGATATTTAGCAGTGAACAGGAAGACTAAAATCATTACCCATATGGAGCTCACATTTTTGTCAAAGCATCCAATAAATAGGTAAATAAATAATATAGAGAGAGTATGATAGTGGTAAATGATCAGGAGATTAAAGTAGGCAGGAGGAGGGGTGAGAAGTGTCAGGAGGCTGGGGTGCAGTTTCACATGGGTGGTCAGGAAAAGCCTTTCTGGGAAGGACTCATGTGAGAACAGATTGGATAGATTTAAGAGTGTGGGCCACGAGGGTCACCTGGGGAAGCACTCCAGGCCATGGGAACCACAAGCAGAGGAGGAGGCATAAGTGTACCCAGTACCCCAGAGGTCAGCGAGGAGGCTCATGTGGGTGGGGCAGAGTGGAGGAGGGACCGTGGGGGATCTTGGGGATTGGGGAAGGATACTGGCTTCATCCCAGAAAGATTGGGAGCCATGGAGAATGTGAGCAGAGGAGAGAGATGGATGCCCAGTGTGGTTAAAGGCTCTGTTTCTGCTCAGTGGAGAAGAGACCACAAGAGGCAAGAGCAGAATCAGGGAGATAGTTGGGCTGTGGGCAATGGTGGATCAAACCAGGATGAAAGTATAGGGTTAGAGATGCTGAATTTTAAAAACACCAACGCAGCATGTGGCACACAGTAGACCCTCGGGGGATTAAGCCGTGACGATCAGTATCGAAAGGTGCTGAGAAATATGAAATGGAATCTTGCAGCTGCCTGCCCTCATCTGAATTCAGTCTCTCCCAGGGGATTGAAAAGACAGAGCCTCGGACTACAGAGAGAAATTGCCAACACCCCCCCAGCCCCCCGCCACCCCTCGCAAAGCTGTGCAGGGAGGAAGTCTCCTGTGTTGAAGCAAGAGAAAGGAGGCAGGTTATATAAGTGATAAAACGCTAACACTTCACATGTTCGACACAAGCTTCAATTACACGCATTCGGATACTTTTAAGAGGAAGGTAACCTTTGAAAATGATTTCCTTTCTCTCGGTTAAAAATTATGTATTTAAAAGGTTGGGAGGCAAAAATATGTGTGTGGTACCTTGAAATTTCCCAAATCAAACCCTTTCTTCCTGTAATGTATTCAGTTGATGGGTCTCTTAACTAGATGTGATGTTGCATTCACACAGGGGACAGGTCACGTGTTTGCCTTTGGCGTGAAACTGACAGCCACTTTCGGTTTTTAAAAATGTGCCTTTTAAGCAGTGGAGGTAATTCTAAGAAGAAAACAAACAAACAAAAAAAGCAGTCCCAAAGCAAATTAGCCTCCAGCTGGGGAAAGCTGGGTTTCATGGCTGTCAGTTTTTTATCTTGGTGAGAGAAACTGGCGAAGAATCCAAGGCAAGCTTGTAGGAGACTCTGGAGAGCTGAGAGGCAGAGATGAGAGAGGCAGGGCCATTGGCTGGGCCTCCTGGTGGGGACCCGGCTCTGTCACAGCCACTCGGTCACCCAGAGCCCACTGTCTCCCTGCCGTGCCTCAGTTTCCCCAATTGGACCAGTCCTTCTCTGTGGTCCCTCCCCAATTAAAACTTTAAATTGCTGAAAGACAATAAATATTGGGGGAAATGAGGGAAGTATAATCCTGGTGAAGTGGGGATTATTTAATTTAAGGAATAAAAATGAGGGAAAATGCCCTCCTGTCTTCTACAGGGAGGACATTGACTAATGTAACTGTAAATGAAAAGTCAGAATTTGCAATACAGCTTCACACTCATTGCCACATTTAATCCCTGCCCCCCGCCTGGAACCCTGTGCTGTCCTCGGCCGCTAAGTCATCTCCAACTGTATGCGACCCCATGGACTATAGCCTGCCAGGCTCCTCTGTCCACGGGATTCTCCAGGCAAGAGTACTGGAGTGGGTTGCCATGCCCTCCTTCAGGGGATCTTCCCAACCCCGGGACCTAATCCCCATCTCTTTTATCTCCTACATTGGCAGGTGGGTTCTTTACCACTAGTGCCATCTGGGAAGTCCCCATAATCTTAGGAGGTGGATATCATCACCATCAACTCATAGATGTGGAACCAGAAACTCAGGAAATGAGTGTGCCAGGGAGTCAACCGGAACTGGGTTGTAGTTGTGCTGCCTTTGCATCACATGCAGGAGCCTAGGTTCTGAGTCCTGGAAAAAGAAAAGGGCCCTAAGGGTGGTCTGCACCATTATGAGATTCCCAAATGCTGAGAATGAGCATGACTACCCTGTGGGTTTGCAGAAGGCTGGCATCTCTCTCCTGGGAGTCAATCACAGAGGCCCCACCCTTCTCTAGAGGACTAAATGAGAAAAGGTAGTCCCACGGGATTAGCCTCTGGGCTTCGTTCCTGGTGAAACTTGGTTGAAGAAATCTGCAGCTGAGACTGCAATGAAGCTTCTCACTCTCCCCTCCAGGGCTCTGCAGGGGCCTCCCCATTGGCAGGGTTTCAGGGTGACACCTGAGCAGTCAGTTGCCAGAAGAATCGCTGCCCACATCCCTCCAGCCCTAGGACTGGGGGCCCCAAGAGAGGAACTTACACTTGCCTAGAGATGGTGGACCCTTGTTCACATGCTGGGGAGGAACAGGGGGCATGTACCACCTTAGGGTCAACTTCTGTATTCATCTCTTCTGGACCCTTCCACCCTCATTGTCCCATTTCAGCCTGATCCCAACATCCCAAATTCAGTACCATCCAAACACCAGATGCTCTGAAGCAGCTCGGTAAGACAGTGAAGCTCAACCTGGCTATTTCACGAGCCCCAAACCAATTCAAAACAAAACACATCATTGACAGCTGATGGCTCAGTCTTCACTGTTTCTTGCTTACACCCTAGTCAGGGAGAGGTGCAGTTAGAGGTGGATTCTGCTGACTGCAACCCCAGAGAGACCCAGGGAGGTAGGACTTACACCGGAACTCCCTGCTCAACCCCAGGCCCCCTCAGTCTCTTCTCTGTATCTGCGACACTTCTTGCATACCCTGTTGTCATCTCAAACTCAATATGCCTGAAACGCGTATTTGAAACCTAGCTCATCATCTTTCCACCCAGCTGCCTTAACCTGTTTCCCCAATGAACAAGATTTATTCTACAATCTTCTCAGTCACCCAGGCTTAGAAGTTTGGCATCACCAGAAAATTCCACTCCATTTGCTAGTGACCATCTTTAAGGTGTGCCTTCTTACCCTCACGATTCCCTAGTGGCTCAGACAGTAAAGCGTCTGCCCGCAATGCGGGAGACACAGGTTCAATCCCTGGGTTGGGAAGATCCCCTGGAGAAGCAAGTGGCAACCCACTCCAGTACTATTGCCTAGAAAATTTCATGAATGGGGGAGCCTTGGTGGGCTACAGTCCACGTGGTCACAAAGAGTCGGACATGACTGAGCGACTTCATGGCTTCTTACCCTCATCTTATTGTTATGGCCGTGTGCCATGCTAAGTCGCTTCAGTTGTGTCTGACTCTGTGCGACCTTATGGACTGTAGCCTGTTGGGCTCCTCTCTCCATGGGATTCTCCAGGCAAGAAGCCTAGAGTGGGTTGCCATGCCCTTCTCCAGGGGATCTTCCCAACCCAGGGATCGAACCCATGTCTTTTATATCTCCTGCATTGGTAGGCAGGTTCTAGTGCCTGGGCAGCCCCAGTAGTTACAGCATACACCGGCAATGCCCCACCCACAGCCTCTGGCCTTACACCTTTAGCACAGGCCTGAATCCCAATACCCAGCTCCTGTACTCCATTGCCTAAAGACTTCTTTGAGGCTTCTAAGCCCACTCTAATCTCCTTTAGGGCAGACCAGAGGGGCCAGGGAATTAACTGCCTTGGCAAGAGCCTTCAACAAGGAACTGCAATTCCTTCAGCCCTCAGATGGGATCATTCCTGGGTCCCAGAGTTTCCTCAGCAGAGTTAAGCTCCATCCACCCACAGGGTAAGAAAGATGGCCAGGCTAGACCAGGCCCAGAGGACGTCACCCAGAGTAGCTTGAGGATGTATCTCCAGGACAGAAAGACAGGACCAAGGCTGAAAGGAACCAGTGGCAGGACTGCAGCGAGGAAGGCTTGTACTTAAGCCCCTGGGAGGAGCCCAGCCTCAGGAGGAAGAATTGAGCAGGTGGGCTGGGATGGGGGAGGCGTGACCTGAAACAGACCAAAGGCCCTGGAGAGGGCCAGTGTCTCAGGGGCAAGTCTAGGGGAAAGACACCCCAACAGTCACTTTGGAAAACTCAGTATCATGAAGTTGAACTTCTGCATAACTGTTTACCCAACAGCTCCACTCCTGGACTCATGCCCCACAGGGAGGCAGGAATGTGGTCTTTGGAAGACCTTAGTAACATCCCTATCTACAAGAGCGCAAAATAGGAAAGCATTGAAACCCTATCTAGGGTTGATGGATACATAAATGGTTGTTGCATATTCATACAGGAGAACCCTAGCCATCAAAAGGAGCAAAGTACACAAATTAATGCAACCAGGTGGATAAGCCTCACCTCCACAGTAGCACACAAAGGAAGTCACACACAGGGAGAGGGGAGGACCAAGCACAGGCTGTAAGTATGTTTGCTTGAGGTTCAGAACAGCACAGGTAAATGCACTCTTAGAAGTCAGAGGGGCGGGCACAGGGAGAGGGCACAGATGATTTCCGGAGGCCAGTACAGCTGTTTGCAAAAATTCTTCAGTTATCCAGCTGTGATTTGCGAGTTTTTCTTGTCATATACTGTGTTACACTGCAATAAAAAGTGTCCTTAAGAGGCCCTAGGGACTTTGCTGTGCTGGATGGAGAGGTGTGTTGAACCATCATATTGAACCAAACCTGCCAGTACATACCATCTGCCGACAGATGGTCTGCGCGTGTTGAATGAATGAATGAATGAGTGCACAAACTCACCAACAAATGAACAAGGAAATAATGAACAAATGCATGCATGAAGCAATGAGTGCATGAGTCGGGAGTGAATGAACATATGAACTGACAAACTAAAGGATGAAAGACTGAAGAAATCGCCGAGGACTGAGTGAGGGTCCGGGTGCACGAATGGACAAAGGAAGAATAACGGAATGAATGAAAGGCCACGCCACAGAAGTCAGAATGAATGAAACCAAGGGTGAAAGGCACAATAAACCAACACCTGAATGTGTGTGAAGAGATGCCTGCAAGCAATCAGAGTGAATGAACAAACACTGAAGAGGTGAACAACTGAGTGGAAGGACAGCTAATGCCTGAGTGGAATCCTGAAACGGGTATGTCCCCGGGGGAACCAAACCCCAAAGTCCAAGGGCAGCATCTTCTCCCAGACATGAGGCCAAGGCCTTGGTGGATCGGCAGCAGAAGTCCCTTAGGTGCCCTCATTTTAGATTTAATAAGAATATTATTGAGCAAACGTCAGCTGAAGTTGCAGAGCACACTGCTTGGCAGGATTAACTCTGGTTCAGAGGGAAGAGCTAAATGGAATTGACTACATTGTTTTCACAATTAGGTCACAGATAATTACCTATTATGTAGCAAACCCCCAGCATGATTTTAATAATTGCTATTTAAATAACACATTTTCACTGTCTCCTTATAAATTAACCTCTGGGAGGTGTAATTACTGTCTGTGTGGGAAAGTTTGTTGAGCAGACTGGGAATGAGGAAGGGGTTGGCTCGTCACTGTAATCACCCCAGGAGCCCCCGAGGCCAGGAGATGCTGGGGACAGAGCTCAGGTTTGGGAAAACCTGGGTCCAGGACATCAGGGCCTGCTCAGCGCCCCCTGTGAAGTGAAGATGGTCTCCAAACGCCCTAACTCCCCAGGCTATCCAGGAACTCTCACTCTAGACCCAGGTCAGGCTCGGAGTTAGTCACCCCCCAACTGTGTCCCCACAGCTCAAGCACATCCTCATCACAGGGTAACAGGGTCTCCATTTCCCCCCACCAGACTGAAGGCAGGATCTGTTTCTTCCTCAGCACATGCTCAGCTCCCAGCCCAGGGTCTGCACACAGTAGGTGCTCAGTGAATGCTGGGGGAGGAATGCGTGGGTCTTGCAGGGCAGTGTGCGTTTGGGAAGCTGCTTCAGCTCCTTTCAGAGCCACAAGGTTTGACGAGCAGGTGGCCACTCACCATTTTTTCAAGGAGCTTGTCATGTGGCCCCATCACTGGCACTCCTCCATGTCACTTGTTCCCTGGACTCCACCTGCGTCTGCACGGCTCAGCCCCTCCCCACTCCCTGTGCACTGCCTCTAGGACCTGGTGGGCCTGAATGTATGGGAACAAGATGGTGTAATTGTGCACAGAATGAATATCCACAGACTCTTTTACGGGACAGGGCTCTGCTCTGATCAAAATGCATGAGGGTTAATGCGTCTCCAGGTCCCCACACTGACCCTGACCCAGTGCCAGCACTGACCAGAGGTCAGCATGTGGTCTAACCCCCCACAGGGATGGAGGGGGATCTGCCCAGTCCTCTGTGAGCACCTGGAGGAGCTGGATGGAGGATCCAGGTCCCTAAAAACGACCTGCATGTCACCCCTGCTATCCATCCTGTGGACTGAATGCTGTGTATTTGCTCCTGTGACTCTGGAATTTCTTTCTACTTCAAGAGTCTACTTTCCTGAATAGTTCAGCTCACTCAAACTGTCTCTCTTTCTCTGAGGCCTTGGAAACCATACCTGACAAGGTCTCACCTGCAAATGTGACAGACAGTCCATCACTCCCTTGTTTGTGTCTGACCCTCCTGGCAATTTGGATGACACCTAACTCCTCCCCCAATCAGCCCTGATGGAACTGACTATGGCAGGGGGACAGAGACAGAAGAGCAGCCTAAGGTGGAGGCTGAGCTGATCGCAAGGGCCTGAACTCCATGGGGAGAAGTGAGGACTCTTCCCATCAGCAAGAGGAGCAGGTTGGGGGAGCACAGTAGTGAGTTCCCTGCAGCCAAGATGAATGGTGCCCTCATCCAGGGAGTCAGGAGCCTGGAGGTGACCCCTGGTGGGCCCAGGGGATCCATGACCATAAGGTACCTTGGTGTCTGTCACCTGTAAAACTTCCATCAGTTCCAGGACCTACCTGTCTCCCAACTCTCCATGGTGTTGGACATAGAGACCAAATGACCGTCTGACCAGTCACCTCCATGGGCTACGCCTGGTGGGGCTGTCCTGGCTGGACTCCTCCATGCCCTCTGCTTGCCCAGAGCAAGTCCAGCTTCAAAGGGGCAGCCCTGGCAGGTGTCCCGGGATACTAACAACAGGCCACCTCTGGCTGGGGAAACCACAGGTCTTCAGACAGGCGGCTGAGACTCCTCTTATATTTTCTTCATTCTTTAGTTTGTTCTTGGCCATCACAAATTGACCTTGGAGACAGAGGAAGAAGCTATAAAAATTAAAGGAGAAATAGGCAGCAGTGACTCCCACGAAATGATATCATTTCCTTCTACACAATTAAACATAGACATTTAAAACATTCTGGTCACACGCTGCACTGACTCCAATTAGGGAAGATTATTTGATAATAAAAGGACTGGAAGTGTCTGTCTTGGTCAGTTCAGGCTGCCACAACAAAATGCCACAGGTTGGGAGGGTTTAAACCACAGACATTTCTTCTCACAGTTCTGGAAGTTGGAAGTCCAAGATCAAGGTGTCAGCAGGGTGGTTTTCTGGAAGGGTCTCTCTTCCTGGTTTGCAGACGGCCACCTTCTCACTGTGTCATCACATGGCCTTTCCTCGGTGCTCACCTCCAGGGGAGAGAGCTCTGATACCTCTCCCTCTTCTAAAGGTGCTAACCCTTCAGACTAGAGCCTCATTCTTATAGTTTCATTTCATCTTAACTGCATCCTTATAGGCCCCGTCTCCTAATACAGCCACACTAGGGGTTAGGGCTTCACTGCATAAGTTTGGACTAGACACAAATATTCAGCCCATAAATCCATAACACCGGCATTTAAAGAGCAAAAGAATCACAGTCTTCAGAGTCAGACAGCTCCAGATTTAAGTCTCAGCTCAGCCGCTTCCTTGTATGAGTTTCATTCACTTTCCAAACCGCCATCTTCTCATTTCTAGGGTGGGAGATGACCTACTCTCACAAGGTTGCTGGGTGGGTTTTTAAATAGGTTTCTCAACCTCAGCATTTTTGACATTTGGGGCCAAATGATTCTTTTCCTGGGGGCCTTTCCTGCACATTGTGGGTTTTTAGCAACAGACATGGCCTCTTCGTGTTAGATGTCAGGAACACACTCCCCACCCCACCCCCACTGAGCTATCACAACCAAATTCATCTCCAGACATTGCCAGATGTTCCCAGAGGGGCAGAAAACAACCCTCGTTGAGAACTACTGCCTCAAATAGAGCAATGTGAGTGAATGCAGCTTCTGGAATATCTCGAGCATCAAAAAAAAAAAAAAAAAAAAAAACGGTAGTAGTTGTTATCGACTAAGTGAAGAATAAAGATAAAGGCAAGGTTGTCTTGGGAGAGATGCTTCCTGCCTCTTTGCCTCTTTGGAAATTCCCTTGATGGGCTGCTAAGCTAGTTTGATAATCTCTTATCCTTCTGATAAAATAAAGCTCGACTGCAGAAAGCTTTATCATCAAACAAAAAAAGGAAAGAGAAAGTGCTCACACTGCAATGTCCATAAAATCAATTTCTTACGCAAGGTCCCTGGTTGCTGAGAGGTGGAGGGCAGCCCCTCGCCCCTGCCTGTGTCCCCCGCACTGAGGAAGAGATGGCAGAGTCTCGCTGCATCCCCACAATAGCTGCAAAAGGGGCATCATCCTCCCGTCCAGCAGATGAGGAAACCAAGGCTAAGAGAGGTGATGTCACTTCAAGGTCATGTGATGCCACCTTCCTAAGCACCTATCAGGTGAGACCTAGCTATAGGGTAAGGGAGTTAGAGAAGGTGAGGTTCAGAAAAAGAAGGAGAACAGCACTTTACAGGAACAGATCACCTTTAATGAGGTGAGAAGGGGCAGCAATCAGATTAGTGAGCTGCTGCACTTATCCAAGAAAAGAGTAAGTATACATAGGCATGTATGTGGAAAGCTACTGTCTTAAGGGGGCCTGTTCTTCTCCAAGGCTGTTCGGAGTAGTTATCTCTTAAACGACTGGGGCAAGGAATTTTGGAGATCAGCCAGAGGCTGGACCGGCTGGTAGCTGGGCGTCATCAACCTAGTGTCCATTTTTTTCTTCGGGTGAGAGAGTTCTTTGTTTTGCATAGAATGGTGGGGAGGACCTGGAGGGGAGTTTTAACTCCAGGCTATTTTGAGCCCTGTAACTTTCCTTCAGTAGCAATGACCAAAGTCCCTGCTCCATGGAGATGCCATTGTGCTGAGGAGCACCAGCCATAGGGGTGAAGACATAGTACATGTCAGGTGGTGGTCAGTGCAGAGGAGAAAAATCAAGCTGGATCTTAGGCAGCCTTATTTGTCTTAATGAAGCACCTGCCCATTTCCTACTGCCCCAAGGCTTCCCAGAGCTGCTTTCTGCTGGAGAGCCTCCTGGACACAGAGAACACTCTTAAAAATGGAAAAATGGCTGCATGGAGTAGGACCGAGGGCCCTTAGCTCCCTTCATTCACTTACTCACTCACTCATCACCCAGGCCAGCCTCAGTGCAAGTCCTTGGAACCAGGCACACCAGGGCCCTCCCTCCTGGGACTCACACTCCAGCTGGGGCCCTGATCCTACAGTCAGCACACACCACGTGGTCATGCCAGCTCCTGGCCTGTCTCAGCCCTGAGTCCCTTGTCTGTATGATGCAAGTGGTAACGACACTTGCTGGCCCATCCCCAGTGCTGGGAACGTGCTGAGGGTTCACGTGCTTCCTCTCTGCCCCAGCCTCACGATGCCTGGGGTAACCACGATGCACAGATTAGGAAACTGAGGCCAGGAGAAGTGACAGCAGCTGCCTGACCTGAGAATCAACAAGTGGCTTCAGGGTCAGAGGACCCCAGTGTGTGTCCAGGCTTGGTCGTTCCCCAGCTGGGTGACCTCAGCAAGCCTTTTACCACCCAGCCTGTGTCCTCGTCAGCAAAGTGGTTTATGGTGTTACTTGCCCTGCAGGAAATAAGCTAGAGGGAGAGGGAGGGATCCCCTGCAGGGATGTTCAAAGGGAGAGGGAGATGGTGCTCAGAACTCATAGGACATGCCTGGTGCAGAGTGACTGTGGTCACAGTGATAGCGACTCCTTGTCCTGTGGTGGTCACTGCATGGGTCCTCCTGGCAGCCCTTAGATAGACATGCTGTTATAACCCTTATCCAAAGATGCTGTGGTCTCCAGTTTGCAGGTGAGCAAACTGGGACTCGGCAGAGGAAAGTCACCAAGCCGTTTGCCCAGATCACACACAGATGTGAAAAGCAGAATCAGGATTCTGCCTTAGAGAATTCCACCTGTGCTTTTAACTGCAAGGATTTTTTCTGTTTCCGCTTGTGTTATTATTCCTTCTCTCCCTCTAGCTTGTTTCCTGCCACCCATTCATACTGATCAGGTTTTATTCCCTCTTTTCCCTTTACTGGTTTGGAAATTCCATATTCTAGTCTCTCTCTTAATTGTTTGGCCTTAAAAATCATAATAAGCACACTTGACTGAACACAGTCTAAGGCAGATCAGTATCCCTGCTCTGCCTCCCAACAGCACAAAGACTCAGAATTTGCTTTCTCTGGTGGTCTTTCCACCTCAGTGTTGTGCGTTGCAGACCTGTGGTCCCAGCGCTTGATGTCTCCACATCGGCTGTAATTAATATGTCCGGTGGTACCACCCCTATCTACTACTATCTGCTCCAGATTTATTCATCTTTTTTGCTATCTGTTGCTGGTTGGATCCTCTCTTTCTTTCTAGGCTCAATGGCCTTTTTCTGAGTGAATTTTTTTAATCAGTTTTTTAAAAGGTTTTGCAAGTGTCTCGTTTTCTTAAAATGTATTTCTCATTTAATTTTGAATGATTTAGCTGAGTCTAGAATTTCCCTTCGCTTATTTCGTTTGGCACTAAAATATCTCACCTCCTGGCTCTCTGTCCTCTACTATGTCTAGGGAGAATCTGCTGCCTGTTTGTCATTCCTGGTAAGTAATCTCTCTAGCTTATTTTTTTCTAAAAAAAAAAAACTTTTTATTTTGTATTGTAACAATATGATAGCTTCAGGTGAACAGTGAAGGGACTCAGTCATACATATACATGTGTTCATTTTCCCCCAAACTCCTCTCCCATCCAGGCTGTCTCTGGCTACTTTTTAAAGATTTTCTCTTTTCTTGGCATGCTGCATTTTCACTATAGTATATGTCTAATCATGGTTTTAATTTTATGTAACCTTCTTGAGGTTATTAGAGATGATTAAAGAGGGAAAAGGCACTGGTTTGTGAGTTGGAGGAAAGAAATTTGCCTAATATATCAGCATGTTATTTTTATTAATAGTATCTTAATCTTTGGAGGGCTGCTATAACAGAACACTATAGATTGGGTGGCTTATAAACAACAGAAATTTATTTCTCACAGTTTTGGAAGCTGGGAAGTCCAAGATTGTGTGGACAGATTGAAAGCCCAAATCCTGCTTCTCTGTCCTCATATGGTGGAAGGGGCTTGGGGAGCTCTCTGGGGTCTCTTCTAAAAGGTCACTAAACCCTCTCATGAAGGCTCCACCCTCATAATCTAATCACCTTCTGAAGGTCATACCTCCTAATACCAACATGTTGAGGACGTCATGGGGTTTCAACATACAAATTTGGGAGGATGTATTCAGTCTATACAAATATTCATATTACTAATTACTGATAAGCATCATAGCTGGCATACGTTGAGGGCTTACTTTGTGCCAGGCACTACTCTAAGTGGTGTGTGTGTGTGTGTGTGTGTGTGTGTTCAGTTCAGTCACTCAGTCGTGTCCGACTCTTTGCAACCCCATGAATCGCAGCACGCCAGGCCTCCCTGTCCATCACCAACTCCCGGAGTTCACTCAGACTCAGTGTCCATCGAATCAGTGATGCCATCCAGCCATCTCATCCTCTGTCATCCCCTTCTCCTCCTGCCCCCAACCCCTCCTAGCATCAGAGTGTGGTCTCAGTTTATTTCATCCTTCAAACTCCTTCTAAGGAGAGTACTAGTATTTTCCTCATTTTACAGATGAGGAAACTGAGGCAGAGCAGTTGAATTCACTAGAGAAAGGGAGTTAAGTGGAAGGTGAGGGTGGCATGGGCCTGGAGGTCAAGCAGGTCGGAGTTCGCATCCCCATCTGGCCCATCGCCAAGCTATGTGGCCTTGAGCAAGTGACTCCCCCTTTGTGAGCCTCTGTCAAATGCAGGATGGGCTAGGACCCCTGCAGGACCTGAGGCCTGTCAGGGGCTGCAGAGATGAGCGTCCCCCCTCCCTCCCTGAAGTTACAGTTGGTGCCAAGTCTCTGTTCTGGTTCCAGGCACCCTTGGGGCTGGGACGCCCAGAGGAGGGGATGGTCCTTTGGAGAGAGGCGGGGGCTGCCTGCGCCACCTTCTGGGAATTGCCAGGAGTCTGGGGGGCCCAGAAACCCTAGGGATATGAATACTCGTGTCATTGCTGGAGTCCAGAGCCCCCATGTCAGGGAGCATCAGACCCTCATCACCAGCTCTGCAGCCATCCTCAGAGTGGTGAGCTCTGCAGATGAGGCTGGCCTCCAGAACACAAGGATATCTTTGAATACTTCTTAATGAAAAACATATTTACGTCCAAGCCAAAATTACATTGTCAGCAGTTAATTATCACTTGTCAAACAACTGTGTGCCCAGATTGTGGGTTTAATTTTCATATAGGTTTGCAAAAGCCTTGTTCCTCTTGTTTGATGAGGTCTCTGAGAGAGAAAGAGAGGCATTCATTGTTGGAAAGAATCCTTTTTTTAAATCATATTTTTAAATAAACAGGTTTCCTTGGTGTCTGAGTCAGGGTTCTTTGCAAGTAACAAAAACACTCAGTGTAGTTTAGACAGAGAGAAAGAAGCTGAAGTGAGGGCGCATTCCAGGGCTGGAAAGTATATGGGCCCCGTCCTGGTCAGGGTCTGACTCTGGGAAAGTAGGAAGAACTTCGGACTGAGTGGGGCTATAAAAACAGAAAGACAAGGCAGCCATTCACCCACCAGGTGGTCAGAGCCATCAGGAAGAGGGCTGTGTGTCTGGTGAGAAGGAAAGGCAGAAACGGGTACCTTGGGGGCTGGTAGTTCATGCAGGTTTGGGTGCATTAAACTCTGGCAAGGAGCTGGGAGAAGATGGATAGCCCATTGTGGAGCTGGGCAAGAGGTGTATCTTCTTTTTTTTATAAGTCTTTTAAATTAACTAATTTATTTTAATTGGAGGCTAATTACTTTACAATATTGTAGTGGTTTTCCATACATTCACTTGAATCAGCCATGGGTGTACATGTCTTAAAGACAAAGTTGTAAATTCAGCCCAGACCCACTCACATCAGTCAAGGAAAGGACTTGTGCCCTACCAGGGGGTACTTCTCCCCAGCTCACAGGAAGGTTCACCTGACGGAGCTCCCCAATGCCAGCACCATCCCTCCAGCTACCAGGGCACCTGCTGGAACAGGAATTCTGCTGAGGGTTTCCCCAGGTGCGGCGCTTGCATCCCGGGATAAGAACTCAGATGTCTGAGTGGCTGGTGGCATTGGTGATGTGATGGCTGGCTGGTGACGAGGAAGCCGTAGGGGTGGATGAGCCAACCTGGGAGGGAAAGACTGGGGCAGAGGGCTGTCAGTGTGAGTCCTGGTCTCCTGGGGTCCATGCAACCCCAATACAGAGCCGCTCAGAGCTCAGAATGGGAAGGAGAAATGCAAGTGGAATCAATGAGGGCCCATTGATTCCAGGGCTGGCAGGGGCGCAGGGAGGTCACCTCACTACTCAGCATACAGGGGGCACTAGTGGTAAAGAACCCGCCTGCCAACGCAGGAGGCAAGAGACCCCGGGGTCGGGAAGACCCCTTGAAGTGGGAAATTGCAGCCCTCTCCAGTATTCTTGCCTGAGAAATCCCATGGATGGAAGAGCCTGGCAAGCCATATATAGTCTCTGGGGTCGCAAAGAATTGGACACGACTGAAGCGACTTAGCACACACTGTCTGGAATGTCCCAGAACAGTCACACCTGCATGAGAACCCTGGGGAGAGTACTCAGAGCCCAGCCCTGGGTCCTGAGGAGCCAGCTGGGAGCCCCGGCCCAGCGCCCAGCATCTGTGTGAAGCTGGGCAGTTCCTGAGCCAGGCCTGTGACCCCCTTGTGAGAACAGGGGTGTCCCTAGAAGCTGCTCCAACAAAGGTCCGTCTAGTCAAGGCTATGGTTTTTCCAATAGTCATGTATGGATGTGAGAGTTGGACTATAAAGAAAGCTGAGCACCGAAAAATTGATGCTTTTGAACTGTGGTGTTGGAGAAGACTCTTGAGAGTCCCTTGGACTGCAAGGAGATCCAACCAGTCCATCCTAAAGGAGATCAGTCCTGAGGATTCATTGCAAGGACTGATGTTGAAGCTGAAACTCCAACACTTTGGCCACCTGATGCTAAGAGCTGACTCATTTGAAAAGACCCTGATGATAGGAAAAATTGAAGGCGGAAGGAGAAGGGGACGACAGAGGATGAGATGGTTGGATGGCATCACCGACTCAATGGACATGGGTTTGAGTAAACTCTGGGAGTTGGTGATGGACAGGGAGGTTTGGCATACTGCGGTCCATGGGGTCGCAAAGAGTCAAACACAGCTGAGCGACTGAAGTGAACTGAATTGAGAAGCTGCTCCATAGGACTGCTGTGACCAGTAAGGAATAGCATCTCATTGAGGACAGCGTCTCACACGGGAAGCCGAGTCAGCATGCAGGGAGCTCACTGCCTCAGCAAATGTCCACCAGAGCCCACCTGAGGGGCCCCATCTCAGCAACAGGGAGAAGCTCAGGTTCTAGAAAGAGGAGACACCCCAACATTAACAGTGGACTGTGGTGTGGATGCAGATAGTAAGAGTTAGGAGTAAAACGCCACTGGGAGAGGGGAGAGGGTCGAGGGTCTTGAAGTTCACTGTTGACAGGGGTCAAGGAAGGTCAGACCAGGTAACAGTAGGGCAAAGACCTGAAAGAAGGGAGGGAGGGAGCAGATAGACACAGGAAGGGCTCCAGGCAGAGGCCCAGGGCCAGGCCTTGAGGAGGAGCAGGCACTGGGTTCCTGGTCCAGGAAGGATGGAGGGCTGGGAGCAGGGAGGGAGTGAGGGGGATGGGCTCGGGGTGGGGGAGATGCAGGGCCCGGGGCCACCTCATCGTGGACTGTGTCCTCATGAGGCAGAAACCCTGGTGTGTGGAGCAGAGCAGGGGCGGCCCCTCTCTGAGTCTCACAGGGTCACCCAACTCCTACGGGGAGAGTGACGGGAGCAGGGACAGGGCAGAGGCAGGGACCAGGCAGGAGCCTGCTGCCCCAGTCCAGGCAAGATGGTGGTGGACCAGGGTGAAGGACTGAAGAGCAGGAGAAGATCCCAGGTGTGGAGTCACGTGAAGGTTAGCTAATAGGCCCCAGGGATTATTCACTCCATAAATTGTAATAATTATTTGTTCTTAAAACTTCATACTATTTCACCCAACATCCTCTTATAGGAGGCTACTTTGACCTTTGTTATTTTGAAGGGTTGCTTGTTTTTATATTCTATCCTAATGTATCCTGACAGTTATACCAATTCTAAATTAATCATAAAGCAATACTTGCATGTGTGTATGTGTTCAGTCATTCAATCGTGTCCAACTCTTTGGGACCCTATGGACTGTGGCCTGCCAGGCTCCCCTGTCCATGGGATCTTCCAGGCAAGAATACTGGAGTGGGTTGCCATTTCCCACTCCAAGCGATCTTCTCAACCCCGGGACACAACCCGAGTCCCTTGTGTCTCCTGCCCTGGCAGGTGATTTCTTTACCACTGTGCCACCTGGGAAGCCCCATACTTGTATATAAGCAGGAAAAAGATTGAAGAAAGTAGAAACAACTGTCTTTGGGAAGGGAGCTATCCAGGATTTATAACCTCTTTTATATTAATGTTTGCACTTTCCAAACATTAATTTCCAAAGTAGGCATCGTTCACATTGAGGGGAAAGGTCAGTGTTATTAAGGAGAGTGCCGGGTCCTGGCCAGGCCACCCTGTCCCAGGCTGTATCTCGGGCTCCAGACTCACTGAGTGTCTGTCTCACCCAATTAGCCCTTTATTACTGATCGTTTTGTTCTCTAATTGTCCGCCCTGCATAATTTAGCATGCTCATATACTGTCTTGTTCTCCAGCATTTAATTTAGTGTCTCTTGGCCTCAGTTTCTCATTGCCAAGTGCAAATGTGGCAGAAAGGGAGATCTCTAGTGGCCTCTCAACCCCAGCCCTCCCTCGGGGCCTGAAGTAGTAAAGCTGACTCTATGCTAAGCCCTGTGCTCAGCCCTTTGCATGCACTGGCTCATTTAATCAACAATCTATAAAGGAGGCATTAAGATGAAGCTACAGAAGCACAGAGAGGTTCAGAGACTTATCCAAGGTCACACAGCTCAGAAGTCAGCCTTGAGCCCTGGCAGTCTGCTCCCTAGTCCCTGCTCTTCTTGCTCTACTGAATGTGCCTGGACTCTGTGCCAGAGGCTTGAGAAACTATCAGAGTAATAATAATGGAATCTATCACTGAGTGTCACAGGTGTTACCACATCTAAGTCTGGCCCCCACCCCCTAAGGCAGACGTTTGTATCTTCAACTCACACATGAGGGCCCTGAGCTCAGAGACGTTAAGTGACTTCCCCAAGGTCCCATAGGGAGGACACGGCAGAACCCGGACTGGAAAACAGGCCAAAGCCTGGGGTCTAACGAGGGCGTGGGGCTCGGGGCCGTTGGCAGGGGCTGAGCCTCCTCCATCAGGGTTTGCAATCAGATGCAGCCACACCCCAGGAGATGCCCCAGAGCTTAAAGGTGAGATGCTGTCCTGAGCACACGCTGGGAAAGAGCAGGAGGCGCAGAGTAGGGATGAAGCAAGCCTGGAAACCAAAGGGCCAATGTATCTGGACCTAGATGGGCTCCCTGCAGGAGCCCAGGTGCTGAGAAGGGCAGCATCACTTTATGGCCAAATCATCTACCTGGTGGAGACTGTGAGGCACAGTGATGTGGCTGGCTGCTGCCTAGGCTCTGGGGGGAATAACAGTGGGTCCTAAATCTAGCAGGAATTTCTTTCTCAACACAGTTGTTCTAGTTGTCATTGTCATGGCTGATAACATTTTGACAGCCATCAACCCAGAAAGTCTGGATGGGGCCCTGGAGAAAGGAGAGGCCTGGGATGGCTTGGACAGGATTTCCAAGGGAAGAAGGGGTGACTCGAAACCTTGGGGAGACTCAAGTTGGGAGGCTGCCAGCCTGACCCACAGGTGGGGCATTTCATAGTCCCAGAAGCTATACTCACTGAATGTTAGAATCAGAGGATGTTAATGCCAAGTGGAAGAATAAATGTTATAATCTTTGAAGATGAAAAATGCTCTTTCCCCTGCCCTCTTGGGTCTCTTCCTGTTGCCCATCATCAGGTGAGCCCCCAGTGCCTAGATCATAGGCTGGCACAGAGCAGGTGCTCGGAAAACTGTTGGATGAGAGATTGGTTGCCTGAGTGGGCCTCAGTTTCCCCATCTGTAAATGAGGAAGTCAATTCCAGGTTCTATCTCCCATCCCCCTTCCTCTCCTCACCCCCAAGGCCATCTCTCTGGGAACCTGGAAGGGCCGAGAAGGCTGGAAATAGTGGGCATGCTCACAGACCTGAAGAAGGGCCTGCAGAGGTGACAGCCGAGCCCTCATCCTGCAGGGCTGGGCTGCAAGTTTCATTTCACACTTGGTACCCAAGCTGACATTATGGTGCTGGCCAGGAGCCTCGTATACAGTTATTAAATGTGATCCGCTGTAGGTGTATAATTGTTGGAAGTGCTTTTGCATACTTCATTAAAACTATAAATATAGAGTGCATTATCATATGCTATGTTCTGTGTTAAGGATGTAATGCGTCTATTATTTTCCCCCAAGATGGAGATTGCCAATTCATGATCAAGGAATAATTGATACCATTGACTACACTGTTTATTCATCAACTTGGAAAAGAAATGGCAGCCTCGATGATGGGTAAAACTCCTTACACTTCAAATGGGTCCTGGGGTCCTGGAGTTCCAGGAGGGACAGAGAAGGGTCAGGAAAGAGATCAGCTGCAGCCACCAGCCCGGACCAGGTGACAGTCAGGGCAGGAGGGGTTACCTGAGCACCTGCCTGTGGCTCCACCCAGGGCCTTGCAGGGGATAAGAGCTGGATCCCCGTCTGCTCTCACTCATCTGCAGTTGCCCCTCAGCCTCAGTTTCCTTGGCTGTAAAGTGGGGATGAAAGCAGCTCCCTCCTCGCAGGGTGGCT
The DNA here is from genome assembly GCF_055505025.1 of Bos grunniens. Taxonomy (NCBI): domain Eukaryota; kingdom Metazoa; phylum Chordata; class Mammalia; order Artiodactyla; family Bovidae; genus Bos; species Bos grunniens. Next base: position 13,780,784 of record NC_141166.1, read on the forward strand.
ATGAGGATTAAGGGAGTGTATGCAGTGAATGTGCCCAGGACACACAGGAGGTGCTCATTGGTGTGAACTGATATTCTTGCTGTTGTCACCCAGGACTGAGACAGAGGAGGTACATGGGCCCATTTCTCAGATGGGACTAATTGCTGTGATGGCTCCTGGCTGCTGATACACCCTTGAGCTAGGCACCTGTACATCTGACCCCATGGCCCCTTTACAAGTGCCCTATATGTCAGGTGCTATTCCAGCCCTCTCTCTTCTGGGGGAGGCTGTCCTTTGGGTGGGTCGAGTATTTTCCAGGTCACACAGCCCACAGGGGACAGAGGCTCAGAGCAGAGCTTTGAGGCTAGGCCACCACTCCACACCCAATGTGTCCTGTGACACTCAATCACAAATGCTGATGAGGAGGGGGTAGACACTCATGACTGCCCACCCGATAGCCCACCCCTCCTTCCTTCCCTTGCAGAGCCCTGTGTTTGTCCTGCAGCAACAGGCTCAGACCTGGTGGACCTCCCCAGCCCAGGAGTGAACCCAAGCCTGGCACCCCATCCCCCTTCTCCAGAGATTGTTTTAGAGATGACAGTGTCACCCAGAGCTGGCCATTGAGATGTGAGGAAAAATCTGCTGGTAGAGGGACTGCTTCTGGGAATCATTTTTTCTGGCTTCACTCCACTCCCTTCTTAACTTGAATGCTATTGTAGGAGGTGTGATGTTTGGAGCTGTGGCAGCCATCCTGCAACCATGAGGTAAAACGCTAATGACAAAAAGTGAACACAGCCAAGAATAGTAGAGAGGAGAGAGGAAAGAGCCAGGACTTGTTGACATCTCCGAGCATTTGACCAAGCAGCAACCACCTCTTTTAAAATATCTGGTTATCGCCTGAACCACTGTTTTTGTTTTCTGTTACACGCTCCCCAATGCATCTTAACTAATAGAAGTGATTTCTATATGCCCACCACTCACATACCATAACCCCCACCACACAAGGTCATAGTCACTTGTCCACACCTGTTGCCCTGTCAGACCCTAGAGTCCTGGAGTTGAAGGTTCTGTTTTGTCGATCTTGCAGCTCCCAAGTGTCTCTATCCCTGGTGATTCCCAGTTATTAATACCGTAGCATAAATGATGTGAAGGATGGAATTAATGAATGAAAGAACAATTCATAAACAAATAAGTATAGCAAATGTGTGTTTTGTAAACTGCAAAGCACTGAGCCTAAGTGTGGGGTTAGGTTCTAGCGTGTGAATAAGATGCAGAAGGGATGGATGAGCAGGGTTTAGAGAAAAAGATTCTTTGAGAGGGATCGAGGCTGTGCCTTCTTCCCAGACATCCTCCTGCTTCTGTGTCCTGCTGGACCAGGGGTCAGCTCCTGCCGTTCCCCTGGGCTGCTAGAGTGTTCCACAACCATTACCTCTCTCCCTCCCCAAATAGACCCTGAGAGACAGGCTTTGTGCTCTGTCATTTTCTCTCTAAAAAATTGCCGTGAGAAACCAAATGGTTATCATTACTCCAGCTGCTGCAATTCTTTGCTGTTATTTTTAAAGGTGAAAGAGGAGTGGACCGTGGGAGAGGAGGCGGTAAGGAGGAGTGGAAAGAAACTGTTCAGGGCAAAGGGCTTTCCGAATTTCAGCTCCCAGCTTTGCAGGGAGACTGGATTAAGGGATCAAATCAAATGAATTTTGCCATCAGAGTGAGAGATCTGTCTCCCCCCCCACACCCCCCTCCAAATGCCTTACTTTGACAGTTGGCTTCGAGAGATTTGACAGAATTCATTTTTCTAGCAGACAAGAAAGATCAAGGTATTAAACAAAATGCATTCCACCGTGAGAGCTCTGTTAACTGCTTAACTTAATAGAGGTGAGTTTGCGGCAAATGTGAGAAGTCATCTCTTCCCGTGGAAAATTGCCCATGGAAATTTGCCTGTGGCAGAGAGGGGAGGCAGTGGGCAGGCAGGGCAGAGGTGGAGATAGCCATGCCCTCCCGGGTCCTGCCCTCAGGGTCGCCCTGGGGAAGCCAGCCACACAGAGCCTCGACCTCGGGGCTCAGGACCAGCCACTCCACTCTGGGCCTCGGTTTCCCTTTAGCACACAGGATGCTGTGTGTGCCTTTCTTTAAAAGCTGCCATATTTCAAGTAGACGCATGTTGTGTGTTATCTCACTTTGTCCCCACAACAACCCTTAAGCACTTCACGAAGTCAGACGGGCATGTCACTTACCTGCTCTGACTCTCGGGTTCCTCATCTGCACAAACAGACCTGATGAGATTGACCAGCAAGGGAAGAGCGAGAGTTCAGTGAGCCCATGGATGGAGGTAGGGTACTCAGCAGGCCTTCAGCTGGCTGAAGTCCACAGAAGGCGGTGGCTGGTGAGGGGAGAGAGGGGCCTTTGGAGACGATCCTTGGGTGGAGGGGTGGGCGGCACATGGAAGCATCTGGCAAGCAGTTGCATCCGATGAGCACCGTTAGCGAGGTGAATTCGCTGGCCCTCGGCACGCCCCTCCCACCCTCTGAGTCACTTTTCCGAATCAAAGACAGGGTGAGAATTAACCTTCAGGGCATTATAAGGGGTGAACCCAGCAGAACCTCAGGAAGCAAGCGGTCATTTCCTCCCCACCTAACCCACCCATCAAATCCTAAATGATGATGCTGTGAAAGTGCTACACTCAATATGCCAGCAAATTTGGAAGACTCAGCAGGAGCTACAGGACTGGAAAAGTTCAGTTTTCATTTCAATCCCTAAGAAAGGCAATGCCAAAGAATGCTCCAACTACAGCACAATTGAACTCATCTCACACACTAGCAAAGAAATGTTCAAAATTCTCCAAGCCAGGCTTCAGCAATGTGTGAACCATGAACTTCCAGATGTTCAAGCTGGTTTTAGAAAAGGCAGAGGAACCAGAGATCAAATTGCCAACATCTGTTGGGTCATTGAAAAAACAAGAGAGTTCCAGAAAACATCTATTTCTGCTTTATGACTACGCCAAAGCCTTTGACTGTGTGGATCACAATAAACTGTGGAAAATTCTGAAAGAGATGGCAATACCAGACCACCTGACCTGCCTCTTGAGAAATCTGTATGCAGACCAGGAAGCAACCGTTAGAACTGGACATGGAACAGCAAACAGATTCCAAATTGGGAAAGGAGTATGTCAAGGCTGTATATTGTCACCCAGCTTATTTAACTTCTATGCAGAGTACATCATGAGAAACGCTGGACTGGAAGAAACACAAGCTGGAATCAAGATTGCTGGGAGAAATATCAATAACCTCAGATATGCAGATGACACCACCCTTATGGCAGAAAGTGAAGAAGAACTAAAGAGCCTCTTGATGAAAGTGAAAGAAGAGAGTGAAAAAGTTGGCTTAAAGCTCAACATTCAGAAAACTAAGATCATGGCATCTGGTCCCATCACTTCATGGCAAATAGGTGGGGAAACAGTGTAAACTGTTTTTTGAGCTCCAAAATCACGGCAGATGGTGACTCAGTTCAGTTCAGTTCAGTCACTCAGTCATGTCCGACTCTTTGCGACCCCATGAACCGCAGCACGCCAGGCCTCCCTGTCCATCACCAACTCCTGGAGTCTGCCCAAACCCATGTCCATCAAGTCGGTGATGCCATCCAACCATCTCATCCTCTGTCATCCCCTTCTCCTCCTGCCCTCAATTTTTTCCCAGCATCAGGGTCTTTTCAAATGAGTCAGCTCTTCACATCAGGTGGCCACAGTATTAGAGTTTCAGCTTCAACATTACTCCTTCCAATGAATACCCAGGACTAATTTCCTTTAGAATGGACTGGTAGGATCTCCTTGCAGTCCAAGGAACTCTCAAGAGTCTTCTCCAACACCACAGTTCAAAAGCATCAATTCTTCGGTGCTCAGCTTTCTTCACAGTCCAACTCTCACATCCATACATGACCACAGGAAAAACCATAGCCTTGACTAGACAGACCTTTGTTGGCAAAGTAATGTCTCTGCTTTTTAATATGCTGTCTAGATTGGTCATAACTTTCCTTCCAAGGAGTAAGTGTATTTTAATTTCATGGCTGCAATCACCATCTGCAGTGATTTTGAAGCCCAGAAAAATAAAATCAGCCACTGTTTCCACTGTTTCCCCATCTATTTCCCATGAAGTGATGGGACCAGATGCAATGATCTTAGTTTTCTGATGGTGACTGCAGCCATGAAATCAATATCCCTTGCTCCTTCGAAAAAAAAGTTATGACTAACCTAGACAGCATATTAAAAACAGAGACTTTACTTTGCCAACAAAGGTCCATCTAGCCAAGGCTATGGTTTTTCCAGTAGTCATGTACGGATGTGAGAGTTGGACCATAAAGAAAGCTGAGAGCAGAAGAATTGATGCTTTATGACTGTGGTATTGGAGAAGACTCTTGAGAGTCCCTTGCACTGCAAAGAGATCCAACCAGTCCATTCCAAAGGAAATCAGTCCTGAATATTCATTGGAAGGAGTGATGTTGAAGCTGAAACTCCAATACTTTGGCCACCTGATGCAAAGAACTGACTTACTGGAAAAGACCCTGATGATGGGAAAGATTGAAGGCAGGAGGAGAAGGGGACGACAGAGGATGAGATGGTTGGATGGCATCACCGACTCGATGGACATGAGTTTGAGTAAATTCCGGGAGTTGGTGGTGGACAGGGAGACCAGACATGCTGCAGTCCATGGGGTCGCAAAGAGTCAGACACGACTGAGTGACTGAACTGAACTGGACTGATCCACCTGCAGGTCTCTGGGCCAAGGGCTGGGACCCACCTTCCATTTAGGGTTTGCAGAAATGCCTCTGGGCTATTCCCCAATGTCAGCTTCCCTCCCCAACCCCAAACAGGGCAGACCCTCCTTGTTCCCCGAAATGAGGAGAACCCCCAGTGGTGACTATCCCTATGAGCATTACATCTGCAAATGTCGTCATAGAAATATTCAACTTGGGCAACCCCCTGCCTCCTGGCCAAGGAGTGAATGTGCCTGCATGTGTGTATGTGCACAAGTGTGTGCAAATGAGGGCAGCACCCCATCTCTTCAAGGTCTCTAAGGTGACCTCCAAACGCTGCCTCTGAAGGAGGTTCCCCACAGTCACAGGGGTACAGGGAGAGGTGGAAAGAAGACTAGACCTCAACCAGCAGCTGCCCCCGTGAATTCAGCTCCCGTCCGCTCTGTCTCACCTGTGGACAGAATGCACTTTCAAAGTGTGGCTTCCAGGTGAGTCACACATCATGTATTTGCTGATATGTGCTACTTTGTACTATGTAAGTATTTGAGTCCCGTCCCAAGGTCTGTGATTCTGTCATAGCATGTCTTCATTTTTCAGTCTTATGGAAGCTTCCCAGCAGAAGAGCGGCCTGGGCTTCCATGGGCTCTGAGAAGCTGGCATAGGATGGACACAGGCCCAGGTGGCAGTGCATCACAGAGCAGGTGTGACCCCGCCCACAGGTGCGGGGCCCTTAGAAGTGTGCCTCCCGGGACACACTGGACACAGCTGGTGGGATTCGGTCTTGTACCTTCCTGCCTTGTGGAAGGAAGAGAGGGAGGGAGGAAACTGAATGAGTGAGTGGGTGACTGCCTTCCCCCCACAGCAGTCTGTGAGCAAAAGCCATGCCTACCATCATGACCCCAGAGCCTGGCATGTGTGGAGCCCAGGAGAAATGTTGCTTGAATAAATGAATCAGGGTGCTCCAAGGGGTCCCTTGGAGGTGGTTACCAATGGGTGGTGGGTGGCCAGAAGCAGAAATCAGAAGCCCAGGTCAGAGGGCAGGGAGCTTGGACAGCAAGAAGTAGAGGAGCAAGCCAGGTGTGAGCATTCTGTGTCACCCCAGGGCAGGCCCAGCTGTCTGCTGCAGTCTTGTTTCTGTTCTCTGGGGTGAGTAGCCTTGGGCAAGAAGCTGTTCATAGATGCCAGTGGGCTGACACCCCAGCTTCGTCCCCCATCTGCCTGCCCTTCCCTTATGCCTACTTCCTCCCACCAGGCCTCTGTGTCCATGTCTGATGCAGCACAGTGGCCTGTTCTCACCCCATTCCTGTGCCCACATTCATCCCCAGGCAGACACTCCCTTCTTAACCCGATGCTTTCAGACCCTGCCCACCCTTCACCCACCCACGGCTCTCTGGATTGTCCCAGTCACCTCTGCCCAGAACATGACCACCTCCTATGCCTACAGTATTGAAACCGTTAGGTGTCATTTGGGAAGGCCCTGAAGATCTTTGGTCCTTATGTCTCAGAGCAGAAATAATTCAGTGAGAGGCAAAGTGACAGGTAAGAAGTGATTTATTAGAATAGGATGCTTGTGTGGCTTACAGGTGGGCTGGCAAGAGGGTGCTACCCCAAGAACTTACTGGGCTACAGTTTTATAATCAAAGGGAAAGTGGGGAGGGGGAAGAAGAGCATCTTCTTCCTCATTCTTGAGTAGATGTCATGCTTCCATCATCAGCTCCTCCCCCAGGATGGGCAGGGGAGTTTTCTTGTCCCTACATGGTCAAGCCAGGACTGTCTCTGTAGAATGAGGGTCTTTGCGTTGAAATGCCACCTTTCTGTAAATCACTGTTTTTGTGTGTGCAGAGAGCATGTCCCGGGTTTTATTAGCTTACTGAGCTCACTGGGCAGAATGAGAGTCTCATGCCACCGCTGTTTTATTGTCTGGGGCCTGTCTCAGGCTTCTGCTGCATGGTTTTGTTGCTAAGCAAGCCTGCTTTTTTGAGTAACCATTAACTAACAGGAGGTCTCCCATGTTTTTCCTACTTACAATGCCCTAGTGGGACTAAGTATTTAACCACCTACTTTGTCCCTTTCCTCTGTCCCTGTCAGTATCACTGGTGGAGAAGCCTTGGGGAGCTGCTTAGGATGAAACTGTGCTCATGATGCTGCAGGACTGACGAAGCCAGTGCTGGAGCCAGACCAGCAGCCATTAATGAGCAAACTGCAGGGGCCTGGATGGGCCCCTTGGTGATCCACAGAGGCCCTGCACCTGCCCCTACACCCACAGCTTGTTTTAGGCCTGGGAGGTTTTGCTGGATTCTTACCGGCAAACGTGTGTGTGCTCAGCCACTTCAGTCATGTCTGACTCTTTGTGATCCTGTGGACTGTAGCCCACCAGGCTCCTCTGTATGGGATTCTCCAGGCAAGACGACCGTAGTGGGTTGCCATGCCCTCCTCCAGGGGATCTTCCCGACCCAGGGATCGAGGCCGCATCTCATGTCTGCTGCACTGGCAGGCGAGCTCTTTACCACTAGCGCCACCTGGGCATTCTTACTGGAGGACTCTCCAGATGGGCCATCGGTTCCAAGGCAAGGACAGTGGAGGAAGCAGAACCTCTCCTTGGACAGCCCTTGCTGGTCCCTTCACTGGAAACCGCATTTATGGAGCTCTGATCCTGAGTGGGACATTGTACTGAGTAGCTTATTCCCATTATCCCATTTAAAAGTCACAACAGCCTAGCAGTCAGCTATTAAAGCTGCTTTTTTTTTTTTTTTTTACAGAGGAGGAAACCAAGCCTCATACATGATTGCTGCTCACCTAAACCACAGCAAAGGCTCATTGATGTCTTACTCCACTGGCCTAGTCTAAGGCTTCACTCTGGAAATGCTGCCCACGTGCAGTATAAATGTTATCTTGTGCACCAGGTTCTTGCCCTGGCAGTGGGTTTCGAAGGTCACCTGGTCCTCCCATCATAGATCCTGCCGCAGTGAGAGCCAAGCCGAGGCTGGGAGCTGATCTGCTCAGCCCAGCTCTGTGCTCTGTGCTCCTGTGAGGCCAGCTCTTGCCGGGCAGTGGGGCCACCTCCAGGCCCTGGGCAGCTGCCATCCAGCAGCTTGGCTGATGGCATGCTGCTGAGAGTCTGGAAGGTGCAGATGCCACAGTGATGGGACTGAGTGAGTGCCCAGCCAGGTGACAGAGTGACAAAACCGGTAAATTATACAGCAGGCACTGTTAGCTGACGCGTACGAACAGCACGTACCGAGAATTTTACCTGTGTCATTTCATTTAGTCTTCCCAGCAACCTTGGAAGTCATTTATCCAAGGTTATCTGATGGAGAAGAGCATTAAGCCAAAGCCCCGGTCACTCCAGAGCTCATGCTCACACTGCTGTGCTGGGCAGGTAAACAAACAAGAAAACCCACACAGCTCCGCCTTTGCCATCAGTGGCCACCAGCCCGTCTGGTGTCATCAGAGCTGGGGCCTTTCCAAAGCCACTACCCCTGGGCCATCCAGTGCAGTAGCCCCTGGCCACGTGCCACCCTTGAGCTCATGACGTAAGGGTGGCTGGCCTGAAATAAGCTGTGCTATTGGCGTCAATGACACCCAGAGTTTAGGGTTTAGCACAGAAAAATAAATGTATAATATCTCACTATTAATATTTTAATATTGATTGCAGTTTTCAATGATATATTGCAATGGTCCACAACATTTCTGGCACCGGGGACCGGTTTCATGGAAAACAGTGTCTCCATGATATGGACCGAGGAGGTGGAGAGTGGTTCAGGTGATAATGTGAGCTATAGGGAGCGATGGGGAGGAACAGATGAAGCTTTGCTTATGTGCTACTCACCTCCTGCTTTGTGGCCTAGTGGTTGGAGACCCCCAATATATTGGGTTAAATAAAATACATTCTGAAAGTAAATTTCAGTTGTTTCTTAAATTTTTTAGCATGCCTACTACAAAATTCTTCCAGAGCTATCTAAGATGCTGCCTCCTGGGCTGCAGTCCTCATTTTGCCATAAATAAAACTTAACACCATCCAAGGAGCAGTGGCTGCATGGGCGCAGGAGGGCCGAGAGGAGCTACTCCACGTTCAAGGTCAGGAGGGGCGGCGGTGAGGAGATACCCCTCGTCCAAGGTAAGGAGCAGCAGCTGTGCTTTGCTGGAGCAGCTGTAAAGAGATAGCCCACATCCAAGGTAAGAGAAACCCAAGTAAGATGGTAGGTATTGCGAGTGGGCATCAGAGGGCAGACACACTGAAACCATAATCACAGAAAACTAGTCAATCTAATCACTAGGACCACTGCCTTGTCTAACTCAATGAAAATAAGGCATGCCGTGTGGGGCCACCCAAGACGGGCGGGTCATGGTGGAGAGGTCTGACAGAATGTGGTCCACTGGAGAAGGGAATGGCAAACCACTTCAGTATTCTTGCCTTGAGAACCCCATGAACAGTATGAAAAGGCAAAAAGATAGGACTCTGAAAGATGAACTCCCCAGGTCGGTAGGTGCCCAATATGCTACTGGAGATCAGTAGAGAAATAACTCCAGAAAGAATGAAGGGATGGAGCCAAAGCAAACACAATACCCAGCTGTGAATGTGACTGGTGATAGAAGCAAGGTCCGATGCTGTAAAGAGAAATATTGCATAGGAACCTGGAATGTTAGGTCCATGAATCAAGGCAAATTGGAAGCAGTCAAATAGGAGATGGCAAGAGTGAACGTCAACATTCTAGGAATCAGCGAACCAAAATGGACTGGAATGGGTAAATTTAACTCAGATGACCATTATATCTACTACTGCGGGCAGGAATCCTTTAGAAGAAATGGAGTAGCCATCATGGTCAACAAAAGAGTCTGAAATGCAATACTTGGATGCAATCTCAAAAACGACAGAATGATCTCTGTTCGTTTCCAAGGCAAACCATTCAATATCACAGTAATCCAAGTCCATGCCCCAACCAGTAACACTGAAGAAGCTGAAGTTGAATGGTTCTATGAAGACCTACAAGACCTTTCAGAACTAACACCCAAAACAGATGTCCTTTTCATTATAGGGGACTGGAATGCAAAAGTAGGAAGTCAAGAAACACCTGGAGTAACAGGCAAATTTGGCCTTGAAGTACGGAATGAAGCAGGGCAAAGGCTAATAGAGTTTTGCCAAGAGAACACACTGGTCATAGCAAACACCCTCTTCCAACAGCACAAGAGAAGACTCTACACATGGACATTACCAGATGGTCAACACCGAAATCAGATTGATTATATTCTTTGCAGCCATAGAAGGAGAAGCTCTATACAGTCAGCAAAAACAAGACCGGGAGCTGACTGTGGCTCAGATCATGAACTCCTTATTGCCAATTTCAGACTGAAATTGAAGAAAGTAGGGAAAACCACTAGACCATTCAGGTATGACCTAAATCAAATTCCTTATGATTCTACAGTGGAAGTGAGAAATAGATTTAAGGGACTAGATCTGATATATAGAGTGCCTGATGAACTATGGACGGAGGTTCGTGACCTTGTACAGGAGACAGGGATCAAGACCATCTCCATGGAAAAGAAATGCAAAAAGCAAAATGGCTGTCTGGGGAGGCCTTACAAATAGCTGTGAGAAGAAGAGAAGTGAAAAGCAAAGGAGAAAAGGAAAGACACAAGCATCTGAATGCAGACTTCCAAAGAATAGCAAGGAGAGATAAGAAAGCCTTCCTCAGCGATCAATGCAAAGAAATAGAGGAAAACAACAGAATGGGAAAGACTAGAGATCTCTTCAAGAAAATTAGAGATACCAAGGGAACATTTCATGCAAAGATGGGCTCGATAAAGGACAGAAATGGTGTGGACCTAACAGAAGCAGAAGATATTAAGAAGAGGTGGCAAGAATACACAGAAGAACTGTACAAAAAAGATCTTCACGACCCAGATAATCACGATGGTGTGATCACTCACCTAGAGCCAGACATCCTGGAATGTGAAGTCAAGTGAGCCTTAGAAAGCTATGAACTTTGTTCATCACTATGAACAAAGCTAGTGGAGGTGATGGAATTCCAGTTGAGCTATTTCAAATCCTGAAAGATGATGCTGTGAAAGTGCTGCACTCAATATGCCAGCAAATTTGGAAAACTCAGCAGTGGCCACAGGACTGGAAAAGGTCATTTTCATTCCAATCCCAAAGAAAGGCAATGCCAAAGAATGTTCAAACTACTGCATAATTGCACTCATCTCACATGCTAGTAAAGTGATGCTCAAAATTCTCCATGCCAGGCTTCAGCAATATGTGAACCATGAACTTCCTGATGTTCAAGCTGGTTTTAGAAAAGGCAGAGGAACCAGAGATCAAATTGCTAACATCTCCTGGATCATGGAAAAAGCAAGAGAGTTCCAGAAAAACACCTATTTCTGCTTTATTGACTATGCCAAAGCCTTTGACTGTGTGGATCACAATAAACTGTGGAAAATTCTGAAAGAGATGGGAATACCAGACCACCTGACCTGCCTCTTCAGAAACCTATATGCAGGTCAGGAAGCAACAGTTAGAACTGGACATGGAACAACAGACTGGTTCCAAATAGGAAAAGGAGTATGTCAAGGCTGTATATTGTCACCCTGCCTATTTAACTTCTATGCAGAGTACATCATGAGAAACGCTGGGCTGGAAGAAGCACAAGCTGGAATCAAGATTGCCAGGAGAAATATCAATAACCTCAGATATGCAGATGACACCACCCTTATGGCAGAAAGTGAAGAAGAATTAAAAAGCCTCTTGATGAAAGTGAAAGAGGAGAGTGAAAAAGTTGGCTTAAAGCTCAATATGCAGAAAACTAAGATCGTGGCATCTGGTCCCATCACTTCATGGGAATTAGATGGAGAAACAGTGTCAGACTTTATTTTTTGGGGCTCCAAAATCACTGCAGATGGTGATTGCAGCCATGAAATTAAAATACACTTACTCCTTGGAAGGAAAGTTATGACCAACCTAGACAGCATATTAAAAAGCAGAGACATTACTTTGCCAACAAAGGTCCGTCTAGTCAAGGCTATGGTTTTTCCTGTGGTCATGTATGGATGTGAGAGTTGGACTGTGAAGAAAGCTGAGAGCCGAAGAATTGATGCTTTTGAACTGTGGTGTTGGAGAAGACTCTTGAGAGTCCCTTGGACTGCAAGGAGATCCAACCAGTTCATTCTAAAGGAGATCAGTCCTGGGTGTTCTTTGGAAGGAATGATGCTGAAGCTGAAACTCCAGTACTTTGGCCACCTCATGTGAAGAGTTGACTCATTGGAAAAGACTCTGATGCTGGGAGAGATTGGGGGCAGGAGGAGAAGGGGATGACAGAGGATGAGATGGCTGGATGGCATCACTGACTCAATGGACGTGAGTCAGAGTGAAATCTGGGAGCTGGTGATGGACAGGGAGGCCTGGTGTGCTGTGCTTCATGGGGTCACAAAGAGTCGGACACGACTGAACGACTGACTGAACTGAACTGAACTGATCTACAAAATTTAAAACTACATGCATGACTCCCATTATATTCCTATTGGAGGGTGTTGATCATGACCCAAGTTCAAGTAGGCTGCTGATGTACCAGCTATAGGGCAGGAAATGCTCCCTGGTCGTCTTTGGAGCCCGTTTAAGCCCAAGGCTGTGCTCCAAGGCAGCGACCACCGCCAGCATTCTGATTGCAGCCCTCATACACATGATCCCACTGCCTCCTCCTCCGTGCACCCTCTCGGCAACCCGGACACAAAGCCGGCTTCTCATGAAATGCTGTTGGTGGAGCCACAGACAACTGCTGTCACCAGCCTCATGCAAAGCAGGAGACCAAGGCTCCTTTTTTGAGAGATGCGAAAACTGAAGCTTAAAGGGATTAAAAAAAAAAAATCACTCTAGTTCACATGGCTAACGAGAGGTGAGGCCAGTAAAAGCACTGGTGTCTCCATAACCAAAGCCCCCACTACCCAAGATAACCATGTGAGTGGTGGGGACTGGAAGGGGTGAGCCTGGAGGCAGGGGCTCCCTGGGGATTTCTAGGTGTTCATAGTAACAAGACCAAGAGTAAACAAGGTAGAGGCTGGGGGAGAGGTGGGCAAAGAGCTGGAGGGCGAATGGGGATCTGGGAAGCTGAGAGCCCAGGGCATTGACAGGAGCAGAACTGAGGACACAATAGACATGGAGAGGAGACAGGACGGGGCGTGGGGAGGGCTGGGCCACACTGGTCACCAGAGCTGGCCTCCGATGGATCGGCTGGGAGTCCTGGCCCCCTTATGCCGAGGCCCCCACGGAGTCCCAGGGGAGAAGCAAGGAGGAAACCTGAGCTGCGGTTGACAAGCTCTGTTCCTGATCAGTTGCTGATCCTCATGAGGGCTAATTAGCTTTGCATAAACTATCCCTGTGGGTAATGACCGTCTGGATAAACACTCAAGGGGTGCTGACGGGGCCTAGAGGGTCACGGGAGGAACTCGGAACATCCTCAGACTCAAGGAGGACGGGGACTTCTGAGTCAGGCAAACCTGGGCCCCTGTCCTGGCTACAGCCAGTCACCAGCTCTAGGACTCTGCGCTTAACCTGGCTGAGCTCAGCATCCACATGTGTAAATCAGGGCTGATAACAGCAGCAGCCTGAAAGAGTCCATAAGACGCAGTGAGTGTTTACGGACAGTGCTCACATCCTGACATCACCAGAAGGGTGTAGAATGAGAGTCTGTTCCTCCCTCCCAGGCTCCCTCCTGCCCCCCGCCCCTCCTCCCCGCACAGCCCAGCTGTCACACTCACCCCGCACCCACTGGGCATCATTTCTGGGACCTGAAGGCAGCTCTCCATGAGCGTTCTCATACCACCCTGTGAAGTAAGATTTTATTCTTAATATGAGTCTTATTTGATAAATGAGAAAACAGATTCAGAGCAGTGATATCAAATCACACAGCTGGTGAGGGACAGCATGGGACTTAAACCTAGCCTGTGGGACTCCAACACCCTGTGATCTTTGCTTTCCCAGCTCACACGCAGCCCAGGCCAAATCTCCCTGCAGGGCTGTCTGGGGCCAGGCAGATCCACCTGGCTGGCTGTAGCTGGAGGCTGATCCGGGGCTGGACAGCACACTCCTCCCACCTCCATCTGTCCTGGACCAATCCCTACCCTTCCCCTAGTAAATACACAGCTTCAGGGGCTCCCCAGGTGCAGACAGCACTGCATGGAGACACAAGCCCTTTAAACAGGCGATTTATGGGCTTCCCTGGTGGCTCAGATGGTAAAGTGTCTGCCTGCAATGCAGAAGACCTGGGTTCAATCCCTGGGTTGGGAAGATCCCCTGGAGAAGGAAATGGCAACCCACTCCAGTACTCTTGCCTGGAAAATTCCATGGACTGAGGAGCCTGGTAGGCTACAGTCCATGGGGTCGCAAAGAGTAGGACACGACTGAGCGACTTCACTTTCACTTTACGGGCCTGACACACAGATCTGTACAAGCAGCACCAAGATCAGTGTTAATGCCTCCCTGACTAAGAGTATACCCTTGAGCAGCTCCTTCCCCTTGGAGAGACCTGGGGCTCTGTCCTGTCAATTACCCAGATATGGAGTCAGCTCACATCAGGGTCTGGGGAAGGCAGGATGAAACGGTGGGCTGTGCCAGGCTGGCGTGGACTCCGTGGGTCTCCTTTAAGATTCAACACTCCAGTTCTGCCACTTTCCCTCTCTGCACCTCAGCTTCCTCATCTGAAAGGTGGAAGTAATAACAGCACCGGCTCGTATGGTTGTCCTGTGGGCCAAGTTAACATACGGAAAGAGCTTAGGACAAGGCCCCCAACACGTGCGTCAATCAACCAGCATGTGATAGTAGCAGTTAGTAGCTTAAATGCACTCGTCCCTCCCCTCCTACCCCGGCCACTCCGCTGTCACCGCATCCCACCTCCACGACTCACACACCTTCTCCTGGAACCCTGCCCTCACTCTTCATGGGCACTGACTCGGAGGCCTCAGGGTGAGACCCCAGGGATGGTTGAATTTCTCAGGGGCCTCTGGAAACCAGAGCAGCTTTGGGGGCCCAAAGGGAAGTTCAGAGAAGCTAAGTTACTCAACAGCTGCTGAAGGTGAGGACCCCAGGATGCATTTACTGTTAGGTGACTGAATCCTTCTCCCAGGGCCCCCAGATCTCAGTCGGAACCCACCACTGGGATTGCTGGCTGTGGAAGGGGACGCACTCATCTGCTCCAAGTAGACCCCCAGCCTATCAGCCCGACCACTGCTACCCATCAGTAGAGAGACTGTGCGTTCATTCATTCATTCATTCAATGATTCTTAAGGGAGATAAGAGATGAACGTAAACGAAGCACTCTTTGTCCTCTGGAATTTTATAACCTGTTTCTTACACTATTGTTTCTGGGGTCCTGACCTTCACTAGCTGCTCTGATGAAGGTCAGCGTGGAGGAATTAGGTTGGACCTCAGGAAGAACTTTGGGAGGAGGGACAGTTCATTGCAATGGTTATAGGCGCAGACTCTGAGAATGACAGACCTGGGATTGCACCACAGCTCCAAGGCTCAGCAGCTGCACGTCCTCAGGCAAGTAGCTAAACCTCCCTGAGCGCCACATCCCTCACTTGAGAAGTGGAGAGAACAGCATCTGCTCTGTCTGGGGGAGAGCCTGGCTCCAGGTGAGTGCCCACTTCAGAACAGCCTTTATTCTCAAGCAGACAGTCGGGCTTTGGGGAAAGAACCAGGCACACCCCGACTCCACTGCTTATGGACTCATTTGACCTCTCTAGAGCTTCGGTTTCCTCATCAGCGAAATGAGGAAAACACAGCTTGACCCTTGGGAGGGGACTGGGGGAGGAGGTGGGGAGGAGGAGGCAAATTGGAACCTGGAGCACCAAACCCAGGTCTACCCTCCCCCATGGGAACTATCAGCTCCACCTCCTCCTCTGTCTCCACCTTGGTGTCTCCACCCTCCACTCCATGTAGGGTGGAATAGGGGGGGAGTGCAAAGATGAAGTCTCAGTCATAGCCCAGTCCAGGGGTTGATGCCTCAGTTCCCCGCCAAATGTTGTCTAGTCTCTGGGGCCCCCTCCAGTGACAGGGGGCTCACCCCCTTCCCCCACCCCTGAGAGG
Organism: Bos grunniens; assembly: GCF_055505025.1. NCBI lineage: Eukaryota > Metazoa > Chordata > Mammalia > Artiodactyla > Bovidae > Bos > Bos grunniens. The sequence continues at coordinate 13,796,586 of NC_141166.1, forward strand.
GCAGCAGAAACCCCAGGGCACCAGAGGGGACAAGGCAAGCAGCCCTGAGCCTCCACCACCTCCAGACACCAGCCCTGCAGGGCACAGCCGACCCAGGGCACATCCTGAGAGGAGGAGGAGTTTTCCTCGGTAACTCCAACTGCAACAGGAGAGAGGGAATCCCTGTGTTAGAGAGACGGTCATGAAAAAAAAAAAAAAAGGAAAAAAAAATAATAAAGCAAAAGGAAATCTAAACTCTCCTGGGAAATGACAGGACCCATTTGTCAACTTCTCTTTGAAACATCTGGGAAAATTATACCTTAACCACAGTGTCTCTTCAACTATCGATTGAGGGGTTGATGGAGCCATTAGTCCAAGGCCTGCAAGGCAGAGCCTCAGCCCCTAGCTGTGACGTCTGGGGGCGGGGGCGGGGGGCAGCGGGCACCACGTGCAGGAAACACTCTTCTCCAGGAACTCCTCCAGCTCTGCCCAAGATCACTGAGTGGTCCTGGGAAATCCCACTCCCTCTCTGGGGCTCCTCTCCTCCTTGTTCCTAAAGGATGACACCAAGGGGTCTCGATACTTTGTCCAGATCTGAGCTGCTGTTCCGGATCTAAAATGGACAAGAGGGAGGGAAGGGGCAGACAAGAGACAGGACGAGAAACTGTGGATGGGAAAGACCAGAGGTGCTGCCTCGGTGCCCATGACCTCCCCCCAACCCTGGCTCCTGGGTCCTGACTGCCCTGGAGGCTTCGCCCTCCACCAGGAACCCTGAGGCCATCCTCTGTCCCCCCTTCTCCCTCCCCACAGCCCACATCAAGTCCAGCTCGTTTCACCTCCCCAAACCACTGTCGTCATCCTGTCTCCCTAGCTCCACTGCCTCTTTCCACTCCGTCATCTCCCATCTGGACCTTTCCTCAGCCTCCTTCTCACCCTGTAGCCACATTTCGCTCCTGTCCAGAGGCTGCAAAAAATGATTCACCACAGAGATCTGCTCAGACCTCTCGAACTCTGACAGTTCCCCAGTGCTCTCAGGAGGACACAACTGCTCCCCACAGGGGGGGCCAGCCCAGCCCCCCACCTCTAGCCTCACCTGCTTCCTCCTTTCCCATCACACCTTCATCCAGCCTCAGGCACCACCACTCAAGCCTTGACTTCACCACCCCTCCCCTGCCACCTCAGGGCCTTTGCACATGCTATTCCCATGGCCTGGAACACACCTCTTCCCAGTCTCCCCAGAGTTTCCCCTCCTGTCCTCAGGGAAGCACTCCTCAACCTTCCTGCCAAAGCCAAATGCCGGCACAGGCTCCTGAGCCCTGGGAACCTCGTCCTGGGCACACTGGTCACAGGACAGTCTCCAGGTCAAGTTTGGGAAGTGTCTGTGCCCACATTGGTCTGTGAGCTCAGGCCCCCAGGTGGTGTCTTTGCTTTGCTCACTGCTGTAGCCCCCAGAAAAGGGCCTGGCACACTGTAGGTGCCCAGTAAATACTGGTGGGAGGAAGGGATGCAGAGAGAAGAATTGGTGGAGTTTGCTGTGTTCAGAGAAGGTGCCTGGAAAGCAAAACAGCACCACAGGATGAAAGGAGGGGTCACCCGGGACCCTGAGCCACAGCCAGGGACTCGGGGGGATGCTATTCAGCCAGGAGCCCCGGGACCCTGAGCCATAGCCAGGGACTCGGGGGGATGCCATTCAGCCAGGAGCCCCGGGACCCTGAGCCACAGCCAGGGACGCAGGGGATGCCATTCAGCCAGGAGCCCCGGGACCCTGAGCCACAGCCAGGGCCTTGGGGGGATGCCGTCTTCAGCCAGGAGCCCTTGCATCTGCAGTGGGGACTGAGGATGGGTGTCACTCTGAGAAACACTTTCCTCCTGAGCTGAGCCCACTGTTCATGGACACATCCAGGGCTTCCTGCCAATCCCTCCACTCACTGGGGACTCTCTTTTGGATGAAAGTCATGTTCACAAACACCCAGCCTCAGCCCCAGAGCAACAAAGAAGGACCTGCATTTTGCCGATGTGTGTGCAGGCAAGAGGGTGTCACTTAGGGATCCCTGTGTAAATAATAGGTCCATCCACAGAGGACCCTTCAGTCCTGCCCATGGATACGCTCCATGCTGAGCACCAACCCCTGTGCCCTTCAGTCCTGCCCATGGATACACTCCATGCTGAGCACCAACCCCTGTGCCCCACCAGCCCCTGGGCTGGTGTCCCTCCCAGACTCATGTGGATCTGGCAGCTCCCTCTCCTCTTCTCTGAGAACATCACCTATAGCTCATGAAGACTGAGGTTGTAATATAAGAGTCATTTGTGTGTCTCCAACAAGCAGGGGCCGCAGGGCTCCTCGGATCCCAGAGATTCTGGAAAGGAGAGGAAAATACTAAGATGAAAAATCAGAGGGAGCACAGAGGAAATAGGATGTGCAAGGGAGATTAATCCACTCCTCAGACATGAAAGAAATATGTTCAATTATATTTTATTGCATTTCATTGGAATGTACACGTCATTCTTAGCTGCCTGCAAGCCTCAGATTACCCAGCGAGAAAGCAAAATGAAAGACAAGAGAATAAAAACACGGACAAAGAAGCTCCTGAAATTGGAATCATTAAGAGAGAAAAATAAAAACCAGACTTGAGACAAAGCAGTCTCTTGGCGCCAAGGCGCTCTCAGTACTGACATCAGGTCCCCAAAGCCACAGAGCCCAGTGCCAGCTGCCTACCAGTCCTGCAGTTCTGACCACTGGCATCCGGGAAAGGCCCAGGCCGGATCAGGAGGCTCAACTGTCCTAGAGCTACTCCTCACGTGCACTGTGACCTAGGGCAGGTCCCTGACCCTCTCTGAGCCTCAGTCTCCAAGGGTGAAACGAGAGGCCTGAACCATAGACCTTCAGAAGCAATGGGAGGAGAGATGAGAGGTTAATGAAAGAAAGTCAGAGCTCAGAGGACCCCACCGACCTTCCCTAGGGGCTACATTGTGTCCCCCAACCCTTCATATATTGAAGCCCTACCTAATCCCCAGTTTGGCTATACATGGAAATGGGCCTTTAAAGAGGTAACTAAGGTTAAATGGGGTCATAAGTGTGGGGACCCAATCCCATATGACAGGTATCCTTATAAAAAGAAGAAGAGACACCAGGGGTGTGCACACAGAGAAAAGGCCACGTGAGGACCCAGAGAGAAGACAGTCATCTGCCACCCAGGGAGAGAGACCTCAGGGGATATGATCCCACCAGCTCCTTCATCTTGGACTTCCAACCTCCAGAACTGCAAGAAAATAAAGTTCTGTTGCCTAGGCCACCCAGGATGGTATTCTATTATGGTAGCCCTAGCTGACTAATACTCCTCAATAAGACCCACAGTAGTTCTGAACCAAAGGTACCCAATAATCAGGATGACATGCTGAGGGCAGGTGGACAGTGGTGGATGTTAGCACTTTCTCCTGACCCTCATGCTCCTTCTGTCTTTACCAACATCCCAGCACCTGTGCAGTCTGTGCCTCGCCTGTCAAAACTGCACACAGGAAAGGCCCTGAAATCTCCTCTCACTGCAGAGTGATTGGCTGAGGAGGAGGAAGGAGCAGGTGCCTGGTCCCCCAGGCTTGGTGGCATCTTCCAGGTTCTAACAAAAGGGCACTAAGAATCTCAGGCAGCAAAGAAGGAAAACTTTGGTGAAGGGGACCCTCCAGATACCTGGCCACCCTCAAGAGCAGAAAATCATGGAAAAGCAAGGAGCTCACGAGGGACTGTGAGTGGAAATTTCAGCTGCTGCTGCTGGAGTGTGTGAGAGAGAGAGAGAAAGAGAGAGATAAAGACAGAGACAGAGGGAGGGAATGGTACATCAGAAATAACACAGAATGGGAGGTGACTCAGGCAACTGTTTTATCCCTGGTACCAATGATCAAGCCTCTTCAGCTGCCCAGAGCAGGAGTGAGGCTCCCAGATGGCCTCTGGAGACACAGTAAAGAACCAGACACAGCCCTGGGCCAGAAGGGCCGACAGCCTGGCTGAGGCCCCACCATGTCAGGACAAAGTACCACTGTTCTAGGCCCTGGGAATGCAACGGTACAGCCACGAACAAAACGCAAAGATCTCTGCCTTTGTGGCAAACTGTGACCAACATTTATTGAGCACTTAGTGCATTCCAAGCACTATGCTAAGCCCTTTGCATGACTGATCTACAAAGTAGGTATCATCACTCTCTTCACTTTACAGATGAGGAAACTGAGGTTCAGCGAGGTTACGTATGTTGTCCCATGTCCCAGCCAGTGAGTAAGTACTGGCGTCAGGATTCAGATCCTGACTGGTCTGATCCCGTTTATTTTCTGAACACAACATTATTAGTACTCTTAGAAACCTCATTATTATTTCATTATCACTATTAAGAGAGACACCCCCATTAGCCTGGAATCAGGATGCTCATGATGATAATTGCTGCTGGTTACTGAGCTGGATCAACCACATGCCCCTTGCTCCACTCAACATTTTACATCAGCATCACATTTGAGAGCCTAGGAGGTGGGAGTTTCTTCATTCCTGTGGCATAGATGAGGAAACTCAGACTCAGAGACACTAAGGTGTGTGAATATTCCAGCAACTAATGAGGGGTTAAGCAGGGATTTGCATCTAAGAGTAGCTCCAAAGCCCTTAATTGAGGTCAAGAGGGTTAAGTAACTGAAGTAATTGAACTCACCTATTGACACTTGCACAGACAGATATCTTGCAGTGGTCAATTAGATAATGTTCTGATGTCAGCACGCACAATCCCTGCTTCTTGCTGCCAAGTATCATGCCCTTTGTCACCCCCGTATCAGTCGCTCCCTGAGCTGTGGCGGTTAGCACATGCTGATACAGTCTCAAAGATGAAGTGAGGGCATCTATTGCAAACACCACTGAGTCTGAAATAGCTGGAAGTGTGGACGCTTTAGTGTTTTGTAAGCCATGTCAAAACATTCCTAGGGTGGGGGTGGGTGAGCAGAATGAGGAAAAGGGACTCAATCACAAGTACACCAGTCCAGGAAGCTTCTGTGTGCCCGGGAGTCTGAGACTCTACTCCCCTAATAGAGACCCCAGGGCAGCCAGAAAGCACCAGTAGAAGGACCCGACCACAGGCCAGCCCCTCGCAGCAGGCCTAGGGAAGCCCCTGACATCCTATCAGGCAGCTAGCTGTGGAAGGAACTAGTGGGAACCATGGCAGCATCAGATAAACCAAGCAAACCTCAATGACTCTGATAACTTAATTGCCACTGGGACCACAGCCCACAACTGTAGGTCAAGAACCCATGTGCCAACCCAAACAGGGTGATTGTCTGCTAAAATAAAAGATTTAAATAGGGTCTAGACTGCCTAGACTCCTCTAACAGACTAAACAAAATGTTCAGGGTACAATAGAAAATTATCCATTATAACAAGAACCAAGAAAATTACAAACTAAATGAGCGAAGACATCAACTTGATGCCAAATACCAAGATGAATTAGATGCTGGAATTACTTGACGTGAATTTTAAAGCAGCCAACTTAAAATGTTTCAAAAGTCAATTACAAATTCTCTTGAAACAAATGAAAAATTAGAAGATCTCAGCAAAGAAATAGAAGCAAAATAAGCAAGAAATGCGATTATAGAAAAAAATCTACAGAAAATTTAAATGATACAATTACCCAGCAAGATCTAACTAACCTATACATTTATGCAGAACATAACACCCAACAACAGAATACACAGTCTTAAAATACCCAAGAAACATTCACCAAGACAAACCAATATGTCTTAAAAATCGAAATAATGCAGCTACCTGACTAATTTGAAATCAAATTAGAAATGTGTCCCAATTTGGAATTATATTAGAACTTAATAAGAGAAACACAACAGGAAAATCTCTGAACATGTGGAAATTAGACAGTATACCTCTAAATAATCCATGGACCAAAGAGGAAGTCTCAAAGGTAATTTTTAAAAATAGTGAAAACAAATGAAAACAGAAACACAACATATCAAAATCCTTAGAGACATATATTAGCAAATCAAGTCCAAAAATGCATACAAAGAATTATATGCCATAACAAAGTGGAGTTTATTATCGTAAGTTTTGGAGTCTAGTACAACATTCAGAAATCTATCAATGTAATATATAATGTTAACAGGCTAAACAAGAAAAATCATATAATCATATCAGTCAACACAGAAAAGGCATTTGGCATAATTCAGATACTCATTCATGACAAAAGGGGAAAAAAAAGAACTCAAAAAAAACAAAATATATGTGAACTTCCTGAACTTGATAAAGAGCAACTACAAGCATCCCACAGCTAACATCATATTTAATGGTGAAAGACTGAATGCTTTGCTTGCATTAGGGGTGAGATTGGTAACAAAACTGGGTGTCCACTCTCATCATTCATATTACTATTACTGGATATATAGCCACTGCAATAAGACAAGAAAAATAAATATAGGACCCACAGATTTGAAATAAATAAAATACAGTTCAATTCATTCACTCAGTCATGTTTGACTCTTTGCGACCCCATGGACTGCAGCATGCCAGGCTTCCCTGTCCTTCACCATCTCCTGGAGCTTTCTCAGACTCATATTCATTGAGTCGGTGATGCCATCCAACCATCTCATCTTCTGTCATCCTCTTCTCCTGCCTTCAGTCTTTCCCAGCATCAGGGTCTTTTCAAACGACTCAGTTCTTCACATCAGGTGGCCAAAATATTGGAGCTTCAGCTTCAGCATCAGTCCTTCCAATGAATGTTCAGGATTGATTTTCTTTACAATTGACTGGTTTGATCTCCTTGCAGTCCAAAGGACTCCCAAGAGTCTTCTTCAACACCACAGTTCAAAAGCATCAATTCTATGGCGATCAGCCATCTTTATGGTCCAACTCTCATATCCACATGTGACTACTGGAAAAACCATAGCTTTGACTATACAGAATTTTACTGTCTCTATTTGGAGATGGTATGTCTCTTCATAGAAAATCACAAGGATTCTAAATCAAACAAAAACAAAACTTTCCTAGAACTAAGTTCAGCAAGTTTACAGGATAAAAAATCAACAGACAAAAGTTAACTATGTTTCTACATACTAAGAATGAACATGTGGAAACTGAAATTTAAAACCTGACATTTACAATCTCCAAAGGAAATGAAATATTTACCTATACACTTAACAAAACATATATGAGGTCTGCATGCTGAAAAATTACTGCAAAGAGCTGGAAAGTTACCATTCCCATCCTCACAATAAAAAAAAAAAAAAAGATGAACAAACTGAAAATCAACAGTCATCTTCTTAGATTCAACAGAGAATTGAAGTCACAGACAAATTGGTACCCCGAAACCTGGAAAGACAAGCAGATACCTAAAATTACAGATTATCAAGGACAGAAACCCTTACCTGGAGCCAGCAACTAACTGTAGGAGCACTTTATTCATGATGTATTGCTGGTGTCTCACTGTAGAGTAGCTTGGAAATTAAAAACTGCAAGAAGGTGAGTCTTAAGGAGTACCCCCACACTTTTGTGAGCTTGATTTCTGGGAGCCCCATAAGGTTCTCAGTGTGAAGACAGAAGAAAAATCCTCTCTTGCTTCCAGCAGGGGAAGGGGAAATAACCATTTTTAAAATGCCCAGAGCATATTTTAAAAATACTCTGTTCTCCTTCAGGAGGCTGCTTCAAGAGAACCTATGTTACCAAAGCTTAACTACCTGGGGGAAAGCAGATATATAGCTCACAGGCACTGAAAGACAGTCCTAATCCTAGGATTATAGGAGGCTTCCCCTCCCCTACACACCACCCTTCAATAGGGTTCCTAAATAATAATGTCGTTAAAAGGATAGCAAGCCTCAGACCCTCTTTAAGGAGCCTCTAGGAAAGCCCAAGACAACAGTGAAGACAAAGCCATAAACACTGAAGGAAACTTTATCCTCTGATACTGGGACTACAGCAAGCGTAAACGCAGACTAACTCCCAGCCAGCTACACGTAAAACCTCCCATTAAACGCTGATTTACCTGAGTCCCTCTGACCTGATACACCATGTCTGGCTATCAACAGTAAATTTCACTAAGAGGTAGAAACACAGCCTGAAGAGCTAAAGCAAGCATCCCCAGGAGGAGGGCACACAGGCATTCCCAGTCAGGTACTGATGTTTTTACAGTAAAATAAGTCCAAATTATCTCACCCTCATGTGATGACACATGATACAGGATTCGCATCAGAAAAGGCAACAAGAAGTATTTCAGTATGGAAATCAGTGGGCGCTCCTGAAAAGAATTACCAGCAGAATAATGAAGAAGGGCAAGTCAACAGAACTGAGAACATATAGAGGAGAAAAACCACAAATCACTCCATGGTTACAGGGTCAGAGACACCGAACTGATACAACAGTGACCCTGAATTATGAGAACACACACAACCTCTTAACAGAGACAGAAACCAGCTAACAAGATAGCGAATGCTCCTCAAGGAGCATCAGAGCCTGTGACCGTGTGAGCATCTTCCAACCACATAAGCGACACTCAAGTCCCCTCTTTTGTCCTCTCGGCTGAGTGCTGGGGCTCGACCCTCAGCCAGGCCCCACTCTCACTGTGCTCTCTGAGCTCAGTCTCCCCAGCGCCTTCCCTGGACCAGAGGCAGGTCAGTCCTGCTCATCTCTCCACCCTCAATGTGTAGTCATGCCACCTCTGACCGCAGCCTGAACAGCAGTGAGTTCTGAATCATGTGCTGATATTTAGTAAGAAAGTCGGCCGTGGCTCTTTCCCACAGGTAAGAACTTGGACTCTGGAGTCAGAAAGACCTGGGTTCACATGCCCCTTTACTGTATGTATGCCCTTGACCAATCTGTTACCATCTCATTCTCAACTTCCTCATCTATGGGATGAGAGTTATGATTTCGGCCTCTCAGCAGATTTAATGAGCAGCATAATATAAAGTATTGTCACGATATCTGACACCTAGATAGTGCCCAAGAAATGTTGGTTATGGTTATAATCCCATTTAACAGTCTACAGAGCACAGCGCAATCTGATAGAGTCAAGTTCTCAGTCCTATAGAAGGTGACCTCGTCTGGCATTTCCACAGCACTTTACAGTTGGCAGAACCCATTTACACCTTTGTCTATGGGGAACTGGAGATCCCCAGGGAGCAGGCAAGAGTGTGAGTCTGGGGCCAGAATCCCTGGGTTCACATCCTGCCTCCACCACTTCCTAGTTGACCCTGAGCAAGTTATTTCCCATTTGAGCCTCAATTTCCTCACCTGTAAACTGGGGCTAACAAAATTATCTCCTTTGTAGGACTGTTATAAGGTCTGTACATGTAAAGCATGTAGCACAGGGTTTGGCCTGTAAAAGTCCCTCTGTCATGTCTGAGATCTGTTCCATTCTCCCCACTTTATAGAGGCGCACACTGAGGTTCAGAGAGACTAAGGCATATGTCCAGAATCACACAGAATGGCTGTTGGAGTCAGCTTTTTAACTCAAAGTCATCATGTCCAGGCCTATGTGCCACCCACCACAGGTCAAGGGCTGTGCTGCCCACTTTACACCTCAGCTCAGCTCACAGCCATCCTCAGAGAGATGTCTCTATATCTCCCATTTCACAGGTGAGGGAACGGAGGCCGGGTATGCATATGGTACTGATCCAAGGTCCCACAGCCAGAAAGGGATGAATCATCCAGAATTCAAACCCAGGGCTCCCCACTTCCAAACCCACAGCAAAGGCAGTTTCCTCCTCCCTTCCTTGTTCTGAAGCTGCAAGGTAATTGATGGGCCCCAGCTGGAGAAGGGCATGGCAATCCACTCCAGTATTCTTGCCTGGAGAATTCCATGGACAGAGGAGCCTGGTGGGCTACAGTCTATGGGGTCACAAAGAGTCGGACATGACTGAGCCACTAACACACACACACACACACACACACACACACACAGCTGAGAGAAGGTGAGGGCAGGGACAGAGGGCCAGCTGGGGCCTACAGGGAGAACAGGCAGCCAGCCCCCAGGGTTCCAGAGATCTTCGAATTCCATTCTCTGCCTCCTGGACACTCCGCAGACTTCGATCCTTTGCAGAGCCAGAGCCTCCTCTGAGAGCTGGAAGGCGAGGGGAGAAGGACCCGCTTTCTTCCCACCTTCTCCGCTCAGCATCTGCAAAGCTGTCCACACACATCAGAAGGAGGAGGTACATCTTCGAGGGCCCGTGATGAACCCCACAGAGATGGATTTTCCTGAACCTCATTATCTTTCCCTCCCAGGGTCCCAGGTCACGTCAATAACTTCCTCCGACTGCCTGGCGCAGATTTGCTGCGAGGCCCCAAGCCTGTTTTAGGAGCTGTAAATCCACCCTCCCTCCCCCTGGAAATCAGTCGGAAACCAGGTCACTAAATCCACCAAAATCCAGCAGTTCATGAATCAAAGGCCTCGTCTGGGCTCATGCTGGGCTGGCCGAGGCACCTTCTCCCCAGATCAGGTTCTATCCAGGGTCCGGGGAGCCTCCAGACCCGCTGGAGCCAGACTCAGAGAAAACCCCCAAACCAGATGCTGCTGGAGTGGTGCTCTCACCAACTGGGCCTAGGGAAATTCCCAGCAAGTCGGCCGGAAGAGAAGCCACCTGGTTCCAGAGCTCCAACCTCAGGCCGATCTCTCCCTCAACCAGCACCTGCTCCAGAGGACACTCTGGTTCTGAAGTGGCCCAGGAATGCGCCTCGAAGACCCATGGCTTTACAAACCAGAAGGCTTAAGGTAGCATCTCCTCCAGGTGGGGAGATAGGAAGTGGAGCCCACTTCCAGTCCCTCTCGTTGAGACTCTAGAGAGCTGTGTGGTGCTGCGGGTAGGGGGTGCTGCAGAGGAGGACCCCTCCTGTGCACGGGGCACCTGCATGCCCTGTCTGAGGTCACACAGAGAGTCAGGGGTAGGGCTGGACAGGACCCGAGTCCACTGGGCTCCCGGGCTAATGCAGTAACACTCAGGCAGGTGTCTGCAGACTCCCAGAAGAAGCTGGAGTGTGCAGAGGACTGGAAGGGTGCCAGCCTGAGAGCCCCAAGTCCCGAGACACTCTTCGTCCACGCCCGAGCTGTGGGGACTGGAGGGGGAGCACGTCTCAAAGCTTCTGCTCCTCGCGGTGGAAGCTGGTGCCAGTAAATTACTCCCTGTAATGGAGATGTTTGCTTGGGGAATTAGGGAGGCAGTAAACAGAAGCCGGAGTAATTAACCATGGACTGCGTATGTGCCCAGCCTTTCAATGCTGCCCACCCCCTGCAGTGGCTTCCCCTGCAGAGAGGTGATACCACTGGCTGGCACCATGGTGCTTGTCTGCTGAGATGAGCAACGGCAGACAGGGAAAGCTAGGCTCTGAGAAAGAGAGACAGTTGCCCAAGGACACACAGCAGGCTCATGACAAAGGTGGGCTGGATTCCACCTCTCTGGGGAGGGGCAGCTCAGGGCTGTTCCCAGTACACTTGACTAAGTACAGGGTCAAGGGTCAAGGGGTTAGCTGGGACTGGGACGGGGGAATCTGGCAGATGAGGAAGGAGGAAACTGGGCTCAGAGAGGGTAAGTAAGTGGCCCAAGGATTCACAGAAGATGAAGAGGAAGGAGGAGCTGGACCCAGGTCTGCTGTCTCTCTCATTGTGCTCTGTTGCTTTCTTCTCTTCAGCTCCTGGCTTAGGACTCTGGAGCCCAAGAAGCACCCTGATAGGAGTGGGGAAGACCATCATTAGAGGAGCAATCCAGAGACCAGATCTCAAAACGTGGAGTGGGGCCGACTGCCAACTTGTGTTCTCTTCTTATTAAACACCGTTTGTGTTTGGGGCATTGGACACGCTTATCTCAGTCCTCACAGCAACCTGCAAGAAGGGAGGGACTTCTCCCTTTACAGATGAGGAAACCGAGGCTCAGAGGAAAGGAAACGACTTGCCCAAGGTCACACAATGGTGTCGGGTATGTATCCATGTATTGCTTCTCAGCAACAAATCCCTCATTCCCTGCAGGCGATGCTGGAATATGTCTCCCTTGACAACTGGTACCATGGTAATCTTTGTCACAGAGATTGGCACGGTGCCCAGTTGGCACTGGGGGAACACAGGAGGAAAAGGAAAGCTTTTCTTCCTGGCTCTAATGTACCCTCTTCTAATTGCTCCCGAGGGTGCAAAGGCCAGTACTGCACCCTAAAGAATACCCAGTGATGAGCAGCTGCCAGCAAGGTCCTGGGTGTAACATTTCCCTGTGAACAGTTTTACCAGCACCCCAACAAATTCCACTGCCATGCCACCCACCCCAGCAAACCGTCCAGTGGGCGACTGCATGTTCTCTCTGGTTAGATCTGGACCCCAGTGGGACAATAGAGTGAAGGGGAGGCTCTTTCAGATCTTTTCCTTCCTTGCTTGGAATCCTAGCTATAGTGACTGCCCTTTACATCTGCTATTCCTGCATTTTTTAGAGCACTTTTTACCCCCTGGCAGGCAATCCTTGGGTTTCCCAGGTAGCTAGTGGTAACGAACCTGCCTGTCAATGCAGGAGATGCAGGTTTGATCCCCAAATCAGGAAGATCCCCTGGAGGAAGCCATGGCAACACACTCCAGTATTCTTGCCTGGGGAATAACATGCACAGAGGAGCTTGGTGGGCTGTAGTCCACAGGGTTGCAAAGAGTCAGACACAACTGAAGGAACTTAGCACATACACACAGGTTATATTAAACTTTCCCTGTCCTATTCCAGGGCGGTCACTGTCTCCTGCTTAGGTTCTGACTGATGAAGAATTACTACTAGCTGTGATCCCAGGTGATAGACCCACAAAGATGAGAAACTTGGAATGAGTTTGGTTGTACCCTTGGGTTTGAACACAGTGCTGAGCTCCTTCCTAATAGGAAAGCGTTGCTAGAAATCTGTGGGTAATGGATTGATTAGTGGCATCATGATTAATCAAGCCATCACCTGTGGTTGATGTGATGGAGTACCATCAGAAGCAAGTGCCACCGGAGCCCAGGTGGAAACACTTGACCATTACAGGGATGATGAAGGATCCTCCTGAGGAAATTGGGATATTTAGAATCTCAGTCCTTCTAAATTTCAGTTATGACAGCTCTAAACAAGTCTCTTCTTTCTTGTAGCCACAGGGCTGATAGTGCCCCAAAATCCAATATGAAATGAGGCAGGATGCTGAATTCTAATATCCACTGAATTTATGGACTTGCCAGATTTCTCATGAGAAATGTCCTTGAGGAGTTACTTCTCTTGGGAAAGAATGAGATCCTGAAACTTGGAATTAAAGCATCTGGTTGGACCTAAATGAAACCAAAATCTTGACTCCCAAGTCCCTGTGAGCATCCCTTGGCAATGAAAGTAGCTTCCCCTCCAATGCCTGAAGACACTAGCTGTAATTTGCTTGATAATATTCCCTTGATAGACTTAGCTGGGGCAGAAGCTTTAAATGAGAAGCTCACTCACCTCAAGAGCCATAACAATCACCCCCTGTTGCCATTAGACTCATCATTATGATCAAATCTCAGCATGTTCCAGAGAGACCGTACAGACTCTGACCCAGGAGTAAAGAGCTTCCACAACAAAAGCAAGACTTTGCTAACATGTGTTCAAGCAGACTGGAGAATATGTCGGAGGAGAGGATTCTGAAGGTGGTATTCTAAGGAGGAAACCTAACACAAAATTTGGTTCAATTCATTGATATGGGTGCATTGACCAGAGATGCTGGATTTACTTTGTTAGCTCATGCAAGTGGAGGTGGTCCTAACAGCTTACTTGTTTGGTTGATTGGAAGTGGTGTTTGATGATGGTCTACATTTGTGATGCCAGAGGTTCTCAGGTTCACAGAGGTTAAATGTGGAAGAATAACAGATTATGATGTGGAAGAGGGAATCCAAAACCATCACAAGATAAGACTATTGGGCATGCTTTATCACGTGCAACCTGCACACCCACTCCCAACTATGCTGAGTGAGAACACCCAGAAGAAACCAAGGCACTGAGAAACCGATTACTGATGGGAGTGTGGATCCCTTCCTGCATCTTTGAAAAGCTCTGTGGTTGCCCTCCTTTGTAAAATAGACATAACCTAGGGTGAAAGATGCTATTCAGATGGGCTCAGGAATTTCAGTGGCGATGATAATATAGGAGAGGAACAGAGGCCCAAATCAAGGTGGGAGCCTCTACTGAGAAGGACCACGGGAGGTTGCCTTGCCTTGTCCTGCAGGCATGCTTGGTGGTGGCTAAGTGATCATGCTTTCTTTAAAAAAGAAACAGATGAGCAGTCTACTGCAGTAGTTTCTGCTCTGAGAAAAAAACAAACCCCCCAGAAAACCAAAATCCTAGGTCTGATAGCCATAAACCTAACTTTATTCAACACAGTGGAAAGTCATGCCCTCTTGCTCCGTTTCAAGACCTAAATCAGCTACAGATGCAGGTGCCCAGATGCTCAGCGCCTTTATAGAAGAGCTCTGTACCATCAGTGCAAACACATACCATTAATCTTCCTCCAAGCCTTCTCCAAAGGGACCTGCAGCCATTTGTAACAGTGAATGTGCATTGGGAAAGGAATTCATCTGGGGGACTAGACACTGAATCTGAATTGACATTAATTCATGGGGACTCAAAATGCCACTGTGGTCTACCAAAGCAGAAGCTTATCCCAGGTCAGGGAATAGATGGAGCTCATGCCCTGCTCAAGGTGAGTGCAGCCAGTCCATTAACCCACCTTTGCGGTGCCCTCTGCCCTGATCTCACCTTTGTAAAGAATCCATTTATTAAACTCTCCTCAAAGCAATTTGAACCAAAACCAGTTGGAACACTTCACACATTGTTGGAAGTGTGACAGAGACACAGGAGCCACTGAAAAAGCTCCTAATGACCAAAGTTGGAACAATTTGAACAAAGTAGTCGGAATAGAACTCAAAGTATCCAATAAATATCCAGGAGTCCAGGCTGATATAAACAAATGATTGAATAATAAATGGGGGAGAAGAGTTAAATCTCCCATGAAGAATTGCAAACAATTTATGTAGGTAATCTCCCCTCCTGGAGAGGTAGTATAGCGCCTACCCAAGTGTGGGCTGCACACAAGAATTCTTTGCAGAGTACAGTGTGGAAATGCGGGTGGAGGAAAAGTAACTTCACAGTGAAGCCTGGCAAACATCACTTTAGCCAGGTAATCAAGGTCGTCATCAGCAGTGATAAATCATGTTGATACCTATCTTGGTAAGGCGTAATGAAAATGAGATTTTACCTCTGTGGTCTTACTTCCAAAACTTCACAGCTTCGATCCAATCAAAAGGAAAACATCAAGCAAATTCCAGTAAAGGGACATCCAAAAATAAATTTGACCAGTACTCCTCAAAGCTGTCAAAGTCATCAACGCCAAGGAAATTCTAAGAAATTGTCACAGCCAAGCCTTAGGCAGGTACGATGATTAAACATACCATGGCATCCTGGATGGGATTCTGGACCAGAAAAAGGACAGCAGGTAAAAACTAAGGAAATCAAAATAAAGTAAACTTTAGTTGATACCACTCTCCAAATGTTGGCTTATTAATTACAACAAATATCCCAAAGTGATATAAAGTGTTAATAGTTTGGGAAAATGGGTGTAAGACATTTAATGACATTTACTAACTTCTCAGTTTTTTAGCAAATCTAAACCTATTCTAAACAGTATGTTCTATTTTAAAAGAAAAAATATCTAAAGCTAAAGAAACAATGAATATTCTCAATACTCCACAAAGAACTATTTTTGACATTTCTGCTTCACTGCTTCCAGTATTCTTTCCTTTTAGCTCATAATTAACTATCCTGGTGTGTTCTTGGTTATGGTTTTGTCTCTAACTTAGCATTATGGTTTTAAGCAAGCCCCATGTGGTTAAAAGTATAACCTCATAATGTATCTCACAGCTATTTTTGCTCATGGTATAACATTCTACCAAATAGACCATTTTGAATTTAATAACTGAACTCCTCATGGTGGGTTGATTGGGTTGTTCTCAATTGTATGTTATTATAAGCAACCCTAGAGACTGAAGCTTCTAGAAAGAGATAGATGGGAATCTCCAGGTCTCATTTTTTCCCAAAGATACACAATGAATATGTTACCAGTTTACTGAATGGGCAGAATCTAATGGGGCACAAACAGAAATAGCATCATTTCTCCCAGGCCTGACTTCAAACGAGCTCCATCTGAGCCCCCAACTCACCCTGAACGGGCATCATAGTTGCTTTAACCTTGAACTCACCTTCAGTTGTAACTGCATCTTGTGGAATTAAGGTCTGCCCACTTGTCAGCATTTAAAGGTCCAGCTAGGTGCCCCCTTCCCCAGCTCAGGACTCACCAGGGTTCAGAGACCCCAGCTGGGAAGGGATGGGGGAGGTGAAGGTACAAAATCTGCTCATGCCCTCCCTTTCCCCTCCAGGATCCTGGCAGAGGAAGGGAAGTCTTTAAGGAAAGAGGGAGCCATTTTCCATTTGGCTGGTGCTATCTGTGGTCCTCCCTGAGCTGTGCGGTCCTAGGCATGGCAGGCTTGCATAGACCAGCTTTCTCCTGTGGAACAAATGAATGTGTTCATTGGAACTATACCATTCCCTGAAAAAGGACATGCTCTGTGGAGTATCTTTTGTACACCACCCTAAACCCAAAGGTCCTCCTTGTTCAGTACATCCCACTGCTGGCATCCCCTCCCCACCAAGAAGCGTTCCTAATGAGATTGTTAGAGGTTCAGTGACTTCCATGTGTGTCTTAGTCTACTTCAGTTCAGTTCAGTCACTCAGTCGTGTCCAACTCTTTGTGACCCCATGAATCGCAGCACACCAGGCCTCCCTGTCCATCACCAACTCCTGGAGTTCACTCAGACTCACGTCTGTCGAGTCAGTGATGCCATCCAGCCATCTCATCCTCTGTCGTCCCCTTCTCCTCCTGCCCACAATCCCTCCCAGCATCAGAGTCTTTTCCAATGAGTCAACTCTTCGCATGAGGTGGCCAAAGTACTGGAGTTTCAGCTTCAGCATCATTCCTTCCAAAGAAATCCCAGGGCTGATCTCCTTCAGAATGGACTGATTGGATCTCCTTGCAGTCCAAGGGACTCTCAAGAGTCTTCTCCAACACCACAGTTCAAAAGCATCAATTTTTCCGCGCTCAGCTTTCTTTATAGTCCAACTCTCACAACCATACATGACCACAGGAGAAACCATAGCCTTGACTAGACAGACCTTTGTTGGCAAAGTAATGTCTCTGCTTTTGAATATGCTATCTAGGTTGGTCATAACTTTCCTTCCAAGGAGTAAGCGTCTTTTAATTTCATGGCTGCAGTCACCATCTGCAGTGATTTTGGAGCCCAGAAAAATAAAGTCTGCCACTGTTTCCACTGTTTCCCCATCTATTTCCCATGAAGTGATGGGACCAGATGCCATGATCTTCGTTTTCTGAATGTTGAGTTTTAAGCCAACTTTTTCACTCTCCTCTTAGTCTACTTGGGGCTGCTATAACAAAAGTATCATAGACAGCATGGCTTATAAACAATGGAAGCTTACTGATTATTGTTCAAAAGGCTTGGAAGTCCAAGCCCAAGGTGCTGGCAGATTTGGTGTCTGGTGAGAGTCCACTTCCAGATTCACAGGCCGTCATCTCCTCACTGTGAGCTCACATGGCAGAAGGAACAAGGACTCTCTCTGGGTCTCCTTTAGAAGGATCCTGATCCCACTCAGGAGGCTCCACCTTTAATACCATCCCATTGGGGAGTAGATATCAACACACGCATTTTGAGAGGAAGGGGGACATAACAATCAATCCATAGCAACACGGTCCACAGAAAATTCCCCTCCCCTCTGCTTACTACCTGGGAACATAGCTGCCTTCTCTGCCCATCATCCATTCCAGCCCTGATAGACACCACGGCCAAAGCGACCTCAGACCTGAATTCTCCAGGCACGCTGATGAAGACAAGAGTATCTCCCATGGCTCATCACTTGAGGATACTGAGGCTTAGAGAGGTTAAATCCCACATATAACAGAGAGGATCAGTAGAGCCAAAAGGTTGCTCTCTGAAAAAATTTAAAAACAGAGAAGACTCTGGCAAAATTGAACAAAAATAGAGAGACAGTAAGAGCATGAATTAACCATATAAGCAACAGAAAAGGGAACTCACCAGAAGAATTACAGAGATAATGGAAATTTGTATGGATAACTTTATAATAAATTTGAAACTTTAGATTAATAGAATATATTCCTAGAAAAATGTAACTACCAAAACTGACCCAAAGAGAATTATTTTAATTCTCTATAATTTTGTAACCATTAAGTTGAATCAATAGAATTATTCACACAAAGCACTTTATCCACATGGTTTTATGAGTTCTCCTACACATTTAAGACAGAAATCATTTCAGTCTTATGCTAATACTTTCTTTTATGAGACTAACAAAACCTTGAATCCAAAGTCAGGCCCAAAACAGGAAATTATTGAGTACATTTTGTACTCAAAATTTTGAGTGAGTACACTCACTCAAAAATGTGTATACAAAAAGTCTTTTTAAAAATTAGCAAGAAAATTCCAGCAATGAATAGATTAGTTAATATACTATGACCAAGTTTGTTTTCTTGTAGGAATGTGGTATTAGTTTAGTATTAGTTGATGACTTAATGTAATTCATCACATTAGGAGATTTTTTTTAAAGCATGTGATCATTTAAATAGATGCAGAAAGAGCATTTGAAAAAGTTGGCATTCACTCATGATAAAACTCTTAGCAAACTAGGACTGAAAGGAATAAAAGCTTCTGCCAAAAAAGCCTACAGCAAACATCATATTTTGTGGTGAAATGTTTAAAGTTTTCCCTTTAAAATTAAGATCAAGAACAAGACCAAGGATGGCTGTCAGCATCATTAATATTCAACATGGGAGATCTTTGCTAGAGCACTTAAAAACAAAAAGAAATGAAAAGTGTACAGACCGGAAAGGAAAAGCAAAAACTGCCGCGTTTGCATACGCTGTGTCTGCCTCTTTGCAAAGTCCAAAAAAGAGCCCATGGGTGATAAGAGAGTTTAACATGTTTGCTGGATTCAAAATCAGTATACCGAGATAAAGGTGTCATTTCCAATTGAAATTTTTTTTTTACAAAGTTTCTGAGGCCAATAAGAAACCTAGCAAAAGTTGTAAAGTTCTTTATGTAGAAAATTAATATTTGGATCTGCCTGATATGAGCTTGGCATCTTGTAGCATTTCATTAAATGTGTGTTTCTGTTTCCCCCATGCCCTATACCTGAGATGTTTACATTTGCATCTTAAAGAAACGCTATCAGATTTGGCAGAACAATTTGTGCGATGTTGAGTCTTACTGACCCCGTGTTCCATTAAAGATTAATATTTGCATAACGCATTTGTCAAACACACTTATTGTCTTTTGCCGAAGAGAAGTGGGTAACAATGATTACATTTGCACTGGAGGAAAGTGACCAGCAGGATCTAAGCTGTTTGGCGTCAGATTTAGGTCCCAAGTTTGTTTTTGTTTCCATGGCCGTGGCGTTTCACCTGCCTCGCACCTATGGACCTGTTTCATTCATTGAGTAACTACAAGGGTTCTTACTGGGCCCTAGGCCAGGTGCAAGAAGCACAGTGATGTGTCCAGTGGACGGGAAGCTTGTCTTTCTGGAGCTCCAGCTACCGGAGGGTCCAGATCATTACACCACTGGATGGTACTCTGCTATAAACGATGCTGCGTGTGGAGGAGGGGAGTGAGGTGGCCTCCTGGAGGACGGAGTGCTTAATTCCAAACCTGAAAGAGGACTCATCCACAGATCAAGAATGGGAGTGAGGTATTAAAGAGTGAAAAAGACATCCAGGCTGAGTAGACAGCATGTGCTGAGGCTTGGAGGAGGGAGCGAATGGCTGTTTCAGAACAAGGAGAAGTTGGTGCAGCCAGAGTGTAAGGTGTGCAGGCGTGGGGAGTGCGGAAGGCAATGCTCAGAAGCCATCCCTTGCAGAGTCCCACACACAGGGCCAAAGCGTATGATGAACCTTCACCCTAAAAACAAGGGACAGCCACTGAGGGGTAAACAAAGGTGTGACAAAGCCAGACCTGTGCTTAAGAAGACAGAGAGGGCAGATTGGAGGGGGGCACAGAGAAGACCCTGAGGTCAGGAAGTCAGGTCAGGTCAGAGGAGACCTTTGTATGAACCGAGGGGACCTACCCTTTGCCCATCCAGAGGCATCAGGACTTCATGAACCTACTCCCAGCATCCATCCAGACTCTAATCTGCAACAACAGACCCCAGTCCAGCAGCTGAGGCTTTTATATGGGGCTGATTGGCCTCAGGGCCAGAGACAAGGCTCAGGAACTTCAGGACTGAAGAAAGAATGGCCAAAGCCAGGGGCCCAGGCCACTGGCCTTTCCCTTATATTGCGCTTTATCTCTGCTTGTCTCCACCTCTTTCTGCAAAGCGGCCTCCATCTCTCCCACTGCACCCAGGGCATTCTCCATAAGCCAGAAAGGTAGCCCCAAGCTGTTACCAACCCCACGATCCCAAAGACAGTGGAGACCTTCCCCCAAGCGCTCTAGGAGAAAAGCCCAGGGAGGAAGCCAACAGCATGTGGGGGACATTCTGTTTGGTGGCTACACTACCTCGCATATAAAAGCAAACCTATACCACGGGTACCGGCAATGCCCCCAGGAGCTGTCCAAGAACACGGCTTCCCACAGCAGACTGTTAGGTCACAGGTAGACCCCTCCCATCATTTCACACTGCCTGTAGCAAACAGACCCCGCACCCACAGCCCAGATCTTCCTCAGCCTCCTGCGGTCTCAGACAAGACCTGGTCTGACAAACCTTCAACCCAGCAATTCCACATCCAGTTTTCCGTGTTAGAGACAAAATCCCACATGGACACCGTGAGGCTTACACAAGGATGTGAACTGCAATGAAGGACATTATGCAGAGGACAAAATGGAAACAAGCTAAATATCCTTTACAGGGAAATAAGGAATAGTGAAAGAAAAGGAGAAAGCAAGGAAGAGGGAGGGAGAGAAGGGAAGAAAGCACGGAGAAACAGCCAAGCTTAATTAAAAATTAAAAAATGTTTAAAGTTTTAAAATTAATGAAGAAATTGCTTAATTAAAACCAGGGAGGTCCCTCTCTATGTACAGAAAGATGTCTATGATACTGGCAAATGATTAAAAAGTTAGATGCAAAAATATATATGATACCGTTTATGTGTTTATAATTAAGTATGCATTAGTATGTGGTGTGAAGTTCTATAAATGCAAAGATAAAGATCTGTGAAGGTTCTATACCACACCCATGGCAGTGGTTACTATGGAGTGGGGCGGGCTTTGGAGAGGAGCATAGCACAAAAGTACTTTTTCTCTATATGGCCTGCTTGAATACATAACAATAAGAGAGACTGCATTAAAGCCCTTGGATAATTAGAAATAATTTTAAATGAATGAGAGAGAATAAAATGGCAGGTAATGTTGCTTGCAAAGGCAAAAAAAAAAAAAAAGTCACCTAAATACAAAAACACATCTAGAGGGAGGTAAAAAAAAATGACGGTGCCTATTAAAGCAGAACACCAGGCAGCCAATGAGAGACGATTGACAGGGGGAGATATCTGCACATAGCAAACAAATGATAAATTAGTGTGTACCAAGTATTATTACATTGTGAAAGAAATAAAATTCAGAATATGCACAGAAAAATGTAAGTTGTAGTGGAAAGAGCAGGGCTTTGAAACCCACAGGCCTGGGTTTCAGTCTCACCGATAGTTATCAGTGGAGTATTCTGGGATTCACCCCACTGCTCTGAGCCTCAGTTTATCCAGCCTGAGGAAGGCAGCATCTTCCTCGTGGGAATGATGTGAGGATTAATTGAACTACTGTAGCCAAAAGTCTTATCATGGAGAACACATGACGATGATGGTGATGGTGATGGCTTTCCACTGTTTCATCCAGGAAGTAGTTTCAGACTAAGGAAAGGGAACAGGGAAGTTTCTCTCTCTGTATACTCTTACAATTTTTGAATGTTTAACAGTGAGATTGTGTTACTCTCCACTATGGACTGAATTTTGTGTCCCCTCCAAATTCTTACATTGAAGCCCTAAGTTCCCCACTGTGGTCATATTTGTAGATGGGGCCTTTGGGAGATAGTTAGGGTTAGATGCAGTTAGATGGGATCATGACGGTGGAGCCCTCATGATGAAGTTAGTGCCCTTATAAGAAGAGACACCAGAATACTCTCTCTGTCTCTGTCTGTCTGTCTCTCTCTCTCTTTCTCTCTCCATATGAGGACACAGTGAGTAGGAGGCCATTTACCAGCCAGGAGGAGACCCCTCACCAGAATTCAACCATTGCTGGCACCCTAGGCTTGGGTTTCCAGCCTCCTAAACTGAAAAGACAAATTTCTGGTGTTTAAGTCACCCAATCTATGCTATTTTTTATGGCAGCCCCAGCTGACCAAAATACTCTCAAATTTTTAACATATATATGCTCAGTCACTTCAGTCATGTCCAACTCTCTGCAACCCCATGGACCATGGCCCGCCAGGCTCCTCTGTCCATGGGATTCTCCAGGCAAGAATACTGGAGTGGGTTGCCATTTCCTTCTCCAGTGACGAAGTATAAAGTGAGCAAAGTGAGTGAAGTGAAGTTACTCAGTCGTGTCCAACTCTGTGACCCCATGGACTGCAGCCCACCAGGCTGCCCTGTCCATGGGATTTTCCAGGCAAGAGTACTGGAGTGGGTTGCCATTGCCTCCTCCATACATATGCTAATAAAGACTAAAGAGGGGAAATAACCTTGGCCCAGGAGCCGACTGCAACGTGTGTGTTCCTCTGGGCTCTGCGCCCTGGCTCTACCCTCATAGGAGGCTGCTGGATTGCCTTGTAGGTGAGTACACCTAACCACGTCCCCTCTCATCTTGAGTAACTTACATCCACACCGTCATTATGGAGGAGGACCAAGAGGTGAGCCAGGCCCTCAGAGCACAGCGAGAGACAAAAATGATCCCTCCCCACGGGGGCTTGGGAGCCAGAGGACTGGCAGAGGTGGATGACAAGTGTTCTCCTGTCGTCTGCCTGCACCCCGTGATTTAATACGGTTTGGACATTTCTCCAGCTGAGTGGCGGCCAGGGCTCAATCCACGTGAAATCAGGCAGATAAAAGCCATAGCAAAGGGCACCGAGACCTTGGCTCCCTGTCATTCTGCTGCCAACTCTGCCAGAGCCCGGCTGGCACATTAAGTCGTTGAATCAATCCTTGCACATGCCCAGGTGGGGGCTGGTGGAGCCTTAAAGTGGCATCTTGACTGTAATGTCAAACCTGGAGCTGCAGCCCTACCTCCACCGCACACCTCATCCCTGACGCCACCAACTTCTTTAGTTTTCAACCCTGGCCTCTTGTTTTTAACTGTTTATGCATCTGTGTTGCTAATTCACCAAGGGCTCCTGGAGGGAGCACCCAGTGCAAGGCCTGCATACAGGAGGGCAGATGGCATGCAGCTCTGAAAGGGACCTGGACTCTCATGGCAAAGAAGAAGTCAAATGAGAAAACAGGTGTAAAACTCACAGCACAGAGCCCGGCACACACCAAGCGTGTAATGAAGCTTCGTTTCTATTACTTATAACAACAACTTTAAAACATAAAACCAGGGGTTGCTACTTCCTTCTCTCTTGAGATCTGCTCCTGGTTAGCATTCATTCATCATTCCATTCACATGAATTGCACACCTTCCACAGCCCAGCAGGGCTGCCCCAGGACTACAGGAGTGAAGGGGACGGGTGGGGTCCTGCCCTCCTGGGACTGACAGTCCCATGGGGAAGAATAATGCCCATCAAGAAACCAGACAAACGAATTAAACCATTGCAGACTGGGACAAGGAAAGGAAGGAAAAAATAGAATGTTATAAAGGAGAATGATGCTCTTTCTGCCGGGATCACTCTCCTTAGTGTGAGAAAGAAACCACACCCACCCTACCAGCGTGGCAGGACACTGAGTTCCCTGGTACCCTTGAGCTGTCCCCTGCATGTATCCTATGGCCCAGGCCCTGCTTGGCACACCCTCCCCCCCTGTGCAGCCCACAAGCTCCTGGCTGCTCCACAGCACCAGCTTGCTGCCCCCCTGCTCCTGCCCACCATGCCTTCTGTGGCTGACCATCCCGGGGCCTATGCCCAGCTTCCATCACCTCCCTGTCTGCCACAGTGCACCCGCCTCAGCTCTAGGAGGGGGAGGGCCCCTCAGGGATGGGACCATCTTGCCTCCCAGCCTTAGCCAACTGGACCAGGGCTGGATGCGTGACACAGGCTAGACCAACTCGGCTTGGATGTGGACTAAAAGACCCTGGCCGGTCTCCATGGGAAGAGACAGGGCCCCTTGGCTGGAGCCTTGAGCTACCCTGTGGGCTGCAGAGGGAGGGGCTGGGGCAGGGATGAGGGATGAGAAAGGGCCTGGTGTTTTCCTCCCCACAGCCCAGCTGACTCCTCCCCTGGGATCTGCCCCCTCCCTGTCCCTATTCATCCTTGTACTGAGTTCCTGGTTCATCACTCAAGCCAGAGAGCCTTGATTCCCCTCTCCCTCTCCCTCCCCTGATGACCAAGTCAATGGCTTCCCTCCCACAGCCCCTCGGAGCTCCTCTGGGCTCTGTGACTTCTCTGTCACCTCCCAAGGGCCAGACTTCTGGTGTTTGCCAAAGGAATGAGTGAAGGAGTGAAAGGGTGACCAAACCTCAAAGCACCCTCCCTGTGGAGGAGCGGGAGCCCACAGGTGCATGGACCTGGGTTTGCTTCTGACTCTGCTGCTTCTTGGCCCCGTGGTCTCAGCCTGACACTTGTCCTCCCTGGCCATCCACCTCTTGCAGTAGAGAGGGTAGCAGGGTGAGGCAACCTGATGATGCAGGGAGCTTGCTAGCGCATGGCAGCACCCAATGTCATAAGGAATGACAGTGTAGCCTCAGCATCCCTCTCCCTATAGGAATATGATGCTTATTCCTAGAGTCCTCCCAGGAGGTGAGGGACCTCAGGAACTGTAGGGACACTAGAGGCAAACAGCAGGTTGGGTAGCAGATGAGCATGGGGTGGGGGAGGGGAGGAAGAGGAAAAGAGATGAGCACGGGGTGGGGGAGGGGAGGAAGTGGAGAGGGGATAAGCATGGGGAGGGGGAGGGGGAAATAGTGGAGAGAGAAGATAATGATTTTAGATTCAGAGATATGTGTTTTCAAAGGGATAGCTTTCTTTTTCAGTTCAGTTCAGTTGCTCAGTCATGTCCGACTCTTTGCGACCCCATGAATTTCAGCACACCAGGCCTCCCTGTCCATCACCAACTCCCAGAGTTCACTCTAACTCATGTCCATCGAGTCGGTGATGCCATCCAGCCATCTCATCTTCTGTCATCCCCTTCTGCCCCCAATCCCTCCCAGCATCAGAGTCTTTTCCAATGAGTCAACTCTTTGCATGATGTGGCCAAAGTATTGGAGTTTCAGCTTTAGCATCAGTCCTTCCAATGAACACCCAGGATTGATCTCCTTCAGAATGGGCTGGTTGAATCTGCTTGCAGTCCAAGGGACTCTCAAGAGTCTTCTCCAACACCACAGTTCAAAAGCATCAATTCTTTGGTGCTCAGCTTTCTTCGAAGTCCAACTCTCACATCCATACATGACCACTGGAAATACCATAGCCTTGACTAGATGGACCTTTGTTGGCAAAGTATTGTCTCTGCTTTTGAATATGCTATATAGGCTGGTCATAACTTTCCTTCCAAGCAGTAAGCGTCTTTTAATTTCATGGCAGCAATCACCATCTGCAGTGATTTTGGAGCCTAGAAAAATAAAGTCTGACACTGCTTCCACTATTTCCCCATCTATTTCCCATGAAGAGGTTCGTGACATTGTACAGGAGACAGGGATTAAGACCATTCCCATAGAAAAGAAATGCAAAAAAGCAAAATGGCTGTCTGGGGAGGCCTTACAAATAGCTGTGAAAAGAAGAGAAGTGAAAAGCAAAGGAGAAAAGGAAAGATATAAGCATCTGAATGCAGAGTTCCAAAGAATACCAAGAAGACATAAGAAAGTCTTCCTCAGCGATCAATGCAAAGAAATAGAGGAAAACAACAGAATGGGAAAGACTAGAGATCTCTTCAAGAAAATTAGAGATATCAAGGGAACATTTCATGCAAAGATGAGCTTGATAAAGGACAGAAATGGTATGGACCTAACAGAAGCAGAAGATATTAAGAAGAGGTGCCAAGAATACACAGAAGAACTGTACAAAAAAGATCTTCACGACCCAGATAATCACGATGGTGTGATCACTCACCTAGAGCCAGACATCCTGGAATGTGAAGTCAAGTGGGCCTTAGAAAGCATCACTACGAACAAAGCTAGTGGAGGTGATGGAATTCCAGTTGAGCTATTCCAAATCCTGAAAGATGATGCTGTGAAAGTGCTGCACTCAATATGCCAGCAAATTTGGAAAATTCAGCAGTGGCCACAGGACTGGAAAAGGGCAGTTTTCATTCCAATCCCAAAGAAAGGCAATGCCAAAGAATGCTCAAACTACCGCACAATTGCACTCATCTCACGCTAGTAAAGTAATGCTCAAAATTCTCCAAGCCAGGCTTCAGCAATATGTTAACTGTGAACTTCCTGATGTTCAAGCTGGTCTTAGAAAAGGCAGAGGAACCAGAGATCAAATTGCCAACATCCGCTGGATCATGGAAAAAGGAAGAGAGTTCCAGAAAAACACCTATTTCTGCTTTATTGACTATACCAAAGTCTTTGACTGTGTGGATCACAATAAACTGTGTAAAATTCTGAAAGAGATGGGAGTACCAGAACACCTGATCTGCCTCTTGAGAAATTTGTATGCAGGTCAGGAAGCAACAGTTAGAACTGGACCTGGAACAACAGACTGGTTCCAAATAGGAAAAGGAGTTCGTCAAGGCTGTATATTGTCACCCTGCTTATTTAACTTATATGCAGAGTACATCATGAGAAACGCTGGGCTGGAAGAAACACAAGCTGGAATCAAGATTGCCGGGAGAAATATCATAACCTCAGATATGCAGATGACACCACCCTTATGGAAGAAAGTGAAGAAGAACTAAAAAGCCTCTTGATGAAAGTGAAAGAGGAGAGTGAAAAAGTTGGCTTAAAGCTCAACATTCAGAAAACGAAGATGATGGCATCCAGTCCCACCACTTCATGGGAAATAGATGGGGAAAGAGTGGAAACAGTGGCAGACTTTATTTTTCTGGGCTCCAAAATCACTGCAGATGGTGACTGCAGCCATGAAATTAAAAAACGCTTACTCCTTGGAAGGAAAGTTATGACCAACCTAGATAGCATATTCAAAAGCAGAGACATTACTTTGCCAACAAAGGTTCGTCTAGTCAAGGCTATGGTTAGTCCTGTGGTCATGTATGGATGTGAGAGTTGGACTGTGAAGAAGGCTGAGTGCCGAAGAATTGATGCTTTTGAACTGTGGTGTTGGAGAAGACTCTTGAGAGTCCCTTGGACTGCAAGGAGATCCAACCAGTCCATTCTGAAGGAGATCAGCCCTGGGATTTCTTTGGAAGGAATGATGCTAAAGCTGAAACTCCAGTACTTTGGCCACCTCATGCGAAGAGTTGACTCATTGGAAAAGACCCTGATGCTGGGAGGGATTGGGGGCAGGAGGAGAAGGGGATGACAGAGGATGAGATGGCTGGATGGCATCACTGACTCGATGGACGTGAGTCTGAGTGAACTCCAGGAGTTGGTGATGGACAGGGAGGCCTGGCGTGCTGCGATTCATGGGGTCACAAAGAGTCGGACACGACTGAGCGACTGATCTGATCTGATCTGATCTGATGGGACAAGATGCCATGATCTTCGTTTTCTGAATGTTGAGCTTTAAGCCAACTTTTTCACTCTCCTCTTTCACTTTCATCAAGAGGCTTTTTAGTTCCTCTTCACTTTCTGCCATAAGGGTGGTGTCATCTGCATATCTGAGGTTATTGCCATTTCTCCCGGCAATCTTGATTCCAGCTTGTGCTTCTTCCAGCCCAGCATTTCTCATGATGTACTCTGCATAGAAGTTAAATAAGCAGGGTGACAATATACAGCCTTGACGAACTCCTTTTCCTATTTGGAACCAGCCTGTTGTTCCAGGTCCAGTTCTAAATGTTGCTTCCTGACCTGCATACAAATTTCTCAAGAGGCAGATCAGGTGTTCTGGTACTCCCATCTCTTTCAGAATTTTCCACAGTTTATTGTGATCCACAAAGACTTTGGCATAGTCAATAAAGCAGAAATAGATGCTTTTCTGGAACTCTCTTCCTTTTTCCATGATCCAGCAGGTGTTGGCAATTTGATCTCTGGTTCCTCTGCCTTTTCTAAAACCAGCTTGAACATCAGGAAGTTCACAGTTAACATATTGCTGAAGCCTGGCTTGGAGAATTTTGAGCATTACTTTACTAGCGTGTGAGATGAGTGCAATTGTGTGGTAGTTTGAGCATTCTTTGGCATTGCCTTTCTTTGGGATTGGAATGAAAACTGCCCTTTTCCAGTCCTGTGGCCACTGCTGAATTTTCCAAATTTGCTGGCATATTGAGTGCAGCACTTTCACAGCATCATCTTTCAGGATTTGGAATAGCTCAACTGGAATTCCATCACCTCCACTAGCTTTGTTCATAGTGATGCTTTCTAAGGCCCACTTGACTTCACATTCCAGGATGTCTGGCTCTAGGTGAGTGATCCCACCATCATGATTATCTTGGTTGTGAAGATCTTGTTTGTACATTTCTTCTGTGTATTTTTGCCACCTCTTCTTAATATCTTCTGCTTCTGTTAGGTCCATACCATTTCTGTCCTTTATCAAGCTCATCTTTGCATGAAATGTTCCCTTGATATCTCTAATTTTCTTGAAGAGATCTCTAGTCTTTCCCATTCTGTTGTTTTCCTCTATTTCTTTGCATTGATCGCTGAGGAAGTCTTTCTTATCTCTCCTTGCTCTTCTTTGGAACTCTGCATTCAGATGCTTATATCTTTCCTTTTCTCCTTTGCTTTTCACTTCTCTTCTTTTCACAACTATTTGTAAGGCCTCCCCAGACAGCCATTTTGCTTTTTTGCATTTCTTTTCTACAGGGATGGTCTTGATCCCTGTCTCCTGTACAAGGTCACGAACCTCATTCCATAGTTCATCAAGCACTCTATCTATCAGATCTAGTCCCTTAAATCTATTTCTCACTTCCACTGTAGAATCATAAGGGATTTGATTTAGGTCATACCTGAATGGTCTAGTGGTTTTCCCTACTTTCTTCAATTTCAGTCTGAATTTGGCAATAAGGAGTTCATGATCTGAGCCACAGTCAGCTCCCGGTCTTGTTTTTGATGACAGCATAGAGCTTCTCCATCTTTGGCTGCAAAAAATATAATCAATCTGATTTTGGTGTTGACCATCTGGTTATGTCCATGTGTAGAGTCCTCTCTTGTGTTGTTGAAAGAGGGTGTTTGTTATGACCAGTGGGTTCTCCTGGCAAAACTCTACTAGCCTTTGCCCTGCTTCATTCTGTATTCCAAGGCCAAATTTGCCTGTTACCCCAGGTGTTTCTTGACTTCCTACTTTTGCATTCCAGTCCCCTATAAAGAAAAGGACATCTGTTTTGGGTGTTAGTTCTAAAAGGTCTTTTAGGTCTTCATAGAACCATTCAACTTCAGCTTCTTCAGCATTACTGGCTGGGGCATAGACTTGGATTACTGTGATATTGAATGGTTTGCCTTGAAAACGAACAGAGTTGTCATTTTTGAGATTGCATCCAAGTATTGCATTTCAGACTCTTTTGTTGACGATGATGGCTCTATTTCTTCTAAGGGATTCCTGCCCGCAGTATTAGATATAATGGTCATCTGAGTTAAATTCACCCATTCCAGTCCATTTTAGTTCGCTGATTTATATTTCATATTATTATTATTATTAAGTCCTAAGTGTCTACATCTTTTTTTCCCAGGGTTTAGAGTTTAGCCCCACCTCCTCTTCTTTCCCCTCACTCCTGACTGGGGGGGCCTGACTCTCCTGGGCAGCTTTCTAGAGATCCAGCTAAGGGTGGGGCTGATCAAGGCAAGCAGGATAGCCAGACCAAGTCTACTGGATCTGACACCCTAGGGACTGAGCACTCAGAGGGAATGGGAACATGACCAGGCAGCTCGCAGTTTGGATACTTGGGGAAATCACCCTACGTCTCTGGGCCTCAGTGTCCTCATGTGTAAAATGGGGAAGATCAGTTCTAAGGGGTGTTGGGGGAAGGGGAAGTGTTGTGATAATGTGGGAGGAAACACGGACCCCCCTCCGAAATTCCTGATCTCTATAGTCACTAGGGAAATGGGCTTCTATGCCTCTTGCACATAGCTTTTCCCTGCAAAGACAGAGCAACTCAAAGGATCCAGCAAATGATATAAAACCGACCCAAACTAACTTAAAATGGGAATTTAATGGCTGTAATAACTGAACACTTCACAGGGAGTTCCAGTTCTGATCTGCTTTCATCAGGGGGTCCCTACAATCTCCCAGTCTCTCATTCCCTGACTTCTGGCTGGCCAAGTCATCAGCAGTGAGGTTGCTCCACGTGTGGAAGTCTGTCCCTTGGAGCCCAGCTCCAGCTCACACAGTTGGGTCACAGACCCCTCAGAGCCAATCACTGTGGACAAAGCAAAGGGGATGTCCAGCTCAGGGTGGGCCCAGGTCACCCCATCCTGATCTCGAAGACTGACATTGAGAGAAAGGGGGTCCCTGGAAAAGGAAATCGAGAGCGCTTTTTAGCAAAAGAGATGGATCGGAAGCCTATTCGTTCACAAAGCTGGATTTGAATGTTGGCAAGAGATAGACAATCAACTGACCAGGGCTGGGTCCACGAATGCACTCTGAGGCGTGGTCACTCCCATCCCTGTCCCCCCAACACTCTGCTGGCTCATTCTCCCCACGAAATGTGGCATTTCCAAAGGGCACGCCTAGAACCTTGACTTCTTTGGTGTCATTGCTAACAGGGGCTGGCACAGAAAGTGCATCACGCAGCCAGGAGGGGCCAGCCTTCTCTGCTTCTGGGTGGAGTCCATCCAGGCTCTGGTGACCAGAGATCAGGCAGCCCAGGGAGCATGAGGACCCAGCCAGCTTGGCCCAGACACTGGCATCACTAACCCCACAGAGGCACGGCCCACAGGGCAGGCTACAGGCACCCCCGGAAGCTTCCTGGGTAGAGATCAGTAATGGCAGGAGAGGCACAGGGCAGCCTTCACTGGTGGCTTCAGTGCTTGGTGGCTTGGTTTTTGAGCTCACATAAGACACAGAGGATGAGATGGCTGGATGGCATCACCGACTTGATGGACATGAGTTTGGGTAAACTCCGGGAGTTGGTGATGGACAGGGAGGCCTGGCGTGCTGCAGTTCATGGGGTCACAGAGTCGGACACAACTGAGCAACTGAATTGAACTGAACGGAAAATACCCCAGGAACCCTTAAACAGAGGGAGTGGCTGGTGAAGGACCACAGTTCATTCAAGCACAGGAGAGACTTGGAGCTGGAGATATCCAAGTTTACCTGTTAGATGCCCTCTTTTTCTACCCACAGCTGGTGAAAGCCAGGGATTTCAGAGACTGTGGCCACCCAACCTGGGGTGGCCAGTCTCCCCAGCATCCTCATACCTTGCCCATCAGGTGGCCTGACACAGAGTCAGGGTCTCCAGTGGCCTATGTTGGTTGAACGGCCCCAGATCCTCCAACCCATGTCCACAACCTCACCTCCAGCCTTGGAGCTCTCTGAAGTGGGCATGACAGTGTCTGGGTAACCCCTTCCCCTGCCTTCCACACACATATTCCACCTACTAGATTTGTACCCAGGACAGGGTACAGAACGTGGCCATTTATCTTATTTTCTTTGAACAAATCAGCTTTCTGCCACAGCCCAGCAGCATGGAGTTTCAGTGTCCAGACACAGAGATAGAAAAACTAATATCCAGTTCTGCAGCTTTCACTGGTCTCACCCATGCTCACCTGCCATGCCTCCTGGGGCTCCCCTGAGGCCTAGCTGTGTTCTCATGGTCCTGCCCTGAAAACACCCCATGGTGGCCCTGCCTCCTGTTGTCTCTCCTTCCCTGAAACCTCTTCTCCATCCTCTCCCTCCTCCTCTGAGTACAGGGACATGGGATCTCAGAAGTGTTGCCTTCCTTTAATCAGAACCTAATTCTTTATCACAGAGCTCAGAGATGGAGTTTTCCAAGAAGACAAGGAAGGCGCTGGTGGTGATTAATGCTTCCCTACTCTCTGGAAAATAGGACTTAGCCCAGGATATAGGGTTTTTTTAAAGAGCTTTACCATAGGCGTTGCTGGGAGGCCAGACCATGGTTTAGCAGATATGCCACCAAGCAAGGAAGAATTTACAGAAAAGGAGGGTTGACAAGCGAAGAGACAAGGAAGATAGTGAACCTTGGCAGAGTTAAGGAGACCCCAAGATAGGGATAGAAGCCAGCC
Organism: Bos grunniens; assembly: GCF_055505025.1. Lineage (NCBI taxonomy): Eukaryota > Metazoa > Chordata > Mammalia > Artiodactyla > Bovidae > Bos > Bos grunniens. Next base: position 13,829,024 of record NC_141166.1, read on the forward strand.
TGGTCCTTACCACCAGGACGCCTGGAGGTTGGGAGTGGGGATCTTCCTGGCTTTGCATCTCTCCTGTCTGCCTGTCCTGCCCACATTCCCTAAGCCTCCTTTGATTAGATATCTCTTCCATCCTAGAGGTGATGAGTGGATCCTAGCAGCTGGGGTAAGAGGGCACATTGGGGGGTACATGTTCATGTGGATGGAGGAGCAGTTGAGGGTAACTCAGAGGTTACCCTCATGACTTCATTACAGCCCCAATAGGGTGGTAGGAAATGCCAAGTACAGGAACTCAGGCTTTGACCCAAGGCAGAACTAATCACTCCTTCAACTGAGCCCCAGAACAGCTGGTAGAGAAAATATCCTGAACCCGTAAGATGTGCCAGGCTCTGTCTTCACTCATCACCTCGGTCATCTCATTAATTCTCTCACTCCTGTGAAGCTGCTGCTGCTGCTGCTAAGTCGCTTAAGTCATGTCCGACTCTGTGCGACCCCATAGATGGCAGCCCACCAGGCTCCCCCATCCCTGGAATTCTCCAGGCAAGAACACTGAAGTGGGTTGCCATTTCCTTCTCCAATGCATGAAAGTGAAAAGTGAAAGTGAAGTCGCTCAGTCGTGTCCAACTCTTTGCGACCCCATGGACTGCAGCCTACCAGGCTCCTCCGTTCATGGGATTTTCCAGGCAAGAGTACTGGAGTCGGGTGCCATTGCCTTCTCCACTCCTGTGAGGCAGAATCGTTATTATTTCTACTGTACCAATAAGGAAACTGAGCTCAGAGAGGTGTGCAATTTGCCTGAGGCCACACAGCCAAGAGGCAGTGGCATACCCCTCTTCGTGTTTCGTAGACATCTATGTGGTTGGTAGCTTGTGACATGGGCCCCAAAGACCTCCACCTCCTATATCCATACCCTGTGTAATCCTCTCCCTTGAGTTAGGCAGGACCTAGAGACTTGTTTCTAATGAGTAGAATGTGGCAAAAGCAATAGGGTTAAGTTAGGAAGGGCTCAAATACCTGTCTGGCTGGAATTCTCTCTACATTGTCTTCTTGGCTCTTGCGCTTTGATGAGGTAGACTGTCACAATGGAAAGGCCCACAAGGCAGGAATGGGAGGCAGTCTCTGGCCAACAGCCAGCTGGGAAATGAGGCCCTTGAAGTCCTCAATCAGTCCCCAAGAAATCGAATCCTTCCCACAATCATACGAACTTGGAACCAGATTCCTCCCCAGTCGAGCCTCCAGTTGAGACCACAGTCCTGGATAACACTTTTTTGAAGTATAATTGACCTAAAATACTCTTAGTTCCTGGGGCACAATATAGTGATTCCATATTTCTACACATTACAAAATGATCACCACCTGAATGACACTTTGATTGCAGCCTGCTTGAGATCATGGTCCTGAGGACCCAGTTAAGCCAGGACTGGATTCCTGACCCACAGAGACAGTGAAGATCATCATTGTGGGTGGCTTTAAGAATCTACTTTGGGGTAACACATTGCAAAACAAGAGGTAATGAATACAATCTGTTTTCTAGTCTGGCTCGCCAGCTAGACCTCTAGGTACTCAGAACAGGAGTTATTGCAGAGTCATCCGTACTGCAAAGAGCTAAAACAGTGTCTGGAAATATCAATAAACCTGTCAGATTAAAGGAATGTGCCCGTCGATCCACACGTGTGTACCTTCGCTCAAGCCATTTCCCCTGCCAGGGCGCCCTAACCCCTCCTCTGCTGAGTACTTTCGTATCCCTACCCTGTCTCTTCCTGGAACCCTTCCTTAGCACATGTGTGCCTTGGCTCACTGCTGGCCTCCATGGAGCCCCATCCACCACCACCCCTGCCTTTCATACATACATGAGATGTACATCCCCAGAGGGCCTTCCCACTGATTGCCTGGCCCTGTGCGTCATAGGAAAAATTCTCAACCAACTCAAAGTTTGACCTTCCTTACTTGGCCCCATTCGGAGAAGGCAATGGCAACCCACTCCAGTACTCTTGCCTGGAAAATCCCACTGACGGAGGAGCCTGGTAGGCTGCAGTCCATGGGGTCGCTAAAAGTCAGACACGACTGAGTGACTTCACTTTCACTTTTCACTTTCATGCATTGGAGAAGGACATGGCAACCCACTCCAGTGTTCTTGCCTGGAGAATCCCAGGGACGGGGAAGCCTGGTGAGCTGCCGTCTATGGGGTCACGCAGAGTCAGACACGACTGAAGCGACTTAGCAGCAGCAGCACTTGGCCCCATTTGGGTCTGTGGCAAGTCCCACTGCTGACATCTGGGTCCCAGGTCCCCTGATGCACACGTCCCTGTGTTCCTCCCACAAGGGGTCAAGGAAAGAACTAGGACCCTGGAGTCAACCAGGCCTGGACTTCCATCCCCTCCTGCCACTGCTGAGCCAAGTGACCTGGGACAAGTCAAATCAGCCTTCAGAGCCCAGACGCGCCTGCAGAAAAGTGGGAGCAGAAGTGCCCATGGGGGGCAGTGTGAGGGCTGATGGCATCAGCATGTGCCCGGCCCCTGCACACAGTAGGTGCTCAGTAAACATCAGCCCCCACCCCCTCCCCTGCAACCTGTAAATTGCATCCAATTCAGAGATCAATCTTGTATCCGGCAGCATCCAAACCCCTCAGCCCCACCCCTCCCTCCAAGGCCCCAGCCCGGCCTCCAGCCCACAGCAGTCCTACTGCTCTGAACATAATTTGTGTGGTGTTTGTGGGGGGTGGGGGAGGGGTTGGTCCATCATTACACAGAATAAATCTTTCAGGATGTTTAAATTCCAATCTCTTAAAAAAAAAAAAAAAAATTCTTCCCACACCCAAAGAAGAACGGCTGTGCTTGGTAAAGGTCACGCATAAAACACACAATACAGGACAGGAAGAGGAAGGCCAGGATGCGATAAAGCAGCAAGTGCCATTCATTAAGGAAATCGCAGCTCTCCCTCCAAGGAGCACGCGCTCTTCCAGGCTGCAAACCCAGAGAGAAGGCACTTTTCTCCTGAAGCCTCAGGAATGGGTGATGTGGGGACTCCGAGCTGGGCGGCCACTGCAGCAACACCGTGAGCTCTGGTTGTGAAGCGCCTGCTTCCTTGGGCTCCAAGTCCACATAGCCCGGAGTGTTAGCCCCGCGGTGCAGTGGGGACCCCTCGGCCCTGAGAGGAAGAGACTCGCCCAGGATGGATGGCGCAGGGCAGAGAGGTGGGGCTGGGATTGGAACCCAGGTCTGCTGGTCTCGGGTCCCTGCTCCTCTCCAGACTCCCTGCTCCCTGGGAACGCGGGAGGATTGCCCTGGGAAAGGTGAGCTGAGAAGTCAGCCCCGTCCAGGTGGACACCCGCCAGGCTTTGGGCTGAATCTTGATACCAGAACCTTAAGTAGAGGATTAAAAAAAAAAAAAAAACTCAGGCAAAAACAAACAAACAAAACATTGATTAATTAGTACAACCAACTCTGTCTAGCTACAGGACGTGCTCAGAGTGCAGTGGCTGAGAATGGATTCTGAAAAGATCCACCTTTTCGCCTCCAGGGGCAGCAGAGCCCACCTGGTGTTTTCAGTTCAGTTCAGTCACTCAGTCATGGCCAACTCTTTTCGACCCCATCGACTGCAGCATACCAGACCTCCCTGTCCATCACCAACTCCCGGAGTCCAACCAAACCCATGTCCATTGAGTAGGTGATGCCATCCAACCATCTCATCCTCTGTCATCCCCTTCTCCTCCTGCCCTCAATCTTTCCCAGTATCAGGGTCTTTTCAAATGAGTCAGTTCTTCACATCAGGTGGCCAAAGTATTGGAGCTTCAGCTTCAACATCAGTCCTTCCAATGAACACCCAGGACTGATCTCCTTTAAGATGGACTGGTTGGATCTCCTTGCTGTCCAAGGGACTCTCAAGAGACTGAGACCTGGTCTAAGACCAGTCCAAAAACCCACCCCCTCCACTTCCCTCTCTCCTGCTGAGAAGGAGGAATGAAGGGGATGTGAATCCAGGTCTACCTCTGTTCTCGATATTTCCAAGCCTTTACTGCCTGTGTTCTTATACTATAACACCAGCGCCAGGAGGGAGGGCAGCCTCTGCTCGCCGCACATGCCCTTGAGGCAGAACCTTGGTGCTCAGACCCCTCCCCAGAGGTGAAGGGCTTCCTGAGGCAGAGCAGGGGGCTGGTCTGGCCCAGGTCACCCAGAAAGCCGGAGGAGCAGCAGGCACTTCTCCAGATGGGCTGCTCTGATCTGCCCTCTAGGGTCCACCCCTTTATGCCCTGTCCCTGTGGGGGAGCTCCATTAGGACCCTCCTCATGACCTCATGAGGGCGAGACTCGAAGCACAGAGAGATTGGGTAACGTGCCTCATGTCACACAGCTCGGGGGATCAGAACTGAATCCCAGCCTAGACACAGCCCCCACCACACACCTCTGGCTGCTTCCCCAGGGCCACTAGGCATACTAGGAGACTTGGCCTCCTTTATAAACTTAATAAAATCCAGCTCTTTGCGGCAGAATAAAACCTTGCCAGATCCTTCTAAATTGCTCCAGTGTTCCGGGCTGGGATTCACCATCAAACAGCTCCATGTGTTGGAGGCTGGGTGTTGGCTGGGAGCTCTTATCTCTGAGGACAATTGTTCCTGACATGTTCCAGTTTACTCAGCTTTCCTGGCCCTCTTGAGCACTGGGCCTCAGGGGTTCGGGCGGCTGGACTCTGTCCCCATACTGAGGACGAAAGGAGGATGGGACATCTTCCCAGGAAGGCACCTCCTCCTGCCACAGCTCCCAGCACCCTCACTCCCGGCTCCAGGACAGGGGCATCCAGGATCCTGCTGCCCCTAGGCCATGCCTGCAGCTTCACCCCTACACCCCAAGCTCCAAGAACAGGTGCTGCTCCCCAAGCACTCTGGACGAGGCCGTGGCTCCCAGGCCTTTGCACAGGCCGTTCCCTCTCTCGGGAATGCCATTCCATGGCTTCTCCACATGGAGGAATCCTGCTCATCCCCTGAGACCCAGGCACAGATGGACGGTGGGGAGAGAGCTAACATACTTACCCTCCTGCCTTGTGCCAAGGGCCCCATGAGAGGTGCACGCCCTCAGTGAGTCCACTGTCTCCCGGGTACCGATCACAGAGGGGACTTCATTAGCCCATTTTACCAGTGGAGAAACTGAGCATCAGAGACACTGGGTGACTTATTCAAAGCCACCCAGTGGCCAGTGGCAGGGCTGGGATAACTCTGACCAGCTCACATGGCCCACAGAGGAGCCTTATCTACCATCCCTGGCCCTGAGCATCCTCCTGACCCCAGGAAGGGCATCACCCCTCTTTCACACCCTCACAGGGCGTGCTAAGCCTCTCCACTCCTCCTTTCATCTCGGTTCTCATCACCTGGCTCTCTGCCTTGGTGAATGGATGTGTGTTGAACATCCCAATGTGCTGGTGCCAGGCTCTGCACTGGAGGAAGACAGACCTTTTCACCCTGAGGGGCAAGCTGGACCACATGTTTTCCCAGGAAAAATAGCTTATTCAATGGTTTCTGGTCCAAGAGTTTTCGCACTTTGCTTTTCATGGGGGCAGGATGGAGTGGTCGGGTGGGTGGGAGGCACATAGTGTGGACAGAGATGTGGGTGGGTCATGTGACAACAGATTTAGACTCAAGATGCAGCAGTCTGATGTGCCCAATCATGGAGCAGGTGCCCCTGCCAGGTGGGGAGCTCCCCACCCCTGTAAGAGTTCAAATTGCTGTTGTTCAGTCACCCAGTTGTGTCCGACTCTGTGACCCCATGGACTGCAGTACACCAGGCCTCCCTGTCCCTCACCATCTCCATAAGTTTTCCCAAGTTCATGTCTATTGCATTGGTGATGCCATCCAGCCATCTCATCCTCTAATGCCCTCTTCTCCTCTTGCCCTCAATCTTTCCCAGCATCAGGGACTTTTTCAATGAGTCAGCTGTTCGCATCAGGTGACCAAAACACTGGAGCTTCAGTTTCAGCATCAGTCCTTCCAATGAATATTCAGGGGTGATTTCCTTTAAGATTGACTGGTTTGGTCTCCTTGCTGTTTCAAGGGACTTTCAGGAGTTACAGTTCAAAGGCATCAATTCTCTGGTGCCCCGTCTTCTTTACAGTTATAGGACAGTAAAGAGAGGGTGCCCTCTGTTACCAGGGGAGCTGGACTAAGGCTGCTTTCTGTGCTAAGATTCTAACTCCAGGGTATGTATTGCAATGCCAGGTTTATCACGACTAATGCTGTGATTCCAAGGGTCCAATAAGCTGGGGATGAGGTTCCAGGTTTTCTCCAGAGACTCCTTAATTCTGTGGCTCTCGTCCCATGAGTCCTCGAACGCTCCTGTGATTCCGGAATTCTAGGATTTTGTGAAAGGGACCAGATGCTCAGGTCCTGGGATTCAAAGACTGTGAAAGCGTCTGTGAGTCTGTGAAAGATGCTCTAACTCCAAGATCCCGTGTGTTGCAAATGCCATGAAAGAGGCTGACAGATCTGAAAATCCTGGGCTGGGAGAGAAGGAAGGTTCCATAACCTTCTGCTCCCTGGACTCGGCATCTGCAGGGGGAGGACACGGGGAGCTCCTCTCAGCACTAACTAGCGGGGTCCCAGGAAACCCCCACGTGCATCTCCCCCTCCACCCCCAAGCCCAAGATGCTGAGGGGGTGACATGGGTCCTGAAAGCCCAGGGACAGAGCCCATGTGACCAGCACACCCATGGACGTGCCCCGGAGGAGCCCTTTGCTGTTCTGTCCTTGTTTCCCTCTTGCATTAATTATGAGGAGCAGCCTTTGCTGAGTGAAATTTTCTGGTGTGTCTCCCTTGGTATAAGTAGATCGGGGACAGGAAGCCAGGAGCACACTTCCTTCCAGTTCTGGTTGTATTCCCTGATCCTCGGGCCCTCTCTGGGAACTCTCCTCCAGTCCCTGTTTAATCTGGGCTTTCAGCAAGCCCTGAGCACCATCCGTCCCGCCAGGCTCACTTCGGTTTCTCAGGAAGGATCTGGATCCTGGGAGAAGGCAGGGAGGGGCTGGAATTCTGGAGGTCAGGTCGGTCCACAGTTGGTCCTCCAGGATGTCCTAGGGGAGCCCCCAGCTACCCACCCCGACCTCAGTGGTCAGGTAGGGGTCCTACAACAGACAGGGAACCTGGAGCCCAGAGCTCCGTAGTAGTAACCCTGGGGGATTGGGACAAACCACTCCCCTCCCTGCATCTCAGGAGACTTTCTGGAAATTTCCTCAAAGCTGGCCTGGCCCAAGCCTCCCCCAGGAGCCTGCAGAGGAAGCCTGACCTCATCTGGGGGAGGCAGGCCCAGGCTTCCATAGGCTGCAGAGCTAGGCTCTCAGCTCAGGCATCTCAGTCTATCCAGACCCAGGGGCTCCATCTCCAGGACCAGAGGGCTGCTGACCCTCTTCCCCGACCTGTTGTCTACAAGGGCCTCCAGGAACAGCACACACATCCCACCTTCCCCTCGGCCTCCACCAGCCTCCCCACTCAGTGCAGGCGTCTCCTCCTCCAGGAAGCCCTCCCCTCCACTCCCACAGCTTGTGCCCCATCCATGCCCCCCCAGGCTGCTCTTTCCCCTCTCACCTGCATGCCAACAACCCCCCTCCATCACCCCCACTTAGTCGGTGAGCTCCTCTCAGGGGGACCAGCTCCCTGGAGCCTCATTAGTCTCAGTGGAATTTTGTCAACCCTCCTCCCCTAGTGGTACCCAGTGGGGTCGTGTGATGTACTGGAAGGTACTCAAAAAGTGACAGAGGATGAGATGGTTGGATGGCATCACTGACTCGATGGATGTGAGTCTGAGTAAGCTCCGGGAGTTGGTGATGGACAGGGAAGCCTGGCGTGCTGCAGTCCATGGGGTCACAAAGAGTTGGACATGACTGAGCAACTGAACGGACTGAATGGAACTCAAAAAGTACTAGTAAATAAATAAAGGCCGCAGGTGGGTAGAGGAGACCCTGGTCCAATCCCTGGGTTGGGAAGATCCCTTGGAGAAAGGAATGGCAACCACTCCAGTATTCCTGCCTGGAGAATCCCATGGACAGAGGAGCCTGGCAGGTTACAGCCCATGGGGTCGCAGGAATTGGACACGACTCAGGGACTACATACACAGGTGGGTCGAGGAAGGAAGACACCAGTAATCGCAGATACGTAAACGCATGTGCTCCTGTGTGGGGACTGGGCAGCTGTGCCCATCTGTGCCCTGTGCCAGGCAGGCAGGAGATGTGGCCCGTCTCTGCTGCTGGGTGGGCAGGTGTGCCCAGGGGAGGGAGAGGGAGCCAGAGAGAAAACAGCGGTGGTCACTGGTGCAGCTGCCCTGTCCCGGGGACCATGTGTAGTCACTCAACAGGCTTCCGTTCGCTGCAGGCAGGACACTGCTCTAGTACTTGGGGTACACCAGGAAACAACACAAAGATCCTTGCTCTCATGCTGGAGGGGCTGACACGCCAATGATGCAGATGATAAAGAGCAAATATAATGCATAAACAAATTATACAGATTGTTGAGGGAGTCGTGGGGCAGGGTTCAGTGACCAGAGAAGCCCCTAGGTTTGAGCAAAGACTTGTCCTCTGGTTTCACTGCCACAAGATGAGGAAACAGAGGCTGAGAAAGGTCGAACACGTGCTCAGAGCCACACAGCATGTGGAGGAGGCAGGGCTTAGTCCCCTCCGCCACAGTCTGAGCCCTCATCACCTGGCGAGTCTTTGCATCAACACTGATACAAGGACATTGTCGTCCCCATTTGACCATCGAAGGAGCCGGGGCACCAGAGCCCCGCGTGGACTCCCAGAGCCAAACCCAGGTTTGCCACACGAAAAGCCTCTTGCCCTCCATGAGCTGCTGCTTGAAAGGGAGCCAAGCAGGCCCCAGCGTGGGGTCTCAGGCAGCCTTGTTGAGCTGTCTGGGGCACAAGCCCTCCTCCGGACCTCTGTTCACCGCTGATTCAGGCAGCAAGCGACACCCTCGGGACGCAGGCAGGGGCTGGCGCCAGTGACGGCATGACTCACTAGGGGAGGATCAAGAGGAGACCTTCTGAGGCCGGAGCCAGGCCCAGTGTCTGGGCTCGGAGACGGCTGGCCTTTGATCCAGGCCCAGACACTGGGCTGCCTCTGATGTGGGAAGAGGCCTTGTGAAGCCGGATCCCATCAGGGGACCGATCAGAACCGTGCAGCCTCATTACTGCTCTGGCCTATTTTCCACTTCCCCTCTCGGGGGCCGAGGTGGCTGCCATAGTAACCGCACAGACACAGCAGCTCCAGGGACACTGTTTTTCCACCTAACAGGGAAGAGGCATGTGGGCCATGCCAAGCAAACAGGCCTGTGTTGGCAGCCTGGCACTTCGCCTTCCACGGCCAGCACCTCTTGTTCTCTGAGCCTCACTGGTGTCTTCTGTCAAATGGACCAAAAACTGTGCCTGTGCCCTGAAGTACTAGGGATGTAACACTCGGCGTGGGAAGCTCTCAGTGCGTCAGCTAACACGACTGTTTGCTCCTCAGCACGTGCTGGCACTGGAGTTTTAGGGTCAGTCCCACTGACAAAGCGCCTACTGCATGCCGAGCATGGGTCATGGCCCTTTCCACAGCAGCATCTCACTGAGCCTTCAGTAGAAGCAACCAAGGAAGCAGGAAGCACTGACCCCCTTCACAGAGGGACGAGGAGCCTCAGAGAAGGGGAGGGACTCACAGGTCTCCCACCCAGGCCTGGACAGAGGCAGGGTCTCCCTGAAATGCAAGACCCAGGACCCCCATTCATTTGAAGACTTAGGATCCCTGGGGCTTCCCTGGTAGCTCGGATGGTAAAGAATCTGTCTGCAGTGCAGGAGACCTGGGTTTGATCCCTGGGCCAGAAAGATCCCCTGGAGAAGAGAATGGCAACCCACTCCAGTATTCTTGCCAGGAAAATCCCATGGACAGAGGAAACTCATGGGCTATAGTTCATGAGGTCACAAAGATTCAGACACGACTGAGTAAACCCCACTCTAGGATCCCTGGGTCCAAGAAGCCCCTGACGCCGAACAGTTTCTCCAGGCAGTCACATACCCCTGAGGCTGCCTCAGGTGACCAGTGTGGCTGCCAGATGGCTGCTTGCTACAAAAGATGCTGAGCCCTTGGCTCTGGGATCCTAGGAACAGTGTGACCCAGTGCATGTGGAGTCCCCACCTGAACCCCACGCTTCTCCAGGCACACCCTGGGGCACGAGGGCTGGTCCCGCAGCCCCCTGCTCCTGGCTACACTGTGGGTCATCAGCTCTGTTGCTCTGATCACTCGAGTCTCACCTCCTTTCAGATCCCATGGAGTCACAGCAAGTCAATGGCTGGCTCACTCTCCACCTCTCCTTTGCAGTCTGTAGTCCTTCCTATTATGAGGTTGGAGTTTTTCCTGGATGGTTTGACTTAGAGACATTTACTACCTGCTCTGGAGGCAATGGCACCCCACTCCAGTACTCTTGCCTGGAAAATCCCATGGACAGAGGAGCCTGGAAGGCTGCAGTCCATGGGGTGGCTGAGGGTCGGACACGACTGAGTGACTTCCCTTTCACTTTTCACTTTCAGGCATTGGAGAAGGAAATGGCAATCTACTCCAGTGTTCTTGCCTGGAGAATCTCAGGGATGGGGGAGCCTGGTGGGCTGCCATCTATGGGGTCGCACAGAATCGGACATGACTGAAGTGACTTAGCAGCTGGGGACAAAAACTTGGATATTTGCAAACAGGATCTAGAGAGAGTAGGGAAAAGATGATCCTTCCTTGGGTTGCCTTTACTCAGCCCCCAGTCCACCCTTAACAGCCAGGTCAGGCTGCCACCCACTGGTATGGCAACACCTCCAACAGCTCAAGGCCAGGAAGAGCAGAGATGATACCCGGGGACTCCTGAAAAGACATTTCAAAGTGAGGGGTTAGGAGGAGAGTGGTTCAGCTGTTGGAGGGAGTCACACCCCCTCCAGACCCTTGGAAAGGGGAAGTCTAAAGTCTTCCCACAAAACCAGCCCTCTCTGATCAGGCCTCCACCCTCCTCCCAGTACTAGGAACTAGAGGACCCTCCTTCCTGGTCCTGGGAGGCCCTTCCCATGCCTGCTGTTCCAGGCTCCACTCCTTTCTTCAGAACACAGCACACAACAGTCCAAGACAGCCTTCAGATTCATCTTACCCAGGCTCCTGAGCCCATTTCACAGATGGGGAAACTGAGTCAAGTTCACTAGATGACAGCAAAGAGGGAGTAGAAATAGCAGAAACTTAGAGCCAGCAGGCCGGGCTTCCAACCCCAGCTCCAACTTGGGTGCTCTGGGCAAATCCCACCTGTGTCTGAAGCTCCTTTAGTGCATGGTCACTCAGTCGTGTCTGACTCACTGCAACCCCATGGACTGTCGCCTGCCAGGCTCCTCTGTCCTTGGAATTCTCCAAACAAGACTACCAGACTGGGTTGCCATTCCCTTCTCCAGGGGATCTTCCCCACCCAGGGATTGAACCCTCATCTCTTATGTCTCCTGCACTACAGGCAGACTCTTTACTGCCTGAGCCACCAGAAAATCTCCTTTAAAACCTACAAAACATCCATCACCCACCCTCTCTGCACCAGATCCGCCTGCCTTAGTTCCTCTAGCTATACAATGGGTCTGTAAAACAGTAACTGAGAAGTTAGAAAATCCATGTAAAGCCTCCGGCACACAGTGCCCAAGAAATAGTAGCTCAGTAAAGGACCACAGCTGCCCAGACCCAAACCTCCAGAGACTTCATTCCCGTGAACAGAGTGACCCCTGCCTAGGCTAACACACCTGATGCCAGTCAGGCTCCTGTGACCGACCCTCCCAGCCAGGAGGCAGCCAGCTCCGAAGAAGGGGTGAAGCACCTCGTTTGGTGGGACTCCCCTGAGCTGCTCCTGTCTCCTCCTGTATTAATTGTATTTGTAACTGGAATAGATGGGGCAATTGGGTCTCTTTCTCTCCATTTTCCCCCCCACAGAGCATCGGTCCAGGAGGCAATCAGGTAATTAAAAGAAGAGAAATGCTAAAACAATATGTGGCTATAGACCACTGCATATTCCCTCCCTTGTAAATCCATTAATGAACTGTAATTGCAAAGACAAATCCCTTATTGAAAGCTGGTAACCAATTCACTGTGGGGCTAAGAGACGCCCCACTCATCCAAGAGCTGAGGATGGAAAGAAAAATTTTTAATTAATTTAGTCCTGTTTACCTATACATAAATAAAAACCAAAAAAATATTGGATGCAGAGCAATTTGCCATCTGCCGGTAGACAGTGGCTGCCCCGAGGAGATGCCGGTTTTCCTTTATTCTGGGACTTGTTTATAACCTTCTGTTAATCAAACCTGAATCTGAGAGAACGTGGGAATTACATGGAGAGGGTGGATGGAATGAGGCCCTGGAGCAGACGTGGGGAGAATCGGGATGAGTTCACAGCAGGAGTTTAAGTTTGAAAGACCTCAAGATGCCCAGCCCCACCTTCCTCCGTGCCTGACAAGACGGTCCTTTTACACTGGGCCCCTCTCAGGGAAGAACGTGGTACCCAGGAGGGCAGCCGTGTGGGTGAGGCTGTGCCACGCAGGGATCCAGGGTAGGCTGGTGTCCTAGAAGCCGGGTAAGATGGGGGCCTGTAGGCAAGTGGCTTATGGAGCAGGGAGCGGGCTCCGCTGACGTCTCACACCCACAGGTCTGGCCTCTTGGACCTGTGTCACGTGATCATTAGTTGCGGGTTTGCTCCCAGTGGGAGTATTACATTTTAAGCATCTCCAGCTAGTCAGTGGTCAGCAGAGGGCCGGGCTCTGAAAGGAGCCCAACTGTGAACTATTAGCAGCCAACCCCCATAGCAACTGGAGGAGAGACGTGCTGACCCCGTGATGGCCATCTGGGTGGGGCCAAAATTCCACCGCTGTCCTCTCTGACTCTACCCATGGTGCACATCGGATGGTTCTGCTTGTCCAGCATCTGGGCTTGACCTTGGTAACAGCCATCCGTCTTCCTTTTCCTCGGGGAAGCAATGCTTAGCCTTGGTGGTCTTGGTAGGGGCCTGCAAGAGTCACTCCATCCCCAGATAGAGGGGTGGGCTGAGTCACAGTTCTGGCCAATCAGAATCTCAGATGCTCCTCACAGAATGAGGGATTTGTGGAAGACCCAATCAGAGCCAAGGAGACTGAATTACAGGAATGTCCACTGGGGTTGGTAGAGTGTCAGCGTCGGAGCTCTGGGGCCATCTTGAGAAGACCTGCCTGGACCTGAGGCTGTAGTAGAGACCAGATTTAAGAGTAGAGAGAGAGAGACCTGAGCCCAGCCCCCTCCCCCAGCACCTTCAATCACCAGATCCCATCAACTCCCTTCTTGAGCTTAAGCTGGTTTGTGTGGAGTTTCCGTCACTTGCAGTTGAGACCCCTAACTCACCCTGTTCTGACCCACGGTGCCTGTGATCCAGTGTTCCCTGCTGTTTCTCTGTTTCTCATGCCAGCTGCATCTTACAGTCTCCTCGGTGCCATGGGGTCCCTGGGGCAGAGCAGCCCCCTCCTTGCCCTCCACTCCCGGAAGGGCTGAGTCCTGGGCATAGGCACCCACACCCCCACGTTTGTTGAGTTCAGTCGCTCAGTCGTGTCCGGCTCTTTGCAGCTCCATGGACTGTAGCACCCCAGGCCTCCCTGTCCATCACCAATTCCCGGAGTCTACTCAAACTCATGTCCATTGAGTCGGTGATACCATCCAGCCATCTCATCCTCTGTCCTCCCCTTCTCCTCCTGCCTTCAATCTTTCCCAGTATCAGGGTCTCTTCCAATGAGTCAGTTCTTTACATCAGGTGGCCAAAGTACTGGAGTTTCAGCTTCAGCATCAGTCCTTCCAATGAATATTCAGCATGTTTGTTGCTGTTAAGGAAAATCCTGAGCCCCACAGGCCCCTAGACCCCCGACCCTGCCCAGCTCAGGCCAGCTTAGCCTCTGAGCTAAGGCTCCCCCAGGCTTTTCCCCAAGGGCTTCTCCTGGACCCTGCCTGGGCTCTGATCAGTTCCTCTGTCAAGACCCTCTCACCTTTCTCCATCACGCCTTCCTCACCCTCCCCTGACCCCAGGCCTTACTCCCTTCCTGGCCCCCGCCGACCTCTTCCATAGAGTCCCATCTTGTCCCTCTGGCCTTAGGACTGGCCTAGTCCAGTTCCAAGCTGGATGTTGCCCCACGGTCAGGATCTCCACTGAACCCTGGAAGAGGGTGGGGAAGAGAGGTGCTGCTTGGAGCCTAGGGCTTGGGATTCAGGCTCGGGCCACTGGGCCTGGCACATAGGCAACTCAGGAATCAGACTCCTGCACTTTTCAAGGCTAGTTTATTCCGCAAGTGAGTTGTTCCACACATGGAAAGGGATCCCCACTTCCATGGCCACCTTCCCGCTGGGGGCTCCTGCTGGAAGGGCAGCAGGGGTCCGTCTCCTCCTCTTATTGAGAACTGCATGCAGACTGGAGGGGATTCTGCCTGCCAGCTAGTCTGCCTCCCTCTTTCCCCCATCCCATCCCCTCTCTCTCTCCAAGGCTGTTCCAGCGCATTAAATGATGAGGCAGCCTCATTACTGAAGCCTCTGGCTCATTATCAGGCAGCTGGAGGGGATGGGGACCAACCAAGGAGAGACTAGACGGGGTAGGGAAGGGGAACAGCAGAGCCTAGGCAAAGATAACCATCTGCATGCCCTTTCTGCTGAGTTCCGTGTATTCTGATCCTTTCACAGACATCCTGGGCTTTTTTTTTTTTTTTTGATCACTGACAATCTCATTTGATCTGCACCACCTGTGTCTCTGTGCTGTTATTACAATGGGCCCTGTTTCTGGCTGCAGCTGAAGGCTCAAAGAGGGGAGATGACTTCCTCAAGGTCACACAGCTGCAGGTGGCAAGCATGGCCCCCATACCAGCAGCCCACATGGATGGAGCTCCTCCCATGTGCCCAGCTGTTACCCATAGTACAGGTGGCATGCTGACAACCCTACCAGGGAGGCAGCATTATCAGCTCATTTTACAGACAAAGAAACTGGGGCACAGAGAGGTCAAGGCATTTGCTCAAAGTCACACAGCTCCATCTTTCTTACCCTCAGACCGCACTCCTTCTGCGCTGAGATGGAACCGGTGAACTCTGGAAAAACCCGAGCTGTGGTCGTACAGACACTGAGCTCACTCTCCCCTCACCCCAAGAGCTGTGGGGTCAGTATGCAACTGAGGGCAGAGTTGATGGTATGGGAAAAATAGGCTTCTGGCCATTAGAAACAGGCCCATGAGACCGAGGCCCAGCTTAGGCTAAATTCTAGTCTTGGGTCTGTCCTTGTTTGCTGTGTGGCCTGGGGAAACCACGTTCCCTCTCTGGGCCCTCATTTTAAAGGTATCTAGCACTTGGGGACTGGGTAGATGCCCTCTGAGTTTGCCATCCTGCCAGGGTTCTGACTGTGCTCCCGGTGGGGGAAGGGCAGGGGCTGGCCTCTCGCCGCTCTCCTGTCCCTGGTGGACACCCTGTCGTGCATGATCCTTCCTCCCATCTCCACAGCCCTACCCCAGCCTCACTCTAGCTGGAGAGGAACTGAATTAGGGACTCACTGGCACCTGCTGTATACTGGGCGCTGAGGACCCCTCGCCCCCATTTGATGCTCCCATCCCCTGGAGAGGGAGGGGTTAATAATCCTCATTTCACAGATGAGGAAGCCAAGACTCAGAGAGGTTGAGTGGTCCAAGGACCTAGCTAGGTAATGGCAAGGCTGGAATCTGAACCCAGGTATCTGCCTCCAAAGCCGGCTTTCCTTTGCCATGGGTCTCCTTTCCCTTGCAGTGCCTGGCGGGATCAAGGACCAGTCCCTGCCTTCATTTTGCTGGAGGCCATGAGCTTCCTCAAGTGGGAGGAAGCCAATGGGCAAGTCACTCAGAACAGTTGTGTGCAGGGGAGGGGAGGGCAAGATGTCTGAGCACGAATGTGCCAGTCTGGGCACTCCCACACCGTGATCCCAGGGGACACTAAAGGGTCTCATCGCCCCTCTGGGTCATGGCCAAGGCCATTTCTTGAGGGTCCCCGTGTCCCAGCATCCTGCCTGTACCTCACACAGGCAGAAGTCATTTGATCTTCAAGGAGCCTCCTGGAGGGGGCGAATTAACCATATCTTCCACCTCTGGAAACTGAGGTCAGATGAGACGACTGGTTCACAGCACACAGCGAGTACCTGGGGGGCTGAGATCCTCCATGGGACCCCCTGCTGCAGGCACAGGTCAGGGGTGACTGTCTTTGTGTGTAGGCAGAGCCCTGGAGGTCGCAAGCAACCCTCCAGGAAGGAAGCAAGTTGCCCTAGTGTCCTTGATGGTCCCTGACTCCCTCACACCTTTCCCTCCACCTTTCTGAGCCTCAGTTTCCTTATCTCCATCATGCAGTCACCCTGACTACCTCACCAGGTGGCTGTGGAGTCCAGATTGCCCAGATTAAGATGCTTTCTGTTCACAGCATCTGAATGCAACTGACAGATGAAGTCACCAGGAGCGGGAGGTTTCCCTGTGCTAGAGGAAGGGTGATACCCAACAAATATTGTTGGAATGAACCAGGGGCTAGCGTGGAGGCCATTCAGATGCCCACCGACTCTGCCGAAGTAGACCATCTCATCCTTTTGCATGGAGGTCACGAGCGCTGGGTTTGTGGTCAGAGTCTCAGATTCAGATCCAGCTCTCTGAGCCACCACAGACAAGTCACTGGACCTCCTGGCACCTCCTGTCCTCTTGACCCTGAGGCAGCCCCTTGTGTCTCAAGCCACTCCTGCTGGTTGATATCTCCTGACATCACACCTCCGTCCGCATCCAGGAAGGTCCTCACCCGGGTCCCGCTCTGGGTCTCCAGCCACGTGTGCGTGTGCATGTGGGGGTAGACACACAGCAGCTCTCTCCACGGTGCATCCGGCTCCCAGGGCACCTCCAGCCCTTCTCCAGCTGGGGCCAGAGCCTCAGACCCACCGTTCCCTGGGTACCTCTCCTGAGCTCAGTTCTTCACATAAAAACCACACAACAGCTCAAGAAGGGGTCCTGTGATAGCCCCACTTTACTGATGAGGAAACTGAGGCTCAGGGAGGTTAAGGACTTATCAGAGGTCACAGGACATGCAGAGACGGGGTTGCAGCCCAGGCCCCCCTCTAACTCCATGGCTTGCTGATGCCTCTCTGTTTTGTGCTTCCGGAATCTCTGACCCTGCAAGCCTTCCAGAACATTCCCCCGCACCCGTGCTCATCCACTCCTTGCAGAGCAGGCTCAGGTGATCCTGGGCCAGCCCAGAGGATGGTGGTCTCTCACCTCCTCCCTGGACTCTCTTCCTGTATCAACATCACCCACTGTCACACCGTCTTTTCCAGCAACCACACCCCCATCAACTCACGTGGAACCTCCAGCTTGGCTTTTCCAAGAGCTCCTGACAAGGCAGCTCGCCCTCCCCCTCTACTTCGTAGCTAATTTTGAACCTAAACGCATAACTTTTCCTAATGTCCATATTACACAGCATCTGCTTGATCTCAACCTGAGGTCAGTGGGAGGCCATGGTGAGAGATGTCCCTCCTGGCTCTGTCTGCGGATCTGGTTGGTTGGTGTTTGAAGTTCTTCTGTCAAGTAGAGCAGGAGGCCTGGGCGGGAACAGAGCCCTGTGGTTCAATGCTGCAGACTGCCTCCTAGGCCAGGATCCACGGGGGATGGGTCCTCCTGGGCTCCAGGGTCCAGCCAGCCTGACGGGCTGTCCTCTGTCCGAGGCCCTCTGTCTGTCGTCCCTGTGGTCGCTGGTGTCTGACCTGGCCCCCCGCCCCCATCTCCTTCCCCACCTCTCTCCTTGCCATTATTCCTTTATCCTCCTCCTCCTCTGTCAATCCTCTCGCCCCCACCATCTCCCTCTTCACCTCCCTTCCTCCTCCACATTCTCTCTAATGTTGATGGCCAAGGTCACAGCCACAAGGACTTCTCACCTGCACACAGAGGGCCCTTTGGCTCTGCTCTGGGCCACAGTGAGGGCGATGCCCAGACCTGCAGGTGGGCTGGGAGCAGGAAGGAATGGAGGAAATCAGGGAGACCTCAGCTGCATGACGAGCAGGGGATCAGGGTCTGAGAGGGATGGCTCTGCTGTCGCACACCCTGGGCTTGCCTCTCAGATCCCCTTAGCTGTGTGACCTGGGGCAAGTCACTTACCCTCTCTGGGCGTCTGCTTCCTCCTCTGTAAAATGGGTTAGAAATCATAAAGCTGCTGAGAAAATTCAATGAGATGGTGCAAGTAAATCCCTTGGTGCCCAGCCTGGCTCTAGGAAGAGTGTGGGCTATTCTAGTTGGCATCATTTTTATGTATTGGGCCCCATGCCAGGAGCTTCTCACATATTACTTCATTAAATCTCATTTTTTATGATGCAATTTTCGATACATACAACAGTATCTGTATTACACACCTTTCTATCTGCCTGTCCATCTAGCTATACATGTTATGAATCATTAGTGTATGGTAAACACCAGTGAACCACAGTTCAAGATTTAAAAGGTTACCAAGAGCATGGAAATCCGCACATCCCCACTTCCACATCCCCCGCACCCCGCAAGAGGTCACCACTATCCTGCATTTTTGTTTTTCATTTCTGTGCTTTTAGAAGAAATTACATAGGAGCTCTTTGATGACCTAGAGGAGTGGGATGGTAGAGGCATAAGAGGGGAGATTCAAAAAAGAGGGAATCCCTGATAGCTCAGTTGGTTAAAAAAAAAATCCTCGTGCAACCCAGGAGACCCCGGTTCGATTCCTGGGTTGGGAAGATCCCCTGGAGAAGGGAAAGACCACCCACTCCAGTATTCTTGCCTGGAGAATTCCATGAACTGTATGGTCCATGGGGTTGCAAAGAGTCAGACATGACTGAGCGACTTCCACTTCACTTCTTATGTATCCACAGAGACAATTTACTTTGTTGTCCAGCAGAAACTAGCACAACATTTTATAGCAATTATACTCCAATTAAAAAAATAAAAATTGTGCAAACCAAAAAAAATAGATAACACAGATGATTTTTATGACTTTGGGTAGAAAAGGAGGTAGTAACTAAAACACAAAACATGCCAAGCATAAAGGAAATGATGGATACATTCAATTCAGTTAAAATAAGTTTCTGTTCATCTAATCTCATTAACAAAAAACTGGAAAAATTAGCCATAGCATAGGACCAGCCATTATAACACATATGCAGTCCATGATTCTAACCTAAATATAAAAGCCTAAAAAGACTAAGAAAATGATAAAATCTAATAGAAAATTAGGTTAAAAACATGAATAGACACTTCAAGAAGAAACTTGAAGAGCTAATGATCTTTTGTAAATATGAGAAATCTCATTACTAGTCAGAGAAATGTAAATTATGGGACACTGAGGATTCCCACCTTACACCTGCCAGTCTGGCAGAAGCCAAGTTGCCATCTAGACGGAGAGCGATGAGAAGTCGCCAGACCACTGCTGGGAGCGGAAATGATACGGGCTCTTTGAAAATCAATTTGGCGCCCTCTCGTAAAGTGGAACATGCATGAACCTTCTAATTCGCAGCTCGACCTGGAGAACATGCCCCAGAGAATCTCCTGTACGTGTGCGCTGGGGACTTGAACAAGAGTGCTCACAGCAGCTGCATCTGTAATAACAAAAACCTAGAAACAACCCAATCGATATTTCCGAGTAAGCAAAAGAATCTTTCCAGGCCCTTCCAACTCCAAGACAGACATATCTGAGATCCCACACCGCGCCTCATGACAAGTGAGGGGAGTTCAATCTGCTCCCCCTCCCAGGCAATCGACAGGCTCCCAGCAGACATCACTCAGATCAGCCCCCAGCTGGCCCCTCTCTGGGGCGTTCAGTGTGGTCTGAGAATCAGGGCCTCCTGGCTCCTGCGCCAACAGGACCCACGTGGCTGGGGTCAGCTTTCAAGGACCCCAGGAGGAGGCAGGGCTGCCCCAGAGGCTTCTCTCTCTGCTGACCCATTCCCAGCAAGGCTAAGGGGGCCTCAGCATGACCCTCCCAGGTTCAGGGCTCAAAGGACCCTCCAGGAGCCTCCTTTCCAGCCCCGCAGCAGACTCTGATGCCCCCAGGCAGGTATACACCTCCTCCACCACCCCACCGCTCACACTCATAATTCTCTACCGCCCCCTGCCCCCGCCACACATACACACCACCATCACCACCACCTCTTTCCCCGCCACCATGCTTCCTCTCCTCCCTCTTCAGTGCCTGGGGGCTGTTCCTGCCCCCCACCCCAGCTTTAGCTCATATCAGGAAGCCCCTGGCAGACAGCCTTTGGAGTTCTTCATTTTGGGGGGCCACCTTGGTCCTCCACCTGCACCTCCAAAGAGCCAGGCCAACCACCTGCTGTGCTCGCAGCAGAGTAAAGGAAGCAGAGCCTCCTGGGCTGAGGATGGGAAGAAGAACTTCTCAATGGGGCCAGGTTCTGGGCAGACTCCAGCTCAATCACCCCAAGAAAAGCTCCCCTGACTCCAGACATCACATCCCAGGTCCCAAAGCCCTCTCTTCATTCTGGGCCTCACCAGTCAAAACCCTGAATCGGTCATGCTAACCCAAGCCCTGCTGGGCCTGATCCTGGAGACAGCCCTTCCTGAACTCCACCCCCCAGACCCTCAACTCAGGCTAAGGATAATACCTAAGAGGAAGCACTGGCTGTGATGCTCCTGGGGGACAGACCACCTCACAGGCCAAGTTAGAGAGAACAGAGAGGACACCCAGCAGAGTCCCCAGACCTTCCCAGATGCAGGTACTCAGGGGGGGCCTTTATCTTGAGATCTGTGAGGACCACAAACCTGCCTCCTACCCGCTGGAGCCTGGATCCCAGCTGAGCTCTTTTGGGGGCAGAGTGGCAGGCTCAGTCTTTGGTGTCAGGCAGACAGAGCACCACCAGCTTGGAGACTCTGGGCAGGTCAGCTGCCCTCTCACGTTGCCGTCTTTAAGATGGGGACGATTCCTTTAGGATCAGAGAGGTAATGATTAAGTGTCTGTGTGGAGCCAGGTGTGCTGAAAGTGAAAGTGAAGTCACTCAGTCACGTCCGACTCCTTGTGACCCCATGGACTATAGCCCATCAGGCTCCTCCATCCATGGAATTTTCCAGGCAAGAGTACTGGAGTGGGTTGCCATTTCCTTCTCTAGGGGATCTTCCTGACCCAGGGATGGAACCCGGGTCCTGCATAAAAGGGCTCTGTTTACAAACATGAGGCAGAGACAGGACACCCTCCCACTGGGTTGATGTCCAGCAGCAGAGCCCACCTCCCCACTCGTTCTCACCCCAGGGAGCAGAGCTGGAGGAGGAGGGGCTGATTGGTAGGGACCTGCTGTCTCTGACTTGCCTGTGTTCCTGGGTAAGACATTTCCTGCTTCTGAGCATCAGTTTCCACATCTGAAATGGGTTTGGTGAGGCTCTTCAGGTTCTATGATGTTCTGATTCTGTTCACACTGGCTGACTCTCTGCCTCGTGTCTCCTTTGGCCAAAGGATACAACTTCTAAACCATCTCATGAGCCTACATCACTTAACCCGAGTTAAGAATTTATTCAACTGTCAGAACGCACTGGCCAGGCCACAGGCTACCCCGCCCCCATCTGGCTGACCTCCAAGCCTCCCTTGACGGCTCACGCCTGAGTCACAGACACGGGCCAGGCAAGAGTGTGGGGAGGGTCTGGTCAGATCTGTCCCCACATAGGAAACCTCTGAGTGTGCAGGTCGTCCTGGTGGTGCTGAGTGTGCCCTGGGCTGTACCCTAGGTGTGTTGGACAGGGTGATGGGGGCCATGGCCTCTGCAGAGAAGTCGCAGGAAACTGGAAAGAGGGGGAGGGGGCACAGCACGTGTCCCACCCAGTCAGGGTACCCTTCCTGCTCGGGAAGCAAATCCTTGTCCCAGCTCCGCAGAGTTCAGTGTCTGGGCCCAGGCCTGGGGGTGCCTGTCTGCCAGTCAACACCAGCTGCACCCAGAGCCGCCACCTGTCAGCCAGGAGAGTGGGCACCGTGGGGCTCCATGCACACGGGCGGACCTGGGCACGTCCCCGCTGCCTCCTCTGCTCACTGACGTCCCCTCCCAGGCCGCCCCATCAGGGATGTGTTCCCAGTGGGACCCTCACTGGGAAGAGGGTGGGGGTGGGCGACTGACAGTGATGGAGCCCTTGGCAGGGCCGGCAAGTTGGCACTATAAAGCGACACTCCCAACAGCCCTGGGACAGGGAGATGATGACACAGAGTAGGGGAGGGAGGCTCAGAGAGGGTGAGCGGTCTGCCTCTGTTGCACAGCTAGAGGCAGCAGAGCCAGGATTCAAACCCAGGTCTACTCTTACCCACTGCTCCACAAAGCCATGTGACCGCTAGGCCACCCAGACCTCGCTGGTGACATAACCTACTTTGCAGATGGTGAGTTTGCCAGCACTTCCACATGTACGGTCTCCTTCATTGCCCATGGCATCATCTGGAGTTGGGGAGTATCATCTCAGTCCCAGAGAGAGGAGGGGACTCACCCTAAGTCATTCAATTCAGTTCAGCCACTCAGTCATGTCTGACTTTTTGTGACCCCATGGACTGCAGCACACCAGGCCTCCCTGTCCATCACCAACTCCCAGAGCTTACTCAAACTCATGTCCATCGAGTCAGTGATGCCATCCAACCATCTCATCCTCTGTTCTCCCCTTCTCCTCCCGCCTTCAATCTTTCCCAGTATCAGGGTCTTTTCCAGTGACTCGTTTCTTCATATCAGGTGGCCAAAGTACTGGAGTTTCAGCTTCAGCATCAGTCCTTCCAGTGAATATTCGTGACTGATTTCCTTTGGGATGGACTGGCTGGATCTCCTTGCAGTCCAAGGGACTCTCAAGAGTCTTCTCCAACACCACAGTTCAAAAGCATCAATTCTTCAGCGCTCAGCTTTCTTTATAGTTCAACTCTCACATCCATACCTGACTACTGGAAAAACCACAGCTTTGATTAGACAGACCTGGCTGTAAATGGCAGAGTTGAGATTTGAGCCAGGTCTGCGGGACTCCAACACCACAGCCGGGATGATGAGGGTTCATTGTCGGCCAGCTCTGTCAAACCCCAGGTCCCCCTGTTAACCCCACCACTTCCCACCAGCCCAAGATCCCAGTGAGCCCTCTGCGCAGGGCCCTCTTCAGCTCCAGGAGAGCCTACTGAATGTCCACTACAGTCCCTGCCACTCCAGGAAAGGTGGGGGTAGGTAATCAGGGTGGGGAATAGAGGAAGGGACCCTCAGCATCATTTAAGTGTTAGCTTTGCTTCAGATTTCAGATGACTGGGTCTGAGAGGACGCGAAAGGACTTTGGATGTCAGAACCAGGGTAGAAGGAAGATCCCCACAGGCTAGAGCCGCTGAGGGAGACTCAGAGGGAGGGACTCCATATGTAAATGTGAGTTTAGCATGCAGTGTGAAGTTCTGAGCTGAGATGAGAAAAACAAATCACTGGCTCAGCTGCAGAGGAGGGAGACAGGCTTTGATGGGCACTGACAGGGAGCTCAGTGTGAACCCATGAGATGACATGTCTCTTATGTCACCTGTCTCTTCATTCCTCGCCCACCCCCAGTCCAGTCTGGTCCCAACCAAGGCTCTTCTGATGAGATGGAAAGTCTCCAAACCTGGCTACCCTAATAAGAACAATAATAATATTAGTAATAATGAAAATAATTTTATCAACAGATAAAATTATCTTTCCTTCTGAACATTTACTGAATGCTTACTCTGCACTATGGACTCACATAATCTGTATCTTCATAAGAAGCTTGCAAGGTTGGTATTATTGGCACCATTTTATACAAGAGGAAACTGAAGCTTAGAAAAGCTAAAATAATACAGAGCTAAATGACAGAGCTGAGATTTGAACTTCAATCTTTCTAATTCCAAAATGAGTACTTCTGTGCATATCTTCTCTCTTTTAGACCATGTTAATAGAGGTATGGAAGGAAAGCTATGACAAGCCTAGACAGCATATTAAAAAGCAGAGACACCACTTTGCAGACAAAGGTCCATCTAGTTATGGATGGACTAGTCCATCTAGCTATGGTTTTTCCAGTAATCATGTACAGATGTGAGAGTTGGGCCATACAGAAGGCTGAGTGCTGAAGAATTGATGTTTTTAAGTTGTGGTGCTGAATAAGACTCTTGAGAGTCCCTTGGATTGCAAGGAGATTGAATCAGTCAATCCTAAAGGAAATCAACCCTGAATACTCATTGGAAGGACTGATGCTGAAGCTGAAGCTCCAATGCTTTGGCCACCGGGTGCAGAAAGCTGACTCGTTGGAAAAGACCCTGATGCTAAGAAAGATTGAGGGCAGGAGGAGAAGGGGACAGCAGAGGACGAGATGGTTAGATAGCATCACTGACTCAGTGGACATGAATTTGAGCAAATTCCAGGAGATAGAGAAGGACAAGGAATCCTGGCATTCTGCAGTTCATGGGGGGTCACAAAAAATCAGACAAAACTTAGTGACTGAACAATAGAACTATAGAGTCTAGCAAAAGGGAGGTGAGAGTCCTGTTTAGCTGGAGACTCAAACTCTTCTGCCATTTTGAAGAGAAAATGTAGAAAGTCACTGAACCTTGTCTCAAAGAAGGGTCTCCAGCTTGAAAAGGGCATAAGAACCAGGCCACATGGATTTATTCATTCTCTCAAAAGTTTAATAAGGATCCTATTATGTCCTGGGCCTTATTCTAGACCCTGGAGATAGAGGGGTGAAGAAAATTGACAACATCATTGCTCTTATGTGGTTTGCATTCCAGTGGGGAAGAGAGTTATTAAATAAGCATGAGTCAGAAAGTGATACATTCTATGAAGGAAAATGGTAAATGGAAAGGAACTAGGGATGAGAGAGCTGTATTAGAAAGGGTTGTCAGGGAAGGCTTCTCTGAGCAGGTGACAGTTGAGCAAAAATCTGAATAAAGGGAAGGAGTAAAGCTTGCCAATGAGAGTCAAAAGAATGCTCTGGTCCCAGGAAGCAGCTGATGCAAAGGCCCTGAGGCAGAAATGAGCATGATATGCTCAAGGAGCAACAGAGAGGCCAGTGTGGCTGGAGCAGAGCAGGGTAGGAGATGAAATGTGAGGAATCAGCAGGAGACAAGTAATTTAGGGTCTATAGGCCACAGGAGACTTTGGATTTTACTTTTTATTTTTGGCCCTGCCATGCAGCATGTGGGATCTTAGTTCTCTGATAAGGGATTGAACCCATGCCTCTTGCATTGGAAGCAGTAAGTATTAATGACTGGACCACCAGGGAAGTTTGGGTTTTATTTTTAAAGTTGAGAGAATTCATTACAAGGTTTTGAATATGAGAGTGACATAATCTGATTATCCTAAAAAGATCGCTTGGCTTTTAAGTGGAGAAGAGGAATAGAAAGCGAGAGTGGAAGCTGGGAGACCACGGAGGAGCCGGGCTTA
Organism: Bos grunniens; assembly: GCF_055505025.1. NCBI lineage: Eukaryota > Metazoa > Chordata > Mammalia > Artiodactyla > Bovidae > Bos > Bos grunniens. Next base: position 13,854,410 of record NC_141166.1, read on the forward strand.
TACAAGTTCAGGTAGACCAGGGGGCCAGAGAAGGGGCACTCACTGAGGAGTTATGAAGGAGGCAGGTGCTTATCCTAAAAAAGAAGAGGGGAGGGTAAGTATGAAAGCTGCCCTCAAACATCAGAATGGTTGTCACATGAACCAAAGGTCAGACCCTTTTTTGCTCAGCGGCAAAGGTGAGATCCAGGACCAACAGGTGAGGGCACAGGAAAGCTACATTCCCTTTGATGAGCGATGCTGACTCAAGATGGACCATCCTTCCTGCTGGGGACTGGAACCTCACTACCACTGAAGGTGCACAGCAGAGGTCAGGTCTCAGGGCTGCAAGCTGTAGAGGACAGAGACTAGCCTTTGTAATCAGACAGACCTGGATCCAATCGTCTCTTTGTTATTATCTGCTCTGCCTGAAGCACTTCACCTTTCTAAACTTGGTTTCTTCATCTCTAAATTCCTAGCTAATTGGATTGTCATGAACATTTAGTGCAATCAAGTATGTAAAATATCTAGTATCTTGACTGACATGAAGCGGTACTCAGTAAATGTCAGTGATGCTGATGTTGCTGATAACGATGACAGTGATGATGATAATGATGATGACGATGATGGTGATGTTGATGAGATAGTGATGATGTGATAATGGCGATGTGGTGACATCACCATGGTGATGATGTAATAATGGGGATGAGGATGACTGTGACGACAGGGATAGTGATAACGATTGTTTTGGTGATAAAAAAGAGGAAGATAACAGTGACAATGATGCTATTGGGTGCGTTGGTGACTGTTGTTGAAGAAGGCATTTAAGCATCAGTGAAGGGAATGGACTAGAAGACCAATAAGGTCTCTTTCCATTCCTAAAATGTCAGGAGAAAAATCTCTACAAGGTTTCTCATGACTGTCAGGTAGGGCAATGTCTGTCTGTTGACATCACTGCACCCTTTACTGACTTTCTGAGAATTAATTAGCCCAGAAAGAGCAGTAGAAAGAGCACCAGGCTCAGCTTCTGGACCAGGGAGTCCTGACCAGTTTGTGCTTGACCCTGTGCCTCTCACATTCTGGGCAGCTCTGGGAACAGCCAGAGAGAAGGCTGAAGGTGTACGTGGGCATGGGGTGCGTACGGGGAAGAGCAAAGACTCTCTCCCCTTTTGACATTTCCTACTTATCCACATTGTAATCATCCAGCCCGGGTTGTGTTCAGAGATGCTTGGAGTCATGAAAAACCTTAGATGCTCTGGTCCAACCACTCCTTCCCATTAACTGATGAGAAACAACCCCAAAAGGGAGGATGACTTTCTTAGGGTCACAAGCAAAGTCCAGATCTCCTGACCTACAGTTTCACCCTACTTCACCAAACTTTATCTATTGACTCTACAGTCTCATAAGTAATCTGCATCAACTCTCCTGACCCCATTGTCCTGACAAAATCCCTTCTTGCTATGTAGGACTGATGCACATTTACAGGTACATAGTCCAGTGCCCAAGGCCAGCTCCATCCCACTAAGTATCATTTTACACGTATGATTTATATTTACAGATTTCACTGCTCAGCTCGTCTTAGCCTGGGCCTGTTTTCCTTTCTCCCAAAGAAGTTGCTATTTTCTTAATGATTTCATTAAGATTTCTATGGATTACCTAGAGTTCTGCCATATCTCTGCCATCCTTGACTGTCCCCCAGTGTATCTTTCAGGAATTGCATTCACCTGCCAGTAACAAGGATCTGAACAACAGCGGCTTAAACAAATGGAGGATTAATACTTTTCTCTTGTTTGTTACAATGTGGGGCATAGAAATTCCCACTGTGTTTTGTTAGCTCCACATACTTTCTCAGTGTTGCAATCTCCTTTGTCTTCTTTGTCTCTGCTTTAGCAGTACACGACCTCATATATAAATATTGCCTATTCATTATATGGTGGCTGCTGAAGCTCCAGAAATTACTGTAGCATTCCAGATAGTAAGACAAAGGAAGAGAGGGGGCCAAGGAGCAAATAGAGTTTTCTCCTGCTGCTAAGCTCCCATCAAACACCTTTCCCGGAAATCACACTTTACACTTCCATTCATGTTCCATTAGCCACCCTCATCTGAAAGAGGAGGGGTGGTTGTGTTGTTGTTTACTCACTAAGTCTTAGCAAACTCTTTTGCAACCTCATGGACTATAGCCCACCAGACTCCTCTGTCCATGGGATTTTCCATGCAAAATACTGGAGTTGGGTGCCATTCCCTTCTCCAGAAGATCTTCCCAACCTAGGAACAAACTAATGTCTCCCTCATTGACACGTGGATTCTTTTACTTCTGAACCTTACCAGGGAAACCCAAAAGGGGAAGAATGAGACCTAGTAAACATAGCTTTTAAACCAGAGACCTATCCATTCCCAGCAGAACTGATATTCTGCTCCTGAAGAAGAGGAAACAGGATCTGAGTGACAACCTGCAGCCTGGGTCCCACCCAGAAGCCAGAAGATTCAAATAAGAACTCAGAGATGCCAAGATTAGAACCCTGGCCCCAGAACTGAATAGAAAAAGTTTCCTTGTGGAAAAGGGAGTTGTAAATATCCTTGCTTACCTACTTCCATTTTAAAACAAATTAAAAGAAATATTTTAGCAATGGATACAGCTGAAAATTTTCAAGCATGAAAAAATTAAGAAATCAAAAACCTTCTATAATGCCCCATGCAGAGATAGCATCTGTCGGCACTTTTGCATACATCCTTCATGGTTTTATTTTTCCTTTGCTTATATTATCAAAATTAGGAGTTTACTTTATGTCCAGTTTTATTTGCTGCCTCTATTTCCTGCCTTTATTTTTATAAGCATTTTCCCAGCATGAATTACTTTTTGAAGATCTCGTTTTTAATAGCCATACCATAGTCCAGTACATGGGCTGTGCCACAAATGATATAGCTAATTCCCCATCAGGAGGCAGTTAGATGGTTTCCATCTAAATTTGGCTGTTATGAATGATGTTGTGATGACTGGTCCCACACATAGACCTTTGTCTCCATCTCTGATTATTTTCTTATGACAGGTTGCTAGTATCTCTAAGTCAGAGGGTATGGACATTTTTAAGGCTCTGGATAGGTATTGTGAAGTTGCCATCATGGAAAGCTGGTCTGAGTTACACTCCCTACAAGGGGTCTGAACACATCCTCAGATGGGTTTCTGAGACCTCCACCTGCCTGCTTTCAGCATTGCCCCCCAGATTCTCCTGCCTCAGCTTCCTCTTTCTGTCTCCTTCAGAAAATAACAAGAAAAGTTTACTATCTGAAATATTTGTGTATTTATCTTCAGTGGTAAAGAATCCACCTGCCAATGCCAGAGATTCAAGAGAAGTGGGTTCGATCCCTGGTTTGGGAAGATCCTCTAGAGAAGGAAATGGCAACCCACTCAAGTATTCTTGCCTAGAAAATTCCGTGGCCAGAGGAACCCAGCAGGCGGGCTACAGTCCATGGGGTCCCAAAGAGTCAGACACGACTCTGAGCAACTGAGCACACAAGCATGGTAAAATATCAGTATACTTACCCTAGTTCCATTAAGTTCAATTCACAGCAAATTATGAATTTAGCATGAAGTTGGAGCTGCTTTGCTGGTTGGAGCTGAGATAGAGTTTGGTGGTTAACAGTTAACCGAGAGGAGCCAGAGATAACCTCACAACTGGGTAAACAGCTTCAGGTCCGTCCTTAGGAAGGTGTTATTCCCAGGTGGGAGCATCACCTGCACCAGTGCTCCAGCCAGGAGTCCCAGGGCATGGGAGAGGGAGGGAAGAGGATAGAGGCTGTCTGGTTTACTGGATACACCAGGGTCAGTTCCTGGGGTGTCTGCAGAGCTGGAAGTCTCCCTGTTGGCTGCTGGGCAGGTGCGCCTGGGGCATGAGTCATACCAGATCCAACCCCTGATGCAGGGGTAAGGATTTAGGTTCTTTTTCCAAAGCCAAGAGGAGCAGTTGCAGGGATTTAAGCAGGGGTTACCTGTCGTAGTTCTTCAGTCACTAAGTTGTGCCTAGCTCTTTGTGACCCCATGAACTGCAGCATGCCAGGGTTCCCTATCCTTCACTGTCTCCCAGAGTTTCCTCAAACTCATGTCCACTGAGTCAATGATGCCATCCAAGCATCTCATCTTCTGTCACCCCTTTCTCCTCCTATCCTAAACCTTTCTCAGCATCAGGTTCTTTTCCAAAGAATCAGCAAGTATTGGAGCTTCAGCTTCAGCCTCAGTCCTTCCAATGAATATTAAGTCGATTTCCTTTAGGATTGACTGGTTTGATCTCCTTGCTGTCTGAGGGACTCTTAATAGTCTTCTCCAGCCAAGTTACCTGTTGGGAGGCCCTCTAACAGCCATAGGGGATGGATGAGAGGGACATGACTGATAGCAGAGGAATGGGGAAGGCTAAGGTGGTCCTCCAGGGAGAGATGATGGCCGTGGCAGAAGCTTTGGATACCCTGCCCCGTGTCCCCTGGACCAGCTCTGGGCTCACATGCACTTGTGCTGGGTGGTTCCAAGTGCAATGATCACTCCCCACTCAGGCCCTGCTTCCCTCTGCCTCTCCAGCTAGGGGTTCTCCAGTGTCCTGGGGGCTTGACCAACCATGGATAGGGCAGCCCGAAAATGGGCAGCCAGAGGATAAACAACCCAGGCGCACCTCTCAACCAGGGAAGGATGGGAGTGAGTAGATAAATACCCAGCTTCCCGCTGAGGGACAGATGGAGACACATCCTTATACCTCCTCAGAGGGTCCCCAGCGGGGCTGAGCCCCCAGTGTGACCCACTCTGTGATTCAGCCTTCAGGGCTTTCCTCCCTCTCGCCCCATCCCCTCTTCACTGTGCTTCCTGGGATCAGCTCCCACGTAAACCACTTGCTCTTTTGGAGGAACCCAACTCAGCCCTGATCACTCTGGAGCAGCAGGAGAGATGGAGAGAATAGAGGATCTGGGAGGCACTCAGGGAAGGTGGAGCTGTGATGGGCAGAAGGAGGGGTGAGAAGGGGGGAGAGGTGGGCATGAACTAGGTGGGTTAGCAAGTAAACGGTGCCCCTTTCCCTAATTTGCATGTATGTGAACAGGAACTTTGCATGTATCCAGCTGACACCCCATGAAGACACTCTATTTCCACTACCCCAATAATGTCGCTTGTGCTCAACTGTAAACCAATCCCCACCCCACCCTAGCCCCTTTCTGCCAAGGAGGTTATTCTGCATGCCCTAGAACTTCATATGAATAGAGTCCCGCAGAAGGCCTCTAGGGTCTTTTACTCAACATAATGTTTTTGAGATTGATCTGTGTCTGTGTTGATCAGCAAGTTATTCTTGTTTATTGTTCAGTGTTAAATCCATTGTATGGATACAAAACAATGTTTATCCATTAAACCTGTTGATTTATTCCAGTTTAGACCTACTACGGATAAAGTTGTTATTAAGATACTTATATAGTCTATTTACAGACCAAAGTTTTCATTACTTAAAAAGGTCTTTAAAAGTGGAATTTCTAGGACATAGAGCGGGCATATATTTTGCATGATAATAAACTGACAAGCTGTTTTCATTCTAGTGACAGGATTATTTTGCATTCCCACCAGAAGTGTGTACCGATTCCATTTGCTCCATATTCTTCACCAACACTTGATGTTGTCAGTCTTTTTCATTTTATCCATATGGCAGATCCCTGATAACTAACGATGCTGAGCATTTTCCATGTGTGTTTTGGCCCTTGGTGTGTCTTCTAATATGAAGTGTATGTTTAAGTTTTTTGACCATGTTTGTGGAGTTTTTCTTTTCATGACTGATTTGTGAAACTTCTTTACAAATTCCAAATATAAGTCTCTTGTCAGACATAGGTATTGGGATTATTTTTCCCAGTCTATGGCTTGCTTTTTTTTATTCTTAACGATATGTTTTGAAGGCCAAAGGTTCTTATGCTGATGAACTTCAGTTTATCATTCCTATGGCTATTATAGATAGTGCCTTTTTGTGTCTTAAGAAATCTTGGTCTACACCCAAGATCACAAAGATATTTTCCTAAGATTTTCTCTTGTTTTTTTTTTTTACTTATATTTTTTATCTCAAATTCATTTCTGTATAAGGTGTAAGTTAAGGATCTAGGTTAATTGTTTTTCCATCTAGACACAGGTTTGTTACAGCACCGTTTGTTAAAAAATTGGCTCTTTCTCCCATTGAAATATCTCTCAGGCCTAGATAAGGAATATGTGTGGGTTTATTTTGTGTCTCTATGCTACTTCATTGATCCATTTCTATTCTTGCTTTTTCTAGATTATTATCTTCATGGTTTTGAAATCGGATGTTATATGTCCTTCAAATTATTTTTAAAGATCATTTTGGCTAGTCTAGTTTTATTGCATTTGTGCACAGTTTTAGAAACATTTCATTGATTTCTATATTAAAAAAATACCCACAACAAACCTTCATGTGTGTGTGTGTGTGTTAGATCTAAGGTTCAATTTGAGGGTAATTGACATCTTAACAGTATTATTTTCTAATTCATGAGCATGATATGTCTTTCTATTTGTCTTTCTTAATTTTCCTGTGAAATAATTTATAGCCCTCAGTGTAGAGATCTTGTCCATTTAAAAAAAATCCTTAAATGGTGTGTGTTTCATGCTGTCAAATCAAACAGTACTGCATTTTAACTTTTTAGTATGGAGCCGGATTCAGCAAACTCTTTCTGAAAAAGACCAGAGCATAAGTATTTTGGATGTTGCCGATCATGCACTTTCTGTCACAACTGCTTAATTCTGGCGTGGTAGCATGTTGGTCGCCATAAACGATATGTAAGTAAATGAGCTTTGGCTGCATTCCAAACAAACTTTTGTTTATAGAGACTGAAATTTGACTTGTATAATTTTATGAGTCACAAAATATTTTTATTTTTTGAATGGTTTTCACTATTTAAGAAAAAAAAAAACTTTTAAAGCCTTCTTAACTCACAGGCTCAAGAATTAAAAACAAGACAAGCGGCAGGACAGACCTGGCTCACAGGTCACAGCTTGCCAACCTCTGACATGGAGAAAACAGTTGATTTTGGTACTTTTGCACGTACAACTTGTTAAATTCACTTACAGTTTTATGATTTTCCTTATAGTTGCATCTTGCTCTTTGTCTAATTCACTAGCGGTTTTTGTAGATTCCTTAGGATTTTCTATAAAACACGTGTGTCACCTGTAAGTAATAAGAGTTTCAATTTATCCTTTCCACACTTCAAGCCTTTTATTTATTTTTTTGATTTATTGAACTGATTAGAATCTCCAATACAAGGTTGCACTGAACTGATGATAATATACATCATGACTTGTTCCTGGTGGGGGAATACACTCAGCCTTTCACCTCACTATGTGATGTCAGCTGTAGATCTTGCATAGAGGCCCTTTATGAAACTACAGGAAGGCTTCCCTGGTGACTCAGTGGTAAAGAATCCGCCTGCCAATGCAGGAGACACGGATTCAATCCCTGATCTGGGAAGATCCCACATGCCCCAGAGCAACTAAGTCCGTGAACCACAACTACGAAGCCTGTGCTCTTGAGTCCACATACAATTGCTGAAGCCCACGCACCCTAGAGCCTGTGCTTCACGAGAGAAGCCCCCACAGTGAGAAGCCTGCACACAGCAACTAGAGAGCAACCCCCACTCACCACAACTACAGAAAGCCTGCATTCAGCAAGGAAGACCCCGCGCAAGCGAAAATAAATAAATAAAGTAAAAACCACAGGAATTTCCTGCTATCTCTAGTTGGTTGAGAGTTTTTGTTATGAATGAGTGTTGATTCTTTTCAGATAGTTTCTTGGCATTTACTGAGATGATCGTATGGCCTTTCTCCTTTGTTATACTAATGTAGTGAATTACTTCAATTAAAATTATGATGTTGAACCAATCTTACATTCTTGTAATAATTTCTACTTGGTCATGGTGTAATATACTTTTGAAGTATTTCTGGATTTTATGTGTTAATATTTTTAGTGGTTTCGCACTCATGCACTTGAGTTGATTTTCTTTCTTTTAACGATGATGGGGTTACACTGGTCTCAAAATGAATTATGAGATATACCCTCCTCTTTTATTACATGAGAGAGTTTGTGAAGTTTTAATATTATTTGTGTCTTAAAATTTGAATAGAATTGAACATTGGGTCAGACGTTTTTTGGTAAAAAGATTTTTAATTATGAATTCAATTTAAATATCAGATGTAGGGCTATTCAAAGTATCTATTTCTTCTTCTGCTAGTTTTCTGCAAGCTATATATCTCAAGACATTTTTTGAGTTTGTCTAGGTTCTTGAATTTTTTTGGCATAAAGTTGTTCATATTATTCCCTTATTATCATTTTAATGTCTGTATAATCTGTAGTGATATTTCCTCTAGCATTCCTGAATTGGTAATTTGTATTTCCTTTCATTTTTCTCATATTCTTAGTCAGTGCAAGTTGCTATAGCAAAATATAGAGTGGGTGACTTAGAAACAGGAGGCTGGGGAGTCCTAGATCAAGGTGCCAGGCAAGTCACTTCCTGGTGAGGGTTCTCTTCCTTGCTTGCAGAAAGCCGCCTTCTTAACTGTGTCATCGCTTGGTGGAGAGAGAAAATGAACTCTCTGGTGTCTTCTCATCCTAACCCTATTGTGTCAAGGCCCCAACCCTTCTGACCTCAAGCATGCAAGTTCAGTTGTATCTGACTCTTTGTGGCCCCATGGACTGCAGCCTTCCAATTCCTCTGTCCATGGGGATTCTCCAGGCAAGAGTATTGGAGAGGGCTGCCATTTTATTCTCCAGGGGATCTCCCTGACCCAGGGATTGAACCTGCATCTCCTGCATCGGCGGGCGGATTCTTTGCCACTGAGCCACCTGAGAAGCCATTCATTTAATCATAATTACCTCCTTACAGAGAGCTTCCCTGAGAGCTCAGTTGGTAAAGAATTCACCTACAATGCAGGAGACCCTGGTTCGATTCCTGGGTTGTGAAGATCCGCTGGAGAAGGGAAAGGCTACCCACTCCAGTATTCTGGCCTGGAGAATTCCATCGACTGAATAGTCCATGGGGTTGCAAAGAGTTGGATGTGACTGAGTGACTTTCACTTTCACTTTCCCTCCCTATAGGCCCTATCTCTAATGCAGTCAGAGTGGGTGGAGGTGGGGTAGTTAGGGCTCCAACAGATATATTTAGGGGAGAACACAATTCAGTCCATACCACATTTCTTCTTGATAAATTGAAATCTTTGGATATGATCCTCTTTGTCTCTTATATGCTCCTTGTCTTGAAGTCTACTTTCTCTGAATTACTATTTATTCACATACACTTTTTTATGCTTAACATGTCTTTTTCCATCTTTTTTCTTTTTTGCTATAAGCGTATCTGTGCCTTTATATTTCAGTTCCGTTCAGTCATGTGTTTAATGCGTATGTTTTGTTCTCATCATGGAGCTGAGTCTTGCTCTTTCAAGTGATCGAGAGTCTCCGACTTTTATCTCAAGTATTTTGCCTGTGTTGACTGTATCACCTGCTTTTGTTTGTTTTCTATTGGACCTGTTTGTTCTTGGATTCTCTGTTTCTTCTTTCCTATCTCCTTTTGGTTAACTGAGTATTTGTGGTCTTCTAATCTATTTCCTTTATTGGTTTTTTAATTATGCTTCTTCATGTTATTCCTAGTATTTGCTGTAATGATTACCAATATATTATTCTCCCCTCGGGCTCACTTGCCTGTGCCAGTTTAGCAGTCAGAATGCATTCTTAATTTCTCTCAGTCTAACTGAACACTACACCACTTTATTTATATAAGAACTTTATAACAGTGAAGTTCCATTTACACTCACTCCCATTCATTGGCTATTATTGTCAGATATTTTATTTCTCCCTGTGTTTGTAAACCCCAGAATACATTGTTATTATTGATTCTCTAAACCATTTACTAACTTACAGAATTGAACACAAAAACATATTTATATTTACCATTTCCAGTGCTTTTCCCTATTTGGAAATTTCACCTGATATTATTTCCCTTTAGACTGAAGAACTTCATTTGGGATATTTTGTAGTGTGGGTCAGCTAACAACAAATATTATCATCTTTCACTTATCTGAAGATGTTTTTAATTCACCCTATGTTTTTGAGTTTTTCTGGATTAAAAAATCCTAGGTTAAACATTTTTTTTTCTTCCAGAACTCTAAGGATTTTGAATTGTCTTGAGGCCTCCATTTATCTGAAATAAAATCAGCTTTTGTTATTATTCTTGTTCCTCAGTATTAATATGTTTCCTCCCTCCTGACTATCTTTGTGATCTTTTCTTAATCTTGGGACTGCAGCAGTTTAGCTGTAATGGGTCTAGTTATGACTTTCTTTGTAATTATCCAGTTGGGATTCACTGAGATCCCTAATCTCAGCAGTTACTTTTATCAACTTTTGAAATTATTTCTCTAGAATTTTTCTCAAGTGTTTGCTTTTCTCTTCCATTCTTTCATTCATCTCACAGTTTGCTGAGGGCCTGTTTTCAATATTTTTTACATACCGCTTTTTCTGCATATGGTGATTGCAGCCATGAAATTAAAAGACGCTTACTCCTTGGAAGGAAAGTTATGACCAACCTAGATAGCATATTCAAAAGCAGAGACATTACTTTGCCAACAGAGGTCCGTCTAGTCAAGGCTATGGTTTTTCCAGTGGTCATGTGTGGATGTGAGAGTTGGACTATAAAGAAAGCTGAGCGCCAAAGAATTGATGTTTTTGAACTGTGGTGTTGGAGAAGACTCCTGAGAGTCCCTTGGACTGCAAGGAGATCCAACCAGTCCATCCTAAAGGAGATCAGTCCTGGGTGTTCATTGGAAGGACTGATTCTAAAGCTGAAACTCCAATACTTTGGCCACCTCATGCGAAGAGTTGACTCATTGGAAAAGACTCTGATGCTGGGAGGGATTAGGGGCAGGAGGAGAAGGGGACGACAGAGGATGAGATGGCTGGATGGCATCACCAACTCGATGGACGTGAATTTGAGTAAACTCCGGGAGTCGGTGATGGACAGGGAGGCTTGGTGTGCTGCGATTCATGGGGTAGCAAAGAATCGGACACCACTGAGCAACTGAACTGAACTGAACTTCCCCTATTAACATCCCATATTTGTCTTGTAAACATGTAAACATAATCAATGAACCAATACTGATGTATAATTAGGAACTAAAGTCCATAGTTTATTCAGATTTCCTTAGTTTTTGCTTAATGGTCTTTTCCATTTCCAGGGCCCATCCAGAGTGCCACATACCATCTAACCTGTCTCCTTTGGCTCCTCTTGGCTATGACAGCTTCTCATATTTTCCTTCCTTATGACGACCTTGACAATTTTGAGGAGCACTGACCAAGGATATTGTTGGACAACCTTCCATGAGAATTTAACTGATATTTTTCTAACAATTAGACTTGGGGTTTGGATTTTGGAGGAGAAAGCACAGAAGCGGCTGCTCACATCATATCAAGGGTACAGTCATCAATGTGATTTGTGACTGTTGACACTGGCCTTCACCACCTGGTTGAGGGTCATATGGTAGTTCCATTATTAATTTTTTGAGGAATCTCCATGCTGATTTCCACAGTGGCTGCCCGGTTTACAGTGCCACCAGTAGGGAAGGAGGATTCCATTTTCTCTATCTTATCCCTGCTGCTGCTGCTAAGTCACTTCAGTCGTGTCCGACTCTGTGCGACCCCATAGATGGCAGCCCACCAGGCTCCCCCCTCCCTGGGATTCTCCAGGCAAGAACACTGGAGTGGGTTGCCATTTCCTTCTCCAATGCATGAAAGTGAAAAGTGAAAGTGAAGTCACTCAGTCGTGTCTGACTCTTAGCAACCCCATGGACTTCAGCCTACAAGGCTCCCCCGTCCATGGGATTTTCCAGGCAAGAGTACTGGAGTAGGGTGCCAATATTGTCCCTAGCTCTTGTTATTTTTTGTTTTTTTGATAAAGGCCATTCCAGTAGGGGTGAAGTGATAGATCACTGTGGTTTTGATTTGCATTTGCCTTATAATTAGTGATGTTGAACAGTTTTTCATGTACCTGTTGGTCATCTGAATTTCTTCTTTGGAAAAGTACCTATTCTGATCCTCTTCCCACTTTTTAATCAAGTTGTTTGTCTATTTTTTAATTGTATGGATTCCCTACATATTTTAGATAATAACCCCTTGTCAGACACATCATTTCCAAATATCTTTTCCCACTCAACCTTCTTTCATGGACAGTGGAGTACCCTCAAGTGGGAAAGAATCTGTCAGATTCTTTCTGTACTCCACTGGAGAATTCCATGGATGTATAGTCCATGGGGTCACAGAGTCGGACACGACTAAGCAACTTTCACTTCACTCACTAAATGCAAGTGCTTTCCCTTCTCCTTCAGTAAAGCTACCTATGTGCTGCTGCCAACAGACCAAGGCTTGTACCAGGAATGCAATGCCACTTCCACCTCTGTCCTCCCAGCCTCTTCTGGCCATGTCTGGCTCTTACTGGCTTCTGGTCTTTATGCCTGGCCTATCCCGTTCCCAGGCCACCTCTTTTTGGATAAAGCCTGCTGGTAGGCATGCATCCTCTTTAGCTATATATATATCTGTATGAAGATACAGGAAGGTAACTATTTGGGGCATTCATACACTCATTCAATCAATACTATTGAATACTTACTATGTTTTGAGCTCTGTCCTAAGTGCTGGGAGTCAGCAGTGAACAAAAAAAGAGAATATCTCTTATTATATTCAGTGGAGAGGGCAGGCACTAGACCAGCAGGTCAGATACACAGTACATAAAGCTTGTGATAAGAGTAACTAAGGATAAAAAGCATGAATAAGTAGATGGAGTACAGGAGCGAGGAGACTGTAGAGTTATCTTAAGTATATTTCTTTTCATCTTTATTTTCTTTCTAAAATATTTTTAAAACTATTGAATACAGTACAAAAAGAGTATAGAAATGGACTTCCTGACAAAACGTTGAATAAAATATGCTAAAACAGGATAAGGTTGCTGTGCGAGAGGTTTGCCAATCATCATGTTGCTGACTACAGCAATTCTTGCTGTCGGCTGGAAAGCTCAGAAAGAATGCAAGAAAATTTTTAAAAATATTTTGTGTAGGGAAGAGGCTAGAGTTTTTAAATAGTAAGGTCAGGAAAGGTGACATCGTGAACTAGTTCTGAAAAGAGTGAACCACACAGACGCATGGGGAAGACCGAGCAGCAAGGCCAAAGGCTTGAGGTGGGAGCGTTTCTGGCTGTTGGAGGAACCGTGAGAACGCAGTGCGCCCAGAGCGGAGGCCTCATGCAGAGAGCAGAAGAGGGTTATGAGCGTTCAGACTGCTTCGAGCTTTGAAGATCGTTTAAAAACCCACCTTCACTCCCTCTCCCAACATTCAGAGATAGGGAGAAGAGGAGGAGTCTGAAAGATAGACAGAAGTCGAGGTCAGCAAGGTGGGTGTGGTGTCCTGGTCAGAAAGGAGGCAGGAGTGACTATGTTTCAGAGTCCACATTTGCACTGCTCGCCACACGACACTCCAGTTAATTGAGAGACGAGTTGTTGGGGCAAGAAATAGTGACTTTATTTGGAAAGCCAGCAGACCAAGACGATGATGGCCTGGTGTCCCAAAGAATCATCTTATCTAAATTAGAATTCAGGCTCCTTCTATTCTAAAAGGGGAAGGGGTATTATTCATTGCTGCAAATTTCTTGACACTGAAATCTTTTGTTCTTGCATCTGTCCACATAAGTCCAGTCACAGTGTTCTCATAAACCTCCAACAATTGGAATATCATTTTCTGTTCTGCAACTTTTTTTTTTTTACCATTTTTAATTGAAGTATAGTTAATTTGCAACATTATGTTAGTGTGTCTGTTAGTCGCTCAATTGTGTCTGACTGTGTGTGACCTCATGGACTGTAGCCCACCAGGCTCCTCTGTCCATGGGATTCTCCAGGCAAGAATACTGGAGTGGGTTGCCATTCCTTTCACCAGGGGATCTTCCCAACCCAGGAATCAAACCCAGGTTTCCTGCATTGTAAGCAGATTCTTTATCATCTGAGGTACCAAGGAAGCCATTGGGTTAGTATCAGGCATACCACAAAGTGATTCAGTTATACATATATGTTCTGCAACTTTTTATCTCTATATGGACAGAAAAGGTCAGAGCCTTGAGAATGAGCTATCCTGAATATTTTGGGCTGTAGGCAACTTTCTTAACTTGTAGCAAAAACAATAGAATATAAAAGTTAAATAAATAGATCCAATATGAAGTCAGAGTTGTTCTTACTATTACAATCAGGTGAACAAGATGAGGACTGAGACTTGTTCACTAGATCCAGCACGGAGGTCACTGGGAACCAGGACAAGAGTTGCTTCAATGAATGGCTGTGGACACAGCTCGGTCAAGTTCAAGAAAGGAGGAGAGCAAAAGGAATGAGTGGGAAAGCATGAGGGCTCAGGGGAGGTTTATTTCTCTTTTAAGTAGGAGAAATGTTTGCACTCTATACGTTAATGGGAATGACTGGATGAAGAAAGGAATGTTTGACGATGGGGAAGAAAGAAAGGAAATGGCACAGCTGTGGTCCCAAGTCTTCCGCCCTTTCCTCTTCTCTCCAGTTTTCTTTTGGTGCCTTTTCTTTAGGCACCAATTTTCTTTTGGGAGTCACACTCCCCTACCATCAGTACAAGTGGCCTGAGCAAGGCTGCTTCATTGCCTAACTACCACGGTGGGTAGTTTGACTAAGCCTGGCCGAGAGCAGTGCTGCAGTCTCAGGCCTACAATGCATTTTGGAGGGACCATGTGACCCATGATGGACCAATCAGAGCAAATGAGCATCAGCTTTGGGACTTTTGCTAGAACACCAGGGAAAGGGAGGCTTTCTGTCCACTGGGGTAGCTACACAGATAGGGAGAGGGCCAAGCTGTGTCTGCACCCAGAACCTGTGCAACCTCACCCAGCTGCCTGACTGACAGGGGGCCTACCACAGAGTAGGCTAATAATGCCTGTGCAATAGACTGCCTTTCTGGAGCCTGACTGCCCCCAACTCACACTGGTCCTTCTCCACTGTATTATTCTGCTTTAGCTCCTTTATATTTATCAACACTAACTGAAACACATAATTTCATCTGTTACTTTTTTTTTTTTTTGTCTTCCCCACAAGCTCTGTCTTTTCCACTGCTATGTCTCCAGGATCTAGAATTGTTCCTGGCACAGAGTAGGGTTCCAAATAAATATTAACTGACTGAATAAGAAAATACAGAAAAATGTACTACAGCTGCATATTCATACTTGGCCACACCTCGCTTATCCAGGAATCACGCATGGACAGCTTCAGTTATCTGAAATGCAAGAAAAAACTCAAAAAGCCCTAGAATTACCAAAATGCATGATGCATGAGCCATGTCTGAAAGCATGTTTTGTTTTTGGTTTTGTATTTTTAAACAGAGATGCCCCCTTCGTGTCCTCATTCAGAGATCAGGGACTATTGTATATATGGTTCTAACACAGCTGGTGATCTGGTTTTCCCGCCCACACAGCAGGTTAGAGACAGGACTTTGGGGGCATTAGGGGAATAGAAACACTGACACCAGCAAGAAGAAACACGTGGCACCCAGGAGTCAATGAGAGAACTTCAAGTGAGAGCAACCTGGCCTTGGATGCAGGATGGGGAATCTTGGGGGACACCCAGAGTTAGAACATGTAGGGGTGGTAGTGATGACTCAAGGTGCAGAGCAAAGCTTAAATTATCCTCTGCCATCCCCATTCTGGAACTAGAGGGATGTGCGGGATATTTTATTCATCTATTTTAAAAATAGATTGATTCCATGCAGAAAAGTAAGGGGTAGAAATAGAAATCACCCCTCATCTTACTCAGAGAGATGCTTCCTCGGGCCTCACGTGGCTGGTACAGAGGCTGAGTCTGTGCTCACGCCCAGGTTTTGCACTGTGCTTCACAGTTGTGACTTTTGTCGACACCATAATATGTCATTGCATGGACACATACTATTTCATGTAATTGTTTCTCTACTGGACAATCTGCTTCCAAATTTTGGCAGCTGTCAATAACTCTGTAGTGAACATCCTTGTCGTGAGGCAAAGCTTGAGTGCTCAGCCCTGATTATGTTTTCTAATAGTAGAATTACTGCCTCAAAGATATGGGCATTTTAGATTTTTTTATACACACAGCAAAATTTCTACATTCGCAAGTTGGGTTTACGGTCTTTCAGATGCTAAGTTAATCATAGCTCGCTGGACAAAGAAATAAAGTCATTATAGAAAACCTTCTGTAATTTCTCATCCCTGGATTGCAACTGATGGATGTCCTCTGGTGGACAATCGTGTGTGTGTGTGTGTGTGCGCACGTGCACACTTATGTGTCTAGTACCTCCCTGGTGTGCATGACACATTTCTTATTTTCCACTTCACTGGTACTCTCCAACTACCCTCTGAGCTGTACAGAGTGTACACTTCCAATTTACAGATAAAGAAACTGAGGCTCAGAGAACATGTGTATTACAGTGAAAGGAAAGTGGCAAACACATATGGATTTTAATTCCAGCTTTGCTGCTGGGTGAACTTGACCTGTTTCTTGAGCCCCAGTCCTCTTGTATATAAAGTGAGGACAGGGAGTCCTGCCTTATAGAAAAGGATGAAATCAAAAGGCAGATGGAAAGTGTCTGGTACACGTTGGGCACACAGTAAACGCTCAAGCAATATTTGTGTTTAGTGTTAGAAAAATCACGTGTCAAGGTCACAGAGGCAGAATTGAACCCACATCTTCTAACCACAAGTCAAGTGCCCATTCTGGACACCATCTGCCTTTGAACCACATCTCCAAACTGAGAAGAGAAGATTTTGGATTTGTATCCGTGTGGGGTTGGGACTTCCCTGGTGGGTCAGTGGTAAAGAATTCACCTGCCAATGCAGGAGATGTGGGTTCGATCCCTGGGTCAGGAAGATTCATCCACTGGAGAAGGAAATGGCAACCCACTCCAGTATTCTTGCCTGGGAAATCCCATGGAACAGAGGATCCCAGTGGGTTACAGTCCATGGGATTGCAAAGAGTCAGACATGAATGGGTGACTGAGCACGCACGCCATGTGGGGTTAATATTGCTGAGTCTCTGGAAGACTTCACTGCTATGAATCCAAAGGAGACACTGGTCCTGATTGAGCCAGCTTTAAGAATTGTGAAGCCTATAGAGGTGAATGGCTGTCAGCTTGTGGTCTATTGGGACTGGGCGATCTTTGTCATGTTGACTAAACCCATCTGTGTCAGTGTCCTCCCAGCTTGGTATTTGTGCATCTAGCCTCCCTATCCCAACCCACCCACCCACCCCACCAGAGTCCTGGGCAGGTTTGCTGACAGCAGGACTGAAAGAATCCCTCTCTCACCCAGGCGCGCCTCTGGGAAAGTTATTCCAGCTGCCAGCCCGGGCCATGCAGGGCAATGGATGGCCTCCCTTTAATGTTATCTGGGAGATGGGCCACTCCTTAATCTGCTGCAATGTCATTAAGAGATAAAATGTTTGCTCTATGGAGTTCCTGATGGCCTTTAGAAACTGCAACTTAAACACCAACCAGGAAGGGCTGCTCAAGGCTTAACCCTCCCTTTCCCAGCACTGACAGTAAAGCATCTGCCTACAATGCGGGAGACCTGGGTTCGACCTCCAAGTCGGGAAAGATCTCCTGGAGAAGGCAATGGCACCCCACTCCAGTATTCTTGCCTGGAAAATCCCATGGACAGAGGAGCCTGGTAGGCTACAGTCCATGGGGTCACAAAGGGTCGGACACGACTGAGCGACTTCACTTTCCCAGCACAGACCCAGGCCTTGGCCAGACGTGTCTACGGATCACTGGCTTCCATTTCCAAGGAGCCCGGGGGTCCTGCTCTCAGCTCTTCTCAGCCCAGGGAGCAAGTGGGTGTGAGAAAGAGAGAGGATGAAAGGAAGGAAGGAGCCCGTGACACTGAGTCACTCAGTTCAGGTGTGTGTAGGCGAGGACCCTCCCCTGGACTGGTCGGAGAACAGAGCACCGAGGGGCCCACACTGAGGGCAGAGTGACTGTGAGACACTCCCTTAACCTCTCTGTGCTAGGCCACTACAGCGCAGAGGGGCTGGAGGGGCCTCCAGCACCAAGGCTGTAAAGTCTGTTTCATGGCAAGTAGAGCCTGGTTCCCTGAGGGGAGTGACATGTCCATGCCCCCAGCCAGGTCCCCACTCCCTGCTGGGACGCATGTCACACATGTGACCAGGTTGGCGGGGGCGGGGGGGGGAGGGGGGAACTCTGGGAATGGCAGGGAAGGGACTTGGATGAGCTGACAGAGGGGAGCAAACTCTGTTACCAAGAGTCCCTTAGGAGCCCAACACGGTGCCAGAACCATCCTCCCTTATACACACACATAATACCCAGAGCCAGACCTGGGGATGGCCAGGGGACTTGGACTTGGATGAGAGGGGAGAAAACTGTTACCAAGCATCCCTTAGGAGCCCAACATGGTGCCAGAACCACCTTCCCTTTACACACACACAGAATACCCAGAGCCAGCCTCAAAACAGTCCTGTGAAGATGGGGCTTCGTTACCCCCACTTCACAGCTGACAACGCTGAGGCCTCGAGTGCTGGAGAGACTTGTCCAAAGTCATATTAAAAGCAAGTTGTACCCAGGTCTATCTGATTCCAAAACCCAAACTCTTACCCGTCACACCACTGGCAGGAGTGCACAGGAGGGAGGTCTCACCTTGACCCCTCTCTTTCCTGCCTCCCACCTTCTGCACGTACAGTACCCCCTCCTAGCACAGCTTTCCTCCTCTATCCAAGTCCTGTTCAGTCCATGGCCTGCTTCTTCCAGGAAGTCCTCCCTGACGTCTGACAACCAAACCCCTGATGCCTCCACCCACCTAGCTCTCTAGTTGTTCAGTTTGCCATCCTCATTTTAGATTTTGGTGCCATGAGGCCCAGACACAGACATTAGCTCATTTCATCATCTCACCAGATTAATCAATACTTACTGGGCACTGACTTAGAGCCAGGCACTGTGGAGACCACAGAAGGGACGGGAACAGACATCCACCGAGCTCCTGCAGATCCCCCTATGCTGGAAACCCAAGAGGGGTCCCTGCAGGCCCCTCACCCTGTTGGAATACGAAAAACGTGAGGCCCACATGTGGGGGCTGGCGCTCCTGTCCTGCAGTGAGTCAGCGGCCAGAACTCGAAACCAGGCCAGCCCTCACTCGTTTACCGGCCCCTGGAACCCCTTAAAGCCCTCGGCTGGGACAGGATTGGTCCCATAGCTTCTGGTCACACAAGCAGGGCTCAGGCTGCCACAGCTGTGCAGAGAGAGGGTGGGGCGGGGGCAGCGAGGGAGGACCCTACGTCACCCTCAGGGACACCCAGGGCCCTGTCACCTCAGGGACAAGCTCCCCTCCTCTGTTGACTCCAGGCTGTGCCTCCGCCTGGGGACTCTGCCTTCCCCTTCCCCCAGGCGTCCCCAGGGCCCAGCTCCAGCTGAGCAGCCTCAGGACGTAAATTAATCCATCTCTAGGCTTCAGACTCCAGACGCTCTTTCCTCTGGCATCCCCAGGCTGGTCCCTCTCCAGCTCGATTCTTGGAGAAATGTTCAAGGAGACGATGCTGCTGGTCCTGGGCTCTGGGAGGGTGAGGCCCGGCCTGGGACTGGCGCTGGGTGGGAATCCCACCCTGGAGCTGGTAACGACGTGTCCCGGGGTGAGAGGGGGCGACAGCTGTGCATCACAGACTTGTCTGCACAGAGGGGATGGTGAAGCCCTTGTGCCCTCCAGGCCCTGGACTTGGCCCTGGGGCCACAAGGGGTGGCTGGGATGCGTCCCTACTTTGCTGGTGGAGGAATCGCCTGGTGAGGAGTGTCAGTTTACAAATCCCCTTGGGGGCCTCCCTCCCCAGACTTTACATTCTTAGTCTCCAAAGATGGAGGGAGAAGCTGAGAGAGAGAGAGAGAATGTCAAATCCCGAGCTGTCACAGCTACCAAGAGCTTAGGAAATGAAATCTACAGTGTTAGTCGCTCAGTCGTGTTCAAACTGTTTGCAACCCCAGGGACTGTAGCCCACCAGGCTCCTCTGTCCATGGAGGTCTCCAGGCAAGAATGAAATCTAAGTCACTTGTTAAACATGAGAAACTGAGCCCAGTGTTCACACAGCCAGTTAGCAGCAGAGCTGGGACTAACCAGGTGCATCCTGACCATCCATGTACCTGTGTGAGACTGTGTGTGTGTGTGCACGTCTGCCTGGGTGTATGGGACGGTCTTAAGTGTGTTTTGAACAGTCTCAGGGTACACATGTGGATGTCACATTTGCCCCAGGGTGTAGGCATGTCTGAGTGTGACCTGGTGTGCGACAGGGGTCTGAGGGGGACAGTGGCTGTCCCCTGGAGTGAGGGCAGGTCGTATGGGTGCCCGTCTCAGCCATTGCCCTGAGTCCCCCGCCCATCCTGGCTGATGGAGGACCATGTCTCTACGCTGATGCTCCATCCCCTGACAATTTCCAGTTCTTGGCCAGAAGCAGCGAGGAACTCAGTTGTTTCTATTTATTCTTTAGATTATGAAACAAAAATTAGATCTAAACTCTTTGCGGGGAGGTAATTTTTCCTAATCACTCACCCTGTTGCACAGATCTCCACAACTTGATTATGTCTAATTAGATTAATTGGACAGAAAGTGATTTCTTCTCTCTGAGATTATGAACTACGGAGAACGAGGGTGGGGGAAGAGGTATTGGAGGCGTGGGGACTCCCTGCCCTGCAACCAGTCCGGCCTGGTGGGGAGGGGCCGTGCATGGGAATGCTCTGACATCTTTTTCTCTGCTTCTCTCTCCCTCCTTTTCACTGGCTCTGTCACCGTGTCCCTCCGTGTCTCTGTCTGCCTCTTTCCCCAGCTCTCTTCTGATTTGGGCTTCAGAGGCCTCGGGTCTGTCCTGACCGGGCTGGGGTTCACCCTTCTGCCAGGAGAGGACCCAGGGCTCCCCTTTGCGTTATCAAGAGGTGTGACAAGGAGGACAGAGGCACAGCAGGACTGACTCAATGTCACCTTCCGCAGCAGCTGAGCCGCAGGGGCTGGCCTGCAGGGCCAGGGTGGGCCACACCAGCTGAGGGCCTCAGGGAGGTTCCGGCTGGGAGAACAGGCTCCAGGAGGTTCTGAGGGCAGTGGGGCTCGCTGTGCTGAGGCAGAGGGTGGCTGAAGGGTCTGGTCGCCCCATCCTCCTACAGCTCAGGCTGGGCACTGCCACCTGCAGGGGCTTGTGGCAGAGAGCCCCGGGCCCCAGACACTGCTCCTTCCCTGGATCCTGGCCCCAGCTCAGCACCGGCCTCCCCATCCTCTGATGCAGCCAGAAAGCTGAGCTGTTCTCAGCTGCTGCCTCCCTGCAATCCCATCCAGGGAGTCTCCCTGCCCCGCCCCCTTGCTATCTCTCCCCACCTCTGTCCTCTGTCCACTGTCCACAGTCCTGACCTAGTCCAGGGCATCATCTTCTTCTCCCAGGTGCTGTACAGGTGCCCTGCTGTCCTGGACCGAGCCTCCCCCTCCTATTCCAGGGCACCATCTACGGCAGAAATGAACATGCCATGCTCCCTCTCAAAGACCATCCACGGCTCCTGTTGCTCCGAGGACTAAAATCCCAACAACGCATGCGGATTGCAGGGCTCTTGTAAACTAGCCACACAGACCACCCTTCTGGTGCAGCCCCATCTCTTACCACCCCCGGCTCCCACTCCGACCCCACAGACCCAGCTATGTGCAGGCCTTTGCACATGCTGGGTGTCTTCCTGGACAGGAAGTAATTTCCTAGGTGCTGCCTGACACCAGCTTTCTTCACAGCTTTGCTCAGTGGGTAGTGCTATTAAACTGGGTAGTATTAAACTGGTGTGTATGCTCTGGGCTATGGATGTTGCACGATTATCTCAATACTCACAGCAACTACCCTGTGGGGATCATTATTAGCCCCATTTTACAGAAGAGAAAACTGAGGTTCAGAGACACAAAACACCTGGCCAAGGTCACTAGGCTGGGAAGTGGTGGGATTTGAACCCAGGTCTTTGCATGATATCAACTCTCCGCATCCCACCTTTCCCCTCCCAGATTAGGGTCACCTCCTCTGTACTCTTGGGTTTTCTGTATACAAGCTTCTGCCTGATTGTTCCCCAGTTGTCAGTTTCTCCACTTCTCACAGGCTGTGAACTCCTCGTGGCCGTGCTGGGTCTCCGTTGTTTCTAAGGCCCAGAACCAAGGGTGGGACCAGGTGAACACTTGGCCAGAGTCTGCTGCCCAAAGAGTGGGTGGTGACAGCCCCTCCTGGCGCCTCCCTCTCGTGCCCTCCCCTCCTTCCACTTGATACCTCAGTAAGCAAAGCCTTTAAACCAAAAACAATTTTACAGTTCATTTGAGTTAATCATAGCTGCTTTTTCTGGAAACTGTTTTCCCCAAATTGTCTGCAGAGAGGCAGGCAACCTGCCTGGCAGCTCCCCACCTTCCATCACAGAGCCCTGGAATCACAGGATGGGGTGGGAGGGGTGGGGACCCCAGGAATTCAAGTCTGCTATCATGGCACGCACTGTGGTGGATACTGGGGTACAGCAATGAACAAGACGGATTCACTCCCCACCCTCACGGGGTTCACCATCTAATAAAGAGACCAATTTTGAAGAAATAATCACACAAGGGATTGTATAGTTAGCGTTGAGTTGTAATGAGTTAATCATGCTGAAGTCTAATAATACTAACTATTATACAACCCTGCCTGGCAACTTGTTATACCTCTTGGAGACTGTTTTCTCACCTGTCATTGGAGACACTAATGGCACCTTCCTCATGGAGTTTTGCGAAAATCCAGTGAAATGTGCAAAGCTCTTAGCCTAGCACCCATCACTCATTTGGTTATAACATATATTACAGACCATATTCCTTAGTTAGGGCTGCCAGAGCGAAATATCAGACTGGGTGCCTTAGACAACAAAAATGTATCTTTTCATGGTTCTGGAGGCTAGAATTCTGAGATTAAGATTCAACAGAGTGGACCTCTTCTGAGGCCTGCATCCTGGGCTTGTAGGTGACCATCACCTCCTGCCGTTTGCACATGGTCTTCCCTCTGTGTGTGTCTGTTTTGCTCTTCTCTCCTTACAAAGACACAAGTCACATTGGACTAGGGCCCACCCACATGACTTCATTTTAACTTAATCATCTCTTCAAAGATCCTATCTCCAAATACAATCACATTCTGAGGTTCTGTGGGTTACAGGTTCAAGAGAATTTAATGCATATATCCACAAGTCACTTACATGTAAGTATTCATAAAAGTTTTACTTATAATAATAAAAAAAATTAAATGTCCAACTATCACTTCATGGGAAATAGATGGGGAAACAGTGGAAACCGTGTCAGACTTTATTTTGGGGGGCTCCAAAATCACTGCAGATTGTGATTGCAGCCATGAAATTAAAAGACATTTACTCCTTGGAAAGAAAGTTATGACCAACCTAGATAGCATATTCAAAAGCAGAGACATTACTTTGCCAACAAAGGTCCATCTAGTCAAGGCTATGGTTTTTCCAGTGGTCATGTATGGATGTGAGAGTTGGACTGTGAAGAAGGCTGAGTGCCGAAGAATTGATGCTTTTGAACTGTGGTGTTGGAGAAGACTCTTGAGAGTCCCTTGGACTGCAAGGAGATCCAACCAGTCCCTCCTAAAGGAGATTAGTCCTGGGTGTTCATTGAAAGGACTGATGCTGAAGCTGAAACTCCAATACTTTGGCCACCTCATGCGAAGAGTTGACTCATTGGAAAAGGCTCTGATTCTGGGAGGGATTGGGGGCAGGAGGAGAAGGGGACGACAGAGGATGAGATGACTTGATGGCATCACTGACTCGATGGACATGAGTTTGAGTGAACTCCGGGAGTTGGTGATGGACAGGGAGGCCTGGTGTGCTGTAATTCATGGGGTCAAAAAGAGTCGGACATGACTGAGCAACTGAACTGAACTGAACTGAACTTTGAGAGAATGATAAATTATGATAGGTTAATAAAAATGGAAGTACACAGCATTTTTTTAAAAAATGAACAAACTACTAATATATACAAAACAGATATGAATATCACAGACATGATCAGAAAAAAAAAATCAGACCAAAAACATGCTTTATGATTCTATTAATATGAACTAACTAACAGCATAGAGACTGGAATAAGAGTTATTTTCAGGGCTGGGAAATTAACCAGAAAAGGGAACAAAAAAACTTTCTGGGGTCCTAGAAATGTGCAGTGGAGATCGTGGAGGACAGAGGAGCCTGGCATGCTGCAGTCCATGGGGTTGCAAAGTCAGACATAACTTAGCAATTGAACAACAATGAAGAATGTACAACAACTTGACCCAAGTGGTAGTTACAGAGGTGTACACATTTGTAAAAATTCATAGAAATGTTGCTGTCAGCTTTCGATATGCATCAAACTACAGATTTAGTGGTAAATAGCAGTCATTTAGGAGAAGGCAATGGCACCCCACTCCAGTACTCTTGCCTGGAAAGTTCCATGGATGGAGGAGCCTGGTAGGCTGCAGCCCATGGGGTTGCTAAGAGTCGGACATGACTGAGCTACTTCACTTTCACTTTTCACTTTCATGCATTGGAGAAGGACATGGCAACCCACTCCAGTGTTCTTGCCTGGAGAATCCCAGGGACGGGGGGGCGGGGCCTGGTGGGCTGCCGTCTATGGGGTCGCACAGAGTCGGACACGACTGAAGTGACTTAGCAGCAGCAGCAGCAGCAGCAGTCATTTACTTGGCTCCCAATTCTATCGGTAGTGCATTTAATCAGGTCGAGGCTAGCTCAGCATCTCTCTGATGCTAAATCTCACGGGTCTGTGGTTGACTAGTACTGCAGACTGCAGCTGAATGATAGGATGGCTTCACTCACACATCTGGTAGGTGGTAGCTATTAGCTGAAGCACCTTCATTCTCCTCCATCTGGACTCTCACCCTCCAGCACACTAGCTCAGTTTCATTCTCATATCTCCAAATACAGCAAGAGAAGGAAAGCCCCCATTACCAAGCACCCTGACGCACATATGTGCTTACTGCTCTGGCCAAAGCAAGTTCATTGCACACTGAAGATTGAAGAGATGAAGAAACAGATTTTCATTATTAATGGGAGAATCCAAAGTGCCACATCAAAAGAGCATGGATATAGGAAGGGAAAGAGTTTGTGGTTATTTTTGTTATTTTTACAATTTACCAAATGTACAGTTAAGATCTGTGCCTCTTACCATACAAGTTATATCAATATAATAAACATCAGTGATGCAAGGATTCAGTTCAGTCCAGTCACTCAGTCCTTTCCAACTCTTTGTGACCCCATGGACTGTGGCACACCAGGCTTCCTTGTCCATCACCAACTCCTGGAGTTGCTCAAACTCATGTCCATCGAGTTGGTGATGCCATCCAACAATTTCATCTTCCATCACTCCCTTTTCTTCCTGCTTTCAATCTTTCCCAGCATCAGGGTCTTTTCCAGTGAGTCAGCTCTTCATATCATGTGGCCAAAGTATTGGAGCTTCAGCTTCAGCATCAGTCCTTCCAATGAATATTTAGGACCGATTTCCCTTAGGATTGACTGGTTTGAAGTCCATGCCATGACCTTCATTTTTTGAATGCTGAGTTTTAAGTCAGCTTTTTCACTCTCCCCTTTCACTTTCATCAAGAGTCTCTTTGTTCCTCTTTGCTTTCTGCCATAAGGGTGGTGTCATCTGCATATCTGAGGCTATTGATATTTCTCCCAGCAATCTTGATTCCAGCTTGCACTTCATCCAGCCTGGCATTTTGTATGATATATTCTGCATATAAGTTACATAAGCAGAGTGATAATATACAGCCCTGACATACTCCTTTCCCAATCTGGAACCAGTCCGTTGTTCCATGTCCAGTTCTAATTGTTGCTTCTTGACCTGCATACAGATTTCTCAGGAGGCAGGTCAGGTGGTCTGGTATTCCCATCTCATGAAGAATTTTCCAGTTTGTTGTGATCCACACAAAGACTTGGCATAGTAAATAAAGCAGAAGTAGATGTTTTTCTGGAATTCTCTTGCTTTTTCTATGATCCAACAGATGTTGGCAATTTGATCTCTGGTTCCTCTGCCTTTCCTAAATCCAGCTTGAACATCTGAAAGTTCTCAGTTCACATACTGTTGAAACCTCACTTAGAGAATTTTGAGCCTTACTTTCCTAGTGAATGAGATGAGTACAATTGTGTGTTAGTTTGAATATTCTTTGGGATTGCTTTTCTTTGGGATTGAAATGAAAACTGACGTTTTCCAGTCCTGCGGCCACTGCTGAGCTTTCCAAATTTGTTGACATATCAAGTGCAGAACTTTCACAGCATCATCTTTTAGGATTTAAAATAGCTCAACTGGAGGAATCCCATCACCTCCACTAGCTTTGTTCGTAGTGATGCTTCCTAAGGCCCCCCTGCCTTAGGACTCCAGGATGTCTGGCTTTAGGTGATTGATTACACCATCGTGGTTATCTGGGTCATTACAATCTTTTTCATATAGTTCTTCTGTGTATTCTTGCCACCTCTTCTTAATATCTTCTGCTTCTCTTAGGTCCATACCGTTTCTGTCCTTTATTGTGCCCATCTTTGCATGAAATCTTCCCTTGGTATCCCTAATTTTCTTGAAGAGATCTCTAGTCTTTCACATTCTATTGTTTTCTTCTGTTTCTTGGCACTTATCACTTAGAAAGGCTTTCTTATCTCTCCTTGCTATTCTTTGAAACTCTGCATTCAAATGGGTATATCGTTCCTATCCTCTGCCTTTCTCCTCTTCCTTCCTCAGCTATTTGTAAGGCCTCCTCAGACAACCATTTTGCCTTTTTGCATTTCTTTTTCTTGGAGATGGTCTTGATCCCTGCCTCCTATACAGTGTTACAAACCTCTGTCCATAGTTCTTCAGGCACTCTATCAAATCCCTTGAATCTATTTGTCACTTCCACTGTATAATCATAAGGGATTTCATTTAGGTCATACCTAAATGGTCTAGTGATTTTTCCTACTTTCTTCAATTTAAGTCTGAATTTGGCAATAAGGAGTTCATGATCTGAGCCATAGTCAGCTCCCAGTCTTGTTTTTGCTGACTGTATAGAATTTCTCCATCTTCAGCTGCAAAGAGTATAATCAATCTGATTTCAGTATTGACCATGTGGTGATTCCATGTGTAGAGTCTTCTCTTGTGTTGCTCAAAGAGGATGTTTGCTATGACTAGTGTATTCTCTTGGCAAAATTTTGTTAGCCTTTGCTCTGCTTCATTTTGTACTCCAAGGCCAAACTTGCCTGTTACTCCAGATATCTCTTGACTTCCTACCTTTGCATTCCAGTCTCCTATGATGAAAAGGACATCTTTTTGTGTGTTAGTTCTAGAAGGTCTTATAGGTCATCATAGAATGGCTCAACTTCAGTTTCTTCACCTTAATGGTTGGGGCATAGACTTGGATTATTGTGATACAAGGTTTGGGTCTGCTAATTACAAAAGGTACTTTTGGCCTAAGTAAAGCTTTCTTGTTTTCTATTCTAACTAACTCCTTCCTAAACAGAACCAAGACAGAGGTTGTTACAAGATGCGTGTGTGTGTGTGCACGCGCGTGTGCACAGATGGGGAGTTGTAGTAGTTTCATAACTTGCAGCCTCAGTCAGGTTTTGCTCAGATGGGATGGAGATGAGATTTTTCAATGGACTAAGTTGTGAGGAGCTGGGCTGGAGAACTCGGGCTGAGAAATGGACTAGGAAGAGAAACATTCTGGGTCAGCCAGTGTGGCAAATGATAGATTTTCAGCACCACGGAGAGTTCTGATGCAGCTAGAGGGCCTTCTTCAGAGTCCTGGAACCATTCAGTCCTCTCTGTCATCATGGTAGAATGCTCTGGTTATTAAAGTAAATTTGCTCTTGCAAACTGTATGTTATTATCAGAAATGAGGGCACGGTCTCTCACTGAGTTCCAGTCTTGGCTGCACCACAGCTGTGTGACTCTTGAAAAGTCAACAACTTACTTAACCTCTGTGCCATGGCTGCCTTGTCTATCATTGTTCAGTCGCTCAGTCGTGTCTGACTCTTTGCGACCCCATGGACTGCAGCACTCCAGACCTCCCTGTCTGTCACCAACTCCCAGAGCTTGCTCAAACTCATATCCATTGCATTAGTGATGCCATCTCATCCTTTGTCTCCCCTTTATACCCCTGCCCTCAATCTTTCCCAGCATCAGGGTCTTTTCCTATGAATCACTTCTTTGCATCATCAGGTGGCCAAAGTATTGGAGTTTCAGCATCAGTCCTTCCAATGAATATTCAGGGTTGATTTCCTTTAGGATTGACAAGTTCAATCTCCTTGCAGTCCAATCCAAGAGACTCTCAGGAAATTAATGGAAGCTGCCTCACAGTGTTCCAGTAAAGACCAAATCAAAACAAGGAAAGTAAGAAGTATAACAGTGGCTGGCACACAGTAAGTGCTAAAAAGTTATCTTTTTCTTACATAAGATGGAAAGGATTCAGAAGGTTTCCATGACCCCAGATGTTTGACAAACTTGTTATATGACTTTAGGTGACTTAAATAATATGCCTGGCCCTGTTCCCATTCTGTAAAATGAATTTATTTGCTATTTCCACCTTACTAGAGTGTATGGTTTTACCAAGAGAGTGTAGCCATATATCACTTGGTAAAATAAATACAGTGATAAAGTAAAATTTAAAAGATATTGGACTAGGTGGCATTTATGGTTCCTATAAACCCTATCTGTTCTGGGTCTTGGGTTCAGGACTTGGGGTGGTGCAAAGTCATGCATGAGGGTTGAATAAATGAGGATGATATTGAAGGTGGGCTAGGAAAGGATGCCAACTCTAAAGCATGTCAAGCCTTCTAGCTCTTACACAATGCACACACTTTCCCAATATGCTGAGGCTTTTCATCCCTCTGAGCCCTAATACATAGGAGCTCACCACCCTTTCCCATGGCTTCAGTCATGTGGGCATGTTTGTAGCTTCTTAACTTAATCACAATCTCCTCAGAGCCTGCATACATTCTGAGTCTCTCTCCAGGAATGCACAACATCATTCAGTCTGACAAATGAAGTGACAAAGAAACAAACCAATTTAATGGAAAGAAAAAAAAAGGGGGGGATTAGTTGGGTTCATTCCCCTGAAAATTCAAGGAATTAAAGAGCTTCAGGTACAGCTGGATCCAGGAATTCAAACGCTATTATTTTGGAACAGAGCCTTCTCAGCTTCTCTGTATTGGCATTGTTCACAGTTGCTGTCCCCCCTCTAAGTGGAGGAAGGGAGGCTGGTATGTCAGGCTTCTGGCACACCAGCAACACACCCCTCCTTCCGAGAGTTTCAGCATCTCTGCTATGATTCCCACTGACCTCCACTGAGGCATCTGCCCACACCGGAAACAATCACTGTAACCAGGAGAGGAGCGCACTGCGTGGCCAGGCCTGGGTGACAGGGGCCTGAAGGGCCAGCCCACCTGGACGGGCTGAGAACAGCCAGGGAGCTGTTTTCAAAGGGAACCTGGGGTGGTCTTACCAGAATGAGAGCAACGCATGAGGAGTAGAGAGGGGTAGAAGGCCGCTATACATTCCTCTTGACTCATTCTTGGTCTCAGCCCAAGTGGCACTTCTTCAGAGAAGACTTCCCTGACCCCTGATACGTCAGGGCCCCGCAATCCTTTTCCTTTGCTTTTTGACCTTTGTTAGTCTCACAGCTAAAATGCAAAGCTAAACGTGTACTGGTCTAAATATATACTAAGTGCTTTAGATATATTAATGAATGTAATCCTTCTAATATCCCTAGAAGGTGGATATTGTTTAAGCTCAATTTTATAGATGAGGAAACTGAAGTCCAGCAAGGTTAAGTAACTTGCCCGGGGCACACAGCCAGCATGTAATAGAGCTGGTTTTCCAGTCCCGTAGTCACGTTTCAGCCCACGCTTTTCTCCAAAGCACTGTACTACTCTTTTCCTAAGCACAGTCACATAGGTAATCATGACTTTGTACACACATGCGTGTGCACACGTATAAACAAATACACACACAGACGCATGCATTCACACACTCACATACACAATCATACATGCCTTCACATGCACACTCACACCGTTGCACAGTGTTGCAGGTACACAAGGGCTCACACACAAACTCAAATACACATTTGTATGCATTCACAGAAACACACACAATCACAAAATATTTACTCATCTGTACACACAGGTGCTCAAATAAAAATTCTCACACATTCATTCACACGCATCCAGGCATTCACACACATCCGCTTGCACTCCCATAAGTATTCTTATGCAAGGCTACACAAAGTCACACATATGAACACACAGAAACACTCACATGCACACAGTTGGGTGGAGACGGTGCACAAGGCTTGCCTTCTGCACTCCCATTGTGAACCCCAGAGGTGGGATGCCATCCCTCTGGTCCATCATGGTGTCCCAGGGACCCAGCACAATGCACAGAGCAGGACTGGGTGTCCTCACTTCTCCAATGGGAAGAACAAGGCTGCTCAACCCTTCCCTCCCTTCAAGGGGGTTTGGGAAAGTTAGATACATTAAAAAAAAATGGTGCCTCTTCCCTCCTATTTCCTCCCTCCTTGCTCACTCCCTCTGTCCTCCCCTCACCCTCTCCCCTCCCTCCCTCCCTCCCTCCTACAGCCTCTGCTCACCCCTATCTTCCTCATCCTCTCCTCTTTCTCTGCCTCTGCTCCATGTCACCCCCTCTTCCCAGCCCTCTGCACCTTCCAAAGCTAATTAAATGATACTGTGGAATGTATTTCATTTGCATTTGGTTCAAAAGTGCCACAGAGCACCAGCGCGTGCTCATTAAATGGCTCCTTGTAGAGGGATGTAATGAACCAGTTTTATTACAGCAGTCATCTCGACCCATCCTGGGAGGCGATTCTGTATTCATTGGGAAGAAGGAGGACCACAACTCTGAGTGCCTGGGGTTGGAGGTGAGGGAAGGGAGGAGGACCCCATTTGGGGGAGGTACCCAGTTGCCCTGGCTCTAGCTGGGGTTCTGGCTGGGGCAGGAGGGCGGAGATGAGGCTGGGCTGTTACTGTGCTTCCACCATAACTGTGAAAGGCAGGAATCGCTGTTGACTTTGACTAGAGCCATGGCCAAGTTTCCCACCCTGAGCCTCCAGAATTCCCAGGAATGCTTATCACAAAGGGCCCCTTAATTTACTCGTGTACCAAGCACCATCTATAGAAGGAATAGTCAGCCTGGCACACACACACACACAAACCCAGCTCCATGGTATTATGCATGTTCCACTGTGATTACAGTGACAGGGAAAGTTGCTGAGAAGCATTTCTGCATTCCTGGTAGCCTCGGTCCATTGTGCACATCCTCTGTCTTTGGGATCTAATAGCAGCATCTGAGGCAGTGATGTAATAACAGCAGCAACCATCTCTTGGGCACCTACTGTGTGCCGGGCACTGAGTTTAATGATTTACCTAGATTATCTCATTTAACCCTATAAAGTGAAGTGAAAGTCGCTCAGTCATGTCCGACTCTTTGTGACACCATGGACTAGTCCATGGAATTCTCCAGGCCAGAATACTGGAGTGGGTAGCCTTTCGCTTCTCCAGGGTATCTTTCCAACCCAGGGATCGAACCCAGGTCTCCTGCACTGCAGGTGGATTCTTTACCAGCTGAGCCACAAGGGAAGCACTAACGGGAAATATTATTATTACCCCATTTCACAGATTAAAATAAACTGAGGCCCCAGAGGATTAGGTCACTTCCCCAATCCTGGCGCAGGTCAGGTAGGTATTGAATTCAGCAATCAGGCTCCCCAGTCCACACCTGACCCAACCCCGTCCCTTCCTGGAGCCTCTCTGTAGGGAATAGCGATAGTCAGCCAGGATGGCGGCGGTCAGGCTCTCTCACCCCACTCCCTCTCGCTCATGCCCCACGTCCTCTCTCTCACCCAGGTTCTATAAACAATGACTTTGCATGGTTGTGTGACAGCTGAGATCATTTATAGCAATGCATACACGCATCAGGTACTCACTTGGCCACACGTCACCTTTGTCCTGTGTACCTGTATAAGCTCCACCTGAAAAGCTCTTGTGACTGCATTATGGCTGTGTCAGCTGGGTCAACCACGAGAGAATACAGCATGTCTGCCGCATGGCTGCTGTGCCAAGGACAGAATAAACATGCCTGCAGTTCCTACGACTCCCTGAGTTTTCTTCCAGCTTCGCCACTCGCTCCTTCCCTAGCCTGGGTTTAGTGAACAGCGTGCACAGTGTGAACAGCGAGACACTCTCCCGCCTCCCAGGTGAGAAGACTGAGGCTTGGCAGACAGAGGGGCTGCCGGGATTTCTAAAGTGCCAGCCACAGCACTTGGTGGTCCTCTGGGGTCTGACAAGTGTTACTCCAGAGCCCCCTCCTCCCTGCATTATACTTTGAGAATGGAGGATGTTTGGTTGGCTGGTTGTTTTTTGTTTCTGACCAGATTTGAGGACTCTGAATATGACTTCAGAAGAGACTAGAGCTGGCTGGAATCCCTGGTCCCAGGCATAATACCTTCCACTCACTCCCCATCACGGTCAGGCCCCAGCGCAGTCAGACCCGGGTCACCTGAGCTAACTGGGCCAGTACTCTTGATGGTTCCTCCTTGCTGTATTAGAATCCAGGCGAATTAAAGAGTTCTGCTCACCCCTTGGATCACAGCACAACTTTGGCCCCAGAGGTCCCTTCCTCTGCCAGGGGCCCTTTGTAGACAAGAGGTGTTAACTCCACCAGCAGCGAAGCTAACCATCCCTGGGCATGGGAACTGTCTGTGCCTGGCATCCTGGCATGCAGCTGGGTCCATCCTGCCCACGGGACTTCACCCTTCTCCTTCCTGAACCACAGGGACCTGGAACCTGGAGGCTAACAGGATCTGCTCTCCATGAGGACAGAAGAGTTCAGGAGGGCGCTTAGAGAAAAGCAAGGACGGAGAACTGGAAGAGGTGATCTGGTAGGGAAAGGGAGACCTCAGATGGGCTAGAAGGCAGAATGCAACTTTCCTGAGCACCTACTTTGTGCCTGGCATTCATACACACCCTTCATCTAAGCTTCATCATCTTGGTGGGCAGATGTCATCAATACCATTGTGTGATTATACCCATTTTGCAGATGAGGAAATCAAGGCCTGCTGAAGGTAACACAGTTTGGCCATGGTGGAGCAGGAATTCAAACCCAGGCCCCCAGTGACCTCTAAGTCCATCTATTTTCCAACCACACTGTCTAGGTTTACCCTTCATTGTATGAGGGACCCTATCGCTCCTCCACCTCCATTGCACACCTTCCCCAAAGCCACCAGGCAGGTCTCTGAGAAAGGGAAACTTCAGTAAATCTCAGCCTTCAACCAGGAGGGGCCGAGACCATCCCCCGGGAGGAGCCAGCATTTCCCAGCAGAATAAATCACCGGCCTCTTAGTTACCACAGTTGTAGACACTGCCTTCCTTCCCCAGGAAGTTTGTAAATCAAACCTTAGACCTGGATTTGCAGAATCTGCTGGGACGTGTGAGTGAGGCAGGAAGCAGGGGGAGGGCTGCTGGGAGGAGAGCAGCACCCAAGCCAGGCTCTGGGGGCTTTATAGGGGGGGCAGGGGCACAGCATGGTGCTGAGGGACCACTGCTCCCACTTCGGCCCCCAGGGATGGTCCTGATGTTCCTGGGGCCCTTGCCAGCCCTGACCTTCTGTGGGTCCCTGACCTGGTGTCTAGGTGTCTGGGGGCAACTGAAGCAAAGGGTCTGGGGCTCAGGGATGGAGGCTGGAGAGGCAGCTTGGGAGGGGGCAGCAGCTCTGAGCTGAGTTCTGGGTGGGGATGTATGATGGAAAGAGGGGCTGATGGTCACAGAGGACAGGCCAGGGGAGGCGGTACCTAGCAGGACCCTGGGCCAGGGCAGCCCAGAGGAAATCAGAAGAGCAGGACTCAGCATTGGAATCAGGGCCTGGCTCAGTTCTGGTGCTGCTGACTGGCTGTGTGACCTTGGGCAAGTCACTTGGCCTCTCTGGGCCTCAGCTGCCTCATCTGCAAAATGAAGGTGATTATTCCTGCCCTGGATGTGGGGAGGAGAACTCAAGGAGGTCAAGGAGCAAAAAGCCAGTAGGGAGGGACCATTCTGAACACACCAGGTTTAGTGCCCGGCTCTGCTCCACCTGCCTCTGCTCTAGCCTCCTAGTGATTGGCCAGGCTCTGGTGTCCCCGCCCCTGAGAGCCCAGCTGATTGGAGGAGGTTGGGTCTTTTTGCAAGTAAGTCTGCTCCCCGGTCCCTTTCTCCTCCCCTCACCAAGGCTACTGCCACTGGGCTTCACACATCTGACCCCAGGAATGACTAGAGCCTGGTAAAAGGTGATTCATTGTTTAAATGCTGGCTAGCTCTGGCCCTCTCTCTCCAAGATCCATGCTGCTCGCCCAGTCCTATACTGACCCTCCTCTTCCTAATCCCTACCCGCGCCCCCCCACCACCAGCTGTGTGACTTTGGCCAAGCACGTCACCTCTCTGAGCCTCAGACGCCTCCCCTGTTAAATGGGGGATGAGAACGTGTACCTCTTGGCATTCTCATCCCCACACATTATTACTTACACATTCTAGTAGTCCTTAAACAAACATTTCTTTGGAGCCTGCTATGTGCCAGGTCCTGGTCTGGGCATTGAGAATACAGAGATGGACAGTGGTGAAGCCTCTGCTCTCTTGAGCTTCCGTCATGGTGGGGTTGTTGGGTGGCTACCGTGAGGAGCTGGTGGGGAAGGTGTTTGCAGGTGGCCAGGAGCCGAGGCAATGCAGCGTAAGTCAGTGACACACAGTGAGGTCACTCCCTAGAGAAGGAGTCAGGGCTTGTGCTAAGGAGACACTGTGTTCCTGGGGCCCTTGCCAGCCCTGACTTCTATGGGTCCCTGACCTGGTGTCTAGGTGTCTAGTGACACTCAGTCGTGTCCAACTCTTTGCAACCCCATGGACTGCAGCCCGCCAGGCTCCTCTGTCCATGGGGATTCTCCAGGCAAGGATACTGGAGTAGGTTGCCATGCCCTTCTCCAGGGGATCTTTCTGACCCAGGAATCGATCCAGGGTCTCCTGCATTGCAGGCGGATTCTTTACCAGCTGAACTACCAGGGAAGCCCAAAGAGACGCTAGTTCCATAGTATCCAGGTCCCAGGACAAGCCTCAGCTCGCAGTGGAGGTTGAGCCCTCCTGGGCCCCCTTGACTCTTCAGGCCCACCCAAGGGCCCACAGACTCTACAGGCGAGAGTCACCTGGTCATGTGCACCCGCCTTGGATGAGTAGCTGGTGGTTTCCTCTCTCTGAGCTCACTGTCCTCCCCTTCCAGGTTCAGAATCTTCATCCAGCAGAATCACCTTGGGACAGAGTTGGAGCGGGGAAGTGGGGAGCTGGGTCTCGTTATCGGTCCACTGTGCCTGCTCGTGGCCCTGAAGCTGACTGCATGGGCAGAAACTTCCCCTACCAGAGCTGATAACAGAATTTTTAATTATTATAACTATCACCTGAAAAACTGGGACCTGCCGCAGATAATTAAAATGAGATTTGGCTCCTCCTTGCCCATCTCTTCTCTCAGCTTTAAAACCAATGGTGAATTTCACGTCACACCTGGAAACAAGAGTTACGAACAGGGACATTGTTGAAGAAAGGAGGCTGTGGGGCAAATGTGCATGCGGACACACACCTCGGGGGCTGGGGGAACATGTGCGTGCATGTGTGCACGTGAGGCTGCATGAGCTCATGTGTGCGAAATGGCGTGTGTGCACAATGGTGCGTGTGCAGTAGTTGGGGAGAGGGGGACGGGAGGGAGGCAGGACCTTATCAGGGGCAGGCCGCAGGAGGTGGGGATCGGTGACAGATGATGCAGTGAGGGTCCTGGGGAGTGGGTTCCAGGTACAGATCTGCCCCTGGGATTGATGGCCGGGACCCTGGAGGCCCAGCAGGGCCCCTGCTTCCTCATTGTTAATTTCCCTTCCTGAAGCCTTTTTTCTCACTGGCAAATTACGCACAGACTCGGCCCACCCTGGGTCCCAACCAACTTGGCGGGAGGGCTGGACAACAATGCCCAAGGCCCGGGGCAGCCATGGAGGTGGGGGGTGGGGTGGGTGGGGGGTGCTGCAGGGAGTCCCCAGCATCGTGGCAGCCTCAGAGCTTGTTCTAAGGAGATGCTAGCTCACTGGAGAACAGAGCCCCATGTTAAGAAGCCCACTGTCGGCTGGGGGAGCCTAGTCCTCCCTGGACAGGAGCCTCTGGGAGAGACTGGGAACTCCCGAGGAGATGGAGTCCCTGCAAACTCACAGAAACATGCGCTCAAGGTGTCCCGACAGAGACCCCGGGTGAGGTGGCCCCTCTCACAGGTGGGGCCCCCCTCCCTGAGGCAGAGGGGCAGCTGGGGGCAATGGGGGCTACCCTCCCAGATGAATGGACCCTGGATCAGTACTGCCAAGACCACCCACTCCTGGGAGACCGGACCCCTCAGGACCCTCCCCTGACCTGGCGGTGGGAGGAAGGAGCCTCACTGAGCTCCTGTGTCATCACAGACAGGCCCTGCCCCTCTCTGGGCTGGACCCAGTGACGCTAATGCTGCCTCCGCCTCCAGGCTGGACTCCTCTCCTCTCTCGCCTCCCCACCCCCTTGCCTCCCTCTCCCTTCTTCTTGATCCTGCAGTTGCAGAAACATAAACTTGGCTAATTTCTTGGTTCTGTAAATCGCCCAATGGGGAGGCCAGGTAGGCGGCCCCCGCTCCACTTCATCACCCACCCTAATGCATCGTCTGACACTTTCAATTTATTTTTCTATTCCTTTGCCATCAGAAATGACGATTAAATTTCCAGCGTAAATACCGCTTTACCAAACTGAATTAATCACAGGAGAGGAGGAACAGACAGGCCAGCAGCACCATCAGAGCACCTCACGCATTAACCCTTCCTCCCAAGTGAGGCCACACCGGGAGGGTGGGGTCTCGAGCCGCCCTGGGATCACTTGACCCAGACCCCTTTGCCCTCTTGCAGCCGTTCTCCCGTGGGGGTCTGGGAGGAGAGTCTTGCCCAAGGTCACCCTCCCCATCAGGACAGGGAGAGTCAGGACACCAGTCCCTCATCCCTACACCTGACTCCTTCCTGACCCACCTCCAGCCCCTCGGGGACTCCTGCGGGGTGGGGGGGAGGGTGGCACTCCATGGCCAAGAGAGGGACAGATGACTTATGCTGGGTTTTGGCATTTTTCAAGCCTGGGTTCCTGATCCTGAGGGATGAGGGATGAGGGATGAGGATGACCCCCCCCCTTGATCCTAGAGCCTGGGCTGACAGGAGTCCTGGGGGGATCAGGACAGGGGGACAGCTTGCCATCTCCTCACCCACTACCATTGCCATCGCCTGCCCCAGCCATGGCCACTCTTATCAATCCAACCATGCATTTGACGTGTCTCCCCTCTTCTTTGTCTCCCACCCCCAACCTCACTCAGCCCAGTCTTCCCTTCCTGGGTCCTCCACGGCCTCCTCACTGGTCTCCCCACTTCCATGCTTGCCCCTACCTACTCTCCATCCATCTGCAGAGTCATCAGTTCAAACTACTGCCCCGTCATTTCCTGACTGGCAACACTTACCTGTTCTCAGGTCAGTTCCCCTCCCTTCCTGGCCACTAGAACTAGGGTGACCCGGCTTCTAAAAGCCCCCTGACCCCCTTTTTGGCTTGGTTACTTCTTCGGACTTCAGGGTTTTTTGTTTTCTTTTTTTTAATCTAAACCTCCCTCCTCAGAGAACCTTCTCTGATCACCGTCCCCCATTCCAAATTAGTGTCTTCCTCCTAAGATTCTCTCTCAAATCTATTTCCTCTCCTTCACAGCTTAACACAAGTTATAATTACACACTAATTTGTGGGTTTGTTTAATAGAATTCTCAGGGGAGGAACTTTGTCTGACTGCTTGATGCTGCTATAGCCTTTAGAACATGCCCTGGAGGTAGTGGAGGCTCAGTGCAGACTTTGTAATGAATGAATGAGTGAATGGATGAGTGAAGGAATGAGTGAATGGATAACAAATCTCTCCTGTGCCCACTGTGTGCCAGACTGCGGCTGGACCCTGCAGCTGGAGTAACGAAGTGGACATGCTAGCTGGGCTCTGAAGGTTGAGTAAGAGTTTGCTGGGGTTCTAAGAAGTCCACCTGTTTCTGGATGGACCCTTCGCAGTCACCCTGAGAGGAAGCCCTTTCCCCTTTGAAACTGATTAATTTAGTGGTTCAGTTCAGTGAGTATGTCAGAGCCCAGACCTCAGGGTCAGATCAACCTGGGTTGAATCCTGATTCTGCCCTTGGCATTGTGTGACCTTGGACGGGTCACTCAGACTCTCTGAACCTCTACCTTCCACTCTGTGAACAGACGACCCTTTGATTGATGTTCAAAATCCCATCCACCATGAGAGAGGTAGACATGGCCATGGTGCCTCCCATCCACATTGGGGACAGACCCAGGCACAGCCAGTCACCAGCTGGAAGTTCCAAATTAGTCCAGGCAGCTGGGAAGCGGGTGCTGAATGTAGGCTCCAGGATCCCAGTCCAAGGCAAGGTAAAAGGGAGGCTTCCTGGAGTAGGCAAGCAGCCAGAGCTCCCTGCAGCTTACTCCTGTGACTGTGTGTGTGAGTTTTCCTCCTCTTGTTCTCCCTCTCCCAAAGTCCCTGCTGTTCCCGTTGTCTCCCTTCAGTATCCCTCCACCCTGACAGGAGACCTGAGGGACTCAATCCGGTTCCAAGGGCTGCGTCTCTGCCCTGCAAGCAGACCCTGGGAACTCCCAATAAATACCCACCTCCACGCCTCCGGGAACCACTTCCCTCCAGTTTGGCAGCACACAGGCCAGATGCTTGCTGCTGCATCTCTCTATATACATGCGTGCGTGTGCACACACACACAGTCATGCACACCTAGGATAGGCAGTAGCAAGGAGGAAAAGCTGGAGCTGGGGATTAACAGAGCCTCCTGCAGGCGTCGTAGTCAGCTTTTGTGCAGCAGCCTAGAAAGTAGCTGGGCTCCTGCAGGCACTTCCCCGCCGCACCCCCAGTTCCGGGCCTGCAGCAGGCACTCCTGTCTCAGTCATTCATCAATCCACCATCGCATCCCACAGATCTTTACTAGATGCCTGCTGTGTGCCATGCTTTGTGGAAGGGGTGAAGGCAGCATGGTGAGTGGGGCCAAGCCCTGGGCTCAGTTTACTCCTCCATGAAATGGGGCATCACCTGGATTGTCCAAGGACCTCTCCAGTCAGCCCCAATCCTCTCATCTAGAATTACTCTCTGAGGCCAGGCTGAGGTGTGGCCGGGTGAGCCGGAGCCTGGGCAGAGGGTTGAGAAGAGGTTGCAGAGTGGCCAGTGGCTGGAGGGACAAGGAGGGGAATGTGGTTCCTGAGCCAGTTTCATCCCACAGACAATGAGAGTTTTCAGAGAAGACAGACCCCACCTTTCCTCCTCAGCCCAGTGACCTCTGCTGTGACCTCGTCCTCCTCTGGGAGCCCCAGGCTGGGGAGGAGCCCTGGGCCCTGACATGGACTTGGAACCTGACCCCCATCTG
This sequence comes from Bos grunniens, assembly GCF_055505025.1. Taxonomy (NCBI): domain Eukaryota; kingdom Metazoa; phylum Chordata; class Mammalia; order Artiodactyla; family Bovidae; genus Bos; species Bos grunniens. The sequence goes on from NC_141166.1 coordinate 13,893,992, forward strand.
AGTGGGGAGCCCCCTTACACCTCTGTGCTCAGAGGGAGAAGCTGAGAACAGAGAGGGAAGCAGCTTGCCTGAGATCACACAACAAATTAGGGATTAGTTCCCACTAATGTGTGTGCCTCTGCTGAAGAAACGGAAAATAATAATCATAATAATAACCAGTGCTGGGCACCCACCACGCATGCCAGCACCTGCTGAGCACTTTATAGGTGAGACTGCATTTCACCTTCACATCGCCCCCACCCCGCCCTCGGTGGAGGTATGACTGGCCCCATTTTACAGATGAGGAAACTGAGGTGCAAAGAGAGAAGAGGCTAGTCCAAGGTCACTCCCACCGGTGCCCTTCTCACCACCCCCATCCCTAGTGGGCATTTCTGCATGCTGGGTGGTTATTTATCCCCGTCTGCCCTCCCTGCTTGTCTCTGATGTCCATGGCTGAGTCAGTTTCACTCCCCACTCCCCTCAGCAGGTGCCCATCATGTAACAGGGGCTCAAAAAAGATTTGTGACAGAGAAGTAAAGTGAGAACTTAAGGAAACCAAGTCTCCCAGAGGTTGATCTCCTTGACCCCTGCACATTGGGAAGACTTCAACTCCTGGCTCTTGTAGGCACCACCTCCCACGCCCTGCAGAGACAGGCTGACTCGGAAGGGGTTAACAGCCCAAGTCTCAGGATTGGTTGACTGGGTCCTGTAATTAAGCCCTGGCTGCCGGCAGAGGGGTGGCCTTGCACTCTGGGGAGAGTCAAAGTCAGCCCCTTCTCCCCCTCCCGGAGCACTGAGCCCTGGTTCAAAGCGCCCCCACATCCCTTCCCCCACCTCCTTTCATCTTCCAAGCAGCCCTGGAGTTGGAGTGTGCTGTTGTTTATTCCTGAAAAGGAGGCCCAGCGGGGGAGGGGACAGGCCCAGGGCCATGCCCCTATCGGTGGTGGACCTGGGACCTGCAGCTCCTCCTCTGATTCACCTGCATCCTTCCTCCTCCTCCCTGCCTCTGTGGGTGGTTGAACACCAGGCTCTGGCTTTCAAAGTCCCTGAGCATTTCCTGCCCTCTGGCCACCCTGCAGGGCACTCTGCCTGCCTACCAGCCTGGGGGCATCAGTGCAGGACCCTCCAGGAGACAGGAACCACACAGGAATGTGAACAGGGAAAGTGTTAGCCACTCAGTCTTGTCCAACTCTGCAACCGGGGACTGTAGCCCGCCAGGCTCCTCTGTCCAGGGGACTCTCCAGGCAAGAATACTGGAGCGAGTTGCCATTCCCTTCTCAGGGGGACCTCCCCAACCCAGGTCTCCCACATTGCAGGTAAATTCTTCTCCATCTGAGCCACTAGGGAAGCCCAAACAGGGAAAGTTCAACACAAATAATTTTCATTGCAACCGTGGATCAGAGTAACAAGGGATTGGCTAGTAGGAAGTGAAAAGAATGCTATCAGTGCTTTCAAATCCAGAAATGCAAATATATGTCTCAGCCACTACCTCTAGGGCTGAGACAGGGTACCAAGGAAAAGCCCACACCCTGAAGAAGAGGGCAGAGTTGTAGCTCGCTTAGTGGCAGGGAAGTCCCCGTGATGCCACACAGGTGGAACTTGCTGGAGTCTGCCCTCCAGAATTTCCAGAAATCCATTCTTGAAGGATGCCAAGGAATGCTGTTTCTAGCAAGGTGACTCGCTGGATGCATCTGCTATGAAATCACCTTTGGAAGATATTGGGAGAAACCTCCAGCCACTGGGACCTCCACCAATAGCTACTTGACCCTGGGCTTTTTACCTCCCCTGCTGGGCCTCTTTTTCAGGAATAAACAGCAGTGATCCAACTCCAGGGCTGCTTTGAAGATGAAAGGAGGCGGGGGGAAGGGATGTGGGGGGTGCTTTGAACTAGCGATCAGTTCTCAGGGAGGGGAAGGGATTGACTTTGACTCTCCCCAGATTGCAAGGCCACCCTTCTGCCAGCAGCCCACTCTGCTCTCCCCCTTGCAGGGTTTAATTACAAGACCCAATGTGTACTACAGGGTCAGGCCCCAGGAAAGCCAGTTGCGCTGCAGGAGCGGGATGCTGGAGAAGTCTCACGCATCACAGAGCTTCTTTCTGTTAAAACACCCATGTTCCCTACGGGACCTGGGTGCTGGGGAGGCCAGTGCCCCTGCAACAGCCTACTGAGCCAGAGTGTGCACCAGACCGCGGATGGACGTCTCTCCACTGCCCTCTACTGACAAAGTTTAGCATGGAAAGTTAAGCTGGAAAAGGGAAAAGCTGCAAAGTGACGCCCATTTCCATCCCCACAAATCAGAGTGAATTGGAGCCGATGAGATGCAGTAACTCTGAAACCGGCATGGTGCACGTCTTCGGCTAGTCATGTGTACTCATAAGTACCCGTGTACACATCTTTGAATTCCCATTCAGCAGCAAAGAACTCTATCTCCAGCCTACAAAAGGCAGCTATGTATCTTTTAAGTGAACCAGATTTTTCTCTAAAACAAGGAGGCCCACAGTCCTAAGACACGTTGAATCCATTGCTAGCTATAACTTACTCCTCTGATTCAGACACACTTTGCTGACTGTTGTGTTACCAAAGACTAAATTTCTGAGTTAACTTGCAACCCCTTGTACATAAAATTAAAATGAGAAAAAAATAGAAGAAAGGGACTAGCATCCATAGGTAAAACAGGTATGTGGGAAGCAAACTGAAAATATGCAAAGCTACTACCATCATGATTTTTCAAGCTGGTCTTGAGGCCATAGTTGGTACTCTGGCTTCCTTCTTCCTCACTCACTCCATAGCCCCCTAATCAACCCCTTCCTTGTCCAAATGCTCAAATGATCAGGCTTTTCACCTGGTGGTATGACAAAACCTTCGCTGCTGAATAGCCTGAGTCCTCAGTCATCCTGCCTTTGTTGGGATGGGAGAGGGATGCTTTAGTTTTCCATTATCCTTCCCAATGGGACCTGAAGGACTAAGGGATGACTTGCAGAAACCCCTGACCCAGATTCTCCTCCCCATCTTTCCCCCATGTGTAGTAGCAGCCCAGTTTCCCTTTGGCAATCGAGATCAATCATTCCAGAAAGCAGATTAACCTCTTTCTTGACTGTTGGTTCAGCAGCATTAAGTCCAAAATGGCCAGGTGGCAGTCTCATCTTCCAGAGCCATTGATGTGTCCCCCAGTGGAAGCCTTATTCCCTTAGTTCAAAGTTGCCAGGATGGGCCCAAACTCTGAGCTCTTCAGTATAATAGTGACGGGAGCCACTCCCACCTCGTCTCCTGGAGTCCAGGGGTGCTGGTTCCCCCGCAGCCAGGAGCAGGAGCCAGGGAGCCAGCACAGACAATGGTCTTAGATTCAAAGCATAATCTGCATCCCATCAGCAAGAACTCCAACTTTTCAGGGCATTATCTCCTGATTAGCTCCACAACTGAGCCCCCAGTAGCCATTCCATCTTTCAGTTAGGCCAGCCACTTCCAGGCATGTGGTAAGACCAGTTAACTCCACAGACATGAGCCAATGGCTGCACTTTCCTTCTGTATCATGAGTTCCCTGATCAGAAGCAGCCCCATGAGGAATGCTGTGGTGGAGGCTAAGGCATTTTGGAGTTGATGGATGATGTTGCAGGAAACACAAATCCAGACCCAGAACGTGCGTTTATTCCAACAGGGGTGAATCCCTTCCCCCTCCATGCTGAAGACATCCAGTGCTGTCAACCGGCCACCAGGTGGCCGGCAGGTCCTGCTGGGAATGGGTGCCACGTTGGGGCCTCGGTGCTGGTCTCTGCTGTTAGGCTCTTATCAGTTCTGCTTTGATGACAGACAGTCCCGGCCGACTCCATAGCTACTTGTTCACATGCCCATGGAGCAAGCATTGGGGTGGCCGCGGGAAAGGAGGCTGTGTGCAAAGTTTCTTTTTTGCCACCTGATTATTTGGGATCTCATCTACAGTGGATTCCCTCTGGTGAACATTCACTTGGGACACAAATATCTTCAGCGATTAGAACATCTGAGATGTCCAGCCAGATATCTTCCCAGACTATCTCATCACTGGTCTTCAATCCTATTCCTTCCAAGTCCCTGACCATCTGCCAAACCACTGGCCATGCATATGAGTCTATGGCTTTCTCTTACTCTAGACTTGGTGGACTTTCAGATGTACCACTCCAAATTCTGCCCCCTGGAAGGATTTTGGTTCACCACTGTCTTTCAGCGTCACCCCCACATGGGTTGGAAGTGGGGTAGCTGTCTACTTCCCGGTGGTACCAGCCCACTGTGCGGACACACCTGTAAAGCAGGCTCAAGTCCTCTCTTCATCAGTCAGCTGGTCACACGGAAGCCCCAGGCGGCCGTCTGCAGGGACTAAGGGAAGGAAGTGATGTGGCAGGAGCTGGTTTTGAAGGAGTCTGAGCTGCCTGCCCATGTGACTTGCTGGCATGATCCACACTCTTCTGAGCTCATCGCCTATCCCTCTTCCATATGAAAGATTGTGCGCTCCCAACCTTACAGTCAAAAAATACCCAGGTTGCCAATCAAAAAATGGGCCAGAGAACTAAACAGACATTTCTCCAAAGAAGACAAACAGGTGGCTAACAAACACTTGAAAAGATGCTCAACATCACTCATTATCAGAGAAATGCAAATCAAAACCACAATGAGGTACCATCTCACGCCAGTCAGAATAGCTGCTGTCAAAAAAGTCTACAAACAATAAATGCTGGAGAGGGTGTGGAGAAAAGGGAACCCTCTTACACTGTTGGTGGGAATGCAAACTAGTACAACCACTACGGAGAACAGTGTGGAGATTCCTTAAAAAACTGGAAATAGAACTGCCATATGACCCAGCAATCCCACTGCTAGGCATATACACCGAGGAAACCAGAATTGAAAGAGACACGTGTACCCCAATGTTCATCGCAGCACTGTTTACAATAGCCAGGACATGGAAGCAACCTAGATGTCCATTGCAGATGAATGGATAAGAAAGCTGTGGTACATATAGACAATGAAATATTACTCAGCTATTAAAAAGAATCCATTTGAATCAGTTCTAATGAGGTGGATGAAACTGGAGCCTATTATACAGAGTGAAGTAAGTCAGAAAGAAAAACACCAATACAGTATATTAACACATATATGTGGAATTTAGAAAGATGGTAACAATGACCCTATATGTGAGATAGCAAAAGAGACAGATGTAAAGAACAGTCTTTTGAACTCTATGGGAAAAGGTGAGGATGGGATGATTTGAGAGAATTTCATTGAAACATGTATATTATCATTTGTGGAATAGATCGCCAGTCCAGGTTCGATGCATGAGACAGGGTGCTCAGGGCTAGTGCATTGGGATGACCCCGAGGCAGGGGATGGGGAGGGAGGTGGGAGGGGGGGTTCAGGATAGGGAACACATGTACACCATGGCGGATTCATGTCAATGTATGGCAAAAACCACTACAATGTTGTAAAGTAATTAGCCTCCAATTAAAATAAATAAATTAATTTTAAAAAAAAAGAAAGAAAGTACCCAGGTCACGATGGAAAGCTCAGGATATGTGATCACCTGTTGTCCCCTAGTTAAATATTTATTTTCTACCAAGACCCCCTAGCAAGCCAGGAGCCATTCTCAAAAGGTGTGCAGTTATCTGCAGTGGAGAGCTGCGATTAGCTCTGAAATCCTGCAGATCTGAACCAGAATTCCCCTGCGCGTGCCGCCCAGAGGCTCCATACTGCCCCACCTTGTCCACAGACATTTCAAGTGCCCTTAGATCTGCTGGGTCATGGCCCTCACGGCAGAGCTGTTTGCACTGCAGGCTGAAGCTGCCTCAGAACCTTCTCGGTTTCTGCCACAAACCGGCAGATGCTGCGGTGGCGGGCCTCCAGACCTGGTTTGTCTGGCACCTCCCACTAGGGCATCTAAAGTACCTGCTACTTCCTGCTCCTCAGAGCCAATCAGCACAATGTCCTCAACGTATGAGCCGGGGTGTCACTCGGTGGAGACAGTCAGTTCTCTGCAGACTGACTCTGACCTGCCAGGGGACTGACTCCTCAGCCTGAGCAGCTGGGCCCAGACCCCAGCGGCACCCTCTCTTGCAGGCCTGAGAGATCGCAGAAGAGAGCTTCACCTGGCAAAGACTTCAGAGAGGAGGCGCGAACTCAGAGCCCAGTCCCTTCATGTCACGATTTTTCATTAATTCGCTCACTTGCCCATCCACGTGTCCCCCCATCCCCACACCTCCAGCATTTGGTGAGCAGCTACTATGAACTTGGCATGGGGTGCAGCAGCGGGCACAAGAGACCCAGGCCCTGCCTCATTGCCCCAGGCGGTCATGGGGAGAGGTGACAGACACCCCAATGACTCACGCAGTTCGTGATGGGCTGGTGGTCATAACGACTGCAACAGGAGAGGAGACGAGTAGACAGCACGGGGACCCAGAACAGTGTGGAGGTGCAGGGTGGTCAGGAGGAGCTCAGGGGAGGTGACATCCCAGCTGAGACTTGAAGTGGAGGAACTACCCTGTCCAGGCACCCCCTTCACTCTGGGAAGAGTCCCAGTGGGACGATAAATCATGTGGTCACCTTGGTCAATAGGGTTAAACAATCTCTTGGGCCTGGCACACAGTAGGTGCTCAGCACACAAGAGCCATGAGATCATGATCACGGTTATACTTCAGATGTTATTATTATCTGAAGACACCTCCTGCTCTGAGGTCTCAGAAACCATCAACAAAGGGCGTGGGGTAAGCACTGCTTTCCCTAGATGAAGCTGCTCCTCTGGGGCCATGGAGACCCCCCAAGCTCCTACGGCTGGGGATTGCACCCAGGCAAGAGGTCAATCCCTCTCCATCCCCTATCCTTGCAGAGGAGGCAGGTGGCTCCTGCTGACAGACTGTGGTGCCAGGAATCTGGGGAAGGTTTAATTAATTATGACAATTGACACCTTTGCCAGATGTCCACCGTGAGACTCCAGCTCTGATGATAAAAGGTTTGGGTAATTCTGTTTGAGCAGCACTTTGCAAGCAGTATGTTTTTCATTTGGGTCACCAGGAAACATGGTTTATTTTGAAAGACACTGCCCAGGGAGGGCCGGCTGGCACTTGGCCCTACTTACTCCCATCCTGGCAGATCTCAGAGTGTGCCAGAGCTGGGCAATGGCTATGTTGTCCCTGGGGCTGACCTCAGGGAGGGGGACCTGTGCCCAGGGGACAGGGAGGGTATTTACAGAAAGCAGGGAGAGCAGAGAGGTTTATTGAGAACAGATTCTTGAGGGCAGACTCAGGGTGACTGGTCTGCCTTCCTTTAAACGTCACATCCAGAGAGGGTCAGCATTACTTCTGATTTCTTAGATCAGGAAACTGGGGTTCAGAGGGACAGTGATTTGCCCCAGGCCACCCATGCTCCCCTCACCTTCACCCATCAGCTGCCTAAACCCTGGCCCATGCAGTATCTTCCAATTTCAGCCCAAGACCCAAGAAGACACCTCAAGGCCCCCAAAGTGTGGTGGGCAGCCTCCTGAGTAGGGGCGGGGCTTATTAACATGCAGATCCCAGGACTCTCCCCAGACTCAGGCACCAGAACCTCTGGGAAGGGGTGGGGCTGGGGAATCTGTATTTAACCATCTCCCTGGCTCAGATGGTAAAGCATCTGCCTACAATGCAGGACACCTGGGTTCGATCCCTGGGTGGGAAAGATCCCCTGGAGAAGGAAATGGCAACCCACTCCAGTACTCTTGCCTGGAAAACCCCATGGACGGAGGAGCCTTGTAGGCTACAGTTGGTGGGGTCACAAAGAGTCGGACACAACTGAGCGACTTCACTTTCGCTCTCACTGAATAAGTGTGCTGCCCTCCAGCCGCTGGGAACCACTGTCCCAGCTAGTTCACTCCTTTCCCATCTCCCCTGCTGCTCCACCCACCCTCCCAGCAGTGCCAGCTGCGCTTACCTCCACCCATGGCCACCATGCCCTCTTCCCAGCAGCCCTGCGGCAGCAACCACCACTGCCCTTCTCCAGGGTGTCAAGTGAGGCTCAGACTCTGCTCTCGGCTCCAGCCCCACCCCCAGTCCTCTCCCTACTTCCCAGTCCCTGGGGAATCCTGGGTGGGGAGGGCCCTGCTGACTCACTCACACCAGCTCCCCACGAGGGACTCAGCTTCAGAGTCCTGTGGCCCAGGAAGAAATCGGGAAGTCCTGGGTGTTTGTGACTCTGCCACCCCAGTGGTGCTCCACCACCCCGTCTACAGCCCCTCCTCTATCCACACCCAGCCTCTATCCGGCCACAGGACCTGCATCCCCACAGACCCATATCCCTGCAGATCCAAGGGAGCCCAGCTGGGTCAGGGCAGGAGCCTCAGCTCTATTCTCTCCCATTACAGTCCCCAGACCTCACCTCAGGGTCCTGGTTCATGGTTCAGTGAGAGACAACACTACTATCTGTATTTGCTTCCTAACTTTGCATCACCAGGAGATTGGGAGTTGATAGAAAGTTCTGGAACCCTTGAGTTCAAGGTACCTGGAAGCTGACCTGTGCCAGGCACACAGATGCCATCTGCATCACCCCACTGAAACTTTGACACAGCCACGTGAAGGTGTGTGATTCCCCCATGGGGACGCTGGATGGGGACACTGAGACTTGGAGGGGTCTGCATCTCACCTACAACTCACAAGTGCACGCTGGGGACAGAGCAGGCCGTGGACCCTGAGCCCTAGCCCCCCCAACTCCCAACCCTTGCCCATAGCACTGCCCTCCCTCTGGCACCTCCCAATCTGCCCAGCCCAAGGCCTCCAGAAGCCCCTTGGCAGTGATGGTACCACAGGCTCCACTGGGGGAAGAGAGAAATCACAGCCCTGCTTGATGCGTTGTGTCTGCCACCTGGGTCGGGTCAGGGCTGCGGGAGAAGCAGGTATAATCAGTCCAGATGGAGCTGCTGAATCAGCCCCACGTACTCCGTCCTGAGCCCCGTCACTTACTCCAAAGACCTTGTTGTGCCTACTCTTCACTCTGTAAATTTCAAAGTGGCCTTTGGCCAAAAGCGATAAAATTCTGACCTAGAAAAGTTAAAAGGCCTTTGAAATTATGAGCCCGGAGCGCTGGCCTGAGGACAAAGTGGCTGAGGCTGCAGAAGGAAAAAGAAGAAAAGCGGAGCTGCAGTTCCGACTCCTTCAGGTCTTCGGTGAAGTCCGTGGGCCCAGATCCCCGATCTGACCTGTGAGTGGAGAGGAAATGAGAACGTGGTATCAGGGGGCACCCAGCATGGGGAGGGGTACATGCAGGGTCACTTTGCAGCTCCAGCCAGGACAGCTATGCATCCAGGAGCTTGGGAGCCCTGCCATGGTCACAGCTCCAAGGAATGCTTCTCCAAGTGTTAGGGCTTGCATCACTGTGGAGTTTATAGCAACGCACTTGAAGGTGTCCAGAGCCTCAGAGACACCAAGTCCCCCACACCTGGGCCATCCTGATGACATCACTGGCAGAGCCAACATGTTTTACCACATCCCACCAAAAAGGCCAGTTCCTCATGCGTTGCTCTCTGCTCTGTGTCTGGACTTCAGGGCACCCCTCCTGCCCAGCGGTGGTCCTGCTCTGCTCATAATGCCTCACAGGTAGGAACACCACTGCAGGGCATGCTGATGGGTGCAGCTGTGAGCATTGGGCAGTCTCCACGTGAGGACTGGCTGGGAATGCTAAGGTGTTCATAAACTGTGAGCAGCCTTCAGCCATGACGGGTGAGGGGTTAGAGGAGGCGTTCCAGCTCGCTTGCCCACCCCCCCAAGATGAGATTGTTGTAGAAAAGAGAGTGGGACACAGGAGTATAGTCACATCTCAGGTCACATCCAAGTCCCTGGGACGGCCATCAAGTGTGGCTTCTTGACTTCTCACAGGAAAGAACCAAGAGTGAGCCATAGGAGAGTGAAAGAAGGTTTATTCAGGGAGGAAACACACTCCTTAGACAGAGTTCGGCCGTCTCAGAAGGCAAGAGAGGCACCACGGTATGGGGCTTGTCAGTTTTTATGGGCCTGGGTGATTTCGTGGGTTAATGAGAGGGAAGAATATTCCAACTATTTGGGGGAAGGGATGGGGATTCCAGGGAGTGGACCAGCACCTACCTTTTGACCTTTACAGTCATGGCGCTGGTCGGTGTCGCTTCGCATGCTGATGTGTGAACAGAATACTGAGGCTCAAATTCCAGTGGAAGACTACTACTCCGCATCTTGGACCTGGTTGGTTCCAATCTGTTTATATCATGTCCCTGGGCTACATCATTCTCTTAAAGGTTACGCCCTGCCCTGTTCCCGTCTCCCCTCAGGGGTGGTTGCCTTTTCTCTAGGAGTCTTTCTGGGTCTCAGAACTTGAAGAGAAGGATTCTTAGATAAACCATCATGTCTGGGATATTGAATTTTAAGGAAACTGGCTTAAGGAAGTTAGTGTATGTTGATTCCTCATTTGTTCGGGTCTAGATGCCACAGTTCCTGGAAGAAATGCTTCAGTTTACGGATAGAGTGGCGGCCAGTTTCTAGCCTAAATAATAATGAAAGCAAGCCCTCCGCTCTCTGTGTTTCATTATATGCTGTCTTCCGTTTCTTTAGAGAGAGGGGAGTTGTCTTTAATTGACTCTCCTCCATCATTTTCTGGAGAAGGCAATGGCACCCCACTCCAGTACTCTTGCCGGGCAAATCCCATGGACGGAGGAGCCTGGTGCGCTGCAGTCCATGGGGTCGCTACGAGTCGTACCCGACTGAGTGACTTCACTTTCACTTTTCACTTTCATGCGTTGGAGAAAGAAATGGCAACCCACTCCAGTCTTCTTGCCTGGAGAATCCCAGGGACGGGGGAGCCTGGTGGGCTGCCATCTATGGGGTCGCACAGAGTCGGACACGACTGAAGTGACTTAGCAGCAACTTAGCAGCCATCATTTTCACCTAGATATGAAGTGCTTTCTCACCTCTGAACTCTTTCAGTCCCGGTGCCAACCTAGGGATGTGGCAAGCTGGTGACCCCTTGGAGCAGAGCAGACAACTAGGGAATCCAAAGCCTGAAAGCAGAAAAAGATGGCATGGCCATCATACACACGAGCAGGCAGCACTCACAGGGTCCCTGCCCCACCCAGGAGTCTGACACGTGACCCAGTGGGTTTTAACATGTGCAAGATTTCAGCGCAAATGGCAAATGCAAGCACTCATGTTCTGCTTCCGCATTCCCATGGCAGACATCACTAATCCATCCCACCACTCTTTCTCTCTGACCTTGAACTCCATCCCAAACTCCTTACCAAGGCAGCACATCAAGCAGATACAACCATCCAACTGGTACTGTTTTGAGAGATGATCCTTTTTGCCCAATAAGAATAAGGAAATCTCAGGCTACATAAAATGTTGATGGTAGAGTCAGAGAGGCCTGGGTTTGAATTCTAGCTTATAAATGACTAACCAGGGCAGCATTGGACAAGCATATTTATCACTCTGAGCCTCAACTATCCCATCTGTAAAATGGGGGTAATTGGTATCCCATAGGGCTGTTGAGAGGATTACATGAGAAAATCCCTGACCCAGCACATGGCACAGGGCAGATGTTTAACGATAGGATCCAAACTGAAGAGAGGGTCTTCTTTGGCTAACATGGGTGTTTTGTTTCTTGATCACCTGATGACCATCTGGTGGCCACTTTTATCACCAAAGTTGGGAGTCAGGATTCACTGGTGTGTTGGGAAGGTCACTGGGTAGGTGTCAGAGGCCTGTGTCCCCGCCCTAGGTCTCCTGCGAACCAGTTGCATGTTCTAGGTTCTAGGGCAGGTCCCCTCCTCCTGGGGGTGGGGGGATGTGGAAGTGGGGGGAGGGGTAGCTGTGGTAGAAGAATGTTGTCCTACCCGGAAAATAGGATTAGCCTAGATCACCACTGCTCCCTTCAGACATTTAATAAATCTTTTTTTGGTGGCGCTGCATGTTCACCACTGTGCGTGGGCTTCCTCTAGCTGCAGTGAGAAGGGGTCACTCTTTGTTGTGGCGCACAGGCTTTCACTGCGGCGCCTTCCCTTGTTGTAGAGTACAGGCTCTAGGCGCATGGGCTCAGTAGTTGTGGTGCATGGGCTCAGTAGTTGCAATTCTCAGGCTCTAGAGCACAGTCTCTGTAGTTGTGGAGCATGGGCTCTAGTTTATTCACATCACATGGAATCTTCCTGGACCAAGGATCAAACCCATGTCCCCTGCATTGGCAGGCAGACTCCCATCCCCTGTACCACCAGGGAAATCCTTCTTAAGATGAGCTGCCACTTAATCCAGAGAAGGCAATGGCACCCCACTCCAGTACTCTTGCCTGGAAACTCCCATGGATGGAGGAGCCTGGTAGGCTGCAGTCCATGGGGTCGCTGAGGGTCGGACACGACTGAGCGACTTCACTTTCACTTTTCACTTTCATGCATTGGAGAAGGAAATGGCAACCCACTCCAGTGTTCTTGCCTGGAGAATCCCAGGGACGGGGGAGCCTGGGAGGCTGCCATCTACGGGGTCGCAGAGTCGGACATGACTGAAGCAACTTAGCAGCAGCAGCAGCAGCAGCCACTAAATCACCACCCCTACCTGCTCTACCTTCCCATTTCCTAAACAAATTCTCAAAGTTTGGTCCCATGGAGTTAATGGGAAGAAACCTGCCTCCTAATGTAATGCAAATCCCAGCCCACCTTATTGTGCAGCAGTTCATTTGTACTTTCTTGATGACACAATCTGTCTCCGTCTCCAGTAGAGTCTCTAATCCCTGCAATTTCCATGGTGCTAGTAATTACGGGGAAAAAAAGTCTGAAGCACAGAAATTCTGCACCTTGTCTATGAGATTACATACTTTAATGGAGTTTATTAAATTTATTCTGCTGCTAGTGAGGAGATTAAAGTCACTATGCAGCTCTAGAGGGCAAAACAAGGACCAATTGGCAGAATCTTCCAGGAAGCAGGTAGGAATTCAGAAGGAAGAAGCACTTTCTGCTATCAGAGCTGGTCAACATCAAATCAGCCCCGTGAGGGCGGAGGACAAGACCAGCAGGGTCCAGAACCTGGTGTGGTCACTGTGGGGGGTGATGAAGAGGGGTGGCTGAGGATCATACCTGAGTCCATTTTCTAATTCCCACTTTCCAGGGATTTGGAAGAGTGAGTCAGTTTTTCTAAACCTCTGTTTCTCCATTGCCTCCTCTGTGAGACGATGACTGCCCTGCCTAGCATAGTACGGTGAGCAGGCACACTATTAATTATTAAGAGCTGGGAGGAGGCTCCCTCCTACTCCTACTGTCCTCGGGGAGGGTGGTCCTACAGATGCCCTGGCCTTTCCTTCCCAAAGAACTGGGGGAGTTTGAGGAGAGCAGGACCAGCTCATGGGGCCCACCCTTATCACTCTCTCTTTGGGAGCCTGACTGTCTTAGGAAGCTTGCCATCTGCCCTGAGTTCCCACTGCCAGAGGTTTTACAGCAATGACTCCCAACACCCTGACCCTGAGGAAGCCTATGGGGTCCAGCGTTGCCTCCAGTAATGGGGTGACTGCTCTCTAATCCTGGGGCCCACAGTAGGGGTCCATAGGCCTGCAGGATGTGTCCCATACTCCAGCAACAGCTTAATCAGTGATAAAGGGGAGACCCGTTCTCTATCTGCCATGCCCGGGACCCTCTGCTGGGTTTAGAATCAGGGAAGCAGATGCTTCCAGCAGGCCCCCTAAAGCGTTATTATCATCACAAGGACTGAGACTTAAAGACACCACTGGCAAAGCAGCTGACATGAGAATTCTGTTTCTAGAACATCCACTCCCCCAAAGGCTGAACCATAACACATGTCTTCGTCACTAAGTCCAGCCCCAGCACAGTGCCCAGCACATAGTAGATGTTCAGTACATGATATCGGGGGCTTTTCTGGTGGCTCAGACAATAAAGAATCTGCCTGCAATGTGGGAGACCTGGGTTCAGTCCCTAGGTTCGGAAGATCCCCTGGAGAAGGGGATGGCTACCCACTCCAGTTTTCTTGCCTGGAGAATTCCATGGACAGAGGAACCTGGCAAGCTACAGCCCATAGGGTCACAAAGAGTCAGACACGACTGAGTGACTAACACTTTCAAATAATACTGAGTGAGTTAATTTTACCACTATGACAAAGATATACAATCTCTTCCAGAAAATAAAGAACATCCATGCAAAACCCACATTTAACTTAGTGGTGAAACACTGAATGATTTCTGACCAAGATTAGAAACAAGTCAAGTATATCTGCTTTTTTCACTCCTATGTCCCTAAGGAACATAGTACTAAAATTCACAGCCATTGCAATAAGGTAAGAAAAAGAAATAAAAGACATACAGTTTGAATAAGAAGAAATAAAACTATCTCTCCTTGCAGATGACAGGTTGTCTGTGTAGAAAATTCCAAGGAATCTTCAAAATACTTCCCAGAATTAAGTGTGTTCAGCAAGGCTTCTGGATATACAAAATCAATGCACTAAAACCAATTATATTCCTATAAACTAACTGAACACACAGAAACCAAAATTAAAAACACAGTACTACTTAAAATTGTATCAAAGAAAATGAAGCATTTAGCTATGCACTTAACAAAATACATCCAGAATCGTATGCTGAAAATTATAAATTAGTGATAAAAGAAATTTTAGAAGACCTAAATAAATAAATGGAGAAACAGACTGTGCTCATGGATCTGAATATTCAACATATTAAAGATGTCAACTCTCACCAAATTGATACACAGGTTTAACACAATTGTTAACAAAATGCCAGGAAGGCTTTTTGTAAACATAGGCAAGCTTGTTCTAAACTGTATATAGAAAAACACAGAACCTAGGACAGCTAAAACAATCTTGACAAGGAAAAAAATGGGAGGAATCACACTATGTAATGTTAAGATGTACTATGCTGCTGCTGCTGCTGCGTCACTTCAGTCGTGTCCAACTCTGTGCGACCCCATAGACAGCAGCCCACCAGGCTCCACCATCCCTGGGATTCTCAAGGCAAGAATACTGGAGTGGGTTGCCATTTCCTTCTCCAACGCATGAAAAGTGAAAGTGAAGTCGCTCAGTCATGTCCGACTCTTCCCAACCCCATGGACTGCAGCTTACCAGGCTCCTCCATCCATGGAATTTGCCAGGCAAGAGTAGTGGAGTACTGGTTTCCATTGCCCTCTCCGAAGATGTACTATACAGCTACATTAATCAAGATACTGAGATTTTGGTAGAAGGATAGACACATCAGTTCAGTTCAGTTCAGTTGCTCAGCCATGTCCAACTCTTTATGACCACATGGACTGCAGCATGCCAGGCTGCCCTGTCCATCACCACTTTCAGAGGTTGCTCAAACTCATGTCCATTGAGTCAGTGATGCCATCCAACCATCTCATCCTCTGTTGTCCCCTTCTCCTCCTGCCTTCAACTTTCTCAGCATCAAGGTCTTTTCCAATGAGTCAGTTCTTCCCATCAGGTGGTCAAATTATCAGAGCTTCAACTTCAGCATCAGTCCTCCAATGAATAGTCAGGACTGATTTCCTTAGAATTGACTGGTTTGATCTCCTTGCAGTCCAAGAGACTCTCAACAGTCTTCTCCAACACCACTGTTCAAAAGCATCAATTCTTCAGCGCTCAGCTTTCTTTAAGGTCCAACTCTCACATCCATACATGACTACTGGAAAAAACATAGCTTTGACTAGATGGACCTTTGTTGGCAAAATAATGTCTCTGTTTTTAGTATGCTGTCTAGGTTGGTCGTAGCTTTTCTTCCAAGAAGCAAGCGTCTTTTAATTTCATGGCTGCAGTCACCATCTGCAGTGATTTTGGAGTCCAAGAAAATAAAGTCTGTCATGGTTTCCATTGTTTCCCCATAGACTCATAGATCAATGGAACAGAAAACAGAACTCAGAAGTAGACCTAGCCAAATGCATTCAAATGATTTTTGACAAAAGTGCAAAAGCAATTCCATGGAGGAAGAATAGCCTACCCAACAAGAAGACCTCAGAAATTACACATCTGTAAACAACAAAA
Source organism: Bos grunniens (assembly GCF_055505025.1). Lineage (NCBI taxonomy): Eukaryota > Metazoa > Chordata > Mammalia > Artiodactyla > Bovidae > Bos > Bos grunniens. The sequence goes on from NC_141166.1 coordinate 13,909,961, forward strand.
TTAACCTCAACTCATACAAAGCTCATAATGGATCATATGTTGTTGTCAGTTGTTCAGTCACGTCCAATTCTTTGCAACCCCATGGACTGCAGCGCACCAAGCTTCCCTGTCCTTCACTATCTCCTAGAGTTTACTCAAACTCATGCTCATTGAGTCAGTGATGCCATCCATCCATCTCATTCTCTGTTGTCCCCTTTTCCTCCTGCCCTCAGTCTTTCCTAGCATCAAGTCTTTTCCAGTGAGTCAGCTCTTCACATCAAGTGGCCCAAGTATTGGAGCTTCAGCTTCAGCATCAGTCTTTTCAGTGAATATTCAGGGTTGATTTCCTTTAGAATTAACTAGTTTAATCTCTTTGCTCTCCAAGGGACTCTTAAGAGTCTTCTCTAGAAACATAATTCGAAACCATCAATTGTTCAGCACTCAGCCTTCTTTGTGGTCCAACTCTCACATCCATACATGACTACTGGAAAAACCATAGTTTTGACTTTGTTACTAAAGTGATGTCTCTGCTTTTTAATATACCGCCTAGGTTTGTCACAGCTTTTCTTCCAAGTAGAAAGTATCTTCTAATTTCATGGCTGCAGTCACCATCCGTGATTTTGGAGCCCAAGAAAATAAAATGTCACTGTTTTCACCTTTTCCCCGTCTATTTGCCATGAAGTGATGGGACTGGATGCCATGATCTTAGATTTTTAAATATTGAGTTTTAAGCCCGTGTTTTCACTCTTCTCTTTCAATGGATCATATACATAAATGTAAAAAATAAAACTTTTAGAATAAAATTATAGAAGAAAGTCTTCCTAATCTAAGGCCAGGTAAAGAGTTCTTAGATTTGATGACACAAGTGTGAACCATCAAGAGAAAATATTAATTAAATTGAACCTCACTGAAATAAAAAACTTTGTTTTTGTGAAAGCCCTTGTGAGGAAGATTCTGACAATGTGAGACACAAGAGTGGGAGCAGGGGAATCAGCACACCCCAGGAAAGGGACCTTGGAACTTGAACCAGACAAGACAGAGGAAGGCAGAACATGTTTTCAAGCCAAATCTGGAGAAAGAGTTTTCTTTCAGTGGCTTAAAGAAGAAATGTTGGACATTTATGTAGAAAAGTCATTATTTCATGCATCCCATGTTTATGGAATATCTCCAAGTGCCTCTTTTCTATGTACTAGGGCCAGAAGTGGACAAGATAGAGAAGGTCTGTCTCTCCCATCTGGGATCCTGTGGTCACCACTGCTAAGGAAAGGAGGAATGGAGGCATCACTCCCACTATTAATTACCTGAAACCAAAAATATGTATGTTACTTTTGCTCTCAGCCCATTGGCCAGAACTAGTCACATGGTGGCAACCTAACTGCAAAGGATGTTGGGAAATATGGGGATGTTTGGTGTCTCCTATTTGAAGCACAAACTCCATTACTATTCAAAGCTGATTATTTTATATAACCCAATGATAAATTGCCTATAGTCTCCATCTCGTAGGTTGACTTGACTTCATGTTTCTCAAGGAATTCAATGCATTTCTTAAATCAATGAGTCAAGATGCTGCTACAGATTATGCCATACACAGTCACGTGGATGGAGAAGATACCACACTATGACCACAGTTAAGATTCCCTCAGAAACAGCCACACCAGAAAGACAGACCCAGAGAATGTCACCTCAGCCTTCACTTCAGCAAAGGCATCTCTTTTCCTCTGGCAGACAGACAACTTGAACACCACTTTTCTCCTGGATGTGACAAGAAGGGCAAAGAGGGAAAAGATTGGGGTAAGGGCTGAGCCTCATTAGTGGGAAGGATGTGGGTGCTAGCTCTGGAATGTTCCATGACAGTGACTGAGTGGTTGGGCTTGGAACCTTCTTTAAATGTGACAGCAGGAGAATCAGGAGACATAGCCCATTCATCACATCTCCTCACCCGCGGTGCTAATGTTTCTGAGTGACCAGGGCCCCCTTCTTGGGAGGCTGTAAAAACCTTTGTAGAAATCAAAGGGCACAGAGTCACAAGCCTGGCAGGGACCCCAGAACAGTAGCCAGTCCAGGTTCTTCATCTTATCAAGGGTCCACGATTGCACAATGCTCTTCACATTCATTTCTTAATTATCTCAAAAACCCGGTTAAGTGATGTTACAAGTTTGTGCCCCTCACAAAGACAGAGTGAAGACCTAATCCCAGTACTGATGAATGAGACTTGTTTGAAAACAAGGTCTTTGCAGATGTAATCAGATTAACATGAGGTCATCAGGGTGAGTCTTCATCCAATAGGACTGGTGTCCTTGTAAGAAAGGGGGAATTTAGACAAAGAAACACACAAGGAGAATGCCCTGTGAAGATGGAAGTGGCAAGATAGGCTGGAAGAGGCAAGGATGACTCCTCCCCAGAGGCTCTGGGGGGAGCGTGACCCTGCTGACACCTTTATTTTGGACCTCTTGCCTCCAGAACCATGAGACGATCAGTTTCTGTTGTTTTTAGTCACCACTTTGTGAACTTTATCATGGCAGCCCTAGAAAATTGATGCAGTTGTCATCCCCACTGGTCAGAAGGATAAAGTGAGCTACAGAGAGCGCAATGCCTGACCTAAGATCACACAGCAGGCTGAGAAAGCAGGGCTCTGATCACCCTCCCTCCAGAGCTGCTCAGCAAAGGCATGGGCTCCTCCAAGTCCCTGGAGAGATTTTGTCCTAGACAGAGCTCTCTTCACTGTGAGGAGTGGAACTGTGTTCCCCTCCCAGATGCGAAAGGAGATTGTAGTCCAGTTCTGAGGCTAACATCTCATGGACTTCTCAAGTGTGGATAGCAGGTGGGTGACTGAGAGTTCAAGGCTGAGTGAGGTGGGGTCACCTCAATGGTTCTCTGACTCCTGGATCAGAATCTGAGCTCACAGAGGGAGGGAGTGGCAGGGATAACCTCACAGTTCCCACTGGATGTGTCTGGTGTCAGTCCCCCCTCCCCCAGCCACTGCCCAGTTCAAGCCTTAATCCTCTGCCTTCTGAATATGTGCCAGAACCTCCCTCACTCCCCACTAACCATTTCCTGCTTCAGCAAGTATTTACTGAGCGCCTACTGTATACCTGGAGATACCTCTGAGTGACAGTGGAGGACAGGGAAGCCTGGTGTGCTGCAGTCCTGCAGTCCATGGGGTCACAAAGAGTTGGACATGACTTAGACACTGAACAACAGCAACAACTGTGTCCCTGAGCCTGTGCTGAGGGGCCAGTGGTAAGCAATACTGAGTGCCTACCTTCAATTTCACTATATTTACAGTGAAATGAGAATCAGCATATAAATCCATAGTGATCATGTGATGCTTGCCAAGATAGAATGCAACAGGGACTCGAAGCAGGGGAGCCTGAAGCAGACGAGGGGATGGAGTTGGGCAAGCATTCATGAAAAGAGGTGCTGACCTTGGTTTTGATGATTAGGAGATGCAGCTGGGAAGATGAAGGAGAAGGCTGCTCCAGGTGACAGGAACAGTACATGCACATGTACAGTCATGGCTAGCATGGGATCCAGGCCACAGTAATTGGTTCAGGGGAGGACACGTGACTCAGCCTGGACCAGTGAGACTCCATCCTGGGACTCTGTTGGAATATTGGGTAAGCAAAGTACTTTTTTTCTACTGAAGCTGCTGGGAGCCTCCAGGAGGAGAGGGTCTACCTGGGAGTGAAGCCCATTCAGAGGAAAGCAGAGGCAAGAGATTGGGTGTAATGGATGCCTGACAACCTCATCTGAATACCTGGATCCAGCTGTACCTGAATTCCCTTAAACTCCTCAGTTACATGAGCCTATAAATTCCTTTTTTCAAGCTTTAATAAGCCAACTTGGATATGTGTTTCTTGTAACAGAAATGGACCCAATCAAAACAATTATTATCCCATTTTCCCACACCACCATGATCCTGCTGGCAGTGGTACACTGGTCACTTACTACCTGGGGATTCAAGCCCAGACCCACTAGTGGGTCTGTGGGAACTGGAGTCTGAGAGAATCACAGTGACAGGCCTGCTGAGGGTCAGGGCAAGAAGAGCTCCAGATGCAATTTAAGAGTCTGAAATAGCTCCCTGAGCCAATCTAATCTGAGAAGATCTGCATGGCAGACAATCTCCAGGAGTTTCTGGAATCCTCACTGCTCACCTCCCACGGCTGGTCTGACCACGATAGTTCTGTTATCAGGTCCGGCAGAACTGAAATGTCCCAGCACCCCCCTGCTACATCCAACAAGGAGGTGGGGGAGAAGTAATTTCACTCTCCTAACATCTAGGGGAGCAGTTCCTCGGCTGCCAGCAGAACGGCCTGGTGGGGGATGGGAGAGTCTCTGGGAGGCCAAGGGCTCGAATGAATCCTGACAGGTAATCATTCCCCAGAGCAGCAGGTGAGTTGTGATTAGTGCTCCTGGGGAGAGAAAGAGGTGACCGTGCCTCACCAGCTCCCTAGGACTCCAGCCTGGAGGCTGAATGTATCCAGTGTAGGGGAGGGGAGGCCCCCAGTGCTATGGGATCGTCTTCCTGGTATAGCCCAGGATCTGCCACCAAAAGGCCCGTCTAGGTTGGTCTCTGCTCATTGGTTGAGGATTAATGTCAAGGTGAAACAGATGTCTTGCCTTCTATACCAAGAGCTTTTAAGGGCAGGAATCAAATCTCATTCACATGACTTTAGACTGTGCTGGCACACAGTAGGGACTTATTATATGTTATTTGCATGACTGGATAAATCATGTATATAAAGAATGAAGGGGTAAGGTGACACATAGGTCGTGGGGGCCCATTTAAGCTTTGGGAGCACAACATGGGGAGAGGTCACCCTCCCCCAGATGGGCCAGGGACTGGATGCTCTAGCTAGCTTGAGGAAACATCCTGGAGAAGGAGGATCTGAGATGAACTCCTGATGGGGAAGATCTGGAAACCAAAGGGCAGAACACATTCCAGATGCATCCTGGGTGGTGGCGGAGGCGGGGGGTGGGGGGTGGGGGTGGGTACATGCCCTGGGTCTACGCATGCATGCACACAATATGTGCTTGCTTAAAGACTAGTGGGATTTGACCTCATGGGAGCAGAAATGAGACTCTGATTTCAAGGTGTTAGGTAGTTAGAATAGGAAAAAGGAGTCCAAAATGGCAGAGGCTAAAAGATAAAGAAAGGGAAAAGCCCACAAAAATGAAGCAAAAGAAAATCCGAGGACCGGAGTGAGAACTTCAGGTGAAACAAACAGCCGTCCTGCCTAGCCCAGTTTACATAGGGCAGGCTCGGGGGGAGGAGAGAAACATATAAAAAGAGGAGCCAAGATTGAGCTCCCTTTATTTTGGGGTTGGCCCACCCTCAGGCCTTGAGGGTGTACCATCCTTTGCTTGCCAAATAAAACTGAGCTGTAACTGAGCTGTAACGCTGGTCTACCGTTTCAAATCTCTGCTGCGGTGAGACAGAACTGAGGGAATTATACACATTCCCCCAACCAAAGGACCCACTAGGTTCTCCTAAGAGTCCTGGGAGAAAGATGTAATTAGATTCACTCTGCAGATGAGGGAACAGAGGGTGCAGTGACCTGCTCTAAGTCACACAGTGGCAGAGCCATCATCTGACCCAGGTCTGACTGAGAGTTGTCCATTCTCAGCCCAGCTCATCCAGGGAAGTCAGGTCCCCTCTCTGCTGAGCCAGGAGCAGTCAGCTGCTGTGCACTGGGGCTGGGACAAGGGGGTTTACAGGTGGAACCCTTGGCGGGAAGGACCTCTCCCAGAGGCTTTTCTAATTCTGTCACAAAGAACGAAAAACAACAGCTTCCAGGATCAGCTCGTGGCAGAAGAGTGGAAGGCTGGAGTCCAGCAGGTGTGTGCCTGTGATCCATCCCTGAGTACACCCTTACCCAGAGAGGCTGAAGGCAAGGCTGAAGGATCTGTCAGAATCTGAGTCCCAGCTGGTTTCCACAGGCCCTGACCACCTCAGGGCCTCATACCAGGGCCAGGAGGCAGCCCTGTGCTATGCGAGTGGGCGTGGGGCCTCCCTACCCATGCCACCCCCTTGCCACCCTATCTCCATGGAGGCGAAAGGGAGCAGAGACACCAGAGTCTGTGATAAGGCCCAGGGTTGGGCAGTGTGAAAGTGTTAGTCACTCAGTTGTGTCTGACTCTTTGTGACCCCATGGATTGTAGCCCTGCAGGCTCCTCTGTCGATGAAATTCTCCAGGCAAAAATACTGGGTTGGGTTGCCATTCCCCTCTCCAGGGAATCTTGCCAACCCTGGGATAGACCCCTGGTCTCCTGCATTGCAGGCAGATTCGTTACCATCTGAGCCACCACAGTTGGGCAGGGCAGCCACAAATCCCACTTGACTTGGGACAGCCCCAGCGTACACCTGTTGTCTGGATGTGATTCATAGCACTGTCCCCTTGCTCTCTCTGAACATGCTGGCTTGACAGCATTACAGGGTCACCTAAGGTGGGGTGTTCTTTAAAGAAAAGGGGAACAAACACTGACTGGGCTTCTAGCAGTGCCCAGGGGCCCCCGACAAGATTTCCTTCTTTTAATCCTCACAAGCTCCCTAAAGCCTAGAGAGCTCTTCCCACCCCATCCACTGTCAGAGGACCCATAATAGATGTTCCAGGAAAGATCGTTTCCTGGGCCAAGTACACCTTTCATGTGCTAATACGCGCAGCGGGATGGAAGAAAACACTGCGCAAGGCCTGGGGGCTGCTGTAGCGGGCAGGCGGAGGCGGTCTTCCTGAAGCTCTGGCTGGCTCAGGCAGGCAAGTGGGGAGAGGCGTTTCATCATGTTTGAGGCAAAACAACAACAATAAGAATAACAATAATAAATCTTCAATCATCTTTTGTAATACTGAGAATAGAAACTCAAAATAGATAGCCCTTTGTTTTGCCAGGCCAGAGGGAGGGTTGGAGAATTCCAGCATGGGTTCCAAGCTCAGTGTAGGGAGGAATGGAGAGCGGCAGATGGAGAGGGGTAACACTGAGCAGAATCCAGAAACCAGAGGGAGCAGGATCCTAAGCCCTGGGAGACTGGATGTCCCACAGTGCCCCAAAGGGCTCAAGTCAGCTGACCTAATACTAAGGGTAATGAGTCCAGAGAGCTTGGGTACCGCACAGAGACAAGTGGAGCCTGGGGGCTGAGTCTGCAGTGTTAAGGAGGCGTGTGTGTGTGTGTGTGTAAGTCACTTCAGTTGTGTCCAACTCTTTGCAACTCCGTGGACTGTAGCCCACTAGATTCTTCTGTCCATGGGATTGTCCAGGCAAGAATATTGGAGTGGGTTGCCACGCCCTCCTCCAGGGGATCTTCTCGACCAGGCGACTGAACCCACGTCTTTTATGTCTCCTGCATTGGCAGGTGTGTTCTTTACCACTAGCCCCACCTGGGAAGCCTGTTAAGGAGGCAGGTGGGATTTACTCCCGGTTCCCTCCTCCTTCCTTCTGCCTCGTGACCCTGGAGTAGGTAAAGCACGTTTCCGACTCTTTCTGATGTTGAGTGTGGCCGTGGAATTTACGGTGGTCAATGGAACACTGGTGGAAGTGGCTGTTGCCAGTTCTGAGCTGAGGCCTTAAGAGGCATGACTCACTCATGCATTCACCTTTGTCACATTTTGGCCAAGGGCCCCGAGGAGAACAGGGAGCCCCTGGTTCCAAGAGAGGCCTAGGAGTGGCCCAGAAATTCATCCAAAGCCTGAAGCAGACCTCCACCCCAGGAGCCTGCAGATTCATAAGTGAGAAAGATAAATGTTTACTGCTATCAGCCTCTGAGAATTTGAAGTTGTTTTGGAAAAGAAACAAAGACAAAAAGAAAACCTAATGCAGTTACCCATGCAGATTTCACGATGGAGTCCTTTTCCTAGAAGCACCTGATGGCATCTCCAGCACACCGCCTCCCTCAGAGGGTTATTCTCCTGGCAGGTTATTCTCATGGCAACCAGGATGCCTCTGTCTTGTCCACCTGCAAGGGGGCCACATTAGCTGAGGACCACTGAACCTCACTTCCCTCCTGGGTCTCCCCAGGTGGATCTGAGCATCTGTGGTGGGTGCGGCACATGCTGAGGGCTCCGCCCATCCTCAGCATCCACTCTGCCCTCCTCCTGGACTGCTGGCCCCTGAAGGCCATCAGTGAGGCCTCCCACCTCTGCCGCCAGTGATGGTGTCTCCAGGAGTCTGAGCCTCTGCTGAGCACCGGGGTCTCTCCCTGCTCCAACAGGCAGTGACCCTGCAAGGCACAGGAGGTGCTGGACAGGTAGGTTGCTCTGGGGAGAATGTCCCATCTCTCGTCTGGATGTTACATGGGCCTCTGAGCTGCACTGCTCAGGAGCTGAGGCTCACGAAACTTGTCGTGAGTATAACCAATACTCCCATGTCCCTATGGAACTGGAAACCGTCCCTGCAGGCACGAAGGGAAAGAACACTCCAAGAAGTTGGCCTTTATTCCTCATAGCCTTCAGAGTCCTCTTGGCCCTGCCCCATGCTGGCTGGGCTAGACCTCCCTCTGCCCCCACCCCCACTTCCATAGCCCTCCAAGACTTTCTTCTCTTGAATCTCAATCAGACCAAAACCACATGATCAGTTTCCACACAGGCTGTTCCCCAGGCTTGGAGGCACCCTTCTGGCGGGTCAGTTCCTTCCCACCCATCAGCCTCTGTGTGATCATCCTCTGTGCTCCTCTATGACAGGGTGGAGAGAAAGAGACAGAGAGAGACAGAGATACCTGGAAAGAGGAAGCAAGTACAAGGAGAGATGAGGGAGAGAGAGACGGCAACCAGCAGAGGAGAGAGAAAAATGGGAAGAGAGGCACACAGAGAAGAGAAAAGCAAAAAAAAGAAAAAGAGACACCTAGAGGGAGATAAAGGTGGAAAAACACATAAAGAAAGACACAGAAACACGTACATGCAAACGCACACAGAGAGAAAGAAAGAGAGCCTTTGGGAGCGGGTATAAAAATGAGGGTGTGACAGAGGCATAAAGAGAATGAGAAATACACTCACACCCACCCACCGCTGCCCCAGCACCCGCGTCCAGAGATGGAGAGATACAATTCAGACAGGCGGAGGGAACAAATGGAGTGTGGGGGCAGAGAAGAGAAAAGGGCACAGATAGCAAGACAGAAAAAAGATAGGGAGAGATGAATACACAGAGAAAGGGAGAGCGAGAGTGATGGGGAGAGGCTGTGAGAGACGCTGGCGGGGAGGGAGCTGGAGGGAGGCAGGAGCCGGCAGCATCAGACGCTGGGAGCTCACCCCCTCCTCGGCTGCCCACAGCCTTCTTTTCTCCACCACCTCCTGACTGGCTCACAGGAGCCTGAACTGTCAGCGGAGTGGAGATGGTCACCCTCCCAGGTCCAGTCTCCCAGACGCGCTCTGCCCTCCACCTGGAGCCCTAAGGACCAAGAGGTGTTGTGGGCGCATCTGCATTGAGCTGGGCTTTCTCCTCCATCCTCCCCTTGAACCAGCCTCCCTGATGGAAGGACAGAGACCCGCCCAGCATCCGCCCCACCCCCAGGCCTCAGAGCCGCTCGGTTCTCCCTGCTGGTTTCTGAGCCGCAAGGACGGGGTGGGCACAACCAAGTCCCCTCAGCAAGCCTCTGCGGGCCCCCCACCACGGATGAGACACAGCCCCTACCCCAGGGACGCCCACACGGGAGGCAAGCAGCCCCCCTCACATGCCCCTCGCTGGAGGCATGACTGTGGAGGCACCTGCCCTCTCGAAGCTTCAGTGCCCACCTCTGTGAAATGGGGATAATGAGACCTCCCCTTCACGCATGTTCCTGTGTGAAGAAGCAGAACTGGAGGAGACGGGCTGACCCCACTCCCATTTCACCAATCTTCTGGGATTAAACAGAGAAGAGGCAAATGTCTGTCCAGTTGCCCCAAACCACATCCCCAGGAGATGAGCCTGGCCTTCAGGGCAATGGGCCTTTGGGTGCAGGAAGCCTAGGTCGAAGTTCTATCAAACACCCCCATCACAGCCAGTTCTCTCTTTGCTGCCGTTCATTTCTCCCAGAGAACAAGATTGGAAAGACAGCTCTAATTTACTTTTCCAGAATGAATAAAGATATGACAGTAACCGGGGTGATGAAGCGCTGGGAGCCCATAATTCACATCTCTCATACTCCACGTTGGAGCCGATTAAGCCAGAGCAACAATCTCAGTCTATTTTCTTCCTCTGTTGCTGAGGAGAGCTGGCTCCCCTGGTTGGCTAGTGGGCATGAGGGACTTAGTAGAAGGGAAACGAGGTCAAGGGGAGGAAGGAGAAGGGTCTTCAAGTGCCTGTGGTCCCATGGTGCGGGTGGGGGACCTCGGGGACCATTTTCTTTTGGGATTGGCTCACCATCGGGCCCCTGGAGGGTGCACAGGTGGAGAGTGTTACTGGGGGTACTTGCATGTGGGTCTATCACTGAGTCCAAAGGCTGTCCTGCTGCAGCAGAAGATAGATGGGCCCCCATCGCAAACAGATGGAATTTGTTCTTTGTGGACCAATACTCCAAGACGAAAATAGTAGGACAGTGGAGGGAGGAGGCTGAGCCCTGCCAAGAGAGAAGTTAAGAGCGCACATATTTCTCATTCTCGAAGTTAGGAGACCACCCCCACCCCCAACTACACATGCGCAGAAGGGCTCTTTGGAGTTCAAAAGGGGCGTGATGCTAAGGGATGCTAACTACCCATAGGCCTCTGAGGTCGAATCCATCTTGCCTAAGAGCTGTGTGTGTACATATGGGAGGATTCTGAGATATACCAAGTATGGCCTCTGAACCAGGCAAATCAAAACGATTGGCCACAGGAAATCCAGAAGAAGTGCCCCATAAAAGTGATTCACACTACCTTGAGACATGCACTTGGCGACTCTCTGCGTCCGCCCGTGTGTTTATCCACACTCACTATATTCTTTTTCCTCCTAATACGTGCTTCACTACTTTCCATCTTTGTGAGAATTCTTTTCTGCCAAGCCAAAGAGCCAGGGCCTTGTCACGGACCACTGATCTAGTGGCTAGGATTTGGTGCTCTTACCACCATGACCTGACCTCAGCCTCTGGCTGGGAACCGAAGCCCCACTTCAAGATGCTGTAGGCTGAGGCCATTCAAGATCACTGCCAGGCTGGATGCAGAGTACCTGGGGGCCAGGACTAGCCGTGTCCACGGGGAGAGTGCCGCTAGACACATGGGAGCACATGCAGCCCGTGCACAGGAAGGCTTTTCCTTAGCACTCACGAGGACTTGTGTCATCAGTGAGACAAGAGCGTGTCTTTGGAGGCAGGGCAAGGCTTGCTCTTGCGAGGACCCCTGATATACGTGGGGGCTGATGCACCAACATGCACAGATGTTTGATGCTCCATGTTGCTTACTGGCTGTGTGAGCTGAGGTGCATTTCCTACTTCTCCAAGCCTCACTGTCTTCATCTGAGGAACTGAAACAGTCACAGCGCCCACTTTATAGAGTTCAGGGGAGGAGTGAGAGCCCACAGGAAGGGCTCTGTGATTACGAGTTACCATCAGCGTCACTACAGTGAGGATCACAAGGCTCCTTCCCGGCGAACGTGGGGCACATGTTCATCTGTGAACCTGGGGCAGGGGGCCCACTGCACTGGTTCATGGATCTCATGGGCAATGGCCTTTTCTGGCCACAGGGTGAGACCTTTGTGTCACCTCCAAGGTGCCATGTCACCTTCCTCTGTGGCTCAGATAGTGAGTGAAAGGTATAGTTCAGGCCAAGGCAGAAAAAGGAAAGACGACCTCAACAGAAGTAGGTTACCTTTATTCAGGCAAGGAGGGGCAACAGTCGGCCTAACGACCAGGCTGAGCTGAGAGGGATCAGGGAGGCTCCATATTTACAAGGAGGTTTGTGTAAGCGATTAAGGGAAATGTTAATCAGGCGGGATGTTTTGGGTATACTTTAGTTGAGATGGCATTTGTAGTTGGGCAGAGGGTGATAAGTCTTCTGGGCAGGTGTAGGGGGTGGAAGGTTTTTGGACAGGGGGTGATAAATCCCAGATAGATGCAACCTGCCTGGAGCATCAGGGCGGGACCTAAAGTTCTGTTTTGTTTTCTCCGAGGTCAGATGATTCAGCAAGGGCCTTTGAAACTGTTGTTTTCTTTTCTAGGCCCAAAAGACTCCTTCAGTGAGGACCCAGTGTCCAGCCGGGAGGGAGGGAAAGCAGGTGGAAAGCTGTCCTTCTAGGGCCTGAGAACTTGGACTTTATGCAAAGCCAGAGACCTTCTTTGCTGGAACTGAAAACAATTCTCAGGAACACAAAAGGAGGCATTTGAGAGAGAGAGCCAGGTGGCCCGCAAAGAAAGAAAGAAACTGACAACAGAAGAGCTGTCAGTTTAATGCAATTTAAATGCAACCAAAGCCTGAGCTCATCTGCCAAGGACCAGGGCTTCTCTTTACAGGGAACGAAGGATCCGCATGCAGGTGCCCTGCCCCTGATGGGGGACAGCAAATCCCCCACAGCTGCCACGCCTTCCAGGGTGGACCCTGGTGTTCATTTCCAGTGTCGTGCAGTCTGCAGTGAGAACGGCTGGGTCCTCCTGGGGTGCCTGTGCCTGGGCTGGGGTGACAGTTGCTTTGGGGGTTCAGGACAGAGTGGAAAGGGAGAGCAGAGTCACAGCCAGTGTTAGGAGGGGTGTTCCAGCCAGGGAGCCAAGACTGGCTCATGTTCAAGGGAAGAACTGAGGCTGTGAGCCAATCTGGAGCTTTGGGGAGAAGAGGTGGCGGGGTCATGGTTGATGAGTCTAGAAGAGGACTGAGGAGAAAGGCTAAATTGTAATGGGATCTGGTGCTGCCTAGAGGAGAGGGAGGGGCAAGAAAGGCTCAAAGGCAGAGGAGCTGGATCCCAGTCCTCTCAGGCATTGCCATAGGCCCCCTGACCTCCCTGGGGTCACAGCCATCCTGGATTGCAGAAATGTCAACCTCTTGTCAAAGGTCAGGGGCCCATAGGGAATTGGGACTGTGGTGTCACCTGCCAATAACCCAGCCCCATAACCTTACAATCAGAGACACCCAGGTTTAGAGAGGGACACGGCCTGCCCCTCTCACTCAGCTCATAAGGGGCCCCCAGCCCAGATGAGGGGCCTTTCTCCACCAACTCTGTCCCCACAGACCATCACGCCTCTGACAACGTGCAAGCCGAGGTCTCACTCTGAAGAGGCTGGGTTTGCCCTCTCTGGGAAACCCCCCATTAAAGGCTAAGGCTGCCTGGAAATACAGCACTTTCACAGCATCATCTTTCAGGATTTGAAATAGCTAGATGTTTACTCCTTGGAAGGAAAGTTATGACCAACCTAGACAGCATATTAAAAAGCAGAGACATTACTTTGCCAACAAAGGTCTGTCTAGTCAAGGCTGTGGTTTTTCCAGTGGTCGTGTATGGATATGAGAGTTGGACTATAAAGAAAGCTGAGGACCAAAGAATTAATGCTTTTGAGCTGTGGTGTTGGAGAAGACTCTTGAGAGTCCCTTGGACTGCAAGGAGATCCAACCAGTCCATCCTAATGGAGATCAGTCCTGGGTGTTCATTGGAAGGACTGATGTTGAAGCTGAAACTCCAATATTTTGGCCACCTGATGCAAAGAGCTGACTCATTTGAAAAGACCCTGATGCTGGGAAAGATTGAGGGCAGGAGGAAAAGGGGACGACAGGATGAGATGGTTGGATGGCATCACTGACTCAATGGACATGAGTTTGGGTGGACTCCGGGAGTTGGTGATGGACAGGGAGGCCTGGTGTGTTGTGGTTCATGGGGTCGCAAAGAGTCGGACATGACTGAGCGACTGAACTGAACTGAACTGAATTGCCTGGAAGGGATGTGCCGGCCTCTCTCTCTCTCCCATCAGCCAAGTGTGTCCATCTCAGACCAGACAGCAACACTGCAGGGGCCTGGCAGGGTCAGTAGGAGGCCATGAGATAGAGTAAGCTGGGGAGGGGCTGGGTAACAGCATCAGAGGCGGTCCCCAGGGCTGGGAAGGGGTCCCAGGAGGGAGGAGGTGCAGGGTGCTGGGTGGGCGCTGCACCCAGGGGACCACTTTCCTGCTGGAATGAGCTCTATAGGCAGGAACTGTGCCCTGCTCCACATACCCTTCTCTGTGACCCTCGGCAAGTGACCTCAATGATCAGGGCAGGGAAATGGGGATAATAACACCCCCCTAGGACTGCAGGGCAGAGCAATAAACCCCAAAATATGCAACAAGCCCAGCCCAGAGCCTGGCAGGTGGATGGTGTCTGACAGAGGGGCTCCCTCCCGCCCACTGCTGGCCAGGATGCCCCGGGGTGATGCTCCACCATCACGCTTCTGGGACTTGTGTCCTGCTCCCCTGGCTCCTGGCTGTGAGACCCTGGGCAAGCCCCTCTCCCTCCCTGAGCCTCAGTTTCCTCATCTGCAAGATGGAGAATAATAACACCTCCCTGCAGATCGAGGTGAGGACTCGGTGAGGTGATCATTGTTACGTACCGGCTCACAGCCTGCATGGAAGGCGCTGCCATCAGAGGCAGCTGCTGTCCCCCAGAGCAGGGGCTCTGCGGGGCCTCTTAGACCATGAAACCCTGGACCACAGGAGGGCTGTTGTTCCCACAGTTATCAATCACTCCCGGCATCCCTTCCAGAATCCCCCGTGGGATCCATGGCTGTCCCTCCCCTGCCTCCTTGCTTTACCATCTCTTGTCTCTTGGTCCAGCTCTGACAGGGGGGGTCTGGCCTCTACTCAGCCTGTAGAAATGGATTCTCTGTGCTTGCGAAAACTACGCATCTATTACCGCTTGGTTAATGACAGCACGCCCCTGTCTCAGCGTGCCTTCCTCTGCTTTTTTGAATAAACAGTGGTAAGAAGCTCGTGAAGAGCTATTTGGCAAAAGGCAGCACTTCCTTTTAAGCTACATTATGTTAAAATCAGAATTTCCTCTCAACTCGCTAATAACCCCTCCTCTTCCTTTTCTTTTAAAGAAGAGGGTCTCTCGTTCATTCTTGTGAAAGCTGCATTAAGGGAGACGAATCTGGAAGGCATAAACTCCTGAGAAGACATAGCTCTTTAAGATGCATTTATCTGCAGTGCGAGTATGAATGTGTAAGTTGTGGGGTCACTGTAGGGTGGGCTGAATTGTTCTGCTTTGAATGAATTGTAGATCTGGCTGTAAGGGCCGGTTTCTCACCAGTGCTCCAGCTTCTGTTTCAGGTGGTGATACTCCAGGAAGTGGAGTTAGTCCTGCTGGCACTGTCAGCCCTGCCTTGGCCTGTCGTCAGGTAAACAGGTTCACCTGGACCCTCTCACCTGTACAGATAGGTGGGAGGCTGGTGGACATTCCTGACATCCCCCCTGATTCCCAACCGCTTGAGCCTAGAACTCTTGTCTGGCCAACACTGTCCGTAATCCAGTGACCAACTGTCTCAAATTGTCCAGGACAGAGGGCACTCCAGGGAAGTCAGGGGCAACGAGGATGAGGTGGTCACCCTGTTTCTGAGACTCCAGTCTCTAAGTCTGGCCCTGTCTGAAACTTTGTCTGTGGCCTTGGCCTGGGGTCTCAGAGTCTCACCTCCCTAATGTCTTGGTCCAGCCCCTTGGGTCTTTCCCACTAAGGAACTGGGTTGATGGCCTATCAGATGCAGCAGGGCTGGCCTTCATACCATCGTGGATCTGGGCCCTGCACTTTACAGCCTCCACCCTGGCCCCCCTTCTTCTGTATCCCCTCCCCCAAGATGAGAAATGTGCATGGCTAAAAAGCTGTGCCTATCCAAGGTTTGAGCTTCCCTGGTGGCTCAGACAGTAAAGAGTCTGCCTGCAATGCTGGAGACCCGGGTTCAATCCCTGGGTTGCCAAGATCCCCTGGAGAAGGGAATGGCAACCCACTCCAGTATTCTTGCCTGGAGAATCCCATGGACAGAAGAACCTGCCAAGCCCCGGTCCTTGGGGTTGCAAAGAGTCAAACACGACTGAGCAATTAACACTTCTCCAAGGTTTGAGATTTATCATTCTAGACCATGGTTCAGGTAGCTGTTGCCGTTGTTCAGCCGCTAAGTCGTGTCCCACTCTTTGCCAGCCTATGGACTGCTAGGACCGCCCACCGCCACCACTACCCCCTCTGCCAATTCCCAGACCAAGTGGTCCAGAGACCACTTCCTGAGCCCAGGTGGAACTTCTTCCCTGGTTCGTGCTCAAGGTCATGGACTGGGGGCCCATGTGAATACCTGAGCCTGAGGCACAGCTTTGGGCACAGGCAGCGGGCAGAGCGGGATGGACAGTCCAGCATTGGGGTGCCGGGGGCCTCCCTGGAGGAAGCAGTGTCTCAGGTGGGGTTGGGAGGATGAGTAAGGGTACACAAGTCACAGGAGGGGAATAGAGTCCCTGCAGACCCACCAGTGGAGCAAAGGCTGGGAGGACCGAGAAGGTGAAAGAGTCCAGCAGAGTCAGTGTCAGAAATTCTAAAAACAGAGCTGCCCACGGCTGTACACAGCCAAAGCCACCTTACCCAGAAGGGAGCCATGCCTGGAGAGGTTAACGGGCCCGCCCGGGTCACCTAGGGGTCGGCGATAGAATCTCTGAGCTGGGAGTCCACTGCCGCAGACCCTAGGCTGGCCTCCTTGACCTCAGGTCTCTCACACACCCCAGTCCACACCAGCTTCTGTCACACTGATCTTTATCCCTCTTCTACAGCAACTCCTTTTTGACCTTTCACCTTCATAGCTGAGACAGTTTCTCAATGTCCAGCCAAAGGGGTAATACGTATCAGATTTAAGTAATAAAGCATTTGCTGGCCCAGCCATTCGGGCGGGAGAGCTGGGAACAACGAGGCCCGACTGCAGACACAGGCATCAATCTTGCTGTTTTCCCAACATGAGGCCTCAGGATGCTGACTGGGGGCTTTGGGGCCAGCGGCTCTGGGGGTGGATCCTCTGTTTCCAGGCTGTGTGAGTCTGGGTGTCTCCTCGCCTCTGGGAGCCTCAGCTTGCTCCTGTGGAAAGTGGGGGACCACCATGTACCCTGCAGGGGTTGTCATAAGGACTGGAGATGTTAGAAAGTTAAGCACCGTACGTGAAGTCAAGTACCCTGTGTCTTCCCAGGGCCTGGGGGTTACACTGTGCCAGCAGCTGCCCCGGTGCTGGATAGTGATTGGCCATGAAGTCATGAGACTGACTCAGCTTTAAAAGCTACAGTCCCCCACATCGGCCACAGTCAGGGGGTGAAATGATCTGATTTATCATTTTTAAAGTCCCCCTTGCAAGCTCAGCCTCACCTTGCCTTACAGCCAATCCTGACCTGAGGATCAGAGTGGGAGAAGCTCAGTGCTACTGTCTGAGGTAGGAGTGGGACCTGAAAAAAATGCTGTGTGCCCTTGGGTGAGCTCCTGACCCTCCCTGAGCTCCCATTTCAGGGAGACTCCCTTCTTTACTGGGCTTGCGTCAGGCAGCCCCGGCTCTCTGGGCCTCAGTCTCCTGACCTTTACAATTGTTGTAGCCACGCATTCCAGGAAACAAACTCACTCAGAAGGACAATGCAGACACCGGCGGGCCCAAGGCAGAGTCTCCTCTTAGTCAAGGACCCCGGCCAGTTTTTGCAAAAACCTTATATACCCTAAGTGTACGTGCTCAAACCCACCTCCCCAAATTCCCTGAAACTAGTCTGGACAAAGCAAAAGAGATATATGTTCAAAGTTAACCCATGATTCATGTGCCATAAGCCTACGTAGTTAAACAGTGGACATTTGTCAATAGGCCTGTGATCACACCCCGATAAGCATAGCAGAATTTACGACTGTTCTGTTACAGAGATAATTAGTGCATTCTTTTAGGCCATGGAGAGTCTAGGTACAAGGCCTGAGGCTCTTCCATCCAGGGGGTCTGGTTTTCCATTGGTATGTCGCTTCCATAGACACCAGGCGCAGAGTTCAGAGTCCATTGGGAGAGTGACCATGTATGTAGCCCAGTGTCCACAGTCTGGTCTAAGATGGAGTCCTGCTTTCAAGATAGGGCCTGTTCTGTCTGTTCCCTCCTTCAATATGACCTTACTCATGGGGCTGTTGTGAGAACTATAGGAGAATATGTGGGTGAGGGGACCTTCCTGGTAAGGTCCTTTACCTTACATGCTCAGTAAATGGTGACTGTGGTCCTGGGACTTTCCCAACCTGGCAGAGGCTCAGAGCAACCAAGGCCACCCCACATGTGAGCCCAGGACTGAGAAGAAGCAGTTTAATAAACTGGCAAAAAGAAAGAGTATCAGAGTGAGGGGTCAAGACCAAGCTCCTCCCAGAGGCCAGAAGGAACCTTTGAACCGATAGAGAGGCTGCCATCCCCTCTGCTCCCAGCCCTCCAAGGCTTCTGGGCTGACTCAGATGTGTGTGACCCAAGCCTCCTCCCCATCTGCCCCAAGGCCACTGCTCTGACCTTGCTCCCCTCTGACTCTTCCACTCGCAGAACTCCAGCCATACTGACCTCCCACTGTTTCTCAAACAGAGCCCATTCTGGCCTCTGGGACTTTGCATTTGCTGTTGTCCCCTGGGCTTCCCTGGTGGCTCAGATGGTAAAGAATCTGCCTGCAATGCGGGAGACCCAGGTTCGATCCCTGGGTTGGGCAGATCCCCTGGAGAAGGAGTGGGCAACCCAGTCTAGTATTCTTGCCTAGAGAACCCCCAGGGACAGAGGGGCTGCTGCTTCTGGAGACTGGCAGGCTACAGACCATGGGGTCGCAAAGAGTCAGACACAACTAAGAAACTAACACACACCCTGCCAGGAAACTGCTTCCCTCTGCTGTAACCAGGGCTTGTCCCGCCACTTCATTCAGGACTCTGCTCAGATGTCCCAAAAAACATCACCCTCCCCACCCTATCACTCTGCCCTCAGCCTTGAACTATTTTTCTGCATAGCAATGATCAGCCCTGGCATTATTTACACATGCATTTTGTTAGTGTTTGTCTCCTCCCCACCGCATACAGTGGGAGCTCTGATTGTGAGGCAAGGACTTGACCTGTTCTTGTCCCAGCTCTGTCTCCAGACCACAGGACAGGGCCTGGTGCATAATAAACCCTTGGTAAATGAAGAGGCTGGAGGCAAGATCTCTGGGTTCAAGTTCAAACCCCTTCTTTCCCTCAAAGTATGACCTTGAACTGAATCTTTGATGTCTCTGAGCCAATGTATCTCCTCTGTAAAATGGGCCTAATCATCATGCTAAATTCAGAATGGAGTGTGACACTATGGTGGATAAGTTGGGAAATTGCCTAGTACAGTTCTAGGCAATATACCATAGCATATGCTCCAGAAACCGTTGCTGTTGTCTTAACAGTAGTAAGTGCATTCATTCCCTCCACAAACGCACTGACACCTCATCTGCTGACAGACACAGAAAATCAAGCTTGGCTTCTGACCTAGAGATGCTCGTGGTTTAGTGGGAGAGACAGACCAGGGAATACCTAAGTAAGGACCATGAGTGGAGACAGAAATAGGCTCATGGCATCTTCTTTTGACCTTTCCCAAATTCTTCCAGTCGGTGGTGGCTTGTTAGTTCCGTGTCCCTTACCTCCTGTCGTAAAATAACTCACACAGATGGTTATCATGGTGCTTGGCCAGGGTGGAAGGTTTCAGTCAGTGTTTTATAGAGGGTTTTACAGAGAAGGGGATGTTGGAGCTAAGTCTTGAATTGTTGCAGGAAGAGGGACCCCTTCCAGGGCCTGAGAGTGGGCTCTTGTCTAACACTCAGAAATGAATTGTCCAAGGAGCAACATGTGCTGACAAGGCAAGAGACTTTATTGGGAAGAGACACCCGGGCAGAGTAAAGGAGGGTGCGGGAACTCAGGAGGACTACTCTGTCACGTAGCTTGCAGTCTCAGACTTTATGGTGATGAGTTTCCGGGCCATTTCTGACCAGTCATTCTGACTCTGGGTCTTCCCTGGCAGCGCATGCATTGCTCAGCCAAGAGGGATTATAGCAAGGAGGATCCTGGGAGGTGGTGGAACACGTGGCATCTCTTTTTGACCTTTCCTGAATTCTCACAATTGGGGGTGGCATGTTAGTTCTGTGTTCCTTACCAAGACTTCCTATTGTAAAATTGTTGCGGGAAGGGGGACCCCTTCCATGGCCCAAGAGTGGACTCTTATCTAACACTCAGAAATGAATTGCCCGAGAGACATACAAGCTGACAAAGCAAGAGACTTTATTGGGAAGGAGCACCCCAGTGGAGAGCAGTGGGATAAGGGAACCCCGGAGAACTGCTGTGCCACGTGGCTCACAGTCTCGGGTCTGATGGTGATGGGATTAGTTTCTGGGTTGTCATTGGCCAATCATCCTTACTCAGGGTCCTTCCTGGAGATGCACAGATTGCTCAGCCAAGATAGAAGCCAGAGAGAAGGATTCCGGGAGATGGTGGGACATGTATTATCTCCTTTTGACCCTTCCCAAATTCTTCCAGTTAGTGGTAGCTTGTTAGTTTCATATCCCTTACCAACACCTCCTGTCATAAAATAACTCATGCAAGTGGTTACTCTTGTGCCTGGCCAGGGTGGGTGGTTTCAGTCAGTGTTCCCCGTGACAGAGTGAATAAGAATCCAGCAGGCCAACAGGGAGGGAAGAACATGAAGGCAGAGAAAAGAGCAGGTGCAAAAGCAGGGGGGGTTCCTGCCCAGTGGGTACCTGGCTAATGTCTGTGCTTATGCACAGCTGGTGCAGGGCCAAGGAGGTTGGACTGTGACCTGAGGACACTCTGGAGCTTGAGAAGGGTTTCCAGCAGGAGGGATCCAGTTGGATCACTCTAGGGCAGTGGCAATGGCACCCCACTCCAGTACTCTTGCCTGGGAAATCCCATGGACGGAGGAGCCTGGTAGGCTATAGTCTATGGGGCCGCTAAGAGTCGGACACTACTGAGCAACTTCACTTTCACTTTTCATGCGTTGGAGAAGGAAATGGCAACCCACTCCAGTGTTCTTGCCTGGAGAATCCCAGGGACAGAGGAGCCTGGTGGGCTTCCATCTATGGGGCCACACAGAGTCGGACACGACTGACACGACTTAGCAGCAGCAGGGCAGAGTGGAGGGTGGGATGAACTGGAAGTCAAAGAGGTTGTCAGTGTGTTGAACTGTGGCATGAGAGGGGGGCTTGGACAGAGGGCCAGGATGGGGCCCCGTGATCAGGACAGACATCAAGTTAGCTTAGAAGAAGCAGCCCAGCCAAGGGGTTGGCATGGAAAAGTCTGAGCTGCAGAATAAGACTTCTCCAAACTCCCAACCAACTCAGGGCCTTCCTGCTGGCAGAGCTGTGCTGTTACGTGGGCTCAGTGGCTGTGGAGTGCAAGAGCTGGGATGAAGGAAAGGTCAGCAGGGTATTGCCACAAGGTAGGGAGGAAAGGATATGAGGAAGGAACATTCTGTCAACCAGAACCAGCTCAAGGAAACCTAACAGGGTGAGAGAGAAGTTTCCTCCCCCCAGAAAGTCAAAGGGGAAATACATTTGTTTCCATGACACACTTGTGTTTTTCAGGAGACCATGTGATTATTTCTGCACTGGAAAGCCACAAATGGAAAATTCCACCTGCTGAGACAGCCGCTTCCTCCTCCAGGCATCAGACAACAGAGGAAGCATCTGTCCTGAGTTTACTGGTGCCTGAAATGCTACCATTGGAGCTTCATTCCTATGGCTTGAGGCTCTGTCTTTTGTTAAAATGCAAGCAACTTCACAGAAGTCTTCAACCCATTAGACTTATTTTCAGGAGCTCAACAAAGAGTTTTTGACTTCCTGCTCTAAACCAGGCAGTACCTAGAGGCTCGGAATGGAGAGCTTACAGCTTGTCCATGTCCAAGTCTTCAAGGAACTGGCAGGTGATACAAAGCAGGACCTTGTGGGCCTCCAAGGCACAAAAGCCTTTCTGTGCCTCCCATTTCTTGATTATAGGAAATAGGCTTTCATTCGGCCTCCTTGACTTTCCTTGAGTTCCAACCCAGCAGGTTCCAACAGTTGCTAAATAAGGAAGGGAGGGGATGCAAAGAAAAGGGAGAAACAATCAAAAGAAACAGTAGTACAGCCTTGGGGCAGGATCTTTATTTCCCCCCTCAAGGGATACAAGTAACAATATCTTTGAGCTGTTTTGCATAAACTGAAACCCCACTAGGTGGAAGAAGTTAGTGGCATGCTGCCCACAAGCACATAAACTCCAGACCAGTTGGAACCAAAAGGTTGATGATGCTGACTCCCCTCACTTCAGTCAGTTCAGTCGCTCAGTTACGTCTGACTCTTTGCAACCCCATGGACTGCGGCACACCAGGCTTCCTGTCCATCACCAATTCCCGGAGCTTGCTCAAACTCATGTTGGTGATGCCATCCAACCATCTTGTCCTCTGTCATCCCCTTCTCCCCCCACCTTCAATCTTTCCCAGCATCAGGGTCTTTTCCAATGAGTCAGCTCTTTGCATAAGGTGGCCAAAGTATTGGAGCTTCAGCTTCAGCTTCAGCTTCAGCCCTTTCAATGAATATTCAGAACTGATTTCCTTTAAGAGGGACTGGTTGGATCTCCTTGCAGTCCAAGGGACTTTCAAGAGTCTTCTCCAACACCAAAGTTCAACAGCGTCAATTCTTTGGTGCTCAGCTTTCTTTATAGTCCAACTCTCACATCCATATGTGACCACTGGAAAAACCATAGCTTTGACTAGTTGGACTCTTGTCAGCAAAGTAACGTCTCTTCTAGGTTGGTCATAGCTTTTCCTCCAAGGAGCAAACGTCTTTTAATTTCATGGCTGCAGTCACCATCTGCAGTGATTTTGGAGCTCAAGAAAATAAAGTCTGTCACTGTTTACATTGTTTCCTCCTCCATTTACCATGAAGTTACCTCGCATTTAACCAATCAGAAGGATGTCCACAAACTGATCACACCCCTCTGAACCATTACTATAAGACTTCTCACTACCCGCTTCCCCCCAGATAGTGCTTATGGTAAAAAACATGCCTGCCAATGCAGGAGCCTTAAGAGATGCGATATCAATCCCTAGGTCAGGAAGGCCCCTGTGGAGAAGGAAATGACAACCCACTTCACTCTTCTTTCGTAGAGAATCCCATGGACAAAGGAGCCTGGTGGGCTATGGTCCACAGGGTCACAAAGAGTCAGAGACAACTGAAGTGACTTCTCATGCACCCACCTGCTTCAGGTTGGGACACACAGTTTTGAGGGCATTATTAGCCTGTTGTGGTCCCCTTTGCCTGGCAATTCAATAAAGCTATTTCTGCTTCACCCCAAACTCTGAGATTTAATTTGGTGTCGGGGTACAGAGGCCAGATTTTGGCATCATAGATGGGTGGACAGGAGACAATAGGAAACCCAGTCATAATGGTGCAGCAAACAGGAGTGGGAGCGAGATGCTGCTGGAGTTGCCAGGCGAGGTGATTCATTTCATAGTTGGAAAAGGTGAAGCTTGAGCTGTGATCTAAAGGGTGAAGAGAGGGTCGACTGAAAAATAATGCACAACCTGGAAGTTTTATTCAGTGGACAAATCTGAGGAGTTAAATCCAGAAAATAGCAGCTCAAATGACCCACAGGCTTGTTCCAAAAAGGCAAGACAGGAGTGGGAGTGGAGCTAGGATATATGGGAGGTTTTTCTTTGTTTTTTGTTTGTTTTCTTTTTTTGCAACAAAAGACCAGGTATTTGGAACATCAAAAGATTAATGTTAATAAAAGAAAACCAGATATCTCAAGTTAAGGAATTTAGCACTTTTCCATGTATAGGAAGATGCAAGAGTCTGAACTCACTGAAATCATTCCTTTGATAGATATCTCAGTTATCTGGGGCCAGTATCCTGTGTTTATTCATGCTGAGTTTCCTCAGGGTTCACTGTCTAGAGTGTCTGCAGTGGCTGACTGCTAGATGGACTTGACAGAGGGCAGCCTATTTGTCTCCATCCCGAATTCCCTTAGGAGTCAGGGTCCAGATGGCTGTAATGTGACGGTTTGATAGCTGTAACATCCTTTCTGTATTGATATGGCTGGCAATATTTTAATTCACAGGGGTTGAGTGGAGAGAGAGAATCCAAGCTGTGGGGGACAGCCAGGGAGAATGGATGGAGTTATGAGCCAGAGTGGTGGGGGACAGAGGACCTGAGCCTTGGACACAAGGCAGGATGCGGAAGATGGGGCTGGAGCATCAGGGAGGGCTTCTCATTGACTGGATGTTATAACTCATCTCAGGTGGCAGCATCTGGCACAGTCTCTGCTGCCTGCCCTTCGATCTCACCTCCTCCTACCAGGCAGGTTTGTATCCTGCCCCTATCACTCTCTGCCTCTAGCTGTGTGATCTCAGGCAAAGGACTCAACCTCGCCGAGTCTCTTTTTTCCCATATGTGAACTAGACTTACTCTTGACAACATATGGAGCCTATGCCATTGAGCATTGCATCGTGGATTTCCTTCCCCCTTTACTCTCAACTAGACCTTATGAAACATGATTTTACTATATCTGCCCCCTCCACTAAGGCATTGTAGAAACCCTTACTATGGCTAATCAAAGCCATGAACTGAAGCCAGGCTGAACTAAAACTGACTGGAGACTGGTGAGGGTTTCCACGGCAATGAACATGTAAGCAGGTTGTCCTGGGAACCTGTATGGATGCTCTTGGAGACATGAGAGGCCCACTCCTAGTGTGGCCTGAGGGACACAAATGACCTCCTCAGTTTGGGCTAAAGCAGGGGTAGGGTCAGAGCGGGCAGATGAGTCAAGAAAGGACAGATGAGGTGATCCGTTGCATGCCGTGTTCAGAGTCAGAGCTGGACAGGCTGTCCATCCCAGCTCAAGCCCATGGTAAGATGGGGAAAATGAGGCTCAGTAGGGGGAAGGGATTCACCCCAACCATCTTCCCCATCAGGGAAGAATGCCGGCAGAAGTTGGCTGTCCTCCTCGCCCACTGCACCATCCTAAGATTGAAACCAATCCCGACTGATGATAATAGGCCCCCATCTTTTGAGCACTTCCTAGGCACCCAACCCTGCAGCAGACATTTTGTGAGCACTTGCTTGTGTGGCCTTCTACTGACTCCAGGAAGATGGTGATACTGTCTCCAGGTGAAGGGTGAGGAGGACTGTATGTCTGAGGCTGGATGGGAGTGACAGGCGGATGTGGAAGGGTAGAGCCAGAGGGAGTGGTGTAGTCCAAACTCATAATCCACCTCACGGCTTAGTAGCAGCACCCAGATATTCAGGTGCTTCTGAGACCTCATCTTGTCCATCCTCACACCAGTCTCCAAAGGTGGGGATGGTTCTCCCCATTATACTGGTGAGGAAACTAAGGTTCACGATACCTAGGGGACTCACCTGAGGCTCACTATTCTTACGTGATATACCTGAGATGCACAGCTGATCACGAGTACATCTGAGACTCACAGGTGCTTACCTCAGGCCTGGCTCTCTTCCAAGTATGATTTGCATGTGTTAACTCAGTCCTTACAAGTTAGGAGACTTGCCCAAGGTCACAGAGTTTGTCAATGGCAAAGCCAGGAATCAACCAACCACAGGCCATGTGACATCAGAGCACAAACTGTAACCCCAGGCCATCAGCTGCCAAAGCTGGTAAATGATGGAGCAGGATCTAGACCTGGTCAGCCTGACTCCAGAGCTCATGCGCTCTCCATTACCAAAGGCTCAGGCTGAGCAGAGAGGCCCAGGCCTGGGCACCAACCAGAGCAAGATGGACTGTGGTTGGCACCCCACAGTCCAGACTCAGCCCAGACCTCAGAGGAAGGCCAGGGGCAGGGGAAGCCTTCCCGGAGCTGGCCCTTAGGCACCCACAGAGCAGGGACCAAGTTGTTACCAACAGGTTCTTGGCCTCCTTGTTCAATAGAAATTGATAAAGGGCCAGACAAGAAATTCAAGGCTTTATTGGGGCCCCTTGCTGCAGCAGGGGAGAGTGAGAATAAGTAACAGGTTCTTTTGCTTGCTCCCTGAAGGGAGGGTCAGTTGGTTCCTAATATGGGGAGAAGGTAGGGGTAGGTCCAAGGGTCAGGCCAGAAAAGTGGCTTAGGTGATCTGCCCACTCCATTGGTGGTGCTGCATGGGTTTTTAGTCTTTTTGTATCTGGTTCATAATTTGCCCCAACTGTGCATGCAGGCAGTTCTTTTTGGTTCCTTCTAGTTTTTCTGTCTTCTGTTGCTGGAGGAGAATGTCCAGGTGCAAGCACTGAAGCAAAGAGTCCCAGGTCCCAGCCAATCTCAAAGCTAAACTTGCTGAGTGCGAGACATTACACACCCCTGGGCCTTAGTCAAGGGGGACAACTTTGTCTGAGTCTCAGCATCTTCCCCAGGCCCATTCCAGAGCAAGGAATCAGCTTCTCCTGGGATGGGATTCTGGACTATGCATTTCAGAAATCCTCACAGGTGATTCTGAAGCAGCCCTCAGACTCTGTCATCTACGGCCCAGTGTCAAAGTCTAGCTTGGAAAGTCTGGGGTTGTTGTTCCATCGCTTAGTCATGTCCAACTCTTTGCAACCCCATGGACTGCAGTACGCCAGGTTTTCCTCTCCTTCACTATCTCCTGGACTTTGCTCAAACCCACATACATTGAATTGATGATGCCATCCAATCATCCTATCCTCTGTCGCTCTCTTCTCTCCTGTCCTCAGTCTCCCCCAGCAACAGGGTCTTTTCCAATGAGTCAGCTATTCACATCAGATGACCAAAGTATTGGAGCTTCAGCTTTAGCATCGGGTCCTTCCAATGAATTCAGTGTTGATTTCCTTTAGGATTAACTGATTTAATCTCCTTGCAGTCCAAGGGACTCTCAAGAGTCTTCTCCAGCACCACAGTTGGAAAACATCAGTTCTTCAGCACTCAAGCCTTCTTTATGGTCCAACTCTCAAATCTGTACATGACTACTCAAAAAACTATAGCTTTGACTAGATGGACCTCTGTTGGCAAAGTGATGATCAGACACTAAAGAGAATAGTAAAAATAATGGCAATACGTTGGACGTGCCAGGAGCTTAGCCTGTCCTCCTGTATGCCTTAGCTCCCAATCTAATGACAATGAAAGTTAATAATAAGATTATTACCATCTTATTTCACAGATGATGGGGCTGAGGCTCAGAAAGGGAAGAAACCTGCCTGAAGTCATGCAGCCGGTGAGAGGAGAGCTGGGGTTCATGCTAAGACTGTGTGATCTGCTTGGTCAGGCTTCCTCCCTCCCTCCCTCTCTGTGGAGGGTCTGGGTTGGGGGTGGGTGCAGGCAATGGCTCCTGTGGGGGCTTCTACCAGAAAGCTACCTCTCCTGAATGCAGGAAACAGCCTTTGCCTGTCTCTTCTGTCCATTCCCAAGTGGGAATTTAAGTTTTGCAAAGACCTGATTGCCCAGGAGATTTTTATACACAAAAAAGCAGTTTCTCTTTTAGTGTGAGCACAGCAGCATCAGGTCATGAAGGAGTTGGGGGAGATGTATCAGAAGTTCTGCTGGGTCCCAGTGAGCATAAACAGCTTGGGGTGCAAACAACACCCTCGCAGGAGATGCTCAGATGTTCCCTGGGCCCCCGAGGCCTTAGAAGTTACCAGGGCCTCCCCTCCCAGCCCAGCTGAGATCTAGATCCCCTCTAGTGGTGAGATAATCACTAACCACTACCAGGCTGCTCATTCTGTTAGTCTAAACTAACAGTTGAAAGTTTCTGCCCCTTTGATTATTTCTCTTCACCAGAAAAGTAGGGATGACACAAGGGAGGAGACACGGGATCCAGAGGCACCATTCCAGGCCAGCAACCCACCCATTGTGTGATGGGGTCATCTCTCTGGGTCTCATGTTCACTATCTGCAAAACGAATTTCCAAGGGCTGGTGAAAAGCTTAAGGAAGAAAGCACATATGAAGGGCTCAGTATGTTGTGTGGCACACAGTAGGTGCTCAAAAAATTTAGTTCCCTTCTTCCAATGCAAAGGGACTGCATAGGTATTTGTGCTCTGTCTGGGGAACGGTGATAAATGGGGGCTGCTGCAGGTTGTTTGAGCAGTGGTGTGGGGTGCACATATGCATGTGTGTGTTCTGTGTACCTTGAGGGTGTACATGCAACATGTATGTGATGGCCACAAATGTCTTGTTTGAGATCTATGGGTGAAGCTGGGAGAAATGAGGTGAAGTGATGGTTGGTGATGTGGGGAAGTTAGGGGCCTGGGGCTTGTGCAACCCTTGGGAATTGTCAGCACAACCTATTCGTGATTATTTTAATATGAATAAGAACTTTCCTGACCTTAGAGTAAAACTGGCATCTAGGAAGATGCCCCAATCCTACCAGTCTAACTCCTGGTCTCACTGGGGAATGCATAGCAGTGAGCCAGGGAGTAGGCACCAGGCATCTTCCCAGGGTGTCATTTTTAGTCCAAGACCAGAGAAAATGCCCATTATTTGATATTAAAACACCACAATAAATTATAGAGGATAAAATGTGCATAGATTTGAAATATTAAATTGAAAAGCTCAAATAATGAGTATGCCGGTGGCTGGTTGCTGCAGCCTCTGCCTCTGGATGCCCTGGAGACACAGAAGTTCCCCCTCTGTAAGAGGAGTGCCCCGGTGGAATCATTTTGCTATCCCTGCATTTCAGGAAATGAAACCTCGGTGAAACAGACTGGACAGAGCTGTGAGTTGCTCTAACAGAGGTTTTAGAGGGACTGGAGATGAGGGAAACTAGAGGGCTGAGCAGAAGCTATTGCAATAATACAGATGGAGGATCAGCAGGCCTGGGAGGAGGACGGGCAGAGGGAACAGAGGAGAGGGAACTGGGGAAACGTGCCATACAAGTGTCTCCTGGACGTAAGGAAGGGTGAATGTGGAGACAGGAGAGGCAGGAGTTCAATCTGATTGGGATGGCGAGCCCTCTGTGCTCAGCCATGTGTGGGGTAGCCACGTTCAGAATCACAGGACAAGCAGGAATGAATATTCTTCAGAAAGTGAAGACTGAGAGGGAAGACAAAGCCCCAGTTGCTTTAAAACTCCAACCTATTATTCAACTAGGACAAATCATACTGATGAAGTAGAAGAGGGGTAAATACTCCCCAATTCCTTTTACGAAGCCAGCATTACCTTGATACCAAAACCAGTCAGAGGTATCATAAATAAGGAAAACTACAGAATCTTTACAGAAATAGGTGTAAAATTCATCAGTAAAATACTAACAAACTGGATGTAAAGATTATTCACTATGACCAAGTGGGACTTATCCCAAGAATCGAAGCTAGGTTTCACATGTGAAAATCAACATGACATAGCTTATTAATAGAATAAAAGATAACAATTACACAATCATCTTAATAGATACATGAAAAGCATTTGGCAAAACCCAACATCTTCTTATGACAAAAACACTCAACAACAACCAAAAAAGAAAGAAAGAAAGAAATTTCTTTATTCAAACAATGTTCATCTACGAAAACTCCACAAATAACATTAGACAGAATAGTGAAAGACTGAACGTGTTCCCTTGAAATCAGGAGCAAGATTAGGATGTCAGCTCTCATTACTTCTACTCAACATTATACTAGAGGTCCTAACCATGGCAATAAGATAAGAAAAGAAAGAAAAGGCATCTAGATGGTAAAAAAATTAAATTAAACCTATTTGCAGATGGCAAGGTATTGCAGATGAAAAATTCTAAGAAATCCAAACACACAGAAATGATTAATCTAATAAACAAGTTCAGCAAAGTTGAAGGATACAAGAAAATACACAAAAATCTAGTGTATTTTTACATGCTAACAATGAACAATCTGAAATGAAGTTAAAAAAATAATTCCATTAATAATAGTATCAAACAAAATAAGATACTTAGGGATAAATTTAAAAAATAAGTGCAAAACACTCTAAAGCCTACAAAACATTGTTGAAATAAATTAAATATCTAAATAAAACAGATCAGATGAGTCGCTCAGATGTGTCCAACTCTTTGCGACCCCATGAATCGCAGCACACCAGGCCTTCCTGTCCATCACCAATTCCCGGAATTCACTGAGACTCACGTCCATCGAGTCAGTGATGCCATCCAGCCATCTCATCCTCTGTCGTCCCCTTCTCCTCTTGCCCCCAATCCCTCCCAGCATCAGAGTCTTTTCCAATGAGTCAACTCTTTGTATGACGTGGCCAAAGTATTGGAGTTTCAATTTAGCATCATTCCTTCCAAAGAAATCCCGGGGCTGATCTCCTTCAGAATGGACTGGTTGGATCTCCTTGCAGTCCAAGGGACTCTCAAGAGTCTTCTCCAACACCACAGTTCAAAAGCATCAATTCTTGGGTGCTCAGCCTTCTTCACAGTCCAACTCTCACATCCATACATGACCACAGGACTAACCATAGCCTTGACTAGACGAACCTTTGTTGGCAAAGTAATGTCTCTGCTTTTGAATATGCTATCTAGGTTGGTCATAACTTTCCTTCCAAGGAGTAAGCGTCTTTTAATTTCATGGCTGCAGTCACCATCTGCAGTGATTTTGGAGCCCAGAAAAATAAAGTCTGACACTGTTTCCACTCTTTCCCCATCTATTTCCCATGAAGTGATGGGACCGGATGCCATGATCTTCGTTTTCTGAATGTTGAGCTTTAAGCCAACTTTTTCACTCTCCACTTCCACTTTCATTAAGAGGCTTTTTAGTTCCTCTTCACTTTCTGCCATAAGGGTGGTGTCATCTGCATATCTGAGGTTATTGATATTTCTCCCAGCAATCTTGATTCCAGCTTGTGCTTCTTCCAGCCCAGCGTTTCTCATGATGTACTCTGCATAGAAGTTAAATAAGCAGGGTGACAATATACAGCCTTGACATACTCCTTTTCCTATTTGGAACCAGTCTGTTGTTCCATGTCCAGTTCTAACTGTTGCTTCCTGACCTGCACACAAATTTCTCAAGAGGCAGGTCAGGTGGTCTGGTATTCTCATCTCTTTCAGAATTTTTCACAGTTTATTGTGATCCACACAGTCAAAGGCTTTGGCATAGTCAATAAAGCAGAAATAGGTGTTTTTCTGGAACTCTCTTGCTTTTTCCATGATACAGCAGATATTGGCAATTTGATCTCTGGTTCCTCTGCCTTTTCTAAAACCAGCTTGAACATCAGGAAGTTTACGGTTCACATATTGCTGAAGCCTGCCTTGGAGAATTTTGATCATTACTTTACTAGCATGTGAGATGAGTGCAATTGTGCGGTAGTTTGAGCATTCTTTGGCATTGCCTTTCTTTGGGATTGCAATGAAAACTGACCTTTTCCAGTCCTGTGGCCACTGCTGAGTTTTCCAAATGTGCTGGCATCTTGAGTGCAGCACTTTCACAGCATCATCTTTCAGGATTTGAAATAGCTCCACTGGAATTCCATCCCCTCCACTAGCTTTGTTCATAGTGATGCTTTCTAAGGCCCACTTGACCTCACATTCCAGGATGTCTGGCTCTAGGACAGTGATTGCACCATCATGATTATCTGGGTAGTGAAGATCTTTTTTGTACAGTTCTTCTGTGTATTCTTGCCACCTCTTCTTAATATCTTCTGCTTCTCTTAGGTCCATACCATTTATGTCCTTTGTCGAGCCCATCTTTGCATGAAATGTCCCCTTGGTATCTCTAACTTTTTTGAAGAGATCTCTAGTCTTTCCCATTCTGTTGTTTTCCTCTATTTCTTTGCGTTGATCACTGAGGAAGGCTTTCTTATCTCTTCTTGCTATTCTTTGGAACTCTGCATTCAGATGCTTGTGTCTTTCCTTTTCTCCTTTGCTTTTTGCTTCTCTTCTTTTCGCAGCTATTTGTAAGGCCATACTCACAGAAAACTAGTCAATCTAATCACACTAGGACCACAGCCTTGTCTAACTCAATGAAACTAAGCCATGCCCGTGGGGCAACCCAAGACAGGCAGGTCATGATGGTGAGATCTGATAGAATGTGGTCCACTGGAGAAGGGAATGGCAAACCACTTCAGTATTCTTGCCTTGAGAACCCCATGAACAGTATGAAAAGGCAAAATGATAGGATACTGAAAGAGGAACTCCCCAGGTCAGTAGGGGCCCAATATGCTACTGGAGATCAGTGGAGAAATAACTCCAGAAAGAATGAAGGGTTGGAGCCAAAGCAAAAAGAATACCCAGCTGTGGATGTGACTGGTGATAGAAGCAAGGTCCGATGCTGTAAAGAGCAATATTGCACAGGAAGCTGGAATGTCAGGTCCACGAATCAAGGCAAGTTGCAAGTGGTCAAACAAGAGATGGCAAGAGTGAACGTCAACATTCTAGGAATCAGCGAACTAAAATGGACTGGAATAGGTGAATTTAACTCAGATGACCATTATATATACTACTGCGGGCAGGAATCCCTCAAAAGAAATGGAGTAGCCATCATGGTCAACAAAAGAGTTCAAAATGCAGTACTTGGATGCAATCTCAAAAACAACAGAATGATCTCTGTTCATTTCCAAAGCAAACCATTCAATATCACAGTAATCCAAGTCTATGCCCCAACCAGTAACGCTGAAGAAGCTGAAGTTGAACGGTTCTATGAAGACCTATAAGATCTTTTAGAACTAACACCCAAAAAAGATGTCCTTTTCATGATAGGGGACTGGAATGCAAAAGTAGGAAGTCAAGAAACACCTGGAGTAACAGGCAAATTTGGCCTTGGAATATGGAATGAAGCAGGGCAAAGACTAAAAGAGTTTTGCCAAAAAAATGCACTGGTCATAGCAAACATCCTCTTCCAACAACACAAGAGAAGACTCTACACATGGACATCACCAGATGGTCAACACCAAAATCAGATTGATTTTATTCTTTGCAGCCAAAGATGGAGAAGCTCTATACAGTCAGCAAAAACAAGACCAGGAGCTGACTGTGGCTCAGATCATGAACTCCTTATTACCAAATTTAGACTGAAATTGAAGAAAGTAGGGAAAACCACTAGACCATTCAGGTATGACCTAAATCAAATCCCTTATGATTCTACAGTGGAAGTGAGAAATAGATTTAAGGGCCCAGATCTGATGGATAGAGCGCCTGATGGACTATGGAAGGAGTCCAGACATAGCACTACCTATATGGTGAATGGATTTTCAAAAAGGATAAGATCATTAACTGAGTGAGGAAGGAGGAGTCTTTTAAACAAATGATGCTGAGACTATTGGCTAGCCATATGTAAAATAACAAAATCAGATCCCTGTCGCACACTATATACAAAAGTTAACTCAAAGTAGACGAGCCTAAATGTGAGGGCTAAAGTGAACGTGAAGTCGCTCAGATGTGTCTGACTGTGTGTGACCCCGTGGACTGCAGCCCGCCAGGCTGCTCTGTCCAAGGAATTCTCCAGGCAAGAATACTGGGGTGGGTAGCCATTTCCTTCTCCAGGGGATCTTCCCAACCCAGGGATCAAACCCATGTCTCCTGCATTGCAGGCAGATTCTTTACCGACTGAGCCACCAGGGAAGTACTAAGGGCTAAAATTAGATTTAAATATAGGTAGAAAGATCTTCCCAGGTGACTCAGCGGTAAAGAATCCACCTGCAATGTAGGAGACCTGGGTTTGATCCCTGAGTTGGGAAGATACCCTGGAGAAGGAAATGGCAACCCACCCCAGTATTCTTGCCTGGGAAATCCCATAGATAGAGGTGCCTGATAGGCTATAGTCCATGGGGTCACAAAGAGTCTGACACAACTTAGTAACTAAACAACATACATAGACAGAAATCATTATGAGCTTAAATTAGGCAACAGTTTCTTAGATGTGACACCAAAAGCAGAGTTCTAAAAACAAAAAGTAAATGTCAGACATCATCAAAATTAAAGGCTTTTGTGTTTCAAAGGACTTCATCAAGAAACTGAAAATACAAACTATAGAATCAGGAAAAAATTGTGCCAATCATGCATCTGATAAGCAACTTATATCTAGAATATGTAAAGAAGGCCTACAATGCCACAACAAAAAGCCAAACAACTCAATTTGTAAATGTACTAAGGATTTGAATAGACATTTCTCTAAAAAAGATACACAAATGACCAATAAGATTATGAAAAGATGCTCAACATCATTAGTCATTAAAGAATATTAAAACCACAGTGAGATACCATTTTCTATACATTAGGACGACTATAAGCAAAAAGTAGACAATAGCAATTGTGAGTGAGGATATGGAAAAATGGGAACCCTCATATACTATTGGTGGGAATATGCAGGCAGATTCTTTACTGTCTGAGCCACCAGGGAAGCCCTATAAAATGGTGAAAACTGTGAAAAGCAGTTTGGCAGTTCCTCAAAAACTTAAGCTTAGAATTACTGTAGAACTCAGAGATTCTGCTGCTAGGAATATACCCAAGAGAAGTGAAAACTTGCCTTCCATTCAGAAGACGGTGTCCACCGGGCAAGCTCAGCTTCAGGGAAAGAAAAGGAGCTGGAGGGACAAGATTAGAATGATTATTCCTGGGTGGGCTTAGGATGCCAGGAAAAGGACTTTTGATGAATTTGGGACTCTTAAGCCCTGAAGAGCCTTTTAGGGTTTTGTCCTCTGTGTGTGTGTGTCTACCTCCTCATGCATGTGAATAGCTGAATTAATATGTACATAATAACTTGTCCTGTGTAACATCTCTCATAGTAAAATGACTGGTATTTCATGGTTCAGTAACTCAAGAGGGAAAATCAAACACTAATATTCAGCTGGCATTTTATTCCAGTTCACAAATGTGTGCATCCTTGAGTT
The DNA here is from genome assembly GCF_055505025.1 of Bos grunniens. NCBI lineage: Eukaryota > Metazoa > Chordata > Mammalia > Artiodactyla > Bovidae > Bos > Bos grunniens. Next base: position 13,944,564 of record NC_141166.1, read on the forward strand.
CCAGGTCTCACTGCAGCCCTGTAGCCTCAGTACTTGGGGAAGATCTACTTGGGCAGCTGGGTGTGAGGGGCTCTTCTTTGGTGGGTGCCGAGGGGGAAGCCTGCAAGGATTTCAGAATCCCAGGGAGCTGGAAAGGCCATGGCTCAGTGCATCCATCTTTCTGTGCGACAGACAAGGTCTCTGCTGATAACTTCCTGTCCATCACATTAGGACCACAGAGAAGGTCCCCTCCCCCAACCCCTAAGTGCTTTAGCTGCTCTGTCCTTTGCTGAGCCTGCGAGGCCTGGCAAAGTAAAGTGAAAGTCACTCAGTCCTGTCTGACTCTTTGAGACCCCACAGATTATACAGTCCATGGAAGTCTCCAGGCCAGAATGCTGGGGTGGGTAGCCTTTCCCTTCTCCAGGGATCTTCCCAACCCACAGATCAAACCCAGGTCTCCTGCATTACAGGCAGATTCTTTTATCAGCTGAGCCACACGGGAAGCCCAAAGGAAGCCACAAGCAAGGCCTGGGGAGCTCCAGCCTAAAAACGTGGTGCTGGTCAACTCTGATGGCTGGTCAGAGCCTCAGCTTCACACATCTTGGTTGGAGTCTGGGCTCCACTCACCCACTGGGGAATTTGGGGGATGCTGTTTCACCCGCTGTGCCTCATTTGATGTCAGTGTCGACCCCTGTGAGTGCCCAGGGTGTCTCTATATGGTCGGTTCCCCATCATCTGCTCTCCCAATTCTCTAACATCACACGCATTGCTTATACACGTAACAGTCATTTGATCATGGTTGACATTGGCATTTCTTCCTGACTGATGTGTTGACATGAACTTTAGCCTTCAGCTTACTGTTGCAATAATGATTATAATTACCACTTTCAATGAACTCATATCTGTAATCTCCTCTGTTAAGGTTGCTGTTAGCAGATACAAATCATCTCTGCTCTCATGAGCACGATGCACTCTGTTCCCTCCGTGGTCCGGGAATCTGTCCTCCAGGTCTTCGTCGGCTTGGACAAGCTCTTCCGCAACTCTTCATTTGTCCTGCAGGGTGGATTCTGCAGCCCCTCCCTGAAGAACACCTTGCCCTGGAGATGTGCGGTGATGAGTCCTGCTTTGCTGCTGGCTACTGTATATGGAGAACTCACCCTGAGCCAGACATGGAACTAAGTGTCTTGCCTGCATTAGATATGAGAGAATTTTCATTGCCATTTAACAGATGTGAATACTGGGGTTAGAACTGTAGAACTGTTGAAAGATTTGATCAAAATCCTGCAAATACTGAGGGATGAGCCAGCCATTGAGCTTAGGTCTGTTTGATTCTAGAGCCCAGATTCTTCACTGGTATATAAAGCCTCCCTCTCCTTTCCCTCCTCCTCTTCCCAGCTCTATGCCCAAGCCCAGCACTGTCAAGACCCCCTGGCAGGCAGCTTGAGGATTCATGTCACTCACTAGAATGGTGAGAGGGTCTGGCTTCAGATCCACCTGATACGGAGCGGGTCTGGGACCCCCAGGATCTACAGCCCAGTCTGAGAACTATCTGCCTGAAGAAGAGACACTGGTTTCCCTTCACTCCTTCTAGCAGCTCAAAGGTTGAACTGGCTCTACAGCCAGCATAACCTTGCAGCAGATGTGGGAGTGATGATGACACTGTTCCTAAGGTTACCATCCAAGGAGCTTCTTCTGGACATCACGAGATTCTCACAGCATCCTTGGAAGTGAAGCTTTCTACCCCTTGAGTGGGGAAACTGAGGCCCAAAATATGACAGATTTTCAGAACTGAGACACCCCTTAAAGATCATCAGCCTCTTCATTTTGTACATAAGAGAAGCCCAGAGAAGGGAATAGACTTGCCCAGTGTCCATAGAAAATGGGGGGTCAGGGCCAGCACCAGACCCCAGTGGCCCTAATTCCCAGACCAGCACAACCTCTGAGTCAGTCCAGGGTGCTGGCTTTTTGTTTGTTTTTTTTTTGTTTGTTTGTTTGTTTTTTTCCTGTTGCTATTTGGTCTGGTTTTTAGTTTCAGCATGATTCCCAACATATCTGCTCTCCTAAGAAATTGAGAGTGGTGGTAGATTTGTTTGGATTCAGACTTGAGTCCCAGGTCGGCCACTGACTCACCGCGTGTGAGTTGGGCAGCTTCTCCTTTGCCTCCAAGCGCCTCAGTTTTCTTATGTGTACGACAGAGCCAGGTTACCAAGTTTGAGTTCCCCAGGTATTCTGGATGTACTCAGAGCATCCCGTTTTCCCAGGGGTTTCAAAACTGGACATGGTCTCCATGAGCTCTTGGCTTGGCAGCAGCGGCTTCACTTCCCCAGCAATGATTTTATTTCCTCCTGCTGGAAACTCAGCTCCATGCACTTGGGCTGAATGACTTGATTTGTAGAAATTAACATTTCCTGGGGCTGTTCACATTAGAAGCAGCAGGCGGTTGTTCTGAGTACTTCTGAATGAGCTTGGGAGTCTAGCTGGGACAAATTCGTCCCTCCAGTGTGACATATGCTGGACAGTGACACTGAATTATGTCACATTATAATAGCATCTCACCAGGTTCCCAGAACCTTTATTTAACTGGAGTTGGAATCTCCCAGCAAGAGACCCACTCCCCTGTCTGGGAACTTTTCCTGGCAGGCAGGGTGCTGAGAACTGATTACAATGGTATTATAGAGGACAGAACGGGTGTTGATGGCAGAGGGAGGGGCCTCAGGACCTCTGGGGGGTGGGGGGTGGGCAGGGGACAGAGATAGGCCCCCTGAAGGGAGAGGAGAAGAAGGGGATTGAGAGGGCCACACTGATGGGATAATTCACTTCACAAGGTCTGTCACCCAGGCTAGGGGCCTTTGAGATTCATCTCATCAATTACCCGTTTATTTACACTCTCACTCAGCAAACTTCTTGACCAGTGATGGGCTGGGTGATGTGCCAGGTGAAGGGGAAATAGAGGTGATGAAGAGCTTGTCTTTACCCTCAAGGGGCTCACAGTCTGGTACAGGAGACAGAGGCTCTGCCTCAAGAAGTACAGTATAAGATGCCAGGGAGAAGGAGGAGAGAGAGAGAGCACTGAATTCCCTAGGGGAGGCAGGTGGGGCAAGTGTGGGTCTTAGGATGCTGCTGCTGCTGCTGCTGCTAAGTCGCTTCAGTCGTGTCCGACTCTGCGCAACCCCAGACACGGCAGCCCACCGGGCTCCGTCGTCCCTGGGATTCTCCAAGCAAGAACACTGGAGTGGGTTGCCATTTCCTTCTCTGATGCATGAAAGTGAAAAGTGAAAGTGAAGTCGCTCTGTCGTGTCTGACTCTTCGTGACCCCATGGACTGCAGCCTACCAGGCTCCTCCATCCATGGGATTTTCCAGGCAAGAGTACTGGAGTGGGTTGCCAGTGCCTTCTCCAGGTCTTAGGATGGGGGCCCCCCAAACAGACTCTGAACAAGGACTCTGATGCTGGTCACCCATCTGGGAGATGAGCCCAGGGTCACAGGTGAGGACATGGAGAGACTGAGCAAGGCAAGGAGGAGAGCCAGCGAAGCCTTGGTTCATCAGTGGGTTACAGCAGTGGGTACCAGGGCACAGTCCTGCTGGGGACCCACTAAGGGCCTCACAGAGGATGCCTCAGCACCATTCTCCTGGAGGATGTGGAGGATGGACGTTTACCCACTGACTCTTGTGGCATAACTGCCCTCTACACTCCCAGAAAATAGCATGTGGATGGGCAGGAGGACTGGATTCAGGGAGGTGGAGGATTTGAAGGGAAGGATTTATTTCAAGGTTGTGTGTGGGGAGATTTGTGCACCTCTCCAAATCTCTGCAAGGAAGGCTTGGGTGGTGGAGCTGGATGAGGTGAGGCAATAGGAGAGAGGGGGGATGCTGCTGTGGACAGGCCCCCACAGAGGCAGAAGTAGACAGACCCAAGGAGATGGCTGGTATTAGCCTTTCACAAGGAAGAAGCAGTTCTGCTCCTGGAATGACTGAGGACACATGGAATCATTTATCAACAGAGAGAAGGTGTATGTGTCTCAGAGCTCCATTTTCCCACATGGGGAGGAAGTTGGGTCAGTTACTGGGAGCAATGGTACTTATGCTTGGGCAGGGGGTTTCAAGAGGATGATGGTTTAAAACAGCATTTGAAGACTAGGAGAGTGGACACAGACTACAAGAAGGTCAGAGGAGGGACAGGTGATGTTGGTGCCAGCTGAGGTTGGCAGTATCACAGTCATTACCAAAACAGCCCCTCCACACCGCAGGACCGCAATAGCAAAGGCAAATGATCACGTTGGTCCTTTGCTGGGCTTGGCAAGACGGGAGTGACTCAAAGAGAATACCAGCCAAGATCCGATCACCTCCTGAGCCTCTGCTTTCTCATCTGTCAGATGAACTTGGTAATACCCAGTTCTCAGGATACTGTGAAGATGAGGGTCAACGTCTGCATGGGGCACAATGAAGGGCAGCCCCTATTGTGGTCACCAGGACACACCAGCATGGGGGCCCAGGCTTATCAAACTGAAACTGATGCAGACCATGCCCAAGGTTTCACCAGACTCAGAAAGTGGCTTAGGCCAGTGGCCTGGCCAACACCGAGAAACATCAACCCCATCATCACTGACATTGAGCCAACAGTACTCTGCTTGGAAGGGGCTCCTAGAAATAAATATGGACCCAACATCAGTGCACCTAAATGTACTCAGCAAAAACCTGCAGTTCTAAAGGGAAAAATAGACAACAATACAATGATAGCAGGAGACTTCAATATCCCATTTTCAACAATAGATAAATCATCCAGACAGAAAGTCAATAAGGAAACTCAAGAAGGATTTGAACTGTACTTTAGATCAAATGTACCTAACAGACATACATAAAACATTCACCAGCAGCAAAACACACATTCTTCTCAAGTGCAGATGAAACATACACCAGGTTAGAGAGCAAATTTTTAAAGACTGAAGTGATCCCAAATAGCTTTTCCAATCGCAATGGCATGAAACTTAGAAATCAGCAACAGAAGGAAAGCTAGGACATTCACAAATATGTGGAAATTAAACAGCACACCCCTGAACAACCAATGGATCAAAGTGGAAATTAAAGAGGAAACTTTTCAATGTCAAAATAGGCAAAAATAGGAACACTACACACCAAAACTAAGGTGGAGTTTATAGAGATAGATGCCTACGTTAAGAAAAAAAGAGATCTCTAACAAACAACTTTATGTGCAAGGAACTAGGAAAAGAAGAGCAAACTAAATCTGGCAGATGGAGGGAAATAAAGAGTAGAGCCGGGGAAAATGAAATAGAGAATCGATCGATGCATCCATTGACAGTTAAAAGGATAATGGCTAAAGAGAACGTGACATATATCACCTATCGTGGGAAACAGGGGGACTGGATCCACGTAGCCCCCTCCCTCTCACAGTCCGGAGGGCGAGACAATGAGCAAATAACCAATGAAGAAGCCAGCTCATCACTCACGGTGGGAGAGTGAGGAGGGGCATGCAAGGCGTCAGGCCCTGAGATGACAGGACAGTGGGACAGGGCCCCCACTGAGGGTCGTCAGGGAGGGGCTCCTGGAGGGGGGTGGGGGCGGCACCTGAAGTTGGACCTGGGCCCCAAGAAGGAACAGCCATGCAGAGACTGGTGGAGGGCACCCAGGCAGAGAGCTCGGGCCCGTGAGAGGTGAGCAGAGAAGCAGGAGGGACATGGGGAGAGATGGCAGAGACCAGTAGGCAGGGCCTCCAAGGTCGCAGCCAGAGCTCAGCTTTGCCAACCAAGTGGTGGGGGTCACTGGGGGTCTAAGCAGGCCAGTGACGGGACCTGGCGTAGCTACTCGAGTGACCACTCTGCCTGCTGCTGTTTGTTGGTCATTCTATGGCACTGTGACCTTGGACACAAGGTCACTTAAGCTCTAGGAGCCCTGATCTCTTCACCTATAAAGTAGAGATGAAGACCTATAAAGTTGGTCTCCTCGGAGGCCAACAGGACCATCCATATGGAGCACTTGTCAACGTGCCCCGGGCCTTCTAAGCACCAAACGGAGCTTTGCTCTTTCCCGTCACCACGTCAAAAGCTCTCGTCCTCTACCACAAGACGTCACTCGGCCTGAACCTGTTGAAGCCATAGGTCCCTCTAACCCTATGCACCATCCAGTCCCCCATGCCCTGGGAGCACCACAGCCCCTGGTTTCTTCTTCTCCCGTTTCTCAGATGAGGACCCCGAGGCTGACTGAAGGTCAGGACCAGCCGCGGTTCCCCCATGGGGAGGAGGCCTGTGAACAAAGGGCCTTGGACACCAGAGTCTCTGCTCCCACCGCCCCATCACAAGGCAGTTCTGCCCACATAACGACACCTTTTTTCTGCACTGGCCTCCACCCTGAGGGTGTCTATTAAGCCCCTGTCCAGTAAGGGTTGCCAGGGGAGGTCAGTAGGAGCCTGGTAACAGGGAACAGCCAGGCCCCGCTCTCAATCAGGGCCTTGCAAATGGCCTTAGCATCCATCAAAGTCACGGCTCCGTCTTCTGGGTGCCCAGGATGTATAACATGTCCCAATCAGGGCCCGGCAGAGAGGTGGTGAGAGGTAATAATTACCTTGGCAGGTTCCTACAGCCAGATTTATGATGACATAAAGAAAAAAATTTAGCTCCAGGCAGTAAATAGGCAGCTGGCCCCTCAGCACTTATAGAGATTCTAATGACTGGAGTGGGGCGGCGGGGCCTCTACCCCACGTCTGCTCCGCCTGCGGCTCTGGGCAGAGCCAGGCTGTCCCATTCAATCCCTTTGTTCCAGGCCACCTTGTCCGAGAGGCCACCGGCTCTGACTCATTTCACAGCCTTTGAAAGTCAGCGCGCAGGCCACCGATCACATTTGGCATTGCATCAAGGGGTCCCCTGGTTTCCGACACCCCCCAGGCAGGCCGCAGTGCAGCTACAGGCGCAGCCTTTGGAGTCAACCTGATGTAGGTTCAAGTCTGAGCTCTGCCGGGCAAAGGCTATGACTTTGGGTGAGGAAACTGCCTTCCTGAACCTCCATTTTCTCATCTCTAAAATGAAGGGGTAGCCTCTACTTTGAAGGGCTGTTGTATGGATTAGGTAAGAGACAAAGGCTGCAGGTGCTAAACGACTGGGCAATGGTGAGCACATTTACTATCCAGGGCTTCAGGATTATGATAAGAGATAGTGACTCTGAGGGCCAGGGATGTCACAGGGGCCCTGCTAGTTCTTTTCAAACATTTTATCTCTAGATTTCACCACCAATCCTACAAGGAGGTAATGTTATGTCCCTTCTCTAGATGAAGAAACTGAGCCTGGGGTAGTTCAGGGACTCGAGCAAGGTCACCAGCTGGGGGGGTGTGGGAGTTGGATTGTTGATTCTGCAGCCTGCACGCCTCCTAATACACAGCCCACCCTCCCAGCTCCTCTGAAAGCTCAAGTGAGGCCAGAGAGACAGGCAGAACCTCCCTCCCTCCCTCCCTCAGGCCAACATTTCCTAAGCATCAGCTTCAAGTCCAGGCCTTTGCCAGGCAATGGATACAATCAGATGAACACGGAAACACTTCCTGCCCTTAAGGAACTCAGCACCCGATGGAGGGAGAGGCAGGACCACTGCTCCATAGCGCAGAACACAGGCTGACCCTCATCCTAACACCCCACATGCTTCTTTCATACTTTGTATTGCTTTCCAAGGAAATGCCTCCAATGGGCTGTCTTTCCTCAATGGCCCCAACCCCTCTCCTCCCAACCTCTTTTAAACCCACTCCACTGAGGCTCTCACTCCCATCAGTCCATGAACACCTTCCCTGTCAGCAGTGGCCCCCGGGTCACCTGTAACCTCCCTGTCACCTGTGATGACCTTTCTGTCAGTGGCTTCCCTTTCAGCAGTGGCCCCAGGTCACCTGTGACCTCCCTGTCAGAAGTGACCTCCCTGTCAGAAGTGACCTCCCTGTCAGTAGTGACCTCCCTGTCACCTGTGATGACCTCCCTGTCAGTGGCTTCCCTGTCAGCAGTGGCCCCAGGTCACCTGTGACCTCCACGTCAGTGCTGACCCTGTGTCACCTGTGACCTCCATGGTGCTGAATCCAATATCAATCCTCAGTCCTCACCAGACTCGGCAGAGCAGTTCATCTGGACACAGTTGGCCAACGGTCCCCCTGAAGCCTTTCCTTCACTTGGCTTCTAGGAAAGATCTCTGGTCTTCCCTTCTCCGAGTTCCTAATACTGAGGGTCGGTCTTCACTCGTCCACTAGAAACCATGGTGATCTCATCCATCCTATGGTTTTAAATATCAACTCTGCACTGACAACTTACAAATGTAAAACAGCTTCAGCCCAGCCCCCGTTCGTTCCTCCAGGGCCTCCGCCAGGCTGCCTATCCCTGCTCTCGGTGGTCTGACCGACCTCACAGGGTTCACGTGGCACAAAGGAAACTCCGCAACTTCTCCCCAGACCTGCTCTCCCCAAGGCTCCCCCATCTCCGTTCACACACTCATCTCAGTTGCTCAAGCCAAAATCTCGGCGTTACCTTCATCACCCCCTGCTGTCACCCCTCATGAGGGACACCCCACACCCAGTCTCTAGCAGACCAGGCTGATTTCACCTCCAAAATCCATCCAGAATTTGACTGCTTCTCACCACCATCCTTAGGTAGAGCTCCGCCCAATCCTCCATCGTGGCTCACCTGGGGGATCGCTGTAATCCATAGCACATACATCCCGTGCTCAGGTAACATGGGCCAGACAGTCACATGATCCCCATGCTCCCCAGCTGTGACGTGGGAAAAGCTAAGAAACATTCTCTGTTGGGCAAGGCCCCATGCTCACTTCCCTCATAGCTCAGTAGGTAACGAATCTACCTGCAATGCAGGAGACCCAGGTTCAATTCCTGGGCCTGGGAAGATCTCCTGGAGAAGGAAATGGCAACCCACTTCAGTATTCTTGCCTGAGAAATCCCATGGACAGAGGAGCCTGGCGGTATACAGTCTCTGGAGTGCAAGGGTCAGACACAACTTAGCGACTAAACCACAGCCACAACCAGCATGCTCACTGCACACCACAGCTCCTAGTTCTAGGGAAGAAGGAGAAGATGAATAATGGGAGTGACCAGGGTGTTGCCAAAGGACCCACTTAGGCAGGAGAATGAGAAATGTCAGGGAGTGGCATTTAAACTAAAATCTAAAGGATAATAATAAATAACCAGCCATGGAAACAGCCCTCAGTGCCAAGACCTTGAGGCAGAAAAGAGCTGAGCATGTGTGAGGCACAGGCCAAGGGCAACTGTGGCTGGAGCGTAGATGGCTTTAAAATAATTCCCATCCACAGATTCTGCTTGTAATGTACAAGATGTTCCTGCTGTGGTGATGGGATCTAAGTGCCCTCCCCTTGAATTTTTCAGGCTGGTGACTTCTGCAGAAGTGATGCTACGTGACTCCCAAGGCTACATTGTAAAGGTAATAATGGCTTGGCCAAATGTTCATTTGGGGTTTTCCTTAACATCATATGGAAAAGCCCAAATGAATTTCTTGGCCAACCTAGTACATCCTCCATCTCTGTCTCACAGGATGCCTGTTCCTGTGAGTGCACCTCCATGGTGTGAAGAATCTGGAGCCGCCCTTAGAAAGGCCGCAGGGAGAGCTTGGAGACCCCACGTACAGCCTAGGAACTCACAGCTAACTGACACTGGCACCAGTTTGCCAGCCACATGAGTGAGCACCAGAAAGTAATCTGTAGTCCCAGGTGAGCCCCCTGCCTCTGCAGCAGGAGGCACAGACCCAGTCCACCAGTTCTGACTTCTTTCAGGGTGTTGTTTTTAAAGCTAAGCCTTTTGGGGCATTTGTTATGCAGCAAGAGATAAGGAAGGGGCCCCTTCCTGGCTGCGAGAGCTTGGACCAGACACAACCGGCCTGAACCCCATTTTCCCTCTGTCAGGATGGGGAAACAGCAGTCTGCCTGGGGTGGAGGTAGGCCAGGGTGAGAGCATCACGGGGAGCACACAGCCCGGGACCTGCACACAGTAGGTGCTCAGGAAAAGCCAGGGAGGCTCATGTCACACCTTTCTGTGCCTGGGTTCCTCCAACTGCTCCCTGAGCCCCTCCAGGGCTGGAACCTCACAGCCCAGCACAGGCAACACAAACATTTCCTGGGTGGATACAAGGGCCTCACAGTCCCTGCTAGCTAACAGGATTTGTCCCCTCATATTTGGAAGACAATCCATCTTCTCTGCCCACTCCTACTCTGCACACGGCTAACAGCTCTGGTCGCTGGTCAGTGAAGACCTGCCCCTTGGGGGTCCCCTGCCTGCATGATCCATAGGAGCCCCTGTGCTCTGAGGGCCCCCTTGCCTGCAAGTGTCCTCCTGTTTCTGCTGGGGGGAGGGTTCTGAGCCATCATGTTTTTTCAAAATCCCTTAGACATTCTAGTGATATTAAAAAGCAGCTCATTTCGGTGTTCACTATGTCAGCTCAGATGGTAAAGAATCTGCCTGCAATGCAGGCAACTCAGATTCGATCCCTGGGTTGGGAAGATCCCCTGGAGAAGGGAATAGCAACCCACTCCAGTATTCTTGCCTGGAGAATTCCACAGATAGGGGAGCGTGGTGGGCTATAGTCCATGGGATTGCAAAGAGTCGGTCACAACTGAGTGACTAACACTTTTCACTTTCACTTCATGTCCTGCTGTGGAAGTGTGAACATACCCTCTCGCTGTCTCTGCCTCTGTCTCTCTCTGCCTTCATCTCTGTCTCGCTGTCGTATTTCTCTATGTCCCTCCCCCTTGCCTCCCCACCAACAATATGTCAGGACAATCTGTCCCCTCACAGAGGGACCATCAAGCCACACAGAGCAATATCTCAACACATGTAACCAGATTGCCTGGCCTGGGTTCATAAACAAATGTCCCCAAAAAGGCCATGTGTGGCCAAGCCCTGCCTGGTTCAGCGCATGTCCAAAAGCTCTGCGTTTGCTCTGCTGAAAAGAAGGTCCCTTAACAACAGGCATTTTGTCATTGCAGAAGGACCTGGCAGCCAAAAGGGGGACATGCAGGCAGGGCCGCGGGAGGCTGGGCTGGGCCACTCGTGGTTGTGGACTTGGAGGGTATGCCTGACCTGGTAGAGCCTCTGTGTCCTTGTCAGCAGAGGAGAGAGTGACAGCATCTTTCTTGCTTGGAGGATTCAGAGAAAGGTATAAATTATCAACACAAGAAATGGTGCTTCTGTGATGGAAGAGACAGTACCTTCTTATGTGGTCCTTGGGGCAGCCTGGGAGCCAGGTGTCCTGAACTCGTTTGGCAAACAGAACCTGGGGGTCACTGAGATGAGCTGAGAGGCCAGGGCACACTTCTTAGAAACAGAGGTGCTGGGACTCCAGTGCTGAGTTCACCTCCAAAGCCAGACCGAACAGCCTAAGTGTGTCCACAGAGGGGACACCAGGACCCCTGGGGCCGGTCTGCTGCCAGGGACTCCTGGATCTCCATGAAGTTAGCTCAGCTGCTCCTCTCTGCCCGAGCCCAGGTGGAGGCTGCAGACCCCAGCAGAGGGCAGCTCCCCATCCCTCATCCAAGGGGCAGAGTCTGGGGCTCATAGCCATGGGGGGCTGGGCTATGGGTCCTGGAGCTGCTCCCATGTCCATGGAGCCTGGGTACAAACTGCTGGAGTCCAGAGCCACCACGCACCCCTGGGTGACTGACCTCCTGCATTCCACGTGGTGTATCTGCCTCCAAAGGTGAGCTTTCCAGGTCTGCGAGTCCCTGAGCGTATCCAAACTGGGTGTTTTTCAAGTTTCAAGGGTGGCCGTGCCTCTGCTCTGCCATTTGCTTCTGACCAGACCCTGACCCTTGGGCCTGAGCCCTGGAGTCTCACCTCCATGCCCATGGCTTCCTGACCTCCCTGCCACTTGCTGGCCATTTCCCTTTGAAAGTTCATCCCACAGCCTGTCTGGAAACAGGATTAATTAGCCGTGTGTGTGAGTGGTCACCTCTGCAAAGGAACGTCCTTGGGAAAAATCTGGGTTTGGCCTCTTCTTGCACTCTCTTATGGCACAGAGTCCTTTGTGTCCTTAAGACTTTGTGGGATAAGTGGAATATTTGAGGGGTTAGAGAGCACATCCTTGGAAGCAATGTAGAGGTGGAGGAAAAAGAGACAGAAGAGGAGAAGCATTTTCTGGGCCCAGTTCTGCCTCTAGCCCAAAACATGACCTTGGACAAATCCCTTCCTCTCTCTGACCTCTTTCCCCTGCTGGAGCATGAGAGGATAGTAGAAAATGGTCCCCGGTGTTGACAGGGGCTTTCCTTGTGGCACAGCTGGTAAAGAATCCACCCACAATACAGGAGACCTGAGTTCGATCCCTGGGTTGGAGAGATCCCCTGGAGAAGGGAAAGGCTACCCACTCCAGTATTCTGGCCTAGAAAATTCCATGGACGTCCATGGGGTTGCAGAGAGTCGGACACAACTGAGCGACGTAAGAGTCTGCTGAGATCTGGCTTCACACAGCAGACAGGGGCTGATGCCTGCGTGGTTAAAGCCTCATGTTCTGGAGTCATTCAGTCCTAATTTCAGTCCCTGCCAACTGGCTCCTTAGTGGTTCCATGATCTTGGGTTGTTTGGTTTCTCTGAGCCTATTTCCTCAGCTATAAATTGGGTACGATAATAATGAATAGTCAGTGAGAAGAAGCAAGCCAATCTCTTCACACTGTCTAGTATATGGGAAGTATTCACTAGCTAACTCTTCCTAGTGATGATGGTGATGAAGAAGGTGATGATAATGAAGACAATGATGGTGATGATGAAGGTAAAGGTAATAATAACGGTGATGGCGGTGATGATGGTAATGGTGCTGAAAACGATGGTGGTGATGATGGTGAAGATGGTGGTGATGACGATAATGATGATGGAGACCTCTGCCTGAGGTTTGACCTGTTGCCAGTTTCTCCACTCAGTGTGGACACAGAGCAGGTCAGGAACACAGGGATTCTGTTTGACTCCTTCATTTTATAGGTGGAGAAACTGAGGCAGAGAAGCTGGTCCAAGGTCACACCTCCCAGTAAGGACAGTGGGGGCGCTGCCCCAACCCTGACCCTGGCCTCTGCACCACCTCCAGCTGCCAGGCTCCTCCTTGCAGCCCCAGGGGCTCCCCTTGCCTTCCCAGACAGGCTGCCCCAGCACCTGACCCTCGGTTTTCTTGCTCATCCCAGAAAACTCTGAGTATGAGTCTTCATCACTGGGTTTTAATCATCCTAGAAGCACCCCAAGCACTTCCCGGGCCACGTGTCCGCTCTTTCTCACAATAAACAGGTTCAGAGTCATCAGTCTGTGTTCACAGGAAAACCCGGGGCTCCTGGTGGGATCCACACTCTCCTACCTCTTGGAGGACTCCTGTGCGCAGGAAGGGGAAAGGTCCTTAGAGGCCAGAGGAGAACCGCCTGCACAGCATGGGACAGGGGCCGAGACTCCCTCAGGTCACACAGCAGGTCAGAGGCATCCAGCCCACTTGTCACCCCAGCACCAGTGCACTGCTGAGCCTCAACGAGCCTCTGAGACCCGGTTTCCCAGTGGGGGTCACAGGGTCAGGTTCACCTGTTCCTCACCCACATTCTGCTCCTGAGTGTGGAGGCACTGTGGGGTTTCTGCATGGCTCCCCAGCTTCTGGTCACTTAAAAGAAGTGAGTTTATTGTTTTAAAATGGTCTGTTCTTGTTACAGAAATAATGCCAAAACATGGAGTCTAAAACCTTTAAAACGCACCCCAGGGTAACACTGTTAACACTTTCAGGAATACTCCGCGGCTGCCGCTCCTCCTTCCCCGCTCCTGCCCGCTGACCCATTTCCTCCTGCTCTGTCCTATTCTGTGCTGGGAGGGGTGGACTATACCAAGGTTTCTTCACAGATGGATTTTCATGGGTTTGGAGCACTGAGAGGCCCCAAAGGAGTCCCGAGGGCAGAAGGAGAGGGAGTCGGGGTCTCTGCTCCCTGTTCCATCTCTGCCTCCATCTGGAACCTCTGAGTGGCTGTGCCCTCCCTGAGACCACAGCTCACTCACCTTCTCCAGAACCTCATGACTCATGGTGGGCTGGGAGGTGACTCCCCAGGAGATACCAAGGTACTGTCACCATGAGAGGAATGGATGCTGAAAGCTGAAATAACAGATGTCATTAGAGGAGGGGATGGGATAGTTTGGTTGGGTTTTGAAGGATGAATAGAAGTTCATTAGATGAACAGTACAGAAGGTATCACAGGCAAAGGGAGTCTGTAGTCTCAGCATGAATGAATTCAGAGCAAACATTCAACATCATCCTCAGAACAAGCCTGGGAGAGAAGAAGCTGGGCTATTCCCCACATGGGAAATGGAGACTCACAGAGGTGAAATTTCTTGTCTCAAAGTCACAGAGTAAGTGGCTAAGCCAGGGTGTACCCCCCAAGCCTGTGCCTGCTCTTTTTCCTGCCCCATTTGCCTCTGTCACTGTCACCAGGGGGGCTCATGACTCTGCCAGTTTGGACTGGCACTTGGACTCAGGCTTGTCTGCACCCTGGACCTTTTCTCAAGGTGTACTGGGATGGTAGGGTGGCCAGGCCAACAAGCCCCACAGCGTGACTCATTAACTAATATCCTGCAGCAGAATATCGAGCCCATGGGCCGGGACCTGGGCCTGCAGGCTGCTCCCTGGGCCTGGAGACTGAGCCCAGGTCACTGAAAGTCTCAAGTTCTGTACCAGGGCTGCAGGTGGGAGGGACTCAGTGGTGCCAGCAGGACAGGATCTGTTGGGGACTGGGACCTGAGTTTTTTCCTGCTGGCAGGGCCAGGGAGAGTCCCCATCCACCCCCCAGGTCAACTCTTCTCTCGTTCAGCCGCTTCCCTGCTCACCACCCTCTGTCTGGATGCCTCAGACCCAGGGAAGAATGTCATGGCTGCCTCCTCCCAGAAAGACCAGAACAGGCAAGGAACAGATGAAAAAGAATGATGTGTACACTCCCCAAGGTCCTGCCCTCTGGGTTCTTTGTAGACTATGGACACCCTGGATGGACACTGAGGGGCAGGGGCAGGGATGAGTCTAGTTCCTAAGAAAGCTGAACTAACCTGGCTGCCAGCCTGGTCACTGCCAGGGTTTTGCCTAGGACATGGCTTCCTCATTCTTGCACCCAGGCCCTGCCCACCCTCACCCAGGTTCCATCAGTGGGGCTGCTGCTGTCTTCCTAGCTCCACTGCCGTCACTTCCACTCCCCTCAGGACTCTGCTTCCCACCACTGGGGTCTCAACATAGCTTGTGCAAGGCGCAGGGGGTCATGGTGGGGGGTGATAAATGGAGTCCCCTTCACTCTCCAGCTCCTCCCCGACCTGCCAGGTGCCCCCCTTCCCTTTCATATCCCTCCTGGTATTGAGGGACAGTCTCTCCCCTTGTCATCCATCTGCCCCTCTAGGCTGGAAGTGCCACCAGGAAGGGCAGGGATTGAATCACTTTTTGTTCAGAACTTGTAAGCAGTGCCTTGAACAGAGCTTGGCATGTAGTAAGTCCACAATAAACATTTTTTGCAACAGGTGAATGAATAAATGTGAAGATCTCCCAATTAAGTGAGGGCACCCGGGAGAGGAAGAGTAGCAAGCCCACTGTGGTTACAGGGGTGGTTTGAGGAGGCGTCCTGGAAGCAGGGACCCAGGCAGCACCACGGTGGAGGCTTGGACAAACAATCACTGGCAAACTCACCTACCTTCTCTGTTCGTCACACCTTTTCCTGAGCACCTCCTGTGCTCCAGGCCTTGAGAGAGGAGTCAATGCTGAGCCCAGCAGACCCTGCTGCTCCCAAGAAGCTCTCTCCAGAGGGAGGGAGACAGGCCGGCCCCAAGGCATCTAGATCAGGGAGCTACAAGCCAAGGATCACCTGCAGTAACTCCTGCTGGGCCCCTTCACTTCATGATTCCCCAGGGTGGGGGTTATTGTTTCCACCTGACAGGTGGGGGAACTGAGGTTCAGGCATCCTGACACCAAACCCCACGGCCCTCCTCCAAAATCTGTTCCTGTCTGGGTTTCTGATTCACTGTCACTTACCGACAGCTGAGGTGGGCGCTGGAGTCACAGACATGGATGGCATGGTTATGGCCATAAACATGCCTTTCCCAACATAGGGCCTCCCTGGTAGCTCAACTGGTAAAGAATCTGTCTGCAATGCAGGAGATCCCCGTTCGATTCCTGGGTTGGGAAGATCCCCTAGAGAAGGGATAGGCTATCAACTCCAGTATTCTTAGGCTTCTCTAGTGGCTTGGCTGGTAAAGAATCTCCCTGCAATGCGGAATACCTGGGTTCAATCCCTGGGTTGGGAAGATCCCCTGGAGAAGGGAATGACAATCCACTCCAGTATTCTTGCCTGGAGAATTCCATGGACAGAGGAGCCTGGGGGCTATGGTCCATGGGGTGGCAAAGAGAAGGACATGACTGAGTGACTCTCACTTTCACTTTTCCCAGCACAGCTCAGAGACAGGGAGATGTGACCTAACTGACACAGAAAACAGCGGGGCTCAGAGGACCAGCCTTGGACGCCAGGGCCTCCTCTGTCATCACCATCTCAGTGGAAGCTGGGTTATAACTGAACAAATGAATGAACAAAAGGATGAATGAGTGGGAAAATTGATAAATTCTGTCTTGGGCCAGGGGAAGAGACTCCATGAAACCAAGAACCTTAATGACTGTGCCCCTGCCTTACTGTGTGACCCTGGCCAAGTCTCTTGCCCTCTCTGGGCCTTCTGAAGAACAAGTGAGTTAGTCCCGAAGGACCATAACTCACTCTCTGAGCTTCATCCGTTTGAGGCAAGAGGAGGAGCCGAAAGACCCCGGTTGGTTGGTTCTGACCACAGCTGTCAGCCCAGGCACCATCCAGGATTTGAGGGGGGCTGTGCATCCTGGCATGGAACTGCTGGGACCATTCTGATGAGGATGCATGATGTCAGCAGCAGGACACCAGGGAGGCCAGGCTGACACATGGCCAGTGCAGTTATAATCTTGTGCTCCAGAGAGAGACACAGGAATGACTGATGAGGGCAGTTATAAAAGCTGGTGTCCTGAAGCACTCTCCTGAGCCCCTTTACTTCAGCTATCTTATTTAATCCCAAACATATTACAGATAAGTAAATCTGTTCACTAAGACTCTTTTGTCAGAGATGAAATCCAAAGGGCTCAAACTAAAGAGGGAATTGTGTCCCACAGAACTGGGATGAACAGAGACAGACTTGCTTCAGGCGTGGCTGGATCCAGGGGCTTTTATAAGAACACTGGATCTCTTTTTTCCTACTAACATGTCTTAATTGTCCTTCTCTCTGTCTGTGATGGGAGTTGGATGGACCTTTCTCTCCCTTCACTGCTGGAATTCTTCACGGAGAGGGGAGGGAAGGAAGGAGACATAACCATCAACAGCTCCAAGCTTGCATCACCCCCTCCGGAACTCCATAGAGAGGAAGGAGCTAGTCCCCCCCCGGGGGCCAGATATCAAATCCTAGCAAGGATTCTGATTGGCCTCATTTGGGTCACAGGCCCATGCTTCGGACCAGTCACTGTTTCCAGAAGTTGGGATACTAGAATTGGTCTGGCTGGGGCATTAGCTATCTCTAAGGACAGGAGGTAGGTTGGAGGCTGTCATTAGTAATCCTGTCTGAATCTCATGGCCCATGGACTGGGGAGTGCAAGAGGCTTAGTTTCCTAAAGAAAGGGTCACTAAACACAGAGAGGGCAGACAATGACGAGGTGACAGAACATCGTGTCAGTTACAGTAGACATTATTAATCCCACTTTACAAAGAAGGAAAGTCAGTCTTAAAGAACCTAAGTAATGCTAGTAGGCTAGTAGGTGGCAGAACAAAAACTCAAAAGGCTCTTCACTTCGAATCACCAAGCTAGTGCTTCCTGTGGACCCCACTTCTGCCACACCTCCTCCCCCCCACACACCTGAGTTCCAAAAGGTTTAAACTGATCATTGCAGGCAGAACAGGACGATTCTCAAAGCTCAGGCGCTTAGGAAGGCCCTGGAGCTTCAAATCTAATCTTCATCATGGGTTTAACTTGAAGTTCCCTTTTCCCCTTCAACTGTGGTGCACAGGGCTGCCCTTGGCAATTTTTCTGTCAACTAAGCAGGGCTGAAACAGGATGCGTCAAAGAGAATAGAGACCAGGTCAGCATTGCCGGGGGCGAGATTAGCAGGAAATACTGGGAGCATTAAGACGGCTGAAGTGTGAGCTGTCTGGCACTCGAGCACATTCTCCAGTGGAGCGCACAGCTCACAGTACTCAGACACAAGCAGAGCCTCCCCAGCCCCTCCTGCCCATCCCAACCTGTCGGTTTCATTTAAGGGATGTTCCATAGCACATCAGTCGAACCTCAGTCCAAACCCTTTCTTTTTACGGATGAGAAAACATAGCCCTGAAACACCCACATGCCCATTCAAGGTCAGAGAGTGAGTTAAGGGTGAAGTAAGAACTGCCCAGCAAGTGCCCACTGAACGGCAGACATTTCGAAGGACACTTTGATACTTGACTTAATCCAAGCCTCAGTCGTGATGATTCCCTTTTATTCATGGGGAAACTGAGTGTCCAGAGGTTACCTGTCTTTCTCAGCATCACACAGCTAGGAAGTGACAGAGCTACTTGTGAATGGATTGCTTGGTATAAAAGTCAAGTCCTGGGCCACTGTGCCGGTCATTCATCCATTCACCTCTTTGGTCTCCCCTTAATGATCACCATCTGTTTGAAGCTGGATGCCTGCAAGTGGCATTTCCCAGCTTCTCTGGAACACTGGGCCTAGTGAGCTTCAGACAAAATGGGAAGTGCCAGGAGAAGCCCGGGAAGTCGGAGGCGAGAGACCCTGTTCATCTCTCCCTCTGTCGTGTCGGTGGCCAGCAGCTCTTAAGGACTTCAGTGACTCCAGCAGCAGTCACAGTGGTCCTGTCTCCACCAGGAGCAGCAGCAGGGGCAGTTCTTCTCCTGGGGTTCCCCCAGCCCTGGCTGGCAGCTGATCCTGACTTCCTAAGCCCGGGTTTCCCTTTCCTTCTCTTTCTGTGCCTTCACCTGTCAACCTTTCCATGACAGAGGACCCTCCTCTCTGTGCAATTGCTCTTGGAGTTTCCATTTTCCTAAGTGAACCTTAGGTTTGCCTGAGATGCAATGTCAGTTGAAGGCAAGACTTGGGTAGACCAAGTGGCCCCTGCACTTGACCATAAGCGTTGGTTTCAGTGACAAGAATATGGGGTGTGATGGCTACCTCTAACTGTTCTGGAAAGAAAATGACAACTCAGTACTTTAAACTCCCAGATCAAAATATCCTCAGAGAACCAGAGATTTAGGAAGGCCCTAAGGAAACATCCTACCTCTTATAATCACAGGCAAGACACAGCTGAAAACCAGGTCCCAAATCCAATCCAAAGCACATTGCTATCCAGTCCTGCTGATGAGAAACTACAATAGAAGTTGAACTTGACTCATAGCCTTGGCAAATCCCATGTGTGAAATCAGTAAGGCATTGACTGAAAAAGACAGGAATCCTGAGAACTGGAAGGAGAACTCAGATGAATCTAAGAACCTTGAACCGCCAGCTCTCCCCAAGCTTCCTTTGCCATTTATGGCAGATGCTGCTCTTGTTTAGGAAAAGTAATCTCCCCTTTCTTGGAGACCCCATAACGCTAAAAGATATTGAGTTGGGAACTCCTGTCCTGCTCTTTACCTCTTCCATTGACTTGCCTGTGTGTTCCGTGCAGAAGGCATATAGATCTTGGCGAAGAGTTATGAACTATTATGAACTTATTCCAAATGCACCTGCTATTCCAGATGTGGTATCTCTCCTAAAGCAGAAAATCGCTTACCTCCTGGCACCTTATATAGCTGGTGTTCTGGCCACTACCAGAAGGTGTTTGCTTTAATTCAGCAGGGACGGCAGGAGACTCTGTCTTGCCTCAGGGCTGTACCTGCTCTCCTGCTAGGATGGAGCTAGACTAGAAGGATGGATCTAGACTAGACTCAATGACTCAGCCTGTCATGCGATACTGTGCTGACTTGCCTGATTGATGACACCATGCAGATCAAACCCACTGGGCAGAGAGTGGACAGCACCCTAGAAGCTTTAGTAAGACGTACACATAGCAGATGGAGAAGGAAATGGCAACCCACTCCAGTATTCTTGCCTGGAGAATCCCATGGACAGAGGAGCCTGGTGGGCTACTGTCCATGGGGATGCAGAATCAGACATAACTGAGTGACTAACACACACACAAAGCAGATGGTGGGACTTCGCATCATCGGTTCAGAGGACTGACCCCTACCTGAGGTTCCTGGGTCCATACTGTGGAGCATGTTTGAATACTGCCTCTCAAGGGACAGACAACTTGCTTCTCCTCATACTGCCTTTCACCAAGAAAGACACACATTTGGTGGAATTTTCTGGATCTTGGAAGCAACATCCCACACCTGCAGCATGTGCTGCTCCAAACATTTTTACTGTCTTCGAGTAGGGTCCAAGGCAAAAAGGACCCTGTAGAAAGTCGAGACTGCTGTGTGACTAAGGCCTTGTGATCAAGCCTCTAATGATTCCCCAAATTGTCTGTGACAGACGGAGTAGCTACCGAGCCTGGCCCAGCAGCCCAGACCCTCAGGGTATTGGAGTAAATCTTCGCACTCTTCCAAAGACAGCCTCCACAGAGCACCGGGTGACCAGAAGATGCTTGCATCCCATCGTGAGACAGGCGTTATCTGATCCGCTGAGCCATGAAGTTGGACATGCACGGCAGTAAGTCATTACCAAATGGAAATGGTGTCAAATTCATGCTCCAGCAGACCTGGAAAGCATAAGTAGGTTGCCGGTGCAAATGGTCCCTACTCTCCCAGGACCTGCTCCTTCACTGCTCCAGTTCCCTTCACCCACGCTGACGACCCCACATGAGGCTCCCGATGACCAGTCAAATGGCAGAGAGCAACAAAGTTCTGATTGCTAGATGGTTGTACCAGATATCTTGCACATGTGTGGAAGGGGACTTTTGCCGTTTTTCAGGCCCATTCAGGAGTATCCCTGAAAAACAGCGAGGAAGGAAGATCTTCCCAGTGGTCAGAATATGGAGCAGCCTGGGAAGACAGATGGCCCAAGATGAAGATTACAGTGGTTCACAGGTCATCTCTAGTAGGTTGGAGGGATAATTAGAATCACAGAAAGAGCAAGATTGGAAATTGGAGGAAGTAGAGATACCCTGAATATTCATTGGAAGTTGAAGCTGAAACTCCAATACTTTGCCCACCTGATGCAGAGAACTCACTCATTTGAAAAGACCCTGGTGCTGGGAAAGATTGAAGGTAGGAGGAGAAGGGGACGACAGAGGATGAGATGGTTGGATGGCATCACCAACTCAATGGACATGAGTTTGAGTAAACCCCAAGAGTTGGTGATGGACAGGAAGGCCTGGCATGCTGCAGTCCATGGGGATGCAAAGAGTTGGACATGACTGAGCGACTGAACTGAACTGAACAGAGATACTCAAACACAGCTCTGTCCTTGCCCGGAGGGGGCCCCCAGGCTCAGCTGAGAACACTGGGCACGTGATTTGGCCAGGCAATGCTCTAGGAGGGACAATGCTCTAAGAGGGACAATGCACGAGCAAACACAGCCCCGCTCTCCAGGAGCTACACATGGCAAATGTCAAGAAGTAGCTTTACCTACTTTCTGCGCGTGGTCTTACGTAATTCTCCATGTGATACCTCCGAGGAGGAACTATGATGCTGCTACATTACTAATGAGGAACTGAGGCCCGGGGGACTGAGTGGGTGGTCCCAGGAGCAGGGAGGACTTGCACTCATTCCCAGCTGAGCCCTGGTCCCCTGTCCTTTGGTCTTGCAGCATGTGTGGGAGATGACATTTCCCCGGCGTGTGGGTATCACCTGTACATGAATGTCTGAGGAACTTGACCCTTCCACTACCTCTCAAGTCCTGTGCCATCAGTGCCCACGGTGCTGCCTGGGATCAGGGACACTGTGCTGCACCCCCTCTCACTCTCATGACAGCTCTGCCAGGGGTGTATTACCTCCATTTTCAGCAGAGGAAACCTAGTCTCAGAGGATGCCTGAGAAGCCGAGGGGCAGAGACAGAGACACAGTTGTAGGGACTGGACTCTCCTCCAGGCAGCCCACCTCTGGATGAGGATGCCCCCAAGTCCCTTACATTCCACAGGCCAGGATTAGACTCCCAGGTCCCTGGCACTGCCTACAAGCCCAGCAGTACTGGCTCCCACCTGTCACCATCTCCCCTGCCCACCTGTCCCAGTTGCCGGGCCCCTGGCTCCTCCTCAGACACACCACAGCCATCCCTCACTCTCCCTTCAGCCCAGAGCGCCCCCACCCTGCCCCGGCATCCCCTCTGTCTCAGTTTCTCACTTGGTTCTGGTCTCAACCCCAATACGACACTCAGGAGAGCCCACCCGGAACACTGTCTCAAACACAGCCCTCCCTCCCATCTGCCCCCTGAGCCCTCGCCCTGCCTTCTGCAGCCTTTATCATCATGTGCTTATGTTCCTCATCTGGTTTTTGCTGTCCTAGATTGGGTCCCCCAGAAGCAGCACTTGAGAGGAGGATATGGGGCAAGTATTTAAAGGGGAGGTGAGGCAGCTCTTCTAGAGACACAAGGAATTCAGACGGGGGAGACAGGAGTTAAACCAGCTGTCATGGCAGGTTCCTGGTGTTTGTCCCTGGAGGCCCCTGGCAGATGGTCAGACACAGCTTAAGGACAATCCCAACTGAAGGGCGAGGGAGCTGAGGCATTTACACCCCGACCCTGGAGAGTCGCTGGTTGAGAGCTGCTGCCAGGGGCTGTCAGTTCCGTGGCACATCTGACCTGCCAGCTACTCAGGCCAAGTCCGTTCTATGAGCCTTCCTTCTCAGACTCCAGGGCCTGGCTGTCCTGCACTCGCCTTTCCCAGGACTCTTGGGCACAATCAGGTATCAACACGATGGGAGGAAGCCACAGGGAACACCAGGGAATGGGGTGGAGGTGCAGGCAGCCAAGGATTGGGAGAGGGAGATGCTGGCAGGAGCCAGACCGACACCTTCAGGCCATTCTAAGGGTCACTCCTCTCCTGGGTGGTGACAGCTCCTGCTCTCTCACGTGTCACCTGGAGGCTGCATGACTTTGTGCAGAGTCCCCACTGGAAATCAAGGAAGTTTGAGCGGGCGACCCCAAGACCTCTTCCCCCCAGGTCTTGGCGTCCACTGTGGCTCTGGCATCTCTTGTCCAGGACCACTGGCTCCTCCAGGACCACTGGCTCCTCCAGGACCACTGGCTCCTCCAGCGCAGGCCTGAGTCTTGCTGCTTGTGTTTCTCTTCTGTCCAAACTTCACTGCAGCTTGGGCTGAACCCCACTTGGAGGGAGGCGAGGCCTTAAAGGGTCACCAGGAACTGTGGCCCTTTCGGAATCATGAAAGCAAAGACCCCAGGACCACAAGGTGTGCGTGTGCATGTGTGTGACAGCAAGATGAATCGCAAAGTCACAGCCATCGCCTGTCAGCTGATGAGAACTGAGTGGTCATCATCCCCAAGCACTCAGGGGGACCAGATCCGCCAAATGTCAGAGCCGGCAGGGAGTCCAGGCCACCAGCCCTCAGCCTTCTGGTTCTGAGCTCTGGAGTCTAAAGTGCGCAGAGATGGGGCGAGCACCCCAAAGTCACCGGCCAGGCAGCACCAAGCCTCAGACCAGAACCTGGGCTCCAGACTCCTGTCCTGGGTGCTTCCACCAGGCCCGTTGCCCCAGGGGTCTGCTCTCCAGCTGCTCCAGACCTGCCCACCGCCCAGTGGCATCTTCAGCACCAGAGTCTGGATCTGATTAAATAACAACCTGGGGGCAACTCCACTGTCCCCAAGGGGATGCTCCATTTGCATGAGATGAGTGACGCCCCCCACACTCCCTTCAGGGCTTAACGTGAGGGAAATTCAAGTTCACAGCGGTCTCTTTTTATGCCTCAAGAACATTGCCTACGAGAACCAACTGGAATTTTCTCTACTTAATGCATCATAACTGGTTGTATGAACCTAAACTGTCCCTGTAAATCTGTATTAAACGCCCAGAGAGAAAGTGAAAGTGTTAGTCGCTCAGTCGTGTCTGACTTTTTGCCACCCCATTGACTATAGCAGACCAGGCTCCTCTGTCCATGGAATTCTCCAGGCAAGAATATTAGAGTGGGTAGCCATTCCCTTCTCCCAGGGATCTTCCCAACCTAGGGATCAAATCCAGGTCTCCTGCATTGCAGGCAGATTCTTCAAAGTATTTAGGACCTGTAAGTAATGAAGTATTAGCACAAAACCCCTACTGTTTACTTCATTTTCTCCCCTGAAGCCCACCCTCCTCACCACCCCTCCCCATCACAACCCACCCTCCAGACAGCAGCCTCAGGATCTTTCTAAAATGCACACCCCACTAGATTTCTGCAGGGCTTCCTGTCCCCCAGGGCTCGCACTGCACTCAGGGTCAAGATCAAATCCCTTCATGTGGCTCCTGAGGTCCCTTGGGATCCAGCCCCCACTACCTCCTCCATCTTCTCAATCCTTGGTCACTCCCAACCCCCATGATCTGCCTGGGCCAAGGGACCCACTTGACATTCTGCTAACACGTGTCTCTCACTTATCTCTCCCAGAACTTTGCACAAGCTTATCCCTCTGCCCTGAGAGCCCTCCTTCACTGGCACTTTCCCCAGGGCCTCCAGGTCTCTGCAGAGATGGCCCTTCCCAGGGAGGCCTTCCCTGAGCTCCCCTAGCCCACATGCCTGTCTTCATGCAACTGACTCCCCAGAATGGAACAACCCAACTGTCCATCTTGGATGAGAGTTGGACTATAAAGAAAGCTAAGCATCAAAGAACTGATGCTTTTCAACTGTGGTGTTGGAGAAGACTCGAGAGTCCCGTGGACTGTAAGGAAATCAAACCAGTCAATTCTAAAGGAAATCAGTCCTGAATATTCACTGGAGGGACTGATGCTGAGGCCCAAGCTCCAATACTTTGGCCACCTACTGCAAAGAGACCGACTCACTGGAATATACCCTGATCCTGGGAAAGAGTGAAGGCAGGAGGAGAAGGGGATGACAGAGGATGAGATGGTTGGATGGCATCACTGACTCAATGGACAAGACTCTGAGCAAGATCCGGAAGATGGTGAAAGACAGGGGAGCCTGCCATGCTGTAGTCCACGGGGTCACAAAATGTCAGACATATCTGAGCGACTGAACAACAACAACCCCCCATATGACTCGGAGCAAACTAAGGACGGGGCACATCTCACCTCTGCAGCCCGAGAACCGGCTTTAGGCCTGACCAATCTGGGGCTTTGGTGACATTGACTGAGGGGCAAAAACTTCAGGCTGGCAGGCCACAGAGGTGCCATGTATCCCAGTGGTTAGACTGTGTGTCTGACCCCATTCGTCACTCACCAATACCCTCATCTGTTCAGGCTGTGGCCATCAATGGTGGGAATCCCCTGTTACCAGAAAAGGCATTCCCAACTCACCTCTTGGGAGTGGTTTTTATTCGCCTAAACCAGAGGTAATTTCATCTCCTTGGCCAGTAATTATTCTAGGAGTTGCTACATTCCACCTAATGAAATACAAGCAAATCTATCTTGCATGAGGCTTCTAGCAAAAATTTATTTTTCTAAATACAAGAGACAGACTCAGCTGATACAATTCTTTTGCTGTGCCCGAATGATTTCTGCTGCCTGCTATCCAGACATGATGTCTGGCTGGAGCTACAGCAGCCATTTCATGACTATGAGGCTACCAACCCAAGGACAAGAAGCCTCATATACTAAAGAAGGCAGAGCAGAAAAAATCTGAGTCTTGCATGGCATCATGAACACCTGAACCAGGGCCAGTGGTCACCCACATCTAGACCTCTTTTCAGGTGAAAAAAACAAACCACTGTTTTCTTGAGCCACTATTAGACAGAGTTTCCATTACGTGAAGTCAAACACAATTGTAACTGATACAGACAGACTTGGACTCGAGTCCCTTCTCTGACACTGACTAATGGTGACCCTGAGTAAGACAGTTAACCTATCCAACCTTTCCAAGTTTCTGAAATTGCAGTTTATTCACCTGTTAGAGTGGAGTTGACGCTCCCTACCTCACAGGTGTTCTCCATGAGGGGGAAGACTGATGGTGCCCAGGTCAATGCAGAGCCTGGTGCAATAGGAAAAACTGCTAAATGTATCAAGACCTCACCATGCACGGACATGGATCTGAGCTGTTTGCATGAATCATCTCTCTCAATTCTTATCACATTTCTGTAAGATAAGTACTAATACTAACATCCCTCTTTTCGTTTACAAATGAGAAAACTGAGTTACAGAGAGGCTGAGTCACTTGCCCTGGGACACACAGCCGGAAAGTGGCAGAGAGGAGATGTGAGCCCAGGAGTCAGACCCCAGAGCTCACGCTCCTGACCATCGTGCTGTGGGGCCTGGTGCGGGGCAGGTGCTCAGTGGATGCCTGCTGACCAGATGAGTGAGCGCACTGAGACAGGTGCTGGGGGCACGTGGGCTTCTAGTCAAGCTCCTTCCATCACTGCCTTGGTTTGTGAGGGGCTCCTAAGGAGACCCTGAACCCAGAGGGCAGTGAGCCCACTCTCCACCCCTCTATATACATACCCACCCCCATCCCCCCCCACACCTATCTCCACCCCAACCCTTAACCACACACACCTCCACCTCCCACCCACACCCCTACACACTCCACCCCCCACCCACACCCCTAAGGCTGTGTTTCCCCCAGGCTCACTGGCCCTTAAGTGTGTCACTGGCCCATCTCAGTCCTCAGACACTTTCTCATTCCATCTGTGATTGAGACAACACATTGGTTGTCATATTAACTTTTATTGCGTATTGATTTTCTCTGCCCTGTCTCAGCCATGTCTGTTTTTATATGCTTAAAGCAGTAGAAGCCATTCAGTGGGAGAAGCAAGAGAGCGTACAAACAAGGACCTCTATTAAGGGGGCCATTGCCTTTGATAGAAGCAGAAGCAGCACCCCCTTCGCACTGGCTAAAAGAGCCTGAGGAGGGGGCTGCCACCCTCTTCACACCCCCTGAGATGGGGGTGTCATCTGGGGTGACAGAGGAGAAGACCCTGAAGGTGGCTGCAGGGGTGTGTCTGAGTGGAAGTCAGGGGAAGGTTGGGGTGGGCGCCTCAGCAGGAGTCAAACCTGGCTGGGTGGAGGGGTGGGGGTGCGTCTGACAAGGAAGGAAGCAGGAGGTCAAGCCAGAGGCAGGGCCTGATGGAGGCAGAGACTCTGAGCTGCTCTCAAAGAGGCCGGGGCCTTGTTCACTCTCCCTCCCACACTGAAGAATGTGTTCTGGGCTGGGCCAGGCACATGGCTGCCCACCCACCATCTGAGTCCCAGTGTCCAACACTCCTCCTGAATTGGGGCTTGTTGGGTGGTTCATCTCTGGGTACCCCCAGAGGGAGGTTCTGGGAAAGAAGGCATGATGCTGGAGTGTGGAGGCCTGGGCTCAGCTCTGGGTCCCCCATCTCACCTCCTTGAACTGCATTTTCTCCTCTGTGAGGGGGAGAATAATAACACCTGCCTCTTGGGGTGCTGGGCAGGGCAGGTCATGAGGTCTTAACAAGAAGCAGTTCATACAGGGGCTGGTGCAGACGGGACTCAATAAGGGCAGCTGTGACAATGATGGAGATGGGGATGGTGATGATGGTGGAGACGAAGATAGTGGTGATGATGGCGGGATGGTCTTGATGGTTGTATTAAGTCAGGGTTCTCCAGAGACACAGAACCAATAAGGGGTGTGTGTGTATGTGTGTGCGTGAGTGAGTGAGGGTAAAGAGAGAAAGCTTTTAAGGATTTGGCTCACACAGTTGTGGCAGACATACTGGCAGACTGGAGACCTGGGGAAGAGCCTATGTCGCTGGTCAACTCTGAAGGCCCGTCTGCTGGCAGGATTCCTTCTATTTTGCAGAAGCTCACTCTTGTTTCTCTTAAGACCTCCAACTAATTGGCTGAGATCCATCACGTTGAGGGGCGGGGCGTGGGGGGAAGGGTGATCTGCTTTACTCAAAATCTCCTGATTAAATGTAAATCTCATCTAAAATCTTCTAGACTAGCATTTGACCAAATATCTGGGCACTATGGCCCAGCCAAGTTGACACATAAAATGAACCATCGCCGTGGTGACGATGATGATGGCAGAGACAACAGTGCTGATGATGACAACCAATGACTCGAGGAGAAGGCAGAGAAGCAGGAAACACCCCTCATGCTCCCCATCCTTGATCTCAGATCTCTTTCCTCCCACTGCTCCTCACTCAGCATTCTCATTTTTGGGTCTCAGAGGACACCAGGTGGGGCTTCCCAGATGGTGCTAATTGTGAAGAACCCACCTGCCAACATAGAAGACAAAAGAGATGAGATGCAGGTTCGATTCCAGGGTCAGGAAGATCCTCCGGAGGAGGGCACAGCAACCTGCTCCAGTATTCTTGCCTGGAGAAGCCCATGGACAGAGGAACCTGGCAGGCTATAGCCCATGGGGTTGCAAAGAGTCAGACATGACCGAAGGGACTAAGCATGCACAGACACCAGAACATCCTGGAAACTCAGAACTGAGGAGTCTCCTTCTCAGGATTTGGACTTCCAGCCCCCTGCTTGCTCTGCTTGGTAGCAGCTCATGCTCCTAAGCCATCCATGGCCCCTTGCTTCACAGAGCTTCATTGCTTAGAGGGTGGCCACAGGGCAGCAGGGCTGGGAGCCAGTTTCACTCTTTCTATGTATGGACATAACTCATTTCCACCAGGAAAGTGGATGGGGCTGACAATCTGTAGAGATACCACAATTGTCCCCACAACTTGTATTGCACTCCGCATCACCTTCTATGTAGGAGATGATACAGGAAGTCTCTGACTCCTCTGAATTCCCTCAAGAAGGACTTGGGGGCAAAATTGGCTACCTCTAGGTATCAGCCGCTGTTCTACTTTCCAGGGAATGTCTTAGAGACTGGGGAGATGTGGGTAGAGGGCTTCGGGTGGAACGCAGCATGGCAGGTAAGGCTCAGCATCCTTGGCTTGTAGTGGGAGACCACTGCAGCTCTGCCCTGAGATCAGGTTTGGCTTCCCTGATCTAATTAGCACTGTGGATAATTAAACTTTACACCCAAACACAGGCCTGCTTCACGGACAGCACTTCAGCTCTCCTACTGCTTAAATATGAGATGGTTCCTCTCCTCAAAGGCCAGAACCAGGGATGCAAAAACCAGAGACAGAACTGTAATCACCAGTCTGATAACTCAGCATGAGTTAATAAAAATTAAATTAAAAACCAATCTCCCCAACAAACAAAATAATTGAAAACACTCTGAGTCATTTCTTTATTCCTGCTCTGTTCAAAGGAACAAAGGCATTTTCATCCTTTACTCCTTTCTTGTTCTCACAGTTCCACTTATTTATTAAGGTCCCTGGCTGAGCACCTACTTGTAACAGGCACATGCTGGGTGCAGGAAGGAGAAATAAACAAGTCAAACAAAGTGCCCAGTTCTTGAGGGACGAGGCAACAGTCACACAGACAAGTGTATCTAGATGAAGCCAAACATGCCATGTACTGGAGGCAACATGGGAGGATACTGAGGGGCTAACTCGGGGGCTGACATTTAAGTTGAGACCTGAAGAAGCTGATTATTTGAAGGGCGGAGGGCAGAGTGATCTATGGAGCAGAACTGCATGTGCAAAGGCCCTGGGGTGGGAAAGAGGGTGCCAGAGGGACAAAGGAAGGGCACTGGGGCAGACTGCTTGAGTAAGAAGAGAGCCTGAGGAGGGGGAGGAGGCAGCAGCCAAACCCTGCAGGGCTCATGGCTTTGGTCAGCAGAACTGAGTTTATTCAAGTGATATTAAAGGATTTTAAGCACGGGTGTGGCCTGATCAATTTGGGGCTACTGCTAACACTGATTGACATGATGGAGGGGGCCTGATTGTCTCCTCCCAACTCCATCATCAGAAGGTCTGCAGCCATTGCATGGAGCAGCCTGGCCCCATCTAGAAGAGGCATTGCAGCCGAATTCGGGGCAGAGACAGAGCTGGACCTACAGCTACAAAAGCCACTGGGGATCCTTGGAAATTGGGGAGAGATTTGGACTCCCCTGGTGTTCAACCCAAGAGTATTGAGGTCCTAAGTGCTTCCTAGATGGCTGGGACAAGACCCCCTCACTCTGTAGAGCCTTCCAGTGAAGATCAAGTGTGTGGACAACCTGACCCTCTGTGTTTGACCTGAAGTATGTACCTTCTCCCCAAGCAAACCCATCTGTCCTGGGGAGCCAGTGGAGGGCAAATTGTTTCCCCAGACTAACCTAGCATAGTGTGGGCAGAACAGCAGGGAGAGAACAGCATCAGACAGACCTGGGCAAGGCCCCAGCATCAGTCTCATTGTGCAGATGTGGACAAAGCTCTCCCCTCCCTTGAGCCTCAGTTTCTGCATCTGTGAAATAGGTACAATGTCTACTCACCTCCTGGTTGCATTTTCCTATTCAAAGTGTGCATGCACACACAAACACACATACATGCACACACACACACTCTCTCACACACACACACAACCACATAATAAAAAATGAAATAGAACCCAAGTTACCTTATGATCCTCTAGACTGTCTAGCCCTGCTCTGAGTGCCCAGAACCAGGGAGAGGGATAAGGAATGGAGAGCAAAAAAGGTGGCAATTTTCAGCCCAGAGAAAAGTTTGTCCACAAAAGAGATTTTTCAGCCTTGAAAATATTTTAGTTGAATGTTGGATGTTGGATATTTTTATTGATCTCATATCTGGAATTAAGACTTCATGGGGATGCCCCTCAGCTTTCTTCCCTAGATCCAGCCTGGAATTCAAAGGAAGGCTTGCACAAGACCTCCTGCTTCATCCTGCCCCGGCTTCACCCTGACTGGGTCTGCAGAGCTGACTGCCTCCTGGCTGCAGGCAGGGGGAGATGAGGGGTGGAAAGAGAGAGCTGGTCCAGTGTCATCACCTCCCAGGCACTGACCCCGCCCACTTGTGAGAGTGGTCCAGACAGTGTCCCACCTCGGACCAATCAGATCTACACATCCTCCTTCCTTGGGGAGTGTGGAGGGGTCTCAGAAGGACCTTGGGGCCAAGGGCTGTTTCTGCCCAAGAATAATAAGTCAGACTGTGATAGTAGCTGTGAAAGTGAAGTAGCTCAGTAATGTCTGACTCTTTGCAACCCCATGGACTGTAGCCCACCAGGCTCCTCCATCCATGGGATTCTCCAGGCAAGAGTACTGGAGTGGGTTGCCATTGCCTTCTCCAGGGGATCTTCCTGACCCAGGGATTGAACCCAGATCTCCCACATTGAAGGCAGACACTTTACCATCTGAGCCACCAGGGATAATAGCTGCAGTAATGACCTAAAATGCTCTGGAAACAGAGGTGAGGAATATTCATTTCATTTGGAAGTTGAAGAAAGTTACATAGAAGGTCTTCCTTTGACCTTGGCCTTAACCATGGGGTAGGATTTCAATAGGCAGAGATGGGGTTCAGTATGGAGGCACGAGGCGGTCAGTGCAGGGCACAGTTCAGGAACCCTGAGGGTCTAATATGTCTGGGAGAAGGTACAATAAGTCAGGCTGAATTTAGGAAAAGGGACCCCAGTGGAATAGCAAGGGCTGTTGGGAGTAAAGACAGAAAATGTGAACAGGGGAGGGACAGAAACAAATGCTCCCAATTATCAGACAGCCCAGGATAAGCAGTGATGTGGGGTCTGGGGGTTGGGAAGAAAGACTAGAGTGGGGTTCAAAGTATACTATTTGGAGCAGCTGAAGATTACTATAAGCTTTATACATGAAGTATAACTGATAGAATCAATTGTGCGTATTTAAACTGTATGATTTGATAAATTTTGACATATATCTGCAACCTTGAAACTATCCCCACAATTAAGATAATATCCATCACCTGCAAAGTTTCCTTGTACACCTTCCTGCCATCCCCAAAACTCACTCTGCCCCTAGGCAATCACTGATCTGCTTTCTGCAATTACATAGGTAGATAAATAGATTAGCTTTTATTTTCTAGCATTTATACAAATGACACGATACAGTATATGCTCTTTTTTAACCTGGCCTTTTCATTCAGCATAGGTATTTGAGATTCATCTGTGTTGTACGGCATAGTTCATTTCCTTTTTATTGCTGAATGGTGTTCCATTGTATAGATTTGCTTATCCATCTACCTGTTGGATCTCTCGAGTGTCTCGCGTTGTTTGAGCTATTAAAAATAAAATTGTTATGACTGTGTTCAGTATAGTCACAAAGAGTCAGACACAACTGAAGCAACTTAGCACGCATGCCTGTAATGGCTAATGATATTGAACATTCTTCCATATGCGTATTTGCCATCCATATAAGTCTCATTTAGTGAATGTGTGCCATTTGCTAAGTTGCTTCAACTCATTCGACTGTAGCCCTCCAGGTTCCTCTGTCCATGGAATTCTCCAGGCAAGAATACTAGAGTGGGTTGCCATGCTTATTCTAAATCTTTTGCATTTCCACATGGATTTTAGAATCAATTGATCATTTCTATTAAAAATCCTCCTGGTGTTTTGGTTGAGATTGCAGAGAATTGACATCTTAACAATATTGAGTCTTCCAACTCATGATCACATTCACTATTGAGGTCTTTAATTTCTCTCAGCAACATTTTGTAGTTTTCAGGGTATAAGACTTGCACATGTTTTGTCAGATTTATCTCAAATAATTTTTAATTTCCGGTGCAATT
Source organism: Bos grunniens (assembly GCF_055505025.1). Classification (NCBI taxonomy): domain Eukaryota; kingdom Metazoa; phylum Chordata; class Mammalia; order Artiodactyla; family Bovidae; genus Bos; species Bos grunniens. The sequence goes on from NC_141166.1 coordinate 13,977,278, forward strand.
GTAAATGGTATTTTAATCCAATTGTTCATTTTTAATGTATAGAAATAAAATTGATTTTCATATATTGATCTCATAACCTACATGATCTCATAAATCTGTAACCTTGCCAAACTCATGAATTTTAGAATGTAAATTCTATCAGATTCTCTACTTAATCGTGTCATCTGAGGATAAAGAAAGCTTTACTTGTTTTTTCCAATCTGGATGCTCTCCAGTGTTTTATTAATTTTCCATGTCTTGTTGCACTGACTAGAAGCTCCAATATAATGTTGAACAGAAGTGATGTGACCTGACATCTTTTTTTTCCCCCGATCTTAAACAGCAATGATTCAATTTTTTATCATTAAGTTCCATGCAAGACGTAGGCTTTTTTCATAGATGCCTTTTATTAGGATGAGAACATGTCCTTGTTTCATCTTTGGCAGAACTTTTAATCAGAGATGAATGCTGCATTTTATCAAACTTTTCTGATTATATAATTTTTCCTTTTGCTTTAATTAATATGGTGAATTACTTTCACTTTCAAATGTGAAAGCAACCTTGCATTCCTGGGATAAACCTTTGTTGGTCACGATACACTTTTTTTATATTGTTGGATCTGATTGTTAAAATTTCATCCAGCATTTTTGTACCAGTGTTCATGAGGGATACTGACCGGTAGCTGTTTTGGTTTAATTTTTTCTTGTAACATCTTTGTCTGATGTTGGTATTAGAGAAATGCTAACTTCATAGGATGAGTTGAAAAGCATTTCCTCTTCTTCTATTCTCTGAGAGATTTGTGTACTTGTTATTATTTCATTCCAAAATGCTATGAATAATTCTCCGGTAAAGGCATTTGGGTCTGGAGATTTCTCTGTTGGAAGATATTTAACCACAAATTCAATTTCTTTTATTGATAGAAGGCTATTAAGGTTCTCTATTTATTGTGAGTCCATTTGGTGTGTGTGTCTTTTAAGTGATTTGTCTATTTCATCTAAGGTGTTGAGTTTATTGATGTGAAATTAGTCATGATGAATATTCATTTCATATCAATTTAATGTAAAACCTGTAGTGATATTACCCCTCTCAGTTCAATACTGGAAGTTTGTTCCTTCTTTCTTTTTCTCCTGGTGAGCTAGGCTAGATGTTTATCAATTCTACTGATTTTTAAAAATGAGTGTCTGGTTTTATTGAATTTCTGCCTCTCTCTCTCATTTTTATTTTATTGATTTCCAACCTGATTTTAGTTTTTCTTTTCTTTTTCTTGCTTTAGGTTTAAGCTTTCTCTGTTCTCTGGTTTTACAGTGAAAGCTAACGTCATTGAGTTGTGTCCTCTGTTGTTAAATTCCCATATAGATAGCATATGTACCATGTATGACTTGAATGCATTTAAAAATTCTATGGCCCAGAATAGGTTCTATCTTTATAAATGTTCCACATAACACTTGAAAAGACTGTGTATTCTGCTTTTACTAGATGAATGGTTTTATAACTGTCATTTAAGTCAAGCTGGTTATTGTGCTGTTCAAATCTTAGATATCCTGACTATTGGTCTACCTGTTATGCTACTTATTAAGACAGAGTATTGAAATCTCTGACTGTAGTTGTGGGTCTTTCTATTTCTCTTTAAAGTTCCATCAGTTTTTGCTTCATGTATTTTTAGCATTTTTTATCTGGTGCTTAAATACATGGGGTCCAGGAAGGGGCAGAGCAGGCCTCCCCAGATGGGACCTCAGCACAGAGAATGGAGTCACATGACAGAGTCCCGGGCACGGGCGTTGGCAGTGTCGCGGCCCCACTGTGAGCCCAGCTCTGGGTGAGCACTTTGGCCTCACTGACCCAACACGTCCTCACTCAGCCTGTGTGAAGGTCCTGGGGCCGTCCTCATCCCACACAGGAGGGGCTCAGAAAGGTGCAGGCCTTCACCCAAATCATGTCCTCTGAAAGAACCTACCCCTTTTTCATCATGAAGTGCCTGTCTTTGCTCAGAAATTTACATTGTCTAATATTAATATAACTACTCTAACTTCCTTTTAATTAATATTTGCATGATATATCTTCTATCTTTTTCGTTTAACCTATTTATGTATTTGTGTTAGTCTCTCAGTCGTGTCTGATTCTTTGTGACTATATGTACTATAGCCCACCAGGCTCCTCTGTCCGTGGACTTCTCCAGGCAAGAATACTGGAGTGGATAGCCATTTCCTTCTCCAGGGCATCCTCCCAACTCAGGGACTGAACCCATGCCTCCTGCATTACAGGCAGATTTTTTTACCATCTACCAGGACATTTAAAGTATGTTTCTTGTAGGCAGCATATGATTCTTTTGAAATTTTTCAAAAATTCAATTTGACAATCTCTGCTTCTTTTTTGGTAGAGTTCAAACCACTCTACCAAATAATCACATGTTTAATGTGATTATTGATAGGTAAACATACTTTGGCCACCTGATGCTAAGAACTGACTCATTTGAAAAGACCCTGATGCTGGGAAAAATTGAAGGCAGGAGGAGAAGGGGATGACACAGGATGAGATGGGTGAATGGTATCACTGACTCAATGGACACGAGTTTGAGTAAGCTCCAGGAGTTAGTGATGGACAGGGAGGCCTGGCATGCTGCAGCCCATGGAATCACAAAGAGTTGGACACAACTGAGCGACTGAACTGAACTAAGCCTATCAGTTTTTTATTCATTATCTATTTGTCTCATCTTTGTTCTCTGTTTCTCTTTTCTGCCTTCCTTTCAATAATTTTTATTATTATTACATTTTATCTCCTCTGTTGGCTTATTTCCTATAATCTCCATTTTGCTATTTTTTGGTTGCCTTAAGGGTCTATATGACATATCTTTAACATGTAACAGTCTGATCTCAAGTAAAATCATACCATTTCACATATAAGAACTTTACAACAGTATACTTCCATTTCTACCAGTATTAATCCAATTGTCATATATTTTACCTATACAGATGTTATAAACCTATGTGCACTGGAACAATATAAATATGTTGTTACAATTATTTAACAGTCAATTATCTCTTTAAATAATAAGAAATACATATTTGCCAATGTAGTTACCATTTTTGCTCTTTCTTCCTTTTTTAATCATTTTTGGCTTGTGATGTGATTAATTCTTTCAGCTTTTGTATATGTGAAAAGTATTTTGCCTTCACTTTTTTTGGAAGGTATTTTTGCAGGGTAAAGAAATCTAGGTTGGCAATTTTTTCTTTCAATATATTAAGGTACATAACTCTGCACCTTCAAATTTGCATAGCTTATGAGAAGAAATTGGCTGTTATCATAATCAGTATTCCTCTATATCTTACAGCTTTACTGTCTGGCTGCTTTTATTATAATTCTCATTATCACTGGATTTGAGTAACTGGATTATAATGTGTCTTGATATAGTGTCCTTCATATTTCTTGCACCTGGATCTGTCAGATTGTGAGTTTCATCAAATATGGAAAAGTGTTTAGCTATTAGTTCAAATAAACATTTTTACCCCTCCCTCTCCTTTGGGAACTTCAGTTGTATGTATATTAGGTTTCTTGAAATTGCCCCAAATCATTAATAATCATTTTTTTTTTCATCCCTTTTTTCTGTGTATTTCCTTTTGGAGATCTTTTAATCCTATGTCTTCATAGTCTAACTTTTTCCTTCTATAATATCTAGACTAATTTAGTCTTATCTAGTGGATTTTACATTTCAAGCATTGTAGTTTTCATCTCTAGAATTCAATTTGGGGTTTTATTATGCATTCTATATCTCTACTTTCTAAACATTGAAATCCTTTTTATGATTATTTTAACATTTTGTCTTCAACTTCTAATACTGATGTCAGTTCTGGATTGGTTTCAATTAATTGATTACTTTCATCACTATGGGTTTTGTCTTCTTGCCTCATTTTATGCTTGACCATCTTTATTTGGGTTCCAGACATTATGACTTATGCCCAGTGTATATTGTGTATTTTTGTATTCCTATAGAACTCTTAGACTTTTCTTTGGGGACATAGTTAAATTATTTGGAAACAGGTTGGTCCTTCTGAGTCTTGTTTTTAACTTATTGTAATGAGTTGAATAGTGTCCCACCCCCAAAAAACTCATGTCCACTTGAAAGCTCAGAATGTGACTTTACTTGAAAATACAGTGTTTGCAGATATAATTTAGTAAACATGAAGTTATACTGGATTAGGGTGGCCCCTAAATCCTATGACTGGTGTCTTTATAAGGTTCTGGAAATGCATAGAGAAGAATGTCATGTGACGATGGAGGTAGAGATTGGAGTAATGCGTCTATAAATGAAGGAACACCAGGAACGGTCAGCAACCACCAGAAGCCAGGAGAGAAACACGGGATAGATTCTCCCTCACAGCCTCCACAGAAAGCTAACCCTGGTGACAATTTGATTTCAACTTTCTAGCCTCCTGAACTGCAAGGGAACAGATTGTTGTTTCAGGCCACCTAGTTTCTGGTTATTTGTTATGGTAGCCCTAGGAAGCTAGCTCCAATGTGCTAGGCAGATCCAGTGTACCATCTAATCTAGGTATAATTCTTCCCACTGAAGCAAGACCCTTTTGAGTATTCTATCCGGTGCCCCACAAATTCTGAGGTTTTTCAGTCCAGCTGGTGAGCACAGGCATTATTCCTAGTCATGTTCACCCTAATCCTCTCAAATGGCTCTTTTCCTGCCACTTTTCTCATGCATAGACTCTGAACAGCCCTCATCAAATACTTGAAGGCAACCCTCCACACAACTCTGGAGTTCTGTCCATTTGGGCAGCTCTTTCCTTTCCAATACTTTAACCACCTGATGCAAACAGCCAATTCTTTGGAAAAGACCCTGATGCTGGGAAGGATTGAAGGCAAAAGGAGAAGAGGGTGACAGAGGATGAGATGGTTGGATTGCATCACCAATTCAGTGAACATGAACTTGGGCAAACTCCAGGAGATAGTGAGGGACAGGGAGACCCGGCGTGCTAAAGTCCACAGGGTCACAAAGAGTCAGACACGACTTAGCGACTGAACAATTCCTCTCTAGAAGTGTGTCCCTGTAACTCCAACTATCTTGCCTCCCTTAACTCCTTCCCTCTCCTCAATTCAGACTCAATTAGGCTCTACCTGGACTCTTCCTCCCTGGACTGACTGTTGCTGCTGCTTAGTCGCTGTCTTGTCTGACTCTTTGTGACCCCACAGACTGTAGCCCACCAGGCTTCCCTGTCCATGGGATTCTTAGGAATACTGGAGTGGATTGCCATTTCCTTCCCCAGGGGATCTTCCCAACCCAGACATCAAATCTGCATTTCCTGCTTGTCAGGCGAATTATTAACCACTGAGCCACCTGGGTGGAGAAGGAAATGGCAACCCACTCCAGTGTTCTTGGCTGGAGAATCCCAGGGACGGGGGAGCCTGGTGGGCTGCCGTCTAATGGGGTCACACAGAGTTGGACACGACTGAAGCAACTTAGCAGCAGTAGCAGCAGAGCCACCTGGGAAGCCCTGTACTGACTGAGAACTCTCCTAAGGCAGAGAGTTGGGGCAATCGCAGGTCTCGCCTTGTCGGTTTCCCTTCTTCTCAGGAACCACTATCCTTCATTGCCTGATGTCCAATGTCCCAGTGTTCCATAGTTTCTTTTTTCAGTTGTTCAGGTGGGAGGATAAATTTATTCCCTGTTTATCCTTCTTGGGTATAAGCATAAATGCCAAAATCATAAGATCTCAAAGTCCTAAAATCTAAAAGTCTTACAGGGATTATTGAACCAGAATCTCAAAGTGTTAGGCTTTTAAAACATGGCAAGTTGGGTCTTAGCTCGATCAAAGGACTGGATACTTTCTGATAATGATCACTGACAATAGTTATCAAGTATAAGTTATGCCAGGGACTGTGCTCAGTAATTTGCACACATTTTGCCCTTTTGTCCCCATGACAACCCTAGGGAGTGAGAACTAGTATTTCACCTGACTTTCCAGGTGCTTAGTGAGTGTGAGTCATTGCTGAAGGTCAGTGATTACAATGACCTTGTAATCAACAGGGTCTGAACACAGCCTCGATCTCTTTGCTCCGAAGTCCATGAACTCAGCCTCTCTGCTAGTGTGCCTCCCTCAAGGCCTCTCTGCTGAGTGCCCACCCTTCCTCTGTGCACACCTCCAGTGATGGGGAGCTCATTACCCCTCCCCAGGGCTGCCCATCCATCCTGGCGGTGGACACATCTCTCCTGTTATTCCTAAATCTGCCCTGGGAGACCCCTCAGGAGAAGATAACCTTCACCTGGGACTCCAGTAGGGAGGGGGAGCAGCTGCCCGAGGTGGGACAGCGCTCACACAGGAGCGGAGGGTCTCGGGTTAGAGGAGCCCCAGCTGCAGCCCCTCCCTGTGATAGAGAGGAGGGGGGTTCATCCTGAGGGAGGGAATCAGCCTAGACGTTGGCAGCAGGAGTTCTCAAAGACGAGTGAAGATGAGCCCAGAGCACTGGGCGCTGCGGTGGGGGGTGGACTGTGATACAGAACAGCTCCCCAGCAGTCAGAGCACGGGGCCCAAAAAGACCGGAATCCTAATGCTGTGCCTTCAATTTCTTGGCTCTTCTCCCTGAAAACTTACTCTACAAAATGTGCCTTTGTACCATCCATCCTCCCAGATGGCTTTTTAAGTGAAGCTTTTTTGTTAACTGGGAGAAGAAAAAGGAGGGGTGGGAGGAGAGGGAGGAGAGGGAAGTGGGGTGAAGCTGCAACCACCAGCACTGGAGACAAAGTCAGAAGAACAGTGAATGGGAGGATGGGGCAGGGGAGCCCAGGGGTCCAGGAAGGGGCAGAACAGGCCTCCCTGGATGGGAGAGAGAACGGAGTCACGTGACAGAGTCCCAGGCACAGGCGCTGGTGGTGTCCCGGCCCCACTGTGAGCCCAGCTCTGGGTGAGCACTTTGGCCTCACTGACCCAACACGTCCTCACACAGCCTGCGTGCAGGTCCTGGGACCGTCCTCATCCACACAGGAGGGGCTCAGAGAGGTGCAGGCCTTCACCCAAAGTCACACAGCTGGAGAGAGGCAGACTCAGGACTCCAGCCCAGGACTGGAGGACTCCAGAGCCCCACTCTTACCCAGGAATCACACAGCCCCTCCCAGACTGCCAGCCGGGAGAACCAAAGAGATCAGCCCCACTGCCGTGCCACTGCCCTCAGGCCTCAGTTTTTCCATCTGTACAATGAGGCGGTTGATGGAACTCCCTGGTTCCAAGCCTGAATCCACAACAGACTCTCCTGGGGGCTTTTCAGCAATACTGAGGTCTGGGCCCAACCTCAGTATCTGGATTTTTTAAAGCCCTGCCTTATCCCAGGACATTCTAACTTGCACAGGGTCACACTGCACCCCCTCAGGTGAATTCTCAAGGTGAGTTTCTCCGGAGCCAATCATGGAAGAAGGTTGAGAGAGAAGATTGGCTGTTACAGCACAGCCCAGCCAGCCCAGTGGGAGGGTCTGTGACGGATTCTGCTTCCACATTCACATCTGGAGGCCTCTTTCATCCCCTCCTCCTTAGCACAGCCTCTAAGCCAGACGTCCAGGAGCCATGATGGATCACCTCTGTGATGGTCGCAGATGGCTCCTCCACCACCCAGTGCCAGCTGCCCCAACCCAGTGTCTACAGCAGCAACTCAGTGAACAGTTATGAATGTGAAGAAGAGAGTGTGCCTGGGGAGTGGGGCTCTGAGATGGGGATGTCACAGCAGAAATGCCAAGCTGGCTTCCTCGTGTGGCCCTCTTATAGGCCTGGCGTGCATTTTCCCAGTTATCAAGTGAATACATACACACACATTCACACACTTTTGTTGCCTTTCCAACCCTAAGGACAAGCTGGATTTTTCAGGTTCCTTAGCAGTTCCCAAATAAATTGCAGGAATGACTGAGAAAGGGCAGAGGTGGAGACACAGGCATGCCACTTGCAGACAGGGGCTTTGTCTCTCCTAAGGAAGGGGTATCTGCCCATTTCCCAGAGGGGCAGAGCAAGGCAAGGTGTGAGGCCATCGTCAGAGGATTTCACAGTGGAAGGAGAAGCCTCTCTCCTGCCCACCTGGTCCAGGAGCCTCAGAGCTCACATTCCAACACTTACTCCCAACCTGCTCCTCCCTAGGGTTCCCAAACCCAGGAAAGTGCTCAGAATCCCTCCCCTCATCACTCCCCAAAGTTCAATTCAGCCATTCCTGCCCCCATTCATTCACTGAACTTACCAAGGCCCACTGTGTGCCTGCCCTGTACCTGGGGCACAGCCATGACCGAGGCAGCTCCCCTCCCTGCCCTGACATTCGGGGTCACAATCTAACGCCAAGAAGGGAGCACATAAGTGCACAGATGATGAATTAAAGCTGTGCAAAGGGCCGTGCCTGGTGCCCAAAGCTATAGAGCAAGAAGGGGAGAAGAGACCCTAGGCAGAGGGGACAAGGGTGCAGAGACCCCCCCACCCCCACCAGGTAAGGAGAGCTGGGGGTGCTTTTCTGCAGAGGGAAGCCCACAGTTCCCAGCTCTGAGCAGCCACATCAGCTTCACAGTGAGCCTGGGTCCTCCCAGCCCAGGGTCATCTGACTGAACACTGTGACCCCATTTCCGGTATCTAAAATACTGCAGTTAATTTGCAGCCCCAGCTGGCCCCACCCATGAGCAAGGTGTGCCCTCTAAGGCCCCTGTACTTCCTCCCACTAACCACCACCTCTCTGCACCCCTACTGACCTCCTACTTCTCCCCTTTCTCAGCCTCCCCTGTGGTCTGAGATACCCGGAAGGTCCCCTGACTCCTCTGGATGTTGAGGGTCTCCTGGGGGTCTGTGGGGATGGGCTCGTATTTGAAACCCTGTTGAGAGGCCCCTGGTGTCTTCCGGGCCCCTTTGGGGACAGTGCCCTGGTCTGTAACCGGCAGCATCACCCCCCAGCAGGGGACCCAGCAAGAGAAAGGACTGTCACCTAATGAACCCACAAGGACCAGCTGGGGACCCTGAGGGGAGGAATTCCTGTCCCGTGAACCTCCATCCTCAGGCAGATGAATTTCTGCCCACCCATCCTCTGATCCCTGTATGGGGTCTCCCTGGACCAGGACAATGTAAGGACTGTAGTCAGGGCTCAGGGGCATGTTCTGGAAGCCCTGGTGGCAGCAAAAAGCTGGGGGTGGGGGGTGGGCAGAGCAGACGCAGTCGAGGGGATGTGGCTCCAGTCAAATCCATATCCTCTCTGATGCTACCTCTGGTCCTGAGCATGGGCAGGAGGTGACTCGGAAAATTCCAGAGGAGGAGGACTGTCGGGAATCCAACAGCCCCTGGGACATCTGATCATGGCGCTGCCACTGTGACAAGGACGCTGCTAACAGCATGCCGGGCACCGTGCCAGGACTATGTCCTCCTCACAGCATCCTCACAGCAGCCTCTGGTGGGAGGGGCCCATTTTAGATGAGGAGACCAGGTCTCAAGAGCGGAACTGTCACTGGCCTGGCCCCACTTTAGGTACCTCTTGGCTCCAGTGTTGCCTGGAACCTCCAAGTGTTCAAGCCGACACCACTTCATCTGTAAAATGTAAAATCTGCCCGTGTCCTGAGGGTGGCATGGCAGTGGTGACTGTCCCTTTTAGAGCAAGTCTGTGGAGGCAAGTGATGAAGTACCAGGTCCCCCAAGGCCAGCCTTGTCTGAGGTGCCCATTAGGGAACAAATGTGGCCCAGCTGTACACCGGCTCGGGATGTGCTGAGGAAATCGCTCCAAGGACAATGAAATGAAGGGAGAATCCATCAGCCTGGCAGGGGGCAGGGAGGCGCCCGCCGTCTTGAGGCCGGGCTCCTGCGGGTGAGCGGTGGCAGGTGGGGAGGCCAGGTCTCTCAGGGGTCCTTCCAGAGACAGGAACTGCCGGGTTCAGATGATTCTCCTGACTCAAATTCGTTCCGTGAGATTTAATTTTAGGATTTTTTTTTTTTTTTTAACTGCTGGCAACAGAGAAGGTCTCTTTTTCTTGTGAACTTGAAATAGTAAGAAGGTCAGTCTGAAACTGTGAGGGCCTTCAAGAGAAGAGGTGCCTTCAGCTCAAGTTTAAGTGGGTTTGTGGCACCTAGTATCCACTTTGGAAGAATAATAGCAAGAACGTAGAGGGTCTATGTATGTGCCTAAGCTGTTCTATGGAGAAGGAGATGGCACCCCACTCCAGTACTCTTGCCTGGAAAGCCCCACGGACGGAGGAGCCTGGTAGGCTGCAGTCCACGGGGTCGTGAAGAGTCGGACACGAATGAGTGGCTTCACTTTCACTTTTCACTTTCATGCATTGGAGAAGGAAATGGCAACCCACTCCAGTGTTCTTGCCTAGAGAATCCCAGGGACGGAGGAGCCTGGTGGGCTGCCGTCTATGGGGTCTCACAGAGTTGGACACAACTGAAGCGACTTAGCAGCAGCAGCAAGCTGTTCTAAACACTCTACACATACATTTACTTATTTACTTCTCAGCACAACCTTGTGAAACAGGCATTATTATTCCAGTTTAACAGAGAGAGAAACTGAGACACAGAGAGGTTAAGTTAGACCCCTAAGTTCATACAGCAACTAAGCCCCAGAAACAAAATTCACACTAAGTTGTCTGGCTTAAGAGGGAGGTCCTTAACCACCTTGACACAGTGTACCTGCATGAAACACAGGGAAGAAAGACAAAGCAATAAATACAAATGATGGAGAGTCTGAACAAAAGATGTAAGCAAGGGAATTGCACTGCCAGCTTGTCTTTTTAAAAAGCACTTGGCCATTCAGGCTTCAGCAAATAGTCACTAAACACCTACTGGGCATCAGGCCCTGTTCTGGGCACTGGATGGGCTGGAGGAAGGGAGACTATCCAGGAAGTGATTGCAATACGTCGGTAATAAATAATGAAGACCCAGGGGAGAAGGGACATGCCCTGCACACAGCAGGTGGGATGGAACCAGCTCCGATGACTCCCTGCCTAGAGATACATGCTCCAAGCTGCTGCCTGTTCTTATCAAGGGGATCTTGGAAGCCTCAGAATTTGATTTGATTATCAAATTGCTAGAAAACAAAAACCATAGGCCATGGTTCTGTGCGCAGATGACACAATGAAGTATAAGTTGAGGCCAATCAAATAGTTAAAAACAACAACAACAAAAACAGTAATACTCAGGGCTGTTGAGTGTGCAGTGAGACAAGCATTTTCACACAAAGCAGCTATGGGGAGTGTCCATCAGGGCAATCATTCAGGAAAGTGATTAAACACTTAGGGTGATTTCGCTTCTAGGAATCCATCCTGAAAAAGAGACCAGAGATTCAGGCAAAGGTAATGCCAAACATGCTGCGATGCATGGGGTCGCAAAGAGTCAGAGACTGAGCGACTGATCTGATCTGAATGCCAAACGATGTACATCACAGCCTAATGATGTAGAAGACCGAAACCCTGTAACCCTCTAAATGGGCTTCCCTTGTGGCTCAGCTGATAAAGAATCTGCTTGCATGCAAGAGACCTGGCTTTGATCCCTGGGTTGGGAATATCCCCGGAGATGGGAAAGGCTCCAATATTCTGGCTGGGAGAATTCCATGGACTGTATAGTCCATGGGGTCACAAAGATTTGGACACGACTGAGTGACTTTCACTTTCACTAATCCTCTAAATATCCAACCTTAAGGGATAATGATAAAGTTTGATGCATCTGAAGGCTGATCTACTATGCAGTCATAACATGCTTTTGAGAAAATTTTAATGATATAATAGTGAATAGAAAAAAACTGAGTAAATGTATAATTACTTTATTGCAAGTATAAGTCAACACAATTTCAATTATAATACAATTATAAAATTCAGTACATACATGGTAAAAGATTAGAAGGTGATAATTAAAATAACAAAAATAATAAAAAGCTACGGTTTATTGAGAACCTGCTATGTGCAGGGCACCGTAGTAAATGCTTTACACGTATTGCTGTGCTGTGCTTAGTCACTCAGTCATGTCCGACTCTTTGCAACCCCATGAACTGTAGCCCACCAGGCTCCCCTGCCCATGGGGATTCTCCAGGCAAGAATACTGAAGCAGGTTGCCATGCCCTCCTCCAGGGATCTTCCCAACCCAGGGATCAAACCCAGGTCTCCCTCACTGCAGACGGATTCTTTATCATCTGAGCAACCAGGGAAGTCCTTATACATATTAGTTCATCTAATTTTCAGGACAACCCTGTATCATTTTATTTCTACTTCATAGGTAGGAAAGTGAGGCACTGAGAGGTTGAGTGACATGTCCCATATCACAAAGCTAAGCTAAACCAGAAGTTCACTCCAGGTCTGGCAAATTCCAAAATCCTTGCATTATCACTGTTAATTGCTCTGCCAAGCTGGGGGAACCAAGGCAGTTGGCTTACAGCAGAACCCGAGCACCAGCAATCTTGAGAACCATCCTGAATCTCTGGACTCGTTATGAGTCCTGTACAGGGACTTAAGCAGGGGAGTAACATGGACCCTGGCCCTTAGGGTGTCTTAGACCAGGACTGAGATAACTCAGCAGGGTTACCTATGAGCTGCTCCTGTCCCCCTGCGTCCTTTCTCGTACTTTGTGCCCCAGCAATACCAACTTGCTTGCAGTTCCCTGCACACTTGGTACTGTTTCTTCCCTCCATCCCTTCGCTCATGCTGTGTCCACTGCCTGACATGCCCTCTCCTCTACATGCCTCGACTGCCCTGTGAACTCCTCTGCTTCCCTCAGCACCCCAGCTGAAATGCCACCCTCTCCAGGAATCCTGCGCTCTTGCCCTGAGTGGAAGGAGTGCCTCGGGCACCTTCAGGAATGGTCCTCAGCTCTAGGTGTTGCTGTAGTCTGTTTAGGTATCTCTCCTAATGAGACCCAGGGGATGGGGACCATGTTTCTCATCCCGCTGATACGTGATGGTATGATCTGGTGGTCAGAGCCTGGGCACTGGGGGCAGAGAGCTCCAGTTCTAGCTCAGCGTCACCACTTACAGTTGGACGAGGAGCAAATGAGTTTGTCATGCAGCATCTAGGTTCCCTAGTGTTTCAAATAGGGTGATGCTGACACCTACCTGTCAGGGCCTGTGAGGAGGAAGGGAGTGAGTACTGGCAGAGGGCTAGGAGGCAGGAAACAAGCATCTCCTGTTATCTCTCTGACTCCCCAGGGTCCTCTCAGAGCCTGATCCAGAGTCAATAAACGTTTGAATGATTAAGTGACTATTTTGGCCTGACATTGACAACCATTCAAAGCTCCCATCTCCAGGAGCCTAAGCCCTTTGCTCAGTATCTCTGCCGTCTTCACCCAGCAAGAGACCGCATGTCCCCACATCACCACCACCCTGGCTGTGGCCCCAAACGCTGACCACACAGAGGCACCAATGGGCACCAGGGCCCTCTGGCTTCCGATTGAGCTTGGCCCCTGGGAGGACCAGCAGGAGATCAGAGGCAGAGGAGGTCAGGTGTTTTATCTCCCTGTCTCCCTCCCTAGTGTCTGAGGAGCAGGTGCACCCTCTCCCAAAGGCCACAACCCCCATGGGGCACCCTCCCCGCCTTGCAGCTCTCCCTGCCTTCCTTCAGGCTCAGGCACAGTGAAGACTCCTGTTGTTGACAGCCTGGGCCCCACACCTTCCCTGTGTTTCTCTAACTCCGCCCATACCCTCATCAGCGGTGTCCCCTAAAGTGCCCTGCGTGGGGAGCCCTCTGTCTCCTTGCAGGGACCCTGACCCGACCCAGCACCCCCCACCTCTCCCCTACACCACCCTGCACTCTGACCTAACTGCACGCTGACCTTGACACTGGCTCTGCAGGGAGGGTCTGTGCCTTCTTTTTCAGCCACACCCTCCCTGGTGCAATACGCAGACACCTTCCCAGACTCACTTCCTCCGACCTCAGGGCCTTTGTGAGTACCTCACTGGGGCAGCTCCCACCTCATCTACCTGACCTCTCATGTTTGAGTGACTGTGCTTGGTGTATGTCGGTAGAATACCCTGGTTCAAATTCCACCTCTGTTCTGGTACCATCTCTGTGAACTCAGCCAAGTCATTCACCTCTCTGAGCTTTAAGTTTCTCACCTATGAAATCGGCATCATCATATGGACCCTTTGTGAACTTTGGAGGCTGAAATGAAATGACAAATGCAAAGCCCTGTGTGCATAGGAGAGGCTCAGTAAATGGTGGTGATGGTATTGCCACTGAAATGATGGTGATTATGATGATTATAATGCGTCTGTCCTCCTCCCCTACAGCGAGCCCCTAAGGGCACGAACTGTACCTGATTCAATATTGTGTCCCTAAGGCCTAGCTCAAGGCCAGAACCCAGTGGGTGCTCAAGAAAAGATGCTCACCACGCAGACAATTCATTCCACAAAATAAGTATTGACAGGCGCTGTTCCAGACGCTGGAAATGCAGCGATAAACAGACAGATACAAATCCTTGCCCTTGAGGATCTGAACAGCTCTGGGGCAGAAGCTGGAACTGAGTGGCCTGGAAAGAAGCACAGATTCCAGAATGTTCGAGCACGGGGGTTGGGAGATGTAGCAGCGCCCCAGCAACCCCGACCCGGAGCCCCTCAGGCACACCTGAGCTCATCAGTAGCTGCTGTGGGCAGTTCCTGAGAATCCTCTCAGCTTCCCTGGGCTACCCCGGCTTTCTCTGCCCCATGGGAGCCCGTTCAGCCCAGGAGCGTGGTCAACTATAGGGAAGGCGGATTTTGTGCTCACAGAGGTGACCCTCACCCAGGAAAGGATGTGTGCCACCTGACTCCCCTGTGGGTCCCTGGCAGGATGGCCCCACCGCCCACAGCAGCATCTGTGCTCAATGGCTGCATCTTTGTCTCACTCGTCTCCCTCCCTCTCTCTCTTCTCTCTCACCTGTGCCTAATGAGGTCACCTCCCAAATAAACCACTAGGGACTGTTTGGAAAGCAACCCTGAATATTCACTGGAAGGACTGATGCTGAAGCTGAAGCTCCACTACTTTGGCCACCTGACGTGAAGAACCTACTGATTGCAAAAGACCCTGATGCTGGGAAAGACTGAGGGTAGGAGGATAAAGGGGCGACAGAGGATGACATGGTTGGCTGGCATCACCGACTGGATGGACATGAGTTTGAGCAAACTCTGGAAGATAGTGAAGGACAGGGAAGCCTGGCGTGCTGCAGTCCATGGGGTCACAAAGAGTTGGACACAACTGAGCAACTGAACACCAACAACCCACACAGAGGCTATCTAGGTCCAAGCTCATCATTGTGCCTCTGAGGAAACATATCCGGACAGAACCAGTAACTCAGCCAGTTCCAGGGCAGTTTGGGGCAGAGCACGCTCCCCACTATGACCCCCCACCATGGCGGCTACAAAGGGCAGAGTCCACAAGAAGATTGGGGGGGGGGTTGGGAGGGGAATTGGGAGGGTTACCTTCTGCCTTCCCTTCCCTGAGCCGCATGCTGAGCATTTTAAAATTCTTTGGTTTTCCAACTAAAAGATGTGGAGAACAGGTAATGCAATTACTTCTACATAAGCGTGTACAGGAATTAAATGTTCCAGCACCGCTCCCCTGCACTCTTAAACGGAGCTGTGTTTACTTCCAAATGGGGTGCCTTCTGGGCACACTCATCTGGGCTGCGGTGCTGCTCCACGCAGCTTGAGAAAGACCATCACATCCCCTCATTCTGCCTTCCTTTTCAGGGGTCTGAGGCATTTCACACTCACCTGGTCTTGGGAGGACCTCCAGGCTTCACCAGGCTCCACCCGTGGGTCTGGGAGCAGTGGAGTTCTTCTTCTGTCCTGATGGATCCATGGAGGCTCAGGGAGGTGCACAGCATGGCAGGGCAGAGCAGAGTCTAGTCACAGGCTCCTCTAGCTTCTGGCCTCACTGCTTTTCCTGTCTCATCGCACATTTAGAAGCCGAGTCTCACTATTCCTCAAACACATGAAGTGCATTCCTATCCCAGGACCTTTGCACTATCTGTTGCCTCGATCCAGACAGACACAATCTTCCCCCACCCCGTTTTTAATGGCTTGTTCCTTTTCTCACTCAGGTCCTGCTCCAAGTTCTTCTCATCAGGGTGATCAGGTATCAAGGAGGGCTGCCCTGAAGAGGTGGCCATGGGGCTGATCCGAAGCCTGGAGGCTTGGTGTAGGATGGAGCAGCCTCCTGTGCTGGTTGAGGGTGTGGCCAGGATAATGATTAAATCCTAAAGTCTTGTGATTCTGACTTGAAATTTTTTGGTCTTAAGATTCTATTAAGTGATAAGTCAAGGGCTGAGGGGTCTAAGACTCCAGGGTTTTAGGCTGTTGGGTGCTAACAGGCTGAGATCTCGCCTGCGAGAACTTGCTTCTGGAGGAAAGACCGTCAGACCCTTCCTTTTGCCGAGAGTAGGTTTTCCCTCTTCCTGCCGCCTCCCCCAGTGCTGTGTGAATGGGGCTCTTTGTGGCGTGGAGAATGCAAATTTATTCTGCAGTTCCAATGTCAGGCGCTTGCCTTATCTGTGTGTTCCAGTTTCCAGAACAAATATTGGAAGACAAGTCTGTGGAGATTTTCTGTATGTACATGAGTTAATTCCTCCAGCCAGGAGCTCGTCCAGACACGGATTGTAACACAGGGCACCATTCCCGCGCTCACTGCTGGTGACTGGGCTGCAGCGAGCCCAGCAGGGGGATGTGGGCTCTGACTCCAGGGGGCTGGGGGAGACGCTTGTGTGCTGAGGCTTCAGGCCCAGGGTGAGCTTCCAAGTGAGACAGGGCAGAGCTCACCAGCTCAGTCCCGTGACCTCTTCCCAATCCTCTTGGATTCAGTTTCTTCGGGGACCGAGGGTCTGACCCTCCCAGTCTGCCCGGTGGTTCAGACGGTCAGAGGAAACTCCCAGGACTGAGGCAGGTAATGAGCATCAATCCACAATCCTCCTCTCATCACATCTGGGGGCGGGCGCTGCTCCAGAGCTTCACACAGGCTCCCTGCTCTCCCAACCTGGGGGTAGGGGGGCACCATCATCACCCCACTTCACAGATGAGGAAAGCGAGGCACAGGGAGGTAAATGACTTGGCCACATCAGACCGCTGCTCTAAGAACCTGTGAACAGATGTAGAAATATTTAAGTTTTTCTAGCAACCCTCCTAGCCGGGTGCCCAGGGACTGGCTGCACTTCAGCCTGTCCTGAGGGCCTGTTCCTTGTCCTGCTGTGAGGATGCTCAGGTTGTAGCCAGAAGACAGTGAGATGCAGGTGATGCCCCCAGGCCTTTGCTCCTGCTGCGCCCTCTTTCCCCTGTCCCCAACCCCGGTTTATCTGGGAAACTCCCACCCACAAGGTTTTGTCATTCCTTGAGGTCACAAGCCCGGCAGCAGGAAGCAGGCCGGAGGCTCTGAGCCTGCTCCAGGCTGCCAGGACCTCCCCTTGGGGTGAATGGAGGAGCGGTTCCCTCTGGGGGCTGTAAGGTGCCCCTCCCCTCCCCCACATCAGTCCCTCCTTCCTTCCTGCAGCCCCGAGACGCCTCCTCTGTCACAAACCCCAGCACGGCCGCTTAGTCTTGTCAGTTAACTCTGAATGGATCACAGGAGCCTTACCTGAGATTTACAAGGACATGCTTAGGCACCAGGTGATTAACTCAAACCAACAGGCGATGCACGTGGAGTGTGTTAACCCACGAGCCTGGGCGGCGGCCTTCAATCCCTGTATGTCCCCTCGGAGACTCAGCGGTGGCCGGCAGCCCAGCTCCTATCGATTAGCAAACCTTAAGACATTTATGACAAGTTGGAATTAATTGGCCACAGTGAGGGATGAGTTTGACTCAGGCCAAGGTTCTGTGGCCCCGACGAGGTGAGCCTGGAAGGGGGAAAAGTCTGTAAAGGAAGCTCCAGCCACTCGGACACTGAAGCCGCCGTCCCTCCAGGCTCTCCCGGGGTCTGTCCTGGCCGGGTTCACTCACCCATACCATTGCCCCAGCTTCTCATCTCGCAGGCTCTGATCCTCCCTCTTGCCCTAGTGGCAGACTGGCCAGAAACCTGCCATGGCTCCCTGTCTCCCCAGAGAGACGGCCTTGGCCTGGCACCCACTCTTGCATCAGGGCACGGTGCCTCTGCCTGGCCTGGGTGGGACACACCCAGAGCCAATACCCATCCAATGTGCAGGGCTGCCCAGTCCCCAGGACCGTCCACCTACCAGGGCAGGGGGGCCAGTAATCACATGTGTTTGAAGGTATTTTCTCTGAGTTGGGGTCATCTCCTGGATCCCTCAGCAGAGCCTACCTCATAACTGCATTGCAGTGTCTGGGGGTGGCAAGACTGTCTGGACCCGTGCAGGACTGGGTGAGCACAGGAAGGTCAAACCATGGCTCCTGGAGACATCCCCCCCCTCCACCCCTCTCTCCAGCCAACTCACAGGTGCTGAGGGCAGGAGACCACTGGGTGGACCCTGACTCCAGGGTCCTTTGCCGCTACCTCTGACCCACCAGCCAATTCTTAGGTTCTTCCTCCAAAATACACTCCTCTCTGGCCTCGTCTCTTTCTCCTGCCCTGGTCCAGACTTCTCATCTGCTAGGTTCCCCACCAGCCTCCTGCCTTCACCCCTCCCTGGTTCCAAGCCACAGCCCCCTCAGAGGAGTCAGATCATGTCACTTTTTGCTGAGAACTCACCCCTGCCTGGGCTTCCGAGGTGGCATTAGCGGTTAAAAACCTGCCTACCAATACAGGTAGATGTAACAGACTTGGGTTCAATCCCTGGGTTGGGAAGATCTCCTGGATGAGGGCATGGCAACCCACTCTAGTATTCTTGCCTGAAGAATCCCATGGACAGAGGAGCCTGGGGATCTATGGTCCACAGGGTCGCAAAGAGTCGAACGCGACTGAAGTGACAGCACACACGTGCACACCCCTGCCTCCCAGTAAACTTAAAATCAAATGCAAGCTCCTTACCACCTGGCCTGTGGGACCTGGACCCTGCCCGCATCCATTCCTTTGCTCCTGCTGTTCCCTCCGCCAGGAACTCCCTTCCACTAGCTCTTCTCCCGGCCCAACCCTCTCTGTCCTCAGGACTCAGCTCCAAAGCCATGTCTTCCCCAAGCACTGCCCTGAAGAGGCACCTCCCCTGTGCTGGGGTCCCCCGTATCCTCCTCCAGATTCTCCATCTGGAGAATCTGTCCCCTTGCTCTGTTCTCCTGGGGGCTGACCTTAGCATCCTTATCCAGGGGACCCTGCACCCCTCTGGCTTCCAGGTCTGGTAATAGGGCGCCCCAGCAGGAGATTAGGGAAAGAGGGAAGATCAGGGTGTTTATATTCCCAGGGTCCCTCCCTGTAGAGCACGGGGCTGGCTCCATCCCCAGGCTGCAGGTTTTATCTCTGTCAGGTGACTCCCTCCCGACATCCTCCATCGAGCTCTCTCCATCTCTAGTAGTACTAGTTCGTGCATGCTTAGTCATGTCCAACTCTTTGCAACCCCATGGACTGTAGCCCACGAGGCTCCTCTGTCTATGAGATTTTCCAGGCAAGAATACTGGAGTGGGTCGCCATATCCTCCAGGGGATCTTCCCGACCCAGGGATCGAACCCGTGTCTCCTACACTGGTAGGCAGATTCTTTACCATCTGAGCCACCAGGGAAGCTGTGTTACATCACAGGTCAGTGCATAGAGCAGACACACACTTGCATCTCCTAACATGGCACTCAGACTCGCAGGAAAGCCCAGCCAATTCTGTGGAAGTTTCATGTTAAATCTCACTGACTTTTAAATGCCTTCGCATGGCATTTCCCAAGCTAGAATCAGGTGACACCCATTTGGGAGGTGTTAACAATTGGCAACCTTACACCAGCAGTCCATATTGGCCTGTTTCTCTCATTTCACTGAGAGCCTATGACAGTTTCATCCCAGGCTGCCTTGACACCAGTTTCCAGTCTGTGCACTAGCTCAGTCAGAACTGGGGGACACGGAGCCACTGTTCCTTCTAGACCTCAAGGGGCCCAGCGTGACCCAAGCACTTAATCTCATCCCTTCCACCCAAGTCCATTCCTCTGGCCCAAACTTGCCCTTCCCTTGTCTGTGCCAGGCTTAGAATTCTGGCCCCACTCACCCCAGACCCTAGGGTCCATGTCACTATGACAGACAGTGTTTCAGTCCTGGGTCAGGAATTCAAGCCCTAATCTGTCCTGTCACCAACTCCCTGTGTGATCTGGGGCAGGTTGCCTCTCCACTCCAGGCCTCAGTTTCCCCAGCTTCTCCTTCCCCCTGGGATTCCCTTCCCCATGAACAGGTTGGATCAGATGCTCTCCTAGCATGATCCCTATTCCAGTGGTGAGGTCTTGCCCAGGGCATAGATCCTGTTGACAGTCTTCTCTCTTTGGGAGGTGAGAAAGGAGGGGGAAAACGTCATTCTGACTATGAGACATAATTATAGTGATCAGAAGGCAAGAGGCGACAGCCTCATGCTGGTCAGTGCCAGCCTGACTACAGAGATGTTTCAGTTCCCAGTGGTACTAAACTGCCTTGCTGAGCAAGACGAAGCTGTAAACACTTGGCCCTCCTCCAAGATGTGGGTTTTAGGATAAACAAAGCCAGTGAGAAGGAATGAAGCCCCTCCTTGACGACAGAGCCTTGGGGACACGACCCGTGATGACAGGAAAGGGGATGTGGGAATGGGATTGATCATCACCACCGCCAGCAGCATCGTTGTCATGGCAACTGATGTAAATAGCAGCTTACCTCTGTCCCAAGGGCTTTCTATGGACTGACTCACTTGACCCTCACCACAGGCCCCGAGGAAACAGAGCCACCATCATCTCCGCTTCGGAAGCGGAGATGAGGAGAACAAAGCTTGGAGAGGTTATGTCATTTGCCCAAAGCCACCAAGCTTGTGAGTGGTTATAAAAAGACTATAACAGGGCTTAGCCCATCACGAGCTTATGCTGCTTGTTCCAATGATGTGCTGACACCAGCGTGGCCTTCAATGTCCCCTTTTAATCAAACAGTCAAGACAAGGGCTCAGCAGCCATGAGAGTCAGGGTCTGGGGTAGGGGGAGCCAATAGCATCATACCTGCCAACGGGCACACCTGTGTCACTGGCACATCCTGGCACCTGGCCCAGGTCCTGAGGGCCCTTGCGTCTTGACTAGAGGTGAGCTGGAGGAGGGACTGTTGGTACATTTCTCTCCTCATCAGAGGCAAGTTGCCTGAGCCCCCTTCTCAGACCTCACTCCCCTTTCCTACAAGCCTGAAGTCCAGGGGCTGGATTTGCTCAGCCCCAAGGATAGGCCAGGGCACCCAGGGATGAGCTGCTCTTCCTTGCCCTGGCCCCTGTTGCAGGACTCAGCATAATGTAAGAATAATAATTGGACTCCAGATAATACAAGAAACAGAGACCAAAAAGGAAGGTATCAGATGCCTGGGGGTGGCCCTAACATGGAAGGAAAGAGGAGCAATTCAGACTCAGGGTGGAGAGCTGCCAGGTCAGCTCCTGGATCTAGAAGAGGAAACAATGCCCAGTGTTGGTGGGATCTGCCTGAGCTGGTCCCAACCCCTTGCCTGCCCTCCTTGTCCTCCAGGGCAGAGGAGAGCCTCTAAGCAAGGCCAAGTGTCATGAGCTCCTGCCGTGCAGGTCAGTTGTTTCTCCCAGCGGAAAACCAGGACACCATCAAGACAAGGACATGGGATTGATGCCAGGTGGGCAAGAGCACCAGAGTCCCTCCCCCAGCTTCCCTGGCTAGCTCAGGGGCCAACTAGGTACATCTGCTGCTCTGCCCAAGACCTCCCAGCTTCAACCTGAGCCGAGCCAGTGGTCTGACTGGCCAGGAACGCAGGCACCACCAACCTGGAGGGACGTTAAAGCTATCCAGAAAGGTTGCCCTGGGGGAAATAATAATAATCAGTTAACCCATCTTCTTAGCACTGAGTCCCAAATTCTGATGATGAAGAATGGGGAGGAGGAGGTAGAGGAATGGGGTGAGTAGGAGGAGGTAGAGGAATGGGGTGAGGAGGAGGAGGTAGAGGAATGGGGTGAGGAGGAGGAGTAGGGGAAAGAAGAGAAGGTACAGGTCTATGTCTGGAGCGGTTGTAAGCACTCCGTGCATTAGACACAAAGCACGGGCGTGTCGTGCATCCCTCCCCTCCCCCGCACCCCCCGCCATCACTGCCTGTGTGTTCTTCAAGGGCACAGTTTCTGGTACCAAAGGCTGATAGAGATTTCTCAACGAGGAGCCTAAATCAAGGGAATGAAAGGAATGACTCTGCAGTGACAGACTCTCTGCACCCGTAGGCTGGTCAGGCAGCTGAGACGGGAGGGTGGGGGGTTGAATATAACCAGGGAGTTGGAGGCTGGGGAGTTCTGTCCAGCATGTGGGTGACCCAGCCATGTGGGCGACCTCTATCAGCCACTTGTGATGACATTTCTCAATAAGGAGCAGTCCCATGAGTGTTGGAGTGTTTATTTTATAGGTGAGGAAAGTGGGGCTCAGCAAGATGAAGGATAGGAGCCCACTCTCTCTGAATTCATCAAGGGTAGTCAGGACTCGAGCCCAGAACTCTGACGTTTCATGGTGCGCGTATCAGATCCTCGATGCTGGATAGACTGATTTAACCCCATGGCCACCAGTGAGGTCTGGTTTTGATGCTTCTGAAAAAGGCACTTCCTCTTGTATCTGCCACGTGAGCCCAGAGAACTTCTAAGAAATGATGAGATTAGAGGAGGACGTGGACAAGGCTCCCCGCTGGTGTCCCTAGTCACGGCCGCATTCACAAACACCTGTCCACTGTGAACGCGAGGATACCCCATCACACAGCCAAGGTCAGACAGTGTCTTCACGTCCTGAACATCTCTGAAAAGCTTAGAATAGATCCTGCCCATGCATTCCTGCCCTCCTCAGGCCCCAGGGGTAACACTGATGTGTTTCCATCAAGGTCCAGCTGTTATAAAGGGAGCTTTAAATAACCCCTCCACTGCCAAGAAATGTATTATATGTCCCACAGAGATGTGCGCGGCTGTGAACCAATGAACAAGAGAGGTTCAAGGCCCTGGTGGCTGTGAGACAAAGAGCATGAAGTGCCCTCCCCTTCCTTCCCTCCTTTGTGTCAGTTTCCAGTGACTCAGCAGATGTCAGCAGAGTTCGGACCGTGTGCAGGGCTCCAGGCACAGAGAGAAAGCTTGGTGATGCTCTGTGCTTGAGAAGGTCATGGTCAGATGGGGGAGGCTGACTTGCCAGCAACACACGCCATCTTCCCCACAGCAATGAGTGCCATTCCATGAGCGCCTTCTGTATACAACCGGCCCATTTAGAGCCTTCTGTGTACTGGAGCCACAGACAGGTGCTTCATAGATACTGTCATTAACACAACATTATCTTTTTGGCAAGTAATTTTTTATAGCTTTATTGATATTTAATTTGTATGACGCTAAACTATACAGGAGGAGAAGGGAGAGACAGAGGATGAGATTGTTGGATGGCATCAGTGACTTAAAGGACATGAGTTTGAGCAAACTATGGGGAGATAGTGAAGAACAGGGAAGCCTGGCATGCTGCAGTCCAGGGGGTCACAGAGTTGGATATGATTTAGCGACTAAACAACAACAAAACTATATATATTTAAAATGTAAAATATCACACATTTAACATATGTATACACCCATAAAACTATTGCCCCAATCAAGATAATAACATATCATCATCCTTAACTTTCCTCATGCCAATCAGGCATCACTCTCTCTGCTCCCTGTCCCCATCTGCAATCAATCTCCTGTCACTATAAATTAGCTTGTGTTTTCTAGAGTTTTCTATAAATGGAATCTCAGTACATCTGCCTTCTTTCACTCAGTGCATGCGATGCAACCTTGATAGTGTGTATGTGTTAGTTGCTCAGTCGTGTCCAACTCTTTGCAACTCCATGGACTGTAGCACCAGGCTCCTCTGTCCATGGGATTTTCCAGGCAAGAATACTGGAGTGGGTTGCTTTTCCCTTCTCCAGGGCATCTTCCCAACCCAGGGATCGAACCCTTCCCTTCTCCAAGGGATCTTCCCAACCCAGGGATCGAACCCAGGTCTCCTGCATTGCAGGCAGGTTCTTTACCATCTGAGCAACCACAGAAGCCCTATCTGTGCTCCATGATAGAGCACAGATCAATAGTCAACACCTTCTTACAGGTGAGTCATATTCCATTGTATGGGTATATTGTACCACCATGTTCTTATTCTTTCAACTGTTGATGAATGTTTGGATGGTTTCTGGCTTGGGGCATTGTAACAAAGCTATACATATTCATGTACAAGTATTTATATGGACACGTGTTTTCATTTGTCTTGGGGAAATTCCTAGGAGCAGAATTGCTTCACGGTATGATAGATGTGTTTCTAACTTTTAAAAGAAACCATTCTACAGGACCAAGATAGAAAGCTCAGAGATAAACCCATGCCCCTATGGGCACCTTATCTTTGACAGACGAGGCAAGAATATGCAATGGAGAAAAGATAGTCTCTTTAATAAATGGTGCTGAGAAAACTGGACAGCTATG
The DNA here is from genome assembly GCF_055505025.1 of Bos grunniens. Taxonomy (NCBI): domain Eukaryota; kingdom Metazoa; phylum Chordata; class Mammalia; order Artiodactyla; family Bovidae; genus Bos; species Bos grunniens. The sequence goes on from NC_141166.1 coordinate 14,001,706, forward strand.
TGTAAAAGAATGAAAGTAGAACACTTCTTAACACCACACACAAAGATAAACTCACAATGGATTAAAGACCTAAAGGTAAGACCAGAAACTATTAATATAAAACTCTTAGAGGGAAACATAGGCAGAACACTCTTTGACATAAATCACAGCAAGATCCTCTATGGCCCACCTTCTAGAGCAATGGAAATAAAAGCAAAGATAAACAAATGGGACCTAATGAAACTCAAAAGCTTTTGCACAGCAAAGGAAATTATAAACAAGGCAAAAAGACAGCCCTCAGAATGGGAGAAAATAATAGCAAATGAAACAACTGACAAAAGATTACTCTGCAAAATATACAAGCAGCTCAGCTAAGACCAGAAAAATAAACAACCCAGTCGAAAAGTGGGCAGAAGACCTAAACAGACATTTCTCCAAAGAAGACGTCCAGATGGCTAATACCCATGAAAAGATGCTCAACATCACTCATTATCAGAAAAATGCAAATCAAAACTACAATGAGGTTTCACCTCACACAGGTCAGAAGTGCTGTTATCAAAAAAATATCTTCGTAATAATGAGAAAGACGCCATATTTATTTTGACAGCTTTCAAGACTCCATTCCTCCTCTTTCCCTGTTGATCCACATCTGGGCATCCTGATAAGAAACCCGGCATGTCCCTCTGTCCCTTGGCACCTGGAGGAATTTAAATCACTCAAGCCACAGGCCGGGTGTGGCACTGCCCCCTCCAGCTTCACCCTCTCAGCTCAATAAAAATTCAAAGCCGCCACCACCACTCTCGGTCTTATTCACTCCAAACCAAGCCCTACTCTTTGGGGAATTCTTTTGCCATTTACTCTGTGAATAATAAATTTTATTTCACACCTATTAGTGCCTGCAGGTCATTTGTATGAACATTAATAAAATTACACTTGTTCGACTTAGTATGAACAGAATGCTAGATTTCTAATTTAAAAAATAGATATGCAACAAGCAACAAAGGTTTACTGTGTAACGTAGGGAACTATAGTCAATCTCTTGTAATATAAGAGAAATGGAAAATTTATAGGAAAATTTATAATGGAGAATAATCTGAAAAATAATATATTTTATATGTATAACTGAATCACCTTGCTGTGCACCTGAAGTATAGTTGACCTGTTAAGTCAACTATACTTCAATAAAATGCATATATTAAGAAAAAATAAATAAACTCCTATGTAGGATGTTCCCCAGCATCCAGCAAGGAATGCTAAGTGACTAAAGAAAACAGGGTTTTATGGAATCTATAGACTAATTTAGGAAGAATTGACATCTTAACAATATGGAGTTCTGACCCATGAACACAGTATTTCTCATTTACTTAGTTCTTCTTCAGTTTCCCTCAGCAATATTTCCTAATTTTAACTGTACACGTCTTTCACATCTTCTGTCAGATTTATCCCTTAGTATTTCATATTTTATGCTATTGAAATAATATTTTATTAGGATCTAATTGATGTCTTATTACATTAGTTTCATACTGATAGCACAGGGAATTATATTTGATATCCTGTGATAAACCAAAATGGAAAAGAATATGAAAAAATGTACCTATATATGTATAACTGAATCATTTTTCTGTACAGTAGGGATTAACACAGCATTTGTATATCAACTGTACATCAATAAAATAAATTTAAAAAATATTACGTTCGTTTTAACATACAGGAGTTGTATAACATATTGACTCGATATTTGTACATATGAAATGATCATCACGATTCATCTTGTTAACATTCATCACCATATACAGTTATAGAATTTCTTTTCCTTGTGGTGAGAACTCTAAAATCTACTCTCTTGGGCTTCCCTGGTGGCTCAGAGGTTAAAGAGTCTGCCTGGAATGTGGGAGACCCGGGTTTGATCCCTGGATTGGGAAGATCCCCTGGAGAAGGAAATGGCAACCCACTCCAGTACTGTTGCCTGGAGAATCCCATGGAGGCAGGAAGCCGGATAGGCCACAGTCCATGGGGTCGCAAAGAGTCTGACACGACTGAGCGACTTCACTTCACTTCCGGCATCTTTTAAATACGCAGTACATTAACTATGGTCACCATGCTATATATTACATCCGCATGAGTCACGTATTTTATAACTGAAAGTTTATTCCTTCTCACCTTCCTCACCCATCTCACCCACTGCCCTCACTCCCTACCTCTGGCGCCACCAATCTGTTTTTTGTGTCTATGAACCCATGTGAGTTCTTTTTGGTTCACCATATAAATGAGATGATATGGTATTTGTCTTTTTCTGACTTACTTCACCTAGCATAATGCCCTCAAGGTCCATCCATGTTCTTGCAAATGGCAAGATTTCATTCTTTCTTATGGCTGGATAATAAAGTCCATGGGACTTTACGGGAGAGAACCCTGGAGTGAGTTGCCATTTCCTTCTCCAGGGGATCTTCCCAACCCAGGTAGTGAACCCACATCTTTTGCATCTCCTGCATTGGCAGGCAGATTCTTTACCACTAGTGCCACCTGGGAAGTCCTTTTAACCACAGACTTTCCAACAGGTGTGAGACAATGCTTATTGTGGTTTTTATTTGCATTTCCTTTGTAATTAGTGATGTTGAGCATCTCTTTGTGTATCTATTTGCCATCTATATATCTCTGGGAAAATATCTATTCAGATCCTCTTCCCATATTTTAGTTGGATTGTTTGGGGGTTTTTGCTATTAAGTTGTAAGAGTTCTTTATATATTGGGGATATTAACCACTTATCAGATATGTGACTTGCAAATATTTTCTCTCATTCAGTAGGTTGCCTTTTCATTTTGTCGATGGTTTGAGGCCCAGCCTATCAGTGACTTTCATTCCCCTGGCCACAGCATGGGGCTCAGACCCAGCATGGTCCTCAGAGTTAGCCCCTGTATGACTGATGAAAGGGGTTAAGAGGCCACCGCTTTCCTTTGGGGTTGCTAAATTGTTGAGGATGAGACTGAGTTGCTTGTAGCCATCTTCGGGAGAGCCTGTCTGAGACTAAAGCCAGACAAATACAGCAAGAAAAGGTGTAAAAGCAGAGACAGAGGAAACACGTGTGTGTCCTAATTATATAGAACATGAGTCCCACGAAGGCAGAGCTCCTCAACTATTCAGCTCTCTACAATATCCCCAGCACTAGAAGGATGCCTGCTTCTAGGAACTACTGCTTGTGCCCCTGGATCAAGGCAAACCTGAAGCCAGCAACTCCCCCAGACTTCCAAGTTTCACCATCTAGCACATTTCCCTTTCTGTCTCAGCCAGCTTTGTTTCTTTTTAATTTTGGCCACACTACGTGGCATGTACTTCTTCTTTTATAACTGTATCTATTTATTTTTGGCTATGCTGGGTCTTCATTGCTTTGCACGAGCTTCCTCTAGTTGTGGTGAGTGGGCACTGCTCTCTAGCTCTGGTGCACAGGCTTCTCGTCGTGTGGCTTCTCTTGTTTCTGAGCATGGGCTCTAGGACATGCGGGCTTAAGTATTTGCAGTATGTGGGCTCAGCAGTTGCAGCTTCTGGGCTCTAGAACACAGGCTCAAAAGTTGCATCGCATGAGCCTAGTTGTTCCATGGAATATGAGAGCTTCTCAGACCAGGGATCAAACACACGTCTCCTGCCCTGGCAGGCAGATTCTTTACCACTGAGCCACCAGGGAAGCCCCTCAGCCAGTCTGAATCATGCTTTTATCACCCACACCCACTGAGTCCTAACCTAGTTAGAGAGCCCTGATCTCTAATGACCATGGGAGGAAACGCAGTGCTTGGTTCCTCTAGGAGTTAGGCAAACATTTGTGAAGAATAACCTAAATGAACCCAAAAATCTCTCCTGCCCCCTAAAGCCCTCAGCTCTCTCCCTTTTCTCAGGAACCACTGAGCTACAAATAACCTAGCCAGGGCCATGAATCAGAGAGATCGGCTTTTCCCCACTGCAGCCCCACCTCTGTTCACTTGACATTTGGAAGAGGGTGGCTGGGCTCAAGGAAGTGGCCTGCATTTCTGTGCGGAAGCAGAACCCCAAGGAGAGAAGGAAATGGGTTCCAGGCTAATTGGTCTAGAACTAGACTCTCATGGGCCAGAAGATGCTGGAATAAAAGGCTAATAGCATTAACTAAGTGCATGTTCTCAGCACATCACAAGTACAGACAATGAGCCCAATGGAGACACCTGGGCTTTGGAGCTCCCCAGACCTGACCTAAAATCCTCGGCTGAAATCTGCCACTGACCAGTCACGTGACATTCAGTTCAGTAGCTCAGTTGTGTCCAATTCTTCATGACACCATGGACAAGTATGCCAGGCTTCCCTGTCCATCACCAACTTCCAGAGCTTGCTCAAACTCATGTCCATTGAGTCAGTGATGCCATCCTACCATCTCATCCTCTGTCGTCCCCTTCTTCTCCTATCTTTAATCTTTCCCAGCATCAGGGTCTTTTCTAATGAGTTAGTTCTTCACATCAGCATCAGGTGGCCAAAGTACTGGAGCTTCAGCTTCAGTATCAGTCCTTCCAATGAATATTCAGGACTGATTTCCTTTAGGTTTGATCTCCTTGCTGTAAAAGGACTCTCAAGAGTCTTTTCTAACACCACAGTTGACAAGTATCAATTCTTCAGCACTCAGCTGTCTTTATGGTCCAACTCTCACATCCATACATGACTACTGGAAAAACCATAGCTTTGACTAGATGGACCTTTGTTGTCAAAGTAGTGTCTCTGCTTTTTAACATGTTGTCTAGGTTGCTCATAGCTTTTCTTCCAAGGAGCGAGCATCTTTTCATATCATGGCTGCAGTGATTTTGGAGCCCAAGAAAATAAAGTTTCTCACTGTTTCCATTGTCTCCTATTTGCCATGAAGTGATGGGACGGGATGCCATGATCTTAGTTTTTTGAATGTTGAGTTTTAAGCCTGCTTTTTCACTCTCCTCTTTCACTTTCATCAAGAGGCTCTTCAATTCCTCTTTGATTTCTGCCATAAGGGTGGTGTCATCTGCATATCTGAGTTTATTGATATTTTTCCCAGCAATCTTGATTCCAGCTTATGCTTCATCCAGCCCAGCATTTCACATGATGTACTCTGCATAGAAGTTAAGTAAGCAGGGTGACAATATACAGCCTTGATGTACTCCTTTCCCAATTTGGAACCAGTCCACTGTTACATGTTCAGTTCTAACTGTTACTTCTTGGCCTGCATACAGATTTCTCAGGAGGCAGATAAGATGGTCTGGTATTCCCATCTCTTGAAGAATTTTCTGCAGTCTGTTATGATCCACACAGTCAAAAGCTTTAGCATACTCAATGAAGCAGAAGTTTTTCTGAATTCTATTGCTTTTTCTATGATCCAGGAGATGTTGGCAATTTGATCTCTGGTTCCTCTGCCTTTTCTAAAACCAGCTTGAACATCTGAAAGATCTTGGTTAATGTACTGTTGAAGCCTGGCTTGGAGAATTTTGAGCATGACTTTGCTAGTGTGTGAGATGAGTGCAATTGTGTGGTAGTTTGAACATTCTCTGGCATTGCCTTTCTTTGGGATTGGAATGAAAACTGACCTTTTCCAGTCCTGTGGCCACTGCTGAGTTTCCCAAATTTCCTGGCATATTGAGTGCAGCACTCTCACAGCATCATCTTTCAGGATTTGAAATGGCTCAGCTGGAATTCCATCACCTCCACTAGCTTTATTCATAGTGATGCTTTCTAAGGCCCACTTGACTTTGCATTCCAGGATGCCTGGCTCTAGATGAGTGATCACACCATCGTGATTATCTGGATCATGAAGATCTTTTTTGTATAATTCTTCTGTGTATTCTTGCCACCTCTTCTTAATATCTTCTGCTTCTGTTAGGCCCATACCATTTCTATCCTTTATTGAGTCCATCTTTGCATGAAATGTTCCCTTAGTATCTCTAATTTTCGTGAAGAGATCTCTAGTCTTTTTCATTCTGCTGTTTCCCTCTTGAGCAGCTGCTATTTTTATTGGCCTGAGGAAAAAGAGGATGCCCAAAGGAAATGTGACCTGACCAGAGAGTTGTCACAAGCTAGGAAGAATAGGGTCTGGAGCCAAGGATCTCTGATTCCCAGACAGCACTCCACATGTTGTGTCCGCGGCTCTCTGGTAGAGGGTGACAGAGTTCTGTGTGGTATGTCCCAGAGAAGCAAGAGTCCAAGGGACCCCACAGGCTTCCAGAGAGCAGCCCCCTGAACAAGTGTCATTCAGGTAGGCCCCAGGAAGCCCAGAAGAAGTGGGTGCTCTGCAGAGAATACTGAGGTCCGGTCACAGGAGGGGAACTGGGTACCAGAATGTCACCCCTCACACTGGACACTGTGCATTGACAAGTACATTTGTATCTATGTATTCTTCTGCTGACCCAGGAAATATAGAAAAGAGTCAGACTTGGTCCTTGCCATAGAGAATTTCACCACCCCACATAGGAGGCTAACCTAAATACCAAAAGGGAACAGCACACAATCATCCTTGCTATCAACACCTCTGTTTTACCTGGATTGATGGGGTCCCAGAGAAATTAAGTGATTTGCTCATGATCACAGAGGTCAGGATGGCAGAGCAAGTCCAGACTCCAGCCTTCTGCTGCTAAGGCCCAAGCTTCTTCCTCCACCCAACCCTGCCCCTCGGGGCATGGGAGAAGAGTTAGGAAAGGAAGAGGCCAGCATGGGCTGGAGGCATCTAGGAGGGCTTCCTGGAGGATGGGGAGACCAAGCTGGCCTCTAAACGTTAATTTGGAGGAGAAGAGCATGCAGAGAGGGAGAAGCCACTCACAGCTTGCTGCTCCCAGTTCTCTAGGCCTCTGGGGCTAGGATTCTCCATGAGAAGTTTCAAGGTCTTCCTCGAGCAGATGTCCAAGAACCTCTCCCCAAGCAGGCGGTGCTGCATCCTGGGCCGTGTTGGAGGCGGCCCCCACATAAGGGTGGTGGGCGGGGTGGAGCAGGAGCTCCTGGGAACATTCACTCCGTGTCTGTCCCAGGTGATTCTGAATGGAGCGAGGGTGACAGTGACCTTGCCCGTCTGCTCTGAGAGGACAGTAGTCTCACTAGTATCTGATGAGGTCATTAGACCACTTTCCATCAGCCAAGCAGGCCCACCAGACCCGATTCCCCCAAACGTCTCATCAACCCTAGAATTGCACTGCCAGCAGCCCCTGTGATTTCCCTTGCAATTCCCCATGGGATCAGCACCCTGAGAAGGTGAGAATCCCCCCATTATGTCCACAATTGGAGAAATTAGCCTGTTTCCCCCGTGTTCTGCCTCCGAAGCCCGTGTTCACAGCACACTTCCCTATAATGAGCCTGCATAAGCCAAACACCACCACCTGGCATGATAATGCACATCAGCTGCTCTGTGGGGTAGTCTCGTCTGTGTGCAGGCAGGGCTGGAGAAGCAGGGACCATTAGGGGAGCCAGATGCCTGAGTAGTGGGGAGACACAGCCATTCTCGACACAGACAGCTTTCCAGACTGGACCCCAGACAGTGAGTCAGCGACTCTTTTAAATCTCAAATCCCCTCTCCCGCCCTCCCTTCCTTTGACAGGTATTCATGATGTCAGTTAGCAGCAGACCCCAAGATGGCACTAGGCTATAGAGATGACAGAGGCCATCATCCCCGTCTCAGGGAAAGAAGTAGAGTAACCGAGGGAGGTCCACAGTGACAATATCCCTTCATTTATGCATCACATGTGCTGTGCAGGGACCAGAGCCACAGTCCCCGCCCCACGGAGCTCACGGTCCAGAGCGGGAGGTTAATCAATCTCACAAAGAAGCACAAGGCCACACATGCAGGAGAGGTCCCACAGGGCTTGGCAGCATGTCACCAAGCGGTCTCTGCAGACTAGAACAGCTGAGCCAGGATCTGAATGATGAACAGGAGTTTCACATGAGCTCAGGGATGGGGGAGAGCATTCAGACAAAGGAACAGCATGTGCAAAGGCCCTGTGGGTGGACAGCTGCTGACCTCTGTGATTAGAGGGCAGAGATGGGGGAGGCAAGAGGCAGGCTGTGTGGGACCTCAAAGGCCCCTAAGGAATCTGGGGTTTTGTCCCAAGAATAGCAGAATCCTATTGTGTTTTAAGTGGAGTCCAAAAGCCACAGAGGGAATTGATATGACAATAGTTGTGTTTCCAGAACACTCCTGAGGCCACAGTAAGGTGCATTGTGATGGAGGGAAGTGGAGGGACAGTAAAACCTGAAGGAGGGAGTAACACCTCGGTTTAAAGGGGGTGGAACGGCTTCCCCAAAGGGGTGAGAGCGTGACAAGCATCCACATTGACATGAAAAAAAAAACCCAGTCATTTAACTCATGTTGGGCTGGTCTGCTAGAATGTGGCCCCTGTGTTAGTGAAGTCGCTCAGTCGTGTCCGACTCTTTGCAACCCCATGGACTGTAGCCTACCAGGCTCCTCTGTCCATGGGATTTTCCAGGCAAGAGTACTGGAGTGGGTTGCCATTTCCTTCTCCAGAGGATCTTCCTGACCCAGGGATCGAACCCAGGTATCCCGCATTATAGGCAGACGCTTTAACGTCTGAGCCACCAGGGAAGCCCCTGGGCCACCCCCAAATGGACCACGTTTATCTGGGTCCCACCTCCACATTATCCAGGAACCTGAACAGCTCAGCTTGGTGGTTGCAGCTGCAGGAGAAGGCTCCCAACAAGTCTGTATCAGAGAGGTCAGGCGGCCCGAAGCCTCTGGTGGCAGGAGGACTAGGGACTTTCTCCCCCAGGAAAGCAGAAGGGCTGTCTGTTGGGGTTGAGGAGAGGGCACACTAGGCTGTGACAGAGCCTAGAGGGCACCAGACCCAGCTCTGCACCAAGTGGAGGGTCTGGATTAGATCCATTCATTCACTCACTTATTCATTCTTTCTTTCAATGAATATGACCTCGGAGGTGAATCCCCTTGACATACTCGGACCTAGCATTTGTTTTTTAAGACTCAACGCAGATGTCTTCTCCTCCTGGAAGCCCTCCCTGATCTTCAGGGCCAGCCAGTCACCTTTTTGACTTTGCTTCCATCGTCCCTGGGAGTGTCCATGCATTGTCAATGCTGATGCCTATGTGGCCCCACCCCCACCCCAGGGTCCCATGGGAGCCAGACTCTGGAGGGCAGGTGGGGTCACGTCTTCATCTCCTTCTGTCATCTTCTCTCCGCACAGGAAACTCCAGGATGCTTCCCTGAGCCTGGAATAGCGCGGAACTCTTGGACAAATCTCACAAATGCCACAGAGGAGGGGGGTACTGAGGGCTCAAAGTAGAATTGGAAGCAGAGAAGAAAACTGGAAATTAGTAGGCTGTGAGAGTGAGGAAACCAGAAAAGATTCAACATTAAAAATGGTCCAACAGTAACCCAAAACATTTGCTTTACCAGGAACAAATTACCCTGCCCCCTGGTAGATCTGAGAGCTTCTGGTGCAACATTTCTCACATCTCTTGTTTCATGCTGAGCTGGTCATGTCCTAGATTCCAGGAGCCAGAGAGTGATCCTAGCACTGGGAAGAGCACAGGCTCTGACATGGGTCTGAGCGCTCCCCTCCCCTCACAGAGTCAATGCAGATGAGCTCCAAGTTGGTGCTGCTCTTCCACAGACCCCACGAAAGCAAGGCTCGGAGAGGCCACGTGCATTGCCCAGGGACACACGGCTAAGCTGGACTCTCCCAGGTTAGCCGGACTGGCTGTTCTGTCCCTTGATTCCAGGCTGCATTTCTGGCCACAGAGGCATTTCCTGCAGCCCTTGGGGTCATATCCCTGGGGGTCAGAGGGGCCTCCCAGGCCGTTCATCAGGACCCTGGCACTCGGTCCCACAAGGTCTTCCTCCTCCTGGGCCCTGACTCCTCCCTGCCCCCACGTGGGTGGGTGGATCCTGGGTGGGACCTTCCTGGCTGTGTGACTTGGCCCCATTTTACTCCACTCCTTCCTGGGCCTGCAGTCCTTCCCCTGTAAAATAACAGCCCCACCCTCCCCCACCTCCACTGGAGTGAAGTAATTTTCATGAGGTTGGGGGGCACTTGGCCAGGAATCTTCTCTCTCTGCTGGAAGTTCCTGCCCTCTCCTCCCTCCTCAGGTTCTTTCCAATCCCCCCTACCAAGGTCCCCCTACGGCCCCCACCCCCCAACGTGGCATTTGTTTCTCGTCAGTTTATTCCTTCTCAGCACATTTCACGCGACTATCTGTCTTTACTGTTGTTGCTCATTTCTTTGCTTTGACGGTTCTGCCAACTGTGTCATATCGTTTCTACCTATAAGCCCTCAGGAAGCAGACTAGCAGAGCAGAGGCCTGAGTGACCAGGGGGTGATGCCACCTCTGTGAGGTCCTACCTCCCTGCACCAGACTGGGTCTGCTCAGAGCCGAGTCTTCTGGTCCCTGATGCCCAGCCCAGGTGTTCCAGAGCAGGTGTCAACCAATGATTGGTGAATGAGTAACTGAGTGAATGAATGAACAGTGATAAAGGGTGGGGATAAGACAAAGTGATAACAGTGATAAAGGGGGGAGAGGTTGAATGGGATGGTGGGAGCACAGAGGACTGAGTGATGGAGAGTTCTGTGCCAGGTGCTATCCTCAGCACTTTAAACAGATTATCCCATCAACTGTCCCAACAACCAGGTGGGAAAGCAAGTTTATTATCCCCTTTTACAGATGGGGATACTGAGGCACAGGATATGACCTAGGTTGCCTAGTGCCATGAGTCTGGTTTATTGCAGAGCTGGGATTCAAACCCATATCTCCCAAAGGCTGCCTTCTGGGATTAGGCAGAACATCAGCTACCCTAAAAACCTCGAAGCGATTCCCTTTGGTATAAACCACCCACTGGGTCCCTGGAGAATTCTCCTTTCTCGCCATGGTCATGCCCAGTGCTCTACCACTCCACTGTGAATTCTGACCCCTCTGCCTGTGAAGTCTTAGACGCTCAGGAGGAGTCCTCAAATCAGGCAGATGGGAGGCGGGCCTTGAGAGACCAGTGTGGTTACGGAAAGGGGGTGCATTGGGGCTCCCAGGCACCGGAGCTCCTGGGCCCTGCCTGCCCTGGGCGTGGAGTGATACATGTGGAGACCTCAGAATGCCTACGAAGACAGTTACAAACAAGGACCTTGCAGAGGCAACATTAGGTTCTGGGGTAGCTTAAAAGGAAGGGCCAGGAATGAGGCTTCCTGACTGCCTCCAGGACCCTGGGCTTCAAGAGTCACCTCTCTTCTCAGCTGCTGCGAAGGCTGACCCATCCACCCAGGTAGGTGATGGCAAGCCCCATGCTTGCAGCAGCTCAGCCTGGGTTAGGATCCTGGCTTTGCCCTTTTCCAGCTGTGTGAACTTGGGAAAGGTCCCCTCCAACCTGCCTTTTGTACTCTGGGCTCTTTTGATCCTCTCTGGCTTCCAGGCCTTTGCATTGCTGCTCCCTCTGCCTGGAACACTCTTCCAACTCTTCTTCACCTGGCTAACAGGTCTGCATCTGCAACTTCAGTTCACTACACCCTCCAGATTCTGCCTGGAAGCCCCCCATCCTATCCCTCTTGCCATCATGTGCTCCTCCTTTTGGCTTCTAAGCGCAAGGACTGACTGCTTCCAGGTCACTGTCACATTCCCCACACCCAGGATGTGTCCCAAGCTTGGAGATGCCCAGTAAATGGTGGACAATCCCAGGCATGAGTGAGCAGCCCTCTGTGTTCCACCTCCTCCCTAGCCAGGTGACTATAACTATGCTGAGAGATAATCCAGGTGAAGAGCTGGACCACAAGAGCCTCTCAGCATGTGTCACTTCCACCCTATTTGTGCTCTTACAGCAGGAAAGATGGAAAAATCCATCGACTCTGGCTGAACTGAATTGCACCCAGCTGCAGACTCTGAATGGCGGTACAGGTTGGTTTGTGTGGAATCCCTGTGATCTCGGGGTGGACAACGGTCAGAGATTGTCCTGCAGCCCAATCATCAGAAGGCCAGGGGAAGTGGGGGATGATTCCCCTCCCTCTTCACAGAGACACTTCCAGGATAATGGAGACTCTTCATCAGGCAGCGTTTATAGCACACCATTCACAGAAGCAGCAGCAGTTGCATCTTTAACCTTTGGACCTCTCAGAGTCTCAGCACTGATCTCAATTAACGTATGTCTGGGCATTTTTCTCCTATCTTTCCACTCCTATTAAATGCTCAGGAACTGGTATAGTGAGAGCTGAGGGGCTGACACACAGGGAAAACTCATTTTAAGAGGATTTGATCAAGCTCCATCTGAGCAGAGCCACGTGGGTGGGCGCATTGGGCGGGGCAGACCCAGGCTGGGCAGTGGAGGTGGGCTCGCTAGGGGGAAGGGAGGGAGCTGAGCTGAAGGAGGTGAGGATGGAGGCCGGGCAGCTCTGGCAGGGGATGCCCACCAGGGTGGGCTTCTTTAGGTCTGCAAGCTTAGGACAGGACTTGGGGAAGGGAGATGACAAACACCCTTAAACCAGGCTTTCCCGGTGGCTCAGCGGTAAAGAATCTGCCCGCAATCCAGGAGACACAGGAGACGTGGGTGTGATCCCTGGGTCTGGAAGATAACCCTGAGAAGGACACGCAACTCACTCCAGTGTTCTTGCCTGAAAAACCCAATGGACAGAGGAGCCTGGCCGGCTGCAGTCCATGGGGTCGCAGAGTCAGGCACAATTGAAGTGACTGAGCACACACGCACCCTTAATTCAGGTCAGGAGAGGCATCTGTGCTTTAGAGGACACACCACCACCTCCCACCCCCACCCCCACCCCACCCCCTCTTTAACCTCACTCTGGGTGCATTTAGTCACTCAGTCGTGTCTGACTCTTTGCGGCCCCATGGACTGTAGCTCACTAGGCTCCTTCTGTCCATGGACTGTTCCAGGCAAGAATACTGGAGCTGGTCACCATTTCCTACTGTAGGGGATCTTCCTGACCCAGGGATCAAACCTGTGTCTCCAGTATCTCCTGCATTGGCAGGCGGCATCTTTGCCACTGTGCCACCTGGGAACCCCAGAATTCTCTGCTCAAATGGCCCTGAGCTCCAGGAGCCTGCCTGCCTCTCTTGCCTGGGTCTGGGTTGCTGACGTGACCAGCAGAGTGAAACTACCCCAGAGAGTGGAGACACCCAGGCCAGAAGGGCCCCTGAGAGTCCACACCCAGCCACGCCTCTCTACGGTTTTCCCTCTGCCCCTCCACCCGCACCTCCAGCCTGTTTACACAGGTTGGTTGTGTGTGGACCAATTTGGGGAGTTGCTGGGTGGGGCTGGGGAGCCAGAGCCCCTGGCCACAAGTCCTCTTGCAGGCAGCAGTGCAAATTCCATCATTTTCCAGATGCGACCTGCGAACGAGAAAGATGAGAGAAGCAACTCTGCTCCACGCCGAGTCCCATCCTGTGAATGTTGACTGAGGTGGCCATGACCGTGGTCACTTTGGTGCTGGTGGGGTCATCATCAGGAGACTTGACTCATCAGGACATTGCATGCCAAAGGAGCCCCAGGGAGCAGCCCCCAGGTAAGAGTGTCCAAACACATTTCCCCTCAAGCCCCTGATGAGCCCTCTCTCACCACCTGGGTCAGGTCCCAGCTGAGCCTCCCAGGCCTTCAGTTCAGAATAGAGGGGTCTTCTATAGGTGCTCTGGAACCCCTGTGCCCAAGGCTCTCCTGCGCCATCAAGGGCAGAGACTTTCTTTTTGTTGTCACAACAGGTCTGGCCGTGGGCCCCAGTAACTCAGTACCAATGCAAAGGCATCAGTTACAGGGTCACTGGGGTCAGAGAGCCATAGGATAAAATTCCAGGTCCTTCCCAAGGCTGTTTCCCCACCTGTGAAGCATCAGCGGCAACAGCAATGCCCTAGGACCGGGGAAGGTGAAATGAGACCATAGGGAAAGTGCCTGCTCCGAGGTGACCCAAGTCCGAGCTGCTACAGTGAACTTCTCCTGGCCCCATGACCCCTAAACAAGTTGTCTCACCTCTAAGCCTCAGTTTCCGCATCCCTAAAGTGACGAAAGTAATACACTTTTCCTCTTAGTTTCTTTATAAGGATGAAAGAGGATGTCACACTGCCCTGGTTCCTACGTCACCTGGAACTCCCCAGAGACACTGACTCCCCACTTTCTTAGGTCCCCTGGGGAGTCCACCCTCAGGCCCACAATCCCCGGGAGGATTGCTCTGAGCTAGGGGTGGAGGGAGGAGGCAAAACCAAAGGGTCTCCTTGCCCCTGATTCAGAGCAGATCAGGGGGCCCCCACACTGGAGTTGGCTCAATGCTTTGCTAACTTCTCATAAAGACAGACGGGGGAGCCTGGTGGGCTGCCGTCTATGGGGTCGCACAGAGTTGGACACGACTGAAGTGACTTAGCATAGCATTAGCATAAAGACAGACAATATGTCATAGAAATACTGGTGTCATCTCTAATTTCTCCGACATCATTTTAAATGCAGTCTGTACCCAAAGGTTCCAGGTGTTTAGAGAAACAACCAACAAAATGGCTCCGGCACATATGGAATCATATTCTCCCTGGAGCCCTGTGAGGGCTGTGAATGCTTGTGTTAAAACCTAGACCATCTCAGTTGTATACAAGAAAGGAGCAGTCCCACAGTGGGGCAGCTTGATGGGCCTCAGCAGGCCACGGCCAGGGTTTTGGTTAGACCCAGGGCCTGGCCTGGCAGGGGCATACATCACAGGGTTAAAATCACAAACCCCTCAGCTGGTCCTGGGGATGTGAGTCAGCTGATGTGGGCCAGAGCCCCAAGGTCAGCAAAGATAGCAAGTGGGATCCCCCAACATGAGGCTGACAAAAGGGGCCAGCTTTGCCTGACACTTGGGAAGGGCTGAACACTATCCTATGATTTTTAAACGTATTTATTCATTTAATCTAGCCCTTGAAACAGAGATTCTGTTGTTGTCCACAGCTAGCAGAAAAAGAAACTGGGGTGAGAAACATTAAGTAACTTGTTCAATGTCCTACAGTTGCTGATGACAGAGCTCAGATTCGAACCCTGGGCATCTGGCTTCAGACCTGCACTAAAGCCCTGTCATAAAGCCCAGAATTCCTAGCCCAGTACAGAAGCTATCCCATAACATGGCTCCTACCAACATATATAGGTTAGCTTTTGCTGCAAAACCAACTACTCCATAATGAACTGCCTTAAAACAGCATTGGACTTGTAAACAGTGGCCATGTTTAACC
Source organism: Bos grunniens (assembly GCF_055505025.1). NCBI lineage: Eukaryota > Metazoa > Chordata > Mammalia > Artiodactyla > Bovidae > Bos > Bos grunniens. Next base: position 14,016,844 of record NC_141166.1, read on the forward strand.
TCATGGGGATAGAGGTTATACATGGGCTCAGCATCATGGATCTCCCCTTATCAAGACTGATCTTGCCAATGCTGTTACTAAGAAACTAATCCACCAACAACAGAGACATACATTGACTCCCCAGTAGGGGACCATTCCCTGCAGGGACCTGCCAGCCACCTGGTGACAGGTCCTCTCCACCAGGGACTGGGGCTAGGCTTACACAGAAGCAGCAGTATTGGCAGGAGCAGGAGCAAGAACACAGCAACCAGAACCAGGAAGAGCAGGCCCTTCCCTCCTGTAGCGTACTTCCAGTGCCCTCTAATGATAAAGCTCGGCAATGTGCTCACTGCAAAGAATAAATGCTTCAAGAGTCCCGTTCATCGCTGCAGACCAGGTACTGAAGGGTGAGCGTTGAAGTAAGCAGCAACAGACTGATAGCTGGTGGTACCACCAGCTTCTGTATTCTTCTGCACACATTTGGACTCCATATACAACCAACCACTCTCTGTTCTTACTTGACAAAATACAGCTATGTTTTGGGAAGTGAAAAAATGCTCATCCTTTCTCACATTGGGAAGATACATAGTCCCAATGGCCACTGTGTAACAGCATCACTGAATATAGTAATTGCTGCTGAAATTTAGTTATGGTTTCACTGAACATAACTAAAGACTAAGTTGTAAAATTAACCTTGAGCAACTCGTATATAAAATAAAAATGGGAAGAAGGAAAGCAGGGAAGAAAATGCTTGGTATATACAAATAAACACAGAAATAAAACGAACAAGGAGGATTCCCTTGTGACTCAGATGATAAAGAATCCGCCTGCAATGCGGGAGACCTGGGTTTGATCCCTGGGTTGGGAAGACCCCCTGGAGAAGGGAAAGGCTACCCACTCCAGTATCCTGGCCTGGAGAATTCCATGGACTATATATAGTCCATGGGATCACAAAGAGTCAGACATGACTGAGCGACTTTCACTTCACTTCACTTCATGCTTCCATTGCCTTCAGTCAAAATCTCTGGTGATCAGAACTCCTTACCTGGTAGTGTGTCCCAAACATTAATCTCTGAAGGATCTGAGTCTTCATTTATCTCAGCCTTTTTGATTTTCCATTAAGCTTCACTATGGAGCATGGAAGTACCAAGAGGTAATCCACAGAATCCCTTGGGTTCAGACACAGTCCTCTTTGCCTCCATTATGTAGTAGCCACCCAAGTCCCTCTTGGTAACTAGAATAAATAAAGCATCCCAGATAGCTAGATTAAGCTTCTCTTGGCCTATTGGTTAAGTGCATAGGAGTCCAAAATGGCCAGGTGCAATCTCATCTTCTTTTTTTTTAAAGATATTTTTTGACGTGGACCATTTTAAAGTCTTTAATTGAACTTGTTTCAACACTGATTATGTTTTAGGTTTCAGTTTTTTGGCTGAGATGCATATGAGATCTTAGCTCCCTGACCTGGGATTGAACTCACACCCCCTGCATTGGAAGACGAACTCTTAACCACTGGGCTTCCACAGAAGTCCCTAAAGTTTCATCTTCTGATTCAGCAGAACCATCTTATTCTTTGTCCCCCTTTGTCTCACTTGAAGACAAAGCTCCTCAAACCAGAAGAGCTCAGAGTTTCCAGGACAGGGAGCAAAATCTCTGTGAGTGACTTACTAGGTGAAGCGGTGATAGAAGCCACCCCCACCTCCACCCATTGTCCCCTGAACCCAGGTGTCCTGGCTGCAAGGAAGCCAACATCTGATAATGGTCCTGGATTCAAAGCATACTCTGCACCTTTAAGAGAACCCACCTTTCCAGGGCATTTTCTCCTGATTGGCTCCACAACGGAGCCTTCAGTAGCCATTCCACCTTTCAAATAGGCCAGCCACTTCCGAGTACATCATGAGAAATGCCAGGCTGGACAAAGCACAAGCTGGAATCAAGATAGCCAGGAGAAATATCAATAACCTCAGATATGCAGATGACACCACCGTTACGGCAGAAAGCAAAGAATAACTAAAGAGCCTCTTGATGAAAGTGAAAGAGGGGAGTGAAAAACTTGGCTGGAAACTCAACAGTCAGAAAACTAAGATCACTGAATCTGGTCCCATCACTTCATGGCAAATAGATGGGGAAACAGTGGAAACAGTGACAGACTTTATTTTCTTGGGCTTAAAAATCACTGCAGATGGTGGCTGCAGCCATGATATTAAGACACTTGCTCCTTGGAAGAAAAGCTATGACAAACCTAGACAGCATGCTAAAAAGCAGAGACATTACTTTGCCAACAAAGTTCCATCTAGTCAAAGTTATGATTTTTCCAGTAGTCATATAGATGTGAGAGTTGGACTATAAAGAAGGCTGAGTGCTGAAGAATTGATGCTTTTGAACTGTGGAGTTGGAGAAGACCCTTGAGAGTTCCTTGGACTGTAAGGAGATCAAACCAGTCAATCCTAAAGGAAATCAGTCCTGAATATTCATTGGAAGGGCTGATGCTGAAGCTGAAACTCCAATACTTCGGCCACCTGATGCAAAGAACTGAGTCACTGGAAAAGACCATGATGCTGGCAAAGATTGAAGGCCAGAGGAAAAGGGAATGACAGCAGATGAGATGGTTGGATGGCATCACCAACTCGATGGACATGAGTTTGAGCAAGCGCCAGGAGTTGGTGATGGACAGGAAAGCCTGGCATGCTGCCATCCATGGGGTTGCAGAGTTGGACACATATGAGCGACTAAACTGAACTGAGCCACTTTCAAGTGTGTGGACATGAGCTGATGGTTGTGTTTTCCTTGCTGGGTCGTGAGTTCCCTGATCAAAAGTGGTGCCATGAGGAAAGCATGGTGGTGGATAAGGCATTCTGAAGTTCATAGATGATGATGACAGAAGAGGAATTATGGGCAGAAAACACAAATCCAGATCCAGAATATGTGTCTATTATCGTGAGGATGAGTTTCTATCTCCTCAACACAGACACCATGCAATCCAGTTCCCAGGATCTCAAGACACATAGGATACCCTCTAGTGCCTGCCCAGCAACCTCTGCTCACCCGAACCCCATAGGGCTCTTCTTTCTTGTTTGTAAACTGTGGTGAACAACCCAGTGGACTTCTCTGCCATCCAGGGGCTGCAAGCAGATATTCTCCATTGATGTCTGGAAGCCCAGCTTTGCAAAGGGGGGCCCAACTTTACAAAGGGGACCGCCTTCCAAGAGTTTCCTTCCTTGGATACTCTCTCTCAGCCCTGGTGAACTCTTTGGAGTTCTCTTAAGTCTATAATCAGTTTACTCTGACTGAGGCCCATGGTAAGAAAGGCAATTAGTTCCCCGAAATGAGACCTACATTTGGGGGAAAGAAGAGGAAACCGGCTTGCCACTGAAGCAAGTCAAGTGGCTAAAAATGCTGAGAACAGTTAGCGTGCTGGGAAGGGTTTGGGAAGAAACATGTCATCCCCCTGTTGGGTACTGTGTTCTAAAAAGTGCCATTAGATGGGGCTGATGGACTGTCCCACTGGGAGCCCACATATGTCAAGAAGAAGAAGCTCCAGTTGTGAGCAGAGCTTTGAAGGCAGGATGACCCAGCTCCAAGGAGCCCCTTGGCCCAGGCAGAGACTGGCACTATGGAAAGAGTTGGGGGCAGCAGCAAGAGATCATGGATATGACCATAGGGCAGAGGCAGGACCTTTGGGACTATTTAGGGTTCATACGCCTTCAACTCTGTGATCAGAACCAATGACCAGGTTGGTCCCTTAAAGAATAACTGGCTTCCAGCTGTGACCATCTTATAGATGAGAACACAGAGGCCCAGAGAGGAAACAATTGGCCAAAGACCACAATAAATTGTAACTCGAGGAAAGATAATTTTAACTCCGGCACAGATACAGATAAAAACAAAGGAAAAAGTTTCTAAAACTTAAAGGAAGACGAGAAGGACCACAATTTCCAAGACAGAGATGGGGAAACTGAGAACCAATTGCCTGAGGTGTTAGCAGTGATGAAAAGTCTCCATAACTTTGTAAATGGTATGTCTTCAGCTTAGAAAACTCTGCAATTACAGAGCCTGAGGGAATAAAACAGGGAAAGTGCTTCAATTAATTGACTCTGTTGCACAGGCAGTGAGGCAAAAATCAGACACAAACCAAAGAAAGCACAACCATGGTTACCCAACGGTCACCCAGCCCAAGGCACGAAGGCCTTAGAAAGACCCCACCTCCGCAGCTCACTGGCTCTGACACTGACTGCCCTTAGCAAACTCCCTGGAATTCCTGCCCAGATTTCTCCCATCCGCTCCCACAAGCCAGGATACTACGCTCCAGGCAGAGAAAAGAGACTTCAGGGCTCCTCACTCCTCCTCTGGCCTCATCATCTCACTTGAGAACAGTCCAGCCACACCCTGGTATTCCTATTTCGGGCTGATTTTTTCTTGTTTACCCTCCACTCTGCCTTTGACATTTGATCCTGTCTTTCTCAGTATCAACACCCTCCAACACACACTGAGAAGCAGTAAAGACAGTCATAAAGGGCAGAGCTCTTAAGTCACACAGACCTAGGTAAGAATCCCAGCTTTACCATTTCCTGAGTCATGATGGACTGGCTTCTTAAACTCTCTAAACGTGAGTTTCCCTAATGTTTGGTCTATGAAATAAGCACATTACACAGTTATCCATTTTAGCCAGGAATCTTCAGCTACAAAGGACAGATATCCAGCTCATCCTCACCCACTGCAGATGGGCCTCTTCTAAATTCTATATAGTGGGTGTGGGTGGAGGGAGCAGCACGTATGTCAAAGATAGCTCCAGGCTTATATAAACCCAGCCAGTGATCCCAGGACAAAGGGAGTCCTTTCCCTGCCCATCATCCATTTGCCAAGCCCTAGGGACAAATTCTTACTGGCCAGATATGATCCATGTGCCTACTTCTATACTAGTCACTATGGTCATTGGGATGATAGTCACTTCCGGGTTATACACTTAGTGTTGTGGTCAGTTACAAGTCCCTCTAAGAACACAGAGACTGGGAAAGGGGCAAACAGGAAGAATAAGGGTACTGCTGAATAGTGGAAGAAAATCAGGAGTGTCCTCAGGCAGAAATATGCAGCAGAGAACCACTGAATGCCTCCTGGAATTACGGTGGAGAAATAAAAAATGTGAGACATTTCTGTCCATGGTTAGTTCAGTTCAGTTCAGTCCAGTCACTCAGTCGTGTTTAACTCTTTGCGACCCCATGGACTGCAGCACACCAGGCCTCCCTGTCCATCACCAACTCCCAGAGTTTACCCAAACTCATGTCCATTGAGTCAGTGATGCCATCCAACCATCTCGTCTTCTGTCGTTCCCTTCTCCTCCCACCTTCAATCTTTCCCAGCATCTGGGTCTTTTCAAATGAGTCAGCTCTTTGCATGAGGTGGCCAAAGTATTGGAGTTTCAGCTTCAACATCAGTCCTTCTAATGAACACCCAGGACTGATCTCCTTTAGGATGGACTGGTTGGATCTCCTTTCAGTCCAAGGCACTCTCAAGACCACAGTTCAAAAGCATCAATTCTTCAGTGCTCAGCTTTCTTTATAGTCCAACTCTCACATTCATACATGCCTACTGGAAAAACCATAGCCTTGACTAGATGGACCTTTGTTGGTTGTTGGCAAAGTAATGTCTCTACTTTAATATGCTGTCTAGGTTGGTCATAACTTTTCTTCCAAGGAGTAAGCATCTTTTAATTTCAAGGCTGCAGTCACCATCTGCAGTGATTTTGGAGCCCCAAAAAATAAAGTCAGTCACTGTTTCCACTGTTTCCCCACCTATTTCCCATGAAGTGATGGGACCAGATGCCATGATATTAGTTTTCTGAATGTTGAGCTTTAAGCCAACTTTTTCACTCTTCTCTTTCACTTTCATCAAGAGGCTTTTCGGTTCCTCTTCACTTTCTGCCATAACAGTGGTGTTATCTGCATATCTGAGGTTATTGCTATTTCTCCCAACAATCTTGATTCCAGCTTGTGCTTCATCCAGCCTAGCATTTCTCATGATGTATTCTGCATATAAGTTAAATAAGCAGGGTGACAATATACAGCCTTGACATACTCCTTTCCCTATTTGGAACCAGTCTGTTGTTCCATGTCCAGTTCTAATTGTTGCTTCCTGACCTGCATACAGATTTCTCAAGAGGCAGGTCTGGTGGTCTGGTATTCCCATCTCTTTAAGAATTTTCCACAGTTTGTGGTGATCCACACAGTCAAAGGCTTGTCTCAGTAAATTTTAACTCTCAGAATGATTGCTGCTACTTTCAAGGTAAATCCAGAAGACTTCCACTTCCCATTACAATGGAGTAACAGGGGCTAAACTTACCTGCGTATCTTAAATAACTTGTAATTCAGGTAAAATATATGATACGACAGGTTACAGATATGGAGAATAGGCAGCACAGGAAAGTGATCCTTGAAATAAGGAAAACAAAGGAGGTGAGCACTACAGTTTCCCTGCCTGTCTGGACAGTGTTTTCAGGCCCAGCATAGGAAAGGGGGCTCAAGCAGAGCCCGGAAGTCTCCCTGGGCAGAGGAGACAGTTGAGGACTCTATAGGTTGAGAGGGCTAGTATTTATAGGAAAGAGAGGAGAGAGCTACAGAGAGAGAGACAGAGAACTTCAGAGGGTCCCCTTGAGGTTTTAGCAGATCAGCACACGCATGTGAGTAAACTATCCAAGACTATGGTGAAGAAAAACAATGGAAAGCAACCGGTAGAACAATTCACCTGGAGTACTTCTAGCCAACCAAAGCCATAGAACTTCATGAAACGCAGAGGAATGAGGCTGAGTATTCAGAGGATATTACCTAGTAGTTGAGGTAAATTAGCCCTGGGTTGAAGGTTGATCTGTTCCTGGGCAAAAAAAAAAAAGACTAAATAAATAAATAAATAAAGTCTCACAAAATCAAAGTATTTTCAAGCAATTTGACTGCAACCAAGAAAAAAAGATCAAAAATATTTAACTTATTCCATACAAGATATTTTTCAATGCCCAAATAAAACTCGTGGTGGTGGTTTAGTTGCTACATCAGTCCAACTATTTTATAACCCCAAGGATTGTAGCCCACCAGGCTCCTCTGTATATGGGATTTCCCAGGCAAGAATACTGGAGTGAGTTCCCATTTCCTTCTCCAGAGAATCTTCTTAATCCAGGGATTGAAATCGTGTCTCCTGAATTGGCAGGTGGATTCTTTACCACTAAGCCACCAGAGTAGCCCAAACAGCCTCAGTAGAGTCCCCCAAAAGGGATGATTGTGAAAAATACATCTGAATAAATATTGAGCAATTTTTTCCAAACTGGATTTTAAAAAATCCACAAATGCACAAATTCAAGAATCTCAACAAAGTGAAGCACAAAAAGCATGAAGAAAACTATTCCAAGTCACATTGTGATCAAATTATTTAAAATCAGTGATAAACATCTAAACAGCAGCCAAAGAAAAAAGACACCATACACAGGAATAAGGATGCCAAAAACAGCAGACTTTTCCACAGAAATACTATAGGCCAGAAGTAAATGGAACAACACGGTTCATCAACACTCAGGCTGAGATTCTACCCCAGAAGGCTATGCTCAATAATACACTCTTTAAATTACTCTCCAATACCATCTCCCATTACAGAGCTAGCCAATTTATTATCCTGCATAAAAATGTTTTAAAAACCCACCTCCACGCCTATGCATTTACTGATATCTGCCTGGTGTTCTCTGCTGCAAATTCCACATGGCTAGGTCCTTCCCACCATCTAGGCCCCTACCCAAGTGTCACTTCATCCTATTGAGCTTTTATATAGCCCCACTCGCCCACAGTCCCAGGCCCTCTTCTTGCACTTATTTCCTCATGCACATCATCACGTCTGAAATCAATCTGCTATTGTTGACTCATTTATTAGCTACCCCCACTTCTGGAGTGTCCCAGCAAGATGAGACCCTTGCCTGTATTTTTTCATGATCGTGTGTTTTGGTCACTGGAGTACTCCTTGACACAGAGCAAGTACAAGATATCTATTAGCTGGATGAACAAATGAGTAAAATAATAAATGAATGAATTTGTGTATCCCCAAACCTATCATACTACCTAGCACATAATGCTTTCCAACCAATGCTAATTAAATGCACAAATGGACAGGTGTTGCAAGTGTAAATACCTCAGAACTTATCATAAATCAGGTATGAAGTCAATTTTTGGTTTGTCCATGAAACAAGTTTTGCTGAGCTATTTGAAAGAGTCATTCAGATGGTTAAGGAGATGTTTCTCCTGTTTAAAGGAGTGTGTTATTTTCTAGATATTGCCATTCATAAATTCTCTGGCCTGAGAGGAACTTCAGGGGTCACCTAAGACCACAGTCTCTTTTAACAGGTGAGAAAACAGACTAAGAGTGAAGGAAAAAACTCATTCAAGATCATACATTGAGTCACAAACAGATCCAGACAAGAAGTTAGCTCTCCTGATTTCTTTATAATTATTTCTGAAGCAGTCAGGAGATGCTCTTATAATATGCTTGTGGGCACATAAATAAGCACAAGTGTTTTTCAAGGCATTCTAATTACAACAATAAAAACAATTTAAGAAACAATAGTAGGAAAGCTTTAATTCTCATGACAATCCTAGGAGGTGGATACCATTATTATCCCCGCTTTAAATATGAGGAAACTGAAGCCCAGGGAAGTGAAGTACTTTTTCCCATGCTTAAATAGGCTACAAATGGCAGAGTCAAGGTTTAAACCCAGGCATTCTGGCAAGGTGTATCCAAAGTTTTTGATTTGGTAGATCCACTTCTAGGGCATTCTGCTTAGAAAAGAATTATGATGCAGAGAACAACACATTTAAAACTGCCTGACACTGTGTTTCTAAGAACACAGACCTATTCTTCTGACACAGACCAGAAATGATATGTCTCCACCAACCAAGAGCTATCTGCTCCTGGTCAGCTGATACGCGTGCTGTTAGTGTGGTTTGCCACCTGCTCTGAGATAAAGCATTCCAAGATGCAGCATCTTGTCTTTCTCGGGGTCAGGACCAAAGACCTTTCTCCTTGGCCTCAGCGCTGACACCCCCCCAGCATGCGACCTCAGGATAACATGATGCTCTGAGCACTTTGCTCAACCCCAGCCTGGCACCTCTGTGCATCATTCATTCATTATAAGATTCTCACTATTTGTGGAAAATTGACACACAGATGGAGAAGAAAGAAAGAGTGGGGTGGGGGCACATTTCTTCAGGCTAAAATGATCTGTTTTGTAGGCAGGAGATGGATGACAAAAGGAGAGCTGGGCGGAAGTGGCAAAAAGGCTTATAAGGAAATGTGGCAGTCTTGGTGCTTAATGGGGGAATGCCAGACATGAAGACACAGAAGCAAACCGCCTGTCTCCTCCTCACTGCAACAGGGATGTGTATCAGGAATCCTGTAAACACTTCCCAGCAGGAGAGGCTTCTCTCCAAAGCTGGTTCCTTATTTCAAGACATTAAGGAGGCTCCTAATATGAGTTCCCTAACATTTCTCCATTCTGTGCTTTCCACTGAATAATACATTTCTCTTATACATGTACTTTTTTCCCTTTTCCTACCACTTTAAATGTCAAGTGTCTCTTCTCTAGAAGCACTGAACTGAGATAAAGATGATTAGGGGATATTTTTGTCTCATTTAAAGATAACCTGGAGCAAATGGGAGTAAATGGACCTACTTGGAGGTTTCACCTCAGTGCACTTCTTCCTGGTTCCTGCCCTCCTGCTCTCACCTTCCTACTGCCGCAAAGGCTGCTGTGGGAGCTCCCAGCATGGGGAGGGTTAATGCACCCTCCAGGGCCTGCCTTCCAGATATTGAGTTCCCACATTAACTCTGATCAGAAGCAAGTTACCATGAAAAGCGCTGATTTCCTGGAAAACTGAAGTGAGGAGCCTGGTGGGCAAAGTGTGGAAGCCCTTCCTGCTCTGGAATGAGACTCCAGTCACAGCTCCTCTGTCACTGTGGCTGTCAGGGTGTGCTCTGGCAGCACCTTGGAAGCCACCCACGGCCCCTTTACCCAATTGAGAAGACACCACACTTTGAGTGGGTCAGCAACGGGATGTAAAAATCAGCTGACAGGAGCTCAATAGGAACTTATTAACTTTTAATGCAGAGAAGCCAAGGCTGCTTAAATATTTAAAAGTACAATTCATCACTTGAAAAACCAATGAGGGCTGCAGAGAGATGCTGGTCTTCTGGGATCTTCATTACCAGGATTTTATCTATCATAGCCTCTTACACTAAGCACTGATTCATAATAACACTTCTCATTTACTGAACATATATTATACACCAAGCACTATGTGATGAATTTTATATACATGATGCCATTTCATCTCCACTGTAACTCTGAGAGGCAGACTATGCTCATCGTTTTTTTTGTTGTTGTTGTTGTTTTTGTTTTTTTTTTTAATTTTATTCTATTTTTAAACTTTACATAATTGTATTAGTTTTGCCAAATATCAAAATGAATCCGCCACAGGTATACATGTGTTCCCCATCCCAAACCCTCCTCCCTCCTCCCTCCCCATACCATCCCTCTGGGTTGTCCCAGTGCACTAGCCCCAAGCATCCAGTATCGTGCATCGAACCTGGACTGGCATCTCGTTTCATACATGATATTTTACATGTTTCAATGCCATTCTCCCAAATCTTCCCACCCTCTCCCTCTCCCACAGAGTCCATAAGACTGTTCTATACATCAGTGTCTCTTTTGCTGCCTCGTACACAGGGTTATTGTTACCATCTTTCTAAATTCCATATATATGCGTTAGTATACTGTATTGGTGTTTTTCCTTCTGGCTTACTTCACTCTGTATAATAGGCTCCAGTTTCATCCACCTCATTAGAACTGATTCAAATGTATTCTTTTTAATGGCTGAGTAATACTCCATTGTGTATATGTACCACTGCTTTCTTATCCATTCATCTGCTGATGGACATCTAGGTTGCTTCCATGTCCTGGCTATTATAAACAGTGCTGCAATGAACATTGGGGTACACGTGTCTCTTTCCCTTCTGGTTTCCTCAGTGTGTATGCCCAGCAGTGGGATTGCTGGATCATAAGGCAGTTCTATTTCCAGTTTTTTAAGGAATCTCCACACTGTTCTCCATAGTGGCTGTACTAGTTTGAATTCCCACCAACAGTGTAAGAGGGTTCCCTTTTCTCCACACCCTCTCCAGCATTTATTATTTGTAGACTTTTGGATCACAGCCATTCTGACTGGTGTGAAATGGTACCTCATAGTGGTTTTGATTTGCATTTCTCTGATAATGAGTGATGTTGAGCATCTTTTCATGTGTTTGTTAGCCATCTGTATGTCTTCTTTGGAGAAATGTCTATTTAGTTCTTTGGCCCATTTTTTGATTGGGTCATTTATTTTTCTGGAGTTGAGCTGTAGGAGTTGCTTGTATATTTTTGAGATTAGTTGTTTGTCAGTTGCTTCATTTGCTATTATTTTCTCCCATTCTGAAGGCTGTCTTTTCACCTTGCTAATAGTTTCCTTTGATGTGCAGAAGCCTTTTAAGGTTAATTAGGTCCGATTTGTTTATTTTTGCTTTTATTTCCAATATTCTGGGAGGTGGGTCATAGAGGATCCTGCTGTGATGTATGTCAGAGAGTGTTTTGCCTATGTTCTCCTCTAGGAGTTTTATAGTTTCTGGTCTTACGTTGAGATCTTTAATCCATTTTGAGTTTATTTTTGTGTATGGTGTTAGAAAGTGTTCTAGTTTCATTCTTTTACAAGTGGTTGACCAGATTTCCCAGCACCACTTGTTAAAGAGATTGTCTTTAATCCATTGTATATTCTTGCCTCCTTTGTCAAAGATACGGTGTCCATGTGCGTGGATTTATCTCTGGGCTTTCTATTTTGTTCCATTGATCTATATTTCTGTCTTTGTGCCAGTACCATACTGTCTTGATAACTGTGGCTTTGTAGTAGAGCCTGAAGTCAGGTAGGTTGATTCCTCCAGTTCCATTCTTCTTTCTCAAGATAGCTTTGGCTATTCGAGGTTTTTTGTATTTCCATACAAATTGTGAAATTATTTGTTCTAGCTCTGTGAAGAATACTGTTGGTAGCTTGATAGGGATTGCATTGAATCTATAAATTGCTTTGGGTAGTATACTCATTTTCACTATATTGATTCTTCCAATCCATGAACATGGTATATTTCTCCATCTATTTGTGTCCTCTTTGATTTCTTTCACCAGTGTTTTATAGTTTTATATATATAGGTCTTTAGTTTCTTTAGGTAGATATATTCCTAAGTATTTTATTCTTTCCGTTGCAATGGTAAATGGAATTGTTTCCTTAATTTCTCTTTCTGTTTTCTCATTATTAGTGTATAGGAATGCAAGGGATTTCTGTGTGTTGATTTTATATCCTGCAACTTTACTATAGTCATTGATTAGCTCTAGTAATTTTCTGGTGGAGTCTTTAGGGTTTTCTATGTAGAGGATCATGTCATCTGCAAATAGTGAGAGTTTTACTTCTTCTTTTCCAATTTGGATTCCTTTTATTTCTTTTTCTGCTCTGATTGCTGTGGCCAAAACTTCCAAAACTATGTTGAATAGTAATGGTGAAAGTGAGCACCCTTGTCTTGTTCCTGACTTTAGAGGAAATGCTTTCAATTTTTCACCATTGAGGATAATGTTTGCTGACCTCACAGTCACATCACTAAAGGTCTATCTACTACAGTTTCTTTGACCCAATACCCCTGGTCAGACTAACAAGAAAAAATTACCAAACAGACTAAAAGGCAAAAGCACAGTTTGAAGAGATAGAACAAACATCAGAACCAGATGTGACAAGGAGTTGGAATTATCACACCAGGAGCTTAAAATAACTATGATTAAAATGCTAAGGGCTCTAATGGATAAAGTAGGCAGCATGCAAGAACAGATGAGTGATGTAAGCAGAGGTATGGAAACCATAAGAATGACAAAAATACTAGAGATCAAAAACACGTAAGCAAAATGAAGGATGTCTTTGACCGGCTTATAGTAGACTGGACATGGCTGAGGAAGGAAAATCATAACAAATGAAAACAAAGATCATAACAAAAATCATAACAAAACATAAAAAAACATAAAACAAAACATAAAAAACAAAAACAAAACATAAAAAATCATAACAAAAAATCATAACAAAAGAAACATAATAAAAAATCATACCAAAAGAAAACAAAGTGAATGACAAGCACTGGAAACAGGATAGATGTGAATAAATATGAGGCATTTTTACATTTTTGTTAAAAGGTAACCCTCTAAAGCTAAAATAATGTCAATGTAGTACAGGATCTATAACATAGACAAGCAAAAGCTTCATACCTTTTGACAGCACAAAGGATGGAGTGGGAGAAGTAAGAGCATTCTGTCGTGAGGTTCTTACATTACATGTGATGTGGTATAATATTCTTTGAAGAATCTCTGTATTATGTTAAAGTTGAATATTGTAAACCATAAAGAAACTTCTAAAAAGATACCAGAAAAGAAATATAACTAATAATACAACTGAGAATATAAAACAGAACATTATAAGAAATGCATACTCTATTCAAAATGTAGCAGATAAAGAGGAATGTAGAACAAAAACTAAAGATACAAATAGAAAAGAAATAGCACTAAAACAGAAAAACCTGACAGACGTAAATCTAACCATATTTTAGATTTTATCAAGTGCAAATCGTATGAGCATTCAAATTAAAAAGCAGATATTGTCAGATGGGCTAAAAATAGAGTCTTACCTCTCTGCTGTTTATAAGAAACATTGACTTTATACACTAAAGACACAGATTCAAAAGAATAAGACAAGATGAAAGAAAAGAATAAGACAAGATGGACCATGTAAACATCAATCATAAGAAAGCTAGAGTGGTTATCTCAAGATCAGCAAAGTAGACTTCAGGACAAAGATATTACAAGAGATCAAGAAGGATACGTCTTGATAAGAGCCAATTCATCAATAATATATAATGTTTCTAGATGTGTATGCATCAAATTACCAAATAATAGAGCTTCAAAATGCGATGAAGCCCAAATAGAGAAAACCAAAGGAGAAACAGAGAAGGCCACAATTATATCAGTAAGAATATTGAAGACTTGGACAATATCATCTTAACCTCAATGATATTTGTAGAATACTTTACCCATCAGCAGGAGAATATAGATCCTTTTCAAGTGCACATGGAGTGCACATTAAAACAGATCACATGCTGTACCACAGAACAAATCTCAAAACATTTTTAATAAGGATTGACATCCTACAGAGTATCAACTTTGACCACAGCATAATTAAACAAAAAATCAATAAGATATCTATATGTATGTGTGTGTGCTAAGTCACTTCAGTCGTGTTCGACTCTTTGCAACCCTACGGACCATAGCCCACCAGGCTCCTCTATCCATGGGATTTTCCATGCAGGAATACTGCAAAGGGTTGCCATGCCCTCCTCCTGGGGATCTTCCCAGTCCAGGGATCGAACCACATTCTTACATCTCTAGCACTGGCAGCAAGTTCTTTACCACTAACACCACCTGGGAAGCCCAACAGACATCTATACAACTCCTAAGTATTCAGGAACAAAGCAGCTTACGTCTAAATAATCTACGGGTCAAAGGAGAAATCACAAGTAAAATTTTTTTAACCTTTTTGAGGTGAATGGTAATGAAAATACTGCATATCCAAATTCATAAATTTTTAAGTCATAAAACACTACTTAAAGGGAAATTTACACTCTTCAGTACTTAGAAAACAAGAAAGAAATATAAATTGCAGTAAAAGCTAAAATTAAAAAGAATAAGTTAACCTCAAAATAAAGGGAACAGAAATAATAAATATAAGAGTTAGAAATCATGTTCTGATAATAGACAATAAGAGAAAATTAATAAAAGCAAAACCTGGTTCTTTGAGAGGAATAATACAATTGATAAACCTTTAGATAGACTCATCAAGAAAACAGGAGAGAATCTCAAATCACAAGTATCAAGAATGAAATAAGGGACATCATGACAGATCTTATGAAAACTTAAGCAATAATAACTCAAAATTGTGAATAATAATGTGCCAATAAATTTGACAGCTTAACAAAATGGTCCAATTCTTTTAAAGACACAAATCATCAAAACTAACACAAAGAGAAACAGAAAGTCTTAACCATCCTGTATCTGTTGAACAAATTTGAATTTCTAACTAAAAATTTCCCATGAAGGAAATACCAGGCCTAGACTGATTCACTGGTGAATCCTAACTACTTTTTCTCTTTTAGATAATAAATGATAGCAATGATAGCACAAATTCTTTTGGAAGAGAGAGGAAGGAGCACTTCCCAACCCACTCCTTGAAGGCAGTGCTACCCTGAAAACAAAACCAAAGACATTTCAAGAAGAGTCAGCTATATACCTCTCAAATAAATCCTTTTAAGGACATCAAATTCAGAAATATGCAAAAGACATCATGTCCAAGTGGAGTGTGTCTCAGAAATCCAAGGTTGCTTTAACCTTGGATCAGTTCCCTCAACCGCCAGCACATGTGGTCACATCCATCACGTGGCTCCTGATGAACAGTGAACTTCAGAAATCCCTCTCTCTTCCTCTCACTCACTCTACAGGTATTTGTTGGATGAATAGGACTGTTCATACAGGTATGAACAATGGGCCAAGTTCATACGTGGCAGCAGATATAAGAACTGAATACAATACCGTGGCTATCCTTGAGTACCTGGTCATGCAGTGTAGATGCCTAGTATGGATGGAAGGAAGTATATGAAAGAGGAGAGAAGTCAGAACAAAGGGTGGAGGAGGGAGTCATTCATGTGGGGGCACAGAGAAGGAAGTCATGCATTGCCTCCAAGGGTGGTCATGGAAAAGAAGACATTCGCTTTTGGCCTTGAGAGACAAGCAGGTTCAAGGTTCCCGTCACATGTCATTTAATGCATATATGTTTAGCAATAAATAAATAAATATTTTTAATAGCAGCATAAGCAATGCTTACAAATTTGCCCAACACACTTCTGCATGAGCACATGATCTAAAAGGATCCTGAGTGAATCTGTGTTTCCTCAACTCAGCTGCATACAACTTCAGAGTCAGATCTTCTGTGGATGCTACTCTCTGCATTTATGGGGTGGAAAAGCTGAGTAGGGGGGAGCAGCGGGTATGGGCTGTGCAGATCAGTCTAGGCCAGGGGAACAGCATCAGCTAAGGCACAGAGGCATGAAAGGCATGTAGAGATCGAAGTCGGGAGGAGCTCCCTGGGGCCAGAGCATAAAGTATGGGCAAGAAATGGAGAGGGAGGGGCAAAGAGCAGACTGTAAATTCCAGGGTAAAGAGTTTGAACTGCATTCCAGAGGCCAGACCTGCTTACGGACCTGCTGGTCTTGGCCTTGAGATGCTTCAGGAGCCAGAGCAGGAGGGACAGGGGAGGGCAGGGCCAAGTTGGCCCCTCCCCACTTCAACCTAAGATGCTCTGCTGCTATGATTTTGAGAGCTGGGTGATCCATGTCAGATCTCGTTTGAGAAAAATGTGAGATGATCCTTAATGATAATATAAATTTTACATAAAACTATTTAATAAATAATATCTAAATTCTCTTCCAGCAAAGGCTAGAGTCTTGGCACACAAGATGCAGGCTGGGGAGACCAATGTCCTTCATTCAATTTCCCACACAGAGACTCATCCCCCATCTGGAGAACCCTGGGGTGGAGGCAGGAGCCAGGGCTTAGAGGCTTGATGTACTGCTAAGTAGAATCTACCTGTCTCGGGGTGACTAAAGATATCCAACTGGATTATACTGTTCTGATGGAGCGGTGCCCCTTTCAGAACCCAGCACCCTCTGGAACAGAGTAGATCCAATAGACACTGCTCATATCACCTGGATGAGGCTTTGGATGGAGTTCAGCCCACCACCCACTGGAAGCTCAGCTCCCATGGGTGGGCCCAGTATCAAGACTGATATTTAAAGACAATAATTTCATTTCTGGGGTTCCCAGCCTTCCCCACTACCTTCTTCGCCACATACACCAGGCAGAGTGCCCTGGGTTAAGAGCACTGTTAACACCCTTCCAGTAACTCCGCCTCCTGAAAATAAATAGGCACCAACTCACTGCAAGAGGCTAAGAGCCCTCATCACAGGGAGCTTGCACATAACTGGAAATAACTTTAACACCCAATGGATGGCTGTTCCCCACCCTCACTCTGTGACAAAGTTGTGACAGTCAGAGGCATCAATTTTCTGGAACTGAGCTGTGAACCCAAGATCAAGAAGGGGCGGGCAATAGAGGTTGGCATGGTGTAAGAGGGTGGCTTTACAATGAAATTATGATTATTGTTCTCCTGGTAGCATTTCTTCTGTGCCTCCATGGCAGACAGCTCTCTGAGTGACAGCAAATTTGTATTTCATTAGGACACTTTAGGCAAAAGATCAATGATACTCTGAGAATCGCTCTGCTGGTCCACGGGGGCACATGAGCCTAGTGAGCAGCCTGCAAAGATCCAGCTAAAATTAGCCAGCTGCTGCAGACGCTGGATTCGCAATCATAGCGCATCGATTTCCTGAATGACGCTGGATCCAGGTGACTTTAATTGGTCTCCTTGTTTTGTCCTTGTAAGCAAGGCCCTTTTGCAATGAAGTGGTTCTTTTTCTGTAACGAAGTGGTTCCCTCTCTGGGTAAAGAGAGCTATTTGAAGGCAGGCTCAGGATTGGACAGCAAGCAGGGCTGAATGAGGATGGGAGAGAGCTCTGTGGCCTGAATACCCTTCAGTGATCTGAAAATAGTCTTCAAATATCTAGTCCCTAAAGGAGAGCAAAGAGGACTTGCCCAGCCAGTGAACAGCTGACTGATAACTGCGGTCAATCTCTCTGGCTCCATTTTCCCTATCTCTAAAATGGGTATAAACGATGAAACCTCATCAATGGATTGTTCAGAGATTTGGTTATTTAATTCATGCAAAGTAATAGGCACAGGGGCTTCCTTGGTGGCTCAGACGGTAAAGAATCTGTCTCCCATGCAGGAGACTCCAGTTCAGTACCTAGGTCAGGAAGATGCCCTGGAGAAGGAAATGGTAACCCTTCCTCCAGTATTCTTGCCTGGAGACTCCCATGGACAGAGGAGCCTGGTGGGCTACAGTCCGTGGTGTCACAAAGAGTCGGACACAACTGAAGCAACTTAGCACACACGAGCACACAGTGGGCACAGGGCCTGGCACATAGGAAATGCCCACTGCCTGGAGCTGGTTATCATCATCAGGTCAGTTTAGTTGTTCAGTCGTGTCCGACTCTTTGCGACCCCATGAATCGCAGCACACCAGGCCTCCCTGTCCATCACCAACTCCCAGAGTTCACTGAGACTCACATCCATTGAGTCAGTGATGCCATCCAGCCATCTCATCCTCTGTCGTCCCCTTCTCCTCCTGCCCCCAATCCCTCCCAGCATCAGAGTCTTTTCCAATGAGTCAACTCTTCGCATGAGGTGGCCAAAGTACTGGAGTTTCAGCTTTAGCATTATTCCTTCCAAAGAAATCCCAGGGCTGATCTCCTTCAGAATGGACTGGTTGGATCATCATCAGGAGACACCATTTTCTACTGGACACTCACTGCACACCCTACAGGTTCCACCTGCCTCCCACACCTCATCTCATTGTCCTCAAAGTCACCTTGCAGGGTGCAATTTCCATTTCAGGGAGGAGGGGACTGAGGTGCAGTGAGGTTCAGCAAATTACCAAATGGGGACAAGGTGGTAGATCTGGGTTTCAAGCTCAAGTCTGTCAGATGCCTCTATGCTTCCTTCTTTCTACTCAAAGTACGTTCCAGGACCAGCAGCAGGGGCATCACATAGGAACTTGTGTGTGTGTGTGTGTGTGTTCAGTTAATATGCGAAAGCCAAACCAAGACAGTCACAACTGTTTAGCAGCTCCTGCCACATAATTTTTCATCCAGCAGAATTTGTATAGTGTGCCAGTGTGGCTGGGATGCATCTCATCCCAACCACACTAGCTGGGAAAACTGAGGCTGAGAGAGGCTGAATGACTTGTTCCAGGTCACTGAAGGACAGAGTACAAGCCTCCAGTTCCCGGCCTGTGCCTGCCACCTGGAGCCTCTGGGAAATGAAGGGGAATCGAGGAGACCAAGATGGAAGACATCACGTGACGGGAGCGGAAATGTTCCTGTATCCATATGCTCTGACCGTGGCAAGGAGTTTGAAGAGAACAAAGCCCCTTAGTCTTCAAGATGGCTCTCACTCCCCCTGTTGTGGTGCTTGAAATTCCACCCGAAAGCCAACACTGAGATCTTTTAAAATGCAAGCATCCCTGAGAGAGGGTGTTGGCAGTGACCTCAGAAGGCTCTGCCTCATAGAGTCCAGTGGTGATCAGAACCCCAGCTAAGGACTCCTGCCTCCTGGTGTCCAACTGTTTCTTCCTGCCTTCCTACTAATGATATTAACAACTGTGGATAAAGAATATCACCAGCAATTTCAGTAAATAAAGATGTTGTGGCCGTCAAGCCACTAGCCACCGCAGTCACCCTAGACAGTGCAGCCCTAGGGGCTTCAGGATGGGAAAAAAAAACAGGATACTGGCCCTAGATAGCTAACATACATATCAAAGGAATAATTTCAATGAGCCCAGACTCTTGCATCTTCCCAAACATAGAAAAGCACTAAAATCATTAACATGAGTCTGTGTTTTTAGGATTAGCAGTAATCTTTGATATTTGACTACATGTTTTTTCAGTTTTGTTGTTTTTTTAAGCAAAAATTCCTGTATATCCTGGCTCCTCACTTACCCTTTGGAAGAGTTCCTCAGAGCTCTCTGAAAGGCTGGTTCCCAGGCTATGCTCCTCAGTAATGGCCAAAAAAAAAAAAGCACATCATTCTCAACTTTTAAGTTATGCTTTTTCCCAGTCAGCACAGCAATATGAAATGCCCAAGTGGCACAGACCACAGTTAGGCACAGTTTAAAACTGTCTGTGCATAACCCATTTAATTCTCACAACCACCCCGTGAGGCAGGAACTCTTTATAACCCCATTTTATAGGAGAGGAAACTGAGGCACAGAGGGTAGGAATGTGACCCATGAGGCTACACAGCTCCTAGGTGATGGAACCAAGATTTGAATCCAAGCAGTGATTCCCACCATGGCCCCCTCTGTTTTACCCCCAACACATAACTCATCAGGCTGGGTGCTCAGACACCTCACACAGGATGTCTATCCCCTGTTCTGACTGCAACTCTCACCTCACCTACATCTTTATTGGAAATGGAGGGATGGGGCCCAGCAAGCTGATCACCATCTTGGTGGTGGCCAGCTTCTCCCCATCCTGGCTGGAGGCCAACCACACCCCTTGTAGCTTTCTGGGCACCTTTAATCTCTATGATCAGTATGTCAGGACAGCAGGTTCAGAACCCATTAAACACGCAACACAGGTTACCCTGATGGTCCCCTCCAGGACAATCAGTCAATAAACCTGCAATGGTAGTTGCACCTGGAACCAGTGTTGTATGTGAGGATGGGGGAGGATGGGAAGGGCTCATGTCTGATCTGGAAGAGCCAAGCATCGCTCTTGCAAATAAACACCTCACCTCTAGCTGGCTCCCTAGGTCCTGGCAGGCTGGAGGGCTCTCCTCTCAGGTCGTACCTTTGGTATCTTCTTGCCAGTTTTACACCTGGACTGAGCCTTGGGAGGGGGCACTTCATATGCAGGACTTCATCACCACCCCGTGACAGCAGCCCTGTGAAGTGGGGACGCTTATCCTCCATTTCATTATCTGCACTGAAGTTTAGAGAGATTAAGTGAATCATCCAAAAATTCACAATGGCAGCAGGAGTTAAATGACCCTCAGTCTACTTGCTACGTGTGAGATGGGACAGTTTAACCCCTGTATGATTCTGTTTCATCAGCTGTAGACTGGGGATAACCAATATAGATCTACTTTATATGGTTATGAGGGAAATGTGCAAAATGTGCAGCTCCATAAAAGTCTGCTGTTACTGCCTACACCCAGTAAGGGCCAGGATTTGAACCTGAGTCCACCTAGGCAGAACTAGGCTCATCCTCTAACCGCTGGTAGCACCACAGCTGAACCTACACTGTTACTACCTTGCTGAAACTTTCCTGGGAGAGAAGTGTGGTCATTGTTCATATGAGAAGCTGACCGATAGACTTATCCCTTAAAAATAAAATGTGGGCTCCCCTGGGGGCTCAGTGGTAAAGAATCTGCCCATGCAAGAGGCACAGGTTTGATCCTCAGTCTAGGAAGATTCCACATGCCTCAGAACAACTAAGCCCACACACCACAACTATTGAGCCTGTGCTCAAGAGCAGGGGAGCCACAATTACTGAGCCCACGTGCCAGAGCTACTAAAGCCCCCACACCCTGGGGCCTCAGCTCCGCAGCAAGAGAAGCCCGCTCACCACAACTAGAGAAAAACCCGAGCAGTAGCGAAGACCCAGCATAGCCAAAAATAGCTAAGTAAATCATTTTTAAAAAAGAAAATGTGGAAGCAAGAATTTGGGCTTCTATGTGAATGAGTTGTGTCCCCACAAGGCGGCTGGCCCTTTCTCAGGACCAAGACCGCAAGGAAAAGCCATGTTTGGCCCACCAAGCTGATGTCCTGTGATGTATCGGTAGCTTCTATTCAGCACTTACCGTGTGCAGGCACAGTGCCCATGGCTCTGGTTTAATATTCCTGACAGCCCAAAGATGGAGAAATCATTGCTCTCTCCACCCTACAGGGGAGGAAACAGGCACAGAGGAGAGCAGAACCTGTTTGAGTCTCCACGGTGGCAAAGCTGAGACACAGGCTACAGGCCTCACGGTGGGCACAAATTACACACACGAGCAGAAAGCCCCAGATGCTTAGCCCAGTCTGCCTGGCTGGCTCCTGATGGTTTCCTCTCCTCCACCCGCTTCCTACCTGCCTTGACATTGGTCAAGCATTGGTGCCCCACCCTGGCACTTAGACCCTGTCCCTGAATGATCCTTCCAGTGGTTTCCAAGCTTCCAAAGAAGTATTTGAAAAGCATATGCCCTTTGGTGTCAGAGCTACCTGGACTCAAGTCCTGGGGCTGGCTCTTTTCAGCTTTGAGAGCTTGATGGTACATCATTTAACCTACCTGAGCCCTGACTTCCTCATCTGCAAAGTGGGATGAGGAGCGTTCTGTGGCACTGTGATGACCTTAGACTGTGCGAACTTGGCTTGGACATGCTTCACCTAGGATCAGGCAGGAGGTCAGCTCTTCACAAGTGTTCCTGCTAGCCTTCCCTGGCCCAGACTCCACCATACAGGCAGCCCTTTCCCCAGATGGCGATGGTATGGTCCTCAGGGTGGAGAAGCAGGCACCGGGCCTCTGGGTGCTTTTCATAAGGCTGATGAA
Organism: Bos grunniens; assembly: GCF_055505025.1. Lineage (NCBI taxonomy): Eukaryota > Metazoa > Chordata > Mammalia > Artiodactyla > Bovidae > Bos > Bos grunniens. The sequence goes on from NC_141166.1 coordinate 14,039,212, forward strand.
TTCAGAGAGTATGCATGAGAGAAGTTATGGAGTGATTCAAGTCCACCACCTTGTTTGAGCACAACTTTGTGCCAGGATGGTGACAAGCACTTCACATATAATGTCTCGTCTAATCTTCACAACAGTCCAGCAAGGCAGCTTCTATTACTGTGACTTTCTGTAAGGTTGGTCTAGAACTAACACACACAAAGTGACCTCCTTGATGTCACCTCCTAGTACTTAGAAGAGCCAGAATTTGAACCCGAGTCTACATAACTCATAAACCTACAGTCTTAACTACTCCACTGGGCTATCTCCATCAGCCTGAGCCTAGTGGCTGAAATTCCACCATTCACTCCTTAGAGAAGAAATAAGATAAGAGGTGTGAAAATGTTACCCAATACCTGGGACTTAGCAAATCCCCAACCAAAGTTTTGTTGAAAGAGTGGTAGATCTGATGATGTGGACCCAGGAGGATTGTAATTATTTGAGATTACACCTTCATGAACTGGGAGGAAAACCATATAATTGTTTTGGGGTTTTGAGGAACTCTGGGCTGCTTGGCTACCTCTGAGGCTGAGACCCAGGGAACACACCTGGACAAAATAATGCCCAGTGTCTGCTTTGTGCCCCTCTGGACTCCCACCCAAGCCTCTGCTCAGCAGATTAAGTGCTACAGGTCAAACCATGTGGCTGAAGACCTTATTCCAAGGTGTTTGGAATAAGGCTCATTTTTGATGATGAATAAAAGACCAGCACCTACCTCCTTGGGAAACAAGTCCCATTGCTTAGAGGAAGCAGGATTTCATATGTCTGCATGTGTGCTAAGGCTCTTCAGTAATGTCCCTATGTCCCTAACTCTGTGTGACCCTACGGGCTGTAGCCTGCCAGGCTCTTCTGTCCATGGGATTCTCCAGGCAAGAATACTGAAGTGTGTTGCCCTGCCCTCCTCCAGGGAATCTTCCCAACCCAGGAATCGAACCCAAGTCTCATGTCTCCTGCATTGGCAGGTAGGTCCTTTACCACTGGCGCCACCTGGGAAGCCCAGGGTCTCTCATCTATCTGTCCATAAAAAGCAGCATTTTAAAGTTAGTTGGAGTCAATGCACTTTTGTTTTTGTAACCAAGTACGGTAGCTAAATGAATCTGGCACTCTCATTGGATTGGAATGTATGATGGGAAAGTGCCTTTAGCCTTTAGAAGGATATGAGCAAGATGTATTCATTAAGCTCGTATTTAGAGTAGACTCCAACACATCATAGCTCTGACATGTATCAATTACCACATACAAAGTCAAATGCAATGTTAAATCCAAAACCACAGAAGAAAGTGTTGAGTTCCCAAGAAAACGATTAAAACTTAACAATTTAACACTTTAGGGTATATCAGCATTAAATCAGCACTGCTTCACAGTAACCACAGAGGCCCCTTCCCATATATATAAAGAGAATCACAGAAGCTTTTGAGGTTATCCAATATTTTAATGGCTTTAAAGATTTTCTGAATCAAAATGAAATCCCTCTATCCCTCATTCCACCCTTTTTTCTTTAGATCAAGGTTAAATCAATTCTTATTTTCAAGGTAGAACTGTAAGAGTCCATATTCTTTAAACCCTGATTAATGACATCAGATCATTCACTAATTTTGGCTATAGGCTCTTCTTTCAGTCTTGTACGCAAAATTCCACAGATTTCACACTGAGTGACAGACCTTCTTTAGATGCTCTTCAAACCAGTCAAATTTGATGTTCTCAAGAACATAAAATCTAACATTGTATTGTCTGTCAATGAAATATGGAGCGGAAGCTGTAGACTCGATGAAGACCTGCTGTTTCCCTTCCCACGCTGAACATCCAGAAGCCATGTGATTTGTGTTTGAAAAGCTGAATGGCAAAAATGGTGCTGTTTCTCAGCCTGAGACTCTCAGCAGTAGAGATGAAAAAGGAGGGACAGGGAGAGCAGGATGACTTCCACCGCGGACTGCACGGCGCTGACGCCTCCGCTGGCGCTCCCGTCGGCGCCACTGCTGCCTCCCTCGCCGGGTGTGGTGACAGGCTGTGAATGCATCTGCTGGAGCAGCAGTGACAGAAGCAGCAGCCCCAGCGGGAGCCTGCTCAACAGCCCTCCTCCCATGTCGGCTCTGTGCTCAGCGCTCCGCAGGCTGAAGGACTCTGAGCTCCAGGCGGCGGCGGCAGGCCAAGTAGCGAGTGCGATCTCCGATCCCAGAGCCACCCAAGGGCCTTTTATACACCAGAGAGAATCACGGGGGACGCCGTCTCTGCTCGCCGCCTACAGTCCGAAGACTCGCGCTCCCTCCTGCCCGCCCTCCCGCCCGCACCTGCACCCTCTTCCTTCCTCCTGATACTTTGCTTTTGAAACCAAACATTTGTAAGCTCTTTAGAGCGCCTTGGCGCCATTTCTTGGAGAGCTAACGTTCCTATTGTCTCTCCTCCAAGTGGCATTATTTTTTTCATGATCCTTTAAAGTGATGCTTGCTTGTTGTTCAAAGTTGGTGGTGCAGGATATGACAAGAGGTTTATACCCCAAGATAATCATGTTGATGTTGGTATGCTTCTATATAGCACATATAATCATGTCTTGCACTTAATGGAGATTTTGGACCTAGAACTTTTGCTTAATATTTTTTTTTTCTTTTTTTGGAGGGGAGCATCTTGTGGGATCCTACTTCCCTGACCAGGGATAGAAGCAGGATCTACTCACAGTAAAAGCAGCTGAGTCCTAACCACTGGACCTCCAGCTACTAGCAACTTAACATTTATCATGAGCATTTTCCTGCCATTAAAATCTTTTTTGGAACCATAATTTAATTTGTTTTCTAAAAAGATTGCACATCGAGCTGTGTTTTCAGAGTCTTTTCCTCATCTTATTTCATTTTTATTCTTCTGGATTTGTAGAGAAGAAAGAAAATATGCCATGATGTTAGGCTTGGTTGTTCTAGGTGATAAGATTTTTGTATGTTCCAACTTTCCTACACTGATGAGATCTTTGGAAGTTGACCTGGTGGTTTTTGCTTTTGTTTTTAGCCAGTGCCATTGGTAGAATTCAAGCTGGAATAAACCAAGTGGAAATTGCTTTAAAAAAAAATTATAGATAAAGTTGACAGTGAAAATGAAAGAATAACCATAGGAAGTTCATGGTTAATCATGGAGCACTTACAGTCTAAATGGGGACTGATTCTTTTTGAAGAACTTGAATGGGGTAAAAATAATGCATTTGCTGATGTTTGAAATCAGGGATATAACTTACAGCATGACATTTAATAGAAGTTTTTAAAACCTTTGACTTAAATTCCTTTTCAGCTTGAAGAGAAACTTTAAGGCTTTCAATATCCTTTGTCTTTTTTTCCAAGAGTAAAAATATTTTTTTTACATTCCAGATTAAAACATATTTGGGTTGGGGTGGGGCGGTGGGGAGGTGGTTCCTAAGCCACTGCTTCCTGCCTCTTCAGGAATCCAGTTCCTTTTTCTGAATCTTCGGTGGAAAGAATTCTCATTATTTTTGCCATTTGAGAGTCCAGCCATAAACACTGGATTCCCACTAGCTTACTTATCTTTGCAGAAAGCGATATAGAGGTAGTGTCAAAGATGCAGAAAGCTGGAGAGACCACCACACCTCCACAGGCGTCTCTGTCCACTTGGTCAAACAAGAGCTGAGCCCAGTGAAATGACGTAGGGCATTTCAGTGACAAGGACTCTCACACGTAGACCTTTCCTCAGAACTCCTTTTGACTATTTTTAACAAACACATAAAATCCAGTTGTGCAGGCTTTTCTAACAACACAATAGGGAGCCATGATGTATGTTTTGGTTAAGACAGAACCTTGTGTTTTTGCTTTTCTGCTTCAACCAAACAGAAGGTCTCCTCTAATGTTGCCTGGAGCTTCCCCCACACACACTCATGCATTTGCCACTTCTCTGCTCAGATTCCACCATTACAATGCGGAGTGTCTACCATTGTTGGCTGTTGTTCAATAGTAGAAACTTACTGCTCTGCTTATGGAACTCCCATTTTCAGAAACAGAAGCTAAACACGCCAGAGGCTCTCCTTTCTGATCTCCTTCCCACCTTGGGTGTCATCCTGTGATGATCCTGTGTGATCAAATGCACTCCAGCGCACACCTTGGAAAGAAAGCTTCCTCGAAACTGACCAGAGTGAGTTTGTGAAATAACAGCCCTGATTGGTATCTTAGTTTTGCCTCTTCAAATGTCCGTACCTTTTAAGACTGAGTTAAAACGTTGCCACCCCAGGGAAGCCTTCTCTGGTTCCTACAGACAGAAATTCTCTCTCACTTCCTCCAGTGTGCCCATGATTTTATTTTATAGCCTTGAAGCTCCCTGAGAATAGTAACTACATAGTTATCTCCTAGAAACAGTTAAGAGTATGGACTTAGGAACTATTTATTGCCTGAGTGCAAGTTCCAGCTTTGCCACTAACTTGCTGTGTGACCTTGGACAAGTTACTAAACCTCTCTGGATCTCACCTGTAAAACAGGGTGATATCAGCTCATACCTCACAGGACTGTTGTGAGAATTATCACACGTGTCCATGAAAAGCACTGAGGACAAAGCGTGGCCTGTCGTACACGGTGCGATTGTTTCTATCAGCTCTGCTCACATGCCCACCACAGTCACCTGTGCTCTCCAGACCTGTGAAGAGCTCCCCACTTCATTGTGAGTGCAGAGTAGCCCTTTGAGGACACGTCTGTCATTCCTGCTGGTGGCGCACAGAGCAATTCACCAGGGTTTATGGTCAGTCTTCCCATAGGTCCCATGCCCTCTGACCAGTGTGGGGGTCATGCCCTTCACGGGCACCAAATCCTCTTAGTCTCCCTGAGGCCAGTCATGTCCACCCACTTCCTGCCATCTCCACTACAGCTGCCCTGCTCTCGTCTGCACCTGAACCACCGCAGACGCCTCTTGACTGATCCTTGTGTGCCTGATTCCAGGTGCTTCGAAAGACCCTACTAAGGGAAGGGACACATCAGTTGTACTGTCTTCAGTTCCTTCAAAACCAGAGCTATGAGCTCTTTAATAAGAGTCCACATGGGCCTCGGGTTGGACTCACACCACGTGGTTATGAATCACTCATCCCCTTCAAAGGCTCCCATGTCCTTGGCAAACATAACTGATAAAATCAGAGCCTCCGGCACCTCCCACGGGCTCCTGTCCACATGGGTAGATGTGGGGAAGTTGTGGGGAGGAAATCAGGGGTGAGCCCAAGCCTGCGGGGAAGGCCCAGGGCAGGAGGCAAGCAGAGGATGGGTCCCTGCGGCCTTGGGTCAGGCAGCCTGTGACCATAACAAAAGATTTAGGAAGATGCGTCTTTTCCAGCTGTGACAACGCTAACTGAGGGGCATGTACACCCTGGAGGCAGTGTTTTTGGGTGGTCTGAGGGACCAGCTGAGCGCAGGGACTAATCCAGACAGGCCTGGGTTTGAATCCAGCTCTGCCATCTCCAGGCAGGTGGGGTGGTCTGGCAAGTCTCCTCTGAGCCTCAGTTTCCACACTCAGGTCAATGCAAAAGTGGGGCCTTGAAAGCCAAGTTCAAGGTTGGGGTCTTTGCTTTCAGAGCAGCAGGGCCTCTGTGGTGCTTTAACCAGCTGGGGGACAGAAGGTCTGCCTTTCAAACAGATCGCCAGGATCTTTACCTCATCCTCTCTGTGGATTGAGGACAAAATGGTAAAATGCTGCTGAAAAGCTTAGATGGCTCAGCAGCGTCCCAGGGTGGAGGTGAGTGGATGGATGCCCTCCCTGCCCAGTCTTTCAGGGCAGCAGTCCCTCCCAGGTACCAGCATTGCACCCAGAACTTCACCCACATCTCCTCACTGCGTCCCCACAGCCCTGGCAAGATGGATATTGATACCACCCAATTTCAAAGGAGGAGAAATTGAGGTCAGAGGAATCCTAGAATGGGAAGGACCTTGGAGAAGTGCCCTCCAGGCCCATGCTCATTTCACAGAGGAGGAAACTAAGGGTTGGGTGGGTTATTGATCTACCTGTTTACGTCAGAATCCTAGAGTGGGAGGGGCCAGAGGCCTGGCTCTAGATCAACACCTATTTCACAGGGGAGGATAGTAAGGCCCAGAGATGGGCAATGGCTTGCTGGGAAAGAACTGTCCTAATAAAATGATGAAATGGCTTATCTCAGCAAAGCGCATACCTGAGGGTCCATGAATGGGTTTTCCCTTTGCTTCCCTAGCCTCTCCAAGGTCACTGGCACTGTTTCCAACTGGTGAGCATCCTTTGGGCATCATCAGGACGTCACTGAAATGTGTATGGATGATGCAAGCAGTCAGCCGTCCCAGTTCTGTGTGGCCCCATCCCTCTGAGCCCACTGTCCACCCAGGCTGTGGTCCGTGAGCCTCTGGCTGATGTACAGCTGGGCCATCCTCCACTGACTCCCAGTGCTCAGGTGTCTCCTGAGATCTCTGGGGGCAGAATTCGGGGACCCAGATTTCAGGGAGGGGCAATGGTCAACTGCAGGCGCAGGGATGGGGCAAGGAGAGGTTCCACTCTCAGGCTGCACAGGAGACTGGGGTTTCCCACAGTCACCAGGGATCCAGAGAAGGGAACAGGGTGGCGAAGGGCCTGGGAGCCAGGTCACGAGGGTCAGGTTGGAAGAACTGTGAGAAGTTGGGGTGCTGAGGAAGGACTTCTAGGAGCTTTCCTGGTGGGCCCTGGGGACTGGCTGAGAGCCAGGGAGGACTCCCAGAGGTTCACAGGCACCGAGGGTCTTCGGAGCTTTGAAGGCATTCTCCCAGCCCATGCTCTGCTTGCTCACAGGCCTACGTCCCCAGGTAGGGCCTGTCCTCTGCTCCCTGAGAATGCTCAGAGAACATCTTGCTCCCTCATCTCTCAGTGCCTTGAGGAAGGAGCTTGTGGAGATGGAGACACTGGCCTGCCTCAGGAGGGCGTGGCTTTCTGGGACGGGGCTGGGTTTGGAGTGTACTGGTTAAGACCACCCAAGACGCTGCTCCTGCCCCCATTTTTCAGAGGAGAAATCAAGGCCCCAAATGGAGAAGTGTTTTCTCAAGGTCCCACCACAATCTGGAGACAAGTCACCTCTTCCTCTCTACTCTTCTCCTTCCCTGCCCATGTTTTTGTGTTTTTTTGTTTTTTTGGTTTTTTTGCTATCTCCCGTATGTGTCTTGCCCCAGGTCACAGGAGACTCTGTTGTGTGTGATCACAGGCTTTGTGGGTCAACCAACCTGGGTTCAGTCCCCAGTACTATCACCTCCAGGCTGTGTCATCCAACAGGGATCTCTGAGTGTTTTGGAGCCTTCAAGTCTCCCTGGGAAACAGGACTAATGCAAGAGCCTGCCTGAAAGGATGCTGGGGACAGTCAAATGAGATAACAGGTAGAAAGGGCTTAGCACTGTGGCTGATCTATGTAGTGGAGAGAGATGGGGGAAGGGGAGAGATAGACAGAGAGAGAGATCATCAGAACAGAACCAGAACCAGCCAGCTGACCCCTCTTCCTGGGCTGTCATGATGATAAAATGGTGACCTATCTGCTGTGTGCTAGACCTGTCCTAGACCATGTTTAAAGGACAGTGTTTAAAGACCAGGGGGTCTTTCAGCCAAAGGAGAGCACAGCTTGTGCCAGTGATTGCATATCGGTGTCTGAGCTTTTGCAAGGCAGTTGTACAGAGAGAGGAAGTGGCGTCTTGCCTTCCAGGCAGCCTGGCCTGTCTCTGACCGGGAACAGCTCCCTCTCTGATGCAGCGTGAGGACAGTCTTCCACCAGGCACCTTGGAGCCTGGCCCAGGGACAGCGGCCCATCCACTGTTAGCGTTTCCTGATGCAGCGAAGGTATGAAGAATGAGGGTGGTGGGTGGGGACTGTTTGTCTCAGGTGGTCAAGCAAGACCTCTCGGAGGAGGTGACATTGATCCAAAACCCATCATAGCATCTCAGGACTGACCCTGCAGCCTAAGGTCGCCCCCTGGAATCTTCCCAGCGTTGGGGGCTGATGTGTTCAGGTGACAAGAACATAGTTGGAGGAATACGATGCTGGTGTTCAGTTCCCGAGCGGAGGGGCCTTCAGGGGTCGGGGAGACGGGGCCCTGACAGAGAACCTAAGCGAGGCCCATCGAGGGGCAGAAGCCGCCCAGTTCCAGTGACCATCCAGGCTAGGGGGGCCGGGGGCAATGGATCAGACCTCCTGATTTTTCAGGAGAAAAGAAAATCGGATTTTTATGTGCGCCACCCCAACTCTTACGCATTGAACGTCCACTTCCACCCCCTCCTTTCTCTTCCACTTTCCTTTCTTCCCTTCCGTGCAAAGTGTTCATTTTCAGAAATCTTCTGACATTGACATCTGGAGTGAGAGTATTTTCTATTTCTCTTTCCCAGAGTGAGGCTGCTGAGTGAGACTTCTCTGGAGGTCACGCCTGCCCTTCGGAAAGTGAAATGCTTTTTGGAGCCGCTTATAGCCACCAATATTTATTGAGCACCTACTGTGTACCAGGCCTCCTCTCATGAGGATCTACTTAATCGATTAAGAGATCTGTTAGGTCGGTTCATCTGTGCATTCCTGATGAAAATGAGAGGTTTGGAGCAGTTTGGAAACAAATTTGTGGTCACACAGCAAGTAAAGGGTAGAGTAGAGACAAAAACTCATATCTGTGACCCAATGTCTGTTTTTGCCCCTGCACAGTGGTTATCAACCAGGGGCAGATTCTGCCCCTCCAGGGGACACTTGGCAATTTACAGAGAGATTTTCAACAGTCATGACTCAGGGGTAGTCATGACTCATGACTTGATAACCAGGGGACGAGGGCCAGGGATGCTACAAAATAACCTATATTACGTTGGCCAAAAATTTCATTCGGGTTTTTCTGTAGAATGTTCTGGAGAAACCTAAATGAACTTTATGGCCAACATGATATATAGGACACCCAATCCCCTCAAGGAAGAATTACCTAGAAAAGGCAACCAATCAAATGGGAGCTGCAGCTGCTTGGCCACGCCTCCCCGCTATGGATACTGATGATGGGCTGCGTGGACCAGTTCTCAGAAAGTTCCTTTCATGCATTTCTTCTCCACCCTCCAGCAAAGGTGTACAGAGCTCCTCTGCCTGGGCTGGAACTCCAGGGAGAACACCTCCTGGAGCCTCAGCAGGTGGGCTCAGGGGCTTAGTCCTCTTCACTGTGGCTCTGGACAAAGTGCTCCATCTCTTCAAGCCCGGGTTCTTTGTTTGCAAAACGGTAGCTCTCTGGCAGCTTGGGAGACGTAATTCACACAAAGCATATGGCACCAGGCCCTGGAGGAGGGAGCACCATCCTTGTTAGTCATCATCAGTGTTAAGAAGGATTCAGAGTCCAGTGAGGAGTCTCACTGGGCAGAGGTGAAATTTGGAAGCGCCTCCTCTTGGGCAACACCCCAGAGAACTCCCCGCCTCAGTGCGTTCACTGCTGCCTCAGGCTGGGCACAGCCATCCACAGAGCAGGGGAAGGGAAGCGGCTCGTGCTCCCTAGAATGATGATGACAGTGATGAATGCTGATGTCCAGCCACCCACCCATTACACCCACTGATGGCAGCCTCAGCTCAGGGGCCAAGTCCTCCGCAGTGCAGAGCTCACTCTGGTCCCAGACACCAGGCCTAGTGAAGTCATCGAGTAAACCCCACATTTAGAAAGGGGAGGGCAGACACTTTCCTGAAATTCAAATGGTAATAAAGGAGAAAAATGGACCAGCTCGCTCCAGGTAACCACCACAAGAGAAGTAATTTTTCTGTCCTAAGCAAGGATGCCAGTGGCAGAGACTCCTGCCCAGATAATTCATCAGCCTCAGATTAACGGACTCCTCGGGAACCATCTGCACATGTCTCTATAGGGTTTCTCAGGACACCTCTATTTAGATTTCATCAAGTCTGTTTTTCTCTGTCATCCCTGAGCAGGGAGGCAGGTACCTGACTGGGTAGCACAATTGAATATTGATTTGCCAACAAAGACTCAGAAGAATACATTGCACTCAAGTGAGCCAATTGTTTCTAACAGCCCAAGCCCTCCCCAGGCCCTCGTGGTTTCCCCCATGAGTCACTGAGCTGTTGGTGTCACATCAGGCAAATGAAAGCCCAGTTTTGTGCTCATAGGGAATAAATGCCTCAGTTTTCTCATCTATAAAATGGGAATAAAGACATGGGTTGAAAGACTCTCACTTTATTCCTCAAAATCTTTTAAAATGAGCATATGTTGTTGCTTTTATTTTTGTGCTAATAAAATAAAGAACTGCTGCCCAGAGTGGGCCGTGCCTCAGCAGCTCCCTGTTCTATAACCAACCCCTCTCTGCCCAGACTGTAATTCTGCTTGTGATTCTATCCCTAAAACGGGGTCCTGCATCCGGGGCCTGCTGCATCCTGGACCCACTGTGATGTGACCGGACACCCATGTGTCACTTCCCACGGACCCCACTTTGTGCTCAGTCTGATGAGACATCCCTGCTGCTTTGTCTGGAGCCTCTGAAGGCAGCTGTGCTCTAAGATACAAATGGCCATTGTCTGGGCCTTTCCTGGGGTCAGGGCATCTTCTGCCTCAGTGCCCTTGAGGGTCAGAGTCCAGGCTTGTCCCATGCTACTGGAAAACAAAGAGGGATGATGTACAGAAGAGGTGGGTATAGGGGACAAAGTGTGTCAGTATAAAGTCCCTTCTGTCTCTGAACAAAATTGTTTCCAGGAGGAAAAAAGAAATGGGGCAAAGGAGGTAAGAGCCGTGAGAGAAGGATCCAACCTTTGAAAATACTGAATCGTACCCATGGGAGATACTTTCCAAGACCCCCAGTAGATGTCTAAAACTGTGGATAGAACCAATCCCTATATATACTATGCTTTTCCTAGGCACACATATCTATGATAAAATTTAACTTATAAATTAGGCACAGTAAGAGATTAATAACATTAAGTAATATTAAAGTAGAACAATTATAACAATATGCTGTAATAAAGGTTATGTGAAAGTGGTCCCTCTCTTTCTGAAAATATCTTATTGTACAAATTTAATGCCTTTTCCATCTTGACTAAGCAGTTATCCCATGCTATGGCCATAACTTTTGCAGTTTGAAGTACAACAGCAAAGCTAGCAAGCATTTCTTTTTCCTTCTTTACAATTTCATGGATAGAAAATTCATTCTTGCCATAGATTTAGCAACCTCAGCATACAATTTTTTTTCTTATTAAGTCAAGCACTTTCATGTTTTCACTTTTAAAAAAAAAAAGCACTTTACAGCTTCTCTTTGGCATATCCAAGTTGCCAGCATCACCACTCTTGCTTTGGGGCCATTATTAAGTAAAATAGGGGTTACTTGAACGCTGGTGCTGCAATCCTGCCACAGTCTATCTGATCATTGAGGTAACTACTAAGCGACTAACAGGCAGGACATGCTGGACAAAAGGATGAGTCACTTCCTGGGTGGGACAGAGCAGGGTGGCTCAAGATTTCATCATGCTACTCAGAACAGAGCACAATTTAAAACTTACAAATTGTTTTATTTCTAGAATTTTCCATATAACATTTTTGGAGTGTGATCTACCTCGAGTAACTGAAATTATGGAAAGTGAAATCACAGATAAGGGGTGGCTATTATATAACTAACCATATCAGTGTGCTCTGTCATGGTTGGCTAAGTGGAGAAGAGGACAATGACGGACACATGAGTGGCATTCCTTGCCTCCTTTTTCTCAGCTCCAGCAGCTTTTGTTTCATTCTAATAAAGAGAATAGAAGGCAGGGAGCTTCAGTAGCTTCTCCCCTTTCGTTGAGTGGAGGGTAACTTCCAGCCCAGCCTGACCTCACTTCTCTCTGGCCTTTACTCCCACCACTCGGAGTTTTTCCCACCTCGGACACATTTACCTTCTTTTGACATGTCATACTGCCCTGGCTCCTCCTTCAGGGTTTTAAACCTGTCCTGAGAGAGGGGTAGGAATACAAACTACCCGTAGTTTGTCATTTACTCCTTTCCTAGATGGGGAAGGAGCAGAAGAAATGAGACCACATTCCAAGACCAGAGATGTGGCATATTCCTAAGACTGAAGCACCCCACCCCCAGGCTAATAAGTTTTCAGTAACAGATAATGGCATAATAATGTTGAGAGAAGGGGGATAGCAGAGAAAGAAGAGCTTGCAAAAAGACCATCTCTGAATCACAGGGCAAAGGGAAAACCTGAAGCTGAGGCCTGAACAGACTTTGTTCTGGCAAAACAACCCCACAGAAGGTATTGCTGCAGGATTTTAAAACTATGCACTGAGGGTAAACACAGCAACAATTCAGCCCTGATCCTAACTAGATTAACCCAAGTCTTCTCAATAGAGGCCTAACAGAAGGTAAGATGTGCCCATTTCCAGGCATGAAGGGTATTTACCCCAGACTCTGAAGTCTTATGAAGATATCTGGCTTTCAACCAAAAACTATGAAGCATACAAAAATCAAGACCAAAAATACATACAGTCTGAAGAAATGAAGTAATAAAATACAGATGTTAGAAGTATATGACATGGGATTTTAAATAAATATGATTATTTGCTAATATACATGTGTGTGTGCACGCTCAGTTGTGTCCAATTTTGGCAACCCTAGGGACCGTAGCCCACCAGGCTCGTCTGTCCATGGAATTTTCCAGGCAAGAATACTGGAGTGGGTTGCCATTTCCCACTCCAGGGTATCTTCCCAACCCAGGGATCAAACCCAAGCCTCCTACATTGGTAGGTGAATTCTTTACCACTGACCCACCAGGGAAACCCATTAATATCTGTATTAATATATAAAAGACTCTAATGTAAAAAGTTGACAATGTGCAAGTTGACAACTCACCAGAGATATAGAAATCATAAGAAAAAGAATGAAGATACTAAAATAAAAACCACAAGAACAGAGATAAAGAATGATTTTAAAGAAATCATCAGTAGATTCATTATAGCCAAACAATCAGTTAATTTAAAGATGGATGAGTCAGCATAAATCACCCAACTGAAACCAAGAAAGACAAAATAGTGAGGGGGAGGAAAAGCAGAATGGAACACCCAAGATCTGTAGAACAATATCAAACAACCTGGCATATGCATAACTGGAATTCCAGAAGAGGGGAAGAATATGATATAAGAACTATCTAAAGAAATAATGACTGAGAATTTTTCAAAATTAGTGACAGTAACCACAGAAATAACAGACCCAATAAGGTCAGAGAGCATAAAGCAAGACAAAACCAAACACTAACTGCACCATATGCCAACTGCTGAAAACAAAAGAAAGAGAAAACCCTAAAGGCAGACAAAGGGGAAATAGCCAACACATACAGAGGAACAAAAATAAGAAGTGTGGCAGATTTCTTCTTAGATAGTATGCAAGTTCAGTCCAGTTCAGTCACTCAGTCGCATGCAACTCCTTGGGACCTCATGGACTGCCGCCCACCAGGCTTCCCTGGCGAAAGTACACAAGCTCGGTGAAAAATTAGTGACCTCTTTAAATTGCTGAAATAAAATAAATATCAAACCAAAATTCTATACCCAGTGAGACTCTCTTTCAAAAATAAAAGAAAGAGTGACATCAGCAAGACAGTTGTACAGAATCCTAAGCCCTCACTGCCTTACAGAAACACCAATAACAGCACACAGATCCAATTGCCTTTGTGACTGATTCATGTCAATGTTTGACAGAAAACAACAGAATTCTGTAAAGCAATTATTCTCCAATTCAAAAATAAATACATTTTAGAAAACTGCCTTTGTGAGAATCCAGAAGAGGTTGCAATACCGAGGTGAGCACAAAGCCAATAAAAGCCTCACCAAAGTAGGTAGGAAAGTTGGTTGCATTTGCCTACCCTAGGCCCTCCTCATGCCCAGTGTGGTATGGTATACTCACAAGAAAAAGTCTCAACTCCCAGCTGCTCCCTCAAGAAGGAAAGAGAGGAGTGAAGCATGCACCCCACAGTCTGGTCTTTCAGGCGCTGCCAGAGGATTGCTTGTGTCTTGCCTGACTTGAAACACTGGCTGTAGTGGTGGCACAGTCCAGGTGCCAGGTTGGGGGCCACTGAGAACAAAAGTGAGTGCCGTAGCACATACAGCACTGGGGAGACGCCAGTCCTATATAGATAGACACCAGAGGGGAACAAGCTATTACCAGCTCCTAACAAGAAACAGGGGCAAGCCTCTTTAACTGGAAAATCACCAACACAAGCTGAAAGGTACAGCCCCAGAAAAATCTGAGAAATATGCACAATCTCTAATCAAGTCAATGAGTGAAGGTCTTCCTCTGTGTGAAGCCAGTCCATAAAGACTTAGAGGTGGCTTTTTCTTCAAACGTCCAAATCCCAGGAAAAGACCACAAAGCATACAAAAAAAAAAAAAAAAAGATGAATGTGACCCCTATGCTGCTGCTGCTGCTAAGTCACTTCAGTTGTGTCTGACTCTGTGCAACCCCAGAGACGGCAGCCCACCAGGCTCCCCTGTCCCTGGGATTCTCCAGGCAAGAGTACTGGAGTGGGGTGCCATCACCTTCTCCGGTGACCCCTATACTACTGACCAAATACTATGGAGCCATAAAAAAAGAATTTTGCCATTTACAACAACATGAATGGACCTACAGATTACCATACTAAGTGAAGTAAATCAGAGAGAGAAAGACAAATACCATATTATATGATTTAAATGTGGGATCTAAAATATAGAGTTTGGAGGAAGTAGAAATGGGGTTCAATGGGTATTGAGTTTCAGTTTTGCAAGATGAAAAAATCTGAAGATCTGCTGAACAATGATCTGAATATACCTAACACTACTGAACTGTATACTTTTGTTGAAAAGGTAAATTTGTTACGTTTTTGACCATAATTTTAAAATTAAATAAATAAAATGAAGGCAAAATAAAGTATTTCTCAGACAAATAAAAACTGAGACTTAATGCCACTGACATTTTATGTTCGATATATTTTACCAATTTTTTTTTAATTCAGACAAAAGCCACCATCAATCAGTGTACTACCCTGTATTGATAAACTAGAAAAAAATCATATAATCATTTCAATAGACAGAGAGCAACAGAGGTGATGGGGGAAGCATTTGACAAACTCTCTGCAGATTAGAGAATAGCAGGGAATATCCTGAAACTGATAAGTGGCATCTACAAAAAGCTTACAATATAGTATACTCAGGGATGAAGGACTGTTTTTCCCTAAGATTAGGAACCAGGAAGGTTCCATTCCATTTCATCCTGTTCCCGACATCCTCATCTCCACTGGTCTCAGATGCACTCAAGGCTCATTGACCCAAATTCACTCTCCAAAGGGTCGGGGCGGGGTGGGGGGGGTGGGCGGCAAATAGATTAAAGAAAAGAAATAACTGCAACCTGCCACAAGGATTCACGAGCTCCCAACATCAGAAGTGCAAGTAGGTTCGCAAATGGGATGGATGACCCCAGACTTGCTATTACAGGCTTTCTCTTTTGTGGTACTTCCAAAACATCGTGTCCACAGATTGCCCTGTTTTGTTTTTATCAAAAAGCCAGTGTAACAAGCCAGTGTTAGGGGAAGAGAGCAGAGGAACTGCTGTTTCTCCCCTCCTCCCATCGCAGATCTTCCTGGCCTCCCCATCAGCCTGGAAAACCAGAGGCAGCTCTCCAGGCTCAACTGCTGGTGGGATATTCAGACAATGCTAATGATTTTGCAGAGTTGTCCCTGATGACAACTGGCCAGGCACATTCTCTAAGAGCTACCGCTGTGAGGGCATTTGCAGAGCCCACCTCGCTTTGAACATTGATCTTATTCATCTTTGTTCCTACACAGCGCCAAGCACAGTGCCCAGCACTTAATCGGAGCTTGAGAAAGCACTGGTTGAATCGAACAGAACTTGAAACAGAAATCGAACACACTTTTAAGGTTGCGTCAGAGCACGAAAAGAAAATGTTTGAAAATGAAAATCCTTTTCTGTTGATCCCTGGAGAGCATAGCACTTCAAGGAAGCCTTTAGCAAATCCTTTTGTAAAGTGCAGAAGCGTGGGATTACTTTGTATGATAAATACCCCTCACGCGTGATACTGTGAATTTATATATATACATGCATATGCATGGGCTTCACAGGTGGCAATAGTGGTAAAGAATCCACCTGCCGGTGCAGTAGATGCAAGAGATGTGAGTTTGATCCCTGGGTCGGGAAGACCCCTGGAGGAGGAAATGGCTACCTACTCCAGTATTCTTGCCTGGAGAATTCCATGGACAGAGGAGTCTGGCAGGCTACAGTTCATGGGGCCTCAGAGAGTCTGACACAACATGCATATGTATATATGTGTGTTTAATATTAATGTTGAATATAGAATATTGGTGTATAGATATTAATATTAACTAGTTAAATATTAAAGTCTACAGAGACAAACGAAGCCTCTCTGGACATTTTTCTAGCCCCACCCCTCCAGAGATTTTATTTAGGAATTATTCAGATTAGAAATAATTCATCCTCCCAGGATCAGATCAAATTTGTTAATTTTTTAATCATGAGACAGGAAATTCAGGAAACTAAGAGACAGAATCTGGTCCAAAGGGTTTCTCTGTCCTTCTATTCCCTAAGTAAAACAAAGCCCAAAATACACAGCTATGCTGCACTGTCCCCACCCTCAGTCTGCAGTGAGAAGTGGCCACCAATCTGATTGGTCTAAAGCTCAGAATTGCCCACATTACTAGGTTTTGGGGTTGGGGGAGGTGGAATTAGTAACTGGAGGGGTTAATGGGCAGCTATCTTCAACTGAGCCTCTACCAGCAAGTCTTCACCACTCCCCAGAGGGGAGTTAGGACCCCAGGCTAAAAACAGGACCCAGAGTTCACATCTACTCATGGATCTCTTATCTCATTCAGGACACTGAATTTTGGGCTTTCCTGGTGGCTCAGCGGTAAAGAATGTGCCTGCAATGCAGGAGACCTGGGTTTGATCCCTGGGTGGGGAAGATCCCCTGGAGAAGGAAATGGCAACCCACTCCAGTATTCTTGCCTGGGAAATCCTATGGACAGAGGCGCCTGGTGGGCTACAGTCCATGGAGTCACAAAAGAGTTGGACACAACTTAGTGACTAAATGGCAGCATGAAAATGTTAAGAAGCAGGAGGACTCTCAGAACATTACAGAACTTGGCATGAGAATAAACTGTGTTCTCTGGCAATTTCCAAACATGTCTCACTGGCCCATCGCCTTGCATCCTTCTGGCCTCCTGGCCCCATCACTTCCTCCCCAGCCTTGGGGGATGTGGCCTATCTCTTCATCCACAGGGAGAAGTTCCCTTAAGAGCTGGAGCTTTGCAGCTCTTAACAGCATGTACTAAAGCTGTTGCAGAGTCTAGAGAGGTGCTCCAAGCAGAGGATTCCTTGTCATACATGTTTGAGAAAAGCTGCAGACTACCTGATTCTCTGCCACAGGGCCTTTCAGAGTCTTTAAAGCAGCTGGTAACCAAGGAGATGAAGGCCTGAGTCTGCCAGGCCACCGCCCCTCCACCCTTTGGCAGGCCACGCAAACTCCGGGTGCCTCAGTCTCCTCCTCTGTAAAGTGGGGCAATAACAGAACCCACAGCACAAGGTTGTTGGGAGGACTGAATGAGTCCATCTATATGTGAGCAATGCCTGATGGAGGAGGCACCATGATACCTTCCGCTATCTGCACCTTTATGTCCATCATCATCACCATCCTTTGGGAAGGATGATGGGCTCCTGCCTCCAGAAACCAAATCCATACCTTGGACCCTTGCCTGGTACCGAGGTCCCCACGACTTGGGTCACAGCCTTGCTCCTGTGAAGCTAGTTCCTCCCCCTCTCACCCCTTCCACCGTCTTAGCTTCCCAGAAGCAGACCCTGCAACAAGGCTTTGAGGATGAGTGTTTAATTGAGAAGGTGGTCCAGGAAAGCATCAAGAGGACGTGAGACAGAGAAGGGAAGGAAGCCCATAAGAGGTACATATGAAGCAAGTGAATGCTGTGAGTGGCAGAGTCTCAGTCCTCGGGGCAGGGCAGTCTGGGAGATGATGCAGAACACAACTCAGAGCTGCCCTACTAGAGAGTTTACTTCCAGTCCCAACCATTGCTGACTGAGGGCTGGTCCTAGGCATCAATTCTCTGGTGTTCCCAGGCCCCCACGATGGATGGAGAGGATCCTGTCTGCAGGGTGCATCTGCCTACTACCCATTGCTGGGACACCTGACCTGGCCCATCCAATGATCTCTTGTCACCAGAGTCTGAAAATGTCAAGTTCAGCTTTTTCTTTCCCTATGCCTCGGGCTGCCCCCCAAACCCCTTCCTGCCTAACTTGTGAAACAGCATGTCATCCAGCCCCTTGCTCTTCCACATCTGGACCACCTTATGGTCCACGCTCCTAACCAGAGCACCCTCCAGCCCAGAGCATCCTCAGATGATCAACAGTGAGACACGTGAGGGCTGGAAGTCAGGGCTCCCCATCACCACCCCCACTCAGTTCGTCAAGTCATCTGGGCACCCAACCTAGGCCACTTACTTATTTGAGCACCTACTGTGTACCAGAACTCATGCTGAGAGCATCCCCTGTGACTCTCACAACCCCCGGTGAAGGAGAGTTCATCAGGTCTGCCTTCTGGCTGGGAAAACTGAGGACCTGAAAGGTTAGGTCATTGCCCCAAGGTCACCTTCTGTCCTAAAAACACCCTGAAAAGGCTCTTGTGGGAGTAACAAAGGGACCCACACACATCTCTACCCTCCCACCGTCTCTGTCTGCGGGGATGCGGTTTTCAGTACCCCCCAGGTACAACCCACAGGGGCTTCCCTGATAGCTCAGTTGGTAAAGAATCTGCCTGCAATGCAGGAGAGACACCAGTTCGATTTCTGGGCCAGGAAGATCCTCTGGAGAAGGGATAGGCTACCCACTCCAGTATTCTTGGGCTTCCCTTGTGGTTCAGCTGGAAAAGAATCCACCTACAATGTGGGAGACCTGGGTTCAATCCCTGGGTTGGGAAGGTCCCCTGGAGAAGGGAAAGGCTACCTGCTCCAGTATTGTTGCCTGGATAAGACTGTATAGTCCATGGGGTCACAAAGAGTCGGACATGACTGAGCAGCTTCCAATTTCACTTTTTTCACAACCCGCACTGCAGACCCTCTTCCTAAATCCTTCCAGGCCATTGTTTGCCTGGAATCATCCTACTGATCCCATCAAGTAATTGTCAGAGATCATCGCAGAGAACCAGAGGTTGATACCTTCATGGCCAGCAGATGCTGTGTGAGAGCCCATCCTTGCTCCCCAGAGGTCCTTATTTAACCAACATCACCAGGGCTCTGGGTCTACAGGAAGCCTGCCCCACTTTGGACTTTGCAGCGATCACAAGAGGGCTTGTTATCAAAACTGATTTGTGGAGGTTGAAAGGCTTTGGATGAAGATCTCTGCAGTGGGACTGAAGGACTCAGGCAAAAATGCAAGGCCATCAGCTGTTTGGGTGAAACACAGCTGTCACATAATTTTAATTAAATTCTTATTTGTGACTTCCCAGGCCTGACTCTGGAAGGGAAGCCAGGGCCCACCTGCCCTGGTGGAACGCTGCAGACACTGAAAGTGCTAGAGGGGTAAATACGAGCCTGCCTTCTCATCTGTGCCCCCTGAGTTACCTCTCTTCTCCGGAAGTCAGCTTTCCTGTCTCCTTCTCCAGTCATCCTGGCAGAAGTGAGCAGACTAGAGGAACAGATGGGGGCTAGCAGCTGTAGGAGAGCTGGGTGTCCAGGGAGCAGGGCCAGGGGGAACAATCGGGGAAAGACCATGGAGCTCAGGGTCTAACAGAACAAGGTACGAACCCTGAATTTACAGTTCACAAGCTGGGAGATTTTAGCACGTCACTTTGCCCCTGAGCCTTGGTTTCCCCACATGTAAAACAGCCACTGTGACTCCCACCTGGGTGGAAAAGCCAGTTATCTCACATCTCTCCTTGTTTGCCCTGGTGGCTTCCCTGGTGGCTCAGATGGTAAAGCGTCTGCCTGCAATTCAGGAGACCTGGGTTCAATCCCTGGGTTCGATCCAGGGGAAGATCTCCTGGAGAAGGAAATGGCAATCCACTCCAGTACTCTTGCCTGGAAAACCCCATGGATGAAGGAGCATGGTAGGCTATAGTTCATGGGGTCGCAAAGAGTTGGACACAACTGAGCGACTTCACTTTCTTTTCTTTTCTTCTCTTTGTTAGCCCACAAATCTGGTAAGGGTCTTCTCCAAACCCACAGTTTAATGGGCCTGGAGGAGACAGTTGTCCAGGCTGGAAAATCAGATCACTTCTCCTAGAATGCTGCTTGAAATACAGGAATAAAGTCAAACAGCTTTGGAGAGCCAATCACACCAGCCCAAGGGTCTGCCTGTTGTTTAGGTATGGTCATGCTGGATCATAAGTAAACAGAGAGGCCAGTCTGAAAAGGAAATGAAGAAGACGCACAAAGGGAAATAGAGATGAGTCGTTCTGCAGACTCAGCCAGGGAGAAAGGCAGAGAGAGGCAAGGGGAGCAAGAGAGGGTCTCTGCCAGGTGACTTTCAGGTCCCAGAATGCCTCGTGGGCTTCAACAGTCAGGATCTGAGGCATCCCCTATAGTCTCACCCTAAACACTATTTCCACCTGAGTGAGAATTAATTCAATGTCTGGTGTAATACAACACTTGCAGGGTTAGAGTTGAGTCAGGAATAACTCGATGGGGCTTCCAATGATGTCCTAAGATCAGAACTCTTTCTATTTCTCCTCTGAATGTTGTCTTCATTCTTAGGCTACACTTGAGATGATAATAATAGTTCCAGACTAGGGACTTCCAGGCTCAAGTTCAGTGGGAAGAATCTAGTTTAAGTTCAGAGGAAAGAGTAAGAGTCTAATACTCAGAAGTCCCAGTAAAAGGCTCATTGTAAAACGATGGCTCTTGTTTAGTCATAGATCCATCCCTGGGCCAATTACTGTAGCCAGAGAATGGTCTGAATGGATTGGTTTAACCCAGGTCATGTGGCCCATCTCTGAGCTGTGTGTGTTGCCTCACCCATGAACTGAAAGTGGAACAGAGATGACCCCAATAAAAATCCTGCTGATAAACAGATAAGGAACACAAGCAAAACACCCTGATGAAGACATAACCTCAGGCAGATGGAGAGGCAGAAATTAAGTCCTTATGAAATGTATCTATAACAAGGCTGATGCTTAATAAATGTTGACTTCTCTTCCTTGCCCTTGAATTGGCAGCTTTTCTGTATAGCTCAACTAGGCTAGAAATTCATGTCCTTCTTCTCCCCATCCAATCTCTCTGCCTCTTGAACAGACTTCACATGTGGCATTCCCTAGTCTGGGACACACTTCTTGCTCCATTGTCTGTTCAATTCTTAACCTTCATGCTGAATTTAAATTTTATCTGCTCCCTGAAACTTTTCTAGAGTCTTCTGGTGGACGCTAATTTATTATGTGAGACTACAATCTCTCAATAGAGAGAGGTATTTTTATAATGCACTTTGCTTACAATTCTATTAACTGCCATCAGGAGGCTGTATGTATCAGAAGTCTCAGTTCTAGTAAAACCAGTTTGTTTGCTTGTTTGCTTTCTTTTCCTTTCTTTTCTTTTTAAGCTCCATTGTCAGGTGGAACTGTATCAGAAGGTAGTGATATTATATGCAGGTACAGTGTATCAGAAAGATCTGGGTTCTGATTCGGGTTCCAACACTTAATAGTCTTGAAATTTTGGCAAACAACTCAGCCTCTCTGAGCATCACTTCTCTAAACCACTACCACTTCTCTTAACACTACCAATATCATTGGGTTGCTGCAAAAATTAAAAACATTAACATATGCAATGTATTTAACACAGTACCTAGCACACAATAGGTACCTGATGGATATTAGATTTTCTCCAACGATTTCGACAAGTTGTGTTTCAAAAGTATTTTGGAACTCAGAACACATTGTTTCATTAACTCTTCTATAGACTGTGGTTAGTCAAAGCAAAAGCTCTAATAGCTTCTACTACTTATAACTATGAATAACAATGTTTCTTTGGAAAAATATAGTTCAAATCCCAAACATAAGCAATACATCCTCCTCCCCCTAATTGCTCCCAAGGAAGAAAATGTATATGGGCAGTATTCACAAAATGTATACTCACATCAGAGAGGGCAAAGCAGATTGGGAACCAAGTAGCAGAGACATAGGGTGTCAGGGCTGATGGAAAGCATGAATGTTTCAGATTCTTTTACTTATGGTCATTATATTAACAATTTTTAACTTATTAAAAATAGATGGGAGAAAATGGAAACAGTGACAGACTTTGTTTCCTTGGACTCCAAAACCACTGTGGACGGTGACTGCAGCCATGAGATTAAAAGATGCTTGCTCCTTGGAAGAAAAGCTATGACAAACCTAGACAGCATATTAAAAAGCAGAGACATCACTTTGCTGACAAAGGTCCAAATAGTCAAAACTATGGTTTTTCCAGTAGTCGTGTATGGATGGACCATAAAAAAGACTGCGTGCTGAAGAACTGATGCTTTTGAACTGTCGTGCTGGAGAAGACTCTTGAGTGTCCCTTGGAGAGCAAGGAGATCAAATCAGTCAATCCTAAAGGAAATCAGTCCTGATTATTAGTTGAAAAGACTGATGCTGAAGCTGAAGCTCCAATGCTTTGGCCACATAATGCAGAGTCAACTCATTGGAAAAGACCCTGATGCTGGGAAAGATTGAGGGCAGGAGGAGAAATGGGCAACAGAGGATGAGATGGTTGAATGGCATCATTAACTCAATGAACATGAGTTTGAGCAAACTCTGGGAGATAGTGAAGGATGGGGAAAGCTGGCATGCTACACTCCACGGGGTCACAAAAAGTCAGACATGACTGAGTGACTGAACAACAACAAATAATAACAATAACAATAATTATACCAATAATACCATTGGTTGGGACTTACAGTGTGCCAGGTTCTGAGCGCATCACGTCGTTAATTCTCACAACTACTTTTTACGGCAAGGACTAGTACCATCCCCATTTTATAGCTGAAGGAACTGAGAGCCCGCAAAGGTAATAAATTTGCTCAGTCTTACAGGTCATGTATGGATGCAAGAGTTGGACTGTGAGGAAGGCTGAGTGCCGAAGAATTGATGCTTTTGAACTGTGGTGTTGGAGAAGACTCTTAAGAGTCCCTTGGACTGCAAGGAGATCCAACTAGTCCATTCTAAAGGAGATCAGCCCTGGGTGTTCTTTGGAAGGAAGGATGCTAAAGCTGAAACTCCAGTACTTTGGCCACCTCATGCGAAGAGTTGACACATTGGAAAAGACTGATGCTGGGAGGGATTGGGGGCAGGAGGGAAAGGGGATGACAGAGGATGAGATGGCTGGATGGCATCACCGACTCAATGGACGTGAGTTTGAGTGAACTCTGGGAGATGGTGATGGACAGGGAGGCCTGGTGTGCTGCAATTCATGGGGTCGCAAAGAGTCGGACACGACTGAGCGATTGAACTGAACTGAACTGACAGGTGTAAGTGACTGACTCCAGTTCACAGCTCCTGACCATTACCCTCACTGCCCCTCCACTTCTGAGGGTCCATTTGTGAGTTTTTAGGGATCATTCTGCAATTACTTTGTGAAGGAAAAGCTGATCGCCTCTACAGATGAGGAAACTGGGGCCCAGAGAGGGGAGACAACTTGCCCAAAGTTGCACAGCAGGGGAGTAAGGGTATCTCTGTGAGCCTGATTCTGACTCTAAGGCTCCCTCCCCAGCTCTCCCCACTCCCAGATCTCTCACAGGAAAATGCAGAGATGAGATGAGAGAGGGGTGCTTTTCACTGCAAGCAGCAGCCTGAGCAGCTGAGGAGCCTATTCATTTATTCCTCAGCACATCCTGCCCTGGCAGCCAGGCCCTTTCAAACATCACACCTCCCTTCTCCCCGCTAGAACATGCAGCTGGTCCTTCCTTAATGTGCCTCCCCTACTTATTACCTTCAAGGAGAGACTCAATGCAGGAGGTAAATACAAAGGACTTGCTTCTGATAAGTGATGATCTCATATCTCCCATGGATTCGAATGGACCCCATAATAGCATGCCATTATCCTCTGTCAGGGATGAAAAGCCCCCAAACATTGCACCTATGCATGGGTGGCAGGAGCTGGCATCCACACAGGGGTGCCAGCATCATCCAGAGGAAACAGGCAAGTGCAGGTCTAGCTGAGGGCAAACGGTTAGAGATACAGGAGTCAGTGGGTGGCTGGTGGAAGCTCCTGGATGCAGGACATGAGGACATCTCCATGTCTATAGCCCTTGAGATCCAGTTAGGCTGAGACCAGCCTCAGCATTACCTGGTCCACAAGGTGAGCAGCAAAGTCATAGCCAGGTGCTGGCTCCTGACCTGTCCAGATTTAGCCCCTCTGCCTTGGTCGTGGGATGAGGTCTCCCAGGCCTGGGCCTCACTTGCTTCTGATAAGTGATCTCATATCTCCCACGGATTCAGATGGACCCCCTAATAGCATGCCATTATTCTCTGTCAGGGATGAAAACCCCCTCAAACATCACATCTATGCATGGGTGGCAGGTGCTGGCACCCACACAGGGGTGTGCAAGTCCCTGGACTTGCCAACCTCAGCTCCATCCCCTGTCCCAGTGGGAGCTACTCTCTGGCCCTGGTGGTATGTGATCCACCTCTATGGCCAGCCTCAGAGGGGGACCTAGTGCAGACTCCACGCACCCCACACACACCCTGACCCTGTAAGAGCCAGAGAGGAAAGACAGGAGAGCCCAGGCTCCCCTGTAAACTCCCTGTAGGCAGCGCCCGGGTGGACACCGGGGTGAGTGTGCAGGTTCAGGGATCACGCTGTCAGACATGCTTCTGCTCCACCACTTACTGTCTGTGTCTTTCTGGCAAGTTACTAACCTCTCCGAATCCCAACTCCCTCATCTCCAAATGGGGAGAATAGCTCCTTTCCACCTACAGACCTCAGCTTCCCCTCCATCAACTGCAAACCAAGGCATGTGTCACTGGCTCATCTCCACCTGCATTCTCAGCCAGCATGTGAGTTCCACAGGGCAGGGCTGAGCCCATCTTGCTCACCACCATGTCCCTATGCCCAGCACACACTTGTCAGTGAACACTTGTCACGCCAGTAAACACTTGTCCCATGAACGCACAAACAAGGAAGTGTATGAACAGCTCGAGTCCGGCCACTGGCATACTCTAGAATTCACCATGTGGCCCAGGCTGGGAAGATACCTGTCAGCGGGAGCCCTGGGTCCTGGCCACCAGCTGCAAGGGTCTGCTCTCCTCCAGCAGTGATGGGGACCCAGCTCTCACCACACTGCTGCCCCTGCCTTTCCTATCCAGCACTGCGGCCCTTTCACAGGGTGCCCCATTCTGGCCACCATCTTCCATGAGGAAGGTTTCCTCTCTTCTCACTGCCCCTTGCACACTTGCTACCCAGCCCTCTCCTGCCTCCCAACACCCCTCCCTGGTCGGATGTCCAGCAGGGCTCAGGCCACTCCTCTGAGGCCCTGCCTGTACAGCTGCCCTTCAAGCTGTGTGACAAAGGCCGGTCAGTCTCTGTGCCCCAGGAGCAGGGCTGAGGGGTTCAGCCAGAGCAGCCTGGCCTTCCACATCTGCATGGCCAGTCTGATTCTGACGACCCCCAAAGGGGGCCAGAGGACCCAGGGAAAGTCACCTAACTGGGGTGGGGTCTGGAGAGAGCTGTGGGAGGAAATGGGTGGTCCTGGCAAACCTCAAGGTGGGAGGGATCCAGCTGGTGTGTACTTGGATGTGGGGCACACCCACGAGGGACCCTCCCTTTTTCCTCACTTTTCCGGAGTTTGAGAAGGTCCTCCTCGCCCAGCAGCAGGTGCCTCTGCAGACAAAGGGCTGAGCCGAGGGCAGTTACACGGAGGAGGAGGGAAGGGTCTGAAGGGCCAGTGGGAACCAAGCAGGACTCAGTGCCTGGGTCACCCCAGGACTGGGGACGATCGGAGGATGGGGAGAACAAACGTGCGTGTTTCCTTGCCTCTCCTATGAGATCAGGGTGGGCCTGGACCACCTCCAAGTCGCCGCCTCCTCCAAGATGCCAGGATTCTCCTCTCTCCTCCCATGGGGCCCTTTCGCCTCACAGAGCCCTTGGGGCAGTGAGGAAAGGGGCACTCCGTCCCAAGTCCCCAGGACCACGCTGGTGGGGCACCGCCTGAAGCGAGGCCCCCTCCTTCTGCAGGGCCCCCCACCCTGTCCCCCAGGTGATCTCAACCCCCACGGGCCGGGTGTCATGAGCACATTGAGTCCAATCCCACAGCAGGCCTGCAGCGGGAGGACTGTCACCTCCTGAGGCAGAAGCTGAGACTCAGGGAGGTTTCCACAGAGCCGGGAACCAGCCCCTCACTAAAGCCCATGTTTTTCCCAGTCCCACTCAGACACTCTGGAACTGCCCTCTCGTCTCCTGATTCTTGATCTCCGTCTCCTCTACGGTAAGTAGGCACCTAAGGTTTCCTCCCCCTCCTGCCCCATCTGTCCCCTCCTGCCATTTACGGACCCCTAATTTGAGGGATTATTTTTTTATTTTTTGGTGGAGGGGGGGATCTGCCCCTCTCCATTCTCCTTCCATGGGGCTGGATTCCTCTGGCCCTGTAGAGCATGTATTTAATGAGAATAAGCAATAAATGAGCACATGAATATATAGATTAGTGTCAGATTAACTCTATTTGTTGTTATTCAATCATTAAGTTGTGTCCAACTCTTTGTGAGCCCATGGCTTCCCTGTCCCTCACTATCTCCTAGAGTTTGCTCAAATTTATGTCCATTGAGTCGGTGACACTATCTAATCATCTCATCCTCTGTTGCCCCTTTCTCCTCCTGCCCTCGATCTTTCCCACCACCAGGGTCTTTTCCAGTGAGTCCACTCTTTGCATCCTGTGGCCAAAGTATTGGAGCTTCAGCCTCAGCATCAGTCCTTCCAATGGATATTCAGGACTGCTCTCCTTTAGGATGGACTGGTTTGATCTCCTTGCTGTCCAAGGGTCTCTCAAGAGTCTTCTCCAGCACGACAGTTCAAAAGCATCAATTCTTCAGTGCTCAGCCTTCTTCATGGTCCAACTCTCACATCCATACATGACCACTGGGAAAACCATAGCCTTGACTATTTGGACCTTTGTCAGCAAAGTGACGTCTTCTGTGAAGAGAAACAAAGCAGGAGCGGGGTAGAGAGCGATGGGAAAGGGCATGAGCCAGAGATGGGAATGAGAAAGCGCTTGATATAAACCCGAAGAAAGTTAAGGAATGAGCTATGGTGGGAGAGAATTCCAGGCTGGGAAGAGTGTATGAGGCAGGGATCTACCACTGACTGGAGAGGAGTGGGGAGCAGGAAGCCTTCCAGGGCCACTTAAAGAGTATGGGTTTTACACTAAGCAAGATGGGAACCCAGTGAGGGCTCTGCGCAGAGGATGGACATAAACAGTTATGAGCAGAAATTACAATAATAATAGTAATCCCCTGCAAACATTTACTGTAGGCCAGACTCCTCTTCTAAGCTGGTCAAGTATGTAACTCACGGAATTCGCACAGCAACCCTACAGGCAGGCACTACTACCTCCACGAGTTACAGGTGGGAAGTCCAGGCCCAGACAAGTTACACAGACCGAGTCAGGTCACGTGGCTGGTAAGTGGCAGAACTAGGATTAGACCCCAGGAAACCTAGTCTAGCCCTTTGTTGCTGCCTCCTGTTAAAAGGACGATTATCTCTCTTTTGCAGATGAAGAAAATGAGACTCAGAAGTGATTTGAGGGTCAAGAGCAGCAGCACTGGGATTTGAACCCCAGTCTGTAGGGCCCAGTGCCTGAGCCTGGACCCTGGCTGGGACCCGGATGCCTTCTCCCACTCCAGCCGCGTCCAAGCTGCACTCCCACCCTGTGCTGGGCCCAGGCAGGGGAGCCTCTCCCCCGGGGTCTCTCGAATCCTCTGCCCCTGTGGCCTTGAGCCCCAGCCCAACCCACCGGACTCAGCTCCTGCACCAGCCTTTCTCCTCCGTTCCTGACAAAACTGAAGACCTGGGTCCTGGGCCCCGGTGCCCCTGAGCTCCACCAGGTGCCTGCTGAATCCGGCCCTGGTACTCAGGCTGCCCTTGTTAAGTCTTGTTAGCAGGTGTCTCGCTTGTTCCCAGCCGTTGTCATCCATGGGGTTTAAAGCACACGGCTCATGAGAGCTCCACTGTGGGGAAGAGCAGCCTTTCCACGGAGCACTGCTGGGTTTCACAGAGGAGCAGCCTCTGTGAGAGGCTTGAGGATGGCCAGACCAAGACTCCTATCCCCTCTACTACTGAGACTTCAAAGGACGCAAAACGCCCGACGCCACCAGTGGGGCAACCGCCGAGAAGGCTGAGCCCGGGCTGGGCAGAGCAGGAAGGAAGTCAGTGACCCACAGCACAGATGACCCCGCTGGGCCCTCCCTCCACCCAAGGGAGGAAGGAGGGTCCCAGGGGATTCAGGAGGGTCCCACCTGAATCTCTGAGGCGGGAGGTGTGCACAGCCAAGTGGCCTGGTGGCAGTGGCCGGAACTGGGTTGGCCACAGTCAAGATAGGATGGAGTTTCCTGGTTTGGAACCCAGGTGCTCCACACACAGGAATGTTTTCTTGTGATTGAAGCAGATGCTGAGGGGGTCACACCTCTGTCCCCCGGGCACGCACCCTCACACACCAAGGAAAGTGACCTCCGCAACTCTGTGCCTCCTGTTTCCTCCACTAGAGCCCGTCCAATGACCTTCACTCACAAAACAGAGTTTCCACTATGCGCCAGGAGCCACGTCAGGCTTGGGGACACAGCTCTGAGTGGGCCAGAGAAAGGCCCGTCCTCGTGAAGCTGACCTTCGATGGTGAAACGTGAATAGACGCAGCTGTGTCCAGAGGCAGGTGGTGACACGAGCTAAGGGAGCACAGGGCGGGGCAAGGGGATGGGGTGACGGTGTGCGGGTCAGAGGCTGACGTGCCCTCACTGTGCACAGGATGAGGAGGGGACCAGGGCTCGTCCCGCCTGAACCTCTGGCCCCACACAGAGCTGGGCATGGGCTGCCCTCGGACAACACCTGCTGACTGAGCATCCAGAGGGATGGAGCCCCCTCCCGACGCACTTCTGTGAGAGAGGGGTGGACAAGATGGGCGGAGGGCTAATCTCTGTTCTCCCACCCTTATGCGATCTCTCCACACCTCCACGTTCCTGGAGAACAGGGATGCCTGCACCCCCTTTTCCCAGGGTCTCATTTCAGCAAATGAGAAGAGGGAAGGGGCAGAGAAAGGGAAGGGGTGAGGAGAGAAGAGCGTGACCCCCTCCTCCAGCTTCCCAGGCAAAGTCATCACCCCCTAGAGGGGAGGAGAGTGGCTCGGGCGCCTCCCTCCCAGTGGGGGCAGAGCTGGGGTGGGGACCCAGGAAACACCACATCACATGGCCTAGAAAATGAGCCAGGACTTGATGTTCCCCTGGAAATAGCCGCACCTGGCCCCCTCCTCGCCCTCCCTGTTGAGAAGCCCCGAAGCCCTACCCATTTCCCTTGGAGCACGTGTTTCAAGCACATTGTTTTTGCCTCCTGATAAACTGTGATTTATTTAAGGCTCTCTGATGGTTGTTTCATGTCTCCAAAGCCTACTTTTTACAGGAAGATCAATTTCAAGGAAACATCCCGAGCCTGTGGAAGTTAGACCCATTAACAAGTGCTAAGTGGCCAATAGCTCACGGAGGGGCCTTTCTCTAAGACCAGGAAGTGATAAAACCCCAGACCAGGCTCTCTGTTGGCAGCCCTAGAGGGCCGTTCACAGCAGGGTTTTACAAGACTCAATTATTTCTCTTCCAGCTAAAATTAAACTTCATCTGAGCTCAGAAAGGATGATTAAAGAGACACATCAGAGAGCAAATCAGTTCCGTGTGGTGGACAGAGGGGCCCTCTCAGAACAGCCTCTGGTTCCCACGGCCACACACACACACACAGGCACACGTGCACACATAGGCACACACAGGTACACAATTTGAGCATCAAGCATACTCAAAAGTGCGGGGGCAAAAGTGAGGGATGAGGGGCCAGAAATGCCACTTCAACACCACAGTCAATCAGGAATAGATCTGAACCAGCAAAGATCATTTCTAGAGGCCAGGAGAGGGCTGAGGTGGGGAAGGGGACAGTCTCCTAATTCCAAGACCTGAATACCGCTGCTTAGCCACTCGGTCATGTTCAACTCTCTGCCACCTCGTGGACTGTAGCCAGCCAGGCTCCTCTGTCCTTGGGATTTCCCAGACAAGAAATTCTGTAGTGGGTTGCCATTTCCTACTCCAGGGGATCTTCCCAACCCAGGGATCGAACTCAAGTCTCTTATGTCTCCTGCATTGGCAGGGAGATTCTTTACCATTAGTTCCTAATAGGGATATGGTTTCTAAAAATTCTGATTTCTGGGAGTGGACAAGGGCCCAGGGCCTCATCTGATGCCAAAATGTCCTCAAAAAAATACAGCTGGAACTGTGGTATTGCCATCAGCTCTCAGACACTGGGGACTTCTATGTGCCAGGCCCTGTATTATCTTCCTCAAACCTCACGATAACCCAATGTGGTAAGCAGTAGTATTATCCCATCAGTGAGAAAACTCACAGAGTTAAAGTCATTTGCCCTAAAACCCCCAAGCTGCAAATCAAAACTAGGTCTGTCTGATGCCAAAGTGGAAGCATTTCACTATTATACCTCCCTCTGTTTGTTTGTATACCCCAAGGATGGGGCGCTCACCACCTCTCAAGATAGCCCATTCCCTCTCCACAGCTTTGAATGATGGAAAGTCCTTCCTTCAGGCCACACTGAGAACATCTACTTCTTCTATCTTTGAAGATAATGTTCTCATTCTCTAGAGGTGTTCTACCCTTGGGTTCTACAGCCCCACTCCTCAACACTCCTGCTGATTCTTCTTGAATGAGGAGATATGCAGGTTGGTCATAGATAGCTGGATGAAATCTCCTTGATTCCCCATCCTGATTTTTATTATAATTGTCCCCTCACAAGAGAAGCTAGAGGTCTGAATGATGAGCTTTGAAACTCATGGTAGAGAAATTGCAAATTTGGCCACAGTTTCCCAATTTTTTCCTGTATCCATGCCCTATACAACATAACTTTGCAAATTTTCTCATCAAGAGGCAAACTCTATATCCCCACTTCTTGGTTTGAGCTAGTCTTATAACTTGTTTAGGCCAATACAATGCTGCAGAAGTAACATAATGCCATTCCTGAGCTTAAACTTCGAGACACTGCATGATTCCACCTTCTTTTTCATGACCTGCCTTCACTATGAGGACAGTTCTGGACTAGCCAGTGAAGGGTAAGAGGACATGAACGTGAAAGTGAAGTCGCTCAGTCGTGTCTGACTCTTCACATCCCCATGGACTGTAGCCTACCAGGCTCCTCCATCCATGGGATTTTCCAGGCAAAATACTGGAGTGGGTTGCCATTTCCTTCTCCAGGAGATCTTCCTGACCCAGGGATTGAACCTGCTGCTACTGCTGCTAAGTCACTTCAGTCGTGTCCAACTCTGTGCGACCCCATAGACGGCAGCCCACCAGGCTCCACCGCCCCTGGGATTCTCCAGGCAAGAACACTAGAGTGGGTTGCCATTTCCTTCTCCAATACATGAATGTGAAAAGTGAAAGTGAAGTCTCTCAGTCGTGTCTGACTCTTCCCAACCCCAGGGATTGCAGCCTACCAGGCTCCTCCGTCCATGGGATTTTCCAGGCAAGAGTACTGGAATGGGTTGCCACTGCCTTCTCCAGGGATTGAACCTGGTCTCCTGCATTGTAGGCAGACACTTTACTGTCTGAGCCACCAGAGGTCATGAGGATATGAGGAGCAGAGATAAGCCATCCCAGCAGAGGCCGTACAAGACCACCCAGACTCCAGCCAACATACCAACTGTCCTGATAACCCATCCAAGACCAGCCAAGCCCTACCCACAGTGGCAGAACCACTCCTGGGCTAAATAAATGCCTGTTATTTTAAGCCACTAAGTTTTGAGATCACTTGTTAAGCAGAAGTAGCTAACTGATACAATATACCCCTGTAATCCCAAAGAAGTTGTGCCCAGCCATCTTTCAACACTGCATCTAGAACCTTGCTTCTTCCAAATTCTCCCTCCACCATCATCTTTACTCCTGAAGAACCAGAAGGATTTCTCCCATGTCTAAAGAGACAGTAACTAGATTGTTGCTAGAGCCCAAGTCTCCCTTCAGGCATGCCTTCATTTGGTCAGTCAACAAATATTTATTGTGCACAAGGTTCATGATCCCTGCCATCATAGCACACACAGGGAGTACCAGCACTAAAGAAATTGCAAAAGTAATAACACTGGAAAGAAATAGTGTTTCACTGAATTTGCCTGAATTCCCTCAGTCTGACCTTAAGTTGCAAGCTCAACATTCAGAACACAGTTTATAAAAGAACAGGTGCTGGCAGAGGGCACCTCATACAGGTGAGTGAACAGCTGGCTTGCCCTGTGTGTGTGTCATTGGGGGTGGGAGGGGGGACATCATCTTCAAATCACAGGAGAAAATGCTATACGGCCTTGCCTAGGTTCTTAGAACCAGGCTTACATGTGGTGGGGCCTCCGCCAGCAAAACTGGCAAGAACTCCATGAGTCTTCAAGCCTCCCTACAGGATATAACCTAACTGAGGAGGAAGAGAAGGCAGCAGCCAAAGGTCAACAGGAAGAGCTGACACCGTCCAGCAGGACATGCCGACGTGCCGGGTACCGTGGTGAGTGGGGAAACCAGGGCCATGAGAGCCGGACATGCGGGGAGTGTGTGGCCGGAGACCCTCATCCTCTCACTCCGCCGCCAAGAGCTTGTGCTCCTCTCTGATGCAGGCAGACAGCAGTAACCCGTTCTCGGGGGCTTAATTTTTTGTATAAGAATCAAATGAGATCATAAATGTAGTGAAGCAGACTCGGGGGTCCTGATACATGTTTAACAAATGTCCACTTCCTCATTAATAAATTTGTAGAAGACTAGAGTATGAAAGCCCCAGGAGGTGTGGGGAGGTTGGAGACTGTAAATCTGAATGTCCCTTTTTTTCCCCTCACCTCAGCCTTGGACCAGGCCTCTTGCCATCCAGCCTCCTTTACACTGAGCACTCTACTGTCCACAGGGGCATACACATAGAAGACACCTCCCCACACAGTGTCCCAGATTGACTCCTGCGCCACTTCCGATGGTTTTCCCTTTGTGCCCAGATGCTTCCCTCTCTTCCCTGCCCCTCCTTTGGCCCTTGATTCTCCTTGCTGCCATTTTCCCATCTTCCCCACTAGGCTGTGAACATCCAGGAATCAGAAAAAATGTCATCCCTGTGTTCCACGTAGTACTTGGATCATGGCAGGCTCTCAGGGGTTGGTGTGGACCAGGAAAGACTCTGGTGTTTCAGAAGAAGTTCTGCTTCT
Organism: Bos grunniens; assembly: GCF_055505025.1. Taxonomy (NCBI): domain Eukaryota; kingdom Metazoa; phylum Chordata; class Mammalia; order Artiodactyla; family Bovidae; genus Bos; species Bos grunniens. The sequence goes on from NC_141166.1 coordinate 14,072,593, forward strand.
CTACCAGTCATCCACGGGGGCACCTTTCCAAGTACCAGATCCAGACTGGATGGACCAGGGGCTCCTTGCAGAGCAAGAGCTCCTGTGTGTCAGGAGCCTTTCTTTATCAGTTCGTCTAGGTCCCACAAAAGCCAGAGGGCAAGAATTACTCTGTTTTGTTGATAGGGAAACTGATTTAGAGAGTAACGTGGCCAAGAGCTGGTGGCTGGTAAGTCTCTGGGCCAGGTCTGTATCTGAGTCAGAATTTTCTCTCCACCTTGCTGCTTCTTATGTAGACACATAGAGACCACCCAATTATAAGTGTGGTTCTGTAGATTCTCAGAGAATGGGAGTGGGGAGGGGCTTTAAAGACAGGCCCACCCAGGAGAATGGATCAGAATAGGGCCATGAGAAGGTCTCTCCACCCTAAATGATGCCAACCTGGGTCCAAATCTCAGTTGTGAGTATGGAGGATCTTCAAAATATTAAAAATAGAATTACCATATGATCTTTCTGGAAGTACATCCAAAGTACACAAAAATACTAGCTTGAAAAGATATCTGTACCTCCATGTTTATAGCAGCATTGTTTTCGATAGCCAAGACTTGGAAACAATGTAAGTGTCCATCCACAAATGAATGGACAAAGAAAACGTGATGTGTACCTATCTCTCTCTCTCTATATATATGTAATGGAATACATATATAATATACTATATTATATGTTATATTTATATCAATATATGATATATTATAATTATTATACTTAATATGAGAGAAGGCAATGGCAACCCACTCCAGTACTCTCGCCTGGAAAATCCAATGGACGGAGGAGCCTGGTGGGCTGCAGTCCATGGGGTCACTAAGAGTCGGACACAACTGAGCAACTTCACTTTCACTTTCCACTTTCATGCATTGGAGAAGGAAATGTGTTCTTGCCTGGAGAATCTCAGGGACAGGGGAGCCTGATGGGCTGCCATCTGTGGGGTCGCACAGAGTCAGACACAACTGAAGTGACTCAGCAGCATACTTAATATACTATGTTAATATACAGTATATCATATATATAATGGAATATTATCCAGCCATAAAAATGAGGAAATCCTACCCTTTGCAACAACATGGATGAACCTTGAGAAGGCAATATGCTAAGTGAAATAAGACAGAGAAGGATGAGTACTATATGATCCCACCTATATGTGGAAGCAAAGAAAAAAAAACAAACTCATAGAAAATGAGATCCGATTTGTGGTTACCAGAGTAAGAAGGTGGGGGAATGGGAATCTGAGAAAAGTGGTCAAAAGGCATAAACTCCCAGTTCCAAGACATCAGTACTTAGGGATATAACATTCAGCATGAGTTCACATACAGCATACAGTTAACAGTGCTGTATGATATTCAAGAAAGCTAAGAGAATAGATTCTAAGGGTTCTCATCACAAGGGAAAAATAATCTTATTTTGCTTTCTCTTTTTATTGTATCTATATGAGTTGATGGATGCTAGCTAAACTCACTGTGGTAATCATTTCACAGTCCATGTACTAATAAGTGCAACCATTCACTGTATACCTTAAACTTATACAGTGATGTGTGTCAATTCCATCAAAATAAAACTGCAGAAAAAATCTAGTAGTCTCATTTATAACTGGGTGACCTTGGTATACTGCTTAATGCCTCTCAGTTTCCATGTATTCAATACTGGACAAAAGTAGCTGACTGGATGTCCATGGAGCTTCCATATGGATGTTGCTCCATTTGTAAATTCCATACATATGTCTGTTCCATGACATATGTAAAAGCATGTGGTTTGTCTCAATAGAATCTGGCTGAACCTGGGATTAGGGGCCCAGACCACAACCCCTGCAGCCCTCCCTTTTATCCAGAGGCTAAACCCAGGTTCTGTCCTGGGGTTTAGCAGAAAGCAACATCACATGAGGATCCTCCATAACCCATATGCCCTTTATCAAGTGACCAGCATGCCTGAATCAGACAACAACTTTCAGAGGGATAGCCAAGATTCCAGGAGCACCCCCTCCTCCCGTCTCACTTGTCCTCGCTCTCCCCCCATCTCCCTCTCTCCAGTGATGATTCCACATCTTTGGTACAATAGCTGAGCACATTTGCAGAGGTTTCTAATGGCTGGTCAGGTCTCTCTGAGGACTAATGTGTATTCCCTATAATGACATTCATTAGTCTATCCAACATCAATACTGTTCTCAGGTTAATATGTTTGGCTTAATGAGGCATTTATTTTCAGGCTGAAAACTATTGAAGAAGCATGTTTTTCTCCCCATGAGCTAAGCTGATGAATAGATTAATCCTAGACTAAGAAAATGAATCTAACTGGCTTGTTTTTATTCCTTGGTAATGGCTGCCCTGGATTCATTTGAGTTAACCTGGTTGTTTCTTATGGAAATAAACAAAAAGACATTCCTTGATTGGTTCTGTGATTTGTCCCCCATTCATTTTGTCCCCTTTCTACCAGCTCTCAGGAAATAAAAAGAAATAGTACCAGTGTATGGGGAGGTGGGGAAAGCATGCTTGAAACTGAGCAGGAGGAGGGGCTAGAATGTGAAAAGGAAGCTCTCTTCTCAGATGGGGACAGAAAACAGCAACAATCACAGATGGAGCGGGGAGTCTGGCTGGCCCATCTCTGTCATTGCAGGCTTTGTGGGATTCACAGTTGTAGCCCATGTCCAGCGCCCTATTGGCACTTGATAGACATTTGTTGAATGAGTGAAATAGATAGTCAACAAATGACTTTTGTTTTTCAAGGAATCACATGATCTCAAGAAGGAGAAGATGCCCATTGTCTCAGACACATATGGTGGGTAAGCCAGTGTTCATGACTCCTGGCCCAAAGCAAGGATGACCTGAAGGACAATTTTCGTTGCTGACCAGTGGCTACACCACATCTTTCTCCATACACCTTCTGAAGGCTACTGCCAGCCATGAGATGCCAGCTAGCACATATCACCCTTCCTCCCAGGAATTTGCTGCCAGGTCATGCCAATTTGCCTGCCCCTGGCTGAAGTTCAACAGCACAGGGGGATGTGTGCCCCACCTCCTTTCTCAATGACCAGAATTCATTCTGTTGACAAGGCCAGCCCTTTTGTTTTGTTTTGTTTTAATTGTGCTGCTAGGTGGGGGAGGGGTGTGGTTAATGAGTGTGGACTTTACAGGCAGAGATAGCTGATTTCTGATCTCAAGTCCTTCACCCCCCAGCTGAGAGGCCTTGGCAAATCCCTTCATCTCTGAGGTTCCATATCCTAAATTTTAAATGGTGATGACATTTTCTTTCTTTGGTTGCTAAAGTGCTTGAAAGAAACCACACGTATAAACTGGCTGGCATGGTAAGTGCTCAGTGATTATGGAGAATGGGATTGAAAAGAAGAGGATTTGATATCATCAAACACAACTGGCATTTAGCCTTCATCCTCTTCACATCTATCTTCCCTGATGCTGGTCTGTTCTCTGCTTTGCTCTGATTCCAAACTGTGAGTCAGATCCTTTTGGCTCTCCCTGCCTTTGATGACCCAGATCCCCCATTTTCCAGGCTGCCCATCACAGTTCTGAGGATGCATCTAGATCTTAGATAATAACCTGATCATCATCCCTGAATGTTACTTCTTCTTAGTTTATCCAGCACATACTCATATCTAGTTCCCTCCACTCCTTTGGGAAGCCAACTCTCCTCCCCAGCCAGAGTTCATATGGAGATGTTAAGACAGATAGGAGAGAGCTAACTGTGGTGTCCCTAATGCTAGACTATCCCCAACCTAGGACAGACACAGCCAGGTAAACATGGTCCAGGAGCCCTCCCCATCCACCGTTTGAATGTCTGACTCTTGCAACCCCATGGACTGTAGCCTGCCAGGCTCCTCTGTCCCTGGATTCTCCAGGCAAGAATACTGGAGTGGGTTGCCATTTCCTTCTCCAGAGGGTCTTCCTGACCCAGGAATCAAACCCAGGTCTCCTTCATTGCAGGCAGATTCATTACTGACTGAGCTATGAGGGAAGCCCCTACACTTTGGGAACTCCAGCATATTGTGATGCTTCTATCCTATTTCTAAATGTGCCTGCCATTTGGGGCTCTTAAGGCTATATGAGGAGAAGGCAATGGCACCCCACTCCAGTACTCTTGCCTGGAAAACCCTTTGGACAGAGGAGCCTGGAAGGCTGCAGTCCATGGGATCACAAAGAGTCGGACACGACTGAGCGACTTAACTTTCACTTTTCACTTTCTTGCATTGGAGAAGGAAATGGCAACCCACTGCAGTGTTCTTGTCTGGAGAATCCCAGGGACAGGGTAGCCTGGTGGGCTGCCATCTATGGGGTCGCACAGAGTCGGACACAACTGAAGTGACTTAGCAGCAGTAGCAGCAGCAAGGCTATATGAAGGTGGGATATGGTGATTTAGTAGGGTGGACCAGGAGAGGGAGTGATTTTAGGGTAAAGGAAGTGCCTCCTCTTCCCCTTGGCCTTAGACATCCTGTTGCAGGTCCTGGCCCTTTGTCTCCTTCAGAACCATGGACAGCAGCCATAAAGCCCTAGACTCTTACCCAATGCCAAACAGACACTACTAACATGATGGAAATGAACCTCAGAGATCATCTCAGGTCAACAGTACATTTCATGAGCAGAGAGTTGTTTAGGAGTTGTTTAGAACTAGGAGAGTTGTTTAGAAGTGATATGGTTTAATACAGAGGTCACTGGACTGGAAAGCTGAAGCCTTGGGTTTGCTATGTGACCTTGAGCAAACTGTCTCCCCTCCATGAACTCTAGCACCCCTAAATCCATCATTCCAAGATGTCTGCTTGGAGACACAAGAAGTGGGTAATAGTTCAAGATATAATCCTGTCCCCATATGAGGAAAAATATCCCCAGCAACCTGGTGGAGCTACTGATGACTTACTGTGCTTTTGCCTTGCAAATATTTCACTCCTTCCATTTTATACAGTAATAGTTTGATGGATGGCTAATCAACATAGCCATGTTTATCAATGTCAAACTAATTAGATATTTCCTGTAAAATTTCTTCATAGGGAACCTCATGAAACATCAATAAGCCCTCCAAGCTCCCAGATTCAGAGAACATTCCAACTAGAAGTGCTTTGGCAATGGTTCCATCCACCCCCTTTATTGTCCAGTTGAGGGAGCAGAGGCCAAGAGAGGGAGAATGACTTGAGTTAGTGGAAGAGCTGGATCACAAATGGAATTGATTCTTTACTTCCAGACAGTACTATGACCACTTCCCTCTATAGGTGGTAGGGAAATTGACCAAAAACATTTTGGTCATGTCACTGGGTTGAGAACCCTGAAGATGTACAAAGCAATGATCCTGCCATTTACTGACCATTCACCATGCAAGTCTCATGATAATCACAGAAAAAAAGACCATTTTGTCTTCGCTATAAAGATGAAGAACCTAAGACTCAGAGACTTGTGGATAATTGAGAAGAAGGATGAACAAGACACTTGAGTCCTGCTTACAGCAAACCTCACATTTTTAACAACTACGTTCTACCTACTCTTGAGAGGCCTGTTTTGCTAACTCTAGTTTCACCCTAACTCTGACTGCCATCACTAACTCAGCCTGCTTTGCTGATAAACTGAAATTTCTTCAGTTTTAGCACAGCAGGTCCTGCATCCCAGGAAATCCCTCAGTCTGGGGCAAACCAGAATGGTTGATGACTTCTGCTATAACTCCAGCCTGCATTCAAATTGTCACCCATTCCCCACATCTCTGCTTTTCCAGCTGGTGGAATGTCAGGCGTGGAACATCACCCCAGGGTGAAAGTATTACTCAAAGATTTGGACAGCAACATTTTTACTAACATAAATACAACTAAGTCACAGACTGGGTTGCAAAATTCACAGGGCTTTTAAAGATAAACCATCAGTCTCCAGGATGTTTTATTCATGGGGAAAGCATTTGTGTTCATGCCTCTATTTATTCACTTTGCCCTTTAGAAGTATCCATCCTAACACAAGAGGTCACCTTGATCTTAGCCTTAAACTTGGTCTTGCATTGACTGAGCTCTTCCAACCATCCTACACTAACCACAGCTTAAAATACAGAATTTGAGTGCAGACCTATCCAATTCATGAAACTGATCCTGATTTTACCCTTGAGATGATCCTAATCTGTCTCAACCAAAAGCCATCCCTGGACTCCTGAGCCTAAGAAATAGATACAGTGTTATGTCTCGTGTTAGATATATAGTTGGATTCGAGGTCCAGTTTTTCTACTGACTAATGATGTCACCTCACTAAGTCTCCATTTTTTCATCCTTCAGATGGGGTTAATGACCTATGTTAGATGGAATTATTCACACAGAGTGCTCAGGTCAGGGGCTGGAACAGCCATTTTTGACCTGGTCAAAATTCGTGATGGGTCAAAAAATTCTTGATAGGAACCTAACCTTTACTTTAAATGTATCTAAGCCTACTCCAGCCCTTCACACACTGTCCCCAGTGCTTACTATGATGGTGACTGAAACCCAGACCTAAGCACTTGTCCTCTGCAGCCTCTGCATTTATCACACAGGGGGACCAGTGTCCCATGCTAAGTTAGGACACTTCCACTCTCTCCTCACATTATGTCTTGTTAAGAATGTTTTCAGAAAGTAAAAAAATATCCCCCAAAGAACAAGCTGCTTTGAGAGAACATCCACAAGGGGACTGGAGAGAACAGATGTCAGGAGCCCAGAAGGGCAGCAGAAGGATGCATGGCTGTTTTGGGCCTTGAAAGCCTCTCACCTTGACAGTCTAGGCCAGGCTGCAAGCCCAGTGTGTGTCACACCTCTGCCCCCGGAATATCTGTGTAGTCAGGGTCAATCACTTACCCTTTCTGACCTCAGCTCTCTGCTCTACAATAAATTGCCAGGGCCAGAGTCTAGGGCTCCTCCAGCTCTGACATCCAGGAGACCCCAGTTGGCTCTGACCCCAGGGCATGGGTCTTTTCTATTTGTAGGTCTCCTGAGACTTCATCTGCAAAGCCTCATTTTTATTTCGTTTGTAGCTAGTACATCCTCACATGCTCCCAAGAGAAGCAGGAGCCCTAAATCTCTGAGTCACCTCATTCCTGTCTCTGAGATCAGGCTTCCTGAGTCCACATTTCTCATTACAGGGCCGTGGGACCAGGAGCAGGAGACCAGAGTTGAAGTCTGGATGTTGAGGCCCACTCAGAATGAGCTCAGGCACACACCCTACCCTGGGTCTCAAGTCCTCTGTTTAGGTAAAATAAACTCAATTTTTGCCAGGACTCTCACAGCTTGATAGCCTGGGAAGCTTATACTCTGCAACACACCCTCACCTGCCTCACCTCAGATTCACTCAAAACCCCACCTGCAGAGGTTCACCTGTGAGCCAGGCCCTGGGGATACAGGATGCATGAAACCCTGTAGATTCCACTGAGTGACACTCTCAGTCCCATGGGGAAGGGAACCAGATGGAGTAGTGACCCAACTCGGCAAAAGGACAGGGCCAGGTCCGCACAGAGCACCCTAGGACCCTGAACTCTCTCCATTTTGGGTGTTCAGGAGAGGTCCCCAGGGCCTGGGCATACCTCCTCTGTGGCTTCCAAACCTGCTCCACAAGGAGCCACCTGCAAGGCCTCGGACAAGTCATCCCCCGCAGGACCTGTTGCCTGGTGTGTCTAAACCAGGTCTCAGCTCAAACACCAACTTCCCCAGGAGGCTTTCTTGGACCCCAACCTAAAGTAGCTCCAATCACTGTCTTCCACATGGTCTGGAAATTATTTGTTACTTGTTTATTGTCAGAAAGCCCCTGATCGCACATACACCAAATGAAATTCTTTTTTGTGTTTACACAATAAACACTTCTGTACCATGTAATGTTCTAGGAGCTGGAGATTCAGCAGTAAGCAAAACTAACAACATTTCCTCTATAGACCCTCAGTAGATTAGCTTGCACAGAGATAGCAAGGTAAATAAATAAAATATAGAGAGTGTATTAGGACAGTGGTAAGTGATCAGGAGATTAAAGGAGACAGGAGGAGGGGTGAGAAGTGCCAGGAGGCTGAGGTGCAATTTCACATGGGTGGTCAGAAAGAGCATTTCTGGGAAGGACTCATGTGAACACAGACCAGAAGGAAGTAAGGCTGTGGGCCCTGAGGGTCCCTGTGGGGGGAGAATCCCAGGCTATAGGAACCATAAGCCAAGGTGAAGGCAAGAGTGTGCCTGGTACACCTGGGGGTCAGAAGGCCCATGTGGATGGGGCAGAGTGAGGGAAAGGCTACGGAGGCCTTGGGGGTTAGGGAAGAACTCTGGTGTTACCATAGAAAGATAGGAGCCGGGGAGGATGTGAGCAGAGGAAAGAGGTGGTTGCCTGGTGTTGTTAAAGTCTCTCCTGCTACTCAGTGGAGAAGAGACCATAGGAGGCAAGAGTGGAATCAGGAAGACAGCTGGGCAGAATAATCCAGGCTGTGGGCAATGGTAGATTGAATTGTGATAAGAGCATGAGGGTGAGAGATGTTGGATTTTTTAAAAGTATTCAGCACAGCAGCTGGTACACAGTAGGTCCATAGGAGATGGCAGCTATGATGGAAGATGCTGAGAAATCTGAAATGAAATCTTCCAGCTGCCTGCCCTCATCTCTCTGAGACCTAGTAACCATGTTTTCAATCTCTCAGAGGGGATTAAAGAAGAAATATCTTCAGGCTGCAAAGAGAAATTGCCAGTGACATGGTAAGGGTCTAAGTTGCTTGCCAAGGTCTTTGAAACCGTGGAAAAAGACAAGAGGGCCAGATTATATAAGTGATAAAACACTAACATTCACACATTCAACATGTGCTTGAAAGATGCACACCCAGAATATTTTTAAGGGTAAGTTAACCTTTAAAAATGATTTGCTCTTTCTTGATTTAAAAAAAGTTTGAGAGGTAAAACAGATATGTGCATGTGCTGACTTCAGTTTTCCCAAAGGAATCCCTTTTCCCTTGTAATATATTCTGTCTTTGGGATTTTAACTGGATATAGCCAAAGCTATGGTTTTTCCAGTACTCATGTATGGATATGAGAGTTGGACCATAAAGAAAGCTGAGTGCCAAAGAATGGGGGCTTTTGAACTGTGGTATTGGAGAAGACTCTTGAGAGTCCCTTGGACTGCAAGGAAATCCAACCAGTCTATCCTAAAGGAAATCAAACCTGAATATTCATTGGAAGGACTTGTGCTGAAGCTGAAGCTCCAATACTTTGACCACCTGATGCAAAGAGCTGACCCATTGGAAAAGACCCTGATGCTGAGAAAGATTGAGGGCAGGAGGAGAAGGGGACAACATAGGATGGGATGGTTGGATGGCATCACCAACTTAATGGACATGAGCTTGCGTAAACTCCGGGAGTTGGTGATGGACGGGGAAGCCTGGCGTGCTGCAGTCCATGGGGTTGCAAAGAGTCGGACACGACCAAGTGATTGAACTGAACTGAACTGAATTACATCAGTAGCCATGCTTTGGTCACATGGGCAATAAATCATATGCATTTCTTTAGGAGTGAAACTGACAACCAGTTTAGAATAAAAAATCTGATTGGGTGTGAGTATGTGTGTATAGTTGACTAAAAACTAAATAGTGTTTCTACAGTGTGTATAGAAAAAAAATCCCCGAGGTAATTCAGCCATTCAAAGCAAGCCATCCAGTTTGTTGGGTTTTATTTTTGATGAAAATATCTGAAGATAATTCAAGATAAGGTCAGAGGTAGCCTAGGAGAGTGAAGAGATAGAGCCCAACAGAGCAAGAAAATGGAGCTAGGGCTTGGGCTGGGACTCCTGTGGTTGTCAGGACTCCACCTCAGACTAACAGGGTGACCTAGAGCCCACCGCTCCTCTTTCTGGACCTCAGTTTCAACAACGTGTAAAACAAAGGATGATTTCATCTCTAAGATTTCTTCTTTCTAACTCCTAAATTTGTAAATAAGCCAAAGAAGAAGGAGGGTAAATGAGAAATGAGAGGAGACAGGAAGGATAATTCTGTTGTGCTTGGGACTTTGATTCAAAGAACAAGATGAGGCAGAGTAGGCGTCCACCTCCCCTCACAAACACACCAAAAAGACACCTATATGTGGAGCAATTCACATTGAAAAAGACTTGAGACAGGCTTTTCTGCAACCAAGGCTATAAAGAAAGATCCCATGGAATCTAATAGGAAGGGGGGGGAAAGCGATCTAAAAGAAAAAGAGGAAAAACAAAACAGAGAACAATCACAAAACAACCAGAAAACAGGTAGCAGGATGGCAATATGTACATATCTACTACTACTAACTTTAAATGTCAATGAGCATTTGTTCCAATAAAAAGGCATAAGGATTCAATTTTAAAACATGAGTTTCATTTATGTTACCCCGAGAGACTTACTTCAGAGCTAAAGACACATACAGACTGAAAGTGAGGGGATAGAAAAAGATAATTCATGTAAATGGAGATGAAAGCAAAGCTGGGGTAGCAATGCTCATATCAGACAATTAGGCCTTAAAACAAAGTTTATAACAAATGACAAAGAGCATTATATAATGATAAAGGGATCAATACAGGAAGAGAATATAACATTCAAAAACCTATACTCACCTAATATAGGAACACCTAAACATATAAAACAAATATTGACAGACATAAAGGGAAAAATCAACAAAAACACAATAATAGTAGGGGACTTATACACACCTCATTTGCATCAATGGACAGATCAGACAGAACACCAATAAGGGAACAGTGGCGTTAAGTTACACATTAAACCAATTGGGCTTAATAGATATCTATAGGACATGTCATCCCCAAATAGGAAAATACACATTCTCTTCAAGTGCATGTGGAACATTCTCCAGGATAGATCACATGCTAAGTCACAAAACAAGTCTCAACAAATTTAAGAGGATAAAATACAGCAAGTACTTCTTCTGACCATAATAATATGAAACTAGAAATCAGTTACAGGAAGAAAAATGAGAAAAACACAAACATATAAAGACTAAACTCAAGGCTAAAAGCCAATGGGTCAACAAAGAAATCACAGAGGAAATCAGAAACTATTCTGAGATAAATGAAAATACAAACACATCTTCCCCACATCTATGGGTTGCATCAAAAGCAATTGCTAAAGAGAAGATTATAGCAGTACAGGCCTATCTCAAGAAACAAGGAAAATATCAAGTAAACAAGCTAAACTACCATATAAAGGATTAGAAAAAGTAGAACAAAGCACGAAGTCAGCATAAGAGAGGAAATAATAAAGATCAAAGTGAAAATAAAGAAAACTGAGATCAAAAAAAGCAACAGAAAAGATAAACAATAAGCCTTTATCCAGACTCACCAAGATAAAAAGAGAGGATCCAAATAAAATAAGAAATGAAAGAGGAGAAATTACAACCAATGTCACAAAGATACAACTAATCACAAGAGAATATTACAGTTTCATGCCAACAAATTGAACACACCAGAAGAAATGACTGTTACCCGCCAGGCTCCTCTGTCCAAGGAATTCTCCAGGCATGAATACTGAAGTGAGTCGCCATGCCCTACTCCACAGATCTTCCTGACCCAGGGATCAAACCCATGTCTCCTGTGGCTCCTATGTTGCAGGCAGATTCTTTACTGCTGAGTCACTGGGGAAGCACATAGAAGAAATGGATAAATTTATAGAAATATACACTCTTCCAAAACTCAATCAGGAAGAAATAATCTGAACAGATCAATTATTCATATTGAAATTAAATCAGTAAGCAAAAATCTTCCAACAAATAAAAGTCCCAGACTGTAGAGTTTCACAAACGAATTCTACCAAACATATAAAGAAGAGTTACTCCTCTAACTATCCCAAAAAACTGAAGAGGAGCAACACTCTCAAATTCATTCTACAAGGCTACCATTACCTGATACCAAAACCATATAAATACGCAACAACAGCAAAGAAAATTACAGGCCAATATCTCTGATAAATACAGATGTAAAAACTCCTCAACAAAATTATGAATTTAAGAATATATTAAAAAGAGCATACACCATGATCAAGTGGAATTTATTCCAGGGACGCAAGCATGGTTCAAATCAACGCAAATCAATCAATGTTATACACCACACTAACAAAAGGAATAATAAAAATCACATGATAATCTATAGATACAGAGAAAGCATTTGAAAAAATTCAACATCCTTTCACTTCATGGCAAAATATGGGAAAATAGTGGAAACAGTGACTGACTTTATTTTGGGGGGCTCCAAAATCACTGCAGATGGTGACTGTAGCCATGAAATTAAAAGATGCTTACTCCTTGGAAGGAAAGTTATGACCAACCTAGATAGCATATTATAAAGCAGAGACATTAGTTTGCCAACAAAGGTCTAATCAAGGCTGTGGTTTTTCCAGTAGTCATGTATGGATGTGAGAGTTGGACTATAAAGAAATCTGAGCACCAAAGAATTGATGCTTTTGAACTGTGGTGTTGGAAAAGACTCTTGAGAGTCCCTTGGACTGCAAGGAAATCCAACCAGCCCATCCTAAAGGAAATCAGTCCTGAATATTCATTGGAAGGACTGATGCTGAAGCTGAAGCTCCAATACTTTGGCCACCTGATGCGAAGAACTGACTCATTGGAAAAGGCCCTGATGCTGGGAAAGATTGAAGGCAGGAGGAGAAGGGGACGACAGAGGATGGGACGGTTGGGTGGCATCATCGGCTCAATGGACATGAGTTTGAGTAAACTCCGGGAGTTGGTAATGGACAGGGAGGCCTGGCGTGCTGCAGTCCATGGGGTCGCAAAGAGTTGGACACGACTGAGTGACTGAACTGAACTGAACTGAATATCCATTCATGATAAAAAGTTCTCCTCAAAGTTGGTGTAGAAGGAACATATCTCAACATAATAAAATCCATTTATGACAAACCCACAGCCAAATTGTACTCAACAGAGTGACAAGCTGAAAGCTTCTCCTCTAAAATCAGAAACAAGACAAGGATGCCCACTCTCTCCATTTCTATTTACCATAGTAGTGGAAGTCCTAGCCACAGCAGTTGGATAAGAAAAAGAATTAAAATGGTTTAAACTGGGAGAGAAGAATTAAGATTGTCACTATTTGAAGATGACATGATACTATATATAGAAAATCCTGAAATCTCTACCAAAAAGCTATTAGAACCAAATTTAGCAAGGCAGCAGGATACAAGATTAACACACAGAAATCTGCTGCTTCCTTACATGATAATAATGAACTACCAGAAAGAGAAAACAAAAAAGTCGTTCCATTTACAATAAAATCAAAAGGAATATAGGAATAAATTTAACTGTAGAGGTGGAAGACATACACTCTGAAAACTATATGGCATTTACGAAGAGAAGATGATAACAATAAATGGAATGATACCCTGTGTTCTCGGATCATAAGAATTAATATTGTTAGATGTCCATACTACCCAAAGCAATTGAGAGGTTTAATGCAATCCCTATCAAAATACTCATGACATTTTTTCAAGAAACTAGAAAAAAGTATAATAAAATATATATGAAACCACAAAAGACCCCAAATAGTCAAAGCAGTTTGAGAAAAAAATAATTAAGCTGAGATTTCACAGTCTCTGACTTCAGGCTTTACTACGAAGCTACACTTAGAGTATAGTACTGGCACAAAAACATACATAGATCAGGGGAACAGAACAGAGAACCTAGAAAGTAACCAACATGCATATGGTCAATAGTCTAGAACAAAGGAGACAAAAGCGTAAATGAGGAAAAGACAATCTCTTCAATAAGCAGTTTTGGGAAAACTGGACAGCAAAGTATGAAAGAATGAAATTAGAACATTTTCTCACACCATATACAAAGATAAATTCATAATAGATTAAAGACTTGACTATAAGAACAGAAACATCAAACTCCCAGAACGCATAGGCAGCACACTCTTTACATAAGGCTTAGTAATATTTTTTCTGGATCTGACTCCTCAAGTAAGGGAAACAAAACCAAAACTGAACAAATGGGACCCAATTAAAAATAAAAGATTTTGAACGGTGAAAGAAATTATTGACAAAAGGAAAAGACAATTTAATGAATGTGAGAAAATAATTGCAAAAGATATGCCTGATAAGAGGTTAATAGCCAAAATATATAAACAGCTCAAAAAAATTCAATATCAGAACAACCGATTTTAAAATGGGCAGAAGATCTGAATAGACATTTTCCCAAAAAGGCATACATATGGCCACAGGCACATGAAAACATGCTCTTTATCACTAATTATCAGATAAGTCCAAATCAAAACCATAACAAAATAGCACCTCACATCTGTCAGAACAGCTATTGTTAAAAAGACCACAAATAACAAATGTTGGTGAGAATGTGATTAAAAGGGAACCCTAAAAAATCCCATGGACAGAAGAGCCTGGTAGGCTGCAGACCATGGGGTCGCTAAGAGTCGGACACGACTGAGCAACTTCACTTCCGCTTTTCCCTTTCAAGCATTGGAGAAGGAAATGGCAACCCACTCCAGTGTTCTTGCCTGGAGAATCCCAGGGACGGGGGAGCCTGGTGGGCCACCGTCTATGGGGTTGCACAGAGTCGGACACGACTGAAGCGACTTAGCAGCAGCAGCAGCAATAAATTGCTGGCGGAAATGTAAATTGATGCAGCTACTGTGGGAAACGGTACAGAGTTCCTCAAAAAGCTAAAAACAGAACTAACACATAATATAGCAGTTCCACTCCTAGATATATGTGTGAAGAAACTGAAAGCACTAATTTGAGAAGATACATGCACTCCAGTGGTCATAGCAGTACTATTTACAGTGACCAAGGTACAGATGGAGAAGGATAGGGCAACCCATTCCAGTTTTCTTGCCTGGAGAATCCCCATGGACAGAGAAGCCTGGCGGACTACAGTCCATGGGGTCGCAAAGAGTCGGATGTGAATGAAGCAACTTAGCATGCACACAAGACACAGAATCAACCTAAGTGTCCATCAATGGATCAATGGATAAAGAAGATATGATATAAATCGACAATAAAATATTGTTGTTGATGTTGTTTAATCACTAAGTCATAGGCTGTAGGCTCATTTGTCCTTGGGATTTCCCAGGCAAGAATACTGGAGTAGGTTGCCATTTCCTTCTACAGGGGATTTTCCCAACCCAGGAATCGAACCCAAGTCTTCTGCATTGCAGGCTACCCACTCCAGTATTCTTGGGCTTCCCTGGTGGCTCAGCTGGTAAAGAATCTATCTGCAATGCAGGAGACGTGGGTTCAATCCCTGAGTTGGGAAGATCCCCTGGAGAAGGAAATGACTACCCACTCCAGTATTCTGGCCTGGAGAATTCCATGGACTGTATAGTCCACAGGGTCGCAAAGAGTCAGACACAACTGAGCCACTTTCACTTTCATTTCACTTTCATAGACTGTAGCCTATGAACCCTAGCCAGCCAGGTTTCTTCTGTCCATGGGATTTCCCAGGCAAGAATACTGGAATGGGTTGCTATTTCCTCCTTCAGCAGATCTTCCTGACCCAGGGATAGAACCCACATTTCCTGCATTGCCAGGCAGTTTCTTTACCACTAAACTGCCAGAGAAGTCCACAGGAAATATTCAGTTCAGTTCAGTTCAGTTCAGTCACTCAGTCGTGTCTGACTCTTTGTGACCCCATGAATTGCAGCACGCCAGGCCTCCCTGTCCATCACCAGCTCCCGGAGTTCACTCAGATTCACATCCATCGAGTCAGTGATGCCATCCAGCCATCTCATCCTCTGTCATCCCCTTCTCCTCCTGCCCCCAATCCCTCCCAGCATCAGAGTCTTTTCCAATGAGTCAACTCTTCACATGAGGTGGCCAAAGTACTGGAGTTTCAGCTTTAGCATCATTCCTTCCAAAGAAATCCCAAGGCTGATCTCCTTCAGAATGGACTGGTTGGATCTCCTTGCAGTCCATGGGACTCTCAAGAGTCTTCTCCAACACCACAGTTCAAAAGCATCAATTCTTCGGTGCTCAGCCTTCTTCACAGTCCAGCTCTCACATCCATACACAACCACAGGAAAAACCATAGCCTGGACTAGACGGACCTTTGTTGGCAAAGTAATGTCTCTGCTTTTGAATATGCTATCTAGGTTGGACATAACTTTCCTTCGAAGGAGTAAGCGTCTTTTAATTTCATGGCTGCAGTCACCATCTGAAGTGATTTTGGAGCCCTAAAAAATAAAGTCTGACACTGTTTCCCCATCTATTTCCCATAAAGTGATGGGACCGGATGACATGATCTTTGTTTTCTGAATGCTGAGCTTTAAGCCAAGTTTTTCACTCTCCACTTTCACTTTCATCAAGAGGCTTTTTAGTTCCTCTTCACTTCCTGCCATAAGGGTGATGTCATCTGCGTATCTGAGGTTATTGATATTTCTCCCAGAAATCTTGATTCCAGCTTGTGTTTCTTCCAGTTCAGCATTTCTCATGATGTACTGTGCATCACAGGAAATATTACTCAGCGAAAAAAAGAATAAAATTTCACCATTTGCAACAACATGAGTGGGCCTGGAGGGTACTATGCTTAGTGAAGTAAGTCAGACAGAGAAAGACAAATATTATATTTCATCACTTATTTATGGAAGCTAAGAAATGAACAAATAAACATAACAAAATACAAATAGACTCGCAGATATAGAGAACACGCTAGCAGTTACCAGTGGCAAGAGGAAAGGAGAAAGTGGCAAAATAGAGTTAGGAGACTAAGAGGTAAAAACTATTCAGTGCAGAATAAATAAGGTACAAGGATATATTGAGCAGCACGTAGAATATAGCCAGTGTTATAACAACTTTAAGTAGAGTATAGCCTATATTGAATCACTATGCTTTACACCTGAAGCTAATATAATATTATAAACCAACTATTCTTCAATTAAAAGAAAAAAGAAACCAAAGAGCAAGAGTGAGGGAAGGCACCACACTTTGTGAGAATTTGATGGCCAACCCTGGGATGACTGAGGCAGCAGGGACTGTTAATCTGTTCACTTCCATCATCTCACTCAATCCTCCCCATAGTCCCCAGAGACAGGTCTTTTTAATCCCCATTTCATGAATATGTCTCTTGAGACTCTGACAGGTGATAGGACCTGCCCAAAGTTGCACGGTTGGTAAGTTAGCTGCCAGAATGGAATTTCTCTGACTCCAGATCACATGTTGTCTCCCTTCTCCAGCTGTTTAAGTCCTGAACTCCTAACACAGAAAACTGAAGAAGAATCCCTAAGGGTGGTCTGCACCTTTCTTCTGATCCCCAACTGCTGAGAGTGAGTGTGACTGCACTGTGGGTTTGCAGAAAGCTGGCATCTCTCTCACTGAAGGCCAATCACAAAGGCCCTGCCCTTGTCACTGAAGGACCAAATAAGAAGATGTCATTGTTCCACGGGACCACCCTCTGGGCTTTGTTCCTGGTGAAACTTGGTTGGAGAAAGTTGTGCCTGAGACCACAGTGAGACTTCTCATTCTCCCCTCCAGGTCTCAGCCGGTGATAGGGTTTCAAGGCTAATACCTGAGCAGTCAGCTACCAGGAGGATCGCTGCCCACATCTCTCCAGCCCCGAGAGCAGAAGCCCTGGAAAAGGGACCCACACCTGCCTGGAGAAGGTGGACCCTGATCCACAGGCCAAGGAGGAAGGGAGTGGGGGGCACACCACCTCAGCATCAACCTTTATGTCTGTCTCTTCCAGACCTACCCATGATGACCCATTTCAACCTGATCCCAAACCCAGTGCTGTCCACACAGTAGGAGCTAAGCGAGGTCTGAAGCAGTTCAGCAAGGCAGTGAAGTTCAACTTGGCTGGTTTAGGAGCTCCAAATCAATGCTAAAATCAAGCATATCCTTTACAAGAGTGCATTCAGACATCACTGTTTCTTACTTACACCCTGGTCATTGCAGAGAGGTGCAGTCAGAGGTGGAAAATGACAGGAAAAGTGGATTCTCAGATGTTGCTGACTACAGCCCCAAGAGGACTGCAGAGGTGGGACTCATCCTGTTTTCTGCTGAAATTACAGGCCTTTTCCATTGATCTCTATATTTCTATGCATCAGACATCTCTTCTCTGTGTACTGTTAGCACCTCCTAACCCAGCATGTCCAAAACTGAGGTCATCTCTCCACTGCAACCTGCCTCCCACCTGTGTTCTCAGTCTCCAAGATTGGAACACCTCTCCCATCAACCAGGCTTGGGATCTCATGGTGTCTGTGTCGCACTTTAATAAAGAAAAGAGCCCAGGACATTTTCTACAGGATGCCCAGAAAACGCTAGAGAGATGAGCAAGGCTGGATCACATCAGACCAGACACTGGACAGACCTAGTTTCTGAGCAAAGGGTATGTGTTTATGGATTTTTTAAAAAATAAATGAATGAATAAAGTCATAGTGAATGAACAAAGTCATGTACAAAAGAGAACATTCATGAGCAAATGAATGAATGAACCAATTAAAGAATAAATAAATAAATGAGTAACTGAATACACAAATGATCAACTGAGAAAAAATTGTACAGACAAAGTACAGGCAAATGGAAGAAGAAATGAGAGAACTAATGGTTGGAGGAAGAAATAAACTTGGTTGGAGGAAGAAATAAACTTACACGTGAATGTGAGAAATGGTTTTTTCAATGGTTCTTAGGACTGGCTGAAGAGGTGAGGAAGAATGAATGAATGGATGGACATAAAACTACAAAGATTAAGCAGTAAATGAGTGAGCAATTTTATAAATGGGAAAATGGTGAAAGAGTTCCAGCTGGATCCACAGGGTTGGTGAGGTTTCCATTCGGAAACCCTGGGGCTGAGGTCCTGACAGACTGACCACCTGCCTCTTAGTGAAGGCTTTTATTAATGTGACTTCTGTTGGATTTGATAATGACATTATTATATAATTTTATTAAATAGTATTAGCTGAAGTTGAAAGCTCCCCAGGATTAACTCTGAATTCAATAGAAAGGGCTAAATATTAGAACCAACTGCATTATTTTCCCAATTGTGCTGCAAATAATTACCCATTATGCAGCAAACTCCCAGCAAGATTTTAATACTCACTATTAAATAACTGCTTCCACTACATCCCCACAAATTAATCTCCAGGAGGTGTAATTAATGTCGACATGATAAGTTTGCTGTGTGGCCTGGTAATAAGGAACGGGGTTGAATCTGTCCCTGTGACCTTCCCATGAGACTCGGCAAGGAGGCTGTGTGGTGCAGGAAGGAGGCAGGGGACCCTGTCGGGGGGCTCGGAGCCTAGGTGCCAGGCCCCATCCACTGCCATGGGGCCTTAAACTACTCACTCTCCCATCTGGGCCTCAGTCCCCTTCCCTATGCAGTGAGGTTGGTTCTCCTAACTCCCAACCTCTCTGGGGGAACCTCATTCTAGTAGAGTTCCTCACTGTCACGGTGCATCTCCATAGCTCAGGCACATCCTCATCACGGGCTAATGGGGGTCTCCCCCACCAAACTGGGGCCAGGACTGATCTCAACCTCAGCACACACTCAGCTCCCAGCCCAGAGCCTGCACAGGGTAGGTGCTCAGTGAACAATGCAGGGAGGAATACGTAGATCTTGCTGGGCGGTGCGGGTTTGAGAAGCCGCTTCAGTCCCGTTCAGAACCATGAGGTTTGATGAGCAGGAGGCCACTCACTGTGTCCTCATGGAGCTTGTCACGTGGCCCCATCGCTGACACTTGTTCCCTGGACTCCACCTGCGTCTGCCTGGCTCAGCCTCTCCCCACTCCCTGTGCACTGCCTCTAGGACCTGGTGGGCCCGAATGTATGGGAACAAGCCGGTGCGATTGTGTACAGAGTATCGACAGGCTCTGATGCAGGGCTGATCAAAGTTCGCTGTGTTCAGTTGCTAAGTCATGTCCATCCCCGTGTGACCCCACGGACTGCAGTACACCAGGCTTCCCTGTACTTCACTATCTGTCGGAGTTTGCTCAAACTCACATCCATTGAGTCCATGATGCCATCCAACCATCACATCCTCGGTCGCACCTTCTCCTCCTGCTCTCAATCTTTCCCAGCATCAGGGTCTTTTTCAATGAGCTGGCTCTTCACATCAAGTGGCCACAGTATTGGAGCTTCAGCATCAGTCCTTCCAATGAATATTCAGGGTTGATTTCCTTTAGGATTGACTGGTTTGATGTCCTTGTTGTCCAAGGGACTCTCAAGAGTCTTCTCCAACACCACAGTTCAAAAGCATCAATTTCTTTGGTGATCAGTCTTCTTTATAGTCCAACTCTCACATCCACACATGACTACTTAAAAAACCACAGCTTTGACTCTACAGACCTTCGTTGGCAAAGTGATATCTCTGCTTTTTAATATGCTATCTACGTTTGTCATAGCTTTCCATCCAAGGAGCAAGCATCTTTTAATTTCATGGCTGTAGTCGCTGTCTGCAGTGATTTTGGAGCCCAAGAATATAAAGTCTGTCACTGTTTCCATTTTTTCCCCATCTATTTCCCATGAAGTAATAGGACCAGATGCCATGATCTTAGCTCTCTGAATGTTGAGTGAAAGCCAGCTCTTTTATTCTTCTCTTCCACCCTCATCAAGAGGCTCTTTAGTTCCTCTTCAGTTTCTGCCATTAGAATGATATCATCTACATATCTGAGGTTGTTGATATTTCTCCCAGAAATCTCAATTGCAGTTTGTGATTCATCCAGCTCAGCATTTTGCATGATGTAATCTTCATGTAAATAAACAGGGTGACAATATACAGCCTTGTTGTATATTTAATCAATCCTGTATATATCCCAATTTTGAACCAGTCAGTTGTTCCAGTAAGGTTCTAACTGTTGCTTCTTGACCCAAATACACGTTTCTCAAGAGACAGGTACGGTGGTCTGGTATTCCCATCTCTTTAAGAATTTTCCACAATTTGTTGTGATCCATACAGTCAAAGGCTTTAGTGTAGTTAATGAAGCAGAAGTAGATGTTTTTCTGGAATTCTCTTGCTTTCTCTGCGATTCCGCGAATGTTGGCAATTTGATCTCCGGTTCCTCTGCCTTTTCTAAACCCAGCTTGTACATCTGGATGTTCTCAGTTACATTCTGCTGAAGCCTAACTTGAAGGATTTTGAGAATTATCTTACTAGTATGTGAAATGAGTGCAATTGTCTGGTAGTTTGAACAATTTTTGGCACTGCCCTTCTTTGGGATTGGAATGAAAACTGACATTTTCCAGTCCTGTGGCCACTGCTGAGTTTTCCAAATTTGCTGACATATTGAGTGCAGCACTTTGACTGCACCATCTTTTAGGATTTTAAATAGCTCAGCTGGAATTCCATCACATCCACTAGCTTTGTTTGTAGTAATGCTTCCTAAGGCCTGCTTGGCTTCATACGCCAGAATGTCTGACTCCAGGTGAGTGACCACACTATCATGGTTATCCAGGTCATTAAGACTTTTTTTTGTATAGTTGGGGTCCCAATATTGACCCTGACCCAGTGCTGGTATTGACAAGAGGTCAGCCTGTGGATCTGACCCCCCACAGGGACAGAGACTGGAGACCTGTCGAGTCCCCCATGAGCACCTAGAGGAGAGGGTGTCAGGAAGAACAGGTCCCTTGACAGTGGACTTGAATGTCCCCAATATTCCATCAATGACACTGGATGCTGGCTATCCACTCTATCATCAATCATTCTGGAATTTCTTCCCGCTTCCAGAAGCCCACTTCCTAATTATTTTGCTCATTCTAAACTGTCTTCTCTGTTTCTAAAATTGACATAGATCGGCACCCACCTGCAGGTTTAATGAGCCTTTTCTCTGGATTTGACCCCACCTAACTCACCTTGTTTCTCTGCTCATTAACCCCTCTAGGTGACAGGCAGCCTCTTCTAATTGGACCTGATGAAACTGGCCTGGTGTGTGTTGTTGGGCGGTGGGGAGGGTGCTTTGGGGGTGGGTAAGATCAGAGCTAGAAAAGACCAGTCTAACTTGGAGAAGACTCAGAATAGTATTACAGGGCTACTCAGTGATTCTGATTGTACGATCACTAGCTAAGTCTGGTCTGCAATGGGCAGATCTGTATAATCTGTTGATTCATTCAGTGAACACTCATTGAGCACTCTTTCTGGGCCAGGTCCTGGACTGAGACTGATGTGAATGCCTCTACCCCTCACTCAGAGAGGAAGGCCAGTGCCACTGAGTCACCACATTCACTTCGATCTCTCAGCAAATGGATGTTCAATGTCTACTCTGTGCCCTCAAGCAGCCCACTGTCTAGGGGGGAAAAAGCAATCCTAAAACACACCTCACCCAAGAGTGGGTGCTCCGATGGGCTAAACACATGATGCTCTAGAGACACAGAGAAAGACACTTGAGTTCAGAGGCATGGCAGAAACAAAAGCCCAGTCATGGAGGAAGAGAATGGGGTACTTGCCTGGCAAACAGGTGGGAAAGGGGGGCATTCTGGGAAGATGGCAAGAATGTGTGTGTGAGAGGTAGGGATCATAAGCAGCCGATGGATGTAGCGTGTGTGTGTGTGTGTGTGTCTGTGTGTGTGTGTGTGTGTGTTAAGACAGAGGAAGATAAAGCAGAAGAGGGAGTCCCCATGAGTCATAAAGGGCCTTGATGCCCACACTGAGGATACGGTCTTTATTCTGAGGAGGAGGGGGTAGATCTCTGAGGCAGAGTGCAAGATCAGCTCTGTATAACCAAGCAATCCCTCCACTGAGCAGGGCCCATCTCCATGCTCAGGAAGAACAAGGATCTGGAGGCAGTCTTTTGGTAGGCCAGGGAGAATGGTCACAAGTTGCCTTGGGCAATCTTGTCTGTAGGGTCCTCCGTAAGTTCCATGACCTACTTATCTCCCATCTCTGTGTCAGTGATGTTGGGCACTGACCAAGTGACCTTCACAGCTGGTCACCTCCACGGGCTCTGCCCAGAGGAACTGTTCCAGTTGGACTCTTCCACACCCTCTGCTCTCTCGAAGCAAGTCCAGGCTCACAGGGGGAGCCCTAGCAGTTGCCCCTGAAGCAGGATCAAGACAGTCCTGCTCACATTAGGTTTGAGATATCCAAGAACACCTCCAAAGACACAGGCAACCAGACAGGTAGCTGGGGCTCCTCTTCTTAAGTCTGCTACAGTCTCCAAATTGTCCTTGATTATTACAAATTGCTCTTAGAGGAAGAAGTTCTAAAAAGAGAAGAAAAATAGACAGAGGAGGCTCCTATGAGAAAGATCAATAATTAAACATGAACATTTTTAAATGTCTGCTCCATATGATGCTCTAACTCCTGATTAGGGTCAATTCTTTAATAGTTGACTGGGGGTTTCTGGATAGTTTAGAAGCAAGAGAATCGGGGGCTTCAGAGTCAGACAGACCTGGATGACCTTAGCTCAGCCATGTCCTTGGACAGATTTTACTTCACCTTCCAGCCTCCATCTCCTCATTTCTGAAGTGGATGGTCATGCCTCTTTCACAAGTTTAAAGGCAAATTTAAATGAAAGAACATGGGTAAAACAGCAACACCTGGGACACAGCAAACGTTCAAACCATGGTTGCTGCTATTACCAACTAAGTGAAGAATGAAGATAAAGCCAAGGTTGTCTTGGGAGAGAGGCTTCCTGCCTCTTTATCTCTTTGGAACTCTTCTTGATAGACTGCACAGCTAGTTTGATAATCTCTTATTCTTCTGATAAAATAAAGCTTGACTGCAGAAAGCTTTATCATCAAAAGAAAAGTGAAGATGCCCACACTGTGTTGCCCATAAGATCCATTTCTTACACAGAGTCCTTAGTTGCAAAGAGGTGGAGGACAGCCCCTTGCCCCTGCACTGAGGGCAGGCCCCGCAGAGTCTCATCGTGTCTCCATGACAGCTGCAAAGGGGCATCACTCTCCCCTCACCATTAACTCATTTGCACAAAGTCACAATTAGATGTGAATGGCAGAGTCTGATTTCTGCCTTCTTTGTCCTTTCAACTTACAAGGATTTCCTCTGCCTTTTTTTTTTTTTCATTTTGGCTCATTTTCTGCCATCATATCAATCAAGCTTTTATACCGTCTATTTTTCCTCTACTGATTTGGAAATTGTTCATTCCATTTATCTTCTTTATTGGTTAATCTTTACATTTTAATAAGCACACTTGACTTAACACTGTCTAAAGTAAATCAATATCTCTTCCTGTGCTCTGAACAATGCACAGAGCTTTGCATACATCAATTTTCATCACTTCTCCATTCTTGCTGTTACGTTTCCACCCTCCTTTACACCACAAATTAGTTACACAACTTTCACTTGTTAATGCTTTTGTGTGACAAGATCAATGTGAGCTCACGGTTTCTCTGCTCAGCACTGTACCTGTGATCTGCTCCTTCCTTTTCATAACACTGTCTTCCCTGAAGTGTGTCATTTATCTGTCCTGTCAGAAAAACCTTGTAATATCTCTCAGACTTTGTCTGAAAATATCTTTCTCCTTTTTTTATTTTAAATATTCTTTTATTTCTTCAAATTTGCCATTTATCAAAAGTGATTGAAATTTTTAAAATACAGTTGAATCCCATCACCACATCAATATGGAAATAGTTTTAAGAGAAAACTGATGAGTGTTGTTTCCCACTTCAACCACTATCTTCCTCAATTTTAAACACTAGTGTAAATGCTTTTTGGGTATTTAGATAGTTTAGATAATTTTTGATAGTTCTTTCTCTTGGCATTGAAAATATCATTCCACTGTTTCCTGGTCTCTATGGTTGCTGCTGAAAAGTCTGTTGTCAGTCTAATTGTCTTTCTTTGATGGGTAATCAGGTCTTTTCTCTGGTTGCTTTTTTAGTGCAAATGTTGTATTGGTACATAATATACAGACAGAAGAATGTTCAAATCATAAGTGTGTGCTCAGTCGTGTCTGACCCTTTTACAGATGCCCCCCAGGCTCCTCTGTCCATGGGATTTTCCATGCAAGAATACTGGAGTGGGTTGCCATTTCCTTCTCCACATAAGTCTTCAGCTAATGAATTTTCACAAAGTATACATAAAACATTACTACAAACTGACAAGCCCCCTAATAATCCCTTCCAGTTACTATACCTCCACCAGCCATAACCACTGTCCTAACTTCTAATAGCCTGTTTTTTAATTGTATATAATAATATACTATGTGCCCTTTTTTCTCTCAACATATAATTGTAATATTCATTCATGGTGTGTATTGTTTGAGTTTGTTTAATATTATATTTTATTTTTCCATTCTGCCTTTAATAGGCAGTTTCCAGTTTGGAGTTTTTATGAATAGGGCTGCTCTGAACAATCTTTTCCATTTCTTTTGGCAAACGTATAGTAAATAGATGAGAATAGAATTTACTGGGTTGTAGTTCTTTTAATTCAGGTCTGTGTCATGTCTGGCTGAGGTTCTGATGTTTGCTTTGTCTTTTCATTTCTTTCGTCTTACCTTTTGGCATTCCTTGTAATTTTTTTTGTTGTTGTTGGAAGCTGGACATTTTGCAATGAGTAATAGAAACTGAAGTAAGTAGACCTCTAGTGTGAGGATTTATGTTAGTCTGGCAAGGAGTTGAGTTGTATTTAGTGTTTGCTATAACTGTAGGTGTCGAGGGCTTAAAATTCCTCTAGTATCCTTGTCTTAACCTCCCCCTCTTGACTTCAGGCTTCCCTGAACCCCAGAGAGAGTCTGCTTGGCAGCTCTTTCAAATCTAATCCATTATTATTTGTATTGAAAACCCTGTTTGGTGATAAGGGAGGTGAGGTGTTTATAATCTTCCAATTAAACCTCAGTCTTTGAGTGGAGCTGTGTCTGCGGCCTGTGACGTTCTTATATGCTTCCCCCAGTGCCAGTTAGGTGAAAGGAAGGCTAACGGAGGCTGCAGTGAGAAGAAGGCCCTCCCTTCATGCTGCTGGAGAAAGGCTCTAGTTAAGTCTTTCCTCTTGAACAGTAGGCCTTTGTTATGGAGAGGATCTGGGTATTTCACAAAGATTACTCTTCCTTTCTTTCTGCCAGAACCAAGAAGGTATCTTCTTGGAGTTGCATCATGACAGTCTGGTGGAATTCCTGGAGAGAAACACCATGAAACCTTGCGTGCCCCCAGGACTGTGGCGTCCAAGGAGTTTCTCACCTTCACATTCAGTCTCCAGCTATTTGACAGAATTGTCATTTAAGTGTTCCTACCTGTTTATGACTCTAGCAGCTTCTGCTACAGGCAGGCAGGTCTTATCTGTGACTTTCTGGAGTCACATGTCTCCAGATTTCAGGGTAGCAGTTTGCTCTGCAACCTGTTTTCTGATGGAGCCAAGAAAAGTTGATTTTCCACTTGTCCAGCTGCTTATTGTAAACATGGAAATGACCATTTCCAGGCTTTTTACATGGAAGCTCTATGTATTTATTTGCACTTGCTCAACTTCTTCTTGAAACTATGAATCCAAGTCTTTCAGACATTCTGTAGAAGTCATGGTCCTTACTGGTTTGAGTATTAATTTTCCAAATTCTATTTTGATGTTCTGTAACTTCTAATAAAAATGTTTGAAACTTCTCAATCTCTCCTTCCCATCTCTAAACCTCTTCTCCAATCTCTCTCTCTTTCTGTGTGCATTCAGGGTAATTTCCTCTTGTCTACACTCCACATAACTGACTTCTTCCACAGTTCTACCTAATCCACTATCCAGCCCATGGTTTGAGAATTTTTTAATTGCAAAAATTATCATTTTTGTTTTTAGATTTTTTTTTTTACTTTTCTACTCACATTTGGGGGTTTGCAAACAATACCTGCAATATAAAGTAAAGCTATAAGCCCAAGCAAAGCACAGGCCTATAGTCACCCAAGCAATTTCTCACTTCTCTCAAAGTCCAGGCAGAAACTGACAATCTCCCATACTGTTTCCCAGTTGTCAGGAATGGATTCTTTTTCTCTTATATGCTCTCTCTGAGATTCAGCCCCCTGAAGGTCACAGCTTTATGCAGCTTCTGCATTGTACCCAAAACATCATTTCCTATTCCTGGAAGGATTAAACCCAATCCCTTAGCTGGTGGCTGTTCATCCCCAACCCTGAAACATGGCAGTAGATTACCAGTTCACACACTTGCCACCTGGTTGTCAGTTTCTTTCTACCTCCTGGGGATGCCCCTTGCCCTCTTGCTATATTTGGTCAATTGTCCCTCGAGTTTGTAGAGAAAAGGTTTTCATGGGCAGAATTTAGAGCCCAATCTCTGTGTTAGGTCCATCCCCTGCCTTGCTCACTCAAAGCCCATCTGGATTCACTGTATCTGAGGATCTCATGGGTCATCCAGGTCCAAGTGTTCAGGAGACAGATATACAGGTCAGGATTCAGCACGCGGAGCTGGGGTGTGGACAGATACATGGGTCAGGACTCAGCACATGGGCTGGGGTGTGGACAGATACATGGGTCAGGACTCAGCACATGGGCTGGGGTGTGGACAGATACATGGGTCAGGACTGAGCACATGGGCTGGGGTGTGGACAGATTTGGAATACAGTGGATGTGCTTACTAACATCCTTGGCAAAGTGCAAATGTCCACTTAGATCTGTTTGGCATTTTGTTCCTCAACCTGTGTGTGTCTGGGCTTATGTGCGTAGAAGTACGTACTTTTGTGTCTGAGGCCTGGATCAGTGACAAATATGAGTGTGAGTTCAGGAAGCACCACATCCTGCTATTTTTAGGAAAGGATTCAAGTGGATTCATATGAGCTAAAGTGGAAAGGACACAGCTTAGGGCTGTGTCAATAGCCCAGGCTCTGGTATTTATTAGATATATAA
Source organism: Bos grunniens (assembly GCF_055505025.1). NCBI lineage: Eukaryota > Metazoa > Chordata > Mammalia > Artiodactyla > Bovidae > Bos > Bos grunniens. The sequence goes on from NC_141166.1 coordinate 14,100,296, forward strand.
CTTTGAGCAGTTATATATAATTTCTCATCTCTGAGCCTCAGTTTCTTCATCCGTAAAATGGGAATAATATAAATCATCTTACGGTGTTGCTATGAAGATTAACTGGAGAGACAGGCGTCCAGATGTGCCAAGCCAAGCACATACTGGGAGTCTGATAAGTGCATAAAGAGCCCCTACTCTGTGTTCAGAGTCAGGTCAAATAGATCCAGGCTCCAAGTGTCATCAAGAAGAAGATATTTGTGTTGGGCCTTCAAAGATTAAATTCCACTAGGTGGAAAGTAGAGGGAAAAGCTTCTCAGGCAGAGAACACAGCAGGTGCAAAAGTTGGAGATGTTCAAGGGTATAGAATGTTCCAGGAGCAGTGAGTTGTGACAACACCTACCAGGGAACTGAGAGATCTGTGCTCAGAGGAGTCAGATCTCGAGGCCAGGAAGCAAAGCCTGGCTCTGCACCTGGTGTTACTCATGATTATGAAAGTGTTGGGACCTGTGAGTCTATCATCTGAATTAATGAGTATGTATCTTAGCTACTAGTACCTATTGAGAGATTCTGCGTACCAGGCACAGTTTCCTGTATTAACTTATTTAAACCTCACAATAAGCTCACGATGTAAGTATCATTATTATTCCCATGTTACAGATGAGGAAACTGAGATCCAGTGGAGTTGAGTTGACTAGAGAAAAGGGCCAGCTCTCAACCCCTGCAAGGCAGCTCTAGGCACATTTGGGATCAGAGATGACCAAAGGATCACTAGATGCCCCAAGGGTACAGGATCTTTAGTGACAGGGGCTTACTGAGCTGCCTTCTGGAAGTTGTCCTGGAGATCAGTGCCACTTTGGGGATCCATGCCCACCTGGCCAGGAACAGTGGGTTCTCAATGCCAGTCCCCAAACCTTTCATCAGAAGAGCTGAGCTCCCCCTGTTGGAGGCTGGACTCCCAGACACAGGCATCTCTTTGATTACTTTCTAATGAAAAACACGTTTGCATCCAAACTGAAATTATATTGTCAGCAGTTAATTATCACTTGTCAAACAAGTGTGTGCTCAGATTGTGGGTTTGATTTCCATTTAGGTTTGCAAAAGCCTTGTTCCTCTTATTTGATGAGGGCTTTCTGAGCAAGAGATACTCATTGTTGGAATTGTTGCTTTTTTTAAGCAGTTTTTTTTGTGTGTGTGTTTTTAATAAGCAGGTTTCTTTGCTGTCTGAGTCCGGGCTTTTGGCAAACAACATAAAAGCACTCAGTGTAATTTAAGCAAAGAAAAATGTCAGGCAGAGGAGTGTTTTAGACTCTGGGGATGTCCCTGGAAACTTAGGGGCACCTGGACCTAAAGGCCGCAGTCGGATCCCAGGGAGTTGCCCTACCCATCTGCTCTCAGGGGCTTACAATCTCCCATCCCAGTCAGCGTCCTTATTCCCCTGCCTCCTGGCTTCTGTTCTCACTGTGTATGAATGGCTGCGCCTCCACTGTTTGAATCAATGGCACACTCACTAGGTCAAGGACCAGACAAACATGGGTTCAAGTCCTGACTCACGGGGTACACTTGGGCTTCTTGCTCATTCCCACGAACCCATTGCTTTGTGTGTGAATTGGGGTCACTACCTGCCTTGCCAATTTCCTGTACAAATGAAATGACATCATACAAGCAAAATACTTTGCACATTGACAGTCACGTGGTGGACTCTGCAAGGAAATGTAACTGTGCCATTTCTGCTGCTGCCATGGTTATTGTTGTTATCATGAAAACAGTGTCCTGAGCAGAGCAAGAACCTCTTCTGATGGAGGTGGAGAAAAGATGTCACTGTCCGCCAGGCCCTCGCTGGGTGGCCAAGAGACCCGGAGCAGGTGCCTTGTGACCTCCGCCCTAAGTTGAGAGCCCTGACCTCCTTGCTCAAAACGTGGAAAAAGTAATGATCACCTCGTGTGCACAGTTATGGGGACAGAACGAGATGAGACCGTCTTGGCAGGCAAAAGGTGCTCAATTAATCCCCTCTTTGCTTTCTGGCATGTGCCCTTGACCTGGGAAGGAACAGTGAGTGCCTAACCGACGCAGAAAGGAGGGAGCCTAGATGGATGATATTTTTAATGGGATTGCTGGTCATATGACAGTTCAATTTAGAATCTTCTCTGAAGGCCTGGACCAGAAGCTGGAATCTTTTGTAATTTTTTTCCTTTGTTCTTTGGCTGACGTCTGTTTTCCCCAGGGAAAACGGAAGCTCCAGGGGGGCGAGAATGAGTTTGTGTTAGCAGTTCTCTCCAAAGCCTGTGGCGGAGCATATAGCACATAGATCACATCACAGATATGTCATGTGGATGAGTGTGATGATGCTCATAAAGCACTCAGCTCAGCACCTGGAATATTCTATGTGATGTCCATGAATTATAATCACTGATTTTTTAGAATTCAGGGTGACGGAAGCCTGAGGTGGACTTCCCTGGTGGCTCAGGTGGTAAAGAATCCACCTGCAATGCAGGAGACCTGGGTTCAATCCCTGGATTGGGAAGATCCCTTGGAGAAGGGAAAGGCTACCCTCTCCAGTATTCTGGCCTGGACAATTCCATGGACAGAAGAGCCTGAGGTGGGGAGAAGGAGAACGGGCTGAAGGCACCACCGTGCCTGAGGGTGAGGAAAACCAGAAGGACTAGCAAGATGTGGGGGTGAGCCTCCAGTTTTAACTCATGGGGTGAACAGAAGGGACCCACTCTGTGAAGCAGAAAACCAGGCCTGAGAACAAGGATGCAGAGCCTAGCTCCATAAAGAGAGAGCAGAGCTGCTCAGGGGCAGATTTTCTCTGAACATGGTCTCTGCAGCACCCCCAGCCCCAGCCCTGACACCCCCGAGTCCCCATTCACCCCAGCAGCCCATGTGCATTTCAGGCCAGAGCCCATAGCTACGGGGACCTGGAGTGGCAGTTCTTGTCCAATGGGGAGCCAGAGAGGGTAGTGTCCTCATCACAGGGGCTGTCAATGGGAAAGCAAGGGCTCAGCGTAGGGGCCCCTCCAGCCTGAAAGCAGAATTCATTCTCAGCTCCTGAGAAGATGAAGTGGATGACACCAGCCTGGATTTTCATGTCTCACAGGCTCCTGTCCAGACAACTCCCCCGTTGCCATCTCCCTCCAAAGAAGGAGCGATGGTTGAGGCAGGGGCATCCGAGGGGGGCCGATCCACACAGTGCCCCTCTCCCTTCTGCCTCACACAGTCTCACAAGCTCACTGTCCCCTCAGACCTGGGTTCTAGAGTTGCCTCTTCCTCTTACCCTGGCCAGGTGGCTTCTGTTCCCTGGGAAGAAGGGACATCAAGACTGTCCCTCTGGCATCCCCTCCAGGCCTCTTCATTTGGGTAACAGCCTTGACTTTACCTCCACCTCCAGAGCTGGTCCCAGATTCCCTAAGCCATAGCCCAGACCAGGGGCAATCAGCACAGGACTAGTTCAGTCCTGTGTTTACCTCAAAGGTAAACATATCACTTACCATGAGCCAATCAGAGAAGTCCAGGACTTTTGCTTTCTGGCTGGAAGAGGTATGTCTTCCAGTAAATGGCATCATGAAACTACGTGGCCCCCATTAATGCTGCAGCCACCTGAGAACCTAGATCAAAGATGAAGACAGTGCCTTGGAGGCAGAGAAGAGGCTTGGAAAACACTGGGTCCTTGGTCACACAACTGAGATGCTGGATCAATCCTTACCTGATACCTAATCCACCACTAGTTTGATCATTTAAGCAAGTGTGTGCTGGGTTTTCTTGCCACCTGCACTGGATCTCAGCTCATCCTATAATAGGAAGCAGTTATTCCCTGAAGGCTCAAATGTTCACTGGTTCCAGTGGAATCCCAGGAATTAGCAAAGGCTCCCAGTCCCCTGACAGGAAACCTTCAAAAGTGAATCTCCTTGAGTAGCTCCTATTTCCGTGCTAAATCCATTCATTTATTCATTCAACCGGAATAGGTTAAGCACCTACTCTGTTCCCAGCCTTGTGCAAAGTGTGCGGTTAACCTCCAAGGGAAATAAGGTGAAGGAAGGAAGGAAATGAAGAAGGAAATCAGTAAATAAGACAATTTCAGAGGGGGTTACGTGCTTGGAGAAAATAAAACAAGGCAACACGATAGGACCCTGAACCAGGTGTCGGGGGACAGACACTGCTTCGTCTCAGGTGGCCGGGAAGGGTTCCTTGGGACAGGTGGCATGTGGGCCAGGACCTTAATGATGAGAAGGAGCAACGATGCTAAGATGTAGGACAGGACGTTCCTGAAAGAAAGAATGGCAAGTGCCAAGGGCCTGAGGCAAATCAGGCTTCTTATGTGTCAGGAAAAAAGATAAAAAGACAGTGACGTTGGCTCAAGTTAGACTCAGTAAAATTTGAATACGGTTTGTTATGGGCCAGTTACTATTCTAAGCACTCCATTTGCGTTAACTAACAATCTCTGAACAAGCCCACAGGATATGTGTCATTATCCCCGTTTTACAGATGTCGATTCATGAGTCCCAGAGAAGCTTATTAATAAATTTAAGATCTAATAGCTAGTGAATGTCAGAGGCTGGATTTGAACTCGGGTTTTCAGATGCTGGAGCCCACATCCGTTCGGCCTTCCTGTGCCTCATTTGGGAAACGATGGTAACGGTCTTTCCCGTGGTTTCCTGTGAGCTTGCTATGGCCTTCCCTCACTTCTCAGTCAGGCAGGGCCTCCTCACCTGCCTTCAGCCTCATGGTCAGCCTCGTGTACAGCCCCTGGTGGAGAAGTCTGCCGTTTGGGGGAATATATTCAAGTCAGTGCAATGTTAGTGTTACTGCTCACCTGTGCTATGTTCTCCAATCAACTTTACCAGTATTTAAGGATTTGATTTGTTTTTCTTCCATTTGATCAGCCTGACCACTGTGTCTTGATCTTAGTTTCTCCCAGACTTGAGTGGGAAACAGAAATGCCACTTACTGGCCCTGCAAACCCCAAGAGTGATCACCAATGTTGGCAGGGGTTGGAGCAGGTAGAGGCTCAGAGGTTGAATTTTATTCTGAATGCAACTGGATAGACTTCCAGTTTCAGCCTGCCAGTTGCTTCTCCTGTCCTTATAACAAGAAAAACCTGGAAAACTGCAAACCAATGACTGTTCTTGGACTCATCAGAGAACTGACATTACAAGGCAAACTGCCCCTGCAAAATCAGGAGAGATGCGGTATACAGATGGTCACAGCAAGACCCACTGGACCCATTGTTAAAGAAAAAATAATGACTCGTGACACTTGCTTAAAAAAAAAAATAGTAAAGCAGATTTTATTCAGGAAGTGGGGGTGCTTCAAGAATGGGATTCTGTAGTAGGGGAGGGAGAGATTGGGCTCACCCCCAAATCCAACAAGAAAAAGAAGGAATTTATAGCCAAGGAGCAATGTAGGGGGTCATTGGATAGAAATTTTCTAAGAGGAAACCTCGGGGGTTAGAGGACATTCTGGCTAAAGTAATCTAACAGGATTCTTGCTGAAGGCAGCCTGGGTGATCAGGCATCACATTGGGGATAGTGAAGATGCAGAACCCAATCAGATAAGGAGGGTAATCAGAGGGCGAGGGTGGGGGATTCTGATTAAACTGACTTGGCAGGACCCTCACTGCAACTGTATGATGCGCGGGTAAAAATGAAATCCCCCATCCAGGGCCCAGTTGAGAAGAGAGTTCAGAGGAGCCTGTTTGGTCAAGGAGAGAATCTTTGCCACCATAAATCTGGCGGGAACACTTACATGCAGCTTAACTTGCTAGAGGCTGAGTGTGGACTAATGTAGGGGTAGAAACTCCTGGGGCCCCAGCAGTCTCAGGGGAGCCCCAAACTTTCATGGGCTTTACTCCTCGAACCCCAGCAAATACACCTGGAAGGCACTGGAGTTTTGAGCAGAGGAGTCACCCACACTGGGATTATCTCTGCAACCAGCAAGCTCCAAAGAAGGTAAAGCAGACCCCTGGTGATCTAAAGCGAAGTCACGCAGTCATGTCCAACTCTTTGCAACCCCATGGACTGTAGCCTACAAGGCTCCCCCATCCATGGGATTTTCCAGGCGAGAATACTGGAGTGGGTTGCCATTTTCTTCTCCACCTGGTGATCGAACAGAACTGGAAAGAACTTCCTCACCAATACTGAAAAACGTCTGACTTCCTGTCTTGCCTGAAATTCTGCCATTAATTTCCTCTCTGGGTCCAAAAGATTTATCTGAGACCCATCGCCAAACGTAAGGACCACCACCGAGCAACGCCTTGACTGCTGAGCTTACAGATTGGGGTGGGGATGTCAGAGGGAGCTGAGCACAGGGGTCTGGGAAGGATTTCTGGGGTGAAGACTCGGGGACAGAGAGTAGGAGAGCAGGAGCCAAGGAAAAGGGAGGGACACACTTGGCAACCACCTTCTTTCTGATTTATTCCCTGAAGATAAACAAGATCCAGCCCTGCCCTCTAGGAGCGCACAGTCTGAGGGAGGAGGCAACACTGAGAACAGAGGCTCGCATGCGGTAAGAGCTGGGCAATGGAAGAGCACAGAGAAGAGGAAGCGGCCAGCCTGGGACAAGGGGTAGTCAGAGATGCTCTCCTGAGGCGGGGACACTGGAGCAGACTAGGCGAGTTGATATGGAACTGGAACAGTGTTCCAAGCAGCCAGAACAGCACGTGCCAAGACCCAGAGGAATGAGAATGCACAGAGCGACCAGAGCCCAGATGGCTGGGGGGAAGTGGTGAGAGACGGTCCTGAGTGCCAGCTGTGGGCCCTGGGAGGACCAGGGGCTTGAGGGCAGCAAGCAGGAGTGGAACGTGACCTCCAGGAAACCTATCTCCCAAGGGTCCTGACAGCTCCTAGTACGCAGGAGGGGCTCCACCAACATGAAATGAAGGAATGAATAAATGATTGTGACAGGGTAATAGGAAGACAAGGAGGATATTGCAGTGGTCCAGGCGACAGCTAATAAGGTCACACAAGGTCATAGCGGTGGGCACAAACAAAACAGGTGACTTGAGAGCAATCTAAGAGGAAGGCACTGGGTTGGGTGGGGTGTATACCCGTGGTGGCTCAGACGATAAAGAATCTGCCTGCAATGCAAGAGACCCAGGTTCAGTCCCTAGGTCAGGAAGATTCCCTGGAGAAGAGAGTGGCAACCCATTCCAGTATTTTTGCCTGGAGAATTCCATGGACAGAGAAGCCTGGCGGGCTATGGTGCATGGGGTCGCAAAGAGTCAGACACAACTGAGCGACTAACACTTGCACTTTCATACCTGTGTATATGTACGCAAGGGGGCTGTTTGTGTGTGTGTGTCAATGCATGTCTCTGTGTGTGTCTGGGTGTGTGCTGTGCATATCTGCACACTTGTCTGCACGTGCAGAGGTTCTGAGTGGAGCCCACAGGACTCACTAAGGCCAGAGGCCAGCTGGGACCCCCATCCGTGCCTCTTCCTCTGCCCATGCTGCCCTCGTTACCAAAGAGGGGTGTTTGTCCCAGTCCTGACCACCCCCAGGCCATCTTTCTCTGCATCTCCTGCTGTGATTGATATAAATGCTGCTCTAATTTCTCATCATTCCCTGAAATTTACAAAATGGTTTATTCAGTTACACTTTCAGCTCTGCTCCTTCCTTTCCTGTTCTGTTGTGTTGTGACCAGGCAAAGAGAAGAATAAGAAAAGTGGTAAAGCATCAGGAGGAGGAGGAATGATGGAGAAAAGAAAAGCAGCTGTGGGGCCAAAAAGCGATCACAGGAAAATGATGGGAGTGAGTCATTTATTTTCTTTTAAATAAGGATGAGTTCTGTTCACTTCCTAATACACCAGCCTCGTGGTTGCCTGTGATACGGGCCCCAGGAGGAGGGGATGTGACCTGATTACTCATGACTGTCCACCTACCGGCACCCACGGGGCTTGTTGCCCACTGAAGCGTCCTTCTCTCCCTCTCCTCACAGGGGTCTACTGCCTCTCTGCGCCCTGCCCTGGACAGGACCCCGGACAGGCTGGGTCCCCTATGTGTGTGAGCATCTGCTCTGTACCAAGTGCTGGGGTTGAGGTGACCAGAGTAGACACAGTCTGTGCCTTCCAGAGTTTCTAGTTGAAATTGAAATTAAAGCAATAACTACACAAAGAATCAGCTATAACATGATGATGGCCACAGGGGATCTATCTTGTCTGAGGGAGGTCAGGTGGGCTTCCTGGAGGAAGCAGTAGTCCTATGCTGAGAACTGATGGATGCATAAGAGTCAGCCAGGTGAGATGCCCTGGAAGATGCTCCAGGCAGAGGGAACAACATCCGCAAAGGCTCAGAGGTTTGAGTATCAGAAGAAAGGCTTGTGTGGCTGGACCATCACACAGGCCTTTCTGTATGGCAGGTGCTGAGGCTGAGGAGGTGGATGAAGCCCGACTGCCCTGGGCTGCCAGGCCAGAGCAGGTGACGCTGAGGCAAAACCTAAAGGAAAAGAGAGAGGGAGGGAGCCAGGCAGACAAGGGAAGAGGGTCTAACCGGAGGCAAGGGTAAGGGCCAGGCCTTGAGGCAGGAATAGGATGAGGGCTCGCGATACAGGAGGGATGGAGGGCTGGAAGGGAGTTACTAGTGGGGGATAGTCTGGAGGGATGGGGGGACATGCAGGGCCCAGGACCACTGTCAGTGTGGGCTATGCCCAAGTGAGGCATGAGCTCTGGAGCGTGAGTCTTACAGGGTCACCTGGCTCTGCAGGGAGAGTGACAGGACAGGGCCAGGCCTGAGGCAGGGGGACCAGGCAGGAGCCCGTTGCACTGGCCCAGGCATAATAGTGGAGAGGGACTGGGTGGGAGCCTAGAGAGTGAGAGAAGATACTAGATCCGGGGTTAAGTGGAGGTCGAGATAGCAGGACTTAAGGATTATGCATTCCATAAAAATCCAGCACAATTCATTTTTAAAAATTCATTCTATTTCATGCAACATCTTCTAGGAATCTCTTCTAACAAAACAGAAATTTGGAGAAAGAATAAAGATATCAATTGTAGTCTCCCCTGGTGGCTCAGACGGTAAAGAACCCACCTGCCAATGCAGGAGACAGAAGAGATGCAGGTTTGATCCCTGGGTCAGGAAGATCCCCTGGAGAAGGGAATGGCAACCCACTCCAGTATTCTTGCCTGGGAAATGCCACGGACAGAGGAGCCTGGTGGGCTTCCATCCATGGGGTCACAAAGAGTCGGACACGACTGAGTGAATAACACTTTCACTTTCACAGTTTATAATAGTCAAAAAATTGAAACCATTCACATTTCAAAAGTGAGAGTTTAGTAGGACTATTAATCAAATGGACTTTTTCTAAGGATATATAGACAGAAAACTGGTCCAATTGGAGGGTCTGGTAAGAAAGACCCAAATCTGGGTGTGCCCCACATGGATGGCACAGCTGGGGCTTCACGATGTCTACTCCCTCTGCAACAGGGGGCCAGAACATCCCCGTCACTCTTCATGACAGGGGCATTAGTGAGACTTGCTTTGACCAAAGAAACATGAATGGAGGTGAGTATGGACACTTCCAGGAGGGACAGCTCAGGGTCTGAGCTCAATTCTCTGGTCCAATCTTCCCTGTCACAGTGACACTTGGGGATGCTGACCTCCTAAGGGGCCTGAGACCGTGGCCCTGCCATCAGTCTGAGTCCCTGGGGCCAGCGGCAAGCAAAGCCCTCCCCTCTGATCACAGTGGGCATGTGACATGTATGAGAATAGCCTCAACTGTTTTGGAAAGTTGCTTGCTATTGCATCATATCCTAGCTTACCCCGACTGTCACACCATTGTGAAATCAACTATGAAAATATATAATTGCACAGGAATAGAAAAAGGAAAGAAGAAAGGTTATTAGTAGTAGAAACTACTGTCTTTGGGAGGGGAGCAATTAGTGATTGATAACCTCTTTTATATTAATGTTTGCACTTTCCAGACACTTCAGTGTTAAGTAGGTATCGCTCACATTAAGGGGAAAGGTCAGTGTTATTAACGAGAGTGCGGGCCCTGGAGAGGCCGTCCTGTCCCAGGCTGTATCTCCGGCTTCAGGCACAATGAGCATCTGTCCCACCCAATTAGCCCTTTATTACTGATCGTTTTGTTCTCTAATTGTCCGTCCTGCATAATTTAGCATGGTCATATACTGTCTTTTCTCAAATGTTTAATTTAGTGTTTCTTGGCCTCAGTTTCTCATTGCCAAGTGCAGTGGTGGCAGAGAAATCTTTAGAGGCCTCTCAGCGCCAGCCCTCCCTCAAGCCTGAAATAATGAAAGCTTCCTACAAAGCAGATAATGTTTTGCTGCTGAGGATCTGAGGCACAGGGAGGTGGAGGAATTTGCCCAAAGTCATACCCTCACATGATTTGAGCCCAGGAATCTGCCTCCAAGAGACATTCCCTCCTCACAGAATCCTCATAATAATCCTATATGGTCAGAGTGATTGTGCCCATTTTACAAAGGGGGAAACTGATGAGGCTCATGGAGGTTAAGCCACTTGTCCAAGTCACGCAGCAAAGGAGGCTGCGGAGGCTGAAGCTGAAGGCAGATCTGTGCTGCTCTTCTCACTGCTCCAGTGATGAGAAGCCCAAGCAGGGCCAAAGCCTTCCAGGTGCAGGAAGAAGTGGCCACACTCAGTGCACCTGTGGCCAAAGAAACCACCAGCCCTGACACAGTAATGGCAAAGCAGTAGTAATATCAGCCCTCACCCACGGAGTGCTTACAGCGATTGCCGAGCCTGACTGTACTGTCATAATACGTATGACATATAATATCCCTTAAGGCTGCCGTCTTCCCTGGTGGCTCAAGTGGTAAAGAATCCACCTACAATGCAGGAGACGCGGGGTTCCATCCCTGGGTTGGGAAGATCCTCTAGAGAAGGAAATGGCAGCCTACTCCAGTATTCTTGCCTGGGAACACCCATGGACAGACGAGCCTGGTGGGCTCCAGTCCATGGGTCATGAAGAGTCAGACACGAGGCGTCTCTCACACATGATGGCACGGAGCTCAGAGAGATTAAGCAAGTTTCTCAAGGTCTCCCAACCAAGAAGTAATAGAACCCAGACTTGAAACCAGATTTGGCCGAAGCCTGTGGTCAGGACCATCCACAAGGACTGAGCCTCCTCCATCAGGGTTTGAAATCAGATGCAGGAACACTCCCCGGAAGAAGCTCCAGAGACCAAATGTGAGATGCTGTTCCGAGAGCAGAACGGGAGAGAGAGCTAGAGGCACAGAGTAGGGAAGAGATGAGCCTGGAACCCAAAACGCCAATGTACCCAGGGCCTGGGTGGGCTCCCTACCAGGACTGTGGTGGCTCGGGCCCCATCGCTCAAGAGGGGCAAGGGCACTGTGGCTGTGGCCGAGCCGTCCACTGGGTGGAGCCTGTCCAACACAGCCCGGGTGGCCGGCTGCCGCTTCGGCTCTGGGGGCGTGACTGCGGATCCTGAATCTGTCGGGAGTTTCTAGCCCAACACAGTTGTTCTAATTGTCATGGTCATGCCTGATAACATTTTGTGATAGTCATAAACTCAGAAAGTCTGAGTGACCCCTGAGAAGGGAGAGGCCTGGGAGGGTTTGGATGGGATTTAAAAGGAGAAAAGGGGTGACTTGAAGCCTCCGGGAGACTCAGGTCAGGGGGCTGGCTGCCTGTCCTGCCTGTGGGCCATTTCATAGTCCCAGAGGCTGCCATTGAATGTTACATCAGACTATATTAAAGTGAAATGATCAGTTAAAGTCGTTGGACATAAATAAACGTGCAACATTGGAATGCCAAGGGGATGGGCCTGGATTTAAGCCTTGGCTCTGCCACTGATTTCGGGGGCCAGCACCCAGTTTTCAACCTCTTACCAGAGTCTGGGAGTTGAGGCTTCATTCATTCCCTGAGCCCCCTTGCAGAGGGAAGCTGCTCCTTGCCCCTCTTTAATGCAGCTAGCCTTACTGGACGGCCCTCACACTGCCCCAGCCAGAGTGAGTCACAGGTCCTCCAAGTCAGCGGGTCTCTTCCCCCTGGGCCCTCACAGTACTGCTTCCTCTGCCCAGAAGTCCCCCACGGACCGGGCCATCTCTCTGGGACCCAGGAGGACTAGGAAGGCTGCAAACAATTGGGATGGGCACAGGTCTGAGCAGGGCACCAGCAGGGGTGACAGCCAGGCCTCCACACACACACAGAGCTGGGTGGCAGTTTTATTTCACACTTGGTGTCCAAGCTGGCATCACGGTGCTGGCCAGGAGCCTGGTGTGCAGTTATTAACTGTGATATGCTGTAGGTGTGTAATTGTCAAAGTGGTTTTGCACATTTTGATCCATCTATAAATATGGATGGTAATTATCCATCATTAGCATATGCTTAACGTTCTGCATAAGTGTACATTGTTTTCCCGAGAATTCAAGTTGCCAATTCCCAACCAAGACACAGGGACTCCAGCCTCATAGTCTTGTGTCCTGTAGACACGGAACATGGGAGGGGTTACCTGAGCACCTGCCTGTGGTCCCACCCAGGGCCCTGAAGGGGGTCAGAGCTGGAGCTCTGTCTACTGTCACTTACCTGGGTCACCCCTGAGCCTCAGTTTCCTTGGCTGTAAAATCAGGATGAAAGCAACTCCCTCCTCATGGACTGGCCGTGAGGATGAAGGGAGCACACGCAAGTGAAGGGCGCCTGGCACACACAGGAAGTGCTCACTTGTGTGAACTGATGCTCCTGCTGCTGTCACCCCAGGACTGAGACAGAGGAGGCACATGGCCTATTTCCCAGATGGGACTACTTGCTGCGATGACTCCCAGCAGCTGACATGGAGTCAGGCTCGTGGGTCAGGCGTCTACACACATGACCCCCACTTACCCCTCACTAGAGCCCTACTGCAGGTGCTATCCCAGCCCCCTCTCCACGGGCGGGAGTGGGGGAAGGCTATGCCTCAGGCAGATCAAGCACCTCCTAATCAAACAGCCCGAAGTGGGCAGAGGCTCAGAGCAGGGCTTTCTGCCCCAGGGCCTGGGCTGGGCCACCACCTCACACAGCCCAGGACACTCAGTCATGAGCACTGATGAGAAGGTGGTGGACACTCGTGGCCGCCCGCCCAGCACCCCACCACTCCTCCCTTCACTCTCAGAGCCCTGTGTTTGTCCTGCGGCAGCAGGCTCAGATTTGGTGGGCCTCCCCAGGGGTAAAGCCACTCCTGGTACCCCAACCCCTTCTCCAGACATTGTTTTAGGGGTGGGAGTGTGACCCAGATCTGGCTACTGAGGTGTGAGGGAAAATATACTGGTAGAGGGACTTCTAGGAAATGCATTTTCTGCCTCACTCCATTCCTTTCTTCTCAATTTGAACGCTGTAGTGTGAGACGTGCTGTTTGGAGCTGTGGCAGCCATCCTATTACCATGAAGCCAAAAGCTAAGAATGCAAAGCCAATACAGCCAAGGATGATAAAGAGGAAGAGGGTCTCTGTTGACATCTCTAAGCATCTGACCAAGCTGAGACCACTTCCTTTGAAAAAAATCAGCAAATACTTTCTGTAAAGGGAAAGATAGTAAATAATTTAGGCTTAGACAAAATCAAGAGGAAAAATCAATGAAGTTATGCAAGTATTTGTTTAACAAGAGAGAAAATAAATTTCCACATATATTTGATTGATGAAATTTAAAATACAATAAAGTGCAATTTTTATAGCAGATTTATCAATGAGAATAATGGTTTTGGTTTTTTTCTACCATGGGAAACACATTTTACTTACTTGCAGATCAAAGTTAGTTTCCTATGTTATCAAATTGATTGCAAATGTTCATCTGTTAAAAACCACCCTTAGTCCAAGGGTCACGCAAAAAGAGACAGCTGGGCCAAAGTGGCCCATGGACCATAGAGGCCAACCCTTCCTCCTAAAGATCTGGTATTCTTGTCGTAATTGTTTGAGCCACTGTTGTTGGATTCCCGTTACACATTTCCCCAAACATTCCAATTGACGGAAGCACCGCCTATGTGCTTAGCACACATTTCTTATCAAAGTCATGAGCATTTGACTGTAGTCTCCTCCCCCATCAGACCGGGGAATCCTGGAGGCAGAGGCTGTGTCTCCCAGGTCTCTGTAACCCCAGACCTTCACTCAGATCATGCAACTCCAGTTACCACAGTGTCAATAATACGAATGAATGCGTGAACAAACGAATAAATGAAGCACTTGGTAAATTGAAAAGTGCTGGGCCCAAATGCAGGGTTAAGTTCTGGGAGGGGCACAGAGGGGAGATGGGAGAGGTGCATCGTGCAGAGTAGGGATTAGAGAAAAAGCAGCAGCCCCTTTGCCCCAGCAGGAATGAGGCCTCTGTGCTCCCAGGCATCCCCAGCCGCTCCATCCTGAAGTCTTCTCTGCAACCCTGCCCACCCCGTGCACAGTCACTCCCCTGGGCTCCTGGAGCCTTCGACAGCCAGCGCCTCCTTCCCCAAGCCAGAGAGATGGGCTTTGTGCTCTGCCATTTTCTCCCTAGAAATGGTTGCGAGCAACCAAATGATTATCATTACTTCAGCGGCAATTCTTTGCACCATTATTTTGTAAGAGACAAAGGACGGGACAGGAGGCGAGGAGGCAGGAGAAGTGAGGAAAACCATTTAGGGTGAACAGGCTCTAAAATTTCAGCTCCAGGTTTTGCCAGGAGACTGGGTTAGAGAGTGATTTCAAATGAATTTTGCCATCAGAGTAAGACATCTGTCTCCCCCGAAATGCTCTATTTTGACATTTGGCTTCAAGAGATTTGACAGAATTCATTTTTCCAGCAGACAAGAGATCAAGGTATTAAACAAAATACATTTCACCATGAGAGCACCGTTAGCCATTTGACACATTATGTTTCATCCCGAGACTGTTTCAGCCTCTTTCTTCCCTTTTCTTCTTACTTCCATGCACTGGTGAGAGGGGAGGCCAGTAAAGACACAGGATCCTGTCCCCAAGGCACCTACTCCCCAGCATAGTTCTGTGAGGGACGGGAACTGAAAGTGGAGAACCTGGAGGCAGAGGGTCCCTGGAGAGCTGCTAGGTATCCACGGGGACAAGAGCAGGCAAGAGAGAGGCCGGGGGGAGAGGGAGTGGGGAAAAGGTGGAGTAAATGTAGGTCTGAGAACCTGAGGGCCCAGGGGACTCCCAGGAGCAGCGCTGAGGGCCCAGCACGCAGGGGGAGGGGTCAGGAGGGGCGTGGGGAGGGCTGGGCCACACTGGTCACCAGAGCTGGCCTCTGACCAATGGGCTGGGAGTCCTGGTCCCCTTCTGCTGAGGCCCCATGGGGTCCTAGGGGAAAAGCGAGGAGGAAACCCAAGCTGCAGTTGACAAACTCTGCTCCTGATCTGTTGCCGATGAGGACTTTAATTAGCTTTGCATAAACTATCACTCCTGCTAATGACCATCTGGATAAACAGTCAAGGATGCTTGAGGGGACCCTGGTCCCCAGACCCAAGGGTTGTTACAGGGACCTCAGAGTCAGGCAAACCCAGGTTCTCTGTCCTGGTTGTAGCCAGTTACCAGCTCTGGGACTTTGCCCTTAACTTGGCTGAGCCTGTTTCCTCCTCTGGAAAATAGGCCACCACTGGCCTCTCCCTCTGAGTGGCAGTGAGGAGTGAATGGGAGCCTGTCCTCACCTGTGAGCAGTGTCCAGTCCCCCTCTAGCCCTTCCTCACTCCCTCTTCCCACTCCATCTGCCCTGACTCCAGCACACAGGTCAATGTAACAATAAACCAACGCTCTGAGGCACCCTTGCCAGGCCCTGAGCTGAGCTCTCCCTGTGCTTTTTCTCATTTATTCTATTGGTTCTTTTATAGATTCTACTACTAGGCCCATTTTACAGATGAGCACACTGAGGCTCAGAAAGTAAAGCAATGTGAAAAGTCACACAGCTGCAAGAGGCCCGATCAGGACACAAACCTAGTCTGACTGATGGCAAAAATTCATGCTTTTCCCTCATGGCACTCCCAGGCATTTCGCCTTTCTCACCATTTCCTTTAGGGACAGACAAACTGACCATTCTGATGGTCAGCCACCTTCTCACCATGGTGCTTGGAGAGCAAGGACACAACAGTTGGCAAGTATCTAGAATGTCTACCCAAGACCACACAGTGAGTGGCCAAGGCGGGATTCGACCATCCTGGTCTGTGTGACTCTAAATTCTAAAATCTTTCCACCACACCACATTGAGGGTTCCTGCATGACTTGCATAGGTCCAGAACCAGGCTGGGGGCCAGCTGCAAAAATGAGCATCATGAAGCCAGGACCACACCTTCCTCATTCAGGGAAGGTCTGAGCTCCTGCCAAGCCAACCCAAGCCTCTCCCTGGATCAGTCATGAGTTCCAGGATTCCCTGGACAACCGGCCATTTCCTGCCAGAAAGCACACCTCCCACAGCCCGCTCACCTCCAATCAGCCTTTCGCTCCGTATTAACCGTTCAGCTCCTACCAGCCTGTTTACCTTCCATCAGCCAATTCACCCCTGACCATCCGTGGAGTGACTGAGCATTCGGAAATTATTATGAAACATACCAAGATGAATAAATGTCCACGGAGGCAACAGGATGTCTCCCTCCAATTCCACTTCTTCTTACCCCATCATATCCCATCTGAACCTTTCTGTAGCCTCCTCCCAATCTCCCATCCCATCATCCTTTCCTGACCACCATCCAAGAAAGCAGTTCACCCCAGAAGTCTTCTTGGGCTCCCCTTGCTTAGAACACTCAAGGGCTTCCCCAGAGCTCTCAGGATAGAAACACACCTGCTCCCCACAGCTGACAGGAAGCTGCAGGACCTGGTCTTTCATGTTCTCCACCTTAGGGTTCTGCTCCAAGACTGTGGGACCAGCTCGATGCGTCCCACTCTTCTCCTAAGCAGAGCCCACAATTCACAGTCAGGTCCAGGGTGTCCCTGTCGGTCCTGCACTCACTGAGCACAGAATCACCCATAACAGCTGCACTGAGACTGGGTCTACCCAGGAGGGTCTCTGGTCCTCTGGAAATCCTTCCAGTCCCAATCATGGATCCCCCACCCTTCCTGTCATCGGTGGAGACCCCTCCCAGACCACACAGACACTGAGAGTATCCCTCTCCTCAGGAACTCTGTCAGCCATCACAGGGACACAGACTATGGTGTTGGACTCTTTCACAGATCTCTGATGAGCAGGTGCCATAAAACTACTAGAATCCCAGAGATGTTGAGAAGGGAAGGGAAATCTCAGACCACAAGTGATGGGAGTAAAGAGAAAACAGAGATGTGTGAGGCAGATTAATCTGCTGCTCAGACATGAAAGAAATACACTCAATTATTTTCTATTGCCTTTCATTGGAATGTTCACATCGTACTCAGCTGCCTGCAAGCCTTGGATTACCCAGAGAGAAAGCACAGTGAAAGATAAGGGAGAATAAAAATACTGACAAAAATGTTCCTGAAATTGGAATTCTTTTTGAAAGAAATGAAATGCCAGGCCAGAGACAATAGAGACCACTTGGCACTGATGCCGATCCCCCGGCCGGATAAGCCGGAGTCAGGGGATCCAGCTGTCATCTTAGACCTGCCGCCTCTATGCTGTGTGACTTGGGGCAGCTCACTGCCCCTCTCTGAGCCTCATTCTCCATGAGTCCTGTGGGCTTCTCCAGAGCAGCACTACTGATATTTGGGGCTGGTTCCTCTTTGTTATGGGGCCTGTTGCGTGCATTCAGCAGCATCCCTGACCTCTACCCACCAGATGGGTACCAACCCCCAGCATTCCAGCATCACAATCAAAAATGTCTCCAGACCTTGACAAATGTCCCCTGGGGAGCAAAATTACCCCTGAAGATACTTTCTGAATTCATGCGGTAGAGGGCAGAGCAGGAAAGGTCACAGTGGACCCCAGCCCAGGGCCAAGGAGACCCTGTTGTGGGGAGCTGGGGACAGAGATGAGGTGAGGAGGGAGGGCTGCCTCATGGAGGGCTCTGCTGCTGAGCTGGAGTGTGTGGACCCCCCATCATCAACGCCCTGGGCCGGAGGACAAGGGCCCAAGGTTTGCACCCACCACGCTGGATTGGTGGGTATCTTGCACATGTCTGACCCATTCTCCTGGACTGTGTCCTTGCCATCTCTGGGTCCCATCTCTGGTGCAGGGGAGGCACAAAGCACTTGCTGAGCAGAGCTGAAGGGCATTTGCTTCCAGCTGCTCCAAGCTCCAAGCTCCAGGGGCTCTCGGCCCATCAGGGGATAAGCGTAGAGTCCTTGGCCCTGTTCCCCGTTATCTCCAGCTCCCTCACCCCTGATTCGAGGTTGACTTTCCCACCCCTTTGAAGGCAGACGTGGACTGTGACTTGCTCTGGCCAATGAGACATGAGAGGCGGAGGCATCTGCCACTTGCAGGAGGGAGCATTAAGAGCCAGCGCACAATTTGTGCAGTGAGCTCAGAAAGCCCACATGGAGGTGAAGCTGCGTCAGCCCAGAGCGACTGTGGGGAGCAGAGCGGGTCACCTGCCCTGGGCATGGTAGCGCAGCTGGGGGCCTCCTCTTGAGTTGGGCATGCTGCGGCCATCGGTTACTGCAGTGTAGCCCAGGCCCCTCAAGTGACGCCACCGCTGGAACCAGGTCACCCGAGAAGATCCCCCCTGCTCCCAGGCCCTCATGGATGCTGGTCCCTGTGGGATAAGTCACTCCATGCCACCCATCACAGGTCTGGAGTGCCCTTCCTGGAGTCCAGGAGGCCGGCTCCTTGGGCTCTGACTGCCCAAACCTGGACCAGACAGGTCCAGGACACATCCCATAAAAATATGCAGAACACCCGAGAATCTCTGGGCTCCAGGTACCTCTCTGTTTATCATCCCTTCAACAAAGAAGCCCCTGGACAGAGTCCGTGCTGGGCCTGTGCCGGGCGCTGGGAGTATCCAGGGAGCAGCCCCTGCCCTCCCAGAGCTCACAGAATAGTTCAGGAGACAGCTGGTACCAGTGAGCACCCAGAAAAGAATCGAGTGGAGCAGGGGAAACACTGGGGGTGGGGAGAGGAGGCCAGGGGAGGGGAACCAAGTCTGCAGGTGGGGTGGACTGGTCATAGTCGGATGGTCATCTGAGACTCAGAGGTGAGAGAGACCAGCCAAGTGAAGGGAGGGCAGGAAAAAGCATTCGAGGTGGAAGAGCTGCATGTGCAAAGTTCCTGTGGCAGGAAGGGCCTTGGGGAGAAACAGCAGAGCAGAGGGAGGGGAGGGAGATAGAGAAGGGGGGATGGAGCCGGACCACACAGGCCTGCTGGCCACAGGGAGGAGCCTGCACTTGATCCTAGGGTCAAGGAGAAGCCACTGAAGGGGCCTGGAAGGGAGTACTGAGTGGTGTCAGTCACTTAGTCATGTCCAACTCTTTGTGACCCCATGAACTGCAGCCCGCCAGGCTCCTCTGTCCATGGGATTTTCCAGGAAAGAATACTGGAGTCAGTTACCATTCCCTTCTTCAGGAATCTTTCCGACCCGGGGACCAAACCCGGGTCTCCCATGTTGCAAACAGATTCTTTACCATCTGAGACACCAGGGAAGCCCTCAGGAAGGGAGGGTCAAGACCAATTCACATTCAGAACATTCTCTGGGTCCAGAGCGTAGCCCAGGGCCTGGCACACAGTGGTGCTCAGTGAATGTTTGCTGACAGTGGTGATACATGAGGGAAGTAAGGAGACGCTCTCTAGGGCACTGCTGACTCACCCTGGTCAGCCTGCATGCTCCCTACACCCAGCAAGGGGTCCACTCGAGGACAGGGAGGTGCTGGTGTTTGCGGAGAAACCACTGTGGCAGGTCTTCTCACATGTCAGTTCACATGTCAGCTCACATGTCTTCAGTTAGGACCCCGCAAGGGTGTGCACAGATGACCCCGGTGAGGCACTGATGTTGTTTTTACAGTAAAACAGGTCAAAATGTTCCACCCTGATGCTAAGATGCATGAAACAGGAATCTCACTTTTTAAAAGCATTCAGAAATATTTCTATCTGGATATCAATGAAAGTTCATGAAAAAATATCACTTGTTAATAATGAGGCAGAACAAGTCCCTAGAACTGAGTAATGGCAGAGAAGAAAAGTCTCAACTCTTCCCCTAATTACAGAGTCTAAGACATCAAGCTGACAAAACAATAAGAATGAAATATGAGGAAACAGGCAACTTCCTAACAAAAGAGACAGAAACTAGTTAACATGATAACAAATGATACCCAGAATCATCCGAGCCTGCAGCTGGGTTTCAGCATTGTCTGGCCACATGCGTTATCCCCAAAGACCCAGCCTGTTTCCCCCGGAGTGAAACCTGCCCCTGGACTCGCCGTCTGGCCCCTCACAGCCTCTACTCAGGGGCACAGAGCTCCACATTCCCAACACTGTCTTGGCAGCTCTGAGCACAGCTTCTGTGCTCCTGATCCAGCCAGGCTTTTTAGCCCTGAGCACAGTGCACCACCTCTAAGGAGTCTCTTGGATCACACAGGTCACCCCAGCTCTGAGCTCAGCCCCTCCATCTCACTGGACCAGCCATTCAGGGCCACCCACCCCAATCTCTGTATTATTTAGTGACAATATAGGGGCAGCATGTTGCCACAGGGTATGGCTGGACCTGGGCTCACATGCCCACTTGAGTGGATCTGGTTCAAGTGGCTTTACCACTCTGAGTCTCAGTTTCCTCACCTATGAAATGGGAAGATAACAAAAGGACTGACCTCATAGAATGACTGTGATGGTTAAATGATTTAATATATACCAAGCACTTATATATATATATTCCTTACAGCCAAAGATGGAGAATCTCTATACAGTTAGCAAAAACAAGACCGGGAGCTGACTGTAGCTCAGATCATGAACTCCTTATTGCAAAATTCAGACTTAAATTGAAGAAAGTAGGGAAAACCGCTAGACCATTCAGGTATGACCTAAATGAAATCCCTTACAATTATACAGTGGAAGGGACAAATAGATTCAAGGGATTAGATCTGATAGACAGAGTGCCTGAAGAACTGTGGACGGAGATTCATGACATTCTACAGGAGGCAGTGATCAAGACCATCCCCAAGAAAAAGAAAGGCAAAATGGTTGTCTGACAAGGCCTTACAAATAGCTGAGAAAAGAAGTGAAAGGCAAAACAGAAATGGAATGATATACCCATCTGAATGCAGAGTTCCAGAGAATAGCAAGGAGAGATAAGAAAGCCTTGCTCAGTGATCAGTGCAAAGAAATAGAGAAAAACAATAGAATGGGAAAAATTAGAGATCTCTTCAAGAAAATTAGAGATACCAAGGGAACATTTCATGCAAACATGGGCACAATAAAGGACAGAAATGCTATGGACCTAACAGAAGCAGAAGATATTAAGAAGAGGTGGCAAGAATACACGGAAGATCTATACAAAAAAGGTCTTAGTGACCCCAGATAACCATGATGGTGTGATCACTCACCTAGAACAAGACATCCTGGAATGCAAGTCAAGTTGGCCTTAGGAAGCATCACTACGAGATGATAGAATTCCAGCTGAGCTTTTTCAAATCCTAAAAGATGATGCTGTGAAAGTGCTGCACTCAATATGCCAGCAAATTTGGAAAACTCAGCAGTGGCCACAGGACTGGTAAAGGTCAGTTTTCATTCCAATCCCAAAGAAAGGCAATGCCAAAGAATGCTCAAATTACCACACAGTTGCACTCATCTCACATGCTAGCAAAGTCATGCTCAAAATTTGCCAAGCTAGGCTTCAACAGTACATGAACCATGAACTTCCAAATGTTCAAGCTGAATTTAGAAAGGCAGAGGAACCAGAGATCAAAATTGCCAACATCTGTTGAATCATAGAAAAAGCAAGAGAGTTGCAGAAAAACATCTACTTCTCCTTTATTGACTATACCAAAGCCTTTGACTGTGTGGATTACAACAAACTGTGGGAAATTCTTTTTTTATTTTATTTTATTTTTAAACTTTACAATATTGTATTGGTTCTGCCATACATTGAAATGAATCCACCACAGGCATACATGTGTTCCCCATCCTGAACCCTCCTCCCTCCTCCCTCCCCATACCATCCCTCTGGGTCGTCCCAGTGCACCAGCCCCAAGCATCCAGTATCGTGCATTGAACCTGGACTGGTGACTCGTTTCAGAAAATTCTTAAAGAGATGGGAATACCAGACTACCTTACCTGGCTCCTGAGAAATCTGTGTGCAGGTCAAGAAGCAACAGTTAGAACCGTACATGAAACAAGTCTGGTTCCAGATTGGGAAAGGAGTATGTTAAGGCTCTATATTGTCACCCTGCTTATTTAACTTACATGCAAAGCATATAAGCGACTTCACTTCCACTTTTCCCTTTCAGGCACGGGAGAAGGCAATGGCACCCCACTCCAGTACTCTTGCCTGGAAAATCCCATGGACAGAGGAGCCTGGTAGGCTGCAGTCCATGGGGTCGCTAAGAGTTGGACACGACTGAGCGATTTCACTTCCACTTTTCCCTTTCAGGCACGGGAGAAGGAAATGGCAACCCACTCCAGTGTTCTTGCCTGGAGAATCCCAGGGACAGGGGAGCCTCGTGGGCTGCCGTCTCTGGGGTTGCACAGAGTCGGATACAACTGAAGCGACTTAGCAACAGCAGCAGCAGCAAAGCACATCATGCAAAATGCCAAGCTGGATGAAGCACAAGCTGAAATCAAGATTGCCAGGAGAAATATCAATAATCTCAGATATGCAGATGACACCACCCTTATGTCAGAAAGCGAAGAGGAACTAATGAGCCTCTTGATGTAAGTGAAAGAGGAGAGTGAAAAGGTTGGCTTAAAACTCAACATTCAAAAAACGAAGATCATGGCATCCAGTCCCATCACTTAATGGCAAATAGATGAGTAAACAATGGAAACAGTGACAGACTTTATTTTCTTGGGCTCTAAAATCACTGCAGATGGTGACTGCAGCCATGAAATTAAAAGATGCTTGCTCCTTGGAAGAAAAACTATGACCAACCTAGACAGCATATTAAAAAGCAGAGACATTACTTTGCCAACAAAGGTCTGTCTAGTCAAAGCTAAGGTTTTTCTAGTGGTCATGTATGGATGTGAGAGTTGGACTATAAAGAAGGCTGAGTGCTGAAGAATTGATGCTTTTGAACTGTGGTGTTGGAGAAGACTCTTGAGAGTCCCTTGGACTGCAAGGAGATCCAACCAGTCAATCCCAAAAGAAATCAGTCCCGAGTAGTCATTGGAAGGACTGATGCTGAAACTGAAACTCCAATACTTTGGCCACCTGATGTGAAGAACTGACTCATTGGAAAAGATCCTGATGCTGGGAAAGATTGACGGCCAGAGGAAAAGGGGACAATAGAGAATGAGATGGTTGGATGGCATCACCGACATGATGGACATGAGTTTGAGTAGGCTCCGGGAGTTGGTGATGGACAAGAAAGCCTGGCGTGCTGCAGTCCATGGGATCACAAAGAATCAGACACGACTGAGCGACTGAACTGAACTGAAAGCACTTACAATATGCCCACCATAAAATAGCTATTCAGTAACATCTGCCACCTTTACCATCCTCCCCTTTTTACAGATAAGGAAACTGAAGCACAAAGAAGGCACATGGCCTCCTGTGTCCCCACAGCCGGTGACCAGGCCCAGGCCAGGGTTTAGTCTGTGTTGTGACTCCATCTCCAGGCACCAGTGTTGGGGTTGTACTTCCTCCTGCTTCATTAGCATGGACGTGAGAGGAGGAGTCCACGCTTTTGTCCATGCTGGTACAGGGCCAGGTCCACAGCTTCTGCCCAGGAAATACTGGCCACCCAGGAGTTGTGGAGGGTCAATAAAAGTGTCCATTACAACTGACCACTTGCCCAACAAGGGGCTAAGCATTGACCTGTGTTGTCCCTTTTAATCATGACCTCAACTCTACTCCCACTTCACGGAGGGGCAAACTGAAGCTCCAACAGGCTGAGGCACATATCAGGACCACACAGTCAGCGCTTCAGCTCGCAGCTGTCACGTCCAGGCCTGCATCCTACCCTCCACAGGCCAAGGCCTGTGCAGCTCCCTTTACACCGCGTCTCTCCCACAGCCATCCTCAGAGGGAAGTCTCATCTCCCATTTCACAGGTGAGGGAACTGAGGCCTGGGGCCATATGGAGGTCACTCAAGTTCCCACAGCCGGTAAACGAAGAACCTCCCAGAATTCAGACCCAGGGCTCCCTCTTCCCACAGTGATGGCAGTTTCCTCCTCCCTTCCTTGTTCTGAGATTGCATGAGTGACCAATGGGCCCCAGCTGTGGGGAGGGGGCTGCAGGAACAGGGGACCATTAAGACCTGTAGCGAGGGCTGGCTGGGCAGCCAGCCCCCAGGGTTCCAGAGATCTCCGAATTCCATACTCCATCTCCTGGACACTCCTCAGACTTCCAATCCTTTGCAGAACCAGAGCCTCCTCTGAGAGCAGGAAGGCGAGGGGAGAAGGACCCGCTTTCTCTCCATCCTCTCCACTCAGCATCTGCAGAGCTGTGCATGCACATCAGAAGGAGGAGGTACATCTTCGAGGGCCCGTGATGAACCCCACAGAGATAGATTTTCCTGAACCTCGTTATCTTTCCCTCCCAGGGTCCCAGGTCACGTCAATAACTTCCTCCCACTGCCTGGCACAGATCTGCCACAAGGCCACAAACCTGTTTTAGGAGCTGTAAATCCACCCTCCCTCCCCCCGGAAATCAGTTGGAAACCTGATTGCTAAATCAAGCAGTTTATGAATCAAAGGCTTCTTCTGGGCTCGGGATAGGCTGGCTGAGGCTCCAACTCCCCAGATCAGGTTCTATCCAAGTCTGGGGAGTCGTGGGACCCACCAAGACCAGACTAAGAGAAAATCCCCTAAACCAGGTGACAGTTGCTGCCCCAGCCTTGGCCCTCACCAGTCATCCTGGGGTGCTGCTCTCACCCACTGGGCCAAGGAAAATTCCCAGCAAGTCTGCAGGGACAGAAGCTACCTGGTCCCAGAGCTTCACCCTCAGGCTCATTTCTCCCTCCACAAGCACTTGTCCAGCACCTACTCTAAAGAATGAAACTGAGCAAGATCCTGTGGCGCCTTCCTGAGGATAGACCCCCCATGTTCCCCACCTCTTGTTTGTAGAAAACCTTCAACCTTCTAGGCTTGCCCCCAGTTCCAAAGAGCAAATTTAATCAGAGAAGGGTGGAAAAAAAATGCAGAAACAAAGAAAAGCAGTCAAGCAAAGCAAAAAGTTTATAACAAAGTCAAGGATCCTTAGTTCCTTCTCAAGGGCTACAGATAATATCCTGAGCCATATGCTTGAGCTGTTTTGCAGATACTAAAACCCCTACCAAGTGGAGGAAGTTGACTGAGTGTTGGCAACCAGCACACAGACCTCAGATCCGTTGGAACCAGAAGGTTGATAATTGAGTTAACCCAAAACGTCGCTCTGTTACCTCCCCATCAAGCCAACAGAGAATTGTACCTAAGCTGATCATACACTCTGCAGGCCTCGCCCTCACACTGTCTTTAAAAGTCCTTTCCCAAACACCATCAAGGAGTCTGGGTCTTTTAAACATGAGCTGCCATTCTCCATGTTTGGCACCCTGTTATAAATGCTGTACTTTCTTGCACCTTGACCTGGCATCAATTTTGCTGTGCAAGGAGACCCAAGTTTGATTTGGTAGCAAGAACACTCTGGTCCTGAAGTGGCCCAGGAGATTACCTCAAAGTCCCATCACTTTACCAAGTCAGGGGGCTTTAGGCGGCACCTCCTGGAAGAAGGAGGCCAGAAGTGGAGCTCATTTGCAGCCCCTCTTCCCTCTGGATGGAAGAGCTGTGTGGTGCAGGAAATGGGTAGTGGGCAGTGGGGGCTGAAGAGGAGGAGTTCTCCTGTGTGTGGCACACATGCACATCCCATCTCCTGGCACCTTGGACCTCTTTAAAAGCAGCAGAACTCTCTCCTGATACACCCACTCATCCACCCAGCCTGATTCCCCTTCTATTCCCAGCCTCAGCCACAGCCACTTCCTCCTACTGACCACCCCTAGCAGAGTTCCCTTCAACCTCACAAGCTACATGCTCCCTGGAGCACAGGCCT
The DNA here is from genome assembly GCF_055505025.1 of Bos grunniens. Classification (NCBI taxonomy): domain Eukaryota; kingdom Metazoa; phylum Chordata; class Mammalia; order Artiodactyla; family Bovidae; genus Bos; species Bos grunniens. The sequence goes on from NC_141166.1 coordinate 14,126,281, forward strand.
TTGTTCACTCTGCAGGAATTCCCTTCCTGCCCATCCCTGAGCCCAGGAGAGCAGAAACCTGCAACCAGGTTTGCCCAAAGCTGGCATGATGACCGCCTAGTCAGTGCTCATCACTAACCTGTGAACAAATGGATGAGGAAGGGATCAAGTAATCAGTCCAGAGGTTATCTGCCCTGAGGCATGTGAGTATGCTACGTCGCTTCAGTCAAGTCCAACTCTTTGTGACCCCACAGACCATACCCTGCCAGGCTCCTCTGTCCACAGGATTCTCCAGGCCAGAGTACTGTAGTGGGTTGCCATGCCCTTCTCCAAGGAATCTTCCCAACCCAGGGATCAAATTTGCGTCTGTTATATCTCCTGCATTGGCAGGTGGTTCTTTACCATTTGCACCATCTGAGAAGCCCCTAATACCAGAGTGGGTAGCCATTCCCTTCTCCAGGGGATCTTCCCAATCCAGGGGTCTAACTCAGGTCTCCCACATTGCTGGGATTCTTTACCAGCTGAGTTACCAGGGAAGCACCCTGGGGCACATCCTGTGAGGAAACTTGGGCCCCAACCAATGGCCCTCATAATGCTAACCACAGCCCCTGCTGTGCGCCCAGGCTGGAGTGAAGGCCTTTTCCCTCTTTTCCTCATTTGATCTGCACAACACAAAATGCAGGTGCTGCTGCCATCCCTCATCCTCATCGGGGGAGGGGATCACAGAGGCTGAGAAAGACTGAGTGAGTGCAGCATGTCAGGAACAGACCTCCAAACGACGTCTGCTCACCCAAATCCTTGCTCTTTCCATGGCTCTGGCCTCCCCAGGCCCCTAGTTCAGTTCAGTTCAGTTCAGTCGCTCAGTCGTGTCCGACTCTTTGCGACCCCATGGACCACAGCACGCCAGGTCTCCCTGTCCATCACCAACTCCCGGAGTTCACCCAAACTCACATCTATCGAGTCGGTGATGCCATCCAGCCATCTCATCCTCTGTCGTCCCCTTCTGCTCCTGCCCCCAATCCCTCCCAGCATCAGAATCTTTTCCAGTGAGTCAACGCTTCGCATGAGGTGGCCAAAGTATTGGAGTTTCAGCTTTAGCATCAGTCCTTCCAAAGAACACCCAGGACTGATCTCCTTTAGAATGGACTGGCTGGATCTCCTTGCAGTAAAAGGGACTCTCAAGAGTCTTCTCCAACACCACAGTTCAAAAGCATCAATTCTTGGGCGCTCAGCTTTTTTCACAGTCACACTCTCACATCCATACATGACCACAGGAAAAACCATAGCCTTGACTAGACAGACCTTTAAGTCAGGGAGTATTGTTGTGTCAAGACAACCTTGGTTAGAACCTCTGACTCCTCCTCTGCTGGGTTCTATTAATAAAGATTTAGCATCCAGACTGAAGGAGGTGAAGGTCCAGGGCTCTGCCCCTTGCCTGTCTGCATTGGCTCCTTCCACAGGCCGAAAACTCAGGGCCCAATAGTTGTTGGGAGTCATGTGTTCACCCACCAGAGAAGGACCAGCTTTCTCAACTGCAGTTTTAGCAACAGGCAGGTGTCCATCTCTGTGGCTGAAGGCATGGGGGGATTCAGATTGGTCCACCGCTGGTCAGTGCCCATCCATGTCCACTAATGAGTGTCCATGAGTGATGACAAGGTCAAGTAAGACCCAGTGGACTCCTGATATTGTCACCTGGAAACAGGGTCAGATGCCAGGAGGAAGGGATGACAACTGGGCAGACAGCAATCCCCACTTTACAGATAAGGAAACTGAGCCTCCCAGAACAGAAGGAATTTTCCTGAAGTCACACACTGAGTAACTGGTAGAGCTGGGACCTGAACCCAGGTCCACCAGGCTCTCGAGTCTGTGCTCTAACCACTTTGAAGCACTGCCCATTCTGCAGTCTGCAACTGCAGAGAGGTCAGAGGCAGGGCTGAGACTGAGAACCCTTGGTCCCAGGATAACAGGAAGGGCAGGCTCTGCCCTTGGCTCCTTCAGCCTCTCTCAGAGGTTGGGCTGTGTGTGGAGGCTGAGGTGGGGCCATCATAGACCCTCCATGCCTCACAGCCCAAATTGGTGCTGGAAAATTCCTCCCAGTAATGGGGATATTTGCAGAAACACTCGGAGTGCAATAAACAGACACCAGAGTAATTAGACACAAACAGTGGACGTGCCAGGCTTCTCAATGCCAGCAAGCCCTCTCCATGTACCCTCCCCTCCACAGTACGAGAAGAAGCCGCTGGGTCGAGTTGAGCAGTTGAGAGCTGAAGAACCAAAGAAGAGACTGGAAGGGAAAGGGTTCCCTTGGAAATCTCAGCATCCAGACAGTGAGGGTGAAGCCCAGAGATGGGAGAAGAAACTGCCCAAAGACACAGAGCAGCCTCAAGGGACAGGCAGGCCTGGACCCACAGGCTGCTGGGAGGCAGGTCAGGCCAGTTCCTGGCACATCTGGTTAAGTGCAGGTCAAGGTCGTCTAGGGGAAAGGATCGCAATGGACAGGCAACAGGGGCCCAAAATTATGGGAAAGTGTTGCATTTGTTCATCCATGGGCTCTATATTGAATGCTTACTACACTCCAGGCCCTGTCCTGGGATAGGACAGCGAGTAAGACAGGCAGTGAGTGAGTTCAGTCCAGGGACATTGAACCCAGAGTCAAAGACCAGTTCTGCTTCATGCTTATAACCTGCACTGGGAACCCAAATGGCAGCAGAGGAGCCCTGGGGGCTGAGGGCGGGCTGATCCTGCCCAAAGTCACTGCTAGGAAAAGCAAGGGGCAGACTCTCCAGAGGAAAGTCAGGGCATGGCCGCACGCTCCCCCCTCCCACCCCCACCCTCACCTTCCCACCCACCCCCCACCCCCTGCTTCCCACCTCCCCTGTGGAGCAGGGCCTGTGTCTCTTGGCAATGGAGGGTCATGTAGCGGAAGCAGTGCAGGAGCAGAGCTGTGCTGTAAAATGTTCTCTCTGGGCCAGTATGGGGTGTGGAATACTGGGAGGTGGAGGGCTCGGATGGGGAGGGATGGGGAATCAGGAGGCTGTTGTCGTGTTCCCAGTGAGCTCTGGTAGGGACCTAGGATGTGGAGGCACAGGAACAGGGTGGGGTGGAGTTTAAGGAAAAATGCACACACCCTCTTGCATCCCCATGACCTGGGAAAGGGATCAGGACTCCAGAGGAGGTGGCTGGCTTCATGTGGTTCAGAACTTGCCTCTTGGGCCTTCCAGACCGAGTAGGTGGATAACCAGCAGCTGTGGGAAATGGGAACTCACAGCCAGGGCCTCCCAGCACCCCCATATCTGCAGTCCCAGCCATGAGGACAAGGCCATGGGGAGCCTGACTCCCTGGAGGAGCCAGATGAATCACTGCAAGCTGTCCTGAGGTTGGGCCCCCTTGGGAAAGAGGAGGATTTGCAGACAGACAGCAGGGCAGGGGAGCCCCTCAGCATCTCGTGGATCTGGGTTTAAATCCCAGCCCTGCCACTCACATGTTCTGCGGCCCTGGGCGAGTTATTGATCTCTCTGAGCCTCAGGTCTCCCCATCTGCGGAAAGGTTAGAGCTGATGGTCTGTAAGCTTTGACCTTCACGATTCTTCAAGCAGCAAACAGTGAGCAGCAGGATTAAAGCAAGAGCCCTAGCAGTACCACATGCTTCCCATGAACCAGGCCAGACAACAGGAGGGCCACTTTCCATACATCACATCATTGCACTGGCAAAATGGCCCTCTGAAGATGAACGGTCCTCAGGGCATGCAGTACCTCAGCACCCTTTTCCCTCTGTGCCAGCAAACCCCATCCATTCCTCAAGGTTCTGCTTAGCAATCCATCATACGTCAGGAGGCCCAGGTTCTAGGCTAGGTTCTGATTCTTCTTCATCATGTGACCCAAGGCCAACTGCCTCAGTTTCCCCACCAATGCAATGGGTACTCACCTTGGAGATCTATAAATACTGTTTCAGCATTCACACTTTGGGAATGGGCTTGAATCAGCTGCCATTTGCTGTGTGACTTTGGGGGGAGTTACTTGAAGTCTCTGGACTGAGCTGATCTGCTCACCCAGCAGCCCTGTCCCTCTGAGCCAGGGTGCCCTCTCTTGCCCACTTAGAATTGGCCTTCAGTGCCCCAGCTTGGGCAGACTCCAGCTGTACTCCAGCACTTCTCAAGGTAACATGAAGACACATGGAGACTTATCCAGCTACCCCAGCCTGTCCCCCTGGATGGGAGACAAGGACACATCTGTACTCCAGAATTGATACGCCAGAAAAAGTAGCCAGAGCCCTGGAGGGGACCAGAACCCCAGAATCACATTAGCACTGTGAAAGAGGAGGAGAAATGCATCTCCCCAAACTTTCCAAACTTCAAACCCTGGAACAAGGAAGTTGAGCCAGGATAGAAGGTGGGTCAAAAAGTCAGGCCCTGAGCACCCATTGCACAGATAAGGAAACAGGCAGCTCAGCTCAAGTCACACAACGATGAGGTATCAGAGGCTGGTCTGGAACTTGGGCCTCCTGATTTATGGCCAGTTGTTGAAGCAGAACCTTGAGGAATGGGTGGAGGGTTTTGTGTTGTTGGTGTTTTTTTTGTTTGTTTGTTTTTTTCTGATTTAAAATCTACTTGAATCGCTTGCCACTCACTTGTATCACAATGAAAAAATTAAGCGTATTCCTCTGATACTCATGGAATAAATCTGTGAAATGCCAAAAATTATTTTAGAGAAAGAAAAAGTAGAATTTTTCAGACTGTGTATACGTGATAACCAAAAAGAAAATCATCAGTCTATTATATTGGCTCTTTTTTTTTTTTGGCTCATATTTAAAATCTGAGCTAAAATGTATATCATCTCCCTATACACAGATGTCTTAAGGTAAATTGTCGAGCACGCTGCTCAGCATCAGACCTGAGATTGGTGGCCTTGGGCATCTGTGAAGCTCAAGTTTTCAGAGCCCCAGAGATGGAAGCAAGGAAGCTCAGGGACCATCATTTAATTTTTTTTAAATAATACTAAAGTTTATTTTGGGCTTTCCTGGTGGTTCAGATGGTAGAGAATCCACCTGCAATGCTGTAGATCTGGGTACAATCCCTGTGTTGGGAAGAGCCCCTGGAAGAGGGCAAGGCAACCCACTCCAGTATTCTTGCCTGGTGGATCCCCATGGACAGAGGAGCCTGGAAGGCTATAGTCCATGGGGTTGCAAAGAGTCAGACATGACTGAGTAACTAAGCACAGCACAGCACAGAGTTTATTACTCTTATTATAAAGACAATACTCATGACCCCTCAGACAGAGCTGGTGGGAGTATACGTGGGCACAGTATTTTGGAAGACAATTGAGCAATGCGGTTCAAAATTTAAATGCTTATTAACCTCTAGCTCAGGAAGCCCATACCAAAGCATTTATCCTACAGAAGTATACACAAAAATACTGAAAAATGTACATTCAAGGGTGTTCCTAATGGCACTGTACAGAAAGAAACTGGAAACCTTAAATGTCCATCATGTGGGGAGTGTATGCGTGCTAAGTCGCTTCAGTCATGTCTGACTCTGTGATCCTATGGACTGTAGCCCACCAAGCTCCTCTGTCCATGGGATAATCCCAGCAGGAATACTGGAGTGGGTTGCCATGCACTTCTCCGGGAGCTCTTTCCAACTCAGGGATCAAAACTGCGTCTCCTGTGGCTCCTACATTGCAGGCAGATTCTTTACCGCTGAGCCACCGGGGGAACCCTCACCAGTGGGAAAACTAGGTAATAAATCGTGGGTCATCCACACAATGGAATGAGATCCAGTGTGGGGTTTTTTTAATGAAGTAGATATACAGTGATGTCAGAGAGACATTTCCAAGACAAATTAGAAGGGGAAAAGGAAAGTTGAGAAACAGTATATAAAGAATGATCTCATTCTTATAAAATGTCTCCAGAGGTCTGAAAAACAAACTGCCAACTCCTGGAGTTGGAGGAGAGAAGAGGTGAAGGTTTTCACTGTCTTTAAAGAACAGAAGGAAATGCAAAAAGTTTCTATTAACTGTTTAGTAAGAAAAACAATAACAATATTCATTTTAAATTAAATCAAATCAGTGTACACTGGTAATAAAACAAAGTGTGTTTTGTCTTTTCTTTTTAATGTGTATTATCAACACCCAAAGGTGTACTTTTAACATTTTATTGCATTTCTTTCAGTATTTTTTAATCAGTTTTTTGGGCATAGTTATTATTGATCTGTAGGTGTAATTTAACACTCTAGGATCCTTTAAACATTTAATAGTATAGCACTAAGTATTTCCCATCTTTTATGAGTGTAAACAATATTTCCATCACCTGAGAAGTATTCCAGAGGGTCCGTAATTTAGTTAACTAAACTCCTCTTGTTGAGTTTAGATGGTTCCTCTTTTTTTTTTTTTTTTTGCTATTATAAGTAGCCCTGCAGTAAATGTATTTATGCCTGAAGCCCTGGGGAGAGAGGCATAGAAGAGTCCCTGTGCATCATTAAAAAATGCAAAATATATATGTAAAAGACTACTGCCTAGGCTGAACCTGATGGAGGCGCAAACAAAACCAATGCAATTCTCCCCCAACTCTCCCTCGATTCTGCTCTACCTAAGGCCCACCTCAGCACTCAAGGACTTCACAAGTGGACTCCTTAGCTCTGCAGACCCTGCAGACAGACCAGCACCCTGTGGAATTCATTCTGTCCCCTAGCCAGCATGGAGAGGTCCAACCAGCCCTGGCCTTACTGGAATTCAGAATTTGAGGACCCCTGCCAGGTGGCAACCCACTCCAGTACTCTCGCCTGGAAAATCCCATGCACAGAGGAGCCTGGTGGGCTGCAGTCCATGGGGTCACACAGAGTCGGACATGACTGAGCAACTTCACTTTCACTTTTCCTTTCATGCATTGGAGAAGGAAATGGCAATCCACTCCAGTGTTCTTGCCTGGAGAATCCCAGGGATGGGGGAGCCTGGTGGGCTGCCGTCTATGGGGTCGCACAGAGTCGGACACGACTAAAGCGACTTAGCAGCAGCAGCAGCTGGGAAGAAGGTGGAAAGGCAGGCCTCAGGGTCTGCTGCTTCCCTCATGTTCCCTCCTGTCCTCCTGAGACTTCCAGCCCCTTCAGGGTCTTGCAGCCCAGAATGTGAACGTAAGCTGTAGGCTTCCAGAGTCTGTGTGTTCAGCCGCTGTGCTGAATTGCATGGAAGGGCAGAAGGACGGGAGGAGCTGAAAACGAAGGGACCCTTCTTCTCCAGTCTCTGCTGAAGAGATGCGGTCCTCGTGCATGCCTGTCAAGTTTCCTGCCTTTACAGGACAGGCTCTGCCCACTTCTGCGGGCTTGTATACTTAATCCTCTGCCCACTGCGGTCTTTATCATGAACCTTCCATTTCTGCAGGAGCAAGACCCTTGCAATAGTAACCAATGTTTTGTGTATTACTTTCAGTCGGCCCTTGACCCTTTTCAGCCTTTAGTTAGTCACTCTGGCCTCTTTGCTGACTGTGAAAAAGGACTTTTAGCAGGAAACTGAGTGTCAATTGGACCTGCCTTTTGAGGAGCAAAGTCCGAGGTCCCCAGGGTGTCAACAGTGGATGTGAAAAGACACACAGGGATGGTGAGCTGGGCTTTCCATGGAAGCAAGAGAAGGATGAACCTGTTCAGGGGGGCAAGCGTATGGGAGGGCACCTGATAAGTGCTCAGATGGGGTCCCGCTGCTGCCGCCCTGTCCTCTAAGCCTCCATCATCTCTGTCCTAGGCTATTCCACAGCTCCCTCGCTGGCCTCCCTGCTTCCACCCTTGCCCCCTACAATCTCCTGCAGACACAGCAACCAGACTGACCCTGAAAACCTGAGTCACATCGTGTCAGCCCTCCTCAAACCATCCACTGACTCATTTCTCATTCAGAGTCAAGGCTACGTTCTTCCAGAGGCGTAGGAGACCACCCTCGCTCCGGCCACCTTTGTCTCTCAGCCCCCAGGCCAGCAGAGACTTTCCAGCTGCTCATCACACCTGAGCATCAGAGCCCTTCCCCACACCTCAAATCAGTAGATATGTACCTGCCCCAGGACGTTTGCGCTGGCTAGTCCCTGTACCTGGAACATTCTTTTCCTAGATGTCTACACAGCTCACTCCTTTATCTACTTCCAGCCTTTGCTTAAATGTCCCCTTCTCATTCCTTTAAAATTACACTTCTATCCCCCCTCAATCAAGCAATTTCAGTCTTCCTTACCCTACATGAATGTCTCATGCCCTCACTGACTTCCAATACACGATGGATTTTTACTTTTTATTATATTTATGATCTGTCTCCTCCTTAACTAGACTGTAAAGTGTGTAAGGGCCAGGACTTTTTTTATTTCTTTGTTTCCCATGAGGTAGTGCGCAATAAATACGTGTTGGATGCAGAATGGATTCCTAAGCAGAAGGCTCCTCCCAGACTGCCCCCTTGGTATTGTGTCCCAGGAAGGAGACCACACACACACACATCCCCACGGTGTGTGGGAGCTGAGACCAGAGGGATCCTGAGCATCTTTCTCTGGAGAAGCTCCAGAAAGGCAGGCAGGAAAGACACCAGAGAAGAAAGGGATGATGGGAGTATCCAGAGGCTGGGGCTGTGGATGGCTTCACAGGATTCTCAAGGTCCCAGCCAGGCAGAGGAAAGGCCAGAAGAGAGCTAGCTTGGAGTAGTCCTGCAGACAGACAAGGTCCAGTTGCATGTCCCTGCACCTGAGGGGAGGGAGGGAAATGCTTACACAGATGCCAAGATGGAGAACAGGCCCTGGAGGCAGACACGATTCTGGGGAATGGTAGAAGTCAGCCTGGAGCTGACGGAGCCCATATTTCCACCACTCTGAAGAATGGGGCTCTAGACATGTCAGGACAAGTCATGGCACAGGGAGCCTAGTTATATCTCTGTTCTTCCGAATTTGTACCTGCTGCATGCAGTTTTTCTATCCCTTTCAGAGTTCAAACTCAGCACAGGGGAAGCCCTGAGTCCCTTCTCAGGGCCATGAACAATGGTTTTCACACTTTTTCTCCCAAGAACCTTAAAAGAAAAAGAGAGAGTGGCCCACACAACGCTCAGGAGTTGCAGGCCAAAGCTGATGCACTGTGACAGTTAATTTTAGTCTACTTGGCTAAACCACAGTGTCCAGATACTTGATTCAATATTATTCTGTGTGTTTCTGAAACAGTGTTTTTGGATAAGACGAACAACTGAAACTACGGGCTCTGAGTACAGCGGATCGCCCTCCAAAACGCGGGAGGGCCTCGTCCAGTCCGGTTGAAGGCCTGAATAGAATAGACTGACTTCCCTCGAGGGAGAAAGACCCCTACCAGCTGATTGCCTTTGGATTTGAACAGCAGCTCTTCCCTGGATCTCCAGCCCAACATCCTACCCTACAGACTCTGTATTTGCCAGACCCCCACATCTCATCAGGCAATTTCCTTTAAAAAAAAAAAAAGGATTCTATCTCCTGGTGGTTCTATTTCCCTGAAGATCCCTGACTAACGCAAGCACTGAATCTTATTTTATTTCTAATACTATGAAATATTTATCTCTATCCATAAGATATTCATATTTGTTTAAATATAGAAATGTCCTCAGTCAGCAGATAATCAACAAATGCTTATTGAGCAAATGGGTCAGATCCTGACCCATTTGCCTTTTCTAAAAGACACTTCATAGCTTCCGGTTCCCATGCATCACCCCCCAACCTCCAGAGTTCACTACTCTCTCTCTTATCTCTTACTTGTTAAATTCCCATTCATGTTTCAAAGCCCAGCTCACTTAGTCCACTTGAACTGCTATACCTGGCAGAGAGGTGGACCAGGTACTATAAACAACTGCTCCTCATGGAAATAACCTTGATCTTTTTTACTCTCATTAAAAGCATCAAGGCACTGTCACAAAATTATGAAACCCTAAGAAGTGCAAAACGAAGAAATAGAAGAATTTCTAGGAGGTAAGAAGCACCCTAACTAGCTTTTCCCAAAAAAGTTTTACAAAATCTTGGAGACCTCAATAGGAGACAAAGTCTAGCACCATGCAAGGTGATGGGGCTAATAGAGAATTCCTGCATGAAGAGAGACCCCCAAAGGGCTACACCCTCAGGGAATGGTTGAATAAAGAATAAACACACTGAAAAGAGAAGAGCAGCTAGAATACATGTCTGACTCAAACTCGGTGTCAGGCAAAGGGAGAAACACTTTACAAAGGGTTGTAACTACAGGGTTACAAAGGGTTGTAACTACAAGCCCATTCCCAAGTGAATTTGGAGTCAAATGTGTGATATACATCACTCAAACAACTAACATTTTAGTTGATAGTGACCCCACATTGATGAGCAGCAATAAATGCGAACTGAAAGAATGCAACCTCTAAGGACCATAAATTCACAGCACACACAAGGTAAAAAGCACCGTAAGTGAGAGTCCACAGAAACTTCAGACTAGAGAATCAGACCCATGAAGACTCCAGATGTCAGGGTTATTAGCCACAAACTAGAAGAGCTTTGTCTAATAGGTGTAATGCAATAAAAGATAAGATTGAAAATATGAGCAACAGCAAGAGACAATAAAAAATTACAAAAAAAATTGACCAAGCAGATTTTAGAATGAACCTAAGAAAAGAGCACTTTAGAAAGAGTTGAAGAGACTATTAGTGAGGCAAATAATACTGTTGAAGAGCGCAGTACAAAAAGACAATAAGATGGAAAATATTAAAGCAAGAGGTTAAGAGGCAATGGGAATGAAGAACTACTTGAAGATAATTATTCAGAATTACTGGAAGACAACAATTTTCATCTCCCAGACATTAAATGAGAAAATTAAAGACAGTCACACCACACTGTAATACATATAATAAAACAATAGGAGAGAGAGAGAATTAATATTAAAAACAGCCAGAGACAACACCTCTCCTATTCCATTCCCTCACTTCCTCCCCCCAGGGGGAGATGTTTGAGGGCACATACTTGCAAGTAGGAGATAAGTCCCAGAAACCTAATATGCAGTACAATGATCATAGGAATAAAAAGGTATTATGAAAAATAAATCATTTTTAAAATCCAGGGGCGGGGGTTGGGGAAAGATGCCTACAAAACAAGGATGGATAACTTCTCAGCAGCAACGATAAAAGCTAAAAAAAAGACAGTGAAGTACTATGTTCATTGCACTGAGGAAAAGCAGCTGTCATCATAGAAGGCTGGCAAACCTCTCTCTAAGGAGGGAAAAGGAAAGATATTTTCAGACAAACAAAAACAGAGTCCACCACCAGCTGGAGATAAATTCTAAAGCATGCCTTTTTCAGGCAAGAAGAAAATTACTCCACTCTGAAGGACGTGGTTTGGGCAAAAGGGAAATGAGTCCCAGTATAAGGACTGAGAGAAAAAATGAAAAGGTGACATGCTGATTATCACACGGGAAAGCCAAACTTACATTAGATGTCTGAAACAATAACAATCATCTCTAACATTAAAGACAGTGTGATGACGATAATAACATTTCATTTCAGAGGTTAGAAATAAACAAGAGAGAACAAAAACACCTGATAAGAAGCCCCAGGTAAGTTGAGAGAAGGTGGTTAGAGCATCCCAGTGTTCCCGTGTTTCTTGGGAGCAGTATAAAAATACCAATTAACTTTCAGTTCAGTTCAGTTCAGTCGCTCAGTCACGTCCGATTCTTTGCGACCCCATGAATCGCAGCATGCCAGGCCACTTTAAGCCTTATTAATTGAGGTAGACCTCTTAAAGCACCTAGAGTAACTGCTAGAAGAATATATCAAATAGACCAAAGCCTGGACCATGTGTCAGGGCCAAATGCAAGCTCCACAAATGTCAAAGGATGGATACAAGGACCCAGATCACAAAGCAATTAGGTTAGAAACTAATAATGAAAAAGATAACGGGGGAAATCCCCTTCATTAAGAAATTAACCATATTTCTAAACAATCCAAAACTGAAAGAGAAATAATAGTGGAAATGTTTAATATACAGAAAAATAATGACACTATGATACATTAAAACTGATGGGTGCAGAGAAAGTGATAGAGGTTCAGTTCAGTCGCTCAGTCGTGTCCGACTCTTTGCCACCCCATGAATCGCAGCACGCCAGGCCTCCCTGTCCATCACCGACTCCCGGAGTTCACTCAAACTCACGTCCATCGAGTCCGTAATGCCATCCAGCCATCTCATCCTCTGTCGTCCCCTTCTCCTCCTGCCCCCAATCCCTCCCAGCATCAGAGTCTTTCCAATGAGTCAACTCTGCATGAGGTGGCCAAAGTACTGGAGTTTCAGCTTTAGCATCATTCCTTCCAAAGAACACCCAGGACTGATCTCCTTTAGAATGGACTGGTTGGATCTCCTTGCAGTCCAAGGGACTCTCAAGAGTCTTCTCCAACACCACAGTCCAAAAGCATCAATTCTTTGGCGCTCAGCCTTCTTCCTCACATCCATACATGACTACTGGAAAAACCATAGCCTTGACTAGATGGACCTTTGTTGGCAAAGTAATGCCTCTGCTTTTGAATATGCTATCTAGGTTGGTCATAACTTTCCTTCCAGGGAGTAAGCATTTAATTTCATGGCTGCAATCACCATCTGCAGTGATTTTGGAGCCCAGAAAAATAAAGTCTGCAACTGTTTCCACTATTTCGCCATCTATTTCCCATGAAGTGATGGGACCAGATGCTATGATCTTAGTTTTCTGAATGTTGAGCTTTAAGCCAACTTTTTCACTCTCCTCTTCACTTTCATCAAGAGGCTTTTTAGTTCCTCTTCACTTCCTGCCATAAGGGTGGTGTCATCTGCATATCTGAGGCTATTGATATTTCTCCCAGCAATCTTGATTCCAGCTTGTGCTTCTTCCAGCCCAGCGTTTCTCATGATGTACTCTGCATATAAGTTAAATAAGCAGAGTGACAATATACAGCCTTGACATACTCCTTTTCCTATTTGGATTTAGAGGTTCAGAGCCTTAAATAATGAGAAAAGGGCTTAAAATGAATGAGATATGTATTCAAAGTAAGATGTTAGAAAAAAACAAAAACAAAATAAACCTAAAGAAATGCAAGGAAGGAAATAAGAGACAGCAAAAATTAATAATAAAAATAGAAATGAGAGCAAGTATATACTGAGCAAAATTCAGACTTAAATTGAAGAAAGTAGGGAAAACCACTAGACCATACAGGTACAACCTAAATGAATCTCTTACAATTATACAGTGGAAGTGATAAATAAATTCAAAGAATTAGATCTGATAGACAGAGTGCCTGAAGAACTATGGACAGAGGTTCATGACATTGTACAGGAGGCAGTAATCAAGACCATCCCCAAGTAAAAGAAATGCAAAAAGGCAAAATGGTTGTCTGCCGAGGCCTTACAAATAGCTGAGAAAAGAAGAGAAGCGAAAGGCAAAGGAGAAAAGGAAATATATACCCATCTGAATGCAGAGTTCCAAAGAAAAGCAAGGAGAGAAAAGAAAGCCTTCACAGTGATCAATGCAAAGAAATAGAGGAAAACAATAGAATGGGAGAAACTAGAGATCTCTTCATGAAAATTAGAGATACCAAGGGAACATTTCATGCAAACATGGGCACAATAAAGGACAGAAATGCTATGGACCTAACAGAAGCAGAAGATATTAAGAAAAGGTGGCAAGAATACACTGAAGATCTATACAAAACAGATTTTAATGACCCTGATAACCACAGTGGTATGATCACTCACCTAGAGCCAGACATCCTGGAATGCGAAAACAAGTGGGCCTTAGGAAGCATCACTATGAACAAAGCTAGTGGAGGTGATGGAATTCCAGCTGAGCTTTTTCAAATCCTAAAAGATGATGCTGTGAAAGTGCTGCACTCAATATGCCAGCAAATTTGGAAAACTCAGCAGTGGCCACAGGACTGGAAAAGGTCAGTTTTCATTCCAATCCCAAAGAAAGGCAATGCTAAAGAATGCTCAAACTACTGCACAATTGCACTCATCTCACACACTAGCAAAGTCATGCTCAAAATTTGCCAAGCTAGGCTTCAACAGTACATGAACCATGAACTTCCAGATGTTCAAGCTGAATTTAGAAAAGGCAGAGGAACCAGAGATCAAAATTGCCAACATCTGTTGGATCATAGAAAAAGCAAGAGAGTTGCAGAAAAACATCTACTTCTCCTTTATTGACTATGCCAAAGCCTTTGACTGTGTGGATTACAACAAACTGTGGAAAATTCTTAAAGAGATGGGAATACCAGACCACCTTACCTGGCTCCTGAGAAATCTGTGTGCAGGTCAAGAAGCAACAGTTAAAACCATACATGAAACAAGACTGGTTCCAGATTGGGAAAGGATTACGTCAAGGCTGTATATTGTCACCTTGTTCATGTAACTTCTATGCACAGTACATCATGTGAAATGCCTGACTGGATGAAGCACAAGCTGGAATCAAGATTGCCAGGAGAAATATCAGTAACCTCAGATACGCAGATGACACCACCCTTATGGCAGAAAGCGAAGAGGAACTAAAAAGCCTCTTGATGAAAGTGAAAGATGAGAATGAAAAAGCTGGCTTAAAACTCAACATTCAAAAAACAAAGATCATGGCATCCAATCCCATCACTTAATGGCAAATAGATGGGGAAGCAATGGAAACAGTGACAGATTTTATTTTCTTGGGCTCCAAAATCCCTGGAGATGGTGACTGCAGCCATGAAATTAAAAGACACTTGCTCCTTGGAAGAAAAGTTATCAGCAACCTAGACAGCATAGTAAAAAAGCAGAGACATTACTTTGCCAACAAAGGTCCATCATGTATGGATATGAGAGTTGGACTATAAAGAAAGCTAGTGGCAAAGATTTGATGCTTTTGAACTGTGCTATTGGAGAAGACTCTTGAGAGTCCCTTGGATTGCAAGGAGATCAAACCAGTCAATCCTAAAGGAGATCAAACCTGAATATTCATTGGAAGGACTGATGCAGAAGCTGAAGCGCAATACTTTGGCCACCTGATGCAAAAGACTGACTGATTGGAAAAGACCCTGATGCTGAGGAAGATTGAAGGCAGGAGGAGAAGGGGGCGACAGAGGATGAGATGGTTGGATGACATCACCGACTTGATGGACATGAGTTTGAGCAAGCTCCAGGAGTTGGTGATGGACAGGGAAGCCTGATGTGCTGCAGTCCACGGGGTTGCAAAGAGTCAGACATGACTGAGCAGCTGAACTGAACTGAAGTGATCTACTGTGCACCTACTATGTGTAGAATGCAATTCTAATATGTATTAGCTCAATTAATCTTCACAAGCATATAAGACACACACTATTGCTGTTGCTCTTTTTGTAGATGGGGGAACAGAGGCACAGAATGGGTAAGACAAACACAAAGTAAAGAGGATTGGCAATGCCAAAGACTGATGCTTTGAAATGACTAAAAAACCCAGTCTCTGGCATGAGTGAAATAAGAAAAAAAAGGTAAACAGAGAGAAGACACAAATAAACAGCTTTAACGACAGGAAAGAGAAGCTTCAGGGATTAAATAGATAAATAGGAGAACATCAGAAATAACTTTATGACAATAAATTTGAAAACAGATGACACAGAGACCTTCCTGTAAAAAATACAAATTATGAAGTCTGACTCAACAAGACATTTTTATATCTTGTTGCATAATTGTATAACATTATGAAAGAATTAAAGAGTCTGTATTAGAAGTAGAAACCTTTTGACAAAGACACTGGCCCAGATGGTTTATAGCATGATTTCTCAGACATTATAAATAAATCTAATCTTTCAAAAACAGGTCCCATTTATGAAGCTAATAAAACCTTGACACTAAACCCAGAAAAGGACAATATGAGAACGGAAAGTCACAGGCCAAATTCAGTCAAGAACACAAATGTAAAATTCTTAAACATAATATTAGCATATGAAATCTAGCAATATATAAATAATAAACAAATCATGATCAACTGGGGTTATTCCAGGAATGCAAGGTTGATTTAAAGTTAGAAAATTAATTAATGTAAACATCCCATTAAAAAGTTAAAAGAAGATAAAACATGTAAATATCAATAGATGCAAATAAAATTCAGTATTCTTCAAGACCAAACTCCCAGCAAACTAAGAATAAATTAGACTTTTTTAGCAGGATAAAGAGCATTTCTGAAAAATCTAGTGCAAATATCAAACATTATGGTAGTGAAAACAGCTTTCCCTTTGAAATAAGGAATGAGACAACAGTCTCCTCCATCACCACTCTGGAAAGGTCAGAAAGAAAAGCAATGAAAGGTGAAAGGAAGAAACGCACCTGTCCTTGTTTGCAGATGATGTGACTGTCTATGGGGAAAGTCTAAAAGAGTCTACAGATAAATAAATAGAATTAATAAAGCAGTTTATGTGTATATCAAATCATGTTATACACTTTAAATATCTTATCATTTTATGTCAATTATCCCTCAAAAAAGATAATTAAAAATAAGGAAACTTAACAAGTTTACTGGTCACAAAATCAATATACAATGCTAAATTACATTTCCATGCCTCAGTAAAATAAAAAGGAATATCATTTACAGCAGGAAAAAAAGTATAAAATACCTAGCAACAAATCTAATGAAAGTCACTGAAGCTCTTTCTGGAGAAAATTAATAAGCTCAATTTGTTTAATAATTATATATATATAATAATAATAGTAGTGTGTGTTTCTCTCTTCCCCCTCCCCTGGCTCTCAGCTGATAGTTTCATCCTTGAGTAGGGGGAGGACCAGCATATTTATCAGAACAATTTCTGTTGACTGATTACCATTGATCTGTAGCTTTAAAAATTTGAGATCTTCATACTAGCTCCTTCACTATCTTTCTCACAGGTGGGCAATAATATTGCTATCAGCATTTCAGGAAACAAGTCTCAGAAACGTGAAGTAATCTGCCAAAGGATGGTAAAGTGTGCAGGCAGCAGCAGAAACCAGGTCTGTTTTGTTTCAAAGTCAAGCTCTTTCCACCCCATCTTGTGCTCCTTAAACAAGAGTTCATTGTTGATTAATTCCCTACATAGTGAATAACAGTGTGCTGGAAGCTGGTATTAATGAAATGCAGCAATGAACAAGATGGACATGAACTTGCTTTCATAGAACCCAGAGTCCTCTGAAGAAAACAGATTGTTAAATAATTACCACAGAGCTGAATAATGCCATTCTATGGGGGCTCAGAGCAGGGGAACAGGAAGGCTTCCTGGAGGAAGAGGTATTTACTTACAAACCAGAAGAGGAGTATGAGTTGTCCTGGTAAAGAATAGTGGAGAGGTTAAGGTAGAAGGGTGATGGAAAGGTATTCCAGGCCCAGGGAACAGCATGTGCAAAGGCTTGGAGGAGAGAGACTGGCCTGAACACGGAACAGAAAACTGGCTAGAACCTAAGCTGTGGCCAGTGATGGGTGACAGGCAAAGGCTGATCCACACAGGCCCACCACAGCAGGTAAGGAGCTTGGGCTTGGTCCTAAGGAAAATGGGAAGCTATGCAAGCGTTTTTCTGGTTGTTATTTTGTTTTGTTTGGGGCTGTGCCGGGTCTTCGCTGTTGCACAGGGTTGTCTCTAGCTGTGACTAGCAGGGGCTGCTTGCAGTCTTCTTGTTGTTGCAGAGCACAGGCTCGGTAGTTGTGGTACACGGACTTAGCTGCTCTGCAGCCTGTGGGATCTTCCTGGACTAGGGATCGACCCTGTATCTCCTGCATTGGCAGGCAGATTCTTTACCACTGAGCCACCAGAAAAGCCCCCACCGAAGCGTTTTAAGAAAGAGAACATCATGTGTGATTTGGGTTTTAGAAGACAGAGTGGACAGAATTAAAGAAGAGGTACTGAAGTCAGGAAGCTGGGTCAGAGGAGATTCTCATCCCCAGCCTACGTGCTTTCTGTCCATCCAGAGCCCTTACAACCTCATGAGGCCACCCCCAATACTGGTCAGGACTCTAGGCCACAGCAACAGAGGCCAGTCCAGCAGCTGAGCCCTTTAGAAGGGGGATGATTAGTCCCCAGGCTGACAAAGGGGCTCAGAAGTTTGGGGGCAGTAAAAAGAAAAGCCAGAATCAGAATCTTGGTGCCCCCAGGACACTCTGTCTATCATCGCTCATCTCTGTCTCTGCTTCTTTCTGCCAAGTGACCTCAGTTTCTCCCACTGCACCTGGGCAAGACCCACAAGGCCAGGGAAGGTGACCCCAAGAGTCTACTTTGAACTCTTACTCCAAAGGCAAGATGGAGTTTCTCCCATAGACAGCAGCAGAAAATCCCAGGGGAGGCTTTGATGGGTGGGTCCTGAACCAGTAAGGAGGCAGTACTCTGATTGGCCAGCTTGGGTCACATGTCCATCCCTGAGCTCTAAGCTGGGAAGTGCGGAGGCCAAAGAATTGTAATTGATGGGAGAACAGAAATGGAAAGGCTGTGCCATGACCTAGTAATAGGGGAGGCTAGTGAGCAGGTTAAAAACAAAGCAAGTACATAATCAACAAACAACACATACAGACCTCCATGCAGGTAATGGTGGGTGGTTGAACCATTTATTACACCTTTCCCCCCTAACTCTCCTAGAGCTAACTAGTAGAAACTAAAAACCACCAAAATAACTAGTCAGTCTGGATCAGTCAGTCCAACCTCCAGTCAGTACAGGGAGGAAAGAAAGTCAGACGGTGTTTACGGCTGGACTCACAGGTGACCCACGGTGCTGTTCTGAAAATTCTGTCCAAATAACTGCCAGTCAGAGATCCTCCTGGAGTTAGCAGTGTCACCAGGAGCTGTCCAAAAAATAGGCCAGAGTGAGTGGACTATTGGGCAAAGGCCAGATCCCCTGCCCTCTTATTTCAAGCTGCCTATAAGAAAGAGCCACCTGAAACCCGCAACCCACACCTTCCCCAGCCTCCTGTGACCTCAGACAAGACCTGGCTTGACAAACCCTTGAGCTCAGCAATTCCACTTCTCAGTATCGATTCTAGAGAAACCTTCTCACATGCACACAATGAGACATTCACAGAGATTTTTATTGCAGCACTTTTTATGGAGAGAAAAAAGGTGAAAGAAACTTACATATCTATCAATAGGGAAATGGTTTTTTAAAAGATGGTGAGGACTTCCCTAGTGGTCTAATGGTTCAGGATCCACCTGCCAATGCAGGGGACATGGATTTTATCCCTGTTCCAGAAAGATCCCACATGCTGAGGGGCAACAAGCAGTTGTGTGCCACAACTACTGAGCCCTGGGCACCCTAGAACCTGTGCTCTGAAACAAGAGAATCCCACACAGTGAGAAGCCTGTGCACTGCAACTAGAGCGTAGGCCCCGATCGCTGCAACTAGAGAAAAGCCAGCACACAGCAACAAAGACCCAGTGCAACCCTAAATAAATAAGTAAAAATGTTTTTTAAAAAGATGGCACATCCAAGCCATGGAACATGACACATGACCTCATTAGAATAAGAGAGCACTCTATGTGCTAATGTAGAAAAATGTCTGGGATGCTACTAATATTAAAAAAAAAAAAAAAAAAAAAGCCAGATGCAAAAACATGCATATTGTATGATAGCTTTCATGTTTTTTGAAAGACCCATAGCAAAAACACATGCATATGTATGTATATAAATGCATGGAAATGAAGCTATAAGGATTATACGCTACTCTGATAACAGTGGTTACTATGGAGAAGAGATTGAAATGTAGGGGTGAGTGGTGGAGGAAGGTAGCCCAAGGAAGTTTTTCTTTATCTAAGTTGTTCAACTATCTGACAAGGAAAATATATGCAGCTAGCACTTGCGCAGTCAAAGTTAATATTTAGGGAGAAAGTCAGGGGGTTATGTGCATTGTAGCACTGCCAGTAATAACAGGAAACCCAAAAACAACCTAAACACTTACCTGAAAAGGACCAACCAAACCAGTACAGGCCCCTCTGACAAAGGACCCTGGACGGCTGCTGAGAAAAAAGGGGGCCGAGCCACGTAGGAAAATATTCTCTGAAAATGAAAAAGCAAGCTGCAAGGATGATGCTTGGAGTATAATCTCGTGTTTACAAAGCAAAGATGAGTTATCGTACACTAAGAGGGAACAGACATGAGCCAAACCACTAACAGGGAGTGTCGTCGAGTGGAAGGACGCTCTTGAAGTCACACAGATGTAGCTTCACTCCCTGCCCTGGAACCAGCTGGTCTTGGTGCTGGGGCGGGGGCGGGGGGGGGGGGGGGCACCAGCTTTAAGCCCCTTTGCCTGTCCTTAAAAAGAGAGGGCAGCAGAACCTACCTTGAGGGGCTGATAACAGGATTGAGGAACCATGAACTTTAAAAGCCTGACTCTGCAGCCATTTTTCAGCAAGCTCATTGTCCTCAATGCCTGCGCTGTTTCATCTGGAAGTGGGTTTCGGAGCTGGGGGAACCAGACACTCAAAATACACTCTACTACAATGCTCAGATTTCTACAGCGAGCTTGCATCACTTCCATGTTTTAAAAAACTAAAAGGAGAAAACAACCCAGCCCAACAGCTGCCTGCGATGTGCCCTCTGACAGCAGCTGGATGCACCACCCCAGGGCTGTCCAGATGTGAAACTCCTGGGCCCGTCACGCCGGCCATCGCTGACCACGGGCTGTGAGTGTGCACAGCCGGCCACCACCAGCTCTCACCTCGAAGAAACTTCTTCCAGTTCCAAGACTGTGATTATGGAGACACGCAGGTAAAATGAGCCAGGCCCTCAGAGCACGAAGATCCCTCCCAGCTGCAGGCTTGGGACCGGGGGGACGGGCAAGAGGTGGGTGACAGGTGTTCTCCTGTCGCCTGCCTGCCTGTGTCCTGGGATTTAATACAATTTGGACACCTCAGCTGAGTGGCGGCCGGGGCTCCAGCCACGTGAATTCAGGCAGATAAATACTGGAGCAAAGGGCGCCGAGACCTTGGCTCCCTGTCATCTTGTCACCAGCTCTGCCAGAGCCCCTCTGACATGTTAAGTTGCCGAATCAATCAGGGCTGAAGGGAGGAGGCTGAGAATTCCACAAGATCGCACCTTGAGAATCACATGGTCCCACTGCTCTCCCTTTGAGCATCCGAGAGGTCCATCCAGCAACACAGAGGAGACCCCGGGCACAGGCAGTGGATTCTGAGCACCTACCCTGAGCCAGGCCTAAGAATTTGCCGGCAATGCAGGACCCCTGGGTTGGGAAGATCCCCTGGAAAAGGGAAAGGCTACCCACTCCAGTATTCTGGCCTGGAGAATTCCAGGGACTGTATATCCATGGGGTTGCAAAGAGTCGGACGTGACTGAGCGACTTTCACTTTCACTTCACTTCACCACATGCCAGGTCAGCACGGGTCCCAGGAACGCAGCAGAGACAGGACAGCGACACACTCTAGAAAGAGCTTCTAGGCTGGGACCCCCTCTGTCCCCAGAGTCCAAGCCCCAGCCACCGAGAGGGCGGCGTCTCTCACTCTCTGGAACTGCTCTGGGACCCCGGGACCTGAGTGCCAGTCCCCATCGGGCACTGTGTGGGTGAGCCGTGAACCCTGGTATGATTGGCCAAATCAGCCCTACCCTGGGAACACTGGAGTGAGTGCAGAGGAGAGCAAAGGGTCTGACGCTTGCTCCTTCATCTCCCACATGCTTGGCACCATGCAGAGCATGAGGCTGAGCCGGGAACAATGTGGACATGCCCTGGAGGAAGCAGGGACCTTGAGGAATGAGGCCATTATCCCCAGGTCGCCAAACAAGCCCATGGCGCCTTTGCTGCCACCCAGCCCCTCTCATCTAAGGGAAATCAGTCCTGAATATTCATTGGAAGGACTGATGCTGAAGCTGAAACTCCAATACTTTGGCCACCTGATGCGAAGAGCTGAGTCATTTGCAAAGACCCTGATGCTGGGAATGATTGAAGGCAGAAGGAGAAGGGATGACAGAAGATGAGATGGTTGGATGGCATCACCGACTCAATGGACATGAGTTGGAGTAAGCTCAAGGAGTTGGTGATGGACAGGGAAGCCTAGCGTGCTGCAGTCCATGGGATTGCAAAGAGTCGGACACAACTGAGTGACTGAACTGAACTGAACTGAGCCCCTCTCAGCTCGGGGAGGGAATCAAGCACAGAGACCTTTGTCAGCCCTTCCAGGAGGGCGGGAAGATTCCCTAGGGAGTCCATGGACCAAGCTGCCTCCATCCCCCCGCAGTGACCTTATGCCCAGCATAATCCCTCCACCCTCCCTCTGTCCCTACAAAGTGACAACCTCGCAACACCTCACTTAGAAAGTTCTAGGTCTCCAAAACAGACCAAATACCATGTTGATCGATATTTTGCCAATTCAGGGTAATTGCTGCTATGGTTTTCTGTCCCTTTTTTCTTTTCCACCACCTGCCCCACATCATGTCAAGATGACCTCAACTCATGCCATCTCTCCCTTCCATCCACCCCCACGTAGCTGTCCCGTTAATTCCTTTGGATCCCCCACAGATGACCGAGCAGCTGCCCAAGCCTGTGCTGCCCTGGACAGCAGCCTGGGATACAAACCCCTAGACCCAAGCATCCTCTGTGAACAAATACCACCCGACTCACCCAGAGCATCTGACCTTCCACCTTCACCTCATTCCTTCCCCCTGGAGGCTGTGTTGCAGCAAGCAACCCCCTGCCCCACTCTGGGCCTCGGTTTCCCCACTCTGGGCCTCGGTTTCCCATCTGCAGAGTGAGATCCAGGCAAGAGAATCATTGAAGACAACATTCTCCATCCTCATTATACAACTGCCTCTCCCTGACTCACGGTGGGACCCTCACGAAATAGGACCATGTGTCCCTCATCTCCAGGTCCCAGCTCAGGGCCTGCATACAGGAAGGCAGATGGAGTGTGGTTCTGAGAGGGACTTGGAGTCCCACAGAGAGACTGGGGGCTGGGCAGGAAGGAGGGGTGAAGCCTCAAGTCCCTGCTTTCTCTTCACCAGGCACAACCCCTGAGCACTTTGCACCCAAGGGTCTCCTGCCCTCCGCCGTAAGACATGAGAGCACCCTCATCTCCATCAAGGCTGTAGCTGGAGGTCAAATGAGAAAAACGGGTATAAAGCTCTCAGCACAGAGCCCAGCGCATAACAAATGTATGGTGAAGATTTGTTGTTACAGATGACGATACTTAGAACAACCGTTTGAATAAAACATAAAACCAGAGATTGTTACTTCCTATTCTTTAGCGACTTCGGCTCCCTGTTAGCATTCATTCACTCATTTCACTCACATGAATTGAGTACCTTCCATGGCCCACCAGGGCTTCCCTGGGACTATAGAGGTGAAGGGGACAGGCAGGGCCACCCTCCTGGGACTGATAGTCTCCTGGGGAAGAGCGACATTCACCAAGTAAGGGAATAAACTGAACAATCATGGACAGAAGATCCTTCTGAAAATGTTCTTCTTCGTCTAAGAATAGAAACAAAACGAAACACTGCATCAGCTTCCGGGAGCCTCTCTTGCCTCCACCATGTCATGGGCACTCCCTCCAAATGGTACACCCTCCCTTCTTCCCTTTCTCTGCCAAACAAGCTCCCACTTATTTCCCAATCCCCAGCTGGTGCCAACTCTGGGCCCTTGCGACCCTTCCTAGACACCCACCCCGCTCACAACAACCCCTCTCCTCCTCCAGAAACCATCTTCTGTCCTCACCAGACATGCTCACCTCCTCTGGGCTCCAGAGAGTCTGCAGCATGTGACCGCACCTCTGACCCAAGCGGGCTAGACCAAAAGAGGATGCTTGACCCAGGAGCAGACTGGGATCTAGGCCTGGGAGCCTCGGTCTACTGGGAGGTCTGGGAAAAAGGAATCCTGGGCTGCAGGGGGAGGTGGGGACAGAGCTGGGAAGACAGAGGACAGGAAGGCTGGACAAGGGGCTTGTGTCCCCTCTCCCATCCATGTCACCCATCCACATGGTGGGGCCTAGTTGTTCACTTACACACGCTCCAGGGTACTTTCGGGCCTACCCACCTGAGAACCCAGGAGATGCCTCAGAGTCCTGCTCACCCCCTCTCCTTACTGTCTGGGCGATAAGCAAGCTGCACGGCCACTGCAGGAGAATCCTGGGCTGGCCATTAACGTGGACCTAACCACCCAGGGTGGGAGGGGACATCCCAGCCTGCACCCCCAAACCCAGCCCCCCACTGCTGACAGGAGGTGGGAGAGGAGGGGAGCTTTGACATCTGTGCCAGGGGCTGCTCATCCCATGGATGGTTGATGGCAGGGAAAGCAAGGGCCCCAGAGGAGGGGCTCAGTGCCGGCTGAGGGGACAGGGGAGCCCAGCTCTCTGCCTGCACTGGTTACAGCTCAAGGGGGTGGGGAAGGAATGAGAGAGAGGAGGTGCGACTCCCCTCAGAGGACAGGAAGCAGACTGGGAAGAGAGGATCACCGTCCTCCAAAAGCACACAGAGACAAGCCGTTAATTTAATGGGCTGGTTTTTTTCAAGATTCCTAGTAGCTCGTCAACTTGAGGGGTTTTTTAAATAACATTTTTCAAAATCCTTTGTGTCTAAATCTGGCCTTGTCCAGTAAGTACATTCAACCCACGCTGTGGACCTCCCCACTGACCCCTCATTGAACAGGCTCGGAGGCCCTGCCTGATCGGCTCCTGGGTAGGTCTGAGACTGGGTCTGGGGGCTTCCCAAGAAGGGTCGCCTTTACTTCTTCCTCCTCAGCACCTTGTCCTCTACCTGTGGAGATGCCCCTGGCCGGGTGTTCACACCTCTTCTCTTCTCTGTTTGTTCTCCTTTGCTAGATGAACCAGGCCAGCGTCAAGGCTTAAATAACCTCCCCTACCCCCACCATCACTGACAACTCCCAAGCATTTCCCTCCAGCCTGGAATTCCAGGTTGTTAGATCCAGCTGCCTTCTTGACACCTCCTTCCAGCCATTTAATGAGCACTTCAAACTTAATACCCGAAACTGAATTCCAGACTGTCACCTGTCCCCAGCGGTGCCATCCCATCCACTGCCTGCCCCTCCCACTGCCATCCCATCTCTGGGAATTGAAACTCCCTCCTTCTCATCACTCAGGATAAAACCCAGAGTCCACCTTGACCCCTCACTGTCTCTCATTTCCCACACCCAACAAGCCCCCAGCACATCCCAGTGGCGCTAGCACCAGAGTTCCCACACTGACCGTTTCCTCCCACTGCCACTGCCCTGGTCCAGCCACACGCCTCTCTCATGGCTGCGCAGAGGGGCTCCCTGCTCCACGCTCCGCCAGGGCTCCACTCAACCTCAATCCAGCAGCCAGGCACGTCCAAACACAAGTCAGAGCACGTGACTCCTCTGCTCAAAGGCCCTCCCCCCGTAAGGACCCTCCCCCATTCTCCTAGCACTCAGGGTGACCCTGAGGTCCTCACAAGGCCCTGCAATGGCAACCACCCTCCCCCCCACACCTCCCTTGGCCCCATCTGGGGTGCTTGCAGAAAGGAGGGAAGACCAAAAAATGGGGGCAAGAGTCCGACCTACCTGCCTGAGCAGACAGGGGACCACGGCGCACACCCGTGCCTGGATGTGTGTGCCCTGGTGTGTGTGTGTGCACTAGTGTGGCCACCGGGTGCACTGCTGAGGGGGTGAGGAGGAGAGAGCCAAAGGAAGAGGCAGACAGCAGCATCTCACCCAACCAGCCCGACCTGCATGTCTGAAAGAGGAATATGTGTATGTGTGTGTGTCAATGTGTCTCTGTGTGGGTATCCATGTGAGGCGGGGCAGGGGGTTATCACACATAAAGAACTCACTCTCAGCCAGCCCCACAGCCCACCTGATGGCTTCATGGCTGACCCCGGTCCTCAGGGACATAAGTGAAGAGGGTTCTCTTTGCAAGCTCAAAGGGAAAAGAAGTGTCCCGGCAACCAGGTGGGAAGTGGCCGGTTATAAACACCATGGAAGATGAGGGGGTGAGGTGGCGGGTGGCAGGCACTGGGCTTGGTGCTAAGCTTAGCTTCGTGGGACGTGAAAAGGATTATAGGAGGCAAGTGTGTACAGGGCTGTTGGTACCTACTAAGTGCTTGGTGAAAGGCAGCTCTCGGTGTTATTATCTTGTCATCTTTTCCTCTTCTTGACAACCTCTTGGGAGCAGGATTAAGACCCCCATGTCACAGGGGAAGCTTAAGGAAGTGAGTCAGTGATGGAACTGGGACTTGAACCCAGGTCTTTGTGGCTCCAGAGCCCAGGCTCTTGACATGGCCCACCTGCTCTACCTCAGTCCTCCAGAGCCCAGAGTCTCCACTGGTGCCGTTGGGTCAGGACTGACTTGCAGGCAACAGAGCTTGCGGCAGAGGGAGATCTGGAAAAGTGTCCAGGGTGATGGGGTCAGATCTAGCCAGGCGGATAGCCATCACTAGTGTCAACATGAAGTGGACAGGTAGGGGCAGAAACAGATCCAAGCAGGAGGATAAGCAGAGATCCTCCCCCTACGCCTGGCATTCGAGACCTTTCTTGATCTGGCCCACCCTCTCAGGTGGACATGCTACCCTGAACCATATTGGGCTCCTATTTCCAGTGCATTCTATTTTTTTCTCTTCCTCCTCATTCACCTGGCAAACTCCTATTGATCCAGGAAAAGCCAGATTAGAGGCATTCTCTTCTGGAAAGCCCCCAGATGATAAGTTATGTCATCTCCAGTGAGGAATCTGGGTCTCAGTGAGGTTGAGGCTGTGTCCACGGTTGTCCCCACTAAGCAGCAGAGCCCACGTCCAAACCAAAACGGTTTAAGGGACTTTCTGAGGCAGGAGCCACCAGCCTCAGTGACCATCCGGGGGTGAGATGAGCGTCCTCGTCCCATCAATCCCAGCCGCAGGGCCTCCCTGTCCTAACACCGCCCTCACTGCCCTGTGACTCGGCCCAGTCCTAGCAGCTGAGCCCAGCTGCAGCCTCTTGGAAAGAGCACACTGCGAGTCCAGTGGCCCAGGGCCAGACCCTGCCTCAACACTTGCAGAGTTGTCTTCAAGTTCCGTCACTTCTCTGAGCTCCCATGCCATCCTCAGTCATACAGGGCTGACAGTGTATTCTTGCTTACGTGGCCTTGAGAATGAGCCTAATCCATGTATGAAGGAAGCCAGCCCAGAGCCCAGAGCCAGGTGATGCTCCAGGCCCAGGTGTTAAGTTGGACCACTCAAGGCCCTTAGATAATGCTGGCTTTCACTAAACTGGGGGCACTCCACGTTGCGGCACCCAGTCCGACTTTGATGCATGCTTCTAGCATGCATTAGTTCCTTAATGAGTTTGAATTCTGGCTCTGACGGTTTCAGCTCTGACTCCCACCAGGGTCTGCCCTCTCCATGCCTCACTCCCCTTGTCTGAGACTCTTTATAAAGCCTTGTCATTCGCTCCCTGAGTTTCAAATATTCGTGGCAGTAAAACCCACTCAGATTCAGGGAGACAAAAAGCCGGGAGGGTAGAAAGAGAGAAACGCTGACAGGGAGAAGCCAGGGGTGTCACAGCACCTCACACCCCTCCAGGACTGGAAAGGCTGAGTTCAGAATGCCTGTGTGAACACGGGCTGCTAATTAAGCGCAGAACTCCAGGAATGTGAGTCCTGGAGGAAGTTTGTGATTGGCTTTGCTCTGAAGGTAGGAGAAGGTGGGCAATGCAGAGCTGTGCAGGGTAGAAGAGCCCTGGGCCCCTCAGAGCCCAGATGAGAATGGGAAGAGGAAGAGGGAGGGGGAGGGGAAGGGGGAGGTGGTGTCTGGGGAACACAAGTATTTGCACACAGCTCGTTTCATCCCACAGCCATCCTAGGGGGTGTGAGTTCACCCCTTTTACAGATGAGAACACTGAGGCTCCAAGGGGTCAGGAGACCTGTTCAAATGATGGAGGCGGCCCTGTGCTCACCATGGGGATGGAGATGCCCCTAGTCCCCTGGGAGACAGACAGTGAGGATGCAGGGGGCTCTGATGGGGAAGCACAGGCGATGTGGGAGCCAGAGGAGGACCCTAGCCAGCTGGGGTGTCAGGGGCTCCCTGAGGAGGGGCTGTCTGCTCCAGGGCCTGAGGGTGAGCAGGAGTTCATCCTGGCAGGAGGAGATGGGGAAGCAGAAGAAAGAAGAAGAGATGCTCACCTAGAAAGAACAAGCAGTACCAAGGCCCAGGGCAAGCGTGGGTAAAGCTGTTCCAGAAACTGCGGGACAGGCCGCCCCAGCTGGGGGAGGGCAACTCCGAGGGAGGGGGCAGGAGAGGAGGTCGTGGTCCCTGAGAAGGTGAGCACAGCTGCATGCTAAGAGCTCAGACTCTGGAGCCAAACCCAGGCCCTGGTGCTCCCCAGCTGGGAGATCCTGGGCAGGTTTCTAACCCTTTCTGGACTGTTCCATCATTAACGGGGACATGATAGCAGCCACCTCCTCTCAGGGCGGATTGGGGATTCAAGGAGCCGAAAACAGTGCCAGGGCCACTGTAGGGTTATCTGAACGTGAGCCTTCCCTGCCAGCCTGGCAACCCGGGCACTCTGGCCCATGCTGGGCTCACCCTGCAGAGAGCGAGCGCCCGCAGCCTGGAGACTGTGGCCTGGGGTTTCAGAGGATGACTGCACCCCCTCCCTGTCCCCTCCTCACCCATCCTGGGCTGAGGTAACAGAACAGAGAATTCCCTTCCACCTTCTTCGGCTGAGCCACTATCACTCCCTCCCCAGAATTCGTTGTCGTGTTGACACAGACGCCTCTGCTTCTGGAGTGCCTGCTTCCTTGGGCCCCGAGCCCACACAGCTCAGAGTGTTCTCCCAGCTGTGTAGTGGGGGGCCCTCACGGCCCCAAGAGGAAGAGACTTGCCCAGGATGGCACAGGGCAGTGAGAGGTGCAGCTGGGATCAGAACCCAGGTCTGCTGGCTCTCAGGTCCCTGGTCCTCTCCAGACTCTGCTCCCTGGACTGCTATGGGAAAGATGAGCAGAGAAGTCAGCCTGGTCCAGGCGGATGCCCACCAGGCTTTGGGTTCAACCCACTCCTCTGGTTACTTGCATATTTGTATGCGGGGCTCTGAGGCTCAAATACGGGCAATAAAATCAATTAGTGTGACCAACCAGTGGGCATGTAGCTACAGGAGACACTCAACCAAGGTAAAAAGTGAAATAGATTTTGAAAATGATCCATCTCAATGCCTCCTGGGTCAGCAGAGCTGACCCTGAACCAGGCTCAGCCTCCAACCATCAGCCCCTCCAGGTCAGAAGTGGGACACTTGAGGGCAAAGGAACTCTTTAATTCTCTGGAATAAGGAGTTGTGTTCTTACACCGAAATACACCTCAACAAAACAAGGGCCACGAGCAGCAGGATGGATGACGGGCCTGTTCTCTGCAAATACATTACAAGCTGAACTGTCCAGCCAGCCCAGAGCTTGTGGTGCTCAGACAACTCTCACCAGTAGTGAGGGGACTTCCTGGGGTACAGAGACAGCAGGCGGTCTGGTCCACATCACACAGAAACCTTCCAGGTATCCAGGTATCCAACCCTCCAGGATCTGCCCATTAATGGGCCACTCTGTCCCCAAGTGACCAATTGGAGGAGATAGGGTAGGGAGCTATGAGACCCAGATGAAGTCATGCCGTAGATCCTTCAAATTTCTAGTGCCTTTAAGTGACATGGACGTGATCGCAGGTTTTCTACCAGCCCCAAGGTTAGAGTTCCTTCTTGGGTCAGAACTGTCCACCCATAAGCGGGAGAAAAGCTGGATGGTGGATTCAGCCTGCCAGGATGCATGAATGAACCAATGCACTGAAAAGTGGAGGGACAAGTGAACCAATGCCTGAGTGAATGGATGGATGGATGGACTTAATGGTTGAGAGCAAGAACAAATGCACACATTGAACACACAAGTATGGATCACTGGATGGCAGGAAGCAAGTCTGCCTGAGTGACCAAGGCTAGGATCATATTGGATAGAAACCTGATGCACAGAGAGGTTAGAAGCTTGCCTCAGGTCACACAGCTAGTGTGAGGCAGAGCTGGGACTCCAGCTTGGAAGTCTGGCCACACTGCCAGCACTGCCTTGGGGCAGTATCATGGTTGAGACTCATCGGAAGGGCTGGGCCTTCCCATCACACCCACCTTACCCACTGTTGACATTCAAAACAGCCTGGTGAAATCTGGCTCCCACCCTCAGAATGGTGCCTGGTTTTCCCATCACATCACTCTTCTTGCTGTTGCCTGGGATTTGGCTGGAAGCAGATCTTGCCTTTTCCATGATTCTTTTCAGGACCCTGATGCTGGGAAAGATTGGGGGCAGGAGGAGAATGTGGCAGCAGAGGATGAGATGATTGGATGGCATCACCAACTCGATGGACATGAGTTTGAGCAAATCCAGGAGATAGTGAAAGACAGGGAAGCCTGGAATACTGTAGTCCATGGGGTCGCAGAGTTGAACATGACTTAGTGATTGAACAACAACAATTTCTGCCTCTGCAGAGCTGAACATCTAGGATAAGGGCCAGCAGGCAGAGGATGGCTTATTCTCACTCCAGCAGGGCACCCAAGGAAGCGGTGAGTGTCACTGTCAGGAGTTGTCATGGCCTATGCCTTCCATAGCCCCATTGCCCTCAACAGTCGTTATGTTTTTAGCCAGGAGATAGTTCAGTTTCTGTCTTGATATCTATTTACTTGTTTAGCCCATTCAGCATTTTGGGGTGAATAGAGAGAGGCAGGGAGTAGTGCCATGGAGAGAGGGGTGGGTGACTTATACAGGGATAGATTTAGGCTCAGCATCAGCTGCCAAATCTCAACAGTGAGACAATTTGCCCTGTCAGATGATGAGCTCCCCATCCCTAGAAGTGTCCAAGTTATTACAACAAAGAGGAAGCTTCCTATATTACAGGAGGGAGTTGGGCTAAAGTTATTTCCTGTGCTAATATCCTGATTCCAACATTTCTATTTCAGTTCTGTTCCTCTGAATGCCTTTATGTTGTCCCACGTCTTTTGTAAAGATTCCTAAATCCTCAGAATCTGTGGGCCTGTGAGTCTGTGAATGCATCTGTGCTCCTATAATTCTAGGACTCTGCACAAAGACGAGATGCTCAGATCTTGCAGTTTAAAGATTCTATAAAATGCATCTCTGAGCCTGTGAAAGATGCTCTAATCCCAAGATTCTGTGCATCTCAGACGCTCTGAATGGTACTAGCATATATTCCAGAATGCTCCAGCTACACAAGAGAAGTAAAGGTTCAAAGATCTTGGGCTTCTCAGACTTTTTGTTTTCCTTAGGAGATTATTCGGTGGTTTTTCTCCAGGGACCTCTCAGCACTAAAAAGTGGAGTCCCTGGGTGTTCCCATTCCATTCGCCTCCCTCTCTCATCCCTTTCTGGCTCACCCTGCTCTCTCTCTTCCAGGACCCAAAGCCCTCAGAGTGGAATGAAACATTCCAGAAGTCTCCACCCCCATGTTCACCCCCACCTCCAACTGAGCCTCCACGTGGTTAACCTGCCAGCAGAGCCACATCCCTCCCTTGACGCTAGTGCACAAACTGCTTCTCTGGATTCTCACACATGCACTCCCCCGGGGACCACCCCCCAGCTTGGAGCACCAGGGCTGAGACACCCCTCCCTGCACCCCAGGTCCTCTCCTCCTGCCCTCCCCAGCTCCCAGACGTGGGTGACAAGTGTGGGCCACACCCCTGCTGCCCTGTTGTTGGGACCTTCTCGGTGGGGGAGTTGTCACCTGTGAAAACCCAGGTGTAAGGTCACCACAGGGACGCCTGCACACGCCCCCCACATCTTGGGTAGGTTTAGCTGGTCTTAAAGTCCAGATAACAAAAACCATTAGAAAATCTTTGGGCAGATGTCATCCCAGAAGAACACTTCAGGGATTTTTTTTTTCCTCTAGTGTTAATTATGAGTAGGGACACAGTCTTTGGAAACCAAGTGGAATTTTTCTGGTTTAAGTAAGTGTTAGTCACTCAGTCGTGCCCAACTCTTTGCGACCCCATGGACTGAAGCCCACATCTCCTGTATCCATGAGATTTTCCAGGTAAGGATACTGGAGCGGGTTGCCATTTCCTTCTCCAGGGGATCTTCCCGACCCAGGGATCGAACCCAGGTCTCCTGCACTGCAGGCAGATTCTTTGCCAGCTGAGCTACAAGGGAAGCCCTTTTCTGGTGAGTTTCACTCAAAAGAAACACCTTGGGGAGCAAGAAGCCAGGAGTGCACTTTCCTTTCAGTTCTGTGTTCCCTGATCCTCTCGCCCTCTCTGCAGAGCTTGTCTTCTCTCAGTTCAGTTCAATTCAGATCAGTCACTCAGGTGTGTCCAACTCTTTGTGACCCCATGAATCGCAGCACGCCAGGCCTCCCTGTCCATCACCAACTCCCGGAGTTCACTCAGACTCATGTCCATCGAGTCGGAGATGCCATCCAACCATCTCATCCTCTGTTGTCCCCTTCTCCTCCTGCCCGCAATCGCTCCCAGCATCAGGGTCTTTTCCAATGAGTCAACTCTTCACATGAGGTGGCCAAAGTACTGGAGTTTCAGCTTCAGCATCAGTCCTTCCAATTAACAGCCATCACTGACCTCGTTTAGGATGGACTGGTTGGGTCTCTTCTAGTCCTTATTTAATCTGGGCTCTCAGTGGGCTCTAAGCACTGGACATCCTGCCGGGTTCACTTTGGTTTTTCCGGAAAGAACTGGATCCCAGGGAGGGACACATGGGAGAAGGCAGGGAGAGGCTGGAACTGTGGAGGCTGCATCTGCAGTTGATCCTCCAGGGCAGCCCCCACCCACCCTGACCTCAGCGGGCAGGTGGGGGTCCTGGAGCCTAGAGCCCGGCAGACTTAGCCGTGGAGGAGAGAACCAGGGGTGGCTGGGGCCAAATCTCCCAAGGCCTGGGTACAGAGACCTACTTGTGAGGGAGGGGGGGTTACTGGGGTTCAGGAGGCAAGGGTGCCCGCCAACCTGCTCTGTGTGGACTGGAGGCAAGAGCGTCTCTGGCAGCTGCCTCCCCGGCCCCTCTGATCAGAGGTGAACAAGAGGAGCCTGCACCTTTCCCAGGCCAAGGCAGGACAGCCATCAGCTCAAGGACCAGAGACCAGGCTGCCTCCCTGGAGGGAGATGGCTGTGAGGCCAGAGCATCAGGGGCAGATGAGAACCAAGCAGCCTCATCACTGCCCTGGCCTGTTTCCCTCCTCCTCTCGCAGGGCTGAGGTGGCAGCTAGAGTGACGGCACAGACAACCAGGGACAGGGCCAAGGGGAGAGAACCCAGGCAGGGCCTGGGAGCCTGAGGGAGGGGCTGACCTGGGAGAGAAGGGGGAGGAAGGGGAGATGGAGGGGGTTGTGTTAATAGCCCCCAGCCCTCACCTGTGATGGGCACTTCACACACTGTGTCTTCTTTAATCCTCACAATGGCCCTGGGAGCCTCTGTTAATGTCCCCATTTTTCAGATGAGAACACTGTGTCCATGATGATATGACAAGCCCAAGTCCTCAGCTGTTCAGTGACAGGGCCAGGTTCCCACCCAGGCCTGTCTGGCTCCAAAGCAGGTGATTTTCTTGTGCCCCAATCACCACAGACATGAAATAACCAGCACTGAAGCTTTTGAACTGCAGTGTTCGAGAAGACTCTTGAGAGTCCCTTGAACAGCAAGGAGATCCAACCAGTCCATCCTAAAGGAAATCAGTCCTGAATATTTATTGGAAGGACTGATGCTGAAGCTGAAACTCCAATACTTTGGCCACCTGATGCGAAGAGCTGAGTCATTTGAAAAGACACCAATGCTGGGAAAGATTGAAGACAGGAGGAGAAGGGGACAACAGAGGATGAGATGGCTGGATGGGATCACCGACTCAATGGACATGAGTTTGAGTAAACTCCGAGAGTTGGTGATGGACAGGGAGGCCTGATGTACTGCAGTCCATCGGGTCGCAAAGAGACGGACGTGACTGAGGGACTGAACTGAACTGAACTGAAGACAGGCTCCCTCGGGGCAGACAACAGGGCTGCAGCTGTAGGCTCCAGGAAGGGCCCTGGACTGAGAGTGTGAAACTGAGGCTCAAACAGTGGCCCATCCACTTCCTAGACGCCTTAGGCCTCTCTCAGCCTCAGTTCCTACATTTGTTAAGTGGGAGTGATGACCCTATGGCAATGCAGGAGGGTTAGAGGGAGACCTGTGTGCCTGGCACACAGCAAAACCTGAGCTGAAGCAGGATCCAAGGCTGTGCTCTGAGCTCTCTGCTGGCTCCTTTCCTGGTGACCTCTTGGTTCCTAACTCTTTCTGAATCCTTCTATCCACTCATCCACCTATCCACTTGTCTGTCCATCCACCCATCCATCCACCCATCCAACCATCCAATCACTCTCTTGCTGATTTACAGCAGGAACCTAGAACTGCATTGAGCAGGTCCTGGAGGGAGACAGTAGGAGGGATAAGACCATCCTGATGTCTGAAGGCCCTCCCAGTCCAGTGAGAATGGTCATAGGTGGAGGGACTGCTGGAGTCCCCAGGGAGCACTCTCCCTGGGAGCATCGGGGAGGACTGCAGGAAGGGGGCTAAGTTACCACCAGCCTCAGCAGAGGAGGAAGGGCATTCTGGGCAGAGGCACATGTGCAGAGGAAAGGAGGCACAGGAGAGCCTGACTTATTCGAGAAAAAGCTTAGTGTGGCTGGATCCCAGTTTCAGCACTCAGGTGGGTGTGTCAGGAGGGAGCAGGAAGAAGCCGCAGCTTGAAAGGAGGCAGGGCCAGACTTGGAGAAGCCTTAAGTTCCAGGCCAAGAAGGTTGAGCTTGAGCCCACAGGCAGTTAGGAGCCACCGAAGGTTCTTGAGCTGGGGCGTGGCAGGGAAATACTCCTGTTAGAAGCACCCTCCAGCTGCAGGGCAGAAGCGAGGGGCAAACCAGAAGGCTGTGCATCTCCTGGGCCCAGTACTGCAGGGCCCTCCTCTCACAGAGGGCCTCCTGGCACACAGGGACCACAGGCTGGATAGCAGCAGTGTTAGTTGCTCAGTCATTTCCGACCCTTTGGGACCCCATGGACTGTAGCCCACCAGGCTCCACTGTCCATGGACTTCTCCAGGCAAGAATACTGGAGTGGGTTGCCATTCCCTTTTCCAAGGGATCTTCTCAAGCCAGGGATCAAACCGGTGTCTCCTGCATCACAGGCAGATTCTTTACTGTCTGAGCCACCAGGGAAGCCCAGGCTGGATAACTAGTGCTAATAGCTGGGTGGGGGAGGGGGGGTAGCGGTGCAAGGGATGGGCTGAGAAGTGGCCTGGGGTCAGTTCAACCCAGAGCCCCGCCAATGACCCAACACACAAACGCACAGCTCATACCCCCACAAAGTCCAAGGGGATCCTGGAGTCAACCCCTCCCCCAGTTCCCAGCCACCCCGAGGGTCTCATCACCAAGGGGACTGTTTCAGCCCTTCTCTCATGCGCCCCTCCCCTCCCCTTCTCAGCAGGTGAGCTCACTTCTCCGTCCAAAGAAAACCCAAGCCTCAAAATAGAAACTCCCTAGATTTCCCCAAACATTCCACCACCCCCGACACGCCCACCACCACCCTGTCAGCACTCACAGGCCCCTCCTCTTCCTCCTTCTGAAGATGGAGCTTGTCCCCTCCCTCTGCCTGGGCCCAGACCCGCTCCATGAGGCCCCTCCTGCCCCCCCTCAGTCTGTCCAGGGGGAGAGGGAAGCACTGCTTTAATCTCTTTATCTATCATCTATCTGTCTGTATTTATTTCTGTCTAGCTCTGTCCCTTCACACTTGGTTCATATTCGCTTGTATTCAAGTCTCTCACCTTGTAACAAACAAACCCGAACTCCACGTCCCTGTCAGTTGCACCCCTCTCTTTCCTCTAACAGCCCAACTTGTTAAACCACTGGCCCACAATGGTTGTGTCCCACCCCACCCTCCGCAGCATGCACACACACACACTCCTGTGCCCACCACAGTCCCCATGCAGCCCCTATGACACTGCACTTGTTGAGGCCACTCTGACCTCCCTGCTGGTTCCTCCAGGAGCCACCTCTAGCCTGCAGCCACCACTTCCTGTCTGGCCTCTTCCCACCCTCAGCCCTGTCCACAGCCACACAGCGGCCAGAGGGACCCAAATCTGCCCAGGTTCCTCCCCTCCTCACACCCTGCGAGCAATTGTTCAGGGTAACATCCCAACTCCCTGGGCTGGCTCCACTGCCCCCACCACCGTTTATTGAATGGATGGGTGGATGGATGGGATGGATGGTTGGAGATGGATGGATGGATGGATGGATGCTGGATGATAGATGAATGGATAAGTGAGACATGGATGAAAGATGGATAGAGGCTGGATGGATGATGGATGGGTGGATAGATGAGCATGTCAAGGACAATATATCCTAACACTCAGAGCTGGTTCAGAACCCCCCAGATTGTGCCAAACTTTCCCTGCCCAACCAGCAGATCTTCACCCCAAGAGAAGACAAATCTCAGGATGAAGTACAGGATGAAGTACAGGATAAGCCCTACTGTTATGGAGACCTGGCCAGCCCTTTTGCCTGCTCTTTACAGCCATGACCCTATGAGGTGGGTCTCTTGGTCTAAAACTACAGTCAAGGATATGGTGGCTCCAAGCAGCCCAGTGGGTGGCCAAACTGGACGGACACCCAGCCTGCCTGGCCCAGAGCTGTGAACATGAGCAGGGTGCCCCTGGCAGGGGCTGCTCACATGGAGCTGTGCTGAGGGTTCTTCCCAGCTGAAAGCCATGGGTCGAGGCACCCAGAATAAGCTCCTGAGGCTTGCACAGTGATGCTAATACTACCTATAATACCACCACACGCTGTTGCCACAGCTCCGAGCAATGACTCAGCCCTGAGGTCCAGGCCAGCCCCCCACCCGCCTCACCGGGTTTCACCCTGCCACAGCTCCTCGGGCTGCTATGGCTTCTCCCTACATGACAGAGGAGGAAGCTGAGGCTCGCAAGGTGCTGTGAGCTGCCCAAGGTGCCCCCATCCCGCCACCAGCAGAGACAGGCTGGACCCTGGGATCTCGTGGGCCTCCTCCATGTCTCCCAAGCTCCAGCAGCTTCTCTGACCCTCCCGGGGGTTGCCGCCCCCACCTCTCCCTGCACAATATTGATTTTGATTCAGCCCAACCCTTTGACTTGAAATGGCCTCCCTTTTTCAATTTCCCTCACCACAAGCAATAACATCCATGAAATCAAGGTTTAATGCATTAATTACTTGTGAGGTTTTTTCTGATATTCATTAAAATAAATACATGACTGGTGAAATATAGAATATTAATGTTGGCCCATGCACCACTTGTGATCACCTCTCAGAACCCCCTCCCTGGGAGACTCCACAGCTGCTGCTGGAGAAGAGCAGAGAGAGAGGAGGTGGCATCTGAGCAGTGAAGCCGGTCTGGCCTCTCCCAGCCCAGCCCAGCCCAGCCCAGGACAGCGGCAGTTCTTTCTCCTGGGGAGGCCCCACCCTCACCTGCTGCCTCAGGCTGGGCCTTGGCAAAGAGAAACACCAGGACAGCTGGTGGCGTGCCTGCTGACCACCAGCCACATGAGGGAGGACCCTAGGGGAAGGGACCAGAAGGTTGTGATGGCCCCAGTGGGATGCCTATGGGAGTGCTCACCACGTCCACTCCCTGCCAGTCCTGGCTCCTGGAGGAAGCCCCAGGCTTGGGACAGATTTCCTGGCTCTGCACCAAACACAGGAGAGAGGCGGGGAGGGATTGCTGTCCACAGGCCAAGGACTCCTGCCAGGAATGAAAGCAGGAAACTGCAAGGGAAAATTTGATACCAAGAGGAGGGGAAAAGCCTTCCCCACTGTGCTCACACACCCAAGCAGCAGCTGCGCCAACCATGGGGGCAGCGGGGAGGGAGGTGGCAGGCAGAGAGGCCCCAGGTGGGAGTGAAGTCTGCAGGACTGGGAAGGGAGTCAGCCAACACGGTAGAGGGGATATGACCAAGCTGGACGGGGGTCCAGAGGTGGAATCAGGGGAGCCAGGATCCCAGTCTAGGAAGGGGTTTCCTCCTGGAAGAAGAAAGACTCTGGGATCAAGTAGGGTAGACAGGCTGAGTTCAAGTCCCAGAGCCTCTACTTGTCTCTGTAGGCCCCTTCTGGCCTCTGAGCTTCACTTTACCCAACCTGTACAATGAGGATAATCATACTTCCCTAAGTGGTTGTAAGAAATAAACAAGGTTAGCACTCTTAGGACAAGGCTTAGCCCATAGTAGGGCTTCCCTGCTGGTTCAGATGGTAAAGAATCTGCCTGCAATGCAGGAGACCTGGGTTTGATCCCTGGGTTGGAAAGATCCCCTGGAGGAGGGCATGGAAACCCACTCCAGTATTCTTGCCTAGAGAATCCTCATGGATAGAGGAGCCTAGTGGGCTACAGTCCTTGGGGTTGCAAAGAGTCTGACATGACTGAGCAACAAAGCACAGCACAGCATAGCATAGCCCATAGTAAGCACAGATATGTGCTAGCTAGTCACAGAGTTATACATGTAATTACTATTTATAGTTATACTGTAAGTGTATTATTGTACATTTATTTATATATTTATATACTGACATAATATATTTTTGTTGTTGTTGTTCAGTCACTCAGCCATGTCCAACTCTATGCAGCCCCATAGACTGCAGCCTGCCAAGTTTCCTTGTCCTTCACTAACTCGCGGAGTTTGCTCAAACTCATATAAATTGAGTCATATTATTTATATATTTATTTATTTATTATTTGCATAATTATATGACTTATTTATTTTATGTCTTAATGTGTTATATATAAGTATATAGTTATACTATGTACATTGTGAAGTGAAGTGAAAGTCGCTCAGTCATCTTCCCGCCAGTCCTGGCTCCTGGAGGAAGCCCCAGGCTTGGGACAGATTTCCTGGCTCTGCACCAAACACAGGAGAGAAGCGAGGAAGGATTGTAGTCCATGGAATTCTCCACGCCAGAATACTGGAGTTGGTAGCCTTTCCCTTCTCTAGGGGGTCTTCCCAACCCAGGGATCGAACCCAGGTCTCCCACTGAAGAGACCTCCCATTGAAGACGGATTCTTTACCAGCTGAGCCACAAGTTAACACACCATAAATTGCAGTTTATAAATTACGTTTTATTATTATCACTAAAAGGCTAGGGGAACCAAGGGAGCAGATATGCTCTGTGTGGCCTGGATGCCTTCATTCTTTCCCACTTTCATTCAACACACAGGATTCTCAAGAGCAACTTGGAGCAACTCTGCCCCAAGAGGCAGAGTTGTGCTCATTCTAGGCCATGACTGCACAGTCACAAGCCCTCAGGTGGGTACCTTAGAAAGGACAGAGGGGCTGTAGCTGTGAGGGTGCCGGGGTTCCAAGGTCAGTTCCCAGGGACGACGTGCCTCGTGTCCACTTGGGGCAGCCCGCGATAGCATCGGTGCAATGAAGCTCAGGGTGGTGGAGGACTGGCCATGGTCACATGGGGTCTGAGCACAGGCAGGGTGGCCACCGTGTAGACCGTCCCCCTGCAGAGCCCCCTTGCCCCATCACTGGGCCAGGCAGCCACTCACACTTTACAAGGCGGCAGGAGACACAGAAAGGATCCGCTTCAGGCCCTGGGACCTGGGGAGGACGTGGAGGGTTATGCCCTGACCTGTTAGCAGATTTTCATGAGGGAGGAAAGGACCATTCTTTTTTTTTTTTTTTTTTGCCATGTGGGATCTCAGTTCCCCAACCAGGGACTGAACCCATGTCCCCTGCACTGGGAATGCAGATCTTAACCACTGGACCACCAGGGAAGTCCCAGGAAAGGACTGTTCTAGATGTGAAGAGATGTGCTTCCTCCTTGAGGCCCTCAGGGGTGATCTGTGATTGAGACGGGGCTCCTGGAAGACCTGTGACTGAGACAGGGGTCCTGGACCCAAACCCCGGCGAAAATGCAGCTTCTGTCTTGAGCCCCTTGGGCCCCTCGCCCTGCACTGGGCACTCACACACTGGCTCCTTTCAGTCTTCACACCCCAGCCAGGAGGAAGTCATTCTCCCCACTTCCTAGGTGAGCAAACTGAGACTCAAACTGAGGAGCCCAAAGACACGCAGCGCAGGAGGGACAGCACTGGGACCTGGATTGTGAGGTGTCTTGGGGCCCCCAGTCACCTCTGCCCCAGGGTCTCTAATAAACCCTTCCCCGGGCTGCAGTTATTTTTGGCTTGAGAACATATACCTGATTTAGGGACAGAAGACTTGACCACTGCCCACCGAAACAAGACAGGGTAGGGGAACAGGAAAATGTCTCCTGGGGGGCCTCCTGCTTAGCCCCCACCCTGCCCCAACATTCAGGACTGAGCTGCCACCCCTAGTTCAGCAAAGCCCCTGGACAGGCCCTACGAGGCAGGAGGTGACTCCAGCCCAGGCCCTTCTCAGGGTTCAGAGCAAGCAATAAGAATGGGAAGATAACACCCACCTCTGAGACTGACACCCACAGTCTGCCCTCCTGGGAGCCCATGTGTGCAGGAGGGGGGTGCAGTTTAAAGGGATTAGAGTAGGTGCCACTGAGTGTGACGAGTGATGGAACTGCCCCAGCTCACAGGAAGGCGCGCTGAACCCCATTCCTGGGCTGATGGTGCCATCCTGTGGCCAGCTTCCACCATAGCAGCCCCAGGTCTGCAATTCCAGCCCCAATACAATCCCTTAACTCCAAGGTCCAAAGTGATCCTTGAGATCTTCTTGCCCAGTGTCAGGGGTCCATTTCACAACTGGGCAAACTAGGTCACCCAGGTAGCAGCAAAGGCTGAGTGGATGCAGCAGGAAATAGTCCAACGGGTCTGAACAACAGCCAGACGGTACACCACCTAGAATGCTCAAGCATTTTATCTAAGCATTATATCTCCAAGATAACAGGGAGCCTGAGAAGGTTCTTGAGCAAGGGTGTATGTGTGACTGATCAAATGTTCATTGTAGGACAATCACTCTGCTATCAGTGTGCGGAATGGACTGAAGAACAAGGCGGGAAAGCCAGTTAAGCTGCTATGGTCCCAACCTGTGGAGGAAGAACTAGAACTTCCTTTCATCCTAGGGAATCTGAACCCCAAATAGATCCCCATTCGTGGAAAAAAAAAATATTTAAAAAGATCACTAAGAAGTTTCCATTAGAAATTGCATGTATATTTCAAAGCACCTAACGGATGATCCAAAAAAGGTAATTCAGTGAGTGATCTAAATCTGATTCTAATCCTAAATGTGCGAAGGCTGCACATGTCCCCACCAGAGCCGTCCCCTCCCCAGGCCAACAGAGCTTGCCGGCGGCGGAGCCCCCTCCCTTTCTCCCCTCCTTCCCTCCCCCACCACGCAGCCGCTGGGAGCGGGGAGGCAGCACACTCACTTGGCAGGAGGCTCTGAGCATCTCCTGCCTCCTCCCATATTAACTGCATTTGTATCTGGAACAGATGGGGTGTTGGGGCTTCCCCACCCTCTACCATTTTTCACAGCGCATTGGTTCAGGAGAAAATCGTGTAATTAAAAGAGGAGAAATGCAAAACAATCCCCTTAGCGGGCTTTGCCATCTTCCCTCCCTTGTAAATCCATTAATGAACTGTAATTACAAAGACAAACCCTTTATTGAAACCTGGTAACCAATTCACTGGGGGACCAAGAGTCTCCTATTGTCAGCCAGGACCTGAGGAAAGAAAGAAAGAAAAAAAAACCTAATTAGTTTAGTTCTGTTTATCTATACAAAAATTTAAAAAATATATATCAAAAATATCAGTTACAGAGTAACTTGCCGTCTGCCAAAACACTGCAGCTGCCCTGGGGAGATGCTGGTTTTCCTTCTTTCTGGGACTTGTTTATAACCTTCTGTTAATCAAACTGAAAGCAGAGAGATGGGGGGAAATTACAGAGAGGGGGCAGAATGGCAAGGGGACCTGGAGTAGCTGTGGGCAGAATTGAGATGAGCAAGCCGCAAGAGTTTGGATTTGAAAGATCTCAGGATGCCAGTCCCTGCCTTCCTTGGAGTCTGAGACGTGGTCCTTTATGAGCTCACCCCCCACCCCACCCCCATGCCCCCCATGCAGGGAAGAATGATGTGATCCATGGAGCTGTTCCAGCAGGGGTTCCATGCGTCCCTTCCCACACGAGTTGGGACTATTCATTAGTTCTGCCTGCCCTGCTCCAGGCCCCTGCCTCTCACAACCCCTCCTCCTGAAGAACCACTGCTAAGTCGCTTCAGTCTGATTCTTACAACCGACTGTAGGCTCCTCCAGGCTCCTCTGTCCATGGAATTCTCCAGGCAAGAATTGTAAGAGTGGGTTGCCCTTTCCTCTTTCAGGGGGAATCTTCCCCACCCAGGAATCAAACCCGCATCTCTTACATCTCCTACATTGGCAGGCGGGTTCTTTACCACTAGCGCCACCTGGGAAACTCAGGTTTCTGGACCTAGAGAATCCCTTGCAGCCAACTCACCCATCATAGAGGAAAAGCAGAGCCCCAAGCCTGGCCAGTCACAGCCTTGTCTCCCCCTGGCCACAATGATGGCTCAAGGGTGAGTGGAGGACCCAGTCAGATCCAAGGGGACTGAACTGTAGGAATGGCCACACACTTGGAGCGGGCAGAGGGTCAGTGCAGAGTTCATGGGCTGTCTCCAGGAGAGGACGTGCCTGGGCCTGAGGCCATGGAGATGGAGACCAGAGTCAAGAGTGGAGAGAGACCGAGGCTTGACAACATTGTGATCCCTGCACCTGCCCCCCGACCCCACCCCACCCCACCCCACCCCATCCCACTCCCTGCAGCACCTTCAGTCACTGGATCCCACCAACTCCCTTCTCGGGCTTAAGCTGCTTGGTGTGGACTTTCTGTCACTTACCGCCAGGAGCTCTAACACCCTCTTCTGCCCCAGGGTGCCTGTGCTTCTCCCTGTGTCTTACTCTCCCTCCAGGCATGGAATTCCTCAGGCAGGAATGTTGGAAACAGGAAGCAGTCCCCCTTCCCCACCCCAGCATAATGGCCATATCCTGGGCACGCACCCTTCTCCAATTGTTGCTTTCATAGAAAACCCTGAGGCTCCAGGTCCCCAAGCCACCTCAGCTCAGCCTGGACTGGGGCCAAAGCCAGGCCTGACGAAAATAGCGTCAGGCCCCCTGGTTCTAGCCTCTGAGC
Source organism: Bos grunniens (assembly GCF_055505025.1). Taxonomy (NCBI): domain Eukaryota; kingdom Metazoa; phylum Chordata; class Mammalia; order Artiodactyla; family Bovidae; genus Bos; species Bos grunniens. The sequence continues at coordinate 14,169,245 of NC_141166.1, forward strand.
TGTGGCCTCCCCCAGCCTTCGTTCTGGGAACCCTCCCTAGCACTGGGTTCTGAGCCTTCTCCATGGCTGGCCCCTTCTCCAACCCCAGTCTGTTGAGGAGGCCCTTACTCCCTGCCTGGCCCCCACCAGTCCTCACCTCTGGGGTCCGACCCTGCCCCCTCTGCCCTCCAGCCTCAGGCTCCTCCACGACCAGGTTTACCCTCAGCCAGACCGTGAGCCTGCTGACTGCCAGGGCTAGGGGCGGGAGGGAGGTCACTGGGGTCTGCCAAGCACCTACTTGGGCTTGACATCTGTTATCACAAGCAGCAGAGCTCAGTATGGGCTGTTCTTAAGAAAAGCCTTACCGTCAGATAAACCAAGGAATCAGCTCTTCCGCTGACTCGGACAAGTCCCATCACACGGAACAGTCATACTGCCTCCGAGGGTCACTGCACAGATGCATCGGGGCCTCCAGCACCATCTTCAGAAGCAGTTTCTCAACTCTCCCCAAAATGTTTAAACCAGCCCGGGTCTCACTGCCTCACCCCGACAGGCAGATCAGCTGCCTGCACCCAACCCAGCTTAGGGATGTGACATGGATGTCTGGTCCATGCCCATCCCAGCTGAGGTCTCTTCTCAGCCCAACTCACACTCCATCTGAGGATTTGTAAGAGAAACAGGAGTGCTAACTGGTAATTTATAAATCTGGTCCCTTTACCTCCTCACTTAAAACACTTCCATGGCTTCACATCCCACCACAGATGGAGCCCTTGCCCAGTCTGGTCTTGGGCCCTGTCCCTGTTCCTGACTGTCCCCCGTCCCCCAGGTAGACCTGCATCCAGACCCTTGGAGGACCACATGCCTTTCTGCCTCAGGGACCTTGCACGTGCTGTTCCCTCTTCTTGACATGTTCTTCTCCACCACCCCTTTCACCTTCCTCTTAAACCACCTTCAGATCCATGCTCAAGTCCACCTCTTCCAGGACACCTCCCCACCCCTGCATGACTTGACTGGACCCTCCGTTATGAGCCCCGGTGGCATACCCTTGATCAAAGAAACATTGGCTTATCAAACAAGCATTATACATTTGGTTTAATTATTAAAGAAAAGGGTCTGTTGACTAGAAGTAAAGAAAGTACGTGTTAGTTGCTCAGTCGTGTCAGACTCTTTGCAACCTCGTGGACTGTAGCCTGCCAGGTTCCTCTGTCCATGGGAGTCTCTAGGCAAGAATACTGGAGTGGGTTGCCACTTCCTCCTCCAGGGGATCTTCCTGACCCAGGGATCAAACCCTGGGAAGACACAAGTCTCCTGTGTCTCCTTGCATTGGCACGTGAATTCTTTTCCACTGAGCCACCTGGGAAGCCCTTTGGCCTTTGAGGATGCTTAGTATATGTGGAAGGAAGGAGGGAGCAATCAGACAAGAACTGTCCCTGCAACCCCACAGCCTGACTCATGGCTCCCTTCCTCCCCCGAGCCCTCCACGCCTCCCCCGCAACATGTGGCTTTTCAGCTCCTCTCTCCCTCCCTACACAACTCACTTTCCAGATTTCCCCTGCAGGGCTTTCCCCTGCAGGCCCAGCCCTCCCACTCCCCTCAAATCCCCCTCTGCTGCCTCCTCCAGGGATTCCTGCAGAGCTGGCCACACCCATACCAAGCCCTCTGTCTGCCTACATGATGACCACTGGGAGAAGCGTGCTGTTGCCCTGCTTACTGTTGAGGAAGCTGACATCAGAGAAAGTAGGAATTTGTTCAAGGCAAAGGGGTTGCAGGGGACTCACGCCAGGGATGTGTGACTCCAAAGACAACCACCTGCCATCACCTCCCCATGGGACATTTCCTTGAACCTTGGGGCCCAATACTTGGTCTCTGCCAGGCCAGAGAGGTTCCCCCTGGGTACTTTGCTATCTTCGTTTCTTTGATTTCATCAAGGAAGTGTTCACAGCTTTGGGTCTTTGAGTGCACACCACCTGCTTCCTTGGAGATTTCTCCTCATTTATTCCATGTTTCTGGATCATCTCTCCATCTAACAGATGAAGAACTAAGGTCCACAGGGAGACAGGGTGACTTGTGCAGGTTCATATAGGCAGAAATAAGTGTGGCTGGAATGTCACCCATGAACACGGGGACCTCGGTCTGTTTTGTTCTCTCTCTCTCTAGCACCCAGAGAAGGGCCTGGCATTGGTGCAGTACAAGTTTGCCAAGTGACTGTGTGATAGAGTGGCCACTGTTCCCAGAGGCCCCCAGGCTGGTACCCCTCCCTGCCTGGCCTCCTGAGCCTTGGCCCTCAGGCTGTTGCTCACACCAGAGGGAAGGCTGTGCTCGCCTCAGCTTTCTGCTGGGGCCAGAGGATGGGCACCTGCTAACGTAACACAGAGGGGCCAAGCTCCCTGCTGAGGAGCAGAATGCTTGCAGGGAGCCACGGTGCACCCTCTGGGGTGGCCTCCCAGCAAGTGGCACAGCCACTGGAGGCCAAGTGGCCACAGCATCTCAAGGGACACCAGTGCCAGATGGGAGCAAGGGAGGTGTTGAGGAGCTGACAGGTGTGGGTGTGTTCCTGAGGCCAGGAAGCCACCCCCAGATGGCATCAGTGATGCCAGCTCCACTCCGGATGCAAAGTGTGGGTGGGCACCACACTGAATGCCTCCTATTTTTTCCTTATTCACATCCTGCAACCTCATAACGAGGCAAGGCTAGTAGTTTTCTTCCACATTTGTAGCCTGCGGGACTCAGGTGAAAGGCTCTGCCAAGTTAGCAGGCCACAGAGGAGCCAGAAGCCAGGATGCTCCAGTCACTTCCCAGAATTGAAAGCGGAGAACCAGAAGACCAAGGCCTCACATGGGTTGGGGGGAGATGCAGGTGAGGAGACAGCCAAGTCAGGGCTTTTGCGTTGCATGAAACAGAAAGTGATTTGACCATGTTTAACTTTGCTGAGGTTCACTGGGTGTCTCATGCATGGCCAGGCAGGGACTGCAGCCAGGCCCAAGTAGGGGGCCAGTGAATGACCCCAGGTGGTAAATTAAATATGGCCACAAATTCCTTGTCCCTCTCCCCCCATGGAGAAGAGGTGAAGTTTATCTCTCCACCCTTGAACTTGAGCTAGCCTGTAACTACTTTGACCAACAAAATGCAGTGGAAGTCATACAGGGCCAATTTGGGCCTCAGAAATTTCTGGAAGCCCTGAGCTGCCATGTAAGAAGTCCAGTTCCCCTGCTGAAGAGCCCATATGGAGAAAGTAAGGCCCTGAGACTACATAGAGAGGGAGACAGACAAAGACAGGGACCCAGTCTGACAACTGTCTCCACCGAGGCAGCAGTCGTGGGCGTGGGCCACACTATATGCTCCAGCCTGGTGGGGACTCATCACTGCAGCCGCAGCCAACACCAGGTGGAGCAGAAGAACCACCCAACTGAGCCCAATCAGTCAGAGAGTCACACAATAACAGGTGGTTGCTTCAAGCCACTAAGGTGGCTTGTTGACTTTGGGGTGGTTTGTTTTACAGCAACAGGTCACTGAAACAGCCTTAGACCAGAAGGCCATCAGCAACTCAGCAAATGCTACTTTTCTCCCTCCTGAGGAGGGCAACCACGAATCTCAGCCTTTCAGCACACCTGGAAGAAGAGAGACAGCCCAGCTCCAGCAGCAGCTGCCCCGTAACTAGGGTCCACACTTCGAAATTCCCAGAAGAGAGGCAGCAATTGGCCCAACTTGAGTCACGTGACCCCCTCTGACCAATTAGCTGAGTCCAGGAGCCAAGGTTATCCTGTATTCACATTACCCTGCCGCCCTGCCCCCATGGACATGCTGGGGGTGGGTTGTGGGGATAATCTCAGGAGGCAAGAAGTGTGGACTGAGCAATTGCCACAGGGGCTGTAACAAGGAGCCTCTTCAGATGAGAAAAAATCCTCATCCAGAGATTGGCACAAAAAAAGGGCTTTGCCAATTTGGCTGTGCCAAGGGTAAAAGCTGTGCAAGGCTGTATGACTTTTACATTGCTCTTAGAAGGTTGTGCTGTTTTTACCAACACACAGGTTAGTTCCTGGGTGTTGCTGGTGGTGTTGGTTCTACCTCCTTGATCTTCCTTCTAAGGAAGATCTTTCAGGATGGTCTGAGCTTCTTATAAAAGCCTTTTACAAGCTCTCAAGTATGAATCTAGTACTTATGCTAAAGGTGCTCCATTAAACAAGAATGGGTTCCAAGCTCCCCTGGGGGAGGTACAGAAATGAGACTCCATGGTGGTCAAAGACGTTCCTGGTACTGTCCCTGAGGTGGAGGCTGCAACTGTCTGTGTTGGGCATGGGGCTGAGGCTGCTGACCAGGAAGCAAGAGAGAGAACTCCAAGGGAGGGTGTGGTGCGGGGCAGAGGGCAGAGGGCCAGCCCGGGCTCAGGCTGCAACCCTGCTCATCACCAACCTCACACACACACACTCACTCACTCATCCCAGGGGCTCCTGGCAACCTAAACCTCTCAACTGAGGTAACAGGGCACCCTGCCCAATGGAAGAGACGGGACTGTGTCTTTCCCACAGGCCACCACCTCCCCACCACCTGACACAGGCATAGGCTCTTTGTGTGTTGCCTGAATGAATGATGGATGGATGAATGAATGGACGGATGGATGGAGAGTCTTCTCTGGTGCCACTGCCCTTGTTCTCTGATGCCTTTTTCTCTTGATGTCTCAAAGTCCCAGATTCAAGAGCCCTGTCTCTCCAACGAGCTAGTCATCTTGTCACTCAGACACTAGGGTTTCCCATCTGTAAAATGGGAATGACTCAAGTTTGTTCTGGGTAAGGTTGCTGGGAGGATGAACAGAGATCTCATCAATGAATCTGTAACTGAAAAGTCAAGACAGACACGCGTGGGTTGGGGAGCAGTGGCCATCTTCCCTGCTGACACCATTGCTGAGTTCCTCCGAGCAAACTCATCGCCTGCCACCCCCACAAGTTCTTCCTCCTGCCGCCCAAATGACCACAAGGCCACCAGCCTCATTCAGTGCTTACGTTAAATCACATTTAATGGTTTTTCAAAAGGGAATACAGAAACCAGAAAAGAAATTCACAGCACTCACAGTCAAGAAAGAGTGAACTGAAAAAAAAAAAACAAACAGGAATATATTAAGCTTTTGATTAAAAAAAAAAGCAAACGCAGTTCCTCCCACACTCACCCCTGTGTTCTCACTCATGTTCCTAGTCACATGCCTACCCTTGGGTGTACACACACACACCCGCGTGCGCTCCCGAACAGGCACACTCTCCCAGCACACACACTCAAACACACACTCCGCCCAGGCTCGAAGGGTGAGAGAGGAAAAAGCCCAGTCCTGTCCTGGGACCCCACCTCCCAAAGCCCTCTCACTGAACTAGCAAACCTAGACTAAACTTGGGCTCCAGGGGACACACGCAGGGCTCCGTGAGCTGCACTGCGGACAGGCGGGCTTAGACGATTCTGTTCTCCAGGACGGCCAGCCGCTTACTCACGGCTTCCAGTGGACTGGGAGTTAAGGAGAGGCGAGGGCTGACTGGAGCAGGGCGGTGACGGGGTGGCACCTGCACTCCGGAACCCGCTTCCAGGACTTTCTCTCATCCCTCCCCATAGCGTGTGCTTTCGCCAGGGTCAAAACTTACCCATCCACGGCCCTCAGGAGGGTGCTTTCCAAAAACAAGCCAGCAGTTACGGCGGGTCTGGAAAGCCCAGCCCTGCCCAGGTGCAGGTTTAGGCCTGCTGGGTACCCGCCTAGTCCTGCCTGAGCCCGGGGAGCTGTGCGGGGTGCAGCCCCATCTGAGAGGAGTCTGGTGAGTTAGGCAGGTCACCGAGCGCCTAAGAAAGCGGAGTCCAGAGGCACCACGTTTTCCCGAGCATATCCAGGACTCCGTGTGTGCCCAGCTTCTAGCTCTTGGTTTCTGCCTCTCCCTTGTCAGTACCAAAGCCAAGGCCAGCCTCCCGGGCCAGGATCCAGCCCGTCTTCAGCAGGAGCCTGCCCGACCCCACCACACAAGGGGCAAGGCTCTCTCCTCCCCGCCACCACAGGGCCCTCCTGACCGCTCCCTCTCCTCGCAGAGGCTTCTGGGAAAGGATATGCTTCCGGGTCAGGGCCTGCAGCAGCTTCTCCACTTTGGTCTGGAATTTCACAATGGATTCGCAAGCACACGGGTCTTCCTCTGGGGTGGGCAGAAAGTGGGGAAAGGGAAAGGAGCTGGTGAGTGGCTGCCTGCCAGGGAGGCGGGTAGTCACTGCTCAGGGCCAGAACTGGAGCGCCTTGGGGGAGTGTGGGGCCTGGGAGATGCGAGAAGGCAGAGAGACATGTAGAGTTCCTGAGACAGAGCTCCCAGGAGTGACGGAGGGGGCCATCCCTGAATGTCTTCCTGACCCCTCAAAACCCTGATAAAGAACTCCAAAACAGCCTCCCCAATGCTGACCACCTACGACGTGCAGGACGCTGTAGTCGGGGGCCCCGAGGTCATCTTGGTGACTCCTCACTCCAACTCTTTGGGTTTGTTATCAATCCCGTTTTACAAACGAAGAACTCAAGAAGGTAAACAACTTGCCCAGAGCCAGCAGCTAGTTAGTGTCAAAGCAAACATGCAAACCCAGGCCTGTCTGACTGGGGAATCTACACTCTTTACCACTGGGAACCAGGAGAGGAAGCAGGGTTCAAATCCTGGCTCCTCCAGTTACTCAGTTGTTCCACCCCTCTGGCCTTGGTTTTCCTGTCTCTAAAATGGGGATAACAATATTCCTACCAAATAGGATTAAATGATTTCACATTTGGAGAGCACTGAGAACAGTGCCGCTTGTAAAAGAGCATTCAGTACATGTTTGCTGGCTGTAAAAAATCAGACCAAGGACAAGAGGAGAGTGAAAAAGCTGGCTTAAAACTCGACATTCAAAAAACGAAGATCATGGCATCCATTCCCATCACTTCATGGCAAATGGAGAAACAATGGAAACAGTGACAGACTTTATTTTCTTGGGCTCCAAAATCCCTGCAGATGGTGGCTGCAGCCATGAAATTAAAAGATGCTTGCTCCTTGGAAGAAAAGCTATGACCAACCTAGACAGCATAGTAAAAAGCAGAGACGTTATTTTGCTGACAAAGGTCCGTCTAGTCAAAACTATGGTTTTTCCAGTCATGTGTACATTCCAGTCACGTATGGATGTGAGAGCTGGACTATAAAGAAAGCTGAGCAGCGAAGAATTGATGCTTTTGAACTGTGGTATTAGAGAAAACTCTTGAGAGTCCCTTAAACTGCAAGAAGATCAAACCAGTCAACCCTCAAGGAAATCAGTCCTGAATATTCATTGGAAGGACTGATGCTGAAGCTGAAACTGCAATATTTTGGCCACTTGATGTGAAGAATTGGCTCATTGGAAAAGATCCTAATGCTGGGAAAGATTGAAGGCAGGAGGAGAAGGGGATGACAGAGGATGAGATGGTTGGATGGCATCACCGACTCGATGGACATGAGTTTGTACAAACTCCAGGAGATAGTGAAAGACAGGGAAGCCTGGCGTGCTGCAGTCCATGGGGTCGCAGAGTCGGACACGACTGAGTGACTGAACTGAAAAGTCAGATTGGTCAGCCCTCCTCCCAGTTCTGCCAACTCATGATGCTATCCCAGCTCCTGTTTTCCCCATCCATATCTAGTCCAGGATGGTTACACAAACAGACACCCACACGTATCATCAGAGCCCCACCTCCTCCTCCCACTGGTGCCCTTTCTGGTCTCACTCACCCACACAGATCCTCTTCTGCAACTTCTTGCCAATCTGGTTGATGGTCTTGAAGTCAGCTGTGTAAAAATAGTGCTCTGCCACGGGCTCTGAGGCGATTTCCCTCAGCTCATCCTCCACGGCATTGCCCACACCCACAGCAAACATTTTAAAGCCTGCCAAGAGGAACAAGGTGAATAATGGTGGCCATGGGGACAGGCAGCTTCCCTGACAGCTCAGTTGGTAAGGAATCCGCCTGCAATGCAGGAAACCCCGGTTCAATTCCTAGGTCAGGGAGATCCTCTGGAGAAGGGATAGGCTACCCACTCCAGTATTCTTGGGCTTCCTTTGTGGCTCAGCTGGTAAAGAATCTGCCTGCAAAGCAGAAGACCTGGGTTTGATCCCTGGATTGGGAAGATCCCCTGGAGAAGGGAAAGGCTACTCTCTCCAATATTCTGGCCTGTATAGTTTATGGGGTTGCAAAGAGTCAAACACGTCTGAGTGACTTTCACTTCACTTCACTTTCACCATGGGGACAGGCAACCATGGCTAAATCTGGGGAATGCCCAGGCAATCAAACCCGTCACCTCCTGGTGGCAGATGCTGGAATTGCAGGCACAATGCCTGGGACAAAGACATTGAGGAAATCAACATTTACTGAGATGCTACAATATATCAGACTTGTACTGACTCCTTGTACTGAGAACTTTGTAATCTCATGTAACCCTTATAATATCCATCTACTGGTTGCTATTATTTTCATTTAATAGGTGACAAAGCTGAGACTCAGGCTTGTCCCAAAGTGGGGTTGCCTGCCAACAGATGGTATGCTCTTGGGAATATTCAACTGGAAAAGTTCCAAGCCTCACTTACCAAAAGGCCATCAGAACAATCCACTTACTCTTCTGGGGCTTCAGTTTTTTCATCAGTATAAGAAAGAGTTGGACAAACCTCATTTATATCGAACCTGGGTTTAGGGCACTCATCAGAACAGACCTAAGCTAAACTGAAACTGAGCTGTTCCATGAGCACCCCTGGCCACTGGTGGTGTTCAGGGTCCCAGCAGCACCTACCAAGGTCCTTGGCTTTCTTGGCAGCATCGTTAATGTAGTCCTGGCTCCGGCCATCAGTGAAGACAATGCCCACCTTCTGGGCACCAGGCCTAGCCCCGCTGGACACAGTGAAGGAATTGTCGATGAGGTACTTGAGGGCAGCCCCAGTCATGGTGCCCTTCTCCATGTAGGACATGTTCCGCACGGCTGCCTTGATGTCCTTCTTGGTGTGGAAGCGGCCCAGTGGGAACTCCTGGCGCACAGAGCTTGAGTACTGTACCAGCCCCACCTGGGCCAACTTGTCCGATACATCCAGCGTGTCCACAATCTGGTTGATGAACTTCTTCACCAGCTCAAAGTTCTCCGGCCGCACACTCTTGGACCCATCAATGAGGAAGACCAGGTCAGTAGCCGAACTGCCCCCGCCACCGTTGCAGACTGGAGAGGGTAGGAAGGCAGTGAGGTGAAGCTTAAGGACACAGTCATTCATCCCAGCCAGTGGCTGGGTACCCACCACACCCAACAGCTGTTCAGAACATCATCCCATTTGGGCCTCAGAACTCCCTCTGGGCAGCCTAACCTCCAGCATTGAAACTTGAAGCTCTAAACAGGGTTAAATCACACAACTCAGAAGTAGTGGCACCAAGATGTGAGTTCAAGACTATGTAACTCCTTCTACCACACTAAACCCACCATCCACAGTGGCAAAAAGAGGGACAGTGAGAAGAGAACTGCAAACATCAAACTGTAGAAGACATCTCTTTCTTTTAAATTGGAGGATAATTGCTTTACAATGTCGTGTTAGTTTCTGCTGTACAACAGCATGAATCAGCCATATGTATACACAAGCCTCTTGAGCCTCCCTCCCACCCCTCTAGGCATCATAGGGCACTGAGCTGAGCTCCCTGTGCTCTACAGTAGCTTCCCCTGCCTGCCTGCTCAGTCACTAAGTCGTGTCCAACTTTTTATGACCCCAGAGACTGTGCAGTCCACCAGACTCCTCTGTCCATGTGATTATCCTGGATAGAATACTAAAGGGGGTTGCCATTTCCCCCTCCAGGGGGTCTTCCCGACCCAGGGATCAAAGCTGTATCTCCTGCAGTGCCTGTATGGGCAGGCAGATTCTTTACCACTGAGCCACCCGGGAAGCCACAGCAGCTGCCCACTAGCTATCTGCTCCACACATGCGAGTGCATACATGTCAATACTACTCTCTCAATTCATCCCACCCTTTCCTTCCCCCTCTGTGTCCACAAGTCCACAGAAGATATCCATTGCAGATTGGTCCAGAGGCAAGGAGCAGGGAGGCTCGGGTGGGCTTCCTGGGGACTGGTCAAGGCCCCATCCCCTCCCCACCACCCTCCCCAGGCTGCCTGTGTCCGGCCCACTGACCATTGCAGGTCTTGCCGTCACTGTTCAGGGTGAAGCCCTCGCGGCAGGCACAGGTGTAGGAGCCCGGGGAGCTGACGCACACCTGCTCACAGTCATGGTCACCCGTGGCACACAGGTCTGACACCACTGCAGGGACGAGAGGAGACAGAAGCACACGGTCACCGGCCCTTGGATATCTCAGCCAGAATCGCCCCTCATAAGCTCAGGGTCACTCAGGCCCTCACCCAGGTGGGGTTCCAGACCCTCAACCCAGGCCAGAATCACTGCAGCCAGGCTGACATCCCTGGAGATGGTGGCATTGCTGATAATAAACTAAAGCTTCCTGCTGAAATGATATAGGCCACAGGGGCAGGGCCTAAATCCCCTTTGTTCACTGTTGTATTCCAAATGACTAGAACAAAACACGCAGCAGTGAACACAGCACACAGAAGACGCTCAACAAATATTTGTGAAATGCCACATTCGTGGTACTGTGCATTATGGCCTAGAATTCTCAGTTAGATTCAGGCTCTTCCTAGATCTGTTTTACACGTAGAGAAGAATCCTTGCACTGCCTCCTCCACCCCGCTAAAGGTTCTGAAATTTCTCCACCCCAATGCTCAAGCCCCCTCAGACCTTCCCACATGGCAGAAGACTGGCATCCCAACCCTCCACCCCCCAACCACCACACACACACACATACACACGCCGCAGCCAAATAGCACAGGCTTTTTTAGGCCCTCCCCATGTTCCCTGCCAGGACTCTATCTCCAAAAAAAAAAAAAGGTCTTTTGAGTGTCACCTCCTCCCCAAGTCCTTCAACCTGGGACTGGGTGGGAATCAGCCCAGATAAGGCCCTGGCCCCGCCCCCAATGTGGTCTCAATCTCAGTCCCCGCCTCTTATAGGCCACCTCCTTCCCGGGCTCCGCCCCCAATTGTCCGCTCTCAGCCCTGCCCCTGCCCTGGCCCTGGCCAGACACCCGACCGCCTTTCCCCAATCTCCCTTCCCCCAGCACCACCCCCAGCCTGGCCCATCGCCTGCCCCGCGCCGCCCGCGCACAGCAGAAGGCCTCCTGGAACTTCTTGGACAGCTTCTCGATGACGCTGTAGCTCTCCACGTAGTCGACGTGCTCGTCCTGCGGCTCGCTGGCGATCTGCTGCAGCGTGGCCTTGTCCACGCGGCCCACGCCGATGGCGAACAGCTCGATGCCGCCGGCCCGGGCCCGCGCAGACACGTCCCGCACGCTGTCCTGGGGCCTCCCGTCCGTCACCACGATGACCACCTGCGACGCAGAGGAGGAACGTGCGAGAGCCTGGCCTCCCTCCCCACACTGGGTGGGCCACTTGGTCCTCCAGTAGCACCACCCCCCCCAACACCCCAGGACGGTTGACATAAGAGGAGATTGACCCGGAGGGGTGGAGTGGCAAGCCCCAGTCACACAGCTGTTCGGTGGCAGGTGGATATGACTGCCGCCACCACCAATATCAGGCCCGAGAAAAAGAACTCGAATCGTGGAAGAGGAGAAAGGTTTCTTCCGAGTGAGAGGCGTGGCTAGGTGCTCTTCCGTCTGACTAGGGCTTCTGGGTGTCTCCTCCTCCATCAGACAGCTCTGTGACCTCTGAGGGCAGAGCCACCTCCACTCCATCAGCCTGGGGGTGCTTGCGAGGGCAGGGCCAAACCTCTGTACTCAACTCCATGCAGTTCTACCTTTTGGCCACCAGAGAGAGGCAGACGCTAAAGAGTGGAAGTTTTTCCTCTCTTCTGCCCATTTTCCCTTGTATACCCTGGGAGAGAGGTGGTACCCATATAGATGCCCACGGAATGAAGGAAGATGCTGCCTTTTCTCCCTCCGTTCCTCAAGACACTAACTTCCCTAGGAAGAAAACACTTCCCCTCCCACCAGTCCCCTGTGTGCTGTATCTGGGAAAGGGCCACAAGAATGGACCCTGGTGCCGAGGCTGGCCCTCACCCACCCCCTGTCCAGCCTGCCCTAAGTCGGGTCCTCCAAACTGCTCTGTAGGAGTCTGGGACTCAGCGTCCAGCCCCTTTGGCTGCTTTTCTGCTTCTGACCTGAGTCTGCTTCTGATTCCTGAGTCTCCTCCCCTGGCCTGGATGCCCGACCCCCTGTCTTGGTGACCTGACAGGCCTGGGTTAGAAATACAACTCACCTTCCTGAGCCCATGTTTCTTTATCTGGAGAAAGGGGGTGTGGTGAGGCCCCCTGAGATGATTCTTGATAAGAAGCCAGAGAGGGCAGCACTATTTTTAGTATCCCTACCCTGGGTTCCCTGGGGAGCGGCCTTGTACAATCTCCTCCCCTCCAGAGGCCGAGGCTCCTGGCCCTGAAAACCTAGCTGTATCTCTTCATTGCCGCAGGCTGCCACGTTCCTGTGAGCCCCTACCTTGCTAATGTCGGGGGACCTGGGGCGACCACCCTCTGCATCGCTTAAGGCCTTGGTGATGGCGAACTGGATGGCCAGACCCGTCATGGTGCCCGTGGACAGCGGCTGGATGCGGCGCACAGCCTGCAGCAGCTCAGCCTTGGAGCTGTGGGCCCGCAGCGGGAACTCCTGCTTCACGGAGCTGGCGTAGTTGACCAGGCCCACGCGGGTGGCATTGGGCCCCACGTCCAGTGACTCGATGACCTGGGACAGGAACACCTTCACCTTCTCAAACTCCACGGGCCGCACGCTGCGTGAGCTGTCGACGACGAACACCAGGTCGGTGGGCCGGGTCCGGCAGAGGTGCCCTGGGAGGGGGCAGAGGTCGGGAGGATGGAGCGGAGATACTTAAGACGAAGGAACAGGGCATCAGGGGCTACTTAGATCCAGACCTGAGGCCTCAGGCAGACTAGACCAGACATGAATCAGCCTGGCTGGGTCCTGCTGTCAGCATGGGGACTCAGGCAAGCAACTTGCCAGAGGCCCCCAGCTCAGCCCATAGGAAAGACAAAGGTTCAAATGGCACCTTCACCTCTCTGAGCCTCAGTTTCCTGTCTGTACAATGGACAGGCGATCCCTTCCTTACAGAATCCTTTGAGGGCAAGCAAAAATATGTGTAAGGTGCCAGCTCAAGGCTGGGCATGTAGGGTTCTCAGAGGCAGCAAAGGAGAAGATAGCCTTCACGTCTCAGGTTTCAGCCCAGAGTGTAAACAAGAGATTCTCTTTGCCCTGCCTGGGCAGGAGGGAACTGAGGGTCGGCCCTCCGGCGGGCACAGCCTTGAAAACCAGTGCAACACCCGTCAACGTGGGCTCTTTCATCTGAGCGTCAAAGAGAATCAGCAAAGCGCACCCAGTTGGCCCCAGTCCCGCAGAGCCTGCTGGCTGGTCTCTAAGAACAGGAAAAACAGCAGGAGTTCCTCGTGGCCACCTTGGCAGTCTGATCAAGTGGGCCCCCAAGACACACCCCCAGGGAGCGATGTCTTTCCAGACAGCCTGGGAGGCAGCACCATGTGCTGGGAGGGACACAGAGCCCAAGTGGGGTAGACGGAGTCCGAGTCCTAGCTCTGTGGCCTTGGGCAGATCATTGCAGCTTTGAAGCTTCGCTTTTCTCATCTGCCTGGAGGGGAGGATAGGCTTAATGCTTGATGTTATCACTGGCCTGGCCCTGCAGCCAGTACAGAAGTCTGCACTCTGTCCACCACTAAATCTGGGCTGCTCCCAAGCAGGGATGCAGGAAGCGTCAAGAAAGACAAGGTGTGTGGACAGTCCTATCTCCCAGCCATGGTGCCCCAGGCCGGGACATCAGAAGTCCTCAAGGGACCTCAGAAATCACCTTGCAACTTGGTTTCCTGGCTGCCACTAGCTGAGGCTACAAATGGGTAAACTGAGGCCCAGAGATGGAGAGGGCATTGGCCACACCATGGGACAGTGGACCAGGAGCCATGAGGCTCTGAGGCTTGCTCACTCACTCTGTGGTTTTAGATAGGTCCTCCTCTCTCTGACCTCAATTTCCCCATCTGCACAGGAGGAGCTGGGCATCCTAGGACTCTGTCCTCACAACTGAAACTCAGTGGTACAGCTCATGGACAGCCCAGTCCAGAATATGCTGGAAGCGCTGGTGGAAGGGGGAATGTCATCTTGCCACCCCTCCTCCCTCAGATCTGCAGTCATCAGAGAGTCGTGAGCTCAGCCCTGGGCCTGGTTGCAGCCCCAGGTGACAGAAGGCTGTGCGGTCAGTGACCCAGAAGACCAAGACCATCCCTGCAGGGTGCCTGGTCCCTGAGGACAGCCTGGGAGCTGCAAAGCCGAGAGACAGGCTCAGAGAAGCCGTCTCATGCCCGCTCCGCACAGAACAGACAGGGTCAGCCCACCCTGGTCCTTGTGTTTGTCACCATCTCTGTCTGTTCCTGCGTCAGCCCTGTGGGGCACCCCTGCCTGCCCGCCCCCGCCCATGCTGGATCCCATTTAGCCTCTGTCTGTCTCAGTGCCCAGTATCCCCCACCTCACATGGGGCCCCCTCACCTCTGGACAGTGGGGCGAGGCCAAGGGCGCATGGGGCCTGGAACAGGAGCAGCAGCAGACCACAGAGCATGAGGCGGGGGCCACTGAGTGCCCTCATGGTTCTGGCACGCGGGCAGTAGCAGCACAGTCGTGGGGGCCAGTGGGGGCCAGGTCTTATCAACCTCGATGCCTGCTGGCCCAGCCTCCCAGTCAGGCGGGCCCCCCACTAACGTGGGGTCAGCCCCCTTGGAGGGCGGGGCCAGGCTGAATGGAGGTGTGTGTGCCAGGGAGGGAGGGAAGGAGTCTCCCCGCCTGGGCTCCAGAGGCCCCTCTGACCACAAGGGCTCCTTTGCCTGCAGAAGCTGCAGCTGGAATCCAGGAAATATCAGGTGGGTGGAGGGTGACTCCTCCAGGCCCAGAGCCTGCACTGGCCTGAAGCTCCCAGACTGAGCCCAGGTAAACCTGAGTCCAACAGCCTCACACCCCAGCCCTGCCTGGCGCCCTCATCCCGCGCCAACACTCTTCTCCCACCTACAACTCCAGCCCCAGTTTCCCACCTCCAACCTTGGCTGTCCTGTCTGCTGGCTCTCCACCCACACCCTGTTCTCCAGCCTCACCTGGATCTGAGTGCTCCTCAAGCCTTTGTCCACGCAGGACCATCTGCCCATGTTGCCCCCTTCTCCTGATCACTCTCTGCCTAACAATCTTTCAGAGTCATATCGAAGCGAACAGGTACACGAGCCCCTTGTAAGAGCTGGGCGGGCTTCTGTGGTGGTTCAAATGGCAAAGGATCTGCTTACAATGCAGAAACCTGGGCTCAATCCCTGGGTTGGGAAGATGCCCTAGAGAGGGCGGGGCAACCCACTCCAGTATTCTTGCCTGGAGAATCCCCATGGACAGAGGAGCCTGGTGGCCTATACAGTCCATGGGGTTGCAAAGAGTCAGAGACGACTGATCGACCAAGCACAGCACACTAGGAGCCGAGCAGTAGGGAAGATGGTTGAGAGCACAGACTTAGGAGCCAGATGACTTGGGTGTGCTCTCTACTTGCTGTGTGACTGTGGACAGGTTGCTTCACCTCTCTGTGCCTCATCTGAAAGGTGGGGATGCTAATGGTGCCCACCTCCCAGGGCAAGCAGTCTTACATGAACCATCTCATTGAATTCTCTGGATAACCCTTTGAGGCAACCAATATTATTACCCCCATTTCCCAGATGAGGAACTGAAAACCATAGTTTTGAAGTAACTTGTCTTAAGTGCAGCTGAGTGTCAATGCCAGAAGAGGGCCCCAGGCCAGAGCTCTCAGGCACCCTGCTTGCATGGGGGAAGCCTTGTGGAGGTGCCTTCTCCATGCCCATCTCTCTCCCCGCTGCCCTGGGTTAGGACCCCTTCCCTGTGCTTCTGTACCTTGTCCGTCTCACCCGTGAGTGGCTAAGTGTCTGGTTGATTCATCTCTGCATCTGGGCCCAGTCCGGGGTCTTCACAGATGAGGCAAAACTAAAGGCTTATAAATAAAGGAATATAACCAGGAAGGGTCCCCATCATTGCATATAGGTCCAGTTCAGTTCAGTTGCTCGGTCATGTCTGACTCTTTGGGACCCCAGAGACTGCAGCACACCAGGCCTCCCTATCCATCACCAACTCCCAGAGCTTGCTCAAACTCATGTCCATTGAGTCTGT
Organism: Bos grunniens; assembly: GCF_055505025.1. NCBI lineage: Eukaryota > Metazoa > Chordata > Mammalia > Artiodactyla > Bovidae > Bos > Bos grunniens. Next base: position 14,185,476 of record NC_141166.1, read on the forward strand.
GATCCCATCCAATCATCTCATCCTCTGTCATCCCCTTCTCCTCCTGCCTTCAATCTTTCTCAGCATCAGGGTCTTTTCCAGTGAGTCAGTTCTTCCCATCAGGTGGCCAAATTATCAGAGCTTCAACTTCAGCATCAGTCCTCCAATGAATAGTCAGGACCAACTTCCTTAGAATTGACTGGTTGGATCTCCTTGCAGTCCAAGAGACCCTCAAGAGTTTTCTCCAACACCACTGTTCAAAAGCATCAATTCTTCAGCCCTCAGCCTTCTTCACAGTCCAACTCTGACATCCATACATGACCACAAGAAAAACCATAGCCTTGACTAGACAGACCTTTGTTGGCAAAGTAATGTCTCTGCTTTTGAATATGCTATCTAGGTTGGTCATAACTTTCCTTCCAAGGAGTAAGTGTCTTTTAATTTCATGGCTGCAATCACCATCTTCAGTGATTTTGGAGCCCAGAAAAATAAAGTCTGACACTGTTTCCCCTGTTTCCCCATCTATTTCCCATGAAGTGATGGGACCAGATGCCATGATCTTCGCTTTCTGAATGTTGAGCTTTAAGCCAACTTTTTCACTCTCCACTTCCACTTTCATCAAGAGGCTTTTTAGTTCCTCTTCTTTTTCTGCCATAAGGGTGGTGTCATCTGCATATCTGAGGTTATTGATAATTCTCCCCGCAATCTTGATTCCAGCTTGTGCTTCTTTCACCCCAAGGTTTCTCATGATGTACTCTGCATGTAAGTTGAATAAGCAGGGTGACAATATACAGCCTTGATGTACTCCTTTTCGTATATAAATTACACCTCCCTAAAAGGAAATGTACGGACATTTTTTTTAAAGTGATTGCCAGGCACAGCTGATCCAACCAGCACTGTCACAACCTTCAGGAATAATGAAGGGGACAGTCCCTTGTACGTGTGATGTGGCACACTCACTCACTACGTCACTCTGTGTCTTTTGCTCCCCCAGCAAACCTGTGGGGTCATCAGGCCCAACTCTGGTAGCCCATTTGTCAGATGAGAAAACAGGCACAGAGAGGTTCTTGACTTGCCTGAAGCCACCCAGCCTCTTTGGAGACAGAGCCAAGCTTAGAAATCAGGTCTCATTCCCTTTTGCCCCTGTTTTAGAGAACGAGGAAGTTAAATCCTCTGATTTTTCATTTTAGTTTCATTTTTTCACAATTCACCACCTCCTGCAATCAGTTCAAGCTGACTTCTTGTCTCTCTGCAACTTGTAAGTCTGCTTCTGTCCTCCCGAGATGCCGCAGGGCATGGTCATTGTGGCCCATATCACTTCCCAAAATTGTGTTATGAATGTAGGACCTGCTCCCCTACTTCCACCCCGACCCTGCTCCAGAGGATATCAGCTCCCTGCCTGCGGGGGTCTTATCTGTCACCAGTGAACTCCCCAGGCCTGGCCTGGTGCCTATCACAGATCTCTGGTGAGCAAATCAAGAAATGAATGAAAAGAAGCAACTGAAGAACTGGGTCTATTTCCATGTTAACCAGCAAAGGTCAGACAGGGCAGGGCGATGGTGACCGATGGCGAGTGTCCCCCACCACTGCCATCCTGAAGGTGGACGAGCAGAACGTGAGCTGGAGTCTCCTCGCCCCACCGCCCCTCTCCCGATGGACAGGGTACAAAGCCCTCTTGGCCGGGGCCGCGGCTGGGCCCATGAAACAGCTCTTTCAGCTCCGTCGCTGAATGGCAGGTCTATGGGCTGCTTGGAGGAACACAAGCGCCTTCTCTGTGTCACTTTGCTCATTAGTGAAGCCACAGAAATATGCTACAGGTAGGTTTTCAGGGACGGAGATGGGTTTCCCCCAAAGGGGCACCTTTAACATTCCATAGCAGGAGCTTGGGGAGGGGGAGGAGACCTAGATGTTAAATATATACATTGAGGACAGAAACTAAATATTTGTGTTTTTAAAATGTGAAACATTTTACCCCAGGAATCAGAATGGGGAGCAGTGTGTCCGGTCTTGGCCTAGGAGAAACAGTGCGTTGAGGCGCCTTCCCCGAGGCTGCTCCTGAAGTCAGACAGGCAGCCCGTGGAGGGCTCCCCCGTTCCCTCTCCTTGTTTTCACACACCTCGGGTTTCCTGAGACTTAAAGCCTTCAGTGTTTTATCTGAGAGAGAGAGGTCCACCGAGAGGCCTCTGGGCAGAGTGTGGGCCAGGGGAAGGCTGGCAGGACTCCCCATCCTGTGCCCCAGGCTCAGTTCTTTTCCTGAAGAGCAAACCTGGGTGTCTCTAGATGCAGTGCAGTCTGTGGGTGCCTGTCCCCTTCCTCCTTCCAAACCATTATCACCATTTACTGGATCTGCATTTTTTGTTGTTGTTCAGTCACCCAGTCGTGTCTGTCTCTTTGCGACCCCACGGACTGCAGCATGCCAGGCTTCCTTGTCCATCACCACCTCCCGGAGCTTGCTCAAACTCATGTCCGTTGATTTGGTGATGCCATCCAACCATTTCATCCTCTGTGGTCCCCTTCTCTTCCTGTCTTCAATCTTTCCCAGCATCAGGATATTTCCCAATGAGACAGATGGCTCTTCGCATCAGGTGGCCAAAGTATTGGGAGTTTCAGCCTCAGCATCAGTCCTTCCAATGAATACTCAGGCTTGATTTCGTTTAGGATTGACTGGTTTGATCTCCTTGATATCCAAGAGACTCTCAAGAGTCTTCTCTAACACCATAGCTCGAAAGCATCAATTCTTCGGCACGTATACCTTTACTATTTTTTTTTTTTAAATGAATCGTTCTAACTTTAAAGCAACTCACTTTTGGGCAAAAATTTCTCCTCCTAATTTGAAATGGTAGCCATGAAATCATTGGTTTGATGTACAGATTACATGTTTATTCCAATATGCCTTCAAATAAATTCAAAACGAATTAAACTTAACTTTTTCATCTACATGTCACGGAAAATTATCTTGATTTCTGTCACTGGTGCTCATGCCAGATATTAAGGAATCCTATGAAGGGAAAAAACTCTTGGCATCAGACAGAGCTGGGCTTGAGGCTCTGTTACCTGCCAGTTGTCTTGACATTAGATGAGTCCCCCCACTGTTCTGCCCTTCGTCTATGAAGCTGGGCTCTCAACACCAGTGTCAGAGGACGGTGGAGAAGGAAAGGTATTGAAGGCCACATCCGTGCTTATGGTTCTCAGAGTGCCTTCTTGTATTAGTCAGCAGAGAACAGGCTAAGTGACAGTAACAAGCAAGCACTCAGGTCACAATCAGTTCAGTTCAGTTCACTTAGTTGTGTCTGACTCTTTTTGACCCCATGGACTACAGCACACCAGGCCTCCCTGTCCATCACCAACTCCCGGAGCTTGCTCAAACTCACGTCCATTGAGTCAATGATGCCATCCATCCAACTCATCCTCTGTCAACCCCTTCTCCTCCTACCTTCAATCTTTCCCAGCATCAGGGTTTTTTCAAATGAGTCAGTTCTTCGCATCAGGTGGCCAAAGTATTGGAGTTTCAGCTTCAGCATCAGTCCTTCCAATAAATATTCAGGACTGATCTCCTTTAGGAGGGACTGGTTGGATCTCCTTGCTGTCCAAGATGGGCCCTCTGCAAAGCTGCCACCAGCTTACTAACCCATCAAGTCCAAGCCTTTTGTCTCCAGCCACACGGACAAGAGAGAGAAAAGGAGCGGACATCACCGGATTCTGCCTGGGGATGGAGTGACTCCTGTGGTGGAAAGTGAGTATCTAGTGAGCAGGACACGCTCTGCCACTCTTCTCAAGGCAAAATACCTTGTGATGGTCTTGTATCGCCTGTAGATGAATATTCAGACCTAGCTGGGCATTTAAGGTCCTTCAAAATCCAGACAGTTGCCAGTCTCTCTCCCTGAACCCTGCCTTCCCCATCTTTTCTCTGCCACAGAACGAGTCACTCCCTCCTCTATCTTCTCTCAACACACTTTTTTTTTTTTTTTTAACATTTACTTTTATTTATTTGACTGCCCCAGGTCTCAGTTGTGGGATTTTTTACTTGCAACACGGAAACTTTTAGTTGGCAATGTTTGGGATCTAGTTGCCCCACCAGGGATCGAACCCAGGCCCACTGCATGGGGAGCTCCAAGCCCCAGCCCCTGGACCACCAGGGAAGTTCCCTCCCTGCACATTTTTATTAGCTTCTATCCCAGTTTCTGCCTCCCTCCTGCTCTCACTGTACTCCCTGGGACCACCTCCCAAAAAAACGACCTACACCCAAGTCTATGTCTCAGGATCTGTGGTGTGGGGTGGGCAGGGGGGGGGCGGAGTGGGGGGGCGGTACTTAAGCAAAGTAAAGGCAAAGCTTTGGGGCCCACCTAGGGGTGGGGAAGAACAGAACCTCCAAGCGGTGGGACAAGTGAAGGCCAGAAAGGGACATGTCCCTACAGGACCCCAAGGGCAACTGGGATCTGTGGAGTGCTGAGCACAATTCTCATTCATATGCTCTTGCAAGTCACTCTCTGTTTTGTATTTCCTTCAGTTGCTCCCAAGCTATCCAGACAGTTTGGATAAGATAGTTCAGAAGAGGATACAGATTCCCAGGCTCCATCCCAGACCCAGGGAACCTGTATTTCTAAGCTCTCCAGGTAGTTCTGCTATAATTAAAGCACCAATCTCACCCAGCCTCCAATAAGAAACATAAATTCTCTCTCTGTCCCTGGGAAGCTGATATCCAGCCTATGGTGTTCAGCCTCTTGGACAGGGAGCTTAGAGATTCCCCCAAAGTATTGTCCATCCAGCTAAGAGAGCAAGTGAGCCTGTCTCCCCCATGTACCATGTTCTGCAACCTGAAGATCATGGTCACACCCCTACTGAGTCAATTCTTCTCTAAAGAAAACTTCATTTCCTACAACCATCCTTTACAACACATGGATCTCAGCACATGGTGCCAGCTCCCAGTGGTCTCTTTCCCTCTTAAAAAATCGGAGCTCTGAATGTAATGTAATGCTTTAGCTAGCAGAACAGAATATATTTTCTCCCTCATTTTCCGAAGTATCTAACCTCTCTCTTGGCTACCTGAAATCCCTGTTGTTTTCCCTCAAAGCAGAGCATCTGGAGACCTGAGAAGAGCATTTGAGGATGTGCAAACAGTGGTTGGCTCACCTGTTCCACCCTTCAGTCTCAAAACTCTGACTCTACCCTGACCAAGACTTCAGACATGCAAGATCGTTGGTGCAGCTGCCACTTAGACAGTGAAGAGGAAAAATAAAACTTCCTCCAAACTGGGAAGGAGTGCTACATTCTTTTCCCTTTGCTGTGTAACAAATTACCACAAAATTAGCAGCTTGAACATAGCAAACAAAGTTCCTCACAGTTCCTAAAGGTCACAAGTCTGGGTTCCCAGTCCCTCACGAGGCTGAAGTCCAGCTGAAGTCAAGACTAGGCCTTATTCTTCTTTTCTGGATCTCAGGATCCTCTTTCAAACAGTGTGGCTGGCAGGATTCAGTTCCTTGCGGTTGTCAGACTGAACCTCCCCCCTCCACTCCCCTACCCCGGCCTCGTTCAGGCTGCTACCCAAGAGACACTCAGCTTCCAGGAGCCACCTGCCGTTCCTTGTTATGTGGGCTCCCCCAAGGCCTCTTACTGTTCACGTCTCTCCCATGCCAAACCCCCTCTTCCAGAAGAGCTCAGTCCCTTTTAAGAGATCAGACTGATCCAGATCTGGCTCACCCAGAATAATCTCCCTTTCTTAAAGTCAACTTGCCAGATAAGATAACCCTAAGCCAGGAGTGACTGATTAGAATCCCAGAATCCACCCACACTCGAGGGGAGAGAACTAGACAAGGTCGTAGGTCATTGGAGGCTTCTAGAATTCTACCCACCTTAGGTGGTATATGTGGGCATAGAACAGGGGGAGAGAAAAACTTCCCTGGTGGCCCAGTGTTTAAGAATCCACCTGCCAAGGCAAGGGACACAGGTCCAATCCCTACCTAGTCTGGGATGATCCCACATGTGGCAGGGCAGTTAAGCCCGCAAGCCACAACTACTGAACCCACACACGGCAACTACTGAAACCTGTGTGCCTAGCTCCCGTGCTCCACAACAAGAGGAGCCGCTGCAACGAGAGGCCTGTGCACCCTAACTAAAGAGCAGTCCCTGCTTGCCACAGCTAGAGAAAAGTGCGTGCACAGCAATGAAGACCCAGTTTGGTTCAGTTCAGTTGCTCAGTCGTGTCAGACTCTTTGCCATCCCATGAACCTCAGCACACCAGGCCTCCCTGTCCATCACCAACTCCTGGAGTTACTCAAATTTATGTCCATTGAGTCGGTGATGCCATCCAACCATCTCATCCTCTGTTGTCCCCTTCTCCGCCTGCCTTGGAAAAGATCTTTCCCAGCATCAGGATCTTTTCCAATGAGTCAGCTCTTCGCATCAGGCGGCCAAAGTATTGGAGTTTCAGCTTCAGCATCAATCCTTCCAATGAACATTCAGGACTGATTTTCTTTAGGATGGACTGGTTGGATCTCCTTGCAGTCCAAGGGACTCTCAAGAGTCTTCTCCAACACCACAGTTCAAAAGCATCAATTCTTCGGCGCTCAGCTTTCTTCACAGTCCAACTCTCACATCCATACATGACCACTGGAAAAACCATAGCCTTGACTAGACAGACCTTTGTTGGCAAAGTAATGTCTCTGCTTTTGAATATGCTATCTAGGTTGGTCATAACTTTCCTTCCAAGGAGTAAGTGTCTTTTAATTTCATGGCTGCAGTCACCATCTGCAGTGATTTTGGAGCCCAGAAAAATAAAGTCTGACACTGTTTCCACTGTTTTCCCATCTATTTCCCATGAAGTGATGGGATCAGATGCCATGATCTTAGTTTTCTGAATGTTGAGCTTTAAGCCAACTTTTTCACTCTCCTTTCACTTTCATCAAGAGGCTCTTTAGCTCTTCTTTACTTTCTGCCATAAGGGTGGTGTCATCTGCATATCTGAGGTTATTGATATTTCTCCCGGCAATCTTGATTCCAGCTTGTGCTTCATCCAGCCCAGCATTTCTTATGATATACTCTGCATAGAAGTTAAATAAGCAGGGTGACAATATACAGCCTTGACGAACTCCTTTTCCTATTTGGAACCAGTCTGTTGTTCCATGTCCAGTTCTAACTGTTGCTTCCTGACCTGCATACAGATTTCTCAAGAGGCAGGTCAGGTGGTCTGGTATTCCCATCTCTTTCAGAATTTTCCACAGTTTGTTGTGATCCACACAGTCAAAGAGTTTGGCATAGTCAATAAAGCAGAAACAGATGTTTTTCTGGAACTCTCTTGCTTTTTCAATGATGTTGGCAAAATGTTGGCAATTTGATCTCTGGTTCCTCTGCCTTTTCTAAAACCAGCTTGAACATCTGGAAGCTCATGGTTCACATATTGTTGAAGCCTGGCTTGAAGAATTTTGTGCATTACTTTGCTAGCATGTGAGATGTGAGATGAGTGCAATTGTGTGGTAGTTTGAGAGAAGGGAATGGCAAACCACTTCAGTATTCCTGCCTTGAGAACCCCATGAACAGTATGAAGACCCAGCTTAGCTAAAAAAAATAATTTGATTAATTAATTTTCAAAAAAAAAAAAACAAAGAAGGGGCAGGGGATTGACAAGTAAATATGAAATTTTTATAATACAAGTGAATCTATAAAACAGAAAGAGACTCAGACATAGAAAATAAACTTATGGTTACCAAAGGGTGGGGAAGGGATTAGGAGTATAGGATTAAAAGATACACACTTGTATATAATGTAGATAAACAACAAAGATTTACTGCATAATAATACTCAATACTTTGTAATAACTTATAAGGGAAAATAATCTGAAAAAATTAAATGTATAGATCACTTTGCTGTACACCTGAAGCTAACACAATATTGTAAATCAACTATGCTTCAAAAAAAATCTGATTCAAAAATGAACAGAGGAAGTGAATACACATTTTTTTCAAAGAAGACATCCAAGTGGCCAGCAGATACATAAAAGATGCTCAACACCACTATCAGAGAAATGCAAATCAAACCATAAGTTATCTCTTCACACCTGTTACAATGGTCATCATTAAAAAGACAAGGTAAACCAAACATCTGTGAGAATGCAGAAGAAGAGGGATCTTTGTTCCCTGTTGGTGGAAGAGTACATCATTTCAGCCACTATGTAAAGCAGGATGACGTTTCCTCAGAAAATTAAAAATTGATTTGGAACCTTATATTCCAGGAATGCCACATTTAGACCTATATCTAATAAAAATATAAAAGTGAAAGCCACTTAGTCATGTCCGACTCTTTGCAAACCCATGGACTATACAGTCCATGGAATTCTTGAGGCCAGAATACTGGAGTGGGTAGCCTTTCCCTTCTCCAGAGGATCTTCCCAACCCAGGGATCAAACCCAGGTCTCCCGCATTGCAGGCTGATTCTTTACCATCTGAGCCAGAAGGGAAGCCCAAAAAATATAAAAAGCAGATCTTGAAAGAAATACAGCACTTTTCAGTTCAGGCAAAGTTGCTTCAGGGTCAGTATGGGGAGGTGAAATTGAAAAGTAGCTCAGTCGTGTCCGACTCTCTGCGACCCCATAGACCATACAGTCCATGGAATTCTCCAGGCTGGAATACTGGAGTGGGCAGCATTTCCCTTCTCCAGGGAATCTTCCCAACCCAGAGATCGAACCCAGTCTCCCTCATTGCAGGTGGATTCTTTACCAGCTGAGTCACAAGGAAAAGACTAGGTGTTAATTACAGCAAATCTGCACTCGGTGCTTACTGAGTCTTCACGCCCTTCCCTCTGCAGTGCCTTCAGTGATGAAGGGTGTTGGGGAAGCAACCCGTGGAATCTGATCGCCTGAGAGCAAGGTCTGGCCCTGTTCTTACAGAGTGACCACAGAGGGCCACAGAGGAATACTAACAGTGTCAAGGTTGTTCCACCTCAGCCTCTGTGCACGCATGCATGCTAGTAGCTTCTTTGCAACCCTATGGACTGTAGCACATCAGGCTCCTCTGTCCATGAGATTCTTCAGGCAAGAATACTGGAGTGGGTTGCCATGCCCTCCTCCTCCAGATGATCTTCCTGACCCATCTCCTGCATCTTCTGAATTACAGTTGGATTCTTTACCCATAAGCCACGTGGGAAGCCCACAGCCTCTGTAAGGATGCCCAATGCCAGGAACATCTGAACCTTTCCGTCCCATTCTCCCCTTATGACACTTGACATCACTCCTTGGGACAGAGGAGCTGGGAAGGTGCACAGTGACATTCCTTTCCCTCCACAGTTCCACCTGTAGCCCCTTAGAATACCTTGGCTTTTCCCCATGCCCTCGGACTAGAATTCAGCTCCACCTCCATATAAAGTGTCAGCAGCTTGGCCCTGGCAAGAGGGACAAGGCTGAACAACTTGCGGTGTCTGTCGTAAGTTGTGAGTTCTCAGAGGGGAGACTTCCAGACTGGAACCACCCTCTGACCTGTGATCAGCATCTCCAGGTCTTTGCCTAGGCTGTCCCCCAACCTGGCCTGTCCCCCCAGTATGTGGGCAGAGGAAGCTTCAAGGTCAATGTCCTGCTTGACCACCTGGACCAGGGAGGAGCAGGGAAACTGTTTACCAGATGGACTCTGTTTATTTAAGCCTGCAGCTCCCCTGTGTTGGCCGCTCCCTGCCAAGCCCACTGCCTGTTGAAATGCCCTTGCTGGCTAAGGAGGCCACTTCCTCCTGGAGTCCCAGGGGAGAGGTTGGAATGTGAGTGCTGGCTCCAGAGAGCCCGTCCAGGAGGGCAGGGGCCACAGAGACCCACAGAAGCTGCCTTGCACATGCAGAATAGGTACTCGCACACCACCCAGACTCAGCATCCTTAAGCCTGGGAGCTACTCACCTTGTGAGTTAAGACTATTTCATTATAAGCTGGAGATTTCTTTTTTTTCCCCTCTCTCTCTTTTTGTTGTTGTTTTATTTTTGGCCATGCCACATAGCATGCAGGATCTTAGTTCCCTGACCAGGGGTTGAGCCCATGCTCCCTGCAGTAGAAGTACAGAGTCTTAACCCCTGGACTGCCAGAGAAGTCCCCAAATTGAAGATTTCATGGCCCGATTGGGCATGAATTGCTGGTCTCCCCCAGATCTCCCCACAATATGGAGAAGTTGCCCATAAGCAGGGCAGAGCTCCTTCATCGGCCGTGGGGGCGTCACCCGTTCCCACCACCCCAGGCTGTTGCAGTGTCGCTGTGTTGCGCTTCCAGCTTCCAGCCCCTTCAGGTCACAGCCCCTGTGTATGACTGTCTCCCACATGTCATCCGACCAAGTGCTGTCTTGGTCTCAGGCCCTACAAGCAGTCAGGAAGGCTGGAAGCCAGAGGCTGGATAGGGCAAGGGGGCAAGTGCTTATCACATGAGAGCATGCCCTGGGAGGCCACGGGCCAACATTACGTCCTGCTGATGGGTTAACACCTCTGTGAACCCTGTTGAAAATGGTATATATGAGCTTATTTGCAAAGCAGAGAAAGAGAAACAGATGTAGAGAATAAGTGTATGGATACCAAGGGGGAGAGGGATTGGGCGGGAGGAATTGGGAGGTTGGGATTGACACATATACACTATTGATGCTCTGTAAAAAACAGACATCCTTCCTAAAGGAAGCAGTCCTGAATATTCATCAGCAGGACTGATGCTGAAACTGAAACTCCAGCAATGTGGCCACCTGATGCGAAGAACTGACTCATTTGAAAAGACCCTGATGCTGGGAAAGATTGAAGGCAGTAGAAGAAGGGGATGACAGAGGATGAGATGGTTGGATGGCATCACCGACTCAGTGGACATGAGTTTGAGCAAGCTCCGGGAGTTGGTGATGGACAGGGAGGCCTGGAGTGCTGCAGTCTGTGGGGTCACAAAGAGTCGGACACGACTGAGCAACTGAACTGATCTGAACTGATGAAATAGACAGATGATGGGGATATACTGTAAAGCACAGGGAACTCTACTTTGTGGCCCTAAATGAGAGGGAAATCCAGATGGGAGGGAATACATGGGTATTTGTGGCTGATTCATTTGTCTGTACAGTAGAAAGGAACACAACACGGTAAAGCAGCTACAGTGCAATAAAAATTAATTTAAAAAACAGCCCTGATGACACTGCACCCCCATGACATCCCACTCACGTGTCCACGGGTGGCACTCTTATCCTAAACCCTTCCTCCTCCACGCTTCTGCCTCCAGACCTGTGGATACAGTTGCCCCCGAGCACCTCCCATGACGTGGTCCCCCCAGGCAACTCACAGGCAAACAAAGCTGATTGCACCTCCTTTTGTCCACTCTCAGGTGTCCTCAGCTCAGAGCTGGGCAGCACCATCCCAAAGGCTCTCCAGACCTGGGCACCAATCTCATTACCCTCCTCTTCCTCACTTCTGCCTCACTTGGGTCCTGCTTCCCAAATGTCTCATGAATCTATCCAGCCCCATAGCGAATCCATGCTTGAGTTTGTGCCCCCAACATACCTCACCTGGGCCACCTCCCTGTCACCTTCTGTCTGGGTTCTGCACCCACAACAGACCCCCAGCCTCTACCATAAGCAGCGCAGGGCTCTGGAGCCAGGCCTGAACTCAGTGCCAGGCATACAAGGGTAATTATGCCTCTGTCCCCATCTTCAAAGGACTTTCCAAGGTCATCCTCAGGCCATCATTCTGATCACCGGCAAGGTGGCCGAGGTGGGCCAGGAAGGACCAGATGGAGAAGCTCAGTCTCCATCAGGCATGTCAGAGTCAAAGCCCAGCTCCAGCCCTCAACTGCTGGTGACTTTGACGGTAACATTGGACTTGCCCGCCTTGAGCCTCAGGAAGCAGCATCGTGCAGCGCCTGCTCGTGAGGCCAGTGGGAGAGTCGCAGAGACGACACACTAAGCAGCCCACTCCGTGACTGTTCCTGCCACCGTCACAGCCCTGAGAAACGGGTGTTCCCTCCCTTCAGCCACAGGGCTTGATTTTGTCGGCCCTCCTTCCCTCCAAGAGACAGCCCATCTGGGCGGCCCTCACCTGCCCAGCCCACACGCAGCCCCTCTTTCCTGGGGCCAGCTCTTTTCCGGGCATCTAGCTCAAATAGGCCCTCTCAGTGGGTTACCCGACCCCGTCAAAGGATCCCTGTACAAGCCTCAAATGGGGCATTGATGGGGCTGCGGTGAGGACTGCCCAGTGATGGCAGGCTGGCTTGGCTTGGCCCGGGCCACATGACTTCCCCAAACCCAGCTATTTCCTGTTCCTCGGGCCAGCGCCCCCCACCCCCCACCATAGCCGCCTGGCCACAGGACACAATTTCACTACACATCTCTGCCAGTTCCTTGGCTTCAGGCCGGGGGTGGGAGTGGGAAGGAGGATGAGAGTGTCATCTCAGCGTTTGTCCTCAGGACACACGGCCACTGCCCCTTGACAACTTTTTGATGAAGACACAAGGCTGGAGGCAAAGCCAGTCCCCTCCTCCTGTGACCTCTGCCCCCATTTACCACTTGCTGGGGGTTTCTTGGGGCGGGGGGGTGGTTCTCTTCATATGAATCTTCATAAGAAGCAGGAGCTCACACAGACTGCGTCCCCAACCCCTAAACCTGCACTTGCAAGTAGAGTAAAAAGGCACCCAGTCTAACTCCTGACTGCCGTGTGGCCTCAGGAAAGTCACTTGATGTCTCTGGGCCTCATGTGTGAACAAACGGAAGGTTGCTGTCCATCTCCATTAGAGTCTCGCCTTATCAGTTGTTCGGGCATTAGATAAAGAGCAGGTAAAATCCATGAAGAAACCTGCCAATCTCAAGAAAAGCTGACAACTCCAACAGATTGACAGCACAGCTCAAATTCCCTTCTCTCTTTCCCTATAGGGGGACATTGCCAGCCTTTTTATGGGTCCCAGAATTTGGTCTCTTCCTTCCTAAAACCCAAGTCTGATCCTGTAACTCCCCTGCCCAAAACCCCTCAAAGAGTCCCGTATCCCAGGATAAGCCCACACTCCTGGCCATGGCATTCAAGGTTCTGTTAGGTCTCCTTTGGTGCTGGTGACAGAGCCCAACTCAGACTGCCTTATGCTGTCTGCCAGCTTTACTCTCAGGCAACTCAGCCTGAAAGGAAGAAGGCTAGAGGTGGGAAAAGAGAGAGTATTGAAGATTTTGATTCCTGGATCCAACCACGCCTGAAGCTGAAATTCCCTTGGATTTTCATTTATGTGAGCCAAGAAACATCACGACCATCATTTATTTCTGATTGCTATTTTCAGTAAGTTTGGTTCACTAAATTTTCTGTTACTTGCAACTATCTCCTTCCTGTAAGTGCCCTTCTTGGCTGAAGTTAGCCAGGGTGGGCTTGCAGCCACAGAACCCTGATGTACACAAAGGCTCTTCATGACCCAGGCCCCAAGACACTGCCAACCTCCTCCTTACTAGCAGCCACACTGGGCTGCCTCCCCCAGGTCCTCTCCCCCCTCCACAAGGCCTTCTACACTCTGCCACTTCAGTCCAGAACATCCTTCCCCACTGTGCTCACTGCTGTCCTTTCTTCCTTCAGCTCAGTGAAACCTCTTCCAAGAAGTCTCCTCTGGCTGACAGGGTCCCTCAGACTTTCCCCATGATGGTGTTATAATAATTACAGGCTATTTACAATCACTTATGCTTCTGCCTCCTCTTACCCGACTGAAGGGTAACTGGAGGCTACTCAGATCCACTGTGGTCACCCCAGTGCCCAGCATGGGACCTGGCTCCAGGTGGGTGCTGTCCAGGTGAGTGCAGTTCCTACCATGTCTGGGAAACCTGAGGGTGTTTACAGGGTCCATGGTTTGTGATCAGAAACAGTGCCAGGTCATGACACTCCCTACCTGGACATTGGCCCTGTGAGTTTCTGGACTGAAAGAACAGTGTGTGTGTGTGTGTGTGTGTGTGTGTGTGTGTGTTGGAGTGATGAAGGTTGACTTTCCAACCCTGGCCACACACTATATTTTAGGAACCACATGAGCCAAAGAGAAGCGTGTTGCTGCTTTATTAAAACTTCTTCCCCATCACACAAAGCAGTAGCACAAGGGGTGTTGGTGGGGAGCCCCTTGCACAGCCCTCTCCCTCTGCACCCCCTCACAGACCCCAGAGAACCTGCTTCTGTGGCCTTCTCTCCACCTTTGGGTCTGTGCCCTCAGAAATCCTGGCCCCCAGGGAGGCAGACAGAAGAGGTGGTACAGGTACCAAAACCTTCCCTATGGCCCCACCAACATAAGCCCCCAGGGCTGGGTCTGTGCCCACAAAGGGTTGGCCTGTTTTGACTGAACTAACCTGTGGATTTAGTCCAACAAATGCATTTGCCTGATTTCAGGGCTGAATTTCTGCTTGACCCAAGTGTCAGGCAGAGCTGGGTGGCCTACAGCTGACTGGCGGTGGACAGGCTGCAGGATGGGCCGATAGTGCGTTACTAGAGATGACCGCGGTTGAGGACACCTGTTTCCCAGGACCCATGGCTATGTGACCACACTGGCCGTGAGTGACTGGTTGTTGAGGATGACTACTCTTTAGCAAACCTATTGTGTGTCTGTAGAGGCTGTTTGATGATTAAAACAACGGCTACTTCCTGTTTTGGCAAATGCTTGACTGCATTTTCATTTGAATGAACAATTATTCAGGACTCACAAGGACTGAATTGACCACAGCAGGCAGTGGGTTATTGGACGAGATTGAATTGAATGGTTTGGGGGCTAATTTGAGTTTTTTTTATTATTGGATGTCATCACTAAATTAACTGAGGGTTGGCTAACTTAATCATTGTTTAAGCAACTATTGGAAGGAATTGGACATATGTATTTGGTGGGGAGGACCAACTCATGATTACTTGACTAAATTGCTCTGTGAATTGACAACTATTTACAAATCAATGCAATGGACTTTGTTGTTTGACCACATTATTTTCACCGAACTGACAAGTGTGTTTTTGATTTGTCAGCCCCTTAGTAAAACTGGTCAAGTTGAGAGTTACATAACCAAACTCACTGACTTTAGAAAGACCAGTCATGTAGACCAGTGTCAGAGCCGATCGAAAGAAGCCAAGGGCTGTTGGACTGAATTTTCGAGACCCAAGGAATCATTCAGCCTAAAAGGGTTGACCCATTGTGAGCATCTCCCAGGCCCCACAGGAAAAGCAGGCCAGCGAGGGGGACACAAGCGGATGGTCCTGAAGTCAGCCAGGTGGTTCACCCAGGCCACGGGGGCCAAAGCAAAGAAGCGGATTGCGAGGCAGCTCCGCCCCTCCCAGCACCAGGGCTGGGGCCTGGCGAGCATCACACCTCTGAGTACGGGGGTGGTGCTGGGCCCCCTTCCGGAACCTTGTATGGCAGAGACACGGCTTCCTCATAAGACGGCAGGACCACCTGGGAGAGACAGAGAGACGAGGACTGAGAATTGACCAGTTGGGACCACCATCCCAACCTGGGGTCAAGGGGCTCCAACCCCCAGCTCTGACAAGATGATGAAAATGATGATGAGGGTGACGACTATCATGCTTTGGGTACCAACTATGTGCTGGGCATTACACGAACAAGACAGGTGCAGACGGACTTGTTTCTGCCTGTGCAGCACCTAGCCCCCTTGTTCTGAGAGCAGTACACCGTGTTCCCTGGGAAAACATTCTCAGCCCGTGTGCTTTCAGAAGAACTGATCATCCTTCTGACCTAAGGGAGTGGATATGAGACCTGCAGTGGTCACTCAAAGTAGGATTTCATCCTCCCCGGCAATCCATCACTGGTTTGGGGATAGGCTTGTGACCCAGGCTGGCCCAATCAGACATGCTCCTGGAATGTCTTTCTTTTTTGGGGGGTTACTTAGAGGGTGGGATGTCAGTCTAGGGCTATTGGCAGCTGTTTTGTCACCATGCAGATAGGGATGTCTAAAAATAAAATTTCTGGACATCAGGCCTCAGCTGTACCTGAACCAGACCTAAACACTGGACTTTCAAGTTCTATAAGCTAATAAATTCCCTATTTTTTTTTAACATAAGTAAGATTGAGTTGGGTGTCTAACACTAGCAACCCAAAAAAAAGTCTTAACCAATACAATCCCCATTTTACAGATGAGGAAAGTGAGCCTCCAATAATTTAAACCAGCTGCAATTTTGCATCATTTCTCCAATCATCTGCTTCTTAGTGCACTTCACCCTTCTTCCTGGAAGATCCCTTCCCCTTTCTCAGCTAACTTGTACCAACTGACAGTCTAAGATTGGTCAGGTGCCACCTCCTCCAGGAAGCCTTCCCTGAAACCCCAGATGAGGCTAGGTGCCTCCTCTGTGCTCCCATTGCCCCTGTGCTTCACAGCAAGTTGTAATTGAATCTCCATGTCTAGGTTCACTCTGGACTATGCTCTCCTCCAGGACAGGGTGGCATCTTAATTTTCTCTACATCCCAAGGGTTGGATGTGAGGCCAAGAAAGAGTAAGAGGCAGAAAATGTTTAATGCGTGAATGAATGAATTGAATCCTAGACAATCAGAGCAGAAAGGGATCTTCACACTTCTTCTGGTCCAGCTCTTATCTTACAAGTGGGGAGACTGAAACCGAGCAAGGCAGAGCGACCTGCCCCCAGTGACAGTGGGGGCAGACCTGGGCCCTGACTGCCCAGCAGGCTCACCTTCTGTAGCATCTTGGAACCACTCCTCTCCTCAGCCGAGTTCGTGCACTTCATCAGTCTGTAGCATCTCCACACACACTTGAACATGTAGACCTGGAAAAAAGGCCCAGGTCAGGCTATGCTTCATGATCCTCTTCTCACCACCCCAGCAGGCCTGGGACAGATGCTACCTGCTTCCTGTGGAACCCCAGTTGACCCCCCAAAGCCACATTCAACTGCTGCTGCTCAGACGCCTCTTCTGGCTGGAGGGGGCCTCACCTGCCAGTCTCAGCTATCCAAGGTGCTTTCCTTTTCACTGCCCCACAAACTCAGCACAGGGAGGAGGTTTCTGGAGGCTTCTGCGCTACCCTTCAGCCACTCTGGCAACACTCCTGCAGATCCTGATTCTTCACCCCGGGGACAGGAAACTCACCACCTCTTAAGGTGGCTCCACCCCTCCTGAGACAGAGCTAACAGCCAGAAAAGTTTTCTACAAAATCGCTTATGATATGTTGATTTTTTAAAGCAAATTACCAAACTGTACACAGTAGTGTTTTATGTTTATCGATGCGTAAAAATTATATGTACAGATGTATATATCTGTCAGATGACATGAGCAATAGTTTTCTCTTAGCAATTGATGTAAGAATTGGGGAGAAGTTTTCCAGGGTGGGGAGTGAAGTCCCCAGGGTGCATTCAAGGAGCAAGAGCCAGTAAATCTCTCTCTGCCCCTAAACTGCCTTCTAAAAGAGAAGAGCGGGTGCTGGTATCTGGAATGTCCCCTGCCTCATGGATTCCCATGATGGAGACTTAGAGGGAGAAGAAATAAATAAAATGAGCCATGAGAGAATGAAGTATGAAGGGCCAGGGCAAAGCAAGCAGGTGGAGAGTGGTCACTGAGGCAGAGTTGGGCAGACCTAAGATGTGTGAATAGGTCTCCATGTTAACAGAGAACAGCCCCCCACTCCCACTGGATGAAAATAACAGGAGAGGGCTGGGGGAAATGGAGTTGTGTTTGGGCAGTTTTTCTCTAGCAGCGTGTATGATGTGGACCCCTACTTGGGTCCCCGCCAGCCTTCAGAAATGTTCTCACTGAGCATGACTGATGCACTTATGACAGCTCAGTCCTTTGAGGAAGGGTTAAAAGGAGTGAAGCTGTTTCCAGTTTGGCATAAAGTGAGAGCAGAGACTGCTCAGGACCTCAGATGAAAGGAGGCAGTGATGTCTGGTAACACCACCCGTAAAAAAAAGGGGGGAGGGCAGAAATGCACCCAGATATCCAAAGTGCTACTCTCTGAGAGGCGGTGGATGATGGGCTGATCATCTTCTTTCTGCTCATCGGTAGTTTCTAAATTTCTACAGCGATCATATGTTACTTTCACAATCAGAAAAGAACGCTTTTAAAAGCCCTTCCTTCTCTTGAGTCGACACCAGCCTCCCTGTGGCTTCCGGCCACAGGTCCCCACTGTGGCCTCCAGAATCCCCATGAGAGTCCTTCGGGTACTTGGAGACAGTGATCACATCCCCCTTGAGTCATTTCTTTCTCAAGCTGAACTGCCCCGGTTTCACTGACTCCCTAAGACGGCAGAGTTTTCTTGCCGTTTCACCTTTCTGTTCTGCTGCTATTAACACATTATTGACCAGAGACGTATTAACATATCTTTCGTTACTCAAATGTTACTGACCATTGCAGGCAGGTTCTTTACCATTGAGCCACCAAGGAACCCCTTCATTGACCAGAGATGTATCAATATGTTTTTAGAGACTGATACAATTAACACACTCCTGTCTGTCACCATATCTCTAAGAACTGGGACCTGAAATGGAACTCTGTCCTCCGGGCCTGACTGCTCCTGAGAAAAATAAAACCGATCTCCTTCCTCTTTCTCATCACCCAACCTCTAATAATATGACCTCAGGACCTGTCTACATTTTGGTGCCTGAATCACAAAAAACTGTTGACATGGGCAAAGCAAGACACAGGATGTACCTTTCACAGGTGAGATCCAAGACCCAGAGAGAAGTGACTTGAAAACCAATCGTATAGCTACAGAGGGGAAAGCTAGGATTCAAATCCAGGTCTTTCCGAATCTAATTCCAGACAGAATAGCTCCTCTTTCCCCTAGATCAGGGTTTCTCTGAGTCACACACTAAGTCCCTAACTAACACAGCTGGGTCTTCACAGATCCACTTGCTCTAACTTGGGGGTCCCTGAGGATCCCATGTGGGGTCAAAGGAGCTGGTGTGGGGAGCACTGGAGTTTGGAGCCCACAGCAAGGAAGGCAGACATGGAAGACACGCTTCCCTGTCTCCTAACAGCCTGGCATGGGAGGCCCTGGAGCAGCACAACCTCATCACCCCTCCCTGAGCCGTGGGGCAGGGACTACTCACCTTCAGGATGAGGACGGTGACGAAGGCGATGGAAAAGATGATCATCATCTTGATGAACTGGTTGTGAGTCATACCGTCCTGGCTGGGAAGGTAATTCTGAAACAGATTTGGGGGCCGTTTCAGTGCCTCTGCCCTAAGGAACTCTAACAGGAATAAAAGCCAGCTCTCCATACACATAGGAACACATTATCTCAGATGATCCTTGCAAGGGCCCTGGGAGGCCAGTGCTAGCTACCATCAGCCCTGTCTGGCAGGGGAGCAAGCCCAGAGAGGCAAATGCAGCTGATGCCCATCCAGATGACCCCTATCTGGCTGGTGCCCCCATTGTCCCCATCATGTCCTTCTCCAGAGGGTAGTCTTGGCTGACAGATCCACCTAATCCTGAAACACCTGGGGGGCATGTCCCCTCCCCAGGGGCAGATTACAGCAGGACTGGTTGATGGAAGGTCCTGCTCTGAGGGCACAATCTCTGCGGCATACGCAAATATGTGCACATATCCTTTGACACTCCACCCTCGAGTGTGAGTTAGACTTAGAGACTCACTTCTCACAGACAATAGGATGTGCCAGAGGCAAGTGTGACCTCGGAGACCATGTGGCTGTCTCCTCCTTGCTCTCACTTGGCTACTCACTGGGGGAAAGCTGGCAGCCATGACATGAGGATGCTCAAGCAGCCTTCTCAAAGGCTCACATCGTTGGGAACCAAGGCAAAAAGCCCCACAGCCGTGCCAACAAGCCAGCCTGGGAGGGCATCCTCCCGATTTAGAAAAGCCCTCGGTGTCCACAGTCACATGCCCTCAAGGCAACCTCAAGAGAGACCCTGAATCTGAACGACCCAGCTAAGCCACTCTCAAATTCCCAATCCTCAGAAACTATTCAGAAATCAATTGCTTATTGTTTTAAGTCACTATGTTTGCGGATCATTTGTTAGAGACCAGTGAAAAACTATCACCATCTCTGCACTGCAGTTCACACTGCAGGGCGCCCTCTGGGACCCTTCGGGGCTACTCCTAAAGCCACATATCTGCCTGACGTCTTCCTTTTGTCTAACCTGCTTCCCTGGCTCCTTTCAGATTTCTTCCTGAGAACTCTCCTTCAGGAAATCACTCACGCAAGAATCTCCCCACCCAGCTCTAATTTCAGAGAACCCAGCCTAAGCACTGAGGCACAGAGAGAGGAAGCAACTTGCTCAAGGCTACACTGTCAGTGATGGCAGCAAACCCTCAGCTCAGACTCACCATGTGGTTCATGGACTTGAAGTTGAGATAGGTGGGCACCTCCATGTAGGAGCTGCAGAGGGTCAGGATGCTCAGGCAGAAGTCCAACAGCTGTAGGGTCATCAGTGGGACCTTGGAGGGGCTCTTTGGGGGAAGAAGACAGACCAGAAAGTTAGCCCCAACCCAAAAGTCTGGGTACCATGGGGCACACAGTGGACCCTCAGTTTGAGAGACTGCCAGCCAGAAATATCAACAACTCTCTGGTCCATGGTGCCCAGAAAGAAACGGAAGCTCATGCCTCAGACATTGCCACCATGGACTGGTGCAGACCCAGGACAAGAACCAGGGTGTCCTGACTCCCAGCCCAGGGTCATCTGCTGCATAGCTTGTCAGTCTCCTCAAAGGCCACAGTCAGGAGAAGTGTGAAAGCAACTCTGTAAAGCTGAGTCAGTGACTGGCACCAGGTGTCATGGGCATTCCCACCAAGGATGCTCACCATCTTCCCTTCCTTTCTTCAATGTGGTTGAGGGACAAAGTAGGAGCTCGGGGCAGAAATGGGGCGTCCCCTTTCCTATGGTGTAAACTCACCTTTGTTCCATGCTTACCACACGCTGGGTGCCCTGTGCACGCATTC
The DNA here is from genome assembly GCF_055505025.1 of Bos grunniens. Taxonomy (NCBI): domain Eukaryota; kingdom Metazoa; phylum Chordata; class Mammalia; order Artiodactyla; family Bovidae; genus Bos; species Bos grunniens. Next base: position 14,206,287 of record NC_141166.1, read on the forward strand.
CCCAGTTAATACTTAGATGTATGGATGAGACATGATCTCAGACACATTTTACAGGAAGAAATGCGGGCTGATTTGAAGGGGCTCAGAGACTTGCTCAACCTCACCAACTAGAAAGGGGCCTTGTGGGCTCCTGCCCTCACCAGCCTGAGCTCCTCTGTCTCCCCCACTGGAGGTTGGGAGGCACGGGACAGGGACACGGGACATACTCACCACCCGCCTGCTGCTCCGGGAGGCAAACTTGAGGTAGGCGGGCAGTTCGATGTAAGAGCCCATCAGGGTGAGCAGGCACAGGAGGAAGTCCATGATTTGCAGGGACAGGAAGGGCAGCAGGTACTTCTCCCGGTTCTGAAAGGCAAGCCCAGCATGGTTGGGGTCCCTTGCACAAGGGGTCTTGTGCAGCCTGAGGGTCTCTGGCACCCCATGGCCTGAAGCTCCCTTCCCTCCCTGAGAACCTGGTGCTCTCTTAAATCATCTGTGCAGCTCAGCTGAGGTCACCCCATGGGGATCCACGTGCCTTCCTCTGAGCGAGCGTCTGGACATGGGGAGAAGGCAAGACCCAGGCCCTGAGGGTAAGCAGTCTCAGTGTCCTGGGAGACCGCAGGAACACCAGGAACAGTCCTCATCTACACAGATAAGTGCTCGGGGCTGTAGGACCCGGGTCTGCCTCAACTCGCTCTTAAGAACCCAAGAAGGAAAGACTTTGTGTCCATTTGACAGATGAAAAGGAATCTGAGAAGACTTCCTGGAAGTGGAGTCACTGGGACTAGAGCTGGAAAGAAGCAGGGAGGGAAGGGGTGGGCATTGGAGGCAGCAGGGCTGGCAGGAGCTAAGGCCTGAAGGTGGGAAAAAGAAAGCTTGTGCTGTTTTAACAATGGATCTGACCTCTGGGTAGCATGCTTCCCAGGATGTTCAGTCACAGTGAGAGGGCCTGGGAGGTCAAGGCTGACATCCCTCTCCTTCAACTGCAAGCAAGTGACCACTGTGACCAGTATTAATTCGTAGGAACCCACAGCTGGGGACAAAATCGGAGAAAAGGTGGTTTCGTGGTTTCTCATGTGGTTATCCAAAATTGCTCAGGGGGCAGCCGAATCAGCCCAGGCTAAAGCTCAGGGACTTCAGTGACGATCGGATCCATTTTCTTAGCTGGACCATTTGTGTCTCTGCACAACCCCCCAGGAACCACCAGGAACCAAGGCGAAAGCCCTCCCTGGGTTGCAGGGCCCCTGAGAGAGTGATCTTAGCTAGGGAGTGAACAGTGGTGTTTGGAGCAAGGTGGAGACAATCCAAACCAGCACCAAATCACCACCCCACCCTGCTGGCCCTGGGATACCCGGCCCACTGTCTGCCCAGGAAGGATTCTCTTTCCGGGGCCCGCTCCCATGACTGTGTGACCTGGGCCCTGGCTTCCTGCCCAGTCCCGGGACTGCCAAGGGACAGACAGGTTCCTCTTCGCAGGAGGCTGAGCCGCAGTCCGTCTCTCTCATCTGCTAGCTGGTTGGCACTGAGCTAGACGCAGCTGCACCCGCCCCTCTGCTTGGGCTCCTCGCACTGATTACAGAATCCACTGCTTTCCTCCCTTCTACCTAGGCCTCAAAATGCCCCTTCCTTTTCTCTCTACCAAATTCCCTGCCACCACCTGCAATTCAAAAGGATGTGGTTTGGCAGCTAGTTCAGCCAAAGCGTCAGTGATGAGCGGCGGCCACAGCTGGCTGAGCACACCCTTGCCCACGGAGGACAGATGATTTTCATAGGAAACTGGGGCCTCCAGCCTGAGGGGTCTGGTGTGGAAAAAAGGTGGAAGGTTTCCAAAAGCTAAGTTTGAAGATCTCAGGGTGCAAGTTGGATCTCCACCAAATACCTGCCTCCCACCTCTCAGCATCCAGGGCTGCCCATGTAGCGGGTGTGACTAGGAGAGGGCAGGAGGGCAGCGAGGGTTCCATACCCACCTCCCAGGTCCCAACTCCCCTGCCCTCCCCAGCCAGGCCCTCACCTTGACCACGCCAACCAGCAGGCTCAAGCTGATGATGAAGAGCATGGTGATGAGCAGAAAGCTGGAGACCAGTTCAGCTGAAAGGCAAAGAGAGCGGTGAGGGGCCCAGAAGCGCCCCCTAGGGAGGCATTCCAGGTTCCAAGGGCCACACTCTGGGAACCTCTGGCGTGGGTACTATGCCAGTGAGCAGGAAAGCCCAGGCCCTGCCCTCCTGCGGTTCTCAGTCTTGAGGGGCTACCAAGTTGCAAACAGAACATTTCAGGTAACAAAGATGGCGTAAGAGAGGGAGAGGGGTGGCAGGGGCCTGGGAAGGCCTCTAAGGAGTTGGCCCGTGAGCCAGGAGGCCAGGCAGGAACCCCGAGACAGGGCCCAGCTCGGTGTGGTGGGTGCAGCCGGGGGAGGGTAGCGTGGAGGGAGCAGAAAGAGATGAGAGGTGAGACCAGAGAGGTGAGCAGGGGCTGGAGCCCACGGTGAGGAGCTGCGTGACGGGCGCCTGTCTGGGCTAAGCAGGGGGCTTCCTGCTGCCGCAGCCACTAGTCCAGACTAGAAGGGCTGGTTAGGTTTGCAAAGTGGGTCAGTGGCTCGGTCATGGCCGACTCTTTGCAACCCCTGGACTGTAGCCCACCAGGCTCCTCTGTCCATGGGATTCTCCAGGCAAGAATTCTGGAGTGGGTTGCCATTCCCTTTCTCCAGGGGATCTTCCTGAGCCAGGGATCGAACCCTGGTCTCCCACACCGTGGGCAGATTCTTTACTGCCTGACCATCTAGCAGCCTCCTATTTGCTCTCACACCTGGAGACCTCGTGCGGACACTTGGGAATTTCTCCACTTGCAGACGTCAGAAAGGACAAGTGGCAGGGCCTCAATTCCAGCTGCTCCACCCCTGGCCGGTGCCCCTCCCCTCACCCCTCCCCACCCTTTGGCTTCCCCTGGACCTACCGATCCTGAGGTAGCCCGTCTTCGAGAACTTGCAGGAGGCCTTGCCGTGGGCCACCTCCACCGAGTGCTCAATGAACAGCAACACACTCATGATCTGGGGGCAGAACAGAGCATCAGTGAGCCGGAGTCTGCACAGTCCCACCACCAACCACTTCCACCCCAACAGTGTGCAGTCGGGGCCCGTAAGGAGAGGTCCTGGAGGAGCTGGAATGCCAGGCAGTGGGGCATCCCGGATACAGTGTGGCCTAGAGAGAGACAGCTCAAGCTCTTAACCCTCCTTCTTCTTCTTCCTAGCTGTGTGAGCTTGGGCAAATTATTTGACATCTCTGTGCCTCCGTTTCCCCATCTGTAAAATGAGGATAATCCTGACAGCTACCTAAGGAGGCTAATGGGGGGAGTAAAGGAGAACATCGCAGGACAGCACTTAGAACCACACCCAGTTCTTAGCAAAGCTGTAACTGTGACTACTGAAGGTTAGGCTTGAGGAAGTGGGGGAAACAGAGGGCTCTCGCCAGGGACTGGGCCCCTGCTGTGTACCCTCTTTTATAACGACAGGCTCTGGACATCACGGGGTCTTAGTCACAGCATCTGAGCATGACAGAAATTCAAGTTCTTGGGATCATCAACTCAGACCTGGGAGTCTCTGATCTATGAATGCCAGTCCTCCTGGCTTTTCAACCCTCGTGTGCAAATGGAGATAATACTCATATTTGTCTCATAAGGTTGTAGTGGGGCCAGGTGGCATGAGTCACTTAAAGTACCTGACAAATAATAAGCACAGTCTGTGCTATTATTATTATTGTTATTATTCTCTCTGGATTATAAAAGACGCTTGCTCCTTGGAAAAAAAAGTTATGACCAATCTAGACAGCATATTTAAAAGCAGAGACATTACTTTGCCAACAAATGTCCATTTTAGTCAAAGCTATGGTTTTTCCAGTGGTCATGTATGGATGTGAGAGTTGGACTGTGAAGAAAGCTGAGCACCGAAGAATTGATGCTTTTGAACTGTGATGTTGGAGAAGACTCTTGAGAGTCCCCTGGATAGAAAGGAGATCCAACCAGTCCATCCTCAAGGAAATCAGCACTGAATATTCATTGGAAGGACTGATGCTGAAGCTGAAACTCCAATACTCTGGCCACCTGATGGGAAGAGCTGACTCATTGGAAAAGATCCTGATGCTGGGAAAGATTGAAGGCAGGAGGAGAAGGGGATAACAGAGGATGAGATGGTTGGATGGCATCACTGCCTCAATGGACATGAGGTTGAGTCAGCTCCGGGAGTTGGTGATGGACAGGGAGGCCTGGCGTGCTGCAGTCCATGGGGTCGCAGAGTTGGACACAACTGAGTGACTGAACTGAACTGAGAAAAGGACTGTGTCTCTCTTGTTCACTGCTCTAGCTGCTATAGATGAACAGACGGATGGATAAACGGATAAACCCTATTCCCTCAGGGGACCCTTGCTAAGAATGACAGAAAAGGGGCAAACCTGACGGACATGAGCATTGCTGTGGTCCTGGCAAGAGCTGTGGTTCAGCCACAAAGCGACAGTTTCAAAGGACCTTAGAGGTCACCTTATCCCTGCCCTCTATCTTCTAAGGCAGGAATCCTATACCATGCATCCTCTACTTGAATGCTTCCAACCACAGCGAACTTAATCTTCATTGAGTTCATATCCTTACAGCAAGCCTTCTCCCCATCATACACACACACTTCTCCAGTGCCATCTGACCACACTGTGAAAAAGACTGTCTCCTCCCTTGCAGTGGATGGCCTACCTCTATTAATATGGCCTAAGTTTGCATGGGCTTTCTAGGCGGCCCTGCACTAGTAACTGATGCTCAGCTGACAAACACCATCTGTTTCCCCCTGGCTGACTTGTGATGGGTTTTTTTTAGCTCAGACATAGGTTTCAATTTGTCTTCCTGCCATATTACACCCTGTTCAGGGGGTAGAAAGGAACAGCAAAGAAGACTGATGAGGAGCTGGGCTCTAGAGTCAGGCAGCTGCTAAGTCACTAAGTCACTTCAGTCGTATCCGACTCTGTGTGACCCCCATTGACAGCAGCCCACCAGGCTCCCCCGTCCCTGGGATTCTCCAGGCAAGAACACTGGAGTGGATTGCCATTTCCTTCTCCAGTGCATAAAAGTGAAAAGTGAAAGTGAAGTAGCTCAGTCGTGTCCGACCCTCAGAGACCCCATGGACTGCAGCCTTCCAGGCTCCTCCATCCATGGGATTTTCCAGGCAAGAGTACTGGAGTGGGGTGCCATTGCTTTCTCCGAGAGTCAGGCAGAGATGGATACAAATCCAGGTCATTATGTGACCTTGATCAAGTCACTTTACCTCTCTGAATACCCTCATTTGGAAACTGGCAAGCACTGGATTTAATGGGAAATAAATTGTCTTGTATTTGCAAAGCACTGAGCTTCAAGCCCTGCAGTGGGTACTCAGCAAGTATAAGCTGCTTTCGGCTGCTGTGAGTTGACATGGGCCCCCTCTACCTGATGAAAAAGGCTTTGTTTCACCAGAACTGTGGAAAGCAGCTCACAGCAGAAGGCAGATGTGGTGGGGGCTGTGGCTGATACGCACAGGAAACAGCTCAGAGAGAGAAAGGCTGCTTCCTCACCTCCTAAAGACTAGAGTTCCAGGCCCTTTTCCCCCAATTTCCCCTGTAATGAGGGAAAGAGAAAGGGAGGCACGCGACGGCTCAGTTCAGGACAGAACAGGGCTCCCTGAAAGATGGTAAGCTCTGGGATCCCTGAGATGTGTGAGCAGAGCACAGATGACTCGCCACAGCTGAGCTTAGAAATGCATGATTATCTATCAGCCGTGATACAGGAAGCCTTTTGAAGTCCCAAGAGTCCAGGATTGTCTGAGTCTAGGACGAAACTCAGAATCAGACAGTCTCGACATCCTGCTGCTAGAAAGAGTCTGTCTGCTTCTTTTATAAACTCCTTCTGCTCATTTTCTGAGCTCAGGTTAGGTGGCTGGACCAAGGACACACAGCAAGCTGGGGACAAAGAGGAGCCTGAAGCCCCAGTTCCCAGGGCTGTCCTGATGCCTTCCCACACACCCCAATCCCCAGGTCTCCTCGGAGCCCTGCTTTTCCTGACTCCAGAGGGCTCAGATACTTTGATCATGTACCTATGTCAATAAAACCGTTTGCACACACTACTCTGTTTCTTGATTTCCAAATTATACGCATGTGCCACCATCCTGGTTTAGAGTGAACATCATAAAACCTACACGCAACATACCCAGAAATGAATAAAGAACATGATTGAAAAATTTAGAAATTGTAATATTGTCATTCTGAGGCCCCAGTGGTCACCTTGGGTATCACCCCACTTTGGAAACCAGTGCCAACCCACAAACCATTCCCGAGATTCTCAATTCTGGCCCTGACACTCTCCCACAGCCCTGCTGCCACCTCAGCAATCCTGCCACTAGCGTCCTAACTACCCCTCTTCAACCATCCCCTCCTGAATATCCTGGGATCCCAGGAACGAGAGCGAAGAGGGGGGACCTTTATACAGCCTGATTCCATGCCTTGTTCACCACCCACACCATCCCTGTGATCCTCCCAAATCCAGCAAAGGGACTGTTCTTAATGCTCCCACCTCCATTTCACAGATGGGAAAAGTGAGGCTCAAAGAGGTCCAGTAACTTGTCCAAGGCCTTTCAGCTGATCATTTGTAGGACCCCAGGCCAATAGGCGCTGGATCTGATTCTCTTCCCCTCTCCAGTGTCCTCCCAGCATCTCCCCACCTCCTGGCTCTGCCTGAGGTCTGCCCTCCCCCACTCCCATGTGAGAGTCCAGCAGAGCCAGCAGGGCCCACCTCCCCTTCCCTCTGCCGCCTCCTCCGCCTCCCACAGCTTGTGCTAGAAGCAGCAGCAGACACCAGAAGCAATTCTACTTTTGTGAAAAACCACCTGTGCTTAAAACCAAGCTCCTCCTTTACCCCGTTTCACCTTCTCATCCGACCATCCTGTAGGAGGAGAGTGATAACCCTGTCCCCACTTGCCAGATAAGAACCTGGAGGCTCACAGAGGCAGGAACCAACCCCAGAGCAACCTCAGTCTGACTCAGACCCTCTGCTGGCCTCTGACAATCAATGGAAGACACCAGTCCCTGATCCAGGAAGAAGACAGGCATGTCAGTTCTGTAGGAGATGAAGCGGAGAGGAACTGACATTCCCTGAGCAGCTACTCTGTGCTCAGAACTGTATCCACAGGCTTGTACCACCATCTCCCAAAACCCTGCAAGAAAGCCAACATCTTCCCCATGTTAGAGATTAGGAATGGAAACTCAGAGAGGAAAATTCACATGCCCTGTGTCACGTGGCCTGGCTGGGATATGAACCCTGTTGCCTGGGCTCCCAGAGTCCAGGCTCCACTCCAGGCTGAGTAGTTGATCTGGGGCCAAGCCCTGGTCTCACCAACCATCTGCCCACCCTCCCCAGGCCACCGACCGACCCTACGCCCACAGCTCAAGGGACAACAGCTAGGGTAGAAGAGGCCTCTCCCACTGTCTCACGGCTAGATAACCCTGGCCAAGTCCTGGCTCCTCCCTGACCTCAGTTTATCCCCTCCAGTCAATGAAGAGAGTCACCCCTATTCTCACTGGAATGACTGAACTCCTGCCACCCATGGCATGTCACACCCAGGCTGCCCAGGGTCTCCCACCCCGGAATGCACCCCACTCATCAGGAAGTCCTCACTGCTCCACCCAAGCCCCCAGACAAGAGCTCTTGGTAGTTCAGAAATTACCTGACTTACCTATAGCATAAGCTAGGAGAGGCCAGGAAACCCCAAGAGTCCAGACTACCCAGGCCACCTGGCCCTCCCCTTCCCCTCATCTCCCTCCTCCCACTAGAGCAGAGCTGTCCTCTCCCTGAGTCTGAGCGCCCGCCTGGGCCATGATTCATGCCCTCCTGGGACAGGAATGGGGCTTCCCTCCTCCCACAATGCCTGGGCACACGGCATTCACTTGCCCACCTGTTCCTCCATCACGGCATCTTTGGTCAGTTACAGCTAAGAGTCAGGGTGCGGGACTCGAGTGACCCTGCCCCAACCCCGGCTCTGTGCCCTTGAGCAAGCTCCCAACCTCTCTGATCCTCAGTCTCCTCTTCTGGGAAATGGGATAATAATTGGACCTGCCTGGCAGGGCTGCTATCGGTCAAATGGCACTCCAGCCCTGAGCCTGGCACACAGCAAGTGCCCATCGGTACACACTCTTGGGCAGGTATACACCTGCTCCCTTGTTTGTTCATCCAGTAAACACTCTCTGAGCACCCACCAGCTCCCAGCCCTGTCTGGAAAAGTCACTGACCCTGGCCTGCAGGTGTCACAGTCCCCAGGGGAACCCAACAGGTGACCAGAGTGTTCAGAGCCATGTCATGGGACATGCAGGAGGCTGAGAGTCCCTGACGAGGGACTGATCATAGCTGTCTGGAAGGCCCCGGGAAGGTTTCACAAACAGGAAAAGCTTGACCATGGCTTTAAGCATTTCCAGAAGAGACCTGGAGCGTGCCAGGACAGATCCAGGGAAACTCGGGGGCAGGAATGACTCTTCCCTGAGAGAGGGGATGTCACCCGTGGGCACGTGGAGCCCAAGGAGAGGCAGTGGCCAGCCCAAGGCCACACAGCAAACAGACTGCAGAGTCAGAGTCAGCTTGAGTCCTCCGGACGCCGCACTCAGGCGCTGCTCTGTGGCCGGTGAGTTCCGACCACACTCAGCCCACCCACTGCTGCCTTCACTCTCCATTCCCCTTTCTCACCTCTTCCCTCGCCTTCTCCCTGGTTTCAGTTCCCACTTTCATCCCCACCCCAGCTCTTCTTTCTCAAAAACAAACACACAACTTCCCTAAGCCGTGTGATGGGGGAAGTGGCCAGGAGGCCAGGAGAATTTCTACTTGTTTTCCTGGCGGTTCTGAGGAGCAAACCAACAGCCTGAGCTCAAGTAAAAGGGCAGCTGAAGGAAAGGTGGGCAGCTGAAGGAAAGGTACGCAGCTCAAAATAGCCTGGAGTTAAAACTCCCCTCCAGGTCCTCCCCACCATTCTAAGCAAAACAAAGAACTCTCTCGTAGGAAGAAAAAAAAATGGACATTAAGGTTGATTACCCCCAGCTTCCCGGAGAAGGCAATGGCACCCCACTCCAGTACTCTTGCCATGGAAATCCCATGGACGGAGGAGCCTGGTAGGCTACAGTCCATGGGGTCGCTAAGAGTCGGACACAACTGAGTGACTTCACTTTCACTTTTCACTTTTATGCATTGGAGAAGGAAATGGCACCCCACTCCAGTGTTCTTGCCTGGAGAATCCCAGGGACGGGGGAGCCTGGTGGGCTGCCGTCTATGGGGTCGCACAGAGTCGGACACGACTGAAGTGACTTAGCAGCAGCAGCCCCAGCTCCCAGCCGGTCCCAGCCTCTGGCCGATCAACGTTTAAGAGATACCTACTCCGAACAACCTAGGAGAAGAACAGGCCCCCTTAAGACAGTAGCTTTCCACATACATGCCTATATATACTTACTCTTTTCTTGGGTAAGTGCAGCAGCTCACTAATCTGACTGCTGCCCCTTCTCGCCTCATTAAAGGTGATCTGTTCCTGTACAGTGCCCGTCTCCTTCTTTTTTCCGAAACTCGCCTTCCTTAACCTACAGCAGCAGTTGTAGGAGGAGAGGAGGAGGCCAGGAGGGCAGGGGTATGGGAGCACTATTGAACATGGCCGTGGCCATAACAGCGGTGATGCCACAGCTGAGTGGAGTAGACACAAGGGTCAGGTGGGCTTGACAGTGGTGCAGGAGCTGGGAGACAGGGACTGGCTGCCCTGTGGCTGGGCTATGATCCTATGGGCAGTGATAATAGAGGTGACGGTGGAGTGGCAGGCTGGTGGTGATGGAGGTAGCCACAGGCCTGCTGGGGCTGCCGATGTCCACGGCACTCCTGACAGCATGACATGATGATGGTGGTTATGAAGATCATAGCGATGGTGGTGATGACACCAGATCCCCTGACTCTGGGGATCAAGCACCATTTCCCAGTTGAAGAATGGGGGCCCCGCTGGGGCTTAGGATCTGCGTAAGCATGCAGGCAGAAACCTATCCTCTGAGCTTCCAGGGGGTAAAATTGACAAAGCGATCTGACACTCAGTGAGCATCTACTACATGAGAGCCGGTGCGTGGGCCATTTCCTGTCTGTTAACTGAAATGACTCCTCCTCACAAGTCTGTGAGGTCAGAACTGCTGACCCACTTCCAATCCGAGGAGAACGGGGCCTGTGAGTGCCTCAGCCAAGGTTGCACAAGGAGTCAGGACCCGGCTCGTCCTCCGCCCTCGACAACAGAGATGAAGCGATTCGCACAATGGGAAGCTGGTCCCAAGTGCACAGTTCTTTCAGCCTTCCAGGGCTGCTCCAACCTGACCCCGGGTCCTCCGGCTCTGGGGGCCAAGGAACTCATGGACTCCTGCATGTTCAGGCTGTCACAATTGTTATCTTTCTCCTTCCCATCATCATCATCATCATCGCCCCCTCCCGAAAGCTCACTCCCCTCCACATCACCCACCCACCCTGCTTTCCCTGTGTGTGTGGAGGGGGGCCCCCTGGGGCTGTCTGGCCAGAGGATGGGAGAAAAGAACCAGATGCATCAGCGTCGGGAGGAAGCTCTCCTCCCCAACCCCACCCCACACTTCCTGTCGCAGCTTATCAGGGGCAACTGGGTGGGGGCCATTCCCCCCTCCCGCCTCTGCCAGCGCTATCTCCCCAGACACCTCCCCAGCCGGCCTAGATACCATCACGGGGCGCCTTCCCAGAACCACGGCTCAGCGGGTGCCCCAGCCAGGCTGCCCTCACTTCCCTGGGACCCCAGCTGCACCAGCCTCCCTCCCATCCCCGCCTCCCCGCCCCATTAACCGCCCCTCCTTCGCCCCACCTGGCCCCTCGACTCCTCTGCACCAGGTTTCCTCATCTGTAAAAGAGAAAGAAGGCTCCACCCACTAGCAGGGCTGTTGTTCGGAGCAGATGAGGTTGACAGATGTCTGCTACCAAAGACTTGATCTTCAGAAAGATCGAGGGACCGTGCCTAGGGCAGACACCAAGCCACGGGTCCCCGTGGCCACTGTAAGGGCCCCACGCTGGAAACAACCCCAGTGTCTTCCCCCTCCCTACAAGAGGCAAACATACAGTGATATATTCATGCAGTGAAATAGTATACAGCAAGGGGGAAACAAAGTGGATACACACAGTCATGCAGAAAAAGCTCACAAACACAGTGTTGAGAGAAAAGAGCCCGTGATGTGTAAACTCATCCCTGGGTGCTTCTAGAACTACGAGGGTTGAAGGAAGTCAGTGAGGGCCGCATAGTGACGAGCAGGGGCCACCAGTGGCCCTTGGAGGCTGGTCCCGTCATATTTCTCAGTCTGGAGGTTACCTGGATGTTGCTCTCTGAAAAAGGTCATCAAGACATCCACTTATAGAAACTATGCACCAATAAAAGGTTTGCAAAAGTAAAATACAATTGAGATTGGCAGCCACCTACTCCGTGTCAGGCACTGGGGATGACGAAGATGAATCAGGCAGGGCCGACCCTGGCCTTCAGGCCTCCAGGCCAGACCACAGGACCCCCAAGGCCCCCACAGGTGAAGGTGGGAGCCACCCCGGGATAGGGGGAGATGCTGAGAACTCAGGGTCTAGGAGTCGGGGCTCCACGAAGGCTTCTGAGAGGTGGTGAGAATTAAAGATTTCAACCAAAGGGCAGTGGGAAGGGTGTTCCAGGTAGAGGGAACAGCAAAAGCAAAAAAGGATGAGGTGCGTTTAGGAAACTGCAAGAAGCTTCTCTCGGGGAACTGCAACTTGGGCTCAGCACATGCCCGACACACAGGAGGCCCCCAGAAAATGGCAGCTGCTGCTGGGTGGCTGGACTGGTGGAGGGATGCAGGAGATGCTAAGGGGACATGTGGTTTTCCAGGGATGTGACTATGAGGTTGGCAGAAAAGGAAGAAAGAATACTCCAGGGAAAAAAGGAACAGCTCACGCATAGGTAGGGAGCTGGCAGAGAACACGGTTGGGATTGCACGCCCCATGGTTCATTACCCTGCAGTGGAAAGTGCCGGCATGGGAGCAGCTCGCTCTGGGTCCACGTCCGGGAAAACCAGTGTCTCAACCTCCGAGCCCCGTCCCTTGCCTGTGCTTCGAGTGTGACAGCCCAGCAAGGCCTGTCCTCTGCCCTCTGCCCTTTGACCTTTCAGACCTGCCCCTGTGAAAGAAGACAGAAGGGCAAGACTCCCCCTGAAGGAAGAGGCACTGAAGGTGAACTTTCTGACCCGCTGAATCCCAGGGGGACTCTGCTCTTCTTGGAGGATGGGGGGTGGTCATCCTTTATGGGCACCCATTTGGGGGCTCAGAATGAGCCTCCAAGCTGAGTCCACGCTCCCATCCTCCTCCACTTTCGGAACACCCCCAAACATCCCCACAAAGCGTCAATTCCTTATTTACCTTCAGGGCAAACGCCCCTGCTGTGATAATAAGTGTTAGTATGACTGGAGCATTTAGGAGAGGTCAATTCCCTCTAATTTTACAGGTGAAATAGAGATTGCATCTTTGCACATGGGCTCCGTGTTTCTAAGAACAATGCTCCCCGGATACTACTGTTGAATCCCACTCCATGGCTACCAGGAAGCCGGCCCTTCCCCCGACACAGTCTGGAGTAACAGCGGCAAAGCCTGGGCCTCGAGCAGGACTCTTGGGCTCTTGTTCTGGATCTACCCCGGGCTGCAAAGTCGCTTGGCCTGTGCAAGCCTCAATTTCCTCTTCTGTCAAATAGGGGCTCCGGGGTAGATCCCATTTGTTGGGTACTCGCTGGGTCTCTCACCTGGTTCCCTTTGAGTCTCTGACCATGCCAGTCATGGTTATTGGCCCCCAGATGACAGGAGAGAAAACTGAAGCTCGGAGAAGGAGAGGGACCCACTGGGCCTGCAGCAGGGCTGAGGGCTGGAAGGCAGGGAGCCAGCACCTTCGCTCTGCAAGCTCCCTGCTCAGCTTCCTGCCTCGTTAAAGGCTCTGTGCCCCTGGTGGTGTGGGGTCCCCTGGGAGACCAATGCAGGCCTCAGTAAGCTCAGATAGAAGTCCTGGTTCTGAGCCACTGCCCTGGGCTCAAAATAAAAGCCTCCCTTCCGGTTGGTGAGGGGCGGCAGGGCCCCGGACTAGGGTGCTGACCGAGAACCTTGGCCCACCCAGGCCCTGCCCTCCAGCCATAGGGCCAGGTCTGAGTGAGGCCCCAGCCCCTACACCAGGGAGGACCCTCCCCGGGGCTGGTATGGCTCTCTGACAGCAGTGGGTCCCTCCAGCCAAGGTGACCCCCAATGGATGGAACCACCGTTCACCACCTCTCATTCCCAGAAGCCCTTTCTTTCTCTTTCCTTGGGCTTGAGAACCAGGAAGTGGGGATGGGACAAGGCTCACTCTGGGGTCTGGCCTGTCCGGGCCCACCTCTCACAGATGACTGGCCACCATCACTCATCCCACCAGGCCTAGGGTAGCAAGAAGAGCCCAACTAACTCTGCTCCCCAGAAGGCCCTGCCTGCCACCCTACATTGGGCCCAGTTGGTCCAGGGGTCCCCTTGAAGGCCTCTGACATTTTATAAGCTAGAAGGCAGGGTGCACACCCTGGAGATGGGGAGCACAACTGAGTTCCCACCAGGGCGCCTTGGCCATGGCTCTGGAGAGGGGCCATGGCTCCCACCCTACCCCCGCTGGCCTCCCCCCGCATTCAGGCAGCATACAGAGCAAGTTCTTTCTGCCCCACATGGGGCCACTGGGCGTGAAGGCAGAGGTTTTAACAGATGGACCTAACAGTTAGGACCTATTTTTAGACTCTAAACAGATGAGCTCTAGAAAGGGGAGTGGCCTCTGGTCACATCCCACAGCCCACACTGGGCACTTGCCTGCCAGCCCCGTCTCTCGTAGGGCCACATCAGCTCAATATTTCAAAACCATCACCCTTGAGACAGGGACCACTGGCCCCATTTAACAGATAGGAAGCTGAGGCCCAGACAGCAAAGGCAATTGCCTGCTCAGTCACATTGTCAGTGAGTGATGGAGATAAGTCCACAATCTTTTCAGGCCCCAAAGTGGAGCAGAAAGAGAGAAGCCAAAAGCCACTGCAGTTCTCAGGAGGACAAACAAGAGGGCTTCCCGGAGGAGGAAGCTTCCCATGAGCTGGACCATGAAGAAGAAATGAACGCTGGGTGAGAGAAGGGCCTCTCAGACAGACGGACCACCCCTGGGCCATGGACCAGGTAAGGAGTTCATTTGTGCACCCGTGGGCTCATCCCACACACCTGTGTGCTGGTAGCCGAGGTCCGGAGCAAGCCCCTCCCCACCTCCCTGTGTGACCTGGAACTAGTCAGGGACCCTCTGGAGCCTGTTCACTCCTCTATGAAATGAGAGAACTAGGGCAAGCAGAGATCCATGAAAGAAGCCAGAGCTTCGTTTCAGTCTTGCCCCTGCTGACCTCTGCAACCTCCCCTACCTCATAAGCATCACTCCCTCCATCCCAGCTCCATGAGCTTCTCAGTACTTCCAAATCTTCACCTGCTGCTCCCTCAGCCAGCATGCCCTTTTTTTCCTCTATGTTCTGAAGCAAAGTCCTGCTCATGCTTAGCACTCAGGCCTCCTCCCAAAAGCCTTTCCTGAATCCCAGCCTCCACCTGGTGCATGCTCAGTAGAGTCCAACTCTTACTCCAACTCCATGGACTGTGGCCTGCCAGGCTCCTCTATCCATGGGGTTTTCCAGGCAAGAATACTGAAGTGGGTTGCCATTTCCTCCTCTGGGGGATTTTCCTGACTCAGGGATCGAACCCATGTCTCCTGTGCGACTCAGGGATCGAACTCATGTCTCCTGTGTCTCCTGCCTTGCATGCAGATTTTTTACCGCTGAGCAGCCCGAGAAACCCATAGCTTCTACGCCAGGGCTGACCTAAGGGGGCTTGTCTGTGCCCCCATCTGAGCCAGCACTGTTATCCTTCAGCACCATTAATCACAATTTTTCCTTGGTAGGTTGGAACCCCTAGAGGACAGAGGCCATGAAAGAGTCAGGCCAGTGTGCTGGCCTGGGGCTGGGCACGGAAAAGAAAGACATGTTGAGAGTGAATCCACATTGACAAGAGGGTCCTTTAAGTAATAGAGATTGAGTGCTTTCTTATTAGCAGTGCCTCAGACATGGAGCCTGCTGCCAGCAGACCTGTAAGTCAAGCAGAACACTGGTGAAGAAGCAGTCTCTTTACAGTGGAGAAACACAACAGACAGGACCTCAGCCAGGTGATCAAGGTCAGAATCAACAGTGATAAGGCATGTGCAAGCATATACCCTCAATATGCAGTGCGGAGAAGGGCACTTTACCTCTGCGATCTCCTTCCCGAAACATGTTGTCCAAGTCTAACCAGGAGAAAACCACCAGACAAGTCCCATTTGATGAATATCTGACAAAATGCGTGACTAATATTCCTCAAAACTGTCTAGGTCATCAAAAGTGAGGAAAATCTGAAAAACTATCACAGCCAAGGGAAACCTAAGGCGGCATGATGACTGTATACAACATGGGATCCCGAAAAAGGATCCTAGGGAAAATCTGAAGAAATCTGAATAAAGTATGGGCTGGTGGTTAATAATAGTAAGTCAATACTGACTCATCAATTGTGACAAATGCGTCATGTTAATGTAAGATGCTATCAATCGGGGAGTCCAGAAAGGGGGTATACAGGAACTCTGTTCACAGTTATCCTATGGATCCAAAACTGTTCTAAAATAAAATATTTATTTTTAAAATGTAATACATGCTCATTGTAGCCAATACTGAGAATACAGAAAAGTAGAAAAAAAAAAAAAATAGAGCTTTCACAACCTGTAACCCAGAGACAAGCCAAGGCCAGCATCAGTCTCATTTCCTCCTGGCCTTGTTTCGGCGTATCCTCTTGCTACAGGATTGAAATCACCGTGGGTGTAAGCTTTTTATCAGACAATGAATTTCTAATGGAACTCCAGGCACCTTGGGAGGGAGATATTTCTGGGCAAAAGGGTCTTCTAGGGTCCTTATCTCCTGCCATTAACTTGGGACAGACATGCTTTGGGCTGCCAGATAAACCAGAACCAAAGAGACCAATTTACAAAAGTTCTCTGACTCCTCTAGGTGTGCCACTTTGGGTCAGAAATCATTTGTGACCCAGGGAATCCTCTGCACAAACCCAGGGAAGTGGGGAAGAAGGTCCTCCAGCCGTTGGGCGTGGAGGTCCTGCAGTAATAACACCCCAATGACTCAATAAACGGAGGTACTGTCTCAGGATGCCAAGAGCCCAATTTAACCCTCCCTAGAGGGGCCCAGTCCACGAATAGCTCTCCGTGTGCAGGGCTGTCACCCACGAGTGGCTCCAGATGACACCAGTCTAGGTGATCAATACATCTGGAGGGCAGAGTCTACTTTTCTATCCAGATGTTCAAGGCCCTGACAATACACCTGCTATGTGACTGCCAGGCCACAGAGAAAGCCCTGCCCTTTCTGGGAAGGAGCAAGACCTCTCACGGAGAGGGCAGGAGGACCATCCTCCACTGGAATCTATCAAGCATTCCAGCCCAGAGAAGACTGCCTGGGCCAGCTTCCAGACTTTTCTTCCGTTCTCCTGCCTTCGGCTCTAGGACATCCCATGGCTCCCCATGACCCACATGAAAGATGGTGGTTCTCAGCTGGGTGTGATTTCACCCCCAGGATACATTCACAGTGTCTGGAGATATTTTGGGTCATCACAGCTGGTGGGGAGTTATTAGTATCTTGTAAATAAAGGCCAGGGGATGCTGCTAAACATCTGACAGTGTGCTATTCGTGCTCCACAACAAAGAATGCACCAGCCCCAAATGTCAAAAGTGCCCTGTCGTGAAGGTCCAACCTCTAGCTTATCAATCCAATCCCCTCCCACCTCCTACTCCCCAACAGCCTCCAGTTGGTCTGTGTAGGGTCCCAAGCACAAGCCACGGTCCTCAGCCTCCACAGCTTTGCACACCTCTCCATCCCAGATCCACCCTCCTCATAACCAAACTACACCTCTGCCAGTGGCACTCCCCCAAGAAGGCTTCCTGATCACCCGCGCACACATTCTTCAGCTCTGTGGGCAGAGGCTGATGTCATATCGCTGTGTACAGGTGAGGATCTCGGATGGCATGAGCAAAAGGAAACCTCAAGAGTCACAAAGTCAGGGGTTTGCGAGGCAGACTCTGGGCCCTGCAGCCTGCAAGTAGATTTGACTCGGTCTGCCCAGGGATTTCTTTTTTTCCTCAAATCAGTCACCAACATGGAGACAGCAGAAGTTGTGGCATAAAAGCCCATGTTTCCTGTTTCTCCAAATGTCATAAGAGCGGCTGCTGGGGCCCACATAGCAACAATCGGCGGAAACAGAGAGCAGCTGCCAGAACAGACGCAGAACAGGCTTCCCAGGTCACAGCAAGGTCCACAGGCCCCAGGGTGCTCACTTACAGGAGCTGCCTGGCCCCGGACGCATCAGCGTTTGAGACCTCTGAGCCAGTCCACGCCCCTTATCCATCATCTTGTAAAGGAAAAACTGAGGCCCAAGGAAGCAGCCTGTCCAAGGTTGCATGGCTAGTTAGCAGCAGAGCAAGGGTAGGGGCCCAGGGGCCTGCTTCCCACGGGGACACCCCTGCTTAGGACACTGTGTTTCCAAGAACATGATACAATCTCAGAGCTTGAAGAGGCCCTAAGGACTTGGTCTGGGGACAGTCAAGTGCCTTTCACTTCTCTCAGAATCACTCTCATATTGGCAGGAGCCCGGCGGAGCAACCTCTGAGCTCCACCCAAAACCAGTGTTCTGGGGATCTGACTACTTGACTTATGGGTGTGCCAGCCTCAGGCTCTGTGTCTGAGGCCATGCTAATAATAACTTCAACTACCTGTCAGGTAATAGTTCCCACTACATGCCTCGTAGATATTTATACCCTTGATCCTTGCAACAACCCCATCAGAGAGGTATTACTATTCTCAGGCTCATTTTTTTTTTTTTTAGACAAAACAGACATTCATAAAGGTTAAGTAAGTGGCCCAAGGCTGCACAGCTAGGAAGTGACGAGGCCAGGACTGGTACACAAGAGTCCGGATCCAGAGACTGTGCGCTGAACCCTGAGTGGCACCAGCGCTCTGAAGGTTGGGCTCTGGCCACAGCCCTGCCAGCTCTGCCTGCGACAGGAAGCAGATGCAACCAGGTCTGAACAGTTTATAGCAGCCTGCCACAGCGTTGCCGGATTTAGGCTAATTTTAAGGAAGCCCTTCCAGGCTCATAAAAGAACTGTTAACCACAGGCCCTGAGTCACCCTGGGAGGGAGGCGCTGGGTCTGGGGAGCTGTGTGTGTCTCAGAACTGTAGGCTGGGGGGATGGGTCTGGACAGGGCCCGAAAACAGAACCCCAACCTTCAGCCACCTAGACAGAGGGAGAGCCTCTGGCCCCCGGGGGGCTACGACTTGCCCAGAGTCACTCTGAGTTTATAAGAGACAAGACTCAACACCCAGCTGTGCGCACCAGCCTCCAAAGGGGTACCAGTGGGCCCGTTCCTCCTCAACTGACCCAAGTCTCCAGGGCCAGGCCAGTCACCCTGCTCATATGCAAGCCAAACCGAGAGGACTCAGGCCCCTCTGTTCCCTCTGGAAGCACAAAAGGGAGATTCCCGTTTCCCATCCCTTCCAGTGGCCCAGGCTCCAGGGAGAGTCGGCACAGCCGTGCCTGTGACCTGACCCCATTTCCTGACAACACTCCTGGCTCACATTCTTCCTGAGATTCCGGGTTTCCAAAGCACTTTCACATCTGGGGCTGTTTGCACCTGAATGAGCTTGTGGAGCTGAAGGTCCCATTTCACAGAGGCAGAAACTGAGCCTCAGAGAGAATGGCAGCTATATTGGTTTAGAACAAGGACCCCCTCCTTCCACTGCTGCCACTGCCGCAGAGCTCCCCCCGCCCCCAAACCCCACCCTCGGCACACACTTTGGACAGAGAGGGACCCTAAGGCCCAGAGCAGGGAAGGGACCGCCGGGGTTCTACGAAGAGGTGGTGAACAACGGTCCTCCCATTCAAGGGGGTTCAGTAGATGGGGGTGGGGCTCGCTCGCTCTCTGTCTTACACACACACACACACACACACACACACTGCCCGGGGCACCTGCACACTCACCACATGGTAGATGGCCAGGGCGGTGGTAGCGATGCGCACATTGAAGCAGCAGCAGGTCTGGCGGATGGCGGCCGCGCGGGGGGCCATGATGCTGCCTCCCCTCCTCCGAGGCACTGACGGGGAAGGAACGAGGAGCCTGGAGCAGGGGCAGAAAAGGGGAAGCTGCCGGCTGCCCTCCTCACTTCCTTCCTGCCCCTCAGACAGGCAGGGGTGTGGGCGTCACAGCTGGGGCGGGGCGGCAGGGGAAGGGCCCCGGCCTGCCTCGAGTAGGACAGCGGGGGGCCGCCGCCACTCCCGGAGGGGCTTCCCTTACGACTCCACTGCCTGCTGTTTGCCAGGGCTCAGGGCTGGGGTTTCAGCAGTTTCACTCACAAAACCCCGCTGACAGGATGCTCACCACCACCCTGGATGCAGGGACTGTTACCAGTCCCATTTCCGGACAGAAGTTAGACCCTCTGAGAGGTCAAGGCATCCACCCAAAGTCACACAGCAGTTAGTGCTGGTGGCAGGATTCAAACCCAGGTCTGCCCAGCTACAAAAACGGCTACTGCTTCGTGTCTCCCACCTTGTTAAGTGTTTCCTAAGCATGGTTACAAAGTCGGACGCGACTAAGCGACTTCACTTTCACTTTCAAGCATGGTCCTGGATCCACGCCTTTAATCCTCTAAAGTGAAGTTGTTCAGTCGTGTCCGACTCTTTGCCACCCAGTGGACCTTAGCCGACCAGGCTTCTGTGTCCGTGGGATTTCCCAGGCAAGAATACCGGGGTGGGTTGCCATTTCCTTCTCCAGGGGATCTTCCCAACCCAGGGATCGAACCTGGGTCTCCTGCATTGCAGGCAGATGCTTTACCCTCTGAGCCATCAGGGAGGCTGACCACTCCTCTAATCTTCTCAGCCCTTTCAGGGAGCTACTATTATCCCTATTTTACAGATGAAGAAACTGAGGCACAGAAAGGGGAAGTGATTTGCCCGAGGGTACACAATTTACCCGTGGAGGAATGGAGATTTGAACTAAGGCTTGACTGGTTCTAGAAATCAGTGTCTTCACTCTACCCTGAGCCTCAGAGAGAAGCCCAAACCAGGACAAGAATAATTACTAAACAAACCCACCAACTGGGTGTCAGGTCCTGGGCTCGGCTCTTCCCACAGCTGGGTCATCAAGGCGTCCGTCATAGCAATCTGGGGAACTCACCATCAGGTCCCTCTTTGTGAGCCTCAAGGCCCCCGATGCTCCCACGTAATCAGGGGTTTTTCTGCCTCGCTCTTAGGAAAAGCTGGAATGAATTTACTGAGACTATTAAACAAGTTACACTGGGATCTATACTCCCTTCTCAGATGAGAAATTATCCGTGTTGCAATAAAGGAAGGGAATAGGAGGCACTTGCAGAATTCCTGCAAGAAGTCTGCTCGGTCCAGACACTGAGAGTTCACTTGCTATGTGAAGCTTCCTCCAGTGGAGAAACTCAGCAGGACCTGCCATGCAGTCCCAGCCTCTTATGAGATCACAGAGTTAGAATTGGTTACTACAGCTGCCCATCATTTATACACCAAGAGAGGTTATTAAAGGTCTCTAGCTCCTCCCTCTCAGCAGGAGCTGCTCTATTAGACCTACAAAACTTGGCTGGGGGTCTTGATCAAACCTTTCTCTTTGCCAATGAGACCAAAAAGGGTTCTACAAGTTTGAGGCTCCTGGGCAGCCCAGCCAAGCCCTTCCCTACTTAATTTTCAAGCCTGTCTTTGCTCTTGTTGTTACAGGCCTTGCTGAGACCAGGTATCATAGAAAGGTGGTACAGAGTGGAGGTTAACAGCTTGGCTCAGAGGCTCATGCCTTGGGTTCAAATCCCAGCCCCTCCCAGCTGGGTAGCCAATCAGTTCAGTCAGTTCAGTCACTCAGTCGTGTCCGACTCTTTGCGACCCCATGGACTGCAGCATTCCAGGCCTCCTTATCCATTCCCAACACCCAGAGCTTGCTCAAACTCATGTCCATCGAGTCAGTGATGCCATCCAACCATCTCATCCTCTGTCGTCCCCTTCTCCGCCTGCTTTCAATCTT
Source organism: Bos grunniens (assembly GCF_055505025.1). Lineage (NCBI taxonomy): Eukaryota > Metazoa > Chordata > Mammalia > Artiodactyla > Bovidae > Bos > Bos grunniens. The sequence continues at coordinate 14,227,488 of NC_141166.1, forward strand.
TCCCAGCATCAGGGTCTTTTCCAATGAGTCAGCTCTTTGCATCAGGTGGCCAAAGTATTGGAGTTTCAGCTTCAGCCTCAGTCCTTCCAATGAATATTCAGGACTGATTTCCTATAGGATCAGGATCTCCTTGCAAACCAGCAAAATTGGGTAGCCAGTGCAGCAAGAAATACCCTTCTTTCCCCAAGAATAGCAAGTCCAGACTGCCGGAGATGAGGACAGCAGAGGCCTAAGGCCAGGCTGACGAGTCTGGATTTAATGGTGCTGGGAAGACATTTGAAAATTTAATACTGTAATACATGATAGCCATGAATAATATTATGATTTGGTGAAACCAGAGCCAGTATGGAGTCAATTCCCAAAGAGAGGTCCAAATTACTAATGGAGCCAAGAACTCATTGTACATGGCATAGGGATGAATACTTTTCATTTTTATGGTGATAAATTCATTTTCATGTGCATTATAAAAATATACATAACGACCTCATGGATTCTGTTATTTTCCATTTATGGGAGTAATATAAAGTCTCAATGTAAAACAGAAGCATTTAAATTTTTTAAAAAAGCAATAGTTTGATTTAAAGAAAATTATCAAGGAGCCATAGCCAATGAGGCAGGCATACGCGGCCAACAGCCTCGGAGAGGGTAAAGGCGTCGCTGGTTTGGGAATCCTGGCGCATGAGAAATCCCTCAGTGGTTATGTGATCTCAGACAAGGCGTCTAATCTCTCCATCTGAGCTGTTGTTTCCACATCTGCAAAACAGAGGCAGAAGCTCCACCTCAGTGGAGAAGAAATGAGGTCACGTGCTTGCACACGTCTTGTTTGTTTCTCCCTTTCCGGCCCACCCTACTCCCCCATTTCAACCACACCCAAGCTTCTGGGAGAAGGCAGAGCTGGAATTTGAACTCTGATCTGTCTGATGCTGAGTCCTGGGACACGCCTCCAGGAGGGTCCAGTGACTGTAAGTGACACGTGCTTTGTGGGCAGGTGGCATTTCCCAAGCACTGTCTCCCTTCCAGAAATGTCAGAATTCTGATGGATCTTCTATCCTTCACTGGATGGCACAGCCTCCAGCACATGCTGGTCCCTGGATGGAGCTTCAGTAACTTCCTGGGGGCTGGAAATCTGATCCTCTTTTTTTTTACTCCCTCCAACTTCCTAAGGAAGGGATAGCTATTATCCCAAAACTAGGTCCCTTGGCCAAGACCACTGTGGTAGGCAGAATAAAGGCCCTCCAAGGGTACCCACATCCTAATACCCAGAACTGGCAGATACATGTTACTTTACATGGCAAAGGGAATTTGCACATGTGATTAAGTTAGGAATCTTGAGGTTGTCTTGAATTATCCAAGTGAACCCAATGTAATCAAAAGAGTCACCAAAAGTGAAAAAGGGAGGTGGGAATATCAGAGTCAGACAGAGACTAGAAGATGCTACACTTCTGGCTCATAAGGAAGGGGCCACAAGCCAAGGAATGCAGGCAGCTTCAAGGGGCTGCAAAAGGCAATGGAACAGATTTTCTCTGTCTAAAAGAAATGCAACCCTGCTGACACTTTGCTTTTATGCCAGTGACCACTGTTCCAGACTTCTGACCTCCAGAACTATAAGATAATAAATGTGTATTGTTTTAAGCCACTGCCTTTATGGTAATTTGTTACAGCAGCAACAGGTAACTCACACAGCTACTCAGCAGAGTCCACAATGGAGCCTGGAAGTCTCTGCCTTTGGAATCACAGTACATCCCATCACCATTGGAGGCCCCAGTCCCCATCTTCACAAGTGCAGCCCTTGACCTCCTCACTGTGTGATCTTGGCCAAGTCATGGACTTCTCTGAGTCTCAATTTCCCCTGCACAGGGTGGAGGTAAGGATAACACCCATCTCATCATCTGTGACGATTAAATAAGAAAATACGTGCAGGGACTTCCCTGGTGGTCCAGTGGTTGGGACTCTGTGCCTCCAGTTCAGGGGGTATGTTTCTGATCCCCAGTGGGGGCAACTAGGATCCCACATGCCATGTGGCAAAAAAAAAAAAGAGAGAGAGAGAAGAAGATAACGCACACGCAGCTGACGATGCTGCAGATGCTCCAACTCCAATTCTGTCCTCTTCCATTACCAAGTTTTGAGCTCCTCCAGGCTACTCTTTAAACTCCCTTTGTTAACAGGTAGAACCCTTGAAAATTTCATGCCTTCCAAACTCCTCAAAATAAGGAGGAAGAAATGTTCCACATCTCTGCAGAGATGAATCTGCTTATGAAACCGTCTTCCTAAGTTCTACTTCTTTCAAAAGAGTCTTCTGAAGACTCCCTGACTTCAAGGATAATTCGCATATCCTAGAAAGTCACCTTTCATCCAGAAAAAGTCTATAATTCTTGTTGGCTGCCTTGCTTAATTATTTACTGCTGTGGTATATTAATATTGCAATGGACACATCTGTTTCCTCAAAGGCAGAGTTACTTGCGGGTTTTCTTTGTGAAGCCAGAAGAACATCTTTGGAACTTCCCTCTTCACACACATGCCTGGAGGTAAAAATAAAAGCCATGACTCTATCAGGTTTCATATTTAAACAAAGAACTGGGGAGTCTTGTGTCCTTTCAATGAACCAGGTAAAGCACTTTGGAGGGTCTGGCTTATAGTAAAGCCCTAATGCTGGGAGCTATTTTGATTGTGATTGTTTTGGTGTTCATTTCTATTATTAGCTAAGCTCTTTCCCAGCTCATTGCTCAGCTGAGCATCCCCCAGACCCCGCCTGGAGAGGAAGGCAGAGTGAAGTTGCTGGACCTGGCAGGCCTGAGGGGAGAGTGGCCTGCCACAAGACACGCAGCCAGGCAGCAGCAGAACCATAAGTGGGGTCCCACTTTGGGATAGCGGCTTGGGAAGCATGTGAATGGTGCAACCATGGGTAACTCACCAGAACTCTCCTCCCCAGGGGGCTCCTGGGTACCCTCTGCGGCTCGCCCCGGCCAAGGGTCAAGCTTCCTGCCAGACCACTGATCTGTAATTCCCTCCTGGCAGCCCACATCACCTCACTCCTGCCTTTGAGATTTGGAGCTGGGACCTTCAGGGCCAAGGCCAGTGGTCTGAAAAATATGAGAAACCACATATCCCATCTTCCCCTTCTCCTCCTCCCAACTGAGCAGACTCACCAGCACCCATAGCCTGAATATGCAACCTGGTGTCCCTCCCCTGCTCCCTTGACCTCAGAGGATCAGCCTGGCTACCACAGCCCAAAGGCCTGGACTTGGGGAGAGCAGGCCCTCCAATGACCAGCAAGTCAGTCCCTAAGGTAGGCAGGGGCCCTGAAGCTGTCTGTCTAACACTCCATCAAAGAGGATATCTCTTGGCCAGCTATCCCACGGTCACTGGCTGTACCCAGGGGCACAATCACACCATATACAGATCTGTCAGTGCTGCCATGGTCTTCGTGGGCAGAAGACTCCTGAGCAGGAGGCTCTAGGGTGATGGCACTGCATTCAGAAAGGCTGCTGGCTAGAAATAGGAGGAAGAGCCATGCCATTGCCCTCTGGCAGAAAGTCAGCTCTGGGCATTCCCCGAAGTCTCGCATCCCAGACCAGGGGTACCACTGATGCTGTCTATGGGGACAAGATCACTGATCCCAGAGCTAGGAACCCAACTCCTCTCCTCGCTCAGGTCTCCAATCTGCCTCTTTCTCACTCTGAGTCTATAGAGTGGGAATTGTCGTACTGTGCCCAGGGCTGCTGTAAGGACTCGAGGGTAATCTCTGTGAACCATCAGTCTCCGGCAGCGTCTCCCTTCTCCTAGCTGTCAACCCCACCCTTGGAAAGAACCTCAAAGATCCAGGTCCCTGAAAAGTTGCACACCTGCCATTAACCCCACAATAAGAATGACCTCATTAGGGCATTTCCCCAAGTTAGGGGATTTTTCCTTAATCAAATAAAAACAACAACAACCAAACAATGAAAGTGATAGGGCCTGCTAAGAGCCAAGTCACTACAAGAGATTAAAAAAAAAAAAGGACGACTCAAAACTAGTATTTATGGTTCTGGCCAATGCACTATTAATGAATGGACTTCGAGGAAAACTATGATCGTGATGATCAAAAAGGGACAGACTTGATAAGTATGCGCTCTCTACTCTTGTCCTAACCCCCCTGTTCCTGCCAGGAATGCAAGCTTAGTGGTTGGAGGATCAGCAGCTATTTTGGAAGCATAAGGACAAAAGTCATACCCTAAGAATACTTGAGGAGAATGATGGAAAGAGCCTGGGGCCCTGATGGCATCATGAAACCTCTGTATCAGCCCTGAACTCCCTTTCTCTGGCCATCTTGAACTGTAAGAAAAAGAAACCTACCCAGGAATTCTGACTTAATTCATGTGTTCAGCTAGAGGCTTGGAGCACAAGCCTTAGGTGCTTGGAACACAACAGTAGACAGGACACACAAGGTCCCTGCTCTCATGGGATGAACATTCTAATAGGGGAGACAGGAAGTAAACAAGGACCCACAAAACAAGGACATTTCAGTAAGAAATAATTCTCAATCACTGTGCTCTGCTGCCTCTGCTAGCCTGGCTTCTGGTCTCCACTAGAGAATAGATTTTCTGTGGGACTTTGGGACAATCTCTTACCCACTCTAACCTCTGTATCACTGTCTGTAACATCAGGGAGGGGTCCAAAGTCATCTTCCCTAAGGCCTGGCCCTCCTCAGCCAGGCCCTAATGCCAGGCAGGTTACTTACTCTAAGAAACTGCTCCCAGAGCCTGGACACCCTCCAGGTTGACTGGGCTGTTGCTGCCCTCGAATTTCTCAGCATTGAGTAAACAGCTGGGAGGCCCTGGCCCAGACCTCCTGACTGCAGCCCTTTCAGAGCCGCCAGTAAATCTCAAGCAACTGCTGAAAGATCTGTGCCCAGACAGCCTGTGGCTGAAGGGCCCGATTGTGGTCGCGGCCTCTCCCTGCCAGCGGTGGACACGACCCTAGGCAGGTTGGAAAGCCGGGCCAGCAGAGGCCAGACTGCACTCTGCAGCCACCGCGGCTGCTATCCCAGGCCACTGTCCCTGTTCTGGGGATCCCAGCTGCTGCTAACTTCCTGCCCAGGTCCCCCTTTGTGCCTCAGACCCCACACACCCCTTTGTACTCAGCACCCCACAAACAGGGCCCTCTGGGTGTGACCACCCCCCCACAGCCTCCCCTCCACCCAACACCCCTTCAGCTCCCCCTCACCTTCACTTCTTCCCAGTCACCACGCCCTGTGGATTCAGCCTCCCTTTCCTCTGCCTTTCTCCATCCCCACACACAGGGCCCAAGGACCACCACCTCCCACTGGACTTACCTGTGGAGAGAGGCTGGGGCAGAAGGAAAAGGGCCCCCCTCCCCACCTCTGGGGCTGAGCAGGCTCTGAGGGCCAGTGCCCAGGCCCAGCTCCCACACTCTCCCAGGAGGGAAGGTGTTTCTTTGGCCTGAGGGCCTTCAGAGGGCTGGGTCTGCTGTCAGACCTGCTCTTTGGGGCCCTCTGTCCTCCTCCAAGTGTCTGAAGAGGAGGTGGTCCAGGCTACAAATTCAGAATCAATGGATAGATAGATAGCATAGCAGGGACAAGTAATAATATCACCTCCGAGCAAAAGGGATAATTGAAATATATTCAAAAATATATTCAAAAAATATATATTTCAATTATCCCTTTTGCTCGAGGTGGTATCATTACCTGTCCCTGCTATGCTATCTATCTATGCATTGATTCTGAATTACATTAAAAACCATTAGAAACACTGGACAAATGTGACTGACTTGAAGGCCACACCTCCTCCCACAGAGTCTGCCTAAGAGCCTGAAGTCCAGCACCGTGCTTATGAGGACGCCCTGTTCAGACTCTGCAGCCCCATCCACACTGGCCTCATGGTCCAGGGAACCTCAGTCTGTTCTGTGCCTCCTCCAAGGGGACAGTGTGGAAATGCTAATCTGACAGGTCTCATCTGTGAGTTCATTTGACGCATACTTACTGCATGCCTACTGTGTGCCAGGCCCTGTGCTAGGCCTCAGGGATCAAGCAGTGAGCAAGACAAAGGCCCAGCCTGCCAGGGGCTGCTGATGGAGGGTGTCAGCTAGATCCCAACCCCCCACTTGTAAAAACTGGAGTGGGGGCCTCCTGCCAATTGGGGCTGCCTCGAGCCTGCGGTCACAGGTGGCGGCCCCAGTGATTCCAGCCAAAACCCAAACGGGGAAAGCAGAGGCCAGTAATAGTCGCAGCATTATTAATAGCATCAAAGGGACAGGTGACAATACCACCTCTTAGTAAAAGGCATAATCGAGATGACGCCGGTGGTCTAAAAATAGCTGGACCCTCAGTTCGAGAGGCATCAGGCGTAGGGGAAATCCGCAGACCTTGGAGGAGGACAAGTCTGGGCTCATACCCCTCTTTGTCCCTGGTAAGCTGTGTAACCTAGGTCTAGTCTAACGGCCTTTCTCAGTTTTCTCATCTGTAAAATGGGTGTAACAATAAGCCAACTTTTCCGGCAAAATTGCCACGAACAATAAGATAATGATTAGGACGTTGAACTGTACAGGTGGCCTCTGAAGCATCTATACCTGCCCCAACTCATCACGTTTACCCTTGCCAACCACACTTCCTAAAGCTGATTCTAAACAACTCCTGTCTGGCTCAAGAACTTTCAGTGGCTTCCTGCGGCCTGCAAAGTCCATTCTTTGGCAGCTGCTAATCGGGGGCTCTGTCTGCAGCGCCCCAGGGAAGCTCAGACTTTCTCTGAGGCCGAGCTCTTCCGGATCCCACAGAGCAAGGCAGCCTGAGGACCACACTCTCCACCCCCACCCCGGGGATCTCTTGGTACGAGGCCTTGGGGGTACAAGGCCTGAAGCTCTCACTTGTATCACCAGCCTCAGCCCCACCCCATTCCCCCAAAACCCCCTTACACTGGAGGGAAATGTGGGGGTGTTTGTGGTTGGAGAAGCGTGCTATTTCCCATCAGGGCTAATCTGATGTTGACATTTTCCACCCCACCCCCAAGCTGCTTTGCTAAGTGACACAGCCTTGTGCTCCTGCCTCGGAAGGGTAGGGGGTTGAGTCCTATCCCCCTCTGGGGGTTCCCAGGGATGACAGAAGGTACTGATGAGGTCCAGGGAAACTGGACGGACAGCATCACAGGGCGCCTCTGGAGGGCTAGCCTTTCACATGCATCACTTCATTTACACTCTGGGAAGGTGCTGTTCTTGTCTCCACTTTACAGACTAAAATACTGAGGATTCCAGGGGAGAATGGGTTTTCCGGGAGTACATTCTCCCTATGGGTAAAGTAAAACTCTTACCATTCACTTTTTTAAGTTTATTTTTCAATAGATAACATGCATAAATTTTTAAATATACAAAAAGATACAAAGTGAAAGATGAGTATCACCCTGTCCAGTTGAGTTCAGTTATCCCACCCCTGTCCAGTTCAGTTCAGTCCCTCAGTCGTGTCTGACTCTGTAACCTCATGGACTACAGCATGTCAGGCTTCCCTGTCCATCACCAACTCCCGGAACTTGCTTAAACTCATGTTCATCGAGTCAGTGATGCCATCCAACCATCCCATCCTCTGTCCCCTTTTTCTCCTGCCTTCAATCTTTTCCAGCATCAGGGTCTTTTTCAATGAGTCAGTTCTTCACATCAGGTGGCCAAAATATTGGTGCTGAGTGCAAATTAACTGAGTTAATATTCAGGACTGATTTCCTTTAGGATTGACTGCTTTGATCTCCTTGCTGTCAAGGGACTCAAGAGTCTTCTCCAACACCACAGTTCAAAAACATCAATTCTCTGGTGCTCAACTTTCTTTATGGTCCAACTCTCACATCCATACATGGCTACTGGAAAAACATAGCTTTGACTATACAGAGCTTTGTAAAGGTCCTGACTATAAGCAGAGTAATGTCTCTGCTTTTTAATATGCTGTCTAGGTTGGTCATAGCTTTTCTTCCAAGGAATAAGCGTCTTTTAATTTCATGGCTGCAGTCACCATCTGGAGTGATTTGGAGCCCAAAAAAATACTCTCTCACTGTTTCCATTGTTTCCTCATCTATTTACCATGAAGGGATGGGACCGGATGCCATGATCTTAGTTTTTTGAATGTTGAGTTTTAAGCCAACTTTTTCACGCTCTTCTTTCACTTTCATCAAGAAACTCTTTAGTTCCTCTTTGCTTTCTGCCATAATGATAGTATAATCTGCACATCTGAGGTTATTGATATTTCTCCCGGCAATCTTGATCCCAGCCTGTGACTCATCCAGCCCAGCATTTTGCATGATGTACTGTGCATTTAAGTTAAAGAAACAAGGGGACAATATACAGCCTTGACATATTCCTTTCCCAATTTGGAACTAGACCATTGTTCAATGTCTTATTCTAACTGTAGCTTCTTGACCTGCATACAGATTTCTCAGGAGCCAGGTAAAGTGGTCTGGTATTTCCATCTCTTGAAGAATTTTCCAGTTTGTTGTGATTTACACAGTCAAAGGCTTTAGCATATTCAAGTCACGTCAACCATGAAGCAGAAGTAGATGTTTTTCTTGAATTCTCTTGCTTTTTCTATGATCCAACAGATGTTGGCAATTTGATCTCTGGTTCCTCTGCCTTTTCTCAATCCAACTTGAACATCTGGGAGTTCTCGGTTCACGTATTGTTGAAGCCTAGCTTGAAGAATTTTGAGCATTACTTTGCTAGCATATGAAATTAGTGGAATTGTGTGGTAGTTTGAACATTCTTTGGCATTGCTCTTCTTTGGGATTAGAATGAAAACTGAACTTTTCCAGTCCTGCGGCCACTGCTGAGTTTTCCAGATTTGCTGGCATATTGAGTGCAGCACTCTCACAGCATCAACTTTTAGGATTTGAAATAGCTCAACTGGAATTCCATCACCTTCAGTAGCTTTGTTCATAGTGATGCTTCCTAAGGCCCACTTGACTTCTTACTCCAGGATGTCCAGCTCTAGGTGAGTGATCACACCATTGTGGTTATCAGGACATTAAGACCTTTTTTGTGTAGTTCTTCTGTGTATTCTTGCCACCTCTTCATAATATCTTCTGCTTCTGTTAGGTCCATAGCATTTCTGTCCTTTACTGTGCCCATCTTTTCATGAAATGGTTCCTTGGCATCTCTATTTTCTTGAAGAGACCTCTAAGTCTTTCCCATTCCATTGTTTTCCTATATTTCTTTGCATTGGTCACTTAGGAAGGTTTTTTTTTTAATCTCTCCTTGCTATTCTTTGTAATTCTGCATTCAGATGGGTATATCTTTCCTTTCCTCATTTGCATTTCGCTTTTCTTTTCTCAGCTATTTGTAAGGCCTCCTCAGATAACCATTTGCCTCTTTGCAAATTCTTCTTGGGGATAGTTTTGATCACTGCCTCCTATATAATGTCACAAATCTCTGTCCATAATTCTTCAGGCACTCTGTCTATCAGATCTAATCCTTTGAATCTATTTGTCACATTCTCTGTATAATCGTAAGGGATTTGATTTAGGTCGTACCTGAATGGTCTAGTGGTTTTCCCTTCTTTCTTCAATTTAAGTCTGAATTTTGCAATAAGGAGTTCATGATCTGAGCCACAGTCAGCTCCTGGACTTGTTTTTGCTTACTGCATGGAGCTTCTCTGTCTTTGGCTACAAAGAATATAATCAATTTGATTTTGGTATTGACCATCTGGTGATGTCCATGTGTAGAGACGTCTCTTGTGTTGTTGGAAGGAGGGTGTTTGCTATGACCAGTGCGTTCTCTTGGCAAAACTCTGTTAGACTTTGCCGTGCTTCATTTTGTACTCCAAGGCCAAATTTGCCTCCAGGTATCTCTTGACTTCCTATTTTCACATTCCAGTCCCCTGTGATGAAAAGAGCATCTTTTCTGTTGTTGTTGTTAGCTCTAGAAGGTCTTGTAGTTCTTCATAGAACCATTCAACTTTAACTTCTTCAGCTTTAGTTGTTGGGGCATAGATGGGGATTACTGTGATATTGAATGGTTTGCCTTGGAAATGAACAGAGATCATTCTGTCATTTTTGAGACTGCACCCAACTACTGCATTATGGACTTTTTTGTTGACTAGGAGGGCTACTCCATTTCTTCTAAGGGATTGTTGCCCACAGTAGTAGATATAATGATCATCTGAACTAAATTCGCCCATTCCAGTCCATTTTAGGTCATCTCCTGTTTGACCACTTCCAATTTGCCTTGATTCGTGGACCTAACATTCCAGGTTCTTATGCAATATTGTTCTTTACAGCATCAGACTTTACTTCCATCACCAGTCACATCCACCACTGGGCGTTGTTTTTGCTTTGGCTCAGGTTCTTCATCCTTTCTGGAGTTATTTCTCCACTGTTCTCCAGTAGCATATTGGGCACCTACCGACCTGGGGAATTCTTCTTCCAGTGTCATATCTTTTTGCCCTTTCATCCTGTTCATGGGGTTCTCAAGTCAAGAATACTGAAATGGTTTTCCATTCCCTTCTCCAGTGGATCTTCTTTAGTCAGAACTCTCCACCATGACCCATCTGTTTTGGGTGGCCCTACACGGCATGGCTCATAGTTTCAGAGTTAGAAAGACTATCGTCCTTGTGATCACTTTGGTTAGTTTTTCTGTGATTGTGGTTTTCATTCTGTCTGTCTTCTGATGGAGAAGGATAAGAGGCTTGTGGACGCTTCCTAATGGAAAGGACTGGCTATGGAGGAATCTGGGTCTTGCTCTGATGGGTGGTAAGTGCTCAGTAGATCTTTAATCCAATTTTCTGTGGATGGGTAGGGCTGTGTTCCCTCCCTATAGTCTGGCCTGAGGCCAGCTATGATAGGGGTAATGGAGGTAACCTCCTTCAAAAGGACTTATGCCACCATGCCGCAGCTCACAGGACTGTTGTATTCCATGCTCCTGACCGTGTGGCAGGCCACTGTTGACGTATGCCTCCGCCAGAGACTCCTGGACACACACAAGCCTGGCTCAGTCTCTTGTGGGGTCGCTGTTCCTTCCTCCTGGGTCCTGGTGTGCACATGGCTTTGTTTGTGCCCTCCAAGAGTCTGTTTCCCCAGTCCTGTGGGAGTTCTGTAATCAAATCCCACTGGCCTTCAAAGTCAAATTCCCTGGGGCTTCTCAGTCCCTTTCCCAGATTGGGAAATCTGTTGTGGGCCTAGAACTTTTGCAACAGTGCCAGAACTTCTTGGTATAGTAGTTCTCCAGTTTGCGGGTCGTCTGCTTGGCGGCTCTGTGGTGGGGCTAACGGCAGCCTCCTCCAAGAGGACTTGTGCCACGTGCCACGCCTTCCGGGTCTGCTGCAGCCAGAGCCCCGGTCCCCGCAGCAGGTCACTCCTGCCCTTGACTCTGCAAGAGACACTCGCACACTCAAAGGCAGGTCTGGTTCAGTCTCTTGTGGGATCCCTGGGTCCTGGTGCACACAAGGTTTCATTTGAGCCCTCTGAGCGTCTCTGGTGGGTATGGGGTTTGATTCTAAAGTCAGTTTCACCCCTCCTACCATCTTGTTGGGGCTTCTCCTTTGCCCTGGACGTGGGATATATTTTTTTGGTGGGACCCCTGTCCAACAGCTGCCACTTTACCCTCCCCTGGGGAACAAGGCGACCTGCTTTCTAGTGTTTCCTTCCAGAGATTTCTACACATGTACAAGTACAGCCACATACATTCCAATATCAAAAACAGTAGCTTAACTTATGTTCTGCATCATGTGTTCCCTGAAGGATAGGTGTGGAGCCTGCTGCATTTAAGTACATAAAGAAGGTTCACATTCTCTGTTATGGCTGCATGGTACTCCTTTGAGTGACTCTCTTATAACTAAATAAATTTTAACCAATGGATATTAGATTGCTTTCAATCTTTTGCAATTACAAACACTGCAGCAATACATATCATTCTATATGCATCATTTTCACATATTTGAGGACATGTGTAAGATAAATTCCAAAAGGTGGAATTATTAGGTTAAAGGGGACAAACATACCAGTTTTGATCCATATTGACAAATTCACTTTTCATACAGTTTGTAGCAATATATACTCCCACCAGCAACGTGCCTGTTACCCACATTCTCACCAATACAGTTAGTTATCAAACTTTTTGATCTTGACCAACATAATCGATGAAAAATGGCTTGCAAATACAGTTCAATTCATTTTATAAGTAAGGTTAAGGTTTACTTGTGTTTCATAAGTAACCTTTTACTTAAGGTTTCGTATATTTAGGAGCCAAGTATTTCCTTTTCTAATAAACTGTCCGAATCCTTTGCCCAATTTTTCGGTTGGTTGTCAGTCTATTTCTTATTGATTTGGAGGTGTTCCTTATAGATTAAGGAACTTACTCTTTTGTCAGTAATATAAGTTTAAGTATTTTTCACAAAGTGTATCTTTTGATTTGCTGGTGGATTTTTTTCACTATTGTTAAAGGATACTTAAATCTGTTGATATTTAGGGTTATAGCTATTTAAATGTCTGATTATAAAAATATTCCTCCATTTTTTTCTAGTACTTTTATGCTCTCGTTTCTACATCATTCCCTCTTCTGACTGATTTTCTTTGCCTTGATTTACCCATTCGCCAAATAACAGAGTCTTCCCTCATGGGTATTCAGTGGTTATATCACTGGGAAGGACATTAAACAGAAAAAGTAGGGAGATTACAGGAGGAGGAATGGTGGGGATTTCCAGATTCATTTCTGTCACTGTGTGACCTTAGCCAAGTCCCTTCCCTTCCCTGAGTTTCAGAACAAGGAAGTTGACCTGAGTGCTCACAAAGGCCCCTTCCTTCTCCCCATCTCTCTCACTGTTGAGTTATTTATTCTTTGAGTCTGGAGTTTGGAGTTGCCTGGGCTGTGGCAATCAGAGAAGGCTTCCAGGAGAAGGTGGGTCTTCATCCAGGCCTAGTCTAGGAGCTGGAGATGACAGAAGCCACTGCTTTATACCGAACTCTCTTACCTTACCTGCTTCAGTCCTCAAAACAGCCCAGTGAGCCAGTGAGACTGGATTACCTTGCTCTGCCCATTTCACAGATGAGAAAACTGAGGCTTTGAGACGTTGAGCAACTTGCCCAGGATCCTAGAGCCAGTCCATGGTGGAGCTGGGCCTCAGATGCTGGCCTGTGACGAGCAGAAGCTGAGGTTCTCAGTTTGAGAGCTGGAGGGGCAGAGGTGCTGGCTCTGGGAGTGGACAGCAGTCAGTGACTCTCCTTGTGGTAGGAGCGTGCATTGGGAAGCAGCTGGAGTTGGGTGATAGGAGGCCAGTGGCCCACAGATAAGGCCCACAGTGGGCGGGCAATGTGCCCATCCCGGCAGCTGGAGTTTAGATGAAATCTCGACTAGCCCAACCCAAAGGCTAGGAGAGGGACCACATTAACCCAGGCCCAGGGAAGCCCACTTCCTGCTTCTTGGGGCCTGGCTCACCGCTCAGCTTTTGCAGCATCTCCTGGCACATTTGCCTGCCGCGAGTGTTCATCTTGTTTTACTGTTGAGTGCTGTTGTTAGGACCCACACTTCCAAGCTCTCCTCCACTGCCTCCCAACTTGCTCTCATCACATGGTCATGCTCTCCACCTGGCTGGCCCCTAGTGACTTCTGAGTTTGAGAACCTGAATTAGAGGCACAGAACCTTGGAAGTGCAGAGGTGATAGTTTGCAGGGAGAAGGGAGGTCTTTGAAGCAAAGGAGACGGAGGCCTAGAGGGAGGCAGTGACATCCCAGAGTCCCACCGTGGAGCCAGGCAGCACCGGAAGTAGGGTCAGGATCCGTGACTCCAAGTCCAATGCTTGCCAACCTGCCTTCCACTGCCTACCAGAAGCCATGGGGTGTGGAGGGGGGTGGGAAGGGTGGCACAGAACCACCCGAAGGAAAAGAATGGGGAACACAACTGACGGCTGCCTCGATGGCCAGTCCCGCCACCCACACTGTGACCCAAGGCAAGTTCCTGCCGCCCCTGGGCCTCAGCGTCCCCGTCCCGCAGAAGGAGGAGGGATCTAGGACAGCCTAGGACATCTACAGTGTCTGTGAGCTCCTGAGCACCCCTCACCCTCCCTGCTCCGAGAGGCCTCAGGAACAAACCGTGCATTCCTCGGGCCTCTTCTGCACGGGCTAATATTGACCCAGGGCTGTTTCCTCTGGCCTGTGCAGGGGCTGTGTTTGCTCTGGCAGGACCCCTAGCCTCGCCTGTGCCCCTGTGTCCTCCCGCTGTGCCGGCCAAGACAGGAGGGGCCCAGACATGTGCCTCATAGGCTGGGGGCGGAGGGGGGAAGCAGAAACCACAAGGGGCCCAGGGCACTATCCCATGACCCCCTCACCCCCGCCCAGCTTTTAATGCTTCCAGTGTCTTTTTTTTAAATAAGAACTACCCAAACAGCAAAATGTCTGAAGTCTTTTTTTAGGGTTGTATTTTATAAATACACTCTCTTAACAAATATCTAACACTCATCCATACACACGCATATAATACAATAAATGTTTGTTTTATCTCACTTGGGAATCACATGGGAAACTTAAAAGAATCCTTTCCTTGGAGAAATGGCTGATTCCAGGGTGAGGCCAGGGACAGAAAGAGATAAGCCCAAAACATCTTTCTGCACCAGGAAGTAAGGGAGGACTCAAAGAGCAATGAAGCCATCGTTGAAGTCACAAGAGCCGGCAAGAAGGGCCCCCTCCAGCCCACTCTGAGCATCAGAATGAGAAAAGGATAGTCACATTATTACCTGTTGAATAAAACAGGAGTTATCATTTATCACCCTGAATAAATGCACAAATGATTAGAAGTGTGATGAGAAGTTAGTAATTAGCATTGCCTCCAAGTACCTCCCTGAACATGCTTTTCTGAGGCAAAGGGGAACGTATAACCTGACTATGGAGAAGCCTGCAGGTCGATCCCAGCTGAGGGTCCAGGGGGCCTTCACCAGCAATGGGGCAAAACCCAAGTATGTGCCACCTGGCGGGACACAACAGGACCCCCAGCATCACTTCTGTGATAGAGCAGCTAAAGACGCACCAACTTGAATCCTGCCAGGAGCAAACAAACCCCAAACGAGGCTCACTCTGCCAAGCGACTGGCCTGCCATCTTCAGCAGCATCAAGACTGTGAAAGCTAAGAAGAGATGAGGAAACAGCTGTTCCAGGCCAAAGTCTACTGGAGAGACAGGACAACTCAATGCCAGGGCACTCCTGGGACCACAGGTGACTTCAGATGGAGCTTGAGGATGGCCGAAGAGATGCGTCAACATCAGCGTCCTGATTTCCAGGTGGAAGTGTGTTTGTGCGGGAAAGGTCCCTATTGGCAGGAAACAGGCGCTAAAATATTCAGGGGGCTGGGTCACCATAACAGCCACTTATTCTCAAATGGTCTAGGGGGAATGATTTTTAGGGCTTGACTTGTACCTTCTCAGTGATGTTCAAGGTCGTTAGAAAATTAGAGCAGGGAGGGGGACTTCATGAATCTAAGGCCCCCTGAGTCCTGAGCTAAGATTCCCAGGGGAGGCCAGGAGGAGCAAGGGGCTGCCTTGCAGGAGGCCGGCTCCTCCCACCTCCTTCCAAGCACATCCAGCAAATGAAATGAGAAACGGACATCCAGAGAGGGCACAGCCCTGCCTGAGGCCACACGGCGAACCGGGCATCAGGCACTGGCAGCTCCCATCTTCTTGTGTTTCCATCTCCCTCCTTCAGGCTTTTCGAAGCCTCCCAGGATTCTGGCAGCACCTGCTCCCCTGGGGCTGACACCAGACAGAGACCAGAACTCTTAAGCTTCCTCCTCACTCTGCCTTGTTCATCCTTGTTCACTTAGGTCTTTCACTCTCTCGGTCTCCATCCCCCATCTCTGGTCCAAGCGGACAGCAAGTTAGTGGCGTTCTATGGGGCTGGGAGTCAGGGGCTCAGCTTTAGCCAATTCGGTCCCTGGCCCTCTGGATAATCTGGAACAGGTCACTGAAGCTCTCTACAATTGTTTCCTTATCATCACATGGCAGGATAATGTGTCAAAATTTTCACCAATGCCTCCTTCCCCAGAATTTCCCACGTCCCGTCTCCATCCCACCCCCCTGCTCCCCAGTCCCCATCTGGGGCCTGGCATGCTGCTGTCCTCAGGATAACACAGAAGCATGCAGATGACATGAGAGTCAAATTCACTGACTTCTGAGTTTCCAAAGTCCAGACTCCACCATCATGTAGAAAATGTGGACACCCAGGTGATAAACCAGAGGCATCCACCTTTGGGACCAGGTAGGTTTCTGGGCTGCGGAGGATGGAGACAAGGAGTTGTGAGGGAACCTGGGATGCTGTGAGTCCCTCAGCTCCCACTGGGGTGGGAGTCCGATGCTCAGAGGGTCTGATGTCCTAGGATGTGGTGAGAACAGAGTTCCTACCTGGTGCAGGAGCCAGGGACAAAGCCTTTCCTAGGGGCAGATAAGGCAGCCAGAGCACCCCATGGCACGTGAGCAGAGAGCTCTCTCCTCAGAAGGACGGGTGCAGGGAACTTTCTCCCCTGTATCCACGGCAGCACGATCATGGCACTGACATGGCCCCAGGGAGCTGGTGGCTCCAAAGGGACGCTGTGATGAGAGATCAGGGAGGACTCGGCAGTGCCCTCAAGGACAGAAACACAGGGACAAGCCAGGAGATGAACAGCACTGGTTTCTAATGCGCTCCTCCCACCTAAGCCCCCAGACCTTCAACAACCCTGGGGCAGGGGCCAGGGGCCAGGGGCACAAGGAATGACTAGATGATGATATTTCCATAACTTAATGGGGTGAAGGCATCACACAGAAGTTCAGGTCAGTTCAGAATTTAGAAAGAAAGCTGCTCTCCTCACACCTCATTGTTGTTGTTCCACTGCTCGGCCGTGTCCAACTCTTTGCAACCCCATGGACCACCAGGCTCCCCTGTCCTTCACCATCTCCCAGAGTTTGCTCAAACTCACATCCATTGAGTCGATGATGCCATCTAACCATCTCATGCTCTGTTGCCCCCTCCTTCTCCTGCCGAGAGTCTTTCCCAGCATCAGGGTCTTTTCCAGTGAGTCAGCTCTTCACACCAGGTGGCCAAAGTATTGAAGCTTCAGCTTCAGCACCAGTCCTTCCAATGAATATTCAGGGTTGATTTCCTTTAGGATTGACCAGTTTGATCTCCTTGCAGTCCAAGGGACTCTCAAGAGTCTTCTCTGGCACCATCTATTCTTCGGGGCTCAGCCTTCTTTACGGTCCAGCTCTCACATCTGTACATGACTACTGGAAAAACTGTAGCTCATTTGCAAATTTTGATTGCTACCTAAAGTGTGGTAAACAGGAACAGCCCAGGGGCATGCTTGGGGCAGGCTCCCACGGGCTGGTGAGGCTAACTGTGCATGCATGTTTGCAACTCTGCATTCAGCAACCTTATCGGCCATGATGGAAGTATTTACACCTTGGAAATTGGCAGATGCTACGAGTCGGTAGGAATTGTAGTTAGTTTTGCTTTTCAGAGGGACTCTGCTAGCGTGTCCCCGAATAGCATCTCCTGCACAAGGTTGCCATGGACAGCAAGTGAACTTGTTCAGAGGACTTGGCACTGTGCCTGGTACCCAGCAGAGGCTCAGTCAGGGATCGCTGCTTCCGCTGCTGTTGCCTCAACAGGAAGATGAGGTCAGGCCTTTTCTGAGCTGGCCCCCTGTCTGTCTCACTGCTGGGGTTGGGATCAGGGGCTGTGGCATTATTTAGCCCCGTGAGTCACCAGAGCTGTCCAATGTGAGGACCCCCCAAAACCCCACCCCTGAGAAAGCCTTATCTCGAGGATGCTATGCTCAGTTTGCAAAGACCCAGGCTGCTCGGTGGAGGACAGCAAGGCCCTCTGTGGGCCTTCTAGGCGAGCCAGGAACACCAGTCTCTGGGCAGGACCCTGTAAAGAGCCAGCAGCAGGGTACAAGCCCCTGGATGCAAGGATAAGGTTGATGGGAAACAGAGAGATGGACCCCTGGACACCTGGACGGTCGACCACAGCCAGCTCTGTGAGGACTGAAACCACTCAGTGGAAAAACTCCAGTTGTTTTGCCCCATTCTGTGGGCTGCCTGTGTGTCTGTGATCAGGTGACAGGAAAATGGCTTTCTTCCTGGTCTCAGGCTGTATCGCATGCCCCGTCACACTCTGGGGAGGCCTCACAGAAGGGTGACATTGGGGTTGTTTACATTTGTTTTATTTTTCTTCACTTCAGGATGCCCATTCCCGGCCCAGAAACCACATCGCCATTGAGAGGTCAGGACATTTGAGGCCCCTGCGCCCGCTCCACCCAGCCTGGGCTGAGGGAGCCCAGGGTATACGCTGATGCTGGCCACTGACTGTCCACGAAGGCCAGCAGAGCCATAAACAAGAGGGGCGGGAACTTCCAGGCTGGCTGGGGCCAGCTTATTTGGACCAGAGTAGAGTGCACTGGCGAGGGTGTCCCAAAATAAAACTCACGTGGCCGGGGCTGGGAGCCAATCCCTCCATGGAAAATTTAAGATAATTTTTCACGGCTGCAAGGTCCAGGCCTCTAGATGGGCCACCCAGAATTATCTCATTGCCAAGGTCCTGATGGCTCTAGAAGTCCAAGGAAGCCATCCCCCTGTCTCTGGGCTCCCTCCCATTGCCAGGAGTCACAGTATGGCCAGAGCTGTCGAATGTTCAGAGTGCTACCCCTTCAGCATCACACATATGTGGAAACTGAGGCCAGAGAAAGAAAACTAAAACCATAAGAGCTGGGACTTCCTGGTGGTTCAGTGGTTAAGACTCTGCCTTTCAACTCAGGGCATGCTCCTCTGATTGGAGAGCTAAGATCTCACTTGCCTCCAGGCCAAAAAAACAAAATATAAAACAGAAACAATATTGTAACAAATTCACTAAAGACTTTAAAGATGGTCCACATCAAAAAAAAAACTTTAAGAAATAATACTAAATACATTAATAAATAAAACCATAAGAGCAGAAGCGTGCTTTGTCAGATTCTTGTAGGTACTGAGCACAGGTGTTATGCAGTCACTCAGTCACGTGTGACTCTTTGTGACCCCATGGACTGCAGCATGCCAGGCTTCCCTGTCCAGCAACAACTCCCAGAGTTTGCTCAAGCTTATGTCCATCAAGTTGATGATGCCATCCAACCATCTCAACCTCTGTCGCCCTCTTCTCCTCTTGCCTTCAATCTTTCCAAGGATCAGGGTCTTTTCTAATGAGTTGGCTCTTCGCATCATGTGGCCAAAGTATTAGTTCAGTTCAGTTGCTCAGATGGGTCTGATTCTTTGTGACCCCATGGATTGCAGCATGCCAGGCCTCCCTGTCCATCACCAATTCCCAGAGTTTACCCAAACTCATGTCCATCGAGTATTGGTATAGTTGCCGAATGCAGATTAACACTGAAGGGAGCAACCGAGCTAGCAGCGAGGAGGCGGAAGATTAAGTGAGCAGAACACGGAGACAGCTGCAGAAGGTCAAGGGTGTGGAATCTCAGCCGGGGGTCTTGACAAAGGAAAGGGGCCTCAAGGGGGCCTTGCAGATGCAATCTGTGCCCAGGAGAGAGGAGGGGATGAGAGAGGCACTTCTGGGAGCAGAAGCAGAGCTGGCAAAGGTGAACAGGTGGGACCACGATGCCCTGCACACACAGGGCTCATCCACGGCCAGAGGCCACGCTCTGATCACCCAGAGGGAAAGCGATCCACCTGAGCTTGAACCCGCGCCCCTGATCTCAAATCACACGCCCTTCCGGTGTCCCGAGGCTGCCCACCCAGGGGCTGGAGGAGCCAAGAGCGAGCTCCAAGGACCCCCTATCCTTGGTCATATAACACAAGGCAGGAGCCTCAAATGGAAAGAGTCTGGGACTTGGAAATGTCCTTGTCCTCGGATTCCTCAGCGAGGTAGGAGCCTGGGGCCTCTGGAAGAGCCCAGGTTTCAGAGTCAGACATGGAGCCCCCAGTTCCCACCAGGCTTTGCTAACGTTCACAGTGGAGGCTGCTGACTCCCTACCCATCAGTTCAGCCTCTCAGTTAATCCCCCCACACCCATGAAGGAAGCGCTGGGGTCATCCCCATTTTGCAGATGAAGGGACTGAGGCGCAGAGGTTGGTTAAGCAGCTTGCTCAAGGTCGTGCAGTGGTCAGGGGACAATCCAGGAGCTCGGCTCCAGGTTGCCTGACACCAGAGTTGTCACCAGCTGCTCCCATTTCCAGGCAGGTCGATAAACCCCTTCTGGCCTCTGCATCATCAAAGCCACTGTGACTCCTGTGGGGGCATCAGGATAGGAGAAAATGCCTGTTGGGCACCTGGCCTGTCCCCAGCCACACAGCCTACACATCCCAAAGCCCTCATGCCCCTGACCTTTCCCAGGGTCCCTGCCTCCCCTCCCAGGAGGAAGCCGGGCCCCTCTAGCTCAGCAGGGCAGGGGTTCAAGAGAATCAGGGGCGCCCTGGGGGCCTGGGTAAGGGACCAGGCAGCCAGGGGAACACAGGTCCCCTTCATGGCCAGCTCAGCCTGTTGGATCCTCCCTTGTCCCCCTGGACCCGCTGGGGACTTGGGGTTTTCATACATCTGATTAGCATAAATTAGCAGCTGCCAGCAGGAGGGAGGAACACATTCCGGGGGGCCCAGTCTTGTTCTTGGAACTCTTATCGAGTCCTGCTGAGGGCTCCCCTTGTTCACCGGCCACCGGACGGCCGTCTGCTGTTTGTGTACCCAGCAGCGGCCCCCACCAGCCCCCAGTGAGCCCATGACCCGCGGGCTCCAAGGACAACACAGAGGGAAAGAGTGTGACGCCCCAGGAGCAACACGCCCTGACTTCAGACCCAACCCCAACCCCAGACCCTCGCCCAGGATCCCTGTGCGCTGGGAGAAACACCTCCGTGCAGGGCAGTGGGGGATGCAGGGGGGCCTGAATGTCCTCCCCCAGTTCTCCCATCAGGGAAGCAGTGGTCCTCCTGAGCCACTCAGGCCCGGTTATGTTCACAGCACCCTTCCCACTGGGCACACCAATCCCATTCCCTGGGGAAGAAGCTGGTGGGCCCTTACTTCCCAAGCAAAAGGAAGGCAACTTCCATCCCCAAACCCCACTGTGTGCCAAGCCCATGTTGGGTACTTGCTGTGTCATCCAAGGATCCCATGGGTGGTAGAAGGGACATGGACAGCTTTTGTCTACCCACCAGCCCTTCCCCTGCTTCCGGTAACTGCAACCATTAGAGTTCCCTATTAGGTGAACTATGAGCAAGAACTCTGGAATCAAAGTTCAGATCCCAGCCTCACCACTCACCAGCTGTGCACCTCTCTGCCTCAGTTTCTTGGCCTGCAAAATGGGATCATTGTTACCGGAGTGAAATGAATTAGTGCATTTAAGGTACTTCTTAGAACAGCACCAGAACATGGTAAGTATGATGTGTTAGCTATTGCTGATTGCCTTAGCAAGACTGCTGATAACAGGACCTCTCTCTCCAACCACAAGGGTGGACTTGTGACCTGCTGTTGTTATTCAATCATAAGCCGTGTCTGACTCTTTGTGACCCTGAGTACTGCAGCACGACAAGCCTCCCCATCTCTCACCGTCTACCAGAGTTTGCCCAAGTTGGTGTCCACTGAGTCAGTGATGCTATCCAACCATCTCATCCTCTGCCGCCCTCTTCTCCTTTTGCTTTTAATCTTTCCCAACTGCAAGGGCAGACATGTTCCCTGGAGGTGGCTAATTGGGACTTCTCATCTCCAACTGACCACAGGGATTGTCCCAGGAATAGGCAAGCTCAGCCAATCAGACTTTTGCCCTGGTGTTTCATATTTGGATGTTGGTAGAGATGCTCTCTGTTCCTCTGGTATGGCTGAGCTGAAAAGACATAGCTCAGTGGCGTGCATGGCCCTGCCCGCCTGTCCTCACTCACCATGTCAGTAGGAGAAAGTGTAGTGAAGAGTGCAGTAGGAGAAAGTGAAGCCACCACCTAGACAGAAGCAGAGCCAAGAGCGATGGAAGAGAGATGCAGAAACCAAGAGACGCGGAGCCTGACAGTGACTGGCTGACAGCAAAGCCCACCCCATTATTTCTATCCCTGCACCTCCCCTACTGTGAGCCAGGGAAAATCCTGAATAATCCAAGCTTTAGCATCTCTGTTGTACATACAAGCAGACTGAGGCTCAGGATGAAGAGTGTCTTAATCTATTTAGGCTGCCATAACAAAGACCATAGTCTAGGTGGCCTACAAACAATGGAAAATTATTCCTCGCACTTCTGCAGGCTGGCAAGTCCAAGAACAGCAGCAGATTCAGTGTCTGGTGAGGGCCCACTTCTTGGTTCACAGACAGCCATCTTCACTTGAACTCACATGTGTAAGGGGCAAGGGAACTTGTGGGGGCCCCTTTAATTAGGGCACTAATCTCACTTTGGAGGGCTCCACCCTCATGGCCTAACTACCTCCCAAAGGCCCCACCTCCTAATACTATCACCTCGGGATTAGGTTTCAACACAGGAATTTGCGGGAGATGGAAACATTTAGCCCAGAGGAGGAATGATCTGCTTGTGGAGGGGAGAGGTAAATGGTGGTGGAGCCAAAGGCAGGTGGCCCTCCAGAGTCTAACGAGGGAAGGAGATGGGGAGGGAGGGAGAAAGGGAGGGACAGAGACAATTTAGCCTCTTTGTCTCTGCATCCTTTCTTGGACTGGACATTAGCCCTCTGTTTGGACAGCTGCCTAGAAGAGAGAACCTGAGCTGGAAATCCAGCTCTGCCATTGTCTTGCTGTGGGAACTCATTTTTCTTCTCTGAGCCCAGTTTCCTCATCTGTAAAATGGGTAGAATAGTCCTTATTTCACTATATTAGCATAAGCTCATGTTACATTGAGAGTGCTAAGCGCATACTCAGCACTCCGTAAATGCTCACTTTTCTATTCCCCTCAAACCACATCCTTCATCTCAGTCCTCCAGGAAGCCAAAACACCTCAGATCTGAAGGGCCCTCCATGCTCTCAGTGGATCACCAAGGAAGATGGTAACCCCCATTTTAGAGACGGGGAGCTGAAGCTCGGCACAGTTCAGCAGCATACCCAAGCATACACAGCAATGGGAACTCTCAAACTCCAACCAAATTTGCCCTGAGTCCCTGCCCCAGCATTCTTTGCAGTCAGAGGCTGAGAGTCCAAGTGGGAGAGATGTGGGTCGGGTAAGTGGTGAGGACTGAAGCGGGTGGGGGTGAGCCTGGAGCGCCCTGCCCAGCTTTCAGGGGCTCAGCCCTCCCGACTCCCTCCATGCCTAGGCTCTGGGTCCTAGGTAAAGGCCGCCCCCTGCTGGCCAGACAGGGAACTCCAGCCCAGGCTCCTGGTCAATCCCAGGAAAGGCACAGACAGTTAAGGAGCTTGGAGCTTGCACTCCTTGTGAATTTAGGGAAAGGAGTTTACCTCTCTGAGCTTTGTTTTTTTCATAGGCCAAATGGGAATAATAACAGTGTAATAAATGAAACAATGCTGGAAAATGCTTGGCACAATGCCCAGACCAGTGGTTTTCACTTGAGTGTGTATCAGAATAACCTGGGCTTTCCAGGTGGCTCAGTCGTAAAGAATCTGCCTGCAGATCAGAAGATACGCAGGAGACGTGGGTTCAATCCCTGGGCAGGGAAGCTCCCTTGGAGGAGAAATGGCAACACACTCCAGTATTCTTGCCTGGAGAATCCCATGGACAAAGCAGCCTGGTGGGCTATAGTCCATGGGATTCCAAAACAGTTCGACACAACTTAGAGACTAAGCAACAACGAAAATAAAGAAATAACTCAATTGTCCATCAATGAATGAATGATGAACAAAGCATAAAATATGCATACAATGGAATATTATTCAGCTTTTAAATTTGACATATGCTACAACATGGATTCATCTTGAAGAGATTATGATAAGTGAAATAAGACAAATATTATATGATTGTGCTTATATGAGTTACCTCAAACTCATAGAGACAGAAAGTAAAACGGTGGTTGCCAACGGCTGGGAAGAGCAGAAAATGGGGAGCTCCTGTTTTCATAGGTATTGAGTTTGAGTTTGGGAAGATGAGAATGTTCTGGAAGCAGATGGTGGTGACATCAGTGTGAATGTATTTAATGCCACTGAACCCCTACACACAAAAATGGTAAAATGGTAAATTGTATGTTGTCATCTCTTACCCTCAAAAATCATTAATAAACATAAATAAAAGAGCACTTGGTGTGAGATCTGAAGGATGAGCATTCCTCCAAAGAAGGGATGGTGTCCTAGCAGAGGGAACCATGTGAGTCCAGCCTGGGAGGCCAGGATCCTCAGGGAGTCTCAGGGTGGGGCAGAGGGAGGCTGGGGCCAGGAACTTATCCCTGAGGCCCCTGAGACTCAGTCTCCCCATCTGCAACATGGGGATGATCCACTCGCTTCACTTCACAGAGAAAAAGGATCTCTCTCAACTCTCCAAAAACAAGAGAAAAAAATCCTAAACAGGAGCTTGGTTTCTCTGAAATACGGAGGCTGGTAATGGGATTACATTTGGGGGTTCAAAAGCTTCCCAAAGCTTCCCAGGAACTACAGCAACCCCATCCCCACCCCCCTGCGGAAGGAGCAAAACCTGCTTCTCCTACAGTGGGGCCCTAACCCAGGAGGGATGCCTTGGGGACCAGGGCCTGGACGAGCAGTGTTCCAGAGTGGCCACCAGGGGGCGCACTTCACCCACAAACCCAGCGTGCCTTCCACTCTGGATGGAGGGAGAGAAGACTGTCCTGGGGGCCTTTCCTGGGCAGGAGGCTCCAAGGTCTGTTGAAAGCTGCCTCTGGGTGGGGGACACCATGCACCATGAACTCACAGCCACGGAGATGTCCAGGTTGGAAAGAGTTTAGAAAGGGGACCTTTTTACAGAGGTGAGGAGTCCAGAGCATAGAAGGCACCCGCCATGGTTGCAGGGCAGGGCAGAACAGGACGGGAACCCCATGGCTCTCAGCCTCCAGCACACACTTATTCCTTCTCTCCAGGCTCCCGGAGAGCTGGGCCCAGACAGAGGCCAGGGGCCAAGACAAAATGGAACTGTGGGGAGAGGAGGCTAGAGCATACCCACCATCCCCTGTCCTCCCAGGACACTGAGGCAGAGAGGCAACGCTTGCCTGCCTCCCTCCTGAGCAGCTCAGGAACCTATGGTGGGGCCCAGCGAGCCCCCTCCACCCCTCCAAGGGGCTTATTCGGGGATAGGGCTGTGCCTGGCCAGGCAGACCAGGCTGCTGCGGTAGCCGGCTCGAAGCCCCACAGAGAGCCATTGATTGGATCTGTGGTCAGGAGGGCACTGGGGTCAGTCTGTTACGAGTCTGCAGAGGACAGTCATCAGATGGTCATCTGATGGGTCCCCGGGGCCCTCTCTGGAGGCAGCAGGACTAGGGAGGTGTCAGGGAGCCCCCTGGGTCTCTGCAGGGCCTTTCTCCCCTCCTTTGCATCCTGACCCCACTTCCCTCCTCAAATTGCTACTGAAAACTATACCTCCTCCCTGTGGAACAAGGCCTCATCCTTCTAGGAACCTGTCCCAAGGAAACCATCAGAAACAGACAGTTGTAGTGGAGGCACCTTGGTGCACAAGTTTGTGTAATTCTCAGAACAACTCTACAGCTTAGATACAATGAGTTCATTCCCATTTTCCAGCAGGGGGACCCGCAGCCTGGACAAGGAAGTTACATTTTACAGATGAAGAAATGAAGCCCAGAAAACAAACTGTCTTGCTATTCAAGGGCCCCCCCCCATCACTGCCCAGACCTTGGATAACAGAGAGTCGGGGCTGGCTGAACACACTGAGGATATGGGAAGGAACTCCCCGCTACACACACACACACATACACACACACACACACACACACACACACACACACACACACACACACCAGGCTTCTAAGTCTCACCGATATCACTCATCAGAGTCAGGCATTCCACTATTAGGGATTCACTTCTTTGGATCTAAAGGCTTGAAGGAGCTTGGTTCAAGGTAGGATTCAGGGCGTGGGTCTTTGTACAGCTCCCTGGTAATCTGGGCCAGCACCCTGCTGAAAAGTCATGGCTTTAGAGGCCACTAGTGAGGTGTGCAATGGCACCCCACTCCAGTACTCTTGCCTGGAAAATCCCATGGATGGAGGAGCCTGGTAGGCTGCAGTCCATGGGGTCACTAGAGTCAGACATGACTGAGCGACTTCACTTTCACTTTTCACTTTCATCCATTGGAGAAGGAAATGGCAACCCACTACAGTGTTCTTGTCTGGAGAATCCCAGGGACGGGGAGGCCTGGTGGGCTGCTGTCTCAGGGGTCGCACAGAGTCGGACATGACTGAAGCGACTTAGCAGCAGCAGCAGCAGCAGTGAGGTGTGAGTGCCATGGAACTTGTCACCTTCTAAGCTGAGGTCAGCACTGGCACCTGGGAGCAGGGAAGGGGAAGGAAAGGAACTCACACCACGGGGAGGCCATGCCTCTCACCAGATACTGCTGAGCACACACAGCCCTCACCCTGTCAGCACAGAAATCCTGAGAAAGGAGGTTATTGTCCCCCAGATGAGGAAAAAAGCTTCAGAAAAGGTAAGGGACTTGCCTGAGGTCCCACAGGTAACATCAAATAGCTGGAATTCAAACCCAGGCCTCAGCACTCCCATCACAGCCCTGGGCTCTGGTCCCGGCCTTCCCTAACTGGCTCTGTATCCTGAAAAACCCCACCCCCACCCCCAGGCCTTCTATAAAATTCAGGGGTTGAGAGTCACAATCTTGCATGAGCCCAAGAGGTCAGACACTGCCTAGGACCTAACCCCAGGCCCATCCCTTACAGGTGAACTTAGGCCCATTCCTTAATTCTGTTGTGCCTCCATTTGCTCATCTGTAAAATGGGGCTAATACCAGTTTGGCCTTCATAGAGTCACAGTGAGGATGAATTGAATTGATACCCGGAAGGTGCTTGGAGGGAAAGGGTTGTGTCTGGCATGGAGGGACAGTCATCCTGCTTTGAGTCCCGCGTCAGTCACTCACTTGGGTGGTGAGACCCCGCCTCATCCCCTGCCCCAGACAGGTCCCTTGGAGGGGGTGAGGCTGGTGTTGGAGTTGAGGCTGGCTCAGGGGGAGGGAGAAAGCACCTTCCAACAAATCACAGTCTGGATAACATGTCAGGGAAAGGTCTGCCAGAGCCCCAGGCTCCTCGCTCTTTGGCCCCTCGCTGGTCCCACGAATCCCCGGGCAGATAAAGCCCAGCTCCTCACTTCCTGCCTCTCAATGAGGCCCTTTGTGCAGCGGGGATCAGAGGCCAGATCTGGCCCCACTAGGGGCCTGATCAAACTGCAGCGCCGACCTGGCACAAAGGGCCCTCACACGCGGCCAGAGAGGCCCGGCTCTGCTCAGGACCCGCTCGCTGTCTCCCAACTTCCGCGGCCCGGGTGGCCGAGGAGGGCCCACGCCAGCCGCCTGCCCCACATCACAGGCAGAGGGCGCAGAGGCCAAGACCCACCGGCGGGGGGGCGGGGAGGGCCCTCGATAAGGGGGCGGCAGGAAGGGGCTCAGCGGGGGGCTGCTGGGAATCAAAGCCTCCCAAAGTTCCCCATTTGGGAGCCAGAGGGCCCTGCTCTTTAAAATAAATAAATAAAGCATTCAAAGTCCTCTTGTAGCTTCTCCTCCAGACTCAATGCCAGCTGCTCCCCAGCCGCACGAAGCTCTGCCCGCTGCTGCCTCCCCCACCACTAACCTCCTCCTCTTCTCCAAACCCACTGGCCCCTCCCCACCCCTCCAAACCCCCCCAACCGTCCCCCCACTCCGACCTGGTCCCAGCCTCTCCCTCTGCCTGTGGCACTTCCCTTCACCAGCTCCCCATCCCTCATCCTCACTTTCCACTAAGGCTTTGGTCAAAGATACATTCCTGGACCCCTGACCACTGGCCGCCAACCTTTCTCTGGCCCCATCTCCAGCCCTCCGTCCTTTCCCTCTGGAGCCAGTGGGTCCCCACCACGCTTGCCAAGGTCACCAACGACCTTAGGCCCGGTGGCCAAGTCTCAGCCTCCTGATTAAGTGACCCGCCAGCAGCCTGCACACAGCCTGGACAACATGCTGTCTGTTCTTATTTCCCGGGCACCTCTGCCAGTCTTCCTCCTGCTTTATGGGCTCCTGCAAACGGAGAAGGCAATGGCACCTCGCTCCAGTACTCTTGCCTGGAAAATCCCATGGACGCAGGAGCCTGGTAGGCTGCAGTCCATGGGGTCGCTAAGAGTCGGACACGACTGAATGACTTCACTTTTACTCTTCACTTTCATGCATTGTAGAAGGAAATGGCAACCCACTCCAGTGTTCTTGCCTGGAGGATCCCAGGGACGGGGGAGCCTGGTGGGCTGCTGTCTATGGGGTCGCACAGAGTCGGACACGACTGAAGCGACTTAGCAGCAGCAGCAGCAGCAGCAAACATGGGAGGTGGTCTCCTTCGCCTTTACTCCATCACACAGTCTCTGTTTTTTGTTTTTGCTTTTTTTAAAAAATATGTATCTATTTGGCTTCGCCAGGTCTTAATTGCAGCATGTGAATGCTTAGTTGAGGCGTGAGGGATCTAGTTCCCTGACCAGGTTTGAACCCAGGCCCCTGCATTGGCAGCATGGACTCTTAGCCACTGGACCCCCAGGGAAGTCCCACACAGCCTCTGCTTCTAAGCACCTCCTTTCTGCTGATGACACCCAACTCACACCTCCAGCCTCAACCTGTGCCCAGACCTTGGGTTCCCGCTGTCCACCCTCATTTCCAGGAGCCCTGGTGGTGGTTCATAGTCAGCGTGCCTAACCCCCACCCAGAGCCACCCTGCCCCCAGCTTGCTGAGCACCGCTTCCCAGCTCCTGAATAAGCACCCCTTCGCTCACCCTCTCACGAGACAGGAAGGCTCTTGCCCCTCCTGCCCTCAAAACAGATGCAGATCACTTCTGCCGCTCCCAAGGCCATCACCCTGGATTTTTGCCAGACCCTCCCAACCAGTCTCCCCACTCTGCCCCAGCCCCTTCAAACCCTACCATGGCTCCCCTCTCAGTCAGGATTAAAGCCAGTGAGGGCCTAGGTGGCCCTGCCCAGCTGTCCTCCCAGCCCTCCACTGTTCCCCTCTGACCTCTGCCCCTGCCACTGCCCACTCCACCTGCACAGGGGTCTCCTTGAACATTCCAAGCTCACTTTGCACGCAGGGCCTCTGCATTTGCTCTTCCCTCCTCCTGGGCCACCCTTCTCACAGATCAGTCGATCCCTCCTACGTGTCTCAGCTTGAAGAAATCTCCCCTGGCTCCCCTCTGTTCATAACAACAACCGTGCCCCCATCCGCACCCCTGTCTCCAGCCCCTGCTCCATAGCCTGTATCACTCACGCCTCCTCTGCATCTGCTGTGGTGGTTTAGACACTAAGTCATGTCCAACTCTTTGCGACCCCATGGACTGTAGCTCTCCAGGCTGCTCTGTGCAAGGAATTCTCCAGGCAAGAATACTGGAGTGGGTTGCCATTTCCGTCTCCAGTGTCTGCTGAGCCCCCCGCAATAAGCAGGCTCCACGTTCACAGGCGCTTCACCAGTTTGGGTCAATGCCAGCCACCCAGAAGAGTGCCCAGCACAGAGTAGGGGCTTCAGAAACACTCACTGGGTCAGCGAATGAGCCGTGTACGGAAGGAAGAGTGAAAGTTTTTCGGGGGTGGGAGGGAGATTCCGGAAGAGATGCGGGCAGAGGAACGACCTGGAGGAGACTGAGGTGTAAGAGAACACAGCGTGTTCAAGGAGGTGGGGAGTGGAGTGTGCAGGGTAGAGGCTGGAGGGTCTGAGGCTGGGGCTGGGGAGTTGGGCGAGAACCTGGTCACAAAGAGTTTTGTTCATTCATTCATTCAGCATGTATTAAGCCCTATGTGGAGCCTGGCCTCCTGCCCACCTAAGGGGAGGGGACTTCACCCTGAAGGTACTTGGGAGCCACTGAGAGACGCAGAGCAAGGGAAGGACATGTCACTGCAGGTCACAAAGCTCCACACTAGGGAACCCCAGTGGTCTCCCCCAGGGGGCCTGCTCCCGCCCCACGCTCCTTCACCCCCGGGCAGCCCTCGGCAGGTCTCACACCCAACTAAGGTTTCACCTGAGGCTGCACAGTGACCATCTCCATATGAGTCAGGCTGTCCATCTGTGACCCTCCTGGTATGTGGGTCCCCCCAACCCAGATGGGGGACTTGAACCTGCCCGGCTGGTGGAATCTCTTCCTGAGAATCCAACTCTTACATTTTTCAAGGTGGGGCAGCTGAGCCTATCAAAAAGGATTTATTCAACGTCATACTGCACATCAGCCACATCGCTTTCGTTTACAAGGAAAGTGAAGTGAAAGTGAAAGTCACTCAGTTGTGTCTGACTCTTTGTGACCCAATGGACTATACAGTCCATGGAATTCTCCAGGCCAGAATACTGGAGTGGGTAGCCGTTCCTTTCTCCAGGGGATCTTCCCAACCCAGGGATCGAACCCAGGTCTCCCACATTGCAGGCAGATTCTTTACCAGCTGAGCCACAAGGGAAGCCCATTTATAAGGAACAAGCATGCAATTCAGATGGACTTCTTTTAAAAGAAGAGGAAAAAGAAGAAACAGAGAAGGAAGAGGGGACCTGACTCACATAACTAGGATGCTGAAGCATGAACTTCAGGTACAGTTGGATCCAGGCCATAAACAATGGCTGGCTCAGCTTGGGACACATGCTGCCCATCCCTTGGACCAATTACTGAGCCAAGGGTCTGCAGAACTCTCGATGACCAAGCCTAGGTATAATATGCCTCTTGTTGGAGTGGATATCAGGTGGGCAGAGCCGTGTCAGCCCCACATGACACCCCAGGACTGAGGAAGGACCAGGACCCTAAAGAAAAATCAGAGTGTTGACCTGAGAAAGGGGGTGAACAGAAGCAGGTGGCCACCATCCCCAGGAACTCAGTGACCGAACCAAGGTCAGAACCCTGGCCACCTGACTCCAGGCCTCCCGCCATCCCACTGCCACGAATCCCATGAGCAAGATTAACTAGACATCAGCATGGGAGGGAGCAGATGGGGCCAGGGTGGGAGGTGCGGGAGCTGGAGGCAGGGGGGCCAGTCGGGAGATTGTCTGGGCAAGAGGTAATGAGCCCCTTGACAGAAACTCATCAATCTAACTCCCTAACCCACTTTCCCACTTTGGCATTTTGCTGGGGGAAATATCTGTCACTTGTTCAAGATGAATGATACACCAACACCATTATTAATGTACTTTTACGCGGTGTTTAGAATCCAGTTCATTTTAAATAAAAGAACACTATGTGGATCTCTCCTGACTTGTTTAGACGCTAGAGGCGCTGGCACGATGTGGCTGCTACAACATCTGGGCTCTGCCCCCAGCACGGTGCGCTGAGCCAGATCCACCTAGACCCAGTAAGTGCCAGGACAAGGCAGCCTCCGGCGAGAGAAGCCTGAGGCTGGTGAGGGCCGGTGAGATGAGTGACTTCTTCTACAACCGGTGAAAGCATCAGTGTCAGTTTTCTGGAAAGCCGTCTGATAGAATGCTTCGGCTCACTCGTCCCTTCTGGGAAGCTCTCTTGAAGATATTGCTGGAGATGTGAAACAAAGCTTCAAGGGCTGGAGATGTTCATCATGGCATTGTTTATGACACAGAGAAATGGGAAATAATCTAAACGTCCAAGCAGAGGAGAAGGGTTGTGCAAACTTCAGGCACGTCCACTCAGTGGAACATTTTGTGTCTGTTCAAAGAAAATGTTGCCTACGATGATTACTGACTTCAAATGACTTGATTGGGAAAAGCAGAAGTTTAAAGAAACTCAAGTCAAAAGGAGGGTTATTTTAAGCATCAGAGGAGTTTCCCAGAATTCAGTCGCCAGCAGTACAACTGGATGTACCAACCCTGCCAGGCCCTCAGGCAGCACATATCTCCACAACCGGGTCCCTCATCCCTGTTTCTCTCTCACTTCAATTTCCTCTTTCCACAGATCATCTTGATGGTCCTGCTCCCCCCAGAGTTTACCTAGTACTCTATTCCATCATGTTATTTGATTCAATCTTCTCCTCCTGTCGAAAGAAAAGCAGAAAAGGAGGGAAGGAGGTGAAAAGGAAAAAAGAGAAGAGAAAAAAGAATACCTAGACGATCTCAGTTCAGTCGCTCAATTGTGTCTCTTTGTGATCCCATGGACTGCAGCATGCCAGGCTTCCCTGTCCATCACCATCTCTTGGAGCTTGCTCAAACTCATGTCCATCGAGTTAGTGATGCCATCCAACCTGTCATCTTATCCTCTGTCATCCCCTTCTCCTCCCGCCTTAAATCTTTCCCAGAATCAGGGTCTTTTCCAATGAGTCAGTTCTTTGCGTCAGGTGGCCAAAATATTGGAGGTTCAGCTTCAGTATCAGTCCTTCCAATGAATATTCAGGACTGATTTCCTTTAGGATGGACTGGTTGGATCTCCTTGCTGTCCAAGACGCTCACGAGTCTTCTCCAACACCATAGTTCAAAACCATCAGTTCTTCGGGGCTCAGCTTTCTTTATAGTCCAACTCTCACATCCGTACATGACTACTGGAAAAACCATAACTTTCACTATGCGGACCTTTGTTGGTAAAAGAAGGTCTCAGCCTGGTCCAACCAGCTGTGCTAGACCAGGTGGTCTACCCACCTGACACCAGGCTTCGATCTTGATTGTTTAGATGGGGTAAGGCAGGGGAAACAGTTGTTATCTCAAATAAGAGGACATAATCCAGGATGTGTCAGCTATCTATTGATGCATAACAAAAGATCCCCTTTAAACATTTAGTGATTTAAAGCAGCACTGATCTCACGCTGTTCCTGAGAGGCAAGAGTTGCAAGGCAGCTTAGGTGGTGGCTCAGGATCTCGTGTGAGGTTTGACGCTGCATCTTCTGCAGGTTTGATGGGACTGGAGGACCCATTTAGGTGGGTGGCTCAGGGTCTCACGTGAGGTTTGACGCCGCATCTTCTGTGGGTTTGATGGGACTGGAGGACCCACTTGCAAGCTCACCCACATGGTTGTTGACGGAAGGCTTCAGTTTCTGGCTGGCTATTGGCTGGAGGCTACAGTCCCTCCTCACACTACCCTCTCCGTCAGGCTGTTCACAGCGGCACAGCTGGCCTTCGCAAGAGCAAATGATCTAAGAGAGAGAGAGAGAATGACCAGGACTGAAGCTGTAGGGTCTTTTCTAACCTAACATCAGAAGTGACCCCATCAGTTCTTCCACATCTTACTGGTCACACAGACCAACCCTGGCACGAGGCTGTGGGAGAGGGACTATACAAGAGTGTGAACCCCAGGAGGACTAATCAGTGGGGGCCACCTTTGAGCCTGGCTAACACCCAGAAAGCCAAAGAATTGGTGCCTGAGGAAACCAGCCAGCACCCACTCCCCCTGATGGCCCAGTGATCAGCCACCCTCTTCAACGTTGAAGTCCGCTCTTTCCTGCCCATCACAAGCCATCAGAAACCATCCATTCTCCAGGACTGCAGCAGGAGCCACACTGGACAGCCCCCCACCCAAACACCAATTAGAATGGCTCCAATTAAAAGACCAACCATGCCAAGTGTTAGCGAGGATGTAGAGCCACAGGAACTCTCGTCCACTGCTGGCGTGAATGTAAAACAGTACAACCATTTGGGAAAACAGTCCACCCTTCCAAGCACCCCAGACCTTCCATTGTTAGGCATTTACCTAGGAGAAAAGAAACACATAGCCACAAGCCTTGTATATAAATCTTCCTAGAAGCCTTATTTGTAATAGTCCAAAACTATCAATAGAAACAACCCATTGTCCATTTAAAGTGAACGGAAAAACAAACTGCCGTATGCATAGGATAGAATAGCGCTCAGAAATAAAAGGAACGCAGAGCCCTAAGAATGGATCTCAAAAAGATGATGCTGACCGAAGGAAACGGGACACAAAAGTCTACAAACTCTGTGATTTCCTTGAGGTAAACATCTAGAAAAGGTCAAGTGATCTATAGTAACAGAAGACAGATTGGGTCTGGCCTGAGAGTGGGCGTGAAGGGGTGGCTAAGGGGAAGGGGAAAACCTTCCGAGGTTTGATGGGGATGTCAACAGTATTGATCGTGGTGGTGCCCTCGCCAGTATATGCGCCTATTCAAGCTCTCTGGGGTGTAGGTTTTCAATAAGTTGTATTCATGAAACATGCACAATGTATTTTAAGTTGTTTCTTAAAAACCCAAATGCATAGTCCCTTGATTGAGTGATTTACCAAACTGTGGCTAAGCTGGAGACCTCCGGGGTCTGCTTTGACAACTCTTTGCAAATACCTCCTGGATGGGCTTGAGCGATACCAACTGGGTGTCATCTCCTCGGCAGGTTTAGACCTTGTTAATCCATGACTCTGGAAACTGGCTTCCCATACCCACCAAAGGTCGTTCGGCAAGTTCATGGCAGAGCGTGGAGCTAAGCACAGCTCTCCTGATTCCCTGGGCTTTCTCTTCCCCTCGGCGGAAGGAGACATAGAAGCACATGGGCTGCTTCATGGTTCTCCAAGCTGCTTGACATCTGTAATCTCATTTCCTGGATTAATCCCATTTAACACAGTTGAGTGTGTAATGGATAAGACGGTGCTGGGAGGACAGACAGCTTGTTTATTTATGGCAGGCATCTATTCTGATGGCTCGGGGCCCAGGCCAGGCCAGGCCAATTGTTAGATATCTTGAATAACCGTCCTGGGTTAAGCGCTCTGGGCTTTGGAGTCAGAAAGACCTGGGCTGGAGTCCAGGCACTACCACTTAACCAGCGGAAGAGCATGAGAAAACCATTTAACCCCTCTGTGCCTCAGTTTCCCCCTCTCTAAAATGGAAATAACAGCAGTAGCTGCCTCACAATGCTGCTGGGCGGATTAAATGGGATAACAGCTTCCAACTCATGGTGTGTGCATGCTAAGTCGCTTCAGTCGTGTCCGACTCTTTGCGACCCCATGGACTGTAACCTGCCAGGCTCCTCTGTCCATGGGATTCTCTAGGTAAGAATACTAGAGTGTGTTGCCACAACCTCCTTCAGGAGATCCTCCCAACCCAGGGATTGAACCCACATCTCTTACATCTCCTGCATTAGCAGGCAGGTTCTTTACCACCAGCACCACTGGGAAGCCCACCCAGCTCATAGTAAACGCTTAAAGTCTGGCGGCTGTCATTACAACTATTACTACTGTTAATCCTCACAACACTCTCATGAAGTAGGTCCCATTATTATCCCTACTTTACACGTAAAGAAACTGAGGCTCAGAGAGGCAAAGCAGTTCACCCAAGATGACCCAGAAAACAAGTGCC
The DNA here is from genome assembly GCF_055505025.1 of Bos grunniens. Classification (NCBI taxonomy): domain Eukaryota; kingdom Metazoa; phylum Chordata; class Mammalia; order Artiodactyla; family Bovidae; genus Bos; species Bos grunniens. The sequence continues at coordinate 14,262,724 of NC_141166.1, forward strand.
AGAGCCAGGACTTGACCTCACGTCCCTTCTGTGGTTCCAAAGCCTTTGGGTAGCAGCAGGAATTCTAAGATAAGCAGCTGTGATTAAAGTCCCCTCAAAGCACTCTAGTTACAGTTAGAGCTGAAGGGAACCAAGGCCTGGCGAGGATGGTGCAATTGAGGTCAGGTCAAGGGTCCCCTCTCTGGACTCCGGGCTTGGCCACTGAGAAAAGCAAGACAGCACAGAGAATGGAGACCATGAGCCCAGAGAACGGGCCCCCAAACCCAGCACACCCCTGAGAGTGGCCAGGCCTGCTCCTTCCACCAATGGCCAACAGTCCTCAGAGTCTGAACCCCAAACAGTGACAGGATCAGTGTGTGACCCTAGGCAGGTCCCAGCAACAAAAAGCCCTGCACCCAGCCGTACGCCAAGGGTACTGGACAAGATGGCAGCTCAGGACATGTTAGCTTCCAATGTGCCAGCAATGCCTGAATGCAGAGGGCACTCAGCTCCAGGTGGGCTGGGGACTTGAAAGTCCAAAGGGAGTGTCCCAGGTAGAACCCACTGGAGCAAGGCGCCGGCCCCAACGTGGGGTTACCATTGATCCAAACAAAGCAGCCTGCAGGGGTGAGTGGAGCGATGGCTTTGTAGACAGCAGACCCGGATCCACTTTCCACTCCACTGTTCCTCAGCTCCACCAGCCTGGCCATTTCACTGCCTGGCTCAGAGCCTCAGTATCTTCATCCACAAAACGGGGACAACCACACCAGCTTTATCAGGTTATGTGGCACTTAAAAAAACCAAATCATTTACCTGAAGCACCTGTAAATAATCAGCGGTGGTTGCTTTAATCACTGCTTCCTGCCTTCACCCATGCAGCTCCTAAAGGTCTGAGTCCTTGGGTTGCAGGAAAATCCATCCACCCAGACAACAGGCACCCCACAGTAGACACTGCAGCCCACGGGGTTCAGACACAGAAGTGAGTTCATACTCACCCTCGCACACAGAGACCCCACCTGAGCACATGCACACGCAGTCTGCGCTCCAGGGGATTCACTGCAGGATTTGCTGGAGAGACCCGAAGAGTTAACAGCGGCTCCATTGGCACCAGGAACCAGCCAGCTCCCTGCCAGGACCTCCCCGCAGGAGGAGACGTCTCCTGTGGCTGGGCTGCTGCAGGAGCCTGAGACCTTAGTGTTGCTTCAGTAGGTTTCTCATCAAGCCGGTGGGCCCCTAGCACAACCTACGGCGCCAGGAGATCTGGAGAGAAGAGAGCCCAGGGTCCTGGGGAGAAAGAAAAGTCTTCCCACCCAATTCACCCTCCTTCCAGGTTGAGACTGTACCTAACCTGCCTTGGGGTCAACAGTGAGTGTGTGAGTCCCCAGGAGGCCAGGATGGGGGACCCTGGTGGGAAGGAGGCTGGACAGAGAGCCAGGGGTGAGGGGAGGTCACTGTGGCAGGATGGTCAGTGGTTACACCAGTGAGCTTTGGAGCAAGAGAGCCCTGATTTGTCCCCCAGCTCTGCCATGTATTAGCTGTGTGACCCAGACAAGTTACTTAACCTCTCTGGACCTCAACTTCCCACCTATCAAATGGAGATGATGTGATGAGTGGGATAATGTTACATGGTAGGGATACGGGGAGTAGGAAGAAGAGTTAACAACATCACATATGCCCCTGGATCTAGTCAGCACTCAGTGGTGTGAGTCATTTTTATCAAGGGTCCAGGAGCAAGCAATGGCCTCTAGATAGTGGGTATCCCATGGATTACAAAGTGACAGCTCAGGAGACCAAATGCAACCCACAAACGGCCTCTGTTTGGCCCACACAGTGTCTTTCTTTTTTCCTTTCTTTTTCAAATTTTGCCAACATTTAATAATCAGATTTCACATCAAAATCCAAATTTTCTGCTTCTCTTGAAAAGTATAAACACCGGCAATCCTAGGCCCGCTTTCCCGCCAGTTAGGTACCCTCCAGAGCTGAGTGGCCACTGCCCAGCTCCCCCAGCCTTTCCTGGGTCCAGCCACCTCCCCTGCTCTGCCCTGCAGCCCCTGGAGGCTGCACCCACTGACCTGGTCCAGTGCCTTCATGAGGCACATGGGGAAATGGGGCTCTAAAGGGGGCAGAAACCCAGCCAGGGTCACACAGCAAGTCAGTGGCAGAGCTGAAATTAGGACTCAGGTGGCCAGATCCCCAGTCCTCCCAGAACACTGCGGAGATGCTAACCAGAGAAACTGGCCATGCCCCCAAAGCTCCTGCATCTACAGCCCTTAGACACAAGCTTCACTGGGCATGGAACTACTGCCCTGAGCCTTAATTTCTTCATCTATTGAATGGGCTAACCGTCCCTTCCTCAGAGTGATTGTCAAGAAGAAATGAAGTTTTTAAAGTAAGGCTCTTAGTGCAGCGATTGATTGACAGGTAGCAGTCTTCGTCACTGTTATCAATGAATCCTGGCCTGCATGAGGCATGCTCACCGTCTTACTGCTTCCTCTAAGCAGCTGATGTCACATCACTCTGCTTAGCCCCATCTGACAGATGAGAAAACTGAGGCCCAGAGGAGGGGCATGAGACGCAGACAGTCCAGGAGTGATGGAGCCAGGATTTGGGATTCCAAGTTCAAGCCAGGACTGTCTGGCTCCCAAACCCCAGCTTTCCTCATGCATCAGAGGCCTCTGCAGAGTCCACAGATGACGACTGAGGGCCTACTATGTGCCAGGCCCTGTTGCAGACACGAGGGACAAGGTGGAGAACACAACAGACAAACAGGGGTAGGGTATAAGCCATCAACAAATCACACAGGCTCTGGCAGTGGTAGATGCTAGGAAGAAAACAGCAGAGAATTAGAGTGCCCGGACAGGCAAAGTGGGCGCCTTGGGCAGAGCCGGCAGGGCAGGCTGCCCCAGGACGGTGCCATCAAACTGGGACCTGAAGTCTGAGCAGGAACCAACCAGGCAACAACTGGCCAGAAGGCTCCGGACTGGACCAGGGCTGGTGTTCTCCAGGCGCAGGTGCTTCCAGTGTGGCTGGAACAAGAGGAAGAAAAAAGAGATGAAGTCAGAGAGGTAGGTGGTAGCCTGAGTACTGAGCAATAGGGCTCGTGGTTTAAAAATAATAATACCCTCCACTCTTCATCCAGGGCATGCCAGGTGCCAGGCACCGTGCTGGGACTTCTGCCTGCAAAACCTCATTCCATCCGCCCCAGACACCTGCGAGCTACAGCTCATTGTCCTGCTTGTCAGCGATGACACTAAGGCTCTGAGAGAGACAGAGACTTGACTGGGGCCACCCCAGGGGGGAGATGGGTGCAGGTCTGGAATTCCCATCTGAGCTCTAAAGGCAGGCTAGGTCTCCAGGTACCACCTACTGGGAGCAAGCTCAGACCCCTGGCCTTGATGAGATCAGAACAGGACCTGAAGGGTCACCTCCCAGCCAGGCAGGCCTCTTCCTGGAGCAACAAGGCCTTTAAGGTTCCCGTCCCCAGTGACACCGAGCTTCCAGCCCGCGGGCAGGGACACACACAGAACACGCGCTCACACGCCTGTGCAGGCTCACACATACACAGCAGCCCAGCCAAGAGAAAGGACTGGGGAGGGGGCAAGAGATGGTCAGGGGGAAGCTGTGCTCTCCATAGGTAATGAGCTTTCAGGCACCCAGTGGCTGTGGGCAGGTCCCCCCAGCCTCCTCTCACTGAGGAGTGCAGCTCATCACTCAGGCTGGAAGCCTGGGCAGCAGCCCGCACTCTCTCATCTCTCCTACCCTCCCCGCGTCTAACCCAATACAAAGTCCACCCTAGCTCCCGCACCCACCCCGGCCTCTGACCCTGGCTCGAAAGGCAAGCATCTTTCCTGATTTCGTGTCCCTTCAGTCTACTGCCACACCCTCCAGCTGGAGAACCAGGAGCAAGATGCTGGTGGCAGGTCCTGAGGACTTGGGGCTGGGCAAACCGGTTCAAATACGGAGATCAGAGCACTTGTCCGGTGACGTCACCAGCCCTGGGCACCTGCTGATGGAAACCAGCGTCAGCCGTTCACACACACACACACACACACACACACAGACCTTGAGTCCCCGTTTCGTGGCTATCAGGTTGCAATGACGCTGCTCCAAGACAAAACCGGAAATCCCACGACGGAGCCAGCCAGATGGGGTGAGGGCTGAGAATCTGAAAACCTCCTCTGCGCTCCACGATCACCCTCCCCACCCCGCACCTGGAGTTCCCCTGCGAGGAACACAACCCCCCACCCCCACCCCCACCCCCACCCCCACCCCCACCCCAGGCATGGACAGAGCCCCGTCTCGGACTTAGGGCCTCGAATTCCTGCTCTGCGCAAGCTCCTTGCCCCGCACGGGGCCTCCTGACTCTACCGGTGAGGCATGGGTGGATGATCCCGAGGGTCCTTCCCGGTTGAGACAGTCCACCTTTTATGGGCATTTGGTTCCCAGACCCAGTGGCTGGGAGTCTCCAAAGCCTAAGGTGCAGTCAGCCAGCAAGCCAGCAGAGGGCGCGCACGCCCCGTTTACGGGAGACCGAGGCGCCCAGCCCTGGAAGGACCCTGGAAACGAGTCATCGTTTGTACCCTCTCTTACTCTGGTTTTCCAAGGGCTTCACCGTCTCAGGACCAGGCCTCTGTGCCTTTGCACATAATGCAGTCCCCCCCACACCCCACCCACGCGGGCCAGTCCTGATCTTGCCTGCAAATCTGAACGAGGCATCTCACTTCTCAGCTGGGGTAGCTTGTCCCCGGTCCTCTGAGCAATCACGTCTCTCTGAACTGCTTTATCCAGATGCTCAGCGCACAGTGCAGGTCTGGCATTAAAGAGGGATGGATGTATTTGGTGGATGGAGGGATGGACGGAAGAAAACCAGCTACAAGCAGCCCACATAGTTCTCCAGAATCAAATAATAGGACAGGCAAAATGATTTACTGGGGAGGAAATCATTTTAAGAAATAAAACATTTATTGAGGTCTAAGGAACTGACAACTGGATGGCCACTTGTGTCCAGTATAACAGTCTTATTAAATTCTTACCAAACTCCTTTGGGGCAGGTAACAATGCCCCCATTTTACAGAGGGGGCAACTGAAGCTTAAAGGGAACAAAGATTGCCCAAAGACACCCTGCAGGTATGTAGAAGAAACAGGATTTGAACTCAGATCTGTTTCACTATTCATCCTGCTATTACCCAAGTGCCAGCTCCAAGCTCATGGCCCCCCTGACTCCCCAGCAGGGTCCTCTGGGTGATTCCAAGAAGCAGACAAACACAGACAGGCCTCGAATGGACTGGCAGCTGTTGGTCCTAGCTTTCACTAATTCTATCCTGACTCTCAAATTCTAGAAAGCCTAATTCTGACCCTACTAATAAAAGCTGCTGCTGCTGCTGCTGCTGCTAAGTCACTTCAGTCGTGTCTGACTCTGTGTGACTCCATAGACGGCAGCCCACCAGGCTCCCCCGTCCCTGGGATTCTCCAGGCAAGAGCACTGGAGTGGGTTGCCATTTCCTTCTCCAATGCATGAAAGTGAAAAGCGAAAGTGAAGTCACTCAGTCGTATCCGACTCTTAGCGACCCCATGGACTGCAGCCTACCAGGCTCCTCTGTCCATGGGATTTTCGGATTAGCAAACTGGTCACTAAGCACCAAGCACTCTGGATGGAATATCTGTGATCCTCACCAAAACCCAATATGAGGTGTATTATCCCCATTTTACAGATAAGGAAACTGAGATTCTGAAAGGTCAAATGATTGTCTGATGTCGCACAGCTAACAGGTGGCAGAGGCAGAATTCAAACCCAGGGCTGTCTGTTTCCATGACCTGAGCTCTTTAACATTACTTACACTCACATTCTCCCATCCTCCAGCAGACATTCCAAAGGCCTCCCCTGGCCAAGACTCAGCTGGACTCATGCTGAGGAAGTATGACCCTCCTCAGGCCCCCAGACAATCAGAGTCAAGGCCATAGTTCCAAGCCCTGGCTTCAGTTTGGCTTTCTGGAGTTCCCATCCAAGGAGGAAGAGATTTAAGGAAACTAAAATGAATACCCCTTCTCCTCTCCAGAAGCACCAGGGTCCCCAAACCCTCGTCCTAAACTTGGCTCTGGATCACCCAGATCCTGGCTCTGCCACTGAGTCTCTCAGGGCTGGAGAGGGTCCTTTAATAGCTCTAAGCCTCCATTTTCTCATCTGTAAAGTGAGATAATAGGATCAGGATCTCAGGGTGACAGAGGGGACTCCTGGCACATTCAGGGGCTCATTCCATTCTAGTTCCCTTCCCTTGAAGCTCCAAAGATGGAGCCAAAGACCCAGCCATGGGAGACCTCCCATTTATTCACACACCCATTCAGCAAACCTCTGGGCGCAGCTGTTCCGTGCTGGGCTCTGGGCTCTGTGACCTTGGGTGAGTCACGTCACTTGTCTGTGCTTCCATTGATCATCTATAAAGTGGAGATAAACACCGCACATCACCTGCCTCCTGTGTGGTCAGGAGAGCTAGAAATCCCGCAGGCGAAGTCTCGGCACAGTCCCCGGTACACAGGAAGAGCTCAGTGGCGACAGCTCTTTGGATATTATTGAGGAGTTTTCCAAGTCCGACTGGAGGAAGGGACAGCTAATCAAATAATTGCCATACAATGGGATCACTGCTAACACTGGGCTTAAAAGGAACAAATAGATTGCCCACATGGATGGGCACTGGGGACCGTATGCTGAGGGGACACAGGAGAAGGAGCAACTAGCCCTGAATCAGGGAAGGCTGCCCAGAGGAGGTGCTATTTGAAACGTATGGAGGATTTCATTGCAAGAACGAGGGAAGCATTCCCGGCAGGGGACCAGCAGTTGCAGAAGCTCAGAGGCTCTTGGCATAAGGAGATGTTCAGTAAAGAGCTGGCTGTGTCTGGAAGTTTGAGGACAGGGATCTGGGAGGTGATGGTGAACCATGCATGTCATTGGTCTAACTGGGGAAGGGTTGGGACTCTCTCCTGGGGCAACAGGGATACGAAGAGAGAAAACCCAATTCATCTGTAAGGAAGAGGCTCCAAACAGAGGCGGGGCCGAGGGGGATGATGCAGGGCAGGGCAGGAGAGAGACTGAGGAGGAGAGAGAAAATCAAGCAGAGGAAGAGGTGTTAGGGGTTGGAGAACCCACTCAGACTCTAAGCCCCCAAGACCTCTGCCAGGAAGTGGGGGCTGAAGCAAGGTGCGGGGGACAGGGGGCAACCACCTCCCCTGTCAGCCAGGGCCAGAGCCAAGGCCGGGGGTCGGCAGGGGGGCTGCAGGCACACTGCGTCAGTCACTCACTCCACTAATTGGATTTCTGAGAATTGCTCTCCTCCCCCACACCCCGGCAGCCAGGCAGCTCCATTAAAGCAGCTCTGTCAATCAGCCCAGGAGAAAGAACCAGGTACTGAGCAAGAAGGGGCTGACACTGACCCCGGGGATTCTCGGAATGCCCTGGGAGGGCTGGCGCTCAGGGCCGATCAGACAGGGAGGCGGGTGGGGACACAGTTAGGGACGAAGAGGCTGGAGCTGGCAGTCTGCCTCCAAGCTCAGCCTTTCATGGCTGTGTGACCTTGGGCCACTTCCTTAGCCTCTCTGTGCCTCAGATGGGAATCCTCATAGGGTCTACTCAAGACAGGGGGTGTTCTGAGGAATCCTAAATAAAACCTATCAAGTGCTGGCCACATGGCGATCTCTGGGTGAGGGCTGGGAGCTACTGTTAGTGAGGAGAGGGGGTCGTCTAATGTCCCCAGCCATCTCAACCCGCAGCTTTCAAAGGCTCCCAAGATAAAATCCAAGCTTCTTGGGTGTTCCCTGTTTCCTCCCCAGGCCACCCCTGCTCCTCCCACGCTAAATCCCTACCCTCTGTCTCTGCTGTGCTTCTGCCAGGATACCCTCATCTCATCCCCTTGTCTCTCTGATGAAAGTGTGAGACTCAGTCGTGTCCAACTCTTGTGACCCCATGCACTGTCGGCCGCCAGGCTCCTCTATCCACGGAATTCTCCAGACATGAATACTAGAGTAGGTTGCCATTCCCTTCGCCAGGGGATCTTCCCCACCCAGGGATTGAACCCCAGTCTCTCTCATTGCAGCAGATTCTTTACTGTCTGAGCCACCAGAAAGACTCCTCTTGTTTCCACAGTGGGTCTCTGCTGCGAGGTGCTGTTCTCTGGTTTGGGCCATCTCTCCTGCCCCTTCATGCCAGGCCATCAGGGGTGGCTCTCTCCTCTGGACTCCCCCTTAGAGCACTGGCTAACATCTGTCATTTATGGTTTACAGTCTGCTCCCTTACAATACTGGGGACCCCCTGAGAGTGGGGTTATTGTTGTTCAGTTGCTCAGTCATGTCTGACTCTTTGCCACCCCATGGACTGCAGCACGCCAGGCTTCCCTGTCCTTCACTATCTCCTGGAGCTTGCTCAAACTCAATTTTGCTCAAACTCAATGTCTATTGAGTCAATGATGCCATCCAACCATTTCATCCTCTGTCATCCCCGTCTCCTCTTGCCTTCAATCTTTCCCAGCATCGCGGTCTTTTCCAATGAGCCAGTTCTTCACATCAGGTGGCCAAAGTATGGAAGCTTCAGCCTCAGCATCAGTCCTTCCAATGAGTATTCAAGACTGATTTCCTTTAGGATTGACTGGCTTGATCTCCTTGCAGTCCAAGGGACTCTCAAGAGTCTTCTCCAACACCACTGTTCAAAAGCATCAATTCTTCAGTGCTCAGCCTTCTTTATGGTCCATACATGAGACGGGGGACTGTGTCCAAATGCCAGAACCCAACACACCGTGGGCCTCAGCTAACGGTGGGTGAGTGAACGAGTGTACAAGCGCCAGCCAGCCCCAGCGTAAGCTACCTCCTCTGAGACAGGCTCTGTGCCAGGTGCCCGGCATGGGACACCTCACTTGATGCTCACAAGTGCCTCTTGAAGCAGGGAGCATTATGACACCCACCTCACAGGTGAGGAAACCAAGGCTCAAGGCTGAAGGACTGTCCAAGGGCACCCAGGCAAGAAGGGGTAGAGCAGAGATGAGAACTCGAGTCTGCCACACCCCACCTCACTCCAGAAGTCAGCCCCGGGCTCTCCTCCACTTCCTAAACCCCTCCCGCTCTGGAGCAGATAAAACACACTGACAGGCATTACCTCCTCTGCGGGGAGAGCCACAGAGGACCAGAGACTGCACTTCCAACCCTGGCCGCCCACTTTCCTGGCAGTGGGACCCCAAGCAGGGTGCAAGCAGGGAAGTGAGGGAGAGGGGCTGAATCAGGTCCGGCTCACAGAGCAGGCAGCACCAGGTGGGAGTTGGTGTTTTATTACTGATCTGTGTCATAGTTGGCTCAGATGAACCTTCCTCCCATTTCACAGATGAAGAAACTGAGTTTCCAAATGCTGGAATGACTTGCCCAACTCACAGATGTAGTAAATGATAGAACAGAGGCTCCAACCTCTGCTTTCAGAACCAGACCTAGAACCTTATCCCAAATCACTTCCCAAACAGTTCTCACCCCTCAGTAACCTAAACGTGTCAAGGGACCAGTGCAAGTGACAAGAGGCAGCATTTACTGGGCACTTACTGTGTGCCTGTTCTAAGCCCTTTACTTGTATTATTAGCCCACGTAATTTCAACCACCCTAATGTGGGTCTTATGATTATCCCCAGGTTACAGACGGGAAACTGAGGCACAGATGGCTCAGGTCACAATGCCACTAAGAGGCTGGAACAGGAATTAGAAGGCAGGCAGCCTGACCCCAGGTCCAGCCGCAGGTTGGGTGTGAGATCGGGTAAAGGCGAGGTTATATAGAGGTCCATCATCCAGAGATCAGGCCGGGAGTCAGGGCTGGAGGGCGTAGACACGGAATCCAAACTGAGGACCTCCCTTGGAACCCCGCCCTCTGCTTGCCTGTGGATCGGGGGATTCGGAAATGGGAGGGGCAGCGGGATGCGCCTCGCATCACGTTTCCGACCTGGGGGGCACCCTGACCGGGTCAAGGTTAAGCTGCGCCTGGCTGGTCCCAGGGGCCTGGGAAGCCACAAGGCGGCCGTTTCATTAGCGACTTGGCCGCCGGCCGGCTGCGCTGGAGCGCGAGGTGGGGCTCAGAGGCCGGCCCTTCCTGGGCCTGGATGCTCCTCCCCGCTCCAATATCCTCCCGAGGGACTGGTCCCCATGCATCCCCTCCCTCGCCCACCTCCGCGCACAGCCGGGCTCCGTGCCGGGCCAAGACGGAGCCCTGCCGAGCTGCTCAGCTAATACAGTTACCACGGCGCGGAGAATGCCCTTCAATCGGGAGATTAATGAAAATAACGACTCACGCTTGTGCCGGGCTTCCAGTCCTCCCTGTTGAGAATGCTTTACATATATCCTTTCCTGAGACCTTCCCTCACAGCACTCAGAGGAAGTGACACTCTCAGCTCCATTTGCCTGTCGAGGAAACTGAGGTCCAAGGACACGCGCTACTAAATGGTGAACACCCATTTTCTGGACGTTTCCAGAAAAAGGATAGCAGCTGTCATTTACTGAGCACCGGCTTCACTAGAAACCTCATTGTTCTTGCTGGATATCAAAGGAAGTGCATGAGCTATCCTGGTTTTTTACCTGTTAAATCAATGAGGTAGATACAACCAGGGTGTTACCACCAAATCTTCTCAGGAGAGAGTGGGGATGGGGTAGAGCTGGGTTTTTAATTTGGAGCGAAAGTTGGTACTAAAGCCACATTTTTGCACCCAGACCACGTGCCTGTCTGTGCTGAGGCCTGTGCAGGAGGCCATGGGAGCACCAGCAGAGAGATATCAGGAGAGGCTCCCTAGAAGAAGGGATATTTGGACTGGGTCTTGAAGAATGAGTAGGAGTTCACAAGAGGGCAGCATGCTGCAAAGGTCAGAATTCCCAAGGACAAGTCCTGACTTTCCCTCTTAATTACTGAGTGATTTTCACAAAATTTGTTCACCTCTCTGAGCCTCAGTTTCTTCATCTGCAAAATGGGAATAATAGTCCTGAGGTTGTCTGGATTGAGTGAGATCACGGAAGTATAAGTACCTGGTCAGCCATCACTAGAGGAGTGGGAGGGTACGCTGGCGTGCTGACCACCCACTGTTGTGTATGCTGCCCTTCATGGAAATGATTCCTTTCTGCTCATGAAAAGGAAAGAGCTGAATGATATCCCTGTTCTACCAGTGAGGAAACTGAAGCTCAATGAGGTTAGAGAAATGGCCCGAGGAAACAGAACAGTGACTGTGGGAGCCAAGATCTGAGCCAAGATTCACCTGCCCACAAAGAGCATCACCATTTCACTGTATCAGCTCTCGCTGCTGCTTCGCCTTCCATGGATCCACCCACCACAGTGAACCTTTTCCTCATTGTTTCACACTGAAGCAGGTTTCAGATCGGCGTCCTTAAAACATTCAACTGCACGTCTTTGGTAACAAACCTTTGCGAGTTTACATTATTCCCTCAAATGAGATGATTGGTTCCAGAGGCAGGAACATTACTGTGACTTTTGATGACCGTTTTCAAAATGCTTTCAGAAAGGTTCCCGTTTTGCATTCCCACCTGCAACACACAAGAGGCAGGTTGTCACTGGATTCTCACCACTTCGTTTTTCAATCTCCCAAATGTCCAAGATGAAATACGGTGTCACATAGATGTGTTGGCATTATTATTATTACTACCAATGATGCTGAGTGTTTTTCCGGGCTGGAAACAGGATGTCACGGGCGTGGGGAGGGACAGGAGTCAGGTGTGAAGGCATCCAGAGCAGAGGATGTTCACTTCTGGCGGAATGATTGGTGAACAGAGTGCCCAGCCAGGGTGAGCAGGATTTCTGGAGCCTGGGAACAGGCTTTGGCACTTGCTCTCCTCTTTCCGGAGAACTCTTCCCTGGCTCCTCACCAGCTGAGCTCTCAGGTCCTACGTCAGCTCCTCAGAGAGGTCCCCCTGACCTTCCCTATCTTAAGCCGCCCCCTTCCAGTGTCTCTCTGATTTATCCTCTTCACAGCCCTCAGCACACCTGAAATGCTAATTCGTTCATTTGCTGGCCTGTTTTCTGCCTCTGTCTCTGGAATGTGAGCCCCTTGAGAACAGAGCTGATGCTTCTTCACCCAGTGCCTGTATCTCCGGCCTGGTGCGATGCTTCAATGAATTAATTCAACGTTTCTCTTTGTGGATCATCTTGCCATCCAGGAATGCTATTCCTGTCGGCATCCCTTGCCCAGAAGTGAGCTGGCTCTTACCTTGCGTTCCCCAGCCCCCACCTGCCCCAGCACCACTTACACGACGCACAGTGCACAAGCTGACTTCCTGAAGTTCCTCCACCGCCATGTTGCTCAGGCTCTTTCCTTCCTCTGATCCCTGGGTGCCAGGGCTCCCTTTCCTTAGGACTGCACCTCAGAATTCCATCTCCCTCCCTGTGTCATACAGAACCAGTCCACTCTCCTCTCGGACCAGCCTCTGGAGACCCACTAGCATCCCTGCCCCTAGAAGGACCACCCAGCCCAGGTTCCCTGCAGAGCAGCGGGTCAGGAAAGCGGGCAGAGACATCGGCATCCACTGTGCCCTTCCCCACTCCATCACGCTCAGTGCAGTGAGGGAAGTTCTCTAGAGTCTTAACTCCCCACAACCACACTCAGCGTCAAAACCAGAACCAAATGATCTGGACGGTATGGGTTTTAATAACACTTTGTTTCTCCTGTGTTCTCAGACTGTATCAGTCTATTATTGTTGTTCAATCGCTAGATCCTGTCCGACTCTTTGTGACCCCATGAACTGCAGCACACCAGGCCTCCCTGCCCCTCACCATCTCCCGGAGTTTGCCCAAGTTCATGTCCATTGAATCTGTCTTCTATAACCTTCACATGATAGCATTTCTCCTTTGGAGTCTCCAAAGAACCTCCTGTGTGTGCAGGAGCTATCTCCCTGATTCCACATGGCAGGTACCATCTTCCTTCTTGCCAGTTTCCCTGTGGGCAACGGTCCAGTGAGCCACTGGAATGCCAGAAGCCACCGTGGCGGCTCTGTTACCAAACTCCACAGAGATCCACCAGCCAGTACTTCTTGGCCTAGCCTGAATTAGGAAGACAGCATCAGAGGACCTAGGGAGAGGGGTTCTGTGGGGTTCAAATCAGTTTCCATGGTCAGAGGGAGAAAAGACTGTTACCTTTAGGAAACAGGTGGACCTGAATGAGTGGTTTTAACTGCAAGGCAAAGCGAAGGAGTGATTTGGTGCTAATGAGTATTGATTACAGGGAGGAAGCGGGTTAATTGAGTGAGTTGGAAAGTTGGTTGCTAAGGTAACATCTCACTTGGAATAAAATCATCGCAGTGAGTGCAAACTGTGTCTGGAAAAGGACCAGAGGTGCAGCTGAATCTTCCCTGTTTTTGGACCGAGAATATGAGCATCGAAACATTGGGAGGTACTAGAAAAGGAAATGTTAACAAAGGCTAATTGCTTTCTACAAAGAAGACGCATGCAAGTGAGCTGAGGATGGATCCCCTCTCTTCTGTGGATCGCTTTGTCCACAGAATGCAGGAGAGAAACCCAGGGCACCTCTGTGGCAAGTGGGCAGGGTGTCAGCTTTCCAATGGACATGACAGAAAGGGACTGTTTCCCTGAGGTTTAAAAGAAAAGTTACAGTTTCTTTGCCTAGAAGTTGATCTTAGGAGTTGAGCTTAGGAGAGAGGCGACAGTTTGTGCCAAAGGTTTATATTTCTTTACATTTTGCTCTATATTTGATCCTATTAAATGCTGAAAATAAGCCACTGGAAAGATCAGAGCAAACCTGTCCCAATCTAGCAAGTATTTAATCCCTTGAGGCATGTGTTTCGTCTACTAACTTTCCTCTTTACGTGTTACTTTCATACTTTCATATCGTTAGCTTTCCTTCACCCTGATCTCAATTGTTCTTACCCTATTATATGCATCACTACAAATTCTTTTTGAAATGAGTCTAAAGAAATACAATCTGTCATTTCTATAAGATGTTGTAGCGATAACGTGTACATTTTGAATAGAAAAGCCAAAGAAACTGCATCTCAAGTGTTACATCCCACTTCTTAGTTATCCCCACCTAGAAAAGGCTTTCGTGATACACCTATTACAGGCTCTCATGATGGCAACGAACAGAACCCCAGAGTTAATATCTAAAAAGAGACAATAGACTTCCATTTGCAACTAGCAAGGGAATGAAATTGTCACTGCCTATAAAAATGAGGGAAATGATTAATTGTTTAATGGGTGGTGTCTGGCTGTAGCCTCTGAGGAAAGGTTAACCAAAACATAGCTGGGATAAATCTGTGTGAATTGACATGGGTGAGGTGCAATTTAATTATGACCATCAAAATCTCGCTGGATTATCACACTCTAGACTCAGCACCTGTTCTCCTTTCCTCTAAGGACAGAGCAAAAGGCAGGAGGGTGACCTCCTTGTGTGAGAATTCTTAATGCATACACAAGACTTGAAATAACTTTAATTGCTGTTATTGTCACACCCCCACAGTTATCACCTTGGTGATAAAAATTTCAGCTATGTCTCCATGCACACATGCAGATGACGTATCTTTTTCTAACAAATTAGAATTGTACCTTTTTGAAGCTTGCTTTATAATACATATTAGTATCTCCTAAATATCTGCGCCAATGAGTTTTAATTTACATCATTCTAAAGGCTACATAGAAATCCATTCTATGAATGGAGCATCATTTATTTACCGAGTCACCTGTTTTTGTGCATATAAGGTTCAGTTCAGTTCAGTTCAGTCGCTCAGTCGTCTCCGACTGTTTGCGACCCCGTGAACCACAGCACGCCAGGCCTCCCTGTCCATCACCAATTCCTGGGGTCCACCCAAACCCATGTTCATTGAGTCAGTGATGCCATCCAGCCATCTCATCCTCTGTCGTCCCCTTCTCCTCCTGCCCTCAATCTTACCCAGCATAAAAGGTAGAGGGTTGCTTTTCGTTTGGGGGGTTTTGTTTTGTTTTGTTTTGCTGTTATAAACAACACTTCAAAAATCATCCTTGTAATTAAATCACTGACGCCTCCATGAGTTTCTCCTTTGAATAAATTTTAAGAAGTGAAATTTCTGGGTCAATTTGTCTGCAAATTATAATGCTTCTCCTAGGTATTTCCAAATTGCAGCAAGTGTTAAAAATTCAGTTTACATCTGGCAACCATGTCTTTAAAGAGATAATTATTCAAGTAATTATAGAGGAAAATCAGAAAATAATATGACCAAAAGTGTGAAAGTCAGAATCACTCATCGTTTTACCGTCCAGACATCACGCCTGTTGCTGTCTTGGAATCCACCGCCTCTCTCTGTCTCTCTGTCCCCCTCTCTCGCTCTGTCTCTGACTGTCTCTCCTGTATCTCTGCCTCTGTGTCTTTCCCTCTCCCGCCCCTAAGTCTACCTACCTACCTGTCTCTTGCTCGCTCGCTCTCTGTCCCTCTGTCTCTCTCTCTTTCTCGCCCTCTGTCTCACTGTCTCCTGGGTCTCTCTGTCTCACTCTTTCCTGTGTCTCCCTCTTTCTCAGCAAAACCAGGGTCACCTCTCGCACGGAGCTCTGTGATCTGGGCGGCACTAATAATTCCCCACGTTCGGCAGAACCTGTGAGCTGGCCCAGCACTCTCACATGTTATTATCGCCCTTTGCCAAGTGAGACCCCGAGGCTCAGGGCAGTCCTCCCTTGCCCAAGCCCCACAGCTCCTGAGTGTCTCCAAGTCAGGATTTTTAAGGCTCCAGGCTGTCCCAGCCATTTCCCGAGTCCACACGTGTGTGAGGCAGCTAAACCCAACCTCACCCAGCCCAGACTGTTGCCAGGAAACCACAGGGACAGGGCCTTGGAGGAGGCTGCGGGGACTGGCCGGCGCTCTTCCCTCCACCTCGGGGCCTGCGTCTCAGCGTCCATCTCCTCCACTTTGCACCTCCTCCAGTCCACTGTCCCCTTCCTCTCCCTCTCTGGGCACCAGACAAACTCCAGCACCAGGTCCCAGCCTCCAGGCCACCTCTCCAGGAACCCTCCCGCTCCCCACACTCCAGTCCAGTTTGGCCGCCTCTCCCCAGGCCTCTCATAGGACCCTTTTCTCCCCACTAGCCTCAGACATGTGCTCTGATGGCCAGTTTCCCTGCCGTCCCAAGCTGAGCTTCCCTGGACTCAGGGCGGGTGCCAGACCCACCATGTGCTCTCTGGGGCCCTACACAGGACACACACCAAGAAAGGTCTGTTGAAGGAAGCACAGACCCGCTGGGTCCTGGCAGCTCGGGCCCTCCCCTTTCTGCCCTCCCGCCTCCTCCCCGTCTCTTCTCTCCTCCTTTCTCTCATCTCCTCTGGTCCTCTCCTCCCGTCTCCAGCTACATTTTCTCCTTCTTCGATCTCATCGAGCCCTGTGGCTTGAAATACCACATGTACACTCTCAGATTCCAAATCCCTCTTTGCTGAACTCCAGACCTGGTATCTCCATTCACGTGGCCCCCCAGGCTTCTCAAACACAAACATCCTAAAACAAGCTCTGGGCTTTCTCCACACAAAGCCAGCTGTCCAGCACATCCTGGGTCTGTGCTGTCTCAGGTAGCAACATCACCCATCCGCTCAGTCGCTCAAGACAGAAATTAGGAGTCATCCCTCATTCCTTCCTGTTCCTCATCCCCTGCTTCCAGCCCATCAGCAGGTTCTGTCCACTCTGCTTGCAAACTCCATCCCACTCAGAAGCCTCCCTCCCTCCCCATTGCCAGCCTCGCAGCCTGGGTACCACCATCGTCCTCCTGGACGACTGTGATGCCCTTTCTCCTGGCCTCCTTTCCTTCCTGCCCCTCTCCTACTGCTCCCCACGTGGCAGCCAGAGGGAGCTGCTCCCGACAGAAATCAGGTCAACTCTTCCCTTAGAACCCGCGGATTCCACTGCCCTTAGAATAAACCACATCTCACATCCCAGCCTAAGAGGCTCTGCACGATCTGGCCCCCTGCCTGTCTTTCCAGTTCATCCTGGGCCTCCCTCCCCCTTGCTCACCACCTCCAAGCCCCTCTGACCCCTTCCAGTCTTGAGAACACAGCAAACCCATTCTCACCTCCAGGCCTTTGTCCATGCTGTGCCCCTTACTGGGGTCTCCAGTCCCTCTCCTGGCTAACTCTTCCCACCATTCAGAACTCTTGTCCTTATATGTTACCTATGCAGAGAAATCATCCCTGACAATGTCACTCTCTCTGAAGAATATTCATTTAGGACTCCCCTGGTGATCCATTGGTTAAGACTCTGCACTTCCAATGCAGGGGGTACGGGTTTGATCCCTGGTCTGGGAACTTAAGATGCCACATGCCGTGCAGTGAGACCAAACAATAAATTTTTTTTAAAAGAATATTCTCTTGTTTTCCTCTATCTCAACACACTACTTAACACAATATGTATTATATTGTGTTTCCCTTGTTTTCCATATCTCCAGTAGATGCTCCACAGGGCAGAAACTGGGTCATCACATAGCAGGTGCTCAATAAAAATTAACTGACCAAATAATAAAGTGGTTAAGAGTGCACGCTGCCAAGTGACACCTGCATGACCTTGGACAGGGTCTTGCACCCTCTTTTGCTCAATGTCTTCAGTCATCAATTGGAAAGAAGAGTCCTGCCTCATAGGGTTGTCACAGGGAGTAAATGAGATGAGGTTAAGTGCAGTTCTTCGCACAATAAATGCATTAAAAGCACAGTAAATAAAAAAGTGCTCAAGAGATATGAGTAGTTTTCAGCACATGTGTTGGATGAATAAGCAGCCCTATAGAGCACGTGTTCAGAGATTGGAATCCAAGGCTCAGAGAGAGGGAACGACTTGTTCAAGGTCACGTGGCTAATGCGAGTGGTGGTAGGGCGCCTCCCAGGTCTGTCGGCGACAAGTGTGCCAACAGTGTGTCGATTCTCAGGGTGTATGTGGGCGCCATGGTGTGTAGCTCAGAGACCAGCAGGACCCGGGGAGAAACGGAATAAAGGAAACACAGCCCTGGGAGAGGAAGAGCCCAGGTGCGGGGTCAGAATAAGAGGGACACCAAGGGTGCGATCACATAAAGACTTATCCCCAATTTACCTAAAGATAAGGGAATGTGGCTGTCCGTGTCCTGAGATTAGTGTGGGAGCCTGGAGCCACCAGCAGACCCTGCATGCTTGGAATTGCGTCCTCTCTGACCCTAGGGACTCTCTTAACGCTGCCAAGGTGGAGGGGCAGGGACTCAGGGGACAGAATGACTGCCCTCACCGGGCAGCCACTCAGGATGCTGAGGTGCTGAGGCCAGGGGAAACAACGAATCAGCAGGTGGGCTAGGGTCCAGGCCCATCCTGGAAAAGGCCAGCTACGAGTTTCCATGGAGCCCATCGCCATGGTAACCAAACCTCCGCAGCAGGACTCCAGCAGAGCCAGGAAAGACAAGCTCCTTTCTTGTCCATATCCCAGGAGCCTAAGGAGGAGGTGCGGAGGGAAGTGGGGACAATCAGGCTTTCTGAGCCAGGGTGGAGGTGGGGGCAGGGAGAAGTAGACGTTGTTTTCCTGCTCAACCGGTCAGCCATAAACCACAGGAACGTGGCACCCTATTTCACGCCTCCGTGCCTTTGCTTACTATTCCGTCCCCTGGAATAATAAGCCCTCCCCCCACCTCTGTCTTCCCCAAGTGCTCCCTGCTGTCATCCATGCCTGACTTTTTACCTGCTGACCCTTTCAGCAGAATCGGCCCCTCCCACCTCTGGCCACTCAAAGTCCTTCTTTCTCATACATTCCCAGTATGCCTGGCTCCCTCGAGAGCTTGGGGAGGGTGGGTGGTGGTCCAGAGCACGGGCTCAGAAGTCACAGAGACCTGAGTTCAAATCCCAGTTCTGCCATTAACAGGTGGAATGACTCATGGTAAGCCAGGTACCCCTTCAAGCCTCAACTTCCTCACTTGCAACTTTCCAGGTAGGTGATATCGGGCAAGTTTCCAAACCTCTCTGAGTCTCGGTGTCTTCTGCGAGAGGAAGTGATCCCGAAGCCTGGGCACGGTTAGCATGGCTGTTCTCACTCTACCTCTCCCTCCTCTTGCAGGCGGGCTTCCAGCTCCCCCCAGGCTCACACCCAGACTCCCACCCCTGTATTGGCCCCCTCTTTCGCCAGGACTGGAGCCTGGCCTTGTCCATCTCTTGTAGGGCAGGCTCTTTGAGGCACCAAGTGTCCCTGGCGCTCAGCACAGTGCTGACATTTCCAGCCCAACACCTGTGAGCGAGCCTTGTGATGGAAGACAGATCCCCCAGGCCATGCTGACAGCAGGGTCAGCCTCTGGGCTTCGTGTGTGTGTGTGTGTGTGTGTGTGTGTGAATGGCTGGTAGCAGATATTCTAATATACATTCAGACACACACATGTACCTACGTTCTCACAAATCCTCATACATGCTCCACACAAACTTGACAAAGGAAGGACAAGGGCATCCCTGGTCACATTGGTCTGTATCCCACCGGCCACTCCATGACCCTATTTTCCCCCAGACTTCCCCCTATGCAGCCCAAACCCCAAGGCTCTTTGTTTTTACAGAGCAGGTGAGGAGTGAAGCAGTGACCCCGCCTAGTCGTGTGAATCTGTGACTCAGGCTGTGGAAGTAACTCAGATTGGTAGCCCGATGGTGGGTCTACCTGGACACCGTTCTCTAGCTCTGGAAGCAACCAGATTTCTGGGACCATACAGCAGGATTGCCTCCATCCTGCTGTCGTGGGGCCAGCGAGGGACAGTCACACTGCCCCCCATCCTGCTGCCACTTCCCTTTGAGCTCCTTGGGTGAGACTTGGGTCTCCAATCCTCAGCCCTTCTGTTTCATCCTGGGCATCTGAGTCCACCAGGCTAGGCCACACCCTCTGCCTCTCTGGAGTCCCTCCACATCCATCTTGAGAAGCAGGCAAGAAGGCGATTACGTCCCTCAAGCCACAAAGCTGCTAAACATTTGCTGACACTGATGGAGCCCTTCCTCTATCCCTGAGTACTTCACCTGTATTAACCTTCGATCCTCATGTGAACTCTATAAGGGAGGAGTTACAGAGTTCCCATTGTATAGATGGGAACATTGAGGCACAGAGCGGATAAGAAACACAGCTAGGAGAATTCTTCCCCAGCAGAATATAAATTTGATTTGGGTGCAGAGCCCAAACTCTTGAGCATTTGCTACATCGTGTCTCCTCAGCCACACTGCACTGAGCCCTGGGGTGGGAGGGGGCTCCAAAGTGAGAGCCCAGTCCCCCTCCCAAAGGACTGTGAGATCCATGCAAGTCACAGTCAGATGGAGAGCGGAATGCCAGCTCCATCCATTCATTCAACATGTTTACTTAGCCCCTGACATGTGTGAGCCCTGCACGAGGCTCTTAGCTGCTCTGAAAAGCGCAAACAAACATCCTTGGTTGCACGGAGCAGTCATTTTAGTGGGGGAGACCCAACACACAAGGTAAATACATAGCATGTTCACAGGCAGTGCTAAAGGGAAAAATGAAGCAGGGAAAGGGAATGATGAAGGGCTGAGGGGTGTGGGAGGCATTCTGATTCTAAAAAGCCAAGGTGACGCTTGTGTGAAGGCCAGAAGTGAGGAAAGCTGTGCACTGCTCACATGCATCTGGGGCAAGGACATTTCAGGTTGCAGGAACGGCGGTGCAAGAGCCTGGAGGCAGGAGCACGGCTGGGCAGCCCAGAACCAGTGTGGCCAGTGCGACTGGAGTAAACCGAGAGGAAGGGGGAAGTTGGAGTACGTTTGGATGAGACTAGAGGGGCATTCCAACCACGTGGGGACTCAAGAGGAACCTGGCTTATGCTCAGGTGAGACGAGAAGCCGAGCAGTGAGGTGACTTGACAGATAGAGCCGCCTGGAGGAGGGATCTTTAGACCTACAGCCAAGTGGGCTTTCAAACACCCAACCCAGATGTAAGCTTTGGTCACTGGCAGCACAAAGCCAGCCCACCATGGCCACTTGGTATCAGAGAACCAAGCAGAACATAGACCCTCTGCAGGCCCAGAGAGGGCAGAGCTGTGCCCAGTGCCTCTCCCCAGACTAGCCTGTTATCAACCACAGGGGCCAGGGAGGGGCAGAGAGATGGGGCGCTACACTGACGCCCCTCTGCATCCCTCCTCCCCATCACAAGCAGTTTGCTTATAAAACGGCAGGAAATGAGTCTGGCCCAGGTGTCATGGTGGAGAACCTGGCCCAGGCAGGGAAGGCCCTGATTATTCCTGTCCACCCCCCCAGCCATGAGCTCCCTCTGACAGAAAGAATAACCCTCAGGTCTGCAGAGAATGACTTACATTCTGTCATGGGCTTCCCATTCAAAAGAGGGGAAAACTGAGGCAAAGAGAGAGGAAGGGATTGCCCGCAGCCTCAGAGACAAGTGACAGAGCTGAGACTTGAACCCAGGTCAGCCTCACTCCACCCCCGCAGTGGCCCTTCCATCCCGTACACCCCAGCTGGTAGCTGGGTTACCATTTAGGGTTAGCATTTCAGCCAAGCCAGCACCACTGTCTATATTTGGAAGTTGTGTATGAAAACTTAGGACATGGAACACTTTTAGTATTAAAAATAGCAAGGCATGTGTATTTTACCGAATAAAAAATGTAAATAAAACAATAACAACAAATAGTGAGCGTAAAATGGTACCCTATTACCTAGACTTGCCAATAAGCATGTGACCCATAGCGGTGGTGCCTGATATTCGCAAACACTGTCTATATGCTAGGACCATGCCAGGCACTCTCTGGGTTCCAGCTCCCAGGAGAACATCACCCTCGCATTCCAGCCTTTGAATGTGCAGTGCTCAGCTATTTCTTGGGATAATTTTGAGGACCAGTGATCTCAAAGATCTTTGCCTTCTCTGTGCCTTACGACTGGGTCTTGAACAGGCCCTTTCCTAGCTAGGCTAACACTTGGAAAACCCTGCCTTGGGGGTCCTCATGCCGTCCCTTAACTCACTGTGAGGCCCTGGATACAGGTTCCTGGAGCCTCAAGTTCCTCATCGAGAAGGTGAAGGAGAGGTTATTGGTATCGGGTGGCTGTGAAGTCTAAACATGAGAACCCATATAAAGCCACTGGGTGCTGAGCTGTGCTCAGTCGCTCAGTCGTGTCTGATGCTTTGTGACCCCATAAACTGTAGCCTGCCATGCTCCTCTATCCATGGAATGCTCCAGGCAGGAATACTGGAGAGGATTGCCATTTCCTACTCTAGGGGATCTACCTGGCCCAGGGACTGAACCTGTGTCTCCTGCATCTCCTGATTTGGCAAGTGAATTTTCTACCACTGAGCCACCTGCGAAGCCCCTGGGAGGGCTTCCATAACAAAGCATATGGGAGTCCATAACAAAGAGTAGGGTGGTTACCAGTGGGTGGGAATCGGTCCCTACTCCTGCCAGACTGGGAATAGCAGGATGCTGCTTACAGCAGTGGCTTTCAAAATAATACACTGCCTCTCCCTCATGAGGTTTTACTTCTCCAGTAGAGCTGGGGTGGGACCTCAGAATCTGCTTTCTAACAAGCTCCCAAGTGATGTTGGTGCTGCTGGTTCAGGGTCCAGATTTGAGGACCACTGCTCTAGCTCTGACTTGGGCTGCTCATTGCCACTGACCTGGGAGGGCCCTTAGGCCTGGGATGCCCCACCAGAGATTCTGATGTAATTGCTCACGGGTATAGCATTGGGAGTTTTGAAGCCCCTTCTACCACCCAAATGACTCTAAAATGCAGTCAAAATTGAGAACCACTGCCCAGGAGCAGAGGAAGGAGCTGAACAGATGCTGAATGAGCCGCCTGCCACTCCCACCCAACTGCTAAAAGGCATCAGCCTTAGGGATGCAGAAGGAAGCTACATCATTGCTAACAGTAATAAAAAAAAACTAACATCTCTGGGCACTCTCACATGCCATGTTGTTGTTGTTTAGTCGTTAAGTTTTATCCAACTTTTTTGTGACCCTCACGGACTGCAGCCTACAGGCTCCTCTGTCCATGGGATTTCCCAGGCAAGAATACTGGCATGGGCTGCCATTTCCTTCTCCAGAAGATCTTCCCAAGTCAGGGATTGAACTCGCATCTCCTGCATTGGCAGGCAGATTCTTTACCACTGAGCCAGCAGGGAAGCCCCACATGTACCAGGCACTATCTTAAATACTTTACGTCTAATAATCCATTTAATCCCCGTAACAACCCCATGAGCGGGGTAATAGCATTATTTGCAATTTACATTTCCGTTTAATTGATACACAAGGAAGTTGGGTCACTTGTTGAGGGTCAAACAGCCAGAAAGTGATGGAGAGAGATTTGAAACTCTCAGGGTCCTCACTCTTAACACTGGGCCACAGAGAATTAATTTTTGTGAAATAAAGATGTCTCTAGTTGGGGAGGAAACCGATTTTGCATCTACTTTATGCCCTGGAAGACTTTCAGGGACATTGGGCCAAATGTGATGTGAGGCAGACTTGTAAATATCTGGTGTTGGCTTACCTTTCCCAAAGTACATTTGCAGGCTTTCTCATATTGCGATGGCAGCTCTCACTACCATCCTTTCCCCAACCCATACTCCAATCAAATAAATTACTTTGCAATTTAATCCAATTAAACCAACATTTATTAAGTGCCTTCCTGTGCCAGTAGCCAGGCTACAGCCTGGGGACACAGGTATGCTGAGACTCTGAGGCCCTGAGAAGAAGCAGAGTGTCCAAGGGCGATTTCAAGGCAGAGCGAGCAACTCCATCCACCACTCTGGCCTTGAGGAGCTGAGCAAGGAGCAGGGAGAGGAACGTGGTGATAACGCTCTGCAATAGTGAGCTTTCCTCCCTCGAAAACTCACAGGCCAGGGGTCAACAGGGCCTCTGAGGGCTCCAGGAGAAGGGACTCTGTTTGGCAGCTCCCCTGGTTGGCAGAACCAGGGGAGAGGTGTGAACATCCAGGCTTAGGGCAAGAAGAAGCTGCTGCTCGCACCTGGATTTTGACTCAGTATAGCTCCATCGGTAAAGCCTGCAATACAGGAGAGCCGGGTTCGATTCCTGGGTCAGGAAGATCCCCTGGAGAAGGAAAGGGCAACCCACTCCAGTATTCCTGCCTGGAAAATGACATGGCCAGAAGAGCCTGGTGGGCTGTAGTCCACTGGGTCAAGAGCCAGACACGACTTAGTGACTAAACCACCACCACCACCTTTTCACCCCTAGCTAGGCGTCTTTTGTACTAAAGAAGGCAATTGCTCCAGGCAACATGGAAGGCCCTACCGGGGGTCTAACTTCCCAACAAGACCTTGATCTTTTATCTCCAGGTGAGGTCATACACACAATCCCAGGATCTTTTTTCAAAATGTTAATTTGTAAATGACTATGGTAATTAATCAAAGCAGGCTTCCCTGGTGGCTCAGACGGTGAAGAGGCTGCCTGCGGTGCAGGGGACCAGGGTTCGACCCCTCGGTTGGGAAGATCCCCGGGAGAAGAAAATGGCAATCCACTCCAGTGTTCTTGCCCGGAAAATCCCATGGGTGGAAGAGCCTAGCAGTCTACAGTCCATGGGGTCGCAAAGAGTCGGACACGACTGAGCAACTTCACTTTAACTTTCATGGTAATTAACCACCATCTTTGTTACCCGATTTTGGGCACATCTTCATCTTTTTTAAAACCATATCCAGAAGCCTCAAAAAGAGAAGTAGTCCAAGCCTCTCTTCATCTCTGAGAGGCTCTGCAGACAGATTGAGGGACAGTCACCCAGAGAGGAAGAGTGACTTCCCTAAGGTCATGCAGCGAGCCAGTGTCAGAGTCCAGACCAGAATTCAGGCCTCCTGACCCCTAGCCAGATCTCTCCGAGTTCTAAAGATCACCCTTTCCTGACAAACCTGCTCTTACGTGTCCCAGTCCTCAAGTGGCCTCAGTAGCCACCATTATGCTGGTCACCC
Source organism: Bos grunniens (assembly GCF_055505025.1). Taxonomy (NCBI): domain Eukaryota; kingdom Metazoa; phylum Chordata; class Mammalia; order Artiodactyla; family Bovidae; genus Bos; species Bos grunniens. The sequence continues at coordinate 14,287,574 of NC_141166.1, forward strand.
TCACCTAGACCTCTCCATAGACAGCCCCACCTAGACATCTCACAAGCACCTCAGGCTCCGTGGTTCCAACTCTACATTAACCACATTTCCCTTGAAATCGTTCCCCACCTATGACCCTCTCCTCCCATCCTCAGCCACTCAAGACAGAAGCATGGGTGTTACCCTAGGCACCTCCCTGTCCATCACCCTCACAGCCTCTAACGAGCCAGCAAGGCCCATCCATGCTGCCCGTCATCTCCATCTCTTGAATCGACCTACTTTTCCCACTCCCTTCACCACCACATGAACTCCAGTCTCTTCCTTTTGCCCCTCATCTATCAGAACAACCTCTCCCCCTCCAGTTTGTGCTTTCCTTCAACAAAAGCTGGAGCGCCTACTGTGGGCTGGCGCTGGCATCTGCGCTGGGATTCAGGGACAGACGAGATCCCGGCTGCCAGCGAGACTGTAGGGAACCTAACTCCGACCACGCCTCTCCCTGACTCAGATCCCTTGCGTGGCTCCCCATCAGCCCTGGGGGTCAAGTGCAAACTCCCCATCCAGGTATTCACATTCCTGGACCCTCTACCCGCCACAGAACCATCCAGGCTGATCTGCTCTTCTGCCCCACCCAAGGTGACCCAAACAAACTAGTTCTCCCAAATACATCAGCTCAAAAGATACCTCCTCCAGGAAGCTGCCTTGCCTGAATGTCAGAATGAGTTTTGCCCTCCTCTGGAATCCCAGCAAAACCCAAGGTGTGTATGTATATCTGCCTCCCAGACCGCGCCATGACCCCTGGAACCCAGGGGACCAAGCCAATGCTGGCACAGAGCCTGGCACCAAGAGGCACCCATAGGTGGTGTGGATTAGATGGACTAACATGTAAAAGTATCTTTTTCATTCATTCATTCCAGTGCCTACACACTTGTCGTTTTCTGGAAGCTCCTCCAGTTGTTTGACCTAGTTGTTTAACTTCCAGTTGTTAAACCTAGTTTAACCTCCAGTTGTTTAACCTAAATCCCTCTGCTGTAATTACTGAAGTTTATGCCTGTTCCTTCTCTAAGTCTACCCTCTGGGCCCCTCCTTGCTCCATAGCACAGAGCGTTCAGCCTTCCCCTTGACTGGGTGACTAGTCAGCAAGAACAAAAATCAGTGAGGTACATCAAAGAAAGGCTGGCCTGTGGCCTCACCAGCGTCTCAAGACCTGGGCCGGGGCACAGAGCTTTCCAACAGTCTCGGGAAGAATGTGCCTCTGAGACCCACGAGGCAGGCCTTGCGGTTTGAAGCAGTGAGTCACCTTCTGGCTGCAAGTCAAGGAGCTCTCACTGAGCCCTTGTTTGGAGAAGGCACCCGCCAGCAAGACCGGAGGGAGAGACGGCTGGGGAAGCAGAGATGCCAGGAGACAGGGAAATGCGCTCAGAGTCAGGGACCGCAGGGCAGAGATAGAGGGTGAAGAAGGAGCCACCCAGCTCTAAGGGAGACAGACAGACAGACAGAAGGACCCAGACAACCTGAGACAAGAACGACGCACAGAGAAAGAGCAGAAATTCAGGCGCAGGGCAGAGGGAGAGGAAGAGTAAGCAAAGGCAGAGCGAGGCAAGGAGTAGAAGGCCTAATCGGACGACTGAAGCAGAGAGGTCCCAGGGCTCCCCGCGCGCTCTTTCCTCCCCATCTCATCTCCCACCCGCAGCCGGGCCTGGACGAGGACGAGAGCGGAGCCAATGAGCTGCAAGACCTAGCCATTACGTCACCAGAACCAGCTGCCATTGGCTGGCCCAGCCACCGAGGCTGGCTGTTGCTATGACAGCGCAGACTGGCGCTGGGCAGGAATTCTAGGCTGAGGCTCCGGGCGGGAGAGCCCAATTTCTCAGCTCTTTCGAGCCTATGGCGGGGCGTGGGACTCCCTCATCTCTCCCCCACTCCCCACTCTAAACCCGAAGGACCTAAACTCCTCCAGAGGCGCTCATTTACACACACACCCCGTTGTCGCCTGGCCTCCAGTTGGGGAATTGAGGCATTTATCCTGCAAATAGCGGTGAGCACCATCCGCCAGCCAGGTGCCGCCTGGGTTCTGCAGATACAGAGATGAGCACACCTCCATCCGTCCCTTACGGAGCCCCCAGTCTGAGCAAGCCGGTGGTTCAGCCGAAAATCACAAGACAGTGTGCTGAGGTCTAAAAGGATGGTCAGCCCTCAACCTGGCAGGCTAGGAAGGCTTCCAGGAGAAAGAGATGCCAAGGTGGGACCTGAAGGAGGAAGGGCGGGGAAGGGAATTCCAAGCAGAGGAAACAGCCTGTACAAAGACTGGGAGGCAAGAGAAAGCAAGGAACACTTGGGGTCCTACAGCAGGAAATTAGATGGTTAGGAGAGGGGGATGATTGAAAAGGAAGAGGAGTCGAGGTAAACAGAGGGCTTGCAAGTCATGCTAAGGAATCTTGGACCATATTCCCAACAGGGTTTGGAGAGGAGAGATTAGCTTAAATTGCACCGTAGGAAGATCTTCACTCTTGCTGCTGTGTGGAGGATGGGCTGGAGGGGGATATTGCAAGGAACTGGAAGATGACTAGGACTCCTGAGTGGAGATTGGGAGAACCAAATTCAGGAGGGAGTGTAAAGGAGGTGGCACCACAGGTCCGGTGACTGAATGGATGTCACCACTGCACCTGGGAAGTTGGGAGGGCTTTCCTGCCTTCCAGCAAGACCATCACTCCCCCTTCCATAAAACTGATATTCTGTGTATGCAACTTTTTGAGTCATGCTGCACTGAGAAGATGTCTGTGTGTTTCCATGTCTGCCCCACCATACACACATCTCCAGACTGTTGTTCACCTCTGTACTCCCAGCACTGGGCACAGAGCCTCATCCCAAGCACAAGTTCATAACACTGATCCAAACCCCCATCATCCCCCAACCCATGACCTGACCCTGGCCCCAGCCCCCATCCATCCTCCCCGCCTTCCATGTGCTTCTTTCTTAACTTGGAGTCAAGCTGCAGCCACCAACTACAGGTGCCCTCCCCCATCCTGTCTCTCCCTCCTCTCAGCCCCCAGCACAAGAGAAAAGTCTCCTCTCTCTTAGGTCCAGATTTTCAAAGACTGATGGGGCCTATTTTCTGGTTAGCAGGGTCATTATAGTACAATCATAGGGTTGTTATTGAGAATTAAATAAGGTTTGTTGCCTGGCACATAGTAACTATCCAATCAATCAGGTAGTGATGACATTATTATTATGGGGCATTACAGGAGGATGGAAAGGCTAAGACTCTAATATGCCTCAGCTCTGCATTGGGATACGGGCGTTTGCTTAGCTCATCATGAAGAGATGTTTTGACTCCTCGTGTGTCTCACGTACTTGCTATACACTCTCTTGGGGAAAACACAAGACAAAGTATGATGGTGAGACAAGAATCATGGATTTTTGTCATGATGCCATGCTAATACCATCAGGTCTCACCTACATCCCTAAAACCATGATTACAGATGATCTCTTCCAAGTAAGACAGGCTAGCAGCTTCTTAAGTGTCAAGAGAATCAATCCGTATCTTACAATCAATGACTCTTCCAGGATGTCAGGGCTGGTAGTGTCTTTAGTTAAAATCCTCTTGTTCAACCTTTGTGGGATTTTGTTGTTGCTGTTGTTTTGGTTTGGTTTTGGTTTTGGCAGGCCACTCCGCTTACAGGATCTTAGTTCCACAACCAGGGATTGAATCTCCTGAATATGGTTCTCCCCATCTATACTCAGGAGTCCTAGCCATCCCACTGGTCCTTGTAATAGCCCCCTCCAGCCCATCCTCCACAAAGCACCAAGAGGGTCAATCCCCGGCAGGGAAAACGTGGAGTCCTAACCACTGGAACACCAAGGAATTCCCAACCTTTGGTTTTAGATATGCAGAAATTGAGGGCTAGAAAAGAGAAGTGGTTGCCTGGAGTTGTACAGTTGAGTTGTGTGGCAGAATCAGGAGATTTTGTAGGTGCCCCAAATTCTAACCCAGTGCATTTTTCCAACTCTTTTCTGACTTGCAGTTGAATGGTGGTTAGAACTTTCTCCAGCCCAGGGCACATTTGGGGTCTTCACATACATTACTACTTTAGACATTAATGACAATCCTGCAAGGTGGATATGATTAGTCTCATTTGAAAGTCTCAAAGAGATCAAGTGACTCACCCAAGACTACACAACCTTACTGAATCGAACCCAGGTCCGTCAGATTCCAAAGCCCACAGTCTTGGCACTACCGTATGTTGAGTCTAGGACCACTCGATAGGGTTGTTTGAGACTGTGGGCATCAGAAAGAGTTGCCAATATAATCACTGAAAGAAAAAGAGGTGAACCCCTCTATGTGATAAAAATAAAAGAAGCCCTAGAACCTTTTACAAGTTTTTGTCTTATATACCCATCCTGTTTTGCAGAAGCACTCCTTAAAATAATCATATGACTCATGAAGTTACATCCCAGCCTGAGGATCTAGCAGGGGACTACCTGAGAGGCTGATCAAAGACTTGAGCACATTTACATAGCTGAGTGAGAGAAGGTTGCCACGAAGGGCCACACAGAGGTTTGTACCTGGGGAAAAGGTACCAGCAAGCTGGAAGGTAGAAGGCAAGCAAGGTGGGGTTAGTAGGTCCTGGAATTCCATTAATTGAGTATTTTGAATTGTTCTTATGGCCCAAGGGAAAAAGGGGTCATCCCTCAATGTCAGGCTTCAGAGTCCCTGTTAGTTGGAAGTGTTTTCATAATCCAGGAGCATCGGAACCTGGTAACAGAAGTGACTGGGATGAAGGCTTAGCAAAGTGCTCATAAAGAAGAATTGAGTTTTTATCCAGGATCTCAAAACTGAGTCGAGACAGCACTTATGAAATGGTATATTATTGGGATGACAGCTAGGAGCAGTGGGCAGGGCTGGGGTCTGTTTTAGAAGCACGGTTGACAGGACTTATTGGTGGCTACTCTGCCTGTGGACTTGAGGAAGAGAGGAATCTTGAATGACCATGACCTTTCAGAAGCAGAGAGCCTAGTTTTCAAGAACAGCTCTCCCACTGAAAACAAATAAAGATGCTTGATAAAAATTTAAAAGCCTCTCCAAAGCAATGATGAACTTGTGAGAGCATAAGAAATGAGCAGGGCAAGTTGGAGGAAATATAAAAACTCAGAGAGGAAAGTGGTCACAGAAGCCACTTTTGCCCTGAGGACATTGACCAAGAATAATACAGAGCAGACACAAATAAACAATGTCAAAAATAAAAGGGGGCGGGCCGTTCAGTGAGGATGTGACAGACATCAAAAAGAAGAGGACATGGTGAAAATGTTCCTGCCCAGGAAGTTTGAAGTTCTAGGTGAGATGGACAAATCCCTAGAAAAATAGAGCTTCCCCATACAGACTCAAGAAAAAAAAAAAAATGTTACAACCACTTTGGAAAAGACTTTGGCTTTTTCTAGGAAAGCCAAAAATAGATACACCCTGTGACCAGCAATAATAGTTCTAGGTACATACCTTAACCAAATTCATGCATTTATGTATCATAAAAATGTATAAGAATATTTTTAGAAGCACAGAAGCACCTTTATACCAGCTAAAAATTGAAAACGACCCAAAGATCCATCAAGAGTAAAATGTGGCGTATACATTTTAGTGGAATAATATACGACAATAAAAATGCATGAACCACAGTTACACACAAGGACAGGAACAGTATTGGAAACATAAGTTTGAAAGGAAGAAAGAAGACATGAAAAAATGTACTCAGGGTGACTCCATCTATATAAAGTTCAAATATAGGAAAAACTAAAATATAATATAAACACATACATTTTCTTTTTAGTGTTTACAAGAAACTTTTGAGTGCTGGCAGTGTTATTTCTTGGCCACGATGATAATTTCTTGGGTGTTTATTTGTTAAATTAGTTTTTTGGGGAGGGTTTTTTGCATACTTTCTGCTCAAAAGAATGTGGCTAGGCACCTGGATGAATAATGGTGACAACTTCAGATTTGGAAAGTCTCGGGAGAGGGGATGAAGTGAGAAGATGGAAAATCCATTTTTGCCATATAAAGGATGACTTATCCATTGGACATTCAAGAGGTGATCTTGAGTGTGCAACTGATTATAGGATTTCAGAAGAGACCCAACTCTCCATTTTGACTGAATGGAAGAAGATATTTATAATAAACATATCTGACAAAGAACTCACATCCAGAACTCATAAAGAACTTCAACAAATGAAGGAAAAGATAGACCACCTTCTAGAAAAATGGGCAAGAGACTTGAGAACTCTAGGTATTAATGTAAGAAATTGCACAATGGAGTTTTATGGGAATAGAGTGAAATGCAGTGGCATGGAATCCCCCTTGTTGATTTGAGAGACTGTCACTTCCAGGAAAGGACCTAAGATGCAAGAAATTGAAACCTATATTTTTGGTTAAGTTCCAGTCCAAAGACAAAAGTCCAGAAAGTCCTGAAGACATGGCCAACAGAACTTTCACTCAAGAAGGAGGCCAACCCATCTGATACCTGAAACGTCCACCATGCTCGGACCTCTACTGGTCTTGAGCATTTCTTACTGGTATCCCATGGCCCAAACTTCAAGATTTAACCAAATAAAATCACCCAACCCATGTCATGGAACTGGGTCTTCTAGCAAGTAATCTTAGCTTTAATGCAAAATAATAATGTAGTTAAGCTTAACTGGGGTGAGAAATTAAGTTAACTCACATGTTTCCTTTAACATAGCAAGGCAATAAAGAAATGAATCATAGTATCAGTGTTTTCATAAAGCTGTGTTTACAATTGTAGTGAATTTTATAATCACTGTTTTGTTTTATGGATGCTCTACTTGGGTTTTTTATGGTGTATGAAATGAATTCTGAGCAACTAATTTTATGTCTGATTAGATTTACAGAAATTGTTTAAGTGCTTAGGAATAATTTGTTCGTCATATTTGAAAGTCTCCCTTGTCAGGTGTTTGAAGTGTTTGAATCAGATAAATTGAATTTGCAATTGTAGTTTGAAATATCTAAAGGAATTTGCTTAATTAAATGTGTAAATGGTGTTAAAAGTCTATGGGAATTTAGTCTATCAAATGTATGAGTTAATTGAATATGAATCAATGAACAAGTAAATGCAATCTTGCTTTTATACAAAAATTACCAAGTTCATAAGTAAAATATCAAGATCTGTAAGTTGAAAGAGAAAGTTAAAGAAAGGGCTAGGTTTTAGGATCTATAACTTTAATAAATTGAATTGTGATAGGAATGTAAGTGATTGTAATTATCTCACACTAGCTGAATCCTAACATCTAAACGGCTTACCAAAAAAATAGAAAATATGTGGTAATTAATACACATGTGTTCCTCACCGCCAGAGCATTTGCTCTATACACAGGTCCAGGTGGAGAAACGTAGTGTGCGCTGCAGATGAATCTCCGCTCCTCTCCCATAGGGATCAGCATTTTGCCTGCTTCTTTTCCATGCATTTTCCTTGTTTCTGCCAGACACCTGGGGGCACTCCCAGCCCAAGTCCCATTCAGACGGCCTCAAGCATCTTAACCTTCCCTGTACTGGTTATTTACAGAAGAAGGCAACCCACTCCAGTGTTCTTGCCTGGAGAATCCCCATGGACAGAGGATCCTGGCAGGCTACAGTCCATCGGGTCGCCAAGAGTCAGACACGACAGAGCGACTAAGCACAGCACATGTTCGTTGTGGCACAGAAGGGAAACCACACCCTACACCATATATATCAAGGTACACAAACCTACTCCCCATTTGTTCACACAGGTTAAATAATTGGGTAATATTTTAATGATAAAAAGTAGGAAATAATAATTTCTTATTGATTTCAGTTTTTTAGTGCTTTATTTGAGGAAGACATCCTTGAAAGAGTATTATCTAGGTGTTTAACAGTGTTTCTGAAACATTTGGGTTAATTTATTGGGAGTTTGGGTGAGCTGTGAAACCGTCTAGTCTTCAAAGTGTCCCTTTCTTACCCATCTTCAGGGTCAGGGTCCATTTGTGTGATGAGAAATGCTGTACTTCCTTTCCGGGCAGAGAGTCCTTCTCGAAGAGAGGAGGCAGCCTTCACGTCTCTCTCGTCACTGGAACGCCTTAGTTTCCCATTTGTTTTCCATCTTTGCACACACACATGCCTGGGGAATCTCTAGGGAGGAGGGCTAGTGTGCCAGGAGGCATTTTCCATCCCTGGGTCCTTGGCGGAGTCACCATATTTATACCAGGAGGACCTCACCTACTGCTCCAGCGAGAGGTGGATGGATGTCATTACAGACCCTGAGAAATGATTCAGCTCCCCCTGCACAAAGGACAGGCTTTGGGCAGCTTTCTGAAGGTCAAGGTTCAGTTCCTAGAATGTTAATATGTGTGAGCATGAGTTGTCACCATCTCTTTTAACCCTTGAGTTTTACACTGTTGGACCTCGAGGGTCAGAGGAGGAAATGGGCTTCCCATTAAGGAGAGCCCGCCCTCAGATGGGCCAGTGCTTGCCCCTCCTCACTGCCTGGGTTGCTTCACACATTGATTAGATTTCTGTCTTCCGGGTGCCATGCTGAGGAGCTTCACACACAGGCTGGGCTCTATGGTTGCCATTTGCCAAATGAGAAAACTGAATACAGACTCAGTAAGTAACTTGCTCAAGGATCCTAGCCTGGTCCTGGCAATACCAAAGCCCCTCTTTGTTCCGATATCCAGATCTGAGCGTGCATGCTCAGTCACTTCAGTCCCATCCGACTCTTTGAGACCCTACAGACTATAGCCCGCCAGGCTCCTCTGTCCATGGGATGCTCCAGGCAAGAATACTGGAGTGGGTTGCCATGCCCGCCTCCAAGGGGATCTTCCCAACCCAGGGATCAAACCTGTGTCTCCTACATCTTCTGCATTGCAGGCGGATTCTTTATCCACTGGGCCACCCGGGAAACCCCTATCCAGATCTACTCGTAACTATGGGCATATGGGCAGATTACCAAGAAGGGACCAACGTAATGATGAATGGAGAAGGGCTCGACACTCCAGTTGACAAGAGAGGCTCTGAGGTCCTTTATATCTGAGGGTCAATGCAGGGAACTTGCTTTTAGACTTTTCTCCACTGTAGTAAAATGACTCAATGAGCTTTCATGCTGACCTTGAGGGTGCAGAACTGATTCTTCCAGGGAGTATGAACCATTTCCAAGTTGATTTATGAGGCCGTGATGCTGATGAGCTTTGCCATCCTCTATCTGGGAGCTATAACCAGGGACAGTAGGTGTGAGGGGTCTCCGTGTGAATGTGGGGATGCTGAAATATTGAGCAGCCTGGATGCCAGCATCCTCTGCCTCTGAGGAGACTCCATTCTCTACCCTGAACTGAGAGACAGTCGTCCATATTGAACATTTTCCTTGCCTACTGCTAGAAAAGTCTACAACTACGAACTGGGGGCAACTGTTTCAGACTCAAGAGAACTCTGGAAAATTCGATTCCTAGGCCTGAGAAAACTTCTGTCCATGGCTCTGGAAAACCCTCCATCCTTGGATCTGGGAAGCATTGCTTCTTGGGCACAGAAACCTACCTCAGTACAGGCTCTGAAAAACATTGTTCCTGACCTTAGGAATCACTCCATTGCTGGCTCTAGAAAACACACCATCCTAAGCTGTACAGAATACTCCCTTCATGATTGACAGCTACTCTGCCTAGGGCTCTAGAAAACACAGTATGCAAAAATCTAGAAAAGTGTTCATCACAAGATCTGGAGAGCTTCCCACTCTAAGTCTGGAGGTCTGAGCAGGATGCTGGTAACCTTAGCAATGGGCTCTTGGTGGGAGAGGGGAGCTACTGATTGGTAGCGTTTGCTGATTTTCGTGGCAATTGGAATACTCCCCATCATGGCTGATTTTGAGTTAGCAGTTTGACGTTGCTGAAAGTGGATTTGGGAGGGGATGCTACAGTCACTTCATACAATCACTAGTAAAAGCCGGCTGCCTTATCCTTCGTTTCTAGCCCTGGAGAGTGGAGGGCCGTAACTGTAGGGTGTAGAGGACTCTGAGTCACTGGGTATGGAAGACTTGGAGCCTCAGAGCGGAGAAGATTCGGTCTGGAGTCCTCGCAGTCTGAAAGACTACCAGGCCCTGGCTGAAGAGGACGCTAAGCCACACGTCTGGCTAGTCCCTTGTCACTTGATTTATGGTGTCCCTCCATCAGGGAACCATTGATCATTAACCGAAACCACCCGTCTTGGCCAGGCATGATGATAACCACTTGCTTGAGTTATCTTACAACAGGAGATCCCAATAAAGAACTTGGTGCCGATGAAAACTAACCGGAAGAATTGAGCAGAGGCCAAAAGGAGGAAAGAGGACAGGATATGTCTTGCCCTAACCTCCCAGAAGCCCTCAGAACTGGAATCCAGTTTGGCTGAGAGATGCCCCCACCACCAGGAAGAACCCTGAATCACCAGATGTGGACCAAGCAAGACGATTGGCCAGAGACCACCTGGAAACTAATCCCTTTATCATAAAACCTGAGACTGCGAGCCACTTGGCAGAGCAGTTCTCCTGGGCCCCCTTGCCCTGCTGCTGTCCTCCAGGCACCCCTCCTTCCCAGCAGTCTCTTGCTTTGTCTGTATGTGTGTCTCCTCGGACAATTCGTTTCCAAGTGTTAGACAAGAACCTGCTCTGAAGCTCTGAAAGGGGCCCCCCTTTCTGCCACCCCTCCCTAAACCAATAATTTCAACTCAAAGATTTAAGGGGACATGATAGGCAAGAAAGTTCTGAAAAGCTGACATTCCTAATGTTCTGGTATGTTCTGCCTGCCATTAATATGTACATATTGAAGACGTCTCCCCCTGTCTGTGAGGTCTGGACTTCGATCGTCTGGAAGGTGAGGTCTATTTCAGGCTGTCACATGGATGGAAATGGTTGTTATTACAGGCCCACAGCCCCATCTGTGTGAGCAGAGAGGTGTGGGACGTGGCATGGTGAGTTGAGGGGAGGCTACCAGTGTGAATTTGGAGGTCCTAAGATGTTGCATAGACCAGTAACAGGCTCTGTGTATATCGGAGTTGACGTGTCAGGGGAAGGGTTGTTGTTGTTTGGTCGCTCAGTCGTGTCCGACTCTTTGAGACCCCATGGACTGCAATAGGCCAGGCTTCCCTGTTCTTCACCATCTCCCTGAGTTTGCTCAAACTCATGTCCATCAAGTCGATGCCGCCATCCAACCATCTAGTCCTCTGTTGTCCCCTTCTTCTCCTGCCTTCAATATTTCCCAGCATCAGGGTCTTTTCTAATGAGTCGGTTTTCGCATCAGCTGGCCAAAGTACTGGAGTTTCAGTTTCAGCATCAGTCCTTCCACTGAATATTTAGGATCGACTGGTTTGATCTCCTTGCAGTCCAAGGGACTCTCAAGAATCTTCTCCAACACCACAGTTCAAAATCATCAATTATTTGGGGCTCAACCTTCTTGGTTTAACTCTCACATCCCTACATGACTACTGGAAAAACCATAGCTTTGACAAGACAGACCTTTGCCAACAAAGTAATGTCTCTGCTTTTTAATATGCTGTCTAGGTTTGACATAGCTTTTCTTCCAAGGAGCAAGCATTTTATAATTTCATGGCTGCAGTCACCATCTGCAGTGAATTTAGAAACCAAGAAAATAAAGTCTGTCACTGTTTCCATTGTTTCCCCATCTATTTGCCATGAAGTGATGGGACTGGATGTCATGATCTTTGTTTTTTGAATGTTGAGTTTTAAGCCAACTTTTTCACTCTCTTCTTTCACCTTCATCAAGACACTCTTTCATTTCTCTTCACTTCCTGCCATAAGGATGGTGCATATCCGAGGTTATTGATATTTCTCCTGAAATCTTGATTCCAGCTTGTGCCATCCAGCCAAGCCTTTCTCATGATGTACTCCGCATATAAGTTAAGTAAGCAGGGTGACGATATACAGCCTTGATGCACTCCTTTCCCAATTTGGAACCAGTCCATTGTTCCCATTCTAACTGTTACTTCCTGACCTGCATACAGATTTCACAGGAGGCAAGTAAAAAAAAAAATAAAAAAAATAAAAGTGGGGGCATCTGTATCAAAGATAAATTCACATCTGCTGATCGTACAACCCCTGGAGGGCTGGCCAGAGACATTGTCCAATTCAGCAGAGCAAAGACCTGCCCTGGGGTCCAGATACCCACTCTGTGCTGAGCACAGCGTAGTTCCATCATGCCTGGTCCAGAAGACACCCTGCCTAGGGACTGTGACACCCCGACCTAGCTCTGACCAATGCCCATCATGAGCTCCAGAAAATGTTCCATCTGTGGTTCTTGAAAGGCCCTGCCCTGTCTCCAGAAAACACTTCTTTTCTTCAGAAGGAGCTCTTCACCAACCCTGACCCCAGCTAACTCCCCACCCGGCCCTGAGCAAGGCCCGAGGGGCCGTCCATCCCTGCCCCCAGAGACCATTTGGTCTCTGACTTTGGAGGGCTCGTCTGACAAATGTAGGAAAAAGCACTTTGTAAAACTGAAAGGCTGTGCCTGGCATGCCGCAGATGCTCCATAAACGTGTGTGGAATGAAGGAGTGGTCCTGGGAGATCTTCACAAACTGCAGTGCACAGCACGATCTTCAGATATTATTCTTACTGTGACTAAATAAAGCACTTATCGGAGGTATTATGGGAAACTCCATATTTCTCCCTAACGAGATCTTTTTCCTGTGAGTTCCCACCAGACGGGTTGCACAGGGCCCGGCTCACAGTGGGCATCAATAAACGTTTGATAGATGAATGGATGCATGGATGGATAAATGAGGGATGTAGGGATGGATGAATTGCCGTGTGGATAATGAGTGAATGGCAAGATGGATGGAGCAGCTGACACATTTGCCTACTCAACAGCCACCTCCCTCTCCCCTTGTCTTCTTCTTTGCTAAATGAATCCCAATTTTATTCAAGTCTCTGGCAGCTGGGGAGGAGACTGGGGCCCCAGGCAGCATCTTGTTTAGTTCAAGGCCATCATGATGATATGTTTTCCCTCGCCAGAGGGTTGTTTAGGAATATCCATGTGATGCAATTCTGACCCAGGAGACACAACGGAAAGTCTACTGAGGATCCTCCAGGAAAGTTTTCCTCTTTAAAGGAACACAGTTCTGTCTCTGGCCTTTGAACACTGATGAGTGAGGATGAGATGCTGAGAGGTGATGCATCCATGAGGAGATCCTGTAGCCATGAGACAAGATGGAGGAGGCCAAAAGCCTGACATTCTGAGTGCCACAGAGCAAAAACAGAGACAGAGCCTGGGTCCTCAAAGCTATCACTGAAGCATGAATTAACCCATGAGTGTGTGGTGGTAGAGGGGGGAGGTGGATACATGAACTGAAAGTGGATGAACAGGTGGATGGATGGATGGATGGATTGGTTGCTGATAGAAGCCTGATGGAAAATGTTCATGGGAATGGGGATAAGTAAGCAGATGGATAGATGGATGGATGGATAGTTATGTATGTTAAAATATAGAAGACCATCGGTAGTATTACTGTCCCCTCTTGGAGAGCACTCATTCCGAGGCACTCCAGGTCAGAACTGGCTGAAAAGAACTGAGCTCTTTCACATTTTCCTCCAGACCCTCAGGACTGCTCCCTACTTGGTGTGCCTGGGGCCACCCGTCAGAGCCAACACTCACCTTCAGTATCAGTTACTTGTCTGGATGGACTTGTCCCCACCTGACCCTTTTGTGCAGGGTCTTACCCTTGCCAGAGAAATGTTTGGTCTGTTAAGACCCTCAGGTGAGTTTGGAAAGCAGCCTGGCACAGGGAACTTGAACAGTCCCAGGTCCAAATGCTGTCCCTACAGCTTATGAGCTGTATGTTCACAGGTCAGCCTCCTAATCCTCCCCTCACTGGCACCGGCCTTCTCATCTCTGACATGGGGAATAACAGCTCTACCACAGGGCTGAGATGTGAAACTGAGATCATGTATGAAAGCACCAGCACCACCATGCATAGCCCCCAGCAAGTTCTCAAAAACTGCTGAGCCCTCCTGGTTCTTCCAGCCAACTCAGCTGCAGCTGGGTGCTCATGGATGGTGCCAGGCAGCGGTCAACACATGAATGCAAAGGAGCCCCAGGCAGGAAGAGCAATCTCTGCCTCTCCATCCATCCTGCCGTGTGAACTTTCTCGAGGAATTGCTCCTTGGAGCCAGCACAGGGATTACGGAAGGACCAGAGGAAACTGAGCAAGCCCAGATTACTTCCTCCTTTTCCATGCCACGGGATGTGGCCGGGTGTGTCGGCACCCCAGAGCCTCAGTAACTTGCAGGTTCAGAGCTGCAGAGTCTGGCTGAGCAGACTGGGGCGCGGCCAGTGCAAGGTCGCAACCTCCCATCCGGTCACTTCCGGTACCTGCTCCTGGACGGCAAATCATCGCAGCAGGGCCAGTAAGTGTTCCCTCGCCCCTGTACCTCTGCACAGGGCGTTCTCTCTAGTTCATGTCAAGTACTCCAGGAAACTTTTCCTGGTTCACCCCAGGTCAAACCACACGCAGGACCCTGAAATTCTGCATTTACTGAATGTGTCGTATTGTCTTTTCCCATCTGTTTCCCGCCTCGCCCGGACGTTCCTTAAGTTTAGAGATGATGTCTCATGGATGTCTGTATCATGCCAGTGTGTAAAACGGTGCCTGACACGTCATCAGCTTGTCCATCCTTCCACTTTTGAATGTTTATTCTCGGGCATCCCAATGCTCCTCTTTCCTGTGGGCACGTGGCCAGGCAGTGATGCTGCCAGTGCCTCAGCTCATCCTTGGTCCTGTACACTTTTCAGAGCACTTGAACTCTCTCCTCTCATTAGTATGAAGCACTCAAACAGATTGATTCCTGATTCTGGGAATTATTAACTCTGTGTCCTCGGGCAAGTTACTGAACCCCCATGAGCTTTAGTTTCCTTATCTGTCATTAATTGACTCAACAAACATTTATGGAGACTCTTCTAGAGGCCTGTCCCAGGTGCTGGAAATGCCAACATGAGTCTAAAGTTATCCTGGCCTTTGCAGAGCTCTCAGTCCAGGCAAAGAGATGAACAGTTCAACCCCCAGAACAGTAAAGATCCCACCGAAGTCTGGGAGTCAAGAGATACAGGGTCAGCTGGCCCCACCTGAAGGCTCCAGGAGGAGGTGACATCTTGGTCAAGTCCTGTTTGGAGGATGAAGTGATATCCCATCTGTGATACCCAGAAGGGCTCTCACAGCATGGATGAATGGCTGGCCACAGCATCAAACACAGAGAGGAATGTGCTGCATCTCAGCTTCCCTTCCTTCCCCGTGAAATCAGCAAGGCAGAGACTTGCCTCCACTCTGTTCCATAGGAAGAGGCTGGGATCAGGGGGAAGAAGTGAGAGACTCAAAACCCCTTGCAAGCCAGCAGCAGGGCAGGAACCAGACCTCACACTGCTCATCGCTGGGACCAGGGAGGACCTCCCCAGACATCTATGCAGGTCGGTCTTCCCTCCTGTGGTCTCTGGGGTGCCAGTCAGACCCTGGACCATCCCCAACTCCTCGAAGTTCTCCTGAGACACTTCATAATCACACATCATTCTGAGTTTGATAAATAAAGGTAATTGTGGGACAATTACACTCTCTTCTCTTCCAACATTGTAATGGGAGCAAGATGCATGATTCTGTCTTGCACATGTTTTTGCCAGGCGTGTCTGAAGCTTTTTCATCTGGGCCTCTTCCTGCACCGTAGAAGAGTGATGGCCTGGAAGCCAGCAGGCAGTGCCCCCGCGGCCCCTGACCAATCATCATGGATGTCTCCTGTCGCATGCTGGGAGGGTTCCCAAGAAGATCATGGCCTTGTAACCACTGCCATCAATCACACGGTCATGGTGCTCCCCACGGAGCCTGTGCAAGTGAGAAGCTATAAAGATCTTTAGGAAACTAAAGATCCAAGTTCAAATCCTAGTTCCATTACCAATTTGCTGTGTGACCTTGGACAAATTGCTTATCCTCTCTGAGCTTCAGTTGCCCCACATGGGAGAAGGATCATCCTTAACACTATCAGATGAAGCAAAGCATGTGACAAAGCTTCCTAAAGGACTGACCAGACATCACCTCTGTGCAACCTCCCCTCAGAACTGGCAACAAAAAATCAGACCAAAGATAAGGAAAAGTGACAGTCGCTCAGTTGTGTCTGACTCTTTGTGACCCCATGGACTATAGCCTGTCAGGCTCCTTTGTCCATGGAATTCTCCAGGCCAGAATACTGGAGTGGATAACCTTTCCCTTCTCCAGGGGATCTTCCCAACCCAAGGATCAAACCCAAGGTCTCCCACATGGCAGGCAGTTTCTTTGACCGTCTGAGCCACCAGGGAAGCCCAAAGATAAGGAAGGACAAACATAAAGACGGACAGGCCCTACTCTTAGTATTGGCAGCTCGAAACTGCCCACGGTCATTCAGGCGCACAAAGGGAAAGGAAATGTAACTTTCTTAGACTTCTCACAGACGACCTCATCTCGCGCTCCAGCACCCATCCCAGGGATGATGGGAGCTGGGGAAGAAGGGAGGAACGGTTCTGTTGTTTTTGTCTTTGTTTTGGTTGCACCAGCTTTTAGCTGTGGCATGTGGAATCTAGTTCCCTGACCAGGGATCAAACCCTGGGCTCCCTGAATTGGGAGCATGGAGTCTTAGTCATGGACCCACCATGGGAGTCATGAAAGGGGCTCTTAATTGACAAGTTCATCACCAATTAAATATGACTCTGTGTCCCTCCAATGTAACATGGTGTCTCTGGTGTTCTCAGTTGCCTTAAGGTGACCGCTCAGCGTTTCGGAGTTTCCCTTTCCCATCTCACCTTCCGGCAGCCGGGTAAACACAAGCAGGGAAAGTTGATAGAACTTCTCGAAGGCAATAGGGTGGGGTCTCCCACCCAGGTGTTGCCCACGTAGTCCACAGTGGCACACATCGGAGGCCCCTCTTCCTGCTTCCCTTGGCCCTGGCTGCAGTCCACACTGGTGGTCACTGCTGGTGACAGCGCTCATCCAGCAGACCTGGACCCGAATCGGCCTCCACTGCATGGCCGAGAGGTCCCCCCAAAACTGCACCAGTCACAAGGTGTCCTTGACTGCTGGTCTTTTTTGCGGGGGGGGCTGTGCTGGGTCTTCATTGCAGCGAGGGCTTCCCCCTAGTTGCGGTGAGCAGCAGCTATTCTCTAGCCACAGTGCGGGTCTTATCGCAGCGGCTTCTCCTGTTGCTGTTCCCAGGCTCTAGAAAATATGGTCAGCAGTTGTGACGCACGGGCTTAGTTGCTCCACAGCATGTGGGAGCCTCCTGGACCAGGGATCAAACGCCTGTCTCCTGCACTGGCAGGCGGATTCTTTACCACTGAGCCACCAGGGAAGACTGTCTGCTGGTCTCTTGATCCTGGGGGCATACTGAAATTCGTGACCTCCAGGTCACCCTACTCAGGTCACGGGGGCCCAGCAATGCTTGCTCAGCCTTGTCAAACCAGACACACCCTCCCACCAATGTCACCTTCCCAGCTCCACAATCCTACCCCCTTCCCCACACTGGATAAGTGGCATAAAGGACTGTCAGTACTGATGTTCTCGGACCCTGGGTTTCTAGTGTCTCTGGTTCCATCCTCTCCGTAGGCTGATGCCCAGGAATGTGGGTCCCTGGGTCTTTCTTTGGGACCCAGGCCCTGTCCCCAGCCCTGATGCTCCTCACCAGGTTCTGTCTTGCCCCTCCTATGATGGCAGATCCTGACTTCCTCTCCTTGTCTGGCAGAAATTTCCGTCTCTTTATCTCCTCCATCCTCCCCACACTCCTCTTGTGATCTCAGAAGCAGCCAGACTGGGCTCTTGATATGCAAAGAGGACTTTGGGGACTTAGAAAGCCTTTCCTCTCTCTCAACAAAGCCTGGCTTTCAAGACCATTATCTGGCTAAGGGCTGCAGGATCCTATTCAGTCAAAAGCTGAACATCAATTCTTCCCTTTTGTGCTCTCGATCCCCAATCCTGTTCCTCTCTAAGACCCTGGAAGCCTCTGGCTGAAAAGGAAGACAGTCACATAAAAGCAGTGAAGTGACACATGGGTACATTCAAAAAACGATATCGTTCCCATTACACCAGACTCCCCAGGTGTTGGAGCAAAGCAAGTCCATGGAGAGAGATTCCCCCACCTGCTCTAGAGACCCAGAGAGGGCAAAGACTGGCTTCAGGCCACACAGCAAAGCCATGACACGGCAGGAACTGGAAACCGTGTCCCGAAGCTCTTCCCAACATGTCTCCTCTAGGGATGGGGGTGCTGGGTCTCTCCCTCTGTTGGACACTGTTGTCTGAACACTGTTCAGCCACTCTTGGACACAGGGACTGTGTCTGTCTCGCTCACAACACACCCCAGCCCCCAGCCCAGGCTCTAGAACATGGTGACTGGGACTTCTCCTCCCATTCCGCACCCCTGCCCAGATACATCAGTGCCCCATTTTCCCGCTCTGTCACGATTCATCCCTCCATCCAGGCACATCTGAGGCTCAGCTTTGCTTTCCCTGCGGCACCTGCATTCACAGGGATGCTTGCTGTCTGACACGGAAGCATCCTTCCCTACCAGCCCCTTCCTCCTGGTGAGGTCCACTGAGGCTTCTTCATCCCCATTCTGCTCTTCCCCACTGCTGTTCTCGGCTTGAGCCAAGCATCGTCTCACTGAGTTTCAGATTCCCCACGTTTAAACATTAGAATCTGATGAGATGATGGCCTTCAGACATTTTTACTGGTGGAAAAACAGAGTTGCCCTCTTTTAAGCAAAGAGACGGAATCCTTGCATAGTGCCTGGAAATTGAGATAGGTGGATGGATAGGTAGATGATCGATAGGCAGATGACATAGATAGACAGAAAGGGAGATATCCAATCAGTGGTTTTCTAGGCCCCTTACAGCACAAAATTTGAAAATCCCTGCACTGGATATTTCTTCAGCGACCTTCTGACAGCTTGATTAGAACTTAAGATTCAGAATCTAAACACAGGAAGTCAGAACTACACTTAACAGCAAGTAATTAAATTACAAAACTGAACTGGGGGTTAAATCCAAGAGGGTGTTCTTGTTCTCAAGTAACAGGAAGTCCTGAAGAAGGCACTCCCAGGCTGAGAGACGCACCCTCGTGCCACTGGGCTCCTAACCTCTCTCTGCTCAGCTCTCTTCAGCACAGGACATTATCCTCAGACACAGAGCCTGAGGATGACACGATGACTACTACCCCAGCCTCTTGTCTGTGTTCTAGATGGGAAGAAAGGGACCGGCAAAGAGCTAAAGTGAAGTTGCTCAGTTATGTCTGACTCTTTGCAACCCCATGGACTGCAGCCTACAAGGCTCCTCCGTCCATGGGATTTTCCAGGCAAGAGTACTGGAGTGGGGTGCCGTTGCCTTCTCCAGGGAATCTTCCTGACCCAGGGATCAAACGTAATTCTCCCGCACTGTAAGCAGACGCTTTACCATCTGAGCCACCAGGGAAGCCCATACCAGTTGGGTGATCCCCATTTAAAGACTCTTCTGGAAGCCTCACCAGTAAATCTGCTTAGATTTTATGGGATAGAATTTGTCACATGGCAACCCAATATGCTAGGAAGAATAGGAAAAACTGTTTGGGCTTTTTCCACCTGTGCACACTGCCGCCATGAAGAATGCCTGGGTGCTGTGAGTAAAGATAAAGAGGAAGATGGTAAGCAATTAACTGTCAGCTGCAAGAGGCCTGGGGCCAGTGCTTGCCTGACGTTTACATGTGTGGTTTGGAGCATGTCTCCTCACCACTTGAGGCCTCGATTCCCCCATTTCAATGACAAGAGAACTGGGTCAGATGCTATAGGACTCTATCCGGCTCCTATTTTTTGTATGTATGCTTGGTTGTGTTCAACTCTTTGCCACCCTGTAGACTATAGCCCGCCAGCCCCCTCTGTCCATGGGATTTCCCAGGCAAGAATTCTGGAGTGGATTGCCATTTCCTCCTCCAGGGGATCCTCCTGATCCAGGGATCAAACCTGCATCTCCTTTCTTCTGCATTGCAAGCAGATTCTTTACCACTGAGCCATCAGGGAAGACTTTCATAACAGAAGCCCAGCTCCTATTGCCTGAGTGTAAATCTTGACTCTACTACCTACTAGCAGTATGGCCTGGGGTGCCTCAGTTTCCTCATTTGTAAAATAGGGGTCATCATTGTGTCTACGCTGCAGGGGTGTGAGGACTGGATAAGCTCTTATATGTAACATATGCAGCTGAGTCTGAATGAAAGTCAGAGACCAACATCCATCATTACCACAGCAGCTGCTGAGCTTCTGAGAGTCACAGGTCCTGAGGTCTACTCCTGTCTCCCCTGGGAGCTGTGTGCCCTGGGGCAAGTCCCTTCCCCTCTCTGGGCCTCAGCCGCCCATCCTATAAAATGGGGAAACTGGATACTATCTTGGGCCCCAGTAGCTCTGAGAGTCACTCTCAGAAGCTGCACTGGGCTGTTGATGGTACAGCAAGTCCCTTCCTGGGCTGGGATGGGAGAGGAGAGGATCAGCTGGTTTCCTGTGGCTGGGGCGGTGACCTGGGCAGCCTAAACTTCCTGTTTCCCAGAGGGAATCCAGGGCCAGCCCCTCCTGTCACTGGGGCAACCGTCCCTACAGCCCCTCCTGGCAGGGGGAGCCCTGAGGGTCAGGGAGGGGCTAGCCACAATGGTTCTTTTTCTCCTGCCCTGCCGCCTACCCACCCCCAGAGCCTTGGGCCCATCTTCCAGAGGAGGAAACTGGGGCATGGAGAGGTGAGGTCACTTACCCAAGGACAGGAGGCTGGAGAGAAGGAAGGCTGAGATTAGAACCTGAGTCTTCTTAGACTAGGACCCTCAGCACCAGCTAGATGCTCCTTCAGACCCACACCCTCCAGACACAGAAAGAGCCTGAAGCCTGTAGGCCTGAAGACCTACAGCGTGACTCACAGGGCACTCCCTGCGCACAAGGCTTGGGGTCTCCGGCTGGACCCCCTCATCTGCCTTTAGTCTGCCCACCCTGAGCAGCCCTTTGACCCAGCCCTGGGTACACAGGGACCCATGCCATGAGCCCTGGGCACAAAGAACCACAAAACAAAGTGATCAGGCCAACATGCCCCTGATCAGGAGCAGGAGTTTTGGAGAAAGGCAGCCCCAGGTTCAGACCCTGACCTTGACACTTGCCAGCTGTGTGCCTTGGGCTGATGAGTTTCAACCCTCTGAGTTTCAATTTCCTCATCTGTGAAATGGGGCTGTGTTCATTTCTTACGCCTGCTGTAAACAAATTACCACAAACTTGGTGGCTTCAAACAATGGATATTCATCGTCTCCCAGTTCTGGAGGCCAGAACTCTGATGCCAAGGTGTCAGCAGGACTGGTTCCTTCTTGAGGACCCTAGGGAGAATCTCTTCCATGCCTCTCTCCCAGCTTCTGATTGTCGCAGCCCTCCTTGGCCTTCCTTGACCTGTGGCAGCAAAACTCCAATGGCTGCCTCCACTGTCACATGGCCAGCTTCCCTCTGTGTGTGTATCCGAATTTCCCTCTCTTACAAGTTCACCAATCATCAGATTAAGGCCCCCTCTAATCTAGTCTGACCTCATTGTAATGTGATTACATCTGCAAAGACCCTCTATTCAGAGAAGGCAGCAGGGGTTAGGGCTTGAACATGTTTTTCGTGGAGACACGATTCACTCTCCAACAGGGTCCACGAGAAGATACTTGTGTTGCTGGGTTGTGATGCAGGATTTATGAGTAATTCCTACAAAATGCCCACTCTGAGTCAAACCCATAGAAAGTCCTCAAATAGTATATGCTATTAGTATTCTTACTTTGGTTCTCCCATCCCAGCCACAAGCTGCAGCTTTGAAACTGTCTGCCTGGAGCCCGGCACCTGTGGGTCTGAAGTCCTAACTTGTACCTGTCAAACGCCCAGAGTCTGCACTAATAAAGGCCATCATCTGTTGTGCTTTCACTGTATGCTACACACAAAATGAGTATCATATCATTCTGTCCTCACAATCATCCTATGAAGTTGCAGCTACTTCAGTCCCCATTGAAAAAGGCAGAAACAGGTTCAGGGAGGTAAAGTAACAGGCCTGAGGTCACCAAAAGGAGGCTAGCCTCAAACCCAGCAAGTCCAACTCACTTACCTACCAGCCTCCCTGCCTCCCAAATAGCAGTCCTTGTGCCAAGACCCACCGGCCACCTGCCAACAGCCCATCTGCCTGCCTGGTCCTTGTCTTGTCCTCATGGAAACCTTTCCTGAGCGTCTTTCTGAGAGGAGGGGATCTGCCTGAATCTTTGTCCCTGCCCTCCCACTGCTGAGCCAGGCTGGTTCTGGCTACACCATCACGCCAGGCCCAGGGCCAGCCGTGTAGCTGGATCTTGAAGGATAGGCTACATATTAAGGATTGTAGCCACAGGAGAGGACCATCCAGGTGGGAAAACAGCAGCAGCAAAAGTGTGGAGTCTGAAAGAAGGGAGCATGTAGAGATACGGGAGTAAAGGTTAAACAAAGCGCAGTGCGGAGTAAGGTCATGTTGGATCTTGAAAGTCAAACTAAGGTTTCTGGATGGGACCTAGGGGCTGATGGGGCACCCTGGAGGGTGTGGGAGCAGGGCAGGGCTGGGCTCATATCAATACTATGGAAACTCTCCCTCCAGCAGTGCGGGCAGGGTGGGGTGGCAGAGATGGCCAAGAGGCGGGCTCCAGAAAGAAAGTTGTCACCAACGGTCTGCAGATGAAGGGCACGTGGGCTGATGTTTCCTGCAGGTGGGCCCTCCACCCCTGCCTGGGCACAGCACAGCCCCCCACGTGCTGCCTCATCACCAGGATGGGCCCCGCCTGGGTGATCCTATCTGTCCTCACCAGTCAGGAAGAGAGGGCAGGCATACAGGTGACCTGAGACCAGGGCCACTGCCCCCACTCCTGTCCTGAGCTGAGCCCTTGGAGCAGGATGGTTAACTGCTGCTGTTGCTGCTAAGTCGCTTCAGTCGTGTCTGACTCTGTGCGACCCCGTAGACGGCAGCCCACCAGGCTCCCCTGTCCCTGGGATTCTCCAGGCAAGAACACTGGAGTGAGTTGCCATTTCCTTCTCCAATGCGTGAAAGTGAAAAGTGAAAGTGAAGTCACTCAGTCATGTCCGACTCTTCGCGACCCCATGGACTGCAGCCTACCAGGCTTCTCCATCCATGGGATTTCCAGGCAAGAGTACTGGAGTGGGGTGCCATTGCCTTCTCCGACGGTTAACAGTAACAGCTAAAAAACAAAACAAAACTTAACTGAGCAGTTATGATGCTTCAGGTGCTGTTTCAAGCCTTCTATGTCGACTAATTTGTTAATTCTGACAAGCAGCCCTAGGAAGCAGGTGGCACTATTATACCCACGTCATAGATGAGAAAAATTGAGGTGGAGAGATTTGTTAAGTAAGTGTTGAAGCTAGACAGGGAGCACACTCCCAGGGGATGCTGAGAGTGAGCCAAGCTGCAAGACTAGGAGTTGGGAGCAGGGGACAGTGTAGCTGTGACATCTGAGGGCTGATCTCAAAGGCCAAGGAGGCAGGAGAGCATCTCAGTGGGGGCCAGTGTGGGGTAATGACAAGCCAGAGCGTATGCCCTCACCCCTTCACCTGCCACTGAAAACTCGTCTGTGCTCTCCCCACTACAGACACAGCCCCCAGCTAGGGGCCTCCAGATGACTGAGATTCTGCTTCTGCTACAATGAAATGGGGGCTTGAAATACAAGCCCACGTCAGTGAGAAAAAGGAAAGTTACGATTCTTATAAGCCAATCTCGTGCCCTCACACCTGATTTCCAATTATTCAACCCATTGTACAGACAAGGCAACTGAGACTTAGCATGAGTAGTGAAGATAGACATGGAGGACCCCCAGGCCCCTTGGCTTACTGGGGGCAGTAAGAACTGCCTGAGAACTCACGGTTTACTCAGCTCAGTCTGAGTAAACTTGAATGAGCAATGAGACTTGATGCCTAAACTGGGGCTTGAGACTCCCACAGTTCCTGGGTTCAGTGCCATCTCTGCCTCTTGGTTGATTCATGACCTTAAGCAAATTGCCTTTCTGAACCTCAATTTCCATGTCTGCAAATTGAAGCTAATAGTCATCTCCTTTGTTACTTTTATCCTACATACATTTATTGAGCATTGAGTGTGTGCTAACCACTGTGCTAAGGACTGGGGATCCAGCCATGAATAAACCTTTTGGAATGTGTCAGAATCCAAAAATAAATGATGGGCCATGTCCCCTTCTCCCCCCACCCCTGTGGGTGTGCCCCACAGCACCTGACCCATGGCCCGGCACCCACATATAATCCCACAAATGCCTGTCATAGTGGTTCTGAGAGGCTGTAAGTGGAGACAGTGGTGCTCCAGCTGTGTTGCCTGAGAAGACAGACAGCTGAATGAGAATTCCTCTTCCAAGGCCCTTTTACCTCTGTGTTTTCCAAAACTGCTGGCCTGCAGGGCCAGTCTGTTGTCCTGATGTCAAAGTGTAGCCATGTGGATGGCCACAGGAGCCACAGGACCAGCTGGCTCTCAGCCACTGCTTGGGCACAAGAAAACATTCCCATCCCAGGAGGAATCCACTTCACTCAGCCTGCCAGGTGAGGGCTTCCAGCCTTTCTTCTGGAGGGTAGCCCCATGTAAGAGCTAACCCCATGGCTAGCTCTAGTGGCGCCAGCCATGGGCAGGGCTTTAGAGGCCTCCAGACAGACGTGTGTGTGTGTGTGTGTGATACTACTGTGTCTGTTTCTATATATCTGTGTCTCTGTGTGAGTTCAACTGTGCCTCTGTGCATGTGTGTCTGTACCTCTGTGTGAGTCTGTGAGTGTTTTTGTGCATGTGTGCATCTCAAATTTACCAAGCCCTAGAGGAGAGTGGGGCCTCAATGACAGCTGAAGGCCAGATTCTGCAAGACTGATTTCCAGGCCTAGGTTTGCAGGGACACATAGGGCAGGCCTCTACAGAGTCCCTTGGACTGCAAGGAGATCAAACCAGTCAATCCTAAAGGAAATCAGTCCTGAAGATGTATTGGAAGGACTGATGCTGAAGCTGAACCTCCAAAACTTTGGCCATATGATGCAAAGAACTGACTGCTTAGAAAAGACCCCTGATGCTAAGAAAGATTGAAGGCAGGAGGAGAAGGAAACGAGAAGATGAGATGGTTGGATGGCATCACCAACTCAATGGACATGAGTT
This sequence comes from Bos grunniens, assembly GCF_055505025.1. Taxonomy (NCBI): domain Eukaryota; kingdom Metazoa; phylum Chordata; class Mammalia; order Artiodactyla; family Bovidae; genus Bos; species Bos grunniens. The sequence continues at coordinate 14,312,739 of NC_141166.1, forward strand.
TGAGCAAGCTCCAAGAGTTGGTGATGGACAGGGAGACCTGGCGTGCTGCAGTCCACGGGTTTGCAAAGTGTAAGACACTACTGAGTGACTGAACTGACTGAGAGATCAGGCCTGCTCTGGGTCAGACCTGGCTATCTCTGCCCCATTCTAAGACATCAACACCTACTCTGGTCTCCTGTTTCTCTTCCTTCCAAACCATCTTGCACTCTGCAGTCAGACAGATCTTCCAAAAATGCAAATCTGACAGTGTCAAACCCATTCCTCCTACCCTCGCCACACCACGCAGAAATCTGACCAATCTCTGTGCCCTAGGGCATAATAGCCTTTAGCCTGGCTATTAGCTAGGGTGTAGGTTTAGCTTCTAAGGCAGAGATGCCAAATAACACTGGCTTGAACAAGAACGTTTATTTGTCCCTCATAAAGTAATTCATACGTGAACAGTCCAGTGGCTGGTTGCTTTGTCTTGTTGCTCTGTTTTTCCTGGGCTGTTGCCTTGGTTCACATGGTCCAAGGCGAGACAAGTTCACCTTCTGGCCAATAAGAAGGAGAAAAGGTAGAGGGGAGGGCAGACCACTCTCCTTTAAGGGAACAAACCTAAAACTACCTACCTTACTACTGCTTAATCCTATTGGCCACGTGAGTCACATGGCTCCCCTAGATGCAAAGGAGGCTGGGAAATGTAGTTTTTATTCCAAGCAGCCATGTCTCATTACTGTGGAAAGAAAGGAGTATGGATATTAGAGAACAGCCAGTCTCTGCTACAGGCTGACATTCAGGGCCTTTCCCAGAAACTTTATTCTGGGGCTTTGTACTTTTGAGCATACTGTGAACCTTTGCCCACCTCCCTTTTCCCGCCTCCAATTTTGGAAAATCTTCCCTGACCACCACCACCCCAGCCTGGATTAAGGGTCTCAGTATCCATTGATCACATGGTGTTGTGTTTAGGGGCCCATCTCCCACCCTAGACTGTGAGCAATTCCAGCGCAGGGCCCACAACTGATTTAATTCTGTGTCCCCCTGCCCAACACCAAGCCTGAAAGGGGACGGGCATCAGGGAATAGAGGATAAAGGAATGGAGGAGAAGGTGAACCATCTCAATTAGAAATTTCCAGTTGATAAGTGATTATTGATTGAATGAATGAATGAGCTCAGGGGGCACCTGTGTGTTGACATGGGGCTGGTTAGGCAGGCAAGGCTTCTTCGGGATCTCAGTTCTACATACGCTCTCCCCTCTGACAGGAATGCTCCCCACGCCCCTCTGTGACGGCCCAGCTCAGGCTCAGCCTGTATGTCTCACCCAGAATGTCACTTCTGGAGAGAGATCTTCCCTGACTCATCTCCACTTGAGTGTAAAGCAGTCCCTCCATAGGCCGGCCCATTCCCCACCCCATCCCACTTCCCCTGGCCCCTGTCCTGCCGTTTGGAGTGCTCAGTCCAACTGTAATTTTAAAATGTGTCCACACTGATTTATCCCCAAGACTGAAAATTCCATAAGGTGACTCCATCTCTCTCACTGTGTCCCCAGGCCCTGGCACAGGGCTGGACATACAGCAGCCTGTCAGTGAGAATGAATTAGTGAAACTGACCTCAACAAGTATATTTCAAAGGGTTGATATTTGGTCCAAAGGAGGGTCAGTATACTGGTTGTCATGTAAGTGAGCAGGTGGCAGCTTCAGCTGCATGGCTGGTGGCACCAAGGATCTGTGCCCAGGACTAAGCCTGCCTGAAGGGCTAGTGGAGACAAGGGACAAGGAGAAAACTGCCCGCCAGCCCCAAGTCACAGAGCCCTGTGCTCAGCCTGCTACACAGAGAGAAACAAAGCGTTTGGGAGCCTACCTTCGCCTCCACTGCTGGGAGGAGAGGGACCCACTGGGGGTAGAGGACACTGCGGCATGAGAAGCACTGGGGGGCAGAGGACACTGCAGCACGAGGGGCACTGGGGGCAGAGGACGCTGCAGCACGAGGGGCAAGTCACTCAGCTGCGGTGTGCCTCGATTCCCCACCATGGAGGACAACCGCAATAGTACCTTCCTCATGAGGTCGTTGTGAAGATTAAAGGGTTAATCCACAGACAGTGCCGATCCAGGTAAATCACCCTCATGGAGCCTCAGTTTTCTCATCCTAAAGTGATGAGTGCCAAGATCTGCTCCCCAGAGGCTTGGAGAGAAGTAGTGAGGTGAGAATGTCACCTGTAGGCCTGGCATCACACGCAGCACCAGGGAACCCTCTCCTCTTCCCCCAAGACAGAGAGGGACGGGGCAGAGGACAGGGCAGAGAATGCCTGTCTGCCTCGCCAGCCGGAGGCAGGAGGCGTGGGGAGAGGGGAGGCTGCCTGGTGAATAATCTCATTAATGGTAATCATCACCCTGATGCTTGTTAATATAATAACACTGGGCTCCCAGCCGCTGCTTGGCTTAGAGCTGGCTCCTCAGCGCCTCTCATCTCTGCCTGGCGGGGGCTCCGTAAACACTCATTACACTCCCATCCCTGGGGAGGCCGCCAGGAGAAGCAGCTATTCCAGGCATACAGCTCAACTCTGGGGCTGCAGGCTCTGCTTTTAATAAGCATCATCACCCACACTCAGGGACACACACACACACAATTTTGCAACACTTTCCAAGCTCCTTGCTGACCATCAATAATTGCTCACGATGGCTGAGCCTCTTACTGTAGCAACGATAGTGGGTACTCATTAAACACTCCCTGCTTGAAGGGCCCTGGTCTAAGAGCTCCACTTGTATTAACCCACTTAATCTAACGAGCATTCCTGTCACGTCCATTTTGCAGCCGAGGAAACTGAGGTACCTGAAGTAACTTTCAGCCTTGGCGGAACCACTGACCCATGAGAGGCAAAGCTGGGGCCTGATGCTGTCTTAGAGAGTCTTCACTCTTTTGTCCTCCTGGCAATTCAAATCCTCCTTCTCCTCACTGCACTCATGAGGGAATGGGCTTGGAGAAGTGATGTCATCTGCCCAGGAACACACAGCTAGGACCTGAGGTCCATGGGCTGTCTGACTTCAGAGCCTGCCATTCTGTTCCCCCAGTGTTGAAAGCAAAGAAGGAAACCCAGAGATTAAGGGACTTGCCCCGAATTACAGAGGCCTTGCTGCAGAGAGTGAGGGCTAGCTCAAAGGCTGGATTCCTGGCTACCTCTTCTCTGCCTCCCACCCTCAGCACCAAGGAGCCTCTTGCTCAGAGACCCTAATTCAGGCACAGAATCAGCTGGCTCCGACACAGGGGAGCTCAGCATCAGAGGGCCCAAGCCCACCAGGGATTCCCTCTAGGCCATGGTCACTCTGTGTCACCACTAACTTCCTAGCTGTGTGCCCCTGGGGATGTTACATCACCTCTCCAGACCTGAGTTTCCTCACAACGGAAACACGGCAGCTCGCCCTGTCCCTGGGTCAGCTGACATTTAGGGAGCATTTACAATGCTCCAGGACTGGTCTATGTATTGGCCACGTAATATCTCATTTTATCACCACTGCAACCCTTAAAAGAAGAGCCTATGATTTTTAAGATTCTGTTACCCTCCAGGATTCTATGGTTCCCATAGGGTCTGTTATGAAAGACTCTGCTCCTAAAAAGATTCTAAAAAGATTCCATTAGTCTAGGATTCTCAGGTGCTAGAAGGTTCCATCCATTGGTCTGTGAATTGTAATGTTAAAGGATTTTATGAATTAGTGATTCGATGAACCTCAAGGGCAAAGAGGCAATTTATCACTCATTGGTCAGCACTGAAGTCTACCCCCTGCCCCTGCCCCCTCCCTCCGCTATGACATCAGGGCCAGCCAGGCAGAGAAACCTGCCTCTATGACAAAACTCAGATCCAAGGCCAGTGAGGATCGTGGAGGCTGCCTGAGTGCTTGGGGGGTTGGGCGGGGAGGGGGGGGGGCGGTGCTGTCTTGCAGACAAAGGGCTCCATGGACCCGCCTCCGCTGCCCTAGCCAGGCCTCTCACACAATGGAACGACCTTTAGAGGCTTCATGCAGCTCGCCCCCTCCCTCAGCTCAGAGGCACCCAGAAATGTAGTTCTCTAACTCAGAGCAGTCCCTTCCATGCCCAGAAGGGCCCCAGCAAGGAGGTGGGGAGCAGAGGGGCCAGAAAGGCAGTCGTCTCTTCCTCCTCTTAGCCAGTCTGACCTCTCTGCCTTTGCCTGTGCCATTCCCCTGCCTGGCCTGCTCCTCTTCCTCTTTAAGAATCCTTCAAGGGTCAACTCAAGCCCCACTTCCTCCAGGAAGACGTGCCTGGTTACTCCCTCTCCAGAGTCCTGTCGCATGGCATCGGGTGCTAATGTGGGCTCAGATCCCAGAGCCTCCTTTCCTCTCCATTCCATCCTCCCTGCTACCACCAGAATGATCTTTCAGGGACACAGGTGACCTTGTCACTCACTTTCTACAGATCTTGACTACTCTCAAGCATGGCACGAAGACCATTGCTAACTCTGGTCCCACCCTTTCCATCTGACTTCATTTCCTGCCCCAGGTTCCTGCACACCAAGGCTTAACCAGGTGACATGGGCAGATTTTGTGGGCGCCCGGGAAGCCCTTCTGAGGCTGGGGCAACTGGGACCCTGTCTTGATCCCAAGAGACAGATATTGAAGGTCTCCTTCCCCACCTCATTCTATACACACACACACATACCCCAAGCTGCCACCAGGGAGCCCACTGGGGTTGGCAGCCTTAGAGCTCATATTAGCACCATGGACAGCACCACAAGCAGGCTATGGGTGCTACTAAAATCCACCAGCATGCATGGGTGTCCTGGGGCATGCATGGACTTCATACAGCAGGCATTTGTTGAGCACCAGCTACATGCCCCACACCTGCTAGGTGTTATGGAAAAATACCAGAGGGAAAGCTACTAACTTAATGCTTCACCCAAGAAACTTACAATCTGGTTGGGGAATTGATTGCCCTGGCACCAACTCTCTCCCTGCAGATTCCCAGAGCCATGGTTACAAATCATAAATCTGATCATATCACGCTCTGAAAAACTCCATGCATGCACACACACACACACCAATGTTTATAGGGTTAATTCCAAGCCATTTAGCACGACACTCAAGGCCCTCTGTGTCCCAGACCCAGCTATTTATCTGCCTTTGCCACCCTCTGTAAACCCAACACTCAGCCTCACTTGATTTCTATCCATCCCCAAACATCCAGGGTGCTTTTCTCACTCTTTTCCCCACATTCAAGGAGTTTTCCCCCTATTCTTTTCACAGAGAACTCCTACATAGCCTTCAAAACTCAAACCAAATATCTCCTCCTCCTAGAAGCCCCAAAGTTAATTGCTCCCTACTCTGTACCTGCATGACCTGCACCACTGAATTCTAACTTACTGTGCATCCCTCACATCAGACAGAATTTAGCTAAATTTGTCCAGGCCAGTTAGAAGGCATTGGCGGTTACCGGAGTGTTATGGCTTTCTAGGAACTGTATGAAATTAACCACGATGCCAGTAATACTTCTATGCAACAACTTCAGATTTACTTGGAAGTCTAAAAATAATGTCAAAGCTGTGCTTTTTGTGTCATTTTTTTCACTCTAGGAATCTGTCTGCCTTGTCTTTGAGAAGAGAGAGCATTATTTATCACAGAGCTCCAGTGCCCAGTAATTGTTAGTCTGTGATTAAATAAACATAGCTTCTAATGAAAGGACTTCCCAGGTGGGTTAGCGGTAACGAAACCACCTGCCGATGCAGGAGACGTGGGAGACATGGGTTCGATCCCTGGGTCGGGAAGACCCTCCGGAGGAGGAAATGGCAACCCATTCCAGTATGCTTGCCTGGACAATCCCATGGACAGAGGAGCCTGGAGGGCTATAGTCCATGGGATCGCAAGAGTCAGCCACTTACTGAGCATGCACACACACGTACACAGCCTCTAATGAATCTAACACAGAAATGAGGTTAAGCGCTATTCCTTTCACATCATCAACATTCTAAGGTATCTGATTCCAAGTCTGCCTTCTCCACCCCACCCTGTGAGTTCCCTGAGGGCCAGGACTGTGTGTCTTTTAATTCCATATCCCTGATACCTAGCACTGTGGCTGGCACAGAGCAGCCGTCTATCAATATTGGGCAAATGATTAACAAACTGGAATGACTCATATGAGCTTGAGTTAAGATTGCCTAGGTTCAAATCCCCATTCTACCACGTGTTAGCTATGTAACTTTAGACACTTTAAAGAGACCTCAATTTTCTAATCTGTAAAATGGGCATGTTAATAATATCGACCTCATGGGATTATTACATCTAAATAGAACACTGTATATGAAGGACCAGGCGTACAGCCTGACCAAAAGTAAGTGCCCAATAGTGGTTCATTATTATTATCAATGCTGTTGGGTTGAATTGCATGCTTTATACTCAAGTTTATTGGAGAACACCATGGAGTTATCCAAGATGAGATTATGAGCTAATATTTATCAAGCATTTTCATGTGTCATGTATTAACTAAACCACAGGACTACTCTAAGAGACGGGTACTGTGATAACCCCACTTTGTCCCCACAAGGAAACTGAGGCATGAGGGGTTAACTTGCTTGAAATTACATAGCCGAAGGATAGAGAAGTCATTACGTGAGGAAGAACAGGGAAGCCTGGCATGCTGCAGTCCACAGGGTCATAAAGAGTCTGTCACAAATGAGCAACTGAACAGCAACAACACATAACGGATAAGTAGAGGAGCCAGGATTCAAGCCAGGATGGTGTGGCGTCAGTCCGTTTCTTAACTTATATGCCGCACAGCCACCCTCAAGAAAGCTGGAGGCTGAGCTGGGCCTTGGGGGGCAAGCCACAGGACAGAGCCATCCATGACAGGAAGAAGGACTAAGAACTTTCCCCTTCACACCTTCCTAACAGCCAACCCAGGGACTCTCCTGCAAACCTTCTCTCCTATTCTCTTGCTCATCCGATGACCTCCATCAAGCCCTCCTTTCTCTCAATGCTCCACTTTCCCAGGTCTAAATATTTCTCCCTGGCCTCTCTTCCTCCTCTTTTTGCCCCAAGGACTAACCGTGCCTGGAGAAGGCAATGGCAACCCACTCCAGTACTCTTGCCTGGAAAATCCCATGGACAGAGAAGCCTGGTAGACTGCAGTCCACCGGGTCGCTAAGAGTCGGACACAACTGAGTGACTTCACTTTTATGCATTGGAGAAGGAAATGGCAACCCACTCCAGTATTCTTGCCTGGAGAATCCCAGGGACGGAGGAGCCTGATGGGCTGCCGTCTATGGGGTCGCACAGGGTCGGACACGACTGAAGCGACTTAGCAGCAGTAGCAGCAACTAACCGTGCCTAGGAGTTCTCAGAGTGGGTAACGTTGGAGTAGGGCTTTGAAGGACCCATAGGAGTTTGCCGAAAGTGTAGGTGGGTGGGGGTGGGTCAAGGTTCATTGTACTATTTTCTTATTTATATCCTCAGCCTTCTCAGAATCTCCATGTGCCAATTTCCTCCTCTGTAGACATGAGAGTATTAAGAGTACCTACTGCCTCTCGGTTATTACAAAGATTAAAGGTATTGGTCTGTTTGGGCTGTCATAACCAAATACAGAAGACTGAGTTTCCTAGCATAAACAAGAGCATATTGCACACCTACTGACCTGGGGGGTTCATCTTTCAGTGTCATATCTTTTTGCCTTTTCATATTTAATAAACACCTGCATTTACTAGCTGCTGCTGCTGCTGCTCCACTCGTGTCCGACTCTGTGCGACCCCATAGACGGCAGCCCACCAGGCTCCACTGTCCCTGGGACTCTCCGGGCAAGAACACTGGAGTGGGTTGCCATTTCCTTCTCCAATGCATATACTTACTAGGTGCCATTTGCCACTTTTCTAAATGCCACACACTTTTAAAAGTGCTTAGGCCATGCCCAGCGCACGATAAGTACAATCTACATGTTCTGATTGTTATTACTGTGAAGACCATCACTCTTACTGTTACGCACCTACTGTGTGTCGGTCATTGTGTTGAACACCTAGATCTGTCTCCTCTTTGGAAGAGGAAGCCAAGACTCCAGGACAAGCCAGGAGGAAGCCATTTGTTTTCTCACAGTTCTGGAAGCTGGAAGTCCGAGGTCCAGCTGACACCCTGGCTGGGTTCCAGCGAGGACTCTCTTCCTGGCTTGCAGACGGCTGCCTTGTCACAGTGTCCTCACACAGGCCCTTCCTGTGTGCTCACAGAGGTGAGCGGGGGCACACACGTTTTCTGGGGGCTCTTCTTATCAGGTAAGGACACCATCCTTTTGGACCAGGGCCTTACTCTTATGACCTCATTTAATCTTAACTACTTAGAGGCCCGATCTCCAAATATAGTCACTTTCAGGGGTTAGGGCTTCAGCATATGAATTGTACAGGGCGGTGGTGAATTTAATGCAATTCAGTCCATTGCATTAAATATGCTAATAACACAAAATTCAGATCAGTTCAGTCACTCAGTCGTGTCCAAGTCTTTGTGACCCCATGGACCGCAGCATGCCAAGTTTCCCTGTCCATCACCACCTCCCAGAGTAACTCATGTCCATCGAGTCGGTGATGCCATCCAACCATCTCATCCTCTGTCGTCCCCTTCTCTTGCATTCAATCTTTCCCAGCATCAGGGTCTTTTCCAATGACTCACTTCCTCACATCAGAATATAATCAATCTAATTTCAGTATTGACTATCTGGTGACGTCTATGCATAGAGTCGTCTCTTGTGTTGTTGGAAGAGGGTGTTTGCTATGACCAGTGCATTCTCTTGGCAAAACTCGGTTAGATTTTGCCCTGCTTCATTTTGTACTCCAAGGCCAAACTTGCCTGTAACTCCAGGTATCTCTTGACTTGCTATTTTTGCATTCCAGGCCCCTATAATGAAAAAAAAATCTTTTGGGGGTGTTAGTTCTAGAAGGTCTTATAGTCCTTCATAGAACCATTCAACTTCAGCTTCTTCAGCATTAGTGATTGGGGCATAGACTTGGATTACTGTAATATTGAATGGTTTGCCTTGGAAATGAATGAGATCATTCTGTCATTTTTGAGATTGCACCCAAGTACTGCATTTTGGACTCTTGCTGCCTGTGAGGGCTACTCCATTTCTTCTAAGGGACTCTTGCCCACAGCAGTGGATATAATGGTCATCTGAATTAAATTCACACATTCCAGTCCGTTTTAGTTCACTGATTCCTAAAGTGTCGATGTTCACTCTTGCCATCTCCTGTTTGACCACTTTCAATTTACCTTGATTCATGGACCTAACATTCCAGGTTCCTATGCAATATTGTTCTTTAAGGCATTGGACTTTATCTCCAACATTAGTCACATCTACAACTGGGCGTTGCTTTTGCTTTGGCTCCATCTCTTCATTCTGTCTGGAGTTATTTCTCCACTTTTCTCCAGTAGCATATTGCACACCTACTGACCTGGGGGGTTCATCTTTCAGTGTCATATCTTTTTGCCTTTTCATATTTACTAAGCACCTGCATATACTTACTAGGTGCCATTTGTCACTTTTCTAAATGCCACACACTTTTAAAAGTGCTTAGGTCATGCCCAGCACACGGTAAGTACCATCTACGTGTTCTGTGATTGTTATTACTGTGAAGACCATCACTCTTACTGTTGTGCACCTACTGTGTGTCAGTCATTGTGTTGAACACTTAGATCTGCCTTCTCTTTGGATCCCCACAAACTCTGCAGGAGCCTTCACTGTGTCTATTATGCAGAAGAGGAAGCCAAGACTCCAGGACAAGCCAGAAGGAACTCACTGAGGCTGATGGAGAACCAACTTCTCTCGAGCCTCTTTCAGTATTTCCAGCAAGGTATATAGTAAAGGTCAATCCACTCCAGTACTATTGCCTGGAAAGTCCCACGGACAGAGGAGCCTGGTAGGCTACAGTCCACGGGGTCGCAAAGAGTCGGACATGACTGAGCGACTTCACTTTCACTTAGACTTGGCCTGAGCCTTGAAAATGGGGGAGAAATGACCAAGTTCAAAGTCCTTCAAAGTGGGAGGAGTCACTCTCAACCAGCCCACCTCCTGAGACTGGTGCGGATGGTAAGCAAGGCCAAGGATCCCCTGGAGAGTACTTCATGAACTATAACACACCACCCATCAGGAAGGGCCATTTCTGTTACTCCCTCTGGCAGAAGGCAAGCACCACTGAGGGAGCCATAGCTGAAGCCACGTCTCTCATCACAGTTTCATGCAAATTCCTTCATCACAGTCATTCGTGAGAGTGAATTTCCATAAAAAAGGAGCGGGTGGGGTCCCTAAAGGAGCTGGCCATCTGGAAGTGGAGGACATCAGGCCAGGGAAAATGTGACATTGCAGGAGCCCAGAGAAGGGATGGGTGAGGGCCAGGGGGCTGGACTTCGAGTCAGAAGAGCCAGCTCTGCATTTCCACAGGGGAGTGTGACCCCTGGCAAGTCTTCATGCCCCCTGGGAATCAATTCCTTTCTTTAATATTTTATTATGAAGAATTTAACATTTAAACTTAGAGTTGACAGAATAATATAGTGAGCCCCCTATGTAGCCTGCTACTCAGCTTGTACAATTATCAACTCAAGTCCTGTCTTACATCCTCCATTCTCCCACCCACGCCTCCCCCATATTTTTTCAGCCAATTCCAGACATCCAATCAGTTCATCTGCCAAATTTTAGTCTGTTTAAAGATAAAGACTCTTTTTAAAAAACATAACTACAGGGCCATTACCACTTCTAAGAACACTGACAATGATTCCCTTATGACAAATATTCATTCAATATACAAATTTCCACTTGCCCCATAATTAACTTTTTTTTTTTAAATAGAATTTGTTGAAACAGGATCCAAATCAAGTTCCCACATGATTTGGTTAACATGCCTTTTAGGCTTATCTATAAAGTCTCTCTCCATCTCTTTCTTTCCCCTTCCTTAGAATTTATTTGTTGAAGAAGCTGGGTCATTTGTCCTATAGAAGTGTCCCACCGTGTGGATTCTGCTCATAGGGCCAACGTCTTTATCTGTTAAGCAAGGGGATCATTCTCTCCAAGAAGTGAGATTATGTCTGCAAGTGGGCTGTGACTCTTGCAAGGCACCCACAGTTGTCATGTGTTAATGTCTCTTCTGAGCCTCTCAATACCCTGTGCTTCTGTTTTTCTGATGATATAGCTGAGATTCAGAGAAGCTTTGTAGCCTGCCCACGCTCACACAGTAGAGGGAGGAAAGGGCGGGTGGAACTGTAAGAACACTGACTCCATGTGGAGGCTCAGACTCGAATCCCACTGCACCCTTTAATAGCTTTATGGCCTCAGGTTTCTGTAAACTTGCAGTTTCTTCATTTGCAAAAAAAAAAAAAAAAAACCAGCCAGGAGGCCAGAACTGCATGAGGCTAAAATGAGTTAATATGAGAAAAACTGGTCTCAGGGTGCCTGGCAGTCAGTGCCTCACTCCATCCCTCTGCTGTCTGCTCTGGCCCAGCCTCCTTCCTCCTTGAGTGCGAATAAGGCCCCCGTGATAAATCTGGACCCTCAGTCTGCCCCATGCACACCCTTAAGCCAGCAGAGACAGGGTGGGCGGCCCTCAGAAGCTGAGCACGCTCTGTTCTTGGGGCAGCTTGGCAAGCAGCTGTGGCCTCTTGGGTTTCAGGAAACAATCCACTATTCTTCCTCCTTCCCCCTCTGTTTGTTGCTCATCCCTGGACCAGGGGGCCCTGAGAGAAATGCTCCAAGTCCCAGCAACTCCCAGCCCATCTGTACATTCTATGTGGATGATTTCCAGGTGTCAGCCTCAGCTTGAACAAGCCTCAGCCTAAATCATCGTTCACTCCAAAGCTGACAATATTTTGATTTCCACCCAGACTCCACGTCATTTATTCATTCAATAGGCAGCAGGCTGGACTCTGCAGATAATGACAATAATAATGACAGCAACAACAGTAGGAATAATGGCCCACCGTTACACAGCACCTGCTGTGTGTCGGGCATGGTTCTGAGCACCATGCCTATGAGGCAGGTACTATTACTGTCCCCATTTTACAGGTGAGAAGACTGAGCACTGTGAGTTGGAATAAGCCACCCAAGGTCCCAGAGCTAGTCAGTGGCAAAGGTAGCATTTGAATAAAGGTTTGCCTATTAAAGACTGACCATACAAAGAGGGACTGGAGTCCTGCAGCATATGGCAGCCGAACTCCACGCTAGTTGCTTTCAATGTTATCTCATTTAATCCTTACAGGGGTCTCCAAATATCGACCTTAATGTTCACATTTACTCGTGAGGAAACAGGCTGAGAGAGGTAGAGCACTGTGCCCAAGTGCACACAGCTGGGTCCTCTTCACCCCAGGATCAGACTCTTTGAGAATACAAGATGCATGTCACTCAAATTCAGATGAGAAGGTGAGGGCGGCACCTGCTGGAAGGGAGATAACTCTAGCCTATAGGAACTCAGGGAGGATGGAACCCACTTCCCAAAGCTTTCTGGAGGAGGGACCACATCAGGAGCTGGGACTTGAATGGTGGCAAACCAACCCCTCACATCATAGCAGGCTTCTAACTGGGGCCCAGTCCTCTGAAAGACCCTCAAGTGACATCGCTGGCTCCTTCACCCCAATTGACAACCATGCCGCCCGAGACTGTCAGGGGCCATGTGGTCTGAGGTCCCAAAGTGAAGACGGGGCCTTGGCGCTTTGATCCTGAACTGTCTGGCGGTAAGAGAGATGCTTGGCAGGGGGTGGTTGGAGATGGTGGCTGAGCAGGAAAGACACCCCCAGACCAGCATCATTACATAGTCATGAGACCCTGGCTATTGGCTCTCTCCCCAATATGTGTAAGTGCTCCCCACGATACACCCCCAGACCAGCATCATTACATAGTCATGAGACCCTGGCTATTGGCTCTCTCCCCAATATGTGTAAGTGCTCCCCACGATGACATAGGGAAGCACTCAAGGAACTTGAGCGAAGGAGGAGGTTGGGGTGGGTAGGATCTTGAACCAAATCCAGGGGCCTCAGTCTCTAACCCACCCCAGAACCATCAGGGCCCCGTGTGAACATCCCACTGCAAGAGGAGTAAATCTCTGGAGGACATGCAGAGGACTCCTTTCGAGGAGGAAAAGTTTTGACCCTGACATTCATACCTGGGGCTATCTCATGGTGAGGGGGCAGAGCACCGTGTGCCTCCAGAGAAAGAAAACACAGGAGATGCAGATTTGGGCTAAAAATAAAGAAGGACTTCTCAACAGGCAGAGTGACCTGCTGGTCTCCAGCATGCACCAAGCCCCTGTTACAAGAGGTATGCGGGCAGCGGCAGGGATATCCCCCAAGAGGTGCTGAAGAAAGGATTTCTACCCTGAGGAGCCCAGGGCTGGCTCTAACGCCCTCCCAGCTCCATGACCCTGCAACCCCAGGAAGCCATCCGGGCTCCCAGGCCCCAGAACTCCTCCTGGCCCAGGGTTCTGTTCTATTCTAACGCCATTATCCAAGACCCTGTGAGCTGAGGCTGATAGTTCCAGGCCCTCTGCTAAATGTTCCTCCTCTCATAATCCCACTACCTTCCATCTAGGGGGGTGTCGTTAATGCTTAACCCATTTCTCAGGTGAGAACACTGAGGCTCAGGCCAAGCTAAGGCTTAGGCTAAGTCAGAATTAGGAAACGTCACCTGGGTTTGAAACCAGGCCCTTCAGAACCTAAAGACATCTCACCTCAGCCAACTGATTCCAATATCCTGCAGTTTCAGGTTTCTCTCCTTGCGGCCTGAAACCAGCTCTTCCCCTGGGGGTGGACCACAGAGCCCCCAACGCCAGCACGTCCTGGCCCCTGCCCAACCACAGCCCCCATTCAGCCTGGCCGCAGTCAGCTCCGTGGTTTCCTGAACACTCTAAAGCAAGAGCAGCTGTTACCATAATGGTTCCCACGAGGGGTTGTCGGTCAATTTTCTCTGCTTCTCAGTTTCCTTTAAAGGGGGATGTGGCTGAGACCCAAGCGGGGCCACGGACTGCCCCTCCCCAAATGACCTCCATGCTTATCTCACACTCTGACCACAATGCATCATTTCAGCTTAATTTTATTTCCTCTTATAAATGGGCACAGCACGGGAAGTGTTAAAAAAAAGAAAAAAGAAACAGTTCCTTCACAAGGCTGGGACAGGTGAGCACCCACAGTGGGGCAGGTACCTTGGTTTCTTTTTCCAGTCTTTTTCCACCGCTTTTTCCTACTGAAAGTTTTGGCCATGAACTCGGGACAGGTATGGTTAATAAACAGGTTAGGGGGAAGAAGGGGCAGAGAAGGCCTGGGGGAGGGAAGGACAAATTCCCCCCGCCCCAGGCTGGGTTCTTGGAGGATCTGTACAGGAGAAAGGACATGGTGGGAGGCGGGGAGGGGGACACAGTTTTCAGGGGGCTCTCTGGAGCCGCACTGCCTACGAAAAATATTTACATGCATTCACCACACTGGGGCCACCGCACTGAGCTGCCTGCTGGGCACCCGGGGGATGCTGGGGCCACGAGCCCTTTGATGGCGACTCTGGGGCCCAGCCTCAGCATCTCTGTAAATCTGTACACAGTTTGTGGGCTTCTATTTACAGGCAGGAGGCCTGGGGAAGCAAGTCCAGGGTGGTGGCTGGCAGGAGAAGGAATTCAGGAGCGCCAAGAAGTGGTGGCCCCTTCTGCCCTGTGATGCAGAGGTGCATCTGCTCCCTGTGCCCAGGGCCCCAGTCTGGAGGCCTGGACAGATGGCTTTGCCAACCCCAGGTGGGTCTGGCCTGAGCACCCCAAGCCACTGCCCACCAACCTGCCTGGCCTGGGCCCCAGTGATCACCCGTCTGCTTCGTATCAAGGGGACCAACCCTTCCGGGGAGGTACCCCTCTCACCCCCTAGGGAGATAGAGCCTGGGCTCTAGAAGTCACAGTTGGGGGTGGGGGGTGACCCCGGCCCGCCTTGTCCTCTCTGGCAGCTGAGGCCCCAGAGAGGCTGTCAAGCACACAAGCCCCTCTTCCTTTGGAATCGGCCGTGTTTCCTGGAAACACTAGGCCCCTGCAGGACACCTCCCCAGGAGCACCAGGGTGCCTGGGGACATATTTGGGCAGGCCCTGCACGCATCACACCCTATGTCCAGGCAGGGTGACGCCTGCACTCACATCCAGCTCATCCTTTTCACCACCTGCTCTCAGATCGCCGTGCTGGACTTCAACTGTTTTTAAACTTCATGAAGATAAAGCCTGGACATTTGTCTCGGGGCCAGGGCTCAATGAATGAAGCCCTCAGTCTCTTCTCTCCAACGCTAAAGATGCAGAGAAAAGGCATCGGGTGTTGGGTGGCAAAGCCCCAGGCCCCAGGTTAGAGGTTGGCCCACAGAAGGTGAGGAGTCAGGCCTGCTGGGGTCGGGCTGGACCCATGCAGCCCCTCCGAGCCCACTCTAGCCAGCCCAGGCCCTGCTCAGCCGTCCTGTGCTGGACCCCGCCCCCACCAGGGGCTGTGCAGGGGCCACGCCCACTGCTGGGCCTCCAACCCCGGTCCCAGCATCCCTGGATAGTCCAGGTCCTCTCTCCTCCATGCTCCCTGGCTTCTCAGCCTCGGCCTGCCCAGGCCTTCTCACCAGAGCTGCTGCCCCTGACAGCAGCCTGCCAAGGGGCAGGGTAGAGGGAGGGGAGGCTGGGGCTGGCTTTGGTCTCCCTCGTCCCCCAGCCCTTCCGCTCCAGGAACGACTGAGGCCAGGTCACCTCCAACAGATCGTGAGCCTAGGATGCCTCCCCCTGCTCCTGCCCCCGCAAAGACTCGGACCAGGGGGTTCCTCACAAGCCTCCAGGCCTTGCCAAGGTAGCCCATTGGTCTGAGAGATGGAGCCTCAGCCTGGGAAGACGGTAGAAAAGACAGGCTGCAGGAGCTCCCTGGAACCTCACCGCCTCAGGCACCCTCAGCTCTCACCCTGCAGAAGTCTCCCGCCAGCAAGTCTTCAAAAGGGAACAGAAATAAAACCCGGCTTTCTGACTTTAACACCAGGGTGTGGGTAAGGGGTGGAGGGGTGAGCCCCAGCCACCCACGACTCAGACCACATCCCTTGGCTCCAAGACCCCTCTCAAAGCACAGCCCCCTGGGAGATTTGTGACCCCACATTTAAAATATCTACAGAAGTGGCCCCATTTGAAGGGTAACAAAGAAGAGGGAGGCAGGCTGGAGCCTGGGATACCCCCAACCCCCCCTGTCCTCAGCCCTCAGCCAGGGACAGTGTCTGGATGGACTGCTTCTGCTGCAGCCAGCAGAAACATCAGGTTGTCTGGCCAAATGCATGGGCACAGGTCCACCGGAAGGTCCCCAAGAAGGCCCAGGGGTGGGGCTGAGGTGGACCTGGTGAGGCCAAAGGGAGAGGGTGCAGAGGGCCCAGGCGCCAGGCCCACCCTCACAGGCACTTTGGAGACTTGTGTCCTGGGAGGCAGAGTCGACCCCCTAGCTCAGAGCAAGAGGAGGATGGAAGGAGACCAGGAGCCTCACCACATGCCCCCTCCCCACCAGGAGCCTTTGGTCCTGGGAGACCCAAGCCCCCTCTCCAGCCCAAGACTGAATTCCAGGAACCAGCCTGCCTTCCTCAGCAAGTGGGGAACTTAGCCCCCAACCAAGCCCTTTGCAGGCTACAGAGGGGAGGGAGCAGGTAGGGTGAAGCCAGGTTCAGCGGGTGTGCAAGGCCCTGAGGGGGCTTGTGGCCATGCCCCCCACACTACACTTAATTCCAGGAAAGGCAAGTGTCCAAGCGTGACAGCAGGGCTGTATGGGTGTGGGTGAGATTGTGCACCCAAATGGGATTGTGTCTGATTCGCTGGGGTTCAGTGGCGATGTGGTTGGTAAGGGGTCATGAAGGCTGAGCGTGATGGGGCAAGTCGGGGACCCAATATGGGCTGATTGTTTCGGCCTAATTGCACCCTCCCCAGTGAGCCTGAAAGCTGGACGTGTGGTGTCAGAGTGTATGTGGGTGGGCAGGAGTAGGGGTGGCAGGATGGCAGAGAGAGAGGCAGGCCACACCGTTACCATTAGGTTATGATGATCAGTGACTTGCATTGTCATAAGCATTTGGGGCGGGGGGAGGGCACATAAGAAACACATGAGAATAAACATCTTTGGAAGAATGTGTGTGTCTGTGACATATCTGGATTAGCCAGGTGGTCAAGATGGCATGTGATTTTGTCATTGCGTGCTTTTCTGTGTGTGTGTGTGACAATACATGTAACCATGTGAGAGACAGTGTCTGTGCAGAGTCCACTAGGAAGAAGGAGGTGCAAACCCCTCCTCACCAGTGGCTGCCAGAACACTCTCAGGAAGCTAGGGCAGACCAGGAAGGAAGTGAAGCCTATGGGTTCATGTACATTGAGCAGAGGTGAGGGAAAATGACCCCACAACCCCAGAGTGGCCAGGACAAAACAGGCTGGTGGGTGAGGGGTACCGTCTCACCCAGGCAGAGAGTGAGCCTGGGACAGGAGCAACAGGGTGCAGTGTCCCAACGATTTCAAGGGCTGGGCTTGCCAAATGCTTGTCCTGGAAACCAGCCGGAGTGCCTCTCTGCCTCCAAAAGGAAACCTCAGCCAGCCCCGTGGGGCCAGATTGGGGCTGAAGTCCCACCCCTTCGTCCACCAGCCAATCAGGAGTTCCCTTCCTCCTGTCCATCTGATGTGAGGTCCTAAAGCCCCAAGCTGGTGGTGGGGGGAGGAGTATGTGGAACAAGTGATGAGCTCATAAGGGCACAGTCTGGAGCAGACGGCAGTGCCCCCTGTCCCTTGGGGAAGAGCTGCGTGAAGCTGGCAGTCTGGGCAGACCTTGGGAGGGTGGCAGAGATGAAGTGGGGCCAGGATGTCTCCCAGGCCCAGTCCCAGGCCGGGGCTGGGGGTGCCAGGCCAGGGACTGGATGTAGGGGTGGCGCTGAGGCTACAGGGAGGCACTCTGGCTCCGCTAGGCGTAGAACTCCTCTTGCTTGTCAGGCTTCTGGTATGTGACGCTCGCCTGCTTGGGCTCCTCCAGCGTGTAGCTGCCCTCATCCTTCTTCTTCATGCGGTAGATGAGCAGGGTGACCAGGAAGGCAGCAAAGAGGGCGCCTACAACCCCGCCCACGATCACAGCTGCAGAGAAAGAGGGCAAAGGTCAAGGCCACAGGAAGGGCAAGACATGCTTAGAGCCTGAGAAAAAGGCAGAGGGTCCTTGCAGGTAGAAGCAAGAATCGGGAGAGAGCTGGGAATCTCAAACCTGAGCCCAGAGTTGGAGTGAAATTTGGAGTCAATGCTAAAACACCAGTACTGGCTGCCACTGATTCTCCTCACTTCAGCCTGGCACTGTTCTAATCATATGAACACGTGGAATCTTCATACAGTGCTACTAGGGAGGTGCCGTGCTAAGGTCCTCATCAAATGAAAGATGCCATCAGTGAGAAGATGCTCCAGGATTGTATATGCCCTTAGGAAAGAAAAAACTCTGCCATCTAAACTAGGACACATCCCAACTGCACAGCAGTTAACATGAACACACGTGTGCTGAGACTGGTTAAGAGCAAAATGATAACACCCGTTTTGTAGACGAGGAAAAAGCGTGCCCGGAAAGGTGAAGGACCTGCCCAAGGCCACGCTGCTCATAAGTGGGGAACAGGGTTTGGACCACAAATCCGGAGACTCTTCAGGAGAGAAAGCCAAGGGCAGGTCCTCGGGGCTGGTATCAAGGGTGGGAGCACATCAAGCCAAGGATGGGGCCCTAGATTAGGATCCAGGGGATAAGGCCCAGGAGGGGTAAACCAGCATGGCCCAGGGAGGTCAAGGGCAGGGTCTGAGAAGAGGCCAGAGGGTGCTGGGGAAAGTGCGAGAAGTAGGACAAAGTCAGGGTCAGACTCTGGGATCAGAAGGGTCAGAAGAGGAACTAGAGGGTGAGTCCTGGGGTCCCCAGATCCCCAGCTTTCCCCTCCTAGAAAACTAGGCTCCTAGAAAACCCACACCCTACCCTCCCTTCTGGGTTCCTAGGGGGAAAACTGAGGCCCCACCAGCAACCCCCCTCTGGGCTCCTCCCAGGCCCCAAGTCTCACCTACGAGCACCTCCTTCCGCTCCAGGATGCTCTTCTGGGGCAGCTGAGCCGCCGAGCTGCCTGAGTCGATGGCATTGTCCAGGAGGCCAGGGCCTGGGTGGGCACCCTTGGGCAGCGTCCCTGGCGGAGGTGATGGCTTGGCCTCGGCCCCACCCACAGCCACCACTTCATTGGCTGTGTCTGGCTGTGTGGTCTCTTCCTCTGACAGCTCAAAGTCCCCACTGGGTCCCCCGCTCACTGGCATCTCTGGCTCGTCCCGGATGGTGGTCAGGAAGGACTCTGGAGTTGGGGTCTGTAGGGAGGGTAGCATGAGCCCAGGAGCCAGGCCCAGCACCCCTGCCACAGGGCAGCCATACACACATGCACACCAGCCCTCTGCCACCACTCCACTTCCCTAGGAGGGCGCACACTAGGCACTCACCAGAGGCCAGGCACTGTGCTAAGCACATCATGGGCCTTTTCCCTCACAATATTCCCATTAAGAAGGTATTAGTGCCCCTACATTACAGAGTAGGAAATAGGCTCAGAGAGGTTAAATGACTTGCCCAAGGACACACAGCTAGTTAAGTGGTAGAAGCAGAACTAAAATCCAGATCTGTCCAACTCCAGAATATGTGTCCCTAACCAATACACTACACTACACTACCTCTGTTATCCTGGCCACATCCTGGTCCCCATCCCATCTCCATCCCGTCCTTCTCCAGCTGCCTTTGTAATAATCCTTAGCAGATTACTGTCAGGGACTGTTGTCTGGGGACAGCTAGGTGCAGACTTTAAATACTTGGGCCTGATCCTCAATCCATGTGCCTGGGGCAAGGGTGAGTCCCTTAGCCCGAAGGTCAGTCCAGTAAGTAAGTGTAAATTGCTCAGTCATGCCCAACTCTTTGCGACCCCATAGACTGCAGCCCACCAGGCTCCTCTGTCCATGAGATTTTACAGGCAAGGATACTGGAGTGGGTTGCCATTTCCTTCTCCAGGGGATCTTCCCGACCTAGGGATTGAACCCGGGTCTCCTGCACTGCAGGCAGATTCTTTACCAACTGAGCTACAAGGGAAACCCCAAGGTCAATCCAAGAGCACCACAAATCTCAATGGCTCCCAGCATCTGGAGGCAGGATCCCAACTAGAGTTGGGATCACAGCAAGGATGGAGCTGCTTCACAGGTGCGCATGGAGAGAGTGGGTCCGGTGTCCAGGCCCAGGAAAGGCCATGCACATGCCCAGAGGCTGCACCCGCGACCTGCTCTCCGTGCCCCAGCACTGCGTCCCCAGCCTGCCTGGCCAAGCATCCGTGAAACACCAGGTTCCCCTAGCTGCTCAGAGCAGCCTGGAGCAGGGCCTGTGTTCCGCAGGGGCTGGCTGGGGAGTCAGACGGGCTATGCTGACCCAAAGGCAGCTCCACAGCCTGAGGGGTTCTCCTCCATGAAGCAGAGGCAAAGGGCTTTGGTACCCTAGTCAATGTGACTACATCCCCTCCTTGCCCAGCAGCGCCAGCAAGGATCAGGCTACTTCTCCCACTTCCTTGATCCCCTCCCCATCCTGGCATTCCTGGTATCCTCATCCTCTTCCCTGAAACACCACCCTCATCCATAACACCCCAAACATACACACATATACACACCCTAGAGCTGACTGCCAGGTTCAAATCCTGACTCTGCCACTGCTGCCTGTGAAGGCTTGGAAAGTGGCCCCACCTTAAGGGAGGATGGTGGCAATGCCCCCCACCCTGCTCCTGTGGGGTAGGCATGAGAGGGAGAAGAGATGGTGGCACAGGTAAGTGTCTAGCACTGCGCCTCCACCCAGGCAGTACTCCATGAACGTGACCTGCAGTATTCCTCTCCCACCGCCCAGCTCTTAATCCCCCTCAGCTGGATAATAACAACAATGATGATGATGATGGTGGTGGTGGTGATAACAAAAGTGAAACTTTTTGCTTGTTTAGTATTGCCAGCCACTGCTCTAAGAACCTTGGCTCTGTTGGGAAAGTTAATTCTCACAACCCTGCGATTTGCATTCTATTCTTTTCTCCTTTTCACAGATAAGGAAACAAAGGTATAAAAAGGATCAGTGACTTCCTGAAGTCAAATGGTGGCAGAAGCATTCCAATCCTGGCTGCAGGGCTCCTGAGTCTGTGCTTTTAACCAGAACACACAGGCCCCTAGCCCCTGGTCCCTGCCCCTTTTAACACTCCCATCCTCCCAGTTCCTTCCCCATTAATGTCTTCATCTAACATCTAAAGACCCAAGCCCAGTCCCTCTTCCATCCCCATCCATCTCGACCTCTGTCCTCATCCTGTGACTCACCCCCAGCCCTGGCCTCACACCTCTCTCAGCCTCCCGCTCCCTGTCTGGCTCACCTCCAGAACCTCCTAGATCTCACCCCTGTCCAGCTCCATCCTCCTCCCCCCACCCTACCTGCCCCCCACCCTCCCACCACCCACCCCCCAGCCCCGACCCACCCTCCTCTGCTCTGTGACTCCCTGTGCTCTCCACACTGGCTCACCTGAGCCACCTCCGTGGGTCCAGGGGCAGTGGTCCCCAGGGGCAGGGTGCTCTTCTCAGGGATATCAGGCTTCTGGGTGGTAGCCGGCCTGGGAAGGGCCCTTGGCCTGGAGGTAGCTGTGCTGACCAGCCTGGGCGTTGGGGCCTCTGTGTCCAAGACAGCCACCGTGGTGGGAGGTGAGGGCACCGCTGGGGTGGTGGCCCGGGCTGTGGCCGCTGTGGTCAGTGGCAGAGGCAGAAGCCTCCGTACGCCGGTGGTCCTTACGACAGAGGTGGTGGCCGCAGACGGGGGCGCCGCAGGGATGCTGGGCACGGCGGTGGCCACTGTGGCGGGCACTGTGGCCACTGTCGGGGGCCCTGTGGTGGTGGCAGTGGTGGTAGCCGTAGGGGTGGAGACGGTGGTGGCTCTCTGGCTGGGCTCTTCTGGCACCTCTGTCACCAGTGGGGGGCTGGTGGCTGGCTCTGGGGTGGGGCGCTCAGAGGGGAGCTCTTCAAACGGGGTGCCCACAGGCTGGATGTCCATGGTGGGCAGCACTGCGGGGGTGGTGGACATTGCCAGGGCGACATCTGGGCTGAACCGCATGGCTGTCTCAATGCCCGATTCCTGCTCAAAGTCTGAGGGGGTGGGGGAGGGGGAGAAGGAGAGAGCTAGGAAGCTGGGTGATTTGAGGGCATGAGGATCCCAGATAAGCAACAGCCATCAAGATGGGAGGCTCCCAACCCTCACCCTTTGCATAATTTTCCCAAGACAAGAGGAGGGAAAGGAGGAAGGCACAGTCTGGTCAAAGCTTACCAGCTGACTGATGGGGCTAGTGATGCTTGCCAACTCCTCTCTGCCTAGCCAAAAATTCTAAGGGACCACCTCTTCCAGGAAGTCTTCCCTGACTATTCCAGCCCACCCAGTCTGGAGCTTTTCTAGCAGACTGAATCTAGGCAGTGGCAACTCAGGCCCTACTAGCTTCAGATCTTGCTGGAGGTTGCAGGCAGGGGACAGGAGGATGGCTGTGGCATTCTGGGAAGAGTCAGACATGCGTACAAGCTACATGAGTACCCCCAGGGGCACAAGCACACAGCAAGAAGGAGAACAAGCCCCTCCCACAGAAGCTGCTAGAGCAATCTGGACTCCAAACCCAAACAGGTGAAGGGAGGGCCTTGGGAGAAAATAAGGAGAGAGAAAGATAAGCCATACCAGCTCCCAGGGAGGACTGAACCAGGCAGAGGAGGGCTAGGGAGGAGCCTGAGAGGTGTGGAAGTAGAGATGTTACCAACCATCAGGATGGATTTTTATGAAGATTCTCACAAGATTTATAACTCACAAGATGCTTAAAGGAATGGGCTAAAGTGAGGAGACTAGAGGCGAGGGGCTGTAGGTGGCCAGCTCCAAAGCATACAGACTCCCAGCATTTCATTAGACTCCACCTGCCCCCTCCAGGGCCCCAGTCTCAACACACACCCCTTTTTACTACCAGTTGCAGAGCTTCATCTCTGTGCCAGGCCCTGACGTCTTAAACTGAAGCCTTCCAGAGGCTCGGCGAGTGTAAGCGGGTGCCAAGTCGCTTCAGTCCTATCTGACTCTTTGCGACCCTGTGGACTGTAAGCCTGCCAGGCTCCTCTGTCCAGGGGATTCTCCAGGCAAGAATACTGAAGTGGGTTGCCGTGCCCTCCTCCGGGGAACCTTCCCCATCCAGGGGTCAAACCAGCCTTTCTTAATGTCTCCTGCATTTGTAGGTAGGTTCGTAACCACTTGCCACCCGGGAAGAGCCCCCAGAGGCTCCGAGAAGAAGGCAAATTTATCACCATTTACAGATAAGAATACAGACTCAGGGAGGAAAAACGGCTAAAGACAGAACAGCCATTAGGTAGAGAAACTGGGATTCAACTTAGCGTGCCTCGCTTATCTCAGGCTACTCTGGGGCCTTTCTGGGCGGGGCAATGGAACTGGTTTGTCCCAGGCACCACTGGAGGCCCCTACTGTTTTTCCGTCACTGTCCTAACCCCGCCCTTGGCCACCGCTGATTGGACAGAAGGGGGCCACCTGACCCAAGTTGAGCCAATCAAATGGTCTCTGCTCACTGCACCTGAAAAGTTGACCACTAAGTTCCTCCACGGAGAAGGCAATGGCGCCGCAATCCAGTACTCTCGCCTGGAAAATCCCATGGGCAGAGGAGCCTGGTAGGCTGCAGTCCATGGGGTCGCGAAGAGTCGGACACGACTGAGCGACTTCACTTTCACTTTTCACTTTCATGCAATGGAGAAGGAAATGGCAACCCACTCCAGTGTTCTTGCCTGGAGAATCCCAGGGACGGGGAGCCTGGTAGGCTGCCGTCTATGGGGTCGCACAGAGTCGGACACGACTGAAGCGACTTAGCAGCAGACTTAGCAGCAAGTTCCTCCAAGTGGCCACAACAGTATGAAACCCGGGTTACTGAGAAGCATCTGTGTTCCTTGACAGAGGCTGGAGGTCTGCAGGGAGACCCAAACAGTGCACAGAGAGAGGCAAAGACAGAGAAACTGGGAGTGCTGGGCTCCTTAAGGCCCCGGTTCCACCCCGGGGGAGGACAGCCTGCCCTTTACGTGCTTAAGGTCCAGGAGCTGCTTCTGAATGACCTCTCCCTCCCCCACCCCAGGTTTAAGCGAGCCTACCCTACGAAGGCTCCTCTTCCTTGCCATCAAAACCTCGGATGGGGCACTGGAGAGAGACTGGTACCGCTGACATGTAGGAAAAGGGAAGGGCGTACTTACAGCCGGAGCCCGACCCAGAGTAGAGGTCATCCAGCTCGTCATCGGGGAAGGAGTCGTCATCCCCAGAGCCCTCGAGGTCCACGGGCCTCTCGAAGTTCTCACTGCGCCAGCGCTGGGCCTGCAGAGGGCAGAGTTGCGCACAGGGCTCAGCACCTGAGGCCAGCGGCCTGGAAACGCCCAGAGGAGCACCCGGCACTCTCCAAGGCCCAGTGACAGTGGAGGGACAGCATCAGATGTGGCCTCCAGAAGCAAACAGGGAGCTGCGGTAGGCCGGATCACCACTTCCTGCCTTGTCAGGGTGCTGTGAGCACGCAGTGGGCCAATATGTGCTGAGCTCACCTCAAAGCAGCAGGTGCTCAGCACAGGGCAGCCCCATCGGCCCCCTTCCACAGCTGAGAAGACTGAGGCCCCACTGCCCCAGGTCACCAGACAGCACGTGATGTGCTGAGACCCAGACTCTGCTAGGGATGCAGTGCCTCGCACCTCAAAATCCCAAAGGCAGGACCATTCGTCCCATCAGGCAGACAGAGGTGTTGGGGAAGCCTGGGGCTCTAGGAGGGAAGAAACTTGGGTAACGGGGGAGGGAGAGAAGAGAGTGGAGTTCCTGGCTCTGGCCTTCCCCAAAACAAAGTCAGCTCCCTCCGTCTAAACCTCCCTCCAAAGTATTTCATTGCCCAGAGTCAGCTCAGGGCGTGGATGCCACTTCTACGTCTGCCAACAAGGGTCTCCTGGGCGTCTGCCGGGGTGAGGGGTCCAGCCCTCCAGGTCCAAGACTCTTCCCAGAATCAGAACCTGGGAAGGTGGGGTGCTGTGGCTCCTGGGCCCAGACCATCCCTCCCGCCCCACTGCAACCCCGGCCTGAGAGCCAGCACTAAGGACATCCAAGACAGGAGCGCAAACCTGGATCCAGACTGAGCCCCGCCACAGTCCCTGCGTCCAGAGAGCTTTCAGAGAAGATGAGCTGGTGCTCAGCTCTAGAGGGTTATTAGCACCTGGGTCTTAAACAATTGAACTAGAGAGAAAAAAAAGAAATAGAGGAAGGCATCTCAAGCAGGGGGACCCGAATAAGCAAAGGCTCCAAGGTGAGGAAGTAGAGCCTGTGCCCTCAGAGCTGGGTCTGGGGGCCTCATCCAGGGTCCCTCAGAACCCCTGCAGTCACTGCAGTCCAGTCACCCGGTCCCCGTCTGCTCCTGGAACATGCCTGCCTGGTGTCTCCTGCCTCCTTAACTCATGCTGTTCCCTCCACCTGGAACACTCTTCCCTCCCATCCTCTCATCCTCCAACTTCCCACCAGCTACCTTTCACTCCCCATCCGTTCTTCCGAGAAGCCCTCCTACTTTGAGCTTTCAGAGCATCCATCCAGTGCTTCTGAATTCACATCTCTCACCACTTGTGAGCTGGGCAGGCATGGGTATATACTTCTTCTGTGACCGTGCCCACTCCCAGTAAACTATACCTTGATGGAGCAGGACCCTGTCAGACACACAGTGGGTATCAGCAAGTATCTGGGAAGGAATGGGCTTGGTGTTGGAGGATGCAATTCCTGGGTAGTGGGGGTGGGGGTGGCGGTGGGTGCAGGACAGGCCAGAGTTGAGTTTGGGGAAGCCCCATCACAGGCTCTCAGGGCTCGGCTGGCAACTTTTCTCTTGGAAACTGGTCAGGTTTTATTCTGACTGCATGTCAGAATGTTGTAAAAACAGTACTCAGCAGTTTAGAAGGTCTGACGTGGAGTCTGAATACCCCTACTGTTTGACTGACATGGGGAGCCACGGAAGGTATGTTAGCAGGAGACGGGCTAGCTCAGCATCACGACCTGTGCTCAGCCTGTCACAACCCTGTCCCTGACAGCCCCCTCCTGGAGTTCCTGTGGAGCTAGAGAAAGGATCCTGATCCTGGCTTCCAGGCCCAAGCCTCGACCACCTGCTCTAAAGCCCTACCCAGGCCAGGCAGGGCAGGAGGCCAGGGCGGGGAGCCAGGAGATTCCCCCCAGCATACGCGTCACCCTCCCCCCAACACACATACACACACAGTCTCAAAGTAATGAATTAATCAGTATTTACTTGCTACCAGTGAGTCATGGAGTGGAACAATTAGAGTAATTGCTCCGTGACTAATTGCCGGGTCTTCCTCCGTTTTAGACATTTCAGGAGCTCAGAGCAGCTACCATCCAACCTTCCCGAGTTGCCATCTCTGCTCCCACTTACCAGAGGAATAAATCCCCAGGACCCAAAGGGAAGGGGCTAGGTGGTCCCCCACCACCAGCCTCTATGACCCCAGCTTAGCTGGGGTCCCTTGGAGATTTTCTGCTCCATTCTTAGGCCAGCAGCCTCAAGCCAGAGACGTGCAGCATGATGGGGCCTGAGCAGGGGTGGGGCCCAGACTGTTTCTCCCATGCAGAGCATCTTCACTGTCTCTACATCCTTCCAAGCAACTCAGGAAAGTTGAAAGCCCTTTAGCTAGGAGGAAAGGACCTAAGAAGTCTGCAGTCTCAGGGGACCCCCAAACTGGGGTAAAGGTTGGGGGCCAAAATAGGGAGTCCTCATGATTCCACAGTGACCAGCACCACACAGCAGCCCCTAACAACCTGCTCCCAGAAAGGCTTGCACAAATTCAAACCCCCCACCCTTGCAAAGTCACATGAGCCTTGAAATGACATACCCAGAGACACCCTGACACACTCACCTAAAGGCAGCCAGAGAGAGGCAGCCAGAGAGAGGCGGCCAGAGGGAGGCAGCCGGAGAGAGGCGGCCAGAGGGAGGCAGCCAGAGCGAGGCACCGCGTGTTGGCATGCCTTTGGGTGCAAACGGGCACATACATGGGGGGGGTGCAGACACTAAATAGGGGCACACGCGGTGCAGCTCTGAGGCTCAGAAACAAGTATGGAACCTCTTGTGAACCTGTCAGCCTCCACTCAGGTAGCTCTCACCTAGATACTATTCATCCCTAGCTCAGTAGCCATCGACATGACAACCGTTACCATGACGACCATCTCCTCCACGCTAAGGACCAGGAGCTCCAGCTCCCCACAGAGATGCGGGGGGGTGGGGGGGAGGAGGGCGGGGGGAGCAGGAGAGGGAGAGATCCTGGAAGAACAGAGAGAATGACAGGGAGGGGGAGGGCGAGGGACCGGATGGGGACAGAGATGCAAGGACAGAGGGAAGCCGGGGGTCAGAGGGGCAGGGGCAGGGGTGACAGGGAGGAGGGAGTGGAGGGAGGGCTGGGTGTGCAAGAGAAAGAGAGAGAAGGCAACAGTGGGAGGTGGAGGGAGAGAATTCTCTCACATCTTAATTTAGCCTCACGCTCATCAGACACAAAGCTGGGGAAGGGGCCACCTCAGTGATTTTCCAAATCTGCATCCAAGAGAACATTCTTTCCAAATAATGAGCAGCCCCCGGATCAGGTAGAGGGGGTGCCGGCCAACAACCAGGCACCCCTGAGTTCACCCCAGGAAACTTAACCCTGGGACACCTGAGACCTGTGCGGTGGGGGTGGGGTGCAGGATTCCATCGTGCCCACACACCCCCCATGCCTAAGTGCCAGCTGTACCCCTCCCTGGGGGACCAGCGCTCACAGGGCCCTCCCAGGAATGCTATACGGGTGCTGGCAGCAGCTGAAGCTTCCAGGGCTGCAGAGAGGAGGGGGGTTGGGGAAGAGAACCCGGGAGACAGCAGGGAAAGCCTGAAGTCACAAGTACCAGAGGGGGTGATGACAAACAGCCTTTGACCCCCAAACAACCTCTCTATTTGCATAATTCCATGCATAATTAGCATAATAATCTGTACCAATTCCCTTAAAAGAGCACCCAAGTCAAATGCCAGCCTCCCCCAACCTTCTGTGTCCCTTCCAGGTAAACCACACACCCTCCCATGCCTGATAAACATATCCCAAACAAGAGTGCCTGTATGCATGCATGCATGCACACACACACACACACACACACACACACAGTCGTGATCCACATTTACCGACCCCAACCTGTGTACCCACAACTCACAGACAACAGCCTAGCACATTCCACCATGGGCTCACCCATTTGCTGCCCTCCAGCTGCACACACACAGACACACAGTTGCACCCCTCTCCTCACCTAATACACCCCACACAACCTCGGCAAGATCCCACAGCCACACAGGTGGCACACACAGACCCTCCCCATGACCAAGCACTGCTATTCATATTCCCCATGGCAGTGACCCCTTGGACTCTGACCAAACCTCACGACTTGTAAACAACCTTTTTTTCACGCTTGCATCTTCACACTCCCCACACACACAGAGCCCACTGTGGGGCTGTATCTTCTGCTTCCTGCCACTACCTGTCTGGGCCAAGACACCCACCCAGGGGCTCCCCCAGCAGCGGGGGAAACTCCAAGCTAGCTGGGGGAGCTACTGAGGGTCCTCAGGAGGCTCTAGAGACCAGTGCCCACCCTTGTGGAGGCCCCATCCCAGGTCAGGTGCTGGAAGCACTCTAACCTGTGCCACTGGCTTCAACCAGCACCACCTCCCACAACTTCATTATACCCACTTCGCAGAGGCAGGCACTGAGCCCGGGGGTTAGAACTGAGACATGACCATGGGTCCTCAGCCAATGGGTCCTTCCTCCAAACCTTCCAGGTCGCCCCCAATCTGCTGCTCTTCTAGAGTTCCTAAACCTGTGACCCACAGGCCCTGGACAACCTCAGCTCAGAACTACCACCCGCCCACACCATACACATGCTGGCACATGGCAAACACCCCAAATGCTCCCAAATACCCACTGCCCATAAGCTCCACCCATGCGTCCCTGAAAAGGCACCCACGGCACCACACACACGCCCCCCACTAAGAGAACCAGCTACAGGCCCCTGACACCTGCCTCCACTCCCCTCCACACACGCGCACCAGGCACACACCACGCACACACTTTCCCTCCAGGGTACCTACAAGCACGCACACAACACCAGGTGAGATGCGGCGCCTTCCCCAATGGGCACACCCCCTGCCATTTCTCCTCACTTGCCCCTCGTCACCATCTCACTTTATGCTGACCCACAGCCTGACCCACAGAAGTAACTCAGGCTCCCTGCCCCGATGGGACCAGCAGTGATGTGAGCTGCCAGCCACTGGCTCTTCTCCACCCCTACCTGATCCTCTCCATAGGGTTTTAGAGCCACTGGGGTGGGTAACTTCCACCACCATCCCTCTCTAGTGGGGTTGGGAGGAGGGGACGTGTTCAGGCAGAAAGGCAAGGCATCTCCTTCTTCTGGTCCCCAGCCTCCTTCCAAGCCTTCCTTGGAGACCAGAAGTCTAGGCTCTCTCATGCCCAGCACCCCCCTACCTACTCCCCCCACCTCATCATAAGCCTGCCCAGAGAAACAGGATAACATAGAGGTTAAACCAGAATGAATCAGCTCCTCCCCTCACTACCCATCGAACATCAGGCAAGCCACTGAATCTCTTGGCACCTCAGTTTTTCCATCTGTAAAATGGGGATGACAATTGCAGTATGTGACCTGCAGGGGTGCTGTGAGGATCAAAGAAGATCATGCATGTAATAGGTTTAAGGACAGGACCCAACACTGGGAGCTGAATAAAGAAATGTAGCTGGGATTATTGCTAGGTGGATGTTAATATTTCCATTATGAATTCTGAAGATTTTGTCTCACGTAAGCCTCACTGAACTCCTGAGGGGAGTAGAATCAAGACAGTTACACCCAGGCTGCAGATGCGACTATTCCTGCCCAGAGAGCCTAAGTGGGCTTGCCAAAGGCACACAGCAGGGGAGCGCACAGAGAGAGAAAAAAGGAGATGCTGGGGGAGGGGGGAGGAAGGGCGAGTTACAGAAACAGACACACAAATTAGGTCAGCTGGCAGGAGGCCAGGAGCCCAGCACCCTGCACAGTGCCAATCATGCTGCAAAAACTAAGAATAAAATCAAGTGTAATTAATTCTGCGCGCGCTTCCTTCCCCACATTAGCCAGACTTGGGCTGCCCTCTCCTGTGACCAGAGGGCATGCGAGCAATGGTTGGGGGCCCAGCTTTGGGTTCTTGGGTACTTGGGTTCAAGTCCAGCTCTGCTTACTTGCTGGGAGACCCTGGGCAAGTTACTCAACCTCTCTGAGCCTCTGTTTGGTTAAATAATATGTTTTTCATGGAGCTGTTGTGAGAATCAAGCAACATAATGCACCAAAAGCACTCCTGTTGCTCAGCACACAGCTGGCACTTAGTAACTAACCATTTACTATTACTGTGGTACGTCACCCCCAACCCTGACCCCACCTTCAGGCCTGACTGATCACTAAGTTCACTCTCCCTTCTTACAGAGGCGGACACGGAGGCTCAGAGAGGGGTAAGAGAGGGTGGTGGGGAATTAGCCTACGACTCTGCATTCAGAGAGGTGAGGCAATCCATCCAGTAACACACAGTGGGACTTCACACCCGCTCCCAGAAGCAGGGTGGTCTTGACAGAGCCCTCTAGATCCCCAGAGGCTCCATTCCCACCAGCCCCCCACCACCACCGCCCCCGTCCCCAAAAGGCCCTCAGTCCTGTGAGAACTCAATGCCCCTCACGCTCACCAGCTCCAGCCCGGAGACCCGGAGCGTCACCACAGGAATGTGGGCCGGGGCCAGGCTCTGGGCGGCAGGACAGCCAAGGGGGTAACACAATGGAGAGTCCAGACCCGGGAAGGGGGACGCCTCGGTGTCCACCCCGCCACCGTCCACAGCTGCTCTGGCTGGAGACCCAGCAGCCGCCACATTTACTGGCTGCCGGAGGGGTGCAGGGCACAGAGGCTGCGTCGGTGGGAAGGGGCCACGGACCCCAAGTCCCAGGGAGCAGAGGGGCCTGGGGGAGGAGCAGGGGGCACAAAGGCTGAGAAAGCCCCTCTACAAACAACCAGCACAGCCCAGACACACGCCGGGTCCCCCACACATCTCCCCACCTCCTTTATTCCGAACACTCACCCCCAAATCTCCCGCAAGGGTAGCCTAGAGGGTAGGAAAACAGCCCTTTGGGTCCCTCCCCTCTCAGCCAGCTGCTCTGCAAAGAGACATCTTGAGAGCAGAGCCTCCCCACGCCACAGCCGCATTCCATCAGCTCCATCACCTTCTCCACTACCCACCCCTGCGCTCCCAACCATCCTCCCCAGAACCCCCTCCCCACGGTGGCAATATTCCTCATCTACACTGGACCAGAGAGCGGGCAGCATTCTGGCTCAGGTGACCACAGCCTCCCAGACCCAGACAAGCCACCCCCCACCCCCCACCCCCCTACCCCTGTCTCTGCCATTTCCGAGTCTCATTTGGAAATGAACCAGGGCTTGGAGCTCTAAGCTGCCTTTCTGATTCGGACACTCTGGGTGCCCAAGAATTCAGCCCTTGGGTCAAAGAGAGCCAGGGCAGTGTTATTCATAAGAGAGAAAGTGAGGAAATAACCTACTTTCCCAACATCATGGGACTAGTTAAAGAACTTAGGAAACAACCATGACGTGGAATATTATGCAGCTATCAATAACTGTGTTTTCACAAATCCACACTGTCTAATCAGGTCGTTAAAAGGCATAAATGCATCACAAAAGGGTTTTTTTAAAACTCATTTCAAAGAATATGCAAGGACATGGGGAAATGTACACTCTGGTTGTCAGGAGGCAATGCGGCATGACTGTTGATAGGATCATACAAACAGTTCTGTCTCTCAATACCTGGGTGACCTTGGACAGGTACTTAACTCTGTCAGCCTGGTTTTCCCACACAAAGATAATAACCACCTCGTGGGGTTCACTGTAACAGACTTAGGGTGCCCACACATTAATGAATTACTCGATAAATGTTGGCTATTTAGTACTATGATCATCATTAAGTTTAAAAAATAGGTTAAAGGGAAAATATGTAGAACTTGATCCTGGTAATGAACATTACCAAAAGTTCATTTGGCAATGAACTCAATACCAAAGTGTATTTCTAAACACTGAATTCTACTAAAGGTTCCCAGGGGGCTCTCTCTGGGTGGTGGGATTATAAGTAGTTTTTCATTTCTCACTCAGGATCTGTTTGAATTTTCCAAATTTTCTACAATAAATTCAGAGTACTTTTGTTATTAGAAATAGCATGCTCTGAGTTCCCCTGTCTGCCGTTCCCTGGTTCTCTGAAACTCCTTGGCCCCAGTCATTCTGCCGAGACCCCTGTTGGGGCTGGTCATGAGTTACGAGCAAACAGAGGAACCAGCAGAAAGGAAATGAACACAAAAGCCTCCGAGGGAGCTGGCAGGCTGGTGGCCCAATGCCTACAGAGCTGCGTCTCACTGCAGACTGGCTGGCTTGGCAGGGCCCAGCTCCCTCCCCCGGCATTGACCGGCAGGCAGCCACGGTTGGCTTACAGCTATCGGAGATCAGACATCTCAACCAGAGGCCACCCGCCAGCTTCTTCCAACAGCCTAGTTCCCACCCTGCCAGCCCCAGGCCCTCTCCGTTGTCACCTACACCAGGACAGAGGGTGACAGCACAATCTGGGAAGAGCAGCCTCCTCCTCGACCCAGGCCTGGGACGCCCCTGTCACCGCTCCATCCATCAGGCCGCCCGCCCTCTAGCGTCACCCTCTCAGCCACCCTGACTCACCCTGCTCAATTATTCCTGTCCCCAGGCTTGTGTCTGAGAGCAGGACCACCCACTGAGGCCCCCAGCTGCCCAGCCCGCATGCTCCTCCCACACTGAATCCTTTGTGGATTCCCTCCAGGCCTTGCACGTGCTATTCCTGCTTCCTGGAACACTCTTCCACAGCTGTGCCCAGCCAGCAACTACTAGACCAGCCAGCCAGGACAAGCAGTACGTTTTATGAAGCATCTCCTGGGTACCAGGTACTATTATAGATACCCGGGCTCCTGCGAGCCACAGGACAGGGACACGCTCAGCAAGCTCTGGCAGCTCAAATACTGCCTCCCCTGCGAGGCCACCTCCTGCCAACCACCTGCCTGTTCTGAAGTGGGAAGTCCCTTCTTGTGGATCTACCTCCACTGAGTTGTCATTTCCGGGGGCAAGGGGCCACAAGCGTCTCCCGTCACTCCAGTGGGTCCCTTCTACCAGACCTCATGGAACCCACTAGGCCACCCTGGGAAGCAGATTCTACTGTCCTCATCTACAGATGAGGAGACTGAGGCTGTTAAGCCACCAGTAGGGACACAATGGGATTTTTTTTTTCCCTGACCATGAGCAACAGTTATAGCTCCCACAGAGGGTGCACGCACTTAATATACACACCTGGCCTCATTTCTCTTCACGAACATCTTACCAGTAGGGATTATTAGCCCCATTTCACAGATGGGCAAACCAAACTTCAGAGAAGTGAAACAACTAGTCCAAAGTCACACAGCAACTAGGGCCAAATATGAACCGTGGATTAGCTGGACCTGCACACCTGCCTCCACCCCTCACCAGGAAGTTCCTCAAGGTGGGGGGCGAGGAGCAGGGGCAATGCGGGAAAGCTTCAGAGTCTGCACACCGCCCCCCACATCCAGCCCAGCACCCTGCACACAGAGAGACAGACTAGGAACGAGAAGAAATGGAAAGTAAGTCCTGTTCCCACGACAGGTGACCCAGCTCAGGTGAGCATCCCACCCACCACCCCACGACTCACCAGCAGGTGCCCCTGGGATTGAGTCTCCAGGCTCTGCAACTGACCCTGCCAACAGACTCAGCCCTGGCAAACATCTCCTAGACTGACTGACAAAAACCCATCCTGACTTCCAGAGAGCCCTGGTCAGGTTCCATCACCTCACTGGGCCTCAGTCTGCCCCCCCACAAAATGGGATGATGATACCCAATGTACCAAGACTCCAGCTGTGACACGCTGAGCAGTTACCAGGCAACTAGTAAGTATTGGGGCATGACCCAGTGTTCCTGCTCAAAGCTCACCTCCTCAGAGTGGTCCTCCCTGACCCCCAGCTCCATCCACATAACCTCCCCACATGTCATCACTCTGTCAACACCAGGCTTACTCCTCATAGCCCACCGCAGACTGAAATTAGCTTGTTTATTTATTGACCTTCTTGTCTAATGCCTACTCCCCCTCGAAAAGCTCCTGGGGGCAGTGGCTGGGACACAGTCGGCCTCCATCAATAGTCATTCCCTGAATACTGTGAATGGGATCATCCCTACAGACCCGCTTCACCCATTTCTCTAATTACTATAGGCAGGGCCCTCTCCTCTGGCCTCCGTCTCCTCATCCATAAAACCAGATGGGTGGACAAAGTTCTCTCCGATCCCTCCAAAAGCCAACCAGGGCTCCAACTCATCTAGGAGGAGGGAAGAGAGACAGAACTGATCCCAGCTGTTTGTCATAAAATGAACATGCAAATTATATGCAAAACATGCAGAAGAGCAGGTTCCCAGTGGAGCC
This sequence comes from Bos grunniens, assembly GCF_055505025.1. Lineage (NCBI taxonomy): Eukaryota > Metazoa > Chordata > Mammalia > Artiodactyla > Bovidae > Bos > Bos grunniens. The sequence continues at coordinate 14,347,353 of NC_141166.1, forward strand.
TGCAGTTCTGGTCCCTTTACAACCAGGTGTGGGCTGGGAGGGCTGGAGCATTTACTGAGCACCCACTAAGCGCCAGGCCCCTTACGGACGGGACCAGGCAGAATGGGCCTCCTTACTCCATAGACTCAAGCCAGTCAACCTGCTGGAAGTGACAGAGAACTCAGCTGGCAAAGTCAGGATGGAGTTGAGGGGAGCAAGGCAGGTGGGATGGGGAGCTTGTAGTAGGGGAGGGACTGGGAAAGCAGAGAGAGACCCCAGTGCAGTGTGTCTGGTCCTCACCCCACAGAATGAGACCTCAAGAAACGCAAGCCCACAGGGCACAGGGTGCTTCTGCCCTGTCTTAAGGGCCACCTGAAGCCAGAGCCAGAGGTCACAGGGACTTGGCCAGCCCTGGGGATCCTCTGGGACTCCAGAAAACCAGACAGACCCTGCCAGTGCTTCCAGCTGTGCTGGGACACCATACCGCTCTGCCATCCCCCTCAGAGCTGCCCCAGGCATACACTAGGCACACACCACACACACATGAAATGTGCCCCTCCGGGAGTGAGTGTGCAGCCTCCTGAGGAGTCTGGCTGTGGTCTCCCTCACCCTTCCATTTGCCAGGGTATTTAGAACCAGCACAAACTCACACACGGTGGAGATGCAACTCCCTACCCCCAGCCCAGGATGATTCCCCTGGCTTCTGAGCGGCTCCATGGGATAGAACAAGCTAGGCTCCATATGAGTCATGGGGACCTCAGGGGCCCTCAACACCATTGCCTAGACAAGAAACTGAGGCACAGAGCAAGGAGTCAGGAAAAAAAACAGGAGGAGGCCTGCCTGGGCCACATTTGCTGCCAGGGCCACTGTCAGCCCAAGATGACACGCTGTGAGATTCGCCCCAGCCCTCACCCTCATCTCCTGGGTCCTAGGAGACAGGTGGGACCTCATCTCACAGTAAGCAGGGGCTTTGAAGCTAGACTGCCTGGATCCAAATCCCAGCACTGGCCCTCAGCAGCTGTGTGACCCTAGGCAAGAAAGTACACCTCTCTGAGCCTCATTCTCTTCTACAAAATAAGCAGAGTGATAGCACCAATCTCAAAGGGTTGGAAACATTAAATGAAGTGATCCAAACAGACAGCTAAAGCCTAGCTACCTCTCGGCTGGGTGACCTTGGGGCAAGGTGCATGGCTGGAGCCTCGGTTTTCCCATCTGCAAATGGGCCAACAGGATAGCCCAGAAGGTCATGAGGACTGAAGCAAAGGTTCTGACAGAGTCTGCAGTCAGAGCACAAGGAGTTCTTTCTCTTTCCCTCTGCACACAGAGGCCCCGTGATTCCTGACCGCCCTCAGCTTCTCCCCTTGATAATCGTGACCTCCTGTCACTAAGCGCATGGAGGTTTTGACAGCTATGGTGCTGTTAAATCTTCTAAACAACTCAAGGGATAAATTTCCTTCTCAATTTTGCAGTGAGCACCCTGACTTGTCAAATACAGGTGTTCTAAAATACCTGAGGCATGAATGGATGCAAGAATAATGTGATCAGAAAGTCAGAAGATAACAAGTAGTGGTGAGGATGTGGAGAAGTTTGAACCCTCAAGTACCACGGTGGCGATGGAAGATGGTTCCGTCACTCTGGAGCACTGTCTGGCAGGTCCTCAAAAGGTTAAACATAGTTACCACCATATGGCCCAATAATTCGACCCCTAGGACATATGTTCATACATCCAAGGGAAGTGAAAACATATGTCCACACATTTTAAAAATATCAGCATTATTTGTAACAGCTAAAATAACCCAAATATCTGTCAACTGACAGAAGAAAAAAAAGTGATGTGTCCAAATAATGGCATATTATTCAATTAAAAAAGAAGTGAGGTCTTGATACGTGCTACCACATGGATGAACCTTGAAAATATATGCTGAGAGAAAGAAGCCAGTCACAAAAGACCACATGCTATATGATTCCACTAATATTAAATGTCCAGGATAGGCAAATCCACAGAGACAGAAAGTAGATTAGTGATTGCTCAGCATTGGGTGATTGGGGGGAATAGGGAGTGATGTTAATAGGTATAGGGCTTCTTTTAGGGGGTAATAAAAATGAATGATATTGGGGGTGGTTGCAAACTGTATATACACTAAAACCCCTTTAATTATATGTTTTCAATGGGTGGATTGTACAGAATATGAGTTAAATCATAATAAATCATAATAAAGAGAAGAATGAATGTATGATGGCCATTCAGAGAGGGTGAGATACTTGCCCCGGGTCACACAGCAGAGCCTCGACTCAAATGCTTAGATGGTAGAGGAGGTGAGCCTTATCCTGAATCACCTCCTCACCTTGTTTAGTAAACCCTAACTAAGCCCCAGGTTAGCCTCCCCAGCCCCGACCTCTGAAGGGCAAACACTGATTCTGCAGACCACAAGTGGGACAGCCCCAGCACAGCAGCTGCCTCCCCTGCGCTTGTCAAAGGCTACTTTGTCAGGTGGGGCCACTGGAAGGGGCAGGCTCAGCCAAGAGTGACCCAGAGGAGGCAGACGGCCCAAACTCAGGCTGGCTGCCACCTGCATTGCCAGACCCAGTGTCCCCAGCTCCAGCCTTCGGTGGTGCCGGGATGTCCCCACTTGGACCCTCTGGGCAAGTGGTTGGCCCCTGGCTGCCCTCAGGAAGAGACCTGAAGATACGCCCCTGCCAGGGAAGGGGTGAGGAGGACGGAGGGTCCCAGCGGCGACGAGTCTGAAGATGAGTCCGTCTGCCTCTGCCCCTGTGTGTCTGTCTAGGACTGTGGGAGGACAGACAGGTCGCGGGGCCCACCCCACGCCCCGTCCCGCCCTGCCTGCACGCGGCTCCCAGGCACCCGCCTCCCCCCAGCCCAGCTGGCAGCCGCCGAGCCCCAGGCTGGTTTCCACTCCCTATTCGCTGCACAGAGGGCCTCTGACAGGTGTTTGGCGTCCCCCAAACCCCAACCAGGATGAATCCAAGTTTGAAGCCCACGCTGCCTGAGTTCCCAGCCTCCGGTTCACCACCTCGCCATCCCCATTCCCCGTCTGGTCACTGAGAGGGGAGGAGGGCCCCTCAGAGCTCAGGCTGCAGGGCAGGGGGCCACAACAAACCCAGAGGGTGGGGGGAACCAGGAACCCCATGGGGACCCCCCCCCAGCTCTCTGTCTCAGCTGTGGGTGGAGGGAACCAGAGAAAACCCCAGCATCCCCCTGTCATCGCCCCAGCATCCTCACCAGCTTCCTACCAGTCCAGGGCACCCTGGTGTCCAGCCAGCCCATCCCCAGGCCCTGCCATAGGCTCTGCCCCCCTCCTGAGTTCAAATGAAGTCCAAACACCCACAGGGTTCTAGGGACCCTGACTGCCCAGCCCTCATGAGCCCCACAATCCAAGAGGGAGACACGTCCTCCTCTTCTCACTTAAACATGACTCCCAGGCCAAAAACTCCGTCAGCTGACCCATCAAACCCTCTGCAGACAGGCTCAGAGGCCCTGTTCTGGGCGTCTGCCATCAGAGCCCCAGTCATACCAACTTGGTCCCCCTCCGCACAGCGGGGGCTCCACCACGACCAGCCCCACACCAGAGCAAGACCCCAGGGACGTCCAGATGAATGCGCCCAAATGGTCCAGCCCTGGAGCCAGAGCAGACAGAGCCCGTGGGAGAAAGGACTGGACTGGAAAAGTCAGGCTCACAGATGGACACGCGGCAAAGGGCTGTTCCCAGGACCAGCTTGCTCCCCAGACCCCAGGTGGCTGTCACCTCTGCCGTGACAGAAGCCTCTCATGACCACGGCCCCCACGATGACCGCTACTGGCCGCCAGCTCTGGGTGCAACAACATGCTGGCTGGACTCTGAGCCAAGGAAACCCACATTCTCAAAACCACCCCACAGCTGCCCAAGGTCACCCAGCTGACGAGCAGTGGTCAGAGTCTGAAACCAGAACCACCCTCTTTCCGCCATTATCACAGCCACCCCTTAGAGACCCACACGGACACATCCAAGCGGGCCAGGCTAGGAGGACTCTGCCTGCACAACCTCAGTGCCCCTCTATGGCGCCCTGGGCAGTATGCATGGCCTTCCCTCCCACGGCGCGCTGGGGACAGTCTCAACTCTGAGCTGTGGCCCACACTGACCCCTCCCAGGCTGCCTGACCTGACAGCGGTTCTCAACAGGAGCACTGCAGACGCCGGGGTGGGACAGTTCTCCCGGCCCTGTAGCAGCCCTGACCCCCACCCAGTAAATGCCACCAGCAGCACCCCCCATACTGTGACAATCCAACGTGTCCTCGTGCACCTCCGAATGCCCCAGGCGCGGACACCTTCGAGGCCCAGCTCAGCCCCCACTTCCTCCCCATCCCACCCTTGTCTCAGTGACCACCTTCCTCCCCACTCAGGACCCCAAATTCAGCATCTCCCAGTTGGGCCTCATTTTCCTGCTTGGTCCAGAAGGCTCCAGCCAGAAACAGGGTTCCCAGAGGTCAGAATGCCCAGAAGGCTTCCCACTGAGACCCCAGCAGGCAGGTGGTTAAATCAAGGGACTGCCTTCCCTGGTCTGACACAGCTGTCACTCTCCCTGGAGACACACCAGCCACACCCCTGGCTGGCCTCCTCAGCAGGTCTGCACCCCAGGGTTGGTAAATTCCATGTAACCAAGTCTCAGATGGAACCCAAGCTCTGAGCTCTGTGGCATCCCTGGAGGTCAGGCAGAAGACACAGCTCTGCGTCCCCTGCACCCGCCCCCGCCCATGCCTTAATCACCTCTAAGGAGGCCGGCTGACCAGCTGCCCCTTTGGCCTGGGCTCCCTGGACTCTGGGATTAAGAGCTGGGATTAAGGACGGACACATTCCTGGTAGTTTAGAAGCCCAGCAACCCATGTACATACGTGTGTGTGTGTGCACGCGCGTGTGCAGGAAGTCATGAGGAGGCACGCAGGTGGCACTCGAAGGGGCATTTCTGGACAGGCGTGCAGCTGCATTTGTGCGCACACACCTTCAGGCTGTCTTGGTTGGGCTGAGATGCCTGAGATGTGGGCCTAGATGTGCTCTTGTGAGCACAAGGGCTGTCTCTGTGCGTGGTTCACGTGCACTAGGGGGAGCGTGTATCCCTGTTTCTGAGTGCCTGCATGTGTCCACATACATGGGTCTGTGTCTCCACACGTGTGCGCAGGACAGGTGTGTGCTCTTCCACACACACAAATGGGTCTGCATGTGCTTCCACCCGTGCATCAATCCCCCCACCCTGAGGTGGGAGAGCGTCCCCTAACTTCTGCTGTCCTCCTGGGAGCTGCTAATACCCATGGCCACCCCAGGTCTTGGAAGCACGCCCCCTTACAGCCGAGAAAGGGGGCTCCTGATTCCCCTAGCCTCACATCAGAGCCACCGAAACAGCTGATGGCAAAGGAGCAGCCACAAACCTCCTTCCTACCCACGGGGACCCCTGGGCCCCTCGTGCACCAGCACACACACAGAGCACCACACGCACCCACAAACCCAGCCCTTCACCCGAACCGAGAGAGAAATGTGACCTTAGATCCACACAGATAAAGGATCACCCGGGCACAACCACAGCCTCGCACGCAGCCCCCAGACACAGACTGGATCTGAGATTGTCCCCAACGAGTGCTCCAGCTTCCCGTCTCACGGAACAACAGAACTCAGCCAAGCCAGGGCTCAGCTCCCTGGAGGAGACGTTCTGCCTCTCACTGCTGGGGATCCTGAACACCCAGGCTCCGTCTCTGGGCACCACATCCTCACCCAAACAGCGCAACCAGGGGCTCACTTCCTGTGGCCCTTTGTCCAGGAAACTACGCTTCTGGAGGGGAGGACAAAGGGAACGGGTGGGGGTGTGGGGTTCCTGGGCCCAGAGGGTGCGGAGTCGAGTCGCCCCTCTTGCCCTGACCCTAAACACCTCTCGGCCCCCAAAGACTCCTGTCCCCCTTCAGGTCCTACCCTCTCTGGGTCGCAGTCAGAGAGATGGGAGGTTCCAGGGAGGGAATGAGGCAGAGCCCTCGGGGGAACCAGGGCAAGAGGAGGGAGACAGAAAAGGATGGAGGGAAGGGGAGGTACATACAGTGGACAGACGGAGAGACAGAGGAGGGGGTGGGCAGGAGATGGGGGGCGCCGGGAGATAGAGGAGAGAGCAGGAGGAGCTCCCATAACCAAGCCTGAGCCTTGGGTAGTGAGGCAGCAAGTGCCCACTGCTCCCCACTGCCAGCCCCCGCTCGCCTCTTCTCCAGGCTTGGGGATCACAGGAGCAGGGCGCTGGGGAGAAAGGAGGCGGTGTGACAGCAGGGGAGAGCCATGAGGAGGCTGAAAAGAGGAGGGAACAATGTAGCAATGTCTGAATTGAGGGAAAGGAAGGAAACATAAGTGTGAGGCCGACCAGGGAGATGATGTAATGGTCGGGCAGCTGCTGCAACCATGTATCCAGGTGAGGGCTCCAGGGACTTAAGGATGGAACCCTGTGGGGAGCCAGACACTGTAAAGCTGAAGTCACAAAGCTCAGCAGTGGATCCTATTGCTTGTAGAAGAGCGGTGCCTGGGACTCTAGAACGGGGAGGCAGGAGGGAAGGGGCTGAAGAAGGGCTCACTGTGCTTGGGAGCTGGGAGGAGAGGTTGGTAAATGATCCCCAGAGAAGGGGACATCTGTGCTAGGTTTTGGAAGATGAGTAGGAGTTTGCTGGAGAATAACAGTCCATGGAGAGTGAAGAGCATGTGGGTAGACTGGAAAGCCAAAGACGTAACCTTGTACTCTGTGCTCAGGGAATAGCCAGGAGTCTTGGGTGGTAGAGCGATGTGGGGCAAAAGGATGAGGCTAGAGAAGCACCCTGAGAGCACTGAACGGAATCAGTCTGGCATAGGGGCTTCCCTGGTGGCTCAGAGCATTAAGCCTCTGCCTGCAGTGCGGGAGACCCGGGTTCGATTCCTGGGTCAGGAAGATCCCCTGGAGAAGGAAATGGCAACCCACTCCAGTACCCTTGCCTAGAAAATCGCATGGACGGAGAAGCCTGGTAGGCTACAGGCCACGGGGTCGCAAAGAGCTGGACACAACTGAGCGACTTCAGTTTCAGTTTCTTGAAGAGGCTAGGAAAGGCTTCCTGGGAGAGGTCAGTGGGAGCTGGGCCTGCAGTCTTCGCACAAAGAGACAGGTAAAAAGAAGAGACACGGTCCTGCCTGGGAGTCAGGAGACATAGTTCTTAGTCCCAGCTCAGCCACAGCCTTGCTGTGTTACTTCACACAAGTCACTGTGCCTCTCTGAGCCTCAACTTCCTTGTAGGTTAAACAAAAAGGTTGGACTGTGCTGTGCTTGGTTGCTCGGTGTGTCCAACTCTGCGACCCCATGGACTGTAGCCCACCAGGCTCCTCTGTCCATGGGGATTCTCCAGGCAACAATACGGGAGCGGGTTGCCATGCCCTCCTCCAGAAAGGATGAACTGCTAGCTCTCAAAGGACCCAAGGGAATGAGGTCATTCCCTTGGCCTCAGTTTCCCCTTCAGGACCATGAAAAAGTTGGACAACAGTGTTTCCAAGGCCCTTCCAGCGCAAATCATCTTTAGTCCTCTGATCTTTCCCCAGTGTGGGCTGGCCTCAGCCCACGGCCCAACCCAAACAGAAAACACGCAACGGAGAAGGCCCATACAGAAGCCAAGAGCCCAAAGCCTGGGCCAGGGCTCCCCCACAGCGTCCCCACAGGCTCGCCCAGCAGGACCTGACTGGCCTTAAATTCATCCTTTCAGGGCACCACCCTTCACAGTTCGTAGCACACACGGTAGCCTGGAGCAGCGCTTCTGTACCGGATAGACTCTGACACTAGACCAGTGGTGTGGCTTAGTCACCAAGTCGTGTCTGACTCTTGCAAGCCCAGGAAGACTGCTTGGGTTCAAACCCTAGCAAGTGTGCCACTTACTGGCTCTGTGATCTTGGACATATTTTTCAACCTCTCTGTGCCCCAATTCTCTCTTTTGTAGAATCAAGGTGGTAATGGTGCCTCCTTCGTAAGCGTGTAAGGATTAAGTGAGCTTTTATACATAAGACATTAGGCAGGGTGTATCACACGTGGCAGGCCCTCAGCAGGCATCATTCAATATTAACACTACCACATCCATGCTCTCGTTGGCATCACACACCAGCCCCCCAGGGCAGGATGGGGCTGCACCTATTTTACAGACCAATGTCCTCTACCTTGAGGATGGAACCCAATCCAATGCCTTGCTTTGGACTCAAAGCCCACCTTGTGAGCCACTGGGGTCTCCCATGCCAAGGCACTATGGTGTTCAAATGTTCTGCCCAAAAACATCCTGTGGCACAGGGCCAGGCACCCAGGAGGTGCCCAGTGAATGTCCGTTAAATGCAAGAAGCAACACACTCTCGTTAGAAACAGCACACCCTCCAGCAATGGCTCCCCACCCCGCAAGGGAAATATGTTCCCACTTTCACATATGGCTCCCTTCCCCCAGCTGGGAGTTGCTGCCTTTAACCACATTTCAGTTCCCTATTATACCATGACCTTTCCCACCTCTGAGCCTTTGTCCATCTTGATCCCTCTGCCTATCAATCTGCTGCCATCCTTCAAGGCCTGAAACAAAGGACACCTCCTCCAGGGAGCCCTCCCTGATTCCCTAGAGCCAAAAACCAACTTCTCTTTCCCCTGACTCACTTCCTCACCCCCTCACCTAACTGGAAGCTTCCTGTGGTCAGGGACCAGGCTGAGCCCCCTCAGAGTTCCTAGTGCTCAGCACAAGCCAGACACAGAAGGGACATCAGTAAACAGCAGCTAAAAGTGACTGGCAGGTCAGCAGCAGAGTACGGACAAGACCTCAGGCACTGGACTCCCTGCCCAGGAAACTCTCTGCCCAGGAAACCAGACTCGCAGCCCAGCCTCCAACTGGCCTGGATCATGTCCCAGAGGCCAGGACAGAAGACGGTGCTCAGCGTGACGGGCGAGGAAAGGGCACCTCCTACCCTGGCCCAGGAGGAACGACAGACAGACCACCTGAAGGACGCAGGCCTCCTGTCCTCTGCCCAGCCCAGCCGGCCTGCCCTCTCTTCCCAGCTGGGCTACCCCAGGTCGCTCCTGCCCTCTCTGGCTTCGGGTCTTTCTGAGAGTCCCTCAAATGTGAAGACTGGAAGAGCCACTGGCACCCAGCCCGACTGCCCCACTTTGCAGACGTGAAAGTAGATGCTGGGGATGGGGGTGGGAGGTGGGAAGTTGCCCCATAGTCATAGGACAAGCCTGAAGCAGGGTCACTCTGAGACACAACAATCTTAGGCAAAGTATAACCATTAAAACAAGTAAAATACAAGTAACTATTCAGCAGCAGCTTCCTTTTAACTAGCTGCTAACTCATTAACTAGCTGCCCCTCCCCCAGCACTGCTCCTCATCCCAGCCTAGTGAACAAGACGTTACTGGCCCAGGTGACAGAGGAGGAGAAAAGGCGAACTCAAGGAGTCACGTGCCCAGATTCACGAAGCTTCTGTGGCAGAGCTGGGATTCGAACCCCTCGGGGAGGGAAGCAGGGCCTCCTCCCTGCTTCTCTTCAATGCCTGCCCTCACATGGACACAAACCCACCAAACAAGGCTCACCGACAAGAGGCAGGACACACACGAGATACCCCTGCACACCCATAGCCGCCGGCACAGGGCCAGACCTTCAGCAAGTGCTCAATTCACGTTTGCAGAATGAACAGAGTAGTCCATCAAGAGACAGGCCCAAAGCCGCCTCGGCCTACCCTAGCAAACAACAGGGCATCTCAGGAAGCACACTCCGGCAGCTTGTTAACTGTCTCACCTGAAACACACTGCCTAAGCTCTTGGGCCTCTGTGTCACCATGTGCAAAACGGGGTAACAATACCTACCGCGTAGTCTCGTCGTAAGAACTGGGATAAAGCAGGTTAGGCACGTGGAACTGCCTGGTGCATTGCACGCGCTCTGTAAGGACTGGCCACTATCGCTATCACCACTGCACCTGGCTCCCCAACAGCAGAGCAACTTGAGGGCAGGAACCAAGTAAAACTCAGCAGCGGACACCTCCAGCGCACCCTCGACGGCAGCCTGGCCATGAGGAGTCGCAGTAAACATATGGTGGATGAGCAAACGGTGGGGACAGACATGGGCGCCTGCTCTAGCCATGGACCCTGGAGAGGGCGGCAGTATCTGGGTTCTGCCAGACACCCCAGGAAGTAAGAATAGCCTTCCCCTGCTCCCAATATAACTCCCACCCCCACCTCTCCAGGAGCCTTGCCTGCTCAGTCCCCACACGGCCCCCCAAACCCCAGCCTAGGGAGGCAAGACAGGCCTAATGAGCCACCCGCAGCCCCCTGGTGCCCGCAGTCGAATTGGCAATCAGCTTGCTGCAATTAGATTTCTGAGATCCTGCTGGTGATTGATTCTAAATTACCCTTATTAAAGTCTGGGCTGGTGAGCAGAGCTTGGAGGGTGGGGGAAGTGGGGGTGGGATGGGGGTGGGGCCTGGCTGGCAGCACAGCGGGGTGCAGAGTTCTGGGAGGGCTTGGGTTGAGGCTGACCCCAGAGGGAAGCAAGCCCATGGCCCATCCCAGAAGTGGGGTATAGGCCCTAATCAGTACTATCCCCCACGCCCAACTCCCACCCCTCAGATTTCTCCCCAGCACCCCAAACCCCCAACCCTCATCACTCATCTCAGAAAACCTTGCTCCTGGAGGAGTGTGATGACCAGGTTGGCAACAGGACAGACAGAATCCAGAGTAGGTTGAAAAGCAACCAAACACCCAGCTTCACCAGCACCCAGGCATGTAAACCCTGGCAGGTGACTTGACATCTCCAAGCGTTCTTCTAAAGGGTGGAATGCTACCAGCGTCAGAAGGCTCAAGGAGACCACAGGCTGGAGAATCAGCCCCAATCCTTGGGCAAGGCCCCAGGCCAATCTCCAAGCCTGAGGACTCCCATCTGTGAGCCTGGAAGGCTGCCGGGCTGATCGTCTCTTTAAGGCTCTTCCATCCCTGAGGTCCTATGTAAACATCAACAGTCACCGACTCTGGGCCAGGATGTGTGTGATAAATGGAACGCAGCTGAGGGGCTCCCCAGCCAGGAGGAAAGGGAGAGGGCCCGGTGTCAGCTTGTTCTGGGCCATACCTCCAATAGCAAGGTCTCTCTGGGGTTCCGGGACTAGAAGGGCCTGAAGAGTCATCAAGTCTGATCTACTACCTCCAGACTGGACCACAGGCTGCCAACAACAGCTCCAAAGAACCAAAGTCCCAGTGAACTCAGCATGAGGCAGCGGGAAAGTGCTTCCTCTAATCCGGCCCCAGCCCTGCCTGTTGCAATGGGGAGTTCTCGCCCAAGTTCTCCCTCCTAGGGCAGCCCCCACCCCCAGGGCTCTACTTTGGGTCATCCATGATCCTTCAAACCTGGTTCCCACACTCTCTAAGAGAAAACCTTATCTCCATCCCCCTCAAAAGCAATTCTTCAGTGAGACCAAGAAAGGCACAGGAAAAGAGCAAGACCAAAGCAGGTAAGTGGGAGAGATCGCTCTTTGTAGGAGGAGCCCACTTCTTACCAGGCACCTTATTGTTCTGTATTCTCTTTCTCAAAGAACTCTGAGGCAGAGGTACTCTTAGCTCCTTTTAAAGAGGAGGCAACTGAGGCTCAGAGAGGTTAAGTGAACTTTCCAAGATCACACAGCCAGAAATCAGCAGAAGCAGGATCTCAGCCCTGGTCCAGTGGGCTCTGGGGCCCCTGTTTCTTTCACTACTTCATGCACCCTCAGGTTTGGAGACCACCCCCCAAAAGAGACATCATCAAGGCCCAGGTGGGGACCCAGGGATGGGAAGAAGGCAGACCTCAGGCAGCTGGGGCATGGAGAACATTCTCCACTAGGTATAAAAGGCTGCCACAGGCATTCCCCGCCCTCCACCCTCTGCAGCCAGGTAGGGAAGGGGCCAGATCACTTGACAGGGGCCACCCTCACCCCATCCCCCAGCCGGGCCCTCAGCCATTGCTGCTCAGACTCCCCCTGTAATCACGGCTTCCTGTTTGGCGCTGAGACTAGGCCTGGTCAGTGGGGGGAGGGGAGCGGACGCCCCTCTGGCCAGGGCCTGCTCTGGAGGGAAGGAGGGGGGCCGGAAGAGAGGCTGACCCAACCTCCTGGAATCTTGGGAGGCTGGGAGCCAAGGCAAGAGGAGGGGGTGTCAGTCAACAAATGTTTACTGGGCGGGCGCTGGCCTGATGTTCCCAGGATGCAGTGGAATGTTAGGGGAACAGCAAGACTCGCCAGGTGGTCCAGCCCAGACCCTGTTCTCTGCTTCAGGGGGCAGTTGCGGGGTGATCAAGGGCCTGGACCCAGGGACAGCTCCTGGCTCCAGCCACCCCGCCTCCCCACCCTATCCCCGACACAAAATCACAGGGCTCCAAGCAGCTGGGCTGGAGCCCAGAACCACAGGGCTTCTGTCCCACCCAGATGTGGTGGCCACGCCTCAGTGTTCAGACCACAGGCCCCCACCCCCACCCCCCATGGCCCCCTGGCGCCTCCCGGCCCACAGGCACACGCTTGGACCCAGCAGGACTCTCCCAGTCTCACTATCCCTCAATGTTTCACCCCAACTCACCTCCACAGGAGACAACACAGAGCCCCAGTCTGGGCTCCAAAGTTCATGGTTTTGGCTTCCTCCCTTCCTTCACTCATTCACTCTTCATTCATTCAAACCATTCCATTCTGGGCCAGGCACAGTGCTGGCCATGGGAAGAGCAAAGAGCAAGGTAGTCAGAGAGCCTCCCCAAGGTGCTCACGGTCTATCCAGAAAGTGTCTGACCCTTCTCCAGACTGCTGTGTGACCTCCAAGTCACTCCCTCTCTCTGAGCCTCCGCCATTCAGGCCAGAGGGACCCGTATGTGTAAGAGGACCAGGACTCAGGGATGGGGTGATAGGGACATAGATCGGGATTCCACACAACTTTCTAAGAGTCAGAGAGGATCAAAGGCAGGCCTGGTCATCTGTGCAGACAATCAGCCCCAACACTGGGGGCATCCAGTGGGTGTCCCGGGGGCATGTTAACTTTTTAGACCCTGAGGCTAAACATCCTGAGGCTCTAAACATTCCCCTCTCCTGCGCCATGGTCACATGACTCAGACACAAGCCTCTCTCCCCTACCCCTGCATCTTGTTGACTGCCTGTAGTTTATAAAGCTCTCCCTTGATTCATCCCCCAAGACCCTCAGAAGAGCTCACTTACAGATCACGGAGCCTTGAGAGGCGGTGGGGGAGCAAGGGCTCCAGAGCCAGACCTTTCCCCCACCGACCACACGTGTAGCATCACCGCGCCAAGGCTACAGAGAGAATTAAAAGAAAAAAGACAGGGGGCATGCCTGGCCCAGAGCCTGGCAAGGAGCAGGCATTCATGAAGCAGGTAATGTAGGCATAATTTGGGAGTAGGGATGGCTAAAAGAGAAGTAAGAACCTTGCCCAGGATCACATGGCAAGAGAGATTGAAATCAGGACTGCAACCCAGTTCTATTAGCCTGCCAGGCCCTGGCTCAATCCTGCTCTGCCACTTTCCAACTGCGTGACATTGAGCAAGCTGCTTAACCTCTCTGTGCCTCAGTTTTCCCCATCTGTAAAATGGGGGTTCTAACAACTCCTACCTCCAAAAGTTATCATGAGGATTAAATGAGCCAAAACATACCAAGTGCTCAACAGGCAGGGCTCCCAGGGAGCATTAGCTGCTCTTTGTATTATTAAGCCCTTGGAGGTGTCAATGCTGCCACTCAAATCAGGGCCTCAGCCCCTGTTCAGCTCACCACCTCCCTTCCCCAGCTTCCTCCGTCTGCTCCAGCCTGAAGGAATTCTACTGCAGCCCCCTCTGGAAGGACCCATCCCTTTCCCCTCCCCTTCAGCAGCTCTAGGGGATGGTCCCAGCTCCGAAGGGAGGGGCAGGAGGGAGGCCTACACTCAGCAGGACCTCTAGCTTGCGGGGTGAGGGGAGCTCTGTTTTTACCTTCTCCCCTCCATCATGCCCCTCTCACCCACCCCACCGCTGCCCCAATATTTTCCAGGTCTCGAGTCCAAAGCTGCCCCTGCCCCAACACTGCCCTGGGGCCTCCTGGGACCCTACACCCCAGTCCATGGGATGGGACAGCCATTTGTTTTCAAAAACACCCCATGCCAAACCCTATTATGAGGGAACAAGAAACACACTGAATTCACAGCTGGGGGACACTGTGCTGCTCTGCAGGGAGCAGAAGGCACCAAGTTCCAATCCCAACCAGCCATGAGAATGGTATGACTTCCCCCCACCATGCCCCCCAATAGCAGTTCTATGCATCAAGTACTGGTCCTCAGTTGACAGGTGAGAAAGCTGAGGGTTGGAGCAGGCTACAGCTTGCTCAGTGTCATATGGCACATAGCTTAGCGTAAAACCTCCTCCTCCAGGAAGCCCTCCCTAGGCTCCCTCCTAGAAAGGACCCATCTCTTGAGAGTGCCCTGGCAGGCTGTGCTGGGTCTAGCCAAGGAGTTCATTTTCTCATCACAACATCCCTGTGAGGCTGGCACTGTCATGGTCCCTATTTGACAGATAAGAATGTTGAAAAGGAGAAATCCCTTACTCAAAGTCTCTGTCCCCAAGTCCCTGCCATCTTGGGTGCTAACAATTACGGATCCCTAAGGTATCCCTGTTGTCAGGGCCTGGCCTGGAACCGCCCAGGGGTCCCCCAACATTTAAGTATTAAAAGTGAGGACAATCTCGCCCTGGCAACTCAGTGTTCACAGCCAACCAGAGCAGCTGGGGGGAGCGGGGTAAGGAGCTCCTGGATGCTTGAAATCATGGGGGTGGGGAGTGAGCAGGAACCACCAGGGCTGGGGGCTTCAGAAGAATTCCCTGGGCACTTCCCTGGTGGTCCAGGGTTCAGAACCCACCTGCCAAGGCAGGGGGTACAGGTTCCATCCCTGATCCAGGAAGATCCCACATGCCACTAGGCAACTAAGCCCGTGCACCCCAAAGCCTGTGTTCCACAACAAGAGAAGCCATGGCAATAGTAAGTCCACGCACAGTGAGAGGGTAGCCCTGCTCGCTCTAACTAGAGAGAGCCTGCATGAAGCAATGAAAATCCAGTGCGGCCAAAAATAAACAAACAAACAAAAGAATTCCCTGAGTGATCTCCTCTTCCCATGGTCCCCCACGCTTCCACTCCCCACACCTACCAGCTCCCGATCACAGAATGACAACCTTGTCAAAGAACAAGAAAAGACCATTTGCCGAGGGTTTACTATGTGCCAGGCACCACGCTAAGAGCTTTACATATTAACCCCATTTGTTCTCCTATCCTTCCCAGTTTTCACAGGTGGAAGTGAAAGCGCAGAGAGGTTAAATCGCTTTCTCAAGATCACAAAGCCATGAACTCCCACCACTGGGAGTTCAAACAAGACTAAGTGATTATCTAAGTCCCTTTCAGCCCTAATCATCCAAAGAACGCACTTTAAAGCCAAAATTTCCAGGATGTCCACACTCTAGGTCTTTCTGGGTAGACTTAAGTATAATACAACAACCGAAGTAACCCTGAAGGCAGATGTCTCTCAGAGTCATAGACAGCTGGCTTCTCAGAGAGAGGACGCCAGGACACACACACACACACTCCCCAACTCACCACGTGCAGCATGAATGAGACCTGTTACCCCTACTGAGGCCATCCTAGAAGCTGCCCCTACGTACACACACACACACACACACACACACACACACAAGCTCCCTTTCAAGCTGGTGAGCACCTTGGTATCACCCTTCCAGGGTCCTTCCCCTGCCCTGAGTCAGCCACTGACCATCCCAGTGATGCCCTTGGGGGTCCCCACCATGGAGGCCACTCCTGAAGCCATCCTGACAGGGCTCTTCTGATCTAATTTCAGTCCCTCCTGATGCAGGCAGCACCCTCTTCTTCTGGTGCCATGCCCCTGGCCCCTGGGCACCACCCATTAACCCTTTGGCTCAGATGAGTAGATGTCCCCCCTCCTGGAAAGGTGTGAAGCCTGGAGAAGACGGGGCCCTGCTCCGCCGCCTCATCTGGAGCCCCGCCCCTTCTCTCCTCCACGTCCAGCCCCCATCTGAGCCTCCAGACCCCGACCCTGGGGGTTGGCTTTATCTGCCACGCCCACTCCACCTGGCCCTCAGACCTGCCTCACAGAGACCTTTCACTTCACGGTGCGCTCACTTCATTCCTTCCACCGCCTCGTGGCGCACAGACCACGAGCCTGGTTTTATGGATGAGGAAAAGTTCTACGAGGGGCGTGAGCTGCCCAGGGCTCACCCAGCTCGGGGATCCCGCTGGGCTGCCGAGTCTAAAGCATGGCGTCGGCACCCCTTTTCATTCATCTAGACATCAAACATTCACCGAGCTCCTCCTGTGGGCCAGCACACACGGCATCTCATTTAATCTCTCAGGAGGGTGTTATTAGCCCCATTCTGCGGAGGGGAAAAATGGAAGCTCAGACAGGTGAGACAAGTTGTCCAAGGTCACACTACGAATCAGGGGTGAGAGCAAGATTGGAACCCAAGGCTGCGCGATTTTCAAGTCTCTGATTTCTAAGATGGTCTTCCAGAAGTGTAGCTGAGAAAGGGACCCAGTTACCAGGATGGGTTGGATCTCTGTCCTTCCCAGGGACCTCTTTTCCTCACTCCATCTGGGGGAGACCTGGGGGTGAGGCACCCAGCCCACCAGCCCTGGTACTCAGCCTGGCGTTCAACACTTCCCCACCCCACCCCACCCAGCTCAAAGCCCTGAGACAGATGGGGGGTACTGAGGAATAGCATGTCTGTCCGAGATGCCCCTGCCCGACCTCCTCCCATTTCACAGACTGGCCAACTGAGGCCCAAAGAGACTTGCAGGGGCAGAGTAGGCACCTGGGGGGTTGCCTGAGAGGCCTGGGTTCCTCTCACCCTGGGGAATGGGGGATGCCAGGCATAACTCCTAGAACCAACCAAGGGAACTAGAAGTCTCCCCAGTTCATGGCCAGGCCAGGCTCCAGACACGTGCCCATGGGGAACTCACTTGGGACCTGGGTCCCACAAGGAGGAGGAGGCGGCCTTTCTTCCGGCGGCCCCTGATGGAGCCGGGACTGAGCCTGCTGCGGTCAATCAAAGACACACTGAGGGGTCAGGTCATACATGTCTACTCGCGGCTACCCGCACACGCGCGGCTCCCCTGAGAGGTGCGTGCTCCATGCACCGGGTCAACCATACACCTGCCTGCACACGCTTGCACACACACACACACCCCCCACAGAGGCCTCCCCCCAACACAGTCACCCTCTGCAAGCACTCTCAGCATGGTCAACGGTCTCCAGCCCGGCCCCGGGTGCACCCCAGACACAATGGGTCACCCTGACACGACCACACGCAGGTAGGGCACGAGGCCCCCATCCACGGGGACGGGCTCGTCCTCACGCCTCATCTTTCACGCGTGCACACCCCACGGGTCCCAGCACCCTCCACGGAGCTGGCCACACACGCGGTCATCCTCACCCACCCCCTCAGGTCACCTTCACACAAGTCACCCTCCACCCCTCCCCCTCCCCGGGAAGCCCGTCCCCCCCCTACACCGCCCCCGGCCCTTCTGCAACGACCCTCGGAGGGAACAACCGAAAGCACACCCTTCCCCCCGCAGGGGGAGGCGACCCCATTCCCTAAAAGTGGCCGCGGTCCGGGCACACCCACGAAGCACCAAGCCACGTCCGCTCAGACCCGAGACACGCCCAGCGCGGCCCCGCGCCCGGACCCCAGCCGGGACCCCAGGCCGCCCTCGGGGAAGGGTCCCCCCGCCCGCGGGAAAACTAGCCCCCGGGAGGCAAGGGCGGCCAGGCACGGGCTCCCCGCAGGCCGGCGCGGGGCGCGGGAACCGGAGGCACTCACCCCCGCGGCGCGCCCCGCCAGCAGCAGCAGCAGCAGCGGAGGCAGGAGCAGCCCGCGGGCCCCGGGCCCGGCCGCGGCCCCGGCCCCGGCGCCAGCCCCGTGGGCGGCCCCGGCGCGGTGCGGCGGCCCCGGCTTCATGGCGGCGGCGGCGGCGGGCGCCTTTGTTCCCGAGGCGGCGGCGGCGGCGGCGCGGCCCGGCGGCTGGCCCGGCGCGCTCTCGGTCGGGGCTCCGGCTCGGCGGCCCGGCTCCGCCCGGCAGCTCCGCGCCCACGGCCGCCGCGCCCGCAGGAAGCGTGCGCTGCCGCCGGGCCGCCCCCAGCGCGGGGGGCGGGGCGCGGAGGGGCGGGGCCGGCGCTGAGCGCCCCCCGCCGCCGGGGTCCCTGCGCGCCCCGCGCTCCGCACGCACCCGCCCGCCGCGGGATAGGGGTGCCGAGGAAAACGTGCGACCCGGGACGGGTGGCCGGCTTCGCTGAACCTCGCTCTGGGGACCAGGACCCGCAGCGCGCGCCTCCTCGGGCAGTCGCGGGGCTTGGAGGCGGAAGGACTCCGCGTGGAGGTGCGGGGTACGACCTGGCTGGTCAGAGAGTCTGGGTAGATGAGTCTCATCTGCTTGACCATGGGTACCCTCCCGCTAAGGGTTCACTGACTCTCCCAGGACCCATCACCCCCTCTAGCTGATCCACAAGAGGGGGCCACAGGTCATCCGAGTTCATTGGGCTTTGATGTCTCCAGGACACGGGTGGGCAGCAGGACCACAGAGCAGGCCTCAGTCTCCCCTCTGCGCCAGCGGGTGTTGACCTCTGGGCCCTGTCACTGGGTGGACAGACCTGGCCAGGTGCTTCTTACCCCGCAGCTGTGTGACCCCAGACAGGCGCTGCCAGCTCTCCCAGACTCGGATTCTTCACTGTAGGCTGCAGACCCCTCTGCTCCCAGCGCAGGTGGTGTGAAAAGTATGTCCCAGATGGGGGGTGTACCGCGCTGTGGTCATTTCCCCTTGGGTGCTCATCGTGGGTTTCTCTGTGGCTTTTATCTCCGCCTGACATATGATGCACTTCGCTTACCCACTGGGGTCTCCCACCACTACACCGGAGTCCCAGGAGGGCAGCGGCTTGGTTGTCTTGCTCACTGCTCTGTCCCCAGCACTGCTCTGGTGCAGAACAGTGGTTCAGTGCTGATTCGTTGGATCAGTGAATGTGTTTTCCGCTCACTACCATCCACCTGTTTTGAAGGAAGAAGGGTATAGGTATTTACTAAGCCCCTGGTCCATGCCAAGACTTAACATGAGTGACCCCATAAGGTAGGTGCTGTCAATATCTCCACTTCCTAGATGGGAAACCGAGGCCTGGGGAGAGAAGATTATGTGCTGGCCCTGGCCAGCTGAAAGTCTCTGCCCCCAGCCTCCCTTTTCCCAGAGCCAGTGCAGGGCCTGCCGTCAGCAAAGGGGAAATCACTGAGCTGAAACTGGAACAATTCCCCCCAAGGAACAGGAAACTGAAACCAGCACTGATGGCGCCAGTGGGGAGAGTGCCGGCTGTGGACCCGAGGAGCAGACCCCGGCACCAGCCTTGGTTTGGGCCTTCCGGGGGTTTGAGAGGAGGGTCAAAGGACAAAGGTCGGCTCAGCATCAGGTGGAGCTTCATTAGCGTTCCCTGCAAGGGAGCTCACGAGAGCTTCATCCAGATGCCCCTGGACAGAGAGCTGAAGAGGAAGGCGGGGCAACTTCAACACTCTGAGGTTCAAAAATCCCTAGGACTTCTGAGCTCCCAGCCTCTGGGAATCCCATTGCCAACCCTTTAGGGCCTACTCCCATAGGCCCCTTAGGAAGCTGGCTGGAGAGAGGCTGACAGGGCCCAGTAGGTGGGGAGCTGGTTCCAGCTGAGGCCGCACTGCTTGGAGTTAAAGAGCTCTGACTTAACTGGGCAAACACCTGGGTTCAGGCCTCCATTCTGTCAGTTGTGATCTGGGTGACTCTAGATGAGTGAGTTTACCCCTCTGAGCCTCAGTTTCCCAACTGTAATGTGGAAAACATGACCACACGGTCACTCACTCATTCATCATCCAAAGATAAAGTGAGTGCCGTGGGTGCCAGGCCCAGGGCCGCGTGCCAGGTTGTAAAGATTAAATGAGCTCTTCTGGCCATTGAACTGGGGGTTCAATAAAGGTGGCTCAGTCATGTCCAACTCTTTGCGATCCTATGGACTGTAGCCCACCAGGCTCCTCTGTCCATGGGATTCTCCAGGCAAGAATACTGGAGTGGGTAGCCATTCCCTTCTCCAGGGGATCTTCCTGATCCCATGATCAAACCCTGGTCTTCTGCACTGCAGATGGATTCTTTACCATCTGAGCCACCAGGGTGGCTGAGATGATGATTAAGTAAGGGACCCAGATATAAGGATAGTCACTTCCCAGAAGGGCTGCCACAGGCCCAGGGAACAGGTGGGTCTGAGGAGCCCCCAAAGGGCAGACTTGGGGCCAACAGGGTCAGGGTAGGGCGTTTGAGATGCCAGATGTCCGCTCTGTGTAAGGAGGGACTTTGGAACAGCTGGAACTGGCCACAGATAGCACTGGCTACTCTGAGAAGTCGGAAGCACTCTGTCTGGGCAAGTAGACGAGGCTCAGAAAACTAGCCATCAGGGAGGCCATTAAGACAGTCCCCATGAACAGAATGGGCATGGCCCACCTTCAGAGGTCCCTGCCAGTTCTGAGACTTCTGGAAGCTGTGGCCCTCTTCCCTGATGTCCCAGGGAGGGGGGAGGCTCTTTGGGCTGGGCAGGCCCTGAGCGCCCCCTGCTGCACCTCAAGAGATACTGGTCCCAGCCCGAGCCCAGCCGGGTCTGAGCCCCTGAGGTCTCATTCTGCCCCTCACCCCTCCCACCTCCCCGACCCCGCGCTCCTTGGTGTTCACAGCTGCACACACTCACAGTGTTCCAGCGCCTGACGTTCCATGCAATCAACACCCCCCTCCCCATGGCTACCTGTGCACTGGAACCACACCCCAGCTTCTCAGGGTCTCCCTTACCTTCAGTCACCATCCACAGAGGCATCTGCTCCACCCCACTCAGAGAGCACAACTCCCGTGGTCCCTCTGGGGAGCCTTCCTGACTCCCTCAGGTGGAGCTTAACCTCCACCCATCCCACCCACCCCCAAGCCAGCAGCCTGAACAAGACCCAGGTTTGCCCTCCCAGCCCTCTCAGTCTCTACTGTCTGTCTCTCCACGCCCCACTCCCACCCTCCCCCACCCTAAGTGGGAGGCCTCAGTACCCCCAAAGGACATGGAGGCCTCAGTACCCCCAAAGGACAATGGAGCAGAGCTGACTAGATGCCAGGCACGGCTTAAAAATGCACATCGCCTGCAAAGCAGCTTTATTTCCACTTTACAAGGGATGACCCACAGCCCAGAGAAGTTAGGAGACGAGTCCAGGGTCACCCAGCTGGTGAGGGAGAGCTAAGCTCTTGACCCTGCTCTAAACAGTAACACTGCAAAGCCGGGTCCAGAGGTCTGTCGAGGGAGGCATTTGATGAGGGAGGTTAAGAGTCGGTGAGGCGATTCACACCGTCACATGGACACAGCCAACTTGTGGATGCACTCAGAGGAGCCTGGAGACCAGACGACCGTGCTACAGGAGCGCTGAACAGCCAGGCCTCACCACCCACCCCATTCAGGCCTTTCTCTGGCCAGCCAGGCTGCCTGGCTCCAGCAAGGCAGCAAAAGGGAAGTGGAGGCCTCTGCTGCGATCTCTCAGCTCCAGGCCTGGAACACAGGAGCTGCTCAGCAATCGTTGCCTGACTCCACCTGCTCCCAGAGGTTTGGCTAAACAGACCAGGTCTTTGGAACTCACATTGCTAAGAAATGATGAGAGCCAGGACCTCCTGAGGGCTTGCCCTTCACCAGACACCATCCAGGGCACCTGCCAGCAGCGCCCTCCCTACTCCTCTTGCAGCCCAGGATTCGTGTACCATAAACACACTCGCCTCCTAGCGTTGTTGTGCAGAGGAGTCTACCAGCGAAGCCTGGCACTCGAGGAGCGGAATGCATGGGTTTGCGCCTTCCTTAGTCACCAGTTGCCAGCTGGGGAAACTGGGGCCCTGAGAGGCTTAGGTGACTGGCCCAGGGTTGCACAGCCAGGAAGTTAGGGGGCTGACAGAGCTCCACTGTGCTCTTCCCTGTGGCCACACAGGGGACTTTGTGATCCTCACCAGCCCTCCAGCTCAAGGCAGTCACAGGTGTGGGAAAAGCAGTCTTTGCCTCGCCTCAGCTTCCCCTGACTCCCCCTGCCACTCCGCACCTACCTTCTCCCGTCATAACTTCTCGTCTTGCCCAAGACTCATGATGGAGCCAGAGCCCAGATTTGCTTCCGAGAAAAGCCCAAATGGCAGAAATCCTGAGATGTCATTGACCCCAAAATCAGGAAGTGAAAGAGGATTCTGGCAAGAAGGCTCCGGGTGGAGCCCACAGAGAGAACTTGGGAAGGCTCCGGCTGTCTGTCTGCTGAACCAGCAGGTATAAGAGTCACGGGATAAGCCGAGTGGCTGCTGGGAGGGAGTCTGCAGGGCCTGGGTGGGAACGGGAGGGCTTGGCCCCCATCTGGGGGAAGCCCCCTGCCCGCCAAGGGGCCTGCCTGTGTGAGGGTCTCAGAAGGCCATCCTCGGGCCTTTCCTGAGTCCCCTGTGTGCCAGGGACTTGAAGGCACTTCTCCTCAGGATGAAGAGTGGGTGATGCCCCTGGGCACACAGCTGCCAGGCATGGGGCTAGGATTCAAACCCAGGCCTCTCCTAGGTCTGTGAGCTGGGGTTTGCAAACTAAGGACCCACAATGTTCCTGGGAGGCCCCTCGGGCAGGTATGGAGGATGGGGAGGGAAGAGAGGGAGAGAGGAAGTCCAATTTTGTTTCAGATGAGTGACCTGGGAGCCAGAGAGCAGGCCTGGGCTGGTCACCCAAGAGGGGAGAGCAGAGGTCACAGAGACCCCAAGTGGGGCAGGTGGATGCAGAAACCTTGTCTCTGGGTCCATCTGGCCCAGGTGCCAGACCAACCAGGGCCTAGGGGAGGTGGAAGGGGAGGAGAAATTGCCTGCCATAACTGTTCAGGAGAGAGGCTCTGACCTCAAGCTGGGTGGGGATGAAAACGGGAGTGGACCCAACTCTGTGGGACCCAAGTGTATACAATTTGAGGGGATCATGAATACAAAATTAGGGACTGGCTTTGGAAGGGGGTTGTGCCAGTGAGGGTCCCCAAAGCTTCAGCTTCACTTGCTTTACATTCATCTGAACAGAAGCCCAGCCCAACCAGGTACCATCGACTGAGTCCAGCAGTCAGCAGAGGAGCCTGGGCAGGGAGGGGTTAACCCTGCTGAGGGCTCGGTATCCTGGGGGGAATATAGGAAGGCTTCATGGTGGTGGTGGCACCTCCACTGAACCACGGTGGGCCCACCTCCGAGAGTGGGTGCTCTGAAGTGGTCGCACTTGAGGCTCCGCACCCCCTGAGAGGAGGGCTCCTAAAGTCTTGAGCTCCTAAAGGCTTCCAATGTCATATGTGTGGATGAGGCCAAGAAGATTCTGGAGTTTGCTCGCTGCGACCTAGAATGACAGTATGTAAGGTCTTGAGTTGCTCTCCTCACTTCCCCACCTTCATCTGCCCATTTCACAGGCAAGAAAACTGAGGCCTGAAAAAGCGGAAGTGACTGACATACACTCACCTTGTGGCCAGACCCAGGTGGCTTCATCACCAGCCCTGGGCTTTGCTTTACCCGCCCCCCCTCTCCTAGACCGATTGTTCTGTGGCTTGCAGAAACTCGAGGTAGGACCAACCCCACAACAAAGACCTCATTCATGTCCAAGACTCTACCCATGGTGACCCCTTCTAGCCAGTCCAGGGTCACAGGGCTCAGAAGTGGCTGTTGGGGCGAGGGGAGCACACACCCGCCCTCTTCCCTTTGAGTGTGGAGGGGAGGGAAAGAGGAGAAGGGTCAGTAGGAATGTAAAGGAAGAGGAGACCGCAGGAGGAGACGAGGGCACTGCCATACCAGGAGCCATTTCACTCACACACCCCCGTTCCTGGGAACAAATTGCACATTTGGAGTCATTTTCCTGGAAGAAGAAAAAAAAAAAAAAGCCTCTCTAAAAATATATTTTCTTTCTCACCTCATCTTGGAGCTAGAGCAGCCCAGCTGGGCAACAACCAAAAAACCCAGTGGAGGAGAGTGACCTGGAATTAGAAAAGGGGTGGGTGTGAGGGGAGAGTGAGACGGACCGAGGGGGCCGGAGACCCTCCTGACCCCACGCCGATGGAAGCGGAGAGAGCACGACCGTCACCAGGACACGTCATGCATGTTGTGGGGCTTTCCTCTTTGAGACTCACCGAGACCAGCAAAGCTCACCCTCAGGTTCCTGAGTCCCTGCGGAGGGCCAAGTAGGCACAGATCTAGGTGCTGAGGGAGCTGCCATCCCAGAGCTGGAGGTGGGCAAGGAGCAAGGACAGTCAGCCCTCCACATACGTGGATTCAGCCCACCTCGGGTGGAAAATATTCAGGAAAAACAAATTCCAGAAAGTTCCAAAAAATACCAAACCTGGATTTGCTGCACGCTGGCAACTATTTACCTAAAAGCATTTATATCGCCTTAGGTATATTAAGTGTTAGTCGCTCAGTCCTGCCTGATTCTTTGAGACCCCCGTGGACTGCAGCCCACCAGGCTCCTGTGTCCATGAGATTTTCCAGGCAAGGACACTGGAGTGGGTCGCCACTTCCTTCTCCAGGGGATCTTTCCAACCCAGGGATCGAACCCACGTCTCCTGTACTACAGGCATATTCTTTACCGACTGAGCTGCAGGGGAAGCCCATAAGGAATCTAGAGATGACTTAAGTAAAGTTTGTGCATGGAAGCATGGAACTATGCAAATATTTATGCTGTTTCATATATGGGACTTGAGCCTCAGTGGATTCAGCTATCCACAGGGGTCCTGGAACCCATCCCCCAGGGGTGCTGAGAGGCAACTGTACCTGCATTCATGTGGGACTCATGGCTCCCTGCTCCATTCCTCACTCTCTGTGTGCCCCGAGCAGGTCACTCCCCTCACCCTGGATCTCAGTTTTTTCATCTGTAAATGGATCAGATCTGGGAATGCCAAACTTAATTCCCAGCTCCCAGCGTGGGGCCCTGGGATGGGGCATGTCGGAGGACAGAAGCGGGGAGGGTCTTGGGCCCCTGGGCTCTGAGGAGAGGAACTCTGGGTCCAATCCCAGCTCTGCTACTTCCTGGCCAGTGACCTGAGACCATGTCTTCCCATGCAGTTGGAGTAACTGCTCCTTTCTCCCAGACTTGGAGGCAGGTGAACAGGTAACACGGGGCAGCACCCTGCTCAGGGCATTGGCCAAGACTGGCCATTATTCTCCAGTCATTCCCGGCTTGGTCCACTCCAGGCCCAAGGGGTGTGGGCCGGGGAACCCTCCTGAGCCTGAGAGACAGAGGCTGACCTAGCCCTGGCACAGGACAGCTGTGGTCTCCGGGGAGTCCCTGGTACAGCCACACCCCAAGACACATCTCCAGCCGGGGCTCCGAGGAGCATCAGGAAGCTTCCTGGAGTCCTGGCAAGGGGGCAGCTGGTAGGGGTGGCGAGGCCAAGCTCTCCAAGGCCAAGACAGAGCAGGGTAGCACGTGCCTCACAGGAGAAATGAGAGAAATGGGCCTTCTGATTTGCCCAGAACCATCCTGGCCTACACCAGTTTTCGTGCTGAGTATTAGTTATCCACAGCTGTGTAACGGACGACCCTCAGCACAGCCGCTTAAAACAGCGATACGCACTGACTATCTCACCCAGTTTCCGTGGGTCAGGAGTTCAGCGGCGGCTGGATAGGTGGTTCTGGTTTGGGGGTCTCCCATGAGACTGCAGTCAGGATGTCATAGAAGGCTTGAAGAGGGCTGGAGGCTCTGCTTGCAAGTTGGCAAGTGTGACTGGTGTGTTAACCCTGGTCAACAGCAGGGGCCCTCAAGTCCCTATCATCGGTCTTGCCACAGAGTGTCCTACAAAGTGTCCCAGAGAGAGCAAGCTGGAGCTAGTGTCTTGTGTGGGGGAAGTCACACCCTGCCCTTTGCACAATGTCTTATTGTTTGCAGGCAGCCCTCTTCCACGCAGAACACATGAGGATAAGAACATCAGGAAGTGGGGCCACCTGGGAGGCTGTCTCCCCATGAGGCAGTAATTCAGTGCAACCACTTTCGTGCTTAAAATTGTCCCAGTTTAGAGGATAAATTAGTCACCCTTAGTAAAAATTCCAAGGTCTCCAACATAGCCGGGAAAAATAGGGCAATAATAATAATAGTACCAACTTTCATGTGTGGCTTGCTATGTGCCCAGCTCTGTGTCAAGTGTTTCCAGAGTGCCCTAGGAGGTAGAAGGACTATTATCCTCCTGTGTAAGAGGATAAATGACTCACAACAGTCCCAGAGGGCTGGTAGAGCTGGGATTTGAAGCTAGGCACCTGCGGGTCATAAAAAGACTCGGAAGTTTCCATTGTATGAAAGCTTGGATGCATAAGCCAGAGATATAGCCCCTAAAGAGGCGCTAGGGCCCTGGGTCACATTAACAGAGGCTTGGGGCCACCCTTTATTTTGGGGGGCTCCAAAATCAGTGTTCTTGCCTGGAGAATCCCAGGGATGGGGAAGCCCGGTGGGCTGCCGTCTCTGGGGTCGCACAGAGTCAGACACGACTGAAGTGACTTAGCAGCAGCAGCAGCAAAATCACTGCAGATGGTGACTGCAGCCATGAAATCAAAAGTCGCTTACTCTTTGGAAGGAAAGTTATGACCAACCTAGACAGCATATTAAAAAGCAGAGACATTACTTTGCCAACAAAGGTCCATCTAGTCAAGGCTATGGTTTTTCCAGTGGTCATGTATGGATGTGAGAGCTGGACTGTGAAGAAAGCTGAGCACCGAAGAATTGATGCTTTTGAACTGTGGTGTTGAAGAAGACTCTTGAGAGTCCCTTGGACTGCAAGGAGATCCAACCAGTCCATCCTAAAGGAGATCAGTCCTGGGTGTTCATTGGAAGGACTGATGTTGAAGCTGAAACTCCAATACTTTGGCCACCTCATGCGAAGAGCTGACTCATTTGCAAAGACACTGATGCTGGGAAAGATTGAAGGCAGGAGGAGAAGGGGACGACAGAGGGTGAGATGGTTGGATGGTATCACTGACTCGATGGACATGAATTTGGATAAGCTCTGGGAGTTGGTGATAGATAGGGAGGCCTGGCTGCTGCAGTCCATGGGGTCACAAAGAGTCGGACACGACTAAGCGACTGAACTGAATTGGGACCACCCTGCTCACAGGACCAGCTCTCTGGCCTCATACCAACCCTGTGAGAGTGGCAGGGCCAGGCAACCCTGCCAGGTGACAGCTGGGGAAACAGACTTGCCAGAGGTTACAGAGTCCAAGGCAGAGCTGTGAGCCAGATACACTGCCCTCCCAAGCCAGAGTGAGGGACTAGCCATCTGCCCAGAGGAAGCTGGGGAGGGAGGGAAGTGGAAAGCTTAGTCTTAGGGCACATGCCAGACTTCAGGTCTCTGGATGGAACTCTTCACTCCTGAGCCCCCCAAGCCAGGGAAAAGCCATTCCAGCCCTCACCTTGGACCCTTGAGCCCTTAGGCTTCTATAAAGCTTTCTTTAGGCAGCAGCACCCTCGTGTGGCTACTGCTGGTAACTACATGAAGCCGCAGGTTTCCTCCCTGTAAAATGCTTCACTCTCTAGCGCCTCCTGCCTGCACGTAGGTCCCTTCAGTTCTATCTGACTGCCACCCGGTGGACTCCTGTAGCCCGCCAGGCTCCTCTGTCTACTGCCTCACGCTTCTCCAAAAACTCAACTAGAAAAGAGAGACCAGCTATCCCTGGAGCTGATGGAAGGTGGCAAGAGCAAGATGGCATGGACAGAGCACTGAACTTGGTTTTAGGAAACTTCAGATAAAATCCTTACTAGGTTATTGACTCACTGTGTGGCTTGGGTCTCAAACGCCTCACCTGAAAAATGGGCTGATAACGTCTACCTTATCTTATTGCCTGACTTCCCTGGTGGCTCAGATGGTAAAGCATCTGCCTACAATGCAGGAGACCCAGGTTCAATCCCTGGCTCAGGAAGATCTGGAGAAAGAAAGAAAGAGAAGTCACTCAGTCATGTCCGACTCTGGAACCCCATGGACTGTAGCCCACCAGGGTCCTCCATCCATGGGATTTTCCAGGCAAGAGTATTAGAGTGGGTTGCTATTTCCTTCTCCAGGGGACCTTCCCAACCCAGGGATCGAACCCAGGTCTCCTGCATTGCAGACAGACACTTTACTCTCTGGGCCACCAGGAAGAGTAGTCTCCTGGAGAAGGAAATGGCAACCTACTCCAGTATTCTTGCCTGGAACATCCCATGGATGGAGGAGCCTGGTAGGCTACATACAGTCCATGGGTTTGCAAAGAGTTGGACACGACTGAGCGACTTCACTTTCACTTTATCTTATTGCCTAAGGCTTTCAAGAGGATCAAAGGCATCCAAATACAAATGTGCTCTGTAACCTGTAAAGCCCTGTGATCCGGTGAAGGATTATTATACGAAGTGTGATGGAAGGACTCTGTTGTCATCAAAGTGCGATGGAGGGACATGTTGGAGGGACTCATGATGGAGGTCTCTTGTAAGAGACCAAGAATGTCGGTCTCCATATGGTTGGCAGCCCAGGACCTCACATCCTTGGATGGACTTGTTAGCAGCTGGTACTGGCAGTCAGTCAAATAAGGAGGTTCAGCCTGCGCCCTGAAATGCAATCCTGCAGAGGGAGGGGTCACCCCAGCCCCAGTCCCTCCCACGAGATGCCAAGGGAAAAAGCTTCAGGCCAAGCATTGGTTTGACCCAAAGACTTGCATCAGAACCCAGCACTCATTTCCATATCTACAAGAGGAGAACCACCACATTCCACGCAGGACTGCTGTGAGAAATGAGAGAACATGTAAAAACTCTCTCTTGGGTGCCTGGCCCAGAGTTAGTTTATGACGAATGACTTCACGTCCCCGGTGGCTCACATGGTAACGAATCTGCCTGTGATGTGGGAGACCCAGTTTCGATCTCTGGGTCAGGAAGATCCCCTGGAGAAGGGAATGGCTATCCACTCCAGTATTCTTGCCTGGAGAATTCCACGAGCAGGAATTTTGACTCCATGGAGTCAAAAGGAGTCGGACACGACTGAGCGACTAACACTTTTTAACTTCTTTACATAATGGACAAGGACTGTTTGGTTCACCAAAGCCTGTGCACAAACATTGGGAGGAGTGCTATTAAAAGGTAAAAAACGAGAGGCATCATTTATTGCGCCATGTGCCAGGCACTCTGCTAGGCTACATAGTTCAGTTCATCCTCTCAGCCAAACTTGGACATGAAGTACTGTTTTCCCCAGTTTCACAGAGAAGACAGTTTGGACTCAGAGAGATGACCCAGGTAATAAAGGGCAATTGGGATGAAAACCTGTATTTTTCTGACCACAAAGGCCTCAAAGACACAGGGTTGAAGTTAAGATGATGGAGGTATCACATTTCCAACCTAGCACCTTGCTTTCTTACCACTAAAAACACAAAACATTTCTCTAAATGCTGAGTAAAAGGAGAGGGGGAAAAAAGTACAAAATCTAAGTATAAATAGTCCAGGTAGAAGACAAAACCTACATGAGTAGCTCTTAAGGTGCAGGCACTTGACATGTATATTTTTACTTTTTGCCCGAGTCCTAGCTGCAACACGAGGAGTCCAATCCAACCAGGAATCGAACCCACGCACCCTGCATTGGGAGCATAGTCTTAACCACTGGACCACCAGGGAAGTCCTTTGACATGTTTATTAACAATTCCATCTTACTTCAGCTTCAGGAAACTGAAGAACAGAGAGACAAAATTACCAGCTCAAGGTCACAGACTGTAGACTCATGAGAGAGAAAGAAATCCAAGCCTCTTGTTTTTGCCTGCTTTGCTCCCGGCCTCTGCAAAGGCCCAGTAAAACCGTAATTGTCTAAAAGCTGTTAACGTTCCATGATGTAAGAACCACTTCACATACATGCAATTGATGGCCTTCCATCCATTTCCAGCAAGGAATTCGGTTAAAGATCAGGTAAAGGGACTACCCCGGTGCTCCAGTGGTTAAGAATCTGCTTTGAGATGCAGGGGATGGGGGTTCGATCCCTGGCTGAGGAACTAAGATTCCACAGGCCACAGGGCAACTAAGCCCGCACACCTCAACGACTGACTCCTTGTGCTGCAACTAGACAAGTCTACGTGCCCCAACAAAAGCTTCTGCGTGCCGCAACTAAGACCCGACACAACCAAATAAATATACAAATACTTAAAAAGATCAGGTTAGGGTTAGGGAGCCACATTTGAACCCTGGTCTGATTGCAGAGCCACGCTACTCAGAGTCGCACACACCCCAGCATGCTATCTCTTATGGCCTCGGAAGAGGGTTCGGGAAGGACTCCATTACAGCTGCCAAGGCAAAATCAGGTTCTGGACTTGAACCCTCCACTGGCTCAGCTCCTTTCCCCTCTGTTTCTTCTCAGACCACAGGGGCTGCTAGTGACCGTCCCTCACCCTTGGAGGGGGGACCCTGGGAAGTCCCTTTTCCATCTACCCTGAGGCTCCACTTCCAGCGCCCCTGGCTGAGCCCATCCTGTCGTTGCCAACCAAGTTTCAGTGGTGGTTTTCTGCCAAAGCTGCTCCTGGAGCAAAGATGGTAAAGAAGGGAAAAGGGGCATCTTCAGGCACACACGGCAGGTATTTCAGTTAGCTAGAGTCTCCTGAACTCACTGCTGGAAGAGGTCCCCAGTGTGATGCTATGAAGAGTGAGCTAGGGACAGCAGGCCAGCCTGGGCCAACCTTGGTGTGAGGACACAGAAGGGCGGGGTGCAGACAGGAGCAGCCCAGCCAGGGGAAAGGAAAGGGGACCTCAGGGCAGGAAGGCTTTCCCTACCGCCCTGCCTCAGAAAATGAGGAGGAGACACTTAGCTTAGCCAGGAGACATTTATAATCTGTTGGGTTCTAATACAGGCCCTTTGGGCTCGCAACAGGTGCAGAGCCCAGAGAGTGCAAATGAAGAGAACCAGGTGGAGAGTGGGGTCAGGCCTTTTGAGGATGCTCCCTGTCATGGGCACCCAAGAAGGTGAATTTTCTGATTTTTCAAAAGAAGTTGGACATCGCGACGCCATGTGGGATGTCTTTAATAAACCCTCTCACAAGACAAAAACAAAACAGAAAGAAAGAGACACAAACAAGAAAAGGGTTATCTGCTCTGGGGCACTATATTGGAAAAAATAATAATAGTAATAAAGCACAAACTCAGATTCCAAAGTTCTGTATTTTTCAAAATAAAGATCACACATTGTTTAGAGACAATCTACACAAGAGTTACAAAAAATAGTTGCCCAGGCATAAGCATACACAGGTTTGTTAATTATACACATATGGTTACAAGTGTGCTTGCAAAAAAGTTCATTGGAAATATACACAAGGCTCTGGAAATGTACACCGTGTAGTGTTACAATTCTATATTCAAACAAGGAAAATTGACAGTATGTTACATTCACTTACAAGTAGACAAAATGCAAAATACAGTTCATCTTCTGTACAAAAAGGAAGGGCAATTCACACTTTACAAGGTGAGAGGGGCTCTGATTTTAAGGAAAGTTAGGGCGGGGTTGAACTTTGCACGTCCTTTTGACTGTCACAAAATAAGCAAAACATTACTTTTTTAGGATTAAAAAAAAAAAACCACTAGTGTGAACTGAATCATCTTGAATAACATTTAGAAAGGATCTCGCTACTATCTGACTAGGTGACAAATAAAACCAAGCTATTTTTTTTTTCTTTTTAAAAGTTAACTAGGCTGTATAAAGAACATTTATTCCTTCAAAAGAAAAAAAAAATTTACTTCTGGTTGAAATTACAATTTACAATATACAACACTATATGCTACGACCATAAAAGGTGTGAATATACACTGAATGCACAGGGCTGGCTAATTTTCTTTTCTTACCAAAAACGTGTTTATGTTGATTCAAACTTCTCCACATTTACATTACAGGTATACAAATGTACAATTGTACAATCAAAAGTATGTTCGACTACTAGGGTACATTATAGATACAGATTAGACATCAAAACAAGAAAATACTACAAATTTGTATATATGCAAAGTCTACACCAAGTATACACTATATATTTATAGAAGCAAGACCAAAAGCAGAGTTGGATTTTTTTTTTTCTCATGCTAAATAATCAGATTTTTGCCTTTCAATGTTAACAGAAAAAAATCCAGTAGGCAGTAAACAATCATACCCGCCCGGCCTTGAAAGACATTCTGGGTGCTCACATCTCCTCCTCACAAAACGGACTACACTATTTTCTTCAGCATAATAGTCTCCAAAAAAGGCAATTTTCAGAAGTTTCATAAACTTAATGTCATAAACTGAGGCTTTTGCAACTCTGAAATGATTTTCATTATATATATATATTTATATATATATATTTTTATAAACATTGTTAAATGCCAGTTTGGGGTCATTTAACTAAAATTCAGACTTCTCAGGGTTTTTTTTTGTTTGTTTTTCTTTTTTACTAAAATGAGGACGTGGGGAAGAGCTATTTTCAAAACTTGCCAGTGAGGCAAATGAGTTAAAAACCTTTTTTCTTTTTTTTTTTTTTAACTTTTTTGTTAAACCAACAACCCTGGAAGTTTGCACACGTGGAATATAGATACAACACTGAACAAAATGCGTGGCCTCCCGTGTACACTGGTTACCTATGTACAAGTGTCCTATACACCAGTAAAACAGCAGGGCAATTAGTCAATTAAAAAAAATAATTAGTACATGTTATGTGTAATAAAATTAAACAAATTTACAAAGGCTTTTCCACTTGTGGATTTGATTCCTTTTTTTGGGAGGAGAGGGTAATCCTGGAGCAACCATTTACCCATTTTTGGATTCTACACTGGAACATTTCTGGTTGCTGGTTGGATTCACCAGTGGGCCAGTGAGGTCAGTGGGAATGAGGGCACGGGGTGACACTGCCTCAGATAATACCATTAGGGGGGCCGCAGATGGGCCCTAAGTCAACGCCATTCTTCATGTAGTATTTCTCCAGCTTGGCCAGGATGTGCTTGCCATAAGTATACTTGCGAAGAGTCGCGATGTGGGGCCGGATCTGCAGAGAAAGCACAGTCTGTGTTACTCTGGCCTGGGACAGGCTCGGGGGGCTCCAGGGTAACTTGCTCCTGGACACCATGAGGTGCCCACAGGTACACATACCCCACAAGCAACATCTTTCACTAGCTCAGCCTGAGCACCTGAATTCACGAGCTACACTGACCCAGCAGATGAGGAGAGCGGCTCCTGTCCTGAGGGCTGATGCAGGATGTGAGGGCTCTGGAGGTCGGACAACTACAGACCACTTCCAGGACAGCGTGTGGAGACTGCGCATCCCGTGACACGACCACACCATCCATCAGCGGACAGCAGGCCCTGAGGGAGCCTCTCAGCCCCACGGCTCTCCTGAGCAGCAGGGGCTGCTTTCTGGGGACCACGAACCCTTGCCCTCATCACCTGACCCTGCTCTCCAGTTCACAGCGAATCACAGAAAGCTACTAATGATAACAATAAAAACAATAAACATGAGCCAAGAACCGTCCATTTTGAAGCCTCGTAAGAGAGGTGTGATTATCCTCGTTTCAATGATGAAGACATGGAGGCACAGTGGTGAAGTCACTCATCTAAAGTCCAACAGCCACCCACTGTCTGGCTGCTCCCCTCACAGCTCTGCTCCAACCTCACCCTTCACCTTAGCCCTACAAGCATCTCTTCTGTTCCCCGCCGCCCGCGCCCCCTACCCTGGGGCAGACCCACACCCGCAAGTCCTGTGCATCCCACACAACTCGGGAGGTGCTTGCTCTCTGGAACCACCTCTCTTGCTGGTGACCTCACAGACCCTTCTGCATACCTCAGCTACAACACACTGCGTTCAGAATCATTTGTGGAACCACCAACATGCGACAAAGACAGTGAAGACCCACAACACTGACCTGCTTCCCCATCACAGCTCCCCAGTTACTTACTCAACACAAGACAACATGCCGGGGAAGATGGACATTCTCAAGCCTGAATGTTCCATGCAGATGGTTTTGTCTGTTTAGTTGTGCCCTCAAAGCAAGGAAGGGTCAGGTGGCTCCAGAAACCACTTCTGTGACCCACACAGGACACAGACCCATATTAGCTTTACACTCTCACCTATGAGCCAGCCTGGGAAACTGGGCACAGTCCTTGGCTCGAACTCTGAGCTGTGGCACCCAGACCATTTGCCTAACCTTCCTAAATAAACTCACTTGCAGAAAGGACACCACACTTCCATTTGGGTTGCAATCATGACTACATACAGAGCTGACACTTTGGTCCTTAGTACTCAAGGCCCCAGACCCCTTGCTTTTGGCAGCTCTCCAAAAGCTGCCTTCAGTTCCTTCACCTGTCTGTCCCCAGGACTGGCTCACTGATGAGTCTGGCCACTTAACCTTTACATCTGTCCTCTTCTAGACAAACACCACAATGTGCATATACAACACTGCTGAACTCCATCTTCCACTTGATTTAAAGGCAAATGGAAAGCAGCCTGGTCCCTGTCAATGCTCCGTCTTCCTAAAATGCTATGCCTAGCTGTGAAAGAGCAGAAGTCTCAGGCTTTTCAGATTCTTAGGACTCCCCCTCCTCTCTCAACTCCCTCAATCAAACCAGCGGCGAAGCCCCATTCTGTCCACTTCTCTTGAATCTCAAAACCGCCACTCCCCTCTTGGCTTAATTATTTCAACAATCCCCTGTCCAGCCCTCAACTCCCTCCTTTCCTCCAAGGTACTCATTGGCCAGGACCATTATTTGAAATGTAAATGTGATTATGGCACCACAGCCCTGTCCCACTGAACTTGCTGTACTTCTCCATTTAAATACACCACCTTGTTTCCTGCTTCCAAGCCTGCACACACTAGGTTCCCTCCACCTGGAAAGATTCAGGGCTTTTTTCAAATATCGCTCTCATAGGGAGCATTCTCTGTACCCCCACATCAGAAGAGGCACTCCTGCACATTCTCCCAGCCCTCCCCAGTGTTTCCAGCAGCAGTGTAACTGTCCACAACACTGCTGGGCCCACCAACACAGTGCCCTGGTGAAAGGAGCACGTGTGCTTGTAAGTATCTGGTAAATGGATGAACTCCCAACCTGCTGTGTCTCCTACATTCCCTCCGCCCTCACCAGCATCTTGACAGCCCCATCTGAGTCTCACAGCTTAAGGACTCTGGACTCCCCAGCCTTCAACTGCCATCGCCAACACCAGCATGGTGTTTTGTTTTGAACTGGAGGTTGGTGGGTGCCTCGTCTGGCTCAGAACTTGAGTCCAGAGTAAAGGGTCTCATTACCGAACTCTGTTCTCAGAGAGGGCAAGTGGCTCATCACTGCCAGACCACGGTCACCCCCTCCATCGAGAAGGACTGGGTGAATTCAGAGCCCAAAGGCTGAGGGTTCAGATGGGCAACACCCAAAGCTCGAGGTACTGCCTCCCGCAGACACAGTGTGGCCTGCACACCTGCCTGGGGGCTGGCTGGGCTTCTCCGGCCCCGTGGTCTATGTGGGGCCGGCTGGACCTCCTCCATGACAGCTCTGAGGCCATGAGCCTCTTCATGCGCTTTCTGTGTCAGCTCCCACTCACAGCACACAGCACCTCAGATTTCTGTCCCATTTTTTCCTGTCTACCTCCTCTGTAGCCTGGACTTCTCCTCCTACAAAGTCTCCCCTCAAAGGCGTGAGCACAGGCGCTCACGTCACCCTTCCCCACATGTGCTCTGTGGGCAGTGCTCAGTCTCGGCCATCTCTGTGCTGGCGACTGGCACACAGTGGGCACCAGATCAGTGTGCCAGACCAGGTGCTGCCTTAGGCAGGAGCTTGTTCAGTAACGGTGGTGGAATCGATGAGAGGGAGGAAAGGAAATAAGGTAAGGAGGCTGATCTGCTAGACTGAGAAGCTGGTCTCCTGGGAGCCATCAGGTAGAAGCATGGCCTGAAGACCGGGAGGGGACTCCCCACAAAGACTGACTTTAACATTCACACCAATTGAGTTACTGATGGAGGGGCAGCAAACACAAGGACAGCGGCCACTCCAGATAAAAGGAAAAAGAAGTCACAATCCAGTGAGAAACTGTGCAAGAAGAAGCAAGATGCCCACCCTCCTGTATTGCAGAACTGAGAAGACGCGAGGGCCGGCTCCTCCTCTCTGATTAAGACTTGCACAGACTGGCCTACCTTGTGCATGACGATCTTCCTCTGGGCTGGCTCTGCCACATCGATCATCTTCTGGACCACGTAGTTGGCATACTGGTCCTTCATCATGGTGTATAAGGCACTGTGGGGACCATCGTTCATGGTGCACACCTCGTCAATAAGCACAGCGCGCTCTGTACGGGAGGCGTGAGTGACACACTTCTCCACAACATTGCTGTAAGGAGACAAATCCAGGGCCAAACCTTAGAGGGACCTCGCTGGGCTGTGCTTGTTTGGCCTGGGCTCTGACCTCAAGGTCAGCAGCAAATGAGGCTTCTTGGAAGATTAATTCCTCATCTGTTTGGCTCTATGAGACCCTATCTTTGCCATCTGTGATCTCCAACGTCAACAATGGCCAAGCACAGGTCATGGAGGGTACCAGACCCAACCATCTAACAGGGGAGGGTAAACCCAGGTAAGTAAAGGTTAATACAACTGGTTATGAACTGAAAATGGGTAATGAACATAATTTCAACAGGCATCAACATCTATCAATTCTCTCCTCACCTCTGTGAGCTTAATGGGGCCAAGAACAAGTTTCTCTCACATCTAGATCCCTAGTGCCACGCACAGAGCTGGGCACTTAAGAGAGGCCCTACAGACTTGCTGAGTGAAGGCAGACACAAGGAGAAACCACAGTCGTCAGTCAACTACTTCACACTGTCTCTTAAGAACAAGAAGGACCCCCAGGTGTGTTGGCATTTCTAAACACTTCACAGATGTCTCAACCTCGGAAAGGAAAAAAAAAGAAATGCGGTTACTTTAAATCAGAGTTCCTCTACAATCCAGAGGGACTGACTGCAGAGGCTGATTAAATCACATCCAGCCATGCTAAAGGGCGCTCCTCACCCAGGAGTGACTGGTTACTCATGAATGTCTGCTTGTGTACGTCAGCAGTACTCTGCTTCTGTGCCTCCATGGGTATGAGGAAGTTGTGTGATGTCTAAGAACAAGAACAATACTTATTCTTTGTATTTGTATTACTGGAGCCAATACTTGGCAGAGAGAACATTTGGTAAGTGGGCGGCTGAACACTCTGCAACGATTTCATGACTGGGGGAAGAGCTGCTCTGGATCACAGAACACTCAAGTAGAAAAGGAACTTTCAAATCTAGCTAATGCAGAAAGCTCTTTTCTGACCATTCTGAAAGATGCCCATTTAGCCTCTGCATGAGAATTTCCAATGATTTGGAAGCAGTTCTGGGGCAACTGACCATGCGAGTGAATGGTTCTCTTAAACATTCTTTATATACTAAAATAAAATGTGCTTCCCTGAAATTTCACCCATTTGTCTTAATTTTGCCTTCAGCAGCTGAAAAAAGGATGTCTACACCTATTCTAGGAACACCAGAAGGCAAGAGATAGCGTCTCAC
Source organism: Bos grunniens (assembly GCF_055505025.1). NCBI lineage: Eukaryota > Metazoa > Chordata > Mammalia > Artiodactyla > Bovidae > Bos > Bos grunniens. The sequence goes on from NC_141166.1 coordinate 14,384,937, forward strand.
TCCTTCTTTCAAAGGCCAGCCCTATATAATCGAACAGTCATCACAAATAACCACCACCAAGTCCCTACTCCAGGTCCCTACACCAACTCCTTACTTTTGATTTTTAAATCAAAAGAGAGGGTGCTGGTTCCACATCACTCTGAAAGGACCCTCGCCATGTTATCTGGTTTAGCATACTGAGCCTTTATTACGTACGTGCTTTTATTTAGCAAACAAAATTCTCAAGCTAAAATGTTCAAGAACTACTACCATCCTACCAGACATTTCTTCAATCTTTCTTCTTAAGACAGAGTAAATCAAATCTGATAATCACGTTTAAGACCACAAACAGCCTCTCCCTTCTGATACAGCAGCAGTATGCGAAAACTTTTCCCCTCACGTTCCTCCCACAGCACTCTGCAATTCTAGCATGAGCTGAAGCTGTGGCGTGTGAAAGTGAATCTCCTAATAGACACTGGCTTCTCCCTTAGCAGAAAAGGGAGTTAGGACATTACTAAGCCAGTCACGATGTCCAAATGTTCAAGCAAAGAATCATCACTTTTTAGAACTGCCAGGCTGAGTTGTCCCTTCATCCACCCAAGACCAGAGTGGTCAGATTTAGAACAGAATTTTCTACTAAGCTAGGCTGGCAACAGGACACTCATTCTTCTGGGTGGAAGACTGACTCCTTGACAGTAACATGTCTTTCAAGAAGGTACTCAGGGTCGGCTATCATACTTGACAAGAGCACTCACTGATGAGGATCTCACCTGGCCAAAGCCTCCCTGCCACCTTAACACACACTCCATATTGTTCTAGTCTTTAAAGTTTATTCTAGTATTTCTGAAACTGTGGTTCTTAAATTGATTGTGGGTGATAAAATCAACTTAGTGATTTGAGACTAGCTTTTTTTGTTTGTTTTTTTTTAAATGAAACAGAGTAGTCAGTGTCAATTAATCATGGGCAATCCTCAGTTATGTGTGTATGCACGAGCCTATGCATTCAAAGTTGATGGAAAATGTACTTTGTATTCTGGGTTACCATCAAAAATGTCGTAAGGTCACTAACTTGCTTAATTGGTTTGTTTCTATTCAATTTTCAAATTTACTGGCTCTTTTGTTATCTTTAATTTACTGTTAAATTTACTGTTAAAGCCATATAACCAATTTTATTTCAGATGTTATACTTTTCTACTCTAGAACTTCCCTGTTAATTCTTTCTATAATAAAGCTTCTAATTCTCTGCTGCTGCTGCTAAGTCGCTTATCATGTCCGACTCTGTGCGACCCCATAGACGGCAGCCCACCAGGCTCCGCCATCCCTGGGATTCTCCAGGCAAGAATACTGGAGTGGTTTACCACTTCCTTCTCCAGGGGATCTTCCCGACCCAGGGATCGAACCCAGGTCTCCCACATTGGAGGCAGATGCTTTAACCTCTGAGCCACCAGGGAAGCTTTACATTTTTGAGTATAAATACTTTATAATACTTTAAGTACCTTAAAATATAGTATTTTAAAATACTAATTACTTATATAAAATTTGTAAAATGTATAATTTATAAAATTATAAAATTTATACTTTATACAATTATACTTTTTCATAATTTTAATACATTTTTATTAATTTTAATTTTAAAAATAATAGTTTTATATACTTATATATAATTATAAAATTATATACTTTATAAAATGCTTTATAACCCTTCTCTGCTAACTCCAACATCTGGGTGGTATGGAACTATATTCACCGGGGATTTTTCCATTTTCATTTTTTCTTCTTGAGTATAGGTCACATTTTTCTGTTATCTAGACATGACAAATGATGCACTGTTACCCTGAGTTCTGTCATATTCCTAAGAGTATTACTCTCCTAACCTCTTTTTGGGGAAACTGCAAACCTCTCCCAAGCAGTAAGCAGCAGACGAAATCCCCACTACATTCTTTCAGCCTTGGCAGGGCTGCCTCGGGTTCGTCCTGTGCAGTTTGGTTCAGGAGTGAACCAGATGTACAAAGTTTAAATTTAGGCTCCCCCGGCCTCCCTGGTTCTCTTCCTTTCCAGAATTTCTCCCCTGTCACTGCCTTCTCGGAACACCAGTGATTTTCTATCCTATTTAGCCTACAGACTAAAACTTTCCTAATTATAGTCAACAACACCTTTTATAAATTTCAAAGTTACTAACAGACTAGATTTTTAATGGTTCTCAACACAAAAAATGATAATTATGTGACATAACAGCTAAAGTTATTGTAGGAATATTACAACATATAAATGTATCAAACCAACAGGTTGTACACTTAAAACCTGCACAATGTTACCTGTCAATTATGTATCTCCCGACTTTCCCAAAAAAGGAGGTGTGGGAGGAGGAGGAGGAAATTTTCCCAATGCAGTGAACCTTCTTTCAAGTATCAACAACCTCCTCTACTCACTTCTGGTTATCGCTGTGTTCCTGGTCACCATCTAATATCTGCAGGTAGTTTCTGGCATTTTGTCAACAATTTATTAGTTGTTATACATGAGAGAGTTGGGCCCCAAATAGCTACTCACTTATTATCAGACCACAACCCTAATACTTAACACTATACAAGGGTGAGACATTAAATACACTGAACAAGACAGTAAATAGGACTGTGACCCCAAAAAGAGACCTAAGAGGTTCTATCTTCTATTTTCCTAATCCTAGCAAAAGTCCATAAACACCAATACAAGGTCTAGGAGATGATCCTAATGTGGTCAGGGTGTTGAGACACTGGATCTGGGGTGCTTTTATTTTTTGTCTCTATTTTCCATGCTGTAATAAGATTTCATAAATTAAAAGTGAACAATTTAAAAATCAAGGCTGTAGGAGTCACACCTGCCCTGCAATTTACTTTAAAAACAAGAGAAGAAAAATATTCCAAAAAATACAAAGAACTATATTATACGTAAGATAAGATACACAGACTCTACTCAGAAGAGCAGATCATTAACCCACTGGAGGGCCATCAATTTCTTCTTCAATCTCTGCTACTTATAAGTTACCTAAAACATCTTTCACAACCTGGGAATAACTAATACATTTAATTATTGGGCTGGTATGATATGAAGACTTGAAAAGAGATTTTGAAGAATATGAAGGCCTTATACAAAGATATGGTTACCTTCCTTTTAACTCCAGTATCAATGAGGAAACTAAGTAAAGAACATTTCACAATTCCAAAAAAGTAAATTCATGAAATACCCAGTTTACCAAAGTACAAAATGTATGTGCTTTAGAAACAAATTCCCCAGATTTCAAAGTGGCTCACTCTAGGGAAGTAAGGAGCCCACTAAGAGACGTCTTATGTTTCATACTTTGCAGTAGAACTCAATAGCTATGTATTACTTTAAGGAAAATAAACATTAAAAAGAAGAAGAAGAAGAAGAAGAAAACAGTATGACAATTTCTCTAGACCTGAAATACTATTTAATCATTTCTTCTGGAAAACAGTCTGTGTAATTCAAAGCACATACCTTGCAAATTTGTGCTGACTCAACACAAGTACATTGCCTCGAATTTCTGCTACAATTTTACTTTTATCCTCAGGACGACCATGCTCCAATACATGCTGGATTACGTAATTTCCATACTGATCCTGTTTCAAAAACAACAGAAAATTTTTAATTTATATAAACAAGCTCTATGCTACCTAAATTCTGACATTAATCAACACCGATCTTCCTTTGACACCATGATGGCTTACCTGAATACTAAAGAACACATATGGAATTTTTTAAATGGACAGGTAGTGACAATTTTCCCCTATCATTACAAAACAGGAACACATCATTACTAGACAATGGAATGTTTCTATATGTATTTATGCCAAAAGGTCCTAGTCAGGGATTCCAAATAAAGAGCTATTTTCTCTAACAAATGGACAAATGGGTCTCTGCACCTGTCTGTAACAAAGAAAAACTGGAAACACTGGCATCACCTAACTAAATACCACCACAAGCGTATACTGGAGACACCCATCTAAAGTGAAAGGCGTGTTTAAAGAGTAAGTGTGTGAGCAAGGAATTCCAAAGGCACAAATATTTATTTGTAAGATGTAAAAAATTAAGTGCATACAAAGAATACTTTTTTTAAAAAGTGCCTATGCCAAATGTGTCTGCTTCTGGACAGCAGGATTATGGAACATTTCTTGTGTTCTGCTGCTCCTTTCTGAACTTTCAATTTTTTCTACAATGAATATTAATACATTTATAATCTCACATCTCTCAGCAAAACAAGCAACAAGCACCACTCCAAAAATTGCTTTAAGACAACATACTACATGAAGGAAGTGTTCAAACAGTATGATATGGGAGAAAATTTTAGTCGAAGCAAGACAAATTTAAAAAACCACAGAAATCAACTAATCCATTTAGTTCATTTGAAAAGATGAAACTGACAGACTACATGGCCTGCCTAAGTGGCCGCAGCGAGCTTAATCCACCACAGGGCTCTGGTTTTTGATAGTTCCTGGCAGATCTCTTGATGCCTCAGAGGTAGATCTCAACTCCAAGGGCAGGGTTCTACTCATCACCCATATTCATAAAAGATGAACCAGGCTGGTATAAATGAAAACTTTCCCAGAGCTTCAATGGGCATTTTAAACACATTAACCCCTTCTGGAAAAGAAACCTGTGCTGAAAAAACGCATAAGCCCCCAAGTGTTCACAGTTACTCTACCGGCAACTCCACTACCTGTACAAGTTGCTCTGTGTGCTGGTGAAGCTCCTCTAAAATAGGGAGTGTCTGGTCAGGGAGACAGTGCTCCAGGATCCTCTGAATCACTCGGCAGCCATAAGGATGCGTGGACAAAGCAAACACCTAGGGCAGACCAACACAGACAAGAAAACCAAAGGTAACAGGCGCCACTTTCAATACTTCAGCATTATTTGTATACATTTTTTCATTAATTTTCCCAATGACCTCGAGAGACAGTCATGATTATTCTTGGTATACAGATGAGAAAACCAAAGTGCCTAAGTTTACATCATGTGCCTAAAGACTTACAGACAGTAAATGACACAGCCAGGATATTATTTCCTACTCTGACTACAAGTCCAAATTATTAAGTATGGCGTTTAAGTTCTCTCTGCAAATAATAAGGTGTGATATGAGGATAAACTCAAATGAGGATAAACTCTAACTTCTTAAACCCATTCCAAGAATTCATAGATTTATACAAACCCAAAACTAAGAAGGACCTTCCCAAAAAGTTTCTTTAGAAAGGAACAGAGAATTAATTAAGGTCATAGAAAACACAGTTAAAGAGTCCACAGGGTCAAATGATGGCTTTAAAAACAGAAAAAGGGTTTGGACCAAAGCCTGAATGCTTTCACATAACCACAGGATAATGTTCTGAATTGAGTTGGGGTGTTTTCCAGCAAGAATGGATTCCTCTTTTGTTGAGTCTGGAACAAGGGGAACACACAGGCTTCAGATTCAGAGGACCCAGTCTCAACTCTGCCCTTCCTACCTGAATGACCTGGAGCATCTGCACCTCAAATTTATTGTCAAGAATAATGACAGTAGTGATGAGAACACTTAATACGCTCCCTAGTGGCTCAGACGGTAAAGAATGTGTCTGCCATGCAGGAGACCCAGGTTTGATCCCTGGGTTGGGAAGATCCCCTGGAAGGAAATGGCTACCTACTCCAGTATTCTTGCCTGGAGAATCCCACGGACAGAGGAGCCTAGTGGGCTACCATTCATGGGGTCTTAGATGTTCACCAAGTGTCAGTCACAGTACTAGGTGCTCTATACGCAGCTCCATGTGCACAGCTGTACACCGGACACACTGCTGTTCTGCTCAATTTTAGCTTTATAAAAATGGTAAACACTCAGTCTAAAACTTATTTCACTCAACATAGTGATTCAAATATTTACTTATAATACTATGAGCTTCTATCATTTATTCTGTTTATCTGTATAGCATAAAGTTGAGAAAGATTTTTTTTGGGGGGGGTGGTCCTGATCCTCTCCTGATAGACATCTAGCTTATTTAGTCTTTTACTATTAGAAGACTAATGCTGCTTTAAACATGTCTAAACATATCTCGTCAGAGAGGGCAATGGCACCCCACTCCAGTACTCTTGCCTGGAAAATCCCATGGACGGAGGAGCCTGGTGGGCTGCAGTCCATGGGGTCACTAGAGTTGGACACGACTAAGCGACTTCACTTTCACTTTTCACTTTCATGCACTGGAGAAGGAAATGGCAACCCACTCCAGTGCTCTTGCCTGGAGAATCCCAGGGACGGGGAAGCCTGGTGGGCTGCCATCTGTGGGGTTGCACAGGGTCAGACACGACTGAAGCGTCTTAGTAGCAGCAGCAGCAGCAGCAAACATATCTCATGGTATACATGACCAAATATTTCATCAGGTATATACCTACGCCGGGAATGCTGAACTTCAAGACTTTGATCCCTGGCTGAGGAACTAAGATTCCACATGTCACGTGGCATGGCCAAAAAAAAACAAAGAAAATGATCTACTATTTGTGGTCTTATTTTGCATTTTCATGATTACTAATGGGATTACTTTTTCATGTTTCTTCTGTCTACTCAGGCTTTCAGCCCATTTCTGAATTAACTTGTATTATTCTCTTTGATTTTAAGAGTTCTTTATATATGCTGGTTATCAATTCACTGGCATTTTCCACCTTGAAAATATTCCCCCCGCTTTGGTGACTTAATCCGCTTACTTTTTTGTATATTTCAAGCACACACAAAAAAAGGTCTTAAACAGAGGTACTCTTTTTTAAATTAACTCAGAAAATCCCAAATAATCCCAAGTTACTGTCTGGGCTTCCCTTGTGGCTCAGCTAGTAAAGAATCCGCCTGCAACGCGGGAGACCTGGGTCTGATCCTTGGGTTGGGAAGGGCTACCCACTCCAGTATTCTGGCCGGGAGAATTCCATGGACTGCATAGTCCATGGGGTCGCAGAGAGTCTGACATGACTGAACGACTTTCACTTTCAGTGTCTGTACTCTACTTAACCATTGCTGTAATTGAGCAAACTGCAAAACCTATTCTAAAATCCCATTTCGATACAGGCTTTAGGAGTTCACATGACTATACCTGAAAATTTACCTGATATTTCCAATCTCCCCTCCTTTTCAAAAACAACAACAACAAAAGCTGTGGTATGACAAAATATCAACTCTGCTTGGAAGCTGGTGCTAAAAGCACACTGGTTCTTATGATACACAATAAACAGGCAAAATCAGAAGCTAGTTCTGGTTGGGCGCCACTTAACAGAGTTCAAACCAACCTGATCATTGCCTCAACCAACACCCCAAAATTAAGAAGCACCTTGGTGTTTTCTTAAGATGGGGGGACAGGGAGGGATGGAGGGGAGGTAGACATGTAGGGCCTCAGTCAACCCCTGCATTAGAAATGCAGAGTCTTCACCACTGGACCACCAGGGAAGTCCCACACCTTGTTAAAGATATATATAATCACACATAACCTGTAAGACTGGTTTTGTAAATCACCTAAATTTTAAAACATGATAAAAACTTTTAACTATCAAGATAAATAGTACTTAACCAAATGAAAAAACTTACTCTTCAAATATAAGACTTCACAACTCTGATGATACTATCTCATCCTGACATGATCGGGCATCTGCTTTAATGATGGAGAGAAGATCCATGGACAATTAAGGGAAGAGCTGGAGGTACACAGAGCTAGTACCTAGTAACACTGAAGAGGACTGCTATTTACTGCAATCTAAAATACACTAAAAGCCCCTGAGAACACTCCCATCGTGTTCTCTGCTCACAATGGAAATACCCATCAACTTGTTTCCCTTATTTCTTTACTAAGTCACTTACCTGCCCCTTAAATGCATCGATGATAAACTGCAGAGACTGGGGCTGCACACATTCGATGCACTTCTGCACCACGTGATTGCCATTCTGGTCTTTCACACACTTGAGGACGTGGCCATCCAGTTCCCGAACCATTTCATTCTAGTTGAGACAAGGAAAGAAAGCACCACCAGAATCACAGAGAGCAAAAACCTGGACAGTCAACATTCTCCTTGCCAAACACAAAAGCACGGAGCAGGGAATCCATGACAATGAAAGTGGGACATCTCAGCTGTGGCACTCAGACAACCTTGTAATGAGGACTCGAGTTTTTCCATGTGATAGCAAATTTCCTGTAACAATAACCAGTCTTAAGAAAAGTTCTCTAACTTGCAAAAGACCTCTTGGAGTTCCAAAAAAATGCAGTCAATTTCAAATAGAAAGGAGCCAGTATCAAATCAACTATACTGTATTAGAGACTATCACATACAATTCACCATTTGTCACCATGACAACCCTGTAAAGTACCTATCACTAAAAATGACAGTAGTTAATCTAGAGCCAACTCTAGCTAGGCAGACCTCTAAGTGTTTAACATGATCTGACTCATGAATCTGCCTGACAGTCCTCTGCAGTGGCCACTACTACAGACGAGGAAATCAAGGCACAGAAAAATTAGCTGACTTGTTAAATTTCATAGACCTGGACTTGCCCCAATTCAAACCCAAGTAATCTGACTCCTGTGTGTGGCGATACACAGATCATGTCAGCAAATGACTGGTCAATTAAATATTACCCTGCACTCTCTTCTCCACCCATATATATGAATATATGAACATACTGAGTCTGAGAAGGGTTAAAACTATAGACAGTGACTGAATCAGAACTCTAGCCTTAGTCTGTGACTCCAACATGATCTTTCCACCAGGCCAGACTGACTGCATAATCAGCTGGAACGGTACTCTCAGTTAATGAAAAGTATCCAAAGTCAGGGAAAAATACAGGACAAGACCAGACATTATGTGGTGTGTATGTGTGTGTGGGTGACATGGGTACCAAAAAAGAGCCACTGGGATTTTTACTGGATGCCCTCCCGAAACTCGCTGACTCAGGTCTCCTTCGCTGAATACCTGCACAACAGCTGGGCCCTGGTACTTTCTGCCCAATTTCTTTGCTGTATACAATCTCTATATATTAGCTACACAGTGCTGACTCTATATTTATGGTATGGGAGGAGACAGCAAACCAGTTTAAGATGGTGACATTTACGAATACAATTGTCTTAAATCCTTGAGACGTTAAGCATGTAAAAGCACTAAAAGATTTTCTAATTAAAGAAATTCAACACTACACTGCCAGGGACTAAACAAGCAATAGATTCAGGACAGTTTGCCGAAAAAACTAATCAAATGTCAGAAAAGAGTAACTTATGGAAACATAATTATGAGAATGACAAATAGAGGATGATGCTTATATAAAGATAAAGCACCAGTTCTAATAATCAAAATGAAGGGGAACTGGCTTCCCTGAATATTTTCTTGAGCCCAAAGAGGTAAAAACCCCACTGGAGATCAATTTATTTCACCTAAAATACACTTACATCTGGAAAACACTAGGTTATTTGTACTGGGAAAGGTAGTTTAGACCCAGAACAGGAATCCCAGAGAAACCAGATCAGGAGAAGATACTCAGGAATATATAGGGTAGAAAGAACAATGCAGGGGCGGGGTACAGGGAAGAGAAGGGAGACATAAACTACTACAATGTAGCCACTGGATCAGAAAACAAACAAAAAAATACAGTAAAATATTAAAAAAAAAAAAAACAATGTATCATATTCATGGGAGAGGGCAAAGATGTGGAAAATACCTGGGAAATCAAAATTTCCTGCTTGATTTCAGTAAGCAGGCATTATGGTCAAGAGAGGGGAAAAAGTTCCATGTTCAAAAGAAACAAGAAAATTAACAAGGAAAGATTCAGTCATCATATTTTCATCCTGGAACATCCCAGGGAAAATTAAAACTGATAACGATCTGAACATTAGGAGAAAACAAACTAGTAGCCTCACCCCTGCTTCTAATCACTTACACACAACATCCTCCTCTTCCCGCTGTACCTCCTGTGCTGGGCACTGAGTGGAATGAACTCCCAACCTGCTGTGTGTCCCCTACATTTCCTCCGCCCTCACCAGCATCTTGACAGCCCCATCTGAGTCTCACAGCTTAAGGACTCTGGACTCCCCAGCCTTCAACTGCCATCGCCAACACCAGCATGGTGTTTTGTTTTGAACTGGAGGTTGGTGGGTGCCTCGTCTGGCTCAGAACTTGAGTCCAGAGTAAAGGGTCTCATTACCGAACTCTGTTCTCAGAGAGGGCAAGTGGCTCATCACTGCCAGACCACGGTCACCCCCTCCATCGAGAAGGACTGGGTGAATTCAGAGCCCAAAGGCTGAGGGTTCAGATGGGCAACACCCAAAGCTCGAGGTACTGCCTCCCGCAGACACAGTGCGGCCTGCACACCTGCCTGGGGGCTGGCTGGGCTTCTCCGGCCCCGTGGTCTGTGTGGGGCCGGCTGGACCTCCTCCATGACAGCTCTGAGGCCATGAGCCTCTTCATGCGCTTTCTGTGTCAGCTCCCACTCACAGCACACAGCACCTCAGATTTCTGTCCCATTTTTTCCTGTCTACCTCCTCTGTAGCCTGGACTTCTCCTCCTACAAAGTCTCCCCTCAAAGGCGTGAGCACAGGCGCTCACGTCACCCTTCCCCACATGTGCTCTGTGGGCAGTGCTCAGTCTCGGCCATCTCTGTGCTGGCAGCTGGCACGCAGTGGGCACCAGATCAGTGTGCCAGACCTGATGCTGCCTTAGGCAAGAGCTCATTCAATAAACAGTGTAAGTGAAGAAAACTAGAAGGTATATTGGAAAAAGTTTTGTTTGTTGGGGTCAGTTCGGGTATAAGGAATTGACAACTTTACTTTCTTCACCTGTTGCCAAATGAAAAACCCACCTTTAAAATCACACCTACTAAAGACTTAATTCTGGTCAAAAGGAAAAGTATTTGAAACCACTGGTTTTAACAACAAGACACTTGATCCACTATAAACTTACAAAATTCACTGCACAATTCATGCTTGCCATGCACAGAAGGCAGCCACAAGTACCAAAGAAAAACTGAGAGAAAACTAAAGACTGACAAATTTACAAGGTTCACCACATGTACCATGAAGAAACACCAAACACCAAGAGAAAAGTTAAAGGGGAAACTTACAATTACCTGCTGGTCTGAGGGAATAAACTCAAGAGCTTTCTGGATAACACGGCAGCCATACATCTGCAGTGCCAATGACAGGACGTGGCCTCGAATCCGCTCAGCCAAAGCCAGCTTCTGTTCAAGGCTGCCAAACTAGACACAACATGTGGGTGAGCACCATTACTTAGGTAGAAAGAGAGGCCAGAGAAAGCAAAGCATTCACTATTCTGTATCAACCACTGGCATACCTCTTTTAGCCCTGTCATCTGTGATTAACTAAACCTTTTGTTTATAAACCCTTTGTTTCTTCAAGGCAGTACTTATCAGAATGTGATTAAGAGGAACTCTTTTTAATGTTAAAAACACTTCTCAGATATCCAACTGTAGTAGTTTCTGCTAAACAAACAGGCAATTCCTCAAAGTTGCCCTTAACTCATCAATACTATTAAATATACCTATATGCCATTAATTACAAGAGCATTTACATTTATTCTAAAAACAACAGTACATGTGGAAGACACTTTATTATTAAAGCTTTAGACAATGTCTGAGGGATATCTAAGGATTTCTTGCAGCAAACCTACATCACTTTAGGTGTCTGAGTCTGTAAGTTGAACTTTGTGAAGTTTAAGCCAAAGCACACATGCACACTCCTTCTGAATATGCTGTTCTATACTACTGTAAGAAATGACAATGTCTATTTATACAAGTCAACAGGATCAGGGGGAAAGTTGGTAAAATCAAGGGGTAGGACTGCACAATGTCAAGTCTTCCTAGAATGTCTCTCCATCCTTGGTTTTTTACTTTCATTTGAATAGCACATGAGACTGATAAGAGACTTTATGATTAAGAATGCCCAACCCACTTATTTTCCATAAAAGGGAACTCAAGTCCAGGGACGTTCTCTAAGTCAGAGAAGTTCTCCAGCTTGTCCCAAAGCGTACTGCTATCATCAACCACTCATGTGGCCAGCCTAGCTGCATTAACCTCTGGAGTTGGGGAGGTCTGTGTTTTTACATATACGTGACCAAAATGGCAGTGAAAAGGTATCTGAAAGTCAAAATTGTAAGAGTCATATTTAGGCTGATTCCTCAATCCACAGCTAGAGAATTCAGAGTCAAAGAACTTAGATTTTGATGAGAAAAGTTGGGAAGATAAAGACTGTGAGTGAGCCATTTTTTAAAAATCTTCACAAAAACCAAAAAAAATAAGATGTAAGATTACAAATTTCTCTTGTTGAGGGACAGGTAATGTGCAGAGTTGCCGCATTTTACCCCTGTACCAAATGTTTCATCTCAATGTTTCACTCCTTTCTGGCTTTATAATAGGGTTATTGATACCACGGCCGTGTAGTACATCACAGCTACAATGGTCAGTAAAAAAAACAAAACAAAACAAACAAAAAAAAAAACTGTGCCTTTCTGACATTTTAGTTTAGAAGAGGAAATAGACATTAATCCAACAATCTCACTGATTCTTTCCAAAGACAATGATAACAAGAGTAGACATTATCTGCATTAATAGGAATAATAAGGAATCAAGGCTGAAGGATCACCCATGTATCAATCCTCATGACTGGTTTATGATGAAAAACACTAGAGTTGGTGTTCAAAGATAATTCTCTAGGAAACCATTTTTTAAATTTTTTCAGAACTTTATTGTGGCCCTCCTAAAATTATCTGACACAAATTTTTTCCTCCAAACATGACACTTTCAGTGAAACTATTTTGGCAATCAGAAATATTGTGCTGGATCCTAAATGAAGAGAGTGGTTCTACAAGTATGTTTCTCAAATACACTAGCATTATCTGCTTGGCTATTTAAACGATGCACTTCTGCTAACGAACTGGAGAAATATTTAATCGTGCTTCAAAAAGACCATTCACACTTCATTTTAATGACTGGAATGAAATTGCAATTCTAAAAACAGCTAATGAAAATCAAAATGCTGTGGAGATTCTCTAAAGGCACAAGACAGAAAGAACAAAGGCTTACTTCAAAGAACTTCTGAATGACGTAATTTCCAAATACATCCACCATCAGCTGGTAAGCGGCCTGAAGGATTTCATTGAAGACAAGTTGGCGTTCGGCTGGTGTGGCACGCTCAAGTTTCAGCTGAATGAATCTGAAGTACAAAGTAAAAAGGGCAATCACAGCATTTTAGGAAGACTTGGAAAATATCTAAAGACTAGCTCAATTTATGTAATTTTTCAGTTCTGAAGCTATATGTATTTGTGGGCATATACATATATGCACACACACAACTGTTACTTAAATAAATCACTTGAGCTCACTTACTTGAAGAATTACTGACAAGGAAAAAAGTTATACTATGAAGTATCCCCTATTTTAACCAAGCTTTTAAAATTATATTTAAGTTCCAGTAGATGTCATTACAACAGGACATGTATTTCCCTGTGGGATGGAGGGAGAGATGAAAAGTGGGGCAGAAAAAGAGAAGAAGGTGAAGGCAAGAGGCACAACACCAGGAGAACCTGGCCAGACGTTTTCTCTTAGAAAACCAGTCCCACATCAATAAACTTAAAAGCCCATGGTCCCTATTTTAGTCTTCAACACACATTCATATGAAGTACATATGTAGTACATATTCATTAATGGTGTGGAACAGTAGTCATCTATGTGCAGGATCTTTCTAAAGTAGCAGCTACTCAGTTTGCCTTTTTTAGCTCAGAAGACTGTATTTAAAAAACCATGTTTTTCTCTTAATCTGGACTTCAGGATTTAAATATGAAAAATCCTTACCCAGTAGCAAGCTGGTAGAATTTAAAGAGGAGGCAAATTCTTTGGGAATTGTTTTAGTGGAATCATCGGAGAGAAAGAAACGGGGAGAGAGAAGGCTGGATGATGTCATCATAACTCTGCCTGTTCCTGAGGACCAAGGTCCCTTTCTGTGAAGTCCACTGGAACAGGGAGCAGTAACCAAAGCTAAATAACAGCATTTTCTAACCTCTGTGCAGACCCTTACTTCTACAGAAGGGAACAACAAAGGAAAGTGGTGGCAACATCTTATTCCTGAGCCTAAGGATCCAAACTTGCATTTGAACAGTGTCTCTGAGAGAAAGATTCTTAACAGTGATTAAAGCAGCAAGTACTGTACAAACGTCTTTGTGTTAGTATTTCTGTTTTTCTTGAACTGTAGACATTCTCTGAGGTCTCATGAACAAAGGAACACCAGGCTAATCTTTCAGAAAGGTAAAAAGGCTTGTTTCAGCATGTGATCCAGATTATTGTTCAGTCGCTCAGTCGTGTCCAACTCTTTGAGACCCCATGGACTGCAGCAGGCCAGGCTTCTCTATCCTTCACCATCTCCTAGAGCTTGATCTAACTCATGTCCATCAAGTCAGTGATGCCATCTAACCACCTCCTCCTCTGTCATCCCCTTCTCCTCCTGCCTTTAATCCTTCCCAGCATCAGCGTCTTTTCTAAAAAGTGTTCTCGTATCAGGTGGCCAATGTATTGGAACTTCAGTTTCAGCATCAGTCTTTTTAATGAACATTCAGGATTGATTTCCTTTAGGATTGACAGGTTTGATCTCCTTGCAGTCCAAGGAAAGGACTCTCAAGGGTCTTCTCCAACACCTTAGTTCAAAACCATCAATTCTTTGGCGCTCAACTTTCTCTATGGTCCAACTCTCACAGACATGACTACTGGACATGACTACTGGAAAAATCATAGCTGTGACCATAGGGACCTTTGTCAGCAAAGGAATGTCTCTGCTTTTTAATAAGCTAGGTTTGTCATAGTTTTTCTTCCAAGGAGCAAGCGTCTTTTAATTTCATGGCTGCAGCTGCCATCCAGAGTGATTTTGGAGCCCCCAAAAATAAAGCCTGTCACTGTTTCCATTGTTTCCCCATCTATTTGCCATGAAGTAATGGGACTGGATGCCATGATCTTCATTTTTTGAATGCTGAGTTCTAAGCCAGCTTTTTCACTCTCTTCTTTCGCTTTCATCAAGAGGCTCTTTAGTTCCTCTTTGCTTTCTGCCATAAGGGTGGTGTCATCTGCATATCTGAGGTTGCTGATATTTCTCCCAGCAATCCTGATTCCAGCTTGTGCTTCATCCAGCCTGGCATTTTGTGTGATGTACTCTGAATCTAAGTTAAATAAGCAGGGTGACAATATACAGCTTTGACGTGCTCCTTTCCCAATTTTGAACCAGTCTGTTGTTCCATGTCCAGTTCTAACTGTTGCTTCTTGACCTGCATACAGGCTTCACAGGAGGCAGGTAAGGTGGTCTGGTATTCCCATCTCTTAAAGAACTTTCCACAGTTTGTTGTGATCCAGATTACTAAATGGCTACTGTCAATCACTTTGTATCTGATGGCTCTCACAGCCTCTAAAATAAATAATAGGAAGTATACCAAAAGGTAAATTTCATTTCATTAATTTTATAGCAATTTCCTTAAGTGTATACCTTATCTGAGGCATGGAATTTAAGGCATTAAGATTTCGGTTACCTTAAGTGCCAAAGCCAAGTCCTCACCTGGAACCATGCTGGTCTTGGGAAAACTCCATTATGTGCCCAGCAATCTCCCGCAATTGTAAATTAGGATATCGGTTATTTCGAAAATCTTCCAAAAGCCTGCTCCTGCCAGAGGGCATGACATCAGACATTCCGTATCGCAAACGGGAGGAGGAAAAAAGGGTGCTGCTGGGGCTGAAGAGGCTGGAGGCACTGCTTGCGCTGCGGTACTTGGCTTCAGCGCCTGGAGCAGCAGAGATGTATCTTCCACTGCCATTTGTGAGTCCTCCTGTTGGTTACAGAACAGGAGAACTCAAGACTCATTCTCATTTTGTTCAAGAGAAGAAAAAGCATCCCATACATGAAATCTTGTATCACCTCTGATTTCTTTCCAAATCTGTTGCTTTTGTGTTAAGACTTAATTCTATTAGTGCCATGATTTTTATCAGGCCAACTCACCAAGTTGGAAGAAAACTTCTGCACAAAAATTGAGAGGAGAGTGCTATTAAACACTGATAGGACACTGCTAGCGATAATGGAGCAAGGGTTAGTGAGTCCCTTCGTAATAAGTGAAATGAGGAGGAACGTTCCTGCTGTGTGAACCAGGATCAGAAAAGACAAACTGCAGAGACAAGAGTGGTTTTCCACTCCCATCTCTGTGGAGATTCCTGCTATCAGTGAATAATCCCCACTCCCATCTGAAACCCTTTCTTAAAAAAAAAAAAAAATGGGGTACCCAGGTTAGTCTGTTTTATACAGTGGGTCCCCCAAAAAAGTTTTGAAGGCATGGTTTTGCCAGTAAATAAAAGTATGAAAATCACTAAGGCAATGCAGGCCAACAATTAGACATAAGGGACAGGGGAAAAAAAAAAGGATATATACTTTGAAATGGAAGGCTTTCAAGTTCTTCATCAGGAATGGACAGCTTCTAACTCCTACTGGAACAGAGCCTGAAGTAATTGCAGTAGCAACAACTTTCAGGCCACTAATACTGCCATCTTGACTGCTGACAAAGAAATAATCACTATGAATCCCCAGACAGAAAAAATAGAGGAAAAACTGAAAAGTCTATCAAGAGGTAATTATGAGTATCTGTTTTCCTTGTTTTTTTTTTTTTACAATACTGGCTTTTTTTGTTTGTTTGTTTGTTTTAACTTTAGATTGTACTATAAAAAGGACGTGAAGCCTTTTTTTTTTTTTGGTTCTTCCCCCATTCCTACATTGCAAAGTAGGTAAGAAATACCATTTAAACCACAAAGAGAGCAGATGAATAACAACCCAGGAACCATGAGAGAAGTCACCCACCATGAACTGCCTGTTACCTACAGAGTTTTAATGACAGTTTAGTCTGGAGTTCAGTGGTAGCTACAAAAGGATACTCAGCTTGGATTTCTCCACAGAATTCTAGGGCCCAGTTTCAAAGGTCTGGGTCTCAGTGAAAACTATGGAACCAAAAGGAAATGGCTCACATTTTTAAATAATTAAATAAAAACGACTTACTGAGCATTTGTCCTATGCCAGCCTCTATGCTAGCAGTATTTCATATCCACTTTCTATCAAATTCTTACTGGCATTACGGAAAAGGGAGTTTTAAAAATCCCGTATAAGTAACAGAAAATTAAGGCCCAAAGATATGAAATGCCTCTCCAAAGATACAAAACTCAAATTCACCATGGCCAGAATTTATCACAGAATTCTTAACTCCAGAGTTACAGCTTTGCAACCAACCACACAATACTCCTTTTCAGATACAGTTATACAGTTTTCGTTTTCTAAAGGACATTGTTATTCTTGTCAAAATTCCGTAATATTTCTTAATCCAAAAGGAAAACATTTCTTTCAGCAAAGGAAGACAGGAGGTTTGTAAGAAAAAAGAACAGTAGCCATATGGCTGCTTTTTATTCCATTTCAAAAATAATTCTTTTTTTCCCCAGTCTGAGAAAGGAGACAAACAGGCAAAGAGGAAGTAATCAGACAGGTGAGCAGTACTGGAAGAGTGTGACAATACCAAGTAAGGTGCTGAAGAAGAAGGCATGGCATGAATGCACAAGGTTTTGAAACAAAGGTATTTTAAGAACCTGGTCACTAACAAAGGCACTTAGTGAAAAGTAACAAATCAACAAAAATACAACCAAACTCCTAAAAGACCCGAGAAACATCCAAATTAACATGGAAGGAAGCCAGATCCTTGGTTTCAAGGCTGAATTGCAGGAACCAACCCTGAGCACTGCCCTACTTCTCTACTTCAGTTACACAAGCCAACAAATGCACTTATTGTTTAAGCCATTATCAGCTGGATTTTCTGTTACTGTGGCTAAGAGCATACTGACTAATCCACAACATAAAGGGTTGGAGTGAATAATGGGCAGATTTATACATCTGCCCTGAAGTTTTGATTTTTGGCTCTGGTATCCTTGGATGCCAGACAGGATACACAAGCACACACATATATATACACACACAGCTGTTATTATTGAGAAAGGAAGTATACAAATCTGAAAAAAAAGTTTCTCTAGGTACTATATTATAAATGGCAAACTAACAGTTAATAGGAATATTCTGCTCAGGCCAAATAATTTTCTTTAAACATTAAGCCAATAGTTAAAACTTCTGCTTAAAAAATGTGGTTTCCTGTTGTTTTTGAAAAGGTATCCGGCAAAGAGTAGACCATCATTACTTGTTGACTGCAGTTTCTTTATAGATACATAAAGGCGTCTTCTAGTTCACTATAGTTTACACACCTACATGCACTTATGCCCAAACTTTCATCCCTTGGAGGTGGCCTTTGAGAGTATTTAACACCTGTTTTAAAAAGAACATTTCATTCAGGCCCTCTAAGGGAGCCTCCTAATGATTCCACAAAGTTTTCAGTAATATTTTGATGGTGGTGGATTTCATAGAGCTGTGTCCTATGATATCTCCACAGAGATCAACAGCTTAAATGTTTTGTGTATATGTAGGTTTCCTGCTTCACATGTAAGGAATGTGGAAGTCACCACTTCACCCTAACAACAAGCAAAAAACTAAGCAGTCTGAAAAACCAAAAATTCTTCTTGGATCCATAAAAGAGGTGAAAATAGAGAAAACCACTGCCGCCAAGATCGGAGAAACAGACATACGGGTCACCACGGCTCACCTGACCACAGACTCAAATAGACACACTGCCCAAACCAGTACCAGACTAGGAAATCCTGAACTGTATGTAACCAACAAACTATCAAGGATTGACAACTCTGAAATACGCAACTCTAGCCTACTCAAACTATCCTGTCCCAATAAAGGGAGAAGGAAAAAGACTAAGAAACATTTGTGAAGTTGACGGTCCAGAAATATAGGCTCACTGACACAGTGAGACCTAATCGTAGTCTATAGAACACTCTTCCTCCCCTCACACTTCACCATCACATTACTAAAACCTACTATGGCATTTCCTTTCGCTTGATACATCAGGCATGGCTATCAAGGCACAGCAAAAGGCAAAAAAAAATCTGAAGAGTAAGGGCACACACAAGAAACATATATGAGAAGGTACTGAAATTTTCAGAATGGGAATTTAAAACAATTACAATTACTATGCTAAGGGCCCTAAAATATACAGCACACAGGAAGAGATGGGCAATGTAAGCAGAGAGATGGAAATCCTGAGAAAGAACCAAGAAGAAATGCTAGAGATAAAAAATATTGTAACCAAAATGAAGAACACCTTTGATGGGTTTATAAGCAGACTGACTACAGATGAAGAAAGAATCTCTAAGCTAGAGGATCTATCAATAGAATCCTCAAAAATCAAAATGGAAAGAGAACAAAGACTCAAACAGAACAGAATACCCAAGGATTGTGGGGCAACTACAAAAACGGGAACATACACATAGTGGGGCTATCCGAAGGAGAAGAAAGAGAGAAAGGGACAGAGAGGACATCTGAGTCTATAATGACTAAGGGTTATCTAAATCAACGTCAGACACCAAACTGCAGGTCCAGGAAGCACAGGGAACACCAAGCAGGAAAAGAAAGCAAAAATTATACCTCCCAACCATCATTTTCAAATTACATAAAATCAAAGATAAAGAAAAATACTGAAAGAAGCCACAGGAGCAAAAAAGTCTTACTTACAGAGGAGCAAAGGTAAGAATTACATCTGACTTCTCCTCAAAAAGCATGCAAGCAAGAAGAGAGAAGACTAAGTTTTGAAGGAAAAGAAACCCACCAACCTAGAATTCCATACCCTGCAAAATTATCCTTCACAAGTGAAGGAGAAATAAAGACTTTCTCAGCAAACAAAAATTGATGGCATTTGTTGCCAACAGATGTGCCTTGCAAAAAATGTCAAAAGCATTCTTCAGAAAGAAGTATAAATAACACAGGCCACAAACTGATCCATATAAAGAAAGGAAGAAGCTCAAAAAGAGAAAATTTTCTCTTATTCTTAACTGATCTGACAGACAACAGTTTGCTCCAATAACAGCAACAATGTATTCAATTATGTATGCTTATGTCTATATCATACACATACATATATACATACACGTATGCTT
The DNA here is from genome assembly GCF_055505025.1 of Bos grunniens. Lineage (NCBI taxonomy): Eukaryota > Metazoa > Chordata > Mammalia > Artiodactyla > Bovidae > Bos > Bos grunniens. The sequence continues at coordinate 14,405,007 of NC_141166.1, forward strand.
TTTATACAGGTGAAATGAATGACAGTAATTACACAAGGGATAGCAGATAAAGGTTAAGATTATTCTGTGATTATAAAGTCCTTTTATGGCCTTATTTGAAAGTGGACCTCAGTTAACTGTAAATGTATAATGATCCTAGTCAAACCACTGAAAAATTTGGGGGAAAAAAAAAAGGAAGTAGTCTGATAGGCTAAGAAAGGAAATACAATGGAATCATAAAAAATGCTCAATTAAAACCACAAGAGGCAGGGACTTCCTGGTGGTCCAGTGGCTAAGATTCCACATTCCCAATGCAGGGTGCTTGGGTTCAACCCCTAGTCAGGTAACTAGATCCCACATGCCACAACTAAAGATTCCATGTAGCCAAATAATTTTTTTTTAAACCCACAATTGGCAGAAAAAGAAAGACAAACATAGAAACAAAAAAATAGAAAACAAATATGGTAAACATTAATCCAACTATATCAATAATCACTTTGTCAATGGTCTAAATGTACCAATTAAAGAGACTGTCAGAGTGGGTCAAAAAATGAAATTCAACATATGCCGTCTACAAGAAACTAACTTTAAAAATACACACATACAGATTAAAAGTACCATGCTAAATTAAGAAGTGCTTCAGTTACTTTATCCAAAGGGTTTTCTAGTATTCCGGCCGTCTAGGATCCCATCTTCTCGCTACATGGAATGTTTTCATTCATCTGGTTTTGTTTTCTGTACTCAGAGATTTAGTAGATGACTAATGGGCAAAACCCTGCTCTCTTTGCCTTTTAAAGAAAACTTCCCAAGGCGCTCAACATCTGGTTCTGAATTTAACACAGGCAGAGGCAGTGCTGCTCACAAAAATGTTTACAAAGTAGTTCTCCTCAAACCACTCCTTAATACCATAACCAAGCAACCTTTCATGAAAGTAAGCCTAAGAATAATTGTCTTTAGTGCATAATGCTAAATCCAAACTGTGTTAACTTTCACTCGGTTAGTTTTACAGATGACAAGTCACTTTCAGAGAACTAGGTAATCAATCACAAAATGCTACATTTCCATTTAGAACAGAGAAGTGTCTGAAGGCACACACATGACTAGTTAACAATCTGAGATTACTACAGGTTCAGTTCAATTCAATCACTCAGTAGTGTCCAACTCTTTGCGACCCCATGAATCACAGCACGCCAGGCCTCCCTGTCCATCACCAACTCCCGGAGTTCACCCAAATTCATGTCCACAGAGTCGGTGATGCCATCCAGCCATCTCATCTCAAAAAGCATGTAAAGACCTGCACACTAAAAATTTCAAAACTTTGCTGGGGAAAAACAGTGTACGCAAAGATGAACAATCACCTACCTCGTGCAATACACAAAACTAACTCAAAACGGACCAAAGACTTTAAGAGCTAAAAAAACAAAAATTTTAGAACAAAACATAGGAGAACATCTTTAAGACCTTGAGTTAGGCAAAGATTTCTATACCATAAAGCATGATAAACTGGACCTCATCAAAATTAAAACTATTTTTAAAAAATTTAAAGTTACTGCACTTCAAAAACAACCATTTAAAAAGACAAGCAAAAGACCAGAGACTATGTACATGCAAAACACATATACATAAAGTCTGATAAAGGACTTGATTCCAGAATACAGGGCTTCTCAGACGGTGCACTGGTGAAGAATCTGCCTGCCAATGCAGGAGACCTAAGAGATGCGTGTTCAATCCCTGCGTTGGAGAAATCCTCTGAAGCAGGGCAAGGCAACCCACTCCAGTATTCTTGCCGGGAAAATCCCATGGACAGAAGAGCCTGGTGGGTCCATAGTGTCACAAAGAGTTGGGCATGACTGAAGCAACTTATTAGCACACATCCAGAATATACAAAGAACCCTTACAATTCCATGGAATAAGACAAACAATGCACATCCAAAACTGGGCCCAAAAAATGAGTGGACATTTCACCAAAGATACATGAATGGTAATAAGCACATAAAAAGATGCTATACATTACTGTCATTAGGGAAATGCAAATTAAAACCACAATGACATAACTATTTCATGCCCACTAGAATGGTGATGTTATGTAAGAAAAATAAGAACAAATGTTGGCAAGGATGTAGAGAAATTGGAATCCTCGAACACTGCTGGTGGGAATGTAAATGATGAAATTGGAAAAGTTTGAATTTCTCCAAAATTTAACATAAAACTTTTACATTCAGTAATTCTACTTCCAGAGAAGTGAAAACATGTTTCTACAGGAAAACATCTAATAGCCAAAAACTGTAAACAACAAACATCCTTCAATTGTGAAAAGTTAGACAAAATGTAGCATTATCCAGAAAACAGGATAATTCAGCCAAAAAAAAAAAGGAATAAACTACTGACACGTACTATATCATGAATAAAATCTCAAAAACCTCTGAAGAAAAAAAAAAGTCAAGCAAAAGAGGTCACATACTGTATAGTTCCATTTATATCAAATGTTCAGAAAAGGCAAATTTAAAAACAGGAAGTAGGAAATTCCCTGGCAGTCCAGTGGTTAGGGCTCTGCAGTTTCACTGCAGAGGGCACTGGGTTCCATTCCAAGTAGGGTAACTAAGAATCCCTGAGCCCTGAAGCACACACATCTCCACCCCCACATGCAAAAAAAGAACACAAACAGAAAGTACATCCATGTCTGACTGGGGCTAAGGGTGTGAATGGGCTTCCCTGCTGGCTCAGCAGTATACAATCCACCTGCAATGCAGGAGGCGTAGGAGAGGAAAGTTGGATCCTTAGGTCGGGAAAATCACCTGGAAGAGGCACGGCAACCCACTCTAGTATTCTTGCCTAGAGAATCTCATGAACAGAGGAGCCTGGTGGGCGAAAACAGGGTCGCAAAGAGGCAGACATGACTGAAGTGACTTCGCGCATGTGCACGCACATATTCAAGGGTGTGAATGGGGATTAACATAAATGACTAAGAAAAATCTTACAGAAGGGATGAAAATATTACCAAACTGATTTATGCTAAAGATTGCACAATATAGAAAGTTACTAAAAATAATTGAATTACATGCTTGAAAGGAGTGGATTTCAAAATATGCAATATACAACTCAATAAAGCTGTTTTGGGGGGACTACCCTGGTGGTACGGTGGCTAAGACTCCATGATTCCAATCGCAAGGGACGTCAGGGAACTAGATCCTACATGCAGCAATTAAAGAATCCCCATGCCACATCAAAGATCAGAGATCCTGCATGCCACAACTAAAACCCAGGACAGCCAAATAAATAAACAGATACTTTTTAAAATAAATTGTTTTTAAAAATAGAAATCTGATCTTTAAAACAGGTGTGGAAAAAAACACTGAAGAATCTATAGTAGGTACTTGACATGTGAATGTTGAATAAACAAAGGGGAACATAATTACTACAGGCAGTGATTTTTTTTCAGAGTATCCTAACACATGTCTGTCTATTGGGAGGAAGTGTGAAAATATATGATAACATTGAGAAAAGATCCACACTGGGATAACAGAGATACAAGCTGGAGTGTGCATTCAAACACTTATATAGCTATGGGGTATCACAAAAGTCATTAAACCATGCTGAGTTTAAGTTTCCCTGTATAGAGTCATCTGAGTACTTAACACAATGAATGAATGCTTACTTACTATGGTTGTTAGTGACCTGAGAACTGATAGTTGGTGGCAGCAGTATAGTATTAATAGTAAAAACTACATTAGGAATGGCCCAATATATATTTGGTAAAAAAAAGTTACATTTCCTTGGTGACAGATGGTAAACAGACTTCTTGCGGTGATTATTTTATAATGGTTAAAACTAAAGCATACAAGAACCTTTTCCTCAAGGAAATAGACTGAAGTGAGGCAAAGCACCACCAATCAAGACACAAAATTCCTCAAGAGTGGCATGTATGATTAAACATCGCACATGCAAAAAAGGCAGTCCAATGGAAATACATACATCTAAAATGCTTATACAAAGTAAAATATTTTTAAAGGGAAGATATGTCAAAAATAAAACTAGGCAGACAGCAAGAGTCATTAAAATAAATAGCTCACACCAATAGTTCGTTCCTTCTTCACAGGGGAATCAAAAATTAAGGAGAAGGATGTATTTTATTAAATTGCTGATATATTGGAAAGAGGAAAGGCACCACGCATGCAAGTAATGTTTCCAGCTCCATTTTCAAACACCTAGAGCCATAGCGTTTCGTTCAGAGGCTGATACAGTCCACAGGACAAATCTGGCCTGCCATCTATTTTTGTAAATGAAGTTTTATTGAAAGATAGCTGCACGTTTATTTACATTTTGTCTGTGGCTACTTCTGTGCTTCTATAGCAGAGTTGAATATTGACTATAGAGACTGACTGACAAGCCTAAGATACCTCCTATCTGGCTGTTTACAAAAAAAACTTATTGTAGATTTCATTTGTTTACTGTTAAGTATATGCTGATACAGTTTAAATGTTTAAACCAAGGAATTAAAGGATAAGAGTTCTGACCCTGATAACGCAATGGTTTAAAAGATATTCTGGCACATTACATGGTAGGATATACCCTGATGCTGCTTTGGAGTCTGTTCAGATATGAGAAGACCTAAGCAAGTCAGTTTCCTCACATCTGTATCAAAGGCATAATACCATATCTTCAGAATGGTATGCACAGCACCCAAAACTGTTAACAGTAGCTGGTAATAACTATTCAATAAATGTTAATACCTTCCATCTACATACTAAGCTGGGGCTTTCATCTTCTCCTTATAAGTTTGCATTAACCCTCATTCCTTAAAGCCAGGCCTCCTGTCACAAAGAGACACTGTTGTACAATATACCCTATTCCTTATTTATCCAATATGGACCTAGCAATCTGTAACGTCCCCAAAACTTTTCTAAAGTAATGTCCATGTATAACATGAGACAGTTTCATAACTATAGTTCTTATCATGTAAAACCTCAGGATACACACACACACTCTCACATGTCTATATACATACATACATAGTTTTGCCTTAGAACTCATTTCTCAAACTCAGAGAGCACTCTTAGTTCTAGAATAATAACTATATTATCCTATCCCCTTCAAGACTTTTGATTTTTATAATCATTTTTCAGTCTTTGTCTTTCCAAATAAAAAAGGACTAATCATTTTTAATCAGTCCTCATTTCTGAGTCCATAATCTTTCTAGTCAAAAACAAAGAAACAAACAAAAAAAAAGATCCATGTAAACTCTGGACTTTGGATGATAACGATATGTCAATGTAGGTCCATCAACAGTAACAAAGGTACCACTTTGGTGGGGGACGGTGATAACAGGAGAAGCTATAAATGTGCAGGTCAGAGAGTACAAGGGAAATCTCTATATTCTTCCCTCGATTTTATTATGAGCCTAAAACTGCTCTAAAAAATAAAGCTTTAACTTAAAACAATAATAAATAGAAGATTTAAAAATCAGAATCCTCTAGCAAAGTGGTATTTCCCAGGACAGTCCTGATTCAGGCTTGTCATCACAGATGATTATTAACAACACCCCCATTAGCTCCCTTAAGTGTCCTAGGTTGTAGGATGAATTATATGGTCACCACACTTCTATGCCTCAACTTTATCCATCTAAAAAATAAATCAGCACTTCAAAATACAAACTTGATAAATAACTAGAGGAAGGGAGTGTGTATACCATCTTCCATCTTGAAAGATTTAAAACTTTGCCACCCAAATTGTTAGAGTAAGTTTCTTTTCATTCTTAAAGCTGGCTGCTTAGAAGCCTCTTTTCCCTCGTCATTTTCCAGGATTCAGACGGTAACATTTTTTTAAACCCCATATACAAAATAAGCTAAACATATAATCGGGAAGGATCTATACTCATTACCATCCTGTGTAGTTTAAGAATGTACATAGAAATATTTTCTAAAGAATCTGACAAAAATTTTAAAACAAAATGCTTTATGTGAGAAAGTAAGATATTAAACATATACACGGGGAAGGAAAGGGAATCTAAAAAACAAGGCTAAATATTAACTGTGGTGCTATTTCAGTAGTGTTACTAGGTTAATACACTCTTTGTCTCTCTTTTCCAGCTTAATTAAAAGGAATCTGTACTGTATACTGAAAGATTCTCACATGCAGCCAAAGAACAGCCAAAGATGTTCATACTAAAGCTGAAGTGAATTTACATGGGATGCACCCAAACTTGGATAAATTCCAAACTGCTGTGCTGCCGAGGTATAGCCTAAATAACATGAGGCACTTTAGGAAGGCAAAGAACACCCAGGACACCTCTAGGATGAAGGGATCGTCCTTTGCTTATGCAAAGTACTTCTAATGTCATCAGTGGCAAGAGATTTCTAGAGTTCAAGGTGGTGTAGAGTAATGGTTCTTACCCAGGTTTAAGCTTGAAGAGGATCCATGTGAAGAGAGGGAAGGAGGTGGTGTCTGTGAATGTCCTGGTCCCTGACTAGGGAGAGGCATGCCCACGGGTCCAGGAGAGGAGGAAAAGCTAAGGCCGTTATAAAAACTGTGTCCAATGGGGGTCAAGCTGCTCGATGTCCTCTTATAAAGGTCACTGCTGCCAGTCAGGGAGTCACGGCGGGAGCCACTGCCAGTGTTGGAGTTTGCAACTAAAATGGAATTAAAACAATGCAGATAAGAACAGGCCTGTTCTTCGAAGAACAAGCCCAGTGACCTGTTCCTAACACTTTGATCCAGACTCCTTACCACCGCAAATTTGTCAGCAGAGACAGCCTAACTGTTCATGTGGCAGTTCTAGGGGCAGGTAAAGTAATAAAGAGGACATGGCTCAGGTTAGCATGAAACGTTTTTTTCAAACCATCACACGTATGTTAAAGTCTCCTTCCTTTTGTGTCTCATATTATGGGGATAGGGGTGGGTTAAAATCCTCTGATGGCCACACAAGTTATGGGAAAGGTGAAAGAAAATGGGCTAGAAAGAATGCCTTTCATCAACCCAAAGGTTCTGGTAGAAAAATGGAGTAGAAAAAAGATTTGTGAAGGGGGTATTGCCCCACTACACAAGACTTACATGTAAAAGCCTGGTTTCTCAAAGGGTTCAATCAACAGATATTACTAGCCCCCAATTCCAATTTAAGATACTGTCTATCAAATAAACCCTTCTGTTTTGATCACATTGTCTTACAAACACTGAAATTATTCCATCATTTTCCTTACTACTTTCCCACTTTTTTTCTCCCATTAAAACATTTAAAATATCTTAAGTCTAATTTCCTTCCTCCCACTTTTCCATAATATCCACCTTAATTCTTCTCAAGACTAGAGAAAACTCATGATTCTTTAAGACCTGCAGGTTGTGGAGTATACCACCCTAAGATTTTTGGTAAGTCCTCCTCCCTCGGTTTTTCATATCCACATTTGTATACTTCCCTCCACATTCTCCCCAATGTCTGCAGAAATCTCCCCAGATTTTCTAATCCTTAAAAAAAAATGGACTCTGAGAGTATAAATAAGTAGCAATGTGCGTGTAAACCTGAAATAGGCCCCAAATGTATAACTTGATTTGAACAGTCCATTATCTCAAAGACGTGTGGAACAGCTGGGTTCCCACGGGACTCGGTCCAGATCTGCCTGTGGTATCTGTCCAGGGTTCCATGCACTGTCAGTAATTGCATAAAGATTATAAAAAATAATTAAAATTTAGTTTCAGCACATCAGTCTGATTTCTACCTGCTGTTCCAAACCCTCCAAGGGCTGATCCCAGGGTGGCGCCGAGAGAACTGCTACTTCCAAATCCCAAGGATGTGTTGGCAGGCTGGGCGGAGCCCTGGGAGAAGAGGGAGCTGCTCTGTGAATTGCTGCTCAGAGAGTTGTTGCCGTAGAAAGAGCTGGATGCCAGGTTGTTACTGGGCTGCTGCTGGGGCTGGGGCTGGGGCTGCTGAGTTCCTAAAGGGCGAAATGGTCCATTTGTTGTTCCAGCAAGACCACCGGCTGCTCCATTTGCTGAAGCTGCGGCCGCTGCAACAGCTATGTAGAAGAAAGCAAACCATATGGCTATGAAAGAGACTGGCCACATTTCCAAACTGCGTTGTTACCCTTTTGAAAACCTTTTAATGCTGCCATATCTTTTCAAAACAGACACAAATCTTGCAAAGAACTATACAAATCTGTCTCTGATCCCTTCACCTGAAGCTTCTATTAATATTTTTCTACTTCTACTCTCAATTCAAAGTCAAAATACCACTGGAGCCAAGTTCACTATGTGGGCAGATTATAAAGAGTCTATAATTTAAGACAGATCACTATGTGGGCAGATTATAAAGAGTCTATAATTTAAGATAGATATGGGTATCAAAAGTACTCATTTCAAATACAACTACTTCCTAAAGTTTCAAGTTCTACAATTACCTACATTAAGGACATTTTCTCCAGAATCACATACTGAAGCCTTGCAATTCTCAGGACACTTAAGCATATTTCTCTCCCCTAGATACACCCACTGTTGTTCCCAAATTTATAAAATATATAATAATACTATATATATATATATATGACATACATACATACAAAGACTTAAAATAAAAATCTATTGCTGCCCTCCCCCACCATAAGCAAGAAACAAAAACAAAACAAATACCAAATCTTAAAACAACGATATGAATTTCTGTGAAATTAGCCTTGGACTTCTGCCAACAGTGGCCTTTTGTGTGAGTAATCCAACTTCCTATGCTCACAGCAGAGCAGGTCCTTGCTGCTAACTAGCTGGTACACACTGTCAACAGAATCAGAATCTATCAAGGTCACTTGCCACTTCTGACTCTTTCTCTTTGAAAAATTACAGGACAGAATTCTTACTCTGAGAATTGTCAAAGTACCTTTCAACAGAGTTTTAAGAATATCATCCATTCTCCCTTTTAAATCTGAGTGAATCCACTAAGACATAAGCTCACCTGCTTGTGCAGCTGAGGAACTAATGATGACTGGGGCGGGAGCTACAAGTCGAACAGGAGCTCCAAGACCATTTCTCGCTCCTGCATTCACCACAAGGGCACCGGTTTGGTCATAGTAAGCAGCAGGAGCCAAGACTGGATAACCTGAGAATATTAAGATGACAGATAAGTATATATGAAACTAACAAATGTTTCCTGGATACCAGCATACTGTAAATAGTTACAAACTCAGCACTAGGGACAGAAACACCTAGGTTTATATCCTGGCTTGACCACTTAAGTTAACAGCATAACCCTGAGAATCTAGGTAGTATCCTCGTAAGGTTAATAATAATACCTGACTCACAAAGTTCTTACAAAGATTAAAAAATGAGTGTGAAAGAGGTAGCATGCTACATGGCACAGTAGGGGGTAGTGTTATTTATTATACACCAAGTGTTAGAAAGGGGATTTAGTGGGACAGGGAACAACTGTACTCTTCAAAGTGCTAACCATGGTTATCACCAGCAACCATACACTGACAACTATTTTATGTTTTCTTGACTATACAATTCGTATCACATAATCTAAACACAAATATACTGCAAGTTATCAGGGAAACTCTAGACAAGCTTCCATTAACAGGTTCTTTCAAAAGTCTGAGACAGAATCTTCAAATGCTATTGAGTCATAAGATTAATTACAGTTGACTTCATAATAAAACATAAATGCTTAGTAACTAACAACATGCATGATCTAAGTTCAAGTTACTTAGTGAATTCATAAATAGATAAGCTGATCTAGCTATATGCCAGGGTCAGTAAGAATCCATAACTTATACTGAGGTCTCAGAAGGACTTGTTTAAAAGGCAAAACCTCAAACTACAGGCAATCCATGCAAAGAATAAGACCAGGAGACAGTAAGCTAAGAATAACATGTATTCAGCATACATATCAATCACAGGTAGACAGCACAAAGCACCTCTACTGTTGGTTTGGGAGAAATTCTAGAAATGTAAGGGGAACATGATCAAAGAATACTAGGAATGTCTTCCTAATAATACTGTTCACAAGTATCAGCCTTGGAGTGATGCTGAGGCAACCTGGCCACTCCTTTCATTCTTAACACTGAGGGAGAAAACAGACTACCACCAAAGGAAAACGGGATAACCCAAGCTATGTGTGGAGGTTCACATATTTCCAACATGTAAGATTATGACTGGCTCAGAATACTAGGTGCTCTCATCAACGAACTATGGTCTAAGTGAGGGCAAGTGTATGTCATCCTCGCCAGTCCCCAAATGATGACAAGCCTAAGCAGATCCAAAGTACTGCCATCCTCCTCTGAACCTCCCCACAAGAAGCAGACTTCTGCCCCCTCCGTGACGAGGGACACAATGCAGCCTCACCTGGCATGCCCGCAGCCAGTCCTTGTCCAAACGCAAGGGCAGAATTCACCGCTGCAGCTGCCACCAGTGGATCGGCTTGCTGTCCCTGCTGGTTCTGATTTGGCGTCAAAGGACGCTGGCTGGCTCCTCCACGGAGAACCTGGGAGACAAACAAACCAACGTTTTCTTAACTGGAAACATCTAAGACCCAACACGTGCTTAAGTTAAATCAACTTTAAAAACTGATGATTGTAAACCATTTTTCCAATCATGTTTTTATGTGACATGGATGTTAGGATTTTATAAAAAAATCAATGAACAGCATTTCATATAGTGAAATTTCATTCTACCACTTTTAGTTTAAGAAACATATTACCTTTATAAGAGTTAAAACCATTTAAAAGTTATAATTCAGTCATTAATCAAATACTTAATGCCTAACATCTGGCAGGTATTGGGGATAAAGCAATGAGCAAGACACACAAAGCTCCTATCTTCTTGGAGTTTTTATTCCAGCGAATAGGAGCTAGACAGTAACCCTATAATAATCAAAAGAGAGTGAAAAAAATTATGCTAGAGTGGATGAGAGGTTTAGATATGATAAACAGGAATAATTTACCCACATCACCAAGTTATAATATCTGTATTAAAAAATAAAAAACCAAACACATAAAAAAGGTTGTATTTTCTTTATGGAATATGAGAACATTTTCTCTACCCTATAACACTATTCCCATTCATCAGAGGCCAAACAGCCCCAATGAAATCAACAGATTTGATTGTAGAAGGCGTCTGACCTGTTTCTATTTTTCTTCATAAATTTCACAGACAGCGATCTAAATCGATGTAAGTATCAGTCAAGAACATTGACATTTCAGTGAATACCTGTTCTGCCACTGTGATAAAGGATCTTTTCCTTTAATTAATGAAAGATAAGATGCTGATAATCATTGTTAAGAATCTATTTCAAAAGATCTATATATGACAGTAAGTAAAAGTACAAAACCCAATAACAGCTAAAATTACCAAAGTTTATGCATTTTGCAAAGTTTTCAAACGTGAAATTCTTATCAGATCATTTTCATTATCACTTTGCTATTTATAAAAGCTACACATGTAATCAAGAGTCCATGTACAGAGAAACACTACTATCAAATATTTATTAAATGAGTATTTAAAATGAAAGACACTGTCCATATTGGCAAAAAGAGATGTACAGACACTAAATCCACCGAAAGTTTCTCATTTCCTTATCCACAGAAGTAGTGAGAGGAATAGCTGATCACGCAAATTTGTAGGAAGTATTAAAATTAATGTCTGCAAGGCACTAAACCTAGTAACCAGGAAACAATCAATAACCAATAGTTAATTCCTATCAAAATATTAGGCAATTTATCTATCTGTGACTGAAAGAATTCTAATGGACTTTATAAGAGAAGGAATGCTTCAATCTATATAGACAGAAGACTCAAGAGAAGTTGCACAGGTGAGAGTTTGGGCCAAGACTGAGAAGATGCCTCACCAACAATCCAGAAGAGCTCTAACTCAAGGAAAAGTAAACAGCATTTACAGAGATATGGCAAAATACTAATAGTTCAAAATTTTTTTTAATTTTAAAAGAAGAAGGAAAGTCAATGAAAACATCCTTTTCATAGGGCATAATGAATTAGGCTTCTGTTTTGTTAGAAGCTGTGTACAGAGTCACAGGACAGGGAAATGGACAGGGTGTCCGAAGAGAGGGGCAGTCCAGACCACTGAGCTCTGTTTCACAATGACGACAGCAATGTGCAGCCTCTCAGTCAACTCTCTAGAAATCGATGCGGTACCCTTGATGATAAACCAAAGTCTCTAAGTCAGCTCCCAATATTCATACTTTAATTTCATAAAGAAATGTCAAGCCCGGGAAACAAATACGTAAAATTTCACAAGTAACATTTTACACATCGAATAAAATCAACAAAAATGACTGAATATCTATTTGTAAAACGCTATCCTACAAGTCAGTTTACTATTTTCATGATGCAAAAAGTATTAAATTCTAGTTTCTTTTCAAAGGCAGTAATTTTAAATATAACATTTAAATTTAATAAGCAAGCAGATAGATGCTCAACGGAGATATTTTAACAATCATTCACCCTTCTATAGTTCATCGTACTTGGTAGAATCATCATCTATACAGTCTCCCCTCATTTAGAGGCTTCTAAAGCCATTCTAAACTTCTCTCTCATGATACAACACCCAGCATCAAGCCACCACCAAGATTACCCCATGCCTGAGTTCACCTCATATCCAGAATTTTTTCTTCACCAAACATTTTGAAATTTTTAAAAAATGAACATTTTTTATCAGGTGTCAAAGGAATCTTTGAAAAGAATGAAAAAGGAATCAGAAAAAAGATGGAGTGGCCAAGAGGTCAACTCCAACAATCAGATTTGGAAAAGAGTTAGCATATCTAGAAAGTAACAAATGCTTTTTGATAAAAGGCAAAGGCCAAAAAGGTCAAAAGTTTTAAAACAACCTCTCATTTAAATGACTATAACCAAAGAAGTTCACCAGGAAAATCATATTTTTCTAAAACATCTGAAGTCAGAAATTGGCAAAAATGACACTGGAATTAAAAAATGTATACTTGTCAAAAGATAATTTGAATAACAACTTTTTCACAGTAGAGTCTGTTATTGCTGGTGACAGAAAACTCAGAAATACTGCACCTGACTGTCACGCTCAATTTACAGCTAAGACGTCATGCAACTTGCCTTAGTTGCAACCAGTCAGTGGCAGAACAAAGACCAGATCTCAGGTTTTCTATCACTCTAGATATCATATGGTCAGAAGATAGCACAAACTGTGAATTTACACACTTGTGTTCAAATCTTAACAATTTAATACATGTGTGACCCTGGGCACAGAAATTCCATTCCCTCAATCTTATGCTGGGAAGTCATGTAATCTACTTATTAGAATTAGAATGAGAGAAACTATACGTAGAGCACTTAGCTTTAAACAAAAAGATTTCAGTAAGATGTACTTATTACTATTTTTCTTATTCAGTCTACTAGAGCTGATTTGAAAACACGGCTATTACTTCAGTCTTCCAAATTCATGATCTGGCAGCCAGTTAAAACACAAAGACCATCAACTGATAAGTGCCAACTTTCCACAAAGAGTAGCTATTAAGAAATTTATTAATAGAGGTCACTCTTCTGTCAACAAATTATATGCTGAATCCCCTCTATAAGTGGTACTAGAATTGTACCTACTGTAAAGAAAACCACACATTAACTTCCAGAAAGTCATCTAACTGAAAAAATACTGAGCCAGACAAAACTAGCTAGAATTTCAAGACCTGGTTTTTCTATAAACCTGTGAAATCTAAGAAATTAAACATACACCTTATCAGTGAGAATGATAAGAAGCAAACAGTTCTTGTTTGGATCATTATCATATGTACATATATGAGCATGGTGTTTTTCCTCAAAACGAAGGAAAAAAAAAGCTTTAATTTGATGATGCTTACCAAAAGCCTAAATGCTCGTTTTATTTGCTCAAAAAAATTTACATTTCCAGGACATTATACCATGGAAATAATCAAGGATTTATGCAAAGGATATTAAGCTTATTTGTAACACCAATATAGTACTAAGTTATAGCAGCAGTTACATAAATATAACAAATAATAATGGACTGGTCAAAATAAAGAATGAGGCACTCTTTGATGGATTTAAAAACAATAAATAACAGGGAAGAGTATAATAACAAGATGCAAAGCTGTGTGGACAGCATAATCCCAATTTTATAAGAAATTAATTAAATAGTAAGACTAGAATGACAGACACCAAACATTTATACTGGTTTTTTTCTGACACAAGAATTTAAGGGATTTATTTTTCCCTTCAAGTAATTCAATTCACCATAACTTTCAGAAATAAATAGGTATTATTCTAGCAAGCAAGAGAAAACAGCCTAATATAAAAAGACACTTGGTTTTGCAATTAACTATTCCTTTTCTCATCTAGGTTAAAAAGCTTACTCTAAGTTAAAAAAGATATAAATAGGTTTAAGATTTATGTCCAATTCAATAGATGTTACTACACATAAAATAGACAATCAAGGACCTACTGATAACACAGGGAACTATTTTCAATATCTTGTAATAACCTATAATGAAAAAGGATTTGAGAAAGAATATATAAATATATATGTGTATGTGTATATATGGATGTATAACTGAATCACTTTGATATACATCTGAAACTAATACAACACTGTAAAACAACCATACTTCAATTTTTTTTTAATAAAACGGATGCCATAAATAAGCAATCTGAAGAACTAGTACCTTCCCTTTGGTAGCAAACTACTTAAAGAGAGCCAGAAGTGATCTGAGAATGGTGCTTAGAAAGTAACCAAAGTATCAAAGCAAGAAAACTTCACCATCACTAAACTGGAAAATCCTCTTAAGCAGTATCACATGGTATGTCATACCATGATCTCACTTCGTCATGCTGACCAAAGAACAGATACATAAAAGGCATTCAGTAAAGCACAGGCGAGTCTGTCTGAACTCATATACCACACGAGGGAACTCACTCACTCACCACTCACAGTTTCTCTATCAGGAACAACATTACTGTTAAATTATACACAATAACTAAGATTCACACTTAGGTGGGGTAAGTTTTGTTGACATTTACCTGCTGCTGCCCTTGCTGAGCCTGTGGGGTGGTCTGCTGATTAGCAGAATTTGTTGCTGCAGCAGCGGCGGCGGCTTGCTGCTGGAAAAGACTGGCAGGGTAGACTCCCCAGGGAGTAACTCCGTAATACTGGGGAGGGACCACAGCCGGGCCTAAAAATAGCAAGAGAAAGGTAAGAAAAATTTAGATTATTAACAATCAGAGTTTCCAAAAACTATATTTGATTCACCAGACACTGCTGTAAAATATTAATATACTGATTCATTTTAGCTAATCATGAATTCTATTTTTTAAAAACAGAAAATATTCTATGTGATTCCCACACCAAAGTCTCCTAAAGTCAGCAATATACTCCAGGCCTAGAGAAAGAAGCTGGGGAAGGACCAAGCATTGGAGATATTGAAAGGGAGTATAACTGATAAAAGTTAGAAGAAACTAAGAACAGATGGAAGAATTGGCCTTGGTCAAGAAGGCAAAGGTGTGTTTTTACTGAGAAAGAAAAAATATATATAGGATAGATATAGACAAAGTTTGCTGCTAAAAGGGAAATGGAAAGTCTGTATGCTTAAAGTGATGGAACACAGCAAAAGATGAAGCTGCACCCTGCTTTCAGTCTAAGGACGACACCTGAAGTGACTGATGGGGACAGGGATCTTGGTGCTTCATTAACTCCAGAAGCATGAAAATCCATCAGTTGTCTGACAACAAAGCCCAGACACGCCACTGAACTTCCACGGCTCAAATTTGAAGAGACTTGTTTTTCCCATCTCTATTTTTAATGTCACAAAAAGCATTTAACATAACTACATTTAGATATCAGAATATGAAATTTTAAACTTAAGTCAAAGCTGAAAACAGACGGAAATGGAAAAAAAAAAAAAAGACACCTCGACTTCTCACAGACCTGAGTATTCTATACAAAACTGAGCGTTCTGTTTTAACCTCTTTGGCAACAAGCTACCACTGCAGTCTCTGCCAAACAGAACAAGCAGGAGAGAAGTTAACAGAGCTATGCGGACAGCAACCTAGGTGGGGCAAAAATCTAAACCACAGAATTCTCTGAAGCTGGTGGCTAGAAACATCAAGGCTCATTTGTCAACCAAGACAAGGGCACAAAGCCAGCATCTCACATGTGTGGGAACACATATCTAATGAGAATTTTCCTAGTTAAAGCAAAGTTTCAAATATTTGCAACTTGATTAAATAATAACTGCACTTTTCAGTGAAATTCCATAGACCTGTTTCAAATACATCCATTCTGACATAGTAGCCAATCCTGTAAAAATACGTATTTCATTAAGTCAAAAAAAACTGGTTCATGTTTTTGCTTCTCCATTAAATTCTAAAACACAAATAAGTCAAATTATATTACTGTCCAATATTACTATGACATTTCTTTTCTTTTTAACTCTGACATTTCTAATTTGGCATTTTCTGTATCTGTAGTCTTAGACGAGATAAAAGAATCTGTTTATAAAGGTGCCCATGGTCAAACACAGTGCAAAATGGTGCAAAATGAAGGTGCTGCTTAGGAAGGCTATGCTACATCATTTTTTAATAATAAGCAAATAAGTTAAAAATTTTTAAACATGTGGGCATGTTTGGCTCAGGGTGCATCATTAATTGAGCTTGATTCCCTCAGGATATCTGTTTCAATTTCTATGGATTAACATTCCACAAGAATATGCAGTTTTAGTTTATAACAGTTTAGTTAACATTTCTGCTCTGTGTGAAAGCACTTAATTCATTTTCCATTTGGCTCAGATGATAAGTACAAAAGCAAGATTCTCATCATCAAACTATGATCTCACTGAGGACAACTTTTGTCATCTCTAAGACTGGTTCTTTGTTTCAAATAACATATGGTAAGTCAGTAGAGGAAAGTTTGTAAAGGAAAGAAGTACAAAAAAGATAATTCAAGACAACATGGACAGTATATGACAGTGCAGTACATGCACAGGCTTTGAGCTAGATCTGACTTAAATCTCAACTCTGTAACATTTAAATTATGTGAGCTCTACTACCCAAAGTAATCTACAGAATTAATGTCATTCATATCAAATTACCCATGACATTTTTCACAGACCTGGAACAAAGAACCCTAAAACTTATATGGAACCAGGAAAGACTCAAAATTGCCAAAACAATTTTGAGAAAAAGAACGAAGCAGGAAGCATAATCCTGCCAGATTTAGGACAATACTACAAGGTGACAGTAATTAAAACTGCATGGTACTGGCACAAAAACAGACATACAGACACCAGTGGGACAGAAAGGAGAACCTAGAAATAAACTCTCACACCTACAGTCAATTAGTCTTCAACAAAGGAGGCAAAAATACACAATGGAAAAAGGACAGTCTCTTCACCAAACAGTGCCGGGAAAAGTTGAACAGCCACATGAAAATAAATGAATTTAGAACACATTCTCAGACTGTACAAAATGTCTTAAAGACTTAAGATACGACACCATAAAACTCCTAGAAGAGAACACAGGCAAAACATTCTAACATAAATCATACCAATGTTTTCTTAGGTCAGTCTCCCAAAGCAATAGAAATGAAAATAAAAATAAACAAAAGGGACACAGTCATGTTTACATACACAAGCAAATAAATACAAAGTGATAAGAGAAAGAGTAAGGACAGGTTAACCAAGGAAGCTTTCTACAGGTGACAATACCAGCTAAGAAGCTTCCCAGGCAAATATGGGGAAAGAGTTTACTCTAGAGGACTAAGAAGACCATAATGTCTAAAGACGCAGAGGCCTAAACCAGTGCGGTGTGTGTAGCAAACCAAAATCAATTTAATACTGCTAGAATGTATGGTATGAGACCCAGGGCGGCGGGGGGGGCCCTGCCGGGTAGAAGTGGTGCACATGTAGAGATGCTCGTATAGTCATGGAAAGACTGCTATACATAGTGGGTCTCAATCCTCACTAATCCTTAGAATGTCATGGTAGCTCCTTTCAAGTACTGATTTCAAGGAACAATCCACCATCACCACCCAAGTAACTTGGAATGACCAGCCATGCTGACGTTATCTGCAGTGTACTGTATTAGGTAAGTAAGACAGAAATCAATAAAGGATTTAAGTAGAAGGGTAACATAGTAAGATTTGTGTTTGAGACTGTTTTCTCAAACAATCTAGGTGGGTGAACGAGGGAGAAAAAGGAAGAAAGCTGGTAAAATATAAGAGAGAACAGCTGTAAAAGTCTAGGTAAAGATTAAAGGATCTGCCACAGTAGGAAGATATAAGCAAGGGGAGGAATTCCCGAAATATATATGAGCAACTGGTGACTCAGTGGAGCAAAAATATCTATACAGTAACACAACACTGTAAATGAATGAATTAATTTAGGAAGTGGTCTAAAGCAGAGGTCCCCAACTCCCAGCCTGCAGTCTGTTAGGCATTAGGCCACACAGCAGGAGGTGAGCAGCAGGCAAGTGAGCCAAGCTTCATCTGCCAGTCACCATCGCTTGCATTAGAGCCTGAACCACTCACCCCACCACCCAGCCCCTACCTCCCACCATCTATGGAAAAACTGTCTTCCACGAAACTGGTCCCTGATGCCAAAAATGTTGGTGACAAGACGCCTAAAGGCATTTGCACTAAGCCAAAGAAAAAAGACAGGAGGCAGCTGATTAACCTCATTTTAAATATGTTCAAGTCCGAGGTTATAGGTGGGCAGAGATATTTAGCTGGCAGATAGACGGTCCTGGAAATCAGGAGAGAAATATCCACTGGAAACACGGATTTGTAAAAGAGTATAAAAAATGAATGCCCATCAAAGGGACTTCTTTTAGCAGGTGAGAAAATCCCTCGTGGCAAAACGTCTCACCTAGCGTCGCTGCTGCAGCCAATCCAGCTGTGTAGGGGTCCGTCCCTGGGGGCGCAGCACTGATGATATATGGGTTGGGGACGAATGCAGCGGGAGCTAAACCTGCTGAAAACATACCTGTCAGTAAAAACAAACTTGACTAAAACAAACCTACCAAACTCCTACACAGTCTGGCTAACTATTCTGTGGGGAGGAGAAAAAAGAGAAGCTATAATAGGTTGAGTAAAATGGACTTTCAAAAAGATAATACCTGTACTAAAGATTATGGTGGCATCCATCTATCATCTTTTTTTAATAACCTCTGCTAAAGATTACAATTAAAACTACTAAGCAGTTTTAAATTTAGCACAATTTCTAAAAGACTAATGAAATTATAATAGGTTAAAATAAAGTGATTTAAAACAGTTTGTAATGGGATGGAGGGAAGTATTTATTTCCGTTTAAACAATTCTCCAGTTCTCCTCAAAGAAAATGTATGCCTATTTATAAAGACTACTATCTGTAAGTACATATTAAATCAGACCCAGGCAAAGGTCTAGACTTAATACAGGTGACCCTTTGACAACACAGGGGATAGGGGTGCAGACACCTACACAGCCAGAAATTCATGTATAACTTTAAAATCAGCCCTCCATAGCCACACTTCAGCATCAACGATTCAACCAAGGATCAAGTAGTACTGTAGACCATATTTATTGAAAAAAATTCATATATAAGTGGACCTGCACAGCTTAATCCCATGTTGTTCAAGGGCCACCTGTATAACTAGGCTAGAAGCAAGTCTTTTCTTCCACAGCATTTCACAATCCGTGATGGGTGATTTTCTATCTATTCAATCACGTCATTTTAACCACCCCCCTTTATAAAATTTGTACTTGTATAGCACTATTTCAAAGAGACCCCAAAAAAGCTGTGTGTGGGGGGGGGGGGGGGTGCAGGGAGGAGTCCAGTGTCAGCAGTAAGACAAAAATATGTTCCATAAGATAAAAAATATGTTAATATCAAGACATTAACAAGTACAACAGGTACAGAGCAACTTTAAAAACCAGTGATTATGATACAACTTTTTAAATTTTTCAACACATGCTACTTGGAAAATAGGTTTACAGGTACTACTTGCCACCTAATAAGATGTGATGTTGAGACACCCATAGTCTATATATGCCCAACAAGCACAAAATTGTTATTTAAGTTCATCCAAACCTACCAACAGAGCTGATGCTAGTCACTACAGGAAATACTTTAAGTCCTAAAACAGCTGGCAGAGCAATAACAGGATACCAAGAAATCTTATGAGTTAGGTCTAGAAAAATAGGAAGGTGGCTAAAGACAACTGGACAAGAGTTAGAGGCCGTTTACTCTGAGATCTGTCAGGACTTTCACAGTCAGTCCATACTAGCTGGGTTTCACAGCAGCCACTGTCCTAAGATGGGGCCACCCCTACAAGGCAGCTTCTGGCTTAAGGACTTACCGATGTGGGGTTGATGCGCGGCTGCTAACGCATACTGCTGCTGCTGAGCGGCTGTCAACTGCTGGACAGCAAGCGCATTGGGTCTTTGGAACAGCTGAGGGAAGAAAAGGGCATGATGAGGTTAGAGAACCAATCTAATGAAGGAATGTTAAAGCCTCTCTGAATAAAAGTTTCCATAAACTCTTGTTTAGAAATGATGCTTTTAACAAGAATGTTCTCATGCTCTACTCCACTCCCTTGCTATCTATGATGCTTCATACTTCTGTTTTCCCTCTACGGCTCTGGCTCAATTTGGTGAGCCCAGTTCCCACATGCTGACTACTTGCTTCACAGGTTATCTGTCCCCTGAACCATAAACATACATACAAATGCCCTAACGGTTGTTTCAGGTCTGAGGGCACTGCCTGATCCAGAGCAAGCCAGAAACTAAACAAATGTACTACAAATGACTTACCTCACTGCACCGACTGCTGTTACCTCCCTTCAGTTCTTTTGAGAACTCCACAAACACTCTGAAATAATCCTCATCTACTCACATTTTAGACAGGAAAAGGGCAAGTTTTCATTTCATCCCCTGGCTGTCTCTTCTGGGGAAAACACTGAATATCTTCCTCAACTAGTGGTTTATAAAAACAGGTAAACTGGACAATGTGCAACTTTCAGGGGCTCCCGAATTTCCTAGGGTACCAATCCTTTTACATGTGAGAAATAAAACAACAGAAGTATAGCTGCTACTAACAAAACTTGGATTATGAGCTTAGTTTCCAAGAAAAGGAAAGGAATTCAAAGGTCTTGACAGTAAGAATATCCTAAGATTCTCTCTTATTACAAAGTCAATCATTCATTTTAAATTATTTTTGAATCAAAACCTGATAGGCACTGTGCAAGGAACTAAGTTTACAACACTAAATAAAATGTTCATACAGTTTAATAGGAACAATACTGGTACCAAGAAAGGGGATACATGATTTTGGATTGCCCTGATATGCCTCCTTCCAAGGAGTTATATACTGAAGACGTCTTTATTTACTGAAATCAGACTGGGAGAATTTACTGCTGGGACTTCCCTACAAAGGACCTTCAACCTACCTACTCTTTCTACAGGACTTTTCAGGGGTTAGGCGAACATCACTGGATGATATATAACACATACCGTGGATCTTGAACCACGGATGTCTTCATAAAGAAACCTGTTTTGGATGGTAGGTGATAATGTCATTCTGACAACTCAGTTTAATTACTGTCACAACTGAACTTTGATTCAGTTGTGGTGAACCTGATTGTTATGATTTGGTTACTTCTCTGCCTCAAGTATAAAAACAGACTGACTTTAATTTTTTTTTAAAGGTGAATATTCTGAACAAAGTGACCAACTTCACCTGTTACCTCTCTCTCTCTATATATATATTTATCTTTCTAAAAACCAGAGTAAAATAAGTGTCTGCTTTCAGAGTATGAATGTCAAAAGTAATCATGTAGTACAGGTTTCAAAAATGCTTTATATAGCTTTTTTTATTTTCAAAGGTTAAAGAAAAGAAAAACTTCATTATAATGCTGGTAAAAAAACAGCTCTACTTCATAAGCACTGATTAAATGTCAAGCATTCAAAAGAAATACAGGACTCTACTGGAAAATATATCAAAACAACTGTTCATTCCAGGAAGGGAGCCAACCAGTACTATTTGGTAACTACAACCTTGTGATCATCGCCAAGTTGGTTTGGTTTCACCTGAAGGACAGTGCCTCGTACTCCTCCTACTAACAGCTCTCCCCAAACCCCTCCCTTCAAGAGGAGCATCCAGGAGGCAGAAAACAAGTAAAACAGTAGAGAGTTGTCTAAATTTTTTCCAAGACTGTAAAAACACCTCCTAGTTCCACTAGGTATCTACTACCTATTCAATGGGTCTCTGGAATTTTCCTAGCCTAAACCTTTTGAAATATTTAACATCTCAGACAATGTTCATGCTAGCCTCTTCCCTCTACCTTTCTTGGCCCTGCTGCAAATAAAATAACTCATTTCACTCAACAAATTTTTTTTGAGCACTATTAGCTGGGCTCTGTGACAGGAAGCTAGGAGAATGATACTGTGTTCAGAATGTAACTCTTGAGGTTATCTTCACTTACTAAGCAAAAACAGTACTTTAACACCATTCCATTATGACTTAACCTCACTTTGTATGTTTTTAACATTTTTTAACATTTCATGTAACATTACATGCATGTACTGTATCTGTAAATATACATACACACACACACACACACACACACACACACAGAGTTTATGAATAAAAGTAACCACTCCATGTAACATTAGTTTGGGGTTCTCACTATTGTGTTACCACACTGAACACTGGGACTAATTAATAATTTTAACTAGAAACATATAGGCCTTATAACTGCTCCCATATATCCTATGTTTGAGAGTTGATTAATGTGTCCATGATTGTGACAGAGAAGGAATTATTTTGAGTGCCTTCTGCAGTAAACAATTAAACATAAGTAAACTATACATCAACAGCAGACAGATTTGATCATAGCATAAATTACAGCAATTCTGGCACATTCTCGCATGTAAACAGTCCAATATTAACTGGAAATATAGGTTATTAAAAAACAAAACTGGGTAACTGCCAAGTGATAGGTTCCAGAGGATCCTGAACAACACATTCAAATGCATTGTTTAGCACTGGGCAAAGTGCTAAACTCTGTCCCTTTCTCACCTCAAAATAAAACGTACTGCCAGGCCTGACTTCTTACGAGTTTAAGGCAATATGCCTAGTGGAGAGCAGATAAAAGCACAGACTCTGGGGCCAGAAAACCTGGACTGGTATCTCAGGTCCACCACTGACCCTGTGTGCGGGACGCTGGGAAGCAAAGTCACTTTGTGCCTCACTCTCTTCCTCTCTCTAAAGATGGACAATAAAGATCTGTCTAACTCATAAGGTTGTTTGCTAACTATTAAAATCAATACACATAGAAGTCCTCTCTATGTGATACTCTTTCTGATGAATGAGGCAAGCACCCCTTAACACAGACACAGGCCTTCTGTGGGCCATCTCTTATAGCGCGTCATGCAGCAAGACAGTCCGGGAAGGGACAAAGAAAGCAGAAGGCAAGACTCTTCCAAGTCAGGTGGCACTGACATATATACACTGCTAAGTCACTTCAGTCGTGTCCGACTCTGTGCGATCCCATAGATGGCAGCCCACCAGGCTCCCCCGTCCCTGGGACTCTCCAGGCAAGAACACTGGAGTGGGTTGCCATTTCCTTCTCCAATGCAGGAAAGTGAAAAGTGAAAGTGAAGTCACTCAGTCGTGTCTGACTCTTAGCGACCCCATGAACTACAGCCTACCAGGCTCCTCCGTCCATGGGATTTTCCAGGCAAGAGTACTGGAATGGGGTGCCATTGCCTTCTCCAATATATACACCATCATGTGTAAAACAGATAACTAGCGGGAAACTGTTGTATAACACAGGAAGCCCAGCCTGGTGCTTTGTGACAACCTAGAGGGGTGGGATGGGGGGATGGGGGTACTCAACAGGGAGGGGAGTTATATATCTATATACATATAATTATGACCTATTTGTGATGATATACGGCAGACACCACAACATCGTATAGTAAAAGAATTAAAATGCTAATAGCATACACAACAAACCAACAAAAGTGATAAAAAGGATGAAAGCAGGAGTGGGAAGAAGAATAACAACTGTGTATCTTTTTACACTGTTTTGATTTTTTGAACCATGTGAATGCTACTACCTATTCAAAAATTAAATGTTAAAAAGTATACAAAATAGACCCCCCAAAAAAAAACTTCTGAGCAGTGTTAAAGTCAAAGTCCTGCTGAGTTCATGAGCACCACCTGCTTTAGGTCACAAAGAGGAAAGAAAAACCTTTTTGTTTTTGTTGTTGATACAAGTAATTTTAAAACATATACCATGCTAAAAAAAAACTATGAATGCAGTTAAACCTGAAGGTGAGACAGCTCCACACAGAGAGTTTTATGTTTCTAGAACTAGGTCCAAAGCAAAGCGCGAGGAGCCAGAAACTGAGACAAAGGTGTCTGCAGAGCAGGGTTTAAGACCTTCAGGAAGTCTCTGAGCTTCTCGATGTCTTAATTTTCTTATTTATAAAAATGGCTGCCCTACCTGACAAGGCTATTGCCAGAATTCACGGAGAAAAGCCTTTTAAACACTAAGAGTATTACATCAATAGTGGGGCTATAAATTTTAAAGAAAAAGTTATATTCTGGCGCTAGTCCTCAGTATATTAAATTTTTGAAAATTTGCTACTGTCTATAGCCTCTAGATCAAAGTTCATTTTTGATCAGGTTATCTGAACAGCTGCAATAGTTAACATATAATTATAATGATTTTTAGTGTAACAGGTACATACAAACTATGCTGCCAAACTTAAAAAAAAAATTCACATTTCTTTAGCAGATGAAGAATCTGATTTCAAAATAAATGACTTCTAAATAAGTGAGGAAAACAAAATACAGCCTTCCATCAAGCAAATTATTATCTTTAGAGGAAAATCATATTCTAAAATTTCATCAAAATCAAAGAACAATAAAGGTATGTTTCAAATGACCTAACTGCTAGCTAAAGTCAGCATTTCAACAGTGACTATACACATGACGCTGGCAAAATAATCTTCCTCTCATTTATAAACTGAAAAGAAAGCCAAGAATCTTAAATACCTATATTAAAACTATGCAAACTCAGTCTCATAAGAATGACATTTAAATCACTACCACACGTTAAAAAGCAATGCATGCCAACTTCCTCTGCCATCTGACTAAGGCTTTCAGAGTATTGCTTCTTTGTTAAAAATTCACGCTTAACAGATTAGAGTTTCAGTAGATCAGTACGCAATTTTGTAATGCATGCCACATTATTAGGCTATTTTTACAGTAACTGAATCCTAAAATAAAGAACATCCAAAATTAACCAGATTAACCCACCTGATTATCAACTTAATCTTGGCTGTGGTTTCTGTTACTAGGTTGTAATACAATGAAACCTAGCAATAATTTTCCAGAATATATTTAGATGAACAGAGATAATTTCATGGCTATTTACTATGCAAGCATCATAACTCAAAACAGTATGAACACATTACATATGAACTGTTCACTGTGTTTTCCAGGATTAAAGAGAAGACAATGAGGACAAAGTAAGGAGAGTGGTATCAATGAGCATTTCAAACCACCCTAAATTAAAGGTTCCTAACCCCAGACCTTTGTACTTGAGGCAGGTAAAATTACTGTCATGAAATTTAGCATGCCCTTCAGTTATTATCATAGGCAACAAACCACATTAAATTTAGCCACACTTCTGTGATTCGATCACAAATAGAATCATGTATTTTCATATTACTTTACAACTGCTAGACATCTCACAATCTTGTTTATGCTCACCATCATGGCCAGTACAACTATGTCTATCTCATGCATCATATGAAAAAGAAGCAAACACCCATCATTCAATTTGCTGTTAAATACTGTTATAGCTATTTTTATATAATTGGCTTCTTTTGTAATCATACTTACACTCTACATTTTAAGACAGTATTCTAAGAATTCAGTCTGAGATCTTACCTAACTGCCAAGGCACCATAAAAGGAATCCCTGCTATAAATACATCTTAGGTTAAGATGATGGTTTACAGTGATTAGATAAGTAGCTTAGTTATCCAAAACCAAAGTATCCCTAAAAACAGTTAGTCTGTAATGAACTGAATGAAAAATACCTTCCCTATATTTTCAGGATGCTCTATATTATGTATCTAAATACAGGCTGATATTAACAGTCTTATGAAACCAACTTATTACCCCAAATGAAATGAAATAGGACACAAGAAGGATTTACTTTGTCAACTATCAAACCAGATCCACTCATAAAATCAACATACCCTACCAATTATAGCAAATAACTTCAAAACTCCCAACTTAAAAAAAAAAAAAAAAAATTGATGCCCATTTAAGAAAGCCATGATAAAAGAGCAAAATGTATAGAAAAATACATGCTACACTAGATGTTTAGTTCAACCCTCACAATCATTAATATTGTCTGTACTCAGTCCTGGCTCTTAATGCCTGTGACCTGGACTTAGTAACCAAATGCATCTATTTCTGTTTCCCTTTTATGTGTACCTTCTACTCTTACTAACCTATGATCACACCATCGTCATTTCCATCTCCATAACTCTGTTCTCTTAACTGCAGGAATATATATTCCATCTCTCATCCAAGTTAGGTCTATACAAATTTGGTCCTCAATGAGCCTTCCCCTGGTCTGATAGGATTCTTCACCAATCAATTTAACATTTAGTAGCTCAACTGTTCCATAACTGTTTTATATACTCTAAGACTATTATGAACATTAGCTCTGTTCATTACGGACAAAACCTAAGTCCCTGCAAGGATACAACAGTCAATAGTTAACTGACTAATATGGACAAAAGAATGTCTGAAACTGCTTCTAAGCTAACACTCTGCACAAAAAAAGTAAATCATGTTAATTCAGTCATCACTTCTTAAAATGCCTTGTTAATGCCTGTACAACAGCACAGCGAAGTCGGTAAGACTCACAACACTATCTACGTAACCTCACAAGTCACTTTTTTTCAACCTCAACTACCATCCAGGGTGACTATTTCCGTATTACCTATTGAACATGTATGTTAATGTCTGATTTTAAGCTCTTAGTTTACTATTTTCTCCACTGGAGTTTTCATTCTTTTCCTGGTATAAATAAGTCCTGCAAAGCACAGCTCAAGATCCATCTCTTCCGTAAGTCCTTCCTTGCCCAGCAAACACTATGCTCTCCCTAGGATGTGGGCATAAACAGTCTCATCACTTGTCATCAACTATTTCCTTACACTACCTAAATGACCAAATGAGCCACAATAACTAAACTGAGAACCATGGGGTTGGGGGAAGTCTGTTCCATTCATGACAGATATGCCTGACTACAGGTAACAACAAAAAATAAGAACAGAAGGTTATAATCTGCAATCCACAGATCTGTGATCTCCCTCAAGTTATGTACAAAATTGAGTCTCAAAAGAATCATGTATTTTTTTTGATGTGAGGACTATGGCTTTTAATCAGATGGCAAAAGAGGGCTGTGACACTAAAAAGGGTTAAGTACTGATTCAGGAAATAAATTTCCTGGCTATTAAAAGGTCCCATTATTCACCTATGATAAACAATCTAATGGGCTAGACCTAAAGGACTCACATATTAGAATACATGCAAGACCTCAAAGAGTGGCCTCCAGACCTCTCCCAAGGCTAGCTTTCAATCTTAGTTTGGTGAAGTATATTAAACACAGGGAATGTTCTGAGATAATGTAACAGGGTTGTGGAAAAGGTTCCCTGAAAACTTGGTCCATCAAAGCAAAAGCAGAGGACACAGAGAGATCAAGACCCCATCTTACCCTCTAGGTGATTACAATCTAGCAGAGGATTATCAAACAAGGAGACACCATGACTCTTTCTCTTAGAGGAAGCACAAGGCACTACAGAGACAGAAATGACTTTTTGATTTAGAGATCAAGAAAGGTAACCAAAAAAAAAGGGTAATATAGCACTGGACCTTGAAGAATGAGAACCATTTTAATTATTAGAAATGGAAAAGAGGAATAAAATCTAATGAAAAGCAAAAGGGTAAAAAGGGATTGGAAGGATAAAGTGTAGAAACAAACACCAATTTCCAGTAGAGAAAGGGTTCTTCCATCTTAATAACTACTGGCCTTTATGCAGCAGCCTTTGGGAAGTTAAGGGTCCTAAAGAGTCTTGGGTCAATGATTTCTAGGCAGGCTATCAGTACATCCAGTATAAGAATGTGTACAGCCATCTACTCAAAATAGCAAGAATTATGAGCCCATGGGACAAAATAACAATAAGCACATCCTATGATGATGGTGTAACTGTGTAACAATGACCCTATATTGCAGCAACCAAGACATGCATGGGAAGTCAGAATTCAACCACAGCTCAACTTGCAAAATAATGGCATTCGCTTCCAAAAACTGCTGAAATGTGATTCATGGTGAAGGCACTCCAGGTTTTATAAGTCGGAGCAGGTGGTGTCTTTGATATAACTGTGTGAACTATTTGTGGGCATGCAAAAGTACATTTCTGTTCAAGTTCTAATAATTATCCAGCCTCCTCAAAAATTGGTAGAATTACTTTGAAACCCAAGTTCAGTAAATCAAAAGTGAATCCCAACTTTAATTACAAGGTAACAATTAAATGACAGAGAATCAGATTGTCATTCGTAAGAGGTTAGAGACAAACACTTCTTAAATAACAAGCCAAGAGTCAGATTGGGTTCGATTGGGAATGGAAGCTAAGAACCAAAAATGGCTGCAGATCTAAGGGTTGCCAGGGGAAGTTCAATGAGACAATAAAAGAAAGAATTCAGATAAAATTTTTTGAGATAACTAGGTTACAGGAACTTGATTAGAAACAGCCTAAACTTAACATACCTCAATTTTTATAGAGAAATTACTACACTAATATTCTAAACTGGACAAGTTGAAGTCTACACAGTAATAGTGTGTCCCTATGTTTGCTGATATGCCACAAAATATCTTTAAATTGAGTATTTCCTCAGCATCTGAAGTAATTTCTGACTTCATTCAACACTACTATTTTGAGGATTCATTGTGAAAAAAAAAAAAGCAAAATCAAATTAATAAATAAGACAAAAAGCAAAGAAAGTCAAATTTCCATGGAAAAGTGAGCATATCTCTTGGGAACTACAGGGAGAACAGTGTACACTGTTAGTTCACACTCTCTAGAAAAAGACTTTGTTAATTACACCTAGTATATCCAACTGATAGGAACAGAGTGCATGCACATCACATCATCCCTTAAAGGGGTTTCTTTCTGTAAACTTCACATGGTTAATGGTATTATCCAGCTATCTATTAAGCAAAATTCACTTAAAATCAGCCATTTATGACAAATAAAGGGAGAGTGTGGTACAATTTGATCTACAAAGACCATAAGCCAACTTTCCTCATAGATATATAATTTCTAAACTACAAAATGAGATTTTAACTTTTCAAACTTAGAAATTTATATGTATGCTCCAGACTAAAATTAAGGAGTATGAGAAACTGATGGCCCATCAAATTGCTCGAGGCCACAAAGGAGAACTTGTGGAACTTAACATGAACAAGAAGTTACCTGCCCCCTTTTCATTAATTTGGCTAATTTTCCTCTGGTTTTGAAGGCACACATAAAATATATTCCAAGGACTTACAAATAAAAGAAGAGCCAAATAATTTCACTGCAGATTTTGAGTGATATGTGTTTTTTCCCTAATCACATTCTAACTCTTTTGAAAGGTATGACGTATGTCTGTTATCTATAGTAACTCACTTAATTAAAAGACAAGACTAATAAGACATCTGGCACTGGACTCCTGACAGTGGCAGACAACACAGTCTACTATTTTAAAAACAAAAACCAACAGCATTATAATCACATTAATCTTCAGTGAGATTAACATTCAAGAGGATTGTGTCACAGGAGGTAACACCACCACACCCCGTCCCCAGGCCCTGATAAAAGAGAGGAGCCAAAGGAATTTACACAGAGCAGGGTAGTCTCTTGCCAACAAACCTCAGCATGGGAATCATGCTGGAGGGGAAGATGCAAAGGCTTTATAATCCACATCTCTGTTGGGTAAATAAGGACTGGCCATCAAAAGCCTAAAATATTGCCACCCTCCTCCCATCCCCCCCTTCTCAGTTACTTGAATAATGCTGCTGCCTGGAGGGAGAGCATAGAGAGTGACAGAGACACACACAGTACCTGTTGTTGAGAATTGTAGTCAAAAAGTCCCACAGTTGCTGCTGCTGAGTCCACAGGTACCTGCGTGCCTGAATAATCAAACTGAAGAGGCTCCATGCCCACATGTTCCATGGGGTCCAAGGGGACACTCTGGGACTCCATGTTGGAGAAATCCTCCACAGGCTTGGCACCATTGGTGCTGGTCAGCTGGGCTAAACCCTCAGAACCATTCTGGTTTGGACCCAGAAGATCCACTTCATTAGCAGAGTTCTGGCAATTACCAGGGGTACGGCTAAACAGAGAAAGTAAAGGGCATTAAACCTTATTTTAAGTGGGGAGGGACACTACACCAACCTAAGTTTAAGGACAATGTCCTTGACACAGCTTATTACCAACAGTATTTAAAACTATTTTGAAAAAATGACCAGAGACCCTTTATGGTGCTTACATGTTACATCCTATAAAACGACTCTTCTATTGCTTGCCTTCCCACAACCCACCCCTTAAATTTACATTAACTGCTATTAATTTACCATCTCTTTTACCAAGGGGCCCAGATGTGAGGAACACTGGATGAACTGGGGGGGAGGGGCGGGGGGGGGGGGCGGGAATCACTCTGTGGTATTCATGAAAGCAAGGATCCCAAAATACAGGTAGCAAAACATGCCCCCCAAAAGCAACATCCTACTCTTTTAAACAGTCAATAGACAAAGTACTTTCTAGGGAAAGTTCCACATCTGAGAATAATTCTATTCAAAAAAAAATTTTTAATAGGTGAAAAATTTTTGTTTGTATTTCCTAGGTACCACTGGCCAACCATAAAACTGACTCCCCTTTTCCTTTCAAAGAAACCAGAATCAAACCATTATAAAACAGTACAAAATAAATTCACTTTTTAGGATAAGCTCCTGCTAAGGAATCAACTCTAGGAATTAAAAGTGATATGAGGATGTAATTTATCATCTGAACCAGGACACTCCTAAGAACAAAAAAGGGCAGTATTAATAAATATCTTGGGACAGACCTATAAACAAATACTGTCCTGGGCAACCCAGGACACATGATCACTCTATGCAAAAAGACAGCAGAACTATTTAATTCTAATTCAGATAATATTGAATAATATTATATTCTAGTCAGGGAAAAATAGCCTGTGACTACATTCTTAGCCTAAAAGAAATCCTACAGCTGGTACAAATTAAAGCTCTTGTAGTTCCTTAACACACACACACACACACCCTACTACTACCATCTGCCCTGGAGTCAAATACCACGAAACAATACCACAAGCTGCTTGAGATTCAGGATGGAGGGATACCCAAACTCATTTGAAAGACCTGAGGTAAGTGTTTATGCTGTGACTCAAATTTCTTACAAAGACTAATTCTTTATACCCATGAGATCCAAAAATTAATTTAGGAAGATTAAACACATTAAACATTGTTCTAAAAGGAATGACCACACACACACATACATACAATATTTTTATTTTGGCTTTGCAGATTATTAGGATAAAGGATGCTGTGTGTGTGTGTGTTTAGACACACATTAGCTTTAGACTAAAATTATTCAAAATTAAATTCTCTACTGGGCATCAGTGACTGAGGATAAAACTCCTTAGTCAAAATTTAAAAAAAATTAAAACTCACATACCATCATGTAACAGAATACTTGCCAAATGTGGAAGACAAGTATGGTATCATTAATACTGTGCATATTAAAATTACAGGGTTAAAACTTGCATATCAATTATGACCAGAGATGGAATGAGAGGCCTCCATGGAAGGAATATGATTAAGAACAAGTCACTTTAGCTATATCTCCGGTTCTTCAAAATGAAGAAAACGATACCTGCCTACCTCAAAGGGAGCTTATGAGTCTCAAGTGAAATAATACTTAACTGATCTCAACTGTTTTTCACTCTTCCTTAATATGCCACAGTAATACGACACACTTCCGTTAGTAACCATGATTTCTCCCAAGATAATGATTTGGGAGAAATCCCAAGGTGCTCATCCACGTGATTTTGAAATTTGAGAATCAATGAACTGATTTTTATGAAATCATTCTGCAAATTATAGAGCTCCATACAAACGGAAAGTCTATTGTTTTGGCAAAACATCAGGTATGGACAGATCTTAAAAAGTTTCACCTTAACAGTTCATACGATTTTTGTGGTATGGCCTACACTAGTCCCAGTTCTTTAAAAAGACACGTAGGGAGGGATAAAGAAAACTAAAATCAAAATAAAACTAAATCAAAACAAAAACCCATAGCCCCCACTCAAAAATCAGAAGTGTAAAACATACAAACCTAAAATCTTTGACGTCTGCGTCAATCCCATTCTGCACTGGTAAACCATTGGTCTTGTCCATCACATCACCCTCCTCCTTCAAATCTCCTAGCTTATCTCCATCAAACGTACCCTTGTTCTTCTTTTCACCTTTGTCGTTTTCATCACTGTCTGCATCCCTTGGGCCCTGTTTAAAAAATAGCTTCAGCTTCACTAATCATCATCAACTAATAATAGCGGGCAACCACCGTGGACACCAGACTACACTAGATGCTAATTAGAACAGGATAGTATCCATGACCTTTCAAGACATTACAATCTAATTAACAGACAACACAGAGGCAGGAACACTGCAGAAAGTCTTGCCAAATGGGGGAGACAGACATACATTTATGTTACAGAGTTTAGGACAGTCTTATCATGCCCAATGTCCCACCACCCCATTTTTTTTCCTTTCTACCAAAAGCCCAACCACAACTTTGTATTTCTTAGTTCCATTTCTCTACTCTAAAATCTAACTCTCTAGAATAGCATGGTTCCTAATAATCCCCAGGAATTATAGCTAATATTACACTTGGGAAGTATTAAGCCTACAAAATGAATTTCCTACTTCTATTGCCTATGTAAACTCCTCCCTTACTTCTGAATATTGAATTAAGTGTGGTCTAACATCATTCCAATTCCATTACTCTATACACTTCATGTTGGGATATATGCCCTGCCAATTTGAACCATCACCACCCCAATTCCACCCAATGTCTCACCGCTTACTGAAACAATAAATCACTAATTATCCTTAACTTGAATTTTTTAAATCCTTCAAAATATGTTAAATCTAACTAAAATTCTTTCACAAAGAGTACTCTAAGTGTTTAGTTGTCATCCACCGCCTGTCCGTACATACCAAGGATTACATGGGAGCATATTAAAGCAAATCACTGATGCAACAGAGTTTATCTCTGAAGTACTTCAAACTAAAAAGACTGAAAGACTGGACCTAAATGGACCGATGCGGTGCCAAGCACACCGATGTCCTGTTTCTTAAAGAAATTAAGTCTGTCTCCTCCTACCAACCATCTAAGTTAAGACATGGACTTTTAAAGCAAATGTGTCTTGATTTTCAGAATGAAAAGAAGGTTTGGTATAGTGACTTGACATGGTATAGCAAGCTTTGCAAAACCTTACCCAAGGGTTAAATAATTTTTGCTTTTGTAAAACCAGGGAGAGGTAAGTAATCTTGCCTGTCTCCATCACTGCTTCTGTTTTAAGAAACAAACAAACAGACCTAGACCAAAAGAAAGCTCCTGGTAAAAGGTAAGATCCAATCAAAAGATGATGAGAACTACTGCTCAGCATCTCCAGTCGCCACAACCAAATTTCAGTGGGGAGGGTGAGGACCACAAATGGAAGATAAAGCAGCAGACACAGCTGTGAATGGTAGGCCTGCAAGCGCAAAATAAAAAGATGCTCTCAAAGTAGTTCTTAGCCACCCTGACACAGAAAGCCCAGACACAGGGACACTTGACAATCTTAGACCTTGCAACAACCAATTCAAAGCCCATTTTGCTTTTAAAACCACCCTCTGCTCAAAAGTAACAGAAAAAGAAAGACTTCATGGCTAATATGAATAAAGGAACATATACCAGAAGGAATTTAGAAAGGATATACCACTTAGTTTCATGTAGCAGCAAGATGGTAAACTATAGTTATGGCAGCAAATGAGATCTAACGTTCACATCTTCAAAGTTTAACACTGATACTGGTTCAAAGAGTAAATGAGAGCCAATTAAGCATGACACTGAGATCCCAAGCCAAAGTATGACAGGATTCTAAAGACAGAAAGAGCTTTCAAAATGTCCAGAAATAAAAGCTCCCTCTTCCTGCAAAGGTAAAACTGACAGAAGCTATGTAGTAATTTTCACATCCCCAACACTGAATACACTGCAGGACAGAAGTTCAAAAAATAAGATAAAGAAAACAAACAGAAAAAAGTCCTGTAAAACCGAACTGCTAAAATAAGAAGGATCCTCCCATTCTACTTATCATCAGGTAAGAGTCCAAGAGGTGGTAATGAACAAGTCCACCTGAATTAGAGCCCACTAACATCAATAATTTTTAAAGGTATTTTAGGATCATCCCATCAACACACTTAAATAATCTTCCACAAATCTACAAATCAAGTCACTGGCTCAGGAGCGGCAGGGAGTTCAGCTCCAGTTTCTCACGAGGAGTTCAGTCTATAGGAAAAAAATGGTAAGGAAATGCAATAAAGCAGCAGTAGGAATTTTCACCAAGCAAATAATCTGGGTACAGAAGAGGCTCACTCACCAAATCAACATTTTTCATAATCTTTCCTCAGTGGCCCTTTACAAGGGCTTGCTGAGAAGCTGCTCCCCCTGTAAGCCAACTGCCCTGATCTGAACACTTATGTTCTCAATTATACTGCCAAGGGCTAGATTTTCAAAGATGTCCCTGGGATGGGCTGTTTTTTGTCCATGTTATACAGTCTATTTACATAAAATAGTTACCTGGTTTTCTACTCCGACTAGGCTGTTAATGCCTCAGCAAAACACAGAACAGGTAGGATGACTTCCATACCTGATTTGGATGGGTTATAGGGGATATTTCTATTAGGCAGAAAGTCATGAAGATGAACATTTATGATGTGTAAACTTTTCTGTACATGGGTCATAAAAGTTTTAACAAATTCAGTAAATCAACAAAAGCACTAAGTTAAAACAGTTGACATGAAGTCTGATTTATGAATGACACCAAGAGCACAAGTGGGAAGCTATCTTGTCAAAAGTCTGCTATTAAAAGAGAATATAGAATACAGAGTTGGGAATCATAAAAATGGTCTCTTAGAAATCTGAGGACCCTAGTGAGAGAGAAAAAGGGTATATTTGGGCTGCTCTGTTTTATGGAGTTGTAAAGTTTTTTTTAATGTTTAAGGTAAGGTATTCTTTTAGGAAAATACTAACCCAGATTGCACAGAACCTACAGTCTATCTCAACTGTTAACACTTACTGGACTTTGGACAGGTCATTAAACCTGAGTCTGAGCTGTCTTATCTATAAAAAGGGATCATTTTGTTTAAAACAGAGTAGTAAACATCAATGAAATGATGTATATATAAAAGTTTATTATAAAGTAAAAAACACTGTATACAAGTATGACACTAGTGAAAACTATGCACTGGGAGAGTATTTCTTACATAACATTGTAATATTAACATTAAAAATTAAGGTTCCCATTAAGTGGTTTAACTCAAAGTGTACAGCC
Source organism: Bos grunniens (assembly GCF_055505025.1). Lineage (NCBI taxonomy): Eukaryota > Metazoa > Chordata > Mammalia > Artiodactyla > Bovidae > Bos > Bos grunniens. The sequence goes on from NC_141166.1 coordinate 14,440,674, forward strand.
AGTCGGCCCTCCCAGATATACTGTCCTTTGCACAATGCAGTGGCTCTGTGGTTGGCATCAAACATCACAATCTTTTAAAAATTTGCAAGTGACTGGGCTTTCTCGAGAGATTCTAATTTAACTCGTCTGCAGAAGCTCCCACAAACCTAAGTTTCACTTCCAATAAGCACTCACAGTTGAGAACCACTGTGCGGTGTTAAGTCGCTTCAGTTGTGTCCGACTCTTTGCGACCCTATGGACTGTAGCCCGCCAGGCTCCTCTGTCCATGGGGTACTCCAGGCAAGAATACTGGAATGGGTTGCCATGCCCTCCTCCAGGGAATCGTACCCACCTAGGGATCAAACTCAAGTCTCCTATGTCTCCTGCACTGGCAAGCGGGTTCTTTATCACCAGTGCCACCTGGGTAGCCCAAGAACCACTAAAATTGAGTCCAAATAAGCATCCTAAAGACAGGAGTTACATTTTTCTTTTTTGTCATATATTGCCCAGTGCAAATTAATACTAAAAAGCCTATTAACTAAATGAAATAAAAAACAAAGATGGGTTAATAGCATCCTCCTGTTCTAGGCTCTCTCTAGATGAATTTCAGTTCAAAACTGTAATCCAAACATAGCCCTCAGACAGTGCTCAAAATGCAAGAAGCCAAGCCCACTCAAAATCCCTAGAGTGGGGCCAAGGAGTGTTCTTGAGAGATCAGATGACAGACATAAACATTAGAGTATGTTCTGCTGCCTCATACCAAAGAACTGAGAGAAGAGCAGAAAACTATGCACTACGGAGATCAGAGTCATTCAGTCCAGCTCACCTTTCTCAAAAGGGGAATGAATATATCAGGGAATATTAATTCGGAATGAAGTCAGAGAAATGGGAACTTAGAAATGAGACTTCTGCCATGTGGCAGAAGTCACAGTCAATAAGATTAGTAATTCTTCTTTTTTCTCAAAGGACTATTTGTGTATTTGCTTGATAAACCAGTCCAAAAACCATAACATTAACTAAAATATTGGTTTCCCTGTGTACACTTCTCAATTTTTCACAAAATGCCACCCAAAATTTTCAGCAGTTTTAGCTTCACTAGTAATAAAGAAATTTCAAATATCTAAAAAAATGAGTAAAAGTTTGAAATTACTAGTCATGAATTACTTTTAAATTAATATATTAAATATGATACTATGTGAGAAACTAATAAACAGGACAGTGGAGCATATACTATGGCTAAAAGATGTGAAATCAGAACACTGAATGCAGCTCCCACCACTTCCCTTCTAAACCTCATTCTCCTCATTGATAAATTTTCATAGGGACGACAACATCTACTTCAAAGGGTTGTTTCAGGTATTTAAACAAGGCAATTCACGACTGTGCAATTCCTTTTAAAAGATTCTTTAAAATATTTTATCCAATTTTGCCCACTACCTTTCTCAGACACAAACAGTCTCACTCACCTCCAATACCCCTAAAGCTTCAAACTTGCTTGATACCTGATGTTTCTCCCCTGGAAAGACTATGGCTTTCATCATTAACCCCTCTGTCCCAGTAACTTTTCTGAAATATCTATACACAATCAAGCCAACAACTAGTGTGTGTGTGTGTGTGTCTGTGTGTGCGTGTGCGTGTGTGTCATCTCTGACTCTTCACAACCCTAGGGACTGCAGCCCATCAGTCTCCTCTGTCAATGGGATTTCCCAGGTAAGAATACTGGAGTGGGTTACCATTTCCTCCGCCAAGAGATCTTCCCAATCCAGGGATCGAATCTATGCCTCCTGTGTTGGCAGGCAGATTCTTTAACACTGAGCCACCAGAGAAGCTCCACCACCTATTATTACCTTTGATTAAATCTGAGGCACCATCAATTTATAAGACATACCATCATCTTATGTGCTGCTAAAAAGGAAACAATGGCAATTAAAACATATCCAATTTCAAAATGAACAGAAGTTGGGAGGTATGCAATTTACAAACAGTGGAGCATGGAATATACCATGCACTGTGTGTATGGCCACCCAATTCCTGGTGTGCAAAAAAATAAGAGAAGTGTTCCCCTATGTTGTACTACCACCAAACCCAGCAGGAAAAAGAGATGAAAACCATAAAAGGTTTTCTGAAAGTTGCATGGCTTTTTTTTTTTAACTTTTTATTTAGTCAGTGTCTAAAAGCTTGACATTGCAAAGCAGAGTACAAAGATTTCTTGTTCAAGGGAAGCTCAAGTCTGAAGGGGCTCCTCCTGAGATAAAAGTTTCTGAATTGAAATCTCCCAATAAAACTATATTATCAGTATTTATGACACTTTAATTGTATATAAATCATCTGTGGGTCATATCAAACTGCAGACTTTGATTCAATAGTCTGGAGTTGAGTCTGAGAGTTGTCAGTTCTAATAAGCTCCCAGATGCCAATAATGCTACTGGCCCAAGGACTACGTAGCCCAAGACTTTATAAGACTTACAAAGTATTTTCATGTATTATATACTACATAGCCATATGAATTAGACTTTCTGCAAATGAAGAAATCAAGGTCCGGTTAAGACTCAAGTCCCTGCATTACACTACACAAAGGTTTAAGCAAAATCGACTGAAACCACACTGACCGTCTGAAATAAATGCACTGGCACCTAGGACAGTGAGCCACCCAGTCCTGTGATCTGAGTGAGTTGCTGTGAGTGTGCACGTGACCTCCAGGCCACCAGCTCTGTGATCTGAGTGAACTGCTCTGAGTGTGCATGTGACCTCCAGGCCACCAGCTCTGTGATCTGAGTGAACTGCTGTGAGTGTGCACGTGACCTCCAGGCCACCAGCTCTGTGATCTGAGTGAACTGCTGTGAGTGTGCACGTGACCTCTCTACAAACAAGCAGAAAGGTCTTCCCAATATGTTTGTTTTTTTTTTCTAAAAATCTTTTCACCCAATGCCTAAAAACACAGTAAATACATATGACTTTATAACCATCCAGAACCATGCTTTATTTCGGGGTGTTTTGAGCGGGCGAGTAAGGGGATGTCTTTACCCAGGAATAAAGGAAATAAATCAAATTTAAAAACCTGACTCTGACTTAACTGGTATTCTGAATTTTCCCATTATTCTGAAAACTGCTACCCTGAAGTTCCTGACTCATACTTGGAATACTACCAAAAATTTCCAGTGGGTGCTGAGAATAAAACACTGCTGTGGGATTCTTATCATCAGCCTGCAAGCACTCTTATCACAAAAGCCAAAATGACTGAGTCCATTTTTACATTTGAAATGAACTTAAGAAAGGCTCAGGGAAGCTAGACAGGGTTAAATACCTTCATTCAAGCTTTAACCATAAAACAACTTTACTGAAAATGGAAAACCAATGTAATTACTTTAGTTCTAAACCCCTTTAACTGAGCAATTCATCAGAGTCTGGCTTATCTGTTGTCAGTTATCTGAGAATAGACCCTTAGTACTTGATTTGAGGTGTACATTCATTATGCCATTAGGGATGGTGTTTTTAGCTCTTGGGGGTTTAAAATGGAGCTTCTCTGAGGCTAACCCGAAGAAATGCTGGTATGATCACCTAAAAAGAAAAACATCTGAATGCTCTAATCCGTAAACCACCAATGACTACTCTTTAGAAAAACTATCTACTAGAAGCAGATATTCTGTCTTCCTTGGTCTCTGAACTCAACGCTGTAAAAGACAAAATAGATTTTTACTTAAAAATAAAAAAAGGCTCACCTCTTTCCAGATGTATGCATACCATGACAACCAAAAAGTGATTCAGGTTTCCATGACCAGAGCTGTGGTTAAATGTCACCTTAACCAATAGACAGAGAGCAAAACCAAGAGAAGCACAAGATCAGCAGGAAACAACCAAAAAGCTGATAAAGCAGGTCACTGATCCCAGTTCTCCATCCACCATAAGATTAGATGTGCCAAAGTGATGGACTGACGTCACTGGTCAGTCTTCCTGTATCACCATTTAGGTGCAACTCAAGTCAAAATACAGGATAACGTTTCATTACACACAATCTCCCTTCTGAGAAACTGGAATACAGATTTGGAGAATTTTCATTTATCTTTATGCAAACTTCAGAAACTCAGTAGATGCTTTTTAGAGAATTCAATTTTCTGACCTCTATCCTGAGGTCTTAACTTCCCCTGGTAACAATACTACAAAAGAGCTAGAAATCACCAATCTCTCAAGACAAGTAAGGATAGAAGCCACCTTTACAAAATCAAATAAAGATATGGAACACAAAAGACACAGCTTCATCACAGATTAACTAATAAAATAATTGTTTAAAAAGGAAAAAAATAATAGTAAATCGGCCACAGTGTTTTATCTTTCTCCTACTTCTAATTATTTTTCTGCTTCCTACAAACTTCACGGCTTCACACATAACTCAGTTGGTAAAGAATCCACCTGCAATGCAGGAGACTCCGGTTTGATTCCTGGGTCGGGAAGATCCGCTGGAGAAGGGACAGGCTTCCACTGGATAGTGGATACCCACTCCAGTATTCTTGGGCTTCCCTTTTGGCTCAGCTGGTAAAGAATCCACCTGCAATGTGGGAGACCTGGGTTCAATCCCTGGGCTGAGAAGGGAAAAGCTAGCCACTGCAGTATTCTGTCCTGGAGAATTCCATGGAAGTCCATGGGGTCGTAAAGAGTTGAAGACGACTGAGTGACTTTCACTTTCACAAACGTAACAGTAACCCAGGCACGTGTCTGGTGGCTAATGTCCAAGACTTAGAAGCTGTCCACACATGATAGAGAATTCATGGCAAGAATCTCAGAGGTTCCAGTTCACCACAGTAATGACTTAGCTGTGACTTTTCTCCTATAGTAAATAACTAAAAGTTATAGGCGGAAGTTGTGCTTCCCTGATGGCTCAGTGGTAAAGAACGCACCTGCCAATGCAGAAGACTTGCAGGAGATGTGGGTTCAATCCCTGAGTCAGAAAGACTCCCTGGAGAAGGAAATGGCAACCCACGCCAGTACTCTTGCCTGGAAAATCCCAAGGACAGAGAAGCCTAGTGGGCTACAGTCCATGGGGTTGAAGAAGAGTCAGATCCAACTTACCAACTAAACCACAACATAGGCAGAAGTTAGAAGGCAGCACTTCCTCTGAGCAAAGTGTGAGAGGTAAGAAAAAGAGGTGAGCTGGGGATAAGCTGAAAGAAGAGAAGAAGTAACACTCTTCTTCCCATGAGACAACATGCAAATGATCATTTTGCCTGATCCCATTCCTCACATCCAAATGGTAGATCTTATTCTTCCCAAAAAGCCTCTTGGGAAGGTTCAAATACAAGCAGTATTTTCCAATCTGACCTATGAGCCACGGAACCTGTGTCTCTGCAGGGTCAAAAGACCGAGAAGTTAATCAGGTCAACTTTGGAACAGCTAGTATGCAAGAATCAAGACAAAAGCCCCAGTTTGGTCCCTTGCTCTTCCCAAATGTTATTATAAAAATGAATGATCCTGTTCTGGCTTAATTCCTCAAACCAAACTTCTAGGTGTAGAGCTGGGAGAAATTCAAACCAGCCTCTTAAATAAGCTCATTTCACTCCCCCTGCCCCACTCTTTTTTTTTTTTTTTTTTTTTCGGTAGAATCAAAAGCTCCAGCCACATGTCAAGTATCAATGTCCATTGAAGCACTACCTTTGACATGAGTAGAATAAAGTTAACTCCAGGTGGATTCTGGTTACCTTGGATGCCACCTGTTAACTGACGACCAAGTCAACAACCATTCATTTAGTGTCCACTAACATGTTAAAGAACTGAACTTGACCCTGAGAAAGCTGCACCAAATATGCACTGCTGCTGACACTAGTTTCAAGTGGAACTGGGAAAATAGAACCAAGCCTCGGACACCTAGCAACAGATGTCTAATGATAAAAATACTAACAATAAATGCTACTAAGATAATAGAATGCAAGACATTATAAAGGTAAAAATATTAGTATGACTTAAGGGAAAGAAGGTCTCTTAAAATGATTGCCAATAGAAGTATTAGCCCAAAAAGACTTCAGGGAGACAGTGCTTTGAAAAGGTACAAAACATGTTTGAGTCAAGAGAAAAGTAAGGAAGAAAGAGTTAGGGTGCCTTTTGTGATCTTCCTAGCTATGACTTGGAATATAAAACCAGTCAAAGAACACAAAATGAGGAAGATTCAAACAGAAATGCATCTTAAGATTTTTAGATCTATAAAGTCAATGGTATAAGAAAGAACTAGTCTTGAGAAAGGCTATCGAAGATGCTTGAGGAAGACTACCTAAGACTTAAAAAGGGAAGAGGCTACAGAGATGCTGCTTTGCCTAGAATTTAGCATCAGAGAAGTCAATGGTGATGAATCTGAAAAAATTTGCAACACAGAATTAACAGAACTTCTGATTTCCTGATAGACTGGGTACGAGAAGCAAAGTTATTCAAAGAGGGCCAATGATCATTTCATAATTAAAGCTTAGCTAGCAAAAACAAGAATGAACCCACATTATCCGATCCATTTTAAGGACCCTTAGGTATTGGCAAATCACTGCTCTCAGATCTATTCCCTATTGACATCCGCTTTCAGCTTTGTGTTAATTCCTTCTCTTTTTGTGTGTTTTCTGGAGGACCAATGAACTGAGACCTAGATTTCAGTTGTTACCTCACATTACTATAAATGAGTCCCAAAAAAACATCATTTCTCTATTTTTAAAAAGTTTAGTCATATCTCCTGCTGTGTTTGCTGAGATCTAATTGCAATAGAAGTGTTCTTAAAAACTCTGCCATTAGTGCTGTGAATATCTAAGGAAACTAAACAGGCATGTTTTTCTTTAGGGGTAAGGGGAAAGAGAGAGAGAGATAGGAACAAGTTCCTCAAGCCAACTTACAAATCCTCCTTTTCTTAGACAGGAATCGCCCGGGGATGAGCTCAATACATACTCCACCATGCTAACGCCTAGTCCCCCACTCTCCGACCGTGGGGACAGTACAGAATTGACCTCACTGTTCACATGGAAACTCTGACCAGGTCTTCTCTGCACCATGATTGGCTGGGAAACTGAATGATCTACAAAAAAGATACACAAGCATGATACAGTGCAGCCAGAGGCTCAAACAAATTACGAGCGATGTCTCATGGATAAACCAATGACTGGGAATCAGGAAACCTGTCATGGTAAATTGAGCCAAAATGTCCTACTGTGTTTTCCCTAAGTATAATATTCTACATAAGCTAATGAAACAGAACACACCCTTCATATATCCAGGAGAGCAATACAGTAGTTCACATAACTGGTTTATCTAGCTGAGTGGACAAATTAATGTTTACCCCTTTCAAGTAGCAGAATTCCTTTTTAATATATTTTATTGGTGATGTCACTAAAAGGAAATGTGATTTTACTGCCCTTTTTAAAATAACAACATAATCTGATCTTTTCTGATGACCACTGTCATCTGAGGTTCCATTCTTACATTGTGCTGCAACACAGCACACCAGCTTTTGAATGTTCTGACTCCTTCCTCCCCATCATCTGTCATTTCTTTCTGCTGTCAGTGTGGCTGCCTCTTCAAGTTCTCCCCATCTCTCTCTTCAGGGGTAGTCAGTCAGAAATCCATCCATGCCCAGTGACTTATTTGGCCCCAACCACATTTTTAGATAGATCACCCCATACACAGTACACAGGGGCAATGGGAGGAGAAAGAAACATGAACTTCAAATGGCAGGCATGGATTTTCTAATTCCAAGTATGCTGACAGCAGTACAGAACAAGAAGTTGTAGCTGAAATTACAGTCATTTCAACTAAGACCATTCCCCTGTGGCTAGCACTTCAGCAAAAATATTGAAGATTTGATTTTGCATTAATTATGTTTTAATAAATTACATCATATAAGCTCCTTCACGGCAATTATACTACAGGACAGGACACTGCTTGACATGCTTATGTCACTGATGTAAAATTCATGACTTGCCAATTGCTGAGGAAAGGAGCTCTAAGACAGGCATAAATCACAGTACAGATGCTAGATCTAGATTACCTGATGTTCCCCAGGCACTGTCTCGCCATTGATCACCCAGGAATATTCCTTTTGGTCCATCTTTGCTGGATTCATCTGTTTCCCAAAACTTTTTACCTGGCAAGAGCTGCTGCAAATTAAAAATAATAGATGCTTTTAAAGAATTCATAAAGGATGAAAGTACAGCAGTCAACACTTTCTTTTAGACAAGGGTACTGAAGATGCTCACGTGCCCTGAAGGTCTTTAATTACAGTGTTCTGACTCTGCAGACTGTCCTCAGAGCACTGCTTTATCTTTGGTAAAAGTCACAAAGAGGCCTAATGCAAGCAGGGCTACAGATCAACCCATCACAATAGAGGCTCAGCTTAAACATCTGGAATTATTCACTTAATCTATGCCAAGATTTTTAAGGGGGGAAGGAGGGGGACTCGTATTAGACCTATCAGCTAATTGCTCACTAAGAAGATTCTTACTGAAAAAGAAAAGTACCTACAACTATTGAAAAGGCTACTTCTGCCTACATTTACACTAACTGACCCTACAAAGTTACTCAAGCTTGGGCATTAACTCAGACACCAGCTATGGAACAATAGAGGCAAAATTTACCTCCTTCATACACAGAGATTCTGTTTAAGCAAAACATTTTCAATACCACAAAGAAAAAATTAAAACAAACAAAAATCAACAACAACAAAAAAAACACTTCCTAACCACAACATTAACCTATTCCAAGATTTTGGAAAGACAGATCAGTTATTCCCCCATTACTGAAAGGGAAATTAAAATCTCCTAACCTCAGTTAATCTTAAGAATACTTAGTAATGCCATTAAAGTGACTTCACAAAACATTTCATACTTCCTAGAAATGCAGGCATCACTAGCTTTAAATTAGCTTTAACCAAAGAAATGCCAACCACCCTTCAAGCAAAACACAGTACAGTTCTGCACAAGATCAAAGCATTAGTGACCCAAGCTACAAAGTAAATTTCCATTACTATCCCATTATTCTTCATCAGCTTTACTCACTAATAAAATGTCCCTCTTATTTAGTCTATGTTTTCACTTCAGCTGCTACTGGTCAGACAAGAAACTCAGAAGTTTGAGATAATACTTCACCATTGCTTTTGAGCATAAAACAACACACCTGAAGAGTTGAATTTCTCAGAGGAAGAGAATAGAAAAGCAGAGAGTACAAAACATTTGCTCTCCTCCTTGATGATTAAGGTTTACTTTTCCTATGCATAACCTATAACCCAATGATAAGGAGAAACAGCTCAACTCTGCTCTCACTAAAATGCATCTCAGCTTTCCAATCCAATTTCTGGGTTTCTCAGCATCAATTTATTTGAGTTCTATGAAACTATATGGTAGACATGGGTTACTACCTGAACCAAAGCAGTTTCCCACTTATTTTTCAGGCCCTAACATTGTTTCCTGGTCCAACAAGGTCATGAAAAAAAGACCTATTTTGGTCTGACATTTAATTGCACAGAGGCACTGGTTTACTTGATGATGAGCAGTTATAAGCAGTCAATTCCTAGTGTGCCTCTAGGGTTCATTCTCTCAAAGAAACAAGGACACAGCTAGTCTGTTAATTTGAAAGACAATGAGGACAGGTGGGAGCAAGAGCCTAGACCATAGCTAAGCAATGGAGTCAGGAAGCCCTAGACTAAACAACTTCAATGTGTCCTAGGACAAAATGCAGGACTGCCCTGGGCCTCATTTTCTTTGTACTAATGAAGGAGATATTTTTCAGGATGCTGTGATGATTAGAGATATTGTAGATATGCACCTAACACAATGTCCACCACAAAGGAGGTTCTTAATAAATGTATTCAGTGGCATTACACCAAGGCAAAACAGCTGTAAACCACAGAAGGGACAGTGAAAATTAACATGCACTACCCATGCACAACTCAAGAATTCTTGTTTTTAAACTTCTTTTTCTTCTCTTAATTTCAAAAATGCCCTCTCATAAGACTACAAATAGAAACAGAATTTCTTTCCCTGTTGGTTAGATCTTTCTAACCCTATTAGATCTTTCTCCTGTATTTTGTACGAAGTGTGAGCAAACAAGAGTTTGCATCAACTTCTCTGTGCACCAAAAGAACGTCAGCACAAGGGACACTTCATCAGTCGGTTAACTTTAGTCTCACATATTGGAAAGAGAGCAAAGGTGATGAAATACATTCATTATACTGCTCATCCCTCTTGACACAAATTTGGAAACCTTTACTCAAAACTCAAGCTTCTCCCAGCACCGGCCTCCATGTGCAAACATAGTCTTTCCGTAATTTGTCAAACTGCTTACTGAAAGCAGCAGCCCTGAACTCAAGGCTTCAAACATGACTTCTAAGACCCTGCCTTCTTTCACTGCAGCTTGCCAGGTTGTTATAACATGCAAAGCCAGTAAAAGCAGGTCCACATAAAGTGAGCCACTTTCAGGTCAACTTCTCTCAGAAGGAAACAATAATACAAGAAACATGTAGAAAGGTACTAAAAATCGGAGACTGTATTTCAAAGTGGTAACAGATGCAACAAATCTCAAAGGGATACAGTTGCCCCTTGGTACTCATGCAGGATTGGTTCCAGGAGCCTCCTTGGATACTGAAATTCTCAAATGCTCAAGTCCTTTATATAAAATGATGTAGTACAATGCACACAATGTGTACATATTAAAAAAATTCAAGACTCCAGTCAGATACTAAGAGGAAATGGTGTCTCCCACCACGAACAGTATCTACAAATATAAATCCTGAAGACGTGCTAGGAGCAGTCCCAAAAGTACTAAAACCCCGTACGATCTGGCAAAGTAGCCAAGAAGATCAATTAACTTATTACTAATAAAAATGGCAGGGAATGAAAAGGAAAGTCTGTAAGAGATAAAGAAAAAGAAAGCAGCAGAGGAAGGCAATAACAAGTCAATTCTCCTAAAGTCTCTGCCTCTAGGTAATCAGTCCCTCATGTGACTCCCCCTCTTCCTTTTGACTGTGGGCTGAACCTAGTGACTTGCTCCTAAGCAACAATACAAAGCAAAAATGATGGGAGTGTTGCTTTCAAGACTTAAGATACTGACTTCTATCTTGTTTCTGCTCCTCTCTCACCCTTGCTCCTTCTCAATTTAATAAAACTAGCTGCTATATCGTGAGCTGCCCAATAGACAGACACATATGGCAAGGAACCAAGAGAGGTCACTGGACATCAATTCGTTATGAACCGAGGTCCTCAGTCTAACAACCAGCAAGAAACTTAATCCTGATATCAATCACGTGAGTGAGCTTGAAAGCAGTTCCTTTCCCAGTTGGGACTTTGAGATGACTGTAGCCCCAGCTGGGGCTGAAATCTTGACTACAGCTTGTCAGGGACCCTGAAATAGAGAATCTTGCAAAGTCATGACTAGGATCCTATTTTGAGCCACTAAATTTTGGGGTAATTTAGTAAGCAGCAATAGGTAACTAATATAGCTGTGAATAATACACAAGGGTTTTCTTACATTTAAAATATCTTTAAGATTTTGTTTTCAAGAAGCAAGTCTTGTTCTACTTCTAATATTTTTTGATTTTGAAAAAATTTGTTTCACTTTGTCTTATAGCCCTTCTGTAATAAAAAGAAAAAATTACTGTTTTTAATTCTGCAAAATTAAATGGACTTAGATACGTTAAGCTTACTGAGAATTAGTAGCAATCACAAAACCAGGAGTCATCTAAAGCAAAGACACTGTTTGAACCTGATCATACTAAAAGGAGCTGTAATCTACTGAATATAAAACAAGGTGATGATGAGTATCCAATTATTTCAAATTAAGATTCAAGCCCTCTAAAGGTTAACATCATCCATAAGTAAGTGAAGTCGCTCAGTCACATCCAACTCTTTGCGACCCCATGAACTGTAGCCCACCAGGCTCCTCCATCCATGGAATTTTCTAGGCAAGAGTACTGGAGTGGATTGCCATTTCCTTCTCCAGGGGATCTTCCCGATCCGGGGATCAAACCTGGGCCTTCCACACTGCGGGCAGATGCTTTACCGTCTGAGCCACCAGGGAATCCCCAACATCATCCATGGCACAGGCTAAAGCATCCAGGTTCGCCAACCTGCAAACCTTCACTTCTTGCTGCCATCATTCAGTCACTAAGTTGTATCCTTTGAGGCCTCATGGATTGAAGCATGCCAGGTTGTCCTCCACTATCTCCCAGTTTGCTCAGATTTATATCCATTGAGTTTAATTCATGTCCATTAAAACTTCACATAAGCCACACCTAAATTCAATTACCAAACATTGAAATGCAACTAGTCTATGAAAAAGATGGTTACTGCTTACCCCATCAAGAACTTGAAAATAAAGACTGCTCTCTGACAGGAACAAAGAACAGATCACAGCAGAAGTTTACAGAATTCAATTTAAAGAAAGATTAAGCAGTAAGAGGATTAAAAGATTTGACAATTCTAAACGAAGATAAGGGAATTAGGAATTGGTCCAACAAAAGAAAAGTAGAGCCAGGGAGTCAGATGAAGAAGGCAGTATTGTCCAGTACCCAAGTTTAAGGAGAGCCAATAGGATGCATAAACAAGTCTGTCCTTATAAAAGCAATTAGTGCATCAGACGAGACAGCAGTGTGGGTACAGTAGCCACTAAAAACTTCCAAGTTCCCTGGCTCAGACTCTGCTTACCAAGCAAACTTCTTAAGAGAACTATGTTTCCGCCTACAGCCAAACATGCTGATCCACTTGAGAATTGCTCTCTCTTTATAAATTAGTAAACAGCATTTTAGTTTTCATATACTCATCTCTTGCAGTTCTAGTTAGTACAGGTCAGTTCTATAATCCAATCAGCTCTAAATTAGTACATCCCCTTTAAGACACACAAATTGAGAACCAGGGCTTGGGAGGCCCTACCATCTGACAACAGCAATACCACAGGCCTTGTACTCTTCCTTGTACTGTCCCATTATGTAGGATTCCTAACTGCCCCTCCAATAGTATCTGCTCTTCAGTCTTAAGAAGAAAAACACATACACTCTTTAATCCCAGCTTGAACTACAGGTTTGTAAAAGAAAAGACTTAAGAAGAGTAAAGAAATCAGTAAGCTTATTCATGCGGCTTCTCAAGAAGAAAGTAGAAACCAAGCACCACTGGTTTATAAGCAATGTCAGGCACTTGGGAAACCTCTATAAATTTTGTTTGGAAACACTTTTAAAAAAAAAAAAAAGACAATACACAAAGCCACACTTGCATAATCGACCATCACATTAACCCCTACCAACAGTCCTTTAAACAAAAGTGTTCTAAAAGGCTAAGAACATCAAAAACCTCCAGGCTTCTTATTTTAAGAAGTAATATAGTGGGTAAAGCACACACAACTACTCTGAAATCATTTTTAAAACCAGACAAATAAAAATGGCTTCATGTTCCAACTGTGTTGAATTTATTCATCTAGGTCTCAGTTTTGTCACTGATAAAATGAACTGTTACAAACATTGAATGTTATAGCATGGAACAAGGCAAAACTCAAGAGTAACCAGTCAAAGAGTTAGCTGTTAATATTATTTAATAACAAAATAGTAACTAATAGACTTCACACTACTAATGGCAAAGCCAGTGAGATGCCCCTGTGTATACAACTCACAAATGTGAGCACAACATCACCCAGCCCACTTCAGTGTAAATCCTGTAAAATTAAGAGCCCTAACAAAAACACTGCAAGAACCATGATTACAGCTTTGCAGAAACTAAGAAGCAAGCTGATTATTAAGGACTGGATGTGTTTGACCATACCACCACTAATACCTGAACAGAGGGAAACTCCATTAAGTATGCTGTACTCAAGAGGAATAAAATAGGTAACTACTTACACACTACGGTACACAGAGCTCTCTCTCAAAGCAGAAATTTGGCTTCTTAAAGAGTACAGGCTGCTACAGCCCCAAAGGCATGACCAGGTTTGATCATCTCATGTGGCAATGCAAACTTCCCACACAAGCTTAGTTTCACTGGAATGTAGCCAATACAGGAATCAAATACCTCATATTTTAACTAGCTGGTAAGATATAGCCCCCTCCAAAATTTTTTAATCTCTTGGTAAATATCCTCATTACATTAAAAGAATTTGACATCAACTCAGAGAAAGGACCACTCAGCACTGATGGCAGTAAAGAAGTACTATTGGTAAACCAATAGCTCTGACTGTGATAACTGTAATTTTCAGAAAACCATTCTCAAAAATATTAATGCCCTAAGGGGCTTCCTGGCCCTCCATACCAAGAGGGTTGTTGGGAAATGTAGTGAGATAGTTCATAATACTTTATATTATACACATAAAGCTTTATTACTGAAGTTTTAACACAAAATGGTTTACATATAACAGAATAAATCAATATCCTTTACAAGGCATAAAGAAAAAGCCTTGTACATACCTCCATTCACTGTCAGGACCATTCTTTTGGAAAGGATTGTACATTAGGAGTCGTGTTCACCTCCTACATTGTTGGTGGAAATGTAAATTGTTGCAGCCACTATGGAAAACAATATGGAGCTTTCTTTAAAAACTAGAGCTGCCATATGACCCAGCAATTCCACTCCTGGGCATATATCCAAACAAAACGGGGCATAATCCAAAAAGATAATGCACCCCTATGTTCATAAGCACCACTATCTACAACAGCCAAGTCATGGAAACAACCGAAATGTCCATAAAGAAGCTGTGATATATACATTCAATGAAAAGAGTAAAATACTACTACCTGCAGCAACATAGATGGGCCTAAAGATAACCATACTAAATGAAGTCAGAAAAAGAAAGATAAATACCATATACGTTATCATTTACATGTGGAATCCAAATACGGTAAAAATGAACTATCTATCAAACTGCAGACTTACTGATATGGAGAACAGATGTGTGGTCGCCAAGAATTGAGGCGAAGGTGGGAAAGTAATGAGTTGGGAGTTTGGGATCAGCAGATGCAAACTGTTATAATCACAGGATGGGTAAACAACAAGGTCCTACCGTATAGCACAGGGAACTATATTCAATATCCTGTGATAAACCATAATGGAAAAGAACACGAAAAAGAGTATGGGTACATGTGCGAATGAATCAGTTTGCTGTTCAGCAGAAATTAACACACAACACTGTAAATCAACTACACTTCAATAAAATTTTTTAAAATAATAAAAAATTTAAAAGCTAGGTTAAAAAAAAGTCATGTTCATTCCTGAGTTTATCAACATTAAATAATTCAAAGGGGCGGGGGGAAGCTTCACATTCAAAGAATAAAAGCAAAAAAGCTGGGAGCAAATTAAATGTTCAGTAAGGTACAGCTGTATCCAACAATGTACGCTCACCCAAAATAGCTGTCATGATTATATGTAGTATTTATAAAATCACATTAAATTTTAAAAGCAAAATACAAAATCGTACATGTAAAGATTGCTTCTCTTCATGGACCCTTCCCTTTTGGATCAAGATTGGAAAGAAAAATAAAAGCTGAAATAGGTATTTGTTGATGTAGTGGGATTATGGATGACTTGTTATAATATACATTTTTATTATGATTTAGAACTGATTTTTAATAAAAACTGAGATAGTGGTACAGAATTCACTACAAATAAGGCATTTTCTCTTAGCAGATACATTTCGCTACAACATAATTTCAAAGTGACCAAAGTTAGTGGGAATTTTAAAAGAGCTCAGACCACATGCTTCAAATATTTTTAAGCAAGCAGATAGTAACTTTCAGTCCACTTTAAAAACTGTAGCTTAAATAAAGAAAGTTGAAAATGTTCAATGGTTTAATCACAGGTTTAATCTTTGGTTTTAAAAAAAACAAAGAATATGGTGGTTTTGCTTTCAAGTTTAAGGAATATGATCCTCTAAATTCTCACTTCTCACTTATGTATCTACTAATTAAGGAAGTGTCCTGCATCAGTTACTCAATACTTCTATGCGAAGATTATTTTTAAATGTTTATAAACATTTTTACAGTTTCATTTTATTCAAGTCATAAAAAATTGTTGAAAAATCAATGTTTGCTATAACTTTTTCTCACATTTTACTACTAGGCAGCACCATAATCTGACATCTAGCAATTACTACTTAAAAGTTTTAGCCTATATGGCAAGATGACTACTAGTGAAAACAAATTTCCATATTAATGGTCTCATAGGTAACATCTTTTGGTTAAAATCTAGTATATTCCTTTTAAGAAAAAAAAGTTTAATTTTTTGCATAATTATAACTGCAGTATATAAAATTAACAGATTTTTAAAAAATATTTTTCCAGGGTTATTAAACTCTTATCACAATAAGCACTGCTAATAGTTGTATCTAATGTCCTTTAATAACACCTCCACAACTAATGATGAAGTTACACAAATCACTTAGGCCTGGCCAATATGTGGTAATTTGATCTCTCTCCTATCCAGAAAACCAGTACTGCTTTTCTGACTACTGAAAAAAAACAAAAGGTTTGGCATCTGAAGTACTTACAGATTTCAAAAAGTAAACTATTAGTTGAACTTACACTGAAATGCACAAACCACAGAAGCCACTACTGGAAGTAACAAAAATAGTAAAATAAATAAATAACAAGAAGTCTTTGCCTTGAAGGAAAGATTACAAACCTACCAGGAATCAAAGTGATACACTTACAAAGCATTTCAAAGTAAGCACACTAACTTAGTGCGATGCAGACTGTTAAACTCCACAACCTACAGAGATGAAGAAAGAACAGTACCTGGCACAGAATGGTCAAGGAACGCCTTAAGGAGGGAGAAGTAGAAAGCGGAAAGGGCTTTCCGAAAGAGCAAAGGTAGAATTGAAAGTGGGGCAGGTTGCTGCCGTTCAGTAGCTAAGCTGTGTCTGACTCTGTGTGACCCCCTGAATCACAGCATGCCAGGCTTCTCTGTCCTGATGCCCACCAATAAAAAAGAAACCTGGCCACCAACTAGAGGAGCAGTAAGGAGAGGGTAACAAAAGAACAACTGGTCTAGCTGCCAGTGAGGCTCAGTGGAGCACTGAGGAGCTGGGCTCTAATCCAACAGGCAGCAACAGAAAATAAAACCATAAAAATTCACTTTAAAAGATTAACTTAACATCCCTTTATTAAATGGAGTGAGGGAAAGCAAACAGATGCTGGGAAGCCAAGCAAAAAGGTGACTTCAGTAATCTCGCCATAAAATGATAAAAGAAGGGATCTGTGGAAGTGGGAGCAGGGAAGGTAATACAAACTGCTGCTTAAATGCTTCGCTCAGCTTTCAAGGCATTTTAAATTATTTTAATTTCTAAACGGAAGATTCATAGCCCATTATAATGATCAAGAATGAAGTCACTAAGTATACATAAATAAGCCAGTCTACCACTGAAGTTGTCTTAATCAGGAACCTATTCCACAGAGTCAGTTGAGTGCAAAGACCAGAAGACAACAGGATCCAATTATGTAAGAATATGGTGTCACAAGCTTAAAGCTACAACTCCAAAGTGTAAAGTTTTAAGGCTGTCCTGAGGATTCACTGTGAGTTGCTGGGAACAATAAGGGCAAAAAGAGCCATTAACTAAAGATAATAAGAATTTGCTAGCTTTGAAATTTTAGGACCACCACAAAATAGACCAAATTGCAAACAGTTCTTCAATTGAGGACAATTGTTAACTGGACAACTGTTAAATGTACTCTGGGGACTTCCCTGGCTGTCCAGGGGTTAAGACTCAGGGAACACCCCACAGCTGGGTCAAAAAAAAAAAAATAGTCTTCAACGAAGCACAAAGTTTTCCCAATGTTCTTTACCACACAAAAAATACAACCACTGTTAACAACTTTATCCTTGAAACTAAACACACAAAAGACATTGGCTGCTCTCATAAAGCATGCCCTTTAAAAAAAAAATCAGAGATACTGTTAGTACCTCAAGCACCATAATATTTTGTGGTAAATTAACCTGGGGCAAGTTCCACACTAAATCTTTCTCCACTGCACATCCCTTCCTGAAGCCACTGAAAATAAAGTTTTCTTTATACTGTCTCACTTCAAGTTACTGGAATAGAGCCAAAAGAAACTCTTCTCTGATTAACTTCACAAACAGTAAATTATGTTCAGAAAATGAAAAAATGCCCAAGGTGAACAAAGAACTTCCAGATGCTCAAGCTGGATTTAGAAAAGGCAGAGGAACCAGAGATCAAATTACCAACATGCACTGGATCATATAAAAAGCAAGAGAGTTCCAGAAAAACATCTACTTCTGCTTTATTGACTATGACAGAGCCTTTGACTGTGTGGATCACAAGAAACTCTGGAAAATCCTGAAAGAGATGGGAATACCAGACCACCTGATCTGCCTCCTGTGAAATCTGTATGCAAGTCAAGAAGCTACAGTTAGAACCAGACATTGAACAACGGACGAGTTCCAAATTGGGAAAGGAGTATGTCAAGGCTGTATATTGTCACCCTGCTTATTTAACTTATATGCAGAGTACATCATGTGAAATGCTAGGCTGGATGAAGCACAAGCTGGAATCAAGATTGCCGGGAGAAATATCAATAACCTTAGATATGCAGACGACACCACCCTTATGGCAGAAAGCAAAGAGGAACTAAATATCCTCTTGATGAAACTGAAAGAGGAGAGTGAAAAAGCTGGCTTAAGACTCAACATTCAAAAAATGAAGATCATGGAATCTGGTCCCATCACTTCATGGCAAATACATGGGGAAACAATGGGAACAGTGAGAGACTTTATTCTGCAGATGGTGACTGCAACCATGAAATTAAGACGCTTGGCTCCTTGGAAGAAAAGCTATGACAAACCTAGACAGCATATTAAAAAACAGAAACATTACTTTGCCGACAAAGGTCCATCTAGTCAAAGCTATGGTTTTTCCATAGTCATGTATGGATGTTAAGAGTTGGACCATAAAGAAAGCTGAGTGCCAAAAAATTGATGCTTTTGAACTGTGGTGTGAGAGAAGACTCTTGGGAGTCCCTTGGACAGCAAGGAGATCAAACCTAAGTCAATCTTAAAGGAAAGAAGTCCTGAATATTCATTGGAAGGACTGACGCTGAAGCTGAAGCTCCAATACTTTGGCCAACTGATGCGAAGAACTGACTCACTAGAAAAAACCCTGATGCTGGGAAAGACTGAGGGCAGGAGGAGAGGGGGATAACAGAGAATGAGATGGTTGGATGGCATCACTGACTTGATGGACATGAGTTTGAGCAAGCTCTGGGAGTTGGTGCTGGACAGGGAAGCCTAGTGTGCTGCAGTCCATGGGGTTGCAGTCAGACACAACTGAGCGACTGAACTGAATTGAACCAGGTTTTTCTGCACAATATAAGGAAAAGCATGTAAGGAAACAGAAGACAATGTTATTACCCTGGCCACCTTTAAGTTACCTATAAATAAAGTCATTTGTTTTTATCTAAGTATAAATTACATGGTTTGATCTAAATAATTATATAAATGATTACTTGCAATAGTACCTGGGAGCCCAGTGCACAAAAGATAAGCTTCCAGGTCACTTAGGAAATCTGTAATGTGCATGAATAAAACCATGAAAACATCTAGTTTGCTTCATGACCTAATCCCCTCGTATTCCACAAGCAGGGAGCAAACAGCTCAATTAAAACAGGATAGAATCCTCTTCCTCAAGATGGGACCAAACACTCAGTTTGGGACCCACAACTAAGATGGGACCCACACAACCAGTCATCCTCGGGCTAATTTTAACTATTAAATTGACAAGAGAAGAGTCTCAGTATGCCATTTATGGACAAGTTCTCTCTTTTATATGTTCCAAGAGTGGAAAATGTCATAGATGTGCATGTAACAGAAAATAAACTATTTCTTCTATACATTTTGCTAAAATGAGGATCACAGAATGCATTAATCAATTAGGTGACAATGAATTAATTTTCGTCTTCTGGGTCCTCATCAGCAAAATAAAAGTAAACAAGAAAGAATTATACACAACATAGTTTAATACAAGTTTGAAAAAGAAATATAACAAGAGCAATTCCAATTTTCTGAACACCATTATTACGTCTGGTTGTATAATGAGGGTATTTCCACGCCCTAGCAGATGGCCCAAAGAATGTGTCCTATGCTTACAGCTACATTAAACAAAAGATCCTTTATAATAAATGCCTTTTATATATAAAATTGAACTTGGATGATAACAGCATTGCTGATATGCTATTCATCTTATGTACTCTGGTAAAATAATCATTGAATAGTTTGAAAATATAAACATTTGCAGAACAGACTGAATAAATACTTTTCAGTTTTATCTGTTCCTCATCCTTCCCCTTTTCAGAACCCCACATCCCTGAGGATGGAAAAGTAGTATGAATACAGAATACAATCAATATTTACTGAATTGAATTGAGGTCTCCTGAGGTTCCCTGAGGGAATTTCTGAAGTAAAAGGGAAAATAAAGAGGAACTGATACTTAGAAAAAAATATTTACTGGTAAACAATTCATTCAACACAGTATTAGGCAGCCACTGTTAGCTAAGCACGTATTAGCTGAAGCCTGTGCCCTCAACAAACTTATGTTCAAGGAAATAGAAAATATTTACACAAATCACATATATAAAATAAACTAGGGCCACAGAAACGATATAAACAAACAACTTGCTACTTGAATTTCCTCTGTAGCTTCTGGTTGGTGAAAGCAAGAAACCTTTCATAGGAGAGCTGATAAGCAAAGCTGGATTTCTGAGTACTGGATAGGCTCTGGACATGCAAAGTAACAGTAGGGAGGCTCAGGATCTACAGTAATAGAAGCTAGGTTTAAACAGCTGGCCCATGATCATGTTAACCTCTGTAATCCATGTTTGTCCAGATGTCATTGTATTGCACAACCACTGTGAAAACTGTTAATGTGTATGAAGTGATTAATAAAGTACCTGGAAAATGGTATATGTAGATTGCAGCTATTATTATTTCTGAGCCTAATGAAACAGAACTTGAAGTCAATCCACATTTTGATATTTCTGATCTTAGCTGGAGTCACTTGACCTTAGAACTCACCTCCCTCATATAAAAATGGTACTAATATCTCTCAAAAATTTGTTGGAAGATTCACACAGGAAATAATATCAATGCCAAAGTGTCTTGAAGTTTTAATGTGTTACTGCAGTTAGTTAGCTTGCTTTCAAATAAAACATACTGATGTGGATGAAAAAAATAAAAACTGAGAAAAAGGAGGGTAAAAGAAGAGAAATTTAATGAAGACAAACTAAGCAACATGTGGATCAGGTATCTCCTGCTTCAAAGGGGCATGTTTTACTGTATTCAAACATTCCAAGACAGCTCAACACATAGAGTGATAGGTCTGCCCATTCTTCCCAGTGCAGGACAGAAGGAAGAGACTGGAAATGAGTGGGGTTCCACACAGGTCTCAAAGTCACAGGACAGAACTGGGCATCAGGTTTCAAATGTCACATGCACCCACAATCACAGGGTTAGAAGACACCTTCTTAATCAATCTTCTTTCTCAAAATGCCCAATCCCCATCCCAAAACTATTAAGAGATCCCAGAAACTTCCGAAAGAATACTCATATAAAGGTCACTTCTCCTCTACACAATCATTAACAGAATACAAGATAGTTATTAACTTCCTCCAGGTCACTTGGCCTGCCTGGCTGTTTTCTCTAAAGAAAACAGTTCATTTTAATAACAAGATGTCAAAAATGCCCAACAATCAAATGGTATTAATACAAAGTGAACGGAACTAGAAACCTTTTTCCTCTACATACTCAAAAGCTGCGTTTTGTGGGGCAAAGGTGTGTTACACTGCTGGGTTGATATTTCTGTATTAAGGCACCACAGGCTCTATTTATTTTTCCCTCTCTGCTGCAAAAAAGGATCTTGCTAACAGACAACATATTCCTTTCCAAAATTCAATCCAGTTTAGAGTCAACTGAGTTACTTTTATGGGACTCTACCTGCAAGGAATTTACAATGTAAGGCTAGCCCCTCTGGGGCTGTGGATCATAAATGTACATTTAGCTACCCCAAAGCCTCCAATTCTGTGAGCTATCATGCCATGATGAAAGATGTGGACCTGGTGTCCACATTAGGCTCCTACCTGTCCCAATTCCCAAATTACCACCCTATGAGCCCTGATGGACAAACACTTCAGTACCTTATGCAGCTGCAGATGGTGAATGAGTCAGAGACCCCAGTGAAAAGTTACAGAATCACTACATCACAGTCTAAACACATCTTTAAGATACTCTCTGGCATATCCTAGAAAAGGCAAAACTATTCCTATGTTTTGTCTTTTTAAAGATAGAAATCAGGACAAACTTCAAGGATCTTAAGACTTAAAAGGGTCCTGGAAAACTATCTAGTCCAATATCTGTCTTACCCATGGAAAAAGAGCAAAGTCCAAAGAATATGAGTGTCTGAGGCAAGGCCGGAAGTGGTGATATAAGGGTTCTTCTTGTCCAGTGAGCTGCCATCCCACAAAGCTATACCTTTCTTTGGGTTAAGAGCTCTTCAAATCATTGTCAAACTCCTTACTCTACAAGCCTTTCTGCTTTCTCACATTTACGGGCAGAATTCCTAAGTAATGCCTAATGAGAACCTACATCTATGTTTTAAGTATATCTCACCTTATTCTACTTCCAGGAAACGTGGTAGGATTCATTATTACTCCACATACAGAAGCACTTTCCAGATTTCATTCCTCTTGTTTACAAACTTGTCTATTACCAAGGGTAAGTTTTTCTATGCTTCAGTTTTCTAAAACAAAGATGAAGGGCCACATATCTAAATACATTCCATTTATTCCAGAAATAATCACTATTATTAATGTCCCTGAACACTGTCAAGTAAACGATATGTAAAACATTAAGGAAACTTAAAAAGAAAAAAGTTTCTTGGTTTTTAAAAGGGAGAAAACCAATTATTCAGGATAAAGTGTCTTTTCTGTCAAAGACTTGACGTACTTTCAAATGAGAACCACCAACCTCTGCAAATCCATCCCTTTCAGGACATAAAGAGTAATAATGCTGCCCTCCTATATGTAGAGTAAATAAGTCATGCAAGATCATAAGCCAAATAACCATGGGAGAAACAGAGCCCAGAAACATCAGGGCAATGAGCCTTCCTCAGTACTACAAAGATACACTCTTGAATACTCAACTACCAGAAATAATCTATGCCTTTAAACTTTTCAGAACTGAACTTAAAGTTGAATGAAAGAGGCTGCTAGCAAGGATAGTAGATGAAATATCTGAAAATAATTTGTAGCCCTAAGCCTAACAGATTTTCTTACCTTCCTTTTTATGTGTACTTTTTAGAACAGGAGGCAAGTAAAGCATTTGTACCGTGTCCTTCAGCTATGAACAGCTGTATTTCAGACAACCAGCAAGGTTTGAAGGTGAAGTTTTAAATAGTCACTTCTGAGCAAGATTTCTAAGAAACACTCTAAATACAGCAAAGTGACTCTAGGAGTCTATCGAACACTGGCTTTGACGAGGGAAAAAAAATAACAAGAACCAGGCAGCACTAACTTTACCAGAAATCAATTACTTTGAAAGAAGCCAATTCTCTGAATTCCAAAGATTCATACATTCTTGAACATAGGTATTATTTGCCCTAAGGAGGACTCTCACACAAGCACACAGACACATACAAATACAAATAAAATAACTGCAGCAAAAAAATACTGTGCTTGGCTTAGGCAATTTACTTGAAACTTTAGTGTTTATGTGGGTAAAGACTACATTCACACACATCCCTTCCCAGAGATGCTTTATTGTTTAAAAAGAAGGAAATTCAATGAATTTAATTAGAAACTTTTTTATTACAAAAACTTATTTTCTTCCTTTCTCTTTTGTGTTCATCTCCCTTTTATCTCTACAAAAACATTCTCCCAACCTACCCCTATATGAATCCTAACTATAGGATATTTCTCAAGTCCTATACCTCCTCCATTCAAGTAATCACAAACTAGTCTTGCCAGTACTCATCACTAACCTCCTCAGAACATGAGCCACACAAAGAAAAACAGTGCACACTCCCCGCTGTCATGTATATTCATTCCATGCTCAACCAGCTAAACAAAGAGTTCCTCGAAT
Source organism: Bos grunniens (assembly GCF_055505025.1). Lineage (NCBI taxonomy): Eukaryota > Metazoa > Chordata > Mammalia > Artiodactyla > Bovidae > Bos > Bos grunniens. Next base: position 14,464,718 of record NC_141166.1, read on the forward strand.
TCAAAACTTCACTCCATGCTTAGTTTGTTCCCTTTGTGCCTGGACACTGGGTTATACTTTCAAAAACTAACTTGAATTAAGTATCCGTATTTTGGGAAGGAAGTATATTAAGCATTTTTTAAAATCCTCCCCCAAATATCTATTGTTATAAAGCTTACTAAAATGAGATTTTTGCCATCAATTCTAAGTACTGGCTTTATTCACTCTCATGTTTTAGAGAGGTAGCCAGGTCAGAGTTCCAGCTCCATCACTTTCTAGATTTATGACCCTGAGCAATTTAATTAATCTCAGCCTTTTTCTTTATCTGAATAAAAGAACCGTCCTGAGTTATTGATGAGATAATACATGCAAACCTCTTAACATCTGCCTAATAGGTGGTCAACAAATACTAGTTATTACTACTTTGTTAATAACAAGGAAAGAAGAGTGACCCTGCATTACTGTTGGAATGTATATTTTGTTTAGTTATTTAAATAAGCCTACATAGAGGTCTGAGGAATTACATACAAACATCAAAAAAATGACATTTCTAACAAAGTAAGGAGGGTGCGGTCTGGAGACCTTGGGAGGAAGGGACATTTTGGGAAGAAAAAAAATGATTTTTAAAAATATTTTTGTTGTTAATTTAAATAAAATTCACTTTCTGTTCATTGTTCTTTGATTATAGAGTTAAGTCTTTAGAGATTTTGAAGTGTTGCTTACAAAACAGTAACAGGGTATTATTTTTATTTTGTGTAACTAATTTTAAGACTGGGATTAGATTTCCAGTAGAGTGAACCAGGTTACCATCACAGGAATGGGAAAGCAGATAAATGCAGTTTCCCCACCTATACTTAGTATCAGATACATGTTAACTTTCTGTTCAAATTCTGTTCCAGAAATACAGTGAGAAAATATTTTACTTAATAACCAAACAGGGTTTATTAATGTGCACTGTTTCAATAATATTAGGCAAGCACCGGAAAACATAAGAATACCTATCAATCCCATCTGCAAACTCTAGAGGAAAAACAAAAACAGGCCACAAGATGATAGGACTTTGACCACAAGATGACTTGGAAAAGTTACAAACAAAATGTTATAACCAAGACAGCAAGAATCTTAGGATCAAAGCACCAAGACTTTAACTAATGCTCAGTCACAACGGTAGTCAATGAATATTTGTTATAAATCAGGAAAGAAAATTATCTTAATTTTGAGTCCTCAGAACCTAGCACAGTGCCTGGATCAAAGAATACGGCTAAATCATTAAGAACAAATATATTTAATGAATGGTATAAAAGAGAATCCAGCATATACCTATTTTCCCTCCTTTAAAGCATTAAAATAGACATGGGAGCTTTTAAATATTAGATATACAAAAAATAAAACAGGGGGAAAAAAACCTAAGGCTACTCTCCAGAAAAAAAGAATCACAACCAAATGTCTAGTTTGTGAACCTGTGACATCTTCAACAATTAATGCAAACTGTATGTCTGCCTATCACCAAAACACTTATTGTCAACATACAGAAGCACCAGAAATCATCTGTCCTTGATCTATATTCCTCTTTCAGAATTATGGCAATCTTCACTATCAATATAACAGATGATAGTAAATATTACTTTCTGTAAATTTTAAACATTACAAACAAACGAAAATCCTTTTTTCTAAATTCTATGTAATGGGTGACTAGCTCAGGCCTCAATCTTCTGGAATTATTTACCAAAACACTCAATTCCTTCTTCAAAATGGAACTACAAACAACATCCTCAAAAGCTGCAACATCCTCTTAAAATAGGTTATCAACATATTGACTAGCAGCCAATCTAAAAACTCTTTCACTGCAAAAGAACCTAATGACTGAAAAATGAAGCAAAGGTAAGGACATTTGATGCATATAAAACTAAGTTATTTTGTAAAATTTTAACACCTCTATTTCCAACTGACTGGTTAAGATAAATACTGATTAATTTGTGCTTATACTTTGGTTTTATTTTTAACATATTAGGCTAAAGTTAACATTCTCCTTATAATGATATTGTTTTGGCAAAATTCTGCAATATCCCACTCCTATCATGAGGATGGCAACAAGGAAAAGCAAGCACATACTTCTGGAGACTAGATTCGGACACATTTGATGAGAGACAGCTCCAACCTTCCCTTAAAAACAGACCCACATTTCTGACACACCAATTTACTTACCTCTCCCATCGCTCTTCCCTCCAGAGCAAGTGCTTGAAAATCATGATTCAGTTCATCCATAGAACGTACCTAATGTTTAGAATAGAGGAGGGAAAAGTTTCACATTAGCACCTTGAATTTTACATACACATTAAATACAACTGAAAAGCTTTTTGATGTTTACTTTCACATATTGACAAGGAAAATAACAATAATCAAGTGACTAAGATTAAACATTCACTTACCTTTAACCATCAGGTTCAGCAATGACCCCTGCGCTTTCTCCCCTCCCAATCCCTCTTGCTTTCAAACATGAAAAACACAGACTCCAGAAAAAGAAAAAGGAAATGGCATCACACGAGAATTACGATAGCTATTGTTCATACATTTTAGTAAGTAAAGATCACATGTTGAAGGGCAATAGTATATGTAGATGATTATGTGACCTAAACCCTGCTACTGGCTCAAAGACCAAAAGTACTTGTCCACAACTGTGAACAGTTAAGTACAAATTAGGGGACTCATTTGATCCAAGCTAGTTATGTCTTTGACAAACATCAGGGAAAGGCACTACGAACTACATAACTGAGTGAACTCGACATTTCTCCATATTGGAAGATCTCTGGGAGTGCCTAGAATCTCAAAACCAGGAGGAAAAAAACAGCAAGTATCACAAGAATCCCTTCAAACTTTACCTAATTAAATGCACTACCCACATCATAACAATCTTTCTAGACTTCAACTAACTCATCTTCAAGGTCATTACTAGAAGGTAATATTTAAGAGCAAGAATGAAGTGTGGAATAGATTACACAAAACAGTCATAATTCAAAAACCCTTTCCTGTCCAACAGTCTACTGGACCTCTCAATTATAAGCAAGAAGCCACCTTTGCTAAGGCTAGAGTACAGTCCCTCGTTTATTAAAAAGGAAGGCTTTCCAGCCTACCTAAGAAAGATGGCTGACTGCCTGAAGTGGAACATTCCCAAACCCCCTCATCAAATCATCATTACCTCCAAATGTATGTGTACAATGTCTAGCACTGGGTGAATGCAAAGAGCCAAACTACAGCCAGGCAGGGAGAGAGTAGAGTATGGAGCATGAACTGGAATACAGCTGGAGGGATCAATTTAAGAATTTTATTAGTATGCTGCCTGTATACCACCCAATAATCCTAATTCTACCGAGTTGACAGCACATAAAAATACATTGTTCTGAATTATACATTTTCAAGACCCAATGCTACAAATGATACACTGTGTCATGAAGATGTAACAGCTTTGGGATGCTTGTCACAAACATAAATTTATAAAATTCAAAATAGGCTCAATTTAAGCCATATAAGAACAAAGAGACATAGAGATAAGATTTGTTACTACAGTAAACAGTTTCAAAGGGCCTTGAAACAGAAGCTAGGGTCACAATACAAGCCTTTGCATTATTCAGGTAAGCACATTGAATAAGTTCCTAAACTTCAGGTGGTAAAAATAAGGAGGGGAGATGAGGACAGCATCTTAGCTACAAATTCTACAAACAATAGATAAAATCAATTTGAACCTTCAGGACAAATTAACATTTACAAAGCATGTAATTTAAACACATTTAAAGTTCTATACTATTAGTAGCTGTTCCTATGGAATCTATAAACATGCTTTTAACTAGATGCTAGGAATTTCCCGAAAATCCAAAAACCTACAAATAGTTTTAACCAAGATTGTCGGAATTCTATGTATGTTTCCCAAGAAAAAAGTAGGATTGGCTACAAAAATGAAAAAAAGGGCTTCCCTGGTGGTCGAGTGGTTAAAAATCCACCTACCAATGCAGGGACATGGGTTCAATCCCTCGTCCAAGAAGATCCCAAATGCTGTGGGGCAACCGAGCCTGTGCATCACAACTACTGAAGCCCACGCACCTAGAGCCTGTGCTCTGCAACAAGAAGCCACCGCAATGGGATGCCCTTGCACTGCAACTAGAAAATGAGAGAAAACCTGAGTGCAACTAGAGTAGCCCCCAGTCACTGCAACTAGAAAATGAGAGAAAGCCTGAGTGCAGCAATGAAGACTCAGCACAGTCAAAAAAAATTTTTAATTAATTAAAAAATGCAAAAAGAAGAGTGGGAATGGTAAGGAAGGAAGAGAACATGCAATGTGCATATTGATGTTATCATCACAACAATCTCACAGTAATTATTCCTATTTAAGAGATTAGAACTGAGCCTCAGAGAAACTGTTCAGTCAGTTCAGTCACTCGGTCATGTCCAATTCTTTGCGACCCCATGACTTGCAGCACGCCAGGCCTCCCTGTCCATCACCAACTCCCAGAGCTTACTCAAACTCATGTCCATCGAGTCAGTGATGCCATACAGCCATCTCATCCTCTGTCGTCCCCTTCTCCTCCTGCCTCCAATCCCTCCAAGCATCAAGGTCTTTTCCAATGAGTCAACTCTTCGAATGAGGTGGCCAAAGTATTAGAGTTTCAGCTTTAGCAGCAGTCCTTCCGAAGAACACTCAGGACTAATGTCTTATGCTATCTAGGTTGGTCATAACTTTCCTTCCAAGGAGTAAGCGTCTTTTAATTTCATGGCTGCAATCACCATCTGCAGTGATTCTGGAGCCCAAAAAAATGAAGTCTGACACTGTTTCCACTGTTTCCCCATCTATTTCCCATGAAGTGATGGGACCGGATGCCATGATCATTGTTTTCTGAAAGTTGAGCTTTAAGCCAGCTTTTTCAGTCTGCTCTTTCACTTTCATCAGGAGGCTCTTTAGTTCTTCTTCACTTTCTGCCATAAGGGTGGTGTCATCTGTATATCTGAGGTTATTGATATTTCTCCCAGCAATCTTGATTCCAGCTTGTGTTTCTTCCAGTCCAGTGTTTCTCATGATGTACTCTGCATATAAGTTAAATAAGCAGGGTGACAATATACAGCCTTAATGTACTCCTTTTCCTATTTGGAACCAGTCTGTTGTTCCGTGTTCAGTTCTAACTGTTGCTTCCTGACCTGCATACAAGGTTTCTCAAGAGGCAGGTCAGGTGGTCTGGTATTCCCAACTCCTGCAGAATTTTCCACAGTTTATTGTGATCCACACAATCAAAGGCTTTGGCATAGTCAATTAAGCAGAAATAGATGTTTTTCTGGAACTCTCTTGCTTTTTCCATGATCCAGCGGATGTTGGCAATTTGATCTCTGGTTCCTCTGCCTTTTCGAAAACCAGGTGGAATATCTGGAAGGTCATGGTTCATGTATTGCTGAAGCCTGGCTTAGAGAATTTTGAGCATTACTTTACTAGCATGTGAGATGAGTGCAACTGTGTGGTAGCTTGAGCATTCTTTGTAATTGCCTTTCTTATTTACTAGCATTTATTTATTTACTGGCCTTATTTATTTACTAGCATTTCTGACCTTGGATTACTGTCCCTTAACTGCTCAGGGTGTATTTACAATGAATGTCCCTTTACTTGAGCTAGTTTGACCAGTTCTCAGCTGCTTTCAAACAAGAACCAAACTCTAACACAACAGGTATCACTGAGTTGGTTATTAATGAAATCACACTGGAAGTTTATATTTTAAAACAGAGCTATGTACTGCACTGGGAAAAATAAAGTTCCCAACAAATAAACACTTTTCAAAATATTTTCTGTAACAGTTATGTTTTAAGACACCTGCCTAGAAAGGGCAACTTCATGATTCCTACCACCTCTGGCCACAAATAACTATATCAAAAGTATTATTCTAAATGGCCAAACTCCTAGTATCAATCTGAAGAGAAATGATAAGCTAATCAGATTCCTCTTAGCATGTGGGCCAGAAAGCTATGGATAAAGTGAAATTCGCTAAAGATCTGGCAGTTGGAGCTGTCACTTTGAGTCAAGTATAACCTGGTGAATAAGCAGATGGTCAACATAAAGAAGAGAAAGAATGTGCAGGGAAAAAAAAAAAAAGCAGCAACAAGAGACTATAGAACCCCTATGGAAACAGCCTCCTGGCGCCCCTGAGGTCCATGTATACATTTCCTGCTCTGGGGTTCAAAGAGAATCCCTGGTGTTCTTTGATTTAACATCCTCAAATTTTGCTACCTAGAATAGACATCTGTAACTTGAGATTAAAACTGCCCTTACTAGAATATTTATTTCCTCAACCACTGAATCTCAATTATCAGACACTTTTCTCCTCCACACCTACCTGTGTTCCCCTGGAGGATTTTTGCAAAGGCAAGCCTAAATCACAATGGCTCAATTTCACTAACATAGATACAGAACAATACAGGCAGAAGATCTGGTGCCAAAAACCATTACGGGAAAGAGATACCAGCGAGAAAAGGCCAAGCAAATGCAGGAGAAACTTGAGCAATGAGAAGAAATGGAATGTGAGAATTAACCTAATTTGAATTTAATCATTAAGGGAAAAGGGCTTCCCTGGTGGCTAAGACAGTAAAGAATCTGCCTGCAATTCAGGAGACCTGGGTTCAATCCCTGGGTTGGGACGACCCCCTGGAGAAGGAAATGGCAATTCTCCAGTATTCTTGCCTGGAGAACCCCCATGGACAGAGGAGCCTGGCGGGCTACAGTCCATGAGGTCACAAAGAGTCAGACATGACTGATCGACTAAGCACAAAGCATATTAAGGGAAAAACACTTAATAAGTCTGTTCCACACCATCTTCTGGTCCATTATATCTGTACTATAAACAATAAAACAATAAATATTTACTGAAACTTATGTTGTGACAGGCCCTGTCCTATAAAAATCCTTTTATGCTATATGATCTCTTTAATAGTCCTAACAATCTGTAAATGCAAGTACTGTTATCCCCATTTTGTTAAGAAAAACAAAAGTTACTACATTCCTCTAGTAATACATAACTAAATCAACAGAATTCTTGATTACTGGGAAAAACCAGAACAAAAAACTCTTTTAGCTCCGGAGAATGCAAACCCTACTACGTGATGCTATTTATTCACTGTCAGTAACAGCACTAAATACCAGTAATTTACTGAGTTTTCAAGGCACTGGACTGCAAAATTATTTCAGTTTATAGATGAGGTATAATCTGTCCAAAGTCACAGAGCAGAAAGATCAAAAGTGGAATTCAAATTCAGATCTCTAACTCTTTTACTACCACTTCTATCTTTTCTCATTAAAGACAAGCACAAAGGACAGAGAACACCTGGCTTAACAACTGTTGTTCCAGAAACTGATTACTACACTATTTTTATAGTTCCTTCCATGATACACAGCAGGGTAGGGCAGGAATGAAGTCACCACAGCAGCCAGAATTAGGTCAAAGTTCTGGTTTTTTATTATTATTTATCATTTCAAAACTGCTACTACCTTTGACAATTAAATACCATTGAAGTTACAGATCATCTAATGTGTTGATGGCATTCAGACAGGATGGTTAACCAACCAAAAAGATAAACTATCCGTTAATCAAATCAAATCAAATCAGTTATCAAAACTGATTTGCTACTGTACTGCTGCTGCTGCTGCTAAGTCACTTCAGTCGTGTCGGACTCTGTGCGACCCCATAGACGGCAGCCCATCAGGCTCCACCATCCCTGGGATTCTCCAAGCAAGAACACTGGAGTGGGTTGCCATTTCCTTCTCCAATGCCTGAAAGTGAAAAGTGAAAGTGAAGTCGCTCAGTCGTGTCCGACTCTTAGCGACCCCATGGACTGCAGCCTACCAGGCTCCTCTGTCCATGTGATTTTCCAGGCAATAGTACTGGAGTGGGGTGCCATTGCCTTCTCCGTTGCTACTGTACTATATCATAACATATACCTCATGTAAATGCCAGCACATCCTAAACATAGAACGATTTAGAAACTAAAAAGAATAAATATTTCAGACGCAGTTAATGAACCCTATGATACTAGTGACTTTTAAATATAAAAACCTCACAATTTCTGGTTGTGTCTTTTTCTTAATTTTACCAATCATGATCAAGTTGAAATCGGTAATGAGAGCAGGCCACTTTAATTAAAGAGAGAAACTAATTAATATGATGAAAGAACCCAATCTAAAAAGTATAAAACTAAAGACAATGATAAATCTTTATCTCTGCGTGTTTCGAAACTACCACCCACAGTGATCTATCTGAATGGTATACAGCTGGCTTCCAAAAGAAATAAATTTGACAATATGCATCAGGTTTTATAAATGTTCATGTGCTTTGATCCAGTAGTTCTACTTCTAGGAATTCATCTGAAGCAAATAACCAGAAATATGGGCAAAGATTTGTTAACAAAGAACCTTCAACATGGCTTTGTGTTGGGGAAAGTGGTTTAAAAAAAGAAGTTTAAATACAGCAGGAATTATTAAATTCCGCAGACATTCATTTACATAATTTTATGCAGCTACTTCGGAGAAGGCAATGGCACCCCATTCCAGTACTCTTGCCTGGAAAATCCCATAGGTGGAGGAGCCTGGTAGACTGCAGTCCATGGGGTCGCTAAGAGTCGGACACAACTGAGCAACCTCCCTTTCACTTTTTACTTTCATGCATTGGAGAAGGAAATGGCAACCCACTCCAGTGTTCTTGCCTGGAGAATCCCAGGAACAGGGAAGCCTGGTGGGCTGCCGTCTAAAGGGTCGCAGAGAGTCAGACATGACTGAAGCAACTTAGCAGCAGCAGCATGCAGCTACTTAAAACAGTTTTGAAATTCTTAGAATATGTTTATGTGTAAAGATTCTATAACAGGCTACAAATCTGTATATATAAAAAAGAGTATGTATTTCCATAGAGACATGCACAAAATAAGAAAGTAATATATTCAAATGTTAATTTGTAACTTCTTCAGTAGTTTCTACATTTTCTGTAATGCCAATGAAACAACTCAGAAAGAATCTTCTGAAAATAAACTTAACATTCATGAAGTCTTTTATATTAATATCTTTCAAACTAATAATCCTATTCTAGAAACATCTTAAATAACTAAAAGAAATGAGAGGAAAAAAATAAGCAGTGAGCAAAGGTGCTCGTTGTGCACTTATTTTTAACAATACTCAGTAAATAAAAAGGTTATGGTATACTCAGAAGCTGTTTCTACAGAGACAGGATTCTCCTTCTATGCCATACAAAGCAACTGTTATCACAGCTGGTATTTATTGACTGTGTTCAGTTCAGTTCAGTTCAGTTCAGTCGCTCAGTTGTGTCCGACTCTTTGCGACCCCATGAATCGCAGCACACCAGGCCTCCATCACCAGCTCCCGCAGTTCACTGAGACTCACGTCCATCGAGTCAGTGATGCCATCCAGCCATCTCATCCTCTGTCATTCCCTTCTCCTTCTGCCCCCAATCCCTCCCAGCATCAGAGTCTTTTCCAGTGAGTCAACTCTTCGCATGAGGTGGCCAAAGTACTGGAGTTTCGGCTTTAGCATCAGTCCTTCCAAAGAAATCCCAGGGCTGATCTCCTTCAGAATGGACAGGTTGGATCTCCTTGCAGTCCAAGGGACTCTCAAGAGTCTTCTCCAACACCACAGTTCAAAAGCATCAATTCTTCGGCGCTCAGCCTTCTTCACAGTCCAACTCTCACATCCATACATGACCACAGGAAAAACCATAGCCTTGACTAGACGGACCTTTGTTGGCAAAGTAATGTCTCTGCTTTTGAATATGCTATCTAGGTTGGTCATCACTTTCCTTCCAAGGAGTAAGCATCTTTTAATTTCATGGCTGCAGTCACTATCTGCAGTAATTCTGGAGCCCAAAAAAATAAAGTCTGACACTGTTTCCCTATCTATTTCCCATGAAGTGATGGGACCGGATGCCACGATCTTCGTTTTCTGAATGTTGAGCTTTAAGCCAACTTTTTCACTCTCGTCTTTCACTTTCGTCAAGAGGCTTTTGAGTTCCTCTTCACTTTCTGCCATAAGGGTGGTGTCATCTGCATATCTGAGGTTATTGATATTTCTCCCGGCAGTCTTGATTCCAGCTTGTGTTTCTTCCAGTCCAGCGTTTCTCATGATGTACTCTGCACAGAAGTTAAATAAGCAACTAGGTAGCAAAGTGCTTTCATTCTCAAACTATGAAATAATTCCTAATTATCCTCCATTACTCACTTTTTTAATATAGGAGGAAACTGAGGCAGAAAAAGGTTAAATAACTTTTCCAGAGTTACACAGACAAGCTGATTCCAGAGTCTGACTCTGAACCAGTGTCTGGTGTATTAGGGATCAAAATGTTTTGAGGGTACTCCAACTGTTTAGGCAACGAAGTTGCACTAGATGAAAGCCTGCTGGAAACCCAAAAACGGAAAAAGAAATGACTAGATTACCCTGTCACCCAGCTCAAAATCTGAAAATGTAACAACCCATACAGCCCATCTCTGGCTAAAACTCGAGGACTCCTCTTTGTTAATACAAGGATAATCAAAAGGAGACAAGGAGTCATGGGACCCCAGGGAAAAAACTACTTAACCAAGGAAAGGAAATCTCAAGATAGAAAAGAGAAGACTAAAAATGATCTATTGAAGGAGAGAATAAATAACAGGTATATAGACAAAAATTCATAGCAAAATTAACATTCACAAAGCAGGAAAGAGTAATAAGCCGGATAATTAATGACGCGAACAAAACTGAGAAGAAGTCAATCCGGAGGAAAAGGACACAGATTCAAATAGAAGACAATTGAAAGAAAAAAAAACCATCAAACGTCCATCGACTGATGAATGTATAAACAAAAATTAATATACATTGTACAAAGGAATATTATTCAGCCATAAAAAAGAAATAAAGTACAGGGAATTTCCTGGCAGTTCAGTGGTTAGGACTCCACATTTCCACTGCATAGGGCACAAGTTCCATCCCTGGTTGGAGACTAAGATCCCACAAGCCATGCTTGCACAGCAAAAAGAAAAAGAAAGAAGGAATGAAGTACTCATACATGATACAATATCCATGAACCTTCAAATATGCTAAATGAAAGAAGCCAGACACAAAAGGCCACATACTATATGATCTCACTAAGAGGAAATATCCATAATAAACGAGACAAGAATAGGTTTGTGCTTGCCAGGGAGTTAAGAAAGGAGGAAATAGACAATGCCTACTAATGAGTACAGGGGTTCTTTTCGGAGTGCTAAGTGTTTCAGTGTTAGAAGCATGATGGTTGCTTAGTACTATAAACACACTAAAACCCACCAAACTGTAAATTTAAGGGTAAATTTTATGATATGTGAATATCTTATAACAATAACACTATTAAAAAATAGGAGATGGCAAACACTTTCTATAACATATTAAGAAATAATAATACAGGCTTTCTGGGCTACATGGCTTCCCCGATGGCTCAGCAGTAAAGAATCCATCTGCAGTGTAGGACACACAAGAGACACAAGGTTAGATCCCTGGGTCTGGACAACTCCCTTGAGAAAGAAATGGCAACCCATTCCAGTATTTCTTGCCTGAAAAATCCCATGGACAGAGGAGCCTGCTTGGCTACAATCACAAAGGTTGCAAAGAGTTGGACACAAATAGGCACCTGAGCACATAACACTGCGGGCTACACAGGGTCTCTGTCATATATTCTTTGTTTTTCAGTTTCATGCATGCATGCATGCTAAGTTGCTTCAGTCATGTCCAACTCTGTGCAACTCTACGGAATGCAACCTGCCAGGCTCCTCTGTCCATGGGATTCTCCAGGCAAGAACACTCGAGTGGGTTGCCATGCCCTCCTCCAGGGGATCTTTCCGACGGAGGGATCGAATCCGTGTCTCTTATGTCTCCTGCATTGGCAGCAGGTTCTTTACCATTAGTGCCACCTGGAAAGCCCTTTTACTTTCAACTACAAACTTGAAAATGTAAAAACCATTGTTAGCACAAAGGCAGCAAGCTAGATTTGACAGAGGCTATAGTTTGCCAAATTTGGTTTAAAAATAAGTCATTCCTTTTATGTTTACAAGTAATGTGTGCTAAGTTAAAATGATCCACAAACTAAGCAAAGATCTCTTATCAAACTTATAAATGGAACTTCCACAAATGTTATTGGATAAAGGGAACATACAGAAACTAGTAATCAGAACTTAGTACTTTTATTAAAAATTAAGATCATATAAAACTAACAATTAAACACCACATTAAAAAATAAAGATAGCTGCTCACATGAAAATATATTGAACACCATTAGTCATCAGGCAAATACAGATTAAAATCACAATGAAAGATCATTACATATGTATCAGAATGGCTAAAATAAAAACCAGTAATACCACCAAACGCTAGCAGGGTGCAGAAAAATTGGATTATTCCAACATTACTGGTCTAGAAAACAACTTGGCAGCTTCTTAAAAGACTAAACATGGAACTACCATATTACCCAGCAACTGGACTTCACTCTCATGTTCACACAAACATTTGTACATGAGTGTTCACAGATTTATAGTAATTAAAAAATAGAATCAACCCTCATGTCTTTCAACAGGTTAAAAAACCACATCTGAAGCGCATCTACCCCATGCACACTACGTAGCAATAAAAAGGAATGGTCTACTACAGGCAGCAACCTGGAGGAGGCTCCAGAAAGGATGCAGAGAGATAAAGGTCAGCCCTCAAAGGCTGTATGTAGCATGACTCCATTTCTATGACGTTTTTGAAATGACAAAATTGTGGAAATGGAAGACTGAATACATTTGTGGTTGGGGGGAGGCCCCTACACCGCTGCAAAGGGAAGGTGGGTGTATTTAAAAAGGGCTACTCAAGGGTTCCTTGTTTAAGAGCTACTTAGTACTTTGTGGTGCTAAGTATATGAACCTAGCAGATCGTAAAATTATATAGAACTTCATACATACACATGCACCCAAATGAGCACAAGTAACCCTGGAGAAATGTGACTAGGACTGGATGGATTTTATCAATGTCAATAAACTAGTGTGATGCTATAGTACACAATGTTACCTACAAAGGTCATATTGTAAAACGCTAGCACTAGGGGAAACAAAAAAAAGTACACAAATGATCTCTCTGTATCATTTCTTCAACTACAGGAATCAACAAATAACTAAGTCAAAATTTTAAATTAAAAAAAGATGACTGCTATGAAGAAATAACGAAGACATAACTTAAAATAATTCGCAAGGAAAAATCTAAACTAATCAAACATATAACCAAAGGAACCTTTCTCAAGCTATAAAACTATGCAGATCAAAAGGTCTCAGCCACAGAGTACACAAAAATCACATCTTGAGCAAACTATCCTAAAGCTGGAGAATTCTGTAAGTATCAGGGCAGGGGGAAAAAACAGAATTTACTCTTGGTTCTCTAAAACACTACCTGCCAAAGTCAGTAAGATCTACTATCTACAGTCCAAAGAGTTTATGTCTTGTCACAATTGTCTTTCATGTATAAAGGCTACAGGAACAAAATATACAAAAAAGGCAATAAAATATGCCACCCACATACCATCTTCAAGCAATTACTATACCAAGCGCTCCAGTCAACGGAGCACATGAAATGGATAAACTGCCATATAACTATTTAATGATATTGTTGTTTGTTGTTGTTTCAGTCACTAAAGCACGTCCAACTCTTGCAACCTCATGAACTGTACCCTGCTCGGCTCCTCTGTCCCTGGGGTTTCCAAGGCAAGAATACTGGAGTGGGTTGAGATTTCCTTCTGCAGGGGATCTTCCCAACCCAGGGGAACCCATGTCTCCCGCATGAGCAAGTGGATTCTTTACCACTGAGTCACCATGGAAGCCTATTTAATGGTACACTACTAGTTAAAAGGCTCCATTTATTGTTAAACACAACACAGGTTCTCAAATGTAGTATGCTAAGTGAAAGAATATTTACTTGGGCTTCCCTGGTGGCTCAGCTGGTAAAGAATCCACCTGCAATGCAGGAGACCTGGGTTCAATCCCTGGGTTGGGAAGATCCCCTAGACAAGGAAATAGCTACCCTCTCCAGTATTCTGGCCTGGAGAATTCCATGGACTGTGTAGTCCATGGGGTCACATGAGTCAAGATACAACTGAGCAACTTTCTTTCTTTTTTTTTTTTTAAGTGAAAGAAACCAGATTCAAGAGCTACATACATTTACAGTACAAATATGACATTCTGGAAAAGGCAAAACCACAGGGACAGAAAACAGTTGCTGGGAATGGAAGTACAAGCTGACTATGAAGAGGCTCCAGGGAGACAACAGAAAAAGAATTACAACTCTGCAGCCTTGGAAATGAAAACCACAATCATAGAAAGTTAACATGAAAAGGCAGAGGATCATGTCCTAGATGAAAGAACAAGATAAAGCCCCAGAAAAACAGCTAAATAGAGATAGGCAACATACCAGAAAAAGAATTTCAGAATAATGATACTGAAGATGATACAGGATCTTGAAAAAAGAATGAAGATGCAAGAAGTTTATCAAGGACCTAGAAGAACTAAAGAACAAACAGAGATGAACAATAACTAAAATGAAAAATACACTAGGAGGAATCAATAACGAATAACTGAGGCAGAAGAATGGATAAATGACCTGGAAGACAGAATGGTGGAAATCACTGCTGTGGAATGGAACAGAGGAAAAGAAATGAAGACAGCCTAAAAGAACTCCGGGACAACATTAAATGCACCAACATTCTCATTACAGGGATCCCAGAAAGAGGAGAGAAAGGACCCAAGAAAATATTTGAAGAGATAATAGTTGAAACCTTCCCTAACATGGGAAGGGAAACAGTTAACCAAATCTAGGAATTTCAGAGTCCCAAGCAGAATTAACCCAAGGATGGGACTTCCCTGGCAGTCCAGTGGTTAAAATCTAACTGCCAATGCAGGGGACATGGGTTCAATCCCTAGTCCAGGGATATTCCACATGCCACAGAGCAACTAAGCCCATGCACCACAAGTACTGAGCCCATTCCCTAGAACCAGAGAGCCACAACTACTAAAGCCTTCAAGCTCTAAAGCCCAGGATCTGCAACAAGAGAAGTCATCAAAATGAGAAGCCTGTGCACCTCAACAAAGATCCAGTGCACCCAAAAAGAAAGACAATAAGGGGCTTCCTTGGTGGTTCAGTGGTTAAGAATCCACCTTGGGGAATCAGATTTGATCCCTGATCAAGGGCTAAGATCCTACTGTGGAGCAACTAAGCCCAGGCGCTGGCACTACTGACTCTGCATGCCAAAATGAAGACCTGACACAGCCAAATAAGTAAAAAAATTTTTAAAGAAACAATTATCCTTGTTATTAGACAAAAGAAATGATTAACATTTTTTAGGTTCTGAATAAAACAACTAGATGGACATATTACAAAAGATTCTTAGGGCTGAATTATAGATAAGGGTTGGTTGGTTTTTGGTTTGTTACTTGGGTGTTTTTATTTTTATGATTTTATAACTATACTTTCTGAAATGTTTACAATGAGCATTTATTGATTTTTATAACTCAAAAATACCTACAAGTCATTCTTTTTAATGGGAGGGGAAATTTTTTATTTTTAAATCACTGTTCATTAGGATACGGAGAATGAAATTGGGCCACGGAAAGAGTCCTTAGTTCACTTATAATACTGAGAAACAAAATTACAATCATCACCAAAAGAAATGACTTGTTTTAACATATCTGCAAAGTTGGTTGATATATTTTTAGATGTAAGGAGAATAAACTCTAGTGTGATAACAAAGGCATTGTATATTAGTAATCAAACATTTCTCAGAGAAACAGTTTCTCAAGTTTGAACAGTTCATTATTACTGTTACAACACAAATAGTTGGCACAGGAAATAAGAGCTCCCTATCTAAAAGGTCTTCAGCCAGGGAGCCTAGTAAGCCTCTTCCTCCACTCAGCAGTCTTGTCGCTAACCCTCACTCCTCCTGTGTTTCAACATTCTATTGTTTGTAGCAAATAAGGGAATAGGAATTCTCAATGAATACGTCTATCCAGATACATCACAGCAACAGAATTAAAGAGGGCAGCTACCAAGCACATCAAACAGCTCATTCTGGACTTCATGATCCTAAGGGAAAACATAATACATAAATCCAAAACTGTATCTGTGGGAGAAAATATTTTAATAGACTTCTACCTCCTCTGGATAAAAAAAGTAGGATATACTAATGAAAATATCAGTGATTCTTAACCAAGAGACAGAATACAAAGGAGGAGACAGAACTTAATCATCTTTTTAATACATACACTGGTATGTATTTTGTATGGGTTGTTTGTTTACAGAACTCTTCCTAATGTTATACAAATAGTAAACCTTCATCTGCTCCTTTTTCAGAACAATTACCACCTGCAGTTTCTTACCCTGTAATTTGCATTACTGTGAGGTCATGAACCATGGAAGTTTTCCCTCTCAGAGTTGAGAGGGACTTTGAAAGTGAAGTCGCTCAGTCCTGTCCGACTCTTAGAGACCCCATGGTTGTAGCCTAGCACACTTCTCTGTCCATGGGATTTTCCAGGCAAGAGTACTGGAGTGGGTTGCCATTTTCTTCCCCAGAGGATCTTCCCAACCCAAGGATCGAACCTGTGTCTCCTGCATTGTAGGCAGACGCTTTACCATCTGAGCCACCAGGGAAGTCACAAGAGGGACTTTAGATATAACAAATTTATTAGGTTTTAAACTTGGAGACTGTGGGTGCCCTAGATTAACGTTTGAAATTGGATTTTAAAAAATCAGAACGTGTGTTTTGTTTCCTATACTAAAAATAATGGCTTTTAGGAAATTTTGAACTATAAAAACAGTAAATCCTCATTGCAAACATTTTGGAAAGTAGGGATAGCAAATTACAAAATGGGGGATTAAGGCCACTGAGAAAATGAAAGCAGGGAAGGGAGACAGTTACAATTTAAATAATGTTCACAAACAGCTTCACTGAGAACGTAACTTAAACGACTGGAAGAAGATATATGAGCAACTTTCATAGACATTAGAGACAGGAGCACTCAAGCAAATGGAACTGCAAGTCAAAACTCTGGGGGATGGGCTATGAGGATGATTATAGAAGTAACAAAAATTGCTTTAATCTCAATCCAAATGCCACTAAAATACAACAAATAGAAACCTAGACTTAAGCAAAAATCAGATCATTGGCTGCTGTTAAGATAAACTACAAAGGGCCAACAAAACTTTTGGAGAAGATGGGAACTGTCATTATCTTAATTGCAGTGAAGGTTTCACAGCTGAATACTTTGACATTTCCAAACTTAACAAATTATACATTTTAAATGTGTGCATTTTATGTCAGCTATACAAGAGAAGACTCTACACATGGACATCACCAGAGGGTCAACACCGAAATCAGATTGATTATGTTCTCTGCAGCCAAAGATGGAGAAGCTCTATACAGTCAGCAAAAACAAGACCAGGAGCTGACTGTGGCTCAGATCATGATCTCCTTATTGCCAAATTCAGACTTAAATTGAAGAAAGTAGGGAAAACCACTAGACCACTCAGGTATGACCTAAATCAAATCCCTTATGATTATACAGTGGAAGTGAGAAATAAATTTAAGGGCCTAGATCTGATAGATAGAGTGCCTGATGAACAATGGAATGAGGTTCGTGACATTGTACAGGAGACAGGGATCAAGACCATCCCCGTGGAAAAGAAATGCAAAAAAGCAAAATGGCTGTCTGGGGAGGCCTTACAAATAGCTGTGAAAAGAAGAGAAGCAAAAAGCAAAGGAGAAAAGGAAAGATATAAGCATCTGAATGCAGAGTTCCAAAGAATACCAAGAAGAGATAAGAAAGCCTTCTGCAGCAATCAATGCAAAGAAATAGAGGAAAACAACAGAATGGGAAAGACTAGAGATCTCTTCAAGAAAATGAGAGATACCAAGGGGACATTTCATGCAAAGATGGGCTCGATAAAGGACCAAAATGGTACGGACCTAACAGAAGCAAAAGATATTAAGAAGAGGTGGCAAGAATACACAGAAGAACTGTACAAAAAAGATCTTCATGAACCAGATAATCACGATGGTGTCATCACTCACCTAGAGCCAGACATCCTGGAATGTGAAGTCAAGTGGGCCTTAGAAAGCATCACTACGAACAAAGCTAGTGGAGGTGATGGAATTGCAGTTGAGCTCTTTCAAATCCTGAAAGATGATGCTGTGAAAGTGCTGCACTCAATATGCCAGCAAGTTTGGAAAACTCAGCAGTGGCCACAGGACTAGAAAAGGTCAGTTTTCATTCCAATCCCAAAGAAAGGCAATGCCAAAGAATGCTCAAACTACCGCACAATTGCACTCATCTCATATGCTAGTAAAGTAATGTTCAAAATTCTCCAGGCCAGGCTTCAGCAATATGTGAACCATGAACTTCCTGATGTTCAAGCTGGTTTTAGAAAAGGCAGAGAAACCACAGATCAAATTGCTAACATCCACTGGATCATGGAAAAAGCAAGAGAGTTCCAGAAAAACATCTATTTCTGCTTTATTGACTATGCCAAAGCCTTTGACTGTGTGGATCACAATAAACTGTGGAAAATTCTGAAAGAGATGGGAATACCAGACCACCTGACCTGCCTCTTGAGAAATCTGTATGCAGGTCAGGAAGCAACAGTTAGAACTGGACATGGAACAACAGACTGGTTCCAAATAGGAAAAGGAGTACGTCTAGGCTGTATATTGTCACCCTGCTTATTTAACTTATATGCAGAGTACATCATGAGAAACGCTGGACTGGAAGAAACACAAGCTGGAATCAAGACTGCTGGGAGAAATATCAATAACCTCAGATATGTAGATGACACCACCCTTATGGCAGAAAGTGAAGAGGAACTAAAAAGCCTCTTGACGCAAGTGAAAGACGAGAGTGAAAAAGCTGGCTTAAAGCTCAACATTCAGAAAACGAAGATCATGGCATCCGGTCCCACCACTTCATGGGAAATAGATGGGGAAACAGTGGAAATAGTGTCAGGCTTTATTTTTTTGGGCTCCAGAATTACTGCAGATGGTGACTGCAGCCATGAAATTAAAAGATGCTTACTCCTTGGAAGAAAAGTTATGACCAACCTAGATAGCATATTCAAAAGCAGAGACATTACTTTGCCAACAAAGGTCCGTCTAGTCAAGGCTATGGTTTTTCCTGTGGTCATGTATGGATGTGAGAGTTGGACTGTGAAGAAGGCTGAGCGCCGAAGAATTGATGCTTTTGAACTGTGGTGTTGGAGAAGACTCTTGAGAGTCCCTTGGACTGCAAGGAGATCCAACCAGTCCATTCTGAAGGAGATCAGCCCTGGGATTTCTTTGGAGGGAATGATGCTGAAGCTCAAACTCCAGGACTTCGGCCACCTCATGCAAAGAGTTGACTCACTGGAAAAGACTCTGATGCTGGGAGGGATTGGGGGCAGGAGGAGAAGGGGACAACACAGGATGAGATGGCTGGATGGCATCACTGGCTGGATGGCATCACTGACTCGATGGACTTGAGTCTGAGTGAACTGCAGGAGTTGGTGATGGACAGGGAGGCCTGACGTGCTGAGATTCATGGGGTCGAAAAGAGTCGGACACGACTCAGCGACTGAACTGAACTGATACCTCAATAAAGATTATTTTTAAAAAAATTAGCCCTACAGTAAGAATAAACGTATCAATAAAACAAATGAATCAAAACAGATGCATATATGCGGAAGGGAATTTATTATAAAGGAGGTCTTTCAAACCAATAAATAGTGCTAGAATTAGTAATTAACAACTTGAGGCAAAGTAAAATTACATGACTATTTCCTGCCTACACAATACACAGAAACTCCAGATTAATTAAAGATGAAAATATAAAACTATACTAAAATATTACAAGAAACACAGGAGATTGAGTGAGGGATGATCTAAGAGCATACAGATAATGAAATCAGAAAGGACAATAAACACAGTTGGTGTTAGTCGCTCAGTCTTATCCTATTCTTTGCAACCCCATGGACTGTAGCCCACCAGGCTCCTCTGTCCATGGAATTCTATAGGAGAGAATACTGGAGTGGGTTGCCATTTCCTTCTCCAGGGGATCTTCGTGACCCAGGGATCGAACCCAGCTCTTCTGCATCACAGGCAGATTTTTTTCTCTCCGAGCCACCAGGGAAGTCCCAAAACATAGTTAAAAGACATATAAAAACAGTTTTAAAAATTTAAGAAATTACTACCAAAAAAAAAATGGACAAAGAACACTCATAAGGTGTTTGCAGAATTTTAAATTGCTACAGTCTATCTGGAAAACAATGTAGAAATGTGTATCAAAATATTAAATGCATTCTTCTGTTTGATCTATCACTTTCACATCTCTGAATATATTCTAAAGAAGTGACTCTGGAATACAAAAATATAACTGCAGTATTGTTTACTATAGCATTATTTAGAATGTCAAAAGTTAAAAACAACCTAAGATCGAAACTGGGATAAAACAGTCAAATTACTGTTCTTCAATACACAAAGAGGTAAAGAATCTGCCTGCCAGTTCAGGAGATACAAGAGACAGGGGTTCAATCCCTGGGCCAAAAAGATAGGAAATGGCAACCCACTTCAGCATTCTTGAGCACAGGCGTGTCTTGACTCTTTGGGACCCTTAGAAAAGAAGTAGAGGTATTTACTGACCTGAAAGGAGGACTACAGTGTATTAAGGGGGGAAAGACTATCATCAGTGTATGCATGCCTGGACTCACAAAAGTATGTAATATATTTAGAGAGAGCAACTGATCCCATTTGGTTTAAAACTACAATGCATTCACTGTTTATATATGTGCAGAAAAAGTTTGGAAGGAAATAACCAAACTGTTAAAAGTAATTAACTCTGAAAAACATATTGACATTTTTTAAAACAAACATGTACTACCAAAAAGTTTTCATTTTAGACAAAGTAGATTAGTGATTGCCTAGGTATGGGGTGAGGAAGGTGGAAAGTGACTGGTAATAGGTACAAGTTTTCTTTTGTGGGTGATGAAAACATTCACTTTGATTGTAGTGACAGTTGTACAACTCCGAATATACTGAAAACCACTGATCAGTACATTTTAAATGGGTGAAATGTATGGTATGTGAACTATATCTTAATAAAGCTATTCTACTATAGAACAAAATTTATAACCAAAACATTTTTTAAAATTGCAATATCCACACTGCACTTTTTACTTAATTTTCCAATAGAAACCTTAAAAACCCAAACAGCAACTCTTAAAAAGCTTCAAACAAGAAAAATGAGTCACTTAGCTTCCCTGGTGGCTCAGTGAAAAAGAATCCACCTGCCAAAGCAGGAGATACAAGTTCCAACCTGTATTCCCTTGAGAAGAAAATGGCAACCCATTCCAGTGTGCTCCAGTGTTCTTGCCTAGGAAATCCTATGGACAGAGGACCCTGGCAGGGCTACAGTTATAGTCTATGGGGTCGCAAAAGAATTGGATACAACTTAGCAACTAAACAACAACAGAAAGTGTTAAGAGCAGTTAACCATTGACAATACAGGGATAAATTACAACCTTTATTCTATCTTCATAAAGATACTATCCTTCCTAAACAATAATAGATAATATTCACTTATGAGAACAGGAATGAATTTTGAAAATGTATTAGGTTGAAACAGTATGGTACCATTTCCCAATATATGATGTTGACGATGAACAAAAAGTTTCAGTGTTTAACAAATTACGCAAAGTAAACCTTGTTTCTACAGCCTCCTGTTTGCCTAGCTCTGACGTGGTTTTAAGAACACCCCTCCACTCCCCCCAAAAAAGCATAAAACCAGAGTTGACAGGAATTACTTTAAGAGCTCTTTAATGGAACTCTGCAAAAAATGCTTACTGACTCCTTAGCTTCATGCCAAAAAGCCTCTCAAGTATTCAAGACCCTACATTCTGTTACACCTTATACCTTATCAATTCAAAATGGTATTGTAATACTCTTCAAAATAAAACTCTCATCAGTCTAAGTCTCTTCAATAAGCCCTGATGACATAATATATTTACTCATCATTCATGAGATACATGCTATTTGCCAGGGGCTGAAGATATAAGGCTGAAAGATTCTTCAAGAAGAAACATCACAGTGGTTCTTAACCAAGCTGTACATAAAGATAACCAGGGAGTGCTTTTTTAAAAATATATAAACTCCATCTCATCACTGGATATTTTGATTCAGTGGGTCTGGACTTAAGCCCAAGCGTCTGTTCTGAAATGGATCACTAGCACCCAGTGGTGAAGGAAAAAGTAAATATTCAACTCCAGTTGAATATTTGGAGCTGAATGCTTTAATTAGACGTGTACCAAATGATGACAACACCAAAAGGGGACACAACCTATAAGAAAAGAGATAAGGGGAAGGTTTATCAGAGATAAAAATACTTTAGGTGAAGATGAGACAAGTGGCTAGGTGGATGAGGAAGGAAGGGGATTCCAAGCAGAGAAAAACACATCAATAAAAATAGCACAACTATGTTGAGCAATTGCATAAACTATAAAAATAGCATGTACGTTCAGAAAGTTATAGTACTTCGGTACAGCTGGAGTGCCAATAAAGCCTGGAGAGGTAAATTAGCTCAAAACACAAAGGGTGCACACTGTGCCATCCTGAGAAGCTTGAAAGTTAACTAGCCTAAAAGCAATTGGAAAAGCCAAAAACAAAATTTAGGTAAGGAAGCATGTGTGCCTGTTGAGTCACTTCAATCATGTCTGACTCTTTGCCACCCCATGGATTATAGCCTACCAGGCTCCTCTGTCCATAGGATTCTCCAGGCAAGAACACTGGAGTGGGTTGCCATGCCCTCCTCCAGCTATCTTTCCCACCCAGGGATCAACCCCAAGTCTCCTGGATTAGCAGATGGGTTCAACCCACTCCAGTATTCTTGCCTGGAGAATCCCATGGACCGAGGAGCCTGGTAGGCTACAGTCCACAGGGTCGCAAAGAGTCAGACACGACTGAGTGACTTAACTTCACTTTCTTTACCACTAGCGCCACCTGGGAAGTCCTGGGAAGGAAGAGACAAAAGCAGTTTGCCTCTTTAGAAATAACAATTTGGCAGCAACCAAGAAAATAGCCAGAAGGAAGAAAAAAGGGAGAAGGGTGCAGAAAACAGGTCAGAAGACTACTATAAATGTCCAGGCAAGAAATATGAGCAGATCAAACACGGCAATATGAATATAACCTTGGAATTGTCTGAGGCAGGAGGCAAGAATCTAAGGTTCTTAAGTGGCCTATAATAGAGATACTATACATAGAAACAAGATACAGGGAATGAAATCACTTGAGTTCAGTTCTGAACATCATCTGTTTGAACAGACCATTCACTGAGCACCTGAAGTGAAAAGTGAAAGTGAAAGTCCCACAGTCCCATCTGACTCTGCGATCTCATGGACTGCATAGTTCTCCAGGAATTCTCCAGGCCAGAATACTGGAGTGGGTAGCCTTTCCCTTCTCCAGGGGATCTTCCCAACCCAGGGATCACACCCAGGTCTCTCGAACTGTAGGCAGATCCTTTACCAGCTAAGCCACAAGGGAAGCCCAAGAATACTGGAGTGGGTAACCTATCCTTTCTCCAGGGGAATCATCCAGACCCAGGAATTGAACCGGGGTCTCCTGCATTGCAGGCAGATTCTTTACCAACAGAGCTATCAGAGAAGCCCACTGAGCACCTATTATGCATCAAGTACTGGGCTCTGATAATTAAACATGCAAACTAAATTTGTACTGGTGTCCCTAAATTATAAGTATGTGAGCAACAAGTACAGCTTAAAATGTGTGAAAATGTGTCAAAAAGGCATGTGTGCATGTGTGTGTGTGAGAGAGATGGATAAGCTGACTACTCAGTCCATGATGCACAACAGTAGGGTCTCCAAACAGATTGATCTAGTGGAAAGAGCATGAGCTAATCACCTTAAATATGTCTTCTGCTGCTGCTAAGTCGCTTCAGTCGTGTCCGACTCTGTGCAACCCCATAGACGGAAGCCCACCAGGCTCCACCGTCCTTGGGATTCTCCAGGCAAGAACACTGGAGTGGGTTGCCATTTCCTTCGCCAACGCACGAAAGTGAAAAGTGAAAGCGAAGTCGCTCAGTCGCTCAGTCGTGTCCGACTCTACGCGACCCCATGGACTGCAGCCTACCAGGCTCCTCTGTCCATAGGATTTTCCAAGCAAGAGTGCTGGAGTGGGGTGCCATTGCCTTCTCCGATATATGTCTTCTATGAGACCTTAAAAAATCGCATCTCATTTTTCTGACCCTGAATTTCCTCATCCATAAAACAGAAATAACAAAAAATGACACAGCGTTACGGGGGCTTCACGTCATATGTAAAAAGACTAGAATGGTTCTGGCACACAGCGTATGGAAACATGTCAATAAAACTTATGGTACAGAAAGGTACTCAATACCAAAATAAAAATACCTCTAGATCTCACTGGATACACTCAATCTATCCTAACAACCTCAGCACAACACACTCACTAACTTCTTTTTAATTAAAACAGAGATAACGGAAAGGAAACCACGGCACTGATGGGGGAAAAAAGTTAAATGGTTTCTAAGATCTTTTCCAACACCAAAATTCCACTGGAAATGTATCAATTCACCACTTCAGTTTTCAGTCAGTATGGTAAACCAAACTCTTAACAAAAGGTTTGAAATTTGTCCTTTTTCTCTTTTTAAAATATAAAAATTTCAGGGTCTAAGTTCCCTGACAGCCCAGTGGTTAGGACTAGGCACTTTTACAGCTGTGGGCCCAGGTTCAATCCTTGGTTGGGGAACTAAGATCCTACAATCCACAGAGCCAGGCCAAAAAAAAAAAAAAAAATTCAGAGTTTGAAATTTTGTGAAAATTAAAAATGTACAAGACGAAACCAAATTACCTATCATCTCCCCACCCACATAAATAAAATTAGTATTTTCCCATCACATCAGATCAGATCAGTTGCTCAGTCGTGTCCGACTCTTTGCGACCCCATGAATTGCAGCACGCCAGGCCTCCCTGTCCATCACCAACTCCCAGAGTTCACTCAGACTCAAGTCCATCGAGTCAGTGATGCCATCCAGCCATCTCATCCTCTGTCGTCCCCTTCTCCTCCTGCCCCCAATCCCTCCCAGCATCAGAGTCTTTCCCAATGAGTCAACTCTTCGCATGAGGTGGCCAAAGTACTGGAGTTTCAGCTTCAGCATCATTCCTTCCAAAGAAATCCCAGGGCTGATCTCCTTCAGAATGGACTGGTTGGATCTCCTTGCAGTCCAAGGGACTCTCAAGAGTCTTCTCCAACACCACAGTTCAAAAGCATCAATTCTTCGGCGCTCAGCCTTCTTCACAGTCCAACTCTCACATCCATACATGACCACAGGAAAAACCATAGCCTTGACGAGACGGACCTTTGTTGGCAAAGTAATGTCTCTGCTTTTGAATATGCTATCTAGGTTGGTCATAACTTTCCTTCCAAGGAGTAAGTGTCTTTTAATTTCATGGCTGCAGTCACCATCTGCAGTGATTTTGGAGCTCCCCCCAAAAATAAAGTCTGACACTGTTTCCACTGTTTCCCATCTATTTCCCATGAAGTGGTGGGACCGGATGCCATGATCTTCGTTTTCTGAATGTTGAGCTTTAAGCCAACTTTTTCTCTCTCCACTTTCACTTTCATCAAGAGGCTTTTGAGTTCCTCTTCACTTTCTGCCATAAGGGTGGGGTCATCTGCATATCTGAGGTTATTGATATTTCTCCCGGCAATCTTGATTCCAGTTTGTATTTTCCCATATTTCCTCCCAATTCTTTTTCCATGTATGTCACTCTTAATGGATATATACAACTTAAGGCCTATTTTCTAGATAATAACTTAGTTAAGTGAAGGAACCGTATCTACTATAAAATTCTCACCTGGTTTGTTTTTGTCACCCAAACACCCAACAGCCCCATCTTAACACTCATTTCAATACAGACACCAACAATTCCTCCTCCCTTCCTTCCTCCCCTTCATTCTCTGGAGAAAGAATGATATATTAATTTCACTGTTTTGTACTTTACTATAAGGCTTCTGACCTGTGTAAGTATTATCTTCCTAATGTGTCCAATTGTGGGGAAAATGAACAATCTGAATCAATAAATTCTTAGAACATTTTTTTAATTAACAACAGATATGGTGCTTCCTCCCTTCATGAAACTATAAATTCCTCTGGAGAAAGAGAAATTCCTTCCTCCCTTCATGAAACTATAAATTTCTCTAAAGAAATTGTCCTGTATTTTACTATAAGGCTTCTGACCTGTATAAGTAGCATCTTCCTAATGTGTCCAATTGTGGGGAAAACAATCTGAATCAGTAAGTTCTTAGCAAATTATAAAGATCATTTTTTAAATTAACAGATATAGTGCTTTTAAACACATTCAATAACCAGAATTAAGTTAATGAACCATTCCCTTATTAAAAGACCTTAGGGTAACTTTAATAGAGAAAAATTATTTGTCATTAGCAGATCAATTAACTGTATATTAATAACATCTAGAGAGCAGAGCTCCTAAAAACACCTCTTTCTAATTTAAGCATTCTGCTTCCCAGGGTTGTAAACAAGTTTATTTATGCTGTTAACCTGAAAATACTTTCTTCATAGATAAAGAAGAAAGTTATTAACTCCAGTAAAACTTGTCACTTGGAAAAATTCCAAATCCACGGTATAAAGCTGTAGATAAACTAACCTCCAAACTCTATTTCTAAAAAGCACTGGCATCAGTGAAGACACTTGTCTGTATATTAGACTTATGTGTCTTTAAAACTTACTAGGTACCCAAAAGACCTGAAAACATATATCGACAGAAACTTGTACACGAATGTTAGAAGCAGGACTGTTCCTAATAGCCAAAATGTCGACAGCCAAAGGTCTGTCGACTGATAAATGGATAAACAAAATATGGTATATATCTATTATGTAGTAGATTATTATTCAGCAGTAAAAAGGAATGAGGTACTGATCCATGCTACAAGATAGATGAACCTTTAAAACATTATGCGGGCAGTCCAGTGGTTAAGGCTCTGCACTCCCAATGCAGGGGGCACAGGTTCGAACATTGTTCAGGGAACTAAGATCCTGAGTGCCACACAGAGCAGCCACAAAAAAATTTAAGAAAAAAAAATCACTTAAAAATTATGTTAAGTGCTAAATTATGCTAAGCCAGTCACAAAGGACCACGTATCGGATGACTCCATTTACTATACGAAATGTCCAGAAGAGACAAATGCATAGACACAAAGCAGACTGGTGGGTGCTTAAGGCTAGAGTGACTGCTACTGGTACAGACTGTGAGGGATAATGAAAATGTTCTAAAACTGATTGTGGTGATGGCTGCACAACTCTGTAAACATACTAAAAATGACTGAATTGCACAGTTTAAATGGATGAATTATATACCAATAAAGCAGTTATAAAAAACTGTTAGGGCCCCCAAATTTCACAAATCTAAAAGTTTTCCTAATGTGATTTTCAAAAACACTAAGATACTTTAACCATAAAAGAACACTTACTGAAGAGGAAAAAAAAAGACAAATTTGAATCTGCTGAATCTTCTTAAATTATTAACATGGCAACTGAAAAACAATTCTCAAAAAATATTACAGAAAAAAAGTGGACATTCCTCTTCAACTTCAGGTTTTATCACCAATGCCATGTATACCCTTCAGCCTAAGTTCTTCAATCAAATTCCCAAATATTAAATTCACCCAACCTATTGCCAATCACTGACCAC
This sequence comes from Bos grunniens, assembly GCF_055505025.1. Lineage (NCBI taxonomy): Eukaryota > Metazoa > Chordata > Mammalia > Artiodactyla > Bovidae > Bos > Bos grunniens. The sequence continues at coordinate 14,492,508 of NC_141166.1, forward strand.
CACTTCTCACAATATTCACAGTAGGGAGCAAAAAGGTAGAGGCATTCTCCTAAGCTGAAACCACACTCCCATTTACAGCTCTTTACTTACATCTAGAAGATACAGAACGTGAATGTGAAAATTAGGGAAGAAAGGGTCAGAAATCCCTCAATAACAAAAACTCTTACCCTCGGAGGGAGGGGACATGGGTGTACCTATCGCTGATTCTTGTTGAAGTATGACAGAAAACCACATTCTGTAAAGCAAATATCCTTCAATTAAAAAAATAAAGTGGTAAAAGAAGAAACCTCTTACCCTATCCTCAGCAATTACTTTATTGGCATTGTCCTATGTTCCTCTATGAGTGTTAAGCCATTTCCCAAAAGTGAATAGATTTTAAGCAAGAGCTAGAATTTTTAAGTATTCTTTCCAAAATACCAGAAGCATAATTCTGTACTCAGGCTCAGCCTATATACAAAGTATTAAGCAAATGCTGTTGCCCAAGAGAAAATGGATACATGCACAAAGATGTGTGTATCTTCTCCAAATACAGAGAGGTGTAATGAAAAACAATATCATTATCATATCATTTCATGGTTTACAGAGCACTTCAACCACAACCAAACTGAAATCTGAAACACAGCTCTTCCTAAGTAACTATGTTTTTCTCTTACTAAGAATCTCCTGATTCATCCCATTTCCCTTTTCTTTGACCACAAGAGCACCCAGAGCAAATTCTGTAACCCACCACTTTGTTGTGTATTTCTAAATTCTACATTTACCTCCTTTATCTTCCTAACATATCCCTATTTTCCCACTGCTACATCTCATATACCTAGTCAAGTACAGATATGAGAGTTGGACCATAAAGAAGGCTGAATGCCAACTAACTGATGCTTTCAAATTGGTGCTAGAGAAGACTCTTGAGAGTCCCCTGGACTTCAAGGAGATCAAACCAGTCAATCTTAAAGGAAATCAACCCTGAATATTCACTGGAAGGACTGATGCTGAAAGTGAACCTCCAATACTTTGGCCACCTGATGCAAAGAGCTGACTCACTGGAAAAGACCCTGATGCTGGGAAAGACTGAAGGCAGAAGAAGAAGGGGACGACAGAGGATGAGATGGTTGGATGGCGTCACTGACTCAAAGGACATGAGTTTGCGCAAACTCCAGGAGATAGTGAAGGACAGAGGCCTGGCGTGCTGCAGTCCATGGGATTGCAAGAGTCAGACACCACTAAACAATTGAACAGAACAACATCTCATTACCACCTATTTTTTTCCCCCTAATTCCACAACAAAAACCTTCTGAAACAAAACAAAGATATAAACTTCTACAAGGTGCCACCTAGGAGGCACATACAATCAAGTACCACACAGCATTAGAGAAGGGAATCTGAATGCATACTTTTTGTACACTGGAATCTAATCCTTAACACCGGAAAATAACTCTTGAAATTACAGTCAAAGAAAGCCCGCTGATGATCCTTTTGACCAAATATAAAACGTTTTAAGTCTCTGTGAACTCCAAATATAATGAAAAAGGCTCCAAGAGTACAAGTGAAAGAGAAAACACTGAAAAATATGAAAGTAACTTTAACGTATGTTAACTAAGTGCCACTGGCCCAAGTGCTGAGGCATCTAAGCCATCTACCCAGAAAGGCAAGAGACACATGGTCTAACAAAGTCAAAGAGCAGGGACAACATAAAAGGATATGCAGATAATGAGGAGACTCCCAGTATGAGAATACTTGGGCTCCCTCCCAATTTAACTTAGCATTTATTAATTATATAGTGTAAGGATTAACTCACAGCCACTGGAGATTAATGGGGTGGATGTCAGGATACAACTAGAAAATGGCAATACCAAGTGAAAAAAAAGTAGGGGGAGTTGGTACAGAGTCAACGAGAAGATTTATCCACTGAATTCTGCCTGGCTATCTAGAATTATCTCCCACAAGATTCAGCCACGGAATTCTGTTTGGCTATCTAGAATTATTTCCCACGGCTGCCAATCTATGGTGGGTGGATACTGACACATCCCAGTACCAAAAGACTACTAACAAAAGCAAGAAAACTTCAGCTGTCCTCTAAATATCCTTTCTCAAAAAGCAGAGCTCTACCTATCTCTGCCCCCTTAAAATCCAGTACAGAGGCCACAGTTCAATTGATCGACCTTAAAAACTTTTTCCCTATTTCATCACCCACTTTATCTCACAATGTTTTACAGAGAAAACAGATTTCACAATGACAGAATAAAACAATTACAAAAAGTCAAAGACTTGAGGCTGGGCTTTGAATGATGAAACCCTTTAATACTATTCAGGAAAGAAAGATCTGGTTATAAAAACTATTATTAAAATAAGTATGCAAATTTTTATAGGCAACATCTTTAAATAGTATTATTTACTTAGCGAGATGTGTTTTCATGGGATTTTTTGGTTTTGTCTGCAATGCCCAGGCAGCTTGCAGGATCTTAGTTCCCCAAGAAGGAACTGAACCTTGGCCCCTGACACTGAAAGTGCCAAGTCCTAACCACTGGACCATCAGGGAATTCTCTCTAGTATTTTATAATATCTTGATCCATACCCACTGTCTTGTTTACTATGAGTAAATTTCATAGGTCAAAAAAGAAAAAAAAATTCATGGTACTTCTTTCCCTCACTCCCCTCCAAAGACCTCAATAAGACCCAAAAATGAGGGCTTTGAAGTTTCTAACTATACCAAATACAATAATATTATGTATTAAAATAAGGGATACTAGGGACTTCCCTGGTGGCCCAGTGGTTAAGAATCTGCCCTGCGATGCGGGGAAGGCAAGTTTGATACCATTCCGGTGAACTGTGAGCCCACATACTGTAGGGCAACTGAGCCCACGCACCACAAGCAAGATCCAGTGCAGCCAAAATTAAAAAATCAGAAATAAATGTCAAAAAAACAAGTGATATTTACTATGTTTATATTCTTAAGAAAAAAGACAAATACAGAAAGAACATAATAAAGAGTCTGCACACTACAACTTTTTAAAATAAACATATAAACAAATCTGAATACCATTCTTCACCTCAAAACATTATAGTTCCTAAATTTAATTTTAAATATCTGAGCTCGCAAGATTTTTAAAGTACTCCATATTACCTTAACACAAGTTCTCAAGCTGCTATGGTTTTAAATTTTAAACTTTTATTTAAAGGGGCATCATGCTAATAATCAAGTTTCACAGTTAGAAAACAAAACTTAAACATTTTTTTAAAAAGTCACATGTATTTAGGCACAAGTTAAAGAGGGCATCATTAAAAGATGGAACTCAGGGCAGTTCTCTGGTGGTCCAGTGGTTAGGACTCTGTGGTTCCACTCCAAGGGACACAGGTTTGATCCCTGGTCAGGGAACTAAGATCCCACACGCCAAGTGGCGTGGACAAAAAAAAAAGAAAAAAAAAGACGGAACCCAGACACTAAGAGAATTTCTACATAAGGCAAAAAAAACCCTAATTTCAAAGGTTAAAAAAAATTTAAGTAAAAAGCCTCCTGATGAAAGTGAAAGTGGAGAGTGAAAAAGTTGGCTTAAAGCTCAACATTCAGAAAACGAAGATCATGGCATCCAGTCCCACCACTTCATGGGAAATAGATGGGGAAACAGTGGAAACAGTGTCAGACTTTATTTTTCTGGGCTCCAAAATCACTGCAGATGGTGACTGCAGCCATGAAATTAAAAGATGCTTACTCCCTGGAAGAAAAGTTATGACCAACCTAGATAGCATATTCAAAAGCAGAGACATTACTTTGCCAACAAAGGTCCGTCTCGTCAAGGCTATGGTTTTTCCTGTGGTCATGTATGGATGTGAGAGTTGGACTGTGAAGAAGGCTGAGCGCCGAAGAATTGATGCTTTTGAACTGTGGTGTTGGAGAAGACTCTTGAGAGTCCCTTGGACTGCAAGGAGATCCAACCAGTCCATTCTGAAGGAGATCAGCCCTGGGATTTCTTTGGAAGGAATGATGCTGAAGCTGAAACTCCAGTACTTTGGCCACCTCATGCGAAGAGTTGACTCATTGGAAAAGACTCTGATGCTGGGAGGGATTGGGGGCAGGAGGAGAAGGGGACGACAGAAGATGAGATGGCTGGATGGCATCACTGACTCGATGGACGTGAGTCTCGGTGAACTCCGGGAGTTGGTGATGGACAGGGAGGCCTGGTGTGCTGCGATTCATGGGGTCGCAAGGAGTCGGACACAACTGAGCGACTGATCTGATCTGATAAAAAAGTGACTGCTCATAAATGGGAGTAATAATAAGAGAAATGGATATAGAATAAAATACCTGGCCCAATATCTGGCACTTCCTCCAATACTGCTGGTTGGTATCACAGCCTGTGATATTCTTTACTTCACCAGCTCACTGATGAAAGCATTCTGCCAATCTGATCTTAAACTTTGTTCCGTTATACAAAAAGTCTTAAAAAAAAAAAAGAAGAAGGGGACATAGGCCCACAAACAGTAATGGCCCACTGGAATGGCAGAATGTGCTAGCAGCAGGATCACTTTATATTGAGTCTCTGTCTTAACAGAGACTTTCCTACAATTTCTACATAGAATACATATATGTAAGTAATTTTAATACTTTAGCATCACCGATGGGGGAAGGGGAGGGAAGCCAACATTATTTGTATTCATCTCCTTGTTATCAAATTTATCTCTAAAAATTCAAATACATTATGGCCAAGTAGTTCTTTGATCTTAGAATGTGTTACTCTGGTTTGGTTTAGGTTCTAGGACTAGAAATATTCCCAGGGAAGCAGAAATACAGAAAGCCCATGGGCATTAGGATCAAAGACCTGATTTCAAAACCAGAGTCTATCTGGGAACTAAGCTTCAGTTTCTCACTTCTCAATAAAGGATTTTACCTCCTTCATAAGATTGTTCTGAGGGTTAAATACAGGAAATATTTAGTCCAGTGCCTAAAACATAAGATTCTCAACTTCTTTCGAAGTTCCACCTGACAGATCAGACACGAGGGCAGCAATTCTCTGCAATAGAGCTACACCTCAACTCTTCAATTACATTATACTTATCATTGCTTCTTGCCCAAGTGGTCACTATCTATTGCCATGTATTTCTAGCAGAACAGCTAAGCTCTGAGACTCACTGCTTTACTTTATGGTCTTCCCTCACTCAGTCAACACCAAAACCACCAAGTTATAATAACTCTAATGACTACAGGAGAGGTAATGTGTGGGTGGTCCACACCGCAACACAGCAACTACCTAATGCAGCTCCCTAATGCTGTTCATTACACCATGTATCCAGACCAACAGAACTGTGCATGATAAATGCCAAGTCCAAGCTGAGTCATTGGTTTAGGCCCCCCTAGGTGTGGAATAGGTTTTGCCATTTAACATTAACATAGATTTGCTAACTGACCTGGATAAAACTGGTCAGAAAGTCAGATGTGATTCCACACAACAGGGCTCAGCACTAGAGTCCAGAGTATGTCTTCACAGCATAGCACAAGCAGGGTTTCCCCTTCCCCCGCCACAGCCAGATTTTAGATCTTGAAACTCTGCCAAGGGCTGACCCACAGTTTGACTTGCCCACCTAGCTAAGTACAAACCAAGCACCTTGATTCTTCTTTCAGTTTTTATCCATCAGTCCATCGTTAGGAAAGCCAACACAAGATTTTACAGATCTATAATATAAATTATAATATATACTTTAAAAACCAATGGTAATGATTTTTAAATAATGTTTAGCCAAACAAGGCAAAAATTACAGGCATTCCACCTTTGCTCCCTAGACAGATGACAGATCCCATCCAAATTAACCACCTCCTGCCTTGGTTTCACCCTACACACACAGCTACCTACAGCTCAAATTCAACATGTGTTCTACGGAACTTAATCACCTCGTTCCCAAACCAGATTCCCCTCTATATTCCCTTCCCTCTATTACTCCATTTTCCCAGGGACCTAAACTTTCAAATTCAATCACCAAATTCTATGCGTTTCTCAGTCCTATCCCATCTTTCCACTGCTCACACCAGGGCTATCAGAGTAGTAATCTAGTCTCAGCTCTTATCCTCTCCAATCTCTTACTGCCAACTCAACCTTCCCAAAACACCACTGGATAAAAACTACTCCATACAAACACGCTAAAAACCCTGCTGCCTACTGAATTAAATCTTAGCCTGGCACTCAACCTCCTTATCTTTGTGACAATGTCCTTTCTCCCCCAGCTTTATTTTAAGGCCATAGGATTAGGGCCTCATGCATTCAATAACTTTCTTCTCAAACTCTATCATATGCCAAATTCTAGGAACTAGGATATTGAGATGAATAAAATTCGATCTCCACCTCCAAGACTTTAAGCAAATCGGAAACAAAGTACCTTAAGTAATAGATACATAATAAAAAATGTCCTAAGTGCCCAAGAAGAAGCTCCCTACACCTCATATTTCCTAGTACTGCTTACCTACACATAATAGATGTTAATGAAGTAGCACTGATACTGCTGATTGTTCCAATAAACCAAAGCCCTGCGATCAACATGCTAATAATTTGTTAACTAACAAGATTCCACCTCCTCATTTCTACTATGGTAAAGAACTGTGGTACACCAGCTGTCTGGAAAGGTCAAGGGGAAGCACAACTGAGTGTGTTTGTGCCTGATTTATTTCTGAAGAACAGAAGCACGAGAACCCCTCATGAGAGACGTCAATTCTTTCTGCTAGTCAGTACTCAGATACTAGCAAAATAAAATAAAACTTCTGCAAATTCAACCTATACCCTATTCCAAAGAATAACTAGAAGAAAACATTCTAACCCTTTCATCAATATTAAGTTAGGAAACACGTATCAGGCTAAATTCTCTTCTCAGTAAAATATGCTGTGATTCCAGCTATAGTTTTGGATTAGTAAAAGCAAGAACATTAAAATTAACCAAATGAAACAAGCATTTACAAGAGGACAAAAATGGTAAAAACCTAAAAGCTACCATCACTCCTTTCTAACACAAAACAAGATATATCAGTTCCATGTCAAATTTCACTTGAGCCGCTATTTTTTTTTTTAACTTCCTTCTACTTTCAACTATAACATTTTAAACACAAAAGTCACCAATACCCAACAGGAATGGCTCTAAAGTATGTATTTAGCCTATAAACAGCTCAAATAGATCTTAAAAGATTATATGTTAAGATGAAAAAAGTATTCTTTGTTTAAAAAGTATACTCAGAAAAGCAATGTGCACATTAGAACAAGCTTAAGTCTTTTTTTCTTCTTTAATGAATTGGTCATTTGCTCTTTAGAACCACCAGAACGATAAATGACTTAGTGACAACATTACAACAATCATCCTTTAAAACAAGTGACTGCTTAGTTTAAACAAAATGAAATCATTAGCAATTTAGGCTTTTTTAAAGACATTCACTGAAAGCAGATATCCTAAGTGGACAGTGATTATAAAAAGAGTTTCAAAGCTGAAATAGTGAACTTTTTTTTACCTGATGTTCTGCATGAATGTTATCCCCAGTAGGCCATCGATGTTTGCTATTATTATAGCCGCCTCCACCACTTCCTCCTCCCCCAAGCTGCTCACCATGCTGCCTCTGAAAGAAGTAGTCCACCATAGCGTCGTCCTGGGAACGGCCTGCAACTCCTATGGATCCTGGGACAGGGCTGGAGTGTGTCCCAGCTGCAAGAGCCTGATTTGCAGCTGGCTGTGGCTGCGCTTGCGACCCTGTTCCAGATGTCAAAACAACAGGCATGTTGGGATTAGCTGGTTCTTGAGGGTGATGTTTCAGGTGGGGGCTGAAAGAGTCCTGCCAAAGCACTGCTTTTCTCTTCAAGACACATGCAACGCTCATTCCACCAACACCTAAGGACAAACAGGTTACAAATGTTTACAATTTGCATTTCTTAAAACATAACTTGATATATGCACCAAGATAAAAATGTGAGCCCCCTGGCTTTTGCGATCTATCATCTAAAATAATTTCTACCAAGCAGCTAAATGTTTCACGACATACACACAATTTTCTAAATTGAAACCTCTATTTTGAGGTTGTTGAGTGTGTGTGTATGGAAATAACTGTAGTTGGTGACAGGCACTCTGACAAGAAATTGAGATCAGGAGTCAATATGGCAACTTCAGGGAAACTTATGTTGGTACCAAAGGTTAACAGTATGGAATTAGACTTTAATTAACAACTCCTCTATCCAACTTATTTACACCATAAGCTAACTGTAGCAGATACTTTTTAAATGAATAAGAGTTTTACAAAATATCCCTTTACAGCTGGAGCAGACATACACTAATAAACCAAACAAAAATCCAAACCCCATATATAATTAGCAATAACTCAGAATGTCGAAACTTGAAAGGATCCTTTAAAATGTCCAAGTATTCGTAGAATGCTCTCTGAAAAAAACAATAAGGCCCCCTGACTAAGTAAGGACAGCAACAGAATAATGTTCTCAGCCTGAAACTTTTCAGCTGGTGCACATGGGAAAGATAACTCTAAATTTTTACCAATAACTTACAATTGTAACTGTAATCACATCATCTTTCTACTAATATTCTGACTACACAGTCAGAGACAAACTAAATTCATTCGCCTTGTGTAGAAAGTCTCACTGTTAAAAAAAAAAAAAAAAGAAATGCTTCAAAACAATAATAACTGTATGGCAAATATACTGCAGACATTTCCTAGTCATTCCTGTTTTACAGATAAAAACACTAAGGCATAGAGGAAAAGTTATGTGATGTGCCCAAGGCCATTCATCTACTGAGCTGTAGAAAAGGGATTCAAATCCAAATCTGTACACATCCAAAACAACTATAAACCCCTTGCTACCACATGCCAGTCAACTAAAACAGGTACTATTTCTCATTTGCATCTGTTATTCTTCTCTAGAAGGATCAACCAAAAACCTCCAAAATGTTACTATAAAACACCACTTTCAAGTTTTCTTAAAATCAAAAATTACATCTGTACAAAGCATACAAGTTGTCAGACTATAGGTGCTTAAAAAAAAAAGTGCTTCAAAATAATTATCAGTTACCAACTAGAACACACCTGTCCACAGCCACTAGAGTCTAATTTCAAGGCTATCAACCTAACAGTCCATTACAAATGCCATATCTTCCTTTAGCCCTACTGTGACAATTCATAAACAGACTCACAAGATTTATAAGAAATCTTTTAAATTATTTCTCTTTATAGGATAAGCATCCTGATAAAGAAGCATTTGCTTCTCACAACTAATTCATGTTTTAAAAGACACAATGTAATTTTTAATATTTTTCAAAGCCGAATTTGGAAATGCATAGTTTCAGTTAACAATTCCAAGCCATTAGAACCTTAACTGGAGTAATCCAGCTTTCTAAACTGCACTTTGTGCTTTCATCAACAGTCATGTTCATGCTTAAACACGAAAATCAGAAAGTCATCGTTTACCATCGGTACTAGCACAGTCCTAACCAGCCTAATGCCTTTCTCTTTGATTTTCAAAAGAACTCCCTGCCCTCTCATTACCAACAGTAGCCAGCCCCATTCTATTCCACAAGGGACTATCAGTCTAATAGTCTGTGCTGTAGAGCTAACCAGCAGTCCCAAAACTAAAATTTTAGCACTAAACTACAACTTCCCTGAGCCTGTTTCCTCATCTAGAAAATGGAAGAAATCCTTCCTTTATGACTCACAATGCTTTTTAATCAAAATAACACATATAAAAGTTTTTAGTAAATTTAAAGTCACATGCTGAGACCCTGGGAATTCAGTCACCAACAGTTAAAGCAATGGAGTGCCAGTCCCTAAGAAGATTCCTAAAATAGCAAATACAATCTTCTCTGAAATAAGATTTGCCATAATACTTATCTAATGAAGAAATTACATATGAAAAAGGTATTCACCATTGAAATACACCGACCACAACTTCATTCTATCAAGGCAATGGTATGGGGGGCAGCGGGAGAGTTCCTATGAAAATGTTCAAACAAAACAATTGGCTTTTCTAAAGCTATCTGTATGCCCTGAGACTTCCTGCTTTACCTAATGAGGCAAGGCAGTTTCTCAAACAAGAGAAAACCTGGCAGAAGGGACATTTTGAAACTGAGCAAATACCTAAGCAATTAACAAGTGTCTTGGGTAGTTTTGAAATATCTTGGCACCTATCAGCATAAAAATTAAGAAATCAGTCACTTAAATATTAAAAAACATTTAAATTGCTGATGCCTTTTACAGAACTCTCAAACCCACTAAAAAGTTACGTGAAGCACTTGAAATGTGACTTTTTGCCCCAAATGATACATTATAAAAATAAGTATTTTTAAGCAACTAAAAAAAGTGAATTCTATTGAGTTACTCCTCAATAGTTTTCAAACTGTTTTCACCAAAGTTGTTATTTTTCTTTAGTCTTGTTTTTAATATCACTAACAGGTTTTATTTCAAACAAAGGAACATGATCTTATCTATCCACCGCTCACCTTTTATTTACAAAATGCTTTGTGGTTTAAAAGGTGTTTATTTTTACCACGCTGGGGGAGAAAAAAAAAATTCTGTGGTCATAACTTTATTTTAAAGCAGTTCATGTCAACCCAAACTAAACTTCAAACACAACTTCAAAAAGCTGTGGCCTTGAACAAAACGAATCCATTTAGGGCTAAGGCAGAAGGAAGAGTTCAAAATCCAGTGTGTATTTCCCAAAAATCCAGATAAAGAATCAAGAGCCCCCAAGAGTTTTTATAAAGTTAAAACTAGAAACGAGTCAAAATGTTTATTTTGCTTACTAAAACTGCACTGGGAGCCACCTCTGTTTCGGTGAGTCTTGATGCGTTTTTCATAAAACAAACAAAAGGCTAAAACTACAAACCTACTGTTTCAGAAGTAACAGACTTTAAAAATAGAACCCCCCCCCAAAAGCTTCATAAAACCCCATTCTTAAATCTCTAGCAGAGTAGGAAGTGAACGAATTGTTACAGACAACTAAGAACAGTGTTTTCTTAAGTGGACAACGAAGAGTAACAAGCTATCAAGTTATGGGAAGGATAAAACCTTTCCTGGTAATGTTGTGGGGGAGGGGGGCATATGGCGGGGGGTGGGAGAGTTACGCGAGCGTATTCCTCACTAGACGTGGGAGTGGTACTGACAAGTATTAACAAACGATTTATGTTTACCAAGAACGTCCGTGAGGACTAAAACTATCTAGTTATTGTATATCTGTTTATCTACTACAGATGCACGAACCCCTCTTTGAGTTAAGACAGACACGCACCAATACAGACAGGCTCAAAGAGGAAGAACCCACCAAAAACAAGCTCTCACGGAAACAAAAGGCCACAAGTACTCAGGAGCCTAAAAAGCGATCTGAAACTTCCTGATCGCCTACTTCTCCACATATAAGGCTCGCAAAGTTCCCCCATGGTGGATTTCGCCTGCAGACAAGGGCCACGGCTGCTTCTAAAGCGATTTATTGTTCCTCCTGCTTCGGCGCAGGCACGGAAGCTCAAGAAGTCGAAGAAATCCAGGGTGGTACAGAATTACACTTCATGGCCACACACAAGACTCGGGCTTCGCAAACCCATCAAAAAAGCAACCCGAATGGCAACATCAATCTTCAGGGGCCCTAACAGGGCCAAGCAGAAATGTAGAGGCACGTCTTTGCCCAGGGCCCGGGCCTAAACCCCCGGCATTTTCCTCGCTTCGACCCCGCTCCCCACCCCCTCCCTCCTTTGATAACAATAGGGGCCTTGCTGCTGACTCCAAAACATGTACGAGGAACAGCGAGTGAGAAGCCTCAGCCAGGGCCCCGGCGGCTTTTCCAAAGCCCTTCTCACCCCCGCAACTGCTCTCAAACACCAATACAAAGGGACAGTCTGCTCGCTGGGGGTCCGGAGCAGCGTTTGGAGCTAGCGGGGTGCGGATACTCACGGGCGGAGCGGTAGGATGAAGATGGATTTCAGCCCCCCGATCTTCTCTCTCCGGCGCTCTCGCTCCCCCTTACCTTTCACTCCGACAACATGGCGGCCCACTGGGGACTGGGCTGGCGCGGTGCATCATGGGATAGGCTCGGGCCCCGGCTCCGGCGGTGGCAGCTGCATGTGCGGAGAAGGCAGGCTGCTCTGGAACAGGTTGCCTGGTTGCCATGCCAACCCGGGGCCTGTGTGAACTTGGGAAACTCGCTGGCAACACAACCGCTGCGCGCGCGAGTTCCCTACCGCAAGACAAACGTGCGTCGCCGTGGCGGAGAGAAGGCGGAGTCCCGCGGGCAGATACTGGAGCGCCCAGAGTGCGGGATCTTGGCCCAGCACCGCACGGACCTGGGCACGCGGGGTCAGAGCAGTGACCTCAGCCGCGGCGCCATCCGCCCCGATGTCCTCCCAGCTTCACCTCCAGATTATAACGGCCTCCAGGGTTAATGGAGGCTTATTCCAAGACTCTGGCCCGAGAGGTGCTGGGTTCAAACTCTGTTGCCGCAGCTTTCTGGCTCTGGCATTATTTAATCTTCCTGCCTACGTTGCCCCATTTGAAAAATTCAGAGGAAAATGAAAATTGCTACTTAACAGCATTGCCCTGAGGATTAGTGAATAATATGGTTTAGTAGTCCATTTAATAATGTGAAATGCTTAGTACAGTGCCTGAGACTGGTAAACGGGCCCGATACAGAATTTGCAGGAGTTTGGGAAAGACCCTAATGCCGGGAAAGATTGAAGGCAAAAAGGGGAGAGAGCGGCAGAGAATGAGATGGTTAGATAACATCATCCACTTAATGGACCCAATTTGAGCAAACTCTGGGAGATAGTGGAGGACAGAGTGTTAGTGTGCTACAGTCCATGGAGTTCTCCAAGAGTCGGACTCAACCACGGAACATCAACAACAAGCTCAAGGTGGAAGTGCAGGACCCCTTGTTCAAAATTGTTGATAAATTTCAAGACAGAGATGGAAGAACATTAGTATAAACCAAAGATGCAAAGCCGACTTTGTAAGCACTGATTCAGTGTTAACTGATGTTGTTCTGTCCAGTTCGGGAAATAGAAATTTGGGCATTTGATGAAAGTGATTTTTCAAAATCAGTATTTGATAAAGGGTTAGTCGTTCAGTGGTGTCTGACTCTTTGCAACCGCATACACTGTAACCCGCCAGGCTCCTCTTTCCATGGGATTCTCCAGGGAAGAATACTAGAGTGGGTTGTGATTTCCTTCTCCAGGTGTTTGGTAAGATATAGCTATTATAATTCAAACTAAACCCAAGATGAATCAAAAACAGGCAAACCACAAGGCTGTAAAAGATCAGAAGAGATTATAGGGGGAGAAAGCTTTTAAATAGAAAGGGAGAATGTTTATAATGAATCAAATAAATCTCTTTAGAAATTGAAAGAAATTTAAACATCTATATAGTAAGAGTGCCACCATCAATGCATAAATGAGAAAATAGCTTTAAAGTATTATAATACTAGTGGTAGACAAATGGTTGTGAAAGTGAAAGTCGCTCAGTCCTGCCCGACTCTTTGCAACCCCATGGACTGTACCCATGGAATTCTCCAGGCCAGAATACAGGAGTGGATAGCCTTTCCCTTCTCCAGGGAATCTTCCCAACCCGGGAATCGAACCCAGGTTTCCCACATTGCAGGCACATTCTTTACCAGGTGAGCCACAATGGTTAATCTTCATGAAAAATACTGAAATTCTCTAATCAATTAAAAAAGAGCATTTTGAAAAAAGAGAGAGCACAATCCAGACACAGAAAACAAACTTACAGCTACCAAAAGGGAACTGGGGAAGGGATAAATTAGGAGTTTGGGATTAACAGATATATATTATTGTATATAAAACATAATCAACGGGGACCTGCTGTATAGCACAGAGAACTATGCTCAATATTTTGTAATAACCTATAGGGGAAAAGAATATTAAAAAAGAATATATATATATAACTGAATCACTCTACCGCACATCGGAAAGTAACACAACATTGTAAATCAACGATACCTCAGTTTAGAAAATAAAGAAAGGAAGCAATCCAAAACAGACCTGAAATCACACAGAAAAGATAACCTGGGACTGACGAGTCGGGGGTGGGTAGGGATGAGAGGGGACTGCTAGTAGATATGGGTTTCTTTTGGGGGTATTGACAAAAGTTTAAACTGTAATGGTGGTTGCAGAACTCTGACAATACACTAAAAACCATTGAACTGTGTGTATATTAAAAGATAAAGTTTATAGTATGTGAAATATATCTCAATAAAGCTATAAAAATGAGAATAATAAAAAGAAATGCAACTTTAAAATGCAATATTTCATCTATTAAATAAACGGGCAAAAATTTAAATAATCACTAAATCCTGTTTTGGCAGGTTGTGAGAAAATCAGCCCTCATATTGTTTACATTATTTAAGGAGATATTACTTTTAATGTTATTTTTATTTAAAAGATAAAAGGGTGAGAATTTTATTTCTGAAAAAGAAGATAAGACTTGGAAGTTAAAGATCAGAGCTCTGCTACTCCGCAGCTGTGTGACCTTGGATGTATTCCTGGTGTCAGTGCCCTCATTTGCAAAATAAGGGTTTCCATACTTTGGACAGCAAGGAGATCCAGTCAGTCCATCCTAAAGGAAATCAGTCCTGAATATTCATTGGAAGGACTGATGCTGAAGCTGAAACTCCAATACTTAGGCCACCTCATGCAAAAAACTGACTCATTGGAAAAGAGCCTGTTGCTGGGAAAGATTGAAGACAGGAGGAGAAGGGGACAACAGAGGATGAGATGGTTGGATGGCATCACCAATTTGATGGACATGAGTTTGAGTAAATTCAGGGAGTTGGTGATGGACAGGGAGGCATGGTGTGCTACAGTCCATGGGGTCTCAAAGAGTCGGACATGACTGAGCGACTGAACTGAACTGATACACACAGGACAATTACGAGTTAAATTAATATATATAAAGTGCCTGACATAGAATTAGCATTCACTAAATGTAGCTGTTTTATTGTGGTTGTAGATTCATTTCTGAATCCCCAGAGAGCAACTTAGTTCAAAGCACAGGGATGTTGTTCATTAAGCATTTGTTAAATGAATGAATTCAACAGCCATTTAGAGTGATGACTCTCAAATCCAACAACCCTAAAAACTAATATGTTGTATTCAGAGATCCAACTCTTTAGCCAGGCCAGAAGTTACTTACCTCTCTGAGCCTCTTTTTTTCTCCCATGGAACATAAGGTTAATAAAACATCACTAAGTGTAATTTTTTTTTAAGTGTAATAAAGCAGATAAAGCATTTAGCCCTATGGGGACAGGACAGTGGAATGTGCTGAGTAGCCAAACTAGAAGAACATTTTAAGAGGGAAAACTTAGGTGACATGAGAAAATTACAAAATTTCCAGAACTTTACCAGGCTGTGAGCTCTGTGAGCTCTGAGATCCATGATTGACTCAGTTCTAAGCTTTAGCTTTCATTACTCAGAGATTCCATTATCAGTTTGGACACAGTCATGTGGAACCACACCCCATTTCAGGCCTCTCCTCCATCAAAAGCTATACTCCCAACAGAAAACCAGCCATCCATCCCTGCTTTCCCTTAAGAAACTGTTTTCAAAGGACCTGAGTTACCCAATATAACCTGAGGTCCCAAAAATAACTCTTATCAGAACATCACCGGCAGCAGACTCATAAGACATCTTATTATCAAATGCTTACCTATGTGCCATGCACTGCAAAACTTTTACATACGGTATTTCATTTAAAAGTCTCCGCATACATATGACATGGACAACATTATTCCCATTTAAAAATGAGAAAACCAAGACTTGGAATGTTATGGAAACAGATTAGTATTTATCCAAGCAAGTTATCTAAGGTTATTTCCTGAGAGTTGTCTGGTCAGAAGGCTCTTGTTGTTTAGTTGCTCAGTTGTGTTCAACTCTTTTGTGACCCCATGGACTGTAGCCCACCAGGCTCCTCCATCCATGGGATTTCCCAGGCAAGAATACTGGAGTGGGTTGCCATTTTCTTCTCCAGGGGATCTTCTCTATCCAGGGATTGAACCTGGGTCTCCTGCATTGCAGGCAGATTCTTCACCATCTGAGCCATCAGGGAAGCCCAGAAGATTGTCTTAATCATTCCTAGATCTTGAAATCTTTACAATCCAGCCAATTAAACCCAAGCATAACAGATAATATAATTTTCAAAATTTTCAAAAACCAAAAATCTAATCAAACTGACCTGGTTGAGGATTAGGGTGGATTTGAGAAGTACTTTAATTTAATCAGTAAAAACCTAATCCAGTCCATTGTAGCCTAATCAGACAAAGAGAGATCTCAGACAGAAATGTTTAGTGAAGGCCATTCAAGAACCGCTGGGTTCAAGAATTTCAAATGTTACCTCTTCCTTCATATGGAAGCTGTTGTCAAGCTGTGATCTGAAGCTCACTGGTGAGTCAGCAAAACTGGCCCATGATGACAGCTGAGAAAAACTCCTGGAGTGAACAAATGCTGTTCAATTCCACAAACTCTCATTCTTTCTTATAGCCAATGCTATCGGATGATAAATGTTACAATAATGTGGTATTTGTACATTGAATGTAAAGCACTCTCAAGCAACCTTGGAACACCTCCAATTTTCTGGAAAGATGTTTTGTTATCAGTGCTGATTTGTTTTGCTTTTTCAACTGTATTACATTTGAGTTTTTGTGTATTTGTAGACTTTCCCTTGGGTGGCACTTCCGCTCATTGTTTTGGTGCTTGGGTAATTGTTACACTGTTCGCATTTCCATTGTAATTTTGTTTCTTAGCAAATCTTGGTTATTAGAGTGCTTTTCCCATAGGAAGGTAGGAGGGAAGGTTTGGGCTGTTCCAGCATTGGTGACTAAGCAATTCCAACCAACTCTCCCACTGAGGAAAACTAGTAAAACTGGAAAAATCTGAAAATCTCCTGTTGAAATCATCAAAAAGTTAATAAGTTAGTGAAAAGTTAACTGAACCAGGATCTGAGAAAGGAGAGAAACTGAGGAATGTAAGCCCTACAAATAGGACTACTAATCTTTCTGACGGAGAAGGCAATGGCACCCCACTCCAGTACTCTTGCCTGGAAAATTCCATGGACGGAGGAGCCTGGTGGGCTGCAGTCCATGGGGTCGCTAAAAGTCGGAGACAACTGAGCAACTTCACTTTCACTTTTCACTTTTATGGACTGGAGAAGGAAATGGCAACCCACTCCAGTGTTCTTGCCTGGAGAATCCCAGGGACGGGGGAGCCTGGTGGGCTGCAGTCTATGGGGTCACACAGAGTCGGGCACGACAGAAGCGACTTAGCAGCAGCAGCAGTCTTTCTGAGGTATAGTTAAGAGCCTATCTTGGGTACTTCCCAAAACAGAGATCAGAGTCCAGAACCTGCTAAGAGAGAAAGCACCTAGTAAACAGCTCTCACTTGAGACTATACCCTGAAAGCAAATGTACGTAGAGTAGACAAGGTCTTACAGATTGAAATTCAGCTTCAAAATACCTGAAACCCTGAAATTGTCTGAATGATTCCAGCATGCCAATGCCCAAATACTTGGCAGAAAACAAAGTGAATCCTCTGGAACTTGAATTATTTCTATGAACAATTATGCAAATGTATTTGTTTCACAAACAAAAATAATTAGGTATACTGGAAGACAAGATAACATGAACAAAAAACAGCACAACAGCAACACAATTGAAAGGCATGCCAAAGCACCTCATATTGTAGTCATCACATTGTTTATTGTGTTCAAGAAGACAAATGGTAGATTTATAATTCTGGCGGTAAAGTATGCACCATACCGATTTTATGACTGACCCAAGGATGGAACCCACATCGCCTGCATGGGCAGGCTAGTTCTTTACCACTGGAGCCACCTGGGAAGCCCACATAGCTCTATACATATGTTCAAATTTAACAGACTGTACCCTTCATATATATGTTACATATATGCACTCCTTTATATCTCTCACTGATTAAAATAACAATCAAGAAACCTTTTAAAAAAAAATCAATCCCTCAGTCCATTAGCCTAATGCATTTGAGTTAACCATTTTCTTACAGGTTGCTTAGAAAGAAAAGGGAGCTAACTCCATCTTTTTTTGTGTGTTTATTTGAAATTTTTAGATGTATTATTAAACTGCCAAAATTAAAAAGAAATTTGAAATATATTTAAGGGAAACACAATCTAACTTCCTTTTCTGTTTTATTTTGTTGGAATGTATGAGTAACTTAACTGGAGAGGGAAAAAATTCCTCTTGCAGCTATGTTGTCAAAACATTTAAAGTGAGTTCCCATTTCCCATTTAGGATGAAATGATGTAATGTCTGGGATCTGATTCAAAATAATCAGGAGTGGGGAAAGTAAAAGAGGGTATAAATGAGGCAAGATAGTACAGGAATTGATAATTGTTAGAGTTGAATGATGACTATATGAGAGTTTTATAATACAGTAAGAATAAAAGACCAAAAACAGACATGGTTTTTTAAAATCTTCTTTACTGTAGAAAATTTCAAATACATACAATAAGTTTAAAAATAAAATTTAGTCTTAACTACTCCTGGTCTTCTGTTCTTATATACACATTTCAGAATCAGCTTGTCAATCTAATACTATTTGATTTTGGTTTTAAATCTATTGAGGGATTTCTCTGGAGGTCCAGTGGTTAAAACCTTGTGTCCCCAATTGCAGGAGGCCTGGGTTTGACCCCTGGCCAGGGAACTAGATTCCACATGGCTCAACTAAAAGATTCTGGGTGACAGCACTAAGGCCGAGCACAGTAAAATAAGTTAAAAATAAATAAAATATATTGAATTTATAGATCAACTTATAGAGACATGTCTTTCTGATACTAAGCCTTCCTACTCTAAATATGGGATACGTCTAACTTTTCAAGGTCTTCTTTGGTATTTGGCGGGGTCTTCCCTGGAACTCATAGAGAGTCTGCCTGCAATGCAGGAGACCAGGGTTCGATTGCTGGATCGGGAAGATCCCTTGGAAAAGGAAATGGTAACCCACTCCAGTATTCTTGTCTGAGAAATCCCACGAACAGCGGAGCCTGATGGGCTACAGTCCATGGGTTTGCAAAGAGTCGGACACACTTGGTATTTTTTAGTACAGTTTTATAATTTTGTATATAAAGATCTTATACCTTTTTCATTAGATTTACTCCTCTGTCATAGTTTTGTTGCTATTTTAATGTTTTATTTGTATAATTACATCATATAAACTTGCTGGTCTATAGAATGGTGAATGCCTTCTTTGTTATTTGTTTTGTGCTCAGTCATATCCCACTCTTTGTGAACCCATGGACTGCAGCACACCAGGCTTCTCTGTCCTTCACCATCTCCCGGAGCTTGCTCAAACTCATGTCCATTGAGTCAGTGATGCCATCCAATCATCTCGTCCTCTGTCATCCCCTTCTCCTGCCTTCAATCTTTCCCAGCATTGGGGTCTTTTCTAATAATTTGGCTCTTCGCATCAGGTAGCCAAAGTATTGGAGCTTCAGCTTCAGCATCAGTCCTTCTGATGAATATTTAGGATTGATTTCCTTTAGGATTGACTGGTTTGATCTCCAAACTATTTGGTTATTTGTATTGGAGAAGGCAATGGCACCCCACTCCAGTACTCTTGCCTGGAAAATCCCATGGACGGAAGAGCCTGGTGGGCTGCAGTCCATGGGGTCGCTGGGAGTCGGACATGACTGAGCAACTTCACTTTCACTTTCACTTTTCACTTTCATGCATTGGAGAAGGAGATGGCAACCGACTCCGTTGTTCTTGCCTGGAGAATCACAGGGACAGGGGAGCCTGGTGGGCTGCTGTCTATGGGGTCGCACAGAGTCGGACACGACTGAAGCAACTTAGCAGCAGCATACAGACCCTATAATCAACTACCTTGCAATATTCTTCTATTACTCCAGTAGCTTGTCTATAGATTATTGCCTTTTTTAATTAAAATAATCATGCCATCTGAAGATAATGACAATTTTGTTTCTTCCTTTTCAATAGTTATGCCCTGAATTTATTTATTTATGTATTTATTTATTTTTGGCTGCACTGGATCTTCTTTATCGCCTGAGGGCTTTCTCTAGTTGTGATGAGTGGGGGCTACTCTTCATTTTGGTGTTCCGGATTCTCTTGTTGCAGTGCACAGGCTTTAGCTGTACCAGCTTCAGTAGTTGTGTCATGTGGGCTCAGTAGTAGCGGCTGGCAGGCTCTGGGGCATGGGCTTAGTACTTGTGGCACATGGGCTTAGTTGTTCTGCAGCACGTGGAATTGTCTCTAACCAAGGATCAAACCCATGTCCTCTGCATTCACAGGTAGCTTCTCATCCACAGTACCACCAGGGAAGTCCACCACGAATTTCTCATTTTTTTTTACTGCACTGGCTAGAGCTTCCATCACATTGTTGAGAAAGAGTGATAGTTGGCATGCATATCAGGTTTATAACTTTAAAAGGAATGCTTTCCAAGTTTCTACATTTATGATAACATTTGTTGTGAGTTTTTTTTATAGGTACTTTCTTTTGGTTCAGTTCAATTCAGTCGCTCAGTCGTGTCCAACTCTTTGCAACCCCATGGACTGCAGCACGCCAGGCTTCCCTGTCCATCACCAACTCCCAGAGCCTACTCAAACTCATGTCCATCGAGTCAGTGATGCGGTCCAACCATCTCACCCTCTGTGGTCCCATTCTCTTCCTGCCTTCAATCTTTCCCAGCATCAGGGTCTTTTCCAATGAGTCAGTTCTTTGCATCAGGTGGCCAAAGTATTGGAGTTTCAGCTTCAGCATCAATCATTCCAGTTAATATTCAGAACTGATTTTTTTTTTTTTGGATTACTGTTCTATTTCTAATTTATGTTCAATTTTGTCAAATAATTTTCCTGCATTTATTGAAATGTTCATATGGATGTTTTTCTCTTTAATCTGTTATAACAGTGACATCTCTAGATAGTCTAACATATGTATATTTATTCCTGTGATAACTACAACCTAGTCATTGTATGTTTCTTTTATTCATTATTGGATATTATTCACTAATATTTTGTTTAGAATCTTTGCAGCTATATTCACAAATAAATTTGATTTGTAATACCTTTTCCATTTTAACTTTATCTGAAATTACTATCAGGTTATATTGGCTTCATGGATTTGGCAGAAGGTGGTTTTCCCTCTTTCTCTATGCTCTGGAAGAAGCTGTATAAGATGATCTGTGTATAAGAATAATCTGTGGCTTGAAAATTGACAGAATTTGCCTGTAAAACCATCATGGCCTGGTGATCTCTTTGTTAGAAGCTGCTTACTGCCCCAATGTTCAAAAACCTTTCATTATGAAATACTGATAGATTCACAGAAAGTTGCAAAAAAAAAAAAAAATGTTCTAGATGATCCTCTTTACCCTTCACCCAGTTTTCCCCAATGGTAACATCTTGCATAACTATAGTACAATATCAAAATCGGAAAATTGACTATGGAGCAACTCACATGACTTATTCAGATTTCACCAGTTTTACAGGCACTCATTTCTGCGTGTGTGGGTGTACACTTTTATCACATGTGTGGATGGGTATAACCACCAACCACCATAATCAAGATGCACAGTTATTTCATCTCCACAAGGATCCTTCTGCTCCTCCTTTATTAATCACTCCTCTCCCCTCCATTTCTTCTTTAAAAATTATTTATTTATTTGGCTTCATCAGGCCCTAGTTGTGGCATATGGGATCTGTAGTTGTGACATTTGAACTCTTAGCTGAGGCATGTGGGATCTAGTTCCCTGACCAGGGATCGAACCCCACAGCCCTGCACTGTGAGTGTGGAGTCTTAGCCACTGAACCACCAGGAAAATCCCCTGCCCTCCCATTTCTAACTTAGGCTACCACTAATCTATTCTTCATCTCTATAATTTTATCTCAAGAATGTTATATTAGTGGAATCATTCAGTAGGTAACCTTTCAAGGCTGGCTTTTTCACTCAATAGAATTCCCTTGAGTTCTATCCATGTTGTTGCATGTATCAATGTTCTTTTTTCATTGCTGAATTAAGTAGTTTTCAGTGATACAGTTGAACCATTGATTTCAACCTTTGAAGGACATTTTGCCTGTCTCCAGTTTTTTACTATTACAAGCCAAACTGCTATAAACCATCATGTACAGATGTTTTGTTTTGTTTTTTGAACATAATTTTCATTTCTCTGAGATAAATGCTCCAGAGTACAATTTGAATCACTACAAGGTTACTTGTCTCTGGGTTTCTCTTGAGTCAATTTTAGTTGTTACATTTTCTAGGAAGTTGTTCATTTCATGTCAATTTGGAAATTTATTGGCATAAGTTTACAATAGTTTTCTCTTACCACCTTTGAAAAAATATATTTTATTTGTTTTGGGGTCCACTAGGTCTTTGTTACTGCCCACAGGCTTTCTCTGGTGTGGCAAGCAGGGGCTACTCTCTGCTGGCGATGTGCAGGCTTCTCTCTGTGATGGCTTCTCTTGTTGTGGAGCACAGGCCTCATTGCCCTGGAGGCATGTGGGCTCTCCTCGGATCGAGGATCAAACCTGTGTCCCCTGCATTGGCAGGCTTCTTAATCACGGGGCTACCATGGAAGTCCTCTTATTATCTTTTAAATCTATGTCTTCCCGGTAGTTATGGCCCCTTTATTATTTATGCTTGGTGCGTGCTCCATCCCTTCACTTGTGTCCCACTCTTTGCAACCCCATGGACTGTAGCCCGCCAGGCTCCTCTGTCCATGGGATTCTCCAGGCAAGAAGACTGGAGTGGGTTGCCATGACCTCCTCCAAGGGAATCTCTGTGACCCAGGGGTAGAAATTGCATCTCCTGCATTACAGGTGGATTCTTTACCCACTGAGCCACCTAGGAAGCCCTTTTTTATTTATATTATTTATTTGTGCTTTTCTTTTTATTCTCATTCTGGAGACGGAAATGGCAATCCACTCCAATATTCTTGCCTGGAAAATTCCGTGGATTGAGGGGCCTGGTGGGCTACAGTCCACAGGGTTGCAAAGAGTCGGATATGACTGAGCACCTTCACTTTCGCTTCACTTTTTATTCTCATTAAACCTCACTCTGTTAGTTTTTGGAAAAGAAAAACATTTTTTTTTCTTCCTCTTTTCCATCTGGAATCATGGAGGATGCAGAAAAGGAGAAAAAGATCCCGCTGTATCACAAGCCTTTAAGAATGAAAGAATTTTACAGAGCTGCATCTAAGAAAGAAGTTCACAGATCAAGCGTCTAAAAGAAGTTTGCCCCCAAAAAAAAAAAAAAAGCTTTGAAAGGCAAAGAGGAAGCTCACCTACAAAAAAGTTAATCACTACTACAAGGAATATAGGCAGATGTATAGACTGAGACTTGAATGGTTAAAATGACAGGAAAGTTGGCAACCTCTATCTACCTGTGAAACCCAAATTGGCATTTGTCATCAGAATCAGGGATATCAGTGGTGAGCTCAAAGGGCTGGAAGGAGCTGCAGGTTCTTTGCCTTTGTCAGGTCTTTGATAGCACAATCTTTGAGCTCAACAAGGATTATGGAACCATGTATTGCCTGAGGGCACCAGAACTTAAAGTCATTAAAGAATTGATCTACAAATGTGAGCTATGGCAAAATCTATAAGAAGTGGGGGCTTTCCTGGTAGTCCAGTGGTTAAGACTCCACACTCCCAATGAAGAGGGCCTGGTTCGATCCCTGTTCAGGAAACTAGATCCTACATGCCACAACCAAGAGCTCACATGCTACAACTAAGACCTGGCTCAGCCAAATAAAAAGATAGATACGTATTTTTTTTATCTAAAAACAATAAATGCTGGAGAGGGTGTTGAGAAAAGGGAATCCTCCTATACTGTTGGTGGCAAGGTAAATTGGTACAGCTAGTATGGAGAACAGTATGGAGATGCCTTAAAAAACTAAAAATAGAGCTAATATATGTTCCAGCAATCCCACTCCTGGGCATATATCAAAAGAAAATCACAATTCAAAAGGATACCTGTATGTCAATGTTCACTGCAGCACTATTTACAATAGCCAGAACATGGATGCAGCCTAAATGTCCATTGATGGAGGAATAGATAAACAAGATATGGTACATATACACAACAGAATATTACTCAGCTATAAAAAAGAATGAAATGATGCCTTTACAGCAACACGGATGGACCTAAAAATTGTCATACTGAATGAAGAGAAAGACAAATATCATATGATACTGCTTATATGTGGAATCTTACCCCCAGAAAATGGTATAAATGAATGTATTTACTAAATAGCAATTGAGTCCTAGATGTAGAAAACAAACTTACAGGAAATTCCCTGGAAGTCCAGTGGTTAAGAATCTATGCTTCAAATGCAAGGGTGCAGCTTCTATCCCTGGTCTAAGTACTAAGATCCCATATGCTTTGAGGCACAGCCCCCCCTCCCAGAAAAAAAATCAAACCACTTATTATCACCATGGGGTAAAGAGGAAGTGGGAGGGATAAATTGGGAGATTGGGATTGACATATACACACCAAAAGTGAAAGTGTTAGTTATTCAGTCCTGTCTAACTCTTTGTGATCCCATGGACTGTAGCCCACCAGGCTCCTTTTTCCATGGAATTATCCAAGCAAGAATAGTAGAGTGAGTTGCCATTCCCTTCTCCAGGGGATCTTCCCAACCCAGGGATTGAATCTGGATCTTCTGCATTGCAGGCAGATTTTTTACCACCTAAATGACCAGGGAAGCTCCATATATATCTATTTTATATATATATATATATATGTATATGACTAACATCTTAGTCATAGATGACTAAGATGACTAACAAGAACATACTGCATAGCACAGGGAGTTCTATTTAATACTCTGTAATGACCTATATGGGAATAAAATCTAAAAAAGAGTGGATATATGTATAATTGAATCACTTTTGTGTATAGAAGAAACTAACAAAACATTGTAAATCAACTGTACTCCTATTTTAAAATTTAATTAAGAAAAGAAACACAATCCCATTCTCATAAATTAAATTCAAACACTAAAAGTTACTATTTTAAACATATTATTGAAATTTACAATAATACTTAATTATAATTTCAAAGATTAATTAAATGATTGTCCATGAAGGAAAAGGAAGGAAAATGGGGTTGGAAACAAGGGAAAGAGAGATGTTATTCTGGCAGCCGTGGGAGTTGTCACTTAGCTGTGTCTGATTCTTTGAGACCCCATAGACTGCAGCACACCGGGCTTCCCTGTCCTTCAACATCTCCCAGAATTTGCTCAGACTCATGTCCATTGAGTTGATGATGCCATCCAACCATCTCATCCTCTGTCTCCCCCTTCTCTTCCTGCCCTCAATCTTTCCCAGCATCAGGGTCTTTTCCAATGAATGTGCTCTTCATGTCAGGTGGCCAAAGTATTAAAGCTTCAGCATCAATCCTTCTAATGAATATTCAGGGTTCATTTCCCTTAGGATTCGACTGGTTTGATCTCCTTGCTGTCCAAGGGACTCTCAAGAGTCTCCTCAAGGCACTTCCATAACACAACACGGACAGCCTTAAGGTGTCTTAAATGCCACGAAGAAGGAGCGGTACAACTTGAGAATGCTCTGCGAGCCGAGCCCGGTGGGATCTTCCGCCCTCACTGCCCTGTGGGTCTCTGCCCAAGGAAGGAATACTGGGAGAATCCCAGAAAGGGGTGAAGTGAAAGTGTTATTCACTCAGCCGTGTCCGACTCTTTGCGACCCTATGCATCGTAGCCCGCCAGGCTCCTGGGTCCATGGGATTTCCCAGGCAAGAATACTGGAGTGGGTTGCCATTCCTTCCTCAAGGGGATCTTCCTGACCCAGGAATCAAACCCAGGTCTTACATATTGCGGCAGATTCTTTACCGCTTTGAGACCAGCAGAGAAGGCCACCATCCATCCTTCCAGCAAATGTTTTCCGAGCACCAGTTAGGGCCTAGGCGCAGTGCCAGAGAACGAAAAGATGAAAGAGGGCTGTCCTTGCCCCTAGGCAGCTGACAGTCGTGGCGGGAGGTGGGGGGGCCGGCGGTTGTGGGCCGGCAGGGAGAGACGGTGAGGTTACATCAGAGTAACTAGGGGTGGTCAGTACACAGTCCTGGGGTGAGCAGAAGAAATGGTGAACCTAGTAATTCCTCAGGAAGACTTCATGAAGGAGGTAGCATTAGGGCTGAGACTAGAGAAGAACTATAAATGAATGTAGAGTTGATTTTATCCTGTGTTTACCAATGTGCCTCTCACTTCCCCTCCTGTTTTTCCATGTCCCTCTTACTCTCTGTGTCCTCCTTTAAAAAATAAAGACAGGAAGCCTTTAAAAAAAAAAAAAAAAGAGTCTCCTCAAGCATCACAGTTCAAAAACATTAATTCTTTGGTACTCAGCCATCTTTATGGTCCAACTCTCACATCTGTACATCACTACTCACATCACTACTGGAAAAACCATAGCTTTGACTATACAGACCTTTGTCAACAAGTGATATATCTGTTTTTTAATATGCTGTCTAGGTTTGCCATAGCTTTTCTTCCAATGAGCAAGTGTCTTTTAATTTCATGGCTGCAGTCACCATCTGCAGTGATTTTGGAGCCCCCAAAAATAAAGTCTGTGACTGTTTCCATTCTTCCACATCTATTTTCCATGAAGTGATGGGACCAGATGCCATGATCTTCATTTTTTGAATGTTAACTCAGCTTTTTCACTCTCCTCTCTCACCTTCATCACGAAGTTCTTTAGTTCCCCTTCACTTTCTGGCATTAGAGTGGTGTCATCTGCATATGTGAAGTTATTGATATTTTCCCTGCAATGTTGATTCCAGCTTGAGTTTCATTCAGCCCAGCATTTTGCATAATGTACTCTTCATATAAGTTAAATAAGCAGGGTGACAATAAACAGCTTTGCCGTACTCCTTTCCCAATTTTGAACCAGTCCATTGTTCCATGTCTGGTTCTAACTGTTGCTTCTTGACCTGCATACAGGTTTCTCAGGTGGCAGGTAAGGTGGTCTGGTATTCCCATCTCTTTAAGAATTTTCCACAGTTTGTTGTGATCCACACAGTCAAAGGTTTTAGCATAGTCAATGAAACAAAAATTTCCCTGGAATTCCCTTGCTTTTTCTATGATCCAGCAGATGTTGGCAACTTGATCTCTGGTTCCTTTGCCTTTTCTAAACCCAGATTGTACATATGGAAGTTCTCAGTTCACTTCCCTGATAGCTCAGTTGGTAAAGAATCCGCCCTCAATGAGGAGAGGTTTGATTCCTGGGTCAGGAAGATCCCCTGGAGAAGGGATAGACTACCCACTCCAGTATTCTTGGGCTTCCCTGGTGGATCAGCTGGTGAAGAATCTGCCTTCACTGTGAGAGACCTGGGTTGGGAAGATCCTCGGCAGAAGGGAAAGGCTACCCCCTCCAGTATTCTGGCCTGGAGAATTCCATGGACTGTACAAAGAGTCACAAAGAGTCAGACATAACTGAGCGATTTTCACTTTCACTTTCAGAGAGAAAAGTGATAAACATAAAGGAAAAACAGAACATAGATTAAGATAAGAGAAAACTTCTTAAAGAGATGGGAATACCAGGCCATCTGACCTGCCTCCTGAGAAATCTGTTTGCAGGTCAAGAAGCAATAGTTAGAACTGGACATGGAACAACAGACTAGTTCCAAATCTGGAAAGGAGTACGTCAAGGCTGTTTATTGTCACCCTGCTTATTTAACTTATATGCAGAGTATATCATGAGAAATGCTGGACTGGAAGAAGCACAAGCTGGAATCAAGATTACCAGAAGAAATATTAATAATCTCAGATATGCAGAGGACACCACCCTTATAGCAGAAAGTGAAGAAAAAATGAAGAGCCTCTTGATGAAAGTGAAAGAGCAGAGTGAAAAATTTGGCTTAAAACTCAACATTCAGAAAACTAAGATTATGGCATCGGGTCCCATCACTTCATGGCAAATAGATGGGGAAACAATGGAAACAGTGACAGACTATTCTGGGGGGCTCCAAAATCACTGCAGATGGTGACTGCAGCCATGAAATTAAAAGACACTTGCTCCTTGGAAGAAAAGTTATGACCAACCTACACAGCATATTAAAAAGCATAGACATTACTTTGCCAACAAAGGTCTATCTAGTCAAAGTCTTGGTTTTTCCAGTGGTCATGTAGGGATGTGAGAGTTGGACTATAAAGAAAGCTGGGCACCAAAGAACTGATGTTTTTGAACTGGGGGTGTTGGAGAAGACTCTTGAGAGTCTCTTGGACTGCAAGGAGATCAAACCAGTCTATCCTAAAGGAAATCAATCCTGAATATTCACTGGAAGGACTGATGCTGAAGCTGAAGATCCAATACTTTGGCCACCTGATGCGAAGAGCTGACTCATTTGAAAAGACCCTGATGCTGTGAAAGATTGAAGGCAGGAGGAGAAGGGGATGACAGAGGATGAGATGGTTGGATGGCATCACTGACTCAATGGACACAAATTTCAGCAAGCTCCAGGAGTTGGTGATGGACAGGGAAGCCTGGCATGCTGCAGTCCATGGGGTTCCAAAGAGTCAGACATGACTGAGCAACTGAACTGAACTGAAGATAAGAGCACTCAAGTATGCTGGGGGTAGGGGGAGGGCATAGACTTAGGAATTTAAAAAGTGTCCTCAGGGTAGGTAAGCCAGTTGAGAAGGTAACATGTGAAAAAACACATGAGGGATATCTGGGAGAGGGGGAAGAAGTCCACAAACAGACAGAGAAGAGATGGGAGGTAGATGATGTAGAGCCCTGGAAACCAAAAGAAATAAGTGTTTGGAGGAGGAGGAGGGAATTTAACAAAATGAAGGTCATTGATGACCTTGGCCAAGCAGTTTCATTGGAATTGTGAGGTCAAAAACTAGATTGGAGTAGGATTAAAAGAGAATAAGGGGGAGTTCCCTGGTGTTTCAGAGGTTAAGAATCTGTCTACCAATGGAAAGGACATGGTCCAATCTCTGGTCAGGGAACTAATAGCCCACACGCCACCGGGCAATTAAGCCCGCTAGTTGCAATTGCTGAAGCCACTGGCCACAACTAGAGAGAAGCCTGTACGCTGCAATAAGGCTCAACCGAAGATACTGCATGATGCGAGAAGATCCTGCATGCCGCAACTAAGACTTGACACAGCCAAATAAATAAATATTTAAAAAATAAAATAAACAAGCTCTGCTTTTTTTGACTCCACTGTTGACCAGTAAGGAAAGTATCCCATTGGAATCAGTGGCCTGGCCAAATGTGATATGTTTTATCTTCCAATTCACACCATCTGCTTTCTGTATCGTGAGGTTATTGTTGAGTTTCCAACTAAATTTACTAGTACTTTCATAAAACGACACAAATTATTATGTAATAACTAGCGTGAATCTACCATGAAAAACCTACAAAGCATTATACAGATAAAATTAAAAATTATTATATAATGACTTGCTAATTATATCAATTGTTTATGAGCTGCCCTAGAAATCTCATTACTACAAATATTATACACTGTTAAAGTTTATTAGTACATAACACTGATAATAAAGTGTTATTTGGCTTCCCAGGTGGCCCTAGTGGTAAAGAACCCCAAAACCCCCCAAAAACAAGAATGCATTAAACCAAATATATTTGTTGCCTATCAGGTACCTGACCACAGAACTTACCATGTTAAACAGGCAACTGTGGTTGAAATGACCTGTCTTGGGTAAGAAACGTTAAGTTTCTAGAGAACAACACTGGTAGAAAGTTTTGCAAACTTAAGATTCCCAATTCTTCTAGGAAAAAAAATCACTAAATCCTGATTTTTTAATTTTTATTTTTTTTTAACCACGTTGGGAGTTTTGTAGGCTCTTAGTTCACTGACCAGGGATTGAACCCACACCTTCTGCACTGAAAGCCTGCGGTCTTAACCATTGGACTTCCAGGGAAGTCCCCTACCTGAAAGGATTCTCTATTATGTCTACATTGTAAAGTCTTTGGGGATGGGGGCAGGGGAGAATCAACACTAGAAGGAGAATGAAAGCAAAGGTTGGCAGCATTTACTGCATATTCCTAATAAACATGAAGGAAGTTAAATGTACACCAACCAAACTGAAATCTGATTCCAAAAATATATCCACATGAAAAATGAAAAAAAATGGGTGCTGTTTTGAACATGTGATACCGGTGATTCACTTTTTGATGAGGGACTATCCAAGCTCATCCAAGAAAGTTAATGAGTGTGATAATGGGAAATCATCTTAATTTGGCAGGAATCATAGCAGAATTCGATACAATTATGTCAGAATATTTATGCAAACTATAAACATTGACATAAAGTAATACTGTGCATTGTTTAGGAAATAAAAGACAAAGTAAAATAATTAAATATATAAAAATGTAGATTCAGTGAATAAGAACAAGTTGAATAGAGTAAGAAATGTTAGACATTACTCAATTATTTTAAATACAACTCCAGGAACAAGTTATGTAGAATACAGAACAATTATTTTAGATCTGTTGATTTCCAAAATACAAAAAAAATGCCTATATGTGAACATCTTGGGGGATTTTAGCAGATGAATTGATTAGAGAAGGATTTTGCATTCTCAGCAGACCACTTACAAAAACTGGATATAGGCAAAAATAACCCATGAGGCCAGGAATATGACAATGCAACAAAAATGCATGGAAAATCATAATAGATTATAACAGAAAATTCTTGAAAAATAATTCTGGGAAATCTGCTTTCTTTGTTTTCTGTATTCTTTAAACTTGATAGTGAATGATGTGGTAAAAAATTCTTTTGATGTCAGTGAGTTTTTAAGTATTGTCTGGGAACAATTCAGAAAAATTTCAGTTATGATGCAGTGCTCGAGTGTTTTGAACATGTATTCTCAAACATAAGTGTCATTTTCTGACACTGAATGTCAATGTTGAATCCACAATGAGAAAGTTAAGTGAATGCCATTATGTCACTAAAAACTCAAGATGTAGGATGCAAAGCCCTTTATAGGAACTGTTGATTATATTATTACAGATATAATAATAGATTCTAGAATGCAATGTATATCCTAGTAAATTTCAACTTTTAAATGCATTTGCTCAGGGCTAATATGGTGTTTATATCTTTCCTTTTTCTCCTTTGCTTTTCGCTTCTCTTCTTTTCACAGCTATTTGTAAGGCCTCCCCAGATAACCATTTTGCTTTTTTGCATTTCTTTTCTATGGGGACGGTCTTGATCCCTGTCTCCTGTACAATGTCACGAACCTCATTCCATAGTTCATCAGGCATTCTATCTATCAGATCTAGGCCCCTAAATCTATTTCTCACTTCCACTGTAGAATCATAAGGGATTTGATTTAGGTCATACCTGAATGGTCTAGTGGTTTTCCCTACTTTCTTCAATTTAAGTCTGAATTTGGCAATAAGGAGTTCACGATCTGAGCCACAGTCGGCTCCCAGTCTTGTTTTTGTTGACTGTATAGAGCTTCTCCATCTTTGGCTGCAAAGAATATAATCAATCTGATTTCAGTGTTGACCATCTGCTGATGTCCATGTGTAGAGTCTTCTCTTGTGTTGTTGGAAGAGGGTGTTTGTTATGACCAGTGCATTTTCTTGGCAAAACTCTATTAGTCTTTGCCCTGCTTCATTCCATATTCCAAGGCCAAATTTGCCTGTTACTCCAGGTGTTTCTTGACTTCCTACTTTTGCATTCCAGTCCCCTATAATGAAAAGGTCATCTTTTTTGGGTGTTAGTTCTAAAAGGTCTTGTAGGTCTTCATAGAACTGTTCAATTTCAGCTTCTTCAGAGTTACTGGTTGGGGCATAGGCTTGGATTACTGTGATATTGAATGGTTTGCCTTGGAAACGAAGAGAGATCATTCTGTCATTTTTGAGATTGCATCCAACCCATCACTTCATGGGAAATAGATGGGGAAACAGTGGAGACAGTGTCAGACTTTATTTTGGGGGGCTCCAAAATCACTGCAGATGGTGACTGCAGCCATGAAATTAAAAGACGTCTACTTCTTGGAAGGAAAGTTATGACCAACCTAGACAGCATATTCAAAAGCAGAGACATTACTTTGCCAACAAAGGTCCGTCTAGTCAAGGCTATGGTTTTTCCTGTGGTCATTATATGGATGTGAGAGTTGGACTGTGAAGAAGGCTGAGCACCTAAGAATTGATGCTTTTGAACTGTGGTGTTGGAGAAGACTCTTGAGAGTCCCTTTTACTGCAAGGAGATCCAACCAGTCCATTCTGAAGGAGATCAACCCTGGGATTTCTTTGGAGGGAATGATGCTGAAGCTGAAACTCCAGTACTTTGGCCACCTCTTGCGAAGAGTTGACTCATTGGAAAAGACTCTGATGCTGGGAGGGATTGGGGGCAGAAGAAGAAGGGGACAACAGAGAATGAGATGGCTGGATGGCATCACTGACTCGATGGACGTGAGTTTGAGTGAACTCCGGGAGTTGGTGATGGAGAGGGAGGCCTGGCATGCTGCAATTCGTGGGGTCGCAAAGAGTCGGACATGACTGAGCAACTGAACTGAACTGAATATGGTGTTTAGGGAAAATATTTTAAATAAACTATACAGGAACCAAACTTTAATATAAATAATGTCCTTGAAAGCATTGAAAAAAAATTAAGATGCTCTTTGTCTAAAACAGGAAGCAAGATTTATGAAAAATGAATTATTGATGCCAAATTACAGAATTTCAACATTGCTGCCATTACATATATAGTAGAAAATGCTAAGAAAAAGGAGGAAGACTCATTTTATTGTGATTGCCAAGAACCAAAATTAAGTTTCAAATTATTTCAATTTATTTTGCTATACTCAACCCACTAATAACATCCTTAAAAGAAAGATTTATGATACTGAAAGAATATCATGACCTTTTCAAAATGTCCTAATCCAGATAACATATATAACTTGAAAAACATGATAAATGTGGGCTACTGCAACTCTGTAAAAATTATAATTGAAATCAACTTTATACATAAAAGAAGACTTTGATGGGACATTAGTGTATTAAGAACCAAACATCCTAGACTTCCCTGGAGGCACAGCGGATAAGAAATCCGCCTGTCAATGCAGGAGACATGGGTTTGATCCCTGGTCAGAGAAGATTCCACATGCCTTGGGCAACTAAGCCCAGGGTGGCCACAACTACTGAAGTCCACAAGCCCAGAGCCTGCACTCCACATCAAGAGAAGCCACTGCAACGAAGAGCAGCCCTGCTCGCCGCAACTAGAGAAAGCCTGCACACAGCAAAGAAGACAGTACAGCTAAAAATAAATAAATAAATAATTTTTAAAAAAGAGTTGAATTAGTGTCATGTAAAAAAAAAAAAACAAGAGTATGGGGAGGGTTAAATTAGGAGTTTGGGATTAGCAGATATAATCTGCTGCTGCTGCTGCTGCTGCTAAGTCGCTTCAGTCGTGTCTGACTCTGTGCGACCCCATAGACGGCAGCCCACAAGGCTCCCCTGTCCCTGGGATTCTCCAGGCAAGAACACTGGAGTGGGTTGCATTGCCTTCTCCAATGCAGGAAAGTGAAAAGTGAAAGTGAAGTCGGTGAGTCTTGTCCGACTCTTATCGACCCCATGGACTGCGGCCCACCAGGATCCTCCACCCATGGGATTTTCCAGGCAAGAGTACTGGAGTGGGGTGCCATTGCCTTCTCCAAGATATAATCTACTATACATTAAAAAGACAAAAAGCAAGGTCCTAGAGACTTCCCTGGTGGTCCAGCAGTTAAGACTTGGTACTTTGAATGCAGGGTGCATGAGTGCAACCCGTGGTCAGAGAACTAAGATTCCACATGCCAAGTGACCAAAAAAGAAAAATCAAAAAGTATTAATAAAAATAAAGAAAAAGCAAGGTTCTAATGGGAACTACTGTGCTCCCTATAGCACAGGGAACATATTCAACATACTGCAATAAACCATAATTAAAAAGAATATGGAAAAGAATATATATGTGCATGTACCTATATGTATACATATGTATTTTGGGAAAGATTGACGGCAAAAGGAGAAGAATATATGGATTATACACCAGACACTAAAACAGCATTGTAAATCAATTATGCTTCAATTAAAAAATAAAATAAATTAGAGCTTTGTTTTGCATTTCCAAATAACAGTGCTGTTATAATACAGAATATTCTTTTTTTAAATGGGGTTTCTGCTGCTTCCCCTTACTTTTCCTTTCTCACCTCTTTCTCCTCCATTCCTGGGGCATCCTCACAGAGTCCCTTATTTTTTCCCTTGTCTTGCAGGCTGAATTCTTGGAAGTCCAGGACCTTCGCTACCCCCCCACCCCACCCTACTCCCGGCGGCTTGGGGGATAGGGGCGGTAAGTGGAGAACGGACTGGAAGGGCGCTGGTTAATGTTCAATGAGAGAGTGAATGGATACATCTTAAAGGGAGAGAAAGGAAAGAAGGAGCTACCCTCTGCCCTCTGGGGCCCTTTTCGCGGAGTCAGGGAGCCCAGATGGAGTCTCTGGTCCTCTTATCGTTCATAGAACACTTTCCCCACAGCTGCAGAGACACCACCTGATATCACTCCCTGCCCGGAGCGCCATTCCAGCCCCGGCTTCCTGGTAAACCTCTCCCAGCGCAGCGCCCTCGACTCCGTTCTCCGCGCGGGAGTGGGGCAGGCAGTCAGCGGTCCAGTCTTCAGGGACCCAGGCGCGCAGTGACAGGTGTGTGTGTGTGTGTGTGGGCTGGGGGGGGCGGGGAATGTGTCCCAGCTCCGGGTGGGGGTGTAAATAAACTTTACAGATGTCCTGTAACCCGAAGAGAAGAAGCAAACTGTTAACAGAACGGTTCGCTAGCACCTGGTGCCGGGGACGCGCTGTATTTTCATTTCGTGTTTGCCATTCCGCGCTGTCTACAACATGTATTACCTTTTACAAGGAAAAACAAAGCCAGAATAAATATTGCTTTCCAAGGTGTCTTTTTGTGGTTGTGTTTTGATTTTGTGGTTTACTATTCTTTATTTTCAGTTGGGTGAAGCCAGGCTCCTTTCCCCAAGGCACACAGAGACTCTGCACACAAACCCCAGGAATTGAAATCATAAGTGGGTGGAAGGGACTGGGAGAGGAGCCAGGCCCCGGAGAGGGCCTGGGGTGGAAAGGCCTTTGAGTATGAACAGCGGCAGATCCTTACACTGTTAGGTGCCCCCTGGACCGCTGCCCCAGTGCAGGCTCTCTGCCCCCTTCCATATCCCTCAGCTTGGCCACACTAGCGGGGCGAGATGGGGGAAGGGGAACACAGCTGCTGGCAGCCCAGGGGAAGCCTTGGGTTTTTACCACATTCCCTCTGTGACCTCTTTTCTTAAAGAAGAACAATGTCACATCTGCTCTTTTTCTGTAAACATCTTTTAAAACTTTGAAAAACCAAACAAAATATTTTTAACATGTGATTTTCAAAGCAGCTTTTGGGATGGAGCTATCTGTTACTTCTTTCACCCTTTGGCTGCTGGCACTATAGGGTCTCTGGGAGTGGAAGTGTTGCAGGAAGGGAGACCCCCTTCCAGGGCCCGACACTGGGCTGTTGTCTAACGGTCAGAAATGAATTGTCCAAGGAGACACATGTGCTGACAAAGCAAGAGATTTTATTGGGAAAGGGTGCCCCGGTGGAGGGCAATAGAGTAAGGGAACCCAGGAGAACTGCTCTGCCTCGTGGCTCGCAGTCTGGTGATGGAATTAGTTTCTGGGTTGTCGTTAGCCAGTCATTCTGACTCAGAGTCCTTCCTGGTGGCACACGCCTTGTTCAGCCAAGATGGATGCCAGCGAGAAAGATTCTGGGAGGTGGTGGAACATGTGGTGTCTCCTTTTGACCTTTCCCTAACTCTTCTGGTTGGTGGTGGCTTATTAGTTCCATTTTCCTTACCAGGACTTCCTGTCATAAAACAACTCATGCAAATAGTTACTATGGTGCCTGGCCAGGGTGGGCCGTTTCAGTCAGCGTGCTTCCCCTAACAGAGGAGGGCTAGGTCCAGGCCTGACCCTTGGAGTTCCCGCCAGGTCTGCCTCCCTCCACTGGAGTCTAAGAGGAAAGCGTTCCCTCAGGCCAAGAAGGAAATGAGTCCCCACAAGACACCTGACCCCTCAAGACCCTCCCAGGGACTTGCACAAATTCCTTTCACAACCAGCATAAAAATTCTGGGGATTTTAGAGTGCTAAGAGCTTTCCTTCTGGTTTTCCTAAGGCTATTTCCTGCTTAAGAAAACCACAGCTGTCCGCAACAGCTGAAGAAACACTGGGGAGATCTAGAAAGGAACTTCTCCCAACTCCACCTCTCCATTCAGCCTCAGAGTCCAAGTGAAAGCTTGGCTCCCCAAGGAGGGCTGACTGGAAGGACCAGCAGGCTGGTGAACACTCAGACTGTAAAGCCAGGCCATCGGAGGTAGGCTAGAATCCCTGATGGTGCACCTCAGTTTCTTCATCCAGGCCTTGCACTACAGGCTTGATACATATTAGTTCAGGTCATCCTCACCACAACCCTGTGAGGCAGATGCTATTAATATTATTATTGTATTGTATGCTGTGCTAAGTTGCTGCTACCCTAGGGACTGTAGCCTGCTGGGCTCCTCTGTCCACGGGATTTTCTAGGCAAGAACACTGGAGTGGATTGCCATGCCCTCCTCCAGGGCATCTTCCTGAACCAGGGATCAAATCCGTGTCTTTTGCCTCTCCTGCATGGCAAATAGGTTCTTCACCACTAGCACCACCATTTTAAAAAATAGATTTATTATTTATTTGGCTGTGTGGAGTCTTAGTTGTAGCATGGGAACTCTTAGTTGCAACATGTGAGATCTAGTTCCCTGACCAAGGGTTGAACCCAGGCCTCCTGCATTGGGAGCTCAGAATCTTAGCCACTGGACCACCAAAAAAGTCACAGCTATTATCTTTCATTTTAAGGAGAAACCCACAGTGGAGAAAGTTGCTAAGACCATACAGTGAGACAGAGCATAGCTGGAGCTTGAACCCAGTCAGTTTGGAATCACTAAACTCCACTGCAGCTCTTTGTGGATCTTTATCTCAGAGAATCTCTGTAAGGAGGCAGGAATGTGAAATGGTTCCCTGAGACTTCATGAACTCTCAGTCAACACTCTATCACCAACACTTGCCTGATGGTCCAGTGGCTAAGACTCCGTGCTCCCAATGCTGGGGGGCCTGGGTTCAACCACTGGTCAGGGAACTAGATCCTTCATGCTGCAACCAAGACTCCAGGAAGCCAAAAATAAAAAAACAGCCCATCATCATGGATTGTCTTATCCAGTCCATTCGGAGGCAGTCACAGCCTTGGCCTGGACTATATACACAAACGTGGTAAAGTCTTTATGTACTTAAAAAAAAAATCATACTGAATTTAAAAGAAGGAAAAGGAAGAGGAGGAGAAGAAAGAGAAAAAGGAGAAGGAGAGAAGGTAGAAGAGGGGGAAAAACAACCAGACTCTGATGATTTAGGCAGACTACTGAATTTCTCTCTTTAGTGCCTTTGCTTTAAAAGAGCAAATACTTTAAATACTTTGGCTGCCTGATGAGAAGAGCCAACTCAGTAGAAAAGAGCCTGATGAAGGGAAAGATTGAAGGCAGGAGGAGAAGGGGATGACAGAGGACAAGATGGTTGGATGACATTATCAACTCAATGGACATGAGTTTGGGCAAGCTCCAGGAGATGGTGAAGGACAGGGGAGCCTGGCGTGCTGCAGTCCATGGGGACGAAAAGAATCAGACACGACTGAGCGACTTCACTTTCACTTTTCACTTTCATGCATTGGAGAAGGAAATGGCAACCCACTCCAGTGTTCTTGTCTGGAGAATCCCAGGGACGGGGGTGCCTGGTGGGCTGCCATCTCTGTGGTCGCACAGAGACTAAAGCGACTTAGCAGCAGCAGCAGAGCAACTGAACAGCAACGAAAAGGGGCTTCCCAGGTGCCTCAGTGGTAAAGAATCCACCTGCCAATGCAGGAGACCCAGATTCAATCCCTAGGTTGGGAAGATCCCCTGGAGAAGGAAATGGCAATCCACACCAGTATTCTTACCTGGAGAATCCCATGGACAGAAGAGCCTGGAGGGCTACAGCTCCTGGGGTTGCAAAAAGTAGGATATGACTTAGTGACTGAGCACGCAAAATGAAAAATAAATAAATAAAAGAGCACTTATATTCATTAATTTTTCTTTATTGTTCTAAAGGTTACACTTGCCATATCTGCTCATTA
Organism: Bos grunniens; assembly: GCF_055505025.1. Classification (NCBI taxonomy): domain Eukaryota; kingdom Metazoa; phylum Chordata; class Mammalia; order Artiodactyla; family Bovidae; genus Bos; species Bos grunniens. Next base: position 14,530,697 of record NC_141166.1, read on the forward strand.
CAAACATTTCAAACAAAACCCAAGAAGTCACAGCCATTATGGAAAATGCTACAGAGATTCCACAAAAAAATTAAAAATAGAACTCGGACATGGAGCAACAGACTGGTTCAAAATTGGGAAAGGAGTATATCAAGGCAGTTTATTGTCACCCTGCTTATTTAACTTACATGCAGAATATATTATGCGAAATGCCAGGCTGGATGAAGCTCAGGCTGGAATCAAGATTGCCGGGAGAAATATCAATAACCTCAGATATGCCGATGACACCACCCTAATGGCAGAAATTGAAGAGAAACTAAAGGTGATGGAGGTGAAAGAGGAGAGTGAAAAAGCTGGCTTAAAACTCAACATTCAAAAAACGAAGATCATGACATCTGGTCCCATCATTTCATGGCAAATAGATGGGGGAACAACAACAGAAACAGTGACAGATTTTATTTTATTTTCTTGGGCTCCAAAGTCACTCACTGCAGACAGTGACTGCAGCCATGAAATTAAAGACATTTGCTCCTTGGAAGAAAAGCTATGACAAACCTAGACAGCATATTAAAAAGCAGAGACATCACTTTGCCAACAAAGATCTGTACAGTCAAAGCTATGGTTTTTCCGGTAGTCATGTGGGAGGTGGACCATAAGGAAGGCTAAGCACCGAAGAATTGGTGCTTTCAAACTATGGTGCCAGAGAAGACTCTTGAGAATCCCTTGACCAGCAAGGAGATTAAACCAGTCAATCCTAAAGGAAATCAACCCTGAATATTTACTGGAAGGACTGATGGTGAAGCTGAAGCCCTACTTCTTTGACCACCTGGTGTGAAGAGCTGACTCATTGGAAAAGACCCTGATGCTGGGAAAGATTGAAGGCAGGAGGAGAAGGGAATGACAGAGGATGAGATGGTTGGATGGCACCATGGACTCAATGGATATGAGTTTGAGCAAGATAGTGAAGGACAGGGAAGCCTCGTGCTGTACTGCATGGGGTTGCAAATAGTTGAACACGACTGAGCAACTGAACAACAAAACTCTATGATCCAGCAATCCCACTCCTAAATATTATGTTAGAAGGAAATGAAATCAGAATCTTGATGAGATATCTATACTCTCACATTCACTGCAGTCTTATTTACAACAGCCAAGATATGGAAGGAACCCGAGTTCATTGATGAATGGATAAAGACGATGTTGTGTATATACAAAGGAATATTACTCAGCAATAAGAATGAAAGAAATCCTGCCATTTGCTACAGTCTGGATAAAGCTGGAAGATGTTATGCTTAGTGAAACAAGTCAGATAGGGAAAGATAAATACTGTATCATCTCACTTATATATGGACTCTTAAAAAAAAAAAGTGGAACTTATAGAAGCAGAATGGTGGTCTCCATGGGCTGGAGGGATGAGTGAATTGGGGAGAGGTTGGCCAAAGGGTACACCATTGCATTATGTAGAATGATGACCACAACTTAATACTACTGTATTGAGCCCTGGGATTTCATTGAAAGTAAGCTCCACATGTCCCCATCACACATATGAAAAAGATAACTGTGTGAGGAGATGAGATATTAGCTTGACTACATATATGTAGTCATCCTTTCACTATGTATGTAAATCACCACATTGTATGCCTTAAATATATTTGTGTATAACTTTTAATTTAAAATATATAAATAGATGAAAAAGAAAACCCCCCAAATCAAACATGGACATCCTCTCTGTTCATATCTGTTGCTGTACAACTCATTTTTCTTCCTCAATGAAATATCATGAACAATATGTACAACTCTACTGCATTCTTTTTACCAGCTACATAATACTTCATAGTATAATTTTTTTTTAATGGATCCTTTCTTACTCAGTTTAGTTCAGTCGCTCAGTCATGTCTGACTCTTTGCAACCCCGTGGACTGCAGCATGCCAGGCTTCCCTGTCCATCACCAACTCCCAGAGCTTGCTCAAACTCATGTCCATTGAGTTGGTGATGCCATCCAACCATCTTATCCTCTGTCATCCCCTTCTCCTCCTGCCTTCAATCTTTCCCAGCATCAGGGTCTTTTCCAGTGAGTCAGCTCTTTGCATCACATGGCCAAAGTATTGGAGTTTCAGCTTCAGCATCAGTCCTTCCAGTGAATATTCAGGGTTGATTTCCTTTAAGATGGACTGCTTGGATCTCCTTGCAGCCCAAGGGACTCTCAAGAGTCTTCTCCAACACTACAGTTCAAGAGCATCAATTCTTCGGCACTCAGCTTTCTTTATAGTCCAACTCTCACATCCATACATGACCACAGGAAAAACCAGAGCTTTGACTAGACTGACCTTTCTTGGCAAAGTAATGTCTCTGCTTTTTAATATGTTGTCTACGCTGGTCATAGCTTTTCTTCCAAGAGGCAAGCGTCTTTTTGTTTCATGGCTGCAGTCACCATCTGCAGTGATTTTGGAACCCAACAAAATAAAGTCTCACACTGTTTCCATTGTTTCCCCATCTATTTGCCATGAAGTGATGGGACCAGATGCCATGATCTTAATTTTCTGAATGTTGAGCTTTAAGCCAGCTTTTTCACTCTCCTTTTTCAATTTCATCAAAAGGCTATTTAGTTCTTCACTTTCTGCTGTAAGGGTGGTGTCATCTGCATATCTGAGGTTATTAATATTTCTCCAGGCAACTTTGATTCCAGCTTGTGCTTCATCCAGTCCAGCATTTCTTGTGATGTACTCTTCATATAAGTTAAATAAGCTGGGTGACAATATACAACCTTGACATACTCCTTCCCTATTTGGAACCAGTCCGTTGTTCCATGTCCTTTCTTATTGGAGAACAGTTATTCTGTATGTAATTTTCTTTTCACTATTTCATATAATCTTCAATAAATATTTTTATAGAAATATCTTTGTCTTCTTATGAAAGTATTGTTCAATAGATTTCCAGAATAGGATTTCTGCACCTAGAGAAATATGAATGCATAATTCATGCTTTTGGCCTTCCCTCATAGCTCAGTTGGTAAAAAATCTGCCTGCAATGCAGGAGACCCGAGTTTGATCTCTTGGTTGGGAAGATTCCCTAGAGAAGGAAATGGCAACCCACTCCAGTATCCTTGCCTGGAGAATCCCATGCACAGAGGAGCCTGGCATGCTGCAATTCATGGGCTCACAAAGAGTCAGGCATGACTTAGCAACTAAACCACCAACCAATTCATGTTTTTCTTGTGTGAGTTAAATATTTATCAAAGGCTTATTATGCCATATACTTTTTCCGGTGCTGGGAACACAACAGTGGGTATGACGAACGAGGTCTTTGCTATCAAAGAGCTTACATTTTTGGGGATGAGGGGAGGAAGGCGAGAAAGAAAATAATTCAAATGTTAAGACCCAGCTCTCCAAAATGATTGTCTGATTTCAAAATCCATTAGTAAAATATAAGGATACACACTCTGTCTATCAGATCTAGGCCCTTAAATCAATTTCTCACTTCCACTGTATAATCATAAGGGATTTGATTTAGGTCATACCTGAATGGTCTAGTGGTTTTCCCTACTTTCTTCGATTTAAGTCTGAATTTGGTAATAAGGAGTTCATAATCTGAGCCACAGTCAGCTCCCAGTCTTGTTTTTGTTGACATTGTACAGGAGACAGGGATCAAGACCATCCCAATAGAAAAGAAATGCAAAAAAGCAAAATGGCTGTCTGGGGAGGCCTTTCAAATAGCTGTGAAAAGAAGAGAAGCGAAAAGCAAAGGAGAAAAGGAAAGATATAAACATCTGGATGCAGAGTTCCAAGAATAGCAAGAAGAGACAAGAAAGCCTTCCTCAGGGATCAATGCAAAGAAATAGAGGAAAACAACAGAATGGGAAAGACTAGAGATCTATTCAAGAAAATTAGAGATACCAAGGGAACACTTCATGCAAAGATGGGTACAATAAAGGACAGAAATGGTAAGGACCTAACAGAAGCAGAAGATATTAAGAAGAGGTGGCAAGAATACACAGAAGAACTGTACAAAAAAGATCTTCACGACCAAGATAATCATGATGGTGTGATCACTCATCTAGAGCCAGACATCCTGGAATGTAAAGTCAAGTGGGCCTCAGAAAGCATCACTACGAACAAAGTTAATGGAGGTGATGGAACCCAGTTGAGCTCTTTCAAATCCTGAAAGATGATGCTGTGAAAGTGCTGCACTCAATATGCCAGCAAATTTGGAAAACTCAACAGTGGCCATAGGACTGGAGAAGGTCAGTTTTTATTCCAATCCCAAAGAAAGGCAATGCCAAAGAATGCTCAAACTACCGCACAATTGCATTCATCTCACATGCTAGTAAAGTAATGCTCAAAATTCTCCAAGCCAGGCTTCAGCAATATGTGAACCATGAACTTCCTGATGTTCAAGCTGGTTTTAGAAAAGGCAGAGGAACCAGAGATCAAATTGCCAACATCTGCTGGATCATGGAAAAAGCAAGAGAGTTCCAGAAAAACATCTATTTCTACTTTATTGACTATGCCAAAGCCTTTGACTGTGTGGATCACAATAAACTGTGGAAAATTCTGAAAGAGATGGGAATACCAGACCACCTGACCTGCCTCTTGAGAAATCTGTATGCAGGTCAGGAAGCAACAGTTAGAACTGGACATGGAACAACAGACTGGTTCCAAATAGGAAAAGGAGTACATCTAGGCTGTATATTATCACCCTGCTTATTTAACTTATATGCAGAGTACATCATGAGAAACGCTGGACTGGAAGAAACACAAGCTGGAATCAAGACTGCTGGGAGAAATATCAATAACCTCAGATATGCAGATGACACCACCCTTATGGCAGAAAGTGAAGAGGAACTAAAAAGCCTCTTGATGAAAGTGAAAGAGGAGAGTGAAAAAGTTGGCTTAAAGCTCAACGTTCAGAAAACGAAGATCATGGCATCCGGTCCCATCACTTCATGGGAAATAGATCGGGAAACAGTGGAAACAGTGTCAGACTTTGTTTTTTTGGGCTCCAGAATTACTGCAGATGGTGACTGCAGCCATGAAATTAAAAGATGCTTACTCCTTGGAAGGAAAGTTATGACCAACCTAGATAGCAAATTGAAAAGCAGAGACATTACTTTGCCAACAAAGGTCCGTCTAGTCAAGGCTATGGTTTTTCCTGTGGTCATGTACGGATGTGAGAGTTGGACTGTGAAGAAGGCTGAGCGCGGAAGAATTGATGCTTTTGAACTGTGGTGTTGGAGAAGACCCCTGGGAGTCCCTTAGACTGCAAGGAGATCCAACCAGTCCATTCTGAAGGAGATGAGCCCTGGGATTTCTTTAGAGGGAATGATGCTGAAGCTGAAACTCCAGTACTTTGGCCACCTCTTGCGAAGAGTTGACTCATTGGAAAAGACTCTGATGCTGGGAGGGATTTGGGGCAGAAGAAGAAGGGGACGCCAGAGGATGAGATGGCTGGATGGCATCATCGCCTCGACAGACGTGAGTCTGGGTGAACTCTGGGAGTTGGTGATGGACAGGGAGGCCTGGTGTGCTGCCATTCATGGGGTCCCAAAAAAAGAGTCGGACACAACTGAGGAACTGAACTGAACTGAACTGAAGGATACACAAATGTACACAAACACTTCATCACCAACACAGGCTATCAAGAACCTTTTTTAATTTTGTCATTCTGATAGGTGAAAAGATTGTATTCTTTTGTTGGATTTTTATAACTTTGCACAGGATGGATTCCAAAGCTCTTTTAATGTTTCAGCCCTTTCTCTTGTGAATTGCCTATGTTTATTCTTTATTTTTCTATTAAATTGTCTATTTATAGGTGTTTTTGGAGAAGGCAATGGCACCCCACTCCAGTACTCTTGCCTGGAAAATCCCATGGATGGAGGAACCTGGTAGGCTGTAGTCCATGGGGTCGCTAAGAGTCGGACACGACTGAGCAACTTCACTTTCACTTTTCACTTTCATGCGTTGGAGAAGGAAATGGCAACCCACTCCAGTGTTCTTGCCTGGAGAATCTCAGGGACGGGGGAGCCTGGTGGGCTGCCGTCTATGGGATCACACAGAGTCGGACACGACTGAAGTGACTTAGCATAGCATAGGTGTTCTATGCTTACAGTATGTTTATCAGTTATATATGTTATAAATATTTTCTCCCAATCTGCCATTTGTATTTTAACTTATTTTTGGATTATTTTGCAGTACATAATTTTAGATTTTTTTTCTAATCAAATTCATCACTTTTTTATATCATGATTTCTGGGGGTTTTTGACCATTTGGAACACCTTTCTCAACCTTATGTTAGAAACTCACTGCTGTTCAGTCACTAAGTCATGTCTCACACTTTGACCCCATGGATGGTGCACACCAGGCTCTTCTGTCCACTATGTCACAACCCTACTCACCTATCTTTTTTTTTTTGCCCTGAGCTTTAACAGTTTTAGGTTTAATATTTAAATCTTCAAGGGCACTGAACTCCATCTGAGAATCCAGCAGCTATCTGAGAACTGTCCTTCTCAACCATGAATGACCTGGTGGGTCTTTAAATCTGATGGCTCTGAGTTCTCTGCTACAGAAGTTCACAAATAGTGAGCCATCCTTAAACAAAAAACTCTTTTCCGTATAGTCCTGCAAAAAAATCACTGTGAACTGTGGGAAAGTGCCGTCCCAGTCTGCACTCCAGCAAGCTCTACTAATCCATAAAACCTACCCTTTGTTCTGGGCACTGGCTTCTCCCAGTGTCTCCATGACCCTTAACTGGCAATTAGAAGTTCACACTCCCTGCCTGGCCTGTCACCTGCTTACAGCACTCTGTTCCCACTACAGCCAATGCCTCCCACCCTCGTTCAGTGACTCCCACTGGGAACTTCGGTAGAACTCCAATCCCACAAGCCCTAACATGCTCTCTAAATATTTGTTGAATAATTATATACACAAACAAGTGCATGTTGAGTCCTTACAACATGCACTTAGCTTAAATATATATGCCTTATTCATTCCTACATACTTTTCTACTTATAAAACAACACAGGATTGTTATAAAATATTTGCAATTATAGAAGTCTACAAAATACGCATGGCCTACAAAACATAATCCTGTCCCTTAGTGATAACTAATACAAGTATTATTTTGAATTCTTAGAACAGCTGTGCAAAATAGGTTTTATGGTCCCCATTTTCCAGCTGAAAAAAGGGAAGCCCAGAGAGGTGAAGCAAGTTAACCAGGGTCACAGAGCTGGTAAATTGGTAGGTTGAGTCAGGATTGACAAAAGCAGCAGTCTGGCCCCAGAGCATTTGCTCCTTTCACTGAGACCTATTCTTGTACCCACAGATTAGCAAATGAAAGATCTTGGAGCCTTTTATGAAATTAAATGGAATAATTGATGCCAAGCAGCCAGCAATTCCTGGGAACCACAGGACTACTAGAAGTAGCAGGGGCTCCTGAAAGTTTCTCATGGACTTGCCACTTTAAAATTTTTTTAATTAATTTATTTATGTATATGACTGCTCTGGGTCTTAGTTGTGGCATGTAAACTCTTAGTTGCTTCCTGGGGGATCTGGTTCTTGACTATGGATCGAATCCAGAACCCCTGCATTGGGAGCATGTAGCATTAGCCTGGACTTGCCACTTTTGATCTCCTAGGAATTCTAATGTTCTGGTACTTGGTGTATACATAACCCAGGATCACACATGGTGTTCTCTGGAAGAACCAGGTCCTGGATACCTATTCACCAGGAGAAGAGTTAATAGCCATGGACCACTGTGTGAGAATGGAAAGCATCCTAGATAAGGTTCAGGAGACTGAAGTCCTAATCCTGGCTCTGCCACACACTTGCTGTGTGACCTTAGATAAGTTACTTCATCTCTCTGAGTTTCTGAGTTTGTGTTTTCAAATTGGAGATAATTAAATTTACCATCACTAAGTCACAGGGGTATTGGGAGGTGATGGGCATAGGGGACTCAGAGGTAAAGAATCCACCTGCCAATGCAGGAGACGCAAGAGACACGGGTTCGATCCCTGGTTCAGGAAGGTCTCCTTGAAGAGGAAATGGCAACCCACTCCAGTATTCTTGCCTGGAAAATTCCATGGACAGAGGAGCCTGATGTGATAGAGTCCATGGGGTTCCAAAGATATGACTGAGCAACTGAGCATGCACTCTACAAGGGGCATGAAACTGGGAGTTTCGGAGAACCCCCTACCCTTAAAGCCCCGTATGCTTCCTTCTCTCTTTGTACTTATCATTCTGTATTGGAAACGTCTCTTTGCCAGTCTGGCATCTCTGAGAGGAAAAAGGGGATCAATTACATATAAATAAAAACATCTAAATGTCAAGTCCTACATGTACGTTTGGTTTGCTCTACAACAATGTGAGCTTGCAAACTCTGGAAATGGATTGCCTTGATTCACATTCCAGCTCCACTACTTAATAATCGTGTGAATAGGGCAAATTACTTTACCTCTCTAGAGCTCTCTTGGTGCCCTCATATGCAAAAAAAAAAAAGGATAAAGATAGCACATAACTCATCCTTAAACAACTCATCCTGTTGGTGTGAAGATTAATTGAGCCATTGTGTGAAATGTGTTGAGAAGAGGTCAACCAACTACAACTCACAAGTTACCTCTTTTTACAAAACTCACTAGCTTAAAGTGGTTTTTACATTTAAAAAATTTTATTGGAATATAGGTGATTTACAAGGTTATATTAGTTTCTGCTGTATAACAAAGTGAATCACTTATACATATACCTGTATCCACGCTCTTTTAGATTCTTTTTCCATGCATGTCATTACAGAGGTTTTTCCTAAATTTTTGATTTCACAAAAAATTAGTGGAAATTTGTTTTCTGTCTTGTTATATACATCCCTATGTAATAGTGTTAATTTTGGCTCTTTACCTGAAAATCTTAAAGTGTTTAGTATCTGGAACTTAGCAGAAAAAGTTTGCCAATGCCTGGTTCAGTCTAACTCCTGATCCCTAGCAAGAGTTCAGTGAATGATAAGTATTTAATACAATGGGAAGAGATAAATACTTTTGTATCCCTCTTCACAGAAGGTGAAATTGAAGTTTAGAGATGGAAGTGACCCTGGCCACTTCGATGATTCTTGCAACATTGCTCTGGGATGTGTGGGACACTGTGAAAGTGCCTTGGGGACTACCCATATAGGTACCTCCTTAGTCATTGGGAATCATGTTGGAAAAGACATGGAGATTTCCTGGCCTCAGAACAGGAGGTGAGGCACAAATTCCCTTCGCTTGTAGATTTCCTGTCAACCTGTCTGGGGATTCTAGCAACCCAGCACCATCTGCCCACCATACATTCATAAAAGAAGTATTTATGAGAAACTCTGGGCTTCTCTTTCCCTGCTGGGGCTGCAGATGGAACAGGTAGGCGCTGGTGGGCTCCTGTCCACGGCTTCAGACTGCAGCTGAGAATCGGACACAAAGCTGTGCTGAGGATAACTGAGGGTGAATGCTAAGAACAGCTACAGAAACAGAAGATCTGGATGCATGCTGACCCCGAAAAGAGGTTTGTGTGCCCATGAAGGTGAAGGCTGTTTCCCGGTGAACTGGGCATCGCAAATCTGCACTGGTTTGAAAGTTCAGGGTTTGGAGTCAGGCTGACTCAGATTTGAATCCCAGCTTCAGCTGTTATCTATGTGGTCTTTAGCCAACCGCTTCCTCTGCCTGGGCTTGGAGGCAGAAGTGACCTTAACAATCATTCACATTGAATCCTTCAGTTTGCTGTTGAGAAACTATGTCCGCCTAAAATTCATATGTTGAAGTCAACCCAGAGTACCTCAAAATGTGGCCTTATTTAGACATCGGGCCTTTACAGAGATAATCAAGTTAAATGAGGTCATTTGTGTGGGCTCCAATCCAATACGATGAGAGGAGGAAGTTTGCAAGCAGACACACACACTAGAAAACACTATATGAAGATGAAAGAAGAAATTGGGTGATGATTCTACACGCCAAATACCACCAAAGACTGCCTGCAAACCACTAGAAGCTGGGGGAAGTGAAGTGAAAGTCTCTTGGTCGTGTCCGCCTCTTTGCAACCCCGTGGACTATACAGCCCACGGAATTCTCCAGGCCAGAATACTGGAGTGGGTAGCCTTTCCCTTCTCCAGGGGATCTTCTCAACCCAGGGATTGAACCCAGGTCTCCCACATTGCAGGCGGATTCTTTACCAGTTGAGCCACAGGGAAGCCCAGAAGCTGGGGGAGAAGCATGAAACAGATTCTTCCTCAGAGTCCCAAGAAGGAACCGATCCTGTGGACATTTTGATCTTAGACTTCTAGCCTCCAAAACTGTGAGAAAATAAATACCTGCTGTTTAAATCAATTGGTCTGGGACTTCCCTGGTGGTTCAGGGGTTAATACTCCATGCTTCCAGTGCAAGGGGTGCAGGTTTAATCCCTGTTTGGAGAACTAAGATCCTACATGCCATTTGATGTGGCCAAAAAAGAATAATAATAATGATATATAAATAAAATAAATGAATCAACTGGTCTGTGGTGCTTTGTCATAGCAGCCCTAGTGAACTACTACACAAACTGAAGCCAGGAGACCCGTGTTCTGTAGACCTGTAGAGTTAGCTGTGTAGCAACACTTAATCCTATTTTAAAATCAATTTCCTGATTTATAAATTGAGATCAGGATCCTACCAATTCAACAAATATTTTGGTCTCCTCTGTGTTCCAGGCTCTGGGAACTCAGAAGTAAATAAAACCCTGTTCCTGCCCTTGGAGAAATCACAATGGGGGCACAGGAGTGCAGATTTGTTGCAATTTATAGTGTAGAAAAAGATTATCAGCAGGTTGATAGAAACCAGTGTAGAGTACAGTGGGAGCGGAGAAGAAAATGTTAATCCTCCCTGGGAGGTACACATGCTCTGGGTATTGAAAGGCGGGTTGGTGTTCACCCGGCTGACAAGGCAAGGCAGGAGTCGTGGGTAAGGCATTCTAGGCAGAAGGAACAGCTTGGGCAGAAAGCCAAAGGCATGAAACAACAAGATGAGTTTGGGAATTGTAAGTCATTCAGTAGCGTCAGTGCTCCAGCAAAGTAGAAAGATGGGAAGTAATGCTGCCCCTGAGTCAATGGAGTAGACCTGGAGTCACATTGCCTCCTACCAGGCATCCAGTGTGATCTTGGGCAGGTTCATTAACCACCTGGATCTCAGTTTACTCATTTATTCATGTATCTGACTGTGACACACCTGCTCTGTGCTGAGCAGGGTGTGCAGATGCTCATATTACAACAGCAAACAGGGCAATCCAGCTGATGGATTCTTGCATTAATGGAGCTTAAAACCAACTGGGAAAGAGAGTATAAAACAGATAGTGTCTGTATGTGTTTTTTTCCCCTTTGAGGTTACATTTTTTTTAACTGAAGTATAGTTGATTCACAATGTCATATTAGTTTCAGGTGTCCAGCACAGTGATTCAATTATACCTATTCTTTTTCCTTATAGGTTATTACAATATATGCAGTATACCTCCTCGTGCTGTATAGTAGATCCTTGTTTGTCACCTAAAAACAATCAATGTTTTTTTGTTTTTTTTTTTTTACAACCAAAGTTTATTAGGATTAGGTTTAGCTGTAAAGGCAACTAAGCCCAAACTGTGTCTAGGTGGTGGTTCAGGATTCATTTGTCATTCTATTGTCAAGACATAGGTTTTTTTCCTATTTTTGTGGCTCCACCATGCTGGGTCTACAATCTCAAGGTGCAAGGAAGCCAGATCTAGGGACCTCCCTCGTGGTCCAGTATGCAGGGGGCCCGCCCGGGATTTGATCCCTGGTGAGGGAACTAGATACCACACAAGAACTTAGTTCCTGTGAACTAAGAATTCACAAGCCACAACTAAGATCCAGTGCAGCCAAGTAAATAAATAAAAATAAATATTAAAAAAAAAGCCAGATCTACACTCCAGGAAGGAATTAAAAATGAATGAAAGGAGCCTGAGCATCACACAGAGTTCCTTAATAAGAGTTATACTTAGGGCTCTTAAGAATAGAGTACTTCCACCTCCATCCCATCGGCCAGAGCTCTGTTATATGGCCATACTAGATAGACGCAAATACTTTTTGGAAATGCAGTCTTTATTCTGTGGTTTTTGTGCCCAGTTGAATGCTCAGAATTCAATTATCACAGAAGACGGAGAGAATACAGGCTCTGCCATGCAAGTGTAACAGGAAATCATGCGGAAATTTTTCTAGATTCAAGTAGATTAGATTTGGAGATTTGCCCCCAAAGTGGGAGAAAGATGCTAAGTGCCTCAAATTCTAAAAAGAACCACAGTAATTGGGGAACCTCCAGATAGGGCCAATTTCCGGTGTAAGAACTCTGCAGTCTCGGAGGGCCTTGTCCTTCCAAGGGCCCCCAGGCTTGGTTAATACTCTGCTGTCATCATCCTGACATTCTTAATCATTCCATCTTTGAACGTGTGTTTTGTACGAGAAACCTGAGGGGAAGACGGGGCATGCACAGGAGAGGAAGAGATAAGCACATGTGTCTGGCATTCCTCACCACCCCCATTTACAAATTGTGTTGACAAGGCCCCATGAGTACGGGTGGCCAATGGACCTGTGATATATGGGAATTCAGTGGGACTGAGCCAGTGCAAGGTAATCGGGTTACTTCTATGGCTGAGTAAGCTGGAACTCTCCTACTCCTGACAAGCCAAGGCTCCTGTTCCAACCAGAACTTGCTTGGACTACAGAAATGAGCTGATGGCTTTCTAAGAAACACAGATGATCAGGGCACCCTACCATATCCTTTCTTATCCATGTTACTTCCCTTCATTAACTAGTTACCCTGAAAATGACAAGAGGAGAGGGAAAAGACAGGCAACTCATAGTTTATTTTCATTCCTTATTCATCAGTATTTCATATGATTAACTTTTAGTAGTACTACTTCTTATTCAGACTAATACTATTATTATATATATTATTTTTCTATTTCATTTCCTCCATTATTCATCAGTAAACCAAAGGTAGACAGTGTTGATAGAATACCTACACATCCAGAAGTGAAATAAAAGCAAGTTAGTTAGTTCAATATAGTGTTTCCATTATTCTGGTAAAATCAAATTACATATGTATCTACAAACTATAAAATGCAAATTGTGTAAGTTTGATGAATTTGCATGAGTTAAATTGCTCTTATATTTGCATTTAAAAGCAGAATTTAACAGAAAATGTAAAAATATAAGATATATAAGCATATAAAATAAAAAGAATGAAAATTCATGCTAACAACTTATTTTAATTTTTTACTTAATGATGCTAAATAGCAAATGAAAAACATCTTGATGAGTCAAGAGAAAGACACACATTATTAGCATTATGATTTCAGGGTTTATTTATGCTGTATCCTCTTATCAGTGCTTCGTTCTGATAGCTTACCATGTGAATGATGTCAGATTCATGAACTCCAAAGATTTAGCTTCAAGACCAGGGACCAGGCTTGATCACTCAAGAGCTTTTGTGTAGCAGAGTTTTATAGAAAGAGGCAGAGAAAGCTTCTGACATAGACATCAGAAGGGGGACAGAGGGTCCCCCCTTAGCAAGGGAGTCTTAGCAAGGGAGCTATATCCTTTTTCCATTGGTTATTACAGTAAATCAAAGGAATGTTTCAGGGTTGTAAGGGTCTTACCAGACCCACTCCTACAGTATACATTTTAAGATAGCAGGATTAGAACTAACAATAGAAAGATCTTGCCAGACCCACTCCCACAGTATACATTTTAAGATAACAGGATTAGCCAGAAGATTCTTAAGAAGGAGAAACATGTCAAGCAGGATACATACGTAAAAGTGAAGGCATTCAGTCGTGTCCGACTCTTAGCAACCCCATGGACTGTAGCCCACCAGGCCCCTCTGTCCATGGAATGTTTTAGGCAAGAGTACTGGAGTGGGTTGCCATTTCCTTCTCCAGGGGATCTTCCCGACCCAGGGATCGAACCTGGGTCTACCACATTTCGGGAAGACACCTTACCATCTGAGCCACCATGGAAGCCCCAAAGCAGGATACATAGTTGTTATATAATCCTTAGTACAGAGTTGTTTTGTTGTGCAATAATCAGCTCTGATCTTAAAGAAAAAAACTTTTTATGTGATTAAGATGAAGGAATGGAGAAAAGAAGTTTGCCCTTTTCTCCTTCTCAAGAGCCCCAAACCCCTTTCTCCTCCTCGGGGACCCCAGACTTCTTATCAACCTATCTAAGAAGTAACTCTCTCAGTTCCTTTTTATTGCAGAATAAAATTCCATTGTGTGGATATGCAACATTTTATTTATGCACTTATCAGTTGATGGAGTTTTGTTTTTTTTCCACTTTGGGGAAGTTATGAATAAACATTCGTATGTATATGTATAAACATTCGTGCACAACTTTTTGGATGGACAAATATTATCAATTTTTTTGAATATATACCTTGGAGTGGCATTTCTGGGTCATATGGTAACTCTAACAGTTTGAGGAACTGCCAAGCTCTCTTCCAAAGCAGTTGCACCATTCCACATTCCTATCAGCAATGTATGAGAACCCTAATTTTTGCACATCCTAGCCAACACTTCAGAGAAGGCAATGGCACCCCACTCCAGTACTCTTGCCTGGAAAATCCCATGGACGGAGGAGCCTGGTAGACTGCAGTCCATGGGGTCACTAGGAGTTGGACACGACTGTATAACTTTCAAGTAGACAACCTAAGCGACTTCACTTTCACTTTTCACTTTCATGCATTGGAGAAGAAAATGGCAAGCCACTCCAGTGTTCTTGCCTGGAGAATCCCAAGGACGGGGGAGCCTGGTGGGCTGCCGTCTCTGGGGTCACACAGAGTCGGACACAACTGAAGCGACTTAGCAGCAGCAGCAGCCAACACTTGTCATTGTTGTTTATTCTTATGATTATCACTATCCTAGTGGTGTTGGCTAATCTTTTCTATAGAGGTCAGGCAGTTACTCAGATCTGATGATGCAGTATAAAAGCAGCCATAAACAATACAGAATGAATGATGTGACTATTTAAAAAAAAAAACTTTATTTACAAAAACAGGGATTTGGCCCAGAGGCTATAGTTTATTGATCCCTGCTGAAAATTATTGTAGTGTGTCAAACTGGACACATATTTAATATCTGAAAGTGACTGAGAATTTGTGGACTCTGACCTATATGTCATATTATTAAGGACGTTATTACTCAGTTGGGGGTAAAGATGGAAGAAATAATGAATTATCATATTTGCTACACCAGTAATAACAATGAAATGACATAAATGCTATGAAAACTCATCATATAAGTGCCTAACCTAATTCAGGATGAGGATGAAATTATGGGGATGGGTGAAGTGATCTGGAGGCTGAAGCCTGAAGAGTGAATGACAGGTGGTTACAAGAAGAGGAAAGTGAAAGTGAAAGTCACTTAGTCTGACTCTTTGCGACCCCATGGACTATACAGTCCATGGAATTCTCCAGGCCAGAATACTGGAATGGGTAACCACTCCCTTCTCCAGAGGATCTTCCCAACCCAGGAATCAAACCCAGGTCTTCCACACTGCAGGCAGATTCTTTACCAGCTGAGCCACCAGGGAAAGTAGAAGACTAATCAGGTAGAGAAAACCCAGTAGCAAGAACTAAACCCAGTAGCAAGATTAATAAGTTGAAGGAAAAGAGAAAATTTCAGAGTTGCTTGAACCCAGTGTGCAAGGCAAGATGAGAGAGACATAGGGGGCTGGGTGTTAAAGTCCTTATAAACCAAGCTAAGGAAACTTAAGAAAAAATAAATAAGCTAAGGAAACTTGAGTTTGAGGGTAACAGGAAGCCATTAAAAGATTTAAGAGCTGTATTTCAAAAAGTCTTGCTGTACACTTTCACCTATAAAATGGAAAAGTTAATACCTACTTCCTAGTGTTGCTGTGGCAATGAAATGCAATTATGCTCATAAACTGCTTAGCACAATGCCTAATAGGAAATACACAGTAAAATTGTCATCAGTAGCAGGAATAATAAAAGCGACACATAAATCAGATGTGATTAGATACTTTAGGAGCAAACAGAAGTAACAAACGTGGCCTTAGAGCATGCTTTCTTTTGCCAGAATGGTATTTTAAACGTTCAACATTTAGTCGCTAACATTTTTTAAATTTTTATTTATTTTTGGCCACAGTGGGTCTTCACTGCTACTCAAGGGCTACTCTCTAGTTGCAGGGGGCAGGCTTCTCGTTGTGATTGTGGAGCACAAGCTGCAGGGCGTGTGGGCCTCGGTGGTTGTGGTGTGAGGGCTCAGTAGTTTCGGCAACTGGGCTTAGCTACCCATTGGCATGTGGAATATTCCCAGATGAAAGATTGAGCCTGTGCTCCCTGAATTGACAGGCAGGTTCTTAACCAATGGACCACCAGGGAAGTCCAGTTGTTAACATTTAAAAATCTGGATTTTTTTACATACATTTTAGAGTTCCAGTTTCTCTTGAATATCAGAAGACCTGGCAACTTTGGTCACATATCCAGACAGCAGAGATCTGAAGAGCTGTCTGATGGCAGCTGTCTGGCTAAGAGGCACAAACTCTCAAATTTCCCCAGTCCCCACCTGGCCCACTTCATCCATTGATGATATCTGCCTAAATCCTCCAGGCATTTGAATCTGAGGATCAGGGTATAAATTAACAGTGTGACTGAGAATTCTTAAAGCAACCAAAACTCTGATGCCAGGTAACTGGGGGTGATCTCAAGCGTCACGTTCATCAGTTGCATTATAGTCTATTTGCAAAAAGGCTTAAGGAATGGTGGGGGTGCCTAGCAGAGAGATACAAATTGACTATGTCCTTCTATTTTAGAAATGTTTTGGTTACTGGTAATGGAGTCAAATTTCAGTTAGCTGAAGCAGTAAAGGGAATTCTATGAAAAGGTGCCCAGAGAGGCTATGGTTCAAGATGGCAGCATGACCCTTGCATTATGTTCTGTCTGGAAACCCAATTAAAATAATAGAAAAATATTTATAAATTATATATCAGCATCTTAAAAAATAATGAAGGAGATTCATTCAATAGTGAACTGGAAGTTTCAACAAATTTCAGGATGATGGCCTATGGATGCCAAAGAGTTGATGGAGGAAGTATATCCCAGAAAGCAGAAAATCAGAAAATGCAGAGAGAGGGTTGCAGGAGAGGAGAGAAATCCACATTCCTGGCAGAATTCTAGAAGGGTTCCTGACTGGGAAATGAGAATTGGGATAAAAGGTTAGCGTTCAGAAATGGGCTGTAAATGTAGGTACTAGTTGAATGTCCCACCCAAAGACTCTTCCACCACCCAGAATGAAAGGCTATAACGGAGGGCTCCTCTCTAAAGCAACTGAATTGTCTCTGGAGACCATAAAGACAGCTGGAGAGGTAGCAACGGCCCCAATAAATCTCTCCTCCAGGGGTCCTCCAGTGCTATGATGGCCCTTCCCACTCCTCAGAAAGGAGGCTTCAGTCAGAGAGCCTCAGGCAAGTTCAAGCAAATCCTTTCCTTTCCATTGCCTTTTTCTTAGAAGTGCAAACGAGCCAGAGCTGCCAGGCATTTGACGAAAGCCTGCTGAATGCAAACGTGAAAAAAAGGAAGGCCAAGATAAAAACACAGGCGGAAAAAAAAGATCACAGAGGTAGCAAAGATAATTTAGGGACTACAGTTAGTATCCTTGGAAAACTTTGATGTTATTGTGAACCGTTAAACAGCAACAGCATGCTTTTAAAAAATAAACAGAATAAGACTTCTTGGAATTAATAATACGGCTAAGCTTCAAAAACACAAGGCAGCTGAAGAATTTTAAATAAAATGTCTCAGAATGTAGAACTGAGAAGACAGGCGAACATTTGAGAACGGACCCAATAATAAATAGAAAACTTGAATCACTAATCGTCAAGGAGAGATCAAAAAGTGACTAAAGCTCTATTATTTTTTAAAGGTATGAGGTCAGATGTTTGATGAGGAACAGGTTATTTAAGTGATCTCAAAGTAATGTTCTGTAAATATTTACTAATTTTGAAGAGAAAAAATAATAACTTTGCAGTGAATAAACTTGGAGGACACCAACTTAATCAAATCCTCAAAGTTAACATCACCGTGATTGGGACAGCTGAGTTTATCAGGGTGCTATGCCCTGAGAAAGACACAGCTGGGGCTTCCCTGGTGGTCCAGTGGTTAAGAATCTGCCTTGCAACACAGGGGACTCAGGTTCTATCCCTTGTCGGGGAACTAAGATCTCACACGCTGCAGAGCAGCTAAGTCCGTGTGCCACAACTACTGAGCCTGGGCACTCTGGAGCCCACGAGCTGAAACTAGAGAGCCCACGGGTCGCAAGGAAAGATCCTGCAGGACGCAATGAAGATCCCGCTTACTGCAAGTAAGGCCCGATGCAGCCAAATAAGAAGATAATAAATAAATATTAAAACAGGGCACAGTTCACTTCTGTAGTATTTCTGCTAAAAAAGCATAACTTGAAGCTAGTCATGAGGAAACGTCAGACAAAACCATCTGAAGGATATTCTACAAGATAACTGGCCAGGACTTTTCCAAAATGCCAAGGTCAACATTATAAAGGAAGTTTCAATCTGAAAACATAATATTTCAGATTAAAAGAGATTAAAGATGGGGCAATTAAAAGCAACTCATACTCTTGGATTAGATCTTGGTCCTGAGGAATAAATAGCTCTTAGGGCAAAAATGGAAACAGTGACAGACTTTATTTTCTTGGGCTCCAAAATCACTGTGGACAGTGACTGCAGCCATGAAATTAAAAGACGCTTGCTCCTTGGAAGAAACGTTATGACAAACCTAGACAGCATATTAAAAAGCAGAGACATCACTTTGCTGACAAAGGTCCGTATAGTCAAAGCTATGGTTTTTCCAGTTGTAATGTATGGATATGAGGTGGTGGTTTAGTTGCTAAGTCGTGTCCGGCTCTTGTGACCCCATGGACTGTAGCCTGCCAGTCTCCTCTGTCCGTGGGATTCTCCAGGCAAGAATACTGGAGTGAGTTGCTCTTACTTTGTCCAGGGTATCTTCCTGACTCAGGAATCAAACCCAGGTTTCCTGCATTGCAGGCAGATTCTTTACCAACTGAGCTACAGATATGAGAGTTGGACCTTAAAGAAGGCTGAATGCTGAAGAATTGATGCTTTTGAAGTGTGATGCTGGAGAACTCTTGAGAGTCCCTTGGCCAGCAAGGAAATCAAACCAGTCGATCCTAGAGGAAATCAGTCCTAAATATTCAATGGCAGGACTGATGTTGAAGCAGAAGCTCAACTACTTTGGCCACCTGATGCGAAGAGCCAACTCATTGGTAAAGACTCTGATGCTGGGAAAGATTGAGGGCAGGAGGAGAAAGGGGCAACCGAGGATGAGATGGTTGGATGGCATCATCGACTCAATGGACATGAGTTTGAGCAAACTCCAGGAGATAGTGAAGGACAGGGAAGCCTGGGGTGCTGTAGTCCATGGGGTTGCAAAGAGCTGGACATGACTGAGCGACTGAACAAAAACAACGAAGTGCATTACTGCAACAATTGATAAAATTTGAATATGGATTATATATTAGGTCATAGATATGCACTAATATTAAATTTCCTGGTTTTTATAATTGTATTGTGGTTATATAAGAGAATGTCATTGTTTTACATGTGGGAATATAAGAAAGACAGAGAGAGAAAGGATGAGAGTATTATGTAGGGTAAAATGTAAACAATTATTGAATATGAAATTCCTTATTTTTTTGATTTTTGTTAAGTATAAGATTATATCAAAATAAATTTAAAACCACATAAAAAGATGTCAGATTATTTCACAGCTGAGTTCTCTCTAATCATTAAAAATCAAGTGTATCTGAGGTTATCTTAGATCACAAAATTGAATGCTTTACAATTTATTTACATGAAAATAGAATAACTTTACTATGTCAACTTGATAAGAAGCATGCAAAACTTCATACCAAATCACATTATACAGATGTAAAATTTCTTGATAAAACTTTGGAAATTCAAGTTCAGCAACATACTAAGAAAATAATGCACTATGGCCAAGTAGACTTAATTCTGAGTATATGAATGCATTAGCTATGGGGAACTATACTGATATAAATTAAAGAAGAAAACCCATACAATTATAAGAATTGATGCTGAAAAGGCATTAGCACTCACTCCTAATAAAAACTCTTAAGTAAAATATGAGGAAACGAAATGAGAGTAGCAGTTTTACTTCCCTTGTGAAGCCACAAGGGCTTCCCTTGTGGCTCAGCTGGTAAAGAATCTGCCTCCAATGGGTTGGGAAGATTCCCTGGAGAAGGGAAAAGCTAGCTACTTCCAGGGTTGCAAAGAGTCAGACACGACTGAGCGACTTTCACTTCACTTTCAGTTTTACTTATAATAGCCAAATATTCATCAATGGGAGATCTGAAAAATAAGTATTTGGGGCTTCCCTGGTGGCTCAGTGGTAAAGAACCCACCTGCCAATGCAGGAGACGCAAGAGATTCCTCTTCAATTCCTGGAGAAGGAAATGGTAACCCACCTCAGTATTCTTGCCTGGGAAATCACAACATGGAGCAATGAAAAGGAAATGAAAGTCGCTCAGTCGTGTCTGACTATTTGCGACCCTACGGACTATAGGGTCCATGGAATTCTCCAGGCCAGAATACTGGAGTGGGTAGCCTTTCTCTTCTCCAGGGGATCTTCCCAACCCAGGGATCAAACCCAGGTCTCCCACATTGCAGGTGGATTCTTTACCAGCTGAGCCATAAAGAAAGCCCAAGAATACTGGAGTGGGTAGCCTATCCCTTCTCCAGGGGATCTTCCCAATCAAACCAGGGTCTCCTGCATTGCAGGCAGATTCTTTATTAACTGAGCTATGAGAGAAGCTCAATGAAAAAGAATCACCTCTCATTGTACACAATAACATAGGTGAACTTCATGAATACAATATTGAGGGAAAGAAGCCAGATGTCAGAGTACATACTCTTGGTTACATTTATATGAAATTTAAAATAGGCAATGGGACTTCCCTGGCGGTTCTGTGATGAAGACTCCACACTCCCAATGCATGCGACCAAGGTTCAGTTCCTGGTCAGGGAACTAGATCCTACATGATGTAATTAAGAGTTTGTATGCTGCAACGGAGATCAAAGATCCTGAGTGCTGCAGCACAGCCAGACAGAAGAATAAATAAATAAATAAAAGATTTTTAAAAATTGACAAAATTGCTCTACCATGATAGAAAGAGGAGGGATATTGCCAGGAGGGGCAAGAGAGAAGCTTCTAGGGTGCTGGAAATGTTCTCTAAGTTTGGTCGAAGAGATGGTTACATGGTTATGTTCGTTTCTAAAATTTAAGGAGATACACATTTAAGATTTGTGCAGTGTATTGTATCTATGCTATACCTCATTAATTCCTTTAAATATGGATAATTAAAACTACTTTGGGCTCCTCTGGTGGTCCAGTGTTTAAGAACCCACCTTGCAATGCAAGAGACAACAGTTCCATTCTTAGTCCAGAAAGACCCCACCTGCCGCGGAGCAGCTAAGCCTGTGTGCCACAACCGCTAAGCCCACTCGCTGTAACTACGGAAACCCGCACACCTAGGGTCAGTGCTCTAGCAACAGAAGAAGCCACCGCAATAAGAAGCCTGCGCACAGCAAGGAAGTGTGACCCTTCTTTGCTGCAACTAGAGAAGCCTGGGCAGCAACAAAGACTCACCACAGCCAAAAGATAAATTAATCTTTTAAAAGCTCAACAATTCACTTACCAAACATCAATAGCAAACATCATTCTAAATGGTTGAACTCTAAAACCATTTTCATCAAAATTGGGAAAAGATTGAGATATCTGCTTACATGTTATTACTCAACAATGTTTTCAGAGGTTTTATCAAATTAGACAAGAAAATGAAGTATCCAGCATAAATATTGGAAAAGAAAGTATGAAATTGTTATTTCCAGATTCCTCAAAGCCTCCACCCCACCCCTTTGGTTCCTTTCATGCAAAATATCTCAAAATAATTATCTAATCTTACTGCCTCCACTTTTTCTCCCATTTTCTCTTAAATATACTAATCAGGCTTTTGTCCCCATTCCTCCACTGAAACAAGGTCACTTTTGATCTTCACATTGCCAAACCTAACATCAGATCTCAGTCCCCTTTACCTGCCAGATAAATAGCTTCTGACTCAGTCAATCACTTTGTCCTCCCAGGAACCCTTTCTTCATTTGGTTATTGGAGCACCATACTCCTGGTCCTCCTACAGCTCTGCCTTCTCCTTCTCTGTATTTTTTGCTGAATATTCTTCCTTTTTCCAACCTCTACATGTTGGCATTCCCCAAGATACGGTCCTTGTATCCCTTCATCTATTCAAAGTGTTCATTTTTGGCTGTGCTGGGTCTTCATGGCTTTGTGAGCTTTCTCTAGCTGTGGCTATCTGGGACTACTCTTCCTTGGGCTTCTTTTGTGGCGTTCTAGGCACTTGGGCTCAGTAGTTGTGGTGTACAGGTTCAGTTGCTCCTCAGCATGTGGGATCTTCCTGGACCAGGGACCGAATCTGTGTCTCCTGCATCAGCAGGTGGACCATTCCAAGCGGGAAGCCCGATAATGTGAATTTTAAATTTAAAATTGCCATTTACACAAACTCTTTTGTCCACCTGTCAATGCATCCAACAGAAATACAGGCACAATTAAAGGACAGACACACAAGAACGTGAATTACAATATTGTTCGTAAAGTCAAAAACAAAACAAACACAATAAAACCTGAAAACCACCTGCATTCCATTGACAGGAGAATGCTTGAATAAGTTGTGGCATATTACCAGCCTGGAATATTTTGCAGCTATTAAAAGAAAAAAGTGAGTTAATTCTGTTCATTGACAAGCAAGATCTCCATGTTGAATTGTCAGGTTGCAAAAAAAAGAAATTGAATGGAAATGTACATAATATGCAGAGAAGGCAATGGCACCCCACTCCAGTACTTCTGCCTAGAAAATCCCATGAACGGAGGAGCCTGGTAGGCTGCAGTCCATGGGGTCGCTATGAGTTGGAGACGACTGAGTGACTTCACTTTCACTTTTCACTTTCATGCGTTGGAGAAGGAAATGGCAACCCACTCCAGTGTTCTTACCTGGAGAATCCCAGGGACGGGGAAGTCTGGTGGGCTGCCGTCCATGGGGTCACACAGAGTCAGACACGACTGAAGCGACTTAGCAGCAGCAGCAGTACATAATATGATCCTACTGTTGATATGAAAGTTACAAAAAACATAAATATGCAAAATAATTGTGTGAGGATATACATGAATAGATCCATCTATATATTTCCTCATGCTCACACAATGTTCAGAATGTTACAATTGATTATCTTTGACAGGAGAGGGGGAGAGAAGAGGCAGGAAAAACATTTCAACTGGTCAAACGAGGACAATAATGTTATTGTTCTTGAACAAGTATGAGAAATACATTCATAACAAAAATGAAGGAACAATCTAATTGTTGGCATCAGGGGTTTGGTTAAATTAATAATGGAATGGAAAGCCCTCCAGAAAAATAAATGATAGCTGTTAATATTAGGAACAATGCTGCACATGTATATTTACATGCCGAATGTGTTAAGTGAAAATTTCGGTCTAAGACAGCACGCACACAGTCAGATCTCTTCCATTCATGTATTTGTGAGTAAATGAAAAGCAGCCTGAGTGAATCAGGGCAAGCTCTCCCCATGTCTGCCTGAATTTCATTTACTTGTATTTTCTAATTTTTCTAAATTAAACTTCAAATCTAAGAGGAAAAAGACAGGTGAGTTCAGAAGGATGAACAGTATCTCACTACGAGGGATTCCAGAAAGAGAAGAGAGAAGATATGTTAGTTCTTCAGACGTGGCCTAGTAACACTGACTCTGGAAGAGAGAGATCAGTGTTTCAATGTGATCATTCCTGGATTGCAAATTTCCTTCCCTCCTCCTGTCTCCATCCAGCCACCAAATTGGACAGGCAGCCCCTGTTAGGCCACAAAGGGTACTACCTTCACACACACACACATACACACACACACAAGCACACAAATACATAACTAATAAAAGTCACTCCTGGACTTCTCCCCTGGACAGCTCAGTCCCTAGGTGACTCTATGTTCTTCCAGGCTGAGAAGCACGCAGCAGCTTTAAAACAGCAGCTTCTCTTGCTAAACCAAAAATTAAGGTCTATCTCACCACGCAGGCTTCTACATTATTAACAACTAACAGACTATTAAAGCCTGCCTGGTCCTGTCCTTCCCTGACTCCTTCCCAGGCCTAGAAGAATCAGAAAGCCTGAGCTGGATATGCTACCAGAACCCTAATTTCATGTGCCAGGGCTTGCTGCTCCCCTTATTTACAGAGGATCAACCTAAATCTCCAGTCTGCATGGCAAGTTCAAGGTAGCTCATCTCAGGGGCTCCAAAACTCAGATCAGACCTGGTCTCCTGTGCCTTTTCCACTCCACTAGTATTTTAAAAAGCTTCTATGAGAATTCCCTGGTGATTCAGTGGTTAGGACTCTGCCCTTCCACTGCAAGGGGCTTGGGTTCAATCCCTGGTCAAGGAACTAAGATCCCACAAGCCACAAGGAGCCTCCAAAAATAGAAAGAAAGAAAGAAAAGAAAAAAAGACTTATGTGACCTTGGATAATTCTGCACATAAAAAGGTGGCCAGCGTGATGGATGTTCCCAGTGGTGTGCTGGTCAGTGCACAACAGTGAGCTCTCTGGGGAGAAAAGACAGCTCTGATTTGTAACATTTGCCAATTTCCTTGGCATAAATCCTCTCACTATGGCTGATTTTGCCATCCGCCTGAAAACTGAAGAGCTCTTGGATTTCACCATATCACAATAGACTCAGGCCTCTCCCCAGGGGACCTTGAGACCTAGGGTTCTGATACCTTCTAGGTCAAGTCCTGTTCTATCTCACCTTAGTGTGGCCCTGTTGTTTTCTTTTTTTTAAGTCATTTATAAGGGTTAATGTTGAGGCAACGTGGGCAGAAGAGGACAGAAACTTGGGAGTCCAATAGCTTTAGTTTCTTATCAATTAAGCAGCCTCACCTCACTTGACCTCCAGCTGCCTCACCTGTAAAACCAAGATAACGATACTTGACAAATTTGTTGTGAAAAATGAATGAGATAATACTCACAAACTACTTGACAGTCAATATGACTTTTTTCTGTACATTACCACGAACAACTGCTCATGACAATTTCTGCTACATGTAGAAATCAGAACAGCACACTCCTCGTAGGCTTTATTATCATGGATGAGCTGGTTGCATGGGATGAGGGTGAGGAGATTAACAGAGAAACGCATGAGGGACCTTTATAGGTGGTGAAAATATTCTTTACCATGAGAAGCCTGTGTGCTACAGCGGTATATTCCTTTGTCAAACCTCATCCAACTGTACACATACAATCTGAGGATATCATTCTATGGAAATCATACCTCTATTAAAAAATGAAAAAAAATAGGTAACGGGACATGATTATAGATTCCAAGTGACTTTATTTTGCAAATATTGTTTATTTGATTTTTGGCTGCGTTGGGTCTTCATTGCTGTGCGAGGGCCTTCTCTAACTGTGGCGAGTGGGGGCTAGCCTCTAGTTGAGGCGTGCAGGCTTCTCATTTCAACGACTTCTCTTGTTTAGCAGCACAGACTCTAGGATGCATGGCTTAGTAGCAGTGCATGAGCTTGGTTGCTCCACAGCATGGGGGATCTTCCCAGACCAGGGATTGAACCCATGTCCCCTGCACTGGCAGATGGATTCTTAACCACTGAACCACCAGAGAAGTCCCCAGATGACTTCAAAAAGCATATAAATCAGCAAATGGATGAGAAAAAATTGGGCAAAAAGGCTTATCTATTAGGACAGGCCAAAACCCCCCACCTGGCTCAGCCCAGAGATGGCCTGAACTCTCTCTCCAGCATGGAGCAGCTACTAATCACAGAGACAATAGGGGTTGTGGACTAAGGGAAGGGTACTATGTGTCAGGAATCGTCACACACCAGCTAACGTATTTCCAGCAAGGCACTGGTCAACCCAGGCAACATGACTCAGCTGAAAAATCTTACCCGGCCAGAGCTGGCTGTTGGACCAAGTTTATCGTACCAACACAGTAATTGACCCGAGCGCGCCTTTGACAACTATGAAGCAACACCCTCCTGCTTCCTAGATTCCTACAGCCATTGCCTCATATATTGTGCTGAGTTCAATCCTCCCTAACCCATTGGAATCTGTGATCTGACTGGAGACCATTGCCAAAAAACCAAAGGCTTAGCAAGCCCAAAGAAAACCTGTCTCTCAATATTAACAAAAAAAAAAAAGGAAGAAGAACGATATAGGGAACATTCTCTCAAACAGAAGCCAGTAAGATCTGATCTATTTGAATTCTTTCCTAAAAAATAAAGAGAGAGAGAGAAAAGAAAAGAAAAAGTACCACAAATAAGCCAGACAACAGCAGTTACTTCAAAATGAAAACCGCGTAGGTAGTAAGACCAACAGAACTTCCCTGTTCTATCATTCAGAAGATAGATGCTTGGCCTGAGACGCTAGTAGATACAAATCCTTCATGCTGTGCTCCCATTTCATTTCCACTGATTTTAATCTGGATATCAAAAGATGTGCAAAAGAGTTCAATATTCAGATTCAGCTTATACAGCACTATTTACAATAGCCAAGCATGGAAGCAACCTAAGTGTTCATCAACAGACAAATGCATAAAGAAGATGTGGTATATAATACAATACAATACTACTCAGCCATAAAAAAAACCCTGAAATATTGCTATTTGCAGTAACATGGACGGACTTAGAAGTTATCATACTAAGTGAAGTAAGACAGACAGAGAAAAACAAATTTTATATGCCATCACTTTTACGTGGCCTCTAAAAAAAATGATGCAATAAACTTATTTACAAAACAAAAACAGATTCACAGACATAGAAAACAAGCTTACAGTTACCAAAGGAGAAAGGAAGGGGGAGGGCTAAATTAGGAGCTTGGGATTAACATACATAGTGCTATATATAAAATAAAAAATAACAACGATTAACTGTATAGCATAGGGAATAACATCCAATATCTTGTTATAGCCTATAATGGGAAAGAATCTGAAAACAAACAAACATATATTTATATAACTGAATCACTTTGCTATATACCAGAAACTAACATTGTAAATCAATTATACTTCAATTTAAAACAAAATTCAGCTTTTACAGTCTAAGTGTCCATCACAGATAAAGAAGATGTGGTGGTATATATATACACACACACACAATGGAATACTGCTGCTGCTGCTAAGTCGTGTCTGACTCTGTGCGACCACATAGACGGCAGCCCACCAGGCTCCCCCGTCCCTGGGATTCTCCAGGCAAGAGCACTGGAGTGGGTTGCCATTTCCTCCTCCAATGCATGAAAGTGAAAAGTGAAAGTGAAGTCGCTCAGTTGTGTCTGACTCTGCGACCCCATGGACTGCAGCCTACCAGGCTCCTCCATCCATGGGATTTTCCAGGCAAGAGTACTGGAGTGGGGTGCCATCGCCTTCTCCGAATGGAATACTACTCAGTCATAAAAAAGAAGGAAATTTTGCCACTTGCAGCAACATGGATGGACCCAGAGGGTATTACGCTAAGTGAAATAAGTCACCCAGAGAAAGACAAATACTGGATGATATCAGTTATATGCGGAATCTAAAAAACACAGCAAACTAGTGAGTATAACAAAAAAGAATTAGACTCACAGGTGTAGAAGGACAAACCAGAGGTTACCAGTGGGAAAGGGAAGCAGAAGGGACAATATAAGGGGTAGGACATTCAGAAGTACAAACTATTATGTGTAAAACACGCTACAAGGATACATTGTACAACACAGGGAATATACCCAATATTTTATAATAACTATAAGTGGGGTATAACATTTTAAAATTGTAAGTCACTTTACTGTACCCTGTAACTTATATAATATTGTACATCAACTATATTTGCAGTTTTTAAGAAAGAAGGAAAAAAAGATTCAGCTTTTAAAACATTAATGGGAAAAAAAAGAGTAATGTGGTTTACTTAGTTTTCTCCTCTGAGTGGCCAATTAATATAGAAGTATCTAAACATCTCAATATACTGAATGCAAAATCTTTTTTACAATAAAGAATAAAGGAGGGGACTTCCCTGGTGGCCCAGGGGCTAAGACTCTGCACTTCCAATGCCAGGGGCCTGGGTTTGATCCCTCGTCAGGGAATTAGATCTCACATGCCACAACTAAGAGCAAAGATCCCAAGTGTCACAGCGAAGATCAGGTGCAGCCAAATAAGTAGAGAAATCTCCAAAAAAAGAGAAAGAAATAAAGGAGCAATTGGTTGCTACCTCTTTTTATCCATAAGAGTAACGTGTTTATACTGTTTCCCTGTTTTTCTGGGAAAATAATTGTTAAAATGATATAATATTAATTAAATTACATAACATTAATTTTGGGGGAAGTATCTCAACATGGGTTTTTGTGTGAACTGATGTCCCCCCCAAATGCCTACGTTTTCCACTCTAGGATGCAGTTTGTGATGCTCTTTAGCTGTAAAATGAAACTCTGAATAAAAACAACTTGACTAACAAATTAGGTATCACAGAACATAAATACACAACTGCCTTTAAAATAAGACACTTGTAAACTAGTTGGCAACATATACTGAACTTATTTTGTTGGTGAATATATTTCAGTTTATCTGTTTAAAAAATAACCCAGATAGAATTTTCAGTGAAAGTGAAAGTGTTACCCGCTCAGTCACGTCCTACTCTTTGTGACTCCATGGACTGTAGCCTGCCAGGCTCCTCTGTCCATGGGATTCTCCAGGCAAGAATACTGGAGTGGGTTGCCGTGTCCTTCTCCGGGGGATCTTTCCAACCCAGGGATCGCAACCCAGGTCTCCTGCATTGCAGGCAGATTCTTTACCATTTGAGCTCCCCAGGAACCCCAGAATTTTCAATAGTCAATCTTGATAGAAACTATCAGGTAACATTGAGGAAAATATTTGTAAGTAGCTTGCTTTTATTTTTCTTTTGAAAGAATATGTGTGTGAGAGTTATGATTTATGTTAGAAACTGACCCCATAATACGAATGCTTGAATAAACAACAAAGTTGCTTGACTTTTCTGCCGGGGCAAAATTCAAATATATCTTGTGTTATCAGAGGTTGCTCAGCTAAAGAAATGTGTGTGTTGCAATCCACTTCTCAGTGTTTCTTTCTGTCCAAATACGCCTTAATGAGTAACAAACCAAAGTACAACGAAAGGAACGAAACACAGCCCATGACACTGTGTAGAGCATTCTCTGTCACTAGGAAACAGAAATACATCAAGTGTACCTGGAAAAAAAAAAAAATCTCTGGACACAAATGGCAGTCATAATTAGTAAACAGGAATAGCAATAAAAAGCCTTTACATGGTTAGGGTCACAGGTTAAGGATGTCTTGGAAAGTAATTTACTTTGATGAAGGAGGATCTTTGTTCCTGGTGAAAGCAGTTGGTACTGGCTAGCTCTCAGGGCCCTCTGACCTCAGAGCTATTGAGTGTAATCTGAGCCATCTTGTCATCATTATGGTACTTGGATTCCTAAGTGAGGCAAAGAGGCTGCCTGTTTATGCAGGGCGACCAGGCATGGGGTGGGGCGAGTGGGGAGCCTCAGAGGCTGAGGGGTTAACTTCCCTATGTACAAAATGGCCCATCTCACCCTTACTTCGCTTGGGCTAAATCAAAAGAACATTCACAAGCTGATTGTTAGTCCTTTGCCTTGGAAAAAGTGTTCTACTTCCTAATATGTTACAAATATTATCAACGGTTAAAATACAAATGCTAGAAAAAATTGTTTATATTTTATATTTATTTTGGCTGTGCCAGATCTTAGGTGCGGCACGTGGGATATGCTATCCGCCTTGTGGCATGCGGCAGATCTTTAATTGTGGCATGTGACTCTTAGTTGCAGCACGTGGGATCTAGGTCCCTGAACAGGGATCGAACCCTAGCCCTCTGCATTGGGAGCATGGAGTCTTAGCCACTGGACCACCGGGGAAGTCCTACCAAGAGTTTTTGTAATTTTTTGGTGAGAAGCATTTTCTGTCCATACTTTAAAAATTTTAATTCACTGTGAGTTTTTCAAAATGGACAAGACTTTTAAAAGGATTGCAACTACATTTTTCTTTTAGCACTTGTTTCTTTATGAAGCTCTCTATATTGCCACATTCTAATATTAATAATATCACATTCTTTTCAAATTTTTGTAGACTATATGAACTGTTACTGGATTCTGAAGCCATCTTCATTGCTCTGTTACAACACAATCAAATTTCAGGGAAACAATTCAAGATAATACTAAGAAGTTGACCCAGAAACAAGAGATGAAGGAAAACAAAGAGAAATTGAGAGATGGAGGCCAGATTGAAAGCATCTAACAGGCAATCCAGGGGTTGAGAACAAGGTGGATGGCAAAGAGGCAATACTGGAAGAAATAGGGCTGAGGAATTTTTCCAGAAAAGAAAAAAGACATGAGTCTTCAGGTTGGAAATGCTCAAATACTGAGCAGCTTCAATAAAAATAAGCCAGCCAACTGATAGTGGTTACCTCTGAAAGGGTTGGGATTGGCACGAGGCTTGAAGCAGATTTTAGCCTTAGCTATAAAGCATGCATTTTTCATAAGGAGACGGCATCTGTGTATTTCATATGCAGCCGGGAACTATTTTTTAAAAACCTAGCCAGACTGAAACGGTGAATTTCTTACTGGGAGGCCAATCAGTGGGAAGTTAGGGAGAGGAGTCTTGAGTGAGGCGCCCCACCTGGGGTGTCTGCCCTGGAGATGCCAATGCCTAGGGGAGGAGATAGAGTCACGGAAAAGTACTCTGTGGAAACTCTCAAAATAGATGGAAACATCAACGCTGGCAGCAGCAGCTCCTGTTCACGGTATGCGGATGGTGATGCCAGGTGGTTAACAAGCAGTAACTGATCCAAATCTCACTCCACTCCAGCAAGACTGGGCTATCATGATTTCCATGTTAGAGATAAGGAACCTAAGGCTTCGAAAGATTAAGGTGCTTGCTTGAGAATAAGATTATACGTTAGCAATCACCAGAGCCAACACTTACTGAACGTTCACTACAAAGCATGCACTAAGAACTTGTTATATGCATGTATTAATTCATTTAATCCTAACAACAACTCAGTAAGGCAGTGCTAGCCTATTCCACTTAACAGATGAAAAAAAATGAAGCCCAGATGTGTTAAGACCCTTAACGAAGCAAGTAGGTGGTAGAACTGAGATTTGAACTTCATCTGTACAAAGCCTATGCTGTTAATTTCATATTTTACATAGGTGCTAAGGACACAGAGAAGGCTAGGAAATAATCTGAACTTTTCAATCCCTAGGTTGGGAAGATCCCCTGGAGAAGTGAACAGCTACCCACTTCAGTATTCTAGCCTGTAGAATTCCATGAACTGTATAGTCCATGGGGTCGAAAAGAGTCGGACATGACTGAGTGACTTTCACTTTCACTTTAAGGATGAGGGGTTCAGGATGGAGCAAGGAAGGACACTTTTGAGTGGGTCTTGAAGGGTAAATATAATAGGATTTTGCCTGCAAGCCACATGGCACAGCAGAAAAAAAAAAAAAAAGTACATCCTTGTGAAACGAGAGGGAAGGGGACAGGGTACAACCTTTAGAAGAATCACACAGCTGTTGAAGACACACCATAAACTGGTTAGTACCAACTAGGTCCAAGATAGTGGACCAGTCAACGTCCCCTAGACCTTGAGCCTCAGTATATGCTCATTGTAACACATCAGCAAGCTAAATGACACCCCACTGGTACCATGACAGTTCCAGGGCTGACCATAAAAGGCCAAAAAGTGGGCAGTGGCCCAATTCCTGGAAATCCCCACCGCGAAATAGTTGGAATAATCCTCCTATTCATTAGCCTATGAAGTTACCCAGCTCATAAACACTAACCACCCTGTATTTGGGGCCTCTCACCTTCTGAGACGGCTCACACTCTATCTGTGGAGTTTCTTCCAAGGCTGCTCTCATTTCTTGAGATGGACCCCATGCCCTGTCACCACTCTCCCCTTTCGAGGCAGACTGGGTTCTGTCTGTGGAATGTGTATCTCTCTAAATACATCCACTTTTTACCTATCACTTTGTCTCTCACTAAATTCTTTCTGCAATGAGGCAAAGAAACAGCTTTAAGTTCTGAGGTGCATGAGTGAGTGAAGTCTCTCAGTCATGTCCGACTCTTTGCGACCCCATGGACTGTATCCTACCAGGCTCCTCCATCCATGAAATTTTCCAGGCAAGAATACTGGAGTGGGTTGCCATTTCCTTCTCCAGGGGATCTTCCTGACCCAGGGATTGAACCCGGGTCTCTCGCACTGCAGGAAGATGCTTTACCATCTGAGTCACCAGGGAAGCCCTCTGAGGTGCATGATTTCAATTAAAAGACAGCAGGTTCAGGAA
Organism: Bos grunniens; assembly: GCF_055505025.1. Classification (NCBI taxonomy): domain Eukaryota; kingdom Metazoa; phylum Chordata; class Mammalia; order Artiodactyla; family Bovidae; genus Bos; species Bos grunniens. The sequence goes on from NC_141166.1 coordinate 14,563,180, forward strand.
TTCCCTGGCAGTCCAGTGGTTGGGACTTGGCACTTTCACTGAAGTTGAGGGTGGGGGGAGCCTGGCTTCAGTCCCTGGTTGGAGAAGGGACTAAGATCCTGCACTGTTGCTGCTGTTTAGTCGCTAAGTCAAGCTCGACTCTTTGCGACCCCGTGGACTGTAGCCCACCAGACTCCTCTGTCCATGGGATTTCTCAGGCAAGAATTCTGGAGTGGGTTGCCACTTCCTTCTTCAGGGGATCTTCCCAACTCAGGCATCAAACCCGTGTCTCTTGCAAGTCTCCTTCTTTAGCAGGTCGATTCTTTACCACTGAGCCACCAGGAAAGCCCAAGATCCCAAAAGCCCTTCCCCCAAAAGAAAGTGGGTTCAAATCTCAGTTTGGGTTCTGTCCAGGTATGAGTCCCATAAGTTCAAGCCCCAATCTGAGTTGTGGGGTTTCACTTGTGTGTCATGCTTTTTACATGGTAACAAAGTCAGTATCCTTTGCTTAACAAGATTTAACACCACAATCAGACTCTGTGTCTGTGCATGCACATGGAATACTTGTTTTTCTCTCTGAAATCTTGTAACATCATTTTTCCCCCTATTGTTCTGAAATTTCCTGCCAATGTAACATGGCATGGACTGATTTTCATCTAATTTTCTGGGAACTCAATGGACCTCGCTATGGTAACTAGTTCTTCGGAGTTCCTGAATTGTTTCTTTGAGGATTTCCTCTCCTCTGATTTCCTCTTTTCTTTCTGGAACTCTTAGACTAGCCCTCTAACTTTCTGATAATTTCTTCTGTTCTATTTTCCATCTCTCCATCATTTAGCTCTACTTTTTGTGACATTCCATAATATTCTTTCCACCTCTTCTGTTCTAACTTTCACTGGTATTGTCATTATTTTCATTCCAAGAGCTGTTTTACATGTGTGAACAATATAATTTGACACACACACACACACACACATACACAGGTTTGAATTTTTAAGAGCATCTCTGCGTGCAAAGTAAAGAACAAAATTCTTTTTGTGAGATTAGTTTTCATAGTATCAGGTCTAGCTTAAAAGGCAGTTTCAACTTCACACAATTAATGGCTGAAACCAAGATGCCTTATCTTCCCCAGTGGCTCAGCGGGGAAGAATCCGCCTGCAATGCAGGAGACATGGGATCCAACCCTGGATCAGGAAGATCCCCTGGAGAAGGAAATGGCAGCCCCCTCCAGTATTCTTGCCTGGGAAATCCCATGGATGGAGGAACCTGATGGGCTACAGTCCATGGAGTCACAAAGAGTCAAACACAGTTGAGTGACTAAACAACAAGAAGATGCCTTTATGCAATGGCCCAAGTGCTAATTTTACTGGCATGGAATTAGTGAAAACTGCATTTTGGATCAAAGGAAACACCACATTTGGAAGCAAAAGGAAATGGGAAAGGTGTCAATTTAGACTAATACTACGCCATTAATTGGCACACTGACAATATGTCAGATGATTTAGCATTTATCCAGAAAAATGTTAAATACACTAAAGCTTTCATTGTAGATTGACGATCATACAGACTGTAGTAATTGTTGTATTTATGTGGTACCAGTTAGAATCCACAAAGAGAAAAGTCTGATAGAACCTCTGAGGTTTCAAGGCAATTTGCTGGAGATGAAATATTCAAAGTGGTAATAAATACTTTGAAAGACATGAGTTATTTTGGAAACACTGGGTGAATCTGAGTGCTGATGGTCAGGCAGGAAACCTGCAGCTCTACATTAGGAATTCCTTCTGGGAAACCTGCAAGTCAGGTAATACTTGTCTTATTTGTAAAAAAATCTTTCCTGTATGAGCTTGTAGAAATATGCCTATAGATCTGAATTCCATGTTAAATGAGGTTAGTGGAAATGATGAATATAAGTAATATAAACTGCTATAAACACATCTGTTTAGGAGCAGAATACCACTTTTGAGATTTCATGTCAAAATACATGATTTCCAGGGACAAGTTTATAGCTCAAAGAAAGACTTTTTTTTAATTTTTTTTAATTTTTAATTTTTTTTTAAGACTTTTTTTTTAATGAATGATTCTCAATTTTCAGATTTGTCAAAGGTTATTATAATCTTTGTAGAAAGTTTTTATTCATTTCACTTTTTTGATAATCTGGTTGATTTTAATTAAAAATTGCAAAGATGGCTTCAAGCTAGTTAATCAGCATTGGTGAAAATGTTCATAAAATCAAGGCAAAATTCACCTTTGGGCAACTGAGATTGAAAGTGATATATAGGTGGTATGTGAAATAGGAGAAGGATCTGAGAGTCTAACTCTTCTCAAACAGAATTTCAACAAGGCTCTAGTTCCCAGCCCTGCGATCACACCTGAGCCAGAGCCATCTGGTTCCACATCTCCTGAGTTTCAAGAGGATGCCGCAATGAAATTAGGTGACTTCTTAGTTGTGCCCTGGCTGGTTTAGAGTCAGCTCAATCGCCTTTCTTCTCACTGTAGTTAGAGGAAACACATATTAAAGTGTGTGTACAGTCTGCCACATTTAACTGGAAATAGTGATTTTCAAACTTAAAAAATTGATTGATTGATGATTGATTTAGCTGCAGCGGGTCTTTGTTGCTTCTCTCCAGCTGTGGCACCTGGGCTTAGGTGCCTCAGGGCATGTGGGATCTTAGTTCCCTGACCAGGGGTTAAACCCATGTCCCCTGAATTGGAAGGTGGATTGTTAACCACCAGACCACCAGAGAAGTCCCTCAAAATCTTTTTTAAACCAGAGAAATTTTTTTTTTCCAGAAAGAAATCACATCAGAGTCCAACTTATGAAGGAGAAAAAGTGGAGCTCCTTTGCTTGGAGTAGGAACAAAGCTGTTTCCACATGGGATTTTTTTTGTATTTCTGAGTTCCTTACTCCCCAGACCAAGGTTTCACTGGATTCAATTAATCAGCGGAAATAATGTGATTTTTCTGAGCCAGGCCCTGTGCTAATTCCTGGGGATACAGATGCAGCGCTCACGTGGGCCTTTTCACCCTTGCAGTTGTCTTTTTTTTTTTTGGCCGCACTGTGCCGCTTGCGGGATCTTAGCAGGGACTGAACGCAGTCCCCAACAGTGAAACAGTGAAAGAGTAAGTCCTGTCATGACATTCCTCTGCTCTCAACTTCCCAGTGGCTTTTCTCATTCACAAGGTCCTACCGACATGGCCCCAATGGCTTCTCGGGCTTGCTCCCACCCTGGAGCCTCTGCCTGGATTGTTCTTCTCCCAGGAACCACTCTCCTCTTTCAGAGCTTTGCTCCAACATCACTTCCTCTCTCTCTTTTAAAAAAGAGTTTATTTTTAATTTTATTTGGCTGAGACGGTTCTTAGTTGTGGCATGTGGGATCTAGGTCCCCAGTCAGGGATTAAACCGGGCCCCCTGCTCAGAGCCTAGCCACTGAACTAGTGGCTCAGAGTCTAGCCACTGAACAACGAGGGATTCCCCAACATCACCTTCTTGGTGAAGACTTTCCTGGATGCCTTAACCAGCATTTCAGTTCTTGCCCTTGATAGTTCCCACTTCCCTTTTTTATTAATTTTTCCTTCTTACCTCTGAGCATCATCTAATTTTTCCTTTTCTTATTCATTTTGCTTACTATCTCTCCCCCACTAAAATGTACCCTCCAAGAGAGCATGGCTGTTTACTTTCATGGTTCACTGGTATACCTCTAGCACAGGGAATCATGCCTGACACATTGTGTTGCTCAATAAATACTTATCAGATCAAAAAGTCTGGTCCCTCTTTACTCTCAGTAGCTGGTCTTCTCCCCTGTCACCTCTTCCTCCTCCTCCTCCTCTTCTTCCATCTTGCTTCTGGAGGTAAACTGCTGGGTTCTTTCTGGAGCTCTGTGATAAATTTCAGCCCCAGGACTCAGCCTGACCCAGTTTGGGTCAGCTGTTGAGCCATGGACCAATTAGCTATGGTTAAGGAGGTAGGATCATATTCACTTCCTTCTCTGTGGTAGGGGTCAGTTACCAGAAAATCAGGGCTGGACACATGGCCCAAAATGTCTCTGTGAATGGGAAGAAGCAACAGAAAATTTATCTAGAAAGCAGAAGCTGCCATACCCATTTTTTTTTTTTTTAAAGCAGAAAACTAAAAACTAAAATAACGCCAAAAATCAACTTTGTGTTTTTGGATTCCTTTTCCACTGGTGCCAAAAATGCCAGTCAGGTTTTCTGCCACGCTGAACTTCCCTGCTGACTTCAGCTGCCCTGGTTCCCACAGTCTCTGCTGCTGTCTCGGCCAGAGAGGAATGGCGGGATGGATCCTCGGTCCAAGAGAAAACAATTCTTCTGCTGTGTTGAACCAAGGGAGACGCTTTCCTAGGAACTTGAGCAAAGAAACCCACAAGCCGTGATCAGCTGGTGGTGGGCTCCAGGGTAGAAAGGCCCTGATGTGGAGTCACGTCCTTGGTGGGTCCAGGGGCACCTGGACGAAGGGCGCAGCCTGAAGGAATGGGAGGGCAGCAACTCCCTGTGAGTGGTTGTCACTGGCCTGTGCAGAGGACTGGCCCCGGAGTCGGGGTTAAGAACAAAGCAGAGACATGAGACAGCCTTGCCTCAGAGAGAGGGAGATGGAGAGAAGCTGTCTGCTGGCATCCAGTTCCTCGTCTCCCTCACTCGGCAGTCACTCACGGAGCGTCTCTTCCTGGCCAGGTCTGTGCTAGTCACTGGGGCTGTGACTGAACAAGACAGAAGCGGCCTGCCCTATGGAGCTTGCACTTTTGTGGGGCAGAAAAACATGAAACAGAGACTCATGTGGCTAGTCAATTCATTAATCAGAAGCGTAATCACGGATGTGAATTATTGGCAAGACAAACTACTTATGAGTGCCCCAAAGGAAAAACACAGAGTGTTATGGGATGTCACTCAGCCTGGGGCCCTGCAGAGGGCTTTTCTGTTGGGACCTCACAGATAAGTAGGAGTTAGCTAGGCAAAGAGGGAAGGGGAAGAATAGTCTAGAAAGAAGAGATACGCTGTGCAAAGGCCCTGAGGCAGTAAAGAGCATGGCACATCCTAGCAACAGAGGGGAGTCTGTTGTGACTGGAGTGTCGTGCATGAGGGGAGGAGAGTATGAGATGAGATGGAAGTGGTAGGCAAGGCCATATCAGGTCACCCCTGTAGCCAAGGACAGAGTTTGGATTTTATTCCTCCACGTGCAGTGGGAAGCGTTACTTCAAGGGCTCTAAGCAGGGCTCATGTCGTGGGCAGTTCAGGAAGGTCACCCTGGAGTCTAGATGTGCTGACATGGATAAACATTCAAGACAGACCTCTAAAGGAAAAAGGCAGGTTGCCAAATGCAACACACAGAGTGATCCCATTTATGAAAAAACGAGCAAACAAAATGAGTGAAAACACATAGTCCAAGGTCTGAAAAGATTCCCGTATCCTCAACAGCACCATTTGCCCCCTCAGGGAGCAGTGGACCTGGGACTTAATGAAATTAATCCTTGCTCTGTGCCCAGTTTTGTTTGAATTTTACAGTGATGGTAAAGTTAGTGTCTATATTCCTTCTTTAATTCAATAAATGAATGAATGATTAAGTCTTGTTTTAATAAAAGCAAAGAAATGGGTGAGCTTTTCTAGAAGCAGATTCCAAGATAAAGATTTTTCGACAAGTGATTCATTACCAGGAGAAACTGGTTAAGGGAGCAAAGGAACTGGTCAGGGAAGAGGAAGAGGACAAACAAGGATGTGATTTCAGACAGCATTTTGAAGGGGGTGCAGCGTCTGCCTGAGCCCAGTGGGAACTGTGAGCTGGAAGTACAGCCTCTGAGTTGTCTGGGCCAGAGGCAAGGGAGCCAGGCTGCCACTCCCATTCTGGTCAGCCATGCCCACGGGGTAAAGCTGTGGGGTATGGAGTCAGGGCTGGAATTTAAACTCCCAGATACTTCTAGCTCTCTGGAGGGCAAAGCAGCTCTGGAAGCTATGTCCGGTTTCCCAAAGAAGGCCCTCCGGCACAGGCCATTGAAAACTCTTATCACCAGGACCCAGACCAGGGGAGACGGACACAGGAGAGGATCTGTGGGAATCTGGATTAAACATCAACATTGCCCACTACAACATTTTAAAATATTGTGTTTTTGTGTGTGTTTTAAAATATTAATTTATTCATTTGGCTTCACCGGCTCTTAGTTGTGGCATGTGGGCTCTAGTTCCCTGATCAGGGATCAAACCGAGGCCCCCTACACTGAGAGCACAGTCTTAGCTACTGGGCCACCAGGGAAGTCCCCCTTAAAATTGCTTTTTAATAGGCAATATGTGCATGAAGTATTTTCACAGAACTATTCGGCACATGTACAAGCTCGTATGTAAGTATATATTTCCTATCCTCCTTAAAAAAGCAAAACAAACAGTCGCATACTCTGTGTATTGTTTACTTTCCTTATTTCACATCTTGGAGATGGCATGATGCCAGCACATTTTAGACACACCTCATTCATTTTGGGCTTCCTGCCACTGCGGGAGATTCAGGAAACATGAGTTCAATCCCTGGGTTGGGAAAATACCTTGGAGAAGGAAATGGCAGGCCACTCTCCAGTATTCTTGCCTGGAGAATCCCATGGACAGAGGAGCCTGGTGGGTTATAGTCCATGGGGTCGAGAAGAGTCAGATGCAACTGAGTGACTGAACACATTCATATCAATGACATACAGCATTACATGTGTGCAGACTTTAAACATTTGAAGGACATTTAGATTATACCTGGGTCTTTACTACAACAAAACTGCAAGGCATATTCTTTATATATGTCTCCATGTACACATAGATCTGTAAGTGAGATTTGTAGATATAGAATTGTTTGATCCAGAGTTATATGCAGTTAAATTTCTAAAATATATATTAGCAAATTGCCTTCCATAGGCTTGATACTCAATTACACTCTCATACATTATGAAAATTCTCACAGGTCATTTATCTCTTTTTCTTGAAGTTGCTAAACTAAATCTTGGACTGCTGGAGGTCTTCGTACTTCCCACCTAGAGATTCTATAACATAAGAGGAATTGAAGGTATCATTTGAGCTCCTGGATCCAGCCATACCCGAAACTAATAATGTTATATTTTGAATCTAATCTCACTTTTCTTCAGTTTATTTGATCTAAGTTTCTGCCCCTTTCAAGAGTCTTATCCTATTTCACAGCCTCCAATACTGACACACGTGCTCCTTGAGTCTCACATATATGAAGATACTTTCACGTGTAACTCAGGGTCAATGACAAAGCTTTAACAAACCTAGACAGCATATTCAAAAGCAGAGACATTACTTTGCCGACAAAGGTCCATCTAGTCAAAGCTATGGTTTTTCCAGTAGTTATGTATGGATGTGAGAGTTGGACTATAAATAAAGCTGAGTGCCGAAGAATTGATGCTTTTGAACTGTGCTGTTGGAGAAGACTCTTGAGAGCCCCTTGGACTGCAAGAAGATCAAATCAGTTCATCCTAAAGGAAATCAGTCCTGAATATTCGTTGGAAGGGCTGATGCTGAAGCTGAAACTCCAATACTTTGGCCACCTGATGTGAAGAACTGACTCATTAGAAAAGTTCCTGATGCTGGGAAAGATTGAAAACAGGAGGAGAAAGGGTCGACAGAGGACGAGATGGTTGGATGGCATCACTGACTGGATGGACATGAGTTTGAGCAAGCTCTGGGAGTTGGTGATGGACAGGGAAGCCTGGCATGCTGCAGTGCATGGGATCACAAAGAGTTGGACATGACTGAGTGACTGAACTGAACTGAACAGGGTCAGTACTAAGAACTTGCTTGAGAACACTGGTATGTCACTTATTTTGCATAGGTAACTTTGGGGAGTCATATAAATAGGTGGATGAGATTCTGACCCCTTGAGGATGCCTTTGGAGTAGGAGGCCTCCCCCTGAATCATGGAACTAAAAGGCCTTGAATCCTCCTTTAAGGCAGAGCAAGTCAGGAGTGCCAGTCAGGAAGGTGATATTAGGCAGAGGGGAGGGGAAGGGCAGAGTTTACAATCAGTGTCCTGTAGGGTTAATTGCACAAGCTTCAGAGTTAGTGACTCTGTATAAATCCCATCTCTACCTCTTAATCTCTGTGTAGCCCTGGGTAGTTCACTTTTCCTCTCTAAACCTCAGTTTTCTCAGCTGGAAAATTGAGCTAATAATAGTGCCAATTCCATAGATTTGTTTTCAGGATTAATGAAGTAATGCACATAAGCTAAGACTCACTTCATTTCCAAGTGTTAGAACCCAAATCAAATTATCTTTAATCATAAAAGAGAATTTATTGGCTCATATAACTGAAAAATACAGGAGAAACAGCTTCAGGCATAGGTGAATCCAAGGTCTCAACTGATGTCACCAAAAACAACTCTCTAGTCTCTGCTTTCTTTTGCTCTGGCTCCGTTCCCAAATAAGCCATGCCAAATCACTTTATTTTTCACAACTGCTACTCTAGTCCAAAGCACCATTGTTTCTACCCTGGTGACTAAAACAGCCTCCCAACTGGTCTCCTTTCTTCCAACATTCCTATCCCTCACTCCTGGTCTCAACTCTACTGGATGGTCTGTAAAGAGCATGAATCAGATTTCATGACATCCCTCCCAAAACCTTCCAAAAAATTCTTGGACTAAAATCCAAACCCTTCTCTAAATCCCATCAGACTCTTCAAGGCTGGCCTCTGCCTGAACCCCTGACCTCATCTCCTGCTTCCTTTCTCTCTCACTTGACTGCACTATAAGCACACAAGTTGCTTCTTCCCATTATTTCTCATGCTGGGGGTGTTCCCTCTGCCAAGAACTTACCCCTGTGCCTTGCTCCCTAAATTAATTCAAAACTCAATTCCCTTGATCTCAACTGTCCAGGCTTCTGTCCTTACAATTCCAAGTCAAGTAAGAAAAACACAGAGCTCTCTTGCACAACAGTTTGTACACAAGTCCAAGGCTGGTTTTCATTGGCCCAAGTTGCTCTCTGGGCACATCCCTAAACCAGTCACTGTTGCCAAAGGGCTGAGACGACCTGATTGGTTAGGCTTGAGTCGCATGGCCACCTGGAGCTAATGCAAGTGTGGGCTGCCCATGAAGGAAGGCAATTCCCAGAGAAAAATTGAGGTCATGTTACCAGAAGGGTGAAGTGATGCTCTGTTGTTGTTGTTCAGTAGCCAAGTCATGTCCAACTCTTCACAACCCCATGGACTGCAGCACACCAGGCCTCCCTGTCCCTCACTGTCTCCCGTCCATCTCAATGGATGTGGACTTGGGCAAACTCAGGGAGAAGTGATGCTAGGCAGCCAAAACAACAGATGTCTCTTTTCTGTGTGTTCATAAGTGCCTGACAAATAAGTGTTTGGGGGAAAAAAGAAAAAAGCCAGCTTGCATTGCAGACAAAACTCCTCTGGGATCTTCTTCATCAATATTCATTCATTTAACAAATTTTTATTGAATCACTCAATTCCAAGCTCTGTCCTAAGGGACTCTGCTACTCTCTTAAATCAAAATGTGATAATATAATAGATTATATGGCTTGTCTAGAACAGTCCCAGGCATTCATTCAACAATATTTATTGGGCTTTTATTAACTTTGGAGAGGAGCTCAAATCACAGCTGTGAACACCATAGGTGGTCCCTCTCCTCCTGGGGTTTATATTCTAATGAAAAAAAAAAGACATATAGCCAAAGAGAACATTTAATCTCAGTGGAAGTGCATGCCATTCTTTTTTCTTTTTTTTTTTTTTAGCACAAGCCATTCTGTTTTTATTATTATTAAATTAATATATTTATTTTAATTGGAGGCTAATTAGTTTACAATGTTGTATGGTAATATTGTATGGTTTTTGCCATTTTTACAATGTATGGTTTTTGCCATACATTGACATGAATCTGCCATGGGTGTACATTTGTTCCCCATCTTGAACCCCCCTCCCACCTCTCTCCCCATCCCACCTCTTAGGGTCATCCCAGTGCACTGGCCCTGAGTGCCCTGTCTCATGCATCAAACCTGGACTGGCGATCTATTTCATATGTGGTAATATACATGTTTCAATGCTATTCTCTCAAATCATCCCGCCCTCGCCTTCTCTCACAGAGTCCAAAAGTCTATTCTTTACATCTCTGCCTCTTTTGCTGTCTCAAATATAGGGCCATCGTTTCCACCTTTCTAAATTCTAAAACGCTGTATATGGAATTTACAGCATTAATATACTGTTTTGGTGTTTTTTTTCCTGACTTACTTCACTCTGTATAATAGGCTCCAGTTTCATCCACCTCATTAGAATTGATTCAAATGCATTCTTTTTAATAGCTGAGTAATATTCCATTGCATATATGTACCACAGCTTTCTTATCCATTTTTCTGCCAATGGACATCTAGGTTGCTTCCATGTCCTAGCTATTGTAAACAGCGCTGCAATGAACATTGGGGTACATGTGTCTCTTTTAATTCTGATTTCCTCAGTGTGTATGCCCAGCAGTGGGATTGCTGGGTCGTATGGCAGTTCTATTTCCAGTTTTTAGAGGAATCTTCACACTGCTCTCCATAGTAGCTGTACTAGTTTGCATTCCCACCAACAGTGTAAGAGGGTTCCCTTTTCTCTGTACCCTCTCCAGCATTTATTGTTTGTAGACTTTTTGATAGCAGCCATTCTGACTGGTACCTCATTGTGGTGAGATGGTACCTCATTGTGGTTTTGATTTGCATTTCTTTGTTAATGAGTGATGTTGAGGATCTTTTCATGTAGGACAAGCCATTCTTAAGGCTGACACTTTCTAGGGAGAAAAAAGGAGTGGCCTGAGCCTTTTCTTTGCTGATGACCCTTTCAAATTTTTGGAACTGTGTACTTGTATTAATCATTTAAAAATATTGATCCATTATTTTCAAAAATGAATGCCATGGATTTCCCTGGTGGTCAAGTGGTTAAGAATCTGCTTGTTCATGCAGCAGACATGGGTTCAATCCCTGGTCTGGGAAGATTCCACCTGCCACAGGGAAATAAGCCTGTGTGTCACAACTACGGAGTCCACTCACCTCGAGCCAGTGCTCCGTAACAAGAGAAGCCACTGCAATGAAAAGCAATGATGAGCTAGCTCACTGCAACTAGAGAAAGCCTAATTGCAGCAGTAAGATCCAGGGCAGCCCCCCCCCCCAAATTAATAAGTTAATTAATTTTTTTAAAAAAGCAATGCCATAAGGAGATACATTGCACCCACTTTCACGAAAGTGAAACGACTGGCGGTGCCAAATGCTCAGGAGTGTGTTGAAGAACCAGAAGTCTCTCATGTTGCTGGTAAGAATGTAAAATATTATAACCATTGTAGAGAACTATTTGGCAGTTTCGTATAAAATTAAACCTACAACAACCTTATGACCCAGAAATTCCTCTCCTAAGAAATAAAAAAAGCAGGTCCACAAAAAATTGTGATGTTCATAGTTTAATAATTGCCACCAACTGAAAACAACCCCAAAGACCATCAACAGAGAAACGAATAAACAAAGCATGCTATGGCTATATAATGAAATACTACTCTTCAAGGAAAAGAAACAAATTACTAATCATACAACATATCTGAATCTCAAGAAGAATACACTGAATGAAAGAAGTCAGACTCAGAAAAGTCATACTGTATGCTTTAATTTATATGAAGTTCTAGAACTGGCAAAACTTCTCCAGGTTAATTGTAATAGGAACAGTGGTTGTGGGCGGTGACAGATGCTCTTCATTGGGAAGGGAATTTCCTGTGGAGTTCTCTGTCTCCACAGTGTTCTCTGTCTTGATAGAGGTGTAAGTTACAGAGATGTTTCCATTTTGTCAAAACTCATGGAACTGCGTGTTTAAGTTCTGTCTGTGCGTTTCATTCGCCGTAAATTATACCTCAATTTAAAAAGAAAGTAGGTGCAAGTATCTGAGTTGAGGAAGCTACTGCCTACTATGGAAATGTGTGACAGGGTAACTCCAGGAGCTTGTAGGTGTTTAAGAGAGATCAGGGAAGGCCCTTACTGAGAAAGTGTGGTTTCAAAGACCTGAGGAAGGTGAGAAGAAATGAAGGAGGTGAACTTAACACACATATGTCAGCTTTTATCAGTGGAGCCCTTCCAAAGCCAAGCATCTAACATTCATTTTGTGTCTGCAGCTTTCATAATCGTGTTTTCGCAGTTAATCTCCCAAGTGTTCCTTCAACATCAGCCTTCTGGTTCCCATTGTACAAATGAGCAAACTGAGGGCTTCCCTGGTGGCTCAGTGGTCAAGAATCCGCCTGCCAATGCAGGAGATGCCTGTATGATCCCTGGCTGGGGAAGATCCCCTGGAGAAAGAAAGGCAACACAGTATTCTTTCCTGGGAAACCCCATGGACAGAGGAGCCTGGTGGGCTACAGTCCATGGGGTCACAAAGAGTGGGACACAACTTAGCGACTACACAACAACAAACCTGAGGTTCACACCAACAACCGGGACGTGGTGGGAGCCAGGTTCTAGGGCTGCATATTGAGTATCACGGTCCTGAAAGAGGAACCGTGAAGTCCAGGTTGGGAGGGCAGGAGCAAAGGAATGTTCTCTGAACAAAAGAAGAGCGGCTGGGCGGGCGCAATCGCACCTCTCATCTCCCCAGGCGCCAACCTCCAACTCTGCTGGGAGACTGGGGTGGGGGTGGGGGCGCCAAGGGTCTGGTTCCATTCCGCTGAGTCAGCGCCTACCAAGACCCGGGCGAGCTGGCTCATGAACAAAGGGAATCAGTGGGGCTGAGAGGCGGGGCGCAAGCCTTGGGAGGAGCAGGGTGGAGGCGGGGGGCGGGGCTCAACTCCGGGGAAAGGGGCGGTGCTCAGAGGGGCCCAGAGTCAGGAAGAGGTGCTCCACGAAGGGTGAGGCTGCAGGCGGGGCCCGAGCTCAGGGAGTGTCAGTCCAGGAGGGACCAAGGGGTGGGAGGTGTCAGGCTGGAGGGGGCGCAATGGGCGGACGAGGACCGACGCCGTGTTTGAGCGCCCGCGGCCCCAGAAGTTTCCAGGAAGCCGCTCGCTCTGCAGCCCCACCTGCTGGTCTCCGCCAGACTCTGCCGGTCCTGTGGATCTGCAGGTCTGATCCACCGAGGCCTGGAGGAAATCCTTTGTCTGCATTTTCTTCTGTAGCATGACTATGGCCTATCTTGTTTCTCAGGGTCTTTGGAGAGTGGATTGGGAGGATGGAAGTGAAAAGGAAGGCTTGTTGTCAGCCTCTTCACCAACACACATTTTGAATACTTGCTAGGAAGAATTGTATTAATAGCTGTACTAATAACTTCACACGCAATTTCCACTTTTCCACACACCAATCCATAGAATAGGTGGTGGTGTTGGTAGCCATGCGTTCTGGGAAACAAACTCACTCAGAAGGACAATGCAGATAGTGGAGTGCACTTTATTACACCGGTGGGCCCAAGGCAGAATCTCCTCTTGGCCAAGGACCCCGACCAGCATTTGTGAAAATCTTTTATACCCCATGTGTACATGTCTGAACCCACCACTCCAAATTCCTTGAGACTTACATAAACCAAGGAAAATACAATCCCAATAACCCCATCATTCACGTGCTATGTGCTCATGTGCTCAAACAGTCAAACAATTAGCCAATAATCGATAAACCCGAGGTTAAACTCTGATAGACACAGAAAAATTTATGGCCTGTTTGGAGGAAGGGGTGATTAGTGTGTGTTTTCTCTTAGGCGATGAGTAACCTAGATACGATCTTCAAGGTTTCCCTGTCTGGAGGGGGTCCTATCCTTCTGTTATTGTTTTCATAGGCACTAAACACAGAGTTCAGAGTCCATTGGAAAGGTGGCCGAGCATGATCAGGCCTAAGATGGAGTCCAGGCCCTATGAATTCCTTCTTCAGTATTATCATCCTATTTTACAGCTGAGAAGACTGAGGCTCAGAAGCGTTGATACGACTTGCCCGGATTAACACAACTAGTAGGTGGTAGAAGCACTTCAACCTGGGGTCTGACTTAGTATTTTGAGAGTCTTTCTTACCCTGAAGCTGGTGCTTTGAACCACCGTTTAATTACTGCCTAATTATTTTATTCACTAATTTATTCACTTTGATTTCTTTCAAAAAATAGTTATTGATCACCTGCTCTGTATTGGTCGTATATTGAGTATAAGGTATGCAGTGACGAGTTTACAGTTTGTACACAAATAAGGCTTACAGTCTAATCGGAAAACAGTGAACAACTGATGGCAAAACGAATTACCCAGTTAAAATTGTGGTATGTACTTTGGTGGAAAAGTATGGGGAACTATAAGAGAGATGTCTTCTGGGAGATGAGGGCCTGTGATGTGTCATGGATGCTTAGTCGCTAAGTCGTATCCAACTCTTCCCGACCCCGTGGACTGTAGCCTGCCAGGCTTCTCTGTCCGTGGGATTTTCCAGGCAAGAATACTGGTGTGGGTTGCCATTTCCTTCTCCAAGGGGATATTCCTGGCCCAGGGATCAAGCAGCAGTCTTCTGTCTCCTCAATTAGCAGGAAGATTCTTTACCACTGAGCCACCTGGGAAGCCAGGTTCATGCTAAACGATTTATGATTTGACTTGGGTCTCCTGCCCCCTTAAAATCTAGCTCAGGGGGCTTCCCTGGTGATCCAGTGGTTAAGACTAGGTGCTTCCAGTGCAGGGGGCACAAGTTCGATCCCTGGTGGGGGAACTAAGGTCCCACAGGCTGCAGTGGTGCAGCCAAAAAAAAAAGTCTTTATCAAACTTGTTTGAACGTTGTGTTAACCAGGATTCTAGCAGTTACAAGTGACAAAACTTACCACAAACCAAAGTAAGCATTGCTTTGTCACATTCTGGATTAAGAGCACATTAACAAGTATTGATTCAGCTCCTGCCCCCTCATATGTTGGGGGACAGGCACATGGATGTACAACTTATTCACTCAACAAATATTTGCTGAGCTTTTGTTATGTGTTAGGTAAAACTATCTGGTGACCCTATTCTTGCCCCCATGGGAATTTACTGTCCGGTGGGGCAACTAATAACAAACACTAAATACAAATGAGCATATAATTATACTTGTGAGTAGTGCTAGGAAGAAGATCAGAGTGGTCCAAAAGCCTCTAAGCAGAGATCTTTGCCTCGTCTGGAAGGTCAGAGGAGACCTTCCTCTCCCAGAGGAATGTTTGATGTGACATTTGAAGGATTCATAGGTTAAGTAGGAAAAATAAGAGATAGTGCATTTTAGACCGAGAAACCTGCATGTGCAAAGGTCCTGGGGTAGAAGGCAGCATGGTGATATCAAGGACTTGAAAGAAGGTCGTTGTGGGGCACTCAAACAAGAAGGAGGATTGGCATGAGATGAGGAGGAAGAGGTCATTAGAGGCTGGTGGATTTTCTCAGAGCTTACAGTTTGAAGAAACAGGGGCTGTGCACAGAGGCTACCATTTTTTGTGTGTTTGAATCAAATGTGGTGATGTGTGAAAGGCATAACAGTGCCTGACATACAGCAGACACTCAACGAATGGTAGCTTCTAATACTGTTCCCCTGAACTGTGAATTTGTAGAAGTCAGGGGTTGTATCCATTTCTTCTCAGTTTACAGCCCCTCTATGGAGAAAGAGGACTCAGCAAATGTTTGTGAACCAAGCTAAAAGAGGAAGGTATAGGCCTTGACCAGGAAGCAGGAATAGACATTACTGATTTTTGGAAAGGCTGGTGGAAAACTGAAGGGGGGTTGCACCATAATGATCATTTGTGAATTGGCTCCCCAGCATCCATCCCCTCTGATTTTCATTTGGAGATCTATCATTTCGAGGGAAGTGCCCTTCCCACTGACTCAGTGCGGTGAGGATGGGGCTACATTCACAGCATCAGGGATGAAGTGAGTACAGGAATGGCTTGACCAATCTTTGTATCCATTCTCTTCGTTGTGGTGATTGGCTCATGTATGGGCACATGACATACATTTGTCCAATCGGAATGGGTTTTGGGAGTTACAGTGATCTAGTGCGGATGGGGCTGGAACGTCTCCCCAGTATGAGGGCCTTTCTGAAGGCTGAGCCAATCTAGAGTCCTTGTCACTGAGAGATGAAGAGGGAGAAATCAGTCTGGGAAGGGCCTGGATGTGGGTTCACCCTGACTTCAATGAGGAGACAAGTGAGCTCCATGCTGCGTCTTTTTTGACCCACAGCATGGACACACGCACACGTGGTGGAGACAAGAGTTCCCAGTAGGAGAGGAGCAGGAAGTGGAGATGTGAGAGCTGAGACAGTTGCAGAGACGTTCATGATAACAATTTTGTAGAGAATGGCCTGGGTCCTTGAGTAACTGCAGGGAGCAGAGCTGCCACCTACCTGGATGATTCACATGGGGACTGTAATGTGAGAAAGACATTGTGTTCCTTAAGCCACTGTGTTGTTGGGTCTCTATGTAAGAGCT
The DNA here is from genome assembly GCF_055505025.1 of Bos grunniens. Taxonomy (NCBI): domain Eukaryota; kingdom Metazoa; phylum Chordata; class Mammalia; order Artiodactyla; family Bovidae; genus Bos; species Bos grunniens. The sequence continues at coordinate 14,579,554 of NC_141166.1, forward strand.
GTCTGGCTTGGCACCAACTGATTCATTCTTCCTGATACCCAGCAACCTCCTTCTCATCCTTTGAAACTCAGCTCAAATGTCCCCTCCTCCAGGAAGTCTTCTCTGAACTCATCCAGAAGAGTGATCAGTTCTCCCTGCTCCGTGTTTCAAGGTTGTGTTTCTCTCTCTCTCTTTTTTGCTGTTGTTTTGTTTATTTCTTTTTAATTGAAGGATAATCACTTTATAACATTGGTTTGATTTCTGCCATACATCAATGAACAAGGTTGTGTTTCTAAGTCCCTTTCTCCACGCCTCCATCACAGGCCACATCTGATTCTGATGTGCTCCGGTTTTGGAGAGGGTGCCTACCCTGTTGGATTGTGACCCCTTAAGGGCTGAGATTATGAACCCAGATTGTGATTTGACTCATCCATTCATATATCTGTAGAGGTCCACACACTTGCAGGCTGTTTGCAAAATCCTGGGAGATGCAGTGTAGGGATGGGACTTGGAATTTGAGCCCCTGTTCCTGCTTAATTAGTTGAGCTCATGGAAGCATCTCCATCTTGTTCTCCTGTCTCTGGTACTCATTTTGTTAGACCAGATCTAGAACTCAGCCTTGTTCTCTGACTTCCACAAATCCCCCCTCACACAGGCCTTTGTGTGGGTAGCAGATTTTACTAAAGATTTGATGAGCGTGGGAGGAGGGTTTTAATATCTAAAGTTGGTTCTTATTTTATTCTTTTTCAGCAACTTGTGAATTTCCTTAGTAAGATTTGTAGCAATTTGTCATTATTTTGTTTATCTGTCTTTTTACTTTTTGTGTGTTCGTTTTCTTCCCCTATGATGTTGTAATAAGGACTGATCTTGCTCATCATCCTGTTTATAGTGCTCAGGCCTGGTAGGCAGTAGACTGACCTCAGTTGAATGAATGAATGAATGTGAATTTGGACATCTGTCTGAAAAGCTCTTCCACCATGGGGAGATTTTCATCCAGCTCACCCCCTCCAGTTTTTCCAGGCCTTTTCCTGTTTCTCATTTTTTTTTTTTTGTATCAGTTTGTCCCCCAACATTCTTCTCACCCTGTATGTGGAAAATGTTCTATTCTTTCTAGCCCCTACTCCTAAACCCATCGCAAATCTAACCCCCTAAGGCATTCAGAAACAAGACATCTTTTATATAAGGATATCTCCACTTCTTAAGACACAGCCATGATTTTAAGTTTCCTCTAGCATGACCATTTCATCCCTAGTACCCTGTACAGGGCCTGGCACAGTAGAAGCTGAGGCTATACACATGTGTGTTAAATTCAAGGGAATGGAGAGACTTTAGATGGTGTGACAGACTAAAGACGGCCACAATTTCTTTGCCAGTCCTCTTGTTAAGAGATAGGGTTAGTGGTTCCCCTTCTTGAATGTCGACCAGCCAGTGGCTATTTTGACCAATGGATTATAGTGGAAGACATGCTGTACCAGTTCCAAACCTAGCTTTTATGAAGACTGGCAGTGCCACCTTGGGTTTTTGAAGCTCTGAATCACCCTGTGAAACTCCAGTGATTCTGCTGGAGAGACCATGTGGAGAGGCCCTGAGACAACAGGGAGATGGGCCCAGTTGAGCTCAGTCTTGTTGCTGATGCCATCCAGACAGCAAGCATGTGAGGGCAGCCTTGTGGGTGCCTAGGACTCTCAGACCAAACTCATCACCCGTTAACTACTGTTGCCCAGTAACTATGGTTGGTGCCATGGAGCAGAATAACCCACCCAAATCCTTGATCCCCGCCCCAAGTTGTGAGATATATTAAAATGTTTTAAGCTACAACATTTTGAGTTGATTTGTTAGGCAGCAATAGGTCACTGGAACAGAGGGAGCAAGCCCCTTGGGGAGCCAGGCCAAGGATGCTGGCTGGGCCACCAGCAGGACTCAGAAGGGTGGGCAGGTGACACTCTGGTGGGAAAAGGAAAGCAAAGAGAGCTTCATTTGCACTCTAATGGGGCTGTGGCTGGAGGAACAGGTAGTCAGTGGCCACCTCACCTCTCCCTGGCTGGCCCAAGCTTAGAGAGTCCTTGATGGTCCTTGGCATTGACCTCAGAGTGGAGGTGTCAACGTACCTTGTACTGATGACATGGGTCAGAAAAGCTACATATATAGAGGTCCTACTCAGTGCCAGGCACAGTGATGCATGGGTCCTTATAAACCCAGTACAACCCAGAGAGAGAGATGCGTCTATATAAGTAAAACTAAGGCTTGGAGAGGGTAAGTGAGCTGCCCAGGGACAGAGCTGGGGTTGGATTCTACGCTGTCTATTCCAAAGCTCCAGCTATGGCACTGTGACCTGGCCACATTAGAGGGGTCAGAGGGATTTGAGGACCTCATTGTGGTAGTGGTGACCACAGCTCCCAGGGGTGTGACATGTGCATTCACCCAGGAGACGAGGCTGTGTTGCCCCCTGCCAGGATGAGGGTTTTTAAGTTTTTTCCATGGAAAAGAAGGTGGGGGATGTTGGGGAGCCCAGGTTCCCTAAAACCCAGGGAATTAGGCCAGTAATTCTTACCATGCTGCAGGACCCAGGCAAAGAGGCAGGATCTCTGCCCGCAGGAGAACAGGGCATTAGAGTGGGAAAACAGGAGTCCAGTCACGGGCTGGGTGGCCCGGCGAAGGAAAGGGCCCTCTGCCTCACCGAACCTCAATTTCCTCGTTTGTAGAAGGGAATAACCACAGTATCCGCCCTGCTATTCTTTCACTCATTCATTTATTCATTCGTTCATTCTCTCACTTACTCAACAAGCACCTACTGAGCACCGACAGGACCAGGCTGGATGCAGCAGTGTGCCAGTGACATCCAGACCCCTGGCCAGTGCTTGCAGTCATGGAATGGGGACAGATGATGGTCCTCAGACCCGGAACAGCTCCTTTTCCATCTGGGAGCTCTCTTTTCACTTCCGGGCAACGGCAGTGCTTATCACAGTGGAGGCTCAGAGATACTTCCTGGGGCCTCTGGGTGCAGGCCACAGGGAGGTGAGCAGAACTTGGGATGGAGAGGAGGCAGAAATGGATGGTGGCTGATTCTCAAGGCCAAGTCCTGCGACAGTGAAATGGGTCCTCTGCCCGTGGCCATCTCAGGAGGGCGGGCTGGGCTGCAGAGGCAGATGGAGGAAGACTGGGTCTGGCTGGTTGAGGGGGCCTCTGGGAGCCCCTCTGGGGTTCGGAACTGAGATTCAGGTCCTACCAGACTGCTCCAGAGTGTGGTCTGTCAAGGAGGCCTCAGGCCACCCCAAAATAGAGTGAGTTCTTTCCCTGTGTAGTTTTTACAATTTCCAAAGCTCTTACCCTTTATGGCCTGAAAATATACATTAAGAGGGTCATTTTCCAGATGGGAATATTGAGGCTCAGACCAGCGGCTGGCTTGTCTAAAGTGATCCATTAAACTGAGACAAGAACTCACCTTCCTGGTCCCCTAGTGCTCTGTCTCACCCTGACTCCTCTCCTCTCCCTATTGACCTTCTCCCCGTGCAGTCCCATTGACCCCAGCTCCCCATCTACCTTCTCCTTGGGGCCCTGAGCACCCCCGCCATCCCCATCCATGGTGATTCAGGAGCTGCCATCTTTCAGGAAGTGGGGAGATGCGAGGGAAGAGCAGGCGTGCAGGCTGGAGTGCAATCCTACCTCCTCACACTCACCCCAGGCAGGCAGAGAGGACACCTTCTGTGCCTGGAGGCCAGGGGGCGGAACTCACGCTGCATCTCTCATTTTCAGGAGCACCTGTGATCCTCAGAGAACCCTGCCTGGTGAGGAATTTTACAAGTGAGGGATTTTTATCAAGAAATGATAAGACATGACTAAGATTTCCCAGTTAGCAGGTGCCAGAGCCAGGACACTAACCCTGGTCTGGTTCTGCATAACCCTGGTTATTCTGCAGAGCCCTTTCTGAGTCTGGTGCCAAGAGAGGGAGGGTGGTGTCTGGGCAGCAGGATGGTCAGGCATTCGCGGGGGAAGTGGGAGTCCAGGGGTCTGGAGGCAGTGTAGATATGGCACCAGCCAGTAGGTGTCGCTGTGACAGCCGTGCTCCCCAGAGTTCCACCCGGAAGGAGGCAGAGTGAAAGCACGCAAAAGCAAGATTAGGATTTTTGTGAAAACAAGCAAGAGACAGCAAGGGTAAAACAGGGGCTATACCTCTACTGGAGATGGTGGGGAGGATGAACAACATCACTCATGAGGAGTCCAGCCAGGCGTTCAACAAGCAGGCGTCGTCCCCCTTTACCACCTGTGCAATCTTAATTTCTCTGTGGCTCAGTTTCCCCATCCACCAAATGGGAATTACAGCAGCTGCCTCACAGGCTCTCTGTGAGGATTAAGGGAGTTGATGTAACCCCGGCACACGTAAGGGCTCAGTGAGGTTTAGTGTTGGCTATATTCCTCCTGTCAGTAGCATCCTCTCCTGTTGGGCCTCACAGCTTTATTTCCCACGACCCTCACAAACCCCACCAGTCACACTGAGGACCCTCCATACACACAAGAGCAGGAAGCCAAGAATGTGGACAGAAATGCATATAAGGTGTACTCACCCGGAGGGTGAGGGACTTTGGAAGTCCTTATCCTTGGCAGGTGACATACTATGTCTAGAAAACCCTAAAGATGCCACACCAAAACTACTAGAACGGAAACATGAATTCAGCAAGGTAGAAGGATACAAGATTAACATACAGATGGACTTCCCTGGTGGCATACTGGATAGGAATCTGCCTGCCAGTGCAGGCAACACAAGTTCAATCCTTGGTCCAAGAAGATTCCACATGGGTGGAGCAACTAAGCCCGTAAGCCACAACCACTGAGCCTGAATTCTAGGGCCCTTGAACTGCAACCACTGAGCCCTTGCACCCAGAACCTGTTCTCCACAACAAGAGGTCAGTGCAGTGAGACCTGAACATTGCAACGAAGAGTAGCCCCCACTTGCCACAACCAGAGAAAACCCACACACAGCAACAAAGACCCAGCACAACCAAAAAAAAAAAGATTAACATACAGAAATCTATTGCATTTCTTTACACTAATAATGAAATATCAGAAAGGGATAATAAAAACAAAATCCCTTTAAAAATCACATTAAAAAAAAAAAAGCAAACAGGAATAAACCTGACCAAGGAAGTGAAAGGTTTATATACTGAGAACTATAAGATAGTGTTAAAAGAAATTAAAGATGACTCCCGGGTAGCTCATACAGTAAAGAAACTGCCTGAAATGTGGGCAACCTGGGTTCGATCCCTGGGTTGGGAAGATCCCAGAGAAGGAAATGGCAACCCACTCCAGTATCCTTGCCTGGGAAATCCCATGGACGAAGGAGCCTGATGGGCTACAGTCCATGGGGTCACAAAGAATCGGACATGACTGAGCAACTAATGCTTTCATAGAAATGGAGAGAGATCCCATGCTCTTGGATTGGAAGAATTAATATTGCTAAAATGGCCATAGTGAACTTCCCTGGTGGTTCAGTGGTTAAGATCAGTCTGCCAATGGTGGAGACAGAGATTCCATCCTTGATCTGGGAAGATTCCGCATGCCGGGGGGCAACTAAGCCCGTGCACCACAGCTACTGAGCTGGAGCGTTAGAGTCCATGAGCCACAACCACTGAAGCCCACGTGCCTTAGACCCTGTGCTCTGCAGCAAGAGAAGCCTCTGCAATCAGAAGCCTGTGCAACACAATGAAGAGTAGCCTCTGCTTTCTCTGGCAACTAGACAAAGGCCATACACAGCAATGAAGACCTAGCACAGACAAAAGTAATTAAGATAAGATCATTAAAACATCAAATTGTTTGCTTCCTAAAAAAATAAAAATGACCATAGTACTCAAAGCAATATACAGGTTTAATGCAATCCTTATCCATGTCCTTATCTATGAAACGGTGACATTAGCAGCGAATGAGCCATTGACACAAGTGAAACCTCGAGTCCAGTGCCTGGCACGGTAGCTGCAGGACTTGGTGCTGGTGCTAGAGGCTTGGGAATCCCCGGTCTCTTATAATCACCAACCATTTGTGATTCTTAATCTGATATTTGGGAGCCTCTGTAGCAGATTGGGGTCCTTGTGACCTCGCAGTATTTCTGAAAGCCAGAGAACCATCTCGTACTGAAATGGGAAGAGGTCATCAAGCTGATAAAGGATCCAGTGCTCCAGGAGGTCATGTGGTGAGTCCTGCCCCACAGAGCTGGGACAGCTGCCTTGAGTAGTTGGGAAACAAATTATGAATCAATGCTCTCTTTTAAAAAAAAATCAGGTGAGGATGAGTATGGTAATTTCAAAAGTCTGGAGCCACTGATGTAGCTTCATTCCTCCCTTCTCCCCAGGGCCATTGTCTGGGCAGAAACACTAACGCCCTAGTTTGGAGCCTGAAGATCCCAGTCTCGGAAGCAGCCCATCATTTGATGAGACAAGGGTCAGGAGGTGTCATTTTCGTGTTATGATGGAAAGGAACTAACATTTATCTGGGACCTTCTATATGTCAAGTGCGTTACAGGTATTCTCATTATCACAATAAACCTTTCAGATACTGCGCCATTTTACACATGAGAAAAAATGAGGCTCAAGTTAAGTGATTTACCCAAGTCTCACTCATCCCTCCTTGATGACTTAACTCACTTTATTTCTTCTGTCTAGAGAGGCAGTTCCCCGCTGAGGGCAATGTCGCCCCGCAGGGATATCTGGCAATTGTCACTACTGAGGGTGGGGCTACATCCCGCGAGTGGAGCCCAAGGCCACTGCTGAACATCCTACAGTGTACGGGATAGCTTCCCAAGGCAAGGAAGCACCTGGCCCCAAGTTCAGACGGTAAAGAATCTGCCTGCAGTGCAGGAGACCCAGGTTCGATCCCTCGGTTGAGAAGAGCCTCTGGAGGAGGGCATTTGGCAACCCACTTCAGTATTCTTGCCTGGAGAATCCCATGGACAGAGGAGCCTGGCGGGCTACAGTCCATGGGGTTGCAGAGAGTCGGACACGACAGAGCAACTAACACTACTACTATTAGGTTGAAATGATGTGGAGCTGGAGAAACTCTGATCTAGAGAAATCCAGGCGCTTCCCTCTGGGTCACTCCAGGAGGCCCTCCTTGAGTCCCCGCTGGGAGAGGTTGCCCCTCCTCACCACCCCTGCAGCCACTGTCTGTCCTAATAGGTGCTGATCATGCTGCCTCGAATCAGAGCTTTCAGTAAATGGTGCTGGATTGATAATCAATAAATGCTTGTTGGCTTAACACACAAGACAAGGCACTGCCTGTCTATTAACTCCTTGCTTTAATTAGACTGGCAATTCCTAGCATTTTAGGACTGGAAAGAAATACCCCGAGGCCTCTTTGTTCTGGCCATCCTAACTGAGCACTACCATCCCTCACCTGGATTGTCTTGATAGCATCTGACCTGGTCTCCATGCTCCAGTCCTTGACCTCTTACAGTGTATTCTTCATACAGTATCCCAAGGGATTCTTCCTAGTTCTATAGTTTCCCATCTCAGATCAGAAACTAAAGCCCTTATGGTGTTGTTCAAGCCAATACAGTGTCAGACATTCACACCCTTATCTCTCTGACTTTGTCTCCTCCCACTCTCCCCTTTCCTTGCTTTGAGCCACACTAGCCTCCTTCGGCCCGGAGGAGCAACCCCCACGCCCGAGGCCAGGGGCGGTGGCCGGGAGGACCAACCCCACGTCCAAGGAGCCGTGGCTGCGCGGGCGCAGGAGGGCCTAGAGGAGCTATCCCACGTTGAAGGTCAGGAAGGGCAGCGGTGAGGAGATACTCCTCGTCCAAGGTAAGGAGCAATGGCTGTGCTTTGCTGGAGCAGCCATGAAGAGATACCCTATGCCCAAGGTAAGAGAAACCCAAGTAAGACGGTAGGTGTTGCAAGAGGGCATCAGAGGGCAAATACACTGAAACCATACTCACAGAAAACTAGTCAATCTAATCACACTAGGACCACAGCCTTGTCTAACTCAATGAAACTAAGCCATGCCCATGTGGCCACCCAAGATGGGCGGGTCATGGGGGAGAGATCTGACAGAATGTGGTCCACTGGAGAAGGGAATGGCAAACCACTTCAGTATTCTTGCCTTGAGAACCCCATGAACAGTATGAAAAGGCAAAATGATAGGATACTGAAAGAGAAACTCCCCGGGTCAGTAGGTGCCCAATATGCTACTGGAGATCAGTGGAGAAATAACTCCAGAAAGAATGAAGGGATGCTGCCAAAGCAAAAACAATACCCAGCTGTGGATGTGACTGGTGATAGAAGCAAGGTCTGATGCTGTAAAGAGCAATATTGCATAGGAACCTGGAATGTCAGGTCCATGAATCAAGGCAAATTGGAAGTGGTCAAACAAGAGATGGCAAGAGTGAATGTTGACATTCTAGGAATCAGTGAACTGAAATGGACTGGAATGGGTGAATTTAACTCAGATGACCATTATATCTACTATTGTGGGCAGGAATCCCTCAGAAGAAATGGAGTAGCCGTCATGGTCAACAGAAGAGTATGAAATGCAGTACTTGGATGCAATCTCAAAAGTGACAGAATGATCTCTGTTCATTTCCAAGGCAAACCATTCAATATCACAGTAATCCAAGTCTATGCCCCAACCAGTAACGCTGAAGAAGCTGAAGTTGAATGGTTCTATGAAGACCTACAAGACCGTTTAGAACTAACACCCAAAAAAGATGTCCTTTTCATTATAGGTGACTGGAATGCAAAAGTAGGAAGTCAAGAAACACCTGGAGTAACAGGCAAATTTGGCCTTGGAATACGGAATGAAGCAGGGCAAAGATTAATAGAGTTTTGCCAAGAAAATGCACTGGTCATAGCAAACACCCTCTTCCAACAACACAAGAGAAGACTCTATACATGGACATCACCAGATGGTCAACACTGAAATCAGATTGATTATATTCTTTGCAGCCAAAGATGGAGAAGCTCTATACAGTCAACAAAAACAAGACCAGGAGCTGACTGTGGCTCAGACCATGAACTCCTTATTGCCAATTTCAGACTGAAATTGAAGAAAGTAGGGAAAACCACTAGACCATTCAGGTATGACCTAAATCAAATCCCTTATGATTATACAGAGGAAGTGAAAAATAGATTTAAGGGCCTAGATCTGATGGATAGAGTGCCTGATGAACTATGGAATGAGGTTCGTGACATTGTACAGGAGACAGGGATCAAGACCATCCCCATGGAAGAGAAATGCAAAAAAGCAAAATGGCTGTCTGGGGAGGCCTTACAAATAGCTGTGAAAAGAAGAGAAGTGAAAAGCAGAGGAGAAAAGGAAAGATATAAACATCTGAATGCAGAGTTCCAAAGAATAGCAAGGAGAGATAAAGAAAGCCTTCTTCAGCGATCAATGCAAAGAAATAGAGGAAAACAACAGAAGATACCAAAGGAACATTTCATGCAAAGATGGGCTCGATAAAGGACAGAAATGGTATGGACCTAACAGAAGCAGTAGATATTAAGAAGAGGTGGCAAGAATACACAGAAGAACTGTACAAAAAAGATCTTCATGACCCAGATAATCACGATGGTGTGATCACTGACCTAGAGCCAGACATCTTGGAATGTGAAGTCAAGTGGGCCTTAGAAAGCATCACTACGAACAAAGCTAGTGGAGGTGATGGAATTCCAGTTGAGCTATTCCAAATCCTGAAAGATGATGCTGTGAAAGTGCTGCACTCAATATGCCAGCAAATTTGGAAAACTCAGCAGTGGCCACAGGACTGGAAAAGGTCAGTTTTCATTTCAATCCCAAAGAAAGGCAATGCCAAAGAATGCTCAAACTACCGCACAATTGCACTCATCTCACACGCTAGTAAAGTAATGCTCAAAATTCTCCAAGCCAGGCTTCAGCAATATGTGAACCACGAACTTCCTGATGTTCAAGCTGGTTTTAGAAAAGGCAGAGGAACCAGAGATCAAATTGCCAACATCTGCTGGATCATGGAAAAAGCAAGAGAGTTTCAGAAAAACATCTATTTCTGCTTTATTGACTGTGCCAAAGCCTTTGACTGTGTGGATCACAATAAACTGTGGAAAATTCTGAAAGAGATGGGAATACCAGACCACCTGACCTGCCTCTTGAGAAATCTGTATGCAGGTCAGGAAGCAACAGTTAGAACTGGACATGGAACAACAGACTGGTTCCAAATAGGAAAAGGAGTTCGTCAAGGCTGTATATTGTCACCCTGTTTATTTAACTTATATGCAAAGTACATCATGAGAAATGCAGGACTGGAAGAAACCCAAGCTGGAATCAAGATTGCTGGGAGAAATATCAGTAACCTCAGATATGCAGATGACACCACCCTTATGGCAGAAAGTGAAGGGGAACTCAAAAGCCTTTGATGAAAGTGAAAGTGGAGAGTGAAAAAGTTGGCTTAAAGCTCAACATTCAGAAAACAAAGATCATGGCATCCAGGCCCATCACTTCATGGGAAATAGATGGGGAAACAGTGTCAGACTTTATTTTTCTGGGCTCCAAAATCACTGCAGATGGTGACTGCAGCCATGAAATTAAAAGATGCTTACTCCTTGGAAGGAAAGTTATGACCAACCTAGATAACATATTCAAAAGCAGAGACATTACTTTGCCAACAAAGATTCATCTAGTCAAGGCTATGGGTTTTCCTGTGGTCATGTATGGATGTGAGAGTTGGACTGTGAAGAAGGCTGAGCACCTAAGAATTGATGCTTTTGAACTGTGGTGTTGGAGAAGACTCTTGAGAGTCCCTTGGACTGCAAGGAGATCCAACCAGTCCATTCTGAAGATCAGCCCTGGGATTTCTTTGGAAGGAATGATGCTAAAGCTGAAACTCCAGTACTTTGGCCACCTCATGCGAAGAGTTGACTCATTGGAAAAGACTCTGATGCTGGGAGGGTTTGGGGGCAAGAGGAGAAGGGGACGGCAGAGGATGAGATGGCTGGATAGCATCACTGACTTGATGGACGTGAGTCTCAGTGAACTCCGGGAGTTGGTGATGGACAGGGAGGCCTGGCGTGCTGCGATTCATGGGGTCACAAAGAGTCAGATGCAACTGAGCGACATATCTGATCTGAGCCTCCTTGCTTCCTTCTAGTATTCGGGCTTCTACTTCAGGGCCTTTGTACTTGCTATTCCCTTTGTCTTCTAACTTCTTCAGGTATTTTATCAAAACAATTTCTCAGGCACTTCCCTGACGGTCCAGTGGTTAAGACTCTGCACTCCCAATGCAAGGAGTGTGGGTTTGATCCCTGGTCACTTGGGGAACCAAGATCCCACATGCCATACAGTGCATGGCCAGGGGGAAGAAACCTTTCTGATGGACTTGATGTCCAATTTAAAACCAGAATTGATCCCTATCCTGCCTTCCCTGCCCTGCCCTCTTTTGCTCCACGACAATTATCTGACAAACCATATAATTTACTGCTCTGCCTTTGTGTGTATCCTCCCATAGATTCCCCTCAGGAGAGCAGTGATTATGTCCTGCTTTGTTCACTTCATATCCCCAGTGCCTGGTACACAGTAAATTCTTAATCAATATTTGAAGAATGAATTCAGATGCTCGGGTCTCAGTGAATTGGAATCTGGTACATGAGTGGAGCCCAGAAATCTGTATTTTAAAAACACACCCCAAGTACAGGTAGGGTGGAGAAGTCCCATCCCAGAACGTCAGCAGTAAAGAAACCCAGGAGTATTCTGCCAAGTCCAGTTCTCTCATGTCATGACGAAGTCGCCAAGGCCAGAGGTGGGGAGGAGGGGCCCCAGGTCCCAGGGTGAGGAGAGGGCAGAGGGGAATCTCAAACTTCAGTATTGGAAGGCCAACACAGGGCTCTCTCTGCACCTCGTCGGCCTGGACCTCATCAGACTGGTATCAGGGGAATCGCTGAGTCTGAGACTTGGGGCACGGTGTGGTCCCCAGCTCAGGTGGTGGTGGGCAAACTCAGACCTGTCTTTGCTCAAACTAACCTAGTGGTGAAGTTGTCAGTGTTAAAGTTCAAGAGTTGATCCTACCTTTTGACATGATTAACCCATTTTTAAAAAAATTTAAGACTGTAACAAGTATTAACAAATGAAATTTAAACTTTAGAGGTCTTAGAGTAGAGTTCTGCGGGGGATGGCAGGCATAATTTGGGTAGGCCTTCCATGACCCTGGTAGCTCAGACGGTAAAGTGTCTGCCTACAATGCAGGAGACCCAGGTTCGATCCCTGGGCCGGGAAGATCCCCTGAAGGAAAGCAACCCACTCCAGGACTCTTGCCTGGAAAATCCCATGGACTGAGCAGCCTGGTAGGCTACAGTCCATGGGGTCGCAAAGAGTCGGACACAACTGAGCGACTTCACTTCACTTCCATGACCCTGGAGGAGGGAAAGTTTCAAAAATGTTTGGAGGCCTCTTTACCTGGTTCTAGAATTTCCCAAACCTGGATCACTCTGGGCACTTGGGAAAAACATAGGTTCCTGCTACTGCCCAGATGTTGGGTTCAGTGTGGCTCAGATCAGGCTTAGGAATTTGGATTTTTAAGGCATTCTTATGCTCTGTAAACGTGAGAAGCTTGGCCTGTCAAGCGCCAGTAGCCTGTGGAGTAATGAACCTTACAAGGCAACGAGGTCTGGTGTCAGGCACTCCCTCTGTTTAGAAACAGGAAGACCCCATCCTAACTTATTCAAGCAAACACTAGTCTATCTACAAATCCCAGGAGACTCTTGTGCTTGTCAAATGCACTTTGGGGAATTCGTATTTTAGTGCTCCAAAGAATGGCTTGGGCACCTTTATGACTCAATAGTCATGGGAAGATCTATCCTAGCTGGATTATTCGAATGTGCAGAGGTTGCTGGGAAATGGCCCCAGGGCAGCAGAAGCTGCACTTGGTCTTCGTTGCTGCCCGTGGGCGTCTCTTTACCCTGGCTCTTGTTGCAGAGCACGGGCTCTAGGGTGCATGGGCTTCAGTAATCGTGGCATACAGGCTTAGTTGCCCTGCAGCACGTGGCATCTTCCCTGACCAGGGATCGAACCTGTGTCTCCTGCATTGGCAGGCGGATTCTTAACCACTGGACCACCAGGGAAGTCCCTGTGCTGGGCTTTGTGGGAAGGCCAAATTAACTAGTTTCTAGAGTGATGAACGGGGACCAAGGGATGCCTGAGTCCTGCAGTTCATGCTGATCGTGACTCTACTGCAGGGGCCATCCCAAGTTTATACACATAGAGCTCCTGGTCACACACACACCTCCAAGAACACATGTTTACACAGAGAAGAAGGAAACCCTAAACTTCTTCCAGACAAAACACTGCTTCCTGCTTCCCTCCTCTAACCCACTGTTCCAGCCCTGCCAGTTCTAGCTAGAGGACAATTCTGAGTAGCTTCTGCTGAAAGTCCTTCAATAGCTACCCCCCGACACCTACCCCCGACCCCCCACCCCCGGGTTTGACATTCTGATGCACTCTGGTTTGACATTCAGGGCTACAGGATAGGACTCCTTCCCTGTGGAAGGTAGAATAATGACCTCCCGCTCTGGGAAAGATGTTCCCATTCTAATTTCTGGAAACTGTGAATGTGATAGATGGCAAAAGGGACTTTGTAGATGGGATTAAAGACTTTGAGAGGAGGAAACTATCCTGGACACAGATCCTTCTAAGTGGAGAACCTTTCCTGGCTGTGGTTAGAGAGATGCGATGATGGGAAAAAGGATCAGAGAGCTGTGATGTCACTGGCTTTGAAGAGGGAGGCCAAGAGCTAAGAAATGCAGGGAGCCTCTAGAAGTTAGAAAAGACCAAGGAGATGTTTTCTCCCCTAGAGCCTCCAGAAGTGTAATCCTCTAGACATCTTAATTTTACCCCAGTGAGACCCATGATGGACTTCTACTGAACTTTAAGATAACAAATGTGTATTTCTTTAAGAGACTAAAGTTGTGATAATTTATGACGGCAAGAGAAATCTAATACATTCCCCACTGAACCTTCCTCCAGCTAGCTCGTCTCTGGCCATTCTTACCCTAGACACCACGGGCTTTCCTCCTTCCCTACTTTTGCTCATGTTGTTAGCTCCTATTAACAACTGCCTTTCATGCTAAACTGTCCTTAGCATTGACCACCTGCTCTCAGCATCCACCCTTCCACCTGACCACTCCACGGGCTCCCCACTAGACCATAAACTCCTTGATTTACTTCCCTCTGACTCCACAACCAGGAGTGGTCCACAGAGGTTGGCATAGTGGACCTGGCATGCTTATGTGGAACCTCTGGTTCTTGGCCCTAACTGCAAGGTCACCTGGAGATCTTGAAAATCTGTTCTACCAAATCACTGTGGAAGAATGGGAGACAGCTCCACATGTGTTATTGGGAGATTTCCAAGAGTTAGGTTGAAAAAAGTATAGTTGAAGAGTAAGTAATATATTTTACCATTTGTGTGAAAAGGGGGGAAGATTTTATATAATTTTAAAAAATTGACTATCTTTGGAAAGATATGAAAAATAGGTGAAGAGTACATAGCCCCCTGAAACTTTCTGAATTCTGCGTCATATATACGTATTACTTATTTACACACAAAAATAAATGTTTAAGATTCAAAAGACTGATTCTCATGGTATGGTCAGAAAAAGAGCCAGGATGTCCTAGTTGGGAGGCAGGAATCTGTGTCTAAAGCACTGTCTGCCAGTTTATTCCAAGTCAGGAACTGAATCATCAGAAGAGGGCAGAGCCAAGATGCCAATGATATTTGAAAGCATAATCTTAAAATGCACTTAATCAGAAAAATAGAAAGCTCTCCAAGGGATTGTGAAGCAAGACAGGGAGGATCATTTGCCCAAAGCCACACAGCCAGCCAGAGGCACAGGCCAGTGTCCCAGGAATGTTTGATCATGACAATGACATAGGTTCCCAACCTCTGCCCACCCTTCATACAAAGACTTTTCCCTTAGAAGACCCTGCTAACTCATGGGCAGGAGGACAGGAAGAGAGAAGAAAACACAGTCTTTAATGAACCCACCTGCACAGAAACCAGGGCAACACTCCCTGCCTTGCAAGTTGCCAGTGAGACGAAAATCTCGTCTCCTTGGAAAAAAAAAAACCATCTTATAAAAACAAAAGGCTTCAAAGCACCAGTGGCTAAACCTGCTGAGTAGAAAAGGGGTTCGGGGTGAGATGACAGCTGGCTGGGGGTGGGAGGAGAGGGCTGGAGGCAGGAGTTGGCCCAGGGGCAGCAGCCAGGCCGGAGGGAACCATCACACTCTTGAGCTGCACCTGTAGCTGGCCAGGGCTGATCTCAGGTCCCGTAGTGACCAGAGAAATGCCCAGGGTTGGCTCTTCAGCACAGACCTGCATACTAGATGTTGGGGTGGGATCCGAGTTCAGGATATTTTGGCCTTAGACAGGAGGGGATGGCAGATCAGCGCGTGGAGAGTGAGGAATGGTCGTCATGGAGGGGCTCAGGTGTACGACCGTCTGTACTTCCACCTGGTTCCCCTGGGCCTCCCACCCGCCTTCCTAAGCCGGAGCCACTCCTGTTTCACAAACTGGAAGCTGAGGCCCAATCTTCCTGCCCTTGGATTCACCAGCCAGCACACGGGATGCAGGGTCCTCAGAGGTGTCTGAGGAGGGAGGTGAGGAGACTGAGCCCTTACGTCGACTTGCTCTTAAGGAAGGGTGCTGGCCCTCCAGACCCATCTCCCCTAGGGCATCCCTCCCCCATTCTGCCTCTCTGGAACAACTTCTGGGGTTGTTAGAAGTTGCTTCTGGACACCGAAACGATCATGAATGCTGGTGATCTTTCAACACTGGTGGCTGGGCAGCACAGATGAGCCCTTTTCCATGCTGGAACCACTGGTCTTTCATCAGATGAAGTGGATGGTGTCCTTAGAGGTTGGCAAAGTTGCTGAGGGGGTGAGGGGTCATGGGTGCAGCAGCCTCAGGGACCTGGGAGGGACTGGGGCAATGGGGTTGTGTCCCCCCTTTGCTAGAGAAAGCGCGAAAGCTTTGCCAAGGGTGGGCAGAGGCCGAGTCTAAGAAGGCTTCCCTGTCGGTCAGGCTGAATTCAGGGCTCTGGGATCTGTCCATCCCGTGTCCAGCAAGAGAACGGGTATATTGCTTTAAGAGAGGCGTTGGCAAGTGGCGGTGGTGGTATGTGAGAGTGGTGTATGCCATATGGGTTCTAGAGTGTCCAAGTTGGAAGGGGGCTTGGAAACGGAATTCAGAAACTGGACACTGGGTTTTGGAGTCCGAAACTACAGATGATATACTGTATTCAAGGCCTGCCTCCACCAAAAGCCCAGCTGTGTGACCTCAAGCAAATCGCTTTATATCTCTGGGACTCAGTTTCCATATCTGCAAAATGGGGATTATAGCAAAGCCCCAGTATAGTCCAGAGAATTGAGAGTCAAATGAAAAGGCTAGGAAGAGCTCCATTTACTAAGGGATTATTTTAATTATTTGAGGTGAGAAGCTAAGGCCCAGAGAAGACAAGGGCTTTGCCAGATGTCACACAGAGTTGGTGATGGAGCTGAGATTAGAACCCAGGACTCCTCCTCTTCATGGTTCGGGGGAACTTTCCTCAGGGCTGGTGAATAAATGTGGCGAGATGGGGTGTGTGTGTCTCTCCTGCCCTTTCCCTCTGGACAGGGGACAGGATGCTGGGGGAAGAAGGGAGAAAGGGGAGGCTGGAGAAGGGCGGGGGAGTCTCCCGCACACGTCAAGGCTGAGATTAAAAAAACAAAAATACAAACCCCGCGATTCTCCCCGCCACACCCCGCTCCCCGCCCCGCCCCTCAAGTCCAGGCTGCTAAGGGCCAAGTCCAAGTCCACTTCAGACCCAGATCCAGCCGGCTCAGGCTGCAGTCAGTCAGGGAGCCGCCAGGGGGCGCGCCTGCCATTTTGGCCAGAGCTCGCGGCAGCGCCGGTCAGTCTAGCCGCGGGGGTGGGCGTGGGGCAAACGCTACCCAGACCTGCAAGAAACAAAAACCAATTAGGGAAGCGGACCACTGAATAGGGAGGCGGAGAGATCCGCCTGCCCTCTCCGCTCCCCCCTCCCCTTCTTTCTCCTACACTAATGCCGGGGTCCCTCCACCCGACACGGCTCCGCGCCATGACCCACGTGTACAGAGGCTGCAGTTGTAAATGCGACGTCTTCTGGGGCGCCTGGTATCCGTAGGAGTCAAAACCGCCGATGAAATCGACTGCGGAAGGGGAGATGGCACGTGGTTAGAGAGATGGTCCTGTGGATAGGCGAGGTGATGGGAGGCTGGGTCTTGAAAGGGAGGACCAGATCGGGTACAGGGCCTGAGGGGTTGAGCTTTGCTGTAACATCCCGAGGGATGGGCCAAGGCCTGAGATAGAGAGCTGGAGGGTAGATGCGGAGGGCTGTCGTTTAAGGGAGAAGGCTGTAGGGTGGGAGTGGGGGAACGAGCAGGGAGGCAAGCCCTTCCGAGGGGCTGGAGTGGGACGAACTGGGAATGGGTGGTGCTTGACTGGAGTGAGGCTGTGGACCCCTCTGAGGGGACAGGACGGGGCCTACCGGGCGGGTAGAGGGGCAGTGCCTTGGCTTGGGCACCTGGACATCTGATCCTCATCCAGAATGGGCCGGCTATGCAGATCCCCACCCAGCCTAGTCTCAGGGACCCCTTAACTGACCCAGGGCTCCCTCCCGCTTGGGCCCCTGTCCAGGGTGCTGACGACATGGGGTCCCCACTTCCCTAGGGGTTCCGGACTCACAGCTGTCCTCCTCTTCCAGGAATACTTTGCTCACGTAGCAGGCGAACACGAAGCCAAACAGCTGAGGGAGGACACAGCGCATCAGAAAGAGAGGGAGGAGTGGGAAGCTCTTTCTTCACCCCCTGCCTGGCCCTGCCCACCCTGGCTGGAGGGGCCAAATATGCTGAGAGGAAGGCAAACCCAGAACAACTTCCCAAGTTTAATGACTGTGCCTTAAACTTAATACACTTGGTTCTGTTCTCCGTTCTGGGTGTGACTTTGAACAAGTGATTATTTTACCTCTGTTTCTCCAGTTGGACCTGGGCGATATCTTACTGGCTTGTGAAGAGGAAAGAGGGTTATGTAACTGTGTGTGTGTTACTGCCAAGGGCAGGGCTGGGATGGGCAGGGGGACAGAAACTCACAGCCAAGAAGATCTGCAGGGCACTGCTAAGTGCTTCAATGTAGGGGTAGTCGAGCAGGCAGCCGGTGACTGAGATGACATGGTGGTCCTCCAGGGCCAGGCGGGAGTTCAGGACAGGTGTCACCAGGCAGCCTGGCCCGTTCTCCATCCACCAGGAGCGGTGCAGGGATGTGTTGAAGGTCATGATGAAGTCCCGGTCCTAGGGGCAGAGGGGCCTAGGATACTGAGCTGGGGGGAGGGTGAAGATCCTTCCCAGGTTCCAGGAGACCTTATATAAATGTCTACTTCACACCGGGTAATAACAGCTTCCCTTCCTGGCTTGATTTGTGAAAGGTATGGTCTGTATCTGCAAGTCTACGTTTGGCCAGTAGGTGGCGCCAGATGATCATGCCGGGCTGCTACAGCCCCACAGGAGCCTCAGAATTTCAGGGCGGGAAAGGATATTAATGGTGGCCGGTTCCCCTTTCCAGCTGTTAGTGAAATCTCCAATACAGACCTTCACAGCTCATTCAACCTCTCCACTGCTCCGTGTGTGTGACCCTGGGCAAACCTCTCCTCTCTTTAGTCCTTGGTTTCCTCTTGAAATGGAGAAGGGGCTGGCTAATCAGTTCTCACCCACGTATGCATGTGTTTCCCAATCCATTCACTCATATGGTCCATTAACAAATATTCACTGCATACCGACTGGGTGCCAAGCACTGAGATGTGCGATCTCCCTCCGCAACCACATGAAATTGGAGTTTCTATTAACTGCACTTACTAGATGAGGAAACTGATGCTCAGAGAGGGTAAGCCACCTGCCCAAGGTCACACAGCTAGGAAATGTTTGAGCTGGGATTTAAATCTAGCAACAGTACGAAGCCAAGTGCTCTCATTCATGTATTTCGCCTCCTTTCTATCTAAAACTAGGAGTTGTGCCCTCTGGATTTGTTCTTCTCCAAGTTAAATACTCCCACTTTCTTCAACAGTTCTCCATGTGACATGGTCTGTTCAGTTTTCCCAGAACAGACTCTACTACCTAGTCTCTTTCTCATCTGAAAAATATCTATCAGAACTGGACTCAAATCTTCACGGTCTAAGCCATACAAAGCATGTTGCATTTTCACTTCTTTTGCACTGAACATGTGTGAAGCCTAAGAGAAGTCTTCTGGGTCATGACATATTGATGGTTTCTTCTGAGACTGTGATCAACTGGAACCCCAATCCATCTTCACTCAGACTGCCCTTCAGCTTCATCATTTGTTTTTGAGAAGTACAGAGGCCAGAAATGAAAATGTAGGGGTGGAGGGGGAGCACAGATTACTCCAATGTGTAGAGAGTGTTCTCTTTAGGAGATGACACCCCAGACCCACACCACAGGAGCCCTCGGGGCAGGGGATGCCAGGCTTTGCCCTCTGACAATGCCAGGCCCGAGGCTTACCTGGGACAGCTGTCCAACCTCCAAATAGAAGCAGATGATAAAAGCATTCCAGCCAACCCAGAGCACCAGCCAGGCTGCATACTGGGGAAAGCAGAGGGGGGGTCAGGGCGGGGCCTGGGGGAGTGGGGAGGGGGGTGGGTCAATGGACTAAAAAGACCTCTGCAGGGGAAACTATGACAGTGCCTCACTCAGAGAGCACTTCTCAGTGTATAAATCATCTTACAATCAGGCTCCCTTACGAGAGCCCTGCAGGGAAAGCACCGTCTTTCTCTTTAAAGCTAAGCTAAGGCTCAGAGAAGAGGTTTACGTTTTCCAAGATCACACAGCTAGGAAGAGGTAGGGCTGTCATGCAAACCCAAGTCCTCTGGTAGGTAGTCCTATCCAATCTGTAGAGAACAGAGACACCAGACGGCATCCTGCGCATGGCCAAGAACTAGAGAGGAGCTCGCAGTTGCTGTTGTTTAGTTGCTAAGTCGTGTCCGACTCTTTTGTGACCCCATGGACTGTAGCCTGCCAGGCGTCTCTGTCCATGGGATTTTTCAAGAGTACTGGAGTAGGCTGCCATTTCCTCCTCCAGGGGATTTTCCCAACCCAGGGATCGAACCCATATCTCTTACAGATTCTGCATTAGCAGTTGGGTTTTTTGACCACTGAGCCACCTGGGAAGCCCAAGGAGCTGGATGATTTCCACCCAAATCCTATGCCTGTGATTCTAATGGCAGCTTCCTGGAAGACAGTGCTGTTTACAGAGGCGCCTGGGGCATTCCTAAGGACTGGAGAGGAGAGTCCTCTTAGGTGAGGGAGAGCTTCGGAAGGGCCCTGTTCACCTGACTGCTGGAACTGAGCCTGTTGGAGGTGGGGAAACTCAGCCTAGAATGAGGGTGAGTGGGCTTGGGGGTGGGAGGGGCATGAAATTACATGTCATCAGTATTGGAGGTGTCAGGCATTTATGAAGCAAACCTACCAAAGAGCCTTTTCCCTCAAGAGAGGTGTGTGAATGGGTCACTGCGGAAGAGCAGCAGACGAGGATGAGACCAGCTGAAAACAGGAGTTTGATCTTCAGGGACCAGAGCTTAGAAAGAGGACGTAGGTGGAGGGAGCCAGGGACACAATGTACTCCTAGGATTGGGCGCAGGAGGCACTGGCCTCAGAATCCCACGAGTCTCTCTAGACCACATGCTTGATGAACATCAAGGGACAAGAGCCAAGCCTTCCTGAAGCAACTTGAGAAGCCAGACCAAGTGCATCCCTCACACGGACCTACTGGGGCAGCGTGGGGATGCGGCAGGAGCCTTCGCTCTGGCAGCGATGCTCTAACCCCGCCACTTATTAGCTGTGTGACTCAAGGAGTCCTCGTCACCTTTCTGAGCCTCATTTCCTCATCCGGAAAATGGAGACAGAAAGATACACCTCGCAGGGCTGTCGTAAAGTTAAGTAAAGCTAGTGAAACTCTTGGCATGTGCCTGGCACATGGGAAAGTGAAGTATGAAAGTGAAAGTCACTCAGTTGTGGCTGATTCTTTGCGACCCCATGGACTGTCCACGGAATTCTCTAGGACAGAATACTGGAGTGGGTAGCCTATCCCTTCTCCAGGGGATCTTCCCAACCCAGAAATCAAACCGGGGTCTCCTGCATTGCAGGCAGATTCTTTACCAACTGAGCTACTAGGGAGCTCTGGCACATGGGAAGCACTCACTCAATGATGCATCTGGTTAATAGTTGGACTTTTCCATAGAAAATTCTTTAGGAAAGTACTAATCTTGTCTCCACTGAGCAAAGAAGCACTGGGATTTGGATATCACCAGCCAGGCTGGAGCCAAGACTCAGGCAGGGGTCTAGGTGCCCAGGGTTGGGGGGCAGCTCTGGCTGGAGAATGAGGTGGGAATGGATGGGGATGAGAAAGAGGGAGTTGGTTTGGGGAGGGGCCGAGTGAGCCATACCAGAATGAGGTACCGGGAGCGGTACTGCACGGTGCCAAAGATGCCCAGGATAACTGCCATGATGTGCAGGAAGTTGGCTAGGATCGGAGCCCACTGGTAGCCCAGGAAGTCAAAGATCTGCCGCTCCAGCGCAGCCACCTGTGGGAAAGAGCAGGCTGAGGCCACGTCACTCCCTAAAGGAGGAAGACGGGGACTCCTCCTCAACCTTGTGGAGCAGGGGACACCAGTTACCAGGGTGATGAGGCACCATGACCTGACTGTACACACGTCTCAAGGTCACCCCAGCCTGGAGTACCCAAGGGGATACTGGGAGGTGAGGACAAATTGGTGAGGATGAGAGAGGGATGGAGCCCTGGTGATCACTTTGGGGTGGGCTAATGGGAGACAGGAGCCAGGGTTCAGAACACCTTCCTCCCTGCCAAGAAGCCTCCCCGCCTGGCACCTGCAGCTTCCCAGGGGGGTGGGTCTCAGTGGAGTCAGGATTCAGACTGGCTCCCCTAGCACTGGTCTAGGGATGAGCCATGGCCCTGGAGGACCCAGGGAAGCTGGTAGGACTGAGTTTCCTCTTTTAAGGACCCCTCTCTGGAGGTTGTCCTGGCCCAGGGGATCCATGGGCTGCAGAGAAAGGGATTTGCTTTCCTTTTTCTCCTCCTGCTTCCACACTAACTTTGTGCTCCTTGGCAGTGCCTTCCCATACTAATGCTTGTGTTCGGTCACATGACTTGCTTCATTCAGTGAGATGTGAGCCAAGAGGAAGCAGGTGAAAAAGCTTGAAAAACGCTGGTGCATTGGAGCTTGCCCACTTTTTACACTGATAACACAGAAAACAACTTTTGAAAGAGCTCAAGCTCACTTTCAGGAGGATAAAATGGCACGGGGAAAAGAACCAAGGCACCCCAGCCAACAGCCACATCAACACACACGAGTGAGGCCATCCTAGATCACTCAGACGCTAGCCAACCCACCAACAGACCAAAGACACGTCCCTGGACCAAAGAACCTCCAGCTGACCCACAAAATCGTGAGCTAAATCAAGCGGTTGTTCTATTTTTTGTTTTTATTACTGTTTTTAAATTTTCAGCCACATCGTGCAGCTTGTGTGATCTTAGTTCCCCGAATCAGGGGTTGAACCTGGGCCCATGGCAGTCAAAGCCCTGAGTCCTAACCACTGGACCGCCAGGGAACTCCCGAAAATGATTGTTTTTGCACCACTACATTTTGGAGGGATTTGTTATGCAGCAGGAGGTAACTGATATAGGACTCGATCAACAGTCCCTTTCCAATAGCCCCTGATTCAACCTTTCAGCTGATACACTTAGAAACAGGTCCCAAGGATACCAATGCTTACTGACCATCCCATATCCCTTCTTCTGTTGACAGAACCTATCTCTTTATTTTGGAAACTGCCTCCCAGACCCTCAGTCCATGCGTACTGATTTCTGCGGTGGGCTCAGGACCCAAGTCTAAGTAAATAAGCAGCACACAGTGATCTGCTCATGGATGGGCACTCTCTCTGTGCTCTGCCCCTGAGAGTTGCCTGGATATTTGCTGGGGGATCAGGACAGAGATGCTGCCTGTCCGCCAAGATACCTGGATGGGTATAGTGTCAGCTGAGAGCTCCTGGGGACTGTCTTTGCCACCATGCAGGGGACAGCCTGCTTGCGGAGGAAGCCAGAGCTAAGGGACAGAGAGTGAGGAAAGAAGAGTGAACACGCAAGGGGAGCGTCTGGGAGACCTTGTTTTGGGTCTGAGGATCCAGCCATGACTAAACGAATTCTCCCTCCTTGTACTGATTTCTGTCACTTATACCCAAGAGTCCTGCCTACATAGAAGGAGAGAGAAGAGAGTCTGTCTAGGTAGGGAGAGATGATCCTAATAAAATAAGGTCCCAGAAGGCTTTTTCCTGGCTAGGAGGCAGGAGGGGGTGGAGGTGATGGTACCACACAGATGGTAAAGCTTGGGCAGAGGCCCAACCCTGGCATCCAATGACCTGGCACCGGCCTGCCTCTTGCTGGTGACTCCCCTCCCAGGGCTCTGCAGGTTGCAAAGAGCTTTCCAAGTTCATCTCTCATTGGATACTTCTTGGCAGAAAGGCACCGCTGAGATCATTAGCTCAGAGGAAAGCAACGATGAGGCCCAGAGAGAGGAAGTGACTTGCCCAAGGTCACACAGCAGGTTGGTGGCAGAGCCAGGCAGACACCCTGCCTTTCTCTGCCTTCTGTCCCATTTTGGCACCAACATGCCACCTTTCCCGGTTGGCACTGGCTTGGGAGTTTAGACATGTGGTTTCTGGTTGAGGTTCTAACACTGACTCCTGGCTTACATGGGCAAGCCACCTTCTCTGTGGGTCTTGGGCTCCTCTTTCATACACAGAGGCTGCCAGACTAAATAATCTAAGGGCTCTTCTGGTCTTTAATCCAATGGCCTGAACCCAAAGCTCCTGCCCCAAGTCTGTTCTCCTTTCTACCTTGACTCTGTGAGGCCCTGGGGAGCCCTGGTGGTTTGAGGTCCGGGTGGGTGCTCTAGACTCAGCTGGCATGGGATCCTGGAAATGAGGTTGTGACAGAGTTGCCCAGGCTCACAGTGTAGCTGGGGAGACACCCTGCCTGGACACAACTGCCTAAACCTGGCATCACCCGCACCCCCACCCTGGCCCTTGCTCAAAGCCCTTGTGTTCTCAGGGCCCTCACTGATGGAGTGAGCGGCAGTCAACTCAGGTTCAGACTGCAGATTGCTGTGTGACTCAGGACAAGTTAATTCCCCTCTCTGAGACTATTTCTTTAATTATAAATGGGGAAGACAGGAATTCCCCCAGGAAGCTGTGAGGATATGGAGACATCACATAAACTATTAGACTTAATAGAAGGTAGTTAATTAATAGAAGACCTAACAGCCAAAGCTTCTTAGTTGGGCTTTGAAGGCTGCTAGGATTTGGCTCAATTCTTTATTCTGGGTCAGTTTCTGTCCCTAAGCAGCTGAAATAACAGTTGAGGTTTCACTATCATTTCCCTTTTCCTATACCCAAGTCCTCCTCATTTTTCAAAATATAGTACAATTTTCTCCTTCCCTAGCAAGACTTCCTGCCTGGCCCAGAGGGACCTCTCTTTCCACTGAATATGGAACACTAGCTGTTCTTGTCACTCTGAGCCATCCTTGCAGCCTCCCATCCAACACTCACCCACTCATTCATCAAAACCCCATCCACATCCCTTTATTCATCCCTCCGACATCTGACATGCCCTCATCCATCCAGGGTCCATCATTTATTTATTCACAGAATGTTTAGTCTGTGTCAGGCCTCGTGCTGACGCTGGGATGCTGAAGTGAATATGTTGCAGTCCCTGCCCTTTGGGAACTCAGAGCCTAGGTGGGGAGATGGATGGAAAACTGGACAGTTACAAACCATTGTGATAAGCGTGATAACCCAGGCCTGAACGATGCTGCCTCTTCTGCCAAAGGTGAGTGCAGAGATCAACTTAAATAAATAAATATTTTAACTGAGATTCCATATAATCCCAATTCTAAAGCTGTTGTTACTCCAGAACTCCTGCTTCCCCAGCACTGATATGCGGCTAATTAACAAGTAAAGATAAGAACAAAAAACAGGAGGAGTATCTCCCCTATCTGGTTCCACCAGCTTAGAAACACTAGTCTGAAGACTGCAGTGGGTGTAAATCATAACTGGCCTTGGAGTGTCCTTTTTCCTTTGATGAAAGGACTTGTGTGGAGACAACAGCAACCTATCCCTTTGCAAAAAGTTCAAGTACACATGCAGTGAGAGGGAAAAAATGACTCTGGGGAAATTTTGACCTGGTCAGCCTACAGGCCAGAGCAAGCTGGCTTCTTGGGTCTCTCTCCTCCGTGAGCTGGCACGAGGCTTCTGTGGGCAAGTGCTGCAGCCTCCTGCCAGATTTCCTGGCAGAGGGAGGCTGCCGACCACCTCTGTGGAGTGCTTTTTCTAAAGCACAAAATCTGCTTGAGTCACTCTGTCGTCCATGCAGCCCAGAGAGCCTGGGGTAATCTCTATGGCCTCTGGGCCAGCCAACTCTCAGGTCACTCAGGACCCCAGACAAGCAGGATGAGTGGTAACTAGTCCCAGCAGGACAGAAGAAATCCAGACCCCTCAGCCCCACAGCCCTCTCTGGATCTGTCAGCGCCCACAGAGTAAGTCCCACTTTCCTGCCGGTCGGTCAGTCCTCTCTGCCCTTGATCTGAATGCCCCTCTGTGCCGCTTCCTGACCCAGACCCCCCCAGCCCCCTTTCACGAGCCCTTCCACACCAGCGAGTGTCTCTCTGGCCTCAGTGCCTTTTCTAAGGGGTCCCCCACCTGCTACACCTTCACCCAAGGACCCTGCCTCTCTGGAGTCTTTTCAGTGACTCTATTTCTCTTCTCTCATCTCCTTCCTCGGGCCCAAAGGTGGGAGGCCTGTGGCTGTCCCACCCTCATCCATGGCTGGCTTCATCATCCACTCCAGGTCAGGTCCGTTCCTTGAAGATGATTCCTCGATCCCTGCGTCACCCTGGTTGACTCTAACATCGGGTGGGGGCACCCCCTGCAGTACCCCAATCTCTCAGCCTCTTAAGTCCTCTCCCACGACCCAGGCTTCCATTCTTCCTTGTCCACGGCCACCTCTTGGGCTGGGTCACCACCTGTAACTGCCACGCTTTCCAAAGTCAGCGATTCCTGAGCCCCTCTCGGACCACCCCAGCTTCTTTCCAATAGCCTTCATGATGACGAGCCCAGCCCAGGGTGCCAGCTCCCCAGCCCTCTCCTCGCTTCCATTCCCCACTTCACATCCCAAGTCAGCCTGCTGGGATCACGGGACCCCTCACTTCACCATCAGCTTCGCCTGCAACCCAGACTCTCATACTCCTCTGCCTTTTCATCACGAATGTCAGGGAAAGCCCACTCCTGGATAAACCCAATTAATAGTTTTCTTAGTTCTTGAAAAGCAGCCAAGCATTGCTGCAGAGTCACTCCCCGGGGCAGACTGGGGCCCCTGGAGATCTGGAATGATCAAATCCAAGAGGCTCCCCAGGAAATCACTCTCCCTGATGATATTCAGGTCTTCTCGCCGTCCTCCACCTGCTGGGTGTCCTTCACCCTGCTCTGGGTGAAGACCTGGTCTCCTTCACCCCCATCTCCTACACTTGAGGCTCCATCCCTCCTCCCACCCAAGGCCAATGCCTCCTCCTGCACTCCGAACTGTGTTCTCTACCTTCTCAGGAGCCCATGTCATCCACAGTCTCTTCTCTTGTAAACTCAACTTCTTCCCCTGCCTGGGATCCTTCCCTCTGGCTCCTAAACATGCTCAAGACTCTTCTATTAAAAAAAACAACAACCCCTTTTCCTCTCCAGTTAATGCCTTATGTATCCCAAGGTTCTCACATCCAAAGTTGATTAAAGGTCTTCACATCCTTCCTGCCACTCACTCCCCCACCCACCTGCTATAACAACTTGGTCCAGGAAATTAGGAGCAGAGCTGGGTTAGAACCCTGGTGCCACTGGTTTTTCTACAACTCTGGGCAAGTCACTGAATCTCCCTGTACCTCAGTTTCCTCACCAACAAAATGGGTATGTTTCACAGTACCTCCCTCATCTCATCTTGAGGAGAGTCAGCACCATGTAAAATTATATTCTGTTGCAGAACTCCTGGCTCCTCCCACCCTTCACCACTTAATTATTTTTCCGTGGTACTTTTCACTGACTAACATACTACTTACTCATTATTAACCGTCTCCTGCATTAGACAGCAAATTCCAGGAGAGTGGGGATGTTCACTGCTGCATTTCCAGCGGCGAGAGCCATGCCTGGCACACACATCCTCCACTTCTCAGGCCTGACTGCGGTGCAGCCCATCCTCTCTTCATACTCCATGTGTCCCAGCAAGTGCGTGCCCCGACCTCCTGCCAGCTTCAGTCTTTTAAGCCTCCAGCCCCTTTATAACCAAGTACCCACTGGATGGTTCATCATGAACTTAATACGCCCAAACCTGGTCCATTGCCTGAGATGTGGGCCCCATGAGGTGTCCAGCTGCATGAGCTAGGAAGTTAAGCTTTAGGTCCTAGTCTCTTGCTCACCTGCATGCCTAGCCTGTCATCAAGTCCTGGCTCTCTGATCTTCTGAATCTCTCACATCTGGCCATATTCCTCCCTCTACCCTCTCACCTGGCTGATTGCAATACCAGCCCCCAGGCCACTTCAAGCCTAACCCACACCTCTTTCCAGAGTGAAGCCTCCACCAGGCTCCCCTGCTGCCCCTCCCCCGGCCTTGAGCTCCCCACCCCCATCCCTGATTATTTATTTATTGGGTAGCTGCCAGCTGAGGGGGATGCAGTTGCCATGGGAACCTTCAGCCCCGAGTCAGGGCTGCCTCTGTTCTCAGTAGGATGCTCTTGTCTGTCTAGACGCCAACCCCAGGAGCCCAACACCAGGTGGGGGGCTGGGGGTTGAGGGGTGAAGAATGAATAATGCAGATGGGCCCACCCCAGCCCCAGGAAACTAGCTGGGGGAGAGGGCTAAGCCTGGGGCCACAGAACCCCATCAGAAGCCTCATGTGCCCAAGCCCTTGCCAGCCAGTTCTGTAAGTCAATCACTTTTTGCCCCAAATTCTAGCCATGTCACCAGGGGACTTAGATACAGAAGTCAGATTGTCTGGGGAAACAATGAGGAAGGGGACCCTGAAGTTTCTGGAGAATAGTTTGGTTCAACCTGGTCTCCTTTACTGACTTCACATTATTAATTTTTTTCCTTTACTGGCTTTAGTTCACAGAGATGCTGAGGCGGGAGGAGCTCACCACTGGGGGCTCTAGGCAGATCAGAGCTCCACTCCCAGATCAGTCCCTGACTCACTGTGTGGCCTTGGGCAAGTTACTCCCCCTTTCTGAGCCAGCCTGTTTGCCTACTGGGAAAATGCCCTGAGGATTCTGGACAGTGCATGTGAAGCTCTAGAGCGGGTACCTGGCACACAGTTGGTGCTTAGGACATGGCAGCAGCCTCAGATGCATCCCCAAACTCAAGCCCCCCTTTTCCCAATGGATTTCTGAGGCAGCTGACAAAATTAAAGTCGACTCAGCTCCTCATCCGTGAAATGAGGTAGTGGGGCTGAAGCCACAGATGGCAGAGCTGGAAGGACCCCTGGAGACCCGCTGGTCCAAGCCCTCATTAGAGAGGGGAGCAAACTGACAGCAGAGAAGGGCAGTGACTTGTCTAAGGGGAGGGTCTTCTCTCTTTCTCTGAGCTCTGTCTCAGAGCTCAGGGATGGACCCCCTCTCTAGGGTCCCTCTGGCATCCATAGCCATTTGAGCATGAGTCAAAATAAACACCCAGCAAGAGATTAAAAAGACTACGGTCAACGGAGACTAGGCAGTCTCTGGCAGGGTCAGGGAAGATGGGACTAAAAGGAACTCAATTCATCCAACAAGCATTTCTTGAGCACCTACTATGTGCCAGGCACAATGCGGGGTATATGGTGATAAGCAAGCTAGCGTGGCTTTGACCACAGGGAATTCAAGCCTAGAGACCAGATGCCACAGTCCTCTGGGACCCGAGGATGGAGGCTTCTCTGCCTGGTTTCCCACCCACTGTGTGTAGTGACTTGTGGGGAATTCCTCCTACCCGCCACACACACTCTCTCTCTCCCTTTCTTTGCCAGGGGTCTTGCAGCCCTTCTGTCTCTCTCTGGCCCAGCCTGGATCCTCCTGGAAAATGTCCAAGGCTATCACTGTTAAGTGAAAAGAAAAAAAAAAAAAAGAGCTGCAGAACAATATGATTCCATTTATGTTTAAAAAAAAAAAAGAAGACAGATACAAGATGTGTGTGACTGTAAATGCCGAATCGAGAGCCAGGGAAACATACAACAAATGGTTATGAGAAGTTCTCCCTAGGGAGCGGGAAACGGGAGACTTTTACTTTTAAATACACAACACTTTTGGATTTCTGAGATGTTTTACAACAAAGCTCCATTTTTTTTTAAAGTTAAGAGAAAATGTTGTAAGGTGTTGTTGATTCATCACAAGACTATGTGGAGAGCACCTGGGTGGCTCAGGATCTGAGATCTCCTGTGACGGGAACATGCTTTGTGACCAAGGGCAAAACTCCTTGGGCCTCAGTGTTCTCTTCTGCACTATGGGGGCCACTCCAGCTCCAGATTACTATCCAGGCCTGCAGTTGCTGCAGCCCACCTGCCTGCAGGGGGACTGGCCTTGGGATCCTGGGACCTCTGGTTTTGCAGTCCCTGGTACAACCTGTCTCTTTAGGTTCTGCCTGGGTCATCACAGCCCTGCCTCCCCTTGCCTGACTATACTCAGACCCATCACCACCCCTTCTCCAGGTGCCAGCAGCCCTCTCCCCAGAGCCCTAGTGTGGCCACCTTGATATGAATGTTCCCCTCTTACACAGCAGGCTCAGAGCGGTCTTCTTGAGTCTCTGCAAGTGTCTCAGACAGGATGTGGCAGAGCTAAGATCTGAGTTCTTATCTCTATCTCCACTGCTCTTCCTACCTGCCAGACATCTCTCTAGACAGCCAAGGTGATATGAAGGGACAGAGCAGAAGTGGGGACAGAATCTGCTCTGCTCTGGTGAGCCCCCCAGCCCAGCCTCCCATGGGCAGAGAAGTAATAGCTGATGTTTATTAACCTCCAACTAGAGCCAGGCACTGTTCTGAGCACTTCACATCTGCTCATTCATTCATTCTGCCAACAGTTCTTGAGTGTCTTTTGTGGGCTTAGTGCTGACAGCTCAGTGTTGAGTCCACAGGGCCCAGTTCCTTTCCTCCCTGGATGAGAAACCTTCCCCTCCTCAGGACAGATACCAGAACACCTGGCCCAGGCCAGGGAGCAAGGGAAGCCGGAGGAGGCAAGAAGAGAAGAAGCTCTTTCCAACAAGAAAACTAGGGACTTCACTGGTGGGCCAGGGGTTAGGACTCTGTGCTTTCACAGCCGAGGGCCCAGGTTCAATCCCTGACTGGGGAACTAAGATCCCACAAGCTGTGCAGCGAGGACG
This sequence comes from Bos grunniens, assembly GCF_055505025.1. Taxonomy (NCBI): domain Eukaryota; kingdom Metazoa; phylum Chordata; class Mammalia; order Artiodactyla; family Bovidae; genus Bos; species Bos grunniens. Next base: position 14,610,005 of record NC_141166.1, read on the forward strand.
AAAAAACGAAACAAATACAAAGAAAGCCCCCACCCAAACTAAACTAACCTCTCCCAATGGGTCTTAGAACTGTACAGCCACTTATTGAGTACCTACTATATACTGCCCCTTATACTCGAGTCACACTGCTCTCTATTTTTTTTTGGCTGTGCCAAATGGCTTGCAGGCCAGTGCAGAGTCCTAACCACTGGACCAATTGGGAAGTCCCAGGTCACATCTCTTAATCTGACCTCTACTGATAGATGAGGAAACTGAGGCTCAAGGAAGCCAAGGGGCTTACCCAGGGTCACACAGAAGAGCTGATTCCACAAATGTCTGCTGGGGCGGAGCCCTTACAGAATCCCACCACGTGGTTCTTGGAGACTGGGATACTCACCCCTACAACCCCGTGCCTTCTGCTCTCGAGGGGTAACCTCCTCCCCTCCTCCCAGTGCTGTGCCCTCTTCCTCAGGACAGCTCCCCAGCCTCCAAGCCCCCAGACTGCCATCTGTCTGTTCTCATACCCACCCGCTGTGGCCCAGCCCCCTCCCTCATCCGGGCCTGGAGGAGCCAGGGAGCAGCTGGTCACTACCTTCCACATAATTAGCCCTCGGAGACCACACTTAGAGCTGTTAGAGAGGCCCTGGACTGTCTCAGTGGGCTGATCTGGCCAGTCCTGGACTATCCTGAGGCAGTGGCTGGGGCTTGGCCTCTGTCTCCATGGCAACCCCATCCCTTCATCCCAGTGACTGCTGACCTATCCCCAGTTGAGGGGCTCCTCAGGCCCTTTCTGGGCAGACCTATCCCCCTATACTTCTGAGCCGGCAGCTCCATAAGAAGAACAGGCCTTGAAGAGGCCTGATTAGCATACATCTACATTAATTTGCATAACCCTTGGGCCTAGCAGCCCAGGACGATACCAAGGTCAGTCTAAAATCAAAGGGTCCCTCTATCTCATGGGACACCGAACTCCTCATTGACCATCTGGTCCAAATTCGCAGGCACCAGAATGGGAGGTGGTGTGGACAGCGCAGAGAAGGACCTTCAGACCAGTGACTCAGTCTTCTCCTCTGTAGAATGGGCACAAGGTGCCTACTTGACAGCAGTATTGAGAAAATCAAGGGGTATTCTAGATCCCCAGTGGTAAAGAACCCACCTGCCAATGCAAAATATGTAAGAGATGTGGGTTCAACCCCTGCATGGGGAAGATCCCCTGGAGGAGAGCATGGCAACCGACTCCAGTATTCTTGCCTGCAGAATCCCAGGACAGTAGAGACTGGCAGACTATAGTCCAAAGGGTCGAAAAGAGTCGGACATGACTGAAGCAACTCAACATGCACACATTTGTAAATTCATTCCCAAGTCCAGGCCTGGCCCCACTCCTCCAACCTCCAGTCTCCAGTCCTGGCACTCTGCTTTCTGCTTGTGGGCGTACCCTTCTTACAGGCCCAGAAAAGCCCAAGAGTCTGCTCTCCCCACCCCTAATTTCTGGATCTTGGCAAGAGTGAATTAGACACTGTAGGCTACCAGCTTTGGCCTTTCAGGAACAACACCTCTGGGCTTTGACCTGGTTGGTGCACAGCTGGGAAGGAGGGCAGCAGAGGGCCTCTGGCCTGGCCCGGGCCCCCGGCACCACCACTCCAGTGTACCCTTGGGAAAACCATGCAAGGCAGTTCAGGGAATGCTCTGGAGTCACACTGCTTGGGTTTATCTGCCATGTGAGCCTGAGTCTCCCCATCGGTAAAATGGGGATACCAAGTCTCTGCACTTCTTGGACTTGTGAAAATGAAATGAGATAATGTATGTCAAGTGCTGGATAATCAGCACTCCATAAATGTTAACTATTATTATTAAAATAATGACAGTAATAGGAAAGAAACTTGAGACCACCTGGAGGGTTAAAGAAGGGTTTACAGAGGAGACCTTGCACTTCCCTGGTGGTCCAGTGGTTGCTGGTTTGATTCCTGGCCCAGGAAGAACCCACAAGTCCATGCACCACAACTTAGAGTAGCCCTAGCTCGCACCCCACTCCAGTACTCTTGCCTGGAAAATCCCATGGATGGAGGAGCCTGCTGGGCTGCAGTCCATGGGGTCACTAAGAGTTGGACACGACTGAGCGACTTGACTTTCACTTTCACTTTCATGCATTGGAGAAGGAAATGGCAACCCACTCCAGTGTTCTTGCTTGGAGAATGCCAGGGACGGGGGAGCCTGGTGGGCTTCCGTCTATGGGGTTGCACAGAGTTGGACACGACTGAAGCGACTTACCAGCAGTAGCAGCTCGCCACAACCAGAGAAAGCCTTCACACAGCAACAAAGACCCAGCACAGCCAAAAATAAAATACATAATAAACTAAAAAAAAAAAAAAAATGGCCTTGGACTTAAAAAAAAAAACAACTGCAAATCCTCCAGATGTCCCTCAAAAGGACACGCAGTAAATTATGACATCTCCCTAAGATGAAACCAACACAGACATTACAATAGGGTGTGGAAAGAGGGTCAAGCTGTGTGGTATGAAAGGCTGCAGGACCACCTGAGAAGCATGACCCTTTTTCTCTTCCTTTTGGCTGTGCCGAGAGGCATGAGAGATCTTAGTTCCTGACCAAGGATCAAACCTGTGCCCCTGCAGTGGAAGCGCAGAGGCCTAACCACTGAACCACCAGGGAATTCCCAGCAGGATCCAAATTTCGTGCAGAAGAAAGAAAAAGAATCATCAAACTGTTAACTTTGGAGACTGGAACTGGAGGGGGGTCTTTGAGAGTCCACTAGAGAGATTTCTGTAAGGTTGCTACATTGATGAGCAATGCTTTTATAAAAAAACAAAATAGAGAAGAAATTACCAGGGGATGAATGAGCATGGGCAAACCCCCCGAGGTGTGGGTGGGGTGATCAACCACCCCGATTGGCCGGGGGCTGTGGAGTTTCTCCAGGTCCAGCACTTGAGGGGATAAACCCCAAAGTCCCAGGCAAACTGGGATGAGTTAGTCACCCCAGATGTGGAAGGGTGTGGTCCACTTGGGGCCCTGGAGCAGCTCTGCACGGATGAAGTGAGGGTGGCAGGGTATGGATGGCTACAGCTGGGCCTCAGACCTAAGCTTTATCCCACTGGCCCCAGGAGCCAGGGAAGGTTTGAGTAGGGTTAGCCAGGGCTTCCCTGGTGGCTCAGATGGTAAAGAATCTGCCTGCAATGCTGGAGACTTGGGTTTGATCCCTGGATCGGGAAGATCCCCTGGAAAAGGGAATGGCAACCCACTCCAGTATCCTTGCCTGGAGGATTCCATGGACAGAGGTAGAATCCATGGATGGATGCCTCAAGCACAGGGCTCCCTGACTGGGGAAGGGGGCTGGAGATGGGCAATCTAATGGAGACATCAAGGCCTTCTTCGGATGGCTGAAGGCAGGAGCCAGAATCCCTCTCCATGCTCGGAGACTCCCTCCTAGGGCTCCCACCTTCTTGGAGATGCCCCCTCTACCTCTGCCCCATTCCCATGTCCAAACTGTCAGCATATCCCCAGTGCCATTCCTCAGCAGGCTCTGGAGTGGGGAGTGAAGGCCTGGGAGGAGGGTGCCCTCCAGAGAGAACCTGGGGAGTGGGGGAAGACAACCCAGACAGAGAAAACCCACCATAAACCAGGCTCTCCCAGGACATGGCTGCTATAGACAAATGGACATTTGGATATATATAAAGGTGATTAATCAGATTCCCCCCATTAAGTACAATGAACGATACCATATTATTAAGTCAAAAACTCATGGTAGAAAGAACATTAATGAAGCTGGCACTTAGGCAGTGAGAATTAATTAGTTAAGGAGGTGTAGAGGATCTCAGGAGTGGCTATGACAATGGAAGTGGGGTAGCAAAGATCGGAAAGTTGATGAAACAATCAGGAGTCAACATCTGCCCAGGAGGGGACTGAGAACAGAGTCTAGGAGTTATCAGCGCAGGCTCTGGATGGAGTCCTAGCTGTCACTTAACAAGCTGTGGGATCTGGGAAAGTCATTTCCTTGAGCCTCAGTTTCCTCATCTGTAAAATGGGAATACTACTATTACTAAGCACAAGCTGGAATCAAGATTGCTGGGAGAAATATCAATAACCTCAGATATGCAGATGACACCACCCTTATGGCAGAAAGTGAAGAGGAACTCAAAAGCCTCTTGATGAAAGTGAAAGAGGAGAGTGAAAAAGTTGGCTTAAAGCTCAACATTCAGAAAACGAAGATCATGGCATCTGGTCCCATCACTTCATGGCAAATAGATGGGGAGACAGTGGAAACAGTGTCAGACTTTGTTTTTCTGGGCTCCAAAATCACTGCAGATGGTGATTGCAGCCATGAAATTAAAAGACTCTTACTCCTTGGAAGGAAAGTTATGACCAACCTAAACAGCATATTAAAAAGCAGAGCCATTACTTTGTCAACAAAGGTCTGTCTAGTCAAGGCTATGGTTTTTCCAGTGGTCATGTATGGATGTGAGAGTTGGACTGTGAAGAAGGCTGAGTGCCGAAGAATTGATGCTTTTGAACTGCGGTGTTGGAGAAGACTCTTGAGAGTCCCTTAGACTGCAAGGAGATCCAACCAGTCCATCCTAAAGGAGATCAGTCCTGGGTGTTCATTGGAAGGACTGATGATGAAGCTGAAACTCCAATACTTTGGCCACCTGATGCAAAGAGCTGACTCATTTGAAAAGACTCTGATGCTGGGAAAGATTGAGGGCAGGAGGAGAAGGGGACAACAGAGGACGACATGGTTGGATGGCATCATCAACCCGATGGACATGGGTTTGGGTGGACTCCGGGAGTTGGTGATGGATAGGGAGGCCTGGCGTGCTGGAGTTCATGGGGTCGCAAAGAGTCGGACACGACTGAGTGACTTTCACTATGAAGTCTTTGGTTTCATCCCGAGGCCAGACTCTTGCAGCTTGACCCCAGAGAAGCTGTAACAGTGTAGTGGTTAAAAGTGTGGTCTAGAAGCTAGACTGTCTGGGTTTGAATCTGACCTTCAACACTTCCTAGCTGTGTGATCATCAGCAAGTCACTTAACCTCTCTGTGCTTTAATGTCTTCATCTGTAAAATGAAGATAATAATAACAGTACCTATTTCATGGGATTGTCCTGAGGCCTAAATGAGGGAATATGTGTAAAACACTCAGAACACTTGCTGGCCCTCAGCTATAGGTAAAGCCATGTTAATGGCACTGTGATTATTACTCATGGTGTAGATTCCAGAACCCCACAGTTCAGAGGACTCCTGTTCTGAAGGACAGGAGACCACAGTGGTCCAGTTGTGCAGGTTCCTTTAAGGCACTGTCCCTGATTCCCCTGACCCTCCCACCCACCTCGCCGCCACCACCACCACCACCACACTTCAGTCCAGCAACTGCCTGGCTGGGTCTGGCCCCTTGCTCCACCCTTGATCTCCTCACTCACTCACCAAGCATTCGTGGACACTGACTCTGTACCAGGCCTGCACTGGCTGCTCAGAAGATTGACTCCAAGTGTCTGTGTAATGAGAGACCAGAGCAGAAAGCAAGGCCTCCGCTCCAGGGATTTGCCCTGTACATGTGGCCTGACGTCCGTGTCATCGACTCTCTCACTCCTGAGAAGTGTCATTTTACGCTTGTGGACACTGTGGTTCAGGGAGCAAAGTCACAGACCCCGGGTCACAGGGCAGGATTCAAACACACGCTGTGGGCTCCAGAGCCTGCACACCACCCCACTCTCCCTATCAGCTCCTCTTTTTCCCACACAGCGTCAGCACGACTCTTGCTGATGCCTCCCCGAACTGCTGAAACCGGTGCCCTCCCAGAGGATCCACCAGGACCACAGAGGATGCTGAGATATGTTCTGTTCAGACTCCTCATTTAATAGCCGTGTGATGTCCAGCGAGTCTAAACCTCCTACGCCTCGGTTCCCTTGTCTACAAATAGGAAAAGAATTAAACCCACCTTTCAGAGCTGACATGAGAGGATATAAAGCAGATGCCTGGCGCAGAAGGTGCACCCAGAAGATGCCATTCTCTGGTCTCCTCTGAGTCCAGTCCTTCTGTCCACCTCACCCTCACTTTTGTAGATGGTGTTCTGATCTGCTGAAGTTTTCTCACCCCTTCAGTGAAGGTTTCTTTCATTCTTTCTGGATGCTTTCCTGCAGCCCTTGTGCTATCACCTCAAGTGGGTGGCCTGCCTGCCTTCACAGCATCTCTGCAAATCTCCATGTCAAATGCGCTATCCCAGGGGTCCCTCAAAACGCTCCCTTGAAGCTGACCCAGTGCTCCCTCTGAGCCAGCCTGGCTGAGTCAGCCTTGAGAGTGGGTGGCCCTTGTCTGTAAGCAGAGGCACTCAGACCAACACGTTTCAGGGCCTCCTCCTGACCCTGACTTTTCCTTCCTGGACTCTGCTATGAACCTATGACATCCTGTCTAACTCAGAAAATTATGAATGCTGAGACCTTGGGCAAATCATTTGACTGTTCGGGGCCTCAGTTTTTTCATCTGTAGAATGGGGCCTGAAGCCCCTACCCTACTTGCCTACCAGGTTAAGGAGTGGGCTCAATGGGATAACTGACCCCTGGGAACCATCAAGCTCCCCTCCTCACTGGGCAGAACTCCTGGGCTCACACTTTCTGTTCCAACTGGGTAAGAGAAGCAGAACAATAAAGCCCCGGCTCCTCCTCCTTCCCACCTGAGCATCCCCAACAGCAGAACTGACCTCCAAGGAGCCTGGTGCAAGAGAAGAATCTCCTGGAAGTCTGTTTTATCTCAAAAGAATATGCACCTAATATTCTGCTCTGAAGCTTCCCAGGTGGTGCAGTGGTAAAGAACCCACCTGCCAATGCAGGAGACGCAAGAGATGTGGGTTCAATCCCTGGGTCAGGAAGACCCCCTGGAGTAAGAAATGGCAACCCACTCCAGTATTCTTGCCTGGGAAATTCCACAGACAGAGGAGCCTGGTGGGCTACAGTCCAGGGGGTTGCAAAGAGTCAGACATGACTGAGAAAATACAAACATACACACACACACACACTCTCTATTCTGACATAGTAGAGTAGACTATGGTTCTCCTTCTACCATTTCCCCTCAGATCAGGATAGAATGGATCTTCTGTAGAGATACAGGTCTTTATCCTATGGTTCAGCTCCTCTCACCCTGACCCCTCACCAACCAGGCAGGTACAGGAACTGAAATCTGAGAAGTCAGCCAGACCAGGTACAAATCCTGCCTCCACCATTTGCCCACAGGCCACACAGCTAGTAAGCCTCTTACCATGGCTGAAATGGGGATAACTGATATTAGAGCCCATCTCATCTGAAATGGAGATAATTGATATCAGAGCCCACATCTATGGGTCAGGCCAGGATAAGCAAAGGGAATGAGTGAAGAGAAAGTGTCTACACCTGAGGTCAGAGATATAGAAGCTGGAATCACTGTAGGAAGGGTCTTGAGAAGATTGAGCTCTTTAGGTCATTACGAGACTTTTTCATTTTCTCTTTGTTCAACCAGTACACCTTCACCGAGTATCAGTACCAATACTAGATACTGGAGATCTAGTGGTGAGCAAAAGCAGAAACAGACACAGCCCTGGACTGAACCAAACACTCAACTGAACAGGAACAGAAGGTAACTTCCTCAACCGGGTAAAAGCCATCTATGAAAAACCCCACAGCTCGTATCATATTTAATGGTGAGCACCTGAGATCAGGGACAAGACAACGTGTCCACTCTCCTTCACTTCTATTCAACATTGTATTGGAAGGACTTCCCTGGTGGTCTCCAGGGGTTAAGAATCCACCTTCCAATGCAGGGGACGCAGGTTTGATTCTTGGTCAGGGAGCTAAGATCTCAGATGCCGTGGGGCACCTAAGCCTGCACCCCTCAAGTAGAGAAGCCCTGTCCACACGCAGCAACTCCTGAGCCCACACTCTCTAGAGCCCGTGCTCCACAACGAGAGAAGCCCGTGCACCACAATGAAGACCCAGTACAGCTCAAAACAAACAAATACAGAAATGTCTAAAGAGAAACACCCGAACCCCTCACATCATTGTATTTGAGATTGTAGCCAGGGCAGTTAGGCAAGAAAGAGAAAGCAAAGACACCTGGATTGGAAAAAAAAGAAGTAAAACTATCTCTGTTTCCAGATAATATGATTTTTTTTAATTGAATGAAAAAGCCTTAAAATTCTATAGTGCTTTACAATTTATAATAGTTTTACTGTAATGGAAAAGGATATGAAAAAGAATACATACATACATGTATAACTGAATCACTTTGCTTACACCAGAACTTAACACAACATTGTAAATCAAATATACTTCAATTTTAAAAAAGGTTTCACAACCTATTTGCATATAATCCCATAGCCCTTTCCCCCCTACCCCTATATGTTTCCCCCACCCCTATATATTCCCCCCACCCCTATATATTTTCCCCCTCCCCCTATATATTTCCCCCACCCCTATATATTTCCCCCATCCCTATATTTCCTCCACCCTATATATTTCCCCCCACCGCTCTCCCTTCCCTCTCCCACTGTAGCCACTAGTTTGTTCGTGATATTTGTGAGGCAAATGACATGACGTTGTGCATAGAAAGCCCTAAAGAAGTCACACAGACACACACACAAAAGTTAGAGCTACTAAATCAGAGCCCTAAAGTTGCAAGGTCCAAAATCAGTATGCAAAAACCAGCTTTATTTCTATATACTAGCAATGAACAATTCAAACTTGAAATAAGGAAACAATTTTATTTACAATAATATAGAAAATAATAAAGTACTTGGGATAAATTTAACCAAGGAGGTGCAAGACTCATACAGTGAAAACTACAAAATATTACTGAAAGAAATTAAAGACCTAAATAAATGGGAAGACATCCAGTGTTCATAACCTGGAAGACTTAATATTGTTAAGATCACAATACTTCCAAATTGATCTACAGATTCAATGAATCTCTATCAAAATCCCAAAATTTGTATGGAAACCCAAGGGGCCCAAAACAGCCAAAACAATCTTGAAAAAGAACAAAGTTGGAAGACTTCTTGACGTCAAAACTTAACACACTACAGTAATCAAGACACAGTGGTAATGAGATAAGGTCAGAAATATAGATCAATGGAATAGAATCTAGAATCTGAAAATAAACTCATATATTTACAAAAAACTTTCAACAGGGTGCCAAGATGATTCAATGGAGAAAGTATTTATTCAATAGAGGATGCTGGCACAATTAGACATCCATATGCAGAAGAATGAAGTTGGACTCCTACCTCACACCACATATAAAACTTCATTCAAAATGAATCACAGACCTAAACATAAGGGCTAAAAATATACAGCTCTTACAAGGAACCACAGGAGTCAATCTGAGTGAACTTAAAAGAGGCAACAGTTCCTAAATATGACACCAAAAGCACAAGCAGCCAAAGGAAAACTAGATAAATTGGACATCATCAGAATCCAAACCTTTTGAACATAAAAGCATACTATCAAGAAAGTGAAAAGTCAGCTCATGGAATAGGAGAAAATATTTGCAAATCATAGATGTGATAAGGGTCTAGAATCCAGAATATATAAAGAACTCTTGTTGCTATTTAGTCACTAAGTCAGGTCTGACTCTTTGCAACCCCATGGACTGTAGTCCGCCAGGCTCCTCTGTCCATGGCATTTCTCAGGCAAGAATACTGGAGTGTGTTGCCATTTCCTTTTCCAGGGAATCTACCTGACCTAGGGATCAAACCCACGTCTCCTTCACTGGCAGGAACTGCCACAAGGGAAGACAAAGAACTCTTCCAATCAACAATAGAACAATAAACAACCCAACTAAAAATGGGCAAAGGATTTGAATAGAAATTTTTCCAAAGAAGATACATAATTGGCCAGTAAGTACATGAAAAGATGCTCAACATCATTAGTCACCAGGGAAATCAAACCCACAATGAAGTACTACCTTATACCCACAGGAACAGTTACTCTAAATAAGCTGGTATAGCGAGGATGTGGAGAAACTGGAACCCTTATGCATTGCTGATGGGAATGTAAAATGGTACAGCCACTACGGGAAACAGTTTGAGAGCTCCTCAAAAAATTACACATAGTTATCACGGGGCTTCCCTGGTGGCTCAGATGTAAAGAATCTGCCTGGATGCAGGAGACTTGGGTTCAATCCCTGGATTGGGAAGATCCCCTGGAGGAGGGCATGGCACTGTTCTTCAGTATTCTTGCCTGGAGAATCCCCATGGACGGAGGAGCCTGCAGGCTATCGTCCACGGGCTTGCAGAGTCGGACACAACTGAGCAACTGAGCACACACACATCACATGGCCCAGCAATTCCATGCCGAGGTATATACCTCAGAATTTAACAGAGCTCAAACAAAACTTGTACAGGAATCTTCACAGCAGCCTTATTCATAGCAGCCAAAAAGGGAAAACAAACCAAACATTCATCAGTTGATTCGTGGATAAACAAAATGTGATACATCCATTCAATGGAATATTATTAAGCTACAGAAAGGAATGAAGGAATGACCTATGCCACAATATGAATGAACCCTAACATCATGCTAAGTGAAAGAAGCCAGTCCCAAAGGACCACACATCGTATGATTCTATTATAACAAATGTCCAGAACAGGCAAACCCAGAGAGACAGAAAGTAGATTACTGGTAGCCAGGGGCCAGAGGGCAGGGGGAATGAGTTTGAGGTTTCTTTTTAGGGCAGTGAAAAATGTTCTGGAATTAGATAATGGCCATGGTTACACAACTCTGTGAACATATTAAAAACCACTGAATTGTTAAATGGTGAATTTTATGGTATATGAATTATATCTCAATAAAAAAAGGAGAAAAAAAAGTCCAGACATTTTTGCCCTTCTCATCCTGATGGAAATTACATTCAAGGGTGGGTAGGGGGAGGGAACCACACACACAAAGACACATGTGCACAAACGGAAATTATTATTGTGCTAATAATGGGAGAGGTGTCAAGAATGAGAGGTATGACAGAAGTGGTTGAGGAAGACTTTAGGGAGGAAGTGATCTGAAGGAAGAGGGGTTAGCAAGGACAGGAGAGGAGGAAAGACCGCTAAGGCCGAGGATCCTGCATGAGAGGAGCTTGGCAAGTAGAAGGGTCCAGAGAAGACCCCCATGTCTAGAGCAGGGGGAATGAGAGGGAGAAGGTAGACAGAAGGGCTGGGAGGCCCACTGTGGCTGGGGCAGGGGCACCGAGCCCTCTGAGTGCTCTTTGGGTAAAGGTTCACGGTGTGGGGGTGGAGAGCGATAAGCACCTACTGCAGGGGTCAAGTGCTCCCAGTCAACATCTGGAATGAGTTGGGAGGTCATTTCTCCTGGCTGAGTCACTCTTCATGTGACCTGATGGAAAAAACCCCAATTCCCTGCCTTATTTAGTGGCCCCTCCTGTACTGATGCTCCCAAGGAGGAAACACTGATGAAAACCAGTCTCACTGCTATGGTAACAGTAAACACTTCTGACTTGCCATCCTGATGAGAGGCCAGGTGGGAAGTCTGCCTAGCAACTGTGGTGGGTGTTAGAAGTCCCTCTCCGGGGCTTCAGAATCCCCCTTCCAGCACTGTCCAGACCTTGGCTCAGGTCCCGGCTTCTCCTTCCAGTGGGGAATCACAGCCAGCTGCCAACATCTGGGCAGCTCTTCACAGCTCAGAAGATGGTGCAATGGATGCCACCACCCTGGAATGGGATTGTTAGCCCCCCTGGACAGATGAAGACACTGAGGCTCGGAGAGGTAAAGGGGGGCTCTGGCATCCTTCCTTCTGTGCTGCCTTCACTCTCCCATATGGTAAAGGTCTGCTCATCTGTGCAAGTCTCCTGCTCTGATTCATCTGTGGCACCTAGGAAAGAATGGAGTGTCACTCCCCCTTCCTGTCACCCTCTTCCTTTCTTGGTGATCTATCGGTTCCAGGGGACCTGCCCCCAGTGTTCTATTCTGGCCCAACAGAAGGCTAGAGGAAGGGATCATGTGAGGTCTGTGAGAGCCAGGGTGGTAAAAAAGGATTGTGAGAGACCCTGCACAGGAGGGCAGTACCCCTCCTGCCCCTCTGGGTGACACAGCTGAAGTATTTCCCTTTGAAATGCCTGGCTTTGAACTTCAATACTATACTAACATCGATGACTGGTACTTTGTGTGCACTTAACCCTGTGCCAGGGGCTTCCCTGGAGGCTCAGTGGTCAAGAGTCCACCTGCCAAGCAGGAGACATGAGTTCGATCCCTGGGTGGGAAGATTCCCTGGAGAAGGAAATAGCACCCCACTCCAGCATTCTTGCTTGGGAAATCCCATGGACAGAGAAGCCTGGCGGGCTATAGTCCATGGGGTTGCAGAGTCAGACACGACTGAGACTAAACAGCAGCTCTGCTCCAGGTTTTGCGGCAAGTGCTTTGTGCGCACTCTCTCATTTAAATGAGGGACGGGCTATCATCCTTGTTCTATGGAGGGGAGCGTGGCCTGAGATCTCAGAGCTGGAGAGGGCACGAGCAGTGGCAAACCAGGTGGTTCTGGAGCCAGAGCCTGGCTCTTAACCATATACCTGCCACCCCCAGGAGACCTTCTCATCCTTGTCCCTATCCCCCTTCCTGAGGGACTGGCTGGGAAGATGAAAAGGGAGGGCAGGGGAGCTGAGGAGTGGAGCTGCCGCCTGCAATCACTTCCTGGCTGCAGGCCAGAAGGCTGCTGGCGGACCTGTTGGAGGAAGGGGTGCGTGGTCTGCAAGGCAGCCAAGAGTGGAGGGAGAGGGAGGGGCCCTCCCAAGGATGGGCCCTGCCTCATCCCCAGGCCTGGTTCACAGGAGGAAAGAAAGGGAAGGCATGGTTCTTTTTTGTTTGGCTTCGCTGGGTCTTTGTTGCAGTGTGGGCTCTCTAGCTGAGACGGCTTAGTTAACCTCTTGGGCTTCCCTGGTGGTTCATATGGTAAAGAATCTGCATGCAATACAGGAGACCCTGGTTTGATCCCTGGGTTGGGAAGATCCCCTGGAGAAGGGAACGGCTACCCACTCCAGTATTCTGGCCTGGAGACTTCCATGAACTGTATAGTCCATGGGGTCTCAAAATGTCGGACACGACTGAGCGACTTTCACTAGTTACCCCTTGGTATGTGGGATCTTAGTTCCCCGACCAGGGATCAAATCCACACCCCCTGCATTGGGAGGTGGATTCTCAAGTACTGGCTCACCAAGGAAGTCCCAAGAAGTCATGGTTCTTAGGTGCCTACTATGCGCACATGTGAGCAGCGTCCTTCACAGGTGGTATTTCATTCTATCCCCAGAATGACACAGAGGCCAATAGCTAACACTTATGATTGCCAAGTATCTCAAATGGTCAGCATGCTTTGATTCACTTAATCCTCCACAGAAACGCGCCAGTTCAACGCTCTGCACATGGGAAGACTGGAGCATGAAGGAGAAAAGTAACTTGCCCGAGGGCCCACAGCTCGTGAAGCTTTAATTCAGGTCCTCTGGCCCTAGGTGACCTGAGTAACAGACTTTGTATCCTGCTAGGGAAACTGTGTCCCCATGGTCCAGAGAGGGAGAGGGAGGCCCTTTCTTGAGGTCACCAGGTGTCAGAATGGGGTTTGCGCTCATCTCCTGGGAATGTCTATAGCATTTTGACTTTGCCCCTGTTCCCCACCAACTCCTGCCCAGAAACATCGAGCCCACGAGAACAGGTCTACCTACAGCCTTGTGCCCATGGCTGCCCAGAACTGAGCAGAGAGCAATCCGCTTCCACCCACCTGGAGAGCTTATTTCTATTCAGGGATTTTTTTGGTCTGGAATCACACTCGTAATCACGATCCTTCCCAGCTCGCTTTCTGGAACAGTCCACGGTGAGCCTCAGTGACAGGCTCCCTGAATTTCATTGGGAAGGAGACAGGGATTAACATCCCCTCGGGCCCACTGTCTCCTGGGCCTCTGTGGACTCATCTGTACAACGGGTTGGAGGGATGTTCTTTGGGAACTTTCCGGCTCCCGCAGTCCCAGATTCTCTGTCATGAGCTTCCCTTTCAGCAAACAGTCCTAACTGGGAGTTTTACAGCCATACTACCTTCTGGAGCCTCAGCGTGATTCGCCTTGGCTGTAATTACGGCAGCTAAGGCTGAGGGCCGAACAATTGATGCTTTTGAACTGTGGTGTTGGAGAGGACTCTTGAGAGTCCCTTGGACTGCAAGGAGATCCAACCAGACCATCCTAAAGGAAATCGGTCCTGAATGTTCATTGGAAGGACTGATGTTGAAGCTGAAACTCCAATACTTTGGCCACCTGATGCAAAGAACTGACTCATTTGAAAAGACCCTGATGCTGGGAAAGATCAAAGGTGGGAGGAGAAGGGGACCTCAGAGATGGTTGGATGGCATCACCGACTCAATAGACATGAGTTTGAGTAAACTCCGGGAATTGGTGCTGGACAGGGAGGTCTGGCGTGCTGCAGTCCATGGGGTCACAAAGAGTCAGACACAACTGAGCGACTGAACTGAACTGAAGTGAACCACATTGTAAGCATTAAGGGCCAGGTGCTGCGCTGAGCGCCTTTCACGGATTCTCTTGCTGAATTTGCTGGGCAGCCCTAAGAGGCAGGATCCGATGATCTCCACTTTACAGATGAAGAAACTTGGCCCCGGAGAGGCTGAGCACCTTGCCTCCGCTCAAGTTCCCCAGGAGAGGCAGAAGCCGGTTGTCTCACTGTTTCCTCCAGAAGCTGGGAGGGCAAGAGTCCATTAGCATATGTCAAGGATTTGGCCACAGGCCTTTGGCCGCATCCCCACACCCTCCATCCCGCCCCCATCAGGCCCAGGAGCCAACCAGCCCCACCTGTCAACAGCTGACAAGCACGGTGTGATTCCCAGGTTGGACCCCAGCCAGCCTCTCCCTTCACGGGAGGATCCCTGTGTCCCTGGTGGCCTATCTCAGGGATGACAGCGAGTGGCAGCTTAGGGACAGCAGCCCACTCAGGTGGCTTCCGGGGCTGCTGACCAGCAGACAGGCAGTGACAGGCTGGAGCAGCTGGCATCGCCGGAGGCAGACAAGGCACCCGGGAGCATCTGCCTGCACCCACCCCGAGTCCAGAAGCTTTGCTAACATCTGGGGGCCTCCGGACACTGAGGCGAAAGTACCAACAGAGCACCGCGCGTCCAAATATTTAAGTTCCGAATCAAGCTGACAAACTTTTGAATAAAATATAGTCTGTCTTCCCCTCCAGACCCAGCAGTCTGGAAGGCCAGGCTGTGTGCTGAGATTTCTCAGATTCCTCAGGGCTCTGCGCTGTTAGACAGTAGGGTCTTCCTGGTCCCTTCTGTGCAGGAGCTTTATACACAGGTCTGGGGGCCTGGGACACACGTGCAGGCCAACACCCACACCTTCCCCGCCCCCCAACAGCGGTCCTTTGTCCCAGGGGTTCTGGAGCGCACACACCAGCTGTACAGGCTCCCTCTGGACGTGCCTTGGCAGGTCCTGAAAGTGGCCTTGGGGCTGACCTAACAGGGGACCCTGGGGTCTGCTGCGAGCAAGCCGGTAAGCCCTCACTGGAGCCACATTCCCGACAAAGTCTCAGGCCACATAGGTGCCTGGACTCTGGGTAGCCCCAGGAGATGGAGAGCTTAGGATTTAGCATCACGAAATCCAGGCAGACCTCAGCTCTGCTGCTTGCGTGCTGTGATTTGTGGCTGGTGAATTCCCCTTCTGGGTCCCCCTTTGCTCATCTGTAAAACAAGGACGACGACAGTTCCTGCCTGGTGGGGCTGTAGTCAGGAGTAAATGCAGTAAGTCTGTGAAAAGCTTTGTGCCTTGCTTGCAGACTGTTCAACTCCCCTGAAGGCTATCTCTGAGAAGCCCTCCCCTTAACACCTGGCTCCGTCACTGTCTTCTTTTTTGCAAAGCTCTGCCCACACGGCAATATGATCACTGACAGCACCTGAACCCACATGGGCCAAGACTTTGCCTCCCACACCACTGAATTCCCAGGATCTCGCACAGGGCCAGAACTAGAGTAGGCAAAGTAAGCTTTGTGATTATTCACCCGGGTTTTCCATCTGCTTACAGGGCTCACTCAAGCATCGCCACCACTGAGGGCCTTCTGAGGGCCAGACTCAGCGCCAGGCTCCGAGGACCAGATGGCTCAGGCTCCTCTCCAGACTCCACGGAGCTCAGAGTCTACAGAGAACGATTTCATGTGGAAATAGGAACAGATGACAACAGACTGATACCTGCCGTAATAGGGGCAAGGTGTTGCCAGAGTCCATAGGAAGACAGGTGCAGGAAGACAGGCTCCAAAGAGGAGATGATGAGTGAGCGGGCCTTAGGAGATGAAGAGGGGATGGGCCCTCCAGAGACAGAAACAGCAAATGCAAGGCACAGAGGTGTGAGGTGCAGCTGTGAGCTTCCCTCCACGTGGCCTGAGCTCAGGGGCATGGAAGTGGTGTCGTGGGGCGGCCCACTGTCCCACTGGCTAGCCCACTGGTCCTCAATGTGAGATCAGCAGCAACAGAAGCACCTTGGAACTAGTTAGAAACGCAAATTCTCGGTCTCCACCTTGGACCTACTAAGTCAGAAACTTGAGGCAAGGTGCAGAAATCTGTATTTGAACAAGCCCTCTAGATGAGTCTGATGCACGCTAAAGTCTGAGACCCATCAGACGTCCCCCTGTAGGCAACAATGAGCCATGGAGAGGGGAGGAACAGAAGGAGGCAGGATCTGACTGTACTTCATGACGATCACTGCGCTGGTAAAAGGCCCACATCTGAAAGCTGGCCCCACGCTGGAGGAGAAAAAAAAGGAATTTCCTGGCAGTCCAGTGGTTAAGATTCCACACTCCCAAAGCAGGGAGCATGGGTCCACGCCCTGGTTGGGGAACTAAGATCCCACATGCCACACAAGGCTGTCAAAAACAAACAAAAGCTGGTCCAACGTGAACCCTCAGCTCTAGCAGGACAGAGCTGCAGCGTGTAGCAGAACCATCTATCTTCACATGTAAGGGAGGGGCTCCTGGAAAGTCAGAGACCCCTGGGGGACACAGAGCCTGCTGCCAGGGTGACCACCTGTCACTTGGAGAAAGAGGGCAGCACCCTGCAGAGGGTCAATGAAGGGGAATTGGTTATCATGGCAACCTCCCCTCAGGTGGGACAGGACAAAGGAAGAGGAAGTCTGTGGTCCCTAGGTATCCACCCCATCCCCAGGTGGGAGCATCACAGTCCTGGGTTCCTCCTCAGACCGCATGTAGCCCAGCATCTCCTTCTCTGTCCACCTGGGCCCCAAGTGGCAATCTCCTCCCCTCCCCATCATGAGGCCACACTGTCCTGCCACAGTCTAAGGGCTGGGGGGCTGTCTCCTTGGTTACAGCCCAGGCCCTTGTATCCATGGTGACCCTCTCTCAAGAGGCCCCAGATCCTCATCTGCTAGGCCAGCGATGTCCTTTGCCAAGGCTGGTTCTGGGAGCAGTGACCCAGATCAGGAGTAGGGCCCTTCCATTCTTTCTTCAGTTGGCACATGGTGAGAAAAAGAGGTATAAGATGATTCAACACATTACCTTCTGCTAGGAGATGGACACAGAGGGTGCATTAAATAGCTTCCAAGGGCCAACTTGAAGATCAGGAGAAAGCAAACTGCACCCTCAAACCCAGTGAAGTACAAAGCACAGGAGGGTTCTAGAGTCCGAAAGGCCTGGGTTTGAGTCTTGGTGCAGTTATCTTGGGCAGCCTGTGTCACTTTTTGAGCCTCAGTTTCCTCACCTGTACACTGGAGATATTAGTATCTACCCTCTAGAGTCCCTGCAAGATTCAGTAAGAAAATGCGTCTGACTGAGAAGCATAGTGCCTGGCACCCCACTGCGTCTTATCTTCCTGTCCTCAGGTTCAGGAGGAGGAACGCTGGCTCCCTCTTTGCTGGTGGGTCCCCCGCTGGTCAAGAGCCGTGGCTCTGGGCTCAGAAGCACTCCATAAACATCGACTGCTCGTGCTGTTAGTATTACTATTAATCAGCCGTCAATGAATGGTAAATTGCTTCCTCCAGGTAATTTACATTTCCTATTGTCACTGTAATCTTCATTCAATGCAATCTGATACAGGGATGTTTTCTAGAAAGCAGGAGCCATATTGTGCTTCTTAGTTTTCCTGCAGTGCCTGGCTCCGGTCCTGGCAGGGGCACCTAAGCAGCTCAGCATGGAAAGGTCTTGGAAATCACCTACTCTAACTCAGCGTGCAAGGCAGAACGCTCTCTTCCCTGGCTTTATCAAGCGCTTGGACGCCTCCAGGGATGAGGTCCTTATTCCCTGCTGAAGATGGACTAGGGCCTGGGACTCCATGGTGGCTGAGTTCCGTGGGGTGAGCAGGAGCTGAATGGGCAACTGCAGGAGTTGGGGTGATGGGAACTCCCGGGGCCACCCCTACGCCCTAGCAGCCCCCCTTCCTCTCCCACTGAGAGCTGATAATAGGAGTGGTTCTAATTATGCTCTAATTGCTTTCTTCCAGGCAGTTTTCTCTGGAGCCAAAGAGTTCAGAGTTCATGAATAAATGAAGAGGGAGGAAGCAGAAGGGATGTTTATCGATCCACAAATCTCCGTGTGCCAGTGTCTGCCCCACAAACGCTTGGGCATGCAGCTGTGTACAGCTGCATGTATACATGCATACGTGCGTGCTAACTCACTTCGGTTGTGTCCGACTCTTTGCAACCCTATGGACTGTAGCCTGCCAGGTTTCTCTGTCCATGAGATTCTCCAGGCAAGAATACTGGAGTGGGTTGCCATGCCCTCCTCCAAGGGATCTTCCTGACCCAGGGATTGAACCCTATCTCCTTATATCTCCTGCATTGGCAGGTGGGTTCTTTACCCTAGCATCACCTGTGAAGCCCCTGTATACATACATACAAACACAGAAATATACAGACCACAGGCCCCAGATACCTCTCTCCAAAGGACTGGTGGGGGGTGGGGAGTGGTAAAAGGAAGGTAACAAGAAGTGTGCGAAACTGACTTTGGGTTCTAGTCCCAATTCTGCCATTGACTTGCACTGTCCTTGTGTTAAGTCGCTTTAGTCGTGTCTGACTCTGTGCAGCCCTGTGGACTGTAGCCCGCCAAGCTCCTCTCTGTCCATGGGATTCTCCAGGCAAGAATACTGGAGTGAGTTGCCATGCTCTCCTCCAGGGAATCTTCCTGACCCAGGGACTGAACCTGGGTGTCTTACATCTCCTGCATTGGCAGGCGGGTTCTTTACCACTAACTTATGCAAATCCTAGTTTTCCCAGCTGGAGAGTATGGAGGGGAAGTGATGTGTCTTGATACCCTCCTCTCAGAAGACCCAGCCTTTAGGGCTTCAGTGAGTACCATCCAGCTAGACAGAACCGTGGGTGAGGGCACTGTCGCCCTCAGACTGCCCTCTCATCTGGATGCCTCCTTCCCTAAGAAGAACTGGCCAAGCAGCCAGGGCCTCCAGGGAGGTGGCAGGAGGAACTCACGCATGTCCATGCTGGCAGGATGCCTAGTAAAGATAAGTAGGGGCTCTGGACTTGAGCTTTTGGGGCCCTGGGCAAGGCACTTGAACTTCTTGAGTCTCAGTTGCTTTGTCTGCTAAACGGGAATGAGAGATTCTGTGTGATGAAGGTTCACCCAGAACATATAGTGAGTGGTCTTAGCCAAATGCTTAGCATACAGAAAGCATCTGGTAAGTGGCAGTTATTATTGAGAATACTGTCAACACCATACAAGGTACAGATCGATGCCTTCATAACACATGAAGAAACTAAGGCACAGAGAGGTTAAACACCTTGCCCCAGACCACGCATTATATGACAGGATTTGAACCCAAGCCCACCTGACCCTGAAGCTCTGGGGTCCAGTGTCGCTTCTCTGCTGTGTTTGATCATTCTGGGCCCCAACAGTTGGCACATAGTCAGTACCAGCTCTTAGGGACATATGGATATTATGGCATACAGTATCCATAATATGCTGAATGACAGAGAAAGGAGGTAAAAAAAAAAGAGAGAGAGTATAACAATATGCTCTGTTTACAGTGACCAAGGTTGGGGCAGATTATTAAAGAACTAGACCAAGATTTCCTTCAAGGTCAAATAGAAGGGCTGGATCTGAGAGACCCCAGGACTCACCCGTGGCTGGGGCCAGGCCGGGTGGTGATCAAGGGGTTCTCGGTGTGTACTTTTAGAAGGAAATCTTTTCACCCTTTATGACTTCCACTAAGAGGCCAAAGTTAGCCATCCTGACTCTGGCATCAGCCAGACCCGGCTGTGTCACTGCCTTGCCGTGTGACACAGGGCAAGTAACTGCTCCTCTCTGAATCTCAGAGGCCTCCTCTAGGAGGTGAGGAGAAGAGCGGTCCAGCTCTGGGGATGTGGGATGACACAGGTGAGGCCACATGCTAGAGGCCAAGAGCGGGATCTGGAGTCAGCCTGCCAGGTTTGTATCCCGGCCTGACATAACTGCCTGTGGCCCTGGAGTCTGCTCCTGGAAAACGGGGCTCGCAACTGTCTACCACACGGGGTGCAGCAAGTGTGAATAGGCTACTCCAGGTAAAGCAGTCGTGACATTAGGCAGTGCTTTGAAACGCTCCGTAAATCTTCTCTATTGGACATTTTACACATGGCGAAACTGAGCCCTGGAGCGGGGCGAAGACCTCTCTGAAGTCATGGAGCCAGTGCACAGCAAAGCCAGGCCCGTGCGGGAGCCGGCTGTGTGCACAGCTCCTTGTCCAGCCTGTGTCCAGACTGGGGCTCGATAACCTCAGACCTTTCACAGCACCTGGGCCATCCTGCTCCAGCCTCGAGGACTCTGGGGTGGGGGGAGGGGAAGCTGACGCTCCTGCCTCCTGCCCTCCCAGGTGGCTCTGAGGCTAGCTCAAACCAGCGGGGTATGTCAGAGGGCAGGGAGCACCTGGCTGGCCCCTCCACTCCCGGGCTGGCCGCCGAGACCTCGGAAACAATCCAGGGGTCCAGGACCAGAACACCATTTGTCAGCCCTGCATGGTGGTAGCGGGCTTGTCTCCATGGCAACAGTGCAGTGTGAAGGCATCCTGGCAGCACTGGGGAGCTCGCTGAGTAGTATAAACAGAGGCTGCAGTAGATTACACGCCTATTATGAGCAGTCTCGGGCTCTGAGCACTGGTAATTATGCCTAATTGTGCATTTAATTGTGTAATTGAAAACCCACGTCTCTGGTTCAGGCTGGGGCTGCAGAACCTAACACCCCCACCCCCAAAGAAAGAGGCGTAGAAGCCACCCCACCCTAATAATCCCAGGGCTGCCTCTCCATCGAGGGCTACGGGTAGCCGGAGTGAGCATGGAGTAAAGTACCTGCAGACTTCTACTCTTCCCCACTTCAGTGCCAGGAGCTCAGCCAGGCTCTGTGATTTGGGGTGGTGGGGGAGCAGGCTCAAGGTAAAGGGACATGGCGAAAGCACAAAAGTGCTCACAATTTTCATTATTCATAATATATACCATTTTGTACGATAGCCACTGTCCTCTCAGGACCTAGAATCAGCATCTCGTGCCTCCAAAGGACTCAGATCATCATTAGATCGGTACACATCCAAGTCATCCAACCTACATGTTAATCCTTAATCACTATGAGAGACAGGGAACTCACCACTCAATGGTCAGCCCACCAAGGCAGAGCCTCTGTAGTTTGAAAACCACTGATAGAGTTCAACACCCTCTCCTCCATCCCCTGGTTTCATAGACTGGAGAGAAAGAGGCCCAGAGAGGGACAGGGCCAGCTCAAAGTTGCACAGCAAGTGAGTACCAGAATCCTGGGATTCTGACTTGCAGCTGAGGGCATACTTTGTACCCTAAAGTGACCAAGAATCATGGTTCTGGGCAGCAGCAAGAATCATGCCCAGAACTTTGTAGATGCTTCATAAATATTTGCTGAATGCCACTCAGGGTAGGGTTAGTTGAGGCAATGTTTGCCCTCTTACCCGACAGTATTTTATCTTCCTGGGGTGAGGAAGTTCCCCTGAGGTGGGCCAGGAGTTAGTGATGGGTTAGAACCTCCTGCTCTGAGCCTCTGTAGCCTGAGACTTGATTTTACAACCAAATATGCCATGTGGGCATTTGGGAGAGGGAATCTCATTCAAACAGACAGCAGAAGGAAGAGGTTCCCTGAGTCCTGGACAACCCAGGTGTCAAGCTCAGGCAGGTCTTCGGCGGCAGGAGTCCCCTCCTCCGCCCAGAGCCTGATCCTCCCATCAGTCACCACAGCCTGCAGCAAAGTGGGCTGATGTGGCAGCAGCTCTGATCTCCACCCAGGAAAGGACGGAACTCACGGATGAGTCAGAGCTGCAGAGGTCCTTTGAGATGAGGAGTCCAACCTTCTCCCTTTACAGCGGGGGACGCAGAGAGCCACGCTTCCTCTCTGATCTCCTCTGAGTGAGTGCTGGCCTCTGTGCCCAGAGCTCTCTCTGCCTTATCTCAGGTCACCCTCACTGTAGTCCCAAGAGAATGTGCTATTATCATTCCCATTTTAGGCAAGAGAAGATCGAGGGACAGTAAGGCGGAAGGCCACACAGATTTAGCAGAACCTCTGCTTCAACTAGTTTAATAAAAGGACATGTCCATTTCCTATCCCACGATATTCAGGTTCATAGAATCTGCTGTTTCATTTCCAAGGCATTCCAGAGTGAACCCTGGGACTTCCCTGGTAGTCCCGTGGTTAAGAATCCACCTTCCAATTCAGGGGACGCAAGTTCGATCCCTGGTAGGGAAATGAAGATCCCGCATGCCATGGGGCCACTGAGCCCAAATGACTGCAAACTGCAGAGCCCACGCGCTCTGGAACTCGAGTACCACAACTAGAGAGAAGCCCATGCACCACAACGAAGACCTCGCATGCTGCAACCAAGACCTGACACAGCTAAAAACAAATAAATATATAAAAATTTATAAATAAAAAAATAAGAAAATTATAAATAAATTTACTTAAATAAACGTACTTTTAAAAAAGAGTGTGAACACTCTGTGGGCTCCTAGGCAGCCTATTTTATCTCCAGGAAGGACAATTCTTTGAGGCACATTACTAGTACCCTGATTTAGAGAAGTGCAGGTGGAACCTCACAGAGGTTAGGTGTCTTACCCAAGGTCACCCAGCTATAAAGAGACAAGAGATGGAACTCAACCCCCAGTCAGACGACATAGCTCAAGCTCTTCCCAGTTGAACTTCCTGCCTCTGGATGTACTAGCTGCTTTGAAAGGCAGGGGCCAGGAGACCAGGGTAAGCCATCAGAACGCACAGCCTCAGCAACTGCTCTTCCAAAACCCCAGTACTTGGCTGGCACAAGTCCCAGGGAGGCGTGCTTTGCTGCCTGAGGCTCTCCCTCGGTCTCTGAATCACCATCCTTCTCCCTCTCCAGGACCAGCAGGGAGACCAAGAGCATAGGACTGGGGTCCCCCAGACCAAAGCCATCTCCACCCGCTGTGGCCAGGAGCCGGCCTTTAAAAACACACCTCTGCACTTCCCCGGCGGTACAGTGAATAAGAGTCCACCTGCCAATCCGGGGATACGGGTTTGATCCCTGGTCTGGGAAGATTCCACATGTTGTGGAGCAGCTAAGCCCATGCGCCACCACGACCAAGTCCGCGTGCCTACTGCCTGTGTTCCACAAGAGAATCCACCTCAATTAGAAGCCCATGTGCTGCAACAAAGAGCAGCCCCCTGCTCCCCCCAACTAGAGAAAGCCTGTGCAAAGCCACGAAGACCTAGTGCAACCAAAAATAATTTAAAAAACCCCACATCTCTGGTCTCAGCCTGCTTCCCATCACTCACTACTCCCTGAAACTAGAGGAGAAAAGAGACTTCAACCATCAGAGCTGACCATCTCTACTTGGTCCAGATTTTGCAACTATTCTCAGATCCTTTCCCCTTGATCATTTATGTGATGCCGAGACTGTATCTTCTGTTTCCTTGGCAACCAGTCATTTCATTCTTCTGACTTCAGTATGCCCATCAGTAAATGGGTATAAAGACCGTCCCTATCTCATTGAGTTGGTATGAGGGCTGATAAGTCTTCAATACAGGTTAATTTCTTGGGTAATTTGTTCTTAACCTGTGTCACAAATTCTCTTAAACCTAACACAGGCCTTGCAGTGAGTAGAAGTGGGGATGCTGGATGGGGTTGCAGTTGAATAAGCAGCTCAGAAGGTCTGGCATCTAGTCATCTAGTAACAATTCTTTACGGATGAAGGAAGATTTAGATTATTCCATCAGCTTCTACATCCTGCATCTCCCAAATCCTACAGAGGGCACAACAGGGCATGCAAGGTAGAAGGTGTGGAGTTCTAGATCTGATGTGTGAATCCTCTTCTGTCCCCAGTATACAGGTGGCCGTGGATAAGCCAGATAGTAACAAGGGACAAGGTATGTAAAATGCTTAGTGTAGTGCCTGGCTCACAGCACACACCAAATAAAAAGGAAATTGTTCTTATTATTTTTTCTGGCAGAACCACACATTTTCCATATAAAGAAACTAAGACTTGGAAAGTTAATGGGTATGAATCTGATCACTAAAATCTCTAATCCAGGCAGAGATGGGAGCTGAAGTGACTTATCTGAACCTCAAGGCCACAGGGAGCACTTGCCTGGGCCAGTGCTGTCGGATCATCAGCTCAGGGAACACCCTCAAACTGCCATGGGGTACCATGGTTATTCTGATTACTTTATAGCAGAGGCTCAGAGAAGGTAAGAGACTTTCTGGAAGTCACAAAGCAAGGCAGCAATGTCTGCCTGATCCCGGAGGTACTGGTCTTTCACCCCTCTATGCCAGATCTCAGCTGCTGCTGCTGCTGCTGCTAAGTCGCTTCAGTCGTGTCCAACTCTGTGCGACCCCATAGACGGCAGCCCACCAGGCCCTGCCGTCCCTGGGATTCTCCAGGCAAGAACGCTGGAGTGGGTTGCCATTTCCTCCTCCAGTGCATGAAAGTGAAAAGTGAAAGTGAAGTCGCTCAGTCGTGTCTGACTCTTAGTGACCCCATGGACTGCAGCCTACCATGGTCCTCCATCCATGGGATTTTCCAGGCAAGAGTACTGGAGGCCAGATCTCAGAGTGGCTGCCATTTATGGGGTACTTATGTCAAATTCGCCCAGGCACCCACCCCTGCAAAGGAGCAGAACCAGGGTCGTATTTTGCCCCCTGCCCCAATCCAGGGTCTTGAGGGTTGTTTGGCCTTAGTCTGTCCATCTGCAAAAGGGACTTGACTACCTGAGCCCCTATGTTGTCCAAAGGGGTATAGGGAACAAAGAGGGCCAGTGCTCTGACTCTGAAGCCGGCCCCTCCCCAGGAAGCCCTGAGCATGCAGATGCAGCTGCTTCTGAGCACAGGCCCCTGCAGAACCCAGCTCCCTCTGGTCTTCACCATCACTGCTGCTAATAACGACATCAATCAGGTTGACCACGTTTCACACCATTACTCGCAGCTCAGCAGGAAGCAACATATTTCCCCCCCCTCATCCACTACCTTCCAGAAAGCAAAGAGCTTTCCAGAAGGGAAAAGAATAAAATCGGTGGGTTTTTTTTTTTTTTTTTGAGTACCTAGTATGTACACGGCAGCTGCCCAAGCCCTTTTTCCAACTCTGAAGGGTAAGGATAACTCTTTCTCTTGGACAGAGAAAGACACCGCAGCCCAGAGGAACGAATGCATGTGCCCAAGGTCACCCGGAGCAGGGACAAGAACAACCATGGCAATGATGTATTACTGACCACTCACGGCTCACGGAGCCCGGCAGGTGCATGATCCTACTGAAATAGTACCATTTCAGTTTTCAGATAAGGGAACTGAGGCTTGACGCAGTGAAGAGATCCGAGGCCACAGGCTGTTGAAGCATGAGCAGCAGAGTGACACAGGGCAGAGAGGGTGGCTCTCTGCTCAGGCCAAAGAGCGCATGAATCTTGGTTCCGTCACTGACTAGCTTAGACCTCTCTGAGCCTCGGTTTCCTCATCAGAAAAAGGGGCTAATAAAAACCTCTATCACATTTTGTAGGGTAACAATAAGAAGGATAAAAGCTGTAAAATAGCTTACGTTTATCGATCGTTGAACACACACTAGGCACTCTGCCAAGTACGTGACATATGTAAGCTCATTGGGTTAAATGAGGTAATGCATATGAAGTGCTTAGCACAGGAGTCCAGAAAATGACGATGGTGAAGAAATTGATGATGATTCCCTTGTGTAAATCTCCTTGGTTCATCCTCTTACTGGAAGAATAGCATAGCCTGCAAGGTTTCAGGAAGGAGGTGAACCAGGAAAGAAGGGCAGGGGAGGTAAATGGGAAACACACAAAAATTAGGAATAACATTAATAATGTCAAGATGATACACCAGGAAAGGAGAAAGCAAGGGACCCAAGATATTCCACATAGTGGAACCAGACTGAGACACACGGAAACCTCCAGGCCAGTCCAGACATCCTCCCAGTGTGCCAGATGGGCAGAACTAGCAGGACCCTAGAGACACAGACCAGTGGTTCTTCCCATTTTAAGATGAGGAAAAGCCAAGGCTTGCAGTAGGGAAAAGACTTGCCCAGGTTCACCGGATGTCAGTGAGGAAGGCTTGAATCCAGGCCTCCAGACTCTTAGCTTCGTGTCCAATTTCGTGCTGCTTCCCACAAAGGAAGAGTGCAGGATAGCCCTTGGATATGTCTGGGTCACAATTCCGGGGAAGCATCTCAGGATACACATCATTAAGATAATAACAATACAGACTTCCCTGGTGTCCAGTGGTTAAGAATCTGCCTGCTGACGCAGGGGACACGGGTCCGATCCCTGGTCCAGGAAGACCCCACATGCTGTGGAGCAGCTAAGCCTATGGGCCACAACTACTGAAGCCTGCGTGCTTTAGAGCCTGTGCTCTGCAGCAAGAGACGCCGCTGCAGTAAGAAACCCATGCACCGCAACTAGAGAGCACGCCCCGTTCTCCGCAACTAGAGAAAGTCCGAGTGCAGCAACAGGCCCAGTGCAGTGAAAAAAATAAATTAAAAAAATTTTTCTAAAAAGATAACAACAACAAAAAGTTACAGTTTAAAAAAAAAAAAGTTACAGTTTACTGAATGCTTACTCTGTGCCTGGCACAGTGCAAGCTATATGCATTTAACCCTCACAACACCTCTAAGGATTGGGCACTCTTTTCTTTTTTAAAAAATATTTTTTTATTTTGGGCTGCACAGGGTCTTTGTTGCTGCTCAAGCTTTCTCTAGTTGCAGAGGGTGGCGGCTACTCTCTAGTTGAGGTGCACAGGCTTCTCATTGCGGTGGCTTCTCAGTTTCCGCAGGTCCCAGGGTGCAGGAGCCTCAGGAGTTGCAGCACGTAGGCTCAGTAGGCACAGGCTCCAGAGCACAGGCTTACTTGCCTTGCAGCACGGGGGACCTTCCCGGACCAAGGATCAAACAGGTGTTCTGCACTGCAAGGCAGATTTTTAATCACTGGACACCCAGGGAAGTCCCCCGGGAACTGTTTCTATCATCTCCATTTAACAGATGACAAAACGTGACTCAGAGAGGCCAAACAACTTGCTTATGATCACACAGCTAGGAAGTGACAGAGCCAGGACTCAATCCCATGTCTGTCCTGTCAAACTCCAGAGGCTTGTCCCCTGTACTTGTCTACCTGAACAGTTCAGCCCTCACCCGCTTCTTCCACCTCTAGTGCACCCTCACATCCTACTCCCTCACCCAAAGCAAGTCTAACCCAACTCCAGAAGTGTTTAGAACTGGGCTGTTTTATTGTAATCATCAAACCCCACATGAGAAAGAAAAATGATACAGTTCTTCTGCAAAAGTTTTTAGCTGAGAAACATTTAGCGGCCTCTTCCTTCTCTGCCCCTTTCCACTGGATGAGAAAACAGGCTCCCTTCTCCCTGGGATGGTCAGGTTGGTGAATTCTACCATCCAGGAGCACATTAACGAGACTGCGAGGCAGCAGAGGCTCCTGGGGATTAGCGACAGCTGAAGGGACCCACTCTGCAATCGGCCCAGACAAAGCAACAGACCCAAGAGACCAATTTCCAAGTCCCTCCTTGGAGCACCTCCCCAGATTATCTCATGGAATGCTCACAAGCTACCCAAAGGCATCCAGCCAAGACTCAGAAGAATCAGAATCCCACCCAGGTCTTGTCGGATTCCAGAGCCGCTTATGCTGGGGAGCCCTCCAAGTGGAAAGGTGGGTTTAGCTGAGCTAGGGAGAGCTACGGAGGCAGGTAAGAGAGAAGCAGGGAGACTGCCTCGCCACCTTCATTTATCTACAGAGAAGTAAGCACCCCTCATCACAGCCAGAACTACTTATTTTCCAGTAAAGAAGGCAAGGGAGGATGCTGGTCAGCTGCCTGGTTTCATAGCCCCTAACTAGAGAACTCAGGACCAGTAAATTCATAGGATCGTTATGATAATTAAATGAGTTAATACATGGAAGAGTGCTTACAAGGGCACCTAGCACCTAGTAACTGTTCCCTAAAGCTAAGGACTGTTATTATCATCAACAGAGAATACGGTCGGTCAAACTGTTAATACTGCTTATCTCTGGAGTATGGGACTGGGCATAGAAGGAAACGTCTTTATCTTCTGCTCTATTTGGTTATTTATTGATTTAATCATTTTATAAAATGTGTATGTTACTTTTCTTTCTTTTTCTTTTTTATTTGCAGCAAGTGGATCTTAAGTTGCAGTAAGCAGACTCTTAGATGCTGCATGTGGGATCTAGATCCCTAATCGGGGCTTGAACCTGGGCCCCCGACATTGGGAGCGAGAAGTCTTAGCCAGCGGACCACCAAGATGTCCCTGTATATTACTTCTCTAATAAGAAAAAGTCCTAGTTTAAAATTTTAAAATAAACTCAGAAAGAAAATTCCTTGGAAAGTTTCAGCACTTTTTGGAATTTTATGTTCTTGAAAGGAGATAAAGAAGGGTGTTTCTACCGGGAGCCAGGAGTTGCCAAGTAACTGATTCACTCATTTACTTTACAAATATTAATGGAGTGCCAGGCACTGTTCCAGCTGCTGGGGATTTAGCACGAACAAAACAGATAATCTCTGCTCTTCTGGAGTTTCCATTCTACCTGATCTTAATTAATCCCCCCTGCCAACCTCAAGGATGAGCAATTCACAGAGAGGCTGACCAAGATGTCACTTGCCCTGCAGCCCACAGCTGGGAGCAGGGCTCCAATCTTCAGGGCCCAGCTGTTTGGGCCACTGTCCAAGAGGGCAGGTCTGTGGATGGAGTGTTCGGGGCTGGGGTCCCCAAGAGGAAAGAAGAAAGATGAATGGGGTGTGTGTATCCACACTCAAAGCTTCCTTCTGCTTTACTGTATGTACACACCAGTGGTGGAGGAAGGGCAATGGATGCAGGCAAAAGTGGAACCCAGACCAGACCTCTTTACTGGTTAGATCTCAGCTCTAGCATAGGCAGGAGATCCTGGCCTCTCCTTAATCACTTTCCCAAACTCACTTGCCAGAGTCTGTATTGAGGGGCAGAGCTGGTCCCCTTCAGCCCCCAAATTCACTCCCCTCGCTTCCCTGAGACAAGAACCTGATTTCCCTGAGCTGAGATTATGTACAGTGTCCCCAGGTACTCCCACCCTCCCTGGGCACCCAAGTATCTCCACTCCCATCCTTGCCAGCCCTATCTCACCCACTCCACCCCCCCACACCCCGCCCCTCTGGTGGAAAGACTGACAATGCCTATCGCTAGGGTGGTCACAGCCAAAGCAGGGAGGGCAGTCCCGCAGCTGGTTGATCAGCTGGCCCAGGACCTAGTAGCTCCTTGTGACCCTCTCCAGGGAGGGGCTCTTAGGCCTGTCCAGTCAGGAGGGTGGAGGCAGGCAGGAAGAGCACAAAAGAGTGAACGGTTCTTGGAGTCTAAGAGCCCCCCACACACAGATGAACATGGACCAGAAATGGTCAGAGATCTAGACACATACCAAGGAGAAACGCGGAGAGAGACACACACAGGAGCAGAGAGTTTGTGAGAAACGCTCAGTGGGGCGGAGACCAGAGGCAGAGACCCACGCAAACGAGTGATCTAGAGGAAAACACACGGCAGGAACCTCAAGGGATCCACACACCCGCCTCGGACACACCCCCAAGCCCCGGAGAACCACACTCCCACAGCGCATCTCCCCAACAGGAGGCCACTCGTCCAGTGCGGGCCAGTCGCGTGGAGCCCCAGGCGCCGGGCGGGCCGGGGACTCGCGCA
The DNA here is from genome assembly GCF_055505025.1 of Bos grunniens. Classification (NCBI taxonomy): domain Eukaryota; kingdom Metazoa; phylum Chordata; class Mammalia; order Artiodactyla; family Bovidae; genus Bos; species Bos grunniens. The sequence goes on from NC_141166.1 coordinate 14,640,162, forward strand.
CAGGACGCACTCGGGGACCGGGGAGCGCCGGGCGAGAGGCGCACACAAAGAGACAGCCGGGCCAGCAGGAGCAGGCTCCGCCCGTCCTCTCCGTGACTCCAGACCACCCCCAACCCCGGCGCTCGCCCCAGACCCACACCCAGACCCACACCCCACCCGCTCGCCCCGGGACCCCGCCCCGCCGCGCCCTACCCTACCCGGCCCGGCCGCCCGGGCGCGCGGCGCTCACCAGCTGCAGGCAGCAGAAGGCGACCAGCGTGCAGCGCCCGCTGCACTTGCCCATGGCTCCGGGGGTCGCGCGCGCCGACCGCCGCGGCGCCCCTCTAGTTCGGCGGCCGCCGCCTCCTCCGTGCGGCGCGGGCTCCGCGTCCTCCGCGCTGGGCGCCCCGGGCGGCGGGGCCGGGCGCCTTAGGGCCGGGCCCGGGAGCGCCGGGTCCTCAGGGCTGGGGCCGGCCGCTCGCGCTCGGAGTCCATGGTCCGTCCGCCCGCGCGCCGGCTCTGCCGCGCCTCCTTTGTCTGGACGCCCCGCTGCCGGGCGCGCCTCCCGCCCCGGGGCGGTTGGCGGGGAGTGCGGAGAGGGGAGCGCAGGCACCGAGCGCGGCGCAGCGCAGAGCAGCACTGCCCAGCTGGGGCAGCCGCCCGGGTGCTCGGCGGCCGCGGTTTCCCGGCCCCACCACGTGGCTCGGCTGCCGCGGCTGCCGAGAGGGAGGGCAGGACAGAGAGAGAGAAGGGAGAGAAGAGGAGGGGAGGGGAGAGGAGGGGAGGAGAGAGGTGGGGCGGGGCGGCCAAGGAAGCGGAGGGGTGGGAGAAGGGGTAGGGAAACCGAGAGCAGAGCCGAAGAGGCAGGGAATGAAGTGAGCAGAGGGCAAGCTTGGGTCAAACCCAGACTTCGCAGCTCGCTCGCTGTGTGACCTTGGGCAAATCACGTCACCTCTCTGGGCCTCCGTTTTCTTAACAAAATAGGAGCAATAATGATTGCTGTCGTGTTGCCACAAAGATGAAATGCAGTTATGTGAATCAAGAGCTTAGTTCTGTGCCTGGTCTCCCGAGAGTGTGGAGCATGCCTCTGTCCACCTTGTCTCCAGGGCCTGGGGGCTCCAATCTCGGCCTCTATTTCCTTCTACTCCACTTCCCATATCTGCTACCCATCCCAGCCTTCCTCCAGAGTTCTTCCTTCTCTCATTTCCTCTACTGACATTTACTGAGCCCGACCTGACTGCATACACACCCCTGGGGCCCCTATGATCCAGAAATGAGCCCTGCAGCGCTGTTTCGGGACCCACTGAGCTTCCCAGGCTAGGGAACAGGCAGGCTCCCAGGGGCATGAGCACAGAGTTGCCTGATGGCAGAGGTCTGCCCAGGGGGCTGTAGTCCACGTATCCCAGGCAGCAGTGGGGAGGGAGTGAAGGACTTGTCAGTGGAAACTGCCTTCTCCAAGACAGCCCCCCTTGAAAAGCACTCAAACTCTCAAACATATCCCCAATCCATTTACTCATTCCAGCACCACTCCTAACTTCTTACAGTCGTCTTGAGGACTAGCATCACTCAAGTGGGTATCTCTGCATTATCCTCGGGGGCTTCTCTATCCCATCTGACCTGTCATTATATTCTATGAACTTACCTTCCAGCTCATATCTATGGAATACCTACTAGGTACCAGGATCTCCACTGGGGGATAAGGGGATGAACCGACCTCTGCATTCACTGAGAGAATAGTCTAGAGACAGATTGTCATCAAAACCAGAAAACATACAAATACATAATGAAAAATTCTGGTAAGTGCCTTAAAAGATAAGGAAGAGTAAAAGAATAAGGAGGCTGTAATTCACGTTTGGAGACCAGGAAAGCCTCCTTTAGGACATGGCATTGATACCCAGATTTAGAAGGAAAGGCCAAGGTGAAGAATAGTGTTCTGGAAAAAGAAACAATGTTTTTTTTTTTTTTTTAATTTATGTATTTTTGGCTGCATCAGGTATTAGTTGGGGCACTGCAGGCTTAGTTGCCTGAGTGGCATGTGGGAGCAATCCCCTTCCTTGCAAGGCAGATTCTTAACTATGAGACCACCAGGAAAGTCCCCAAGAATGAATGTTTCTTATTCTTTCACCCTTTCTCCAGTCTCACTAGCACTCTGGACACAGAAGACACAATGACATAGACCTTAGAAGACCTATGCTTCTGGACCCAAGCAGCCTGGGTTCCAGTTGCAGCTCTGCCACTTTTGTGCAGCTTACAGAGTGAAGGACAGGGAAGCCTGGCATGCTGCAGTCCACGGGGCTGCCAAGAGCTGGACACGACTGAGCGACTGAACAACAACACAGAGTGAGCACTCAAAGGCATAAGTTCTCATATGACTGGTGAGATAATCTGTGGAGTCCAGTGCAAAATGAAAATGCAAGGCTCCTATGGCTCATTAGGAATGAAAACACAGCAGAGCATGAAAACAAGCACAGGGTGTGTCCCACGTGATGCAGAGGACACATGCCCCCGAAGCCAGCCCTGTCTTCTTCCTGGATTATCAGAACGGTCCCCTCACTGGTCTCCCTCCTCTACCCACTTGTCAGCATGCCACTAGGTACTTTAATTTATTGTATTTTTTTGCCACATAGTTGTGGTTTTTTAAACTGCACTATACAGCATGTGGGACCCTAGTTACCCAACCAGGGATCAAATATGTACTCCTTGCATTTGCACTGGATCACCAGGGAAGTCCCAAAGTTAGAGTGTGAAGTCGCTCCATTGTGTCCGACTCTTTGCGACCCCGTGGGCTGTAGAGTACAAGGCTCCTCCATCCATGGGATTCTCCAGGCAAGAATACTGGAGTGGATTGCAATTTCCTTCTCCAGGGGATCTTCCTGACCCAGGGATCAAACCCTGGTCTCCTGCATTGCAGGAAGACACTTTAACCTCTGAGCCACCAGGGAAGCCCCACTTGGGAAGTCCTAAGCACACAGCATTTAAGAGGGAGGGGATGTAGGTATACATCCTATGGCTGAGTCATGTTGATGTTTGGCAGAAACCAACACAATACTGTAAAGCAATTATCCTTCATTTTAAAAATAAATAAATTTAATTATTTTTTTAAAAACCACACAGATTATTGGTAGATTTGAAATTATGTAGATGGGTGAATGAATTGGGAGATTTAGATTGACATACACACATTCCTGGTGGCTCAGACGGTAAAAGAGTCTGCCTGCAATGTGGGAGATCCAGATTCAATCCCTGGGTTGGGAAGATCCCCTGGAGAAGGAAATGGCAATCCACTCCAGTATCCTTGCCTGGAAAATCCCATGGGCGAAGGAGCCTAGAAGGCTACAGCCCATAGGGTCACGAAGAGTCGGACATGACTGAATGACTTCACTTTCACTTCATGTATAAAATAACTAATGAGCACCTGCTGAATAGCACAGGGAACTTACTTAATGCTCTGTGGTAACCTAAATGGGAAGGAAATCTTAAAAAGAGTGAATATATGTATAAAGTTAAAATGTGAGTTGCTCAGTCGTGTCTGACTCTTTTCAAACCCATGGACTGTGGCTTGCCAGGTTCCTCTGTCCACAGTATTCTCCAGACAAGAATACTGGAGTGGGTAGCCATTTCCTTGTCCAGGAATCTTCCTGACCCAAGGATGGAACCGGGGTCTCCTGCATTGCAGGCAGTTCCTTTACCATCTGAGCCACCAGGGAAGGAGGAATAAATGTATACATATAATTGATTCACTTTGCTGCACAGTAGAAATTAATACAACACTGTAAAGCAACTACGTGTGTGTTCAGTCATGGCAGTCGTGTCTGACTCTTTGCAACTCTATGGACCCCAGACTCCTCTGTCCCTGGGGGGCTCCAGGCAAGAATCCTGGAGTGGGTTGCCATTCCCTTCTCTAGTCAAGTAACTATACTCCAACAAAAATTAATTGTAAAAAATTAAAAAAAAAAGAAAGAAATTATGTGAGGTGAGGTTTTCACTTAGAATAATAAGATAAGAGTGGGTTCTTTTCTCAGCCATGCTTGGCAAATAACAGCTGTGTCCAACCAGTTTCCATGACTAAACAGGCCTCCAGGAGTCTGGGAAGTCCCTGAAATAATACACAAATCATCATCTGAACAGATGTGTCTTTTTCTTGGGAGAAGGTCCACAGGTTTCATCAGATTCTCCAGAGTCCATTTCCTACAAAAGAAAAAGAACCAGCCTGGCAAAGTCTTAGCCCAAATGTAACGGTTCTCTAGCAGATCCTCTCTGGAGCCCCTTCCACATACAGCATCTGCCAGTTCCCTCGTGCCACTCAACAATGCAATTCAATAATAATAACAATAATAGCTTCCATTTATTGAGTGCTTGCTTTGAGCCAGGTACTTGACATACACTATCTCATTTACTCCTAATAACAGCGGATTCCACTGGGGCTGTGACCTGTGCTTGCCAGGCTCTTGGCTGTATCACATTATGCCTGTGACACCCTGCTCAAGGACAGACTGACTGACTTTTAAATCTGTCCTATGGGACCAGGACTGATGGCCTGACATCAGCAGAACTAGCCTCTGCCCTGGGTCATTCCATTTAGACAAAGTCTTGCCCACACCGCACACATACCACACCATCACTTACTTCCATGTTTTGCGTGTGTTGTTCTGTCTAGAATGCATCTCCCATCTGAATGCTCAGGCTGGAGGCGTCCTATTCAAATTTCAGCTCACTTGTTACTCCCCCCACCCAACCCAGACCTTCCTTAACACTACGGCCTCAAGGAGGCACCCTCCTTTGGGATGACCAGTGTTATCTCCATGACAGTTTTTACTGGGATTTACTGTCCTTGTTTGATTTTGTTTCCCCCCATAGACTGTGAGCTCTATGAGGACCATGTTCAGTTCAGTTCAGTTCAGTCGCTCAGTCGTGTCCAACTCTTTGCGAACCCTGTACCGCAGCATGCCAGGCCTCCCTGTCCATCATCAACTCCCGGAGTTTACCCAAACTCATGTCCATTGAGTCGGTGATACCATCCAACAATCTCATCCTCTGTCATACCCTTCTCCTCCTCCTTTAATCTTTCCCAGCATCAGGGTCTTTTCCAATGAGTTAGCTCTTCGCATCAGGTGGAATTTCAGCTTCAACATCAGTCTTTCCAATGAACACCCAGGACTGATCTCCTTTAGGATGGACTGGTTGGACCTCCTTGCAGTCCAAGGGACTCTCAAGAGTCTTCTCCAACACCACAGTTCAAAAGCATCAATTCTTCGGCGCCCAGCTTTATTTATAGTCCAACTCTCACTTGACTACTGGAAAAACCATAACCTTGATTAGATGGACCTTTGTTGACAAAGTAATGTCTCTGCTTTTGAATATGCTATCTAGGTTGGTCATAACTTTCCTTCCAAGGAGTAAGCATCTTTTAATTTCATGGCTGCAGTCACCATCTGCAGTGATTTTGGAGCTCCCCCCAAAAATAAAGTCTGACACGGTTTCCACTGTTTCCCCATCTATTTCCCATGAAGTGATGGGACCAGATGCCATGATCTTAGTTTTCTGAATGTTGAGCTTTAAGCCAACTTTTTCACTCTCCTCTTTCACTTTCATCAAGAAGCTCTTTAGTTCTTCTTCACTTTCTCCCATAAGGGTGGTGTCATCTGCATATCTGAGGTTATTGATATTTCTCCCGGCAATCTTGATTCCAGCTTGTGCTTCCTCCAGCCCAGCGTTTCTCATGATGTACTCTGCATAGAAGTTAAATAAGCAGGGTGACAATATATAGCCTTGACGAACTCCTTTTCCTATTTGGAACCCATCCGTTGTTCCATGTCCAGTTCTAACTGTTGCTTCCTGACCTGCATACAGGTTTCTCAAGAGGCAGGTCAGGTGGTCTGGTATTTCCATCTCTTTCAGAATTTTCCACAGTTTATTGTGATCCACACAGTCAAAGGCTTTGGTATAGTCAATAAAGCAGAAATAGATGTTTTTCTGGAATTCTCTTGCTTTTTCCATGATCCAGCGGATGTTGGCAATTTGATTTCTGGTTCCTCTGCCTTTTCTAAAACCTGCTGGAACATCTGGAAGTTCACAGTTCACGTATTACTGAAGCCTGGCTTGGAGAATTTTGAGCATTACTTTACTAGCATGTGCGATGAGTGCAATTGTGCAGTAGTTTGAGCATTCTTTGGCATTGCCTTTCTTTGGGATTGGAATGAAAACTGACCTTTTCCTGTCCTGCGGCCACTGCTGAGAGTTTTCCAAATTTTCTGGCATATTGAGTGCAGCATTTTCACAGTATCATCTTTAAGGATTTGAAATAGCTCAACTGGAATTCCATCACCTCCAAGCTTTGTTCGTAGTGATGCTTCCTAAGGCCCACTTGACTTCACATTCCAGGATGTCTGGCTCTAGGTGAATGATCACACCATTGTGATTATCTGGCTCATGATCTTTTTTGTACAGTTCTTCTGGGTATTCTTGCCACCTCTTCTTAATATCTACTGCTTCTGTTAGGTCCATACCACTTCTGTCCTTTCTTGAGCCCATCTTTGCATGAAATGTTCCATTGGTATCTCTAATTTCCTTGAAGAGATCTCAGGTCTTTCCCATTCTATTATTTTCCTCTATTTCTTTGCACTGATCACCAAGGAAGGCTTTCTTATCTCTCTTTGCTATTATTTGGAACCATCACTATGTCATAAATTATCTCTATATCCCACAGAGCTTGGATTGTGTCAGGAGTCAGCAAATACGTGGTGAAAGAATATTTCTGCCTCAGGCTGTAGCATATCCATGCTCTTTACCACCTGGAAGTCCAGGATGTTAAGGGGGAAGGCAATCTAATTGTAGAGACAGAAACATCTTTGGCAAGAAGTTGCAGGTGTTAGGAGCTGAGGATGATGTCAGGAGGGGTTTGGAGCAGTTGACACAAAAGATGACTAACCCTTGGACTAGAGAAAGAATGTGGAGGAAATGAAGCAGGATTTAGAAATAAAGGACAGAGATGATTCAGAATATACCCACGCTTCCAGAGTGAGAAGGCAGGATCATGGTCAGCCTCAGAGAGAGATGAATCAGGAGCAGCTAAAGTGAGGAAATTTCTGAGGTGTTACATTCTTCCCTTGACCTAAAACAAGCCTAGATGCTGTGTCTGAATCTTCCACCATTAGTCCCTCTGTGGGTTGAAACACTGAAGGTTTCTGAGAAAGTTCATTCACGTGATAGAGGAAATGTTATTAATTTTTCCCTCCAAGTTAGAGGACTGAACATGCTCACCAATTACAGTTTCTGGGGTGTTTTCTGACACCAACCAATTCTCCAACACCAGCTGATGGTCCAACAATGTAATCCTGACACTAACTACCCAGGTTGGCACAGACCCACAGCATCAAGGTTCGGTCCCACAAGACTGCCTCTCCTTCAGACGCTAGTTGCAAATCTCTAGCCTCACTTACTTTTGACCAACCAGCTATAGGGTGGTCTCCCCAGGACTTCCTTCTCAGGTTGGATAATTTGTCTATGAACAGTGCATAGAGCTCAGGAAGGCACTTTGCTTACTTTTACTGGTTTATTATAAAGGATACTAATGAATGGCCAGATGAAGAGGTGTATAGTGTGAAGTCCGGAAGGGTCCTGGGCACTTCTGTCTTTGTGGAGCTGGAGTGCACAACCTTCTCAGATGATTCACCAACTTGGAAACTTCTCAGGATCTCAGTGTTCAAGAGTTGTTATTGAGCTTGGTCACTGACTACTGCCTCTCCTTCCTGGAGCTCAGTGAGAAAAGAAAATGAAGTCGCTCAGTTGTCTCCGACTCTTTGCAACCCCATGGACTGTAGCCTACCAGGCTCCTCCGTCCATGGAATTTTCCAGGCAAGAGTACTGGAGTGGATTGCCATTTCCTGCTCCAGGGGATCTTCCCGACCTAGGGATCGAACCCAGGTCTCCTGCACTTCGGGCAGACACTTTACCATCCGAGCCACCAGGGAAGCCCTGGAGCTCAGTAGGAGGGGCTAAAATTTCAGTCTTTGGTCACTTGGTCTTTCTGGTCTGTCTATGGGTCTCATCCTAAGCCACCTCATTAGAATAAACTCAGGTGTGATCAAAAGGGACTTGTGAATAAGAAGAGACACTCCCTATCACTGAGGGCACTGCAAGAGTTTTAGAAGTTTTGTGCCAGGACTAGGGATGAAGACCTTAATATGACACAGTAACTAACACCTCTTAAGCATTCTGCGCAGGCACTGTTCAGAGCCACTTCCATGAATTAACTCATTAAACCTCACAGGAGCCCTTTGAAATGGGTACTGTTATCACCATCTGCAGTTTCTAGGAGAGGGAACTGAGGCTCAGAGAGGTTAGATCACTTGCATGATATAACAAGAAAGTGGAAGAATCAGGATTTGAATCCAGGCAGAACCTACTGCATTCCTTATGGTTTTCAAATTTTTTAGCAGCAGACTCTTCTCTTCAAAAGAAATCATACATTTCTAAAACTAAAAAAAAAGAAAAAAAAGAATGTGGGAGCCCTCTGGTTGTATGGAGAAAGAGGACTGGCAGCTTGCTGTCTCAGTTTGCTCTCTCATCTTGTGAAGGCCCCAGATCAGCACCTCGAGCCAAAGTCTGTCAGGAACCAAGTGAAAAATCCACCGGCTGAGATGATCTGCAAAATGCCTTTTTTGAAGAGGTAATACATAAAGAAACGGAGATCCCTGGAATTCCCTCACAGTCCAGAGGTTAGGACCCTGTGCTTTCACTGCCTAGGCCCAGGTTTAAGCCCTGGTCAGGAAACTAAGATCCTGCATAGCCATATGGCTGGCAAAAAAAAAAAAAGAAAGAAACAGAGAACCTGAAAGACAGAAGGGCAGAGAGGTTGAGTGAGTTTTTTTATGTCACATAGCACATTAGGGTAGAGTTGGATCTCAAGAACTCCAGGTCATTTCCATTATAGTGTCAGGCACTGAGCTAGGAACTGTGGAATCAAAGATGAATCAGGTAGCCCTGATAATCCTTGGCTAAAGTCTGGAGGGTTAGCACACTGGCCTACAGCATGACATCGTACAATACTTATTTCCCTAAACCCAGCAGGTTCACCCATTTGCCTTTCCTCTCTGGGCCCTGATGGCATCTGAGTTTGTGACTCTTGGGCCTGTGGGTGAGGCAGACAAATAAAGATTGTTACGAGCAATACACAGAATAGCAAAGTGCCAATGAAGTACAGAAAATTAATAGTGGAAAAAATGACAAACTCTGCTTGGGTACAGGCAGTGATGGAAAACTTCAAGAAAAGCTGATGCCTGAAATGTGGGCTGCTAGACAAAAAATAAGTCCCAGCACAGAAGTGTTCAACAGCAAGTTGTGTTTAGGAGATATGATCCCTTCTCTTTGATTTCTACACATACTTTTTACTGCCTGTTGCCTCCTTCCTATCACCACTCCTTTCAGGAAATTGGTTGGAGGAAAAAAGAAAAATCTCTGATAAGAAAGAATGGTTGAAAAGAAAGGAAGAGGAAGAACAGGGTGTATATGAACAGGCAGGGTCTAGGTCAGGAAACCCTAAACAGCTCTGACGGCAGTAAAGCTCATAGAAAGTTGACTTTCCTTGTCTGGGCCCAGAATTCTAGCACAGAATCTGCCAACAGCCAAGACTAATCTCCCTTTTTACTAGCCCTTAGAGGCCACATGGGCTTTCAGTTAAAATCTGCCCTCAGGCCAGCTGAGCTGGGGACATTGAGAGATGGCAGGAGGCTCTCTCCAGTCGGCCCCATAATTCCCTGGGCCTTTATTACGCTGTGCTGGGTTTGCCCAAGGGCCAACTGGGGATAGGAAAACAGACGGGGTCAGCTCAGGCCTGGCCCCTCCTGCAGGTCCCAAATGCTCTGATGGGATTCTCAATTCCTCATCATTTTCCATAAGCCTTCAACTAGACAACCTTTCACAGCAAACAATTCACTGAATTCTAAAATTACCATCTTAGGTAAACAGCATGTAAAATCATAGAACAGTGGAGTTGGAAAGGACCACAGTGGTCCTCTGATCGAGCGGCTCCCAAATGTTAGTGTGCAGACCACCTGCACCTCGATCAGGGCCCCACACCAGCTCAACTCCAACCAAATCTCTGCAGGTGGGACCTGGTTACAGAATATATTCCCCAGGGATTCTGATGAGCAGCTCTAACTATCTCAATCAGTACAACACAGACATTCCTGTCAAATGGTCACCCAGCTTCTACTTGTATACTCCAGAGCGGAGGACCTCTCCACCGTTCTGTATGTGGACAGGTCTGAATCAGCTGCTTTCTTTGTTGAGTGTAAATCTGCATTCTTATAATCCACTTGTCTTGGCTCTGCATTTTGAGGCAACCTCAGGAGTGGCTGACCTCCTATGCAGAGAGTACCAAGAGACCTTTGCTGGTTTCCTTCCCATAAAATGAAGCCCAAAGCTGACCACCTGGTTTTTAGACTCCAACACTTCCCAAGGTTTCTCCTCATCTGTCACTCCCCAAATAAGCTGTTACCATCACCACGCGCTGTGTGTCATTTTTGATCACATCAGTTTGTTGTCTGCTGCCCGGACAGTACTTAATCCCCCTCTCAGATCTCTCCCCCTCAATCTCCCATCTTCCTTTAAGATTCACTTAAAGCATCATTTCCTCAGTAAAACCTTGCCTAAATTCTCCATAGCCACTGCCTCCTAGTTTGCAGGCGTACCTCTGACAGTATGTATCAGACTGAATTTGAATTTCTTATTTATATTTGTCTCTAAAACCAGAACATGAGAAGACAAAGCAGATATAAACGTGGCACATCTTCCTGGGGCGCCGGCTTTACCTGCTTTCTCATTTAACATTCATTATTGTAAAACCAGCACAGCTATATTACGAAGCAGCATACAAAATCATATACATTTAAGTAGTCAGTTTCACTGGGGGGAAAAATATGGGGGACTGTTCTAGATTAAGAGACACTGGAGAGAGAGAATACCCCAAAGCATAAAACTTGATTGATTCTAGATTGAAAAATTAGCTATAAAAGATACTTTAATGAGGAAATTTTAATATGATCATTAGATGATATTATGGAATTGCTGTTAACTTTCTTAGATGTGGTAATTGTATTGTGGCTGTGAAAGAGAATGTTTTCAGGAGATACCTACTGGAGTATTTAGGGATATTTGGGAGTAAAGAATTATGATGACTGCATCTTATTTTCAATAGTCATTGAAAGTTTTTTTTTAAATTTGTTTAATTGGAGGATAATTGCTTTACAATGTTTTGGTTTCTGTGGTACAACAGTATGAAGCAGTCATAAGTATACATATATCCCCTCTTGAGCCACGCCTTCCCTATTCTACCTCTCCAGGTTGTCAAAGAGCACCAAGCTGAGCTCCCTCTGTTATTCAGCAACTTCCCACTAGCCATCTATTTTACACATGGCAGTATATATATTTCATAGCTACCAGAAGAGATGATTGAATCTAGGTGGAACATATATATATATATATACTATGTTAATATTTCAATTTTTATGTTCAGAACATTTTTAAAAGTTGAGGGGGAAAATCATACATTTTTGTAGTTTCAAGGTGAAATTTCGAAGTTATTAATTTTAGGAGTTCTTCATTCCTGCTCCAGTTCATTCTCCTCTGCCATTAAGGCATTTATGTGGATAAGTTTGAGAAGCATGATTTTTGTTTCTCTCCCCACTGTTCTGCCCTGTGAGTCTTCAAAGATGAGGTTATGACTCGGTCATTTCTGTATTCTCTGGGCACAGCACAGGGCCCACCACAGAGGCCTGTTGAATTAATGTTTCCTGAATGAGCAAAACCTCTAACTTAATTCGCATGTGACCTTGTGTAAAGGATATATTTTCAGTTTCTCCTTCTGCAAATGAGGTTGGATTAGATGACCTAAGTACCCATAAGGTCCTTTCTGGCTCTAGTGCTTTTGGATGCTATACTTTGAAGGAAAGTCACAGGTAATTTTTCTGCACAAAGCCAATTTCTAATGGACTGTTTCTGCCCAATAGTCAATTAGACACAGATGACCACAGTGGGTCAACTTCTGCTTCCTGGCCAAACTTGTAAGTTTCAGCTTACTTGGTCTCTGGTTCCTCTGCCTTTTCTAAACCCAGCTTGAATATCTGGAAGTTCTAGGTTCATATACTATTCAAGTCTAGCTTGAAGATTTGGGGCATTACTTTGCTAGCACGTGAAATGAGTGCAATTGTGCAGTAGTTTGAGCTTTCTTTGGCATTGCCCTTTTTTGGGACTGGAATGAAAACTGACCTTTTCCAGTCCTATGGCCACTGCTGAGTTTTCCAAATTTGCTGGCATATTGAGTGCAACCCTTTCACAGCATCATCTTTTAGGATTTGAAAAAGCTCAGTATTGAAATTCCATCACCTCCACTAGGTTTTATCCTAGTGATATTTCCTAAGGCCCACTTGACTTCACACTCCAGGATGTTTGGCTCTAGGTGAGTGATCACACAGTGATTATCCGGGACATTAAGACCTTTTTTTGTATTCTTGCCACCTCTTCTTAATATTGTCTGCCTCTATTAGGTCCGTATTGTTTCTGTCCTTTATCGAGCCCATCTTTGCATGAAATGTTCCCTTAGTATCTCCATTTTCCTTGAAGAGATCTCTAGTCTCCCATTCTATTGTTTTCCTTTATTTCTTTGCACTGATCACTGAGGAAGACTTTCTTATCTCTCCTTGCTATTCTATGGAACTCTGCGTTCAGATGGGTATATATTTCCTTTTGTCCTTTGTCTTTAGCTTCTCTTCTTTTCTCAGCTATTTGTAAGGCCTCCTCAGACAACCATTTTGCCTTTTTGCATTTCTTTTTTGTGGATGATTTTGATCACCACATCCTGTACAGTGTTACAATTTGATCACTGATCATTGCCATACAAATTGCCTCCATCCATAGTTCTTCAGGCACTCTATCTAATCCCTTGAATCTGTCACTTTCATTGTATAATCATAAGGGATGTGATTTAGGTCATACCTGAATGGCCTACTGGTTTTCCCTACTGTCTTCAATTTAAGTCTGAATTTTGCAATAATGAGTTCATTATCCCAGTCTTATTTTTGCTGACTGTAGAGAGCTTCTCCATCTTTGGCTACAAAGAATATAATCAATCTGATTTTGGTATTGACCATCTGGGTTCCAAATAGGAAAAGGAGTTCGTCAAGGCTATATATTGTCACCCTGTTTATTTAACTCATATGCAGAGTACATCATGAGAAACGCTGGACTGGAAGAAACACAAGCTGGAATCAAGATTGCCAGGAGAAATATCAATAACCTCAGATATGCAGATGACACTACCCTTATGGCAGAAAGTGAAAAGGAACTCAAAAGCCTCTTGATGAAAGTAAAAGTGGAGAGTGAAAAAGTTGGCTTAAAGCTCAACATTCAGAAAACAAAGATCATGGCATCCAGTCCCACCACTTCATGGGAAATAGATGGGGAAACAGTGGGAACAGTGTCAGACTTTTGTTTTTCTGGGCTCCAAAATCACTGCAGATGGTGACTGCAACCATGAAATTAAAAGACGCTTACTCCTTGGAAGGAAAGTTATGACCAACCTAGATAGCATATTCAAAAGCAGAGACATTACTTTGCCAACAAAGGTCCGTCTAGTCAAGGCTATGGTTTTTCCTGTGGTCATGTATGGATGTGAGAGTTGGACTGTGAAGAAGGCTGAGCACCGAAGAATTGATGCTTTTGAACTGTGGTGTTGGAGAAGACTCTTGAGAGTCCCTTGGACTACAAGGAGATCCAACCAGTCCATTCTGAAGGAGATCAGCCCTGGGATTTCTTCGGAAGGAATGATGCTAAAGCTGAAACTCCAGTACTTTGGCCACCTCATGCGAAGAGTTGACTCATTGGAAAAGACTCTGATGCTGGGAGGGATTGGGGGCAAGAGGAGAAGGGGACGATAGAGGATGAGATGGCTGGATGGCATCACTGACTCGATGGATGTGAGTCTGGGTGAACTCCGGGAGTTGGTGATGGACAGGGAGGCCTGGCGTGCTGCAATTCATGGGGTCGCAGAGTCGGACACGACTGAGTGACTGATCTGATCTGATCTGATCTGGTGATGTCCATGTGTAGGGTTGTCTCTTGTACTTTTGGAAGAGGGTGTTTGCTATGACCAGTGCATTCTCTTGGGAAAACTCTGTTAGCCTTCACCCTGCTTCATTTTTGGCTTACCTCATAGCTCAGTTGATAGTCTGCCTGCAATGCAGGAGACCTGGGTTTGATTCCTGGGTCAGGAAGATCCCTGGAGAAGGAAATGGCAACCCACTCAGTATTCGTGCCTGGAGAATCCCATGGACAGAGGAGCCTGGCAGGCTACAGTCCATGGGGTCGCAAGAGTTAGACAACTTAGTGACTAAACCAACACCACCACTGCTTCATTTTGTACTCCAAGGCCAAATTTGCCTGTTACTCCAGGTATCTCTTGAGTTCTTACTTTCACATTCCAGGCCCCTCTGATGAAAGGGACATCTCTTTTTGGTGTTAGTTCTAGAAGGTCTTTTAGGTCCTCATAGAACAGTTCAGCTTCAGCTTCTCTGGCCTTAGTGGTTGGGGCATAGATTTGGATTACTGTGGTATCGAATGTTTTGCCTTGGAAATGAATGAAGATCATTCTGTTGTTTTTGAGATTGCACCCAAGTACATTTTGGACTCTTTTGTTGACTAAGAGGGCTACTCTTTTTCTTCTAAGAGATTCTTGTCCAGTTAGATATAATGGTCATCTGAACTAAATTCACTCATTCCCCACCCCTTATGACAGAAAGTGAAGAGGAATTAAAGAGCCTCTTGATGAAGGTGGAGAGTGAACAAGCTGGCTTAAAATTCAACATTCAAAAAACCAAGATCATGGCATCCAGTCCCATCACTTCATGGCAAGTAGATGGGGAAACAATGGAAACAGTGACAGACTTACTTTTTCTGGGCTCCAAAATCACTGCAGATGGTGACTGCAGCCATGAAACTAAAAGACGCTTGCTCCTTGGAAGAAAAGCAATGACAAACCTAGACAGTGTATTAAAAAGCAGAGACATTACTTTGCCAACAAAGGTCTGTGCAATTACAGCTATGCTTTTTCCAGTAGTTGTGTATAGATGTGAGAGCTGGCCAATAAGAAAGGCTGAGCGTCGAAGAATTGATGCCTTTGAACTGTGGTGCTGAGAAGTCTCTTGAGAGTCCCTTGGACAGCAAGATCAAACCAGTCAACCCTAAAGGAAATCAACTCTGAATATTCATTGGAAGGATTGATGCTGAAGCTGACTCTCCACTACTTTGGCTACCTGATGTGAAGAGCTGACTCACTGGAAAAGACCCTGATGCTGGGAAAGATTGAAGGCAGAAGGGGACGACAGAGGATGAGATGGTTGGATGGCATCACCGACTCAACGGATATGAGTTTGAGCAAACTCCAGGAGATGGTGAAGGACAGGGAAGCCTGGTGTGCTGCAGCCCATGGGGTTGCAAAGAGTCAGACATGACTGAGCAACTGAACAACAGTTGCTTCTAATGTGCATTCAAGGTTAAAAGTCACCAAGCCCTACACTGTGGTGATAAGGTAAGATTTCCAGTTGGATTTATGTCTTGGCTTTGCCACTTATCAGCTGGTTGGTCTTAGTTGTTACTCCTCCTCTTTCAAAGTTTTGTCCCAGATGTAACAAGTGAGATAAATCACGTAAGCCAAAAAGAACAGTTACACAGTCAAAGACAACTATCACTAAGTAAACAGAAGTCTGGATGGCTCTCCCAGGAAAGATGAAAACTTTCTGAGACTACAGCAGTGGTTCTCAAACTTGCATCAGAGTCAACGAGTGTGTGCACGCTAAGTCACTTCCGTCGTGTCCTACTCTTTGCAATCTTATGGAGTGTAGCCCACCAAGCTCCTCTGTCCATGGGGATTCTTCAGGCAAGAATACTGGAGTGGGTTGCCATGCCCTCCTTCAGGGGATCTTCCTGACCCAGGGACAGAACTCTTGTCTTTTATGTCTTCTACACTGGCAGGAAGGTTCTTTACCACTAGAGAATCACCTGGAAAGTGAAAGTGAAGTCACTCAGTCGTGTCCGACTCTTTGTGACCCCATGGACTGTAGCCTACCAGGCTCCTCCATCCATGGGATTTTCTAGGCAAGAGTACTGGAATGGGTTGCCATTTCCTTCTCCAGAGGATCTTCCCAACCCAGGGATTGAACCTGGGTCTCCCACATTGTAGGCAGACGCTTTACCATCTGAGCCACCAGGGAAGTCACCTGGAGGACTTGTTAAATCAGATTGCTGAACACCTTCTTACCCTGAAGTTTCTGATTCTGTAGGTCTGAGGCAGAGCTCTTGAGTTTGCATTTCTAGTACATTCTCAGGAGATGCTGATGTTAATGTTTGAGACCATAATTTGAGAATCACGGCTCTGGAGCAGGGTTTCAACAGCATCACTTATAACATTTTGGAGCACCTACTTCTTTTTTTGGGCTTCTCTGGTGGCTCAGAGGTTAAAGTGTCTGCCTCCAATGTGGGAGACGTGGTTTCGATCCCTGGGTCAGGAAGATCCCCTGGAGAAGGAAATGGTAACCCACTCTAGTATTTTTGCCTGGAGAATCCCATGGATGGAGAAGCCTGGTGGGCTACAGTCCACGGGGTCACAAAGAGTCGGACATGACTAAGTGACTTCACCTTCACTTCTTTTTTTACAAAAATAAAAAACGTTTATTTATTTATACACTTACATATTTATTTATGGCTGTGCTGGGTCTTCCTTGGACTTTCTCTAGTGTCAGCAAGCCAGGGCTACTCTTCTTTGCCCAGGCTTCTCATTGCAGTGGCTTCTCTTCTTGTGGAACTTGGGCTCTAGGCGCAAGGGCTCAGTAGTTGTGGTGCACAGGTGTGTTACTCTGCGGCCTGTAGAATCTTCCCTGACCCAGTATCAAACCCGTGTTCCCTGCTTTGGCAGACGGGCTCTTAACCAGTGGACCACCAGGGAAGGCCCAAGCACCTACTTCTTTGAGCATCTCTGGCCTCTACTCACTAGATGTGCACAGTGTCCCTCCAGGTGTTGCCAGGAGCCAGCGTGAGGAGCTCCACCTGTGGCAAAGGTCATGAGGAAGGCGGCTCGGCATACACAAAGGTGGGATCGAGCCTCAGGAGTCCCCCTGGAAATTCTCAAACATCTACCCCCCAAACCAGAGTCTGCCTACTTTCTGCTTTGTGCTCTCACCTACACCTCTGACTTTACGGGGGGCTGTCCCCCACTACCTCTCTCTGAAAAAAGAGTTAGCTTACAGCTCCAGTTAGTAATTCCTGGGTGTGACAGTGTTTCAACCTACAAACTCCTTTGGAAGTCCTCTAGCCTGTCTGAATAGGTTTTTCCGGCCACATGTGATTGTTCAGAGCCTCCCAACTGTGAGAGGCATGAGATGTTCTAAACTGTCTAAATACAGATTCCTTTGAGCAGTTAAAAGATTGATTAGAAATTGTATTGGTGAAGGGTTTTTCACTTGTTGGGCCAATGTTTGCTGCTAAGTCTCCATATCCCTTACCTACTGTGTCCCTGGCAGTGTATTGATTACATTCAGGAATGTAAGTAGTAGCTTTAATGTTTGTAACCTTGGACCCTTGAGTTAATTCTTTTTCTTGTTATAGCCCACCACACCTTTGCCCTACAGGAATGCAACTTTATCCAATGCTTTTTGGAGGGTGGCGCCTGACTAATCACCTTTAGAGAAAAATAAGTTTTCTGAAGAAAGGGTCTTAAAATGTTAACAGGCCTCCGGGCCAGAAGATGATGCAAATCACCTAAACTTTTGCGTATGGTAAGTTTACAGGAAGAAAGCCTGGCTTACTGCATGACTCTACCCCTTCCCCCATTATCCTCTATGCATAACTTAAGGTATAAAAACTACTTTAGAAAATAAAGTGTGGGCCTTGTTCACCGAAACTTGATCTCCCCATGTCATTCTTTCTCACTTTCTGGCGGAATTATTCAGCCTCTTTTCTCCACTAAATTTCCTCACTGAGCTATCCTTATTCTATTACTCTTTATATCCTTAATTAACATTTAATTAAACAATTGTTTCCTGATCCTTGCCGACGCTGTCCCCACTTCAAATTCCCTAGATCCACCGGGGCTGGACCCCGGCAAGGTGTGATGGTTGAAAATGTCCCAAGACACTGAAAATGTCCCTTGGGTAGCAAAATTGTGCAGAGTTGAGAACTACTGTTCTAGAGGATATAAATTAGAGAAGAATCTAAGAGTGTAGGTGAGTCACGGAGGCAAGTGAAGAAAAGAAGTTGAAGCCTAGAAGAAAGGAGGAGTTTGAGATAGCTCAGGGTTGGTGTGGAGAGGCTGGATGCCCATCCAGGGCTATTTTATTGAAGAAGGATCATTATGGGTCTGCAATTTAGAGACAATTGACCAGAGGGCAGAGGGTAGGCTCATCTGGTCCCACAGGAATAGGGGCTATCTTTTAAGTCTGGCGCCTTCTGTCCTGGGATGCAGCTAAAATCTCTTCTAAGGCCAAATACTGTCCTAATTCAAATGGCCTGTCCCTAGGATTCAACTGCCTGCAGCCCTAAAGTGCTCAGGGCTCTCTCTTATCTCACTTTCCTATCCACACACCTTGAGATTATTAACAAGCAGCAGATTTTAGGCCTATCAGGAGAAACAAATAACTCTCTAGTTTTGTTGTGAAGAAGTAACTCTGTTAAGAGTCCTAACCTGTCCAAATTCACCTCCCCGACAATTCAGCTCACAAAATTTAACCACCCAGTGAAAAATACAGTTGGCTCCTTAAGTGCCAATGGTATTAAGTGCCAGAGACTGTGGAAGTCATAAAGGGAAATTAACTGAAAACCAGAGATGCCATTACTCATTTGGGAGCAATCTATCTCTCCCAAAGTGAGAATACAATTTGCACCCTCTAGGGATGTTTTACACTCAAAACTTTATTCCCCAGGCTAGGGCCTATTCCCCACAAATTATAACTGGTGCTGCTGTTTCCTGCTAATGGCTTCTATCCAGCCTTTGAAGAAGGCTCTTGGGAGGAGTGAAGAGGCTAAGGTTAGAGGAAAGCCCTTGAAGTCTCCACGGCCTTGGTTCTTCCCAATCACTGCCAACTTCTCAAGGGATTGGTAGGTTTTTAAAAGAGCACTGTCAAGGTTCAAGTTTCATCCCAAGCCAAGAAAGATGAAGGTGGGTTGAGGGAACTAATTCTGAGGTATGTAGACTATGTATCTATAAGGGATTAGGGAGTAACCTGTGATTGTGATAGAGGTGTGAGAAGTAGCTTGCAAACCATCTTTGGCCAAGTCTCTTCTGGCAAAATGCAGAAGAGATATGATATTATTATCATATGTAATAACCACACATATGATTATTGCTTACATCTGAAATCTAAGTCACTGTTCCTTTTGACAATCCCTCTATACTTAATAAACGTTCTAAGCATTCCTGAAGTAAAGAAACCTGTTTCAGTTTATTTAACCAAGTGTTTGTGAAGTCATTTGAGCATGGCATCTTTATGCCCCAATGTTTCCAACATACCTGGGAAACAGTGTTCTGTGGAATACACTTGAGGAAACCTCAACCTGTAAGATCAATTACATGAAGTACAAGCTCTCCAGGATGTGGCTCATACTTAATTTTGCAACTCCCCACCACTAACCATACTGAAGTTCTTTTGGTTCATAAAATACACCAATCTTTCAAACTTACGCCTGCTGTTTCTTAGAATGCACATGTTTTATGCCCACCTGGCAAAGTCCTACTACTCAGTCTCTAAGTCCCAACCTAAGCATAATCATATAATCTGTGAAATCCCCTTAATTGTCAGAAACAATAAAGTGGTTTCTGTTTCCAGTGTACTTTATTCTCTGTATTAGAAGTAATTGGTTTGACAGGTTTATCACCCTGCTGGTCACTTCATTAACGAGTTAAATCTTGAACATATGCTCAATTAAAACTATCCTCTTTCTTGGACTTGCCTGGTGGTTCAGTGGTTAAGACACTGTACTTCCACTGTTGGGGGGCATGAGTTCAACCCCTGGTTGGGGAACTAAGATCCCAAAAAACCCCCATCCTCTTTCTACTTTATAATAGATGATTCCGTTTGTGAGCTAAAAGTATAATACCAAACATGTTCAGAACAGGCTGGAGGTGTGAAGACCTCTATATTGAGACAGGAGATTCAGAAAAGAAGACTCCAGTCCCCAGTGCCAGATGGGCTTCATTAGTGCTGGTTTTTGTATGCTGGGCATAGTCACCCTGCAATCCAGAGACAGCAGTAACCTGCCGTGGGGGTAGAAAGTAACTAAGTCTTAGACAATGTCATGGCTCAGTAGCACCAATTTTTAAAAAAGATTTCCTTCTTTTTGGCTGCACTGGGTCTGGTTGCTCCATGCAGGCTTTCTCTAGCTGCAGAGAGCGGACGCTGCTCTCTGGTTGTGCACTGGCTTCTCACTGTGGTGGCTTCTCTTGTTGTGGAGAACGGGCTCTAAGCATGTGGGCTTCAGTAGCTGTGGTGTACGGGCTTAGCTACTCTATGGCAAGTGGGATCCTCCCAGACCAGGGATGGAATCAGTATCCCCTGCATTGCAAGACAAATTCTTAACCACTGAATCACCAGGGAGGTCCTCTCATATTCCTTCTGAATTGAGCCATTCCAGCCAATGCTATTGCTACCGGCTGAGAATGCTGCAAACCTGCCCACTTTAGGAAACCTGAGGGTAGGGATTGCTGCTCAGAAAAGTGCTTTTGGCAGTGTAGACACAGACCATGTTCAGATTCTCTGAAGTTTAAGTGGATTGTATGTATCCCCTGGTCACACCATGCTCTCAGATTTATAGTGATCAAGCTTCAGAGAAAAGACAGCAATAAATTCAATCCACATGGCTTCTGTAAAAAGGCATCTAGTTGGCTTTTAATACAAAATGAGTCAGAGAAACAAAGAAAGAAAACATACAAGCTATTGAACTAAACAAAAACAAAAACCCGATAAATACATTTCAGTCACATTCCCTGTCTTCAGCCTAGATTAGGAAACAGGAAATGATGAACCAACCAATGTCTGTCCTTTTGAAGAAACCTTATTTAAAAAAAAAAAAAAGAGGAAAAAATAAAACAATCCCTAAAATCTGGCATGTGGTTTTAAGAGGCCACTGGAAGCTTGCCTTAGTCATCGTGGTGAACTGGGACACTGGTGGTTTGGAACACAGCTACCTCCTCCTCATTTCTTGCTACTAACAATCTTCATCTGAAGGGAGGATGCTGGCTTGGACATCATTAGATGCCACTTACGCTGTCTGAGGTCTCAGGGTCAAGCAGTCTTGTGGAGTCTTCCATTCCGTATCTTCACTGAATCTCCCCCATGTATAGTCTCTTGTCACTGGATGCTGAGAGAACTGAGGTGAAGAGAACAGAGAAGATAACTGGAAGTAATGAAGGCTCAAGGAGACTTGGTGTTTAAGGGCTCTTATGTCAAGAGGCAATTTTGGTATAAAAGAGCAACTGGATTTAGCTTACATTCCCCTTCTCCTAATAACCATTCACAGGAAACTATAGCTTGGCTTTTCAATCCGAATTCTTTCAAAACCATGAGGGTGGACCGTGCTATGGGAAATACATTATCAGGGTCTAAATCTTGATTTTCCTTGTCAGTCAAGCCTTAAGAAAAAGATCTCAGTCATTCTAGAAGAGAAGAATCAATGTCTATGCTAGTCATTTTGTAAATGTGCTTCTGCTTATTATTCTTAGCCCTGGAAAAAGTTATATTTTCTCAGAAATTCAAGTCCCATTATTTAGCTTAGCTAGCCAATAAAAGGTAAGTTAAGTTCTGGTTTATATCTGAACATTAAGAAACATCATTCTTTTATCCAACTATATCACTGAATCACAGACCTGAAGCAAGTAAACTCCCAGTCAGGACAGACTTACTGATGGGTTCATCGGGGTGGAAAGCCACTTCATTGATGGAGCCAGCATGGCCCGGTAGCTTATACAAAATCCTCCTGCTTGTGGTATCCCAGACGTAGACGAACCTGCAAATATCATGAAGAGTAAGGCTAAGGCATCCTGGAACTAAGGGTAAGGAAGAAGTATGGCTTTTTAAGGGAAGTGGAAGCAACCTTTTATTTAGTGACTCCATACTTACTGAACTGTGCTCTGATGTTTAGAAACTAGGAATATAGATTACAAATAAGGCATGGATCCTGCCCATGAGCAACTGAGTGGAGAAACAGGAATAGCTAAATTATTGGTATTTTCTAATACAAGCTTCTTAAATAGGAAAGATCACAGAGAAGACAGACAAATGGTTCTTCCTATAGCTCCCACACAGAAATCTTTAAAGAACACCCAGAGACTTCCCTGGTGGTCCAGTGGTTAAGAATCCACCATCCAATGCCAGGACCATGGGTTCAATTCCTGGTCAGGCAACTAAGATCCCATATGTTGCTGCTACTGAGCCTGCGTGCCACCACTAGAAAGGAGCCCACATGCCACAGTGAAAGATCCCGAGGGCCGCAACTAAGACCTGATGCAGACATAAATAAATATTTTTAATAAAAAAGAGCACCCAATATAATTAGGGTGTAGTTAACTTCTTATATACCTAGGAATGTCTTAAACCCAAATACACACTCGATCCAGATCTTGCACTGAATTCATGGGCAGAAAAATACTTAATGCTAGCATGGGAAGGGGCCAACAGATATTAGCTAAACTTATTCTACAGAAAAGAAAACTAAGGTATAGTGACTTCTCCAAGGTTACACAGTTCATCAGTGGCAGAATTAAAATTAAAATTCTTAATATATATTCCAGTATTCTCCTTTCTCTTACTACCTTCAAATGCCTTGCGTCCCTTGCCACCTCTCACTCCCTCTACCCCTGCCAAAAGAAGTTTCTTTGACCTTCAGCCTTGTTTGGGTCATTTTAAGCTGAAAGTAAAATAAATAGATATTATCTTCACATGACCATGCAAAGAAAATATGCTGGTACATTTAAAAGGCTGATGATTTTCAAATAGGTTATACCAATTATTCACATATTTGTTTTGTTCAATCAACACCTAAAGGGTATACTCATCAGTACATGATTATAAAATGCCTAGTTCTGAACATTACATTTTTAGTTTAAAATGAAGATAAAAAAAAAAAGAACTTCTTAATTACAGTGTAGCTCACAAGGTTTAGGCTCCATAAAGTCAAAGTGAAAGTGAAGTTGCTCAGTCATGTCCAACTCTTTGCGACCCCGTGGACTGTAGCCTACCAGGCTCCTCTGTCCATGGGATTCTCCAGGCAAGAATACTGGAGTGGGTTACCATTTCCTTCTCCAGGGGATCTTCCCGACCCAGGGATTGAACCCAGGTATCCCGAATTGGAGGCAGACACTTACCTCTGAGCCACCAGGGAAGCCCATAGGAAATAAATAAAAACTCCATGCAAGGCGGAGGAGAGGGAACCCCGTCTGTCTCTAGACTCCTTGGCTCTAATGCTCAGGTTTTCCCCAGTGTCTTGTCACACACAGTAACTGTCCTCATTAATCCAGCTAAGGCTATGTGGCATAGTGAAAAAGTGTGTTAAGTTCTGGGTTCAAGTCTCAATTCAACTATTTAATAGCTAAGTAGCCTTTAGACATTTACCTAACTTCTCTGAGGGCCTTATGATGGAGTAATGATGGAGACAATGCTGATCTCACAGCTTGGTTGAGAGAAATGAAATAATGAAATAATGTATGCCAAGTGCCCAGCACACAGAATTTATGATAGCTATTGTTATGATGATAAAGCGCCTGTCTACAATGCGGGAGACCCGGGTTGGATCCCTGGGTTGGGACGATCCCCTAGAGAAGGAAATGGCAATCCACTCTAGTACTCTTGCATGGAAAATCCCATGGACAGATGAGCCTGGGAGGCTACAGTCCATGGGGTCGCAAAGAGTCAGACACGAATGAGCGACTTCACTTTCACTATTGTTATGATGAATAAATAAATTGTTATCAAAATAGAATCACATGAAATCAATACACTGAATAAATCACTCACAGCAGAGACTGACCAGTCATTTCATAGTCCTTGATAGGAACTCTTGAAAGGTTTCAAATCTGAACAGGAGTAGCTAGGTGAACTACAAGTAGGGAAGAGAAATTTGCCAAATTCAGGCCAAGCTGAAAAGCAGTTTTCTGAGAAGAATACATTATCCAGGCATATAAAAGCCAGCAGAAGTCCAGATCTCCAAGGGTTTACTTTAAGGCCTCACTTTCCACGGCTGCCAATTAGATGCTAAATTTAGAGGGGCCTTATCCTCTCCTTATTCTGGGATGGCAACATTCGGCAGGAATCAGGCTCCTTATGTAACAGAGCGCTGTTGACTTGAGGCTAATTGGTGAGGTGGCCTGTGAAATGTGGCCAACCCTCAGCAGGTAGACAGACAGGCTTTTCCCTAGACCAGAGCCATGCTTCCACATGCAAGGTTTAAAGGAACAGTGGGGAGGGAAAGAGGGAAGAGAGGACACCGAAAGCTAGAAAAGAGCCAGTGTCAGAAACAAACTGCTCAGAATAGCTAGGTAGACATCATTTAAAAGCTTAATCACACAGGAAAGATACAGCTCTACTGAAAATCATGTACAAATACCTAGAAAGGTTCTTACTCTGTCAGAATGTAAGACATCTGAACCGTGGACCTGTTTTTCACGGTCTTCTTTAGAAACCTGGCAATTGAAAATCCTTTAGATTCCCTCTCCAAGGTAACCTGCTAAACCACCAGGACTCAAACCAGCAATGTGGCACAGTTTTACCTGGGTCCTTTCCCCTGCCATAAAATACTCAAATATTCACCCATTTTCCCCTGGCGTTAAACGTGCCAAGGGAAAAAAAATGGATTCTGGAATCTTCTATTCAGAATTGTTCACAGGTCAGAAAGGTGTGGGACAGATCAAAGTGAGGCTTCTTTATGGTTGTGCTAGAGCCCCAAGTAGGAGAAAACTCCAGAATACGCTGAAAGCCCAAGCTAGCCTGGGAAAGGCTTACTGCTTATAAGATGATGCCTGTTTTCATTGAGTAGCAGGAAAATCTCTAAGTTGGGAGAAAGATGGGGTTAAGCAGAAGAGGGCTAACAACATTTCCCAATGGGAGCTAAACCCAGAGTCTACCATCCGAGTGCCTCGTCATTCTTTTTTTTTTTAAATAAAATAGTTATTCTTATTTGTTTGGCTGGGCCAGGTCTCAGTTGTGACATGAGGGATCTTTAGCTGTGGCATGTGGGGTCCAGTTCCCCGACCAGGGATCGAATCCCGGCCTCCTGCATTGGGAGCAGAGTCTTAGCCACTGAGCCTCCAGGTAAGTCCCCAGGGCCTCGTCATTATTTACCATCCCATACTGTGGCCCAAAAGCCTGGGCACTTGAACATCCCTATTCAACATCTGACTCCCTCCCAAATAACGTCACCGTAGGCATACCAAATAAAATAGCATCTCACTAAAGAATTCTCTACCTTCTCTGTTTCTCATTCATCATTTAATTCCTCAGGCAGTTTAAACTGATTCAGCTCAGGGTTGGAAAATATCTAGCCCGCATTCTGCCACATCCTCACCAAGCAATCTTGACACTTTTCTCAATGAACTCAGATCCAGCTCTGAATCATTCCCAACACAGTTGGGTATTATTAATAGCTGAGCTGATATGCAGGACAAAATCTGACCATCCTTGAGCTAGGAATTCATTCATGCAATATTGCTTAGAATTGGTCAAGCACTGCCCTGGATTCAGAGATGAGTAAGATTCATTCCCTGATCTCTAGGAGCAAATAATTTAGTAGGGGTTGCCCCACTATATTTGTCTTACTATAAGATGCAATCATGAGAAACGCTGGGATGGAAGAAGCACAAGCTGGAATCAAGACTGCCAGAAGAAATATCAATAACCTCAGGTATGCAGATGACACCACCCTTATGGCAGAAAGTGAAGAGGAACTCAAAAGCCTCTTGATGAAAGTGAAAGTGGAGAGTGAAAAAGTTGGCTTAAAGCTCAACATTCAGAAAACGAAGATCATGGCATCCGGTCCCATCACTTCATGGGAAATAGATGGGGAAACAGTGGATATAGTGTCAGACTTTATCTTTTTGGGTTCCCAAATCACTGCAGATGGTGACTGCAGCCATGAAATTAAAAGACGCTTACTCCTTGGAAGGAAAGTTATGACCAACCTAGACAGCATATTCAAAAGCAGAGACATTACTTTGCCAACAAAGGTCCGTTTAGTCAAGGCTATGGTTTTTCCAGTGGTCATGTATGGATGCAAGAGTTGGACTGTGAAGAAAGCTGAGCACCGAAGAATTGATGCTTTTGAACTGTGGTGTTGGAGAAGATTCTTGAGAATCCCTTGGACTGCAAGGAGATCCAACCAGTCCATTCTAAAGGAGATCAGCCCTGTGTGTTCTTTGGAAGGAATGATGCCAAAACTGAAACTCCAGTACTTTGGCCATCTCATGCGAAGAGTTGACTCATTGGAAAAGACTCTGATGCTGGGAGGGATTGGGGGCAGGAGGAGAAGGGGATGACAGAGGATGAGATGGCTGGATGGCATCACTGACTCGATGGACGTGAGTCTCAGTGAACTCCAGGAGCTGGTGATGGACAGGGAGGCCCAGTGTGCTGCGATTCATGGGTCGCAAAGAGTCGGACACGACTGAGAGACTGAACTGAAGATGCAATGACTGCTAATAAAGGTTAGGTGTATATAATGTGATTACAACCCAGAAAAAAGAGCAATTAGTAATGCCCAACAGGTAAGGGAGAGAGAGGGCCAGGTAAGTATATAGATACAATATAGGTAGATTACTAGGGAGATACAGGAGTTTGGATAATGGAGGCTAGGAAGGAATGTAAGAACAGGAGAAGTTCCACGTGAGTGAAGCACTGTGGTGATTGACGGTGGGGGAGGAGTATGTAATAACACAACATGTATGTGAATGAACTGAAGCATGGCAGAAGAATCTCATGAAGAGAACTGGAGCCAGATTAGGAGTCTGAATTTTATTTCACTGGCAAAGGCAATCTAACAACCAAAAAAACGGTTTACCTTCCAGGTTTAAAATGTATCCAAAGAGGGTAGAAACGATGTATTTGTCCACAAGATCTTTAAACCCTTCAGACTGCACTACATACAGCTTCATCTCTGAGTACAGCTATAACTCAATGTTTGCTCTGGCTCAGTACTGGCACTTCATGTATCAAACAAGAGAAGATACCTGCATAGCTACATCATTCTTTACCTCATGTCCAGTAATCCTTACCTGTCAGCTGAGCCAGCTGCTATCTTGCTTCCATCAGGTGACCAAGAACATCTCAGAAGATTCTATAATGATGAACAGGCAGGAATCCAATGAATACAGTACTGTACCAAATGTATGCACCCCTCTTGATTAGACTATAGCATCACTAATTAAGAGATTTTAAATGCTTAAGTACAGTTTTTTGTTTTCTGGGGTTTTTTTGGGCTGTGCTGCATGGCCTGCAGGATCTTAGTTCCTTGACCAGGGCATGAACCTGTGCTCCCCTCAGTGGAAGTGTGGAGTCTTAACCACTGGACTGCTAGAGAAATCGCCCTCTTGAGCAGAGTTTTAAGTATTCTCTGCAACATATAATCAACAATTGTCTTATATTCTGTGGCCCAAGACAGCCTATTTTGATATATTTCAAACCAAAACTGCTTAATTTATAGTAAATTAACAGTGGACCTGGCTGTAAAATTTTGTTCTGCCTACTAATGGGGGCTTCTTCTGCTCATTTATCTGGATCCTCATTAAAATTTTTATCTTGAAGAAAATAAAAATAAAATCAATTCTAACAAAAGATAAAATTTGATTTATCTTTAAATAAAATTCTTTTATTTTGAAATCAAATAAAAGATTCAGTGAACCTTAATGGGTTCTCAAAAGGAAAACATTAGTCTATATTAACAAACTGTCTGGAGCAAAAGCTGCTTTGAAGAGCTCATCTGAGAGTTTTGGCAAAATTTCAGTCTCTCAGAGCTTGGCCTGTGGTTCTTACTGAGGGAAGGGATGTATCTGAGGACTCTAAGAGCTGGTCACTGGGAGGGTGAGGGAGGTCATCTGGGTAGCAGCCACGGGAGTCTGAGTCCCATATGGAACACTGACCTGTGAGAGTCAAAGTTCCCAAAGAATTAAGAAAACAGAAGCATCTTGTTGAAGTGGGAAGTCCTAAATTTGAGGACTCCATCACCATCTGCCTATGAGTGCCTCCTTGCCTATGCTGCTGTCAGTTTTATTTCTGGCAAGAGCAGTTTTGCTGGACAAAAGTGTTACTGGAATGCTGCTCCTTCTAAGGAGAGCTATTAATCTCTATATCCTTAGCATCATCTTAAATGTCTTTGAATCAAATGGACAGTAAAATTCCTCTGCCATGCAGAACTCACCTTTTCAAAGTTGTGCACATTTCCTTGAAATATCTTCACACACCGCTCTTTGGGAGCAAATGGCCGGACATCCCAGACCCGCACTGCAAATTCAAACAAAGAAAACAAAACAGTTATCAGACAGCGGTTTCCTGAGAACCCAGCTGAAACCAGTATCATGTCAATGACAGATGCTATTTAGTGGGTGGAGAAAGACCAACGTGGTACAATGCTATTTAATAAGCCTTTTTTCTTTTACTAACGGGAATGAAATGCATTCAAGTTCCTTAACAGGGACTAAAGACACTGAGAAGGTAGGAAGGGAAAATGTCAAACACACTGCTGGTATTTGCAACAGAAAGTAGTTGAGTGCGATACTGATTTCAACAAAACATATTGCCAATGATTCCTCTGTAAACCTGAGTCCCATCTAGCAAAGTTTCAACATGACAATCTAAACACCACTGACTACTGTGACAATCAATCTATAAAAATCAAACTCGGGACTAAGCTTTTCCAGTTATGCTCACAGGAAAATCTGACAATTTAATTGTAATCAAGGCCAATATAGAAAAAGTGAACTTTGAATCCAGTTCTAGCTCTGCTATATATATGGGGAAAATATCAGGAAAATAGTGAGATTCTCTGTGCTTTGGGTGCCTTTGTAAAATGAGAATGCCATTTGATCTTTTTTTAAAAAATATTTTAAAGGTCAAATAAGATGATACATAAAAGGGCTTTAAGATTGGCAGCAATAAACAATAAAATGAATTTGTAATTTTTATTATATACCTATAATGAGAAATTCTTATTTTTATTTTAAAAACCATTTAGGAAATCTCACCCTTCCTTATAATGACTTCCCTGATGGCTCAGATGGTAAAGTGTCTGCCTACAATGAGGGAGACCCAGGTTCGATCCCTGGGTTGGGAAGATCCCCTGGAGAAGGAAATGGGAACCCACTCCAGTATTCTTGCCTGGAAAATCCCAAGGACGGAGGAGCCTGGTAGGCTACAGTCCATAGGGTTACAAAGAGTCAGACACGACTGAGCGACTTCACTTTTTTTCTTTTTTTACCTTTCCTTTTAACAAACAATGCTAGAATTAGACAATCAAAAATCTACTGAAATAGGATATAAATACCCACAATAAGCAGTGGCCACAGCCATTGTTAACTAAAGCTAAATGTACAGTGAAATTTGAGTGCTGTAATTTTACTTGAGTATGGGAAAAAAGCCAACAATCCTTGAAGTTAAACAGGCATAAAAAGGTGAAACTACACATGAAAGTTTGCTATTCAGCTGAGAATACAGCCAGAAGGCAAGGATGTTCATTCATTCAGCAAGTATTTATTGAGCACCCCTTGAGTGCTAGGCTTCCCTGATAGCTCAGTTGGGAAAGAATCTGCCTGCAAAGCAGGAGATCCTGGTTTGATTCCTGGGTTGGGAAGATCACGTGCAGAAGGGATAGGCTACCCACTCTAGTATTATTGGGCTTTCCTTGTGGCTCAGCTGGTAAAGAATCTGCCTGCAGTGTGGGACACCTTGGTTCAATCCCTGGGTTGGGAAGATTCCTTGGAGAAGGGAAAGGCTACCCACTCAAGCATTCTGGCCCAGAGAATTCCATGGACCATGGCCTGTCCAGTCCATGGGGTTGCAGAGTTAAGACACAACTGAGAGACTTTCACTTCACTTTGAGGGTTAGGCACAGTTTTCATTACAAAATGTTAGTGAAAACATTTTAGTATACCAGAGGGGCATTTCCAAACTCCTTCAGTATTAAGCATATAATCCAAGATGTCATCTTCCTTTTCTGCTATGGAAAACACATCCTCCCACCCAACAACTTAAAAACAAGTGAAGAAAGGACAAGTGTGTTAGTGTAAATCCAGAAATCGAGGTGTTTTAATGAGGACCTCTCGTCACATCGATGCTTTTGGAGTAGGGAGGGAAGATAGACTGGCAGAAAGAGTACAAGTGAGATATCAATAGGTCTGTTGATCATCTGAGCTTGGAACTCTCTACATTATCAGTATAGAAACTGATGCCCAGAAAGAACAAATGCTATGTGTAAAGATGTTCAGGGATTAGATGGAAGATTTGGGACTATCATCATGGCTTCTTGACCATCTCTTCCAAAGTTTTTTCTATTACAACCTGTTTTCCTAATTGCCCTGGTGGACACCTGCAAGCCATCCTGGGCTCTTTCCTTGGACTCTCTTTTACCCCAGCACATATTTCGAGCACCTAACGCCCATTTTATTTAGGGTCTACAGCAACTGACATGGAGAGGTTTCCTTTCCAAAGTTACCTGTATTGTCCATTGCATTGGACAAGAGGTAAGAGCCTTCAGAACTTAAACTCAGGCCAGTCACTGAATCTGCATGACCTCTCATCGTGTAGGTCAGCTTATTTTGGCGCAGGTCCCAGACCTACAGAACAAAACAAGGTGACACTCCCAGAAATCAAACTGTGAACAGCAAAGAAACAGTTATTAAAGAGTCGACCTGGGAAAACTGGCATCCCTTCTTAATCTGCCTCTGGGCCAAGCACTACTTTACCACAAAATATAGAATTTCTGTCAAAGAAGGAAAAACTCCTGTCTTTCTAAAAACAGAGTTAAAGTTACTAAGTTTGGCTAGAAAAATATAAACTAATGAATGTCAAAATATTAACAAAACATAAGAGGATTTAAAGAGGTTATTTTCAATTCATAACAAAATGTATTAGGAATTAAAAAAATAAAGTAGCTTTTAAAATACAATCTATGATTCTTTGTAACTAGAAACAAACTATTGCAAACAACTATATAAACACAGTTAAATGACTTCATTTGAAAAAGGCATTTTGATTGCATGTAAAATGTACATAACACAGTAATATACAAAAACAGAGGTTTAAAAATGTTCATTTAATGTCATAATACATATATACACATACGATGGAAAACCACATTAAAAGAAAAATAAAGTTTAAGTTCACGGTTTTCTGGTTAGGAAAGCTAAGAGAAACACTTCAGCTGAAAATAACCTAATGTCAAACAGAAAAAAATAAATGGTTTATTAAGTTATGGCTCATAAACACACTGTAACACTACAGGCGCTTATGCTAGACTTTGAAGACCAAAGTGGAATGCATGAGGGTTTAGGGCCAGGCTGAATCAGTCACTGCAACTTAATGAGTTATGTATTGTATTATTGGGCCACTAACCCTTCTGAGCCTGTTTCTGGCCTGTAAGATGGGGATAACATTGACTTTTTAGGGCTTTTGTGAGGATTACAGATAGAATGCCTGGTACACAGCAGGCCCTCTAATTGGTTGCTATTATTAAGCAAATCCTAAAAACATTCTGAAGATCAAATGTAAAAATGTTTATAAACAAACTATTATTAAGCAAATAAGAAAAATATAAAAGTTATTTATAATTACATAAAAGAAATACATTAAAGGCAACAGAAATGGTCTGGAATGTCATGTGGAAAAAGAACAGCAGTTCTGTTAAGGTCACTGTTGTTATACAAAATTTCATCCAAATTTGATTTAATATTGCCACAGTTTTTCTAACTTAAATTTTCCGCTGTCCCTTTAAGGCACTTTCCTCATCTAGAAATGAGTTTGTCAAAGCAATACATACGGCAGACAACTCCACTTTCCCCATCAATAACTCATTCATGTGTGGAACCCAGCACACTTTATACACAATGATTTTTGTGTCAGGATGTTTGCTGCCTCAATAATCAGGAAAGCTTGAAGTGGCTGACATTTTTTGTTCAAGCCATTGTTCCTTCTCTTCAGAGAAGGCATTGTTGAAACCTTTAGCTCTTTAGGAGAATGAAATTCATCATCCTTCACAGCACTTGGGAGCTATTTCCAGACCTTCCACTTTGGGGCCTGCACACGTTGTTTTGTATACCCAAAATGTATCCGGGATTTGCCAGAGGAAGAGTGAGTAGGGCAGTAATTTAAGCAAAATATTTTGCAGATGTCCTAATCAGCTGTTCAGTGATTGTGGCAGGCACTGTTGGAGATAAAAGAAATGTTGTTCTGTTCTCAAGGAGCTAAACAAGTGACGAGAGGCCTGCACAAGGGGCAACAGCCAAGAGGGCAGAGGGATTAATGTTGCCATGGTACACGGATGGGAGTGAGAAAGGGAAGGTTTCACAAAGAATAAAGCACTTGAGCAGGGCATGGAAAAAGAATTTACTGATTTATTCCCATGACACGCAGTTTGTGGAATCTTAGTTCCCTGATCAAGGACTGAACCCAGGTCCTTGGCAGTGAGAGCAGGGAATCCTAACCAGTGGGCTGCCAGGGAATTCCCAAGAAGTACTTCTTTATTTAGACAAAGTAGAAGGTTATTCCCAGGCAAAGATGATGCATGAAAGCAGAGGGACAGGAAAAAATTGCTGGGTTGTAGGGAAATGGGCAGAGAGGAAGCAGACAATGCCTGAGTGATAGGCAGGCAAAGGCCAGCTCATGAAAGGTTTTGAATGACTGGCTTGGACTTTACCTCCCTCACTGGGGAGCCACAGAAGGGTAGAGTAGTGGAATGAGTTGATCAGATTCTAGAAAGAGCCTTCTGGTCCAAATAATTGGAAAGGATGAGAACACAGATGGGACTATGTTAAAAAAATAAATTAAAAAAATTCACCAACTGACCTCCCATTCTGACTAGAGCTCAAGATTACAAGAAATGCCAACCAGATCTTCAAGCCACCAAACAGAAGCACATTTTCTTCTTTTATTCATTTTCCTCTGACTCCACAATCCTATACCCAGGAAGAAAATCTCAAGAGCCTAACAGGAACTGTGTGTTTGTTCACAAATATAATCAGAATTTGCTCACTCCAGATTTTAAGAGGGCCTTCCATTCCCTATTTGTTCCTCCTGTCCCAGAATAGGCAGTGCTCTCTGAGAGACTGAGAAGCAAACAAAAACCAGGCTCTTCAGGAGTACTTCCTAACGTAGTAAGGCAGTGCAGGGATTTGTCAAGCAAGCTCAAGAGTGGTAAGCCCCTGTCTGCTTAAAGGATACTTGTTAATTGAGTAGAAGCAATATGATAGAGTTGTAAGACTACTGGCCCTCTGGAGAGTCCTGGCTCTACCACAGACTATTTGATCTTGGCCAAATCACTTAACCTTTTAGAGCTTTGCTTTAGTCACCTGTACAATAAGAGAGATGACGAGATGTCTAAAGTCCCTTTCAGGTTTGACATTTTCTGAGTCTATTTCTGATGGAAAAGGAGCCTCCCTTTTGCATTTTAAAAAGAAACTTATGAGGGCCTGCGTACTATTCAGAGTCTTTCTGGGTCCAAGAACAGTTACTCATCCCTAAGCATGTCAGAACAGGATGCTGTTAAATAGGGAGAAGACTGAAATTCTATGGATGGTTTCACATTCCTCTAGCATACCCCTTAGTTATATAGGAGCAAAATAAAATAACTAAAGCAACCTAATTTCAAATACCATCTTTATTAACTGCTATCATCAAAAAACAATCTGACAACTGTATCCAAAACATGAACTATCCTTATATTTGCTAACACACTGATTTTCATCTAGAAATCTATTCTAAGAAGTAATTAAATATGGAAAGCTTCACACGCAGATATATTGGATACATTGCATACAGCAGCATAATTTGTGATAGTGATACATATGAAAAGCCTGTGCAGCAACGAAGATCCAGGACAGCCAAAAATACTAAATACATCGCCTGCCCATGCAGGGGACACAGGATGGATCCCTGGTCCAGGAAGATTCCATATACCATGGAGAAACTATGCCCGTGGGCCACAACACCTGAAGCCCATGCGCTCTAGAGCCTGTGCTCCACAACCAGAGAAGCCACTGCAACGAGAAACCTGGGCACAACAAAGAGCAGCTCTGTTCACCACAATTAGAGAAAACCCGAGCATAGCAACGAAGACCCAGGGCAGCTGGAAAAAAATTAAAAAGATATGTCTGAGCTCATACTTAGAGAAAACACTAAGCCAGTCATGGCAATATCCAATGTTGGGGATTCTAGGCAAAGGACTAGCCACATATATGTGTGTGTATATATATCCCGTATGTGTGAAATCTAAACTATGCCACAAGTAACCTTATTTACAAAACAGACTCACAGAGATAGAAAACAAACTCATGGTTACCACAGAAGAAAGGGAATGGGGAAGGTATAAATTAGGGGTTTGGGATTAGCAGATATAAGCTACTATATGCTTCCCTGGTAGCTCAGCTGGTAAAGAATCCACCTTTAATGCAGGAGACCCTGATTCGATTCCTGGATCAGGAAGATTCCGGGAAGAAGGGCATGGCAACCCACTAGGCTATCCACTCCAGTACTTTTGGGCTTTCCTGGTGGCTCAGTTGGTAAAGAATCCACCTGCAATGCGGGAGACCTGGGTTTGAACCCTGGGTTGGGAAGATCCCCTGGAGGAGGGCATGGCAACCCACAGGCTTCCCTAGTGGTTCAGATGGTAAAGAATCTGCAATGTGGGAGACTTGGGTTCAATTCTGGGTCAGAAAGATCCCCTGGAGAAGGAAATGGAAACCCACTTCAATATTCCTGCCTAGAGAACTCCATGGACAGAGGAGCCTGGTGGGCTACAGTCCATGGGATTGCAATAAGTTGGATATGACAGAGTGACTAACACACACATTATATAGAAAACAGATAAACAATGAGGTCTTACTGTATACCACAGAGAACTATATTCAGTATCTTGTAATATAACATAATGGGAAAGAATATGAGAAAGAATACATATGTATAACTGAACACTCTATTTTATACCAGAAACTAGTACAACATTGTAAATCAATTATACTTTAGCCAAAAAAAAAAAAAAGCGCCTACAAGGCTATGATGAAGAGTCATTAAGTGCTGTACTCATAGGACTCTATTTATATATTTCTCATATTTGAGATAAATTTGGATTTCAGAACAAAATTGGTA
This sequence comes from Bos grunniens, assembly GCF_055505025.1. Lineage (NCBI taxonomy): Eukaryota > Metazoa > Chordata > Mammalia > Artiodactyla > Bovidae > Bos > Bos grunniens. The sequence goes on from NC_141166.1 coordinate 14,675,519, forward strand.
TATATCAACAAAGACTGAGATTAGCTATGTGAGGAAAAAACTGATCCAAGAGAAGGTACATATATGTATCTGAGAAGACATGGAAAACCTTCAAAACCTAAAAACAAACTCATTGCCTTCAGAACTAAAGTACAACTGAATATATTTGTTTATGAAAGTTAAAAGTGCTAGTCACTCAGTTGTGTTCAATTCTTTGTGACCCAATGGACTGTAGCCCGCCAGGCTCCTCTGTCCATGGAATTCTTGTCCAGGCAAGAATACTGGAGTGGGTAGCCATTCCCTTCTCCAGGGGACCTTCTTGACCCAGGGACTGAAACCAGATCTCCTCCATTGCAGGCAGATTCTTTACTGTTTGAGCCACCAGGGAAGCCTACTTGTTTATAGAAGGTCCCAAAACAGTTTAGACAAAGAGCCCAGAATAAGCCACACTATTTGTTTTAAAAAGGACTTACTAGCATGAGATTATTATTCTTAGGCTCGTCTATCCCCACAGTTATGAAAAGATCAAATTCTCATAGTTTAAAAAGTCAGTCTCAGATGGTCATACATGGTATGATTCTATTCATATGATATTCTGGAATAGAAACTATAGGACAAGAAAGAGATCAACGGTTTGTAGGGATTAGGAATGAGTAGAGGGTTTGATGCAGAACAGTACTATAAAATTTTTCTGGGTGATGGAAATTGTTCTGTCCTGTCTGTGGTAGTTACATGAATCTGCATAAGCATTAAAATCCACAGAACTGTATACTAAAAAGAGGTTAGTTTCATATGTGTCCCCAGTCACTCAGTTGTGTCCAACCCTTTGCAATTCCATGGACTGTAGCCTGCCAGGCTCCTCTGTCCATGGAATTTCCCAGGCAAGAATACTGGAGCGGGTTATCATTTCCTACTCGAGGAGATCTTTCCAACCCAGGGATTGAACCTGTGTCTCTTGAGTATGCTGCACTCGCAGGAGGATTCTTTACCACTGTGCCACCTGGGAAACCCAGGGGAAAGGCTGCCCTGACTGGGAACTGAACTCTGGCTACAACAGGGAGTGCACCAAATCCTAACCACTAGACTACCGGGGAGCATCTAATTTCACAGTAGGTACATTTTTATAATAATAACTTAAAAGTATGAAAATTACCATGGCTAGATGACACCAGTCCACCTCCAATGTATTAGAAGCTGTCTAGCGATTCTAATGATAGTGGGTTCCCAAACTTCACTCAGGGAAATAATGCATTTGCTGTGGAGGTGATCTAATTAAGCACCCACATTCTGACCGTAGTCTCCAAAGAGTCATAGGGTGGAAAAGGGACGTGAAGTTGAATTTTGGAAATGGTGAATTTTTAGGTACTCCAAATGGGGATGCTGAGTAGCTGGCTGTATATATGGGTCTGGATCTGAAGATGTGGGTTGAGAACATCGAGTTATCTGCATAGAAATGACAATTAGAGTCACAGAATTAGATGGGAATTGTCCAGGGAAAGGAATATAATAAGAGCACTGAGGAAAGAACCTTGGGGAATAACAACATTTAAAAAATGCATAGACAGAATAGCTTGCACATGTATCTGATGGCTACGCCTGATGAAAAGGGTAGGGAAGTATACTGTCAGAGCAAGTTTAAAAAAAACAAAGACTAAAAGGATCTACTAGATTTAGTACCAGGGAGATCACTGGTGACCTTGAAGAGAACAGTGTTAATAAAACAACGGAGGCAGAGCCAGACTGATGAGCAGTGGTCAGGAGACATGGAATCGAGAAATGAAAGGGAGATAAGGCATTAAAGACAGTGAGTGTAGAAAATATTCAGGGGATTTCTCACAGGTAATAAGAGCAAGACTCTGGGCCCAAACCCTGGGTTTTGAATCATTGGTAAAATGGTATTGTGTGTGTGCTCAGTTGCTCAGTCCTATCCGACTCTTTCCGACCCTGGGAAGCCCATTAACAGCACTTATTTCATAGGTCCGTTGTGAAGCTTAAAAGAATTATAACGTAAAGCTCTAAGAACAACAGGTGGCACAGTGGTAAGCAATTCACCTGCTGATGTAGGAGATGCATGAGATGCGGGTTTGATCTCTGGAAGATCCCCTGGAGTAGGAAATGGCAACCCACTCCAGCATTCTTGCCTGGAAAATTCCAAGGACGAGGAGCCTGGCAGGGTCCGCAAAAGAGTTGGACCCGACTTATGGACAAACACGCACAGCATACATTGAGAACAGTGCCTAACACACTTAAGTGTTAGAGGATGATGATAACAGTATTATGATTGTAACCACTATCACCATCTTTAAAGAAGTTTGGCTGTAAAGGGGAAGACTGAAAGGGCAATAACAAGACAATGTGGAACTGAAGGCAGACTCTTTCCCCAACAAGAGAAGACCTGAGCATGATGAAATGCTAATAAGAAGCAATACAGTTGGTTAAAAGGATAGGATTTGGGAAAACTGACAGCATAAGGTCCCAGAGACAGGAAAGAAAGGTTGAAATCTTTCCATTTAAGGGACTACCTGTAGATAAAATGACATTCCATCCATAGTAACAGCAAAGGAGGCAAGGAGAGATGGGAGTACAGTACAATTTCTAGGTAGAAACAACATAATAAGTTGAGTATTTACCCAATAATTACTACTCTCATGATAAAGCATAAGGTAAGTCAAAGTCTTTGAAATACCTAAGGAAGCCAATAAGTAAAAGCAGAGACAAACGGAGTCGCTGCCCCCTCCCCCCACACATTTCATACTTACTGGCACCTGCTATGTCCAGAAACTCTACTCTACTGCTCTACTGCATTCGGCTCATTAATGCCCAAGACAACTCTACGCGATAGATATTGTTAACCCCTACTACACACATAAAACAGAAGTTGAAAGAAGTTAAAGAACTAGCGTGAAGTCACAAAAAATTAGAGAACAGTAGAACTGAGATTAGACCCCAAGTCAATTACTTGAAAGCTTGAGCTATATTATACTATCAAGAAGTCTATTGCCTCTTTTCGTCAACATCACTACCTTCTCACATTCTTAGCTACGGATCCCCCAAAACTTCCTTTCTATAGTTTCAAAAACAAAAACACACTGAAAGATTAGGGTAAAGAATCACAAACTGATTTATTGCTATCTCAATGAAGGCAATGCAGGTTAAAAAAAAAAAGTTTCAAATGCTGTTACTCAGGGAATACACCCTTCATTTTTCAGAGTTCCCACACAGGGACTTCTCACTTCATATAAACTGCCTGGTCCCTGATGGACAGGGACCATATAAGTTGTAATGCAACCCTGACACAGAAGTCAATAAAGACAAGACAGAAAGAAAACAAGTTCTAGTTTATCTTTCACTTAGGTGGTATAAAGTGCAAAGTTAAGAAGTTGGAAAGACTTACCTCTGTAAATGGAGACAGGTGAAAAGTAAATATAACATAAACATCTAAAATACCTTGATATCATTGTCTATTCCACCAGAAATAATCTGATCACTTGTATCATTGAAAGTCACAGCTAAAACTTGGTAGGTGTTCTGAAATGTCTGGATGGCCGCTTTCTTGCGGATATCCCAAAGCTGAAAAAGAGGACAAGACAGTCTACAGTAACATCACTCTAAGAAACAACTGCACAGTACACCCATAAATCTAAGGACTGTGGAAGTGAAAACATCAGTAAAGGGACCCTGTTCAGAAATTTGTCTGATTATCCCATCAACATGGTGAGAACTGACTATAATTTTGCCAATATATCTGAATGCTGGTAGAATAAATCACTTTGGTTATATTTTCAGACTTCTTTGTTAAAAGTCTGAACACATGTGGTTAATTAAATGCCTTTAGAGTGGACATCTTCACCATGTTTATTAGTTCATTTGTTCTACACAAAGGATATTAGACCAGTGTTTTGAAATTGTAGATCTTAATTCATTATTCGGCTACAACTTACATTAAAAAAAATATATAGAGATACATATGGAGAGGAGGTTACATCAGTGAAAATGGCAGAGTACTGAGTGCCCAAAGATTGTCCCTCTACAAAAGCAGAAAACTGGCAAAACTCTGTCAGAATCAACTGCATCAGAACTCTAGAAACTACAGTTTACAGCAACCAGGTAAATACTCACTGAGGATGAAAACCAGCTGGGTCCTAGTGAGAGGGCTTTCTAGCACTTTAACTTACCCTGGCTCCATCCTCACTCAGCAACAGCTTTGAAAACAACATGTACTGGCCTTTTTATACACTGACTGAAATTTCAAAACATCCTTGTAAGACATGTATATTACTGTCACTAAAGACTGGGAAACTGAAGATCAGAAAAGTGACCTAAAGTCACATAATTAAGTAAACACTAAGTCAAGAATCTAATTATTCTTGGATGGTGGTCTACTTTATTCCAAGTGACAACTGTTCTACATGGTTGTAACAGTCTGTAGGATTCATAAAAAAAGAAAAAAACCTCAACTGCTTATTATCTGAAATGTATTTTAAAAAGAGTCTGTTTTGGGAAATGTGTGATAAAACAAAGTTGTGGAGAGAAGGGTATAGCATAGGTGGGAAGACAAGGTAAGTTTCACATTTTGTCGCCTCAGAAACCCTCAACACAGAGACAGACAACACCCACCTTGACTGTACCATCGTCACTGCCAGTGCAAACAAGCTGGGGGCCCCTCCTGGCTGGGTAACAGGAGTTCACAAAGGAAGTATGCCCCTTCAGTCTTTTAACCCTCTCGCCTGTTTCACTATCCCACACCGCCACAGTTTTATCTGTGGATGCTGAGAAGAGCATACTAGAAAGCAAGAGGAAGAAAAAAAAAAGTGAAGACAAGGAACAGCAATCTGTCTTCCTTACTCGTCAAAATGCACCCGAGTCTTCAAGATCACTAACATGCTGTGCTCTGACAGTTTGGCACCTGCTTCGGGAATGTCTCACCCAATGTACCAAAATCCTAATAGTAGTCTAGACCCAGTTATAAGGTCTACTCTAATAAATGTAAAAAAAATTTTCCCTTTGTCAGTCCCCATGACATGTTGTACATCTAATACGGCAGTCTTCTCAATCTTTCCCTCCTCTGTGATATACATTTCACACATCCTTCCACTTGAAAATGTATAATCACTCCCTGCTGCAGAAGTAAGACAGATAGTAGCAATTCCTGGCTCAGTAAATCTAACTCTTTCTCTAAAAATCAAAGCTTTTATTTTGCCTCTGAGAATGACTTCTAAGTTATGATTGATTTTATAATGATTTCTTTACTCAAACAGGAAAACCACACAAGGCTATGTACCTAGTTATTCAAGGAACTCTAAAATTTTAGAGGTAAGAGCGGTAAGACAATAAACGTTTACTGAAATACTGAATGGGATTAATTAATTTTGTAGAATTACATTTTTATATAATCCATGGTTATTATAAAGTTATTCAATTGTTAAAATATTTATAATAAATGTCATAATGAACAGATAATGAAAGTTGAATAATGTTAAGGGTAAAAACAGCAGACAAGATTGTGTTGTATAAGAGCTTTTTTTTTTTTTTTTTTTTGACTGTGTGGCTTACAGGACCTTAGTTCCCCAACCAGGACTGAACCTGGGCTATGGCAGTGAAAGCGCTGAGTCCTAAACACTGGACTGCCAGGGAATTTACACAAGTAGTTCTAATACATACATAAAAATCAAACTGTTTTGAATAGGAAAAACTCTTGAGAAAAATATACCATAATATTAACAGTGATTATCTTTAGAATGATAAAAATGTAGTGTATTTTGTCATTTTCCTGCTTTTTTTTTTAGTTTTCTTGAAACAGATTGTTTCATTACTTTTATAATAAAAAATAATTAATTTCTACAGAAGGAAATTACATATTATGTCTTAAGAAAGAAAAAATTTTCTGGCTGTTGAAATGTTAGATAGATATTATAAATACATACATGGAACAATGGGCTTCCCTGGTGGCTGTAGTGTATTTTGTCATTTTCCTGCCTTTTTTTTTTTTTAGTTTTCTTGCAACAAATTGTTTCACTACTTTTATAATAAAAAATAATTAATTTCTACAGAAGGAAATTACATTTTATGTCTTAAAAATGAAAAAATTTTCTGGCTGTTGAAATGTTAGATATTATAAATACATACATGGAACAATGGGCTTCCCTGGTGGCTCAGACAGTAAAGAATCCATCTGCAATGCGGGAGACCTGGGTTTGATCCCTGGCGTGGGAAAATCCCCTAGAGAAGAGAATAGCTACCCACTCCAGTATTCTGGCTTGGAGAATTCCATGGACTGTACAGACCATGTGGTTGTGGATGTGACTGAGTGACTTTCTTATGGAGCAATAAATACCTTACTTGGGGTGACAGTGATAGGATGATAAGGTGGTTGTTCAAAATGCAGTAATTTTTGATAGCACGATCTTTTAAGAGAAAACTCAGGGATGAAATATGAAAGGATGCCAAGAAGAATTAATATAAGCAGCAGCCGTCATCCACAATGCAGAATACTCACCTGCCGTCTGTGTTATAATGAAGCTCCATCACTGCTCCACTGTGTCCCTTCAATGTAGCGTAGTTATCACAGTCTCCATAGACATTCCACAACACTGTTAGGGAGACAGGGGCTCTGTGAACATTACTAGGCAAAAGAAAACTATTACTGGCCATGGAAAGGGTACTTAAGAATTCACTAGAACCACAGTTCTGAAATTACACTGCTTTGAAACACCATTAATTCTATCAACAATATCTTCTTTACATTAGAACAAAAATAATGCAGCGTTTTCACATTTCATAAAATAAAAACATTTTAGATAATGGATATAATTTTTTAAATCTTAAGTTTTCTTCCATACTTTTAAAAAGTTGGCACTCACAGCTAGTTGTCTCCTATGAGTAGAAGCAGACTGCAAAATGATGGTACTTACGGGAAACTTTGGAAGCTGCAACTGACTTGAAAGTCACATGGTAATGACTTTATACTATATTTACTTAGTGTACATGTACTAAATACCTATTCCAAGTGCTGGAGTAAAATAAGGTAAATGAATAGAGACAGTTCCAATTCTTAGGGGGCTTGGTCCAACACAGAGTGAAGTTTGATAAGTATTATTAAGGAACACTATATACATAATAAGCTACTTAAGAGTTACTTTCCTGCAGATAAAACTGCTTCTAGTTTGTTTGATGAAATTAAGTATATCAGCAGTTAAAGTATGTTCAGCTAAGATCCCTAAGCCTTCTAGAGACTTGGCCACCAGTAAGTTTAAGGAACACCAAACTAGAAACTGAAATCAAAACAGACATCATTCACCCTGCTGCTGCTGCTGCTAAGTCACATCAGTCGTGTCCGACTCTGTGTGACCCCATAGACGGCAGCCCACCAGGCTCCCGTCCCTGGGATTCTCCAGGCAAGAATACTGGAGTTGGTTGCCATTTCCTTCTCCAATGCATGAAAGTGAAAAATCAAAGTGAATTCACTCAGTCGTATCCGACTCTTCGAGACCCCTGGACTGTAGCCTACCAGGCTCCTCTGTCCATGGGACTTCCCAGGCAAGAGCACTGGAGTGAGTTGCCATTGCCTTCTACGTCATTCACCCTGAGGCACAGTTAATAGAACGGAGTCAAAGGACCCATTTCATTTCACAATGTGGCAAATGATGCCAGAGGAAGCATCAGATGCTTCTGTAACCTTCTCTTTTGCTTTTTCTCATGACTTCTTCAATATGATTTCTACTTATTTTCCCCAAATGGGTGTTTCTGACTGGAAGCTGAGAATCTGGTAGCAGATCCAAATAAGAGACAAGTACATTATCCAAGTGAGTTGCCATGTTAGGATTTCCTCCTTCCTGAATGCTAAGATTCTGAGGCTATGGATCAAGAGAGCCTCATATCTTTGGGGAAAAAGTTCTCTCTCCTCATTACTCTCATTAGCCTTAAAGTGTAGATCTTAAAGTTTAGGCTTGCTAAATCGGCTTGAGATTTGCCTCCATGAAGAGGAAATTCCCAAACTAGAGCAACTCACTTTCCAGCAGGTGATATAACTCCTACTGTATTTACCACATGGACCCTAAGTTCTACATTCAAAATCATTCAGTATTTTCATGACTCTATTTTAGCTTATTAGCCACACAGTTTGTTATGTGACCAATTTAGATTGATACCTTTTATAGCACTGAAAGTTTTAAAAAATAATCAGTATAATTGGCAGTACTGGCAGACAGCAATTACTCCAGATTCAAAAATTATGCCTTACATATCAGTCGGTCAAATCCTGCAGATGCTAAGGTGGATCCATTGGGGTGAAACTTGCAGCAATACACTTCCCCTTCATGTCCTGAGAGAAGCATGATTGGGGCTTGAAGGGAGGAACATCTTGGAGGACCCTGAAAAAATGAGAAGTACAGTGTAGTTATTACATACAAAGGAGACTGAAAAGTTGGGGAACCGGGAGTACAGGGAAAGGACAATGGAAACAATGATGGAGTGTATTTCTCCTGATTTAGAGAACAGCAACTCTTCTCATATAACTTATGCCTCCAATTTGATACTCTGTTGCTGAAGTTTCCAGTGTCTGTTACACTAACTCTCTTCCTTCACGTGCTCTCCCATAGCCAAATTTTAATGGCTCAAACATGTTAAACTTATTTCTGCCTCAGGATCTTTTGTTGCCCCTGACAGGAGGCCTCTTCCCTGAGATCTTTCTGTGTGTGGTTTCTTTCCAGTGCTTTCTCTTATCTTTCCTGGAACACTCAAGCCTAAGCAGCACCCTACCTCTCTTTTGTATTTGATCAACACTACTGTTTTCCCTCAAATAACTTATCACTATCTGAAATAATGTTTCTTATGTATTTGTTTAGTTTGTCTCCCCTGCTCTGCCATGAGAAGGGCTCTGTAGTGCAGGAACCTTACCAGTGTAACATTACACTGTTTTCCCAGTCTCTAGTTCGTTTAATGAGTGAATGATTGAACTAATGTTTCCAACAACCCTGCAGGGTACAGGTTACTGAAGAAAGTAGTTTTGATTATGGTCTTGGATATTAAGACCAGTCTCAGTAGTGGGCAATTCAAAGAAACCCGGGCTGATATTCTCGTCAGACAGAAGTACACTATTAATAATCTGCAAATCTCCTTAGCAGTTTCCAGCTTACTCATTTACTCAAGAAATACTGTGTCAGGTACTGTCCCAGGCACTTAGGAAACAGTATTGAACGAGATAAAAAATGAAGCTTGTGTTCTAGTGGGAAGGACAGAAAAGAGGGAGGGTGAGCAGAAATAAGTAAAACATATAGACGGTGGCATGTGTTATGGAGAAAAACAAAGCAGCAATGTAGGTGAGCACAGGGTATGGCAATTTAAAATGGGCTGGTCAGGAAAGTGGAAAAGTGTTATCTGAGCAGAGATTGGGAAGAGCTGAGTGTAAACCATGTGGAGAGAGCAGAGCAAACGCAAAGACTTTGTAGGAGGAGCGTGGAAGCCACTGTGACTGGAGAAAGGCGAGCAATGGAAAATTGGTAGATTAGAGAGGTCAAGTGAAAGAGGGCAAAAGATTGTCAAGATTTCAGTTTTACTCTGACTGACGTGAAAAACCATGGAAAGTTTTCAGTAGGGGGTAATATGATCTTATGTTTAGAAGGATTTCTCTGGCTACTGGATTGAGAATAGACTGAGCATCCATCAACAGAAACAGGAATACCATTAGCATCCTACAGCAATAATGCCAGATGAGATAAGTGAAGTGAAAGTGAAAGTGAAGTTGCTCAGTCGTATCCGACTCTTTGCAACCCTGTAGACTGTATCCTACCAGGCTTCTCTGTCCATGGGATTCTCCAAGCAAGAATACTGGAGTGGGTTACCATTTCCTTCTCCAGGGGATCTTCCCGACCCAGGGATAGAACCCGAGTCTCCCACATTGGAGGCAGACACTTTAACCTCTGAGCCACCAGGGAAGCCCTAATGTCTTAAATCAGGAGCTAGTGATGGAAGTGGTAGAAAGTGTTAGTCACTCACTCAGTCATGTCCAGCTCTTTGTGACCCCATGAACTGCTGCCCGCCAGGCTCCACTGTCTATGAGATTTCTCAGGCAAGAAAAAAGGAGTGGGTTGCCATTTCCTTCTCCAGAGTACCTTCCCAACCCAGGAACTGAACCTGGGTCTCCCCCGTTGCAGACAGACTCTTTACTGTCTGAGCCACCATGGAAGCCAGGAGGTGGAAGAAGTGGTAGCAAGTCTGGATATATTTTGAGGATGGTGCCAACATTTGCTGACCAGCTGGTTGAGGAGTTGTGGGGGGCAGGAAGACATATATTTCCTTAGCTGAGCCTAACAGGATACAGGCAGAGGTATGATCACCACCTCAATTTTACAGGAAATGTAGTTAAAGAGCATGGATTCTGAGTTTAAAAGCTGTTCCTGGCGGTTTAGTCACTAAGTCATGTCTGACTCTTGCGACCCCATTGATTGTAGCCTACCAGCCTCCCCTGTCCCTGGGATTCTCCAGGCAAAAATACTGGTGTGGATTGCCATTTCCTCCTCCAGGGATCTTCCTGACCCAGGAATCAAACCCAGGTCTCCTGCATTGCAGGGAGACTCTTTACCAACTGAGCTATGAGTCGTCTACAAAATAGGATAATATTTCCTAACTCTTAGGAAGTTACCGAGATTAATAGAGTTTTCATTTACACAGCACAAGGGCTCAATGGATGGTAACTATTCTTTGGTTATTATTAATACCAGTGCAGAGAAACACAGCGAAAAGCAAGTTTCCCAAGTCCCCAAAACGAGCCAATGGCATTCATTTCCCCCCTTCCTTCGTTCATTCATTCATTCATCCATCCAATCTTCCAAGTTTTCTGAACGTTTATCGTTTATTCTACACTGGATCCCTGGAACATTTAAGAAGTCAAAACCCTGGTCCCGGTTTTTAGCTCAAGATCCTTAATTCTTAATTCTAACATCTCCTCACAGGGCGGTCAAGACGCTGAAAACGAGCGTCAAATGGAGAAACGCAGGGAGAATCGCCGGGTGTACGCCGCTTTTACTGTGTTTCTCTGCTTTAACTCCTAGGAAGGAGAGTCCCGCTCCGCCCGGGAGTGCAGGTTAAGGGCCGCGCAGGATCACCAGGTGCAAGCGCTGAGGAGAGGAAGATGAGCTGAGGGCCGAAGGCCGCCTGCTCCTTATACTCACCGCTTGCAGCAAAGCTCCCGGCGCCGCCTGCTGCTGCCCGGCTCCAGGGCCCGACCCTGCCGCTCCCAACAGTAGTTCATGTCGCTGCCGCTTGACTGGGACCAGTGGCAACTCTGGGCCCTTACGCTTCTGCTGTTCTATCATGGCGGCAGCCACTCTCCTCAGGCCGCCACTGACCGCGCCGACCCCCTCAGGTACCTCACGATTGGCTCGGACTTAGTCTTTCCCGTAGAACTTCCGGCCGATAGAACCCAATCGACTTCCAATATACCTCTCAGCACCGCCCCCTGAGAAGTTTCCTGTTATTGGCCAGTTCTTTCTGACATCACTGGAGTACGAATTCAGGATTGGTGGATGGAGCTGGAGTCCCGCCTAGGCGCGCTGTGTCTTGTGGGTGGACGCTCACTGACTGGGTTTTGGTGTTTCGCGCAATGCTGCGAGGGGAAGACCAGAAGCTGACAACGAGTAAGTGTAAGGAAGGTCGGGGGGCGGGTGGCTGTGGGATCTGGAGGCGGCGCCTCCGTTGTGTGGTCTGAGGCTGGCTCTTCTCAGCTGCAGGCAAAGGGGGGCCCCGTGTTCCCAGCTCTGGTGTGTAGTATCCTGGGTTCCAAGCCTAAGAGACGCGGGTTCGATCCCTGGGTGGGGAAGATCCTCTGGGGAAGTGCATGGCAACCCACTCCAGTGTTTTTGCCTGGAGAGTCTCACGGACAGAGGAGTCTGGCGGGCTACAGTCCACGGCGTCGCAGAGTCAGACACGACTGAAGCGACTTAGCACGTAGCCTGGGTTCCCTTTCTAGCCTGGAGCAGAGTTTTGGGAGCCTCTGCACCAGCCTGGGGCCCTCAATGGCTGACTTCTTCAACAGTGCCTTCCGTGCAGAGCTCTGGCCCAGGCGGATCCCAGGGAGAAAAGGCCCATCTCCTGGCCTCCATCAGGGCCCTCTCTGACTGAAGAGGCGGACTTGTCACTGCCATGATTCCGCAGCCTTTACTAGCGCCTCCTCAGTGCCCCTCATAAAGATAGAGATGAAGGAAATGTCCGACTCTTGGCCTCCAGAGTACAATTTTGTTGAGAAATTCGGACTCAGACCTATGAACTAGGCCTTCTTCTCAGTCGTCCAACTAATATTTATAATACAGAGCACTGGGGAGACATTGTGAACCAAACATGGTCCCTGACTTCAGAGCTTTAAGTCTGGGATTGGGGGGAAATAAATGCTCACCAGTGATCTCACTAGGAAATGGGAAGTACGGAAGTGTGTGCTACCTAGGAGAGGTACGTGGTGTTATGGGTGCCTGAATAAACAGGAACGCTTCTCTGAGGAAAATATGCCTGAACTGATAGCCTTGGGGAAGAATTATAATTAGTTGGGTGAAGGGAGGAAGGCAGAATGTTCCATCTAGAACAGCATGTGCAGAAGTCCTGTGGCAAATGCGAGGAAAATGAGTAAAAGGCACAAAGAGGCCGTTGTGGCCAGCACAGAGAGTGAAGGGGAGTGTGGTACAAGATGAAGCTGGAGGCGGGTAGAGGCCAGACTTTGTAGCTTTTACTTTAAGATTAATGGGCAATCACAGGGTTGTGTGTGTGTGTGTGTGTGTTTGCTGGGTGGAGGGGGTGGTGGCTTGGGGAAGGCAGCTTGATGCCTCAGGTTTAGTAGTATGAATAGATGCAGAAAGAGCACTTTGTTGAGAGTTGCTGGCAGTGAAGACTGGGGTATTGGTGGAACTGAGAGCCAGAGATTTCCTGGACTCCTTTGCACCTAAGATGAAAATTGAATTTAGAAGTGAGAGGAGGAGGGTGAAAGGTGTCCCATTTTGCTGGTAAATAAAGCAGAGGCTTTTTGGTTTTGTGAGTTTCTGTAGTGAGAGCCATAACTTTATTATCATCGTAAAAACTGTTGTTTTGTGGGTTAGGAGTTGTTCCTGGGAAGTTCTACCAATACTTCTTATACCCGTTCCAGTGATTTTGTAGGTCACATAATACCTGGCAGTAAATCCCTTTCTGCTTAACCTAGTTAGAATGGGTTCTGATATCTGCTGCACTCCATCAGGGTAGAGGTGCTGCTGGTTAGGTGAGTTATAAAGACAGAATTAAAGGGAAGTTAGGCTGTTGTTTGAATGATGGACTATGGAATCTAAGCTGGATAAGGAGGACTGAAGAAAAAGGAGAAGGCTGATAGATTGGAAGAAAATAGTGGCTTAGCAATAAAGATTCTGCCTGCCAATGTAGGAGATGCAGGTTCCATCCCTGGATTGGGAAGATCCCCTTGAAGGAGGAAATGAAAACCCACTTTGGACTGTATAGTCCATGGAGTTGCAAAGAGTCAGACACAACTGAGTGACCTTAACTTTCAGTATTCTTACTGGGATAATCCCATGGAAAGAGAAACCTGGTGGGCTGTAGTCCTTGGGGTTGCAGAGAGTTGAACACAACTGAGTATGCAGGCATGCATGCTTATGAGGTCAACAAACAGTATTCTCTGCTAGAGGACTTCTATTTATCACTAAAGGTCTACTCAGTTGTCACCATTTCAACTTTTAAACTTCCTTGTTTCCCCCAGGCCCTTCTTCTCTTTCTTGTTTTCTTAATAATTTGAACCTAATCACTTTTTTGAAGCACTGATCATACTGCATTGTAATTGTCACCATTATCCTTACATGACTAGGAAGTTTCTGAGGACAGAGATGGTGATGAAAAGGATGGTTTAGTAGCAAGTATGTGTGTCTCTTGGCACGGCCTAAGGTTTGTGTCTTTCAAGCTATGAATTTGGGGGCTTCCCTGGTGGTTCAGGTGGTAAAGAATCCACCTGCAATGCAGGAGACCTAGGTTAGATCCCTGGGTCGGGAAGATTCCCTAAAGAAGGAAATGGCAACCCTCTCCAGTATTCTTGCACGGAGAATGCCATTGACAGAGAACCCTGGCAGGCTACAGTTTACAGGGGTCACAAAGAGTCAGATAGGACTGAGTGACTTATGCTAGCTATGAATTTTGGACAAGTTACTTCATTCCTTTAAAACAGAGAACCTACTTTGTCGAATTGTTATAAGGATTGAAAGGAGGTTTATGAAGTGCCTAACACAGAGCCTGACATATAAACATCAATGAAGGTGCTGAATTGATAAATTAACTAACAATTTAAAATCAAGTAAAATTAAGTATGTCAGTAATTCAGTTGACAGTTAAGCCTTTCTATGTGCTCCATACTGTGGTAAGCACTGACGATTTGAAGGATATGATGATGTGCAAGACAAGGGCATGCTTAGAAGAATTTCACAATCTAGAAAAAAAAAGAAAAAAAAATTAGTAAATAGGATTTGAATCCCATCTCCATCATTCATGGTTTTGTAATCTTGAGCCAGATCAGTAAGGCGACACATGAAATGAAGTTCCAAAGTGGCCATATAGTATCTTTCCAATTTAATATTCTATGAACTTCTTATTGCTTGAGAGATAGGAGAAGAGGATGTGGTTATTTTTTTCCCCAATTGCAGGCACATGGAAAAAAAGCCTGAAAAGTTAACAAAATTATGGAGGTACAGTACAAAAAACACTTTTTAATGAATCACTTGCAAGTTGCTGACTGTTGCCCCATCACCCATGAATTAGTTTTCCTACAGACAAGGACATTCTATTGTATAACTATAATATAACTTCTAAAATCAGAAAATTCGCTTTACGTAACTACCTCTAACCCTCATGCCCTGCTCTTCCATCCTTGGGCACTGACTTCCCGTTGGATTACCCCAATGTGCAGACATACTCATCATCCTGCTTCTCCCTGCACTGGGTTGCTCTTCTTCGCAAATTTCCTCTTCACCCAGCATAGGCTCTAACTTCACTCTGGGCTACCGTTCCCCTGCTACACCTCCCATTCCCATTTCCATTCCCACACTGTATTTTTCTTGCTGCCCTTTGTTTTGGGAAGGAGGTGGCGAATAACTGGGTCCCTATTGCTTCCTTATTTATTATAGTTGTTTAAAGCAGTCAATGAAACAATTAAGGGAGATTTTCTGTCTTTAGAACTATTGCAAGGCAACTCCAAATGGTGTACCTCAATCCTTGTCAATTTAATAGCTCTTTTAAGTCCACAGATTTGGTCTTATTATCTATCTCAATGTTCTTAAACTTTTTAAAAGCAACAGAAATGTTTTTTTCCAAATTAAATGTTATATAAAAGCTTGATAGGTAAACCAGATCAAAGCAGAATATACTGTTAAAAGTAGGCCCCATCCTATAAACCGCCCCCCACTCCCATAACACATCCCAAAGCTGGGAGGGCAATAGGAATCAGCAATAATCGAGTGTTTAGGACTTCCCTGGTAGTCCACTGATTAAGAATTTGCCTGTTGATGCAGGGAACATGGGTTCTATCCCTGGTCTGGGAACTTAAATTCCTGAATGCTGTGGGGCAGCTAAGCCTAGCACCCTAGAGCTGGTCTTCCACAATAGAAAAGCCACCACAGCGAGAAGCCTCTGCCACAGCTAAAGAAAGCCCGGACCCAGCAGGGATGACCCGGTCATAAATTAAATAAATAAAACATTTTTTTGTTTTTTAAAAAAAGATGATCAACATCTACTTAGTTACTGGGGCTAGGCTCCTTGCTTCCCAACTGCTGGGGTGGGACCTCTCCTAACTCTGATTTTTTTTTTGCTTGTGCTCCCTCATCTTTAGTATGGAGACTCTCTTTTGGTTGGTTGGCCTAGGCCCTACTTTTTTGAGGCCCCTAGATATCTCAGAACAGACTTTTTAAAGATGAACTTGAGTTATTGAGAAGCTTCTCGGTAACTACCATGCCTCCTTAGGTAGATTTTTCCCTAGGTATTTTATTATTTTTGATGCGATTGTAAAGGGAATTGTTTCCTTAATTTCTCTTTCTGATCCTTCATTGTTAGTGTATAGACATACAACAGATTTCTGTATATTAATTTTGTATCCTTCAACTTTACCAGATTCATTGATGAGCTCTAGTAAGTTTTCTGGTAGTGTTTTCGGGATTTTCTATGTACAGTATCATGTCATCTGCAAACAGCGACAGGTCTACTTCTTTTCCAATTTGGATTCCTTTTGAATAACCATTATAAAACCCTAGGTTTCTGCAGAATATAATTTGAAAAAAATCTAAATGCCATTTTAAAAAATGGCAACCCTTTACAGTCTTGAAATTGTAAGCCTGTTACTGTTGTATAATAAGATTTCTCTCAAAAATGCATCCCAGTTTCCTGCTTGAAGAATTTCATAGGGTTTCTCAAGCTACTGTTCTAAAAAAGGAGCAAATAGGAGAGCTTTAAACTTAGCTGTTCATACTCTTATCACGGCAAAAATCTGTCAAAAATAACTTAAGATTGTATAGCTCTTTCTGTGACTTTTGTTTAGAGAAGAACAGTTGATAGAATAGGTTGTTTGAATTTAATTTAGATGTCCTAGCTGCTGATGCCTGTATGGAGTCTGTACCTCAGTACTGCCCCAAGAGTTGAAGGGATAATTGAGGTGTCTTCATAGAGTCATTGGCCTCAGGTTAATAACTTTTGTTTTAGGATATGAGGTGAGGAAGCTGGGCAGAGGGAAGGGAAGGACTAGAGATGAGACTGCATAGCTTGGAAATTGGAAGAGGCAGGATCCAATCAGGCTGTGATGCTTAAATGTAAGCTGTTTATCAGCCATTTCTCAAGAACTGACAAATCAGTAATAAAACTCACCTCTGGCTGACCTAAACAAAAAAGGGCAAGTTTATTATAAAGGACATGAGTTGTCTTATGGAATTCAAGGACAGGCGTGTTCCTGGGTATTGGAATGTTTTAGAACTAGGGTTTGGAAGGCTGACAGAATATTCTTTCATTTTTAAGTGAGACCGTTCAGTTAATGGATGGTCATTGTAAATCAGGAAGAGTTTCCAAAAGAAGGACCTGAAGTAATCATCTGAAAGTATGGGGGTGTGCTCAGGGTTCAGGAGAAGACGAAGTAACTTGCTTATGAAAACTCAAGGAAAATAGTTTCAGGTCTTAATGTATCAGTTCAGTTGCTCTGCTGCTGCTACTGCTAAGTCGCTTCAGTCGTGTCGGACTCTGTGCGTAGACGGCAGCCCACCAGGCTCTGCCGTCCCTGGGATTCTCCAGGCAAGAACACTGGAGTGGGTTGCCATTTCCTTCTCCATTGCGTGAAAGTGAAAGTGAAGTTGCTCAGTCGAGACCGACTCATAGCGACCCCATGGAATGCAGCCTACCAGGCTCCTCCATCTATGGGATTTTCTAGGCAAGAGTACTGGAGTGGCTTGCCATTGCCTTCTCCGGTTCAGTCGCTCAGTCGTGTCCAACTCTTTGCAACCCCGTGCACCGCAGCATGCCAGGCCTCCCTGTCCATCACCAACTCCTGGAGTCCACCCAAACCCATGTCCATTGAGTCAGTGATGCCATTCAACCATCCCATCCTCCGTCGTCCCCTTCTCCTCCTGCCCTCAATCTTTCCCAGCATCAGGGTCTTTTCAGATGAGTCAGCTCTTCGCATCAGGTGGCCAAAGTATTGGAGTTTCAGCTTCAACATCAGTCCTACCAATGAACACCCAGGACTGATGTCCTTTAGTATGGACTGGTTGGATCTCCTTGCAGTCCAAGGGACTCTCAGGAGTCTTCTCCAACACCGCAGTTCTAAAGCATCAATTCTTTGGCGCTCAGCTTTCTTCACAGTCCAACTCTCACATCCATACATGATCACTGGAAAAACCATAGCCTTGACTAGACGGACCTTTGTTGACAAAGTAATGTCTCTGCTTTTTAATATGCTGTCTAGGTTGATCATAACTTTCCTTGCAAGGAGTAAGCGTCTTTTAATTTCATGGCTGCAATCACCATCTGTAGTGATTTTGGAGCCCAGAAAAAGTCTGGCACCGTTTCCACTGTTTCCCCATCTATTTCCCATGAAGTGATGGGACCGGATGCCACGATCTTAGTTCTCTCAGTGTTGAGCTTTAAGCCAACTTTTTCACTTTCCTCTTTCACTTTCATCAAGAGGCTCTTTAGTTCTTCTTTGCTTTCTGCCATAAGGGTGATGTCATCTGCATAACTGAGGTTATTGATATTTCTCCCGGCAATCTTAATGTATAGGGAGTTACAAAGAATCAGACACTCTTATGAGGCCAACAAACAGTATTCTCTGCTAGAGGACTTCCATTTATTCTTAAAGTTCTACTCACTTGTCACCTTTTAAACTTTCAAATGTCCTTGTTTCCCCCAGGCTGTCTTCTCTTTGTTTTCTTAATGAGTAAGTGAGTGAAATTACTCAGTCGTGTCCAAGTCTTTGTGGCCTCTTTGTTTTCTTAATACTTTGAACCTAATCACTTTGTTTTTTTTTAAAGCACTGATCATACTGTATTGTGGGCTTCTTAGATGGTGCGAGTGGTGAAGAACCTCCTCGCCAATGCAGGAGACCTAAGAGACGCGAGTTCGATCCCTGGGTTGGGAATATCCCCAGGAGGAGGACATGGCAGTCCATTCTAGTATTCTTGCCTGGAGAATCCCATGGACAGAGGAGCCTGGTGGGCTATAGTCCATGGGGTCTCAGAGAGTCCGACTTACCATTGAAGCAACTTAGCACAGCACACGGCACAGCAGCGAATTATCCTGAAAGAGCCATGGTTAAGAGCCACTAGGTTGCTGGTTTCTTCTCTGTTTGAAACCAGAAAGCTGAGCAAGAGTACCTCTAAGGTCTCTTCCAACTTCAGAGTTCTGAGACTTGATACTCTGGCAGCATCAGTATCACCCGGGGAGCTTGTTAGAAATGCCTTTTCTTGGGCACCACCCTAGACCTACTGAATTGCAATCTGCGCTTTAACATGATTCATAAATAATTAAATAAGTTCAGTGCATCCAGCAATGGGATTATTATATAGGCATTTTAAAAAGATGTGTGTATTTGTGTATGAATTATTAAAATATAGAAGAAAATGGCTACTAATTAAGATTAATTAATGGTTTCATGATTCCATTAAAAAACCCACTTGTAGATATAAAAAGTCTGAAAGGATATAAATCAGGCTGAATTAAAGATGATTTTCTTTTCTTCATTATTAATGTGTTATATGAACTTTTAAAATGAGCATGCATGTTTTTAATTTCATTAGGGAAAAAAAGTAAGCTATACTCTCTTTTTGAAGTCATTTCAGTGCCTAGTGTCATTTTTAAAAGGGCTCTCCAGGTGGTACCGTGGTAAGGAATCTGCCTGTCAATGCAAGAGACACAGGTTTGATCCCTGGGTCGAGAAGATCCCTTGGAGTAAGAAATGGCAACCTGCTCCAGTATTCTTGCCTGGAAAATTCCATGGGCAAGGAGCCTGGTGGGCTACAGCCCATGAGGTCACAAAGAGTCAGACACAACTGAATGACTGAGCACAGCACAGCATCATTGTTAAAAGCATGGACTGTGATGTCAGGCAAAATTTAACTCCACCATTTTCTGGGTTTTTGACATAGACCTATTAAGTTGACCTCTGGAAGCCTTGGTTATCTCATTCATGTATATGATAATTAATTGAACCTACATCTTGAAAATTTTGAGGATTAAATGAGATATTGGATGTGCACAGAGCCTGAACATAGTAAGTGCTTGATAAACATTAGCTCTTATTACTATTATTATTCCTTTTTTTTTACAGGTCCATTCATTGCTTCCCTCCCCCACCAAAAGCCTTCGCTTGGCAAAAGAATAGCAGTAATAACAATTAAAAAACAAAAAACAATAGGCTAATTGCCTTGGGTAAGTATCAAATTGAAAAGGAGTAAGATCAAGGTTTCCAAAACTCCTCATAATTACAGTGGACAAAAGAGGTTTGAATAAAAGTACATGGTGTTAACTCTAATGATATTATTCTGTAGGGAGAACGTGTAGATCAGCAACACTTTTTTGTTTATACGGATATGTCTCTAATTGTTGCTTGTTTTATTTCTTTGTGACAGAACACTTCAATTAGCTTTAGCAGAAGAGAAATGGAGGAACCATAGAGCATTAAGGATGAATTCAGGAAGACCCGAGACCATGGAGAACTTGCCTGCTCTCTATACTATTTTCCAAGGAGAGGTATATTCTTTTGTCTTTGAAATCCTACCATTTACATTAAGCATAAATTAAGGGTGAAAAGCTGCAGGGTTTGGAGCTCCTGAATACTTGAGAATGCCTTGAATGTTACAGTTTAAATGGGGAGTACTAGTAGAACATCTGACTCCCACATGTACCTCCTCTAAGCTCCAGACTTCTAACTGCAGACTTGACACATCTTCATTTGGATACCTCATAGCATCTCTGATTTAAGGGAATTTTTTTTTTTTTTTTTTGGTCATGCTTCATGGCTTGTGGAATCTCCGTTCCTCAACTAGGGATTGAGCCTGGGCCACTGCAGTGAAAGCCTGGAATGCTAACCACTAGACTACCGGGAACTCCCTCTAATTTATGTTTTAAACTGAATTTTTTATTTTCTCAAGAAATCTGTTCTTTCATTTTTCCCATCTCAGCAAAAGCACCCGTTATTCATTCAGGTACCCACGCTAGAAATCCAGGCAACATCCTTGATTTCTTTACTTGATTTGATCTTTTTTTCCCTCTCTCCCCAGTCTTTAGCAAGTCCTATCTTTCTACCTCCCAAATATGTCTCTGGTGTCTCTACGGACATCTTATGGCACCCCATTAGTTTAAGTTTTCCATCTCTTCCTAGCCCTTCCTGGGTTCTCTACTTCTTTTGTACTTCCCTTCCAATCTGTTTTTCCACATTGTAACCAGAATAACGTTTTATTTATTTAGTTGGCCACAATGCACAGCTTACAGGATCATAATTCCCTGACAAGGGATTGAACCTGAGCCCTTGGGAGTGAAAGCCTAGAGTCCTAACCACTGGACCACCAGGAAATTGCCCAGAATGTCATTTTAAAAACAGATTGGACCAAGCTGCTTTCTTGAAGCTCTTCTCGGTTTCTCATTACAGTTGAATATATCCAAATTTGTTTTTATGACCCTTAGCCGACTTGGCTTCTGCTTACTCTGGCGGTGTCGTTTTGTTCTACTCTATTCATTGTCTTGTTGTTGTTGTTGTTTAATCACTAAGTTGTATCCAACTTTTTTGTGACCCCATGGACTGTAGTCCCCTAGGCTCTTCTGTCCATGGGATTTGAAACTCGGATTCAATCCCTGGGTTGGGAATACCCTGGAGAAGGAAATGGCAGCCCACTCCAGTATTCTTGCCTGGGAAATCCCATGGACAGAGGAGGCTGGCTGGCTACAGTCCATGGGTTGCAAAAGAGTCAAGACATGAATTCGTGACTAAAACAACAACAACTGTTTGTCTAGTCACTCTGGTCTCCTTATAGCTTCAAATATTCTTAAAGCCTGCTTCCTTCTCAGGACTTTTGTACATGCAGTTGTCTCTAACCATCCTGCTTTCTCACCAACTCCTCATTTTTTAGGTCTCAGCCCAAATGTCATCTCTTCAGAGATCTTTTTCCCACCATAAATAAATGGCTTGCCTTATATTTATTTTGTACTTGTGTAAAGTCTGTCTTCATCCAGTTCAGTTCAGTTGCTCAGTCGTGTCCGACTCTTTGCGACCCCATGAATCGCAGCACGCCAGGTCTCCCTGTCCATCACAACTCCCGGAGTCTATTCAAACTCGTGTCCCTTGAGTCCATGATGCCATCCAGCCATCTCATCTTCTGTCGTCCCCTTCTCCTCCTGCCCCCAATCCCTCCCAGCATCAGGGTCTTTTCCAATGAGTCAACTCTTTGCATGAGGTGGCCAAATTATTGGAGTTTCAGCTTTAGCATCAGTCCTTCCAATGAACACCCAGGACTGATCTCCTTTAGGATGGACTGGTTGGACCTCCTTGTAGTCCAAGGGACTCTCAAGAGTCTTTGCCAACACCACAGTTCAAAAGCATCAATTCTTCAGTGCTTAGCTTTCTTCACAGTCCAACTCTCACATCCATATAGGACCACTGGAAAAACCATAGCCTTGACTAGACGGACCTTTGTTGGCAAAGTAATGTCTCTGCATTTTAACATGCTGTCTAGGTTGGTCATAACTTTCCTTCCAAGGAGTAAGCGTCTTTTAATTTCATGGCTGCAGTCACCATCTGCAGTGATTTTGGAGCTCCCCCCAAAAATAAAGTCTGACACAGTTTCCACTGTTTCCCCATCTATTTCCCATGAAGTGATGGGACCAGATGCCATGATCTTAGTTTTCTGAATGTTGAGCTTTAAGCCAACTTTTTCACTGTCCTCTTTTACTTTCATCAAGAGGCTTTTGAGTTCCTCTTCATTTTCTGCCATAAGGGTGGTGTCATCTGCATATCTGAGGTTATTGATATTTCTCCCAGCAATCTTGATGCCAGCTTATGCTTCTTCCAGCCCAGCGTTTCTCGTGATGTACTCTGCATAGAAGTTAAATAAGCAGGGTGACAATATACAGCCGTGACGTACTCCTTTTCCTATTTGGAACCAGTCTGTTGTTCCATGTCCAGTTCTAACTGTTGCTTCCTGACCTGCATACAGATTTCTCAAGAGGCAGGTCAAGTCAGGTGGTCTGGTATTTCCATGTCTTTCAGAATTTTCCACAGTTTATTGTGATCTACACAGTCAAAGGCTTTGGCATAGTCAATAAAGCAGAAATAGATGTTTTTCTGGAACTCTCTTGCTTTTTCCATGATCCAGCGGATGTTGGCAATTTGGTCTCTGGTTCCTCTGCCTTTTCTAAAACCAGCTTGAACATCTGGAAGTTCACGGTTCACGTATTGCTAAAACCTGGCTTGGAGAATTTTTAGCATTACTTTCCTAGCGTGTGAGATGAGTGCAATTGTGTGGTAGTTTGAGCATTCTTTGGCATTGCCTTTCTTTGGGATTGGAATAAAAACTGACCTTTTCCAGTCCTGTGGCCACTGCTGAGTTTTCCAAATTTGCTGGCATATTGAGTGCAGCACTTTCACAGCATCATCTTTAAGGATTTGAAATAGCTCAACTGGAATTCCATCACCTCCACTGGCTTTGTTCATAGTGATGCTTTCTAAGGCCCACTTGACTTCACATTCCTTAGAGGATGCTAAGCTCCATGAAGTCAGGGCCCTGCTTGTTCTGTTCACTGTTGTGTAGTCTCAGGTAGGTGAGTAGAAAATGGAAGGTGCTCAATACACCTTGATGACTGAATGAATGATCAACCTTTGAGGGAGAAGGCATTGTATTTGTTTAGAGAGCAGAGGCTTTGGAACCATACAAAACCTGGATTCTAGTCCTACCTCTTTTACTTACTATGTAATCTTTAAGGTTGTCACTTAATTTCTTTGAGCCTCAGTTTTCTCATTTGTTAGATGGAGATAAAAACAACTTTCATAGGATTGTGATGATAGTTAAATAAACTATCATGTATGAAAACACAATGCCTGAGATACAGCAATTCATTAATGTTATCTCCCTTTTTATAAAGCAAACGAGATTGTTTTCAGTGTCTTATGAGTACCTATTTTAACTATGTCATTCTTATGGCATTCATACTTTCTTTATGATAGTTGACAAAAGTTTTACCACCTAATAATGTGAGGCCTTTGAAGACAGACTTTGTGACTATTGGTTGATTATAGATAAATGTGGTTCTAGACTTCTATTAAGTGGATTCCAACTTGTAATGTACAAGTCAAGGTAGAAAGGATGATAACATTCTGATAAATAGCAAGCAACTGCTCTTCAGAACCTCTGTCCTTTTTCTTTAGGGCATATGGTATCCCCAGATGTCAGTGAGATACTAGAGCTCAAAAAGAAGAAATTGTAGCTCAGGAGATAAAACTGATTTTTCTGATCATGAAGGCCTCACTTGTGAGGTATTGCACAAAAGGGAGAAGAGCTCTTTCTACAAACTGACTCAGATTTGTAATAAAGTGTCTTTTAACCTTTATCTTTTTATATGAGATGAGGCTTGAATTAGTGTAGGTTTTATATTTTATTGGTCAAGGATGAATGGGCTAGAGTAGTGTTCAGAAAGAACTTTATAGTTGTAATACTAGAACTATAGTTCTAATATTTCAGGAACACATTTTGAAAAATGCCTAGAAGTGACTGGTATTAGAGAAAGAGCAATTTCATGATAAATTAAAAAGAAGAAACTTCAGAATATTCATCCAGCAAACATTTATTGAGTGCCTAATATTTATAAAGAAGTATTTCCATTAATGTAAATAACGGAGAAGGCGATGGCACCCCACTCCAGTACTCTTGCCTGGAAAATCTCATGGATGGAGGAGCCTGGTGGGCTGCAGTCCATGGGGTCACGAAGAGTCAGACACAACTGAGCGATTTCACTTTTCACTTTCATGCCCTGGAGAAGGAAATGGCAACCCACTCCAGTGTTCTTGCCTTGAGAATCCCAGGGATGGTGGAACCTGGTGGGCTGCCGTCTGTGGGGTTGCACAGAGTCGGACACGACTGAAGCGACTTAGCAGCAGCAGACTTTACATTAAAATTCAAAAAAAATTTGTAAACCCGATGTATGTCAGCACTTTCACACATTATGTGTCATTGACTTTCTTTGAAGAAATTGTTAATCCCATTTTATGGATAATGAAACTTCTTAGAAATTAAATAATTGCCCTGATGGTTAATAAATGGCAAGTTCTAAATCAAGTTCTCCAAATCTGCAGCTGGGTTTGTTCAGTTGTTCATCAATGTGTGGTGGAACCTAAAGGTCCATAAGAGAACTCTTGTTGAATTGGGTGGTATAGGAGGAAGGTAGATGGCAAACTTAGTTGTTCTTCCATCCTCTGTTTGTACCTCTATCATGACATTTATAGTCTATCTTGTACTATGGTTTCTTGTGTATATGTCTGTCTTCTCCACAAGAATGTGTATTACTGGAGAGCAGAGGCTATGTTTATCTCATGTATCTTGGTAACTAATTCAAATTTTTTAAAAAATAGGCTGAGCATCTCTTTTTTTTATGTTGTTTTTATTTCATAGTGCGTGATGTTGTATCTTGCATACAAGTGCTTGGTAAATAAATGTTTGCGTTAAATTTGAATCTAAGCATTTTAGGATCAGTTCCCTTTGAAGAAACTGGTGGTGTGCCCCATATTCTAGCGATTCTTTTAGCAGGCTCAGCATAGTTGGGGGGCCCATTGACAAGATTGCTGACAAGCTAATATTCATCCTTCTCTTGTCCTCTGAGAGGCATCTTGGTGTCAGAGTCCATTAAGCATAGTAGCGGATACAAGCATAGCAAAGAGATTTGGAATTTGGCTTAACCCAGCCATAGCCAAAGAAATGCTGAAGCAAGATTGGTGTTGGTAAATTGAAAATAACATTGGACTAGAAGTCAGAGAACTTCTGTACTTGGTCCTGATACTTTCTAACTTTGTGACTTTAGACAGATAACTTATGTCTCTGAGCCTCAGAGTCCTTGTTCACATTATGGGGATAACTACTTTTAAGGCTGATGCAATGTCTAATCTGAAGATAGTAAATTCATTTTACCCAAGCCCTGAGTTCAGTTGAGATAATTACTGAATTTTCTCCCCTGAGCTGTTTGATTAATTGCTCTTGGGACACCAGGCAGACTGTGTAATCATCTAAGGCAGGTGCCATTCTGTTAATTTCAAGTCTGAGTGCACCCTAAGAGACACAGTGATGGAAACACCTGGTGTTAGAAATGGGCAGGAATGTGTTTTCCTAACTAAACAGTTGAGTGCATCCATTCTGGAGCACATTAACCTTCTCTTTTGGGATAGGCCAAATTAAGATCTGTTATGATATTTCCACAAAAGATCATAATTTGACAGTGAAGTTTCAGGACTGAAAGGTGATACTGTTTTTACAGCAGTAAGGTGATTTGGGCTTCAGTTTCCAGATACTGCTTTTAAGTTGTTTAGATAATTATGCCCTTAAATAATGATGTTACACAATATGAATCATTTCAGCCCTCTATCTAGAACCCTGGGGCAAAAGCCGGGGTGCCTTTAGTTGGTCCAGAAAGAAGAAGGGATTTTCTTTTATTGTAGCTAAAAATATTAAGTTTTATCTTCTTTATCCATGCAGCCCTTTTTACAAAGAACAACGTGCTTTGTGAACTTGGATAAGTACTTCATGTCTCTGGTCTTCACTTTCTTCATTTGAAAAATGGCAGGATTGGATCAGCTAATCTCTAAAGTCCACCTTGCCTTGATTTTAAGTACAGTATCTGCCTCATTGACCTGTTTCTTTGAGAATACCTGGTTTCTACGCCAACATAGTATATTTGTCATTTTAAAACAGGAGTTTAGAAATATTGGTTCTTAACCCATTCTTAATGCTATATCTTGGACAGTTAGTTTAAGTGCCCATTTAAGAATGAGGAGAGTGGAAGTTTTTATCTATTTCTATCCTAACATTGAAGTGAGTAGTGATAATATTTGGTGAACTATGAGGCACTGGATTACGACGAGTCAAAGGATCTAGGTTCTGTGCCTACTGTATCTAAGGTAATTGTTTTGCGGTTCCAGTAGTCACTCACATTTTTGTGCTTCAGTGTTTTGGACTTTAAATTAATAGAAAGCTACAATTTATTGAATGTACTTTGGATGCCGGGTACTAGTACCTGATTTGTTATTTGCAGCAGCAAAGTGAGTACAAATGGGAAAGCAAGTTGTGTTCAAGATTCCACAAGTAAGAAGTGGCAGAGCTGGGATTAGAAGCTACATCTTTCATTTCAAAGCCTGGGCTCTTCCTATATCTAAACTGTTTTGCCTCATCTGGAACATGGGGGCCCACTATATATACTCCTAAGATTGTTCCAGGAGCAGATAAGATAACAAATGTCACATTGCTTTTGGCTGTTAACAGTTTTATAGTTAAAGGGAACCCATGAGCAGCTGTAGTGTCATTAAGAACTCCCTGGATTCAAACTACAGCTCTGCTACTTATTAGCTTTGAACATTGTATATTCAAACACTTGGTCTCTCCATGCATCAGTTTTGTCATCCATCAAATGAGAGTAATAATAGTCCATCCAACATTATATGGTGTCATGAGGATTATGTAAAGCACTTTGAATAGTGTTTTGCATGTAGTGAGTATTTAGTATATGTTAGTGAATAGAGGTGCAGCAAAAATTATCTTCCCCTTTCCCTTCTTCCTTCCCCTTGTTTTAGTTATGTTTAAGCATAAACAGTGATTGCCCAAGATGAAACAACCAAGTTTAAAGTCACTGGAAAGAACAAAGTTTATGTGTGTAACATTGTATTGAATATTTTATAAATAATAATGAATTTAGTGATAAATACAGTATATAGTGGCAACTTTAATCCCAATCCACAATTGGAAGCAGGGGGTTAGAGGATAGAGGGGAGGAAAGCAGTGGAGGTAGAGTCTGAGATGATGATTTCTTTGACAAGGCTTTTGGGCCTTATGTTTCTGTTACCTATGGCCTGCATATTACATAAATCCATCAAGCCTCTTTTGTTGTTGTTATTCAGTCGCTAAGTTGTGTCTAACTCTTTGCTACCCCATGAACTGCACCACGCACCAGACTTCCATGTCCTTCACTATCTCCCTGAGTTTGCTCAAACTCATGTCCATTGGGTCAGTGATGCCATCCAATCATCTCATTCTCTGTCGCCCCCTTCTCCTCTTGCCCCCAGTGTTTCCTAGCATCAGGGTCTTTGCTAATGAGTTGGCTGTTTAACTTCAGCATCAGTCCTTCAAATGAATAATCAGGGTTGATTTCCTTTAGGATTGACTCGTTTGATCTCCCTGCTGTCTAAGGGACTCTCAAGAGTCTTCTTCAGCACCACAGTTTGAAAGCATCAATTTTGGTGATAGACCATGGAGTCACAAAGAATGGAACATGACTGAGTAACTAACATCAAGCCTCTTACTTCTCCATTTTAGGTCGACTCTGCAAAAGACAACTCTTTGTCTGATTATATCTTTTCAAGTTCTGTCAGTTGTTGTCTGTGTAATGACTTTTTTTAAAATTGTCTTGATAAAACCCAAGACTCCGGGTTGGAGTGAAATAGAGCACAGAGTCGGACATGACTGAAGCGACTTAGCAGCAGCAGCAGCAGCAGCAGAGCAAGCTATATGGTCTTACTGGTTCAAAGTTTAGGAAAAAGAGATGCCTCACATGATTCATCCCAAATTATTAAACTTCTCTATTTGGATCGGGGACCTCTGTTCCAGGAAATATAAACTATAACTTTATACGGATGTGAGACTTGGACCATAAAGAAGGCTGAGAGCCAAAGAATTGATGCTTTCAAATTGTGGTGTTGGAGAAGACTCCTGAGAGTCCCTCGGAGAGCAAGGAGATCAAACCGGTCAATCCTAAAGGAAATCAACCATGAACCTTCACTGGAAGGACTGATTTTGAAGTTGAAGCTTCAGTACTTGCAATGAACCGACCCACTGGAAAAGACCCTGATGCTGGGGAAGATTGAGGGCAGGAGGAAAAGGGGACGATAGACGATGGGATGGTTGGATGGTATTACAAACTCAGTGGACATGAATTTGAGCAAACTCAGGGAGATAGTGAAGGACAGAGAAGCCTCGCAAAGAGCTGGACATGACTTAGTGACTGAACAACAAGTACCATCATATCATCTGACATAACTCCAGTCTCACCAGTGTTTTTATTAGAATCATACATACCTGTCAGTTTAAATCTCAAAAAGAACAGAAAGAATGTTTGACAGAATATCACTTTTAGGCAGTTTTGCAACAGACACAGGCAGTCAGTACCAAGTGGAAATTCAAAGACATGAGGTTAAATTCTACAGGAGAGAGCTCATTTGTGTGATAAAGATTCTTTTTTTGTGTTTTTATAGGTTGCTATGGTCACGGACTATGGAGCCTTTATCAAAATCCCAGGCTGTCGGAAGCAAGGTGGGAACCAATAACTTGAAATTCAGCACTCTCATTTGGCTCTGTCTACTTTCACCTCTAATTATAAGCTCTAATTTTTTCAGATAGTAGTTTGTTTTTGTTTCTAGTGTAAAGATACAAATACAGACAGTTGATTAAAGTTCACTTTTAGGAAGCCTTAACTCTGAAGAATGGTGTTTTTCTGACTTCTGGGGAGGGCAGGGGGCATAACCATTTGTGTTCACTTCTAGAAGTAACTCTTCCCTAGATTTCTCCTGTGATCCTGGTTGAGTCACTTGACCTCTTTGGACTTAGGATTTGGGGGAGAGCAAGCTACTTATTCTCTGAGACCAGCATTGTGAGTTTTCTAGTATGTGGCACAGGGAAAGGAAATAGTATTGTAACCAGTACAAATTTATATACATCAAATGCTTTAAATTTTCTTCATAATTGATAGATCTATTGAACATTTTTAGAGAATCATTTTTGTATCTATATCTTATTTGTTTCTCCAAATAATCGTGTTAAGTAGATTCCATAGACTGGTGACCTGCTCAGAATGTTTGAGCTAGGTTATAGCATGGTCAGGACTAGAACCCAGGCCTCCTGATGCAGATGTATTAAAGATCTTAATGTAAAAGATGTACATAGATATATTATTAAGAGAAAATATAGAAGAGTATTTGACTACATAAAAGTCAATCTAGAAGTATATTTGACTACATAAAAGTAAAAAACATAATTGCAAACATCATCATAAGCAAAGTTAAATGAGAAAAAAGAATTTGCAGTCCATATGACACAGGACTAATAGAAAAGAGGAAAGTAGGAATGGGGCCAAGGATATGAAAGGATAATTCATAGGAGAAAAAACAGCAGTTGAACAATAAATATCTTAGAAGATGCTCATTCTCGATAGTGATTAAAAATATAACTGTGATATATCCATACAATGGGATACTGCTCTGCAATACAAAGGAATGAGAATCAAGTATCAAAATACGCAATGATCTAGATTCATTTCCAGAGAATTATACTGTGTGAAAAAAACTAATCCTGAAAGATGACCTGTTTTATGGTTCCATTTATATAACATTTTTAACAGTTTTATTAAGATATAATTCACAGATCTACATTTCATTCAGAGTGCACAGTTCAGTAGTTTTTAGTATAGGCACAGAATTTTGCAGCCATCACCACAATCTAGTTTAATATCATATTTGTCATACAAAAGAAACTCTGTACCTATTATTGGGCTTCCCAGGTGGTACAGTGGTAAAGAATCTGCCAGGTTCAATCCCTGGGTTGGGAAGATCCCTTGGAGGAGAAAATGTCAACCCACTCCAGTAGTCTTGCCTGGGAAATCTCATAGACAGAGGAGCCTGGTGGGCTACAGTTCATGGGGTTGCAAAGAGTTGGACACGACTGAGCATCAGCATGCTTATGTGACAATAACCTATTATCAATCGCTCCAAATTGCTTATCTCCCTCTCCCCCTTTTAAGGCATGTTCACATATGCCTATGGCTTCTGAGGTAACTCAGTGGTAAAGAATCCACCTGCTAATGCAAGTGCTGTGTTCCGTCCCTGGGTCAGGAAGATCCCCTGGAGGAGGAAATGTCAACCCACTCCAGTATTCTTGCCTGGAGAATCCCATGCACAGAGGAGCCTGCTGGGCTAAGGTCCATGGGATCACAAAAGAGTCGGACACAACTTAGTGACTTACGAACAACAACATATACTTATGTATTTTAAATGTCATTGTGTATACTTAGAAGAAAGTCTGAAAGAATAGTCAACAAATTAGCCATGGTCACCACTGGGGAGCTTGGTTTGCTAAAGGAGAGATGGAAAGAGAGCTTTCACAGTTTGTGTACAGCAGAAATTAAACACAACTTTCTAAATCAACTATACTATAAAATTATTTTTTTTAAAGGAACTTTTGCTATTTGTAGTTAAAAAAATTTTTTTTGTTGTTTTACAAAAGCTGACCTTGCCTTTAGCTTTGGAGACTACTCTGCTGCAAATTGCATCTTAGCTAATTAGAAATAGCTTACTGGTAGTTTCCAAGCTGCTGCTGCTAAGTCGCTTCAGTCGTGTCTGACTCTGTGTGACCCCATAGATGGCAGCCCACCAGGATCCCCCCTCCCTGGGATTCTCCAGGCAAGAACACTGGAGTGGGTCGCCATTTCCTTCTCCAATGCATGAAAATGAAAAGGAAAAGTGAAGTTGCTCAGTCGTGTCCAACTCTTCACAACCCCATGGACTGCAGCCTACCAGGCTCCTCCATCCATGGGATTTTCCAGGCCAGAGTACTGGAGTGGGTTGCCATTGCCTTCTCCAGTTTCCAAGCTAGCAATCAGCAATCTGTAATAAAATTTCTCCTTTCATGTTGGCTAAGATTTAATGACATGAAACTAATCCTCATCCCTGTATGGTATGCACCTCTTTAGATCTGAAGACAGATTTTCTTGTCAGTGTACTTGCCATAGCCACCAGTACCTGAAAGTCCCATCCTTACTTGAGCATTTATGTGACACTTTGGTGACTGTGTGAGGATTAAAAGCCTGCCAGCTTCCAGCAGTTAGTCCTCAACTCACTTATATCCATACCCTGTCAGATGATGCCTCTGATCGTAGCTGCCAGTTTACAAGTGAATCTGTCAGTCTAACAACTGTGCTGAGATAAGCTTGAAGGGAGAGCTCAGGGAGCCAAATCGTTAGATGGAAACTCCATGAGTTCTAATCCTGGGCACTTCTGTAGGTTTATTTGGTAACTTGAGCAGTTGACTTTTCCACAGTGTACTTTAGCTTCTCTGCCCTTAAATGGAAGAAGATTATTAAGTCCAGTCCTGAGAGGGCTGAGTTATGAAATAAATGATCTCTAGATCTTAACATCTGTCAGGAAGGTAGACTCTAATTTGAGTTATTTTTCTCAGATTTCTGTTTTCAGAATTTTTAAATCACTACTGAGTTAAAGACTGGTTCCTAGTATTCAGATCTAAACTAGATTTTCTTTCCCCTCTTATAGTATTGTCTGATAGAACTTTCCACAGTGATGGAAATGTTCTTTATCTGATGTGCTGTGTAACACCAGCCAGTTCACCAGTTCTCCAGGCACCAACTGGTTGGAGAATTGAAACGTTTCTGGTCAATAATGTTTGGGTAACAAAAAACATATTAAATATGTCTCCAGTCAATACTTTGCTATGAATCAGGAGTTCTCTCGACCTCCCCTCTGTGAGTTTGATAATTTGCTAAAATGGCTCACAGATCTCAGGAAAACACTTTCCTTTTGTTTGCCAGTGTATTATAAAGGATGCAAGCAGGAACAGCCAAACGGAAGAGATGCACAGGGCAAGATACAGGAGTGGGGAGTACACAGAGCTTCCATGTCCTCTGGCATACTGCCCTCCAACAATTTGATGTGTTCAACAACCCGTAAACTCTCTGGCTGTCATGCTTTAAGGGTGTTTATAGGGCTCAGTCTCCAGCCCCTCTCTCTCTTTCCTGGAGGTCATTGGAGCTGAAAGTTCCAATCCTTTCATCACTTGGTCTTTCTGGTGACAGCTCCATCCAGGAATTATCAAGGGTCCCCAAAACAAAGTCCCCTCTTTAGCATAAACTCTAGTATGATCAAAAGAGGCTTATGAATTACAAAGACACCACTATCACTAGGGAAATTCCAAGAGTTTTAAGTGTTCTGTGTAGGGAGCAGGGACAAAAACCAAATGTATTTTTATATTGTACCACATCTGTTGTTTAATACAGTAGCCTACTGACTTTTAAATTTTGTTTGTTTTGATTAAATTCAAACTTTAAACATCTGTAGCTAGTGACTATTGTATTGGACATTGCAGCCCTATATGTTTATGAAGTTCTTTCTTTCTCTACTATCCTCTTCCCACCAGCACTGAACTACAAAATTTTGAGAGTAGAGATTATTCACTGTTGCACTTTTAAAGTGCCTTGCTTGTGGTAGAAGTGCAAATATTTTTAGCAGTGAATTCAGGTTTAACAAATGATTACTGAGTTCTATGTTTTGGTCACTGTGTCATGTGGGAACAGAGATAAGAAAACATAGTCCCTGCTGCTCTCAGATTGTTCACAGTCTAGAGGTGTAAACAAATTACAATGTAGTATAATAAAATGAGTGAAGTTTCAGTTAATCCACTGAGCTGTGTAATAGTTAGGCTACTGGGATGAGTCAGGGCCTGCTATAGTGCCTGAGATATAATGGATGTTCAGTGAATTTTATTAAATGAAAAAAATAAATCCTAGTCCTAGCTCTGCCACTTACTAGCTTCTTGACTATAGCAGGTTGCTTGAGCCTTGAACCTTGAGTCCTTGAGCCTTCGTTTCCTTATCTGTGAAATGGGGCCATGTGTGTTATTTTTAGAGTTTCTTGACTTACAAGATCATGTCTTACTCATCCTTGGATCCATTTTTGCTTATAGTATAGTGGATGTTTAGTAAATGTCTGAATGAATCCCTAATACCACAAGATAAAGGATGTGCAAGCACTTTAATTTATGTGCCTACATTATTGTTATAAATCGCTGATTGAAGATACTCAGTTAGCCAAAAAAGTTCATTCTGGGTTTTTCCGTAACAAAACCCAAACGAACTTTTTGACCAGATCAGTAATTTAACTTGAAAAGTCTAGAGAGGAAATTCATATGTCCCAGAGGTAAAGGAGACCTTATTTTGATGTTTTTTGGCTGCAGCTGACCTCTAATGGTTTGTAATTTTTACGTTTTTCCTTTATTGTCAGTGAAGTTTGTAAAATTAATGGTGAACCTAAAACAGTTGGGGGAATATTTTTAAGGGAACTGTAATAGGCTAATTCTGTTTTTTTCATATGGCAGTTAAGATTCTAGCTCTTTCTAAATTGTCAGAATTTTTTTTCTTTTACCAGCAGACACTCAGTTGGGAGTCATTCTGTTTAAGTATCATATTGGGTTTATTGAATATTGTGATGGACTTGATATGCCCTTTGGGCATTTATGACTTAATGTCAGAGATCCAGATACAGACTGCTTCCTCCATGTAACACAATGAGCAAAGCATTTGTGTTGATTTCTGTTTTAGAGCCTTTGCTAGAAAAGAATTAGATGTGTTTCTACTGTTGCAGGTCATCTTTCTCTTTTTAATTGAAAAGATAACAGATTGATAATATAGAAAATAATGGAGAAGTATCAATATGATGTCAAAGACATTTGAAGTGCATTTCTTTATCAGCTCTGTCACTTTGGACAATTTACTTCTAGACTATTTCCTCATGTGAGTCTATGTCAAAGGGCTAATGTAAGGAAGGATTAAATGGATCTAGTGAGGTATCCAGTATGAACTCAGGGAGCCTCATGTTTTATTTTGGTTTTCTGCCATATATACTTAATCCAACTATTGGTGGTGTGTGTGGTTAACAGTGAAATACTTCCCAAGAATTCAGGCTGAGAATTAAACTAATGATGAATCCCCTATACAGAGTATAGGATTAGCCACAGATAGAAATATACCAGGTAATTGCCTGTAAATCTGTGACTGAAGAGATGGGAACATTTAAGACTTCAACAAGGTAATCTGAGTTTAATTCCAGGGAAAAAGAGTTGGAATGAAATTGCAGTTTAGTAGACTGGAATCTGATTGTATCTTTCTACTAGGAAGAGATTATATGAGTAGATATCAATCTCTGGAACATAGTAAAAGAAAGCCTGAGAGCCTGAAGTTGGCAGTGTTTATCTTACCTTATTAAGGAAGAAATGAATCTGATGATAGGAACTAGAGAGATGGATTCTCTTATGAGGAAGTCCATCAAACCTTCATGGACAGGAAACACCTCTCAAAACATTTGTTTCCCTTTTGTTCTTATTCTGTGTTGAAGCAATTTCCAATCATTAATCTGATTTTTAGGTATATGATACTGGGGTCAGTGAGTAGTTTTCCCAAATAAGGACTTGGAACCTTCCAGGTATAAGAAAAGTATATCTTCCACTGTAAGTTAATAACTTGGTGAATTGTGTGTATCTCTGAACCAATCACTAAATTGACAGTCTGATTAATGTATTTTGGTATATAAGCATCTGTACGCTGAAGACTCCTACACTTTATTTTCAATTCATACCCCTCCTCTGATCTATGGACTTAGATATCCAACTGCCTACCTGACATTTACATTCAAGACTATGGGCTCGACCATTTCTCTTGTTTAATTCACCCAATAAGTGAAGGAGATAAGCCATTAAGTTTCAACTCTAAAAATCCCACACACCAATATAACAATTTTTGTATTCCCTTTTCATCTGTGTCCATGAGACATAGTTTTACATAATTTCAATCATAGTGTACGTATCATGTTTAGATTTTGTTTATAAATATATATATATTTGGTTTTTATAGTTAACATTTTTTATGGTTAAAAATATTCATGCTTATGGAATAATAAGAGAGAACCTACCAAAGCAAATGATCATTATTACCACACAGAGATAGGTGCTGTGAACATTTCAGTGCATTTCTTTATAGTCACATATGTACATAGAAATGAACATACTGAAATTAAGATTATACCCTGTGTATACATTTTGTAGCTTTTACACTTAATGAATGTTAAACATTTTTTTGTCTTTTAAAATACTTTTTGTAAACATTTAAATGGCATTAGTTTATCATTCACATGTATCACATAATCATTTTAAATTGTTTATAATTTTTCATTATTAATGCTCTGCAAAATGCCATATTTAAGAGATGCTTGGGCCAAAAAATATCCTACTTTGGAATCACATAGGAGAACAGATGGTTAACTCATTCTTTCTTTGTGGTACTCCAATAAATAGACCTGTTTCAGGAAAAAAATATTCTCTCAAGTATATTAGGTTCAACATTAATTTCCTTCACAACTTCCATTTGCAGTTCAGGAAAAAAGTGAAGTTTAGAATTAGAGGACAGTTGGAGCCAAAAAGATGTCAAAATGAAATGTTTCCCTTTCCTTTAGGGCATCTGAATTTCCTCTGGGTTTTCTAATTAGGTTACTCTGCTCATTACTTGATCACGAAAAAGAAGAGAACCCAGATCCATGAATTTTATCCAATTTAAAGATTATACGATGGTCTAAAATTTAAAACATGGGTTATATTATATATATAAAGCATTTTAGCTCTGGCGGTATTGGAGGATAGACTGTCAGCCTCCAGAATCAGCTGAAGTAGGTCTGAGAGACCCAGTAACCACGACCAGTGAAAGGAGTGGCTTCCCACAGGAGCTCCAGACACAGATGGCAGATACTTTGTTACAGGCATGTGCTGACAACCTTGTGTATGCCTGTGTGTAAGAGAGATTGAGAATAAAGGTTAGTGATTCTCTCAGGAAACTTCAGGGAGTGCAAGTTTTTTGGACAGAAATCTTTGACTTACTACTTTTTCTTTAGATTCCAGGTTTATTTTCATTCAGAATAAGTGTTTATTATATTAATTTCCCTCAGAATAGAGTTTTCTCTATTATTAGAACATTTGAAAATAAAAAAAATTAACCTGCAATCCTATACCCTAGTCTAACCATTGCTATAGCATTTTGGATTATTCCTTTCTAGTTTTTGGAATCTGTTTTAAGCATTTTCATTATTTAAATGAGAAATGCTGTTTCCTACAGTGCGTGGCACATAGTAGGCACTCAAATATTTGCAAAAGAATGAATTATTGATATATTTTTACATAATCTTTTGAACATTGTTTTTAATGGGCTGTCAAGTAGCTGTACCGTAGTTGACTTAGCCATTACCCTATTGCTGGATATTTGGTTGTTTCTATTTTTTTCACTGTCTTAAAAATACATTGAATATTTTTGATGTAAATCACTTTTCTAGGTACATATAGATTTTTCTAAGTATAAGTTTTTTTCTTAGTCTCAGAAGTGATTACGGGTCAAGTTAATTATTAGAACTCTTGGTTCCTAGGGACAGAAATGCAGGAGAAACATTTTGTAAATTTCTGGCTAATTTCCCTGGGCAGTGTAAGATATTAATAAATCTAGCTTCCACCAGGGCTGGATCCAGTGCTTAGTTTATGCCTTCAGGGCTTTGTCTCTTGTTTATGCAGGCTCTTCTTTGCTTCTGTCTGGCTGATTCTTGCCACCTGGTGGTAAAGATGGGCATTGGTAACTTCTTGTAGTTTATAATCCTGACAAAAGTCTTGAGAAAGATTTGGTTTAGCTAGTATCTTGTGTCTGTCCCTGAACCAGTCAGTTGCTGTGGCCTGGGGAATGAAGTACCTTGATTGACTATGCCTGTGTCATATCCCCACAGTTGGGGGTTAGATCAGCTCCAACCAAACTACAAGGACTGACCAGATTTTTTTAGAATGTAAGGAAGGTGGTTCTCCCAGAAAATGACCTTGGATAGACAAGGAAAAGGATGTCTATTAATTTTATTAAATATTTCTATCACTCTTGATAGCCATTGCTAAGTGATTTCTAAAACTTTACGTTAGCTTCAGCAGTATTTCTTATTTTACTATATTTATATCAACACCGGATATTATTCTCTTCTAAATATTTTGCTAATTTAATAGATTAAAAATGGCAACCTTGTTTATTTTTACTTTTTTCACTTAACATCATAATTATTTTTTATAACTAATTTAAATGGCTGCTTACTCTTTTATGAAAGATTTATCATAATTTATCAAGCTGTTTTCCAAGTATTGGTCATTTACATTTTGTAATAATTTTTATTTTTAACCTTTGTAGATAATAATACTGCAGGCATTTTTATATGCCATAAATTTTTGCCTCTGTTGAATTTTTCTTTTGGAAAAATTCAAGTGGTGTTTTTTTGCATCAAAGGTATAAACATCTTAATGCCTTTTATTTTCAAAGAATTGTACCAACTTGTATTTTTACCAGTATTATATAAATATAGTTGTTGTATCACGTCTCTACTCTATAATTAAGCATTATTTTAAAGAATATTTGTTAGTTGATTACGTATAAAAAGTCATCTCAAATTGTTTTAATTTGCAGTTTTAAACCAATGAAAACTTTTTCAGTGAACCCCCAACTCCCACTGCCTCTTTACTGTGTTATTTAGAGTATGTGTATGAGTATGCCCAGTGCGCTTTTCTTCTTGTGCCCAGGTCTGGTCCATCGAACTCACATGTCATCCTGTCGCGTGGATAAGCCCTCTGAGATAGTAGATGTTGGAGACAAAGTGTGGGTGAAGCTTATTGGCCGAGAGGTAAAGTTCTGTGCAACTTTAGCTGGTTAGAAACTATTAAGTAAAGCCGGGATTTTCTAAGTTTTTCATGGTGATATTTCCCAAGTGTGTATATGTTGTTAACTGTGGCTGATAATCTGACCTGAATTTAAACCTTTTGGCCATCTGTCTGTCATGCAAACTCAGAAGGACAGTGTGAGCTGTAATTAGTGTGGTCTAATAATTACTTGTTTATAAGACTTCCCTCCCTGTAGTTCATCCAAATGATGGATGTGGAGGAAAAAAAAAAAAAAAGAACCAAAAAGAGAGAAGAAAACTTAAATCTATGAGCCTGTCTTTAGTAGAAAACTTCAAAATACACTTCAATTTGGACCAAAACAAAAAAGAACATAGAGTTTACATACATTTTTAAACATACATAGAGTTTACATTTTTCATAATACCTGACACCAGGCTATGTGAGGAAGAGTGAGAAAATGCTGGAGGACCCTGTTAACAGCAGCTCACTTGAGGGTCTGGGGGTCTCTTCAGACCACCGGAGTGATGTGCATGCACACTGAGACCTGCTCTTCTCCCAGAGGATGGCAGAGGAGACAGTCCTGAAAGAGACATTCAACAATGTTTGAGTGCCTAATATATACTAGGTCTGAGGGATGCAAGAGTTAGTAAATCAGATATAACTGACTTCAGTGGTGATGGAACTTGTGTAGAATATATATTCTATACAAGAGGAGATAAATAAGAAGTAAGCAAACTAAAATAATTAAAAATAACTACAGGTTACAGTAAGTGCTATATAGTAGGGTCAAACGATGTGGAGGTTGATTTAGATAAAACAAAACAGACTTTTGAGGGGGTGGTGGTTGTATATGATCTGAGACCCAAAGGAAAAGGAGCCAGTCATGTGAAAAGTTGAGAAAAGCATATTGCAGGCAAAGAGAGTAGCTGATAAAGACCGCAAATTGTAGAGGCCTTCAAGTGCTGATGGAAGCAAAAGAAGACCAATGTGGCTAACAACTGTCTTCACATTTAAAGACACTGTTAGTTGACTTCATGTTTAAGAAGCTTTTAGACAAAGTCCAAAAGGAGATCTAGTCCACTGGAATGTTCTGAAATCCATTCTATGCTCATGGATCTCTGAACCGATTATTACACTGAACTATATTAAAAAAAATAGCTTTAATTTTTTGCCTGGTTACTTCCACAGGCCCCGGATTTCTGAGCAATTATTTTTGTCTTTCCCCTAAGGAGGGTCAAGAATGATAAGAAAACCATTTCCTGAAATGCCTTGCCATAGAATTTGCCTGTTATGCTTGTTAGTACCCAAAATGTTGACCGTTAGAGGAATTCAGTGTTAAATACATGATAAAAACGTCCAATTCTTAGATAATTTTAGACCAGCAGTCCAAATGATGTACTTTGAGCTTTTGCCAATTTTCCTTTTGTGTTTTTCAGATGAAAAATGATAGGATAAAAGTATCCCTCTCCATGAAGGTTGTCAACCAAGGGACTGGAAAGGACCTTGATCCCAACAACGTTATCATTGAGTAGGTAAAAGGTTTAGAAAGGTTAAAATAACTTTTCAAACCACAGAATGATATAGTGAATCAGGCCCACCTTTAAACTCCACTGTTTGTAGACTGTGATATTAATAAATTATGTGCTCTTTGGTTTTTAGAGGTAGAAAGTGTTATGTGTGTGTGTGTGTGCTTAGTTATTTAGTCATGTCTGACTCTTTGTGATCCCATGGACTATAGCCCACCAGGCTTCTCTGTCCATGGGATTTTCCAGGCAAGAATACTGGGGTTAGGTAGCCATTCCCTTCTCCAGCGTATCTTCCTGACCCAGGGATCGAACCCAGGTCTCCTGCATTGATGGCAACTTCTTTACCATCTGAGCCACCAAGGAAGCCCAGAAAGTGTTGTAGCAAACACTAAGATGAAATGCAAGCATGCAGCTCCTAGCATAGAAGTTTCCTTCCCTTATTCTTTTTCTGCAGCTCCTAGCATAGAAGTTTC
Organism: Bos grunniens; assembly: GCF_055505025.1. Classification (NCBI taxonomy): domain Eukaryota; kingdom Metazoa; phylum Chordata; class Mammalia; order Artiodactyla; family Bovidae; genus Bos; species Bos grunniens. Next base: position 14,715,740 of record NC_141166.1, read on the forward strand.
CTTCCCCTTATTCTTTTTCTGCTTCTGCCCTTTAACCAGTTAGCCAAAAAGCATTCATCATGAGGTACTTGTTAATTGCCTTTCCCCTAGCTCTGGGACTGAAAAAAGGCAGAGACCACGTACAAGGGACAACTCCAGTGGGGTTTTAGACTCCTGCATCTTGGGATGTGCTGTGTCCTGAACACAACACCTTACTTTCACTAGCTCTTCTGACTTTTCATTTATGAATAGAAGATTTTCTGTGTAGGATACTGTCTGGTGATACACAGAATTTGCTGTCTCAGAATCTTTCTTGAATACAAGCATAGCTCTGAGATCCTGTGGTTTCAGTTCCAGACCGCCACATAAAGCAAATGCCTTAGTAAAGTGAGTCACATGAATTTTTTGATTTCCCAGTGCATACAAAAGTATACTGTAGTCTATTAAGTGTGCAATATCAGTGTCTAAAAAGCAATATATATACCTTAATTAAATATTTTATTACTAAAAAGTGCTGAAATGATGATAATAGTAGCATCAGAGATCACTATAACAAATGAAATAATAATGGTGATGAAAAAGTTTGAAATACTGCCAAATTACCTTATTTGATACTAAGACATAAAGTGAGCAAATACAGTTGGAAAAATAATGCCAGTAGACTTGCTCAATTCAGGGTTGCCTTCAAATTGTAGAAAACACAGGATCTGTGAAGCTCAGTAAAATTAGGGTGTGCCAGAGAAGGCAATGGCAGCCCACTCCAGTACTCTTGCCTGGAAAATCCCATGGACAGAGGAGCCTGGTGCACTGCAGTCCATGGGGTTGCTAAGAGTCAGACATGACTGAGCGACTTCACTTTCACTTTTTACTTCACGCATTGGAGAAGGAAATGGCAACCCACTCCAGTGTTCTTGCCTGGAGAATCCCAGGGACAGGGAAGCCTGGTGGGCTGCCGTCTATGGGGTCGCACAGAGTCGGACACGACTGAAGCGATTTAGCAGCAGCAGCAGCAGCAGTGATTTCTAGGGCTTCCCTGATAGCTCAATTGGTAAAGAGTCCGCCTGCAATGCAGGAGACCCCAGTTTGATTCCTGGGTTGGGAAGATCCGCTGGAAAAGGGATAGGCTACCCACTCCACTATTTTTGGGCTTCCCTTGTGGCTCAGCTAATAAAAGAGTCTGCCTGCAGTGCGGGAGACCTGGGTTTGATCCCTGGATTGGGAAGATCCCTTGGAGAAGGGAAAGGCTACCCACTCCAGTATTCTGGCCTGGAGAATTCCATGGACTATATAGCCTATGGGGTCACAAAGAGTTGGACACGACTGAGGGACTTTCACTTCCCAAGTGGTTTCTAATTAGGGGTTCCTAGATCCTTAATATCCCTTGAAGGAGGCTGAGGGGTTTATGAACTGTTTTCAGTGTTTCAGAAAGCCAACTAAAATCATATGTTTATCCTCAGGTTAACCATGACATTATTTTGTTGCTTCTTACATAAAATATCACATTGTTTATTTCATGCTAATTTGGTGCTCTTAGTGGCCATCATGTTATTTAATTTTTTTAAATAAGAAAAAAAAAGTGTTGTTTGAGTGGGGTTTGGCAATGCAGTGTTTGGAAGCCCTTCTGAAAAAAAATAATTTTGAATATGAAGGACGGGAAGTAATATTTATTGAATACATATTATATGTCAGACTTACGCAAGGTGATTCATGCACATTAATGTGTCTAATTCTTATAACAACCTGCAAAGTGGATGTTATTTCCATTTTACTTTATTTTCTTAGTTTCTAGCTTGATACTTGGTAATAACTTGCCGGGATTGTGTAACAAGTTATGGTGGGTTGAATCCAGGTCTCTCTGGTGTTAAAACTAATATTGTTTTCCCCACATGATGCTTCCAGGTGTTGCATGTGACTTACGGAGTTTTTCATATTATTGTAGTTTAGTCTGTAAATGTTGACAGGTTTGTAGGGCTGATTTTTTTGTTTTTTGGTAGGGCTAATTATTGACAAATACTTTACATTTGAAATTTTTTATAATTCTGAGCCCAGAAATGTTAAGTGTGATTGCATTGTAATAAATTACTTCTGCTCCAAAGAATCCTGTCTATACAGACACATTAAAAAGCAGTGAAATTTCCTAAAGCCACTCTTATAAGGGTAAAAATACAAAACAAGATAAAAGAGCTGCATCTGTTTCTTACAACGAGGGAATAAAATTGGAAGGAAGGGACCCCTTGGTTTTATGTTGTACATGTTTCTATGTATGGGCTATTTCTAGTAATGACCAAGTGGCTGAACAGTAACTTTTGTTGTAAACTATTTATAGACTGCATCTAGGAAAGAAGCATGGTGTAGTGGAATGATGACGGGTTTTAGAGTTAGACTTGAATCAGGAAGAGCCCTAGTTCTGCATGACCCTGAAGAGGTTACCTAGCCTCTCTGAACCTCAGTGAAGGTATATCTTCACTGTACCAAGTGACTGGCACCTACATCTTGGTGTAATAGAAATGATGGTATGGTTTAAATTAAATCTTGTTTAGAAAGAACCTTAACTTAGAAGGGAACGGAAAGGCTGCCCACTCTAGTATTTTGGCCTGGAGAATTCCATGGACTGTATAGTCCATAGGGTCACAAAGAGTCAGATATGAGTGAGAGACTTTCACTTTCAGCTTATTATCTAATCTATAGTAGAAATTTAACATATAACAACTACATGTAGTTGTTGTTTTAAAATATTTCTTCATTTTTCCTCTAGTATCTGAGATTATCATACCTTTTCTTTTGTTTTTTATTTTTTGGCCATTCTGCATGCCATGCAGGGATCTTAGTTCCCTGACCAGGAATCGAACTCATGCCTCCTGCCGTGAAAGCATGGGGTCTTAACCGCTGGACTACCTGGGAAGTCCCCCACACTCTTTCTTTTGAAAAATATATAAAAGCCATGAGGCAGAGGCCACATCTTATCTTTCTTGTCTCACATAATGCCTGATGTTTAGTAGTTGTTTAGTTAGTGTATCCATTTACTTATTATTTGACAAATATTTATTGGGCTCCTATTCTATTTGAAGTACAATGGCAATACCAAGGTTTCTGTCTAAGGACCTTACTGCCTAGTGTAATGAAGTAATTATGCAAATAACTTTGATACAAGGCTGCTGCTGCTACTGCTAAGTCGCTTCAGTCGTGTCCGACTCTGTGCGACCCCATAGACGGCAGCCCACCAGGCTCCCCCGTCCCTGGGATTCTCCAGGCAAGAACACTGGAGTGGGTTGCCATTTCCTTCTCCAATGCATGAAAGTGAAAAGTGAAAGTGAAGTCGCTCAGTCGTGTCCGACCCTCAGCGACCCCATGGACCGCAGCCTTCCAGGCTCCTCCGTCCATGGGATTTTCCAGACAAGAGTACTGGAGTGGGGTGCCATTGCCTTCTCCTGATACAAGGCAACATGTAATAAATATTAAAAGAGTGGTTTAAAGGAAGGATTCTAGGAAATATCCTGAAGAGGAAGAGTTGATATCAGGCCTTGATGGTCAAAGAAGAGGGGACAGTTGAGCTAAGTCTTGAAGACTAGGTAAGATTTTGTCAGGCAGCAGGGGAAAGAATAGTATTCCAGGCAGAAGGAACAGTTTGAGGAAAGGCATGAGGCAGGAAAGCATGTGGCACATTCAAGAGTCTTGTTTAAGGAAAGAAGAGGGTATGCTTAGGTACAAGAATGTAGGGCTTGAAAGATAGTTTGGAGTCAGATTGTGGGCAGCTTTGCATATCAGTCAAAGAATATGAATGTTTTTAAAGCCTTTGAGTGGGAGAGACTCTCCGGGTACCCCATTCTCTGGCTTTACCCTTTAGGCTCAATATCTTCATGTTGTCTCCAGCTGCCCACAGCTTGACAACTACCTTTCATTCTCCATCAAAATCTAGTGGTCTTATATTTCATTCCCTCAGGCCCCAAAGTATTGAATATTAACAAGGTCATCTAATAAGTGAATCTGCAAACGGAAAAGGGCTAAATACAGTTTCCAGTTGGGTTTAACCAGCATAGTATAGTCTTTAGAAAGAGCGTTTATGTATGACCACACTGTAATTATCCGTTTACATATATATATATATATATATATATATCTACCATGTCCTATCACTTTACTATACTCCTCACATCATTAGTACTAGTGTTTGCTTCTTATTAGTTAAAACTTAAAAATGAAAGATTAATCCAACTATGTGTGCTGGAGACCAGTAAATGAATTATTACTGTTTAAGTGAAATGTACTGAAGCCTAAACTAGCTTGATGGCAATAAGGACAGAAAGAGAGTGAGTGTCATATTTGTTGAATTGAGTGTTAGGTGGGAGGTATGATTTGGCTTATGGTGTGTTTGAATCCACAGAGGATTGGAATTGATTATAATGAGGGTTTGCTTAGGCTGCAACTCATAGCCACTTGAAACTGAGCTCTACAAATGACATCTGAAAGCAATGGAGTTTTTGTGACTGTTCAAGTTATGTCCCCAAGAACCTGCTTTGTTTTCTTAAATTTAATTTTATTGCAGCAAGAACATTTAACATGAGATCTACCCTCTTAACAAATATTTAAGTGTATAATACAGTATTGTTGACTATAGGTACAGTGCTGTGCATTAGATCGCTAGAACTTACTCATCTTCCTTAATTGAAACTTTATATCCTAGGTAAGTAACTCACTATTTACTTCTTCACGCTCCTCACCTTGGAGTTTGTTCCTCAAGCTTCACTCTTTGAATGGACCCTCTCCTGTGACCCATACCAGACAGCTGACCTTCTATCATTTGAGTAAGATTCTTCTAGGGCACAAGCTAGGGATATGAACAGACTTTAGAACTTAAACCATATGCTTGTGTGGTCTGTCCCAGCTGGGAAGCCACTAGTCACATAGGCGATTTAAATGTGAATTATCTGAAAGTAAATAAAGTTTACCATCTAATTCCTCAATCACAAACCACATTTGAAGTGCTCATTAGCCATAGACACAAAGTCAGACGTAGTCAGCAGTACAGACATATTTATAACTTTACATCTTTGCTTTTTTTTTTGACAACAGTATGCTAGATGGTGTGCTGTCTGCTCAGATATGGAAAAGAATTTAACATAGACTTTACTTTTCAAGTCCTGGTTGTGATAAGGTTGTTGTTTAGTTGCTAAGTTGTGTCCAACTCTTTGTGACCCCATGGACTACAGCACTCTAGGCTTCCCTGTCCTTCGCTATCTCCCAGAGTTTGCTCAAATTCATGTCCATTGAGTTGGTGATGCTATCTAACCATCTCATCCTCTGCAGCTCCCTTCTTTTGCCTTCCATCTTTCCCAGCATCAGGGTCTTTTCCCATGAGTTGGCTTTTTGCATCAGGTTGTGGAATAAAGGGTGAGGCAAAATATAAACAAATTAGTAAAATAAAGTGAGTATTAACTTTGCCTGTGGTAACAGGGAGCATTTTATAGAAGATGCGATATTTGAGCTGAACTTTGAAGAATGAATGGGATAGAATATGGAGTATCTTGATCCTCTTTGTTTCCTGTCTTGAGCCCACATAGCCCATAAAACTTGACTAGAATCTGTGAAGTGAGTAGCTTTGTTCTGCTTTGATTAACCTGCATTGCTTTGGGTAATGTGGCTCTTTTTGCACAATATTTCTCTACTTTTGCTGGACTCTGGAGAGACCCGCTAGTGAACAGTTGGAAAAGCCTAGGTGAAGTCAGAGTTCAAAGTTAAAGACATTCAGGTAAAGAAAAATATTTTGGATAAAGAACAAAGAAATTTCAGCAAGCATCCATTGATGTGTTGCTTGCCAAGCCCTGGGCTGAGGTGCCAGGGAAACAAAGACAAGTAAGATATTTTTAAACAGGCCTGGATCTAGAAAGAAATAACTATGTGGTGTGATATGTGCTAGGATTGAAGTGTATATAGGATGCAGTTTGAGTCTGAAAGGAAGAGTGATCAGGGATGATACTCTTCAGTTAAACATTGTCTAAGAAAACTCTGTGTAGGTCCTGTGTATTATAGTAAAGGTAGTAAAAGCTGAGACAGCTGGGGCACTTCGGCTCTGCTGGTAGCAGTGCAATTGGTAAACACACTGTATGGCAGTGTCTACTGAGACAGATGCCCTGTAACTCAGTAGTTACAGTCCTACAGTCCCAAAAGAAATGCACGTACATATACAAGTTCACCAAAAGACATGTGCTAGAAAGTTCGCAGAAGCACTCTTATAGTAGAAATCACTCAAATATTCGTCAACGGGAAAATGCTTTACAGCAATGAGAATGAATGATCCACAGCCACACACAACACTTAGATGGATCTCACAAAGCAGTGAAAGGAGCCAGATACAGAAGGGTCCTTGCTCTGATTCTCTTGATATAACTTAGAAAAATATGTAAAACTAGTCTGTTCTGTTAGGAACTAGAATAGTGGTCGTTCTTGGAGGAGGCACAGTGGCTAGAGCGGCTTCTGTGGTGTTGGTGATGTTCTGTTTCTCTGAGGAATGATTATGTGGGTATTTCAAATTGTGAAAAATCAGTCAGGCTGTATACTTGTGAGTACTTTTCTGTGTGTATTTTATTATTTGATCATATATTTAGAATTTTTTAAAAGTGTTATGGGACTATGAACAAAGAGATTAATTCTGGCTGAGGGACTTAGGGAGGAGAGTTTGATAGGAGGAGCAATAACTGAGCCGAGCCTTGAAATGTTTGGGTGTAGTTAGGCGGTGAGGTGGGAGTAAAGAGGGGAAGCAAAGCATTTCAGGAAGAGGGAGGGGCCTAAGCAAAAGCAGTGAACCATCTGGGGAAGGTAAAATAGTGTGGTTTGGCTCGAGCATATTGTGCAAGTAAAGGTGAGGCCAGAAAAGTAGGTTAGAGACAGCCTATGAGAGGCCTTGAATACCAGCATAAGAAATTTGGACTTGATTTTTTAAGAAATCTTTGATGGTCACCGGGAGTGACCTTGTAAGGGTTGTAGGGGACCTAGCAAGGTGAGTAATTGTATCTTTATCCCCTGTGCACGAGTAAGATGAAATCTAGTCTTATTCATAGTAATTAATTCAGAGCCTTGTCCTGAATGAAAAAACTGTCTAGTTCATGTTGTTGCTTTCACTGCCTATCTCCTTAGGCCCAGTGCTTTTCCTTTCTCCCTTCTACCCGCCAAAAACAAAACAAAAAACCAACATAGAGTATTAGCTAGTAATATCTGTGGCCACATCTCTTAAGAGGGCCAACAGTCAGTATCATTTCATTACAGGCAAGAAGAGAGGCGGAGGCGGTCCTTCCAGGATTACACTGGGCAGAAGATCACCCTCGAGGCTGTCCTGAACACCACCTGCAAGAAGTGTGGCTGTAAAGGTAAGGTGAAGCCTCTGCCCTTTCAATTTTATTCTCCTTGTGGATGAACCCTTTACAGGATTAGGGAGGCCACCTAGTGTGCCTTTAGATCACCCTGGGTTTTAGCCAAGTGTTGGCCTCACCTGCTTATCTGCTGTTCCTACTAGACTCACATCAGAGTTCATGACTTGTTGCTTTTTCTGTTTCCTTTTCTGAATGCTGGCCCTGCCGGGTACTACACTACCACCACTACTCCCCTCCCTCGCAGGCGATGCCTCCCTGGGCAGGGCCCCCATGTACTATGACAGGAGGGGTAAGAGTGTTGGATTATTAACAATCTAAATTTCATCTCTAAGGACCATTATTGTTTGGTTGCAAAAATTAAGTGACTTGGAAATATATTCCTTAAGGATCCAAGTCAGTCCTTTCTTGCTTATTTTACCTTTCTCTCTCTAACTTCTGAGTTATGAATACAATATTTTTTTCATAGTAAAGAATAGTCTAGTCACTTCCTTTTAGCTTTGTTTCCTCAAGTTTCCTCCAGTCCTACTCAAATATTAAAGAGCTCTTTCAGCCTGACTTCCCTTGTTGGAGCTATAATGAGAGGGATTGCCATCTTCTCATTTTCAGAGTGACCTCAATTTGTCACCAGGTCTCCCTAGCCTTTCATCTACCTTGCTCTCTTGACTTTTCTATGAGTGGTAGCAGATTTGTGTCCTGGTTGAGGTTGTGGGGTTTAAGTCCTGATTTATCATTAATGTAGAGGGAGGAAGGGAAAAATGAAATTGAGAGAACAAATATTTCCTTGCAGATATTGTGGGATTGTTCCAGATATTTGGAAAACTTTATGCTGTATTCTCCTTCCAGGCACTATTCAGCTTCTGGACTCTTGAGTTGCAAAGTCTTATAGTTTACACATAGCTTTTTGATGATCTCATCAAATTCTTTGTGCCCCTAAGGCAGGGCCTACAAAAAGCTCACATAAAACCAGCTGTGTAGCATCTGTTAAAGGGCCCCTTAATAGTAATGTAGGCGCAGGGAGAGTGAGGTTCTCTTACCTTCAACTTGTTTCCACCAGGTGTTACATGAGGCAGAAAAGAATAATGAAAGATGGAGTTTGGCCGAGGCAGGCCAAAGGTGGTTGGTTTGGGTGCAACAGAAAGAGCACAGGGCAGGGAGACATGAGACCCAGGGTAAGTTTTAGTTCTGCTGTCTGTGTGACCTTGAGGTACTCCTTTACTCTGGGCCTTCATATCTTCTGCAAATGCAGTGTTGGATTTGATGATCTCTCAGGCCTTGCCGGACCTGACAGACTGTGAATGTTGACTGCCCCTAGGTGACTTTGCTGTCTCTCTATGTGTTAGCTTGAATTTGAGTGCTGTGTTCTTGCCTGCTGCCTAAGAGCTATCTTCCTTTAGGGCTTCTTTGCCTGCCACTTGGCTCCCTCTGGTAAATATTCTGCTCTCTGGAGCAGCCTTTCATTGTCAGAAATAAGTTCCAGATAGACTTTTAAAACCAATGCAGAGTATGTGGGTTCAATCCCTGGGTTGGGAAGATCCCCTGGAGAAGGAAAAGGCAACCGATTCTAGTATTCTTATATAGGAAATCCCACACAGAGGAGCCTGGCGGGCTACAGTCCATAGCTATGGTTGCAAAAGAATCAGACATGACTTAGCAGCTAAACAACAACAATAAGACCTTTAAAAATTACTCAACCCAGTTGCAAATGAGGGCAGCACAAGCCTATACCCTCACATTCTTTGCCATTTCCAAAGCAGTGCCAGCGTTTCCCACAGCTCTAGGACCAGCTGCCTGTCTAGCTCTGGTTGAGTGAGCAATGCCGTCAAGCTGCTCTGAATGCAATAGCTGCTGTGAATGAACTTAGTAGTACCTCCTGAACCAGCCAGCCCTTCAGGAGCTTCTGGGGAAGATCCACCTGCTAAGGGGAGAGATCGCTTCTTCCCTCCCTACTTTTTCTACTTTTGTTCTGCAGGCCACTTTGCAAAGGATTGTTTCATGCAACCAGGTGGGACCAAGTATTCTCTGATACCTGATGAGGAAGAGGAGAAAGAAGAGGCAAAGTTAGCAGAGTTTGAAAAGCCTGACACCACGAGAAATTCTTCTAGAAAAAGAAAGAAGGTGAGTGCTATCTTGCTTTTATTTATCATATTTTTTTGAGTTTTAAAACAAAAATATACTTTTTGCGGAAATTTTAGAAATACTGAGAAATGTAAAGAATGTTAGGATCTCTTATAATCTTTCCACCCAGTGAGACTCTTAATATTCCTATATTTTTCTAGGTAAATATATACATAGATAAATATATAATGCTCTATGTAATTGTATATATATATGATATGATTTGTATATCATATCACGTATATATATATGATTTTCACATATATATATATGTGTTTACACATAAACGCACAATCATCATCTTGCTAGGTATAGTTTGTATCCTACTTTTTTCATATTTATCAAAAGCATTTTCTAGTAACCTAAAGTGTTCTTGTGCGTGTTAGTTGCTCAGCTGTGTCCGACTTTTTGTAACCCCATGGACTGTAGCCTGCCTGGCTCCTCTGTCCATGGGATTCTCCAGGCAAGAATACTGGAGTGGTAGTCATTCCCTTCAGGGGATCATCCCAACCTAGGGATCGAACCCAGGTCTCCTGCATTGCAGGCAGGTTCTTTACCATCTGAGCCACCAGGGAAGCCCTAAGTATTCTTAAAAACTTGATTAAAGAGCACCATACGATACTCTACCCTATGGCTAAATGATGGTTCATTTAATTGTATTTTTTGTGGGATATTTTTGAATACTTCAACCTAGTCTTTGGCCAAGTCTGTTATTCCTTTCTTTAGATAAATTCCTAAGTAAGATTGCTGAATAAGGGCTTTAAGACTCTCTATACATCTTATCAAATTGTCTTTCTAAAAAGTACTTATTTTGCACCCAGCAGTGCATAAGAGTGCCTGTCTCACTGCGTTGTATCTTCCGTCTATACAATTCATAAAACAGACATTACTGTAGTGCAGAAAAAAACCCAGTGCATTTGTAGCATACAGCACAGAGAGGAAATGGGAAGAAAAAAAAACACAACTATGCTATAATTAGGTCAGAAATAGTTGTTCTCATATAGTGTAGTGTTTTTTTAGTTGTGGCCAGTTATTAAGTTTTGGAGTTTTCTTTGGTTTTGTTTTGTTTTAAAGCTTTAGCAAACTTTTATTAAGTGGTCATTTTGTTCCAGGCATTGCAAACCTAGGAACATAAAAACTCTGATAAAGTCCTTGCCCTCAGTGGGCATTATTTAAAAATTTAAGTATTTTCTTCATTTTTTGGACAAGGAAAAAGGCCCATTGTACCATTATTAAGAATTAGCCCAATATATGGGTGATAATTTATCAATCTGTATATTCTTTCCCTGGGTGATCACATCCCTTCTAAGACTTCAGCTGCCCTGACAACTTTGACATCACTAAGTAATATCCCAGTGGTACCTCAAACTCTGGCTTGGAGCCAGTCAGACATAGTATAAGACCTTTCTGTGCTATTTGCTAACATCAGTAACTGACAAAGTAGGATTGTTGTGGATCTTTGATAAATGTGCTCCTTGCAGAGTGATGCCCAGCTTCTCAAATTAGATATAAAGCACTGATAAGTTTTTAATTAATGTTAACTGTCACGACTATCATGAGCTCTTCTTTGGCCCTCCTCCCTATACACACACTCCTACCCCAAGCCCCATAAAAACACAACCACTAAAACCCTTGTTGCTTGTATTTCTAGTTTTAATGACAGCAATAACCTTCCAGTCTCCAAGAAAGAAACAATGTGCAATTAATTTTTTTCTCCTTTCTATCCTGTACATAGTCAGTCACCAAGTCCTGTCTGTGGTGCCTTATAATATCTCAGTTCTCTTCCTTCTTCCCCCTCCCACTACTACTGTGTATTTTTTGCTCCTTACCTCTCTCACTTATATTCAGACTGTGAACTAGCCCAAGGAGATTTTAAAAAAAATTTTTTTTTTAAATATTTGGTTTCCCTGGGTCTTCCTTGCTGCATGCAGGTTTTCTCTAGTTGCAGTGAGTGGGGCTACTCTTGATTTGCAGTGTGCAGGCTTCTCCTGTTGCTGAGCATAGGCTCTAGGTGTGTGGGCTTCAGTAGTTGTGGCACAGGGGCTCATTAGTTGTGGCTCGTGGGCCCTAGAACACAGGCTCAATATTTGTGGCGCATGGGCCTTAGTTGCCTGTGGCATGTGGAATCTTCCCAGACCAGGAATCGAACCCGAGTCCCCTGCATGGCAGGCAGATTCTTGTCCACTGTACCACCAGGGAAGTCCCAGCCCATGGAGATTTTTAAAATACATGTTTCCCTTCTACCTCTTGAGTACCAAGTTCACAGGGCCTGGGTCTGGACATCTGATTTTTTGGGGGAAAAAAAAAACAAAAAACCCTTATCTCACTGCTTGACTCTCTTTTGCCCTCTGCTTTAACTCTGAATGTGGACTGCTCTGAGGCTGTGGCTGTTGTATTTCTCCCTTCTCTTCTGTAACTGTTGTTGTTCAGTGGCTAAATCTTGTCCAGCTCTTTGCAACTCCATGGACTGCAGCACGCCAGACTTTCTTGTCTTTCATTATCTCTTGGACTTTGCTCAAATTCATGTCCATTGAGTTGGTGATGTTATATCTTATCTGTCATCTCATCCTCTGTCATCCGCTTCTCCTTTTGCCTTCAGTCTTCCCCAGCATCCTGATCTTTTCCAGTGAGTCGGCTCTTTGCATTAGGTAGCCAAAGTATTGGAGCTTCAGCTTCAGCGTCAGTCCTTAAAACGAATATTCAGGGTTGATTTCCTTTAGAATTGAATGGTTTGATCTCATTGCTGACCAAGGGACTCTCAGGAGTTTTCTCCAGCACCACAGTTTGAAAACATCAATTCTTCAGTACTCAGCCTTTATGGTCCAACTCTCACATCCATACATGACAACTGGAAAAACCATAGCTTTGACTCTGCAGACCTACAGACCTTTGTTGCCAAAGTGATGTCTCTGCTTTTTAATTTCTGCTGTCTAGGTTTGTCATAGCTTTCTTTCCAAGGAGCAAGTATCTTTTAATTTCATGGCTGCAGTCACTGTCCATAGTGATTTTGGAGCCCAAGAAAATCAAATCTATCACTGCTACTTTTTCGCCTTCTGTTTGCCAGGGAATAATTTCTTTCTGCATTGCTTTGTAGTTTTCATTATTGTAGAATTATTACTAATGTAGAATTATTACTATTTTTGCCTCCCTGGCTAAGTTTATTCCTAAGTATTTTATTCTTTTTGATCCTATTATAAATGGAATTGTTTTCTTAATTCCTTTTCAGATTGCTAGTTGTTAGTGTATAGAAATGAAACTGATTCTTGTATGTTGATTTTGTGTCCTGCAACTTTTCTGAATTCATCGATTAGTTCTAATAGTTTTTTGTGGACTCTTTAAAGATTTTTTACATAAAGATTATATCTATAGACAGATAATTTTACTTCTTTAGTAGAGCTTGATTTTAAACTGAATTCTATTTATATGTTGCAGGGATTTTTTTCATTCTCTTTTAACCTTTTAGAGTTTAAATGGTGTTTGTCAGATTCCTAAAATGGTTCTGTGGTTTTCTCACTGCTGTGGGTCTTTGGGTGTTTTTGTGTTGCTTAATACAGCTGGTACAATTAGTTATTGCTTTGTTTCTAAAGCTGCTTTGAGATGTGTATTTTAGTTCTCCAAAATAATTATTAAGGATCTGCTAGGTATGAGGCTCTTTATGACCTGCTTAGTCAACCCATTATCCAACCTTCCGTTGCTCTTCACTTAGTAGAGAAATAGTCTGATGAACGGTGGCAGTAACAGTCATCATACCTACTACTTTTTAAAGTGCCTTTGTGTATATGAACTTCTGACTCATGAGTCCTCTTTGATTAAAAAGTGCTCTAAGGGAATTGACACGGTAAAATCTCCCCCCTTGGTGCCCATTGTTTCTACCAAGAAAGCAGCTAGCACCATTGTCTTCGCACCTTGTCGTTAATCCCTTCATTATCTTTTATGCCATACATTTGTTTAGTATTTAAAATTTATAAAATATCTTAATTTTTTTTCCTTTTCCTTTTTGGGGGCACTCTGCATGCCATGTGGGATCTTAGTTAACCGACCGGGAATCAAACCGGTGCCCTCTGTAGTGAAAGTGCTGAGTCTTAACCACTAGACCACCGGGGAAGCCTTGTACAAAAATCTAGTATGCATTGGTTTAATTCAGTGCTATACCTATTCATGACAGTTTTCATCCCAGTGTCTGAAGATTGCAAGTTATTTTTTTGGCCGTAATTAGAACAAGAGGAATCTCTGTGTTGCAAATGGAAATGGGCCATGAAGAGGCTAGTAAAATAGGTATAGAGGCTTTTATAGTGAAGCCCTGGATACTCTTTCCATGAACCTGTGGTCTGCGCTTTGCTAGCCTCTTTCACTTATCATATACCATCATGGGTCTTTCTAAATCAGGCTCTATTATGAGGAAGCATCTACCTTGGGGTTGGCTGCCCGCTTATTATAGTGAAGTTTAGCTATATTTGATCCAGAATATAATTTTCATCTTTTGATTCGGCTACTATAATTACTCTCTGCTGTACTATATATAGAAAACAGAAATAGAAAGCCATCCCTTGGCTGCAGTGCTGGCTCTGTTCTATTATCCAGAGAATTTCTGGTGCCTACCTTCGAGAGAGGTTGCCAGTCCTGGGCCCGATCTGCTGGAGCACAGAGGGTCATCCAGTGTAGTCCACTCAAAAGCCTTCTATGATTCCCCTTTTTCTATGGAAAAGTCTGAGTTCCTTTAAGACTTTTCATGATTTGTCCAACATCACAATATCATCTCTTTACCAGTCCCTTCTGTCACATACTCTACTCCAACCTCATTCATTAAAAGAATTTCTATTATATGCCAAGCTCTGTTCTAGTCATTGCAGGTACAGTAGTGACCAAACAGGTAAAATTCATGGCACTTTCTTTCTAATGAGGGTTACAGACAATGAACTTAGTAAGTAAATACTAACATTTCAAGTACTGATAAGTCCTGTGTGTTGTGTGTTAATCTGCTCAGTTGTGTTTGACTCTTTGCGACCTCATAGACTGTATCCCGCCAGGCTCCTCTGACCATGGGATTCTCCAGGCAGAATACTGGAGTGGGTAGCTAGTCCTTTATCCAGGAGATCTTCCCAACCCAGGGATCAAACTTGAGTCTCTTGCACTGCAGGCAGGTTCTTTGCTGTCTGAGCCACCAGGGAAGCCCGATAGGTGCTATGGATAAAATTAATTTGGTTATGAGAGATAGGGAATGGTAGAATGGGGTAAGGAAATAGGTGACTTCCCATTCTAGACAGGACTTCCCATTCTAGACTTCCCATTCTAGACTTCCCATTCTAGACTTCCCATTCTTCGCATGAGGCTTTTCTCAGAAAGCATCATTTGAGTTGATCTTTGAAGGAAGTGAGAAAGCAAGCTACTCAGAGAAGTGGTGAGTGAGCCCTTCAACAGGTATGATAGCTAGGTATTGGGAATGAACTTGGCCTTTTTAAGGAACAGCAAGGAGGCCAGTATAGGAAGTGAATGAATTAAAGGAAACCAGGGCCTTATATGAGAATATGAGGACCTCAACTTTCACTTAGAATGAGATGGTTGTCATTAGGGGTTTTGAGTAGAGGGATGACATGATCTTGGAGAAGGCAATGGCACCCCACTCCAGTACTCTTGCCTGGAAAATCCCATGGAAGGAGGAGCCTGGTGCACTGCAGTCCATGGGGTCGCTAAGAGTTGGACACGACTGAGTGACTTCACTTTCACTTTCATGCATTAGAGAAGGACACGGCAACCCACTCCAGTGTTCTTGCCTGGAGAATCCCAGGGACGGGGGAGTCTGGTGGGCTGCTGTCTATGGGGTCGCTAAGAGTCGGACACGACTGAAGTGACTTAGCAGCAGCAGCATGACATGATCTGACTTCTCTTTTAAGTGAATTATTCTGGCTACTGTATGGAAATGATGATGGAAACATGAGAGATGATGGAGGCTTCTACTAGAAGTAGAAGTAGTGGAGATGGTGAGAAGGGAGTTGAAGTGTGGATATATTTTGAAGGCAGAGCTGACAGAATTTGTTGAGTGATCAGATGTAAGATAAGGAAGAGAACAATTGAAGATGACTGCAAGGTTTTGGGTTAACTGAGCTAAGAGAAGGAATGCAGAAGTAGGTTTGGGAATGGAGAGCAGTTGGGTTTAGTTTGAGTTGTCATCAATGAAAATGGGAGAGAAAACTGGAGGGGCAGGAGAGTAGGTTTGGGAGGGGGTAAGGCATAGAAGCCTATCAGGTACACACATGGATGTGTAGAGTGAGCAGTTAGATGTGTAGTTTTGGAGGTCAAAGGAAAGGCTCAGGTGAGATATAAATTTGGGAGCCATCTATAGATAGATGGTATTTGAGTTCATATATGAGATTGCCTGGAGAGTAAATATAGGGAAGAGAACAGGTTTGAGGACTTGAGCCCCAGAGTGTTTCAATTTTTAGAGGTTATGGAGCAAGGGAGTCTGAAAAAGAACAGCTAGGGAAGTTGGTGGAGAGTGAGAGAATGTGGCGGAAGTTAAGTGAGGAGTGTATTTTATGGAAAATCAGATCAGATCAGATCAGTTGCTCAGTCGTGTCCGACTCTTTGCAACCCCATGAATCGCAGCACACCAGGCCTCCCAGTCCATCACCAACTTCCCGGAGTTCACTCAGACCCACGTCCATCGAGTCAGTGATGCCATCCAGCCATCTCATCCTCTGTCGTCCCCTTCTCCTCCTGCCCCCAATCCCTCCCAGCATCAGAGTCTTTTCCAATGAGTCAACTCTTCGCATGAGGTGGCCAAAGTATTGGAGTTTCAGTTTCAGCATCATTCCTTCCAAAGAAATCCCAGGGCTGATCTCCTTCAGAATGGACTGGTTGGATCTCCTTGCAGTCCAAGGGACTCTCAAGAGTCTTCTCCAACACCACAGTTCAAAAGCATCAATTCTTCGGTGCTCAGCCTTCTTCACAGTCCAACTCTCACATCCATACATGATAGACTGTGTCAAATGCAGCTGATCGATCAAGTAAATGAGGCCTAAGGATTAACCATGAATTTGGCCGTGTGGAGATCATTGGTAACTTTGACAAGACCGGTTTCAGTAGAGTGGTGTTAACCAGCTTAACAATTTTAACCTGGTTAAAATTGCTTAGGAGGGTTTTGTTTTGTTCTTTAATGGGAACTATAAGAGCACATTTGTTTACTGCTGGGAATGAGCCACTAAAGAAGGAAAATTTGATGCAGAAAAGAGGGGACAATTCTTGGACTGATGCCTTTGAGTAAGAAAGAAGTGGTGGGACCCAGTACATGGTAAATAAGCCACATGGGAGCTTTCAAGCATTTACCTTATCTGTCTTCCCTCTGTCTGGAAGACCCTCACTTCCCTTCTTCCATCAGCATTACCACCATACTCCACCTGCCAAAGCCATATTCATCTTTTAGAAGTACAACGCATTACCTATCCTTCATGAGACCATTCCAGATTCCTCAGATATAATTGATTTCTTTCCCTTATGTGTCTGTGGTATGTTGCTTGTACTTTTCTTACATCACTTCCATGGACTGCCTAGTATCTTAATTAGTGTTTCTCCTTGATTAGTGTGTACCTTGAAGGCTTCTGATCCCTGATTTCTAATGTCATTCAAGTATTACAAGAGACAAATTAGTAGATATTCCTGGCTTATAGAAGGTACTCAACAAATATTTGTTGAATGAGTGTACTGTATGGTTATAGGGAGTTAGTTATTCTTTCCCTTGTTTGACGAGGTTAGCTTAGGTTTGGAGGAATGGCGCCAGTCACTACTACTGAGCTACTAAATGTGTTTACTTTGCATCTGCTACTATGGCTTTAGCAGGTACTCTGTTTGTCTGAATTATATTAAAAATCTGTGTGTTCTTATCTCCTAAACAACATTTCATGTAACTATGGCTTTCTAAAATGCTTTGTAGGTAGTAAAGTTCAGTAAATATTTGTGAGTTGATTAATAAACCTTTTCCTTCCAGTCTTACCCTTTACAAGCTTTGATAAATTGGGTCTTATAGGCAAATTCTAACCAGGAATCACCTTCCATCCTACTGTACAGAAATTCACCCTGGAGAATCAGTTTGAGAATCAGATTTTCTCTTGAGAATCAATCATTTCTCAAGAATAAGAGAATAAATAACCAGTGCTTTCTCAAGAGTGGTTCTTAAGAATAAATAGAAAAAGACTTCCCTGGTGGCACAGTGAATAGGAATCTGCCTGCCAGTGCAGGGGACATAGGTTTGATCCCTGGTCCGAGAAGTTTCCACATGCTGTGGGCAGCTAAGCCAAGGTGCCACAACTACCGAGCCTGCGCTCTAGAGCCTGCAAGCTGCAGCTGCTGGAGCCCACACACTCTGGGGCCCACAGACCACAACTAACGAGGCTCTGTGCTGCAACTACTCAAGCCTGTGCTTGGCAGCAGGAGAAGCCACCACAATGAGAAGCCTGCGCACCGCAACAAAGAGCAGATCCTGTTTATTGCAACTCGAGAAAGCCTGGGTGCAGAAACAAAGACCCAGTGCAACCAAAAAGAGAAAAGAATAAAAAAGAATATATGCTTGCTTGCTTGATTTCTGGCCAATCAGTGCCTTTGGGTTAAAAAATGCTAATTTAGGTGCTGCCTTTAATATACTGCTACTGCTAAGTCACTTCAGTCGTGTCCGACTCTGCGACCCCATAGACGGCAGCTCACCAGGCTCCCCCGTCCCTGGGATTCTCCAGGCAAGAACACTGGAGTGGGTTGCCATTTCCTTCTCCAGTGCAAGAAAGTGAAAAGTGAAAGTGAAGTCGCTCAGTCCTGTCCGACTCTTAGCGACCCCATAGACAGCAGCCCACCAGGCGCCCCCGTCCCTGGGATTCTCCAGGCAAGAACACTGGAGTGGGTTGCCACTTCCTTCTCCAGTGCATCAAAGTGAAAAGTGAAAGTGAAGTCACTCAGTCGTATCCGACTCTTAGCAACCCCATGGACTGCAGCCCACCAGAGTCCTCCATGCATGGGATTTTCCAGGCAAGAGTACTGGAGTGGGGTGCCATTGCCTTCTCCACCTTTAATATACACGGAGATATAAAAAACATCTGATTTGCTCAGTTGTGTCTGACTCTTTGCAACCCCATGGTCTGTAGCATCCTAGGCTCTTCTGTCCATGGGATTCTCCAGCTAAGAATACTGGAGTGGGTTGCCATTTCCTCCTCCAGGGGATCCTCCCAATCCAGGGATCGAGATGTCTCCAACATCTCCTGCGTTGGTAGGCAGATTTTTTACCACTGAGTCATCTGGGAAGCCCATGTGAAGAACATCTGATTTGGGGCCCAGTCTGAGTTGAATCCAGGTTCTACCACTGGGCAAGGCACTGTATCTCAATAAACCTTTCTGAAGTTATAATTTTCTTTCCTGAAAATATAGAGATGATTATACCCACTTAATAGGTTTGTTGTGAAGGTCATGAGGTATGTGTGCTAAGTGCCCAGCTCAATATCTAGAAAACTAGGTACTCAGGAAGTGTTAACTGCTGTTATTTCCCCTTTCTCAGTTTTTGTTTTTATCTCACACTAGTTTACTGCTATCCTTCTTCAGAACTATAGAGAATGTGGCTGGACTAACTGTTTAGCACAGGGTATGTGCTTTTCCGAGAGAGTGGTTTTGAGGAGTGGCTTCTTTCCTCTGTCCTTCTGGCCTGTCTGCCATGAGCTCACACCCCTGGTTCACTACCCTTTACCTTATGCTTCTCTTTACCATTGAATGCAGTTGAGGAACCAGAAGCTAGTTTTACCTCTGACTTTCCATCTTCGCCTCTACCCCAACTCTCAACTTTCCTCTCGAACTACAACATATGAAGTAATTTTTGTTCTCCAGCTCAAGATTATAGACACACAATGAAAATGGTGCCAACCTGCTGGAGGACAAGATTTTCTTTGTTCAGGGTGCAAAAGAGCCTCTATGTCAAGACTGAGGTCTAGAAGACCATTTTCTTGAGTCCTGCTTGCTAGCTAGAGGCCACATTCTATCATGTCAGGATTCTCTAGTGATTTGTTCTTCTCTGTCCTCCTTTTGAGCATTCATCATTGAGAGAAAGCAAAGTACAAATAATGCCAAACTCTGGATTAGAAAGTTTAATGTTCTTGTCTTTGCTGTGTGTGCTGTGCTTAGTCGCTCAGTCATGTCCGACTCTTTGCGACCCCATAGACTGCAGCTTGCCAGACTCCTCCATCCATGGGGATTCTCCAGGCAAGAATACTGGAGTGAGTTGTGATGCCCTCCTCCAGGGGATCTTTCCAACCCAGAGATCAAACCCAGGTCTCCAGCATTGCAGGCAGATTCTTTACTGTCTGAGCCACCAGGGAAGCCCAAGAATACTGGAGTGAGTAGGCTATCCCTTCTCTAGGGAATCTTCCTGACCCAGAATTGAACCAGAGTCTCCTGCACTGCAGGCAGATTCTTTACCAGCTGAGTTACCAGGGAAGCCCTGTTCTTGTCTTTGGTGTAGCTTAATTCACTTCTTTCAGTTGTTTTCACCTCTGTAAAATGGCAATAATAATTCCTGAATTTTGACCTTACCAGATTAATATTACTAGATATGAGATGTGGAAAGCTAGATAAACTAAAGTGCTATTTGGTTGTAAAGTAGTATTGTTACTCTCCTTTCTCATTTATTTATCCAGGGTGGGCCAGGCTTGGGGGAGTTGGTGCCAGATTCTGCACTTGCTTATTTACTTTTCCAGGACTCTGTCCTACCTGAGGGGCAAAAACGGACAAGGCTGCCAAACCCATATAGCCTGTGATTGGTGTCCGTGATCTTGCCATCCAGGAGATTGCAACACCATAAGCCAAATCATGGATCTGCCGACTCTCAGCTTCTCCCAGCCATGGTTCCTACAGCTTGGTAACATGGGCCTGGCAAGCTTCCCCTCTTTCTGCTCCACTGGAGACTCCAAGAAAGAATTTTGGTTTAATTTTCTCTTAGAACTTTGACTTATCTGCTGTAGATACTTGGCCAGACTGTCCGAACATCCTGGGAATTCTCTAATAGTATGATACTTCTGGCTATCACTGAGTACTTACTGTGTATCAGGCACTATAGTTAATGACAGTTCTTACTATGTTTAATCCTCATAGCATCTTTTGAAGTGGGTATTTATTATTTGTAGTTTACTGAAAAGAAAACTTAAGTTCAAAAAAGTTAAGTCTTGTTCTAAGTCACATAGTAAGTGGCAGAGTTGAAATCTGAGCCTAATTCCATCTTGTTCCAAAATTCTTGTTCTGACCACCATTTACCATGAGGCCTCCCATCACTGTTCAGGAACAGGGGCCATGTGCTACAGAGAAAAATTCAGATTTCCAGTCAAATGATCTAAATGCATATCCCAACCCTACCTGTGTGATCAGGGGCAAGTGATCAGCTTCTCCAGCCACAGACGCTGTCTCTTTAAATCTTCATCATGGCGTGTGACATAGGTGCCGGTCTTATCTCTGTTTTACGTTTGAAGAGACTAGGCCACCCTGAGGTAAAATGACTTGCCCAAGGTTACATGAGAGTAATATAAGTGGCAAAGCCAGAATTCAAGTCTGGGTGTAACAGCTGGTTCTGTGTTTGGTCCACTGTTTTCTCACAGCCCGCTCCCAAGACCTGGTCTGTCAGGCAGACTTAACAGCTCTCAGAATGCTGACTGGAAGCCTATGGGAGGAGCAGCAGCCTTGTCCTCGTCTACTCTCTTTTTTCCTCCCATAATCTCTTAGAAACCTTACCAAGGCAACATGCACATTTGCAGTCCAAGGAAAAGGTTCATGCAGTGCTTAAAAATTGTTCTGAGTACCCTACAGAAGCCCACAGGTCTGTCTCATTCTTTGTGTGCATTTGTGCTGTTAGTTTGGCAGCACGGTGGGGTGGGTCTGGAGTGTTGAGAAAGTTCTGTATCAGTTTACTCTTGTAAGGTTGGTTGTGAAAGTTAGAGATGATAAATATTCAAGGGCAGCAGGTAGGGCCTTATTAATTGATGGCTGTTATTTCCCCAGGCAGCTGGGTCTGATAGAAACCAGCCTGGGAGTCAGGAGTTCTCAATCTATTATTCTCTTATTCTCGGACGTGTGAGGTACTGTCTGTTGAGAGACCAGGTGATCTCTAAGGACTTGACTTTCAGCATTAATATCTTGTGCTTTTTAAAAATGAAAGTAGTAAATGCTTATTTTAAAAAAATGAAAAAGGACAGTGAAGGGCCCCAGCTTCCCTGTATTCAGTTCATTCCTGAGCTAACCCTTGTTGCCTGTTTGTGTCGTTTTCACTGTTTTCTGTGATTTTAAGTATATTCAAGTATGTTAAATATGTGTATTATAATTTACTGTGCAAAATATTATAATTTATATATGTAAATGTATATTACACATGGTATGTATATATGTTATATACCTTGGAACTTAGAATACACACTGCATTATGACTTGATCCTTTTCTATTTGTTTTGAGCACTTTTTCTTGTTAGTACTTAAAGATTTTATTATGAATGTTTTCTAATTTATTGTTATCCCCTAATGATTACATGCCATGTTTTTTTAAAGCAAATACACACATATAATGTTGAGTTCTTAAATTTTTTTTTTTTTTCAGGAAAAGAAGAAAAAGAAACATAGAGACAGGAAGTCATCTGACTCCGACAGCTCAGACTCTGAGAGTGATACAGGCAAGAGGGCAAGACACACGTCAAAGGACAGCAAGGCAGCAAAGAAGAAGAAAAAGAAGAAGAAGCACAAGAAGAAGCACAAGGAGTGAGAACGGAGCGTAGAGAGGGTGGTTGAGAGAAGGAATCCGGAGCCTGTGCTTTGAAGCCCTGGCTCCTAGAAAGACTCAGTAGTAAGAATATGGCCTCCCACCCTCTTCTCTCCCATGGGAGATGGCGTCCCCTTGTGTCACAGGCAAGTCTGGAAGTTAGGTATCAAAAGCATCTGCCTGAATGAGTTGTTCCCTTATCACTCTTGGGCCCTTTGCAAGTGACCCCTGCAGCTCTCCCATTCATTCACCCAACTTCATTCAGCGGGAGGTCGTATTACCCTCTCCAGCTGCCACTGCCAGAGCCAGATTCCCGTACAGGAGTCCAGGATAGAGCCACAGGAACTGCTGTGGGGGTGAGTCTGGCTGTAGTTGAACAGAGTGATTGGCCCCTGCCTATTGGCCTACCTACCCTGGCCTGACTGGTGGATGGTCTCTGTGACATCCAGCACACGGGCAGAAGGAGACTGGCAGTATGAGGGAGAACACGGTAAGAAGTGGTGCTCACTTTCTCCATCCCCCCGACATGATTCTGCTATGTTAGAAGTGACAGCCAGTGGTCACAGCCAGAAAAACATTGTTTGCAGTGACTTAGCTTGCTTGTGACATTCCCGCAGACCACTGAACCAGATAGCTCGAGCTGAAATCATTGCTTTACTTTGTATTTACTACAGTGTGAGTCAATTGGTTCCATTTCAGGTTTCTGCTTAAATTCCTGGTACTAAATGGAAGTGTGTCTGGTTTTAAACTTACTGAGAGTCCTTATTAGTATAATCCCTCTTCCTGTAAACTTACAGACTTAAAAGTCATTGAGGCTGCATTAGGTGACAGGAAAACATTTAATATGTCACTTTAGACCTTGGAGAGCGGCCCAGCTAAGGTACAGAGCCAGAGGCACTAGCAGGTCACAGCCTTCTTAGGAGATCACTTATAAGCCCTCACTTCTGTAATGATCGGATGACCTCTCCCCCAGGGCTGACTAGAGAACCAGTAAGAATTTGTACCCATGAGTAATGGCCTGGCACATGTGCAGAAGCTCAGCAGTCATCTTGGCCAGTGGGCATTTTCTCCCACCACCACTGGCACAAGCCTGAAGAGAGTCCACAGCATTCCACAGAGAAGAGCAGCTGTCTAGACCCCCTGGCATTCAGTGCAGGGTGGGCCAGGGGTGATGGTTCAGAAGTCCTGTCACTGAGTGATTATTCCAGGTTGGACTAGCTCATTTGGACTTAGGGGGGGGGCACTGTGAAGGCAGGGTGTAGGTACAGCTGTTTTATTTTTTGTACATGTAAGGTGATCAGCTGTCACTGTCCCTGAGACTGTCCATTTCAGTCTCATCCAGTGCTGCTTCCTGAGTAGCAGTCTTTTCTGCCTACTCTCTGACACACACAGAAACTGAGAATCCCAGAATCATGTCACCAAAGGCAGAAAGGCAACTGGGTGGCCTTGGCTCTGCTTTATTGACCTCAGAGCACCCTTTGGATGCAGTTAAAAAAACAAACAGACACAATGAGAACGGAACTGGATCCAGGCTGGTGCCACCTGACCCCAGGAGAATTTCTCCAGTCAAGGTGGATTTATACAAAATGCCAGAGGAGAAAAATGAGGCAATCTGGTGCCGAGTCCAGGAGTAGCCCACTGGCAGAAGAGCAGTCAGTGGAAGGAGAGGGCAGGTCATGCCTGTTTCTCGTAAGTACGAGTGCAAACTGCAGTGCCATGGGTGAGTGTCTGGAAAAAAGACAGTCAGATTAGGGCAAGGGCATGGGCATGGAAGGTATTGGGAATGCTCCATTCTGATGGGGAGAGCCCTCTACTACTTCATGATGATAATTTTCATTTACTGCCTACCTACTATGTGCCAGGTTCTTGACAGATTTTTTTTTCCTAATGCTTATACCAAGTCTTCTTTTTTTTTTTCGGCTGTGCCACATGACATGCAGGA
Organism: Bos grunniens; assembly: GCF_055505025.1. NCBI lineage: Eukaryota > Metazoa > Chordata > Mammalia > Artiodactyla > Bovidae > Bos > Bos grunniens. Next base: position 14,739,900 of record NC_141166.1, read on the forward strand.
TCTTAGTTCCATACCAGGGATTGAACCTGGACCACGGCAGTTAAAGTGCTGAGTCCTAAGCACTGGACTGCCAGGGAATCCACCCAAGTCTTTAAGTTAGGTATTGTAATTCCTCTTGCAGAGATTTTGGAAAATGAACTTTCAGGGAGGAAGCAACTTGGTCAAGATCCCAGAGTGTTTCTCTTTCCCTTGTACCATTCCTTTCCATCCTTAGTGCCTAAGAAGGTGCCTGGCACATAGTAGATAAAAAGGTGAATAAAAATGTCCAGAGACTCTTGGTAAAGGACTATCTTAGGCCACCAATTCTCCATTCTTTCCCTAACTTAGGGTGGTGCCAGGGCCAGAGGCCAAAGCCCCCATCATCCTTCCAGGCATCATACAGCCAGGCCCATGGTTTCACCATAGCTTGACTGCCCAGCAAGTATTTAGTTCTGTATATCACGTTCCCACCAGAGCCAGGTACCTCATTCTAAACTGCAGGGACCCCTGCCCTGTGTGAGTGCAAGAATGCAGTGAGCAGGTTACACTGACCCAAGAAGGTCTACAATGAAGATGCTGAGGTGAAAACCTGAGACCCTACAGAATAAGGAGGCAGAGACCACAAGTGACTGCTATCTCTACCCCTGGGGGGTATTCAGTCAAGGCTACATTCTTTGAGTGTGGTCCTTAGACAGATCTGACAGCCTGGTTGTTGCTTTCAACCCCGGCCTTCATCAGGTACTTGCAATAGGTCAGGCATGGAAAGCAATGAGAGGAGGTGAGTGAGCCTGGAATGAAGTAGAAAGGACTGTGCTGTCAGGGCCCAACCCATCACCAGCCTGTCCCTGCCCAAAGGGTTAGGAGATGGGAGCCTTTCCTACAGGGCACGAATCACATTTGGCTGTGCTTTCCACCTCTCCCTGGGCAAGGCAGTGGGCCCATGCGGAGGACGAAACGAAGGCTGTAGAGTGTGCCTACTGTAGTCCTCCCACACCAGTGAGGCTTTGTGCTCTGCAAGCACTCTCTCCTTCAGACTTCCCAGCAGTCCTACAAGGGTGTCGTTATTAGTACCCACTTTACAGTTGGAGAAGGTGACTTGTCCAAAATCATGCACCCTATAAGCTGAGATTTATGCCGAGGCATGTACAAAGCCCAGAGCCACAGTATTACGAGTCCTAATACCACCCAGGCCTGCCTCCACCCTCCGTTGGTCACAGGGCATGACCTTGGCTTTGCACATTAGGCTTAGCTGAAGGGACAGTAGCAACCAATTGGGTAAGGCGTCAAAGTTAATCCATCTTACCAGAATGAGTTTCCCGTCAACCATTTCCCGCACAAGTGATGTCTCTTGTCCATTCCACTTCTGCACGTGGACAAGTTTGCCGCCATCCAGCGTCACGATGGACTGTGGAAAGAGGGTAGAGGCTGAGCTGAGATCTGAGCTAGGATTGAGGGGCAAGAAGAGGTCTGGTCACCGGGGCCACAAAGGACTTAGCTTCTAACCCAAACTACTGATGGTGTGAGAGCCAGAGCTCAGCCAGCCCACCTCCAGCCCAGTCCCATGAGACGTCTACTTCACCACTGCTGCTTGGCTGGAAGAGGGGCCTTCAGCTGTTGGGCAAGAAGGGAGAAGCAGGCAGTACAGTGAAGTCAGACAGCCTGGCTCTGAGAAGTGCCACCAGCCTTCAAGATGGGCACTTATCCCATACCCTGGGTGATGCCCACAGCCCCAGTCCCTCTAAGATATAGGAGCGGGGTACAGCCTAATCCCTGGGAAAGACCAGTGAGGAGGAATAATCCTGAGACTCCTGGTGGTGATCACACATAGTGTCTAAAAGAACCTTGGGGATGCGAGGTGTTGGAAGATTAGACTGTCCCATCCGTATTCCTGTGCCCCCTGGTCCATATCACATATGGCCTCTCCCCTCCAGCTGATAAGTGAGCATCAACTGCCAGGTACTGGGACTGGGTGTCCTTGGGGTGTTCCATAGCCCTGGTCAAATGTCCACTTTGTCTTCTGGGTGCTGCCAGCCTACGTCAGCTGGCTCTCATCTGGCAAGTCTTCCCAGGTCTCTCTAGAAATTTGGGGGCTTTAAGCCAGGCTGGGGGACCCTGATGGACCAGCAGATCTAAAGAGGCTGTGTGTATGTGTTTGGGGCTAGAGGGGTGGTAGGTGTGCACCCTTACCACCCCCTTCCTCCTCATTCCCATTCCTCTAGTTTTTGGTCCATTCAGCAAGTTTTTTAGCCGAGGCATCCCAGAGAGCTACTATTGTGTTTAATTGGGGTTCTTGCCCTTCAAGAAGATAGGCTAGTTCAAGGAGGTGAAGGTTTATGGTAGGGTAAGCACTTCTTTCCAAGGTGGGCTGTGATTTGGGGGTACCACCCCCTCTATGCTGGCAGCTTCCTGTGTGATCCTGGGCTGGGCTCTAGCTTCCTCCACAGGGAGGATACTAGACCCTCTCCTGTCCTCAGGGGCAGCTGTGAGGAAGAGGAGATAGGGTCTAGTGGAAAGGTGCTGCTGGAGGAACACCTTGTCGAAGGCAAAACCCCTTTGTTCTCTCTCTCCCATGCCTGGCTCGGCCTAGGAGGCCTGAGGCAAGCAGCCAAGACAGCCACCTGCAGACAAGCTGCCAAGAAGTCCTGAGACTGGACGCAGATGTCCTCTTCCTCCCTGGAAGGAGAGGGGCGGAGGCTTGGCGAGAAGATACTACAAACACACCAAAGACAATGCTCCATCCAGAAGATAACTTTTCTTCCCCGTAGGCTGGCAGCACTAGAAATGGCTTCTCAGGGTCACTGACCAAACCCGGGAGGTGGAGGCTGAAGAAGCATCTGAGTAGGTCTCCACCTCTTGTCCTTCAGCTGTCTCCTCGGCTCCTGGCAGCCAGGATCACCTGTTCAGTTGAGGACCCTGACTTCTGGGCATTGTTCCTAAAGTACTTGAGGTCACAGCCATGTCCACATAACTTCCCCGCCATCTATGGAAGGGGAAGGAACGCCAGAGCTGTTGCATGCCATGTGCAAGGTCACCCAGCTGGAGCTGGTGTAGACGCTGAGGTCAGAATATCCTGGCTCTGTGCAGTCCAGTCCCACAGGCAACAGGTAGATGCTTCCCAAGAAGACAGGGAAGAGAACAAGAGGACAGGACTCATGCCTTTAGCACTTGGGACATCCCAGCACCCCACAGGCCGGCTTCAATCCCCCACAACAGCCCACCCCTCAAGGTGCAACAATAGGGTGACGCCCTATTCCCCTTCAGGGCCTTCCATCCCCCACGGCCCCTTCCTCAACTCACCTTGACTTTCCTGTCATCTGCTGTGGTCTCATCGAACTCGACTCCCAGCTTGAAGCTGATCTCTGTGTTCTTGAAGGTGCTTTGTGTTTTTATGATGACTGTGTCCCCATTCACTTCGATGATTGTGGTAGGCTTGGTCATATTGCCCACCTGCCTGGTAGCAAAACCGACACCTGAGGGCAGAGGGAAGGGTATGAGCATGAGCTGGAGCGAGAGGCGAAGTACAAGGGGCTCAGTGACCAACTCAGACCAGAATGTTGGGGAGGGAGAAGAGGCGGGTGAGAACCTTCAAAGACGTTACATAGCTTTTGTAATTCAGTTTTTCCCGTTAGCTCTGTGCAGTAAAGAGACATTACTGATTCCATGGGACATGAGAAACTTAATGGACAAGCGTGCCTCACAGCAAGTTAGTGGCAGAGCTGAGTGGAATAAGCTACTATTAAGTGCCTCCTGTGTGGTAAAAACCACATGTTTAAGTCTCTCTCAGTTCTTCCGGTCTCCCTGCAGGATTGATGCTAGTATCTCTACAGATGCAAAAACTGAGAGTGAGGTGAAGCCCAGGGTCACAAATCTGGGATTCAAATCCAGAATGTTTGACTGCAGAGCTCACTTTACTGCTCAGCTAAAAAAGGCTGGAGCCCAAGGCTCTCGTCCAGGCCACCTGAGCAGCTTTCCAAGCACAGGCTGAGGGAGAAAGAAAAGAAATGTGGACTTTGCCTTCTGGAACCTATGGACAAGGACTTTCTGCTTCTGAAAGTTTTTGCTCTGAGATGCACTGGTGCTCATTCCCCATAAATGATAACAAAGACATTTTCAAAACCTCTTATCCATAATCTAGGAGATAGGCAGGAGGGGGTGTTAGTCTCAGTGTTCAGTTTTAGGAGAGGCCTGAAGTGGTAGGCAGTCAGACCTCCAGTCCCCCCCTCCTGTGGGGACTCCCCTCTGGGCCTCAGCAAGTCTTCCCCAATGTTGCAAGAGAGCGTGGAACAAACAGCCCTGCAGGTCATGGTTTCCCTGATATGCCTTTCGCCTCCAATTTCCCCTTCGAACAGTCTCTGCTGAGCTGTTCTCCAAGAGCAGAGGCTTTGGTGAGGTGGTGGGTGGAAAGTCCCTGGATATGCCTGGCTACATGGGTGGTTTTACTTAATGTTTATAAAAGCTCTGAACAGTTGGCTTTATTATCCCCAATTTACAAACGAGGCTTTGAGAGTGAAGTACTGTCCAAAGTGAAAGGATGAGTGGTTTATCTAAATTTGAATTTAGGCTCCAAAACTGTTCACTGTTCCTCCTGGGCCATCCTGTCTCCCAGCATGCACTTCATCTAGGTCTGAGGCCGCCAAGTGTGCCTGAGATCACTGACACTAACTAGGCTGGGCCTCTTCGTCCTCTGAGAACTTTTGGTTTAACATAAAAGAGGCTCAGGCACCCTTTGCAGCTGTGCTGGCTGCCTGGCCACTGAGGGTTTGGCCTTGCCCCCTGTTATCAGGGGCTTCCCAGGTGGCACATGGTAAACAATTTGCCTGCTAATGCAGAAGATGCAAGAGATGGAGGTTCAATCCCTGGGTCAGGAAGATCCCCTGGAAAAGGAAATGGCAACCCACTCCAGTATTCTTGCCTGGAAAATCCCAAGGACAGAGGAGTCTGGTCGGCTACAGTCCATGGGGTCGCAGAGTCAGACACGACTGATCACGCACCTGTTATCAGAGTAAGTTAGGCTAGTCCCACTCCCCAGCACACAGCAGGACCTTGTCACTGTGCAAGGAGCTCTGTTTACTTAGGACCTACCCAGAGGTGTGGAGTGTTTGAGGAAGGAAGGCACTGTGGAGTCAGTGAGGGACTGAGCTAAGAACAAGTTACAGAATTAGGAGACCCGGGAAGAGATGGATTCCACTTAGAAATGAAGCTGAAGCTATTTACTGAGAGCTGAGGAGGGTCTTTTCTCCCCTTCGGCCTCTCATTTTTTCCATCTGTACAAACAGGATGGGTGGATTCTTAGACTTAATCCAAGTTGGGGCAAAATAAGGGAGCAAGGGTGGTAAGGATGGTGCAACTCACTTCAGGGACCTAGGTTTTCAGTTCTAATGTCTGCTAGGAGAGACTTTGGGGATTGGGGGTGTGGAGCTAGCTCTGGGCATCCCATCTTCCCTAAGAACTGCCCTGGGCCTCCTACTTCTCTTAAGAATTATTGCCTTCCTGGAGTCATTGGGTATAGTGCTTAGCATAGAGGGGCAGTTGAGCACTTTGGCCTCAAAAGTCAACACTTGTCCTTATTTCAGGGGTCAGGAACAGGTGGGAAGTGCCTGGGTTCCACCTTGGTTAACTACTGTAATCCAGCGGTCCCCTGGGAGGAAGGCATGGAACCTAGCTCAACCATCCAGTTTTCCCCATCCCAGCTTGGGGAACTGGGATAATCTCATAGTTGGAGATTCCAGAGAAGGGATATGACCTTCTCCCTCTAATCCATATCAGAAGGGGAAGGGCTGAGATCAATGATGAATTAAGCAGTTCTTACTACTCCCACCCCCAGGGCCTATAGTGGGAACTGCTCTGAGTTGTTGGGATTTAGAAATCTAGATATTCATATCAGCTCTGCTGTGGAACTGATTTGACAAGTTTCTACTCTTTCTGGATCTTGGCTTCTCCTTCTGTTGAACCAAGGCATGGGGATCTCTGGAGTCCTTCTCTGCAAGATTCTTTGAATCTTCATTCTCCTCCATCCTGGCACCACACCCTCCTAGGCCAACGACCCTCCCTGCTGTTACTAGGTCTTGGCTTTGCTTCAGGCCTCTTTGCTGTACCCCCTAACCAGATACTTCTCCAATGAGCAGTTATCCTTGGGCTGCAGCTGATGATGGGGCCTCTTGCCCTACCCTACCACTAGGCTGGTTGGTGAGAAAGGGCAACCTCCAGCAACAATCCTTTGCCCTAACTAACCCAACAAAGAGGAGCAGGGGTTCTTGCTAACTCTGCAGGCCCATCTTACCTCCTCCTCAAAGCCTGTTCACAGCTGTTCCCCCTTCCATCTTTCTCCTGGGGACTTACCTACTTTAGACCTTAGGACGCTTCCCATCCATTCTATTCCCTTTCACGGTTCAGTTTCCAGTTCCTAAACTGCCCATGCTTCTTTTCCTCCCTCCTCACCTTCAATCAGTGCTCCTCTTTTACCCACACCCCTACCTCCAGATCATAAGCCCTACTTCCTCGAAAGTGCCTCCCTGCCCCCACCACCCTCCATCAACCGACACAGCTGCCCCCTGGCGCCTCCTTGCCTGCGAATTTCTCTGACCAAGTTCAGATCGTTAAAGTCCCCTCCCAGCATTCCCTGGCGGTCCAGTGGTTGGGACTCCGCGCTTCCACTGCAGTGGGGCAACGTTCATCCTGGGTTGGGGAACCAAGATCCCACATGCGCCGCGGGGAGGCAAAAAAAAAAAAAGCCCCCTCCCAACAGGCCTCGCATGCCCTAGCCCAGGCTGCCACCTTCTCCGCGTCCCCTGGCTCCCCAACCTTGACCAGGAGGGATGCAGCAGGCATGCAGGATCTAGCCAGGGCTAGAGAACTGCTCCGATCGGGCACGCGGCCAGCCCTCCCCAGCACAGCATCCACCCCAAGCCCAGCATCCCGAGCCGTCCTCACCGAGTGACTTCATGTAGTCATCGAAATTCTTGCTGTCCACTAACTTCCAGGTACCCACGAAGGCGTCCACCATGGTGAAGCTGGGCTAGGTTGGGAAAGACGACAGAGAACGCGTACAAGGACTCTGGGACCAGCAGCTCCCAGCCCGCGCTGCCGCTTTAAAAGGCCCCTGTGTCACGTGACGGGGCGTGGCCCACACCCCCGCGCCCGAAATAGGAAGCCCCAAGCAGGCCCTTTCTCGTCCGGGGCTGGTCGCCCATCCCCCAATGCTCCCAGGGGCGAAGGGGCCCCGGTGGCACCCAGTTTGCCTACGTCAGCGCGGGTCCCGGGCTCCGTGTCCCTGCCCCGGGCTGGTAAGCCCTGCTCCCTTCCCTGGCCTCAAGGCGCTCTTCGGAATCTGAGAAGGAAGCAGTTGGGGGGGCACGGTGCCCGAGAGCTGGGGCGCAGGCCACCGACATCCGTACCCTGGTCCCTCCCGGAGCTTGGGGTCAGAACAGAGATGAGAAACCAGAGGAGAAAGGAAACTCCCCCTTGGGCATGATGCCCACGCCGGGAAAGCGCTGGCCGACTCTTGGCGGCGCAGGCATCATCTCGATCTTCATTTTACAGGTGAGGGGAGCCGAGACTCAGCGTAGGGCTGACAAGTTCGCAGGAAATAAGGAGACGGTGAGTGGGGAGTCCAGGTGGCGAGCCTGGTCTAGCTGGTCCCAGAGCCCGTGCTCTCCCACCGCTCCCCACTCTGCCCGATAGCGGGGAGAGGCACCGGGGTCAGCGTGTGCCCTCTGCTCGCCCCCGGCAAAAGCGTGACCCTGTCCGACGCGCCGCGTCTGCCCCACACGTGCTCGCCCCTCCCTGCGGAATGTCTACCGCGCGCCTTTCCTCCCAGCTGTCCAGCTCCCCCTCTACCCTGCCCGTGCGCCAGGCTTTTCTGACCTCTGCGCACAGCTCCGAGCCTTTGCTCCTGTCGGCCGTTGCCTCCTCACTCTCCTTCCGAAATTCCGTCCTTTCAGCCGGCTCTTCAAGACTCAAGGACAGCTCTGTTCTGCCTGACTGCCACTGGCTCCCAGCTGCCGTCCTTTCTCTGACCTTCCACCGGCAGGCAGCCTTCCACAGGCAGCCTGCACTTTCAGAGACTGGCCTTAATCTACCTTGTTCGACACTACAGTTTCCAAAGCACTTTTAATGATAAGATCCACCTTGTGTTGTTTATTGCATGCTGGGGGCTTTAAGTGCATTGTCTGATTGAACTTTTAAAACCAAGTTCCTGAAGTAGGTGTTATTGTTATCATCCCTTTTACAGAGGAGCAGACTTGAGGTTTAGAGGAACCCTTCCTTTTTTTAATCCAACAGTTATTAAAGCACCTACTTTGTGCCAGGCCCTGGGCTAGGCTCTGGAGAGACAACTGGGAACATGAAGGGAATGGTGCCCACCTGCACTTGAGCCAGCAGAGATCCGCAGGGTGGGGCCCAGGAGCCCTGGGATCCCTCCAGCTCTGCCACACACATACAGTGTGGCAGGCCACCTCCCTGGACCTCTGCTTCTGAATGTGGAAGTGGAGAACATCTGCCTCCCTTCCCCTAACGTTCTGGGAAGCAGGCCAGGGAGGAAGAGCCCTTTCTCCCCCAAGTTCTTGGTTCTGTTGGACAGGTCCACTTGCCAGAACTGAGCAGGCCTATTTCTGCCAAAGCTGCAGGGACCTGCCTCAGGGCTGGGCACAGAGCCCCAGTGACCTCACTGCCGGAGCAGGTGTAGGAGGAGGAGGGGATTGAGCTGGTTTCCAACTAAAGGTCACAACCTTTAGACACAGGGCCACCTCCTCTCTCAGAAACAGAGTGGCTGGAGAGCCAGGGACCAGAGCGCTCTCCCTACATGGTCCTTATGAAGCAGTGTTGGAGAGCTGGGGTGGGTGAGCAGCTCCTGGCAGATAGATCTGGGTTCCAGTTCTGATTTCAGTGGGTGCTAACTGTGTGGGTGTGGGCAATTCACTTAAGCCACACTGAGTCTCAGCTTCCTCTCAAAAATGGGAGAAATGACAGTGTTTACCACACCGAGGTGTAGGAGGCTCTTAAATGCTAAGCAGGGTAGACTGAATCAGTGTTCAATGCTGCTACTGTTATTATCATTATAGGATAATGATTATCTCCATGGTTAGTGCTGGACTGGACTTCTGAGACCTGCTCTCAGCTCTGCTCTGACCTGCCGGGCCACACAAGGCAGATTGTTTTGCTTCTCTGATCCTCAGTTTTCTTATTTATGAGACAAGATTAAAAACTGCTGTAGCTGTGAGGAGGGGGCTCTAGAGATCTTCAGAAGTCTTTTGCATCCTCTCGTGGGCCCTGTCTAAGCTGAACAGCACGGTGCTTAGAGAAACTAGACAAACCCCAGACCCTTTATTCTCGAAGCTCTACCCCCATCTTCACCCGCCCCGTGCCCCACCCTCAGACCTGGCTCACTGGAATTGACTCCCAAGCCACACCCTGTCTCCTTAACTTTTATTCTCCCTCCTAGGTGTGTGCAGCTTCTCATCCCTCTGATCACCTGCATCCTCCCCGCCCTCTTGTGCTCACTACACTGGGGGAAAGCGGCACAAGGGGAGGGAGTGTGTGAGCTCTGTCCCTTTTCCTGTCCCCCCCCCCCCGTTTTGTCGCCCTTGGTAAATCCAGATGTGGATTTAACATCTAGCAGGCAGCAGGAACCAGTCCCTGCCAAGAGCAGCGTCACCCCAGCCCTCGCCCTATAGTGATGTCACTGTTCTGTGTTTCCACAGCAACCACAGGCTGGAAAGATGGAGAAGAGGAGAGATGAGTAACCAGGAGAGAGCCAATGAGATGGGCTGGCAGCACCGGATGATCCGTGGGGCCATGGGAAGGCGGGCGACGGAGGCCTACTCAGCATCTTCAGCTGTTCCCTGGCCCTCCCTGCCATCTGGACGCCTCCGCTACGCTAGGGGATGTGCTGCTGGCACAGGAGAGATGCGAGAGGTAGAGGCCAAAGAAGCTGAGCTCGGAGGCTCCAGTGACCCAGGATATGGAGACCCTCCCTTTACCCCGTCAGGGCCTAAGTCTGTGGATGCTGACCACCCTCAGCCCACCCCCAATAACTGGGAATTTTCCTCTTTGGCTAGTTATGGTGGTGGGGTTCTCTGCCTCTGCCTGCCATGAAATCAAGTCTTAGACAACCTTTCCCTCCACACCCTCATACCCCTCCCTTGGTGCATGGTCTGTTCAGAAGCAGTATCTTTGGGAAGAGGCCTGGCTTCTAAATCCCAAGCCTGCCACTTACTAGCTAGAGACCCAGAACTAGTGCCTTCCCCCTTTTGAGTCTCCTTTCCTCCCAAATGGAGGGAGGCCATCTACTTTTCTGAATTGTCATGAGGATAGAAAGAAATAACAGATGGTAAGCCTCACACACCATGAATGGTGACCCCTCACCCCTTCTCCTTTCTGGGTCTCCTCCCCAGGGCAGTTGACCCAGCAGTGCTCAAGAATAAACCAAGGCTCTTTGAGACCCATAGGAGAGGATCCAAATATATCTATTTCTCTTCTCTGATGTCACTGGGTGCCTTCAGATGCTGCAGAGGAGTTTCCTCATCTCTCCCTTTCTGTCTTTCTCTAAATAAATTGAGCATTGCCTGTGCCCAGCACTGTGCTGGGCTCAGTGGGGACCCAGGGGGAACAGGAGAGCCACAGCTCTGCACTCCCTGAACTTACAGTGTGAGAGGGACAGCTGCCACAGTGGGAGGAATGGAGTGTTCTGTCACTAGGAAATCGCTTCCTTGTTCCCCTAGAGTTCTAGATACTGTGGGTCTGAGAGAACAAATGATGGCAGAAGACAGAGATTTACTCAACACTGCTTTGCTTTTGAGAAACTGCTGCCTGTGGCAGAGTGCTCCCTGGAAGGAGAACAATGGGTTTTCTTGTGGGAGGTTGGGTGGGGTGGGGTGGATGGGCTGCAGCTCCTGGTGGAGGGCAGTCACTCTTCCTTCTCAGAAACTGGCCGTCCTCCCTGTTGCTGGTAGAATCAGCCCAAACTCTTTTAGCCTTATCTCATTTGTCTCATAAGTCTAATTTATTACTTAAGTGTTGCTCTAGGGGGGATGCCTGGCAAATAGTAGGCGTGAATGAATGACTACTGAACACTGAGGGAGTGAGCATATGAACGCATGAGTGAGTGAGTGAATCTGTTTGCCTCCCCAGCTTTAGGGTCTCAGGAGTGAGACTCGCTTGCATTCCTCTCCTGCCCTTGTTATTTATCTACTAACCGTGGCCTCAGATCACCATCTCTCTGGGTCTCTTTCCCCATCTGCAAAAAGCAGGCCCCACCCAGCTGACCTCCCAAGGACTCTGGGAAGATAAGGTAGGATTGGGAATGCAATTACAAAGGTTAATTATTTCTCTTCTCAGCCTGCTTGGAGAGGCAGGCCCCACAGCGCCCATGCTGTGGCCCCTACACAGCAGCCCGTCTGCCCTTTTTGTGCCTTGAAGGGGCGCCATGTTTCTCGCTTGCTATCTGCCTAGAATACTCTTCCATCCCAGGCCCTGCTCTTTTTTATTTTATTTCCTAAGTTTTATTTATTTGGCTGCACCCAGTCTTAGTTGCAGCATTACAAAATCTTCAGTCTTCATTGTGGCCTGTGGGATCTTTTTTTTTAGTTGCGGCATGTGGGATCTAGTTCCCTGACCAGGGATTGAACCCAGGCCCCTGCATTGGGAGTGTGGAGTCTCAGCCACTGGGCCACCAAGGGAGTCCCAGGCTCTGCTCTTTTAGTTAATTCCTGTTCGCTTTTAAGCTTAATTTTCTTTGCCTCTAGGAAGCCCTAAAGCTCCCTGTCGTAGCACTTACCCTACTTTCATGCGATCCTTTTGCTTCAGAATCTGTCTTCCTCTTGGGGCTTTCCAGGTGGTGCTAGTGGTAAAGAACCCACCTGCCAATGCCAGAGACATGAGAGACTTGGGGTCGATCCCTGGATCAGGAAGATCCCTTGGAGGAGGGCACGGCAACCCACTCCAGTATTCTTGCCTAGAGAATCCCATGGACAGAGAGGTCTGACGGGATACAGTTCATACAGTCACAAAGAGTCGGACAGGACTGAAGCAACGAAGCACGAACACACACCGTCTTCCTATTAAGCCAGAAACCCTGTGAAGGCTCCCCGCTGTGCCCACAGGGCCTGGTGCAGGGACGGGCAGGGCTTTATAGAGTAGACAGACGATCTCTCTCCAGCAAAGAAAGCCACTTGTCCCCGTCAGTGTTCTCTCTGTTTGAAAAGCCCCCCTCCTACCCCCACCTCGTCTACTGCTCTCAGCTTTCTTCCTGCCAAAGTATCCCATCTCCTCTCCTCTTTCTTTTCTCATTCCATTCCTGAGGGCCATTTCCGGTGGAGAGTAGGGCCCCAAGTCTTCTCAAGGGAGAAGTGCCCTTTTGGACACATAGGTGTAGCCTGAGTCTCTTTGGGGACAGGGAGGCTCCCAGGAAATAAACCGGATCCCAGACTTGGGGCTGCTCCTGGCTCCTTCCCCAGATTACTCCTCTATCAGATGAAAAATGTGCCTCTGAAAAATTACAGATGATTAAGATTGGATTAAGTAAAGTACAATTAGGTAAGCCTAGTGCTTACAAACAGCACCTCACACCACCCTAAGTTCTGGGTCATGTCCGAGTGCCATGTGACCTGGCACCAAACAGGTGGTTCAATGGTCACTCCCTCGAGTGCACTTCATTTAGGAATAGCTTGCCCAAGATTCTGGGAAGTTTCAGCAGCTCCAGGAGGCCCAGGGAACCTGGTTGGTGCAGACGTGTGACCACTGTATTGCGTCCTTAGGTGAGGAGATCTGGCAGGCCATGGCAGGGGGCCTGGCAGGGAGTTGCCGTTGGCCTCGGGAGACTGGGGCCAAGCGTGTTACAGGAAGCAGATACAGAGCCAAGGCTGTCAGCCTGGCTGGGCCTTTTTTTAGGGGCCTGGGATCCTGGGATTGGCTGGGGGTCAGTGAAGGGCAGCACCCCTGGGCTCTGTAGTGAACAGAGACACTAGAGAGGAAAAGGAGAGAGCCTTTTGTCGGAAGGTCTGGGTTGGCTGGGGGACTACCAGGACCAGAGCCCGCAGTGAGAGGTTTCCCATTCTGGGGCGGGTGGTGGCAAGACTAAGAATTAGAAGGTTGGGATCAGAGGCAGAAGGGATGTCAGATGAGCACGTTAGTCTTCCCTGCACTGGGTCATCCAGTGCAGGGGTAAGATGAGCCCAGGGAGGCGTCAGGAGCCGAGGGCCAGCTCTCCATGTCGCCGTCTCTATTTGATGAACCAGTGTATGAACTGCCAGAGGCAGGGGGCTGGGTATGGAAAGACCACTGCCGGGCAGTTGAGACATGTCAGCTGTGTGAACTTGGCCGGTCAGTGTCTGTGCCTGTTTCCTTCTCTGTGTGATGGGGCTCATAATACCTACCTTTCAGGGTTGCTGGAAGGAGCAAATAAGACTGGGTGTTGAGAAGCTTTGTGTGCTGTAAACTGTGGTGCAGAAGATGACCGCTAAAGTCAGTGCAGCCTTACTAAGTGCTGAGCACTGGACTTAACAACTTTCTATCTTTCAGCTCTTACAACTCTCACGACGATTCAGGGATGTAGGTGCATTGTCTCCATCACCCGTTTACACGTGAGAGTGAGGATTTGGACCCAGGCATACTTTCTTTGGAGTTTGTATATTGTTGTTTGGTCGCTCAGTAGTGTCCGACTCTGCGACCCCATCAACTGCAGCACGCCAGGCTTCCCTGTCCTTCACCATCTCTCGGAGTTTGCTCAAACTCATGTCCATTGATTTGCTGATACCATTCAACCCAACCATCTCATCCTCTGTTGCTTCCTTCTCCTCCTGCCTTCAGTCTTTCTCAGCGTCAGGGTCTTTTCCAGTGAGTCAGCTCTTTGCATCAGGTGGCCAAAGTATTGGAGCTTCAGCATCAGAGTTTGTATGACTTAACTGCTATTCCACATCACCTTTCCCTGTGGCCATCTTTGCCCTGTCTCGCTCTGCAGCCTTGGGCCAGGCTTTTCCCTTCAGTGTCCCCAACTCCATGGCAGGACTTGGGCCAGGTGATCTCTTTAATCCTTCAACCTTTGGCAGTCAGTAGTTCAGGAAGGGAACTTCCAAGTGGGGAAGAGGGTGAGGTGGGGCTAGAGGGATGAAGGGACAAACTTTTCCAGAATCTCTGCCCCAACCCTGGCCCTCCTTAGTGGATGGACTGGTGGATTCCCCTTTGCCCTACAAGTTGTGGGGCCAAGGGAACAGGTGATGTTTAGCCCCAGCCTGAAATACTCGCTGGTCACTGAAGGGGGCGGTCACTGAAATCCAAGTGCCAGGATACCTGACAACAGGCAGGCAGAGCCCATCTGCCTCGGCTTGCAGACTCTAGAGGACAGCAGGGCCACAGCCCACTGGAGCCACACCTCTCTACCCACCCATCCTGGGCCCCCACCTCCTTACTCAGGGTCAGCCTATCTGGGCACCAGGCCTGGCCTGGGGCTTAGGATAGGGCTATTTCTAAGCGTCCTCTTTGTCTCCTTGGCCTGGGCCTTCAGCCAGCTCAGGGCACCCACACACACCACACACACACACACTTACACCCCGTATCCTTCTCTCTCGCACTCATTGAACTTGACTGCCACTGGCATGATGGCTAGGCCTGTACAGGTCACTGACAACCAACAGATATCCCAGACTTAACTCTCATTCTTGAGAGATGGGAGAAGTGGATGCATCTACAGATTATGACAATACAGAAAGACTGTCACTATTCTTTCGGGCTGTACACAGACCATGAGAGACCACAGGAGGGAGTCGCTCATTCTGCCAGTAGGGCCAGGGGAGGCTTCACATAGATGATATCCCACGATACCCTTTGGGCTGGGCCTTGATGAATACATCAGTGTCTTCTGGGTGGGGAAAGGAATTGGGAAAGCAGGAGACGTGGGGAGAGTTAAACAAGGGTGAGATTTTCCTGCTGATTGATCTGGGAAGGGAGGATAGCTTACGGCTAGGCAGGAGAAGGCCTTGCCCATCATGAAGGAAGTGGCTTTTCTTCTGAAGGAATGGGAAGCCACTGAAGGTTTGGGGGTAGGACAGCACGACGATCTGACTCATATTAAGGGAGGAGTTTTCTGGCACTCGTGTGAGGCTGTGGCAGCTGTCAGTCTGCTCACCCACGCCAGCAGACAGCCAGAAGGGGAGAAGCAGAGTGGACACGCCTCTCCTAATTAACGGTGCGACCTGACAGCTACACCATCTCCTCTCTCTGGGTTAGATGTTAGCCACGCATCCATGTGCAAGCGAGACTGAGAAACGTGGTCGTTATTCTGGACTGCCTGTTAGTCTAGAAACAGGAGATAATGGGTATCCGGGGGCCAGAGGTCTCTGACACAGTGGTTAACAGTCTTTGTCTGAAATCAGACTTCCTGAGTTTTTAGTCCTGCTTTGCCACTCACTGGCCATGTGGGCAGGTCACTTGCCTTCTCTGCGCCTCACCTGAGGGTTCAGTGAGCTAACACATGTCTTGGAGCAGAGCCTGGTACATAGTGAGGTCCCAGGGCTGTCTTTGGCTTCTGAGAGAAGCGAGTGTTTGGGGAATAGGTGCTGCCTGAGTCCCCTGGCAGAGCTGAGATCCCTCTGGGTCCTAGGAAAAGAAAGGTCAGTCTTGGAAGGAATTCAAGAATACGTACCCTTCAAGAAATTCAAGAAAAAGTACCCCTGGACCCAGGAGCTCCAGAGGCAGCCCAGCATGGAGTCCCACTCGCAGGAGTAGATCTGCCAGGACCGGGAGAAGGTAGGTAGTTTTGAGTCCAGGGCACTTGAAGCAGGGCTCATGGACTCTGCCTCATACTTGCTCTGTCACTCCAGGTTTCCAGCCATCTTTACCCTTCTCTGGACCTGGGTCTTTCCATTTGGAAGCTTATCCCTGCCTTCCTGCCGCTTGACTGTGAAGATGTCGGTCCTGGCTCTGGAATCTGGGTTGCACCTGCAGGGCTGAGCTCCTGGAGGGATGGGTGGCTGTGGATGACAGTGCGCCCCCTCCTGGGAAGTGGGGGCGTTGCAGTCCGGTCCTGCTGGGCCACTTGCCTGTCCTACCTCTTCCCTTGTTTGGCCTGTGCTCCTTTTCCCAGGCTACTGTCTGTGAAACAGGGTGGGATAAACGCTGATGTGGGAGGGAGAGGAGAAGAGCCTAGAAAGATTGGAGTGAGAGGGAGGAAGATACAGCAACTTCAGGAAAAAGGCAGAGTGGTAAGATTGAGGGCTCTTGGGCAGGGATGAGAAGCTTAGTATGAGTGGGGAGGTGTCTAGAGTTAGCTTTGGAGAGACTCCTGTTCCCCATATTCAGGCCCAGGTGCAGAGCTTGCTGAGGGCAGGCGCTGTGCCTCCCTGATCCCTCTGTCCTCTTCCAGGGCACCGATAGTCCCCCAGAGAAAACAGATCTGCTGTCAGAGTTCATTGGTTGACTCAGCAGCATCCTTGGCCGTCATGAAGCCCTCTATGCGCCCCCCAACCCCTGCTGCCCCAAACACACACACGCTTCCAGACTCTGCTTAGGGGAAAATCTGAAAGGCAGCCCTGGGAGGAAAGCATGCCCTGGAAGGCAGGAGATGGGGTCCCAGACAAGGCACCCTCTGCTCTGTGACCTGGGACAAACCACTTGCCTTTTGGAGTGGTCTCCCCATCTGAATAGCATGAGGAGGCAATGTGGTTTAAGAGCCATTTTACAACAGAGAACACGGCAAACACATTTTTAGGTAGAAGTCCAGGAGATGAAACAAGTAAAAGGGACCTGAACCGGTGGAAGCCGGGAAGGGGCCTGGTACATACTTGTGTTGTCCAGGGGGCTAGCGAGGCTGATGTAAAGAGTGCCAGGGTGGACACTTGGATCTCTGGGCCTGGCAGGGCTGGCTGCCCCACCCCTGCCTGTTCTTCCTGCAGCCTGGAGGTGGGGGCGGGGATGGTGGTGGGGAGGTGGGTGTCTAAGGTGTTTTGGCAAAGAAGAGGCAGAGCCCATCCCGGGTTACCTTTCTGTCCCAGCCCCACTCCCAAAGATAGAGTGTTCCCTGCCCCCCCTCCCCCGACCCCGAGTTCCTGTGCTGGAGGGAGGGATTTGGATTCCAGGGTCTCTGGATGCTTAACTGGATTTAGAGTCCCACGTAAGAGGATGAGAGGAGAAATGAAGGGGAGCCACAAGATTTGGTATCAGGAGCCTCCTGGTACCCCCAGTGGTGATCTGGAGCAACCATTGCCCCTCTCTGGGTCTCATTTTTCCCATCTGTCCAATGGATGAATGCAGTGATGTCCTTAAACCCTCCGTGACTGGAGGAAAGATGGGGGTGGGGCTGGAGATGGTGCTGTTGGCGCTGGGTTTCCCAAGAGAGATGGGATCCTGCTTGGAATTCAGAGGCAGGGATGGTGGGTGTGGCATCAGAGGCTTGGAGAGGGTGGGGTGGGGTGAGGTGGTCTGGCAGGAAGATTTACCCTGAGCCTGGGCTCTGCAACTAAACTGGTGTTTTATTTCTTCTCAGGGGCTTCCCTCATGGCCCAGTGGTAAAGAATCTACCTGCCATGCAAGAGACGTGGGTTCGATCCCTGGGTCAGAAAGATGTCCTGGAGAAGGAAATGGTAATCTACTCCAGTATTCTTGCCTGGGAAATCCCATGGACAGAGAAGCCTAATGGGCTACAGTCCATAGGGTCACAAGAGTCTGACACAAGTTAGCAACTAAGCCACTGCCACCACATTCCCTCTCAGGACCACACTTTCCCGGTCTAAGGGGACCGGGTGCTGTCAGATCCAGGAGTCAGTGACCGTCTAGGTCAGACTGGGCAGGGATTTGGAGCTGGCCTGGGGTCAGGGTCCCACTGTCCAGAGCCGAGAGTGGCTGTCACAGGCCATGGGAACCCAAGAGTCAGGTAAGATGCAACTATTGAAGAGAATTTCGGGGTTATAATATCAACTTTTTTGGGTTTCCAGAAGGGCAACCAGGGTCCCAGAATGAGTTGGGGACGAAGCCAGGCCCCAAACAGGGACTCCTGATCACCTGTTTCAGCTTCTCTCCATAAGAAGCCCTGATCAAGAGGTACAGAGCAACCTGGGAAGTGGGGAGACAGGCTCTTCCCTGATCTCTGGGGTGGGGGAGATGGGAAGGACAGAGGTGACACATCTGGAGATGATGGCACATAATGTTAGCCCAGCCAGCATGGCTTCTGCTTCTCTCTCCCTGGGACTGGTGATCTAAGTTCCATTGCCCTTCCTATCTTCCCGCAGGGGTGGGAGGAGGGGTGCTGTGGGACACTGAAGTTTTGCAGAGACAGAGGTGGGGGGTGAGTCTGGGCTGCGGGGTGTAGGGAGGAACTGGAGACAGGCTATTCCCTGTGTCTGGGCTGGGGTGGTTACCTCCTTGTTCAGTTCAGTTTCGTTGCTCAGTTGTGTCTGACTTTTTGTGACCCCATGGATTGCAACATGCCAGGCTCCCTATCTGTTGAGGTCCTTTAATGGACTGGAACCTGGTGGTCTGGAGTCGACGATAGGAAAGTAAAGGAGAGAAAGAGGCTGATATTCCTTGGTTTCTGATATTCCAGAAAGCCAATAAAGCCCCTGGCACGGGGCTTGCTCTGTTCATGAAGGCCTCAGGCGCCCTCTCGATGGGGTGAAGGCGTAGAGCACCTTCTCGAGAGGGTCTTAGAAGCCCGGGCAGGAAAGTGAACTCAGGGATCAACCTGAAAGAGAGAGAGAAAGACACACACACATGGGGACCAGTGCTCTGATGGAGCAAAGGTCTTTTAATCAACATGGTGTGGGCATATATGCCATCAAAGATAAAGATTAAAATTCCAGACTTACAAAACATAGGCAATCCATATTAGAGATTTGTGAACAATCACTTTTACTGTATGGTTCACAAGAAGGAGGAGGGTACTTATCACCATATAGAAACGCTAATGAAGGAAATGCCTGGATTCCTCAGTCCTGGGAGAGGCTTCAGGAATTAATAAGGAGCAGAGAATTCCTGACAGATCCAAAACAGCACACAGGAAGCCTCCTGTTAAATGCTTCCTGACACCTGTCCATCACTAACTCCTGGAGTTTACTCAAACTCATGTCCATTGAGTCAGTGATGCCATCCAACCATCTCATCCTCTGTCGTCTGCTCCTCCTCCTGCCTTCAATCTTTCCCAGCATCAGGGTCTTTTCCAATGAGTCAGTTCTTCACATCAGGTGGCCAAAGTATTGGAGTTTCAGCTTCAGCATCAGTCCTTCCAATGATTATTCAGGACCGATTTCCTTTAGGGTGGACTGGTTGGATCTCCTTGCAGTCCAAGGGACTCTCAAGAGTCTTCTCCAACACCACAGTTCAAAAGCATCAATTCTTCGGCTCTCAGCTTTCTTTATAGTCCAACTCTCACATCCATACATGACTATTGGGAAAACCATAGCTTTGACTAGAAGGACCCTTGTTGGCAAAGTAATGTCTTTGCTTTTTAATAGCTGTCTAGGTTGGTCATAACTTTCCTTCCAAGGAGTAAGTGTCTTTTAATTTCATGGCTGCAGTCACCATCTGCAGTGATTTTGGAGCCCAAAAAAATAAAGTCTGTCACTGTTTCCACTGTTTCCCCATCTATTTCCCGTGAAGCGATGGGACCAGATGCCATGATCTTAGTTTTCTGACTGTTGAGATTTGAGCCAACTATTTCACTCTCCTCTTTCACTTTCATCAAGAGGCTCTTTAGTTCTTCTTCACTTTCTGCCATAAGGGTGGTGTCATCTGCGTATCTGAGGTTATTGATATTTCTCCCAGCAATCTTGATTCCAGCTTGTGCTTCATCCAGCCCAGTGTTTCTCATGATGTACTTTGCATATAAGTTAAATAAGCAGAGTGACAATATACAGCCTTGACGTACTCCTTTCCCTATTTGGAACCAGTCTGTTGTTCCACATCCAGTTCTAACTGTTGCTTCCTGACCTGCATACAGAATTCTCAAGAGGCAGATCAGGTGGTCTGGTATTCCCATCTCTTTAAGAATTTTCCACAGTTTGTTGTGATCCACACAGTCAAAGGCTTTGGCATAGTCAATAAAGCAGATGTTTTTCTGGAACTGTCTTGCTTTTTCAATGATCCAGCAGGTGTTGGCAATTTGATCTCTGGTCCTCTGCCTTTTCTATGCATGAGCATCTGGAAGCTCACAGTTCACGTATTGTTGAGGCCTGGCTGGAGAATTTTGAGCATTACTTTACTAGTGTGTGAGATGAGTGCAATTGTGAGGTACTTTGGGCATTCTTTGGCATTGCCTTTCTTAGCGATTGAAATGAAAACTGACCTTTTCCAGTTCTGTGTCCACTGCTGAGTTTTCCAAATTTGCTGACATATTGAGTGCAGCACTTTCACAGCATCATCTTTTAGGATTTGGAATAGCTCAACTGGAATTCCATCACCTCCACTAGCTTTGTTCATAGTGATGCTTCCTAAGGCCCACTTGACTTCACATTTCAGGATGCCTGGCTCTAGGTGAGTGATCACACCATCGTGATTGTCTGGGTCATGAAGATCTTTTTTATAGTTCTTCTGTGTATTTCTGAAATTCTCACAAAGACCACCATTCTAGTCCCCAAGTCCAGAGGAAGAGACACCTCAGACACACACTCCTGGGACCAGGGACCTGAGACCCTTTGTTGCAGTGCTTATACCTGGACAAATGTCTCCTCAAACGACAAAATACAAACTATAAGAGACTAAAAATAACTGTGTACATGCACAGTTGGGGCAAATTATGAAAAACAAGATACAAAAATGCCAGAAACCCAGCCGCTACATCTGAGGTGTCAAGAGCAAAAATCAGGGTATTGTGCATAGTCCCTGCACACAGCACCACCAAGGTGGGTGAGCAGACCACCCAAGCCACCCCTCTGACCTGACCCATGAACCTACCCCTACCCTCACCCCATTTAAGGGACCAGCTTGCCCTCCTTCAGGGAGTGAGCAAGGGAACCTGTTTCTTGTTTTTGCTCCCTCTTGTTGCAGCACAAGTCCCAGTAAAACTTTGCCTGAATTTCTCATCTGGCCTCTTTATCAGTTGCTATAGATGACACAGTCCAGGAACCCGTCAGTAACTCAGCTGCATGTGACCTCACATACCTACCCAGACGCCTGCTCACATATCCCCAACCCTTGACTGGTGACATAATTGGTGGGGCCCAATGCAAAGTGGAGCCTGGTGGGCTGCAGTCCATGGGGTCGCGAAGAGTCGGACACGACTGAGCAACTTCACTTCCACTTTTCACTTTCATGCATTGGAGAAGGAAATGGCAACCCACTCCAATGTTCTTGCCTGGAGAATCCCAGGGACAGCGGAGCCTGGTGGGCTGCCGTCCATGGGGTCGCACAGAGTCAGACATGACTGAAGCGACTTAGCAGCAGCAGGAGCAATGCAAAGTGGCCCCCTTGTTTAAAAAGTTACTAAGAAAATTTAAAAAGAAAAATAAAATTAGTAAGAATTCCAAGCATTAAACCACAAGGGAGGCCCTTCTGAGTGCAGGGCCCTGTTGCGCTGCATAGGTCTCACACCTGGGAAGCTGGCTGCATGCCTAGACCCACCACCGCCGAGGCACACACACCTCTCCCTCCAGAAACACAGAAGAGCACCGGTGCCTGGGTTGTTGAGCTTCACACTGAGCCAGCGCCCCTCCCAGCTGGGTAGGTCCAGCCGCCCTTCATCTGGGCTGCATAGTTCTCCTACCCTTCCTACTCCACACAACTCCCCCCTGCACTTACCACTCTGCCTGCGGGCTTGGGGGTGAATGATAGGAGGGCAAAGCCAGCTCCTCTACCCATGCTGTGTGCCGGCCTGCAAGGGCACAGCTGATGTTGAAATGCCAGTAACAATAATACCTAACACTTGTTAAACATTTACCATGTGCTAGGCACTTCTAACACTTTATATTCACTCATTTAGTCCTCACAATTTGATGAGAGGTACGGTCATGTATCACCATTTTACATATAAGGCAATTCAGGCACAGAAAAGTTGAGTCACCTATCTGAGATCACTCAGCTAGTAAGGGTGCTGAGATTTTAGCCCAGGCTGTCTGCTCCAGAGAGCCTTCTCTGTCAGTGGTTGCCATGGTGCTGGACCAGGAATGTACCAGGCACTGTGGACCCAGGGCTCTTGGGGCCTCCTGTGAAATG
This sequence comes from Bos grunniens, assembly GCF_055505025.1. Taxonomy (NCBI): domain Eukaryota; kingdom Metazoa; phylum Chordata; class Mammalia; order Artiodactyla; family Bovidae; genus Bos; species Bos grunniens. The sequence continues at coordinate 14,762,010 of NC_141166.1, forward strand.
AAGAAAAAAGATTATGATGTAGCATCACCTTGACTGGGATCCATGGACAACCCCGGAAGCCCCGTGATGGTCACCAGGTTGCAGACACATAGAGATGACTGTCCTTATTCCAAGCTCACTATATAGAAGATGCCTGAGCTAGAGACTTACTCCTTTTCAAAATCTTGTTGCAAAGAAAAACATCATACATGTAATGAAGGCATTTTCACCGACAGAGGTGTCAGTTACATGCTTGGATCGTAGACCCCACGTGGCGGCCAATTAATCTAGAAGACTTTCTCACGAACTGGAATGAAGGGAAACCCGCCCTGCCAGTGAGTCCTGGGCATCCAACTGGCCTCCTTAAATATCACTTAGGAGTCTGCACAGCCCCTGCTCACGCTCCCCACTCAGTGTGGCCCTTGAGGCCCGGTCTGAAGCCTTGGCCCCGCCCATCCGTACCCCTGACCTTGACTGATTGGTCCAGGAATGCCTACACGCTCCAAGCCACCCAATCAGATCCTTTGAGAATTGTGGACCCGCCTGTCAATCCACTCAGGATGATCTCTGACTTAAGAACAGGTAAACTTGTAGACTACACCAGCTGCTTTCACCTTCACTGCTGTTTGCACAAAAGAAAAGATGCAGGAAGCTGTGTACAGGGGCAGAGAGGGATGAAGTAGCCTCCAAGGGATGAGTGGAGGGAAAGGGGAGCTGCCCCTTCTGCTAATGACCGCTTCCTCCCCTACGTTCATCCTTAGGATAACTCTTGCTGTCGTGTGAGTTAGCTTGAGAAATGGCTGTTACGTGCAGCCACATAGCCTTATTTAAGTTTAAACTGGAAAACGGCAAAGTACCACAAAGCCCCTGAACGTGTTGGTCTTATAGTCGTTGTTGAAGAGGACAGATCCCAAAGCCACAGAGCTACCCTATGTCCTGGGAGTGTCCCCAGTGGAAGCATGAAGTCATCTGTCTTTTGTCTTGAAAATGCTTCCCATTGTGGAGAGGGCTTCCCCAAGTGGAAATGAAGCCGAGTTCCTTTATCGAGTTTATGATTAATCTCTGTCCAAAACTTTATTCCCTTTCTTGTTCCCTCTGACGTCAATCCTGTGCTAATTGAACACTCATCAACCAGAGTCAGATGACTAAAACTGCTGTAGTCAATAACATTTTGTTAATGTACTACAGTTGTCATTACAAGATATGCTCATTAATGTACAAATTTAGGTTGTTTTTCCAGGGTAAGATGAGTCAACTGACCCCTACCTCCACCCCAGCTGTGGACCACCTGGTCGAATAATCATAAACTAGAGACATCTTGACTTCCGAAACTACAATTAAGAAATGCTACAGAACCGTCACTGAAAGTGAAAGTCGCTCAGTCATGTCTGACTCTGCGATCTCATGGACTATACAGTCTATGGAATTCTCCAGGCTAGAACAGTAGAGTGGGTAGCCTTTCCCTTTACAGAGGATCGTCCCAACCCAGAAATCCAATCCAGGTCTCCCACATTGGAGGTGGATTCTTTACCAGCTGAGGCACAAAGAACCTTCACTGGGCAATGATTAATCCCAGCCTCTTTGTTCTTCCGCTTTAAAAAGAATCCCTAACTCAAAGACCATGTTGGGGTGGATCTGAGTCTTGTCTCTCCCTCCTTCTTGATGCCCTGAAATAAACCCTTACTTTGCTGCAAACTTCCTCTGTCAGAGTTTGTCTTTCTGCATTGCTAGCACACCAGCCCTTTGCTCAGTTTCAGAAATGTGCTTTGCAAAGGATTTTATTAAACTTGGGCTGTCCAAGGGTGTGCCAGCACATATTTGACAACTGATTCTTCAGAAATCCAAGTGTATACATTATATACATATACACATATGTTTGTTATAAATTTTACTGATAAAATGGATGTGCAGAACATAATGTACAAATAGCACAATGTAGGAACTCTTGATTGTAAATTCCATGTAGTCAATTGATTCTCCAGGTTTTCATTTTTGCTGAACTTTTTTTTTTTAACTTTACAATATTGTATTGGTTTTGCCATATATCCACATGAATCCACCACAGGTATACACGTGTTCCCCATTCTGAACCCTCCTCCTTCATCCCTCCCCATACCATCCCTCTGGGTTGTCCCAGTGCACCAGCCCCAAGCATCCAGTATCGTGCATCGAACCTGGACTAGCAACTCATTTCATATATGATATTATACAAGTTTCAATGCCATTCTCCCAAATCATCCCACCCTCTCCCTCTCCACAGAGTCTGAAAGACTGTTCTATACATCAGTGTCTCTTTTGCTGTCTCGTATACAGGGTTATTGTTACCATCTTTCTAAATTCTATATATATGCGTTAGTATACTGTATTGGTGTTTTTCTTTCTGGCTTACTTCACTCTGTATAATAGGCTCCAGTTTCATCCACCTCATTAGAACTGATTCAAATGTATTCTTTTTAATGGCTGAGTAATACTCCATTGTGTATATGTACCACAATTGTGGAAAGAAACCAATTCTTTCTTACCCATTCATCTGTTGATGGACATCTAGATTGCTTCCATCTGGGTTGGTCCTAATTCTCCTCCAGTTTCAACTAAGGGACATACTCGAGCTGGCTTTTGTGGAGGGGGGTGCTCCTGGATATGGGGGCACATTTGGGTATGAGGAAGGAGCACTAGGCAACTCGGGACCTGTGGGAGGTGAGCCTTCACGAGGGGGTTCCTTTTCTTGGTTGCCTGTGCCTAACACCATTTGCCTAGTGGGCTCACTTTTAGGGCATACAACAATCCCATACTTAAGACAGAGTTCCTTCATATCTCTTAGTCGGAAGAAAATTTGGACATAGGGGATCTCTGTCCATTTCCCTTGTCTTTTGCAGAATAATTCTAATTGCAGGATGGTATTGTAATTTAAAGTTCCATCCTCAGGCCAGTGTTCCTTGTCCCCCAGTGGATACTGTGGCCACACAGTGGCACAAAAGAATTTCAAACGACTTCTCCTTAGAGCTAGAGAGTCGAACAGCTTCCAGTTATCAAGGATGCATCTCAAGGGCGTCTGCTGGGAAGTGGATTGGTTATTTCCCATCTTAACGGGAGGTCTTCTGGAATCTGAGACTGGGCCATGTGAGCTTTCTGCTGAGTTCGTTTTTCGCCGTCCTGGTTTCCAGCACGATGGGCCTTCCCCTGTGCTGGGTTTCTTCACCTTCTGCTTCTAGCGCGGGAGCTTTGCTGAGTTGGGCTCCTGCTGTGCTTGGCCTCTTCCGTGCAGAGGTTGTTTCAGCCAGGTTAAATCCGAGTCACGGCACCATAGATGTCATGCGAGTGTATGTTCCTCGGTTCTTTCTCTCATCACAACAAAGAATTGGAGCGACAGACATTAAAGTCCTCGGCACGTCACAGCTCTCGGGTCTTGGACAAACCGTGTTATAGCTCTTAGGCAAATCAGTGTTACAGCTCTATTTTATTTAGAAGATAGCAGGAGAATCCATTCTCGAAGTGTGAGGGCATGCCAACCCAAAGACTTGAAGAGAAGAGAGTGGAGGAGCGCGCGGGGAGGGAGAGAGAGAGTGAGAGTGAGACACAGAGAGAGAGAGAGAGAGCTGAACTCTTGTATGTCTAGTTAATCTGTGGTTGCAATTCAACCACAGTTTGAAATGGAGTTGCATTTTAGTCTGCGGGGCTAACTGTCCTCCCAATAAATTTATTGTCATTAAATCTGATATGTGATCTACTGTTACACTACTCTCTCTCAGTCCCCTCTAAATACATTCATTAAACTGAGACCTCTTTCAGCTTCAGCACTTTTGTTAATATTTTGCCCATCACTTTCTTTAATCCAGAAAGTCAACAAAACAGCAAATCAAGTCCCAATTTATAACATTTGCCAATTCCCACTGTGGCCAATTTCAAGTTACCAATGTAATGAATCACCAAGCTGACTTGGAAAGAGGTGTGCGGAAGTACATCTTTATGCCAGAGTTCCGCTATTTAGCTACAGTGGATGCAGATAACCTTAAAAGCATAGTAAAGTGTAGTAAAATCATTAGGAAGTCATGAGTTTTGAGTATTACCTTTATTTTAACATTTCTTCTTTTTAACTGAATTGTAGTTGATTTACCATGTGTTAATTTCTTCCATGCTGCAAAGTGATTCAATTATATATATTCTTGTTCATTCTGGTATATCCCAGGATATTGAATATAGCTCCCTTTGCTATACAAAAGGACCTTGTTGTTTATCTGTATTTTAATATCTCTTAATTGTAAATTCATATCATTTAATTTTTTAAGACAATGACTCTTCAACAACCTGAAATTGCAGAATTCCCAAAACTCTAGCAGCTGACTCCTGTGAGCTGGTGTGAGCCAGCTGGGTGTGCTGCTTTTCTTGTCGCATCCAAACACATCCCATGGGACATTGCCAATAAAAGAGGCCCCATGACTAGAGAGACTGTGGTGAAGCTGTTTACCCTGGAAAATCTGAGCTGGCTTGTGCCTTGGAGCAGAGGAAGAAACTTGAAGCAATGACTCTGTCAAATTCAAGGCCACATAGACACAGCCAGTTTGGCTTGGCCATTTTGAGTCCTTCATATCAAAATATGAGGTTTCTCTTTTATTATTAAGGCTCACCAGACATCTCTGACCCTTGACCTCAGCCCCTCTCTGCATCCCACTCTGTGTCTGAGACTCACTTCATTTGTCACAGTCTGTTGATATCTATTTTCAACTTAGGCACCCAGAGAAGAAGCCCTTTTTGTTAGATTTTTCTGTCTCCATCAACAACTTGCTTGTCCCTCTTTCCCAGGTAAAAGCAGAATTTTCACTAAGATCACTATCTTTGCACAAGCCAATGTGAGAGGAAAAATTGTTTAATTTTAGAAGAATTCAGCACCTGTTTTACTCATCCTCACCTTTCAAAACCCTACTCACATGTTACCTCCCTTCTGATGTTTCATTTTCCAACACTGCTATGGCTATGACTTGTCCATAATCTTATCGTCCCTGTTCAGACAAGAGTGCGAATGTTTGTTTACTAATCAGTGCCCCTGACTTGGCTGTGAATTTTTCCTCAAGCACAAGGATTGTGTCTGTTTTGTATGCTATCATATGACCAGTGACCAGTACAGGGTCTGGTCCTAGGTGTGGGTTTTTTCAGTAAATATAAAACCTGAATATATATTCAATGCCATGTGACCCTCTATAAGCCCTGGGGGATAATTTTGACCTAGTCCTTCCTTCAAGGAAGCTCTCCTTGTGGCCCCTTGCTCCTCCTCTTAATCTCCCTAAACACATATTTCCCACTTAGATCCCTAAATGTCAGAGCCAGAGAGGTCCTGAGACCATGTGGTCCCATCAGCTTGTTGTGCAGATGGGGAAACTGAAACCCAGGGAAGTGCAGGCAATTGCCTGAGCTCACATGGCTCATTAAGAGTTTCCCAGGTGGTGCTGGTGCTAAAGAACCCGCCTGCCAATGCAGGAGACATAAGAGAAACGGGTTCAGTAGAGTTCAATCCCTGGGTGAGGAAAACCCCCTGGAAGAGGGCATGGCAACCCACAGCAGTATTCTAGCTTGGAGAATCCCAGGGACAGAGGAGCCTGGTGGGCTATGGTCCATAGGATCGCAAAGAGTCAGACACGACTGAAGCGACTTAGCACACACACACACACACAGCTCCTTAGAAGGATGGAAACCAAGCCTTATGCTTCCCAGATCAGGCTTCTTCCTGTAACTCTTGTCCTTAGAGAAGCAGGCTTAGAGAAAGGAAGGTGAGTACAAGCTCACACAGCGATTGAGGAGCAGAACCAGGGCGTGGGAATTCTCCTGCCCCATCCAGATCTCCTTTGGACCTTTCCCTTCCTCTGAGGCTTGACAGTGAGACTTGTGGGTGCCGCCTCTACCTACTCAAGGTCAGGGATCAAGACTGGGGAGGGGCGATTCTGCAGGTTCTCACCTAGGAACTGATGGAAGCATGCATCAGTTTGTCCACTAGGGGGCAATAGAGAGCCCAACTAGAATTGCTGTCAGCTCTCTGAGCCTCCAGCCAAGGTTCTTGTGTACTTGGGCCCAGTGGGAAAACTGAGGCCCTGGGCGGAGAGAGACTTGCAGAGGTCACTCTGAGCGCCAGAGGCAGAGCTGGCACTTGATCCAGGCTTCCTGAGACCAGTCAGGTGCCTTCCCTGGGCAGCTGACTGGGGCCTGGAGGGGGCAAGTCTTCTCTGCCCTTTTGCTGACCACTCAGACCAGGCTGTGCTGCGCCACACCCCCCAAGTGGCATGACATTGCACATACTCCCTGCAACACACTGGCCAGGGCTGAGTCACACTCTGCTTCTTTCCTGTTCTGTACGGCCCGCGCCCCTCCCCCCCCTCCGCCCCGCCCCACTGCCTCCTGTCACTAGCACAGGTCTGTGTGGTTTAGAAAACATTGTCACTCTCTGCTTACCCAGGGTGGGCCTGGGGTTAGGTGAAGTGGATTCCGGTCAGATCAGCCACTCAACCCCAGACCAGGTTTGTTTTGTTGCAAGTCTTTTGGGGTCTTAGTTTCCTTATCTGTCAGGCAGAGAATATAGTAGTTCTGATCTCTCAGGGGTTTTGAGAGGCTTAGATGAGATAGCACATAAAGTTTTTCCAGGCTTTTTATCAAGCCTGAAAACTGAATAGCATCTGGGAGGAACTGCCTCCCCCTTACAGATGACAGACCCAGAGAGGTCAGTGAGCCACAATGATGCAACTTCCTAGCTGAGGGCCAGGTATGGTTGCCAGGCCAGGACTCAAGGGTGTGAGAAGTAGAACTTTCTCTCTCGTTAGCCCAGGGGTGTGTCTGAGTTGGTGTCAGGGAGAGGAATGTACATAGAGCTAAGGCTTGGGTAGGCCCGTGGGTCTTCCAGCCATGAGTCTGCATGGGTCGCCTTGGTGCTTTTGGGGGCCAACACCCCTCTCCACTTCTTCTGTGGAGGGCACAGAATCATTCTGCCGAGTTGGGGTCACACTGTGGTCTGGGAGTCCTGGTAGGTCCTCCTTTGGGCTCCGGCTGCCACCTGCAGGGATCTCTCAGCACCCACGATGTCTCTGCTCTCATCACTCTGTCCATCCTTCCTCTCATTCTAGCCTTGGGAGGCCTTTAGTCTGCTTAACAGCCTCTCTTGCATGGGGAGTGGGGAGAATAGGAAAAGGGAAAATATTAAGAGAGAAACAAAGAGATCAGTTACATCAAAACCTATTGCTGAAATGGCTTTTCTGTACAAAGCACGGTTCTGGGCCCTGGGGTTGCAGCTATGAGCAAGCCAGACACAGGCTCTCCTCTCAGGGGGAGTTGGGGCGGGCAAACGGTGATGGTCACAAGGGCTACCATTTATGGAATCCTGCTGTGTGCCTGTGCCATCTCACTCCTCCCAACAACATAATGACATAAGTGTTACTATTATCCCCATTTTATAGGTGAGGAAATAGAAGCAGAGAGGTTCAGAAACTTGCCCCAGCTAGTAGATAATAGTGGGGAGGATTCTGAGCCTGGCAGTCTGAAAATTAAACAAGGTCATGGAGTGGAGAAGGGCTGGTCATGGGTCCAGCTGGAGTGGACCCTTCCAACGTTCCAGAGTGAGGAGGTGGAGTTTGAGACAAGACCCCACTAATGATAAGAAGCAGGCAAGCCTGGATCTAGGGGATGAATGCTCCAGGCAGAGAGAACAGCAAGTCCAAAGGCTCTGAGGCGAGAATGAACTTGACTCATCAAGGGCCGGAAAGAAAGTCACTGTGGCTGGGAGGTCAGGAGGGGAGGGGAGGAGTAGACGGACCCAGATTAGCAATATTAAACTCTGTGGGGCGGAGGCGGGTTGCAGCTATCTGGGCCTCTTCTCTTGAACTTGGCAGGACCAAGTCCTATGCCCATAAACTCCAAGAGGTCATTATCTCCTGTCCCTGCAGGCAGCTGGGACTCCCCTGCCAAGGCTTCTTCTGACCTCTCACTAGTCCTGGGACCCTGAGAACTATCTAGCTGCCAAGGGTGGGCTGGAGTGGGGGGCCTGGGGCCCTGAGAAGCCTTGTTGCTGCTAGGGCACCAGGCAGGAGGTGCAGAGCCCTGAGTCAAAGCCCTGACGTCTGTCCCAGTGGTGGCAAAGGCGTTTCAATTGGAGTCACTAAGATCACTGAGCCTTGATGGCCTAGATTTGAGCCACGCTGTCCCCACCGGCTCCCCTCGACTTCCTGGCCTGACCTCTCCAACCACCCATGACAGGAGAGGCCCCTCTGGAGGCACTATTTAGCACCCCTCTTCTGGATTCCAGGGCTTTCTCCCTGCCCCCAGTCAGGGAAAGAGCTTCTTTCAGAGAGCAGCCATTGCCTCCCTCTCTTCCCCCCAGAATCCTGGGGTTCAGCTGAGACCAGTGCAACCACGTTTCCCAGGGCCTCCTGGTCCTTCCTGCCCTCTGGAAATTTTCACCCATGGCTGCCTTTGCCCACGCTGTCCCCTTGCTTGGAATGTTCTTTCGACTTCTGTTTACACTGAAAATTCCTCCTACCTTATTCCTCAAGGTATAATAGGTGAATTTCTTTCTTTCTTCATTCGTTCGTTCCTTCTTTTCATTCTTTCTCTCTCCTCCTTTTCTTTCCCCCTTCCTTCCTTTCTTCCTGTGATTCATTCATTTTATTCATGCATTTTGAGTAGTCATTCATTCAGCTTCCACCAGGCACTAGGGCACGGAGAGGGTAGGACAGAGTCTGAGGTCAAAGAGTGTATTAACCTGTGTGAGAGGCGGAAGGTAAACAAGAAAGACAGACTACATAATGGACAGGTCCCCGTGCAAAATAAACATGTGAGACCCTTTGTTAAAAAAATCATTCAGAATTTCAAAGTGGTGACAGCAGAGCATTAAACCAATTGAGAGGCCCTTCCAAACCAGGGGGTTCTTCTTCAGAGGTTGTGTGCCCAGGAAGGTGACCCCAAGAACTAGTGATTCCATCAGACTGTGACGGAATTCACAGATTCCATCCCTGAATCCATCAGTGATTCCATGCAGTGGGCAGGTGAGCCTGGGCGTTATCCAGGAGGAGGTGTTGTCCACAAATGGCCAAAAGCAGCAGAGAAATGGAAGGACTCTTGGGTACAAGATTTCTTTTTGGGGTGCTGAAAATGTTCTGGGGTTAGATAGTGGTGGTGATTGTACTAAAACCCGCTGATTTGTCACTTTAAAACAAGTGGATTTTACGGTACGTGGAATATATCTCAATAAAGCTGGTTGTTTTGTTTTTTAATCATGAATATAATAGGGTGAAGAATTAGGGTGACCAGCTGTCCCAGTTTGCTCAGAACTAAATATTTTCCTGGGACAAGAGACTTTCAGTGGGAAAACCAGAAAAGTCCCAAGCAAAACAGGACAAGTTGGTCACTCTGCGTAGAATACAAACTTTACATTTATTTGAATGATCAAATGCGAGAATTTAAAGACATTTCCTGAGAGGTAAATCAGGGGAAAGTTTAAGGTGCACTGACCTAAACGTCTAACTACAGGAGGTAAATCCATCCATTCATCCAGTTCGTTCATCCTTTCATTCATTCATTCCCCAGTGACGTGTAAAGGTTTTTGTCTTTTCATTCACTGCTGTGGTCTGAGGAACCAGGACTCTGCCTGGCACACAGCCCATGAATGTTTGGTAAGGGGAGCTGTATGCTAGGTGCCAGTGGTCCATTCGTTCCTCTTGTCCTAGGGCTTCAACTGCCTCATGGCTAGTTTTATAAGCAGACAAATAAGACACAAGTGAAGGGGACTTCCCTGGTGGCCCAGTGGCTAAGACTCCAAGCTCCCAATGCAGGGGGCCTGGGTTTGATCCCTGGTCAGGGAACTAGGTCCCATATGCTGCAACTACGACCAGGTGCAACCAAATAGATAGATAGATACATTAAATGCATTTTAAAGGACACTAGTGAGCAGATAAGGGAATAAGATAATTTCAGATAGTAAGACACGTCATGAAGAAAATAAGGTGATTGAGTAAAGGGCCACTTTAAGCTGAGTGGTCCTAGGAGCCTTGCTGAGGAGGCGGCTTCTGAGTGAAGGACACCCACTGACAGAGCCACTCTCAGTGTTGTTAAGAAAACATCCTTTCTTTGAAAAAATAACAACAATGAATCAACTTTTTATTTCACTGACCAGAACTTCGGATTCTCTCTGATGCTGCATTTAAAATCTTGAGAGTCCCCCCAAATAGCATCCAGGCTTCCTGTATCCAGAGGCAGGGGCCCAGGGGAAAGCGTGTCAGGGCCCAGGCAGCGGCCAACATTCCTGAGCACGTCTGTGTCATTTTTAACTGAAATGCCCTTAAGCTCTCCATCCTGAAACTTTTCTCAGTGACATCTGTGGCAGAAATACACTCATCTCTTTTGAGGGTATACACAGCTCCATGGGAGTAAGGGGTGGCCATTACACAGGTGCCAGCCAAACTTCTTATTCAGCCAGAAACTAGGCTTCTGGCTCACTTTCATAGCAGGGAGATGAGCACAACTGTGGTGAGCGTCCTGGCTCTTCTACAAGGTGAGCTGGGCTGAATGTGAGCGCTGCCCATGATAGAGCTGAATTTGACTCTATAAAAAAAAAAATATTTATAAAGTTGCTCCTATCTCTATGAGTAGTCTATGAGCTGCTTCCAAGAACCCAGGGGTGCCCACATCTCATACCCCATCCAGACATGGCCAGTTCCTCATGCATAGCTACATGTGAAGCAAAGAAACCGTCTGTTGAGACTTCCCTGGTGCTCTGGTGGTTGAGATTCTGTGCTTCCAACACGAGGTGCATGGGTTCAATTCCTGGGCAGGGGGCTGAGATCCCACATGCTGTGCAGTGTGGCCAGAACAAACAAGCAAAAAAAGTCTGGCTTAAAAAATAAATCTTTTTTATTTAAAAAAACAAAACAAAACACCTTTTGCTGACTTTGGGGGGTGGGAATTGGGCCTGGGAGAGATGCGGAATGGACTTTTTATTCCCCCTGGAAAAAAAAAAAAAACCTATGTGTATACCCGTACACATACATATCCATGTTCAAGGATGTTTTTCTTCCAGGACTACAGGACCCCAGAATCCAGCCCTCCCCCAGTCTGAGAGATGATGCCTATTAACTGCACAGATCTGGCATGTGAACGTACTGTATAGGACTTCCCTGGTGGCTCAGTGGTAAAGAATCCGCCTGCCAGTGCAGGGGACACAGGTTCAATCCCTGGTCCAGGAAGATCCCACATGTGGCAGGGTAACTAAACCCATGAACCACAACTACTGAGCCTGTGCTCTAGAGCCTGGGAGCCTCAACAACGAGCCCATGTGCCACAACTGCTGGAGCCTGTGTGCCAAGAGCCTGTGCTCTGAAGCAGAAGAAATCATTGCAATGAGAAGCCTGTGCACTGAAACTGGTGTGCAGCTCACAGCACCTGGAGAAGGCCTGCACACAGCAATGAAGGCCCAGCACAGCCATGAACAAATAAATCATAAAACAAAAACGAAACCCACATACTATATGAGGCTCTTGTGTTGTCTCACAAGCTGAGAGGATAGGGGCAAAGGGAGTGGATACTCATAGGGGATTTGCTTTCTGTCTAAAATCCAGTCTACCTGGCAACACTCTTAGGAGAGGCTCTGTGGGCAGGATATGGTGGGTGACCTGGTGGTCCCAGCCCCCTGCAGTAAGAAGGGAGTGACTGAGCAGGGACCAAGCAGCATCGCTCACAAAGTCTCTGTGGGCTCAGCTTCTAAACACCTTGGAAAGGCCTGGGTGAGCAGGCTTCACTGACTGAGGCCAGGAAGGGGGCCCTGTGTGGGGAGAACACTAGCCCAGTGACGCCCTGGGAGTGTGCAGCTGTGTTGGGGACACGGCTTGCACTCTTGGTGTCCACAAGGGAAACAATCGCTTCTCATCACCAGAGACAAAGACTTCTGTCTGCTGAGGATGCCAAGCCAGGGAGGTAGGAAGGTGGGCAGAGGCACCGCAGCCGATCTGTGACGCTGGCTTGGGACGGGGGGATCCCACAGTGAAAGTCTGCTGTCCTCACTGCGTGAACACGGACTCCCTCGCTAGATTAACGGGAAATACAAAAGTTACCAAGTATCATGACTACTTTGAGCTTTCTTTTTGTAATAGCTCAAAACTGACCTTTGGCCAAAATTAAACCACAGTGAGCACATCATAAATCTCAACTATTACTGTGTTGGCTTCTAACACTGCTTGAAGCAAGGCTTCAAATGCTATTCAGAATGATGTGAGTTACCAATAAATGAAAAATAGTTAAAAGAAAAGAAACATGGAGTCCTTGTGGGGAGAGGCAGCAATACAGGTGACCCGTCCAGAGTGAGCTCGGTCTGGATTCAGAACCATCTGCTGAGCAAGGTCCCGGATCTTGATGCAGAAGTCTTTGTTTCCTCTGACAGCTTTTGTGCCACAGCCCGGGACCCTGTAGACACAACGTGATCGGCTCATACTTGTAGAACTTGCTGCCAACGAGTGTCTCATTTTCAGCCAGTGCCCACAGGTCAACAGCACCTGTGCTGGAAGCCACTAGGATACCTCTGGCTCTGATGGTATCAAGTGAGGTCAGCCTCTCTGGCCTCTGTCTGGATTCCAGTGGAGTAGAAACCTTCCTTGGGGGCAGCACAAAGGTCCATAAATGGCCAGAGGGAGCCAGCCCAGCAGCTGGCTGCTCAAGCTGGAAACTAAAGCTGCAAACTGGAGCAGGAACACCTGATCTGACCAGTACCTCACAGCCTCCAATGGATGCTCCATACAGGTGGACACATTAAGGGGAAGATTCCAGTCCCAGGCCGCCAGGGGCACAAGGCTGGGTAAAGTTTCCTTCAGCAACTCCATATTTCCAACCTAGCCCCCAACTGGAGGACTGCCAGAAATTCAGCTCCGCCAGACCCCACGTGGTCCCTCCCCAAGAAAACATCTTAATGACCAGGAAAATGCTCATGGTGAAATGGTACATGAAAAAGTCAGGACACAAAACTATTCATGTCGTGAGTGCTGACCTTTTTTTAAAATTGTGTTTAAGTGTTATTAGCGCTTAGAATAAGATATATTACCTTCAAACAGACACTTGCACCCTTGTGTTCAATGCGGCACTATTCACAATAGCCAAGACAGGGAAACAACCTCAATGCCCATCCACAGATGAATGGATAAAGAAGAGGTGGTGCACATATACAATAGAATACTACTCAGCCATGAAAAGGATGAAATGATGCCATCTGCAGCAACATGGATTCAGCTAGAGGGTATCATACTAAGCAAAGTCAGTCAGAAAGAGAAAGACAAATATCATATGATATCACTCATCTGTGGACTCTAAAATATGACAGAACCGAACTTACCTGTGAAACAGAAATAGACTCGCAGACGCGCAGAGTGGACTCGTTGCCAAGGAGGAAGGGGATGGGAGAGGAAGGCATCGGGAGCTCGGGATTAGCAGATGCAGCCTAGTATATACAGAGTGGGTAAGAAACAAGATCCTACTGTATAGAACAGCTCCTCTGTCCATGGGATTCTCCAGCCAAGAGTACTGGAGTGGGTTGCCATACCCTCCTCCAGGAGATCTTCCCCAGCCAGGGAGCGAACTCATATCTCTTAAGTCTCATGAATTGACAGGCAGGTTCTCTACCACTAGCTCCACCTGGGAAGCCTGTATAGTATTGGGAACTATATTCAGTATCCTGTGATAAACCATAATGGAAAAGAACGTGAAAAAGAATGTGTATATATATATATATATATATATATGTATAACTGGATCACTTTGCTGTGCAGCAGAAATTAACTGTAAATCAACTATACTTCAATAAGATAAATTTAAAGAAAGAATAAGATACATTAAAGCATGTTGAAGGTGGGAGACCACAGGTGATTTATTTTTTTTCAAGTATTCCTGTATTTTCCAAATTTTCTGAAATTCATGTATTCAGCCTGGGTCATGCCCTGCCTGACACAAATCTGGGAGATGGGATCCTGGGGTGAAACAAACAGATGAGGTCCCTCTTTGCTATGGGACAGGGATATTTTATAACTGGGAGGAAAAAGCCTGGAGTGAAGGAGGAAAGTTTTTTTTTTTTTTTAAATGGAAGAAATTGCACTGGAAGGGGTGCCAAAGAGCCAGCTGGAAGCTGGAGTCAGGTTTAGGAGGTGGAACGGGCAGCTGGGGGTGGGGTGGGGGTGAGAGTGGGGCTTGCCTGGGAAGGAGCAGAAAGTCAGGGGGCGTCTCTCAACACTCGCCCATTGAGTGCACGTGTGTAAGCTCCTTCCACATCTCAGCCTTGGTTCCCCCACTTGTTAAATAAGGGCAGACCCCAGAAGTGTTTTTTTGTTTGTTTTAAATAACTCTTTGCTGCACTCTCTCCCCAGCCCCTGGAAGCTCTCATTCTATGTCTTTCTGACTTCGACTACTCTAGGGACCTCATGTAAGTGGAACCGTATACCATTTGTTCTCTGCGTCTATTTCATTTAGCACGATGTCCTCGAGGTTCATCCATGTTGCAGCATGTGTCAGAATTTCCTTCCTTTCAGAGACTGAATAATATTCCACTGTATGTATTTCTACACGTTAGGTGATTCTGAGTTTCCTTCAGCTCCAACATCGCAGGATTCCCAGTTCCAAGCGCCTGTCCTTGCCGGAGCTGATGGCTGCCTGTGGGTGAGGCCCCTGGCTTCAGGCAGACTTTCCCTCTTGCCTGTGTCACTAGGCAGCTGGGGGGTGGCCCTGAGAATGAAAGGCTTTGACTAAATACCTGTTGCCTTCTCTCTGGGGTTTCAGGAGCCGGGTCAGGGCCTGGGGCAAGGCAGGGGAGCTAATGATGGCCTACCAGAGGCTTGGTCGTCCGGATGAACCAGACCCTGCGCCATGGCCTGTCCTGATTACAGGGCACCCTCTGCTTCCCCTCCCCAGGGCCAGGCCTGGCCTCAAAGCAGCTTCTGCATGCCCAGCTGTTCCGGAGCAGCTGCAGAGACAGGCAGGCTGAGGAATCTAGGGTAGCAGCTGCCAGAATGCGCTGGCTTTGGGGCCAGAACAACAGATACAAGTCACGGTGAAGCCAGCTGGCTTATGAATGGTTCTCATCTGGTGTGACTAGTAGTAAGAGCTGCTATTGCCTGAAGTTGTGTGTGTGTGTGTGATTTTGGCTGCAGTAGGTCTTCACTGCAGCGCACAGGCTCTTCGTTGTGACATGCAGGGGCTTCTTTAGTTGTGGCGTGCAGGATTTAGAACGTGTGGGCTTAGTTGCCCCATGGCATGTGGGATCTTGGTTCCCCAACCAGGGATTGAACCCACATCCCCTGCCTTGGGAGGCAGATTCTTAACCACTGGACCATCATCTCTCTACCCCTCCACCCATGCATCTGAAGTCCCTGCCTGAAGTTTTAATCTGTTCATCACATGTCAAGCACTGGCCATGACTTATTTCATTTAACCTCACACAGCCCTAGGAGGTTGATACTGTTAACCCCCTTTTACAGAGGAGCAAGCTGAAGCTTGGAGAGCCAAGCACAGCTGGTAAGTGGTCCAGCCTTGTTCTATGCTGGAGCCTGATCTCTTAACCCCTGATTCTGCGATTGGGTGGGACTTCCTTTAGCTCCTTGGTGGAAGGGAAATGAAGGGGTCCATTGGCTGGGTACCTATTTGCCATCCCTGCATATTGATTGGGGCAACAACTCTCATTGCTGCTTGAGGTTCTGCTTCCAAACAAGTGAAAGCCACTGCTGTAGTTCACCTAGATCCATTTACAGATGGAGAAACTGAGGCCCTGGGAGGGGCAGGGAGCTGTCCAAGGCCATTTCGACAGGGGTCTATGGCAGACCTGGGATTAGAACGCAGGTCCAGCCTCCCAGCCAGGCTGTCTCTGGTACCCACGTGGCCTCCTGGATCTTGTATGTGATCCACACAGGCAGAGGGGCATTCTAGGGCCTTCCATGCTCAGTCTGCTGGGCCTGGACCCTCACCTACAGTGACTGCCCCCCCCTCTCCCCCTACGGAAGGTGGGACACTCGAAGGTGACCGGCAGTGGCGCAGAGAACAGAACACAGGCTGGAGCTCAGTTCTGACTCTGCTGCTATCTTGCTATGTGGCCTGGGCAACTCTGCTCCCTCCAGGCCTCAGTTTCCCCTTCTGTACAATGGGAGTTGCTGACCATTTGAGCCTACAGGCACTGGGCAAAGGAGGAAGAGCGGTTAGACAGGAGGCAACAAGAGTGTGGGGAGGAAGGGAGGTGCCCTGGGGCTGAAGGACACCCAGCCTTGCCCCTCTCTCCTGGGGAAATGCCTCAGCTTCTGCCGCCCACACTTCCACTACTGGCCAGGGGACGCCGCTTGGCCTGAGCGTTTCCAAGCCTTAGATGACAGAGTTCTCGGTCCCCAAGGCTGCCCTGGGGCTGGTGGTTCCCCTTCCCTTCTCCTGGAACAGTGTTGGCTTCATGGGGGTTTCAAGGAGGCTGAGCTCCTGGGTGGGTGCTCCTGTGGGCGTTAGCCTCACCTGCCCACGTGCACTCACACCCTTACATGTGCTTGTATGCACATGCACACATAAGCCCACATGCACACGCCGCACAGCAGGGACTCTCACAGGCTAAGAGAGGCCCGAACCAGTCCTGACTTTTGGGGCTCTTTGTTAGTTAAAAATGAAGATATGCTGAAACAGGTTGGCCACAGTTGTGGTGTGCTACACACATTTTTACTCAATAAATTAATATCTTTAACATGCACACACACTCACAAATCCAATGCAACTGAGAGATTCATAAGATAATTGCAGAATTATAAAAGATGAGTTCACAGTGCTGTGTGGTCTGGTGATGGGATACAGTTTTAAATCGTACGATGAGAGTCCTCTTCTTTCCATCTTATCCAGGAGACCCTGGAGCTCGACATCCAGTCTTCTTGGTGTGTACATTGTTTTCTAACATTCTATTATGAAAAATTTCAAGCATCTAGAAAGATTGAAACAATCGTACAGTGAACACTAACATCCTCACCTTCTGAAATCTACAATGAACATTTTGCAGTCTTTGCTTTATCACATATCTATCTCTCTTTCCATTCACCCGTCAGTCCATCTGAATCCACCCATCCATCTATCCATCATCTCTCTACCCCTCCACCCATCCATCTGTCTTTTGATGTATTTTTGAGGCTCATGAATATGAGGCCTGGGTCGAATGATGCTCTTTTCCCTCCTCCTTTTCCCTGACAGTACCACACTCTTGCTGTCCACATACTCACACATACTCACACACACACCCCTACATGCAAAACCCATATACACACACCACACACGATTCTCCCATGTTCTCTAATTCAAGCATGTCCTCTCCTTATTGACATGAACTCGCATATACAAATATCACACATAATCACCTGTGCACGCACGTGCACACGCGCACACACGCACACACACACACTGCCTCCATGTGCATTTGTGGTGGACTTTTGACATCTGTGAGGGAAGCATCCAGAGACCTTCCAGACCTGCAACCCTCGGAGAGTCCCTTGCCTCTGGCAAGTGTCAGGGGGTTCCCAGTAACTCCTGCATGTCCCACTTTTCTGCTCTCCCCACAGTCTTGTCCCTTACCTTCCAGCCACATCCCACAAAAAAGACCTCCCAAACGAAGAAGACCTCCCACAAAGGCTCCTTCTGCGGTATTGCCACATTTGGGTACAAAGCCACCACACTGTCGCTCCAGGAGGGCACGGATGGTGTTGACCTTTTCACACCACATGCCCTGACCTGGCACCCAGCAGGCCCCCTGGTCAACTGGAAAAGGAACAGTGGCAGAACAGTGCGTCTCTGGGCAACCTCAGGGGCATCTGTGTCACACACACTCACTGCCAGGCACATACAATACACTCTACCTGTATCAACGCACTCTAGACTCACAGTGCACCGTGTGTGTGTGTGTGAATCACACAGTCTCACGCCTGTCTGCGTGTCTTCCCATTATCCAGATGGAGTCACTTCCAGCACCTGAGCCCTTTCCTAAAGCCTTGGTCACTGAAGACCACCGTGAGCACATTTGCTGGGATGGGAGGTCCAGGTGTGGCCCCGTGCATACGGGGGGCACGAGTTAACAGTACCAGTTCTAGAGTCTGACAAAACCTGGGTTCCATCCTTGCTCTGCACGTAATCACTGTGCAGGTTTCACATATGACTTATGTGAGTGTTACTTCTTGGAGCATTGATTTCCTTATCTGTTAAATGGGAAAATAGTTCCCATCTGAAAAGCGTCTTACAGGAGATGCTCTTAGTAGGGTGCCTGGTATGTTGTAAGCACTTGAAAATGGTTGCTGTGGATATTATTATTGCGGTTACTTCAACCTTTGCCTCAAACTCCCGAGCACCCTTTGGGAGGGAGGGCAGCTTTGACAGGGGGCTGTGTGTGGGGACAGTAGGTGGATGGTGTCTCATTAATGCCTCTCCCCAGATGCTCTCCCAATCCCAAGCCCTCATTACCTATGTGAATATTCATAAGGGATAGCTTCAGTCCTGCTCTGTAAATGGGTCAGAAGCAGGAAGTGGAGGCCAGTGCAGAGAGCGAAGGCAAGGGGACAGGAGGCTCAAAGCCAGAGTGCATCTGAGTCCCCATGGACGGGAGGATGGTGAGAGAGACGGGCAAGGATGGTTGGGAGATACTAGGGGGCACCAGGGGCTTGATCAGGGGATTATTCCCATATTGCACATTTGAAAACTGAGCCCCAATGAGATGGGATAAGAGAACTCTTGGGGTGAGTGGCCCAAGAAGCCAGAGCCTGCTTCCTTGGGATCTGGAGAGTTTAGCATCTGTCTCAGCTGGGTGATGGGCACAGGGGGATGGACCAAATGATCACTGCAGTTTTCTCTCAATGGACATAGTTTACATGGCATTATATGGTTGGAAGAGCTGTGGTGATCCAGAATCCCAACCCTCCAGTGAGGCTCCAAGAGAATGAGTGATTTGCCAGAATCACACAGCTGCTGACTCCAATCTTGCCCTTGGAGGTGTGAAGGACAGAGTGATTCTGGTCCCTTGTAAGAGATTTAAGACTGGGAGAAAGGTGGGTGGTTGGTCAGGATACCGAGGAATGAAGCCTCTTTATCCACCTCCTCACTGGTCCCCTGAGATAACTGTAGCAGAAACAATTATCTCCATTTTACAGATGAGAAGGATGAGGCTGAAAGAGGAGGAGGCACCAGGACCAGGCAACACAGTGAGTTTATTGCATGGGGTGGGGAGGGGTCTGCCCCTCTGTCCGGGGCAACGCAGGGATGTGAGAGCCCAGTTTGGGCAGGGTGAGGGCACGACCTCTGTTTTTCCTGTTCTGGAAAGCTTCAATCTAAAAAAGTCAGAAGGGGCTGTCTCTCTACACTTGCAAGCATATTAATCCCTCCCTCTTTTCAGATGACTGCCTATTTCTTAAAATGCTTTCCAGACACTCACAACTGTTCTGTGAGGTTAAGCAGGATAATCACGCCCAATTCAGAGGAGAAGTGACCTCCATGACGGCAGAGGGTATGAGAGGCGGTGACAGAACCAGGGTGTCAGGTGTTGCTTGTTGAGGTCTTGGGCGATTTCTTTTATATTTATTTATTTTTGGCTGTGCTGGGTCTTTGGTGCTGCACTAGCTTTTCTCTAGTTGCAGCCAGCCGGGGCTACTCTTTGTGGCAGTGAGCAGGATTCTCTGCAAGGCGGCTTCTCTTGTTGCAGTTCCCAGGCTCTAGAGCACAGACTCAATAGTTATGGCCCCCGGGCTTTGTTGCTCTGAGGTCTGTGGGATCTTCTTGGATCAGGGATTGAACCAGTGTCTCCTGCATTGGCAGGCGGACTCTAGCACTGAGCCACCAGGGAAGCCCTTCTTTTTCTTTTTTTAGAGAATATTTTTATTTATTTATTTGGCTGTGCTGAGTCTTAGTTGCCAGAGAAGGCAATGGCAACCCACTCCAGTACTCTTGCCTGGAAAATCCCATCGATGGAGGGGCCTGGTAGGCTGCAGTCCATGGGGTCGCTAGGAGTCGGATACGACTTAGGGACTTCACTTTCACTTTTCACTTTCATGCATTGGAGAAGGAAATGGCAACCCACTCCAGTGTTCTTGCCTAGAGAATCCCAGGGACGGGGAGCTTGGTGGGCTGCCATCTATGGGGTCGAACAGAGTCAGATACGACTGAAGCGACTTAGCAGCAGCAGCAGCAGCAGTCTTAGTTGCGGCACGTGGGATCTTTTCATTGTGGCATGCAGGATTTTTAGCTGCAGCTTGCAGGATCTAGTTCCCCAACCAAGGATCAAACCGGTGCCCCCTGCATTGGGAGCGTGGAATCTTAGCCACTGGACCACTAGCCATTTTCTACTAGACCAGGTCTTGGAAAGGGAGAGGTTGAGGGATGGAAAATTTGATGCTTGTGGCAGAAATGTCAAAAGGAGATGACCCTGGGGAGGGTGGCCATGAGAAGGATTCACTTCAGACTGCTGAGTGGCAGAATGAGGACACTGGGCTTTTGGGAAACATTCAGGAGTTCATTCATTTGGGGCACTTTCACTGCCTTACTGTGCCAAGCCCTGTGCTGTGCCCAGGTCAGGGGAGGGACCCACCAGAGGTGAATCAAATAGTCCTTGGGTGGCTCAACGTCGCTTAAGGGTCTCAGACTAGGGCTGAAGACATGATTGGACAGAAAAATAGGCACAGTGGGTATTGTCTGCTTTCACCCAGAGGCAATAGGATGTTGGAGACAGGCCTTGGGTTCTGAGACTGGGGCCAGATTGGGTGGTCTTCTAGTGCTGCCCTTCTGAGCTGTGTGGCTTTAAGCAGCAATAGTAGCAACCACAATAGTCATAGCTGATTTGTATTAAGTGCTCAGTTTACATCTAGCACATCACTTTACTTCTTTGAACCTGTTTCCTCATCTGTAAAATGGGATGAAGTGGGAGTTAATCTACTTCTCAGGGTTACTGTAGGGCTTGAATGGGACCACATAGGTGGGAGAGTTTGGGGCTTCCAGGTGGCTCAGTGGTAAAGATTCCGCCTGCTGATGCAGGAGCCGCAGGAGACACAGGTTTGATCCCTGGGTCTGGAACATCCCCTGGAGGAGGAAATGGTAACCCACTCCAGTATTCTTGCCGGGATAATCCCATGGACAGAGCAGCTGGTGGGCTACAGTCCATAGGGTCACAAAGAGTTAGACATGACTGAGCACGCAGCACGCAGGTGGAAGAGTTTGGTATGAGCTTAGCTGTGTGGTAACTTTAGTTATCTGTGAGGCCACAAAGGAGTCCCATGTTTTAGAAACACAGAGATGCAGGAGGCTAGTTATCCCTACTGGGGCCAGGTAATGGTTTCAGGGCAGTGGCTGCCCTCTTCACTGAGAAGACACGGGATAGGACCAAGAGTTTGAAGGGCTGAGAGGAGGATAAAAAGGAATTTTCAGGAGGAGGGTAACCTGTGAACAAAAGTGTGGAGGAGGGAAAGTGTAGGGTTTGTTTGCAACACAATGAATGGCTCAGGCTAGCGCTTGCTGAGTCATCAAAGATGTAGGCAGGCCCAGATCTCTGACCCTGGGGCCAGCTTCGAGGCACACAGATTTCTTCCCTAACATTATCTTACCTGTGGTTGGGTGAGGAGAGAGGGCTGGAGGGTGAAGTGAGTGTAATTACAGAGCCCTGCATCTGGGTTTCTCCCACCTCTCTGCGGGATGGTCTGGCAGGAATGTGACCCACCCATCCCTCTGAGCTCCTTAGCTGGGGGCCAGGTTTGGGTGTTTCTGGGGAGTGATGAATCACCAGGTGCAGGGGGCTCTGGGGAGCATGTGGTCCAAGCCAGGAGTGAGTCGAGCTTGAAGAACAGGTGGATGGAGGGGAGGACAGGTGCAAGGCTGTGTCCTAGAAGCGGGGGCAGGGAGCACACACTTGGCTCTTTGAAGACGGTATCCTCATTTCACAGACGGGGAAACTGAGGCTCAGGGAGGAGAAGTGACTTGCCCATTTCTTTGTCCAATCATGCAACACTTCGATATTGGGCAGAGGCTATGCCAAACGCCGAGGAGTCCCGTGTGACCATCTCTTGGGGTAGGGAGAAGTGTTGTTGAGGTCGTGTTGTGGCCTCGCCGGGAATTGAACCTTGCTGCTGCTGCTGCTAAGTCGCTTCAGTTGTGTCCGACTCCGTGTGACCCCATAGACGGCAGCCCACCAGGCTCCCCGGTCCCTGGGATTCTCCAGGCAAGAACACTGGAGTGGGTTGCCATTTCCTTCTCCAATGCATGAAAGTGAAAAGTGAAAGGGAAGTCGCTCAGTCGTGTCCGACTCTTAGCGACCCCATGAACTGTAGCCTACCAGGCTCCTCCATCCATGGGATGAGTACTTCCAGGCAAGAGTACTGGAGTAGGGTGCCATTGCCTTCTCCGGGAATCGAACCCAGGTCTCCCTATTTCCAAACCATCACTTTGTATCCGGACGTGAGTCCAGTTGCGCGGCTTGCGCGGCAGCTGGAATCCCCGGTACCCCGACTTTCCTTATGGTCCAGCCCAGCGCACCTGCCCCAGGTGAGTCCCGGGAGGCCCCGAACACCGCCGGAAAGCGGCGAGCGGTTTCGGCAGGTGGGGCGGAGCCGGGCCAGGGCGGGGCCGGTGGGCGGGGCCAGCCCCGGCCGCCTGGAGCCGGACGGGAGCCGGCGCCCCTCGGCCCGCACCCCGCGACCCGCGCCGCCGCAAACATGGGGGCCTGTCTGGGCGCCTGCTCCCTGCTCAGCTGCGTGAGTCCTGACCCCGTCGCCCGCCCGCGCCGCCTGCCCCTTCTTCGGGCTCGCACTTTTGTCTTTTCTTCTTCCTCCAAATAGTTTCTTCTTTTTTCTTCCTCCAAACTTGTCTTTCTGGGCCCGCACCCCGCCTCCTCGCTCCTCGGGTACCCCGGCTCATCGAGTCCCCCCACCCCCATCCCGGGCCCGCGGGCGCCGGAGACGGCTGGTGTCCGGCGATCGGGTTACCGCGGGGGAACGGGTGGGGCGCCCCGGGGCGGGGGGAAGGGAGTGTCCTGGGCGGGCGCCCCTCCAGGGAACCGGGGAGACTGAGGCCCAGAGCTCGGGGAGGGCATGGGCGCTGCAGCCCCAGTTGGCCCAACTTGGAGTCGTCCTGGCAGTGAGCCTCTCGTCTGCCTCCCGGACGCTCTCTTTGTGTGCCTGCCGGTCCCTGCCCCTCTCTGCCGGGTGTCCTCTGTTTCTGTGTGTGTCAAGTCAGACTGTCTGTCCCTGCCCGTCTGCCTCAGTTTGTCCCTTTGTATGTGTCTCATATCTGTCCGTTCGTTCGTCCGACTGTCTTTGTCCGTCCGAAGCCTCTTAACATCTGTCATTGTTTGTCTTTATGGTTCCGTGTCTGTCCGGGCTGTCAGTTTCTCTGTGCCTTGTCCCTGCTTTTCCTGGGCACTTTTCCAGTGAACCCCAGACCTTTCCCTCCTAGGCCCCAGGGCCGAAGTCGGGGGTGGGGAGGAAGACCCTCTCTGCCTTTCTAAGCCGATCTTGAGCGAGCTTGAGTCCGTCTTACGGGTTACGCCAACACCGGCCCAACTCTGGGTGGGGAAACCCAGGACCTGAGGGAGGGTGGGGTGTGTGGGGGCGGGGAGGGACTACCTGGTCGTCTGCTCGGGGACCTGGGGAGCAGCCAGGCTCAGTTGGCGCTGCTGCCAGCAGAGGGGAGGAGTGTCAGCCAGACCCCGGCAGGGAGGCCCCTTCTCCTTTTCCCAGCCCCCTTTCCTTTCCCTCTTCCCTTCATTAAATCTGAGGTTCATTCAGGCAGCCCCCTCCCCCTCTGCCCTACACAAAGAGGAGCGGAGAGGAAGGGGGAGGGGGTTCTGGTGGCTGCTGAATCCCAGACTTAACTTTCCTTTGTCCCCGATGTGTGTGAATGATAGGATGGGGGTGTTGGGGCCCACAGCTGGGGATCTAGAGAGATGTACTTTACAGCTATTTTCCGAGAAGGGTGTCTGCACAGAGAGGCTATAGAGTGGGTCCCTGGACCCTTGTCCCCTCTGGGCCTCCATGTTCCCATCTGTGAAGGGTGTATGTGTGTGTGTGCACGCACGTGTGCTTGTGCAGGAGCTGATTCCTGAGGTCTTTTCCTGCCCAGTGACACCAAGGTTTGGGTTGGAGCTCTGGCCCGAAAGGGTTTGCTTCCTGGTTGGGGAGGGAGAGTTTCCTTGGAGTTGACTAGAATTCCTTCTATCTGGGCTAGCCTGGGGGCGGGGGAGGTTGTTGAAAGGAAACCTGCCATTTCCGGGTGCCTCTGTCTCTCCATCTGCCTCCCTCGAGATTTAAAAGTGCCCCACCTTGTTCTTGGCATACAGTAAGCTCTCCAAACAGGAGCTATTGTTATTATCATTTTAAAAAGGTGGGTGGAGAATTCCCTCTGGAACCAGTTGCTGGTCTGTGAGTCAGGCTCCTGCAATGCTGAATCAGAAGGCACCAGACAGGTGAGCGCCAACCGATGGGTTATAGATGAGGAGGTTGCAGCCCAGAGAGTTTAGCCGACTTGCTTAAGGTTGCACAGCAAAAGGAGGAAGATCTGCATAGTCAGGATTAATATCTGATCCCTAGTCTAGGCTTCTGCCCACGTCTCCCCTCCCTTCATATTCTGGGTGCTGAGGGGCAGGGTTGGCCCAGAGTAGAATCAGGAGGTTCGGCAGGTTGCAGGTATCTAATGTCTGCAAGGGACCTGCCCCTCCTGTTAGGAGCCTCCTGTTGGCATTCTGATGTTTACCGGGTGCTTACTGCATGCCAAGTGCTGTGCTGAGCCCTTCACCCGTGCCATATTACCCACCCATCCCACTCCCCCCCCACCATGACAGAGTTAACTTATTTTGCAGATTGTGATACTGATGATAGCCGCCATTGACTAGGTCCTTACTGTAGGCCCAGAATTCAGAGCCCAGCGGTGTAGTGAACATTTTGTATATATCTTTTCATTTAGTCCTCACAGCGACCCCAGTGAGGAAGTTAACATTATTCACAGCTGAGGAAGCTGGATCAGAGAGAGAAGACGATTTTCCCACAGCCACGTAGTACTAAGTGGTGCTGTTGGGCACTGCTGGATAACCAATAACAGTGTTTCAATGGACACTTGCCTGAGAGGACTGAAGTTCTAATGAGGGGTTGTCAGGCATCTTTAGGGGGAACATTTTGGCATACATGGGTCCCCTTGGTCAGATGCAAATCTGTCACAGCAAGTAGGGAATGCAAGTGGCTCTCTCTTTTATAAAAAAAGAAAAAAAAAGAGTTTTATTTAGGTATCTATTTTTGGCTCTGCTGGGTCTTCATTGCTGAACTGCAACTTCATTTCTCTAGTTGCAGAAAGTAAGGCTACTCTCTAGTCACCAAGTAAGGGCTTCTCATTGTGGTGGCTTCTCTTGTTGCGGACGGGTTCTAGGCAAGCAGTCTTCAGTGGTTGCAGCTCACAGGCTCTCGAACGCCGGCTCAGTAGTTTTGGCACATGGGCTTCGTTGCTCCGGGGCACGTGGAATCTTCCCAGACCAGGAATCGAACCCGTGTCCCCTTCATTGGCGGGTGGGTTCTTATCCACTGCACAACCAGGGAAGTCCACAAGTGGCCCTCTTGGTCAGTGTTTGTGCTGGACTGAAGGTGAGTCCTGGCCAGGAGGGGATAAGGTAGACCCACTGGGGATGGGAGTCACCAAGCAGGTCAGCACAGGGTGAGCTGGACGGTCAGCAGATCCTTAGGGATGGCCTTCCACAGGTGAGGGAGTATGAAAGACCTTCACATCAGACTGGTTGGTCTGGATCCTGGCTTGGTCTGTTCTCAGCTGCGTGACTGAGAACCTCTCTCCTTGTCTGTAAAGTGGGGTGCACAGTGGTACCAGCTCTCAGCATGTCGGGAGGGTTCTGTGGGACTTAGCCTGAAGCTGGTGTGCAGTGGCAACTCTGTAAGTGCCTGCCAGTGGTAAAGCACCAGACACCACATTTGAGGAAGTGGGGAAGCTGCTGAAACCCATGGCTGTCTGATGGGCTCCAAGTTGCTTCACTGCCCTGCCTGGAAGCCCATTTTATGGCTGAGGAAACTGAGTCCCACAGGGGAGAAAAGAGACTTGTCTAAGGTCATCCTGCCAGCTGGTGGCAGGGGCATGACAGGGCCCTCTCCTCTTCACATTGCGTCGGGGAAGGAAGTGTGCTTGAAGTAGTTTTGGGCTGCCCTCTTCTCTCCTGTGTTTTATGTCGGGCTAGGGTGGCTCACGGAGAAGGCGATGGCACCCCACTCCAGTACTCTTGCCTGGAAAATCCCATGGACGGAGGAGCCTGGTAGGCTGCAGTCTATGGGGTCGCCAAGAGTCGGACACGACTGAGCGACTTCACTTTCACTTTTCACTTTCATGCATTGGAGAAGGAAATGGCAACCCACTCCAGTGTACTTGCCTGGAGAATCCCAGGGACGGGGGAGCCTGGTGGGCTGCCGTCTGTGGGGTCACACAGAGTCGGACACAACTGAAGCGACTTAGCAGCAGTAGCAGGGTGGCTCAGCTAGTTCAGGGGTGCCTCAGAACCTTGCAGCTTATAGACGCTCCGGCCCAGGGTTTCCTGAGTTCTGAGTTCTCCTTTCTGAGAGTCTGGCTGGTGCTATGATTCCACCAGTCTAAGTTCTGGTGCTTTTCCATCGCTGCCTTGCCCCTGAGTGCATTTGGGGAGGGCTGTGTTGTAATCTGAGTGTAGGAATGGTGTAATAGCCTGCCTTGGCCTTTCACATTGCATCCCAAGCATAGCCTGTGTTGCTGTCAATCTAGAGATTGTCATCTTTCCTGCTTCTGTACCATTCCATGGGGTCAGTCATCCACCACTGTCTGCTGGTGTGGGGCAAAGAGGTCATTTGCAGTTTCTTGATATTCTGATAAGTTCATGCAACGTAAAGCTTCGTGCCTATTTTATTTTTTTTTTCTTAATTTAAAATTTTTGTTTTTTTTAATAATAAAATCAATTTTATTGGATATAGTTTACATTTAACTATATTTAGTTTCATGTGCCTATTTAAGTGTTACCAACACATCTGCTCCATCCAGTAGAGAGATCCCTCTAAGAGGGGAGTACCATGGTGCAGTGATGGGCATTTAGTTATTTTCAGCTTCCCCCTATTGTTTTCCTCATGTGAACAGTGTCACTGTGAACATCCGTGTGTATATGTGTGTGCGGGTGTCTGCTTTTACTCCGTGGGCTGGTATTTGTATAGGAAGAAGTTGTGTCGGAGTGATCCCCAGAGGTGCGGAGTGGAGATCAGAATGTATGAACAACTGCAAGGATGCTCCAGAAGCAGCCAGGGTGGGAGGAAGGGGCTGTGTGTATTTCTGTCTCCCAAACCTGGTCTCTCTGGCTACCAGCCAGGTCCTTGGAAACCTGAGATTTCAGGTATCAGCAATACCTGGATTTTGATCTCTAAGAACCAGAGTAAGTTGAAAGGCAGCCTCCCTGACTGCAGTGTGGCAGTTTTTCTTGTGTCTCAAACGTCTCAGATGGAAATGGTAACAAGCCAGAGCCCAGCTTGACCTGGGTACTTGGGTACTTGGTTCCTGAGGTCAGTGCCTGTTGTTGTTCAGTTGCTCAGTCAAGTCCGACTTGAGTCGGCTTCCCTGTCCTTCACCGTCTCCCAGAGCTTGCTCAAATTCATGTCCATCGAGTTGGTGATGCCATCCAGCCATAACGTCCTCTGTCGTGCCCTTCTCCTCCTGCCTTCAATCTTTCCCAGCATCAGGGTCTTTCCTAATGAGTCAGCTTTTTGCATCTGGTGGCCAAAGTTTTGGAACTTTAGCTTCAGCATCAGTCCTTTCAGTGAATATTCAGGATCGATTTCCTTTAGGATTGACTAGTTTGATCTTCTTGCAGTCTAAGGGACTCTCAAGGGTCTTTTCCAACACCACAGTTCAAAAACATCAATTCTTCAGCACTCTGCCTTCTTTATGGTCCAACTTTCACATCCATACATTATTACTAGAAAAACCATAGCTTTGACTATACGACCTTTGTTGGCAAAATAATGTCTCTGCTTTTTAACCCCATGAACAGTGCCTGTTGGCCTCCCTTGGTTTTCTTGGGCACTGGAGGGATTGTTTTCATTGCTGGGTGAAAAAAAAACTTTCATTGTTTTCATTTGAAATTAAATGAGACTGCCATCCATGACTTAGCAGACCCTGGTGCAGACAGACTTGATCTCAAATCCCAGCTCCTCAGCTTACTTGCAACGTGACCTTGGTCGTGCTATCTCCCTGAGTTTCAGTTTCCCCGTTTATAAATGGGAGGTTACAGCATACTTCATAGTGTCAGTGAGGCTTAGTCTAGACAAAGTGCTCACCAGTGTCTGGGACAGAGTAACTCATCATAAACGGAAGCCATCACTATTATTACTGCCATCCACTTGCTGTGTGATTTCTGGCAAGTCTATTAATCTCTCTGATCTCAGAATGCTCTTTATGGCTTATAAAACACTATTTCTGTCATTTGCTTATCTTCTCACCACCCCACCGCCCAGGTAGCCATGGATAGGAGTCAAGGCTATGGGCGGGGTTTGCAAGATACAACCAGAAATTGATGGATGGGTGGATTGTTATGATTTGGACCCCAAGGGAGAATTTCCTTCTGCAGGCATTTCATTTAGCATCCATGCTGTGCTTGGCTTTGTGGGTGAGAGAGATAGGTTACAAGGGGCATTCCCAGGGGCCTTTCCAGTCTGAGGGGAGAGGAGGGAGGAGACGGGAAGGCAGCTGCACCACGAGCAGAGTGTGCGGTGCCCCTGAGACCAGTCCAGAAAGCGGGGGACAGGGCCTCAGAGGAGCAAGGGACCCTTTCAGCCTCTCTCTGCAAAGCTGGTCACTTAGTAGAAGGCTGTTCCTGTCCCTCTCCTCCTTGGGACGTGGTGCCCAATGGCAATGGAGGCCCGTTGCTCATAGGAAGAACACCAGGGTCCTGTACGTGGCTGCCAGGCCCCACCAGCCTGGCTGACCTCACTACGCACTTGCTGTTAAAGCTTTGGCCACAAGGCCTTCTTTTCCTTCCTCCAACACTCAGCTCCTGCCCGCCCCCAGAGCCACTGCAGGCTCTCTTCCTTTTGTCTGGAACACTCTTTCTTCGTCTTGGCCAGCAGAGTGAGTCCTCACTGTTCAGCTCTCAGTTTAAATGGCATCCCTTCAGGGCAGTGACTCGCCACCTCCCATCTAAACTAGGCCCCCGCTGGTCACTCTCATGGCAGCACTTACCATGACAGGTGTAAGGAAGTGGTGAGTCGCTTTCCTACCCTTGAAAACTCCAGGAGGGTGGGACCGGTGTCTCTTGCCCTCCCAACTCTCACATACCTGAATGAGGAGTCAGAGCTGTTTGGAGGAAGAGAAACTGTGACCCACAGATATTTGGATGTGGCCCCGTTTCCTCCAAGGCTGGGCTGTGGAACTGGCTTCTGTGGGGTGAGGCTACAGCTACGAATGGAGTGGCATCACCAGCCCCTAAGCGATTTCAGCCAACCCCTGGAAGGGAGGGCCTGACAGAGGGCAGAGGTGCCTGAGACAGAAGGGGTTGGACGTCTCTGCTGTCCAAACTGGTGCAGCCCCAGGGCGGGAATCCCAACCTCTCATATCCTTCATTCCGTTCATTCAGCAGATGTTGAGTGATCAGCACCTGCTGTTTCTTGAGGTCTTAACATATGTCTGGTACCATGCCAGACACTTAACTCTCATTCAACAGATAGTCCCTGAACTCCCCATGATATGTCAGGCCTGGTTCCCATTTCTGGCACCTCCACTATGAACAAAACAGACAAACCCCCCTGCCCTGGTGGAGCTCACAGGTTAACAGTGAGAGGCAGGTACCGTGAGTCAATGTGAAGCCAATCAGGTGGTTGTCTAAGTCCTTTGGAGAAAAGCAGGGAAGGAGGACAGGGAGCCTGAGGGAGTTAGAATTTAAAATCCTGATTTTATTCTTAAAACTACCATGTGAGAACCAGGTACCCTCTGATTTCCATTTTATGAAAGAGGAACCTGAGGTTAAGAGAGAGTAAATGAACTGTATAAGGTTACATGGCTAACTAGCGACAGGCTTGGCCTTCTGGACTTTTTTTTCCACTCTGCTTCATCTGAAATAAGAAACAGTGTGACCTCAGCTGTCTCTCTCCGAAGCCACAGTAACCCCTGAGGATAGAGCCCGGTTTGAATCTGCGTTCTGTTGCTTGCTGGCTGTGTGTCCTTGGGCGACCCAGCCTCTTCCAGCCTTTGTCTGCTTTGCCTCTTCCCTTGGGCTTGAAAGTTAAATGGGATGACATCTGGGGAATAGGAATCCTTCCATAACGTGGCATGGGAGGGCTCTGCGTAGGTTTGGAGATATTGACCAGGCAGCAGGCAGTGGGCCCCAGGAGGATGCCGCGTGCTCGGGCGGGAAAAGGGAGAGGAGGCAGAGAGTAAGGTGCCATCCCCGCCCTCCCTGCAGGCGTCCTGCCTCTGCGGCTCTGCCCCCTGCATCCTGTGCAGCTGCTGCCCCTGTAGCCACAACTCCACGCTGAGCCGCCTCTTCTTCACGGTCTTCCTCTTCCTCGGGGTGCTGGTGTGCGTCATCATGCTGAGTCCTGGCGTGGAGAGCCAGCTCTACAAGGTGAGCAGCCCGCGGGACCTGGCGAAGGCTCAGCTACCAGGGGGCCCAGCTGATCAAGAGGTGGGCAGGACAGGGAGGGTTTGGAGTGAATCACAAATGAAAACCAGTGGACCGCTGAGGATGAAACCCCCTCCGTGTTCCCCAAAGCCCACCTCTCCCTTAGCTCCATTTGCACACCCCACCCCCATCCTGGCACCATCCTTGGCTGTTAGCCCCCCCCATCCATAAAGGAACACGATTGTCAATTACCAGGGAACCTGGAGATTCATTTTAGCCAGACGCCCAGTTTTCAAGAAACACCAGTTTGATGTTTGGTGGAACATGTTAACCTTGAGCCCGCGGTGCAACTGCTTATAAAAAAGCCAAAAAGTTAAAAAAAAAAAAAAAAAGAGATGGGCAGGAGTGCCCAGCGCACCAACTGATCCAAGCTTGACATTAGGGGGGTGTTTCTTCACACTGGGAGGAGGGTTTGATCCTCCTCGTTTCTCATAAGCCATGGTCCCCTTGGGGAGTCTCATGAATCGTTACTGCCCCCACGCCAGACAGTGGCCCAGGGCAGGCTCTCCCCACTTTGATGCATAAGCCCAGTTTTGAGGGTCTTGTCTTCCCTCCGTCTCAATATTTCATAGCCAGTGACACAATGAGGCCAGAGGTTCTGACATGCTAGTGTGCACAGAGGCATGAATCCCCTGGGGAGTGTGCTAGAAATGCAGAATCTCAAACTCCACCCTAGAGACTCTAGTTCCATAGGACAGGGGACCTCAGTGGATTCTGATGTAACTGGTAATGGGAGAGCGCTTTGGAAAATCCTGCCTTGGACAGTGCGGTGTAGTCCTGAGGTTGTGAGATGATAGTAGGGAAATTAACAAGATCTAACTGGACGTCTGTCCCTGGGGGGTTCACTCACGGGACTTGAGCGGCAAAGGTGGGTGGGAATGGAGATGGGTGGTGGATGGAGGTGGGAGGGACAGACTGCCGTCTAGCCCAGGCCTGGAGAACCTCTTGCCTTGGTGGGGGGAGGCCTGGGCAGAGTCACCTTGGGTACTGGGTGGGGTGGGGTATTCCAGCTGCTCTGTCTATCTCCACAGCTGCCCTGGGTGTGTAACGAGGGGACCGGATCCCACGTCGTCCTGCAGGGCCACATCGACTGTGGCTCCCTGCTCGGCCACCGCGCCGTCTACCGCATGTGCTTTGCTATGGCGGCCTTCTTCTTCCTTTTCTCTTTGCTTATGGTCTGCGTGCGCAGCAGTCGAGACCCCAGGGCTGCCATCCAGAACGGGTGAGGAGGGGGCCCCACCTGCACCCTGAGGCCCTCCCACAGTGGATTTCCCCATCCTCTGCCTGTCTCTAGACCCTACCTTCAGACTGAGGAGCTGCCGAAGCCAGGAGGACGCAGCACAGAGATCAGTTCATTGAGCAATACCCATTTCTCAGATGAGGAAATAAAGCCCAGGAAAGATGATACATGCCTTCGGTTTCACAACAATTCAGTGGCATAGTTGGGGCTAGAACCCGGGTAGCCATCCTCACCCCTAATTGGTCCTTCCCTCTGCCCCTCGGGACTTTTTTTAAGGCCAGGACAGACTCTCTGTGCCCATCAGATCATCAGAAAGTCCCTGCCATCTCTCCCAGTACTTGTCCTGTGAGGGTGGGATTCTGGGGGGCCAGCTTTTCCTCTCTCCCTATTCAGCTCTCTAGTCTGACCTACCCATTTTTGCACCATAGGTTTTGGTTCTTTAAGTTCCTGATTTTCGTGGGCATCACTGTGGGTGCCTTCTACATCCCTGATGGCTCCTTTTCCAACAGTAGGTGGCCTTGGTGGGGAGGGATGGGGGCTACCAAGAGGAACAAGCACTGGTGGGTACTGCTGTTTGCACCCAGGAGACAGGACTCTGGTGCTTGGCCACGTGGCCTTTGGGCAGTTCTGGGGGTTAAGGGGACCTGCCTTGACCCTGCTACAAAGCATCTCTGTGTGTGGCCTGGGGCTCCCTGAGGGAGGGGACATCAATACAGGGTGTGGCATGAATGACTGTTGAATGTGTGAAAGTGAGCGTGAGAAGAGACCCTGGAGGGTGCCTGCCCTAGGCTGCTGCCCTACGGCCGGACCGCCTTGCTTCCCTCCCCTCTCCCCACCCAGTCTGGTTCTACTTCGGTGTCGTGGGCTCCTTCATCTTCCTCCTCATCCAGCTACTGCTGCTCATTGACTTTGCGCACTCCTGGAACCAGCGGTGGCTGTGCAAGGCCGAGGAGCGTGACTCCCGAGCCTGGTATGCAGGTCAGTGCTACCCTGTGGCCTCGTGCAGGGGCTGAGCTAACTGAGGAGGGGGTCCCTGAAGGACGGCGACCTGGAGGGCATCTCAGGCTGCCTCCTGCCTTAGGACAGGAACGGAGCCGTCCGTGGCAGATGGAGAGAAGGGTATGTATGGGCAGGGCAGCTGATCCGGGCGGCTGAGGTGGGTCAGATGAGAGCTGCGCTGGAGGGCCCTGGAGGGGGCCGGTGGTACAAGCCCTGCAGAATTGACCACACCCAGCCAGACCAGACTTCAAATCACCCCTGGTTATTGAATCCCCAGCAGCAGAATGGGTCCTTCTTCAGATTGATAAAATCGGTCGAGAAGAAAGGCTCACTTGGGGTTGGTTTGGTTGTCCCACCTCCCTGATCACCACGCATCTAGTTCACTCTTTGAAAGACTGTTCTCTATTCATTGTCTTTATACTTATGGTGACCTTATTTGTGGCACGTGAATCATTTTAGTTCAGGGTGGGGTGGGTGCTTAGAAAGACTGGATGAGGACAGAAGTTTAGCAGGCACTCCTTGGAGGAGGAAGCTGGGACCCTAGACCAGATGACTGCCCGATGAGGGACGGGGGTCCTTGTGCCTCCAGACCCACCTGCTGCTGCCCCTCCCTCCCAGGCCTCTTCTTCTTCACCCTCCTCTTCTACGCGCTGTCGATCACGGCCGTGGCGCTGCTGTTCGTCTACTACACCCAGCCCGGTGCCTGCTACGAGGGCAAGGTTTTCATTGGCCTCAACCTCACTCTCTGTGTCTGTGTCTCCATCGTTGCCGTTCTGCCCAAGATCCAGGTGAGAGCCCGGCCTGTCTCTGCCCAACCTGAAACCAGGCCCCTCGGTGTGTGGGATTTCTTGTAGGAACCTTGGGGGCTGGGAGCCGGGTCTCTCCATCACAGAGGCTGGGGCCAAGAGCGTGGGCTCCCAGGTCAGCCTCCCTGGGTGAGAGTCTCGACTCTTGCATTTACATGCTGGCTGTCTTTGGGAAAGTGCCTTAACCTCCCTGTGCCTCTCTCATCTCAGATGTTAAATGGGGACAATAACAGTTTTTGGATTTATTCTCAAGATGGAGACCATGTTTGTGAACACAAAACAGTGCCTGGCTTACTGATATCCATCAGACATTGGCTGTTGTTATCATTATTTCAGTGCTATCAGTTTTTATGCAAATCAGGAGAATATTAGGAAAGGTCACTAAGTGACCTCAAGAAGTGGTGGTAGAAGGTGCAGTTCCAGTTTCCAGTCTCAGACTGTCTAGGATAATGGGTGGGGGCTGCCAAGGCCATCTTTTGTTCTTCAGAAAGGAGGCCTTCTGAGTCCAGTGGTATTTCATTTTGGGATATCAGCCCATCGGTGGTTTCAAAGGTAGCTTAGATAGTCTTTGAGGGTCCTCAGCAGAAAGGTTGGGAACCTTCCTTTGGGCCAGAGCTTCCTTTTGCCAGTGAGAAATTGGAAGCCCAGAGAGGGTGATGCCTCTGTTCCAGGTCACACAGCAATCAGTACTCGTTCAGCAAATACCTCTTGGGCACTCACTATGTACCAGGCACTCTTCTAGATGTTGGGGATACAGCTGTGAGCAAGAGGAGGAATAATAATAGCTGACAGTTAACAGCATCTATTATGTCATTCAGTCCTCGCACCATCGTCATCCCCACTTTCCAGATGAGGAAATAGAGGCTTAACGGAGGAAAGAGACTTTGCCTAAGGTCACATGGCTAGTAAGGGGTGGAACTGGGATTTGAACCCAGGCAGACTGGCTCCAGAGCCTATGCTATTAATCGTAGAGTTCAGATTCATATTTTCAAGTGTGTGTGTGTGTATGGTGGGGACTGGGAAGGAACAAGCCAGGTGAGGAAATGAGGCCAGGTGAGATAACTTTGGGTAGAAAGTGCTATGTAGAGAAATAAATGGAGTGTGGGCTGAAAGGGAGGTGGGCTGGCAGGGCCAGGGGCTTCTGCAGTCAGGGTTTTCAGGGCCTTCTGGGGGGTCTTGTGTAAGCGGAAGCCTGAATTCTAGAGGGGCTGCCAGTGCAGAGATGTGAGGGAGCAGCATGTTGGGAGGAGGGCATGGTGAGTGCAAAGGCCCTGAGGTTGGCGAGGACTAGGCGGAGGCTGAGACAGAGAGGTGGCCGCTGTGGCTGAGGAGCAGTCAGCAGGGAGGGGGTGGCGGGGACAGGGTGGGCCGTGGGGGGTGTAGTGGCCAGGTGAGGATGGAGGTGGGGTAAAGGGAAGAGAGCTTTAACTCGAAGTGTGAAGAGATGCCGCCCTTGAAGGGTTTTCTCAGCGGGGGAACAAGTCGGGTAATCGGTTAAGAGAAAAAATTAGGGCTTCACCTTTGGGTGGGCAAGGTTGGGCAGTGGGTGGCCCAGATGGTATGTTCTCCCAAAAGGTGTGGGGTGGGATGGCGCCAGGGTGGTGGGGGTTTCTGAGGTCCCCCGCTTGGGTGTGAGTGGGCTAGGTGGGGGTCGGGTGGGGTGTACCGGGTTTGGCAAGAGTCACACTGATGGGCCGCTTTCGCCAGGATGCCCAGCCCAACTCAGGTCTGCTGCAGGCCTCAGTCATCACACTCTACACCATGTTTGTCACCTGGTTGGCCTTGTCCAATGTCCCCGGTGAGTAGACGCCTGGGTTCCGGGAGGCCTGGTCTTCTTCCTAGGCTGGGGACCTTCAAAGATGTCAGGGACCCCAGCCCCCGCCCATTCCAAGACTCAGTCCTTCTGGGAGTGGGGAGGACCCCATCATTCCTGGAGCTGTCTCTGTTGTTTTGTCTAAGTGCTGTCGCCAGGACTTGGACGGTAGGTTGTGTGCCTGTCTGTCCATCTGAGCCCATCTTCTGGGCTCCCTGGCTGCTCAGACCTGGCCTGCGTGGGCTGAGGGTGACCATGCTCCCATCCCCAGATCAGAAATGCAACCCTCACCTGCTGACCCACTTTGGCAACGGGACGGTCCTGGCAGGCCCCGAGGGCTATGAGACCCACTGGTGGGACGCGCCAAGCATCGTGGGTCTCGTCGTCTTCATCCTGTGCACTGTCTTCATCAGGTAAGCAGAGGGTGGGGGTAGGGGCTGGTCTCTGGGAAGGAATCATGATTGGGAGCCCTGAGCCACAAGTGACGGGAGGGTGTGGGAGCCAGGACACCAAGCTCAGCAGGCGGTGCTTTCTCAATGTGATGGAATGGGCTGGAATCCAGGTCTTCATTCACTTTTTTTCAAGATATGTGTTGGGTCTTCAAAATGTATATGTGTCTCGAACTATTCAATATAGTTAAAAATGTCAAGACCTCACTATAGAAAAGCAATGATAAAAAATCATCACTGTTATTTTTATTATGAAAAGCAGGCAATAGGTAACCCTACTTACTTAAAATGAATAAAAGGAAACCAAATGTAACAGCAGGTGAGCATTACTGCGAACATTATATAATACGTGGGATGAGCCTTTGCAATACTAGATTCTCCACGCGTGCTTACTGAAATGGCAGATAAACAATCAGAATAACAGAGGTCGTTTATTTGGTGTCTACTCTGTGCCAGGCACAGTGCCAGGAGTTCACAGTGATACTCCATTTAATCCTCACCAGCCCTGTAAGGGAGGTACTGTTGCCTCTGATTTTATAGACAAGGAATCAGAGGCTCAGAGAGGTTAAGTGTCTTGCCTAAGGTCACACAGGAAGTAGGGGTAGAGTTGAGAGTCAAGGCAATTTGTTAACTCCAGGGCTGTGGGCCTAACCACCAGGTCACTGGCTCCCGAGGCTCAGGGACCCTGGTGCCCATGGTCACTGTGACCAGTGCCATGGTGTGTGAGGCCCCCTGGCGCTGCCCAGTTGCTCACCTTGGTGGTGATGGTCCGACAGCTGTACCCACGTTCTCCCCCCACCTCCCATAGTCTGCGCTCCTCAGACCACCGGCAGGTGAACAGCCTGATGCAGACGGAGGAGTGCCCGCCTGTGCTGGGCGCCACGCAGCAGCAGGTGGTGGTCTCCGAGGGCCGGGCCTTCGACAACGAGCAGGACGGTGTCACCTACAGCTACTCCTTCTTCCACCTGTGTCTGGTGCTCGCTTCTGTCCATATCATGATGACGCTCACCAACTGGTACAGGTACGTGGACGGAGCCTTCCTGCCCACAGCGCGTGTGCCACATGCCTTCCCTCCGGCCCATGCTGGGGCTTTCCTGGCCCCTGCTCAAGACTTGGGCAGGGAGGTGTCTCTCTAGGACCCTCCAGGGAGCCTGCCCCATCTCTGCCTCAGTTTCCCTGCCAGTGCCTGGTCTGGTCAGTAGCTGGTACCTTCGCTGAATGCCTGAGAAGTGGGGCTCACAGGAGGTGAGGCTGGGCCTGGGCAGGGCAGACCAAGTTTGCAGATCAGGCGTAGTGTTTGGGGTTGTGGGATCACATTTGGGATTCATGGTTGGAGGGTTAGGAGCAGGGTGTGGGGTCAGAATCAAAGTCACAGGGTCAAGAACAGGGTCATGAAGTTGAAAGTTGGGACTCTCAACTCTGTCTCAAATGACAGATTTGGTCATTTGGTTAAAATTGGAGTTTCAAGGCCAGAAAGCCAGGACTGAAGCAGCCAAGTCAGAGAGCGAAGATCAGAGTAACAAGATTAGAGGCCAGGACTCCGGGAACAGGGCCAAGGGTCAGAATTGAGGTCAGAGATACCAGAACTGTAGTCATAAACTCAGGCTTGGGATTATGGGATTGAGGTTCAGAGTCAAGACTAAAGTCGGGTGCTTCAGGGTCCCAAAGTCAGGGACCAGGAATGAGGTCACAGAATCAGGATCACAAGGTTAGTGACCAGAGTCAGGTCACAATATTACACCAGGACTAGGGTCAGGGTTGTAACTGAAGTCAGGGTCAGGTCTACAGTACAAGGTCAAGAACTGTATTTGGGGTCTTAAGGCCTGAAGCTGAAGCTCCAATTCTTTGGCCACCTGATGCGAAGAGCCTACTCACTGGAAAAGACCCTGATGCTGGGAAAGACTGAAGGCAAAAGGAAAAGGGGGCTGCAGAGGATGAGATGGTCCAACTCAACGGACGTGAATTTGAGCAAACTCTGGGAGATAGTGGAGGACAGAGGAGGCCTGGTGTGCTGCAGTCCCTGGGTTTGCAGAGTCAGACTTAGCAACTGAACGGCAACCACAACAAGGCCAAGTGTCAAATATATCAGAGATAGGACTAGAGCTACAGGGTGAGAGCCAGAGGTGAAGTCAGGGGTCACAACTGGATCCTAAGGTCGAGGCCAGGCTCACTGGGATGATGGTGTGTTCCAGACCTGGTGAGACCCGGAAGATGATCAGCACATGGACTGCCGTGTGGGTGAAGATCTGCGCCAGCTGGACGGGGCTACTCCTCTATCTGTGGACCCTGGTAGCCCCCCTCCTCCTGCCCAACCGCGACTTCAGCTGAGGCAGCCCCATGCAGCTGGTCCAACCTGGTGCCTTGGGGCTGGTGATAGCAGGCTGAGCCCCCACCCGCCTCCAGGGCTTGCCCCTGAGCTGGGCCCCTCTGTTCTTAGTGCCTTCAGGGAGGACAAGCATCAGATCCCTCCCTGCCACTGCCCCAGCTCTCCACTCAAGCTGCCGCCTCCTTCCCCTTGCCCCTACTTGCCCACATTCACCCTCTTGAGAAAAAAGGGCCCCTTGTTCTAAAGCTCCCCAGGAGAGGGTCTTGAAGGAGAGAAACACTGAGAGCTGCTCAGAGCGGAAGTGCTCACTGTGATGGGGTGCCCGGCACTGAGGCCCCGGTCTTCCTGACCACACACCCCGGGACGGCCCATCCCCTTCCTGGACTCCGTGCCTTACTGAGTCTCGCAGACTCTGCCAATAAAGAAGCCAGTGCGTGTGCCTCCCATGTCTTTGCCCTTTCCCCCTCTAGGTGGGCCCCTTCCTGATTGGGGACCACTCTGGTGGCTGGGAACAACGTCAGGGCAGAGGGGGCTGAGGAGCCAGACCATGGGGGACCTCAAAGATCAGACAGAAGGGTCCTGGCTCTGCGACTCGGTCATGGAGAGCCTGAGGGTGGGGTTATAGAGGAAGGTGGGGCTTTGGGGAAAGGGAGCCTTGGGGGGTCAGAAAAGGGGCCCTGGAGCGGTGTTAAGTGATGAGGCCAGAGTCAAGTTGTGGGGGAGGGGGTCGTGTGGGTGGCTGAGAGGCTGCCTCTCGTCTTACCAGCGCCCACCCTGAGGTCTTCCAGGGTCTGCTGAAGCACTTGTCACCACACTCCACTAATTGCTACAGACTTGGCACCTGCTCTGGGCCCCAGGGTGCAGTGGGGAAGAGTATGTCCTCTAACGTTGGCCAAGCTGGCCCGGATCCGCTGAACTGCAGAAGCCATGGGGCTCCTGTGGGCCTGGGCAAGTCATTCCCCTATAGGCCCTGGCTCCTCATTCAGCAGATGGAAAAGGCAGCTGTCGGGCTCAGATGAAACAGCCTGCTCATCTCTGAAGGCACACGGCCAAGTGCAGGGGGACGAAGAAGCTCCTGGTTGGGGGCCCCTGAGTCTGGTTCTTGCCCTCGTGATGTCCATCGCCAGGTCACTGGCCCCTTCCATTTGTGGGGATGACAGATAGATATTGATGTGCTGGGGTAGTTCACTGGGGGCTGGGAAGTGGTGGGCCAGGGACGCGGGCCAATTCTAAGGAGCTCGAAGTCGGGGGCGTCAGCATCAGCGCATGGGGGCCCCAAGCGGGTGAAGCCACGGCACCTGTCAGCGGGAGTCGGCTGGATCAAGAGTGAAAATGCCCACGAGAGAGGACATGGCGTGTGAGCCAGAGAAGGAGAGCAAGGTGTTTGAAGACCAGTGAGAAAGTAGGGAGGCTGGTGTGCTGAGAGTATGTGAGGGCCAGGAACGGGTGTGGGCTTTGGAGAGATGGGCTGGGCCTGAGTCTCACAGGAGACCAGATAATTCTCAGGGTAGAGGGGAGCCATGGAGGGTTTCTGAGCAGGGGAGAGGTGGTGAAGGTGTGAGCTGTTCAAGGGGTGGTGCTGCAAGGTGCAGAGCAGAGCAGTGACATGGTCAGATGGTTATTCTGGGAAGATTTTCTGGGATGAAACGGAGAGTGCAGCCGCTGGCGGCAGGTACCTAGGCCCGGGGCGGAGGCGGTGGGAGCCTGGAGTGGGGCGGGGGCCCGAGGAAGCCTCCTCTCACCCCTGAGACACACCTTACGGATGGTTTTGTCCCTGGTAGCTTTCAGCTGAAGGAGACCCCTCTCCATGGAGCAGCCTGGCCTTCCTCCCCACAACACAAAAGATTTCATTTCTTTCCTTATTTCAGCCTTCGGAGAAAAAGCCCACATTGTGCTCCTGATAACCTTTTTCAAGCGTTTGTCTAAGTGGGCACTTTTATTCTTTTTATCTCTGTTGCTCAGTTATTCATTCAACAAACACATACTGAGCATGAGTTGTCCCGGGGTCTGGGCTGGGCTGGACCTGGCAGGGAAGGAGGCAGGAGTGAAGAGCCTGAATGTTGGTAAAGGAGCTCCAGGCCCCAGTTTGGCTCTGAGAAGCCACTTCTGATCCCCCCAGGGGGGGAGGGCTTTCCCTCCATGTTCTCTCTGCCCCTGTTCTCTCTGAGGAGACAGTGGTCACGCTTCACCAGCTGGTGGTCAGTGTGGTGTCAGGTCCGAGCCAGTGCCTGCCCAGGGCTTGGAAGTCCACTCGGCCTTTTGGCCCGTTTTCCGTATCCCCTTCATCCCCTGCTGCAGCACCGTGACTTTCTCCCATCCTCCCCCATCTTTCCTACTTCTCCATCACCTCGTTCCTCAGGTCCTTCCTACTTTTCTTCATATCCTCTCTCCCCTCTCTCCCCTCTCACTCTCCTTTGTCACTTTCTCAGTCTGCGGGGCTGGGCTGGGCTTCGCTGCTGGACTGCTCATGAGGAAGTGGCTGCTCCCAACCCCCAGGGCCTATGCTCTGTCCCTGGACACTTGTTGCCCAACACCTGGGCTGCGGTCCCTGCAGAGATACCAGGCGCAGCCTCAGCCAGCCTGCCCTGGAGCAACCTTGGACCCAGTTTTGGAACAAATATCTGGGCAGAGCGAGGGCAGAGCTCACAGATCACATGGGGAAACAGGCAGGGTGGTAGGCTGGAAGGGCTCTGACTCCAGTTCTGTCTCCACAGCTATCTCATCACTGTCTCACCGCCTGAACTTAGGCAACGCAGTTGTTCTCTTTGGTCCTCCATTGCAGCTTCCGTAAAACGGCGGTAGTAGCTGGTTTGTAAACCACAAAACATGGTGCTTTCATGAGCCAAACACTGTGGTTAACCAACAGACATTCCCAAAACCCTCTTCCTTTCCTGTCTCCTCACAAAGATGAGGAAAGTCAACTGTCACTTTGCAGCTTCCCTGAGAGTTAGGAGTGGGTACCTGAAAATAGTGGGCTTGCCAGGTGGTGCTGGTGGTAAAGAACCTGCCTACCAATGCAGGGCATGTAGGAGACACGGGTTTGATCCCTGGATCGGGAAGATCTCAAGGAAGACATAGCAACCCACTCCAGTATTCTTGCCTGAAGAATCCCATGGACAGAAGAGCCTGGTGGGCTACAGTCCATGAGGTCTCAAAGTAAGACATGACTGAAGCGACTGAGCATGCACACGCGTGCCTGAAAATATTCTGGCTAATTAGACCCAAGCTTGGTTTAGACCAATGCCTCAACTTGCAGTGTGGAGGACAAAACTTAGGGGAGGACGCAACTCCTCTGGCTTTGTTTTTCCCATCAGTAATATAAGGAAGTAAGACTAAACCACTGGACGGTTAAAGCCTGTTCTCCTACTTTGGAGGAATGGCCCTCAGAAGCTCTGGTCCAGGTCCTCACAGAAGAAATGCTTGTGATGGCTTCTTTGCTAATGCCTCCTCCTTCTGGTCTTGAGGGCCTGTTACTTCTCCAGCTGTGTGTGGCCCATCGCATGTGCACACATGCACACATGCACACAAGCATGTACACACACGTACACATGTAACCGACAGGCACAAATGCACACGTATGCAAACATACACAGCACACATACATGCACCGACACGTGCATGCACACAGTGATGCATGCAATGGACTGTCACTCGTATCCATTCACCCTTCCTCTCTGGACCTGCTCTAGTGCGGGAGCTAGAAAGCTGAGAACACGTTTCCCAGACTCCCTCCCACTTAAAACTAGAGTTCTGGGTGTTACTTAGCTTCAGCCAATTGGAAGCGCTTACGTGACCTTTGGAAGGTGGAAGTGAGTTTCTGCAGGCAAGCATTGTCTACAGATGTTTGTTTTTTTCTGTGGCTGTTTCCAGCTTGTGGGCACCAGGTTTCGAGACAGGGCTGGGCAGTGCTGTTGGCGGTGGGTCAACTGGTGGTGCCAATCCATGGTGACAGGCATGGCGTGACTCTGCAGTGGTGATGCAGGGGCTCCCTGATCCTGGTGGCTTCAGCAGGGGTACACAGCGAGGGCAGCTATCTTGGTAACTTGGTTCCATGGTGTGATTTTGGGAGTCAGTCCTGAAAGCTCAGTCTGAAATTTGTTTATTTCAGGTCTTTTATTTAGGGCTTCTCTTGGGGCTCAGATGGTGAAGAATCTGCTGGCAATGAAGGAGACTTGGGTTTAATCACTGGATGGGGAAGATCCCCTGGAGAAGGGAATGGCAACCTACTCCAGCATTCTTGCTTGGAGAATTCCATGGACAGAGGAGCCTGGCAGGCTACAGTTCACGGGTCGCCAAGAGTCAGACATGACTGAGCAACTTGCTCAGTCATGTCTGACTCTTGGCAACCCATTGAGGGCAGGAGGAGAAGGAGACGACAGAGGATGAAATGGTTGGATGGCATCACCGACTCAGTGGACACAGGTTTGGGTAGACTCCGGCAGTTGGTGATGGACAGGGAGGCCTGGCATGCTGCGGTTGGTTCATGGGGTCGCAAAGAGTCGGACACGACTGAGCGACTGAACTGAACTGAACTGAACACTCTGTAATAGATTCTTTTCAGTTTAAACTAGCTAGAATATTTACTTTCTGATCTCTGTACCTAAATCTTTCAGGTCTTGGCTCAAATGTCCAGACCCCCAAGTTAGACTGAGTCCTCTGTTAAGTGCTTCTCATTCTCCAGTGACACTTGACATCTGACCAATGTCTGTTCTCTCAGAGCCTGGACAAATCCACTTCCTCTCAACAGATTTAATGGCTCTGTTCTTGCTGCTGGAGATAACAGCCCTTCACACTGTGGAAATGAATAAAGGTAACCTCACGGCTTGGAGGGCTTCCCTGGTGGCTCAGCAGTCAAGAATCCACCTGCGATGCAGGAGGCACAGGAGCTGCGTGTTCAGTCCCTGGGTCAGAAAGATCCCCTGGAGGAGGGCATGGCAACCCACTCCAGTATTCTTGCCTGGAGAATCCCATGGACAAAGGAGCCTGGAAGGCTGCAGTCCATAGGGTCGCACAGAGTTGGACAGGACTGAAGTGACTCAGCACAGCACAGCACAGCTTGGAGCTGGGAGGCCAGAAGAGGGAGCTCTTGCAGTACCACTCCAGGTCAATTACAGAACTCTCTTCAATGGGGAAGAATCTTCAATTACAGGCCCCAACAGGAAAAGATGTACATTGCATCTCCTAGAATAGTGGTCCCCAAACTTGTTGGCACCAGGCACTGGTTTCAGAGGACAATTTTCCCATGGACGAGGTGAGGGTGGGGTGGGGTGGTTCGGGCATTAATGCGAATAATGGGGAGCAGCAGTGGAAGGTCCCCTCGCTTGCTGTGTGTGGGGTTTCTAACAGGCCTTGGAGGGAAACGTCTGTAGCCTGGGGCCTGGGAACTGACCCTTGTCCTAGAAGAAATCAACTACGGGGACTTCCCCTGGCAGTTCAGTAGTCATGACTCCATGCTTCCAGTGCAGGGGGCACAGGTTCGACCTCTAGTTAGGGAAATAAGATCCCCCATGCTCTGTGGCCAAAAAAAAAGAAAAGAAATCAACTACTCCAGCAACTCAGCCAATGAGAAACCATCATCACAGTTACTCTCACTTTTTTTCCAGTGGACTTTGGTTCAAAACAACCCCTCCTAGTTTCCTCTTTTATCTCTGTAAGGTAAAGCTCCTTTCCTTTGTTGGATTTGCCTGTGATTTTTGCTGTGGCTTGCTTATCCGGAATTGCAGTTCTCTGTTCTTCCCACATAAACCCACCATTGCTGATAAAATAGCTGACTGTTTGACTTTTAAGTTCAATAATGTGATGACACAAAGTAGGGGCTCAGTAAACATTAAGGAAACACACGAGCAGGTCAACAGATTCCCAGGTGGGGCTGGTGGTAAAAAAGCCGCCTGTCAATGCAGGAGACTTAAAAGATGTGGGTACAATCCCTGGGTGGGGAAGATCCCCTGAGGAGGGTATGGCAATCCACTCCA
This sequence comes from Bos grunniens, assembly GCF_055505025.1. NCBI lineage: Eukaryota > Metazoa > Chordata > Mammalia > Artiodactyla > Bovidae > Bos > Bos grunniens. The sequence continues at coordinate 14,806,243 of NC_141166.1, forward strand.
GTATTCTCGCCTGGAAAATCTCATGGGCAGAGCAGCCTGGTGGAATAGAGTCCATAGGGTCGCAAAGAGTTGGACATGACTGAAGCAACTTAGCACACACACAGGCAACTTCAGATAATGAAAAGCGTTCTGAAAATAAACGGAGGAAAGGAACGGATGGAGAGTTGGAAAACTGTCTTCCTGAGCCAGGGTTAGGAAGGAGTTGGAGGAAACCTCTTTGAGGGAGTGACATTTGAGTTGAAACCTGAAGGAGAAGAAGGCAGGTAGAGGAGGGAGGGCCTGGGGGAGAGAATTCCAAGCAAGTGTATGGGCCCTGAGGCTGGAAGGAGCTTGGAGTGTTTGAGGAACAGCTGTCAGGACAGGGTGGGCTGGAGAGGAGTGGGCGAGAGGGGAGGGGATGACATAGGCTTGGTTGCATCTGTGGGGCCTTGGAGATCATGCTAAAGTATGAAAATAAAATCACATTTAAATGATTTAATTCATATATTTAATCACATTTCTGTACCTAAAATCAGAAGCCCTTAAGCAGGGTATTATGTGACTAGTTTGTTTTATTTTTTAAAATATTTATTTTTGTTTATTTATTTGGCCGTACCAGGTCTCAGTTGAGGCACATGGGATCTTTAGTTGTGGCATGCGAACTCCTAGTTGCGGCATGTGGGATCTAGTTCCTTGACTAGGGATTGAACCCAGGCCCCCTGCACTGGGAGTACAGAGTCTTAGGCACTGGACCACCAGGGAAGTTCCTGGTTTATGTTTTAAAAGACAGCAGGATTTAAGGGGTGGAAGAAGGTCAGAGTCGGAGCAGGGTGGCCATCCGGGAGATGACCAGAGTAGTCAGGGAATACACGCATGCATGCATGCTAAGTCGCTTCAGTCATGTCCAACTCTGTGCGACCCTATGGACAGCAGCCCACCAGGCTCCTCTGTCCACAGGATTCTCTAGGCAAGAATACTGGAGCGGGTTGCCATTTCCTTCTCCAAGTCAGGGAAGGAGGTGGCTAACTAGGGTGACAGCAAAGGAGATGGTGTAATGTGAGCTGAGCTGGGCAATGTTTTGGAGGAAAAGTCAATAGAAATTGCTGATAGGTTAGACAAGAGGGTGTGAATAAAAGAGAAGAATCAAAGATGAGTCCCGCCTTTTGACCTGACCAGCCGGGTGAACGTCATCTATCGCAGTGTGGACGACTGGAGTTGGATTCAGAGAGGAGAGGACATCACGTTTCCGTGTGGGATGTTAGAACATCCAAGGGGAGCTGTTGAGAGACAGTAGTTCAGGTGTTGGGAGCAAGGGCTCCGGAGCCAGCCTGGCTGGGTTGGGTCTCTGACCATTTAATAACTGTAAGGCCAAGTTACTTTAGTCTACTTTAAAACAATCCCTTACTTTTATCATCTGTAAAATGAGAGTAATTACGGTACTCATTTCATAGGATTAATGAGGATTGAAATGAGTGAATTTATGTGCAGTGCTTGGGACAAGTATGTATTATATGTGTTATTGTTATGATGATGAGGCCAAGCCAGCAGTTATTAATAGATGTGAGTCTTAAGCTTAGGAGAGAGGCCAGGGCTGAAGCCAATGACTTATGAAAGATACATGTGCGGTTGCTAGACTGGATGATTCTTCCTGGGGGTGAATAGAGAAAAGCACATGGACATGCATGCTGTTGTATTCACCACTGTGTCCCCAGTACCTCACACAGTCTGTATATAGTAGATGTTCCATGAATATCTGTTGAGTGGATGAATTTCCTTCGACAGAAGACTCCTCTGCTGGCTAGACTGACAATGCCTGACCATGTCAGTCTCCCAGAGGGAGTCCCTCCTTCCCTTGGCCACGGAACATGGAACCTTTTCAGGCACTTGGGCCCTTTCACCGCTATACTCCCAGGGCTCAGCACAGGGCCTGGCACACAGTAGGCCCTCAGTGAATCCCAGCAGTAGTTGAAAGAGTAAAAGGATACTTACTAATGTGCCTATCTCAGGGGTGGTCACAGAGTGAGCCTGGCCTTGGAATCTGTGCGTGAACTTGACTGTTGGCACCTGGCAGCCACACCACCCCATTCTGTGCTCTTGCTGGGTTCCTGGTCTCTAAGCTCAGGAGCTAGACGTTCCAGACTCTTCTACCGGCAAGATTATGAGTACAATTCAGAGTGTTTGAAGAAATATGCTCACATGATATTTGGAAGGTGGAAAAGGGTGGAATCCATCCTTCTTCCATTGGTAGCCAGGATAGACGTCTGAGTTTCTGCAGGTGAGTTTTTACAGCCACTGGATGACTCCATGCCCCTGTCAGTCTCCCGCCTCGGGTCAGCAGGGGCAGCGCTGACTGCATCGTGGGCCAGGATGGCCTGTAGTTCTTGACTCCAGGTACCAGCACTAACATTCTAACTCTTCATATCTAGCTATGCAGTGACTCTTGACCCTAGAAGCTGGTGGCATCTCCTGTCTTTACTCCTGATTCCCTCTTTGCAAACACCTAATTCTCTGTGTTAAATTCCTTTCTGCTTGAAATTCCTAGAGTGGCTTTTGTTTTCTGGATGGAACTTTGGTTGCTATAGCAACCTTCAGGGAGTCACAGGTTTGTGTTACAGAAAGAGCTGGGACTCTGGAGCCAGGCAAGACTGGATTTTCATCCAGGCTTGTCCATTTTTTAGCTGTGTCAAGTTTGGGGAAGTCACCTCATCATTCTTTGCCTCAGTCTCTCCATCTCTAAAATGGATAGAAAATTAAGTAGTTAATAATAATAATCACTTATTGAGTATATAATATAAAACGAGGACTTTTCTAAATGCTTTGAATATATTAATTCATTGCATGTTCCTTAATAACAGCCATGGTCGGATTTTAGATACTTAAAATTTTTAAATTGAGGTAAAATTAATATAACAGGAAATAAACAATTTTAAGGTATTTGTTTCAGTGACATTTCATACATCCACAAGGTTGTGCAATCATCGCCTTTATTTAGTTCCAAAATACTTTCATTTTCCCCAAAGGAAATCTTGTCTCCATTAAGCAGTCACTCCCTATTCCCTCCTCCCCTCAGCCCTTGGTAACCACTAATCTGCTCTTTGTCTCTATGAATTTATCTATTCTGGACATTTTGTAGAAATAAAATATGCAACCTTTTGTGTGTAGCTTCTTTCACTTTAGCATAATGTTGTTGAGGTTCATCCATGATGTGGCATATATCAGTACCTCACTTCTCTTTACAGCTGAATGATAGATATTCCAGCGTATGGATATACCACATTTTATTTATGAATATTTGGATTGTTTCCACTTTTAAACTATTATGAGTAATGTTGCTATGAGCATTCATGTACAGTATTGTTTAAATACTTGTTTTCATATTTCTTGGGTATATACACATGTGGGAGCAGGTACTAAAATTGTGTTTGTGAATGTGTGAATGTCCCCCTCTGATACGAGGCTACACCATGCCACTGGCTGTCCAGAGAAAGAGGGAAGGACTCCACGGCCTCATGTACCACCTCTCCTCAGGCAGTAAGCCAGAATGTATGCGGGGTAAGTCTCCTCTCTGAGTTGAATCCTAAGATCTTAACTAATGCCTGGAGACAGGCCTGCCTGAGCCCTGACCTCATCTTACTGTACTGTTCAGACTTTTCTAAGAATGCTTAAGATCACCGATCACAGTCTGAGTAAGATGCCTCCACTCAGCTAAGAGTCTTCAGGACATTCAATAATGAGGCAGGACAACTGATCCACTCTCTGGGAGGACGTGAACCCTGAGGTGTGTAATGCGTACAGGTGAGTAAGGTGATTTTAGACACATTTCTTGAAGAACTGGAGACACAGTTTCTCACCTGTAAAATGGCAATGATAGTGCCTTCCTCATTCATTCACTCACTCACTCCTTTCATCCATCCATTCATTCACCAACTATGTATTGTGCGCCTATCCTGTGCCTGCCGGCCTTGTTCCGGCGCCTAGGACACACTGGTCAGCAGCAGACATCATGCCTACAGTGATGTCTGATAATTATCATGCCTGGTAATCCAGTGGAGGAGAAGGACATAAACCCAACAGCCACATAAACACATGTGGAGTTGTAAATGTGTCAAGGCCTATGGTGGAAAGTAGCCAGAGCTATGACTTTTCATGACAAGAAGATCCAAGCTGCCCGGAAGGGGATGGACAGCTTCTCTGAGGAAGTGCTTGCTCCTTGAGCTGATATTTCATATTTGAAATATGAAATGAAGCAGGAATGTAGTGGTATCACGTGACCTTATTTTACAGTTTCTTGATGACCAGTGATGTTGGGCACTGTTTCATTTGCTTACTAGACAATTGGTTTTGTTTTTTTTTCTTTAAAGTTTTGGTTTGTCAAGAGGATTTTGAAAAATGCTGAAGATCTGGTCCATATTGCCCCTTCGTTGCTACTCCCTGGGTATGTAGTGTAAAGAGAATCTGTGACACCAGATCACCTGGTTCTCCACCCTCTCTGGGGTTCCCCACAGCTTTCTCTCTCTTCAGGTCCTCCCTACACTTGCTTCTGCAGAGGAAAAGCCTTGTCTTTACCCATGTTGAGGACGCTTGTGTTTGTGTTAGTCGCTCAGCTGTGTCCGACTCTTTGCTACCCCTTAGACGGTAGCCCACCAGGCTCCTCTGTCCGTGGAATTCTCCAGGTGGGTTGCCATTCCCTCCTCCAGGAGATCTTCCCAACCCAGGGATCAAACCCAGGTCTCCTGCACTGCAGGTGGATTCTTTACAGTCTGAGCCATCAAGTATGCCCCTCTCCTAAGTAACTTAACAATGCATCTTTTCCAACCGTTCCAATGAGAGTCCCGTGAAGGAGGAGACTTTGGTTTGTTCACTGCTGTATCCTCAGTGCCTACACTGTTTCAGGCCCATAGTAAGTGCTTGATAAATATTTGTTGAATTAACTGATTAAGATATGCTTCCCTGATGGCTCAGACGGTAAAGCATCTGCCTGCAATGCAGGAGACCCGGGTTTGATCCCTGGGTTGGGAAGATCCCCTGGAGAAAGAAGTGGCAACCCATTCCAGTACTCTTGCCTGTAAAATCCCATGGACAGAGGAGCCTGGTAGGTTACAGTCCATGGGCTCGCAAAAAGTCATACACGACTGAGCAGCTTCATATGGTCAATTGATTAATATATGAATGAACGAATGAATTACATGTTGTACACTCCTGCATAGTAATTCTGCAAATACCATGCGCTTAACTGTCACATGTTCTGTGGTGTTTTAGTCCCCTTTAAAAATCAGCAGCTTTCTGACTGGTCAATCCCTGGGTCCAGTTCTGAGCATCCCCCACCATCCTCTGTCAGCACAGTGAAATCAAAGGAGGTGTGTATGGAGATGAACAGTCTAGCTTAGGCTGCAGTAACAATCCTCAAACCTCAGTACTTAAAGGATAAGGTTGCTTTCTCCTCAAACTGTATGTCCAGGAAGAGTTGGCTGGGGTCTCCATTCTGCACAGTTCTCACTTTGGCACCTAGGTTGTAGAGTAGTCACCGTCTGCTGATTGCTCATACAGAAGAAAAGATGGTGATTTGTACTGGCTCTTAAAGCCAGTAACATATCGCTTTAGCTCACATGTCATTCAGTTCAGTTCAGTTCAGTTCAGTCACTCAGTCGTGTCCGACTCTTTGCGACCCCATGAATCACAGCACGCCAGGCCTCCCTGTCCATCACCAACTCCCGGAGTTCACTCAGACTCACGTCCATCGAGTCAGTGATGCCATCCAGCCATCTCATTCTCTGTCGTCCCCTTCTCCTCCTGCTCTCAATCCCTCCCAGCATCAGTCTTTTCCAATGAGTCAACTCTTCAGATCAGGTGGCCAAAGTACTGGAGTTTCAGCTTTAGTATTATTCCTTCCAAAGAAATCCCTAGGCTGATCTCCTTCAGAATGGACTGGTTGAATCGCCTTGCAATCCAAGGGACTCTCAAGAGTCTTCTCCAACACCACAGTTCAAAAGCATCAATTCTTCGGTGCTCAGCTTTCTTCACAGTCCAACTCTCACATCCATACATGACCACTGGAAAAACCATAGCCTTGACTAGATGGACCTTTGTTGGCAAAGTAATGTCTCTGCTTTTGAATATGCTATCTAGGTTGGTCATAACTTTCCTTCCAAGGAGTAAGCGTCTTTTAACTTCATGGCTGCAGTCACTATCTGCAGTGATTTTGGAGCCCCCCAAAATAAAGTCTGACACTGTTTCCACTGTTTCCCCATCTATTTCCCATGAAGTGATGGGACCAGATGCCATGATCTTCGTTTTCTGAATGTTGAGTTTTAAGCCAACTTTTTCACTCTCCTCTTTCACCTTCATCAAGAGGCTTTTTAGTTCCTCTTCACTTTCTGCCATAAGGGTGGTGTCATCTGCATATCTGAGGTTATTGATATTTCTCCCAGCAATCTTGATTCCAGCTTGTGCTTTCTCCAGCCCAGCGTTTCTCATGATGTACTCTGCATATAAGTTAAATAAGCAGGGTGACAATATACAGCCTTGACGTACTCCTTTTCCTATTTGGAACCAGTCTGTTGTTCCATGTCTAGTTCTAACTGTTGCTTCCTGACCTGCATATAGGTCAATAGCCAAAGCAAAGCACATGGCCTAATTTCAAAGCAATGGAGGCTGTGATGGACTGCATTATTGCCAAAATATTTGCTGTCTTGCTCTGTGGAAGGATCGGGATCTTCTCCCCACTGACATCCAGCTTAACCATGAGATTTGTTTTGGCTACTGATCTTTGAGTAGAAACGTGCCTGCTCCTTCAGCATGAATCCTGGATTGATGGGACCGACCCAGAGCTGACCCATGATGGGAACATAAGATGAACAAGAAACAAATCTTTATGTTTATGAACTTGTATGATTTGGGGATGATTTTTTATTGTGGCGCAACTTAGCTTAAATGGATTGATTCTGTGGGGAAGTATAATTTCACCAATTATAAGAGGAGAATTGGGAATGGCTGATGGCTCACTCTAATGACTACCACCCAGAGCCATGTGAGTTGGACACTGGAGATGAACATTAGCTTAGGAGGCTGGAGGGGAAGGGTTTCAGGCAGCAGGAAACTTCTGCAAAGGTTTGGAACAGAGAAGGATGTGATAAGCGGGCTAAGTGGGACCGGAGAGTCTTCTGCGGTCGGGTGGGTGTTGGGAAGGAGAGACTGGCAAGACAGAATGCCATTTTAGTCCCCCAAGATTGACTGTTTGCCCTGATCTTCATCAGACCCAGATCTGAGGTTGTCCTTGAGATGACTTCGGCGAGTTCTGGAAGCCAGGTGGGTGAGGGCCTGCTCCTCTCTGACCTTCAGGCTTCCATCTGTAAAGCCAACATCATAATTTTCACTCTGCAATGTTGTGAATATTCAGTGAGTTAACTAGTAGTGGGAAATGCCTGGGCTCTGGAAGCAGACAGACCCATGTTTGAACCATGCCACTTCTGAGAAGCTTGGGAACTGAAAAAAAAAATACACACACACATATATATATACATATATTTGAGAGCCTCTGATTCTTCATCTGTACAATACAGATGGTAATCAGAGCTTCATAGGGTTGTTACAAGGACTATAAGAAATAGTGAAACTATGTTGAGAAAGATACATGCAGCCCTATGTTCACAGCAGCACTCTTCACAACAGCCAAGACATGGAAGAAATCTAAATGTCCGTCAGCAGACGAATGGATACAGAAGAGTCAGTATATATATATGGAATACTGCTGCTGCTGCTGCTAAGTCGCTTCAGTTGTGTCCGACTCTGTGTGACCCCACAGACAGCAGCCAACCAGGCTCCCCCGTCCCTGGGATTCTCCAGGCAAGAACACTGGAGTGGGTTGCCATTTCCTTCTCCAGTGCATGAAAGTGAAAAGTGAAAGTCAAGTCGCTCAGTCATGTCCGACTCCTAGAGACCCCACGGACTGCAGCCTACCAGGCTCCTCCGTCCATGGGATTTTCCAGGCAAGAGTACTGGAGTGGGGTGCCATTGCCTTCTCCGATATGGAATAGTACTCAGCCATAAAAAGAATGAAATAATGCCATTTGCAGCAACAAGGATGCAACTAGAGATGATCATACTAAAAAAAGAGTAAGTCAGAAAGACAAAGACAAGTACCACACAATATCACTTATATGTGGGATCTAAAATCTAAAAGAGGGCGCAAATGAACCGAGTGACAAAACAGAAGCAGACTCACAGACACAGAGATCAAACTCGTGGTTGCCAAGGCAGGGTGTGGGGAGGGCTGCACTGGGAGTTTGGGCTTGGGAGATGCAAACCATCACGTTTAGAATGGGTCAACAACAAGGTCCTACTGTACAGCACTGGGAACTGCCTCCAACCTCCCAGGGTAAACCATAATGGGAAAAGAATGTGTAAATGTGTATAACTAAGTCACTTTGCTGTACAGCACGGATTGGCACAACATTGTAAATCAACTGTACTTCAATTAAAAAAAAATAAGTCATTTAGCTTTCTTTCTCAGTGATGTCTGAGTCATACTAGCATTGGTAGGATAATCATTCTTGTTTCCATAAATATTCATAAACCCCTCTGTGGGAATCATGGAAACATTGGGTCTGACTTATCTTTCTTTGATTCTAGACTTGCTACAAACCAGATGGCTTTGGTATATTTAAGGCAAGAAGCTTCATGAAGCTTCATGACCTTTAACAAAGACTATCTGAAGTACCTTGGCATATCTCCACATGGCCACTCCAGGATCTAACAGGACCTAACCCCAGTAATTCCCCTTATATTCCAATTCCATTCTGAGTTCGGAGTACCAGACTTGTTCCCTTGTCCACAGTGATGTTCCAGAAAAAATATGCAGATGGTCAGGCAGGCTGTGTGGAGGGTCATGTATTCACCTGACCTCTGCACCTGCAGGTCCCAGCCCGCAGAGGAAGGCAGGGCGGTCAGAGCCATCTGCAGAGGACCTGCTTATACTAAGGTAAGGTGTGCCTTTAGAGGCCAGGTTATGCCCCAGAAATGGTCCTCAAATCCCAGTAATTTAAACCAACAGGTTTAAGTTAAGAGCCTGGTTTGGATTGTCTCATTTAATCCTCAAAACAGCCCTAGGGTCCTATCCTAATATTATTTCCATTTTACAGATGAGAAAATAGAGGATCCGAGAGGTAAAGTAATTTGACCAGAGATGGAGTTCAATCCATCTTAATCTTTGCATTATACTGCTTCTTGGGTTTCACAGTTGACTCTAAACCTGAGAGGGCAGGCTTATTCAAGTCACATTCCCACATTAGCTAATCTGCACATCAGCACCCCTTCACAGGTCTCCTGATTCCTAGAAAGAACGAGTTCTGAGTGTATGAGTGTGCATAATTTATAAATCAGATGCCATCAAATCTGAATGTTCACACTATGATCTCTTTTGTCACATCCAAGCTTAAAGCATCACCTTCCCCCAAATATATGACACTTAATTGACTCTATATTTTTAATATATTTTATGGATTGTTTAAAAGCATATATTTGACTCTTTAAATCATGTCACATTTGTATTGGTTAGAAGTGAGGTTATAAATACATTTTATTTTCCATATTGCTATCTGTTGTCTCGATACCAGCTGTTCTACAAAAACTTGATTTTCAGGGCTTGGTGGTATGTGAAATGTTTTTTTCTGAGTTTTGTTTCTGGGCTGTCAGTTCTGTCCTATTGATTTTTCTCTTCTGGATCCCAAACAGGTTGTAGAGCAGACAGACCTTGATCTGTATCCTAGATCTCACATATCTTAGCTATGGCATCCTTTACTTACTTATTCTACAAATACTCCCTGAAGCAAATTCTGTGCCAAGTCTTACCCTAGAGGGCATTACCAGAGACCCAGAAATGCAGAATATGTGGTCCCTGTCTTCAAGCCATCATAATCTGGTGAAGACAGTTCATAGGGACAGAAAGGCAAACACAAACACCAACAGCAATCGTGAAGCACTTATGTACATTATCTCACTTGATCCTCATCGTTGCCCCTTGAGGTCACTGCCCCTCATTTTTCAGATGAGCAAACTGAGACTCAGAGCTGTCAGGTAATTTGCCCACAGCGCCACAGGTAGTGAGCAATAAACCAGGCTGATTTCAAGCCCATGAGATTAACTCCTCTGCTATACCAGGCCACTTGGCAGCAAGAGGAAAGGGAGAATACTGTCCAGGTCACACAGCGAGTTCACTTCTGGGTGGAGATCAATTTCTTTGCCACCAAGATGTAGGAGACTTGCCATCTCTGCTATCCTTGGGTCCTTGCCACCCCCTGCCCAGGCAGGGCTAGCAGAAGCATCAGAAAAGGAGCAGGCTCCTGGCTGAATTGCCTTCCTGGAACACGCAGGAGAGGCTCTGGTCAGAGCACAGATGTGGGGTGTAAGCCTGCAGGAGGGCTGACATCCCAGGGGCAATGCAGTCCCAAGGTGGTGGCTTTAGCCTGGGAAGGCCAGCAGGTCACAGAGACCTCAGCAGTCCACACGGAGAGGGGGGGTGGCGCCAGGGAGGGGGGATGTGACCTGAACACTGAGTGACGAAGATAGGCTCATTCTTTCCATCTATCAGGGTTACTAAAGACACTCTTTTTGCAGCTCAGCAACTTTTTTTCATCAAGGGCTAAGCCCCAGGGAAGCCAGAAAGGCTTGCACCCTCTTTTTACCTTGGCCACATACCTCTCTGAGGGCATAAATTACAGAAATAGCCACTGGCATCAATGAGGAGGAGAGAAGCGGGGGAAAAAAATAGACAACATCTCAAAATAGATTGATGTACAGGTCTCAGCTGAAGACGTTTATTCTTGGGATTGAGTCTCCACTGTGCTGCTCCCTGGCAGTGGGAACTTGGGGGAAGTACACCAGCCCTCAGAGCCTCAGTGGCCACATCTGCAAAATGGGAATAATTTCTACAGTACTTCTGCCCCCTGGCGCCGTGCCTGAGCACACGTTGCATGAGTTCATACCTGCCTGTCTCGGGTTCAGCTAGTAGAAGCTTCACAGGGCAGGGATTTTATTTTGTACTCTTCACTGCTCTTTCCCCAGCAGCCAAGGTAGAGCCTGGCACAGAGTAGGTGCTGGGAAATCTTTGTTGAACGATTGTAGAATAAGTAGCCTAGAGCCTTTCCCTGGCTTGACAGATCTCCCCTTCCTACCAAGGAGAGGGGCATAAGTCAAAAGGCAGTAGAGAAAAGTGGTTAAAAGCAAGTCCCTGGACTTGGAAACCTGGACTCAAATTCTGTCCTTGCCATGTACTTGCTATGTGACTTGGAGCAGTGACTGCCTCTTTCTGGCCTTTGTTTCTCCAACTTTAAGGTAGGTTGTACCTCACAGAGGTACGTGAGGATTAGGTGAGACAACCTACTAACAAGCTTCTCTCCCTCTTTCCCTGTCCTGGCGGGACCGCTGAGACGCCTTCATGGTGGCCGACCTGGGTGTGCTGGTACTGCCACGCCCAGTACTTTTTTTCCAAGTACTGCCGCGGGTCTCACCCTTCAACGCAGTGAAGTGCAGCAGCAGCCTCTGGGTGCCACGTGACCTGGCCATCCTGGGCACCAGTTTCAACTGTACCAGCCAGGTGAGCCTGGGCCTGCTGAAGGTCAGATTTGAGCAGCCAGGCGGAGACTAAATCCCACTGAGCACAAACTTCCCCTTGCCCCATCGAGCACTTTATGTACCGCACGCTGTGTACAGGGCCTTCATGGATCGCTCTCCTCGATCCTCCCAATAGCTCCACACGGTGCCAGGGGCATCCCCACTTCATGGAGGGGGAAATGAGCTTAGGTGTGTGACTGAGCCTGACCCAAAGGCTGTGCTCCTTCCTTACACCGGGGAGTAGAACACTGGAGTTTTCTTAGCAAAAGGGGATTCAGGATGTTGAGAGTGGTTGGTGCAGAAACCCAATTGGTGGGAATGATATCTCTGGAAATGGGAATATTTTACCAAGCCTCCCTTCCCCCATTTCTGAGAAGCCATTGGCTAAGCAGGATTCAAGGCACCAGCCGCTTCCAGGCAGCTACCCTGATTTCTTCTCCCAACGGAGTTTATTAGAGGGGACTCTGAGCTAGAGCTATCAGCACCTGGAACAATGCCTGGCACGCTGCAGGGACTCACGGGCACCTCATGGCCCCATCCAGGGTTCTTGCCTGAAACTGGGAGCAGGGGAGTGGCTCACAGTTCAGGCTCTTGTCCATGCCAGAGGGAGCTGGAGTAGGTGCTGGGCCTCTTGGCTAAGAGATGGTCCCCCACCCCTAGACACCCTATGCATCCCTAACTGGGAAGAAGTGAGTGTGCTGGACCCCAGAGACTGGGACGTCCTTGCTAATTAGTGAACCTGTGGGCACACACACATGCACACGGCTTGGAGCATTTGCAGCAGCTGGTGATATGGGCCTAGTGAGGCAAGGTGGCTGGTCACCAGGATGCACCAGTGGACCTGTTTTCTGGAATATTAAGATTCTTCTCCATTGTTAAATAGCTTTTCTCGGTCTGGGTCCCATGATCCAGAAGCCAGAACCCCAATATCTGACCCAGTGGGGCCTCTGAGACCCTCCTTCAGCTGAAGGTAGTTGTCCCTTCTGATGGGATGACACTCAGGCCACAGTGTTTGTAAATATTTTGACTTTCACTCCTGGCCAATGAATGCGTTAGTGTGTGCACAAATTTGCTTGTGTATATGTGTGTGTGTGTGTGTTTCTGGGTGTCTCTGGACATGTGTCTTTGTGTGTGTATTTGCCTCTCTTCCCATTGAGCTCACATCCTGAAAATAGAGGTGCCTTACGAGCAGAGGTTACAAACAGGAGATCTCTGGATTTGTTTGGGTCCCACAATAGTTATAAATATATAATTGCCAATATATATATTTTAAATAGACATATTTCACAAATGCCTGGACTTCTCAGGCCCTCTCAAAAATTTGAGGGATCTGACGATGTAGAACTGCGATCCATCATGGCAACAAGTAAATCAAATTTATAGCACATGTCCAGCATCCGACAGACCCACGGGACCAAAAGAGAAGCTGCCCTCCCTGCAGAGGCATTGACTTTTCCAGTTTGTTGTAAGACTAAGCTGGCCCATTTTCTCATTTATGTTACCTGCTTGGCCCCTTAGGTAACTGAGTTTTCAACCTCTGCCTTACAGCAATAGCTGGAGCCGACAGCTTCATATTATACAGATGAGGCCCTGAGGCCTCGTGTGCGGGCCAGCCCGACTCCGCCAGGCCGTGCAAGAGGAGTGAGTTCCAGCCACGCACACACCTATGCCCCTGCTAGTGCTCTTTCTGGGTGAGCGGGTGAAGGGGAATGAGACTTTCTGTCTTCCACCCCTTGCTTCCCCTCCCCTGTGTCCCTGCAGGAGCTCTGTCCCAAGCCACCCCCCTTCCCCAAGTCACCCTTCTTCCCCTGCAACCTCAAAGGCCACACTTGTGATGCCTTTGACAAGCTCTTCTTGGAGGAGGTCCTGCTGGACGTGGGCGGCCAGCTGGTTTTCCCCTTCACAGGCGCCTGCCTGGCCTCCATGAGCTCCACCTTCAGCTGCTTGCCTCCAGCCTCCATCGAGGTGGGAGGCCATCCATCTGAGGCCGTGGGACCTGAGCTCGGGTGACTGAAGCTTAGACCACACTGGTTGGAGCTTGGGGTGAGGAACTGAGGGAGTCCCCTCGCCCTGGTGACTTGCCAAAGTCAGTGTGCATCTGGCCTTGACTCTGACCTGCCTCTGGGCCCGGGCCCGGGGAGGAGACTTAAGGCTGAAGCTCTATGGCAGCAAAGGAGGGGAGCAGAGGGTCCCAGGCCCTCTAGCCACCTGGCTGCTCCAGCTCCTGCTTTGGGCCCCCCAGGACACCCCACCCTGCTGTGCTCTGCCTCCAGGGCCAGGCTCCCTGCTCTGCATGCAGCATCAGGCTGTGGAGGAAGGGGCATTCAGGCCCCCTGGTCATCCTTCCAATAGGAGCCTTCTGGAGAACCATCTTCTATAGGAGACGGTGGTGCTAAACCCAGAGCCTGACAGGGCTTGGAGGGCCTGTGATATGTAGTCCTCAGGGGGACTGTTTTGAGACAGGAAGACAGGGAGGAAGGGGAAAGTGAAAGTTGCTTAGTCCTATCTGACTCTTTGTGACCCAGGCCAGAATACTGGATTGAGTAGCCTTTCCCTTCTCCAAGGGATCTTCCCAACCCAGGGATCGAAACCAGGTCTCTCACGTTGCAGTCAGATTCTTTACCAGCTGAGCCACAAGGGAAGCCCAAGAATACTGGAGTGGGTAGCCTTTCTCTTCTCCAGGGGATTTTCCTGACCCAGGTATCGAACTGGGGCCTCCTGCATTGCAGGCAGATTCTTTACCAACTGAGCTAAGAGGGAAGCCTGGAGGAAGGGGAGGTTTGAGTAAAACTCCAATTGTATGTGGAACTTCCACAAATATCTGTGCTCACATTGGAACTCAATTCTTACACTAACTTTTCTCTGCACTGTTCTGTCCTGTCCATCCCCCTGCCCCTTCCATCCCACCTTGCCTTTCCCACCCACAGGAGGGGTGGTTGAAGGGGACACAATAGTAGCTACTTCTAACAACAAATAAACGGCCACGGGTCTTTTATATTAAGTGATGCATCTACGTGCCTGTTTGATTTCTCCCCTAAATGATTAGCATTTGGCATTGATATATATTTCTAAATTCATCTATCCTCTCCTCCTTTTTCTCTCCTCTTCATTTACTCAGGCCCTGCTTTGTTCAAGAAAAAGTGTGTATGAGACGTACGACATACCATAATGGTTAAGAAGCCAGGTGTTGGGGCGAGGCAGGCCTGGCTTCACCTCCAGACACCACTGCTTGCTAGCTCTGAACTTGGACAGGCTGACTAATTTGTTTGAACCCTAGTTTCTCTTTTGTGAGGTAGAGCTAACTTCCCCAGTGGGCTTGTTGGGAGCATGGAAACGTAAGGAATGTTATCGTTAAGGGTCTGCTTTCCCTTAGGCCTACTCTGTTCTTGCTAGCTCTCATTCTGGAGTCTAGATATGCCTAGAAATAGGAAGGAGGTCTGTGAGGCTGGAGTTCACTTCTTAGATCAAGACTATCTGCCTCCTGACTCCCTCCTTCAGGAATCACCCCACTGCTGTCTCCCGGAGCTGGAGGCTCCCGCCTCAATCCTTGGATAGGCCTCAAGGGGGCAGCAGTGTACAGAGAATGCCCAGCATTGCGGCTGCCTGCCCAGCCAAGGCCTTCCTCAAGGACTCTGCTTCCTGCAGCTTCCAGACCAGAAGCAGATTTATCATAGAGTGAATGAAAGTTAAACCTCAAGGTCCTTCACTCTGTTAAGCCACTTGCAAGGCCTGAGAATGGGACTCACGGCAATTCTGTACTAATAATTTTACATTTTCTTCCTTAAATCTTAAAGGGGATCCCAATCTGTCTAGCTTCAGATCCCACCAAATCTCCCAGGGCTCCAGGGGATTCTGAGGGAAGGGAGGTCCCTATGGGCCTGCAGTTGAGCCAGTGGAGGCCCGAGGGCTTCCTGGTGGGTGAAGACACTGGCCACAGGTAGTGCCAACCAGCCAGCATCAGCCTCTGCTCTCTAGGCCCCCACGCTGAGGGCCCTTCTCATTCCCAGCGTGGCTCTGCTCCCACTGGGCTCTTGGTCCTCAGAAGGCCCTTTCCTGTCCGGGTCTCGGTTTCCACCTCAAAGTGAAGCCGGAGTGAGGACACCAGTGAGAGAAGTGGCCACCTCAGCTCCTGGCGGTTTCCCACTTCCTGCTTCTGTCTTTCCTGGGGTCTCCCTTTCCTGCCAAGAAATCCCCTTTGAGGAGAGAATGGGTACATGTATATGTATGGCTGAGTCCCCTTGCTGTCCACCTGAAAGTATCACCTCACTGTTAATCAGCTATGCTGCAGCTGCTAAGTCGCTTCAGTCGTGTCCGACTCTGTGTGACCCCATAGACAGCAGCCTACCAGACTCCCCATCCCTGGATTCTCCAGGCAAGAACACTGGAGTGGGCTGCCATTTCCTTCTCCAATGCTTGAAAGTGAAAAGTGAAAGTGAAGTCACTCAGTCGTGTCCCACTCTTAGCGACCCCATGGACTGCAGCCTACCAGGCTCCTCCATCCATGGGATTTTCCAGGCAAGAGTACTGGAGTGGGGTGCCATATACTCCAATACAAAATTAAAAGTTTTTTTTTTAAGCAATCTTTTAAAAAGAAAGAAATAGAGTCAGTGAGTGCGAAGATGGTTTTCCTGTAACCCAAACAACTAAGAAGGAACACGAGATCTGCTGTATCTCTTAGCAGGTTTTTGCGGCCACAGACTGCACTGAACAGAGTGCGCATGCGTTAGGCTGCCCAGCGCTCAGACACTGGGAAGGTGCTGATTGCTCAGTGAGTGCTCTTCAGAAACCACGAGGAGGCTTGTCAACAACAAAAAAAATTGCACAACCTAAAAGTTGAGAGTTAGGTTTTCTTCGGTGGACATGCTAGGGACTTCAAGCCCTGGACACAGCATCTCAGATAGCGCTGAGAAACTGTTTCGAAAAAGCAAGGGCTGGGGGTGGGGGTGGGGGATGTGGCAGGGCGGTGTACCAGGGAATACAGGAGTTTTTGCAACAAAAGATCAGGTAGTTGGAACGTCAAAAGACTACTGCTAAGAAAAGAAAAACAGAAGTCTCAAGTCAAAAAATTTAGCCATTTTTCTGTGTATGGGAAAAGGCAAGAGTTTGGGCTCACTGATACCCTTCCTTTAAAAGGCACCTCAGCTATCTGATTCTTTACCAACTGAGCTATCAGGGAAGTCCATCCCTAGTGGCTCAGATGGTAAAGCGTCTGCCCGCAATGGGGGAGATCCAGGTTCAATCCCCGGGTTGGGAAGATCTCCTGGAGAAGGAAATGGCAACCCACTCCAGTACTCTTGCCTAGAAAATTCCATGGATGGAGGAGCCTGGTGGGCTACAGTCTATGGGGTCGCAAAGAGTCGGACACGACTGAGTGACTTCACTTCACTTCACCGATCTGGGGCCAGCATCCTGTGCTTTCTCACCCTGAGTCTCCTCAGGGTGCACCGTTGGGTATCCATTCAGTTCAGTCGCTCAGGTGTGTTCAACTCTTTGTGACCCCATGGACTGCAGCACACCAGGCTTCCCTGTCCATCACCAACTCCAAGAGTTTGCTTAAACTCATGTCCATTGAGTCAGTGATGCCATCTAACAATCTCATCCTCTGTCGACCCCTTCTCCTCCCGCTTTCAATCTTTCCCAGCATCAGGGTTTTTTCAAATGAGTCAGCTCTTTGCATCATGGGGCCAAAGTATTGGAGTTTCAGCTTCAGCATCCATCCTTCCAATGAGTATTCAGGACTGATTTCCTTTAGGATTGGCTGGTTTGATCTCCTTGCAGTCCAAGGGACTCTCAAGAGTCTTCTCCAACACCACAGTTCAAAATCATCAATTCTTCGGCTCTCAGCTTTCTTTACGGGTGGCTGCAGTAACTGACTGCTAGATGGTAGGCATCCTTTTTCTATCCTGAATTCCCTGGGAGCTTACCATCTAGGAGGCCGAAACACGATGGCTTGATGGTGGCAACATCCTTTGATTCCTGATATGGCCGGCAATATTTTGCTTACAGGCTGAAGAAAGCTGGAAAGGATTTGCAAGTTTGGACTGACTCTTTCCACTTTGAATTGGTTTGAGCCGTTTTGAGCTGGTTTAATTTGATTGGACCCCATTCCATACAGATTCATCAGGCAGAGGTGAGCCTTGGCAGGTTTAGACCAATTGTTGCCATTTGAGCTGACGTAGGCTGGTTTGAGCCAGCTGTTCATCCATCACATTGGCAAAAAACGTTTCAAGTAAGAACCTTTGGGGAGGGATACAATTTGGCAACCTCTATGTGCCAAACCAATTTGGCAATAGTTATAAAATTAAAACTGCGGACTTTCTGCCTAGCAACCCCCCTCCTGGAATCTGTATCACAGAAATGAGAATGTAAGCATAGAAGGGCTTATGCACAAAATATTTTTGTTGGCAGCATTTTTTTGTGATAATAAACCTGGAAACAAAATGCATGCTCATCTAGGGAGGAAGAGTTAATAGTTAAATAAATTGTAGTATCTCTTTACCATGGAATATTATGCAGCCATTAAAAACAATGAGTTAGAACTTGATCTATTGACAGGAGGGATTTTCATGCTCTTTTGTGAGAATAGTAAGACATGGAGAAATGTATACTTATAAATTTTTTTATTAAACAAAAGAGCCAAGCTATATATGTATGTATGCATGACATGGAACAACAGACTGGTTCTAAATAGGAAAAGGAGTACGTCAAGGCTGTATTTTGTCACCCTGCTTATTTAACTTCTATGCAGAGTACATCATGAGAAACGCTGGGCTGGATGAAGCAAAAGCTGGAATCAGGATTGCCGGGAGAAATATCAATAACCACAGATATGTAGATGACACCACCCTTATGGCAGAAAGTGAAGAAGAACTAAAGAGCCTCTTGATGAAAGTGAAAGAGGAGAGTGAAAAAGTTGGCTTAAAGCCCAACATTCAGAAAACAAAGATCATGGCATCCGGCTCCATCATTTCATGGCAAATAGATGGAGAAACAGTGGAAATAGTGACAGACTTTATTTTTGGGGGCCCCAAAATCACTGCAGATAGTGACTGCAGCCATGAAATTAAAAGACGCTTACTCCTTGGCAGGAAAGTTATGACCAACCTAGACAGAATATTCAAAAGCAGAGACATTACTTTGCCAACAAAGGTCCATCTAGTCAAGGCTATGGTTTTTCCAGAAGTCATGTACGGGTGCGAGAGCTGAACTATAAAGAAAGCTGAGCACCGAAGAATTGATGCTTTTGAACTGTGGTGTTGGAGAAGACTCTTGAGAGTCCCTTGGACTGCAAGGAGATCCAGCCAGTCCATCCTAAAGATCAGTGCTGAGTGTTCATTGGAAGGACTGATGTTGAAGCTGAAACTCCAATACTTTGGCCACCTGATGCACAGAGCTGACTCAGTTGAAAAGACCCTGATGCTGGGAAAGATTGAAGGCCGGAGGCGAAGGGGACAACAGAGGATGAGATTGTTGGATGGCATCACTGACTCAATGGACATGAGTTTGGTTAAACTCCAGGAGTTGGTGATGGACAGGGAGGCCTGGTGTGCTGTGGTCCATGGAGTCGCAAGGAGTCAGACATGACTGAGCAACTGAACTGAACTGAACTGAACTGATGCATGATTAAATGAACATGAAAAAAATTATGGAAACATACACACCACTTGGTTAACGTAAATTACTCGGCATGGTGGGAGAAGAAAGAAAAAATGAGGAGAGATGAAAGGGAGAGAGGAACAAAAAGGCTGATTTTAAAAAGATGTTCATGGTACAGAGTGCACACAATTAAAGTCCCAGTGATGGGAGAAATATTGGGTTGGCCAAGAATTTCCTTCAGGTTTTTCCATAACAATTTATGGGAACACCCATCTCAAAGGCATCTGTTGATCTTCCTGAGCCAGAAGTGAGTGACAGGGAGAAGGCAGCACGGCAAGGACTGCCCCTTGGTCCTTTATGTGTACTGGCTCATTCAGTCTTCATGACAACTCAGAGAAGTGGCATCTGTTAGTATCCACATTTGACAGAGAAGGAACAGAGGCATAGAAAGGTCAAGTACTTGCCCAGGACAGCAGCAGAGTCAGCACAAACCTTGGGAGTCTAGCTGTGGGGTCCGTGATCTTCACTTCTGCCACTCTCCGTAGTAGCTGTGGGACCTTGGGCAGCTCATCTGAACTGTTGGCCTTGAGCTATGGGACCTTGGGCAGCTCATCTGAACTGTTGGCCTTCAGTTTCCTCATCCATGAAGTAGAGCTGAATATCCTGCCCTCCGTCCCCCAGTGAGTATGTGTGTCCTTGACTGAGCCCATAGACATCTCTTATGGGTCTGTAATTGCTTTATAATGTTGTGCTAGTTTCTGCTGTACAATGAAGTGCATCAGCTATGTGTACACACTCACCCCCTCTCTTTTGAGCCTCCCTACCACCCCACCTCCATCCCCGCCCCACGAGGTCATCACAGCACCAAGCGGAGCTCCCTGTGTTAGGCAGCAGCTTCCGGCCAGCTCTCTGCTTTATACACAGTAGTGTATATATGTCAATCCTGCTCTCCCAATTTGTCTCACCCTCCTCTTCCCACCCTATGCCAGCTTATCAATTCTCTTCATCTGAATCTCTATTCCTGGCCTGCAAACAGGCTCATCTGTACTATCTTTCTAGATTCCATAATATGTTTTCATATATGATATTTGTCTTTCTCTTTCTGACTTACTTCCCTCTGTATGACAGATTCTAGGTCCATCCACATCCCTACCAACAACCCAGTCTCATTCCTTTTTATGGCTAAATAATTTTTATGGCTGAGTAATATTCCATTGGAGAAGGCAATGGCACCCTGCTCCAGTACTTTTGCCTGGAGAATCCCATGGATGGAGGAGCCTGGTAGGCTGCAGTCCATGGGGTCGCTAAGAGCTGGACACAACTGAGTGACTTCACTTTCACTTTCATGCATTGGAGAAGGAAATGGCAACCCACTCGTGTTCTTGCTTGGAGAATCCCATTGACTGGGAAGCCTGGCAGACGTGGGCTGCCATCTATGGGGTCACACAGAGTCGGACACGACTGAAGTGACTTAATAGTAGTAATATTCCACTGGATCTACGTAGCACATCTTCTTTATCCATTCATCAGTCAATAAAGGACATTTAGGTTGCTTCCATGTCCTGGCTATTGCAAATAGCAGCACACAGACTTGAGTCTCCTTGACCCAGCCCTCTTCCTTCCTCTCCACCTGATGCTGCACCCCTGGACCTGGCTCAGAGTTGGACTATCTTGTCTTTCTTCCTATTGCAGTATGCAATCACACACCCCAGAAAGACAAGGACACATAGGTACTAGTGTCAGGCTTGGCTGCAGATCTCCACTGTATCAGCAGTGTGCCTTGAACAAGTCATTTATCCCCTTAACCTCAATTTCTTCATCTACGAAATGGGAACAGTAATCTCCCCTCTGCCACACTGAATGTGTTCATGGAAGTACTATTTGCTGCTTACTGACATATGTAGGAACATGCCCCAGAGAAGTGCTGAACAGAAGTCCAGAACAGAAGTGCTGCCTGGGATGGGACTGGGTGGCGGGATCAGCTCCCAAGGGGTGTTCTCAGGCAGGAGTGAGTGTGGCATGATCTCAGGGATGACTCTGTCCAGCCTCCCTACAGGGTCACCCAGGGACCTGAGTCACAGCACTGGGGAACACATGGGCCCTGCCCTGAGAGGCTTCTATTCAGCTGTCTGTCAAAGGAACCCCACGTGTCACCCTGGACTGTGACACCTACTCTCTTTGTGGCCTTAGGCAGGTTACATAACTTCCCAGAGGGGACGGAGGAGGGCAGGCCAGTGGGAAATGGGGGCATTTGGCCAGGGAAGAGCTACCTGGGGTGACAGGAGCCCTGTCTGCTGATGGCTGAAGGTCTGCATGGGGAAGGTGGTTTATGAAGATTATGTAGCACTGCAAGACATATTTTTTCAACACTTTAACTTTTCGAAGATTTCAAATCTGACACCTGGCCGAGACTCCTGAGCACACCTCCCCTCTTTCTGGTTTTGCCCCCAGAGGCTTTGCTTTGAACACTGTAGGGCATTTTTTCTGGTATTGACTTCAGCATTTCCAGAACAAACTTGTGATGCTATATTATGATTTAATGCATTAAGCATCACATACTTAGCTTTTAAATGAGGTTCTATATCTCCTCACTTCTCATCACTCTTCCCAAGATCAGTTCAGTTCAGTCCAGTCGCTCAGTTGTGTCCAGCTCTTTGCGACCCCATGGACTACAGCACTCCAGGCCTCTCTGTCCATCACCAACTCCCGGAGTTTACTCAAACTCATGTCCATTGAGTCGGTGATGCCATCCAACCATCTCATCCTCTGTCAACCCCTTCTCCTCCCGCCTTCAATCTTTCCCAGCATCAGGGTCTTTTCAAATGAGTCAGCTCTGTGCATCAGGTGGCCAAAGTATTGGAGTTTCAGCTTCAACATCAGTCCTTCCAATGAACATCCAGGACTGATCTCCTTTAGGATGGACTGGTTTGATCTCCTTGCAGTCCAAGGGACTCTCAAGAGTCTTCTCCAACACCACAGTTCAAAAGCATCAATTCTTCGGCACTCAGCTTTATTTATATCCATACATGGTTACTGGAAAAACCATAGCCTCGACTAGACTGACCTTTGTTGGCAAAGTAATGTCTCTGCTTTTTAATATGCTGTCTAGGTTGGTCATAACTTTTCTGCCAACGAGTAAGCATCTTTTAATTTCATTGTCGCAATCACCATCTGCAGTGATTTTGGAGCCCCAAAAAATAAAGTCAGCCACTGTTTCCACTTTCTCCATTTATTTGCCATGAAGTGAATATATTCCCAAGATATTTTATCATGATTTTACTTAAATCAATCATTCCTTCCTTTATCATGACTCTTTCATCTATTATCTTTGAAATTATTGGGAATACCTAGAGTTTCTTTTTGAATTAAACATATCAAAGGGGATCTCAGTAGTCTGAACACCTATTTTTGTCCTGCAGAACCCATGATCAGCTGGCTGTAGCAAGGATTCCTGCAGACCTAACAATTCTGACCCCACTAGAGCCCTGCTGTCCATGACGGTAACCGTGTTGCCATTGCCTTCTCCTTCAAAGATGCTAGTATTCCCTTTGCTGATGTGATTCTCAATGCATTTCTCAGTCCTTGGAGAAGGTGTGGTCTTCTGAACCTCTATAAGAAACATAGTTAAGTTTTGGCTCAGCAGCTTGTGTGCTCTCCCTAAATCTCTGGATTCCTTCCTCTGTATGAATTTGTGGCATTCAGCCTCATTTACCCCAGGCCACCACAGAGTTCAGGTTCATCTAATCAACAGAGCAAACATTTAGAACCACTCCCAGAGGTAGAGCAAGCATCTTGATGGTTATTGTGGGTAAAGTAAACCCATATAGATAAAGTGTGTGTGTGTATGTGTGTTAGTTGCTCAGTCGTGTCTGACTCCTTGTGACCCCATGGACTGTAGCCTGCCAGGCTCCTCTGTCCATGGAATTCTCCATGCAAGGATACTGGAGCGGGTTGCCATTCCCTTCTCCAGGGGATCTTCCCAACCCAGGGATTGAACCCAGGTCTCCTGCATTGCAGGCAGATTCTTTACCATCTGAGCCAGCAGGGAAGCCCATAGATAAACTGGTCTGATCTAAAATTATGTTTCTCCCTTCTTGGTCTAATTCCCTCACAGATTCTACTGGTTTTTGTGACTGTAAATTGGGTGAAAACTTTAGATTATTTTGGCCTGGCACTGTACCGCTTAAGGGTTTGATATTACTGGGGTGCCCTTGGGATGTGCTGTTAAAGAATCTGAAGCAATGGCGAGGGTGCATGAAGAGATTGCTGTCACTCACAAGCCTCCTGCGAGGTTATAACAGGGATCTTTAGAGAGTCAGAAACAGCCTGATCAGTGCCAGGGAAATGGGTTAACTGCACTGACAAGGGAGGCTTGATATACTCTGTGGGGTTGGGGCACTTTGAGACATCTAACTCTCTGATATATCCTGATTACAATTCTTAGGGTGCATGCTTTCCAAGTCAATTCTTCAGCTTTTATATAAGACACCAGGGGCCTGATACAGCTATGAAAATTTTAATCTTAAGTGTACAACTGAATGAAGTCTTCCCGAGTGGCTCAGTGGTAAAGAATCTGCCTGCCAATGCAGGAGAAGCGAGTTCGATCCCTGGGTCCAGAAGATTCCCTGAAGAAGGAAATGGCAACCCACTCCAGTATTCTTGCCTGGGAAATGCCATGGACAGTGGAGCCCAGTGGGGCTATAGTCCATGGGGTCACAAAAGAGTCAGACGTGACTTAGCGACTAAACAACAACTGAATGAATATATATACGTATACAGAAATACACCGAATATGTACATGAATATATATGTACACATGTATGCATATATATATAAAGATGAATATATGTGCAGATGATCCGCAGCTTGAGATGGTTTGACTTAAAAGCTTCTGACTTTATGGTGTATGGAAGTGATACACATTCAATAGAAACCATACTTTGGATTTTGAGTTTTGATCTTTGCCTGGACTAGTATATTCAGTACCACACTGTCTTGTGATGCTGAGCATGGAGGCCACTGCAGCTGCTGCTCAGCCATCAGTCACAAGGATAAACAACTGATATATTTACAGCCATTCTGTACCCACACAACCATTCTGCTTTTCACCTGCAGTACAATACTCAATACGTTCCATGAGGTATTCAACACTTCATTATAAAGTAGGCTGCGCTATATGATTTTGCCCAACTGTGGGCTAATGTTAGTGTTCTGAGCGTATTTTAAGGTGAAAAAGTGAAAATGAAAGTCGCTCAGTCGTGTCCGACTATTTGTGACCCCAAGGACTATACAGTCCCTGCTGGAGTGTGTAGTCTTTCCCTTCTCCAGGGGATCTTCCCAACCCAGGGATTGATCCCAGGTTTCCTGCACTGCAGGCAGATTCTTTACCAGCTGAACCACAGGGGAAGCTCAAGAATACTAGAGTGGGTAGCCTATCCCTTCTCCAGGAATCTTCCCGACCCAGGAATCCAACCAGGGTCTCCTGCATTGCAGGCAAATTCTTTACCAACTGAGCTATCAGGGGAGCTGATTTTAAGGTAGGCTGGGCTAAACTCTGTTGTTCAGTAGGTTAGTGTATTAGACGCATTTTCAACTTGTGATGGGTTTATTGGGACATAACCCCATTGTTAGTTAAGGAAGATCTATATGTATATTCTGTATTACCACTGCTATAAGATATAAGACATTTCTAGGGGGACAGAGGCTCTCTCATACCCTCTCCCTGCCCATAGCTCCCTACCCAGGGGTAATGACTTACCTGACTGCTGTCAGCATAGATTAATTTTGCATGTTTTTGAACTTCATATAAATAAAACCATAAAGTATGTATATATTGTTATTTTGGGCTTGCCTTTTCTTTTCTCTGCATTATGTCTGTGAGGGTCACTCATATTTTTACAATTAACATGTTTGTTCTTTTCCATACTGTGCAGTGTTTCATGGAATATATATGAATTTATTTATCAGTTCTATGGTTGATTGACTTTTAGATTGCTTTAAATGTCTCTACCTCTAGAAGACTCTGACCACCTGTGTTCATCCAGGCTCTGCCTACCCCACTCCCCACCTGTCCCTCCCTGACTCTGTCCCATCTTCCAGAGCGGGCTGGCTTCTGGCAGGGGTCAGCCACTGGGGCCGCTGGCAGGAGGCTAGGAGGTCGCCAGAGAAACCAGGCCGTGTGTCCCCCACCTCTCTGTCCCAGCTAGTTTCCTAGGCAGGGGCTGTGGCTCCACAGCTCCAGCTTCCACCGAGGGACCTCAGACTGCAGTTTGGGAAACATCACTTTTCCCTTTGCCCCTCCAGTCGGGGCATGGGAACGACTTCCTGCCGGGATCCAGGGTGCTTCACTGTTTCCTGTTTGGCCCTCGGCTGCTCCATAACTTGTGGATACAATCCTCTACATTAAACTGTCTCTGTTGTGAAGAGCTGAAGTGGTTTGATTTTCCTGGTGAGACCCTAACTGATCTCCCTCCCAAGCGAAATTGTGTCCCCTTCAATTCAAGGGACACAGCACCTCCCTCCTCAAGCTGCCCCAGGGGTAGGACCCCAGGAAGGCCCAGATTCTGTATCCCTGAGGTCTTTAGTGCCTCCCCTACCCAGGCATGCACTAAGCAGCCATCAAGAGAGGCCCAGTGACCACACAGGGTGAGTCCAGGCTGAAGGAGGAGGTGGGTCCAGGCTGAAGGAGGAGGTGGGTCCAGGCTGAAGGAGGAGGGGCTGCCCGAGTTGGTAGAGGCAGGTGGGAGGATGGAGTGATGGAGGGAGCCCTGGCTGCCTGCACGAGGTAGAGAGACAAGGAGAGGAGGGAACCAGGTGGCAGGGGGCAGAGGAGGGGGTGAGTAGGAGGACCCCCCCAGGATCTACAGCGTGGGCTGGTGGCCTGAAGACCAGCAGCATGGGCTGGTGGCCTGAAAAGACCTTCAGGTCTCTTAGCTTTCCCACCTATAGGATGGAAGAAGAGGTTGCGGAGCCTCCTTGTTCTGGCACGTCTCTGATGGTCACACATTAGCAGGAGTCTGAGCTTCACCTATGTACCTGTCATTGTGGGCAGACCAGGGTTGGAGAGTTACCTTGGCTTGGCGAGGACAAGGGTTTTCAATTGAGCTTCCCTGCTTCATGGGGATCTGAGCTGGGCCCATAGGGATTTGCCTGGAGCCAGGGGTCAAGCATGTGGTCCCACAGGTCTCAGCGCAGGGCAAGGGGGCAGCTGTCCCCACCCCAGACTGGCAACGCCCTCTGCATTGGGCAGGCCACTCATCAGGAGCTTCTTATCCACCATTAATCCAGGTACTGAGCCTGTCCTGGTGCTGAGGCTGACACCCGCTGGGGCCTGCCCATCCGACATAGACTGTATATTTGGCTCTGGGTGGAACTTGCCTCATGAACTCCATGACTTACCACATAAAGTACTTAGCATAATGCCTGACACTTACCTAGGGCTGAGTAACATTGGCTGTTCTTGGAGTTATAATCATGATCACTGGCACTTGGCTAAACTCTTTGTAGGTGTTACTCCATTTCATCGCATTTAATCCTCACGAGCACCCTCTTGGCCCATGTGGATGTTATCCTCATCTTGAGGCCCCCAGACGTGAGATATTTACAGGGTCCATGAAGGAGAGTTGGAAGTCAATGCTACCTGAATTAGTCTGGGGTGAGGGTAGGTGGGATCTCTATAAAAGCTTGAACTGTATTATCTTTTTCTTTTTAATTTTTAAAATTAATTGATTGACTTTTGTCTGTGCTGGGTCTTTGTTGCTGCACCTGGGCTTTCTCTAGCTGCAGTGAGCAGGGGCTACTCGCTAGTCTCGAGGTCTGCAACCTTCGCTAGTTGCGGCACATGGGTTTGGTTGCTCTGAGGCGTGTGGAATCTTCCTGGACCAGAGATGAAACCTGTGTCCCCTAAACTGGCCGGTGCATTCTTAACCACTGGACCACGAGGGAAGTCCTGGACTTTATTATCTTGTTTGGAATCACAGATGGAATTAACGAGATTTGCTACAGAGAGTCCCTCCCTCCATTCCAGGCTCTATCTTTTGCCCCTTCCTAAATGTTTAAGCCCCCAGAGCCTGAAGATGGTAGGGGTTCGGGGGGCACTGACCCCTGGTGGGAGGGAATAAGGTTGGAGGCCTCAAGTGAGCAGAAGGTCAAGCAAGGCCGGCAGAAGAGAAGAATCAGGTCAGAAGCAGGCTGTTGGCTGTACTTCCTTCCTGGAACAGGCACAGGAGGCTCTGGTCAGAACACAGAGGTGAGATTAATTAAGTGCAGCAGCAAGTGACAGCAAGGCAGCTCCAGGGTGACGGCTTTAGCGTGGGAGGGCCCGCAGGTCACAGAGATCTCAGCAGCCCACATGGAGGCGGGGTGGGGCCAGGGAGGGAGAGGGTGACTGGACCTGAGTGACGAACAGCCTCACTTTTCCGTTTGGAGAAACTTCTAGCAAGGTATTTAAATCTGCCGTGGAGGGCAGAGACACTGCACCAGGAGAGACCAGCTCTCGCTCCAAGGCAGTGGAACCTGCCTGTGGTTAGAGTCAGGTCCTGATTCTGCTCCCAGACCTCCTCCAGGTTTGCTGAGTCCTCTGGAGACCTCTGGGCCCCTCGGTGTTTCCATCTGTGAAGTGGGAAGGGTGGATGCAGGGTTCCCAGGGTCCCTTGACTCTGATTGTCACTGACATTCCCTTATAACTGGAGTCTAACTTCACCGTGGGCTTCCCTGATAGCTCAGTTGGTAAAGAATCCGCCTGCAATGCAGGAGACCCCGGTTCGATTCCTGGGTTGGGAAGATCTGCTGGAGAAGGGAGATACTACCCACGCGAGTATTCTGGCCTAGAGAATCCCATGGACTGTATAATCCATGGGGTTGCAAACAGTCCACGTGATCCTGTTGTGTGGGTGACAAAAGAGGGTTAGTTCTCGGAGCCTGGGAGGTCTGGGCTGAGTAGGCAGGGCTGGCCGGCTGAGGTCTGGAGGGACAGCCTGGGGTGGTATTTGCCCTGGTCCCTGAGATCTGGGCTGAGTTCTGCTCTTCCCATGGCATTTACCCCAAGCCAGACACCACAGATCCCAGCTCCCTAGTTTGAGCCTGAGAAAGCAGGTCACCATAGGCAGCAGGTGAGTCTGCGTGTGGCGTGGGGGGGAAAGGTCAAGTCCCAGCTGCCAGAACAGAAGGCCCCTGGCTGCAGGCCACCCTCGCTTTGGTCTCAGGGATTCCTGGCTGGCAGCAGGTCCATTTCTGGTCTAGAGACCCCAGGTGCCAGTCCCAGCTCTGCCACTGACCATTTGGTGACCTCGATCAAGTCCCTTCCTCTCTCTGGGTCTCTCATTCCTGTGTGTAGAATGGGGACCCTGAACCTGGATCATCTCCTGGGCCCTGGCTCTGAACCCTACAATCTGAAGATCCTGAAACTCTGCACTTATCCTTCCCAGCCTCAGCCTCAGTTTTCCCATCTGTGAATGGGAATATCTGTGTGGAGGAGCCTGGAGGAGGATGCCAAGCCTCTATTCCTTGTGTACAGCCTGTGGGTCTTGCTTGGTCCCTTACTAGGTCTCTGAAGCAGACTGGGCCTGACCAGTGGCCCATTTTACAGATGGGAAAATTCACGAGGGCTCCATAGAGCTGTGGTAGCTGAATGGGAGGGCTGAGAAGTTACAGCCTGAGAACTCTGGCTCTGGGGCCAGTGGGGAGCTGGGAGGAGGGAAGAGGTCCCATCTCAGTGCCAGCCCTTTTTAGGATGTTGAAACTGCACCTGGCCGAGGGTTTGGTTGGAGTGTCGGGGGTCAGCATTCCCATCGGGAACTCAAAGGAGAGTAAAGAAAGCCCTGGAAGCACATGGCCAAAGGACATCATTGCCCTGGAGCCTGGAGAAACTGCCGGGGATGTGGTCCTGAAGAAGATCAAGGAGCTCTCGGATTCGGTAAAGAAGGAGGGAGAGAGGAGGGGGGCAGTAAGGAAGGATGAGGGTGTCTCAGTCCCTGCTTTGGGGGGCAAGAAATAAGACTTTCTGTTTTCTGGTTTTATGTCAGTTTCCTAGGTCTTATTTCAAAGCTCTGCTCTGCTGGGGGTGATAGAGTCGTTCTGTTCCCTTCTAGCTCCCTCCCCATGCCACCGCTTGGGGGTTTTACCCAGTGCCAAGCTGCCTGGTTGAGGATTGGAGCTGTCTTTCCCCTTTCTTGATCTACAAAGATTGTTTCCCTCTTGTCCCTCTATTTTAAGAGTTAGAAGTTGTGGTTGTTCAGTTGCTAAGTCATGTCCAATTCTTTGTGACCCATGGACAGTAGCACACCGGGCTTCCTTGTCCTTCACTGGCTCCCAGAGTTCGCTCAGATTCGTGTCCATTGAGCTGGTGATGCTGTCCAACCATCACGTTCTCTGCCACCCCCTTCTCCTTTGGCTTTCAATCTTTCCCAGCATCAGGGTCCTTTCCAGTGAGTTGGCTCTTCGCGTCAAGTAGCCAAAGTATTAGGGCTTCAGCATCAGTCCTTCCAATGAATATTCAGGGTTGATTTCCTTTAGGATTAACTGCTTTAATCTCCTTGCAGTACAAGGGACTCTCAAGAATATTCTCCAGCACCACAAAAGTATCAGTTCTTTGGCTCTCAGCCTTCTTTATGGTCCAACTCTTACACCCATACACGACTACTGGAAAAAAGAGTTAGAAGATCTGGTATCAAACTCTATCCTAGCCAGTACTTTCTCTGTGACCTTGAGCCAGTGACTTCTTTCTGAACCTTTTTTTCCCCATATCTGAAATGACAACAGCAATAGCACTTACTGCATAGTGTTGTTTTGAGGGTCAGGTGAGATAACCCACTACCCAGCCTTCTCTTTCTCTTTCACTGTCCTGGCAGGACTGCCGAGATGCTTTCATGGTGGCCGACCTGGACGTGCTGGCCAGCCGCCACCAGGTCTTCCGCCAGGCCCTGCCGCGGGTCTCACCCTTCTACGTGGTGAAGTGCAACAGCAGCCCCTGGATGCTGCGTGTCCTGGCCGCCCTGGGCACCAGCTTCGACTGTTCCAGCCAGGTGAGCCTGGGCCAGCTGACTCATTCACAAGCCCAACACTTCCTGGGGAAAAAAGGCCAGTTGCCAGGGGTCCTGGAGTGGAGACTGCAGCTCCTCAACAGGGGCGGACACTCCTAGTCCTCAATTGTTTGGGAAAGAATAAATGAATGCCCTACGGGGGATCAGTCTCGCACTGGTCCCTGTGACTAAGGCAGACAGCTTAAGTGAATGAGGGGAAGCACAAGCTTGAAGACACAGCTGCTGTTCTTGTCCTAACACAGCCTTATCACTTGGAAGATTCTAGAAGCCAAAAGGGCACAGTCATGTTCAGCACACTGCACAATAGGGGTTCAGTCAAGGGCAGTCCCTTTTGCTCATGCCCAGGGTTCCCATCCCCAAAGAATAGAGGGGCATCAGGGCAGCTCCCCACTCTGGCTCTCACCCATGCCAGGGCGAGCTGGAGCAGGTGCTGGACCTGGGCGTGGCTCCCTCACGCATCGTCTATGCCAACCCCTGCAAGCCTGTCTCCCACATCCGCTTTGCTTCCCTCCACGGGGTGAAGCTCCTGGTGTTCAACAGCGAGGAGGAGCTAATCAAGGTGGCCCAGCATCATCCTGGAGCCAGGTGAGACCAGCAGGAAGTGGGTGCAAACTAGAGACAGGTGGAAAAAGGGACGTTAAACCTGGGACCCCGGCTGTTGGAACTGGCTGCAGGAATCAGATGAAGGAAGACTCATGTGGTCACTGGCACAGGCCAAAGCAGCAAAGTACAAGAATTTGGGTCGGTGGCCTGATGCCTTCGTTGGTGCCCATTGATGCCAAATGAACAATGCCTGTGTCCACATAGACACTGGGAAGAGCCTAGAAGGTGGTCTAGCGTTAGCTGACCTTATGGAAAAGACACTCGTATTGGAGTCAGGGAGGCCAGGGATCACATTTCAGATTCATTTGTCACATGCTGCCTGATCTTAGGAAAGTTATTTAACATCTCTGATCCTGTAATGTGGAGGCCTATGGAAGGTGTATTTATAATTTTATCTGCCAGGGACCAGCCCCGGCTGATCCAGGGTATTCGAAGCGGGGACGGCGTCGGCGACCTATTTATTTAAATATTTTATCAAAGATATAAAGAGTAATAGGATGAGGATAGCTCAGTAGGAAAATTCAGTGGAGAAAAGAGGCTGAGTAGCTTGGTTTACGCGGGAGACCAATAAAACTTCAAGACAAGAAGTTTGCACCACTTACGTAGGCCGCAGGCGTCCTTCCGTTCTCCTGAAGGAGAGGAGACACTGAGGCCTCCCCGGTCGGATCTTAGAAGCCCAGGCATAATTAGCAAGCATGGCGGGTTCCGCGCTCCAGATGGAGACTCACCCAGAATTTGGGAGAGAGGGCGACATGGGGAGACCAAGTTTCGGTGAACAAGGCCCGCACTTTATTTTCCAAAGTAGTTTTTATACCTTAAGTTGTGCATAGAGGATAATGGGGGAAGGGGTGGAGTCATGCAAGGACAGCAGTTCCTGGTCCTAATCGAAGCCAGGCTTTCAAACTTAGCATATGCAAAAGTTCAGGTGAATTACATCATCTTCTGGCCAGGAGGCCTGTTAACACTTTAAGAAACTTATCTTTCTCTAAAGGTGATTATTCCAAAGTCAGGCACCAGCCTCCAAAAAAGCATTGGACAAAGCTGCATTCCTATAGGGCAAAGGTGAGGTGGGCTCAATCAAGAAAAGAATTAACTCAAGGGTCCAAGGTTACAAACATTGAGGCTACTACTTACATTTCTATACACCCATTATATCAATCAATACACTGCCAAGGACACAGTAGGTAAGGGGTATGGAGACTTAGCAGCAAACATTGGCCCAGTAAGTGAAAAACCCTTCACCAATACAATTTCTAATCAATCTTTTAACTACTCAAAGGAATCTGTGTTTAGACAGTTTAGAACATCTCCTGCCTCTCACAGTTGGGAGGCTCTGAACAATCACACGTGGCCGGAAAAACCTATTCAGGCAGGCTAGAGGATTTCCAAAGGAGTTTGTAGGTTAAACACTGTCACACCCAGGAATTATTAACTGGAACTGTAATCTAACTCTTTTTTCAGAGAGAGGTAGTGGGGGACAGCCCCCCGTAAAGTCAGAGGTGTAGGTGAGAGCACAAAGCAGAAAGTAGGCAGACTCTGGTTTTGGGGGTAGATGCTCGAGAATTTCCAGGGGGACTCCTGAGGCTCGATCCCGCCTTTGCGTATGCCGAGCCTCCTTCCTCATGACCTTTGTCATGGGTGGAGCTCCTCACGCAGGCTCCCGGCAGTGATAGAATTCCAGTTGAGCTATTCCAGATCCTGAAAGATGATGCTGTGGAAAGTGCTGCACTCAATATGCAATATGCACTCAATATGCAATATGCCCTCAATATGCAGTATGCCGGCTCCCGGCATTTATCCTTTTCCTGCTTTTTCTTGCCTGGACAGAAGCCTGTAGGTAGTGAGTGTGTTCACTCTTTGGGTCTCCATAGCTGAACAGTCCAAAGGAGCTAGGCAGAAGTGGGTGGGAAGCTGGAGGGAGGTAGGATGGGGGGCCTCGGGGCTCATGTGCCTAAGAAATTCTGATACCCTTTGCACCCCTCTCCCAGGCTGGTCCTCTGGTGGACCCAGGACAGTGACAGCATCTTTCCCCTGAGCTCTAAGTTCGGGGCCAGGCTGGAGGTGTGTGAACATCTGCTCAAGTCTGCCAGGGACCTGGGGTTGGCTGTGGTTGGAACCAGGTGAGTGGACTGGCTTTCCCTGCTTGGAAAGGAGGAGCCAGGAGTCTTGGTTTCCACTGTCCGTCGTTGCTGTTATTCAGTCGCCAAGTCGTGTCTGACTCTTTTGTGACCCCGTGGACTGCAGCACACCAGGCTTCCCTGCCCATCACTATCTCCTGGAGTTTGCTCAAATTCATGTCCATTGAGCCAGTTGTCATCCAACCATTTCATCAGGTCGCCCCCTTTTCCTGCCTTCAATCTTTCCCAGTATCAGTGTCTTTTCTAGGGAGTCAGCTCTTCACGTCTGGTGGCCATAGTATTGGAGCTTCAGCTTCAGCATCAGTCCTTCCAATGAAAATTCAGGGTTTATTTTCTTTAGGATTGACTGGTTTGATATCCTTGCAGTCCAAGGGACTCTTAGAGTCTTCTCGAGCACCACACTTCGAAAGCATCAATTCTTTAGCTTTCTTTATGGTCCAACTCTCACATCCACACATGACTACTGGGAAAACCATAGCTTTGACTATACAGACCTTTGTCAGCAAAGTGATATCTCTGCTTTTTAATACACTGTCTAGGTTTGTCATAGCTTTTCTTCCAAGGAGCAAGCGCCTTTTAGTTTCAAGGCTGCAGTCACCATTCAAAGTGATTTTGGAGCCCAAGAAAATAAAGTCTGTCACTGCTTCCACTTTTTCCCCTTCTATTTGCCATGAAGTGATGGGACTGGATACCATGATCTTAGCTTTTTGAATGTTGAGTTTTAAGCCAGCTTTTTCACTCTCCCTTTTCACCCTCATCAAGAGGCTCTTTAGTTCCTCTTCACTTACTGCCATTAAATGGTATAATCTACATATCTGAGGTTGTTGATATTTCTTCTGGCAATCTTGATTTCAGCTTGTGATACATCCAGTCCAACATTTCAAATGATGTATTCTGCATATAAGTTAAATAAGCAGGGTGACAATATACAACCTTGTCATACTCCTTTCCCAATTTTGAACCAGTCAATTTTTCCATGTCTTGTTCTAACTGTTGCTTCTTAACCTGCATACAGGTTTCTCAGGAGGCAGGTAAGGTGGTCTGGTATTCCCATCTCTTTCAGAATTTTCCACAGTTTATTGTGATCCACACAGTCAAAGGCTTTAACATAGTCAGTGAAGCAGATGTAGATGCTTTCCTTGAATTCCCTTGCTTTCTTTATGATCCAGCAGATGTCGACAATTTGATCTCTGGTTCCTCTGCCTTTTCTAAACCCAGCTTGTACATCTGGAAGTTCTTAGCTCACATACTGCTGAAGCCTACCTTGAAGGATTTTGAGCACGGCCTTGCTAGCATGTGAAATGAGTGTGATTGTGCGGTAGTTCGAACATTCTTTGGCACTGCCCTTCTCTGGGACTGAAATGAAAACAGACCTTTTGCAGTCCTGTGGCCACTGCTGAATTTTCCAAATTTACTGGCATATTGAGTGCAGAACTTTAATAGCATCATCTTTTATGATTTGAAATAGCTCAGCTGGAATTCCATCAACTCCACTAGCTTTGTTCATAGTAATGCTTCTTAAGGCCCACTTAACTTCACCCTCCAGGATGTCTGGCTCTGGATAAGTGACCACACCATCGTGGCTATCTGGGGCACTAAGACATTTTTGGTATAGTTCTGTGTGTTCTTGCCACCTCTTAGTCTCTTCTGCTTCTGTTAGGTCCTAACTATTTCTGTCCTTTATCATGCCCATCCTTGTATGAAATGTTCCCTTGATGTCTCCAATTTTCTTGAAGAGATTTCTAGTCTTTCCCATTCTATTGTTTTCCTCTGTTTCTTTGCATTGTTCACTTAGAAAGGCTTTCTTTTCTTTCCTTGCTACGCTCTGGAACTCTGCATTCAGTTGGGTACATCTTTCCTTTTCTGCCTTGCTTTTCGCTTCTCTTTTGACCTCAACTATTTGCAAGGCCTCCTCAGACAATCACTTTGCCTTTTTGTATATCTTTTTCTTGTTTTCTAAGAAGAGGCAGTCTTCTTACTGCCTCCTGTAGGATGTCACAAACCTCCGTCCATAGTTCTTCAGGCACTCTGTCTATCAGATCTAATCCCTTGAATCTATTTGTCACTTCTACTGTATAATCATCAGGGATTTGATTTAGGTCATACCTGAATGGCCTAGTGGTTTTCCCTACTTTCTTCAGTTTAAGCCTGAATTTTTCTATAAGCTCATGATCTGAGCCACAGCCAGGTCCAGGTCTTGCTTTTGCTGAACATATAGAGCTTCTCCATTTTCAGCTGCAGAGAATGTAATCAATCTGATTTCAGTATTGACTATCTGGTGATATCCATGTGTAGCATCATCTCATGTTGTTGGAAGAGAGTGTTTGCTATGACCAGTATGTTCTCTTGACAAAAGTTCCACTGTCTACCTCCAGCCTTTGGCTTCCTGGGTATGCTCTGGTCAGCTGAAGCCCCTCTGGGCCTCAAGGTGCTTCTCTGTTCTCAGCGAAGAAGCTGGATGTTATCTGGGATTAGGGTGGGGCAAAGGAGGCAAAGGCCTTGGGTGCAAAATTTAAGGGGATGTGAAAAAAGTTAGTACTCTAGCTAAATAATATTTTAGCGACTGAACTGAACTGAATACAATATTTGAAAAAATGAAAAATAATGCAAAAAAATCACGATGAGAAAAATATTAAAACTTTAACTAAAGACAGGATTGGCATTTCTCATCTTTCCTTTTGCTTCCGGGTTCAGCTACTGTTACCACTTTTGTGTGTATAAAGCGCCTGTGTTATTTTTAAGTGTTCATGTAATTTGGCTTTGTTGGGCCTTAGTCGTGTCACGTGGGGTCTTTGGTTTCAGAGCGTGGACTCTCTAGCTGTGGCGTGTGGACTCAGTGGTTGCAGCACACGGGCTTAGTTGCTCCATGGCATGTGGAATCTTAGTTCCCCATCAGGGATCGAACCCGTGTCCCTTGTATTGCAAGGTGGATTCTTAACCACCGGACCACCAGGAAAGTCCCTACTGTTACTAATCTTGTCTTTATTTACATTTTAGTATTTTCGTCATTGTAGATGTTTCTAAATCAGTTTTGCTCTTTACAACGATTGCATTAAATGTTCTTTATCTTGATCATTTAGTACTGTGGCACCCCCTTGAACTTTTGCACTGGCCTCACCCGACCTGGCCCTCCTCACAGGCATGGGGATTCGGGTTCTGAACACACACCTTCCAAGGGGGAGAGAAAGGGAAGCCCCTGCAATGAGGCACTTGGAAGGGGCTGCTAAGAGAGGTGACCACCACACAGTCTTGAGTGCTCCAACTCAAGTATGACCATACTTCGGTGTTTCTGGCCATGTCTGTCCTCCTACCGGCCTTTGCTTTTTCACGGGTGTTTCTCTACATGTCACTTGATGTGTGTTCAGCTTCCATGTGGGCTCAAGATGCCAGACACCCCGTAACTTCATGAAGGCCATCGTCGACTGCTGGCGCGTGTTTGAGATGGGCAGCAGGATTGGGCATGACATGAGCCTCCTGGACATCAGAGGGGGCTTCTCCGGAGAGGAAGGCTCCGACCCTGAGTTTGAGGAGGTGATGGGGAGGATGAGAGGGAGCCGGGTGCTCCAGCTTGGGTTCAGGGGACCAAGTGTGTGTGTTTGTGTATGAGGAGGTCATATGAGATTGTGTACGAGGAGGTCATATGAACTGTGAGTCACATGAGATTTGTCTTTGTTGAGAGGTCTTTGTCTGACTACACTTGCATGGCCTGTGTGCATATATGAGCATGTGTGTATCTGGCTCCGTGTCTTTCTTTAGAGGTGTTAGTTGCTATCCCCCCTTAAGCTACAGTCAGGTAGAAGTTTGTTATCCTTGTGACCTGGGGAATATTTTGTCTTTGCTGACTGTGTATTAATTTAAGTGGTCCCAAATTCAGATATCTCAGGGTGCTCTGTGCCCTTGGACAAGTTACTTCCCCACCATGGGCCACAGCATCTACCTGTTTCCTCCCTAGTAAAATGGAGATAACGACTCCCCACACAGCTGTCAAGGGAATGAAGGGAGAGTGTGCAGGTAAAGCCCCCTCAGATGGACTGGCCATGTTAAAGTCTGGGTCTGTCCCTGCAGGTGGCAGGAGTGATCAACGCTGCCCTGGCCCAGGACTTCCCCGAGGGGAGTGGCGTCGAGGTCATCGCAGAGCCGGGATGCTTCTGTGCAACATTTGTCTGCATGACCGCTGTCAACATCATTGCCAAGAAGGCTGTGCTGGAGCCCAGTGGGTGGGCAGGCCACTGTCCAGGAGCAGAGGATGGATAGGGGGTCTGGGCTCCACCCCCAAATGCCTAATTAGCAGGAAACAAGCTTTGAATTCGGTATGAGAATGAACCTGTTAGTATCACTATTTTATTGTTCTCAGACTGGGAGGTGAGAAGCAAGATGAAGAGTCTTCATTTTTCCTAAGTAGCCAGTGGATTTATATGGCGTTTATAGCCCATGAGGTTCATGGACAAAATCGTGCTGCTGTGCACTTTAAATTCATTCAGCAAGCATTATCTAACAGGGGCAGATTCCGGTGCCAAAAATACAGTGAGTAAATGCAAATTCTTACAATACATATAAGAAGGCACCCTTGTCGTCATGGCCTGAAGGTTAAAGGGTGACATCTGCAGGGTAATGGTAAACCTAACCACCGCAGGAGCTCTTTTACAGTGTTATTTTTGCAGCATTTGGTTTTCACACAAAGTGAGCTAACCAGAAACTCCATTGCATGATAAGATGGAGAACATGAATAGATTTTCCCCACTGGCTTAGTGCTCTTATTCTTTGCTGCTTTATGATAACTGACATATAAATATTTATAAGCTGCTTTAATCTCCTCCCTTCTCCTTTGGACAAATGATTGGCCCACAGGTTTGTAATCCCAAGGCACTTGTGTCAGCTGATTGCGTTTATTCACAAAACGTCTGATTAAAGGATATTGTGATAGGAAGCCTATGATTTCAAGTCATCATTTAACAAAACTCTAAGTATTAAGGGCTTATTTTTAAAATTTGTATCTTTATTATGGTAAGGGGTAATTTTTGTATGTGTATTTTTTTTTTGGCCACCCCACGGGACATGTGGTATTTCAGTTCTCTGACCAGGGGTTGAACCCATGCCCCCTTCAGTGGAAGCAGCACAGTATTAATCTTTGGACCACCAGGGAAGTCCCTAGGGACTCATTTTTATTTCCATAAAAACAAGAGTTGCCAATTATTAAATATCTATCATGTGTGAAATATGTATTTTCTCTCATTTCTGCTCAACAACCCTGTGAAGTACTTTGGGGTCATTCCCATTTTACAGGCAGAGATAGTGAGGCTTAGAGAGAGGAAGGGACTTGTCCGAGGCATCACAGCTGGTCAGTGATACACTGGACCTGGTCTGCCTGTCTCAAATACCACATGCCAAGCAGACTTGAGCTCTTGACCTTAGGGGTGTCTTGACTACCTCTCACGACTAAGTAGTTTAGGGACAACTGGGGCTATGGCTTCAGTGATGGCAACTAAGAAAGAGGGGGGAGGATGGTAGGAAGTATATCGGGGTCAGCGGGGAGGGCAGAAAATCAGTATTCAGAAGGATCTGGGCATCTAAATGCCCAAATATTACGAAATGCTTCAAATGCTAACAGAAATCAGCACAAAATCTTGAGTTTAGATTCCAGAAAGCAATATTCTAAGAACAGATGAAGAGTGGTTGTGAAGACACTGCCTTGGTAGTAGGTCCTGTCCGAAGGATCTGGGGGTCATAGATGAGCACTAGTTCAATATGCATCAGAAGTATGACGGTGCTGGAGAGAAAGCATCACACGCTTCCACTGGCAACATCAACAGAGGCAGAGTGTTTACATGCTGTACCCCATGCTTGTCAGAGTAGGGCAATGTTTTTAAATGTACTTTGTTGTTGCTTAGTTGCTAAGGTGTGTCTGACTTTGCGATCCCATGGATCGCAGCACACCAGGCTTTCCTGTCCTTCACTATGTCCCAGAGCTTGCTCAAACTTATGTTCACTGAGTCGATGATGCTATTCAACTATCTGATTCTCTGTCGCTGCCTTTTCTTGTCCTGCCCTCAGTTTTTCCCAGCATCAGGGTCTTTTCCAAGGAGTTGGCTCTTCCCATCAGGTGGCCAAAGTATTGCAGCTTCAGCTTCAGTCCTTCCAATGAATATTCAGGGTTGATTGCCTTTAGGATTGACTGGTTTGATCTCCTTGCTGTCCAAAAGACTCTCAAGAGTCTTCTCCAGCACCACACTTGGAAAGCATCAATTCGTTGGTGGTCAGCCTTCTTTATGGTCCCACTCTCACATCTGCACATGACTACTGGAAAAACCACAGCTTTGACTATATGGATCTTGGTTGGCAAAGTGATGTCTCTTCTTTTTAATACACTGCCTAGGTTTGTCATAGCTTTTCTTCCAAGGAGCAAGCGTCTTTTAATTTCATGGCTGCAGTCACCATCCGCAGTGATTTTGTAGCCCGGAGAAAAGAAAATCTGTCACTGTTTCCGCTTTCCCCCCATCTATTTGCCATGAAGAGATGGGACCATCTTTATTTTTTGAATGTTGAGCTTTATTTTTTAAATTGAAGGATAACTGCTTTATAGAATTGTATTTGTTTCTGCCAAACATCAACACGGATCAGCCACATTGTGTTAGTTGCTCAGTTGTGCCCGACTGACTCTTTACAACCCCATGGACTGTAGCCCACCAGGCTTCTCTGTCCATGGGATTTTTCAAGCAAGGATACTAGAGTGGGTTGCCATTTCCTTCTCCAGGGGATCTTCTCAACCCAGGGATTGAACCCTGGTCTCTTGCACTATAGGCAGATTCTTTACTGATTGAGCTACCAAGGAAGCCAGTAGTGAAGTATATGTCCCCTCCCTCTTGAACCTGCCTATCACCTCCCTCCCTAGAATGTTGAGTTCCAAGACAGCTTTTTCACTTTCCTCTCTCACCCTCATCAAGAGGCTCTTTAGTTCCTCTTCACTTTCTGCCATTAGAGTGGTATCATCTATATATCTGAGGTTGTTGATATTTCTCCTAGTAATGTTGATTCCAGCTTGACCTTCATTTAGCCCAGCATTTCACATGATGTACTCTGCATATAAGTTAAATGAGCAGGGTGATAATACCTGGAATGTGTTTTAATCAGTTTGTGTAAGACCTGGAAATAACTGCCATAAAGCTTC
The DNA here is from genome assembly GCF_055505025.1 of Bos grunniens. Lineage (NCBI taxonomy): Eukaryota > Metazoa > Chordata > Mammalia > Artiodactyla > Bovidae > Bos > Bos grunniens. The sequence continues at coordinate 14,846,370 of NC_141166.1, forward strand.
CTCTGGAGAACCCAGAGGTGAGGCAGGCCACTCAGGGCCACAAGGGGAAGGATAGGATGGGTCAGGAAGCAGAAGGACACGGGAAAAGACTGGTCAGAGCCTCTGTTGTGGTTTTCGAGGAACAGAATGGGTGAAGCAGGGTGAGTTGGACTGGCAGGTTTGGCATTGGCTAGTTTGAGTAATTTCAGTGGGTTGTGGGGGGTAAGGACTGCCCTAGGAGGATTAGGCCAGAGGTAGTGCTTCAGGTTCTGTGAGTTCCATCCAGAGGTGGTTTGCAGTATGAACACTGGATTGGTTGGCTGGCACGGGCAAGGCATACTTGCAAGGCAGTCATTTGCTGTCTCTAGAAATTAACCAGCCTGGGGAGGAGCAGTCTCGCTAGGGTCAGCAAGGCCCCAGATGCCGGAGCCTCAAGAATACAGGGGGAAAAAAAGAATATAGAAAATAAGAAAATGTAGTTTAGACAGGCACCCCTTTGAGGAAGGAAACTGATAAATTAGCACATCACTAAGGACCAACCATGATGGAATCAAGTCACGAAAAGACCGTTTGCTCCCAGTTTGACTCATGCAGCAGGTGCTCAGGGCACCTGGTCTAAGGGGAGGGCGGAGAACATGAGACCTGCGAGCTGGGGGCGAATCCCAGCCCTGCCACAGTCTCCTACATGACTGCTGACAAGACTGTTTTCTCAACCGTAAAGTAGGGCTCACTGAACCCACTCAGAGTGTAGTTAGGAGGATTAAATAGTTGAATACATGTAGGGAACTTAGAACAACGCCTGAGTCATATGGTGTGTTAGTTAGATTATTCTTTTATTTACTGGCTGTGCTGGGTCTTCGTTGCTGTGTGCAGGCTTCCTCTAGTTTTGGCACGTGGGGGCTGTTCTCTAGTTGTGGTGCACTGGCTTCTCATTGCGGGGACCTCTCTAGCTCCGGAGCACGGGCTGTAGGCAAGGGCTTCTGCTGCTGCAGCTCGCAGGCCCTAGCGCGGGCTCAGTAGTCATGGCGCACAGGCCTAGTTGCTCCATGGCACGTGGGTTCTTCCCAGACCAGGGATCGAACCTGTATTCCCTGAATCGGCAGGTGGATTCTTAACCATTGGACCACTAAGGAAGTCTAGTTAGATTATTCTTATTTGGAAGAGGAAGATGAAGAGGAGAAGGGAGGAACACTGAAAGGTGGGGGGTGTAGGCGGAGGGGCAATGGGAGTGCAGAGGGCAGGCCCCAACTGTCCATGGGCTCAGAGAAGACTCCTGGAGCAGGGAACAGGGGTTATCCAGTGCTGGGCAGAGGGTCAGGGCTCCCCCACAGGTGCTGGGCTCGGGTGTTGAGGGTCAGCCCTGGTTGGGCACAGCTCAGTGCTGCCCTCTGCCCGCCCTCAGGAGGCCGCCGGAAGCTGCTGTACTATCTCAATGATGGCCACTATGGCACATTCCGCATCTTTCCCAGGGAGTCTGAACCCAGGATGCCCATTATGGTGAAGGTAAGGAGAAGGTTTCATGGCTCTGGCACCTCCTAGACCTTAAGACCACCTGGGCCAGCCCCCCTCGGGCAGGATTCCCTGCTACCAGTGGGAGAGGCGAAGGATCTCAGATTATTGGTGCCTTAGTGGATTGTCACACCTTCTGCATGTGCCAGGATGTGCAAGTGTATCTGCGCATATTGGCATGTGCACTTCTGTGTGGGCCTGGCGATTCACACCTATGCGGGAAGATGGGTGTCTAGGTCCATGGGTCTGTGGAGGGGTATATGCTTCCCTTTGGCTGTCTGTCTTTCTGTCTGTTGTTCTAGAGTCCTTGAATCTTGGAGATGCAGGAGACTTAGGAAGTAGAGATTCTCAAACTTTGCTTCACATTAGAATCACCTGGGAAGTTTTAATACTTCTCTGCCCGGACCAGGCCCCAGACCACTGATATCGGAATTTCTCATGGGTTGGGACCCTGGCATGATCCTTTGTGAAAACTCCTCAAGCACTTTCAATGAAGCTAGGTTTGAGGCCCAGTATTTTGAGCGATTATTTAATAAAATCTTCCCACTTTATAGATGGGAAAGCTGAGGTCCCATCTGTGTCTGCACTTGTGAATTGGCAAGGCTGGAGTCAGTCTCTAGAACATAAGCTCCATGAGGCTGGGTTAAGAGCAATGCCTGGCACACAGGGATCATTCAGGAATTGGTCAGTGTGGGTGGATAAGAGAGTCCTTTCTGCTGGTGCCCTGGGGCATGCCCTGCTTGATGAGAAGTGGGTAGGGGTGTGTGTGTGGGGTCTTCTCTGATTCCCTATCCCCATGTCCCTGCAGGAGCTCAGCCCCAAGCTGTCCCTCTTCCCCTGCACCCTCTTTGGCCCCACGTGTGATGCCTTTGACAAGCTCTTCTTGAAGGAGGTGCAGCTGCCAGAGCTGGATGTGGGCGACTGGCTGGTCTTCCCGTTCATGGGCGCCTACACGTCTGTCCTGAGCTCCACCTTCAATGGCTCCTCTCCCACCTCCATCTGCTATGCCTTGGGGCCTGAGCTCAGGTGTCTGGGGGAGGAGGAAAGGGGGTGGGCAATGAGCGGGTCTCACCAAGATCTGAACTTGTTAAGGGGAGTTGGTGGCTGAGCCCTGGGATCCCAGGCCCTGGAAATACCCTAGTCCCCTGACTGGCCCCAGCAAAGCCCAAGATGTCTGGCTGACCTTTGACACTGGCCTCTGCCTATGGGGTTGACCCTGTTACAACCTCTCCTCAGGGAAGTCCAAGGTAGCCCACCTGGGCAGCTCTGAGAGCCTGGACATGTGCCATTGTGGGCGGAATCAGGCAGCCCTGTGGCCCCAGCTGACCCTCAGCTCCATGGCCAAGGTCCCCCCCGCTATCAGGCCCCACTCTTCTCTGACCATTTGCAGCTGCCTCCCAGTTCCTTCCTCAGATATCCCTTCCCCATCAACTTCAGGTTCCCTCACAGCTCCTGACCCAGGATCTCCTCTGGGTCCAACCTGGGGTTTGCCTCCTGAGGTAGTGGAGGGGGCTCCGGAACACCCCTTTACCGGCGCATTTCTTCCACAGGAGCCTGCTGGAGACCACACCGTGGGCCAGACATGGTCAGAATGGAGGGGCTGTGTCACCTTGGTGCGCTCGTGAGGGATGTCTGGGGGCAGGGATTGGTGGGGAGGAGTAGCGTGGAGGAAACAGAGGTTAGGGCAGGGGCCCCCAACCCCAGGGGCCCCCAACCCCGGGCCATGGACCAGTACCAGTCCGTGGCCTGTTAGGATTCTGGCTGCAGAACAGGAGGTGAGAGGGGGGCGAGTGAGAGAAACTTTAACTGTATTTACAGCCAATTCCCATCGCTTACATTACTGCCTCAGCCCCGCCTCCTGTCAGATCAGCGGTGGGATTAGATTCTCATAGGGCGAACCCTGTGCGCGGACCATGAACCGCGCATGCGCTCTCCTTTTACGAGTCTAACGCCTGCTGTTCCGAGATGGAGCTGACCGAGGTGGTGATGCGATCAATGTAATGTGCTTGAATCATCTGAAACCATTCCCCCCCACTCCCGGTCCGAGGAAGAATTGTCTTCCAGGAAACCAGTCCTTAGTGCCAAAAATGTTGGGGGACTGCCGGGGTAGGGTGCCTCCGAAATGAGGCAACATCTAAGGTTCAAAACTGTCCTCTGTGGAGAAGAAAATGGCAACCCACTCCCGTACTGTTGCCTGTAAAATCACATGGACAGAGAAGCCTGGTGGGCTTCCGTTCATGGGGTCTCAAAAGAGCCCGATACGACTTAGCGACTAAACAACAGCAATCACGAGCTAGGTTTAACACCGTTTTCTCTGCTACTCTGCCAATGACTGAACAAATGAAGATAAAACATGACTGCCCAGAACTCTAAAGCGCCCTGCTCCTGGTTTTCTAAAATCTATAAACAAACATTCTTTCTGAGTAATTAAAAAAACAAAGCAAACAAAACTGTCCTCTGTCTACCGTGGGCTTGAAGCCTCAGTTAGCTCTTCCTGGCAGCCTACCCTGCCCCCTCTTGACCCTGGAGTGAGGCAGCATAAGGAACCTGCACCATTACAAGAGCGCCCCCTGGAGGTCATACCCTGGAATATGCAGCAACGTGCATTGACCAGAACCTTGAGATGCTTTTGTCCTTCCTTTCAATCTGTTAGTGATCCCTGCCCGTTGTTCCAGAAACATATATGTGAACCACAGGCGCCTGATGGAGAGAGCGCTGGCATTGTAGTCAGACACGCCTGGAGGGGATCCAGGCTCCACCACATCCTGGCAGTGTGGTCAGAGCTTCAGTTTTCTCATCTGTGAAGTGAGGGTGCTCTTAGTATTCCCCTTGCAGGATTGTTGAGAGGATTAAGTGAGATAATGCAAATTCTCGTTCAAGGTCAGTTCACGCCCACCTGCTTCTGGCTGGGCCTGATCCTGAGTCTGATCACCCTTGCCCCCCGGTCTGGGTATCCTCAGCGAATATGTACAGCATCTAGCCACATAGTTAATGGACCGTGTGGGTGCCTCAGACCTGGCTTTGGCCTTAAGAAACACCCAGGTTTGGAGCTTGAATGGACCAGGTGTGAATACAGCCAACTCAGAAACAGAGCAAATGCCACTGCATGTTCCCTGGGCAGGCTAACACTTGAAAAACAACATTTGAGGAGTTTTGAGCTCAAAAAAAGAATGCATCCTGCAGGGAAGGAAGATGATAGAGAGAGTCACTTCAGAATGATGGGTCACATTCCTGCAGGAAGGGAAGGGAGAGAAGACCCCAGAAGCCAAAGTCACTCATGTTCTGTGCCCTTTTAAAGCTTCGCCTGATAAAACAAGACAGTCTCTGAGCTCCAGCTTCTGCAGAGGGTCCTCCCCACCCGCCAGAATCAGCCTTATCAATCTTGCTGCAGCCTCCCCAGCTCATCCAAGACCAGAGGAATCCCCAGAACCCTTGGGCTACAGAGATTTCTCCTGCAAACATCTCAGGTGGAGGGAATGAATCTGCGGATGTCACCCAAGGAAGGTAGCAGGTTCAGACAGCCTTTGGATAGTGTGTCTCCTCCCAGAGACTGAAATTCTGAGTGGAAACATCTATCCTTACCTCCCCAGTGGTGTCTGGAAGTACAAATGTGAGTGGGCTTTAGGGTAAAAATAAAGTTTTACTCAGATGCAAGAGATTTTGATGTGTTCTGTGTTTTGCCCTTCAGGCATTTTACTGTGTGATTGTGGATATCCATCCATCTATCCATCCATCCATCTATCCATCCATCCACCCATCTAGCCACCCATCTACCCATCTATCCATCCATCCACCCATCCATCCATCTATCCATCCACCCATCCATTCATTCATCTATCCATCCACCCACCCATCTATCCATCCATCCATCCATCCACCTATCTATTCATCCATCCACCCTTCCATCCATTCATTTATCCATCTACCTATCTATCCATTCATCTATCCATCCATCCATCCACCCATCCATCCATTCATCTATCTATTTACCCATCTATCCATCTATCCATCCACCCACCCATCTATCCATCCATCCATCCATCCACCTATCTATTCATCCATCCACCCTTCCATCCATTCATTTATCCATCTACCTATCTATCCATTCATCTATCCATCCATCCATCCACCCATCCATCCATTCATCTATCTATTTACCCATCTATCCATCCATCCATCCACCCATCTCTCCATCCATCCACCCATCCTTCCATCCACCCATCTATCCATTCATCTATCCATCCATCCATTCACCCATCTATCCACCCATCCATCCACCTATCTATTCATCCTTCCACCCATCCATCCACCCATCTATCCATCCACCTATCCACCCATCTATCCATCTACCTATCTATCCATCCATCTACCCATCCATCCATCCATCCATCCATCTATCTATCCACCCTTCCACCAATCCATCTATCCATCCATCCATTCACCCATTGATCTATCTACTCATTCATCCATCCATAAGATAAAATGCAAGAGCCTAGACTGTTCCTGGCACTGTTCTAGGTACAAGTGACACATGATGAACAAGATGGACAAGAGTCTAAGCTCATGGAACTAACTTTCTAGTTGGAAAAAGAGCATAAACAAAGCCCTAAATCTAATAAAATGAAGTGGAAGCAATAAGGGCTGTGAAGAAAAATAAAGCAAGCAAGGGGCCAATGAGCGATTGAAGACAGTGCTGTTTTAGATAGTGGGGTCTCGGGAGGCCTCTCTGAGGACATAGCAGGTGAGCAGAGATCTGAAGGGAGCTTGTGCTTACCTGAGTCAGAGAGTTCCAGGCACTGGAAACAGCAAGTCCAAGGCCAGGGACGGACAGTGTTCCCTCACAGGCAAGAAGCCCGTGTGGGTGAGCACAGTGAGTGAGGGGAGGTGTTGGCAGTTGAGGCAGGAGGAGGACTGGGGGATGATCTCAAGCTTCAGGTGAGTCAGGGATCTGACTTTGCTCTGAGGCGGAGAAGGTGGGGAAGGGGCTGGGGAGGCCCTGGCAGGTTTGGGCAGGTGAATAGTGTGACAGGATGCAGAGAGAAGTTGAGGGGCGCCTGCCAGTCCTGGGAAGTGACAGTGGTCACAGTACAGGTGGTAAGCTGCACCAGGTTCAGCGTGGACTGCAAAGGTCAAGAGGGGAGAACTTTCTGAAGGGGTCAGAGGTGGGGTAAGAGGCAAAGAGAGGCATCCAGGACAACTCCAGGGCTTTGGGCTGTGGCTGCGGTACACAGATGGGGATGCAGGGAGGGAGGAGAAGCAGGTTCAGTCATTCAGTCGTGTCCGATTCTTTGCGACCCCATGAATCGCAGCACGCCAGGCCTCCCTGTCCATCACCAACTCCCGGAGTTCACTCAGACTCACGTCCATTGAGTCAGTGATGCCATCCAGCCATCTCATTCTCTGTCATCCCCTTCTCCTCCTGCCCCCAATCCCTCCCAGCATCAGAGTCCTTTCCAATGAGTCAACCCTTCGCATGAGGTGGCCAAAGTACCGGAGTTTCAGCTTTAGCATCATTCCTTCCAAAGTAATCCCAGGGCTGATCTCCTTCAGAATGGACTGGTTAGAGCTCCTTGCAGTAAAAGGGACTCTCAAGAGTCTTCTCCAACACCACAGTTCAAAAGCATCAATTCTTCAGTGCTCAGCCTTCTTCACAGTCCAACTCTCACATCCATACATGACCACTGGAAAAACCATAGCCTTGACTAGACGGACCTTTGTTGGCAAAGTAATGTCTCTGCTTTTGAATATGCTATCTAGGTTGGTCATAACTTTCCTTCCAAGGAGTAAGCGTCTTTTAATTTCACAGCTGCAGTCACCATCTGTAGTGATTTTGGAGCCCCAAAAAATAAACTCTGACACTGTTTCCACTGTTTCCTCATCTATTTCCCATGAAGTGATGGGATCAGATGCCATGATCTTCGTTTTCTGAATGTTGAGCTTTAAGCCAACTTTTTCACTCTCCTCTTTCATCAAGAGGGTTTTTGGTTCCTCTTCACTTTCTGCCATAAGGGTGGTGTCATCTGCATATCTGAGGTTATTGATATTTCTCCCAGCAATCTTGATTCCAGCTTGTGTTTCTTCCAGTCCAGCATTTCTCATGATGTACTCTGCATATAAGTTAAATAAGCAGGGTGACATTATACAGCCTTGACGAACTCCTTTTTCTATTTGGACCCAGTCTGTTGTTCCATGTCCAGTTCTAACTGTTGCTTCCTGACCTGCATACAGATTTCTCAAGAGGCAGGTCAGGTGGTCTGGTATTCCCATCTCTTTCAGAATTTTCCACAGTTTATTGTGATCCACACAGTCAAAGGCTTTGGCATAGTCAATAAGGCAGAAATACAAGTTTTTCTGGAACTCTCTTGCTTTTTTGATGATCCAGCGGATGTTGGCAATTTGATCTCTGGTTCCTCTGCCTTTTCTAAAACCAGCTTGAACATTTGGAAGTTCACGGTTCACGTATTGCTGAAGCCTGGCTTGGAGAATTTTGAGCATTACTTTACTAGCGTGTGAGATGAGTGCAATTGTGCGGTAGTTTGAGCATTCTTTGGCATTGCCTTTCTTTGAGAAGCGGGTTAGGAGGGATTAAAATGGAGAGTTCCCTTTTGGAAAAGTAACGTATGAGAAGCCGATTCAACTTCCAGATATAAGCATCAGGTTTCAGGGCAGAGGTCGGGAGGGCAGATATGACTGTCCATGGGGTGTGGTCCACACTGGTTGGACTTTCCACCCCTAGGGCTTGCCAGCTCAGCCAGGAAGTAAATATGCAGAGAGATGACACAAGTCCTGGGAACTGAGAGGAGAAACGTTCCCAGATGGCAGCCCTCAGCTCTGTGCCCAGGACTCCCCAGAGTGGGTGAGGTGAGGGCTGAGAACAACATCGGAGAGACGGAGGTCATCGCTGATCTTCACCAGCGGATTTTAACGCCTAGGAAGGTTGGTGGAAGTGGGGTCCAGAGAGGATGGGGTGTGGGCACCTCTTCCAGGAAGTTAGTTGTGCTGTAAGAGGAGCAGGAAATGGGAGGGTTGCTGGAAGAGGTGCCTGTAGGTCAAGGAAGGTTTAAGATGAGAGATATTACAGCTTCTTTGTAGGCTCACAGGGATGACTGACAGAAGGCAAGATAATTAAGACGCAGAAAGGCGACAGTGGCAAAGCAACATCCTTGGGTGGATGGGAGGGATTAGTGTCCTGTGCTCTGGGGCAGGGTGGGGGAACTGAGGCGGGGTGCGCCTAGATGGGAACTCCTTCAGTGCCTCCACAGGGACAGGCAGGTCACTGAGAGAACATGGAACTCTACTGGTGGTTTCTTTCTTAGCGGAATAAGAAGCAAGAACATGGTGGGAGCAAGGAGGCAGGAGAGGGTCCTGGTGTTCTCAGGAGAGGGGCGGAGTGGAAAAGGAACAAAAGTGTGGAAGGATGAATGGATCTGTGAAATGGGTGGCAGTGCCAGTGCAGGTGTCCACTCGAGGTTTGTGGGGGTCCATGTAGAGGCCCGCCGTGCAGTGTGTTTTGTCTTCAGCACATGGGCACCTGCTCTGTGGGTGCAGAATGAGTGGGGGTCATTGGGAAGGAAGAGAGCTAGGCAGGTGGAGACAGCTTAGAGAATGAGGTGCTCCTGGTGGGGGCAGGGGGGTCTCTGCAGGTCCAGGCTCCACCTGCAGTCTTCAAAGCCTTTTTCTGAGCCCACATGCTGCCTTCCACAGCCTTTACCTGCTGGAGACTCATAATGACCCAGTGAGCAAATAATACCCCCTCTTTAGAGAAGTGAACCCTGGGGCCACCTAGCTGGTAAATGACAGAACTGGGATTTGACCTCAAAAGCGGTTCAGTGTTTTTCCTTTAGGGCCACAGGGATGAGCACACTATGTTTAAGAAAGTCTTGCTTCTCAAATATATATATACATATATACATATGCTTCTCAAAGATACACACATACGTATATATACGTATTATATATATGTATTATATATATAACAAGCTTGGCTGTTGGGAGATTAAATTTCAGGTGTTCTGAGCGCCGAGTGGCCCAGGCTTTGTTGTGGTTCAGCCATAGTGATTTGCTTCCACCCACTGGCCACAGTCAGTGTTGCATCTGACCAGAAACCTACAAGGCGTTTGCTCAGCTAAGGATTTGGTTTATGGGAATAACAATGCCTTTTAGAGGAGTTCCCTTCCCTCTTTGACAAACGAGGAGAGAGAAGTCCGAAGAGGTGGCTTTAAAAAGCTGTCTGAACCTGCCTACTCCATGGAGTCAATAAGTATTCACTGAACACCTCCTCTGTGCCAGGCACTGTTTTAGATTCTGGGAATTGAGCAGACATCATTGCTCTTGTAGACCTGACATCCATGGAGGGTGGAGGTGAGGAAGGGGGAGGACAGGAAGCAACCAAATAAATAAACCAATGCTAGACTCTGGAGGATGGTGAGAAGGAATTAAAGGACAGTGACTGGAGAGGGTGGTGGGAGGTGACGTTTGAAGAGAGACCTGATGACTGGGGTGGTTTGGGAAAGATGCTGCAGGAAGAAGGACCAGCTCTACAAGGGCTCGGAGGCTGTGAAAGGTGTGGGCGGTCCAGAACAGGCGGAGCCCACCAACGCCCCAGCCCACAGCTATCTGTGTAGAAAGTCTAGAGGTCATAGCAGGACTTTCTAGCAGGGAGGTGCATGCCATTGACCTTCTCTCAGCCAGTTCACAGCCTTGATCAACACCCATCCAACTCACACAGCTGTCCCCTCCCTCCTGGAAACTCTCTCCTCTCTTGGGTTGTATGATACTAATCGCTGGTGGTAGGAAAAGCTATGAATATTCTCCTGTGGAAATCAAAGCTTAGCAAACATACAGAAGTTTCTGGTTTGAAGGAACCCACTGACATGTCAGACTTCCCTGACTTCCCTGACTTCCCTGGTGGCTCAAAGGGTAAAGCATCTGCCTCCAATGCGGGAAACCTGGGTTCAATCTCTGAGTTGGGAAGATCTCCTGGAGAAGGAAATGGCCACCCACTCCAATATTCTTGCCTGGAAAATCCCATGGATGGAGGAGCCTGGTAGGCTACAGTCCATGGGGTTGCAAAGAGTCGGACATGACTGAACGACTTCACGTTCACTGACATGTTAAAAGTTAGAGCAGGGAATATTGACACTCAGAGTCAAAGGTCAAGATCAACATTTCTGGGATCTGGAACAGGAGCACGTGGGAGAGAATTGGAGATGTCATCAGTTTCGCGAGTAGCTTTTGCCATGTTATAAATATGTGTTTGTGGACCTGTCTGCTGCTAATCTGTGAGCCATTTTTGCAAATAAAATGAATATTTATGTTTTTATATATATTATATGAGTAAGCTTTATTCAAATCCTATGATTAGTGTTCCAAGAAATAATAAGTTTTGGAAGCAAAGTGAAGTGAAAGTCATTCAGTCATGTCCGACTCTTTGCGACCCCATGGACTATAAAGTCCATGGAATTCTCCAGGCCAGAGTACTGGAGTGGGTAGCCTATCTCTTCTCCAGCAGATCTTCCCAACCCAGGAATCAAACTGGGGTCTCCTGAATTGCAAGCTGATTCTTTACCTACTGAGCTATCTGGGAACAAGTCCCTAATTTGATAATTTCGCCATGTTACTCTGCTGCTAAGTCGCTTCAGTCGTGTCCGACTCTGTGCGACCCCATAGATGGAAGCCCACCAGGCTCCCCCGTCCCCGGGATTCTCAAGGCAAGAACACTGGAATGGGTTGCCATTTCCTTCTCCAATGCATGAGAGTGAAAAGTGAAAGTGAAGTTGCTCAGTCATGTCCGACTCTTAGCGACCCCATGGACTGTAGCCCACCAGGCTCCTCCATCCATGGGATTTTCCAGGCAAGAGTACTGGAGTGGGGTGCCATTACATGTTACTCTAATACTACCCAGTTATGGGGTTACAAAGAGTCGGACATGAGTGACTGACTGAACTGAACTGAACCCAATTATGTCAGCTGGTATTTTCCAGTGTTTGAATATTTGCTCTAGGCTATAGTTCTTTGTAAAGCAAAATAGTGCATCCTTAAAAAGAGGAAAGTTATAGGAAGCAACATGTACCTAATACCCAACATGAGGCAAGACACTCAGTTCAACCAACATCAGTGCAAATGAAATCAGTTCTTCCATACCAGAAATATTTATCATAAAAACAAAGATCAAGGGCAATTAATATTGCATTTTAAATTTTCAAGACTCTTCTATTTTTTTGTCTTTTATTTATTTTTACTTATTTATTTAAGTATAGAGTATTTACAATGTTCTGGTGTACAGCAAAATGATTCAGTTGTACATATATATATTATTTTTCATTATATTATATTGAATACAGTTCCCTGTGCTATGCAGTAGGACCTTATTGTTTATCTATTTATAATTTTTTAAAATTAATTTACTTACTTTATTGGGGGCTAATTATAATACTGTGATGGTTTTTGCCATAAATCAACATAAACATTTGTGATATCACTCAATTTTTAAAATGACCTTTATTTGGCATTTATGTTGGGTTAATGTTTCCCCCTTTTTAATGTTTTTTTAAATGATCAAGTGTCTATATGTGGTAGAGGTCATTGTTACATGTTTTTGAATATAGTAGTCTCCCTTATCCAAGGCGGTGATAGGTTAGAAGACCCCCAGTGGATGCCTGAAACTACAGAGCGTACTGTGGTTTTCCGTATACATACATACCTACGCTAAAGTTTATTTTATAAAATAAGCGCAATAGATTAACACCAACTAAATAAAACAATTATAATTACATACTGTAATGAAAGTTATGTGAATGTGGTCTCTCTCTTTCTCAAAACATCTTATTGCTCAAATTTAATGCCTTTTCCATCTTAACTTTCCTTGCACCATGGCCGTAACTTTTGCACTCGGAGGCAAGACAGCAATACTAGCATGAATTTCTTTTTCCTTCCTCACCATTTCATGAAGAGAAAATTTGTTCTTACTATAGATCTTAGCAGCCTCCACATTTTTTCTATAAGTTTAGAACTTAAAGGAAGCACTTGATGGCTTCTGTTTGGTATATCTGAATTGCCAGCATCACTACTCTTGGGCTTTGTGGCCCTTATTAAATAAAATAAAGGTTATCTGAACACAAACACCCAGATACCAAGACCGTCAGTCTGGTAACTGATGGCTACTGAATGACTCACAGGCAGATTATGCTGACAGAGGGATGATTCATGTCTCTGTTGGGATGGAGTTGGATGGCTAGAGATTTCATCACACTTCTCAGACTGGCACTCAATTTAAAACATAAAACATTGGACTTCCCTGGTGGCCCAGTGCTTAAGAGTCTATGCTGCCAATACAGGGGACATGGGTTTGATCCTGGCCAGGGAACTAAGGTCTTACATGCCATGTGGTGAAGCCAAAAATTAATGAAATACATAAATGCATGTAATAGTTTAGAAACTTATGAACTGTTTCTGATATTTCCCATTTAATATTTTTGGACCATGGTTGACTACGGGTAACTGAGACTGTGGAAAGCAAAACTGTAGATAAGGGAGGAGGGGGATTACTATATACCATCCTGTCATACACTGGCTCATAATAATAATAAACCATGCATCTGCAATCATGATTTTTTAAACAGAAAACCTCTGAATTTTTACTTTTGGCTGCTATGCCGGGCTTGTGGGAATCTTAGTTCTTTGGCCAGGGGTTGAACCCAAACCCTCAGCCCTCAGCAGTGAAGGCACAATGTCCTAACCACTGCACTGCCAGGGATTTTCCTGAAATGTTTAGTATAACAATCTCTCAAGAAAATTTTCACTATTTTTTATTATGGTCAATCATTATTCTTCCAAAACACATGAAGTGTTGAGGAAAATACAGAACAATGTATGACTCCTGGAATTCCTGAGAATTACCTGGGGTTCTAGAAAAAGTCAGTTTCATTCCAATCCCAAAGAAGGACAGTGTCAAAGAATAGTCAAACTACCACACAACTGCAATCATTCCATGCTAGCAAAGTAATACTCAAAATTCTCCAAGCCAGGTTTCAGCAGTACATGAACCGAGAACTTCCAGATGTTCAAGCTGGATTCAGAAAAGGCAAAGGAACCAGGAACCAAATTGTCAACATCTGTTAAATCATAGAAATAGCAAGAGAATTCCAGAAAAAATGTCTACTTCTGCTTCACTGACTACTCTAAAGCCTTTGACTGTGGATCACAACAAGCTGTGGAAAATTCTTAAAGAGATGGGAATACCAGATCACCTTAGATACCACACCTTCTGAGAGATCTGTATGCAGGTCAAGAAGAAACAGAACCAGACATGGAACAACAAAATAGTTCAAAATTGGGAACCATATACATCAAGGCTGTATATTGTCGCCCTGCTTATTTAACTTATATGCAGAGTACATCATGTGAAATGCCAGGCTGGATGAATTACAAGCTGGAATCAAGACTGCCAGGAGAACTATCAACAGCCTCAGATATGCAGATGATACCATCCTCATAGCAGAAAGCAAAGAGGAACCTCTTGATGAGCCTCTTGATGAAAGTGATAGAGGAGAATGAAAAAGCTGGCTTAAAACTCAACATTCAAAAAACTAAGATAATAGCATCTGATCCTATCACTTCATGGCAAATAGATGGGGAAAAAATGGAAACAGTGGCAGATTTAATTTTCTTGGGCTCCCAAATCACTGCAGATGGTGACTGCAGCCATGAAGTTAGAAGACGTTTGCTCCTTGGAAGAAAAGCTATGACAAAGCTAGACAGCAGAGATTAAAAAGCAGAGACATCACTTTGCCAACAAAGGTCCATATAGTCAAAGCTATGGTTTTTCCAGTAGTCATGTATGTGAGAGTTGGACCATAAAGAAAGCTGAGTGCCAAAGAATTGATGCTTTTGAACTGTGGTGCTGGAGAAGACTCTTGAGAGACTCTTGGGCAGCAAGGAGATCCAACCAGTCAATCCTAAAGAAGATCAGTCCTGAATATCCATTGGAAGATGTTGAAGCTGAAACTCCAATGCTTTGGCCACCTGATGTGAAGAGGTGGTTCATTGGAAAAGATCCTGATGCTGGGAAAGATTGAAGATGGAGGAGAAGGGGAGAACAGAGGATGAGATGGTTGGATGGCATCACCAACTGGGTGGACATGAATTTGAGCAAGCTCTGGGAGTTGGTGATGGACAGGGAGGCCTGGTGTGCTGCAGTTCATGGGGTCTCAAAGAGTGGGACACGACTGAGTGACTGAACTGAAGAATTTGGAAATGCTTTTTGAAGTTCTGCCTCTGTAACATTTCTCAACTCTACATCCAGTCCCATCTCCAAAGGCCATTGCTCTGATTGCCAGAACTTTGCCATCACTTCTGACCTTGGGAGTCAGACTCCAGACTCCTCCAGCCCATACTCCATGTGGCGGAGGGATCTTTCTAAAGCCAAAACTCAGCCTGTTCTGCTGTGAAATCTGTCCCTGGCTCCCCAGTTCCTTCACCAATGTTCCTTAAAATGCATCTTGGAATGATGGTTACGTAAAAACATCTGAAGCTTTCTAATAGGTGGTGGTTTAGGAAGCTTCATTCAGAGATTCAGAATCTCTGGGAGCTGAAGCCTAAAAACCTGCACCCACATCTCTGAATGATTTTCTTAAACCTTTTTTTTAATGGCAAAATACAACACGAATACAAAAAAACCACATAAAACAAATGTACAGATTAATGAACCATAATTAGGCAAACTCCTGTATGACTACCACACCTGTCTGAAGGCAAAATTTTGCCCCCCCACCCCAGAACTCTCCACACATCTCCTCCTTATCACTTCCCATCTCCACCCCCAGCAGCCTTTCACTTTGCCTGGTTTTTATTTTAATGTGTCATTAATTTTTTTAATCCTTGGTTCTCTTTCCATCTTTTTTCTTCTTGCGATTCATTTACTAATGAAACCAGATTATTTGTCTTATAGAGTTTCCCGCTATCATTGCTAATTACATCTCCATGGTGGAGGTAGCACATTCCTCTTTTCTTGGAATTTCCTGTTAATTGGTCATTGGATCCAGAAACTAATCAGATTTGCATTTCTATTTCTGACAAGCCTGCTTTTACAGGTGATGTGTGTTCATCATCAGGGGCTCATGACTATGTTTCTCTCATCTTGTACATTTCCCACCCTAGATCTGAAATCAGCCCCGATATCTTGGGTAACTATTAATAGTTGGGATTTTCTAAGAAGCTATTAAGCAGTCTTCTGAAGTGGTGAACTTACTTATACTCTCCTCAGCAATGTATGAAAGTCCTAGTTGCTCTGAATCCTCAGCAGGATTTAGTATGTTGATCTTATTTTAGCTCTTCAAGTGGTATAAAATGTTGTTTCATTGTGGTTTCAATTTGGAGTTTCCTAACAATCAGTGATGTTGAACACATTTTCATGTGCTCTTTGGCCATTGGTATATCTTCTTTCATGAAATGTGTTCTGCATATATATCCTATGTCTCAACTGAATCAAACTGGTGAACAACGTTGAATCATCTGTACCATTGCTGATTTTTTTTTTTTTTTGATTGAGCTTCTGAAAAAAGTATTTTGAAATCTCCAGCTGTGGTTGTATGTTTGTCTAGTTCTCTTTTAGTCTCAACAATTTTTATGTGCTTTTCTAACTAATTAATTTGGCTGCACCAGGTCTTAGATACAGCATTTGGGATCTCTGATCTTCGTTGCGGCATGCAGAATCTTCTAGTTGCAGCCTGGGGGATCTAGTTCCCTGACCAGGGATAGAATCCAGGCCCCCTGCATTCGGAGCTCAGAGTCTTAGCCGCTGGACTACCAGGGAAGTCTCTGCTTTATATATTTTTAACCTGTGTTATTTGGTACATACAAATTTAGAATTGTTATATCTTCTTATTGAGTTGGACTTTTAAAAATAATTTTCTTTATTTATCTATTTACTTATGGCTGTGCTGGGTCTTTGCTGCTGCTCATGCAGGCTTTCTTCTAGCTGCAGCTAGTGGGGGCTACTCCTTAGCTGCAGTGCACAGGCTTCTCATTGCAGTGGCTTTTGTTGCGGAGCACAGGCTCTAGGAAGTGTGGGCTTCAGCAGCTGCAGCACATGGACTCAGTAGCTGCAGCTCCAGAGCACAGGCTGAATAGCTGTGGTGTATTGGCAGGCGAATTCTTTACCACTGAACCACCAGGGAAGCCTCTAATTGGACTTTTATTGTTATAAAACATCTGTCTTTATCTCTAGTAATACCTTTTGTCTTAAGCTTATTTTACCTGGTATTAATATAGTGACACTACTTTTTAAAAAAGTAGTGTTTGAGTGGTATATCTTTTTTGACCCTCTTGTTTCTGTGTTTTTATATTTTAAAAGTGTCTCTTATAAATGAAACACAATTGGGCTTTTAAAAAACCCACTCTAGTGTTACGTGTCTTTTAGTCAGTTTGTTTTAACCCTGTATATTTAATGTAATTACTGATATAGTTGGATTTATAATTTAAGCAACCATTTGGATATAGTTGGATTATATTTGGATATAGTTGGATTTATAATTTAAGCAACCATTTGCTGTTCATTTTCTATCTCATCTGTTCCTTGTTCATGTACTCACCCACTATTTTCTTCTTTTGGATAATCATCTAGCTTTTATTATTTCATGCTTTTCCTTTATTAGGTTCTAGCTACACAGTTTTACAAAATCCTTGCAGCGGTTACTTTAGAGATTTAAATATGCGTCTTTGACATATTATTATATGTCTTAGTTCAAGCTACTGTAACAAAATACCATAAAGCGATGGACATAAACAATAGAAATGTATTATCACAGTTCGGGTGGCTGGAAAGTCCAGGGTCAGGACCCCAGATGATTAGGGTCTGGTGAGAGTCCTTTTCCTGGTTTGCACATGGCAATCTTCCTGCTTTGTCTTAACATGGCAGAGAGAGGAAGCAAGCTCTCTTACCCTCTTCTCAAAAGGGCACTAATCCCACGAGGACTCTATCCTCATAACCCAACTACTTCCTAAAGGCCACATCTCCAAATACCATCACTTTGGAGATTAAAGTTTCATTGTATGAATGGGAGGAGGTGGGGAGGGAGAGACACAAACATTCAGCCCATATCACAATATTGCAGGCTCATTGGAGTATTAAATTAATATATTTACCGCTGTTTTAACAATACAAGAAACTTACAACAGCTCAGCTCCTTTAACTCCCTTCCAGCTTTGTGCTATGTTGTATATTTTGCTTCTGTAAACACTACAAGCCCTCCAAGACATTTCTATCACTGTTTCGTCAATTTCTGAATGTTTACCCACACATTTCTCCTTGCCAGTGCTCTGCATTACTTTCTGAAGGTCTGCTCTTTCATCTGGAGTCATTTTACTTCAGCCTGAAATTTTTCTTTTAATATTTCTTGTGGTACAATTTGGTCAGCAGCACATTTTGTCAACTTTTTTTTGTACAAATGTCTTTGGTTCCTGTTAATTCTTAAAAAAAAAAAAATTATCCCTCCTTGGTATAGAATTCTAGATTAGCAGTGTTGGTTTTATTATTATTATTCCATTTCTGACCTTTTAAAATGTCATTCCATTTTCTTTTAGATTTATAGTTTCTGTTGAAATGTAGGCACCAGTCTTATTGTTGGGCTTTAAAGATAGTGTCTTATATTTAGCTGCTTTTGCGATGTTTCTTTGTCTCAGTTTTCAGCTGTTGAACACGTCTAAGTGTGGCTTTCTTTAGTGAAAGAAAGGGTTTTACTAAGCTTCTTGGATTTGTGGGTTGATATCTTTCAACAGTTTTGGAAAAATAATAAGTCATTTGAAGTATTGAAGTATCTTCAAATATTGCTTCTGTCCCAAATCTCTTTTCTTCTGTTCTGGGATTCTAATTATATAAATGTTAGAATTTGTTATGCTGTGTTCCTGTTTTTTTGTTTTTTTTTTCTGTTTCAGCTTGGATGTTTTCTATTGAATTGTTTTCAAGTTTTCTAATCTTGTCTTTTATCCTTATGCTGTACTCTTTTTTGTTGTTGTTAAATATATCAAATAAATTCTTAACTTCATGTGTTGTATATCTGTTTTAGAATATTTAGTTTTTAAAAATACATTCTACTTCTCTATTGACAATCTTTATTGTGTATCCACTTTTTCAATCTTTTTTTCTTCATGTTATCTAGCATATTATCAAAGTTATTTTAAAGTTTTTGTTTATTAACTCTGGTATATGGATCATTGTGGTTCTGACACTATTTTCTATTTTTTCTCTTGACTACCAATCATATTTTCCTGCCTCTGTATATCTAGTAATCTCCAATAGATGATATTGTTCAAATTGTAACTTATCCCAATATGATATTATCCCATTATGATAAGTGTGTAGTAGCATCTTATTGTGGTCTTAATTTGCATTTTAAAATTATGTGTAAGGATGAGCACTTTTTCATATTATCAATGATTTGGTTTTCCTCTTTTGTGGAATGCCTGTTCAATTTATTATTTATTGTTTGTACAGTGGTCCCCTCTATTCCTAATAGCACGTCTTTTTTTTTTTTTTTTTAATTGAAGTACAGTTGATTTACAATGTGTTCGTTTCAGGTGTATAGCACAATGATTCAGATGTGTTCTTTTATATTCAGATATATTCTTTTTTTCAGATTCTTATGCCTTATAGGTTATTTAAAACATTGAGTATAGTTCCCTGTGCTGTACAGTAGATCCTTCTTGGTTATCTATTTTATATACAATAGTGCACGCATGCTCGGTTGCTCAGCTGTGTCTGACTCTTTGCAACCCCACGGACTATAGCTCCTCTGTCCATGGAGTTGTCCAGGCAAGAACACTGGAGTAGGTTGCCATTTCCTACTCCAGGAGATCTTCCCAGCCCGAGGATCAAGCTCATGTCTATTGCATCTGTATGTCAGTAGGTCTGTTTCTATTTTATAAATGAGTTCATTTGCATTTTTTAGATTTCATGATATCGTATGTATTTGTCTTTCTCTGCCCCACTTAATATGGTAATCTCCGGGTCCATCTGTGTTGCTGCACATGGCATTACTTCACTCTTTTTTGTGGCTGAGTAATATTCCATTGTATATATGTACCACATCTTCTTCATCCATTCATCTGTCGATGGGCATTTTGGTTGCCTCCATGTCTTGGCTATTTTAAGTAGTGCTGCAATGAACAACAGGATGCATGTATCTTTTCAAATTATAGTTTTCTGTGGGTATATGCCCAGGAGTGGAAATGGAGGATCATATGGCAACTCTTAGGCTTCCCTTGTGGCTCAGCTGGTAAAGGATCCTCCTGCAATGCAGGAGACCCCAGTTCGATTCCTGGGTCAGGAAGATCCACTGGAGAAGGGATAGTTACTCACACCAGTATTCTTGAACTTCCCTTGTGGCTCAGCTGGTAAAGACTCTGCCTGCAATGTGGGAGACCTGGGTTTGATCCCTAGGTTGGGAAGATCCCCTGGAGAATGGAAAAGCTACCCATTCCAGTATTCTGGCCTGGAGAATTCCATGGACTGTATAGACCATGGGGTCACAAAGAGTTGAACATGACTGAGCAACTTTCACGGCAACTCTATTTTTAGTTTTTTAAGGAACTTCCATACTGTTTTCCATAATGACTGTACCAATTTACATTCCCACCAATAGTGTAGGCGAGTTCCTTTCTCTCCACACCTTCCCCAGCATTTATTATTTATAGATTTTAAAAATAATTTTATTTACTTTTTAAAAAATTTTTGGCTGTGCTGCATCTTCGTTGCTGCACGGGCTTTTCTCTAGTTGTGGTGAGCGAGGGCTACTCTAGTTGCGGTCCATGGGCAGCTCATTGTGATGGCTTCTCTTGTTGTGGAGCCTGGGATCTAGGTCTTGTGGGCTTCCATAGCTGTGGCTACCGGGCTCTAGAGCACAGGCTCAGTAGTTGTGGAACACAGGCTTAGTTGCTCTGTGACATGTGGGATCCTTCTGGACCAGGAATTGAACCTGTGTCTCCTGCATTGGAAAGCATACTCTTCACAATTTAGCTACCAAGGAAGCCCATTATTTGTAGACTTTCTAATGAAAGCCATTCTGACTGATGTGAAGTGATACCTCATTGTAGTTTTGATTTGCGTTTCTCTAATAATTAGCGATGTTGGGCATCTTTCATGTTCCTGTTAGCCACCTGTATGTCTTCTTTGGAGAAATGTCTGTTTATATATTCTGCCCTCTTTTTTTTTTTGATTGGGTTGTTTGTTTGTTTGTTTGTTTTGATATTGAGTAGTATCCTAATAGTACTTCTTGCCTTAAAGCCCACACACTGTCTGGTGTTAATCTGCATAGGTATTTGGTTAGTAGACCTGCACCCAGAGGGGACTTCCACTTCCCTAAACTGACCTGGAAATTGTACTGTCTTTATTGTTTTACTGTTTATCCTTGGAGAAGGCAATAGCAACCCACTCCAATGGTACTCTTGGAAACTCCTGGAAAATCCCATGGACGGAGGAGCCTGGTAGGCTGCAGTCCATGGGGTCGCTAAGAGTCAGACATGACTGAGTGACTTCACTTTCACTTTTCACTTTCTTGCATTGGAGAAGGAAATGGCAACCCACTCCAGTGTTCTTGCCTTGAAAATCCCAGGGATGGGGGAGCCTGGTGGGCTGCCACCTATGGGGTTGCACAGAGTCGGACACGACTGAAGTGACTTAGCAGCAGCTAGAGGTTATAATCTACACACTTAACTCCTTCAAGTCTAGATTTAATCAACCCTCCCTCCAAAGAAGATCTTCACTTGCTTTTTCGGGGGGCTGGAATCACAGTCTGGGGATACCTCAATCTATGTTCAAGACTTGATCATCCAACACATATAAGCTGGGGCTGCAAGTCCACACTAGGGCTGACTTCCTTCTAGGAGCGTGGCTTTGGGGATTCCCAGCTTGTTGTGGGGAAGGTTTTCTATATGATCTTTCACTATGTACTCTAACTTTATTTGTGCCCCTGGTCCAAGACAGTCAGCAAAACAACAGCCCAGAGTGGCCAGAATCGGGAAAAAAGACTTTCCTGTTTGGTTTCTCTGTCAAAATTTTTGTTTTCCCTTCAGTGTTTTTTCTGGTAACTCTGTAACCCTCTGGTTACACTAATTTACCAGCATTTTTCATTGTTTCCAAGGGGTGAGTTGATCTGAGTGACTTAGCCTGATATGACCATAAAAGGGAATTCTGCCAGGCCCCAGACTCCATTTGACAGAGATGGAAACTGCGGGTCAGTGGGGTAGGGCCACTTTCCTGGGACCTTACAACCAGTTAGAAGTGGAGCCAGCCTGCAGACTTATACCAAGTCTGGTAATCTCTCCACCCACGACCTAGCAGTACTCTCTTGGATATTTGGTTTCTCTGTATGTAATGAAAAAGTCAGACCAGATGGTCTCTGAGAACCTACTGGACTCAGGACAGAATCCCATAGTTTTTCAATCCTCTGAGACCCACTCAGCCAGCTCTGCACCCTCAGTTAGTGAATTGGCTCAGCGTAGAGCTGACACCTGAGGCTAGGCACGGAGAGTTCCCAGATCAGCCACAAGGGGGCAGTTGTGTGCAGAGAGCGCTCAGGTTCTGAGATGACATCATGGCCAAGGGTTTCTTTTTGGAGGTCTTTGCTTCTCACTATCAAAAGGGAAAATGATTTTGCCTGGGATCCAAAGCCCTGTGTCCCTTCTGCTTCGTTTCATTTGACAAACTGTGGCTGGTGCACAGAGATAAGTCATCCCCTGCCTCTACCCTGGAGGACTTCATGGTTCACTAAATCATCCTCTCCAGGCTAGATTTCAGGCTGATTTTTCCACCTCCCTGTTTGGCTCCTGCTGTTCTCCTTCCCCCAATACTACCATTTCTCCTCATTTTTAATGCTCAACTCAGATGCCAGCTCTTCCCTGGATTCTCCTAAACACTCCCACCAGAATCCCCCTCTCCCTCCCCTAAGCCCATAGCCTTGGTTCTGTATCTTGAATCCTGGTCTGGCCGTGTGCTCATCTCACTTCTCAGACAGGGCAGGGACCGCCTCAACTCTGGGCCCCCTGTGCCAGCCCAGGACACAGGCGCGCTGGAGGGAGGAAGGTGGAGGGTCTGCTGGCTGAGACTTCTGGCAGAGCTGAAGGGGATCGGAGCCCAGCACCTAGAGGGCTCCACTGGCAGCTCAAGTCTCTACCCAGACCCCAAGCCTTTCAGGATCCAGCTAGGTGCTCACCGCTGAGAAAATGACAAGAAAAGCTTCCAGTTCCATGAACCAGTGGATACATTATGAAACCATAAAAACGGCAAAAGAAAACATAGAAGAGTTTCTGATTAACTTTAGAGTTTGAAAGACCTTTATATGACGCAAAACCAGAAGCCATTAGCAAATAAGAAACGTAAATGACTTTTAAGCTTTTGAAGAAATCCTCAACCTTATTCATGCGAAGTCTACCAGAGATTAAAAATACACCGAGATTCCATTTTCACCCATCAGATTGGCAGAAATCCCCAAGTTTGATATCATTGTTTAGGTGACACCGTGGAAAAGCAGGCACACTCATCATTGCTGGGGGAGGGGACATCCCTTGGGGGACAAGATGGCATTATCTATCCAATTTTGCCAATACCCTGGTGTTAGACTGGATTCTAAGGTGATCCTTCTTGGCTTTCAACTTTGTGTGATCCTTTGCATGTGAGCAGAATCTGTAAATATGATGAAAATATGGACTCAATGATTACGTTCCTTTATATGGCAAAAGAGATTTTTCAGGGACTTTCCTGGCATCCAGTGGTTAAGACTTTGCCTTCCAGTGCAGAGGGGTGGGTTCAGGGAGCCAAGCTCCCACATGCCTGATTACCCAAAAACCAAAACATAAAACAGAAGCAATATTGTAGCAAATTCAATAAAGACTTTTAAAAATATGGTCCACATTTTAAAAATTCTTTAAAAAAATAAATATAGATTTTTTTAAAACAGAGATTTTGCAGATGTAAGGTCCCAAGTCAGTGGAGGGGGCTCAGGATGGAATCAAGGTATTGGTAAGGCTTAGCTCTCATTTGGAGCCTCAGGGGGCAAATCAACTTTCTCGCTCACTCCTGTCATTGGCAGAACTTTCTTCCTAGGGGGCTGGACCTGATCAGCTGAACCTGTTAAGTGCAGAAAGTTTTCTCCAGCTGGTCTCAGAAGCAGAAGTCCGAGATTTGAAGCAGGAGAAGGATGCACTGTACCATTCAGAGAAAGTCACGTGGCAGAGTATGTAGGTGTCCTCTAGGAGCTGAGGAGCGCCCTCAGCTGTTTGCCGGTGAGAAACCAGAGACCACAAGGAAGCAAGTTCTGCCAATGACTGGGGTGAGCGTGGAAGCGGGTCTGCCCCCTGAGGCTCCAAATAAGAACTAAGCCTTGCCAACACCTTGACTCCATCCTGAGCAGGAGACCCAGCTACATCATGCAGGACTGCCCTACAGATACTCAGGGTGTTATTTTAAGCTGCTGAGTTTGTGATACTTTGGTATGCAGCCACAGAAAATGAATACAGTACCTTCAACCTAGCCATCCACTGCTGGGAATTAATTCTGCAAATATACTTGTACATATATTGAACAAAGTATGTACATGATTATTTATTGCAGCATTACTGTAATACCAAAAAAGAGAGAAATTAGAAAGGACTCAAATTGATTAAATGGATTATTTCAATCTACAGTTGAGTATCAGACAGTGATAAAAAGAAAAGTGGAGCTCTACTGGCTGATTAAAATTAAAATTAAAATCTCCCAACATATGTAGTTTGTTATGTTTTATGCAGAAAGGGTGTTATGAACATATATTCATTTTTGTAGGTGCATAAAGTAACTGTGCTGGAGTAGGAAATGGCAACCCCACTCCAGTATTCTTGCCTGGAGAATCCCATGGACAGAGGAGCCTGGCCAGCTACGTTCCATGGGGTCGCAGAGTTGGACACGACTGAAGTGACTTAACACAGCACAACAAAGTAACTCTGCAAGAAAACCTCAGATACTAATAAAAAGTAGTGACTTGTAGGGGTGGGGACGAGGAATCAGAACAGGGCAAATGAGGCACATGTGTCCAAGGGAGACTTTTGTTAGTGATAGAACATTTGTTTATTTTAAATTTATTTATTTATTTCTATTTGGCCGCACTGAGCAGCACGTGGGATCTGAGGTCCCCAACCAGGGATCAAATTGCTGCCCACCTCACATCGGAAGTGTGAAGTACTAACCACTGGACCACCAGGGAAGTCCCCAGGCGAGACTTTTTACTGTATGCTTTTTATACACATTTTTGGAACCATGAGGATGTATTAATGAAAAATCAAATAAAACTAATTGCTTTAAAATGAGCCAGAGAGGGAATTACCTGGCTGTCCAGTGGTTAGAACTCTACACTCTCACTGCCGAGGGCCCAGCCTCAGTCCCTGATCAGGGAATTAAGATCCCACAAGCTGCACAGTGTGGCCAAATAAATAAATAAAATGAGTCAGTAGGGTGCTACCCTCCCCCCAGCTTCTTTGTGGGCCTGAGCCTGCTCCCTTGCTTTGCCCCCAAAAGTTGATTCTGGGGCATGTCCTCCACAACACCCTTGACCTCTGACATAGGGTCCTCCTTCTCCCTTCTGCCCTAGGGGAACTAGAGACAGGGATTCAAATAGCTGTGTCTGAGCAAGTCATGTTCTGGGATTCAGTTTTCCCATCTGTAAAATGGGGATGATCATACCTCAGAGGGCTGTTGGAGGATTACATAAAATAAACCACGTCAAGTGACCCCCACCCCCCACCCCGCACTCCTGACCCTTAGAAGGTGCTCTTGGCAGTCGTGCTGGCTGGAAAGGGCATTCCTTGCAGAAGGAGTTTATCGAGCACATAGTGAGTAGACCTGATCACTCACCGTGAAGCTGTGGCTCAATTCCTCCGTCTAGTCTCCATATCTTCAGTTACAAGTGGGAAGTTTGGACTGAATGCATCCTCTCTCTCTTTTGCATGAGTTTAGGGACCTCAGTCACTATGGAGGGTTCTCTCTCACTTCAGATACGGGTTGGTAAGTCCCAGACAGAGTGGTGACTTGTTCAAGGTCACAGAGCATATGTCAGAGGCAGAACCAGGACTGGGACCGAAGGCCCCTGACTCCCACCCGCACCCTTGAGCTCTCTCTGCCCCAGCCCATCTGTGTCCGAGCAGCCATGTCATCCCATGGAGCCTTCTTGGGGTCTCTCCTTATCTCCTCTGCTTGTTACTACAGAAGGGCTGCTGCTCACCCAGCCTTGAGTTTCGAGGCTCCAGCTCCCCAGATCCCCTATCCAGGAGTCTCCCCAACATCTGCCCCCTCCAGCAGGAGACAGTGACAAGCAAGACAGAGCACCCCTGGGGTGGCGCGGAGCCAGCGAAGGCCCCTGTGACCACAGAGTGAGGAACCACAAAGGCCTTGAATCTTTGATCTCTCACCTGGAACTCTCTTCTTCCCCAGGGTCTCCCGCCCTCATCCTGCGGCTCACTAGGCCTTGAGGGAGTTACCTCCCCTTCCTGAGCCAGGGAGAGAGCAGCCTTGGGTTCTGACAACCTTCTAGATCCCCGTGGACTCTGACTATACTTCTTGTCCTGGAGTTTCCCTAGGGATCCGGGGGCAAGCTATCCGGTCTTTTGTCTAAATAGCATGAGGTTGGTTCCTAACATCTGAGGCGTGGCCTCTGAGAAGTCACGTGAGTGTTTCTTTCAGCACACGTTGGTCACGCTTCCGACAGGGAACTGTGTCTTGGTGTCTCTCAGACAGTCTCTGCCTGAGCATCAATCACTCTCATGCGTGGGGCTGTTTGTCACCGTCTAAGCTGACGCAGAGAACAGAGACCCCCTCACGTAGGCAAACACGTGTGCAGATTTCAGACCACTCTAATCCGGTTTGACTCCTTTCATCTAGTTTTCCTATGGCTTGACCCATGAGGCTGGAGCAGGTTTACAGTAGTTTCAGCTAGTTTTAGCTGGTTTGACTCACTTTACATCGGCATAAGCGTGTTTGCATCTGTTTGTCTGTTCTGAGCTCATCTGTGGCTGTTTCGATTTGGGTTATCATAATAATAGCAGACACTCTTCTCACACTTGTGATACGTCAGCACGGTCGATTAAAAGGGCTTTACCTGAAGTCGTAATTCTCACAACTACTGCGCAGGTGGGGACTGTCATTAGAGTTCTTCTTTCTTTTTCTGGAACACATTTGCTTCTTTATTTTTATTTTTGCTGCACTGGGTCTTCGTTGCTGCCTGCAGGCTTTTTCTCTAGTTGTAGCACCCAGGCTCTCTAGTTGCGGTGTGTGGGCTTAGTTGCCCCGAGGCATGTTCCCAAACCAGGGATCAAACTCACGCCCCCTGCATTGAAGGGGAATTCTTAACCTCTGGTTCACCAGGAAAGTCCCCAGCGTCCTCATGTCACGCGTGGAGAAACTGAGGCACAGAGAACTTCAGAAACCTGCCCCAGGTTTCCAGCTCACTGAGAGGCAGATCCAGGATTTGAACCTACTCCATCTGGCCGCCGAGTCTGTGCTCTGAACCTTGACGTTACGCTCTATCACTGCCGATGAGCGTTTGAGCCATTTCTTGATAAACGTCGATGCCGTCTGAGCCAGTTTGTTCTGCTTTTGCCAACACAAGCTGCTTGGTGCTGGCTCCATCTGCAAACAGCCCTGAATTTGGCACGTTCAGGTTGACACACCATCTCAGGCCTCACAGAGCCTAGACCACTGTATTAGTTTCCTATGGCTGCTGGCACAAACTGCCGCAGATTTGACTGCTTAACACAGAAATGCAATTTCTCACAGTCTGGAGGCCAGAAGTTCAAAATCAAGGTTTTGGCTGAGCTAGTCTCTCTCTGAAGGCTCAAGGGGAGAATATGCTTCTTGCCTCTTCCAGCTTCTAGATACTTTTGAACTGTGGTGTTGGAGAAGACTCTTGAGAGTCCCTTGGACTGCGAGAAGATCAAACCAGGACATCCTAAAGGAGTATTCATTGGAAGGACTGATGCTGAAGCTGAAACTCCAATACTTTGGCCACCTGATGTGAAGAACTGACTCATTGGATAAGACCCTGATGCTGGGAAAGATTGAAGGCAGGAGGAGAAAGAGACGACAGAGGATGAGATGGTTGGATGGCGTCATCAACTCAATGGGCATGAGTGTGAGCAAGCTCTGGGAGTTAGTGATGGACAGGGAAGCTTGGCGTGCTGCAGTCCATGGGGTCACAAAGAGTCGGACACGACTGAGAGACTGAACTGAACTGAGCTTCTGGGGGCTCCAGGTGTCTCTTGACTTGTGGCCCCATCACTCCAACCTCTGCATCCATGGTCACATTACTTCCTCCTCTTCTTCTGTGTGTTTCTTATAAGGAAATTGTCAGTGGATTTAGCACACCCCAACCCCTCTAGACATTCAGGATTATCTATCTCAAGATCTTTAATTTATCTGAAAAGACTTTTTTCAAGTAAGTTTCCAGCCACAGATTTCAGGGTTTAGGATTTGGGCATATCTTTGTGGGTGGGGGGATCCATTCAACCCATTACAACCACTAGGGTCACATCACAGTATTTCCCCCTGAGAACCTAGCTCTTAAGAGGGACTCTAACAGATTGGTTTTTAACTCAGCCTTTAGGATTTTATTACTTTCTGCTGAAGAAATAAAAGGTAAAAGTATTCAATGTGCCTGCAGCCACAGAAGAACCTCTTGTACTTTTCAAGACTCTTTTGTTGCTCTTCCTGGCTGGGAAGATCAGGAATTCCTGGAAACACCAAGCAAGGTGTGGGAATGTTTCCGTAAATAGGCACCGGAAGACACAACCTGCTTTCTAAGATGTTTGCTGGTGATAACACCAAGTTTACTGTTCCCCAGGGAGCTCTCTTTAGTGAAAGTAATGCTGAATTGAAGGAGGGCAGATGATTAGCGGACGAGGGGGAGCAGTTAGCCCCAAATATCTCTGCACTCCTGGCCCAGAGTTGAAAGAAGCTTGTCATTTAGATAGAGAGAGAGGTGACGAAATGGTGTCCTTACTCAGCAGGAAGCAGCACTCAGGGCCCTTTGTACTCAACTGACCCCAAGAGCCAATTCACAGAAATATTACAGAAAAGGGAAAGCTGTTTCTCT
This sequence comes from Bos grunniens, assembly GCF_055505025.1. Classification (NCBI taxonomy): domain Eukaryota; kingdom Metazoa; phylum Chordata; class Mammalia; order Artiodactyla; family Bovidae; genus Bos; species Bos grunniens. The sequence goes on from NC_141166.1 coordinate 14,874,968, forward strand.
TTTCTGCATTTCCCCACTTGCACCCACAAGTGATGACTATGAACACCACCGGATGTGAGAGTCAGCTTAGTCCTTAGACCATTTTGGCCTCTGCAGAAGCTTCAGGGATTGGGCTCAAGGTTCTGCTCTGCCCCTACCAGCTGAGTGACCTTGGGCAAGCCAGAAAGGCTTTCTGAGTCTTGATTTTCCCATCTGCCTGTTGATTTAATAGGATTACCTGGGAAAAGGCCCACGTTTGGCACATGCCGTGTGTGGCAGAACACACACTAGCAAACAGGCTGGCTGGCCGGAGTCATTACAAATTCATGGTCAGCAACTTCGAGTGGTCACTCCGCACTGCCAGAAATCCTACTCTATGTGTCTTGTGGGCTTGATTGTGAGAACTATTTCACATCTAATCCTTAACCATCCCAGCCTCTTTTCCAGTCTCGCTTTGGCTGCAACTTGCTTGCACCCCTTTGGCAAACCATCAGAGGAGGGTCCCTCGGCTTCGCATGGCTGACTGTACAAATCCACCTCCTCTTCTTCTGCCTCTCAGATGACTGTCCCTGCTCCTAAGTTCTGTCCTCTTGGGCTCCGGGTGTCCTCTCTCTTACTTTAGCAAGGACTCTGATCCTGGGTAATCCCCTCTCTCTGGAACACCAGTTCCTCCCCAATTCCTTGCCATCAGCACAGAGACACGGTATTATAATCTCCATATTTGGACAGAACTCTCCCTTCACCCTCCCTATCTTCTTCCAGCCAAAGCCCCATTTCTTGACTTCCCTTTGCAGTAAAACATTCTAAAAAGTTGCCAGTGGTGGTTCTCTTCGGTTCATTTACTCCTATTTGCTGTTCCACTCCTGCCAGTCGGCTTTCACTGAGATTGCTCCATCAAGGTTGCCCTGGCGTCCTTGCTGTGGACACGTCTCTGTCCTCAGCTTACTCAACCTTCCCGGGGAGCTCCCCCTCGGCTTCCTCACCTTGGCCCTCCTCTTCCTCCCCGACAGCTTCTGCTCAGTCCACTGCACTCTCTCCTCTCCTCTGCCCAGCTTCTGCCTAGGAGTATCCTTGGACTCTGTCTTCCTCCCACTTTTCCAGTCTGAGCTGGAAACCAGCCTAGGTCACGCAGTCTCTGTGGGTCCAAGCCGTCCCCCAGCCTGCCCAGACTCCCAGGACGGGAACAGTAGAGAAACTGCCCACCAGGCTAGGAACCCAGAAGTTCTTCTCAGTTCCTCCTCTCTCACCCATTTCATCTGACCCTCCAGCAAGTTCTGCCACTCCCACCTCCAGAAGAGGTCTCCAACACGCCCTCTTCTCAGGATCTCCACAGCCACCAGCCTCATTCAAGCCTTAGCATCTCTAGCCTGGGCCACACCGTCGCCTCCTCCTTGGCCCCCCTGATTCCACTCTTACCTTGTACTCACCTCTTCTCTAAAGAGCAGGCGGAGTGGGGTTTTGCATGCATGAATCAGATTATTTCACTGCCCCGTTGAGATCTCTTTAGTGCTCAGAAGACAATTCAAGCTCCCTACTGCAGCCTGAGGGTCCTAGGTGATCGGCCGTGCACACCACCTCCCAGCCTCATCTTGTTCCTCTGCCCCGGTCTTCACTATAGCATGGCCACCCTGGGCTTCCTTCTGTGTCCCAAACAGACTCACTTGTGCCAGCTTCAGGACTGCTGCTCATGCTGATATGGCTTCCTGGAACACCCTCCCCTGGGTTCCAGGACTAGCTGCCTCCTTCTCATCCTTCAGTCTCAGATCAAATGCCATCTCCTTTCTGACACTCTCAACAATCACAACACTCAAGGTCCCATGTCATGGGCACAGTTTCATAGACCTTTACATGGTAGAATGAATATGTGTGTGTGTGTGTGTGTGTGTGTGTGTCTGTGTGTCTGCGTGTTTGCTTGTTTGTCTCTTTTCCCATTAACTTGAAGACATTGCAACAGTAGAACATTTGGTTCAATCCTGAACACTCAGCGTCTAGCACAGAGCCTGGCACATAGTAGATACTCAACAAACATTTGTGGAATGAATGAGAACATCAAACAGGAACGCCTTCCTCTGCTTGGCGCCACACACTTCCTTGTGGCCCCGAATCTTATCTCCCACAAGCTTCAGCATGCTGTGACAGCACAACCTTCTGCCACACAGGCTCGTGAACAGTGCTCCAATACCACAGTCCAGCAGGCCTCAAGAAGCCCAGCACATTCAGGACAAGACCCAGCGGGGACCATATTAGGCCTGCCCTGCATCTCAGACACTGCTCCAGGCTCTGGGCCTGCCCAGCTGACCATAGGGGTTCCCAAGGGACCTCCCAGCCCTAGATGCAGTGCCATTTGGGATCCATACAGCTGAGCTCCCAGGCCTCAAGTAGTGGGTCCTCAGCCACAGACCTGGGTTGAGCAGAGCACGATGGGTCGTTGTCTTCCCAGGAGGCCCCGCTCAACCTCCAGAGGAGAATGGCCCCTGCTGAGCACCCTGAGCAGCTGGGGAACCGGAAAGGGGAGGGGGTAGTGCTGGATTCTGGGGAGAGGAAAGGAGGCCCGGGCCTCTGCTCTGCTGTGCGACTTTAGGTGGGTCACTGCCTCTTTTTAGCCTCACCTCCCTTTGCAGAAGGGCTTCCCAGGTGGCATAGTGGTAAAGAATCTGCCTGCCAATGCAGGAGGCACAAGAGATGTAGGTTTGATCCCTAGGTTGGAGTAGGAAATGGCAACCCACCCCAGTATTCTTGCCTGCAAAATCCCATGGACAGAGGAGCCTAGTGGGCTTTAAGTTTCATGGGGTCACAAAAGAGTGGAACATGAGTGAGCATGCATACACACACACACCCTTTGTAGAAAGAAAAGAGCATCTAAGAGCCTCTAGGGAGTATCAAGGTACAGATGGGAAACCAAGGCCCCGAGAGGGGCAGGATCTGCCAGGGAAGTGAGGAAGGACAGAATCACTGCGGAGCCCCAGGCCACCTGCCTCCCGGGAGGCCACAGGGCTCAGAGGGCAAAGCTGCTGCCATCTCCTCACCTGTTGCTCTGCCCTAGGCCCTTGGACAAGAATAAAGGCAGAGAGCGAGTCACCAGGAAGGAAAGGAGCTGCGGAAAAGGAAAGTGGGGTTCCAGCCCCTCCCCCAGAGCCCCGCCCTTTTCCTCTCCTCCCTGGCCAAGGAACCAAATGAGTCACAAGATTCCACTGGGCGGCTCGGTGCCAAGCTCGGTGATGACGAGGGACCTTGGAGCCATGCTTTTGGCTCTGGTCTCTTTCCTTGCTCTGCGTTCCTGTCTCCTGTGCATGGGCAGACAGGCAGGCAAGAACAGGCAGACAGCTAAAACCCCTGAACAGACACAAACAGACACCTACCCAGATACACAGACACCTCGTAGACAGGCAGACACTATACACACTGACACACAAGCCAACAAGCACACAAATACAAGCAAACAGTGCACTGACATACGGACAGACCCATGACCACACAGAGGCAACAGCCAGACATGCGGGCACATGACAGATGCGTAACAGAGATACAGGCAGACTCAGACACACTCAAACAGAAACACCTCACAACCCAGATACGCGCATGACACAGACTCACATGGAGGGCCTGCAGGGGGGGATCTGGGGCAAAGGACAGGCCAGATGCCCCTGGGCCAGCCCTCAGCCCCAGAACCACACCGAAATGGATTCATGAAAGTGGATTCTCTGGGCCTGAGCTCTTTGGGGGCTGCTGAAGGCAGCCTCTACCTCCTTCCCAGTACGAGGGGCCCGCTTTGCAGTAAGACAAATGGAGGTTGGACATAGAAAGGGACTTCCCTACAGGGAGGGTGTTGAAACCTGCTAAGTGGGTGACTAAGGATGGCTGGAGGAAAGGAGTGGAGTGTTGGCAGGTAGCAAGCCTGCCTTTTGGCTGTGTGACCTTGGGCAAGTCTGTTCTGAGCCTCAAGGGGCTCATCTGGTTCTGTCCTCCCAGATCCCTGCAAGGAGCAGATGGCCAGCTCCTGTAAGTGTTCACGCCAATGCTGGAGCTCCAGGACCTTACTCCTCTAACCCCCACACCCCTACTCAGGGCAGGATTCCCTTCTTGACTCCCTGCCCAGTACCCCCTGGCAGGGAGTAACTCAGTCAACTCAATCACAGATGCCTGTTGTCCGGGTCCCTCCCCTCCCCCAGGGGCCAGCCAGCTGAGATGCCCCAAGTCTGGAGGAGGGTGGCAGGGAGGTCAGAGCAAGGGCAAAGGGATTTCCCAGTGCTTGCATTTTCCATCCAGGGGCATCTGTGAGGCTCAGGCCCAGGATGGGGGGTGGTCTGTCCAGGTGGCGTCTCTTTCATTCTCCCACTGTTAAGAGTCCTCTGGCCCTGGGCCCAACCTTTGGAAGACAGGGGATTGCGCAATGGGGAGGTAAAAGGTGATGGCGGGCCTGGCGGGACAGAAGCCCCATTGTTTGGGGCCCAGGCCAGCCTGGGCAAAGGAAGGGTTTAAGCCTGGGGCAGGAAGGAGGGGGGCTCTGCAGGGGGTGCCAGCTGGCAGGGCTCTTGCTTTGGGACCCTGGAGGGGCGCAGGTGCTGAGCAGGATCACCCCCACCCCACCAGGGGGTGGATTTGATAGAAGGGGCTGTGTTGAGTGAGATGTCTGGGCTGATGGGGAGGGCAGACCCAAAGAGGGGTCTTAGGGCAGGGAGGCAGCTCCCCACCTCTCCCCCCGCCCACCACACCCACTCCATCCTCCCCGCAATCCCCCCGGGGAGGATGAGTCTCCCAAGGCATCTGCAGGGTCCTAAACTATCCTCCTCCAGATTCCAGTCATTCCTGGAAACCAAGACGGCTTGGGGAAGCTCCAAGGCTTGGGAGGAGGGGGGCGGTGCCCAGTGAAGAGGGGCGCGCAAGACTTTATTTATTACTGAGGGGTCTCAGGGGGACTTAGTCATTTTTGCCGCCCACACTCTCCGCATCATTTCTCTAACTTAGGTCCCAAACTCGGAACTCCGCCGCCTCCTAATCTCCCTTTGTCGGCGCAAGCCCCTCGGCCCCACCGCGAAGCCCACCGGGCAGTCCTTCCCAGGGTCAGCAGACCACTAAACGTTTCTACCTCGGTTGGAGCTGGTCCCCTAAGGGAACGGCTTCCACCCGAGACCCGGCAAGGTGAGTCGCGTGCTCACGATCCCTTTCCCCAAGTCCCGGCTTCGGGGGTTACGGCGGGGCGATTCCAGGTGCGAACCCGCTGGGGCCCCTCCCTTCCTCCGCCGGCCGGGGCGGCGCGCCCCGCGGGGCGGTACAAAAAGCGATCCCGCCCAGCCCAGCTTTCCTCACTTGACTTTGAGTGTCCCGCGGCGGTCGCGGGGAGCGGGGAGGCGGAGGCGAGAGAGGCAGCGGGGCTCAGCCCACACCCCTCACCAGGTAGGGCCTCTCCCCTGCTCGGAGGGAGAGAGAGAGTTGTAGACATAAGGAGCAGAGAGGAGGAGGGGCAGGCGGAGGGGCCGAGACAGGTGGCAGACAGGGAAAGTAGAGGGGGGCAGAGGGGCACAGCGCGAGGGACACGTGAGGGCACAAAGTCAGGGGCCCCCATCAAGGACCGAAGCTGGGCAGGGATCCAGGATTGAAGGAGACCTGGGGTTCGAGGCCTGGGTGTGGCCTTGGGGGGGGCACCAAGAATGCCACCGTCCCCACCTCCCATTCTGTGAGGTCCCCTGGCAGGTCAGAGAGGGACTCCACTTCTTGCCCAAGCTCCCTCCCCTTCCTGTAAACCAGGGCACATAGACTGTGGCTCCTCGCCCCTGTCCTGCCAGGGGACGCAGAACTCAGGGTCCCTGTTGGATCCCCGCAGACTTGCAGCCCCAGGAAGCAGGGGCGAGCGGTTCCCGGGGGTGCCAGGGAATCTCTGCTGCCCGCCACTTCTGACCCCTGACCTCTGCCCTCCCTGGGCCCAGGAGGCACCATGTGGCGCCGTCCACTGGGGCTGCTGCTGCTGCTGTTGCTGCTGCTGGCCGGCGAGTTGGGCGTGGGCGCCAGGCGGGGTCGTAGGCGCCGGGAGCTAGCACCCGCTCTGCACCGGCGTGGCATCCGGGACGCGGGGGGCCGGTACTGCCAGGAGCAGGACCTCTGCTGCCGCGGCCGCGCGGATGACTGCGCCCTGCCCTACCTGGGTGTGACCTGTTACTGTGACCTCTTCTGCAACCGCACCGTCTCCGACTGCTGCCCTGACTTCTGGGACTTCTGCCTTGGCGTGCCACCCCCCTTCCCCCCAATCCAAGGTGGGCACCAGACGGCCAGGGGTGGGTCACGTTGTCAAGCCCAAAACTCAGCAAGGCTCAGGAGCAAGGCTGATGCATTGGCGTTTCCAGGGGCGGCTTTGGGGTAGCATCTGGAAAGAGACCCGGCCCCTCTCTCTTTACTTCTGCGAAGCACTCACTCTGGTCTAACTTGAATCTCTCCTGTAAGATTGAAAAAGCGCCTGGGTCAGTGGGATTTTCATTTGCCCCAGGAGAAGGGCAGCCACCCATTTTTCCCAGTCCTTCCTGTCTCTGTATTCCAGACTGAGAAGGTGCTGGCCCCACCTGCTGACTCACTCTCAGACTGATAAAGCACACAAGCATTGGTCAGCGTCATTTTAGCAGTTCCTCTGCTTTTGCTCAGGATTCCTTATCCCTGAGATGGCTGGTCACACCTGGGAGGTGGGTCAAGTCTGTTCCTACCTTCAGCCCTTACCACCATCCACCCATCCCAATCCAAGAGGAGAATCACTTGACTTCCTTCCTACAATTCCACAGGGCCGCAGGTGTGCCTGGGTTGTCATCCCAAAGTGCTGTGTTATCTCAAGGCAGTCATGTGTCTTCTTTGGGCTTTGGCTTTCTCATATTCATCCCACTCCCCATCTCCAAACCCCAGCTCATTTAACTGGCATAGGATCTAAGGAATGTTGTGGCTGGCATCCAAGTGAAGCAAGAGGGATTTGGGTTAGAGTCAGTAAAGAACTTCCAAGTAGTGGGAAGTTGATATGTGACTCTCAGGAGATGTCTTACGTTATAGCTTGGCTTTGCTTTCAGTGAGGGCTGGTGTGTGTGTGTCTGGGAGGATTCAGGACACTAGACCTCTGAGGATCTGGCCATCTCAGCCCATTGTCCCTCGTCTTGGTTCCACTTCTCTTCCTGTCTTCCCTCCCACTAGGATGTATGCACAAGGGGCGCATCTATCCAGTCTTGGGAACCTACTGGGACAACTGTAACCGTTGGTGAGTATTTGGGACTTGGAGGCCGCTTGCCTGGTGGGCTTTGTGGCAACAGACTTGTTTCGCATCCTATCCCTGTCACTCATTTGCTGGTGGCAAGGCCTCAGTTTCCTCATCTGTAACATGGGAAATTTTACCTGGACCACATCATCTTCTACACCGGCATTCCAACAGCAGTCCCCAGGAGTAGTCAACTCTGGATGCCCGGCTTCAGGTGCAGCTCCTCCTGCCGGGGGCCGGGCTACTTCCCCTCCCAGCCTTTCTCGCTGTCACTGGAGAGTCCAAGAAGGGGGCGCCAGGAAGGAAACCTCTGACTGCAGCATCCGCTGACCTGGACCGGATGAGGGTCAGGGATGGCTAAACTGGCAGCCAGCCAGAGTGTAGCGGGGCCTTCCCTGGAATGTGGCCCCTCCTCCCTCCCCCACCCCTCCCCTCACTTCCCAGCAAGAGGATGAAGGGGTTGGGGTATGCCACTACCCTAATCGAAGGTCTGAGATGCGAGGGGGGAAGCCTTGAGTGCTTTAATGAAAATAAGGGGGACCCTAAGACTTAGAGCAGGAGGCCCTGCACCCACTCCACCCCCTGCTCTGGGACTGAGAGGGCCTCTGGGAGGAGGAAACTTTTAGGAATGCGTGATGCATAAGTGATTTCCATTGCCTCACTGGTGTGAGGGGTGCCTGGGTCACAGTGAGAGTGAGGATTTGTGTATTTCAGCATGTGTCAGGGTGAGAGTGTACGTGCACTCACGTGTGCACGTTTTGAGTGTATGTGACCTGTGTGTGTGTTCAAAAGATGGAGCACGCCTGCATGATTCTGCTGGTACTGATAGGATGGACATGAAGGGGTTAACACACTCTGTCCCTTCTCGGCCTGGCCACCCAGGCCCCCTCTGGAATGCCGGTACCTGCTGCCACCAGCCCTGCCTAGACTTGCTTGGATAGCCCTGGGGGCAAAGAGGGAGGCAGCAGGAGAGGACTGACCAAGCCACTTTCCTCCCAGTCCAGCTCTGGCTGTGTTCCCTGCACTTGACACCTGAGGGAGGGTGTGCGGCAGTGTCTGGGGGCCTCCCAGACTCTGGGAGCCCTCCAGGGATGTTTTGAGAGCCAGAGGGGGAGGGGGAGGACAAGAGCCTTCCTGAACCTGCCCACAGCTCCTGGGGCTGGAGAGCCCAGCCATACTGGGTCTTGTCCCCTTGAGGCTCCTTAAAAGGCAACATTGGAGGCGGGAGCCTCGGGCAGGCTCAGAAGGACAAAGTTCAGCATCTTGTCATAGCAGAGTTATGAGCTTGGAAAAGCATTGTAGAATTCACAGGATTCAGCTGTTCAGTTGACACCTATTAGAGACCTACTATGTGCCCAGCGTGGTGCTGGGTCAAGGAGATGCAGCCAGTATGCAGCAGACAGTCCTTGTCCCTGCACGGGAGCCTCGGTGACACAAATCATAAACCTGTCATTACAACCTGTTCCAGGTGTGATGGGGGGACAGAGGCCAACAGGGGATCCTAGTTCTGAGTGGGGTGGGGGTGAGGGAAGTCCACTCAGGAAGGGACGTTTATGCAGATACCAGGGAGATGAGAGCATGAGTGGCCCAGGCCCAGGAGGAGGGAACAAGGCGGGTGATGGCTGGTGGAAAGGCCAGGAGGTGGGACCAAGCTCATTGCAGCTGGAGCTGTGAAATGGGGAGAGACGCCTGGGGAGGTGCAGGCCATGTCCCCTGGGTCTCATAAACTGTGTCTAGGATGTTGCATTTTGTTCTAAGTGTCGTGGGAAGCCACTTAGGGAGCACACACTGATGTGTGTTGCTCAAAGATCTCATTGGCTTTAAGAGCGAGATGTGTGTACTGGGGGAAGGGAATTATAAAGTGTTAGAGAGCCTGGTAAGGAAGCCACTGCCGTGGTCCAGGGACCAGAGTAGGGTGATGGTGGTGGAGGGGTAAGAGGCAAGTGGATTCCGAGTCTTTCATGATGCTGGGTCTGCTAATAGGGGAGGCATGTGGCAGAAAGTAATCTTCAACATGATGTGGGTGCTGGGGACAGGGATGAGTAACGGTGGAGACGTCATGGACCACACGGAGTTCTGGCTTGAACAGCCCAGTAGATAAAGTGTTGTCTGAGTTGAGTATGTTGTTAGGGGGAGGAACAGGTTTGGGGGAGATAGTTTAGCCGTTTTGAGACGCCATTCACATACCCAGAGGAGATGTCAGGAGGCCAGTTGGATCTGAGTCTGAAACTCAAGGGGGCGGGGAGTCGGGGTTCCTTTACTGAGAACAATAATAGGAGATGACAATTTCTGAGCACATAACTTGGGCCAGGCCTTGGGCTTTGCAAGCTTGCCTTTTAATCCCTGGAAGTTGGCACTATTATTATCCTCATTTTACAGATGACATTTAAATAACTTACCTAAGGTCACACGGGCTTCCCTGGTGACTCAGTGGTAAAGAATCTGCCTGCCAATGCAGGAGATGCAGATTCGATCCCTGGGTCGGGAAGATCCCCTACAGAAGGAAATGGCAACCCACTCCAGCATTCTTACCTGGAAATCCCATGGACAGAGGAGCCTGATGGACTACAGTCTGCTGCTGCGTAGCTGCTTCAGTCATCTCTGACTCTGTGCGACCCTATAGACTGTAGCCCACCAGGCTCCTCTATCCATGGGGTTCTCCAGGCAAGGGTCTTGGAGCAGGTTGCCATGTTCTCCCCCAGGGGATCTTCCCAACCCAGGGATTGAACCCAGGTCTCCCACATTGCAGGGGGATATTTTTTTTTACCACTGAGCCACCAGGGAAGCTCCGAGCTAGTGTATGGGATCACAAAAGAGTCAGATACGATGCAGCAACTAAACAGCTAACAGAAGGTTCACTAGTTAGCTAAAATCAGAACCCTCGATTCGATTTGGAATCCGTGGTCTTTATCATTTTACTATATTGCCCCCATTCATTCATTCAACAAATATTTATTAGGTCCCTACTACGTGTTAGATTTTGTTTGGGGGCACTGATGATATCAAACAATACCTGCCCTTGAAGATATTCGATCCTATGAGGAAATAGGTATAAACAATATAAATAATTAAAGCTATAATACGTCAGACAGTGATGACAGGCTGAGGAGAAAATAAAGCAGGAAAGCAGGGTGGGAAGGGTGGCGGATGCTGAGACAGGGTGTTCAGGGCAAGCCGCCCTGACAAGGTGACATTTGAATAAGGACTTGGGAGAAGTGAGGGGGCCATGAGGACGCTTCCTCCCAGGAAGAAGAGCTCAAAGGCCCAGCGGCAGGAGCATGACTTGTGTCAACCATCAGGGGACCAGCCTGGCTGGGGCCTTAGGAGCCAGGTCTTGGAGGAGGGGCCAGAGAGAAGACAGATCGTGCGGGGCCTTGTTGGCATGGAAGGACTTTGGCTCTTATCCTGTCATGTGAAGCCAATGGCGAGTTTTGGGCAGGGGAATAGCATGATATGATTTGGGTTTAACAGGATCACTGTGTTAAAAATATACTGAAGGGGTGGGGCCCAGGGCGGAGAACAGTGAGGAGGCTGCAGCCTAATCCAGGTGAAAGGTGATTGGACCATTGTGGCTGCAGGAAAGAATGAGACACGGTTTGGATTCTGGATGTGTTTTTAAGGTAAAGTCAACAGATCTGCCAGTGAATCAGGTCAGCACGTGAGAGAAAGAGTCAAGGGTGCCTCCCAGGCTTTTGGCCTGCGCTCCAGGAAGGATGGAGTGGCTGTTTTCGAGGACTGTGGCAGGCACAGTCCTGGGAGTAGGGGAGAGCAGGAGTTCAGTTTGAGATGTGAGGAGTGTAACCTGTTAGACATCCCGGAGGTGAGGCTGTGTAGCAGTCAAGATCCTGGAATCTGGAGTTCAGGGAGAGATCTGAGAAGCAGATGTAAACTTGAGAATCATGAACTTGAAACTGACGTTTAAAGCCACCAGGCTGCATGGGATCACCTGGGGGGGGGGTCCTCTCGGAGGTGCTGATGTGGAATTTCAGGCCCACATGTTGACCTCCAAGGCCTCCTCCCTTCCAAGGACGCCCAGCCTTACCTCACTTCTTCCTTCCCTCCCGTTTTTCCAGTACCTGCCATGAGAAAGAGCGGTGGGAGTGTGACCAGGAGCCATGCCTGGTGGACGAAGACATGATCGAGGCCATCAACCACGGCGACTACGGGTGAGAGGCCCGCGGCGTGACCCCAGTGGGCACACGTGCACGCACACACAGATGCACTTTCTGCCCGAGAGGCGCATCCTGCCAGGGGCACCCACACTCAGATCTTATTCATGGGTACACTCAGCCAGTAGGCGTCTCTCCCACTCACGTGCGCATTCCTCCAGGGCCCCCAGCCTTGGCAGGCCTGTGACCTCCACCCCCTTTCTTTCAGCTGGCGGGCTGGGAACCACAGTGCCTTCTGGGGCATGACCCTGGATGAGGGCATTCGCTACCGCCTAGGCACTGTCCGCCCATCTTCCTTCGTCGCCAATATGAATGAGATTCACGTAAGTCCACCCCTGACTACAATCCTGCCATCTCCCTTTGGCCTATGACCCCAGGGACCCTGGCACCTTGTGCCCTGTTTCTCCAAGGACCCAGGCCCACTGATAGGCTGTGTGTTGTGGCCAAGTGACTCCCCTTCTCTGGGCCTTAAGTTTCTGCCTATAACTTGATAAACTGCACTGTAAGAACTGGTGCTCAGATTCAGAGTTTTGTGGTCCCGGCATCTCACCCTCCCTGGCTTCTTGAGTCTCCCCAGCTTGGGAAAAAATGTCATTGGTCCCAGTATGGCGGGGTCAGGGCCCCAAAGGGCCAGGAGGTCACCTTGGTATTTTGGGAAGGAAGGGACAGGCACTCCCCCAGTTTTGGCCAGAGAGCAGCAATTCTCGGAAACAAATGCCATCTCAGCAGAACCTCAAGGGAGTTGGGGATTTCTCCCTTCCCACCAGTGGGACCCTCTAGAGGGAGAAATAGGAACCAGACCCAGGACAGTTCCAAGGGTGAGGAAAGGGCGCTTCAGCAGGACAGGGCTGGGCCACATGCCGAAGGCTCTGTCTGTCATTGGCGGGCAAGGAGGGGCTGGTGTCTGGCTGGAGTGGCCAGCCCTGCAGAGGGAGTTCAGCTCAAGGCTGGGGTGACCAGACCCTGCCCCTGCCCTTACTCCCTGGGGCCTCTGGCTATTTTCTGCCTCCTGCTGTTTGCTTTGGCAGCCTGCCCAGTCACGGGACCTTACTGCTTCTTCCCTCCCCTGCCCTTTGGGGCCCGAATCCCAAGGTTCTGGTGGAAAGAAGGATGTAAGTGGATCAGAAGGTGCAGAGCAGGAAAGAAGCTGGAATGGAAAGTGGCCCAGTCACTTACCTGTTCCTGGCTTCAACTGCCTCACCTGTAAACAGGACTAGTCACTCCCCAGCTGACGCTAGGGAGGCACTAAATGGTGCCTGCCTCTCCCTCTGGGTCAAGGTGGAGGTTGCTGGAATCTCTCAGATCAAATCTCTCAAATCTTGGAGGGCTCAAGATCAAATTGCCGAAGGTTCTGGACTCTTGGGAGACCTCCCATGCCTAGGCCCCCAGAGGGTCAGGCTGGGGCAGAGGCAGGAGACAGACAAGAGTGGCCTTTGCCTTGCAGACAGTGCTGGGTCCAGGGGAGGTGCTGCCCAGAACGTTTGAGGCCTCTGAGAAGTGGCCCAACCTGATCCACGACCCTCTAGACCAGGGCAACTGTGCAGGCTCCTGGGCCTTCTCCACGGCAGGTAGGTTCAAGGGCAGGGGCTGGCCAGGTGGGAAAGGGGGACCCAGGCCTGACCCCCTGACAGCCCCTCTACCTCCCTTCCCAGCTGTGGCATCCGATCGAGTCTCAATCCATTCTCTGGGGCACATGTCACCTGTCCTGTCGCCCCAGAACCTGCTGTCCTGTGATACGCACAACCAGCAGGGTTGCCGTGGCGGGCGACTGGATGGTGCCTGGTGGTTCCTGCGCCGTCGAGGGTGAGCAGCAGGGGGCACGGACAGGGAAGAGGGCATAAGCAGGGGTCTCAGGAAGCGAAAGCCTGCAGGAAGGGCCTGGGCCAGGCTGCCCCATGCTCACTCTGTCCCCGCTCCCTCCTGCTGCCCCTGCAGGGTTGTGTCTGACCACTGCTACCCGTTCTCCGGCCATGGGCGGGACGAGGCTGTCCCCGCACCCCCCTGCATGATGCACAGTCGGGCCATGGGTCGGGGCAAACGCCAGGCCACCGCGCGCTGCCCCAATAGCTATGTCCATGCCAATGACATCTACCAGGTCACTCCTGCCTACCGCCTCGGCTCCAACGTAAGTCTGCACTTGAGTGAGGGGCAAAGGCAGGAGAGAGCTGGAAGCCTAACCAAAGGCTGGGGCCTCACGCCTGATGCATCGTCTCCTCCCCACCCTCTCACCCTCCAGGAGAAGGAGATCATGAAGGAGCTGATGGAGAATGGCCCTGTCCAAGGTAAATGCCCCTCATCCTGCCCTGTGATGCCAGAAGCTTGTGCCTGCTTGAGACTGGGCACTGCGGCATAGGTGGTCCCTACAGCCCTGAGCAGCGAGTCCACTGGGGCCAGGAGTGGGGGACTATGTCCCCTCCTCAGGGGTGGCACCTGGAGGGGGCACTTAGAGCCTTGGTACCAGAGGCTCTGGGACCTAGGCATGTATCTCCAGGCTTGGGCGTCAGTGCCTGTGCTGATGGGCTGAGCTACCTCCTCTGACCTCTGCCCACAGCCCTCATGGAGGTGCATGAGGACTTCTTCCTATATCAGAGCGGTATCTACAGCCACACACCAGTGAGCCTCGGGAGGCCGGAGCGATACCGCCGGCATGGAACCCATTCGGTTAAGATCACAGGGTAAGGGGCTTGGTGGGGAGGGGGGCTGGGGGCAGCTGGGGGCTCTAAACCTCCCTTGAATCCTTGCCACCTCTCTGCAAAGCTCCATTTCAAAGAGGAGGAAGCTGAGACTCAGAAAGAGGAGGTACTTGCCTCAGGGCACACCAAGAGTTAGGGGCCTTTCAAAGTGTTCTAGAACAGTTCCTTACACAACAGGAGAAATCACTCCAAATCAAATACAGACAAGGATTCAAGGGTTGCTCCAGCTCTCCACAGCTCAGGGCCTGTCCCAGCTTTGCCTGACTCACTGACTCATACCTCCAGCCCTCAGTTCCCCCACTGATGTAACAGGAGATGCTAGCATCATTGATTTCAATAGTTCAACCGATAAGATGTACTTTGTACCCACTTCCACCCCCCCCCAACCAGCCAGGTAAGGATGGAGAGCAGCAGATGTGTGCCCTTCTCCCCACTGTGGGTCTCTGGAAGGTGTAGGCGTTTCTGCTCCCCCTTGCAGACGTCCCTTTGTGTCCCATGGGGGACTTGGAGATGTGGGGACTGGGGGAGGTGCAGAGAGGGACAGCAGTGTGCCGTCCTAAGTCGCTTCAGTCTTTTCCGACTCTTCGTGACGCTATGGACGGTCGCCCACCAGGTTCCTCTGTCCCTGAGATTCCCCAGGCAAGACTACTGGAGTGGGTAGCCATCCCCTTCTCCTGGGGGTCTTCCCCACCCAGGGATTCTTTACCACTCGCGCCACCTGGGAAGCCTGGTGGGGCTTGGGCAAAGAGGGACAGAGAACTGCCCAAGTCCTGAGGGGGCACCAATTCACCAAAGACAACAGGGGCCTGGCTAGGGAAGGACGCAGTGGGGCGGGAGCCCCTGAAAGTAGGTGAATCAGCACCCTTGTGGCTCTGGCTCTGCCCGGCAGGTGGGGCGAGGAGACGCTGCCTGACGGGAGGACCATCAAGTACTGGGTGAGTCCTGGCACTGCGCGCCCTGCGGCTGCTGTCACCTTCCCCTGGCCCTCCTGCCCTTCTCCCCCACCGCGATTCCCCTCCTCACAGCCCCCTCTGCGTTCCCAGACGGCAGCCAACTCGTGGGGCCCGGCCTGGGGCGAGAGGGGCCACTTTCGCATCGTGCGCGGAGCCAACGAGTGCGACATCGAGAGCTTCGTGCTGGGCGTCTGGGGCCGCGTGGGAATGGAGGATATGGGACACCACTGAGGCCGCGGGCACCACACCGGGAAGAGCCCCCCTCGTGGGGCGGCAGCCCCCACCCCGCCCGCCCGTCCGCCCGACGGGACTCCAGGCGCCAGAGGTCTAATCCCTGCGCAGTTCCGCTGACGCAGCGCCGGGCCTGGGAGCCGCGGGCTGGCCGGAGCCCCCAGACCTCCCAGCGGGGCCGGGCAGAGGCTGGCCGGGGAGGAGGGAGACCCCCACGCAAGATCAATGAAGCCAGGAGAGCCACACACTGCCCCCCCGCCCCAGTCTCCGGCCCATGACCTCACCCCACCCTTGTACTTTTATTCTTCAATGATATTTATTTTTCTTTTCACTGTTTTAAAATAAAAGATACAAAGTATTGATAACTATGGTATCTTGAAACTTCTGGGCATGGAAATCCAGGCCAGAGTTGGAGTGGCATATGGGGGGACAGCAGAAAGGACTGCCTGAGGCTTTGCTGGTTGGCAGGGGTGGGGGTCAGGGGACCAGAAATCTTAGCCTCCATTCAGCCCGAATTGTCAGTGACCTTGGACACTGATCCACTGGGGGTGGGACATGGATGGCGTGGCCTTTGGCCCCCAGAGAGATGTGGGCCCGTGGGAACCACCTCTCAGACGCTGAGTCAGCGCTGCCTGGGGTGGGGGGCAGTCCAACCCACCAATCAGCAGAGCTGGCGCCAGTGCCCAGCAGGCAAGGGGGGCATAGCCCCATAGAAGCTGGAGCCTCTGTCTCTGCAGATCAGCTTCTCCAAGCCACCCAGGCGAAGGGACAGCCCCCCGCACCCTACCCCTAGGCCAGGTTGGGCCTGCCTCTGTGAGCCCTCTCTCTAGCCCATGTCCCCAGGCTCTCAGTGCCAGCGGAATTAAGTCCAGGCCTCACTCGCATTCAAGGCCATCAGGACCCACCCCACCAGCTTCCTCACCAGCTTCTTCACCCAGTGCCCGGGCGGCTCCAGAGTCCGCCCTGCTCCCTAATGTCCAGCACGCATGCAGACCACTGGGCATTTGCACATGCTGTTTTCTCTCAGTGCAGATGCCTTTCCATCCCACCTTCCCCTGTCGCACTGCTGTTCCCAGCCCAGCTCCAAGGTTTCTTCACTCAGACAGTACCAGGAGAGAGTAATGGATGTCCCAGGTGCTGTGCAAGGGAGCTATGGTTCCCCTAACCACCCCAACCCCCTTAGCATGGCTTAGACACCCCCTCCCTGGACTCAACTTCATCCTGCCCTTTCACTGGTATTTTACTATCTTCCTTATGCTGAAAGTTCCTTGAGAAACAGAGACTGGGTCTGGTTCACTAATGAGTCCTGGTACCCATACCTGTACCCTGGATAAGGTGGCGTTGCAGTTTGTGGGATGGTTGAATAACACGACCCATTCTTTCCTTTCCATTCCCTTCCCAAGCCTCTAGGCACAGAAGTCAGTATGGAACCCTGCCTTTCCAGAAGCTCAGGGAGGCTGTGCCTGGGGATGGTCCTCCCCTGGCAGCAGTCCTCCTTGCCCCTCAGCTAGAGTCACTGGAGGAGGCAGTAGGGAGGTGTATCCCCTGGAGGGCAGCCCCTCAGTGCCAGCCACGTCCCCCAGGCCGCCTGGGCATCACCTGAAAGGAATGTGGGGCGACCGATAAGCAGCTGCCTTTGTTTCATTTCCTGTTTGCTAGGACGTCCCGAGCCCGGCTCCCCTGGCCAGCCTGCTTGTCCCCAAGGAGCCAAGGACAGCCAGAGCCCTGGGGACAACGATGGGAAGGGAGTCCTGAGCAGGGCTGCCCGATTACTACCCCCTCTGCGGCCGCCAGAGAGGCCTCACAACTCCCACCCCACTGGAAAAACCCCGGTCCCGGGCGCGGCTGGAATTTTTCTACAAGGACCTTTGGCGGAAGCGGTGGGGGCTGGGAAAGGGAGGGGAGCAGGGGCGCGGCTGAGTCTCCAGGCTCTAGCTCTGTCTGCCGGGCTGGGAGGCCTGACCCTGTGCGCCCAAGTAGGGTCAGCCAGCCCTTCCCTAGCTTCATGGACCAAGGAGCCCAGGCCTGAGACCCTCCCCCCCAACCCCCCTCAAGAGTGCAAATGGGGCTGGGCAGGGCTTAGCGAGTCTCTTAGTAACCTCCACCAGCCACCTCTGGTTCTCTGATATTGGCAATGGACTTGTAGGTGTTGTGTTTTAAGTCTTCTCCACTGGCAGCTCTCAGGACTCAGACACTGGGTTTGTATTTATTTTATATTTTTATTTACTTTTTTAATTTGGGTGCACCACAATGCGTGTGGGATCTTAATTCCCTGACCAGGGATAGCACCTGCAGCGCCTTCATTGGAGGTGTGGAGTCTTAACCACTGGACCACCCGGGAAGTCCATGGACATGTGGTTGTAAAGAAAGAGACAAACCAAAGACTTCCAACCAGATTACTGCCCTTGAGTCTGTCCATAAAGAAATCCTGGCAGCCCAGCACCCTGCTCTGTGTTCTGAGGCTAGTCCCTTACCCTCTCTGGGCCACGGGCATGAGTCCTTAGACAAACCTGGGTTTGAACCCCTGCTCTGCTTGTTCTGCACTGGCTGTGTAATCTTGACCTTTCAGAGGCTCTGTTTTTCTATCTTTTGTTGTTGTTCAGTCACTTAGTCGTGTCCGACTCTTTGTGACCCCATGGACTGCAGGACGCCAGGCTTCCCTGTCCTTCACTATCTCCTGGTGTTTGCTCAAACTCATGTCCACTGAGTCGATGATGCCATCCAACCAACTCATCCTCTGTTGCCCCTTTCTCCTCCTGCCTTCAGTCTTTCCTGATATCAGGGTCTTTCCAATGAGTTGACTTTTCACATCAGGTGGCCAAAGGGTTGGAGCTTTAGCATCAGTCCTCCCAAGGAATATTCAGGGTTGATTTCCTTTAGGATTGATTGGTTTGATCTCCTTGCTGTCCAAGGGACTCTCAAGAGTCTTCTCCAGCACCACAGTTCGAAAGCATCAATTCTTCAGTGCTCAGCCTTCTTTATGGTCCAACTCTCATAACCATACATGACTATTGGAAAATCCATAGCTTTGACTATATGGAACTTTGTTGGCAGAGTGATGTCTCTGCTTTTTAATGTGCTGTCTTGGTTTCTATCTTTAATGGGGATAATAGTACTCACCTCCTGGAGTTGTTGGGAGGATTAAAAGAGACAAAACATGCTAAACATTTAGCAGCATACTTGAAAAGTATTAAATGGTAACAGCTCTAATCTTTTAAAGGGGGTTGGACTTGATAATGTAAAAGCTTTTTGTAATGAGCTAAACATTTTTTAGTGCTTAACCATAGCCTCTGACAGCATGTTGTTCTGAGTGTTTTGCATACATTATCTCATTTAAAGGACAGGAAAGCCTGGCAGGCTACAGTCCATGGGGTTGCAAAGAGTCGGATACAACTTAGTGACTGAACAATAATGACAACAACATCTCATTTAATACTAAAAATAAACTTCTACTTCCTTTTTTTGCAGATAGTTGAGGCAGGATTAAACTCAGGCTGTCTAAATTCTCATACTAATCAGCTCTGTACTAATAGTGGTTGTTTGGTACTGTTAATCCAATTTCCCTAAGTCCTTTCCCTGCATGACAAACTCTTAGTCATCCTTCAACACCCAGCTCAAACATTCCTCCTCTGAAAGCTTTTCATAGTACCCATCTTCTAGACCTCCAGAGATTCTAGCATACACGCCTGGTGCGTGTGTGTGTCTCAGTTGCTCAGTCGTGTTTGACTCTTCACGACCCCATGGACTGTAGCCCGTCACGCTCCTTTGTCCGTGGGATTTTCTGGGCAAGAATACTAGAGTGTGTTGCCATTTCCTCCTCCAGGGAATCTTCCTGACCCAGGGATTGAGCCCATGTCCCCTGTGTCTCCTGCATTGGCAGGTGGATTCTTTACCACTGAGCCACCTGGAAAGCCCAAATTCCTAGTACAGAGGGGCAATTTTTCCTCCCACAAATCATTGCAGCAGGAGTTTTTTTTCCTTAGTCCTATCTTTCCTAAGCACCAAATGTTCCTCTTGGGAATTCATTCTGGTCTCCTGTGGAGCTCCGTGGGGTCCCCAGGCACCTGACTTTCATTTTCTGTGAGCTGCTGAGTTACATCCCTTCACTAGTGCTGATGCCTCACATCTTCCTGGTATCTTGCCAAACCCCATCCTTGCCTGGTGCCCATTAAGGGAAAGGAATCCATGCCCCCTGAGCCTGCAGTGCACCAGACCTCGGGCTGAGCGCTGCGTACACTTCAGCTCATTTGATCCTACACACAACCCTGTGAGAAAGATATCTTTAGAAACCAAAGCCAACCAGTGATGCAACTCTGGGAATCTAAGAGAGGAGTGAACTTTCAGATTGTGAGCAGGGCTAGTGGGCCCAAGCACAGCCAGAACTAGGAATCTTAACCTCGCCAGGACTCACATTCTCTCTCTCCCTCTCTAGACTAACTCTGCTATTAGGAAGGACATTTGACCAATGACAACTCCTGAGCCTTTCACATTTTCACAGCTGTCTTCTCAGTTCTGACTCAAAACAGAACGGAACAGGGAAGGCTTCTGATTGGCCCAGCTCTAATCTCTAGCCAAAGGACAGGATCATAGATGCCATGACCACCCTGGATGAACCAGTGTTTGGAGGAGGAAACCCCAAAGAAGGGGAAGACTGCTGTTCCAGGGGAAAGAAGAGATGCTGACCAGATGACCAAAACAGTCCACAACAGCCAGGGGTTACTGTTACCATCATTGGACAGATAAGGAGATAGAGGCTCAGGGGAACGTGGGATTGGTCAGGTCACTTAGCTGTTAAGTGGTGCCACTGGATACAACCCACATTGCCTACCACTTGATTTATAGATCAACCCAAAGAGATGACTTTGTAGGTCAAAGAGTGAGAGATTCCTTCCCAGCTTCTCCCTGAGGACTCATTCCTGAGCCCTGGAGATAACTTGTCTAGAATTCCATCCATTTTATGAAAATTCTGTGGCTCTGACACTAACACCCAGGGTAGTTTTCCCAAAGTAAAGCAAGACTGAGTCTGAGCAGGGCTTCCAGGAGAGCATCCTGCTTTCTGATCCCAGGGGAAGAGCGTGGTCCCCATCATGGGATGTGATGAGATGGTTGAATGGGAGCTGTTTGCTGGGAGACCAGAGGTATGAGTGAATGAATGGATGCACACAGGCAGGGCCCAGGGGCTTGGTCAAGTTACAGCAGGGCCCCTGCTGGCTGAATCCGCGCCCACCACAACCTGGAGAAGTGAAGAGCATGGGTCTGGGTGACTCTCAGAACCGAGCAGGTGCCCACCTACACGTTTCACAGACATTCCCTGGGTGAGTCCTCATAACTTTGTGAAGCCTGGAGACCAGCCTGAGGAGACAAACAGATGGGGGCAGAAGAGGGAATGCGTCTCAGTCTGCTGGAATCCAGGGCCCCCTCAGTCGGTGCCTCTCACCCAGATGTCATGAGCCAGTCTGGTCAGGATAAGGCTTTGAGGTTCATCTGGGGCTCTGTCCTCCACTCAGGTTCCCTTTCCTCACCTCAACACAAACAACTTCCCTTGGAAAACCTCTAATCCAGAGCCCAACAGAACCAGGCTCAAAGCCCAGCTCCATTGTACTCCTCAAAGCTCACTTTCCACTCTGAACCTTGGTTTCCTAGTCTGTAAAATGGGAACAGTGATCTCTACTGTCTTGGTGTGGGAGCTGGCCAAGACTGAATGTTTCCCTGAAAATGAGGAAATGAGGGAAACAAATTGGGCCCACTGAGAGTCAGACTGGAGAAATTGGTACTTATGTGCAGAGTACATCATGAGAAATGCTGGGCTGGAAGAAGCACAAGCTGGAATCAAGATTGCTGGGAGAAATATCAATAACCTCAGATATGCAGATGCTGCTGCTGCTGCTGCTAAGTCACTTCAGTAGTGTCCGACTCTGTGCAACCCCGTAGACGGAGGGGTTGCACCAGGCTCCGCTGTCCCTGGGATTCTCCAGGCAAGAACACAAGAGTGGGTTGCCATTTCTTTCTCCAATGCATGAAAGTGAAAAGTCAAAGTGAAGTCGTTCAGTCATGTCCGACTCTTAGCGACCCCATGGACCGCAGCCTACCAGGCTCCTCCGCCCATGGGATTTTCCAGGCAGATGACACCACCCTTATGGCAGAAAATGAAGAGGAACTAAAAAGCCTCTTGATGCAAGTGAAAGAGGAGAGTGAAAAACTTGGCTTAAAGCTCAACATTCAGAAAACGAAGATCATGGCATCTGGTCCCATCACTTCATGGGAAATAGATGGGGAAACAGTGTCAGACTTTATTTTTTGGGGCTCCAAAATCACTGCAGATGGTGATTGCAGCCACGAAATTAAAAGACACTTACTCCTTGGAAGGAAAGTTATGACCAACCTAGATAGCATATTCAAAAGCAGAGACACTACTTTGACAACAAAGGTCCATCTAGTCAAGGCTATGGTTTTTCCTGTGGTCATGTATGGATGTGAGAGTTGGACTGTGAAGAAAGCTGAGCACTGAAGAATTGATGCTTTGGTGTTGGAGAAGACTCTTGAGAGTCCCTTGGACTGCAAGGAGATCCAACCAGTCCATTCTGAAGGAGATCAGTCCTGGGTGTTCTTTGGAAGGACTGGTGCTAAAGCTGAAACTCCAATATTTTGGCCACCTTATGCAAATAGTTGACTCATTGGAAAAGACTCTGATGCTGGGAGGGATTGGAGGCAGGAGGAGAAGGGGATGACAAGGGATGAGATGGCTAGATAGCATCACCAACTCAATGGTCATGAGTTTGGGTGAATTCCAGGAGTCGGTGATAGACAGGGAGGCCTGGCGTGCTGCAGTTCATGGGGTCGCAAAGAGTCGGATACAACTGAGCGACTGAATTTAACTGAACTGAATGAATCAGAGCAGAGATGTACAAAGTCACCATAAAGGGGCAGGCTGGCTCTGGGTCCTGCAAAATCTGACAGTCACTTGGCGAAGTATTGACCCCTCTAAAGTAGAAAAGCATCCTCAGACAAAGGGAGTCCCTGTGATTCTGAGATGCTGAGACTGTCCAGGAAGAGGCCACTCTGGCCATCAAACCAGTGGCCACACTGAGCCTGTGTTAAGATGGATAAGGAGGGTGTTATTGATGGGTTTTGAGTAGTTCCTTCCCCAGAGACATGGTGGTACTTTGGAGATGTGGATGTAGGGGTGGTCTTAGACAGGGGCCACTAACCCAGGGTCTCCGCCTCAAATGCCTTTGGGTCTAAGCAGTTACACGAGTGAGCTAGGAGTGTGAGAACAGGGAGTCATGGGGCCTGTGGCCAGCATGTATTAGAGAGTTCACGCTTGCCTAAAGGCATTCAGAATCAATGACTTCTAAACACATGATGCCAGCCTGCATTGCTCAGGGTCCCAACAGGAAACAGATGGCGTGCTCTAATTAAGAGAACTTGGGCAGAGTTTATTTTCAAAAGGACTCATGACAAAGTAGGGTGTAGGGGAGTCATAAGAGAAATTGCAGGGCTCTGAGGCTAGCGATAGCATAGTTTTCATTCCCCTAGGTCAGCAGGGTCAAAGGGAAGAAGTGACCAGTTCTGATAGAGAGTTTTGTAGAGCAGAGGTGACCTCACAGTGAGGAGGCAGGGGAACAAACGTCAGCCTCACGCTTTCTGCTCCCTCCTCTCCTGCTGGCTTCTCGTTCACCAAACCCCACGGGAACTGTGGCTGTGGACTTTCACGTGGACAAGCAATACACTTCTGTCTTATTTAAACCACTGTTTTTAGGGTCGTTTGTAGCAGCAGTCTAGCCCTAACCAACACACACATAAAAGGAAACATCTGCCAAGAAGATCTAATAATCATGAACTTACATGGATCATAAACTTATATTTATTTTGGTGAAACATATAAAGCAAATCTGGCAGAACCACAAGGAGAAAGCCAGGAACCTATAAACAAAGTGGGAAATTTTCTGTTTCAAAGTGGGAAATTCTAAACTTTCTTAAAACCAGAAGATCAAATAGCAAAACGTTAGGAAGGATACAGAAATTAGGACAATGTAATTAAGAACTTCATCTGCTGGATAAACATAAACTTTACTCCTCCTTACACAAAGAATGCCCATTGTTTTCAAGCGCACACGGAACATTTTTAAAAATACCACATTTGTGGCCATAAAGGAAGTCGAAAATTTCTTTTCAAGAATCGATATCAGTCACGTTCTGTAGCCCCAGTATAAAATTAGATAAAATAGATAGATAAAATAGATAGATAAAATTAGAAACCAACAATAAAAAGTTGGCCAAGGAAATACAATATACTTGTTACCTTAAAAGCATATTTTAAATAATAATCTCTATATGCAATGAGAACATTATAATGAAAATTACAAGATATTTAAAACTGAGCAACAATAAGTAAAGTGAAACTTGGGAGGAAAATTATAGCTTTAAATTCATTTATTAAAAACAGAAAAGATTGGCAACAAATGAATTAAACATCCAACTCAAGATTTTAGGAGAGACCATCAGAAAACTCAAAAAGAAAGGAAAAAAGGGTGTAATAAAGCAGGAATTAATAATATGGAAAACAACAAAAAGTTGAACTATTTCTTTAAAAGCCTTAATAAAATAAATTATTAGCACAAAATTCACAGTATTGGGAATGAAAAGAAGGCTATGACCAGAGATGCAATGAAGGTTTAAAAAAAAAAATCACTAAAAACACCATGAGGACATAGTGTTCTGGCATGATAACAGATCAAGATAATATGAAAAATCCAGGAAGTAAACTCAAAAGGATGAAGTGGATTACAAAAGATGGGGAGCAAAAGCCCAAAAAAGATTAAATGTGGGAAATGCAAACAAGCAGGGACTTAATAAAAATGATTTTATTTTTGATTAATCAAAAATAATTTTAGCTGATTTGGGGGATAAAATAAACAAGATAGGCTAAAAACTGGAAAACAATCAAATTATAGACAGGGAGCTAAGATCAGAGTTCTAAAGCACTCTAAGGTCCTTTGGCTTAGTTGCCCAGTCGTGTCTGACTCTTTGCAACCTGATGGACTATAGCCCACCAGGCTCCTCTGTCCATCGGGATTCTCCAGGCGAGAATACTGGAGTGGGTTGCCATGCCCTCCTTCAGAGGATCTTCCCAACCCAGGGATCAAACCCAGGTCTCCCACATTGCAGGCAGATTTTTTACCATCTGAGCCACCCATGAATACTGGAGTGGGTAGCCTATCCCTTCTCCAGGGGATCTTCCCAATCCAGGAATCAAACCAGGGTCTCCTGCACTGCAAGTGGATTCTTTACCAGCTGAGCGACCAAGGAAGGCCTGATTGTTCTAAAAGAATTGATTAACTGTAGACTTTGTTAACTGAGGTATGCATGTTTAAAATTTGAGGATGACTAATGAAAGACCAGAAATAGCACATATTCTAACCAGTAGAGAGGAAACAAAGGGAATACGGACAGTCCAGTCAGTCCACCTCCAGGCAGGAAATGACAAATAGGAGAAGCAAAGTTTGTCAGTTTCCAAGATGACCCTTGTGATTTCTGCCTCTTGGGACCCTTGTGTAATTCTCTCCCATAACGTGTGGGTTGGACTTAATGACTAGTTTCTGTTCAGTAGAATGTGGTGAAAGTGATGGTATGTCACTTCCAAGCAGGGCTGGCTTTCTGTGAATACAGCCTGTACTCTCACATAGGGTAACCTTCTCAGGAGAGCTCCATGCTTGGTTTAATGATCTGCTCTCGCTGACTTGAAATTCCTAACAATTTTTAAAATAAGGGGCCCCACAAATTACGTAGCCGGTTTTGCTTCCAAGGTCAGATTATAAATAGGGTTGCCACATACAATTCAGGAATCCGGGCAAATCTGAATTTTGAATAAGCATGAATGATTATTTTTAGTATAAGTACATCCCATGCCAATATTGAAATTATTATCTGCAATTTACATTTAACTGGGTACCTTGTATTTTTATAGGTGGTTTCCCTGGCGGCTCAGGTGGTAAAGAGTCTGCCTGCAACGTGGGAGACACCGGTTTGATCCCTGGCTTGGGAAGACCCCCTGGAGAAGGAAATGGCAACCTGCTCCAGTATTGTTGCCTGGAAAATCCTATGGATGGAGGAGCCTGGTGGGCTACAGTCTGTGGGGTCACAAAGAGTTGGATGTAACTGAGCGGCTGAATGGCTAACACTGTATTTTTATTGGATAAATTGTTTCAGCCACTGTAGTTGGGATTTGTTATTTGCAGCTAAATGCATTCCTAACAGGCACATTGGGTGACTACTAAGCCAAAAGAAGCTGGTGTAGCTTTAGAAGTATCAGATGAAATGCACTTTAAGTCAAAAGGCATGATTTTTAAGGATGAGAGAATCATTATATAATGGTTAACAAAGAAATTGTTATCAGGGAGATATAATTCCGAACTTGTTTGAATCTAATAGCATAGTCCTCATATTATATTTTTCCTATAAAAGGAGAAGGAGAAGAGGGCAACAGAGGATGAGATGGTTGGATGACATCACTAATTCAATGGACATGAACTTGCACAAACTCTGAGAGATGATGAGGGACAGGGAGGCCTGGCATGCTGCAGTACATGTGATCACAAAGTGTCAGACACAACTTGGCAACTGAGCAACAGCAGCAACATAAAAGGACGGATAGTGAAAACTTTTAGACTTTGCAGGTAATATAGTCTCTATCTCAACCGCTCATCTTTGCCGTTGTAATGATAACGCAATTATAGATAACACGTAAGAAAAAGAACATGGCCACGTTCCAATTAAACTTCATTTACTAAAATAAGGAGTGGGCCAAATGTGGTCCATTTACCATAGTTTGATGACTCCTGACATAAAACAAAAGTTGAGACTGTTTTGAAGATGAATGGATTCACAATTCATCCCAAGGACCAAATCGAGCAGCCCTAAGATTAATAGATATGCAGAAAATTTGAATAACATAATTAAGAAGCTTGTTCAAACAATCAGAAAACTGACATTCTTCTCATACAATAAGGGAAATTTTATAACCATTGATTACACACTAGGTCATGAAGCAAGTCTGCCCACAGAGTGAAGAACTGATATTGTTTAGGTCATCTTCTATGATTACAATAAAATGAAATGAGAAAACCATTACAAAAAGATAACACCAAGTTTGAAAAGAAAGATCTTACCTCCAAATACTTAACAGGACAAAGAAAAAATACAAAATTAGGAACTGGCTGACAATGAAAGCATTACATTGTTTTAATTTAATAATTTAAATTAATTAATTTGCCTTTATTTTGAACTGTTCTGGGTCTTCACTGCTGTGCGGGCTTTCCTCTAGCTGTGGTGAGTAGGGGCTCTAGTTGCAGTGTGAAGGCTTCTCATTGGGGTGGCTCCTCGTGTTGCAGAGCACAGGATCTTGGGCACGTGGACCCAGTACTTGTGGTTCCTGGGCTCTAGAGCACAGGCTCAATAGTTGTGGGACACGAACTTGGCTGCTTGGCGGCATGTGGGGTCCTCCCTGACCAGGAATTGAACCTGTGTCTCCAGGATTAGCAGGCAGATTCTTTACCGATGAGCCACCAGGGAAGCCCCAAAGCATTACATTTTGAAATTTGAATACAACTAAAGCAATCCTAAGGGACATGCTTATTCTTAAATAAATTAATTAAGGAGTTCACATTAATAAAGATTTCATATTAATGAGTTGAGCATCCAACTTAAGAAATCAGAAAGAAAACAACATGATAACACCCTTCTCAAATAGCAGAAAACACTGAAGATGAGAGAAAAATCAGTATCAAGAACGGAAAGAAACAATACGGATCAGTTTTGAAAGTGTCTTATAAAATAGATACATTTCTCACAAGGCTGATTAAAGAAGGCCCAAATAAATAATGAACAGAGGGGGAATTAACTATAGAAAGATTTTTTTAAACCATAATACACAACTTTCTGCAAAAAAATTTAAAATGTAGATGTAATAGATGTGTCTTTAAAATATAACTTCAAAACTGATTTAAGAAATGGAAATGAGGAATAAACGATAACATTAAAGAAATGGTTGTTCAGATTGCTTTTTTTTATCTTTTAAATCACTCCTGCATGTGTGTTTATCATATCCTTTCCATTCTTAATATTTATTTATTTTTGCCTTTCCTTTTAAAACATAAATCAGCCTAAGAGGTTTGACTATTTTATTGATATTTTCAGAAAAACCAACGTTGGGTTTCGTTAATCCTCTCAATTGTGTCTTTTTTTTTTCTATTTTAGCAAGTTTTGGTCTTATGTTCATTATTTCCTTTGTCCTACTTTCACTGGGTTTGTTTTATTTTATTTTTTTCCTTAAGCTAAAACAAGATAGAATTTTCAACATCTCAGTCAATAATCACCCTCAACATCCTAGAGGTAAAACTATTCTAACTTCTACCAGAATTGATTTTGCTTTTGGACTTTATGCAAATGGAACTACAGAGTATTTACTCTTTCTGACCTCTTTCATTCAACATTCTGTGAGGTTTGTTCATGTCATTGCCTGTTAAATAGTGATTTGTGTGTGATTTATTTGGGGGTGTAGCATCCCACTCAGAGAAAGCAATGGCACCCCACTCCAGTACTCTTGCCTGGAAAATCCCATGGACGGAGGAGCCTGGTAGGCTGCAGTCCATGGGGTTGCAAAGAGTTGGGCACGACAGAGCGACTTCACTTTCCCTTTTCACTTTTATGCATTGGAGAAGGAAATGGCAACCCACTCCAGTGTTCTTGCCTGGAGAATCCCAGGGACGGGGGAGCCTGGTGGGCTGCCGTCTGTGGGGTCGCACAGAGTTGGACATGACTGAAGCGACTTAGCAGCAGCAGCAGCAGCAGCATCCCACTGTGGGCTTCCCTGGTAGCTCAGCTGGTAAAGAATCTGCCTGCAGTGCAGGAGACCCCAGTTGGATTCCTGGGTTGGGAAGATTCCCTGGAGAAGGGGTAGGCTATGCACTCGGGTATTCATGGGCTTCCATGGTGGCTCAGATCGTAAAGAATCCACCTGAAATGTGGGAGACCTGGGTTCGATCCTTGGGTTGGAAAGATCCCATGGAGGAGGGCATGGCAACCCACTCCAGGATTCTTGCCTGGTGAATTCCCATGGACAGAGGGGCCTGGCAGGCTACAGTCCATGGGGTTGTAAACAGTCAGACATGACTGAGTGACTAAGCACAGTACAGCATCCCATTGTATGAATATAATACAACTTATTTGTCTATTCAACTGTTGATGAACATCTGGATTGTTTCCAGAAATGTGTTTTAAAATTTCCAAACATGTGGGAATTGTTTATCATTATCAATCATTAACTTAATTGCATTTTGGTCAGAGAATATGGTGCGTATGACTGATTTTTGACGATAAGACTTGCTTTATGGCCTGGTATGTGGTCAGTGTTTGCAAATATTTTATGCATGCTTGGTAAAATAAGTTGTGGGTGTTGGAGTCACTTTGAGTCAATAAATCAAGCTAGTTAGTTGTGTTGCTTACATCTTCCATTACTTTACCAATTTTTTTCTGATTGGAAATGTCAGTCAATAATGGAGAAAAGTGTTTTCAACTATCCCACTTCGAACTGTGTGCTGTTAATTTACTACTATTACTAACGTATTTGACTTGTCTCTACAATTTTACCGTTTGATTTTTATTTATCCCACTTTTGCTCTGTTTTTGTTTGTTTGCTTGCTTGTTCTCTGTTCTTATCTTTTTAAGAGTAGACTGAATTTCTGTTTTCTGCATCTTTACTTATCCCCTTAATGTTTTGGACATCATATTTTACATCTTTTTGTCTTGTGTATCCCTTAACTGCTTGTTGTGAATATAGACAGTTTTACTATTTTTGTCTTTTAACTTTCCTACTAGCTTTAAAAATAGTTGAGCTACTACCTTTACTGTATGATTGCCTTTACCAATGAAATTTTTCCTTTTGTAACTTTCATATTTCTAGTTGTGGTCTTTTCTTTTTTACTTAGAGAAGTCCCTATAACATTTCTTATAAAGCCAGTTCTACACATGGTGTTGAACTCTTAGCTTTTTCTTTGTCTATAAAACTCTTTAACTCTCTTTCATATCTGAATGAAAGATTTTCTGGGTATAATATTCTTGCTTTCACCATTTTAAATATTTCACCATTCCATTCCCTCTGCCCTGCAAAGTTTCTGCTGAAAAGTCAACTGATAGCCTATGGGAGTTCCCTCGCTGCTTTTAAGATTCTCCCTTTGTCTTTAATTTCTTCCATTTTAATGACAATGTGTCTTGGTGTGAATTTCTTTGGGTTCAACTTGTTTGTGACTTTGTGCTCCCTGGACCTGGACGTCTTTTCTCTTTTCCAGGTTAGAAAACTTTCAGCTATTACTTCTTCAGATAAGTTCTTGTCTCTTTCTCTTTTCCATCTGGGACCCTTGCGATGCAAATATTCACATATTTGGTGTTGTCTCAGAGTTCCTTTAAATTATCCTCATCAAAGATTTCTTTTTTTTTCCATTCGGCTTCAGTGATTCTCACTACTGTCTTTTAGTTCATTGATCTATTCTTCTGCATCATCTAATCTACAGTTGATTCCTTCCATTGTAGTTTTCATTTCAGTTATTGTATTCTTCAGCTCTGTTTAGTTCTTTTCTATATCTTTAAACTCTTTGTTAAAATTCTCACTGTGTTCATCCCTTCTTCCCCTGAATTTATTGAGCATCTTTATGATCATTATCTTGAACTCTTTATTGGGTAGATTGCTTATCATCCTTAGCTCTTCTTCTGGGGCTTTATCTTATTCTTTCCTTTGGAATATACTCCTCTGTTGCCTCATTTTTTGCCTGATTCTCTATTTTTATTTCTGTGTATTTAGTAGTTCAGTTACATTTCCTGATTTTGGAGAAATGGCCTTATGTAGGAAGCATCCTATGGGGCCCAGTAACAAACTTCCCCTTGGTCATTCAAGCTATGTGCTCTACATGGGCACTTCTGTTGTAGTGGGATGGATTACTGTGGGCACACTGGTAGTTGACCCTGGCCCAGCTGGCTTCCAGGCCCTAGTGTGAAGGTTGCTGGTCCACCAGCGGGCGGAGTTGCCTCCTGGTGATAATAAACTAGAGGGAGGATTCTAAAATGGTGCTTGCCAGCACCAGTGTCCTGGTGGTACAACAAGCTCCCCAAAATGACTGCTGCCAGTGTCCATGTACTCAAGGGGGGCCCTAGCTGCCTCCTGTCTCTCCAAAAGGCTCTCCAAGATCAGCAAGTGGGTCCAGTCCAGGTTCCTTTCAAATTCTTGCCTCTGTCCTGGGTCTCAGGCATGTGAGATTTTGTGTGAACCCTTTAGGAGTGCTTCCCTGGTGGCTGAGGCAAATGGGAGACCCAGGTTCAGTCCCTGGATTGGGAAGATCCCCTGGAGAAAGAAATGGCAATCCACTCCAGTATTCTTGCCTGGGAAATCCCATGGACAGAGGAGCCTGGCGGGCCTCTGTCCATAGGGTTGCAAAGAGTCAGACTGAGCGACTAACACTTTTAGAGTGTAGTTTCTATTTCCGATAAACTCTCCTGTACATAAGACCCACTAGCCTTCAAAGTCAGATGTTCTAGGGGCTCATCTTCCTGGCGAGAACACTGGGCTAGGGAGCCCAACCTGGGGCTTGAACCACTTGCTTCTTGGGAAAACCTCTGCAGTTGTGATTGGCCTCCTGTTTGTGGGTTGCCTAACCAGAAGTGGGGCGGACGGTCTTGACGGTACGTTGTGCCCACCCTTCCTATTGCTCCTTCTTAACATCCTTAGGTGTGGAAAATCTTTTCTGCTAGTTTTCAGGTTGTTCTCATAGATAGTTGCTCTGTACAGAGTTACAATTTGGGTGTGCCCATGGAAGGAAGTGAGTTCAGGGTCTTCCTCCTCCACCATCTTGGCCACACCCTGAATTTCTGTTTCCTTACTCCACATTTTCCGTCTACTGGCCTGAAAATTAACTCATTTCTTTGAAGTCATTGACTCTATTTCTATTCTTAGAGTAGTTATTTTTAAAATTTTACCTTGCACATTTAACAAAGCCTGAATTTAATATTCCAGCTCTCTTTCCAAACAATGCAAGAACCTTGGAACACTCTAATTCCAATGACTTCACCCTTCTTCCTAGCAATCAAGTTTCATTTCTATCCTCTTTTTCTTTTAGCCCATGAATTTGCCATCATACTCTTTATATTATACAACATTTGTTTACGTGTATCTACATTTATCATTTTTTCCCTCTACAATCCTCCTTGCATCTCAGGTTTGTCTTCTTCCATCATTTTTCTTTTTTCTAAAGTACATATGTAGGGAATTCGCTGGTGGCCAAGTGGTTAGGGCTCAGTGCTTTCACTGCTGTGGACCCAGGTTTGATGCCTGGTTGGGGAACTAAGATCCTGCAAGCTATGTAGTATAGCCAAAAAAAAAAAGTACATACTTGGACATTCATATGTTTAATGCAGGTCTGTTGGTGATGATTTTTTTTAAGCTGTTTATTGTGAGATAATTGTATCTGGGAACTAGGGAGAGCTGCTGATCTGTAATCACTTTAATATACTTCTGGGTACCTGTTCAAGCTGGAATCTCAGATTCAGATCCCTCAGGTGCTACTGGCCTCATCTGCACTCCTGACTGTGGTGCTAAATAGGCATTTACTCTTATGCATCACTCCTCCCTAAATATGTACCCCTCATAGATCACAATTGTGTTTTGTTTCATCTCCTTGGAGATTTCACTTCCTGGAAAACCAGTAATAAGATATAAAGTTATTGTTGTTGTTTTTTTTTTCCAACATCTGCTTCTTCTCGAGTGGGAAGACCTTTCAGAGTACCTAATTCACCAAACTTCCTCAGTGATCAATGCAAAGAAATAGAGGAAAACAATAGAGTGGGAAAGACTAGAGATCTCTTCAAGAAAATTAGAGATATCAAGGGAACATTTCATGCAAAGATGGGTACAATAAAGGACAGAAATGGTACAGACCTAACAGAAACAAGATATTAAGAAGAGGTGGCAAGAATACACAGAAGAACTATACAAAAAAGATCTTCATGACCCAGATAATCACGATGGTATGATCACTCACCTAGAGCCAGACATCCTGGAATGTGAAGTCAAGTGGGCCTTAGGAAGCATCACTACAAACAAAGCTAGTGGAGGTGATGGAATTCCAGTTGAGCTATTTCAAATCCTAAAAGATGATGTTGTGAAAGTGCTGCACTCAATATGCCAGCAAATTTGGAAAACTCAGCAGTGGTCACAGGACTGGAAAAGGTCAGTTTTCATTCCAATCCCAAAGAAAGGCAATGCCAAAGAATGCTCAAACTACCACACAATTGCACTCATCTCACACACTAGTAAAGTAATGCTCAAAATTATCCAAGCCAGGCCTCAACAATACGTGAACCATGAACTTCCAGATGTTCAAGCTGGATTTAAAAAAGGCAGAGGAATCAGAGATCAAATTGCCAACATCCGCTAGATCATCAAAAAAGCAAGAGAGTTCCAGAAAAACATCTATTTCTGCTTTATTGACTATGCCAAAGCCTTTGACTGTGTGGATCACAACAAACTGTGGAAAATGCTTAAAGAGATGGGAATACCAGACCACCTGACCTGCCTCTTGAGAAATCTGTATGCAGGTCAGGAAGCAACAGTTAGAACTGGACATGGAACAACAGACTAGTTCCAAATAGGGAAAGGAGTACGTCAAGGCTATATATTGTCACCTTGCTTATTTAACTTCTATGCAGAGTACATCATGAGAAATGCTGGGCTGGGTGAAGCACAAGCTGGAATCAAGATTGCCAAGAGAAATATCAATAACCTCAGATATGCAGATGATACCAACCTTAAGGTCGGAAGTAAAGAAGAACTAAAGAGCCTCTTGATGAAAGTGAAAGACGAGAGTGAAAAAGCTGTCTTAAAACTCAGCATTCAGAAAACTAAGATCATGGCATCTGATCCCATCACTTCTTGGGAAATAGATGGGGAAACAATGGAAACAGAGACAGACTTTCTGTTTTTGGGCTCCAAAATCACTGCAGATGGTGATTGCAGCCATGAAATTAAAAGATGCTGACTCCTTGGAAGGAAAGTTGTGACCCATCTAGATAGCATATTAAAAAGCAGAGACGTTATTTTGCCAACAAAGATTCATCTAGTCAAAGCTATGGTTTTTCCAGTAGTCATGTATGGATGTGAGAGTTGGACTACAAAGAAAGCTGGGGGCTAAAGAATTGATGCTTTTGAACTGTGATGTTGGAGAAGACTCTTGAGAGTCCCTTGGACTGCAAGGAGATCGAACCAGTCCATCCTAAAGGACTGATGCTGAAGCTGAAACTCTAATACTTTGGCCACTTGATATGAAGAACTGACTCATTGGAAAAGACCCTGATGCTTGGAAAGATTGAAGGTGGGAGGAGAAGGGGATGACAGAGGATAAGATGGTTGGATGGCATCATCGACTCAATGGACGTGAGTTTGAGTAAACTCCAGGAGCTGGTGATGGACAGGGAGGCCTGGCGTGCTGCGGTCCATGGGATCACAAAGGGTGGGACACAGCAGAGCGACTGAACTGAACGGAATTCACCAAACTGCCGGAAGTAGATGTCCTTCCCATTCAAATTTTTATTATTTTGCTCCTCTTCTTGTATCCTTGAGCAGTTGATAGTATTGTTTTGCTTATTCTAAAAAATATTTATTTGTCTGTCTGTGTCGGATCTTAGTTGCAGCACGCAGTATCTTTGTTGCATCATTGCAGGAGGCAGGCTCTCTAGTTGTGGCTCACGGCGGGCTTAGTTGCTCTGTGGCATGTGGGATCTTCTCAGACAAGGGATCAAACCTGCATCCTCCTGGATTGCAAGGCAGATTCTTAACCACTGGACCACCAGGGAGGTCCCTGTTTTACTTATTTTTAAGCTTCATATAAAGTTTTCATTTGGTACATATAGTTCTACCTTGTATATTCAGTATTATAGGTAAGATTTGTCGATGTTAACACATAACACCTCCCTTAGCTTCATGCCCTTCTCTATGGGTTAGAGTGCCAAGGATCACCCAGGACCATTTGCTTGCTCTTCTAAACCATGTCTGGGTACACAGGATCCTGGAACTCACTTGACTCAAGGGCCCGAAACCTGTTTTCAAGGCCAGAGCAGTCATTTTGCTACTTTTTCTCCTGAGTTTGACCATGAGGCCATGCACACCCTAAGCCCAAGGGGTGTCCAGGGTGGCTGTTTTGGGGGGATGGCTCTGGTGGACAGAATTAAGACAAACTGGCTGATGTATGAAGTCCTTCACTATGTGGGATGGAGCCAGAGTAGGAAGAGACGAAGCATGGGCTCTGAGCCTCCAGATTACTCTTGCCCTGGGTCTCACAAATGTTAGGTGCAGGCCTGTCAATAAATACATGTATAGACCTTCAGTGTATTCATCTTCATCTTTTTTTAAGCTCTGCTGCTGCTGCTAAGTCGCTTCAGTCGTGTCCGACTCTGTGCAACCCCATAGACGGCAATCCACCAGGCTCCCCTGTCCCTGGGATTCTCAAGGCAAGAACACTGCAGTGGGTTGCTGTTTCCTTCTCCAGTGCATAAGAGTGAAAAGTGAAAGTGAAGTTGCTCAGTCGTGTCCGACTCTCAGCGACCCCATGGACTGTAGCCCACCAGGCTCCTCCGTCCATGGGATTTTCCAGGCAAGAGCACTGGAGTGGGGTGCCATTGCCTTCTCTGTTTTTAAGCTCTAACATGATTTATTTATGCATTATTCTATTGTCTTCAATCTTTCACTACACACAGTGTTGTAATGAGCATTTTTTTTTACTTATCAAGAGTTAGAGTTTATTTCAACTTTATTTCAACTCTAGTTGAGTTAATTGCTAGATTAGAGGGTATGCATGTGTTGAAATTTACTAGATTTTGCCATATTGTTTTTCAAAGTGGTTATAGTTTAAACCCTCTTTAGCATTAACAGGAATGCCCATGGTTCCACACGTACTCACCCACACTTGTTAATAATATACTCAGCCTGAAAATGTTTCCAATCTTTTCCAATTTGAGGCATAAAATTATACTGCATTTTGCTTTGATTTGTATTCCAATAATTTCAAGTAAAGTTAAACATCATTTTATGTATTTGTATGGTTTGCCTCTTTATATCTTTTACTTGCTTTTCTCTTACTCTCTCTTTTTTCTTACTTTTTGGCTCTGTGCTATAGCATATGGGATCTTAGTTCCCTAACCAGGGATTGAACTTGCCCTTCCTGCATTGTGAGTGCAGAGTCTTAACCACTGGACCACCAGGGAAGTCCCCTTTTCTCTCAAGTTGTTTATAATTTTTGTATTGATCTGTAGTTCTTTTTAAAAATATGTATTTATTTATTATTTTGGCTGTGTTGGGTCTTAGTTGCAGCACGCAGGATCTTTTTATTGCAGGACAGGGATTCTCTAGTTGTGGTACACAGGCTCAGTGGTTGTAGCACACAGGCTTAGTTGCTCTGAGGTATGTGGCATCTTCCTGGACCAGGAAACAAACCCACGTCCCTTGCATTAGAAGGCAGATTCTTAACCACTGGACACCCAGGGAAGTCCTTGATCTGTAGCTCTCTATGTAGCCTGGATACTGATGCTTTGTCTGTCGTGTGCATTTTATATCAATACATCTCCCAGCCATGTGGCTTGGCTTTAAATTTTGTTTATATTATTACTACACAATACTTTGGAATTTGAATGTAGTTAAATCTATCTGTATTTTCTATATTATTTATGCTTCTTGTTGCTTGAAATCTTTACATCATGATGTCTAGAAAAGATTTTCATTTAAGAGTTTAAAGTTTTCTTTTTTCATCTTTAGCATCCCTCTGCATTGACTTTGGTGATCAGAGTGATAGAGAGGTGCAGTTCTCTTTTTTCCCACACGGAAAACAAATTTCCCACCAGTTATTTGAAGGAATGGATTTAAATACCACCTCTGACATATGCTGAACCTCCAATCTGCATGTCTCTGTCTCTGAGCTCTCAGTTCTGCCCCGTTTATTTATTTGTATATCCTTCTGCCAAACTCTCCTTGTCTTTCCTACTTCACTTGTATAATAAGTCTTACCTGGAGGATCATTTGCACCCTGTTCAATATCTTCAAAGTTGTCTTGACGACTCTTGATTGTTCTTTCATATGACTTTAGGAAAAGCTTGACATGTTTCTGAAAACTTTTTTTCCCCCTGAAAACAATAATTTTTAAAAAAAAACCTTTACTTAGCCCTTTGAAACTGAAATAGATTTATAGATTAATTGGATAACTGACATGTTTACAGTTGAGTCTTTCCTTCTATAAGAAATGTATACTCTCTATGTACCTATGTCTCTTGAATGACCATCAATCAAGTTTTCTAATTTTCTTCATAAAATCTTACACATCCCTTAGATTTATCCCTCGGCACTTAAGAGTTTTATGTGCTTTTATGAAAGTTATCCTTTATAAATAGCATTTTTTATTTATTGCAAATATTTAGAAATGAGATGGCAGAATTGCCAAGAATGTGAAGAGCCTGGGATTTTGCCCTACTCAGACCCTTAGCTGTCAGAGTGTCCTGGATGATGAGACTCCTGGGTCAGAGACAAAGAACTTCATTACTGGTGGCTCAGCAAGTAGCATGAGCTTCCTGTTTGAGTCAGTGGTTCCGCTTGCCCTTCAAGTCCCAAGGGCTGCTGCCCATGCACCGAGTGAGTTGGCCTAATTGCTGAGGAACCCTGCATTGAGGGGACCCAAATGCCTGATCTTGGCTGCAGACGGAGACATTATCTTCATTATATTGGACAGTGAGCAAGTCTGCCCTCTGCTCTGGAGGAAGACGCTTATTCTATATTCCAAAGATGGTTGACATGCAGATATTCTTCAAGAGAGTGTCAAGGAAAAGTCCAAAGGTCATTTAATGCCTCTGATTGCAGGTCATCCAGGAATGCAACCTATGGGAAATTGCCTCTCACTATGAATCCTCTTAATAGTTTTAAGAATTTGTCTGTGGAATCTCTTAGAATTTCTGGGTAGACAATCACTTAATCTACAAATATATAACGACCATTTTGTTTCTTCCTTTTCAATGGTTTATATCATTTCTCCCCCTTTTTCTCACTGTACAAGCTGCAAAATCTAGTACAGCTTTGAACAGAAAGACAGATAGTGAACAACCATTGTTTAGGTTTCTGACTTTGAAATGAATGCTTTTTAAGCTTTTATCATTGTTATGTTTACTGTAGGTTTTAGAAAGATCCTTTACAATTTTCACACTAAGGGAATTACCTCCTGCAAGTTACCTGGTGGCCTGGTTAGGATTCGATGCTTTCATTGCTGTATCCTGGGTTCAATCCTTGGTCAGAGAACTGAGATTCCCTAAGTCAAAAATAAATAAAGAAATAAAAATAAAAGTACATTGAGAAAACAAACAAAAATAGCCCTTAGAAATTAAAAATATAATATAAAAAAAACCTCAGTGTAAGAATTTCCAGCTTCTAATAGGGCTGGGTTATTTGGGTCAACTGTCACTATTCCCCTGGATAAAAACTTTACAATAAGGATAAAACATATTTCAAAAATTAAAAAAGGAAGCCCCTCCTGTCCCTAGTTTGCCAAGAGTTTGAATAAGTTGCTTTTTCTTTATCTGTTTTATACGATCATAGGATTTTTGTATCTTTTAACACGTTAATGCTGCAACTTAACATGAAAATTTTCAAATGTTAAAATAGCCTTGCATTCTTGGAATAAACCCAACTTGGTCATTATGTATTTTTAAATATATTGCTGTATTTAGTTTGATAATATTGTGTTTAGTGTATTTGTATCCATATCCATTATTGAGATTGACTTTCCTGTCTCAAACTGTCCTTGCCTGGGTTGAGTACCAAGGTTCTACTAGCCACATAAAGTATAAAGGGTTGTTTGTGTTTCTGTTTTATTTTTTGAAGCCATTAGTATAAGTTATGGACTCTTTGTTCTCTGAGTACGTTCCCTGAGCTCAAGTGACCGTCATGGTCACTAAGAGTGAAAGAGAGCAGCTGAACTGAGACTCTGAGCCCATGACACGTGAAACGGAGGTCCAATCATTTCCCCAGGCAGATGCTGCGAGTGGGGCTCGGTTAGCCCTCATCTCAGTGAGTTCAGAAGATATCAAGAAGAGGTGGCAAGAATACACAGAAGAACTGTACAAAAAAGATCTTCATGACCCAGATAATCACGATGGTATGATCACTCACCTGGAGCCAGACATCCTGGAATGTGAAGTCAAGTGGGACTTGGAAGCATCACTACAAACAAAGCTAGTGGAGGTGATGGAATTCCAGTTGAGCTATTTCAAGTCTTGAAAGATGATGCTTTGAAAGTGCCGCACTCAATATGCCAGCAAATTTGGAAAACTCAACAGTGGCCACAGGACTGAAAAAGGTCAGTTTTCATTCCAATCCCAAAGAAAGGCAATGCCAAAGAATGCTCAAACTACCACACAATTGCACTCATCTCACATGCTAGTAAAGTAATGCTCAAAATTCTCCGAGCCAGGCTTCAGCAATATGTGAACCATGAACTTCCTGGTGTTCAAGCTGGTTTTAGAAAAGGCAGAGGAACCAGAGATCAAATTGCCAACATCCACTGGATCATGGAAAAAGCAAGAGTTCCAGAAAAACATCTATTTCTGCTTTATTGACTATGCCAAAGCCTTTGACTGTGTGGATCACAATAAACTGTGGGAAATTCTGAAAGAGACAGGAATACCAGACCACCTGACCTGCCTCTTGAGAAATCTGTATGCAGGTCAGGAAGCAACAGTTAGAACTGGACATGAAACAACAGACTGGTTCCAAATAGAAAAAGGAGTACGTCAAGGCTGTATATTGTCACCCTGCTTATTTAACTTATATGCAGAGTACATCATGAGAAATGTTGGACTGGAAGAAACACAAGCTGGAATCAAGATTGCTGGGAGAAATATCAATAACCTCAGATATGCAGATGACACCACCCTTATGGCAGAAAGTGAAGAGGAACTAAAAAGCCTCTTGATGAAAGTGAAAGTGGAGAGTGAAAAAGTTGGCTTAAAGCTCAACATTCAGAAAACGAAGATCATGGCATCTGGTCCCACCACTTCATGGGAAATAGATGGGGAAACAGTGGAAACAGTGTCAGACTTTATTTTCTGGGCTCCAAAATCACTGCAGATGGTGACTGCAGCCATGAAATTAAAAGATGCTTACTTCTTGGAAGGAAAGTTAGGTCCAACCTAGATAGCATATTCAAAAGCAGAGACATTACTTTGCCAACAAAGGTCCATCTAGTCAAGGCTATGGTTTTCCTGTGGTCATGTATGGATGTCAGAGTTGGACTCTGAAGAAGGCTGAGCACTGAAGAATTGATGCTTTTGAACTGTGGTGTTGGAGAAGACTCTTGAGAGTCCTTTGGACTGCAAGGAGATCCAACCAGTCCATTCTGAAGGAGATCAGTCCTGAGTGTTCTTTGGAAGGAATGATGCTAAAGCTGAAACTCCAGTACTTTGGCCACCTCATGTGAAGAGTTGACTCATTGGAAAAGACTCTGATGCTGGGAAGGATTGGGGGCAGGAGGAGAAGGGGACGACAGAGGATGAGATGGCTGGATGGCATCACTGACTCGATGGACGTGAGTCAGTGAACTCTGGGAGTTGGTGATGGACAGAGAGGCCTGGCATGCTGCGATTCATGGGGTCGAAAAGAGTCAG
Organism: Bos grunniens; assembly: GCF_055505025.1. Classification (NCBI taxonomy): domain Eukaryota; kingdom Metazoa; phylum Chordata; class Mammalia; order Artiodactyla; family Bovidae; genus Bos; species Bos grunniens. The sequence continues at coordinate 14,914,950 of NC_141166.1, forward strand.
ACACGACTGAGCGACTGAACTGAACTGAACTGAACAGTGAGTTCATCCTAAGCTGAGGTCCCACATTTTACATCATCAGCAATGAAAGTGATATTTTGTCTCTTATATTTACTCTTGTATTTTATTTCCCAGCATGCCAGAATAAAGACCAAGGAAGAGAAAGGACACCCCCCACACACACCCCTGCAGATTTGATCCCTGATTGGGGAACTAAGATCCTTCCTGCCACGAAGCTAAAAAAAAAATATTTCCCAAAGTATAGTACATGAACCACTGCTGTGGATAATATTTAGTGGTAAATAAATACACCTTTGTTATCTTTTATTTAGCTTTAATTTTTCATTTTTGATGTGGACCATTTTTTAAGTGTTTATTGAGTTTATTACGATATTGCTTGTTTCACGTTTTTGTTTTTTTGGCCCTGAGGCATGTGGGATCATAGCTCCCAAACCAGGGATTGAACCCATCCCCTCGCTGTGTTAGAAGGCAAAGCCTTGAGCACTGCCCTGCCAGGGAAGTCCCTACTCTTACTTAGTCAAGTATAGTTGATTTACAATGTTGTGTTAGTTTCTGGTATACAGAAAAGTGATTCAGTTTTTTATATATTTATTCTTGTTCATATTATTTTACATTAAGTAAACCTCTGCTGTATTAAGAGTTTTGTGTTTGTTTTCACATAGATTATAAGATATAACCGTATAATTACAAATAATAAGAGATATAATTTTAACAACACACTTGTAGTTTTATATGTATAATGTAGGACTGGAGAAGGCACTGGCACCCCACTCCAGTACTCTTGCCTGGAAAATCCCATGGACAGAGGAGCCTGGTGGGCTGCAGTCCATGGGGTCGCAAAGAGTCAGACACGACTGAGCGACTTCACTTTCACTTTTCACTTTCGTGCGTTGGAGAAGGAAATGGCAACCCACTCCAGTGTTCTTGCCTGGAGAATCCCAGGGACGGGGAGCCTGGTGGGCTGCCATCTATGGGGTCGCACAGAGTCGGACACGACTGAAGCGACTTAGCAGCAGCAGCAGCAGCAGCCTTGTAGGACTAGGACAGTCAATTCAAAGAAAAATAATACCATGAGTAAACAGTAATGCAGGTAGTAAGAAGATATGGCAAAAACTAAATAGTGGTATGTGAATAACCAAAGTTTAGAAAATATTCAAGAAAAGACCTGTTTAGTGAATAACAGGCCAGTATCGGCCACCAACTCTCCCTTACAAATACACTCACATCAGGAACATACATAGAGACAGACAGGTTAAAAAGTAAGAGAGAAAGAAGACATACAGATGGCCAACAGGCACATGGAAAGATCCTCAACGTCATTCATCATCAAAGAAATACAAATTAAAACTGCAGTGAGATATTACCTCACACCTATTAGGAAGGCTATCATAAGAAAGACCATGAATAACAAATGTCGGCGAGGACATGGAGGAAGCTGAACCCTTGTACATTGTTGATGGGAATGTAAATTGGTGCAGCCACTGAGGAAAACAACATAGTGGATTTTCAAAAAGCTAAAAATAGAACTATCATAAGACCCAGCAATTCCACTCCTGGGTATATATCCAAAAAAAAAAAAAGAGAGAAGAAAATACTAATTCAAAAAGATAACGCTCCTCAATGTTCATGGCAGTGTTTACAATTGCTAAGACATGGAAGCAACCTGTGTCCATCAACAGAAGAATGGATAAGATGTTGTTATTATTCAGCCATTTAACAAAGAATGAAAATTTTCCACTTAAAACAACATGAATGGATTTGGAGAGTATTGTGTTCAGTGAAATAAGACAGAGAAAAACAAATACTGTGCAGTATCATTTAAATGTGGAATCTAAAACAAGCAAAACTAGTGAACATAACAAAAAAAGAAGCAGATTCACAGATACAGAGAACTAACTAGTGGTTACCAGTGGGGAGGGGGAGGGGTGAGACAGGAGCAGGGGTTAAAAGGCACAAACTATTATGTATAAAATAAGTAAGCCACAAGGATACATTATATAACAGAGAATATAGCCAATATTTTATCATAGCTACAAGTGGAATAGAACCTTTAAAAATTGTGCATCACTACGCTGTACCCTGGTAACTTGTAACACTGTTCAGTGGCTGTGAGCTGTGCTCAGTCACTCAGTCGTGTCTGACTCTTTGCGACCCCATGGACTGTAGCCTGCCAGCCTCCTCTGTCCACGAGGACTGTCCAGGCAAGAATACTGGAGTGGGTTGCCATGCCCTCCTCCAGGGGATCTTCCCAATCCAGGGAAACCAGGTCTCCCTCAGTGCAGGTGGATTCTTTACCAGCTAAGCTAACAGGGAAGCCTGTATATCGACTATATCTCAATTTTTCAAAAGTAAAAATATTTTAAAAAAGAAAAAAATGAGAAAGAAGTACTTTCTAAAAAAACTGAGTAATTTTTTTCAAAAGGACCAGGGTTCCTACTCAGAGTGCTGGGGTCTAGAGTAGATCGCTTCTTATTTGGCCCAGGGTGGGAACTCGTCTGATTGCCTATCGGTCCCCCTTTCCAACCCATAAAGTGAAGCTTGCTGGTTGACCTCCTGACTCAGTAAGCGTACGACAAATTAAAGTCATTTTCAGACATGCGATGAAGCTTTTCTCCCATGCACTCCTTTTTAAAATGTCATTTGAAGATGCACGTCAGCAAAACAGAGGCAAAACTCCAGAAAGATAAAGTTAAGAGATTCACGAAAGAGTGGAATTAACCCAACAGTACAATGAATAGAAATGCCAGAGGTCTATAAAACCATCAGTCAAAATTAGAACAGGAAGTCAGAGGGTTTGGAGAAGAATGTCCTTAAGAAAAAAATGGGCTTCATTCAAAAAATAATGTAATTAAGAAGCTGGAAGATTCTAATGACCTGATTTAAAAGGCATATGTTTCTTTTCTCAAGAAGAGAAGAGAAAAGCAATGAAAAACTACTGGAGAACAAAAAGTTGTATAAGAGAGTCGTGGCCCAAATACGAAGCGAATTAAAATGTAACATGACTTTGAGTATCTAAAGGAATGTAGAAAAATATATTTGAACTTGGAGCCTGGAGCATTTCTTCTTCAAGAACATTTCAACTATAAGATCATAGTTCCTTCTTTAGAGGTCCCAGAATGCTAGTTAGTTCTATAGGGAATGATGTTTGCATAGTCATAAAGTTTTTTAGACATTTTATTGATTTTTCAATTTTGAAGTTCAGAGATACACAACACACAAAACCAGAGCATTTTAATTGTGGGTACAGAACCAGATGCAAAAGTAATGGTTTAGCAGGAAGAGGGAGGCCAAGAGTGATCAAGGAGGGTGTCTCATCTTAAAGTCAAGAGATGTTACATAAGATTAGGGGCACAAGAAAAAGAAGCTGGAAAGTGTGTCTCTAACCGAACTCTGGGGGCAAAGTACCTTTGCTGAACTTCTTGTCTTTAATAGCAGGACACCGTTAGCTCCTCAACAGCCACCTCCTCTCCTTCCTTTAGAACCCATGTATCTCAGGTAGGCACATGGGCTACTCAGAAAAACATTATATCCCTCAGCTTCCCTTGCAGTTACGTGTGACCAGGTGACCAAATTCAGGCCAAATGGATGTAACAGAAGAGACGTGCCTCCCGCTAGCTGGAATATGGGTGGAGCTGGCCACCTCTGACCCAGGACAAGAGTTTTAGCTAAGACTTATATGTAAGCTATGTGTCAGGTAATTTTCTAAGTGCTTTGAATGTATCAAGTCATTTTAACCTAACGAGGGTGTGTATTTCCTATTGCTGCTATAAAAAATTACAGCGCTGATTTTAAAAAAATTATTATTATCGATTTTGGATGTGCTGGCTCTTTGTGGTGGCACAAAGGCTTTTACGTTGCAGAGTGCGGGCTCTAGAGTGAGAGCCCTCGGTAGCTGTGGCTTTCGGGCTTAGTTCTCTGCAGCATGTGGGATCTTAGTTCCTTGAGCAGGGAGCAAACCCGCCTCCCCTGCGTTGCAAGTTGGATTCTCAACCACTGGACCCCCAGGGAAGTCCCTACAGCAGTGATTTAAAAAAAAAAAAGTTTTCTTACCATTCTGGAGGTCAGAAGTCTAAAAACAGTGTGCCAGCTGGGCTTCTCCCTTTTGGAGACTCAGGGAAGAATCCACCACTTTGCCTTTTTGAGCTCCGAGTGGCCACCTATAATTCCTCAGTTCATGATCCTGTCATCATATCACTACAGTTTCTTGTTTCCATCATTACATCTCCTATTATTATTTTGATTTCTTGCCTCCCTCTTATAAGGGCCCTGGTGATTACATTGGACCAACCTGGGCCATTCAGGATAACATCTCAAGATTCTTAACATAACCATTTCTGCAAAGTCCCCCTTTTTTTGCCATATAAGGTTATATTCACAGTTTCTAGGGGTTAGGACATAGATATCTTTAGAAAGTGAGAGTCGTTCAGTTGTGTCCAACTCTATGCGACCCCATGGCCCACCAGACTAACATCTTTGGGGGAACATTCTTCTTCCTATCTTAGGCTGAAACTATATCATGCCCATTTAACAGATGATGAAATTCAAGCACAGAGAAGTTAAGTAGTATGCTCACAGACACATAGCTCTTAAGTGGCAGATCCATGATTTAAACCTGGACAATCTGGGGCCAGAACCGGTGCTCAAAACGGGTACTTTTCTGTCCCAGCAGAGTTCTGGCTTTCTGATGATCGTTGAGCCACCTCACCAGCCCTGGATGTCCTGGCAAGAAAAATCAACATCCATCTTTTTAAGTCACTGTGACTAGGAGAATCTTTGTTAGAGTAGCTTCTTATACAGAAATCAATAGCTACTCTACATAATTAAAAATAATGATTTTACGTTGTTTTATTCTGAATGTTTGGAATCTTTCACAAGGAAAATGTACTCTTCATTCATTTCAAATGTGTTTCAGAGGGTATGGCTGCCAATCAGTCTACATCACACCCTCACTCACACCCTTCAGGAACTCTACTGCCTCTTGGATGGAGCCCAAGCTCCTCAGCCTAGACTCAAGGCCAGCCCTTCATCCATCTTTCTATTTCTCATTGCTTCCCTCTGTGGGAGCACCCTCAGGCCAAACTAGCATTTACTGGGGCCCCAGAACAGACCCGTGGCCATGCCCACCCCTCATGCTGTCCCCTCTGCTTGAAATCCTGCCCCCTTTTCCTCTCTCCCTTCTGCCCAGCATGTTTCACTCAAAGCCCGTCTGAGAACTTCTATTCATCCCTCAAGACCTAGCCCCAGTTGCCCCTGGAGCTTTTTTGTTTATCTTGGTTTTTTCTCTGGCTTGTTAAAAGATTTTCCTCATATGAATGGTGATCCAAGTCATAGCGAACTCACTCTTCACCTCTAGTCCACACACACACACACACACAGACTCACATACACCCGTCCCAGGAAGATCAGGCCTCTCCTTCTTTTGCTTCCCCTCATATCTTCCTGTGTCGAAATAGCCAAACCAGTACATGTTTCCTATGATCATTGTTTACTACTAATATTACTTATTTTTTTAGGATCTGGATCTTTAACAAGCCTCCAGCACCAATACATGACGAGAAACAAAAACATTACTAGGGATTTCACTGGTGATCTAGTGGTGAAGACTTTCCCTTCTAATGCAGAGGTTCAGTCCCTGGTCAGGGAGCTAAGATCCTATATGCCTCGTGGCCAAAAAAAAAAAAAAAGAATAAAACATAAAACAGAAGCAATATTGTAACAAAGTCAATGAAGACTTTAAAAATGGTCCACGTCAAAAACAAACAACAAAACAAAACAAACGACAGGTAAGCCTAAGGCTATCTGGCCAAGCCTGGCTCCTTCCCATGCAGATCACTCTGATCTTTATAAATACCATGAGAATGAACATGCGGTTGTCTGTCTTTCTGGTGCCCAGCGCTTGCGGCTCTGCACACCTGCTCCGTTCACAGCGAATACCCAACAATACGCTGAAGGTTCCTGTTGGTCTCCTAACCAGTGAACTGTGACACAGAGAGGTTGTATTATTTCCTATTGTGTTGTAACATATTACCACTAAGTGACTTAAAAGCACACAAAATTTTCTTTCTTATGTTTCTGGAGTTTAGAAGTCCAAATGTGTCATATGAGGCTAAAAATCAAGGAACTGGCAGGGCTGCGTTTCCTCTGGAGACTTCAGGAAAGACTATGTTGTTCATCTTTTCCAGCTTCTAGAGGCTGCTATCATGCCTTGGTCCGTTGTCCCTTCCAGGGCCGGCATCGCTCTAACCTCTGCTTCTGTCCTCACATCTCCTCTTTCTCACCCGCCTGCCTCCTTATGAGGACCTGTCCTCATTACACCATATTGGGCCCACCTTGTTAACTTAGGCTGCTCCACCTCAAGACCTTTCACTTAGTCCCATCTGCAAAGCCTCTTTGGCCTTGTAACTTATTTCCAGATTCTGGGGATTAGGACACAGACATGTTTGACGGCCATGACCCAGTCCATCAGAGAGGTGAAGTGACTGGTCCAAGATCACACAGTAGTAAGCGACAGAGCCACTTCTCTAACCCAGGCCTCTCTGGCCCCAGAGCCCGTACTCCTCACCTCCTTTCAACAGCAGAATTAACAAGCTGAGGGGTTTAGTCTGTGTTCCTTCGGATCCACATGCACTGCCCATTGTTGGTCTGGGCCCCGTCCCACCCCCAGGCCTGACTCCACAGCTCCCACCCTAATGCGTTTGATACCCACTCCACCCATGTTTACATGGGGCCTCCGCAGCCTAAGCAGGAGAACCCCCCAGCTCTGCAGCCTACCTCCCACCAGTGTCTGTTTGTTGAGTGGGTCTATGAGTGAGTGAGCAGACAGAAGACTGCTGTCTCCAGCTCCTTCTCTCTAGCTCCGGCCCTGGCGTGAAGATGCTCCCTACCTGGTGAAGCCACTGAGGATGCCTGACTTTGGGCCCTGGGCCCCTGGTTCTCCTGGTGGATGGTGGGTCCTTTCCAATCACTCAAACCCTGGAAAAAGACTGGCCTTCCCCAAAAAGAGAGGGGCACAAAACCTGAGCGCCTGGCCTGGAGATGGAGGACCTGAGGTCCCTCGGTCCCTCCTGTGGGTATGACGCTTTGTCAGGAACTTCCAGGGGTCAGTACTTTGGGGCCCAAGGACCACAGCACCCTGGCCACCTCCATGGCCTGTCTGGACTCAGCCCTCTGAAAGAATTCCCCTTTCCTGGGCCCACAGCCCACTCACTGCTGGCCTTCCCCTGGCCCCACCCCACACGTCTGCTTGTTTTCTGATCTCTGTTCTTCTGACAAGCACCTCTGCCCTCCCCACCCAGAGTGTTCCCATCCCATCCTGGGCCTGTGGCAGCATTAGTGAGTTGAAAATGCAATTACATTTTGATTATTCTAGTCCCAGCCAGACAGAGGTTACTGTAAGTCACGCTAGAGGGAGGGGGAGGTAGCACCTGGGGGCAGTGCCCAGGCTGACACTGGAAGACGGATATGACCCGGCCCTGTGGCTCAGAGGCTCAGGATTAGATCAACAAGGCTGGAGCTGGCTGGTTCCAGGAAAGAGGTCGCGTGGCCAAAGGTTGACTGACAGCTTGGGCAAAGCAAAGGCTTCAGGCTGGCCCTCCCTGGGAGGAGGAGGCATCAGGTTGAGCGCCCAGCCTGGAGACGGAGGTTATGAGGTCCCTGGAGCCCTCCTCTGGACACAGGTGCTTTGCCAGAAGCCAAGGTCTCCCAGAGGACTTCCCAGGGGGCACTAGTGGTAAAGAACCTGCCTGCCAATGCAGGAGACTTGGGTTCAATACCTGGGTCAGGAAGATCCCCTGGAGGAGGTTATGGCAACCCACTCCAGTATTCTTGCCTGGAGAATCCCATGGACAGAGGAGCCTGACAGGCTACTGTCCATAGGACTGCAAAGAGTCAGACACAAGTGGCTTAGCATGCACGCCCAGAGGACAGTGCTGTTGAGCCCAAGGACCAAACCACTGCAGCTCCTGGTGGGTCTCCTAGAGCATCAGTGGCCCCCTTGGGGGCCCCAGGATTTTCTCTGAGCAAGACACCCCAGGGTCTCTACTCCATGCCCACAGAGGCCAAATAACTGGCCTCTCCCACCCTCAAGCCGTGGCTAAGGGAGCCAGACTCCAGGCTAGATGGACCTGGGGACCCAGAGCCTCCTCCCTGGCCAGGGTTTGGTAGGGGAGGAAGAAAGATCTGCTGCTTCAGGTTAGAAGGAATCACCCAGGATCCTTGTCCTGGGGAGCAGTCTCTGGGGTCCCCAGGAATGAAGAAGGATCCCTCTTAAGGGGAGATGGGACAGGTTCTGTGAAACTGGATATTGTGGGTGTGGGGTGGATTCTCAGCCTGACTCTTCCCCACATAGACACGTGCATCCCCAGTACAATGATTTGGGAGACCTGGGAAGCTCCTTGTTCACTCCAACCCAGAGTGTCTGGGAGGCCCTGAATCATGGCATTCTGGGCTGTGCGTTGGGTTTGTAGCTGTGCTGTGCTCAGCCGGTGCCCATCGCCCACGCAGGCACAGAGGGGTCTGTCCCTTTCCCATCACCGCATGTGCCTTGTTTGCTGCGGCTGTCATCTGAGCGTCCACGGGCGATCTGCCTCCCAGCCCCGCGTGTGCCGCAGCCCACTCCCCAGCCCCTACCTAGCAAACAGTCACAGCTCTAGATGGGCGGGGGACAGGGAGGATTCACTTGGGAGATTAGATGAGTCATCGCTGTGGGGGCAGACGTACCCAGTTCCATGCACGCACACTCGCAGAGCCATGGACACAAAGGCACACCACCTCACATTCCCACACTCACAGGGGAACGAACTGGGAGGCCGTGCTCCTCAAAGCTACAACCACACATCCAGACACACTGAGAGACAGACACCCCCAAGACACACACACACACACACCCTTCATAGACATGGACACCAGTATGCATAGAGACAAATCAAGAGACACATCATACAGACACATCCCACCCTGGGTGACTCCAGTCATCAACCCAGAGCCTGTCCCCTACCCACATGCATGTTCAGACACGCACACACACACACACACAGAGTCACACACTGGATTCCCCAAACATGTAGTCACAACCCTTACTTCTAAATACAGACACTCAAACTCTCTCTCTCTTCCCCCTGCCCCACCACACACACACACACACACACAGACACACATGTCTCCTCATCCATTCTCTATGGCAGGCAGGCACCTCGGGCAGCTCTAGATGGGTGGGGCTGGTTCAGAGCCTTGGAACCTCATGGATGCGCTGAATGATCACTTACTGTGCAGATGCTGCGCAGGGACAGAGTGCTACGTAAGCACCAGCCTCGGTCCTCTTTCCTGCCCTGGACAGGTGAAGCAGGTCCCTGACCTGCCCCCAGCTTCCCTTCCACACCCTCTATGCCTAATGTGCATCTCTAGTTCCTTTGGAAAAAAGCCTTTGGCTGCAACAGGGAAGATGGAAGTTCCAGCTCAGGAATCCCCTCCCAGGAGGGAAGGGGTGTGAGTCTCTGAGTGTCAGAGAGGAGGGTGAATCTGACGGGTTAGGAAGGTCCTGTCTGGACACAGAGGAAGGTCAAGGTGACAGCTCGATGCCTAAGAGGTCACCCTTCACTGGCTTGTGACTCCAGGAAGGCCCAACCCCCATACTTCTGTCCCTGTTTTTTCTTCTGCCTTGAGTCCACCAGCCCTGCCCCCCACCCCCACCACAGGGCTTCCTTCTCTTTAAGTCTCTACATCCCTGCTCTTGGAGACTGTCCTGACGTCCTGGTTGAATCAATCTGTCCTTCTGTGCCCCAGCAGCTCTGTCACACTGTAGAGGACTTGCCTGGCTGTGAGCCCACCTGCCTCCAGCCAGCCTGGGCACCTCTGTCTGGCAGAGGAGGATAGACCTGGAGAACTGGGCAGGTTTGAATCCCAGCTCGGCCTCTGCTGTGTGACCCTGGACAAGTCACTGAACCACGTGAGTCCAGGGTCCTTATCTGTGCAATGGGGTGGTGAACAGCCGCCTCACCGGGTTGATGTGAAGATTAGATGGGATCATGCATGGCGGGGACTGTGCAAATGGCAGCTGTAATATTCTAGCTCATTGCCTGACACACAGCTGAGAAAACGTTTGTGGAATTCATCAGCCCCTCTGCTCCCCTGAGTGCTGCCCCCATCTATCCTTCCTGTCTTGGGAGGGGTGAAGCAGTCATGAACAGAAAGGACTGGAGGGCAGATAGAATCAGAGGTTGGGAGATGGGCAAGTAGGGTCTCCAGGCATCTCTGGGAGCCCACTGCTCCAGCAACAGCTGGAGCCTGGCAGGAGACCGTGCAGGCGACGCTCTCGCACCCTGGTCACCCACCTGTGCCATCATCCTCGTCAGCTAGGTGAGGCAGCGGGCAGAGGTGGAGCTGGGACCCACCTCCAGCACTGTGGCTCTCCGAAGCTGCCCGAGGGCCCATCGGCACACAGTAGGTGCGCTCTGAATGCAGCGTAGGCGGAGGCAGGAATGTTGAATGCATGCGAACATAATGAATGAACGGGTGGACACATGAATGAAGGTGGGATGGACGCGTGAAGTCGTGAGCTGGGAGGGACGAGCCTCTCCCTCCGCCCTCTGAGACTCGGGGGTTGGGAGACCCGCAGCCGAGACAGGCTGGGGGCCCCCCTCCCCGCCCTGCCCCTCCCGCCCCGGCCCCCCCTCCCCGCGGCGCGCAGCTCCGCGGAGCCCGCGCCCAGCCACAGCCCGCGCCTGAGCCGGCGCTCGTGCCCAGCCGAGCGAGCCCAGACAGCGCAGCCTAGGGAGGGGGCTGCCCCAGCCCGGTGCCCTGCCCCCAGACCCGGGCCCCGGAGACCGGTCTTCCGGTAGGGGAGGCGAAGTCCCGTTGCACGATCGGGGGATCAGCAGCCGAGGACGCCCAGGTCCCAGAGCCAACAGGTGCGGGGCTTGGGGGACCCCTGGGCCCGGGGTGGGCGGCTCCAGAGGACCCTCGGCGGAAGCCAGGGGTCTCGGGAGCTATGACCTAGGTGCTGGGAGGTTGGTCCCCAGCAGGCTCTGACCTCTTTCCGTCAGGTTCCTAAAGAACCCTTCGCGCTCTCGCTCCCCGGACCGCCGCCCCACAGCCTCCGAGATGCAGTGAGGTCCCGCTGGGGAAGCAGGTCCGTCGGCGCCCGGTGGGGATCTAAAGGAGACCCCTCATGCTCTTCCGGGGGTCTCCAGGGATCCGCAACCCTCCTACACACATCCGGGGTCGTCCCGGCTCAGCTTGAGGGGAGGAGGGGTCTGAGCGAGGAAGGAGCAGCGGGGTGTGAGGCCGGATTTATGAATGAAGAGGGCGGCCGGCGCGCCGGTCCAGCGACCCCTGGCGGCCGCCGGGGCTCATCGCGGTCGAGGGATTCAAAGCGGGGACTATCTGGGGCCGGGGGTGCTGACCCGCTCAGCCCCTGGGCCTGGGGCTCTCCCCTCGCTTTCAGGGAGGCTGTCAGCTCCTCCCTGCACCTCCACCCACACCGTGTGTGTGCGTGGGTGTGTGTCCACCTGGGAGGGTCTGGCAGGTCTGGTGGGCGGGGCCTGGGTCTCTGAAAGCCTCCCTTGATCATTTTTTTTACAACCCCAAAATTCAGGCCCGTGAACTGACTCAGGAGAGGTGTTTGCAACCAGGATGGCTTCTCCTTCCTAAGCTGTGGTGTTTGGTGGACTCAGACAGACCATAGTGGCCTTTTGACCTTGAGCAAGGGGCTCAACCTCTCTGAGCTTCTGTCTCTTCTGCAAAGCGGAGCTCTTAATAGTGGTAACCCACAACGGCGAGGAAGCCAGCCAGTTTCTGGGTAAAACCCTTGGTGTTCATTAAAGCTGATTTCTCCTCACGGGCCCTGTGAAGCAGGTTCAGTTATTACTCTACGAGATAGATGGGGAAACCAAGGCTGAGAGGTGAGTTGACCAATTGGTATGAAGTGGGGATGCAAGGCTTTCTCCAACCATTTCAGGCTCATCCTAACCCACGATTGTGAGAATTGAGAGGGCTTATCTGCACGTAACCCAGCACATTCCCTAATATTCCCTTTCTTCCTTCCTTCTTTCAGAAGGTTTGGGGCTGGGACCCTAAACACCTGAGTGCAAGACTGGCCCCCCTCCACCGAGGGAAGTGGGCTGAAGCCTGGCCCAGGCGCACCCCTCCCTGGGGAGAGCCTGGGATGCCCTTCAGCCTTAGTGGCTCCTGAGCTCATGGAGCCCTCAGCCACCCCAGGGCCCCAGATGGGGGTCCCCACGGAGGGCAGGGAACGGTCCCCGGAGCCTCCAGACTATGAAGACGAGTTTCTCCGCTATCTGTGGCGTGATTATCTGTACCCGAAGCAGTACGAGTGGGTCCTCATCGCAGCCTACGTGGCTGTGTTCTTCGTAGCCCTGGTGGGCAACACACTGGGTAGGTCTCCAGGTCTCTGGGAGTGCTGCGGGGTCCCCCTGGGGACTGGGAGGGGTCCTGGGCCTCACTTCTCTCCCCAGTCCCTCCTGGGTGGTGTGGGGAAGGGTCTCGCTGCAGGGGCCCGGCTGGACTGGGCGTGGCTCTGCCTCCAGCCTCACTTCTTCCCCTGCTCACCCTGCAGTGTGCCTGGCCGTGTGGCGCAACCACCACATGAGGACGGTCACCAACTACTTCATCGTCAACCTGTCCCTGGCCGACGTGCTGGTGACGGCCATCTGCCTGCCGGCTAGCTTGTTAGTAGACATCACTGAATCCTGGCTCTTCGGCCATGCCCTCTGCAAGGTCATCCCCTATCTACAGGTGAGCTCCGCCTGGGTGACCCTCGTGATCCCTCTGACACACCAAGCACAACAACCATGGCCTTGCTAGATCTCAGGGACCCTTAGTCTTTACTTTCAGATGGTGGCTCACTACCTCGACAGGGTTATGCTCTGCTGTCAGCAAGGGCAGGCTACCAGGCCTGACACTTAAGGACACAGACACAGCCCCAAGTATGGATACAGAGATCCCCTCCAGGTCACACCCGCAGACATACACACAGTCATTTGGGGACACATGTACAGTCACCTCCAGGCACACAGGCACACCGTGGAGGCGACAGACACAAGCTTGCTGTGACAGAGCACTGGGTCTGCTCCCTGATCCAGAGGTAGGGCAGATTTGAGGGGGCCTGCTGGAAAGAGTCTCCTCCCCTTCCCTCCCCTCCCACCCCTGGCCAGGGCCTTCCCTTTCCCAGTGGTGAGAATCAGGATACCCAGTGGGGTTGGCGGGATGGAAGGAGGATTGGCCAGAGGCCAGGGTTTCATTCCTTGCCTCCCTATACCCCAGAAGGCAGGGGGCACTCCTGGAGCCAGTGCCCACCTGCATCTTTGCCTCCCAGAATGAGGACTCTTTTCCCTTACAGCCTGGGGAAAGGGATGAAATCCCAGGGCAGAGAGAATGCCTCTTGGTTTTCCCATTATATTGAGGTTTTTCCAGTCAACTGATTAACTCCGGCCACCCTGAAAATAAAGACAGGCAGGTGAGGAAATTCACCTAAGGCAAGTTATTTAACCTTTCTGTTCTTCAGTTTCCTCATCTGTACCTTGGAGGTAAGAGTACTCACCTTGTGGGTCATTGTGAGGGTCCTGAGAACAGTGTCTGGCACGTGGTTATTTCCAGAAGTGTAAGTTAGTACACCTGCTATGTGCCAGGTCTCAGGCTGGGTGTTCTCCACCCATAATTTCATTTATTCTAAAAAGAATCCTGCCAGGATGATATATTCTCATTCTGCAGATGAGGCTCAGAGAGGGTAAGTGATTTGACCAAATCTACCCTGGCAGTAAGGCTTCCCTTGTGGTTCAGATGCCGAAGAATCTGCCTGAGACCTGGGTTCGATCCTTGGGCTGGGAAAATCCCCTGGAGGAGGGCATGGCATTCACAGGAGTATTCTTGCCATGGAAAATCCCATGGACAGAGGAGCCTGGCGGGCCACAGTCCATGGGATCACAAAGATTCGGACATGACTGAGTAACTAAGCATAGCACAGCACCCAGGCGTAAGTGGTGGAGTCAGGATCAGCATTGCACCTGGATGCCTGGTATTTCTGGGCTCTGAGCTCCATCACTCACCCCATGTCTCCGGGTGGCCCCCAAAATGACTGACATTGTGTCCCCATGGGGCAGGCCGTGTCTGTGTCCGTGGCAGTGCTGACCCTCAGCTTCATCGCCTTGGACCGCTGGTATGCCATCTGCCACCCTCTGCTGTTCAAGAGCACTGCCCGGCGTGCCCGGGGCTCCATCCTGGGTATCTGGGCTGTGTCGCTGGCCGTCATGGTGCCCCAGGCTGCGGTCATGGAATGCAGCAGTGTGCTGCCCGAGCTAGCCAACCGCACCCGGCTCTTCTCCGTCTGTGATGAACGCTGGGCTGGTAAGAGCGGGAGCCTTGGGAGGGCACCTGAGGTGGGCACCTCTGGGATACATACCCAGCGGTAGACATCTCTCAGGGCACTTTTGCAGTGGACACCCCCGGGTGTGGCTCTCTCAGGAGGACACTCTAAAGCAGGCATCTACCAGGGTTACCTCCAGGTTGGGTACCTTCTCTAGGGTCAACATCTGTGCCAGGGTTCCTCCAGGATGGACACCCATGAGCTGGGTAACTCCAGGGTCTCTCTGCCAGGGCTCTGCATGGGGCTGAGCTTCTGGCTTTGGCTCTAGTCGGGGCAGGGTGGTATTGCCAAGCGGGGCAGGCTGGGGGCCCAACCCTTCTATGTCTTGGCTCCTGCAGATGATCTCTACCCCAAGATCTACCACAGTTGCTTCTTCATCGTCACCTACCTGGCCCCGCTGGGTCTCATGGCCATGGCCTATTTCCAGATCTTCCGCAAGCTCTGGGGCCGCCAGGTGAGGCCCACTCTGGTGTCACTGTCTGGTCTGGGAGGGCACAAGGGTCCTCATCTGAGGGAGTACACAGTTCTCTGCCTTCAGAACATGCCGTTCTGGCTGCACCCAGAGAGGCAAGGCCTAGGGACACACTCCAGGCCAGAAGTGCGAGTGCCGGCCCTGGAACCAAAGTGACTGACACTGTCGTAGTGTCAGTAGTTATCACGCCGGGCACTCCCAGCCAGTCTTGTATCCTCTCCACCACCAAACATTATCCCCAACTCCATATATGAGAGAACTGAGACCTAGAGAGGCAAAGCAACTTCTCCCAAATCCTTCACAGTGAGTGGAAGAGCAGGACTAAAACCCAGGTCTGGGGGTTCCAGTGCTCGGTGCAGGGCCTCAGCAACAGGAATTGTACCTCTGTGCTGCTTCCCAGTTACGCACTTGGCTTGCAGTGTCTTCACAACATTAATATTTAACCGAAGAAGCAATATTACCCACAATACAAACGCTGAGTAAGGGCGACCAGTTCCACAGCCAATGAGTAACAGCCTTCCTGGTTCCAGAGCCTTCCTTCTCTCCTCTATTACTAACTGACCGACAGCAAGTTCCATGGGGTGGGGGGTGGGGGTGGCGTTTGCCAAGGGAGGGGGTGCTCCGTGGCAGTGGCACTTGTGGGGGTGAGCCCTGCATCAGGGCCTGGACAGGGAGAGGATGCCAGCCTGAACACGAGCAGGCTTGCGGTCCACCAACACTTGCCATCTGCTCCTCACAGTCCCCCAGTCAACAGGAACAAGTGCAGAGTGAGAGAAAGTCACTCAGTTGTGTTCGACTCTTTGTGACCCCATGGACTGTACAGTCCCTGGAATTCTCCAGGCCAGAATACTTGAGTGGGTAGCCTTTCCCTTCTCCAGTTCTGATATAGATTCTCAAACATTGTGCAAAGTGAAAGTTGCTCAGTCCTGTCTGACCAACAGGAAACACGAAGGCTCAGAAAAGAAAAGTGAGTCACATACCAAGGTCACACAGCTCATGAACGGCTGGGCCGGCCCTAGACCCCAGGTTTCCTGAACTCTAGCCCCATGCCCTTCTGCTGTAGGGTGATTCAGGTGTCTAGTGTGGGAGAGGCTGTGAAGGTTTCTGTGCTGCTCCAGGAGCCCAGAATCATCAGAGGCCTACAGGCACCGACCTAGGCTGGGACCTGTGCTCTGAGGCCCAGGCCATTCCATGCTGCCCACCTGTTCACCCCTTGCTCGGGCCTCCTAGAGTCAGGCATGGGCCAGGGGAAGGCACAACTCACCACTGAGGAAGATGGATGGGTAGCTAGGAGGATGTTCAGGCCCCAGGCTGTGACTTGGGGACTTGTCGAGCGTCCCCTACCTCATCTATAACTAAAGGCCAATAACATGTTCCCAAGAGGTATATTGTGGGAGGGCTCACAATGAGCTAATGGAAAAACGGAAGTATACTCAAGTCCAGGATATTGGTCTTTATCATCATTATTAGTTCCTTCCTACTGCAAGGGTTTGGTCCCTTGCTCACTTCTGCCCTGCCCCAGAGTCCAGCCCAGCAAAGCAGAACACCCCTCCCAAGGTGCTGTACCCACAACTGCTGTCTGTGTGCTGGACAGATCCCTGGCACCACGTCAGCCCTGGTCAGGAACTGGAAGCGGCCCTCAGTCCAGCTGGAAGACCAGGGGCAAGGCCTGGGTGCAGAGCCCCAGCCTCGGGCCCGCGCCTTCCTGGCCGAGGTGAAGCAGATGCGGGCTCGGAGGAAGACAGCCAAGATGCTGATGGTGGTGCTGCTGGTCTTTGCCCTCTGCTACCTGCCCATCAGTGTCCTCAACGTCCTCAAGAGGTGAGAGCACATGGGGAGCGGCTGGGGTGGGGAGAGGTGGTGGAGTCAAGGGAAAGGAGAGTTCTCGGCTTTAGAGAAAGAACGGGCCCACCGCTCACTCACTGTGTGACCTTGGGGCAGTTGTTTCTCTTTTTTGAGCCTCAATCTCCTCATCTGTAAAATGGGAAGAATAACCCGCCTGCCTCCTAAGGCTATCATGAAAATCCTCTCATCTGTTCACTCAGTCATCAGGTTGTAGGGGCTGGGAACAGAGTGAACAGGTGCAGGGTACAATGTCCTGCCTTGGTGGAAATGACATCTGGTGGACAAGAATGGACATATTAATATATTACAATGTCAGCCAGCAATAACTGCTAGGAAGAAAAAAATAGGGAAAGGGGATAAAAAGTGACAATGACTGAGATTGGTGGCGGTTTTTAAAAATCTTTAAGATGTAATGGTTTTTAAAAAAGGCCTGAGAAAGTGACATTTGGCAGAGACTTGAAGGGAGGGACCACACCCATGGGTGTCTGGAAGAGCAGAGGCCGTGGTGGGGTGGGGGTGGGGAGGGCCAAATACCGGGCCGTTCCACAATGTGAGACAATCTGAGCGAGAGTTTGTGCTCCGCCACTTCCCGGCTGTGTGATCTTGGGCACATCACTTTGCTTCTCTGAATCTGTTTCTCTATTTGAAAATCGGATGATGTCTATGACTCACCATGCTGCTGTGAAGACAGATGATAAAGGGGAAGGGGAGCCCCAGGGGATCGGACGGTCGGTGACGGAGCAGAGGTGCCCTGGCTCCTGCCCCTAGGCCCACTTCGGCCATACACTCTGTGTTCAAGAACCCCAAACTGTGGTCAGGACCCTAGACCCAGAGGCCCAGGAAAAGGCCATCTGGTGAACAGAAGGGACCGTGGGACTCCTGTACTTTACAGCCATTCACGAGCTGTGTGACCTTGGACAACTCACTTTCCTTTTCTGAGTCTTGGTTTTCCTGTATGCTAGATGAGGATGGTGACTCCTGCCCAACAAAACACACACACACACCCCGTTTCTGAGTGTCCTGCCCCTCCCGGTCCTAGGGTGTTTGGGATGTTCCGCCAAGCCAGCGACCGGGAAGCTGTCTATGCCTGCTTCACTTTCTCCCACTGGCTGGTGTATGCCAACAGCGCTGCCAACCCCATCATCTACAACTTCCTCAGTGGTGAGTGGACTGGGGACGCAGAGTAACAGAGGGTGGCAACAGTCCCCAGGACGGCAGTCTCTGCATCTCCACTCCAGGCTGAATAAAGCCTGGGAGGATACACCTGCTCCCTCCTGGGGACTGTGACCCTGCTCTGGGCACCCCCACTCAGGGGGAACACCTGGCCCCACCCAGGAGCCCTGGTTTGAGTGGGAGACAGGCCACACTCCCAGTAGTGGCCGAAGAAGGTGTCCAGCACCTGGATCCAGTTTTGCAGATGATGCAGACCAGTGGGTGGGCGGGAGCGCTGCGGGAGGGCCAGCTCACCTCCACCCCTGCCTGACACATGCAGAGCAGGACCACGGATCAGCCAGTCTGGTTGACACAGGCTCCAGATGGAGCCCCTGTCTGAAAAGGTGACTGCATAATCAAGGCATGGGAGGAAGGGAGGGCCACCAGCAGAGGCAGCCCAGAGCCAGGAAGTGGCTTCCCCATGCCCAGCTAGACACATACTGGCAGTATGGCCAGGATCTGGAGGGGCTAGCCCTGAATCCACCTGCCTCCAGCACCAGCCCTGTCACTCTCCAGGCATCTGTGGTCCCCTCTCCCTGCAGGTCTCCTCTCCCAGCTGTCCCACAGCCCCCACCCGCCTCCACTACCTCCCAGCCTCAGGGTGGAAAGGCCCCACCCCGGCCCCCGCCTGGGCTCAGCAGAGTGTGACTCACCAGACCTCTGACTTGGACCAGGCCTGAGAACCAGATGACTCTTCAAGCCTGGACACAAAACGATTTTTGCGAAAACGTTGAAAAGTTAAAGAAGGGGCCAGGGTCAGTATCTTAGCCTTCACCGAGACTAAAGAATTACTTAACAAAGGCTAGCCACTGGTTTCCGGCTCAGAGAACAGAAATGAGCATGTGCTGGAGAGCATTCCTTAACTGACTCTACATTTACTGAGAGCCTACTCTGTGTTGGGGGCTTCCCTGGTGGCTCAGACGGTAAAAAAAATCTGCCTGCGATGCAGGAGACCTGGGTTTGATCCCTGAGTTGGGACAGTCCCCTGGAGGAGGGCATGGCAACCCACTCCATTATTTTTGCCTGGAGAATCCCCATGGACAGAGGAGTCTGGCAGGCTACAATCTATGGGGTCGCAAAGAGTCAGACACAGCTGCATGTCTAAGCACAGCACTGTGTGCTCAGCCCTCTGCTGGGCACCAGCGTGGCTTGCCAGTGGTGAAACGTGGTTGTTCAGTTACAGCGGTCTATTGCCTGGGGTCCTCTGGCTGCACAGGTGGTCGTGGTGGTCCCTCCTTCCCCACTGTTCCCCCACTCTCAACTTTAAGTGAAGGGCTTTAGAATTAGAACGGGGTCCAAATTCTACATGGTGACAGGCCAGCGGACCTGGGTGTCTCATCAGTGGAGTGAGGAGGATGAAGGACTCGGGCCCCTCAGGGTGCTGGGGTGAGCTGGATGACGAGCCCAGGCACCAGGCACAGCGCCTCGTTTGAGGGCCACTGCTGTGGTCATCTTCACCACTGTGGGGCAGAGGTGGGCAAAGCCTAGCCACAGATGGTGAGCCCTGAGCCCCTTCACCTACACGCCGGCCGGGGCGGAGGTGACCTGAGGTCCCTGAGCCAGACGCCACGTTTTGAGCCGGGCTCAGAGCCAGGGCGCTGTCAAGGAATCAGATGAAAATTGCATTTCTCCTTGGGAATCTGCTCCAGGGCCTATCCTCTCTCTACCTGGCAGGGGCGAGGTTGCCTTGGGGCTGTCTCCTGCCTGGGGCTACCCTTCCTCCCCCCACCCCTTGCCCCCGTTCACAGGCAGCTTGGCTTGAGCTATGTCGGTGTTCCTGGGCCGAAGCCCATCTCTGTCTGCTTATGGCTGTGTCTTCTGTCTCCCAACCAAGGCAAATTCCGGGAGCAGTTTAAGGCTGCCTTCTCCTGCTGCCTGCCTGGCCTGGGTCCCTGCGTCTCTCTGAAGGTCCCTAGCCCTCGCTCCTCTGCCAGCCACAAGTCCTTGTCCTTGCAGAGCCGGTGCTCCGTCTCCAAAGCCTCGGAGCACGTGCTGCTCACCAGCGTCACCACGGTGCTGCCCTGAGCGGGCGCCAGGCTGGTGGCTCTAGGGGGGCATGCAACCTGTCCTCTGCCTGGGCTGCTCCTCTGGCTCTTGGGGGCCCGCCCCCACGACTCGTGGAAAGACTGCTGGTTGCAGTGTGAGGCCGCCTGGGGCTCCACTCCTAGTTTTCTGCCTGTTTGCCTCCGGGCAGTGTCACTTCCCTTCTCTCAACTGTGTGCCCTAAGAGGGACACAGGATGCGAGGATTAAGCACGCTCAGGATAAATGGAAAGCTCTCCGTAAACTGCAAAGCATTACAGACAAGATTATCGTCTCGCTCCTTTCACTTGGCCATACCCCATGGTACCATCCATCGCCATCATCCTTCCAGAGCTTGGCCTGCCTCCCAAAGACCTTCTCCTACCCAATTACAGGTCTTCCCTGGAGTCTGCTTTAAGGGTCCCAGCAGGCATTTCCATCTGGTCCAGGGGCTCCCTAAAACCCAGACTGCACTTGGCAGCCGCTCCTTGAGGCCTGTGTGAACTAATCTGAGCCGAGTCCCTCTCTGGTGGGAAAACAGCCCCCCCACCCCCCACCAGGTGCCAAGTGCACACACCACAGTCTGGACCCCGCTGACTGGTGGTGTCACAGAACACTCTCCACGTGGCCGTTTGGCAGGGAGGCTAGCAGCCTGAAGCAACTGTCATTAAAAGCCTGGCACTGACTGTTCTCTTTCCTTGTCATTACACAAAACCTGGGCTTCTTAGGTTAGGAGGGAGAAGGTAGGGAGTGAGAAGCTGGGGAGGCTGGGGGAGGAGGGGGCGGTCAAGGCAGCGCTGGAAGGCAGCTCTCTGCTGACCCCTCTTGCCCCCGACACACTGAATCCCAGGTGGCTCCTGGCCAGGCCTCGGGGCTCACAGGCTGCTGCCCCCTCATGAGGCGCTGATCCTGGTGCCAGACCTGTCGTGGCCACATCTGTCAGCTCCTGGGCCCAAGAGCCTGTGGAAGGTGAGAGGGTGGGCAGACAGCAGGGTTAACTGGTTTACTGTTATCTTCACTTTCTTGGAGATCAGGGCTTGCATTTCTTTTCCGTGAACTTACTGAATAAAAAGAGAAAGCCAGGGACTGGGCTCGACAGGCTCCATCTGCTACCAGATGATTAGAGGGCGGCTGGAGGCCCTGATCCTCACGGCCGGAGCAGGAGGTGGGAGCCTTCTGAAGGGCTCTCTGCTGGGAGGAGCGGCAGACAGCTGGCAGAGGCTGGCTCGGCCCTGTGCACTGCCTGCTCTGCTTAACCTGATTAATGACCTCGCCCGTCAGAAAATGGGGGCAAAATGCAGCTCCTGCCAGGGACCCAGCCCAGGAACACATCAGCACCCCTCCTCGTGGGCAGAGCAGGTGGAAGGAGTGGTCTGTGCTTGTCATCCCTCTCTCCAGAGGACTCACCAGCCCAGCTCCTGAGAGTCATTGCCAGGCGGGATGGGGTGTCCCACCCATTCTCCACTCGCCTCCCTCTGGCCTTGGGATCCAAACTTGTCCAGTTTGTAGCCAGGCTTGGGGTGGGGGGCAGTGTGGTAGAATGAGGTGTGACGGCTGGCCCCCAAGCCTAGAACCAGCCATGACCGTAAGGACGAAGCCAGGTCCTGGGCTCCTCAGTCCCAGCTGAGCGTCAGGGTGACAGCACATGACTGGCACTGTTCTACACATGGGTTTCAGTAGACACGTGGCTCAGTGGAGCAAAGGAACAGAAGCTTCCCCTAATGTCTGCATTTCTACCCGACTCTCTGCTGGTTGAGCCCAGCATCGTGGTGGGCCTCGGGCCTCCATTTTGGGGGACTCGGATAATTCAGAGGTCACCAGGGATGAAGCTCAGTGAAGAGCTTTTGAGGAGCCCAGGACTATGTGACCTAGGGAAGGGAGGCCCTGGGGGGGAAACACAGTGACAGGTTTCAGCTACCTAGGGGGCTGGCACGCTGAGAGGGTGAAACAGGTTCTGGGTGGCCTGAGAGAGAAAACCATAGCCAATGGGTGATGTTTCCAACGTGGTGGGATTTGGGATCCACATCAGGAAGAAGTCCCTATTAGTCAAGCAGGAAATGGGCTGCCTGGAAAGGCACTGAATTGTCACTGGAGGTTGGCAAGCAGAGGCCAGACTGACAGTGGAGTAAATGGAGGGGGTTCTAGCTCCAGGTGGGGACTGGCCTCTGGGAACTGGACTCCACCTAACTTGAGGATTCTAGCACAACAGCAGCCAGAAGAGAATGGGACTGAACTGGCTCAGCCTGACACACCTGCCGGCCTCACTGAGCCGTTTCCCCAACCAAGCACGGAGGAGAGCCTGGCTTGCTTATCTTCACCCCCCAGAGTGAAAGGATTAACTTGCCACTACCCATCAAGTCTCCCTGGCAAGCCAGAATGTCTGGTGTCTTGGCTTTTGATTGAGATTTTGTCAGATCACTACAGACATTTGGCGTAGGCTGATTATCATGCTGAAGATCCAGCTGGTAAGTACAGATGTTTGTGCTTAATAAAAATGGGAGGAAAGTTATGACTTCATAAATGCAATTTGTCTGGAAGATAAAACTAGAGCTTGAGATGATAAAAGGCCATGCTGTGAGAAGTCTGGGGTGGCGGCTTCTAGCCCAGAATGCCGGCCCTAAAACTGTTATAAAACACACAGTCAGCCCCTTGGACTGAACCAGGCAGGCCCCAACACTTAACTTCACCCGGGTAAGTGACAGCTGCCCCATGAAGGCCATGCCCTTTGAGTTGTTTCTTTCTGCATAGCATGGTACACAGCAGGGGTCCCCAAGCTCCAGGATCTAATGCCTGATGATCTGAGGTGAAGCTAATGGAATAACAATAAGAAAGTCAAAGTGAAGTTGCTCAGTCGTGTCGGACTCTTTGCGACCCTGTAGACTGTAGCCTACTAGGCTCCTCTGTCCATGGGATTCTCCAGGCAAGAATACTGGAGTGGGTTGCCATTTCCTTCTCTAGGGAATCTTCCCAACTGAGGGATGGAACCTGGGTCTCCTGCATTGCAGGCAGACGCTTTACCCTCTGAGTCACCAGAGAAACCCAATAATAATAAAGTGCACAATAAATGCAATGCACTTTAATCATCCTGAAACCATTCCCTCCCCACACCCCCATCCATGAGAAAACTGTCTTCCACGAGACCAGTCTCTGGTGCCAAAAAGGCTGGGGACCACTGGATATCACATGTACTTAAATATTCGTTGAGTGAAGTGAGTGAGTGACTAAATGGATACACGCATGGACCTTTAACTGGGAAGGTGTGGTGAAAAACATGGAACTCCAGAATTTTATTCTTACATTGAAGCTTACGGTGTCACTGAACTTTTTGGCCCCAAATGAAAAAAAAAAAAAAACCACTACAAATAAAAAAGCATTGGCAGTGGGAGGTGGCAACTTGTTCCCTGGGGACTGAAGCCAAGCAGAAGACGCAGGCAAGTGAGGGGTCTGAGCTGCAGAGGGGTCGCCTGGCCAAAGGTGCCCAGAGAGCAGATGGCCCAAGCTCCCTGAGCAGGGACAACCCCTGGGCAGCTAGAAGTCAACCACATATGGCCTCGTGGGGGTGGAATCCAAGCCACTGGTCCCATGGGCAGATCTCTCACCCCTACCCCAGTCAGGTTCTGCTTTGGAGAAATGGGGTCGGTTTGACAAGACAGCACAGGCAAGGGAATGCAGGCACTAATGGGAAGAAGCTGATGAATACTTACCACTGGCGTCAGGGCACAGAAGGAAAAGCTAGAGGCTGGAGCCAGCCAACTGGGCACTAACTCCACAGCTGTGACTTGCATGTCTTGCAACTGGCGCAAGGATGTGCCATTTAAATGCTCAGGGATATAAGGACATTCAACTTCCAGTCCTCTCCTCAGTCAGGCCCCTACCTGTGTGGCCTCAGCCAAGGCCCCCACTACTTGGTGGCCATGACACAGACTCCCAGCACTCTTTGCGAACACTGCTGCATCATGCAAGGGAGAATTCTTTTTCTAGAAGGGGCAGGAAAGGAAGAGAGGCCCACATGCTTCTCCCACCCCAGGAGCCAGGAAACGTCGTCGCCTGGCGCGCTCCCCACTCTGCAGATGGGCTGGTCATAGCATCCGAGAGGCTGTCATGGTGACGAAGTCCTCGAAGCTGAGCCGAACGCTGCCCTGCACAGCTGTGTCCTTCTCCCGGAAGGCCTCGGTCAGCACCTGCAGCTGGGTGCAGACCTGGATGAAGCGATCCAGCTGCATGGCGGGATTGGCGGAGCGCGGGCAGTAGCGGGAGACCAGGAGCTGGGTGAACTGGGGGCTCAGGTTGTAGCCCATCTGGGACAGAGCTGGAGAGGAGGGGCACACAGAGCAGACACAAAAACCTGCCGTGAGCACTGCCATCCATCAGCCCCACAGAGCACAGCAGTTCAGGGGCCTTGAGGGGACCGGCACCAAGGCGAAAACGGGACAGACGCCCGAGATGGCAGGAGCACAGCAGGAGCTCTGGGTGCTCCCCTGAGCTGGAAGGCCCCCATCGCTTGCTCTCAATGTCTCTACTGTGTTTAGCTAAGGGCCCGCAGGGGCCCAGAGTGACACCAGTCTGTACATGCTCATCTCTGACTTGTCTGTATTACAGACGGAAGCCTGAGCCCCCCTGCTTCAAGCCGACAGACATCGGAGGCAGCTCAGCTGAGGCTATGAGGGCCTGCTCTGGAGTTAAGACAGCCCCTCTGCAAGTAGTTTATTAACCTTGCTAATCCTCTGTCTTACCATCTCTAAAATAGGGATAATACTTACCTTGTAGGTTCTAGTAAGGATTAAAGGAGGTGATCATGCAAAGGACTTGGCATACTGCCTGGTACATAATAAACACTCAGAATAAGTGTTATTTGCTAAAAGTAATAGAATCACCCCATCTCCCCCAGGTGGGGCTGCAGGGCAGTTCCCAGGTCGCAGCCTCCACGCTGCTCCCCACGTCCCCCATCCCAGCTGGGGTGCTCCCTTCCTCCTCTCCGTATAATCTACCCGCTCAGGCTACTATCTCGGCTCCCCTTTTGCCATGTGGCCCTTGGGCAAGTTTCCTAGACTAAGCCTCAGTTTGCTCATCTGTAAAAGGGTAATAATAAGAGATCCTTCATTTAAGGGTGGGGAATAAGAAACAGTACCTATCACATGCAGAGACAGAATGATGTAACACAGGAGAAAAACTTACTCCAGTGCCTGGCCCTTAGCAAAGACTCAATAAGTACTAGCTTTCCTGTGATGATATCACCCTTACAAATATCCATCACCAGATCATCACCTGGCAACAGGGTAGGTGCTCAAGACAAATCTCCTCCTTTCTCTTCCACCAGGGCACTCCCCTCTCCCCCCGGCCTCCAAGCTCCTCGGTCTGAGTGAAATCCATGGCCAGGGCGATGGGCTGGGTTCTCTGGGGAACGCTTTCTCCCTCTCAGCCAGCAAAGCTCCCTGTCCAGTTCCCATCAACCACACTAACCAACTGTCCTCTAGAGTCAGACCTGGAACCAGACCTGGAGCTGTGACCTCATCATCTTACCCAACTACGTTTAGAGTACTCTGGGAAGGAAACTGCCTTCCAGCAGAGCCAGCAACAGAAGCCATCTTTCTGAGCCCCTCTACAGGGCTCTTTTCATTCTGCATGCTAGAAACTCAAGAGGAAAGAGCCACACAAGCCACACATACCAGCCTTACAGTGCCCTGGGCTGCTGAGTTTCCACCCCCAAGGCTCCCTGCCGGCTGGATCTGTCTGACCCAGGAATTTCATTGTCCGAATCCAGCCCTGCTCATGTCCTTGCCCGGGATTTGGCTCACTGTCCAGCCAGGTCACAGACGGGGTGGGGAGGGGGCCTGTGCTGAGGGCAGCGTTTTGGAGTGCAGTTGGACATGAGGTGGTCAGGAGGCAGAGAGCACGCCCTGCTCTGCCCTAGGGAGTAAAGAGAAAGGCCCACGGTGCCTGCGCACCAGCCCCGCCGGGCTCTCACCTTGCTGCAGCTCTGTGTGGCTAATGGAGCCCGAGCGGTCCCGGTCATACTGCTGGAAGAGGCTCTTCCACTGCTGGGTGAGCTTCCACAGGGCGGAGAAGCCGCAGACGTCGATGCGGCCTGGCGTGGTCTTGTCAAACATGTCTCGGGGGGAAATGGAAAGAAGGCTTCAAGACTAAGGGCCCAGGGTCCTCAGGTACCACTCAGGCAGCCTGTCCCCCCAGGCTGGGGTAGGAGACTCCACAGAACCACAGGCCCGAGGCCCAGATGCCAGCACCCAAGATGCACCTTCATCAAGCGCTGTACCAGCCCCATCCCTGCCAGAACTGCATCGTCTCCACAGGCTTGGGGGCTGACCCCCTCCCTGCCATCACCCACCAGGACAAGTAGTCCCATCCTGCAGAACGAGAAACCGAGATGGCCTATGACTCAGCCATGTCTAGAACTTGAGAAAAGATCTAAGGAAAAGAGCTCTCAGTTTAAGGGATATCTCATCGTGAACCCAGTTTCCTGCTTGAAATCTTCCCTGGCTGAAACAATTCTCCTCAGAATGGCCTTCCATTTGCCTCCCGTCAGACAGGAGGTGGCTCGACCCCAGCTTGAGCCCATGGGGAAGGGCTAGGACTCACTTATCATCATAAGGCACGTCTCGTCATTGAACGAGGACCAGTTGGAGTTGACCAGGGCCTGCTTCAGCTCCTTGATGGAGATGTAGCCACTGTGATCAGAGTCCACTGACTGGAACCAGGAGTAAGCCTCGGGATCCACATTGGGAGGGACGCCACCTGCAGGAAGGGGTGCCAACCAGGACAGTCAGACACAGGACTCAAGACCAATCCGCAGAAATGCTGGGAAGGGCCAGCCTCGGCACCTCCCTGGCTACAGGTTTTCCCTTCTCTGAAAGCCTTACAGGTCTGTCTGCCCCCTCCCTGCCTTCCATCAAGACAACATCCTTCCTCTAACCGAAGAGGACCTTCTGTGTAAATGCACTGAATTCTACTCCACAAATCCTTCAGGCTTTTCCTATAGTGCTCCAGCCACTCTTCTATTTGATTCTAAGTTTCTAAGAAACAGGGACTCATCTGTCAGATTAAGAATCTTCTGAGAAGGTGGACCCAAAACTGTTTGCTGAGCACCTAACATGCATGGCCCAGAGACAAGCATCTTGAGCATCAGGCAGCAGGGAGTTCTCTGTGGTGGGAACCAGGTCTGGCCCATCTCTGACTGCCCTGGCACCATGAGGGCAGGTGTATCCTATCCGGACCTACCAGAGTGTGGGTGGCCGCTGTTCCTCCCTCCCCATGGCCTCCAGAGGTCCTCATCTGTGAACCTCCCCGCGGACATCTCCGACACCTCATCCCACACATCCGAAGAGCAGCCCAAAGCTGGCAGTTCCACACACAGCTATCAACTCTTCCCTGTTCCTACTGCACCTGCCCTGATTCAGACCCCTCTCACCTGACTGTGAAACCGAATCCCCCATATGGCAACTCTCCACCACCCAGCACTTGTAGCTGAGCAACCTTTGTAAAATCCCACTCTGTTCTCACCAGTTTCCCCCTCCTCAACTCAAAACTCCTCCGAGGCGCCTCACTGCCTACAATGAAGCCCAGCGCCCCTAAAACAGCATTCCAGTCTCCCCACCACGTGGTCCACCCCGTCTACCTGTCAGTCTGTCTCCCCACCCTGTTGTGCCAGCCTAGCTGCAGTAAGGCCCTTGCTCCTCCCCAGAGCTGCCCAGCCCCTCCGCGGAGCCCTGACACGCTGGGTTCTCTCTGCTTCGCGTCCCCTTCTCCCTCATCTCTTTGCATCCGTTTCCCATCCACACTTCAAAACTCAAAAGAAGATGCTGCTCCTTCCATAAAGCCTTTCTTCTTCTTCCATTCCTGGACGAACCTTCTTCCTCTCTCCTTTGTACCCCTTCACCCTATAGCCCTGATCACTCTTCTGTGTACATGTTTTTCCCAACTTCTTCCAGGTTATACTTGGAGCAGCTTGTGGGCAGGATCCAAGCCTAACTCATCTCTGAATCCCCAGGGGCTCGGTAGGACACAGAAGAGGGAGGTGCTCAGCCCCTGCCAGAGGCGGCTCCTGGTCAAGCCTCAGCTCTCCCGGGTGCGGCCTCGGCTAAGCTCTTAACGTTCTCTGTGTTTCGGTTTCTTATCTGTGAAATGAGGACACAACAGCATCTACTTCATAAGGTTACTGTGACGATATAATGAATCCACGAAAGCCCTTGGATCAGCACCTGGCACCGTCTAAGTCCTGTGTAACTGCTGATTATTAGTGTTGCTGTCGGCGTTCAAACGGCTTTGGGTGTCTGCGAGCTTTGTGCGTATGTCAGAAGATGCAAGAAAGGATCATTCATTTGGAAAGGAGACTGCAGGGTGGGCTAGGGGTGAGGGGAGAGGGTGGCAGATGAAAGCGGAGAAGCACAGAAGACTGTCTTGGGAAAAAGCCAGAGTACTGGTAACCCTGCTGAGTTGACTGGCCCCAAAAAGGGCTCGTTGGCACAAGGCGGTATCAGAGACTGCGCAGAAACCCCCGCCCAGGCCCCAAGGCGAGGCTGGAAGGAAAGATTGGCCTGACTGAGGGACTAGGCTGCCCTCCTCGGGTGGGAAATCCCGACAGGCCCCACCCTCTTTCCTAAAAAAACAGCTGCTGTGCCAGACGCGGAGGAGGCCATAGGCAGGGGCGAAGAGTCTCTGGAACACACGGTCTCTGCAATCAGCAGAGAAGAGCTCAGCCTCTGGAAGCAAAGAGCTCTGATCCTTACTAGCTTGTGTGACTTTAGAGAAACCATTCCATTCTCTCAGTACTAATTCCTCCATTTCTAAATTGGACCTACTTCCCAGGGTTTCTCTGATGACTAAGTGACATAATGGCAAAAGAAAATTTTTGCAATGGGCCTGGAATGTGTGCAGTCAAATTTTCACAGAGGAAGGGCTTTTAAAATTGGGTCTGAAAGGGTGACCAAAGAGTTGCAATGGGGAAAAGAAAAGCCATGTGGCAAAGGCACAGAGTGTGTTCAGAGCACTCCACGGGGTCTTGGGTTGGTGGGAGGGAGGGGTAATGGCAGGTGAGGAGCTGGAGAGGCCCTTTGGGAGTCGAGTGCCCCTAGGATCTCCCCTGTGGGCAGTGCGGGCAACGTTAAGGGCCAAACCTCTCTGGCAGAGCACGGTGCTCAACTTTTAGACTCTGGATTCAGCAGGGCTAAGGCAGGCCCTCCAGTGCATGTGATATAAGGATCATGCTTCAAGAAGCACTGCTCCAGGGGTTCACAGGCGGCACTGCGGGGGACAGGATGGTGGTTGGGAGACAGGCAGCTGCAGAGGGTGAGCAGTTAATAGTCTGAAGCACATTTCTCCTCTCCTCTGCAGCCCCAGAAAGTATCTCTGGCCTCAGGCCCTGGAGGAGTGAGCTTCACAGCCAGGGGTTCCATTCCCCTGCTGAGACCTCATGCAGGCTCAGAAACAAAATTTTAGCAGGAGGAAATCCACCAGGAAGCTGCTGAGCTGAAAGCAAATAGCCAGCAGCTCCAGCTCTGACAAGATAAATGCCACTGGCTCCCAGTGTTTAGAGCCCCCAAGGTCCGAGCCTCTCCCTCGGCCACCTGCCGCTCTGTATACTAAGACGCTGCAGTTTCCCTGCAGCACCGCTCCCCGGAGGCCCTTCAGGTGCAGCAGAGTGGCTCCAGGCTGCCTCACTGCCAGAGCGGGCTCCTCGGAACAAGGATGCTGTGAACAGGCTCACTGGATGAGTTTGGGAGGGCGCAGGGGTCTGGGCACTCACCTTTCCTGACAGCCGGTCTGAGACCACTCAGGAGTCTTCACTGAGCCTGAAGCCCCCACCTAAGCTTCTCCACATCCACTGAGTTGCCAAGCCCCCTCCCCAGGCCCCATTTGTCCAGCAGCTCACCTTTACTGCCTCTGCTCTTTATCCTTCCCCATCTCATCTCATCACCCCCCGCCTGTCTTGGCATCCTGCAGTGGGACAGCCCTTGTCACGTCTGCTGTCACAGTAAATGCTCAATACCTCTTTGCTGAGAATGTTCCAGAACAAGCCCTCTAACAGAACACTGTTTAGTAAGCCCCTCCATGTGCCAGACACTGTGCCCAGTGTTTACCTGCAACTTCTCACTTAATCCTTATTAACGATCCTGTGAAGCAGTGATACTTACCCATTTTACAGATGTGGCTACTGAGGCTTAAAGAGATGAAGTAATGTGGTCAGATCAGTAAGTGATCTTATCTCAAAAGCCCAAGCTTTCAGCAATTAGGCTACCGTGCCTTTCTGCGTATAAGCAGTCAGCCTCCCTTACACAGAAAAGGGGTTCCTTCCCACAGCAGATGGTACTGCTGTCTCCAATGACTGGCTAATCTACTCCTTCCCCCACTTCTGGCAAGAGCATGGTACATCCTCTCCACTGCCCAGGGGCTGCAGAGCCCCCTCTAATGAGAGAAAGATCCACTCCCATCCTACTGATGTCAGGCTTGAACCAGGGGATGTGATAAACCTGAGTGGAAGAGATATAACGTCCTTCAGAGCAGAAGCTTTAGGAGGCACTGTGCATTCCTCCTAGCTCTCCTGCTCTTTTCGCCTGTCACAGAAACAGCATACCCCAAATGGGGGCTGCGCCTCCAGCCGAGATCCTGGAAAGAAAAGACACGTGGAGCAGAACCTCAGCAGCCAAGCCTGCAGCTGTCGACGTGTAAGCAAGAGTAAATAAGTGTGAGCGAGGAACAGAAATAAACGTTTGTTGCTGTAAGCCAGAGATTTCAGAATTGTTGTCACCACAGCAAAGCTAATTAACAGACTTCTCATTCTGCTAATGCAAGCAAAGCTAGAGACAAGATGCTTAGAAGCCAGAGAGCAGGCTGCCTGTGCATTCACAAGAAGGGCATACAGGGCCCTGGATAACTCGGAACAAGGCTCAAGGCAGCTGGAGTCCAAGACCCCTACTTACCTGGAGGAGGTGGCCCCTGTCCATAAGGTCCGGCACCGAAGGAATTTGGAGGTGGTGTACCATAGGGGCCCCCTGGGGCTGCGCCACCATAGGGTCCTCCTGGAGTTCCAGAAGGGAGCCCCCCAGGGTGGGGGTGTCCATAGGGTCCTCCACCAGCTGGTGGTCCGTAAGGCCCTCCAGGGGCAGGACCTCCTCCATATCCGCCACCAGGGGGTACCCCGCTCCCATACTGCCCTCCACCGTGGGGGGGTCCGGGGTAGTAGCTACCCGGAGGGGCTCCGGGTGCTTGTCCCCCAGCTCCTGGGCAGCCCTGCAAGAAGAGAAGACATCGGTCAGAAGGACAGGGCCAGAAACTAGCCACGGCACGGCAGGCTACAGTTACAAAGCCCTGCCATGGCCTTTCTTTTAACTGATCCTACAGGCTGGGCTGGACTCATGATCCCATGGTTCAGATGGGGAACCTGCGGCGTCCAGAAGACATTCAGCTTACCCAGTCACACTGCCCATGACCTGCAGAGGCAGGGCTGGAAACCTGCTCTCCTGGCTGCCCTGGAAACCTGCCCTTCCCTGCCCACTAAGGGGCTCCACAAGGGCTGGTATCCTGACTGGTTTGCCACTTTATCCCCACCCCCAGGGCAGAATGGATGCTCCGTGAGTATTGACTGTATCAGTGAGCAGGCAAATGAATCAAACTGAATTCAAAATCCACACTCCATGGTACCCCCACCTCTACTTGCAGAATTCCCAGCCAAACGCGATCTCCAGTAATGCCCCTGACCCTCCCAGTCACCAATGGTGCACGGTGCATGGATTCACCCAGAGCACGTCTTCCTTACTGGACTCTAGCTCATGATGCAAAAACATTTCCCCGGACTCACCCACGGCTCTGTGAGACAGGCAGGCAAGACCCTATTCCTAAAGCAATACAGGACAACGGCTAGGAGTGAAAAAGACCAGTTCAAGTTGGGGTTCTGCCATTTCCTAACTGGTCCAATGACTTAGCCTCTCTAAACCTCAATATTCTTTGCTTTTAAAGTGCCGGCCTACCAATTAGTATGAGAATGAAATGAGGCCTATCACGTGAAGAGTTCTGACAGAGACCCTAGTACAAAGCACTCAATACACATTAACTATTAGTATTAGCGCTCCCCTATGGAGAAGGAAACTCAAGTCCAGAAAAATCACACAAAACCGCTTGGAAGGGCTGGGGCCAGAATGCAGGTTTCCTGGCTGCTAAGCCCGGGCCATGGGCACAGTAGAGCCTGCATGGGAGCACTCCCGCTCTTGTTCGTGTCCCTACGCCACTAGCCAGGGATCCCTGAGACTCAGAGCGTTAGGCTCCATCTCCCTAACAGGCCGGCCAAAGGCCGAGTGGAGGACAGCCAAAGGCTGAGTGGAGGACAGCCAAGGCCTCGGCAGGTGGGCTGAGGTCAAGGGCACAGAGGGCAACTGGGCCTAGCTCCAAAAATTGAGGATGCTGCCATCCAGACAAGTCCTAGACCAACCGCCAGTGTGAACTTGGACTTTCTCTTTTAATTGTGTTTGATGGCTTCCTGGACACTTACCTTCAAGGCCAAGGCCAAATTCACACTTGATCTAAAGAGGGACTGCCTGCTCAAGGAAGAGAAGCTTCTTGAGGAAGGGTGGGTGGCAGGTCCTTCCCCACTCAGCATCGTGGACGCTCTTCTGCCCTGGAAGCTGCCCAGAGCTCATGGCAAGCCTCCTTCACAGATAATGAAGCCACAGGCCAATCTCAGTTCCATACTCTGCTCCCATCAGCTGACTCCATGACCATGTGCCAGTGGCTTAATCTCTCTAAGCCTGTTCTCTCACAAGCAAAATACATAATAATCCCTTCCTCACTGAATTGTTCCGCAGATTACAAGAAATGTATACAGCTTTTGTTAAATTTTAGCTAAAGAACCTTTGGATAAATACAAATCCAAAAACTCACAAGAGAAAGCTGCTGTGGTTGGAGGTGGCGATTCTGGAGCCTCAATGAGGCAGGCTCGCAAGCCCTCCCTCGCAAGCTTGTGAGTGAGCCCCTGCAGAACCCTCCCAGTGATTCAAAAGGCAGTTTGAAAAGCACTAATACAAGACAAACAGTTCTTACAACAGTGTCTGGCATAAATCATAGTTGCTATTGTTATATTAATTATTATTATTACTATCAGCAAAGCCCTGAACCAGGTAAACTCTGGCGTGGGAGGCGGGGGGGGGGGGGCGAGGGGGTGCAGGGGGCGCAGTGCAGTATATAAAGGAGAGGGAAATGTTCGAAGGAGCACGGAAACACTCTCTGTAACATTTAACAAAGCAGCATAAGGAAAGAGCTGTTTAAAACGGACACATGAGCCAGGTGCCATGGGACCAACAAAGAATAAAAGAAGGGGGATTTCCCAGTGGTCCAGAGCTTTAGAATCTGCCTGCCAATACAAGGGACCCAGCTTCGATCCCTGGTCCTGGAAGATTCCACGTGCCTCAGGGCAACTAAGCCTGTGCAGCACAACTACTGAAGCCCGTGCGTCCTTGAGCTTGTGTTCTGCAAAAGAAGCCGCCTCAGTGGGGAACCTGCGCACCTCGAGGAAGAGTAGCTCCCATTATCCACAACTAGAGAAAGCCCACGTGCAGCTACAAACACCTAGCACAACCAAAAATAAACAGATAAATTTTTAAAAGATTTCCAATGGAGTTGGAGAGATGCGCAGGGAACCTCTTCAATCCATTCCCTCCAGTTCACAGACAAGAAACTAAGGCCAGGTGAGGGGAAGGGACTGGTTCAAGAAACACTGATGTGGAGGAGCACGAACCTCCTCCAAGAAAGACAAGACCACTCCTTGTTGACACCCTAGCCCAATGACTCCCACTACCTCCTGCGACAGTGCTCTTTCCTTAAGCAATAGGGCACAGGATTCCAGGGTAGGCTAGAAGAGGGGAAAGGACTCTACAGAGGCTGTGCAAACCAAAGAACAGGCTGGACAAGAAGCCAGGGTGTCGCTGCTCCCAAGAACTCCTGTGAGCAAAGCCGTAAACTGTTCCTGGCTGAGGACACCTGAGGCATAGTCCTTACAATCAAGCGAGGGCTGTCCCAGCAGGGCTTCTGACCTGGTGCTATCACAATCCAGGGGGCTGATGGCAACTAAACTCTTTCCTTTCTGCCCTGCATTAAAGCCCTCAGGTGTACAGTTTACAAAGCACTTTCACATACACACATAAACACTACTGGCAAAATCCCACCAACAATCCTTTAACAGAAAAAAAGGACGGTGTTAGAAGGCCTATTTTCAGAAACTGAGGGGGACAACTGTTAAAAGACTTCATTCACTCAGAGCAGTAATGTTGTGTTAGCTTGTGCTAGACAAAACAGGGCCTGGCCTTGCGGAGCACGGGGTAACTGTGATACAATCCAATCAATGACATCAGAAAAATCGACTTAAATGCTATTCAGAGGCATGAGTAGAGGAATTGGTTCCATTTGTCAAACGATAAATAAGCAATCAAAGGAACACATGCAGGCAGGGGCTCAAGGAAGGCTTCCTGGAGGAGGCAGTCTGGCGCACAGGAACTCTCCAAAAGGAAACTGGACATCCCAGACAGAAGCGAGAAGAAAGACAAAGGCACAGGCCTGAGGGCGAGCGTGGAGTGGCCAGGGAGCGGGCTAACAGCCAGAGGCAGGGCCAAGAAGGCAGCGTGAACTCAGAAAGGCAGGCTCTTTCCGTGCTCCTCGTCCCAGCACCTGTCCTGCTGCATTTCGGTAGCTGGTGCGGGGCCGCATCTTAGAAGAATTTCTCTCTGTCACACAACAGTGAGCTCCCTGGGGGCACACGCTGGGCCTCATTCATCACAGCACCCCAGTGTCCAGCACAGTGCCTGGCACCCACCGGCAAGCCTCCGTAAAAACGTGAACAAAAGAATATCACTCAGAAGATGTGGAGCTTTATGCCAGGGGAAACGGAGTGCCATAGGAGGGTTTCCAACAGGGAAGAAACGTGATCAGAGCCTTGTTTAGAGAACTAAGCAGCAGAGGGTGTGGAGGATGAGCTTGCGGGGGAGGAAGCAGCCAAGGTGCCGGACAAGCAGAACCTGAACCAGACAGCAGGCTCAGAACAGGATGGATTCTGCAGCTATTTCAGAGATAGACTAGACATGACTTGGCAACTAATTAGATTAGGGAAGCAATGGAAGGAGGAGTGAAGAAGGGGAAGTGTTTAGGATGACTCAGGTTTCTGGTCTGCACCATAAGATGAAGAAAGTAAAACCACCAGAATCCAGGCTGGCGAAGACGGTTCCCAGGGTCACTGAGTTATTAGTAAAGGTCAGAACCAGAAATGAAACAGGAGTGAGAGTCCTTGACTCCACGTTCTTTTATACTACTCCATGCTACTTGCCAGCCCCTTTAAGAGGTTTTTCCAAGAGCATTTCATGCTGATAATAAACATGAGATTAAAAAAAAAAAGAAAAAAAAGACAGGAAAAGTTCAGTAACCACGGCTTCCAAAACATTACAGAAAACTAACCCTTTGTTGTTATTATTATTTTTCAGTTGCTAAGTCATGTCCAACTCTTTGTGACCCCACGGACTGCAGTGCACCAGGCCTCCCTGTCCTTCACTGTCCCCTGGAGCTTGCTCAAACTCATGTCCATTGAGTCCTCTGTTGCCCCCTTTTCCTCCTGCCCTCAATCTTTCCCAGCATCAAGGTCTTTTCCAAACTAATCCTATCTCTTTACTGACTGTAAGTAAAATACATTTGATAAGTTTGTATGGGGGCAGGGAGCAATTAACATTTTATTAAGGCTCTCACTGATCCTCTGTCCTATGAGGTAAGGGCTATGATCCCTATTTCACAGATGAGAAAATTAAGGACCAGAAAGTTTAATCACGTGCCTGGGAGGGCACAGCTAGAAATAGTGAAATTTAAAACAGGATCTGCATGACTCCACCCACTCGACCCTCTTCTTTTTTTTTTTTTTTTTTTAATTTTTTTAAATTAATTTTATTTTATTTTTAAACTTTACATAATTGTATTAGTTTTGCCAAACTAATTAGACCCTCTTCTAAGTAAGTGTTCACGATAAATGGGTGAGAGTCTACCACACGCCAGTGGCAGGGACTGTCCAAAATATATGTGTCAAATATAACAGGTCTCTACAGTGGGCAGGGTTGAAGGGGGAAAGGTTGGATTAGGTGATCTTTCAGAGGCTTCAAGCCCAGAAATCAGGGAGACTCAGAAGAATTTTATCCTGTTTTCACTCCAGCACTTAGACCCAATTCAAGAGCCACAGTATTCTAAGAGACCTCAGAGACCTTCTGGTCCAACCTTTCAATCAATGATGGAATCTCTGTAGCACCATCTGGAATCTCTGCTTACATTCCTGCAAGTGGTGGGGAGCTCGTACATGCAAAGTCACTTCAGTTGTGTTCGACTCTTCATGACCCTATGGACTGTAACATGCCAGGCTCCTCTGTCCATGCGATTCTCCAGGCAAGGATACTGGAGTGGGTTGCCATGCCCTCCTCCAGGGGATCTTCTCAATCCAGGGATCAAACCCACGTCTCCTGCATCACAGGCAGATTCTTTACCATTGAGTCATCAAAGAAGCCCCAATGGGGAGCTCACCCCCTCTTAAATAACCCACTCAGAAAGTCCTACACTTTGCTTTGGCTTTGAGAGCTCATTCTTCTACCCTGAAGATGCTAGTAAAGCTCAGAGGTGTCAAAGGTTGTCCATGCTGAAGCTGACGAGGAAGAGTCAGCTGTGTTGCAAAGACAAGCCTGTGCTCTGGAGCTACCCCCAGCCTGCTGCAGGAGGCTAGAGCCCATTCTAAGGGGTTAAACAGTCACAAGATTACAGAAGGAGTGGTTTGGGCATTCACCAGCAGAACGTCCTAAAATATTTAAAGGCTAGAAGCCTGCAGCCAATAAACAGCGAGCCAAGAATTGTCCCAAGACTTCAATTACCACCTCTGTGCTGACACTCTAAAATCTTTCTCTCCAGCTTCATCTCTTGTGAGCTGCAGACCTTCCTATCCAACAGCCTCCTGACGTTCCATCCAAATCTGCTCCTCCCTGTGTGCCCATGGCAGTGAAGGGACATGCTGGTGCACCCCCTGAGGCCTC
Source organism: Bos grunniens (assembly GCF_055505025.1). Taxonomy (NCBI): domain Eukaryota; kingdom Metazoa; phylum Chordata; class Mammalia; order Artiodactyla; family Bovidae; genus Bos; species Bos grunniens. Next base: position 14,951,940 of record NC_141166.1, read on the forward strand.
CTCTTTCTTCTCTGTCCCTCAATTAGGTGCCAAGTTTCCTCACTTCTGCCTCCCAGCTCCATGTTCACCAGGCCACTGTTCTCTCACCTAGATAACTTTTTTTCTGGACAGGAAAGTAGGATTTATTGGTGGGCGTGAATAAGGAGGGGTCAGCGCCAAGGCTCTCATGAATGCAGGGCACATCACCTGTCCAGAGGACCACGATTAGGGATGTATCTGACCCCACAGCCATCTGGGTGAGCCACTTTTCTGCCACTATGTTTTCAAATTTGTCCTCATTAAACTTAAGTAAATGCCCACTTCTTGGGGATGGGGACCTTCTGGTGGCCAGAGAACTTGAACTTGGCCCTGCAGAGGGCTTCAGTCACATGCTCCTTGTTCTACGGCTTGGTGCGGATGGACAGTATGACTTGGCCAGTGTACCTGGCCACTCTCCCCTGGCGCTTTCTAAAGGCACTGCACATAACCTGCTTGGAGTCTAGATTAGGGACAGCATGCCAGTCAAGAATGTCCACTGGAAAAGGCTGTCTCCAAGGTCCCTTACGGCAACAGGCTGTATATACCTCAGAGGAGGCTGCTGTTTGCAGCCACGGCACACTGGGCCCCCACAGTGGAAAGAGCACAGTTGGCTTAATCTGCTGCAAATCATCTAGATTACTTCAATAGCTTTGAAACTGGTCTCCCTGCTTCAACCCATCCTGACAGTGCCCTCCGGGAACAGCTTCAAAACACAAATGGGATAAAACTCTTTAGGAGATCCCTCACAAGTCCACCCTCCTCAAAAAGGAACATAAGGCCCTTTAAGATCTAGTCCTTGCTTAGCTTTCTGGTCTCATTTCTTACCATTTCCCCCTCTTCTTCATTTCCCCCTCTTCTTCACTACAACTAGACTGATCTCCTTACATTCTTCCACAATACTGGGCTCTTGCTTCCTGGTCTTTGTGAACACTATTCTCTCCACAGGAATACTTTCTTCATGCAGCCAACTCCTACCGGATATTCGGTTTTTGGCTTAAACGTCATCTCCTTTAAGAAGCCTTCCTTCCCTCAAGACTGAGTTAGGGACCTCTCCTGTGCAGGCCTGATTCTTACTCCCCTTTAATACTCGTCACGCTGATTCTACAATCTACGTGTCTGAATCACTCTTCCACCTGAGTATTTACTACATGCCAAAACACTGCATCACGCACTTAACGTGGATTATCTCGTTTAATTTTTACAGTAACTCTTGAGGTAGGTATGCCTATGATCCCATTTATAAAAAGGGGAATATCAAGCCTCAGACTTTGGTGGGAAATTTCTGCAAGGAAATGGCAGTGGAGGGGTTTCAAGCCAAATCTCTCTGGTCTCAGAGACCAAGCTCTTATGCGCTGAAATCCATTAGGCTGGCTCCCTGACACGACCAAAGGGTACTTGAGTTTTACTTCTCCAACACGCAGTCCATGCTTGAGGACCCCCCAGGCAGGAGGCAGTGGAAAGTTACAGGAATTCTGATTCCTAACAGGAGGCTGGAATCCTCCAGGGCTACATACTGGGTGGAGGACAGGCAGTACTAATTTTTTGGATGCTTTCAAACAACTCACTTCCTTTCTTGCAACACTGTGGACCAGGAGTTGGATAGGAGGAACAAAGGTATGGTGAGGGAAAAGCATTTCTTCTTCTACTTGAGGCACACTTCTCTCTGTGCTCCTCCTCACTGTCTCACTGAGCATAAGGCCAGGCAGCACGGCATGTAACCGCGATCACAGCAGCAAGGGGGCTCCCGCCACACGCTAGCACACACTGCATGTTAGCAATGCACCAAGTGCCCACAGGCTTCACCATATTTCATCCTCTTTTCAGGCCTATGAAATGTTATTCCTCCCTCTTTACAAGTAAGGAAACTGAGACCCAGAGTCCTTAGATGATTTGTCCAAAGGGGTATAAATATTAAATAGCAGAATTAGGATTCTAGCCCAATTCGGTCTAACCTGGAACTTCAGGCCCCTAATTTCTATGTCACTGCTTCTAGGATGCATACCAGTGATCTCCAAAAGCTTATTAAAATGCAGACGCTTGGGCCTTTTCTGGGTACAGAACAGGTCTGAGGTGGAAATCTAAACCGTGCTTTTTTAACAAGCTCCTAGGGGATTCTGATGCAGGCCACCCACCGAGAAACAATGCACCACGGCCATGTTTTCCCAAACTATATTCCTCAGGAATAATACTAGTGTCACCAAAAAATGACCAGACTCAAAACAGGGGAGGGGGAGTTTCCCATGCTTAAGTAAGTTTAAGAAACATGTTGATGTATGGCAAAACCAATACAATATTGTAATTAGCCTCTGCTGCTGCTGCTAAGTCGCTTCAGTCATGTCCGACCCTGTGCGACCCCATAGACGGAAGCCCACCAGGCTCCCCCGTCCCTGGGATTCTCCAGGCAAGAACACTGGAGTGGGTTGCCATTTCCTTCTCCTATACATGACAGTGAAAAGTGAAAGTGAAGTCACTTAGTTGTGTCCGACTCTTCACGACTCCATGGACTGCAGCCTACCAGGCTCCTCCATCCATGGGATTTTCCAGGCAAGAGTACTGGAGTGGGGTGCCATTGCCTTCTCCAAATTAGCCTCTAATTAAAATTAAAAAAAAAAAGAAACACTGCATACTCTGTCCCTCTCTGGCAAATATACAATGTTTATTAACAAATTAAGAATTCTGAGACGCTTTGTGATGAAACACGTACTATATTTAACAGAGTATTTCCCAAACTTATTTATCCATACCCCCTTATTAGCAATACATATTAACATCTCACAAGCCTCACCAAATGGAACCGAGCTTGGTTATACTTCCTCCTAACCTAAGCCCCAGCAGGCCTCTCTTTCCTACCTCTGCTAAGTATGCAACAAAAGTTCTAAGTTCTAGCACAGATGCTCCCTCACTTGCTATGTGCAACCATGGGCAAGCCACTTAACCTCTTTGGGCTCTTTCCAGAGTTATAAGTTGAATCAATTATTCCTGCAAGCCTGCTTACAGTGCCTTCACGATTGAGAATATGGATGTCCAAATACTGTGTACATGGCTGCACTGCCTAAGAGGGCTCTTGCCACATCTGTCGGTATGTGGTTACACACAGCGCTTAGTAATAGCCCATGTGACCGTTTGCCAATTTTTCCTGCATGGGTTTTATCTCCTAAATTAGTGTGATCTTGGGCAACTCAGGAACCCTCTCTGAGCTTCAGTTTCCTCCTTTTAAAATGAAGGAACTTGGTACTTCTCAGGTGGCCCACCAGTTAGGACTCTGCACTCCCAACGCAGGGGGTCCAGGTTCCATCCTTGGTCGGGGAACTTGATCCCACATGCGGGAACTAAGACCTGAGGCAGCCAAATAAATGACATTTAAAAGTAAATTAATAAAACGAAGGAACTCTTTTGAGGGCTCTTCCAGCACTGACCTAGGAATCTAGGAAAAATCAAAATACTAAAAGGTAACACCCGTTACACTCTTAGTTGTACCAAAGGTTTTACGAGCATCACTTCATTATTCTTCATAACAGCTCTATGAAATAGACTCTATTATGTGGCCCTATTTTACCGAGGAGGAAACTTCAACTCAGAAAGGCAAAAGTACCTTGTTTAAGGGCTCTAAACTAAGTGATGGAGCCAAGATGTGAACCTTCCTCCACACCAAACTGCACTTGATCACTCAACCATTCTGTCATTCAACAACGTATTCTGGCCACAGAATCACTTTGCTGTGGCGTTCTTGGCTGGATCAAGGTGCGCTGGGGAAGAGGCATTTGCTGACAGCTCCGGGTTCTGCTGCCTAACGACTTCAAATAAATTCCATGTCTTCTTGGGTTTTACTTTTTCTATGTGTGAAACGAAGGTACTGGACTAAATCAGTGGCCAGACAAAGCTCACTTGGGCAGTCTGCTAAAACCACAGATTCTCCTGATTGTTCAGATGCAGTACGTCAGAGGTGTATTTTTATCGACTCCCCAAAAGATACCGACAGAACCAGTGCTCTAAACGTTCTGCTGGCGTTGACGACCCCGTTTGCGGGCCCCAGTGGAGTCCTGGGAGAGTTGTGGGGCCCAGGCCAAGCGCAGTCTGATTCTGGGGTTCAAGAGCCCCAAATCTTCCCACGTCAAAGGGGGCGCGACACGACCTCCCAGACGTGCATGCCTACGTGACGTGAGCCAGGCGCGACCGACCATCCCTTTTCCCTTCGCTCCTGAGCAACCTCGCGGAAGACAACCTCAGCTTGGGAAAGGCGCGGAGGAGGCGGGGAGAAAGCGAAGCAGGGGGTTTCGGGCAGGACTTAGCGAGGGCCCTACTTGAATTCACCCGCCCCTCACACTCACCTGCCCGTAAGGATAGCTGGCCATGGCGACTCTGACGTCACACGTCCGCGAGGGGCGGAGCTTCCAGGAGTCAACCCTGCCTTCTCTTGGGCTTGGGGGCGGGCACTATTCTGATTGGATGTATGAGACTGTCCATCCTGGACGCATGGGTCGACGGAACTGACGCTCTAGGGCGGAGGTTTGGTGCCTCCTAGAGAGAGGCCAAAGGAGCTAAGGGTCAGGAGACCGATTCCGGAAAACTTAATTGCTGTGCTGGCGCAGCTCTTCCTCCCTTTCTTGCTCTAGAGTAGGTCCCGGGGCTGGTCGGCCTGGGTATTTAGAGAGAAACTTGGGTAGGGTGTTGCAGTGGTGGCCATATTTTAACCTGGCAAAAAGGGCGCGTGAAGTGGCGTAGTTGCTGTCCTCAGCCCAGGTTTCCACCAGGGGAAGGCCCAGGCGGTTACCCTGATAACGGGGTACAGAGGCATCCTGGGAAGGACAGAGGCTAGGGCTAGAAGTACTTCGTTCTAACTTCAGGACACCATATGTCAGTAACTTTGGAGTTGGATCTACAGTATTTGGACAGGAAAATATCAAGTCATCAGAATGGGAGGGAAATTGGATCGTCTAGGGTCTCTTCGCGGAGAAGGCAATGGCATCCCACTCCAGTACTCTTGCCTGAAAAATCCATGGACGGAGGAGCCTGGTAGGCTGCAGTCCATGGGGTCGCTGGGAGTCGGACACGACTGAGCGACTTCACTTTGACTTTTCACTTTCATGCATTGGAGAAGGAAATGGCAGCCCGCTCCAGTGTTCTTCCCTTGAGAATCCCAGGGACAGGGGAGCCTGGTGGGCTGCCATCGATGGGGTCGCACAGAGTCGGACACGACTGAAGCGACTTAGCAGCAGCAGCAGCAGCAGGGTCTCTTGGGGCTTTACTTTCACCACCAGACACATCCACAGCTGAGCCTTGTTTCTACTTTGGCCCAGCCTTTCCATTCGTTCAGGCTCTCCTGGTGGCTTAAAGGGTTGAGAATCTGCCTGCAATGCAGGAAACACGGGTTCAACCCCTGGGTAAGGAAATGTCTACCCATTCCAGTATTCTTGCCTGGAGAATCCCATGGACAGAGGAGCCTGGTGGGCTACAGTCCTTAGGGTTGCAAAGAGTCCAATAGGACTGAGCAACACTTTCTTTAATTTCTTCTGGAGTTATTTCTCCTCTCTTCCCCAGTAGGATACTGGACATCTGTCTGCCTGGGGGCTTATCTTTCGGTATCCTATCTTTTTGCTTTTTCATACCATTCATGGAGTTCTTGAGGCAGAAATACTGAAGTGATTGCCATTCCCTTCTCCAGTCGACCATGTTTTGTCAGAACACTCCACTGTGACCCGTCTGTTTTGGATGGCCCTGCATGGTATGGCTTATAGTTTCATTGAGTTACAAAAGGCTGACTTGTTTCATAAATGGAGAACTAGGTCCATTGACCTGCCCTAGTTCACTATGGCTTAGGGGCAGAGTGTAGCCTAGAACTGGGGTCAGTGGATGCCCCAGGTTTCATCAGGGAAGTGTTGAGGACTGATCCCCAATGTAAGTAAAATCCTGGTTATTAAGAGATGTCAACTACAAATTGGCTCTTGCCAAGAGCTTTTGCCAGTGACTGAACTGCACCAACAAGGGCCCTTGCCTTCTGCCTGTGCTGCTGCAGCTGCTGACCTTCAACACTCCCCAAAGGGAATTCGGGGTGGAGAGGGAGGCACTCTGTGCTCCAGGGAAACTGATGAAACGGGTCTTTAGACAGTTAGATATTTTAAGGAACTGATTTTATGATCCCAATCCTTGCATCTCCTCATATCTAGAAAGGCTCTAAATCCCTTGATGGTGACATCATTTCCTCGTGATTAGCAGAAAACCTTAAGTGAAGTAAGCTCACAAGTGCACTGAACTCCCCCTTTACCACAGTCTTATGTATTGACCTTCCCCCACTGCCTCTTTGGAGCAGTCTTTCAGAGCTATCTGAGGTGCTCTCTCCTAGGCTGCAGTCCTAATTTTGCCCCCAAATAAAACTTGACTCACAAGTCTAAGCATTTTTTTAGTTGACAAAGACCTCACAGTCATATATTTGCTTCTTTGTGGTTTAGGCTCTCCACTTGTTTGCATGTTTATTTGATTAATTTGTTAGTCCTGTATGGCACAGCTTGTGTCTGATTTTGCTTGCCATTGTATCTCCAGAACCTGTATTTTTAAAAATAATTAATAGTGTTACGAGGTGGTGTCACTTTTGGCCATTGAGCCGTTGTCACCTGCAAATTGGCACTTGCCGTCTATCTCTGCAAAGGATCAAATTATGAGCCATTGCTGCTGCTGACCTTCAACACCCCTGAAAGGATTTAAACATGGAAATTTGTAATGAGGCATTCTGTGCTCTGGGGAAAACTGGCAGAATAGGTCTTCAGTTAGTTAGGTATTTTCAGGAGACAATGTTATGAGCCCCATTCTTGCATCGCCTCGTACCTATAAAAGAACTGAAATCCTCCATGGTGACATCTGCCTCTCATCACTGGCAGACACGTTCTGCGAAATATATGGGCTTGATTACATGTATTCCTCTTTCACCAAAATCACATATATACTGACCTGCCTCCTACCACTTCCGAGCAGTTTCTCAGAAATATCTGAAATGCTTTCTCCCAGACTATTGTCCTCATTTTGCCCCAAATAAAACAACTCACAGCGCTCATGTTTTGCTTCTCATGTTTTGCTTTTTTTTTTCAGTCGACAGCCAGCACTTTCCAAAATCACAGTGCTGATCATGCTCCTAGCCCACTGGAGAACGTACAATGGCTTGTCTTCATCTACATCTACAAAATAAGGTCCAGCCTGTTCATTGCAGCACACTAGACCCTTCACAATTTGACCAGCCTCACCTTTACACCTTATGTCTTACAGCCCCCGTTTGTCTGCTGTTCTGTACTCCTATGTTCAGTTCCACCATTCAGCCCCCTTTCTTTGGAATGGGGAATCTTGATTTTACCACTTTCTAACTCTATGATCTCAGGCAAGTCATTTAATTTCTGAGTCTCAGTTTCCTCTGCTGTCAGAAACGAGTATATAAAGAGATGTGAAATAATGAGTTTATGGCACCTATTCATGCCCAGACTTGTGTTCAGACAAGACTTGTGTTCAGACCACTCCTTTCACCCAACCAGTAGCCCTCCCAAGTCCAGTCCTTCTAAGCTCAGTTTCAGAGACTTCCCTGGTTGTCCAGTGGTTAAGAATCTACCTTCCGATGCAGGAGACACAGGTTCTATCCCTGGTCGGGAAACTAAGGTCCCGCATACCTCGTGGGGTAACTAAGCCAGCATGCAGCGACTACGGAGCCTGCATGCCACAACTAAGACCTGACGCAGTTAATTAAATAAGTAAATAAAAAAAAACAACAACTCAATTCCAATCCCACCCTTCACGTAACCCTCCCACATCCCCACCAGCTCCAGAGTTACCCATGCTCTTGCCTGCCTCCCTCTGCACTTGGTACTGTCACTGTGCTGTATTCTAGCCTTCCTGCTTCAGAGTTCTCTTCGATAATTTTCCCCAAACTCACTCCTCCCCCTGAAAATCCACCCGGTCTCTCAGGCCTGAAACCGAGAATCACCCTTGTGCGACCTCTGTTTCTCCACACACCTTCCCACTTCCATGTGCTGCAGCTCAAAAGTAGACCAAGTTGGCACATTCACCCTCGTCTGAGACACCATCATCTGTGGCCTGGACCATGACCATAGCTTCCTGATCAGTGTCCCTGCTTTCACTCCTTCCCCCACATTCTGTTTTTCACAGGGCAGCGGGAATGATTGTCTTAAATGTAAAGAAGATCATGTCATTCCTGGGCTTAAACTTCTCCAGAGGCTTCCAATAACTCTTACAGGAACATCTGTAACTGTACTCATCCTGATAGCATTTCTGGCCCTCTGTAACCAAGACCCTGCCTGTGTCTTCAGCCCCTCTTCCCACCACTGTGGTCCTCATGTCACTCCCAATTGTCCTGGCCTGGTCTCCACCCCTGGAACGTACCAAGCTCATTCCCACCTCTAGATTTTGGATTAGCAGTTCCTTCTGCCTGGAATGTTCTTCCACTGGCTCTTCACTGGCTAGCTTCTCCTTGCCATCTGGGTCTCAGTTCAAATCTCACTTCTTTGGGTGGTGGGGGTGGGGACATTGACACCAGATCTAAAGTAGCATTGGGGCTTCTCTGGTGGTCCAGTGGTTAAGAATCTGCCTGCCAATGCGGGGGACATGGGTTCGATTCCCAAGTCTGGGAAGATACCACGTGCTGCGGAGAAACTAAGCCCGTGCGCCACAACTGCTGAGCCAGCCCTCCAGAGCCGAGGAGCCACAACTACCGAAGCCCACGCGCCTAGAAGCTGTGCTCCGCAACAGAAGCCCCTGCAATGAGAAGCCTGTGCACCCCAGCTGGAGAGTAGCCCCCACTCACTGCAACTAGAGAAAGCCCGCGTACAGCAATGAAGACCCAGCACAGCCAATAGATAAGTCTTTAAAAAAGTAACATTGCCCCCCCACACCCATTCTACTCATCTATAATACCGCAATGTCTTATTTTTTCATAACATTTGTCACTACTTGAATTGTCCTCTTTAAAGTTTACATGTATACTGTAGGATTGTCCTTTTCCTTATTCACTCTTCTATCCCTAGTGCCTTGGCTGAGTTCAATGACTATTAATAGTTATCAGTAGTAGTAGTATTCTGTAAGGAATGCTTGCTACATGTCAAGCTTTGTGCTAAGTACAATATATTGCCTCAGTTTTCATCACAATCCTTTGACATACTGTTACCCTTCTATAATGAGGAGCTGAGGCTAAGAGCAGCTAAGTTACTTCCCAACTATCAAAAGGAAATGGAGAAGGCAGATTTGAAGCCAGGTCCGCAAACTTAACTCATCGGTACTTAGTAGTTAGTTGGTCTTCTTTGCCTTTGTAAATCACCACCGCCCCCTACATGCACAGTCCAAAACAATTAGTGGAGTCGAACTGCAAGATCTCCCAAAGAAGGAAGCCCTGCAGTCTGGGCTGAAGGTGAAGGAAGAGAGAATAGTAACACCTGGCCTGCAAACTGGGACAGTGTGAGACGCACTAATTTTGTTCCACAAGCACAACAACCTGTTGCACTCCCACCACTTGTCAGGCTGTGTTCTAGGCGCTGAGGATTAAGCTATGAGAATTTCACACCCCAGCTCCCTCTGCCCAGCAAAGGGCTCATAGGAGGACGTTCTTTGGATGTCTGTGCTATCTGGGGGCAAGGGTATCCAAATCATCTCTCAGGCAGTCGGAGACCAGCCAAAGCCAAGTCCAGGGCTGCGCCTCTGCGGACCTGCAGCAGGCCCAGGGGTGTTTATTTTGGAGAGGGCTGGGTAAAATGGAGGTCAGGAGCTTCCAAAGACTGAAAAACAATCAACTCGTTTCCAAAACCTCAGCTACCTGAGGCAGACAGAGGTGGGTGGAGAAGTTCCTGTTTTTGTTTCAGCTTTAGCCAAAGGGGGAAACTTGGATTCCAGCCCTTTTTTGGAGCACAGAGTACTTTCCTGAGTTCATAGGAGCCCCATGATTGACCCATGAGAGGTGAGGCAGAGCTTAGTAATGGAAGGACCATCCATGAAAATATCACCACCCCTAGAGACACATCATTCCCTCTAGGCATCCTGGTTCAACACCAAGCTCCAGCATTGCTTACTGAGAAGGAATACCGATACCCACTTAATTATTATGGAATTAATTCTCTTTGATTCTGACTAGATTCAGTTCCAAAATTTAAATTCCAGTTGCATGCCTTGGAGCAGAGGGTGATTTGTAGCTTTCCACAGAACCAACAGAAAAATGAGAAGAGCAGACGTGGCAGTTTGGCCACACACCCCTTTCATTATGAGATCATATGGAAGCTACATTGATACGTTCTCGTCCCATAAGCTATTCAGGACAGTGACAAAAAGACTTAGTCTCAGAGGGGGTTAATGGACCACATGTGAAGAGTCTAAACAGATTCTGTTAAATTCGGGTGACAATGGAAAATATTATGACAGAAAAGATTTCAGTTCCAGAAGACATCAGATTTGGGGATTTTTCTCTGCAGAATAAACAGGCAGCAGCCTTTTCTCCCTCTCACTCAAATTTGAGAGGGGTTCTCAAATTAAGGATTCCCTGTTATGCAAAGCTGACTCAACACAGCCTCATATGAAACCCTGGCTTCCCATCGTCTCCCTCCCTCCATCACACTCCACATTCCAACCACACTCCCTGTCTCTCATCACTCAGTGTGCTGCCCCCAGTCATCTCTGGACCTTGGCACACGGCGTTCCCTCTGCCTACATCGATCTCTGTCTAGACAGGGTTAGGTCTCTCAGCTCTGTGCTCCCCTGGTGCCTGGTACTGCCCCATCGCCCCATGTTACTGTAGCTGTTTGTTTAACTCTGCTGTCTGCCCCCCCTGCCCCCCAAGACACTGTGTGGGCGTGGCCCTATCTGTCTAGGTTGCCTCTGAATCCCCAGAGCCTGATACTGCTCCCGGCACAAAATAGAAAGCGGAAATGGACTCATCAATTGCCAATCCGAATGATCTGTGTGTTGCCTTCAAAACCTGAAATAAATACGCTAAGAAATGAAGACAGGCAGGAATGTGAGCGAGCTCCCTGAAAGAAGGGGAAGGTGCACACCGCTCCTGCCTTTCCCTAAAAGCTTACCCAGCTCTTGCTGCTGCTGCTGTTGCTGCTGCTGCTGCTGCTAAGTCACTTCAGTCGTGTCCAACTCCATGCAACCCCATAGACAGCAGCCCACCAGGCTCCCCCGTCCCTGGGATCCTCCAAGCAAGAACACTGGAGTGGGTTGCCATTTCCTTCTCCAATGCATGAAAGTGAAAAGTCAAAGTGAAGTCGCTCAGTGGTGTCTGACTCGTAGCAACCCCATGGACTGCAGCCTACCAGGCTCCTCCGTCCATGGGATTTTCCAGGCAAGAGTACTGGAGTGGGTTGCCAGTGCCTTCACCGTACCCAGCTCCTACTTATGAGCAAAATCCATGATTTTTTTTTTTTGCTGACCACAGTAACAGAAGAGACTATAAAATTCAGCTTCCCATCTGGTTCTTCATGGTCCAAGAAAATACAGCAATTTCCAACTCCAGGGAGACAAGCACTCAAATCATGAAGGCTTAAACCTAGCCTGTTGTAGGATCCCCTGAAGAGTAGTATGATTTGACTCGAGGAGAAAAGAGAAGAAAGCGTCATTTACTCTGTAAGGGTCGATTCCCTGGTGGTCCTCAGAGGGGATGGGTTTGATGTTTCCTCATAGCGGTTTCCCCCCTCTGGCCTTCAAAACCAACCTGCTCAGTTCAACAGCTGGTCCTTGCTTCTCTTTCTTTCTACTCGTGCCAACACGCTTTTTATTGTGAAGCTCATCATCAGTTAGTGCTTCACAGATTGGGTTGAAAAGAAGCTGGCCTTCTGATGGGAGCACTTTAACATCTGTCCTTGTCCACTGTCAAAAACTGGCTGCTACTTCCATGCGAAGAGGATGAGTTTGCTTTTTCATGTTTTATGTTGAAATTAGGGTTAACTGAGAATTGCTGGTGAGAGATCAAATAAGAACTGGCTCCTCCTTTATCTAAAAGTATCATGTGAGACACTTGGCAGCCTCAAGAGTTTGCCTTATTTCATTTCTCTCGTCACTGGCACACCTTTCTGCTCCCGGCAGGAAAAAAAATAGGTCAAAGGTTCTGAAAAGCTCTTGGCATTTGGGGCTCGACAGGGGAAGAGCATTTTCAAAACCGTGCTGGAAATGCCAGCTCTGGAGAGGTTTGACAGCCAGTTTGAAAGCTTCAGGCAGTTTGGATAAGCATCTGGACTTCGGGTACATTTCTCAGCCTGCTCTGTGATCCCTTTGAAGTTTATCCAACTTGAATAAACCGTCCAGAAAGCTGGAGCCAGTAAAAAGGCTTTCTCTGGAAGTCCCCCTGGATGTGCCCTATCGCTTTCTCACAAGGTAGGCATCCCATCAGGATCAAGAGATCTGAAAAGCAGAAAAGGAAGAAGTCTGAGATAGAATGTTTCTATAATATTCATCTTTCTTTTTTTCTTCTTCTTCTGAGCCTTTTTACAAATGGAGAAGGAGGCAGCAGATGGATCACCAGAGTCCCAGTGGACTTGGAGGCCCATGAACTCAGATCTTATTGTGGCGTCCCGTGATCCCTTTGCACTGATGTAACCTCTTTCTGAAGGCCTAGGGCTAAAGATGTACAGAAAAATCACTCCACGTGCTAGATTAACAAAGAATAACAGAAGGATGCCGTGTGGAGTCCAGGAGGGCGGGTGAGAGGGCCCTCCATCGGTACAGGAAGGAATTTTCATGTCATTTCCCAGAGAAGCACTCCCTGCTTCCCTGGGCCCAGGGCTGCCACCTTATCTTTCCTCCTGTTTGCACAGACTTTTCTAATCATGGAATTACTGGAGCGGCAAGAAGAGAGTGTGCTTGCTTGGAAGAGCTGTCAGGCAGATAGATGAATGTACCTTAGCACCAAGTGGCAATTCTCAAGGTGCATCCTGGATGGAGCTTTGGGTCACACCCCAGAGGGTGGGTGGGGGTACCAGACACCCATCTCTTTTAAGGAAGAAAATAGGGAGTGGCCTCTATGAGCTGGAAAGAGGTCTTCAAACTGCTTTTGGTTCATTCATGAGAAGAGGTTGAGCAATGCCCTCTCTCTGACTTGGAGAAGTGTGCCATGAAGGATAGAACATGTGGTTCAGAGGACCAAAGGATGACTCAGAAGTATCGGAGAGGAGAGCTGAGCTGGGGACCCTCTCTACAGCAGCATTCCACAGCTTTACTGGTTGACCACAGGCAATGAAGGAGATGCCCCCTTTTGATCCTGGGACCGAATGGTAAGAAGAAGATGACAGAGATGCAGCTGCAGCCCCAGAGAAACCCCAGCGGCACTGAGATTGCAGATAGTTTTATTTCTTTATTGATAAAAAAATATTAATAGCAATTAAAAAAAATCTCAAACATTCACAACCCATCCAGAGTCCTATAAAGTTGGAGCCATTTGTTCCCAATGGAGCCCTTCATCTGATGGAAATGGCGATTTCAGCCGAAAGGTCCCTTCATGTTTTTCATGGGCGGGTACTGTTGCTCCATCGGCATGGCCCCAAAGCAGTCAGAGGGGTTACAGTGGCCGGTCTTGCCCGGCGGGCCTATGGGGCCTGGGGGACCGGGGATGCCAGGAATGCCTTGCTGGCCCATCGGCCCAGTCGCGCCCATCTTGCCATACCCTGGAGGACCCTGGGGACCTAAGGCAGGAAGGAGTCAGAGAAGGGGGATCAGGAAACCCAGGTCATAAGAAAAGAAGAAATAACAGTCATGGTAAATAATAGCAATACCTTACATCTGATGACTATTTCTCCAGCTACACCATATTTTCATGAAGACTTGATCTGATCCTGACATTGACTGAACAGTGACAATAATACCACTGGCTAATTTTATTCAGAGTTTCCACCTGCCAAGCAGAAGCCAAGTGCTTTCTCTGCATTATTCATTGAATCGTCACAACGACTCCATGAGAAAGAAACTATTATCTCATTTTGGAGATGAGGACACAGGCTCAGAGAGGTCACACACCTGCCATGTGGTGAAGCTACATCTCAGAACCAGGCTGTCAAACTTCAGTCATTTCTCTCTTAGGTTTGTCCAGGTAATATAGCCAGTAAGATGATGAGCGGGACCTAAGCTTGCATTCCCTGGCCCCACCACATCCAACTCTCTTCCACTCTGTCACGCTCGGCCACGTTAGGACTTGAGAACAGGCACGGGATGTCCCACCTAACCCTCAACACTCCTGCCCCACCAACGCACACACACGTACACACCCATGCCCTAGTAGAGTCTCTTATACTCAGTGTCATTACTATAAATGCTGGTTGATAGGCCTATGGTTATTTGGGACACTACACAACTATGCTATGGAAAGAACATCAAGAAAGGAGCTCTCAGCCGTTCCAGATTCGCAGTCTCTAAGACTGACTTTTCCTACCTGGGGGGCCAGGAAGACCAATTTCTCCTGCGATGCCAACACCGACGTCTCCCTTTTCACCTTTGGTACCAGGCAACCCTGAAACAAAAGAAATAAGATAAGACGTCCCATCCTGGAGTAGAAAAATGATCTACCTGGTCAGATTATTTGAAACACACATATACACGCAAACACTTGATTCACAACAGACCTCGTGCAATGCTTCTGTGTGCCCCCAAGAACCAGGCATGTACCCAGAGGGCAGACCTACCTCTCATCCCGGGCAAGCCCTGCCGTCCTTCTCTGCCAATCTGACCAGGGAGTCCCGGTGATCCCGGGGAGCCTGGCCGGCCTGGGGGACCATCCTTCCCTGGGGGCCCTGGTCGCCCTGGAGCTGCTGCCATCTCCATGGGAAACTGCATTCTGGAGGTGTAGTAAGCCATCCTCTCTGTAAGAAAGGACAGGGACAGGTCACAGGGCACCCTGGGCACTCAAAACGACAGGCTGCCAGCGTAGAATCCAAGACAGCCATTCTTCAGAGGGACGTCAGAGCGAGGAACACACAGGTGGATCTCTTAAATGGTCGCCTGTGCCCTCTCCCCCACATCGCTCCCCACAGTGATCTTCCTGAAGCCCAGATCTGATTCCAGCATCTCTTTTCTCCAGCAGCCTTCATTAGTCCACACCGGCTTCAGAATAAAGTCCAGACTCCTTGCTTGGCATTCAAGGTCTGCTTCCCAAGCAAGATGCCTAGCCCTCTTCTGGAAGGGTCCATGTTTTCCCTAGTCCCTAGCTTATTGATGTTGGATGAACAAATCAACAGGAGAAAAAGCTGAAAATGAAACCACGCCAGCCATCTTAAGGCTGCTGTGCGCCCCTCTATTTAGACTCTCTGCAGACTCATTTGATATCAATTTTCTTGTCTGTCTCCTCTGCTTCAGTGGGGGCTTCGGGTGGGGGGCAGAAGGGAATCATTTTGTCTCTGAACAGAGCAGGTGAGAGGAAAGGCTGAAGTCTAATTGAACAGATGCCTGTAAGTGGGGGAGCGAGGTAAGTAGGGGGGTGGATACTTTAAGGGAAAGGAGGCTGGGGTGGGGTGGAGAAGCAGCTGGGAAGGGCAAACAGCACCCACTGCCAGCCAGTTCAGCTGCCACTTACCATCAAACATTTTAATGATCTCTTGTCTGATGAACCTCTTGATTTCATCATAATTCACCATGTCTCCCTGAGGAAAGAGAAGAAACCTGCCTCAATCACACTTTCAAGTCTGGGGCTCATCTCTCCTGGGAATAGATTTCATGGGAATAAAGGATGGGGGGGGCGGCGGCTGGGGAACAAAGGTCCCAGAAGCCTCCCACAGACGCTGAAGCCAATGTCCTAACCCCCTAAAGTGGAAGAAAACATTTTGTGCATCTTCCTAGGGAAAGGGTCTCCCCCTCTCCACTCTCCCACACAGTTAAGAACCACCCATATGGGGGTCATGCTCTTCTGTAGAGCATCAATAGGAGCTTCTAAAATGGTGTGCGCTCTACCTCGCACACCTGCTCTGTGGGACCAGTGCCCCTGGTGGCCAGCCTCCTCCTTACCATGGAGCCAGGCACCCCGGGCAATCCCGGGCTCCCCGCAGGCCCCGGAGATCCAGGGTGGCCTCTCTCTCCTGCAGGACCCGGTGGCCCCGCAGGTCCCATGGAGCCACTCTTGCCAGGCCCGCCAGGCATGCCAGCTCTTCCCTTCTCTCCTGCCTGGCCCTTCTGTCCTGAAGGCCCCGGGTCACCCTAGAGGACAGGAAGTCTCACAGTCCAACATTGCCAAGAGCCATCAAGTTTATCTCACAGTGTCTCAAGGGTCTGCCCCGGCTTCAGTGCCACACGCAGCCCCCAGCATCTCCCTCTGGATCACAGCATCTTGACAGGCTGCCCCGTGTCTCTGCCCCCAAAGCAGTCCTTTTAAAGGATGGTTTTCATGTTCTTACTCCCTGCTGAGAAATTTCCATGTCTCCCAGTTGCCCTCAGCATAAAGGTTTAATTCCTCGGCCGGGCATTCCAGGCCATCATGATGGGGTCCCGACTATGTCTTCTCCAGCCTCGTTTTCCTGCCCGGGTGCTTCCAGCCACGCCTTGCTGGTTATAGTTCTGACTCAGCCATGTGTCTTCGTCCTCCCGGCCTGGAATGCCTTCCCTCTCCCCAGTGTCCTCCTCCCACTCGGCTGTAAGGTCCCTGTTCTCTGTGCAACCTCCCCGACGCCCCAGGCTGAGTGGATCGCTCCCTCCCTCTGATTCCACAGCACTGCATCTAAAACCCAACAGGCTCCCGTGTTAGTGTGACTGGACTAAGTGGGCACCGGGCCCAAGGCTAGGAGAGAGGGCCTGGCAGGTGAGTAAAGCCAAGCGGATGCTCGCAGAATGAATGCATGAATCAATCAGGAGTGAATGAACACGAGGGTTCCATTCTTCCCACCATACCTAAGAACCTTGGGACAGCCCCACGTGAGAAGTGTTCAGAGACAAGGTTGCTCCAAGTCCCGCCCACTTCTCTTCCCTGCCCACTGGCCTTGCCGTGTCTCCTCTCCATGGCTAAAGTCAGAGCTTCGGGCTGGGCTTCATCAACTCATGAGCTGCTCCTCTCAAACCCAGCCAGAGCCCAACTCACCTTTGGACCTGGGGGTCCATAGAGTCCCTGTTTTCCAGGGGGTCCCTAGAAGAAAGCAGAAGTCAGGGGTGAAGTCTGGGCAGCATGTCCAAACCATCCAGGCGAAACAGGTGTCACGAAAGGACCTTCCAAAGCGTTAGGCCCCCAAACCTTGTCCTACTGAGTTCTGTGTGAGAAAGGACGAGAACCTCCCTGCCAAGAGCGTGGACAGCGGGAAGGGAGAATTATGTTTCCAGGACGTGGCCTCATATGATTGTGCTAGGTGGGTCCCTTGTCACAGACAGAGAAGTCAGAATGAAAGGGAAGGCCTGACAAGAGCTGGCCCCCAGGAGATGTTTATTTGGACTTTATTATTATCATTGGTTTTTTTGGACCAGATATATGGTTTAAAAAAAAGGAGAGTGAAAAACAAGGCTCACTCTCATCCTTCTTCCTAGTCCCCAGCTTCTCTCCTGTAATAACAAGGGCACCAGTTGCCTGTATATCCATCCAGAGACGGTCTGTACACACAGGGAGCATTTACCAAGTGAATGAAGAGGGGTCAGGGCAAAGCCAGGAGCTAAAAGCAGCATCCCCGAGAGAAAATGAGAAGCCCAGCACAACGGTACCTCTTTGCCAGCTGCGCCATCCATGCCAGGTTCACCCTGGGGAGCAGAGAGCAATGGAGCTTGTGATGAGCCCCAACCCAGCGTGGCATTTCATGCCTCACATCGCCCACTAGGCGTGGCCAGCCCCCATTCCACCTAGGAGCCACAATCCTCCCCACCTCCCCCCGACACTCTAGGCACAGGCTGTGGACACTCAGACCCCATGCCATGCTCCAGCCTGGCCCCAGCCACCCCCCGACTGAGCTCTGGGAGGGAAGAGCAGATTGCATTTGCCCTGCTCTTTGCTTGAGATCTTGGCATCTCGCACGTTTCCTGGCTCTGAGTGTATGTTCAGTGTTTGC
The DNA here is from genome assembly GCF_055505025.1 of Bos grunniens. Classification (NCBI taxonomy): domain Eukaryota; kingdom Metazoa; phylum Chordata; class Mammalia; order Artiodactyla; family Bovidae; genus Bos; species Bos grunniens. The sequence goes on from NC_141166.1 coordinate 14,969,930, forward strand.
TGAATGAAGGTTGTGAACCTGTGAACCTCTGACCTTGATGAAGTCCCAGAGTTTGGCCAAGGGAGCCTCAGTGTTCACTCCTTCCCCAAGACAGGAGAGGCTGCCCCCTGGGACCTGCTCACTTCTAGTGAAACACTGGGGAAGAGGAATCTATGCTTGCAAGGCAGATTCATCAGGGGACTCTGGAGGTTCTTAGCCTGTAGGTAGGAGGGACGGAAGACTGATGGGACCTGCCTGCCCAGGGCCCATGGCAGGAATCAGAGGAGTGGGCGGCAAGACTCGAGCCTCTTGGCAGATTGGTTGGAGTCATCCCCTCCGTTTCAGGGCACCAGCCCCATGGGCATTGCTCTTGTCCCCACAGAAGGAAGTCTGCTTGGGTGGAAAGCACCCCAGCCTGAGGGCTAGGAGACCTGGGTCCCTGCCTCAGTCCCCTGGGAGATTTTTCATCCCTGAGCCTGGCAGTCAGTTCCACCTGATGTGGTCCACCTGTTTGGAACCTCTGAAAGAGGGAGTACCGCAGAGTGGCTCCGGACCCAAGTTCTGGAGTCAGGCAGCCTCTTAATACTTAATAGCTGTGTGACTCTGGGCAACCTACTCAACCTTGCTGAGCCTTGGTTCCTTCGTCTGTAAAACAGGGACAATCAGACCTATTAAATAGGGTTGCAGTACAGACTGAATGACAACATGTCAGGCATGTAGGTCACCATTGAGGCCAGTGTCAGGGACCAGTGTATTGCAGCTCTGGGTATACACGCTAACTGGCACTAAGGAGTGGTTTCAGAGTTGCTGGGAGAGCTCCAGCAATAACACTGCGTTTGGGTGTCTGACGTTTACAGGTTTTCTATGCGACCAACCAGCTCCCCTGGGGAGGGGACAGGGGTGGAACAGGGAGCAGTTTCCCCATCCGACACCTCGAGGAGGGATGTGCACGTGAGTGCTAGGTCAGAGGCAGCCGTCTGCTGCGTGGCTGGCCCAGTGCTGGCTTGTACAGCTTGTCCTTTATTCCAAATAGGATGCGATCCTCAGGCACAAACTCCAAGCTGCCATCGTGGTGCTGAACACCCCTCCTTCCCCAGAGACCTCCGAAGTGCAGGACTGTGTGCAACTGACAAGGTTCACTGGCCCTTTCCCCCGGGGCTGAGCCCTAAGAGGTGGGGTCTTACCGGGGGACCAGGGTGTCCAGGGGGGCCAGGTTGGCCTGGAAGACCTAAAAGGCCCCTTTCTCCAGTGGCTCCACGGTCTCCTTTTGGGCCCTAGAGAAAACGATGGAGATGGCGGGAGGGAAGAGTGAACCCCACAGAGCCAGAGGCAGACACTGAGCACAAGGGACCCTGTCCCCAGTTCCAAGGCCCCAGCAGGGGAGGTGGCGCTGCCTGAACTTGGGGAAGGACCCCGGGGTAGCCTCCGGGCTTCTCCGGAGGTCTTCACCCCAAGCCAGTTAGGGAGATTGACTGGAGGCAGGAGAGGCTTACAAGAGGGAAGGAGTGGGGACAGGGACACGCAGGGACAAACACCGGGGAGGGAGGGACGCGAGGAGGAGCACGGCACTCACCACTGCAGATATCCCAGCTGGGCCTGGCTGGCCTGGAGGCCCCGGCGGCCCCTAAAGGGAGACGAAGTCAGTGGGTTGGAAAGAGGCTCAGGTAACGAGGCCCCAGGAGGTGGCAAGGGACCAACCGCAGGAACAAGCCCTGAACTTGGTTACGGCAGCTCCATTCTCTTCCCTGGGCCTTTCTTCCATCTACTCTTGCATTTAATCTGTGCCTGGGGATCCCTGGGCACACAGGATGCTCACACCTGCTGCTTGCCGAGTGGTGCAACTGGGGCCTGCACAGAGGGAATGATCTGGGAGCCAGAGCCAAGCGCAAGGGAGTGAAGCACATGGCACCTGGGCCTGGATGTCTTCTGAGGACCCCCAACAGCCCCCACCCTGCCGCCTTCCTTCTGTTCTGTGGGGAGAGCAGAAACCAGGAGCTTGTCTCTGTGCGGAGGCAGGTGAGGGAGAGGGGCTCAGCTCCAACCCCAACATCCTCGCAGATAAGCCCCTAGCTTCCTGGTCTCCTGCCGCTCACCCATCACTGGGGGGTGACGAACCTCAACTGCACAGGATGGCTCCCACCTGCCCCATCTCTCCACATCCCGCCCTGGAGGCCCAGCTCACACGTCACCTCCCTGGTCAGAACGACACTTCCTCTGAACCAACGGGGACACGCGGGTCTCTCTCGGAGCACCTTCCTCTGTACTCACAGATGGAAAGTTCTGGAGGCACGGGCTCTGTTCTACTCATCTGAAGCCTCCCAGGGCAGGAGTGGCCAGCCCTCACCAGAGGGCTGAGCTGGATGGACGGAGGTGGGAAGAGGAGCCCTGCACACCCCAGCCCCCTAGTGAGTCTCCACAGTTCAGAGTGTGTGACTCTTTCTTTCATCTCTGATGTGGAACCGGGGCAGACAGGGCTAGACCTGGGGTCCCCAATGCAAGGTATCTGGATCCCTTGAGAGCCATAAAAACAGTAATGAGGCCCCAAGAGTTCTTGTTGTGGGGTCCTGATCTATTTTTAACATTCCAAAAGCCTTCTGGAAAGCGGACGGCTAGTGTATTCCCTTCTCTCTGGAACCCCACCAGCTCAGAGCCGTCACACTGATCAAAGGCACCCATTGGCAGACATCTGCGTTACAGACGCATCAAGGAGAAGGGAAAGCCATTATTTCATAAACCTCCTCTCCAAGTCACCCTTTGTCAGTAAACACACCACCCACTCACCCGGCTGCCCGAGCCAAACAGGAGTCATCCTCGATCCCTCTCCTGCCGCCTCCTGCCCCTTTGCCATCTGGGTCATTAGCAAGTCCTCTACCTCCAAACACTTGCGGGATGGGTCCACTGCCCCCTGCTCCAGCGCCACCCCCCGTCCACTGACATCTCTGCTTCCACTTGCACGTCCTCCCCCTCCTGCCCTGAGGTCTTCCACCATCTGCACCACAACCTCTCCCAGCTCAGCCTTCCCATCCCCACTCACGCCCTTCTCAAACTCCACTCCCCTGTGCCCTGCCTGTCTCAGGCTCTCTGCAGCAGCTACACCCCTGCCTGGACACTCCTCCCCCAGTCGGCTCGATAGCTGGCTGCTGCATGTTATTTGGGCCCCTGCTCAAAGACCACTTCTCCAGGGAAGTCGCCTCCCAGCCCTCCCCAGGACATCACATCACCACCTGGTCCCTCCGCACCCATCAACATGCTGTGCCCGTGTGGAAGTTCTGGGATCGGGGGACCATTCTACCTTACTCACTGCCATAGCCCAGGGCTTGGAACAGTGCCTGGCATGGAGCAGGTGCTCAATAATTATTTGTTGAATAACCGAATGATGTTTGTTTGATAAGCAAACTCGAATGTGCCCAGAAAATATGAAAATGGCACAGAGCCGGGGAACTGCTGGATGGGGTGAGCCCAGAGCCCCTTCTGGTTCTGTATGGCTGGTGCTGCTCCTGCAGTCAGTTCTTTCAAGTCATCATCAGCTTGCCCACCACCACCACCCCCCAGCCCAATGCAATCCAAACTCTTAGAGAGACAGAGACTAAAACAGGTCAACTCACAACATGGCCAGGGGGGCCGGGTCTTCCCTGGGGTCCCATGGCACCAGGCTCACCCTGCAGGAGCCAGAAAGAGGAAGAAATGACACAGATACAGACTCAGACACACGGGCTGTTAGGCAGGAGAGGATGGAGCAAAGCAGATGGGACACACCAACGGCCAGAGGAACCACGCTGAGCCCTGGCCTCTAGGTCTAAGCCCTACGGGACCAGCCCTACCCGTGAGTATGGTTGGAGGGGGAAGCAGAGACCAGGCCTTTGTAGGTTAGCAGCCCATAGGGGCAGGAGCCAGTTATAAGCCTTAAGAGGGGAAGGTCAAGATGTGCAGAGTTGGGGAAAACCTCCCCCAGAAGGCCAAGCAGAGGAGGCGGCCACCTTGCCAGGGAGGAGGGAGGAAGGGGCAGCATTCAGGACTCAGCAGAACCCAGGGCTGTCTAAAGGCAGCATGCGTAGACCCTGGGCCCTTACCTCTGCTCCGGGCCGGCCACTGCTGCCCTGGGGGCCTGGCTTTCCACAGTCGCCCTGGAGGAGAGAGGGGCATCTGGGGCTCACCAGTTTGCCACTTGGCTCTGCCACCCCCAACTGATCCCACATCAGAGGGGTCCTGCCACATGCCGGTGGCCCCCTGATGCCCTTAGGCTGGCAGATGGCAAAGCCCTGACCCGGTCTGCCAGGCACCAGTGGCCTCAGAAGGCCTGGATGCTGGAATGGCATCTCAGTCAAGGGTCAGGTGGCCTGTCCACTCCAGCTAGGCTGACCCATCTGCTCGGGGTCGAGCCTTGAGAAGAGCCGAGAAAACCTGATGGGCGGAAGTCACCAGGTCCTTACCTTCTGTCCTGGGAGGCCAGGATGGCCGGGTTTTCCCTTGAAGCCCTGGAAGACAAAGCAGGAGCTGCCACGTCCTTCGGCTCAAGCAGAGGCCACTTCTCACTCTTCCCTCCCCGGGTCAAACAAGTTAAACCCACCCAAAGTCATTAACTCAGTCCCCAGGGGACATGGATGCGAGCTGCCCCGCCCACCAAGGCACCTACCCAGCTTTGGAACCTCTCAGTTCCCAGCCCCTCCCCGCAGCTCAGCTTACCGGGGGTCCCATGAGTCCGGGAGGGCCAGCAGGACCAGGGTCCCCCTAGGGAAAGAGACCAGGGGCACAGAGACAGGAGCTTTGTCCAGCTTGTGCCCACTCATTCACCACTGTCTCCGCCTTTCTTCAGCCCCTCCCCCAGCTCTCCCAGGATGGAGGGTCCGACTTGGCTGTGCACCCTGAGTGAATCCTGGCCCCTCTCTGAACCTGTTTTCCTTCTTTTGGGTACAGAAGGCAGTTGACCTTGATGTTCTTCCCTTTGCCATGGCCCCCTCCTTTTCAGATACCCCAGTAAAACCAGGCTCAAGGAGCCAGGGCTGCCCTGGTCCCTCCGTGTGTGCAGCCTGTTCTTTCTGATGCCCAGCCTAGTTTCTTAGTTGATTGAGCTTCTGGGTGTAAATTTACTGCCTTCACGGCCTGCCAGGACATCCAACCTGGTTAAGGCCAACCGGAAGAATGGAGAAACGAGGGGGCTCTGGGGCCTTCAGAAAAGTGGGGTGCAGTGAGATGCAGACTGAGGGAAGGTGGGGGCACCTCCTGAAAGCGGTGTGGGGGATGAGATTCAACTCCTTTCATCAGGGTTCCCTTGGCTTTGGCTCTTGGGGAAGGAAGGAGAAGGAAAGGGGTGCCCTCCTGGGCCCACGTCTCACCCTCAAGCCAGGTTTGCCATCCTTCCCATCCAGACCATCCAGACCGGCGGGGCCCTGGAAACGAGGAAAAGGCACTTCTGCATGTTGCGCTGGAGCCCTTGGAGGTGGAAGCCTGACCAGCCCTGCCACCCTCTCCATCCCATCCACCCCTCATCCCACTCCCGCCCCTAAACACACACACATACACACACACACACATACACATCCACACCCCATCTGTCAGGCTATGACACACTCACCTGAATCCCGGGAGATCCTGGTGGTCCAGGGGGACCAGGCAGACCTGATGGGCCTCGAATCCCTTCACTGCCCTGGAAACGAGCCCCCCAACAAAGTCAGCAGGACCTTGTCCCTCTCCCTCCCCTGGACACACCAGCAGGAGAAGGGACCCTGGGCCACAGGGGCTGGTGGCTATTGGAAGTCAGGACAGCTGGCTTCAAATCCCAGTTCGGTTCTGGTCTAACTGGCTGTATCCCACATATCACTTGCCCAAGAAGATCTGTCTTCATCTACAGAGCATCCTCTTTCTGCACTGCTCCACGAGAAAGGGACAGAGCCTGCTCAGTCCAGCACCTTCCCCAGGGCTGACCGACTGGCCTGCCAGGTGCTTGGTAATGCAGGCTGGGCCTCTGGTCCCCCAGATGGAACAAGGGTGGCTCCTGTCCCCGAGGAGCTCACAGTCCAGTGAGGATCACAGACCCATGACAACGAAGGGCAGTGTAACAGTCCCTGTGCTCTATGAGTCAGGGGCCCTGGGCGTTCCGAGGGGAACTGGGTGTCCAGAAGAGGGCGCAGCTCACTCTGCTGGGGAGGGACAGGGTTGGGGGGTGGTCGGCGGTCAGGGAAAGTGTCACAGAGGAGTCCGCAGGCACTGGGCTCTGAAGGGTGGCTGGGATTTGGGCAGCTGGAGAAGGGGGAAAGGGTGTGCCACTGGGGACTTAAGAGAAGGATAAAGATTTGGAGGGGGTGACATGCCTGGTCTAGCCTGTATGATGGCAGGGGTGGGGAGGAGGCTGGAAGAGTTAGATTGGGGGAGGACACTGAACTCTATACTAGACTTTATCAAATGGACTGCTGCTGCTGCTGCTGCTAAGTCACTTCAGTCGTGTCTGACTCTGTGGGACCCCATAGATGGCAGCCCACCAGGCTCCCCTCGTCCCTGGGATTCCCCAGGCAAGAACACTGGTGTGGGTTGCCATTTCCTTCTCCAATGCTTGAGAGCGAAAAGTGAAAATGAAGTCGCTCAGTCGTGTCTGACTCTTAGCAACCCCATGGACTGCAGCCTACCAGGCTCCTCCATCCATGGGATTTGCCAGGCAAGAGTACTGGAGTAGGGTGCCATTGCCTTCTCCGTCAAATGGACTAGTGGCTTTCAAACTACTTCTCAGAGCCTGGGGGCTCCTGGAGGACTCTGGAGGGGCTGGGGGCACAAAGTGGAGACCCAGGGGTGGGTCTACCCCTTGCTTAGCCAGAGAAGCTCCACTTGCATATTTGTTTGTTTATTAAGATTTTTTAAAATATGGACCATTTTTAAAGTCTTTATTGAATTTGTTACCATATTGCTTCTGCTTTATTTTTTTGTTTTTTTTTTTGGGCCCAAGGCATGTGGGATCTTAGCTCTGCCACCAGGAATCGAACCCACACCTCTTGCATCAGAAGGCGAAGTCTTAACCATTGGACTGCCAGGCAAGTCTGCTTTATAGATTGAGCATTCACATGAGATTCTGTGTAAAAGCCTTGTGATGGTGGTTTAGTCGCTAAGTCGTGTCCAACTCTTGTGACCCCCATGGACTGTAGCCTGCCAGGCTCCTCTGTCCATGAGATTCTCCAGGCAAAAATACTGGAGAAGGCTGCCGTTTCCTTCTCCGGGGGATCTTTCCCACCCAGGAATTGAATGCGGGCCTCCTGCATTGAAGGCAGATTCTTTATCAACTGAGCTATGAGGGAAAAGCCTTGGGAACTACAAAATAAAGCCCAAAAAACACCGCTACAGGCACTGGGCCCCCACTGACAGTTCAGAGCAGGGGAAAAGGTGGGAGAGAATGTGTGAATTAGAATGTTTATCAGAGAAGGGAGGGCGAGGCAGGCAGCTTAGTAGGGCAGGTGGCAGCATTTCCCCAGGGGCAAGAGGCTGGCTGCCCTGGAGCAGTCAGTGGCTGTGGGGCTCGCCAAGGGGAAGGGCTCCAGACAGAGACCCCATGGGAGGGGTCAGGGGGAGAGAGCTTCAGGTGGTACTGCAATGCCACCAGCTACCAGGAGGGGTCAGCACAACCCCAGGAAATGGCGGCCCCGCAGGGAGTCAAGCTGGAGAACCGCTGCCCAGAGGTTTGGGAGTAGGCAATGACTGGCCTAAGGAGAGCAGGCAGCCCTGGATACAGAGCCAGCACGGAAGACTCTGGCGGGGGCCGCCACCCAGGTAAAGGGAGATGGCACCCGCCACTGCTTCAATCATGGCTGATCGGGGAGGCAGCAAGGGTGTGGGGGTTCTCCTGAGTGGGGTTGGGGATGGGGGGGACAAATCTTAGCTCTTTTGCTATCTTGCTGTGCCCTGGAATGCCACCAGCACTCCAGGGCCTTCCAGCATTCTCTGGGCCTCATTTCTTCACCTGAACTTAGACCAAGGTGGCCCCTTCTAGGAGTCCTTTCCCGCTTTCAGAGGAAAGAGGCGAGGCTACAGACCTCCTGCCCCTCCCTCTGGGCCGTGATCCTCCCACTCCAAGCTCACAGGTCAGACTACGGGCCTCCTGACACCTCCTGACACTGCCCGCCTGTCACATCTGGAGAAGCCCAGAGGGCGGGCTGAGTCAGGGACGTCAGCCTCCAGACCAAAGCAGCGGTGGTTTAGAGGCTAAGTTGTGTCCGATTCTTGCAGCCCCATGGACTGCAGCCTGCCAGGCTCCTCTGTCCATGGGATTCTCCATGGCAAGAATACTGGAGTGGGTTGCCATTTCCTTCGCCAGAGGATCTTCCCAACCTAGGGATCGAACCCGGGTCTCCTGCATTGCAGGCAGGTTCTTTACCCGCTTAGCTACAAGCGAAGCCCTAAAGACCAAAACCAAAAGCAGAGCTAGTCCCAAAGCCAAACCCAGGGATGGCCAATGTGGGCGCTCCCCGACTGCTGCTCCTTCCCACCCTTGTCACCAGGTCACAGGCCATGCCTACCCTCTTTGGCCCTTGGGGACACTCTGAGCCTGGCTCCCCAGGAGGCCCATTCCCCTTTCCTGCTGTTGTCAGACCCAGAAGGCAAACGCCCAGAGCTCCTCTCGCTGCTAAACAGGGGGTTTCCAGTCTTGGATGTGCTTCTCTCAACTCCTTGCCCTGCCCTAGAGGAGCTGCAAGCTGGCCCAGGCCACCTTGTCACATTCTAGTGGGCCACCTCTCACCACACCCCTCTGCCTTTTCCCCAGCCAGCCTCTCCTACTAGGGGAGGTACACAGCTTGGTGGCACAGAGGCCAGGAGGCATCCTGGACCCAGCCCTGGTGGCCCACTGGTCTGCCCCGGCCCTGTTGCCCTACAGAAATTGCTGGGCCCATTCTCGAGTCTCTTTGCCCATCCTTGCTATAACTGAGTCAGTCCTTGAATTTCTGAAGGCCTGATACTAGGTGTGTGTGTGGGGGGGTGGGGTGGGGGGGGTGAGGGTGGGAGGGGGCAGACAGGGGCTAGGAGCTGCGTGGCTCAGATCTGTGAGTGTGGCCAACTTGGGGGTCCTGCTCACCTTCTCCGCTTGGGGGCCGGGTGGGCCAGGTGCTCCAGCTTTGCCTGGGAATCCAGGGGGACCCTAAACCAACAAAGGAACAGGCAGGGATGAACAGTGGGGCTGGAAAAGAGCTCCACTTCCTTCTTCCTCTTGGGTGTCCTTCGCGTTGTGTTAACATGATGCGTTTTTTTGACTTCCGGGCTGCTGGGCTGCTGGGGCCCACCCAGGAGGCCTTGCTCTCCGGGTCTCTGTTCCTGGAATCAGGCCTGACCACCCAGGCCGTTCCTCCTCCCGGGCCTTCCTCCCTCCCCTCCCCAGGCCCACCCTCATGCGGCCTGGCCTCAGCAGGCCTGCCCCTGACAGACTGGGAGCATCCGACAGAGCTGGCTTTGTGTCTGCACTCACCGGGGGGCCTGGAAAGCCGGGTTGCCCTTGGAATCCCTAGGGGAAGAAAGCAAGGGGCAGTGTGCTGTGCCACCCTCTCTCCAGCCTGGCTGCCCAGGTGGAAAGAGTGACACAGTGAGGCTGCTTCGAGTCGTGGGGCCTTGTCCTCCACTCTGCCCCTGAAGGCCGGCAGCTGAGGCTCTGGGCAGGAGGTGAGGTTACAGCTCAAGGATGGTGGAGGCTGGGAGGCTACAGCTGGTCCCCACTCCCATACATAAGACTGACCACCGGGGAGAGGCCCCCTTCCCTGCCTCCCTCCAGCCCTTCACAGTGGTCAGAACAACCAGCTAGGTCCCTGTCACCACTCACCTGGTCTCCTTTCTCACCCGAGCTTCCTTGGGGCCCTCGCTCTCCTCGGGGACCCTGTCACCACAGAGAACAATGCATCTGGAACCCCCAGATGCAACCCCCCATGCAACTGTCCTGTCCCCCAGACTCCAAGGCAGGATCAGGGATTCTCATGTCCACATCTCCCTGTCCCCTTCCTCACTCACCGCTGGGCCTGGGGGCCCTGGGAGGCCTTCAGATCCTGGTGGGCCCTGGTGGCACAAAGGAGCAGAATCAGTCCCTCTGGCTGGGGGAGGGGGATCAGGGCTTAGGGCAGGGGCTGGGCGCAGAGCAGAGGCAGGGATGTGGCGGAGGCACTTCCAGGCTGCAGGACTCCTCTCCCTGGTGTTTGGCCGCCCTTTCCCTTGCCTGAGCTACCGAACCAGCCTCTTAACTAGTTCTGCCACTTCTGAGTTCACTCTAAGTGCCAGCTCCTCTTCTTCAACACAGCTCTGATTATAACACCCTCTTGCTCCAACACCCTCCATGGCTCCCCTCCGCCAACTGAACGCTGAGTTTCAAGGCATCCTGTGATCTGATACCAACCACCCATTCCTGCTTCACTTCCCTCACCTTTTCTTATCTTCTGCCTGGTTTGGTCCGACTGCTGTTCCCTGAATACCATACATTCACACCACTGACTGTCCCCTCTACCTACAATGTCTGCCATCCCTTATACTTTCCAGGTCTCTTGAAACCTTATCAAACCATCCATGGCACCAATCTGTTCCAGGGGTGCCCCCACCCGTGGCCTCTCCCTCTGGGATTCCCCAGCATGGACAACCAAATGTCCTTCCCCACCCTTGACCCTGAAGCTCCATTCAAGGCTCAGCTCCAATGCCACCCCCTTAGAGAGGCCTCCCTAACCCTCTGTCTACAGCATCCTGTTCATGGCTCCAGCTTGATTTTTTCCACCAGTCCCATCTCTCCTAATTTATGTGTATCTGTTTATTCATCTGTTATCTGCTTGTCCCACTGGAACTTAGCTCCCTGAGGGCCAGGGGCCCAACTGCCTGTTTTATCTGTCAAGGAATCTTCAGAACAGAGCCTGGCACCTAGAAGGCCCCTGGAGAAAGATGTGCTATTGAATAAAGGCACAACCAGGGTTTACAGCATCCTACCTGGCCTCACCAGCGGCTGTGGGTGGGCGGCATGAGTGATGGGGAAGGGAAGACAAAGGTTTGGGGAGGCTAGAAACAAACAGGGATGGGTTCAAGTCCAGCCTCCACCCTAATTCACTAACTAGCTGCAGGACCTGGGGTGAGCCCAGTCACCGGAGGCTCCCACTGATGACCTGAGCTCAGGGTGGGTCTGGCACACTGGCTGAACCACCATTGGGTCTGGGTGGCCTGAGACAGGCTTGGAGGCAGCGGGGTCCAGAGTGTTGGGCTGGCTCTCCAGCCTGTGGGCGTGGGGTGGGAGGAGGTCCCCTCTTCCAGGCAGCCCCTCCAAGCCATCTCCACTAAACCCGGCGGATCCTCCTCACAGCTGCCGCCCCCGCAGCAACCAGCCGGCAGCACCGACTGCTTGAGACGCAGCTGGAGGATTCAGGGGGTTGGGAAGCTGGGGTCACGTCTCGCGTTCACGGGGCAGCTGGGAAGCTCTCCAGGCAGCGGCAGTGGAGGAGGAGGTGGGCGGGCAGGGACCAGCCATCTGAAGCCCTTTCTCCCGCCCCCGCGCGGGAGCAGCACTCAGGCACTCACCGATTCTCCCTTCTCTCCCGGGGAACCCGCGTAGCCTCGCTCCCCCTTGATGCCCTGACAGGCAGCAAAGAGAGAGGGAATTAGCCCCACGGCCTGCCTGGCGCGGCGCGATGAGAGGGGTGGAGACTGCAGCTGGCACCCAGACTGGCACTTGGGCGCAGATGGCACCCAGGAAGAGGCTGGGAACCAGTGGGGTGGGGTGCTCTCTGAGCGGGAGCTCGGCTCCGGGTTTCCCACCACCATTCGGTGGAAAGGAGGAGGGTAGTCATGTCTACCGAACTCGGGCCTCCGCGGGGTCTCCCCAACTTTCCCTCCCCCTCCCCACCAGACAACCTTCAGTCCTCTCCCTGGGAGGCTCCGGCTGCTCTGAGCCTCTGGCCCCTGATGTGTAGCGACTGCTGTGGGCTCCCCCCAAAGCAGAGAGGTGGGCCAACTCCCACTCCCAAGGGGGCTTATATGGCCGGGGGAGGGGAGGGGAGGGGAGGTTGGTCTCTGAATGGAAAGCCTGGCAGAAAACACCCGCTGAAATGCTTATAAAGGAGGAAGCACACTGAGGCTGCTCAAGCCTGGTCCTGTACTGACCACCATCCCTGGGCACCGGGACCCCCCACCCCCACCCCGCCTCCCCGGCCCCCCCCCCTACCCTGTCCCCGACCTGGGCCTGCTTACTCACAGGCAGTCCTGGGGGGCCCATGGCGCCTGGGTAACCAGGTTGCCCTGGAGGACCCTGCAAAGAAAGGGAGACGTGATGGGCCAGCCCTTCAACGTTTCTGTCACCCTCCCTGGGTAAGAGGGTGGCCAAGGCCAGCCAGCCTGCAGCTGCCCCTCAGCAGGTGCCAGTCCACCCGGGGACAGCCACCAGTCCGCCCCCCAGGACAGCCACCACCTCAGGCCGTGTCCCCTAGGCCAGCTTCCCTCAGTGGAGACCACCACCAGAGGCCTGGACCCTGGGGGGCCGAGCCAAAGGAGGAGACCCTCCCAGGCGGGGGATGATGAGGACTGGGGTTGGGGAGTGAAAGGAGCAGGCCAAACGCTGCAGGAAGAGGGAGCTAGGAAGCCCCCGGGGATGGGGGTGTCTGCCCCTAACAGGAGTGAGGGCACCTGGAGATCAGCTTCCTTGGATCCTGAGGGCTTGTGAAGATCCCAGTGCTGAGGGAATCAGGGCTGAGGGGCAAAGAGTTTCACCTCCCCGTCTTCCACTTGACAACCGCCCCAGGGGGCCCAACTCGTCTCCCCAGGGCTCTTCATGTATCACCACCCCCTGCCACCCCCTCTTACCGGCTCCCCCTTCTCTCCCGTCAGGCCCCTGAGGCCTCGCTCTCCTTGAAGACCCTTGGAGAGAAAAATCATGAGAAACTGCAGGGGAGGGCAGTCCCCACCCAGCCCCTGCCTCCTCCCCACAGCCCCGCAGCCCTGTGTTCCCATTCTAGGCAAAGGTGGAGGGGTGGTGGCTGCTGGTGGCCCCCAGAGTGTCCCCAGCAAAGTGACCATAGGGGGTGGACCCAGAAGGGCAACACTGTCAGAGGTATAAATTCCCACATACGGGTGCCTCTCAGGAGCGAGGGCCCCCACGATGGGCCACCAGAGAGAGATACCGCCCAGGCGGGTGACTGTCACTGGTGGGTCCTACTGTGACCACTGTCTGGGGCGCACCTTCAGGAGAGTGACACATGTGCTCCCTCCGAGGGGCAACTGTCAGCAGAGGTGTCCCTAGAGTGCTCCCCACCAAGATGTATTACCCGATGCCCGACACTTACCTGTCCAAGCCCCCCGCCCCCAACCCCAGGCAAAAATCAACTTCCTTTAGGGATGCTGGGGAAGGACTCAGGAAGGCTCCCTCCAGAGCAGTCCCTGTCTCTTTGGGGATATCTGTTGCAAAGTAGAGTCCCCATCCCTCATCCTCAACCTGGACTTCATAGATGCAACGCACACCGTTAAGGGGCTGTGTCTGCCCCTTCTCCCTCATGCCTTCCAGAGACGCGGTGCCCAAACCTTTCCACGACACAAGACAGATGGCTAGACGGACAGATGGCCCCTCCACCCAAGCAAGCAGAAACAGACAAGGTCCGGCCAGGATGAGGACGTGGGGACAGATGGAGCTGTGACAAGGAGGGGCCCTGCTCCCTGAGCTGCCATCACCAGCCCTAGGAGGAGAGGAGCCAACCCCGGGAACATGAAGTCCGACAAAACAGGAGGTTAGTTTCCATGACCCAGGAGGGAGCAACAGTGAGGATGAGAAGGACTTAAACGTACTTGTGATGTGATGAAGGCAGAACAATTAACGACACCAGGCAGAAGGAGGTGGCCAAGACACTGGGCAGGAGGGGCAGGGCCCTGTGACCCCCGGAAACCCTACTGCTGGCACCACATGCCCAGCCTCAGAGCAGACTTGGCCCGGAGCCAGAGAAGAAGGGAAGAGGAGGAAGCTTCCCCTAGGATGATGGGAAAGGTTGCAAGCGTGGCCGCCTTGAAATCCCTGGGGCGCCTCTGGACCAGCCCCGCCAAGCAGCAGGGCAGTGAACCCGTGCCAGCCTGCAGTGTGAAGCCCTAAAGCTTTGGCATCTCTGCCGGGCTCTGTGCCAGGTGCCTGGCAGGGCCCCAAGAACTACTTTCAGCAAATCTTCAGTCAACACCAAAGGTGGGAGAAGCAGGAGGCAGAGTGAGAAGGGAGGGAATAAAGAGGCCCCTAGAGGCAACAGCTTAAAATAAGAAGGTAAAATAGCTCCGGAGGATTTAGGGGGGAGTGATGTGTGATTGTGGGAGAGAAAAAAGGGAAACGGAAGGGGGGGAGAAGACAGACGATGAGAGAAAGAGAGAGAGAGCAGGAGAAGAGGGAGAAGGGAAAAATGGAAAGAGAGTCAGAGACTGGGAGGCTGTCCAAGCTGCTGGGACCTCAGGGAACCTGTGTCGTTAGCTACCGAGCCTGCGGGGGTATGACGACGATGACACACGCACGCACACACACGGAGGAGGGAGGCCAGGGCATGGCAGGAAGGGAGACGAGCAAGAGCCACAGAGACCTGGCTGGCAGGGGAGGGGAGGTCGAGCAGCGCTAGGTTCTTACAGGCAATCCGGGGGAGCCAACAGCACCAGGAAAACCTGGGGGGCCCTGGTGGGAGAAACAGGCAGGTCACATCTCACAAGCACAGTAACCCTGGGTCACGGTCTGGGGCTGAGGGTTCACGGGGAAAGGAAGTCATGGGGTCTTATCAAGGCAGCTAGAAAAGAGACTCGTCCCAGGTCTTGGCCCAGAAGCCACCTGCTCCTCGCCTCGGCTCCAGGAAGAATGAATGGCTCTGCTGATGGTGGAGACGCGCAACAGCCCCCGCAGTTAGACCGCTGGCCCACATCTTCCCGCGTCCAGGTGAACCCCAGTGCCAGAGTGGAAGCCCATGGTGCCTGTTACCTGACCTCCACAGGCCCCCGGCTCAGGGCTCCCTGGTTCTAAGATGGCTCCCACGGGCCAATTTTTTTTTTTCTCCTCCAAAGGAAGCGTTTTCAGTTCTTCCAGGTTTTCCTAGTCACTTCTACGACCCTGCCATGTCAACGCCAGGGGAGATGCTCCTAGGCTGGCCTCTGCAGGCTTGTCCTAGAGACTGGCCCTACAGAGCCATGGAGGACGGCTCCATCTTAGCTTCTGGCCCCTGCCTGCAGGTTGCCACACGCTTTCCTGACAATCCAGACCGTGAGCCGTCGTGCAAAACACAGCAGGGATGGGGGGTGGGCGGAGAGGGAAACACGGATATGCCCCGAGGCCTCCTCTAAGCAGGACCACAGGCACAACGGGGCGGAGCGGGCCAGCTCTGGGGGATTCGGAGGTGGGAGACCACAGTCCCCGCAGACGCTGTGACGAGGGAAAGGCAGAAGACGTTCCCCTTTCTGTCCTGCCCAGCTTCCTGGGACAAGGCAGCAGAATGGTGTCTGGGTTTTACGTCTCTTTTGAGAGCCTCTCAAGCAGCCCAGAAGACCACGGATACTCACAATAGGGCCTGGAGGACCCGGGGAGCCCCTCATACCAGGTGGACCCTGCGAAGGAAGCCACGGGAAATAAATGAACAGGCTCAGAGCTCGCAGCGCCCCAGGGCGGGTCTCCACAGCCCTCCCCGCCAGCCTGCCACAGAGTCAAGAGGCAGCTGCTGTCAGCGCTGGTTGGTAAAGCTTTCATTCGGTCTGTTCAATCATCCAGCAAACATTTATCGAGCAACTGTTACGTACTGAGCACCAACCCAGGTGCTGAAGACACAACAGTAATTGGGACGTTAAAATCCCTGCCTTGTGGCCCTTACGTTCTGGGAAGAGGTGGACAGGAAAGAATCGAACAGGGGCTGGTGAGTGCTCAGCCGATGCCTGCAGTGTGTTCCCGAGGGAAGGGAACACAGGACGCCAGAGGGCGAGGCGCGCGGGGCAGGGAGCGGGCCTGGGGCTCGAGGGATGCGGGGTGTGTGGGGGGCTCCCTTCTAGAAGATGGTCAAGGAAGGTCTCTGGGAGATGGGGAGGGACAGGGAAGCCTGGCGTGCCGTGGTCCAGCAAAGAGTCGGACGTGACTTAGTGACTGAACAACAGGGAATATCTCACTGAGAAGGTGATCTTTGGGAAAAAAAGGGGGGGGGTGGAGCTGAAGGGGTGAGGGAGTGAGCCCTGGAGAAGAAAGAGCTGCAGGCCGAGGAAAGAAGAGTGGCCGAGGGCCCAGCACTGCGAGGAGGCCCCGGGCGCCAGGCAGGCAGATGAAGCCAGCGCAGTGAGGACTGCGGGGTGGCCTGACGCCTTACGGCCCCTGAAGGACTCCCAGGGGGAGACGAGGAGCCACCAGAAGGTCCAAGGAGACTGCTGGCAGGAATGAGACTGCCCTCAGGAACCGAGGGTCACTGAGGTGCAGACTCCAGCCACCTTGGGGCCCAGCCCAGGCTCTTACCTCTTCTCCTCTCTGGCCAGGCAGTCCCGGAGGTCCCGGCAGCCCGGGGCTCCCTGCACAGCCCGGGTCTCCCTCGTGGTTGTCCCCCTGGAGCAGGATGGACGGTGAGTGTGAGCAGCCCCGTGGGACACGGGGCAGGAGGCGAGGAGAAGATGGAGGCCCACTCACCCGGGCCTCCTCGGCTCTCGGGCGCTCCCGCTCCATGAAGCACTGTGGATGACAGCCGGAGGCCCGGTCAGCATCAGGGGGTCAGCCAGGGAGCTTGCCCCCCAACCAGGGCCACCCCGAGCCCCCCACCCCCCGCCCCCGCCTCCTACCTGGGTGCAACTGTCGAGGCCTGGCACGCCGGGGATGCCCTGGTCTCCCTTCTCTCCGCTTTCCATGAGGGCCACCTCGTGAGCCATCTTGCCCTGGATACAGTCCCCGCAGATGCTCTGATGAGAAGGGGAGGGTGGTGGGGCCAGGGCCAGAGAAGGGCCAGGATGGGCTGGATGGGGGGCATGCCTGCTCCGAACCCAGTCCGGGGTGCCCTGCAGACTGGGCCCCCACCCACACTCTTAGGACCTCCCCAGCCACCGTTCTCTTCCTCCCCAGCCACATCCCTGCAGCCGCTCAGCTGCCTCCTCTGGGGACCCAGTCCCAACACTGGCTTTGAGTTCCCTCCAGGAAGAAGCTCGGGTGGGGCCAAGCCAACGCCACTTTGCAGAGAGCTGTGTGGGAGGAGGCGGAGGGGCCTGCCAGTGGGGAGGGGTGACCATCTGTCCTGGCTGTTCTTGCAACCTGCGCCCACTGTGAGGACATGCCACCAGGATTCAGCCTGAAAAGGCCAGCTCCACACAGCAGCTCCTCTGCCCATGGGAGCCAAGGAAACAGCTGCCGGCCCTTCGCAGCCTTGGGGATGGGATAGCAGGTCCCGGCTGTCACGGGCTCCCCAGTGTGCGGGCCTGAAGTCTTCCTGTGACAAGAAAGGTCCTCCTCTTTCCTGGAGGCTTTAACCTCTCGGGGTCACAGACCTCTCTGAGAGTCTGATGGAGGCTATGAGTCCTCGCTCCCCTTCAAAATGAAACCTTCTAGTGAAAACTAGACTACAGTTTCAGAGTACTCGGGAGCCGGGCATCTATCCACAGCCTGGTGGGGTGGGGAGGCATCCGTGGGCCTCTAGAGGAGCTGCCGCTCCATCGCCACTGTTCGCTGTGAAGCTCAATGATAATGGTTGTCATTGACTCAGCACTCGTGACACCAGCCGTGGTGACAGGCCTCTGCACATGATCGCATTCAACCCAGACAGTGCAATGAGGCGGGTCATCTTACAAGCACTCTGGAGATGAGAAAGCCAAGGCTGAAAGAAACAGCCTGACTTATCTAAAGTTAAGTGGGACCCTGGATTGGAGTTTGATCTGAGGGTGTAACGAGCGCTCTGTCCACAGACTCAGGCTTCCCCTGGGCTGTGGGAGCCTGTGGGAGTCAGCACCCCCTGGGGCGCCATCGGACCCCTTCTCCAGACCACACTCAGTTCCTGTCGGGGGCCCTCCATGGAGCACTTGATCTCGAAGCTGTCAGATGACATGTTACACAGAGACTGTTGAATGCTACCTGTGGAGTCATACCATCACTTGCCCAGGGGCAGACCTTGGGGAACCTCGGCTTGCCAGAGGCCTAGGGCGGAAGAGCTGGGGTTCATTGCCACAGCCTCACCATGATCCAACCTATAACTATCGCCAGGAGGTTAACCCAACCTCAAGCTACTTCTGACAATGACTGCTGTCCACAGCAGGGTGGGGCACCCCATGCTGTGTTCTGAGCAGAACTGCTGGACTCATGGGAGGTCCAGAGCACTTACCAGCCAGGGCTAGAAGGGGGTGACCAGGATGGGGCAGGGTTCTGGAGGCCAGGGCCTGGGAGGGACCCCTAGGGATGCTGAGCTGGAGGAGGAAGAGTCCTGATCTGGTCTTTAGAGGTGATTGAGCAATGAAAGGCTGTGTTACCCGTGGTGCCCAGCGTGGGAGGTCAGACCAGACCATGGCCCTGGGGTGTGGACTTAATGCTGCTGACAGCCCTGGCCCAGGCCAGCTCTCCCACCAGGCCCCAGCTCCTGGTTCTTGCACCACTAGAATTGCCTCTCAAACCCCGCTCCTTCCTGGATTCTTTCTGAATTGACCAGGGGACAGCGGAGGCTTCTTCCAGGCCCTCACCCAGTCAACCATAGCGCATAACCCTCACAGGCCCCTCCCTGCCTGGCAGCCAGAAGAGTGCACCTTCCCCCTGCCCGCTCCACCTGTGTGACCTCACCAGCAGCAGCTGTGGGCAGGTCTCACAGGTGCAGTTGGCAAGAGCACCCATGGCCACACGGGTGCCTTTGCAGGATTCCTTCAAACGCTCGTTCAGCAAACACTGACTGGGGGGTCTGTTCTGAGCCGGCACTATGTTAGGCCCCCTTATACAGATGTGTGGCATGCCTGGTCCCCACAAACAGCTCCATCTGCAGCTCTCTGTGAGCAGCGCCATGCAGCTGAGCGCTGACTATGACGATCCCCTTAGGGGAAGCCCTGCCAGTTCCCGTGCCCTTCCTCTGACGCTCTTACCTTCAGGAGGTGCTGTTCAATGGGCAAGGATCCCTGAAAGAGACAGACACGAGGGCTCAGAAGGGGTATGGGGACTTAGGGCACCAGGTGAAGCCTTGGGAAGCCACATGGCATCCAGGCTTCTCCCAGCCTGGGAAGAGGGAGGGAAGAGGGACCCCCACTGAGGCTAAGGGTGCTGGCGTGGCAAACTCAGCCCCGAGAAGAGTAGGGGAGGCAGCGGGCAATGAGATCTGGCCAGTACCTACCAGTTCTGCAGTTAGCCCGGGCTGTCCTGGCAAACCGTTGTGCCCGGGCACCCCCTGCAGCCAAGAAGAGACACGGGTGAGTGGACACCTCTCTCTAGCCTGCAGGTCCCTCTGATTCATTCTCACCATCACTGCCCCTTCCCTTCATCCTGCAGAGCTGAGAACCTGGGCTGGCACAAAGCTGATGTCTCTTCTCAGCTCGAAAGTCTCCAGATGGTTTGTAGGGGTAGCTGAGGTAGGCCCAGAGGGGGGACCCTCCCATTAAGACAGTCCAAAAGAGTTCTTCCCCTACACGTTAGGGGCAGAGGGTCTTCTGTGTAGTAAATAACTATGGTTTCTTTCTGTGCTAAGTACTTTTCCTGTATTTTCTCACTGTATTTTCTCATTTAGTCACCACAATTGTTTCAGTGTGTTGGGTGTTATCTCCAGCTTAAAAACAAGACAAAGAACTCGGAGAGGCAAGTAACTTGCTAAAGGTCACAGGACGAGCAAGGCACAGAGGCGAGATGCAGACTGAGGACCATTGACTTCAACTGCCCTCTTAACGACTATTTCAGCATCATTCCTCAAAAAGCATCTCCCAGAACGCTCATGCGCACACAGGGGGGAGGCCGGGAGTCAGGCCCATCCAGGTGCAGGTCCTAACTGACCACCTGCCCAACTTTTGGCAGGCTGCTTGGGAGGGGAAAAAAAAATCTCTGCCTCCGTTTCCTTTTCTGTAAAACGGGGATAGTTTACAGGGAGGCGTAAAGGAGATCAAGGCAGAGCCTGGCACCTGCAATGCTCACGTTCAGTGTTTGCCACCCAGACTCTGTTCCCCTTACAGACACACGATGCACATTTGCATGTTAAATACTCCACAGAAGCTGGGCGTGTGTTCGGTTTTAAATCCCCAGTGCCCTGGAGGAGGCATGCGTCAACTATGTGCTGCATGAATGCACCGCTGCTCCCCACCACGGGGTTTTCTTGGTCTACTCTGACAGCCGGCCTCCCTTCAAGGCGCAGCGCCCAGCAATAGAAGCTGGCACCCTCCCTGGCAGCCCACCTGATTTCAGGCCAGGCTCTACCAGGTCTGAGATGGACTTAGAGTCAGTCTCCCCCGGCCCCTCCTGCACCCCACGTGCCGTCACCCAGCCCTGCTCATTCCGAGCCTTCAGTGAGTTAAGAAGGTAAAGTGTTTAGAATAGTACCTGACGTGGGGAACACACCTTGACCATGTTCATTCTAATCATGCCCCTAAAGTATCATTCACCCCTGCTCCCTTCTTCGTTGCCCGTGTGTTCGTTCACACCCGAGGCTGTGAGTTTCTTGCCCTGCCTTCCCAGCACCACACCTCCCACTTGGCTCTACTGTAGACTGAAGAGCTACCTACACACCGTTCACTAGCTATAGAACCACACATTTCTTAATGTCTGTAGGAATAGATGTCATTACTGGAGTCCGGATGCTGTGTATCTCTGAGTCTGTTCCTGTGCCTGAAGAGAGTTACTGCTGGGTTCTCTCTTCCTTGGAAGGACTGCGGGAGACCACAGGCACAGGGACCTGCCCCGGCCTAGCATGGGGCAGGTGCCCGCTGGCAGCAGCCTCGGCTTGGTCTCCAGCACTGGTGCCAGACGGGGACTCTGGTGCCTGGGCCCAGACTTGGTGGCAGTCATTCTTTCTGCCTCGTTCCCCCAGCGTGTCTTGGCCAGGTTCACATGACATCAGCGTGTGCTTGTTAATGGATCACTTTGAAATGACTCTCATGCTTCTCCTGGCAAACCGCAAGCCCCCTGCAGACTGATTCCTGTTTCCTGGCCATGCGGCAGGAAGCCTGGACACTTGGTAAAGGTGAGGCTGGCCTGTGGGGGACCCAAAGTTGGCCCTGATTCTGCGCTTTCAAAGAGACAGAGAACTGGAATCTTGACAGAGGCACCCATCAGCAAAGGGGGTCCCCAGAGCCAATTCTCAGGCCAGGGTGGAGGCCGGTGTATAATAAATCATCAGGGCAGAGGGAATAGTTTGTAAAAATCTTCCATGTGATTCTCCTTTGCTTTTTCAGGTGAGACTCACTTTTTCAAGAGCTGGGAGCCAGACGTACAGAAGCCACTGTCTGTGCCTCCTAGGGTCTCTGGGATGTGTGGCCTGGCATGCAAGCCTGGGGGAGCCGCTGTGCAGGGCAGTGGAGGTCAGTCGAAAGTGCCCTGCTTGGGAAAGCCCCAGTCCAGCCCTGCTAATTCCTAGCCGATGACTTCAGACAAGATATTTCACCTTCCAGAGCCTCAGTGTGTTCAGCTGTGACTTGGGGATAACACTGCCCTCCTATTGGGGTTGATGTAGGCCCAGATGAATGCGAGAGAATGGATGTAAAATCGTAACAGTAGTTGACATAATGATGGCTAATGTCTTCTGTGTGTTTACTATATATCGGGCAAGGTTCTATACGGCCGTGAGGAGATACCCCTCATCCAAGGTAAGGAGCAGCGGCTGCACTTTGCTGGAGCAGCCGTGAAGATATACCCCACGTTCAAGGTAAGGAAACCCAAGTAAGACGGTAGGTGTTGCGAGAGGGCATCAGAGGGCAGACACACTGAAACTAGCCAATCTGATCACACGGACCACAGCCTTGTCTAACTCAATGAAACTAAGCCATGCCTGTGGGGCTGCCCAAGACAGACAGGTCATGGTGGAGAGGTCTGACAGAATGTGGTCGACTGGAGAAGGGAATGGCAAACCACTTCAGTATTCTTGCCTTGAGAACCCCATGAACAGTATGAAAAGGCAAAATGATAGGATACTCAAAGAGGAATTCCCCAGGTCAGTAGGTGCCCAATATGCTACTGGAGATAAGTGGAGAAATAACTCCAGAAAGAATGAAGGGATGGAGCCAAAGCAAAAACAATACCCAGTTGTGGATGTGACTGGTGATAGAAGCAAGGTCCGATGCTGTAAAGAGCAATATTGCATAGGAACCTCGAATGTTAGGTCCATGAATCAAGGCAAATTGGAAGTGGTCAAACAGGAGATGGCAAGAGTGAATGTCGACATTCTAGGAATCAGCGAACTGAAATGGACTGGAATGGGCGAATTTAACTCAGATGACCATTATATCTACTACTGTGGGCAGGAATCCCTCAGAAGAAATGGAGTGGCCATCATGGTCAACACAAGAGTCCGAAATGCAGTACTTGGATGCAATCTCAAAAACGACAGAATGATCTCTGTTCGTTTCCAAGACAAACCATTCAATATCACAGTAATCCAAGCCTATGCCCCAACTAGTAATGCTGAAGAAGCTGAAGTTGAACGGTTCTATGAAGACCTACAAGACCTTTTAGAACTAACACCCAAAAAAGATGTCGTTTTCATGCTAGGGGACTAGAATGCAAAAGTAGGAAGTCAAGAAACACCTGGAGTAACAGGCAAATTTGGCCTTGGAGTACAGAATGAAGCAGGGCAAAGACTAATAGAATTTTGCCAAGAGAACGCACTGGTCATAGCAAACACCCTCTTCCAACAACACAAGAGAAGACTCTACACATGGACATCACCAGATGGTCAACACCGAAATCAGATTGATTATATTCTTTGCAGCCAAAGATGGAGAAGCTCTATACAGTCAGCAAAAATAAGACCGGGAGCTGACTGTGGCTCAGATCGTGAACTCCTTATTGCCAAATTCAGACTGAAATTGAAGAAAGTAGGGAAAACCACTAGACCATTCAGGTATGACCTAAATCTGTATGATTATACAGTGGAAGTGAGAAATAGATTTAGAGGCCTAGATCTGATAGACAGAGTGCCTGATGAACTATGGAATGAGGTTCGTGACATTGTATAGGAGACAGGAATCAAGACCATCCCTGTGGAAAAGAAATGCAAAAAAGCAAAATGGCTGTCTGGGGAGGCCTTACAAATAGCTGTGAAAAGAAGAGAAGCGAAAAGCAAAGGAGAAAAGGAAAGATATAAGCATCTGAATGCAGAGTTCCAAAGAATAGCAAGAAGAGATAAGAAAGCCTTCCTCAGCGATCAATGCAAAGAAATAGAGGAAAACAACAGAATGGGAAAGACTAGAGATCTCTTCAAGAAAATTAGAGATACCAAGGGAACATTTCCTGCAAAGATGAGCTCGATAAAGGACAGAAATGGTATGGACCTAACAGAAGCAGAAGATATTAAGAAGAGGTGGCAAGAATACACAGAAAAACTGTACAAAAAAGATCTTCATGACCCAGATAATCATGGTAGTGTGATCACTCACCTAGAGCCAGACATCCTGGAATGTGAAATCAAGTGGGCCTTAGAAAGCATCACTACGAACAAAGCTAGTGGAGGTGATGGAATCCGAGTTGAGCTATTTCAAATCCTGAAAGATGATGCTGTGAAAGTGTTGCACTCAATATGCCAACAAATTTGGAAAACTCAGCAGTGGCCACTGGACTGGAAAAGGTCAGTTTTCATTCCAGTCCCAAAGAAAGGCAATGCCAAAGAATGCTCAAACTACTGCACAATTGCACTCATCTCACACACTAGTAAAGTAATGCTCAAAATTCTCCAAGCCAGGCTTCAGCAATATGTGAACCGTGAACTTCCAGATGTTCAAGCTGGTTTTAGAAAAGGCAGAGGAACCAGAGATCAAGTTGCCAACATCCACTGGATCATCGAAAAAGCAAGAGAGTTCCAGAAAAACATCTTTTTCTGCTTTATTGACTATGCCAAAGCCTTTGACTGTGTGGATCACAATAAACTGTGGGAAATTCTGAAAGAGATGGAAATACCAGACCACCTGACCTGCCTCTTGAGAAACCTATATACAGGTCAGGAAGCAACAGTTAGAACTGGACATGGAACAACAGACTGGTTCCAAATAGGAAAAGGAGTACATCAAGGCTGTAAATTGTCACCCTGCTTATTTAACTTATATGCAGAGTACATCATGAGAAACCCTGGGCTGGAAGAAGCACAAGCTGGAATCAAGATTGCCAGGAGAAATATCAATTACCTCAGATATGCAGATGACACCACCCTTATGGCAGAAAGTGAAGAGGAACTAAAAAGCCTCTTGATAAAAGTGAAAGAGGAGAGTGAAAAAGTTGGCTTAAAGCTCAACATTCAGAAAATGAAGATCATGGCATCTGGTCCCATCACTTCACGGGAAATAGATGGGGAAACAGTGGAAACAGTGTCAGACTTTATTTTGGGGGGGCTCCAAAATCACTGCAGATGGTGACTGCAGCCATGAAATTAAAAGACGCTTACTCCTTGGAAGGAAAGTTATGACCAACCTAGATAGCATATTCAAGAGCAGAGACATTACTTTGCCAACAAAGGTCCGTCTAGTCAAGGCTGTGGTTTGCCCAGTGGTCATGTATGGATGTTGAAGAAAGCTGAGCGCTGAAGAATTGATGCTTTTGAACTGTGGTGTTGGAAAAGACTCTTTTTTTTTTTTAATTGGAAAAGACTCTTGAGAGTCCCTTGGACTGCAAGGAGATCCAACCAGTCCATTCTAAAGGAAATCAGTCTTGGGTGTTCATTGGAAGAACTGATGCTAAAGCTGAAACTCCAATACTTTGGCCACCTCATGCAAAGAGTTGACTCATTGGAAAAGACTCTGATGCTGGGATGGATTGGGGGCAGGAGGAGAAGGGGACGACAGAGGATGAGATGGCTGAAGGCATCACCGACTTGATGGACGTGAGTTTGAGTGAACTCTGGGAGTTGGTGATGGACAGGGAGGCCTGGCGTGCTGCGGTTCATGGGGTCACAAAGAGTTGGACACGACTGAGCAACCGAACTGAACTGAACTTGTTTAACAATACTCACAAAAGCCCCATAAGGTAGGTTTGGTAATATTTCCCCTTAACAGATGAAGGAACTGAGACGCAGAGAGGGTAAGTAACATAGCCAGTGTCACAAAGCTAACACATAGCAGGCCTGGGATTCAAGGTCAGGCTGCTTGGCTCTGGAACACACAGTCTAATCACGATGTCACATGGACCTCCCCATGCCGCCTGCTTCTCTCCCCGACTCCGTGGCCTCCTTCCTGCTCCCCAGACATGGGAGGCATGTCCCCACCCCCGGGCCTTTGTACCTACTGCTTTGTCTGTCAGGAATATTCTTTATTGCAGGCTCACTCCTCATTTCCTTTGAGTCTTTTTATTTTTTATTTTTCTCTTTTTTCCCTTTAGGTCTTGATTCAAACGTTCCCTTCTTTTCAACACTTTTCTCAAATATCTGCCCTGGGCTCCTCCCATTTCCTATCTTCACTCCCTGTTTTAGCTTTCTCATCAGGATGTATCCCTTTCTAACATACTATATTTTATTTCTTTCTGTGGCTTATCATCTGTCTCTCCCACTACAACACAAGCTCCCAGAGAGCAGAGGTCTCTTTCTGTCCACTGCTGTGTCGCCGGCACCTAAAGCAGTGCCTGGAAAGTGCTGCTGCTGCTGCTGCTGCTAAGTCGCTTCAGTCGTGTCCGACTCTGTGCGACCCCATAGACGGCAGCCCACCAGGCTCCCCTGTCCCTGGGATTCCCCAGGCAAGAACACTGGGGTGTGTTGCCATTTCCTTCTCCAATGCATGAAAGTGAAAAGTGAAAGTGAAGTCGCTCAGTCATGTCCGACTCCTAGCGACCCCATGGACTGCAGCCCACCAGGCTCCTGCATCCATGGGATTTTTCAGGCAAGAGTACTGGAGTGGGGTGCCATCGCCTTCTCCATGGAAAGTGCTAGATGCACAAAAATATTTGTTGCATGAATGAATGTTCAATGCTGCTCCAAAATGGTGAGCTCTGTACCAGTGTCAAGGAGTGTTAGCTGACCTAGATTCTGGGTTCCCGCCAGCTGACCAAGGCCCGAGCTTGGCATGGGTGTCAGTGAGATGCCTGGGCTACACTCAACAGGACATGCGTCAGAAAGGAGCTAGGAGTACACACAGCCTGCCCTCAGGGACCAGTGGGCCCTGGATACCAGTCTGGGAAGCAGGAGACAAGGAGTGAGAAATGACACATACAGGTGTTGGGGCCAGGGGGCGGCACACTTGGCATCAGGCACAGACCATGCGCCCTGTCGCCCTGCCCTCCCTCCACTCTCCCTCTTTACCTGCAGCCCAGGCATTCCAGGAGGGCCTGGTGGTCCAGGAACACCCGGAGGACCCTGAGGGAGAGAAGAAATCATCAGACCCAGAAGAAAGTTCTGCCCCATCGCGGGGGCAGCGGTGTGAGGATGGGCAAGCCTCGGGGTGCTGGCGGACGAGAGGAGGCGCAGAGGAGACAAGCGACACACCTGCGGGCCCGGCTGCCAGGAGCTGCCCATCCAAAGTCCCGGAGCACCCTGGGTGGGAGTAGGGGTCGCAAAAGAAGGGGAGAGGTTATAGGCAACGTCCACACCAAGCGCAGGGCTGCGTGGGGAGGCAGCTGGCCAGGGCACGGGGGCCCGTGCATCATGGGCACGGGGCAGAAAGCCAGGCCTCTCCCCCAGGTTCGGGGGGAAGGCTCTTGGCACCACTTACCGGCATGCCAGAGAAGATGAGGTCCCCTCGGGAGGGGCAGGAACACTCCCCCGGCTCGCCCTGAAAAGAGAAGAGCCTTTGTCAGTGGCAGAGGGGCAAGGATGGAGTACCCTCTGGAAACTGACAGTGGGAAGGCAGGGTGGGCTCCAGAGATGGAGAGGGCAGGGTTTAAATCCAGGATCTGCCTCTTATGACTATGCCCTTGAGTAATCTGTTCAACCTCTCTGAACCTCAGTCTCCTCATCTGTACAATGGGGGTAATAATGCCTACTGCATAGACTGTCATGAGGATGGACTGGATGAATGTATACAGAGTTCCTGCCACATGCCAAGCACTCAGAAAACAAGAGCCCTTCCTATTACTGCCTTTCAGCTTCATCACCATCTGCGACTGCACAGGTTCTCAGCCTCATTCCCCTTGGCCCAGCCCGCCTTCCATGCTCTTCTCTCCTGGTCCCTCACATCCCTGTCCTCTCACTGGTTCTTCTGAACCCAGTTCCTTCCCCTGTCCTGTGACTCAGCACTCATCTGAAAATGCAGCTGCCTGCTGTAGGGAGACCTGGAGCTCTCTGGGCTCCAGAGCCAGCCCTGGGCTGGCAACCAGGTGAGGTGGGAAGTGTTTGGGGCCCCCTGCAACCTGGAACCAGGGAGCTGGTGGGTGGCAAGAAGACCAGGATGACTCCTCAGCACCCATCCTCCAATCCAGGGTCACAACCAATTGCAGAGGATCCCCCAGGTGCAGGGTTCTAGGGGCTGCTAATTTCCCCGGAGGTACTGGTCACAGGTTTCTGGGACTTACCTTCTCTCCCTGTGATCCCTTCTCACCCTGCAGGGAAGAAACACAGGTGGGTGAGGAGATAGGGGTACAGAATCAAGGCCAGCGGTGGCTTCCTGCTGCCCTGAGACACAGCACTCACCGGCATCCCTCTGGCTCCTGGAAGTCCAGCCTGTCCTTGCTGCCCATCAGGGCCCTGCAGGGAGAGAGCCCAGGGTCAGCGGGCAGGGCTGGACAGCAGCCAGCCAGCTGGCCTGCTCGGAGGGGAGGGTGACGGGACAAACGGAAGCAGTGCCGGGCTCCCTGGAACCCACATCTCAGTGCCCATGTCCAGAGGAGGAGACTGAGGCCCACGAGACAAGGAGAGGAGGAAGGAGGAAGACTGGCATTTCTCGAGCGCTTTCTGGGTGTCAGACACTGGGCCAAGTGCCTGTCAGAGGGCAGTGGATGGAATCCCCCGCTCCCAGTCCTGCAGGATGGTATTGTTCCACTTCCAGGGGAGGAAGTGAAATTCGCTCAGTCGTGTCCGACTCTTTGCGACCCCATGGACTATACAGTCCATGGAATTCTCCAGGCCAGAATACTGGAGTGGGTCAGATCAGATCAGATCAGATCAGTCGCTCAGTCATGTCCGACTCTTTGCGACCCCATGAATCGCAGCACGCCAGGCCTCCCTGTCCATCACCAACTCCCGGAGTTCACTGAGACTCACGTCCATCGAGTCAGTGATGCCATCCAGCCATCTCATCCTCTGTCGTCCCCTTCTCCTCCTGCCCCCAATCCCTCCCAACCCATAGGTCAAACCCAGGTCTCCCACATTGCAGGTGAATTCTTTACCAGCTGAGCCACAGGGGAAGCCCACAGGGGAGGAAACTAAGGCTTAACGAGATTTTCTAATAGGCCCAACAGGACGGCTTCACCCGGTCTGTGCTCTATCCCAAGGTCCCTGCTCTATCCTCTCTCTCTTCGGTGCTTGAGACACAGTCTCTCCATCATAAAGGTCTCTCAGTTGACTTAAGGAGGAGATAGGAATTTCGGCTCTTATTAAAGGGAATTAAAGGCTCCGAGAGGCTGTCATGTGCTGAAGGTCACGCAGCTAGGGACTGTGGAGGCGCGCGGATGGGATTCAGCTTGACGGAAGCTGGTCTGGAGAGACCAGCCAGGGCACATGCTGACAGCTGCTCTCCTGCCGGACAGGCCACCTTCCCACATGGGACTCGGAGCTCCCTGAGGACCAGGGCCTCCTTCCCCTTCACATCTGCCTTTACTGGGGGCGGGGGGCGTGCTCCTTGGCTCAGGCGGGGACCATGACGACCCAGACTGACCGTGGGGACTTGGGCAAGGCCGTAGCCCCCTCCTGAGGAATCCATCAGTGATTCCCAAACTGGGTCTGGACTTTCTCTAGGGATCGATAAAGATAGAAAAGATATGGTTCACTGAGCTATTTTCAACATTACCAAAAGCCCAAGAAAAATTATACATTTGCCCACGACCTGGCACAGCACCGGCTGGCTGCAAGGTAGCCTTTCTTTGATTCAGGCTAGAATTATATCGTCTTGAAAAATTCTAGTGGGTTCATGTGGAGCTGAAGCTAGCTATTATATAGGTCTTTGATGAATAAAAATGAGGAAATGTGCTTATTATAACCTAATCTGTGCAATTTGTTCAATAGACACATCTTTCAGAATATGGGAATCATTGGTGGGACAGTAATCAAGGGAGGTCCTTGAGGATAATGAGACTGAAAGTGTTGCTGGTCTAGATAGAGCTGTGCTGGCCAGCATGGTAGCCAACAGCCACATGTGGCTACTTAAATTGAAAATAATTAAAATGAAATTAAATGTAAAATTTCGTTCTTCAGTCATGCTAGCTATATTTTGAGTGCTCAAGAGCCACATGGGGCTGGTGGCTACATCTCAGGCGGGGCAGAGAGTTCTATTGGGCAGCACTGTTTTAGATCATCCCGAATGATTCCAAGTTTTGAAGTGGGGTGGGGGGGCTGAACATATGGGCTTTGAGTCAGACAGAACTGGGTTCAAGTCCTGGCTCTGTCTCCCCACTCTCAGGCCTTCATTTTCCTCATCTGTGAAATGGGAATAATCATAGCTGCTCCCTTACAGGGCTGTTGTGAAGATTAAGTTAATCTCTGTTTTAGCATGGGCCTCGGCGTGGTCACTGCTCAAAAACTGGTGGTGGTCAATACTGCCATTCTTCAGGGACTCCCCCCAAACAGTGTGGTTTTCTTACTCCCACGCTGGGCTGAGCTGAGGCCTCTCAGCTCCCATCCCCCACAGGCAAGGTCAGCCCCGTGCCCTCTTCCTGGCAGCAATGCCCTTAGTCCCAGCAACATCCCAGTGTGGAGTACAGAAGGGGCCCTTACCGGAGGCCCAGAGACACTGGCACCAGGAGGTCCCACAGGCCCAGCAGCTCCTTTCACTCCTGGAGATCCCTGTGGAAGAGAGGGTACCAAGGTTGCAGGGCCTGAGTTTGAAGCTCGTGACAATCCAGCAGGTGAAACCAGGCCTTGGGCAGCCGTCTGATGAGTATCCCTCGGTTCCCATGTCCCCTGTGCCCACGGCCAGGACATTCTGAAGCATTACTAGTCTAGAGCCCAAGGATGCAAAGGCTCACCTTGGCACCCTTCTCTCCAGCAGGGCCAGGTGGTCCCCGAGGGCCCGGAAGCCCCTGCAGATGGAAGCACATTAGTTATCTCTATCCTCGGGTGGCCCCTTCCCCTGCCAGGCTCCTCCAAGGCCCAAGGCAGACGTACCTGAATGCCAGGCAAACCCTGGGCTCCAGGCTCCCCCTGCAAGTCAGAAAAAGGCAGCCTGGGTCACAGCTGCCCAAGCCAACCTGCGCCACTGGCAGACTGGTCTGGGGTGGGGTATCTGCCAGCCCAAACTCAAGAGGGCTCCACAAGGAGACTCAGAGGGTCAGAGAGGGTCAGGGGGTCCAAACCAAAGTCCCAGACAGAAGAAACAGAAGGCCAGGGCTGTGCCCTGGAGCCTCTGGGGGCAGGGAGGGGGCTTAGGTTTGGTGGGGCAGATGGGAGTAAGCACTTGGCTAAGTAGGTGTTCATTGGAAGGACTGATGCTGAAGCTGAAACTTCAATAATTTGGCCACCTGATGCAAAGAACTGACTCATTTGAAAAGACCTTGATGCTGGCAAAGATTGAAGGCAGGAGAGGGGGACAACAGAGGATAAGATGGTTGGATGGCATCACCGACTCAATGGGACATGAGTCTGAGTAGGCTCTGGGAGTTGGTGATGGATAGGGAAGCCTGGCGTGCTGCAGTCCATGGGGTCGCAGAGTTGGACATGACTGAGCGACTGAACTGAACTGAAAGTGTTGGGAGGCAAGCAGGCAAAGGGAAGGCTGGAGGCTCACCTGTGGCCCCTGGACTCCCACTCCTAGAGGGCCGGGCTCTCCCTAAATAGGCAGAAGGACAAGCTTGAGCTTGAGATTCCCTCTTCATCCTTCACCCCTGCCCCAGCCCCTTCTCCTGAACCTCCCCCCGTCCCCCTCCCCCTGCACAGCGGCCGGATCTCCCTTCCTCCCTCCAGGCCCACTTGCCCCCAGTATCTCCCCACCCCCACAGAGCTGCAGCCCAGGCCCCCCACACTCACACATACCTGTATGCCCTTCAGTCCTGGGGGTCCTTGAACTCCTGGTAGACCAGGCTGGCCCTAAAAGACACAGGTGAGTAAAGACACAGGTGAGCCAGGGCTCCCACAGGGGCAAGGGGGCAGGGGGAGAGAAAGAAGGCCCAGGGAGGGAAGGACGAGAAGGCAGGTAGCCAGAACTCACCGGTTTACCAGGCCGGCCCACGCCTTCTGGCCCAGGATCTCCTTTCGGGCCCGGCTTCCCAGGCGGCCCCGCTCTGTCTGTCAGCGCCCCCTGCATGCCCGGGCAGGCGGTGCAGCCATCACCCTGGTCAGAGATGGGCACAGCCAGGAACCCGTGAGCCAGGCCCAGCCGCCAAGAGAGGAGGCATTGGAAACTGGGGTCCTTGTGCCCTTCGGAGAGCTCCGCCCCTCCCCCGACCCCTCTTCAGCCCGGGATATCAATATTGGCCCCTGAGACTCCTGGGTCTCCTCCCCTGCCTTGGAGAAGAGCCGAGGAGCCTCCACCCGGTGACGCCAGCATCTCATGAGGGTCACGGCCTGACCCCAAAGTCCTTCCCCTCATTAGCTCTCGGCCTGATCTCTTCGTGCTCGTGGGGCAACCTGCCCCCTTCCTGACTGACCTTTTCTCCTTTTGGCCCCACAGGGCCCCGAACCCCTGGCTCTCCCGACAGTCCTGGCCGCCCCATGATGCCTGGTGTTCCAGGGTCTCCAGGATTCCCAGCATCACCCTGTAAGGAGCAAGATTCAGGAGGGCAGGGATGACCCAGCTCAGGGCATGGTGGCCTCTTGGGACCTACGGGCACTCAGAGCCCTTCACTGGGGTTGGGGGCTGGGCAGGGAATGGAGAGTGGGCACAGCACAATTCAGGAATAGGAGGTGGGGACGGCATCTGAGAGAAGGTGGTGCCCACCCGTGCCCACCGAGTTTTCTCTCACCTTTTGCCCCTTCAGTCCACGCTCTCCGGCCTTGCCCTGAGGAGAAAGCATTTCCAGCATCAGTTCCCTCATACTAGACACCCTTAAGTGTCCAGCAGTGTGTTAGAGCCAAGGAAAAGGCAACACACAGACAAACCAAAACCTCTGCTCTCCTTCTAGTGAATTTGTGTAGATTAAGAAAAGAGCCTTGAGTCAGGCTTCCTGCCTGGGTGACCCTGGCAAGCTACTTCACCTCTCAGTGCCTCAGTTTCTTTATCGATCAAATGGAGATGATAAAAAGAGCACAGCCTTCTATCCCACAGAGTCCTTGTGAGATTAGACAAGTCGATACACATGAAGCTGTGAACAGCCCATGATATGCACTGTGGTAGCATTCACTGCTATGAGTAAAGCAGTAAAAATAATAATTCCCCCAGTGGTAACTTTCATTCTTTTTTTTGTAATTATCATTCTTGAATGCCTGTTGTGTGCCACTAATGCTTCACACACATCGTTCCTAGACTTTACAGCAACACTATTTGTAGGAAACAGAGACACAGAGAGGGAGGTAACTGGCTCAAGTCAAAGGGCTCGTAAAAGGCAGAGGTGGGTTTTGAACCCAGGTCTGTCTGGTCCCAGGTTGGC
The DNA here is from genome assembly GCF_055505025.1 of Bos grunniens. NCBI lineage: Eukaryota > Metazoa > Chordata > Mammalia > Artiodactyla > Bovidae > Bos > Bos grunniens. The sequence continues at coordinate 15,002,604 of NC_141166.1, forward strand.
GGTCTTTCTGCACACTCAGCCATGCTATGTCCCAGGACGAAGGGCAGAGGTCCGTCAGGCCAGCTCCCTCTGGGGACAGACGCACTGGCCCCTCCACACTCCCACCTACCCCCACTGCACCAGGAACCTAGAGACCCAGGCAGCCCTGCCTGTATCCCACCTCCACAGGCCCCAGAACTCACCTGTTTTCCTGGCAGACCGAAACCTGGAGGCCCGGGCTCCCCCTTCTCTCCGCGGGGCCCCGGCAAGGCCACCACGTGGCTGTCTTCATCCTGATGCTCGGTCAGGGCTCTGCATGGCTCACAAGGCTCCCCCTGCCAAGCAAGGACACAGGGTTGGGGGACCTCAGCCCAGGCTTGGAATCTGGGGCTGGGAATGCAGCCGGGCCTGACCTAGCACCTGGACTGGGCAGGGGGGGTCTCTCAGGAGACATAGTAGAAAACCAGGTGAAAAAAGGAGGTGGGGGGACTTCCCTTGTGGTCCAGTGGTTAAGACTTCACTTTCCAATGCAGGGATTTGAAGGTTTGATCCCTGGCTAGGGAGCTAAGAACCCATATGCCTCAAAGCCGAAAAACCAAAACATCAAACAATGTTGCAATAAATTCAATAAAGAATTTAAAAATGGATCATATTAAAAAAAAAAAAAAAAAGGAGGTGGGGCCAAGCCTCAGGAGTTCTGAACATCATGGTAAGGGATCCGATGTTACCCTCAGGCAGTGGGCAGCCTGGGAGGGTTTGAAGTCAAGCAGGAGGAGTGTGTTTGGGATGCTGGCCCTGGCTGCATGGGGAAGGTCTTCAGACTCACCTTCTCCCCTTTGATGCCTGTGGGTCCCGCAGGCCCTGGCGGCCCCTGTGTGATAAGAAGCCACGTGTGATGCCCTGCATCTGCCTGGGCCACTCCCACCTCGTCCTGCTCCCTCGAGCTATTGGCATCCAAAGCTCACTTACCGGATTGCCGGCTGGCCCTACCTCCCCGAAATTACCCTGAGAGCAAAGCAGAGAACACAGGGTCAAAGTGGGGAGGCACACAAGTGTTAGGTCACTCCAAAACCCCAAGCCACAAGAGTAGCCCCTGGGGACCCCTAACCACCCCCACTCCCATTTCCTGGCTAGGAAACTGAGACCCAGAAAGCGAAGGGATTTCCGCCAAGGTCCCCAGGGAAGACTGTGGCCAGCCTGTTTCTGTCCTCAGGTGCAGGCCGCAGAATCCCAGACCCACCCTCAGCCCTGGCCCAGCACACAAAGATCAGGAATTCGTTTGTCCAACAGTCATTCGCTGGATGCCTGGACGTGTTGTGCACTGAGCAAGGTGCTGGTCAGTAGCAGTGAACAGCACAGACAAACACATCTGTAGCACTTACACCCTTGTGGGGGACACCGAGAATTTTTAAATAATTGTAACTGGATGGCCAGGAGTGCTATGAAGGGAGTAAGCAGGGTGGTGAGACAAAGTAGGCAGGGTAGGCCGTTTTAGACAGGATGGTCAGAGAACTGTTTATTATTATATGCTGACAATTATTGTCAGAAAGAGGAGACTAAGGCCCGGTCAATGAAAGAGCAGGGGGAGCAAGAGAGGAAAAACGCTCCAGACAGTGGGAGCCACAAGGACAAAATCTAAGAGGTGGGAACATTCTTGACATATTCCAGAAAGGAAGGAGGGCGGCACAGCTAAAGCACAGGAAATGCAGAGAGAAGAACCAGATGAAGCTGCAAAGGCGGGCAGGGCTGGGCATCCGGGGTCTTGCTAGGCACCGCCAGCCTTTGAGACAGTGTCCAGTCCCAGAAGGATTTTCAGCAGGGAAACAGTGTAACTTGAGAGCGTGTGTTTGTTTTAACAAAACCACAGTAGCTACTGGGTGAAAATGCTGAAGAGCTGCAGCGGCTGCAGGCAGGCGAGCTAGAGGGCTGCCACCTCCATCCAAGTCAGAGGCTGTGGGACCAAGACGATGTGCAGCCGTGGAGCTGAGCCAAGCCGGGGGAGAAGGAGGATTGGGAGAGACCTGTCAGATGGAGGAGATGAGGTGGAGACGGGTTTGGGGTTTGAGGAGGCTTGAAGAACTGGGTATGTGCCATTTATGGAGATCAGAAGGGCTGGAAGAAGAAACAGGTGAGGGGGAGGGTGTAAAGCTCCATTTGAGAAATCTGACAAATGATCTGCCTGGTAGAGCTGAGTCTGAACGTATATTCCAGGGTTTCTCACACTTGAACCCTCGTACACCCAGCGAACCCCTCATAGGGGTAGCTGCTTTATCAGTTCAGTGGTGTCATTTGTCTCCAACACAACCACAAATGCATACATTCACAGGGCACTGGAATTGAGCGACCCAGCCGAGCAGCAAGACTGCAGGCGCTGGAGCCAGTTTCTCTGTGCTCAAATCCCAGGTCTGCCCCCAAACCCCCATGTGACTTTGGGCAATTTAGTTGGTCTTTTTGGACCTCTGCTTCCTCATCCACAAAATGGGAAGAATAGAGTACCTACCCCATGAGGTTTTGGGAGGAGGAAACAAGTCAATACATCTATAAGCCTTTGGAATGCTACCTGGCACAAAGTAAGTAGTAAAGGAGGGCTGTTATTATTATTTTATGAAGGTACTCAATTGTTTTGGATCATCAATAAATTAAAAATACAATACTAAAGGAACTCTCTTGGAGAACATGTGGGCTGTCAGAAATAAATTCTTTGACTCCAGTCTGCAAAACATTGATGAATTTATTTCTCTGTGGATTTACAGTTTGGTTTCTTGTCTATGTTGTCCCTATGCCCCACCCAGGGGCCCCCTCCCCTGCCTCCTTGTCAAGAAGATCCCAGTTTTCCTGACTTCTAACCAGATCTCACCTTTTCTCCTTTCAGCCCTGTTAGCCCTGGGGCCCCAGCTTTCCCCTGAAAAAATAATCAAGTCACAGTCACTGCATGCCCCCCACTCCCATCCCTCCAAGATTCCATGAGTCCCAGTGTCCACCCAGAAAGAGAAAGGCCAACTCAGAACTACAAATCCCACAACCCCACAGTGTTTGGACAACTACAGCTGTTACACAGATTGGCACTCAGAGGTTCTAAGAGGGAGTCCTGGGGAGATGCAGGGGTGAAGGGAGACACTGGGCTACAGGCCTGGGGCCCCTACCTCAGGGCGTCCCTCCTGGCCTCTGCCTTGCTTGAGACACTAGGCCTAAGGAGCCAGGGAGGCTACCAGTGTGGTAAAGATGGGCTGCCTTGGCCTGGCTGGGGAAAGCAGTGACTTACCGGAAGACCTGGCAAACCCAGGCCAGGAGGGCCCACGTCGCCTTTGGCCCCTGCAGAAGGCTGGAGATGCTGGGCCGCTACGGCAAAGCTGCAGGACGAGCAGGACTCCCCCTGGGGAAGGAAGAGAAGGGATCAGAAAGGCTGGCAGTGATCAGAGGGGGGCAGCCAGAGGACGGGGTCCCTCACCTTCTCTCCTTTGAGGCCTTGGATGCCAGGGTCTCCCTGCAAGGAGAAGAGATTTATGGGCTGAGAGACTGGGTACGGTAGGGCACCCCAAATTTCCCAGCCATCTATGAGGACAGCAATGTCACATACCACAAACCCTTCAAACAGCCAGGAGTCCCAAGGGGCTCAAGGTCAGCATCCCAGACTTGGGGCTCATCAACCCATGTGACAGACAGACAGGAAAGAAGGCCAGGCTAACCTACCCCACTGGAAACTGCCTGTACATACCCGATCACCTTTTTGTCCAACAGCTCCCAGACCCTCCTGAAAAAAAGCATCTGTGAGGGAGTGGAGCACGCAGTCCAAGCCAGGACCCTAACCACCCCTGCCCACTCCTTTCTTCCACCCTCAACCAGCATCCAATCCCAGGAGGAGGGCACAGCCTCACTCACTATAAGGGTTGGCTCCACCCCAGCATGCCCAAAAGGCATCTTAAGCCTTGGCTTAAAGAACCCTCTTTGGTTGCTATGGAGACCTGGGGCAGCCTTCTAGCCCAGCCCTAAACTCTATGGTTCAGTCCCCACCCCCATGGAACTAAGATCCTAGACTCTCTGCTCACGAGGTCTCTATGGCCATGAGAAGTTTCCAGCCCCTCTCTCCAACTCCTCTCCATGATTATGCCCCCAGGCTTTTTGATGGAGACCCACAGGCCACCCTAGGCACTCACCCTGGCTGGTGCAGGATCACCTGGTTCTCCCTTGGGTCCTGGCTTTCCAGGGAGCCCCACAAAGTTCTGGAACCCTTCAGGTAGTGTTGGACACACTTCACAGGGGTCACCCTAGCAGAAGGGAAAGACCATGAGCGGACAGGGTGGGGCTGAAACCCTGGGGAAGACAAGGGGTGAGCCAGGGCAAAGTGGGCAGCAGGAACACTAGGGGGGTAGAGGGTGCTTTCTGTTCACCTGAATCATTCACTCAGAATACAATCCCTGGACATCAAAAACTACCTCCTCACAACAAGCCATAAGAAATCATTGTGTCCCATTTAGGGGTGTGGAAACTTGGGCAAAAAAGAGAAGCTGACTTGTCATATTCATGTATGTGGCGGAGGTGGGATTTGAACCTGGCTATGTAACTCCAAAGCCAGGCCCTTTATTTAGTAGTCAAAGGCACGCCATTGGAACAAAGGAGGGGTGGGGGTCCCCCAAGGAAGGTCTCAGGTTCAGCACCCTTGATGCTTACCGTCCCTTCAGAAATAGGCTTGCCCTCCCACCCCACCCCGGCGTAACCAGGCCTGGGACTCACCTTCTCTCCCTTCAGCCCGGGCACCCCTGGTTTGCCCTGTTGGAGAAGCAGCAGGCGTTAGCCGTGGCAGAGAGGGCCGGAGGACAGAACCCCCCTCCCTCTGGAGGCCTTGGTAGAGGAGGTCTGGGCATGGTGGGCAGCTGTGCTCCCACTGGGCCACTCACAGGTTTCCCGCCAGGACCTTCCTTTCCAGGCACCCCGGAGTTGCCCTGCGGTCAGAAGAAGGGTTAAGGAGAAGGGTGCTGGCCGTGGCCTCAGCCCATCCACCCCTTCACCCTCCAGTCCCCTCTGGATAGCAGGACAATCTTGCCAAATCTCTTGTCTCCTCTCGGTCAGTTTTGTCAACACTCCCTTCCTGTTGCCTGTCCTTCTCCGTGTCTAACCCGAGTCCTTCTGCTTGCACAGGAAGGGGGATCACGAGGCCTCTGTGTGTCCCTGCCCCAGGGCATCAGGATGGGTGGTGACCTGGGTGAGCCCAGAGGAACCACAGCAGACAGACATTTCCAGGCCTCCTGCTCTTCAAGGCACAAGGCCCTCACATGAGTTTGGGCCCTCCAGTTGGACCACTGTGGTCATTAACCAGACTTAGGCCTGTGAACCCAGGCCAAGGCCCTCACATCAGCAAGCACTGGCATGGGGACACCGCCCACTGAGGGGCCCAGCCCCCTAGCCCCTTCCCCAACCTACCCGCTGCCTCCCTCCTGCTGCCCCCAGCCCCATTTTCCTCTCTCCTTTCACCAAGCAGGGGGTTCCCGCCGGGGGTTCCCACATGGGCCCCCACTCTTGTCCATGCTTACCTTGTCTCCCTTGGGGCCTGGAGGGCCACCTGGGTCCCCCTGAGGGCGGAAACAGGGTGGGTCAGCCAGGGGCCTCCCATTACAGTGAGGTCCACTCTGGCCCTTTCCCCCAGCCTAGCCCCCTGGGACCCAGCCCCACCTCCCCTCTGGCTGAGAGGGAGAAGGGTCTCTGAGGGGAAAACAGGCAGGAGGAGCCAGGGGTACTCACCGGGGTCCCCGGAAGTCCTATGCCAGGGGGCCCAGGGAGGCCTGGGGGCCCGGGCTCTCCTGCCAGCCCCTCAGGCCCAACAAAGCCAGGGTCTCCCTAGCACAGACATAAGGTGGATGTGAGAGAACCACCGCCTCTGAGCCCCCCCTACCCGCTCCTCCCCGTCAGACAGTCACAGCTCACCTTCTGCCCTTTGGGCCCTATGACACAGACTTCTCCTGGCCGGCCCTGTGGGCGGGGGGAGGCTGTGAGAATGGCTGAGGCCTGGCACCTCCCAGGACAGCAGCCCCACTGGGACGTGGAAATGCCCACCCTCACTGCCCTGTCCCAAAGCCAGACTCCACCCAGTGCCCCAAGGCCATCAGATGTCAACTCAGGGCTTGGAGGTCAGGGGCTCCTGGACTGGGAGTCATGTTGCGCTAAGTCGCTTCAGGTGTGTCTGACTCTTTGCGACCCCATGGATCCTCTGTCCATGAGATTCTCCAGGTAAGAATACTGCAGTGGGTTGCCACGCCCTCCTCCAGGGAATCTTTCCCACCCAGGGATCGAACCTGCATCTCTTACATCTCTTGCATTGACAGGTAGGTTCTTTACCCTTAGCACCACCTGGGAAGCTGGGAGTCAGTCAGGCCCTTTTCTGCCCCTTCCTGGGGCGCAGCCCTCCCCTCCCTGGGTCTCCATTCTGTCTGAACAGGGGCAGTGGGTTGGATTCCAAAGGTTACAGTTCGCCACTTCAAGACCACGTGCTGAGGGACGTGGGTTTTGTGGGGGGAAGGGTCCCAGCACCGTACATCTCGGCCTGGCTTTCCCGGCGAGCCCTTCACGCCTCCGTCTCCCTTCTCGCCTTTCTGGCCCTGAAGGAGGAAGAGGCAGAGTGACAGGGGCTGAGAGAAGGGGCTGGAAGAACCAGAACAGCCTCATCTGCTCCCTACAGCCAGTCTCAGCCTCCCCAGAGATTAATTGGCTTCACAGGAGGGTAGACAACAGAAAGAACTGCCCAACCAGCCAGGCCACTCACTCAGGGTGTCTGTGGCTTTTCCCTCCTGGTTTTGGTGGACAAGGCAGGATGACTTGGGAGGGTTGGGGGGGTGCCACCCACTCTGGGCCCAATGACATCATCCTCTAGGATGACTTTGGACGCCTCCCTCTTCCTGTCTGTAGGGTTTGCAGACCTCCCTGGTACCCATCCCCTCAGAATCCAGGCCCATTACCTTCTGGCCTGTGGAGCCGGGGAGTCCTGAGGGTCCCTGAGATGAAAAGGGGACACACAAGAGAGGTGAGGAAAGGATGGGGAGACTGGCCATGACCCTGCTGCCCTGCCCTGGCGCTGGTCGCATACTCACCAAGGCTCCCGACTCTCCCTTCTCTCCCTTCAGGCCTTCTGCACACTGAGCAGGGAGATAAGGTGTTGAGAGGGGCCCAGGGTCACCCCCAGGGCTCAGAGGGCACAGCCCCCTTCCCCAGGAGTCACCCACATATTGGCCCTAAAGCAGGCCTCTCCTCCAGGTCTTACCTGAAGCGGGGCATCCGGGGAGATTCTAACACAGTCATTGCCCTAGAAGTAGGGAGCAAGGAATCAGCCTCCTAGGGGAGTCACCCTAGACCTATTTTGAGAAGGAAGGGCCCAGGAATCCCATCATCCCAGGTGCCCCTAGAAAATAGAGGTTTCTACACACTAACCCCTAGAAAGACCCTGGCCCTCCTCCTCTATTTAGACCAGGCTGCAGAGTTCCAGATAAGATGATGGGATAATGATGGCTCACATTCCAGACCAACCCCAGGGTACACTGGGAAGATCCTGCTGTGGTCATGGATGGAACACTTACCCGGGCTCCCTTCTCTCCCTTGGGTCCTGATGGACCAGGCAGGCCCCGCTCACCTTTCCCTCCCTGTGGATGAGACCAAGACAAGGGCTGGGACCAGAGACGCACATGAGAGCCTTGAAGCTCTCCTCAGGCTGATCTTTTCCATGCATCCACCACACACGGGTGTGTAAATGAGCACAGCCCTACCCCAACCCCCACCACCACGCACACAGCATATGGATCCCATACGCATCCATCCGCCTGTCCCTCCCACCCCAAAAGGCTATATTTGGTAAATCTATAGTCTCACGCAGAAAGCATCTCTTCCCCACACCCGTTTCCAAGCATGCTAGCTCACACCCAGGGGCTTAGGGACACACGTGCTTGGACACACATATGTGGAATGGCAGACACCCATAACGGTGAGTGTCAGGCTGCCCAAGTTCAAATCCTACCTCCACACCTTATAAGTACATGCCTTAGGGCAAGTCATGCGACTTGTTTGAACCTCAGTTTCTTCATCAAGAAAATGGGATTCGTGTCAGCAACTACCTCAAGGGGCCAAGGGGCTGCAATGCGGAAGAAATGTAACCCTGCAGGTAAACTGCTCAGTGCCACTTAGCACGCACACGGAGGTGGCCCCAAGAATAACATTATTTATTCATGGGCACACCCAAGAGTACCATCTCACATTTGCATATGCTGCCTAGCCCATCACCCACAGTTCTATGGTCTTGTCAGGCCCCCAGGTATATGGGTTCACCCCTTGCACGTGCAAACACGTGTCCAGAAATGCACAGTCTCACACATACGCACACACACACACACACACACAAAAGCACACCAGTCACACATGTGGGCATAGCTGGCCCTGAAATAAAATAAGAGTACCTATGCCTGAGGCGGTTTAAGAAGGTCATACTGCCAATGGGCAGCCCAGGGCCTGACACACAATAGACCCTTGCTGCTGCTACTAAGTTGCTTCAGTTGTGTCCGACTCTGTGCAACCCCAGAGACGGCAGCCCACCAGGCTCTGCTGTCCCTGGGATTCTCCAAGCAAGAACACTGGAGTGGGGTGCCATTTCCTTCTCCACAGACCCTTAGATATGCGCAGTTTTTTACATCTTTAGATTCACACACCCACTACTGTCTCTAACAAACACACACACACACAAACATACATCTAATCAGCCCCACCCTTATGCAGACTTGGGTGCATGCGTGCACGCTAAGTCACTTCAGTCATGTCCAACTCTGTGAGACCTAGAGGTAGGGAGCTGAAGCCTGTAGGACTGTAGCCCACCAGGCTCCTCTGTCCATGGGATTCTCCAGGCAAGAACACTGGAGTGGGTTAACATGCCTCCCTCCAGGGGATCTTCCTGACATGCATCTCTTGCATCTCTGCATTGGCAGGTGGGTTCTTTACCACTAGCGCCACCTGGGAAGCCCAGGCAGGCTTGGGTAGCCCTGATATAAACACACAACCAGGAGGCCACATGCCATGAGATGGGCTGGCACCACTGAAGAGGGCAGGGGTGTCCTGTTCTCCATCTGGGACTCACCTGGGGGCCAGAAGGACCAATTGTGACCTGAAAGGACAGAAGAAAGAGGACATAATCATCTTAGGGAGGAAGGGGAAACCAGGGGCCCAGAGAGGGCAAGCAGTTTAGTCAGGGCCACACAGGAGTGGCTGAGGCAACATCCTGGATCCCAGCCCCTGCTCTGCTTCCCAGGCCAACCAGCATGCTGATTTTATATACTAAAGCTGTCAAACTTACAGAGGGGTTTGACCTATCTTCTCTAACCTGCCTGGCTTTGGCTAGCTCCACCCCCTCGTTGCTAGGATAACATGGCTGCTCAGTTGCCATGGTAACCCCCGCATATCTGGGGATGATCAGCCTTACTGGATTTGGTGGGGGACAGGATGGAAAAGGGCGGGCAGCAGAGGGGTACTTCCTGACATCCCCAAAGGCCAGGGGCTTAGAGCTGAGGGGAGAGAGGGTTGTGTCCTTTGTGGATCAATGCAGAATGTCAACTCAGAATGTCAGGCTGTGGGAAAGTGGTGACTCATACTGCCCACGGAAGAGGCACAGTTGGGTACCAGCTGGGCTCACAGTGAGCCCCTTTCCCTTGTTCTTCTGGCCCCCCAGAGGGAGAATAGGCCAGGACCACCTGGAGAGGGATTAGAGGGGAAGCCCTGAGTCAAGATGTGGCTTGGGGGGCCATGCTGGGCTGTGTCACCCTGAGCCAGCCCTTCCCCTTCTCTGTCTCTAGAATGACATGGGAAGCCTTCCAAGCAAAGCAGGCCTGAGTCCCTGTGGGGAGTTCTGGGATCAGTACTGAGGCCCTGACCCTGCAGGCTGCCACCCCATTCCCCTCCTACCCTGGAGCCCAGTGCACTGCCTAGATCACAGAGCATGAGACTTCCTCCCATGAGGCCCTGGCCTGGTGGGGCTGGGGCTGAGGGTCAAGCCCAGCTCTGGGGGATGGGTGGGCAGAGAGTGTGAAAGTACACAAAGACCCCCTTGTCCTGAACCAAGAAGTTGCCAAGCCAACCTCCAGGCAGTGCCCACTCCCAGCCTCCTCCCGCCCCACCCAGCACACTCTCTCTTCACTCACGTTGCTCTCCTGGGCACCATGGACACAGGGTGGGCACTGAAAGGGAAGAATGGACCTGGAGGTCAGGTCTGAGAGCCTCAGGCCAGCCTCCTGCACCCCACTGGCCCCCATACACACACCAAGTACACAGGTGTCTGGGTGGAGTTAAGGAGCATAAAGATCGAAATCCCATCAAATAGGCCATGTCCCTCAACTCCCACCAACCCAGAGCCAAGCCAGTTCTCAGATGAGGAAACTGAACCCCAGAGAGGACGAGCAGCAAGACCTGGATCACACAGCATATGGAGCAGAGTAAGACCCCCAAATCCGGGCTCCCATGGGCAAGGCCTGGGCTCTCTCCAAAATGCACATGGCCATTTGCTGCCTACTCAACAGGAGTGTCCAGGGCTAAACAGCCACCTCCTAAGGAGAAGCATCAGGCAGACAGAGCCCAGCATCAGGTCCCCAAGGAATGCTGGGAGCTGTGTGGTCATCCCATCCCAGGCCCAGCCTCCAGGGCCCCAAAGCCTTGTCCAAAGGGCTCAGGCTGGCACCCTTCCAACCAAGCTCTTTTCTCCAGTTTAGATGGGAGGCTTACCTCATCGGCTGCTGTCTCCTGGTGGGCCTGGGAAGAGGAGGGGGGCATAAGAATGGGCGGGGAATGGAGAGGACAAAGCACGGCTTCCAACACCCCTACTCAAGAACCACCAGGAGCGGGTGCCCTACACAGAGCCAGGTACTTTTCTGTCTCTCCCCCTTCATCTTTCCTTCTCAGAGCTGGCATCTTCAAGTCCTAAGCTCTGTCCAAGAGTGGGGGAAGGTGGGAAGAGCGTGGGCGGAGAGTCTCTTACTCAAGGGGTTTACAGAGGACACGGAGGGCAGACTGAGGATGCCGTGGGCTCCTCCGCCCACCGCCTGTCTCTACCTTTGCTCCTCTTTCTGGCTTCTGGCTGATTCTTCCCGACAGCTGGGCATCCACCTGAGCAGAAAGAATAAGAGCCAAGTCTTGAGAAGGAGACAGTTCTGAGGGCCCCTAGGCAGGGGCATGGACCCCAGGGACCCCTTCAGCCTGATATCTGGCAGCTCCCAGGGTATCGAGAGCCTGCTCAGACTCCTGGCACCCCCACAGTCTACCCCCTTCTTTTCCCCCCACCCACGTGATGTCGGAGAAAACAAGACTATGAATCAATGGGATCCTGTGTTCCTGGAGCCAAAGGCTGGGCAAGATGCCTGGTGGGCAGGGAGGCTGCAGGGCCAGGGGTGGGGCTATGGGAGGAACTGGGTTTCCCTGCCACCCCCTAAAGAATCTGGGAGCAGGCAGGGCAGCTGGCCATGGTGCTGGGCATGGAACCAGTCTGGCATTGGCCTGGGTTGAGCCCAGAAGAATGAGTGAGCCCCAAGACAAGCAGTGTGGCGCCTGGCCTTTGATCCTAGGTATCTGTGTCCTGGAGAAAATGCCTTTGGGTGCCAGCCTGATCCTTCCCTCACCAGGGTCTGGGATGGTACCAGTGAAGTTCTAGTTAGTGCCAGAGTTCAATAGGCACAATTCTCAATGCCAGCAAGCAGGCAGGCATAGGGTCATACAGTGGGCTGTCTCTCTGCTTCTCGGAATCCAGTAAGGGTAGGAAGCAAATAGGCAGGCCTTCCAGTGCCCTCCCTGCCCCAGTTGGGTACACGTGACCAACTGACCCTGGGGGCAGGCTGTAGTCAGATCGGGGGAGAGACAGGACCACTTGAGCCTGTGCCCATGTCTGCCTGCCCTGGCCACCCACCTTGCTGTTCTGGGGCTCCTCCAGGCAGAAGCAGCGGGTGTAGACCTTGCCCTCAGTCTGTGGATTGATCTCGATGAGCTCATTGTTCTGGGTGTCCCGGCGGGCCTTGGAGGTCTCTGGGGGACACTGTCCAGTGTTGGGGAAGGGCTGGGGTCAGTACAGAAGATGGACCCCCCCTTAACACACTCAGCATCCTAAGATGTCTAGGCATCCCCTTCCCAGCCCTTCTCCTCCAGCACACTGTGCCCCAAGGCAGTGCCCCAGCCTCTCCCAGCTGGGCTGGGTCCAGGCCACTCACCCCTCCTGGTAATATCTCACAGCAGCCCTCCTCCAGCACGAACTCTGGGTCACAGTAGATGTGTGCCTGCTGAAGGTCAAACTGCAGGGGACACACAAGTGTCACTTCATTTTAACAAACAGCTCTGTGTCCTGGCCCCCAAGGAGGCACAGAGATGGCTCCATCCCAGGGTTTGCCCTCAGAGGCTTTCCAGTCTGGCCTGGGAGATCATCAAGAATATAGTCACAAAATACAAAGCAAAACCATACACCCAAGATAGAGGGAGAGGCGGGAGAAACGTTCGCTTTGGCCAGAAGAAGCGGGGAAGAGGAGGTTCCATTCAAGCTAAGCCGTGAGGACCAGTAGGTATTCAGCAGGTAGGTTTCAAGGACAAGCATTGCAGGTGGAGGTAACAGCATAGGCAAAGGCTAGAGGTGTGAAAGTATTAGGTGAGATGGATGGCCGGCATGGGATCAGCCAGAGCCAAGGTGCATGGACAGACGGAACAGAAGGTGATGCTGCAGACATTTTAGGGCCCAGGTCATGAAAGGCCTTGAATGCCAGGCTGCACCTGGAGGTCAATGGGGACACATAAGGGGGTTCTGAGCCCTGGTGAGATACAGGTTCTGGGGAGCCCACTCAGGCTCCCAGAAAGTGGGAGGAGAGTCCAAGCCCGACCTAGCACTCACCGAGACAGGTTTGCCCTGCTCAGCATCTAAGCCCAGAAAGACATGGCCCACAGGCTGTATGGATCGCCGGGGCCCTAGAGGCTGGGAGGAGGCTGACATGCAGTCCACGTGCATGGAGGCCACTCGTTCGGCCACACTCAGCACCAGCTTATGCCAACGCAGGTCGAAGAGCTGGGGCACTGAGAAGATGCAGGACACAAAGTCACCATCTTGGCCCCGGGTCCTTAACTCCAGACTCTGCTCCTGACTGTTGACTTCCAGGGAAATCTGTGTGGAGAGGGGGAAAGGCAGGGACACAGAATCAGAGCCCCGTGAGCCACAGCCTGCCAAAGGTAAGGGCCCTCCCGCTCATTTCACAAGAAGGGAAACAGCCCACAGAGCAAGGAAAGCTGGCTGGAGTCACAGAGAAATACCTTCTAAAAGAATGGGATAGGTGGGCTGCAGGTGGCCTCAAGGGTGAGTACTGGGGTGGAGCAGGGAGGCTCCAGAATCACAAGCTGGGACAGAAGCTGGGCTGGACTGGCACCACTCGATACCCAAGAGCAACGGGGGTGGAGCGAGCGGGGCGCCAGGCTCACCTGCGGGTACCCGTCTCCATCAGTCACTTGAAACAAATACCACGTGTTCCGGTGGGTGTGTTTCTTCATCAATAGTGTCAGCACCAGGGCAAACTCACTGGGGAGGCCACGAGGGAACACGCGTCTGGGGGTAGAACAAGGAGGGTACCCTGAGGCTCAGGTAAGAGACCGTCTGCTGCCCACCCTGGGCCCTCAACACTGTTGAACCTACATGAGACACACATAGGCACATAACGTCCCATGGACACACATATACGTACACACCCATTCATTCTACAGACATTTCTCAAGGGCCTACTATGCGTCGGGGTGGTCTGGTTGCTGCAGGTAACAGGTGAAAAGACAGAGAAGAGGCCTGTCCTCAGGCAGCCTGCAAGTCTGATGGGATGATGGGGGAGGTAAGGCCATGAACAACGAATCCTCAGAATGACTGTTTTGCTCTTTCATGAGGATTCCAAGGAAACCAGGATGCCATGGGGAACATGACCAGGCCTGGGGGAAGGGAAGAGATACTGAAAAAAGATGACTGGATTGAGCATGACTAGAGAATCAGGAAAGAAAGAGGAACATTCTGGAAGATGAGTCTGGAGAGGTAAGCAGAGGCCAAAACACTCAGGAACTTGTAGGAGCTTGAACTTGACACACATCAATGCATGTGAACACACACACGCGCACATACAAACACACCCAACTCTTTCAGACTCCCTCCTCCATCCTGGGGTCCTCACAGTGCCCATGGGATGCAGACCTGTCCTCACCTACTGCTAGCCAGAGATGGGGAAAGGGCAGAGGGTGGGCCTGCCAGTCCCCTCGCTGCCTGCCCTGCGAGGCCCAGGAGTGGGACCAGGCTGACTCCCGGCAAGTAGAGAGATAAATGACCCACGGGTGCCCCCTGAGCTTAAGCTCCACATCCAGAGTTGCTGGGGAGTGTGGCTGAGACTGGTTCCCAGTGGCCACACTGGGGCCTTTACCGAGTGGGCTGGGTGACTGAGACTGCCCCCAGTCGCAAGATGAATGGTCCCTTGGGATTTCGGATCTTCTTGATAGCAGATGTCTTCATGAGGCTGAGTCGGTGGATGAGGTTGAAGCCTTTAGGGGAGACACCAGATGACGAGCTCAGCTGGGCAGGTGAGTGGGGTACAGGCCACTCCAGGAAGATGGCGGAGGGGGGACAACAGGCTGAGCTGGGCGCTCACCAGTCACGTTGGTCGATAAGTCACTTCTGTGTTCCAACTTGAGTCCTTCTTGATGAGAAGGTGGGCACTGCTCCCCTGCAAAAGAATTGGCAGTGGGGGCATCTGGAGGGGGTCAGGCTGAGGTGGAGGCATAGTTCTTGGGGAACCTGGGACAGAGCCAGTTCATGTTCCCCACTCTGGATCTTCAGCCAGGCTCTGCCTTGGGCTCCTTTCAGCTTTTGCCTTCTGACCCTGGTGGTGGCTCAGTCGGTAAAGAGTCTGCCTGCAATGCAGGAGACCCCGGTTCGATTCCTAGGTCAGGAAGATCCCCTGGAGAAGGAAATGGCAACCTACTCCAGCATTCTTTCCTGGGAAACCCCATGGACAGAGGAGCCTGCCAGGGTCGCAAGAGTCAGACATGACTTAGCGACTAATCCTACCTACCCACCCTGGGAGTCAGGGCACAGATGGGAAGACTGAGGCCTGGCCTAAGGCTAGTAAGTGAGTTCATAGCTGAGCAAGATCTCCTAGAACCCAGACCTCTCCTAGAGCCCCAAGACAGGGGCCAGGCTGCTTTCATTCTAGAGAATGAAATAAATTCTAGACAGCTCACATATCCCACAACACACACCTGAGTGGGGGACAAAGGAGCACTTCGAGGGCAAGGCGATGTCAGATCCGTGCACACTGTGTTATATATCTATGCACACGCGGGTCTGCACATGTGTGAGTTGTAGATGCCTGTGCCACCAGGGATGCCATGGGCCGCGGGCACATGTGCTCTCAGCAGTGGATGGGGTTCCGCTCCGCAGCCAAAACAAAGCAGGCCAGACGCAAGTCTGAGTCAACAGACTGACTTTTCACCTGGATAGCCACCTTATGAAACTGTGAGGAGAGACTGAGGGCCTGAGTGGACCACAAGCTCAAGGGAACCACCAGAGCCTTAGGGCTCCAGACAGGATATATGAAGGGGGTAGAGGCTCCTGCAGAAGGGGATAGCTTATTCAGGTCTCCAAAACCTTAAAGGGACCAGGTAGGCAGCCATGGGCCTGCCTCTTCTCTAGGGCTGATTGAACAGAAGTTTTGAGAGAGGTACTACAACAGAAGAGATAGAGGCTAGAATTTTTAAAAAGAGAGAGCTTTTTCATCAATGCAGATAGGGTAGCTGGGACAAGGCGATGGATATAGCTCCTAGAAGCTGGGACACTGGACTCCTTGGATCCCTGGCTAGAAGAAGGCATCCTGGATCCCTAGGCTCAGTGACCAACCCCCCTCCCTGAATCCTTCTGCCCCCAGGTTTGGCCAGAAAAACTATCACCGTCTTTAGTATCAGCAGCAGCAAGGGGTGACTCACCCCTTGGCAATGGGCCCAAATTCCTCACAGATGTTGAAATTTTCTGCCTCAATCCCCAGGGGACCCGGTGAGGGAGAGGAGAGTAAAGCATACGTGGGAACATGTGAATACACATACGTAGACACACAGCCCACAGGTTGCCACATATACCCTCTCACATCTGTCCCTGGGTTTTTCTGCCTCTTTTGGCTGTATTGGGGGTTCTAGGAGTTCTATTTCTGCTCAACTACACAGCCAGAGGGCACCCAGCAGGGCAGGGCAAGCTGCCCGGTCAACTTCCTCTGGCTTTGGGCCCTGGAAAGCTACACCCTTCTGTCTTATCCAGTGTCTGGGCCTTGAGGCAGGCCCTTTATCCAAGATTGCCAGGGAGGAGGAGGAGCACGTGGGCTGGAGGATGGATCCTCCACATGGAAAGGACTGGAGAGTCCTGGCCTGTCTGCAAGGAGAGCTTGCTGCCGGCTCCTCCCCACCACACTGGCCTCACCAGCCCTTGGGGCACAGGTTGGGTTTATGTATTGGGGAGGGGGGTTCTTCTCATACACAGAGACATAGGAGTATGTACAGAGCACAGAGCAGCTCTGAGATGTAAAAACAGAGAGGCCCAGAGACACACAGATACATAGACAGAAACACGCACACTTTCTAGCTCAGCAGTCTCCCAACTTTTTCGGCACCAGGCACCAGTGTCACGGAAGACAATTTTTCCAAGGACCAGGGTCCGACAGGGATGGTTTCAGGAACGATTACAATTACTGTGCACTTTATTTCTATTATTGTTACGTCACCTCCACCTCAGATCATTAGGTGTTAGATCCTGGAGGTCGGGAACCCCTGCTCTAGCTCGCCTCACGCTGGCTCATGTGTACAAACAGCTCAGGCCACCCTGAGCCCAGCCTCTGGACTCTCCTATAAATGCCCACGTTACTGAGGCCCATGGTCACATACCTGCATAGGACCCCACACCTCAGAGAGTCAGTGGCAGGCCTATGGCACTCTGATCCTTACCTGCATCTGCTCCATGGCTGTAGGTAACATATAGACTGAGCAGCCACAAGCCAGGAGCCCAAGATGCCCACATCCTGGTCCAGAGAAGTCAACTGCAGCCACAGGACCTGAAACCATAGGGAGGGGGAAGGTGGATTCCAGAGCTCACAGAGAACAATTTCTCACATGGGCAAGCAGCAGCCAGCCTGTGGGGCCCAGGCGTTGGTCCTGGGGTGGCAGGAGGTCTGACCAGGCATCAGTCCCTCTCAGAGGCCCAACCACAGGCCTTGGGCTAGGATTTGGGCCACGGTGATATTCAAAATATTTAACCACCGGTATGGCACGGATACCCAGCAGCCAGCACAGAATGCTGGCCAGAGCAGTGAAACCAGGTCCAGGCAGCATCGGGCTGTGCTAGTGGACAGTTGCTGGACTGAAGAGAGATCAAAAGGGTCCTAAAAGGTTTGAAGCAGAGGCTATTTGCCAAGACGCTTGGAAGTATTTCAATATTTTATCAACCTGTGCACTGTATAGGTATATGCTAATCTGGTACCTGGCTAGCTGCACCCAGCTCAGCCAGCCGGCCCTTTCTGGCACCCACAAGGGGCTGACAACTGAGCTGTGTCTCCTAGAGGCATCACAGGGGCCAAGGAAGCTTCCCTCATGGGTGCAGTGGGCGGGAGAGCAGGTCACCGGGCTCAGGACCTTGTTGCCAATCTCCCCTGCTGATGGATGCTCGTCTTTTAGTTTTATTAAACCCTGATGGATGGGCCCAGATAAATCAATTCGGGCTCAGCAAGCGGCCAGGCGAGCCATACATCATCCAGCCTCCCCTGAGACAGGCAGCCCGCGCGTGCGCACACAGTCATGATATGCACAGATATACAGGCATATATACACACAGGCATATTTGTGCACTGTGTGCACACAAGCCTACCTACACACAGGCAGGCTCACAGAGACATGTGTTCAGGGGCCACCCAGACACACCAGCTTGTACCCATACACGTGCACACAGGCAGGCGATGACTACCCTTCCTGTAGGCCCTCCTGTTGGGAAGTTCTTATGCAAGTCTGACCTCATTCTCTCCAGCTGTAAAGGAATTCTGTTTCCCCCTCCCTCAGTTCTGGATGGGGAACGAGAGCAGGAAGGACCCCTCGCCTCCATATATTTGGAGATAGGACCCCAATCTCCCTCTTCCTGAGGCAGAACTGTTCCCCCCCGCCCCACTCATCCCCCGTTCTTCGTTCTTCCGGTATGCACCTCCTATCCCTCCAACCCTCTCCTGACCTCCCCCTCCTGCCAGTCAGTGGAAGGACTGTCAGCTGTGTGAGGCGTATGAGTGCATGTGGAGGCGTGAACTTCCATGCGCTCCCTGTCCCCTTCCCGCTCCTGACCTCTGGCCTCCACTCACCTAGCCCCAGCCAGAGCAGGGCACTATAGAGATAGGAGAGATGCTTCCGCGAGGAAACGATCCCATCCCAATAGGAAGGCACAGACTTGGGGGCAGGGAGAGTCAGAACTGCCATGGAGGTAAGAGCTTATCCGGCTAGAAAGAAGAGGACTGAAGTTCGGAGAGGGAACGCCTTTTGCCCCAGGTCACACAGCAAGCCCAGAGCCGGAGGCAACCCCCTCCACCCTCACTTACCGTGGCTGGGGTTCGCCCCCACCTTACTGAGTAATCCAGGCAGCCCAATGCAGCCAACCCCAGAAAGCAGGGCCTGGGTTCCTCAGCCCGCTGGAAGGTCCTGGATCACTTCTGGCCGGCTTCGGGGACGCCAAGTTCTCGGGTCCCGAGCTTTGGGGGCTGAAGGCTGTCCGGCTCGCGCGCCCGCGCGCGCGACTGCCGGGGACTGCCGGCTACTCCGGGTGGGGGAATAGGGGGCGGCTCCAGGGGGCTGGGGACTTGCCAGGGCCGCTAATGGAACACAGCTGGACCCGCCCGCCAGGCTGGAGGAGGGAGGGAGGACCGAGAGGGGGCTCCAGCGGTGGCAGAGGCGGCGGGACGCGCGGCCCCGCTGCTGGCCTGGCTGCGCTCCCAGGCCCGCCCCTCCCATTTGCCCGCCAGGTGAGCGAGCGAGCTAGGCGGGACCCTGCGTGCCCGGAGCTGCCCTGCAAGGGGGCTCTGGCTGCAGGCGTCGCGGGGGGGGTGGGGGGGGTGGGAGGCGGGGGGGAGGTGGGGGGCAGTGTCCGGCCCTTTAAGAGCCAGGCCTGGAGCTTGAAAGGCCTCCCCTTTGCCATCACCTTCCCCTTCCCGGCTGGGCCTCCAGAAACGGGGGTGGGGGTGGGGCTGGGGGAGGGGGAATGAAGACCCTCCTCCCCAGTTCCGCGGCACCCGTGACGTGGCTGCTGCCCAAGCCTCCTTGGTCAGCTTTTTCCAGTTTCTGAGTTTAACATTCCCTGTGACTCTGTTCTCTGACCGTCTGAACTGGGGGGAGGGGGGCTCCCTCCAAGAGTTGGGGAGGATGCTAAATTAACCCCTTCTTCTCTGGACTCAATTCCAGACAAGTGGAACCCAGCGGGTCCCCTTATTCCTCCTAACTCCATGAGGTTAGAAGGGCTCAAATCTCTATCCTCTAGTTTTGAACTTACTAGTTAACGATGACTTTACTTTCTCATCTGTAAAATGGGATAATGACTGCATATACTTTGTGAGCAGAAAACAAATTAGTCTGTAAAAGTGCTTACCAAGGGCACAAAAGAGGAGCTCAATAAATATTCGCTGTTTTATCATTATTATGGTGAATGCTGGCAGGATGTGAGGATGGAGGATGGGGTGAGGGGTGACTCTGGGCCAGCCCAGCAATGGAGAGGGTTTTGCTTTATGCTCAGAATGCAAGGAAGCAAGGGGAATTGAGGTTGGATGAGGAGAAGACTGGATTTCCGAGGAGAAGGAAGCAGGTAAAGTGTCTAGTTCTGTCCAGAGGCAGGGGGATGATCAAAGTGACCCTCCTAAAGGAGGTAGCAAATTTCTGGGCCCCAAGGAAGAGGACCTGTTGAGAAGTAGGTTCAAGAAGTCCTTGAGCATAAGAATGCCCCTGGGGGGAGCAACTGGAGTCCCCTGATTGGGGGGCAGGGGTCTTCCTGGAAAAGCAACATTGTGGAGCCATAGCCCTGTGGCCCCATGTAACCTGAGGTGGGGGTGGGGGGGCAGGACTGGGATTTCCTGCCCCCAGAGCCTGAGGCACTGAGTCAGCGGAAACCCCAGCCATGGCCACGGAGGCGCACCACTGTGGTCCCTGAGCAGAGACGGCCCAGATGTGGCTACGACAGTGGCAGGGCCTGGGAAGCGCTGAGCTCAGCAGGCGGGAAGTGGAGGGGGTGGGGCTTTCTGGGAGCTTTGGCCTGAGGAGTGGGTAGGCACAGGCTCTGTCCCGTAGGGTGCTGCCCCAGCGGCAGGCACTTGGGAATGAATAGACAACACCCAGACAGAGGTCAGGCTCTGTGCTTAGCATTTCACATCGGCTAGCTCCTTTCATCCTCACAACAGCCCCAGAAAGAGAATTCTGTGCTTACCCCCATTTTACAGATGGAGAAACCCGGAGCATAGGAATGACCCAACTTGCCCAAGGTCACATAGTGGGTGGTGGGGCAGGGGCCCACGTCAGCTAGCCTGGACCCACTGCACATGCTGTTAACCACTGTGCCACCCTGGGCACCCCCAATCCTTCCCCCACTCATACCCCAGACCCTCCTAGGCATGAGGGGATGGCTGGACCCAGAGCAGAAAGGACCTGAGAAGGGGGAGTCCAGATCCCTTTCCATTGCTCCCTAAGGGTGCGCATAAGAACAGCCAAGCCTGGGGCACACCCTGTGCCTGGATATACTATCACAGACATAGTCTAGAAATGGGCCTGTGCCCCTCCCTGCCCCAGACACATATATGCACCCATGCAGAAGCAGAGAGTTAGATATGTTCTCTCACAGCACATGTGTATAGACTCCGTGTGCAAATGTAGACAGGTTTACACAGACACATGCACACACACAATACTCCTCCACATAAGCAGACACATAGAAACACACATGTGAGCACAGATGAAGCCACAGAAATACACCCCTGGGTGTACTCAAACACAGGTGCGTCATTTTCAGAATGCACACATACAGTATTTCATGTACTTGGATATGCACAAAGACATGCAGGCACATGTAGACGTGTGTGTACAAACATACACATAGAAACACACACCCGTGCCCACAGGCATCATTCTTCATATATGCACACAGGGAAACCTGCAGCACATACATGCGCAGACACAGACACGGGGAGCCACACAGACTCGGCTCCCACAGAAACCCCTGCTCAGATATTTACTCACCAATGGGCGTCCACACACACGCAGGCCGCGACACTGACACATTTACATGCATTCAGCCCCAGAAAGCCCTGCATGCCAGCAAGCAGGGTATCCCGTGGGGCTGGGCTCAGTGCCCTCACCCCAGATGGCATCACCACGAGGTAATCAATGCTGCTAATCGCCACCAGCTGCCCCGGAGCCTGCCTGCCACTGCCGGGCAGGGCTCCCGGGCCTCCTGGGCCTGGGGTTGTGTGCCCAGATGTCAGCAGCGCCAAGGGCCTGCCCACCCCATTGTTCCTGCTGGCCCTTGGGGAATCCCCATCTGGCAGGGGCAGCACCTGGGGCTGGGGGAAGCAAAGAGTCAAGACAGGGCCTGGTCCCAGGTCAGGCCCAGGAGCCCCCACATGGCCAAGCAAGAGGTGGTCTGAACCTACACAGGCACACATGCACACCTGGGCCCAGCAGATGTGCACACAGGTGCACACACATACACACACAGGCACATCACACAGCCGAAACAGACTCCTGTACTGTTCCCCACAGAGCTGCCTCTCCGTGTCTTCCTCATGCTGGTAAACACCACCGTAATTCATTCAGATGCTCAGGCAAACCACTCAGGAGTCATCCTTGGCTCCTTCCTTTCTCGCCGCCATCCCACTATCTTGTTGATTCCACACCCAAAACACAGCCCGAATCCACCCACTTCTCCCCAGTCTCACCCAAGCCACCCACCTCTTTTGCCTGGACTACTGCAGGAGCCTCGCAACCCCCTACTTCCCACCCAGCAGCCAGCGAGATCTTTCCAAACCTGTATCTGTTGGCGTCACTATCCAGCTTCAGTCTTCTAGTTTTCATTTCACCTAGAAGAACCCGGCATCCTTCCCCTGGCCTTACCAAATCCTTCATGATCTGCCCTCTGCCTTCCTGTCCAGCCACCTCACCCCCTGAAGCTGTGGCCCCACCAGCCTCCTTTCTCAGTCTTGCATTCACCGAGTTGGTTTTCTCCTCAGAGTTTTGTACCAAGTCATCCTTCTGGAAGGATTTGCCCCTGATCTTTGCCAGGCTGGCTCTTTGACATCCAGGTCTTATCTCACCCTTCACCTCCTCAGTGACCTTCCCTGACCACCAGGTATAGAGGAGCCCTGAGTCGTCCTCTAATACATGACTCCGTTTCACATCTCTGCACAGCTCTGGTATTTCTTTGTATACTTTTTCTATGAATAAGCAAGCATCTCCATGAGGGGCCATGTTCACTGATACCCACTGCCCTGCACCCCACAGGCAGCCAGTGGTGAATTAGCAGATGAACGCACCCAAGCACTGCCGGGCTCTCAGATACAGATGGCTCCCACGGGAAGTGTGACACAGGAGCACAGACATGAATGTGCACGTGGGCAGAGATACACACACATGCCCAGAGGGCGTGAGTCACAGAGAAGAGGCAGAGGTCAGTCCCTTGAGCGTCTCTGGATGTCTCTGTCCTGTCTCCTTCGACTGAATGTGTCTCCTCACGGAATCTGGCCTCTTTTCTCTGCGTCTAATTCTCCTGCTCTCTTTCCTCCCTCTCTGTGACTCCGGCCCCCTCTTCAGCTCCCTCTCATCTTTGTCTCTGTTTCTGACTCTCCTCTCTCCCTCTATTTTTGGATCTGCGTCTCTAACTGCATCTCTCTGTGCGTCTCTGATCTGTTTCTTGCATTTTTTGCGTCCTTATGTCCTCCTCTCCCGTCTCTCTTTGTCTCATCCATGTTCTCTGCTTCTCTTCACTCTGTCTCTCTGCCTCTGTTTCTGGCTCTTTATCTCTGACTGTCTCTCATCCTCCCTCCTCCCCCGCTAAATCAGCCCTGTCACCACGTCTCCACGGCTCTCTGCATCCCAGTGGCAGGGGGACCCATCTTTCACCTCTGGTGGCAGCTTTATGGTCCCGGCGGGCGGGCTGATGCTCCACTCTGCTGATGCCCCTCTCCCTCACAGGGCCATGGCGAGCTCCACGCTGACAACCCCAGCCCTGGCTACATTCTTAGATGCCCAACTTCAGTAGCACCTGGTACCAGGTACCTGCTTGGTTTGGCCACCCTGGAGCTTCTGGAAAGGTGAGCCCAGACTCTGATGGGCACTGCCAGGCATGGGGCAGTGGTCGGGGAAGTAGACTCCGACGGGGGAAGCGGGGACACTCCAGGCATCCTGAGCCCCAGCTTGGTTGTCCCCTGGGCTCTGCCCACCTGTTCTGAGGGACCTGTGGAGAGGCGACAGGCACAAGAGCCCTGGAGTCCAGGCCCATCTCTACCTGCTGTGTGACCTTGGACCCCAGCCTCCCCACCATCCCATGAGGCAAACAAAGCACCTCAGACCACCCTGCCTATTAAAATAATCTCAGTGATTCTCAACAGGGGCAATTTTCCTCCCCGGGAGATATTCGGTAACATCTGGAGATATCTGGGGTCATCACAGCTTGGTGGGGGGACCTCCTAACATCTAGATGGTAGAGGCCACAGGACGCTGCTAAACATCCTACAAGGCACAACACGGTCTCTCACAATACAGAATGATCCTGTCCAAAATGCTCTCCTCCAAGAGGAAGGTTCCACCCCTCAGAATTCCCACGCTCTCTGACCTCCTTTAAACTCTTAATCATGCTCTGACCAGGGCTGGGGGCCATTTAGAAGACACAGGGGTTGCTCCTGCATCTGCCTTCAATAACAGCAGCTAACATTTATTGAGCCCTTTTCAAGTTGCTGGTCGGCACCACACACGGAGAAACTCATTTTAGTCTCGCCACAACGGCGGGAAGCCCAGGCACTGTTATGATCCCCACTCTAAGCCTGAGGAGACAGGCAGAAAGAACATGAGTAATCAGCTCAAGGTTACACAGCTAGCCAGGATGGAGCTGGATGGGAAACGGTCACTTTGGGACAGACCCACAGGGCAGAGTCCTCTCTGGAAAGGAGCTCACACAGCAGGGCTCTGGGAAGTCCCTTTCCCTCTCTGAGTCACCGTTTTTTCTTTTCTTTTTTATAAAATATTAATTTGGCTGTGTTGGGTCTTAGTTGTGGTATGCAGGATCCTGCGTTGTGGCGCACAGACTTTCTAGTTATGGCATAAAGGCTCAGTAGTTGCAGCTCAGATCTTAGTCCCCCCAACCAGGGATTGAACCTGCAACCCTGCATTGCAAGGCAGATTCTTAACCACTGGACCCCCAAGGAGATCCCTGAGTTGCCATTTTTTTCATCTGTCAAATGAGATCTTTAACCAGCAACAATTCTAGGAGGTGAGGCAGTGTTATCACCTTCACTTCACAGGCTAGGAAAGCAGGGATTCATGATTAAAGTCTCAAAGTCATAGGGCTGGAAAGTGGTGGAGCAGAGATTTGAACTTAGTTCTGCCTGAACTCAGCTCCGTCTGACTCCAGGGCCCGTGATCTTAGATAGGTCACCTGCACCCTGCCCCACTCTCACCCAGGGCCTATAAGGCAGGAGAGCAGAAGTTGGGAGCTTGGAGGACTTGTTAAACACAGACTGTCAGCCCCTCACCCCTAGAGTTTCTGATTCAGCAGTTTGCTTTTCAAATAACTTCCCAGGCAATGCTGGTGCTGGGGCCCAGGGACCACATGTGAGAAACCCTGCAGAAGAGCACGGTGTTAGATCACCTATGCTGCTGCTGCTGCTGCTGCTAAGTCACTTCAGTCGTGTCCGACCCTGTGCGACCCCATAGACAGCAGCCCACCAGGCTCCCCCGTCCCTGGGATTCTCCAGGCAAGAACACTGGAGTGGGTTGCCATTTCCTTCTCCAATCCACGAAAGTGAAAAGTGAAGTCACTCAATCGTGTCCAACTCTTAGTGACCCCATGGACTGCAGCCCACCAGGCTCCTCCGTACCTGGGTCCAAATCATGGCTCTGTAATTTGGTGGCATCACTTCACCTCTTCCTCGGATAAACAGAAATACAGCATCTGTATGCAGAAGCAGTATACAGAGATACAGTATCTGTCACTTAGGGTTTGCTGAAAGGATTATGGGAGAGATAGGCGAAGGGGAAGGTGCTCTCCTGCTGTCAGCACCTACCAAATATGCTCATAAATGCTCGCCAGCGTCACTGTCCCCAACAAGGCACCTCCCTCCTCTCCAGACAGACCGGAAGTCCCCAGGGCAGTGAAGGACTTAGTTAAGGACTTAAACATCCTTTTCTCCTGTCTACCAGCCACCTCCCCAGGCCTGCACAGAGCAGGACACAGAGATGACACCTCAGAACACACATGGGAGGGACAGTGCCTCTGCCAAGACATCCCAAGGTCCTTTGTCCCATAGCACAGAGCCTGTGGGGCAGGGATGAGAGTGCAGCCCAAGCAGCACTGAAGACCCTCAGAGAGACCTGCCCGCCACCGGTCTTCCTCCAGGCCCTGCCCCATTCCCAGGAATCCCTTCTGGTGCGAGAGTTGGCTTCCCAAGGCCCTAGTGGGATAGCTTGTATACCTTCACCCAAGCATCATTTTGGGTACCAGCCAACTCAACTCACAGCCCTGTTTTGCTGTATGACCTTTAGCCAATTGTTAGGCCTCTCTAAGTCTTAGTTTCTTTCTTTTAAAATTTTATTTATTTATTTTGGCTGCGCTGGGTCTTCGTTGCTGCACGCAGACCTTCGCTAGTTCCGGTAAGCCGAGGCTACTCTGTTTTGGTGCACGGGCTTCTCATTGCAGTGGCTTCTTTTGTTGCTGAGCATAGGCTCTAGCTAGGGTGCACAGACTTCAGTAGTTGCAGTGCATAGGCTCAGTAGTTGAGATGCACGGGCTTAGTTGCCCCACGGCATGTGGAATCATCCCGGACCAGGTATACAACCTGTATCTTCTGTACTGGCAGGCAGATTCTTAACCACAGGACCACCAAGAAGTCGTAGGTCTAGTCAAACAAGAACTCAGCCTAGTGTTAAGGGTGGGGGCTGCAGCCTCAGAATAATTGGGTTCAAACCTCACTCCTACCACTTACAAGCTGTGTGACTTTTGGCAAATCCCTTCATCTCCTGGAGAGAGCTTCAGTTTCCTTATTGATAAAATGGAATTGTCCACAGCTCACAGGGATGCTGTGAGAGTTCCCTGAGATGAGACATTTCAAGTGCTGTGCACAGCTCCTGAAACTCAATAGATGCTAGCTATTCCATACACACGATGAGAGAGTGTAACCTTACCACCGCAACAAACACATCTGTTGGCTGCCTTCCCTTCCCACCTGCCCTTCCCATGTTTAGCTTTGAGACTGTCTTCACCTTCCTTCCCAAAGAGGCTGAGGAAGGCAGTTGGGAACAGTCTCCCAGAAAGGGCAGATCTGAGCAGAAGCTTGGAAGAGGGAGGGGTGTAATTAATTATCAGCCTGCTAGACTGTAAGCCTGCTACCATTTTATCCCTGGAGCATGTGACAGAGACAAGGCCCTTTATAAATACTGGCAGCAAGAATGAAACAGGGCCCAGGACAAACTCCCTTTGGTGGAGAGCAAGCCAAGGAGTCTCCTGGGTGAGGCATGGTGGGGAGAGGAGCACTTGGGGACTCCCGGCCTCTGTCTTTGCATGCAAGAGCCTCAGACAGTTGGACTCATAAATTCTTTGAATCCTGGAACTCTGGGTGGAGAGAAACTGGCTGCTGCCCAGCCCCACCTCCTCCCAGTAGTGCCCGGGGCTGGACTGGGGAGTCCTGACAACCTAGCTAGAAAGGGAGACTGAGGAAGTGGATTTTCAGGGTGAAAATCCAACTTTTTCATCAAGGCGGGAAATAAAATCTAAGCTCGGAGAAGGTTTGTTCCTGGCTCTGCTACTTCCTGGCTTCATTCTCTTCTGTCATCTCTCTAAGCCCTTAGTTTCCATACCTGTAAAATGGGGTGATAATGATAGCACCTAACCACATGGAACTGTTGGGAGGATTAAATGAGATAATACATGAAACTAAGCCAAGTCCGTAGTAAATGCTCAAAAACATTAATTATTAACATCATTAGTACTGGGGAGGGCTGCTAATTCACCGGGCACTCTTGCCCTGCATCTTACACCCACGTTCATCGCTGGCAGTCCCTCCCCACCCCACTTGCCTTCCTATTTACAAAGCTGATTTCATGTAGCTTTGAAAGGTCAATGACATTTCCAACAGATATCAGACAATTTTTTCCATGAAGTGGCCTAAATAATATATTATAAAGAAATAAAACCAACTGGAGTATTGTCAGCCTTGATCATTCAGAAAAGGCTTGATATTGGTGTCTGGATGACAGAGAACAGGTGGTTGGAAGGTGGGGAGAAAGAGCCTGGGACAGGGGACCTGGATTCAGGGCCTGTGCCCTTTGCCAACAAGGAAAAGATGATCTTAGAGACTCTTGAGCCCCTTTGTTCCCTGAGCCTGAGGCTCTTAAACCTGTAACGACCCAAACATGCCCCCTCCTGAGAACAGGAACCAGCGTTAGTTGCTCAGTCATGTCCCATTCTTTGGGACTCCATGGACTGTAACCACCAGACTCCTCCATCCATGGGATTTTCCAGGCAAGAATACTGGAGTGGGTTGCCATTTCTTTCTCCAAGGGATCTTCCCAACCCAGGGATTGAACCCAGGTCTCCGGCATTGCAGGCAGATTCTTTACCGCCAGGTGAGCCAGACCCATGCAAAGCCAGGATGCTCCCCTTCCTCCCTCCACTCTGACCCAAGCGTTCCACATTCACTTAAGCGCCCTGACCAGGCCCCAATCATCTTGGGTGAGCCCCTGGGGGTAGGAGCTGGGGCTCACCGCACCACACCCATTAATCCTCCTCTGTACATCCAGAAGCGGAAAAAAATAGGTGCCAGAGATAACTGACTTATCCCACATAACTGAACTAAACCCACATGTAACACCCAGCAGGTCACTGCTGCTTTTTAAAGAATAATTTTAATCGTCTGGACAATCCTAAGTACCTATTCTTATTCCGATTTTACAGGTGAATGGATGTCATCTTCAACTCGAGCACTTTAAGGAAACAGGTGGGGAGAAGTGGCTGGCTAGGAGTCAGAGCTGGGATTTGAACCCAGGAATATCACAGCACAATCTGCTGTGTGATAGGCCCCTTCCTCTCTCCTGGACTCAGCTTTCTCATCTGTTGAATGGGAATGCTAACTCTGGAACCTCGAAGATCCAAGTTGGGACTTCTTGCTGCCCGGAGGCCAGGTCCCCACCCAGAAGCCTAGAACATCTCTGTGGGCCTGGGCAGGAGAGAAGGGCAGGTGTAGACATGACTGCTCCGCAGGTGGGTGGGGGATGGGGGCGCTGCCGGCAGGCACGCAAAAACAACTAAATAAATCAGGACCGGGGGACTCCTAATCCTTCCCGGCTGTGGCTGCTACCGCTCACGCGGCCGGGTCCGCCATCGCCTGGCTGGCTCCCCGGGCATGGGAGGGGGACATGGCACGGCCAAGAGTGCAGAGTCGGGCCAACAGGATCGGAGCGATGCCCAGCCGTCAAGGCGGCCTCGGCTCTCGAGACTGGGAAGGCCCTGCCGGCAGGGTGACTCAGGCCTCCCAGACCCCCTCCTGCGTAGGCACGCTCCCTGGCCTCGATCTATTTTTAGAGCCTGAGCGTCGAGGGGCGGCGGGGGGAGGTTCATGGGGGTGCAGGCGCCTGACCAGCTTCTCCAGCTCAGGACTTAAGCCCCAGGACCTCTAGCTGTCTGTCTAGCAAAGAACGGAAACACTTGGGGTGTAGGGGGTGGGGGAGGTGCGCGCCCAGAAAATGTATCTTCCTTTTTCCCTTCGGCTTCGCAAGGCCTGGCAGTTTCAGGGAGCTGGGCGCGGCCTCCTGAGAAACGACCTCTGTTAAGTGGGGCCAGGAGCCTCCCGACCGTCCGTCTGTCTGGCTATTGGACTGAAAGCCAGAGCGGGCAGGACTCCCGGGCGACCGCAGAGGCTGGGACGGGGCGGGGGCGGGGAGTGCTGGGAGAGAGGGGAGGAAGCCTCCAGTTTCAGGAGATCCCAACACCACCCCGCCATAGGCCACGCCCCTAGCCCGCCTTGGGCCACACCCACGGCCCGGGTGGCATCCCTGACTCCACCTTGGGCCCCGCCTCCTAACTAGCTCCGCCCACAGCCAAGCGCGTATCCTGTTCCCAAAGTCCGGGAAGGCCTAGATGCCATTCTCCTTAACAGCCTGGCACCGGAACTGGGCCCGTCTTTGGGGGTTGGAGCAAAAGTGAGAGGGATGGGGGCCTCCTCCCCCAGCGTGAGGTCGGGAGAAGGAGAGCATCGAGGGCAACAATGGCGCCATTGATGGGGATGCCTCTAGGCTGGGGACCTATCTGTGGGAGCCAGGCAGTTTTGGAGGCTGAAGGGGTGGAGGCAGTCCCCAGCACAGAAACACTCCTGTATACCTGGGCACAGAGCTCTACACCGAGGCGACCTGGGGCAGAGGGCCCTCACTACTGGGCCCTCGAGGCTGAGAACAGAGTCCTAGGGAGTGGGGACAGCTGAAGACCCCAAATATTGATACATGTGCTCTGGGTCGAGTTCAGGGACACACGGGGTTTGGAGAAGCCCAAGTGGAGGCCCAGCCCACTGAGGGTGAGGGGCAGAGGATGAGAGGCGGAGCCGGTCTCCCAGCACCAGCCCTCCATCTAGTGGGAAGTTTGGGAATCGCGGGATGCAGAGATGGGGTGCGGGGAGGGGTCCATTGCACCCCCAATCCTTCCTTCTTCTCCCTAGATTTTCTGCTGACACCTTCACACCAACATCCTGCTCTGCTCCATCTCAAGGACTCACCCCTGATAGTCATTCGAAGATCCACCCTCCCCCTACCCCCAAAACCTGTCCCTCTTCCCTCATTACTGGACCACCATCAGGGGTCCAGGCAGCCACCATCCTTTGCCTGGATCCCTGCAGTTCCTGGCAACTGCCTTCCCTGCCTCCAATTTTACCCTCTCCCCATTCATTCTTCTACTGCTAGTCAACTAAATGTTTCTGAACCAGACCTCTGCTTGGGTCACTTCCTTGATTAATTATTTTCCGTGGCTTCTCTTGGTCAGATGAACTCCAAACCTTGGCTTGGGACTTGGGAGGCTCTTTATCACCCAGACTCACCTCCTTCAATCCCAGCTATTCTCACAGAACAATTATCAGTTCATCACACACCCCTGTTGGCTGTCACCTCGAGGCCTTCATACCTGCTGTTCCCTCCTCCCAGAATACTTTTCCTTGCTGTCTTCAGGACTCTGTCTGGCCAAAAAAAAAAAAAAATAGTCCCCTCCTTGGGAGGCTTTTCCTGGCCTTTTGGCATGAGTTAGGTAACTCTTGTCTGAGCTCCCACAGGACCCAGTGCCTGGGTCTCTCATCACCTATCCACTTTTGTGGCAATATATTTTATCGAGATGTTAATTACTTTGCTCCCTTCCCAGTTCCAAGCTGGTATCTGAGCCCTTTGATTTTTCTAGCCTCCGGGAACTTGTGAGGGGTTGAACACAAAAGCTGCTTGAAGTTTGATGGCTCATCCTGACTTTTGAAAAAGCTAGCCTTCTGGAAGTGACCGCGCTAGGTGTTCCCAAGGGATGGGGAGAAGAGGGCAGCCAACGAGGGCAGAGAAAGGAGAGCACGCAGCTAGCTGCAGTGGATTCAGAAGCAGGGGTCGTCTGAGTGGTGGAGATTGGGGTCCAGTAGCCCCTCCCCCAACAGATAATGGGAACTGAGGGGACGGGTGGGACACCTGGGGAGGCCAGAGCCCAAGCACTGGGGTACCAACCTCAATGCCTCTGGGTGGCAGAGGAACAGCTGAGTTGCCAAAGCTCAAGGGACCCCATGGACTAGTACAATGAGCATCTATCTCTATGTAACCAGTGTACCCAGAATCAGGACTCCATGTTTAGACCCCAGGTGGGACAGCAGGTCCTCGCACAAGCCTATAGGGAAAGTGACAGGCAGCCCCAAGGTGGTTGAGATTGAATCTTCTGCCAACATGTAGGAAAGGGCTTAGAGTTAGAGTCAGATTAGAGCTGATTTAATGAGAATACAAAAATAGGATGTTTCTTGAGTCCGTGTGCCAACAATCCCACCTGCTCTACCTGTCTGTGCTTCCCACCGCAGGACTGAAACTAGGTGTGCCTCATTCAGAATTGAATTCTTAGGACCCAGCGCGGTGCCTGGCACATTGTAGGGATGCATTCAAAATGTATTTGTTGAATTCATTTTTCCTTGGGAGCTACAGAAATCTTTCTAAAGCCCAAAACTGTTCCAGTGATTTGCCAGCAGTCCTCAGAATAAAATCCAAACCCCTATCGTGGCCCACAAGGCCCACTGCCATCGGAACCTGCTTCCCTTCGCCACCTCATCTCTGCAGCCCATCCTCCTCACTTTCCTCTCCACCCAAACCTCATGATTTGCAATTTTCCAAACTTTCCAGGTTGTTTCATGCCTCCATGCATTTGCTTACGTGGCACCCTCCACCAGCAGTGTCATTTCCCTTTTCTTTGCCTGCTGAGTTTTCAATCGGTCTTCAAAGCTCTGTACAAGTGTGGTCTTCTTTAAATGCCTCCCCTGACATCCTCCCACTAAAGGCAGAGGAGACGCCTCCTGCTCTTGGGCCTGTTGTTCATGTCCAGTTCTGACTCCCACTTCCCAGGCTCCTTTTCCTGGATCCTGAGCTTCCCTCGTGTGATGAGCCCCCATAGCAGCGCCAGGTTCACCATGCTGCTGCTGCTAAGTAGCTTCAGTCGTGTCCAACTCCGTTCACCATAGTTCTCCATAAATGCTCAGTGTCCACTGAGCACTAGTCCTGACTCTCCCCTCCATGGACTCCTAGTGTAATGTTGAGCAACCTCTCCCTTCTGTGGGCCTGTTTTCCCTCTCTGCACAGTGTTGGGGGGGGGGCAGTGAAACTCATGGTTTCTAAGGACCCTTCCTTCCCTGGGTTGGGATTGGAAGTGATGGCATGTAAAGCATCAATCACCCATGTGTGCTGTTGGCCAGCTAAGGGCAGAGCCCACTCAGACATGTGGCTGCACATGGTAGCGCCCCGGGCCACCCGGGAACAAACCCCTGCCTAAATAGCTGCACATAACCCTCTCACACACAAGTGGACGTGGCCTTCATCCCCAGTCAACTGTTGGCCCTAATACTAAAAAATTCATTAGCAGCTGGAGCTGCCAGTCCAGCAGCAAGTTAATATGCAAGGAAGAAGCCTCCTGCAATATGCATGCTTGAAGGCTGGTGTTCTCTGGGGCTCTCTCCTTTCCAGGCTTGCACATGCAACACCCTCCCTCTACCCCCAAGTCTAGACGCAGACGCAGCTGGTCTGCAGTGGAGAAACAAGGGCCAGAGCCTTAGCTCTACCAGCTTCCTGGATACTTGCCTCTTGATGTCCTATGGGAACCTTAAACTCCACATTCATTCATTCATTCAACATTAGCTATGAAGTTCCTATCATGTGTCAGGCAATGGTGTGAATGTCAGAGACTCACTCTGTTTTGCCCTCACAGGCTTACAGTCTGGTGGAGGAGACAGCCCTCCTCCAGGGAATCTTCCCAACCCAGGGATCAAACCCAGGTCTCCCACATTGCAGGCAGATTTTTTTACCATCTGAGCCACCAGGGAAGCCCAAACAGAAGATAGGTGCCGTAATTTCACCAGGAGAAGTGGTACTATGGAAGGATTAGGATGATGTGACTAAAAATGGTCCAGAAGGGCAAGGGGTCTGCAGGAGGTGCATTAGAGCTTCAATCAAAAGATGAGAAGCCAGGAAAGCAGATAACCAGGGAAGAACCTTTCAAGTGGTGGGTATAACATATGCAAAGGCCCTGGGGTGGGAGAAACTGTGTTCAAAGAGCAAAAAGGAGGACATGCAACTGGAGCTCTGTCAAGAGAGATGGGCAGGGACCACAGGAAGGAAATGTAACTTTATTCTAAGAGAAACAAGAGGCCCCTGGAAGGTTTGGGGCAGAGGAAAGAAAATCCATCCCTTTGTCCTGCTTCCCTCTTCTTCTGTGTCCTTCTTTAAAAGTATGTCTTCCTCATCTTTACATTGTCAGTGCCCAGTTCAGGGTCTGGCACAACTTGGCATCAGACAATGTTTACAGAATAAATGAATGACCAAGTCAGGCTCTTCTGGCTTTAGACTTGACTGAGTGGCTCCAAGTGGGTCAGCTGGGCTGCTGTGAAGTTTCGGCAGCTCAGAATGGGAGTCATCTGGGCCGGACTAAGACATTTAGATGTCCTCATACTCCCCATACATGATTCATAACAGAAATAACAGTAACCCACGAGGCATAATACCTACATGTCTGCTGAAATGAAAACAACTTCTTTGTGGATTTTTCAATCACAAAACTCTGGACAAGTTCATCGAAGCAGTATTTCTTCACACACGTGTGTGTGTGTGCACCTATGTTGTTGCCACCTTGCTGGTGCCTCAAGCTGGACTGCCTGTTGGGTCACACCCAGTGCCACATGGCCAGCCTGACCCAACTGTCCCCTTGGTGACACAGTCTTGGCTCTTGAGCTCTGCATAATGAGGAACACCAAGGGGGCCACAGTGGCCCAGGCCTAACTGATAGTGAGCAGCCTCAGAGCATGTTGCCAGAAGCTTCTCAAGGCTGCACCAGATGTGACAACTGCTCGGTGTGAGAACTCTCGTAATACCTCCTTGGGCCAAGGTTTGCCCCTGCCCATCCCTGACCCTCTAAAACTATAAAAAATGATCCAGGCCCTAAGAAACTTCTCAGAAGAGGAATCTAAGGCTCAGAGAGGTTATTTAATTTACCCAAGGTCGATCAGAAGTTTGGGACGGAGTTGTGGTTTGAGCACAAGCCTGGCCCGTAAAGCAGACTTCATGCCTTTCCTGAGTGTGGGTGGGCTGGGCCGGGTGCAGAGGCACAGCCCCCCAGCCCATATCTGGATCCACAGAGCTGACAAGAACACATGGTGGAGCTGGACCCAGCCTAGTTTTGAGATGGGCTCTGCCCTCCCCTCAGCCTCTTTCACTGCTCAGAGGGGCTCTAGGTCTCTAAGCTCAACTCTCCCCGAAGCCCACCTCCAGGGCCCAGAGAAGGAGTCCATATAAAGTCCCTGTGTGGGTTCCACAGCATCACACGGACACAGTGGTGGGCACCTGGGAGGGGCTCCAGAAGCCTGAGCCAACACGGCCCTCGGGTTCTGGGTCTCAGGATTGGGCCTCACTTTTGTCCCACGGTGGGTCCTTCATGGTTTATATCCTTCCCTTCAATGCTCAGCCTGCAACCACACCTGCTCTATATACGGACCCTGCAGGGAGTCAGGCTCAGTCCCTGCCTGGGAGGAATGTATACCTCCCCACCTGCTCCTTGCTGGACACAAGAGCTCAGGAAACTCAAACAAAGCACATCAGTGGTTTTCAGGGAGAATGGGAGGCTGGGTGGCTAAGGGTAGCACCCCCACATGCAGCCAGTTTTCCCAAGCAGACCCTGGCTGAGCTCCACCGCCCCTGGGTTCCAGTACTGCATCACCCCACCCCGCCCCCCATGGGTGGGAAGTGACAAATGAGTCTGAGTAAGTGGAGGAGGGGAGTCAGCAATCGATGGCATTAACATGGTGCCCAAATTAAATATTGACTTTCTCGGTTGACCCTGGGGATGCCTGGATTGATGGCTGGTGCTGTGCTGTGCCACCACCAGGGATTGGGACATACCAGCCTGGAGCAGGGTCAGTGGGCAGCTGAGGCTTGTGGGGTGAGC
Source organism: Bos grunniens (assembly GCF_055505025.1). Lineage (NCBI taxonomy): Eukaryota > Metazoa > Chordata > Mammalia > Artiodactyla > Bovidae > Bos > Bos grunniens. Next base: position 15,037,540 of record NC_141166.1, read on the forward strand.
TCACCCCTGTTCCTGCCTGGTCAGAAGGAACAGGACAAGGGCCGCAGAGAGCCCAAGGCAGTGGGTTTGTCTGTCCATCTTGTGCCTGGGAGCTCCCTACTCTGTAGAGTCCAGAGTTCCCTCTTCCCAGAAGACCTTAGAGCCAAGGTTTCATTGAATGCCCACCCCTCTCCTCCCCCACCCTCCTTCAGGAACTGTGTCTGGCCTGCCGCCCAGCAAATGAGCAGAATCAATCTCTGTGATGACATCCATTACCAGGGCTCAGGACCCTGCCTCCCAGGACAGTAAGGCTGGTTATTTTTGGTCTATCATTATGTAGGATCTTGGGGAGGGGGTAAGGATGGCCTCTCCATCCTTGGAAACATTCCATCATCCTCTCCAGGTAACTTCACCTTCAGAATCAACAGTGGCCCCTGAGCTTTCTTTCCTTCTTTTAATATCTCCATTTCAGAAATTGTCTATCCTGCCTTAATTTCTTCACCTCCCCCTCACCCTGCAGCCTGTTCCAGTATGCTTCCTGCCATGTCAGTGACTCTAATCCCGCCCTTTTCCTGAATTCCAGTCCTGTATTTCTAACCACCTACTTCCTACTTGAAATTCCCCCTTGACTATTTCCAAGGTATTACAGTGTTAACAGGCTCAAGGTGAAAGTCGTAATTGTCTCCCCCACAGCTGATCCTCTTCCTGGCCTCCGAATTCAATGGCATGGTCATCCATCTGGGCTTGTTAAGACAGGAGCCCACAAGTCGCCCTTGGCTCCTTCTGATAACACCCATACCAGGGGCTGACAAGTCCATTGCTGCATACATTCAGATTCCGTGCCGCCTCTGTGAAGTGAAGTCGCTCAGTTGTATCTGACTGACTCTTTGTGACCCCATGGACTGTAGCCTACCAGCCTCCTCCATCCCTGAGATTTTCCAGGCAAGAGTACTGGAGTGGGTTGCCATGTAGCATCCCCCTAATTTAAGTTTCCTTGTTATGGGTGGTCTCTTCATTGGTCTCTCCGCATCCATCTCACTCTTCAGTAACTGCCCCCATCCATTTCCCATCCACCCTGAGCAACCCTAATAAATCTGATCCTGCCAACCCCTACCCAACACCCTTCTTGGATTTCCACTAGTCTGAAACTCCAAAACGCTTATTCGAGTCTCCCCTGCCCTGGTCACTTAGCAAGTGCTTCAAGGGCCTGAGAGGGGTTCCTGGGGTTGGTGTCCTTGGAAGAGTGCAAGGAGGAGAAATAGGGGGCACTGGGTACTGGCTCTAAAAAGCCCCAGCTGTTGGACCCCATAAACTGCCCAGGGGGTGCAAGAAGCAGCCTCAAGGGAAACGAGTCCAGAGAGACAGAAGGTGGCAGCACCCTCCACCCAGGTTTTCCCTCTGGCCACCTAGGCCACCTAATTTTCTTTTAATTGGTGTCTAATGGAAGTGAATTAAATTCAATTGAGTTTTAATATGTTGATCCAAGTGCCTTTCCTAACCTGCCTCCCTTATCCCAGGATCTGGGGCTGCAGGTGGGAAAAAAGGAAGATGGGTTGTGAGGGTGGTTGTAGAGGGTGAGGGGAGGGGGTGTGTAGTGTAAATAGGCCAGATACCAGTGCACAGGTCTCCTCAGGACCTTCTCCTGCATCCCTAACACCCCCTTTCTGCCAATTACGGTCTCCTGAATACCCAAATCCCAGGAATATCGACTTTGGACCTACTCGGTACTGGCACTGAGCTGGGAACCCATCTTACATCACCTCCATGAATCCTCCCATGACCAGTTGAGGCAGGTGGTATTCCTACCTCCTTTTCAGAGGTTGCTGAATTGATTTGCCCAAGGTCACTGCCTTTATTCTGTCTAGAGCTGTGCTGTCTAATATGATTGCCACTGACCACATGTGGCTACTGAGTCCTCAATTCTGAATTGAGACATACTGTACATGTAATGCACACACTTTCAGAGAATTAGGTATGGAAAAAGAATGTAAAGTAGCTCATCGATAATTTTCTATATTGATTATGTGTTTTTGAAATAATAACATTTTGATATAGTGGGCTAAATAGATTATTTAAATGAATGTCGTTAATTTTTACTTTAAAAAAATAGCTACTAGAAAGCTTTAAATTACATATGTAGCTTGCATTAGGCTCAGACAGATTAAGAATCTGCCTGCAATGTGGGAGACTGAGGTTTAATCCCTGAGTCAGGAAGATCCCCTGGGGAAAAGAATGGCTACCCACTCCAGTATTCTTGCCAGGAGAATTCCATGGACAGAGGAGCCTGGCGGGCTACAGTCCATGGGGTTGCAAAGAGTCGGACACGACTGAGCAACTTTGAGAGTGAGAGAGAGTTTGCATTATATTTTTGTTGGACATTCCCAGGGTATGATCTTATGAAAGTGGGGATGGTCTGCTCACCCATGACCTTGCCACAGTCTGAAAGGTAAGGAAAGGCTGCAGGTAAGCTTGGGTGAGCTGCTCAGGCTGCTGTCTCCTTATTGCCTGGGAGGGTGGCAAGTCTCGTTCAGCACCCTGGACAGCATCTGGGCTCACTTCCCACCTGGGGTCCTAAGCTAGCACTAAGGCCCAGGAAGGAATAATGGGAGGGAGGAATGGATACCACCTGCAAAACTCTCCCTGGGAATAATCTCAAGCCATGTTCTGGATACAGGAAGGCTGGGTAAGGATGATCAGTATCCCCATTTTGCAGATGAGAAAACCATTGTTTAGAGAGATTTGTGCATTCCATCTCTCTCAGGGCTTCCTTGGTGGTTTAGTAAAGAATCTGCCTGCAGTGTGGGAGACCTGGGTTTGATCTTTGGGTCAGAAAGATCCCCTGGAGAAGGGAATGGCTACCACAGCAGTATTCTTGCCTGGAGAATCCCAGAGACAGAAGAACCTGGTAGGCTACAGTCCATGGGACTGCAGAGTGGGACAGGGCTGCGTGACTAACCCTTTCACTTTCTGGTCTCTCAGTAAAGAGCCACAGTTCCACATGGAGCCCTCATCTGAGTGCACAAACCCAAACCAGTTGACACAGATGACAGCCAGCGACAGTGCAAGAGTGGCAATGTGTGCCAGGGCTGTGGGAGCCCAGCGAGTGCTGAGGGCTGAGGCGGGGAGTTCAGGGGCAGCTTCATGGAGGGGGCCACTGGGGTTATATCTGGAAGGCTAAAGGGGAAGTTGTCAATGGAAGCCAGCAGAAGTTCCAGGCAGAAGAAATGCCACGTGCAAAGGCACAGAGGTGAGGGAGATGGGTCAGGAGAGGTAGGCAACAATCACATCACCAAAAGCCTCGCATTCTAGGCTAATTCCAGGGTGGATGGAAGGCGTCTTAGTAGGGAGAGCAGTGGCCTGGCCAGATCTGCATTTTGGAAAGATCACACTAGAGCTAGGTAGTGACTGGAGGCAGAAAGAACAAGGAAGACAATGAGATCAAAGACAGGACAGGGGACATCCCTGGAGGTCCAGTGGTTAAGACTTCACCTTTCAATGCAGGGGGTGCAGGTCTGATCCCCAGTCAGGGAGTTGAGATCCCACATGCCTAGGGGCCAAAAACTAAAACATAAAACAGAAGCAATGCTGTAACAAAAATTCAATAAAGACTTAAAAAAAGAAAGACACAACAGTTATTAGATACTAGCCCAGATGAAAGGGCAATCGGGACTATAGATAAGGAAACCCAAGTCAGACAGGGCCGGGCAACCTGTCTGAGGAGACACAGTGCATCACTGCCTGGGGAGTGGGGACTCAGGGGCAGAGAGGAGCAGAGCCCTCCACACAGGAAAGCTCTGCCCCTGACCATGGAGGTGGTGAGTCTCAAAGCCCTCCAGGAGCCTCTGCTGCAGCTCTGCTCTTGGCGCAGAATCAATCAGGTGAATATTAACCCTCCTCCTCAAACCAGATACAAAGCAAGAAACTAAGAACGGCAAGGGAGGTGGGCGGGGGGATGCACATTGTATCTCAGCTGGAGAGATCCTAGTGGAGCCAGTGGAGCACAGCGCTGGGAAGGAGGAAGGCAGGAACAAAGGAAAGGCACCCAGAGGGTTTTAGGTGATGCTTCAGAGAAAGCCTAGCCCAGGAATGTGGGGTAGGGTCTGCTGGCACAAGGTCAGAGACAGGGGGCTTTGTTTGTGTGAGCCTTTAAACCCCCTTCTGGGAAGAGCTCAGACGGTAAGGAATCGCCTGCAATGCAGGAGACCTGGGTTCAATCCCTGGGTTGGGAAGATCCCCTGGAGGAGGGCATGGCAACCCACTCCAGTATTCCTGCCTGGAGAATCCCATGGACAGAGCAGCCTGGCGGGCTACAGTCCATGGGGTTGCAGAGTCAGACACGACTGAGTGACTAAGCACAACTGGGAATAGGGCTCCCTTTTCTAGAGACCTACGCCCCCTCCCCCTCCCCTGAGGTTCTCAAGGGGGCTGCCAATCACAGTGCCCCACCCCCTGCCTGGGGCCAATCAGAGTCCTTCCTTGGGGGTTTTTCTGATTGGAATTCAAGAGAAAGTTTCTTTCCCTCTGGGGGCAGAGTTGAGCGATTTGAGCTGGGAGAAGGAAGCCTGGGGGCCCAGGGGAGTGAGGAAGTTTGCCTGAAAGAATGGCATTGACACTCAGAGCAGCTGGAAGGGATGGCAAATCTGGCCACAGCCTGACCTTGGCTCCCATCGCCCAAGACTGACCACCCGCCCACTGCCCGCAGTGCTGCAACTTCAACCAAAGTCCCCTTCCGCCTAAACTGGCTGGTACCAGGGCTCTTCTCCTTCTGGCCGCAAGTTCCAATGTAGCAGCTTACAAGCCATGGGGGGGTTGGCCCCTCTCTGAGCCTTGATTTCCTAGTCTGTAAAATGGGGGAATCACAATACCCACCTTGAAGACTCAAGTGAGGTGGTACCTGAATGAACGCTTTGCGCCCAGAAGTGCTGGCACTGCCAGAGGGGAGGGAAGCCCAGCTGCTGAGCAATCACCTGGCGGGGAGGTGGTCCGCTCTCTCCTCTGACTGGGCCCACAGGTGGCAGGATTCAGAGGAGCCTGGGGGAGCCTGCACCACCAGGACCCCCAGTCCTCCAGCCGCTCCAGGAGGCCATCAGCTGTGGTACCCACCCCCACCCCAGTAGCCAGTCCCTTCTTCCTTCTCCCAATTCAGTCCCCTGACACACCTAATCCCTCCCTCTGACATGTCCACCCCAGAGAAGGTCAGCTCCCCAAGGGGCTGTGCCTGTGTCTCAGAGGCTCCCATGCTGTTAACTGAGCAGAAGATGTACCTGTGGCCTCTGCTCCCGTGGCTGCTTAACCACAGAAGAGCCAGATCAACACATCTCCACACTGATCCTATCTGGTCACTTCTAGATTCCTGGAACCGAGCAGTGTCCACTCACTCAGGCCTGTCAAGACTATGCCCTAGAAATTGCCCTCTGGCACCAAGCTGACCTGGCCCCTCCTCCCCACATCCACCTGAGCCCTGGAACCAGAGGCTCCCCCAGCACCCAGCTCCCTGACGTTTCCTGCAACCATGAAGGTTGGGTCCCTGCAAGTTGAGCTCAAGCTTCCATTCCTACTAGGAGAGTGTTGATAAAGATGCAGTCCCAGTCCTGCCTCTGACTGTGGCCTTGAGCAAGTCATTTCCCACCTCTGGCTTCATTTTCTTATCCACAAAATGGGCCGCCTGAAACCTTCCTGCAAAGTTGTGGTGAGGGGTCCAGGCCGAGGGCATGGAGCTCCTAACATGGTGCACAGCAGGAGACCAAGTACTGCAGACAACAGCTAATACTTAAACAGCTAATGTACCAGGCACTTACTAAGCTCTTTATATCTGTTACATTGTTTCATTCTCATAACAACCCTATGAGGTAGGTACTGTCACCATCCCCATTTCACAGATGAGGAAACTGAGGTCACTAAGCTCTGCCTGGCCTCTGGGTCTCAGTGAAAGGCAGCCATGCCCATCACAGCCACTGAGGAAGTCTGGCTTCAAGGGGCCCCACCCTACATTCCCAATCTGCTTACCCTATACCCCAACAGGGGAAGGGATGTGTCCAGGGTCACCCAGAGAGTCAGGTGTAAAGATGAGGTCATAGCCCAGGCCACCCTCCCCTCCCAGATGGACCCCATCACAATGTGTTAAGACCAAGAGAAGTGAATCACAGAGACAGAGGAACAAAGCTGAGGGTCCCAGGGCTGGGCCTTCTCCTGGGGAAGCAAGCAGCTCAGAAGCAAAATCCACAGAGTGAAGTTTATTCCCAACAAAGTTTCCCTCCCCCCTCCCCAGCCAGGGACAGGGACAGACAGGCTGGGGGTGAAGATGGGGCTCCAGGAGCTGAGGGGCCTCTGAGAAACAGGGAAGAGCCCCGGCCCCCCGGGCACACCGTGTCTGGCTCCCCCAGCCTGGCCGAGTCCACTGTGCCTCCCTGCCCAGCCCTCGGGAGAGGGGAGGGGGCGCTGGCTCCTGGGTAGTTCCAAAGTGGAGTGTGAAAATAGAGAGATATATAATATTTATACGCAGTGGGCAGTCCGGCGTGGCACTCACACCTCCGTCTGGAAGTCGCCGTCCGGTGGTTCTGTGGGTTCCCAGGCTGTTGCCCGGTGCAGGGCCAGCCGCTCTCGGGGCTTGGGGGGCAGCGAGCCCAGCGTCATAGACTTGAAGGTGCTCCAGCTCTGATGTCGCCGCTGTTGGGATAAGCCGGGACGCTCCCCTGGACTGGGCTTCTCCTGTGGGTGGAGCAAAAAGGGCCGGTGGAGATGGGCCAAAACCCTCCCGCCCGTTGTACAGAAGAACCAACTGAAGAGGCCCAGGGAGAGGGCTGGTGATGTCCCACGTTACCACCAATCAAGTGAGGTTCAAATCCAGATCCACCGGTTCCAGAGCTGGGTTCCTGACCCCTGTGCTCAGAGCGGGCCCCTGAGACCATGTCTCCTGTCTGCCCATCCTCCTCAAGATCCTGGGGGAGCCCCCACCGATACCACCTCCCCCAAAACCCCAGACTGTTGCTTATGCCACAGGCAGGCCCTTGGTGAGGCGGGCTGAGGCTGGGGAGGAGGGCAGGGAGAAAATGAGTACCTCATGGGCCACCTCACCCCTACCCAGTCCGGGTACTTATGCTGGACACGCTCCATCTGGCTGCCCCACCCAGGGACACGCACAGACACACACACACCGCCCCCCACCGGCTTCTCCCTCTGCAACAGGGGACCATGGCTCAGAGTCTGACCACAGGGGCCACTGTGCCCGGTCGGGCCCGCAGCTCTGGGCAGCGGCAGCCATAGGAGGAGCTCTCACCTTGGCCGTGGACTGGCTGCGGTAGCGGTCGAAAGTGTGGAACTTCTGGTTGAGCTCGTGGTAGAGTTCTGAGTGCCGTTTCCGGGTGTGCATCACCTTCTGGGAGCCACAGGGCGTCAGGAGAGGTGCTCCCCACGGGGCACTCAGCACCTGGGTCCCCACATCCCCGCCTGCTACTGGGCCCCCTCTGGGACAAGGCCTGGTTTAGTCTTCACCCCAGAGCTCTGGCCTTGGGCAGCGGAGGGACTGTCATGGGCTCATGCCGTGCACTGGCGCTTGGATTAATTTTAGGAGGGGACCCTCCACGGCCAGACACCCCCCCACCCCACACACACACAATTCAACACACACGTGCACTGGAGCACTTACCTCAAAGTCCAGGTCTGAATACCGTAACTTCTTTCGCTGAGAAGGAGCAACCAGGAGGCAGTGAAGGAGAAGAGAACTTTTTAACCAAGTGCAGGGGCTTTAGAGACAGGAAGTCTGCTCCCTTGGGGTCTGTCCCCCTGCCTAGGCCCAGGAGTTAGGAATCCTTTAAAGGGTAGCCCTTGAGGTTGTGGAAATGGGGCAGAGGCATGAGAGATGAGGCACTGAAGTGCAATCCCACCCCAAGGGGTACACGCAGGCGGGCACACGAGTAGACGTGCACCTACACAGCGACCAGATGCCACAGTGCAGACTTCCAACGAGGCAGGGACACAGATCCCCAGGCCAGACCACAGGGCAGACCCTCCTTCTTCTGTGCCCCAGAGGCAATCCCTGTCCTGACCCACTTCGTCCCATCCTCTCTGACACCAACAGGCTCCCCTCTCCCTGGAAACCTCCATCCCACTGCAGATACAGGACTCAGCATCACAGAAGCCTTCCTTCGATTGCAATTTGTCCCTTTTTTCTGCCAAACTCGGCCCCGCCTCCGTCCCTCATGCCTCTCCCGACTCTCACTTGCCCAAGACCACCTTCAAGGCCCCGGTGGCCTACTCTGCGTCCAGTGCCACTCAAGAAGTCCTCAGCGTCTCAGAATGTCAGCATGGGAGCACTCATGAGACCAAGACCAACCTTCCCATGTTATACCAGGGAAACAGGTCCAGGGAGAAGGGACTTGCCCACAAGTCCTCAAGAATGTGGCTAAAATCACCATCTAGATTTCCCCAGTCCCAGGCCTGCACACACACTCACCACCACTGCAGTTGGTGACACCCTCTCCTGGTCCTTCCACCTCCCTGCCTGCTCTTTCTCAGCCACCCACCCTGACTTCTCCAACTCTAGGCCCCGATACTCTGCCCTGGACTCTCCCCAGTCCTTCACCATGCACGTGCGTGTCCTCCCCATTTCTGGTCACACTGCACTTTCAGAGGCCGTGGGACTCCTTCTCCTTGCTCCCTCATGTCCACAGACACCGCGCACACAGCTGCGCCCAATGGAATAAACTCTAACTTCCCCCGCCCCAAACGCACTCCTCCGCCCCCGCCCCATCGCAGTTGCCCACACCAGAATTCTGGACGTCATTCCTGACCCCTTAAGGCTCTGCCACGTTTATTGCTACCTCCCACACAAGGAGCCCAGTGCTGGCCCCTCCTCAGGGGCCCAAGTATGGGCAGGTGTCCACAGAACAAAACCTGCCATGATGCTGAGCGCTCCCCTCCCCACTGCCCGTGTCGAGAGTTTTCTGTCTTTGTGACGCCTTCCTGTTTCTGCCATCTGCGGCAGGAGCAGGCACCAAATGTTCAAGAAACATTTTGGGAGGAAAAACTAAACTTGCGAACCTTCTAGCTGCTAACTTAGTTTTCTCCATAGGGAGGATGGGGAGCCAGTTTCTGGGGCCCAAACATGAGCAGCCAACAGTGCCCAAGCAGTGACTCCTGCCCCTTCCCTCATCCACACCTTCCTCATCCTGCCAATGAAAGTTCTAGAATGTTCTAGAGTTCTACAGTGGGTCACTATCAACTGCTTGTTGCCAGTGATTCCCTGCAGGGAGTGGGCCTGAGGGAGCCAGACAGAAGGCAGGGCAGCCACAGAAAACACATAGGCATGGAAAGAGAGGGGCTTGTTTTCCCCGGGGGGGAAGAGCGAGGCAATTACCACAGGCCTGTGGGCAGTGCCTGAGGCTGATCTCAGGAACGGTAACAGTAGCACTCCTCAATTATCTAGCACTTTCTACCTGCTCCACACAGAGATAAATGTTTTATATCCATCAATTAGTCCTCGCAACTCTACCAAGAGGCTGCTACGTTATCCCCACTTTACAAATGAGGAGACTGAGGCTCAGAGAGATTAGAGTGAAGAGAGATTACATGAGTCTCAGGGAGGGGAGACTGGGCACCAGATCTCATTGCTGATCCAGCAGCGCTCAGATCTGAACTCAGGGACTTGGAGGCCCAGGTTCTCGGCCCCTAGATACGGCTTCCCTAGCAATAAGGCACCAGGTCTGAGCCATGGGCCCCTTTAAGGAGGGCCCACCCTGACCAGTTCACCCCAAAACGGGCACTCAAGCAAATGTGAGCACCTTCGAGAAGGGCACCCTCAGCGTGTGGAGACCAGGCCCATCTGAGGAGCTCACAGGAGCCAGGATTCCCTTGGAGCCGCCGTGGGCATCAACGGAGGAGAAGCCCACAGCACGTATACTTCCTGGGACTTTGTATAAGGAGGCTGCCAGCTGTCCCTTCCCGGCTGCTGCCAAACAGTGACGGGCGCCCTAGGGCAGGCCTCTGACCCCCAGCCCCAAGCCCGGCAGCTCCTCACCTCCAGGGAGCCCAGCTTCATGGTGGAGCCAGGCACAGTTCGGGGCATGGTCCGGCTGCGCTCCCCCGGCTCTGGCACCTGGCGGGCGCTGGGTGTTGGCGGCGGCGGTTGGAAGGTCATCCCGTAGGGGTTCTGTAGAGACCCATAGGCAGGGCCCAGCCCCAGGCCCGAGTGTTCCACAGACAGGAAGCTGGGGTAGGCTTCGGTGTGGCCCAGGGACTTGGAGGCCCGCCGGGGGGTGCCCTCAGGCCGGGCCCGCGGGGGATCCTCGCCACCTCCGCCCCCGCCGCCAGGCTGCAGACTCAGAGTCCTCCGGGGCAGCACCATGTAGTCCCCCTCGGAGCCCGGCTCGGCCGGCCGCAGCCATGTGAGGTCCAGCTGCCGCAGGCCGCCCTCTCCACACATGTACACGGGGTTGGCCTCCTGCGGGGGCGGTGGCTCCCCCAGCCCTGGTGAGGCTGCCATGGGCACCAGGATGTTGCCAGGCAGTGGTGAGAAGCTGAGGCTGCCCTCGGGGCCCACGAGGCAGGACTTGGGCTCCTCATCCTCGTCCAGAGACAAGCGGGACAGCGTGCCCGTGATGGTGGATGGGTTGCAAGTGTTGACCTCCTTGAACAGCACTGGGGGCAGGAGCAGAGAGAAGTCAGTCCGGGGGAGCAGGAGCCCCCAGATGTCTCCTTGCCCAGGCTGGGCAGGTACCAAGGCCCTGAGCTTGGACGCTAGGGGCAACTGAGTCCCAGAGTGACGGCTGGGTGATTAACACGGGGATTAAGACGGTGACTATCCCCGAGGTCCACAGCCAGGCAAAGCAAGGAATGAAGCCAAGGCCCCTGCCCCCACGGTGCCCAGGTGCAGGTCCTGACCTCCGACCCCAGAGCCCCAAGGCTGTCAAAAGGGCCGTGTTCCTCCCTGCTCCTTGGGCAGCTCCGCCCTAGGTGACAAAACTTGGAGATTCTGATAAGAATCATGGAAATGACACAATAATATAACAGCCACTTGGTGCTGAGCACCCTGCTAGGCATTTGGTCCCCTAATTGATTTAAGGCTCCTATCCACCCTAGAGAAGAGATTTCTCTCCTTTATAAGTGAGGCTCCAGGAGTAAGCTGTCCACTCAAAGTCATACAGTGGGTGGTATTCACAGCCTTGACTCCAGCTCAGGGCTGCCTGACTCAAAAGCTGGACCCCACAGCCAGAATCCACTGGAGCGTCCCATGGTAGGGCTGGGGGGCCCCCTGTTCATCCCCGTATCTGGGGCCATTCTCAGCGCTGCCCTGGCACACTCACCAGTCTGACAAGCCAGATCCACATCTTTTTCAAAGTCTGACTATAGGCAGAGAGGGAGAGAGCAGACAGGCAGAGAGAGGATCCATGTATCAGGGTGGGAGGGAACTCAGGCCCCTCCCTACCCAGCCAGACGGTCTGCCCATGGCACATTGCCCAACAGAGCAGAGGGGCCCCCGGTGTGGTCTCCTCCAGCCCCACCCAAGAGCGGGGGATATCTGAAGGGGGGACTTGCCCAAGGCCACTCAGCTGTTAGCGGCTGAGCCAGAATCAAACCTGATCTCTGTACCCAGAAAGATGGGGACAGAGCAGAGTGAAGGGGAAGGTGAGGGGTCTAGGGCAGGGGGCACTCAGAACTGACCTGTGCCCTGCCTGGGCCTCCTCACTCACCAGGATCTGCAGCTGCCCGTTCTTACATGAGTCGGGGGAGTCTTCACTCTCATCAGCCCGACACACACCCATCTGGCACTTCACCACGTCCTGGACCTGGGGACAGCAGGTGCCTGCTGGGCCTGAGGCCACCACAGGGCCCCTTGGCTACGGCGAGCTGTGCCTTCCACCCCAGGCACCCAGATGGGCATGGAAGCAAAGCAGCGTATCCAGCCTAGGGGGGTGGGTAGAAGGAGCCCCAGGGGGGCCAAGGCTGCCCAGGTTATCAGCTTCCACACCAAGAGCTGCGCAAATGGGGGCCTGGCCAGGGCCTTAATCCTCCCCAGCTGTGCTCGTCTGCACCATAGGGAGTGGCAAGGGACCAGCGTGGTCACGGGCAGGGGTGGATGTGGCCAGGGAGAGGCCCAGCCCACCTCTCGGCGCAGGAAGCAGTGGACGGCCGTGATGACAAAGCCCTGAGCAGAGTTGAAGACCGCGAACAGGGCCTGGAAGAGGACGGAGCGGCGGTCTGTCATGGCCAGGACGGCAGACATCCAGGTGAGCGCCAGCAGGGGCAGCACCACGCAGGAGCTCCAGAGTGAGGCCCTGAGGACGAGGCAGATGGTCCGTCGGGGACCTTCCCAGGGACCAGGCTGGACTGAGCCTGGGCCTGCACTCAGCCTGGGGCCCTTGAGCTGCCCAAGACTGGCGGGGCCCCCAACGATACAACCCCAGTCATGTCCCCTGGCAGAGAGGGGCTGAGCAGCTGGGGGCAGAGAATCGGAACAAAGACAAAGAGCAGAAAACTGGGGGACCAGGAAGGAGGAGGGGACAGACACACTGACACGGGGACGGAGCCAGAGGCAGCATCAGGTGACAGACGGAGAGACTGGAGAGAACCAGTGGGACAGAGGGGGAGGGAGACAGGTACAGATGCTGTGAGTTTTAGCCCCAATTTGCACAAAATCACAGGCCTGGGCCGCATCCCCAGAGACTCTGGGAGGGGAGGAGAGGAAGAGGGACGAAGCAAGACAGACACGGTGAGAGCGGGGATGAGACGGGCAGAGACACACTGGAAGATTAAACGGCTGGAGAGGACGGAGGACATCACAGAGCACAAATATTCAGGGGAGATGAGGGGCCAGGGCGGCAGGGGCTCCTCTGCCTCCGTTTCCCAAGGAGGAGGTGCCAGGCTCTAGGGTGCCTGCTCAGAGCTGGGCAGAAAGACCATAGCTGGCGGGGGTGGAGGGGGTGGGGTAGGGGGGTGGGAGGGGGAGGGCAGGGGTCAGGGCCAAACCCACATGTCCCCAGCCTCCTTGACAAAGGAGGGCAGAGAAAAAAGGCAGAGGGTCCCTGGCATCCGGGCACCAGTGTCAGCCTGCCCCCACCAGCAATAGTCGATGAGGGCACAGTGGGGGCAGCCTTGCCCTCCATGCCACCCTGCCCACTCTGCCTCATGAACACTGGGGTGGGAGAGGCAGGCAGGAGTGGGCATGGCTCTGGACAAGGCAGAGACATGGGCAGGGGGCCAAGACCTGTCCTAGGAAGAGTGGTCCAGGGTTGTTCACCCTGGCAGGGAGCGGGCACAGTGGCCTCTACAACCCCCGGGGGGGGCAGAGCCAAGACTACAGAGAGGGCCTCATCACAGTCATGAGAGCTGCCATTGATTAACCACCAATGCTCTGCCAGGCCCTACACCGAATACTTTACATACATGAGTCACACTGTGGCCAAAACAACTCTAATAAAGAGGCATGGCGATTATTATCCCAATTTACAGATGAGAAAACTGGAGTGTGCCCAGCTGGGCAGAGGCAGAGCCAGAGCCAGGATGCAAACTCAACTTGGCTGCCTCTGAAGCCCAGGCTTTTGACTGTTAGTTCTGAGAGACTGGATCAGAGAAGCAGATGGCAGCCCAAGTGAGAGGGAGCTTTCTACTACATGGAGCTCCTGGAGATGGTCCCTGCCACCTCCACAGGCAGTGAGCTCCCTGACCCTGGAGGTGAGCAAGCCAGAGCTGGCCCTCACTGGTCAAGGGAGGGTTAGCTGCCTTTCTGGCCCTCAGTGGAAGGTTGGGCCTGAAACCCTTGTGAGTTCATTCATTCATTCTACTCTTGTGTGGCTGGGATTTTAAGAATCACAGCTGCCAGGGGACATCTCAGCCTAATGATTCCCTACCTCCAAGCTTCTCTGTCCTCCAACTGATTGTGAGAGTCAATGCCTCTGAAATTCTAAATCTCAGATTCTATGACAGATGATAAGACTCTCTGATTCACTCACTCGAACATTCTTAGCTTCTGATTGTCTTATTCTAAGATTCTATCATTCTAATTCTAAGGTTCTTTGGGCTCAAAAATTCTGAGAGCCGAAGATTCTATGAGACTCTGTAGGTTGGGGGTGTAAGGAGGAGGGTGTGGCTGTGCCTGAATAAAATGTAAGCCGGGGGTGGGGGGCAGGGGCGGGGAGCAACGTGGCGGGGGCACAGGACTCCAGCATATTCTGGAAGGCACAGACATTCATTCCCTGTGCCCCCTTTGCTATCACCCTTGAGAGTGGGAGGAGTTGGCAGGGCGCTGGGCTGAATCCCTCCTCCCCCCCAACCACGAGCACTGCCCCCCATTCTTTTGCCCCTGCCCACCCCCCTTTCCCACGGGGGCACAACTAACATGGCGTTCCTGGCCGAGGCTGAGCTGAGCAGGGGGCTGGGGACCGCTCCACACGCTGAGCAGGGGAGGAGCAGGCTGGCCCAGGGGCACCGCTCCGACCTCGGGGGCGGCACAGACATGGGAGAAGGGGGGAGACACACAGGAAATGGGAGGAGATGGGGCGGTGTGAGCCCCGAGTGGGGTGGGAGGGGGAGGGCAGATGAGAGAGAGAGAGGTGGGTTAGGGTGGGCGAGGGGCTGCAGCTGAGCACACCGGGTGCCCACCTTGCCTGCACCCTTGATGCCCCAAGGCCAGGGAGCCCCAGTCGCATCATCAAGCCCTGAGTCTCCAAGGGTGGCTGCGGCCCGCCCTGCCTACAGCACTGCCCATGAGGCCACGGCACAGAGAACCCCCCTCCCCTTACCCGGCCCTCTGCTTCTTGGACTTGTCTGAGATGCCATCGCGAGCCATGAGCTTGTTGAAGACGATGATTCCGATGAGCATATTCACCTGGGGGCCCGGTGGAGTGGGAGTGGGGGAAGACAGGATCACCAGATGCCCTCCTGGAAGGGACACCCCCAGGTGGAGGAGGCAGACCCCCTGGGGCCACACGCCCGTCCCAAGACACTGCAGGGGCACATACCAGGACAATTACAGCTGCTGGGCCCACGAAGGCATAAAGCAGGCCACCCTCCAGAGAAAGCCAGCAGCTGGGGAAGGGGGAAACAGGGGGTATCAGATACCAGGCTTGCCACCACCCTCAAACACCATCCCTCAGGACTCCCTGAGCTGCCAGATCACATCACACGTGGGGCCAGGACCCAGACGGGGTGAGAGTGAGCCACTGGCTCTTGCAGAGCCTCGGTCACCCCTCTAACAAAGGCTCTGGGGCTACCGTGGGGGTCAAACAGGGCTGATCCCTGAGTAAACGGTTCTGAGATCATCCAATCCCGGCCTTTTATAGTCAGGGAAACCGAGGCTCAGACATGGGACAACTGGCCCGAAGGCCCACAGCAGGCATGGGCCAGGATCGCAGTCTAAGAAGTCTGGAACCCTATCAGGCCCACAGACCCCCGCTGCCCACCCCGGGAGGCCCACGTACTAGCTGGATGTACCGTATCCTTTGGTGCGGGTAAAGCCGACGGACACGGCCACCACCAGGGCAGGCAGACCTGGGGGAGTGGGGGAGCCAGAGTGAGACGGCCGCCCATCCTCGGGGTCCTTCATCCTCCCAGACCCCCAGCCCAGCTGACCCCTGTGCCCAGATAGCAGGGCCGGGGCCACGTCTGGCACCAGAGAGCAGACCAGGGGCCAAAGCTGAAGCTCTCCAGCTGCCCTCGCCCCGAGGCCCAGGGACAGGGTCCAGCACGGGCCCTGCTCACCCCAGCCCAGGCAGAGGAAGCGCTTGCGGACGAGGCGGGTGCGCATCCGCCCGATGACAGCCAGGTAGGACTGCCAGGCCTCGGTGAGCACCCAGCAGAAGGACGACAGGAAGAAGAAGTGCAGGAAGGCGGCAGTCATGGTACACACACCCTGCGGGGAGACCAAAGGCAGGGAGCGGCCCTGAGCAGCCGCCAGGGTGGGAGGCGCTGGGCTTCCCACGCCCGCTGCTGCTGGGCGCTGCCACGGTCGCCCACCTGAGCTCCACCCCCCACAGAGCCCTGCCAGGCACCCCCGTCTTCCTGCACCCACACACAGCACGACACGGGCCCAGTGACACGCACACGGTGCTCGGCATCCAGGGGCGGGCGGGCGGGCAGGCAGGCGGGCTGCCCACGCACAGACGGGGCTGCCAGGGAGGGGGACAAACAGGAGGGCCTGCGACGTCATGGCCGGGTGGGCCACACGTCTGGCACCAGCAGGGCTGGCGACAGGTAGAGAGGGCCGTGGGGGCACAAGGGGGGCAGCCAGCACAGATCAGACGTGGGCAAGGGGTGCAAGAGGCTTCACTTGGGCTCCTTCCTGCCGGCAGACACCCCCAACACACGTGCACACACTCGCTCAGCTCACCTCCACGTTCGCAGATGTACACAGACATCTCTCCCTGGAACACACACACCCCCCTCTCCAACGCCCGCATGGATGCTCACACACACCAGCTCCCACTCGCACTCTCTCACAACCCCCGCTTGAGAGTCTACACACATCCAGCACTTCAGTTTCATACACACGCACGTGTGTGCCGTCCCCCCCTTCACCCCGCTCTCACACCCCGGCACCCCTGTGAGCCTGCACCTGCCTTGCTCAGCACCCGCGACTGGCCCACAAGGATGAGGATGTTGGATGCCAGGATGGACAGGCAGAAGTTCAGCAAGATGATGGAGCGTTCAGATTTTATGAACCTGGGGGTGGGGTGGGGGGTACACAGTGGGCACAGAAAAGCTAGCAACCTGGGGTGGCCGGACACCTCCTTCCCCACCCCTACCCCCCACCATCCCACCTACCTCCAGAAGGCAGCGTAGATGGCAAGCAGGGTGAGCAGTGCCATGCAGGACACAGCACAGCCGATCACAAGGGGGACCGAGGGGGCGCCCGCCAGCTCCAGGGTCTGGGGAAGAGGGGCAGACAGTCCGATGGGTCACGGGGGTGGGGAGCAGCTGCAGGGGTGCCCTCGCCCTCCCCCACTTCCTGTCTAGGACAGACTGGCACCTCCATCTGTGTCACGCGTACACACAGAGGGGGCTCACTGCTGCCTTCACACGCGCACGGAGCAGACCCAGTCACATACGTAGACGCGTATTTATGCTGTCACCCACTCTTCCGCTCACAACCAGATGCACACGTGTGTGTACATGTAGGCAAATCACCCACTGCCATGTGTCATCGTTGTGGGCACCATCCCGGGGGCACAGACTTCCTTGTGCCCTCCCACAAATATACCTACTCAGATGCCATGTAGGATCACCCAGGTCCCCCCCCTGCCACCACCACAGATGGCCCCTGGCACCCAGGAATCTCTTCTCCTGTCCATCCTGGGCACTTCCCTCCCACTCACCAGGTCCTTGGGCGGCTGGGCCAGCACGGCGAAGGTGGACAGGCGCTGGCACTGGCAGCGGGTGTGGGCTGCCTGTGTCTCCAGCGTCTGGCAGCTCTCGGTATCCCAGTCCCCTGAGCTGGCGTCTCTTGGGTCCAGGGAGAGGGGGAATGAGTCCCAGCCTGGCTCGGCAGTCCCACCCCCAGTGCCAGCCACTGCCCAAGAAGAGGTGAGACCCAGGGCAAGGCCACGTCCAAGAGGCAGGCAGCCAGAGCCCCGGGGTCTGCCCTTGATCCCTTAGGCCAAGGATGGTGCCCAGGAACCCGCCCTCTGGCCTTCCAGGTGGGACACCCCCACCCGAGGGGAGTCCTGCGGCTGCAGCCTTCCCTGCACTGAGCCCTGGCCCAACTCACGCTCTGGAGTAGTCCCAGCTGGCACAATGGGGATCCGTGGTGCCCTGGGGAGCAGAGGAACTGAGTCCAGTGCGGGGTGAGGTGCTCACCACCCCAACCACCACCCATCCTGCAGGGCAGGGCCCCACCGGTCAGAGGTTCAGCCCACGGTCAAGGGGACACCACCTCCCCATCAGACAGGCCTGCCCTTCCTGCATTACCCCAGGGTCCCCTGCCCAGGCCCCTACTCACATTGATGATGTAGGAAAGCTCCACTGTGATGAGGGGCTCAGCTAGTGGCTGGGTGGGAGGCCTCACGGTCACTGTCATCACCCTGGATGTGACAGCCAGCGGGGGCCTGGGGGACAGACGCTGAGGTCAGCTCCTGCCAGCAGGTATCCACACCTAGCTGGGAACCTGGAAGGTGCTTTGGACCAAAGGCAGGAGGCTACCATGGGGCCAAGGCTAGAGGAAGGCCTAGGGTTCAGTGGGGCCTAGGACTTTGAGTGAGGTCTAGAACCCGGTCCAACACCCCCTGGACTCCTCTGCAGCCTCTGGGAGCTGCAATGGACATCTCTGAGAAGCACCTGTGTCCCCAGCCAGGAAAAAGGTCCAAGAGGCTGCGGGAGGTTCCGGACGGATCCCCTGTGGCCATCGCAGGCTCAGCCCTCCTTCCTTACCTGGGCCTGCCAGGATCTACAGCAGACCCATCCACGTCCCTCCTCCCAGGGACTCACCTGGGTGGTGGCAGGATGAGGCCCAGGGTGCGGTAGAGCACAGCACCAATCACAAAGTAGGAGGAGGAATCCTCGGGGTCTGCCGGCAGGAGGCGCTGGTGGGAGTGGCCGGGGCCAGGGGGCACGGTTCCGGGGCCTCTCCCTCTGCCCAGGCTGCCCGCTGCCCCAGATGCGGCCGGCTTCCCTGGGGAGGAGAGGCTGAGCACCTCCTTGGGTAGGAAGAGGCGGTCCTCTGAGTACCGCACCCAGTCCTTCATGCCCCGGCGGCCCCGCATGGGGAACGTGATGTCGCTGGAAACAGCGGAGACAGGCTCTCGCTGAATGCTGATCACTGCCATGGACCGAGAGAGATAAGAGACGGAGAGAACCGTCATGGGGAAGAGACAGACGTGGGGGAGACAGAGCAGGAAGGCAGATGGAGACATCAAGGTTGGTACAGACACAGAGGTGGGGCGGACACATAGAGAAACAACAAAGAAATGGGGGAATGGGAAGAAAATATGGAGAGACAAAAAATTAAGGAGTTAAATGAGGGAGGACAGGACCGGAGAACAGGAGAGTAAAACAGGAAGAGCCCTCGGAAACCATCCCCTCCCCTATGGCATCCTGCATTTGGCCCCGTCCAGCAGCCCCTCCCCGGCCTGCCTCTTTGTACCCAGGTTATCTGTGACAATCAGAGAGCTCTGGAAGGCCTTGAGAGCATCGCCCACCAGGTGAATGAAGTCTTCCACCACCCGGAGCAGGTGCACAGAGCCTGGGGACACCTGGGGACAGAAAGGGTGTAAGGGGCCGAGGTGGGAGTGAGCCACGGGGGAAGAAGCCTGGTAGCCCAGCCCCTCACCTGCTGAGCGTCATCCCACTTGTCCTTGTTCTCTGCATCTACCATGAAGCTCACCACCTGGAAGAAGCGCTGGGGAGACAGCAGTGGGGGTCAGGAGGTCACCACCCCAGGGACAGTAGCTTCCCCGCCACAGCCACACCTGCCACACCCCCTGCAGACTCAGCTACAGGGGCTTGGCCTCCCCCACTTCCAAAAGAGGGCTTCTGAACCTTCAGCCCCCCTTCCTCTTGACAGAGCAGTGATACCTGCACGTCATCAGCCGAGGGCACGTAGGTGGCTCTCTTGAAGGTGTCGGTGACGTTCCTCAGAATGTCCACGGAGAAAAGCAGGTCCCCGCTGTAGTAAGTGCGCCGGGCCAGGAGCTCCTGCAGGCTGCGCACCACCTGAGACATGCCCTCGCCCGCCAGCATGCGCTGCCCCTTGGCCAGGTGCTCCCGAAGCTGCAGGTGACAGGGGGACCACTGTAACAGAAGCGTCAAGAGCCGGGACGAGCCCCTGGCCCGTCCCACTCCAGTTCAGCCACCATGTGCATCCAGAGGGAGAAGGTCAGATAGAGATGCTCAAAGGAACTGCGGGGAGAGAGAATCTAAGGAAGAGACATACAGAGAGAGAGTATCCCTAAAGACACTTAAAAAAAGACTGAAATAGAAGTAGCAAGAGAAGGAAGGAGCTCAGATGCACATATAAAAGATGATAAACACAGTCCAGGGACCTCCCCAGTGGAAAGGAGTCCACCCATGCTGAAGTGCGCTGTGCTCTCTCCCTTCTTAAACACAAGTTCCAAGCACAAACACAATACCAGTTCCAGTCAGACAAGTACACACAGGCCATGTTCGCGAACACCATTTTTACCCCATGGGGAGCCCTGGGTTGGGCACTGGGGACATAAAAATAATTTCAACTTTGTTCCTGTCCTCAAGGAGCTCACAGACTCACAGGACACAGACACTGTGATGAGCTCGCAACACCTAATGAGGCAGAAGCTCAGGGGGCTGTAGGTGCAGAGACATAGGCAGTAAGGCTAAGGGAAGAGAGTCCGGTATTGAGGGATGAATAGGAGTTTGCCAGACAAGGACAGGCAGAGCTGGCAGAAGTGGGCACGCATCTATAGCCCAAGGCACATGGGCATGAGCAAGAATCAAGCTCCCTCCACCTCCCACCAGAGCCTGGGATAGACCCTATGTCGCCCCAGCCCAGCAGGGTGCACTCACTGACAGATACAAGTAGCGGTACTCGTGGGAGATGCAGCGGGCAAAGCTGGGCAGCCCCCAGTAGGCCACACCCTGGGCACTGAGCAGACAGCGGCGGCTGGCAGACCCTGCAGGGGGACAGGACAGAGGGCTGGATGTGAGGGCTCAGCTCTCACCCACTTCCTTCCACACCTCAGGATGGAGGCTCACAGAGGCCGGAGGCTTGGAAGGGAATAGCAGGGATGGTGGATGTCAGCGGAGGGGGAGTGGGGGGCCTGCAGGGAGAGCCACCTGCCCCTGACCTGAGGCATTGGGGGGGCACTTGTTGTAGATGATCTCGCCAGCAGCCGCCTTCTTCCATGTCATCAGCATCACGTACTCGTCCCTGCACATCTCATGGAAGGCTGTGGGTACAGCGGCAGGGCTCAGCCAGGCCCAGGCACTTTCCCCCCAAGCCCCAGGGTCCGGTGGGCAATACCTGGACACCTCTTCTCGCTGCAGGGCTTCACCTCCTCGCCAGTGCCCTCGCAGGGGTAGCCCTGAGCGCCTGTGGCCTGGCACATGCGGAAACGGCGCTGCCAGCCTGTGTCACATGTCTTGGAACACAGGCTCCACGCATTCCATGGCCCCCACTTGCCATCTGTGGCTGCAGAGACGGGGGGCGTGAGTGGCCCCAGGTGCCCCCTGGTCCAGGGCCGCCACCTGCTGCCTCTGCACTGCACACTCACCCGGGCACTCAAGGTTGCCGCACTCCCGGGTGTCAGTGAGGGCCCCGGCACACGTGGCCCAGGCTGGGCCTGCCACGCTGCACTTCCGGCTGCGCTGCTGGGTCCCGTTGGCACAAGACGTGGAACATGGGCCCCAGGGACCCCATTCTAGCCACTGGCCTTCCACTGCATGGGGAGACACAAGCAGGGGTGGCTGTTGAGCAAGGGGTGTGGGGATGGGTTGGGATAAAGCCCTGCAGGGAGATGGCATTCAGATTTGAACGAGGCCAGACCCACTGGAGAGGGGTGGATGAAGGGGGGCTAGAGGGAGCTGGTGGTGCCTGGGCCTGGGCCTGCCTGCCACCAGCTCCAGGAACACAGGACCCTCTCCACTCGGCACTGAGGCACGCACACTCTCTTCTGGCTAGGGAAATGGGCCCTGGGCCACCTTCTGATCTTTGCCCACATATAAGCCCAGCTTTGGGTCCTCTCAGAGTCCAGCTGGCCATGAGCTCCAAACTGCTGTGAACGACAAGGCATAGCTCGGGGGAAGGGGCACGGGCAAGCAGCCCCCTTGGATGGGGGTCTCTGGGTGCCAACTCCAAGTACGTGCTGGGCCAGGTCACTTTCCACACTGGCAGGTAGACTTTGCCAGTCTCCCCATGCTTGGTCAAAGTTCCTGGGGTCCCCCAGGGGCAGGGTACTGGACCTGACTTCCTCCCCTTTCCCGACCCCCCACCCTGGCTGGGCAATGCCCGCCTGGAAGCCCACGGGTGCTACTGACCCGGGCAGGCGGCCATACTGCAGAGCTTAGTCTGCAGCTCGGGACCCTCGCAGGCCTTGCCGCCGTGCTGGGGGGGCACGCAGGTCCGCATCCGGCTCCGGGACCCCCGCCCGCAGCTGCGGGAGCACAGGCTCCAGGACCCCCACTCCTCCCACACGCCGTGCACTGCAAGGAAGCATGTGGCCGGTGGCTGGGCGGCACCTTGGCCCCGCCCACTGCCATCCGCCCACCAATCAGGAGCTCCGGCGGCTCTGCCCCGGCTCCTCATTGGCTCTGTCCTGGGCCTCAGGACACTGCCCTTTGAGGGTGATTGTAGAAGACACAGACTTCTAGTCCCAACTCACACAGGCCACACTGCCTGTGGACACCCGACCTGGGAGACTAGAATCAACCCAGGAGGGGAGCCAGGGGGCACAGGAAAGCCCAGGAAAGGGCTCAAGATCTACCCCGCCTTACCCCATCCCTACCCCTCCCCACCCCAGACCCAGAGCGAGAATCCAACAAGGCTGGCAGGGGCAAGAGAATGCCCCTCCCGATCCCAAGCACGTGGACACACAAATAGACATGACCCTCCACATGGACACTGACACAAAGAGCTCACATCAGAACACAGCTTTGCCCCAGCCCTTTGCAAGCTCCTGCACACCCCCAGTTGCCAACACCCCCTTCCCCCGGGTAGCCCTACTCTAAGTTCCCAGCCAAGAGTCGGTCTGGCCTAGGCACCACTTCACTCCCTCAGGCACAAGGGGCAGGACCCGCTAAAGCCGCCAGGCCCCTCAGGCGCATGCGCATTCCCAACAACTCCATGCTGAACCAAGGAAGGCTTTAGGGTCTAGAGGGGACTCCCTGGGGAGTAGGACAGGCAGTCAGAGGAGGGAGGGGATGGTCAGAGAAAGTTTCTTTTTCTTTTTATTTTTTAAAGTGGCATTTCTCCCAGATCTTGAAGGACAGGCTGAATTTTAATAGCCCAGGGGGAGGTGGAGGGGATAGGAGGAGAATAAGCCAGTGCAGGGAGGTGGGAAAAGTGCAAGAGGTGCCAGTGTGGCCAGAGCACAGGGAACAGGGAGGACAGTAAGGGGAACAAGACACGCCTTGATTACCAGGATGCAGGTATCAGGGGAGTGACGTGCCCAGAACCAAGCCCGCTACTGCAGGCCCTGGTCTGATTCATCTGTGTCCCCAATGCCCTGGGTGGGGGCTGGGCACGGATGGTGGTGGGCTGGCAGGGGCAGACAGTCAACTTTGCTGAATGTAAGGAGGAGGCAACCAACCATCTTTGGAAGATGAACTTGCCCAAGTCCCAGGCAGGACCTGACCCTGCAGGCAGACCAGGCGGGGAGGATGGGCATACCTGGGCAGGTGGCTGAATTGTTGCAGGGCCGGGTCTCCCGCAGGGGCCCGCTGCACAGGGTCCCATAGGGGGAGGACACGCAGGAGCGGGTCCGCACCTGCAGGCCCTGCCCACACGTCAGGGAACACACGCTCCACGGGGACCACTCCTCAGCTGCCGGGTCGCCTACGAGAGAGGGACAGCGTCGGCGGCAGGGGGTATCTCCCAAGCACTGTCTCCTAGGAATCCTCTTACCCTGACCCCGGAGCGACAGGCTCTTCAAGAGGCGACCCCGCCCTGCCCCAACAGGCGTCACATGGCAGACAGACACGACTTGAGCGCCAGGACACAGACACAGACGGGCACACACCAAGCAGACATGCCACCAGACGCCACACAGTCGGGCCCCCGCCACAGAGGAAGGGAGGTGGGCCCGAGTTACCTGTCTGTGCCATGTACAGCCCAGGCTCATCTGCAGACCTTGGCCACTGGGTTTTCACCTTCGGTTCCTCTTCCGGCTCCTCACCTGGAACACGGAGGTGGTGGCAGGGGCTCAGCAGAGGCCAGCTCCGTCCTGCCAGAGTGGCACAGAGCGGGTCTGCTTGCCCTCAGCTGGAGGGTCTGGCACCAGCTGCAGGTGACGCTGAGAGAGCATCACGTCCTGCCCCCTGCCCCACCACCACCACCATTTTACAGATAAGGAAGCTGAGGCTCAGAAGGCCACACCGGGTTCACGCATAGCCTCACAACTATCTGCCTCTTGCCTCAGCCAGACTAGGGGAGACTGCAGGGGAGTGGCCGCTCATATTAATGAGCTCTGGGAGGCTTCTCTGCCAAGTGCTGTCCTTACCTATCTCCTTAAACCCTCCTCGCCTGGGATGTAGCGACCATCGCCGCAGTTTAAAGATGAGAAAACTGAGGACCGGAGAGAAGGGAAGTGTCTCATCCAAGATGACACAGCTTGGTAAGCTGGAAGTCCAGCCTCTTGCCCCTGACCCGAAGGGCTGACCCGAAGGCGGACAAACAGCCAAGGTGAGCAGCCATGACCACCCCTCAGTCCTGCCTGTGGGACATGATTCCTGCCAAGTCAGGGGCTGGGCCTGGGGCCCAAGCAGCACTGGACTGTGACCTGGAGACACAGGTCAGAATGCCGCTCCTCCAAGACCTAAGGGCCTAGGGCAGGTGCCTCCATCCAGCAGACCCGACGCCCCACCGCTCTGTGGCCAGAGAGCAGCGGGCGCTCTGGGGTCTGCGGCTGCTCTCCGGCCCCGCCTCACTGGGCTCTGGGTTGCCCTGATTTATGTGTCTGGTCTAGGCCTGGGAAGCACCGCCAACCCTGGAGGAGAGGCTGGGAGCTCCCTTTCTCCAAAGCCAGGCCCTCCTGCTCAGACATGAGCTCATCAGGCCCCCTCCCTCAGGCTGGGTAGCGGGCATGTGGCAGACATGAATACAGGGGAGAAAGACCCAGCCCATGTAGAGGCTGCTGGGGCAGGTGGGACCCAAACATAATTCTGGGACAGGGCTCAGCCCACGCCGTCCCCAAACTAGAAGGTACTCTTCTCCCCCACCCCCAGGCCCTCTCCTATTTCTGAACACCAGGTCAGTACAGCACAGGCACTCCATGTTGGAAGGAATTCACGAAGTTTGTATACTCTTCCTGCCCTCTGCCGCCAAGCCTAAGAGAAAGCTCTTCCTGACCAGGTATGAAAGTGGCCACTCTGAGCAAACCTGCAGGTCCAAGGAGCCCTCAGCTGCCACTCAGCCCAGCCTCTGGTCTCATCCACTCCTGGACCCTTCCCTCCGATTCAGCCACCAGGCCTAGCAACTGATCTTCCTCATCCTTCAAACTTCTCCACCATCTCAGAAACCTGTGGGCCCTCTGTCCCCAGGACAGCTTCAGAGTCAGGCAACTCTGGTCCTACCTTGGGTGTGGACACTGACCAGCTGCATGACCTTGGGCAAGTGTCTTTGGCTCTCTGATCTTGTTTTTTGACTTCTGGAGAACAATATTCAGTATACCCCCTACCTCGAGGGCTGAATTGAGGACTTCCCGACCGGAGGCCATGAAGCCCTCAGCACCCTGCTTGGATGTGGAGAATCCTCAGAAGGCACTACTATCTGGCTTATTTTCACCATCTCCCCTCACCAACCTCTCAGGCCCCTGGGCCTCCTCCCTTTGAACAGCATCTGCCATCCCTCCTGGCCTCGCTTTGGGTCCTGTCTCTGTCGAGGCCACCGTGAAGATGCTGGAGCCATGTCTGGCAAGTTCTTGAATCCCCTCATCCAGCCCTTCCACCACACCCGCTCAGCCATTCCCAGGCCCTGGAGCCTGTGACAAACCGCCTTCTCCACACCCACCCCCAGGCTGCTGAAGAAATCCACAGTTGTGCCAACTGGCACCACGACAGATTCAGGGCCGCACATCCACTGGGCATGCGGGGCTCCCTGCCTCCCCTGTCCCCCACCTCGGCAGCTGTGCCAGACCTCGACCTCTCTCCTCAAGCCCACCTCCGCCTACTCCCTCTGCAACAAGCTGCTTTATGAGAAACTGCAGAAACTTTGACATGGAAGCCCCCCAACCAACACACGCACATCCTGACTTCTTACCATCCCCCTCCAACTCCCAACTTTCCTGCAGTCCTTGTCCTCTCAGAGGCCAGACCCCATCCCCGTGCTGTCTCTCATTCCTCCCGCCTGCCTTCTCTCTCATCAGCATCTCGTCAGCATTCTCCTCGTGGCAGCCAGGGAGCAGATCTATGCCCCTTCCGTTCTGAGGGCAGCCCTCCTTTGACCCTCCAGCCTTCTCTGGCTACTGCCCTCAGCTTCTTATCACCGTCAGTGAGTGATCTGCAACTGGCACTCCAGTTTCTCACCTGCCACGCGCATCCTGCCTCAAATGTCACCTTAAATCTGCTGCAATCTGACTTTGGACCACATCCTTCTGCTGAAACTGTTCTTGACAGAGTCATCAGTGCCCTCCTTGTTGCTAAATCCTATGGACACTTTGCAGGCCTCATCTCACGTGACTCCTCGGCAACATTTGGCCCCGCAGACTCTCCAGCTGGGAAACACTCCCTCCCCGACTCATCCGGCTTTCTCCTCACCCTGCCCTGCCTCCTTGACCGGGTTGGTCTTCCTGCTGCTTCCCACATCAGGAGTCCATACTTTGTCCTGTTTCCCTGCTCCCCCAGGCTTCAATAACCCCCTCAAGATGGCTGCTCCCACATCACTGTCTCCCCGAAGACAGAGTGAAGCCTTCTGTGCGTCACTCCTGTATAGCTTCCTGCCTCCTGAACAGGTCCCCTGACGGGGGGCCCCCAAACTCAATATGTCCAAAATAAGATCATCATGTCCTCTCAAACCTGTTTGTTTCCCATCTTCTTCAACTGGAAAACTCCTACTTGACCTTCAAAACCCAGCTCAAATGACCTCCTGTTTTTGAAGTCATATTCCTCGCTCCCCTAGCAGAGTTGGCTGCCCCATCTTATACATGAGCTGTCATCACAGATGATTCCATCTGGTAACTGAATTTCCCCCGACCCATGAGTCCTTTGAAGGAAGGCTGGGTGAGCCATCTCCCTGACCACCAGTGAACATGAGCACAGAATCCAGCCCAGAGAAACAGCAGTAAACACCAATGGACACACTGCTCCTAGATCCTCCCACCCCATGGGGGTCATTGGAAATGGTCATTTGTAATCTTGAGTATCAGCTCTGCCCTGCAGCCCACCACCAAGACCACCCCCCAGCCTGACATCCATTTGTTAATAATTATTCTGGAAATGCCATTTGACCAGTTGTGAACCCAGCTGAGAGTCCTCTCATCCATCTTGAGTATCAACTCTGCCCTGCAGTCCACCACCAAGACCACCCCCAAGCCTGACATCCATTTGTTAATAAATATTCTGGAAATGCCATTTGACTGGTTGTGAACCCAGCTGAGAGTCCTCTCATCCAGCTTATTTTTAGCGCCTTGGCCATTACTGTTGCACGTGGCACCCCTCCCATCCCTGACCTGGCATCCACTAAGCCCATCAAATGTAGCCACATGATAGACCAGCCTGCCTTACTTGTCAGGGGCTCACACTGCTTCCTGTGGCGCCTGCGTCCTCTACTAACCACTTACCGCCCATTTGCTGGCCAGCTTCACCATATAACCAGAGGTGGTGTTGGTGGTTCTACAATCCACCCCATTTGAAAATCAGAACATGTCCCAGGTCCAGCTCTTGAGCCCCTCTTCTAGCCTCCTGGGTTGGGCCAGAGAGGGTAAGTGACAAGCCTAAGGCCACAGAGCGGGGCCTGCACTGACTGCCCTCCCCTCCCCATCCCTACCGCAGCCCCCTCTGAAGAAAGCCAGTTCTCCCTGCCAGGAAAGAAGGCAGATAAGACCAGGGGTGTCAGCCACTGAAACACACGTTTATTATACATATGCCACGTGCAGGTCCCAGCTGGCTCCGGGCCCAGGGTAGGGCAGGGTGTGAGAGGACCCGGGGCCAAGAGGACACAGAGCAGTCCAGGGAGGGGTGTGAGCACCCCCAAACTGTGAGTGCCATGAGCTGACTGGACCAGGGGCTAGGGTGCCTCGCCCTACAACTGATCAGCTTTCCCACCCGACTGCCACCTGGGACCCGCCTCCCAGCTCAATCCTGAACAATCTCTTCACTGTCCTGTTTGGTTTTGAATAACTCACAGTAGGTAATTCCCCCACTACTGCTATGTGCCAGTCACTGTGCTCTGCACCAGCTCATTTAATCCTCATTAGGGCGGGTTTGCCCATTTTACTAATGAGATACTAATGAGGCTCCAAGGTCTCATTCTGCAGAGGCCCGTGTGGGATTCGAACTCTGGCCTGCCTCATCCCACGGCCACGTTCCACTGAACTGGGCTGGCTCTGACAAAATACAGCTCAACTCAGGCCTCCCCAAAGACACCTTTCCTAATTCCCATGGGACCCCATTCACTCCCTCACCCCACCACTGCCTCCGTTCTCGTTTTTCCTACACCTCTTCCTAATCATTCCTTTGCTCATCGACCCATCCGTCCCCCAGGCGAGCCTGAGTCTCCTCCGTTCAGTTCAGTTCAGTTGCTCAGTCGTGTTCGACTCTTTGTGACCCCATGGACTGCAGCACACCAGGCCTCCCTGTCCATCACCAACTCCTGGAGCTTGCTCAAACTCATGTCCATTGAGTCAGTGATGCCATCCAACCATCTCATCCTCTGTCATCACTTTCTCCTTCTGCCTTCAATCTTTCCCAGCATCAGGGTCTTTTCCAATGAGTCAGTTCTTGGCATCAGGTGGCCAAAATATTGGAGTTTCAGCTTCAGCATCAGTCTTTCCAATGAATATTCAGGACTGATCCCCTTTAGGATGGCCTGGTTGGATGTCCTCGCAGTCCAAGGGACTCTCAAGAGTCTTCTCCAACACCAGAGATCAAAAGCATCAATTCTGAGTCTCCTCTGTGGCCTCCAAAGCAGTCCTCTGGAAGCCCAGCCACACACTCCCCTGCTGAGGAAACTTCAGTGCCTCGCACTGCTACAGCCACCACAAACCTCTGAGCCTGGCATGCTCTGCCCTGCTGACCTGTCAGGGCCTGCTTTCCCCTCCCTCCAGGCAGCCAAACTCACTGTGAGGCCAAGTGGGCCAGTGGGAAGGACACAGATTTGGGAGCCAGACAGATGCAGGTCTGATTCCCAAGCATGCCTAGTCTTGCTGTGTGCCCTTGGGCAAGTCGCCTCACTTCTCTGAATTTCCAACTGAACATAGAGATGACACTTCCTAATTCATTGTGAGAATTAAATGATGAGAGGTATGGGCCACCTGGAGCATAATAAGCTCTTAATGAAAAGGAGCTGCCACCCTCTTCTTGGTATCCCTTGAACATGCAAATGTGTTCCTCCCTCCACTCATCTGTTAATGGTGTTCCTACCTCTTGGAATGCCCTTCCTCTACCTCAATCTGTCAAAAGTTTCTAGATTCCAAATGCCACCTCCTCCAGGAAGCCTCCCTAGACTGACTACACAGAGGTTTGGGCGTGTAGGTCCCTTCTCCCCAGCTGTATCTGTGAGTATCCTGGGCTCCTCTCTCTCCTGGGCCCTAATGGAGGATCTCAATCTCCCTCAACCTTCTTGCACAAATGGCCCAGCTCTGAACTGCCAGACACAGGACAGGCATCCAGCAAGCACCAGATATTCCTGAGGGCTCCTCCACCCCAGCCACACAGGGCCACTCTAGTTTCACCCCAAGTACTGGCAGGCGGGGTAAGCACAGGTGCTCTGCCATCTGAGAAGGACTACACACACCTGCTGCTCCATGCTCCACAGACCCTGCCCCCCAAACTACACAGTGCAGCCCCCTCAGCCTCCTTTGTCATGAACGTGTTAAAAATAACCACGATAATCATCTCTTCCACAGGGAGACAGCAGTGTAATCTACAAAGCAGTCCTCCCTTCCCAGGGCTCTCTACATCCTCCCTGAGACTGGCCTTAGAGCCCCAAGAAGGCACCAACTGACCCCCTGAAACACAGTTCTGTCATGCCCCTCCATGGCTCCCCATCTCAGCAGTGTATCAGGATCTGGGGTTGGGGGGTGTGGGGGAAAGGCCAGGTCAGAGGAAGGTGGCTCTTATAAATTCCAGGCTTTACCTCTGCAGTACAATGCAACTGGGTACATACACCCCACCAGAATCCCAGTTTCCCCTCCAACGACTTCCTCCCCAGGCTGTTGGCCTACCTGCCCAGCCTCCCGACAGAGCTAGCTGGGTCTCCGCCACATCCCCCACGTGGCCAGGAGCTCCCCGAGAGCAGGGACTACGTCTGAGTCATCCCTCTTCCCCCACGCTGCCTAACTTCTCGCTTCCTTAAGGCCCTCCACCAACAGGATGAGGTCCCAGTGTTTGGGGGCAGCAGTCAGAGCCTCGGCCCCCATCTCCCACCACTGGGGCTACTATCTAGTAAGGGCTGGTCTACTATAGCCCCCGGTCCCCTGTATGTTCACACACCATGCCCCAGCAAGGGCAGCTTCCTTTACCTTGAAAACCCTTCCCCTTGCACGGGGCAATGACTTGGGGAGGCGCATAAACGTGTCACGAAATAACACTGGGCCCCTTTCCAGGCCTCCTTCCTGCAGAGTGATGATTTGCCAATCTGCTGGGGAGAGTCCAGTTTGGGCCTGCCGCCCTGATGGAAGTGACCATACCCCTCCCCCCATTTATAACCTCGAAAATGTCCTGGTTTAGATGATAAATTATATGACCCATGTCACTTTTAATCCTTCCAAATGTATGAGAAAGAAGGTATCTGTGCACTCTGAGACATTACCACCATCCCCAGTATCTGATGGTTTCTTTTTCTAACAAATCAAGAGAAAGGATGAGTGTCAAGCTAGAATCTCTTATTTTCTTTGGTTATCTCCTATTTCAGATA
This sequence comes from Bos grunniens, assembly GCF_055505025.1. Classification (NCBI taxonomy): domain Eukaryota; kingdom Metazoa; phylum Chordata; class Mammalia; order Artiodactyla; family Bovidae; genus Bos; species Bos grunniens. Next base: position 15,068,207 of record NC_141166.1, read on the forward strand.
AGTGATACTTCTTTTCCACTTTTACTATATTAAATTTAAAAAGCCATTTGATTTAAAGAAAAAAATTCACAGGCCAGTGAATTCCTATTCACTCCTCAAAACCCAACTCAGAATCACCTTCTTTAGACAGCCCTCCCACCCCTTTGTGGTTTAATTCTCCCTCTTCCTCCTCCCTTGACACCCAGCACATATATTTATACCTATTGCACTAAGTTCTGACAACACACACCTATTTATCAGGGGTTTACCATGCGCCAGGCACTGTGCTAAGCATTAACCCACATTCTCTTGCTTAATCCCCTGGTAGCTCAGACGGTAAAGTGTCTGCCTACAATGCAGGAGACCCGGGTTCAATCCCTGGGTCGGGAAGATCCCCTGGAGAAGAAAATGGCAACCTACTCCAGTATCCTTGCCTGGAAAATCCCATGGACGGAGGAGCCTGGTAGGCTGTAGTCAGTCCGCGGGGTCGCAAAGAGTCGGACACGACTGAGCGACTTCACTTCACTTTCACTCTTTAAAATAGCGCCACTCTCCCCAGTTTATAGGTGATGATACAGGGATGGGGAAACATGCCCGTGATCACACAGCTAGTCAGTGGTGGTGTCAGGGGTTGAACCTAAGGCTTGGCAACGTCAGCCGGTGGCCTGGACCACCACTGAACTAGTGGTCACTCTCCCCCACCAGAGGGCAGGTGTGTCCAGTCTACCTTGGATCTCATTCACTCAGAGCCACTCCAAGGCCTGGCACAAACTCCATACTGATGAAGACTCAAAGATGTGTGTGATGGATGGGCTGGGGCTCGGTCCCCTCTGAGATGTCTGGGGCGGGGGTGGGGGGCCTGAGTCCCACTCCCCATCCTACGAGGGAGCACACAGATTTCTAGCAGCAGAGATCTGGCTGGAAGGATTTTCCAGGAAATGTACCACGTGTGCTAGGCCTCCTCCCTACCCTCTCTGAGAGAGGCCCTGACTCCTCCATGTCTGCACCCCAAAAGGCAGATAGGGCCCCTCTTCCTGACACTAGACCAGGTTTGTCAAAGGAAGACAGCAGAGCCTGACTGTGGAGAAGAAAGCCAATCTAGGACTGGGTTAGGCAGGTGAGGGGCAGCTTCCTGGAGGAGACAGGGCTTGAGCTGTGCTTGGAAGGATGGGGCAAAGGATAACCCAGGGTAAAGGGCATTCCAGGTGAGGGAAACAGCCCAAGCAAAGGCAGAGAAGCCAGAAAGCAGAGGGTTCCAGGGCCAGTAGGAGCCTGGGTTGAAAGGGTGAGAGAACTAGAGAGAAAGCGGGTGGCAGCTGGATCAGGGGTGGGGCTGGAATGCCAGGCTGAGGAGTCTAGGCCATAACCGGGGCTGAATCAGGGAAGGGACACACACAGAGAACTGGGGGTCCTGAGGCTCCAGTGGGGCATGCCTTGTCCAAGTCACCCAGCAGCAGTGGCAGAGCAGGATCTGAATCCATTCTTGCCCACCCCAGGCCCAACACTCAGGGGACTTCAGGCTCACCTGGTGGCCATGCCTCTGGAATGGAGCCCGGATGATAGGAACGGTCTGCCCGTAGCATCCGGCCAAGGGTGGGACAGTGCCCTTGGAGGGAGGCAGGGAGTGTGGCACAGGAGGGAAGGGGGTGCAAGGACACTTCCTCTCAGATGTCTCCTGGAGCAGCCACACCTCAAGTTGAGGATCAGTGGGCAGGAATTGCAGGTTGACACCCGGCTCCCAGAAGCTGGGCTCTGCAGCAGGTACCACCTCTACCTACTGTCTTCCAGCCCTGGCCTCAGCCAGCCTCCGTGCCCGTCCTCCGCGGAGCTCCTTCCTGCCTGCCTTCCCTTTCTTCCTCTCCCCCCCCACCCAACAGATTGCGGCAGCAAGATGGCACAAATTTATGGCTCAACTCACCAAAAATAACAAGAGATCTATCAAAGGCAGTTTGCGTGAAATTAACAGGCGTCTGTACCCTCTTGTCAAATGCACTCGGTTCTGAGGCGGGCCCAGCCATGCCACTCCCAGCCTCATCACTCTCCCAGTACCAACCCAGCTCCACCCTGCTCGGCCTTGCGTTGAAACTACCCGGGAGGCCCCAGAGAAAATGAGCACTGCTTGCCTTACCCCGGTGCCTGGCAGAGGGGCTGGGACGGGGATCTCATGCTTTCTGTTCACCACCATCCCACCGATCTTGTCCTCAAGCCAGCAGTCCTGTGTGTGCCAGCCAGATCTCCTACAGCTGGTCCAAGTGCTCTCCTGGCCCAGTGGGGAGGAGGTGAGGGGAAGCACAGAGGGGAAGCCAAGGGTTTGGCCGAGGTGATGCCGCCACTGGGCACAGAGTGCTCCGGGTCCTGATGTTGCCACGGGGCAACTCAGATGCCCCCCGCCCCATGGAACAAACTGAATCAAGTGCCCATCATCTCTTGATCCAGAGAGGGTAAGCCCAAGGGAAGAGGTGGTGAAGAGGAACAATATCTTGCCAAACCAAGGGAGAGGAAGGGGCTGTGCCAGCCCAGCTCTGGGCACCAGTGTGCCCTGTGAGTCCACTTAGAGCCGATGCCACATCACCACCCCTCCTCCATACAACTCCTTACGAGAGCCCTGCCTGCAGACCATCCCATGGAGCAGCCTGGCAACACGCCAAGCAAAGCAAGGGGCATGAGCTGGAAGCCCAGGGTTGCCTACTCAGAGAAGATACCAGGCTTCATGCCCAGAGACAACCAGCATCCAATCTCCACCCATCCTCAGTCCCAGAGGACCCTGCAGAGGCTCAGAGAATGGTGGGAACAATGGTGCCCTTCCCGTCACCGGCCCCCTCTGACCCCTAAAGACAGCCCAGCTACCAACCAACTCCTGCTTCCGGCTTCAGCCAAGCCCAGCTGGCTGCTTCTGGCTCTGTGCTCCACATGGCAGCCTGCCCGGATGGTGCCTGCCCAGGAGGGCAGAGCCTCTCTCCATCCACTGCGGACCACTGGGCCTATGGACCACAGGGAAAGCCAGACGAAAGAACCTGCCCTCTGCCGAGTACAATGAGGGAGCCCCCACATAGTGACAGGCAGTGGCGGCCAGGCAGGAGGAGCCATAAACCTCCTGATATACGCCTGGCGCTCTCCGCTGATGTTCGACAAAGAAGCGAAATTCAATTTCTTCCTGCAGGCACTAAATCCCAAGCCAGCCTCCAGGGCCCGTAGCCTGCCCACGGACTGGCTGTCACTCCGATGGCTTCATCGACCGCTGTGAGAGGCCAAGGTGGCCTAGGGGAGAGGCCAGAGCAAGGCCACTGGGCATTTGCCATGGATGGGCATGATGCCAGAAGTCTCACGGGGGAGACTGAGAAGTGGCTCCCCCAGAGCCCTGGGAGAGGCCATTGTCATGATAAACCGTCTCTAATTAAACCAGGGCTATCTCCCATTTTACAGCCAAAAACACTGATGTAAGTAAAACAGTATCTACTCAATGTAACAAAGACGGCTCCCAACTTCCGGGCTCTGTCTCCAAAGCAGGTACTGAACAGTCCTACTCCAGTGCTCCCAGCAGCCCTCACACAAGACCCCTTGTTTCCCTGTCAATGCTCTCAGCCTGATCCAGAAGGTCCCTTCTGACTTCAGTCTATGCATGAAGCCTCCTGATGGTTGGCCAGCACGTGTTACCCCAAATGGGGAAACTGAGGCCCAGAAAGGGGTGGGGGTGGGGGAACTCCCTGTTAGTACCAGAGCTAGGAACCACATCCCAAATCTGCCTCCCTCCCATCCCCACGTCCTGAGCCCCTGGTCAGTCCCTGACCCATTCAGCAGACACATAGGACCCAGCTGAGGGTTTCGGGGCCTTGAAGCTGCAGGAAGGAGGGTCGGCAGAAGGTGGCCATGGCTGCGGGAGCTGGGGTGGGAGGGGCAGCAGGCAGGACTCAAGGGCTCGGAGAGCTTTTGCCCACTCAGCAGGAAGCTCCAGCAACTGGCGGCCTTGGTCCCAGAAGACGTGGGCCCAGAGGGGAAAGACAGAGGATGTTGGGAGCTGAGCCAGGTCAGCCCTCCAAGGCAGCCTCAAAGAAGCTAGGCCTCTTCACATTCTTCTGCTCCTTCCTCTGCCCTGACCCTGGGGCCACAAGCAAAACTCACTGACCCGTGTGGGCAGGAAGACGTCCCTGCACCCTGCCTACTCCAGCCTCCAGGCAACCTTGTCGGCTTGCAGTGCCAAGGCCTGCTGCGGTCATTCCCAGCTTTGAGCCTTTGTACACGCTCCTCTCTCTGCCTGGAATGCCCTCACCACTGCTTTGGCTTGGCTTGTTTCCGCTTGTCCTTTTGATCTCTGCTCCTGTATCACTTCCTTCAGGAAGCCTTCCCTGACTGCCCAGCTAGGGTCTCCCCTCCCTGGGTTTGTCATGCTCCTTTGCTTGATCTGTGCCCCCATTCATCCACCCAGAATGCAAACTCTTCCAGAGGGAGGTCTGACCCCCAATCTACTTTGGTGACTCCCACACTTGGATACGGCAGAACCCAGAGGGGACACTGGTGAACAACCACATGCACACCCCAGGATCTGCTGAGACGGGCATCATCAGTCCTCCAGACACCCCTGCCCCACCTGGGCCCTGCTCACACTCACCATATCTCATCTCCGTGGTGAACAGATCATTGCTGCTCCCCGAGTGCAAATCAGCCTCGGCAGGTGGGGCGGGGCCCCCGGGCACCAGGGCATTGGACAGGGTGTGGGCAGCAGGCGGACCAGGAGGCGTGGTGGTGGCCACGGGGCCGGCCCCCGCCTCACCGGGGCAGCTGCAGCCCGGCTGGGCGAAGCCACAGGCCCTGCCGGCCGCGCGGCTGCACTCCTCACTCCAGCGGCAGAGGACCCCGCAGGTGAACTGGCTGGAGTTGTTGTTGTTGATGAGCAAGACCTCGACGAAGCGGAAGGCCAGGGCCGCGGGCGCCAGCAGGCGCGGGGCCTCGGAGGGCTCGGCCGACAGGCACAGCTGCACGAAGTTCTTGTCGAAGTGCAGGAAGGTGAAGGGGCCAGAGCCACCACAGAGCTCCAACCCCGCGGCTTCCTCCTCCTCCTTCTCCTCCTCCTCGGGCCGCCCCAGCTCCGACCCCGCCTGGGCCTCTGCCTCCTCGGGGCTGGGCCGCAGGCAGGTGAAGTTGACCAGGTAGTGGTCCAGCGGCAGCAGGCGAGGGGCGAAGTGGGTACACACCTGCTCCTGGCGGTTGAAGCGCAGGTAGAGGGAGTACTTGGTAGGGTCTGGGTTCTCCAAGGTCCAGGAGCAGCCCGAGGCGATGGTAGGAAAGAGGTCCTGCAGTGAGAAGGCCCCGTAAAGCACGCCTGAGGCCAGGGCGGAGCAGGCGCTGGGGGCGGGGTCGAAGGCGGCGGCCAGGCGCAGGGACAGAATCACAGATAGTAAGAGGGGACAGGCTGGGGTCATCCTATGTCCCTTGCCCTGTGGAGAGAGACAGTGGTCAGTGGCCCCGAGCACAGCCAGCATGGGCTCTGACTCCCCTGTGGCCCGCTGCAGGTTGTAGCCTCGTGGCGAAGACTAGGTTCTTTTAAGTCACCCAGGTCCACCTGTGTGATCTTAAGAACAGACTTGACCTCTCTTAAGTCACCCAGGTCCACCTGTGTGATCTTAAGCCAACAGACTTGACCTCTCTGAGCCCCAGTTCCCTGACTTCTTAAACAGAGGCATGCAGGAGAGGGTCTGGAATCTCATACGTCCCTAAGAAACATTAGTTGTGACTATGACTATACCGTTCCTCCATCAGTCCCATCTACCACCAGCATCTCAGCTGATGTTTAGATCCAGCCCCAGCCCTAGCCCCACCACCCAGCTTGTATTATTCTCCAGCACGGCGCTGCTCAGAGTCGCAATGTGTCGTGATCGGCTGTGAGGCGTGTCACACACAATCCCGCAGTAATTGTCAAAGTAGCAATGTTTGACAACGATTTGCTTTTTTATAAATCAGAGCAAATCAAGGTTATTCTCGGAACAATGTCATTCTCACTCACTCTGCTTTACTGAGTGGGAGAGAAAGGGGAGGAGTTACCGCCCTTATGCCAGGGACTGAGCACCGCCTGAGCCATGCCCATGGGAGGGCATCTCAGGCATGAAAAGTCATGACTACCGCTGTGTGGACTTCCTGCTGGAAACCAGGGGGAGAGGCATCTGCAAAATGGGTACATTGTTCCCCTCTAACTCCTCTTCCCCTCCAAGGGGTGATCCTCCAAGGCCTGGCTCCTGGCCTGCTAGGGCCTGGCCCAGGGAGGCCACTGAGCCGTCTCCCTGCTCTTAGCTGCCACAGCCCTTTCCTGAAAGTCTGAGTCATCCAGTTGAGACCACTGTCCCCTGCTGTCTCCCTAGGGCTAGCTCACTCATCTCATGAGCCTTGAAGCTCGAGGAGGGGAGACCAGAGTTCGTTGATTTCCACCTCCCCACAAAGCACTAAGCTGAGCTCCCAGCAGCTGTGAATGGACTCTGGGCACTGGAGGGTAACTAGGACCCGAGTTGACGGACACACAAAGCAGTCACCCCCTTGTGGACAAGGGATGTGGGGGCGCTGCAGGTGTGCCCACGGCCTCCATCCTAGCTGTCCGGATGGCAGAGAGCTGCGCCTGGGCTGCCTGAGACCCACTTCCAGCCCTGCCCCCATAAGGGATCCACACTGCCTCCCTCCTCCATGCCCGAAGCATAGCTCACAGAACTGGATGGGCCCCTAGAGTCTGGTTGTTCCACATTAGAGGAGAAAAGATGAGGCTCCGAGAGGTGAGGCAGTGTGCTCAAGATCACCCCCAAAGAAGCCAGGCTGAGACTGGAGTCCAGGAACTGAGGCCCCAGCCCAGTTTCTCCTACATCCACCCATAGCCTCCTGCTCTGTCCCCTTCCCTGCTACTCAGGCTTCAGGCCCAAGCTCTACACAAACCTAGGATAACTCACAGGGTGTGGCTAGGTTGTCCCAGGACACAGATGCTCCCCCAGGGAGCTGTGGCTGTTCAGGGGTCTAAATAGTGGCCAGAGGCGGTGAGGGGGTGGGGGACTATGGACAGGAATTAGAACCCCAGAACTCCAAACCCTGTGCAGCCTCCAGGGAATGCCTTAATGCCCCAGATCCCATGTGCTGCCACTCTGAGCCAGACCCCAGGCCCCGACCACAGACACACACTTGCCCATCCTGGGCCACAGACGGGAGGGGAAGCAGGTTCCAGGCAGGAGCATTGATTGGGGAGGAACTGCCCCAACCCTCCTCCAAAGACCCCCCTGGAGTTACTCAGCAGAAGCCAGGATAGGCTGCACCTCTACTCCGCCTGTCCCCAGAGCTAGAAAAGGGACCAGGCCCCTGGCCTTCTCGCTCCACATCATGCCTGTCCCAAACCAACCGTCCAGCCCAGCCAGCCTGCTGCAGCACCAGGCCCCGGCAAAAGCCAGCGGCTGACGGTGAGTGACATACAATCCCCCCGCTGCCCCCAATTATTTTTAAGCAGGCTGCAAAATTCAGGCCATGGCTGCTGTTCAGTAGAGGGGAGGAGGGGGCTCATTATAACTGGTCTTGTCTCCCCCACTGAGAGCAGATCAGGGAATCTCCACGCACAAACTCACCAATACCCCTGTGCCCTGCAGACATGCACACAAAAGCGTGGATGCACAGACACATGTCTAGCCAGGCATTCTGCATGTGAAAAGATAACACATGCACAGAAATCAGCGTAAACCCCAGATGAGTGAACTCAATGCACACGAGGTGTACACACTCACATGTACAAGGCTGTCAAGAGCCAGACACTCATACACATGCATAGAGATGCAAATGTACTCTCTACTGTGAACACACACACAGGTGTTTGGTTCTTTGAAGCTCAGCCTATGACAGCTAAGTAGCACGCAGGATCTGACCTGCTGCTCCTTCCTTGGTGTTCCTGAAACAGCGGCTCAGGCCTCCAGTCCCACCTCCTGAGACTCCCAGGCTCCTGCAGACTCCGTAAGCTCCAACTTGCCCAAAAGCACTAAGTCTCTTATCCTTCAGAGCCACAGCCTGGCTTCTCCAGAACTGAGCCACCTCTAAACCCTGCCCAAGTCCCCTAGTCCAGTCAGTGTCCTTCAGACACCTCCCCTCACATCAATTCTGGCATTTCACCCTGGGTGTGTACCACTCCTGTTGTTCCTGCAGTGACGTAAGACCTTTTAGGGGTCCCTCTCGATATCACTCCTTACCCACAAAACAAGGCCAGGAGCCCAATTCTAAGCTGGGTCAGAGACTGCCTCCCCTGGGAAGGGACCTAGAAGGACCCCTGCCTCACAGGCAGCTCAGATGGTCACCAGCTGTGAGTAGCCTCCCTGAGCCTCAGTTTCTCCCTCTGTGGAGCAGAGACCCAATCCCTGCCCTGGGGTTCCCAACTTGGAGCCAGTCTGTGGGGGAGACCCTTCACACCATCTTTTCCCCTTTATCCCCCTTCTCAGAACCTCAGTCTCTCCTCTTTCCTGCTGAGAGTAGGGTTGCTGCCTCTGAAGGCTCTTTGGGTTAAACCTTAAGGTAGCTTTGCCACCTGCAAGTCCAGGAAGACCACCAAACCTTCCATGCACAGAGGCGGACAGGAGGGGTATGAAGGTCAGCTCTGAGGAAGAACTTCCCGGGTCCGGAGGCTGACGGAGGGGATAATCTGAAGGCCACCTCCCTCAAGACCTCTCTGGGCTGAGAGGGGTGAGGAGCTGGTTGGAGTCATCTCAGTTTCAGGGACCCCCTCCTCCAGCCACAGGCTCCCTTCACCAGCGTGCCCCTCTGCCGCCCTCAAACGTGAGAATCCCACCCTCTCTCCAAGCACACTCAGGCTCGCTTCCTCCCTGACCCCACAGGCCTGGGCATCCCTTCTGCACCAGTGAGGGAATCCGAGGCTTTTCCAGCAGCTGGAAGGACCAAGACCAGACTGGAGCGGGAGGGGGTATGGGGGGTAGCGCGGCGGGGAGGGGCACCTCAGGGCAAAGAGCTGGGTCTCTGGGATCCCTGGGGTCGACCCCTAACCTCCCGATGGCTGGAAGCAGGGGCTCTGGGTGGTGGGAGCCAGCTGCCCCGGGCCGCGGGAGGGGGAGGGGCGGCGGGTGGGGGAGGGGGCGCATCCGCGCGCACATCCGTCGCGTTTATCCACCTGGCAGCTCCAATTCGCAAGCCCGTCACTCACCCTCCGCCTCCCCGGCGCTCACTGCGCGGCCGAGCCCAGGCCGACACGCGGGCGGCGACCCCCACGCAGCGCCTAGAGGTTCCCCGTCCTGGCCCCGGCCGGGGCCTGGGTCTTCAAGGACCCCTCTCGCGGAGCTCTGGTACCCGGAAGGGCACACACCCTCCAACCAGCCTCGAGAGCCGACAGGCCAGACCCAGGGGAGGGGCGACCCTCCCCAGTGCCGCCCCTCCCTCTTCGGCGGGCAGAGTGTCTGAGGACGCGGGGGCTCCAGGGCCCTCCCGCACACCGCTAGGATGAGGTCCCCTAGCCCCCCGGGCGGGGGGATGGCGGTGCCATGCAGGCGGCGGGGGAGGGGTCGGTGACTCAGCCGCCCTCCGCCCGTCTCCCGGAACTTTGCAGCAGCTGGAGCCGCCGTTGCTACAGGAACCGAAAGCTTTTGTTCCCCAATGTCAGGGTTGCCCGGGCAGGCGGGAGTCTAGGACTCCCCGGTGGGCCCCAGACCCAGCCACGCTGCCCAGAGGGCTTCCGGCCCAGCAGAACGTCATGGGTTCGAGCCTTCTCTCTCCCCATTGCCCGCCAAAGCCAGGTCTCTTCCAGATCTTGGGGGCCCTCTAGCCAAGTTGCCCCCTAACTCTGACCTGGAACACTAACTGCCCTGGAAAGTTCCTGATTTCAATCTCTCCTCCCTCGGGGGCGGGGGGGAGGTAGTGGCTCTTCTGTGCCCCCATTTGCTCCTCTGGGACTGATTCTCCACGTGGGCCCCCACTAAGAGGCAGCCTACCTTGGGGGACCTTGGCTGGGGTTCCTCCACCTCCCCAGCCTCTGCACTTGAGCCAGTATTTCAGAGGCCTTGGCTTTTCACCGATGCCCCTCTGATCACACAGGAGTCTAGCAGGGATGTTGAAGGATGGGTAAGGAGTAGGGGAGACTAATGGTCACTGGCTCCCTGGACCCATCATGATGGGCCCTGGAGCTGTTTTCTGGCTTTATTATCCTGGAGGCTGGAACAGTGTCACAGAACTTGTCCTGCCTTTCTCCTATGGGATTAGGAGTGGTGTGGAGTGGAGAGGGGCTTGACCTTGGCCTTGAAGAGGAAATAGCCTAACATGCCTGTCATTGTCAAGCATTGTTAGGTGCTAGACTCTCTATACACATCTACCTAATACCATTAGATACCATTAGATATATGAGGCAGTTATCACTGACCCATTTTATGGAGGACCAACTGAGACTCAAAAAGGTTATATAGCTTGCCCAGGTCACACAGTTTTGAACCCAGGTCACCCAACCAAAAGCTGAGTTACTAACTACTTACTCAGCTCCATTTCCTGGAGGTTGGGAGAGAGAGAAGAGGGCAGGGACTAGCTGGGACCTAACTGTGGGTTAGAGAAATGCCTGCCACACACACCCACCCCAGACTGGACCTAGCTCCTGAAGAGTGATGGGGGAGGGGGGAAGAAAAGGTGAGGGGAAGGCAGACAAGGGAAGAAGAGGGGAGAAATCTGTCAGTCTTAGTCCAGGGAAGACCCTCCCTCAAGCCTCACCCCCCCCAACTAGGGCACACCCTGCAGGGTCCACACTGACCCTCACCCCTGTGGCAGCTCCAGAGATGCTCCCTAGGTCCCCTTTCTGACCCAGGCAAGGCCAAGTGGATTCCCCCCACTGCCCCACTACTTCAGGCCCAAGACAAGAGCCCACCTTTGCCCCCACCCCCACCTAGTGGGTCCTGCCATGGGGTAGAGAGACAGAGGCTCCCCGGGGACACCTGCCCAAGCCCAAACAATCCCAACCAGACCACCTCAAATCCAGGGGCCAGTCCTGCTAGTCTGTACCTGGGGGCTCACAGGGCTCCTGGGATAAGCCCTCCTGCCCACCCCACACCCCATCCCCAGAGCATATGGCCAGACAACCAGGACTGTTCCCGCACTGCTAGCACGAGGGGGCACCCGGCCTCGCCCACCAACCTCCTCTCCTCAGGGACTTCCCAGTGCCGTCCCGCAGCCACCGCTGATGCTCGGGCTGCGGAAACCTAGGGTTGCCCGCGGGAGGAAAAGGGGCGGCGGGTCCAGGACTGCGGGCAGGGGGCGCCAGAGGACGCCCAGGGGCCCGGCCGGCAGCTGGCGAGGCGGGCAGGCGGGCAGCATCTCTTGGCCCGGGAGCCCCTCCCCCCGCGGGCACCAGACCCTTCGCCCGCTCCGCACTGGCCGTGGCGCGGAGGACTTCCCTCGGACCCAGCTGACTGCGGGAGTGGCCGCCAACTTCAGAGCCTACAACCCGCACCTCCCCCCCGCATCGTGCCAGCCCCCGGGGCTGCGGGAGGGTGCGTTTGGTGCCCAGCTCTATGCCCTGGGGGTGGAAAGAGAGGAATGGGGGATGGACAGAGAGACTCTGACCAAAGATGGACAAGGGAGGCAGGGATGCGGGGCCAGTCGAGATCCCAGGCTGGAGAGGAGGGGGCTCGGAGTAGACATGGGGGACATGGCCCCAAGTCCAGGCTGAGGGGGAGGGGACTTGCAGCAGAGATTGGTGAGGGATAGCGGGACGCCCGGGCAGATCTGGGGGAGGGGGCAATCAGGGCAGAAATAAGAGGGGGAAGCATGGTCGGGTTACCGGCGCGGGGAAAGGCACTAACTCTGGGCAGACATGGACGGGGACAGGAAGGACTCTGTGCAGAGATGAAGCGGAGGGGAGGAGCAGGCTTCAGCCCCAGACGAGGAGGGGGGATTAACGGGGGAGACACACTCGAGTTGCAGGTTGGAGAGACGGATTCTATTCAAGGGTGGGGGCGCAACCCCGGATCCAGGCTCAGATCGGGAAAAGACTCGAGGCAACGATGGGGATAGGTCTGGGTCAGAGCTGGGGGACGAGGGCGAGGGGCTTTGGCAGAGATGGGTAAGGAGGAGGGGGACAGAAAAGGGACTCACCAGAGATGAAGGGGACCTCGGCCCCAGGCTTGTAAGTTCCCAAACAGATGCGAGTGGGTAAATAGATGCTGAACGAACTCAGTTGGGGCGGGGGAGAATTCAGCAGAGGTGGGTTGGGGGAGCGCCCCTAGTCCGGGCCGGTGAGGAAATCGGGACCGCGCCGGGAGGGCTCGGTGCGGGCCCGGTCGCGGTCTGGGGCCGAGCACTCACCTGGGCGCCGTCAGCAGCAGGAGCGGGGGCCGGCGCTGGAGGAGGCGGCCACGGGGCGCAAGTTTGCCATCCCTAAGGCGGGGGCTTGGCCGGGCGCGGGGCAGCTAGCTGCAGCCGCGCGGAGGGCCGAGGCTCCCGCTCCGCGGAGCGGCGGGTGCAGAAAAGGCGCCGCGGAGCCGCGCGGGGCGGGCGGGCGCCGGGCCGGGCGCGGGCTCCTGCCGCCGCCTCCTCGCCACGCCGCCCCCCACCCCCCGGCTCCCCGCTCCCCCGCCCTGAGCACCGCCCGCGCCGCGCGCCGCCTCCTATTCGCGGGCGGCGGCCGCAGCCCAGGGCTCTAGAAACCGGCGCCGCATCCTCCTCGGTCTCCGAGCGCCGCCGCGGCCAAACCGGGTTCCTCCGGCCGCTCCGGCCGCTGCCCGCAGCGCGCGCCGGGCCGAGTGACGGCCGAGGCGGGACGCGGCGCCTGCGCGGGCCGGGCCCGAGAGGGGGCGCGCGCCGGGCTGGGCGCGAGGAGCCGCGGGAGAAGGGGCGGGAGGGGGGTGGGGGCGACGCGCGCCGCCTCCTGTTAAAGGGGGAGCAGCGCCAGCCGAGCCAAGCGCACCCTCCCCCTCCCCGCCCTGGGCCCCGGGCGCCGGCGCGGGAGAAGCCCCGGGTAAGCCCCCGCCCCTCCCTCGGCCTCCTGGACCGCAGGATGAGGCGATCCGCGACACCACTCCGGAGATAGCCCAGGCCTGAGGCATCTCGCGCAACCAGGGTCTCTGGGACCCTGAGGGCTGAGCGTTACCACCCCCCTTTCCCCGTGTGCACTGCAAATTGCATATCCCTGTGCATGCAGGTGCCACTCGTGTGCGCTGAACTTTGCATATGCTTATGCATACAGGTGCCCTGTGTGTGCCCTGCAATGTTGCCTGGCTCTGCATGCCACCGCCACACACACGCACGGTGCGTTAACGTGTGCTCAGGTCCTGAATGCATGTTGGTTGTTCCTGTGGGTAAGGATGCTATATATGTGCAAGCTTCCAAGTGCCACATACGTGCTGAATGCTGCGCATCACTTGTATGTAGGAGCCACACATGTTCACTGCAGTGTGTTCTGTTTGGTGCATACTCTTGTGTAAACTGGGCCGTGTTGCATGTCCCTAGGCACGGGGATGCTACACGTGTGCGGTGTGTTACATGTTTTCCTGAGTGCCTGTCTGTTCCCTCAAGTGCCTTTCCCTGTGCCAGGGGCGCCCCCATGATGCATCTGTTTGTGTAGAAGCAGCAGAAACCTACAGGCCCGCCCCCTCCCCATCCTGGCAATGCACCCAGGAACAGTTGGGTGGGGCCAGAGCCCACACGGTAAAGACGGCACTCAGGGAGATGCCCATGGCTCGGGGCCCTGGTGGGGCGGTTTGTGGCCTGGGCTTGTTGCCACCAGGAAGGTGGGCAGACCAGGGACACACCACTTCCGCCAAAGACAAGTAGGTTAATCGGAGGGCTCTGGTCAGAGGAGTAGCCAGCAGGGGGCAGCTTTGCAGTGAGGGTGGGATGGTTTCAGGAACTCTACTTTTTGAAGATTGTCTGACCAGGAGGAGGCCAAACCTGGAGAGCAAGAAGTCCCCAGTCCACCCAATCCCAACCCCACCTCTCTACGGGAGCACCTTGAATTTATGTCTCCTCGTTATGGGGCAGGATAAGACCACTTCTTCCCAGGGGACAGTACCAGAGAAAAAGACCCCCCCCCCCCGCCCCCGCCACCGCCCCGTTCCCTCCCTCCGTCTCTCGCCTCTCCAGCAGCCTCCGTGACATTTGTTATGAGTGATTGTGAGAGATTATCGACTTTAATAGAAGGAGGTAATAAGGGGTGATGAAGGAATCTCACCCGTCACCTTAAGGGAATTTATGAGGTTGGATGAAGCAGGCAGGAGGGCTGGCACCTTTCCTTTCCCAGCGAGAGCCCAAGGAGGCCTGTGCCTTGAGGCAGGCAGGGCTCTTGGGTTCTTTCTGGGCACCCTCAAGCACACCCCAGGTCTCTAGGTTTGGAGGTTCAGCTGCAGAGGGGAAAGCTATGCCCAAGCGGGCCTTGCCATCTGCACGGTGTGTTGAGAGCCATCCCAAGGGCAGTGGGTGATCCTGGGCCTCCTTACTTGGGCACTGAGAGGGGCAGTGGGGTGGCTGGAGTTGAGGTCCTAAGGAGATAGGCAAAGGTGAGGAGAGTGCTCAGGACATGGGATGCCCACGACGAGGTAAGGACCCTGTCCTTCACAGCTCCAGCCCCTTCCACTCCTACCCGGAGCCTGCCTTCCTCCCTATGAATATTCATTATATTAGCATACTAAAGCCCCAGAGCCCAGAGAAACCCGGGGAAGGTCTCTTGCAGATGTGATGCAGCTGGATCCCTGAGGCCCTCCCCCTTCGCCTAGGATGCAGCTGGGTGCAGGGGATTGGAGGCTTGGCTCCTGAGAGACAGCAGGCTTTTGTCTATTTCTCTATGCCTTGGTAGCCCTCAGAGTTCTTGACCCCATTCTTCCAGCCACAAAAACATATGCCGTAGAGGAGACAGGTGGTCAGACAGAGAGAGGGACTGACAGAGATGGTACCCATACTTGGTCACTGGGGCAGGGTGGGGAAATCAGCAAGGCAGGAGGGCCTGTGGGAGCAGGGTGGAGAGAGCAGGACCTCCCAGGGGTTGTGCAGAAGCAGGTTGAGTTAGGTGGAACCTCCAGAAGGCTCTCTCAAGGTGCCTCTCTACACTGGGGCTTCCCCACCTCCTTTTCCAGGAGCCCCTGCCCTTCTACACTCACTATGGTGATAATGCGGCCCAGGAGGACTTGGAGTAATTATAAATTGTTTCCATATTCAAATCCAGCTGGTTGAAGAGAAATTACTTCTCTGATAGCCCTGGCAGGGGTGGGAACAACAAGTCTTAGCCCCAGGAGGGCCTGCAGGGAACCTGGCTCAGAACCTGGGCCAGGTAAGGGGTATCAGCCAGAGCTTGAGCACAGAGGGCTTGTGGGGGGTGAAGAGACATCTCCCATGGGTCCCCACCCCACAGACTTGACAAGGACAATGACTCCAGCCCTTCAGCCCCATGGGGGCCCCTTCAGGGACCTCTGATGGGATGGAGGGGGCTGATCCCCCAAGGGCACCTAGCACTCACGCTGTCTGCCTGCTCTCATAGTGCCACGCTGGAGGACCTTGAGAAAATCCTTCAGCTTTCTGAGCCTCTGTTTCCTTATCTGTGAAATGGTATAAATGAGCTCGGATTAAAAACATGGATTAGCAAGAGCTATGCCCCTGAAGAGGGCCTTTTTAAAATAGTTTTGATTACCAATTAATTTGTATCCTTGTTAACAGTAAACATCACCAGTGGCCCAGGCAAGAGACAGCACAGTCCTTAGTGGGACAGCACAGGAGGGGACAGTGGGTCGAGGGGGGAACAACCCCAGTCTTGTGCGCTTGGTCTCAGCCCTGCTTCCTGCTGGGCCAGCCACCGCTATGCTTCGTTGCCCTTTAAACAGATGAGAAAATGTTCTTCTTCCCTTCCCAAGGATTTATTTGGCCCAGAGCCTGGCCAGGTTTCCTTCTAGCCGGTGGGACCTAGGAGGACCCCTCCCTCAGCCTCTGCCCTTCACTGCCACCCAGCCAGGCACCTACAGCAATCCAGAATTCTGGATACCAAAGTCTCCTTCCAGACACCCACGCCCACCTCAGACACCTATCAGGAGCTCATAACATGTCCCCAAAGACACCCACTTCTATATGACAGTCTTCTACCAGGATCTGTCCCAGAGCCCATGTGACAAATACCTCAGTGTTCTGGCTGTCATGGATCCTGGCGGGATATCCTGGAAAAGATGGGATGGGCCAGCCCTCTCTGCCTGAAGGATGTCCTGCATATCTAGCTCCCATCCCTCCTGCTGCAGATGCCAAAAGAGTTAGGATACTGGGGCAACCCAGGCTGAATGTTTGTCATTTTCTTGGTGCTATAAGTTAGGGAGAAAAGGGAGGATTAGTTGCTACCTAGCTAAATCCCAGGTGGTGCTAGTGGTAAAGAACTCACCTGCCAATGCAGGAGATGGAAGACATGCAGGTTCGATCCCTGGGTTGGGAAGAGCCCCTGGAGGAGGAAATGGCAACCCACTTCAGTATTTTTGCCTGGAGAATCCCATAGACAGAGGAGCCTGGCAGGCTACAGTCCATGGGGTCACAAAGTGTCAGATACAACTGAAGCAACTTATCTCAGCACAACTAAATCTTCCCAGAAGGTCAGTGTCTGGTTTGTGTACAACCCTTGGGGTTGCATTCTCTGGCCCCTGGCCCCTGGGGCAGAGGATGGAGAAGAATGTTAGGGTCCTGGGGAATCTTTACACACGTCTTATACTGGAGGATGTGGACGAAAGCCTGGCATGAAGAAGATGCCTTCACTCATTAAACAAATATTTATTGAGTGTTTACTATGTACTAGGTACCAAGATGGGATTATTCCCTGGTGGCGATGGTAGAGAATCTGCTTGCAATTCAGGAGACCCAGCTTCGATCCCTGGGTCAGAAAGATCCCCTGGAGAAGGGAATGGCTACACACTCCAGTATTCTTGCCTAGGGAATCCATGGACAGAGGAGCCTGGCAGGCTACATACAGTCCATGGGGCTGCAGAGTCAGAGACAACTGAACAACTAACACTTTCATTTCAGGCATCAAGAAACAGACCATCAGCAAGTCCTATTGCTTCCACCTCACAGAATATCTCAAATTTATCCACTCTTCACATCCCCACTGCCAACACCAGGGTCCAAGTTGCCAATATCTGGTACCTGAACTCTCTCTCATTTAATTTCCAGATTTCCACTTCTACCTCTCATTCTTCTGGAGCTCACCAAACCATCTTTTTTTTTTTTGGCCATGTTCCCCAACCATGGATTAAACCCATGCATCCTGCAGTGGGAGTGTGGAGTTTTAACCACTGGGCCTCCAAGGAAATCCTTGAGCCATCTTTTTAACATGTAAATCAAGGGACCCCTTCTTAAAGCCTCCAATGGCTTCCCACCTCCCTGAGCACCGTGACCTTCCAGGCCCTGCATGACCTGGCCCTTAAGCCTCTCCAGAGCCACTGCCTCACCCCTACAGAAAGCTCAGGTGACACAGGTCTCCTTGCTGCTCTTGGAAAACTCCAAACTCTCCTCCTCCCAGCACTTCCCACACTGACTCCTCATCAGGAAGATCACAGTTCTATTATCACCTCCTCCTGGAGGCCTCCACGATGACACTTCTAAAGCAGGTCCCCTCCCCACCCCCACCTTCTGGTCCCTGTCCACCCCACTCCATTCGCTTGATACCATTGCCTTGCTGCATTTCCTTCCTAGCACTCATTGCTCTGAAAATATGTTGTCTGTTTCCCTACATGTCATCTGTTTTCCCCACTGGATTCTGAGTCCTGTAGATGGACCTTGTCCATCCATTCAGCATTGGATCTCCTGGCACAAAGCACGATACATAGGAGATAATAAATGTTGAGGGAATGAATGGGGAAAGGACAGGCATAGACCCCACCCTCAAACAGCTTCCACTCTGAGATCTTCAATCAATGCTTGCCCAATAAAACAAGTGTTTAATAGTTTCCCACGTGATGAACCAGAAGGACTTCAGGCCCTGGGATCACACAGATCTAGAGAACCAGAAGGACTTCAGGCCCTGGGATCACACAGATCTAGACTCCTGCTTCTGTTCCTCACCAGTTGTGTGACCTTGGCCAAGTCACTTATGCTCCCTGAGCCTCAGTTTTCTTTTCTGTAAAATGGAAATAATGATCTCAACCTAAGACAGCTGACGTAAGTCACGTGAGACAATAAAGACAATGTGCCAGATGCAGGGAGGTGTCATCTGCGTGAGTATGGGCCCCTTCCAGACTTACTCTGGGCTGTGGGCTGTTCTAGGTTCTGGGTCATGGAGATGACACAGAATGGGGCCCTGGCCTTGAGGCCTTCCCAGTGCCCCCCTCACCTTCCCCATACCAGCTGGAGTTCTTATCTGCTAAAATCACTGCAGCGAAGGAGGCGGCTGGAGCCCGCGTGTGACCAAGACAGTGTGCACATGTGATTCCTGTAGAGAAACTGAGTCCAGATACACTTCTCCGTAGCACCTCCTCTCCTTATTTGGAAGACCTGGTTCCTTTTCTGCCATCCTTGTCACACACACACACACACAGACGCACATACACACACACACACACACACAGACGCACATACAGACAAAACTACATCCATACACAGTCACTGACACACAGACATACACAATCACTGACGCACAGACATACACACTTGCCCAGGGCACGCAGGTATATAATTAACCACACGCACCCAACCCTAGGACGCGACCCCTTCCACTTTTCTGGTGCAGTAGAGATCTGTCTGGCTTACCTATCAGTCCTGTCACCTCCTGATCAAGGCTGCATTCAGACACAGTCCCTCCGGGTTGACAGGACACAGCCCAGGCACTACCTTGGTAAATTCTCTCTGAGGTCTAATCCCACAAGCCCCCCACTGCTGCTACAGGCCTTAGGGGCTAAGAGCCCTGGCAGCCACTCCAGAGGGTGGGGGAAAGTCCCTTGGGAAGGGCCTGGGATAATTGGCAGGCATGGGGCACACTGGCAGTCAGGGGAGTGTGTTCCCACCATCTGGGATACCGGATTTTCTCTCTACCCTTCCCCCTCTCCCCCCACAAGGTGGGCTCTATGCCACCTGGATCCTGCTGAACTGGGCTCCTGCCAAGCTGGACACAATGAGCATAGCAGGCAGGGTTGAGGTGACCTAGAGGGACCCTCTCAGCCTCTGTGGGCCTGACACTGTGCTGGCTATTTAAAACTTCTTGTCTCAATTAGCCCCTGGACAGTGAAAGTGAGAGTCGCTCAGTCGTGTCCGACTCTTTGCAACCCCATGGATTATACAGTCCATGGAGTTCTCCAGGCCAGAATACTGGAGTGGGTAGCCTTTCCCTTCTCCCGGGGATCTGAACAACCCCTTAAGTTGAGAGGATCCCCATTTCACAGATGAGGAAACTGGCTCAGAGAGAGAGGCAGAGATAGAACTTGTACCTCCCCTCACTCAGGAAGGTCCTGTGTTAATCCTGTCTCATCTTCAACCTCCTTGCTACCCTCCCCCCGACCCCCCAGAGGACAGACCAAGGGCCAACTGTGGACTTTAATTTATTTCTGGATTAGAGATGATCTTCCGGAGAAGACCAGCTCCCTCAGGGTGAGAGATCTGAGAGGGGTCTGACTCCCAAGGCCTGCTAATTGAAAAGAGAGGCTGAAGCTGGATTGCCTATATTTGGGGGAGACAACCAGGGTTTTGCTGAGAGTGTTGGGAAGGACACATGCCACATGCCGGCTGGCACCTACACACTTCCCTGGCTGGTACAACCACAGGCCCCTCAGACACCACTGCACAAGGACACAACCCAGGAGGACATCACTCATCTTTAACATATGCCACATCATTCTGGCAGGAAGGCAATGACTACTGCCAGGTGAGGGGCTGGGACCAGCTTGCTGCCAACCCTGGCAACTCTCACCTCTGGGGGTCTCAGACTTGGAGGCTAGCCCTGTGACTGAGGCAGGGGATTGGGGCTCAGGGGAGGGGGCCAAGAAGGCTCCCCACTGTTGTGTTTGGAGGCGAGAGGCCCCAGGGTGCATCGCTAAGCCCGTGTTCTGCATGTCAGAGTGGGAGTGAGTGGGGCTGAGCTTGGGTACACGTGTGGGTGGCTGTGTGCGTCAATGCGTGGGGGCAGAGTCTGTGTGTGTATACGGTGTGCCTGCGCGCAGGTTTGTGTGTCTGCCCAGGCCTTGTACGTCAGAAGCCTGGGCCTGGCTCTGGGGATCTCTGCTGTGTGTGTGTGTGTGTTTGCATGCGGAGTGTGTGGTGTTTTTGTGCATGGGTTTTTTTTGGGGGGATATATATATGGTATAGAATGAGTATCTGTGCTGATACTAGAATCTGTGCATGCACTCAGTGTCTGGGTGAACATGGAGGGTGTTGACAGGGCAGTGTTTGGTGCTGTTGGAGTTTGTGTGCAATCAGAGTGTATGGTGTTTCTGTTCAGTGTGTGTGTGTGTGTTTACGTGTGTGTAGGAGTAAGTGTTTTCGGGCCTCTGAGGATCTGTGTCTTGGGGTGGCATATGAGTCAGGGTGTGTGCAATTTGCAGGTCTGTGTGTGTCTGTGTGTCAGTATTTGGTACCTGTCTATACCAGCCTGTGGTGTGTGTTCCTGTGTGTGCTTGGGGTTCTTGGCAGGCCTTCAGTTCAGGGGGCCTGTGTGTGTGTGATAGTATTTGGTGTGTGTCTGTGGCGGGTTGTGGACCTGGGTGTTGTGTGTGTGTGTGTGTGTGTGTGTGTCTAGATGAAGAGTGTGGATTATGTGTGGATTTGTATTTTGTGTGTCTGCAGAACCAGACCCATGACATGGTGATTCTTGTCTTGGGGGATTTTTTGAACTAATTCTTCCCAAGAAGCCCCAGAGGGGAAGTACCCACTCTCAGGCTGAGACCTTGGCGGTGCCCCTCACTCTCAACAAACTCAGTCAGCTTTGTGTTTGCCTTTTGAAGGGGGACCTCTCCTGAGGGGCCCCAGAAACTGCTGACCACGGGGTCAAGGTCACATAGCTGCAGGGGCAGGGGTTCCTGGTCCCTCGGCACCAGGCACCCCTTCACTTAGAAAGGGCACTCCCCGCAGAGGCTGCACCGCCGCGCGCTCCGCCCAGGTCTCCCCTGAAATGAATTTTAATTTCCGCTGGGGGTCGGCAGGGGGGCGGGTGGCAATAACTAGTCGAGCCCGAGCCGGCGGTGCCGGGCCGCAGGGTCGCAGAGCGGGCAGAAGACAGCGCCGAACTGAATTTCAAAGGCAGCTGGGGCCCAAGTGCGTCTGCGTTGTGCGATTGTGTGTGCGGCGCTGGTGTGTCTGCTCACGCGCGCCTGCATGTGTGGCGTGAGTCTGGGTGGATGCGCTTTGGGACTGGGTCTCTGTAGGGCCGGGACGACCCCGGCTTGGCTGCGATCCAGCGACCGGGAGCCCGGGTGTCGGGGTCTCCGTCACTGCGTGAACGTCCACAGGGCTGTGTCGGGTTTTCGTGCGCACTGTGGGCACGCCTTTGCCTCTGTGAGCGTGGGTTTCTAGGACGAGTCCGCCTTAGCGTGTCTGTGTCTGTGTCCGTGGTCTCGGTCCTGCGTACGTCTGCGAGTGTGCCAGTGCGACTGGGGGCTCGCTATGTCACTGAGGGTGTGTCGGTGTGTCTGCTCGCCTGTGTGGACCCGCGTTTGCCCTGATGAGCCTAGGGGGCAGGCGTTTGCAGGAAGGAGTCTGTCTGAGTGTGTTGGTCCGCGTGTGTTCGCGTCCAGCCCCCGCATGAAGCTGCGATCAGGTCCTTGCGTGTGCGCACTGAGGTGTCTGTCACTGCGTCTCCGCCGGTGTTGGTGCCCAAGAGTGTCGGTGCGTCTGTGCAAGGGTGCAGGAGTGGGTGTCCGTGAGCGGGGCTGAGGGCGCAGGGCTCTGGGAGCAGGCCCGGCCGCCCGCCACTGCCGCCCCCAGTGCTGAGTGTCTCTGCGCCACCGCTGGGCGTCTCTGGGCGCCTGCGGGAGGCTGAGGGAACAGCCCGCTCCTCACGGTGATCCCGGGCACGCCGCCGCCGGGGGCGCGGCACGCCTGAGCCCTGCTCCACCCCTCACCCCCCGCCTTCGAGTTCTCCGACCCGTGGGCGCTCAATGGGCTCTCGGGGGCAACGGCCGGAGAGGATGCGCCATTAGCCCGAAGGACGAAGGACGGAGCGGCGCCTGTTTCACGCTGGCGCTTTTCTGCGAGCGTAGGGGCAGCTCATCAGTCTTGAGCTGCCGCCGACCTGTGGCTGCCCTGAGGCTCAAGCTAGAGCGCAGGAAGGACCACGGCGGGTACCAAGGCGGGGCTGGCTCCCAACAGGCCAGGCGCACACAACCCTAATGCAAAGGCACTGGACACGTTGCTAACACGCCTGACACAGACAGGAGTGTGAGACAGGCCCCTGAAACCCGGCTAAGAGGTCAGGTCCCAGATACAGGCAAGTTTGTGTGCACATTTCACTCCCTTGAACCGCAGCTCTCCCTGGGTTTCGCACCCTGTGGGGTGAAGAGCGCCCAGGTTCAGAAGTCCTAGGGAAGAGAAGTAGCCTGAATCACTCCTTGTTCCCTTTACTCACTTAGGCCCTAAGTTGGGCCCTGACAGGGAGGGTTCACCCTGCATCCTGCCTCCCGGAGGCCGGCGAGGGGACAAAGACCTCAAATCCAGTTATTCCTGATCATTCTAATAATGTGTGATTCCATAGCCAGAAGCAGACAAGAGCCAGGGGGTGCCTCCTTCTGAGGGCCCTCCAGGGGCCTGCCTGGGGACAGGGGGCTCCAAAGGACAATAAAAGAGGAACTAGGGATGAGAATATGATTTCAGGTCCTCTTTCTTAGGTGGCTCAAGTGCTAAAGAATCCGCCTGCCAGTGCAGGAGATGCAGGAGACAACGGGTCTGATCCCCGGACCAGGAAGAACCCCTAGAGGAGGACATAGCAACCCACACCAGTATTCTTCCCTGGGAAACCCCATGGACAGAGGAGCCTGGTGGGCTTCAGTCTATGGGATTGCAAAGAGTTGGACAAGGCTGAGCATGTGTACACAAGCATTCCTGGAAAGATGGGAGAATTTTGAGGAGGGTAGGGGCTGACTCCTCCCAGTAAGGCTCAGCAAGGGACTGGCACCAAGGGGCTGCTCCAGAAACACTAGGGACTGAAGGAAGAAAAGCAGTAAATGAGTCAGAGAAAGTAGAGGACCACCTAAGAGCTGAGGGAGCTCTATACACAGGCACAAATAGTGTATCTAGGCTCTGTGCGCGCATGCGCGCGTGTGTGTGTGTGTGTGTGTGTGTGTGTGTGTGCAGTTGTTTGGGGAAGGATGTGTGAAACTGGAGGTTAAGCTGGAAATATATCACTGAGGGTCTTATAAGGTAAACTAGAGGTAGATTTTAGAATCATAGTCAAGTTTGTTTAAGGAATGACAATGGCCAACTGGAAGGTGGATTTGAGGAGCCAGGATTGGAGAAGGTGACTGGTTAGAGGCTCATTCAATCATTCATTCATTCAACAAATACTTAGTGAGAGCTTACTAAAAGTGTATGGTACTAAGGGAGTGAAACGGATGCAATCTAGGATCTCAAGGAACTTCTAGAACCTGATCACATAACTGCTGTGCTTATGTGGAACTGACCTTCCAGTGGAGGAGGAAAGCCAGACACAAAAGGATAAGTACATGGAATGTGAGCGTTGATAAGTACAAAGAAGGAAGATAGTGTTGGGCGAGCAGGCAGGAGAGGTAGAGGTGCATGAGGTCAATTTGGGGTAAGGTGTCTCTGAGAAGGTGACATCCAAGCAGAGACCTGAAGGAGGTGAGGGATAGTGGGAGGAAGAGCTGTCCAAATAGGGGAAATTGCAAGTGCAAAAGCCCTAAGGGGAAGCGTGCCATTTACTCAGATGGGGAAAGACTCGTGGGAAGTCGATGATTTCTATTTTGGACACACTGCAATGAGGTGCCTTCAGGACATCCGGGGATGGTGACCAGGAAACAGGAGAGATTTGGGTAAAGATAGGGATTAGAGAGAATGGAACTTTGGGAGTTGATGCAGTTGGAGAGATTAAGGACAGACTTCAGGGAGGAGGATGAAGAGCAACCTGGGGCGTGAGAGTCAATTCTGGGGGAGACTGGCTGCTAGGGATGGTGAGTGGGGGTGGGACCATGTGACTAAAATGGCATCCTCAGAACAGTCCCGGTGCTAGCCACCCCTCCTCCTGATCCTGCCTGGGCCCACAGCCTCTCCTCACTGGCCAAACTATGGAAACAGCCTGGGTTGTTGACAGAAGCCCCTTTAAACATGACTTGCTGTGGTCCCCTGGCTCACTCTGCCCCCTTCCTGGCCATCACACCCAGCCTGCATTTCCAGTGTCTCCTTCCTCTCTCTGGAGGCCAAATCCTCAAGCAACGTTGCGGCCCCCTCTGCTGTTATCAGTCCTGGGGTGTAGGGGAGCGTGGACTGAGAGTCTGGTGGCCCATGGACTTCCTTGGTGGCTTCTGAGCCTCAGTTTCCCCTTGTATTGGGATCTGGAGAGACCTTCGAGCCCTAACATGATTAGCGTCTCTGAGGCTCTTTCATCACATTTCAGATGGATTCAGTGGTCTGCTGGTAACTGTCCAACTGGCTCTGAGTAGGTGTAGGGAGGTGTGGTCTTGATTTGTAGCATTTATCCATTTCCATGGTGTAAATCCTCCCATGATGGCCAATTTCAACCAGCAACACCAAGTCAACTGGTTGGCAAAATTCCTAAACACTTAACAATGGGGCCTCATAAGCTGGTATGAGCTGGCTCCGGCACCTTTGCGGACCCATTCGAGAGACAGAAGAAGCAGAAAGCCTCGGGTGGGATATGGGGGTATCTGCCGGCAAGTGAGGAGGGGACAAAAGCTGAGTTTTCTAGCCTCCCCATCTTTCCTCTCAATGCCAAAGTCATTCCCCAGGGAGAGACTCAGAGCCTCCTGTCTGCCCCCATCACTCCTCCGATTTTAACCATTTGACATGCTTCCTAGGCCTTTTACCTACTGCATTTCCTACTCAAAAGGGATCTGGTACCCACAACCTCTACCCTTTCCCTTCATCCCTCTCAAAGGGGTACCTTTACTTGGAAACAGAGGCCAGACAGCCATGGGTCATGCCATCAGGACCCACAGTCAGGCCATAGCCATGCTCCCTGTAGACAGCTGACCCAGATATATGGTCCAGCTCTCCCACCAGCTCCCAGGAGTTTCCTCCTGCCCCCTGTCCTCAGTTTCCCCATCTGTAAGATGGGCTGCAAGTCCCGGGCTCTCCAAAGGTTCTTTCCACTGTGAGATTCTGCAGTCTCTACCTTTGCTTGTCTCAACCCCAACGGCAGCTCAGGGCCTCCTCCCTCAGACACATTTCCCCAGACTTCTAGACCCTCCCTGCTCCAGCGGCCCACCCCCACCGCCCCTGGCTCCCCAAGCTCCCCGATAAGGGGCCCAACTAATTACATTAGGATTTCATGCCAATTAGCAAACAATTACACGGGCAAATTGGTGCCTAATTTGGAGCAATAACAACAACTCCATTGGCCGAGTCAAGATAGCTGCAAAGGAGGCTGCTCTGCTGGCCTGGCCCCCTCAGAGCCCCTGCAGGGTGGGAGCCGGCTCTCCTCTCTGACCTAAGCCAAAGCCTACAGTTCTCCTTTAAAGATCTTTGAACAACTGTTTGTGCTGAGGACGAGGTTTGCTCAGACCTTTGCTAAGTGAAGGTTATAGAGGAAAGGAGGGAAAGTGGCCTGACAAGGCGGGATGTGTGGAGGGGGGTTGGGGTGGCAGGAGCAGAGGCAGGCAAGGCCTCCTTCACTGAGGAGGTGGGGAAGATTTGGGGAGGCGGGGAGGCAGGGAGGAGGGAAGACATGGGGAGGGGGACAGTAATTAACATGAACAAAGGCTTGGATGCTAGAATGGGTGATGTGAGCTCATGACTAGTGGAGAAACTAGTTGGGCCAGAGCACAGGGCGGTGGGAGGAGCTGAGTTCTAAGACGTAGGTAGGGCCAGACTGGGAACACCATTCTGGGGAGCTGAAACATTTTCCTGGGGGCCTAGGGAGCCCCTGGGGGATGGGGGGGGGGAGGAGGAGGAGACTGTGCTGAGAGTCAATTTGGGTTCCTGACCTTGGACCACCAGCTACCGCTCATCTCACCTGTAGGTGCTGTGGGGTCCCATCTGATCTTCCCTCTTAATATCTCTGGAACCCGCTGCCCTCATTCAGGACCACAGACACTGTAAGAGTAGCTGCTAGTCCTGTCCTGCATGCTCTGTCCATATTTTCCCCAAATGATCAACCTAAGGAACAAATTCAACCATATCTCCTTTGGTTAAACCCTCAATGGCTCCCCAGTGCTCTTGGGATAAAATTCAAATGCCCTATCTCAGCATTCACTGCCTTGTACCCTCTGACCCCTGGAAACCTCCCAGCTTTCCCTTTCTTCCAGCCTCTACACCCACCCTGTGTCCCAGGATCTAGGACCCATTTCCTGATCGTCCCAGGTTCTTGGCTCACCTCCCAGCCTTTGACCACGCTATTCCTTCTACCTGGATTGCTCTTCCAACACCCTTCCTTTGTTATCAAATGCCTCCTTCCAGACCCCCTCCTCTACCTCCCAGATTCCTCCATTCTCTCTTCTGGGCTCCCTTTGTAACCTCCTTCTTCTGTGACACTGTAGATCTGTTTCAGAGCGTTAGTATCAGCGTCTCTTGTCCCACTGGACTCGGAGCTGTTCATGGGCAGGACCTCGAGCTGATTTACTCCGTGTGTCCTTCCTCAGCACCAAAAGTGAACAAAGAAGACAAAGGGATGGGATAAAAACATTTTCCCCTGAGGGTGGTAGGGAAACTGAGGCAGAGAAGTATTCATGAATCTGGTGATGTTTCACTCAGAAGAGCTGGGTCAGCTTTCAACTCTCTTGACTAGAGCTAAGCCCTACCCCATCCCTCCAGGTTCTTTTCTGGAACATTGCTGCAAACCTTGGAGTACCTCATTTCAATCCACTCTTATCCAAGTGTTTTTACCTCTGCTTTCTACAAACAAGATAAAGAAAGCCTCTACTAAGCCAAGGATACTCCCCCCAAAATAAAGGTAGCTCTCAGGAGGATAATGGAGAATAAACTGAACTGCAGCATGAAGGACTGTGGGAAGACTCAACGAGGAACTTTCTGACCATTAGGGCTCAGCCCCTAAAGTGATCCCTAAAGAAATGGCAAAGGGGAAGGGGTAGGGGGGCCTTGGCCCATCCAGGGGAGACCAAACAGAGGCCAGGGGTGGATATGTGGAGCTTCCTGGAGGCATAGGGATGACCTGACTGACTTTCGTAAGAGCTTGGTTCTCACTTAAAGGGGGTTGCCACACCATCTCAAGGCCCATCACTCACGTTAATTACCGAGAAAAAGCCGATTTCTCCTCATTTCCAGACTTCGAATGACAGTATCATTAGGCTGGTAATGTTCAGAGAAATTGTGCGTGTCTGTCTTGGAACACGTCCTGAGCCAGAATGGGTGAGGGTGTCCCCAGCGAGAGGGCTAGTCTCTAAGACACTCCCTGCGGCAGGGGGCCAATCTCAGGAAGAGATGCTGTGCCACCAGGGCAGAGGTGCTGTCCCTCTCTGGTGACGGTGACTTAACCATATCACACGATGGTGTGAGTAACAGCTCACAACACAGAAACCCTGCCAGATGGGAACAGTGCCAACATTCCCCTCTGGGACTTAACAGAAGGACACAAATGCCCTAGCAACTGAACTGGAGCTTAGGCCTGACTGCTGCCACAGCCCTTCCCAGCCCACCTGGACCCTTGGCTCTTAGCTCCCTGTCTGCCTCTGGACCAAGAGGCATTGGGACCCCATCTCGTGTCTGGGAGGGGAGAGTTGGCCACTTCCGCACATTCCTTCGTCCCTCAGCTGCCTGAACGTGAACACGAGCAGAACTCGAACAACAGCTCATATGCCTCTTCACATGCTTCTTCACATTGAAGCCTCACTCAAACCCACTTATCATACACAGAAGCTGAGGCCCAGAGAGGCGAAGTAATTTGCCCAAGTTCAATCCTCTGAGTTAAGCTTGACTCCAGGTCTGCCCAATGTCAAAGCGTAGGCTGAAGACAGTCTTCAATTAAATCCATCCAGCCCTCCGGGAATACCTCCTCGGTCCCTGCTCCCGATACAGAGAATTGGACCCAAACAGGCTCTGCCCTCAGAAGCCAAGGTTGGTGAGGGAGAGGCAGGATGTAAAAATATAATTATAGCTCAGCATGATCTGTGCATGACACAAAAGAGGAGATACAAAAGCTTTATCCTCACCAGTAATCAAAGACATGCAAATTAAAACAATACAATGCAATTTTACCTATTGAAATTAATAGTTTTTTTTTTCCAAAGATAGCATCAGTGTTGATGAGAACTGAAATCTGGATCATTCTCAGACTCCCAATGGAAGGGTGAAGGCCATTGCACTGTGGTGTCAGGAGCTTTTAAAACAGACAGACCCCTTGGCCCTCTTAATCTACTCTTAGGAACTCAATCCAAGAAATAACCAAAGATGCTGAAAAAGAACCATGCAGAAGGATGCTTATTACCATTATTTGTAGCTATAAAAAATCACAACCACCATAAATGTCTAGCAATAGAGGGCTGGTTAAATAAAATACAATATATCCATATATATAAGAATATTAGGCAAACAATAAAAGTCATGTTCTTAAAGAACTTTTAATAACCTGGGGAAAGGTTCATTATATAATGATAAGTGAAACAAAGCAGGAAAAGAATCTATACATATAGGATATTCTTAACTTTATAACAAAAATATTTAATCAATTCACTTAAAGAAGTCTGGAAGAAATTAGTGAAGTCTGAGAGGATTATCAGTGACTTTTTGTTTCAATTAATACTTTTGTGTTTCTTCTAAATCTTTTACAAGATTTTTTGGGGAAAGTCATTAGAAACATATGTAGCGTGTGTGGTGGTGGAGTTCGGGGGCTAGGCAGCTCAGGATGTCATGAGAACACAGCCTGGCCAGTCCGGGAGGGCTTCCTGCTGGAGGTGATGCCTATGCTGAGTCTCATGTGCATATGTTTATCCAAAGGATTGGTCCTAGGCTAGGAAACATTATGTACAAGGCACAGAGGCAAGAGAGATCCTGACCTCTCCTGGAAACTCTTCGTAGTTTGCGGAGCTGAGTGAAGGGGCAACAGGTAAGCCCAGTCAGTGAGCGGAGACCTTGAGTAGCTTGAGGAGCTGGCACTTTGCCCTGAGAATAAAGTGGATGTTCCTCTGCGGGGAGGTGGTGGGGAGGGGACGCGGGTGTCGTGTAACATAACAGAATCCAAGTTGTGTTTTACAAAGATCACCATCATGGCCACAGCATGGGGCGTGGGAGATACGGGGAGGCAAGATATGGAAATCTAGGAGCCCGGGAGAGCCGTTAGGAGTCTGTTGCATCATCTGGGTGAGAGAGGGGGTTGGCCTGGGCTGGGCGGTAGTGACAGAGAAGAAGAGAGGAAGGGCGGGCTGGAGCAGTGATTATGAGGAGATTTGACAGGACTCGGTGATTAATTGGAGAGGGGAGGCGGGGTAGGGGAGGGGAGGTGCTGCCTCTGACAGCGGCTCTAGCACACACGTGCATGCACTCAGATTTAGATCGCATGGCTTCAGGAGTGGCTTTCCCCCCCATTCTCCCAAAGGAGCAGATTCGGCGCTCATTCATATCTGGCTGCAAACCCTGGGAGAAGCTGACCTTGGTCCACTCACCACCTGACCTCTGGTTCACGCTGGGGCCCCCTGCATGTGTGGGCTCCCGGTCTGCTGCACCAGAAAGCGGGGGTGGGCAGGGGTACGGGGAAATCCACGTGGAGGGGAGCCGTGGGCAGGGGCAGGCACAGAAAGGCCAAGGCTAGGCCTTCCCTCCGACAGGTACACACGGCCACACGTGGACCAGGATCCACAGACAGCGCAAGTCGTCCACAGGGACTCCGAGAGTCAAGGCACAGGCAGAAGAGACGCACAGAGGCACAGCCTGACGTAGGCTGTCAGACACGGGTCCTGTCGCACACAGCCGCACACCCACACTCAGCCAGCCTCCAACACAGTCAGCCCCAGACAGGTCGCACACTCAGGCTATTGTGCTCAGCCCAAGTCCCCAGGGGCTTCTGCCCCCAGCCCCACACCCCCTCCTTCCTCCCCAGAAGGACAGGACAGAGGGGCCAGCATAGGGGACTGGCAGAGAGACCAGCAGCCAAACGGGGCAGCTGGGAGGGAGGCCTCTAAGAAGGGGTTGCCAAGGCAACAGGCTCCTGCAGAACCAACCAGGGGCTTAGATTCTCGACTCTTATTTTTAGAAGTTGGGCCTGGACCGGTTGGGCCAGCCAGCGGGCCAGGCTTCCCCAGGCAGTGCCTGAGGGTATAGACACCAGCCTCAACCCTGTCCCCGGGGGTTCAGGTGGGCATTGCTCCTGCGGAGACTTTCACACACCCCCAGCCTCTTCCCCAGGGACAGGCCCTGGGCAGGATCTTCTACTCCCTTCTGTCTTCACACAGACCCCAGGTCCTTCCACCAGCCCAGCCTCTAACCTCAGGTCCCAGGATGGAGACACAGCCTGCCCTCCTATCTCAGCCTGTTGGCATCTATGGCTTAATTTATGGCGTGCTGGGGGAAGAAAGACAGACTTCCCTGGGGCAGTAAAGAATGCGCAGGTTTGATCCCTGGGTCAGGAAGATTCCCCTGGAGGAGGGCATGGCAACCCACTCCAGTATTCTTGTCAGGAAAATCCGATGGACAGAGGAGCCTGGTGGGCTACAGTCCATGGGGTCGAAAAGAGTCGGACATGACTGAAGTGACTGAGCACAGCACAGGAGGAAGAAAGGTGGGGAGCTTGGCCAGATTTGTGTGGTGCTGCATGTGGGGCTTGTGTGTGAATAGTGTACATGTGTGTACATCTTAGGGGTGATTCTCACCCTCAACTCCACGTGTCCATGGGTATGCATGTGTGCATGAGTTCTCTCTTCTGCAGGGGCAAAGCAGAGTTCTCCCTTTCTCCCAGCCCCACTCACCACCCCAACCCTAACCTCCATCCTTGTCTGGGTCTCTTAAAAATGGGGAGAAGGCAGAGACCTCAGCAGGAATGGTGGCGGAGGGCCCGGGCCTGGTTGTCCCCTCTTGTCCAGACCCTCCCCGGGTCTGGGCAGATAGTTTCCAGCGGGGAGGGGGCGCGAAAGTGGCAGCAAGGACTGGAGGGGCCAGACACACCCAGGTGGACAGGGACAGGCTGCGGGGAGCTTGGGGACGCTCCAGGAGCCGACGTGAGGGTGACCCCTCCAGCTGCTGGGGATTTCTCTGTTAATCTGGGACTGCTCCGTTTGCATCTCATTTGCCTATATTTGCATAACAAGGACCTGGCTGGCACCAGAAATTGAAATTCCTAGCCTGGGTAATTATGTGAAAAAGTCTCTGGAGACCAGCAGGAATCCTGGGGCCAGGGAAACAGAGGCAGGAAGCTGGATGTGTCGATGTACTGGTACCCATTCAATCCCAGAGCCTCCATTCCTTCCCTAATCCCTGCAGCAGGAGGGGCGGGGATGTCAATGAGAATGGGGTGGGAGGGATAACAAGGTTAAGAATCAAGTCACCCTTGAGAGCCCCAGCACCCAGACAGAGCTGGGCACAGCCTTCACATGGTGGGAAGGGCCTGGATTTGATCAGGGCAGGGTTGGGAGTCAGGGTGGGGAAGTAGAACTCAGCAACCTCTGCCCCTCCTGTCAGCCCCCTGCCCTCCTCGGCCCCCATCAGTCTGTAAAGAGCTGACTCCAGCCAGAGAGCCTGGGATCATAGCCTGGGACTGTCGTTTACCAGCTCCCATATTTTCAGACCTTGGCAAGCGGGGCCCTTGCTCTGAACCCCCGTTTTAGATGACCCCACTTAGGCCCTCTTCTGCACAGGGTGAAGAATTCAAATGTCCACAGGCTCAGGACTTCCCTGGTGCTCCAGTGGCTAAGACTCTGGGCTCCCAATGCAGAGGGCCCAGGTTCGATCCCTGGTCAGGGAACCAGATCCCACATATCACAATTAAAGATTCCACATACTGCAACTAAAAAAAAATTCCCGTATGTGCAACTAATAAAAGTACCTCCATGCTTAATGAAGACTGAAGATCCTGCACCCCACACTAAGACCCGTGTGTGCCTGCCTGCTCGGTTGCTTCAGCTGTGTCCGACTCTTTGGGACGCTATGGATGGTAAACCTGCCAGGCTCCTCTGTCCACAGAATTCTCCTGGCAAGAATACTTGAATGGATTGCCATGCCCTCCTCCAGAGGATCCTCCTGAGCCAGGGAGATTGAACCTGAATCTTCTGCCTTGAGCCACCAGGGAAGCCCACATTAAGACCCAGCACAGTCAAATAAATAAATTCAATAAAGAAATACTAAAAAAGAAAAAAGTAAAGGTCCACAGGCTCACACAGTTGTGCCCATCTGAAGCTCCAGCCCACTTTGAGACCATACCCCAACCTCAGTTCAGTTCAGTAGCTCAGTTGTATCCGACTCTTTGTGACCCCATGAATCGCAGCATGCCAGGCCTTCCTATCCATCACCAACTCTCAGAGTTCACTCAAACTCATGTCCATTGAGTTGGTGATGCCATCCAGCCATCTCATCCTCTGTCGTCCCCTTCTCCTCTTGCCCCCAATCCCTCCCAGCATCAGAGTCTTTTCCAATGAGTCAACTCTTCGCATGAGGTGGCGAAACTTCGTATTGGAGTTTCAGCTTTAGCATCAGTCCTTCCAAAGAACACCCAGGACTGATCTCCTTTAGAATGGACTGGTTGGATCTCCTTGCAGTCCAAGGGACTCTCAAGAGTCTTCTCCAACACCACAGTTCAAAAGCATCAATTCTTCAGTGCTCAGCTTTCTTCACAGTCCAACTCTTACATCCATACATGACCACTGGGAAAACCATAGCCTGGACTAGACAGACCTTTTTTGGCAAAGTAATGTCTCTGCTTTTGAATATGCTATCCAGGTTGGTCATAACTTTCCTTCCAAGGAGTAAGCATCTTTTAATTTCATGGCTACAATCACCATCTGCAGTGATTTTGGAGCCCCCAAAAATAAAGTCTGACACTGTTTCCACTGTTTCCCCATCTATTTCCCGTGAAGTGATGGGACCAGATGCTATGATCTTAGTTTTCTGAATGTTGCGCTTTAAGCCAACTTTTTCACTTTCCTCTTTCCCCAACCTAGGGTCCTGGAACTCCTTCCCCAAACAGCCCTAAGCCAGCTGCCAGGGTGTAGTGGTCTCTTCCCACGTCCTTTCTCCTCAAGGCTGAAGGGTTTCAGAAGGGTGGCTCTTTGCCAAGACCATGGCAAGCAGGAACTCAAGTGTTGGGGCATCAACAGGCATGCACATGAAGCCCCTCATGCTGCTGCAGGGAGCAGGGTGAGAGAGAAGCGGAACCATTGGATGGCTAGATGCCTCCTTTTATACTCTGCCCTGGGCTCTCTAAATGCTTGGGGGGGCTCTGACAAGCTGTTTGACCTTGAGGAATTTACTTAACCTCCCTGTGTGCCTAAGTGGGGTTAATAATAGTAACTGCCTCATAGAGTTGTTATGAGGATGAACTGAGTTAATTCATGGAAAGCACTCAGAACAGTGCCTGGCACAGAGTAAGAGCCTGAAAGTGTTAGCTATTATTATCTATTATCCTGGGACTTGGTTTTTTCCTTCCAGCTGCAGAAGCAGCACCTTTTCTTTCACTTTGAGGGTCTGAGGAAGAAGTAGGGGATGGGGTACCCTTTCCACTCCTCCCCTTTCTCCCTCAGAGCCCTGGGTCCCCGCTTTGCTCCCTTCCCAGCTACTGTGCCCCCAGGCCAGGAAGCCAGGATGCCAGAAGGGCTGCCAGGTCATTAGCCTGAAAGTAATGATTTGTTTAACATCCTTCTTGGTTGAAAATGAATGAGTGAACACACGAACAAATGAAAAACAGAGACTGAATGAATAAAAGCCCAACAGAAGGCTGGATTGACTGACAGAAGGAGAAACTGACATGTGGATGTTTTGGCTTCGGGGGCCCTCAGATCTGTTTCCTGTCTGCTTTCATTAGATGGTGGGTGGCTGCTGGGGAGTGAGGGGTCTAGCCAGACACTCTGCAAGGTTAACCCTGGCTTTGGCGCCTGGTGAGGGGGCGCCTCTGCCAGGGTGTGGGGGTGCCAGACACTGCCTGTGCCTGGGTCCTTTGGTGTCCTGTGGAGGTGTGAGTGTGTGTGGATGGTTCCCTGTGAATCCCTGTGTCTGTGTCTCTGCTCAGAAGCTCATCCCTGCCCAACAATGAGAGGCCCTGGGCAGGCTGTATCCAGGTCTCCGGTGGAGAGGTGGGGGATGTTGGTGAGCCTCATTACCTCCTTTTTTACACTGTGCCCCCTCTGGCAAAGCCAGGCCTCAGCATTCCCGCCTGTCAGCCGGTGGGTGAGTAGTGATGGAGAACTCTCCTGGGGCCATCTAACCAGGCTAACCTTAGGAGAAGCAGGGGGGAACCTGTCTCAGGACCACCCTCTGGGCCCATGGGCTTGGCACTGAACTCATCTCAGACGGTGACAGGAGTGGGGGCATGTGGGAGTGCAGGTGTGTGTACCGACGAGTGTGTGATTTTCTGTGTGTGCCAGGAGACGGTGAGTGGGCAGCTAGGTCTGGGTGTGAACATGAATAGGATTTATGTGTTTATATTCATGACCATCTAGGTTTGTGAATCTGCATGACCATATCCTTGTAGTCTGGGAGCTTTTGTGCATGATGGAGTATG
This sequence comes from Bos grunniens, assembly GCF_055505025.1. Classification (NCBI taxonomy): domain Eukaryota; kingdom Metazoa; phylum Chordata; class Mammalia; order Artiodactyla; family Bovidae; genus Bos; species Bos grunniens. The sequence goes on from NC_141166.1 coordinate 15,102,897, forward strand.
TCCCAGACTGCAGGCTAAGTGTGTGAGTCTTAGGTCTGGGGGCTTTCCATGAGAAGCTCCAAGGTGGAGGCAGGAGTGGGAAGAGCCCCTTGGGGACTGGAGCTGTGGCCTTGAGAGAAACGTTTCAGGGAAACCCTGGCTCGACTTTCAACCAGGAGAAATTACCCTTCAAGTCTATTTCTTTAGGAACTGTTCTCATTCCTCTCCTCCTACCTGGGTGAGGCCCAACGGTGCTGAGTCCCACTCCAGGGGCTGGAAGTCCCTTGGAGGAAAACCAAGGAGTTCTAGAGGATGCTGGACTGTCCTTGAACCCAAACCCCTGGAGGTAGACCACGGGATCATCAGAATTCGCAGGCTCCAAGGGAAGCATCCTAGAGACAATTCCCTCATCCGCCCCAGCACAGAGACAGGACTTACATAAAGCCACTCAGAGGAACAGTCACACAGTTACCCAGACCTGGGCACTGGCACAGCATCACACAGGAACTGGAAGCCCACGTGTGTAGTCACAGATCCGCTGGACAAGCACATACACATGTACCTGTGCACACATCATGACAGGCCAACACCCATACAGGCACTTAGATGTACAGACACATGTACGTTTACACACAGAAACATACACTGGTAAAACACACTCTTGCAAGGATATACATGCTTAGAGGTACATGCACACAGACATGCTTACATATGTGTTCACGTATGTTCGGTCCCTTCCTACCCTCACTACGGTTCTCTCAGACCAATGCCTGGCCATAGCTCTCACTCACAATGCAAGACCCTTTGCAAGGTGGACATCAAAGGCAGGCAGATGCCATATGCATCTGGGATCCTGAGAGTACTGAGTTGCGTGTCTACATGCCCAAATTGTACATGTGAGTGTCACTGTGTGTTTGGTAGTCTGTGCCGCTCTGTGCTGCTCAAGTTGCTCAGTCGTGTCTGACTCTCTGCAACCCCATGGACTGTAGCCCGCCAGGCTCCTCTGTCCATGGGGATTCTCCAGGCAAGAATACTGGAGTGGGTTGCCATGCCCTCCTCCAGGGGATCTTCCCAACCCAGGGATTGAACCCAGGTCTCCTGCACTGCAGGCAGATTCTTTACTGTCTGAGCCACCAGGGAAGCCCCTGTGTGGCTCTAGCTCTGTCTAAAACAGGGAAGTGTCTGTTTGTAACACTGTGGGTATTTTCTTGTGTGTATATTTCTGGCAGGACCAACATGTAGTTCCGTGTACCCATTTATGTGAATGTGAGTGTGGGTGACAGTAAGGAATGTGTGTGTCTGTGCATTTTATGGACTGTCTCTGTGACCATACTTGTATATGTATGTCTATGTGCACATCTGCATATATGCACACTTTCCATGATTACGTATGACTATGTGGTTCAGAATCCACAAGCTGGCTGGGCTGGCTCCCCTTCCGGCAAAGGCTGCAGCCTGGGGTGGGGCCAGGAGAGACTGGACTGAATCCCTCAGCCATTGACAGTCGTATTTACAGAGCTCCGAGTAAGACGTAATTGCTTCTATTAATCTTTCTCCGGTTGTTAATTGCTCACTTATCGGGTTGTGTATTATGCCGACTGTTGCTCTTAATTCGCCTCCATAGCTGCAGGTGTTTGCCGCCTTATTAACTGTTCATCGGCGCAGCTAGGGATGAAGACTTAATTGGCCCCCAGAGCGGGACACAAGCAGGCCAACTGGGCACTGCCAGGCTCTCAGCCTGTCCCTAGAACCCTTACCTGTGGAGCACAGGTGGCTTCTAGGGAAGGAGTTGGCCCACTGCCATCCGCCGGCAGACAGCAGTCCTGCATACAGCAGACTGACAACTGCAGGGTATGGCCCCAACATAATTCCACCTCCTCCAGGAAGCCAACCAACCAAGCAGAATCCAGCTTCTACACTCCCTCTTTATCACCAACCACCATCCGCCACCTAGGATAGGAGCCAATCTCATTTGTTTTAATTATCTGAACTTAACTGAGAACTAAGAAATCAACACAGTAGAACTGACTCTTCTCCTTTAACACCTGCTTTGCCACCTCTCTGACCCTGGCTGTTAAGGTTACATAGAGAGAGAGGAGGACAAGAGGGAGCGTCTTCCAGAGCAGAAAGGTGACACTGGACTCAGGAGGACTTTCCAGTTTTTTAAGAGGCTCTCTGGAACAATTATAGATGGAACAAAAAATGGAAACAATGACAGACTTCCATTTTTTCTCCCATCTGCAATGATGCTTTTGAACTGTGGTGCTGGAGAAACCTCTTGAGAGTCCCTTGGACTGCAAGGAGATCAAACCAGTCAACCTAAAGGAAACCAACCCTGAATATTCATTGGAAGGACTGATGCTGAAGCTGAAGCTCCAATACTTTGGCCACCTGATGCAAAGAGCCGACTCATTAGAAAAGACGCTGATGCTGGGAAAGACTGAAGGCAGGAGGAGAAGGGGACGACAGAGGATGAGATGGTTGGATGGCATCATTGACTCAATGGACATGAGTTTGAGTAAACTCTGGGAGATTGTGAAAGGCAGGGAAGCTTGGTGTGCTGCAGTCCATGGGGTCACAAAGAGTCGGACACAACTGGACAAATGAACAACTAGAACAGAGTCCAAGTTAGAACAAGAACTTCCAGATCTGTTGCTCTATCCCAGCCATGCTCCAAGGATCCCTCTCAGCTTCTGCTTTCACAGCCCAACAGGGAACTCACTTCCTGCCTGGCACTGCTACACAGCTGCAGCAGTGAGAGGGTTCTCCATACTGAGCTGACTTCTGCCTCCCTTTGCCCCAAGTCACAGCAGAGGAGTCCCAGTTGTTCATAATTGTCCCCAAATGGGGACACTAAGGACATAAAAGGCAAAGAAGTGGCCCCAGGGTCCCCCAGTCCTCTCCGGAAAAGGCTCAGCTACGTGGCTCTTCAAGCAAAGTTTCTGGCCGCAGCCTCCTGCTAGATCCTGCTCCATCCCAGACGTCACAGTCCTGGAGAATACTCGCTTGGTCCCCTTAAAAGCTCATCTGGTTCTCAAAACTCTCAACTTCGCTGCTGCTGCTTTGAGACAGAAGTGTAAGGTTTCTTGAAACAGTTGGCCACTGAGATAGAGAAGGGTGTAAGGGTGTGTGTGGTAATGGTGGTGATGGGCAGGGTGTCCATGTTCTATCAATCTGGCCTCCAGCCTCCAAGAAAGACAAAAAGGCAAACGATACTCCTCACCCTGTGCCTCAAATCCAGGCTGCTTTGACGCCTGGAAGTTCTTCCTGGTGTTTTGTTTTCATGACATGAGCTGCAAAGAAGTCAGTTTGCTTTGGTTGGGGCCTGAGAGGAGCTGGGCTCCATGCAGGGTAGGAGAGAGCTATCACGGAGGGCCTACTGTATGCCAGAAGCAGCAAGGGGTGTACCTAAAAGTGATATCTCATTGAACCCTCACATAACTGTTGAGTAGGGATTAGTATTCCCATGCACAGAGAAGGACTCTGAGCCATACAGAGGGCAACTAAACTTGCCCAAAGCCACACAGACAGGAAATGGCAGGATTGGGATTCCAACCAGGCCTGGCATTGCCTGGTGGGACTGGGTCTTTGGTCAAGGGTACTTGGACAGATTCACTCAAATAGCTCCATGAGGTGACTGAGGGACCCAGGAAGCGGTGGTCACTGTTACAGTTCACCCACCTACCCCAAACCTGGGAACGTTAATAAGCAAAACACTCACGCATGCGCAGCCCACGTGCCCGTGCGGCGAGATGAGGGAAGAGCAAATGTAACTGTCCAGGGATTGTTGCCCAAACAAGTTCCGACTCCGCCTCTATGTTAATGACATGCAGATACATATAAATTTGCACAAGCAACCGCTCAAATCTTCGGGAGCAATGGGGTGACACTGGAGCGGTTGCTATAGAAACCCAAAAGCGACCCCTCCACCCCCACCCCCGTTCCCTCTACTGCACAAGCAAACGCATAGACACGTTCACAAAGACTCAGGGTTCCTCGCTCCAGGGACCAGAGGTTCGCGGAGTCTCAGAGGGTGTGACCGGAAGGACCCTCAGAAAAGGCGTTCTGCCTGGGGGAAACAAGCCCAGAGAAAATCTCGGGAGAGCACGGCCTTCGGCCGTCCTCTGCTAAAACCGAGGAGAGCTGGGGGGCTCTTCAGGTCCGCGGCGGAGACTCCTACTCCGGCCTAGCAACGTGAGCCCCGCCCAGCGTTGCTTGGCAACCCCGAGCCCAGCAACCTCCGGCCACGCCCCCTAGTAACTGCTCGCCTAATCCGCGCTTCTGGCCATCTCTGCCAAATAAAAAGCCAGGGGCTGTGGACTTCGGCCAAAAGGTGGGTGAAGGTTATGCTGTCCAGACCTCCAGGCAGCCTGAGGATTTACGGGATCACCTATAGTCCTCTCCGCGGCGCAAGGTGCCAGAGGGCCGCATTATCACTCCCATTTACAGAAGGGAAAACTGACGCTCCGAAAGGAAGTTTCAGTCCAGAGTACGGAGCTGCTTCTTCCTTGAGTGCTTGGAAAAGCAGCAAACGCTCTCCTACCTTCCTGGGAGGAAGCCCTGGGCCTTGAGAGGGGGCGCACAGCCGTCCCCTTACTGCCTTGTGTTAAAATAATAGCCCAAGTTGCTGCCGAGTCAGCATCCAGCCGCAGGTTGCATGGTAATTTGCGTAATTTGCATACAAGACGGAGGCCCAGACAAGGCCCTCGGAACCCTGCCCCCTCCCCCGTTCATCAATCCAGTTCCCACTCTGTCCCACCCCACCCCCGCACGTGCTTCCAATCCCTACCGCGAAATTCCCACACTTCGTCCCGCCCCCAGCTGGGCCTCCAGTCCTGCCAGGCCCGACCTCCATCCCAAGGTCTAGGGCCCCCTCTGCTGTCGATCGCGAGTAGGGCAGCAGCAGAGTTCGTGGGGCAGAGAAGTGGTACACCCCCAACTACTGTCCCAGTGTTCCCAGCCCAGGGCGACGTAGGTAGACTTCGAGAACCGGTGGGAAGTGGTACAACCCTTCAAGCCGAAGCAGCGGGTGGTGGGTAAGGCTGGGGTCCTGCCGCAAGTTCTCTCCTCCAATGCTAGCCCTGCTTCTGGGCCCTGAGTTAGGCAGCCAGGAGGCAGTTAGAGCCCATGCAGCTCTCTGGAGGTGCACACACACTCAGATACCTTACAATTGCAGCTGCTGTTAAGAGCTCACCCCAGCCCCCAAACAAAGCAGCACCATCCCACCCTAACAGCAGCCTCCAAACCCACCCTGAGAGTCCACCTCCCAAGCCAAGACCCTTGGCTTGTCTCCAGTATCAGTCCCTGGGGGCTGGCAAGAGGAACAAAGAAGAGACATCAGAGACCCACAGATAGACATAGAATCAGACGCACACACATGCCCACGGCACTAGACACACAGAGACCCTCAGATATGCACAGAAACAGAGACATGGGGATTATAGTGGAAACCTCCAACTATCAAAGGGAAAAACCTTGGTAACTGAAAAATTTAAAAACCCCTGCAACTTGCTCTCCTTCTCTCCCTAACAATCTTTAAGTGTCTATGCCCTTTCAAAAAACCTCATTTCTTTCTCTCCCCACAACCTAGAGCTGCCCTCTCTCTCATCACTACTTCTTCCATCCAGTTCAAAATACTCATTAAAATGTTTCCAGAGCCCACCATGGCAACAGGTGAACCCTGGGGCACAGTGATGGCCCAGGACCTCAGATACTCAAAGCTGCCCCGCCCCTCCATCCCTAGCACTTTAGCTCTGCCATACTTGGGCACAGAATCTTCCAGATACACCCACCCCAACCCACACAGGGCCAGTCCCAGGGTCCCTCCTGTCCAGCCAGCAGATGCAGTCTCAACTTTGCCAAATTCTTTATTAAACCAAAAATCAACACCAAGCAAATAGCAGAACAGCAAATGTAAACAGCTAACTCTCCCCTTCCTATGTCCCTGTTGCTCTCCCTGGAACACTTAAGAGTTCAACACTGGTGGGGGAATTCAAACCCCTCTTCTATGAGTAATGAGGGTCAGGTCTCTCCAGGAAGGGGACTATCAGTGCCAGCTCCATCTGTAGGGCCCAAAGAGGAGTCCAGGGCTGAGCCAGGGGGCTCTGGAGCTGCAGGGGGCTGGCAGAGAAGGCCCTGAGTCCCAGGGACTGTGGGAGGCTGAACAGGTGGCTGGGAAAGTTCCTCCTGTCCTGGGGACATCAGTGAGGCTTGGAGCTGCTGGGTCATGGCCACCAGGGATTTGAGATGCTGGAGCAGGGCTTGGTTGGGACAGGAAGCCCTGTGGCGGTGTTGGTCATGGCCAACTGGTGATGCTGAATAGGGATGCCAGGACTGGCACCAGCCTGGTTTTGGAGGCCACAGCCCTCGCCCAGGACCCTGCCGGGTCTTAGGCTCTCCCCACAGACTCCCCCTGCCTCTGGGTGGTCTCTGCCAAGCACAAATTCCCCTTGGAGCCAGGCTGTCTTTGCCCTGGCTCTGCTGCATGGCACCCCCTGGGGGAGGGGAGCCCTTCAGGGCCACATGTGGTCCCTTGTCCTCTGGCTGGTAGCATCTCATCTCCACTTTTCGGTTGAAGGAGACCATTTTGCGAACCTTCCCCCTCAAGGCACCAGATCCTGCCATGGCCGGAAGCCCTGATTGCGGGAGCAGCAGAGCCAGCAACAGGCTTGAGTGAGTGGCTTCCAGGCCTGGAGAAAGATGGGGGAAAGAGACCAAAGGCTTGGACAGAGAGAACTCACAGCCCCCAGAAACTGCATTCTGTCTGTGGCCAAGAGGTCTACAGCTTAGATCCCAAGAGAGCTTTCCAGCAGTAAGATGGGGCCCATGAGGGGCTGAGAAAAGTAAGTAGGCAGCTTTAAGATGCTCTCATGGTGTGAGAACGGGTTCACTGGCTGAGAATGATGCATGGATAGTTTGATCTCCAGACTGTGATTCTACCATAGAGTCCCCAGATCAGGCAGCCCAGAAACATCAAACCCTCTGCTCAGGAATAGGCACACCCCACTCCTTGATACCACCCCACCCCCGCCCCCAACCATGCTTTCCTGGAGCCACGCCCTGGAAGCTACCCATGCACAAAAGCCAAGCCTGGCCTAGGACAGCAGTGGTAAGAACATCCCTCCTTTCTCTTTTATTTAGGCCTGGCTTTCAGCCGATTATTTCTGGTTCCTGCCTCTGCTCTGCCATGTTTGAGTCAAACGTGACTGGCCAGTGAGTTTCTCACTGGCTAACTGGTGGCTAGGAGCCCAGTTTCTGCTACTGACTGTGACTCTAGACAAGTCACTTGCTTTCTCCCTACCTCAGTTTCCTCATCTGTGAAATGAAGAAACTAACTACCATTCTGATAGAGTAATGTTGAGGACTAACTTAATATTTAAGTACGGCTTTCAGAACGCTGTCTGGCACACACTAGGCGGTATACCAGTCTGTTCTCACACGTGCCTGTCTCGGGAATTCCCTGCTGAGGCGTGCCTGCCTCCACAGAAATGGGGTGACTATGTCAGCAATGCCCGTCTGGTCACCCAGTGAGGGGAGGCGGGGTGTGGGACAGGCCTCGGGCACTCACCTGGACCTCCAAGAGGGCGCAGCCTGGAGGGCAGGGGCTGGAAGGCAGGCAGGGGCAGCAGGACCACCCTCGCCTGTTCCATGGCTGCTAAGCCGTGGCACTGCTTGTTGTTGAGGTAGGAGTAGAGCAGGTGGCAGTTCTGGGTGTCCCGAGAGCTCTGTGGGCACAGTCTGACCACGCAGATGTCCTGTGGTTGCAGGAAGGAGAGCAGGTTTAGCAACAGTCATGCTTTGCTCCTGTGAACACCCCTGGTCTCATCTGAACTTCTGAGAGCCGTGTGAGCAAGAGTGTCCCCATTTTTCAGAGGTGGGAACAGAGGGACTTGCCCAGGGTCATACAGGAGGTCTTCAGTCACTGGGGGGGAACTGGACACGGATATCTTAAACCAGGTCTCTGCTCCAGAGTTGGAGCAAAAGAAAGCTCAGGGCTGGGGGGACAGTGCTAGGAGGAGAGGTGGTTCTTACAGATGGGTGGTTACCTTGGCCTCAGCTGGACAGATGCTGGCCAGAAAGTCCCAGACAGCGTCAGGGGCGATGCAGCTTGCCGAGCGGATCACCTGGGGCAGGGCCTGCAGGCAGGTAGGACGGCCAGTCAGCCTCCCAGCTTCCCACCCATTTAGGGCAGACTCAGGACCAGCTATCTGGAAGTCATGGCCTGTGGCCAAGAGGACGGGCAGGCAGTTGATCAGGGCCCCCCATGGTTGTTGGGGCCCTAATTACTCCTGGAGGCCTACAGCCTGTCCTGGCCAATTTGCAACTTCTCAGAAACCCCTCACTCCCTCCTCGAACCCCTCATCCAATGTTTTAGCTGATCACTCGCTCACTCCTGGTTTCCTCTGAACCAGGCAACACCAGACCTTGTCCTGGGTCCTTCCTGCTTTATGCTTTGGGTTACAAGGAGTCCTTTGCCCATGCGTGAAGTGAGGCTGGCATCTCATTTGCCCCTATGCCTAGCACGGGGCCAAGCACAGAGAGGGTGCCAATGATTTAAGAATGATGAGTGTGTCAATCAATGAACGGCGGTGTGTGTAGCTGAGGGGGCTGGTTAATGTGCGAAGGAGTCCCTGAAGAGCAGGGCAGGAGCACCTGGATGAGGCGACAGCTGTGTCCCGAGACCAGCTGGGCCCTGACCCGGAACCGCTTGATGCAGAACATGTCCAAAGACCCCTCCCAGGGCAGCTGGGTGGGCAGGGCCTTTGTGGGCCCAGCAGGCATCTGGAGCCTAGGAGGGAGAGAGAGACAGGGCCAGGCAGAACAGGTCATCAGGGCTTCCCCAGAAGCTCCTTAGTTTTCAGGGAAGGTCTTGTGACTCCAGTGGGTGCTGGAACACTGGTCCAAGTAAGGCCTTACAAGGCGGAGACCAGCAGGCGGGGGTGATTAGTTCCATTGCACAGATGGGCAAAGTGAGGCCCACACAAGAGGCAAGATTTGCCTAAGGCCATATGGAAAAGCCCAGGTTTTGTCTGCAGCCCCAGTGGGTGCCTCGCCTACCCACCCTGCTGGGTTGCCCACCTCCTTGCCCACTTCCCCACACCTGTCCTTGCACGTTGCTAGAGGCTTCTCCTTGTTTTGGGGCATATCTGGAAAGGACACAGGAACTTGGCTTGTGGCTCTCTGGAAAACATGGTCCCGCATCCTCCTTGCAGCTTTGAGTGAGCTTGGCCGCTCACACGAGGGCTTCCAGTCTGCAAAGAGCAGAGGCAAGAGCTGAAATGGAGGCCAGGAGCTAGGCTGAAGCCAGCCCAGGGCATTACAAACTGGGTTTGAACAAGGTCCTTTTCGAGGTGACCTGGGACACCCTGCCACCATCGCCCCAAGTCATGAATCCGTGTCGCTGCTGAAGCCCATGCCCAGTCCAGGCCTGCCCGCCGCCCCTGCGCCCCTCCCGTGTCTCCCCCGACCCGTGCAGATGCGGCAGCTGGGGTCTAGGAAGTGGTGCTGGTGCTGCTCCATGCTGTCCCTCGATGTGGCGGGCAGGGCCCGGGGGCCGCCGTCTATGGACACCATGGGTCCCTGGGAGGCACAAGAGGAGAGAGGAGGTGGGCTGGGGAGGCGGCTGGGGAGTCAGGAGGCCTCCTGTTATATGGAGGCCTCAGCGATGTGGTTTTGTGTTTCTAAATAAACACCCCTGGTCTCATCTGAATCTCTGAGAGCCAAGTAAGGAAGAGTGTCCCCATTTTCCAGAGGTAGAAACAGAGGGACTTGCCTAGGGTCACACAGTAGTTCTGCAGTCACAGGGGGAACTGGACCCAGATACTGTAAACCAGGCCTCTGCTCCAGAGCTGGAGCAAGACAGAGCTCAGGGCTGGGGGGGGCGGTGCTAGGAGGAGGGGTGGTTCTCACGGCTAGGTGGTTACCTTGGCCTCAGCTGGGCGGATGCTAGCCAGCAAGTCCCAGACAGCGTCAGCAGAATACATTCTTCAATTACAAAAGTACCGTGAACTTATTACAAAAAATTTAGAAAACACAGAGAATTTGAAAATAAAAAAAAACAAAAAATCATTCTTTGTCTCACCACTCAGAAGCAACTGCTGATATTTTGGGTATTCCTTTATAATAGCTTATCTATACCCAGAATTTCAGGAATCCTTTTGCTAAAAGAGCTGGGGGATTTCCCTGGTGGTCCAGTGGGTAACAATCTGCCTTCCACTGCAGGGGATGTAGGTCTGATCCCTAGGCGGGGAACTAAGATCCTACATGACACAGGGCAAGTAAGCCCGCACACCGCAACTAGAGAAGCCGGCAGGCCGTAATGAAGATCCCTAGGATCTTCTAAGGGATCCTCAGACCTGACACAGCTAAATACATAAATAAATAACTTAAAAAAAAAAAAAAAAGAGCTGGGATCATATATGCAAGCTTGTCTTTTCTGTCCATGAACCACAGCAGAGGCATCTACCATGTTACACGGTCCCTACAGACAGCACTCATGGGGTGGACTGGAGTGTGCGCATCACCACTGTTGCACTGCTGAGTGACAACTGGGTCATGCCCAGGCTTTCACTAGTACAAATAACACTGAGGACATCCTTGAGCAGAAAGTATTTTCCTAAACTTTCAATTTACCTCCTTAGGATGAGTTCATAAGCAGATGACAGAATCGGGGAGAATGAACATTTTTCAAGTCCTGATGCCCGTTGCTAAATCAGCCTTCTACCTTACAATAGAACCAGCTTTAAACACAGAGCAAACATTTCTTTAGGAAGATTTGAAAAGATCTTGAAACTTACTTTTGCCTTAAAACCACCTCTAGAGCAGTGGACAAGGCTCAAGCTTAGGAGTCAGACAGCCTAGGTGCCAGTCTCCCCCACTGCCAACTAAGCGACCTTGGGTGTGAGGTGCCTCACCCATCTCACTCATTGTGAGGTCTGAATGAGGCACTACTTGTAAAAGGGGCACATAGTAGGTGTTCAACCAGAGGGACTGCTATTCTGTGTCATCTTCCCCTCCTCTACTCTCCAACCACTCTCTCGACCCATCTGTCTCTGGCTCCTCCCCCTACATTTGCATTCAACTTTCTCAGGGAATGCAGATTGGTTTGGGTTAGGGAGCAGCCACACCCGCTTAGGGCTCTTCTTTGCAACACCAGCAATTCTGGTTGTTGGCTTGGATACTGGTGCAGAAGAGTAGGGATTTCTGTTGGTCATGGCCACTGCCGTTTCCCCAGGAAACATGGCTCAAGGGACCTGCCAGACACTCCCCTATCCTGGACACACAACTGATTAGACCAGGGTGAACATCCAATCCATGGAACACCCAACCAAAGCCAAAGCAGCCTTCTCCTGGGAGTGACTGAAGTGAGCCAAGGAGGCGCTCCGATTGGCTGCAGGAGGCTGACAATGGATTGGATGGATTCACTGATTGGAGGGCTGCTCCAGCCTGCTGGGCCAAGTGCAAGATGGAGGAGCCAAGGGGGTGAAGGAGCAGGATGTGCACGAGGATCGGGCAGACCCCAGGGGAAGCAAGGACACGCTGTACAGACGGCCGGGACTCCACGCCGCTCCCTGCTGGAGCATCCTCAGTCCTTCTGCAGAACAGAGTAAGCCTCTGCTCCTTAACATTCCCTAAAGTCACTGCCTCAAACAGCGTGGCCCGCCTGCTTCCCAACCTGGGATGCGGTCGGAGTGCCTGAGGTTGGGGGAACTACAGAGATGGGACTCACTACTCCACACGTGGGGTTCAGCCAAAAGGCGGGGGAGCAGCACTGAGAAGGTGTTGGCAGGCCCCGTGCCGGCAGCTGTCTTGCCCCATGCTCTCCCAGACCGTGTGCAGCAACCGACGTTCCCTGGTTTACAGTGACAACCCTGGGCCTCAGCGTAGTCAGGTGCCTTGCCCACAGCCACACGGCTGGGGAGGTGAGGGCTGGGGCCCGTGGGCACAGGCCCTGCCTGGCGACCACCAGGTCAGGCTCCCACTTACCACCAGGTCCTCCAGGGTCAGCGTCTGGTCCTCGTCCCGCAGGATCTCGACTTCCCCTTTGTGGGTCAGCTTGGAGGCCGGGAGGCTACGCGGCTCCCTCTGCAGCTGCTCAATGATCTCCAGGCCCTGGTAGAGGGGGCAGCCCCTGCTCAGCTGGGGTTGTGGGGGACTGGCCACCAGGAGCCCACGTGCTCCCTTTCCTCCCCTGCCATGCCAGCCGGTTGCCTTCCTCCACACCTCTACTTCTGCAGCTCCCTGCTCCCTAACCCAGAAAGACCCACCAGCTGCCCTACCTTTCCATAGTCCACTCATTCACCCTCCAACTCAAACCCTGCCTCCCCCAGGAAGCCTTCTTGAGCTTTGCTCCTCCCACAAGTCAAATCTGCCCTAGACTGTATCCCACCCACTCTCTGTTCTTCAAAGAGTGTGTCGTCGAGAAAGCACAGCCACTGGCCACCAGCTGCCACTAATAAAAACCCACAACGTGGTGTGGCCTTGGGCAAGCCCTTTGTGGCTCTAAGCTTCAGCTGACCTGTTCTTTAGAAATGAAATTAAGATTGTCATATTAAACAGCTTATATAGAGTGCTTAGCCTGGAGTCTAGTTCATAGTATTTGCTCCTTGTGATCCTTATTGTTGATCAATGTCATCGTATCTGAAATGTTTCTGGAAAGCTTATCTGTCCCTTTCTAACAACCCCTGGAGAACAGAAGCCCAGTCTTCCCTGCAGGGCTGGCTTTGTGGGCATGGGCTCCATGCAGTAGCCCAGGGCCCTGTTCTAGAAGGGCCCCATGCTTCATGCTGCTGTCGTCTTGAAATTCTTCATCATTCAACAAAGTGCTCGCGTTTTCATTCTGCATGGGCCCCACAGTTTACACAGATGACCCTACTCCCTGACCCACAATGCCCCAACAGAAGCTCAGACTGCAGTGGGCAGATGCACCTAATGGATTACACTATTAATTCTAACCAGCCTCGTGTCTGTCAGAACAAGGTCTTACTGCCCCCAGTCCATCCATGGGCCCCACTCCCTCGGTCAGTCCCCCTCTCTCTCACTGGGCCACCAACAACCATTACACAAACATCTCCCAAAGCTGGCTCAGTGCCCACACTTCCCCCATCTCAGAGCCATTCCCAGGGAGGGAGAGACCCACAGACACAGAGTATGTGGGGGTGCAACTGTGAAGTGTGGGGGGCTGTGGGCTTCCTCACCAGGCCCGGGGCACCAGGAAAACATTCAGCCTTTTCTGGAATTTCTGGGGCTGGAACTGGAGCAGAGGCGTCACACTGGGTCTACCCACCATGGATGGCAGATGATATTCCTGGACTCCAGAGTCCGGGCCAGCATCCCCAGTCCCCCCGCCCCCGACCCTGACACACACATACCCCGAGTCCAGCTCCACAGAAAAGCCAGGGGACGACCACACCTCAGGGACGTCACCTCTACCAGGCTCTCCATCCTCAACCCCCTTCACTTCTGCCTCTTTTCCTGTTTTATCCGCCCCAGTGACAACAGTCTCTCTGACCCTCTCCCCGTCTGCCTGCTCTGTTTCCTCATTTCTGTTTCTGTCTATCCTGTACTCCCGTCTCACCACCTTCTTCCTCACTCTCTGTCTCTCCAGCTCCATCCTCGAGCCTCCCCCAACTCCCTCTGCCAGGTCCTGACCTGATCTGACAACTCACCCTCTTCTCCTCCTGGTCCCGCCAGCGGGCCAGTTCTTGGGGGGCCAGTTGGACTGAACTCATCCGCACCAGGCCGTGGGGGGTGATGTCTCCATGAACCACTTTGAGAAACAGCTCCTGCAGGGGTAGGGGCTACATCACGCCGCTTGGAGAACCCCCACCCCAACCCTGCGGGCACTCCCAGGTCAGGCTCCCAGATACTCCAGGGCTTCCCACCTCGGAACAGGCCCCAGCCCAGCCCGGAGGCCCGCTCACCGGGTTCCTGGGGTCCCGCAGGTTGAACAGCAGGCTGCGGTACTTGGTCTTGTAGCGGCCATTGGTGGCTTGTGTCAGGTTGAAGAGAGCTGCCTCGATGCCAGCAGCGATGCCCTCCACGACCTTCTCACTAAGCACCAGGTCTGGGTGCTTCCGACGGCTGTGGGGTGGGGAGGGGAACAAGGGTAGGGCCAGGGCACTGAGCCTGAGAGCGAGCAGGGGTGCGGAGCAGGGTTTGGGCCAACTCTGGTTTCTACTCTGAACATTTTCCTAAGTGAACCCATCTCACTCTGTGAGAAACAGGTACTATCATTCTCCACTTACAGACGGGTGACTGCTGCTCAGAGAAGATAAGGAGCTTGCCAAGGCCACATAATGAGTGGAAAAGCAAGGTCCGATTGCTCGGCCCCTGCTCTCCCTGACCAGTGAACCAGGGTATGGATGGATGGGCAGAAGCCGGGGGGTGGGAGGATAAGGCACTGGTCAGGGCAGAGGATGGAGACCTGGTCCTGGGTATAACCCTGAATCAGCCACTGACTTGCTGTGTGGCCTTTGCAAAATCCTGCCCTCTCTGGGCCTTAGTCTCACCATTAGTAAAATGAGCGCTCTGAGCTCAGATCTCTGAGATGGTCCCAGCACAGAGTCGCCCTGTGTCTGAAAGCATTTTCTGTGGGTGATATCCACAAGGACAGAGCAGACACTGAGAGCTGCAGTGGCTTAAAGGAAAAGCGCTACCTTGAAGCCAGAGAGACCCAGGCTCAAATCCGGCTCTCCACTGGCTTGCCGTGTGGGCAAATGACCTCACAGGACAAAATGCGGTTAGTGATAGACACACAAGCCCTCAGAACACAGCACAGCCCCGGGAGGTGGGACATGCGAGGGCAGCCCTTCAGGGTGTGCCAGGTGTCAGAGGAGGGGGAGTAAGGCCTTACCGACTCCACAACGCCTCCTGCATGGTGCGGACCACGGTGCCCCGTATCCCAATATCCAGGGGTGGCTTCTCCTGTTGGGGCTGAAGCTGAGCTGTGGGGAGAGAGTGTCATGGGCTCCCAGGGGATGCTCAGGGGCAAGGGTGTGGGGCAACTCAAGGCTGAGGGGCTTCAGGAGGTAAGGAAGGGGTCCCACCTCAGGGACCCAAGGTGTCTAGGATGTCTGTCTGCTGAGCCCAGGCAGCCAGCAGCCCCACCCCTTTGGGGAAGGACTGCAGGCAGATGGTGGGGGGAGGAGAGGAGTCCCAGCAGGGGTCAGGCCAGGAGCTGGGCATGAGCCCGTGTGTCCCCAGAAATTCCTGGAAGACAGGCGGCTGCTGAGGGGCACCCTCCACAGCCCCTCACCTAAGTCCTCGCCCCCTGCTTGTTCACCAGGTTCCTCCTCTTCAGCCTCCACTGGGCTGCGCTGTGGGGGAGGGGTGAGGAACTGAGGCCTTGTCCCTGGGTACAGCCTCCCAGCCCCAGGGTCGGGGCCGGGGGCACCGTCTCCCCAGCCACCTGTGCACCCCCACATTTGCCCTGACCTGTGTGAGCTCCAGGGAGGGAGACTGCGTGGCCAGAGCAGAAGCACTCACCCCTAGACCCTCAGCACTGGGCTCCTGAATGCGAACCCTCACCTGCAACAGAACGAGGAGGCAGAGAAGAAGGGGGAGTCCCTGGGGTGCAGGGAGTGACTCCTGGGGATGGTGAAAGGGGTCAGAGAGGCCACCAGGACCCCCTTCCCCAAGGGAGGTGGCTAGAGGATCTTGGAATGGTGGGACATGCCAGCTGGCCAGGAAGGAAGGTCCATGACCACTCTCTCCCCAGATGCATGGAGGCCACGGGCCCTCCCGCCCTCCCTTGCTGCATGCAGTCAAGCTCCTGAACTCAACAGTGCAGGGGAAGGAGCACACAGACACCAGGTTAGATGACGGTCTAACGCACCCCTGGCTGTCACATTCTGTGTGACTGTGGGCAAGTCAGAGCATCGCTCTGGGCTGCAGCAACGTCTCTGTGAACCACATGCCCATGTGTCTCTCCCAGCAGGATTAAATGATGTCAGTGTAAAGACCCTGTTCTGTACCTGGCGCCTCACGCGGCCCCGGGCCCTGCGCCTTTTCTTCTTTCTGGGCCTCTGGGCAGGTGAGGCTGAGCTGGCCTCCATCATGTCCTCCAGAACCTCCAGCTTTGGAGGTAGCTGCCCCCCTGCCTGGCTGTAGCTCACGGCCCCCAGGAGGCAGATCACTGGTTCGGAACCAACCTGCCAGGGGAGAAGTGCCTTTCAGACTGCTAACCTCACCTGCAATTTACAGTCCTTTCTCTTCCCCGCTGAATGGTAAGCTCCATGAGGACAGAGAACACGTGTGTCTTGGCCCCCACTGTACTCCCAATGCCTAGAAAAGGCCCAGCACACAGTAGGGTTCAGTAAATGTTTGCTGACTGCCTGGCCTCCATCCCAGGAAAGAAGCCTGGCATCATTCTCATTCTCTCGGCTTCGCCCTTCCTCCCAGCCATGTTCACAGTTACTTGGACCCTATACCAAGACCTTTCTCACCCTTATGACCAGAGATGCATCTTACCAGGGGCTCATATCCTGTTCTGAGTCCACCCTCTCTTTCTCAAAATCTCTGTCAGGCCCGTTTTTGGGGATCAGTGACTTGCCTTTTCCCCCTGAAGCAGCCACATGGTGAACATATCCATACCCCTCTGAAAGCCTACTGATCATCCCTCTATTACCCAGAGAGGAAGCCCTTCATGACCCATTCAAGGTGCAGAGTAGTTCTGGGTCTTCTGATGACCTATAGAACCTATTCTGCTCCCCTTTCTGCTTTGGCCGCCAGGAAGCTCAGTTTTAACTTTAAACCTAGCAGTTGTACCTTTCCAGGATTGGTAGAGTGAGGGGTTGTTAGTAACAAGATTTCCCCTTCTCCTTGCCCTTTTCTTGCTTTCTTTAGACTTTTATCCCATTTAAGTGTATTTTGATTCTTCCAATTTATTACAAGTCACCAGAAGTTGTTTTAAAAGTAGGTGGATCTGAAAACTAATCCTTGAGTGAATGATCATGAATGGTCAGGTTCCAAGGTTTGGGGGAAGATGGAAGTCTGAGAGTCACATCATAGGGAGTGGGGATGCTCTGGAAGAGGGCAGGCAGGGGCAAGGGCCTGGGATTGTCTCTGGGGAGGACCCCTCCCACCCCACCAGACCTCAGAAGAGGAAGAAAGAAGAGCAGTAATAAAAAGCAAAAACCTACATAACACACAAGCTTCACTCCATGGGCCATTCTCATCGTCTCCTTGGAGAGAAAGAGGATAGAAAGATTAGAATTCAGAGGACCCAGTGACCCCCCCTCCCTGCAGTGAATTCATAAGAAGACACCCTTACAAAGGTGAAAGATGTATATTCAGTGTTCACCGGGTTGGCATTTGTAACTAAAAAACGGGGTACAATCCAATGTCCATCAAAAGGAGAATGGTTAGTAAACAGTGACACAGTATACTATGGATTCTAAAAGTGAAAGCTGCTCAGTTGTGTCTGACTCTTTGCGACTCCATGGACTATAAAGACCATGAAATTCTCCAGGCCATAATACTAAGTGGCCATTAAAAAGAGTGAGTCACTAAAAGCCACCATTTGTTGAGGGCTTATAAAGCAGCTGGCTGTGGAGGGAGCATGTCATACATGATCCTACTAAGATCTCTGAACACCACCATGGACTATGTACTATTTCTATCCCCATTTTATAGATGATGAAACTGAGGCTCAGAGAGGCTCTGAAAAGTCCTGTAGCTACTAAGCGACAGAGCTAGAATTAGAATCTAGTCCTGTCTGACTCCAAAGTCCAGGCATTTAACTACTGGGCTATGTGGAGAGCACTGACAGATGTGGTAAGATTCATGGAAAGACATCAAGCTGCATAGTTGGGAGAAAAAGAAAAAAATAGGTTATGGAGCAGTACATGTTGCATAAGCCGATTTATGTAAATATATATTTATAGATGCACAATACAGGTTATCTCTAGGGAATGAAATTCCAGGGGGACTTTCACTTTCTACTCGCAGACACCTGGGTATTTATGTTATTCAAAATGAGCATGTGTTTCTTTTACAATTACATACTATTTTTAAAATTAGAAAGTTCAGAACAATGTGTGTAGTGTGCTACCATTTGCTTTAAAAAGAGACAGAATTTTTAATTTGTATTTGCTTGCATCTGCATAAAATACCTCTGGAAGTATCCACAAGAACCTGGTAACACAGGCTTCCAGTAGGAAAGGAACTGAGAGCTGGGAAGAAGGTTTTTCACTTTTTTTTTAAACCATGGGAGTGAATCAGCCTTTCAAAAAAGTAAATTGAGAAAAAAAAAAGGGGGGGGGCGGAGACAAGAAAACAGGATATCTGGGAAGGAAAGCAGGTAAGAGATTAAGAATGGTCTTTACAAGTTTAAAACCTTTAGGCTGGCCCCTGTTCTCAGGGGTCCACATACCAGTGTTATGAGGCTCCAAACAACAGGCAGCAGAATCAGACCGGCAAAGACTTCAGATACTGGACTTATCAGACAAGAATACAATGTATGTACGTATAATATGCTTAAATAAATAAAAGGTGAGGGGACTTTCCTGGTCGTCCAGTGGTTAAGAATCTGCCTTCCAATGCAGGGGCATGGGTTTGATCCCTGGTCAGGGAAGTAAGATCCCACATGCCTCAGGGCAACCTATACCTGCACACTGCAACTAGAGAAAGCTTGCATGCCACAATGAAGACCCAGTGCAGCCAAAAAAGAAAGAAAAAAAAAAAGAAAAGGCGAGGTCAAACACATCAGTCAGTTCAGTGGCTCAGTCGTGTCCGACTCTTTGCAACCCGACGGGCTGCAGCACGCCAGGCTTCCCTGTCCGTCACCAACTCCCAGAGCTTGCTCAAACTCCTGTCCATCGAGTCGGTGATGCCATCCAACCATCTGATCCTCTGTCATCCCCTTCTCCTTCTGCCTTTAATCTTTCCCAGCATCTGGGTCTTTTCAAATGAGTCAGTTTTTGGCATCAGGTGGCCAAAGTATTGGAGCTTCAGCTTCAGCATCAGTCCTTCCAATGAATATTCAGGACTGATTTCCTTTAGGATGGACTGGTTTAATCTCCTTGCAGTCCAACGGACTCTCAAGAGTCTTCTCCAAAACCACAGTTCAAAAGCATGAATTCTTTGGTGCTCAGCTTTCTTTCTAGTCCAAACATATGATGAAGGGCAAAAATACACATAAAAGACCAAGCGTATTTGGTTGGGAACCAAACACAACTTCTGGAAATGAAAAATATGATAATAAGTGTGAAAACTTAAAAAGTCAATATATAGGCCTAACAGTATTAGACAGCTGAAATAAGCTAGTGAACTAGAAGATAGGTTTAAAGAAATTATCCAAATTATTCACAGCACAGAGACCGTGAAACACAATCAAAGACACACAAAAGACAGAGAGAAAAGCACTGATTTCACTCAAACCAAAGTCCCAGAAAGAGAGAACTGAGCAGAGGGAGTATTTGAAGACAGACGACTAAGAATTTTCCAGAATTGATAAAAGACAACAATTTACAGATTCCAAAAGCTTAGTGAATTTCAAAAAGTTTAAGTAAAAGTAGATTCACACCTAGACACATCATAGTGAAACTGCTCCACAACAACGATAAGGACATCCTAAAAGCACCAAGAGAAAAAATAACCATCTAACACTTTGCTAACCATCTAGCACTGACAATGTGCTATCACTGTTATGAATACTCCCCATGTTAGTTCACTGAATCCTCACCATAACCCTGTGAGTTAGATATCGGTACTGTTATTGCCCTTATTTTACAGAAGAGGAAACTGAGGCACATAGAGGTGCAGAAAGGCTAGTCAGTTTCCTCAGCGTCATACAATTAGTAAACCAGAGACCTAAGATTTAAATCCTGGCAGTCTGATCCCAGGGGTTTCCCTGGTAGCTCAGCTGGTAAAGAATCTGCCTGCAATGCAGAAGACCCCGGTTTGATTCCTCGGTCAGGAAGATCCGGGGGAGAAGGGTTAGGCTACCCACTCCAATATTCTTGGGCTTCTGTGGTGATTCAGATGGTAGAGAATTTGCCTGCAATGCAGGAGAGCTGGGTTAGATCCCTGGGTTGGGAAGATCCCCTGGAGGTGGGCATAGCAACCCACTCCAGCATTCTTGCCTGGAGAATCCCATGGACAGAGAAGCCTGGTGGGCTACAGGCCATGGGGTCGCAAAGAGTCAACTGAGGTATAGAGCAAAGTGATTGGACTCACTGAATCTGTTCTTTTTCAGATTCTTTTCATTATAGCACAGGGAACTATATTTAATACCTTGGAATATATTGAATATAGTTCCCTGTGCTATAATGAAAAGAATCTGAAAAAGAACAGATTCAGTGAGTCAAATCACTTTGCTCTATACTTGAACCTAACACAACACTGTGAATTAATTATACTTCAATTAAAAAAAAGTTTAAAAAATTTTGATATTTGGCAAAACTAATACAATATTGTAAAGTTTAAAAATAAAATTAAAAAATTAAAAAAAATTATCTTAAAAAATTTTTAAATAAAGATATCATAGAGAAAAACCGAGAGTTTTTTTTAATGATTTTATCTTTCTTAATAAACGTTAAAGGATGAACTTAAGGCAAAAGGAAAAAAACATGATCCAGACAGAAAAGCTGAGATGCAAAGAGGAATTCTGACCAAAGAAAATGATAAATATGTGGTTAAACCTAAACAAACACAGATTCTATGAAACTATAATATTTGGGTCATTTGTGGGATTGGGAAAATAACTGAGGACTAACTTCCTAGATAACAACATCACATAAATTGGGAAGGTGCATGCCTAGAATTAAAGTATTCCAAGATCCTGTTATTTCAGAGGAAGATAGTAACTACCTTTATACTTTGATAGCCTAGGTATTTCTGTTGACATTTCTAACAGACATTAAAAAAATGTAAATAGGACACCAAAGACTTCCAAACTACTAGAGAGATAAAAAGGAATAAGAAAAGGCTGTCAATCTAAAAGGAGGCGATAAACCCCACTTGGCTGCCAAAAATGGCGGAAGGGTAGGTCATCGTGCTCAACGCCCAGAGCCATCATGGCCAAGCAGGTGCTTCTGGGCCTGAAGGTTGTGGTCGTGTGCTGTGAGGGCATCAGCATCTCCGGCAAGTTCTACAGAAATAAACTGAATTACCCGGCCTTCCTCCACAAACGGATAAACACCAACCCCCTTCTGTGGCCCCTACCACTGCCGAACCCCCGAAGGACTGAGGCACACTGCTCCATCAGAGCAAGCGAGGCCCGGCCGGGCCGCTCTGGGCCACCAAAGGTGTCTGAAGGGACCCCCCACCCTACGGCCAGAAAAAGCAGATGGTGGTTCCTGCCACCCTCAAGCTTGTGCGTCTGAAGCCCAGGCAGAAGTCTGCCTACCTAGGGCCCCTGGCTCATGAGGTTGGCTGGACGAACCAGGCAGTAAAAGCCACCCGGAAGAAGAGAAGAGAGAAGGCCAGGTACCATTCTCGGAGACGTAGTAGTTAATGAGGCGATGGAAGCAGGCCGAAAAGAACACAGAAGAAAACTGACAAACTCACAGACGTCCTCAGGACCCATGGGTTTCTAGTCTGAGCCCAATAAAATGGTTTACTCGTCATGCTTGGCCTGGCCTGGCCTTCCTCCATCACCACACCAGGCTGCGGGGGGCCCCCAGGGGCTGCCATCCAGGTGCCACAGGCAGCCTGGGGCTTAGAAGACCGGGTACAGCGGAGGGGCCTTTGTCGTGGCTGTTTAAGAAGGGCCTTTTTAAAAGTGTAGACAGGGCTGTGTTGTCTATGTGGTCTAAGGGCTGTGCAGGCACAACTTGCCTGAGACCTATTCCTTCATGAGAGTTTTAGGACATAGGCGGTTGGAACAATCAGTGCTATTGCAATACTGGCAAAAGTGAGCTGGAAGACTTAGTTGGAAGGGACACCACATTGAGTACAGGAGTCTGCTTAAGCTTCCCACATGGTTGGATATACACGCAGCTGCTAGGCTGTGAGACAATGGCTAGGCAGCACAAATCTGAGGTTCTAAAAGGTATTTATGGCAGGGAAGTGCAGCCAAGGGGTCACAGGCATTCCCCCTGTGTCTTCCCTATATTTTGTGATCCAAAATTAATCAATTAATAAATAAATAAAAGGAGGCAATAAAAGGGAGAAAGTGTATAGGAAATGCATGGTATATTCAAAGTAAGGCAGTAGGAATAGGTTCAAATGAATCGATAAATACAACAAATGTAAATGGATTAACACTTCAAATGAATACAAAAATTACCAGATCTTTAAAAAAGAAAATCCAATTATAAGATATTTATAAAGGAATTTGAAAGACAGTAGATATGTGTATAACAGAATCACTTTGCTGTACACGTGAAACATATGTGTTAATCAACTGTATTCCAATATAAAATTAAATTAAAAAAATAAAATTTTTTAAAGGGAAAAAAAGTATTTGTAAAACCTATTTCTAAAACACAGTGATGCAAAAAGGTTAAGAGAAAAAAATGGAGTAATATGTGAATGGGTAAATACTAACCAAAATAAAGTTTTATAGCTACACTAATATCAGATAAAACAGATTTTAAGGCAAAAAATAATGAGGTAAAGACCTTATTACATAATGACTAGCAGTTTCATCAAGAAGCTGCAACAATTCTAAATGCATAGGCATCTAATAACATAACCTCCAAAACAGAAAGCAAAAATTGGCAAAGCATGAAGAAAATGTCAAATCCACATTGTAGCAAGAAATTTTTATGTATTTCTCTTAATTATTGTTAAATTTAGCTGAAACAAATCAGTCAGGAGAAAAAAGATTCAATGAAAACAATGAAGAAGTTTAATCTGTGTACATATATACAACACTGTTCTTAACAACTAGAGTACACATCTTTTCAAGTATACGTGCGACATATACGAAAATTAAACACAGCCTAAACCATAAAGCAAATCTCAGCAAGTTTCAAAAAATGAGTATTTTTTAGACCAACACTGCCCAATTAAATAAGAATGTGAGCCATAGGTGCATTTTTAAGTTTTCCAGTAGCCACATTAAAGAAGAGTAAAAAGAAACAAGTGAAATTCATTTTATATTTTAATTAACACATCCAAAACATTATCATTTCAATACGTATTGAGTTGGCCAAAAAGTTCCCTCGGTTTTAAAGTTAAAAACAAAAGACGCATTTTTCATTTTCACCGAGAACTTCATTGGGCAATCTATTCACTGGTTGTTCCACTACCTTCTGCCATTTTCCAAGCAACTTTATAATTCCATCTCCCTAAAACATTTTATCTTTTTGAGCAAAGAATTGTTCCAGGTGCCTTTTATAGTCTTCCAGGAAATTGAATTTTTTTCCACTAAGAGAATTTTATAAGGACGAACTAAATAGACATCTGAAGGTGCAGTGTCTGGTGAACATGCAGATGAATCAGAATTTTCCAGCCAAGCTGTAACAGTTTTTGCCTGGTCATCAAAGAAACATGTGATCTTGTGTTATCCTGATATACGTAGTCTGTTGACTAATTCTGGATGCTTTTCATCAAGTGCTGCCTTCAGTTGGTCTAATTGCGAGCAATACTTGTTGGAATTAATTGTCTGGTTTTCCAGAAGGAGCTCTTAATAGAGGACTCCCTTCCAATCCTACCATATATACAACATCACCTTTTCTGGCTGAAGACTGGCCTTTGGTATGGTTGGTGCTGGTTCATTTCACTTGCCCCAAGATCTCTTCCATTCTACATTACTGTACAGTGTTCACTTTTCATCGTCTGTCACAGTTTGTTTTAAAAACGGAACATTTTCATTATATTTAGGTAGAGAATCGCATGCAGAGATACAGTCAAGAAGGGTTTTTTCGCTTAACTTATGTGGAATCCAAACATCGAAGCAATTAACATGACCAAGCTGGTGCAAATGATTTTCAGTGCTTGACTTGGATATTCTGAGTGTGTCGGCCCCTCTCATGTGGTGTAACACTGCATGTGTGCTCAGTCACTCAGTGGTGTCCAACTCTTTGAGCCCCCATGGACTGCAGCATGCCAGGCTCCTGTGTCCACAGGATTCTCCAGGCAAGAATACTGCAGTGGGTTGCCATTTCCTCCTCCACGGGATCTTCCCGATCCAGGGATCAAACCCACATGTCATGTATCTCTTGCACTGGCAGGCGGATTCTTTACAACTGAGCCACCTGGGAAGCTGGGTATAACATTAATTTTAATTGTTCTCAATTAATTCCACGATTTGATCCCTATCAACTTCAATGGAAAGATCTCCCAGAGGATATGGCAACCCACTCCAGTATTCTTGCCTGGGAAATCCCATGGACAGGGGCTACATTCATGGGGTTGCAAGAGTCGGACACAACCTAGCGACTAAACCACCATCAGCACCACTTTCAACTCGTCTACCCAACCGCAGAGCATCATCCAGCAAGCAATCTCCAGCATGAAACTTCGAAAACCACTTCTGACATGTTTAATCACTCACAGCACCTTCTCCACACACTGCACAAATCTTTTTTTGCATTTCAGTTGTGTTTTTACCTTTCTTGAAATAATAAAGCATGGTATTCTGAAAATGTTTCTTTTTATCTTTCATCTTCAATATTAAAATATCTACCCAAAAATTCAAGATTGCGGGGAGAAATACCAATAATCTCAGATACACAGATGACACCACCCTTATGACAGAAAGTGAAGACAAACTAAAGAGCCTTTGATGAAAGTGAATGAGGAAAGTGAAAAAGCTGACTTAAAACTCAATATTCAGAAAACTAAGATCATGGCATCCAGTCCCATCACTTCACGCCAAACAGATGGAGAAACAATGGAAACAGTGACAGAATTTATTTTCTTGGGCTCCAAAATCACTGCAGATGGTGATGGTAGCCATGAAATTAAAAGACGCTTCCTCCTTGGAAGGAAAGCTATGACCAACCTAGGCAGAATATTAAAAAGCAGAGACATTACTTTGCCGACAAAAGTCCGTCTAGTTAAAGCTATGGTTTTTCCAGTAGTTGTGTATGGATGTGAGAGTTGGACTATTAAAAAAACTGAGTACCAAAGAATTGATGCTTTTGAACTGTAGTGTTGGAGAAGACTCTTGAGAGTCCCTTGGACTGCAAGGAGATCCAACCAGTCCATCCTAAAGGAGATCAGTCCTGAATATTCATTGAAAGGACTGATGCTGAAGCTGAAACTCCAATACTTTGGCCACCTGATGTGAAGAACTGACTCATTGGAAAAGACTGATGCTGAGAAAGACTTAAGGTGGGAGGCGAAGGGGACGACAGAGGATGAGATGGTTGGATGGCATCACTGACTCCATGGACATGAATTTGAGCAAGCTCCAGGAGTTGGTGATGGACATGGAAGCCTGGCTGCTGCAGTCTATGGGGTCGCAGAGTCGGACACGACTGAGCAGCTGAACTGAACTTAACTGAACACAAGAATTCACCAATTTTGATGTTTTTTAAAATGCATGCTCATATGACAAGCCTAATAATCCATATAAAACATTATTAATGAAATTTTAATTTCTTTTTTTCAGTGACTAAGTCACTGAAATCCAGTACTGTATTTACAGTTATAGTACATCCCAACAAAGGTCCGTCTAGTCAAGGCTATGGTTTTTCTAGTGGTCATGTATGGATGTGAGAGTTGGACTATAAAGAAAGGTGAGTGCCAAAGAATTGATGCTTTTGAAGTGTGGTGTTGGAAAAGACTCTTGAGAGTCCCTTGGACTGCAAGGAGATCCAACCAGTCCATCCTAAAGGAGATCAGTCCTGGGTGTTCATTGGAAGGACTGATGTTGAAGCTGAAACTCCAATGCTCTGGACACCTGATGCAAAGAGCTGACTCATTTGCAAAGACCCTGATGCTGGGAAAGATTGAGGGCAGGAGAAGAAGGGGACAACAGAGGATGAGATGGTTGGATGGCATCACCAACTCAATGGACATGGGGTTGGGCGGACTCTGGGAGTTGGTGATGGACAGGGAGGCCTGGCATGCTGCGGTGCATGGTGCTGCAAAGAGTCGGACACGACTGAGCGACTGAACTGAACTGAACATCTCAATTTGGACTGGCCAACTTTCAAGTGCTCAGCACAGACAAGTGGCTAGTAGCTACCACATCAGACGACTCAGATAAAGATCACTTTCTCAGGCTACAATATGTATTAGTTGAAAAGCAATAATAAAGGTTTCTCTGGTGGCTCAGCGGTAAGGAATCCACCTCCCAATGTAGGAGACACAGGTTCGATCCCTGGTCCAAGAAGATCCTACATTCACAGACCAACTAAGCCCGCGCCCCACAGCTGTTGAGCCTGTGCGCTCGAGCCTGGGAACTTCAACTGCTGAGCCCACGTGCCACAACTACTGAAGCTCTTGCATCCTAGAGCCTGTGCTCTGAAACAAGGGAAACCACTGCAATGAGGAGCCCGAGCACGGCCACTACACAGTAGTCCCCGCTTGTTCCAACTAGAGAGAAGTCCACACAGCAATGAAGACCCAGCACAGTCAAAATTAAAGTAATTAACTAATTTTAAAAAGGATAACAAAAAAAATAGAGAAGGAAAGTAAAGAAAGAATGGAAATTAAGAAATATGCTTATAAATAGTACACAGGCCAAATAAAATGAGTAGTAAAAATTATGAAATTCTGAGAACTGAATTATAATAAGAAAGGTTATATAAGAGAGTATGTGGATGCAGCTAATATGATCATCAGAGGTTCCTTTGTAACTTTAAATGACTTTATTAGAAACAAAATATAGAAAATTAATGAACCAAGCATTATTCTCAAAGTATTATAAAAATAAGAGAATAAACGGAAAGAAGTGTGACACTGAAAACAAATATACAACAGACAGGGTCAACAAAACCAAAAATTGGGTCTTTGAAAAGACTCAAAAAGCAGACAACTCTTTGGCAACAATAAGGAAAACAGGGAAGGCACAACAAGACAAAATTTGCAATGAGTAATCATGATATTAAAAAAAAATTAGAGGATTTGTAAAATACTTTATGCCAACATGCAAGTAAATTTGAAAACTCAGATTAAGTGGATGCATTTCTAGATAGATATAACTTACCAAAATTGACTCAATGAAAAATTTTTAAAAAACTGAATAAACACATAAGCGTAGAATTAATTGACTCAGTAGGGGAGGATTATCTTCCCTAAGAAAACACCCGTCCAGATCTTTCTTTAACCAGTGATTCTACTGAAATGTTCAAAGAACAAATAACTCCAATTTTATACAAACTGCTGCAGCAAATGGAAAAAGAGAACACAGTCTACAATTCATTCTTTGAAGCTGCAAAACTGAATACCAAAACCTCACAAGGACAGTATGGGAACAAATCATTTCAGGCCAGTTAACTAACTCATCAATAGAAACACAAAATTTCCAAACCAAATACTATCAACATGAAGACATAAACAAGAAACATAAAACACATCATTATGTTCTGGAAACAAACACAAAACATGTTTATGTTTTCAGAAAACATAAGATATAACATGATCAATTGGGGTTTATTCTGGAAATGAAAGACTGACTTAACACTTAAAAAATCCAATTCTTTAAATTTACTAATATTAGTAAGAGAATAAAAAATCATATTATTTCAAAATCTGTAGAAAATTATTTCTTAAAATGTACTTTCCATTCATAACAAGCAAATCAGGAATAGAAGGGAGTTCCCTTACAAAT
This sequence comes from Bos grunniens, assembly GCF_055505025.1. Lineage (NCBI taxonomy): Eukaryota > Metazoa > Chordata > Mammalia > Artiodactyla > Bovidae > Bos > Bos grunniens. The sequence continues at coordinate 15,130,549 of NC_141166.1, forward strand.
ATATACTATATATAATATAGTATATAATACAATTATATAATACTATATTATATATTATATATTATATAATATATAATATATTATAATGATATATATAAATACAAATATAGCAAATATACTGGTGAAATGGTGACCACATTCCCCTTAAAATCCAGAACAAGACAAGGCTCCATGCTATCACCACTTAAATTCAGTGTTATGCAGGTCTACACAATACTATAAAGGTCTCAGCTAGCACAATAAGGGAAGGGAGTAGGGGAGATGTAAGAATTGGAAAGGAAATAACAAGATTGTCATTATTTGCATGTTTCATGACTGTCTACATAGAAAACAAACAAAATCCTAATAGATAAATTATATAAATAAAAGATTTCTGCAAAATCTATTGCATTTTATATACCATCAATAGCTAAAAACTGCAGTTTTAAAAACTACCATTTTATAGTACATCAAAAATACAAAGAAATAAAATGAGACATTATATGCTTTCAAATTAGTCTGCTTCCCAAAAAGTAAAAATAAAAAAACTAATAAAAAAGAAAGATAATTTTAAAAAGACCAAAAAAAAAAACAAACCCACTAAAAACAAATTAGTCAGCCCAGAACTCTGAATCTATACCTAATCAAAGCTCCAGATTCAACCACCACTTCACAGAAAATATAGAAAACAGAGGATCAGGTCTCACTATTCCACAGAGATGCAATAAGGTACAACTTAGCAAATAAACAAACAACTTAGTTTCTTCAAAAACAGACTTCAAGAGACTTAGAGAACAAACTTGCAGTTGCCAAGGGGGGAAGAACGAGGGGAAGGGATAGTTAGGGAGTTTGGGATTAACATGTACACACTGCCATATTTAAAATGGATAACCAACAAGGTCCTACTATATACCACGGGGAATTCTGCTCAATGTTACGTGGCAGCCTGGATGGGAGGGGAGTTTGAGGGATATATATATGTATATACATATATGTGTGCTATAAATGTATGTATACTATACATATGTGTATAGTGGAGTTGCTCTGCTATACACCTGAAACTATCACAACACTGTTACTCAGCTACACTTCAATATAAAATAAAAAGATGTTTTTTAATTTAAAAAACTTTTAAAAGTTCAGAAAAAACAAGATTGGAAAGAGACCTGTGGGTTACATGTGCATGTTCAATTGTCTCTGACTCTGTGACTCCATGGACAGTAACCCCCCAGGATCCTCTGTCCGTGGGATTTCCCAGCCAAGAAAACCCGAGTGAGTTGCCATTTCCTCCTCCAGTGGATCTTCCTGACCCAGGGATTGAACCTGCATCTTCTGCGTGTCCTGAACTGGCAGGCAGATTCTTTACTACTGAGCCACCTGGGACTCCCATCTATAGGTTAAGAGAGGCTTAAAAAGCGTATCAACCAATTCTAACATACAGATCCTATTTAGACCCTAACTTAAAAAAACAAAGTATAAAAATAAATGATCATCTTTATGAGACTACTGGAAATTTGGATATGGCTACAGTCCATGGGGTCGCAAAGAGTTGGACACGACTGAAGCAACTTAGCCTGCGTGCACATTCACAGCAGCATACTTACAATGGCTATTAGGTGAAAATAACCTAAATTTCCATCAACAGATGAGTGGATAAACAAACTGTGGTAAATACATACCATGAAAGGTTAATTCACCCTTAAAATGGGAATGAAATTCTGACACATGTTACAAGATGAACCTTGAAGACATCATGGTAAGTGAAATAAGCCAGACACGTAAGGACCACTATTGTACAACTTCAGTTATGTGAGGTACCAAAATAGTCAAATTCAAAAAGACAGAAAGTAGAATAGAGGTTATGAAGGGCTGGGGGAAGAGGAGACTGGGGGGTTATTTAATGGGTACAGAATTTCAGCCTGCAAAGATGAGAAAGTTCTGGAGGTGGATAGTGGTGATGGCTGTACGACAATGTGAATGCACTCCATGCTGAACTGTGCACTGAAACGTGGTTTTAAAAGGGAGATTTTATGTTACGTATGTTTCATCACAATAAACAATTTTTAATAATTAAAAATTTCTGGGACTTCTCTAGCAGTCCAGTGGTTAAGGCTTCGAGTTTCCACTGCAGGAGGTACAGTTTTGATCACTGGTTGGGGAATTAAGATCCCACATGCTGTGTGGTGTGGCCAAACAACAACAAAAAAAGAATTTCTAGCTATCAACAGACACCATAAAGAAATCAAAATATGAACTTTGGGAAAATATATTTGCAAAACATATAACAGGCAATGGAATAGTATCTAAAATACATATTTAAAAAATACATTAAATACATGTATTAAAAATACATACTTTATTTATTTATTTAAAAAACTCCTACAGATCAATAAGAAAAAGTTAAAACAACCAAAATTTTTTGGCAAAAGACTTAACAGAAAATACCAGAATTTATGCCAAGAGTCTCCTCAGTAATAGGGAAATGAAAATTAAAACAACAGTGAGGCACCATAGCATATCCTCACTCCGGCAAAAATTGAAGTTTGATAATATCAGGTATTGGTAAAGATATGGGGCTACTAGAATTTGGCACTGCTGATGGGAGTACAGACTATTTTCAACCATTTTAGACACATCTGGCACTAAGTTGAAGACATGTACACTCTATAACCTAGCAATTCCACTCCCAGGAATATTCCATGGAGGCATTCTTGCCCATATGTACCAAGAAACATACAAAACTGTTCATCACAGCAGCACCAGATGTAATAGCAAAAAACTGCCAACAACCCAAATGCCCACATGGAGTCAAGGAATAAATAAATCATGCCATATTCATGCAATAGGATACTTGCTGCCAATACCTAGGATCTGTGTGATCTTGGGAAAGTTACTTAACCTCCCTGTGCCTCAGTTTTCTCGTTAGTAAAATGAGGATCATACCAGTTATCAACTTCCTAGTGTCAATGCAAGGATTATTACCATTATTCAAGGCTCTTAGAACAGTGCCTGGAAGACAGAAAGCTCTCTCTGTAAACTCTGATGTTGTTAAAGATTCCTTGGTTCCTGTCGTTGAGAGAGTCCCTCCTGGCACCTGACCACACTTCAGTCTCTCCAATTCCCTTTAAACAATGTTCAGTTCAGTTCAGTTGGTCAGTGGGGTCCGACTCTTTGCGACCCCATGGAATGCAGCAGCCAGGCTTCCCTGTCTATCGCCAACTCCCGGAGTTTACTCAAACTCATGTCCATTGAGTCGGTGATGCCATCCAACCATCTCATCCTCTGTCGTCCTCTTTGCCTCCCGCCTTCAATCTTTCCCAGCCTCAGGGTCTTTTCCAATGAGTCAGCTCTTTGCATCAGGTGGCCAAAGTATTGGAGTTTCAGCTTCAGCATCAGTCTGTCCAATGAATATTCAGGACTGATCTCCTTTAGGATGGACTGGTTGGATCTCCTTGCAGTCCAAGGGACTCTCAAGAGTCTTCTCCAACACCACACTTCAAAAGCATCAATTCTTTGGTGCTCAGCTTTCTTTATAGTCCAACTCTCACATCCATACATGACTACTGGAAAAACCATAGCTTTGACTAGACAGACCTTTGTTGGTCAAGTAATGTCTCTGCTTTTTAATATGCTGTCTACGTTGGTCATAACTTTCCTGCCAAGGAGCAAGCGTCTTTTAATTTCATGGCTACAGTCACCATCTGCAATGATTTTGGAGCCCCCCCAAAATAGAGCAATGTTATGATCACTGATCTTTCCCACCTCCTTCCTCCCCTCGGACCCTATCCCACCTACTGCTCCTCTCCTGCAATGCTCCAGACTGCCTCTTGCCTCTGAGCTTCTGCATGTGCTCTGTCCTCTTCCTGAGATGTTCTTCCTATGTCTCAGCCTGCTGCACACCCACTTTCTTTGCCCAAACCCAGCTCCGACAGCACCCCTTTCTGCTCCACCCTACCTCCAAGCCTTCCCTCTCACCCCTCCCCAGGGAAGACTCAACTGTCCTCTGGGGATCTGGAACATGCCAGGCATGGCATGTTCTATCTGCATTTCAATTCTGGTTACTTTGTCTCCTCTCCCCTGAACTTTGAGATCCTGGAGGAGCACCCCTGTGTGCTGAACATAAAGTCCCATAAAAACCTAAATCCTGGACAGACCTAGAGATTGTCACACAGAGTGAAGTAAGTCAGAAACAGAAAAACACGTATCATATAATATATGGAATCCAGAAAAATGATACAGATGAACTTATTTGTAAAGCAGAAATAGAGACACAAAAGTAGAGATTAAAGTTATGGATACCAAGAGGGAAAGCACTGATGGGATGAACTGGGAGACTGGGTCTGACATACATACACTACTGTGAAAAAAAGAAATAACTGAGAACCTACTGCATAGCACAGGAAGCTCTGCTCAGTGCTTGGTGGTGACCTAAGTGGGAAGGAAATCTAAGAGAGGATGTACATATACGTATACCTGATTCACTCTGTACAGTAGAAACACAACATTGAAAAGAATTACACTCCAATAAAAATTAATTTAAAAGAATAAACAAACTGCATTCTCCCCCGGGAGGGAAAAACGTCTAAATCCTGTAGCTAGGCCTTTGGCAGCTGGGCTCAGGGCACAGAGTGGAACTGAACAGGCCGGGATTCAAACCCTGACTCCACCACTTACTTGCTGTGTGACCATGAGTGAGTCACTTAACTTTCCTGAATCCCAGTTTTCTTAATCAGCAAAATAAGCATATTAACACTGAATTTTCATGCTACTATGAGGATTAAACGTGAGGTGATGACCTATGTGAAGCTCCTAGTATATAGTAAGCACTTATAAGAGCTATTCTTCGGCTGTCCATCTGCTGGAGACATGTGCCTCCCTCACACACCTCCTGATACTCTGTAGCTGCAGACAGGGTACCTGAGTGTGAGAGCCTAAGGTGGGGCCAGAGGAGCTGTGTACCTCCTGAACTGTGACGGGTAGAGCAGGGGGCCCTGGCAGAGCTGCCTGTCCCACGCCTCCTGGTATCCCAGCCACAGAGTGGCTCCAGATCTCACTAACCACCCTGGGGGTCAAACCAACTTCTCCACCCTCCTCCAAGAATCTCAATCTCAAACCAAAAGAACACAACACAGCCAGCCTCTCACACCAGATTCCCAGTAGTTCTGGGGCCCAGCTGATCCCTGACATTTCATAGAGGAGGCAACTAAGATTCAGAGAAGAGATGTCTCTAAAGTCACTCAGTTGTAAGAAGCAGAGCCTGACCTTGAACCTGTCTATCTGCTCCTGATATGAGCCGAGCTGTCTCCAGGAGAAGGTGCCAGAGCCCTGAGAGGGGACCCAGACCAGCTGGGCACTACACCCACACCTGCCCACACCCTACTCAGCCTTGGCCTCAACCACCTGCCCATCCCTGTCGCAGCACAGCCTCCATTCTTCTCCTGCAGCTGGCACCAGTTGCCATGGCAACCGGTTGGTTGGGATGCTGTGGGATGAGGGACCATGTCGCAGAGTCAAGGATGGGACTCAAGCAGAGAGCAGCCGTGGGTTGCTTCCTGTCAAGACGGGCAGGCACCTGCCTCCACCACCAAACTCAAACACCCCCTCAAAACACTGCAGACCCAGGAATCCCAATTGTGGGCATCTGGCCCACATAGATAATCTGAAATGGGGAGAAGCCAGATGCACAGGGGTTCACCCTGGCAGTCCTTGGAGAAGGACAATGTATAGTCAACAACAGGTAACATTTCTGAGTATTTTTCTTGTACCAGGCACTGTGCTAAATGCCGAACACAGGACATGTCATCTCACCTGCCCCTTACCACTGCCCAATGAGTAAGTAATTTATTACCTCTATTTTACAGATGAGGAAATTATGCTTGGAAAGGTGAGGCCGCTTGCCTAGGTCACATTCAGACAGCAGCAAAGCCAGGCCTGAATGCCAATCTGTCAGCTTCTGAGCTTCATGCTCTTAACTACACGACAGTGACCAGAAATGAGAAAAGCAAGTCCCAGCCCACCCTCTGGTCCCAGCAGTGCCTGTAGACAGACATGATGCAGAGTTCAGGGAAAGCACAGATTTGCCAACTTGGAAACGTCTTCAAACTCTAAAGCATCTGAAAATCAAAGTAGAAGTCCCAGAACAATGAGGCACGGCATGAGCCTACTTATATATAAAAAGGTTCGATCAATATAAGATGTTCATATACGTATGCTGCTGCTGCTGCGTCGCTTTAGTCGTGTCCGACTCTGTGCGACCCCATAGACAGCAGCCAACCAGGCTCCTCCGTCCATGGGATTTTCAGGCAAAAGTACTGGAGTGGGGTGCCATTGCCTTCTCCATCACATATGTACAGAAGTTCATAAAAAAGAAGACTGGAAGAATGCTAACCATTAATATCAAACAAAGGGCAACTGGGTCAGGAGACACTAAAAGGGATTTCCTCATTCTATGTCAACAAATTCACTGTAGAAACAATTTTTAATACCTAAAAAATCAAGTTATAAATTTTGATCTGCATGATCCCATTTCTAGGCAAAGAAAAGATATATATGTACATGAAAAAGATGGAAGAAAGGCTATATACACCAAAATGTCAACAGGAGATAGCTCTGAATGTTGTTGGCATTATGGGGATTTTTATTTCTTCTTTAATTTCTATGATAAACATGTATTCATTTTTTAATTAAAAATGAACATTTTGAGTGATATTTACACAGATAATGTAATAGCATCTCTAATGTAATTATAGTATCAAATAGTGATAAATCACCACAGGCATTTATCACCACAGCTCATTGGTTCCTATCCTAGTTCAACTAATTTGCTTGTTTGACCTTGACATACTCACTTTACCTGTCCGAGCCTCAGTGTCTGCATCATTAAAATGGGTATATAGCAACAGCATCTTCTCTGTAAGGGTGTTAGGAGACTGAAGGTAAGTGCTTGGGAACAGTGCCCAGCATGTAGTAAGCATGCCAGGGGCCTTTACTACTGCAATGGTGGTGGGAATGCGCATAGCAGGAGTGCAGTAAGCGTTCTGGACAGCCTGCCTGGGTCTGCATACTGGCTCTGTCCTTTACCAGCTGTGAGACCCTGGGCCTGTAACCTCACCTCTCTGGGCTTCATGTGAAGACTAAATCAAAAGCACTCAGCACACAACACATATTCTATAGAGGTGATAAAAATTCAACTATGTGACTATGACATATAAAATAGATAACCAACAAGGAGCTACTATATAAAACAGGAAACTATACTCAATATTTTGTAATAACCTATAAGGGAAAAGAATCTGAAAAGAACATATATATACATATATATTCAGTTCAGTTCAGTCGTTCGGTCGTGTCCGACTCTTATATAATTGAATCACTATGCTGTACGTCTGAAACTAACATGATGCTTCAATTTTAAAAAAATTCAACTATGTCAGAAATATACATCAAACACAGCAATGCCATCTTCTGCCCTTGGTATATAAACATATTGACCATGATTATTTATATTAATAAAATGACAATTATTAGCATCAATAAAAGAACAATGGAAAAAGGGAAGCAGTGAATACAGGGAACATGGCTAGGGACTGACTCCCTTGCTGTGTGAGCTTGGAGAACTTTGTTAACTTCTCTTAGCCTCAGCTTCCCCTGGGAATACAGGGCTAATGCCTATCTCACAGGACTATTGTTACACTCAAGGAAAAGCACATTTAACATAAATAGGTTTACCTTGTGCCTTATGCTGTGCTAAGTACATTATTTCACATCATCATCTCATTTTTCCTCAAAACAATCCCATTAAAGTGGAACTAGAATTCCCTTTTCACACATGAGGAAACAGTTTAAAAAATATTCCAGGGCCACTCAACTAGGAAGTGGGCAGAGATAGGATTTGAACACAAGACTCACTGACACCAAAAGATAATGATGCCCTTCCCATCCCAACCTCTCAGAGTCAACTTACCAGTCTGGGGCCGCTTCCTGGGCTGGATTCTTCTGTTTGGTCCTGGTTGGAGCTGTCTGGCCATCTGTTAGTGCCCTGATCCTGGGCACCAGGCACTGGGTCCATTTTCAACTGTTTAGCACACTTGGAATTTCTCTGCCTCATGGATGGGCCTGAGCTAGCCTTGCTGGCTACAGGCTCCAGGAAGCTGGAGGGGGTGTCACCAAGTCCCTGCCCTGGCCTCCCCCCAGACACTGGTCGAGCCACGACCTCCAGCTCCTCCTGGTTGTGTGAAGCACCATGGCCATCACCATCACCAGGCCTCATGATGTGCTCAGCTTCTTGCTGTGCTGTGGAAGCCTTTCCAGACCCTCCCAGGCACAGCTCAGGGCTCTGGAGAGGATCCTGGGCAGCTAGCTGAAGTAACGGTCCTCCAGTGGGCACAGGGAAGCTCACAGGGTCACAGGGGCTGCCTGGTGGGGTCCCACCCCTTACAGTGGGCAAATATTCAAACTTCTCAATCCCTGAGTCACAGTCCACCCAACCTCCACCTGGGTGTCCAGGCCCAGACCCAGTGTCCTTGCAAGAGAGAGGACTGCACGGGCCTCCCAAGGACGCCATGTCAGCACCTTGCAGGGAGTCTCCCACAGCCTTGGGCTTGTCCCCACTCTGACCAAGCCATAAGAAGCTACCTTCCTGACCCTCCGAGGGGGTCTCAGACTTCCTACTTTTCTTTCTTGCCCCCACACACCCATTACAAAGATTCCTGGGACAACTTCCAGCTAAGACATCGTGCAGAATAATCTGGACCCTCTTGAGGCCCTGAGCCCTCCCCTGGGCAGGCTCTGTGGGCAGCTGACGGCGGAGCCTGGAGCTGGGCACTGAATTCCGGTTCTGTCCCACAGTTTGCAGCCCCAGGACCACTGGATGGGCCGTGGCCTCTGGGCTAGCCCCAGGAGCACCCACTGCCTGGGAGCTGGCACCTTGACAAGACTCTTCCCTGAGGACCCTCTTCCCACTGCCAGCACAAACGGGGTCCCCCGAGCTCTCTCCTGACAGGTCTGGTGCCAGGCCTGACATGGAGCTGGTTTCTTCCATGTCCTCCTGGAAAAGCCCAAGGCTGTTGAGGGGACTGAGAACGGGGTCCTCTGTTCTGGGACCCGCTGGAGCTGCCTCCTGAGACACGTCTCTTCGCCTCCAGGGGCCCAATACAGAAGGCAGGCCCTGTGAGGAGATAAGAGGGGGGTCTGACCTGCTGGCCCACTCAGGACACCAGGCCAATGGGAACCTCAGAGGCAGCCTCCCTTATAGGTGGCACCTCCAGGGCACCCAGGAACCACTGACATAAGCACCCCAGCGGGACACACTGCCCCAGGTGAGGGAGGGGAGGCCTGTCTTCAAACAGGGTTGAGCTACAGCCACCTTTTATAAAGTCTTCCCCTCTTCTGAGAGTTCACACATTTGCTTGTATGAGCTTTAAAGGCAACAGTTATCATTTATGAATTATGTACTTCTGTGCATTATTTCATTTCATGCTGGCAGCCACAGGCGAGGAAACTGATATCCAGTGGCTCGCCCAAGGCCACGCGCAGATAAAAAGTGGAAGACCCGGGATTCGGTCCCCGAAAAAAAGCCCAGCTCTAAATCACTCATGTTAATTGTCCATCACCCTCACATCGGGCCGCGCCTGACAGACATTCCCAATTACGTTCCCAGCCTGACCAGGCAGTCTCCCACCGCTCAGGGAACCCAGAACCCACCGACCCACTCGCTCTCACCTGGGGTCTGGGGTCTCTGGGCTCCCCTTCTCGGGGTTCGACACCCAGGTGTAAATGGGCTGAGATCACATGATGCCAAGAGCCCCCGAGGGCTGGGGGCGGAGTCTGTTGATACGCAAAGGGCGGGACCTCGGGCGTGCTGGCGTCGCTGCTCCGGCAGAGGGCGCCCTCTTCCACCCAAGGGCTTCCGGGAGGAAGTGCCTGACGAGAAAGGGCCTTGAATGCCTGCGTGAGAGTTTCATGTTGATCCTATTTCTGAAAGTACCTGAACCTCTAGAGGAATATCAGAATCAAATCTAGATTTTTTCCTCAATTACTTATTTTAATTATTGTTGTCTCAAATATAATTCATGTAGATGAACATGCAACACCCAACCCCAACAGAAAGTTTAGGAATTAAAACCTAAAAATGTCTTCTCACTTGCCCAGCTCTTGGGAACAACTTTCTTTCTTTTTTTATTCATGTGACTATGAATAATATACTCATACTTCCATTCCTTGGTTTATTAATGTCTTTGTTGTTCAGTCGCTCAGTTGTGTTCCTCTCTTTGCCACCCCATGGACTGCAGCTCGCCAGGCTAACAGTATCTATTGACTAACTGCTGTGTGATTTCATTACCAATCCTTCCTCTTTGCTCCTCCCAGTTTTTGTCTTTTATATTTATATGTTTTTTTGTTTTTCGACTAGTTGCTATTACAGTCGTCCCTTTGCCTGGGGAATTTGGTTCTCCAACTCTCAGGCACACCAGAATTCTGGAATCCTCAAGTCCCTTATACCAAATGGCATAGCCATTGTATGTAACCTATGTACATCCTCCCAAATACTTTGTCATCTCTAGACTGCTTATGATTCCTTGTACAGTGTAAATGCTGTATGAATATCTTGCATGTGCTTAAGAAATCCAAATTTTGCTTTTGGAGTCTTTCTTGAAATTTTTAAAAAAATATTTTCCATCTGGGACTTCCCTGGTGGTCCAGTGGCTAAGACTCCACACTCCCAATGCAGGGGGCCTGGGTTTGATCCCTAGTCAGGGAACTAGATCCCACATGCGATAATTAAGAGTTCCCAGGCTGCAACTAAAGATGGTGGATGCCGCAACTAAGACTCAGTGCAGCCAAATACATTTATGTATCTTTTTTAAAAGAAATGTTGCTGACTTTTTAAAATAATTAATTTATTCCTGGCTGCTCTGGGTCTTGATTGCACAGGTTCTCTCTAGTTGTCGTGTGTTAGTTGCTCACTCATGTCCAACTCTGCAAAACCATTGACTGTAACCTGCCAGTCAATCAATCATAATCCTCTGTCCATGGGATTCTCCAGGCAAGAACACTGAAGTGGGTTACCATTCCCTCCTCCAGGGGATCTTCCCCACCTAGGGATAGAACCCATGTCTCCTGCATTGGCAGGTGGATTCTTTACCACTGAGCCACCAGGGAAGCCCCATTTATAACATTATGACCATGTAAATACTTTCACTGCAGAACTAGAGATTTGACTGAGAGGTAGATGAAATTCCCCAGCATGAAACTTGTGCCATGTGAGACCATAAGAAGCTTCCACTCAATGGGATTACTACATTGTTAGAATTAATACATTTAAATATTGGGTTGACCAAAAAGTTCATATGATGTTATGAAAAAACCCAAACAAACTTTTTAGCCAATCCAATAAAGATGTTGGATGTTAAAAACATTATGTTGAATTTAGAAAGCAAGAAAATGTTAATGAAGGAAATTGAGTGCTGGGTATATGGAAACTCTCTGTACCAATCTTCATTTTTTCCCCCTCCAAATCTAAAACTCTTCTAGAAAATAAAATCTACTTTAAGAAAAAAAAAAAAGGAAGCTGTAGTGTGATCCATATTGAAAACTCTCATTATATGGCTGTCAAGGTCACAAATGAGGTTAAGAGGTGAGATTGGATGTTACCAATGACCACAATTACTGCTCTAAAGAAAAATTTTTGAAGATGACTTCCCACCGTGGAATGTCCTGGTCCTGATGGCAGAGACATGGACCAGGGCCATTAAGACCAAGTAGACTATTTTTCTGGCCCATTTAGATAATGAAAGTCTCCCACAATTGGACAAGGAAAGGAGAAGCAGAGGTATCACATGGCATAGAGGATAAAAGGGCAATGGTGACTGATACAAACAGTGCTATTTCAAGCCAAGGTTTCCATACTCTGTTACGGAAAAACCCGAACAAACTTTTTAGCCTATCCAATGTCTCAAAGACATGATGTTGAATTTAAAAAGCAAAAATATGTTAATGAGGGAAACCGAGTGCTGGGTATATGGTCTAAATCCTTAACCTATATTAATCCTATGTTTACCTCTTTTAATTTACCTTTAGTAAATTGGTTTAAAAACCCAGCAGGTCTCACTGTCTCCTGATATTCTAAATGTCTTGTCATACAAAATGATCAAGGTACAGTTTTGCCAGGTTTTGGCCCAATGCCCAATGAACTGTTTGCTGATTCCTCCACTGATTCATGACATCTCTGATGTATACCTTGTTCCCAATAATGCCTGGGTTTATTTCTGGATTCTTTCTTCTGTTCTAGTGATCAGGTTGTCTATTCCTAACTAATATGCCATTATTTTAATACTATGGTCTTATGATAACATCTTAATACCTCAGGGGCAAGTCCTATCCCCAGCTTGGTTCCTATTTTTCATAATTGTCTTAGCTGTCTGCATACCTTTATTCTTCCATATGAATGGTAGAACCATTTTTTCAAGTTCCCTGAAGAATTCTGTTTGGATTTATACTAAAATTTCATTGAATGTACAGATTGGGGGTATAACTGAGTATGTATAATACTGAGTCTTCTAACCTATAAATTTGATTTATTTCTCTCCATACTTTCAATTCAATTTTGTGATTTTTCTCCACCAAAATATTGTGCATTTTTATTAAGTTATTTTGTGCTCTGTAATCTTTGTTGCTCTTTTTTCATCTTACTTTTCCACTTGTTTATTACCAATGAAAAGGAAGACAGTTATATTTTGTGGACTGTGTATCCAGAAATTTTGCTGAACTCTCTCATTAATTGTAATATTTTTTCTATTGGTTTCTTATAATTATATGTAACTGTGTGATCATTAAGTCTGAAAATAATGACAATTTCATCTTGTATTGCATTAGAGTTATAGTTCCCTTTTTTATTTGATATCTTTTATTTAGACTGCATTTTCATTATATGTCATATTTCTTTTTCTAATCTTCCTGCATTGTGTAGCATTTGTAGTGCCATTTTGAATAGATGCATGGGAATTTTTTTTCTTTACTTAAATGGTAAATTTCTAAAGTTTCACAATTTTTGCTGTAGACTTTTGGTAGGTAATATATATTACATTAAGGAAATTCCCTTCTGTTATTATTACTAAATACTGTTTTCACTAATGAGGCAAATTTTATTGTATGTTTGCTCCACATCTTTTGATACCTTTCTACCTAAAACAATGCAATAAAATGCATTGATAACATTTTCTAATGTTGAACCATCTTTGCATTACTAATACAGTCCTTAGCTAAGTATGATTTAAAAAAAAAAAAAACACCACCACATTTGATTTAATACAGTTCAGCAGGGTTTTTGCATCTATGTTTATAAGAAAAATAGGTTAAAGATTTATTTTCTTATTCTGCCTTCTCTAGTTTTAGGGTCAAGTTTGTACTAGTCTTATAATATGAATCAGGTAGATTTCCTTTTTTATATAGTATCTGTAACATTGTATGAAGATTTTCTACTCCTTATAACATTTGGTGAAATTCACTGGAAAATTATATGGTGCCACTGGCCAATGAGACATTTTACTACTAGCTTGATTTATTAAATGACTATTGATCTATTCAGTTCTTTTTCTTTTTGAACCAATTTTAGTAGTTTATGTTTTATGTCTATCTTATCTAGATTTTCAAATTTATTTATTTTTACATGTGCTCCCCATCCAGAACCCCCCTCCCACCTCCCTCCCCATCCCATCCCTCTGGGTCATCCCAGTGCACCATCCCTGAGCACCCTGTCTCATGCATCAAACCTGGACCAGCAATTTGCTTCACATATGATAATATACACATTTCAACACTACCCTCTGAAATCATCCCACCCTCGCCTTCTCCCACAGAGTCCAAAAGACTGTTCTTTACATCTGTGTCTCTTTTGCTGTCTCACATATAGGGTCATCATTCCCATATTTCTAAATTCCATATATATGCATTAATATACTGTATTGGTGTTTTTCTTTCTGGCTTACTTCACTCTGTATAATAGGCTCCAGTTTCATCCACCTCATTAGAACTGATTCAAATGTATTCTTTTTAATGGCTGAGTAATACTCCATTGTGTTTATGTACCACAGCTTTCTTATCCATTCGTCTGCCAATGGACATCTAGGTTGCTTCCATGTCCTGGCTGTTGTAAACAGTGCTGTGATGAATATTGGGGTACATGTGTCTCTTTCAATTCTGGTTTCCTCGGTGTGTATGCCCAGTAGTGGGATTGCTGAGTCGTATGGCAGTTCTATTTCCAGTTTTTTAAGGAATCTCCACACTGTTCTGCATAGTGGCTGTACTAGTTTGCATTCCCACCAATAGTGTAAGAGGGTTCCTTTTTCTTTGCACCCTCTCCAGCATTTATTGTTTGTAGACTTTTTGATAGCAGCCTAGGTCTTCAAAGTTGTTCATAGTACGGCACAAAGTTGTTCATAGTATTCCCATGAGTCAAAAAAAATCTCTGTTGTATCAGAGTTATCATCCACTTTTCATTCCTAATACTGTTTATTTGTGCTTTTTCTCTTTCTCTCTCTCCTGATCAGTCTTTCTATGTTTTGTTTTGTTTAATAATTAGATTTTTGTTTATTTTCTCTGGGCTTTTGTTTTGTTTTTGCCATTGTATTTTCTATTTCATTACCTTCTGCTCTTTCTCTCATTATGTAATTTCTTCTGCTTCCTTTGGCTTACTATTGTTCTTTTAATTCCTTCTCTTTTTATGACTTAAAAAAAAATATTTGTGTATTTGGCTGCACCAGGTCGTAGTTTCGGCACGTAGGATCTTTTGTTTGCAGTGTGTGAGATCTTGTTCCCTGACCAAGGATTAAACCCAGGCCTTCTACACTGGGAGCATGGAGTCTTAGTCACTGGACCAACAGCGAAGTCTCCTTTTAATTCCTTCTTAACCTGAAACTTCAGTCATTTTTTTTTCTTGTTTTTTAAAAAATTATTTATTTTTAATTGGAAGATAATTGCTTTAAAACGTTATGTGAGTTTCTGTCATTACATCAACATGAATCAGCCATAGGTATACACATGTCCCCTCCCTCCTGAACCTCTCCCTAAACCCCATTCCATCCCGACCCTCTAGGTTGCCACACAGCACCAGGTTGAGCTCCCTGCGTCACAGGACAAATTCCCACCGGCTATCTATTTTACATAAGGTAATATGTTTCAATGCTACTCTCTCAATCCATTCCACTCTCTCCTTCCCTCACTGAGTCCACAAGTTTGTTCTCTGTGTCTGTGTCTCTATTGCTGCTCTGCAAATAGTTTCATCAGCACCATTTTTCTAGATTCCATATATATTCGTTAGTATATGATGTTTGTTTTTCTCTTTCTGTGTAACTTCACTCTGTGTATCAGACTCTAGGTTCATCCGCCTTAGTAGAACTGACTCAAATTCGTACCTTTTATGGCAGGGTGATATTCCATTGTATATGTGTACCACAACTTCTTTATCCATTCATCTGTCGATGGACGTCTAAGTTGCTTCTATGTCCTGGCTCTTATCCATGTTAGGGATCTAGGTTGCCCGTTCCTGTATCAAAACCTAATGCCCAATGATCAGAAGTAAAGTTGAGGTGGTCATGCTGACTGTGTATTTTAATTGTACGTCTGCATCTGGCAGCAGGCTTTAAGTCAGAATCTTCAGAACAGGTAAATGTTGATGTTTATCACTAAAGCCCATCTTTGCTCCCAAGTGTTTGTGCCAACTTACACTCCCACCAGTCATTAGGAGAAACCCCCTAATGACTCTGCATCCTAATAGGTGCTATTTTTTCACTTCTTAATGACCACTTTCTTTTTAATTTAATTTTATTTTATTGAAGTGTAGTTGATTTGCATTGTTGTGTTTATTTCTGCTGTATAGCAAAGTGACTCAGTTATACATATATATAATACATTGTTTTTTAATATTCTTTTCCATTATAGCTTATCAAAGGACATTGAGTATAGTTCCCTGTGCTATACAGTAGCACCTTGCTTTTTATTCATTCTGTATGTAACAGTTTGCTTCTGCTAAGCCAAGCTCCCAGTGCATCCGCCCTCCACTCTCCTCTCGGCAACCACAAGTCTGCTCTCTATGTCTATGAGGCTATTTCTGTCTCATAGATAGGTTCATTTCCATTTTTGACCACTTTCTAATTCTTAGTACCCTGCCTCTCACTCACTTTCTCTCTCTCCTTCTTCTTCTTTCTTTCCTGCAATACATATGTGTTTGGGGCATATATTTCTTTTCCATTTTAAAAGAAAAACAAATCTTTTGTTTTTTCAAGGAGTAGTTTGTTGAGAGTGTCATTTGCTACAGAAGGGCCTGGAAATATATATATATATTTTTTTTTTTTTCTTTTTTTGACCAACCTACATGTAGGATCTTAGTCCCAACTAGTAATTAAACCCATGCCCCCTCCATTGGGATCACAGAGTCTTAACCACTGGACCACCAGGGAAGTCCAAACCTGGAAATATAAAGACTAAATAAGAAAGGGCCCATCATATTACACATGTGGAATCTGAAGTATGATACAAATGAACTTATTTATGAAACAGACTCACACACAGAGAAAACAAACATGGTTATCAAAGGGAAAGAGGGTGGCGGGGGGTAAATCAGGAGTTTGGGATTAGCAGATACAAACTACTATACATAAAATAAAGAGACAACAAGGCAGTACTGTATAGCACAGGGGAATACATTCAATTTCCTGTAAAAAGCCATAATGAAAAAGAACAAGAAAGAGCCTAACATGGAGCCCAGGGGCATTGGTGGCTCTAGCATGGGAATGACTCTGTCATAGAAGGGAATGAAGCAGGAGGTTTGCTAGCAAAAGGAAGGGGAGGACTGCAAGGTCAAGGGGAGAGGACTTCCAGGAAAATGAGCATTGAGTTTATGGCCGAAGGAGCCAGGGAAGAGGGGATGATGGAGACACAGGAGCAAGGAGCTAGCTCAGTGTTGAGAGCATATGGGCATTACAGCTCTCTCCTTTTGTGCAAAGAGCACTCACTTTAGAGCTGGACAGACATAGGTTCAAATCCCAGGGCTGCCATTTGAAAGGGTGGCAACACGCTTAGCAGAGTGGTGTGAGAATCACGGAGCACCTAAACCAGTAGCCACTCAGTGCTCGGTGCTTCTTTCCCTCCCTTCCTTCTCCCCAAATGTCTGAGGCCCAGACTAGATTTGGAAGCTGGGGGGTGACCCTCGGCTGAGTGGGCTGCAGGGCCAGAAATTTCCTGCATCCGAGGAAGGAAGCGGGATGGGGAGAGCTAGGGCCTAGAGCCTAGCGGGGGAGAAGCAAAGGGGTTCCTGAGAACCAGGGAGAGGCAGCGTGCTGATGGGGGAGACCTTGGTGCTGTATGTATGGCAGGGAAACTGCCACTGATTGAGGGCTTGGGGGCTGGGCCTTCCTGGCTGGGCACCAGCCAAGTGAGTGGATGTGGAACCCCAGCACAAAGGGCTTTGTCTTCCTGGCCCAAGAGGTGCCATCTCCGCTCCCAGCCTGCAGCCAGCCGGCGTGGCCCAAGCTGGCTTCCTGCCCCACCTGCCCCTCCTCCTGCATCTCCAACTCCGTGTCCTGAGGTCCATCCACCAAGTCCTCCCAGCCAGAAACCTAGAAGTCAACCCTACCTCTCATCAGCCATAAGGTCTGCCAGCCCCACCTCTCCCTTTGCTTCTCCTAGCAGTTCCAGGGCTGGGGACCTTCCCCAGGCACCAGGCAGCTCTCCCCTGGCAGGATTCCCTTCAGTCAATTACTTGACAGGCTGGGCTTTGACTGTCCCATACACCTCTGGCCACCACACCAGAGGCCACTACAGATTCAACTAGGGGGAAGGTCTCAGTCTTGACTCCCTGAGATGGACTGATTTTTGTCAATTGGCTTCTCCAGCTGCTGGGGAGGGGCAGAGAGGACAAAGTTTCTTTTCCATGGATACCTTTGTGCATTTTCTTCAATTCTGGCTTCTCAATCTGAAGGACCCAGGGAAAGAGGGGAGGCAAACCCGTGATGGGAGAACAGACGTCCCTGGGAACTAAGCTTCCCCAGAGGCACACCCTGCATGGCTTCCACCAGCCGGCAGCAGCAGAAGTCAGTGGGGCGGCTCACTCAGAGGTCACCGTGCCGTCCCCTCCAATGAACCTGGCCTGCACGGGCCTCTGGGTCACCATCACTCCACCTCCTCCCAGCTTCCTCGATTTGCTGAAGGACGAGTTGTGGACTCAAGAACTGGAAAACCAGAAGCAAACCCTTTGGGCCCCAGGCAAAAGACTCTGGAACACAAGGCATCAGTTCTGTGTCCTGAGGCGCGGAGTCATCTGAGGACAGGCACCACGGGACTTTGCTGAGGCTGCCAGCTGCTGGGACCCCAGCCCCTGGGACCTCCTCTCTGACTCAAGGTCATGCCCTGGACACTGTGAACTCTGCAATCCTGGTCAAGGTTGCTGGGCACTGCCGGACCTCTGACTGAGCCCTCCTAAGATGCTCCTGAACCTGGCTGCCCCTGTAAGTTCCAGGCCGAGGCCGAAGGTTCTGGATTTCCTGTGCCTCTGAGCTCCTAGCAGCGGAGGCAATCGCTGGTCAGACGCTCCAAGGCTCCTGATCCCCAGCCTGCAGGGTCGTGGACAGACGCAGCCAATGATAAACCAGAGCCATGGCCGCTCAGGTGGACATGCTTGTGTTTATGCAAAGCTACTGGCACCTTGCCCAAGGCTGCTGATGCACACACATCGTATCAACGTGACTGCTTATCACTGTCGACCTTCGTCACCTGGCTGAGGTCGCATTTGTCAAGTTTCTCCACTGGCAAGGTTTCTCTGCGCCTCCCCCGCCCCCCCGCCCCACCCCCTGTACTCTTAGGAAGGCAGCCACCGTGTGCAACCCACACGTAAATAGTGGGGAATTATGCTCCATTCCTTGAGGGCAGAATGTCTACGTAAATTGTTTGGAATTCTGCATGGGAGGTTTTTCTCTCCTTAATCATTTATTTATATCATTTATTCAATCATGTATTTGTAATCAGTAAGAACTCATGGGTATTTATTGTGTGCTCTGGGTTGTAATCCAATGCTACTTTATTTTCTTTTGTTGCTCAAACTGTTCCCGTTTTGGTCACTGGGAGCTCTTTCAATTGGCTCCCGTGTCCCTTTGACATTTGACACACCCCCATTATTGTGTGTGTGTCAGGGGGCAGGTATATTTTCTACCTCCTTGGAGACTTTTGATGTCAGTTATCAGATGCAGCTGAAACTCAGAATGATCCCGCCCCCCTTTTTCACTGGCCCCAGCCACTTGCTACTGCGCCTCTGACTGTAGGAGACCTCAGAGTTGCTGGACAAACTGAACTTGGGACCCTGCCCTTTCCTGCCTCCCCAGTCACTGCCCTGCAGAAACAATGCCCTTTCCCCTGGCTGAGTCTGTCTGCCAGTTTCGGCCCCAGAAAAGCTTGGTGACCATAGTGACATAATTGCTTTCCTCAGTGTGTGTTAATAAACATATTTAAAGAACAAAACAAAATAAAAATTCTGCTTCCCTATGATCTTTGCAACCTACCTTATCATCTTCATTCCTGAATGTCAGATAAATGTTCTTTTGCTGGAAACTGTTTTTATGACCTGCCCTCCCATCTGGTCACAGTAGCCATCAAGGTCTTTGGAATCAACCAGACTCAGATTTCAATCCAAGTGGCCCTGAGCAGTCACTTGACCTCTCAATGCATCAGTTTTCTCATTTGTAAAAGAGAGATAATAATAGCCTCCAAATAGCTACCACCGAATGAGCCCCTGATCCATGAATTAGGTGGTAACTCACGAAATGCATTTAATACTCCTAATATACATAGAAAGTGCTCAGTAAATGGAAGCTATTCCCACTGTTACTAGTGGGAATCTTCCTTTGTCTCCCTCTCCCCGTCTCTCCCTCAAATCCGTCGTCTACTCTACAGCTCAGACATGGCCGTATCAGTCTTCCACTCACAATCTTTCCAGAAACCAGAATTCCAGAACCACTCACTATCCCGGGATTGACAATCTTCCGGAATCTTGTGCTGCTCAAGGACCTGGCCTCATCTTCCTTGTCAACCTAAATCCCACCAGACTCTTAACTGTTCCCCAAACAGGCCTTGCACTTCAAACGTCCTTGCCTTTGCCTGTGTTGTTCCCTCTGCCCATAATGCTCTTCCAGGCTGTCTTATCTGGAGGCTGCCAGGTTGGAAAGAGTGTGGACTTAGAGTCCCACAAAACTACGTGTGATCTTCATTTGGACCCTGGCTCTGTAGCTTATCAGCCATGTAGCCTCGAGCAAATTCTCTAACCTCCCTGAGTCTCATTTCCCTTACTCATAAAATGATGATAAAAATATAGTCATTTCATAGGAATGTTATAAAGATTTCCGTAGATAATCTACATGAAGCATTTTGCATAATGGCCAGCACACACAAAATGCTTAATAAATGGTCCCTGTCTCTCTTCTAACTAAAATCAGGCAGCCAGGAGTTGCCTGCTCTGCTGTTCTCTGTTTATTGATGGATTCAAAACTAAAAATAGAACTGCAGCCTTGGGGAGTAGGTCCTTCCAGAGCTGGGAATTGATGCTCTTGGTACCACGGATGGAGAAGGAGCCTGCCTTTCCCTCTGGGGGCTACTCAGAGAAACACAAATCTTAGTGCCTCCGGCCTTTCTCCATTATTTCCAGGGCAGGCCTGTGGAGGCTGGACGAGCCCAGGCTGACAAGCTCTCCTAGCAGAGGGCTCTGCGGTCCCACAAGCTGGCTTCTAATTCCAGCCTTGCCATTCACGGGCTCTGTAACCTTGGGATGACAACTTGCTGTCTCTAAGAATCATTGTTACTGTTAGCCCGGGAAACTGACAATGGTAATAACCTAGTTTGTAAAAACAAATGGGCTTCCCTGGGGGCTCACATGGTAAAGAATCTGCCTGCAGTGTGGGAGACCTGGGTTCGATCCCTGGTTTGGGAAGATCCGCGGAGAAGGGCATGGCAACCCACTCTAGTATTCTTGCCTGGAGAATCCCCATAGACAGAGGAGCCTGGCGGGCTACAGTCCATGGGGTCTGTAAAAACAAACAGCTTACCACACACAGAGGCCTTGAAGCCAATGACTGCCAGCTCTAGGACTTTGTGTAATGACTCCCCTGTCTGAGACTCAGTTTCCGTATCTCTGAGATAGGCACAGTAGTTTTGACCCTCCAAGGCTTGTCATGTGGGTCTAGAGAAGCCAGGGACAGCAGCTGCTGACAGCAGTGGCACCTGATGGGAACCTGAGTTATCCAGTGGTGCGTTTTCCCCCCTGAGAGTTGTAAGGAGCTGAGACAGAAATTTATTTGAGCTGTTTGTAGCTATTGATCCACCAGCCTTGGAAAATGCAAAGAAATGGATCCAACAGAAAAACACCTGTCTTTTGCTGCTAACAGGCAAGCCCTGCCAGTGAAGGGACCACTTGTGTGTGATCGACTTCCCCTGCTGTCAGTTCATGCTCCAGGCGAGTTGTCTTGTCTCCCAGAACAACATGCTGACTTAACGAAAGCAGATCCTGAATTGCAGACAGGAGCCCCCATTTTCCCTTCTGTAGTAGTAGTCTTGTTTTGGTATTGTTTTGTTTATTCATTTATTTTTTATTTTGGCTGCGCCAAGTCTTCGTTGAGGCACACAGGATCTTCAGTCTTCATTTTGGCATACAGGATCTTTAGTTGTGACACGTGGGATCTAGTGCCCTGACCAAGGTTCGAACCTGGGGCCCCTGCATTGGGAGAGCAGAATCTTAGCCTCTGGACCACCAGGGAAGTCCCTGCAGTGGTCCTCCTAATAGTGAGGTCAAGGACATGCCTCCGGCTTCCAGGGGCACTGAGCCTGCGTTCTTTGATTGATTGATTGATTATTTTTGGCTGTGCTAGGTCTTTGTTTTTGCTCACAGGCTTTCTCTAGTTGCGGTGCACGTGAGCCCTCCTTCTTCACAAAGACACAGACGTACGGGACTTGGATGGCCCACAACCTCCAGGCCATTCATACATACTGGGTTGTTTCTGCCCTTCTTCCCTTTCTGGGACGGTCCAGTCAGGCTGTAGCCCCTCCCTTATTTCTGACCATGGGATAGATACAGAATCTCACGACGATAACATTAACGAAAATACACAATCCCATCACCTAGCAGTCCTCGGGGCAGGAGGATAGTGCAGAGATTGCTGCAAGAGATCAAGAGCCCAGGGCCAGGGCACCACATGCAAAGGTTTTCCTCCCAGCCACCTGCAATCTTTGCACCTGAAAGGAAAGGAAATTGTGTTCTTCTTCACAAATGAGGAGACTAGATGGTCTTCTCAGGCCAGCAACCCAGGAGGACTGGTCCCACAAGGCAGGGGCACTGACCCTGCAGCTTCTAGGATGAGATGCTGCCTCTGGATCCTCACTCTCCTGCGTTCAGATCTCAGCTCCACCACTGGGGAACTCTGGGCAAACCCCTTGGTTTTCCTGGTGTGTGTATTTATTTGTTTGTCTGCATATTCACAGTACTCTTGCCTGAAGACGATGGGGTCCACTCTGGCCAATTTAAGTGGAAAGAGAATTTAATTAGGGATGTTAGGCTCATTGGACGATGGAGAACTCAGCTCTAGATCCAGCTCAGGAGCATCTCCAAGAAGCACACAGCAGAACTGAACTGATGGGGGAACTGCTGTTGCCATCACAAACCCAGAGATCAGTCCTGCCTTGGCCACCATCCAGGCCAGCAAAAGGTGTGCTCCACACATAGCTGCTCCCACACAGCCTATCTTCTGGTTGATATCTCAGGAGGATGAGTGTGATTGGAGGAAAGTAGATCACATGCCTATACCCTACAAGGAGAGATGACTTCTGCTTTGGGAAGGAGAAACTTAAGATATAAAGGCTAGTCAATATGCAGAAAAGAATTGTTTTTAACTGTTAGCCAGTAATGAATGATAAACATTCAGTACACCCTTCTTGTCTGTTTCCCCCTACCTTGAACAAAAGCTCTGTGAAGCAGGTATTATCTTGAACGTCTTGCTTTTTTTCTTAAATTTAATGTATTTATTTTTAATTGAAGGATAATTGCTTTGCAGTATTGCATTGATTTCTAGCAAACATCAACATGAATCAGCCATACGTTTACCCACGTCCCCTCTCACTCGAACATCCCTCCCACCTCCCCCCGATCCCACCCCTCTAGGTGGTTACCGAGGCCCAGTTTGAGTTCCCTGAATGTCTTGTTCACCTCTGTATCTCTAACACCTAACATGGAGCCTGTGAGGAATACACAGACTAAAGAAAGTGTGGGCAATGAAAGAACACCTGTGCTTTGAGGCTACTGGCCAGATTACAGTCTCTGGTTGGGGGAGGGGTACAGCTTCATGCTTTTGGAAAGCTACTCCTTTTCTTTTTAAAAAATAATGTCACTTATTTATTTTTGCCTGTGCCATGTCTTCGTCGCTGCACAGGTTTTTCTCTAGTTACAGTGCAAATGTTTCTTGTTGCTATGGCTTCTCTTGTTGTAAAGCATGGGCTCTAGGTGCTCAGGCTTCAGTAGTTGCGGCCTCCAGACAGATTCTTCACGGGTGAGCCACCAGGGAAGCCCCAAAGCTGCTCCTTCTTTGTGGAATACCCATTCCTCCCATCCATGGGATTTCCCAGGCAAGAGTACTGGAGTGGGTTGCCATTGCCTTCTCCGTAGCAGCTTAGCAGCATTCCTCCCCAGCCCCTGACCTGATGGTGAAGGTGTCTTCATCTCTCATTTCCCAGTTTTGTCTCACCTCCTTCTGGAGGCCTTCCTTGATTTACAGCCCCATCCCTTACCACTGCCATTATCACCACTGCCACCACCCTGGGGATGCCCTGGGGTAGTGGTCAAGAAGGCAAGCTTTACAGCCTGGCTGGCTGATTTCAAATACTGGCTTCAGCTCTTACTAGCTGCTGGAACTCGTTCTGAGGATCATTTTCCTCATCTATAAAAAGGGGTAATAATAGTTTTTAAGTCTCAGAGTTGTTGTGCTGCTTCAATGAGACAGTGAAAGCAAATTCTCAGAACAGGGCCTGTTGCAGAGAAACGACTCAGACCACTGCTGATGCTGGAGCTGGCGCAACCCTTTCTGTTCATGATGAGGTAGCATCTTGATTGTGTTCATGTCTGTAACATCAACTTAACTGAGACCTTATGGAGATCAAGAACTGGGAGGACTTTTCCTCCCTTGCCCCATACCTTTCCATGTGGTTCATCTACCATGTGGTGTTTGTTAGGTAACTGATGAACTCAACCAAAGAAATGACAAACGCAAAGGAGGCTTTCCTGGTGATCCAGTGGTTAAGAATCCACCTTGCAGTGCAGGGGATGCCAGTTTGATCCCTGGTCCCAGAAGATTCCACATGCCACAGGGCAGCTAAGTCTGTGTGCCACAACTACTGAGCCCATGTGCCACCGTTTCTGCAGCCAGTGCGCCCAGAGCCCGTGCTCTGCAAGAGAAGCCGCCGAATGAGAACCCAAGTGCCGCAATCAGAGAGTAGCCTCCCATTCTCCACAACTAGAGAAAGCCTGTGAGCGGCAGTAAGACCCAGTGCAGCCAAAAATAACATAAATAAAGATCTTTTAAAAAACACAAAAACTGATAGATGAAACACTAAGTTTTTCTATTAGAAAACAACTGAAATGAAACTGAACCCAGGGAGCGGGGAAAACGGCAAATGGTTAGTGCCTTCATTATGTAAAGATTTCGTACACGGCGATAAAAAATATCGGAGTAGCTAAGAGAGATCTGTACAAAGGTCATGAGCAGGCAATTCAGGTGAGGGAATAGAAGAGTAAGTAAACATGGAAGAATATTCAACCTTCTGCAGGAGAAATAAAAATGAGATGCCAATGAAAGCAACAATAATACAGAATACAGAATTCTATGTGGAATTATTTAAACATTGAAAAATGTCCAAATAGTGGGAAAATGGTTACATAAATAATGACACATTGATTCAATGGCACATTCACCATGAAATAATCATGAAAACGTTGAAACAAGTGCTTAGGATACAGTAAGTTTACAAGCAGAGTGCAAAATTAAATTTCAAGCATGATCACAAGTGCAAAATGTTCATATGGACTTGATGAAAGCTTGGCAGAAGCTTTCTGAAAATTTAAAGAAAATGAAAACCGTTGCCTTCATAGAAAAAAAAAAAAAAAGAGACTTTACTGAGTATCCACCAGGCCCCAGACACTATGCCTAAGGAATCCCACAAACCTGATCTCACTTACTTCCCCATCTGTCCTCAAATAATCCCCATAAGGAAGGTGTTCTTCCCCTTTAGTTTAGGCAGCTAAGGCAGAGAGAGGGCCAATAGCCTGCCCAAGGTGGCACAGCCAGGAATCTGCAGGCTGCCAAGCCTGGTGTGCTGGACTCCAAGCCCAGGCCTCTTTCCAGCACATCAGATGTGTAAGATGGATGGGGTCCAGTGGCTTCTCTTTCTTTTTAAACATTGCCTTTAGTGCTGTTTAAATGTCATGTGTGCAATCAAAACACAATTAAAAGAACAACCGAAGCTGTCTCAGGCAGCTTAGCCCTGGTCCCTCCGAGAGTTCTGTGGACCAGTGCCCCACCCTGCTACTGGCTGATGCCCATGGTTTTGCCCAAACAATATCAGGAAAAAAACCTTGCTGAATCTTCTGTCCCTCTTCATTGGATTAAAAACCCCTGGGAGGCACCTGGCCTTTCCTCACTAAGACCTTCCTTCCCACCCAAGGTATCCCAGGAACTCTGGCTACCCCTGCAATGGGGATCCCATTATTAATGTCAGAATTTCAAAAGGCCAAATGGGAATTGTGCTTTCACCATGAACAAAGCCTCATGGGCTACTGAAATGTCCGTGTCACTGCTTGAACGGTATTAGGGCAACATGGGGGAAGATAACGGAGTGTCCTGACTCCGAGCACCAGGAGGACAGGTGCTGAGCACTGGAGACTTGACAGGGTTGTGGAACACCAGCTGGGGAAGTCAGGGAGAGCTCCCTGGGGAGGTGACTTTTTCAGTTGAGAATTGGAAGATACGTAAGAGTCATCCAGGTAAAGAGCAGAGGAAAGGCAAAGAAGGATGATTCAAAGTCTTGAAGAAGGAAAGATGCTGGGCTTTCAAGGAAATGAAACCAAAGAGTTCACTGTGGACAGAGTGAAGAACAATGAAAATGAAGCCAGAGAGGTTAACAAAGGCTGATCCTGTGAATCCTGTAGGCTCAGCAGCCAATCACTGTAGAGGAGAGAAGTGAGGTTATCCATGATGCAGTTGGAATGTCCTATTTGAAAAAGTTGGTCCTTCCCCACTTCTCCTGCCAAAAAACAACAAGAAGGGGAAAAATGAGGCAAAGGCCATCGTTGAGGAAACCAGGAGAAATCAGAAATGGAAGCAGGTAAAAGCAAAGAAGCTCAGAACGGAGCTTCAGGGGGAAGTAGCGAATTCAGTTTTCAGAG
Organism: Bos grunniens; assembly: GCF_055505025.1. Taxonomy (NCBI): domain Eukaryota; kingdom Metazoa; phylum Chordata; class Mammalia; order Artiodactyla; family Bovidae; genus Bos; species Bos grunniens. Next base: position 15,156,986 of record NC_141166.1, read on the forward strand.
TGAGATGGTAACAGAAGGAAATAAGCTGTCAGGGTTTAGGGAAACTATTGGATTGCCCCCAAAGTTCATCTGAGTTTTTTCATATCTTGTGAATGAACTTTTTGGCCAACCCCATACAGTGTCACAGAAATGAAAGTCAAGGGGAAAGTAGCACAAAAGAGAACAGGCTTTGCTGAAACATGGTAAGGGACAGAGGGAAAAGAAATTAGCAAAGTGAGGAAACGGAAATGAAAAGGCTTTTTTTTTTTAAGTTTAACTGATGAAATAAAATGACAAAGAAAAGCCATGTGTACATAACAGAAGTAAACCAAAATAATGGCATCAAACAATATTATTACAAGATACAGTTCAAGAACATATTTTAGGGGGAAAAGAGACATTGAAAAATTAATGAGACCCATGAAAACTGACTCAAAATGATCCATACTAAATATATTCTGAGAAAGTGGTGGGATTTCCAAAGTTCAGAAAGAACCCTTTGGGCAACTCTGTGAAAGGGAACGAATCACTTACAAGGTGGGGAAATAAGGCTGGCCTCTGACTCGGTGGCAGAATCCAGTGTTGGAATTCAATAGAGCACCTCCTACAACGCCAGCAAGGAGAGAAAGTGTGACTCAGGAATTTTCTTTTCAGCTCAAGTGTTGAGCCAGTATAAAGGCAGAAGACAACATTTTTGAACACATGTGGGAGTTTGGAGGCTGAAGCAAAGCCGTCTAGATTTGTTGGAAGAATGGGACTTTTTTTTCCTTTTGGTGATCCAGAATCTTGGGGGTCCTTTATGTGTTTGTACAGGCTTCCCGGGTGGCGCTAGTGGTAAAGAACCTGCCTGCCAATGTAGGAGACCTAAGAGACGCTGGTTCGATCCCTGGGTTGGGAAGATCCTCTGGAGGCAGCCCACTCCAGTACTCTTGCTTGGAGAATCTTCCATGGGCAGAGGAGCCTGGCGGGCTACAGTCCATAGGGTCAGGTCACAAAGAGTTGGACGCAACTGAGGTGACTCAGCACACGTGTGTTTGTGCAACAGATACTTAAAGATTCTTGTATGTGTTGGGGCCTGTGCCTCAGAGTCTTATGCATGTAAGACTTATGCATAAAAGAGTCTGATGTTAAGTGCTAGAGAGGGTGGGAGGAGAGCCTCCTTGGAGAAGTGAGCTGGCCTTGGAAAGATGAGTGGGAGTACATAAAAGGGAAGGTGTCCCAGACAGAGGGAAGATCATTATGCAAAGGCAGGCAGGCATAAAGGCACAGAAAAAACATTCTAAATTATAATTCAAGATGCCATCAAGGGTGTGTTCTAGGATGTTCAGGCATTTGGAATGAGTGTGTGAACTCTGAAGATTTAAGATTGGGAAAGGGTAAGAGGCCTTTAACACTGGGCTTTAAAAAAAAAAAAAACTTTACTGCCGTAGGCAATGTGGAGTCCTGGGGTGGTTGAAACATGAAAACCATTGTTTAGTTGCAAGAAGAAAGATCAGAAGTTCTGTGAGGACTCAGATTTCACCATTCCCACAGTTTCTTAAGCTAGTGTTCATACTGGATGGAGCACATTCTATCTCTTCTAAAGTCAGGAACAAGGCAACATTGCCCACTATTACTGCTTTTGTTCCGTGTTTCATTGGAAGTTCTGCCCAGTACAGAAAGAAGAAAAATAAAAACTTAAGGATTACTGTAAACATCTGAATACTGTTCAAGCACAAGGAATGTGCTTGCATATTTCCTTATTTTGCATCTTTATCTTTTTCCTGGAGTTTTAAAATATCTCTCCTTTGTTCTTGCCCTTATTATTAAGAATTTCCCAACAACTAGGTAAGATTGGTCTTCTTATCCCCATTTTTGAGATGGAGAAGGAGGGGTTGGCAAAGTCCACAGTCGATATGCAGTGGAGCTAGGGTTCTTCTCTATCTTAGTGGGATGACTCTATCAACTCCCAGGCTGGCTGTACTCAGAGATAAAAGACGTGCTGGGGAGACAGTGATGTAGTCAGGGTATGACTCAGTTATTTGAACTTCACAGAGTTCACAAAGAGGAGGATGGTTGCAGGACATTCCAAAAGGCACCTGATTAGTGAAGATTCTATGAAAAGACGGATGGAAAGCTTCCCTGGTGGCTCAGTGGTAAAGAATGCTCCTGCCGATGCAGGGGACACAGGTTCAATCCCTGATCCGGGAAGATCCCACATATAAGCCTGTGTGCCACAACTACCGAGCCAGCGCTCTGCAACTACGGAAGCCCACACACCTAGAGCCCTTACTCCGCAACAAGAGAGACCACTGCAACGAGAAGCCTGCTCACCGCAACTAGAGAAAGCCTGCTCACAGCAAGGAAGACCCAGCACAGCCATAAATAAATTAAAATTTTTAAAAAAGAAAAGACAGATGGAGGGCCAGCCACCTTGGCCAACATTCAATTCCCCAAAGGGGCCAAGCAACCTCTCCCCAGCCTCAAAACTTTTGCACACACTGTCCTTGTGTCTAGAATGCTTTCCCCTGCTCTTCATGTGTCTGGCTCCTCCTCAGCCTTCAGGGCACCACTTTGTTCCCCTCCGCAGAGAGCTTTCCCACTTACTTTTCATCTCTATTTCCCTGGGTTGCTCAAGGTTTTGTTACCAAGTCAGGCTCCCTCCTCCCTGGGGACGCTGCCTCTTGAAGGCTCCCTAGGCCTCACGCAAAGAAGCCCTGGGTGGTCTCTCTCACCTGGTCATCAGATTGGCCCATTCCTGTAGGGGTCCCAGGCTGGGTGCTGGAAGATGCCATCCTGAGCCCCTGCAACAGGAAATAAAGCACTTCGCCAATTCCATGCTATTGGGCACCTGCAAGTAGAGAACTTCTTTTGAACACAAACAAGAACCCCTGAGGGGCTTCCTCATCTCCTTCTCTAAACCCCACATCTAATCATCAACTTATTCAATCAATTTCTTGAGAGCCTCCTACGTTCCAGACCTGTGACACACAGGGAGGGTCACTCACTGCACAAGAGCACCCAGGACAGGGACAAGTCAGGACCAAGATGCAACACGCACCCAGCCACGAAGAAGGGGCTCACGGAGGTGTGAGCTCACAGGCATCAAAAGGATGCCTTTTTCAAATTCCCTGGAGAGGACTGGACGGGCTAGCAGCAACCCTGCACATTTATGAATGTGCAGTTCAAGATGGAGCCTACCCATGTGGAATTACAGTCCAGTGGGAGACAGACAAATAATTAAACAGCTGAATATATAATCTGTGAAGTGAAAGTGCTAGTCGCTCAGTCGTGTCCGACTTTCTGTGACCCCGTGGACTGTAGCCTGCCAGGCTTCTCTGTCCATGGGATTCTCCAGTTAAGAATACTGGAGTGGATAGCCATTCCTTTCTCCAGGGGATCTTCCCGACCCGGGGATCAAACCTGGGTGTCCTGCGTTGCAAGTGGACTTTTTACCACCTGAGCCATCAGGAAAGCATTCACACTTATTTTGCTCGTGAGGACACTAGACTTCTGAGAAGCTAAGCGACTGGCCCAAGGCCACTCAGTTAGTGAGTGACAGTCAGGGTTTCAAACTCGGGTCTCCTGGTTTCAAAGTCACAGTCTGCTCTGCAAAGTGAAAGAGGCATTTTAGCTATCTCAGCATTAATGATGAGCATCAGTGCCGACCTCCAGCATCTGCGTTTCTCCCTCTTCCTGGCCTTTTGATGACAAACTTGGGCTTCTCGGATCCTGAAGGTCAACCATCCTCTTGCCCTTGCTGTCTCTTCAGCTCAGCTAGCTTGAATTCGCCTGTTGCCTATTGCAGAGGCTTTTGGTGAAATGAATCGTGTAATTTTTACTTCCTGCCTCATGTGTCTTTTGGACCCCGTCATTCATCTGAGGGGCTAGGCTGGGGATAGACCTGAGTGACAGCCCTGTGCTGCACTCATGATTCCATTCACAATGGGAGCTAAAGCCACTATATATCTAGGACTAAGCTGATGTGAATAAAATTATAAAACTTTACTGAAGGACATAAAAGGAGATCTGAATAAGTGGAGAGACACATCATGTCCCTGGATGGAAAGACTCGGTATTATAAAGATGTCACTTCTCCCCTAAGTCACCTATAAATTTCATGTAATTTCAATCAAAATATCGAAGTTTTTTTTAATGGAATTTGACAAGCTGATTCTCAGGTTAAACTGGAAGAAAAGATATATAGAAAATACACACAAATAAAAAACAATTTTAGAATTTTTACTGTGGTAAATACACATAACATAAAACATCATTTTAATCGTTTTAAAGTGTATAGTTTAGTGGCATTAAGTACAGTCACACTGCTACACAGCCATCACCACCATCCATCTCTGGAATTATTTTATCATCCCAAATTGAGACTCTGTGCCTATTAAACAATAATCCCCATTTCTTCCCTTCTCCCACAAGAAAAAAATTTAATGAATAAAACTAAGGGACAACTGCCAATCCAGAAATAAAAATACTTATAAAACAAGAGAAATTCTATCTATCACAAGTGTAACATTTCAAATCTATGGGGAAAATTCAGACTATTTAATCAATGGCAGGAGGACAAATGACTGTCCAATTTGAAAAACAAAATTTGAACTCCACCTCACGCCAGACACATGTACAAAGTACCTTTGATTTGAAGAACTAAATGTAAAACACAAACCTCATAAACCACTGGAAGACAAGTGGAAAAGGTGGATAGATTTGACTACACAGAGACATTTCACTTCTGAATGACAGAGGACTATGGGAGCAAAGTTAAAAGACATGTAACAGCCTGGAAAACAAACCTGTCATTGACATGCAGGAAGGCAACACAAGCACATCTCGAAATAACTATTCTTTTATTTTCCCGACTTCCTCACGTCAATCAGAGGTCCCACTTTACCTCCAGGAGAATGAGTGCTTTCATAGCAGGAATATAAAGAGAAGGAAACAGCCAACGTTCAGATGTCATTGTTTTTTAACTTCCCAGATAGTCTGCTGAAGCTCACATCAGAAACCACACGTTTGAAAGGCAGAGCCTTTGATTTGCAAGAGACTGCTTTTGCCGAGAGAAGAAAATGTTCTTGAAAATCGAAAGGGAAGGTCCTGAAGGAAGCTGGAGGCAGAGTTTAATGCGTTAACTATAGATGGAAAAGAGAACAGAGACAACCCAGATCACGTGCCACCTGGGGAAGTAAATGGGGTCACTGAGCTGGGAGAGGGGTAAGGAGTGGGAGGAGGCATGACCTTGGAAAAGGTCGGTGGGTAGGGGCCTGGGATGAGGGAACTTGACCTGTGGGACCACAAGGAGTGGAAGGGAGTCAGTGCCCAGAGACTGCTAAGCCCTCTCCATCACCACTACCAGGGGTTTTCTGGGCACAGGACCATCACCAGCAGATCTTCTGCCTTAAGTGGGCACCAGAGGCCACCTTGGCTGAAGAGCCACATTAGCCATTGGCTCTTCACTGACCAACCTGGGCCTTCATTGGCCGCTCTGTGGAGTGCTCAGTGGGAGTGATGGCTACCCTTGTCCTGAGCAGCACCCTTGTCCTGCTCAACTTTGCTGAGCAGCCCCGTCTACACTTACCCTTATTAATGCATTCCTTTTTCAAACAGTTCAAGACATTCACCAGGCTCCCAAACCAGGGGATGGGATCTTCAGCTCCCATAGCAAAGGTCAGTCAGTTCAGTTCAGTCGCTCAGTCGTGTCTGACTCTTTGTGATCCCATGGACTGCAGCCTGCCAGGCCTCCCTGTCCATCACCAACTCCTGAAGTTTACTCAAACTCATGTCCATCGAGTCGGTGATGCCATCCAACCATCTCATCTGCTGTCATCCCCTTCTCCTCCCGCCTTCAATCTTTCCCAGCATCAGGGTCTTTTCAGATGAGTCAGTTCTTCACATCAGGTGGCCAAAGTATTGCATTTCAGCTTCAACATCAGTCCTTTCAATGAACATTCAGGATTGATTTCCTTTAGGATGGACTAGTTGGATCCCCTTGCAGTCCATGGGACTCTCAAGAGTCTTCTCCAACACCGCAGTTCAAAAGCATCAATTCTTCAGCACTCAGCCTTTTTATGGTCCAACTCTCACATCCATACATGACCGCTGGAAAAACCATAACTTTGACTAGACGGACTTTTGTTGGCAAAATAATGTCTCTCTTTTTTTAATATGCTATCTAGGTTGGTCATAGCTTTTCTTCCAAGGAGCAAGCATCTTTTGATTTCATGGCTGCAGTCACCATCTGCAGTGAGTTTGGAGCTCAAAGATAAAGTCTGTCATTGTTTCCACCGTTTCCCCATCTATTTCCCATGAAGTGATGGGACCAGATGCCATGATCTTAGCTTTCTGAATGTTGAGTTTTAAGCCAACTTTTTCATGCTCCTCTTTCACTTTCATCAAGAGGCTCTTTAGTTCTTCACTTTCTGCCATAAGGGTGGTGTCATCTGCATATCTGAGGTTATTATTAAGATAAAAAAGCAACATATTAAATTAAAAGTATAGGATGATATGGGGCTTCCATGGTGGTTCAGTGGTTAAAGAATCCACCTGCCAATGCAGGAGATGCGTGTTGATTCCTGGACCAGGAAGATCCTCTGGAGAAGGAAATGGCAAACCACTCTGATATTCTTGCCTGGAAAATCGCATGGGCAGAGGAGCCTGGTGGGCTATCGTCTGTGGGGTAGCAAGGGAGTCAGACACAACTAGGAGACTAAACGACAACAACAAAATAGGGTAATATGCTTAAAAACTCATTTTTTAAAGACTGAAAGGAAATCAACAAAACTGACCACAGCTGTTGAGTCAGAATGAAGGGATTGTTCATTTTTTCCTCTCTCTAACTTTTAATGTCTTTATGGTATGTTTACAATTTAAAATTTTTATAAGAGGTTTTTTCTTTTTTTTTAAACTGGCTCCTGTTTGAAAAGCAGAAAACTATCCTGAAGGAGGAGGAAGAACACAGAGCCATGGAGAGTTCCAGGTGGAGGCCCAAGGCCTGACAGAGGCAGAAATGCGGCCTGGGGTCGGGAACCAGGTGTCGGGGTGGGAAAGCAAGGAAGAGAGAGCGACAGATGGAGAGCTGGGGAAGAGTGAGGCTGAGAGTGCCTGAGAGATGAGAGGTGGCGACCAGAACAGGGGCAGGGTCTTAACAGGGTCCAGGCCAGGGACCAGAGACGAAGCAGCTGCCTGGACCTACGGAGGGGCCCAGCCCCACTATAACCCACCAAGCCCTCAATACCCTGTCAACCCCACAGTTCCATGTGCCCGACCCAGGCAGCTGAGCAGCAGCCCATCCCCCAGCCTCTTTCCACCATCTCAGGAGGCGCCGCAGGGCTGCTGGGCTGATCTTAAACAGGGAAGTGACATGTTTGAACTTGAACGTTCACAGAACCCATGTCTGTGAGCAGGAAATGAGCTGCACCCAGTACAGAAACTCTGAGCACCACCTGGTATTACAAGTGCCTTCACACTCCCCCCTCCACACACACACACACGCACACACATCACACATCACAGCCTGCTTTCACAGGGGAAATTCTGGTACCTGGTGAGGACCAGAGGTATCTGCAGGAGGTACCCAGTAGCAGGGGTAGCAAAAGGCCTTTGTTTTTGAGAACCATGAGAATTTGCCAAGATGCTTCCAGACAATGATGGTGTCCCTCCCCACAACCCTTTGGCCCACTGACTCCTGGCAGCTGGGGAGCCAGTTTTGTGCACCTTGCCCTGCCACCCCTGGGCTCTGTGGCTTCCCTGGGCTTTCTCCTTTGCTGGGGAAAGCCACTCAGCCTTCCAGCAGGCATAGTTTGGAAATGCAGAAAGCTGATGCCCTGAGAGTAATCTTCCGCCGTGGAGGGCAGGATAAATGCCTCAGCTCTCTGGTCTTAAGAGGCACAACTCCAAGGCCTGCTCCTTGTGGGTCCTCAGAGGGGCCCCAGTGGGATTGGGCCCATTGCTCACCAGGGTAACTAGCTCAGAGAACAGCATGTTGAAGAAGTCATTTGTCCTGCAGAGTATCCTCCATTCTGGATTTGTCTGCCTTCATCTATGTGTATCATTCATCTCATTCCTCCTAGCGGAGTTCCTGTCACTAGAAGTCAACTCTTCCAGCAAGACACAAAGCAGCTGGGGCTGATGCCTGGCTAGATCCTCTTGGTCAATCCTAGACTCCACTTGCAGATGTGCGGTACCAATGCCCTGCTGAGTCTTGCACACTGAGGGCATTCTCTGGGGTATTAATACAACAGAGGAGACCTTTAAAAAATTTTTTTATGTATGTATGTATTATTTATTTATGGCTGCACTGGGTCTTCATCGCTGCACACAGGCTTTGTCTAGCTGTGGCAAGCGAGAGCTACCCTAGTTGCAGTGCTCGGGCTTCTCATTGGAGGCGGGGGGTCTCTTGGAGCGCAGCACAAGCTCTAGGATGCTCAGGCTTCAGTAGTTTAGTCCACGGGCTTAGTTGCCCCATGATATGTGGAAACTTCCCGGACTAGGGATTGAACCTGTGTCCCCAGCATTGGCAGGCAGATTCTTTTTTTTTTTTTTTTGGCAGGCAGATTCTTAACCAGGGAGGTTCCCAGGAGTAATCTTTGACCAAGCAGGATGGGAGCGGGTGGCTCAATACTCCAGCTTGCTTGCCTCTCAGAGAAGGTTTCTAACACTGCCTGCATAGCATTTCAGAGGGTCCCCAGAGAAACTGGGGCCCAGTTGTCTAAGTGATAGGCCACTCATTAATTCACTTTGTATTGGATTTCTACCTTCCTGGCCTCACCTCCCCAAACTCCCATAAAGGTACTTCCTGTGATCATCTCCCAAATAAGCTACTTGTGCCCAGATCCTTTTCCTATGGTCTGCTTTTCTGAGGGAATCCAAGCAAAGGCAGACACTTGATAGGCAGGGCTATGCGTGCCACGTGACATTGCAGCAGGAAACACACACAGTAATACTAAGATTAAGCAGTGGGCTCAGGGGGTGACAATCTGATCCCTCCATCATAAAACTCCCTGTCAACTTTTAGTATAATAATTTCATCCATTGGTGATTATTGCCTGAACCCATTATTTTATTAAGGGCTGTAAAAAAGATGATTTTCTTAATCCTATCAATCCTTCCACATTTATTAGCTGGAATTTTTTATAGGGAACTTTCTCTCATAAACTAGGGCTTTTAAGTTGAGATGAAATAGTAGAAAAATGACAGGATAAAGGCCTAATTCTTTCCTTTTCATGGCTAATCCTCAGGATGAGGAATTATGCCCTGGTTACCTCCAATGGTATTTAATGATACTTGGTTGATTTGAAGCCTTCTTTCTCTGAGCATCAATAGGGCCATATAAATGTTTATATAGTCAATGTGTTTCAATCGATACCTTGCTTTTCTTTTTGGCTCCTGTACATCCTTTGGACATGATCCCCTTATTCCTTGACAATGTCCTTGCTTTCTGGCCCAACAAGATTTCCCAGACTCATCTTGTCTATTTCCTGCCACAGATCTGGGATTAGCCAGTCTCCAAGGAGCTGAGATTTTTGGTAGTTGGAGAACACAATCTGGGCTCTAGATATGCTCATTGATAAAGGGTTATCATTGCTGCCAACATTTTCAGTGGACAGAACTGGAAAATATACACTTTAGAACAGAAAAATAAAAGGATTGCAAGTTTCTGCTATTATTTCCAATTCAAATGTAACATTTTAAGGTTCTTACTTAACTTCTTTGGTCTTATCCTCATATCTCTTTTCTCGAATCCACTGAAGATCTTAGATTCCAGTCCATCATCATTGCTATGCTATGCTAAGTCGCTTCAGTCGTGTCCGACTCTGTGCGACCCCAGAGACGGCAGCCCACCAGGCTCCGCCGTCCCTGGGATTCTCCAGGCAAGAACACTGGAGTGGGTTGCCATTTCCTTCTCCAATGCATGAAAGAGAAAAGTGAAAGTGAAGTCGCTCAGTCGTGTCTGACTCTCAGCGACCCCATGGACTGCAGCCTACCAGGCTCCTCCGTCCACGGGATTTTCCAGGCAAGAGTACTGGAGTGGGGTGCCATTTGCATTATCCTGTGATTTATATAAACTAGGTTCAAAAATAATGCCAGTATTTTTACTAACAGAAAGACTTCCAAATGAAATGTTAAGATTTCTTTGCAGTTCTTTTTGACCTTCAAAAATGTTTCTTTATGAACTTCCTAGTGGTCTAGAGGCTAAGACTCTGAGCCCCAGCGAAGAGGGCCTGGGTTCAGTTCCCTGGTCAGGGAACTAGATCCAGAATGCTGCAACAGAGACCCAGAACAGCTAAGTAAATAATTAAAATAGCAACTAAAAAAGATTAATTTTTTTTAAAGATATAGTAGCTATGTTGTGTCGTAAAGCCCATTGGAACATTGGAACAATCATTTTTACTGACTTGGTTATATCACTAACTTGATATACATTCAGGGTCCTTCGTTTCATGTTGCTTTCAAATTCTAGAGATGCTTTTTTTCTCCCTTCCTTTTTATTTAATGTTATTTTTGAATGTGTAAAATATTTATCTGATTCTGAAGTCAAAACCATACAACAGTCTATGTGTAAGAAAATATCCCTTCCATCACTGTCCCTCTGCTCTATTCTTTCCCACAAAAGTCATCATTTTCAGGGGTTTTTATATGTTTGTTTATTCTTTTACTATTTTTTTGCAAATATAAACAATTTGTATACATATTTATAACTCTTTCTGCCCCATTGTTACACAGAAAATAGCATCCTAGATATTCAGTTCTACGAAGTTGTGCTTTTTCACTTAGCAATACATCTGGAGATCATGCCATTGCAGTGACCTTCCACATTTCTTTTTACAGCCAGAGAATATTCCACTGTGTGAATGGACCACAGCTGATTCAGCCTGTCTCCTAATGATGGGCATTTGGATTGCTTCCAACCTTTTGTGTCTCAAATAATGCCACAATGAATAACCTTGTGCAATAAATCATGTTAGCATTTTTTTCCAGTGTGTCTTTAGGTTAAAATACTGGAAGTGGGATTGCTGGATTAAAGGGTGAATGCACAAGCAATCAGGTATTTTTAAAAAGTATTTTCAAGTTCCCCTCCCAAAGAGTTGTACTGTTTGACATTCTCCCTAATAACGAGTTTTCAGTCATTCATTCAATAAATACATATTGAAGCCCTGAACAAGATAAACATGGTCCCTGCACTGAGGAGCTCAGTCTGGTAAGGAAGAGAAAGTAACAGATGGTGGCACAAATAATCATTCATGATGTATTAAGAAGTATCAGTTCTGGAAGAGTTTACGACAAGAAGTCCTAACCTGATTTGCGGGGTCAGGAAGACTTCCCTGAGGAATAATGTCTGAGCTGAATCTGATGAACAAGTAAGAATTAGCCAGGAAAAGTTGATGGAAGACAATACTTGGTAAAGAGGAAATAAAAACAGAAATTATAATAATCAAATTAAGGGAAAGAGAAACCCATTATAGCAAAACCTATGGGGTACAGTGATCTTTATTCAGAAGACAATTTATAACTTCAAATTATTTTACTGTTAAAAAAACTGTTGAATGCAAATAAGCTGAATATGCAACCTAAGGCCTAGAGAAATTACAAAATGAAGAAAAGTTGAAAAAATGAATAAAAATAAAATAAAAAATGAATGAAGTAGCAAAGAAAGAAATAAAAAGGAGTTGAAAGGATAAACTAAAGTTGGGTTTTCAAAAACATTTTTTTAAAGTACAAAATCACTAGCAAGCCTAATTAAGTATAACACACACATGTATACATATATGAATATAGAAGCTGCTAAGGGAATTTAAAAACAACATAATAACATCATGGTAACTAATGTGCAAATTCACAGGAAAGTGACAATCTATCAAAACAAATTACCAGAATTGTCTCTAGTAGAAGTAGAAAAGCTGAACTGACCAATGATCAAAGATTTTAAAGACTGCCATTAAAACATGCCATAGGTCTCTCTCTCCCTCCCTCCCTCACATACTCTCTCCCTCTCCCTCTCTCTACCTTTATTCTTATGTTGGTTCCATGCCATCAGGTCACATACTCTCTTTGTGACCAGAAAGAAATCCACTGACATCCTCAGGGGCAACCTCACTGACAGCCTGCACCTCATTCCCTTGTGAAACATAAGAAAGAATAACATCCATCTTGCTAATTATAATAATAATAGTAATAATAATAGCAACAATAATAAAAGCTCCCAGCTGGTTGGCCAACTTCAGTCATGAGTCCATTAGTCACAGGATTGACCTGGGCCAGGCCATACTTCACCTCTCCATGGCTTAATGCCTGGGGCACCACGTTTGGTAACTCTACCCAGATCACGAGGAGTTGGGAGGAGTTATGCAAGGAAATAAAAGCCAGTGGAGGACTACGGTCCACTGTAGTGAAAACAGGAAGGAACAAGTGGCATGTGCAATAAATTGGAAAATGGCATGATGAATGGTGACCTTGTATCAGACAAAGCCATATAATACAGCTAAAATTTAACTGGCTATCATCTCAAATATCATCTATTTAACATTTGACAAACATCTGTGGAACACTTACCTTGCTCCAGGCACTGTTTTATTAGATATTGGGGAATCAATAAGAAACAAAAGACACAGAGTATCCAAAAATGTGTCTTCATGAAGCTTATGTTTGGTCTATAGAGTTACGTGACCACAAGAACATGACAGAATGAACAATCCCATCCAGTTGAAAGGTCTTTCCTGTAAAAAGGAAAATCATGTTTACATATGTTAAGAGGAAAAAAGAAAGCAAAATTCAGCCTCAACCTGAATGGTCATGCACTTTTTTTTTTTTTTGGCTGCACCAGTGAAAGCGAGGAGGTTTCACTGAACCACCAAGGAATTCCTGGGAGTACATTCTTTGGGGAGTAAAAAGAATTAGATAATATAAGGAACTTGAATCCCAGAAATAGCCTACATAGACATTCCCATGTTTTAAGTCTCAAAGAGGCAATTCAGTGTTGTTTTTAGGATCAAGGATTGTCAGTTCAAATCCCAGCCTCACCACTCACTGGCTGGGTGACCTGGGACAGATTTCTTATCTTCTCTGTGCCCCAGGTTCCTCATCTATAAGAAGTAAATAAAACATGTACTTCTCAAATGGAATTGGTCATTTAAAAAGTATTTCCTGAGTGCCCACCAAATGCCAGGCATCATTCTAGGCATTTAGGAGACATTGGGGAACAAAACAAAGATCTTGGCCTCTAGCTGGGCAAAGAGTAAGCACAATCAGCAAGTAAGTTATGTGTTGTTTTGAAGCTGATAAATGCTGTGGGAACAAAAAGCAGAGCAGGGTAAGACACAAAGACGGCTGGGAGGACAGATTACTTACTGGCAACTAAGACCACTCACTGCAACTACTGAGCTCAGGCATCTTTGAGCCTGTGCTCTGAAACAAGAGAAGCCACCGCAGTGAGAAGCCTGAGCACGGCACCTAGAGACTAGCCCTGCTTGCCGCAACTAGACAAAGCCCTCACGCAGCAACAAGGACCCAGCCCAGCCAAAAAGGAAAGGATCCCTCTAGTACTGTTACTGAAAATGTGGGGTCTGGCTGATCGCTGTTGAAGAGCCAATAAAGAGGCCAGGTTGGTGGAAAGGAAAGTTTGCTTTATTTTGTAGGCCAGCAACCTGGAGCAGGGGTGTTAGATGGAGGGGGCAGACCTCTGTCCAAAGGCTGACTCCCCACCGATGGACAGTCAGTGGGTAAGAGCTTTTACAGACAGAGGGAGGGGGCTACATGCAGAAACAGTACAGTCAGCTCTGACAATCATCTTGAAATTGGCCATCGGTGGTCTAATCAGTGTCACGTTGATTGTTTTAGGTACAGTTAATCTTCAGTTCCAGGGTTGTATTGTTTCCATTTCTTTGAGGCTAATTCTCAGAACTGTGGCAGCTTATGAAACTCCAGTACTTTGGCCACCTCATGCTAGGAGTTGACTCGTTGGAAAGGACTCTGATGCTGGGAGGGATTGGGGGCAGGAGGAGAAGGGGACGACAGAGATGGCTGGATGGCATCGCTGACTCGATGGACGTGAGTCTCAGTGAACTCCGGGAGTTGGTGATGGACAGGGAGGCCTGGTGTGCTGCGATTCATGGGGTCGCAAAGAGTCGGACACGACTGAGCGACTGATCTGATCTGATCTGATGTCATGGCTACAGTCTGATCATCATGAAGTTAACTTCCCCACCTGGTGGGGTTTTCAGGATCTATAAGACAGCTCACAGGATATGGCTCAGAATATTATGTATAGCCCTTGAGAAGGAACTAAAAGTCCTGACCACGTTTAATGAGTACATTATTATTATTTGGTCTCCTTTGACTGTTTTCCTTTGTTTCCACATGTTCTCATTTCTCTGATTAAACTTATGCTTTGGCTAACGTTTTTCCACAGACAAAAGGCAGGCTGAGGACATGGGGGGAGCGGGGGAGGGATCACAGTGTCCTAATCTATTATATGGATTATGTTGAGCACAGAATGTCAGTGGGTGAGGTAGAAGCAGGGAGACCAACAAGGTAGCCATTGCAGCAATCCAAGTGATAGGCGATGGTTCAGACGAGGGTGAGGAAGTGGAGATAAGAAACAATGGCCAAATTCTGGGTATATATATATTTTTTTCTGGGTATATTTTGATGGCAGAACCAGTGGAATTTCCCAGTTGGAAAGAGAGGAATCCAGGGTTTTCAGTCTGAGAAACTAGAAGGATGCTCATCAACTGAGGTAGGGTTGGGGGGGACTTGGGTGGAACAGTCTTTGGGAATGAGGGAAAGATCAGGAATTCAGTTTTGAATGTGTTCAGTTTGAGATGTCTGCTAGACACCCAGTACAAATATTGAGTAAATATGTGGCTGGATAGGTGAGCATGTAGTTGAAAAGAGAGTTCTGGGAAGACAATATAATTTAGGATTCATGGGTGTGTAAATAAACGCATTGAAGACCATGGACCTAGATGGGAGCATCAGGGGAACGAGAGGACACAGGGAAGGGAGGACAAACAAGGCACTCGATGTGAGAGAAGAGAAAAGAGACGAACCATAAAGACACAGAGCTGGGATGAGCAGTGAGGAAGGAGGACACACCAGGAGCAAGGAGGTCCTACAAGTGGTGTCTGCAGGAAGCAAGAGTAATTAATTGTGTCCAATGCTACTGATGGTTCCGAAAAGATGAACAGAAGTGGAGTACTGGGAGAGAAGGATGTCCGGGAACAGGTTTAGAGGAGACAAGAGGAGAGGAGTGGAGATCAAGGGCAACAATGCTTTAGAGGAATTTGGTTGCAAAAGTGAAGTTTTTTTTTTTAATGGGCTAATCTGAGACTTCCTTGGTGGTCCAGGGGTTGAGAATCCCCCTTCTAATGGAGGAAACACAGGTTTGAGCCCTGATCAGGAACCAAGATCCCACGTGAACAACTAGTCCCATGCACTGTAACTGCTAAACCCTCGAGCCGCAACTAAGACCCGTTGCAAGCCAAACAAATATTTAAAATGAAAAAATAAAAAAGCAAAATGGGCTGATAGTTAGCAGAGAAAATATGGCTTTTAAACAAGATTTAATTTTGTCTTACTTTATAAGATGGGAGAAATCACAATATGCCTGTTTCTGATGGAAATCATCCAGTGAGTCACTGAGACAGGTCACTGACTGAGACTGACGGGGGAGCAGGTTGAAACAAAATGCAGGAAACAGTCACTCAAAAGCAGGAAGTGAAGGGGCCATTGCCGTACAGTGTGATTGACAGGCAGCCTTCAGGGCACACTTGAAGCCTGTGGTCAAGAACCTGTGAGAATTAAATGAGCTAATACATAATATATGAAAAGCACTTAGAACAGAATTTGGCACATAGAAAATGCAACGTATTAGCTATTATTGTTTAAAATTAAGTGCCGAAAGGTCTAAGAGAACTAGAACTATAGCATTAATAATGCTGTGATAAGACAAAATCTACTCATATTTGGTATTTTATGTGTTTGGAATGTTTAAGAGCACTTGGTCTATTAGAATGACAAATTAACTGTGTAACTCTAGCATAAATGTGTAATGGAATAATTGATTAAGATGTATGATTGTCAGAAATTTTACTAAACTAATGCACAATGCTGGAACATCAAAGTGAGTTTTTGGCTCACCATATTTATTAGTTTAATTTTCTACATTGATAAGAATTATTTTGCACTTACGAAAGTTTTGTTTGTTAAGTAAGAAAATTTGAATGCTTAAAAAGAAGTCAAATCTATTTAAATTTATCAATGCAGTTTTATGTTGGTGAAGGTGTTTAATTAACTGAGCTCATAAACAGGATCAAATATTATTCAAAGTCTCCTTAAAAATTATTCTTAAAATGTGTTAGGGTTATAAATAGAATAATAAGATTTGTAACCTGAACATAAAAGCCTGAGAAAGAACGAAAGTCTGTGAATTTGTAATTTTAATAAACTGACTCCATTTTTAAAACCAAAAATAAACTTTTTTAATAGTCTTCTCTGCAGACAAAAATCATCCTCAAGGGCAACAGAGAACAGCATCAACAAATCCCAGGGACAGCTGCTTCTTGTGGGAGAAGCGATCACAGCCGAAGACAAAATACCTCGCTGGGGAGGGTCGTGTAGAGAACTGAGCGCCATGAGTGGGCACAGGGTGGAGAAGGAAGGGAACGGGGGTGAAAGGAATGGAAGGAGAGAGAGGATGCTTGCCCGCTAGGGTGGAAGATGAGAGAAGGCTGAGTCTTCAAGGCAACTGGGAGGTGTGAGTGAAGTAGAGAAAGGCCATTTCAGGTATGAGATTTCTTCATTTGAACCCATTTTACATTACTCAGGATGCGTCAGTAAAAATGGAAATTGCTTTTTTTTGGGTGGCTGGACAGCCTTTGTTCAAATGCAGTCCCAGGTCACAATGGATCCACACGTAGGGCCTGGTTTAGGAGAATCTGAGGTCTCCAGGCAGAAAGTTGACTGTTGCAATGATCCCTGCAACTGTTTGCTGGCAAAAGATGCTGAATTTGAAAGGTACATGAGACGTGGGTGCCAGAGAGGGGGTCCTGCTGTGGGCAGAGATATTTTCTGAGGCTTTTCTTCAGCGTGGAAGGAGTCATCTTCAGGACCATTCTCCCTTTGCCTTATTTCTGGTTCATCCAATAGCCTTCTGGGTTTTGTTTTGTTCCAGTTTGGTTTTCAGATGTTGTCTGTTTAGTGTTTACTATGATCAGGCATTGTCCTCAGTTCTATTGACAATCATCTTGTTAAAACTCTCTTAAGAAACTGGAGATGACGGGGTAGGGGGAAGGATGCCCAAGGTCACTGGCTAGTTAGCCTCGCCCTCCAGCCCAGACTTTTCCACCATGCTAGAGTGTCTTTCACTGATGAGGTTTGCCTCCCAGAGACCTTGACACCAGGCTTAATGATGGCAAGTCTGAATCTCAGTCTCCTCAGGTATCACAAGGGAATGATGCCACCTACATATCAGGCAGTTACGTCAATAAATAGGGACAACTGTACCAGGCGAAAGAGAAAGAAGGAAATATTCCTAGTTTTCTTTACAAAACCCCTGTGTTCTAAACTCAAGGACAGTACAGAAAAGGAAGAGAATAGAACAACTTCACTTACTCATATTGATGAAAACTGATAAAGAAAATTATGACAGAATGAGAAATGTGATATTTCTTGTGCAACTAAGCTATACACTGAGTTTATACTCTTAAAAATATTAACACAGAGAACTTATAGTGTATTAAGAGAGAAATATGCCATGATCAAGAGTTATTTATTATAGGAATGTTAGGATAGCACAATATTAATGTCTATTAATATAATTTATTCTGAAAAATAGACTAAAATACTGGTTTAAAAGAAAAATATATCATGGCTTTTGGGGGCATTGTTTACAGGAATAAAAAGAGATAGATCAATATTAGAAAATCTATGAATATAATTTATCTTATTAATATGTAGAAAAAGAAAATGATATAATATTAAAAATAATGAAAATACATTTGATACATTTTATATCCATAACTATCTTAAATCTTAAATCTTAAATCTTAAAAATGATTATTTTTTTTAATGTCTCAAACCAACCTTAAGCACTGTACTTTATAATGAAACTCTAAATATAAAGAAAAATCAGAAATGATATCATGACTCTTCATTAACGGAGTTCTGAAAATACTCATTAATTTGATTAGGGAAACACATGAAAAAGAGTGTAAATATTAGAAAACAGGAGGCAAAGTAATCATTATTTAGAGTTAATATGATTATTTATCTGGAAATCCCCATAAAAGCCATTAAAAATATCATACTAAGAGAAGTAAATCAGAAAGAGAAAGACAAATACCATATGATATCACTTACTTGTGGAATGTAAAATACTGTATAAATGAACATATCTATGAAACAAAAAAAGACTCACAGATATAGAGAACATACTTGTAGTTGCCAAGTGAGGCAGAGGGTGGTGGGTAGAATTGGGAGTTTGGGATTAGCAGATTCAAACGGCTACATATAGGATGGATGAGCAACAAGGTCTTACTGTATAGCACAGGGACCTATATTCAGTAAACTGAAGTGTTAGTTGCTCAGTCATGTTGAACTCTTTGGGACCCCATGGACTCTTCTGTCCATGGAATTTTCCCGGCAAGAACACTGGAGTGGGTTGCCATTTCCTTCTCCAGGGGATCTTCCCTACCCATGGATCAAACCCAGGATTCCAGCATTGCAGGCAGATTATTTACTGTCTGAGCCACCGGGGGAACCCAATATCTTATGATAAATCATAATGGAAAAGAATATGAAAAAGAATGTATGTATATGTGTAACTGAATCACTTTGCTGTATCGCAGAAATTAACACAACATTGTAAATAGACTATACTTCAATACAAATTTTAAAAAACTGTACTTCAATAAAATAAATCTAAAAATAAATTGAGTCCCAGAACATGGCCAATTTACAAAATAAATACACAAGAATCAAATAAAAAACAGTTAGAAATTACAATGGGGAGGAGTTCCATTCACAATATCAGTAAAGACATAAAGTAACTAGAAATAAACTTTCTGGTGGAAAAAGTCTATTGAGGGTCATAGAAGAGAACTTGGAAACTTCTTAAACAGAAACACTCAATATTTAAAATCCACCTATTTTCCTCAAATTAATGCAAAAATTCACAGATTCAAATTAAAATCCCCAAAGATCTTATCTTCAAATTTAACAAAGCAATTCTAAAGGCAATTTGAAGAATAAAGCTATAATAATATTCAGGGAAAGTCTGAAAAATAAGAGAAAGGGCTTGCCCATCCATTAAAAATTACCTTTTAGAAGTTAAAACAGTATGGTACTGGCAGAGATGTTTTTCAATGTGCCTGGGATTGTGTATTAATCAGCTATGACAGGGTGATAGATGTAAGCACACTGCCTTTGAAAGAAGAGTTTATTATTTACAGTTCCCAAGAGGAATGGGCATGCCGGGCCATGCCAGGACAGGTAAGGAAGAAATCCAGGTAGGTCAGGAGGAAGGAGGAAGAGGGAACCACAGGCCAGGTCCTTTTTTGTGGTTTTCATGGGGTAAACAACTAAACAGGTTTAAGATTGGTCAGCCCGAAACATTTCAGCTGCTCTGGGAATGGTCCCTAGGTGTCTGGTACAGGACCCTAGGGGGATTTAGGGCAGGGAGAATGTCGGCCTGGTGAGAGAGGCAGGTCAAGAATGTGACTGTGGGTATGGGCTTTGGATTGGTTGCTTTGCATTTGCGTTGCTGTTGTTCAGTTGCTGAGTCATGTCCGACTCTTTGTGACCTCATGGACTGCAGTATGCCAGGCTCCTCACTCCTTCATTATATCCTGGAATTTGCTCACATTCACGTCCATTGGGTCGGTGACAATATTTAATCATCTCACCCTCTGCCACTCTCTTCTCCTTTTGCCTACAACCTCTCACAGCATCAGGGTCTTTTCCAGTGAGTCAGCTCTTCATGTCAGGCGGCAAAAGTATTGGAGTTTCAGCTTCAACATCCATCCTTTCAATGAATATTCAGGGTTGATTTTCTTTAGGATTGACTGGTTTGATCTTGCAAGTCCAAGGGACTCTCAAGAGTCTTCTCCAACACCACAGTTCAAAAGCATCAATTCTTCGGTGCTCAGCCTTCTTCACAGTCCAACTCTCACATCCATACATGACCACTGGAAAACCATAGCCTTGACTAGATGGACCTTTGTCAGCAAAGTGATATCTCTGCTTTTTCATATGCTATCTAGTTTTGTTATGGCTTTCCTTCCAAGGAGTAGTACCTTTTAATTTCATGGCTGCAGGCACTGTCTGCTGTGTTTTTGGAGCCCGAGAAAAGAAAATCTGTCACTGCCTCCACTTTGTCCCCTTCTATTTGCCACGAAGCAATGGGACCAGATGCCATGATCTTAATTTTTTAATGTTGTGTTTTAAGTGAGCTCCCTCACTCTCCTTTGCGTATGTGTGCCCGCAGGCAACTTGACTCATTGGAAAAGACTCTGATGCTGGGAGGGATTGGGGACAAGAGGAGAAGGGGACGCCAGAGGATGAGATGGCTGGATGGCATCACTGACTCGATGGACATGAGTCTGAGTGAACTCTGGGAGTTGGTGATGGACAGGGAGGCCTGGCGTGCTGCGATTCATGGGGTCGCAAAGAGTCGGACACGACTGAGCGACTGATCTAATCTGATCTGATATGAGGAGTTAGCCTCTCTAGCCCTGGGAGAGGCAGTCTCTTCAGGATTAGTAAGAACCCAAGATGTCAGAGCATCTCTGAAACAGAAAAAAAAAGTTTTTAAATGATTAGTAGAACACAGTAGACAAACGACAATGAAACAGAATAGAAAGATGAGACCAAAGTATGTAAAATAATTTTATACGAGGGAATTCCTTGGCAGTGCAGTGGTTCCCTGGTGGCTCAGATGGTAAAGCATCTGACTACAATGTGGGAGACCCAGGTTTGATCCCTGGGTTGGGAAGATCCTCTGGAGAAGGAAATGGCAACCCACTCCAGTACTCTTGCCTCGAAAATCCCATGGACGGAGAAGCATGATAGGCTACAGTCCATGGGGTCGCAAAGAGTTGGACAGGGCTGAGCGCCTTCACTTTCCAGTGGTTAGGACTCGGTGCTTCCACTGCAGGGGGCCTGGGTTCCATCCCTGGTTGGGGAACTAAGTTCCTGAAGCCCAATGGCATGGCCAAAAAAAAAAAAAAAGATGTGAAAAGATAGTTTTCTAAATCACGATAAATTGTTAGATTATTCAATAAGTAGTGCTGGAACAACTTCCTAACCATTTAGGAAAAATTTAAATTAGAACTGTATCTCATAAAATAAACATGAGACAGCTTCAAAAACAACTTGACCAAAAATCTGTCACAGAATTTGAGACCTATTAAACAATTTTTTAAAATTTAATGAGAAAAAAATCTAAATGAAATGATAATGTGTTAGAAACATGAACAGGTGAATATTTTTTATAACCTTGGGGTGGGGAAAAGTTTGTCAGCAAAAACAAAGAATGCCTATGCAATATTTGGGACATCCTTGAAAAGCATTTCTTCTTTATCTGGAGTTCATATTAACTGTGGAGAAGGAAATGGCAACCCACTCCAGTATTCTTGCCTAGAGAATCCCATGGACAGAGGAGCCTGGTGGGCTGCAGTCCATGGGGTTGCTGAGAGTCGGACACGACTGGGCAACTTCACTTTCACTTTCACTTTCATGCATTGGAGAAGGAAATAGCAACCCACTCCAGTATTCTTGCCTGGAGAATCCCAGGGACAGGGGAGCCTGGTGGGCTGCCATCTATGGGGTCGCACGGGGTCGGACACGACTGAAGCGACTTAGAAGCAGCAGCAGCAGCAACCTGGGGACAGGAGACTTTTCTAAAAAGAAGAAATAACCAATCAACTGCACTGACAATCAACTAAGTGAAAATAAAAGTAATGAGAAGGCATGTTAACCTATCAGGCAGATGAAGAGTACAAAATGGCCAGATCCAGTGCTGGCGGAAGGTGTGGGAAAAGAGCCAGCCTTTGACTCCTGCTTCCTCAGTGGTTCCAAACCCACAGAGACCTGGCACTTGTCATCTGCTTCCTCACCCTCATTCCTCAACCCCCTGTAGCTCGATTTCCACCACTGTCACACCATTAAACTACTCCTGCTCCTGTGGAAACTTGAACGGACATGTCTCAGCTTTTGTCTTATTCCACCCCTTGGACATTGTTCACTACCTTCTCCTTGATACATCCTCTTCCCTTGGCTTCCATGCCCCTCCAACGCCTGGTTTTTCACTTATTTTTCCATCCCTCCTTCCCAGTTGTCTTTCTCTCTCCATCTTTTTAGTATTGGCATGTCTCCCGTTTCTCCAGGTCTTCCTTCTTCATGGTCTCCAGGAGCAAAGCAACGACTACCATTCACATCTGTCTTCAGAGCTCCAGACCTACAAACCCAACTGTTTACTAGCCTTTGATATCCCACAGGGCACCCCAAACTCAAATGGCCAAAAGGAAAAGCATCATCTTTGTTCCCTATCTTCCCCATTGCAGAAGAGGTCACTTCCACCTAAGCAGAAGAAATAAAGAAACTCCCACTCCCACCAGCTGAAGAAACCAGAAACCTGGATGTCATCCTTAACTGCCTTCTCTTCTGCTCTCCCGTATCCAGACCATCACCAAAACCATTATGTAAACATAAACCTCTTGAACTTCTCTCGGATCCATCTACTGATTGTCATTTACTCTGCGTGTCCTCTGATGCCACTGCATCAGCCAAATCAGCTTCAGCTCTTCTGTGTCCCTCACCTCCAATGACCAACAGAAAAGCGGGCAAAGGGTGAAAATAGAAAATTTGCCAAAGAAATTCAAATGACCAACAAATGTGAGAAAGTGATCAACCTTATGAGTCATTAAAGATTCTTCCAACTTAAAAATTAATAAGAAAAAAGGTGAGCTTTTTGCCTTTAAAAAATCAACAGAGATAATGAAGTTCTGGAGAAATGGGATAAACCCTTCTGGAGAACAATTTTCAGTATCTGTCAAAGTTCTAAATGAACAGAAACTGTAACCCAGAAATTCCTCTTCTAGGAATTTATCCTAAGGAAATGATTGGTTGTGATAAGTATGGGCCATAAAGTTCATTACAGCCCTGTGTATAAGAGCTATTACCCACTGAGAACTTACTCTGGGCATTTTCTCATTTAAACCTTACAGCAATCAACCCTATGAGCCTGGGAGTATTGACTCCATTTTACAGATAAGGCAACTGAAAATTCAATGAATAACTTTCCTCAGGATGCTTTTAAGTATCAGGGCTGAAACTACATGTCTAAAGGCCCACACTCGGCTGTTTCCTCAGCGTAAAGGCCTTGCTCTGTGGAGGGAGCAGGTTCAGGAGAAATGCCTTCTGGATACCTCTTGCTTCTGGGTATCTCTGCTTGGGGAGGGATGGTGCAGCACATGCCAGAAGGGATATATATGGAACTGCAAAAGCAGCTCCAGAGTCCACAGAGTGGCCTGGAGGTAGTCGTCAGGTTGTGGGGCGGATGTTTAGGGCTCTGGTTTTGATATTGTACTTAATGGCAAATATATTTTACTTAACTGGTTTGGGGGACGTTATGGATATTATAGAGAAATGTTTCAGATAGGAATTGGTCAGGCAGCAGGTAAGCCAATTACAATCACTTAAGTGAGTCAAGGGATTTTATTTTGTCTCCAGTGCCCTTATGGTGGTTTCTTTTATCTCCTGCTCTGCCATTCTGCTGCTCTGGCATCACAGCTATAGTAAGGAAGAATGAAGCATTGGTATGGAAATCCAACTAGCAGTCCTTCACGGGGGGGATAAAGTCATCAAGCCATGCTTTGGCACTGCCACTATGGAGACTTGATTGAAAAAAAACCAAAGGTCTAAGAACTTTCAAAGTCAGCTGGTAAGAGGAGAAGCTGAGGGAGGTTTTGGAGAAATCCTATATCTTCAAAGAGCCCCTTCATTCCGTATCTACTGGATAAGCAGTCCTTAGTTTTACCCTTGGTTCCCTGAGAGTATGTGATATAACCTTGGCAGGGGCATTGGCCTTCTCCAGATGGGCAGTGGCAGTGGGCAGGGTTCTCCAAGAGCTTTCCACCTGGCCTCAGGAGGAAGGGAGCTGGTACCACCTGGAGACAGCAATTTACTAATTAGTTTGGGGAAACTTGGATTGATAAACTGGCTCTAGGGGGGAAAAATTAATTTAAAAAAGCACCCTGGGGACTTGCCTGGTGGTCCAGTGGTTAAGAATCTGCCTTACAAGGCAGGGGACGTGGGTTTGATTCCTGGTTGGGGAACTAAGACCCCACATGCCAGGGAGCAACTAAGCCCCCACGCCACAATTACTGAGCCTGCGCACCATACCTAGAGAGTCTGTGCACCACAATGAAAATCCTGTGTGCTGTAACTAAGACCCAAATAAATAAATATTTTCAATTAATAAAAAAAAATCTTTGATTTATAGCATTCTCTGATTTCCAGGGTGTAAATATTCCCCCTGTAACTCAATTTCAAGCTACCACAGTGTAACAACCAGCTCTCAGAATTCCTTAATATTTAACAATCAGCTCTTGGGAGGCTGTGCATGCCAACTCTAGTACATCACTCCTGGTAGCTCTTCTATTGGGACCCCCAGGGATAACTGCAGGGCCCTTTGAGGAAAGACAGGATTTGCCATCACATGAATGGGATGTAAAGTCATTACAAGTTGAATATGAAAAAGCAATCAGGCAATTAAATTCAACTTTGTAGTAACAAGCTGATGAGATTAGATATGAGGGCTACATTTGCATTAAAATATTTTAATATGCATTCTCATTATAAAATAGACAACTGTGAAGATCCGTTTATTCAGCAGGTATTTACTGACAATTTCCTCTCTGCTAGGGACAGTTTGAGACACTAGGGATGAATACAGTGAATAAAATAAAGTTACTGACCCCCTGGAGTTTAGTCCTTTTGAAGTAAGGTCAGATAGTCATCATTGTTATGATGAAAATCTAAGCAGAGAAGAGGATAGAGAGTGAGAGGGCTTTATTTTAGAACTGGAGTTCAGGGAAGCCCTCACTGAAGATGAGTTAACATTCGGGCAGAGGTGAGAATGAAGTGAGGCGGGGAGGCAAGCTCAGTCTCGGGGGAGGACTCCAGGCAGAAGGAGGAGCATGCGGGAGGATGCTGAGTTGAAAGCAAACTGTGAATAAGTGAGGAACGTCAAGAGTCCACTGTGGCTAGAGCTCAGTGAGCAAGGTGCAGGGTGAGGGGGGCGTGGAAACGAAGTGAGAGAGGCAGGGAACGCTGCATGGCGGACACTATGCAAGGATACTGTGCATTTTATGCTAAATGTGATGGGAAGACATTGGAGGGTCTTGAGCAGGAAAATAGCAATATCTCCTTTGCATTATAAAAGGATGTTGTGTCGACATCATGTGGGTAGTAAAACAGGAAGCAGAGACACCAACTGGGTGAGAGATTATGGTAGTTTAAGTAAACATAGTAGAGGTGGAAGCAGTAAACAGTGGTTAGATTGTAACAGAGTTTACAGGACTTAACAAAAAACAGGATATGAGATGAAGTAAAAAGAAGATGAATCTTAGATAACCTCAATATTTTTGTGCTCCCTGCCCAAATTATTGGGATTGCCAGGGAAGAGCAGGTTTGGAATGGAAAGAACCAAGAGTTCAGTGAAATGATATGTCTTCATTTTGTCTTCATTCTTGAAGGATAATTTTGCTAAGTGTAAAATTCTGAATTGACATTTGTTCTCTTCCAACATGTTAGACACTGGGGAGAAAAGCAACCATTAAGGTGACATTTTCAGACAAACAAAACTGAAACAATTTGTCACTAGTAAATCAAATATACTGAAGACATTCTAAATATATTCAGTTCAGTTCAGTCACTCAGTTGTGTCCAACTCTTTTCGACCCAATGAATCGCAGCAGGCCAGTCCTCCCTGTCCATCACCAACTCCCGGAGTTCACTCAGACTCATGTCCATCGAGTCAGTGATGCCATCCAGCCATCTCATCCTCTGTTGTCCCCTTCTCCTCCTGCCCCCAATCCCTCCCAGCATCAGAGTCTTTTCCAATGAGTCAACTCTTCGCATGAGGTGGCCAAAGTACTGGAGTTTCAGCTTTAGCATCATTCCTTCCAAAGAAATCCCAGGGCTGATCTCCTTCAGAATGGACTGGTTGGATCTCCTTGCAGTCCAAGGGACTCTCAAGAGTCTTCTCCAACACCACAGTTCAAAAACATCAATTCTTTGGTGCTCAGCCTTCTTCACAGTCCAACTCTCACATCCATACATGACCACAGGAAAAACCATGGCCTTGACTAGATGGACCTTTGTTGGCAAAGTAATGTTACAGGCAGACAAAAAATGATCCTGTGTGTGTGTGTGTTTGTGTGTGTTAGTCATTCAGTCATGCCTGACTCTTTGCAACCCCATAGACTATAGGCCACAAGGCTCCTCTGTCAATGAAATTCTCCAGGCAAAGATACTGAAGTGGGTTGCCACTCCCTACTCCAAGGGATCTTCCTGACCCAGGGATCGAACTCTGGTCTCCTGCATTTCAGGGAGATTCTTTACAGTCTAAGCTACCAGGGAAGCCAAATGAAGCCAAATAAATGTTGACTGTAACTAATGATAAGATTATCTTGAGGTTTAAAAATAAATATTTCATTTGAAAGGCAAAGATTGCCAGAGTGGATGATAAAAATTCAACTATATATTGCCTATGGGCTTCCCAGGTGGCATTAGTGGTAAAGAACCTGCCTGCCAATGCAGGAGATGTAAGAGACACAGTTGACAGTACATAGGCTTCAACAGTACATGAACTATGAACTTCCAGATGTTCAAGCTGGATTTAGAAAAGGCAGAGGAACCAGAGACCAAATTGCCTACATCCATTGGATCATCAAAAAAGCAAGAGAGTTCCAGAAAAACATCTACTTCTGCTTTACTGGGTACACCAAAGCCTTTGACTGTGTGGATCACAATAAGCTGTGGAAAATTCTTCAAAAGACGGGAATACGAGACCATCTGACCTGCCTCCTGAGAAATCTGTATGCAGGTCAAGAAACAACAGTTAGAACTGGACGTGAAACAACAGACTGATTCCAAACCAGGAAAGGAGTATATTTCCTTTCAATATACAATATTCAATATACAAGGCTGTATATTGTCACCTTGTTTATTTAACTTCTATAATATCATGCGAAATGCTGGGCTGGATGAAGCACAAGATGGAATCAAGATTGCCAGAAGAAACATCAATAACCTCAGATATGCAGATGACACCATCCTTATGGCAGGAGGAGAAGAACTAAAGAGCCTCTTAATGAAAGTGAAAGAGTAGAGTGAAAAAGTTGGCTTAAAACTCAACACTCAGAAAACGAAGATCATGGCATTTGGTCCCATCACTTCATGGCAAATATATGGGGAAACAATGGAAACAGTGAGAGACTTTATTTTGGTGGGGGAGGGGGGGCTCCAAAATCACTGCAGATGGTGACTGCAACCATGAAATTAAAAGATGCTTACTCCTTGGAGGAAAAGCTATGACTAACCTAGATAGCATATTAAAAAGCAGAGACATTACTTTACCAACAAAGGTCCATTTAGTCAAAGCTATGGTTTTTCTAGTAGTCATGTATAGATGTGAAAGTTGGACTATAAAGAAAACTGAGTGCCGAAGAATTGATGCTTTTGAACTGCAGTGTTGGAGAAAATTCTTGAGAGTCCCTTGGACTGCAAGGAGATCAAACCAGTCCATCCTAAAGGAAATCAGTCAGAATATTCATTGGAAGGATTGATGCTGAAGCTGAAACTCCAATACTTAGGCCACCTGATGCGAAATGCTGACTCACTGGAAAAGACTGTGAGACTAGGAAAGATTGAAGGCGGGAGGAGAAGGGGACAACAGAGGGCGAGATGGTTGGATGGCATCACCGACTCAGTGGGCATGAGTTTGAGTAAGCTCCAGGAGTTGGTGACGGACAGGGAAGCCTGGCGTGCTGCGGTCCATGGGGTCACAAAGAGTTGGACACGATTGAGTGACTGAACTGAACTGACACAAAAGAAAGCTGACATGGCTACATTAGTTACAGGATCAGATCAGTCACTCAGTTGTGTCCGACTCTTTGCAACCCCATGAATCGCAGCACGCCAGGCCTCCCTGTCCATCACCAACTCCCAGAGTTCACCCAGACTCACGTCCATCGAGTCAGCGATGCCATCCAGCCATCTCATCCTCTGTCATCCCCTTCTCCTCCTGCCCCCAATCCCTCCCAGCATCAGAGTCTTTTCCAATGAGTCAACTCTTTGAATGAGGTGGCCAAAGTACTGGAATTTCAGCTTTAGCATCATTCCTTCCAAAGAAATCCCAGGGCTGATCTCCTTCAGAATGGACTGGTTGGCTCTCCCTGCAGTCCAAGGGACCCTCAAGAGTCTTCTCCAACACCACAGTTCAAAGGCATCAATTCTTCAGCACTCAGCCTTCTTCACAGTCCAACTCTCACATCCATACATGACCACTGGAAAAACCATAGCCTTGACTAGACGGACCTTTGTTGGCAAAGTAATGTCTCTGCTTTTGAACATGCTATCTAGGTTGGTCATAACTTTCCTTCCAAGGAGTAAGCGTCTTTTAATTTCATGGCTGCAGCATAATAAAATTACAGACTTTGAAGTCAAAAATATTTCATAATGGAGAGATGTGGTCATTTCATAATGATAAAAATCCAATTTACCAGGAAGATGTAACATTTCTAAATTTGTATTAACCTAACAATATGCTTGGAGAAGGCAATGGCACCCCACTCCAGTACTCTTGCCTGGAAAATCCCATGGATGGAGGAGCCTGGTGGGCTGCAGTCCATGGGGTCGCTAAGAGTCGGACATGACTGAGCGACTTCACTTTCACTTTTCACTTTCATGCATTGGAGAAGGCAATGGCAACCCACTCCAGTATTCTTGCCTGGAGAATCCCAGGGATGGGGGAGCCTGGTGGGCTGCCGTCTATGGGGTCACACAGAGTCGGACACGACTGAAGTGACTTAGCAGCAGCAGTAGCAGCAACAACATGCTTTTTAACTTGTAATTTTAACTTGCCTTTTAACATGCTTTATAACTCCCTCTTGTACAAACAAGGGGAAGCAGGTTCTGTATCTAGAGGAGCAGTTGCCCAAGTAGCTAGCAGACAACCAATCAACCCTTAGTGGCTGCTACTTGTACACAGGGAGGCCAAAGACCTGGACCCACAGGAGCACCTGCTTTGTTTGGCAAGGAAGCACAAGACTCTGGGTTGGGTTGGCCAACGTCTAAGCCTCAGCTAGAGAGAAACTTGGAGAGCACCCAGTGTGTCTCCTGGGGTTGAGCAGACAACAAACTTGCAGATCAAGAGCACACGACCTCAGGCAGTTCTGGGTCTGCTCCCTGACAGTGATGACCTCCTGGACAGTCCCCAGGGAAGACATGGTATCCTTGTTGGCGAGTATGTAAACTTTCATAAGGGAAAATAGGTGCACAAATTTTTGGCTTCATTTAGGTTTCAAAAGAGTTAGATGGGGGACTTTGCAGGCTCCTTGCCCACAAATCCCTCCCATTCTGTGGCCACAGGAGAGGGAATTTAAGGAGCCCTATTTCAGGAGTTGGAACACAGCACAATTTAGAGGAAAGAGGATGGACTGTAATATATCAGGCAGAGCTCCATTCAGTGTTGAAAGTCACTTGCTGGATGATATAGACAAGTGACTTAACCTTTGTGAATTGCAGTTTCCTCACCTATAAAACAGAGATTATAACTGTATTACTTTCTAGGATTCTTGTGAAGATTAAATAATAACTTGTAAAGAGTTTAGCATAGACTGGTATAGAAAATAATAAGTTATACCATTATTATTACATTTGCCACAGGCTTGCTTATAATAACAAAAACAAATGGGAACAACTTAATGTCGATCAATGGGGAATTGGTTAAATAAAGATGTTACATCCATGGCTTCCCTGGTGGCTCAGTGGTAAAGAATCCACCTGCCAACGCAGGAGACAGCAGTTCTATCCCTGGTAGGGAAAGATACCACATGCCACAGAGCAACTAAGCCTATGCAGAGTGAGCCACAACTACTGAGTCCACCGGCCACGACTACGGAAGCCCACGTGCCTTAGAGCCCGTGATCTGCAACAAGATAGGCCACCCCAAAGAGAAGCCTGCAGACTGAAATCAGAGTCTAGCCTCCACTCCCTGCAACTATAGAAAGCCCCTGTGAAGCAATGAAGACCCACTGCAGCCAAAATAAATGATTTTTTTAATAAAAATTAAATTTAAAAATAAATAAAATTCAATGCAAAAAGTTAATAGTAAAAATAAAATTATAATGCATATCTATACTTGTTAATGTGGAAAATTGTTCGTGTATTTATTATTTTGTATTTTAAAAAGCAGGTTTTTATGTCAGTGTATATAATATGACCTGATTTTATGTTTGAATGTAAGTTTGTATAAATGCATATAGATGCATGTGTAATTATATGTGTAAGTGTTTAGAGAACTGTTTGGAATGAGATACACCAAACCGTTAACAGTGGTTATCCTTGCAGGGTGAGTACATGAGTAAATTTCTTTTCTTTCTGCTTATCTGCATTTTAATTTTTTTAATGATGACCATGTGTGATGTGTGTAATAAAAATAATAATAAAGGAAAAGATAAAATTTTGTGGCCCAGAGCAAGAGAAGACTCCAAATGAGGTCTGCCCAACAAAGCAGACTAAAAAAAGGAATGAGGGTTTTTGTTTTTGTTTTTTTAAGAAAAAAGAAGCTTTATCCAGCTTTACAGAATTGTGATAAAATACTTAAATGGGAAATCTAAAATACAACACAATACATATAGCTGATTCACACTGTTGTACAGCACAAACTAATACAGTATTGTAAAGCAATTATACTCTAATTTTAAAATAAATGAAAATAAAATATACAAATGAACTATCTATGAAATATAAACAGAATTACAGACATAGAGAAGACTGCTGGTTGCCAAGTGGGAGGGAGTTGGGGGAAGGATGGAGTAAGAGGTTGAAGCTAGCAGATGCAAACTCTTACATATAGAATGGATAAACCAACAAGGTCCTCCTCTATAGCACCAGGGACTATATTCAATATCCTGATAAACCATAATGGAAAAGAATATTTAACAGAGAATATAGATTTGTATAACTGAATCATTTTGCGGTACAGCAGAAATTAACACAACATTGTAAGTCAACTATAGGTTGGTGCTCAGTCTCCATTGTGTCTGACTCTTTGCGACGCTATGGACTGTAGCCTGCCAGGTTCCTCTGTCCATGGGATTTTCCAGGCAAGAACATTATACTTCAATTAAAAAATACTGATTAAAATTTAAAAAAAAATATTGATTAAACAAGAGTTCAGGTGGAAAAGATGATACACAGAATAGGAGAGTGAGTGAACTCGCTCAGTCGTGTCTGACTCTTTGTGACTGTAGCCCTCCAGGCTCCTCTGTCCATGGGATTCTCCAGGCAAGAATACTGGAGTGGGTTGCCATTTCCTTCTCCAGGGGATCTTCCCAACCCAGGGATCAAACCCGGGTCTCCTGCATGGCAGGCAGATGCTTTATCCTCTGAGCCACCAGGGAACACAAAATGGGAGAAGGTAACTGCAAATTATACATCTGATAAGGGTATATATGATATCATATTCATATAAAGAACTCTACAACTCAATAATACAATGACAAATGATTCAATTTAAAAAAATAAATAAAATTGTGATAAAATACGCATAATATAAAATGTACCATTTTAACCATTTAAAGTGTATAGTTCGGTGGTATTAGGGCTTCCCTTATGGCTTGGCTGGTAAAGAATCCTCCTGCAATGCAGGAGACCTGTGTTTGATCCCTGTGTTTGGAAGATCCCCTGGAGAAAGGAAAGGCTACCCACTCTAGTATTCTGGTCTGGAGAATTCCATGGACTGTATAAGTCCATGGGGTCGCAAAGAGTTGGACACAATTGAGTGACTTTCACTCACTCATTCACTCAGTGGTATTAAGTGCATTCACATTGTTGAGCAACCATCACCACCTTCCATGTCCAGAACTTTTTCACCTTCACAAACTCAAACTCTACACACATTAAATTTCCCCAACCCCCTCCTTCCAACCCCGGGTAACCTCCACTTTAATTTCTGTCTCTATAAATTGACTACTCTAGCAGTCACATAAGGAGACTTCTACATTATTTGGCCTTTTGTGTCTGGTTTATTTCATTTAGCATAATGTCTTCAAGGTTCATACACACTGCAGCCTGTGTCAGAATTTCCTTCTTTTTTAGGCTGAATAATAAATATGACATTGTATGTCTACATCACATTTTGTTTACTTATTCATCCATTTATGGATATTTGGCTTGTCCTGTCTTTTAGCTTTGTGAATAGTGCTACTGTGAAATCAGTGTCTTATCTGGCTTTTTAAGGGAAGGCCACCAAATATCAGTCTGTGTCTGGTCTCTCTCCAGTTGCTTATTAGGTTGAGATTCACCTAGCATTTAATAAGAAGTTACTGAGTTCTAGGATCTAGGCCAGGTGCTTTCAACCCATTGCTTATAAAAGCCTCAAAAAACCCTGTAAATGAAGTAAGCACAATTTTCCCCATTTTACAGATGGGGATGGTCAAGTTCAAAGAGATCGAGTAACATGCCCGAGGCCAGTGTAACAGAGATGCAGGATGGACTCGATTATGCTGTAGTTAACAAATGACCTCAAGATGTCAAGGACAGTTTCTTTTTTCTCTGACAAATAAGGACTTCTCACTCATGTCAAATGTCATCTTAGGTCAGCTTGTGCTTACTCCGTGTCGTTGTCAGACCAGGCTGAAGGAGCAGACCCTCTCAGGGACATTGCTGGACTCATGGTAGAAAGAAAGAAAAAGACAGCAGACCACAAGCTGGTGGAAAACATCTGTTTACAAGTGACATGGCCATTGGCACCAACGTTTTATTGACCAAATCAAATCTTACGGCCACTCCTGAATTCAACAGAATAAAGACGTAGTATAACCCTCCTCCAGGATGGACAGTGAATAATTTAAACAGAAATGTAATCTACAGCAGCCCTACAGCTGTGGATGCTCCTGGGCCTCAGAGAGAAGACAGTAAATCTGTCAGGGAAGCTGGCAATTGTTCAGGCTGGGTCCACTCTGCAAAAGTAAAAGCTAAAGTCTGTGAGTGCCCCAGAAGTGTTCTATCTCCAGAGGACTGACCCACAGTAACCAAAATCAAGGGAAACTGTAGAGAAATAGGAGGTCAAGATGTTTGTTTGCTGTGAGATTAGAAAGAGCACAGGGAGCAGACACGTGGGTCCCTTGGGAACACCGTGTCTCTTCCAGAGTGAGGGCTCCTGAGGATCGTGCTGTGACCCGGCGGTCACTGATGACCCTGCAGTCAGCACCGCAGAGTAATAGATAAGGCTGGAGGCTCAAGGCAGGCCTAGCCCCCCAAATTTCCTGAAATACTGCCATCTTTTTCCTTTCACGTAGAAAAACCAAGCCAGTGTGGGTCTGACACTATGCTGGCAAAAATCCCCCAGGGACCTCCTTGGAGCCTATAAGTGGAGATTATTCAGCCTGTTTAACAGGGGAAATAGGAGAGCAATGGTCAATGATATATAGGTAGATAGGTAGATACATATTATATATATATACATCATATACTATTATACATACATATATACAATGACCTTGCCTGCCTACGTTTTATATATATGATGTAATGTGCATGCATGTGTGCTAAGCCGCTTCAGTCATATCTGACTGTGAGACCCTATGGACCATAGCCCACCAGGCTCCTCTGTCCATGGGATTCTCTAGGCAAGAATATTGGAGCGGGTTTTCATGCTCTCCTCCAGGAGATCTTCCCAACCCAGGGATCAAACCCACATCTCTTATGTCTTCTGCACTGGCAGGCAGGTTCTTAACCACTAGCACCACCCAGAAAGTCCATATGATGTTATTTATAACATATAATATGTACAGATATATACATGTGTGTATGTGTATACATATGTGTATATAAAATGGGCAGACAAGATGAGGGAAAGGTCAAGGATTTTTTCCTGGTATGCAATTATGGATATTTAGATTTTTAAAAATTATTTTCTGAACTGTATTGAGCATACATCCATCTGTAATTAGGACACACTTATTAAAAATTAAAACAATTCTAGGGACTTCACTGATAGTCCAGTGGTTGAGCGTCTGCCTGCCAACTCATGGGCCAGAGGTTCCTCCCTGTTCCAGGAGAGTTTCCTGCGCCATGGGGCAAGTAGACCTATGAACAGCAGCTACTGAAGCCCACACACTCTGGAGCCCATGTGCCCCACCAAGAGAAGCCCCCAGGATAAGAAGCCCATGCATCGCAACTGGAGAGTAGCCCCCACTGGCCGCAACTAGAGAAAGCCCATGCAGCAACGAAGACCCAGCACAGCCATAAATAAATACCTAAATGCATTTTTTAAAATTACAACAATTCTAAAAAAATTACTGGGCTGAGGAACTGCCGTTTATGGGATTTCACCTTTCTTGGATTCTACCTAAACCCCAGCGGAGGAGCCCTTTTTTGGGCGCCCGCTGTCCATCCCGAGGGCAGGTGCTCCACCTATGGTGGAGAACAACATGCAGACATGTCCTCACAAAGCTCCCAAGCGGGTAAAAGACAATCAATGTGTGGTACCCATCAAGGGCGATGGAGGCCCGAGAAGTGCAGGTGGTGAAGAGCTTTTCTCCAAATGCCCAGTGACTAAGTGGTTGGTCCTCCAAACAGTGTTTAAGACCAAGGGTTTTAAACCCGAATTAAAACCCTGGTTTCATTCCTTTAGCTGTGTGAGCCCCACACCACCCTCACCCCAGGTAATAACTAAATCTCTCGGCCTGGTTTTGCTCTCTGTAAAAAGGTTCGTTGAAAGATCAACTGAGACTATTGTTGTTGTTCAGTCACTCAGTCATGTCCAACTCCCTGCGACTCCGTGAACTGCAGCACACCAGGCTTCCCTGTCCTTCACTATCTCTCAGAGTTTGCTCAGATTCATGCCCAGTGAGTCAGTGATGCCAGCCAACCATCTCATCCTCTGTTGCTCCCTTCTCCTCCTGCCCTCAATCTTTCCCAGCATCAGGGTCTTTTCCAGTGAGTCAGCTCTTTGAATTAAGTGGCCAAAGTATAAGAGCTTCAGCTTCAGCATCAGTCCTTCCAATGAATCTTCAGGGTTGATTTCTTTTAGGATTGACTGGTTGGATCTCCTTGCTGTCCAAGGGACTCTCAAGAGTCTTCTCCTTAAGGAAAATAATGCATGGAAAATACTGAGCTCAGTTCCTGGCCTACAGGGAGTCACTGATATTAAAGGCATTTGACCCAGCACTCCCAAATCCAAGTTTGTTGCCCTTCTCAAACCGTGAGAAAAGTGCTCTTCTCGCTGCCTCTAACGAGGAACAGGCCTACTTCCTCAGTCACAGAGGTGCTCCCTGCAGTGCTGTAGGAACTTTGCAGCATGCTCAACTGCTCAGTCAGGCTCTCTGTGACCGCCATGGACTCTAGCCCGTCAGCCTCCTCTGTCCATGGAATTTTTCAGGCAAGAATACTGGAGTGGGTTTTCATTTCCTCCTCCAGGGGATCTTCCCGAGTCAGGGATTGAACCCGTGTCTCCCGCATCTCTTGCATTGGAAGGCAGATTCTTTACCACTGAGCCACCAGGGAAGAAATTGTTGTCTCTAAGGAGAGAGAACTGGGAGGCAGGGGTGGGGAGACTGCAGAGCCTTCCAGACTGTTTGAAAACATTATTTTCTCCTTCATGAATTCTTCTCAGGTTTAAAAATATAGGAATGAAATGATTTTAAGAATTTGAATTAATTAATTCCTCAGTGACTTCTGCTTTTCCCTCTGCAGAGCCGGGCTTTCCTCAAAGCCGAGTCTGAGGACTACCTTTATGAAAATCTGTGCTCCCCTCCACTGCCAGCTCCAATGAATCAGAACTTCTGGGGCTGTGAAGGAGGGGGGCGCCTGGTTGGCCTCACTTTTAATTAGCTCCCCTGGTAATTCTCCAAGACACCAAAGTAGAAGAATCACTGCTTTATGAGCCCTTCGGCATATCAAGTGCTCAGAAATGTTACCTTCCCCTTAGTCTGCCTTCCCTGAGATGACATCACAGCCCAGCAGGCCTAGAGAATCCACCTATAACTTTGACATGATTTACTGTGCAAACTAAAATTATTCACCCTGTCAACTGTTGTCATACCAATACTGGTGGTCAAATGCTGCCTCAACAGGTTAAATCCAGCACAGTAGAATTCTATGTAAATGTTAAAAAAAAAAAAGAATGAGCAGACTCTTTTCACCGTACTATGTACAAGTTCTAAATAAGATAAGTAAAGTGAATAAAAATCAAAACGTACGACAATGTGCTTGGCCTGTTAGCACTTGTGTAAAAGTGCTTCACATACACAAGATGTACACATGTGTATTTGTGTATTTAGTATATGCAAATCTCTGGAAGGATAAACAAGACCTGGGGAGGGAGGAGTTGTGGTTTGCCTCCGGGAAGAGGAAGTGGGGATGTGGGTAAGAGACAGGCCTTTCACAATGCTGTATACCCACCCAAGCTCTCGAATTTTTGAGCCATCTGAATGCATTCCTTTTTCAGAAATAAACTCAAATGTAAAAGCATGCTGCCACTGTCTTGAAGCTGCTCTGAATGCATGAGCCTCGTTCTCAGCTCATCCCGATGGCTCCCTGTTCCTCAAACCGTCTTTTCATCTAAGGCTCTCTTTCCACAGAGTCAATCACTGACCTTGTCCATCCACAGGCGTATTTTGATCAGACTGCTAAGTCAGACAACTCCACTGGCACTTAACATTCCAGTCCAGAGGCAGCGAAAGCATGCTTGCAAAAGATTTCATGATTTTAGACTCTGGCAAGAGGCAAGAGGTCAGTGTGCTTATGTAAGCCAACACAGCTTCTCCACTGAGACGTGCTCAGGAAGGCAAGGTGCACTGTGGCTCACACAGGACAGAGGCAGCTCGGAGACACTCAGAGAGGAGGAACTGAGTCCGTCTCCTGCAGAGGGCCTTGACTGATCCTAAATTGATCGGTTTCAGCCAAAAAGGAAAATAGATTCTTAAGAATATCGCAAGGTGGGGCTTCCCTGGTGGCTCAGTGGTAAAGAAACCACCTGCCAGTGTAGAAGACATGGGTTCGATCCCTGGTCTGGGAAGATGCCACGTGCCGCAGAGCAACTAAGCCCGTGAACCACAACTACCGAGCCTGCACTCCACAGCCCAGGCTCCACGACAAGAGAAGCCTGTGCACCGCCACTAGAGAGAAGAGAAAACCCACAAGCAGGGAAAACCCACGCAACAGTGAAGATCCCAGCAGAGCCAAAACGAAAATAAATAAATAATTTTTTTTTTAATTTAAAAAAGAATAACAGAACGGTGGGAAGTCCCTGGCAGTCCAGTGGTTAGGACGCTGTGCTGCCACTGCTGGGGGTCCAGGTTTGATCCCTGGTTGGGGAACTAAGATCTTACAGGCCACGCAGCCAAAGAAATAAGATAATGCTGTGAATGGATGTTTTGCAAACACGTCAAAGTTTTTAAAAAAATAACAACATAAGGATAGCATAGGATGCAACCACTCCACTCCTAGGTATTTTCCCAAGAGAAAAAGAAATATTATGTTCCCATGAAGACCTGTACATGAATGCTGATAGCAACTTTATTTGTAATAATCTCAAGCTAGAAACAGCCCAAAATGTCCAACAAATTGTGGCATATCCACCCAGTGAAATGCTACTCAGCAATTAACTACTGATTCTTGCAACAAACAATATGGATAATGTAAAAATAATAATAATAAATTGCTGAATGAAAAGAGGCAGACCAAAAAAGGAGTGCATGATTTCGTTTATAAAAATCCCTAGACAATGCAGGCTAATCTATAGTTACACAAAGCAGGTCAGTGGTTTCTCTGGTTGAGGTAAAGAGGGATGGGAGGGAAGGATTACAAAGAAGTGGAAGAAATTTGGGGGGTAATAGAGGTGTTCACCATCTTGATTAGAGTGACGGTTTCATGGGTATACACATATGTCAAAATATCCAGTTACACACTTTAAATACATGCAGCTTTATTGTCTATAAGCTCAACAAAGCTTTTTTTAAACAAAAAGAATCATGGAGTATCACGTGGAACTCAAGTTCCACAGGTTACGCTTTGAGGATTGAAGGAACTATTCTTGATTTTGATTGTAGTGGTAATTACATGACTGTCTATGGCATTAAAGTTCATCAAATTTCTTTGAATCTAAATACTTAAAAGCAATGATTTTTGTTGCACGTGAATTATACCTCAATGAAATTGATTTTTAATAAACAGGACACACACATGGGCACATCCACGCAGAGAGACCAGGTTAGCAGCTGGACCCCAAAAGCATCTGGTGCCCACCTGCCACTGCTGCAAATACACTCTTTCTCCTCTCTCTCTCTCTCTTTCTCGTCTCTGGCTCTTCATATGCCTCTCTCTAACCTTCCCACAGATTGATTCCCTTCCAGTCCTTTGGCCCAAAAGGCAGAACATTCAGCTGTCAGTACTTTCTAAGCTTTATGTCTTAAGGCTCAGGTATCAAAAAAAAAAAAAAAGGAAACTTTTTCTAAGCCTCAGTACCTGGTTTGGAAAACGCGATGGTTGGAATAATTTCAGTAGTTCTCAGTGAGGAAATACCCACTACAGAATGCTGACCTTTAGAGAAAGAGGCCAGGGACTCTAGATATCTAGAAAATATAAATATCCCAACAATAAAGAATCCTCCTGTGGTCCACTTTCAAGTGCCCCACTGCACATAAAGATGAAAAACCTGTAAGTTTATCTGAGCCTAGAATCTACATCCATTCTACATACAAGCATGGTTTTTAAAAATACTTCCCAGGAGGTCAACTCAAATGAAAATCAACAAATTTGATCTATTTAGAGAAGTGCTTTTGATAGAACTGTCACCAGTCAAAGTGCTTATAGTGTTTGAATTGCAACACATACCCACTTGGGCTTCCCCGGTGGCTCAGCAGTAAAGAATCCCCCTGCAATATAGGAGCCGAAGGAGACCGGGTTCGATCCCTGGGTCCGAGAGATACCTTAGAGGAGGAAATGGCAACCCACTCCAGAATTCTTGCCTGGAGAATTCCATGAACAGAGGAGCCTGGCAGGCTACAGTCCATGGGGCCACAAATAGACGACTAAAATGACGTAACAGCAGTAGCAGCAGCTGCAGCCTTCAGACTGCATTTACAGCCATGGCTTTCAGGGTGATTCTCCGTGTAGGTACAAACATCTATTGCAGTCTCTAGGGTATTTACAAATGTAAAATATATTTTATTATAAATTCCTTCTTTTTTCTTATGGGTCAGGTCAGTTCAGTTCAGTTCAGTCGCTCAGTCGTGTCCGACTCTTTGCAACCCCATGAATCGCAGCACGCCAGGCCTCCCTGTCCATCACCAACTCCCGGAGTTCACTCAGACTCACGTCCATCGAGTCAGTGATGCCATCCAGCCATCTCATCCTCTGTCGTCCCCTTCTCCTCCTGCCCCCAATCCCTCCCAGCATCAGAGTTTTTTCCATTGAGTCAACTCTTCACATGAGGTGGCCAAAGTACTGAAGTTTCAGCTTTAGCATCAGTCCTTCCAAAGAAATCCCAGGGCTGATCTCCTTCAGAATGGACTGGTTGGCTCTCCCTGCAGTCCAAGGGACCCTCAAGAGTCTTCTCCAACACCACAGTTCAAAGGCATCAATTCTTCAGCACTCAGCCTTCTTCACAGTCCAACTCTCACATCCATACATGACCACTGGAAAAACCATAGCCTTGACTAGACAGACCTTTGTTGGCAAAGTAATGTCTCTGCTTTTGAATATGCTATCTAGGTTGGTCATAACTTTTCTTCCAAGGAGTAAGCGTCTTTTAATTTCATGGCTGCAGTCACTATCTGCAGTGATTTTGGAGCCCCCCAAAAATAAAGTCTAACACTGTTTCCACTGTTTCCCCACCTATTTCCCATGAAGTGATGGGACCAGATGCCATGATCTTCGTTTTCTGAATGTTGAGTTTTAAGCCAACTTTTTCACTCTCCTCTTTCACCTTCATCAAGAGGCTTTTTAGTTCCTCTTCACTTTCTGCCATAAGGGTGGTGTCATCTGCATATCTGAGGTTATTGATATTTCTCCTGGCAATCTTGATTCCAGCTTGTGCTTCTTCCAGCCCAGCATTTCTCATGATGTACTCTGCATATAAGTTAAATAAGCAGGGTGACAATATACAGCCTTGATGTACTCTTTTTCCTATTTGGAACCAGTCTGTTGTTCCATGTAGGAAACTGCAATCCTAATATACATTGTAATCCTAATATACATTGTAATCCTAATTCCGCCATTAGGATTACAATGTATATATGAATATATATACTAATATACTAATTTAGTTCTCAAGCAATCATATGAGGTATATACTATCATTGGCCCCATTTTATAGATGAAAAACTGTGGCACAAAACAGTACCCCAGTTCACACAGCTAATAAGCAGCAGAACAGGAATTTGAACCCAGGACTTTTACTCCAAGAATCACATGGTCTGAAGTTCTACATCATACAGACTTTAGCACTACATCACATAGACTTTTAGCCTAAAAATCTAGAGTCTTTAAGCTACCTAAAATAGCCCACAAATTTTATTTCAGGCTAGGAGGGTTGTTAGCGGCTTCCCAGGTGGCACTAGTGGTAAGGAATCCGCCTGCCAATGCAGGAGCCTCAAGAGATGTGGGTTCAACCCATAGGTCAGGAAGATACCCTGGAGAAGGGAATGGAAACCTACTCCAGTACTCTTGCCTTTAAAAATCAGCCCATGGACTGAGGAGGCTTGTGGGCTACGAACCCTGGGGTTGCATAGAGTTGGACATGACTGAGTGACTGAGTAAGGCTGTTACTAAATAATGATGATGAGGATGAGATCCAGTGGTCTAGATGCCCTGGGTCTCTCCCAGTTCTAGAATCTATTTATTCTGGCTATGTTCCTAAACAACTCTTCCTGTTCAGTTTAGCCTTATCCTTGGAAGCGTGAGGAACTTCCCTGAAGAGGAAGAGTGTAATGTCAAATTAGTGACATTTTTAGCTGTTAAAAAACAATCACAACGTCTAGTGAGGACACAATACAGATCCTCTCAAACACTGCTGGTGAGAGGGCAATGAGTGGCTACTTCTCAACAGAAATTCAGCGAAATATCGTATCCTTTGACTCAGACTTCATTTAGAAAATCTTTCCTAAGGAAATAGCTTTCTAAGGTGGTTTGTTGTCGTTCAGTTGCTCAGTCATGTCCAGCTCTTTGTGACCCTATGGATTGCGGTATGGCAGGCTTCCCCTGTCCTTCACCAACTCCCGAAGCTTGCTCAAACTCATGTCCATGGAGTTGGTGATGCCATCCAACCATCTCATCCTCTATCATCCCCTTCTCCTCCTGCCCTCAATCTTTCCCAGCATCAGGATCCTTTCCAATGAGTCAGTTCTTCACATTAGGTGGCCAAAATATTGGAGTTTCAGCTTCAGCATCAGTCCTTCCAATGAGTATTCAGGACTGATTTCCTTTAGGATGGACTGGTTGGATCTCCTTGCAGTCCAGGGGATTCTCAACAGTCTTCTCCACACAGTTGAACTCCACCACAGTTCAAAAGCATCAATTCTTCAGCACTCAGCTTTCTTTATAGTCCAAATCTCACATCATAGATGGACCTTTTTTGGCAAAATAATGTCTCTGCTTTTTAATATGCTGTCTAGGTTGCTCATCGGAGAAGGCAATGGCACCCCACTCCAGTACTCTTTCCTGGAAAATCCCAGGGATGGAGGAGCCTGGTGGGCTGAAGTCCATGGGGTTGCTAAGAGTCGGACACAACTGAGTGACTTCACTTTCACT
The DNA here is from genome assembly GCF_055505025.1 of Bos grunniens. Classification (NCBI taxonomy): domain Eukaryota; kingdom Metazoa; phylum Chordata; class Mammalia; order Artiodactyla; family Bovidae; genus Bos; species Bos grunniens. The sequence goes on from NC_141166.1 coordinate 15,198,995, forward strand.
TTTCACCGTCATGTATAGGAGAAGGAAATGGCAACCCACTCCAGTGTTCCTGCCTGGAGAATCCCAGGGATGAGGGAGCCTGGTGAGCTGCCGTCTATGGGGTCGCACAGAGTCAGACACGACTGAAGCAACTTAGCAGCAGCAGCAGCTGGTTAGTCATAGCTTTTCTTCCAAGGAGCAAGCGTCTTTTAATTTCATGGCTGCAGTCACCATCTGCAGTGATTTTGGAGCCCCAAAAATAAAGTCTCTCACTGTTTCCAGTTTTTCTCCATCTATTCGCCAGGAAGTGATGGGACTGAATGCCATGATCTTTGTTTTTTGAATGTTGAGTTTTAAGCCAGCTTTTTCATTCTCCTCTTTCACTTTCTTCAAGAGGCTGTTCAGTTCCTCTTCACTTTCTGCTAACTGAAAGGGTGATGTCATCTGCCTATCTGAGGTTGCTGATATTTCTCTCAGCAATCTTGATTCCAGCTTGTGCTTCATCCAGCCCAGCATTTCGCATGATGTACTCTGCATAGAAGTTAAATAAGCAGGGTGACAATATACAGCCTTGACGAACTCCTTTTCCTATTTGGAACCAGTCTATGTCTACTCTTCCATGTCCAGTTCTAACTGTTCCTTCTTGACCTGCATACAGGTTTCTCAGGAGGCAGGTAAAGTGGTCTGGTATTCCCGTCTCTTTAAGAATTTTCCAGTTTGTTGTGATCTACACAGTCAAAGGCTTTGACCTAGTCAATGAAGCAGAAGTAGATGTTTTTCTGGAATTCTCTTGCTTTGTTGATGATCCAACTGATGTTGGCAATTTGATCTCTGGTTCCTCTGCCTTTTTTAAAAACAGATTGAACATCTGGAAGTTCACGGTTCACATACTGTTGAAGCCTGGCTTGGGGAATTTGGGGCATTACTTTGTTAGCATGTGAGATGAGTGCAATTGTGTGGTAGTTTGAACATTCTTCGACATTGCCCTTCTTGAGATTGGAATGAAAACTGACCTTTTCCAGTCCTATGGCCACTGATGAGTTTTCCAAATTTGCTGGCATATTGAGTGTAAGCACTTTTATGCATCATCTTTTAGGATTTGAAATAGCTCAATTGGAATTCCATCACCTCCACTAGCTTTGTTTGTAGTGATGCTTCCTAAGGCCCGCTTGACTTCACATTCCAGGATGTCTGGCTCTAGATGAGTGAGCACACCATCATGGTTATCTGGGTCATGAAGATCTTTTTTGTATAGTTTTTCTGTGTATTCTTGCCGCCTCTTCTTAATAGCTTCTGCTTCTGTTAGATCCAGACCATTTCTGTTATTGTGCCCATCTTTCCATGAAATGTTCCCTTGGTATCTCTAATTTTCTTGAAGAGATCTCTAGTCTTTCCCATTCTATTGCTTTCCTCTATTTCTTTGCATTGATTGCTGAGGAAGGCTTTCTTATCTCTCCTTGCTATTCTTTGGAACTTTGCATTCAAATGGGTATATCTTCCCTTTTCTCCTTTGCCTTTAGCTTCTCTTTTCTCAGCAATTTGTGAGGCCTCCTCAGACAACCATTTCACCTTTTTGCATTACTTTTTCTTGGGGATGGTCTTGATCACTGCCTTCTGTACAATATCATGAACCTCTGTCCATTGTTCTTTAGGCACTCTATCAGATCAAATCCCTTGGATCTATTTGTCACTTCCATTGTATAATTATAAGGGATTTGATTTAAGTCATACCGGAATGGTCTAGTGGTTTTCCCTACTTTCCTCAATTTAAGTCTGAATTTGGCAATAAAGAGTTCATGATCTGAGCCACAGCTTGTTTTTGCTGACTGTACAGAGCTTCTCCATCTTTGGCTGCAAAGAATATAATCAATCTGATTTTGGTATTGACCATCTGGTGATGTCCATGTATAGAGTCTTCTCTTGTGTTGTTGAATTAGAGTGTTTGCTATGACCAGTGCATTCTCTTGGCAAAACTCTGTTAGCCTTTGCCCTGCTTCATTTTGTACTCCAAGGCCAAATATGCCTGTTATTCCAGGTATCTCTTGACTTCCTACTTTTGCATTCCAGTCCCCTACAATGAAAAGGACATCTTTTTTTGGTGTTAGTTCTAGAAGGTCTTATAGGTCTTCATAGAACCGTTCAACTTCAGCTTCTTCGGCATTAGTTGTTGAGGCATAGACTTGGATTACTGTGATATTGAACGATTTGCCTTGGAAACGAACAGAGATTGTTCTGTCATTTTTGAGACAGCACCCAAGTACTGCATTTCAGACTCTTTTGTTGACTATGAGGGTTACTCCATTTCTTCTAAGGGAAGTGGTAGAATACACATAATATAAAATTTACCATTTTAACCATTTTAAAGTGTGTAATTCAGTAGCATTTAGTACATTCACAATATTGTTGTGCAACCATCACTGATATCTAGTTCTGGAACAGCTTATTACACCAAAAAGAAATCTCATAACCTCATAACCATTCAGTAGTCACTCCCCATTCCCCTCTGCCCCAGCCTCTGACAACCATTAATCTGCTTTCTGTATCTATGAATTTATCTATTTGGATATTTAACATAAATAGAGTGACCTTCTGTGTATGACTTCTTTTACAAGAATATTGTCTCTAAGGTTCATCCATTTTGTAGCATGTATCAGTACTGTATTACTTCTTTGTTCTAACTTTTTAGTAAAATCCATATAACATGAAATAAAACATTTTAAAGTGTACAATTCAGTGACATTTTGAACAGTCACAATGTTGTGTAACTACCACCCTATCTAATTCCAAAACATTTTCATTACCCAAAAATTAAATCCATCCTCATTAGACGGTTAATTCCCATTCTCTCCTCCTCCCCTGACAACCATCAATCTGCTTTATTTCTCTATGGATTTATCTATTCTGAATATTTTATATAAATGGAATCATATCTATAAGATTATATATATACGATCATAAATATATGACATACGAATCGTATATATATTGTGTATAAATGGACTCATATGTATACTATAACTTTTTTGTGTTTGGCTTCTCTTATAAACATGACTTTTTTAAAGGTTCGCCTACACTGTAGTGTGTATCAGTATTTCATGCCTTTCTATGGTTGAGTAATATTTCTCTGTATGGATGCACTACATTTTGCGTTTCCATTCACCCATTAAGGGACATTTGGATCATTGCCACCTTCTGGTTACTGTGAATAGCGCTGCTATGGGCATTTGTGTACAAGTTTCTGTTTGAACACCAATTTCCAATTCTTTCAGGTATATACCTAAGATTGGAATTGCTAGGTCATATGGTAATTCTTAAAAACTGATTTTTTTCTTTTTTTTTTTTGGTCATGCCACATGTTAGGCAGGATCTTAGTTCCCTGAGAAGGGATCAAACCCATGACCCTTGAAGTGGAAGCACAGAGGCTTAACCTAGACCACCAGGGAAGTCCCAAAGGGTCATATGCTAATTCTAAGATTAACTTTTTGAGGTACCACCAAACAATTTTCTAGTGACTACCACTTTTACATTCCCCCAGGGATGTTCCAATTTCTTCATCTTCATATCCTGCTAATGCTTATTTTGTTGTTGTTGTTGTTGTTGTTGTTATGGCCATCCTAGTGGGTATAAAGTCATATCTCATTGTGAGAGTTTGGATTTGCATTTTCCTAATGACTATGACGTTGAACATCTTGTGCTTATCAACAATCTTTATATCTTCTTCGGGAAAATGTCCTTGTCCTTTTTAAAAATTGGGTTGTTTGTCTTTTTGCTGTTGAGTTGTGCCTGAGGAAATAATTTTAAATGGGAAAACTATTTAAACATAAACATCACAATATTATTTACAGTGGTGAAAAATTCAAAGTGACACTAATCTATAATAATAGGGGATATAAAAACAGTCCCAGCCCTTAAGGGGCATTCTGTCCTGAAAAAAAAAAAAGAACACAAGAAACAATGAATTCAGTAAGACCCACGTTCAGGGTGTGCACAGGGTTACGAAAGGCGCTCAGAAGAGGGCTGGGGAGAGTCGGGGACATCTTCCCCAGACAAATGAAGAACTATGAGGGTGATTATATGCAAAGCAGAGGAATGGTGCATGTCCAGAGTTGCAAAAGAGAATGATACAATTGGGGAACTACAAAGAGTTTTTTGGTCTGTGCTTTTGTCAAAGGTTCAGTGTAGAGAAGCAGGAAGGAGCTGGAGCAAGATCGTTCTTTCATGCTAAATCTTTACCTGAAACCTCAGAGGGCTTCAGAAGGAGGCAACATGATGAACTTTATGTTTTGGAAAAATTACTCTGACAGCCACATGGAGAATGGGTGATGATGGGGCCAGACTGGGGTCTAGTTAGGAAGAGTTACAAGACAGAAGGACTAAGACGTGGCTCTAGGGAGAAGAGTTAATAAGGTCAGGGATTAGATATGATCCCTATATCATACTTCCTGCCTGTCATGAATTAGACTGTGTCCCCCCAAAATAGATATGTTAAAGTCCTAATCCCCAACATTTCAGAATGTGACCTTCTTTGGAAACAGGGTCAGTGCAGATGTAATTCGTTAAGATGAGGTCATAGTATAGCAGGATGGATCCAATACGACTGGTGTCTTAATTTATTAGAAGACAGTCATGTAAAGACAGAGACACTCAGGGAAAACTCCATGTGATGACAAAGGCAGAGATTGGAGTGAGGTAGCTGCAAGCCAAGGAGTGTGATAGATTGCCAGAAAACCACCTGAAGTTAGGAAAAGGCAAAGAAAGATTCTCCTACAGATTTCAGAGGGACTGTGGCCCCAGTCAGAAACAGCTAACATTTCTAGAGTGGTTACTCTATCACAGGTTGGGTTTTAAGTGCTTCACTCAGCACAATCATTTCAACCTCTGAGTTCCTTGTGAAAAAAGATTCTATTATTATTTCCACTTTATATTTAAGAAAACTGAAACCAGGTCTTCTCTGGTGGCTCAGTGGTAAAGAATCTGTCTGTCAAGGCAGGACACCGGGTTTGACCCCTGGTCCAGGAAGATCCCACATGAGGTGGAGCAACTAAGCCGGTGTACCACAACTATTGAGCCTGTGCTCTAGAGCCTGGGAGCCGCAACTATTGAGCACATGTGCCACAAATAACGCAACTCGTGTGCTCTAGAGCCCATGCTCTGCAACAAGGCACTGCAACGAGAGGCCTGCAGACTGCAGCTAAAGAGCAGCCCCTGGCTCTCTGCAACTAGAGAAAAGCCCAGGAGACAACGAAGACCCAGTACAGCCAAAAGTAAATACATAAATAAAATCATTTAAAAAAAAAAAAAGAAAACTGAAACACAAGAGTAGTTGAGTAAGTTTCTCAAGGCTACAAAGCTAGGGAAATGGCAGAGCCAGAATTTCGTGCTTGGCAGACTGACTCCAAGCTCTAGTGTTCTTACTTGATATACTATGCTGCTGATGCTGTGGCTGCTGCTAAGTCACTTCAGTCGTGTCCGACTCTGTGCGACCTGAGACGGCAGCCCACCAGGCTCCCCATCCCTGGGATTCTCCAGGCAAGAACACTGGAGTGGATTACCATTTCCTTCTCCAATGCATGAAAGTGAAAAGTGAAAGTGAAGTCGCTCAGTCGTGTCCGACTCTTAATGACCCCATGGACTGCAGCCCACCAGGCTCCTCCATCCATGGGATTTTCCACGAAAGAGTACTGGAGTGGGGTGCCATTGCCTTCTCCAATATACTACTCAGCCATTCTAATACATATTTACTGAAAGTTCAATGGAAGGATGAATGAATGAATTGTTGAGTAAATCTAGATTTGTTACCAGGGGGAAAGGTGGAAGTGATGAAGAAGAGAGAAAAATCAAGGATGAAGCCCAGATACCTTGCTTGGAAGACTTAGTAAATAAGGCATCGCCATTTACTGAGGCAGGAAAAAGAGGGGCAAAGTCAGATTCAGGGGTGGCAGCTAAAAGCTCAATTAATATATTTCTTGAAATGCTGAGTTTGAACTTCAATGGGATGAGTAAGTGGGATGTCCTGTAGTCTGTTGGACACATGGATCTGGAGCTCCAGAGAAAGATGTCGGTTGTAATTATAGATCTGGGAGCCAAGAGTGTGCTTCGTGTCAGGGGCTTGGGTGAGATCACCAAAGCAAAATGTGTAGGAAGAGAAAAGCTGACTACCTATGACAGAGCTTTGGGGGAAACTGGAATTCAGTGAGCCAGTGGGGGAAGAGGAGTCTTAACTTACTAGCATAGGGTCTGTCATGGAAAGGACAAAAGTCAGGTTGTGGTGGGTTGAGGAGTGAACAGAAAAGGAACCGAAGGGTAAGCATACATGCTGCAGGTGGGAAAGATGGATGATGACTGGGACAGCAAATAGGCGCAGAGGCAAGCATACCCAGTGCTGTGTGGAAGTCACTCACGCCGAGTGATCATTAGACTTTAGGAATTTTGCAAGCTGGTTGTTAAATACAGCCATTATTAAAAATTAAGTTATTAATAACACCGTCCTACTATATAGCACTGCTGCTGCTGCTGCGTCACTTCAGTCATGTCCGACTCTGTGCGACCCCATAGACGGCAGCCCACCAGGCTTCCCATCCCTGGGATTCTCCAGGCAAGAACACTGGAGTGGGTTGCCATTTCCTTCTCCATTGCATGAAAATGAAGAGTGAAAGTGAAGTCACTCCGACTCTAGCGACCTCATGGACTGCAGCCTACCAGGCTCCTCCGTCCATGGGATTTTCTAGGCAAAATTACTGGAGTGGGATGCCATTGCCTTCTCCATATAGCATAGGGAACTATATTCAATATCCTGTGATAAATCATAATGGAAAATAATATGAGAAAGAATACACATGTATAACTAAACCGGTCTGCTCTCAATGAGAAATTAACACATCATTGTAAATCAACTATACCTCAATAAAATAAATTTTTAAAAATTAGTTATAAAAACATAAATAATAAAAACAAAGCTTATACATTCTTAAGACTCTTCACTTTCTTTTACTATTATTATTATTTACTATTATGGTATCTATTTGGTGGAAATATTAAAATGGTGTGCCACTGCACCTTTTCAAAAATCTATGTCTACTGGTAGCTTGTGATGGGCCATGGCAGGAGTATTTATACCATGGAAATTGGAAAATGCTACAGACAGGGCTTGTTTTTGTGATTGTGTACATTTAAGAAATTAATGGAGAAAATGTTAGTGATGGATATCAAACTTTAAAGTGCATCCTGTCTGTAGCCATTACATTGTAAGCAGCATCCAAAGAAATGGAGGAAGTAGTCCTCCAGTGTTCAGAAACTATTTTCCAATTCCATAAAGAAAGCATGTCACTGATGAATGAGTAAAGTTCTAACATAAGTCTTCATTGTTCTACTTCCATGTCTGTAACAAAAAGGAAAATAACAACGATCATTTATGCTGGGTTTGTTACCATAGGTTGGCTAGGATATAAGAGTTGTGGAAAAATCAACAAAAGCATTCTGTGATAATTAATTGACTGTATGGAATTTACAGTAAAGATTTATTATTTTAAAATTGCATGTTTCTTTTAATTTTCTTCCAGAAACATCTTAATAAAAATTGGCCATTTCCAAGAAACACTTATTGCATGCCCACCAATAAAAGGCAATCATAACAAAGTAGAAAATTCACCATATGGCTATTACTTAAAGAAAAACAAAAACAAAAACAACTAGCACACACTCAAGCACATCAGCAAAGTCCAGTACCAAAGTCACATTGTTTCATACGGGCTAGGATTCAGAATAGACACTGAAATAAAACTTAATTCAAACCCTGAACTATTCAGGTCAAAGGACCTCTACAGAAGTATCTGTCCTCAAAAGCATTCCGGTTTGAGACATGATTTCAGAATCAGTTCAGTTCAGTCACTCAGTTGTGTCCGACTCTTTGCGACCCCATGGACTGCAGCACGCCAGGCCTCCCTGTCCATCATCAACTCCTGTTTACCCAAACTCATCTCCATTGAGTCGGTGATGCCATCCAACCATCTCATCCTCTGTCATCCCCTTTTCCTCCCACCTTCAATCTTTCCCAGCATCAGGGTCTTTTCCGATGAGTCAGCTCTTCGCATCAGGTGGCCAAAATATTGGGAGTTTCAGCTTCAACATCAGTCCTTCCAATGAACACTCAGGATTGATCTCCTTTAAGATGGACTGGTTGAATCTCCTTACAGTCCAAGGGACTCTCAAGAGTCTTCTCCAACACCACAGTTCAAAAGCATCAATTCTTTGGTGCTCAGCTTTCTTTATAGTCCAACTCTCACATGCATATGTGACTAATGGAAAAACCACAGCCTTGACTAGATGGGCCTTTGTTGGCAAAGTAATGTCTCTGCTTTTTAATATGCCATCTAGGCTTTCAGAATAAAGCACAACAAACGATCACAAGACATTCAGTGTACAAGAGGGATTCTATAATTCCCAACATACTCTGAACCTGATAGAACAAATCTAACTTTCTAAAAAAACTGTATGTTATACATCCTTTATATCAGTAAAATGTACAGTAAACATATATGTGCATATGTATATATATATACACACACACACACATAGAGTCCATGGAATTCTCCAGGCCAGAATACTGGAGGGGGTAGTCATTACCTTCTCCAAGGGATCTTCCCAACCTAGGGATTGAACCCAGGTCTCCCACACTGCAGGTGGATTCTTTACCAGCTGAGCCACCAGAGAAACCCATCACACATTCTTTTCATCAGTAAAATGTACAGTAAACATATATGTGCATGTGTATACATAGATATATATGTGGGTACATATACACACATACACATATACATACAATTGTTTTTGCCCAGATATTGTTCAACCTCCTCACTACATCAGAAGCAGAGTGGTCTCATTACCAAGGAAATGAGGTATGGATTTAAGGTAGTAAAGGCCTCTGATGCTGAGGGGCTGGAAGAGGCACTCAATCAGCCAAGGATGAGAGAATGATGAGGGGTGGGCTTTCAAGGCCCAAGGAATTCCTTGCTCTGAGTGATGGGGAGGGCGACAGAGGAGAGCAGCAATGAGCGGCAGTGGTTGACTGTCTCAACTGGTATTGCCCAAGGGCAGAACAATAATCTAGATGTGGCCGACCCCTCATCTCCCTGTGACCTTTGTAGTACACAGGTCATGGGAGAATGAGTAACTTCTGTTTTTTGAGGTTGCAGAGAAAACAGTTGTCCTCAGGGGGCAACTTGGTTTCAGTTAATAACAGCTTCACTTATTGAAAGCAAGGGGAGTGTACCACAGAGATATGATCAGGGTTTCCGAGTGAGACATTTCAAGTGTGATACTGGGCAAGGTACGGACCCTTTCTGAGCTTCCATGTCCTCCTCTGTAGAATGAAAGTAAAGTGATCTACCATTCAAAACATAACACATTTCAAACACTGAGTGCAGTGCCGGGCAGACGGTAAACTTTCAATAAATTGTAAATACTACTTTGGCTATATAACTAAAAATGGAAGACACATAATTACATAAATACACATATTAATACATGGAGGTAAGGAGGTAAAATGAAAGAAATACCCATAATAAAGGTTGTCCCTGGATGGCAGGACAATTAGGATTTTTTTTTTTAATTCCACATCCTCTGTATTTCCCAAAGTTTCTACAGTAAGCCGATTTTGACTTTGATTCTGGAAAAAAAATTTTTTTTTCTAAAGCAAGGAGTGTGCATAAGAAGAAAAATCTTCATTAAAAAAAAAGGAAAGAAAAAAAGATCAGTGTTGTCTCAGGGAATGAGAAAATAAGTCCTCCACAGGACACACAGGCCTAGCATCTGGGCAAATTATTGCAAAAGGCAGAAAAAACACGTGAGGGTTTAGCATTTCCTAGTCATCCTTTCCCACCTCTAAAAAATTAATAAGCTCAAAGGCTATCTCTTCTTCTCTATTTTCTGTCTCATCTTTTGATTTTTAGATTTCAAGAGGACTTGTGATGAATAAAGGTGTTATAAATTAATCTAAACATGATTCAAATCTCTAATTTATGTATTCATTAAAATTTTACCTGTTATCAGTCTTAGGGTTCCAGGTGTTAATGGCAACTCTAAGCGAAAGTCAAATATAATCATTTACATAAAAGCATTAGAAGATGATTAATTGGTATTTTTGTGCAGCTGTGATCTATTCTGCACTTCACAGGTGAAAAAAAAATGTTTCACTAAAAACATTTACCTATGCTGATCCTCATGAAATCGCGGAACATCCTCCAGGTTTTCATGTACTCGGTTACATTTATAGCATTTTCATTACTGGAATCACATTTCATATTTCCGGATTTCAAAAGGCATTGCAATTGCACACCCTTGAAAATTGGGCTGATTTCCACATCATTCCTTGTATATTTATGTATTCTGTTCCAACAGGAAGATAGAGATTAAATCTACTTGTGTTAACAAATTTCTGTTTGTGTGTCTTAGCATGATTTGGGTAATATATTCCAATTTCAAGGGGCCTAAACTTGCAGTGTCCTAAAAAAAAAAATGTCACAGGGCTTAGGTAGAGAAGTATTTTCAGAAAAGTGATTTATCTATGCTGAATAAAAGCTGTAGCATGGCCAGCTCAGATCCAGTTACGATTGCTAAAGCATGTCCAGGCTGGTTATCTAATGCTTCTGCAAGAATTTAGGCCACGCATTAATGCACTGAAGATAAAATCAATTTGAAAATTTCTTAAATCAAATACCAATCCTGGAGTAATACTCTCTGTGCAGGAGAATCAGCCAACAGTAATAGAAAGCCAATTATAAATTATAAACCACTCTGCTCAAATGTCCTGGTCTGTTGCTGGTAGGGCCCATTACACACAATTTGCACAAGTTAAATCCACTGACTAGAGAGAACTGCTGTTCACACAGACACTTGCACTCCTCTCTGCCTCACTCCCCACACTTAATATAAAGATGCAGCTCAATTAATAGGGATTCACTGAGTAAGAAAACCCAGAGCAATGCGATCATAAACATCCCATTCTACTATAGCAGTACAATCAAGCAGTTAGCAAGACTGGAAGCCTAAGAAGGTTAAATGATAATGCTTATGAAATTCTGAAGCCAGTTATACTCAGCAGATACTGGCTAGTGTCATCCTCTTGTTTCTGTCTTCCTGACTGCCTCAAGCCCAAAGCAGCAGAGGAGACAGAGGCCCCAACACTAAAAACACATCTCCTGGCCTACTATAAGCCATCATCAACCTTGTTGTTGTTCAGTCACTCAGTCATGTCCTACTCTTTGCGACCCCATAGATTGCAGCATGTCAGGCTTCCCTTGTCATTCACCATTTCCTGGAGTTTGCGCAAACTCATCTCCATTCAGTCAGTAATACCATCCAACAATCTCGTCCTCTGTCATCCCCTTCTCCTCCTGCCTTCAATCTTTCCCAGGATCAGGGTTCCTTCCAACGAGTCAGCTCTTTGCATCAGGTAGCCAAAGTATTGGAGCCTTAGTTTCAACACCAGTCGTTCCAATCAACTTTTAGGATTGACTTCCTTTAGGATGGACTGGTTGGATCTCCTTGCAGTCCAAGGGACTCTCAAGAGTCTTCCCCAACACAATTCAAAAGCATCAGTTCTTCAGTGCTCAGCTTTCTTTACGGTCCAACTCTCACATCCATACACAACTACTGGGAAAATCACAGCTTTGACTAGATGGACTTTTGTCAGCAAAGTAATATCTCTGCTTTTTAATATGCTGTCTAGGTTTATCATAGCTTTTCTTCCAAGGAGCATCTTTTAATTTCATGCCTGAAGTCACCATCTGCAGTGATCTCAGAGACTAAGAAAATAGTCTGTCACTATTTCCATCGTTTCCCCATCTATTTGCCATGAAGTGATGGGGCTGGATGCCATGATCTTATCTTTCTGAATGTTGAGTTTTAAGCCAGCTTTTCCACTCTCCTCTCTCACTTTCAAGAGGCTCTTTAGTTCCTCTTCGCTTTCTGCCATAAGGGTGGTGTCATCTGTGTATCTGAGGTTATTGGCATTTCTCCTGGCAATCTTGATTCCAGCTTGTGTTTCATCCAGCCCAGCATTTCTCATGATGTACTCTGCATGTAAGTTAAATAAGTAGGGTGACAACGTACAGCCTTGCCATACTCCTTTTCCAATTTTGAACCAGTCCATTGTTCCCTGTCCGGTTCTAACTGTTGCTTCTTGACCTACACACAGGTTTCTCAGCAGGCAGGTAAGGTGGCCTGATATTCCCACCTCTTAAGAATTTTCGGGTTTGTTGTGATCCAGTCAAAGGCTTTAGTAGTCAATGAAGCAGAAAGCCTACCACCCATAAATGGTCTCTCAGCTTCTACTCTCTCCAAAACATTGTCATTCATTCAGCTGTTATTTATTGCACGCATAGTATTGCAGCAACTGAGTTTCATAAAAGGTATGGCCTCTACTTTTAGGACTTTTTAATATAATTTTACGGCTGTGCTGGGTCTTTGATGCTGTGTGGGTTTTTCTCTAGTTGCAGTGAGTGGGGTTTAGTGTCTAGATGCTGTGCACAGGCTTCTCATTTTGGTGCCTTCTCGTTGCGGAGCATGGAATCTAGGGTGCACAGGCTTCAGTTGTGGCACATGGGCTCAGTAGTTGCTCTTTGGCTCCAGAGCATAGGCTCAAGAGTTTTGGCACACAAGCTTAGTTGCTCCACAGTACGTGGGATCTTCCCAGACTAGGGATCAAACCCTTGTTTCCGTCATTGGCAGGTGGATTCTTTACCTCTGAGCTACTAGGGAAACCCTAATATAAAGACTTCTTGAATAAGCTTTTTGAGCACAGATCTATGTAATTGTTATGTTTACCAACCTTCAAAGGCTCCTCATTACCCAAAGATATTACCAACTCAAGACTGATTCAGAATGACCTTCAGTTCAGTTCAGTTGCTCAGTCGTATCTCTTTGCGACCCCATGAATTGCAGCATGCCAGGCCTCCCTGTCCATCACCAACTCCCAGAGTTCACTCAAACTCATGTCCATCAAGTCAGTGATGCCATCCAGCCATCTCATCCTCTGTCATCCCCTTTTCCTCCTGCCCCCAATCCCTCCCAGCGTCAGTCTTTTCCAATGAGTCAACTCTTCGCATGAGGTGGCCAAAGTACTGGAGTTTCAGCTTTAGCATCATTCCTTCCAAAGAACACCCAAGGCTGATCTCCTTTAAAACGGACTGGTTGGATCTCCTTGCAGGCCAAGGGACTCTCAAGTGTCTTCTCCAACACCACAGTTCAAAAGCATCAATTCTTTGGTGCTCACCTTTCTTTATAGTCCAACTCTCACATCCATACATGTGAGGAAACCACTGTGAGACCACTGGAAAAAACCATAGCCTTGACTAGACAGACCTTTGTTGGCAAAGTAATGTCTCTGAATGACCTTAGTGATGCCTGAACATGGACATTTTTAATAAACCACATAGGTGAATCTGATGTTTCCTCCCGAGTAAAAAATAGACTTTCAAATTTCTTGCTGTAATATGCAATACCCTCTACAATATGACCCCAATCTTTCCAGCCTCCTCAAATCCACACAATTTGGTCTATTCCTAAATTTCACCATTACTCCTTGCTGGACTTCAGCCATACCACCCATTGCTACCTCCTGAACATACAAGTTGTGTTTCAAGTTGAAACATGCTGTTACACTGCTTGGAAAGTACTTCCATTGCCTTCACACAGCATTTGCACATAGTTGGCTCCCTTACCTTCATCAGAGACCTTCCCTGACCCTTCCATCTAACTCCATACATAACCCCATCAATAACCCCTTTTACTTTCTTGATATCTTCAGTTACTAACCACTATCTGAAAGTGTATTACTTATCTTTGTATTTATTATCTATCTTCACTAGAATTTAAACCCTGTAAGGGCATTTATTTGCCACCATATCTTAAGTGCTTAGAATAGTATAAGTATGTGGCAGGTGCTCAAATACTTACTAGTAAATTATCACTCTTTCTACAGGTGCTATAGTCACAGCACTTTAACATGCTATTTGTATAATCCCTTCAAGGCTCTACTATTAAGAAACTACTCAAAAGTACTCCCGACAAGGATGTGACGGTAGGAGCCTGTGGAATTTGTTTCTATTTTCTAAGTTAAAAAAAAAAAAAGTCATAGGTTGAGAGTGAGAGTTAGAAAAATTTTAGTTTCAAGAGTACCAAGAGAGTAAATGGGACAGTGAAATGCAAATAGGATCATCAGATGATACTAAGGTCTACTTGAGATTGTGACTTTAAAACACAGAAACTGTGCCAGCAGGTTCAGCTGACTAAACTTGCAGAGGTGCCATATTGATCTTAACCAAAAATGGGAGTTCAGCCAGGCAAGTATAATGAAGCAAGAGATGGGGCAAGGCAATTGACTATGTAGCTAAGTGATTCTAACACTGGACCACAGAGTCTAAGCTGCATAATGAAAGACATGAAGTGAAAGATCAGTGAACTGTTAAGTCACATAGCTCTGTAACCACTGTCTACATATCTGGCTCCTTTTCTGGACAGAGGTCCTCCAAAGTGGGATCAGTGTCTTATTTTTTCATTCTCAGTACCTCACCCATGAATTTGTTATCCAGATGGATGGAGAGATGTCCACCCATAGTTTAAGGGAGATTTCCCACCCCCAAATCGAATGATACATTAAGTTCCTCCTTTCTCACTGTTCTTGAAGCTTTCCAGTAAAAAGTTTCAGTGCTTCATCAAAACTCTATGGAATAAACAAATCCTTTGAGATGAGAAGAGATGCTGAATTCCTACAGTGCTACCTCCAAGAACTGAACCAGCAAGTGAACCTCATGTATCCCAACTACTGTTAAGTCTGCCCTTACTGAACACCCAGGAGGCATGAAATCTTCAAACTTGCCAACATCTGGTTATTTCACCTCCTTATAGTAATTATAAGCAGGACCCAAAAGAAGCCTTGATAATACCAAGATTTCTAAGCAGACATAAATGAAATTCAACCTGAAGACAGAGAACAAATGCACAGACAAAGAGCATGTAAAATATGTTTTATTGTTCTTTAAAAGGGCTCAGGGTTTGGTTTTAAATCAGGCTGCACACCTTTCATCAGTCTGACATCTCTCTCACCATGTCAAACTGGCTTCAGCTAGCAATACTTCATTAAATCCGAAAGAAAAAAATTTTTTAATTTTGAAGAAAATCCAGTTTTGAGAACAATTAACATTATTCTGTAATTTACAACAATATGAGGGCTGATGTTGCATGTTATTGTACATACCCTTCTCCTCATACAGAACCAGGAATGTCACTTTCCTAACCCAGGCAGGCACTGTTACTGGTGGATACTGCACACTCGCTCGCTCGCTCGCTCGCTCACTCACACACACACTCTCTCTCTCTCTCTTCCCCCTTCCTCTCCCCCTCCCTTCTTCTCTCCCTCCAAACAACAAAACCCAGAGTATGTCAAAGGAAAAAGGTTTGTTATGGTATTGATCAAAACCCTTGGAGTCAACAGTCTGTCTGAGCTTAGAGGGTATGCTGTTTTGATCTTGAGCCTATGTTAAAGGAATCCACTGTCAGATTCTGAAATAAAGAACTTTGGATAGTACCATCATTTTTTCACTTTAAAATCCTAGAGACAATTTCAAAAAGCATTATTTTGCTTTGTTTTTTGGGACAGGGGAGGAGAGAATCTACAGATTTTCATTTATTTAAAAATCAAAAACAGCTCGGCACAGGAAATAGGCAGTTCACATAGCCAGCCAACATCTGAGGTATCATCAGTGTGAGACAAGGTCCTGGTCCATTCCTACTGGCCTAGCTGATCCTAACAAAATGGGAAGTTTAAGGCTCTGCATAGCAAATTCCAACAGGACAAGATGACCCTAAGACTCCATTCAAATCCTTAGAAGCAGAGCACTATTAATTATGCAATATTCAAATGGAGAGTGCAAGAGCCCCTGATGGTATCATCCAACTTGCTCTGTCAATGCAGCCTGGTCACAACAGCAAAGGAGCAGAAAAACAGCTTTTCTAGATCAGTACATTAAACCCAGCAAAGAATCTGCAGAAATGACACTACACCACTGCACTAGCCACAGTCCCTTTGCTGCTCTATGTCTCTCTTCTAACCCTGTTATGGCCTGTGGACACATACTCACTAGGCATTGTTGGTTTTGAACCAGCAAAAAAAAATTTTTTTTTAAGTCTCATAAAGAACCTAGTAAGAAAATAACAAGGCAATCAGTGGTTAAACTGAACTGTACATATAGGGAGCAGTTTGGAAAATACCCATTTCAGGCATTTCTCAGGTCTAAAATATTGTGTCTTTGCTGCTACTCCTTTGACTGTTCCTGAAAATTCAGAGTACAAATAAGTCCTAAAATAAAAAACTTTACACTACCAGCATTCTCTGACATCATCAGACAGAAAATCAGAGTAATGCTACAGCCCACAGTTCTACAAGGTGTAGAAAGTGTACTAAGGCTCTGCCTGGACACATCTTTAGTGATGGCCTGGAGTACTCCCCTTCTGAAACAAACATCTCTGGGACATCCACTTAGCTTCATTGGTTGGAAAAGAGATGAATTCGACTCTCAGCTAAGCTCTCTGAGAAGAGAGACTCCTCTTAAAATGCCATTTCCCTACAAATTTACCAAAACAAAAAATTCCTGGCTACTTTGCCTAATGCTGAATAGGGTTTTCAAGAAAAGAAACTAACATGAATACCCCATCATCAGTAAAGACTAAGAACCACCTGGATCATACAATATATATGTCACTGCCTCTTTTTTTTTTTTTTTTTTTTTTGGTGTTTTTTGTTTGTTTTTTCCTAAAAGTGCCCAGGTGGGCTTAAGGCTGCCAGACTGCACACACATCTATAGCAACATGGGCTTCTCCTATTCCACCTACAACTTGTATCAGGGGAAAAAAAACAGGGATAGGAGAAAGTGAGAAGAAGGGAAAAATATACCAATCTCCCCCCACCCCCCTCCCCCAAGAAAGAAAGAAATCCCACAACAGGGATATCTGTGTGCCAAGCATAATGGAAGACTGTGCTCCCCAAACAGATGGTTCTGCAGAGGCTCATGTTCTGCTGGTTTTCCTTAGAGACCTATTTTGAGAAAGTTAAAAAAGACAGGAGATTTTGAAATAAATTCAATCCTGGCAGAAATTCAAACTCCAACACTAGAAGCAAAATCATCCTTCACTAAATTAATCCCTATTTTCTTTCTCTTTTTCTTTTCTTAAACATTTTATTCACGTTATAGAGGGATTTGTGTTTGCTTTTTTCCAATCATTAGGAGAGTGGTTGAGGAGTACTGAATCCATCACTACTTTGATGACACAGTTAAGATTCCAGATTCACATTTCCAGGTACCAAGAGTTCCCTCTAAATGCTACAATCAAGTCAGCCTTCGTATACACTTCTTTTTACTGAATACAGCAATGCCCGTTGGTATCTCTGAAGCGTAATCGCATCTTAGGTCGGTATTTCTCCAGGTAAAGCAGCTGTTTGGAATTGAATGCTCCCCTTCTTTTTCTGAAAATACAAGAATGGCAAACTTTATCATGTAAAAAAAGAGCTGCCTGACATGCATATTTATGGCCTATGGCCTTTCTAACTCTACACAGCTGAAAACCAGCATATTTCCCATACATCACTTCCTATGAGAAAGGGCTGAAATGAACAATGAAATTTCTGTGCCTTCCTAAATGAAAAATAGACAAATTTTCTTTGCTCTCATTAGAGTCTATTAATTGTTAATAAGTATCAGAATGGTTTATCCAAAGACATCTGACTATATTCTTCCCAATTAATATATTCTTCATATTAGAATTGGCAGCAAGTATTTAGGATAAATGAGCAAATATTTATATAAAGCAGCAGACACAGATGACATTCCTTGAAACACGTTACCTTCCAAGAGGTGCTACCATACATTTCATACCCTTTGTCACAAAGTGTCATTTTTTAATTTTTTTGGTAAGAAAAGGCTAAAAAGAGAAAGGGCAAGACAATAATTGCCAAAGAAAGAACAAAACAGCCTGTTATTCCAGACTGATGTCAAGATTCTGTTTGGGCGCTACCATCCTGATTCTGTGACTGAACAGGTCACTTCAGAGTCCTAGGTGATTACTCCCTCTGGTTTCTTCCTTTCCTCTTTGTCACAGAGTTACATCTGTAAGGCATTTTGGACATCTATTAAAAGAAGCACTAGATCACTGAAACTCCATTACCTAGCTATTCATTTTAAAGATTTCTAGATATTCAAGTCATATACTGGACATATTCTACAATGTCCAAATTTGCCATCTAAATGAGAAAATATTTAAATCTGGGAGCCAGAGTGTTACTGTGAGTCTTTTTATCGCTTGCTATTTTTGGTATCTTCAAACAACATTCTAAGCCAAAGACAGCAAATTACTCTGTACTATAATTGGATACTTTTTATAATTGCTCCCTCTTGTATGATTTTGCTTTATGTATTTCGGAAAATAAAACTTCATACTCACTGTCTTATAAACTGAACTGCATCCTCGTACTTCATTCCACATTCAATCAAAGCAAGTGCAACTAGCACAGGTGCCCTGCGGAGAAACACTCACTTGTAAGTTAACCACAGGTCTTTGGAATTAAAGGATTCTTTAAAACCCAGGGTTACATATTATCAAAACCATTTAAAGCCTGAGCTTTCCTTATTCCTATATACTAAAATATCAGATATTTTCCTACATAGTAAAATATCTAAATTATAGATTCTAGGTTATTTTCTATTTTTAGTAAAAAGCACAAAAATTTAATCCTTTATTTAGAGATCTTTACTCTTTAAAATATTATCACGTTGTATCTTAAATTTCCCATCATTTTATATCACCAAAAATCCACTGATCTTTAAGCATTATCATAGTAAATGACCAGATGTATTAACCTGAGTGTCTCAGAATTTTCATTACAAATCAATTTATTATCATTTCTTTACCAAATATGAAAACAGTGCTAGATTTCCTCAACAAAATCGTTTCTATGAGCTAGGGGACTGTCAGAGAACTGGTAATTAGGATTTGCTTTCTATATCAACACATATATGTATTTTTTTTTTCTTTTTTAATATAACAAACGAAACAATGTTTTTAAAAAGTCCATTACAGAGCACTAACTTTGGACTGGCTACCTAACTAAGACAGCTATTAGTTTAAAAAATGTCCCCACGTCAGGAAAAGAACTGAAACTTCTTGACACTGAAGAAGAAACTGTACTAAACTGCAAAAAGGAAAACAACAAAAGGGTTGAGCAGAGGTAACAGCCTGAGTCACCACCACCATGAGGCAACAGCAGCCTTCATTAATGTTTTGAGTCAAAGTGCAGATCATAAATTGACAATCTACTGTTGTTGAGTGTTGCAACACCATTTCATGAAATGCTCAAGGGAAAAGTTTTTAAAATCAAAGTCAATTTTCATTCTCCATACATTTCCTTAGAAGAGTTTAAGGTTCAACCATCTGCTCTTTATCTATTAATTTCCTATTCATCTCAGACCAAAATGAACCATGTACAAATTCTTCAAATCTAAAGATATTTTACCATTGTTGTCAATTTAAAAGACCTAAACCTTTGATTACTGGAAATGGGGAGAAAAAACTAACATATTGAATTAAAGCTGTATTTTTGGCTCAAAGATAAGAAAATTACATTAAAACAGTTTCAAAACAACTTGAGAACCATCACCCACTAAATCTAGTATAGTATCAGACTCAGACAAACAATGAAACCTAAGTTACTTTGAGAAATCATGACACCAGCTTTTACTCTCATTTCCTTTCAGGCAATTTAGTATTTAGTGTAACAAATACACATCTCTACCAAAGTAAAAGTTTTGATAATGAATTCACAGACAAAAGGAGAAGAGCTTACCTTCCCAATCCTGCAACACAATGCACTGCAACACAGCAACCTGGTTCTTCACGAAATTTGGTTTTTAGTAGGTTTAGCCAATCATCTACTATCTGATTAGGGGGTGGCGCTCCATCGTCAAAAGGCCAATCCTAGGAGGAAAAGATCTTTGAAATTAAATTGATACTTTCTCTAGGATGAACATCCTAATGCACAACAGCTACACCATACACACGAGAGGCCTACCTGCACTAACTGTACTAACATGTACCTGTTCTTAATCACACAATTCTGATCACTTCTGAAAAATGATCAAGATCAAAATTCAAGCATGCCAAACAACTCAGCCTTCTCAATGAAGCACAGCCAGCATCAAAAGCATCGAACTTTATCTTTGGAAATAACTCTTATCATAGTGACAAGAGGCTAGCATTCTTCAAACATCTTATCTGAATAGAGCAATAATTAGACATAATAGAGAAAATTAAAATTAAAACTGAGACAAAGTAAGAGAGGACACGACACCTGTCAATAAGATTTAAGTCCAGTCTGGCAAAGAAGTGTACCAACTAGTATCTCATTGTTCTCTACAAACAAAAGTAATTTTGAAGATTACCCTCTAAGTAGCTCTAAGTTACAAGTATCTTTTCTTTAGAGCAAAACTCTCTGATAAGTAATTTCCAACAGCAGACCATAACAGAAACAGACTACGATCTTTGTGCTTACATATGTATTTGGTAAAAGTCAAGCAGCAAATATTTTTAAAGCTCTGCCTAAATTATACATATCCCATTTTATAAGCACAGTGCCACATGATACAATCCTGAGAAAAAAATACCATTTTCTCAAGTATTCCTTTCTCCTTTAATATTCATTGATCTCGGTTGTTTTTCAATTAAGACCAACCCCATGTGAGTTCACAATACAGGCAGGAGTTTATCTTCCTTGTTACCAAAACACAAGGTTCTGAGAAATCAACATAAGTCACCTTTGAAGAAAGGAGAGAAGGGAGATTCACGAGTTACATACCCTCTCTCCCATCTAGCTTCAAGGACAGAAATGCAAAGACACTGGAAATATTTTTTAATACTATTCTAGTGAGACTGCATAAGGACACTTTAAGATACTAGAGAAGGAAAAAGAGAAAAGTGACAGAACACTAAACTGATCCTGCCCTTACTCTGGGCACCACTAGAGCACTTCATGTAGCCATTAGCCACGACAGCACATTACGTTTGTCAACTATACCCCATAATTAAAGAGCTGTCAGTGTTGTTATCATAAATGTTGCTAGAGTTTAACTGTAAATACCAGTAAAACCAGTATCTTAGTTAAGAGCTTACTTCCTCTAAAACTCTGAAATGCATCTGGTTAAGAAACAGTATGAAACATGCCTTTACTGACTCATACGAGCAGTTTCTATCAAAAATCCACTAAAGTAGTAAAGGAGTACGTCAAGGCTGTATATTGTCACCCTGCTTATTTAACTTATATGCAGAGTACATCATGAGAAACGGTGGATTGGAAGAAGCACAAGCTGGAATCAAGATTGCCGGGAGAAATATCAATAACCTCAGATATGCAGATGACACCACCCTTATGGCAGAAAGTGAAGAGGAACCAAAAAGCCTCTTGATGAAAGTGAAAGTGGAGAGTGAAAAAGTTGGCTTAAAGCTCAACATTCAGAAAACGAAGATCATGGCATCCGGTCCCATCACTTCATGGGAAATAGATGGGGAAACAGTGGAAACAGTGTCAGACTTTATTTTGGGAGGCTCCAAAAATCACTGCAGACGGTGACTGCAGCCATGAAATTAAAAGACGCTTACTGCTTGGAAGGAAAGTTATGACCAACCTAGATAGCATGTTCAAAAGCAGAGACATTACTTTGCCAACAAAGGTTCATCTAGTCAAGGCTATGGGTTTTCCTGTGGTCATGTATGGATGTGAGAGTTGGACTGTGAAGAAGGCTGAGTGCTGAAGAATTGATGCCTTTGAACTGTGGTGTTTGAGAAGACTCTTGAGAGTCCCTTGGACTACAAGGAGATCCAACCAGTCCATTCTGAAGGAGATCAGCCCTGGGATTTCTTTGGAAGGAATGATGCTAAAGCTTGAAACTCCAGTACTTTGGCCACCTCATGCGAAGAGTTGACTCATTGGAAAAAACTCTGATGCTGGGAGGGATTGGGGGCAGGAGGAGAAGGGGACGACAGAGGATGAGATGGCTGGATGGCATCGCTGACTCGATGGACGTGAGTCTGGGTGAACTCTGGGAGTTGGTGATGGACAGGGAGGCCTGGCATCTGCAATTCATGGGGTCGCAAAGAGTCGGACATGACTGAGCGACTGAACTGAACTTCAAACTGATGGTTGAAACCATCAGTCTTTTCTAATAAGCCTCTGATTTACAAGAACACTGGTCAAAGTGTTGAAAGGTCTCAAGTTGGATATCTTCACCTAGCAAAGGTAAATTATTGATTACACTTAAATTAAAATTTCTGCCTAGGAAAAAAAAGAAATTCCAAGCTTAATTCTAAATGTCCCTTTTTTTTCAAGCTTTAGTTAGACCTTTAATTTTACCTGATCACAGCTCTTCAAAACAAAAGGCTAGATTTAAAGGCTTGGAATAAATCTCAGATCTACCATTATCTTCTACAAACTACTTCAAGTTCTTTAGTTCTATTTTATAAAGGTGTTTACCAACATTACTGATTCAAACAGACTACGGTCACTCTGCAGTTCATTTTCTCACCCTGCCAACTGTCAAAACAAACTGATTTCTCATCTACCCACTAAAGAACATACTTACAATACAGGAAAAGAACTTGTATTTTGGTTTAATTTCAGAAGTTAAAATTCTGTTTTTGTTTTTTTTAAACATAGGGCTACATTTACCCATGTTTATACTTATTCCCAGTGATCCAGCCAGAGGACCTTAAAGCCATTCGGAAATAGGAATGCAAGCAAAGTATTATTACCATGTCATACTATTAAAATACATTTTCTTAATAAACCATAATGTTTGGTTTTTTAGATTTTATGTTTTCACCAAAGTGGAGGTGAGGAAACTTTACGGATCAGGTATGAGACAACTGCCTTACCAACAGGACATTCATTTTCTTTGCATCAACTGCCTTCTCAACTAGTAACCAATGCAATCAAAAAACAGGAACATAACCTTGTACCATTACCTTGCTTAGTACTTTCTTCCTATCCAATCATTTCAAAAATCTCTAGTTGTCTTTGCACTACAATGCCTTCCCACAACTATGTCAAACAGCTCTAAGACACCAAGACTACAGGGTCAATCAAATATGTGCTACTCTAATATAGACAACTTTTTAGAGAATAAAGTATAAAATTTCACCTAATGTGAGGTTCCTATTTCCACTAATAGAATATTTAGGGGGCAAGGAGAAACTTAATTTAAAATAATTCCAATCACTATATTCAAACTGAACTATGAAAGAAATCAAATCATACAAAAGCTTGTTAGAAACCTACCCCAAAATATCATAGAGTATGTTAATTATTCTCAAGCTAGATGGCTTCTCCCTTTCCCTTCTTTTCCTTTCTCCCACCTTTTTGTCTCCTACAAGTTATCCTGTGTCCGATATAAACTGGACTCCTACAATATAAAATATTAAGTAACCAATCTGTACTTGCAAAGTGAGAGAGAATATTTCCACGTGATTTAAGAATGTCTAATGGAAAAGTTAGATTCAAACCAGTAGCCTAGAAACAAAAGCTAAATATCACGTTAATTGCCTAGAGAAAAATGAAATTTCCGATTCTTAAAATAAGTGTACGCTAAATTTTGCCTTTTATTTGTTGAAAATACTCTGCATCTGTAGATTTTAAGGGTACAAATGAACAAAATTGCCAACCCAAAGGAATTTTACTAGATTGCTATGATTGTTGTATCTCCTGTAAGTTTAAAAAACAAACTACGGGCGCCAAGTTTTAAAAATATCTATGTTTGAAAGGTACAACTTGTTTGTAGTGAAAAATTAGAACACTACACACTCACTAGAACGTGGATTCCTTCTTTTTCAACTGGTGCTTTATCATATGTAGCATCACAAACTCGAACCAAAGTTGTCACTCCATACTTCTTAAGTTCCTTTAAAGGAAAACAAATATAAAGAAATGTTTTTAGAATCTGCAATTAAAGCTTTAAAAACATATGCATATAAATTGAAATGAGACTTCATTCTTAAACAAAGATCAAAATCATTCTTCTTATAACAACATAGACAATGGACACTCTTGTATTCACAGCGGAAACATCAATAAGACTCACTTTTGTACAGGGCAATTTAGTAGCATAACACAAAAACTTTAAAAACACACATAAACTTTGGCCTAGAAATTCTACTTATGGAAATTTATACTAATGAGATAATTAAAGATATACACAAAGATTTAGGTACTAGCATGTTCAGCACATGCTGTTTGAGACAGTAAAAAGCTAGAAATATTAATAGTCCAAAAACAGGCAAACGGTTTAAGAAAGTATAGCGCATTCATACAGAATACTGTCACAGCTATATTAAGGAGGTTGGGGGAAATTTTGTTTTAAATACACAGTGTAATCCTATCTATATGTATATTTATAAATATACACATAAATACAGAGAAAAATGTCTAGATAGCAGGCAGCAATAGTTAAGTATTTTTAAATTGTCTTTTGCTTATTTGTATCTTCTGATTTTTTATGTAGTAAGTGCTTTTTGCTTTTTGTAATTTAAAGAAATAGTAATTTTGAAATTAAATTTAGAAAGTGGTTTATATTACAAAGTCAAGAACACAAATAATTATATCCAGAATTCTTGCTTCTTTAAAAGTTTTCCTATAGGGCCTTCCCTGGTGGTCCAGTGATTAAGACTCCTCCTTCCAATGCAGGGGACACAGGTTTGATCCCTGGTCAGAGAACTAAGATCCCACATGTTGCACAGTGTGGCCAAAAAACAATGTAAAAGTTTCCCTACAGTAATGCCACCAATATCTTTTTATAGTTGCAGGAGTCTATGACCAAGGAATCCACAGGCTGAAAATAGTATCATGTAATTCAGCCAGGCTTAAAGGTGACTGAACAACCTGAGGGCATACAGGCTTGGAATCAACTTGGACACTGTGTACACAAGATTAAGAAGCTCAGAGAATTAAAATATAAATAAGCAGGAACAGTGATATCCTACAAGTGTCAATCATCTGGTTATCTAAAGAGAAAAGTTATTTTAATTGGTAAAAGACTTTATTTTTCACAGAAAGGCCTCTTTATAAAACAGACTCAGGGAAGTTGTGCTATATATTGAGTCAGGAATTTTAAAAAATTTCAAAACACAAATAAAATCCCATTAAAATGAACTCTACAGTAGCTGTTCATTGAAAGGTTCCAGTACAAATTTTTTATGGTAAATATTCGTGACCTTCAGCAAGTCAAAAGACCTCTTCTGAACTCAGTTTTGCCATCTGTAAAGTGACAGAGGTAGATTTAGGATCCTTGGCCATTCATCTAGCTCTCCAAGTCTACTTTATAAACATATCAACAGAAATCACACTGGAATTGAACAATCTGAGAATGATTTAAAAGCTTACATTCAAATGTCTGTTGAATAAAGTACAAAAAGTTTCTCTACTACTACCAACAGAAAAAAATGCAGGATCTGACATAAAAATGCTGCCTCTAATACCTTTCCCTCCCCCAAATTTCTGGACACATGTATACGATGGTTACTATTCCTAAGTTGTTTGACAGTAGCTTTTCATCAAAAGTGGTCAGAACATTTGAGGCAGAAATGGGTTTTAGTGTCAGAGATAATTCCACCACATACTTGGGTGCATTCAGACAAATTGCTAAATTACTAAATCACTCTGAACCTCAGTTTCTTCATCTATAAGAGGGAAACAATGGTACCTATACCTCACAGAGTTATTGTAAGGAATAAATGATACAGTGTATAGAACTGCTTATTGTAGTGCTGGGTACATACTAAGTATTCAATAAATGTTAATTACCTTTATTATTGAATGTGTAACAAAAGAACTGTTAACAATGTTGAAAGGATACAGTAAAAAAACACAGTACTAGATATATCTCTAAGATATCCCCAAATTCCATAAATGTTCTTTTAAAAATCTGTTTTAACTAATTCAGCTCAATTCAAACAAAGACCATCCATACTTCAACCACAGAAATAAATGGCTTTGTGGTAAAAGATTTCTTTACAACGGTGTTAATTTTTAACGTGACTTTACCTATAAATCAAAGGTGGATTATATACCAAAAGGTAGACCATGCTACAATCTTACCTCTGTGAACTTGTTGAGGGTAGCATTGGTAGGGTTGTGGGTTATCAAAAAACGCATGTTCTCATAAGAGATCTCCACAGGGGCTGGACGGTTCATTATGGCAAATAAAAAGTGTGAGCGTGCGTGTGTGAGTGTGATGGGGAAAATGAAAAAAAAAATCAATAAATCTTGAAATGTTTCACAGCAGAAAACATTAAAAAGACCACTAAAATGCCTAAATCAGTGTTCTCTCTATTCAACTTGTTTATTCTTTCAGAAACTTCTCTCTTCAAGATAAGCAGAAGTATTTAGAATCCACTTGAATCCAAATTCAACTTGGGCCTCAATGTCTGTTGATGGATACCTTCAGACTACAAAAAAATTCCAGCTACATACAAAACTTAAGCAGCCTTTACTACATTTAGGCACTAGTGAGACAAGTTAAAAGTATAGGTCGCTTTCCACTTTTGTTTACTTGATGCTTAATTTTACTGGAGTCATTAAAAGAAATATGCTTGCAATTAAAAAAAAAAAAAAAAAAAGAAGCCAACTATTTCTGAGGCCAATCTCGGTGTCCAGAGTCTTCAAGGCAATGTTAATTATGGCACATGAACCTCCAAGCTCACTTGTCAGCGGAAACGCTGTGCTGAGCCTGGCAGAAGTCTGCCCTCACGCTCAGAATCGCCATAAATGTGCAACGTATATTCCAACGAAAAACCTGGAGGAGAAAAGCATAAGTAAAATGAACTGGAGGTTGACAGCATAGTAAACACAATGCCCAAAGTCAAGAATATATTTTTTATGAGCTCAAGACATCTGAAATGGTGCTGCTTTGAAACTATTGCCATCTATCAATAAAAGGATAAAAGTGTATATACCAAGGCTTTTTTAAAAATCAGAGGATTCAAAAGTTAAGTATGCCAAGGACTTCCCTGGCGGTCCAATGGTTAAGACTCCACACTTTCACTCCCCTTTCACTGCAAGGGACACAGGTTCAATTCCTGGTCAGGGAACTAGGATCATGCTTGCCATGTGGTACACACATACACAAAAAAGTATGCTTTTCTTTTTACAAAATGAGGTTCAATAAAGTTCTGTACTAATAAGATTTCTAACTCAAGTCATTTTAAAATGATTATGATTGAGTTTTTAAAAAATCATTTCTAAATAATTAAAAGATTTTAACTTAAAACCTCTCTTTCATTAAACCTCTTTCATTAAAAAGTTCACAATGATCTTGTTTTTCTGCTGTGATGTTAACGATTTCTGATTAAAACTGTATCTATAAATGGATAAAGGATATTTACCAAAATTCCATATGAGGATTTAATTCTTTCTATACAAAATATATGCACTGGCCCCAATATGATATCAGTTCAAAAAGTACTTTCAAGAAATTATCTTCTTTTCCTCACAACTCTGAGTAGTTTTTAACTACCTATGAAGAATGACGTAAGAGGTTCAGAAAAGTGAATTGACTTGCCTAAGGTGAATGAATTAGTTGAGCCCAAATTCAAACTCAAGTCTTCTGTTAAGTCCTATATTTTTCCAAAGGTACCACAATGCCAGCTGACTCAACCAATGAACAACTCCTCTATTTTCTCATTTCTAGTTCTATTTATATTTTTACTATTTCACATATCACTGACTCAAGAGTACAAAGGCATCTAAAGGTTGATTCACACAGCAGTCTTCTGTCCGAATATTAATTCCTACTAAAAACAAGGCAAGAAGAGAAGTGACAGAATTTTCAAAACAGTCATCTGTATAGCTGGCTCAGTCAGTGTATCAACATAATCATAAACTCCTCTGGAAACAGGAACAAGGTCTAAGTTCTTTTACCTGCCTCTTCCCTAAGCCACCAGTAAATGCTTACTTAGAACTCTAATAAAGATCACTGTGACCAGATGAAAGATGATGACAGAGGCACTTGAAGGGAGAAATTTAAACAGATAAGAATGAACCTAAGCCTCAAGCTTTCAAGCCTAACCTTCTATCTTCCAGTCTCCTTTTTATAATATTCTATAACATTTTATTTTGTAAATTATATACTTCTGATCATATTACCACAGAAACAAGCACGAAACTAAAACATTCCTAAAATATGAAAGATATAAGATACTCAAAAAAGGAATCTTAAAAACTTCAATACCCCAGCAAACTGAGTTATCCACTACTCGTGAAAACAAAACTTCTGCCTTCAAACTAAGAAAAACATAATACACACCATCACTCTCATTCATAATTCCATTTGGTAACCCTAAAACACAGCCACTTTAGATTATACATTTCACAGAGGATTCCTTGCACAGTCAAGGAATTTTAAAGCTAGCAAAACTTAAAGAGATCAAATACACTGACCTTAAAAAAAAAAAAAAGAAAGAAAAAAGATGCTGTTTGGGATTCAGAGAGATTAAAAAGATTTAACTAAGACCATACTGCTAATTAGTAGCAGATCAAGGACAAGAAGCCAAGTCTTATTTTTCCTTCAATTTTGACTAATGAAGGTAACCACTTATTTTTTAAGTCATAGTCTTATTCATGACAATGTAACTGCTCTTCAGATATTTACTTGGATGTTCATCTGCAATTCTTTGACCTTTTAATAAGGGGAGAAAAGATTATTAAGTAACTACTCAAAGAACAATGGTTTGTGAGCAGCTCAGAGTGAAACACAGTGAAATTCTAACCTGTTAGAATCCCTTCATTTAATGTTATCATAGCGAATGTGTGTGTCAGCTGAGAAAGACACTGAAAGACCAGCATTGTAGTGATGGCCAGGCTTAAAAGGTTACAGCTCTAGCATTAAGCTTTCTACCGAGTCAGTGTTTGTCTGCTCAGCAAACAGAACAACCTTTATCCCATCTTATTCCTCCAAGCTCATTTTGAAAGGACCACTTCCAGGGATAAGGATAATTTATTATTAGTTTCAATTCTTTTTTTTTCTTTTTTGGCCGCACAAGTTTAGTCTCAGTAACCTAACCAGGAATCAAACCCAGACTGTAGTAGTGAAAGCGCTGAGTCCTAATCACTGGTCCATCAGGGAATTCCCAGATTTTAAATTCTTAATACCATACTGAGATCCCCAGCAAAGGAATTTCTGCCAAATGAAACAATATGGTCTATCAAAGTTAACAGATACATGATAAAAGCCAAGTTTCTGTTGCTTCCCCTCCCCCACAAGTTCAACTACACATCAACTGTTAAAAGCTCTTGCACCTGTCAATTCAGATAAACTAATGTTAGTTTCTGTGACACCCTTAAGAATGAAAAGCAAACAGTCTGTTTAAAAAAAAAAAATCATAAACAACCCACCACAGCTGGAAAGTACTCAGAAGTTACAAAGCTGTAAATTTTAGCATAAACTCAGCACCTGCAGAC
The DNA here is from genome assembly GCF_055505025.1 of Bos grunniens. Lineage (NCBI taxonomy): Eukaryota > Metazoa > Chordata > Mammalia > Artiodactyla > Bovidae > Bos > Bos grunniens. The sequence goes on from NC_141166.1 coordinate 15,228,519, forward strand.
TTTACTGGAAAACTTTCTCAAGTTTTCTAACATTGATTCTGCTCTACCTACTTAAGTAAAAATTGATTTTGTTGTTTTAATTTACCAAATGGTAGAAGAGGCTTGTTTACTTGACAGTGATCAAATTCAAATACACATCCAAATAGTTCCTTCACCCTTTATCTGTTATCAACTCTAACTTTTAAAATGTTGAATTTGGGATATTTCCATTTCCCAACCAGTATTTCCATTTTGAAGAAAAGAATGTAACTTCACTGAAGAATTGGAAAGGATGGTCTGTGACAGAGAAACCCATTTAAATTATAGAGGGAGAGAAGGGGGCAAGAGAAAGAAGAATGTAGAAAGAGGGGGCTAAAGAGCAAGTAAGCAGAGGCCTACCAAGCTAGAATTGTGCACTGCCAGTAAGACTAAATCAGTAACACAACAGAGACCACTTAAAACTCTGAAGAGCGTATGTCACAAGTTTAAATATCCAGTGTCAATACTCAAGGAAATGGCAACCCACTCCAGTGTTCTTGCCTGGAGAATCCCATGGACAGAGAAGCCTGGTAGGCTGTAGTCCATGGGGTTGCACAGAGTCGGACACGACTGAAGCGACTTGGCAGCTGGCAGCGGCAACATCTACCCAGATGAGACTCCAAAGTCAAAATGCATGAAATAATACAATTTATCATCTAATTATGGCACAATGTTAAAATAAAAAACCACAGAGAGGTTAAAAAAAACAAAAGATCAACGTAAACTGGTATGGAAAGATGGCTAAGAGACAATAACAAGTGAAAAGAGTAAGGTGCTTACAATATGAACAATATATAAAGAAATATTTGTGAGTACTGAATGTATTTTCATTCCTACAGACTATCTGGAAAGTAACAAAGAGAGGAGGCTAACAGTGATTGCCTCAGGGTGGAGGCGACTGAAGCTGAAGGAGCATGATTTACAATATATGCCTTCTGAACAGTTTCTGGGTTTTTACCTTAATTTTAATATCTTATCTTTTTTTTTTCCTGTTAGCTGCGCCATGCAGGGCATGTGAATCAGGGTCAAACCTGTGGAATCTTAACCACTGGACCACCAGGCAAGTCCTTTTACTTTTTAATTCTAGGGTGATAAAGAACTCTACAATGATTTACAATTCCACTACAACCTTAACTGCTATGGTCACTGGATTACAAAGAGCCTCAAAAGGGGGCTAGTCCCTCTGTCCCCACCAAGTCTGTACCCACATATTTCCAGAAAGACAGCTTTCTTCTTTGTCAAAGATACTACTGAGTAAAATTCAGATCCTGCTTTGGCAACTGTTAATTCTAAGTTCAAATATAGAGAATTCAAGTGCATGAGAAACTTTACAAAATCAGCCCCACTTAATGTAACCCAAACTTACTGAGGGGCTTCCTTAGTGGCTCAGTGGTAAAGAACCCACCTGCCAATGCAAGAGACACAGGTTGAATCCCTGGGTCAGGAAGATCCCCTAGAGAAGGAAATGGCAACCCACAACAGTATTCTTGCCTGGAAAATCCCATGGACAGAGAGGCCTGGAAGGCTACAGTCCATCGAGTCACAGAAGAGTCGGACATGATTCAGTGAAAAAACAACAAACTTACTGGGCATTTACCTTTTAAAAATCCTGTCAAACCACTCACACCAAGCTTTCCACTGAGAATCACCTCTATTCTTAAATTAAAGTAAATGATACAATAACCATTTGATAGGTTATGCCAGTGTTCACCAAATTAAAACTGCAGGTTATAAGTAAATATACAATAAAGAACTCTAGATCTTAGAAAATAAAATCTAAAAACAAAGGTCTAAAGAACAAATATACATTTACTGTTTACTCTTCTTACCAGAAATTCTACAGGAAGTCATGCAAATTTGAGTCAGCTTGTTTCTACAGCAGACAACATGAAAGCATAATACAGTGTATAAGACTCCAGGTAAGTTTTATGGTATATAATTCTCCATTCAAGAATACTGGAGTAGGTAGCATTCCTTTCTCCAGGGGATCTTTCCAACCTAGGGATCAAACCCAGGTCTCCTGCATTGCGGGCAGATTCTCTACTGTGTGAGCAACCAGGGAAGCCCCATACAAGACTAAAACCTTGCAACAATTTTTTCCTAAAACAAATTCATTTCACTTCATTGAAGACATCTGCATTGGCCTTAAAATAAGTATGAATAATCTATCAAAAGAAATTCATTCTCACTAAAGATCAGACATTTTTCCTGCAATTTAGCTAGTTAAGAATTCATAAATTCAAGTATTTATTGGACACAATGTGTATCATATATTCTTATAGGTACAGCAAGAGCAGTAAGCAAAACAAAAATTCCTGCCAAGATGGACCTTATATTTTAGTAGACAGAAAAAGACAAATAAAACGTGCCTTTGCTATGAAGAAAAATGCAAAGCAAGTGAGCCTGCAATGTCAGAAGGGAGAGGGGATTCCACTTTTATTTATTTTTTTTTTGGAAGTGGAAATATCACCTTTATTGATAAGACAGGGCCACAGTGTGCAGCTCCACGGAACACAAATAATACAGTCCCAAGATGAAACTGCAGCAGACATGCTAATACTCGTCACCCTCATCATCTCCCTCTGCACTGTCGGCTCCAACCTCCTCATAATCCTTCTCAAGGGCAGCCATGTCCTCACGGGCCTCAGAAAACTCTCCTTCCTCCATGCCCTCACCCACGTACCAGTGAACAAAGGCACGCTTGGCATACATCAGGTCAAACTTGTGGTCCAGGAGCGCCCAGGCCTCAGCAACAGCTGTGGTGTTGCTCAGCATGCACACAGCTCGCTGTACTTTGGCCAGGTCTCCGCCAGGTACCACAGTGGGAGGCTGGTAGTTAATGCCAACCTTGAAGCCAGTGGGGCACCAGTCCACAAACTGGATGGTACGCTTGGTCTTGATGGTGGCAATGGCAGTATTGACATCTTTGGGAACCACGTCACCACGGTACAACAGGCAGCAGGCCATGTATTTCCCATGGCGAGGGTCACATTTCACCATCTGGTTGGCTGGCTCAAAGCAAGCATTGGTGATCTCTGCTACAGAAAGCTGTTCATGGTAGGCTTTCTCAGCAGAGATGACAGGGGCGTATGTGGCCAGAGGGAAGTGGATGCGGGGATAGGGCACCAGGTTGGTCTGGAACTCTGTCAGATCCACATTCAGGGCGCCATCAAACCTCAGGGAAGCAGTGATGGAGGACACTATCTGGCTCATGAGGCGGTTAAGATTTGTGTAGGTTGGGCGCTCAATGTCGAGGTTTCTACGGCAGATGTCATAGATGGCCTCATTGTCTACCATGAAGGCACAATCAGAGTGCTCCAGGGTGGTGTGGGTGGTGAGGATGGAGTTGTAGGGCTCAACGACAGCTGTGGAAACCTGGGGGGCTGGGTAAATGGAGAACTCCAGCTTGGACTTCTTGCCATAATCGACAGAGAGGCGTTCCATCAGCAGGGAGGTGAACCCAGAACCAGTTCCCCCACCAAAGCTGTGGAAAACCAAGAAGCCCTGAAGACCTGTGCACTGGTCAGCCAGTTTCCGAACTCGATCCAAGACGAGGTCAATGATCTCCTTGCCAATGGTGTAGTGATCTCGGGCATAGTTATTGGCGGCATCTTCTTTGCCTGAGATAAGTTGCTCAGGGTGGAAGAGCTGGCGGTAGGTGCCAGTGCGCACCTCGTCAATGACTGTGGGTTCCAGGTCTACAAACACTGCCCCTGGGCACATGCTTGCCAGCACCCATCTCACTGAAGAAGGTGTTGAAGGAGTCGTCTCCTCCCCCAATAGTCTTGTCACTTGGCATCTGGCCATCGGGCTGAATGCCGTGTTCCAGGCAGTAGAGCTCCCAGCAGGCATTGCCGATCTGGACACCAGCCTGGCCAACGTGGATGGAGATGCACTCACGCATAACGGAGACTTGTACGGTTCTGCGGGGCTGGAACAGGGGAGGGGACGGCCGCGAAGATCTCCCACTGACAGACTACTAAGGAGTCCAGGGGAGAAGTAGTGGGATTCCACTTTTAAATAAGGCTAGCAGAAAACGCCTCAATGAAAAAAGTGACATTTTATCCTAGACCTATGAGCCAAAAAGACATTTGAGGGAGCACTCTAGGCAGAGGGATTAGCTCCTGCAAAGGTTATGAGGTGGAGCCACGCTTGCAGTGCTCGAGGAACAGCAAGGGGACTAGTGCTACTGGGACAGGCCAGGCAGGGGAACGAAGAGGGTCAGAGAAACGGAGAGGGCCTTGTAGGCCAACAGAGGTATGTGACTTTTATTCAGAGAAAATAAGAGGTTTCAAGCAAGAGTGACAACTTATATTTAAAAGGATCATTCTAGATGCTACCTGGAGGCAGAATGTAAGAGCAGTAAGGGTGAAAAGCAGTGAGATCTGGGAGGAACTTGATGCTACAATCCAGGAGCTAGATAATGGTAGCCTGAGCCAAAACAGCAGCAGGAGAGAGAATATGAATCAGTTTCAAGATATACCTTAAAGCAGAACTCCAAAAGACTTGTCCAAAGATTAGACATGGGATCTTGGGGGGAAAAGTCAAGGCCTTGAGTAACTTAAGAACTCTCAGATAGCTGACTATTCAGACAACAGACCATAAAATCTTCAAAACCATCAAGGAAGAAAAGCAGAGAAATGCCTCTGTAAAGAACTCCTGAATCTACGGCATTTTGACCTTTTGAGATAAAAAGTATCTTAAGACTTGTAAACTAAAGAAGACTCAACTCTGCTAATTAAACTCTCATTTTCTGGGCAGGGGCCTGGGAGAAGTAGGTGAAGGGGATTTAGAGGCACAAACTTCCAGTTATAAATTAAGTCAGTCATATACAGCCTGGGAGAAGTAGGTGAAGGAGATTTAGAGGCACAAACTTCCAGTTATAAATTAAGTCAGTCATATACAGCATAAGGGATATAGTCGATAATACTATAATAACTTTTTATGGTGACAGATGGTTACTAGACTCACAGAGGTGATCATTTCATAATATATTTAAACGTCCAATCACTACATTATACACCTGAAACACATACTGTACCAACTAAACGTCAAGTAGGAAAAAAAACCTCATCTTCTGGGTAACTGGTCTCAAACTGGAACTTTTTACTCATCTTTCATAACCTACCCAACTCATCAGAGCCCCGCAGAAACAAAGTTCTACTCTCTGTACTACTAATATTTGTTCTTTCCTCTATTGTTGCATTTATCAAACGAAAAGCAGATGCCATTTGGCAACCTAAACTTAAGGCGATTCAAATTAATGTTAGTTCTCTTCCCTTACTGACTACAGTCCTGGGGAATTGATAAAGAGGTATCATTAAATTCTACACCAATTAGGATCCAAAATATCTGTAAACAAGCTAAAAATAGCAACATGCTTCTTACTGATTAAAAAAAAAAAAAGTTTTGTAGTCACTCCCTTGGTTATTCCCACTTCTCTACTTCCTCATTTAAGGAGGGAACTTGAGAATCAAGTTCCAGTACACAAATCAATAATCAGTTCTATAAAAAGAAATTATGACCTTGTTGGTGGGAAAATATCTTAACATTTCAGAACCAGCAGGACATACATGGCCTGCCACTCAGAAAGGAAAGGAAAGCAATTAACTAGCAATCACACCCGCTTCTGAGGACAGCGCCAGTTCTTTTCTTGAGTCCTGTGGGCTGTTTCCACTCAAATGAAAAGGGAGTGGTTTTTAAATTTGTATGTTCTCTGGTGATTAGAAGCAGTTGTCCTTTTCTGGTAATTCCTACCTCTACAAACAACTGTAATACCAAAATTGCATTAAATTATTTTCATGCCACACTTGAAAATATTTACTTTTCAACTTTGGACTTCATTGTTCCTCTAAAGATTAGCAATTCTCTAGCTGAATCTCTTTGCCCAAACACGTTAAATATTTTTCCTTCCAGAAATAAAATTTAAATGGAGATAACAGCACTATGGCCAATTTTCACTTTAAAAAAAAAATTATTTGAATACCAGCAAAAACATTAACATCCTAAAACATCATTCTAGTATTGGACATAAGCTTATTTTTTTCAGTGACTCTTTTAAAGATTAAGTTAAATAGCTCTATTAAATTGATTCTATTCATTCTCTTCCATTTCCAGGCAAAGGTATCACGACTATACTCTCCATGGGCTTTATGTTTAAAGACTTCAGTTTATGTACAAGACTCCCAAGCCTCTTTATTACAAAATTTAAGCACCTTCTTTTTCTAAAAAACTGTAGTACTTTCCTATATGGAATAGGGAAATATTTCAAATTCAGCTGCATTCCCATAAAATTAAATATTAATATTTGTTTTCTTCTTTCCTTCCATCTTTATTTCTTTAATCTCAAAAGGCTAAATAATTTTCCTGGAGAACAATTTAAGTCCTAATCATTTTACTTTAGTTTATCACTATATATACATTAACCCAAGAACCACTGAATTACTTCATTAATAAAGAAATGTATTTGAGAGTCTGAACTTCAATTGTAATAAAGCAAACTCAGAAGTAAAAATCCAAAAGGGCACCTGAATTCACCCTGTCAACACCACTTTGAAATGTTTTCTGAGCTATATCAGGACAGTTAGAACGACTATAACAGCTGCAAGTTCCCTGAGGTTGCAAAATAGATACTTGGGAAAAGGTTATTTGAATCACCTTTCAAAATAACCTACAGCACAGGAGCAGCATGCAAAGCAAAAACTTCCAGGCTATTGTTAGCATTATTTAAAATATATGTTTCAGAGCTTAGCAGTTTATGGGTCAGCTTAACTCTTTCATTTCCCCATTCTGTCTAACCTATTGAGCATATTTAAAGGTCCTCTTCAAGTATCCACCACTAGAAGCGGGGAAGGAAGCTCTCTATGTACAGGATATGGAATAAAAACATTCCAAATTACATCTTGTCAGCATAAGTTTTGTTTGAGCCCCAGAAACTTTTCTGCTGTTAGGGCATTTTGGTCCAAGTTTCCCCTAAGTCAGTTACACTTCACTTCCTCTCCTAAACTTCTTATAAATCACATTATACTTCTCAGCCATCTCTCTGTGCACTGAGTATAGTACAAGATAAACAGACAAGAACCCAAATCATTCAATTTGGATCTGCTGGTGGCCTTTTAAAACATACTGTCTATCCACTAATTGCCCAATAATGACTTGATGTTTATTTTCATAAAATGCAACGTTCAAAAATCTTCAGAAACCATACAGTGAAGGCAGCTGTTTCACATTACATGTAAATGTGAAGTAAAAAGGGTGAAACACCTCTATAATGCCAAGGGATTATTATTCTTTGCTCACCAGCTTAGTTCAACATGGATTCACCTTCCCTCTCTTCTCACTTAAAGAATGCAAAATTTCATCTTTCATGTCCTCTTCCTCCAAATGCTTACTGAAGTGAGAGAGAATACACCAGTTCGGAATGATACTAAAACGCAGTCATTTACTCTTACAACAAAAGCATTTGTGGGGCTCTGTGTGCATACCATATTAATCAGGATCCTAGAGAATACATGTGGGTGAAAAATATTTGATGGTGGGTATTACAATTTCATTATTAATGCTACATACTTTGAAGACACAAAATAAGCATGAGTAGAATGGAGTGGGATTAAGACTTAGGAAAGATAAAACTTTTATGACAAGACTGGCAGAAATAGTGACAGGCCATGGTAGCACGACTTGAGAAAGGAACTAAGTCTTGGGTTAAATAACTCTCAGGAGGCCTTGACCATGCTGAGAATTTCACACTGATTCAAACGCAATAAAAGCTCTCAGGGATTTTAAAAGCAGAGTAGTAGTAACTCTTTGCTCACTGAGAGAAAACAAATATTGCCGTATTGGTGGGCATCTCCTGATCTACTAAGCTGCTCCGTAATTACCAGCAAGCTTCACAAAAATAGCCTCTCAGCTTACTAAAATCTACCTGACAGTTGAATTCTTTTCTTAGTAAACAGATACAAATTTAACTAAATTCTACTTGTTGATGATCTCTAAATGAATATCTCATCTCACTAGAAAAACAGTTCAGAGTTAAGGCTATGGCTTAAATTTGATGTGCTCTTCATCCAGAAAGATCTAAATTATTTGAATGATTTAAACCAATTACCAAGAGGAAACCTGTTTGTAACCACATGTGTGGAATGAAGAATGCCACTAGAATCTATTGTTTTTCCATCATATCCTTCTCAATTTGCTGACAAATCCTGCTGATGACTCATATCCTTCTGCACTAACCAACCAGTCACTCTGTTCCCTCATGATAGGCTTTCACTGATAATGGAAAGAAGGAAACTCACCAATTTTCTATTAAAAACAGTAAATATCAGTATGTGTATATAAATCCAATCTACAAAGACTACGGTGGTACAACACGGTGAATGTTTTCAGTGAAAGACTGCAAAAAGAGTTACGCTCAAATCTCAAAACTTAAAGACAACTGGAAGAAAGCAGCCTTGACTGTGAATTTGAATTCTCGTCAAACAATACATTAGTTAAGAGCCAACATTTTTGACCACTGCAGAAATAAAAATATAAAGTAATTTATCTGATCTGCTAAAGCAAATATATCATGTGTGCATTTTATGCCAAAAGAATTAACATTTTCTGAGAAGAATGAAATTTCAACCCAGAAATACTATGAAGAAAATTAAATACACTAATTTTCTAAAAGGTAAAGACTGTTCTAATGGTCAAAATATTTTTTTAAAACAGGCTCAACTAGCAAGGAAAGGGTCACAGAAAAGCTTAATCTTAAAATTCTCTACAGTTTAAAAAGGAATGTTATGTAATGTAATTTTATATTTAAATGATGAAATTTAGTTTCTATGCCACTTAAAATGGAGTGGATGCTGTGTTACAGAATCTACGGGTAAAAAATCAGCGCAGGCAAGCAAAACGTATCTGTATTCAAGTCACATAAAGCTGTTGCTATAATCTGTCAACCCCTCAGCCATTTTTTTGGCAGAGAGTTTATGCACTGTAAATCTACACTGACTAAACAAACAGGGCAGGAAAAACCACCTCAGCGTGTGCAAGAGATGGGCTCCATCCTCACACAGGCTCCAGGAGCCCCAGAGGGGAACGACTGGCAGTGGACAGAGCCTGCGGTGCTGTGCAGCTTCTCCTGTGAAGGCGTCATAGAGACAGTTTCTGGTTTAGCTTAAACCTCTACTACTCCAAGGAGGGAGAGATTTCTGATACAGTATCCACTTGAGCCTTGTATCAAGCAGTCCTGTAAGGCTTCAAGCCGAGGTCAAAGGAGCCAGAGAACGTGTTTCAGTCAATAAAACGAAGGCTAACCAGAGAAAGCAACCAGACACCTCTATATATATACACTAGTTCTGAAACTGAAAATGGATAATATTCCAAAGTAACAGATTCAAATCACCATTTCCCAAGTAATTTTAGTTGGTGGCATCTGTTTATTTAACAAACCCAAGATACAAAATTACCTGAACTGTAACATCAAGGACTCTTGCTTTATAAACTTAAGAGAATAATCATTAGTTTCTACATAATCCAACTAGTATCTTGAGAAAAATCTCAAACATGCCCCAAAGAGCAAAAAAAGTAACTGAAGTATCCTTAATTAAAAAAAAAAAAAAAAGAACTAAATACTAAATTTCAAGCAAAGAAAAAGGTAATTTCCTTAAAGTCTACTAATTCCTACACAACTCATGTAAATGACTAGAGTTAACTGAGGAGGGTGGGGGGAGAGTTAGAAAGAGACTTAAGTACTTTAAGCCCCAAGGGGAAAAATTTTTTTTAATCCACTGCCGCCATCTATTTACTGATACTCTTTAACTAGGATTCAACAATTGATCTCTAAACCAATTTTCTCATCTACAAAACTGGAAGGCTGCCATTACTTACTCCCAGGGTTATTATGAATTTAAAATGATATCATTTGTGTTTCAGCACAAAGAAGATTCTTGAGACGATTATGTTGAAACCTAAAGCATGCTGGACTTCACAAGTATTCCAAGACTTCAAAATCTCAAGCCACCACCCTAATTCAATAAACATAACTAAGTCTGGTATGTCAGAACTACCGGTCCTGATTTCCAGTTGCTTAAAATTTTTAAAGATCACTAACTTCTCTAAGTAGCAGAGCTGAAGCGACAGCACTTGAAGAAATCAACCTAACTTGGGCTTCCCTCTAAAGTTTCACTCAAGAGCAACAGCTAAAAATGTATATATTGTTCCTCTGCATCTTATTTGTAAATGCTTTTTCCAGAGGCTTCACTGGTTACCAATCCCATATTCCGACAACAACAAAAGTACAGTCAAACCCTCTAAAATAAATCTCCATTAAATTTCAACTTTGTGTCTCAAAACTATAAAGTGTTCTGGAACTACTTCATATAGAAATACTGTCTTTAAAGACAAAGTGAATAAAAATAAATGTTTTTCCTTGTTCATACAAGGGTCTTTTCAAGTAAAACATAAATATGAAGCTTTCAGATTTTTTTAAAAGTATGTGCAAAAGCATTCAAACATTTACTCTTCCCTAGTGCCACCAAAGTTCAATGATGTTGTAAATGGTTTCTGTCTATAAATTTGGTTCGCTCAAATTAAATATTAGTTGCCTGACTCATTGAGGGAGTGGTTTGACTTTTGCTGTTCTGAGTCAGAATATACCCGGTTCAGCAGTTCTAAACAATTTTTCATTTGTAAGGTGGTCTACAATGCTAGCAGCCTTTTCCAGCTACTAAATATAACAAACTGTTACCTCAGTAGTAAAGTCTTAGTGATTATAACACTTTGAATCTGTAGTCCAATTTATAAATAATGAAGTATTTTCATATATATTTTCTTCACAATCTCACAGTCTCCTGAAGTAAATATATCACAAAGCTGAAGATTTTTACAAAAGACAACTTCTGTGACTCTTAGACCCAATTAATACACTCTTTTTCTTTCCCCAAAAATAAAAAACACAAAAGTCTATTGGGTTTCTTTAATCAGACTTTTCTCTCCCAGACATATCCCAGGTGCCTCATAAAAACTCTGTCTCAAAGCATACACCCTAAGGCCCCAAGTGAGTTCCAAGGCAGAATCTCCACCCACATAAAAGCCTATCCTAACTTAGGCCCCAGAGAGCCTCAAGTTAGCATGTCCTTAAAGATCTACTCGCCTCCAGCCAGTCAGTCTTGTGCATTAACCTCAACACCTCTTACCTGTACAAGCTGCTAGGTCACTGTGTGGACGAGAAACTTCAAAGACAGACAACCTAGCGTGAGGGAAATTAATGGTATAGTGGAGAAATCAAAGACTGTGGAGTCAGACTGACCTGGGTTTTTAATCTAGCTCCCATTCTTTTACGTTCTGACCTGGGACAAGTTAATTAACCTCTTTGAGTCTCCATACTGCCTCATTTCATCACTGTAAGTCAATGAGGGCTCATCACTGTACCCCTAAAGTCTGGCAAATAGAAACCATATGTGTCAAATGAATGCAAATGAGAACACCTACCACCTTTTAATAGTAGCTGTGAGAACTAAACAAGAGTATAAAAAGCACCTGGTACACAGTAGGCACTTAATACTAATTAATCCAGTCACCCACCGAATGATAACAATACTACTCACTGTTTCTCAAAGTAGAGAGCATGCTAATGATCAAGGACACTGTAAGAAATTTATAATTTCTGACTTCTAATTACACACGAATGCTTTTGCTTGTAGTTCTATCACATTTAATACCAAAAGGACCACACTACTCTTTGCATGAACTGAAAAGACTTCCAACTTCTAAGAGACTTCTCATCATTTCAGTATAAAATCCGTATAAGGCACTCTTCATCAAGAACCCCTTCTTCCTTCTACAACACAAGAATCTGGAAAAGCCCATGGCAATGATTAATCCATTCACAATACAACATGAAACTACTTTTAAAATGAATACCAGCAAGCAACTTTTCATCATCTTCACCAACACAATGATTATGCTGGCAAGTGATGATGAAGCCTTAATTTCCTTTTGCATGTGGAATAAGGCATAATAACCTCACTGACTTCCTGTCTGAACGACTCTGTAACACAGAGCAAGGCAGCCAGTAACTACCAGATTTAATCCAGCAGCAGCTACAACTTGGTGACTCCACACAGAAAACCATTTGCTGAATGCATACAATGATGCTAGAACTGCTATTTTATACATTTCTTGAAAAATTCTAGAAAATAATAAACTACCCTATGATTGAGCTTCATCATCAACATGCTACACCATTACTATTTCTTAAAAGCTTCTCTCCAGAAGGGTAGCAAAGAGCTAAAATCTAAAACACATTTCTTATATATTTACCTAACAATAAAACACCTCTCACCTGAAAAACTAGCAGTACTTTACAAGTGTCTATCTGAACATTCAAAAGGCAAGAGTTTAGGATCCCAGGCAATACTCAAACTTGTTTTAGTTAGCTTTCAGAACCCAGACTAGGGTGGGATGCCAACCAATCATGTGCTCGACAAATTTGGAAATTGATGTCCATGTTCTGAAATATTGGGGGGGGGGGGTGGCGGGGGGAGGCACAGGGCCAGAAAATGATTGCCACTGGAATAGACTTCTGTACCCTTTGCTCATACTTGAACCCAAGGACCCAGGAACAAGATGCTCCTGGAAAGAACTCCTTAACCCAGGACACCCAGGTTCACTACGGCCCTAGAAAACGATCAAGGATGGCCCCCAAGGATGCCTGCTCACAGACTGGACAATCACAGGCAGACACTTCCACGCTCCCTCATCCGCCTGCCCTTCACCTTCTCCCCAGCTCGCTCTCACGCTGCTCTCACGTTGTCCCGCCCATCACTCTACCCCTAGCACGCAAACTCTCCCTCCCCCACTTACTCACGCTCCCCATTTACCCCACTCTCCCACGCACAAGCATTCTCCCCTCACTCACTCGTTCCCACATGGCTCCCAGCTCCCTCTCCCCTACACTCACCTCCCACCCTCCTGACACTGTACCCGCTACCGCCCCCAACTCACACTTCCCCTCACTCTCCTCTGCAAGCGAGCGCGCGCGCGCACACACATACACATAGCCCCCCAACTCCCCCATCTGCACTTTCTCCCCCGCCACGCTCTCCCCACATGCACACTCAGCCCTGTTCCCCAACTCACTCTCGCCTTCACGCACGCACATTCCCCCCCCACACACACTCCACATTCTTGCACACAGCACTCGCTCCTCTCCCCTCCCACACGCGCGATCCCCCCCACCCCCACCCTCGCTCTCCACGCTTCCCGGCCGCGCTCCCCCCGCCCCCGGCCCCGGCCCGGCCCTCCTTCCGGGGACGTGTCTCGGGCCTGCACTAATGGCTGCGGCGCCTCCCGCCCTCCCCTGCCCCGAGGCCCCCGGGAGGCGGCGCGGGGGGCCGCCCGGGAGCCGCGCAACTCACGCTGGCGAGCTGGGGACTGGGCATTGAAGTCTGGCGGCGGCGGGAGCGAGGAGGCGCCTCTCTCCTCAGTCACCTCGGCGGCGGCGGCGGCGGCGGTAGCGGTGGCGGCGACGACTCCCCCCCAGCCTCGGCGCGCGACACCCGGCCCGGCCCGGCGGCGGCGACGGCGCGTGTCCACGAGTCCGTCTTGCTGCTGCTGCTGCTGCTACGGCCGCCGCTGCGTCTCCGGCTGCTGCCGCTGTCCTCGCTGCCGCCGCTGCCCTGTGGCCTCGCCTCGCGCCGTGACCGGCCGCCGCTGCCGCTCCAGCCGCTACCGGACGGACGACGGTTACAGCCCCGGCCGATCGCGCCGCCGCCACCACCACCGCTGCGCGCGCAGCCGGAACCAGCTCTCGCCGCCGCCCCTCAGGGGGCGCTGCGGGGCGCGGCGCGCGCGCCCGCCGGCCCGCCTTCCGCGCCCGCTGACTGGCTGGCGGGCCGGCTCGAGGCGGTGGGGCCCGCCCACCTGCCCCGCGGGGCGCTGACCCACTGCCCTGGGTGCCTCCCCCGCTCCTCCTCGTGGTTCGTTCCGATCAGCACTTCTGGCTGCGGAAGGCGCGTCCATGTGACAGGGAAGGCGGGGGGGTGCAGAACCTGATCGGGGGAGTCATTAGCCCACGCCGTGGCCCGCCCATCCGCACCTGGGCTGAGCAAGGGCCGGAGGCCGCAGGGTGACCCTCAAGGTCGAAGGGTGTTTTCCCGCGACAGGGCCCTGAGGCCTGACGCCAGACCCTGATGGGACGAGGCGGAGACCGAGCCCTTTGCTCGGGGATTTCCAACCCAGAAGTGAGAACCGGGGCAGCTCAGTTCTTGGCTGCCCTTTCTCGAGGCCCCAAATAAATGGCGTGTGCGTCTGCAATTGCTCAGGATATTTTTGCGTGCCCCTACCCTCGCTCCCCGCCCGCGACACATACACGCGCGCGCGCAAACCTAGGAATCCGAGGAGATCAAAATTCAAACTTCCGGGAGATAGCATCTTGGGCAAGTTACTTCCTATCTTCGTATTTTCAACTATTAAATAAAAATGATTATCAGCTACCTCGTGGGGCTCTTTTCATTACGTATGAAAAATGCGTGATAAAGAGAAGGCCCTGAATTTAAAGACACGGATTATTCTAGAGCTCTCAGTATTCTCTCTTGCATTTAGAAGGGGGGCAGAAATTCTTTGTCGGACCATGAATTAGGAGTTTTGGTTTGGAAGATGTGGTCACCAGTGACTTGGGAGATTGGTCTGGGCCATTGCCAGATGGCAGCAGGAAAGCAGCACTGGAGGCTTACCCTTGAGAGCTGGGGAAAAGGGGCAAGGGGCTCTGTCTTCCTCCTTCACCCTGGGAAGCCTCATCTTCTCAGAATTGTCATTCAGATGCTAAGTAGTGGCCTACTCTTTGCAACCCCATGAACTGCAATATGCCAGGCTTCCCCGTCCTTCACCATCTCCCTGAGTCTGCTCAAACTCATGTCCATTGAGTCAGTGATGCCCTCCAATTATCTCATCCTCTGTGGTCCCCTTCTCTTTTTGTCTTCAGTCTTTCCTAGCATCAGGGTCTTTTACAATGAGTCCCCTCTTCACATCAGGTGGCCAAAGTATTGGAGCTTCAGCTTCACCACCTGTCCTTCCAATGAATATTCAGGGTTGATTTCCTTTAGGATTGGCTGGTTTGATCACCTTGCAGTCAAAGGGACTCTCAAGACTCTTCTCCAGCACCGTAATTTGAAAGCATTCTTTGGTGCTCAGCCTTCTTTATGGTCCAATTCTCACATCTGTACTGGAAAAACAATACCATTGACTATATGGACCTTTGTTGGCAAAGTGATGTCTCTGCTTTTTAAAATGCTGTGCCGGTTTGTCATAGCTTTTCTTCTAAAGAGCAAGCATCTTTTAATTTTGTGGCTACAGTCACTGTCCTCAGTGATTTTGGAGACCAAGAAAATGTCACTGTTTTTCACTTTTTTCCCCATCTATTTGCCATGAAGTGATGGGACTGGATGCCATGATCTTAGTTTTTGGAATATTGAGTTTTAAGCCAGCTTTTTCACTGTCCTCTTTCACCCTCATCAAGAGGCTCTTTAGTTCCTCTTTGCTTTCTGCCATTAGAGTGGTATCATCTGCATATCTGAGGTTGTTGATATTTCTCCCATAAGAAGCAAGTGTTAGTCACTCAGTCATGTCCAGCTCTTTGTGACCCCATGGTCTGTAGCCCACCAGGCTCCTCTGTCCATAGGATTTCCCAGGCAAGAATACTGGAGTGGGTTGCTATTTCCTTCTCCAGGGGAACTTCCCAACCCAGGGATTGAACCTGTGTCTCCCACATTGCAGGCAGACTCTTTACCACTGAGCAACCAGGGAAGCCCATATTTCTCCTGGAAATCTTGATTCCAGCTTGTGAGTCAGTCAGACACCTATCTAGAAGGTACTCCTGCCCCTTGGGCTGCCTCTCCCCAACCTCCTCACCCCAACACACATATTCACTTGGCCCTGTGGGGAGAAGCAATGGTCAGTACACCTTCCCCACAAGGTCAACCTGGGGCTTTGCTCTTGACAAGAAGGCATTCATTACAGTTTAGCAGTAAAAGGAAAGGTGTTATGACTCAGCCACCTCACCACAGCACAGATCCCAGGATGTTCACCACCAGTAGGTAGCCCAGGAAAAGTGAAACTGAAGTCACTCAGTCGTGTCTGACTCTTTGCGACCTGACCTCACTGGACTGTAGCCTACCAGGCTCCTCCATCCATAGGATTTTCCAGGCAAAAATACTGGAGTGGGTTGCCATTTCCTTCTCCAGGGGATCTTCCCGACCCAGGTATCAAACCCAGGTCTCCTGGGTTTTAGTCTGAGCGACCAGGGAAGGAGGAGATAGGTATTCCAGGGCAAAGCCGGCTGGTGGGCTGTGTGGGAGTTGAGAGGCCTTGAAGCAAGAGGGGCTGCAGATCAGAATCCAGGCCCTTTGGGTGAAGAACACAGGCTCAGCTCTCACATTCTACTTGGCTCCAGCAGACAGCATTTTCTACTTCCTCAAAGCACAGGTTTGAAACAGAGAACTACCTGCTCTGCAAAACTTTTGTTGAGTCTCCTGGTTATTGATTCTTCTGCTGAAGTCCCAAAACACCTTATGCAATCCCCTATCATAGCCTGTATCACGTGTATTATAAATGCCTAGTTTCATGTTCTCCCATATTTAGACTGTGTTACTTGAGGCAGTGTAGCAGACTGTTGAGTAAACGAATGACTCTTCCCCCGTCTAGCTCTCAGTCCAGCCCTAAAATGTCAGTTAATAATGTAATAACAACATAAAGATATTAATAGCCATCATAACAGGTACTATTTATTAAGCATCTACTCTATTCTGAACCTGCACAAGGTGTTTTAAAATATATTATCAAGTTTACTCTTCAAAATAACCCTGTGAGGAAGTGGAAAGGAATTCCTCATTTTCAAAGGAATTGGACGGAATTCCCTGGCAGTACAGTGGTTAGGACTCCACGCTTTCACTACCAAGGGCTTCAATCCCCGGTCAGATTGAACAAAGGTCCTGCAAGGTACGTGGCGCAGCCAAATAATAAAAAGAGACTGGAGGCTCAGAGAGACAAAGTGACAGAAGCAGGATTCAGCCCGTGTCTGCTTCTGAAGCCTACACAAGCATGAGGTTAGCCTCCGACTCCAGTCAATAACGTGTGTGTCAAATTAAGCCGGAATCCCTTCTAAGATGTTGGCGACACCCTCCTCTGGGAGCAAAAGGCCTGAGACCAGGGCACCACCAACTCCCCACACTCCCAGGACAGCAGGGAAATGCTGTCCTTATGCATGAATGACCTTATGCAAACGGTTTCCCAAGGAAAGTTGCACACGTCAAACAGATCACGAACTGGGCTGCAGGCCCCTTATTACGGTGTGAACCACCCTTGGCAGTGAGTTTTACACATAATAAGTGCTCTGAGTTCATCCAGCACCTTTGCTCAAGCATTCCAAGTGCCATTAGCTTATTAATCCTTCCAGCGCCCCTGTGAGGCAAATTTGGCGGTCTTCTCAAATGATTTTATGAAGCATTAGCTCCTTGAGAGCAGGAGCTGTGTGGGCCTGCCACACACGGGGGTTAGAGAAAGAAATAACGGTAGTGTGGCGAAGAAACCAAGACCCTTAGGGAAGTGGTTTTACATAGAAGTGGGTGCACAACGCAGGTGCCTGGTTCCCACTGTGAGACCCTAGACTGTTTCATCAGGCATCCTTGCATTGCCATTTTATTGCTTTGTAACTTTGGGAAGTTACTTCACCTAGTCTCAATTTCTCCATCTGTAAAATGGAAAAGGAAACAGTACTTACCTCATGACATAGTTTTGAGCTTTACAGGACTAGTGTATATAATTCAGGTAACACCATACTGGACACATAGTAAGTGTTCAATAAACGTTAGATATTATTACAATCGTTAGAGTGGTACATGGAACTGTGGGATGAGTAAAGGGCATGAACTTTGCTACTACTGACTCTATAGAGTTTATTTCAAAACTGCAGGCTCTGCAGTTTTGTGATCTTGGACAGATGACTTAACTTCAGGAATGAACCTCTGTCCTCATCTGTGAAATGGGATAGCTCTGAAATGACGATCTTGAAAGTGCTCTGTAAACTGCCAAGCACTACAGAGACATTAACTGTAGTTTTATACTATTACTCTACAGGAATCCCAGCTCAGCCCCACAAATTCCCAACTTCTAAAGTTGCTTCCCTGGTGGTTCAGTGGTTAAGACCCCACCTTCCAATGCAGGGGGTGCAGGTGCTAAGATCTCACATGCCTCCTGGACAAAACCCCAAAACATAAAACAGAATCAGTATTGTAACAAATTCAATAAAGACTTTTAAAGTGATCCATATCAAAAAAACAAAAAACCACAAAACTTAAAGTTGCCTGCTGTGTAATAGGGCATTGATGATCATATCTATCTCAGGGGGTTGCTGTGAAAATAAATCCTTAAAGTCTTCCCTGATAGTTCAGCTGGTAAAGAATCTGCCTCCAATGTGGGAGACCTGGGTTTGATCCCTGAGTTGGGAAGATCCCCTGGAGAAGGAATAGCTACCCACTCCAGTATTCTGGCCTGAAGAATTCCATGGACTGTATGGCTTTCAGTCTTTAAAGACATATTTAAAGTACCCAGCATGGTAGGAGGTAGTCCATACATGTTTCTTCCCTATCCCCTAATGGATGCTGCCTTTCAAAATCTTCAAGTTAAGAAAGCTGCAGGGTTTGGTAGGAAATCTAGGGAATCAACGGAGCTGGGATTATTCTTGACTCTGCCACTGTGTGACTTTGGGCAGGTTACCGAACCTCTCTGCCTAGCTATCAGGAGATAAAGTATGCCTACACTGCGAAGTTTTAGGGAGAAAAGACAGAGCCGGGGCTTACCTAATAATACATGCGAGCTACTGACAAATGCACAGACAGGCCGGTGGACTTCTCTATGGAAAGGACCCAATGGGAAGCAACGACCAATTCCCCAACCCGAAACCAAACGGGGTCACGAGCTGCAAAATGAGCGGTCCGGGCTCCAGAAAATTCAGCTGAGCTTGGGAGGTCCCTGCCCAGCACTGCTTAGCGCGTCTGGACCCTGCCAGTGGACCGGTCAGGAGAAGGCCAAGAGAGGACTCAACCCTCTCCAAAGTGATAACGGGGGAGGGGGAGGCAGGAGGAGGAAAGAATGTACTGATTCACCGCCCCACCCATCCCCTGCCTCTAATCTCTCTTCCGGAATTTTACAGCCCTCTTTACAGGGGCGGAGGCCCAGGGGGCAGGGCCCGGGTTACTGCGGGCTGCGGGCACCTACTACCCCGCCCCTGCCCTTGTCAATCAGCTTCTGCGGGAAGCCTCGGCGAGTAGCGCAGACCCTGGCGGTCCGCCCTCGGACTGCAGTCGGCCTTCGGGCGCTCCTAACCGAAGAGCCTCGGCGCGTGCTGCTAGGGGGAGCCGGGTGTGGAGGGAGAGAAGCTGTGAATTCCGGGAGACGTCCAGGCTGGCTCCCGGGATGGGTTCGCGGGTCAGAAATTCCCTCCCCCGGTGCAGGTAGGAGCGGGAAAGCTGCCGCTGAATCAAGGCTGAGCCTGGGTGCTCTGCAAGGGCCCAGCCTCCTCCTGGATCCGGCCCATCAGCTGTCAGGATCCCCCTCTCAACCGCCGTCAGGTGTTACTGGATTTCAGTCAGAAATCCAGAAAGAAAAGGACTTCAGGAACTGGCAGCGAGGAAGAGGGGAAAGTTTAGAAACATGGCTCAACCTCCTTATTTTATCTTAGGGCAACTGAGGCCCCGGGAAAGTGGTGCTGAGAGTCAGGGGAGGACTCCGAGCCAGCACTTTAAGTTTGGCGCTGCCCTGACTGCTCGATTCAGTTCACAGCGTTCCCTGATAACCTTGAGTTTCCCTGTTGGGCAGTTGGAAAATACCAAAGAATTTATTAAGAAGTGAAAAAGTGCTGTTGGAAGTAGTGTAGCAAATTTCCCTACACAGCGAACGCAGTGATTGGGAAGTAATGATGCTCACAGCTAACACTTACTGAGACTTACTCTGTGCGAGGCACCATTGTAGTAAGCTCTTATGGGCTTCCCTGGTGGCTCAGAGGGTAAAGCGTCTGCCTGCACCACGGAAGACCCGGGTTAGATCCCTGGGTCTGGAAGATCCCCTGGAGAAGGAAATGGCAACCCACTCCAGTACTCTTACCTGGAAAATCCTATGGACGGAGGAGCCTGGTAGACTATAGTCCATGGGGTTGCACAGAGTCGGACACAACTGAGTGACTTCACTTTATAGGTATTGCGTCCTCAATCGCTAAGTCGTGTCCGACTCTTTGCGAGCCCACCAGGCACCTCCATGGGATTTCTCAGGCAAGAATACTGGAGTGGGTTTGCCTACTCTAGGGGATCTTCCCCACCCAGGGATCCAACCGGGGTCTCCTGCGGCATCTGCATTGGCAGGCGGATTCTTTACCACTGAGCCACCGGGGAAGGCTTATAGGTATTAGGAGTTCAATTTCACAACAGTACTAGAAGGTGGAAATTGTTATCCAAGGTGAATAACAGAGAGGCCACTTGACCAAAGTCACACCCAGAGGGATTTGAACCGAAGAGTATCTGTCCTGAGCCCCATACCCTCAACACCATCTACACCTCTGCACCATCTGCTTCTCAAATGATATCAATTGTGGTTATGATCTACCTCCATGAGGGATGTTGGTTTAACGGTGTAAACTTTTCTTATGGCAACTTCTTTCAGAGTGACTTAGATTGTCTGTGAAAGTGAAAGTCGCTCAGTCGTGTCCTACTCTTTGTGACCCCATGGACTATACAGTCCATGGAATTCTCCAGGCCAGAATACTGGAGTGGGTAGCCTTTCCCTTCTCCAGGAGATCTTTCCAACCCAGGGATTGAATCCGGGTCTCCCACATTGCAGGCGGATTCTTTACCAGCTGAGCCACAAGGGAAGCCCAAGAATACTGAAGTGGGTAGCCTATCCTTTCTCCAGGGAATCTTCCCAATCGAGGAATTGAACCGGGGTCTCCTGCACTGCAGCTGTATTCTTTATCAACTGAGCTATCAGGGAAGCCTGTGTATAAATGTTTAATATATGCTCTCTGACCATATATTAAGTCTCTGACACACTAAGACTTCAAAGTACCAGGTTAAATGGGGCAATCAAGGTCACATATGGAGAAGGAAATGGCAACCCACTCCAGTATTCTTGCCTGGGGAATCCCATGGGCAGAGGAGCCTGGCTAGCTACAGTTCATGGGGTTGCAACAGTGGGACACGACTTAGTGACTAAACCACCACAGCCCCCAAAGTCACATTGTGAAACAGAGGACTCCTTCCTCGATGGTGCAGGTCTTGGTTCCGTCAGGTGCCATGGCCAGAATCTTGACTTTTTGCCCTCACAGTGGCTTTCTGCCCTGCTTCCATCAACATATCACCTACTGTGTCCTCAACTTGCGTACATATAAACTACACAATTGAAGGTTTCTTCTTGGCTGAAAGCCAAAACTATAGCTTATCTTTTATTACAATGCAAATATCACAAGAGGGGAAAACTGGGTCTTACCAGCCATTTGCATGTATTAAATAATGAGACTGGGATTATCAGCCCCTCCCTAAAAATCAATTTTGGTAGGAGAGAGAAAGAGCAGAAGGGCTACAAACTTACCAGAGTTAATGTTGGAAAGAACTTCAGAAGTCATCTAGTGTAGCCTCTCATAGGCCCAGATAAAGAAAACAAATTTCCCAGGCCATTTAAAGATATTGAGGGCCTGAGGGGGGTTGTTGTTTAGTCGGTAGGTCGTTTCAGACTCTTTGTTACCCCATGGTCTGGAGCCCATTGGGCTCCTCTATCCATGAAATTTCCCAGGTGAGAATACTGGAGTGGGTTGCCAGGGAATCTTCCCGACCCAGGGATTGGGACTGAACCCAAGTCTCCTGCATTGTAGGCGGATTCTTTACCACTGAGCCACCAGAGGGCCTGAGGAGGGTGGGAAGACCCACTGTGGGGAAGGGAACAGGACAAACAAAAGAACTGAAGATTAGATTAGCCTCAGTGTCAGAAGCCTTTCCTTTCTAGCTTTGTTCTAACTCCCAGCCCCAGCCTTAAAAATTATATGCACCTTTTATAATATGTAAATTCTACTTTAAGGCTGCTAAGGGACTTGCCTGGCAGTCCAGTGGTTAGGAGGCAGTGCATTCATGGCCAGGGCCCGGGTTCAATCTCTGATCAGGAAACTAAGATCCTAAAAGCTTAGTGGTATGGTCAATAATAATAATAAGGCTGTTAAAAAATAATATATGCTTCTTATAAAAAAATTTTTAATTATAGAGATGAATGCTTAACAAAGTAAAAGTCCCCTGTAATCATACCTAAAGAAAGAAAACCATTAACAGTTTGTATTATATTGTTCTTCCCTATCTTTCTCTGTACATTCATATTTTTTGATGTATTCCTATATGCACGCACATGTGTGCATGTTTAATAGAAATGGGATTGTTTCTCTTAGCAATATGCCTTGGACACTTTCCCATGTCAGTTGCATTTAGATCTACATTATTCTTTTAAAGGCTGCCTATGTAGTATGGCTAAACTATAATTTAACAGGTTCCTTAATGATAGATACTTGGATTGTTTCCATTTTTTGCTAACACAAGCAGTACTGGAATGGACATTTCTGCACATACATCTTGGATTCCTTTTAGAGGAATTCTGTAGGATAAATTCCCAGAGAAACTGTTCCTTTTAAAGCACCATGCTGCATAGATTATCATTTTCATCTTATTCCAAATACCCTAAGATAAAAGGCTGACCCTGATGTAAATTACACAAAGTGCTTAGGCTATAGTACACTTTTAAAAAATATTTATTTAAAATATTTATTTCCTGGAATAGGAAATGGCAACCCACTCCAGTGTTCTTGCCTGGAAAATTCAATGGACAGAGGAGCCTGGCGGGCTACAATCCATGTGGTCACAGAATCAGACACAGATGAGCATGCAAACACATACCCACCATTTATTTACTTGGCTGCACTGGGTCTTTAGTTGCATCATGCAAACTCTTAGTTGTGGCATGTGGGATCCAGTTCCTTGACCAGGGATCGAACTGGCCCCCCTGCATTGGGAGGATCAGGTCTTAACCCCTGGACCATCAGGGAAGTCCCAACTAATGTGTTATTTTCATGATTATTATTACAATTATTTCATGATATCATTAGTCTGGTAGGTAGAAGTTCATTTCTTCAGTCAACAATTAGTAATGAGCTTCTACCAGTGATGAGCCAGAGGATCCAATAGCAAACTGATGTACACCCTGCCCCCAAGAAACCAACGGTCTAGTTGTCCATGAATGTATCACCCAGGGAGTACAATAGTGTAGGATAAATGCTACAAAAGTGGTAACTGCAGGAGAGATAAGGGAGAATATAAGAGAGACAATAACCAACCTGAAGAAGGGCAGGCAAGAGAGGGGAGAGGAAAAAGAAGAAACAGGTTCAATTATCAAAAAGGGAAGTAATGAGCACTCCAGCCACTAGAAGTAACTAAGCAGAGCCCGACACCATCTCCAAGAACTACTGGTAGAAACAGTAAACCAAACCAGTGGTTTCTCAAATGTCTATGCGAAGACTGGTGCTTGTGGATGGAGACAGCAGAAAAGTAAGGATAAAAAGGTAAATTTCAAAAACAAAAAAGGTACATTTCATATGCGAAATTTATTCAGTTTAAGGAACAGGCTTTCATTCTGACAGTATACTCTTCCTACCTTTTTTGGTATTAAAATATCCTTCTCTGGACTGCAACGGACCTGGCACCTTTGCTGTGCATCTGTGGTGCTACAGGGTGGACCCTTGTGATGCGCACACAGCAGCCGGTGTTAAGACCAAGGGGCTCCTTAGAGTACCAGCTCGGACTAGCAGTTGTCTCAGATTCCCAGAACCCTGCTCCTGTGAAAGGCTGAATTTAAGATGAGGGAATTTATGATGTATATTTGTGTAAATATATACACAAATGCAGAGTAATTTATAAATTGGGAATTTTGGGGAAAGATATTAAAGTTCAGTTGCTAAAAAAAATAAAATAAAATATCCTTCCTTTCATGAAGTAGTGGTTGTAGTAAATGATAGTTGTTTTTCTTTAATGTTGTTGTTTGGCCAAACTAAAAGCTAGCAACCATATCTGGATCCCCTTCCCCACTTTTTAAACTTCTGGGACCTCTGAGCCAGGTGACTTTTAAGGCTCTTTCCATCATTGTGTTTATAAGATCTCTGCTCAACAATGATCATGACCTGAAGCTAAGTTAAGTTTGCACTCTGTGAGCCAAAGCCCATTGCAACAGACCCAAGGTTAAAAAATAATAATAATAAGTACGTCAGTAAGTAAAAGGGGGGAAAAAAAACAATTTGGTAACCTCTTAAACAATTATTTTTTGGTTCCCAAACCACATCAGAGTACCTCAAGTTTCCATGTAGACTTGCTCTCTTGCTCCCAGGAAATGCAGCACTGAAGAAGAGAAACCACAGAAATAACAGATAGAAGTGATATGGGAAAAATCAATTTGGTGCAGTTTTCACAAACCTTTAAAATAGAGCGATTTAAGTGACGATGGGGTTTTATGACCAGCAGTGGCAGAGCCTCTAATGGCACTGCTGGTGTTTTTTGGCATTTCTCTGTGCAGGTGGGGAGGGGATTTTTTTTTTTCCTCTCCCTTTCCACTTAGAAGCAAATGGAAGCAATGAAAAGCAAAAGTCTCCTGTAAGGTCCCATTAAGAGAAACAAATGAAATGCGGCTCCCCTATAACCAGAAATCATAAAATCCTCAGACAAGCACCGGGCATGACTTCCCTGCAGGAACTGAGTATTCACCAGCACACCTGGCTCTGCTGTTACCATGGCAACTCCTCACCTTTACATTCCTTGACTTGGGGGGTTGAGACTGGTTCAGGGCACATTGGAGTTTTTCATGTTTCTCCTTGACTTCTGGAAAAAGGAAAGGGGAGGAGAGGGAAAGGATTCTAAATCAGCTGACCTCCTGCCTTGGCTGTTTGCTTTTCGGCTTGTGTAACTAGGCCTCACTGCTGAGGGGGGCCTGCAGTGGGTTGAGAGCGTGGGAATGGCTCTGCCAGAGCCCAAAAGACCTAGGTTCAAATCTCAGCTCCTCAACTGAATCCATTTATTCATGCCAACAAACCCTCCTCTGGGCCAGGCACTAGCAGTGCAGAGAGATGACTGAATAGCCAGAATTGGCCCTCAGAGAGCTGACAGTCCAGAGGGAAAGTTGGGTCAGCAGATGACCACAAGCCAGCGTGACAAGTGACTTCACCAAGGCAGGTGTCGATTCTATCCCTGCCCAGAGAGGTGACCTTGTAGGGAGGGGAGAAACAAGCTCACACTGCATTGACAAGGACTCTTGGAAACACTCTAGCAAGAGTTCCTTCTTCTTGGGCCCAAAGAACTCAGCATGAGGGCCCGAAATTAAGGGTGACAAGAGTTGAGATTTGCACTGTGGATCTCAGACATGTCAACTCACTTATCTGAGCCTCAGTTTCACCATCTATAAACCAAAGCTAACATTAACTGCCCTACTCCTGCTGACAAAAATTACATTAATTACTATAGAATGATGATTCAAAGAACAGACAGAACCGGATCCAAAGCCTGTTGCTCCAGTGCCCAACTGTGACGTAATTCTGGACTTTAAACCCTCTGAGTCTCACTTCCCTCACATGTAAAAGAATCATCCTATGAATCTAGACTCTGAAATACAGAGTGAAGTAAGTCAAAAAGAGAAAAATATTGTATATTAACACATATATATGGAATCTAGAAAAATGGTGCCAATGAACTTACTTGCAGGGCAGGAATCGAGACGCAGACATAGAGAACGGACCTGTGAACACAGTGGGGGAGGAGAACATGGGACAAATTGAGAGAGTAGCACAGACATAGATATACACTGCTGCTGCTGCTGCTGCTGCTGAGTCGCGTCAGTCGTGTTCGACTCTGTGCGACCCCAGAGACGGCAGCCCACCAGGCTCCCCCATCCCTGGGATTCTCCAGGCAAGAACACTGGAGTGGGGTACCACTGCCTTCTCTGACACTACCATGTGTAAAACAGATAATTAGTGGGAAGTTGCTGTATAACACAGGGAGCTCAGCTGGGTGCTTTGCGATGACCTAGAGGGATGGGATGGGGTGGGTTTCAGGGAGGCTCAAGAGGGAGGGGACGTATTTATACTTCTAGCTGATTCACGTTGTTGTATAGCAGAAACCAACACAACATAGAAAAGCAATTATCCTCCTATTAAAAAAAAAAAAGAATGTATAATGATAATCATACAACACACAGTGATGTGAGAATTAGATGGGATGAGACAGGTGAACCATATAGCAGCCCCAGACAAAACGTGCTAGTTACTTATTACAGAATCCCCTGATCTAGTGCCTGATGTGTCCCTAAGTCAGATATTACTGTTGTCATTATTATGTGGCACTCAGTAGAAACTCCGTAGACGTTACTTTCCCAGCCTCTTTGGACCCTGTCCTCTGACCACTTCACCTTTGCATCGCCTCTATCTTTCATATGTGTTGGCTGTTTCTCTCCCAAGCTAAGGAGAGGGCAGTTTAAGCTGCATCCCTCCCCAGCAACCCCTTCTTCACCTTGGCCTGAGCCTCTCTCCTGGGCTGAATGAAGGTGGAAAGGGCCTGGGCTGAGCCCCAAGGGCTCCTCTGGAGACCGAGGTGGGGGAAAAGGCAGGGAGTGCGTCAGTCCTGATGCAATCGCAGGCTCATGGCTTGGCCCACTTCCTCCTCTTTGGGTGTTTACCGGAGCCTGGATTCCACAGGAACCCTTGGAACAGAGCACTGACGAGGGCAGGCAGCACACAAAACTGTGTCTTCTTGGGGGACAGTTTAGACAAAAAAGCGATACCGCGTGTGGGCCTCAGGTGCCCTGGGCTCAGGGACACAAGAAAGAGATACCAGGTGTCGAGTCCAGAGGAGGGGCCAGGCTGGAGGAGGGGGACTGACCGCAGGCTGCTGCCTGGCCACTTCCAGACCAGCTAGGAGAGGCCCAGTGAATAGGCCCTTTATTCCTGGGCTTAGACGCTCGGGGGAGGGAGCTCTGGAAGGGTGTCTCAGGTGACAAGGAGCCTCAGAAGAAGCTGAGAGGATCCTGTCCCTTCCTTCCCAGTAGAAACCCGAGCCGGAGAGAAGCTTGTTTCCAGGCATTTGCTGAGAGCTTCATCGCGGAGGCCCCTGGCCAAGCCCACCACCTTGTGGGTCACCTAGCCACAACCTCAGAAGTGCGGAGTCACACGGGGTAGAGAACACAGGTTTTTGGCAGTCATGTCGCAGAACTTCCAGTTACTGGCTGGGTGCCCCAGGCAAGTGACTTCACCTCCCTAACTCTCAACTTCCTCGTGTCAAACAGAATCATCAGAGTAATAGACTTCAGAGATAAAGCCCCTAGGCCCTTAGAACAGAGTCTGGTGAGGGCGAAAGCGCTCACTACCTGTTGCATATTGTTATTTTTATTAAGACACAGCAGGAGGCAGAGAGGCAATGGAGCCCAAAATCAGCTGTTTGCTTCCAGGTCCAGGCACTGAAATTCTTTCCTGCTTAGAGAGCCTTCCCCTTTTTTTTTCTTTTCCTCTCCCCTGCCCTCTTCTCCCTCCCTCTCTCTCTGTGCCCCTGAAGCTGAGGCCTAATTGTCCTCCTTTCAGTATCTAATGACTGTTTCCCAGTTATCAGGAAAGCATCCGACTGCCCCTCCCCCAGAACTGTGAAACCGAGTAAGCAAAGCTTGCTTAAACTCCTGAGTCATTCAGCAAAACCGGCCCGAGATAATCAGTGGATCAAGGAAACTAGATGCAGAATGGGGGAAACCCAGCAAAACCCAACCTCAAAACCAGGGCCTCCTCTCAGGGCAACTTCCCTCTGCTGGCCCCTAGGAGGGGCTTTCATTCAGGCTCCATAAACAAGACAGCACGGGGCATCTGAGACCTTTCCATTCCCTTCTGCTCTCAGAATAAGACATGAGCTACACCTGGGTCTCTAGCCTGCCGCCAGGCCTTCCCATGAAATCTTGTTTTACACAAACTCTTCGCTGTGGGACAAACTCTCTTCCTTGCTGCCACGCCCCAGTCCCAGGGAGAGTTGACACCCTGCCTCCCATCCTCCCTGCCCGATCATTTCTCAGCCCCTGCACCTTGCCTTCGGCCCAACCACTCCACGGCCATCACAGTCATCAGTGGCTTCTTAGTTGCCAAATCCCAAACACTGTCTCCAGGCCATTCCTTCTTGCCCTCTGCAAACATTCAAACACTCTGACGACCCCCTTCTTTAAACTCTCCCTCCTGGGGCTTCTGTCAGACCACAGCCCCCTGGTTCTCCTCCCCCTGAGACCAGCACTCTGGGTACTGGCTGCTCTCCCTGTCCTCATGACTCTGCTCTTAGCTGTCTTCCCTTCCTTATCTTCAAGCCCCTTCCCAGGTTTAATCTGTTCCCAGGTCTTTAACTTCCACCTCTTCGCTGGTCACTTCCCTGGTGGCTCACATGGTAAAGAATCTGCCTGCAATGTGGAAGACCAGGGTTCGATCCGTGGGTCAGGAAGATACCCTGGAGAAGGAAATGGCAACCCACTCCAGTATTCTTGCCTGGAAAAGTCCATGGACAGAGAAGCCTGGCAGGCTACAGTCCATGGGGTCCCAAAGAGTCGGACACGACTGAGCAACTAACACCTTCCCAGATCATATCTCCAGCCTAGATCTTCTACCAAATGCCACCAAGCAGCTCTATTTGCATGACCCCAGGCACAGCAGGCTCAACACACCCTAAACCCAACTTTTTACTTCCTCCCTAACCTGCTCCTCCTCCTGGGTTCCCCATCTTGACGAATGACACCACCTTTTACCCTTTACCCAAGCCAGAGGCTCAAACATTGTCTTTGCCATCTTCCTGCCCTGCCCACAAATCACCATACCCTTAGCATCTCATCGATCGCCTCCTTTCTCCTCCATTCCCATTGTTTCTGCTCCACTTCAGGTCTTCATCATGACCTGCAGCCTAAATTACTACACGTCTCGCAAGTAGGCTCTCAGTCTTAATTTCTTCCCCCTTTGTACTGGATTTGTCTGGGAGTGTCTGTCCAGCTGCAGTTCTTTTCTTGAGGACCACTGTTGCCCACAGACCTCACAGAGAGGTGCCCTTAGACTCACGATCTCACCAAAGCCTGCCCTGCAATCCTCACAGTGCTTGAACCAGAGGTGTACATTTGACCCAAGCTGAGCTGTATTCTGTCTTCTGGGACTCTGAAACTGGGGCATAGTGACCATAGTCCAAGCACCACCCCAGGGGTCGCATCAGTAACGACAATGGGTGGAACAGCCCAAGGAGAGACAACAGGGAATGGGCGACGGTGGCACATGGAGACTGTGGGCCTTGTCTATGACAGCAGCTGTTACTCTGCTCTAGCAGATGGTTGCCATGGGAATGTAGGTCCAGACTTGTCAGATATTGTGATTTTCCATACTTTCATGTGAAATTTCCCAGTTTTCAAATATTGGGCACTAATTCATTTTTTAATGCCACCGACTAAGAATATCTTGTGCATCATATTTGACCTACAGGGCTGCCAGTTTGTAATCAGCACCAGGGAGTCAGACACCGGCCCCAAAGCTGGGGACGGCCACTTTCTGCCATGTATGGAGACTCAGAGAAGCCCTCAGTGTAGCCGGAAGAACAAAGCCTGCTCCTGCTGGCTCCTTGCCCTCTGCCTCCACCCCCACCCCAGGAACACTACAGACCCACATTTCCTGGCCTTCTTTCTCGGCCCTCCTGCCCTTCTTTCTAGGCCCAGAACTGTGTGATAGTTAAAGTGATGGGCTCTGAAGTCAGAGAGACCTGGGTTCAAGTGCTGACTCTGCGACCTCTGGCTGCGTGCTCTCGGGAAATTGACTTCACCCCTCTGAGCCCCAATTCCTTCCTTTGTAAGACAGGGTACTTTCTTCATAGGGTTGTTATTGGGGTTAAAGGAGATAGAGCTCAGAAAGCTCTTAGCACAGTGCCTGGCATCCAGTACACACTGAATGAATGTTACCCATTATTGTTATTTTTATTATTGCCATGTCGTAGCATTCCTCCTCAGCACAGCCCTGTCTCAGAGCCCTTTCTTGTTTGTGTAACTCTCTGGGCACTTACCATTTGTTCTTATTACTTTTTAAAAAAAATTTATTTATTTTAATTGGAGGCTAATTACTTTACAATATTGTAGTGGGTTTTGCCATACATTGACATGAATCAGCCATGGGTGTACATGTGTTCCCCATCTTGAGCCCCTCTTACTACTTATCACTATTTCATCAGCCTTGGTATATTGTAAACTCCTCTTAGAGGGAAAGGCCACGTTCTCTCTCTCTTTATATGAATGAGAGGGGAAAGAAAGTAGTTGAAACTATTTTGTACATAGTGGGTGCTCAAGATACATGTATTTGTTGGTGCACTGCTGGAATTTAAGCTCCATGACAGCAAGGACCTTGTCCATCTCATTAACTATTGGATCCCCTGAGCCTAGTTTTTTACATATATGTTGAGCATATATGGAACCCTCAATAAACATATATCGAATAAAAGAATGAAAGGCATCTCTTCCCCCTCTCCCAGGATTCTTTAACATACTTAGGAGGTTATTGGTGCAAATTCAATCTGCTGTTTTAAAATAGTAGGTTCTGGAATCTCTGTTAAGAGCTCCCCATTTTTCCTTTGGGAAACTGTCCTTCCCCCACTCAAGGTGGCTTCCCCATCTGAACTCTAGGAATAGTCATGTGGCCCAAGACTAGCCAATTAGAGAAAACTACCCCCTGGCCACAGTGATTGGTTCAAGATGGGCTTGTAAGTCAATCAAAGCCAATCAGAGCTGAAAGGATTGGGAAGAAAAAATTCACTTTCCTCAGAGGAAGCTAAGTCATGAGAATACAAGGCTAGAGCTGCTAGTGGCCGCATTACCACAAAGAGGAGAAAGCTTGCCTAGAAAGGAAGCAGACACAGAAAAAGGCCTGAGAAACAGAAAGAGACAGGTTCCTAATGGTATCTTTTGAGCAAGCGTATCTATTTGTGCCTAAATCCAAGCCCTTGACTGTTGTCTTAGAGACAATAAATTATTTTTTTTTCAAGTCACCTTGAGTTGAGTGCTAGTCACGCATCCAAAGGAGAGCAGATTAATATTTGGATTCTATAGAAAGGCAGTCATAGTAGACATAAACATATATCTTTATAGGAATGTGCCCAGCCACAGTGATCTTTCTGTAAGAACTGGTGCCTACCCACAAACTAGACTAACAGCCATGTTAGTACTGAACCCTGCCCTCCAACTATACAACTGGTTGGACCAGAAGTAGATGTGTATTGCAGCGTAATCAGATCAGATTCTCTCTCCTGGGGATTTGGGTTTAGGACTGAAGAGATCCTAGTTCTGTCTGAACTACATGCTTAAACTGAGGGGATAGAAAGTTGGGAGCTGGGAGAAAGTCACATTCATGGGGGACCTTAGAAACTGATCTATTCAAGAAGAATGAGGTTGACTCACATGGGAAGAGAGGCCGTGACCTCTCTGAGAAATAGAGAGCAAACAGAGAGAGAGAGAGAAGAGTTGCTTCCTCTTTTCTCATGAGGCAAATTACTTCTCCTTTTAGGCTCCAAGAGATTTCTCTGTGTTCATATAATTCTCTCTTCTACCATTACACTCCCTGCTTTTTTGAAAACTTAAAATAGCTTTAGAGGTTTGTGTGTGTGTGGGGGGGGTTGTTTTTCCTTATATCTAAAATGTTTTTTAGACAACTATCTTAGAAACAAGTCTGCAGTCAAGGTGTCCTGTTTACAAGGTTGATGAAGTCCCTTTGCTAGGCTTCCTAATCAAGACACCTACACATTCAGTTATTAGCTGTGTAACCTTGGCCAGAACACATGGATTCACTGAACTGGCTTCCTCCTCTATAAAACAGGAATAATAATGCCCACCCTACCAGGTAGTTAAGAGTGAATGAGATAAGGTGGAAAGATTTTACTTAGCACAGTGCTGGGCACCAAGAAGCCATGTAATCATTTTGTGCCAAATGCAAAAGAGGGGTTGAGTCCAAGTCCAGAACCAGGCCACTAAAAGGTGCCAGTTGGAGAAGACTTTTGAGAGTTCCTTGGACTGTGAGGAGATCAAACCAGTCTATCCTAAAGGAAATCAATGCTGAATATTTGTTGGAAGGACTGATGCTGAAGCTCCAATACTTTGGCCACCTGATGCGAAGAGCCAACTCATTGGAAAAGACCCTGATGCTGGGAAAGATCGAAGGCAAAAGCAGAAGTGGGTAGCAGAGGATGAGATGGTTAGACAGCATCACCAACTCAGTGCACATGAAGTAGTGAAAGACAGGGGGCAGGCTGCAGTCCGCAGGTCACAAAGGGTCAGACTCGGCTTAGCAACCGAAGAACAACAGCTACACGAGGAAGTCTAAGGGAACAAGCCTTCTCCCCATCAGCACCCTTTTCATCATGTGCACCCGATTTTCAAAAGCATTGAGGAGGCAAAGAGTGTCTTTATTTTTAAAAATGCCAGTTCTGGGGACTTCCTTGGTGGTCCAGTGGTTAAGAATCTGCCTTGCAATTCAGGGGACTTGAGTTTAATCCCTGGTCAGGGAATTAAGATGCCACGTGCTGAGGAGCAACTAAGCCCACATGTCACAAGTACCGAGCACGCCACAAGTAGAGAGTCCAAATGCTGCAATGGAAGCTCCTGCGTGCTGCAACTAAGGCCTGACAGAGTGAAATTAATAATTTTTTAAAAAAAGGGTATATAAATGCCTATTCTGGAACTCATTCCAAGGATATAATTCAGACAAAAAATACATTTGCATAAGAATGCTCATTGCAGTAGTGTTTATATTGGAAAAAAATTGGAAATGACTGACATGTTCAACACTGTGTTTCGTTTAATAGATGATAGTACATATATACAACAGAATATTATAAAGACTAGAAGAACAAAAGACAATCTTTTTAAATTAAAATAAACATGGAGTAGTTTGCCAAATATTATAATGTAAAACGCAAAATGTGAACATTTAAGGTTAAAGCACAATATTTCAAAGAAGTTTCTCCTTCTCATCCCAGCATCACACACACTGTCTCACACACCACTCGCCCAGCTATACATTCATCTTCTCTGCCTTTGGGGTAACTAGGGTGTGAAAACTGAAGAAGCATTTATGTAAGTTCAAGTCCTGAGGCCTCTAACATTTGAGGTATCGACAAAGATGGATGTTCACATCATTTTCTGAGCTTAAAAAAAAAGCAGCTTACAAAAATATTGCGGACAATGTGAACAATGGTTATCCCAGGCCATGGGATTTCAGGTGTCTTTTTCTTCTTTGTACTGTCATGTATGGTTTGAAATGTACATAATGTATATACATTATGTTTATATTTATGAGAAAAAATGAAGCTATTTTCATAAGAGAAGGGAGTTACCTTGACTTTATTTTCTCCTCTATTGTCCTCAATACATATTCTACCAGATTACCTCTAATATGCCTTCCTTCTTCATGCACAGGGAGACGTACCTGGCTGCCCGGTTCTGTGGAGCTGCTCCAGACAGAAGCTCCTTGTTCAGGGAGGGGAACCTTCCATGAGCCTGGCAGAAACGCTAGGCAGCTCACTACTGCCCTCTTCTGGTCAGAACACGGCAGTTCTGATGTGCTAAACAGCACACCAGTCACATCGTGATTGGCCAAGGTCACCTACCCTTGCAGTCATCAGCGTGCTGCACACCACCACTTGCTCTAGCAGGTGGAATAGAACGTCTCCTGGGAACCTCTGGCTTGGCGTGGACAGCACTGTCCTGATGGGTTTGCAGTCATACCCTTAGCCTCCCTTAGCCCAGGTCATAGCCTGTTTGAGGGTGGGGTACTGAGTAAGTGATGAAAAACTTTCCTGCTCGCTAAAGAGCACTGATGGTTTGGAGTTCAGGTTCCAGAAAGTAGAAGGCAGGGTTGAAAGAAGATAAATACAATCATCCCAATTATAAAAGCTCTTAGGACCCAGGGGTTAAGACTCCGAGCTTCCACTGCAGAGGGTGAAGGTTCCATGCTGGCTGGGGAACTCAGATCTCACATGCCATGTGGTGTGGCCAAAGTAAATAAATAAAGCTTGTGTTCTTGTATGCTTCTAATTACTTTTCAAGTATTTGTCAAAGCAGCTTGATATGCACAAATAAATTCGCACAAGGATATTTGTTGCAGAATTGTTGGCAAAGCACAAAACTGCAATCTAAATAGCACTCAGTATGGGGGCATTTGGACAAAATGGAATAGTATGCAGCTGTTAAAAAGAATGAGGTGGATCTATATGTGCCACTCTGAAATGATGTCCAAGATTCATTGTTAAGTTAAAAAAAAAAAACCAAGCACGATATGTAACTGTCAATAAGTGTAAATGTGTTGTGTCTTAAATAAGGATCTGTGTAACAGTACACATTTCTATTTAGATATGTATAGAATACATTGGAAGGAAACACTAGGAATTAATAATAATAATGACTATCTCTGGAGATGGCAAAAAGAAAAGAGAACTAATCTCAGTTCAGTTCAGTTCAGTCACCCAGTCGTGTCTGACTCTTTGCGACCCCATGGACTGCAGCACACCAGGCCTCCCTGTCCATTACCAACTCCTGGAGCTTACTCAAACCCATGTCCATTGAGTCAGTGATGCCATCCAACCACCTCATCCTCTGTCATCCACTTTTCCTCCTGCTTTTAATCTTTCCCAGCATCAGGGTCTTTTCAAATGAGTCAGCTCTTCATATCAGGTGGCCAAAGTATTGAATTTTCAGCTTCACCATCAGTCCTTCCAATGAGTATTCAGGACTGATTTCCTTTAGGGTGGACTGGTTGGATCTCCTTGCCCAAAGGACTCTCAAGAGTCTTCTCCAACACCACAGTTCAAAAGCATCAATTCTTCGGAGCTCAGCTTTCTTCACAGTCCAACTCTCACATCCATACATGACCAGTGGAAAAGCCATAGTCTTGACTAGACGGACCTTTGTTGGTAAAGTAATGTCTCTGCTTTTTAATATGCTGTCTAGGTTGGTCATAACTTTTCTCCCAAGGAGTAAGTGTCTTTTAATTTCATGGTTGCAGTCACCATCTGCAGTGATTTGAGAGCCCAAAAGAATAAAGTCTGCCACTGTTTCCACTGTTTCCCTGTTTCCCCATCTATTTGAAGTGATGGGACCAGATGCCATGATCTTAGTTTTCTGAATGTTGAGTTTTAAGCCAACATTTTCACTCTCCTCTTTCACCTTCATCAAGAGGCTCTTTAGTTCTTCTTCGCTTTCTGCCATAAGGATGGTGCCATCTGTGTATCTGAGGTTATTGATATTTCTCCCAGCAACCTTGATTCCAGCTTGTTCTTCATCCAGGCCAGCATTTTGCATGATGTACTCTGCATATAAGGAATCCATACATACACACACACATACAAAAAAAAAAAACTGTTAAAACTAGTAAATGAGTTTGGCTAGGTTATAGGATATACACAAAAATAAGTTGAATTTCTATACACTATGTCTTAGTCCATTCGGCTGCTATCATAGAATACCATAGATTGGGTGCCTTAAAAACAACAAAAATTTATTTTTCACAGCTCTGGAAGCTGGAAGTCTGAGACCAGGGTGTCAGCACGGTCAGGTTCTGGTGAGATCCTCTTCTGGGTTGCAGACAGCTGTCTTCTCTGGGGTCCCTTTTATAAGGGCTCTAATTCCATTCATTGGATTCACGCTCATGATCATATCATCTCCCAAGGCCATCATCACACTGGGGATTAGAACTTCAATGAATGAACTTTGTGGGGACACAAATATTCAGCCCATAATAACTAGCAATGAACTATCTGAAAATGAAACTGAGAAAATAAATTTATTCACAATAGCATCAATAAGAATAATATACTTAGGAATAAATTTAACAAAAGGAGTACAAGATTCATACACTGAAAACTACAAAAGATTGTTGGAAAAAGAAGAGATTAAAAGAAGACTCAAAAGATACCTAAGACTTAAATGGAAAGAAATCTGTTCATGGATTGGAATGAACAGATGGGTTTCTGGGGAGTAAGATGATAACATCCCCGAACTAATCTACAGTTTCAATGCAAGGCCTATCAAAATCTCAGCTGGCTTTTTTTTTGCAAAAATTGACAAGCTGATGCTAAAATTTATATGGAAATGCAAATGACACAGAATAGTCAAAACAATCTTAGGGGGGAAATTTCAAGCTTCTTAACATAGCTAAAATAATCAATGTGTGATACTGGCACAAGAATAAAAAATAAGATGAGACTTCCCTGGTGTCCAGTGGCTAAGACTCTGCACTCTCAATGCAGGGGGTCCAGGTTTGATCCCTGATCAGAGAACTAGATCCCACATACCACAGCTAAAGACACCACAACAAAGATTAAAGATCTCTAGCACTGCAACTAAGACCCAGTGCAGCCAAATAAATACATGTTTTTTTAAAAAATAAGATTCACTTCAGTTCAGTTGCTCAGTCGTGTCTGACTCTTTGCGACCCCATGGACTGCAGCACACCAGGCTTCTCTGTCCATCACCAATTCCTGGAGTTTGCTCAAAACTCATGTCCATCGAGTCAGTGATGCCATCCAACCATCGTATCCTCTGTCGTCCCTTTTCGCTCCTGCCTTCAGTCTTTCCCAGTATCAGGGAATGAAATAGAAATGAGAGTCTCGAAATAAACCTCTACATTTATGCTCAATTAATTTTAGACAAGAGTGCAAAGGAAACAATTGGATATCCATAGGCAAAAGGACAAAGCTGAATCCCTACTCATGCCATATAAACAATTTAATTCAAACTATATTATAGACCTAAATGTTAAAGCTAAAACCACAAAACTCTTAGAAGAAGATACAACAGCAAATCTTTGTGACATTGTATTAGGCAATAGTTTCCTAGATATGACACCAAAAGGACAAGCAGCAAAATAAAGAAATAGATAAACGGGGCTTTGTAAATATTGAAAATCTTTTGCTTCAAAGGATAATGGAGCAGTGAAAATCTTCTGGAATTAGAGTGTGGTGATGATAGCACAATTGTGTGAAGATACTAAAAATCACTGAGCTTTACACTTAAAAGTGAACCATGTTGTATGTGAATTATGAGATTGGTGCAAACATAATTGTGGTTTTGGACTATGAGTTTTAAATAATTATAACTAGGCTCAAACACATCTTTATTAATCAAAGTAGGAACCATTGCAATCAGCACATTTTTGCCAATAATAAATAAGTTTGTTTATTCCTGTAGTGTAAAAATCTGTGCTTCGGGATTTGACAAACTCTTGTAAAGCATTTTCTGCTTCCTGTTGGTTGTGGAAGCATTTTCCCTGCAAAAAGTTGCTTGAAGAAGTGGTAGTCTGTTGGTGAGAGGTCAGGTGAATATGGCAGATGGGTAAAATTTCGTAGCCCGATTCTTTTAACTTTTGAAGCATTGGTTATGCAATGTGCGGTCGGGCGGAATCATGGAGAAGAACTGGGCCCATTCTGTTGACCAGTGCTGGCTGCAGGCATTGCAATTTTCAGCACATCCCATCAATATGTTGAGCATACTTCTCAGATGTAATGGTTTCACTGGGATTCAGAAGGCTGTAGTGGATCAGACCAGCAGCAGACCACCAAACAGTGACCATGACCTTTTTTGGTGCAAGTTTGGCTTTGGAAAGTGCTTTGGAGCATCTTCTCTGTCCAGCCACTGAGCTGGTTGTCGCCAGTTATCTCTTAAAATCCACTTTTCCTCGAACACCACAATCCAATAAAAAAATGATTCGTTGTTGTTGCAAAGGATAAGAGAAGATGACACTTCAAAACGACGATTTATTTGATTTGCAGTCAGCTCATGAGGCACCCATTTATCGAGTTTTTTCACTTTTCCAATTTGCTTCAAATGCCAAATGACCAGAGAATGGTCAACGTTGAGTTCCTCAGCAACTTCTCCTGTAGTTGTAAGAGGATCAGCTTCTATGATTGCTCTCAATTGGTCCTTGTCAAATTCTGATGGTCTGCCACTATATACTCCTCATCTCAAGGCTCTTGTCTCCTTTGTAAAACTTCTTGAACCCCCACTGCCCTGTACGTTCATTAGCAGTTTCTGGGCCAAAAGTGTTGTTGATGTTGTGAGTTGTCTTTGCTGCTTTATCACCCATTTTGAACTCAAATAAGAAAATCGCTCAAATTTACTTTTTGTCTAACATCATTTCCATAGTCTAAAATAAATATAAAATATATATAATAAGTGAAGACACTCTGTTGTGTCCGACTCTTTGCGACCCCATGGACTGTAGTCCACCAGGCTCCCCCATCCATGGAATTTTCCAGGCAAGAGTATTGGAGTGGGTTGCCATTTTCTTCTCCAGAGGATCTTCCTGACCCAGGGATCGAACCTGGGTCTCCCATACTGCAGGCTGACGCTTTTATCACCTGAGCCCCCAGGGAAGCCCGCATAATAAGTCATTAGCAAAAAAACATGAAGTGACGGACTTCCCTGGTGGTCCAGTGGTTAAGACTCCATGCTTTTGGTGCAGGGGGCGCAAGTTTGATCCCTGGTCAGGACGCAGGTTCAATCCTTGGTCAGATCCCACATGCCACAGTGCAACTAAGCGTGTGTTCTTAAACAATGACCCAACTCAGCTAATAATAATACATAAATAAATAAATATTAAAAAAAAAAACATAAAGTGAGAAATGAGCATTAAAATGATACATAACATAACCACATTAAAGAACATATTCCAATATCAAATGGCAAAGTTCAACAGTACAAAACCGCAATTATTTTGCACCCACCTAATATATGGCAATAAAGCTATTATTTTTTTAAAAAGGACTTTGTGATTATTAAATGGGAAACACCCATAATTTCCTCCTGATGTTTTCCTTCCATGGGCAAGGCATTCATTGATACAATAATCCTGTCTTCTCTCTGCCTCCAACTCATTCTTCCCCTAAAGCAGAGAAATAACTCAATAGATCTGAGTTCGGGATAAAGAACTGTTACATGTAGTTCTGCACACTCCTTTCCTCCTGGATTTCCAGGAGGCATTCTGCATGCTTCTCTATATCTATGTCTCTACAGCATCAGCCCCTCATATGTGCCAGGCATTGCTAAAGGAGCTAGACAGTCAGTTTGAAAGAATAGTAACCTAACTCCTGCTATAAAGGAGCATACATTTTAGTGAGAAGACTGATAATAAACCAGAGTATATTCATATATTATCTTAGATGGTGTTAAGTCCTAAGGAGAAAAAAATAACATAGGAAAGATGAATAGGAAATATCAGGAGAGGGTGTGAAATTTTAGGTAGAATGTCCAGGAAAAGCCTCACAAGATGGCATTGGAACAAAGACCTGAAAGAGATCCAGAAGCTAGTCATGTGTATATTTGGGGGAAGAGATTTTCCAGGTGGAGCAAACAGCATATGCAAAGGCTCTGAAGTAATGGGGAGGAGGAGCCTGAAACATGAGGTCTGAGAAGTCTCAGGAAGCCAGCTCAGATAATGCCTTGTGGCTCAGAGTACAGACTTTGGCTTTTACTCATGACTTTAACCGCTGAAGGTTTTCGAGCAGAGAGGTGACATTTAAATCTGTTGAGAATAGATTACAGAGGGCAAAGGCAAAAGCAAGAAAATCAACTAGGAGGCTGTTACAGTGATAATGATGATGGCTTGGACCAGAAAAGGAGCAGTGGAGAGAATGAGAAAGGGTCAACTCTGGAGTTATTTTGAAGGTAGAGCCGACCAAGTGTGCTGATAGCCTGGAGCTAGGGTGTGTGAGAGAGAGAAATTAAGGATATTTCAAGGTTGATGTCCTGAATAACTAAAAGATGCAGTTGCAATTAATTGATCAGAGGTTAGGGGGAATGGACCAGGAACTCAATCCTGGGCATGTTAGTTTTCAGATGCCCATTGGACATTCAAGAGGATACGTTAAATAGATAGTGGGATACGCGAGTCTGGAGTTCAAAAGAGACGTCCAAGCTACTCATTGGCTTACCGTTTAGCCACTTGCTAGCCTCATGACCTTAGACAAGTCACCTATCTTAGAGCTACATACTCCTCTTCTGTAAAACAAGGATAAAAACAGTAGCTCTAACACACAGTTGTTGTGAGAATCAAATGTGATGATCTGTGAAGTAACTGGTTCACAGGAGGCTCTGAATAAATTATCGCTATTATTAAGTTCAATTAAACATGCATTTAGTTGCTGGAAACACAAACAATGAAAGATACAGTCCCTGCCCTCAATCCCAATGGAGAAAACTTGGTCAAAGTTTTCAACAATCTTTAAGGTAACAATAATCATTTGGGAGAAACGTCAGGTCCTGGCACCTAAGAGAATAAAGAGAAGAAAGGAAGAGTCAAATATGATGGACAATAGGGACTTCCCTGGTTGTCCAGTGTCTAAGACTCCATCCATGCTCCCAGTGCAGGGGGCCTGGGTTTGATCCTTGGTCAGAGAACTAGATCCCAACATGCCACAACTAAAAAGGTCCTGCATGTCACAAGCAAGATCAAAGATCCCTCAGGCTGCAACTAAGACCTGGTGCAGCCAAATAAATAAACAAATGTTTAAATCTTCCAAAAAGCAAAGATAATGGACAACTAACCCCAGGATGAAACAGTCCGGAGAACTGGAGGGAAAACCAGAATTTATATGTGGTCCTGACATCAGCTTGCTGGGAAGCTTTGGACTCATCAACTCTCTATCTCTCTCACTTCCCCAAACGGTAAACCCCAGTTCCCGTGAGATGTTTAAAAGTGACCAAAGGTGCTCAGGGGAAAAACACAGATGCAATAACACTAATCACATCACTTCCCTCAGGCCTATTTTCCCTTTCCTCTGATTGAGCCCTGTCTCCCCATGAGGACTTCTCCAATCTCCTGTGAGCCCCAAACCTGGTTTTTCTAAGCTTCTAGGCAGCAGGGTAAATAGCTCAGAGACTCTGAACAACACTGAAGACCCCTAGCACATGGCAGAGGTGCTTGAACCAAAACGAAGAGGAAAGTCAGGAGCATAAGGGGAGAGAAGGTATCACTGAATTCATACTGGGCAGGGGTTGTGCTAGGTGTTCTCATG
The DNA here is from genome assembly GCF_055505025.1 of Bos grunniens. NCBI lineage: Eukaryota > Metazoa > Chordata > Mammalia > Artiodactyla > Bovidae > Bos > Bos grunniens. The sequence continues at coordinate 15,269,675 of NC_141166.1, forward strand.
GCTGAGAAAGTTGTTGCAAGGATTAAATATGAACTCACATTAGAGCATTGGGCCCAGGGTCTCGCATATAGTAAGAGCATAATAAATGTTGGTTGTATCATTTTTATTGCATCTCTTTTAATCCTCACAACAACCTTGCAAGCTTAGTCCTCACAACTTTACAAGCTGGGCTCTAAACTAAGAGGCAGGGACTTCCCTGGCAATCCAGTGGTTAAGAATTTGCCTTCCAATGCAAGGGATGCAGGTTTGATCGCTGGTCAGGGAACTAAGATCCCACACGCCATGGGGCAACTAAACCCTCACGCAGCGACTACTGAGCCCACATGCTCTGCAATGAAGATCTCACACGTTGCAATGAAGATCTCACACACCGCAATGAAGACCCAGTGCAGCCAAAAATAAAGATAAAATAAGAGGCTACGCTGTGCTTAGTTGCTCAGTCATGTCAGACTCTTTGCGACCCCATGGACAGCAGCACGCCAGGTTCTTCTGTCCGTGGGGAATCTCCAGGCAAGAATACTGGAGAAGGTCCCCCTCTTCCAGGGGATCTTCCCAACTCAAGGATCAAACCCAAGTCTCCTGCATTGCAGGCAGATTCTTTACCGACTGAGCTACCAGGGTGTAATAGCACATGCTCTTGGATCGGACAAATCTGGGCTCACGTTCCATCTCTGCCACATCTAGGCTTTTGGAACCCCGGGAAAGCTGTTTTATCTTACTGTAAAGAGGAGGAAATAATGGTCATTACTAAACAAAGATTCATCTAAAACACTTAGGGTAGGGCCTGGCACACGGTAGCTGCTCAAGAATCACTAGATATTCCTAGTACTCTTGGAGGAGAGGACACAAAAGTTCCAGAGGTTAGGTTACTTATCCAAATTCACACAGCCAAGTAGAATAGACTCCTGTGGTTTTATCTTGCTCAGTATCCATACCTCCTCTTTTGGTTAGAGTACCTTCGCTCTTTGGAGAACCACCCTCCCCCACCCTTAGGCCTTGTGATTTGGGTGGAGTTGACACCTCTATTTCAAGCTTTCAGTGAGGGTGTGTGACTCAGATCTGGCCATTTGCTTATCCCATCTTCCTGGTCACAGCAGTTGGTTCAAGGGTGAACTTGTGGCACTTCCCTGGTGGTCCAGTGGCTAAGATTCCACATTCCCAATGCAGGGGCCCTGGGTTCAATTCCTGGTCAGGGAACTAGATCCCACAATGCCATAACTAAGAGTTCAAATGCCACAACTGAAAAAAAAAAAAAATCCCACATGCCACATCAGAGACAGTAGATCCTGTGTACCAAAACCAACACCTGGCACCACCAAATAACTTTTTTTAAAAAATTGTTTTTAAAGAGTGATCTTGTGACCCATGCAGAGCCAACAAGAATGCTGGATCTTTGTTGAATCCATCGGGAAAGATATGAACCTGGCTTTGGACGTGACACTGGGAGGCTATAAGTTTGGATTTGCTGGGGGTTGCCAGGTAGAGAGAATGCCTGAGTGCCATGCAAATCCAAAGGAATCAGAGCTGAAGAACAGAAAGAGACTGAAACCTGCAAACTCTGAGCTCTTGCCTAAACACTTGAGCAGACACGTCTAAAGTCTGTACCTCAAGCTTCAGGTACTTGAAGCAATAATGAGACAAGAATTCACATTCTCTCTCTCTCCGCCTTAAGACAACCAAAAAATCCTTACTTGGCAAATGCATCAGTCAGGGTCCCAGCTGAAAGCAGATGGCACACTCAAATTAGAATCATTGGAAGAGGGTTTATTTACTATGGTATAGACACTGTAAAGTGGAAATGAGTGTTAGTCACTCAGTCGTGTCTGACTCTTTGCGACCCCATGGACTATAACCCGCCAGTCTCCTCTGTCCATGGAATTTTCCAAGCAAGAATACTGGAGTGGGTAGCCATTCCCTTCTCCAGGGATCTTCCTGACCCAGGGATTGAACCTGGGTCTCCTGCTTTGCACACAGATTCTTTACCATTTGAGCCACCAGGGAAGCTCAGTGTAAGAGAACCTCAATGGGAAGCATGGTGACCTGGGACTAGTAATAACTGAGGAGTTATCACTACATCTAGGCCTGAAGAACAGAGGAGAAAACAGTCACCTGGACCCAGAGGAGGGCCTTTGGTAGAAGAGCAGTGGCTGTCCATCACAGAGTACCGCCAGCTTGTGGAGGGAGCCAGGGGTGTAAATACCTCTCTCTCCTCTTGCCTGTCATCCACAGGCTCCTCAATGAACAGGCCTAGCAAGAAGCCAGAAGGCAAAAAGTCTGTAGGTGTAGCAAAACCAGGCAGACCCAAGGCAGGATGGGAGATGGATACAGAGAGGCAGACAGGAGATGGCCCCAAAGCCTCATCTGGCGGTCTCTCAGATAAAGTCCCATGAAGAACTTTGGAAGCTGAGTTTTAGTTCTCTCATAGTTCCCTGTACAGTGCTCACCTCCCTTCCCTGGAGAAGACCCCCAGGTTGGCACACAGGAGATAGGAATTCTGAGCATCTGGGAAGAAGAGATAGGAATTCTGAGCATCTGGGAAGAAGATGCTAACCTTGCAGAGAGAAAGAAGCTGCCAGGCCAGTGGACCACGTGGCCAGAGCCCTGGACCCTCAGGTCCTCACCCCGCCAGCTCCTTTGACCCCATGGAAATCTGTCTGCCAGCCGGTTTGGCCCCAATCTCGGGCACCACAGGCAGCAGCTTGGTGACTTCCCTTTCTCTCCATAGGAGATGTCTGCTTCCTTCTGCAGCCAAGCCAGAGAAGCTTCTGGGATTCCCCAAGACTGGCCGGGGCCCAAGAGGGCCCTGAGGACAGGGCTGAGCTGCATCCAAGTATCTTGTTTTGGCCACACAGACACCTGTTCCCTCTTCTTCCTTTACAAAACAACTCACCCTGATCTTTTCAGCCAAAATAGTTTCCTCCCTACCTTTCAAATCCAGTTTAAGCCTTAGAGTCTCTTCAGAAAGGCTTCCTCATTAACTCGCCTGACTCTACATTCTCCTGCTATAACAATGATGATAACAGAAGAACTTATACATGTACAATAACTAATAATAGCAATGTGCACACCACTGAGCTCATTGCCTTGTGGAAACCATTTCACTTAATCCTCACGACCACCTTGTGAAATAGGTGCTATCAATAATATAGACTATGTTGTGAACTGGCACCCCTCAGATTGGCACCTTAGAAGCAATTACTTTATTCATTTCTACAGAGGAGAAAACTGAGACTCGGAGAGGATTAAATTACTAGTTTCAGATCACACAAGTAAGCAACAGGCAGAGATGACGCCTAAAGCCAGGGACGACCGGTTGTGAAGCCCAGGCTCTTACAACTGAAATGTTTTACTGCAGCCCAGCTGTGAAATCTCCGAGTTAGGTAGTGGCTGGAGGAGTTCCTGAATTTTCTCTCTAACATGTATGTACATGTGCTGGAATCACAGTCAGTGACCCTAACTTATGTACATATAGAGTAAGCAACACTATTCCCCAAGTTTTTGCAGCAAACACCACCAGCGCCCCTTTGTGGTTAAATCCACTTGGTCACCCCTCCAGCTCTCAAACCCTAATGAGAAGCCAAACACTTGAAGATAATTTCATTAGTGATGTCAGAACACATTACAGATGAAATACAGAAAACAAAAGAACCCACTAGGAGTTACTGGTAAGACGCTTACGCTATTAGCCTGCCCCATTTCCCACTACCAACAAACCATCTTTAGCCACTTGGAAAATTGGCCTTGTTTTCACTTCCTTTGTGAAATGTCTCATGTGGTAATTTTCCCAGAGTGTAAACAAGTCTTTTCACAGTAATCAATTCATTAACTTCTCACAAAAAACACTATAAAGTAAGTCATGTTATCATCTCCATTTTTTAGATGGGGCATCTGAAGCTCAGAAAGGTTAAGTCACTTCCTCAGAGTCACACAGCTGGCAAGGGATAGAGCTGGGATTCGACTCGTTGAGCCAGCCTTCTGAACTTAGGCATTTAATGACTGCTACTCTGTAGTTTGACAATAAAGCTAAATGAAGATTATGAGAAAATCCATCAAAGCACTAAAAATGAAAAACATGCTATGCAGGATTGTAGAATCTACGTGCTCCAGTAATACAGAGGAGAGATCGTCCACTTAGAATGCGTGGCTGGTTGGATTGATCAGCAAAGGTAATGTGGAGAACAGAGAGCTGAGGAACAGCCATCAGAGTGTCTATGGGACAGGCAGGTAAGCTTAGAGAGCAATCAGGGAACAGACAGCCGTGGTGGAGGGTGAGTGAGTGACCCCTGAACCTGCAAGGGGAAACTTGAGGATGGTGCTAGAACATCATCTGGTGGGAGAAGTTGGGAGGAAGGACTAGCAAAGTGAAGAAGAGGCGCCCTTCTTTTCCTTCCTTAAACCTGTTTGCTAAATCCCTATTCTATGCCAGGCACTGCTGCCTTCACAGAGTTTGCAGTCTAATGGAAGAATGTATTAGTACATTTTTGGTTGCAAGTGACAGAAACCAACTCACACTGGCTTAAGCAAAGGGGAATTTGTTGGCTCACTTGACTGAAAAGTTGATTAAAGGGTGAACCTCAGGCTGGTTGATCCATGGGCTGGAAAATGTCAGTAGAGGCTTCCCTGGTGACTCAGTAGTAAAGAGTCTGCCTGCCAATGCAGGAGACACGGATTCAATCCCTGATCCGGGAAGACCACATATGGTATGGAGCAAATAAGCCTGTGGGCCACAACTGTTGAGCCTGTGCTCTAGAGCCTAGGAGCTGCAATGACTGAGCCCACGTGCTGCAAGTACTGAAGCCCTTGCATCCCAGAGCCCGTGCTCAGCAGCAAGAGAAGCCACAGCGATGAGAAGTCCACACACACAACTGAAGAGTAGCCCCCACTTGGCCGCAGCTTCAGAAAAGCCCGTGCAGCAACAAAGACCCAGCACAGCCAAAAATAATGACATTTTTTCAGTGGGAGTCAATCTCTTCCTGCCTTGATCCTGCTCTCCTCTGAGTTTCCTCCATTCTTAGGCAGCTTTTCTCCTTCTGGTGGTGTCGTGATGGCTGTCCCTGGCTCTAGGTTTTCTTCTTAGCCTGTCAATGTCATCCCTCTTCTAATCCCCGCCCCTGAAAAAGAATCTTTCTTTCCCATTTGTTCCAGGGAAAATTCTAAGATTGGCTCTGATCAACTACCTTGATTTTATGCCTAACACTGACCCAGTTATGGGGCTTAAGGATGGAATATGACAATTAGCCAGGCCTGAGGGACAGACACACCCTTCCGTGCAGCCCTACCCAGACCACACAGATTGAGGAAAGAGGGATGGCTCCCAGGGAAAACTGGAGTGCTAACTAAGAAGTGGGGAATGAATGCTGAGTAGGCAAGAACAACAGACGGCTGATCCAGGGATTCAGGCAATGATCCTGGTGATTACAACAGCGTGTGATAAATGGCATGTGGAAGGAAGTGGCTGGAGGAGCACATAGGAAACACCTAACCCAGAGGAAGTAACTGTAAGCTGAGACCTGAGGAGGTCTCAGGATAAGGAGGGGCATGGAAAGGGTAAGAAGGAAACGGGTTGTGAAGGTTTCTTGAGATATGTGAAACTGTGTGTTGTTTGTTAAAGTCACTTCAGTCGTGTTCAACTCTTTGTGACCCTATGGACCGCCAGGCTCCTCTGTCCATGGGATTCTCCAGGCAAGAATACTGGAGTGGATTGTAATGCCGTCCTCCAGCAGATCTTTTGGACCCAGGTACTAAACCTGCGTCTCTTACATCTCCTGCACTGGCAGGCAGGTTCTTTACTGCTAGCGCCACTTGGGAAGCCCGTGGGAAACTGTGGTCTGAGCATTAAGAGGAACAGTGTAAGTGAAGATTGCCTGGATCATGAACTTGGCCGGAGCACAAAGGAAGGCAAATTGATTTGGGCCTGAGAGGAGTTGAAGATTTCAGTTTGGGATGTTATTTTTGAGGAGCATGAGGGTCATCCTGTTAGAGATATCAAAGAGTCGGTTTGGACATGTGAATGCAGGGTTTAGGAGCAGAATCTCTGGAGGCAGCTCCAGGATGGTCATTGAAGTGTGGGTGAGACATTTCTGGCTGAGAAGATCAAGGTTGAACAGGCTCGTTGAAACGGTCAATGACAGACTTCCCTGGTGGCCCAGTGGTTAAGACTCTGCCTGCCAATGCAGAGGACGTGGGTGCAATCCCTGGTTCAGAAACTAAGATTCCACATGCCGAGAAGCAACTAAGCCTGTGCTCCCCAACAAGAGAAACCCGAGAATTGTAATTAGCGTAGCCCCCACTCACCATAACTAAAGAAAGCCCACACACTGCAATGAAGACCCAGCGCAGTCAAAAACAATATATATTTTTTTAAATTTTAAAAGTGTAGCTAAAAATAAAAAAGAAAGAACTGCTAAGTCACTTCAGTCGTGTCCGACTCTGTGCGACCCTATAGACAGCAGACCACCAGGCTCCGCTGTCCCTGGGATTCTCCAGGCAAGAACACTGGAGTGGGTTGCCATTTCCTTCTCCAATGCATGAAAGTGAAAAAGTGAAAGTGAAGTCGCTCAGTCGTGTCCGACTCTTCGCGACCCCATGGACTGCAGCCCACCAGGCTCCTCCGTCCATGGGATTTTCCAGGCAAGAGTACTGGAGTGGGGTGCCATTGCCTTCTCCGAAAAAGAAAGAAAAGGACATCCAAATGGCCAATAAGCACATGAAATCAGCATATGAAAACATCATTACTTATTAGAGAAAACACATGAGAACAATGAGATACCATTACACACCTACCAAAATGGATGGAATTAAAAGGACTGAAAGTATCAGCAAGAAAGCCGAACAAATAGAACTGCCAATGGGACTGTAAACTGGCACGACCGTTTTGGAAAACTGACAGTAATTTATGAAAGCAAAACACATGTATCTGCTTTGACCTAACAATTCTACTCACATATATATAGCCAAGAGAAATAAGTGCTTAAGGCCATCAAGAGATTTGTAAGAGAATGTTTTTAACAGCTTTATTCAGAAGAACAAACCAAATGTCCTTTGTTATATGTTTATTCAATACAATACTACACCACACACAAGCGAGAACTTAGTACTGATGCAGATGAATCTTAACAGTTATGTTGAGTGACAGAAGCCAGACTGTGTGATTTTATTTATAAAAAGCTCAAAACCAGATATAACTAGTTAATGGTGATGGAGGTCATAAGGTGTAGCTTCTCCTGTGGAAGGGGATGTACCTGAAAGGCGGCTACAGGAGGCTTGCTGGGGTGCTGAAAATGGTTTGTATCTTGATCTGGATGGTGATTATAAAGGCATTTACAGTATAAACATTTATCCAGCTGTTTATTTAAGATTTTTAAGATCTGTGCATTTGTACAACACGGAAAGCATAGCTAATATTTTATAATAACTCTAAATGGAGTATAACCTTTAAAATTGTGAATCACTATATTGTACACCTGTAATTTATATAATATCACACTATAACTATGCTCCAGGGACTTCCCTGGTAGTCCAGGGGTTAAGGCTCTGTGCCTCCAGTGCAGCGGGGGTACAGGTTTGATTCCTGGTGGGGGAACTAAGATCCCACATGCCGTGTGGCGTGGCCAAAAAATAAAAAATTATACTTCAATTAAAATAAATACTTTAAAGTTTTTTAATTTATTTTTTAAATTGAAGGATAATTACAGTAGTGTGTTGGTTTCTGCCGTACACCATGAAAAGTTTTTTAAAAAGAGATTTGTGCACATTACTGTTTCTATTTCATGCCTAAAAAACCAGGAGGGAAACTTAGCCCCACCTCCAAAATACAAAAGAAACGATGATAGCACTGATCTGGGGACTATTGATATTTTACAGTTTGTGATATGAGATGATGTTTCCTAAGACTCAGCTTGATGATGAGATCCCCCAGGGTCAGAAGTCTTTGATTCTGATCTCCAGTGTTCCAAAGCACCTGTATCAGGCCCGCAGCATCCAGGACTCGGCGTCTGCTCAGAGCAGCGCACTCCAGCCCCTGAGTGTTCAGCTCAACACTTATTTCTGGCATGTCTGCTCTGTGCCAGGCCCTGAGCTGAGAGATGGGAATATGAAGACAAATAAAACACCATCCCTGCACACTTAAAAAGCTGCCAACCAAGAGGTGAGTGCTCCAGGATGAAGGGTTCTTGCAGCAGCCAACTTATCCATCAGCACATGTAAAATAATAGTAGTAACAAACAACCACCATTTATGAACTGCCAGGTGCTTTATGTAACAGATTTCACGCCACACCCCGCCCCCCCTTAATTGCTATTTAAAACCACAACTGCCTGCAGCTACTTTTGTCTGTTAGGGGAGTGGCATAATTTTTCTCTGGGTATACAGGATCTTTGTTTAGAAAATACTTAATAAGTTGCTTTGGCATGAAGAATGAAACTCCCCGGGGCTAGGCAAGACAAAGGAGCTGAATTGCTTTGCAAATTAGAGTGGGGAAAACGCGGCAGCAGGGCAAGGGAGGGAGGTCTGAAAACAGGAGGAAGGAGATGTTAGGAAGTATAGTTAAGGAGATCTACGTTGTTTTTGTTTTCCCAGATTCTGTTCCTTAGGGTACCACCCCTTTGCCTTCCTAACCTCACACATTCTTCAGCTCTTACCTTTCAAAAATTACTTCCTCATACCACACACAGCCTTCAAAAGGAATGAGCCAAATCTCTATAGACTTGGGGAAAGGCTCAGGATATATTGTGAAGAAAAAGTAACCAGCACAATAGACGCTTAGTAGAGTCTCGTTTTTTAAAAAGGAGTTCTGAAGATGTATTTACAACTGGCTACACATGGAAAATTCCTACAAAACTACATAACACTGTATCAACAGCTGTTACGACTAGGGATAGTGGTAGGGAATATTCAGAAGCTTTTATTTTCAGTTCTTATCCTTTTTACCTTCAAGCATTTTATCAAGATATTTTATCCCTTTTTCAAAAGCCTCTTCCTCCAAGCAGCCTTCCCTGACTGCTGCAGTCCATCAGGTCCCAGGGTGTCCTGGCCTCCTCTGTTGTGACATTCAGACCTTTGTAATTCCTCTCCCAACCTCTCCCACTCCTCTACCTCCTGCATCCACTGTACTCTTCCCAGCTCCAAACTGACAGACACCAGGAACTCCTAGGAGAGTGCTTGGCATAGCTGTTAACCGAATGAATAAATTCTTCCACCTCCCAAAGAGTTTTTCTCCAACCTTGCTTTGGATCTTCCAGAGAGAGGAAGCACATACAACCCAGCCCCACCTGGGTGTGCTGCTCAGGCCCTGCTCGTGGTATTCCAGCTAATTCTCTGCCCCGAGCAGGGTGAGATGCCCTCTTTCTTCATTCTAGAGATACGTGGAAAGGGAACAACTGCTGCCCTCTTCAGAGCCTCAGCCTTGAGCGACGCTGAAACATCCAAGACCAGGGCAAACTGTGAGAAGTATGAGCAGGTGAGGGAGCCAATTACCGGAACTGGCCAGGGCAGCCTGGCTGACCTCAGCAGGAGCAGGGACGGCCCTCCCTTTCCATCTTCCTTTTCTTTCCGACAGCAGGGGAGGAGGAGACCAAGGCCTAATTGCTTTCACCTTGAGAAAAATCTGCTGCTGACCATGTGCGGAGAGAATCACTCAGTTATACAGCAGGGGCTCCAAATGATACCAGATCAGGAAGGCTGACATTTTCCCTGAGGCCCTCGCTAACGACTAACGGGAAGAGACATCCTTGGCCTACTGCCCCTCCTTGCTCAGGCCCACCAATCACAGTGTCAGCCCATTGCTGGCTTTCTTTCCGCCCAGAACCCCGCAGGGAAATTTCCAAGTCTGCCTCCTCCCCACCAAGGCTGCTGTCACTAAGATGGTGCTTTCACTGGGTTTTGCCCAGGCCAGAGTGAAGGCTCTGGGAGAGAATTAGAGCTGTCTCACAGGCGCCAATGGCCGGGTGGACACCTCTATCAATCCAGCCAGCCTCTACCCACCAAGCTCAGACAGGAAAAGTGATGCTGGCCACTGGGACTGCCAGGGAGCGCCACTGGCCAGCCACAGGTGCCCAATTCTGCCCAGACACTTCTAACAATTAAGGCAAAGGATGAACTCTCAAGGCTTCCTCCATCCCTGAGGAAAAGCAGATTCAAAAGCCACACAGTGTTCTCAACCCCTGCAGTGAAGCAAGGAATATAATAAAGAGAAAGCACTGTAGCTCAGGACAGCAGTCTTGAAGTGATGCTATGCAGGGAGTCTGCCACCAGAAGCTCAGCATTTGAGTCACTGAAAATCACCCAGGAAGTATGTGATACAGCATATGATACAATGAACAACATAAAGTCTAGGAGCACTAGCTAGTCACCTATTGGAGCCCAAGTAGAAGTTTCCTTTAGGAAATTCCTTTTTTATTTTATTTTATTTATTTATTTATGGCTTTGCTGGGTCTTCACTGGGCTTCCCTGATAGCTCAGTTGGTAAAGAATCCACCTGCAATGCAGGAGACCCTGGTTCGGTTCCTGGGTCTGGAAGATCCGCTGGAGAAGGGATAGGCTACCCACTCTAGTATTCTTGGGCTTCCCTGGTGGCTCAGCTGGTAAAGAATCTGCCTGCAATGTGAGAGACCTGGGTTCGATCCCTGGGTTGGGAAGATCCCCTAGAGAAGGGAAACTCTACCCACTCCAGTATCCTGGCCTGGAGAGTTCTATGGACTGTGTCCACGGGGTCGCAGAGTTGGACATGACTGAGGGACTTTCACTTTCACTGTGGGTCTTCATTGCTTTGCTCGGGCTTTCTCTAGCTGCAGTGAGCAGGGCCTACTCTTCACTGTGGTACACAGGCTTCTCATTGCAGTGGCTTCTCTTGTTGCAGAGCACAAGCTCTAGAGCTCAGTTCAGTAGTTGTGGCACACAGGCTTAGTTGCTCCACAGCATGTGGAATCTTCCCAGACCAGGGACTGAACCCAGGTCCCCTGCAAAGGCAGGCGGGTTCTTAACCACTGGACCACCAGGGAAGTCCTCCTTTAAGAAATTCTCAAGAGACTTCCCTGGGGGTCCAGTGGTTAAGACTCCTCGCCTCCACGGCAGGGTTCAGTCCCTGGTTGGGGAACTAAGATCCCACATGCCAGGTGATGCAGCCAAAAGAAAGACATTTTTGAGAGGCAACAGAAGACCACAGCTCCACACATAGGCCATTTCAACCACTTTCTAGCTGTGTGACTCTGGTCATGCTGCTTAACCTCTTTGAGCTCCAATTTCCCCAGCTGTAAAATAGGGTTAATAACACCTACTTTAAAGGGTGTCACAAAATAAAATTAATATACATAAACTATCATAGTGCCAGAAAGCGCTCACTAAATGCTAGGTGTTCATATTATTATTATGGTAGCATCATATCATCACACATTCCAGCACCAACACTGCTGAGGTGGAAAGTGGGAAGGCCTTTAGAAACACGCAGACCTGGTTGGATATCTAGTTCCATTACTTCCAATGTAAGGCCTTGGGAGAGTTAATTCACTTCTTTGAGCTTCAGTCTCCCTCCATAGGTGACTCAGATGGTAAAGAATCTGCCTGCAATGCAGGAGACCTAAATTCGATCCCTGGGTCAGGAAGATCCCCTAGAGAAGGGAATGGCAACCCATTCCAGTATTCTTACCTGGAAGATTCCATGGACAGAAGAGCCTGGTGGGCTACAGTCCATTGGGTTGACACAACCGAATGACTTTCACTTTCACTTTCAAGGCCTTGGGAGAATTAATTCACTTCTTTGAGCTTCAGTCTCCCTCTGTAAGAAAGCATGACTAATACAGCCTTGTCAATGGGATGGATAGAGCTCAGCCATCACCTGAGACTGAGCACATAGGTGCTCAGGGAACGTTACCTGCATGGGTACAGGATCATCACCCTCTTTCCAGCATCCTCTATCTGGTTTGTTTGGTAGTTTTTACTGAAAGACAAAAGCCTGCATGTGGTGGTTTAGTCGCTAAGTCGTGTCCAACTCTTGTGACCCCATGGAGCCTTCTAGGCTCCTCTGTCCATGGGATTCCCCAGGCAAGAATACTGGAGTTGGTTGCCATTTCCTTCTCCAGGGGATCTTCCCAATCCAGGAATTGAACCCAGGCCTCCTGCATTGAAGGCAGATTCTTTACCAACTGAGCTACAAGGGAAGCCTGCATATGGATTTTATCAAAGCCAGTGGTCTCTTTCCTGTTGAGTCTTCTAGCCATCTCTATACTATTTGACCCTGGTGGTCACTACTGAATTTTTTGAGACCTCCTGCCTGCCCCCTTGGTTTTCTTGACTCTGATCCCCTGATACTTCTCTCTCTCTTTCTTCCCAGGCTCTTCATCCTCCTTAGCTTACTCCTTATTCTTCTGTCCTTTGCTTTCCACATTCTACCTTCTCTCCCCCTGAGAAAGGCCACAACACAGTCAACAAAGCAAGCTCAGTCTATCCTTGATCCTGATCTCAAAGGTATCATTATTCTTCCAGCAACCACAAGTCAAATCCTAGATTCTTTTCTGTTTCCTTTCCTGTCTTTCTGAATCCATTCAGTTGCCAAGCATCTCTATTTTTCCCTCAAAACACTTCTCACATGTACCTCCTTCTTTTCCATCTTTCCTCTTGCCATTCAAAAACCAATACCAACCCAGATCTTATCTAGTTTAAGTGGCTAATTCCAATCTATCCTGAGTATTACAGCTGACCTGAAAAGATCACTTTAATCATACCAGATAGTCTCTTTTCACCACTCTTTCATCTCCACTCAAAATTCTATTAAGGCTGTTTCCTTCCTCCAAAGGCACTCAAGGGCTTTCATATCTGATTTTCTACATTTGACTTTCCTTCAGGCCCCAACCTAGATTCTCCACCACATGCACGCCTTCTCTGTGTCTATTTTCTCTCCTTTGCATCTGCAGCCTCCCCGGTCTGGAGTGCCATTTCCTGCTGTATTAAAATTCGATCCATTCTAGCTCAAACCTCCACTCCTCCCGGAGGCCTTCCCTGCCCACTCCAGGGTGTAGTTATCATCTTCTCTGAGTTTCTCTGATGATGTTGGTGTGGTCCTTGCAATAGAGCTCTGCCTGTTTGCGGAGTTGGTTGATGCCTACTGGGACACCTGCCTGTGCCTTCAACTCACACCACAGGGCAGAGTTGGTATCTTGTACATCCACTTGGATGACACAGCATAGTGTCATAGCAATTTGGAGTTGGATAGACGTGTTCTCATCCTAACATGTCACTTTCCCACTGGTTGCAAGACCAACCTCTCCTAGACTTCCTCATCTGAAAAATGGCCATCATAATGGCCTCAGAGATTTGTTGTGAAGATTAAATGATAATGTATGCAAATAACTCTGCACAGTGCCTGGCACCCAGTCTACATTCAATAAAAGGTAGAGATTATTATAGTTCCTGGCACCTTCCAGTCTAAGCATTACTTATGCATTCCTACTCATTTGCATAGCCAAATAGTAATTTACATAGACTGTGATATTTTACTATAGGTATATCTGCTTTCAAAACAGCTCTCCTTTCCCAACTTTCCATTTTTATAAATGGCACCACTGTTCCAAGGCTCCCAGGCTGAAACCTTGGCAGTGTACTCAGCTTTTCCTGCTCTTTCATGGGCCAAACTCGTTGGCACTTAACCATGGGCTGTCTGTAACTGTTCTGAGAATGTCTTAACTCCCTGTTGAGACTGTAAATGCTTTAAGAGCAAGAACTCTGACTTATACTGCCTTGGTATCTATTATACTGGCATAGAGCAGGAACTCAATACATATTTGTTTTCTGACAAGATTCTATCAACAAATTAATTTACAGGGCAGGTGTGAAGGAGATACTACACCAATCTGAAACACTGATCAGATATTCTGTGATTATGTTTTATCCAACATCCCTTCTCCACTCCATGAATTCCTCCTACTCATTAAGGCCCAAGTCGATATTCTCCTTGCTGTTAAGGCCCAAGTTAATAGTCTCCTTGCTGATATCTTCCATAAATATTATTTCCTTTCTTTCATTTAAACTACTTATTTAATTGCATTAAGTTTTAACCACTTTTTAAATTAAAAACTGAAAACAACTGGAGTTCCTTGATGGTCCAGTGGTTAGGACTTGGGGCTTTCACTGCCGTGGTGGGTTCAATCTGTGGATGGCGAACTAAGAGCCCACACACACAGAGAAAGTACCTGAAAATGATACAGTATAAAGTGACGATTAAATTTTTTCCTCTTAGTTTTATTTCTCAGAGATAACAACTGGGAACACTTTGGTGGGTATCCCTCAAGATCCTTTTCTGTTGCATTAGAAATTAAGAGCCTCTACTAAGACAGTATATAAATTAAACTTTTAAAAATGATTGTGTTTCTCTGAGATTTTACATGTCCCCCAAAATGACCATTTTCTAGGCCATGGGGAAAGGGATTAAAATAAATCCAAGTCGTGAAATAAATGAATAAAATTCAAATTTGTTCCATGGCAATTCGACAGTGCCTATCACACTGTACAGTTTGTATACACCTCTGCCTCCCAGCTAGATTTATACTAGAGCAGTAACTGACTTCCTTTTTTATATTCCCAACACCTATTTTGTACATAGTAAGGATTCAACACATGTTTAGTGAAGAATGACTTAACTGGGGCAGGGGGCAGGCTGCAGTGGCCTGGGCCCAGCCATGGGCACCAACCACCCTGGTGAGCCGGTTTGGCCTGCAGGATGTGCCAGAGCACATGGACATGGAGAAGAGCAACAGCATCCTGGACAGTCCAGACTCAAGGCTTCTCCCTAGCCCCAGCCACTGGTCTCTCTCGGGGCCCAGGGCAGCGAGGAGCTTGAACCAGCCCCCAGGGCTCTGGCCCAATGCAGGATCCCCCCATGGCCCTGAATCCAGCTTCTCTCTCTCCAACCCCCCAGTCTCCAGCTGCTCGCCAAGGTTATGACCCCTGGCCTTTGGCAAAGGAGTGGTGTTTGACCCCTTACCACCAATGGAAGTAAAGTACACATCCTCTATCAAGTACAGCTCAGACTGGCTCTTCATCAACGACGTCCGCCTGTCCCAGGGCTTGGCGGTGGCCTCCTGCAGCCAGATCATCTCCTGGATTCCCAGTTGCACATGGCACATCTACAAGGCGAAGGTGCACTTCCAGCCCCGCCACAAGCCTGCCCGCTGCCTCAGTACCACCATCCTCTATCTCAAGTACCCCAAGGCGTTCTACACCACCACCCTGGATGACAACTACCACAACACCCTGAGGAGGCACCTGTCCAGCATGGAGCTCGAAGTCAGGGAGTTTCTGGGCGGTGTTTACCTGTTGGAAGAGAGCTGATTCGAGCACACTGAGAGGCCAGCCAGCTTTCTGGTCCAAGTAGGGTTGGGCAAGGCTGCCCTCGGGTATCATTCCAGCCCTAGAAGAGTCTAACACAGAAAGTGTGTGTTAGTCACTCAATCAAGTCCAGCTCTTTGCGACCCCATGGACTGCAGCCCACCAGGCTCCTCTGTCCATGGGGATTCTCCAGGCAAGAATACTGGAGTGGGTTGCAGTTCTTTCTCACCCCTAAGCCCAGCCTGAGAAATAACAACATATCACAATAGCTTCTAATTATTGAGGGAATTTGGTTTTTATAATTTTTCCAATTATTTTTTAAAGGAATGTATTTTCTAGTTTGCTATTAACATAGCTTCCCCCAAGGTGTGTTAGTCGCTCAGTCATGTCCAACTCTTTGCTACCCCATGGACTATACAGACCATGGAATTCTCTAGGCCAGAATACTGGAGTGGGTAGCTGTTCCCTTCTTCAGGGGATCTTCCCAATCCAGGGTTCGAACCTGGGTCTCCTGCATTGCAGGCGTATGCTTTACTGTCTGAGCTATTAGGGAAGCCCTAAGCCTCATGACCAAAAAATACAAAAATAGCTAAAGCAAAAGGAAAATGGCCACACTTTGAAATAGGGAGAAGGAGAGAGCTCTTTTTCCATCGGTCAGTTTGTCAGAGAAAGAGCAGAAAAATTATCTGAGATGGAAAAAGTGAGCTTGAAGAAATTTCAGCCTCTGGTGTCTTCACTTCTACAAAAGTGGTGCTCACACAGTGAGCTGTGACACCCAAGTAGATTCTGTCTGTGGAGAGCTGAGTTCCATTCAGGTTTGTTTTTGTTTTTTTAATTTCCATTTGTATTTCCTGTTAACCCAAACCTCTGGAATCCTCTAAATCTTTTTTGTGATATTGAAAAACTCCAAACCACAATATAAGATGCCTTTCAAGAAAGAGAAAAAGGAAACGCTCACCCTGTTCACAGTGGGGTCAGGTCAGCTGGTGGTTGAGTTTGGAGGCAACAGTTTGGTTTCGGCTCCTTCCACAGGTGGGTTCCAAGCTCGGGCTCTGGTGTCATGTCCTGAACTCTTGGCATCTGGTAACATCTCCACAGGCTTGTGTAACTCTCCAGATATGTATTTTGGGGTTTCCAAATACTTCCCTAATTTTCTCATAAGGCAAAACATAGCACAGGCCCCTTTGGAGAAAAACAGCATTTTGAAAAAATCCTTAGGGAAAACACTTTCTGGGGAGTCCATGAGGAGGATTTTACTCACACTGGGAGCTTTCAACCACACCTAGAACTTGATGCCTCCTGGGAGGAGGTGGACACAAATGTTTCTGATAATCTAGTTCATCAGGGTGAATGTACTTTCCAGTGACTGAGTCAACACTGCAGAGGAATTCTGATGGTGCCTGAGGTTTCAGTTCAGTTCAGTCGCTAAGTCATGTCCGACTCCTTGCGACCCCATGAATTGCAGCACGCCAGGCCGCCCTGTCCATCACCAGCTCCCGGAGTTCACCCAAACTCATGTCCATCGAGTCGGTGATGCCATCCAGCCATCTCATCCTCTGTCGTCCCCTTCTCCTCCTGCCCCCAATCCCTCCCAGCATCAGAGTCTTTTCCAATGAGTCAACTCTTCGCATGAGGTGGCCAAAGTATTGGAGTTTCAGCTTTAGCATCAGTCCTCCCAAAGAACACCCAGGACTGATCTCCTTTAGAATGGACTGGCTGGATTTCCTTGTAGTCCAAGGGACTCTCAAGAGTCTTCTCCAACACCACACTTCAAAAGCATCAATTCTTCAGTGCTCAGCTTTCTTCACAGTCCAACTCTCACATCCATACATGACCACTGGAAAAACCATAGCCTTGACTAGACGGACCTTTGTTGGCAAAGTAATGTCTCTGCTTTTCAATATGCTATCTAGGTTGGCCATAACTTTCCTGCCAAGCAGTAAGCGTCTTTTAATTTCACGGCTGCAGTCACCATCTGCAGTGATTTTGGAGCCCAAAAAGATAAAGTCTGACACTGTTTCCACTGTTTCCTCATCTATTTCCCATGAAGTGATGGGACCAGATGCCATGATCTTAGATTTCTGAATGTTGAGCTTTAAGCCAACTTTTCACTCTCCTCTTTCACTTTCATCAAGAGGCTTTTTAGTTCCTCTTCATTTTCTGCCATAAGGGTGGTGTCATCTGCATATCTGAGGTTATTGATATTTCTCCCAGCAATCTTTATTCCAGTTTGTGCTTCTTCCAGCCCAGCTTTTTTCATGATGTACTCTGCATATAAGTTAAATAAGCAGGGTGACAATATACAGACTTGATGTACTCCTTTTCCTATTTGGAACCAGTCTGTTGTTCCATGTCCAGTTCTAACTGTTGCTTCCTGACCTGCATATAGGTTTCTCAAGAGGCAGGTCAGGTGGTCTGGTATTCTCATCTCTTTCAGAATTTCCCACAGTTTATTGTGATCCACACAGTCAAAGGCTTTGGCATAGTCAATAAAGCAGAAATAGATGTTTTTCTGGAACTCTCTTGCTTTTTCTATGATCCAGCAGATGTTGGCAATTTGATCTCTGGTTCCTCTGCCTTTTCTAAAACAAGGTTGAACATCAGGAAGTTCACAGTTCATGTATTGCTGAAGCCTGCCTTGGAGAATTTTGAGCATTACTTTACTAGTGTGTGAGATGAGTGCAATTGTGCGGTAGTTTGACCATTCTTTGGCATTGCCTTTCTTTGGGATTGGAATGAAAACTGACCTCTTCCAGTCCTGTGGCCACTGCTGAGTTTTCCAAATTTGCTGGCATATTGAGTGCAGCACTTTCACAGCATTATCTTTCAGGATTTGAAATAGCTCCACTGGAATTGCATCACCTCCACTAGCTTTGTTCGTAGTGATGCCTCCTAAGGTCCACTTGACTTCACATTCCAGGATGTCTGGCTCTAGGTAAGTGATCACACCACTGTGATTATCTAGGTCGTGAAGATCTTTTTTGTACAGTTCTTCTGTGTATTCTTGCCACCTCTTCTTAATAACTTCTTCTTCTGTTAGGGCCATACCATTTCTGTCCTTTATCAAGCCCATCTTTGCATGAAATGTTCCCTTGGTATCTCTAATTTTCTTGAAGAGATCTCTAGTCTTTCCCATTCTGTTGTTTTCCTCTATTTCTTTGCATTGATCACTGAGGAAGGCTTTCTTATCTCTTCTTGCTATTCTTTGGAACTCCGCATTCAGATGCTTATATCTTTCCTTTTCTCCTTTGCTCTTTGCTTCTCTTCTTTTCACAGCTATTTGTAAGGCCTCCCCAAACAGCCGTTTTGCTCTTTTGCATTTCTTTTCCACGGGGATGGTCTTGATCCCTGTCTCCTGTACAATGTCACGAACCTCCGTCCATAGTTCATCAGGCACTCTATCTATCAGATCTAGTCCCTTAAATCTATTTCTCACTTCCACTGTAGAATCATAAGGGATTTGATTTAGGTCATACCTGAATGGTCTAGTGGTTTTCCCTACTTTATTCAATTTAAGTCTGAATTTGGCAATAAGGAGTTCATGATCTGAGCCACAGTCAGCTCCTGGTCTTGTTTTTGCTGACTGTATAGAGCTTCTCCATCTTTGGCTGCAAAGAATATAATCAATCTGATTTCGGTGTTGACCATCTGGTGATGTCCATGTGTAGAGTCTTCTCTTGTGTTGTTGGAAGAGAGTGTTTGCTATGATCAGTGTGTTCTCTTGGCAAAACTCTATTAGCCTTTGCCCTGCTTCATTCTGTATTCCAAGGCCAAATTTGCCTGTTACCCCAGGTGTTTCTTGACTTCCTACTTTTGCATTCCAGTCCCCTATAATGAAAACGACATCTTTTTTGGGTGTTAAAGTCTTGTAGGTCTTCATAGAACCATTCAACTTCAGCTTCTTCAGCGTTACTGGTTGGGGCATAGACTTGGATTACTGTGATATTGAATGGTTTGCCTTTGAAACGAACAGAGATCATTCTGTCATTTTTGAGATTGCATTCAAGAGTCCATTCTGAAGGAGATCAGCCCTGGGATTTCTTTGGAAGGAATGATGCTAAAGCTGAAACTCCAGTACTTTGGCCACCTCATGCGAAGAGTTGACTCATTGGAAAAGACTCTGATGCTGGGAGGGATTGGGGGCAGGAGGAGAAGGGGACGACAGAGGATGAGATGGCTGGATGGCATCACTGACTCGATGGACTTGAGTCTGAGTGAACTCCGGGAGTTGGTGATGGACAGGGAGGCCTGGCGTGCTGCGATTCATGGGGTCGCAAAGAGTCGGACACGACTGAGCGACTGATCTGATCTGATCTGATCTGACTGCATTTTGGACTCTTTTGTTGACCATGATGGATACTCCATTTCTTCTAAGGGATTCCTGCGACAGACCGCACAGAAGCGTGACCAAGAGGAGTTACCCCTCGCCCAAGATCTGGGGCGGCGGCCGAGAGGAGCTACCCCACGTCCGAGGCCAGGGGCAGCGGCCGGGAGGAGCCAGTCCACGTCCGAGGCCAGGGGTGGCGGCGGAGAGGAGCTACCCTACATCCGAGGTCAGGGGCGGCGACCGAGAGGAGCTACCCCATGCCCGAGGCCAGGGGCAGCAGCGCCGGGAGGAGCTACCCCACGTCCAAGGAGCGGTAGCTATGCGGGTGCAAGAGGGCCGAGAGGAGCTACTCCAAGAGTAGTAGTTCAAGAGCTACTCTTGAACTATGTTCAAGGTCAGGAGGGGCGGCAGTGAGGAGATACCCCTCTTCCAAGGTAAGGAGCAGCAGCCGCGCTTTGCTAGAGCAGCCCTGAATAGATACCCTACATCCAAGGTAAGAGAAACCCAAGTAAGATGGTAGATGGTGCAAGAGGCATCAGAGGGCAAACACACAAACCATAATCACAGAAAACTAGTCAATCTAATCACACGGACCACAGCCTTGTCTAACTCAATGAAACTAAGCCATGCCGCGTGGAGCCACCCAAGACGGGTGGGTCACGGTGGAGAGATCTGACAGAATGTGGTCCACTGGAGAAGGGAATGGCAAACCACTTCAGTATTCTTGCCTTGAGAACCCCATGAACAGTATGAAAAGGCAAAATGATAGGATACTGAAAGAGGAACTCCCCAGGTCAGTAGATGCCCAATATCCTACTGGAGATCAGTGGAGAAATAACTCCAGAAAGAATGAAGGGATGGAGCCAAAGCAAAAACAATACCCAGTTGTGGATGTGACTGGTGATAGAAGCAAGATCCGATGCTATAAAGAGCAATATTGCATAGGAACCTGGAATGTTAGGTCCATGAATCAAGGCAAATTGGAAGTAGTCAAACAGGAGATGGCAAGAGTGAACGTCGACATTGTAGGAATCAGCAAACTAAAATGAACTGGAATGGGTGAATTTAACTCAGATGGCCTGAGGTCTAAGCAAAAAAAAAAAAAAAAAAACCAGAACATTTTCACCCCTGCCCCCAACCCAAGTGAATGATGTCACAAGTCAAACACCAAAGCCTGGGTGCTGTGATGACCGTGTGTATGCATTTACGTGTTCGTTTTAGGGCAACAGTCATGGCGTTGAGTGTGAACAGAAGAAACTTTGTGAATTCAGGTGATGGGGCCACAGAGGCAGGGACACAGGCTGGGCCAGGCCAGGAGGCCACAGAAGCCAGGCTGCTGCTGGCCTTCAGCCACTTGCCCATCCTGCTTCACACCCCATCCCACCCTGCCTCAGCCAGCCCTTACTTCTTCCTCCTGCCAATCCTTGTGGATTTTTTTTTTTTTCAAACTTTAAACTTTTTGTTTTGGATTGAGGTAGAGCCAACTAACACTGCTGTCGTAGTTTCAGGTGAACAGCAAAGGGACTCAGTCATACATATGCGTCCCTGTGGACTTCGAGTAAAGAAAGTGGCAGATAGCTTTTGCTCTTCTGATATCAGAGGGAACCAAACTGTGGGTATTTCCTTTGGAGGCATCCAAATGATGTCAGCTGTTTGGGGCTTGCAGAGTCCTGGAAGCTCGGACTCCTGCTAAATCACTGGATTTCTGCTTATGGCTTCCCTCTGTCCTGAAAGCTGAATTGAGAGCTCTGTGAGTACCCTGGAGCCACAGCAGGGACTTTTGTTATGAGGAGGGCAGGTGTGGTGATAATCAGTGTCATTTAAAGTCATCAGAAGCCTGGAGGGCTAAATGGTTTGCTGTCTTCCTCAGATTTGATAGTGTTTAGCTCATCATGCTGGGAGAAGGCAATGGCAACCCACTCCAGTACTCTTGCCTAGGAAATCCCATGGGCGCAGGAGCCTGGTAGTCTACAGCGCATGGGGTTGCAAAGAGTTGGACATGACTGAGCGACTTCACTTTCACTTTTCACTTTCATGCATTGGAGAAGGAAATGGCAACCCACTCCAGTATTCTTGCCTGGAGAATCCCAGGGATGGCAGAGCCTGGTGGGCTGCCGTCTATGGGGTCTCAGAGTCAGACACGACTGACATGACTTAGCAGCAGCAGTTCATCATGCACCTGATTGAAAACATCCCTTCTGTGGAGCCTGTGATCGGCTCCGTGGTCCCAAGTTTGCCAGTGTGAAGCTTAGCAGGGGGACCACTCGAGGGGGCACTCCAGGACCCCATAGTCTCCTGTCATCATGCAGAGCAGCAAATGCCTTATGCATTTGGAAGAGTACATTACACAGCATTTATTGATAAAAATGGGGGTTTTCCCTCTGACTTAATAATCTTGTCATTTAAGACAAGTGGTAAATGTAATTTTTAAACTGTGGTAAGAGAATTCCCAAGGTTTTGCTCTGACCCAATTGACCTTTGATGAGCTCAGGACAATGTCATGGGCAGTATGGCTGGAGAGACGTCGGGGAGAGAATAGGGTTTTTTAATATGACCCTGTGTTGAGATGCACATTGAGATTTTTTTTAATACAAAATACATAATTGAGGTAAGTAGAAGGGAGCAACTGTGGATGTGTCATGTGAATGGAAAAGCAGATTCTGTTTTGTTAGGTTATTCACTAGGGACTCACCTGTAGTTCTCTTAAATCCTTTTTCTCCAAATCTGATTTTCTGAAAGTTACAGAAAAGGAAACATGTGAAGACATGGATCAAATGTCATAGATTAGTGGTGGATTCATGTTGGTTTGCAAGCTGGAAGAGATGATTTTTAAACCCACTGATTAAAGACAAACATTCCTAAAAGTGACTGGGAAATACCACTTACTTATGAGTTAAGAAGTCTCTTTTCTCAGACTCTTAAATTATGTCTTTTATGTAATAAGGATGATTTGTATTTTAAGAGAAAAGTTTTCTTTTGAAATTACAGAGCTTTGAAAAAGAATAAGTACCTTCTCATTTGATATGCTTCCCATTTCTAACCTTAGGGAGAGTATTTGATGAAAACGCCTTTTTAAATTTATCTTTGACATCTATCCCACTTCATTTTGTTTTATGACTTCTTCATTTAATAATAACTTATCTTTAGGGGCTTCCCTGGTGGCTCAGTAGTAAAGAATCCACCTGCCAATGCAGGAGACACTGGTTTGATCCGTGATTCAGGATGATCCCACATACCTCAAAGCAACTAAGCTCATACGCCACAACTACTGAACCTGTGTGCCCTAGAGACTATGCTCCACAAGAGAAGCCAGCACAATGAGAAGCCTGGACACGGCAACTAGAGAGTATCCCCGCTTGCCGCAACTAGAGAAAAGCCCAAGCAGCAGCAAAGACCCAGCACAGCCAAAAATAAAAATAAATAAATGAATAAAATTGTAGAAAAGAAACAAGGGACTTCCCTGATGGTCCAATGGCTGAGACTTTGTACTCCCATTGCAGGCAGCCTAGGTTCCATCCCTGGTCAGGGAACTAGATCCCACAGGCTACAACTAAGATCTGGTGCAGCCAAATAAATAAATGTTTTAAAAAAAAGAAACCAATATTAAAATTAAAAATGAATTATGTTTTAAAAAAGAACGACTTTCATCTCCTACCCTTTTAAAAATGATTTATGGCTTGATTTATTTTTAAATAATAAACAGATTTACTTTGAGAATTCTGTATCTCACCCTTAAATGATTCAGCTATCAGTCAGAGCCTCAGGAGGAAACTGAACTAATCCAAATTATTCAAGAAACTTTAATGAAGGGACTATTCAAGCAGTGTGAGCACCAAAAAGGGAGGTTGAGGTAGCCAGAGGCCAGCAATAGCAGGAAATTATTACCATGCTTGCTTGAAAAGGCAAGGGGAAGGAAATGGGAGTTTCCTGAGACTGGTGAGACCCTGAACCATAGAAGAGGGGTTGCTGATAGGAGCTGATTATCTTGGAAGGATGCAGCCACTCCCAGAAAATAAGAAAATGAGGCACAGAGCAGGAGGAAACCCCCGAGAGCTCTCCATTCCTGCACGCCACACTCTTTCCAGTGCCTTCCACTGATGGGACTCAAGTGAGCGATGAGCCTGCATGACACAGTCCTTGGAGATTAGCTTCCTGGAGATTAGCACCATCGATGGGGGTGGGTAACACAGAGAGGCACACAGTCCACCAGTTACCAACTACCTTGTTGCCGAGTGATGTCAGCTCAGTTATCCTTCCATCTGGAGCCTAAACTGCAGTTAGCCACTAGTGTTTTTCATGCCAGACAGTAGGAAAGTGCAGAAGGAGAAATCATCAAGATATAAGATACAATAGCTAAAGACCTTGCTTCAGTAGGCAGTCAGGAGGGTAAGCTGGTGCTCATAGCTGCCTTCTTCAGCCATCTATTCCATGTTCCCTTTACCTCCTGCCAGCACCTTGGCTGGAGGGGATTCTTTACTTGGTAGGATGATCCAAACCTTCATTTCCACAGGATTCATGCCCTTTGTGGTTCTGCTTTTATTGTTTTGCTATGATTTGATGGCTATTGGCTATGGGAATATTAATAGGTAACCTGGTGAAGCCACTGGGAGCAGACAGAGTTCTCCTTACTGCTATTAGTATCAGCAACCTAATTTCCACTAGATAATCAGAATCAGTTGCCTTGTCTAATGTTGTAAGCCCCTTTTCTGCCATTGACTCAATAGTATGAGCAGCCCAGGACTGGTGAGACCCTGAGCCATAGAAGAGGGGTTGCTGACAGGAGCTGATATCTTGGAAGGAAGCAGCCACTCCCAGAAAATAAGAAAATGTGGCACAGAGCAGGAGGAAACCCCAAGAACTCTCTCTTCCTGCACGCCAAGCTGCAGGAGCCTATGACTGTGCATACTCTTGAGTCAATAGCAGAAAGGGGCTTACAACACTGGATAGGGCAACTGATTCTGATTATCAAGTGGAAATTAAGTTGCTGATACCAATAGCAGTAAGGAGAACTCTGTCTGCTCCCAGTGGCTTCACCAGGTTACCTCTTAATATTCCCATAGCCAATAGCCATCAATGTAAAACCACAGCAAAGCAATAAAGGCAGAAACATGAAGGGCATGAATCTTATGGAAATGAAGGTTTGGGTCATCCTACCAAGGTATGAGGAGCCCAAGATGACCACTTCCCTGATAGCTCAGTTGGTAAAGAATCTGTCTGCAATTCAGGAGACCCCGGTTCGATTCCTGGAGAAGGGATAGGCTACCCACTCCAGTATTCTTGGGCTTCCCTTATGGCTGAGCTGGTGCAAGGCAGGAGACCTAGGTTCGATCCCTGGATTGGGAAGATCCCCTGGAGAAGGGATAAGCTACCCACTCCAGTATTCTGGCCTGGAGAATTCCATGGACTGTACAGTCCATGGGGTCACAAAGAGTAGGACACGACTGAGTGACTTTCACACTTTCACACATGATGACCAGGGGGAAATGTCAGCTTCCAATTTAACAGAACCAATTTATTAATAATTCCTGAGTTATCTGGAGGAAGCATTTCTTGAGAAACAGAACCTCAAAACCCAGTGAACCCAGAGTTGCAGGGATAGAAAGCAAAGTTTCTAAGAGTGAATTATTAAGTATAAATGTTAGAAGGATCACTCCCACTTTCACCCTGGACCTTTGTATTCCAGCCATGGAGAAGATGGCATCATATATTGCTTGCTTGCTTTCTTAGGGCATGTACCATATCCTTTGACATTACCCCGACTTTGCAGGTTGCTGCCTCCTAGATCGCATTCCCAGAAATCACCTGCCTGTGGTTTACTAGTATACATCTATTAATATGTAAGGTGTGACATCCGAATTAGATTTTTTTGCTGGTGTTTTTACCATCTTTCTTTTCTTTTTTGGCCACACCATATGGCATGTAGATCTTAGTTCCCCGAACAGGGATCAAACCCGTGTCCCTGCAGTGGAAGCGAGGGAGTCTTAACCACTGGACTGCCAGGGAAGTCCTTTACCATCTTTCTAAGAAAGGGGTATTTTGGTTATTTGAGAACACCTTGTATTTTTATCACCAAACAAAACAACCAAGAAAATATAAACACTCTTCTTCCATAATGATCTTTTTAGGTTACACATGTAGACCCTACCTTAGATATTTGCTTTTGCCTTTAATGCCTGATCCTCACTCATATCTCATCTCCCATTGCCTCACCCCATCTAGTGGAGAACATGTCTGCTAGGCCTACATCAGCAATTTCACAGGGATGTTTTAGATCTCCTATTAAGAACCATTGCTGATGACAACCACATAATTATGTGGCATCATAAAATGCGATATGCTCTACAATACATCAAAAAGTGTCAGGTAGGCCCTGTATTGAAGTCAAGAAAAAAGACAATGGCCCCAAATGCATCTAATCTCATATTTTGATCTGATAACTCAGATTAAACTAAGGAGCAGTTTGGGATGAAAGAAGAGTATGACTTGTTCAAAACTGTAGGAGAAGCATCCTCATTATAATAACCATCCTCAAGTATTTCAGTAGGTATCTATTTCTTGGAGCAAAGCTCTACAACTATTTACAGTTTAAGAGCTTGGACTCAAGACAACCCTAAGCTCCACACCTAATTCACTATTTCTGTGATCTGGGAAAATTACTTAAACCCTCTGAGCCTCAGTTCTTCCTTTGTGTAAAGCTAACATAACGATAGTCCTTTCTCCTAGGCTTTAAAGGCTTATACAGAGCCTGGCATACACTAAGTCGTTAAAAAACGTTAATAATTGTGATTTGTAGTATTTACATACTAGGCATTATAGGCGTTGGGCTCTAAGATGAATGAAAGATTTAAGAAGAGAGATTTGTAATAGGAATATTTACCAGGAGGAAAGCAATCTAAGTTGCCTGTAGATTGCCTTTTTAGATGCTTCAGTCATTTTCTCCCCCTCCTCCTGCCCCTTCAAAAGACCTGATAAACTTTAAGAAAGCAAACACAATTGCTTAACAAGCTTTATCGTAGCAACTGAATGTTATTATATAATAACACATTATATAATTTGAGAATAAATTAATTCAATTTAGGCCAACCTAATGATACAAAGAAATTCTGTTTTTATGCTTTAGAAATGTTTAATGGTAGGCATCATATTAATACCACTGATGGTGTGATCACTGACCTAGAGCCAGACAATCCTGGAATGTGAAGTCAAGTGGGCCTTAGAAAGCATCACTATGAACAAAGCTAGTGGAGGTGACGGAATTCCAGTTGAGCTATTCCAAATCCTGAAAGATGATGCTGTGAAAGTGCTGCACTCAACATGCCAGCAAATTTGGAAAACTCAGCAGTGGCCACAGAACTGGAAGAGGTCAGTTTTCATTCCAATCCCAAAGAAAGGCAATGCCAAAGAATGGTCAAACTACCGCACAATTGCACTCATCTCACACACTACTAAAGTAATGCTCAAAATTCTCCAAGGCAGGCTTCAGCAATATGTGAACCGTGAACTTCCTGATGCTCAAGCTGGTTTTAGAAAAGGCAGAGGAACCAGAGATCAAATTGCCAACATCTGCTGGATCATAGAAAAAGCAAGAGAGTTCCAGAAAAACATCTATTTCTGCTTTATTGACTATGCCAAAGTCTTTGACTGTGTGGATCACAATAAACTGTGGAAAATTCTGAAAGAGATGGGAATACCAGACCACCGGATCTGCCTCTTGAGAAACCTATATGCAGGTCAGGAAGCACCAGTTAGAACTGGACATGGAACAACAGACTGGTTCCAAATAGGAAAAGGAGTTCGTCAAGGCTGTATATTGTCACCCTGCTTATTTAACTTATATGCAGAGTACATCATGAGAAATGCTGGGCTGGAAGAAGCACAACCTGGAATCAAGATTGCCGGGAGAAATATCAATTACCTCAGATACGCAGATGACACCACCGTTATGGCAGAAAGTGAAGAACTAAAGAGCCTCTTGATGAAAGTGAAAGAGGAGAGTGAAAAGCTTGGCTTAAAACTCAACATTCAGAAAACTAAGATCATGGCATCCGGTCCATCATTTCATGGCAAATAGATGGGGAAACAGTAGAAACAGTGACTGACTTTATTTCTGGGGGCTCCAAAGTCACTGCAGATGGTGCCTGCAGCCATGAAATTAAAAGACACTTGCTCCTTGGAAGGAAAGTTATGACCAACCTAGATAGCATATTGAAAAGCAGAGACATTACTTTGCCAACAAAGGTTTGTCTAGT
Source organism: Bos grunniens (assembly GCF_055505025.1). Classification (NCBI taxonomy): domain Eukaryota; kingdom Metazoa; phylum Chordata; class Mammalia; order Artiodactyla; family Bovidae; genus Bos; species Bos grunniens. The sequence continues at coordinate 15,297,566 of NC_141166.1, forward strand.
CAAGGCTATGGTTTTTCCTGTGGTCATGTATGGATGTGAGAGTTGGACTGTGAAGAAGGCTGAGCACCGAAGAATTGATGCTTTTGAAGTGTGGTGTTGGAGAAGACTTGAGAGCCCCTTGGACTGCAAGGAGATCCAACCAGTCCATTCTGAAGGAGATCAGCCCTGGGATTTCTTTGGAAGGAATGATGCTAAAGCTGGAACTCCAGTACTTTGGCCACCTCATGTGAAGAGTTGACTCACTGGAAAATACTCTGATGCTGGGAGGGATTGGGGGCAGGTGGAGAAGGGGACGACAGAGGATGAGATGGCTGGATGGCATCACTGACTTGATGGACGTGAGTCTGAGTGAACTCCGGAAGTTGGTGATGGACAGGGAGGCCTGGCGTGCTGCGATTCATGGGGTCGCAAAGAGTCGGACACGACTGAGTGGCTGATCTGATCTGATCTGATTTGATAATCACAAAATTCAGTATTCAGTTCAGTCACTCAGTTGTGTCCAACTCTTTGTCACCCCATGAATTGCAGCATACCAGGCTTCCCTGTCCATCACCAACTTCCAGAGCTTGCTCAAACTCATGTCCATCAAGTCAGTGATACCATCCAACCATCTCATCCTTTGTGGTCCCCTTCTCCTCCCGCCCTCAATCTTTCCCACCACCAGAGTCTTTTCTAATGAGTCAGTTCTTCGCATCAGGTGGACCAAGTACCGGAGCTTAAGCTTCAGCATCAGTCCTTCCAATGTATATTCAGGACTGATTTCCTTTAGGATTGACTGATTTGATCTCCTTGCAGTTCAAGGGACTTTCAAGAGTCTTCTCCAACACCACAGTTCAAAAGCATCAATCCTTTGGTGCTCAGCTTTCTTTATGATCCAACTCTCACATCCATACATTGACTACTGGAAAAACCATAACTTTGACTATATGGACCTTTGCCAGTAAAGTAATGTCTCTGCTTATAATTACATCCAATTTATAGAACTAGAGGTCAAAATTTACCGATTGTATCGTGGTCTTTAAATCCCTAAATTGGTCACACTTATAGTGCAGTACTTAGAATTCTGGGCTCTCAAAAGAAAAGAGTTGGAGGAATCACACTCTCTAACTTGAGAGAATACTACAATCTATAGTGATTACAACAGTATGGTATGGCTCAAAAACAAACACACAAATCAGAGGACAAGAATAGAGAGCCCAGAAATAAACCTACATACTTATGGTCAATTAATAATTAATTATTAATTAATATGACAAAGGAGGCAAGAATATACAATGGGAAAAAGACAGTTTCTTCAATAAAGTGATGCTGGGAAAACTGGACAGCTACATAAGAATGAAATTAGAACATTCTCTAACACCATATACAAAAATAAACTCAAAATGGATTAAAGACCTAAATATAAGACCAGAAATCATAAAACTAGAGGAAAACATAGGCAGAACCCTCTTTGACATAAATCATAGCAATACTTTTCTTTTAATCTGTCTCCTAAAAATAAAGGAAATAAAAGCAAAAATAAACAAATAGGACTTAATTAAACTGAAAAGCTTTTGCATAGAAAAGGAAACCATTGAAAAAACAAAAAGACAACCTGGAAGAAAATATTTGCAAATGATATGACTGCTAAAGGATTAATATCCAAAATATATAAACAGCTCACACAAAGCAACATCAAAAAACAAATGACTAGAGAATAGGCAGAAGACCTGAACAGACCTTATTCCACAGATGAAATGCAGATGCCAATAGACACACAAGAAAACGCTCAACATGGCCAATCATCAGGGAAATGCAAATTAAAATCACAATGAGATATCACCTCAAACCTGTCAGAACGGCCTATCATCAAAGAGACCACCACTAACAAATGTTGACAAGGATGTGGAGAAAAGGGAGCCCTCATGCACTGTTGATGGGAATGTAAATTGGTATAGTCACTATGGAAAACAGTATGGAAGTTTCTCAAAAAACTAAAAATACAACTACCATGTGACCCAGGAATTCTACCCCTGGGTATATATCTGTAAAAAATAAAAACACTAATTCAAAAAGATACATGTACCCCACTTGTCATAGTGGCATTATTTACAGCTGGTAAGATATGAAAGTAATCTAAGTGTCCATCAACAGATGAATGAATAAAGAAGATGTGTGAGACATATATAGAACATGGAATATTACTCTGCCATAAAGAGCAAAATCTTGCCATTTTAAATTACATGGATGGACCTGAGGATTTTATACTTATAAAATAAGTCAGGCAGAGAAAGATAAATACTGTATTTTTTCACTCATATATGGTTTTAAAAAGAAAATACATGAATATAACAAAACAGAAACAGACTCACAGATATAGAGAATAAACTGGTGGTTACCAGTGGGAAGAGGGAAGGGAGGAGGAGAAAGATAAGGGTAGGGGATTAAGAGGTACGAACTGCTCTGTATAAAACAAATAAGCTACAAGAATATATTGTACAACACCAGGAATATAGCTGACATTTTATCATAACTATAAATGGAGCATAACCTTTAAAAATCGCCCAAGCTGTGTGGCACGGCTCAAAAGAAAAAACAAAATAAAAATAAAAATTGTGGAAATTCCCTGGTGATCCAGTGATTAGGACTGTACACTTTCACTGCCAAGGGCATGGGTTTAGTTCCTGGTCAGAGAACTAAGATCCCACAAGCTGTGTGGCATGGCCAAAATAAATAAATAAGTAATAAAAATGGTGAATCACTATATTATACACTTATAACTTATATAATATTGTTCAACTATACTTCAATAAAAATTAATTAATTAATTTTAAAATAATCTGGGCTCTTGAGTCAGACTACCCAGGTTCACCCTGGTGACCTTGAGCAAGGGATTAACCTTCCTGTGCTTTTATCCTGTCAACAGCAAAATAGGAATAAGAGTACCAGTGTCATAAGGACTATTGTGAGAATTAAATAAACTGAACAAATGAAGATGTTGGCTATTATTACTTATTTCTGTGATTCCAAGTTCCTAGGCCCTAGTAAAGAAGAGCATGTCCTATCAGAAAAGGTATCTGAAAAGTGCCCTATTGAGTTTGTCTCAGAAAAAAGTCTAATTACACAGGCAGTGAACCATTATCCCTCTAAGACCCAGTGATTCTAAATTCCTTGTGGGTCCTCAAATTCACCAATAATTTGCTCCCTTCTACACTCCCTCAAGCCCTGGGATGTTCTTCTCCAACCCTTCCCATGGCTAATTCTTGAGACCCTTCAAATTCAGCTTAAATGACACCTCTTCCAAGAAGCATTTCTTAACGCCTCAGACCAGCCCCTCTCCTCTGTACTCTCACAGCACCTTGTACCTTACCCCATTCTAGCATTTACTGATACTATACTGACAAGCAACTGCCAGTTTATTTGTCCGTGTCCCCCACTGTTTTGGCAACCTGAGGACAGCAACCCACATCATGTTACTATTATGTCCCTAGCAACATGCACAGTTCCTGGCACATAGGAGATGCTCAAGAACTATTTATTGACCCTGACTTCAAACTATACTACAAAGCTACAGTAATAAAAAACAGTATGATCCTGGCACAAAAACACATACATATATCAGTGGAATAGAATAGAGAGCCCAGAAGTAAACCCACACATTAATTATATGAGCAGTTAATCTATTACAAGGGAGGAAAGGATATACAACGGGGAAAAGAAACCTCTTCAATGGTATTAGGCAAACTGGACCGCTATATGCAAAACAGTGAAAGAAGACTACTCTCTCACACCATGCACAAATTCAAAATGGATTAAAGACTTAAATGTAAGACATGAAACCATAAAACTTCTAGAAGAGAACATAGGCAGTAAGTTGTTTGACACTGTTCTCAGTAGTAATTTTTTGGCTATGTGTCCTCAGGTAAGGGAAACTACAGCAAAAATAAACAAATGAGACTACATCAAACTAAAAGGCTTTTGCACAGTAAAGGAAACTATCAACAAAATGAAAAGATCACCTACCGAATGGGAAAAGGTAGTTGCAAGTGATATATCTGATAAGGGGTTAATAGCCAAAATACACAAAGAAATCATACAACTCAACATCAAAAAGTATAAATTGGTACAATCAGTATGGAAACAGTATGGAGATTCCTCATAAAAACTAAAAGAACTACCATATGATCCAGTGATTGCACTCCTGTATTTATCTGAAGAATACAAAAATATTAATTAGAAAAGAACTATGTACCCCTTATGTTCACTGCACAATTATTTACAATAGCCAAGATATGGAAGCAATCTAAGTGCCCATCAATAGATGAATGGATAAAGAATATGTGGTGAAGATATACAATGGAATATTGCGTGCCTGCTAAGTTGCTTCAGCCATGTTCTACTTTGTGTGACCTTATGGACTGTAACCTGCCAGGCTTCTTTGTCCATGGGATTCTCCAGGCAAGAATACCAGAGTGGGTTTGCCAGGCCCTCCTCTAGGGAATCCTCCCCACCCAGGGACCAAATCCACATCTCTTATGTCACCTGCAATGGCAGGCGGGTTCTTTACCACTAGTGCTATTTGGGAAGCCCCACAATGGAATATTACTCAGCCATAAAAAACGAAATCTTGCCATTTTGACAACATGGATTGACCTAAAGGATATTATACTAAGTAAAATGAGCCAGAGAAAGACAAAAACTGTATGATTTCACTTAGATGTGGAATCTAAAAAACAAACAAACATAACAAAACAGAAATGAGTTAGAGATACAGAGAATGAATAGGTGGTTGCCAGAGGGGAAGGGGGAAAAGACAGAGGAAAGAAAAAGTAAGGAAGATTAAGAGGCACAAACTTTCAGTTGCAAAATAAATGAGTCATGGTTATAAACTGTACGATGTGAGGAATATAGTCAATAACTCTGTAGTATCTCTGGTGACATACCATAACTAGACCTACATGACCATTTTTAAATATACATACAGAAATATCAAATAACTATGTTGTATAACAGTAACTAACATAGTGTTGTAGGTCAATTATATTTCAAAAACAAACTCACAGAAAAAGAGATCATATTTGTGGTTACAAAGGCAAGGAATTGGGGGAGGGGGAATTGGAGAAGGTGGTCAAAAGGTACAAACTACCGGTTATAAGATAAATAAGTACTAGGGATGTGCCAGCAAATTTGGAAAACTCAGCTGTGGTCACAGGACTGGAAAAAGTCAGTTTTCATTCCAATCCCAAATAAGTGAAAGTGAAAGTGAAGTCACTCATGACCCTGTTGGACTGTAGCCCACCAAGCTCTCCATCCATGGGATTCTCCAGGCAAGAATACTGGAGTGGGTTGCCATTTCCTTCTCCAGGGGATCTTCCCGACCCAGGGCTTGAACCCAGGTCTCCCACATTGCAGGCAGAAGCTTTAACCTCTGAGCCACCAGGGAATCCCAAATAAAGGCAATGCCAAAGAATCTTCAAACTACTACACAATTGCACTCATTTCACACACAAGCAAAGTAATGCTCAAAATTCTCCAAGCCAGGCTTCAGCAGTATGTGAACCGAAAACTTCCAGATGTTCAAGCTGGATTTAGAAAAGACAGAGGAACCAGAGATCAAATTGCCAACATCCGCTGGATCATAGAAAAAACAAGAGAATTCCAGAAAAACACCTGCTTCATTGATTATGCTAAAGCCTTTGACTGTGTGGATCACAACTGTGGGAAATTCTTAGAGAGATGGGAATACCAGACCACCTGACCTAACTCCTGAGAAATCTGTATGCAGGTCAAGAAGCAACAGTTAGAACTGGACATGGAACAACAGACTGGTTCCAAATTGGCAAAGGAGAACGTCAAGGCTGTATATTGTCATCCTGCTTATTTAACTTATATGCAGAGTACATCATGAGAAATGCTGGGCTGGATGAAGCACAAGCTGGAATCAAGATTGCCAGGAGAAACATCAATAACCTCAGAAATGCAGATGGCACCACCCTTCTGGCAGAAAGCTAACAGGAACTAAAGAGCTTTTTGATGAAGGTGAAAGAGGAGACTGAAAAAGTTGGCTTAAAATTCAACATTCAAAAGACTGAGATCATGAAATCCAGTCCCATCTCTTCATGGCAAATACATGGGGAAACAACAGTAACAAACTTTATTTTCTTCAGTTCAGTTCAGTCACTCAGTCGTGTCCAACTCTCTGCGACCCCATGAATCGCAGCACGCCAGGCCTCCCTGTCCATCACCAACTCCCAGAGTTCACCCAGACTCATGTCCATCAAGTCAGTGATGCCATCCAGCCATCTCATCCTCTGTCGTCCCCTTCTCCTCCTGCCCCCAATCCCTCCCAGCATCAGAGCCTTTTCCAATGAGCCAACTCTTCACGTGAGGTGGCCCAAGTACTGGAGTTTCAGCTTTAGCATCATTCCTTCCAAAGAAATCCCAGGGCTGATCTCCTTCAGAATGGACTGGTTGGATCTCCTTGCAGTCCAAGGGGCTCTCAAGAGTCTTCTCCAACACCACACTTCAAAAGCATCAATTCTTCAGCACTCAGCCTTCTTCACAGTTCAACTCTCACATCCATACATGACCACAGGAAAAACCATAGCCTTGACTAGATGAACCTTTGTTGGCAAAGTAATGTCTCTGCTTTTCAATATACTATCTAGGTTGGTCATAACTTTCCTTCCAAGGAGTAAGTGTCTTTTAAGTTCATGGCTACAATCACCATCTGCAGTGATTTTGGAGCCCAAAAAATAAGAACGGGCTTTAGGCTCTGAAAGCAATTTGAAAAGAGGAATCAAAAGCCTCTGATTTCAATGGGTAATTTCTAGAGTGTTATGCTGATTTAATATGATTATTTTACAGTGAAACCTCATACAATGGAATAACAGTGTTTTCACCTCTGGATTCGTTTCTTGTTTTAGTTATTTTGAAGTAGTTCCATTTTAAAGTATTCAGTTTCTACAAAAGAGCCCAGTGATATTTAGATTAAAAAGCAACTTGTGTTCTAAACAGTTTGCTTTCTTCTCTTTTATAAAAATCACTCCAACCTAACACTTCTCTATTTTAACATAGAAATCTCACGCATTCTCACCAGCTCTTCCTGTTCTTCTTTCTGACTAGAATGGACTTTCTGTGCTCCAACCCAAGTCCCAGTAAAATTTTATTATTCCTTCCAGGCCTAGCCCAAATGTTTGCCTATAAGAGTTGCATCCCTCAGAATTAATTCCATCATCCTCTGATCTCCCAAACCACCTAGGTATAAACTGTATAAGGGCAGAGGCCATGTCTGTTTTCTTCAAGACTGTGTTCCCAATACCTAGCACAGTATCTGGCACACAGTAGGGGTTCACAATGTATTTGGTGAATGAATGAATGCTTCTCTATTACCTAGCACTATTTAATTATTTGGAGAAGGAAATGGCACCCCATTCCAGTACTCTTGCCTGGAAAATCCCATGGACAGAGGATCCTGGTAGGCTGCAGTTCATGGGGTTGCTAAGAGTCGGACACGACTGAGCGACTTCACTTTCACTTTCATGCATTGGAAAAGGAAATGGCAACCCACTCCAGTGTTCTTGCCTTGAGAATTCCAGGGACAGGGGAGCCTGATGGGCTGCCGTCTATGGGGTCGCACAGGATCAGACACGACTGAAGCGACTTAGCAGCAGCAGCATTTAATTATTTAAATGTCTTCTTCCCCAACAAGACTGTCAATCTTCTCTGTACTAAGGACCATGGTCTTGTCTATCTTGTATCTCTCTGAGATGTGGAGAGGGCAAGGACAGGCCAGAAGAAGGTAGTTTTTATCTTGTTAAAATTCCAGTATCCATTCACTTGGGCTTCCCTGGTGGCTCAGAGGTTAAAGCGTCTGCCTCCAATGCGGGAGACCTGGGTTCGATCCCTGGGTTGGGAAGATCCCCTGGAGAAGGAAATGGCAACCCACTCAGTACTCTTGCCTAGGGAATCCCACGGACGGAGGAGCCTGGTAGGCTACAGTCCACGGGGTCGCAAAGAGTCAGACACGACTGAGCAACTTCACTTTCACTTTCATCCATTCACTTACTCTCAAATCAGCCAGGATCACATCAGATTTCCTGTTTTGCTTTTATTTTCTCTTTAATCCAAAGCCTTTGACTGTGTGGACCACAACAAACTGTGGGAAATTCTTAGAGATAGGAATACCAGACCACCTAACCTGCCTCCTGAGAAACCTGTGTGCAGGTCAAGAAGCAACAGTTAGAACTGGACATGGAACAACAAACTGGTTGCAAATAGGAAAAGGAATACATCAAGGCTGTGTATTGTCACCCTGCTTATTTAACTTATTTGCCAAGTACATCATGAGAAATGCTGGGCTGGATGAAGCACAAGCTGGGATCAAGATTGCCAGGAGAAACACCAATAACCTCAAATATGCAGATAGCACCACCCTTCTGGCAGAAAGCAAACAGGAACTAAAGAGCCTTTTGATGAAGGTGAAAGAGGACAGTGAAAAGTTTGGCTTAAAACTCAACATTCAACTTAAAAGCTTCTGCACAACAAAGGAAACTATTAGCAAGGTGAAAAGGCAGCCTTCAGAATGGGAGAAAATAATAGCAAATGAAGCAACGGACAAACAACTAATCTCAAAAACATACAAGCAACTCCTACAGCTCAACTCCAGAAAAATAAATGACCCAATCAAAAAATGGGCCAAAGAACTAAATAGACATTTCTCCAAAGACGACATACAGATGGCTAACAAACACATGAAAAGATGCTCAACATCACTCATTATCAGAGAAATGCAAATCAAAACCACTATGAGGTACCATTTCACGCCAGTCAGAATGGCTGCGATCCAAAAGTCTACAAGCAATAAATGCTGGAGAGGGTGTGGAGAAAAGGGAACTCTCTTACACTGTTGGTGGGAATGCAAACTAGTACAGCCACTATGGAGAACAGTGTGGAGATTCCTTAAAAAACTGGAAATAGAACTGCCTTATGATCCAGCAATCCCACTGCTGGGCATACACACTGAGGAAACCAGAAGGGAAAGAGACACGTGTACCCCAATGTTCATCGCAGCACTGTCTATAATAGCCAGGACATGGAAGCAACCTAGATGCCCATCAGCAGATGAATGGATAAGAAAGCTGTGGTACATATACACAATGGAGTATTACTCAGCCATTAAAAAGAATACATTTGAATCAGTTCTAATGAGATGGATAAAACTGGAACCTATTATACAGAGTGAAGTAAGCCAGAAAGAAAAACACCAATACAGTATACTAACGCATATATATGGAATTTAGAAAGATGGTAACAGTCTTTTCTCTTCTCCGCCATCCTATGTGTGGTTGAGTTCTTTCCTCACCATGTCTTCTCACAAGACTTTCAGGATCAAGCGATTCCTGGCCAAGAAACAAAAGCAGAATCGTCCCATTCCTCAATGGATTCGAATGAAAACTGGCAATAAAATCAGGTACAACTCCAAGAGAAGACATTGGAGAAGAACCAAGCTGGGTCTATAAGAAGCAAGCTGGGTCTATGAGAAGTGGTCTTAACATGTGTGGCACACATGTTAAGACCACTTTTTTAAGCAGCCAGATCACAATGAAAACATCACTACTGTAATGCTTGGCCCATGATGTTATTTCCTCACTATCAGTCTGAGACCCAGCAATAAATATAAAACGTTGGAATTGTAAAAAAAAAAAAAAAAAAGAAAGAAAGATGGTAACAATAACCCTGTGTACGAGACAGCAAAAGAGACACCGATGTATAGATCAGTCTTATGGACTCTGTGGGAGAGGGAGAGGGTAGGGAGATTTGGGAGAATAGCATTGAAACATGTATAATATCATGTATAAAACGAGTCGCCAGTCCAGGTTCGATGCACGGTACTGGATGCTTGGGGCTGGTGCACTGGGACGACCCAGAGAGAGGGTAGGGGAGGGATGAGGGAGGAGGGTTCAGGATGGGGAACGCGGGTATACCTGTGGCAGATTCATTTCGATATTTGGCAAAACTAATACAATATTGTAAAGTTTAAAAATAAAATAAAAGTTAAAAAAAAAAAAACTCAACATTCAGAAAACTAAGATCATGGCATCTGGTCCCATCACTTCATGGCAAATAGATGGGGAAACAATGGAAACAGGGACAGACTTTATTTGGGGGGGCTCCAAAATCACTGCAGATGGTGACTGCAGACATGAAATTAAAAGACACTTGCTCCTTTGAAGAAAAGTTATGACCAACCTAGACACCATATTAAAAAGCAGAGACATTAATTTGCCAACAAAGGTTTGTCTAGTCAAAGCTTTGGTTTTTCCAGTAGTCATGTATGGATGTGAGAGTTGGACTATAAAGAAAGCTGAGCGCCAAAGAATTGATGCTTTTGAACTGAAGTGTTGGAGAAGACCCTTGAGAGTCCCCTGGGCAGCAAGGAGATCCAACCAGTCCATCCTAGAGGAGATCAGTCCTGAATATTCATTGGAAGGACGGATGCTGAAGCTGAAACTCCAATACTTTGGCCACCTGATGTGAAGAACTAACTCATTTGAAAAGACCCTGATGCTAGGAATAATTGAAGGCGGGAGGAGAAGGGGACAACAGAGGGCGAGATGGTTGGATGGCATCACCGACTCAGTGGGCATGAATTTGAGTAAGCTCCAGGAGTTGGTGATGGACAGGGAAGCCTGACGTGCTGCCGTCCATGGGGTCGCAAAGAGTCAGACATGACTGAGCAACTGAACTGAACTAAACTGAATCTAAACAATGGGCTTTCCTGCTGGCTCAGTTGGTAAAGAACCTGTCTGCAATGCAGAGACCTGGGTTTGATCCCTGGGTTAGGAAGATTACCTGGAGAAGGGAATGGCAACCCCCTCCGGTATTCTTGCCTGAAGAATTCCATGGACAGAGAAGCCTGGTAGGATACTGTTCATGGGATCACAGAGTCAGACATGATGGAGTGACTAACACTAATGCACACTTAATCCAAACAAAGCCTCTAATGGCGGAAGGAGAGCCCTAGCATCTAAAGCTTATTCTCCTCCCCAACCCTAAGCCTGAGCTCAACTGACTGAGTCCAGATGTAGGGTCCCTTTGGCTTCAGTGTCTCCAAGTTTAACATGAACTCCCTCCACTCCCTGGGTTCCTCCCACTGCCATTGCCCTCCCCTATCCACTCTCCACCCTCCTCTTCCATTCCCCTACTGGAATGATCCCTCTAAAACTGGGTCACAACTTAAATGCTTAGAGAGTCAGGCTGGTAGGAAAAGGCCCAGGGAGTTAGAGGCAATGCCCTTTAAAGGTGGAAACTAATTACTGCTTGCAGGAGTACAAACCCATTGTTCCTAGAACAGCTGATGTTTTGAGAAATTTTTTTAAGTTGTTGTCATTCAGTCTTTAAGCCACATCTGACTCTTTGTGACCCCCATGGGTTGTAGCATGCCAGGCTTCTCTGTCCTCCACTATCTCCTGGAGTTTGCTCAAATTCATGTGCATTGAGTCAAGGATGCTATCTAACCATCTCATCCTATGCTGTCTTCTTTTCCTTTTGTCTTCAATCCTTCCCAGCACCAGGGTCTTTTCCAATGATTCAGCTCTTTGCATCAGATGGCCAAAGTATTAGAGCTTCAGCATCAGTCCTTCCAATGAATATTCAGGGTTCATTTCTTTTAGAATTGACTTGTTTGATCACCTTGCAGTCCAAGGGACTCTTGAGAGTCTTCTCCAACACCACAATTTGAAAGCATCAGTTCTTGGGCTCTCAGCCTTCTTTACGGTCTAAGTCTCACATCTGTATATGACTACTGGAAAACCATAGCTTGGACTATACAAACCTTCACTGACAAATTGATGTCTCTGCCTCTTAATGTACTGTCTAGGTTTGTCATAGCTTTCCTTTCAAGGAGCAAGTGCCTTTTAATCTCACAGCTGCAGTCACTGTCCGCAGTGGCTTTGGAGCCCAAGAAAATCAAATTTGTCATTGCTTCTACTTTTCCCCCTTCTATTTGCTATTTTTAAGTTAGGCAAGCCAATTAAAACATATGCACAGGCCAAATATGGCTTGTGAGCCAATGGTTTTCTTCTCTGCTCTTCATCTTTGATGCTCTGACCCTGATGCTCCCCATGAACCTTCTATTTCCTTACTTGAGCATCAAAACATGGACTAACTTCGGGGCCTACAACATCTCCTGCTATTTTCCATGCACCTCCCTAGACCCCAGTCTAGATCATACCATGTGACTTGCCAGGGCCCCATGCCAAGCTTTGTAATGCTTTCATATCTCTGTATGTGCTGTTCCTATTTCTTTAGTCACTGAGCCAACCACTCTTTGTTGATCAGCCAACTCAGCCAATCCAGTATGTGCCGGTTGCTGGGGACATAAGTGTAAGCCCCACAGATAAATCTCCTGCCTGAATAGGCCTTACATTCAACTGGCAGAGGTAGATGTTCCTCAAACAATCACATGAAGAAGTAAATTTAAAATGTGGTAAGTGTTAGGAATGAAGCCCTGAGAACATGTAACAGTGAAAGCTAGCCTGATTGGCCCTGGGGATCTGGAAAGGTTTCTCTGAAGAAATGACATTCTTCATAAGTCTGAAGGATAGATAAGAATTAGCTTCCCTGGTGGCTCAGGGGTCAAGAATCCTCCTGCCAAGCAGGAGCCACAGGTTTAATCCCTGGGTCAGGAAGATCTCCTGGAGAAGGAAATGGCAACCCATTCCAGTATTCTTGCCTAGGAAATCCTATGGACAGAGGAGCCTGGCAGGCTATAGCCCTTGGGGTCACAAAGAATTGGACACAACTTAGCGACTAAACAACAACAACAATGAAAAGAGGCAGAGGCAGGGGAACTTGACTGAGGGGAGGAAAGACATATTTGGAGTTTAGGCAAAGGAACCAGAAAGTGTGCAGTCTGGGGGAGGCCTTAGTCTGGCTTGCTTGAGGAATTGAAAAAGAGCTGGGTTGCCAAGCACAGGAACTGAGGAGAAGAATGGCATGAAATGAAGCAGGAAAGCCAGGCAGGGCTCACCATGCAGGCAGGGCTGGATCAGACGTGGTGAGGGTTCTGGTCTTTATTCTAAGGACAGTGGCAAGCCACTGAAGAGGTTTAACTAAGGATGTTTGTATGTGTGTGAGATAGACAGACATGATCAGATTTACATCTGGAAAACACTACGCTGGCTTCTGGGTAGAGAAATAGAGAAGAGGGGTAGGAGCAAAAGGAGAAGTTGGGGACCAGTTCAGAGGTTGCAGAAGTTCAGGTGAGGTATTATGGCACCTAAGATGGAGACACAGGTAGTGGAGACAGAGAAACACAGAGAGGCAATATTTATGAAGTAAACAACAAAAAGGTTCAGGCATGGATTTCATAGGGTGGGCATAGAGCAGTGAGGCAATAGAGAGAAGTTAAAGATGACTCTCAGATTCCTGGCTTTGTGGTGAGTTTGGGGGTGCTAGTCCCTAAGACAGGGAACTTGGGAGGAGAAGCAGGCTGGTGGTGAAAGCAACGGGGAGAAAGAGAGTTTAGCAAGACACGTTTATCAAATGCCTGTTTTGTTCCAGCCTCTGTCTATATATAAAGACAGAAATAGTTCCTGCACACAAGGGGGACAGGCATAAAAAATTATTATAATCCAAATATTACACAGGCCTCATAACCCTGTGAACTCAAACAAAGCCATACGAACACTAATCATTCCAAGTTCCTGTTGTTCCCCCTACAAATTTCCCTTCAAGTATCTTGGGGACACTTCTAGGGACTTTTCATAAGCGACTGTCAGACTAAGTGTTGGGGCCAAGTCATTGGGCACATCAGCCCCACACTGACCCCCTTTGTCCCTGCCCACTGACCCCAGGAAGGGTGCCTTCTGTAGGAATGCTAACAGCACCCCTGGACTAGAGTGAGGCAAACAAGCAGCCTGGCCCTGGAAGTGGATTCCTCCTTAAGTGTTGCTGGCACATGATGCTCTCAAGTGCTGGAGCAAGCCTGGGTCTAATTGAAGGAGTTAGTTTCTCAAGTCATCTGAGCCCTGAAGCAGCACTGCTAGTGCTGCAAGTGTGAGTTCTACTGGGGACATGGTGAGTTTGATGGGTCTCTGGGACATCAATAGGGGGATGTAACAGGATGCAATTGGCTATCTGCATTTGGAACACAGAAGTTTGGGTTAGAGATCTAAATTCCAGATCATGGAGTATGGATATTAGGCACAGGACCCAGGTCTGAACTCCCAACATTTAAAATGCCCTGCCCCCACTTCACCTGGCAACTTTCATCCAAATCTCACCTTCCCTCATTTATGTTGGCAGTTGGCCAGTCACTCCTTCCTGTGCATTCCAGCAGCCCTTGGTATAGTCCTTTGTGATTAAGCACTTTTCACACTGCCTGATAACTCTTGATTTACATATTTGTCCTCTTCACTCTACAGTAAGCTCCCTGAGGGCATGGACTCTTATTCAGTGTTGGCCATCATGCCATTTTCATCCACCACACCACAGAGGCAAAGACCAAAACTACAGGAAGGAAAATAAAGGAGATGTAGTGCATATATGCAATGGAATATTATTCCGCCATTAAAAAGAATGAAATAATGCCATTTGCAGCAACATGTGTAGACCTGGAGATTATCATACTGAGTAAAGTAAGTCCGACAGAGAAAGACAAATATCATACAATATCGCTTATATGCAGTCTTTAAAAAGATACAAATGAACTTATCTACAAAACAAATAGAGAACTAGCTTATGGTTACTGGCAGTGGGGGATAAGACTATGAGTTTGGGATTGACATTACACACTGCTATGTTTAAAATGAAATGCTCTTCCATGAAAAAATAAAATCAGGTTTAAAAAAACTATGGGACGAGAATAGCCAGAATTGATTGAGGAGGTTGGAGAAGAGGATGTTGCTAGGTACAGTTTTATTGTGTCATTTCTAGGAATTTATGCCATGAGTATATTGATATCAGTGCACAAAGATGTTCTGTAGGATGATGTTCGTTGCAGTATCATTTGTAACACTGAAAAGCTGGAAAAACCTACATTTCCATCAGAAGGTAATGAGAAGTACTTGGTGGAATAATATCCTACCATGAGAAATGAAGTAGATTTACATATACTGATAAGGGATATTTGAATAGAGTATTTCATTTAAAAATAAGTCAAAAACTGTTCATATAGTATATTTCAGTTTGTGTTTAAAACAAAAAGGACAGACTCACATACAGATGCTTAAAAATGTCTAGACGTTTACATAAGCAACCACTGAATAGTGGATATATTTAGAAAAGCACAGTCAAGTGAATGGGCCAGGTTTTAAGGGGAATTTTACTTTTCACTTTCTTCCTTTCTTATGGTTGATTTTCCTTAAAACTAGAAGCATATTATTTTTATAATAAAATGTGCTATTTATTTGACATTTGTAATCTTCTGGGCATTACTCTACTTTGTATAAATGTGCTCTTTGAGTCCTCAAACAGCCCTATGAAGTAGGTAGTAGGGGTATTTTTTTTGTTTGTTTGCCCTTTTGTTTTTGGCTGCACCACAAGGTATGTGGGATCTTAGCTCCCCACTAGGAATCAAACCCATGCCTCCTGCAGCAGAAACACAGAATCTAACCGTTGGACCACCAGGGAAGTCGCAGGTGTAGTTTAACCCCATTGTATAAAAGAAAAAACGAAGCACAGAGATGCTAAATAATCAAAGCATAGATTTATAATAATTAAAAAATCTTAGACGGGGGAGGGATAAATTGGAAGATTGGAATTGACATATACACACTACTAAACACAAAATAGATAATCAGTTCAGTTCAGTTCAGTCGCTCAGTCGTGTCCGACTCTTTGCGACCCCATGAATCACAGCACGCCAGGCCTCCCTGTCCATCACCAACTCCCGGAGTTCACTCAGACTCACCTCCATCGAGTCAGTGATGCCATCCAGCCACCTCATTCTCTGTCGTCCCCTTCTCCTTCTGCCCCCAACCCCTCCCAGCATCAGAGTCTTTTCCAATGAGTCAACTCTTCACATGAGGTGGCCAAAGTACTGGAGTTTCAGCTTTAGCATCATTCCTTCCAAAGAAATCCCAGGGCTGATCTCCTTCAGAATGAACTGGTTGGATCTCCTTGCAGTCCAAGGGGCTCTCAAGAGTCTTCTCCAACACACTTCAAAAGCATCAATTCTTCAGCACTCAGCCTTCTTCACAGTCCAACTCTCACATCCATACATGACCACTGGAAAAACCATAGCCTTGACTAGATGGACCTTTGTTGGCAAAGTAATGTCTCTGCTTTTCAATATGCTATCTAGGTTGGTCATAACTTTCCTTCCAAGGAGTAAGTGTCTTTTAATTTCATGGCTGCAGTCACCATCTGCAGTGATTTTGGAGCCCCAAAAAATAAAGTCTGACACTGTTTCCACTGTTTCCCCATCTATTTGCCATGAAATGATGGACTGGATGCCATGATCTTCGTTTTCTGAATGTTGAGCTTTAAGCCAACTTTTCACTCTCCTCTTTCACTTTCATCAAGAGGCTCTTTAGTTCTTCACTTTCTGCCATAAGGGTGGTGTCATCTGCATATCTGAGGTTATTGATATTTCTCCTGGCAATCTTGATTCCAGCTTGTGCTTCTTCCAGCCCAGCATTTCTCATAATGTACTCTGCATATAAGTTAAATAAACAGGGTGACAATATACAGCCTTGACGTACTCCTTTTCCTATTTGGAACCAGTCTGTTGTTCCATGTCCAGTTTAACTGTTGCTTCCTGACCTGCATACAGATTTCTCAAGAGGCAGGTCAGGTGGTCTGGTATTCCCATCTCTTTCAGAATTTTCCACAGATTATTGTGATCCACACAGTCAAAGGCTTTGGCATAGTCAATAAAGCAGAAATAGATGTTTTTCTGGAACTCTCTTGCTTTTTCCATGATTCAGAAGATGTTGGCAATTTGATCTTTGGTTCCTCTGCCTTTTCTAAAACCAGCTTGAACATCTTGAAGTTCAGGGTTCAGGTATTGCTGAAGCCTGGCTTGGAGAATTTTGAGCATTACTTTACTAGTGTGTGAGATGAGTGCAATTGTGTGGTAGTTTGACCATTCTTTGGCATTGCCTTTCTTTAGGCATTTCTTTGGAATGAAAACTGACCTTTTCCAGTCCTGTGGCCACTGCTGAGTTTTCCAAATTTGCTGGCATATTGAGTGCAGCACTTTCACAGCATCATCTTTCAGGATTTGAAATAGCTCCACTGGAATTCCATCACCTCCACTAGCTTTGTTCATAGTGATGCTTTCTAAGGCCCACTTGACTTCACATTCCAGGATGTCTGGCTCTAGGTCAGTGATCACACCACCGTGATTATCTTGGTCGTGTGAAGATCTTTTTTGTATAGTTCTTCTGCGTATCCTTGCCACCTCTTCTTAATATCTTCTGCTTTTGTTAGGTCCATACAATTTCTGTCCTTTATCGAGCCCATCTTTGCATGAAACGTTCCCTTGGTATCTCTAATTTTCTTGAAAAGATCTCTAGTCTTTCCCATTCTTTTGTTTTCCTCTATTTCTTTGCATTGATCACTGAGGAAGGCTTTCTTATCTCTTCTTGCTATTCTTTGGAACTCTGCATTCAGATGCTTATATCTTTCCTTTTCTCCTTTTCACAGCTATTTGTAAGGCCTCCCCAGACAGCCATTTTGCTTTTTTGCATTTCTTTTCCATGGGATGGTCTTGATCCCTGTCTCCTGTAAAATGTCGTGAACCTCCGTCCATAGTTCATCAGGCACTCTATCTATTAGATCTAGTCCCTTAAATCTATTTCTCATTTCCACTGTAGAATCATAAGGAATTTGATTTAGGTCATGCCTGAATGGTCTAGTGGTTTTCCCTACTTTCTTCAATTTAAGTCTGAATTTGGCAATAAGGAGTTCATGATCTGAGCCACAGTCAGCTCCCAGTCTTGTTTTTGCTGACTGTATAGAGCTTTTCCATCTTTGGCTGCAAAGAATATAATCAATGTGATTTCGCTGTTGACCATCTGGTGATGTCCATGTGTAGAGTCTTAAGGACCTACTATATAGCACAAGGAACTCTACTCCATACTCCATATTCTGTAGGTGGCCTATATGGGAGAAGAATCTGAAAGAGAATGGATAATGTATGTGCATAATGGATTCAGTTTACTGTGTGCCCAAGACTAACACAACATTGCAAATCAAATATACTCTAATTTAAAATTTTTTAAATCTTAGAAAAATTTTAAATATTGAATTTTGGTCTCCCTTTCTCCTTCCATATCCTCCACATATTTGGCACCATAGATGTTTAAGCTTAAACAGATGGATAGAAGAGAAACTCTCCGGCCCAGGGAGAGCTGGAGAGCTCCAGGCTGGAGCCCTTCAACTCTTGGGAACTGACCGCAAAGCAGGGAAGGCAGACGGGGCCTGCCGGTCCTCCATTCATGGATCAAGCACAAGTCAAGCAGCTACGTGCAAAAAAAAAAAAAAAAAAAGTCCTTCCAGCCCCTCTGTTAGGGACTCACATGAAAGTGAAAACAAGCAATAAGGTACTCAGTAAAATAACAACAATGGCCACTATCGCTTATCAAGCACCTACTAATTGCCAGTTCCCGTGCTGAGTGCTTTACAAACACTATCTGTTTAATCCTAACAACCCCAAGGTAGGTATTGTTATGACCCCTTGTTTATCAAAGAGGAGAAAGCAAGGCTGAGGAAGTTTAAGTAATGCACTCAATCATCCAGCAGGTAAGCCAGATTCGGACCTAACTCCATCTGAATCACAATGCTCTCAATTAATCTTGCATCCTACACCATAGAAACTGAATGCAGAGAGGAAACAGGGTAGAAGAAACTTCTCTCTCCCACCTCCAAAACAAAATCTAGCTACAGTCAGTGAAAATGAGACAGATTAGAGAACAGGCCTTTCAGATCCACAGCTAACAGGAAACACCCAAAAATCTTCACTAGGCGCTAAATGGAATAACAACTATCCTGATTCTGCTTATAAACCCAGGAGGTTTACACTGTTATTTGTTAATGCTCACAACAACTCTGCAAGGTAGATATCATCAACTCAACTTTAGAGAGGAAGAAACTAAGGCTCAGACAGGTTATAGTTTTACTAATGGTATACAGCAAGAACAAGGCATAGCTGGCTTTGAATTTGTCTGCCTCACTCCAAAGTCAGTTTCTTCACAAGGCCATGCTGTTAATACCTTCAGGTGAAGGTGGGGCACAGTATATCGTGGACCACACAAAATGAAATCCAGACCTCCAGTCTTTCAGGACAGGAATTACTCTTCCCTGACCCCAGGGAAGACCCCACCCCGACCCCCAAACAGAAGGCTGTTGCTTCGCCTACTTGGTGAACACACTGCAGGGTCACAACATATTACCTCAGAGATAACTGTTTTTGTATCTCGCTAGGAAGGTTCAAACTTCTCTTCAACCCCACCTTTCGACAAAGTAAGTAAAGGTCTGACAGCCTCCCAAAATGTTGAGTCTAGTCTAGAAACCCACAGATACCACTACCCAGCGCCTTCTCAGACACTTCTTTATCAAAGTTTTATTAGCCTCAGCTCAAGGTACCTCCAGCTGAGCATCTCATTACAGAGCAAGGACACTTCGGACATTTGTAACACCACCACCCAAGCAGGAATTTCAAGGACAACAGCAGAAATTAATCGCAAGGGAGCTATAAATCCTCTTCACTCCCTTTCCCCTCCTCCATACACTCGCTCTCTCAACTCACTATTTTTCCACAGTCCACAAATGGATTACTCCCATACCTTAAACACATCTGTGACATTCTCATCTCTGTTCATGTATTCACACTTTGCTTGGAATTCATTCTCCCCTGGCTGAAATCTAACTTCCACTTTGAACTCTAATCCCACCTGATATTTATTTATCTTTGGGCATTTGTCACATTACAGTCTTCATTACAATTATCCAAAAACATTCCTTTCTTTTTTCCTCCTCCTTGATTATAAACTATCTATGTGACCTCAAAGTAATGTACTGCCTAGACACTGGAGATACAAGTGTGATAATTTATGGAGATTTTGTTTTGTTCTCATTCCTGCTGGTGATTTATCTCCCTACCCCCAAGAAGGCAGCCAAGCCCTAATGTTCCCTAAGCTGAAGGCTTCTAAGTTTCAAATCTAAAAATCAGCAGTTTTTAGGCACCCAGAAGACAATTTCCAGAAATGCTTTTGGAAAGCGTGGGCTTATTAGGGCAACAGATCCAGAAGGAAAAGGGATGAGAGCAAATGCTTCGAATGAGAGAAGCAAAAAAAAATCTGTGGGGGAAGGGTTAGAGAAGGTACCAAGTGTTAGAGTTTATGGAAAGTAAAGACCTAGCCTTCATCTGCATATAGCACCCCAGGATAAGGAGTACGCTGTGGGAGACTGTCCACTATAATACCTTGGCTTTGAGAGCTGTGCTAAGGGTCTATCTCTTTGAGCAAGTGTGGAAAGATGATTTACAGCAGGAGGATTAGCACTCACATCAGCAGAAGAAGCCACCCGAATGATGCAACCATCACAGATTAAAGAGCTGGCCTCTACCCCACTTTTTTTTTGTGAAACACAATCTGCAGAAAGCAGTACTATATGCAGAAAGTTAAAATGCTTCACCTTTCAGACGACTTCTCTGATCAACAACGGGTATGTCTAAGAACCTACTATACTGGAAACGACAGGACACGACTTCTTCGATTCCCTGCTTCGGTCTGGGGCCCTTTTCCTGGCTGGATATCAGGTCTCCGATCTGAACCCTCCCTCTTAGTTTAACTCCTCCAATAGCCTTCAGTCTTTCCACTGACCAATCCTTCCTCAATGGCCCCCTCCAAGTCTGGCCGCATCTCCACCCCTCAACCCTACGTCAGACTCTCCCTTAGTCGTTCCTTCTTCACTCTAATCTCCCTGTCCCTCTCACCCTCGTCTCCTTCTGCCCAGTCAGCCCCAATTATCTCTCCTTCCCCTCCCGCATCCCCCGGGAGGGTCTCCTTTCATTCTTCAGTAACCACCCCCCACCCCGACCCACCCGACTGAGTACAGGCATCCCCCCCGGGTCCCCCCCCCCCCCCCAGCTCAGCCGTTGGAGGCGTGGCCCAGCGAGTAACAGGTCTCCCGCCCCACACTCCGCGGGCTCGCGCGCAGACAAAGACATTCCACAGCCCCCGCCCCCTCCGTGCGCTCGGCCAGAAAAGGGAGGAGACACGTGTCCCGCTAACGCCGAGTCACGTGGAAAAGAAACGAACGGAGCCCGCGGCCTCCCGCGCACGCGCACAAGTACCAGGCCTGGAGGGCTCAGAGGGAAAAAGGGGAGCGGGGAGGCGACTTCTTCGGACTCCGCGGCGGTGCGCAGGCGCCGTGGCCCGACCGGGGACTTTGTTCTCCGCGGAGAGACCCAAGGGCGGTGCCGGTGGCTGGCTGCGCACGCGCGCCGCCTCATTTCCGGTGCTCTCTTTTGCTGGGTCGCTCGGGTCGGCTTCGGTCGCTATCGCTCCCGCTCTCCCACCCCCGCCAACCGCCGCTCGGGCCGCCGCCGCTCGGGCCTCCGCCGCTACCGCGTCGCTTCCTCGATCCCTTAATCGCACATCTTTCCCAATGCAGCGCCGGGACGACCCCGCCGCGCGCATGAGCCGGTCCTCGGGCCGCAGCGGCTCCATGGACCCCTCAGGTGCCCACCCCTCTGTGCGTCAGGCGCCCCCTCGGCAGCCGCCGCTGCCTCACCGGTCCCGGGGAGGCGGAGGAGGGTCTCGCGGGGGTGCCCGGGCCTCGCCCGCCACGCAGCCGCCACCGCTGCTGCCGCCCTCGGCCACCGGTCCCGACGCGACAGTGGGCGGTCCAGCGCCGACCCCTCTACTGCCCCCCTCAGCCACTGCCTCCGTCAAGATGGAGCCAGAGAACAAGTATCTGCCCGAACTCATGGCCGAGAAGGACTCGCTCGACCCGTCCTTCACTCACGCCATGCAGTTGCTGACGGCAGGTAAGCGGGCCTCTGGGGTCCCTCTGGGTCGCCCGGCCACCCGGGGGCATGGGTGGTAGCGGCTTTGTTCCTCTTGCTTCCCGTTCCCTGAGGACGCAGGCAGTCGTGGACTCCTCTCATCCTCATCTTCGGAAGCTTAAGATCCCACGTTCCCATCCCGGCCCAGAGTGCGAGGGAGAATTTCTAGGCTGCAGTGGAGGCCCGGAGGGAACTTGGCGATCTCTTAGCGCAAAGATCTTGATGGATAAATGCCGCGTTCCCCGCCCCTTTGGCCGACCCTTCCGCCTCCCCTCTTACAGCTGCCCTGCGCTCCGAGTGCTCAGATTCTTCCAGAAAGGAACCTTCATCTCCCCCTTCCCCCAAAGGGGAAGCTTGTTTGATCGCGGGTGGCGGTCGGCGCCTCAACTGAGAGTGTAGGAGGTGAAGGCAGCCTGAGCCCGGAGGGACCGTGAGTGGGGGCGGGGGACGAGGTGAGATGGGGTGAGACTGGGGTGCCCTGTCCAGCGCGCCGCGGCCGCAGGGGCCGATCGGACTTAGCGGTAACTGGAGCTTGAGTTGCTTGGAGGCAGGAGCAACCTGTGGGAATCCGAGCTTGAGGTTTTCCGAATTATATTTCCGATCTCGGCAATAAGATGGTCATTTCTGCCGAGCCAGACGTTTTGGATCCCTTTATTTTATAATGTGTGTTGTGCATTCAAGAAAGGGGAAAAAAAATAAACCTAGAGATGGTGAAGGGGTGATAGAGGTTAAGGATGGTTTGCGTGGCATTCCCAATCAGATGGGGGAAAAAATTAACAGAAGTTTGCGTGGCCTCCTCCCCTGCTCTTTTCAGTAGTGAAACAGATAAGGAATAGTAGTCTTTGTTCTCTGTCTGTAGACTAGCGCTCCTTTTTTGCTCAAAACTAGCCATCATCTAGTCGCTCTGATTTCTCCCGAAAGCCGCCTATTTTGCTCTCTCTTCTTGTTAAAACGGTATAATAAGAGTGTCTTATGATACCTAAATTTTATAACCAAATAAAAATTCAAAACCTTCCAACACTGAGTGAGTAGTTGGACCCTTTGGCAGGATTGAAATAATGGACAGGCCCCATATGAAAATACCTTTTCCCCTGCGTTTGTTCTCTATCTCCCAACATCAGAGACCTTTACTTTTAAACAGTAAACAAAGCCCGAGACATTCAAGAATAACATTTAAATAAACTGCTTACGGTTTCAACTCTGTGCTTTGCTCTTCTCTAACACAGTCAGATTGTTTGAAACATTACTGTTCATTGTGTTCTTCTGGCAAACTCTTTGAGGGCAAGGAAAGATTTTTTTAATCTTTATGTTTTTCATATTGTCTTGCATATAGCAAATACCAGTTGTTTGAAAGCAAGTACGTGTAGGTTCAAGAACTTCAGACAATGGTAAAAGTTTATGGGTCTTATTTTTATTTTGCGTCTTCAAACAGTCCAGATTAAATGTGTGAGAATAAAATAACAAACTTTAAAACTGTAAGGTGTTGACTTGGGTTTGAAATTCTAGCTCTTGACTAGTCATCTACTCTTGGGAAACTTTCTGAATCTCACTAAGCTCATCTGTAAAGTGGGGTGGTGAATTGTGAGGATTAAATGTTGTATAAAAAGCTCTGGCACAGTTCCTTTTGACCTATAATCATTAGCTAATAACTTGCCACCAATTTTCTCCTAGTTGTAAATTTGTGGTACACAGTTAGGATGAAAACACAAAATTTTTCTTGCCATTCTGCGCACATCAGGTGTCCAGTGCTAGTCTAGTCTTTTAAGTAAAATACGATTTCTTAGAGTAGCTATCAAAAACTTAATCCTTATAGTGAAGGTGTTAGTTGCTCAGTCATGTTCGACTCTTTGTGACCCCATGGACAGTAGTTTACCATGCTCCTCTGTCCATGGGATTCTCCAGGCTAGAATACTGGAGTGGGTTGCCATGCCCTCCTCCAGGGGAATCTTCCTTACCCAGGGATCGAACCCAGGTCTTCTGCATTGCAGGCAGATTCTTTACCATATGAGCCACCAGGAAAGCCTGATCCTTATAAGTTAACATAAAATTTTCACCGTTCTCTTACTGCTTAACTTTTGTCACAAGAGAGCGTGCTTTAATTTTTTTTTTTAATTTGAGCTTTTTTTCCTCTCACTTTTTAAAAAATATATATAATTTATTTATTTGACTGTGTCAGGTCTTAGTTTCCACCGATAAGCTTCATTACTTTGTGGCATGTGGGATCTTAGACCCCAGGGCCATGTATCAA
Organism: Bos grunniens; assembly: GCF_055505025.1. Taxonomy (NCBI): domain Eukaryota; kingdom Metazoa; phylum Chordata; class Mammalia; order Artiodactyla; family Bovidae; genus Bos; species Bos grunniens. Next base: position 15,321,814 of record NC_141166.1, read on the forward strand.
ACCTAGGTCCCCTGCATTGCAGGATGGATTCTTAACCACTGGACCACTGGAGAGGTCCAAAGCTTTTTTTATGTCTTTTTTTCTTTAACCAAATTGAATTTTAATTAGAGAAAGGGGGTTGAGGTAATGCTGGCTCATTGAGAGAGCTGACTTGGGAAACGTGAATACTTCTCAGTATGAGTGTGCTGTGCTTAGTGGTTTAGTCATGTCCAACTCTTTGCAACTCCATGGACTATAGCCCGCCAGGCTCCTCTGTCCATGGGGATTCTCCAGGCAAGAATACTGGAGTGGGTTGCCATGCCTGCCTCTAGGGATCTTCCCAACCCAGGGATCGAACCCAGATCTCCCGCATTGCAGGCAGATTGTTTACTATTTGAGCCAGCAGGGAAACCCAAAAATACTGGAGTGGGTAGCCTATCCCTTTTCCAGGGGAACCTCCAGACCCAGGAATTGAACCTGGGTCTCCTGCATTGTAGGCAGATTGTTTACCAGCTGAGCTACCCAGGAAGACTCTTAGCATGGATAAATGTTGATATATGTTGGACCCAGCTTTTAAGGTTTTTTTAAGTTGAGTATAGTTAATTTAAGATATTTTTGAATGATCTGGAAAAGGGATTGTAGTAAAGTTGACCAATTGTGAGGAAATGAGACTGAGAAGACAATAGTAGTTAAACTCTGTGATGAGGATACGTGTAGGAAAAATACGACTAACACTATGCTGGATGCTGGACACTGGTCTGAGCACTTTACATCAACTATTAACCTTACTAAGAGGAAGTTACTCTTATTACTCTTATGTTTATTTCTACATATGAGGAAACCAAGACAAGCAGATTAAATAATTTGCCTAAGGTAACAAAATCAATAAACTTCATAAGGAAGATTTGAAGTCAGTCTAAGTCTGGATCCTCACACCTAAACCTCTTTGCTCACCACTCCCCCATCCCTCACTATAGTGCCTGCAACAAATTGTACACAAAAAAATTTATGTGTGCTAAAATATTAAAAGAAAATCTGAACACATCATAGTCTAGCCAACAGATCAGTGAAGGTAACGAGACCAAGACATAGAAGGAGGAGGAAACCCAGAGAGCATAGCACTTGAGACTGTGACTCCTCCAGGCAGCTCTGCCCGTTTCCCAAGAGGTGCCACAAGAACCAGACCATTCTGGCCTTCCCAGCCCTCCCTCTCCCTTTCCCAGCTTAACCTTATTTTGTACTTATCAGCATCTGATGCACCATATGTTGTAGTTAATGTGTTTGCTTGTTGGCTACCCCCTCTTTATGACCAGAATGTCAGCTCTACCAGGGCAGGGATCTTTTGTCTGCTTTGTTCACAGCTGTGTCTTCTGTTCCTTTAAGAGTACTGCACAAAGTGGCTTCTTACTAAATAGTTGGTGAATGAATATTCATGTTCATTGCATGATGGAAAAATATCAACACAATTCTGAAGGATTTTGATTTTGAATATAGACTTCTATATTAGCCAAATTGATAATCAACTATGATGACAATTAAATGCGTTTGCAGAAGTACAAGGACTTTGAGGGTACCCATGCTTGTTTTCTGAAACAAATAATTTATCATAGTATTTGTGTTAAATACTTATATAATAAACATAAGATGTTTTTATATATATCACTGTTCTTTTTCTACTTTTTATAACTGGGAAAGTACAAGTCAGTATAAATGACTCAGGAATAAGTAAACATTTTGAATAGATTAACAATCCCCAGATGATCTTGAAAGGATACTCAGCAGTTCATTTTCCATAAGCACTCAGTGCAGGGACTTCCCTGGTGGTCCAGTGGTTAAGACTCGACGCTTCCACTGCCGAGGGCATGGGTTTGATCTCTGGTTAGGAAACAGATCCTGCATGCAGCATGGCAAGGCCAAAAAAACACGTCAGTTCAGAATATTTCCAAACAAAAACCTATTTAAATTTCAAATAGTTAATTTCTGTATTTTATTTACAATGTGCTATAGAAATACATCTTTTTTTTATGTATTTAAATACATCTAAGTCATGTCCGATTCTTTGTGACCCCATGGACTGCAGTCAGCCAGGCTTCCCTATCCTTCACTATCTCTCGAGTTTACTCAAACTCACATCCATTGAGTTGGTGAGGCTATCCAACCATCTCATCCTCTGTCACCCCCTTCTCCTGCCCTCAGTCTTTCCCAGCATCAGGAATTTTTCCAGTGAGTCAGCTCTTTACATCAGGTGGTCAAATATTGGAGCTTCACCGAAAGTCCTTCCAGTGAATTCAGGGCTGATTTCCTTTAGGATTGACTGATATAATCTCCTTGCATTCCAAGAGGCTCTCAAGTGTCTTCTCCAGCACCGTAATTTGAAAGCATCATTTCTTCGGCACGCAGCCTTTTTCATGGTCCAACTCTCACATCTGTACATGACAACTAGAAAAACTGTAGCTATGATTGTACAGACCTCTGGCAAGACCTATTAAACCCGAGAAGTGGAATTGAAGAGGACCTATATAGACCAAATAATGGCTGTCTATATCCACAGTTTCTTCATGTATGTGAATTCAACCAACAGTGAATCAGAAATATTCAGGGGTAGGGGGATTCCACAATTTCCAAAGAACAAAACTTGAATTGGCTTTGCAGTGGTTTACCTTGTATTTCCAACTATTTACATTGTATTAGACGTTATAATTTGAAGTACACAAGGGGGTGTGTGTAGGTTATCTACAAGTACTTTGTCATTTTATACAAGGTACTTGAAATCCGCTTATTTTGGTATGGGGGTGTGGTCCTGGGACCAGTCTTCTTGGGACACTGAGGGATGTCTTTGTAGGTATGAATATAAATACTAGGAAAGAAAGAGGCAGCATTTACCATTTGCAACAACTTCATGGTTGTTTTATCTAGGAAAATAGGAATGTATTGGGAATATGCTCAAACTTTTATTCGTGAATGCCTCAGTAATAAAATGGTGTACCTTATTTCATCATTGATTGGATACTGAGAAGTTTTCAAAATGAAATACAGCAGTGAAAATGAAAACTATAGCTGAATGCCACAACATGGAGAGATCTTAGAAATCTAATGTTATATGAAAAGGTCAATCCCATAAGGCTTTATCCATGTGGTACAATATTGTTTTTATGGAACATGTAATACCAGAAAAATTAAAATGTTGTTAGCATGAATAAATTTCAGATAAAACAGTTTTTAACAAAACTTAACATGTGTTTACCATACGACTCAGCAATTACACTTGTGGGCATTTATCCCAGAAAAATTAGAATTCACATTCATAGGAAACCTGTACATGAATTTTCATAATAGCCGAAAACTGGATATAAGCCATATATGTCCAGTTGATGAATAGTTTCACTGTGGTACATCCATACCATGAAATACTACTCAACAGTTAAAAAAAAAAAAAAAAGATAAGATTTTGATTCCCTGACCAGGGATTGAACCCCAGCCCTGGTGAAAGCATCAGGGAAAGCACCAAGCCCTAACCACTGGACAGCTAAGGAATTCCCTCAAGAGAATTAGCTGAATGAAAAAGCCAGTCTCAAAAGATTGCATACTGTATAATTCCATTAATTTAACATTCTTAAAAAGACAAAATAATTTGAGTTGGAGAACATCAGTGATTGCCAGTGTGAAGGAGAGAGGAAGGGAAGTGACTGTGCCTATAAAAGGGCAGCATGAGGGAACTTTGTGTTCTGTGGTGTACTGGAATCGTTCTGTACCAACACTGGTGGTGGTCGAGTGAATCTGATTAAATTGCATAGAGCTAAGCACGCACGCGTGCACACACACACATGTACATGCAAAACTGATGACATCCAAATAAAGTCAGTAGATTGTAATTGCATTTTTTGGTTATGATATTGTATTATAGACCTGCAAAATGTTATCATAGAGAATAGTGGGTGAAGGATATAGGGAATCTCTTATTTCTTAAAACTGCATGTAAATCTACAATTATTTTAAGATAAAGTGGTTTGTTTGTTTTGTTTTTAAAAGGAAAAAAAAGCCCTAAACTGTAAGTTGTACCCTAAGAAAGAGATTTGGGAGACCATGGTCAATAGGCCATGATAGAGTTTGCCATTATCTTGAAATATGGGAATTGAACCCCTCTTAGAGGGCTCTTAACTCAGGCTTTGAAGCTTTTTTTTTTTTTTTTTTTGAGCCAATACCCACCCTTAGTTAACATTGTATGTGAAATACCGTGTCTGTTTTTGTGGGGAGTTAGTCTGTAAGGGCTCATGACCCTAAATAAAATTAAAAATGTGTAGCTTTGTGTTCTTACTTTACAGAATAATTAATTTGAAAAATGAAAAGAATGGAGTGGCTTTATACAAAGTTAATAAACTTATTGGACTTGTGAATCCATAAGGATTTACCAACAGACAAGATACAGGGCAGAGAACTATAAACTTGGGAATGGTAAAGTTATATGAATTGTTAAGGGAAGTTGAGAGTGTTAATGGAATATTTCTTTAATTTGATATATGTTTATAGATGCCTGTTGTCTATTAGGCACTGTATTATAAATGGCAGTGATGAAGGGGTCCAGAAATGGTTGATAGCAGGGGCAGGAGTGCTGTTGTTAGATGTTTGAAGTGAATACATTGATATTCTGGAGGAGGGCGTGACACCTGACCTTTTGGAGCAGATACCCTGGGAATCTTGCCCTTCTAGAAACACTATCTCTGGATGCCTTAGTCAGAAAATCATGACTGTCTTGCTCCTTATGTAGCATTTATTAAATGTTCAGTTAATGGATTGTACATGATAGTCATTTTTAGTTAAGCCAGGCCAGTTAATAAAATCTGTATATAATTTTTTCTAACTTCTCTAGTATTAATATTTTTCTGTTCATGAAATCTTTTTTCTGTTTAAAAAAAAAAAAATCTTCCTTTTTAAAAGTAAGAAGCAAGACTGAGGTTTAACAACTTGCCCCAAGGTCACACAGCAAGCATGTAGCAGAGTTGGGACTCACACCCAGTTCTGTTTAGCTTCAAAACTCAGGTTTTCCTCTTAGACATACATTTAAGAAGCAGTTCTCATCCTTTGGCACTTACAATACGGTTGTGATAAGGCCTACCAAAAAAGGAAAGGTTAAGTTATAGTAGAAGAAATGCCACAACACTGATTGAATTTGCTAACTGACATACAGAATAACCTGGGTTTAAATACCTCCTCTGTCATTAATTTTGTGATGTTGGACAGGATTTCTGCACCTGTTAAGTGAGGATAATCCTCATTATAAAGACAAAGGGAAACCCAAAAGGGTAAGATAATGATTATTGTCAGCATCTGACTCTGAACCAAACAGGTCACCTCTCTGTGTTGTTTACAGGATACTTTTTCTTTCTTTGACTCTTGGGACATCCAAGGTCTCCAGAGACCCAAGAAAAGATCTTTTAAAGGAGTCAATTTCACAAAGATTGTCTAGAAGTACTTTTGCCTGCGGGTAAGGCATTTCTAGGAAGCTTCACCTTATTTTTTTTTTTTTTTTTCCTTCCCTTTACAGCCTGCTTGTTAGCTCTCCACAAGAAGTGAGGCTAAGGAGAGAAATTGAAAAAGAAAAAGATCAGGCAGCTGAACATCTGAGGTGTCGATAGAGCCCTTTTGTTGCATTTAGGTGGATGACAGTGTCTGGGGGTATAAGCTGAATTTCCCAAAACTTTACAAAAGTAGCTCTTTTTTCACTTAAATAAAGTGTGCCCCTCTCTGCCTATTGAGAGGCAATAGTAAAAGCATGAGGTTTGAAGTTAGAGAAAGCCTGGGTTTTAATCCTTATTTGGGTACTACTTCAACAGCTTTCTGACTTAGAGATTTAACTTCTCTGAGTTTGTTTCTTCAGTTGTAAAATAGGGATAGTACCAGCTGTTTCACCCAGTAATGTTTGAGTATAAATGGGGTCATATTTGTATAGAATTTGATGTATTGTAGGCACTGAATAGGCAGAAGGCAATGGCACCCCACTCCAGTACTCCTCCCTGGAAAATCCCATGGACGGAGGAGCCTGGAAGGCTGCGGTCCAAGGGATCGCTGAGGGTCGGACACGACTGAGTGACTTCACTTTCACTTTTCACTTTCATGCATTGGATGAAGGAAATGGCAACCCACTCCAGTGTTCTTGCCTGGAGAATCCCAGGGACAAGGGAGCCTGGTGGGCTGCCATGTATGGGGTCGCACGGAGTCGGACACGACTGAAGTGACTTAGCAGCAGCAGGCGGCACTGAATAAAGGATTGGTCCTTCCCCTTCCAAAAGTGGAAGATGACTCTCTTTGAAGGCTCAAATTGCTTCTTTTGCTTTCTAGGCTAACCCTGTGATTGATTTATCATTTCAGTCCTGTTGTATTTAAATCGTTGTTCTCTGAATTCTCTAAAAAATGCTTTAATATTATTTTTTAAATTGTAAGGTAAGTGGACAAGGGGATCCTAATTAAATCTACCTCATTCAAAACATAGCAGAAGGATCTGTGTTTTAAATTTTGCTTATTTATTATTATTTGTTTGTGCCAGGTCTTAGTTGGGGTGTGTGGGATCTAGTTGCCCGACCAGGGATCAAACCCCAGGCCCCCTGCATTGGGAGCAGAGAGTCTTATTTAAACACTGGACCACCGGGGAAGTCCCAGATCCATGTTTTAGAAAGGCCTTATATTCACAGGGCACATTTCATTGATATTAAACCTTTCTACTAGGTTCAACGTTTGCAGCCCTGCTTCCTGTGGGAATACAGATTAACAGATTTCGAATCTTAGCTTCTTGTTCTGACCAATTAAAGTTTCTGGAAAGTGGTAGAAAGTACAGCTGAAGGGCCTAACTAGATGGCAGCAGTTAGAGCACACAGAGACATGGGTGAGATGACGTATATAACTTGTGCCACATTTTTAGAAGCTCCTCAGTGGTGTATTCTGGTTTGAAATGTGGCATCTTTGTTCCTGTAGGACATTTGAAGATTTTAAGTACCCAGTTGACCAGCCCAAAAGCTCTAGAAGAGGTGTGTTCAGAGATGGTAGCTCAAAACCAGTGACTGCAAAGTTAATATTAGCAGTAAATGGGAAGGAGTGGAGGTCAGGATACACAGGCAGTGAAACAGTGAACAAATAGGGTGTTGAATGAAGCATTTAGTCTGTTGATGGTAAGGTTAAATTTGCTTTCTACTCCAAGCAATGAAAAATAGGAGTGCAAAGAGCATGGTCATTTACGGTTCTTTTAAGTGTATAACATCTCAGTTTAGGCTTTTTAATAAACAGAGAAGCCTTCAGTTTGGAATTCTGAACTCTGTGAGTCTCAGTAACTTTCCTACATCATAGCTAGATTTATTCTAAACAGTTACTTTTTAAAGTTTGTTAAAGGTTTAGATTTGCAGAATGTGTTTAAAGTATTATATCTTTATATACTAAGGTATATAAAGCTCCGCCACCCTCCTCTGTCCATGGAACTCTCTAGGCAAGAATACTGAAGTGGATTGCCATTTCCTTCTCCAAAGGATCTTCCCGACTCAGGGATCGAACCTGGGTTTCCCACATTTGAGGCAGATTCTTTACCATCTGAGCCACAGGGGAAGCCCGTATATTGAACTAGTGGTTTTTGAAGTGTGAACCTTAGGGCAGCAATATCAGAATGACCTGGTCATGGTTTTAAATGCAGGTTCCTAACACAATCCTAAATGCATTCCCAGACTGGGATTGGGTCCCAGCAGTCTAGTTGAACTAGCCATCAAGATGATTCTGCTGCATATTGAAGTTTGAGAACCCTTATCTTTAAATTACAGAAGATAGGGACTTCTCTGTTGGTCCAGTGGTTAAGACTCCATGTTGCCAGTGCAGAGAGCACAGATTTGACCCCTGCTTGGGGAGCTAAGATCCCACATGCCCCTTGGCATGGCCAAAAAGTTTTTTTAAAATCTGGAAGATAGAAACACTGGAAATGTTGTATAAGGAGAACATTGTGTTAGTTAAAGTGTTCCACTGATTTTAGGGCGTATAAAATTTTTTTTTATTCTCAGTGGACCATAGTATAATATTTTAATTGCTGATATTCATTGCCTCCATACTCTGCCCCCATCTCTGTTAGTACTCCTTTTGTAGCTGTTAACTATTCTTCATCGCCAGCTTCGTATACTGGTACTTCTTGTATATAGACATAGTGGAGATTGGGACCATGTCTGACTGATTGTGTGGTTTCTCCTATACTTTACAGGGCCAAGTGCCTGGCCCTTAGTAAGTTTTCCATGGTGCTTAGTGATCATACCTATACCTGTCCCTTCATGTGCCTCACCATAGGAAGCACTCAAACACTTGGAATCACTGAATGAATGAATGAATGAACTTTTGGGATACTAAGGTTCTAGCTGATGAAACTGTCTTAACCTGTGAATTTAACTTACCTTGGTGCATTTTTTCCTTTAGGACACTGAGTGAATTTGGGCTAGAGAGTGTTAAGTAGATATTAAAACACTTCCTAAGAAATGTGCTTTTAGGACTTCCCTGGTGGTCCAGTGGTGAAGACTCCAGACTTCTGCAGGGGGCAGAAGTAAGATCCTGCATGGCCAAAAGGAAAAGCAGAAAGAAAGAAATGGGCTTTAATTAGCATATTTGCGTATTTTATTTTATTTATTTGGCTGTGCCAGGTCTTAGTTGGGGCATACAGCATCTTTTTAATTGCTATATGCAGGATCTAGTCCCCTGACCAGGGATCACATTCAGGCCCCGCTACACTGGGAGAGAGGCGTCCCAGCCACTGGAACACGAAGGAAGTCCCTGCATGTTACTTTATTCTGTCTTTATAGCAACCTCTTGAAGTAGATAATAACGTCCATTTTACAAATGAGGACATCAAAGTTCAGAACAGTTAAACTTTTCAGAGTTCACACAACTAGTGAGTGGCAGAGTAAAACCGAGGTCTTTCAAACTTTTAAGGACTACTCCTATCCAAAGCACTACTGTTACAAAATTTTAATAGGACTCTCAGTTGTGTAGTTAAATTACCTTTGTCTCTTCATTAAGATACAACTTTGGGGACTTCCTTGGTGGTCTAGTGGTTAAGAATCCACCTGCCAATGCAGGGGACATGGGTTTGATCCCTCTGGGAAAATTCCACTTGCCTCAGGGCAACTAAGCCGGTGCACCACAACTACTGAGCCCGCTCGCCTTGGGGTTGTGCTCCACAGCAAGAGAAGCCACCACAGGGAGAAGCAGAAGCGCTGCGACTGGAGAGTAGCCCCCGCTCACCACAGCTGGAGAAAGCCCAAGTGCAGCAGCAAAGATCCAGTGCAGCCAAAATGAATAAATAGAATAATAATAATAAAGATATGGCTTTGGACTTTTTCTTGATGGAGGTTTTAATTTTTTTCAGTTTAATTATCTCTCTTTCCTCGTCTCGCTCCTGTCTAAAGAACATTGGAATGTCTCTGTAGAGGTTTCAGCTGAAAGTAAAGAGCAAACTGCCCTTACTAGAGGGAGGCTTTGAGACTTCCCTCAAAGTAGTAGTCCAGTGGGTAAGACTCCAGACTTCCAATGCTGGGGATGTGGGTTCAATCCCTGGTCAGGGAACTAAGATCCCACATGTGGCGAAGCAACTAAGCCTGCAAGCCAAAACTAGAGAGTCATGTGCAGTGAAGGATCCCACACGACTCAGAGATCATCCCACATGCCACAACTGAGAGCCAGCATAGCCAAGTAAATAAAAAGAGGCAGGCTTTCGGTTTCCTAGTCAACTTCATCTAGCTTTGGTGCTGTCTCTATTTGAAATTAAGGCACTATTCATCTGAACTGTTCATTAATATTTGGTCTCATTACACTATTCCCTCTTACTGCTTTAAGTAGACTTAGAATTTTGCCTTTATTTAAAAGAACAAAGCTAAATTAAATTTCTGTTTGTCCTATTCAGAAATTGAGAAGATTCAGAAAGGGGATTCAAAAAAGGACGATGAGGAGAATTACTTGGATTTATTTTCTCACAAGAACATGAAGCTGAAGGAGAGGGTTCTGATACCTGTCAAGCAGTATCCCAAGGTAAGGGAAAGAGTGCCTCATTTCTTTGAGTTGTCTTCGTAGTATGAGAGTATGTAGTATGTGGTGTGTCTTGTAGCACAGGCTGTAACAAAAGATTTACAGAGATTGTGGGCTTGGTGAAGGTTCTGTCCCATGCTTGTAGTGACCGTATCCAGCAGGCGAGACACACAGGCCCACAACCAAGAGCATAGCTACAGCCAGGAAGGAAATGCGACCATCTTTTTATTATCAAAAAAGGAATTTCCTTCTCAAGTGTTTGTTTAGCTTCAAGTTTAAAGGAAAAAAATTGAACCCTAATTGTTCTTTGTCAGAAGATTCAGCTGAAGTTTAAATAAAGGAAATACAACACAAATCCTTGTGACACAAAAATAAGTTAATTTTATTTCTTACTCAAAGTTTTTTTGCTCTTGTTTGTTTTTGATTTGGGCTATACTGCTTGTAGTATCTTAGTTCCCTGACCAGGAATGGAACCTGTGACCCTTGCAGTGGAAGCACACAGTTTTAACCAGTGAACCTCAAGGGAATTCCCAAAGTTTCACTTTTAAATAAATGGTTTCTACTCCTCCTCCTTTTTTTTTTTAAAACAACTAGTTTTAGTCAGTCAGACCAGTACTACCAAAGGGTACCATATGTCTGTTCTGTTCTAAAGTAACTGCCTTAAAAATGTTTATGTATGTTAAATTACAAAGAGTTGTGGTGTGATAATTTGGAAAGAGCACCACACTACATCAGGAAATTCAAGTTCTAGACTTGCCACTTTGCAGTTTTGTGCCATGCTATGCTCAGTTGCTCAGTCATGTCCAACTCATTGTGACCCCAGTGACTGTAGCCTGCCAGGCTCCTCTGTCCCTGGGATTTTCCAGGCAAGAATACAGGAATAGGTTGCCGTTTCCTCCTCCAGGGGATCTTCGCAACCTAGAGATCGAACCCGCATCTCCTTCATTGGTAGATGGATTCTTTACCACTGAGCCACCCAGGAAGCCTCTTTTCAGTTGTATAACCTTTGGCTAATCAATTTTATCAGTACCACTTCAGTATATCCTTTAGTAAAATGGGAGTGGTTAGTACTCTACTTCCTTTACAGGATTATTGAAGATAAATAATACATGTAGAAATATTTTATAGGAACATACACATTTAGAAATCTGTCTTTATTTTCTATCAGTTCAATTTTGTGGGAAAGATCCTTGGACCACAAGGAAATACAATCAAAAGACTGCAAGAAGAGACTGGTGCAAAGATTTCTGTGTTGGGAAAGGGCTCAATGAGAGACAAAGCCAAGGTAAGCTCACATTAATGAGACAAGACACCCTAATGCCTTCCAGTAGCCTAGAGTCCAGTATGGATACCTTATGGAAGCTAGTTCTTACATGTGTACTGAAAATGATTCCCTTAAATTCGCATTGGATGTGAGAGATTATAGACCAGTTAATTTACTTTGGCAACCCCAGAAGAACCTTGGTATGCCCCGGTAATTGTTTTTTTTTCTGACTTCACTGTGTAGTAATAGAAATAGCAGTAGCAGCTTTGGCCTTAGTAAGCTTATCTAGGAAAACTTGGAAGGGGAAGCTGAATGTACTGAAACTTACCCAGACTAAAGACACTAAAATGTGAACAGCATTCTGTTTCCAGTTAGTGTGGAAAAGTGTGAGCAGTAGTGTTGTGAGTGCAGGTGAGTTTGAGGATTAGTTGGCTGGTTTGTTTTATAGCCAGCTGGAATGTGAGGCATGCTAAAGGAAGATGTTACAGAAGGAACCATGAGAAATCCTGACAGTAGGATCCAGAGCTTACTTTTCCCCAAGCCATAGCCGTGTATTCTTTATACTCTAAGTGTGGAGAAACTTCCCACCAAAACAAAATAGTCTTAGCTTTCTAGATTCAGCTTTTTAGATGGGATATAACCTACTCCAGCCTAAAAACTTACTCTTTCAGGCCTCCTTGTATGCAGCCTAATTGATGAACGTTTTCTCAGACCCTCTTCTTTTTCCTCCAACATTTCTCACTGGATGAATACAGTTAGGGCTGAAGTATAATACTCTGTTTAATGAGGTGTACATGAGATTTTCTTCTCTCTGTTATGACTTTTTTCCTTCTCTATACAAGCATATTAGAAGAGCTGGTGATTAACAGCTCTACCTGGGGTTTATTAAAAGCAAATGCTTGGCAATTAATGAATGAGTGGATGGATGCTTGGCAAACAGCTGTTATCTGAATGGAGACTGGAATTACGTTTGTTTCTTCTGTGCCTTCTAATACGAGCTCCAATGAACACACCAGCAATTCAGAACAACAGTTAGCTTTTAGCAGCAGACCAATCGTAGGTTTAGCAGACTGTGTAAATTACGATACTCCAGAGTTTCTTTTACTCTTTTCTTATACTTTACTGGGTTTTTTTTTAGGTGTTGGAGTCATTTCTCACTGTCCCTTTGGCCTAATGGTAAAGGTGTCATTTTCTCCGTAGTCCAAGTGATAATGGTGTTTTTGTGCATTTTTCCACAGGAGGAAGAGTTGCGCAAAGGTGGAGACCCCAAATATGCCCACTTGAATATGGATCTGCATGTCTTCATTGAAGTCTTTGGACCCCCATGTGAAGCTTATGCTCTTATGGCCCATGCTATGGAGGAAGTCAAGAAGTTTCTAGTACCAGTAAGGAAATCCATATCCTGTATCATTTGAGCAAGAGAATACTGGGATCTTGTGCTTATTGCTAAGGCACGGGTTCTTAACCAGGGTCTCTGCATAACCTGAAATTGCAACTTCCGCAATTTATGTTCATTTTTCTGAGGTAGTCCATTACTTGTACCTACTTCTCAAACCACTGTGCCCCGAGGCCACTCTACCACTCCTGGTCTAATGTGATTTTAGTTGTATGCCAGTATCTTTTGTCAATATCTTGGATCCACAGTGTGTCTTGGCATTCTAGCATTTGGTTAAAAAGATTTAACAGGGTCTTCAATAAATTATTTTGGTGCTAGTATGGGACCAGGAGGTTATGATAGGAAAATGGTGAAGGCAGTTGTAACCCCCTGTGCTTAAGGGGTTATAGTGTAGACTCCTGAGAGTCTAGATGATGGTAACAGCATCATCTAGTCTGATGATGTGTTATCTGGCCTCCAGTGTAAATGGGTTAAATTCTGACCTGAGTGCATTCAAGAATCTATCCTGGAGGAGTTTACTCAAGTAGAGTTGATTTGAAGGAGGCATGATGGTTGTAGGCGTAACTGTTGATGACATTAAACAGATTGGTGTATAGCTTCTTTCAGAATGTAATTAAGGCCTTGGAAGAGTTGGAACAGACCAGGTTACCTGTCTTCCTTATTACCACCTGATCAGAGGTTATTCATTCTTTGAATAAGTAGGAAATGATGACTTTTTGCCTTTTGACAAGACCTGGTAGTTTTCAGAGTTAACATACTGCTTACTGTTCAATATTTAACAACCAAAGAAGACTCTGGAACCTTAGGAAGCATTTAGAGTACTATTCAACTAGAATTGAGTAAGCATCATAGTTTTCATCAACTGAGAAGAGATGATACATAGTTCTTGGTTTTCTTATACATGTAAAATGAGGGAGTTGGAACTGTCAGAGGATATGAGAATGGGCAGAGCAAAAATTTTTAGGCAGTGTGTCTCTGTAATGCTGAGCTCCAAGGATTCCAGCACTGTCTCAAATATCTATTCTGCTCTGCTTCTAAGTATGTCATCATTAGAATGTTCAACTTGAAACAGCATATTTAAAATATCCTAGAAAAAACTCAGAGCTGGTAAATTTTCCCTTGAGGGGCTTCTTTACTCTTTGAGGTGTGTATTGAAGCATCCTGAGCCATCCGTTTTCTGAAGAACTGCAGAGGAATGCCCATCTTCTCTTTATCATTAATCTCAGCATATAAAAGAGCTACATCTTCAAGACTTCCATGTAAGTGAGTCTTCAAAAAAGAAGCCTACCAAGGAGATCTGGGTTTCCTCAGTGTTGCTATGGCAGCTAGAGAAATCTGAGCAAATGGCCCATCATTGGTCACTTGACTCTCTAATGTTTGAGTCTCAAACAGTGGAAATGTGTAAGGTAGGAAGAGGTGAAGAGTCAGGGCGTGGAGGTGGAGGGAGCATCTCTGTGGCGACCAGAATCTTTTAGAAGCTGTATGCACCTGGGATATATAAAAATGCACTAAGTGTTGAGACTGAATGCTCTCATCGGGAAATACGTGAAAAGATTTACAAATGGCATTTGACTCGGTTCCTCCTCCTTGTGAAGAAAACAAATGAGCCTGTTTTTGCATCCATGACCAGAGTCCTCCGTTTTTCCCTTAGAAACTGGTACAGCAGGAAGAGCACTGGACTGGGGGCTTTATCTGAATCATGTTGGACAAGTTATTATATCACTTTTTGAGCCTCAGTTTCCTTGTTCATCCCAAACATTTGTTAAGTATCTAGTAGGTGCTGAATACTATGCTTGGGTCTGAAGTTACAGAAATGGTTCTTGAAGAGCTTATAACCTAGTGAGAAAGACAGACAGACATTTTTAAATGATGTGGTAAGTGCTTAGAGAAGATTACATTGTGCCATGGGAAAAGAGGAGAGAGTGAGGAGTTGGCATCAAGAGAAAGTTTTTCAAAAGAGGTAAGGTAATACTTTTGATTAAATCTTGTAAGAATTAGAGTCCTTCAGGTGGACAGAAAAAGGCAACAATATACTGATTAATTGATACATTAATGATTCAAAGCCTAGATTTTGGAGATAAGTAATTCTGAATTAACATATAGAATCTGCCACTCACTAGCTCTATGTCCTTATATTGGTTGCTTTATGCTTTCTGAATCTGTTTTCCCAAATGGGAAGATCTGCCTACTTCAGGATTATTTTGAAGATTAAACTGAAAACCCTATGTAAGGCTTATTATATGGTACCCAGCTGTGGAGCTTAATTAATGGTAGTGGCTTTTATTATTCTAGGAAAAGGAAACTGTTTGCAAGAATGGATGTGTATGAGTATGCCATGTTCTGAACTGCAAGTTGTTCAGCATGGCTTGAAAGGAGGTTATACATGGATAGAGGATGGAAGTGATCTGGAGAGCTAGGCAGGGACCACATCATGAAGAACTTCATCTGAACAATGAGGGGCCTACCATCAAGATTTTCCTCAAAGAGGTGACAGGTAGCGTGCCATTTGACTTCAGAGAATAATCTGAGATTTCATCTGGGCTTTCAAAGTTGTTCTTCGCATCCAAGGCTCACGTGGGCTAGATGACTTCTCAGCAGAAGGTAGAGATGTTGCACAATACTCCTTCTCATTATCTTTTATCCACAGGATATGATGGATGATATCTGCCAGGAACAATTTTTAGAGCTTTCCTACTTGAATGGAGTACCAGAGCCCTCCCGTGGACGTGGGGTGCCAGTGCGAGGCCGGGGAGCTGCACCGCCTCCTCCACCTGTTCCCAGGTAAAAATAATAGAGACAGCTAGAAATGGGATGTAAATCTGACTGCTAGTACCATTTCTATCTTCCTGCTGCCCTTATCTCCAGCTTAGAAGGGGTCTCCGGATGTGTATGTTGCATCAAGAGTGGAGTTCTAGAGTGTTCCCTGGTGGTCTAGTGGTTAGAATTTGACACGTTCACTGCCGTGACCCAGGTTCAATCCCTAGTCAGGGAAACTGAGATCCTGCAAGTCATGCGGCACAGCAAAAAAAAAAAGAGTGGAATTTTAGATCTTGGTTACTTTGGCCGTAAGCAGGTGCAGCAGTCCTGCTGAAGCTGTTTTTTTTTGTTGTTGTTGTTGTTTTTAATTTTGAACAGTTTTCAGCATTTTTAAATGGTCTCTGACTTTAGAATTTTACCTTTGCTGACTGACCTTTATGGACTATTCAGACTCTCAAGACAGACTCTCCACTAATAATATATTAACAGGTCCACCATGGGCCTAGGGAACCTTCCAGAATGGGTCCTTTACCTACCTACACATCCCTCTGTGTTTTTGTTTTGTTTTGTTTTGGCTGTGCTGCACAACTTGTGGGATCTTAACTCGAGGACCAGGAATTGAACCCTGGCCACAGCAGTGAGAACACAGCCGTAACCACTGGACCCCCAGGGAAGTCCCCATTCCTCTGTTTTTGATAATAGTCAACTTAAGGCATCATAAAATCTACCTGGCTCCAGAATTTTAAGACAAATCTGAACATGAAAGTAGCCTATTTATTAAAAATATCCATTTAAAATAAACTCTTTTCTGCAGGGGCCGTGGCGTTGGGCCACCTCGGGGGGCTTTAGTGCGTGGTACACCAGTGAGAGGAGCCATTACCAGAGGTGCCACTGTGACTCGAGGAGTGCCACCCCCACCTACTGTGAGGGGTGCTCCAGCACCAAGAGCACGGACAGCAGGCATCCAGAGAATACCTTTGCCTCCACCGCCTGCACCAGAAACATATGAAGAATATGTAAGACGTTTGGACCATGTGCCATTTCTTAATAGCTAACAGATTGTCAAAGGAAGTTGAGTGACAGGGCATTGGCCCTTGATGTAGGTAGCAGGAACTGCCTATAAGGTTTAGAATCTGCCCTCTTCTGTTGCAGTGATTGTTAAACTATGAGAGAAGATTTTTCCATTTTAAGTATAATTTACTGTATACAAATGTAGATGAAACAGGAAATAAGCTGTGCCTTGATATTTAGTGTTTTACTAAGGAGACTCCCCCTACTACTGCTGATAATGCTGATAAACTTCAACTTGAACGTTATTTCCTGCCCAAGCTGAAAGGGTTTTTTTAATTTGATTGATCATTTTCTAAATGTTTCTTTCTTGACTATTCCACAACAGATGTTAATACTTTGGAGGGAAATTCCATGTTCTGTTCATTCATAAGCCCT
Organism: Bos grunniens; assembly: GCF_055505025.1. NCBI lineage: Eukaryota > Metazoa > Chordata > Mammalia > Artiodactyla > Bovidae > Bos > Bos grunniens. The sequence continues at coordinate 15,338,691 of NC_141166.1, forward strand.
CCATATTACCTTACCTACTTTGTGTGATTCTGACTTTTTCTATTTCATTTTGTTTGTAGGGATATGATGATACATATGCAGAACAGAGTTATGAAGGCTACGAAGGCTATTACAGCCAGAGCCAAGGGTGAGTCAGGCAGTGGGAGTGCTGTTTCGTGTCCTTGGGATATAGAGGGAGTTGGAGGAACTAAGAGATTTAGGCAGCACAAATCTAAGGAGCAGATGGCTCACCTTTTCAGGGTGTTGCCTCTGCTTTTGACATCTGTAAGGCACACACTTGGATCTGCAGATTTGGAAAACTGTGTATCTTAAATTATAATGTAGAATCTGGGGTTGGCATATGAAAAATTCCTTAGCTGTGACTATATGGGAACAAAGGGAAAATGCCTTAAAATTGTTTTGATTTGTTACTTTAAACTGTCACAACTACATTAAAGTTGCATAGAAGTCTAAAAGGGTACTAGATTCCCATTACTTAACTCAGGTTCTCTTCTGGTCTTTTTTTAAAAAACATGTTTTTGTGTATGTGTATATATATGTATGTTAACTGTGTTGGGAAAGGCCTCTCATAATTCTGCAGTGGGGACAAGACAGTTCTTTTCATATTTGCTTATTCTCTTCCAGTGAGCCCTGTGAATGTGTGTGTTTACACTGAGCTTTTGGGTTGAGCTTTTTCACTTTAAATTGTATGCTATTCATTTTTCTTTGCTGTAGTTGTCATAATTTTTAAATGAGTATCTAGTATATACATGTTTTGGAAATATTTTACAGTTTGGAGATGAGGGTAGAATGAACTTTCTTTTGTTTGTTTTGCACCCTCAGTAAAATGACTAAAATATGGAAGCATTTGGGAGAAAGGTAAAACTGAATATGGTTGCTGTATAGCTCTAATACTCTATCTTTGGCTTTCAGGGACTCAGAATATTATGACTATGGACATGGGGAGGTTCAAGATTCTTATGAAGCATATGGTATGTCTTTATTTCTGTGGTGGGACAAAATGTGCAAGTAAGTGCCCAGAAGAATGCTGGTGACGGGATTATTGGGGGTCAGGCAGTCATGTACCTAAGGAGAAACCTCATAAAAAGATCAACATGTTGATAGATGTGACACTAGAAATCCTGCTGTTATTTAAATCGGGTGGTGTGTAGTAGAAAGAAAGACTATTGAAATGAGTTAGGTGTACTCTTGGGTGGCTAAGCGGATGTCCTAAACTCGGGCTAAGGTCCAGGTTGGCTGGTTGGAGCAGCAGGCTTTTCGGCTGACGCTGGGAGATGGCTAGACCTAGGTTATGTTGCTGAGCCTTTGCTGCAAGATACCTAGGCCACACTGATGGATAATAAGAATGGAATCATATCCAACTTTTCTGACCCATCTCATTTTTAAAAACAATTTTGGATCTCATTGTAAAGAATCTCAGTGTAGAGGAAATGCTAGCTGAAAGAGACCCAATGACAAGAGCAGTTTGAGGGCAAGAAAGGTGCCTGTTAGATTAGAAACTGGGGACTGGAGCCAGTTCAAGACAGTTCAGCTTCCTTACTGTCTTGGAGACATCTCAACTTAGTCCTTAATCCCAAGAGAGCTGTAGATGCTGGAATGGCAGCAGGACCAAACTGCCTTTCCTGAGGCCTGGTTGAAAACACATTGCTCAGGAGGTATCCTCAAGAGCCAGTTATGGACCTGTGATAATGGGCCCCAGAGGGAGTGCCATGTGGCAGTAGATGTAGAGAGAGCAGCCTTTTAAATATGAGATGTTTCTGGCATACCTGTGGGAAGTCCAGAGACCTTGGCAAGGGACTCAGCAGTTGACAATTTAAGATAGTAGTTGACAATCTCCCTTACACCTAACTGAAAGAGGAAAGAGCTTCTTAGAGCTCCCACAGACAGACTCCTCACCTCCTCAGCATAGTATTTAGCAGCCAGTCAGTTGTCCAGGGGAACAGTTTTTACCAGCTCTAGCTAAATGGTCCTGGACAGTTGCCATCTGTAACACTGCATTGGTCTGCTCATATGCTACTGTTTAGAAGGGTGATATGATTGCCCCAGGGTGTTTCCCATCATCGGTGAGCAGTAAAATGGGACCTCTGTAAGTGTTCACTAAATTACCTTTCTGTTTTGCTAGAAAAAAGACTGCACTGCAACAGGCAGGCTGCTCCTTGTGCTTCTGGTATGATGCTGCCATGGTTAATCTGTTCTGATTTCTGCCTTTATAAACAGAGCTAGAAAAATATACTATCTGATTGGTACAGTAAGAAGTCACTTAGAAAGTGATGGACATGTCTGTTGTACTAGAGGTATAAACAGGCTTAGATAGCAACTTTACATCCATGTAGGGGTTTTAGACCTAGAATGATGGAAGTAGATGTTTGTGAATGCAAGCAGCTAGAGAAATAGCAGGCCTGGGTAAAGTCTGGGGGTGAGCGGAAAGAATAAACTTATAAACGACTCGTGTTCATGAGAGATCAACTCTAAAAGTACATGATTGTTTTTGCTATAGGCTTTTCCCCGTCACAAAGGAAAACCATTTGAGGATAGCAGTCATGTCATGTTGTTTAGCGTCTCTGGACTATTGGCACAAAAATGAGATAATAAATTCTCCTAATGAGTGCTGTAGATACATTTGATTGTATTTCCCACCGCCAGAGCAGTGGGCCAGCTCTGCTGGTGGAGGGTTCTTGAAATGTGATCCTTGCTTGCTCTTCCCAGGGAGCCAGAGGATACTTCTCCACAGGCAAATCTGACTTGCTGTTGCATGGAGAGGGAGCTGCCTCTGTTGCTTTCAATCTGAAAGACTTCCAGTTGTCACCTTACTAGAGGCTCTCTCCTGAACTGCTTTGGAAATAGGAAAGAGCATTGCAGCCCCAGTGAGATTGATTCCTCACTGTCCGAAGCAAGGTGTTGGGTTTATCCAGGTTTGGGGGCTGGAATATAGATCATGCATGTTGCCTATGGACAGCTTCTTTCCTGGACATCACCGCAAGTCCTTTCTGAACTGTTCCTTCTGGCCATCCACTCAGAACTGCCCTATACCTGGGAAGTTGCCTGAGCTGCTTGGCAGGGAGGGCCAAGCAGAGTAAAAAAGTAAACCACAGAGGAGGTGGCAAGACATTGGAAGCAAAGCAGCATGTTTGGTGATCTTTACCAGGTGACCTACACCTGCCCATTCCAAAATGCCATTGGCACATGGTTTATAAACTGTTCTTGCTTTTCCCCACAGGCCAGGATGACTGGAATGGGACCAGGCCGTCGCTGAAGGCCCCTCCAGCTAGGCCGGTGAAGGGAGCGTACAGAGAGCACCCATATGGACGTTATTAAAAACAAACATGAGGGGAAAATATCAGTTATGAGCAAAGTTGTTACTGATTTCTTGTATCTCCCAGGATTCCTGTTGCTTTACCCACAACAGACAAGTAATTGTCTAAGTGTTTTTCTTCGTGGTCCCCTTCTTCTCCCCACCTTACTCCATTCTTAACTCTGCATTCTGGCTTCTGTATGTAGTATTTTAAAATGAGTTAAAATAGATTTAGGAATATCGAATTAATTTTTTAAGTGTGTAGATGCTTTTTTCTTTGTTGTTTAAATATAAACAGAAATGTACCTTTTATAATAAAAAAGAAGTTGAGTAAAAAAAAAAAACACAAACCTGTTAGTTTCAAAAGTGACATTGCTTGCTTAAAGGTTCTGAAGTTAAGGCTTGTTAACTTTCTCTTAGTTTTGATTTGAGGCATCCCGTAAAGTTGTAGTTGCAGAATCCCAAACTAGGCTACATTTCAAAATTCAGGGCTGTTTAAGATTTAAAATCACAAATGTTAACGGCAGTAGGTGCCACCATGAAAAAGTGAGCTCAGATGTCTCTAAAAATGTTTCCTTTATATAAAAAAACACATGGCGGTTGAATCTTAAGGTTAAATTTTAATATGAAAGATCCTAATGAATTAAATAGTTGATGCAATTTTTAACGTTAATTGATTTAAAAACAAAACAAAATTAGGTTCGTAAAACTGAATTTTTCATTACGTGGGTTTTGAAATCTAGCCCCAGACATACAGTGTTGAGAGATACTTAGCGGGAAGTAAGTTTCTAAAGAGGTTGATTTGGGGAGAGGGGCTGGCCACTTGAATTTGATGGAGAGCTTTTTAATCATGAACAACCTTTCAGTAATAGTTCTAATAATTAACATTTCAGTATTTCAAAAGACAAAGTATTTTGTCCATCTGAGATCCTACACTCCATGAAAAACTCACTTGGACACTGGGGCCAAAAGCTGATGATATCCTTAAGTTGACGGTTATCAATATTGAGCTGTTCCCAAGGAAGTTAGTCAAGTATGTCTCAACACTAGCATGATATAAAAAGGGACACTGCAGCTGAATGAAAAAGGAATCAAAATCCACTTTGTACATAAGTTAAAGTCCTAATTGGATTTGTACCGTCCTCCCATTTTGTTCTTGGAAGATTAAATGCTACATGTGTAAGTCTGCCTAAATAGGTAGCTTAAACTTATGTCAAAATGTCTGCAGCAGTTTGTCAATAAAGTTTAGTCCTTTTTTAATCAAAGTAAATGTGATGAATTGTCATTTTTTTGGGTGGACAATAAAATAGTTTTCTCTTTCAAATAAACTTAAATTAACTCTAAAGTTAATGGGCTTGTTAAAAGTTGGAGACATTCTTAAAAGTGGTTGGGGGGGATTTTATTTTAAGTTTACCAAAAAAAAAAAGTTTATGAGTTGTTAAGTTTTAGTTTAAAAATAACCAAAGCTTTTTCACCCCCTGGAAGTTGTTAAAAGAAGTTTTATCCAGTCCTTATCACAAGCTCTGATTTCTGGAGAGAAGAATCAAACTAAGCTAAAACTTGGATTGGTTTCCATACCTAGGCCTCAGTATTTAAAGTTCCAGTCACTCTAGTTGCACCTTTTGTAGAGCCCCTAGGTGGCCCTAAGTGTGACACCAAATCATCTCTGTGAGCTTGGAAAGGGATAGCACTTGTCTGTAGATGATGACAATTCAGCAAACCCTGGGTGCTCTTAAGGGTTTTCCCTTCCAATCCCAGAAATGCTGTTAATCAAAGAACTGGGCTGGGGCAGGATCTGGTGTGAAGCCTGGCTCTGTACCTTCTGAGACCAAGAGAGGAAGTGATGGAATTGGTTGACCCTGTTTCTACTCCTCCACATTAATTATTAGGATTCTCATGCCTTCCCTAAGGGAGCACTCTAAACTGCTCGGGGGTGAAAAATCCTCTTGTATGAAGTGCCAAGCTGCCTGCAGCAGTGCATGATGGACATTTTTTTTTCTTTTTAAAACACACCAACAAAAAAAATGTATTTGTAGATTGTGATAAAGTGTAAATAACTGAATTTTCAACCATGGTTTGAAGTCAGCTTTCAGGGCATTATGTCTTGTTTTGATGAAAAGAGATCACTCTATACCCCCCTTTTTAAAGGAAAATTATCGCAAGAGAATCAGGATGTGTAAAGCTAACATGCATCGCAAAAAACCAAAGGTAACCTAAATGTCTGATTTTAATAGCACATATTTCTCTTTTACATAAACTGTGACAGCAACTTGCATAAACAATTCTTTAGCTGTTAATTTTAATGTTAAAACTTTGCAAAACTTGTTTAATAAAAATAGCTGTAAAAAGAAGAACCATATGCTGCCGCATAAATTAGCCATAACTCTTAATAATCCTGCCCATCACAAGTGAACTGTAATGTAACCTGGGCACAAAGTCTGACATCTTAAATGACACATTGTAAAATTTCAATGACTGTAGTTTAGATCTGCTGCTCCCCAAAGTAAAGCTTTCTGCTCAGCTATTTTAAAATGTACAAGGATTATCCCCTATTAGGTCCCCGTATTGATATTCACAATGAAATGTTACTTAAAATTTCTTTAAAGTTGCATGTTTCTCTCCTGTAATGTGTAAACTGCATGCAGGATCTCTATCTTTTATTTTGTATGTCTTTAAAACTTCCTCTTCAAAATACTGATCTCTTACTTCTCCATTTTCAGGTGGTTGAAAAGTCCTGAGGCATTTCCTGGAATAGAATGGGTAGTGAAGACCCTTGTCAGGTATGTTAAGGTGGTTTTCTGTTAAGGATATTGGACTTTTATCCTAACTGTAAAATGGTTGTGCCAGGTGGTTTATGCATATTATAGTACATTTCAGTACCTAATATATATACAGTGATAGGAAACATATTACTTCCCAAAGCTACTTATTTCATTTAAGATAGTTCCACGTATTAGAAGTTTTCTTTCATTTTGAATGAGTCGCTCTAGTGACTTAAAATGATTCTGCTTTAGACCACTGCAGGAATATCCTATCATGTATTTGAAGATCATTTATGTTTCTTTCCCAGCTTTAAAAGTTACTTGTTAGACTTGTTAGATCTGATTTTCAAGAAAAGCTAGAAATTTGGATTTTATATACTGCCAGTTGTTTACCGTCTGCTTAGATCTGTGTCAACCTTGTAAAACATCTGTGCAACCCAAATGCTGCCATCACTTGCCAGTTTGCAGCTTCTGCAGATAGGTTAGCTCCTATTAATACAAACTAAAAGACATGTTAGGATTATTGAGATATAATTCATATACCATACTATTCACTTGCTCAGTGTACAGTTCAGTGGTTTTCATTATATACAAAGTTCTACAGTCATCACCACAATCAATTTTAGAAAGTTTTTATCACCTCAAAAAGAAATACCATGTCCTTTAAGCCATTTCCCACAGTCCTCTTATCCTTTCTAGGTCTAAGCAGCCATTAATTACTTTCTGTCTCTATCAACTTGCTTATTCTGGACACTTCATAAAGTGGAATTATACAATATATAATCTTTTATGACTGGCTTCTTCCACTTGAGAATGTTTTCAAGCCATATCCATGTTGCATCATGTTGTCAATACTTCCCCTTTTTTGTCAAACACTGTTTTATTATTTGCATGTACTACATTTTATTTACTGCTTTGGCCAATATGAATAATGCTGTGAACATTCATGTACAGAGTTTGTGTGGACATATGTTTTTTGTGGGGTTTTTGGACATGTTTTTAATTTGGGGGATATATATCTTAGGAGAGGAATTGGTAGGTCATGTGGTAACTCTGTGTTTAATTTCAAAGGTCTGCCAAATTTTTTACACAGAAACTAAACCATTCCTACCAGCAATGAGGTTTCTAATTTCTCCACATCCTTACCAACACTTACTATTTTTTTTTTTTGTTTATTATAGCTATCCTATACTATGTGATGTGAATTGGTATCTCATTGTGGTTTTGATTTGCATTTCTCTAATGACCAGTGTTGAGCATCTTTTCATGTACTTACCACCATTTGTCTTATCATCTTTAGAGAAATGTTTAACTCTTTTGTCAATTTTTAAATTGGACTATTTGTCTTTTTATTATTGAATTGTAATTTCTTTATATATTTTGATGCTGGACCCTTATCAGATATATGATTTGCAAGTATTTTCTCCCATTCTAGGAACTGTCTTTTTATTTTCTTTGAAACATGCAACAGTTTTTCATTTGATGAAGTTCAGTTTGTCTGTTGTTTTCTTTTGCTGCTTATGCTTTTTGTTGTCATAGGTAAGAAGCCATTGTCTCTTTAAAGGACCTAAAGATTTATATCTTTTTCCTTCCAAGAGTGTTATAGTTTTAATTCTGACATTTAGATCTTTGATCTATTTTGCTTTAATTTTTGTATATGAAGGGGGAATTTCATTTTCTTTTGCATGTGGATATCCAGTTGTCTCAGCACTATTTATTGAAAAGACTTTTCCTTCCCCTTTAAAGACCGTGGCATCCTTGTTGAAAATCAGTTGACCATAGAGGTATAAATCTATCCCCTTTGAAGTTGGTATTACTTAAACTGATTAATACAATTTGGGGCATACAGCAGCTACTCAATAGCTGATTAGACTATTTTGGCATCATTAAGAGCTCGTCACTGGTGGGTCTGGCATTTGATCCCAGGTATGGATGACTCCAAGTCATGCCTGTAACACTGCAGGCTGCTAACGTGGAAATGAGGCTGTTGTAGCTACCATGCCTGGCTGTATGTACTTCTCCAGAGGCTCAGAGGCTGAGCGCCTACATGCCCTTCCCCCACCATCAACCTCCTTTGCTCCTCTCCCCATCTCCTTCCAGGGTTTCCAGGGTACTCATCAGTGACACTTGCTGCTAAAGAAACTCTCTCACCCTTCCTTATCTAGGGATATGGCAGCATTCAAATAGCCTTAGGGTTTGTCCATCTTGCTCTCTCTCCCACCACTTGCCACCTCCTGTCTCAGACTAAAAATGTAGGTGGAGATAGGTTAGCAACCACTAGGGCTTTCTGGCCACCAAGAGTGAAACAGACTCGGACCGTGTTTTATTTCAGGAACAGCAACCTGAGAGTTAGGGCCTGTAAGGCTTCTTGCCTGCATGTACAGAATGCTCCTGAACCAAGTGAACTAGGAGGATAAGGGTGGTGCTGGTGGGTATTTTGCTCAGTTGTTTGAACCTTAAGTAATCCCTTCCTGACCTCAAACCCTGAAGCTGTATTGTCACCCAAAGATCATTTGAGTTAGAATACATCAGGCAGCACGCGGACTCCCTCTTGATATGTTCTCGTGCTTTGCATGAGTCTGTACAGGCGACTGTTTGCCAGCAGAGTTACTATTAACTTTAATATACATTTTAACTTATTTTATTACTTGTTTATTCCCATTATTGACCTTGACCCCATTTTTAAAAATCATTTATTTATTTATGGCTAAGCTGGGTCTTTTGTTGCTGCACATGGGCTTTCTCTAGTTGCAGCGAGCGGGGGCTACTCTAGTTGCAGTGCATGGGCTTCCCCTTGCAGTGACTTCTCTGGTTGTGGAGCACAGGCTTTAGCACACAAGCTTTGGTGGTTGTGTGTGGGCTCAGTAGTTGCGGCTCACGGGCTCTGGAGCACAGGCTCAGTCGTTGTGGTGTACGGGCTTAGTTGCCCTGTGGCGTATGGGATCTTCCTTGACCAGGGATCGAGCCCATGTTCCCTGCATTGGCAGGCGGATTCTTATCTGCTGCATCACCACGGATAGCTCCATTGCCCCCCCCCGCCTTTTTTTTAGAGAAAGTGACATAGAGGAAATAGGCAGCTTTGCCAAGCTAAGAGAGAAAAAAAGTTAATTTGACTATCTACTGTATGTTTTTGTAAATGAGGCAGCTGTTACTAGGGGAGGTGAAGTAATTTACCACAGTTGCATAACAAGTCATGGAGGAGGTGCCCATTAGCATTTTGTACACCAAAACCCATTCTCGATGCCAAAAGCATGCTGCTGCTTTAAGATAAACACCATATTTCATTGACACTGAGGGCATGTGTTATGAGATGCATCATGAAATAGTGCACAGAAAGAAAAAATACTGTCAGTTAAACTGACAAAGTGGTTTGTTTTCATGAGTGTTAAAATGAGTCCTGATTTCAGAAATGATAAAATCGGAGAAAAAAGGTCACTTAGCTACAATTGCATTTTTGTCAATTCTAACATTCTTTACTATATGCCATTCGCTATCTTCTCCACCTGTGAAGTAACTATTTTATCCCATTTTTACACAGTTTAACACACATTTTTATGTAATGGTAACTAGCTTTGGAACCTTTGGTGGGTTATCCTCTCCAAGGCTCAGTTTTTGTTTCATTTTTAATATTTATTTATTTGACTGTGCTGGGTCTTGGTTGCAGCATGCGGGCTCTTCGATCTGTGTTGCGGTATACAGATCTTTAGTTGGCAGCATGCAAGATCTAGTTCCCTGACTAGGGATCGAACCCAGGCTATCTGCATTGGGAGCACAGAGACATAGTCAGTGGACCACCAGGGACGTCCCAAGTCTCGGTTTCATCATCTGTAAAATGGGAGGATAATATTTATTTTACAGTTATATGTTTAAATTTTAATACTTACTTTACATTGTTGTGAAGGTTGGGTGAGTTAATGTGTATAAAACATTCAACAGGACATGTGCTAAGCACCTATATAAACAGAGGCTGGGAGAGTAGGTTAGTGCTGATTTTGAAAAGCTAAATTTTAGTCAAGGAATTTGGACATTGTCCTGAAGTTTAGGGAGGTATTTTAAGGCCTTAACCAGGAAAGTGACTTGAGCACACTTGTGTTTGCCCTCACGCTGGTGAGCTGGGGAAGTAAAGGAAACAGACGGTAAATACCTTCCATATATGCATCACTCCTTTGTGGGAGAGCAAAGGAAGTATTCTCCCCTCCTCATGCCTGGCTTCTGCTCCCTCTTACCTAAAAGCCTTTTTCAGAAAGAACAGCCATCTCTCCTCTCAGATGTTAGGGCTGTTTGAGGCGGGGATGTTAGGCCTTCACCGTACGTTGAGGGCATCATGCTATGTACTGTCCTTTTCACCCACCCTGTGAATTAGAGACCAAAACTCTGTGAGTCTCCACTGATGAAAACCACACTCTTAAGGAATTACTAAGCAAGGCTTTGCTTAACCACTTTCAAGTCTTGAATGAATGAAGTCTCTGCCACCATTTCTGAGCTAACTGTCCAGGGAGTATCATACTGCAGCATCTAGGGCAATTCTTACAACCTGTGAAGTGAGTTTTCCTGGGAAACTGACATGCACTTGTTAGGATGACCACAGGGCCCATGAGCTGGAGTTCAGACCCAAGTCTCTCTGTTCCTGGTCTTTCCTCTGTATCTACAGTGGCCACCAAAAGATTTGCTTACACTGGAAGTGGTTCCCAGCTTTGATACACGAGATGGGTGGTACCCCTAGCTTGATTTCCGGATTCCTAAAATTAAAAAAATTAGATCCTTCTTTGCCCTCCCTTTTTCTCTCTGGACCCTCATGTACCTCTTGCTCTTTGGATTGTTATTGCATGTTTAAAGCTAACAGGCATCCAGTGAGTATTTAATAGCCTTGAGCAGACAGGCTGCATACAGCTGTGTGAGGCTGCAGCCGTTGGGAGGAAGCCAGTGCACTGCCTTACTCGCATCCTTTTGTTCCCTGTCTTTACCCTTGTAGGCCCCTTGGGAGCAAAGACCTATGGTGGGCACTGCACCCTAGTCCTGTTGTGGCCTGATGGCTCCCAGTGAGGCTGCATTCAAGCAGTAGACCAAACTCATTTGTTTGGTAATGAGGAGCAGATACATTCACTGACCTCTAAAATCAATTTTCTACCCCTCCGGCTGTATGTCTTCTCAGTAGCCTGCTATGGCTCTGGGGCTGAGGATGTGTTCTTTTCCAGTGTTCTGCCAACTGTAGCTCTCTTTTTAAAAGGAAGGAACTTTGTATCTGGAAGAGATTTGAATTTCATAACCATGCTGCTGGAGGTCAGCTCCTTGACATTCCTTGACTACAAATCCAGCAGCTTCTCAGCAGTAGGTGCACTTCTCACCCCCAACCTAAGCTGTGCTGGTTGTCTTTAGCTACATCTCAGGAAGGAATGAGCAGGTTGGAATTTTCGTACAGGCACACAAGCTATCACAGTGCTTTTTCCCCACCTAGACCAGGGGAGCTTTTTGCTTCAAAGAGGCCTTGTCATTTCCCAGTCAAATTGGGAGAGGTTGTGGGGACTCCTGAAGAAAGACAGCCCATTTGAGGTGTTTCCAGACAGAGTCCAGCGAGGCTGTCAGCCCAGATTAATCACCAAAGTAGAACACGTTGCTGGAAATTTGGGTACTGTTTATGCTCTTAATACTACATTAAGATGCCTGCATTAGCTCTGGAGCCCACATTGGACCACCTCAGGGTAGCCAGTCTCCTCAGCAGGTACGTAAAGCATTTGAGCCAGAAGATGGAGATACAGAGCTAATTCTTCTTGCTGTCTTTGGGCTCCTTCAGCCTTCATGATTCCTACTTACAGCCTCGCTTTAGGTACAAAATGAGTGCTCCCAATATCTCAGGCTCTCTGGGGTTGGAATATAGGAAGCAAACTCTGCATCTGCCTTTGAAAAAGAGAAATACCTGGTGTTCGGATAACGATTCTTCATAAGCTTCTCTCAGAGATGAGTATAAATGACTCCTCTCAATCTTATTTTTTTAACACATTCACTATTATAAACTGGAACACCTACTATGTGCTAGACACTGGAGAGTCAGTGGTAAGTAAGTAACATAAAACTAGTCCCTGACCTCGTGAAGCTTGTAGTGTATCCAGGGACACAGACACTAAACGTGTTAATCTCTTAAATAGCATAAATCATCTATGTTGTGATAGGTGCTATGAAAGAAAAGAATGGGTACTGTGAGGACTTAAATAGGGGCTAACCAACTCTGAGATTTTCCTTGAGGAAATAATGTTTGAGCTGACATCTAGAGTCAGAGTTAACTAGACAGAGAGTTTGGGAGATGATCTAGGGAAAGGACATGAAACACATTCTAGGCAGAGGGTAGGGCTGAGGCAGCTTCAGGGTGAGGTAGAAATCTGGGCCTTATGCTGTGCTCATCACTGAAGACTGTTGAATTCAGAAGTCTGAGGTAAGAAGCACAGTTAGATTTCTCCTTTTTAAACTTCATTTGCTCCTGAGTGGAGAATGGGTTATGGAGACCTACAAGGAAAGAATTGAGGAAGACCTGCGCTAGGGTGACATCAGTGAAAGTGTCGAAAAATGAATGGATTCAAGGACTTTTAAGAGAGAGAATGAACATAATTTGATGATTGATTAGGTGTGGGAGAAGAGGGCCCTAAGTTACTGGCTTGAACAAGTAGGGGATGGTAGTACCATTTCTGTTTTTTAAGATGAGGAGCACAGTTACATTCTTTGGCATGAGATTAGGGCCCTGGCCTGTGCCCCAGGCTTAGGGTGTCTCTCCTATCCAATTCTCAGTGGATAACGCTGAGAATCAGGGGCTGGTAAGAACCAGAAAAAGTGGACCCTTGAGCCTAGGATTGAGGTACTACTAATAGCTATGAGAAGATGCCCGTTCGCTTCCAAAGGATTTAAAACTTTTTGTTACAATCTTTATCTTTTTCACATCTCTGAGAGAGTAGAAATTATTTTCTTCTTTATATGGCTAGAGGTTCCAATGCTTGTGTAGTTAATGGCCCCGAAGGTCTAGTTGCGTCTGTCCCAGATCATTCAGCTCAGGCATGGCCAAGGATGGGATGTGTGAGGCTCAATTTTCATTGCTGACTGACAGCAAAAAGAGAGCTCATAGACTGTGGACTTCTTTTTCTACCCATCTGTGTACCTAAAACCTTGTCTAGGATGCAGTAAACTGGGGTTGTGCTGTAGGGTGGGGAGATTGTAAGGGAGGCAGAGTGGTCAGATGGGAGCTTGGGAATCCCCCCAGTATGGCAGCTTCATGCTTCATAATTTTTTTGCCTATGTCTTTGCAGCAATCAGAGGACTCCGGAAACCAGGAGAGCTGTCTACTGTGTCAAGGCTGGCCTGAGGGCATTTGCTGAGCACAGAGAAACCCAGGAGAGGAGATCAACAGTCTGTTCCCACCTACCTCTTGATCTGTCTGATTTACCCACAGAAAGCCAGCTAGAGTCCCCTAAGAGTCTCTAGGCCCAGAATGGAGTCCTTAGGGCAACAGGGGATTGTGATGCTAACAATTAAACCTGCTCAGGACCTGAAAGATTGAAGGGGACTAACAGTATCCTCAGCATGGCCTCCTAGATGTGAATAAACTGGCAACTCCAATTGTGTCATTCCCAGTTTGCCTGCTTCCCTTTAGTCTCCAGCAGAACTGGCTGGAGCCCCCTACCACCGCCTCCTGTTTCCCATCCTGCCACATGTGTGTTGCTGGTGCCAGCCTTGGGCACTTGCAGAGGTCTCCTAGAGAGTGGCTGGTCACTACCTCTGTAACAGGCTGAGAAAAGCCATGTAAGAAGGTTCATGTACTTTAAAAGGTAGGTTCTTTAGCCTCAGAGCCTGTTGTTTTTCTCTGTTGATTAGTTAAGTCCAAAAATCTCTTGAAGGATAGGGTAGGGCTTTTCCCACTTAACCTCTGGACTATATCCCTTCCCCAGCAAATACCTGGCACTGAGGAGCTCAATAAAGGTTCAGTCAAGTGATGATGAATCCCACTCTGGTGGCTTTCATCAGCTTTGAGAGAGAGCCAAAGGAGGTGTCCTGTCTTAACTCCCACTCTCCTTCCAGCTATATTGGGCTAGCTATTTATCCTAATGTTTTCTCTTAAAGGATGGGAAAGTCAGCCTTTGCTACACTTCTGGTTTCCTGTGCCAGTGCCATAGGCCCGTAGGCTGATTTTACAGAGGGCATCTTGAGAGGTTAAAGTGGAAACATCCCACGGTCCACCAACAGAAGAAGGTGGTGGTGCTCAATCGTGTCCAACTCTTTGCAACCCTATGGACTGGAGCCCACCAGGCTCCTCTGTCCGTGGGATTCTCCAGGCAAGAATACTGGAGTGGGTTGCCATTTCCTACTCCAGGGGATCTTCCCAACCCAGGGATCGAACCCCTGTCTCATGTCTTCATTGACAGGTGGGTTCTTTACCACTAGTGCCTCCTGGGAACCCCATTTAAACAATGCTACTTCACTTAATCCTCCAATCCACTATACTCATTTTTAGGGATGAGAAAACAGGCTCAAAGAGGATAAATACCTTGCCTAAGGTTAAAAAACATGCTATCAGACTTCACAGTCCCTGCTTTTGACCTTTTGTAACTCTTAGAGCTAGAAGTACTTTGAAACAGTAAAACATTGTGTTTGAGAGGTTTATTTAGGGTGACAAGCCATCCTTGTTTACCCAAGACAAGATTCCTGGGATGTTGAACTTTCAGTCCTAAAACCAGCAAAGTCCCAGGCAAACTGAGATGAGTTTGTCAATCTATGTTTGCACCAAGACCTTCAATCCAGGGTTGACTGCTCCGGCTTCATTTTCCCTGATTTCTTGGTCTCCTAGGCCTCATCTGTGGCCAGTTTCTTCGTCTAGCATTTGAGGACCTGCCTCAGTCCAGTAGGCAGAGGAGAAATCTGGAGCAGAAGGGTTCAGGAATCAGATGGTATCTTCATCATGGAAATTGGAGGTGCAGAGCCTGGGTCACTACTTGAGAAGCCAATGCTAGAATCTAGGCGGCCCTGCCTACCTTCCAACCTCAGATACAGGATATGTACTTAGAAACCATGGATTTACAGGGCCAAAGCCAGACAAGATCTAGATTCAAACCCCAGCTCCTCACTTAACTCTATTTTTCTGGGTCTGTTCACTCCATAAAAGTAGGATAAAAATCCCAATCCATTGAATGGGACCTGAAAAGCAACTGAAATGTGTGTGAAATACATCCCACAGGTCTATGCATAATACTGTTCCACACTCAAGTGTCCTTCCTCCCGCTTTCCTGGCTTGTGTTTCTTACCCATTCCTGTCACCTGTCATGTCTGTCACATGCTCCCTTTTCCCATTACCACTTGCCGCCCTAGGGATTTTCCTCAGGGAGCCCTGACCTAGTGGGCTTGGCCTACCCACCCAGCTGCCCTGCATGTCAGTCACCTCCCCTTTGAGCAGAGAAGGAATGACATCAGCTTTTCCCCCTCTCTCCCCAGCTGAAGCCTCTGGACTGTTTTGAGCCATAAATATTTTAGCTGGGCCTTTCTCTGGCTGTTGCCAGGGTGATGGAGTCTCAGGGGACTGGGGTAGGAGTGTGGGGGCGGGGCTCCGCAGCCTGGCCTAGCTGGAGAGCGAGCGGCCTCGGAGGGGCGGGTACAGGCCTGGCCAAGAGCCAGCGCTCGCTGCAGTAGTTCTGAAGGCTGTTACTGTGCCTGCCTTCCCTCTCCCAGGCCCCTGAGAGCGGCTCCTGCTGTTTTCCAGGCCCAGTTCTGCCCTTGAGCACTGCTTGATCTTGGGTGGATTGCTGTATATCTCTGGGCCTTCATTTCAACAACAGAAAAGTCCATTTCACCAGTAAGTGGAGAAGATAAGGTTTTGTAAAAATCCTAAGAAACACATTTGGTTAGTTGCAATTGGAGAAGCCTAGGGCCCACAGCCCTATGCGATAGACCTACAGGCTGGGGTCCCAGGGCAATGTGGATGCCACTCTAGATAGAGGCTGAGTGTTAGACACGGCATGGCCTCCCATTCTCCCCCATGCCCCTCATTCCTCATGCTTTATCCCCAGCTCCTTTTCTAAGGTGCCCAGGCCTAGCTAGACAACCTGGACTGGCATGAGAGATTCTAAGGAATTTGGTACTTATGAACAGAATTAATGAAAGAAAGCCTCTTTTGATTGAAATACAGAAACTGGATCTGGCCCTCACTCTTCTAGTCCCCGCCCGCCCCGCCTCGGACCCCATCCTAAAGATCTAAATCAGAAGAGTTGCAAAGCTGTAACTCTCAGCAGCATGCCCCATCCCCTTTGGGATGGCTCTAAGAAACAAAAGAGCCAGAGAGAGGAGTGCCTGGCTCCATGCCCTATCCCTACCATAGAGAAGCTCTGGATTGGGTCCAGAATTCCACATCCCCTGCCCAGCCCTGCCCACCAGTTTTTGTGTGGGGTTGGAAGCTCTGATTCCTTTGTATTGAGCTCCCTCTGGTGATTGAGATGTGCATTGCGTGAAAATAAGATCTCAGACTAAATCGCAGGCCACCCTGAAAGGTAAGATGATTTGCTCTTCCTAAAGTTCTCCTTGACCCCAGCTCCTAGTGACAGCCATTCCATTTCCTATGTAGGACAACCCTCCTATATGTTTAGTTCTCTGTCATTAATCCTCACAATGATGTGGGAATTACTCTAATTTTACAGATGAAACAGACTTTAGTTAAGTCACTCAGTCGTGTCCGACTCTTTGTGACCCCATGAATCGCAGCACGCCAGGCCTCCCTGTCCATCACCAGCTCCCGGAGTTCACTGAGACTCACGTCCATCGAGTCAGTGATGCCATCCACCCATCTCATCCTCTGTCGTCCCCTTCTCCTCCTGCCCCCAATCCCTCCCAGCATCAGAGTCTTTTCCAATGAGTCAACTCTTCACATGAGGTGGCCAAAGTACTGGAGTTTCAGCTTTAGCATCATTCCTTCCAAAGAAATCCCAGGGCTGATCTCCTTCAGAATGGACTGGTTGGATCTCCTTGCAGTCTAAGGGGCTCTCAAGAGTCTTCTCCAACACCACAGTTCAAAAGCATCAATTCTTCGGTGCTCAGCCTTCTTCACAGTCCAACTCTCACATCCATACATGACCACTGGAAAAACCATAGCCTTGACTAGATGAACATTTGTTGGCAAAGTAATGTCTCTGCTTTTCAATATGCTATCTAGGTTGGTCATAACTTTCCTTCCAAGGAGTAAGTGTCTTTTAATTTCATGGCTGCAGTCACCATCTGCAGTGATTTTGGAGCCCCAAAAAATAAAGTCTGACACTGTTTCCACTGTTTCCCCATCTATTTGCCATGAAGTGATGGGACCAGATGCCATGATCTTCGTTTTCTGAATGTTGAGCTTTAAGCCAACTTTTTCACTCTCCACTTTCACTTTCATCAAGAGGCTTTTTAGTTCCTCTTCACTTTCTGCCATAAGGGTGGTGTTATCTGCATATCTGAGGTTATTGATATTTCTCCGGGCAATCTTGATTCCAGCTTGTGTTTCTTCCAGTCCAGCATTTCTTATGATGTACTCTGCATATAAGTTAAATAAACAGGGTGACAATATACAGCCTTGACATACTCCTTTTCCTATTTGGAACCAGTCTGTTGTTCCATGTCCAGTTCTAACTGTTGCTTCCTGACCTGCATATAGGTTTCTCAAAGGCAGGTCAGGTGGTCTGGTATTCCCATCTCTTTCAGAATTTTCCGCAGTTTATTGTGATCTACACAGTCAAAGGCTTTGGCATAGTCAATAAAGCAGAAATAGATGTTTTTTTGGAACTCTTGCTTTTTCCATGATCCAGCGGATGTTGGAAATTTGATCTCTGGTTCCTCTGCCTTTTCTAAACCAGCTTGAATATCAGGAAGTTCACGGTTCACATATTGCTGAAGCCTGGCTTGGAGAATTTTGAGCATTACTTTACTAGCATGTGAGATGAGTGCAACTGTGTGGTAGTTTGAGCATTCTTTGGCATTGCCTTTCTTTGGGATTGGAATGAAAACTGACCTTTTCCAGTCCTGTGGCCACTGCTGAGTTTTCCAAATTTGCTGGCATATTGAGTGCAGCACTTTCACAGCATCTTTCAGGATTTGGAATAGCTCAACTGGAATTCCATCACCTCCACTAGCTTTGTTTGTAGTGATGCTTTCCAACACCCACTTGACTTCACATTCCAGGATGTCTGGCTCTAGGTCAGTGATCACACCATCGTGATTATCTGGGTCGTGAAGATCTTTTTTTATACAGTTCTGTGTATTCTTGCCACCTCTTCTTAATATCTTCTGCTTCTGTTAGGTCCATACCATTTCTGTCCTTTATTGTGCCCATCTTTGCATGAAATGTTCCCTTGGTATCTCTAATTTTCTTGAAGAGATCTCTAGTCTTTCCCATTCTGTTGTTTTCCTCCATTTCTTTGCATTGATCACTGAAGAAGGCTTTCTTATCTCTTCTTGCTATTCTTTGGAACTCCGCATTCAGATGCTTATATCTTTCCTTTTCTCCTTTGCTTTTTGCTTCTCTTCTTTTCACAGCTATTTGTAAGGCCTCCCCAGACAGCCATTTTACTTTTTTGCATTTCTTTTCCACGGGGATGGTCTTGATCCCTGTCTCCTGTACAATGTCACGAACCTCATTCCATAGTTCATCAGGCACTCTATCTATCAGATCTAGGCCCTTAAATCTATTTCTCACTTCCACTGTATAATCATAACGGATTTGATTTAGGTCATACGTGTATGGTCTAGTGGTTTTCCCTACTTTCTTCAATTTAAGTCTGAATTTGGCAATAAGGAGACTTAGGTGAAATCAAATCTAAACACCACTGTATGTAGCATGTGGCATTCAAGACCCTCAAGTGGTATGAACTTAACCTATCGCTTACCTCTGGATCTTCGCTCATGCTGTTTTCTCTGTTGCCATCTCCCCATCCTTCCAGTATGTTACATACCAAATTCATCTATATTGGGAAAACTAACAAAATACAACATTTTCTCAAGCTTGCACATGCTGTGTCTCTAGTAAGATATAAGACATGAAGAGAACAAATGTCTGAGAACAAGTGGGTAAGTGTCTCTGAGATGTGGAAGGTTAGATGGGGAGATTAACGTATATGTGGAAGTCAGAATAACCCAGGAAATTAAAAGAACATGAAGACATCTGGATTCTCTTGTAAAAAAAAAAAAAATTAAGTATTAAGTATTCTTGCTGTCAAAAAGGACAAATCTAGGAAACTGAGGCAGAAATTTAGGTGACATTTCTTCAAAAGTCATCAATCTTAAATTCACATTAGTTTTCTTGTTACTTCATAATATATCCATGTTTTAATAATAGGTAATACTTAAATAGCATTTACTATACACCAGGTATGTTTTAAGTACTTTACACTGTCTAACTTGATCTTCATCATAATCTCCTAAGATAGGTACTAATATTTTTTCAATTGAAATGTAGTTGCTTTGTGATAATATATTCAAGTGTACAGCATAGTGATTCAACATTTTTCTGTTATACTCCATTTAAAGTTATTATAAGCAGAGACTTCCCTGGTGGTCCAGTGGTTGAGAATCTGCCTTCCAATGCAGGGGATGTGGATTCTATCCCTGGTCAGGGAACTAAGATCCCATTGAGCCTGTGCTGCAACTGCTGAGCCAACACACTCCAGAGCTCATGCTCCACAACAAGAGAAGTCCACACGCTGCAACCAAGACCCAGCGTGCCCCCAGAGTTATCAATACTGGCTATATTCTCTGTTCTATACAGTGCATCCTTATAGCTTATTTCTTTTATACATAGCAGTTTGTACCTCTTCATCCCCTGCCCTTATCTTGCCCCTCCCATCTTCCCTATCCCCACTGGTAACCACTAGTTTGTTCTCTACATCTGTGAGTTATACTATCCTCACTTTGTACTGAGGAAACTGAGGCACAGAGAGGTTAAGTAATTTCTTAGGGTCACGCAGCTCACAAGTGGTAGAGCCAGGATTTGATTCCATGTAAGTCTGGCTCAGAGAAGATGCTCTGGATAACTATAATATTGAAAATACTGCCTTACATTGCTATGAATAAAACTGACACTCCAGGAAGCAGTATTGTATTTTATCCTGTGGTTTCAGGACCCCCAGAGGCCTGCATAATCCAGGCTGAAAACTACTGATCTTGAGGACAGACTTGCCAACCTTGGTCCCAGAATAACAGAACCAAGGAAGAGATCTGAACTCCTGATGTCCGATGACACATGGCTGGCGCAGAGCCAGTGGCATTTCCTCAAAAATTCAAGACTCCTGGGAGAGCCAATAGAGAGCAAGTTAATCAGGAAATGAAGACATACAGGAGGGAAGCGAGGGCCTCGGGGTCACAAAACAGCTGAGATGTGTGGGCACAGATCTAGAGGACAAAAACCTAATGAACATCCTGCCATCGTACGGTTATTTTCTCCACAGAGCCTGTAGGAGGCAGATGTAAAAGGATTAAGGCCCTAGATGTTTCTAGTAGATGCTGAGATGGAAGTGTATGTTGTTCTAGATTCTTTCAGTAGCAATTGTCAGATACAAAACTGGCTTTTTGTAACAGAAAAGTCCATAAAGACTTCAGATATACCTGGATCAAATGATGCTGTTAAGAAAATGACTCCTGACTCTCTAACTTTTCTGTGTTTCTTTCATTGTCAGCTAAGTTCTCCCCAAAAGGTGGCAAGATAACCACCAAGAACTTCAAGTTTATATTTTATTTCCTTAGCCATCTCACAGGGGGGAAATTTTATTTCCCAATAGCTGTGGCAAAAGTCCTAGGATTGCATCTCATTTGGCCAAACTTGGGTCACTAACACACCTCCACCCTCACACCAGCCAGTCCCTGTAGCCTGACGTGGCAGGGATGGAATGCTTTGATTTGTCAGGCCCGGGGCATCTGCACACACTGGAACTAAGGCAGCCACCCTAAACTTCATGGACAGAGAGAGTGGGAGGAAGGGTAGATTCCCAAGGGAAAATCAGTGTTCATATCAGAAGAAAGAGGAGTGAATGCTGGGCAGGTAAAATCAGTAGTCAACCTTTACAAGGTGAGCAGGAGCCGCAGGTAAACGGGTCACATGCATAGTGGTCCATTTGAGTGCCCTTCACCCCTTACCCTGGGTTAGTTGAACACCCTCAAATCAATTAAGCAGGATTTCCCTTGTGGCAAAGTAGATAAGAATTCTGCTTCATCCAGGAAGATACCACATGCCACGGAGCAGCTAAGCCTGTGCACCACAACTTCTGAGCCGGTGCTCTAGAGCCCATAAGCCACAACTACTAAGCCTACATGCCCTAGAGCCTGTGCTCTACAACAATGGAAGCCACTTCAAGGAGAAGCCCGTGCACCCCAAAGACAAGTAATCCCTGCTCGTGGCAACTAGAGAAAGCCCACGAGCAGCAATGAAGACCCAGTGCAAACAAAACTAAATAAAATTTTTAAATGTTTTAAAAAAATCAATTCAGCAAACATTTCCTGAGTATTTGCCATGTACAAAGTCAAGTACCTTCCACATAGTAGATGCACAGCAAGACATTCCCCTGCCACCAGCCCCAGTAAGGCAATTACCAGACTCAAGCTATTGCTTCCACCCTGAGGACTGTAACAGCCAAACTTCTATTCTCAGAAACCAGCTCTAATGTCATCTCTTATGAAGCCTTCCATTGATTACCTCGCCTGTAAAGATTAGTCATCTTCCATCCACCTCTGAACTTGGTACATACTGCTGCTGTTATCACATTGGGTCATAATTTATTGATTCTCCTCAGCGTCTCTCTCACTAATGAGCAGCACCTCTGTATCCTCTGGCCAACATATAATAGATGCTCAGAAATGTTTATTGACCTGAGTTAAAATGAGTTCCCAGGAATGGCCCAGCTTCAGTCATTGTCTATGGAATATTCCCGAAATCCTTTAGCTTCCCTTACCAACTGGCTTCCTTTCAAGAGTTGGTTTGCCACTATCTAAATTCAACTGAACTGATCCCAAATAAATACCTATCACACACCAGGTGGTTGCCACGTGTTGGGGATTCAGTAACTAACAAGATACACTTCAAATTCAGTACTCTAAAGAGGTCAGAACCAGCTCTTCTAACCAGAATTTCTTTGGCTAGAGAAAGAAATTTCAGCCCTGGTTTCTACCCTACTTTGTGACCTGCTTTGTGATGTGGTTGTTCTGCCTTCCTAAGCCTCTTTTTCCCCAGAAAGGAAGGCCTCTTTTTTATTAATATAGCTCTATAATTTAATAGATGTATATATATGAAACTCCATATTTCCATTTGCCTAGGCTAAAAACCATGGGGCAATCATCTTCTCTTTCTTCCATTCGCACACCTATTTGTGTTTCTTTGCACACCTATCCAAATTTGTCAATAAACCCTGTTGACTTTACCTTCAAATCCAGACTCCAATCATGACTCATTTTACCCAGTCTGGTACAAACCATCAATATCTCTTGCTACGATCACTGCCATAGCATCCTGGTCTCCCTGATTCCACCCCTCTGCCCTACAGTCTATTCTCACAGGACAGCTGGAGTGATTCTTTAAAAAAGGAAGTTCAAGCCCTCCAGTAGCGCCCATCTCATTCAGAGTAAAAGCCACAGGTCCATTCTTTCTCATGTCTGACTCTCATGTCTATTCCATTTCAAGCCACATTGGCCTCCTTGCTGTTTCTTAAACACATCAGGAGTGCTTGGTGCTTGTAACTGAGGGCCCTGCCTGGACTGCCCCCTTCCTCCAGATATCTACATGACTGACTCACTCTTTCCTTCAAGTGTTTGTTCAAAAGTCACCTCTATGAAACCTACTGACTACCTTGTTTAAAATTACAACCTCCCATCCCCCTTTCCTGTTTTCCTCCACTTCAGTCATTCCTTTCTAATGATTTTTACTATAATTTTTACACCGACCTCCTCCCACTTAACTGTAAGCTTTGTGAATTTCTATTAATTAAATACCTAAATCACTTAATTAATTGAATATTGTTGTCTATTATGTGCCAAACACTGTGCTAATTGATGGAGGTACCAGATGATGGAGACAACTTAGAGGTCTTATGAGGGAAGAAATGGTAACAATTACTAGTAACAGCTCATTTATTGAGAGCTCCCTCTGGGTTAAGTGCTTGCCATACATCTTAACAGTAATGACGGCTAACATTTATCAAAACAGACTCTGTTCTCCATGCATTATTCCATTTAATCCTCACCAAGCCCTGTAAGGTGAAAGTTACCAATAAAGAGCAAGAAACAGGACTCCAAGTCTTGGAACTGGCAGAATCAGGATTTGAACTAATGTAGTGAAAGAAGGATATTCTTCCTCACATATTCTCAGAAGTGAGTAATAATGCTGAAGCTGAAGCTTCAATACTGTGGCCACCTGATGCGAAGGGCTAACTCATTAGAAAAGACCGTGACGCTGGGAAAGACTGAAGGCAGAAGGAGAAGGGGACGACAGAGTATGAGGTGGTTCGACGTCCAAACTCGATGGACATGAGTTTGAGCAAGTTCCGGGAGTTGGTGATGGACAGGGAAGCCTGACAAGCGGCAGTCCACGGGGTCGCAGAGTCAGACACGACTGGGCGACTGAACTGAACTGAGCATCAGGAAGACCAGGTGGAAGACTGGATAGGCGGTAGAAGGAAAAGGGGGAAATGACTCCCAAGTTTTCATTGGGATGGACTAAGAGCAGTAAGGCCAAAGAGAAAGATGAAAGCCCAATTTGGGACGCGATCAGTTTGAAGAGCCAGTGGACCACCCACGGATGCAGGAACCGAGATGAGGTTCTAGCCCCTTCCCTCGGCCCTGAAAAGGCGCTAGGAGAAGGCAGATAAGGGAAGAGATGGAGATAGGTTCTCCTCCCTCTCGGGTTTTCCAGCAGCATTTGCAGGAAGGGCGTGGGAGATCGCGAGACAAAGAGCGCGCGGCACTGCCTTTGTCCAGGACGGCCCCTTTAAGAAGCGCGCTCCCAGCTTCTAGCCCGCCTTGTATGCAAATTTGGCGGCGGGCCGGGAGCGCGCAGCTGATACCCGGGGACTGGGCTGCGGCGGTTAGTCCTCTCCCGGCCGCCGTCGCCTCCGACATATTGCCCGCAGGAGCTGCGGCGGCGAAGCGGAGAGCGCCGGGGGGAGGAGATGGGTGAGCGGCACGGGTCGGGCTTGGCCCGGGAACGGGCGGGCTCCGGGGTCAGGATGGCCAGGCTGCTAATTGCTCCCCCACGCGGACAGGATCCCGGCGAGGGGAGGGGGAGGGGATGTTGGGCCCAGGGAGACCCCGCCCCCTCCTGTCGTTTTGCGGGTGGGGCTTCTGTTGTGGGGGCGGGACATTGGAGGGGTGGGCGGGGCTTCTAAAATGTGGAGGTTCCTGGGGGCTTTGATGAGGACCCACTAGAGTGGGTCCCGAGCTAGAGCGTGGCGGGGCTGCCGGTGGGCGTGGCCTTCGTGCTAAGGGCGGAGCTCCTAACCTGTAGGCTCTGGTGCAGGGGCAGATTTTCTGGGCAGTAGGGGCTTTGTACTGGGGAGGTGGGGCGGAAAGGAGACCTTCCAGATGAAGGGAGCCCCCTCTGGAGCCGGGCTTCTGGGCAGAGAGAGCTTCTATTGGCTAGTGGGCGGGTTTTCTGAGCTGGCAATTGTGTGTAGGCGGGGCTTCTGGGCTGAGAGGCTATATGTGGGTGCAGAGCTTCTAAAGAGAGGAGAGTGGGTGTGGGTAGAGCATTTGGACTGAGGGTGGCCTGTGTGGGATTTTCTAAGCCAGGTACAGTAGCACATGAACAGAGCTTTGGCGCTGCTGGGGCTTGTTGGGGCAAAGTTCCTGGACAAGAACTTTTTTGGAGACGTTAGGGACAAGCTTCCAGGCAGAAAAGCTAGGGCAAGGGCTGTGTGTGTCTGTGGAGGCTGCTGTGCAGTCATGAAGAGATATGAACAAGGCTTTAACTTTGGGCTTCCCAAGTGGTTCAGCGGTAAAGAATCTGCCTGCCAATGCAGTAGTCACAGGGTTGATCCCTGGGTTGGGAAGATCCCCTGGAAAATGAAATGGCAACCCATTCCAGTAGTCTTGCCTGGGAAATCCTGTGGGCAGATAAGCCTGGCAGGCTACAGTCCATGGGGTCTCACTGAACACACATTAACTTTCGGAAACGACTTAAGTGACTGAGCACACACATAACTTTGGGACTGGGGTGCTGCCTAGGGGCTTTGTGCAGGAGCTTTTTGCAGGACCTGGGAGCTTGGGCTAAATTGCTCAGCCGAGAAAAAGAGGTTGTAGGTCTGTGTGTTAGGTTCACAACCATGCCATTCTGCCTTGACACTTGCTCAGGCCCTGAATCCTGACTGTGAGAGTTCAGGATGCCCATTAAGCCAGATCTCGGGTCCTGGAGGAATCCTAAGCCTACAGGGACTTGTAGTAGTATCCCAAAGGAGCTGCGTATAGCGGCTCAAAGAGCACAGGACCCAGACCCCCATACCACCTGTGACTCCATGTAAACTGAATTTACTAATCTGGGTAATCTACCTTGCTGGATTCTTCCCTCATCAACATGTTGTTATTGAGCACTTACTCTTAGGCTGGGCACTGTGGTAGAGGGAGGGGATACAGCAGTGAAAGAGACAGACCTCACTGACCTTCCATTACTGCCAAGATAGGCAGTAAATATGTTAACAAATGAATAAGATGAAGAATGAACTGTGAAAAGAAAAATGGAAATAAGATAGAGAGTTAAGGGGGCAGATACCTACAGAATGGCAGGAAATGCTGTACTCTAAGCTCAGAAGGTAGCAGTAAGCTTGGTTTGCCCAAGGAGATAAAGACCAGGCTGGCTGAAGCATGGGGTCGAGGCAGAGAATGGCAGGAGATGTGTTTGAAGTGGTAGGCAGGGGAACCGATCATGGGTCTCTGTGATTGAGTGAAGAAATGAGACACCAAGTTGTTATCCTTGATATATGCCTTCTGGCTTGAGGATCTACCTTATGTTGAGCCCCACAGGAGGACGAAGAGGTCCCAACAGGACATCCTACTGTCGAAATCCACTCTGTGAGCCAGGATCCTCTGGGGGCTCGGGTGGGGGCCACACTTCCAGCGCATCGGTCACCAGTGTCCGTTCCCGCACCAGGTAAACTACTTGCTGTCTCTTGCACTTCCCTGTGGGCTCAGAGGAGCAGTTTGGACAGAGCTGTCCTTGACTGAGCCCTAGGATGTGATACCCCAGATGCCAGATGGGGGCTTAAAGGGCAGGGATCAGAAGAAACGTCCCTGGGTGAGGGCAGTCCCTGGGACAGGTAACTTGGGACATAATATAAAAAACCCAAAGGCCTGGATTCCACTCACAGTTCTGCTCCTAATTCACTGGTGGCTTGGACAAGTTGTCTCCCCTCTCTGGGCCCCCTTCTCCTCACCTTTCCTTTCCTTCCTGGGAAATGTTGGAAAGCCTGAATAAGATGAGGGAGGGATAGGGAAAGGCTCTGTTAGCTTCTTTGTCTGAGAGGCAGAAGAAGTAGGAGGACTCCATCCATCCTTGCTGTCAGCTGCTTTTCTGAGCCTGCCCCACAGTCCTGTGCCTCAGAAGCCCCTCTTGGTAGGGTTCTCCGGTCAGCTCCTGATGTTGTGCCCTCTCACCCCCAGGAGCAGTTCGGGGACGGGCCTCTCCAGCCCTCCACTGGCCACCCAGACGGTCGTGCCCCTGCAGCACTGCAAGATCCCTGAGCTGCCAGTCCAGGCCAGCATTCTGTTTGAACTGCAGCTCTTCTTCTGCCAGCTCATAGCCCTCTTCGTCCACTACATCAACATCTACAAGACAGTGTGGTGGTATCCGCCCTCCCACCCGCCCTCCCACACCTCCCTGGTAGGTGCCCAGCTAGGCCCCGCTGTGTGTGTGTGTACCTGAGTGAGTGACACGTTTGGTTTCAGTTTAGCTTGTCTCGCCCAGCACCCTGTGTGTTTGGCCTCACACTGGGCATGGGAGGTGTAAAAGGAACCGATGACATCTGAACACTCACCCCGATGTGCTCAGCACCACTCTACACACCGTAAGGGCAGCAGAGATGAATCTGACTCAGATTTTGTGTCAAGGAGCACAGAGTCTTAAGTCCTGTGGGGGAGCAGGCATACATGGTTATTTCAAGGAGAGGAATGAGCTCTGTGCCAGAGCGGGGCAGGGGCCGGGTGAGCAGAGCAGGAGGGCTCACACACCACTCTCTTGTCTCCAGGGACTGTCCCACTTCCCTCCTCTGGGTCCTGTTCCACTCCTCTAGGTATTTTCCTGGTCTGACTCAGCTGGAGGCCTGTGAAGGTCAGAGAGTGGGGACAGTCCCAATGGAAAGGACTGGGCAGGGGGAGGTGGGCATGTGAAAAGCCCACATATGGGCAGGGGGCCCACGTGACCCCCAGCCTCTGCCCCCGACAGAATTTCCACCTGATCGACTTCAACTTGCTGATGGTGACCACCATCGTTCTGGGCCGCCGCTTCATTGGGTCCATCGTGAAGGAGGTGATTGGGTCCCAGAGGCTGGCCTGGGGACTTTGGGACTCCCCTTTACTCCCTGGGGGCACCACGGAGGCATACCCAGCCCTTGATCCCTGAGGCCTTTCCTTGGGGGCTCCCTTTGAACTTGGTGAAGAGCGTTCATCCTGTTGGCTCTTGGAGTTTCCTGGGCATCCAGGGAAAGGATTTGCCATGACAGGTTCTGCCCACCCTGCAGCGGGGGGAATCGTGGGCCATGCTGGGTGGGATTTGGGCACAGCCCCCATGACCTCCATCCAAGGCCCCATCCCGTCCTATCTCCCCTGACCCAGGCTTCTCAGAGGGGGAAGGTCACCCTCTTTCGCTCCATCCTGCTGTTCCTCACCCGTTTCACCGTTCTCACGGCAACAGGCTGGAGTCTGTGCCGCTCCCTCATTCACCTCTTCAGGACCTACTCCTTCCTGAACCTCCTGTTCCTCTGCTATCCGTGAGTACCCCTCACTTCACCCCTCACTGCCCAGCACCTGCTCCTGACCTCTGCCCCAAGAGTGGCTGGGCCCCGGGCCCCCCTGTGCCCAGCCGACGCACAGGCAGGCAGCAACAGAACCTTCTCACACTGTCCGATAGCACCATCCTGATCTTGGGATGATTAGCCTTCTTTTGCAGGAGCAGAAACAGCTGGCAGGCCTAATTTCCCCAAGGTGCCATTGAAGGGGAGGTCAGAAGGGGGCTCAGATCTGGGTGTGTCTCCCACAGCTCCAGAGCAGGGATGCACGGGCTTCGTCTTGCTCTCTCTTCCTTTGCTCTCTCTCTGCTTCTTTCTGTTTCTTTGTGCGTCTTGGTGTTTGTGTAACCTCTCGGTGTCTCCCCCAGGTCTGTGTGCATGCACACATCTGTGTGTGTGTGCGTGTTTCTGTGTAGATGTCTGTGAATGAAGTGTGTGTGTGCGTGCATGTGTCTTCACATGCATATCTGTATGTCTGTGTGTCTACTTTGCTCGCCCACTTCCTTCATCTTGCAAGAACCCAGATTGTTGAGGAGGGAAGACGGTGTCTGGGAGAAGCCCAGGCCTGCCCCTTCCTGGCCTGGAACTGGGGAGAGTTTTGGCAAGACCTGCACTCTGGCTGTTCCTGGGGCAGGCTCCTGGCTGCCGGGGCATTCACAGTCATTTCCCAACCCCTGGGCTTTCTGGATCATGAACTTCTTCAGGCCAGTCCATCTCTGTTTCCTGGGAAACTCCTCTCTTTCTCTCCCCTGCATGACCAAAAGGGCACTGTCATGATCGGAGCCCAGTCACACTTGCTTTAGTTATAACTGGGTTTTAATCGTCAGAGATATGTGTGTCATATAACAATATTAAACTTTACAGAGGCTTTTAACATAGAAAATGAAAATCCCACATAATCTCAGTCCTCTAGAAAACTGTACTTTGCAGTGTGTCCTTTCACATTTTTCCTCTGCAAGTACACACACGTACATTTTTTTAAAACAGAAATGGGATTAATCCCTATGCATGATATTGCATAATTTATTACATTTTCACATGGTCATATAAGGTGGATATTTTTCCATGACACTATATATGGGTCTGTCTCATTTTTTTAATGGCCTCATAGTATTCCATAGGACTTCCCTGGTGGCTCAGATGGTAAAGCGTCTGCCTACAATGCAGGAGACCCGGTTCTATCCCTGGGTCGGGAAGATCCTCTGGAGAAGGAAATGGCAACCCACTCCAGTACTCTTGCCTGGAAAATCCCATGGATGGAGGAGAGTGGTAGGCTACAGTCCATGGGTCGCAAAGAGTTGGAGACGACTGAGTGACTTCACTTCTTCACTGCACAATATTCCATTGAGTAAATTTTGCACCGTGTGTTTTGTTTTGTATTCTATTGGTGGATTTTTGAGTTGTTTCTAGCTTTTCTCTGTTGAAAACAGTGAGGCAGGGAACATTCTTCTGCACATCTTTGCACATTTATCCAATATTTCTGTATAGCAGATTCCCAGAAGTAGAATTACTGCACCAAAAGGCATATTTTACACTATAGATAGATATTAACAAATGGTCCTCCAGGGTTGTACTGAAAGAAATGTTAAAAATTGCCTTAATTCAACCCTTTCTGGACACTACTCAAATGTTACCCAGTGTTCATGTTTTGTTTTATTTTACATTATTTAACTTTTTGAGTTTTTATTAATATGAGACAAGTATATATAATGTATGATCAAATCCAGTAGTGCTAAAAAGCTGATGATGATGGGAATTCCCTGGTGGTCCAGTGGTTAGGACTGCAATTTCACTGCCAAGGGCACAGGTTCGATCCCTATTTGAGGAACTAAGAGCCTGCAAGCCATGCAGTGCAGCTAAAAACAACTTATGATGGAAAACAGCCTTTAACTCTACCCTCCAGATTTTTAGTCCCACTTCTCATAGGCAACCTCTTTCACTGTTTCTGGTTTTAAGTGTTTTTTGAGTCACCTCCGTAATTCTAATATCCTTGTGCTTTTATTTCTTTAAATATTTATTGATTGATTTTATAGTGGAGTAATAGGTTTGCATCATTAAAATTGCAAAATATATAAAAGAATGTAGAATGATAAATCCTTCCTTTGACTTCTCTTTCCCAGCTACTACCCAGTTTCCCTTCTGAGGGGTAACCACCAGTGTTTCTGGTTTCTTATATATCCTGGAAATAAGTGTTCTTTATAGACAAGCATACCACACACACACACACACACACACACACACACACACACACACACACCCACACCCACCCCTACATGCACATGTCCATCAGTTTCCTGCAGTGACAGTGGAAGGTTTAGTTCACTTTCTATCCATGCTGTTCCTAGTATTTGACAATTATTATTATTTTCAGTTTCCTGTTGGTCCTCTTTTTCAATAATATGAGTATGTTAGTATTTTTTATTCCATCAACACTAGTCAGTGTCTTAATCCCTTGAGTCACCCTTGTATTCAGAGCCCTACCCATCATTTCTTTTCCTCCCCTCTTCCTCCTGTCACTTCCTGGCAGCTGTGTCACATTTGACATTCACATTCTCCTACATAGTCATGTTTAAGTCTTCTTTGGGCTAATTCTAAAGATTAAAAACCAATAAGTGGTCTTGATATTTTTATGAGTATGAGGCTGTTATTCACTGCGGGACTGAGTAGTGTACATAGAAAGATACTGCTTCGCTGTAGTTCCTGAATTCTAATCTTGGGCCTCTTAAAAAAGAATGTTCCTAGTGTCAAAGGCAAATGGTTTCTCTTTCCTTACGTTCCATCAATTGCTTAAAATCATGCCACATTTTAGTTTGCTTCATATTTAGATTGTAACTTTCTCATATAGCTTTTATTTTTCTTGGAGTTTCTAATTGCCTTTCTTTTTTCTCATTGACAAAAGAACGATGGGCCTTGAACATATCCTCAAGTTTATCCAGCCTGTCAGTCATGCTTCCTGTTGCCTAGAGTCCATATTTCCCCCCAGAGACATCCCTCCTGGAGCCCTCCATCCTCCTGCTCCAGTCTGGAGTGGCTGCTCTTTAGGCCTGCTGTGCAGCTCTCAGCCTGGGACTTTCCTTCGCTGCCCTTCTGGGTTGGATCTACTGTCTCCTGGATCCCATGTCTTCCTCTTTCTTGGTCTTCTCCCTTATTTTGCTGGAGTGCATTATCAGGTAATTTCCTTAACAAGGGTTATGTGGGAGGTATATACATTCTTTTCCTAGCATGTCTAAAAATGTCTTCATTCTGCCCTCATACTTGATTGATGGTTTGGCCTAATATAGATTTTCAAGTTCAAATTCATATTCTCTCAGAGTTTTGAAGATGTTGCTCCATTGTCTCTAGCAGCCAGTGTTTCTAATGAGAAATCTGATGTTAGTTTGATTCCAGTTACTTTGTAGAAGACTTGTTTTTTTCCTTTCTAAAAGCTTTTAAAAATATTCTGTTTATCTTTTTATTATTTGAAATTTCACAAGAATGTGTCTGATTTGGAGCTTTTGTCGTTCCGTCTTATCAGTACTTTAGGACTTTTTTAACCCTGAGGTTTGGGTGTCTCTTCAAGTCAGGGAAATTGTCTTCTACTATCTCCCCTTGCATTTTTTTCTGTTCTAAGACTTCTCTTCGTCGGGTGGTAGACCTCATAGATTGCTTGTCTGTTTCTCTTACATTGTCTGTCATACTTTTCATCTCTCTCCTTTTCTTCCTCTCCTCCCTCCCCTCTTGATTTCTCTCTTTCTCTAGCTGTCTTTCTCTCTCTCTTTTTACTTTCCCTTTAGGGGGATTTTTCTCAACTTTATCTTCCAGCTTTTTTATTGAGATATTTTTCAGCAATCTTGTTTTTCATCTCTGAGGCCTCTTGTTTTCTGATTGATCTTTTCTCATAGCATTCTGTTCTTGTTTTTAAAATCTCCTGTGTCCCTTCAGTTTTGTCTCTCCACGGAATCGGTTTTCCTGTTTCTGCTAGTTTGCTAAGCATATTAGTTTCTTTGGTTGTCTGGTTACATTTAAGAGTGGAGGCCGACCTTGCCTTCTGAGATGACCCACACTCTGTCTGTGGAGTGTTTTTCTCTAAATAAATCCACTTCTTACCTGAAAAAAAAAAAGTGGAGGACTGAGTAGCTTGGAATGCATTTTTGTCTCCCTCTGCCATTGTATACCTGAATGGGAGGTTTGACTGGGAGTTCTGAGTATGTGGGCAGGGTTCACTGGCTGGTAGACTTTGCTTTAGTGAGTAAGGTGCCAGTTGTTAAGCTGTGGGCCCCCATAGACGAGAGAGGGGAAGAGAGGTATTACTCTGGAATGCCCCCACTGAAAACCTCAATTCCCAGTTTATTCAGTCTCTTTAGGGAAGAATTTTTCAGGACGGGTTGTGTAAGTTGTGTAGGAGAATAAAGGGAATGACTCATGAATACAGATTGTTTTTAATCCAGTTTGTTCAGCCCTGCTTCTTACTTCTACCCTCGATCAAAGGTGCCCACTTCAAGCCAGTCTCTGCTGGGTCACTCTGGACAGATCAGCTCCTGCCCCCAGTGTAGCCCTCTCGTGACCATCTAGCCAGTTTAGTAATTTCTAGCTGCCTATTGTTATTAAACATTTAAAATAGGCTAGTTTTAATTGAAATGTACTATTAGTGTAAAATATACACCAGATTCTGAAGACTTAGCACAAAAAAAAAGGAAGTAAAATATCTCATATATATCACAAATAATTATTTTATATGTTGAAATGATAATATTTTGTATATATTAGGTTAAGTAAAATAGAGTATAAAGTTAATTTCTTTTTTTAATGTGGCTACTAGGAAATGTAAAATTATATATGTGACTCTCATATTTCTGTTGGACAGTGCTGCTGTAGATGATGACTTCCTCATTTGTCAACATGTTTCCATCTGCCATCTAAATTTGTCAGAATCAGTTATGTACTGATAACCCCCACTCCCATTCTTTTTTGCTGATACGGATTTATTTTCTACTTTTCTTTATTTACTTTCTACATGGATACTGTCACATCTTGGATGGAGAGGATGAAAGAGAACGCATGTGAAGATGTTTCTAACTTTTGACCTGTCGGAGCAGCCATTTGCTGTTATCAAATAATGTAACTGTATCTGCACTTCTTAGCGGCAAAGCCAGGACAATTCTTAAGTACTTGTCCTTAAGTTTGAGCCTGAGCCCTTGTGTGTTCGTGCGGGTGCCCACCCCCTCATTCCCACCGAGCATCCTGAGGAGTGTTTTGGGAATCCCATTTCAGTGTTCTTTTCTGTCCCACAGAATCACTGGCCTCTTTCTTTTCTAAACAAAATCGTACTGCTCTTCTACTCTGGGCCAGACACCATGCTGGGCATTGTTATGAAGATTATCAATGAAAGAGTATTTGTGAAAACACTAGCATAATAGAGAATCAATACAAGCTATGTCACTTAAAGCAAGTTAAGGAAACTGAGGCTCATAGAGGTTATATAGTTTGTCCTAAATCACAGCACTAGTAAGTGGCAGAGCTGGGGTTTTAACACTGGCCTGTTTGATCCCAAAGATTATGCTCTTGACCAAAATTCTCTGTTATCTTCTGCTGTGCTGTGCTTAGTCACTCAATCATGTCCGACTGTTTGCGACCCCATGGACTGCAGCCTGCCAGGCTCCTCTGTCCCTGGGGATTCTCCAGGAAAGAATACTGGAGTGGGTTGCCATACCCTCCTCCAGGGGATCTTCCCAACCCAGGGATTGAACCCAGGTCTCTCACATTGCAAGTGGATTCTTTACCATCTGAGCCACCAGGCAAGCCCTATCTGTTATCTTACTTAAATCTTAATGCAGGGAAAGTAGTAGCATTCCCATTAGATAGATCAGAAGCAAAAACCCAAAGAGGCTAATTATATGAGTGCCTAAGAACACTATGTCCCCTCTTGGAAGTTCAGAATAAAGGAAGAGAACATTACTATAGATAAGAAAAAGTAGAATTTTCATTGGCTGTAGCTCCTGGTGGCAGCCCAGGGACCCTTCTGGAGCTATGTCTGAGGACCTGGGAAAATTGAGAGGCTCTTAAGGGCTGTATACTGTCACCCTGCTTATTTAACTTACATGCAGAGTACATCATGAGAAACGCTGGGCTGGAAGAAGCACAAGCTGGAATCAAGATTGCCGGGAGAAATAGCAATAACCTCAGATATGCAGATGACACCACCCTTATGGCAGAAAGTGAAGAGGAACTAAAAAGCCTCTTGATGAAAGTGAAAGAAGAGAGTGAAAAAGTTGGCTTAAAGCTCAACATTCAGAAAACTAAGAAATCATGGCATCTGGTCCCATCAGTTCATGGGAAATAGATGGGGAAACAGTGGAAACAGTGTCAGACTTTATTTTTTGGGGCTCCAAAATCACTGCAGATGGTGACTGCAGCCATGAAATTAAAAGACGCTTATTCCTTGGAAGGAAAGTTATGACCAACCTAGATAGCATATTGAAAAGCAGAGACATTACTTTGCCAACAAAGGTCCGTCTAGTCAAGGCTATGGTTTTTCCAGTGGTCATGTATGGATGTGAGAGTTGGACTGTGAAGAAAGCTGAGAGCCGAAGAATTGATGCTTTTGAACTGTGGTGTTGGAGAAGACTCTTGAGAGTCCCTTGGACTGCAAGGACATCAGCCTTGGGTGTTCTTTGGAAGGAATGATGCTAAAGCTCAAACTCCAGTACTTTGGCCACCTCATGCAAAGAGTTGATTCATTGGAAAAGACTCTGATGCAGGGAGGGATTGGGGGCAGGAGGAGAAGGGGACAACAGAGGATGAGATGGCTGGATGGCATGACCAACTCGATGGACGTGAGTTTGAGTAAACTCCGGGAGTTGGTGATGAACAGGGAGGCCTGGCATGCTGCAATTCATGGGGTCGCAAAGAGTTGGACACGACTGAGCGACTGAACTGAACTGAACTGAAGGGCTTCCCAGGTGGCACTGGTGGTAAAGAGCCTACCTGCCAATACAGGAGACATAATGAGACATGGGTTCTATCCCTGAGTCGGGAAGATCCCCTGGAGGAGGGCATGGCAACCAGCTCCAGTATTCTTGCCTGGAGAGTCCCATCGACAGAGGAGCCTGGTAGCCTATAGTTCATAGGGTTGCAAAGAGTCCAGCATGACTGAAGTGATGTAGCATAGCATAAGCTAAAACAAGGAATGCCTGTAAAAAGAACCTATAAGGACATTCCATGTGCTGTGCTTGGCACTTACCTTGTTTAGTTATCTACTCTTCCTAGCTGTGAGTCTGTCTAATTTTCTCCTTAAATTATATTAGCCACACACTCCATCCCTTAACTTAAGGTTAACTTAAGCCTCAGAGGAAGGGGTTTATACTGTTTAAGGGTCTATTTCAGTGCCTAGTACATAATAGACACACAGCAAATATTGTTCCTGAACTGTCCCTCTCTGTAAACTTAAGAGCTGCCCTTATAGGCACTCTTGGCCACATCTACCTCTCTTTTGTGGAAGCATGTACATTTTTAATTAATGAATTGCTTTTAGTGTTTCTTGAGTGTCTGTCTTGATTTCGGGTACCAGCCAGTTCCGGATTTGAATCCCAGTTCTATAACTTCCTTACTAACTGTGTGACTTTTCCAGAGCCCCTCCTCCACCTCTCTGAACCACAGCTTCCTCTGCTGAAAAGGGCACAAAATAACAGTACCTAACACAGAGTTAGGAGAAACAGAAGAGAGTGCATGTAAAGCACTTAGTGCAGCATCTGGAGCACAGGATGTGCCCAGGGAATGTGTGGTGTTATGACTTCTGCTGCACAGCAGTAGACTCGGAGGGCTGAGACTCGGGTCTTGTCTCCTACCGTATTCCCGCCACTCCATACAGGGCTTGTTCCGTGCGCGGGGCTAACACAGGTGTTGAATGACTGATCACTGGCTGGGAGGCTGGATAGCTTTAAGGACTGGTAGAATCTCCCCTCGGAGCAGCCAGGAGAGCTAAAGCCCAAGGAGGAAAGAAGATTCCCTGGGTGGTTAAGGGTTGGGATCCTGGCCCATGGCCAGGCCTGCCCTGACCACTGTCCTCCCCAGCAGGTTTGGGATGTACATTCCGTTCCTGCAGCTGAACTGCGACCTCCGCAAGACAAACCTCTTCAGCCACGTGGCCTCCATGGGTCCCCGGGAGGCGGTCAGTGGCCTGGCTCGGAGCCGGGACTACCTGCTGACACTGCGGGAGACGTGGAAGCAGCACACCAAGCAGCTGTACGGCCCCGATGCCATGCCCACCCACGCCTGCTGCCTGTCGCCCAGCCTCATCCGCAGTGAGGTGGAGTTCCTCAAGATGGACTTCAACTGGCGCATGAAGGAGGTGCTGGTCAGCGCCATGCTGAGCGCCTATTACGTGGCCTTTGTGCCTGTCTGGTTCGTGAAGGTGCGTAGCTTAGCACAGGGAGAGGAGGGGTCTGTCTGGGACCCCACCTGCTGCCTGTGCTCCAGTAGCCCTCCCGCTTGGAGAAACGAGGCTGCTGCTCTTGATGAGATTCCCATCTGTTCTCTCGAGGGCCAGAGTGACTACTGCCTCACTTTTTTTAATTTATTTATTTACATATATATTTTTTAACTTTTTCTTTTGTATTAGGGAGAAGGAAATGGCAACCCACTCCAGTATTCTTGCCTAGAGAATCCTGTGGACAGAGGAGCCTGGTGGGCTGCTGTCCATGGGGTCACACAGAGTTGGACATGACTGAAGCGACTTAGCAGTAGCATAGCGGATTAACAATGATGTGGCTGTTTCAGGGGGACAGCAAAGGGACTCAGCCATACATTCACATGTATCCCTTTTCTCCCAAAGTCCCCTCCCGTCCAGGCTGCCAGTTAACATTGAGCAGAGTTCACTGTGCTGCACAGTAGGGCCTTGTGGGTTATCCATTTTAAATATATAGTAGGACATACATGTCAATCCCAAATGCCTCCATTTCAGAGTGGAAAAAAGAAGGCTTGCTGAACGAACATGGCCCACACAAGGTTGCCCAGCCAGTGAGGGGCACACGGCATGGTTCTTGATACTTGAAAACAGAAAGGACTCACTTTGTATTTCGGTGTGGCTGTTTCGGCCCAGGCACGTCACAGCGTCCCACTCTATCATTAAGTCCAAAAGCCAGATTCATCCAGATCTGGGTGACTTCAAAAGCCTATGCTCCACCTCTGGCTTTTGCCGCCTTCTGGGAAGGCACATCCCTAGCCGGCTCATCACATTTCTCCCAGGATGGGCTGCGCTGACGGATTGGGGGTTGAGAAGACTTCACGTCTGTTGGGCAACATGCTAGAGCTTTCTTGAGTAATAGTATCCTCCTCACACCTCTCAGAGGTGGCTACTCTTATCCTCATTTGCCAGATGAGGAAACTAGACTGCAGAGAAGTAAAGTGACTTGCCCAAGGTCACATAGTGACTAAGCAGCGGAGCCAAGATGTGAGCTCATTTCTGTTGAATCCCAGGACCTATTCTCTGGCTCAGAGTGAGAGTAATTTTTCTTTGTAGAAAACTGAGGCCTCTTGCCTTCTAGGTTGGCCCACACTCTGTGAATTGTATTTCTCTCTAAATATATCTATTTCTTACCCCCCCTAAAAAAAAGAGGAAGCTGAGTAGTGGGCACAAGGTTTAAGCCCATGATTAAGCTGCCTTTGTTAGGTGTTTGATCTTTGGTCTCAGGCCACCCTGAGGTCTGTCTAGGGCTGTCCTGATCTCCGAGGAAAGAGGGAGTCAGGGAAGGGGAGGGCGTGAGGCCGTTACGGGTGTCTGTGGTCTCACTCACCTCCCACTGCCTCCAGAACACACATTACTATGACAAGCGCTGGTCCTGCGAGCTCTTCCTGCTGGTGTCCATCAGCACCTCGGTGATCCTCATGCAGCACCTGCTGCCTGCCAGCTACTGCGACCTGCTGCACAAGGCCGCTGCCCACCTGGGCTGCTGGCAGAAGGTGGACCCGGCGCTGTGCTCCAACGTGCTGCAGCACCCGTGAGTCTGCCCTCGGCCCAACCCCAGCCCCACCCCGCCCCTGCCATCAGCTCATTCAGTCAGTCAGCAAATAGTTAACTGAGCATGTCTTGTATGCTAAGCCTCATAGCCAGAGTAGAATATGGCAGGGCCCAGGAAGGACATGCCCTCTGTCCCTGGGTA
Organism: Bos grunniens; assembly: GCF_055505025.1. NCBI lineage: Eukaryota > Metazoa > Chordata > Mammalia > Artiodactyla > Bovidae > Bos > Bos grunniens. The sequence goes on from NC_141166.1 coordinate 15,376,846, forward strand.
ACTTGCAGTGTCTTGGAGATAGGAAAGGGGCAGGTAGTAAATTCTTAGACTCGTCAACTTTCTCATTCGCTGACTTAAGTACTCATTCCTTGGCTGATATATTCATTCATTCATTCATTACTTCCCTCCTTCCACTCACCTATCATTGACTCAGGTCATTGGCTCGTCTACTGTTTCAGCAAGCATTGCATCTACCTAATCCATCCCAGGCTTGGTGCTGTGTATTGTACAAAGGAACTTGGACTTTGACCTCTAGGCAGAGGGGAGCTATGAAGGTTTTTGAACAGTGGAGGGACCCATTCCAAGGTGGGCCTTAAAGAAACCTCAGTTTGATTAATAGGATATGGTGCTGTGTTAGTTGATGTCATAACCTGGCCAGGGAAGTAGAGCCGCAGGAGGAAAGAGCTAAGATCTGACCCCTTGAGGAGTACACAGGCAGGTGTGGGTGATAAGCATGTACACAAAGAGTTAGGTTGAGTGGGGTAAAAGAGGCCCAGCTGCAGGGTGGCATCGCAATCAGAGCGGAGGCCAATGTCACGGTGCTCAGGAGCCCTGAGGGGCTGGGCTGTCCTCCCCTCAGCCTGGCCCCTCCTTCCTGGTGCTTAGCATTTCTACAGCCCTTCTTCATAGTATTTACACCCCACTTATGCTAATTTTTCTGTCTGTATTCCCCCATTAGACTGGAAGGTCCTCAAGACTGGGACCACCCCTGTATCATATCTGAGTCTTGGGCCCAGCACGAGGCCTGGCAGAGAAGAGGCCCTTAGGACAGGTTCGTAGAGGGAGGCCACAGAGGCTCAGCCTCCTGCTGTTGGCCCTCCATGCCAGTCAAGGTCCCTCCTCTATCCAGGTGGTTCAGAAAGCAGATGGGTATTGCCAAATGGGCCGAATTGGGGCTTGGCTTAGCTTAAGGTTCTGAGATGAGGGGAAAAGAGAACGATAGTACATGGCTAAATACAAGGATAAACCTGTCCATGGCTCACCATGATCTGCAGGTAAGATCCAAGCTCCTTCACATGGCATTTCATGATGAACTGGCTCCTGCCAGCCTTTTCTGCCTCATTTCTCCCCCTAACCCGACTTATCTTCTGCTCCAGCCAGACCCAGTCTCTTCAGATCCTCAAATTCTGTCTGTACTTCTGTACCCAGACTTTTGAATTTGATACATGTTTTGCCTCAAATGGCCTTTCCAACTTTCCTTTCCTGCTTAATTCCTATTCATCCTCTAGCACATGGCTTCCTCCAGGAACCCTTTTCCTGACCCCCTCCAGGATAGGTTCAGTGTCCCTGCTCTGCGCTCCCCCACCCCCACAGAACTATGAGCATTGCACCTAACACTTTCTGCTGTGTTTGCTTGGTTACTTGCCCATCATTCCAGGACTAAAGCTCTTGGAGGTCAGGGTCCTTGTCTGTCAAGCACTTGGCCATCTCCTCACTCCTGGCAAAATGCCTGGCTTTTGATAGGTCCACAGCAGATTTTTTGTGTTTTTTGTGTATAGTTGTTTTGTTGGTTTTTTTTTTTTTAAGGTAAAATTTCCATACAATTGAAATGTGTAAGTCTTAAAAAGTGCACAATTCTTTGAGTTTTGATGAAAGGCATACACACCATGTAACCCATCCCCTATCAAGATACAGAACATTTCCAGCCGATAAGAAAATTTCAGCCAATCAGAAAAGAATCAGAAAATTCCTCCTTGCCCTTCCCAAGGACCCCCTCTCTCTGGCAACCATCTTTCATTTCATTTCACCATAGGCTAGTTTTCTCTGGTCTACAACTTCACATAAAGTAAATCAGTAGATGTTCTTGGGCCCAGCTTCTTTCATTCTGCATATTCTCTGTGATTTCATCGGTATTGTTACATATGACATGGAGGGGGTGTGTGTGTGAGTGCGCCCATGCACACTCAATTGTGTCTGACTCTTTTGCGCTCCTTAGACTGTAGCCCTCCAGGCTCCTCTATCCATGGGATTTTCCAGGTTAGAATACCGGAGCTGGTTGCCATTTCCCTCTCCAGGGAATCTTCCCAACCCAGGGATCAAACCTGCGAAATAACATGGTAACTGTATTTTAAATGAAAGAATCAATAGCTCAATGAGATTGAGCTTCTTGGAGACGGTGATTCTCAGTTAACTGGCCCAGGACCCTTTGGAGTTTCTGGGAGATCTCAAAGAACAATGGGAGAAAATTCACTGGTCTCACAGCCTTCTTCACATGCCCTGTGGGGGCCTCTCTGTGCCAGGCCTCTTGTGTGGCATGCTTTGAGAACACGGACATGAACTGGATGCCATCCCTTCCTTTCAGCCCTCCCAGACTAGTGAGGGATACAGGGAAATAAATAGATGAAAACACATTGGGGAAAGTAAACCAATAGCAGTAGCTTCAGGAACCATTTAAAGGATGCTGAACTCTGTGGGGAGTTTGACAAAGACTTTCTGAAGGATATTGGGTTTTGAAAGATGACATAGAGCCTGCCGGAGAAGTCAATGGCACCCCACGCCAGTACTCTTGCCTGGAGAATTCCATGGACGGAGGAGCCTGGTGGCCTGCAGTCCATGGGGTCTCTAAGAGTCGGACAAGACTGAAGCGACTTAGCAGCAGCAGCATAGAGCCTGCCAGAAGGATAAGGTGTCAGGAAGGGCATTGCAGCTAGAGGGAGCACCTTGATGGAGAAACAGGAGCAGTCAGGTATGCTGGAGGAACTAGAGGCAGTTCTGGGTGGCTTGAGCAGGCGCTGTGTGGTGTGGGTCATGGAAGGCCTTACAGGGCCTCGGCGGCCAGAACACATCCTTGGGGCTTGACTCCAAGGGCACTGGGAAGCCTTCAGAGGGTTTTGAGGAGAAACTACTCAGGCTCATCTTGGTATTTTACAAACACCACTTGGGCAGTTGTGCAGTGGAATGCCTGGAGGCTAGAAGTGAGGCTGACGGGAGGCTAGATGAAGAAAATGACCCCAGGGAAGAGGGAAAAGGGTTTTCTTGAAATCTGTCAGAGACATGAGTGTCAGCCCTAGATCTTCTGACTCCAGTGCCGTGAATTTCTCGTGATTCTTAACCCATTTTACAGAAGAGGCAGCTAAGACCCAGAAAAGGAAAGTCATTGTATCTACGTGATAGAAATGAGAGTAGAGCCTGGTGGTTCCCCCATGCCCCGTCTGTCTGCATCTCCTCATGTGGGTGAGCTGGACATAAGGGGCTCTGTTGGACTGTGCCTCCAGGTGGACTGAAGAATGCATGTGGCCACAGGGAGTGCTGGTGAAGCACAGCAAGAACGTCTACAAAGCAGTGGGCCACTACAATGTGGCCATTCCCTCTGACGTCTCCCACTTCCGGTTCCACGTGAGTCTCCTCCGCTGGGAAGGAGGGGTGGTGCCTAATCTAGAGGGCAGGAGGGCCAGCTGGGCAGGAAGGTGATGTCATAGCAAGAGGAGGCTATTTTCCATAGTTCCCAAATCCAAAAGAAGAGAGTGCACCTGTGCAGTGCACAAGGACAGTATACAGATTATCACTTACCACTACAGCGCACTTGGTACCAGATCTTTGAAAACTTTGGATGGAGAAGATAATACAATGAAAGGAGGGGTTCCTGGTGGTGAAAATCCTTACAGCCATCATTCTTACTGTGTGCCAGGCCCTGTGGTCAGCACTTCCCATGTACCCTCCTGTTGAGGCTTCATCAGAAAGAACCCTGTGTAAGAGAGAAGTACCAGGGCTGTCCCAGTTTTCAGGTATTGAAATCGACTCAAAGAGTTTAACTTGTTCCAAGGATGCCTTACTGGGAAACCTGGGAACTAATGGTATTAACTCATAGACTCAGCACAATGGAAAGGGCTGCTCAAAATCATCTAGGCTGGTGAATTTCATTTACTTATTTTACTGTCAGAATCCTTTCTTCCAACGCAGTCAAACTAAAGTTCAGTATATAGGACCTCACAGTGCAGCTCTGCTTGAAAGGGTTGGAACTCCCTTTACGTCCTGCTCAACACTGCAGTAGCTCCTAAAAGACCCCCCTGGAACCTGGGGCTCCAAGGAACACAGTTTGAAAACCACAGATCTGGGCTCATCTCTTTATTTCCCAGTAGAGAAACCTGAGGTCCAGACAGGAAGGGGACCTGCCCAAGGTCCTGCAGCTGTCAGGTGCACAGCTGAGCCCGGCTTGCTGGTCTCTTGGACTCCTGTTCCTTGCCACTCCTCCTCCCATCCTGTAATTAGTTCTTGAGGTTTTAGGTACCTTGGCCCCTGCAGAATCATGATCCCTGGACGTTGATCATTCTTTCAAATTGATCAGAAAATTTTTCTTACTCCTATATATTCTACCTTGCCCTGTGGACATCAGGGAAGAGTGATATGTGTCCATGTTCCCTGGAAGCTTCTGGCCTAGCCGAGGAATGCTGCGCACACAGTAGTGAAGGACTCAAGCTGTGGAGTCTCTAATAACTTTACATGTCTTTGTCGTAAGATACTACATTGTTCAGGCCTGACAGTACCCAGAAGGTCACATACTGCTTTTCAACCAGAAAAGGTTTGATAGGACAAACCAGACCTCTCAAGAAAAGCTTCTGGGGAAAGGTAGAAGTTGATCAGGATCTTAAACAACTATGTAGGAGGCAGTAGTCATCTTTTTTTTTTTTCTTTGGCTGTACCCACAGAATGTGGGACCTTAGTTCTCTGAGTAGGGATCAAACCCATGCCCCCTGCATTAGAAGGTGGAGTTTTAACCAGTGGACCACCAAGAAGTCCCAGGGAGGCAGCGGCCCACAAATAAAGGCAGAGGTGACAAGGTCCATACCCAACCCCATGAAGTCCAGCTCTCCACCCAAGTCTGCATGGGGCCCCAAGAGCTTGAGCCCTTCATTGGCCACCCAGCACCCCCATCCAAGAGGCAGATTTCTGGAGCCTACTTTCCAGTCCATGCCTACTCTTTTCCTGGGTAGTTCTTTTTCAGCAAACCCCTGCGGATCCTGAACATCCTTTTGCTGCTGGAGGGCGCGGTCATCGTCTACCAGCTGTACTCCTTAATGTCCTCGGACAAGTGGCACCAGACCATCTCACTGGCGCTAATCCTCTTCAGCAACTACTACGCCTTCTTCAAGCTGCTCCGGGACCGCCTGGTGTTGGGCAAGGCCTACTCGTACTCGGCCAACTCCCAGAGGGACCTAGACCACCGGTTCTCCTGAGCCCCAGGGCGACCCAGGGGCTCCCTGGGAAGTAGCTGTATGGGAGGGATGGGTGAGGGGCAAAAAAAGACAAAAACAGACAAAAAAATCCACCAGAGCTTTGTATTTTTGTTACATACTGTTTCTTTGATAATTGATGTGATTATGAGGAAAAAAAGTCCTATTTTTATACTCCCAATAAGCCTGTGTTTTGTATTTCTTTCCCCTCTTGCCTATCAGGCAGCAAGCAGAGGTGTGGGATTCTGGGCCAGGAAGCCCCATGTGTGCAGCCTTCTCCAGTGGAGAAAGGATGAGGAAACACCAGAGATCAAGGTAGCAGTGGTAGCTGCTGTATGCCAGAGGCTGCCCTCCATGTAGTACAGGACTATCCTTAATCCCATTTTTATGACAACCCTGGGAGGTAGGTGCTGTCACTCCTATAGAAGAAAAACAGAAGCTTAGGGAGCTACAGTGACTTGCCCAAGGTAACACAGCTAGGAAGTAGTAGAGCTGGGCCCCAAAACCCTCTGAAAGATGACACTGCTATCCTGATGTGATGTCCTGATTCTCAGCACGCTGTCTCTGAGACCCTGCTCCGTGCCAGGTACCACGGTAGATGGTGAAGATGCCGAGACATAGAAACAAACATGTCACTACACGCAGGTGATTATAACAGTTACAAGGTACAGAATAGCTCACGGAAGAGAACACTGAATGCTCTCTGGACTTCTTGGAGGAGGGGACAGTCTGAGTTGTATCAGCCACTTCACAGGGGGACAAGAGGAGGAAAAGGTGCTTCAAGCAGAGCAATAGCAAAGAGATTTGGAACATTCTGGTGTAGCCGGGGAGGGTAAGCAGAATGTGGTTCCTAGAACAGGGAAGATAAGGAAAGTAGGGCAGAGGTGGGTTGGAGCTGGAAAGGTCTGCAGGGACTGGATCAGGGAGGCTCAATGGCTGTAGGCTAGGGAGATCAAGGCAGTCAATCCTAAAGGAAATCAACCCTGAATATTCATTAGGACTGATGCTGAAGCTGAAGCTGCAATACTTTGGCCACTTGATACAGAGCCAACTCATTGGAAAAGACCCTGATTTTGGGAAAGATTGAGGGCAGAAGAAGAAGGATGAGATGGTTAGATGGCATCACTGACTCAATGGACATGAGTCTGAGCAAACTCTGGGAGACAGCGAAGGACAAGGAAACCTGGCATGCTGCAGTCCACAGGGTCCCAAAGAGTTGGATAAGACTTAGGAACCGAACAACAAGGGAGGGGATGTGAGCAAGGCCAAGGGCAAGAATGGAAATGAAGCTGCTTGGAAGCCCTCCTGGGTCCCCGTGGAGCATAGGATGGAGGGCTCAGGGGCTGGCAGGAAAAGAGACACAGTTATAGACACTCATCTAGTCTGAGCATGTCCCCTAAGCCCTTGTTCAGCCACAAGTTATACTGGCACTCCCTTGGTGGTGCATAGAAGACAGACACTGCAGCAAATGTTTTTGGTGCTTTTGTTGAGTCAGGCATTGTGCCAGGCACTGGGACAGAGACAAAGATGAGGAAGATACAGTCTCTTCCATAGACAACCAGGAGAGAGAGAGACCTCGTGAACAACTTAGGGTGCCAAGTGCTGAGGAAAATGTGTGTCCAGGGCACTAGGGAGCAGAGAGGACATAGGCTGACCTTGCCTGAAAATGCAGGGACGTGGGCTCAATCCCTGGTCGGGGAAGCTGCCACGTACCTTGGAGCAACTAAGCCCGCTGGTGCTCCACAACAGGAGAAGCCATTGCAATGATAAGCCCACGCACCACAACAAAGAGTAGCCCCTGCTTGCCACAACCAAAGCCGGCACCCAGCAAGGAAGACCCAGCACAGCCAAAAGTAAATAACTAAAACAAAGATACTTTTTAAAAAGCGTATGGAAAGGCACAAAAGAAGATAGGAGCATACATGGGGAAATGTGGTTTCCCAAATATGGATGGAGCCTGGATTGCCTGGTGGGGAGTTGCCCAAGAAGCCAGTAAGGACCAGCCTAACATGATAAGGTGTCTGCTTTTAAAGAGATTGGGGTGGTAGGGGTGGGGAGAATTCCCTGGTGGTCCAGTAGCTAAGACTCTGAGCTCCCAATGAAGGGGGCCTGGGTTCAATCCCTGGTCAGGGAACTAGATTCTGCATACCGCAACTAAAGATCCCAAGTGCCACAACTAAGACTCACCATAGCCAAATAGTGGGTGCAAGTGGGAGAACCTGGACACAGGAGACCAGTGTGGAGACAGCTAAAACAGACCAGCAGAGAACAAAGGGGTCTGACCTTGAGCAGCGGCAGTAGGAAGAGAAAGATAAGGCTCCCTTTCCTGACCCCGAATCCTAGAACTAGCTTTTTGAGTTGCTTCTGTCAATAGGCTGGGTACACAACTAGAGATGGCAATTTATTGTGACAGGACCTTGGCTCCCAAAAGATAGTTCCTTCTTGGGATCCATGACTTAAAGACTAGCCTTCCTCTGTGTGTTGAAGTGGGGAACAGGAGGAACGGAATGCGATTATGCAAAAAGGGAGGTCTGATGTGTACCAGCCATAAATTTCATGATTCAAAAGGCACATAAGGAACTTCCCTGGTGGTTCAGTGGTTAAGATTACAGTCTCCCCACTAGAGGGGATGAGGGCTCGATCCCTGGTCAGGGAACTAAGATCCCACACGCCACAGGGTGCAGCCAACAACAACAGCAAAAGACACTTGAACCTCAGAGTCTCAATTTCCTCATCTCCAAAAAAGGAGATCATATTCCTTGTTGTAACTCACAGGTCTGTTCATTCATTTGTTTATTCATTTAATAAACATTTATGGAGCACATTAATAAACGTTTATGGGCTTCCCTGGTGGCTCAGAGGTTAAAGCATCTGCCTCTAATGCAGGAGACCTGGGTTCCATCCCTGGGTCAGGAAGATCGCCTGGAGAAGGAAATAGCAACCCACTCCAGTATTCTTGCCTGGAGAATCCCACGGACGGAGAAGCCTGGTGGGCTACAGTCCACGGGGTCACAAAGAGTCGGACACGACTGAGCGACTTAGCTTTTACTTAACTATGGAGCACATACACTGTCCCATATACTGTGCTAGGTGCTGAAGAGCAGTAATAAAGGATACAGAACCGACCTCTGCCCGCAGAGATCTCGCAGTAGGGATAAATGAAGCGCTCTGTCAACTATAAAGCCTGGCACCAGTGTCATTTTTCTACTTATCTCCCAATAGGATTGTAATCAGGTTTACTTTAGATTTCTTCATTTCCTTATCTCTATATCCTTGGGCAAGTCACTTTACCTTGCCGGATAACTCCTTATTCATATCCAGTTCAGGGTCTATGCGTGGTTTTAACTATTAATACAAAAGGAAGGAAAAAAAAAATACAAAAGGAAGGAATGCCTTTTTGGAAGAAAAAGTTTCTAGGGGAGGAGAACTCACTACAAACAGGAAATAGTAGAAGAAGCTGAGAAATCTTAAGCAGCTTAACTTTATTTAGTAAGTGTCCCTCCCAGTTTTCCTCCACCCACTCCTTTCATATCTCATCCCAGTTCGCCGCCTTTAGCAGCTGCGGTCTCTTTAAACGAGCTCGTCTGTGTGAACTAGAGGTTGGGGCCAAAAGCGCGTTTCTTCCCGGGATTGAATGTTAAGTTGTTTGTCCATTCCGGGCTGCCGTCCTGCAGATCCGCCATATTGTCTGCTGAAGGTGCCGCTGAAGCTGCCGCCGCCAAGTAGAAGCGAGCGGAGCCGCGATGGGTGAGTAAGGAGACCAGGCAGTTGGGGATTCGGGCTGAGACAGTCTCGGGGCTTGGAGTCTGGCGAGAGCCTGTCTCCAGGGTGTAGAGGATGTCTAAACCTCCTCCAAATAGATTTGAGGGGAGAAGCCAGGTCGGGAGCGCAGCTCAGGCCAGTTTGGGGCCAGGTTAGGGCCCATGCGGGGAGCAGTCTTTGGGGGTTGGTTCCGGGAATACCTTGTCACTTCTGGAACCCCCACGTGGTGGCCCTGCGCCGGATCGCACGCGTTCCCGGAGGCTAGAAAGCGGCCGACCTTCTGGTCTGTGCCGAGCCTGGGCTTGGGGGCCGGGCCCCAGGCGGCGGGACTGGGGGCCGGGCTCCGGGTGGCAGGCCCGGACGACGCTAAGGGAGCCCTCTCCAGGCTTGTGTCTGACCGACGCGCCTATTAACTGGATTCACTGACTCCCCTGAACTTAGGGAAATCCTGCCTACGTCTGAGAGAGAAAGTCCTCTGGCGAAGGTACGCCAGGCGATCCGGCTCTAGGCCTGGTAACCAGGGGCAGCCATGCCAAAAGCAGCCTGGGCCGCTGAAGGCCTGGAGAACTTCCCGAGCCGAGGCGGAAATGGGGTGGTTCGGCTGAGTTCAGAGTGACAGCCTTCGTAGTGGTAGAAAACCAACGCCAATACCTCGTAGTCATGTATAGGTCGGGGACTTTAGGTTTCTGGGCCTGGCCCTGAGTAGCAGAAAAGGAGCGACCTGTTGCTCTTTCTAAAAGGACTCCAATCAGCAAAGCCAGTGCTCAGAGAGATTACGATGGCGAAGTCTTTGGACTTAGGGACAGACCCATCAGTGGTACTTCTTCTCCAGCAATAAAAGCTGTTAAATTTGCCAAGCTCTTCCTGTTATGCAGGCATTGTTCTGATTGCTTTACATGTCACGTTTTATTTACTTTGCACAATATTGAGATAGTGCTATTATCCCAGATAAGGAAACTGAGGCTTAGGGAGGTAAAGTAACTTAGGCAAGGTCACACAGTAAGTGGTTTAAACCAGGTGGATCGCTCCAGAGCTCTAGTTTATAGCTGCTGTTTTTTGTGGCCTGGCCCTCTAGTGGTTGGGCTGGAAAAGAGGGAAAGAAAGCTTTTAATCCTAGGCAAGAGTTGTAAAGGTGTTTTGTTTTTGTTTGCTAGTGGGCCCACTTTGAAATCTTTAATCTGAAAGAAACTGAACAACTCCAAGGTGAATTGCTAACCCCAACTATTGTGGGTGTTTTGGAGGTGGGGAGCTAAATGAGATTCTAGGATTGAGTTTTGTAAGATCCCTGATCCTGAGGAAACAAATTATTCCCTTGAGCTGAACAACAATGAGTTTAGAATCAGATCTGGTATTATAATCCTGCCTACTACTTCCTAGCTCTCATCCAGAGAAGTCACTTAAATGTCAAATGCAGTAATGCATATGGAAAACAGCTAGCACAGTTCACAATAAATGTTATTTTCCTTCCTTTCTGAGCCTGCCTTTCCTTATCTCTAGAGAGAGGGAGGGGGCAGTGTTACCCAGGTGTTTAAGAATTAAATGAGATACCACATTGTCTAGAGACTAGTAGGGCTTCCCCAGTGGCTTACCCCAGTAGGTAAAGAATCTGCCTGCAGTGCAGGAAGCACAGGAGACCTGGGTTCAATCCCTGGGTCAGGAAGATCTGGAGAAGGAAATGGCAACCCACTGCAGTATTCTTACCTGGAAATCCCATGGACAGAGAAGCCTGGTAGGTTACAGTCCATGGGGTCACAATGAGTTGGACACGACTGAGCACACAAGCACAAGAGCTCTAGAAATATCAAAAGAGATTCTTTTTCACCTTCTGTGTCTGTTCCTTTCTTTTAAGCACTCTAGTTTCCAGAATCCTCCATTAAGGCTGATAGGCCTGTTATTTGCAGTAACAAATAACTGCAACTTCATGAATGAATGAAAAACTTTTGGGACTTTTATGTTATAGATTTTGTATTGGCCTTCAGTTTCAGCAGCATTGCTGCCTCAAAAGGGAAGGAGCTAATATTTAGTTTATTAAGCCCAATGAAGTAAATTTGGCCATGATTTACTCAATTTTTACAGATTGGGAAACCACTTCAGAGAATAGAACACATTAGTTACAGCAAACCCAGAGGTGAGATTCTTACCAATTTTGCTGCAGAGAAACCTCTAAGTAGAATCACGTTAGTCCTTTTCTGGTACACTTTGAAATGGAAGTTCTTCAATAGAGCAGCAAAACCTGACCAGGGTCCTGAAGGGGATTTTTAGTCTAGAGTCAGGTAGCTTCCCCTTTTTCTCTGCAACTCGACTTCAGGCCCCTCCCCCCACCCCATCCCACCTTGCATTTTGTCTTTCTGAATACTCAGCTGTTGGTGGTGATGTTTTGTGTGGGTTTTGTGGGTTATTGTTTTGTTATGTGTGGGTTGGTTGTTTTTGTTTTCTGATCCTTATACCACAGAGTGAAATGTGTCCTTACATTTAATCCTAACATCAAATTCAAGATGGTTTTGTGTGCACGCTCAGTCACTTGACTCATGTCTGACTCTTTGCGATCTTATGGACTGTGGCCCTGCCAGGCTTCTCTGTCCATGGGGATTCTCCAGGCACAAATACTGGAGTAGGTCGCCATGCTCCTGTTCCAGGGCATCTTTCGGACGCAGGGATCAAACCTGCATCTCTTAATGTCTCCTGCATTGGCAGGCAGGTTCTTCACCACTTGCTCCACCTGGGAAGGTGGTTTTGGTTATCCTCATTTATAAATGAGTAAACAGGTGTTTAGGCCAAGGCTGGTGATCTAAGCCCTAGGGCTGGGGACACTCATACAGCCTGCCTCACACCTCCATGTCCAGACCCTGTTGTACTTCACTGCCTGACCAGCATACTCGCCTCAAGCTCTGGCCTGTACTATACTGTTTCTTCTGTGCCAGACTTCACTAGCCTTAACAGACCTTTGTAGTTATTTCATTGCTATTAGGAATTTTGTGGAGGTGATGCTTGCCGCTCTGGAAGGTACTTGTTTTAACCCTCCTTAGCAGAGACCACAAACTCTCAAGACTAAGTCTTGGCAGACATTGATTGTTTTTATCAGGTTCCTACCATCCTGCTAACCAGGAATCTGGCAGCACCTTCCCAGCCCCGGGGTGATTGATATAGCCCACTAGTCTTGATTGATATAAACTCTAAATCAATCATAATTCTATCTCTCTAGACAGTGATTGATTTAGGCATAGGCAGGTGATACAGATTTTGGCTGATTACATGTGAAGGGAAGCCTGGAGGATTTCTGAAAAAGCCTTTCTTATTTGCGAAATTGTATTCATTTTTGCCAGTTATATATTTTAACCCAGGTATCTCACCAAAGTTTGAGAACTTAAAAAAAAAAAAGAAATGGGAAAGCTATAGTAATAATACTTCTATGGAACTTGCTATATGCTAGGCACTAAGTACTGTAATACTAGTTCATTTATTTCTCAGATTCTCACATTCTAGTTGAGAAAACTGAAGCACAAAGAGGTTCAATAAATAATGCAAGGTCAGAGCTAGTAAATAGAAGAATCACTTCCTCAGGCAGTTTGGTGCTAACCAAAATATGGGCTGTTAAGGACTGTGTTCTGCCTCTGGAAAGAAAGGAGCCCTTTTCTGACTCTTGAAATTGCCATTCGCAATGCTGGGAATTCATGAGGCAGAATTTATAAATAAAGAGCAGGCAGTTCTAAGAGTGAGGGTCAAGATGGAAAGAATCTGATCTCTTCGTGATGTTTTTGGAACTGTCATTGCCATTGGCCTGTTCGATACTGAAGGTTGCCTCTAGTTTGCTGCAAGTAACAAAACCTTTCTGATAACCCCTGCAGGTCAGGGAGTAATCTAGAACATTTCTTAGTTTCCTTCCAGCCTTGCCTCCCCACCCACCCCATAGTTCATAACAGCAACAGAGAAGGTGTTAAACTAAGTGTCCCACCAGCTTCAGACTCACTCCCGCGTGGGGTGCCTTTCCTGCATGTTTTGTTAATGGTCAGACCATTGGTCCAGACACTAGGGCATAAGAGAAATCTTAACCTTGGTAAGACTGGTTCCTTACTCTTCTTCCTTTCCTATATTGGCAGTTGTTGGATACTATGATCCTCTTACTGATGTCTTCTGTTGTCCCTAAATTGTTTTGTGTATGTTTTTCTCAGAGCATAGTCCCCAAAAGACTGTTAATTCTGTGGTCTTTAAACTTGCTGAGTCTCAGGCTCCTTGATGTGAAAATATAATAATACTGTTTATTAATGTTGTTAATGAAGTGTCAGTGAAGTATCAATACTAGATGTTAGAAAATATTGTAAGTTGTAAAGGTGTCATTATTTCAGGAACTTTCCAAATCTCTTCTGTAACCTCCTATACCACAACCACTTCTGCTGCAGCAGTATTGCTAAAACACCCGTCAGATCTTGTCACCCTACTCCTTAATTTAGGAACCTTCATGGACTCCTTATTGTCTGCAGGATAAAATCATAACCCATAGGGTGTGGTACTGAAGGCCTTCCTACTGACTCCATTTAATATTTATCCACATACCCTTCCTTCCACTCAGACTACCTCCTAGGTGTGTATTTCAGCTTTCCTGGTAGAGAAAGTGACAAAGGCAATCTCTTCCCCGCCCGTCTTTTCCTATGGAAATCTTGCCCCTTTTACAAGATCTGGTTTAAAGGCTACCTCCCTCAGGGACCTTTCCGAAATATGTACCTTATGCCTTTCAAACTGGAAGTGAACTATTCTTGTGAATTCTGTAGCACTTTGTTCTTGCCTTTCATACAGTCCTTTTCATATTTTATCTTGTGTTACAGATGTTTCATTCTGTAATTCCATTAGAACTTTAACCAGTTGTTTAATCTCCAGAGCTTTCTTTTCCTCATCTCGTAAAACAGGGATGACAATAATATCTTCCTCATAGGAGTGTTAAGGTGATTAAATGAGCGAATGCTTGTAAAGCATTTTAGCATGGTGTTCAGCACACCATGAGTACTCAGTAAATGATAACTAATTGCTATTAGTCACTCAGTGAGCAAATAAAGTACTTAGTATGTGTTGGGCCTTGTGTTAAATATAAAAGAGTAATCAATTTGTCTTTTAGGGGAAGGCAGAAATATTTTTAAGATTTATTTATTTATGTTTATTTTTGGCTGTGGTGGGTCTTTGTTGCTGCATGTAGGCTTTTCTCTAATTGTGGTGAGTGGGGGCCACTCCTCCTTGTGTGCGGGCTTTATTAGTTGTGGTCCGTGGGCTTAGTTGCTCCATGGCATGTAGGATCTTCCCAAACCAGGGATCGAACCAGTGTCCCTCGTGTTACAAGGTGGATTCTTAACCACTGGACCACCAGGGAAGCCCAGAAAGCAAAAATACTATCAACACTTGTCAGAAACATGATGAGACAGGCAACAGTTATTCATCATTAATTTCAGCAAATGTTTCTTGAATGCCTACTGTGTGTCAGCTACTGTTCTAGGCCCTGGAAATATAGCAGTGAATGAAACAGACAAAAGTATACTTTTCTAGTGAAATCCTAGAGTTTAAATTCTAATGGGTAATTGAGTAAAATTAACCAAATGGAAACTGACAGGCAACTAGAGTCCCATGAGATCTGATTGATGAGTTCCAGCCAGTTGTTGCCATTATAGAATGTAGGTCTAATGTTCCCTTATTGCATAACTTCCCAGGCCTTTCCACAATCCCTTTCCCCAGAAGTTGGAAATCTGAATTTTCATATGATTTCTTAATGGATTAAACATTTTTAGATGTTGCAAGCTAATTTTTAAAATCTAAAAACATCTTGGAAATTCCCTGGTGGTCCAGTGGTTAGGACTCTGAGCTTGCACTGAAAGGGGTATGAGTTCGATCCCTGATTGGGGAACTTAGATTCTGCAAGCCACTGATGCAGCCAGTAAATAAACAGATAAATCTAAGGATATCTACTTCAATATAAATAAACAAATGAATAAATAAATGTTTTTAAGAAACAGAATCTAAAAACATTAAGCTAACAAAAATAGAAGAATATTTGAGGCCAAATATAGCCCCCAAACTGCCTGTCTTATTGATAAGTTTTGCCTTCATTAATATTCTATATATTTTATAAACTGTCTCAAGTAATCTATGTATTTTACCAGGTTCTGTGTATTTAAAAAATATTTTTGAGCGGTCCACTAGAGAGAACTCGGCACTTACACTGCAGTGGCCCAGGTTCAATCCCTTAGGGAACTAAGATCCCACATGCTGTGTGACCAAAAATAAATAAATAATCTTTAAGATAATTTTAAGTCTTTGGCTTCCTTAGATCTGATTAGCTGGTCATTATGTTATTTTGTGTTGTTTTATTGTGATATGGCAAGTAAAATTCTGGTACTTAGGATCATTTACTTCCAGAGACATCAGCTCTGCTGTTTCTTTGTTCCTTTTCCCTGCATCATTAACATTCTCTTCCATTCAGTTTCTTGACAGAACTCTAAGCTGCTTATTTTGTAAATGTTAATTTAGTTAAAACTAGCTATCCTATAAATCCACTTAATGAGATGCAAACCACAGTGTGATGCAGTATGATAAAATGTGAATGAACTTCTTCACCCTCAGATAAAAGTTGCCAGTATTAATAGGCTAATATATAATAACAGGTAAAAATTGCCAGTATTAATAGGCTAATATATAATAAAGGTAAGCCCTACTAATGTATAAGTACATATTATATACGTATATTAGTAAAAATATACATGTATGCTTTTCTTCCTATGTCCCAGTTGATTTTGTATCTCATACTTTGGAGACCATTATGGAATAAATATTTTGAGTGAGCAATCCACCCCAGCCTAGGGGAGTCAGGGAAAGCCATTAAGCTAATGAGACCTGACCTATGGATGTGATTTGTCAGCAGCAGGGTGGAAATGATTTCACAAGAGAAAGATCGCTAGGCTTGGTGGTTGGTAGCATTTCGGCGAATGATATTTAGACCTAACCCTGATGACAGTGAAATGCCATTGAAAGGTTTTAATCTCAGAAGTGACATGATCAAATTTATTTATTTATATTACTTGGAAGCTCTGGGGAGAATAAATTAAGACTGCTAGAAGATTCTAATCAGGAGATTCTTCAAGTAGTTGGTGGGGTTTTTTTTTTGTTTTGTTTTCTTTTTAATTTATTTTTGGCTGTGCTGGGTCCTCACTGCTGAGCGAGGTCTTCCTCTAGTTGTGGTCAGGCTTCCTATTGTGGTGGCCCCTCCAGCTGCAGAGCACCAGTTCTGGGTGCACAGCCTCAGCAGTTGCTGCTTGCGGGCTCCAGAGTGCAGGCTCAGCAGTTGTGCCTCATGGGCCTAGTTGCTCCTCGGCATGTGGGATCCTCCTGGACCCAGGATGGAACCCGAGTTCCCTGCACTGGCAAGCAGATTCCTAACCACTGGACCACCAGGGAAGTCCCAGTAGTTAGTTCTTAAGTAGTATGGTAGTCCTAGCAAGAGATGTTCATAGAGATTGAGAGAGAGTTACAGTAGAGAATATTGTTGTTCAGTCACTCAGTTGTATCTGACTCTGCATCCTCATCGACTGCAGCACACCAGGCCTCCCTGTCCCTTACCATCTCCCCAAGTTTGCCCAAGTTCATGTCCATGGCATCGGTGAATCCATCCAGCCATCTCATCCTCTGACACCCTCTTCTGCCCTCAATCTTTCCTAGCATCAGGGACTTCTCCAGTGAGTCAGCTGTTAGCATCAGAAGACCAAAATACTGGAGCTTCTGCTTTAGCATCAGTCCTTCCAACAAGTGCTCAGGGTTGATTTCCCTTAGTATTGACTGGTTTGCTCTCCTTCCTGTCCAAGGGACTCTCAGGAATCTTCTCCAGCACCACAGTTCAAATGCATCAATTCTTCAGCACTCCACCTTCTTTATGGTCCACCTCTGGACCACTGGAGTAGCCTTGAGTATACAGACCTTTGTCCGCAAAGTAATGTATCTGCTTTTCTTTTTTGTTTGTTTGTTTTTTTTTGTTTTTTTGTATCTGCTTTTCAACACACTGTTTAGGTTTGTCATAGCTTTCCTGACAAGAAGCAGTCATCTTCTGATCACAGTAGAAACTTTGAATTACCAGGCTTGGTTATTGGTTTCATTGGGAGGCTAAAAGTGGTTGGGGGACAGGAATAGAATTAAGCATGACTCCTGGGCCTCTTGCCTTGAGCAGCAGAGTGGATAGTGTTGCTGTTAACTGAGTTGAGTTTAAATCTGGACATTTCGAGCAATCTCTGTGACCTCCAAGGGAAGATGTCCCAAAAACAACTGGATAGAAAAATCTGGAGCTCAAGAGTGGAGCTTGGGGTTGGAGATAGAGGTTTGATCATCTGTTTATTATGTGGTGGCTGAAACTGCTGGAATCACTGATAGTACCTATGAAAAATGTATCATGGGAGATGGGCTGACAAGAGAACCTTTAATATGCAGGAAGAAATGGATCAGCAGCCTTAATTTGAAGAAAGTTAATGAGTGATGTCTCATAAACCAATGGAAAAGAGTACTTTTTTATTTATTATAAAATTTTATTTATTTTTGGGTGCACTGGGTCTTCGTTGCTGCCAGTGGGCTTTCTGTAGTTGGCAGAGCATGGGGGCTACTCTCAAGTTGCAGCGTGAAGGCTTCTCATTGCCATGGCTTCTCTCGGACCACGGACTCTAGAGAGTGGACCAGAAGTATGGTGTACCGGCTTAGTTGCTCTGAGGCATGTGAAATCTTACTGGAACAAGGATCAAACCTGTGTCCCCTGCATTGGCAGTTGGATTCTTAACTACTGGATCACCAGGGGCATCTGAAAAGAGGGTTTAAGGAAGAAGGAAATGGCTGTCAGAATTGAGTGCTGCCAAGAGGACCAGCAAAATAAGGACTGAGATTGAATTTAGCATCATGCGTTCCATCAGTGTCTTTTACAAAAACAGTTTGACAGCATGGAAGCAAATTGGAGTGAACTAAGATGAGAGATGAGAGACAAACTGTTTCAAGAAGTTTGAAATAAAGAGAAAGAAGCAGATTAATGAGACTCTTGTAAAGTCTAGGCAAGAGATCATGAAGATCAGAGTTAGGATAATGGCAGTAGGAAAAAGAGACAGAGTCCGGAAATAATTAGGAAATAAAGCCACTTTTCTTAGTGATTGGATATAAGGATAAGGGAAAAGGAGTTGTCAAGGGTGACTCACAAGATTTGTCTTGAAAAGCTGAGAAGATACTGACTGGTACAGATCCTTAAATTAGGAAATAAAGCCACTTTTCTTAGTGATTGGATATAAGGATAAGGGAAAAGGAGTTGTCAAGGGTGACTCACAAGATTTGTCTTGAAAAGCTGAGAAGATACTGACTGGTACAGATCCTTAATTGTTTTTATCAGTGTTTTCTCAACCTTTCCATTTATTGTCACCTTCCTAAGAAGGCTTCTTAGGCATCTTTTTTCCCTAATGCGTCCCTCCCAGAAAATTTTAAAACACAGATACACTGTATGGTTTTTTATGTACAATAAGTATGTCTCTGCTTTATACATAAAAAGAGTAAACATGAAACTTACTTTATGTTCAATGCAAGGTTCAGAATGACTGAACAAGATGTTTAGATTAAATTAAGACAATTTACATTTAGCTAAATTTTATAGCTGTATTTGCTGGGTAACTTTGATTTAATTACTTATATAAAGTATATCAAATTGCATATGCAAATTAGTATTTATAAATACAGAAACAAACTAATCAAAACTTTAAAAATTATACAAAGCTGTTCATTTTGCAGCAAAAGTGAAACAATAGAAAAAGTCAGTTTCTTGAAATTATTGTAAGTAAACTTTTTAACTTTTGCTTGATATGAGAAAATAACAAGCTGCTAGATAGTCATTCGGATAGTTAACATTGTTTATTTTTAGCACTTGGTGTAATTAATTGGAACAAATTTTAATTTGTAGAATTAAATAATAAAATGTAAAGTTTTAATTACCAAAACCCATGTCACATACAAAAGCACTGGGGATCAAACATAAATAACATCCACATAACAGGCATGCTCCTTGCTCAGACCACTCTTGTCATATGACTTCAGAATTCAGCCATCAGTGAAGAGAAAGTCCCCCAGTCGTGGCCATCTGTTTGCCAAAGCTTTGTAGTACAGGCCTTCTATACTTTTTTTTTTTTTTGTCAGCCTTTCATGAAGTCAGTGTCACTGCTGCTCATGGAATACTCAAGAAAATCCAGCAAGAAAAATTAAATACTAGGGAATAAAACATTATTGATAAAGGTTGAGCTTTGGAGGGCCACATACCATTGTAAAGTCTAAGTTCTTCCCCTCTCTCATTAACCGGTTTCACCCTTTTGAGTGGATAACACCTTCAGCAGGGTCTGGGATAGAGCCCTGTATAGTCAAATATGATTAATATTTTCTGGCAAAGCATTTGAACACTGAGTGAGATTAATAAGGGCTGTAAGAAAGGCAGTGCCAAAGAATGCTCAAACTACTGCACAATTGCACTCATCTCACACGCTAGGAAAGTAATGCTCAAAATTCTCCAAGCCAGGCTTCAGCAATATGTGAACCGTGAACTTCCTGATGCTCAAGCTGGTTTAGAAAAGGCAGAGGAACCAGAGATCAAATTTCCAACATCCGCTGGATCATGGAAAAAGCGAGAGAGTTCCAGAAAAACATCTATTTCTGCTTTATTGACTATGCCAAAGCCTTTGATTGTGTGGATCACAATAAACTGTGGGAAATTCTGAGAGAGACAGGAATACCAGACCACCTGACTTGCCTCTTGAGAAATCTGTATGCAGGTCAGGAAGCAACAGTTAGAACTGGACATGGAACAACAGACTGGTTCCAAATAGGAAAAGGAGTACATCAAGGCTCTATATTGTCACCCTGCTTATTTAACTTATATGCAGAGTACATCATGAGAAATGCTGGACTGGAAGAAACACAAGCTGGAATCAGGATTGCCGGGAGAAATATCAATAACCTCAGATATGCAGATGACACCACCCTTATGGCAGAAAATGAAGAGGAACTAAAAAGCCTCTTAATGAAAGTGAAAGAGGAGAGTGAAAAAGTTGGCTTAAAGCTCAACATTCAGAAAACAAAGATCATGGCATCTGGTCCCATCAGTTCATGGGAAATAGATGGGGAAACAGTGGAAACAGTGTCAGACTTTATTTTTTGGGGCTCCAAAATCACTGCAGATGGTGACTGCAGCCATGAAATTAAAAGGTGCTTACTCCTTGGAAGGAAAGTTATGAGTAACCTAGATAGCATATTAAAAAGCAGAGACATTACTTTGCCAACAAAGGTTCATCTAGTCAAGGCTATGGTTTTCCCAGTGGGTCATGTATGGATGTGAGAGTTGGACTGTGAAGAAGGCTGAGCGTCAAAGAATTGATGCTTTTGAACTGTGGTGTTGGAGAAGACTCTTGAGAGCCCCTTGGACTGCAAGGAGATCCAACCAGTCCATTCTGAAGGAGAGCAGCCCTGGGATTTCTTTGGAAGGAATGATGCTGAAGCTGAAACTCCAATACTTTGGCCACCTCATGCGAAGAGCTGACTCATTGGAAAAGACTCTGATGCTGGGAGGGATTAGGGGCAGGAGGAGAAGGGGACGACAGAGGATGAGATGGCTGGATGGCATCACTGACTCGATGGACGTGAGTCTGGGTGAACTCCGGAAGTTGGTGATGGACAGGGAGGCCTGACGTGCTGCAAGTCATGGGGTCGCAAAGAGTCGGACATGACTGAGCGACTGAACTGAACTGAAGTAGTCTCATGTTAGTTTTTGTTTTTAATATTTATTTATTTGGCTGTGCTAGGTCTTAGTTGCAGCATGTGGGATCTAGTTCTCTGACCAGGGATCGAACCCTGCCCCCTGGAGTGGGAGCTTGGAGTCTTAGCCACTGGACCACCAGGGAAGTCCCCTCATGTTAGTTTTATTCAGATTTTGTTGCTTAAATGTATTTTGAGGTTATATATACTAAAAACATTCTTAATTTCAGTGCTCTTTTGATTTCAGAAATCCAAATAAGGAGTTGTGGTCAATGAAGTGTATAAAGAATGAATGAAGAGCAGGTTTATGGAGACAATGCTGACTTAAAAAAATTTTGTTTAAAGCATTTGAGGTGCTTATGGAACATGGGTAGAAGGAACACCTTGAGTGTTAGGTATGACTGCAGATGTGGATTTGAAAGTCATCAGCCTTTAAATCTTCCAAAGAAACAATAATTGTAAAGAGACATGATTAGAATTGCTTATTTTGCAGTGAGGTAAATGTTAGAGAACCAGCCCTTTTTAAAAAATCTGGCTCATTGGTTCTTACAGTCTAGCTTTGGAAGGAATGAAGATGGAATAGAAGGTAAAGATGAAGAGAAAGGAGCTACAGTGTTAGGAGAAAGGAAGAGGAAAAATCATCTATTAGTGGAGAGCAAGGAAATAGAATTGTTCTTTTTGACTCTTAACTTCCAGGAAATTGCCCTCATGGGGAATTGAAGATTTTCAGAGTAGGATCTGGAACAAAAAAGGAAATACCACTGATTCAGCATTTAGGGCCTAGACACTTTCACATTACCTCATCAGTCATATGGGGCTATAAAGTTTATTATTAAAATGAGAAGCAGAGATTCACAGGAGTGGGATGGGAAGCAGTTCACCTGACTCCCAAATCAATGCTCTATCTTACTATATATTGGAAGGAGTTGACAGGGTTTGAGGGGCAACACTGAGTGTCTGTCTGTAGTCCTCTAATGAGGACAGAGAGGATTCCTTTTGTGTGGCCTCTTAGTCTGGCTCTTCCCAACATTGTCTCAGGCTCTTTGTACATAGGGTCTCAGAAGATCACATTCCAAAGCCAGCTCCTTTTTGGATTAATTTATACAGGTTAGAGAAACCCTACTTTTAACTTGTCAGAATGGCTGTTGGAAAAGCTCTTTCTCCTGTTAACCAAAGGTTGAAATGAAGACCTGAACAGAGGGATTTGTGTAATCCTCCCACAGGTAATGCAGAACCCTCCTTGTCGGAAGACGGGATGCAGGGGTGCAGTGCTGCAGGACAGGGACCAGCAGTTCACTGTTGTGTCTCAGAGACATTCTGCTTGTGGGCCTTTGTGTTTATACCTCTCTAACCCAACTGGTCTTGTTCCTCAAACCAGCCTTGGGTTTTCTGATCTCTTTGCTTTGGACTGCTCTCCCTCCCCCACAATTGCCTTCAGAAATAATAACCATCTAGCCTTCAAAGACTACTTCAGAGCTCACCACACAGTAAAAATAGTTCTCACTTCCACCCTGTGATGTCATTGCACACTTAGATTCTTTTTTTTTTTTTAATTTTTTTGGGCCCTGCTCCTTGGTGTGTGGGATCTTAGTTCTCTGATCCTGAGCTCCTTGCAGAACTATGGAGTCTTAATCACTGGACTGCCAGGAAAGTCCTTTTTGGTTCCTGATGGTGTGAAACTAAATTAGATTATAAAGCTTCCTGAAGGCAGAAACTTTAGCAGAGTGCCTGGCACATACATTTTATTAAGTGAATAATAAATCACTTGTTTATATGAGTCAGTTTAGAGATTTAACCATTTGGATTTTTTCCCCCTTGATTCCTTGAGCAGTATGAGTACTTGGGAGTTATTCAGTGAGTGTTTTGGCATTGATGTAAGTGTAAGGTGAGCGCTTTGATTTTCCTACTTTTAAGTAATTCATTATAGTTCCTTATAGCACCTCGTGGTAGTGGCAGCGGGGTGTCCCTAGGAAGGTAAGAGCCTCTAGATTCTGCAAAGTCTACAAGGGATATTTGGAGCTTTTCTTCTGGAGAAATCGGACTATAGCTATCCTGTTGTTTAGTTGCTAAGTTGTGTCTGACTCTGCAATCCCATGGACTATAGCCCACCAGGCTCCTTCTGTCCATGGAATTTCCCAGGCAAAAATACTGGACTGGATTGCCATTTCCTTCTCTAGGGGATCATCCTGACCCAGGGATCGATCCCATGTCTCCTGCATAGGCAGGCGGATTTTTTACCTCTGAGCCATCAAAGGAAGCCTGTAGCTATCGTAGACCTCACCTGTATCTCTCGCCACCCCTTACTTCCCCATTCCTAGGTCTAAGCATTGCATTTATATATATCTATATATATATAGATTCAAGGGCTAAAAGGACTAGTAAATGCTAGGAGAGAATTAGGACTAGAGAACTGGGACTATCAACTATCTGGTTGATTCGATACCTCAGAGTGCCATGCTTCTCTTAGGTCTCGAGCTTTGAATATATTAGTTGTGTGTACAAAAGATAGTTTTCCCCACATGATCTTTTAACCAGACCTCCTGGTTTATAGATTCAGCTTTGTTTCCTGGAGTGATCATTCTTCAGCCCAGTCCTGTGAGGATGTGCCAGAATATGAGCAGCCTTATTATGGCTCCATTATGGACTAATCCAATTGTCCATAGAGAAGTCTCTCCCATTGTCTTGGTGATTAGCAGTTCTGACAGGCTTGCAAATAACCCCCTGAGAGCCTCGTTCTGTCGGACTGTTTCAGTACTGTTTTCTTGTTTGCAGTATTGCTTGGTCATAGAGCTCTGAGAGAAATTCCAGAAGTTTGAAAAACTATTACCAAACCCAGTCTTACTTTGCCAGAAGAGCATTTTATTTTTCACAAAGCACTTTTCGTGTGTATCCTCATAGGACCTTAACTGTAACTCTGATGTAGAGAGGGTAAGGGTAGGAAAATTGAGATCCAGATAACAGACTGGTTCTAAATAGGAAAAGGAGTACGTCAAGGCTGTATATTGTCACCCTGCTTATTTAACTTATATGCAGAGTACATCATGAGAAACCCTGGGCTGGAAGAAGCACAAGCTGGAATCAAGATTGCCGGGAGAAATAGCAATAACCTCAGATATGCAGATGACACCACCCTTATGGCAGACAGTGAAGAGGAACTAAAAAGCCTCTTGATGAAAGTGAAAGAGGAGAGTGAAAAGTTGGCTTAAAAAAAAAAAAAAAAAAGTTGGCTTAAAGCTCAACATTCAGAAAACTAAGATCATGGCATCTGGTCCCATCACTTCATGGCAAATAGACGGGGAAACAGTGTCAGACTTTATTTTTGGGGGGCTCCAAAATCACTGCAGATGGTGACTGCAGCCGTGAAATTAAAAGATGTTTACTCCTTGGAAGGAAAGTTATGACCAACCTAGATAGCATATTCAGAAGCAGAGACGTTACTTTGCCAACAAAGGTCCATCTAGTCAAGGCTATGGTTTTTCCAGTGGTCATGTATGGATGTGAGAGTTGGACTGTGAAGAAAGCTGAGAGCCGAAGAATTGATGCTTTTGAACTGTGGTGTTGGAGAAGACTCTTGAGAGTCCCTTGGACTGCAAGGAGATCCAAGCAGTCCATTCTAAAGGAAATCAGTCTTGGGTGTTCATTGGAAGGACTGATGCTAAAGCTGAAACTCCAATACTTTGGCCACCTCATGCGAAGAGTTGACTCATTGGAAAAGGCTCTGATGCTGGGAGGGATTGGGGGCAGGAGGAGAAGGGGACGACAGGATGAGATGGCTGGATGGCATCACCGACTCAACGGACATGAGTTTGAGTGAACTCCGGGAGTTGGTGATGGACAGGGAGGCCTGATGTGCTGCGATTCATGGGATCGCAAAGAGTCGGACACGACTGAGCAACTGAACAGAACTGAACTAAGTGACACCCAAGGCTGCACACTTGTTAAATAGCAAACCAGAAATCAGATAGTCTGTTCCCAGTGTGCCTGCTGGTGGTCCATCCAGCACAGCTCCCTTCTCTCAGCCTAAGTATTTCTAAAACAAACCCTTGGAGATGGTCTGCCCATTCACATAATGTTGAATTTTTAAAATAGATTTCAAGCCCTACACCAGAACTGGGAGGATTAATTCAAATGGTTGTTTTTGTTTTTCCTTTAAAGTGGCAGATAGCCTTCAGATGACTACCTAACTACTTGCTAGTCCCTACAATTTTCTACTTCTGTTCGTATCTGTCTTGGTATCTTCTGACATTTGTATTCCCTATCTTGGCAAGAACTGGACCACATCTCATTGACGGATTTAGACAGGCAATGGTTAGGGTGGTAGAATCCAAGAAGGAACATTGACATTTCTTCCAAGAAATAACAAAGGAGTTCCCGGTGGCTAGTATGCTGTTAAAGTAGAATATATGTAATAGAGCTTTGACTTGAGTCAGAAAGATCTGGATTAGTGTCTCCCACTTATTATCTGAGGCCTTCTGCAAGTTGTGCCTCAATTTTCTCACCTCTAAAATGGGGGTTTTATATGAGCTTAGACTTAAAAGCTAAGCAAATTATTACTAACTCATTACCGATCAAATTTGAATTGTCCCTGGGAACATATCCTCTGTAGAGGGTATAACCCTCTGTAGAGGTTAGAGATGACTTTGGCATTTTGAAAGAGCTTTCAAAAGGGATATCTTGATTTATAGTCCAGATCTAATAGATAAAAACATTCCACTATGGTTAGAAGCTTTGGAAAACATTCTGGACTGGACTTGAAAAGAGTGCTTCATTCACATCAAGCAGTGAGGACACAGATATGTAATTTTCAGCAGGAGCATCATGCTCCTTGCCTGCCTTGGTGCCTGACAGAGGTGTCCTAGCAGGACATGGAAATAAGTAGCATGACACATGAAAGGAACTTATATACAGCAATAATTTGTTAGTTTAGTAGATTAGTTCTGTCACAAAAACTTTGAAGGCATGTTAGTGCTAAATTCGTTAGAAAGGACTTGTGTGAATCACAGGATTACCCTAACATGCTATTGCTATATATAATGCCTAAAAAGAATAGGTATGCATATGCAGAAGAATGAAGTTGGACTCCTGCCTTACACATGAAAATTAACTTAGTGGATCAAAGACTTAAATGTAAAGAGCTAAATCTATAAAACTTTTAAGAAAGCATAGGAGTAAATCTTTATGACTTTGGATTAACAGCATTTTCTTAGATATGACACTGAAAGCACAAGCTACCCCTCACTCCCCCCCAACCAAAAAAAAAGATAAATTAGACTTAGTGAAAATTTTAAACTTCTGTGCTTCAAAGGGCACAGTCATGGATAATAAGAATTATGTAAGTGCTCACTCATAATTGCTTTATTTTGGCTGACAGGTAGCTGACACAACAAAATGCAAGTCAGTTTTAATAATTAAATGATTCTTGGGTTCTGCTTATCTACATTCATCTTTTCTCATTTTCTATACAAATGTGTATATTCCTTTTCCAGATTTTGGGTTTGGTATTTTTATTTTGTTGAATTTATTGTAAAACTAAAATTTTTAAATGTTGAGTTTAATATTTGAGAGTATTCATGTGCTGTGTGCTGTGCTATAGATTCTTAATCTCAAAGATTTAATGATCTGGAAGTGAGAGGTGATGAGTTGTGACTAAAACAGGGTCCTTGATGGTTGTCAGTGGGAACCAATTTATGGTAACAGGTGTCACAGATAAACAAAGCTGGACACTAGTTAAAGTGGTAAGGACAGATTTTAAAAAGTAATATACTATTGCAATAGGGAAAATTATGAACTGATTTCAACGTTGATTTGTACAGAGTTAACTTTAAAAGAAAAAGAAAGGATGAAGGAACAAGGGTCGGAGTGAGAGAGAACTCCGTACGGTCAGGAAAATGAAAAATTACAAACTGCAAGGAAGGGGAGGTGGTTCACATGAAACCAGCCGGGCTTGCTGCTGGTACTTATTGAAAGTAGTCTCCTACCCTACCACCGAGCCTGGGAAACAGGAACCCTATTTTCAGATGCTAGCTAAAACAGTAAATTCATTCAGCAGCCTTGAGATTTTCCCAGGCAGGCACTTTTAAGTGTGGCTGGGGTCATCTAGCAATGTGACCTTGAGCTGTTAGAAACTATTAGTGTTTTTTATTCACATCTTTATAGGCCATGGTTGAGCCTCCTCGAAAAAGGGCTCAGAGGAGCCTGGATAGAGTTTAGTTAAGGACAGAATCTTTGGTACAGCTGTCATCTTAGAGGAATAGAAAGTTCATGAGTGACTCTAAGACCAGGTGAATGGTAATGGCATGAATTCTGAACCAGGGAAGCTAGGGAAAGTAACTGGTTTAAGGATACAGAAAGTGAGGTGGAGCTAGCCAGTTAGGCATTTGAAAGTACACTTGACAGATTGTGACACTAGAGACTTGGTACTTGGTGTAAAAGTGGACCTTGAAGCTAAGGGAGACCATTGGGAAAGGAGGCTGCTTCTGCTGAGAAGAGGACTAAAGGTAGATACACTGACGCTGAAGGGTTGGTGTTATGAAACCCGAGGAGGAGTGGCTAGAAAGGTAAGAGAAGGGCAGAGGGTGGTGCCCTCGGAACCACGGGTAGAGTTTCAAGAGGGCAAAGTGATCGTCAGTGGCAAAGTAGAAAGTCAAATACAATGAATTCTGACAAGGTTACTGGATGCGGCTGTCGAAAATGTCTTTTTCTGAGTCATTTGTGTCCTGAAGTCTTTTTTCTTTTAAGTTATTTTTCTTTTCTGTGCGCATGTGTGTGTGTCCTTACATCGGAGCGCTTCCATTCAGTGTTCATACCCATTCTGGAGGAAACTTATGGGTTCTGGATTTCTAGGAAGAAATCGTTTTAAAATCTGCTTTTAGAAGATCTGCTCCCCTCTAGTCCCAAGGAAGATTCCTTTGCTGTACCTTTCTTCCCTTACCTTATACTTGCTGGCAAACACGTGTTAAGCATCTGTTATGGCTAGACCATATATCTGGGACAGTGTAGGTGTTCAGTAAGTATTGAGTAGGTATTTAAACAGTGATTCATTCAGCAAATACTTGTATATAGCATAAATGCTGGAAATACAACAAAAGTTTTTGTAGAACTTACACAGCTTATGGAGGAGAACAGATACAGATTGTAAATAGTGTAATGAAGGAAATAAAACAGGTGTTCTGACAAAAATGGAGTCGCTTACTTTGTGGTGACAGGGGAAGGACCTAGCAATTCTAAGAGCTAGGGAAGAGAGTTGTGGGCTGAAAGAAAACAGGAAATGTGAGGACTGAGTCCAGAAACAGCTTGATAGTTTCCAAATACTGAGAGCCATTGTGACAGGAGTATTTGATGACTGAGGGTGAAAAATTGAATGAGATGAGATGAAGATATAGACAGGGCTTTATGTGAAGATTTTACATGGGAGCAGTGGTACAGTCTGGTTTTGTTTTGTGGTGGTGGGTTGGGGGTGAGTTGTTGTAGTTGCCAGGCAAGAGATGACTTTGGGAAGGGGTGCTGTGCTTAGTCACTCAGTTGTGTCCAACTCTTTGTGACCCCACGGACTGCAGCCCCACAGCCTCCTCTGTCCATGGGGTTTCTCCAAACAAGAATCCTGGGGTGGGTTGCCATGCCCTCCTCCAGAGGATCTTCCCAACCCAAGGATCGAACCCATCTCCTGCATTGCAGGTGGATTCTTTACTGTTTGAGTCACCAGGGAAGCCCATGAATACTAGAGTAGGTAGCCTGTCCCCTCTCCAGGGTATCTTCCCAACCCTGGAGCTGAACCGGGGTCAATCGGGGTCTTCTGCATTGCAGGCAGATTTTTTACCAGCTGAGCTACCAGGGAAGGGGTGAGAGAGATGTAAATACATTCAAGATACATTCAGGATTTGTCAGTAGATTTGATCAAAGAGATGTGAGAAGAGAAGGAATCAAGGATGATTTTGTTTTTTAACTTAGGGTTTGGATTAAGTAACTTGTAAATACTCTTGCTATTGACGACATGGGGGGAGTTAGAAATTGTTAGTTTCGGATACCAAAGTGAAGATTTTGATGTGTGTGTGTGTACAGTCACTAAGCCGTGTCCTATTCTTTGTGACTCCATGGACTGCAGCAGACCAGGCTTCCCTGTCCTTCGCTAGCTCCTGGAGCTTGCTCAGATTTGTGTTTGTTGAGTCAGTTATTCTAACCATCTCATCCTCGGCCACTCTGTTCTCCTTTTGCCTTCAGTCTTTCCCAGCACCAGGGTCTTTTTCAATGAGTCAGCTGTTCACATCAGGTGGCCAAAGTATTGAAGCTTCAGCATCAGTCTTTCAATGCATGTTCAGGGTGATTTCCTTTAGCATTGACTGGTTTGATCACCTTACAGTCCAAGGGACTCTCAAGAGACTTCTCCAGCACCACAATTTGAAAGCATCAGTAGGTAGTTGCAATGAAGACCCAGCACAGCCGTAAATAAATAAATAAAACTATTTTGAAAATTAAAAAAAAAAAAGGACAGAAATTTCCGTCCATGTGGAGTTTGTAGGTGACCTTGATAAAAGCAGTTTTTCTTTGGAGTAGAAGGAATGAAAGTCAGATTTGATGAGTTAGAAGAGTGAAATAGAGCTCACAGAGTCTACAGTATTGGCAGTGCCTTTTTTTTTCCTTTTAATATTTATTTGGCTGCGCTGGGTCTTAGTTGTGGCACGTAGGATCTTGTTCCTTGATCAGGGATCAGACCCAGGCCTCCTTCGTTGGGAGTGTGGAGTTTTAGCCAGTGGACCACCAGAAAAGCTCAGCAATGCCTATTTTTTAAAAATTGGTTATTTCATTATGTTGTTATATGTAAAATGTGTAATATTCAAGAAACGTTACATTAATTGTATGTGAATGGAGACTTAGGGTATGTAGATGACTTTCAAGAAGAGAGATCTAATTGCCATCAGATTTAGTACCATCTGGACAGCCTGCCATTAGATGCCTCCTATGTGATGTGGTATGCAGCATAAAATATCACCTGTAGCTCTTTTCCAGTTATCGCGGCGTAAGGAACTATGAGCAGCAAAGTCTCCCGCAACACCCTTTACGAGGCGGTGCGGGAAGTCCTGCACGGGAACCAGCGCAAGCGCAGAAAGTTTTTGGAGACGGTGGAGCTTCAGATCAGCCTGAAGAACTATGACCCTCAGAAGGACAAACGCTTCTCGGGCACCGTCAGGCTTAAGTCCACTCCCCGCCCCAAGTTCTCCGTGTGTGTCTTGGGGGACCAGCAGCATTGTGATGAGGCCAAGGCTGTGGATATCCCCCACATGGACATCGAGGCGCTGAAAAAACTCAACAAGAATAAGAAACTGGTCAAGAAGCTGGCCAAGAAATATGATGCCTTTTTGGCTTCAGAGTCTCTGATCAAGCAGATCCCCCGAATCCTGGGCCCAGGCCTGAACAAGGCTGGCAAGTTCCCTTCCTTGCTGACCCACAGTGGGAACATGGTGGCCAAAGTTGATGAAGTGAAGTCCACGATCAAGTTCCAGATGAAGAAGGTGCTGTGTCTGGTAGTGGCTGTTGGCCATGTGAAGATGACAGATGATGAGCTTGTGTACAACATCCACTTAGCTGTCAACTTCCTGGTGTCATTGCTCAAGAAAAATTGGCAGAACATCAGGGCCTTGTACATTAAGAGCACCATGGGCAAGCCCCAGCATCTGTACTAAGGCACAGCTTAATAAACTATACTAAACCATCAAAAAATATATATATATATCACCTGTATTTCTTGCTAAAAAGAAAAAAAAATATGTATATATTTTTTTAATTTTTATTTATTTTTGGCTGCACTGTCTTTGTCACTCATCTGGCTTTTCTCTAGTTTTCGGTGAACCGGGCTACGGTTGCGGTGAACTCTTTGTTACAGTAAGTGGACTTCTCATTGGGTGGCTTCTCTTGTTGTGGATTATGGGCTCTAGGTATGCCAACTTCAGTAGTTTCGGCTCACAGGCTCAGTAGTTGTGGTGCCAGCTCAGGTGCCAGGCTCAGTAGTTGTGGCGCCAGGCTTAAAGGCCCCCACAACATGTGGAATCTTCCTTGAGCAGGGGCTGAACCCATTTCCCCTGCATTGGCAGGCAGATTCCTAACCACTGGACCACTAAGAAAGTCCCCTCCCCCAAATATATTTGTAACTTAAATCTGTTCTAACCCCTAGACCTAACTTCCCTTTTGCAGGAAAAACAGGGCATAAGGTTACTGTGTCAACAAAGATCCGTCTAGTCAAGGCTATGGTTTTTCCAGTAGTCATGTATGGGTGTGAGAGTTGGACTATAAAGAAAGCTGAGCACAGAAGAATTGATGCTTTTGAACTGTGGTGTTAGAAAAGATTCTTGAGAGTCCCTTGGACTGCAAGGAGATCCAACCAGTCCCTCCTAAAGGAGATCAGTCCTGGGTGTTCATTGGAAGGACTGATGCTGAAGCTGAAACTCCAATCCTTTGGCCACCTGATGCTAAGAGCTGACTTATCGGAAAAGACCCTGATGCTGGGAAAGATTGAGGGCAGGAGGAGAAGGGGACGACAGAGGATGAGATGGTTGGATTTCATCACCGACTCAATGGACATACATGGGTTTGGGTAAACTCCAGGAGTTGGTGATGGATAGGGAGGCCCGGCGTGCTGCGGTTCATGGGATCGCAAAGAGTTGGACACAACTGAGCGACTGAAGTGAACTGAAGGGTATAAATTAATGACACAAAACTAGAATGTAGGGCATTCATTAAGACAACTAGTCTTTTCAGAGTCAGTATCACAAGTAAGCAAAAGGGTTGGGGGAAAGGAGGACAGGAACATTATAGATTAAAAGTGTCCAAATGTTGAAATAATGATGATGTAATTTTTAAAAAGTACCAAAATTTTGCCATCAACTTTGTAGGCATTCACTGTAGTTATCTGCTAAGTAGACCAGCAAGAAGACAGGCAAAATTTAAGCCAGTCTGTGTTTTCTTATGGCATCATTGGTAAGAAACGGGACCATGTAAGTTTTAGAACATCTTTAAAAAATGATTGTATTTATTAGTCTCTATCTATCACTTATGTTATCTTCCCACCCTTCCAATCCCAGCATCATGGTGGGTTTATACACTTTGGAGGATTTTTATTTCATTAATTCCAATGGTACAGGTGTTCACAAAGGGTCAGATGTACTTTAGATTTTATGGTTGATTGGATTTGTGGTTTAGGGAGAGAACTCACTGCAAAAGAAAAACCTATATTATGAAGTTGAGTTTCTAAAAGTCATATGGTGGGTTGAGGGGGAAAATCTTTCATGCAGATGTCTTTAGTACTAGTTCTTATGCACCTATTAGAGAATTGATTGCCAGTAACTTTGTTTTTTTTTTTTAAACAAGATAAAAATTTAATGGAAATGAGTCATTGGTCAGTAACTCTTAAAGTGAGTAAATAGATCAAGATGGATAGAACCTAGTCTAAGGTCAGGAGCCAAATCGAATCGAATTATGTGTCTTTTCAGAGAATTGAAACAAAGCAGTTCTTCAAGACTGGATGAAAAGAGAAGGCTATGAAATTAGAGTCTAGGTCCCAGTCCCAGCTTCACAGTTTAATAGCTAAATAGTCCTGTGCAAATCATAGCACCTCTGAACCTGGTCTCCTAGCTGTTAAGTGTATGTGCTCCAGTTGACTAATATTTCTCATTGGTTGTGGTAGAGTTCAATTAGATGTTGTAAATGGAAACATTTTTTGAAAAGAGAGGTATGATGCTGGGGTTTATTTGATTGTTTGATTGTCTGCAAATGAAGGGCTGTTTAACAGCTAATTTCACCCCAGCTCTTATTGAAATTAAATTTTGTTTGTCTGGTACAAAATTGAATGTCCCCCAAGAAATAATTTTTTTTTAACCCAAAATTGAATGTGAGTACAGTCCCTGCTGTCCTGTTATAACCGTCCTGTTAAAAATCATTAACTCCTTGGGAATTCCCTGGCAATCCAGTGGTTAGGATTTGGCGCTCTGACTGCCGTGGCTGAGGGTTCAGTTCCTGGCTGAGGAACTAAGATCCTGCAAGCTGTGCAGCACAGCCAGTGCATATTTGATAGAGAATTCATAGTGAGAAGTAAATGAGGCACCTAAGCTGAGAAAGCTGTTTGAGTCTGGGAGGAGTCAGGTCTCTTACATTCTTGAAAGAACAGGCACTAAGTTTAGCTCATTCTCTATGCCTGAGACAGTACAGTGATATCTTATCAGAAACTTGCCCTCTGCAAAGAGAAGTGCTCACTCAGTTTAACACCAGGACAAGAGAAGTCACTTTATTTATTTAGGCCATATCTAGAGACTTGTGGGATGGGGGAGCCTGGTGGGCTGCCGTCTATGGGGTCGCACAGAGTCGGACACAACTGAAGCGACTTAGCAGCAGTAGCAACAGCAGAGACTTGTGGGATCTTAGTTCCCTGACCAGGAATTGAACCTGCCCTCTTGGCAGTGAAAGCATGGAATCCTAACCACTGGACCACCAGGAAATGCCCCCAAGAAATAATTTTTTTCCAACCCTAAGAAATAATTTTAAAAGGCTGAATGATTGCTTCATAGTGTTAAATACAGACCATGAGTGTAAGACATAGATTGGGAAAATCCTAGACCCAGTGGCTGCCCAGGATGTGAGTGTAGCAGTGTCATTCCTGTTCCATACACAGGACTGTTGGCTATATGTATTATGTCTTTTTCTGAGAAAATATGCATAATTTTAAAATTTTATGAATCTTAAAAATTTTAAACATACCATTGATTAAATGGAGTACTGCAATAATCTGGCTACTCCCTTAGTGTGTGACCTTAGACTCAGGTTATTTCTGTATCAATGAGGGCCTGTATTAATTTGCTAAGACTAAATAACAAAACAGACTGGATGGCTTAAACAACAAAAATTTATCCTCTCATAGTTCTAGAGGCTAGAAGTCCAAGATCAAGATGTTAGCAGGATTGGCTAACTCTGAGACCTCTCTTCCTGGTTTCCAAATAGCTGTTTTCATGTTCACATGGTGTTCTCCTGCTATGTACATCTGTATCTTAATCTTCTCTTATAAAGGCACTGGTCATATTGAATTAGGGCCTTACTCCAGTATCCTCATTTTTTAAAAAGCTATCTCCAAGTACAGTCACATTTTGAGGTATTAGGATAGACTTCAAAATATGAATTGGTGGAGGATGAGATATAATTCAGGCCATAACAGAGTCCACACTTATTTTGTATTATTCTTGCTAGTTCCTTGGTTCTAAGAGCTTAGGAAACGCATGGCAACAGTAGCAGTTATTTCCTAGAAACAAGAGGTGCAAGCAATTTCAGGGACCTATTCAGAGAGTTCTTCAACTAAGAAAACTCAAAGTCTGCCTAAGACAGTCAGATGTTTGAAAAGGTATGTTTGTATTGTGGATTTCTTGGTCCAGGCTTAGCAAGTAAGGGAGTGCTTGATGAAAAAGCCCCTTTGCCTGCTAGTCCCTGAATGAGAGTCCCAGCATTCCTTTGGTTGCTGCTTCCAGATGTGCTTCTGCAAATGTTCCTCCTTCCAATCTAACCTCCCCTGTTTGGCTTCTCCAATGAAGTCATAAGCAAATATTTGTGATAGTTTCTTGTCACCATGGTGACTAAAGCACAGCCTAGTTCTCCTTCCAGCTTCACTGTCAGCTCTGCTTGAAGGAAGAGACAGCCCTCTGGGGGCTGTCTAGGAGAGCCCAGGCTCAGAGTTATGAAAAACCATATGTCAGGTATTGGGGAACAGCAGTCCATAGTGGTGCCTTTAGGAATTTGTCCTGTGCCTATTAGTCTCCAGGCATAGGGGTGATCAGGGACCCCAAAAGGAGGCCACTGCATTCCCCTAGAACTTTTTTTTTTAACAGTAAATCGACCTGGGCTTTGCTAAGTGGGTGTAGAAACTTGTACATCATACAACCTCTACTGCTGCTGTGGTTTGCCTAGCTGCTCTCCAGAATGAACAGAGGCACCTTTTCTGAAGCTTCATTTCCTTAGTATCTCTAACTCAACTGCTTCCATTTTGATTTCTCTTTCATGCAGATTCTCTTAATAGACTACTTCCCCCCTCAAATTTATGTACTTTCTTACTGCACTTGAATCCTCAAGGTGGTCTCCTGCTTGAAAAACCAGCCCTAATCTTACCTTTGGGAGATTTCTTTTTAAGCTCTCATTATGATCACCCCAAAACACTCCCCAAAAAAGGTGATATTAGAGTTAATTGTCCCTTTCTGTGTGCCTCTAAAATTTATTTTTCATCCCTTTTGTAATACTTAGTAACTGTTTCAGACTAGAAATTTAAAGGATAAGAAATGACTATAAAGGGTAGACCAAGTTAATAAGGCTTCCTCTGCTCATATTTCTACATAATCAGCTTCACTTTTATCAGTTTTTTAAATAGTGATGTTGTTTTTAAAATGTCAATATTGAGTAAGATATGATAAAGTCACTGAGGCCACAGGAGGAAACACAAATGAGGCTTGGCAGGAGGAAGTTTATTATGGGTCCGCCGGCTGTGGGAGGTGAGTTACCACTTGCCACACAGGGTCACAGAGGAAAACACCAGGGTGGTCAGGGGGCAGAAGGGGCACGAGCAAGCAAAAGGTTTAGGCCAGATCCTTATTGCAGTTTCAGAGGGAAAGTGAAGGCAGGGTCAAATAAGCAGTTTAGTATTGGCTAATTTGAATAAATCTGGAGGGCTTTGGGCTATAAGAGTAGTCTCTAGTTACCCACTACTTTTGGGGCCCTAGGATGAAGCAGAGGAATATTGCCTCCTGGGTATACAGGCAAGATAAAGGAAATGTGACTCTGGGTTGGTTCCTTTACAAAGGCATGCTCTTAGACATGTTGTTATCTGTAGGAATTAGCTAGCCATGGGAGTGTAGATCTCTCCTGGGTTTGTAGGTTCCCAAATGGCAAAACATCAGGAACTCAGAAAATAAGAAAATATAATCGGCCCTGTGATGAATGAATACAAGTAGACAAATACAAAATCTTACACACACACACAAAAAAGCAATTAAGATTCTATATTAATTTAATTGGAGGACATATGCTGCTATTTATAAATTTTGTGGTAAAATATGACACCAGAGGACTTCCCTGGTGGCTCAGACGGTAAAGCGTCTGTCTACAATGCCGGAGACCTGGGTTCCATCCCTGGGTTGGGAAGATTCCCTGGAGAAGGAAATGGCAATCCACTCCAGTACTATTGCCTGGAAAATCCCATGGACAGAGGAGCCTGGTAGGCTACAGTCCGTGGGGTCGCAAAGAGTTGGACATGACTGAGCAACTTCACTTCACCCTTCATGACACAATTCACCACTTTAATCATTATTAAGCAGCATCAGTTGCATCTACAATGTTGCGCAACCATCACCACTATCCATTTCCAAGCTTTTCATCACTACAGACAGAAACTTTGTTCCATTAAGCAATAATTTCTCATTTCTCCCTTCCACTTGTACCTGATAATCTCTAATCTACTTTGTTAATCTCTAATCTACTTCAAAATCTAAATCAAATCCCTTATGATTATACAGTGGAAGTGAGAAATAGATTTAAGGGCCTAGATCTGATAGATAGAGTTCCTGATGAACTAGGGAATGAGGTTCGTGACATTGTTCAGGAAACAGGGATCAAGACCATCCCCATGGAAAAGAAATGCAAAAAAGCAAAATGGCTGTCTGGGGAGGCCTTACAAATAGCTGTGAAAAGAAGAGAAGCGAAAAGCAAAGGAGAAAAGGAAAGATATACCCATTTGAATGCAGAGTTCCAAAGAATAGCAAGAAGAGATAAGAAAGCCTTCCTCAGTGATCAGTGCAAAGAAATAGAGGAAAACAACAGAATGGGAAAGACTAGAGATCTCTTCAAGAAAATCAGAGATACCAAGGGAACATTTCATGCAAAGATGGGCTCGATAAAGGACAGAAATGGTATGGACCTAACAGAAGCAGAAGATATTAAGAAGAGATGGCAAGAATACACAGAAGAACTATACAAAAAAGATCTTCACGACCAAGATAATCATGATGGTGGGATCACTCACCTAGAGCCAGACATCCTGGAATGTGAAGTCAAGTGGGCCTTAGAAAGCATCACTATGAACAAAGCTAGTGGAGGTGATGGAATTCCAGTGGAGCTATTTCAAATCCTGAAAGATGATGCTGTGAAAGTGCTGCACTCAATATGCCAGCAAATTTGGAAAACTCAGCAGTGGCCACAGGACTGGAAAAGGGCAGTTTTCATTTCAATCCCAAAGAAAGGCAATGCCAAAGAATGCTCAACCTACCCCACAATTGCACTCATCTCACACGCTAATAAAGTAATGCTCAAAGTTCTCCAAGCCAGGCTTCAGCAATATGTGAACCGTGAACTTCCTGATGTTCAAGCTGGTTTTAGAAAAGGCAGAGGAACCAGAGATCAAATTGCCAACATCTGCTGGATCATGGAAAAAGCAAGAGAGTTCCAGAAAAACATCTATTTCTGCTTTATTGACTATGCCAAAGCCTTTGACTGTGTGGATCACAATAAACTGTGGAAAATTCTTCAAGAGATGGGAATACCAGACCACCTGATCTGCCTCTTGAGAAATTTGTATGGAGATCAGGAAGCAACAGTTAGAACTGGACATGGAACAACAGACTGGTTCCAAATAGGAAAAGGAGTACATCAAGGCTCTATATTGTCACCCTGCTTATTTAATTTATATGCAGAGTACATCATGAGAAACGCTGGGCTGGAAGAAGCACAAGCTGGAATCAGGATTGCCGGGAGAAATATCAATAACCTCAGATAGGCAGATGACACCACCCTTATGGCAGAAAGTGAAGAGGAACTAAAAAGCCTCTTGATGAAAGTGAAAGTGAAAAAAAAAATTTTTTTTAAAGAAAGTGAAAGTGGAGAGTGAAAAGGTTGGCTTAAAGCTCAACATTCAGAAAACGAAGATCATGGCATCCGGTCCCATCACTTCATGGGAAATAGATGGGGAAACAGTGGAAACAGTGTCAGACTTTATTTTTTTGGGCTCCAAAATCACTGCAGATGGTGACTGCAGGTTATTGATATTTCTGTCGGCAATCTTGATTCCAGTTTGTGCTTTATCCATCCTGGCATTTTGCATGATGTACTCTGCAGATGGTGACTGCAGCCATGAAATTAAAAGACGCTTACTGCTTGGAAGAAAAGTTATGACCAACCCAGATAGCATATTGAAAAGCAGAGACATTACTTTGCCAACAAAAGTCCATCTAGTCAAGGAATTGGTTTTTCCAGTGGTCATGTATGGCTGTGAGTGTTGGACTGTGAAGAAAGCTGAGTGCCGAAGAATTGATGCTTTTGAACTGTGGTGTTGGAGAAGACTCTTGAGAGTCCTTTGGACTGCAAGGAGATCCAACCAGTCCATTCTGAAGGAGATCAGCCCTGGGATTTCTTTGGAAGGAATGATGCTAAAGCTGAAACTCTGGGAGGGATTAGGGGCAGGGGACGGCAGAGGATGAGATGGCTGGATGGCACCACTGACTCGATGGACGTGAGTCTGGGTGAACTCCAGGAGTTGGTGATGGACAGGGAGGCCTGGCGTGCTGTGATTCGTGGGGTCGAAAAGAGTCGGACACGACTGAGCGCCTGAACTGAACTGAACTGAACTTAATCTACTTTTTGTCTCGATAAGTTTCCAGGTACCTCATGTAAGTGAAATCATGTAATCTTTATCCTTTTCTTTATCCTTTATCCTGGCTTGTTTTACTTAACATACTATCTTTAGGGTTCTTCAGTGTTGTTGTTGTTCAGTTGCTAAATTGTGTCCGACTCTTTGCAACCTCATGGACTACAGCACGCCAAGCTTCTCTGTACTTCACTATCTCCCAGAGTTTGCTCAGATTCATGTCCATTGAGTCCGTAATGCTATCTAACCATCTCATCCACTGCTGCTGTCTTCTCCTTTTGCCTTCAATCTTTCCCAGCATCAGAGTCTTTTCCAGTGAATAGGCTCTTCTCATCAGGTGGCCAAAGTATTGGAGCATCAGTCCTTCCAATGAATATTCAGGGTTGATTTATTTTAGGAGTGACTGCTTTGATCTCCTTGCAGTCCAGGGGTCTTTCAATAGTCTTCTCTCACACCACAATTTGAAGGCATTAGTTCTTTGGCACTCAGCCTTCTTTATGGCCCAACTCTCACATCCATATATGACTACTGGAAAAAACCATAGCTTTGACTGGATGGACCTTTGTTGGCAAAATGATGTCTTTGGTTTTTTACACACTGTCTAGGTTTGTCATAGCTTTCCTTCTAAGGAGCAAGCATATTTTAATTTTATAGCTGCAGTCACCATCCAAAATGATTTTGGAGCCCAAGAATGTAGCATGTGTCAAATCTTCATTCCTTTTTATGGATGAATAATATCCCATCGTATGTATATGCCACGTTTTGTTTATCAATTCATTTTTAATGTCTTTTTAAAAATATTTTTATTTATTATTTTCTTTTTGGCTGCACCATGTTAGTTGAATATGCATGGGATCATGTGGGATCTCCTTCCCTGACCAGGGATCAAACCCAGGTCCCCTGCATTGAAAGCATCAAGTCTTAGCCATTAGACCACCAGGAAGTCCCATTTGCCTATTTTTACTTTTTATCCTTTTTTTTTTTTAATTTTTCATTTATTTTTGGCTGCTCTGGGTCTTCATTGCTACACAGGGGCTTTCTCTAGTTGCAGAGAGAGGGGGCTGCTCTCTTCTTGGTGGTATGGTTTTCTTGTTGCAGTGACCTCTCTTGTGGAGTGCGGTTAGAGGGCTTCAGTAGTTATGATAGGTGGGCTCAGTAGTTGTGGAGCATGGGTTTAGTTGCCCCATGACATGTGGTATCTTCCCGGACCAGGAATTGAACCAGTGTCTCCTGAATTGGGAGGCAGATTCCTAACCACTGGGCCAGCAGGGAAGCCCCCATTTGCCTATTTTTAAATTGAGTTGTCTTTGCTGTTGAGTTGTAGACATTTTTTTTTTTGACATTTTTTATATATTCTGAATATTAAAACCCTTATCAGATAGATTTGAAAGTTATTTCTCCTGTAAGTTGTCTTTTTACTTCCTTGTTAATGTCTTTTTTTTTTTTTTTTTGCTTGTGCTTTTGATGTCATAGCTAAGAATCCATTGCAAAATCCAAGATCATAAAATTTACCCATGTTCTATTGTAAGAGTTTTATGGTCTGTGTATATTTAGGTTGTTGATCCATTTTAAGTTTTGTCTTCTGTATGGTATAAGCTAAGGATCTGACTCCATTCTTTTGTATATGAACATTTAGTTGTCCCAGCACCAGTTGAAGAGACTATTCTTACTCCATTGAATGGACTTAATACCCTTGTCAAAAATCAATTGGCTGGGGAAATTCCCTGGTGGTCCTGTGGCTAAGATTCCCTGCTCCCAATGCAGGGGGCCTGGGTTTGATTCTGGTCAGGGAACTGGATCCCACATGCCTCAGCTAACACCAGCACAGTCAAATAAGTAAATAAAAATATTTTTAAAAATCAGTTTACTGGCCACGGATGTATGAGTTTATT
This sequence comes from Bos grunniens, assembly GCF_055505025.1. Classification (NCBI taxonomy): domain Eukaryota; kingdom Metazoa; phylum Chordata; class Mammalia; order Artiodactyla; family Bovidae; genus Bos; species Bos grunniens. The sequence goes on from NC_141166.1 coordinate 15,417,108, forward strand.
TGTGGACTCTCAATTCTGTTCTCTTGATTATAGAATTCTCTCTCAATTCTGTTCTTTTGTTTATCCTTACACCAGCATCGCACTGTTTTGATTATTGTAACTTTGTAGTAAATTATGAAATCAGGAAGTGTGAGTCTTTCAACTTATTTAAGAGTCTGTTGTTTGGTTTCCACATATTTATGGATCTTCCAGTTTTCTTTTACTGTTATTTCTAGTTTCTTTCCATGTGGTTAAAGAAGATAATTTGTCTAATATCAATCCTTTAGAATCTACCGAGACTCTGTGCCTTAATACAGTTGATTCTGGAGAATATTCCATGCATTCATACTTGGCAATACTTGCTCTTGCTGGGTGGGACTGTTCTATGTGTCTTTTAGATCTAACTGAGTTATAATGTAAAAGTCCTATTTCCTTGTTGATCTTCTGTCTAGGTTCTATTCATTATTGAAAGTGACGATTAAAGTCTCTAAATGTTATTGTAGAACTGTTTTCCCTTTACTTTGACTGTTGTAACAGGTTTTTACTTAAAAATTTTTGTCTGATATTTAGTATAGGCATCCCAGCTCTCTTTTGCTTACCATTTGCATGAATGTCTTTTTTCACCCGTTTACGTTCAACTTCTTTGTGTTTTCAGATATACAGTAAGTCTCTGCAGACAGCATGTAGTAGTAGATCATGGTTATTGTTTTTTTTAATCTGCTGCCCATCTCTGCCTTTCGACCAAAGAGTTTAATCTATATAAATTCCTCTGTTCATGGAATCTCCAGGCAGGAATACTAGAGTGGGTACATTCCCTTCTCCAGGGGATCTTCCCGACCCAGGGATCAAACCCATATCTCCTGGGTCTCCTGCATTGCAGGCAGATTCTTTACCATCTGAGCCACCAGGGGCCACTAAGTATAATATAATTACTTGGAAGTTCACTGGCAGTCTAGTGGTTCAGTTCAGTTCAGTTGCTCTGTCATGTCCGACTCTTTGCGACCCCATGGACTGCAGCACGCCAGGCCTCCCTGTCCATCACCAACTCCTAGAGTTTACTCAAACTCATGTCCATTGAGTCAGTGATGCCATCCAACCATCTGATCCTCTGTCGTCCCCTTCTCCCACCTTCAGTCTTTGCCAGCATCCAGGTCTTTTCAGATGAGTCAGTTCTTCGCATCAGGTGGCCAAAGTATTGGAGTTTCAGCTTCAGCATCGGTCCTTCCAATGAATATTCAGGACTGATTTCCTTTAGGATGGAGTGGTTGGATCTCCTTGCAATCCAAGGGACTCTCAAGAATCTTCTCCAACACCCGAGTTCAAAACTATCAATTCTTCAGTGCTCAGCTTTCTTCACAGTCTAACTCTCACTCCATACATGACTACTGGAAAAACCATAACCTTGATTAGATGGACCTTTGTTGGCAAAGTAATGTCTCTGCTTTTTAATAGGCTGTCTAGGTTGGTCATAGCTTTTCTTCCCAGGAGCAAGTGTCTTTTAATTTCATGGCTGCAATCACCATCTGCAGTGATTTTGGAGCCCCAAAAAATAAAGTCTCCCACTGTTTGCACTGTTTCCCCATCTATTTGCCATGAAGTGATGGGACCAGATGCCATGATCTTCGTTTTTGAATGTTGAGCTTTAAGCCGACTTTTTCACTCTCCTCTTTCACTTTCTTCAAGAGACTCTTTAGTTCTTCTTCACTTTCTGACATAAGGGTGGTGTCATCTGCATATCTGAGGTTATTGATATTTCTCCCGGCAATCTTGATTCCAGCTTGTGCTTCTTCCAGCCCAGCGTTTCTCATGATGTACTCTACATATAAGTTAAATAAGCAGGGTGACAGTATACAGCCTTGATGTACTCCTTTTCCTATTTGGAACCAGTCTGTTGTTCTATGTCCAGTTCTAACTGTTGATTCCTCACCTGCATACAGATTTCTCAAGAGGCAGATCAGGTGGTCTGGTATTCCCATCTCTTGAAGAATTTTCCACAGTTTATTGTGATCCACACAGTCAAAGGCTTTGGCATAGTCAATAAAGCAGAAATAGATGTTCTTCTGAGACTCTCTTGCTTTTCCATGATCTAACAGATGTTGGTAATTTGATCTCTGGTTCTTCTGCCTTTTCTGAAACCAGGTTGAACATCAGGAAGTTCATGGTTCACATATTGCTGAAGCCTGGCTTGGAGAATTTTGAGCATTACTTTACTAGCGTGTGAGATGAGTGCAATTGTGTGGTAGTTTGAGCATTCTTTGGCATTGCCTTTCTTTGGGTTGGAATGAAAACTGCCCTTTTCCAGTCCTGTGGCCACTGCTGAGTTTTCCAAATTTGCTGGCATATTGAGTGCAGCACTTTCACAGCATCATCTTTCAGGATTTGAAATAGCTCCACTGGAATTGCATCACCTCTGCTAGCTTTGTTTGTAGTGATGCTTTCCAACGCCCACTTGACTTCACATTCCAGGATGTCTGGCTCTAGGTGAGTGATCACACCATCGTGATTATCTGGGTCGTGAAGATCTTTTTTGTATAGTTCTTTTGTGTATTCTTGCCATCTCTTCTTAATATCTTCTGCTTCTGTTAGGTCCATACCATTTTTGTCCTTTATCGAGCCCATCTTTGCATGAAATGTTCCCTTGGTATCTCTAATTTTCTTGAGGAGATCTCTAGTCTTTCCCTTTCTATTGTTTTCCTTTATTTCTTTCCACTGATCACTGAGGAAGGCTTTCTTATCTCTCCTTGCTGTTCTTTGGAACTCTGCATTCAAATGGGTATATCTTTCCTTTTCTCCTTTGCTTTTCACTTCTCTTCTTTTCACACCTATTTGTAAGGCCTCCCCAGACAGCCATTTTGCTTTTTTGCATTTCTTTTTCTTGGGGATGGTCTTAATCCCTGTCTCCTGTACAATGTCACAAACCTCCATCCATAGTTCATCAGGCACTCTGTCTATCAGATCTAGTCCCTTAAATCTATTTCTCACTTCCACTGTATAATCATAAGGGATTTGGTTTAGGTCATACCTGAATGGTCTAATGGGTTTTCCCTACTTTCTTCAATTTAAGTCTGAATTTGGTAATAAGTCCCATGGTTAAGACCCTGCATTTCCACTATTGGGGGCCCACATTTGATTCCTGGTCAGGGAACTAAGATCCTGCAAGCCACTTGGCATTACCCAAAAAGAAAGTATAATGTAATTATTGATAAGAAAAGACTTCTGCCATTTTGTTCTTTTTTCTTTCTTTCTTATACCTTTTTGTCCCTCTCTTCCTCTATTACTGCCTTTTGTGTTTAATTTGTTTATTGTAGTGAATTGTTTTCATTCACTTCTCATTTCCTTTGTGTATATTTTTATTTTGTGTGTGTATGTATGTATATATATATATAGAGAGAGAGAGATTGTGGGCTTTACATTTAACATCCCAAATTTATCACAATGTAGTTTGAATTGATACCAACTTAACTTCAATAGCATACAGAGCAAAGTTTTGTTCATTATTTTATGCATTTGTCTTCTTTTTAATAATTTCCATGTTTTTAGTGAGTCTTCCTTGCCGCGCGCAGGCTTTCTCTGTGGCGAGCAGGGGCCTCTCTTGCTGAGGAGCACAGGCTCTGGGCACACAGTAGTTGCAGCTCTCGGACTCAGTAGTTGTGATGCACAGGTTTAGTTGCTCCACAGCATGTGGAATCCTCCTGGACCAGGGATCAAACCCACGTCCTCTGTATTGGCAGGGGGATCCCCATCTATTCTACCACCAGAGAAGTCCTACGTTTTCTTTTAAATCATATACAAAATAAAAAGTGGCATTACAAACCAAAAATCCTAGAAAACTGGCTTTTATATTTCCCCATGTAGTTACCTTCGCTGGCTTCAAGTTACTGTGTAATGTCCTTTCATTCAACTTGAAGGACTCCCTTCAGCATTTCTTATAGAGCGGGTCTGGTGGTAACAGATTCCCTCAGCTTTTGCCTGAGAGTATCTTGGTTTCTCCTTTGTTTTTGAAGTGCGGTTTTGTCAGATACAGAATTCTTTGAACGTTTTTCTTTAGCGCTTTCAATATCTATACATTTAAAGATCTCAGTGCCTTTTTGATGAAAAACTGGCTTGTATGTGATGAGTCACTTCTTCCTTGCTGCTTTCAAGATTTTCCTTTTATATTTGGCTCTCAATAGTTTGATTATGTTTCTAGATGTAGACCTGAATTTTCCTCCTTGAAATTGAGTATCTTTCTGTGTACATTGATGTCTTTTTTTTTTTTTGCCATTATTTCTATAAAATTCTTTTCCCCTTTATCTCCCATTTCTTTGACTGCCATAATGCATATTTTGTGATTTGATTGTTGGAGTTTCATGGATCCCTAGGCTCTCTATTCACTTTTCTCTATTCACCTTTCTGCTCAGACTGCATAATTTCAATTTTCCTATCTTCAAGCGTGCTACTTCTGTCTGTTGCCTGCTCAAATGTGCTGTTGAACCCTTCTAGTGAATTCTTCATTTCAGCTATTATATTTTTCAACTCCAGAATTTCTTTTTGGTTCCTTTTCTTTTTTTTTTTTTTTGGTTACTTTTCTATTTGTTGAATTACCTTTTGGCATCATTTTCTCTCTACTTGAAGAACTTTAGACTTTCTTTAGTGCAGGTCTTAGAGCTTCCCTGATAACTAAGTGGGTAAAGAATCCACCTGCAGTGGAGGAGATAAAAGAGAAGTGGGTTTGATCCCTGGGTCAGGAAGATCCCCTGGAGGAGGAAATGGCAACCCACTCCAGTTTTCCTGCCTGAAAAATCTCATGGACAGAGGAGCCTGGTGGGCTACAGTCCATGGGGTGGCAAAGAATCATACAGGTCATATGTGACTGAGCACAGTGGCTACAACGCAGGTCTGCTAGAGACAGTCTCAGCTTTTGCTTGTCTGAAAAAGTCTAAAGTACAATTAATGATGTTATTTCATTATCCTTTTAAATTTTATTTTTTGCTGAAGTATAGTTAATTTTCAGTGTTTTAGATTCAAGTGTACAGAGGAATAATTCAGTTATATGTGTGTGTGTGTGTGTGTGTGTGTATTCTTTCTCAGATTTTTTTTTTTTTTTTGGCTGCACCATGTAGCATGTGGGATCTTAGCTCCCCAGTCAGAAACTGAACCCATGTCCCCTGCAGGGGAAGTACAGAGTCCCAAACACTGGACCACCAGGGAAGTCCCTCAGATTCTTTTCCATTATAGGTTACATTATAGGTTTTACAGGATATTGAGTGGAGTTCCCTGTGTTACACGGTAGTTCCTTGTTGTTTACATACCTTATATATGGTAGTGTATATGTGTTAATCCCAGACTCCTAATTCTTCTCTCCCTCACCTTGTGCTGGTATTATTTGGAATTTTTGTAGCTTCAGACATGACTAAGCAACTGAGCATGCACATCCTTGTGAATTATAGGACCTTCTCTCATATTATCCTTCTTTGGTATTGTTATCAAAAGAATGTCCTTTTTCCAGAAGGAAGTATGTGTAAGAGTGAAACAACTTATTTAAAAAATTGGTAAAACTCGAGAATTCCCTGGTGCTCCAGTGGTTAGGACTCTGAGCTCTCATTGCCAAGGGCCTGGATTTGATTCTTGGTCAGGGAACTTAAATCCTAGAAGCTGCATATTGCAGCCAAAGAAAAAAAAAAAAAACTTTTTAAAATCTCATTTGTAAAACCATTTAGACCTGGCATTTTTCTTTGTGGAAATATTCTTTAGTGCTGATTCGGTATATTTAATGGTAATAAGGCTAGGTTAGATATTCTGAGTCACTTTTAGCAAGTTATACTATTCTAGAAATTTGTCTTTTCAAGCAAGTTAGCTAGCATAAAGTTGTTCATATTCCCTTTTTTTATCTTTTCAGTTACCTGTAGTTATGTTCTTTTTTCATTTCTAAAATGTGTGCCCTCTTTTGTTCCTGAGAGATCTAACCAGAGATTTGACTATTTTCAGTCTTTTGAAAGATCCGAGTTTCACCCTTGATTCTCTCTACTGTATGATTTCTCTCTCCTTTCTACTTTTTTTCCCCTAACCTGTGTACCGAAGTCATTAATGTTCAGACTTTATATTAACTTCCTAAGGCTTATATCCAATTAATTAAATTTCAGACAAATGAAACACTGGCATGTAAAGGGCAAGCCTTAAAACTCTCAGAAGACATCACAGGGTATCTTTCTGACCTTGGGAGCATTAAAGGATTTATTAAACAAGACACACAGAAAGAGCTAGGTATTAAAGCAAAACCTCCATTATAGTTAAGAACTTGTTAAAGAACTCCATAAAGTGAAAATTGAAAAAAAGTGAAAAGAGACTAGAAGATATTTGTAATACAAATAATCAACAAATAGTTAATAACTAGAATATCTTAAGAACTATAAATCAATAAGAAAAGGACAAGTAATTCAATGGAAAAATATTTGACATACCATAAACAGACATTTTTCACAGAAAGGGAAACATGGCTAATTAAAATAAAATCTAATAACCCTATTAGTAATGCAAATCTTTATCCTAATGAAGTACATTATATTCAGTAGATTGGCAAAAGTGACTGTTCTGAGTAATAGGATGAGTATCAATGAGAGCTCTTGAATTGCTAAGCTAATATGAATTGGCATCACTTTGGAAGGCAACATGGTACTTAGCTGATGAAGTAAGACTTGATGGTAACACGTGAAACTGTTAAAACTCCTATAAGAAGACACAGGAAAAAAAGACCTTAGTCTTGGCAGTGATTTTTTTTGGAGGGGGGAGGGTGATAAAACACCAAAGCACAAGCAGCAAAAGCAGAGATAAACAAGTAGGACCCATAAACTAGAAAGCTTAAAGTAGAAAACTTAAAAGCTTCTGCACAGCACCCCTCCCCCCCCAAAAATAAAAAGGTCAGCATTTGATGGCTGTTTCTCTCACTGCTTGGAGCCTTAAGTAGTGGGATTTTAGCCTATCATATGTCTAAGCTGACTTACCTTCACTCAGGGCATCATGGGAGTTGGGTGACTGTCTGTCAGTGCCTTCTGATTTTTGCAGAGTCAAACAATTAAAAAGAGAGAAATGGTCAACAAAATGAAAAGGCAACCTGTGGAAAAAATATTTCCTAACTACATATCTGACAAGGGATTAATATCCAAAATATATAAGGGACTCGGTGATGCCATACATCCATCTCCAAATCAACCACCACCGAACCAATGGACATGAGTTTGAGCAAACTCCAGGAAATAGTGAAGGACAGGGAAGTCTGGTGTGCTGCAGTCCATGGAGTCACAAAGAGTCAGACACGACTGAGAAACGCCACAGCAACAACAATATAAGGGGCTCATACAACTCAGTAGCAAACAAACACAAATATTGCAAGTGAAATTGGGCAAAGGATCTGAATACACACTTTTCCAAAGCAAACATATAAATGGCCAACAGGTTCATGAAAAAGATGCTTAACATCACTAATCACTGGGGAAATGCAAATGATGATGTGTTTATACAATGAAATAATATAACATAGGAAAAATTAATGAAATAAGGCTTCATGCAAAAACATGGGTAAATCTTAGAAATCCAATGGAGGGGGGATAATTCTCAGTAGACTGAACATAGTATGATGCAGTATTTAGGGGCGTACATATATGTGATTCATAAAAATGAAAGCAAAGATAATGACAATTCATAATAGCAGTTTTCTTTTGGCTGGAGTTGGGATGGAGGAGCCCGGGACAGGGGGAGACCTTACTACTAGATTCAGGTATATTAATCTAGTTCTTGGATTTAGTGGTGAGTTGACAGGTGCTCATTGTATTATTTTGTTTGGTAACTTAACATGTTTCATCTTTTTTGTATGTAGCAAATGTTACAGAATAAAATTTTAAATTTCTTTTAAAAAATAGAGGAGCGGCCATATGAGTTACTTAAAAATATATATATGCATGGTATTCCACTGAATTGGGTACACTGTATTTCACCTTGTAGGTTAAATATATTTGCATTTATTCAGCAAGTCATGTAACTTTTCTCTCGTCATGGAAGTGATCGTGGCTTGTCAACATTTACCATATGCCTAGTGCTGTTCTAAGTAGTTGTTATTGTTCAATCACTAAGTTGTGTCCAAATCTTTTGTGTGGCCCCATGGACTGTAGACCACTAGGCTCCTCTGTCTGTGGGATTTCCCATGCAAGAATACTGAAATGGGTTGCCATTTCCTTCTCGGTCTAAGTAGTACTTCACATGTGTTAAGCTGTACAGTCCTTCTAACAACTCTGTGTTTTAAAAGATAGGCTCCTGAGGCACAGAGTTTAAAGCAACTTACTGAAGGTTGCACAGCTAACAAGAAGAAGCGTCAGTATTGGGACTTCCCTGGTGGTCTAGTGACCAAAGACTTCATGCTCCCGGGCGGGGGGCCCGGGTTCTATCCCTGATCAGGTACCTAGATCCCACATGCTGCAGCTAAGACCTGGGACAGCTGAGTAAATAAACAAATTTAAAAAGGGAAGAGCTGGTATTTGAATCCGTACAATCTGCCTCCAGGGCCTACACCTTTTAACTACTAAGCTTGTATCAATTGCTATAACGGCACTTATTTAATAAACTTGTTAAGGAAACTGTGTTGTTGATGTGGGGGTGGTAATAGAGATCTCAGGGGCAGTTATTGAGATTATCAGGCTTCACTGGGAAGCTGTGAGTCCTCCTTAGTAGGGGAGGGTGGGTGGAGAGAGAAGCCAGTGAGCAGAAAATGCTGTCCTTTTAAGAGCCTTTGCCAGTGTGTTTGTGTCTTCCCTTCTTCCAGAGACCATGGCGAGCCCAGGGAAAGACAATTATCGAATGAAGAGTTACAAGAACAATGCCCTAAACCCTGAGGAAATGAGGCGAAGAAGAGAGGAAGAGGGCATTCAGCTCCGGAAGCAGAAACGGGAGCAACAAGTGAGTTAACCTGAGTGTTCTCAAATGTGCTCTTTAGAGAGGTGGTTCAGCCACCATGGTTGGCCTCCACCTCACATTCTCACTTTCCCCTTGGGAAAGTAGCTTAGCTCTGTGGGCCACTCACCCAGTTTGATTTGTTGTGAAGAAATGTTGGAAGCTTTGAGAAAGAACTGTCCCTTATTCCTCTTCCATAATTTCGTACACCTTGTTATCATTTTAATTGTCTTCAATATAACTTTCCAGCGCTAACCCCTTGTTTTTACTCAGTAGTCACTGTTAGGTCTGGCTTTCAAGGCCCAGTCTCAAGCCTGGCCTTTTAAGAAGTTTGTCAACCATTCTGGGCTGCCTTCTATTTCCTGAGTCCATTCTTTGTAAGTCTCTCTAGAACTGAGACTATTAATGCTTCATCATCTGCACTCTGCCACACATCACCACCAAATTGGTTCCTTGCCCAGGTCTGGATGCTAACCTGCTTTTGCCCACCCTTATTTCTCTTCTTTGAAGCCTTTTATATATGTGTGTCCTTATACATGTGTGTGTGTGTTTATATATATATATATATATAGGATATATATAGGGTGTGTGTATACATATATAATATATATGTATATCTGTGCCCTTTTATACAAAGGGCACAGAAATTTTAAAAGATTTGCTTATAAAAATGTTCTCCAAAAATATAAACAATAGATGTAACATAGAAAGTAAAGCCCTTGAATATCTTTCCATATCAGTAGATAAAGTTTGGCATTTTCTCATACACTAGCATTTCCTTGACAGTCATGCCGTAATTTAACATCAGGTTGTTCTTTGTTCCTTGTTTCTATACACCATTTCTTCTCTTTCCTTTCAGCTTTTTAAACGGAGAAATGTGGAGCTGATCAATGAAGAAGCCGCCATGTTTGATAGTCTTCTCATGGACTCCTATGTGAGCTCTACCACTGGGGTAAGACCCTTGCATGTGCTTCAGGCAAGCTTGAGAACTACTTGCTTCTACAGAACAGAAATGGAGCAGTTCATATCATCTAGTAGCTTTACCAGCAATCATGCTGATCTCTTTATTCCATGGGCCCTTTTGTATTAGGCTAGTGCGAACGTAATTACTGTTTCAGACCATGAATTTTAAATCATTCTAACTAGACTCAAACACATCTTTATTAATCAAAACAGGAACCATTATAATCAATTTGTTTTTGCCCACAAGAAATAAGTTTTTTTTTCCTGTAGCATAAAAATCTGCGCTTCAGGATTCAACAGACTCTTAGAAAGCATTTTCTGCCTCCTGCTGGTTGTGGAAGCGTTTTCCCTAGAAAAAGAGATGCTTGAAGAAGTGGCAGTTGGTGAGAGGTCAGGTGAATGTGGCAGGTGAGACAAAACTTTGTAGCCCAGCTCGTTCACCTTTGAAGCATTAGTTGTACGGCAGTCAGGCATCGTCTTGGAGAAGAATCGGGCCGTTTCATTGACCAGTGCTGCTGCGGCATTGTCGTTTTCAGCGCATCTCATCTACTTGCTGAGCATACTTCTCAGATGTTGTGGTTTCACCGGGATTCAGAAAGCTATAGTTGATCAGACAGGCAGCAGACCACCAAACAGTGACCATGATCCTTTTTTGGTGTAAGTTGGCTTTGGGAAATGCTTTGGAAGCTTATTCATGGTCCAGCTACTGAGCTGGTCATCATCAGTTGAAAATCCACTTTTTGTCTCATATCACATCTAATCAAGAAATGATTCATTGTTGTTGCATATAATAAGAGAAGATGACACTTCTAAACAACAATTTTTTTTAATTTGAGGCACCCACCTATTGTGTTTTTTCACCTTTCCAATTTGCTTCAAATGCCAAATAACCATAAAATGGTCAACATTGAGTTTTTCACCAACTTGTCATGTAGTTAGATTTAAGAGGATAAGTTTCCACGGATCCTCTCGATTGATATTGTCAACATCCGATGGCTGGCCACTGTGCTCCTTATCTTCAAGGTTCTTGTCTCCTTTGCAAAACTTCTTTTAAAAAAAAAAAAAAATCAGGCATTTATAAACAAGAAAGCGTACATTAATTACATAAAAATAGTTTTCGAATAGTAGAGTAGGTCATTAGAGTATTGTCATTAGCAGCAACAAAGGAGAGAAGGGATGGTGATGTGGACATTCCTCGCGAGTACCAGGGGGCAAAACTTCTTGAACACACTGCACTGTACATTCGTTAGCAGTTCCTGGGCCAAATGCGTTGCTGATGCTGCAAGTTGTCTCCACCACTTTACAACCCATTTTGAACTCGAATAAGAAAATAGCTCAAATTTGCTTTTTGTCCAACATCATTTCTCTAGTCTAAAATAAATATAAAATAAACAGCAAGTAATAAAACAGGAGCTGGTGATGGACAGGGAGGCCTGGCGTGCTGCGGTCCATGGGGTTGCAAAGAGTCGGACACGACTGAGCGACTGAACTGAACTTAATAAGTCATTAGCAAAAAAACAAAGTGATAAATGCACATTAAAGTGATGTATAACATAACCACATTTATTTAAGAATGTATTCCAATATCAGGCGGCAAAGTTCAACAGTGCAAAACAGCAATCACTTTTGCACCAACCTAATCCCCAGTCAGCTTAAGGAGTCAGCAGGGATTTGTCTCTGGTGAAAACACCAGAGGAAACATTTAAGAGGAGCTTTCAGTTGCCTCAGAGGCTAAGAATGACTTCTAAATGTTCCAGCTTGAAGCAGCTATGGATTAAACATGTGAGCTGCTGTTGTGCCTTCCTCTTGGCCTCAAGTCTTTTTTTTTTTTTTTTTGGCTATGCTGGGTCTTCATTGCTACGTGCAGGCTTTTCTCTAGTGACAGCTACTCTCTGGTTGGGGTACAAGAGCTTCTCATTGCAGTAGCTTCTCATTACAGACTATGGGCTCTAGGAGCACAAGCTCAGTAGTTGTGGCATATGGGCTTAATTACTCTTCTGCATGTGGGATCTTCCCAGACCAGGGACTGAACCCATGTCTCCTGCACTGACAGGCAGATTCTCAACCACTGGACCACCAGGGAAGCCCTGCCCTCAAGTCTCAGGATGCCAAACAGGATTATGGGCTTATATCTGGCTCTAGTGTTGGTTTGCAAAATCATGAACCTGTTTTATGTCCTAGGAGAGTGTGATCACAAGAGAGATGGTGGAGATGCTCTTTTCTGATGATCCTGACCTGCAGTTAGCAACCACACAGAAATTCCGGAAACTGCTCTCCAAAGGTACAAAGCCTAGACTTCCCCAGGGAGGCCCTGCATGACTTAGCCTCTTGTTTCCTCTCACTGACCTCATCAACTACTGCCCTTCACTCATTCTGCTCTAGCCCTGCTGGCTGTGGCATCCTTGGACAAGCCAGGCACATTCTTACCTTTGCATGGGCTGTTCCCTCTGCTTGATACCCTTTAGTTGCAGATATCTGTGTGACAGGGCTTCCCTGGTGGCTCAGTGGTAAAGAGTCCATCTGCCAATGTAGGAGAAGCAGGTTCGATCACTGGGTCCGGAAGATCCCCTGGAGAAGGAAATAGCAACCAACTCTAGTATTCTTCTTGCCTGGAAAATCTCATGGACAGAGGAGCCTGGCAGGCTATATTCCATCGGGTTGCAAAAGAGTCAGACACGACTCAGCAACTAAAGAACAACAATCTGTGTGACAGCTGCTTCATTTCTGTGGTTAGATCCTGCCTTTCTCAGCAAAGCCTACCCTCACACCATATCTAAAATTGCAGCTCCCCCACCCCCTGCAGCATTTTTAATCTCCTTACCTGGCCCTACGTATTTTATTTCCTATTACACTTATTACCTTCAAACATAACAGTATTTCTTCTCACTAGGATATAAGCTCTATGAGGACAGAGACTTTTGGTTTGATTCACTGTTGTATTCTTGGTACCCAGAACCACGTCTGGCACACATTTTTTGCTCAGTAAAAATTTGATGTATGATGGGAAAAATATTTTCTTTTCTCCCAAGGACTTTTGTCCTTTGACCTTGGGAGGACTTTTCTTCCTCCCAAGAAAAGAATGCTGATCTTAGAAGGGAAGTGTTTAGACTAGCATTGCACCTACTTTGGTCATCTCTCTCGTACTTTCTTGCTTGCTTAGGTAGGTAAGGTTATTTACTTGCTTAGATTTAGAAAGCCAAAGGTGAGCATACTTAGATTAGGATTGGCTTTACTCTTTAGATTCTCAACTATTTGATACAGTTTGAAAATGACCTGCTATTGTTAAAACTACCTCACCAGAAGGAAGCTTGGGAGTGTTTATAAGGATGGTGGGGAGTATGTAGGAAGGATGGTGGACTGACCCCAGTGAATGCATCACCCAGCCCTTCTCCTGACTTCTCCTCTCTTTCCTTTGTCCCTCTCCCAGAGCCCAGTCCTCCAATAGACGAAGTTATCAACACTCCAGGAGTGGTGGATCGGTTTGTGGAGTTTCTGAAGAGGAATGAGAATTGTACCTTACAGGTGAGGCCCAGGGTGGAGAGGTACCAGATGAATGCTCTTTTTGCCAAGAAATTGCTATGGCACGCTTCTGCAGACACAGCTCTGAGAATGAAACATTTAAGGGGATGCTGTTACCTCAGAGGACTTGGCCTCAAGTAAGAGAGCCACAAACTCTTCCCCAAAACAGTCTCAAAGGAAAGATACCAGAATATGACAGGTTCATTATTCAGAGGTTGTAATATAGAATAAATATGTATATATGTATGTACGTATGTATACATATACATACACAAAACGTTCTAGTCCATTTCTAATTCTGGAGTGAACCACTTTCCTTCTCTGGGTCTCTTTTATCACAAATGAGTGATGAGCCACTGTACGAGAACTTATTAGAAATTTGGCTGAAAGGGTCCTTGAGAGACATCTCACTTTTATCCTGGTTTCAGAAACGAATAAAGTGAAGTGCAGGAAATCAAAACATGGCTTGCCGCAACCCACTCCAGTATTATTGCCTGGCAAATCCCATGGACAGAGGATCCTGGCAGGCTTCAGTCTTTTGGGTCGCAAAAGAGTCAGACATGACTTAGCGACTCAGCAGCAACAACCTACTGAGGTGGTGGGGGAATAGTAAAGATTTGGTGTTGCTCCCAGGTTTCACTACTTTTCTTTCATTCTTTCTCCTTCTCCTAACTCTTTCAACCTCTCTGCCTCTAGGAAAAACAAACAAACAAACAAAAAAAACGTGGCTTGCCCAAGGACTCATGGGGGCTGTGGTGGTGCAGGACCAGACCTGGGACCATGGAAGCCTAGCTCTGTCCTCCTATTATGTTATGTCACTGCCAGTAATTCTTCCTTTCTTTTAAAGGAGAAGAGGGAAAGGCTTGTGTTGTTGTTGTTTTTTTTTTTTTTCAAGTCAGGGGCAGGAGACGTAGCTGCTCTGAGCCAGCTGGTAGGCACGGCTGCTCTGTCTGGAATGACCTCTCAGTCATGGCTTTAATCTCACTTTCAGTTTGAAGCTGCCTGGGCTCTAACAAACATTGCCTCTGGAACCTCTCAGCAGACCAAAATTGTCATTGAAGCAGGGGCCGTCCCCATTTTTATAGAGCTGCTTAACTCGGACTTTGAGGATGTACAGGAACAGGTAATACCCAAATTTGACTTAATTCTTGATGATGTCAGCGGTATAATAAAAAATGTATTTTGTCTTTATCCCCAGTTAAGAGGTTAAGAGCAAAGAGCTCCTAAAAACCTTGGGATTTTCTTAGTGATCCAAGCGTCTTCTGTTATCCCTAAAGAGCACGTTTGCAACACACCTGAGTGTGTGCTCATGAGATGACTCAGGGTGGGGCCCTAGATAGCTTCAGGAAGGGAGGGCTAGTGATCAGAAAGACCAAACTTGGGATTAGAGAATAGGAACTTTTAACCCCACCCCACCCCCACTCTTCCCACCCCTCCTCCCCAGCCTCCCTAGGGATGTTACAGGGGGTAAATATTGGGTTATAAAAATCTTGAACAGTGAGATTCAGAGAGCATCTGGGTTGGTGCACACTCACTGTGCTGGGAAGGTGACCTGCCTGGAGAGGGCACAGGCGTTCTGTGCAGCCCCTACTCTTTGCCCCATGCCTTGCCCTCTGCATCTCTTCCATTTAGCTCTTCCTGAGTTGTATCTATTAAACTGCTAAACATGAGTACAGTTTTCCTGAGTTCTGTAAATCATTGCAGAATGTGGAACTCCTGAATTTATAGCCAGTTGGTAAAAAGTATAGGTGGCACCTGGGAGTTGTAACTAGTATCTAAGTGAGGCCAGTCTTGTGGGACTGAGCCCCCTACCACTGAATTGATGTGGCTTTCCTGGTAGCTCAGTTGGTAAAGAATCTGCCAGCGATGCAAGAGACCCCAGTTCGATTACTGGGTTGGGAAGATTCCCCTGGAGAAGGGAACAGCTACCCACTCCAGTATTCTGGCCTAAGAGAATTCCATGGACTGTATAGTCCATGTGGTCACAAAGAGTCAGACACAACTGAGCAACTTTCACTTTTCACTGACACGGTATCAGAGAATTGATGTAGAAGAAAACTGCACATGTTGGGTGTCAGGTGGTATTGGGAAAAAGACACCACAGTACCCATTTTTCAACATCTATGGATCACAAAAACCCTACTTCCATTTCTTCCGCTGGAGTTTTACTGGTTGACTAGAAGTGGAGTGGTACTGGGGATTTTTCCTCTACTAAGACATTAGGGTTGGTCCTATGAGACTACAAGAATGCAAGTTTCCCATCATTTTCTCCTTTTATGGGAGATGAGGAGGTGAGGATAAGGAGGTTTTTGGTTTGGCTTCTCTGGCTGCAAGACAGTGGCAGCCTGCTTTCCCCCCTGAACCCAGGAATTCTCAGAGGAAAAGTCCTCACAGAGCAAGCATGCAATAAGGATGTCAGCAAGGAGGGCGCCTGAGCTTATTGGGTATGTTTCAGGCCGTGGCAGGGTGTTCGTCCTGGTCACCGCCGTGTGTCACTCTGGGTGCTCACAGAAGCCGCTTAGGCTCTGTGGCTGACAGTTCCATCCTCGCTTTTTTAGGCAGTCTGGGCACTGGGAAACATAGCTGGAGACAGCTCCGTTTGCCGAGATTACGTCTTGAACTGTTCCATCCTCAATCCTTTGTTAACGTGAGTAATTACTGTCATTTGCACCTGGGGCATCTGTAGGGCAGCCATGTAGCAGATCTTTGGGGGACAGTTGACCTTAAGATGATGAGTAAATCCAAAAATGCTAACTAAAAGTGCATTCTGGTTGACAGAGTAAAAGTTATCTTCTGAGAGTAAGAGCCTTGTGCCACTGGCCTGTGTCTTTTGCTTCTGAGCCAGAGGACAGAGGGAGAAGTAGCCCATCTGGAAAAACCTAACCTTCTCTGCAAAATGCATTGATTTTCTATGGGTTTATGCATAGGTACATTGGAGAGCTCTGTTGTAAACCACAGATCTAAGACCCCATGCAGGGTCATATTGATGCTCCCATCCCTTCCTCTATGCCCTTAAAGTAGAGCTACATCTAAACCAAAGCAGAAGGAGGAGTTTTTCTTCAGAAGTCACAACCTCGTAAGCTACTATTAGAACTCTTTCGTGGGCCTGTCACAGAAAATCAATCCGTACTGCATAGCTAAAGCCCTCACACTAAAACTTCATTTAGCATGCTTATTCAAGGTCCAGCTCTCTGTCCTTATTAGCTATGGGCTTAACAACCACATCTGGTCCTAATCCCCTATGAAGATGTAGGTTGGCCCCCTGGACCAAACTAACTCACTTAAATTATGGGTAGGAAAAGACAGTGAGGCGGCTAGAGTCGTAGGGTCTGGTTGGATGTGCTCCAGGGGCTCATAGACAACGGCTCTATGCAAAGGGCATCATTGGTCAGGATCTGGCTTCTGTGTCTCCTTCAGACTCCTTACCAAGTCCACACGACTGACAATGACCCGGAATGCGGTCTGGGCCCTGTCAAACCTCTGCCGAGGAAAGAACCCACCCCCAGAGTTTGCAAAGGTAAGAGAGCTTCTTACCAGTTCCTGAGTAATAGCAGGTTCCTTCATATGGAGGAATTTTGACATAGGAGTTTTCAAGTCTTTGGGGAACCCTCAGAGTCTCAATCCACGGGAAACTCAAAGAGGCAATCATCAGTGAAGTAGGTGATCTCATGTGCCAGGGTGGTAAAGTGAAAATGTGGGCCTAATGGCTTAATGTAGTAGAAATCTCTGGGCCTTAGACTTACGCAGTAGAGGAGGGCTCGGACATGTTAGGAAGTTAGTGGTAGAGCTGATGTAACCCTGTCCCCCTATGAACCCCTCTCTCTCTGCTTCCAATAGGTCTCCCCCTGTTTGCCCGTGCTGTCTCGCCTACTCTTCAGCAGCGACTCAGACTTGCTGGCAGATGCTTGCTGGGCCCTCTCTTATCTATCTGATGGCCCCAATGAGAAGATCCAGGCAGTCATAGACTCTGGAGTCTGCCGGAGATTGGTCGAGCTTCTCATGTGAGTGATCCTAGTTAGAAAGGGTGCAGATTCCAAGCTCAGAGCTGCAGTCAGCAGTCTGCTGCCCTGTGCAAAGGTCTGGACCCATGAGTGCTACAGGCCTCGGTGGTCAGCAGAGCTAAAAGCTTGGTGCTGGGCCTCTGCTGACCACATCTCCCTCCTCTGTAGGCACAACGATAACAAAGTGGCTTCTCCTGCTCTGAGAGCTGTGGGTAACATCGTCACCGGGGATGACATCCAGACCCAGGTAAGGAGGAGGAGGAGAGCTGTCTGTGGGCAAAATCCTTCCCTGCCGTAGACTTTAGTCCTGGGGGAGGCAGTGTGATCTAGGAGAGAAAGCATAGGCTTGAAGGAAAAATTCCAACTCTGCCACTCTGTATGATTTGTGGGCAACTTGGTTGCCTTTACTTTTTGTATAAATTGGAAGCAAGTCATTATCCATTGGGTGCTATTGAAGAAAAACTGAATGGAATAACTTGACTTACTACCTGGGACATGGTAAAGTCCCAGCTTTTCTGTTATGGTACCTTTGAAATACTAAAATCTTTGGAGCCTCACCCCTACTTCCTAACTAAACCTTTAGGATCCCATGGGTAACCTCATGTTAGTCCTCTGTTAGTAGTAAGTATAGTTCAGTGCCATTAAGTGCATTCACATTGTCATTTAACCATCACAATCATCCATCTCCACAACTTTTGCATCATTCAGAACTGAAACTCCGTGCTCTTCAAATAATAACTTCCCGTTTCCCCTTCCCGTCATCCCCTGGTAACTACCACATTACTTTCTGTCTCTTGGGAGTTTGACTCCTCTAGAAACCTCGCGTAAGCCAAACCATATATGTTTGTTCTTTTGTTTCAACTTACTTTACTTAGCATGTTTTCAAAGTTCATTTCATATTTTAGTATGTCACACCTTCATTCCTTTCGGTGGCTGAATAATATTCCTCGGTACACCTGTGCCGCATTTGGTTTATTCGTTCATCTGTTGATCGACATTTGGGTTGCTTTCACCTTTTGGCTAGTGTGAGTAATGTTGCATTGACTGTTGGCATACAAATCTCTGTTTGAGTCCCTGCTTTCAGTTCTTTGGGATATATACCCAGAAGTGGAATTACTGGGTCATGGGGTAATTTTATGTTTAAAGATTTTGAGGAACCACCATACTGTTTAGCACAATGGCTGTACCATTTTACATTCCCACCAGCAATGTGCCAGGTTCCAGTTTCTCCACATCTTTACCAACAGTTTCTACCATCTTTTTACCATCTTTACCAACAATTGTATTGCCTGGGTTTTTTAAGAATAAAAATATTTTTATAATAAATTTTTATATATAATAATTTTAAGACTATCCTAGAGACTTCCCTGGGGTCTGGAGGTTAAGAACCTGCCTTCTAATGCAGGGGACTCGGGTTCAGTCCCTAGTTGAGGAACTAAGATCCCACATGCTGTGGGGCAACTAAGCCTGGATGCTGCAATGAAGACCCAGCACGGCCAGAAAAACAGAATAACTGCCCTATGAAGTGTGAAGCTGTATCACTGAGGTTTTGACTTGCACTTCCGTACTGAGTAACGGTGTCTGGCATCTTTCATGTGCTTGGGGCCCTGCCTGTTTTCTTCGGAGAAATGTCTGTTTACGTCCTTTGCCAATTTTAAACTATGTTCAGCTTTTTTTTTTTTTTTTTTTAATGTATTCTGGATATTCGTCTTTATCAGATATATGATTTGAATATACTTTCTCCCATTCTGTGACTTGTGTAATTCACTCTGTTTAAAGATGTCTTTCGGTGCACAAAAGTTTTACATTTTGATTAAGTCCAATTTATCTCAATTTGTCTTTTGGTGTTCTAGGTCATTCTTAACTGTTCAGCCCTCCCTTGCCTCCTCCACCTCCTGAGCAGCTCCAAGGAGTCAATCCGAAAGGAAGCTTGTTGGACCATTTCAAATATCACTGCTGGCAACAGGGCTCAGATACAGGTAGAACAAGCAGTTGGGAGATTGAGGAGCGGTGGTAGAAAGGCCTAGGATCACAAGACTTTGTGGGATATTGCCTTCTAGATGAAAAAAATTCTCTTTTGAAATTGGGATCAATGTATGCTGTTGGTCAAAGATTCTGTGGAGCAGAACCCAGGTTCTTCTGCATCACCTTATGTATATGGGAAGGACAAAGGAGAACTTTGAGGAAGGGGAATGTGTCTAAATCTTAGCTGATTTGTGTTCTGGATTTGCTTATTCTCCTTGAAATGACTTTTTTCCCTCATATCCCACCCCCGAACCCTCAATTCTTCTCAGGCTGTCATAGATGCAAACATCTTCCCTGTATTGATCGAAATCCTTCAGAAAGCAGAGTTCCGTACAAGGAAAGAAGCAGCCTGGGCCATCACCAATGCCACATCAGGAGGAACCCCTGAACAAATCAGGTACCATAGTCCTTCCCATTGTTTGAGTGATATGTTTACTCTACCTGTCAGCTTATGTTAACTGCCTTTGCTGGGATAGGTCTACCCCTGTTCAGTAGGGTTTAACTGATAAGCTGCTAGAGTGTAGCCTCTTTTCCCTCCTAAAGAATGGACACTTAAGACACAGACATTCATCTCTCCTCTGTCTCTTTCTACCCACAAGAGAATTTAAATCTGTATAATTCACAATTACTCATACAAATGAAAGAGAACCATGCGATGGCTCATTCAGGGCAGTTGCCTTGAGAAATCATTTTTGACAGTGATACTTGGGAGAAGTAAATAGGAAAGCTGTTTTGTGTGAAGATGCTCTTTGATTCTGCTTTCCATTATGAACTTGAGTTGGAGTGATGGGAATTAGAGAAGTACCTTGCCTTCAGCTTGTAGCTTAGGAAGGGGGAGTATATTCAGCATATTATAAAACCTTAGGAGAAAAGGATAGCTTTTGAGGATATAGGTTTGTGAATGGCATTTTGGACAGGAAAAGGCCTAAGTAAAAGTACAAAAATCAGAAACCTAGAGACATTCACATGTTTGACTGGAATGTAATATTCTTGGAAGGGAATAATGTGAGATGAAGCTAAAAAAGCCTAGGAGCCTGATTGTATTGAGAGTAGAGCTTGGACTGTGAAAATTTTAAGCAGGGAAATGATGTTTCAGAGTAGGTAGTACTGCTACAGGGACACATTACAGACCAGGAGGAGAAATCTGTGGCAGCCTTCTACATGGAAATGAGCTAAACCAGTAGTATTGACGGGGTGAAGAGACTGAAATAAAGCCTGGGTGTTTATGAGGGCTCAGGCAGAGTGAATTGCTAAGAGCATTGATATGTGTGAAGGAGACCCAGGGACCCCGAGCACCGGCCTGGCACCTGCCTTATCTTGTCTTGATTTAGAACTTAACTGGTCTCTGCCCTTCAGGTACCTGGTCTCCCTGGGCTGCATCAAACCCCTGTGCGACTTGCTGACTGTGATGGATTCAAAGATTGTGCAAGTGGCCCTCAATGGACTGGAGAACATCCTTCGGCTTGGAGAGCAAGAGGGCAAGCGCAGTGGCTCAGGGGTCAATCCCTATTGTGGGCTCATCGAGGAAGCCTATGGTATGTGCCTTCTCCCCAAACTAATGTCTGTCATAAGTAGAGTTCAGTTCTAGTTCAGAACCTCTGAAGTAGTATATGTATGTGAGGGTATGTGGTCAGCATTGAATGCAAAGTTTTATCCCACAAGTTCCATTTCTTCTGAGGAGCAATAGATCAGTTCTCTTTCTGATAGGCTGTACCCAGTAAGTAGGTTATGGTACAGATGCAAAAATAAAGCTCCAGAATTGATAATAGGATAAGGAGCTGGAAGGCATGTTTTCAGCTGAGTTTCTAGCAAGTTCCTTTCTTTTGTTTTTCCATTATAAACAAGCTTATTACAAGATACTTGTAAGTTCTCTGTGCTGTACAGGAGGTCCTTGTTGTTCATCTATTTTGTTAATAGTAGTTTGTATCTAAGGCTTCCCGGGTGGCACAGTGGTAAAGAATCCTCCTGCCAATGCAAGAGATGCGGTTTGATCCCTGGGTCATAAAGAGTCCCTGGAGGAGGAAATGGCAACCACTCCAGTATTCTTGCCTGGAAAATTCTGTGAACAGGGGAGCCTGGCAGGCTACAGTCCATGGGATCCAACTGAGCAACTCGTGTGTGTGTGTGTGTGTGTGTGTGTGTGCGCATGCACGCACAGATACACACACACAATTTGTATCTGCTAATCCCAAACTCATAATTATCCCTCTCCACCTTTCCCCCTTTATTAACCATAAGTTTGTGTTCTGTGAGTCTCTGTTTTATAAATAAGTTCACTTCTATCAATCTTTTTTAGATTCCCCATATGTGATATCATATGATAATTGTCTTTGTCTGATTTGCTTTACTTAGTACGATTATGTCTGGGTCCATCCATGTTGCTGCAAATGGCATTATTTTATTCTTACTTGGTGCTGAGTAATTTTCCATGGTAAATGTACACCACATCTTCTTTACCCATTCATCTGTTGATGGACACTCAGGTGGCTTCCATGTCTTGGCTATAGTAAATAGTGCTGCTATGAACATTGGGGTGTATATATCTTTTCAAAGTAGTTTTCTCCAGATATATGCCCAGGAGTGGGATTGCTGGATCATATGGTAGGTCTATTTTTAGTTTTTCAAGGAACCTCCATAGTGGCTGCACCAGTTTACATTCCCACCAACAGTACAGGAGGGTTCCCTTTTCTCCATAGCCTCTCCAGCATTTATTATTTGTAGACTTGGTTTGTTTTTGGTTTTTTATTTGTCATACCTCTTGGCTTGTGGGATTTAGGCCTTGGTAGTGAGACTGCTCGATCCTAACCATTGGACTTCCAGGGAATTCCCCTGAAGACTTTTTGCTGATGGCCATACTGACTGGTGTGAAGTGATACCCTCATTATAGTTTCGATTTCCATTTCTCTAATAGTTAGTGATGTTGAACATCTTTTCTTGTGCCTCTAGGCCATCTATATGTCTTTGAAGAAATATCTGTGTAAGTCTTCTGCTCATTTTTTGATTGGGTTGGGCTTTTTGTTGTTATTATTGAGCCATGTGAGCTGTTAATAATGTTTTAGAAATTAAGCCCTTGTCAGTTGCAAATATTTTCTTCCATTGTACAGGTTATCTTTTTGTTTTGTTTATGGTTTCCTTGGCAAGTTCTGTTAGGGGTACTGGATTGACTCACTGCTCATCTCCAAGAGATTCAGAATGGTTAACAATTTGCCCAGGTTAAACCACTGATTAATAACTGACATTTTAGTTGTTTTCCTTTGGAGTTATGTAATTTTAACTAAAGATCGCAGCTCTCCTCTTTCAGATCAAAGAGAGACCTAATCATATTACTTGTGTTTATAAATGCTAATATACCTCAGGGAAGGCAAAATACATTCATGTTTTATGGACCCATAGTAAAGCACTCCAAGTTCATTCATCTCCCTACTTCCTTCTTGCCACCATAGGCTTGGATAAAATTGAGTTTCTGCAGAGCCATGAGAACCAGGAGATCTACCAGAAGGCCTTCGACCTCATTGAGCACTACTTTGGTGTAGAAGATGATGATAGCAGCCTGGCTCCCCAAGTGGATGAGACGCAACAGCAGTTCATCTTCCAGCAGCCTGAGGCTCCCATGGAGGGCTTCCAGCTATAATGTCTGCCTCCAGGGAGGGGAGGGGATGGGAAGCACCACCAACCAGCGGAAGAGCAGCCCTCTGGTGGGCGGGAAACCAGCCCCACCACCATCAGCCACCACACACCTCTGCTGCCCTGGAAACTGTGCTCTTGACCTGCTCCGACCCCTTCCCTGGAGGGAGCACCCTCTGGACAGACAGAACCATCTGAGGCTCACGTTTGGGTTTTGTGACAAGAAGGGGACGTGTTGGGTTTTTCTTCCTTACACTATATTTTGGCTGCACATATGTCTTTAACCCAGGAGCCCAGGGGTAGACAAAGGAGGACTGAGGTAACCAATTTTGCACCTTTTTTTTTTTTTTAATTTTTATTTTTTTCTTCTTTAGTGGTGACTTCCTTCCCTATTATCTTCCTTCATCCTTCCCAGTCCTCTGCCCTGATCTGTGTAACTCTTATCTTGGGTACTTGAGCAGATGGAATATTCCAGAGGTGGGGGGTGGGAGGGGATGGGAGAAATCCAAAACAAAGTGTTCTTGCTCTGACAGAATATTAATCTTGTATGCTTGGATTGAATTATTTAATTTTTTCTTTTGCACATTTTTTCTTGTATTAAGATTGCTCTTTCCCAGAGCCATGAGTTCCTGGTATTAAGAAACCCAGCTGCCAGCATTGTCTGGGACTAGAGACTGAGGGGGAGGTCACCGTGAGAGAAAGGCCCCTCCCTTCCTCTAACCCCTTGCCCAGACCTCTTTAGTTTGGGAGATCCCCTTCACTCTGCTGGGGCATGTGCACCAGTGGGAGTGAGCAAGGAGGAACACAGGTCTTCAGACAGGGCTTCCCATGTGTCGCTACTGATCCCATGTTTCCTACCCACCTTCCAATGGTGCGACCTGATTTCATTTGTTTACTTGAAAATTCCCCTCAGAGTTGAAATGAACCTCTGAGGTAGCTGTATTTTCTCCTAAGCACGCGACAGAGGGCTATGGTCCTTGCTTTCTCCTGAGGAGAAAGTCCTTGCTCGGGTGACCCATAAGTTGCAGAGGAGGTTGGAGTGAGAGTGTCATGTATTGGGATAGCCAGGGGATCCTTGCCTTTGGCCTTTCTTCTCCTTCTTCTTCCTCTTCCGTAGGTGGATCATGTATATTTGACTTCCAAAGGAGAGAATGTCAAAAAGTTCTGTATTTTTTTATATTCTATATATTAGGTAGGTCAATCTTATTTGGTCTCAAGAGGAAGAACTGTCCCTGTAATTTCTGTAAGTAGGATACCGTGAGGAAGACCAAAAAGAGATGTGGAAGTTCTTTGGCTCAGGAAGCCTGAACTTGATCCATCTCTCTGCTTGGGTTCCAGGCTACCACCTGGACAAACCCTTAGCTCTGGAGCCTTCGTATCACAGGTCAGCCTAGTCTGATTGTCCCAGTACCTGAAGCGAGCAATGGCTCGAGGGCCTGGTCAAGTCTACCACTCTGGTCCTTAGTGCTGAGCATCCTGCTCGCATCAGGAAACCCAGACAGCAGTCTGCCTCCTCAGATTCAGTCTCAAATGCCCTTGTCCACGTGAGTTATCACAGGTGGCTTTCTCTCTCACTACAGAAATACAGCAGCTTCAGGACTTTTTTGAGAGTGACTGATAACTTCCTGGATTGGGATCCCTGTACATGGTTTGGATATTGCCCTTCCTGTGACACTTAAAATCCCAATGCCTTGCCTTTTCCCTTTGAGTAGAGCTACTGCAGTGCCTCACTGGCTTGCCTCTATGCATCAGTGGATTACACAGTAATGAAGTAAAGCCCAGCTGATGGGGTGAGTGGAGCAATTTGTTGGCTAAGTGTAGGCCAGTGGTGGAGCTGAAGGCACACTCTGTCTGCCCTGTCGCTGCTTCCCCACAGAGATCAGTTAGAGATGCCCTGGTCCAAGCTGTATTTTCCCTTCCCCAGAAACAATGCCATTCTTGCTCCCATTCCTACGTATCCCACCTCTGGCTCAGGTGAAATCCATGCCACTCTGCTTACGGATAAAAAGTTCAGGTCCTTTTGCCCATTGGTTTTGAATCTGCCCTCTTTTTCGAGTATTGAGATCCAACTCCAGAGGCGTTTTCTGAGAAAAATGGTTGGGACTAGTGGTTATCACTGAAAAGTGATAGCAGAGCCATACCACCTCAGTGAGTCAGATGCTCCTCTGCAGTTTGGCCATGATAATTACCAAGCCCCACTCTCCCTGGTAGGCAAGGGGCAGGACCCTCTTCACTTGGCCTGCTGACTCCATTACTCCTACAGTTCAAAAGAAAGTCACCCCACCCCTTGATCTTGTCCAACAGCCAGAGCATTTGAGTAAGAACTACTTCTTGTATCTCTAGCAATAGTTAAGTCCCTGACACTGGGGCCATATTCTTCCTTTGAGACGTACACATCCTGCCTTGCCCAGCTGTTCCTACTTTTGCTTCAGATCTGGGACATGTACTAAATAGAAGACTCTTCTGATTATCAGTTACTGCTTGAAGGCTGCTTTCTCCAAGGACTCCAAAGGCTGAAGTGTCTCCCAGGGCACAACCTGAGGACAAATTTCTCATCAGCTAACATGGCCTCTCGGAGCTTTCCTTTGTTTAGTGTCTTCCTCAGACTATGTTTTCCCATTTTATTCCTCTGACCCTCCTTTCAGTTAACAGGTGAAGTTCTTCGAGCCCCCTGAGATGGTAACATCGTCTTTTGTGTCCCCCTCTCCTTTGTTCATCTTGCGAAGCAAAATATTGTTTCTTTTTAGCCCAGGCTTGACAGTCACTCTTCGTGGACAGCCCCCCTCTGGACTGCAGACCCTGGCCCAGGTGAAGGCAGAGTTTTCTGACAGATTTCTGAATGGATGTTACAGGGATGAAGGGGCTCCCCAGCCTGCTGTAGGGAACAGCCAGAGAAGACCTGTATTTGAAAGGTTAATGGTTTGGCACACAGTTATTTGCATTTTAAAATCTCTGGTGGGTTGGTGATGTTTAGGTGTGGATTTAGGGGACAAGGAACCGTTTTCTTAGCTAAAGTGTTCAAGTACTGTTTTGAACAGCTATTCATTTTTGCCAGCCCTTCTGGACATCCCACACCCACCCATCTTTGCTAGTCTTAGAAGACTGAGCTATCCCCAGTGACTGGCTGGCCTTGGTATTGGCTGCAACCTTGTTAGAACCACACAGGTTCCATCCTCACCTGGCCAGCCTGTTTACTTCAGGCAGTGGGTACAAAGGACCCTTCCAAGGACAGATGTAGAAGACTTCAGCTTTCAGGGACCCTTTGTGTTCCCCTTTACCTAGAACCCCTAGATCTACTCCCATTCTCTTTTCCCTTGGAAGACTTTCCAACAGCTCTATTTTTTAGAGCTGAACTACACAGATTATAGCTGCTACTATGCTTAGTCAGGGAAGAGCAAAAGAAGGCTCTCGGGTACTGACTTTCCATTTCCCTCAAGCCAGACCAGTTTAATCTGAAAACTCTAGCAGAATGAACTGGACTTCCATTTTCTCACATATGCCTGCCCTCCCCCTACACTCTATTATTATAATAGAGTTACCTTTTCTAGCAAAATAGAAGGTAAGGAGATGAATGCCTATCAATACTTCCTCCTCCCACACGCCCCCTTCTTTGAAGGGCTCTCAGCTCATTTGTTCAGGCCACGTCTCTTCTCCCCAAGACTCACTTAGTTTGGTGTCCGTCATCTTGAATATTCTTCAGTAGATACATCTTTGGGGCTCATGTTCTGGATTCTCAGTTGAAGGGAGGGAGCCAGACTCTACAGGTCTCTGCAGGCACTACAGGGACCCATAGGGTGCTGGCTGGGGGCCTCCTTGGCAGGCTGGGGAAGGGTGCAAGGCTCAGTGCACGAACCATAGGAAAGGCTCACAACCATAGGAAAGGCTAGCAACATCTTCCAGGCAGGACTATCCTAGAAATAAGTACATGTGAGACTTGAGAAACTGCTCAGAGTAGGTTTCTTCCACAGCTGTTTTAGGATTGGACATTTTAGACCAATCTTGTCCAGTATTTTTTCTGTCTTTTCTATTTTTCTGTTAAGCCAGCAAGCTGAGAATTGGGCCCTACAGGGATCCATGTGGTAGGCAATAGCTGTTCTTTGGCCAAGGCCTTCATAAAGGATTCAGTCATCCCATTGACTGTTCCCTAGCCCCACCCCTAGATGAAGACCATGGTAAGGGAAGAATTTTGAGGTCAGTACAAACCAAATAAGTCTGTAAATTAAAGCTGTTAGTTTTCCTCTGAGAGGGCATTTTGCATCAGGCCTGGGCTATGTTCAGAATCAAACCTGAAAAAAAAAAAAAGAATCAAACCTGGCTGTGAGTTAGAAGAAGCACCATTAAATTTTAGACCTAGAACACCCCAGGAAAAAGGTTTGTGTAGTGTGTCATAAAGGCCGTGAGTGTGTTTGGGCCACCTTACTACTTCTGGGCCAGCCTGACTGCTGCTGTGCACATTAGCACATACCTGAACCCCTCTGCTAAACTTAAGCCCTGCATCCCTACCTAGGTCAGATGTTCAGCCTCTGGGTTTGGGAAGAGAAAACTGCCGTGGCGAGAATCCTCAAGCCCTGGAGTTGGGTATTGGCTCTTTCAGCCAGTTTTTGTGGGACTTGCCTTTGGTTGGACCACTAAAGAAGCAAATAAGGTGTGAGGTTCCAGTTACCCAAGACAGCAGAGGTCCCTCAGAAACATCTTGGGTTCCCAGCTACAGACCCTTGGAAGGTGAATCAAACCTGTTTCCGCACTGGTTTTTCTCTCCAAATTTATTTTGCTTTTAAGAACTATAAACTCTAGCTATTGTTTTCCATGTTCTCAGGGCCCCTGGGTAGACAGACAAAGCTTGATGATTTCAGAGCAGATATAGGCCAAGAAACCATGGCATTGAGTGTGCTGAGTCCAGACAAATGATATTTATATACACATCCAAATTTGAAGAGAAAATGTATTTCTTTAGGTTTCAAACACTGTAATAGATATAAAGCAAAAATAAAAACCTGTTGCAAAGTTCTAAATAGTGTTCTTTGGAGTGATCCTAGACTGTATTTCTTGGAAGTCAGTGAAGTGAAGGTGTTTAAATTTATGGCCTAACAAGTGGAATTAAGAATTGTCAACAGCCTGCTTCTGCTACAAAGCATTTTTGAAATCAGCTTTATTGAAATATAACTGACATACAGTAAATGGCACATATTTAAAATGAACAATTTGTTAAGTGTTGATAAATCTACATCCATGAAACCATCACCACAATCAAGATAGTGAACATACCTATCACCACATGCCCCTTGGGAATC
The DNA here is from genome assembly GCF_055505025.1 of Bos grunniens. Classification (NCBI taxonomy): domain Eukaryota; kingdom Metazoa; phylum Chordata; class Mammalia; order Artiodactyla; family Bovidae; genus Bos; species Bos grunniens. Next base: position 15,445,429 of record NC_141166.1, read on the forward strand.
CCTCCTTTCTGCCTAAAGCTCAGCAACCACTGATGAGAGTTCCGTCTCACTATGGTTTAGTTTGCATTTTCTAGAGTTTCTCTACGATTTTCACATCATTTCATCACTACTTCACAGCCCACTGAGCCCAAAGTAGTTCATAAACTACTCACTTTGGTTTACACCAATCCCTAATGTAGCAATTAGACTAGCAGCCAAAAAGTTGATACAACTCAAAAGGAAGGTTGTAGTTGGCTTGAGTGCATCTTACGTTTTAATTCATCGCCAGCATTAAAAGATGCAGCTGTATTTAAAAATAGCTGGCACTTCCCTAGTGGTCCGCTGGTAAAGAATCTGCCTTCCAATGCAGATTTGATCCCTGGTCCAGGAACTAAGATCCCACAGGCTGTAGGGCAACGAAGCCAGCAGGTCGCAAATAGAGTCCACGTGCCACAATTACTGAAACTGCTCTAGAGCCCCTGCTTGGCAACCAGTGTGCGCCGCAACTAGAGAGAAAAAAACAGCCTCCCCACCCCCAAATATCTGGCACTCCTAGGCCTGAGTTTCTGCTTGAAGACAATCTGCAAGAGTTCTATTACTGTTTACCACCATTACCAGTGGGCTCTCTGGCAGATTTTAATGTTGTTCCCATTTCCTCTTATAGCAAAGGAAAAAGTAACTTTTTAACCCATTTTTCTATCAAATTTTCTTATTCCTTGCCTGTCTGTTTTACTCATTACCTAGCAGGGCTTCCCTGAGAGCTCAGTTGGTAAAGAATCCACCTGCAATGCAGGAGACCCTGGTTTGATTCCTGAGTTGGTAAGATTCACTGGAGAAGGGATAGGATACCCACTCCAGTTTTCTTGGGCTTCCCTTATGGCTCAGCTGGTTAAAAAAAAAAGCTGGCCCTCAATGCGGGGAGGGACCTGAGTTCGATTCCTGGGTTGGGAAGATAACCTGAAGAAGGGAAAGGCTATCCTACCCACTGCAGTATTCTGGCCTGGAGAATCTGGCCATGGACTGTATAGTCCATGGGGTCGCAAAGAGTTGGACACAACTGAGCAACTCTCATAGCTGGCCCTTGGAGGCCACTGTTGACCCTTCTCCGTACATCACTCCTCTCACCCCATGCATACTTTGTTCTATTGTTTTTTATCTCTGCCTAGAACACCCTATTCTTACGCAAATCCATCAAGGCCTGATTCATATGTTACCTCAAGAGATTTCCCACATGCTTTTCTGGAAATAATGAGGGCCTTGGTTTTTAGAGACCTGAATTCCAAACCTTTTTGAGCTTGAGTTCCACCTTTTACCATTATTTCAATACTGCCTCTCAATGTTACTTGGTAGACACTGCCTAAGGGGTGGGGAAGAGCATTGCTCTGAAGTCTCTCCAACTAGGGAAAAATATTTTAACATCTTAAGAGCTCTAATATACCCATCTGAATGCGGACTTCCAAAGAATAGCAAGGAGAGATGAGAAAGCCTTCCTCGGTGATGAATGCAAAGAAATAGAGAAAACAATAGAATGGGAAAGACTAGAGATCTCCTCAAGAAAATAAGAGATACCAAGGGAACATTTCATGCAAAGATGGACACAATAAAGGACAGAAACAGTATGGACCTAACAGAAGCAGAAGATTAGAAACGTGGCAAGATACACAGAAGAACTATACAAAAAAGATCTTAACAACCCAGATAACCTCGATGGTGTGATCACTCACCTAGAGCCAGACATCCTGGTATTCGAAGTCAAGTGGGCCTTAGGAAGCATCACTATGAACAAAGCTAGTGGAGGTGATGGAATTCCAGTTGAACTATTTCAAATCCTTAAAAATGATGCCGTGAAAGTGCTGCACTCAATATGCCAGCAAAACTGGAAAACTCAGCAGTGACCACAGGACCGGAAAAGGTCAGTTCTCATTCCAATTCCAAAGAAAGGCAATGCCAAAGAATGCTCAAACTACCACACAATTACACTCATCTCACGATAGCAAAGTATTGCTCAAACTTCTCCAAGCCCAGTTTCAACAGTTCATGAACCAAGAACTTCCAGATATTCAAGCTGGTTTTAGAAAAGGCAGAGGAACCAGATATCAAATTGCCAACATCCACTGGAACATAGAAAAAGCAAGAGTTCCAGAAAAACATCTGCTATATTGACTACGCCAAAGCCTCGACTGTGTGGATCACAACAAACTGGAAAATTCTTAAAGAGATGGGAATACCAGACCACCTGACCTGCCTCCTGAGACATCAGTATGAAAGTCAAGAAGCAACAGTTAGAACTGGATATGGAACAACGGACTGGTTCCAAATTGGGAAAGGAGTACATCAAGGCTGTATATTGTCACCTTGCTTATTTAACTTATATCCAGAGTACATCATGCAAAATGCCAGGATGGATAAAGCACAAACTGGAATCAAGATTGCCAAAAGAAATATCAATAATCTCATATATGCAGATGACACCACCCTACGGCAGAAAGCAAAGAAGAACTAAAGAGGCTTTGATGAAAGTGAAAGAGGAGTGAAAAAGCTGACTTAAAACTCAACATCCAAAAAACGAAGATCATGGCATCTGGTCCCATCACTTCATGGCAAATAGATGGGGAACAATGGAAACAGTGACAGACTTTATTTTCCTGGGCTCCAAAATCACTGCAGATGGTGACTTCTAGTGAAATTAAAAGACACTTACTCCTTGGAAGAAAAGCTATGACCAACATAGACACCATATTAAAAAGCAAAGATAGTACTTTACTGACAAAGGTCCATCTAGTCAACGCTCTGTTTTTTCCAGTAGTCATGTATGGATGTGAGAGTTGGACCATAAAGAAAGCTGAGCGCCAAAGAATTGATGCTTTTCAACTATCGTGACAGTTCAAGACTCTTGAGTCATCTACAACTGCAAGGAGATCAAACCAGTCAATCCTGAAGGAAATCAGTCCTGAATATTCATTGGAAGGACTGATGCTGAAGCTGAAACTCCAATGCTTCGGCCACCTGATGCAAAGAAAGACCCTGATGCTGGGAAAGATTGAAGGCAGGAGGAGAAGGAGATGACAGAGGATGAGATGGTTGGATGGCATCACCGACTCAATGCACACGTGTTTGAGCAAGCTCCAGGAGTTGGTGATGGACAGGGAAGCCTGGTGTGCTACAGTCCATAGGGTCACAAAGAGTCTGACACAACTGAGCGACTGAACTGAAGAGCTCTAAAACAATGCCCAATTTGCAAAATAATTAAAAATATTCTCTGCCGTCTCAGCCCCCTGGGGACTGATGCTAGGCTTTAGGACTAGAGCTTTTAGCCAACAGTTCTTGCGATGTTCAGTGACTTGTAAGCAAATAAACTCAACACCTCCCCACTAATGCTGGAATACAACTCTGTCCAGACCTAGAAAGCTAAAACAAACTGCAGAGAACTGAAAAGGCTCTGAAGTGGCCTTTGAGTTTAGTGGGCCTCAAAAGATTTTGTTTTGCCAAGAAGGGAATTTTGGAAGGTAGAACAGCACCTACAAACACCTGGGAAGTCCTGGAAATAGTAAAAGTATAGATGGAACAACAAAGGCTGAGGGCATGGATAGGACTGGCTGGAAACAGAAGCCATACCAGTTAGGCATTTAATCCAGCACACAGGTTGTTGCCTTTTGTTTCACTAATAGACAAATAGATCAAGTACTGCAGTCAGTCTCACATTTGTCTTGTGGTCTCATAAGGAAAAAAGCTTGCCTTTTTTTCCTGTTTAGCCCCAGTGCAACTGGAACTTTGTAGACGGTGCGCCAGGCAGAGAAAACACTCCGGAATCTGCTAAGGCCAAATTTCCCCTGGCAGGGCCCCCTCAGTACCTTCCAAAGAGCGACTCGAGCTGGTATTGAAGATGGAAAAATAAGTTACTTTCCAAGTTATCTTGATTCATCCTCAAGGAAAGCCTACCATGGGTGGTTATTCTGAGTAAGAGGCAGGTAGATGGACGTGAGTCTGAGTGAACTCCCGGAGTTGGTGATGGACAGGGAGGCCTGGCGTGCTGCGATTCATGGGGTCGCAAAGAGTTGGACACTACTGAGCGACTGAACTGAACTGACTGACTGAGTCAGATAGTTAGGATGGGTGCCAAACTTCCTGGCTTTGAATCTGCCCTCATCAGTCACTAGCGATGTAACCTTGGACAAGATACCTAACCTGTGTCTTACAGTCCACAGCTGTAAATTGGGAATAACAAAGGTACAATATTTGAGATACTGGGGAAAGTAACGTTTAAAAAAAAAAAACTATTAAAAACTTCTATTTGAATACAGAAATTGAAACCCTGGGAGGGAAAAGAATGCCCAGTCATACAGCCAATTAGTGATGCAGCTGGGACGGGAATACAGGTCTGATGCCCAGACCAGTATTCTCCCCCTACCCCTCAGAGTTCCTAGACAGTCACAGATGTTCACATGGACAGAGGAGCCTGGCAGGTTGCAAACAGTCTGTGGGGTCTCAAGAGTCGGACACGACTGAGCAACTAAGCACAGACACACACACATAGATGTTCACAGCAGAAGGGAACGGGGTAGTGGAGGCGTGCAGAAAAAAGTAGCCAGGCGAAAGGCTCTAGGAGCTGAATCATAGCTTCTGCGTGATAGAAACGAGGTTGACGTGAGTATTTGTGTAGAATGACTGGCTTCTTTCGAACCTCCTGAGTCTGCGGCTCCGAGGACTGGAGCCCTATTGCATCTTGGGAGTCAGGGGTTAGCCCCGATGCACGGAGGGACGCGTAGTCCTTTCCCTCCCCCACCTTTCCAACTCACCCTCCTCGGAGGCCGCCTTCGCTTCATCTTTCCCAGCAAGCCCCGCGCTAGCGCCGGCTATTGATTGGCTGCGGCGCGAGCAGGAGGCTCTGCCGGCAGCAGTTATCCAGGGTTTCCGGTGCGAGGCCAGAGCGGGCGAAGCCGTCGGGGCGTCGGCGGTGGGGGTGCGTACGGCGGCGGCTAGGGGGAACAACGCGAGCAGAGGGTCTGTGGGCTCAGATGGTTTTGGCCGGTGCGGGGAATCGCGCTGGTTCAATGTGAGGGCTCGGGCCTGGTGTGGGGGGGGGGGGGGGGGTGGTGCAGGGCTGTGGCCTGTGCGCATGCGCGGGCCGCGCGCGCGCGGCTCCTGGGCGCGCGGGGCGTGGGTGGCTGCGCGCGCGCGACAGGGTGCGCCCACATGGGGCCTGGGGGGCGGGGAGGAACCGGGAATCCAGCGTCCCGCCACGTCAGTCCCGGGCCTTGAGCCTGTTCCGCGTGCGGGCTGTGGTGGGCCATTGTTGTGCTGGGAAGTGACTTCTGGAAAAAGGAGGCCTGACTGGGCACACCGGACTGACCAGAGACTGGGAGAACCGCTGACTCCCTCCGGTGAAGACCTGCCGGTTTGCTTCAAGCTTTGCGCGCCCCCTGATACTGGGATTTCTGATCCAGGCTGAGGAGAACTTTTCAAGAGTCTGGAAAATAGCAATGTGTTTGTTTCTATAGGATCTGTTCCTAACCTGACATTGCAAACTACAATGAAGAACCAAGACAAAAAGAATGGGCCTTCCAAGCAATCAGGCAACACTTCCAACCCCAAAAACACTCCGGGGCAACCGGAAGCAGGACCTGAGGGAGCCCAGGGGCGGCCCAGCCAGTCGGCTCCTGCGACAGAAGCTGAAGGTTCCACCAGCCAGGCTGCAGGGAAGGCAGAGGGTGTGTGCCAGCGCTGCTTTTCCAATGCGCAGGGGGAGGAGTTTGTGGCGCGCCGGTCTAGCTTCTGGAATTAGAGGCCCAGGCCACTGTTTACCCAGCGGAGAGGAAATGTGGAGAGGAGGCCAGCGCTGAGTCTGCGCAGCACCCCCAGGCGCTGGGCAGTGGATACAGCCTCCCATTCAAAGCACAGGGGCAGACCTCCAGACAAGGCTCTGACAGGATTAAGTCAGGTTGAGGTTGGCAGTCAGATGAGACTCCCAACCAGCAAATCCAGGTTAGAAACACCTCATTCACCAATGGGTAATTGATGTTTATACTTGAGGCATTTCTGGTGCTTTTTTTTTTTTCCCTCAACCAGTGAAGGAAGGATTTATTAGTTGAAGAAAGTAAAGAGAAATCTTGATTTCCCAAAGCACTGTCTCCTCCAGAACTGTTTTTTTTTAGGCAGCACCCAGTGGCTTGCAGGATCTTAGTTCCTACCAGGGATGGAACCTCCTCCTACCCCATGAAGCCCAGAGTCCTAACCACTGGACTGCCAGGGAATTCCCTGAAACTTTTTTAATATCAAGAGGCAACATGCAGGGTGGAGAAGGGAATGGACTAGAGTTTAGATGTAGAGTTCCTGCTACATGGTGCCACCCCTGTGTGTTGGATGGTCTGCTTACTTGATTTCTTTTATGCTCAAAACAAGCGTGGTTGGGCAGTAGTGAGAAATAATTGGCTTATAGGGAAGTAAACTGAGGCTTAGAGAATTTAGGCAACATTTAACCCAAACCAGTATGTTTGGGCCTGAAAAACTCCAACCAGCAGCCTAATCATCTTATTTCCCTCTCTGCCCTTCATCCTCTCCTGTAGGAGCACAAGCCAAGAGTGCTCAGTCTGGAGCCCTCCGTGATGTCTCTGAGGAGTTGAGCCGCCAGCTGGAAGACATCCTCAGTACATACTGCGTGGACAACAGTCAAGGGGGCCCAGGTGAGGATGTGGCACAGGGTGAGCCTGCTGAACCCGAAGATGCAGAGAAGTCCCGGACCTATGCCTCAAGGAATGGGGAGCCTGAGCCAGAGACTCCAGTAGTCAATGGTGAGAAGGAAATCTCCAAGGGGGAGCCGGGCCCGGACGAGATCCGGACCAGTGATGAGGTCGTAGACCGAGACCACCGAAGGCCACAGGAGAAGAAGAAAGCCAAGGGTCTGGGTGAGCAGAGAACAGCTACTTGTGAGGGGAGGGAGTTTGGACCTGACATACCTGGGCTAGCCTGCTCTGCGAGGATTCAGAAGAAACCCGACTTCCAGAGCTGCCAAACGACAGTCTAATCAAAGCCAGGACAGTGGGGCCATCACGTAGAGGTGTGCGGTTGTTCATTGCATTAGGGGAACAAGTGCAAACCAAAGTCCAATATACTGTTTGAGAAGATGGGAAGCAGGAGTCATCAGTAGGCATCTTGTGCTATCACCATTTCTAACTTGCTGTGTGACCTTAGGCAAGACGTTTCTCCTCTCTGTTCCTTAGTTTTCACTTCTCTACACAATAAGAGAATTGGACTAGACCAGAGTTGAAAACTCAAATAAGTTAAGCTTAGCCAGAGGGCCCCAGGAGACCAAGAGAATGCCTCCTTTATCCAAAGGCTTGACTGCCACGTGGTCCCAGTGAGTTGATAGTATGTTAGAACTGTAGCTGGCTGCTTTTTTTAGCCAAAAATATAGAGTTAGGTGAAATCTCTAGATTTGTAACAGTTGGCAACTAATAGGATAGGAGCCAAACAAAACCCATCTGTGGGTTGGATTTGGCCTGTGTGCCAACGATTTGCATTCTCTGCATTGGTCTCTCAGAGCCTCCAGGGGTTGACACATCAGGAACCTGGCACAGTGCTGTGCATGGTGGCCCCAGGCACAGGCAGTGGAGGAGTCACTTGGGTGGGGATGGAGAGTGAGTGGGTTAAAGAAGCAAAGGTGATATTATACCCACATCTTATGGGGTCACTACTCCCCCATCCCCTCCCTGTTATCCTAATTTAAAGAAGCGTTGGTTTTTTTTTTTTTCATCTTATGATCAGATATTGAAAGGTATGTTTATTTATTGGCAGGGGTATAGTCATTTTAAAGTACACTGTTGGCTGCCTGTGTTGACTGGAGTGCAGTGTTCTTGAGGAGACCTATTCCTTTTGTGTCCTTCCTTTTTCAGAAGGGCCTTCTTTGCATTGAAAGTGAAAGTCGCTCAGTCGTGTCTGACTCTTCACAACCCCATGGACTATACAGTCCATAGACTTCTCCATGCCAGAATACTGGAGTGGGTAGCCTTTTCCTTCTCGGGGGGATCTTCCCAACCCAGGGATCAAACCCAGGTCTCCTGCATTGCAGGCGGATTCTTTACCGCTGAACCACCAAGGAAGCCCTTCTTTGCATTGAAACAGCACTGAATTCACAGGTGGGATACCTTTTTTTCACCTGTAGGTAGAGCAGGCAGTTTTCTTTCTCCCACTCCTGGTGCTCATCTCTGAGATTTCATAGAGACTCATTCTTTTTTTTTTCTTTTTTTCTTTTTTTCTTTTTTTTAAAGATCTTTGTGTAATGGGTGGATTGATTCATTGATTGTTTTGGCTGCACTGCGTGGCTTGCAGGATCTTAGTTCCCTGACCAGGGATTGAATCTGCACCCTTGGTAGTAAACATGTGGAGTCCTAACCACTGGACTGTCAGGGAACTCCCTCAGTCCTTCACTGAACAAGTATTTGTTGAGTGTGTCCTCTGTGGTGGGCACTCAGGATGGTACTGGGGCTGTACTGGTGGGCAGAACTGAGTGGGTCCCAGTGCTCCTGAAGCACACCAAAGAGCAGGGAAGGCAGCCAGGTCAGCAAACAGAAATGAAAAGTCTGATAGGCGAGAATAGTGGGCCCAGACCCAAAGGGGGCCTCCAGAAAAGGAGGTACATGCCTTTGCTCCCTGTGCTTTGCAGGAAAGGAGATCACATTACTAATGCAGACTCTGAACACGCTGAGTACCCCTGAGGAGAAGCTCGCAGCTCTGTGCAAGAAGTATGCTGAGCTGGTCAGTGCTCCCCCTTCACACACCCTCCCTGCCCTAGGAGCTTGGCACATTTTTAACTACCCCAAGTTGCATTATATTTCTTCCTATGGCCCTGAATAGGCTTATGGGAGGGGAGCTGAGCTGAGCTGGGAAAGGACCAGGTCTAAGAAGGAGGTGAAGGTCTGAGGCCAGGAAGCAGAAGGATTATCTGTCAATAACGAAAAGGCCAACATGATACTCAGAATCATGTTGAGGAGAGAAATGGGGAATCAGGGTCTGTTGCTGTATATAAGGAAGAGGGTAGCAGGTGGGCTGGTCTGTGGACACAGGTGTCCTGAGAGTTGGGCAAATGTGGTTGGAGAGTCTTACAAGCTTTGAATCTGGAGGCACAGCTTGGAGAGAAACTGGCATCTGCTGGCTGTGAGCCTCTGCTGGTTGATCCTCAGCGTCCATTTCTGTATCCTTGATATGGGGCCCTTGGGGTTATTTGGGGCAATGTGTGAAGCACCATCGTAGTGTCTAGCCTGAGCTGCAATGGCTGGAGTTGGGTCAACTCTGGAGACCCTGAGTCCCCACGAAGCTCTTCCTCTGTCCCTGTCTCCAGCTGGAAGAGCACCGGAACTCCCAGAAGCAGATGAAGCTCTTGCAGAAGAAGCAGAGCCAGCTGGTGCAGGAGAAGGACCACCTGCGCGGCGAGCACAGCAAGGCTGTCCTGGCCCGCAGCAAGCTCGAGAGCCTCTGCCGTGAGCTGCAGCGCCATAACCGCTCCCTCAAGGTGGGCCATCCACTTTTCCTGACCTCACTCGTCTTCAGTAGCTTTCCCCCTAAAAGGAGCACGTGCTTTGGGATAGAAAGAGATTTCCTCAGTGACGCTGTGCTTTGAGCTGCTTTACCACTTGACGTGCACTTGTATTAGGTGAGGTAAAGGTTAAGGTGCTGAGGGAATCCGGACGAGGGGCTTCAGGTTTGTCCTTTCATAGAGTCCAGGGGAGCAGCTCTTCTCCCGGAGGGCTGTCAGTCAGGCCTTGGTCCTTGCTGCGCTTCGCCTAGGGTGGGTCAGTATGATTAAGGCTTGGTCAGTACTGTGACCTCCATATCGTTAAATGTACCCTTTGTGTTTCTTTAAACCTTTGCATCAGTATGCATGTTTTGCAACTTGTTTTGCTCAGTTGTACTGTATGTTTTAAAATGTTATAAATTTAATATAGATATGACAGAGTAAAAGGTGACAAAAGTCTAACAAATCAAAGGTAATTATTGCCCACCATCCTCAACCCCAGCCCCAATAGAAACTGATGGGAAACAAACCTACTTATATGTAAGTTTAAGCATAGCCGTCTAAGTTTCCTGAGTATAAAATGTAACATAGGTTTGTTTTTTAATGAAATTGTTATACATGTATTGTTTCATAGCCTGTTCCATTTTCTCAGTGCCTCATCTTTCCCTATCATTTATATAAGCCTGCCTCATTCTTTTTAACAGTGGCATTATATGGATATACTGCATTTAATCAGTACCCTAGTTAGTATGTTTTGTGTTGTTTCCAGTTTTTCACTGTTACAGAGCTACAGTGAAAGTTCTTTTTATGTATATCCCTGGCTAATTATATAGGATTTATCCATAGGCTGAATCTCAGAAGTGAAATGTCTAGGTCAAAAAGTATCAGATTTTAATTTTAGTAGATCTTGCCTTCCCACCAACAGTGTCCAAGTGCCTAATTCTGCACAACCCTACCAACCCTGGGTATAACTGAATTTTAACTACTTGGTCAGGGTGAGGGGGTCACAGATAAAAGCACATTTAACTGAGACTAATAGACCTTCCAAACTTATTCTGAGACCAGGATGAGTAGGCTTCAGGAGATCTAGATTTCTTTAGAAAGGCACTTACCTGTATACCTACATTTTTCTAGGGAGTCTCTGGCTTGATGTCACCTGTTTACAGAGGGGTCCATTAGAAGCCCCCATTGCTTGACATCTCTTTAGAGCCTGGCTACTCCTCACTGGGAGAGCAGGGAGGGCTAAAGCCCTCCCTGGGAGGGCAAGCATCCATGGACTGGTGGGAGAGCCCTGTGAGGCTGGAAGCGGTGGATGATGGAGCTGGGGGTGACTTCTCTGCCCAGGAAGAAGGTGTGCAGCGGGCCCGGGAGGAGGAGGAGAAACGCAAGGAAGTGACCTCGCACTTCCAGGTGACACTGAATGACATCCAGCTGCAGATGGAACAGCACAATGAGCGCAATTCCAAGCTACGCCAGGAGAACGTGGAGCTGGCTGAAAGGCTCAAGAAGCTGATTGAGCAATATGAGCTGCGGGAGGAGGTGAGGGGTCGCCAGGGGACTGAGGAGTCTGGGTGGGTGCCAGCACCAGGCATCACTTTCCGGGCTTCATCCCTTCACCCATTCCCCCTTCTTACCTTGGGAGGGATCTAGATGAGGAACTGAGGTGATGAGAGGAATCTTGCTTGTGACCACACAGCTGGATCCGTAGTGCCCTGTCCTAAACTGTAGGGCCAGATGTCCTTTGGAATAAAACTGTCCACGTTCTAGACTGGAGTTATATTCATGGATCATGTATTTTGTTGCACCCCAGCAGGGATTTGTGGCAGCACCCCAAATCGGACACGTTAATGCTTATGTAGTTAAACTTCTGAGTATTCTCACCTAGGTGTATAATTAGCCCTACCGTGATATGGGTCAATTTTCTCTGCCTACTTAAGACAATTTCAGTTTTCAGAGTATTTTAGAATTTGGAATCACAGGGTAGGAGCTGGAACTGTGTTCAGTGATCGACTCTAGGGGCTGTGCCCTCCAGTTACTTGTTGCTTTGCTGCCCCCACCACCTGAAAGGGCAGGATGTCACTCCCTTGACTAGTGTTGACTGCTGTCCCAGGCACTCGAATCCCTCTCTTTGGGTCCCTGCATACTGTCTTTTGGCCCTTGTGGGCCAAGTGAAGGGCCCTCTTCCTCTTCCCTCTCCTTTCCCCCTGGTACTCCCATTTACTAGGGAGTTGGGCTACAAAAGTGCGGGTTCTCAGTCCAGTGGAGTAATGAGGCTAAAGGTTTGAGTGTATCTGTTACTTGGCTTCCTGGGAGGTGATCTCATCCCGTTCATGCCAGACTAACTCAGTGGGAAAGAAACAAGGTGAGGTTGGGAAGTAGACCTTCCAGGGACTTGGGGCCCACAACCTATGGGACACATGGGAGTCCAGCATGTCATACTGAAGTGGGAGACTGGGCAGTCCCCTGGTCTCTGCATGTGGAGCTTCCTATAGCTATTGGGCCTCCCTAAGAAAAGCTCCTAACAGATGGAAACCACACACCCACCCCGACAATGCTTTCCTGCAGCACATTGACAAAGTCTTCAAACACAAGGACCTGCAGCAGCAGCTGGTGGACGCCAAGCTCCAGCAGGCCCAGGAGATGCTGAAGGAGGCAGAGGAGAGGCACCAGCGGGAGAAGGATTTTGTGAGGCTCAGGCCCCAGGGGTGGGGGTTCTGGAAGGAGGTGGGTCGGGTTCTGGCTCAGCTCACAGTTAGGTGTGCCCGGGAGAGGTTGTTGTCTGGTTAGGCCAGGGCACTGCTAGCTCAGAAACCATCTGAGAGCAGGAAGCCTCGGGGGGTCATGGTGCATATGGCTAAAACAGTCCAGATGCAGCCTCTCGGGGCTTCTGATGGAATCTGGGGTCCTGTCTAATCAGACCCCTGTCTGGGGTCCTGAAATAGCTCCTCAAAGAGGCTGTGGAGTCCCAGAGGATGTGCGAGCTGATGAAGCAGCAGGAGACCCACCTGAAACAGCAGGTAAGACTGTGTAGCCTCCCACGTGCCTCCATGGTCCCCAAGCCGAGCCCCATCTTGGGGGAGGGAAGTGGAACCCTCATTCTAGGCCCACCTTGACTCCTGTGTGACCTTGCCAAGCCTTTGTTCTCTCTGGACCTGGCTGGCACCTATGTGGTGGTGACCAGGTGGGAAGGCAAGCTAGAAGGACTTGTTCCTGGTCCAAAGTGTTGTATTCCTTTTGAGGAGGCGGAGACAGGACAGGTGATTTTAATTATGTAAATTAGACTTCATTCTGGAAGAAGAGTTTGAAAAGGAAGATTACAGGAAATACATAAATCACCCCCAGTCCTACTTTTTAGGCTTAACATTTTAGATTATATCCTTCCAAATAGATGGGTTTTGTTTTGTTTTAAGGAAAACTGGTATCTCAACAGAACTGTTGGGTCAGAGGGCTAAGGGTGGGTCTGAGTGTGTTGACCAGAAGTGCCCTCCAGAAAAGCCCAGTCTTACCTGTGGGCTTCCCTCTCACCCAGCTTGCCCTGTACACTGAGAAGTTTGAGGAGTTCCAGAACACTCTTTCCAAAAGTAGTGAGGTGTTCACCACATTCAAACAGGAGATGGAAAAGGTAACTGTGGTCCAGGTTGGGGGTGGCTCTGGGGGTGCAAGCAGCTTCATTCTGAATTGAACACGAGGCCTGCCTTCAGGAAGCCCCCATCCGTGGAGTGCTTCATGTGGCACCGTTTACAGTAACATGTGATTGATACCATAGAGGGGTAAGAGTGGGCGTATTTACCTGGATACACCCTGAGGTGGCTCAGAAAGCACTGATCTCGCCCCCTTGGGACGGTTTCCCACCTTGGAGACACAGATGCACAAATCACCTGACCCCCTGACCATTTCCTTCTATGTGTCATATAACCCAGATGACTAAGAAGATCAAGAAGCTGGAAAAGGAAACCACCATGTACCGGTCCCGGTGGGAGAGCAGCAACAAGGCCCTGCTTGAGATGGCCGAGGAGGTGGGCTGAGTACGGTGTGCAGCGGGCTGGGGGTCTGTGAAATTCTTGGCCCTTTCCTGTACTTTCTACCAAGAAGGATGCAGTGAGCCCCAAGTGAAGCTGGGATTCATGCGCATGTCTGTCCAAGTCCAGAGGCACCAGCTGTCTCCTCAAGGGAGGTAGTGAGCTTAGTGATAGGTCTGTAGTGGAAGCAAAGAGAGCAAATGGAAGAAAGGAGGGAAAAGCAAGGGGCGCCGATGTGTGTGCAGCTGGCATGCAGAGCCGTGCAGATAATTTGATTTTGTGGCTTGAGGTGAAGGAGGAGAAAGTAATTGATGGAGAGGCTGCTGTGTGCCAGACCCTGCTACGTGTGTGGATGCACCAGCTCACTGAGCTCTCTCAAGATCTGTGAGGTGATGTTAGTAGTCCAGGCTAACTGATAAGGCAACAGACTCAAAAGCCAAGCACTTGCTAAGGCCATCTGGTGAATAAACAGAGGAATCCATCACCTCCAAGCCATGCCCCTTCTCTATACCACACCTGTCTCCAGCTGGCAGTCATGTCTCAGCATAAACCAGGACTGTTTACTCGAAAGGGGCCAGCTTTTGACTCTGGCCAGTGCCCAGCGTTGTTAAAATGTGAATGGTGAACGTTTTCTACCAAGTGGCAGTATGTGGGCGGTTGATTATATGGAACTGAAGGCCCCATTTCTCTCCCTAGAAAACACTCCGGGACAAAGAGCTGGAGGGCCTGCAGGTGAAAATCCAGCGGCTGGAGAAGCTGTGCCGAGCACTGCAGTCAGAGCGCAATGACCTGAACAAGAGGGTGCAGGACCTGAGTGCTGGCAGCCAGGCTCCCCTCACTGACAGTGGCCCTGAGCGAAGGGCAGAGGCTGCCAACGCCTCTAAGGAGCAGGGCAGCGAGGGGCCTAGGGTTCAAACACCGAGCTCCCCAAGAGCCACAGAAGCTCCTTGCTGCCCCGGAGCACTGAGCACAGACCCTTCAGGCCAAACGGGGCCCCAGGAATCCACCTCCATCACCGCCTAGGGTGCCCATGCCAGGGGGCGCTCTGGGAAGGGAGCGAGCTGCTCAGCCAGGCCCGGCCTGTGCGAGGCTCCCACCGCTGAGGCCCAGGGTGCTCTGACCTGGCTGACATCTGACTGCAGTTTTGGATTTTATGGGTCAGTTCTGCATACGTACGGCATATGTGCAAGGCCTCATACATTTATATCTGTAAGTGTACAACGGGCTTGCATCACAGGTGAGGGTGTGTACACATCAAGTCAGTGGCTCTTCTGTGAGCTGAAGCGTCTTAAAGGGGAGCTGCCGTCACAGTAAGCTGGCAGGACAAGTGTCGAGCTTTTCCCTGCCCGATGTGAGGCTCACCCCTCCCTCCCTGCCCTTCAGAGCTCATGACAGGTGACACACCCAGGCCATGACTGTGTTTCTCTTAGCGGGACTTGGGCAGCTCCAGCTCTCCTAGCTCCCCTGGAAGCTCCTTTGCTTGCCTTGACCTGGAAAAGGGGTCTCCAGGCAGAGTGTTGACAGAGCACTCGGAGCTGGTGATCAGACTGCTTCCCTGCCTAGGAAGAGGGACCTGGAGCATGTTCTGTGCAGGGTGATGTGCTGGTAGGGAGCCCCTCAGGTGCCGCTTCCCCTGCGTGCTGGTGGTGCCAGGACCAGGCCAATGATGCTTCGCAGTAGCCTTATCATTCACAGGTGCCTCTCTAGCCTGCACAAATGACGGACAAGAGATCACCCAAAGGATTCTTTCTGAAGGTCTGGGGTTTGGTTTCCTTGGTGTTTGTTTTGCACATGACAGTGTTTGTATTGAGGCTCTTCTGAGGAGGAGGGGGTGCTCTACCAGTGGTGCCTGGGTTCCTGGCCTCTAGCGCCCCACCCGCCTCAGCACCCTGCCTGGCACCTTTGCCACATTGGTGCTTAGGTTTCCTGCTTGATGAAGTCAGATTATTTATAGTAAGAGAAAGGAAAGGGTCCCCATGGCTTTGCCACAAGCTTACCAGTGGCTTCAGTCCTGGGTGTCCACTGCTGATGCCATCACTGTCTCCACGCGGCAGATGCTGGGCCCTGGGTCCAACCGTCCCCTTGGCTTGATGAGTCTGCTTCATATATCCATGCCCACAATGTGCATTCTTTTTTGAGATTTGCCCTGATTTTGTTACCCACGTAATAAGAGCTGAGATATGCCCTCCTTGACATCCTACTTGTTCTGTGTGAGACCCCCCAGGTCTTGTCCAACAGCTAACGGATAAGAATGAGACTCAGCCATTGACTGAGCCCCAGAAGTCCGCAGAATGGCTACAGATAGTTGTGTCTGTTTCTATTCCGACTCCCACCCCTCACACATGCTACTCTGTACTCTGAAAAACCTACAGTTTGCAAACTTGCCAGAGCATTAGCCAGTCTTTATACGAAACACTTCTGGGACAGCAGAATGTATGAGTCTTGCATCAGGAAGCAGGGGTACGCTGGGTTTGGGGGTACCATAATCCCATCTCCAGTTGGGCCTCAGCTTCATTGTAGCTGTGGAAGCCATAGACCAAGATGGATTGAGTGGATGAGTTTTTGCTTCTTGCTGTATTTCCTTGAAGTTAGTTCATTGTCTTATAGCTCCTTTCATCTTCCACAAATAGCCCGCTCTTAACAGCTCTTAAATCCCTCAGGTGATAAGGTTCATAAAGAGTGTGAAGTACTCCTGAATTACGTTAGGACTTAAACCAGAGATGGCAAATGAATGACACGCCATTTCCCCTCTTCATCCATGGGTGGTACCACTAATCTGCTTCTGAGTATTTCCTGCTAGATTCCTGGTATACCCTCATTTCTCAAGATTCCCCCAGCAGCCAGTGTGAGTATTGAGACCTATTTGCCATCTCTGGCTGAGATCCTGCTCTGCTGAGGAACAGAAGAGCTGCCAACAGGGTTTGCTGGGCTAAGGAAGCACGGGAAGAGGCAGAAGTTTCTGCCTGCCCCCTTCAAAGAGCAGGGAGGCCTGCAGTGGCCCACAGGATCACCTGCCCCACTTCAGCTACCTCTTAAAGCCTATAGTGTTGGCAGGGAGGGGACTGCCAGAGCCCAGTATGGTGTGGCAAGTTACAGTCTTCAGAAGCCAAGTCTAGCTGCTTGGTGAGCAAGGTGGCCCCAGCTGTGCAGGGTAGGAGCTCTGCTCTCAGCTCAGCCGTCCGTCTGTAGCCATCCAGGCCAGGCTGTAGTTGGGGTCCCATTGTCTCCGTTGACCAAATCTTTTCAATCACTACAGCTGCTCTGCTTGCTCTGCTTTCCAAAGTCAGCCCAGGTTCCTGGGTGCTGCCCACACCAGCCAGGGTCCTGGGCCAGATGAAGAAGTGGCCTATCCATGAATGAAGGCCAGTTCCTTCCTCACTGGGGCAGGTCTCATGCCCATGACCTCAGTTTTTGGACCAAGAGCTGTGTTGGTTTCTTAGATTGCTAGCTTTTCCTCTAGGGGACCACTGTGGGTGAGGCTCTGCTGACAGTAACTTGTGTTCAGGGTCTTGGCCAGCTGAGAGCTTCGTGTACACCAGATTCTGAGAGGTGGCAGCAGCACTTTTTAAAAAGTTTGTTTTCTGTGCGGTTTTTGGACCATGGGCTGCGCTCAGGCACTTTCTATGAGAGAATGTTATGTCTGTAAAGGATGGTTATTTCCCCGCCCCCGCCCCCACCCTGGTGTCGGTAGGGGAGGGCCCAGGCCTGCTGAGGTGGTTCTCCTGCTGCTGCTCCAGCCCTCCCACCTTGCACAGCACAGAGGAGGTCACCCTAGGGACAGCCAGGCACCTGCCTGGGGGAGGGGTGCTGCCTTCTGTCCCTGTAACTGCTTCCCTTATGGCCCAGCCTGGCCGTCCAGATTTGTTTGAAGCTGTGCAGACAGCTTTTTTGTCTCCTTTTGGTATTCACAACAGCCAGGGACTTGATGTATTTTAAAACCACATTAAATAAAGAGTCTGTTGCCTTACTTTTTCTCTCCCAACCTTCGTGGTCCTTTGCTACTTTTGGATCCATCCGGCCATCACTGCTGTGTCCACATCTGTGACATTTCTGGTTCTGCCCTGGTATGGTGCACCTTCCAGAGTGCCCTCCTGCCTTCCAGCAGTCACCGAAGGCTTAGGACACTAGCAGGTTCACTTCAGCTGCCTGAGCAGAGTCCTTGGCAAAGTTGGCATGATGCTCATCAGATATATATGATTTTTTCCCATCAAAACTTGGCCTCTGAGAGCTCATGGGCTAGTGAGGGGGAAAGGTGCTTTTGGATACAGAAAAGTTGGTTGTGCTGTGGGAACAGAGAAGAGGTCCTGTTCCCTTCACCAAGGGGATAGAGTTGGATCCCAGAAGAGTCTTAGGACCCAAAAGGCAAGTGGAAGCTCGACATTCAGTGAGGAAGTGGTTGATTTGGCAAAGCGGGTGCTCTGGAGGGTAGTGGGAGGAAATGAGCCCAGCCAAACCACCATGAGCCACTGTGCCAGGCTAAGGAATCTGGGCTAGATCGAGAGAGAAGGAACCACTGATGTTTACGAATCAGTCAAGTCTGTGAGAAAGGCACAAAGAGTGGAGACTAGAGAGTGGCATAGGCCAACTAGTGGGGCCCAAATTAAGGTGAGTGGATGCTGTCGCCATTGCCACTGGGCCTGTCCACCGTGGGTTGTATCTCTGGCACTGGCCCACCCAAGAGAATACACAGGAACCTCCAGGTCCCTTTGATTTCATGCATTCCATCCCAAGATCAGAAGCTGCACTTCATGCTTATGAATGGGTGTGTTTCTTACTCCTGTTCTCCCACCCGAGGTGAGGTGTAAAAGTTGAGACTCCTATAAGGGAGACATACTACTGGTGCCTCACCCAGCATCCTGGTCTCTCCACCTGGGCTGGTCTGGCCCAAAGGATTACATATGAATACCCGCCACATGGCAGAGACAAGTGTCCTTCCCTCCAGGCTTCCACAGGCTTATGTGTCCACACTGATTGTTGAAGAAGTCTTAATGTCTTCCCTTCTGGAGCAGTCTAGATGTTAGAAGCACCTGGGAAAGAGCCCCAGTGAGGTGCCTTTGGAAAGGGTGCCCACCCCTCTGGAACTCAGTGAGGCCCAGGCCCAAGAAATATGCTCCTGCTCAGTGGGGGTGGGGTGGGGGGAGGGGTAGGTAAGTGCGGTGGTGGTGTGCTGTCCTGGGGCAGTTATCTGAGACTGCAGGGTAGCCTCCTGTTGCATCAGATGCTTCTCAGGAGACCTGAGCTAGGAGCCTCTGACTGGTCTTTTAATAGCTGCCCCATTGATCTGGCCTCCTGGGGCAGCACCAGCAGCGCTGGCTGAGCCTTCATCAGATACTCAGGTTTCCCTCCTGGGGACTGGTGTTAAGTGCTGGGTAATCGCACTGGTTTTGCTCTGACCTGATGCTCCCCACACGTGTCCCCTAGGCCTGGGGGTGGGGAGAGGGTAGGCTTGGTCTTGTCATTTCATGAATGGGTGAATATACCCCCATCGCCTACCAGAATGGGTGCTCTGGAGGGAGTGGTATTACCCTCAAAAGAATATTGTCGACTTTTAGTAAAATGGGACAATGACTACCTTCCTTCAGGACTGTTAAAAGGATACAACCCTCTTACACTGTTGGTGGGAATGCAAACTAGTACAGCCACTATGGAGAACAGTGTGGAGATTCCTTAAAAAACTGGAAATAGAACTGCCTTATGATCCAGCAATCCCACTGCTGGGCATACACACTGAGGAAACCAGAAGGGAAAGAGACACGTGTACCCCAATGTTCATCGAAGCACTGTTTATAATAGCCAGGACATGGAAGCAACCTAGATGTCCATCAGCAGATGAATGGATAAGAAAGCTGTGGTACATATACACAATGGAGTATTACTCAGCCATTAAAAAGAATACATTTGAATCAGTTCTAATGAGGTGGATGAAACTGGAGCCTATTATACAGAGTGAAGTAAGCCAGAAGGAAAAACATCAATACAGTATACTAACGCATATATATGGAATTTAGAAAGATGGTAACAATAACCCGGTGTACGAGACAGCAAAAGAGACACTGATGTATAGAACAGTCTTATGGACTCTGTGGGAGAGGGAGAGGGTGGGAAGATTTGGGAGAATGACATTGAAACACGTAAAATATCATGTATGAAACGAGATGCCAGTCCAGGTTCGATGCACGATACTGGATGCTTGGGGCTAGTGCACTGGGACGACCCAGAGGGATGGTATGGGGAGGGAGGAGGGAGGAGGGTCTAGGATGGGGAACACATGTATACCTGTGGCGGATTCATTTTGATATTTGGCAAAACTAATACAATTATATAAAGTTTAAAAAAAATGCGATATGAAAAAAAAAAAAGGATACATAAAATGCATAATAGGGGACCTGGACTCACTTGAAAGATGGTTGTCTTCTCTTGCAGTTTCTTTCTGCTGCTGCTTTTTGTGTTTCATATTTGTTGTTGTTCAGTTATTCAGTTGTGTCCAGCTCTTTTTGACCCATGGACTGCAGCATGCCAGGCAACCCTGTCCTTCACCAGCTCCCAGAGCTTGCTCAAACTCCTGTCCATTGAGTCGGTGATGCCATCCAACCATCTCATCCTCTGTCGTCCCTTTCTTCTCCTACTTTCAATCTTTCCTAACATCAGGATCTTTTCCAATGAGTCAGTTCTTCCCATCAGGTGGCCAAAGTATTGGAGCTTCAGCTTCAGTACTTCCCATGAATGCTCAGGATTGATTTCCTTTAGGATTGACAGGTTTCTCCTTGCAGTCCAGTTCAGTTCAGTCGCTCAGTCGTGTCTGACTCTTTGCGACCCCATGAATCGCAGCACGCCAGGCCTCTCTGTCCATCACCAACTCCCGGAGTTCACCCAAACTCATGTTTTTCGAGTCAGTGATGCCATCCAGCCATCTCATCCTCTGTTGTCCCCTTCTTCTCCTGCCCCCAATCCCTCCCAGCATCAGGGTCTTTTCCAATGAGTCAACTCTTCGCATGAGATGGCCAAAGTATTGGAGTTTCAGCTTCAGCATCAGTCCTTCCAATGAACACCCAGGACTGATCTCCTTTAGGATGGACTGGTTGGATCTCCTTGCAGTCCAAGGGACTCTCAAAAGTCTTCTGTAACACATTCAAAAGCATCAGTTCTTCAACGCTCAGGCTTCTTTATAGTTTAACTCTCATATCCCTACATGACTATTGGAAAAACCATAGCTTTGATTAGACAGACCTTTGTCGGCAAAGTACTATCTCTGCTTTTTAATATGCCTTCTAGATTTGTCATAGCTTTTCTTCCAAGGAGCAAGTGTCTTTTAATTTCATGGCTGAAGTCACCATCTGCAGTGATTTTGGAGCCCAAGAAAATAAAGTCTGTCACTGTTTCCATTTCCATTGTTTCCCCATCTATTTGCCATGAAGTGATGGGACTGGATGCCATGATCATTTTTTGGATTTTGAATCTTAAACCAGCTTTTTCACTCTCACTCTTTCACCTTCATCAAGAGGCTCTTTAGTTCCTCTTCGCTTTCTGCCATTAAGGTGATGTCATCTGCATATCTGAAGTTATTGATATTTCTCCCCTGACAATCTTGATTCCAGCTTGTGCTTCATCCAGCCCGGCATTTTGCATGATGTACTCTGCATATAAGTTAAATAAGCAGGGTGACAATATACAGTCTTGACATACTCCTTTCCCAATGTGGAACCAGTCCGTTGTTCTGTCTGGTTCTAACTATTGCTTCTTGTCGTGATCTGAATACAGGTTTCTAAGGAGGCAGGTCAGGTGGTCTGGTATTCCCATCTCTTTAAGAATTTTCCAGTTTGTTGTGATCCACACAGTCAAAGGCTTTGGCGTAGTCAATGAAGCACAAGTAGATGTTTTTCTGAAACTCTCTTGCTTTTTCTAGGATCCAATGGTTGTTGGCAATTTGATCTCTGGTTCCTCTGCCTTTTTGTAAATCCAGCTTGAACATCTGAAAACTCTTGGTTCACATACTGTTGAAACCTAGCTTGGAGAATTTTGAGCATTACTTTGGTAGCATGTGAGATGAGTTCAGTTGCACAGTAGTTTGAACATTCTTTGGCATTGCCTTTCTTTGGGATTGGAATGAAAACTGACCTTTTCCAGTCCTGTGGTCACTGATGAGTTTTCCAAATTTGCTGGCATATTGAGTGCAGCACTTTAACAGCATCATCTTTTATGTATTTTATATTAATATATATATGCATTCATTCATTATCTCCCAGCTCCCCACCTCTTTCTCTCCTCCATTTCTGACAAAGCTTCCACCATTTTGCAAGGGATTGTAGCTTCTCTCTTAAACTGATAGGCAGTGAAAGGGTTTTTTGGATTGTCCTCACATAACCAATATCATCACCTTAATTCAAATGGAGACGTGAAGTCGAGTAAAAGGGACAACTTAATAAATACGGAGATGCTCCTCCCATCTTACTCCATTCACTCTATAAAAGGTCAGTTTCTCTTTAAATGCAAATTACCTACTGCGAGCTCAGCTTCCACCCATTCCTTTTCCCTTGTTGGAGAGAGCTGAGGGCGGAGGGAACTCGCACGGAAGCATCACTCCAGACCCTAAATCTTCAGGTTAGTTTCCCCCTTGGGGGTGGGTGCAGAGGCGGAATGACGCTGATCTCTCGCTTCATTTCGGATCCTGGCTCCCGAGCTGAGAGATCTTTTTGGCACGCGACTTTAGAGACTGATTGTGGAAAATAGATCCCAGGTCGCCACCACGCATTCCTGGGGAGCTGGGGCTCCCGCTGTAATTCTTCTCTCGCGTCTCTAATTGGACTAAGCTGCTGCTGGGCCACGCATTTGACGCGCTTGTTTCCCCAGCACCACACCCCCTCAGTGCCAGCCGGCTTCGTGCCGTTTTAAATGCTTATGCCCCAGGCGCCACCCCAGAGTGCGGAGTCGGGCTTATTGGTGGAACCTGGTAGTAAGCAGCTTGGGGAAACCCCGTAAAGGGCCTCCAGACCTCAGGCCGAAGGACCTCCGCGGACCTGGAAGCCGAGGGGGCGGGCCGGGAGGGAGGCCGAGCGGTGCGAGCTTCGGCGCAGCCTTTGTTGGAGGCCCAGGCTGCCGGCTGCCCTGCCGGACCACCCGGCCCTCTCTGACTACAGCTGCAGCCAAGAGGGGACTTCCCGACTGGGGAGGGTGAAGCAGCTGGAAGTCTGTCCCAGGGAACTAACGGGAGTCTCCAGGTGTTTACCGTTGGGGGTGGGGTGGAAGAGAGGATGCCAAGTGTCTAAGTGCGGGGACTGAGCCCTGCCAGCTCAACCATTGATGCCCATCCTCTAGGGGTTCGACATGGGGTCTTCCCAGGTGATCCCATGCACGTTTTGATCCCCTTCCATGCTGAGGTTCGTCAGGGTCTGTCCAGGCAGTTGCTGAATAGAACCGGAGTCTAAAACACCCCTAATCCCCAGCTGGGCTCCTGCCAGCTCACATCCACCTAGACTCCCCCTACATTTCCTCCGCCGGCTCCACCCCCTCCGCTACAGGGACTGGAAACCCCGGGAGCAGCTGCAGCTGAGAATAGTGTCTGGTCCACTCCTTTCAGGCAAGACCTAGGTTTCAGGCTAAGGTTCGAGGGCAGAGGGGACCTGGATTGGGCCACAGGTCTTTCAACTACACAGCTGTGATCTCAGCAGTAGGTGCTGGCACCTGGCCTTGCCCATACTGGAGTAATGGGGGGATAGTTAGAAGGTCCTGGGGCCATCCTTTGCAGTTCTCAGGGATAGCTGGAGGGAGGGATGGCTTTGCCCACACCATCTCAGCGGGGCCGCCTCCCTCCCAGGGCCTGAGGCCTAGCCAGCCTCCAATGGAGGACAAGAAGAAGAAAAGGAGTCCCAAGCCCTGTTTGACCCAGCCAGCCCAGCCCCCAGGCACACTACGCAGGGTCCCAGTGCCCACCAGCCACAGTGGCTCCTTGGCCCTGGGACTCCCTCATCTGCCATCCCCCAAACAGCGGACCAAGTTCAAGAGGTAGGTACAGATGGGAAGTAGGGCAAGGAGGGAGGGACCCTAACTCTGGCCTGAGCCCTGTGGGCAGCAAGGTAAAGGGGGGCTTAGCCTATAATTACTATGCAGGAATCCATGCCTTCCCTGGGGCTCCCCCTCCCTCCACTGGCCCCTGAGAATTCAGACCCAGTCCCTACTTTCAGGTGTGTTGGGAAAAGACCAGGTGGGTCACAGGGCTCACCCAGTGTGATGATGCACCTCAGAGCAGGGAGTGAGCAGACTTCTAGGAGGTGAGTCAGAGAAGGCTGTTGGGCACACTGGAGACAGAGACTGTTCTAAGCTGAGGGGCCTGCCTGCCAGAAGTATGGAAGAAAAATATTGCCTGCAAGGTTCCAGGAATCACAAAGTGGTTTGGTGGTCCCGGAGTGTCATGGGGCAGGAAATGGTGAGGGGATACAAAAAGTAAACAATTTGAATTCTCCACTTAATTTTTTTAATGATTGAAAACTTGCCTCCTACCCTGTAATGTGTCTACCCTATAGTGTTGCCACTAAACACGCATTCCTCCTCTGATTACTATGTTTCCCTGTGCCTTTGACACCACCTGCCTAAGAGGCACGTTTGGACACGGCCAAGTGAGCGTAGCTGAAGCCCAGGGCTGGGACAGAAATAGTAGGAAGTATAGTTGGAGAGGCATGGAGGCCAAGCTGGGACGGTCGTTCAGTGTTCTCCTGTGGGCAATGGAACATTCAAAAAATGGTTTTTATATACAAGAGGGGCAGAAAAATGTTTTTGGGAGCGGTAAAATGGCTCTCATGGCACTAAGGAAGTAACTGTCCCCAAATTCACTGAAGACCAGTAAGGCCAAGTGATCACAGGAGGAAAGAGTGAGGGCTCAGACAGGGACCCAAGAGCCCTGCTCCAGGCGTGCTTCTGGCTGTACCACTGGAAGAAAATGACTTCTTCTGACCTCTCACCCTCACCCCTCTTCATCCACTTGCCTCCCTTAATGCATCCGAGTGCCCCAGACAGGGTCAGAAGAACAAATATCCACTTACGTTGATGGGTAGATAGAAAGATGAATTAGTGCATAGACAGATGGCACAAAAGACCTGGGGTACCTGGCTTCCCCCACCCTGTGACCATGGCCACGCCCACTCACCCAGGGTAGGCAAGGAGAAGTGCCGCCCCGTGCTGGCAGGAGGTGCAGGTGGCTCTGCAGGCACGCCCCTGCAGCACTCTTTCCTGACCGAGGTGACCGACGTCTATGAAATGGAAGGGGGGCTACTGAACCTGCTCAACGACTTCCACTCAGGCCGGCTGCAGGCCTTCGGTGAGTCCTGGGGGTGGGGCTGGAGGGCTGGGTCTCTGGGGGGCGAGACTGGGACCGTGGTCCCAAGCTTGCTCCCAGAGCTGACAGGTGCTGTCCAGGGAAGGAATGCTCCTTTGAGCAGTTGGAGCACGTGCGGGAGATGCAGGAGAAGCTGGCCCGGCTGCACTTCAGCCTAGATGTGTGTGGAGAGGAGGAAGATGAGGAGGAAGAGGACGACGGGGTGACGGACGGGCTGCCTGAGGAGCAGAAGAAGACAATGGCTGACCGCAACCTGGACCAGCTGCTTAGCAATGTGGGTCAGGGCTGGGGGCTTTGGCTCCTGAGGGCACCAGGGGGTGGGCACCATGCTTCCAAGACCATTCCTGGCCCCTAGGTGAAAAAGTGGGGGTGCATGGAGGCAAAAGCTCTGGGCCTCTCAATGCCCACCAGAAGCTGAGCCCCAGAACATCCAGAATTTGGCCTGGTGCCCCTCCTTACAGAAACCCCCCTTTCTCTTTCTGTTGACAGCTGGAAGATCTTAGTAATTCTATGTATCCTTTCTAGGGGACTTGACAGTGGGTGTCCTCCCCTCCCAGATATAAAATCAGCTTCCGCCTCCCCACCACCCTGCAGGAATATTTACAGATAACCAATGTCCTCACCCCTTTCAGTCCTACAGAATTAGCGCCAAACTCCCCCTACCCTGGTAGAGGTGCAGAAAGAATTCCCCAAATGTTAGGTGAAAGAAGAGTGGTTGCAGGGACTATGTTCTACATACTTACCAAAATATTTTTAGGCCACTTTAGCTTACACCAATCTATGACAAAGCTTGTCTCATGTCTCCCTATTCTTTCAGCACTAAACAATTATTTTTACTGATTGGATTATCTCCCATCTAGTCCTAACAGAAGTAGTGCACACACACCTGCATGATCTAAACCAGAAGTGAGGGGGTAAGGCACCTGGCAAGAGGGACCAGCAAGGGCTGCAACCCTAGATCACGGACCACCCGAGTCCCTGACCCCCGCCCCTTTGCACAGTTGGGGAAACTAAGCTTGTGCAGGCTGGGACAATAGGGCTGGAAGGACCTGGGGTCCAGAGCGTCACAGTCCTTGACCCGCACAGACAGAAGCTGCACCTGGCCGAGAACGCCGAGCCGGAGGAGCCGTCAGCTGTGTAGGTGTAAGACCCAGTCCTTGACTGTCCCTTCTCATTTCCTTCAAACTGTGACTTTCTTACAGACTTGAGTGGGTGTTTCGCCGCCCCCCCAGGTGCTATGGGAGAGGGGGGCACTGAATGGAATTAAACCAGAAGGAAAGAAAGCGGTCTGTGTCTTCTCTCATTGCGCCTTTTACTCGTCAGGGGCGCCCGGGCCCCAGCTCTCGCAGGGACGCCCCTGCGCAACACAGTTCTGGTTTGGGAGGTCCCGCTCGGGGAGTTAGATTCTCCGGGGCTGCTCGGGGTGTGTAGGAACAGCACCCGCTCACGCGGGGTCCTGGCCGGAACCCAAAGGAGGCCGCGGAGACGGCGGGGCGGGGCCTGAGCCCATCGGCCCGCGCCGCAGGCCGGTGACGCACTGCGCAGGCGCCGGGCGGGTCAGTTTGCGCCCGGATGGACCGGGAGCGGTTGGTTCGGAAGGTGACGGCGCTGCAGGTACGGGGCGGGAGGCTTGCCTGTGATTTCCCTCTACGGGTTCTCAGACTGGGTGGGACCTATGGACCAGATGAGGCTCTCACGTCTAGTAACCTGCCCGCGTGCCCATGTCCGAAGCTACTGACCCACCCCACCGGCCTGAAGAATGTGGGGACCCCACGGATCCTCGGAGAAGGCAGTTTTCCAGTACTCTTGCCTGGAAAATCCCATGGACGGAAAAGCCTGGTAGGCTGCAGTCCGTGGGGTTGCTAAGAGTAGGACACGACTGAAGCGACTTAGCAGCAGCAGCACGGATCCTCATGCGTCTCCCACCCCCACCCCCACCGCCACCACAAGCTCCTACGGGATCAGGGAAAGGGTGGGAAGGGCCTTCAGTCGAAGAATTGTGCTGGATCCAGTCCAGCACACTCCCTCGAATCCCCGGAGCCCCAACGCACAGTGTCACCTGTCCTTTCCCCGGGGCCGGGTCCCCTCTTGCAGTCACGCGATAACCTCTCCAGGAGCGTTCCCCAAGATATCCCCATGTTGCAGTGATAAGGGTTTTCTCTCCCCTCGTTCTCCACACCAGGCCTGCATCCGGGGCTTCTTGGTCCGACGCCAGTTCCAGAGTCTTCGAGGTGAATATGAAGCTATTGTACAAGAGATCGAGGGTGATCTGGGCACGCTTCAGTGGACTGAGGGCTGGATTCCCAGGCCCCGATTTCTCCCAAAGGTACTACACACCCTAGAGGTAAAAAATAAAGAGGGACCTGGGCAAGGGCATTCCACATTACCTGCCAATAAGCGTTCCTCAATGGAAAAGGGAACAGACTCACCTCCTCACACCCCAATCCTTAGTCCTCATCAATTGGTATGCTAAATCAGAATGTCCAGATCCTTGGAGGGTTTAGCCTTGGGGCTCTCACACCCTTGATTTCTCAGAAGGCAAAATCCTGTCAGACCTGGAAAGCCACTGGAGAGAGGGCACCAAATCCAGAGCAGGAACTATGGAGCCGCTTCGCATGTAAAGAAACTGAGAAAGAGACCGTCCGGGAGGATATGATACTGAAGAAGTCAGGAGAGAGCTTCACAAACGCCAGCAGTCTTCCCTGCAGAGATGCCAGTGCCTGGTCTCAGGATGAGCAGAGCAGGAGGACCAGGAAACCGAGCCAAGAGACCAGAGACGTGTCAAGGATGAACGACCCAGGTACACCTCTACCTAGATCAGGGCAGGCCTCTGCCCTCTGGGCCTAAGCGTTCCCATCTGAAAAGTGAAGGCTTGTGCTAGATAAGCTGCATCCCTTTCTTCCCTCCTTCTGGTTGGGGGCGACTTATGGGTGCATAGGGGAAAGGTGCCAGGGTCTAAGGACTAGGCCAGTGCCCAGTGCCTGTCCCCTCAAGGCTTTCTCCCTTCGTTCTCCTTCACAGAAGCTGCAGGTCCAGGACTGTCCCACAGCCAGACTGAGCTCCAGGAGCTCCAGAACCACCGCAGCCACTTGGCCATGGAGCTGCTGTGGCTACAACAGGCCATCAATAGCCGTAAGGAGGTAGGCACTAATTTGGAGCCTTTTTTGCACATTTAAAGCCAAGGGTGGGGGTGAGGGAAAAGCCTCCTGCCAGACCCAAGCAGTCCTGCCTGGTACAGTGTCTCTTCTTTTCTCTAACAGTACCTAGTTCTCAAACAAACACTGAGATCCCCAGAAGTGAACCAGAACAGACATGAGCCCAGTTTATGCCAAGATCATGGGGGACAGAGCTGTGAAAAAGCTGGATCACAACCAGGCCCACCGCTGGAAGACCAGCCCTACAGAGGCAGGACCCCTGGCGAGCCAGGCCACGTGGATGCCTCCTGCTGGAGGCTCAGATCACAAGCCCACAAATTCCCAGAAGGACTGGCCACTCCAGATAAAACAACTGCTGGGGCCAAGTACAGGGACCCATCCTACAGATGGCCTGGACCACAGCTGCCCACACCGTCGGAATACCAGGCCACAGGGAAGAGGCTCACCAAAGAGCTGGACTGTGGAGAAGAGATCTCTGGAGAGACCTGCCTGCAGCTGACAACACTTCTAGAGGATGAAAGCCACAAAGAGCTCAAATCTAAGGGCTCCTGTCCTGGAAAGGCCAGGACACAGCTGCCCACACTCCATAAGGACCCAAACATTGAAGACAACTCTCCCAGGGGGCCATGCCCAAAAGAGCTTGATTGGCAAAGAGCTGTGCCGCAAGAGTTGGGCGTCTCAGAGGACCATGTCACCTGGGATGGGTCTTTGGCAGAGCATGGTGGCCTGGATCTCTGGAAGAATAAACCACCCAAGGGCCAGACCCCCAGTGATAAAAGCTCCATAGAGAGAAGCCCCAGTGAATCTAGCCATGAAGGATGGCAAAACCAGAGGGCTGTACCATTTAGGTCAAGGCCACCTGAGAAACTGTCCACAGGGTCAGGCCACACAGGAGAGGATCACTGGAGGGGCAGACAGTGGAAAACAGGACCAGCAGGCTAGACCCTGGGGAACCAGGGAGGACCAGGTTCCAAAGGGTGATGCTATGAAAGGGCAGTGAGGGACACAGGACCTCATCCTAGTTCCCTGGTTCCAGTTGTGCCTCCTGCCCCTGCTCCTGGGTGTTGGTGGCTAGTGAGGCCAAGAGAAGCTGGAGCACAGAGCTGGCACCAGTAGAGGGAGAAGGCAGGAGGCTACTTTCATCCTCTGCCTGTGGCTCAGCCCACATTTGGGGATAGGGAGCAACCTGGGGCAAGTCAAGCTGGAGAATAAAGGTTGAGAATAAATAAAGATGGAGAATAAAGGTTTTTGTTAGATTCTGAGCCTGGTTGTATTTTATATTCTGCCCCTGGTCAGGACAAGCTTCTGGGACCTCCTGTTCACTTCCTGCTGACATGGGGCATCCTCTGCACAGCTGGCTGAGAGCCACAGCCCAGGAGCAGACTAGCATTCTTGGGGAACAGCCCCCCAAAGCTGTTGGGCTACAGAGTGGCAGGGAGGCTCTGAGAATCCCTGCCCCAACCCAGTACTAAACATCTGTGTTTCAGTGTGATCTCTGCCACTGCCCCTCTCACTGAGTCCCGGCTCTTCCTTCATACCTAATGACCAGACCCACCCTACTGTGAGGCCCCACCAAGAGCAGACTGGATGAGACCCTGAATGCAGACAGATGCTCCTATGGAGGCTCTCCCTGCCTTCCTGGGTGAAAAGGCAGGACTCCACCTCTGATTGGCATTGCTCCCAACCCTGTCTTAGTTGCCTGGCAACAGCTCTGCGTCTCTAGCCAGGGACACACAATGGCCAGTGGCAGTCCAGCAGCCAAGAGGGTAGTGGTGTACCGGAACGGGGACCCCTTCTCCCCAGGCCGCCAGCTGGTGGTGACTCAACGCCGCTTCCCCACCCTGGAGACCTTCCTCTGTGAGGTGACATTGGCTGTGCGGGCCCCAGTGGCCGTGCGTGCTCTCTACACCCCTTACGGCCACCCTGTCACCGACCTGGCAGACCTGCAGAACGGAGGGCTGTATGTGGCTGCTGGCTTCGAACATTTCCACAAGCTCCCGTGAGTGGGCTGAGGGTGGTCAAAAGCCTGGGGAGGGAGGTAATAGCAACAGCAGCAGTTCAGTACTGACTATGTAGACATTAGCAGTCCTGTGAGGTGGGTGGTCTTATTCCCAGTCTTTGGAAGGGTAAATCAAGATAGTCCTAAGCTGCCCAGGAGTAGACAACACAGGTGGAGCCACTGTTCAAGTCAAGAGTCTGACACTGATCATGCCTATCCAGCCAGGACCAAACCACGGTAAGAGCAACATTCTCATGCTAGTTGAGCCCCCTTTTCCAAAGGCTCCTCCTGATGGGATCCTTATCACCCCCATCACCACCACCACCAAATACTCTAAATCTATCCATAGACATCCCATGTTCTCCAGTAGGCTGGGACCACCCTTTACAGGGTGTAGCTGTGCTTTCCAAGATGGGAGACTTCAGTGTCTGAGCTTCCAACTCAGATCTGGCTTCCAGGTCTTCTTTCACTCTCAGCTGAGAGGTTGCTCGCTGTAACCTAAGGAGCCAGGAGTTGGGGAGCTAGACAGACTTAGAATCTGGACTTGGTCACTTCCGTGTTACTTTGGGAGTCCTTGTTCTGTCTCATACAAAATGAGATGAAACCACATACCCTGCGAAGGAGAACATTTCTCTGAGATACAGGAGGATTTAGACCTTTAATTATGTGGTTTGTGCCCTGGACTGGATGTGCAGCCTGATATACGCAGGGCCTAAGGCAGGTTCAAGTGTCAGCATCTGTTTCTGGACTGAGGTGACTTGAGACTGTTTCACTGGGAAGGGAGACCTGGTGAGCTGGGCCCCAGCCCCCTCCTCTGGCAGCTGCTGGGCTGCTGAGGTCCCCTGGCTCCCCAAGATGACCTGTGACCTCTCTGTCCTTTCAGCTATTTACCCCCTGCAGGGAAGGATCCAGGTGGGAAGAGCAGCAGATTGGCAGTGAGTCCTGGGGCAGGCCAGCCCCTAGCCCTCTGTTCTCCCCCTCCTCTGAGATGGCTCCCACTTTGGTCTGGGAGGTCAGGGGCCCCAGAAGCAGCTGGATCTGCCTGTCTCCACACCTACTCTGGAGCCAGCTGCTACCCTTCCCAGGGTGCAGGATTTCAAAATGCTGTTCCCTGCGCCTTTCGCAACCTTTTATCTCCAGGCTGTGGTCCTCAGAGGAAAGAGGACGCTATAAAACAGAGGGATGGGAGGGGGTTAAGAATGTGACTTAGGGAGGTAGAAGCACCCTGTGGTAAAAGCTGTGACCAGTCTCACGCTCCTTATCCCCTCTTCCGCCCCAGTCTGGTTCCTTTCCCTCACCCTACCCACCTTAGACTGACCTACCCCTGACCAAAGGCCTCAATGCGTTCCTGATCTGGGGACCTGATGGGTTTCAGGGTCTTCCGGTGACTCGGCAGCTATGTGATGGGGCCCTTGGACGGCAGCTACCTGCTGGTTCCCCCTGCTATATCCAGTAAGTGCCCGTGTTGGGGAGGCGGGGGCATAGATTTTTGTTTCAGTGAGGCCAAGGAAAAGTAGGTGGATTTGTTCCAGGAGCCCGTGCACTGGGTCTCAGACTGTCTTCTGGCCCCGGTGCCATCCTTCATCCTCTCACATGGATGCTCACATCCCCTTACCAGGCTGCTCTTTGTCCCAGTGTGTTCAGGAATGGGGACCTGTTAAGTCCTCCGTTCAGCCTGAAGCTGTCCCAGGCTGCCAGCGAGGACTGGGAAGCAGTGTTGAAGCTCCTGAAGGAGAAGGTGAAATTACAGAGCGGGGCTGTGCGCAAGTGAGTCTGGGAACTGCGGAAACCTGAATGTCCCCAAAGAGAGCCGCCCCACTGGTTCTGGCCTTCCTAGAGGATGAAAAGGCCAAATGAAAGCATGTTTCCCCAAAGGGGACTTCTTTCTGTGCCAGAGGGAGAGGCCCTTCCGGCCCAGCCCTTGGAGCCAGGGTGGAGCCTGGGGGACTGGCCCTGGTGCCCGGAGAGCTGCTCCCCAGCAGGGCCAGGCACCTTGGAAGAGCTGTACCCACCCCCTCACAGTCTGCTGACTATCAAGACCCACCTTGTTCACTGGCCCTTATGTACTCACCTCTCTCTCCCAGGCTCTGCACCCTGGACGGGCTCCCACTGTCAGCAAGGGAGGCTCTGGTGAGCGGCCATTACTACGTGGCCGTTGGAGAGGATGAGTTCAAGGCCCTCCCCTATCTGGAGCTGCTGGTGCCCAGTCGCTCACTGCCCAGGGGCTGCTGGTATGTATATATGAGGGGAGGGGCGGCAGGTTAGAGCAAAGGAAGCCACCCTGACTCCATGTCCTGCTCTGCCCGCTATAAGCCTTCTCTTTTTTCATTGCAGGCGTCCCCCAGGTCCAAAGTCCAGGCCCCACCAGCAGGTGGTAGGTGACCCAGGGTGTTGTGGGGGGCGGGAAAGAAGGAAGTGACTAGCTTCCCGCTGAGGCTCTGACCTTATTGTACTGTATCCTCTCAATAATTTTGTGAAATAAAGATTGTTATTCCCATTTTCCAGAGGAGAGGCTGAAGTTCAGAGGAGTGAAGTGATTTGTTCAGGGTAACACAGTGACTGACAGCAGCCAGATCAGAACCAGGTCTGAAAGCCAGCTTATCTGGGCTCTGTGAAGATCTTCAGGACTCTGAGTTGCTGGACCTGATGCCAGATTGGATGCTGGGAAAATCAGTATATCTGGCATAGCAGGGTCCAAAATGCTTATCAGCTTCCCATCTTATCCCAGGCCTGAGCCCTCCCAAGAGATGAGCCAGCGAGTTGAGGGTAGGAGGATACAACCTGATTTCACTGGTCATTTAGAACACCAGACATCATCTACTATGTCCCTGGATAAAGCAGCCTGATGGAAGAGGGAGCAGGGAGGGAAGATGCAGGCTATGAAGATGGATGGCTTCTCCTCTCCCAGGCTGCCAAAGGCATCAGAGGCATTCACACCTGGACTGGGAGTGGAGAAGGTAAGGACAGCCTACAACCATGGCTCACGCTCAGTGTTCCCTCCGCAGGCCCAGGGCCACAGAGCACAGGCAAGCCGGTTCTCTCCAAATGAAGCCAGACAAATTGAGCCATCTGCTTTCTATGCCAGACCCCAACGAGCTATTGAGCCAAGAAGCATGCTCCCCACGCTCTCATTTCCATCAGGTGAGGGGACCCCAGAATTCAAGGCCTTCTCAGCCAGCCTCTGACAGTGACATGGGATGGTGCCTGCTGGGGATGACACAGGAGGGTGAGGGAGTTCCATGGTCCAGAGCTGGTCTTGACTTCAGCACAACTGTCTCCTGCTCCCTCGTGTGCATAGCCAGTCCTTTGCCTTTTCATGGGGACCTGGCTTATGAAAAGAAGCATGTGAAAACTCGAAGCCATGAATTTCAGGGGTGGGATTTGGAAGGGTTGGGGATGGGGGCCAAAAGCCTGCCCCTGAACTAACCTCCATCCTCTGCGGTCATGAACGAGGCTCAGGGCTGGGGAGAGGGCTGATAAAGTCTAAGGAAAGAATGTTGAGGGCTCCTCAGCCTCGGCGTTGGTCTCTTGCCTTCCACGTCAGGAACCAAGGGAGTGTATAGGGCTCCCCACCCAAGGAAGGAGACGGCAGGGGCCCGGGAAGTAGCAGATGATGAAGACACCCAGACAGAGGAGCCCTTGGATCAGGTGGGCCGGGGCTGGAAGCTGTGTGTTGGCTTTTGTTTTGTTTGTATGGTTTTTTTTTTGCTGTACCCTGCGGCATGTGGGATCTTAGTTCCCCAGCCAGGGATCAAACCTGCACCCACTGCATTGGAAGCCAGGGAAGTCCCTGGAAGCCATATGTTGGGACAGGAGTTCTGAGCTGGAAACCAGCAGCCCTCGGTCGCAGGAACAATTCTCCCTTGTGACTGTGAACAAATCTAACCTTCTCAGAGCCCGAGTTCCTATGTTAAATGAGATGGTGGATCCAGATTTCTGGTCTCTTCCTTTCCTGGGGTTGGGAAACCCCAGGCTAAAGGCTGGAGGCTGGACTGGGGTGCTTAATGGCTCCGTTCTGTGTGGCCTTCTTCCTCCTCCAGCGGATAGCACAGATTGTGGAAGAGGCGCTGTTCCTGGAAAAACAGCCTGGGGCTGGGGCGGCTATCTCAGCCTGATGCCTGCTCCACCATCTTGAGATCCAGCAGCTCCAGCCAGGAACTGGGGACCTTCACTCTGTAGTCACCTTTTATCCTCAGCCTCCAGCAGCCTGTTCTCAAGGAACCAGCGTCTCCTCTGGGCTCACAGGGTATGATGCAACCCCTTCAGTCCGGCTCTGCTGCTCATAAACCTACACCCCAGTCTTCTTTCCTTTTGGAGCAGAGAAGCCCCAGCTACAGAGGCTGTTTCCTTATGAGAGTCTCTGGCCAGAGAAAGGAGTAGCCAGCTGGGTTTGGGGGAGAGACCACAAACATGGGAGCAGGTCTGTCACAATAAAAGAATACTTACTAATCTCCATCTGTTTACTACAGATTTATTACAGACAACTGACTTAGCGACTCAACAACAACTGCTCACCCAGCATCGCTCCACATGCTGGAGTTGGGCAGTGCCGGGGCCCACGGGCATTTGAGGGGGGCAGGCAGTTGAGGATTTACGCCCACCTCACGGGAAGGACAGGGAGGCTAACAGCCAGCTCCTCTCCCGCACATCATCTGCCATTCTTACGCACTTTCCCCAGTTCCCTCCTCAGCCAGCGAAGGCTGAGCCCTGGAGGCCTCCTGTTTGCATTTCTGGCTCAGAGGCTATAGCTGGCCTTCTCCTTGCAGCTGGGGTTCTGCAGTCCACCACCCAGCTGCTGGGATAGTCCAGGTCAGGCCATAGTAACAGTGACAGGTCTGGGGACCTGACGTGACAGCAGAGAGGGTGCTGCTGGGGCACGAGGGCTGCTGAGGATGAGGGTGAAGTCTCTTGTGCTAAATCTGAGTGGTTGAACAGCATGTGAAAGTTACAAAACCCTTTCACTCTTGTTCTCTTATTACGATCCATGAGGTAGTTATTATCTCAGGAGGTGAGGAAGCTGAGGCTGGGCCTGGGGCTGGGGGTGGGAGGCCTAAGTCCCAGGCTCACTGCCTCTACCTCATGGCCCAAGGGTTTCCTGGAGATAGCAGAGCTGGAGGTGGCCTTGGTTCACTCAAAGTGCAGACGGTTGCCCTTGGGTCTTGGTCACTGAGCTTGTGATGCAGAGTGTAATTCCTGCCACGGTGAGCAC
The DNA here is from genome assembly GCF_055505025.1 of Bos grunniens. NCBI lineage: Eukaryota > Metazoa > Chordata > Mammalia > Artiodactyla > Bovidae > Bos > Bos grunniens. Next base: position 15,480,624 of record NC_141166.1, read on the forward strand.
CATGCCAGCAAATGCTCCTGGGATAATGGGTAGAAATTGAGGAGCTCTGAGACTAGCCATGCCAGTAGGAGCTGACGCAGGGCTGAGGGAAGGGCTCAGATGGGAACTACCCAGGGGAAGGCAACCCTGATGGCAACAAGGAGGCAGGAGAGCTACAGAGGAAAGGGCAGGATGAGGGAAGAGCCTCTCCTCACCTGGTCACAGGAAACGGCTCTGGAAAAAACTAACCCAGGGTGTCAAAGTCCAAGTAGCGGCTTCCCGAATTTGCAGTGTCCTGACTTACGTTTTCCACCAATATCTTCTCCAAGGACCTTCCCAACAATCAGTGTAAAGATGATGGCCAGAGAGTTACTGATGGGCACAGCTAGGGTCAGATCTGAGTGATCAGAATGAAAAGAATCTCTGAGATGCAAAAAAAAAAAAGTCTTTCTAAGCACAAAACACTTTCATTACATCATCAAGACAGTTTTAAAAAAGGTGTCTCATGATCCCATTTTTCAGATAATGTCACAGCAAAGCTCAGGATTCAAACTCAGGTCTCCTGACTTCAAATTCAGTGCTCCCTCAGGATTCCAGCAAGAAGACCTAAACTACAAGGTCTGGGACCATCTTGGTTTGCTGGTAAGGATGAGGTCTTTGCACTCAAACAGAACTACTGTGATCTCAAGGACATCTGGACAGACAGGTACCCCAAAGCCAAAGGACACAATAGCATGCGGCAGTAACACCAAACACAAGCACACTTTATGTGCCAGCGCTTTGTGTACACATCGAATCAGTCTTCATAACAACAATGCAGGAAGCACATTAGCATCATAATGGAAACAAAGGCTCAAAGACACCACAGAAATGGAGGCAAATTGAGGATTTAAACCGAGGTCTGCCTGACTCTAAAGGTAGTAGAACTAAATGGATAAGGACGAAGCAAAACAGCAGGTGAAGCACATTTCTTTCTTTTCAGTTCGGACTTGGGCCTCATGGAATTATGTAAGAGAAAAAAACGTCAGCAGCAGGAACAGGTACAGGACAGGCCCCACAGGGCTGGTTCTTAAGTAGAGGTCACCACAGTCCAGGATCTGTTGCTTCGTTTTGAAGCTCTGACTTTAATAAATGAAACTTCAAGAAGACTTAACGGAGTTAACAATACTCTTAACTTGAAATTTATTACACTTAAATTTTGTACATTTGAAGCTTTTTAAGAAGACAGATTTTATGTTGTGTTCTTAAAACACATACCAAAAAAATAAATAAATAAATAAAACCAAAAAAACTAATGGATAAATCAGAAACTGAGTTACTTGTTTGCAAGACTCATAACTGCCGGGCAGGCTGTGCACGTTGGCTCCTCAGCACATTCTTTCCCAACCCTCCCAGGCCTCACCTGTTCCAGGCAGAGGAGGAGAGAACCGCGCAGCTGCTCATCCCCTGTGAGGCGCGGCCATGGCTGGTATTAGCCACCCAAGAAACTGACACAACTGCCACCTACTCAGAGCGCTTTCCTTAACCTTACACAACACAGAATGTAGTGGTTGCTAAAGACTGGTTTGCAACAGTAGATGGGAGAGGGAAGCAGCATAGTGTGAGGAAAGAATAGGACACTGGAGTGAGGCAGACCCAGGTTTCCCTACGTGATCTTGGCTAGATCAATCACTCTGAGCCTGTTCCCTACCTGAAAAACAGTGATAGCAAGATAACAGCATCGTCTTACAAAAGGGTTGTTGTAAGATGAAATATGATAACATGTGTATATCCTTGCCTGAATGAATAGTGACCACTGTTCTGATTATTAGAATGGATACAGGCAGGGTAAGTGGTGAGATAAGAGGATCCTGAAATTCCAATTTGCTCAAAACTTGGTAAATGGCTAACTGCAGGCATTTTTCCAGAGCACTCAGTGTTCTGGGCAGCAGGGAGTGCCAGAGGCTTTCCAACTTTGCTTTAAATGAAGTCTTACGAGAAGCCCAAAATGTAAAACAGATGAAAGTGGAGTGATGCTAGTTGAAGCTGACATGGCAGATGTGGAGGTGGGCCTAGCCTCTCCCATGACTTCTGAGGGGTTTCCCAGGGTTATTTGGGGTCCAAACTCCCCTCAAATCCCTGGGAGGTGAGCCCAGGTGAGACTTCAGGTGAGTTACAGCAAAGTTATAGCAAAAACTTCTGTTAGCAAAGTTCAAGAGCATGAACTTTAGTAACAGACGGCTTCACATGCTTCTGCACTGACATGCTGTGGGACTTAAGAGGTGAAATAAGTTGCCCAAAGTTTTGTAACTTCATTGCCTTGGTGGAGACAATCATGTCCATTTTATAAGGTTGAGCTGAGAATTTTTTTAAATGTGTAAAACTAGAACAGTATCTGATGCAGGGGAGGACACACAATAGGGGAAAAGAAATGTATCCTTATTGAGCTCCTCCAGTCCATCGTGCACCAGGTACTGCTCCGGATGCTTCTCAAAACTGAACTTAATTCTCTCAGTGCTATGAAGTCAACCATAAAAAATCAAGGTTCAAATAAGAGACTTGCCCAAGGTTAGGCAGGCAGTTAGCAGTGGAAGCAAGAGTGTCAAAGGCAGCCCTTGGGCAATTTGCTGTCGGTCCAGTGGTTAGGACTCTGTGCTTCCACTGCAGTGGGCCTGGGTTTGATCCCTGGTCAGGGAACTAAGATCCCATAAACTGCATGGTGCGCACACACACACACACTCAAAAACCCTCCACACGGCCAAAGGAACTTTCTTTCTCTGCTGCTGCACAAGATTGCCAGGCTTCAAACCAACCCTTTGCCTGGCAGCATACTCATAACCAACCCACCATACCCTACTGCCTAGAGAAGAGGGTGCAAATATGGAACCAGATCCCTCATTCATGGCAACAAGGTGTTTGAGACATTCCCTCCATCCTAAGCATAGCGGTTCTAAGCCAGAGACCCACCTGTTGACGCCAAGGTGAGGTAATAGAGAAGGGAGCCACACTGGTTGAGAGAAAAGGGCATCAGGTACTGGAAACAGAAGAAAACTGCAGTCAGTGTGATTGCTTAACTGAGCAGGGCTGCCTTCTTTGAGCTTCGAGATAAGCCTTTCCTTGGAGGGAGGGGTAGCTATGAGGGCCTAGGGCCCAAGTCATCTGAAAAGGACCCTTCCAGGGCAGAGGGAACATCACTGACTGAACCCCATGCCTTTGCCCTGAATGCCCTCCCCCTCAGCCCCGCTGGTTTCTATCCACCCCATCCTGCAAGTCCCTGAGTGCCAGTGTTCCTCTCTCCAAGAAACCTTCCCTCAGTTGCCTAGCTCCAGCCTCCCTCCTCTGAACTCACAAAGCAGTTTATTTGTACCTCACTCAAAGCCCTTAGCCCTGAGAGGCAGTTGTGTCTATGTCTTTCCCACCAGCCGAGACTGGCAGCACTGAGCTCAGAAGTAGTACTCTAGATTCTCCCTTATCCCCCCCTCCCCAGGGCCAATTTGAGCCCTAAGCCCTCCCTCTGGAAAAGTCTGTTGGAAGGATCACCATAATAAAATATTAATAGCAGCTCAGGGCATCATAGACTTGAGACCTAATTATAATATGTATAAGGCCAACTGCTAAGTGCTTTATGTGCCTCACCTCACTTAACCCTCACAACTGCCCCATAAGACTGTTACCCTTATTATCCCCATTTTACAGAAGACTCTTGAGAGTCCCTTGGACTGCAAGGAGATCCAACCAGTCCATTCTAAAGGAGATCAGCCCTGGCTGTTCTTTGGAAGGAATGATGCTAAAGCTGAAACTCCAGTACTTTGGCCACCTCATGCGAGGAGTTGACTCACTGGAGAAGACTCTGATGCTGGGAGGGATTGGGGGCAGGAGGAGAAGGGGACGACAGAGAATGAGATGGCTGGATGGCATCACCGACTCGAAGGAGGTGAGTTTGAGTCAACTCCGGGAGATGGTGATGGACAGGGAGGCCTGGCCTGGCGTGCTGAGATTCATGGGGTCGCAAAGGGTCAGACACGACTGAGCGACTGAACTGAACTGAACTGACAGATGACGAAACTGAGACTCAAGGCAAACAAGACTCATACAAGAGCTTCCGGAGAGTAAGTGGTGGAGCGCAGATTCTGACCCTGATCTGTTTGACTCCAGAGACCAAATTCTTAGCCGCTACTCTCTACAGAGGGCTCATTCACAGACGCACCTCGGGATTCAAGAAGAGGGTTTTCATTTCCTGCAGCAACTGCCGGGCCCAGGTCCGCTCATGAACCTGCTGCAGGCGGGAGGAGGCCCGCTTCAGCAATGGCTGTGTGCCACCCCACAGAGCGGCCACCAGCACCAGAGCCAGCACCTGCCCTGGATGGAGATACGAGTGACATCCCCCGCCGCCCCACCGCACGGCCTTAGCCCTCCTCCGGCCTCCCATTCTCACCCCGCCGCCCCGACATCCCTTCTTTGCTCTCCGACGCCCCGTGTGTGATTGGCGGGTAGGACAGGCCCCGCGAAGCCGGGGAGATGGATCCTGGAGCCCAGGTTCGGGTTTGTAGCAGGGGTCGGGGTTAGGTGGTGAGGGGGTGTAAGAAATGAACTTGGGATAGCGGTCTGGAAGCCAGGGCAGGGGCGGGGCCCGCTTACCCAGGGTCGCCGCCATGGCAACGCCGCTCCTCTCCTCTTCCGGGAACGAAGGGGGCGGAGACTCGTGATCCGGAAGTGGCGCCAAAGCCTCTTCCGGTTCTACTCACGTTGCTGCTTTCCTCGCGTCACCGCCGGGATGGTGAGTTCTTCTGTGTTAAAGGTGTTGCCGTGGGGGTCCGGGCTGGGGCAGGGGCCATTTCTGGGCGCTGACACTGCCGTCCTGTCCCCACAGAAGCCGATCTTGCTGCAGGGCCATGAGCGGTCCATTACACAGATTAAGTACAACCGCGAGGGAGACCTCCTCTTCACGGTGGCCAAGGACCCTGTGAGCGTCGGCCGAAGGGCGGGCCAGCCGGGACCTTGCGGAGGGGGCCCGGGAGCGGGCGAGTTCATTCTCCCGGGGCGAAGGGTGGACAAGCTAGTTTTGCTGCGAGAAAAACCAAGGAGTGCCCCGTTCTGAGAAGTAGGGAGAGATCATCCCGGGGTTTGGAGGGCGAGAGCATTACACCGATAGATGTGGGAAAGGACTCCATTGTTGATAGGAGGAGGGAGTAGCCAGGGAGAAGAAAACAAGGGGCCTGTGGAAAGGGAACAGGGACGTGGGTCATCTTGTTTATGGGGCGGAGAGGAGCTCATTCCGGAGAAGAACAAAACTATTCTACAAGGATAGGGGAACAGACCACCTGGAGAAGGGGGAAGTTGATCCTGGGGCGGCGAGAGATAAAGGCCTTAAAGAAGGTATCCCTGGTATCATTTCAGTCATCCCTGTTCCTGCCTCACTCACTGCAAACAGCCCCTCTGAGTACTGCGTTTTGAGGCACCTCCATATGGAGAAAGTTAACCCTAGTGGCTAAACGTGGGGGCTCTGAAACCAGACAGACCTGATTTGAATCCTGAGTCCTGCATTCACTAGCAGTGTGACTTTGAACATGCCATTTAACCATTATAAACTTTAAGTGCCCCTTTTTACAAACTATGGGTAGTAATAGTACCTCCCTCTTGGGGTTGTCTTTAGGATTAAGTGAGATTATTCAAATAAAGAGCTTACTTGAATAAAGAGTGTTTGTGAGTACCATATCAATGTTAGATGTTTACATTTTAAGTTCCTTAGACATTATTTTATTGGAGTCTCACAGCTACCCTTTGAAAAAGGCGTTATTGTCCCGGCCAGTTTACACATGGGGAAACTGAAGTTCAGAGGGGAAAAGCACACATTTTGAGATAATACAGTGAGATAGTAGCAGAGCAGGGACTGGAACCCAGGTTTCCCTCCTACCAACTGCTCCCGTTTGGACAGAACACCAAAACACTACTGTTTTGCTAGGCTGATACTCGACCTTTTATTCCTCAAAGGGTTTAGGAGTCTGGGGAAAAGGCTGGTATGATGGAGACTTTTTTGCAACCAGGAGGAGAATCCAGGAGTTGGTCTTTTAACCAGCAACCTGCTGTTCCTCAAGAGATGCGCAGGGGAGGGTAGAATCTGGCCTGGCTAGAAGCTTCTGGGGCAAAATAGGCCATGGCTCTGCCTGCGATGCCTATCATCCTGTCACATTGTCCTTGATCCTCCAGATTGTCAATGTATGGTACTCTGTGAATGGTGAGAGACTGGGCACCTACATGGGCCATACCGGAGCTGTGTGGTGTGTGGACGCGGACTGTATCCTTATCTTTGTTCTGAGTCTGTGCTCCCAGGGTCTGCCAGCCGTGGAGAAGCTGCTGACCTGAAGCTGAGAGTTTGAGATGCTCTGGTGGGGTCAGGAGAATGATGCTATCTACCTCCTACTCCTTGGTCTGTTCACTAGTTCGGGGAACATTTAGGACAGGTTCCAGTTCTGAATGAGGAGGTTAGGATGAGAGAAGGAAGGCTCTCTGGTGCTGAATAGGGAGATGATTCACTTGGCCTTCCAAGAGGACAAGGACTCAGGTGAATTCTGTCATGCTTCTTAACACTCTCTTCAGGGGACACCAAGCATGTCCTCACTGGCTCAGCTGACAACAGCTGTCGTCTCTGGGACTGTGAAACAGGTAAGCCTGGATCCTTCTACACTTTTTCAGCAAACAGTGAGGACCTATAGTATACTTATTGAGGCCAACAGGTTCTGGGGAAATAGAGATAAATTCAGAGATGGTTCCCAGTCTAGGGAAAAAGAGACAAGAAAATAAGGAAGACAGAGGTGAAAAGAGGCACTCCAGTGAGATATAAGCCTTGTTAGAGGTAGCACAGTGCACTGTGAAAGCCAAGGGGGAGGCAACTGAAGGCTGAAGTGGGGATGGGATCAGCCTGGGAAGGTTTCCCAAAGTAAGTGTCATGTGAGGTGATCGCTGCGGCACACGCAAGAGTGAAAGCACAGCGAGTGTCGTCCAAGTCATCTGATCTGGCAGGAGCTCCTGCTGCCTGGGGGTGAAATAGACAGCAGTGGAGAGCTGAGGCGGCTGGGGCCAGAACAGGCCTTGAGTGTGAGCTCGGGAACACGACTGCTCTGCAGGACTCGGCATGCTGTGGAGGGTCCTGAGCAGGGAAGAGCCTGTTTAGTTCTTTTTTTTAATTTTTGGCCACACCGTGGCAAGTGGGCAAGTGGGATCTTAGTTCCCTGACCAGGGATCGAACCCACACCCCCTGCATTGGAAGGCAGAGTCTTAACCACTGCTGGGGAAGTCCCCAACCATGTTTAGCTTTGGCAAGCCCAGGTAGCAGTGGAGAACATTGCAGGAACAGACAGAAGATGGGAGCCTATTAAACTGCTCCATTTAGTAAATATTTTCTGGGTACCCAGATCTCTCCCAGGTCTTTGCTGGGCACTGGTGACATGCAGAGAAGTTAGAGGAGGTCTTTGCTGTGGAGAAGCACATTCTCCACAGAGGTGGAGACAGATAAAATGTAGTCCGTTGTGAGTGCCACAGTGGCGGGATGTCTGAGGAGGGACTGTGGAGAAGTTAAAAGACCTGAGCCAAAGCACAGCAGTGAGGGAAGAAGACAGGGCAGGGGGCTAGTCACCAGTGTAGGAGGAACAGTGCATTGTAATGATAGGCAGGGGTAGAGGGCATCCTCCCGGGATCAGCAGGGGGCAGGGCCTAACCGAGACTCTGCCTGTTCCCAGGGAAGCAGCTGGCCCTGCTCAAGACCAATTCAGCAGTCCGGACCTGTGGCTTTGACTTTGGGGGCAACATAATCATGTTCTCCACAGACAAGCAGATGGGCTACCAGTGCTTCGTGAGCTTCTTTGACCTGCGGGATCCAAGCCAGATCGGTGAGCCGGGGCTGGGGCACAGGACTGGGGTTGAGGTGAGGGGTGCGGCTCCAGAGCCCAGGGCCTGACGTGCTGCCCCACACAGACAGCAATGAGCCCTACATGAGGATCCCTTGCAACGACTCCAAGATCACCAGTGCCGTTTGGGGACCTCTGGGAGAGTGCATCATCGCAGGCCACGAAGGTGGAGAGCTCAACCAGTATAGTGCCAAGGTAAGGTGGGTGAGGCCTACGCCCATCAGAATGATTCTCTGTGAGAGGCAGGATGAGCCTGGGGGTTAAGAGTGAGGGCCAGATTCACACAGACTTCACCATTTTCTAAGTATGTGATTTTCGTCGTATTATATAACTTCACAGAGCCTGTTTATCTGTACGATGTTTCAAGCATCAGATGACCTCAGGTGTTTGAAAAACTTGTCATAGAGTACTCAGGACATGTGACCAGTGATCACAATTAAGCATGTCCCTGCCCCCACTGAGTGGCAGGTGCCATGCTAGACTCAGGACAAAGAAGGGAATCAGACATGGACCCTGCCCTCCGGGAGGCAGGCTGGCAAACAGTTAGCACATGGGTCAGGTTGTGAGCTGTGCCACTGTTGAGGGCTCAACCAAGTACAGAAAGTGCCGTCTGTCACAGAAGACGTGGCCTGTACATTAAGCTGTGAAGAATAAATGGAGCTTCAAGCCAGAAGAGAGAGTTGTTCCACAGACACAGGAGCAGAGTGTGCGGAGGCACAGAGTTAAGGGAGTAGGCAGATTCTTCAGGAATGGGAGTTTGGTCTCTCTGGAATGTGGTGTTGGGGAAGGGGGACCAGGACTAGATTGCGGATCCAGAGATAAGGGAGCTGTGATTTCCTCTTAGGCAGGAGGAAATCTTCAAATGGTTATGATGATCAGGTTTTCTCTTTTATTTTTTAAAATATTGATTGATTTTATATTGGCTGTATCGGGTCTTAGTGGTAGCATCCCAGAGTGTATGAACTCTAGCTGTGCCTCTCAGTCTTCATGTGGGATATTAGTTTTCCAACCAAGTATCAAAACCACATCCCCTGCATTGTAAGATGGACTCCTAACCACTGGGCCACCAGAGAAGTCCCAGGTTTTTTCCTTTAGAAAGCTCTCACAGGCTAGACTGGAGAATGCATAAAAACTAGGAAGTAGTCACAGGGATGTGGGGTATCTGACAGGAGACATTCAGGGTGACCGATGAGAGGGAGGGTTACCGAAAGGGTGAAGTCTCAGATTTCTGTCTCAGATTTCTGATGTGGGCTCCTGGGTTTCTGGGGAATGCTGGGATGTAATATCGTAAAGTTTGGTCAGTCACTCAATAAGCACTGGCTGTGGTCCACTAAAGTACCAGGCCTACCTGCAGGAATGAACGGGAACCAAGGTCAAGGCCATAAACAGTGCTTGATGCTAGCCAACGGTGGAGCTGATCTGTGCCCTCAGGTAGGCCTGACTGCAAAACTGGTGCTTCTTCCCCAAAATGGAGGCACCAGATGCCTCCCTACCATGTGTCCACGGAGGAGACAAAGATACAGTCTTCCCTGACAGTAGGTGAAAGGAACTCAGGGAAGGAGATGGCAGTCTTCTGAGGGTCTTTGTGAGGCCCAGTGCTTGAGGCCGTTCAGTCATCTTCACAAATGTTTGCAGCACGCATGCCAGGCGCCCATCACTCACATTCAGGTAAGACCCAGTCCCGGTGTCCTTGAGTCAGGAAGACCCGCTGGAGGAGGAAATGGCAGCCTGCTCTGGAATTCTTGCCTGGAAGATCCCATGGACATAGCAGCCTTGGGTTTTGCAGTCCACGGGGTCACGAGGAGTCGAACATGACTGAGCACGCACACACAGTGTCCTTACAGGATCCTGGGGACTTGTTTGTTTGTTACTAGTCCTAACCATTGGACCACCAGGGAGTTACTCCTAGGGGCTTTTAATAATCTTGTTTTCTAAATAGAGAAATCGAGGCAAAGAGAAGTTTTTTGTTGTTTTTTTTTTTAATTTGGCCATGCTGCAAGGCTTGCAAGATCCTAGTTCCCCATTTAGGGACTGAATCCAGGCCCTCAGTAGTAAAAGCACTGAGTTGTAACCACTGGACCACCAGGGAACTCCCATAGAAAAGTACGTTTAAGGGCAGATTCTAAACTCTGTACTACGTAGTCTGGCAGGTTCTGTAAGTGGGAAGGGAAATCAGATGAAAGAGCCCTTTGAGAAGACCTGAAAAAAGGCTGGATGAGCATCGGTCCTCATGAACTGTGACCAAGACCCTGCGAGGGAAGGAGATTCCATTGGGTTCTGCCTTTTACTGGTTTTGAGCTCTCCAAGTCACACCACCTATCTGAACCATAGTTTCCTTTTAAAATTGTGGTAAAATATTCACTTCATAGGATTGTTGTGGGGATTAAAAAAAAAATGTGTTGTTACCTGCTTAGCACAATGCTTGGCAAACAGTGTTGGTGCTGCTGCTGTTATTCAGTCACTAAGTTGTGTCCATTTCTTGGCAAACCCATGGACTGCAGCATGCCAGGCTCCTCTGTCCTCCACTGTCTTCCAGAGTTTGCTCAGATTCATGTCCATGGAGTCAGTGAGGCTGTCTAACCATCTCATTCTCTGCTTCTGGCAAATAGTAGCCACTCAGTATTTTTTGGAAGAAGGATTAAATGGAACTACTCTACTGTTACATGATGATTAATTAATAGGTGTCACCATAAGTGTCTGTTTTCCTAGGTGGACTAGCAGTGTTCATGAAACCTGCACACTTGGGCTAGATTGGGCTTGGGAGTGGGAGTAAATGTTGATTCAGGGGATACTAAGGCAGGCCCGACCTGACCTCCCCTCTCCTTCATGGGACGAGAAAGGGTCCAGAGTCCTGGCTGAGCCTGGGGTATTGGGAATGGAGTGATCAGAGCCTCCCTCTTCTGTCCGCAGTCTGGGGAGGTTCTGGTGAATGTTAAGGAGCACTCCCGGCAGATCAATGACATCCAGTTATCCAGGGATATGACCATGTTCGTCACTGCATCCAAGGACAACACTGCCAAGGTGAGCCTGGGCAAGGAGTCTGCCGGGCCTGCTCCCACCCTCCCGCAGGGCTCTCAGCTTCCCCCAAGAAGACTCCTTTTACAGACATCTCCCTGGCCTTCTGTCTCTAGCTCTTCGACTCCACAACCCTTGAACACCAGAAGACTTTCAGGACAGAACGACCTGTCAACTCAGCTGCCCTCTCTCCCAACTACGATCATGTAAGGAAACCCACCTGAGTTTCCTGCTAAAGACTCAGAATGTTTCCAGGATCTAGTTTGTCTAGCAATTAAGAAAAGAGCTTTGGGGGAAAATAGTGTCAGGCAGAGAGGAGATCTCAGCAGGAACAAGGGTGAATGATGGGAAAGCCCCGGGGGCAGGGCAGGAGGTGGCTGAGGGATGTTTGTTCCTTACCCTTAATATCTTCCCAGTCTGATGTAGGAGATACTAAAGGCTTATAGGGTTGGGGGAAGAAACGGAAAATGGACTTGCCTGCTTTTTGGGCCCATCTAGAGTTTCTTCCCTTCAGGTGGTGCTGGGCGGTGGTCAGGAAGCCATGGATGTAACCACCACCTCCACCAGGATTGGCAAGTTCGAGGCCAGGTAAAGGGGGAAGGAGCGCTTCCAAACAGAAACATCATGAAGTGTCTCTCACAATGGCCAGAAACCGGATAATGGAGGAAACTTTGCTTAATTCACTGGCTGCTAGGGAGTGCAACCAGATTGGGGGCCCTCCTGTGACAAGTGTCTGATACAGCACTTAAGGGCATGAACTCTTGGGCTCACTCTGAAGCCCTGCACATCACTGGAGTTGTCTGTGCCCAATCACCCTTGATTGTATAATGGGCACAGTGATATTATACTTACCTCATAAGACTATGCAGATTAAATAAGGTAATAGTTGTGAAGCTTTTAAGAGCACTGCCCAGCACATAGCAAGGAAGACATTTGGGTCCAATCTTCTCCCAACTTCATCTTGTTTTGTTCTCATTCATTTCCCCCTTATCCCAGTTTTCCTGCTTTATAGTTTTGTTTGGGGAATGGTTCCCGTTGATGTGTTTCGGTAGGACATGGGGACCGAATGAACTGTTGCTTCCCACCCTGCTCTTTCCTCCAGGTTCTTCCACTTGGCCTTTGAAGAAGAGTTTGGAAGAGTCAAGGGTCACTTCGGACCTATCAACAGTGTTGCCTTCCATCCTGATGGCAAGAGGTAGGGCCTGGTGAAGGGGGCTGAGCCAGCCCTGGTTTGCCCACCTCTGCTCCTTTCCCACGTCCTGTCCCCCAGGCCTGCTTCCCAAAGGGCAGGCCTCTGACTGGGCCCTGGCTGTCTCTTCCAGCTACAGCAGTGGCGGCGAAGATGGTTACGTCCGCATCCACTACTTCGACCCACAGTACTTTGAATTTGAGTTTGAAGCTTAATAAGCCAGACCTCTGGGAATTCCCTGTCGGTTCCGTGGTCAGGAGGCTGCACTTCCACTACAGGGGCACGGGTGATCTGCAAGCCTCACCATGCGGCCATACACACACAAAGCCGGATCTCCATCTGAGCCAGGGTCACAGAAGCTTTTGGACTCTATGAAATAAACTAGTTTGGAAATAAATGGTTTCTGGTCAGATATTTGATCATTTTCCCTTCTCAGTGACACCCCAGCCAGCTGATACCAATCATGGATGCTTTTATTATTTGGACCTTCCAACTACACTTGGACACTTAACACGTGGATCCGGGCTGGGTTGTAGGCATTCTCCCAAGATCCAGAGGTGCTGAGGGGCCTGGAGAGGTTCCAGGAACATCTCAACCACCATCTGAGGACCAGTACTTAGGGTCCAGGCTCAGAAGCTGAATCTGTTGGCTGAGAGCCTTCTGTCTTCTCCTGATCTGTCACTATTTGCCACACTTTCTCCCACGCTACCTCTGAAGGCTCAGGCGGACGGGTCCCGCGCAGAAACAGGCCTGAGGAAGAGGAGGACGGGTAAGGAAGCTGACCAGAGGCGAGAACTACCCCAGAGAGGAGGAGGAGGGTCACCTTGCCACAGTCGCAGGCTCTGGGGCTCCGCCGAGGGCCAGATAGCCAGGGGGTTGGGGACGTAGAGCGGGTTCCGGAGCTTTCGTTGCTCTTTTGGCTGACTGAGCCCAGACCACAGGGAGTGTGTTCGAGTTCTCACTTCACACAGGCATCTGGAGGGAGTGAGACCATAAGCTTCCAGACTTTGCTGTGTACTCTAGGATTCTGAGTGGGGACTCCAGTTAGTAGGGTGACAGCTCCCCCAGGGCAGTGATAACACCTCCTGCAAATGTTACTGGGAGTCAGATCCTGAACTACGATAACGCAGGAACAAGGCAAAGTCCTAGTTCTTAAGGAGTTCTGCTTATCTTTGCCTGAAAGGATCATGGAAGGCTAATTAAGAATGTGCCATTTGAGGGATTTCCCTTGCGGTCCAGTGGTTAAGAATCTGCCTTTCAATGCTGGGGATGTGGGATCAGTTCCTGGTGAGGGAACTAAGATCCTACGTGCTACAGAGCAACTAAGCCTGGGCACTGCGACTGCTGAGCCCGTGTGCCACAACCAGACTGCACTGCAAGCAAATGCTGAGCCCGTGTGCCACAACCGGAGTGTGCATCACAAGCAAATGCTGAGCCCGTGTGCCACAACCAGTGTGCACCACAAGCAAAAGGTCCCCGTGACGCAGCCAAGATCCCACATCCTGCAACCAGGACCTGACGCAGCCCAATAAATAGTGAAAAATGTTTTTAAGAGTGTGCCATTTTAGCTGGGTCTAGCAGCAATTCTTTCTTTCACTTTCTAGCAGCAATTCACCAGGTATGCAAAAACATGGAAATACAAGAGCAAAAGCAAGGAAGCGGGAAAGGGCTCAGTGTAAACACTCATAGGTCTAGACTGATGAGTTTAAAAGAGAAAAAAAAAGATGAAAGTGAAGATACTATAAGCAGTGAGGAAGCTATTCCAATGGTCTACAGGGAAAGGAAAGTCTGGATTAGGGAAGTAGAAGGGGCCTTGGATGGGAAAGGACTAAGAAAAGAAATTGTTAGAAGAAAAGCTGAATATGAAGGAGGGGGAGAGGTAAAAAGTTTAACCTGGATAAGCAGAGCTAGTGAAAGCAACAGGACGAGGAGGCCACTGGAAAAGAAAAGATCACTAAATATACAATCGCCTTCGTGGAGAGGAGTGAACCCTCCCTCCCCTTGTCTCAGTCTGATGAAAGAAAGACGGCCAATGGGAGCAACAAGTCAACCAAATGATGAAAGTAGCTACCACTTGTGTGCCCACTGTGCCAGGCACAGTGTTAGGCACTTGCTATGGCTCAGAGGTTAAAGCGTCTGCCTGGAATGCAGGAGACCCGGGTTTGATCCCTGGGTAGGGAAGATCCCCTGGAGAAGGAAATGGCAACCCACTCCAGTACTCTTGCCTGGAGAATCCCATGGAGGGAGGAGCCTGGTAGGCTACAGTCCATGGGGTCGCAAATAGTCGGACACGACTGAGCAACTTCACTTTATGCTTTAACTCAGCTAATCCTCTCACACACACATAGCCCACCTCTAGATCATGGTGACTATTATGATCACCTCCTTGCTACTGATGAAACAGACTCAGGGTTGCTTTTGATCACTCATCAGGTGAATGGTGAGCCAGAATTTGAGCCCAACAATTTGACTCAGCTTTCAACCTCCAATCTATTGCTTCACTAGAATCAACCCTGCAAAGTGGTAGAGAGCCCCAGAAATGATTTTGGCAGCAATTTCCCCCTTCAGTCCTTGTTTTTAAGCTAGGAGTGCATGGTTCTTGGCTGTGGACAGGGTAGGAGGTCTGAAGAACTGACTGTGGACCCACTCATTTCTAGCTTTGCAGAAGTTAGGGGAACGTGTGAGATCCGGAGGCAGGAGAGGAGAGGACACACGGTTTTCTACAAGAGAAACTCAAAAGGGAAAGATACCTTCTTTTTTGGAAGGGAGGGAGGAGGGGCAGTCGTAGTTCCCTGAACTGGTTCCCTGAACCCAGCCCCCAGCAGTGAAAGCGCTGAGTCCTAACCACTGGACCACCAAGGAGTTCCCAAAGATGTCTTCTAAGGAAGTAGGTACCCGCCCCGCCCCTGTCTTGTGCCTGCCCTCTGGCCCACCTGGACACCCCCTTAGCTCACCTCTCCTTTTCATTGTTGCACAGGAAGGTGCCAAAAGGGGAGGCATAGGCGTGATCAAACAGCGCCAATAGCATCCCCTCCCCAAACTCCAGCGACAGCGGGAACTGGCGGCCCAGCTGCCACACGCAGTCCAGGAATAGGAGAAAGGTGGGGGCCTCGTGTTTGGGGCGGGCGTGGGAGAAGGCTGAGTGAGCACAGCGCAGCTGGAAGGGGTGGCCAGCCTGGGGAAGGGCAGAGCAATGGGCATGAGGACGTGGGGTTTCTGGATAGAGGAGGGTAGTGCTGGGCTGGGCGGCCACTCACCTGGACCCACTCTCTCTCTATTAGTTCCTGGAATCCAGCCATGGTTCGGCTCAAGGGGTCTAGGATGAGTTGGGCCAGTGAAGTGATGAGCAGGGTGCTGTCCGTGCCTTCAGCGCCATGTACCAGGATGCAGGCCCCTTCCCTGAGGGCCCAGGGCTCATCAACAGTGGCCTGTTCTTCCCTGCCTGGAGTGGCCAGGTCAGGAATAGAATGGGCCCATTTGAAGGCTACCTTTGCTTGCTTACTGAGACATGGCTGTGCATCCAGGCATGGAGAGCCCTGCCCACCCTGCCCTGTTCCCTGTCTTGTAGGGTGGGGGTCTTACTGTTCCATGCTCTGGGCTGCTAGGCAGGCGGTGCTCAGAGTCTCCTTCACATGTGACAGCCAGCGGCAGCTCTCTAGTCGATTAAGCCAGCGGTCCATGCTCTGCTCCAGGTCCCCACAGGCCTCCACCAGGCGCACGAAGCTCTCCTGTAGGGGCCGCCCCCTGCACAAGCAAGAGTCTGGTCATTGTTCCTCCAGCCTAAAGCTCTGGTGAGCACAACAGCCTCAGAACAAGGGCTCCAGGCCAATGAGGGAGACACAGAGCCCTCAGAGGAGCCCATCTGACAAGAGGGACACAAGACCCTTTGGAGAGCCCACCTAATCTGATGGAAGTGACTCCCTAATCTTGAGGATTCCCCAATCTGCTGGAGGAGACCCAAGACCCTTTGGGGAAACCTAGTCTGTTGGAGAGGCATAGCATAGCCTCCTGGAGAAACAGAATGCTCTGTTGTTTTTTAGTCGTTAAGTTATGTCCGATTCTTTGTGACCCCAAGCAGCATGCCAGGCCTCCCTGTCCCTCACTATCTCCCAGAGTTTGCCCAAGTTCATGTCCACTGAGTCAGTGATGATATCCAACCATTTCATCCGCTGTGCTTCCCTCTTCTCTTTCGTGGATCACAGCCTTGTCATGGCGAAGGGGCTTATGTAACTCAATGAAGCTATGAGCCATGCCATGCAGGGCCACCCAAGACCAACGGGTCATAGTGGAGAGTTCTGACAAAACATGGTCCACTGGAGGAGGGACTGGCAAACCGCTCCAGTGTTCTTGCTGCGAGAATCCCATGAACAGTATAAAAAGGCAAAAAGATAAGACATTGAAAGTTGAGCCTCCCAGGTTGGAAGGTGTCCAATATGCTCCTGGGGGAGAACGGAGGGCAATTACTAATAGCTCCAGAAAGAATGCTCTGGAAACTCCCAATTTGATGAAGGTGTCACAGTTCCCTTGATGTACCCCAGCCCAATGGGAGCTACACAGTACTCCCTTGGGAGAACCAGCCTGACAAGAGGTATAGAATACTCTTCAGATTCTGGAATCTTCCCAGGAACTGTTCTGTTCTAGATCACCAGGAACCTTCTGCCAGAAAATCTAACTGGTACTTTTTTCAGGCTCATTTAAAAGCCTTCAATGACTCCCCATTGCCTCTAGGATAAAATCTAAGCCCATTATCATGGTACTCAAGACCCTTGCTCTGGCCCGGGTCGCCCCTTTAGCCTCCCTACCTCCACCTCAGAGTCCATACTCCCAACACACTGTGCTGTGTATGCAAAGTTGCTCAGTCATGTCCAACTCTTTGTGACCCCGTGGACTGTAGCCCACCAGGCTCCTTTGTCCATAGGATTCTCCAGGATACGGGAGTGGGTTGCCATGCTCTCCTCCAGGGGACCTTCCCCGACCCAGGGATCGAATCCACATCCCACCTGAGTCCAAAACGGGGCAATTGACTAGGCTGCCTGCTGCTACACACCTGGAGGGCCTTCCACCTGGACTGTCCTCCTCCCACCCTCTGGCTTACCCCTGCTGTGTTTCGGATCTCACTAAAGCACCCTATTCTCAGGGAAGCTTTCTTAGGATGACCTGTTCTAAGAGGGGAGTGCTGCCGCTTATCACACTGAACTCTAATTGCCTGTTTACTGCTAATCTGCCAGCCATGTCTGGGCTGGCCACCATCTCAGCCTCTCTGCTGGGTCAATGTCGGTCAAATAAATGAATAAACAGTTTTGTATTCTGGATAGGGGAGCAGTCCACTCTCCTCAAAGCACAAAAGTCCCTCAGGACCTCCTCTTGGTACTACCAGCACCTGGAGACAGTGGGAACAGATAACAACTGTGGGTACAGCCCTCAGGGCAGAGCTGGGACCAGGGCAGAGAGATAGAGAGAGTGTGTGTGTGTGTGTGTGTGTGTGTGTGTATGATGAAGTTGTTCCTGGAAGGCAAATTTCAGTTTAATGTAAAGAAGAGATTTCTCTTTCGAGGCAAAGTTGGGATGCCTAGAGAGGAAAGAGCTTTGTCAGTGGGTGCCTGCAAGTGGCCATGCCCACCTGGCAGGATGGCTACCAGGAAAGATCAAACAGTCCTGGAAGTTCCTAGAAGACACCAGTCCCCCACCCCCATCCATAAAGAGTCCTAGAGGAAAGAACCTTAGGAGGGCATGAGAAAGCCCCTTACCTCTCCAGGGGCCGGTGCAGTCGTTTCCAGCCAGGGTAGGCAGCCTTGGCCTCGGTGCCCCCGCCAGTCATGCGGGCCTGTTTGGCGGCCTGGGGCGAGCGCGTGTCCACGATGAAGCCCCGGGCCCCGGGCCGAGCCCCCGCCAGCACAGCTCTCAGGAGCTCCTCGTCCTCAGAGCAACGCCGCTTCTGGGGCCCAGTCAGGGGCTGACCGGCACGTAGCAGCACCTGCAGACAGGGATCCAGCTCCAGAAACTGTACCCACCCAGGCCTGGTTCAGGAACTTCGCTCAGGGCATCCCTTAGGCCGGGTGTACACACTGGAGCGCATCTAGAGCTGGCTGGGGCAGGCTAGATGGAGCTCAGGAACCCTACGGGCTTCGAATCGGGTCTCGGTGGGTTGTGGCAAGAGCGGGAAGGGACCCGAGAGTAGGCCGTGGGCGAGTCACGGGTGGACAAAAGAAGAGGAGGTTTCGGGGAGGGGGCCAGACCAGCCGGAGGCGGAGCCAGAGGCAGGGGAGACTCCAAAACTGCGGAGAAGGGCGGGGTCAGCACCGGTGAAGGCACGATAAGCCGAGGGGGCGGGGCCATGTTACGGCCCGGACCGCAGAAGAGCGGGCCAGTGCAGAGTGGAGCCAAAAAGGGAGACAGAGGGTCCTAGCGGCGGGGTCTGGGGAGGGGCGGGGCTCACGGTTCCGCTGGGAGCGTGGTAGTAGCTGAGCACAGGGAAGCGGCCTCCCTGGCGGAAGCGGGCGCTACGCGCCACGGCACTGTCGTCCACGGCGCGAGGCACGATCACGGCGCGGGGGTAACTGGGGCACAAGCTGAAGTCCTCGTTCGCCTCGCTCAGCCGCCACGCGTTGGTCTGCGGCGCAGGGACGAGTGAAGACCCAGTCTATGGCACCCGATGCGTGACCGGTCCCCGCGCCCCTTCTAGACCTGGCTCTCCCACATCCCCAGCCCCGCACGACCGCGCCCACCTCACGAGCTACTCGCTTGTAGTAGCATTCGGGAGGGTGGAAGTGCCAGGCGTCGCCTAACCTCAAACCTTTGGGACGGTAGAAGAACGGAAAGGAGGTGATGACCGATTCCAGGGAGGACAGCGCCTGGGGAAGGAAGTCAAGGGATCTGGAAAAGATCGGAATCCAGTCCGCCGTTCCGCAGCTCCTGCCTCTCCACGCATTCCAGACCACCCTGCATCCCCTTTTGCTCCGGGACAAACCCGGATCCTGAGCCCCCTAGAGAAGTAAACCCTGCTGACTCCTCCCGTTACGGGATAGGGCAACTTAAGTGCCTCCATTGCATCCTTGGCATACCTCGATGGAGCGGGCAATGTCCAGCGTCGCCTCCACGCCCTCTATGTCCAGCTGCAACACTCGCAGGTCCTTACAGCGCAGCGTGATGGTGCCCGAGTCACCCGCGACCCTGGAATGCACAACCTTTAGGTTTAATGTCCACTGACCCCCACCAGGGGGAGAAGAAATGAGTTTCTTAAGATTGTACGTTATGCAGCGGGGCACCAGCTCCAACTGCGCTAGCCCTTTCCCCTCTCCCGACCGAGCCACGCGCTCCCCGACTACGGGGACGCCCCCGCCACGTCTCACCGCTTCTCGATGGAGTCAACGTTACGCAACAGCAGCAGCCACAGGTCTGGAGTCGCCTGGGGCCCTGGCGACAGCAGCAGGTGGTGGCCGGTGATGCAAAGCGTGCCACGCAGTGGGGGCTCCTCCGGACCCCGCAGGAGCTCGGCTTGGGCCTGGCCGGTGCGGATCATCTCCGCGAACTCCATTCCTCCAGCGGCGGGCCTGACGCCCGGCAGGGATTGACTCCGAGCGTCAGGCGGGGTGAGCGCGGGCTCCGAAAGGGACAGGAACTGGCTGGGCAGCTGGCGACGCCGGCAGGACAGCTGTTAAGGAGGCCCCTTGGAGGAAGAGATCTCACAGTTTCACAGGAATTCCCCCACCCCCACCCCATTGCTAGCACTTCTTAGTGAGGACCCCGGGACTAGAATCTGTTAGGGAAACCTCAATTTCAGCATCTGTGAAGTGGGGGAGAAAAATCTTGCTAAAGTCCTTTAAGACCTCGTGGGTCGCAGGAGGCATTAAAAAAAAAGTCTCTAAGGTGCTGGCACTCCCACCGATTTAAAAAACAAACAAAAATACCCGTCTCTTCTCCTGTACCCTGGTGGGAGGGGTGGAAAGGGTGAGTGAGAAACTAGGAAGTGTCTGCATCCTGTCCTACAGCTGAGGCTGGGTGGGGAAATCCCTGGGTCCACCTTAAATGCAAGCAGCTGTGTAGCTGGCACCCCTCCCCCACCACAGCTGGCAGTCCCTGCCTGAGGGCGCCCTCTACGGGGGGCCACTTCTGGTATAGTTCTGCCCTCTGGAGCCCCATCCCTCCTCTCTCCATCCTTTGACCAAAGGGGAATTGCCTATACACTGAGCTGGGCCCTAGGGACCCAAGGGTGGCTGAGGAGGGTTTCCTTCACAGGGTTTTCAGTCTGGCAAGAGACACACTAAAGCTGGTAAATTACAAGAGTTTAAATCTATTTACTGGAGGACCCATCCATCCAGATATTCTTTTATTTCTTAAACAATGATGCCTATAATGTGTTAAGTGATAATCATTATGAAAAATAAAAGGTACTCCTGCCTTTAAAGAGCCTTCTGGTCTACAAGGTTCCAGGCTTTTGTGTGTGTGCAAAACCCTTCTTTCAAATAATGAAATCATAAGTGGATTCCCCCCATACACACATACATAATATAAACACAAAGTTGGAACTGCTCTATAAAAGGAACTAGATATAAAAGAGTATAAACTGTAAAATTCCAGACCAGGAGCATCAGCTGGGATGGGAATTCGTTAAAAATGCAAATTATAGGCCCTACCCCAAACATACTGAATCTGAATCTCTGGGAATGGGGCAGTCTATTTTAATAAGTTTCCAGGGGATTGGGATCTATGTTAAAGACTGAGAAACACTGGAAAGTATACAAAAAGGCAAAACTAATCCAGGCTGTCAAAAATTAGGGCAGTATTACTGAAACTGGGCTCCCCAGAAACCAAGTTCCCTTACTGAGTTTATGATTAATCACTCTATTCAAAACATTTTTATCTTTTTTGTCCCCTCTGTCTAGTCAAAGCTTTGGTTTTTTCAGTTGTCATGTATGGATGTGAGAGTTGGACTATAAAGAAAGCTGAGCACTGAAGAATTGATGCTTTTGAACTGTAGTGTTGGAGGAGACTCTTGAGAGTCCCTTGGACTGCAAGGAGATCCAACCAGTCCAGCCTAAAGGAAATCAGTCCTGAATATTCATTGGAAGGACTGATGCTGAAGCTGAAACTCCAATACTTTGGCCACCTGATGCGAAGAACTGTAAATTCTTGGCTGTAAAACTGTAAAGACCCTGATGCTGGGAATGATTGAAGGTGGGAGGAGAAGGGGAAGACAGGATAAGATAGTTGGATGGCATCGCCGACTCAATGGACATGAGTTTGAGTAAACTCCAGGAGTTGGTGATGGACAGGGGAGCCTGGTGTGCTGTAGTCCATGGGGTTGCAAAGAGACAAGACTGAGCGACTGAACTGAACTGACTTCAATTCTGTGCTAGATGAACACTAATCAACAAGAGTCGGAAAACTCCCTGGTGGTCCAGTGGTTAAGACCCTGGTTGGGGAACTAAGATCCCCCATGCCTTGTGCCTAGGCTGAAAACCAACCAAACAAAAAAAACCCACAGAGTCAGATGTCTAAAATTGCTATTGTCCATAATATCATTAATGTACTGAAATTGCTATCCTAGGTATTATCATTAACATACAAATTCAAGCTGTTTCTCTAGGACAAGATGAGGTAACAACTCATCAGCCCCCAGCCGTGGGCCACCTGGCCAGATAATCATAAACCAGAAACATTTCTGTATGCAGGTCAGGAAGCAACAGTTAGAACTGGACATGGAACAACAGACTGGTTCCAAATAGGAAAAGGAGTACGCCAAGGCTGTATATTGTCACCCTGCTTATTTAACTTATATGCAGAGTACATCATGAGAAATGCTGGGCTGGAAGAAGCACAACCTGGAATCAAGATTGCCGGGAGAAATATCAATTACCTCAGATACGCAGATGACACCACCGTTATGGCAGAAAGTGAAGAACTAAAGAGCCTCTTGATGAAAGTGAAAGAGGAGAGTGAAAAGCTTGGCTTAAAACTCAACATTCAGAAAACTAAGATCATGGCATCCGGTCCATCATTTCATGGCAAATAGATGGGGAAACAGTAGAAACAGTGACTGACTTTATTTCTGGGGGCTCCAAAGTCACTGCAGATGGTGCCTGCAGCCATGAAATTAAAAGACACTTGCTCCTTGGAAGGAAAGTTATGACCAACCTAGATAGCATATTAAAAAGCAGAGACATTACTTTGTCAACAAAGATCTGTCTAGTCAAAGCTATGGTTTTTCCAGTGGTCATGTATGGATGTGAGAGTTGGACTATAAAGAAAGCTGAGCACTGAAGAATTGATGCTTTTGAACTTCGGTGTTGGAGAAGACTCTTGAGAGTCCCTTGGATTGCAAGGAGATCCAACCAGTCCATCCTAAAGGAGATCAGTCCTGTGGGTTCATTGGAGGGACTAATGTTGAAGCTGAAACTCCAATACTTTGGCCACATGATGCGGAGAGCTGACTCATTTGAAAAGACTCTGATGCTGAGAAAGATTGAGGGCAGGAGGAGGAAGGGACAGCAAAGGATGAAACGGTTGGATGGCATCACCAACACAATGGACATGGGTTTGGGTGGACTCCGGGAGTTGGTGATGGACAGGAAGGCCTGGCGTGCTATGGTTCATGGGGTCGGGGACTGAACTGAACTGAACTGAACTGAAGAGACATTCTGACTCTGAAACTACTATTAAGAAATGTCACAGAAAAAGAAAAAAAAAGAAATGTCACAGAAACATCACAAGGTGATGATTAATCCCAGCCTCTTTGTTCTTCCCCTTTTTTTTTTCTTTTCTTTCTTTCTTTTGGCCATACTACGTGGCATGCGGAACTTCCCCAACCAGGGATTGAACCCGTGCCTACTGCGGTGGAAGTCTTAACCACTGGACCACTGGGGAAGTCCAGTTCTTCCCCTTTAAAAACAAAAAGCAAAAACCTAACACTCAAAGACCAAGTTGATGTGGATCTGAGACTTGTCTCTCACTCCCCTGCTTGGCCCCCCTGCAATAAACCCTTACTTTGCTGCAAACACCCTGTCAGAGTTCGGCTTTCTCACCTGTAGGTACTTGAGCAAGCTGTAATTGGTTACATTACCCTTAGGAGAGTTGGTCTAGACCAGCAACACAAAGGAGCTTCCTGGGTGATGGTAATACTCCTTTGCTTGATCTGTTTACATCACTCTGATTCAGTTGGGGAGAATTCATCAAACCATGTATTTACGACATGTAAATTTTTCTGGGTGTGTGTTATATTTCAACACAAAGTTTTAAAAAGGGAAATGCTCTGGTTGAAGCCCTGGGAGGGGCAGGGAGAGGAAGGTCGAGGAGCCCATCCACAGCTCTGCCCTTACCCCGAACACAGTCCTTGTGGGATCTCCAAGGGAACCTAAAGTTCCTTAGAATATAGCTTGAAATCACTGATCTGTCCCAACAGAGTCAGTGACTTGTCCAAGGTCCCACAGAGCCAGCACCTGAACCCAAGTCTCCTGACTCCCAAATTGAGGATCTGGACACTATTCCTTTGCTGAAGGGCCACAGTCATGAGTCAGGACTGGGGGCAGCTTGTCAGCCTCCTATCCCCTCCCCAATCCCTTAACTTGGGTCTTGGGAAGAGGGCCAAGACTCTAGTGTGGACGATGCTTTTCTTATCCTGGAGCAACTTCCTTTCTGGGAACTGGGTGTCTCCTTTTGGGCAAAGACAATAAATTTCATCCAAGGGGCCAGAGGCGCAGGGCTCCTCCTGCCCCCACCCGGATGGGCATCACGTGGCTCCTGGGATAGCAGTCCAGGAAAATCCCAGCCCTTGCACACTCAGCCTCCTACACCCATCTGCTTACCCTGACACACTCAAGCCTCCCTGACCCACCTTGAACATTCACCATCGCACACTCCCTGGCACATTTCTTTCACCCTCAGCTTCTCCCACCTCTTCCTGGGTAATACTGCCAGCCTTTCCCTAACCCCAGAGCTGCAGCCTTTCCCTGTCACTGCTCACCCCCTACCATGTCCCTGGGACCATTAAAATTCCAGGCAGTGGGTGAAGATGAGGAGGATGACGAAGCAGAGAGCTTGGACTCTGTGAAGGCACTGACGGCCAAGCTGCAGCTACAGACACGACGGCCATCATACCTGGAGTGGACAGCCCGGGTCCAGAGCCAGGCCTGGCACAGGGCCCAAGCCAGACCCAAGCCCGGGGGACCTGGGGCCATTTGCGGATTCGACTCAATGGACTCTGCCCTTGAGTGGCTCCGACGGGAGCTGGTAAGTCTGGTGGGGTGGGCAGCCTTGCAGAGGGCCTTGAGGGCAGTCCTCAGGGCCGAAAACCCTGGGTATGGTGAGGGGATGAGAAAGACCCTGCCTCCAGCAACTGCCCTCTTCTGTGGCTTTGTCCCAGGGTTGAGGAGCCAGGAATGGACTTGTCCAGTGTTTTATTCAGGGAGCCTTACTGAAGAAGGAGTCCATCAGTCTACTGACCTTGTGCTCCTGTGGCTCAGAGGACAGAGTCCTGCCCTTGGGGGCCACCAGGGATAGCTGGGGAAGGCATGGCCTCCCAGTCTCCTCTGCAAATTGCTATACTCCAAAGATACAAAGGAGGCACTAACCACGCTGTCCCCAGAGGAGGCCAGTATTAACTAGGTGGCTCTTAATCTAATATGTGCAAATATAAAAATGTCAGCCTCCAGACTGGAGATTCCATCGATTTGATCTAAGATCAGGCCCCAGGTACCTGTACTTGTTTAGCTTGGTTTTAGAGCAAGATCTATGAGATGGGCTGTATAGAGCCGGGATATGAGGGGGTAGGAAGGACATAGCCAGGGCAAAGCCCCCGGGGTGTTGACCGGAAGGGAATGGAGGTTCAGCGGGCTCATGCCCCCTCTCGGCTGCAGCAGGAGATGCAGGCACAGGACCGGCAGCTGGCAGGGCAGCTGCTTAGGCTGCGGGCCCAGCTGCACCGGCTGAAGGTGGACCAAGTCTGTCACCTGCACCAAGAGCTGCTGAACGAGGCCGAGATGGAGCTGGAGATGGAGCCCGGGGCCGGCCTGGCCCTGGCCCCGCCACTGCGGCACCTGGGCCTCACGCGCATGAACATCAGTGCCCGGCGCTTCACCCTCTGCTAAGGGATCCCTGCGTGTCTCCTGCACCACCTGCTACCCATTCCCCAGCCCACCTGGGACGAAGGAAGAGAGGGGCGCCCCAGAGGAGCCAGCACCTGGAGAAGGGTCGGGGTAGAGTTGGAGAGATGCTCAGCGCTCTGGGAGCTTAAAGCTGCAGCATCCTGGGGCCCTGCTGCCCGGATGGGGGAAGAGGGTGGTTTGGAGGAAGGGGAGGAGTTCACAGACCCTCAGTCTCCTCAATAAATCTCTGCTTCCCATCAAGGTCTCTGCAGTCCTTTATTCAGGCCCGGGTTCACTGTCTCGCTGGTTGCTAGGGCCCCGGGTTCTACCTCGGGAGAGGAGGCTGGCCTTGAGGGTAGAGAAGCCCTGATGGATACTCATCTCCCCTGCAGCTCCACTTCTATCTCTCTATCGCATCCAGATCAGGACTGGAAAAGAATTTAACCTAAATTCTAAATCACCCCTATGGAATGTGACTCAGATAAATGAGCAGCTGAAGAACGCAGGATCTTGTAGACCTGGGTTCAATGTCAACTGCAACATCGATTCTATCAGACCTGGAGGAGCTCTCTTAACCCCTGCATCTGTCTCTTTATCTTTACAATGGAAAATCCAACTCCACAAGTAGTTAGATACATTTTAAGTGAGATAATGTACAGTAAGTCCTCAATAAAATGTGCATTATTATCACTAGCCCCAATCGTGTTCTTACTGTTGTCCTGGGGCCCAGAGATGGACTGTGAAGTGCTCAGGTTCATAGCAAGGGGAGCTGGGGCCTGCAGCTGAGACTCTGGGCTCTGTGTCATTCTGTAGGGCTGTTTTTTAGTTGTGTTTTTTTTTTTGTTTTTTTTTTTCAAAAAAAACTTCGTGTTTCTCAGCTTTTGTTTCTGTGTCACCCTCTTTGTCTGACTTTCCAACTCAGGCTTCCTCTTCCCCCCACCCATTTCCTGTCTCCCCCTTCTCTCCGCAGCAGCTGAAGGTGCATACAGCATCAGCTTCCACCTCACAAACCCCAACAATGCTCTGTGGGCTTCCCCTCCCCCAGCCTGCTGCCTCAGTACAGGCTCAGGCGGTGGCAACAGGTTTCTGTCTTCCGATGGGTGCGGTCAAGGCCCAGCTCTTGGGCCCGCGAGAGGCCACGTAGAGTTCCTCATAACACTGGTGACCTGGCCCTCAGCCTGGCTCCTGGGGAAAGGGAGATTGTTGGCCTGACCCTTGTGACAGGGTCCCTGCCTCCTGCCTGTCTGTCGCCTGCACCTGGGGCCTGGGCAGGAGTGTTTGTTCTGTCTCCCACCTGTTGCAGGAGGTGGTGTCAGGCCTTCGCCTCTGACGGGCTGTGGCCTTGTCTCTGCCTGAGTTAGAAGGATTGCCCTACTCTCCAACCATAATTAGGGGGTGTTGTCCTGCCCTCTGCCCACAAAAGAGGCTGTGACTCTACTCCCTTAAAGATACCGGGTTGTCCTGTCTGCTTCCTTGAACAGCCTGTTGTCCAGCAGACTGTCTGTAAGAGGGGTATTAGCCTCCCCTCTGCAAATAATAAAGCTCTTGCCCCATGCCCTGAGATGGCATGGCTGTGGTTCCACTGTGTGGCTAGCAGCTGTGTGCGCCTGGTATCTATCTGACTGTCTAGCATCGTATCCCCCCTCCAGTGATTTTCCAGGGATGTTGTTCCCCCCTGAATCTGAGGTGATGTTACTTTTGCCCTCCGACTGTATTACAAGGGTCACCTGGCCCTCAGACTGACAGCCGTGCAGCTTGCCCTTCACTGAAAGCTGAGTGGGTGTCTACTTGCCTCTTGCTCACTGGGGCTTCAAGGCGGCCCTTGAATCTCTGGTCCAGGTGCTCCCTGGGGGGGCGGAGGAAGTTCCATCCAGTATCCTCCTCCACCTCCGGGTGCCACCTTCGAGGTGAATGGGGCCTGGACTGGGGTGAAAGGACCCTCGAGGGCTGAGAGGCAGGGGGCGATGGCAGCAGGAAGCTTGGGGGTGCTGGAGGCTTGCGGTTGGGCTGCTGGGGCCCGGTTGGCTGCGGAGCCCTCAGGAGGAGGCAGGAAGTCAGGGTGGGACGTGGGCGCGGGGAGACAGCCGGTGGCTACGACGGTGAGGGGAGCCGAAGCTGTGTCTGGGCAGCCGGGCTAGGCCAGGAAGACCATGTGAATGGGGCCAGGGGGCTCCTGGGCTGGGCAGGTAAGGAGTGCCGGGAACAGGGGCCTAAGGGCTGGGTGTGGGACCTGCGAGCAGAAGGCTGCAGCTGGGCCTGGGGTCAGGCTCCCCCGGGATGCAGCAGCCTTTCAGGCTGGGGTCAGAAACACCTGGAGGTCAGGTGGGAGGCAGGCTGAACAGCCAGATTGCCTCTTTCCTGTGTAGTTGCCTCCTGCTTCTACCACACTGCCTGCCATCAGCGCCAACCTCACTGGGAGCTTTTTCCTTGGGGATCTCTTAGGTACTGAAAAGGCCTTCAGAAATCTCTACATCCAGCCCCTCATCCCATGATGGATAAGCCTCCTGAGCCCCAGATTGGCAAAGCGCTCCCTCCCCATAGTCCGTCAGCAACGCAGAGGCAGAGAGGGTGATGGCCCTGGGAGAGGTGATGGCCTAGGATGTGATTCCCCCTTGGAGCAAGGTGATGGACAGGCTTGTGTCAAGGGTCCCAAGAGTCCTTCTGCTTGTCACTGGGTGCAGACCCCAGTGACAAGACTCTCTTGAGAGAGTGAGGGGAGTCACCAAGAGCATCCCGACAGACACGTGAGAAGTGACTTTAGCCTCGACCCACACTGCTTGAGAGAGGCAGGGGGTCTTCCTTTGGGAATGGATGGGCATGCAGGGGGATATTTATCATCTGGGATGGGGCCTGGGGCGGAAGTATCTGACAGGACTCCAGGAAGTTGGGGGGTGAGAGGATGATGGGAGAAGGGAAGAGGAAGGGCTATTTTTATCCTGGACAGGGGTGCTGTTGGCCCTGGGCAAGGACCGTCTGGGTTTCCATCTGGAAAATTGCCACTCCTGCCCCTGCCAAGTGTGCACAGGATGTCCTTTCCTCTTGCCTTTGCTCCCTCCTGTCCACTTCCCCCACCCCTGCCACTGCCTGATTAGGGCCAGTGGGTCCTGCTGGGTCCTGCTTCAGACCCTGGGAAGGCAGAGGCCCAGGGAGGCAGAATCAGCTCCCTGTCCACCCCCTCATTTTAGCTCTCACCCTGCAGTTTATGGGGTAAATCCCCACCTGAGCCACACTTTCCAGGTTTCCCCTGCCTCCCCCACTGCCATTGGAGTTTTTCTTGAAACAGTTTCCACTCTCTCAGCCATGTTGCAGTCTTTCTTTTGTCCCCAGCTCCAAGGCCTGCAGCCTCTTGTGGGGCCTAGAAAACAAGCTGGGTCTTCCCTAGACTCATCCAGACCCTGGATTGGCATTGGCCATCCCCCACCCAGCCTGTGCTGAAGGATGATTCAGGGTCCCTCGCCCTCGAGGCTCTGGGACAGAGGTGCTTCTCAAAGGGAAAAAGGCCAAGTGATGAAGCAAGAGAATGGGCGGAAGCTCCGGAGGAGGTCGAGAGGAGGCTTCCCTTGGGTGATCGGAAGGCTTCCTGGAAGAGTCAGGCGGTTATGAGAACAAAGGCCCATTTTGCAGAGTACCTAGGATATGCAGCCAGGGTCACTGTCTCTGGGTTGTTCGTTGGGTCCTAGGAGGGCAGAGACCTCAGGGCAAGACCAAACATAAGAGAGCTAGCGGGTCTGGTGTAGCGCAAAGGACATGCATTTCACAGTCAGGCTGACCCAGGCACAATTCTGGTTCTGCCATTTCCTTGAACAAATAACTTCACCTCTCCAATTCCAGTTGCTTTATTGGTAAAGAGGCAATAATAAATCCCTCCTTACAGAGTGCTGGTGGGAAATCAAAGCGAAAATGGCCGTGATGTTCCGTGGGTAGTACCTGGCATGCCGAAGGTGCTTAACAGAGGTTAGGCAACCATTTCTCCTGCAAATGGTGCACCCAAGGGTGTATGTGTGGTGGGGGTGTTGGCGGGGGGAGCTGTCCATACCCGGAATTACTCCTACTCAGCACCTTGGCAGGCCAGTGGGCAGCCCATTCCTTTACACTTGTGGTGTAGCTTTGCAAATGAGCTTGTGTCCTGTGTGTTCTAGTGGGTGTGAGAATTCTAGGCTGGCCCACAGGGTCTGTCTTGGAGGAGGGTCCCACAATACCTTCCTACAGACACATAGATACACACACACACACACAATCTTTCCCTCCCTAGCCTAAATACCATTCATATCATCACTGGAAAATGTAGGTGTGCATGGATGTTCAGAGGCAGAGGCAGGGACCACATATACATCACACATCAGTTCAGTTCAGTTCAGTTCAGTCACTCAGTCGTATCCGACTCAGCAACCCCACGGACTGTAACACACCAGGCCTCCCTGTCCATCACTAACTCTTGGAGCTTACTCAAACTCATGTCCATTGAGTTGGTGATGTCATCCAACCATCTCATCCTCTGTCATCCCCTTCTCTTCCCACCTTCAATCATTCCCAGCATCAGGGTATTTTCCAATGAGTCAGTTCTTTGCAACAGGTGGCCAAAGTATTGGAGTTTCAGCTTCAACATCAGTTCCTCCAGTGAATATT
Organism: Bos grunniens; assembly: GCF_055505025.1. Taxonomy (NCBI): domain Eukaryota; kingdom Metazoa; phylum Chordata; class Mammalia; order Artiodactyla; family Bovidae; genus Bos; species Bos grunniens. The sequence goes on from NC_141166.1 coordinate 15,510,395, forward strand.
CAGGACTAATTTCCTTTAGGATGGACTGGTTGGATCTCCTTGCAGTCCAAGGGACTCTCAAGAGTCTTCTCCAACACCACAGTGGGATCCTATAAATCCATGCACACACCCACAAGCTGATGGCTTCAAGGCCAAGCTCAATTCAGTGAAAGCAATGCTGAGGGGAGCTGAGTTTGTGGGTGGGATGGAGGCAAGTGGGCCCTCCATCCAGGTGTTGGTTGGAAGGTATCTGAGCTATATTTCCAATGCTTGGTCTAAAGAATGCTAGTCCCATGAGGCGTCCGGGAAGAAAACAGTTCTGGGTCCAAATCAATACGGCCTCAACTATGAAGTGTCCCGTGTGAAATTTCTATCACTGTTAGCTTGTGGAAACTCTGAAAGTCTCCCCAGAGAAGGCAGCTGTTTGCTTTTGTCTAACCCAGTGTTTCTCAGACCTCGGTGGTTGCAGAACCGTTTTTCTTGTATCCCTAGTTCCTTGCCTGCACCTCCAGAGACAAGGGGAGCAGTGGAAGGACAGCTGTAAGGTTGATTCTTCTCAAAGGATTGTGTGTCTTACCAGAGTTTTTGCGTTGGTGGGGACTTGGTTGTTTTCTGGTTTTCAATTATAAAATTAGCACATGGCTGCTTCTAAAAATTTTAACAGTAGGGACTTCCCTGGTGGTCCAGTGGCTAAGACTCTGTGCTCCTAGTGCAGGGGGCCCAGGTTCGATCCCTGGTCAGGGAACTAGATCCCACATGCCAGAACTAAAGATCCTGCATGCTGCTACTAAGACCCCGTGCCACTAAATAAAATAAATAAATATTAAAAAAAAAATTTAAACAGTACAGAGACATATACAGAAATATAAGAAATGCAGCTCCCTCCAATCTCACTCGTGGGCTATGCTTACTGTGAACAGTTTGGTGTACACCCTTCTAGATTTTCCCCTACGTGGCCACTGAAAAGCATATTAGTTAAGAACTTAATCCCTGGAAACAGATAGCCTGAGGTTCAGCTACTTATTTCTATCACTTATTTGTTATGAGGCCTCAGACAAATAGCTTTACCCCATTTAGCCCTCAGTTTTTGCATCTGTGAAATGGGGATAATAATAGCACTTACTTGATAGGATTACTATGTGACTAACATGAAGTCATGCAAATGAAGGCTTAGCACAGAATCTGGCTGAAAAGAATCCCCTAGGTATCCATACTCATACTCGGATGCAAATAGGAGGATTCCCTGGTGGTCCAGTGGTTAAGAGTCAGCCTGCCAGTGCAGGGGACACAGGTTCTATCCCTGTGTCCACAGACACGTTTGCTTTCACACGCCGCTGGGCAACTGGACAGTAACCCCCACTCTCCATAACTAGGGAAAGTCTTCACACGGCGACAGAGACCCAGTGCAGCCAAAAATAAACAAACAGGTAAATAAATGTAACATTAAAAAATAAATGCAAATAGGCTTATACTCTATATTCTGTTCGGTGACTTTCTTGCCATGTTATCTCTGGAACATCTTTCCATGTCTATGTGGAGATTTACCTCACCTTTTCAGTGAAAGTGAAGTCGCTCAGTCGTGTCCGACTCTTAGCGACCCCATGGACTGCAGCCTACCAGGCTCCTCCGTCCATGGGATTTTCCAGGCAAGAGTACTGGAGTGGGGTGCCATTGCCTTCTCCGAAAACCACAGTGGTTTTAGCTAAATATTGTGAACTTGGTTAGTGGGCAATGTGGTGATTTTAAGATGCTGCTTCCTGGACAGTATTGCTGTTTGGTGTTGTTAGTGTTGTCAGGAGTTACTGACCAGTGAGCTAAAGATAGGCCTTACTGCCTCCTGTGAAAGTAGAGTGACCCACCAGTGGGGCACCCACCTCTGTCGCAGAGGGCAGAGTCAAATGGACAAGAACCTCTGACTATTCACCTGTGTGTCCGAAAGTCTAGATCAGAGCCTGGCACATAAGATGTACCCATTAAATTGTAATCGGTAGGCTGACCACGTAAGAAAGTCATGCCTCCTCTCACCTACCAAGTGAGGCCTAAGCTCAGAGCTCTGTTCCACAGTGCGGCATTTCCCCAGATACCTCGTCACTGATGCGGGTGAGTGATCTTAGGGGGTCATGAATGAACATGTGCAAATGTGAATTTAGGTATTATACCCTGTGTTTATTTTAATATATACTGATTTCCATTTATAGATGGTGATACTAATTTTCCATTTTTTTAAAAAAAAGTACACTCGATTTACCGTGTTCTGTACTTGTTTTCCATTTATGGTAGCAAAGTTTTCATTTGAGGTAAATATATTAAACGTGAAAAATGGTCTGTGGAAGTGCCAAAAATCAAAAAGGAAAATGAATATGTTTAAGTCTGGGGTCATGAAATACCCATGCTGGCCTCAAATAACAATTTTCATTTACTTAGTCCTTACTGTGTACCATGTTAAGTACTTTATTATATGAGGTCATCTCTAGATCACATATTATGTTCACAACAGCCGTGGACGCGGGTCCATTTTTAATTTCCATTTTGAAGAAAAACGAACTGAGGGAGGTTTATGTTCTTTTTCTTTTTGGCCACACTGCGAGGCATGCAGGATCTTAGTCCCCTGACCAGAGTCCAGGGATTGAACCTGTGCCCCCTGCAATGGAAGCACGGAGTCCAACCAGTGGACCACCCAGGAATTCTCTGAGGGAGGTTTAGACAGGTGTAGTAACCTGCCCAAAGGTCCTCTGTCAGGGAACGACTGGGAGGCCTTGGGAATGAACTTGGATGACCATGACATGGACATGGTGAGCTGAACCTCTCTGATCAGCAGACTCCCGGAAACTTTAATAGAGTGGTGCGGATTGCCAAATTTTAAGTAATACTTCGTCCTGATAAAACCTACATGATGCAAAATACAGACAGAGGTACATAAGGAAGGGGACTCAATAAGAGGAATTACTCAATATATACAAGTTACTAGTTGGAGGACCTCTACCCAAAATACAAGCTTTAGAATAATCACTCTATTGCCCTTGTTTATGGCAATAACTAACTAGGAGAATCAGTTCTGTGTTCAAACCACTCTCAGTTTGTAAGACTAAATCCATCTTATTTGCATATAAGAAAAGACTCATCCTTTTGTTCTCTGTTTTTGTGAACTCTGTGAACTCACAGGGTTTATTCCAAACCAGTATTATATCAAAGAGGAACATGTGAAAAAGGAAGGAATTCAGGATGCATCCCTGTTTTACCCACTAGAAATTACTTGCCATGCCTGTCAACCCTGATTCTCAAGTACCGTGCTAAGGGTTCGGCACGGGCATCCACAGCCCAGGCTCTTCACTGAACATATGTATCTTCGCCAATAATCAAATCTTGACCAAAGAAAAAGGCCAAGAAAATGCTTTAAATTATTCCTAACAGATTTTGCCACAATGTGGCCCATAGTATGGCAGTAGCCTGGGTCAGTGAAATAGCTTGCCTGCTCTTGACACACACATTGCCTGGGCAAGAAGCTGGCACACATTTTGGACAGAATGTTCAATAAATGAATAGGTTTACAGTTCAGGGGAGGGAAAGTCTTGTATATTTTTTTAAGGGGACAAAACACATTCTAGGCCCAGTCAAGTGAGATGATATCTATGGAGTTGGTAAAAGTGAACGAGCTGGCAAGAATCAGAGCTTGTTATGGTTTTGTTGTTGTTGTTTTAATACCAATGCTTTATTATTAACTAAATAATAGTTATTTAGTTTAGTCACACTGTATTCAGGTTTTCTTAGTTTTTAAAAAGTAACGAATTAATTTGGCTGAGTCGGGTCTTAGTTGCCACGCGAGCGATCTTTAGTTGCAGCGAGTGCGATCTACTTCCCTGACCAGGGATCAAACCCAAGCCCTCTGCATTGACTGCTTCACTGGACCACCAGGGAAGTGCAAAACAGAGCTCACTGTGGCATGATTCCTAAACAACTCTGGGATCAGAAAATTTGGTCCAGGTACTTCATGAAATCCGGGATTTTTGACCAATTCTACAGGGAGTATGAGCAGGGAGATTACACGGGTGGAGGAGCCTGGCAGCCAATAGTCCATGGGGCCACAAATAGTCAGACACCACAGTGACTAAACAAACTGCAATGAGCAGGGCGCTGTGTGTGTTGGGCTCTGTGAAGCGACAAGACAGATGGGACCTGAAATCTAGCCCTCGCTCCACTCTCCAAGTTTGAAACCCCAGGGAGGGGTGGCCCTTTATAACTGGCACAAAGCCCTCTGTGGACCATGGACAGACCTTGAGATTGACCAAGAACATTATAGACACCAGTCAGAGAAGGTCTAGAATCTACAAAGTTCCTCCTATGGCACCCCACTCCAGTACTCTTGCTTGGAAAATTCCATGGATGGGGGAGCCTGGTAGGCTACAGTCCATGGGGTCGAAAAGAGTCGGACACGAATGAATGACTTTACTTTCTTTCTTTCTATAGTTCCTTTTGGAGAAGGAAATGGCAAGCCACTCCAGTGTTCTTGCCTGGAGAATCCCATGGACAGAGGGGCCTGGTGGGCTATAGTCTATGGGGTTGCAAAGAGTCGGACATGACTAAGCAACTAACACACACACACACATTGACCTTGAATTCTTGAGTTGGGAGAAAAGAATGTCCTGTTTCATTCACTCCAGCATCTGCCTTTTGTTACTGATTCTGAGAGTCCTGGCGATTCTCTGGATCTGCTTCCTCTTTCTTTTTCTTTCTTCATTCCTCTCCTCTCTTACTTTCAATGAGAAATTTATATTAAGCTTTAATTTTTATTTTCTTTTTGCTAACTTCATTTATTAACCTGGTTTGATCAGACTAGAATGGGACCCACATTTTGTACAAAGAAATATATGCATATATAACCTCACAATTACTTAGGGACCCGTACAAACCATACATGCCCCCATTTCATTGTACAGCCATCTGCATACATGGACTCCTACACACCCATGGGTATGTACACATAACATGATGCTCAATGATTAATGTGCCTCGGTAGGCACAAACTTGTATTCACCAGCCAGAGAAATGCATACTCAAAAACATGCGTTTTTGGGGACTTGGCTGGTGGAGTAGTGGATAAGAATTTGCCTGCCAGTGCAAGGGACATGGGTTCAATCCCTGGTCCCAGAGGATCCCACATGTTGAGGTGTGACTGAGCCCGTGTGCCACAACCACCCAGCGCACTCGCCTAGAACCTGTGCTCTGCAACAAGAGAAGCCACTGCAACGAGAAGACCACACATCGAAGGGAAGAATAGCCCCTGCTCACCGCAACTTAGAGAAAACCTAAGCAAAAAGCAACGAAGACCCAGCACAGCCAAAAAACTGAAAATAAATAAACCAAAAACATGCATTCGAGATAGATGGAGAATTGTCTCAGAGAGAAAGGCCTATTAACAGTGCAATGTCACATTTCTGATGGAGAGTAGACTTCATTCTGTCAGACCTCCTTCCCTGCTCCATTGTCTCCATCACCTCTCAGGATTCCCTACACTCTTTAGGTTTTCCAGGAAGTGAAGAACAGAGCAGAGTACCTGGATAGAGGAGGTAGGGGCCTGATTGGAATTCTGCCTCTGCCAAGAGCCCTCCTGTGCTATTGGGAAAAACCACTTAGCTCCTCTGGTCTGACACCATCTCCGTCTTTAAAATGAGCCTGGTGAATTACACAGGTGCTTCTTCTTTTATTTATTCATTTATTTTGGCTGCACTGGATCTTAGTTGCAACTCTTGGGATTTTAGTTGCAGCATGTGAACTCTTAGCTGTATCATGTAGGATCTAGTTCCCTGACCAGGGATGGAACTCAGGATCCCTGCATTGGTAGCAGGGAGTCTTAACCACTGAACCACCAGGGAAGTCCCTACACTCTTGCTTCTAAACTCTTCCCTCTAAGGACTTACTTGCCCTTCCCCTGTCGTACTTTTCCCCGCTCCCCCATGGCTCTCATGATTTTGAGGGTTTTGCTGACTAAACTACCTCATTTAGGTACTAATTTTGTTGTTTCTAGTTCACATTTTAAGCAGAGACTTAACTAAGTATGCCTTGTATGTGTGTGTGTTCAGTCACTCAGTCAAGTCCGACCTGTGTCCGACTGTGCGACTCCACAGACTGTAGCCTGCCATGCTCCTCTGTCCATAGGAATTTTCCCGACAAGAATACTGGAGTGGGTTGCCATTTCCTCCTCCAGGCAATCTTTCCAACCCAGGGATCAAACCCATGTCTCCTGCATCTGCATTGGCAGGTAGATTCTTAACCACTAAGCCACCTGGGAACCAAGTGGCTAAGCCACCAAGTATGCATTGAAGAAACAATAATGCAATTTGTCAAACTGAGAAACAGATCACTTGCAAGCCTACAGTGTTATTCTGGGGCCTCACAGGCGCATGTGCTCCCAGTGGCTGGGAGCCACTCACCAGAATTATGTCTGACACTGCCAGGTCTTGGGGTCTTCTGATTGCTGCCAGGTGTTATCCTCCAAAACTCACACTTCTGTATAGGGCAGGGCCTGAAACCTGAAGCCGGAGGGCTCCGTGGGCACTAAACAAGTCACACAAGAAACGCTAAGGGTCAGATACCCAACAGTTACCAAGTACCATTTTCCTTAATTTTACACAGCTTGACTTTTTCTCACTCCTGGCCCCAGTCTTTTATTTAATCGACATATAGTTTACTTACAATATGGTGTTAGTTTTAGGTATACAGCAAAGTGATTCAGCTATGCATATATATATTTTTCTGATTCTTTTCCATTATAGGTTATACAAGATACTAAATATAGTTCCCTCTGCTATACAGTAAATTATTTCTTTTATATGGAGTGGTGTGTATCTGTTCATCTCAAATTCTTCATTTATCCCTCCCCTCCCCCACCCCTTTCCCCTTTCGGTAGCCACAAGATCATTTTTCTAAGTCTGAGTCTGTTTCTGTTTTGTAATAAGTTTATTTGCATGAGTTTTTAGATTCTGTATATAAGTGATATCATGTCATATTTGTCTTTCTGTTCCTGGCTTGCATCACTCAGTGTGATAATAAGTTTATTTGCATGAGTTTTTAGATTCTGTATATAAGTGATATCATGTCATATTTGTCTTTCTGTTCCTGGCTTGCATCACTCAGTGTGATAATAAGTTTATTTGCATGAGTTTTTAGATTCTGTATATAAGTGATATCATGTCATATTTGTCTTTCTGTTCCTGGCTTGCATCACTCAGTGTGATAATAAGTTTATTTGCATGAGTTTTTAGATTCTGTATATAAGTGATATCATGTCATATTTGTCTTTCTGTTCCTGGCTTGCATCACTCAGTGTGATAATAAGTTTATTTGCATTAGCTTTTAGATTCTGTATATAAGTGATATCATGTCATATTTGTCTTTCTCTTCCTGGTTTGCATCACTCAGTGTGATAATCGTAGGTCCATCCGCGTTGCTGTAAATGGCAATATTTCATTCTTTTTCACCTGGTCCCAGTCTTCAGGGACATCATCATGTCCTCTCTGGCAGGTCCAGATTTACCCAGGGTATAGGTCCTGCCTGCATGTTTTCCTGGACCCTCGCCCAAGGCCAGGTGGCTCCTCTTCTCCCCGCATGTGACCCCAGCCTGGACCACGTGCAGTATCCAGCCCTAGATTCAGCATAGATTTCTTCTGCAGGTCTACCAGCCTCTCCTCACTGCTGCACCCCAGTTCATCCCATTTTCTCAACCCCAGGCTTTTCTCATCTTGCTCTTACCCTTTCCAAAGCCCCTGAGAATGTCAGGCCTAGAAGGGACTTACTGATCTAAGTTGACACCTTATCTGATGTTGGTGTTCTCTGTATAATATAGCCAGCTGGTGGTTTTCCAAGGGCTGTTTGACTATCACAAAAAACAGGTTGCTCAGTACCTCAGACCCTAGACAGTCAGCTCATCTAAGGCTGGTTCCAGAATGTAAACAGTTCTTTTCTGGAGGCTTTTGCCGTTAATCAGTTCTAAGCCATAATAAAAGTAGCAATCGAAAAAATAAAAAAGCCATTTGCAGCCACAGAGCTGAGCAAGATTTCTCAAATGTTTCCCCAGGACTCCTAAAGTAGGAGGGGAAGAGTATATGCGCGAACACCTTTCCTTGAAAGTCTCTTGATTTGGCTTAAAATTTCATGTACATTTTGTATTTTCCTCTATTTGTAATAGATCTGTTTATTTAACTACGTGAATAAGGCTTAACTATGTGTTTAACACTCATGCTTTGAGAGGTACACACCCGTGACTTCCGGTACCCATGAAAGGTTATAAGTATCTCAGTTTAACAGACATGAGCTTATCAACTATACTCCAATATAAAATAAAAATTATATATATAAAAAAAAGAAATGTGAGCTTAAAGCCAAGAGGATTATTTATCAGTCATATTCTTCCACTTTCCAAAGCAGGGGTTGGTAGGGCAGAATGAGCACTCCTGGAAATCTTTCTAAGCTCTAAACCAAGCCAACATTTATCTAAGCTTCTGAGGAAGGGATGACAATTCCCGGTTGACAGAAAGGCAGAGTGGAACTAGAGGAGAATGATTTCAGCAAAGTGACATAATGAGTATTATTCCCAGAATTTGAACATAACTCCAGGGACTATCCTTGAATCTTTTTTTTTTTCTTTTTTTTCTTTAATTGAGTTATAATTGAATAGGTCCTTAAGTCTTACAAACTAAAAAACCACCACTGCTCCCCATTTCTAGTTGACCTTAGCATGGATTAGCAGCTCTAGCTTTGTTCTGCCCGTAACAGTTGTGAGTTTGAGCAGAACTTTCTGGTCCTGTTTGCTCATCTAAAATCTGAGGTTAGACTTGGTGGTTTCTAAGACCTTTGCAAATGGGAGAATCTGTGCATTAACCCACCACATATCAGTCAACATTTATTAACAAGAATTGTCCTGGGTGGTGGGACATTCAGGCAAATAAAACACAACCTCTGCTCTTGCTGAATCCCTGATCTCACCAAGCGGGTAGCAAAGGCAGGGGGACTGACACATAAATTAGTGTCATCCTGGCACTCGGTGGAAGTTGATGATTGTGGCTGGTGAGAGTGGAGTGTTGTAGGAGCAAAGAGCACTGGGCATCGGGGAGGTTTCACAGAGAAGGTGATATCTGAGATGAACCTTGAAGACTGAGCTAGAGTTCAATAGATGGGCAAGAGTATTTCACGGCAGGTGAACCACACATGCAAGGCATGTTGTAAGAAGAGTGTGAGTTTTTTGGGGAAGAGGAGCTCCGAAGACAGATTCTGTGTGTGTGTGTACACGTGTGTGTGTATTGCAGAATAGACTGAGGAGATGGATTTGATCTTGATATTAAAGGTTCTTGAATGCATAAATTAATTTATCTGAGGACTGGTATTTCCAGGGGTCCAGAGGACCAGCCCTGGGCGAGGAGGTTCTGTAGGGACTCCTGGGGACTTCAGGGTGAGATCCCCATGCTGCTTCAGGCAGAACAGCTCCACTTTTACCTGCTTTATATACGGGGTTCCGCTCGATTTCATCTGACAAAAAGTTTCCACTGCTAAAGCAAGCAAACAAATACAAAAAAAATGTATGGCCCATAGGGCCATTGAGGGGTTTTCTGCTAGGGAGAAGCAGAAAGAAGCCTCTGAAGCAGACTTTGTGGGGGATTTGGGGGAGCAGAGGCCTGATGGCTGACATTCTGCAGAGAGGGTCCCTCATTCAGTGTCATTGGCAGCAGGGGGGACTTGTAATTAGGCGGTGAGGTACACGCACCCCACTGTAGGGGAGGATCAAAACTCAGGTCTCCCCTAGGGCTGGGGGAAGTGTATGTGATCTCTAGTAGGTAGTCCCCCAACTTGGGGGATGGGCTGAGAGAGTGGGAGAGGGGAGAGGCAGGAAGTGGGCAACCAGACTAACAAAGGTGCCTGTGGCGGTTTACCCGGCCCAGGTGGGAGGGCGGGGCCTAGGTCTCAGCGGGGGCCACGTGTGACTTTATTGGGAGCTAGGACCCCATTTCAGCTTTTCTGCGGCTGGAGAATGGCGGCTGGGGGGCTGACAATCTCAGGCACTTCTGGAAGTTCCCAGGGCTAGGCCCTAGCATGTCTGATGTTGGGGGAGCCCTTTCAGCCCCCTCTCCATTCCCCCAGGGACCATGGGCTGTAGCTGCAGCTCAAACCCAGAAGATGACTGGATGGAAAACATCGATGTATGTGAAAACTGCCACTACCCCATAGTCCCACTGGATGGCAAGACCACGGTAAGAGGCAAGACAAGGGGCTTGGTGAGGGAGTTGGGTGGGATGCAGGCGTGGGGAGAAAGGAACAGATCATAGGGATGATGATGCCATCTCACAGGTCCTGGAGATGACAGCGAGCCCCCCTGCCACACAGAAAGGAAAAGAACCCCAGACAGGGAAAGGGACTCTTCTAAGGTCCCACAGCAAGTGGTGGGCAAATTCAATGAGAAGATCCAGCCAAGCTGAAGTGAAGGAGAGCAGGAGAGTGGGGAGGCAAGCCAGGGTCTCACCCAGTCTCCAGCTCTCTGACTTCTCTCATCCCACACCCACAGCTGCCCATGCGGAATGGCTCTGAAGTGCGTGATCCACTGGTCACCTACGAGGGATCCAACCCCCCAGCTTCTCCACTGCAAGGTGACCTCAACCAACAGGGCCTGAAAGACAAGGCCTGTGGATCCTTGGCTGTCAGCCTCCATCTCCTCCCCCATCCCCAACTTCTAACTCCTGAACTCACCCTCCCAGTCTGCTCCAGAAGTCTTCTCCCTGACTGCCCCTGTCTTTACAGACAACCTGGTTATCGCCCTGCACAGCTATGAGCCTTCTCACGACGGAGACCTGGGCTTCGAGAAGGGTGAACAGCTCCGTATCCTGGAGCAGTGAGTGCCCCCCTTCGCCCTGCCCATCCTAGGGTATCTCCAGTACCGCAAACCCCTGCGGTCCCGGCTTGCAGTGGGAGCTTTGCAGACAAAAATGGGAGGCTTCGGAGTGCTGAGCTGGAGGGTGGGGTGGCATGGCCTAACTGGGGGCTCCGACGGAGGGTTTCCATCCGAGTCCGAGGCTATGCAGACCATGCTAACTGCCGCCGTCGCGCAGGAACGGCGAGTGGTGGAAGGCGCAGTCCCTGACCACGGGCCAGGAAGGTTTCATCCCCTTCAACTTTGTGGCCAAAGCGAACAGCCTGGAGCCCGAACCGTGAGTGGGGACGCGTCGTGGGAATGGTGGGACGCAGATCCAGGGACCTCGGAGCAGAGGAGAGGTGCTAGGGGTGGTGGCGGTGAATGCTTGAGGGTAATGGGGGAAGACCGGACCAGCGGATCCAAGAAGCCTTCGCTTCTGCCTTGAGCAGCTGGTTCTTCAAGACTCTGAGCCGCAAGGACGCGGAGAGGCAGCTCCTGGCGCCGGGGAACACGCACGGCTCCTTCCTGATCCGGGAGAGCGAGAGCACGGCGGGTGAGCGGAGATGCTGCTGCGGGGCGTCGGGAGGGGGCCGTGGGCTGGGGCCGCTAGCGGAGGTCCGGGGTGCGAGGAGCCCGCGGGAATGGGGGGCGTGGGAACCGCGTTGGCGGAGGGGCGACTCGCTGAAGGCCACCCCTCCCCGTCTTTTGCGTTCCTTCATCCCTTCTTTCGTTCAGGATCGTTTTCACTGTCGGTCCGGGACTTCGACCAGACCCAGGGAGAAGTGGTGAAACATTACAAGATCCGTAACCTGGACAAAGGCGGCTTCTACATCTCGCCCCGCGTCACTTTTCCCGGCTTGCACGAGCTGGTCCGCCATTACATGAGTGAGCACACACCGCAGGAGTCTTCACCTGGGCCCTACCCTATCAGCCTGTCTCCCCCACTTCCTCTCGGGGGTCCCCCTCCACCCGTCCCCGGCCCATCTCTCAGCATGCTCCTTCATTCCCCCCACCCCCACCCAAGTGGGTGAGGGGCGGTACCTTGTAGCCTCAGAGATCAGGTGACAGCCCCATACCTCCCCTGCCTGACCATTTCCCCAGGTGGGGACTGAGTGAGCACCCGCCCCCCCCCCCAACCCCCAGTTCCGTTCCGCCTTATTGACAGCCCTTCGCCCCTCCCTTGACCTCATAGATACTTCGGACGGGCTGTGCACACGGTTGAGCCGCCCCTGCCAGACCCAGAAGCCCCAGAAGCCGTGGTGGGAGGATGAGTGGGAGGTTCCCAGGGAGACTCTGAAGCTGGTGGAGCGGCTGGGGGCTGGCCAGTTCGGAGAGGTGTGGATGGGTGAGTGAGGCCCTCCAGGACTGCGGGCAGGTGGGGAGGGGAGGCGTCTACCGAGGTCCTAAGAGTTCTACGACAGTACCCTGTTTCAGGGCAGCTGCCTAGCTCTGGGTACATGGGCTGTGAGTGACCCTCCCAACCCTTCCCTGCCCTAGGGTACTACAACGGGCACACGAAGGTGGCAGTCAAGAGCCTGAAGCAGGGCAGCATGTCCCCCGATGCCTTCCTGGCCGAGGCCAACCTCATGAAGCAGCTGCAACACCAGAGGCTGGTCCGGCTCTACGCGGTGGTCACCCAGGAGCCCATCTACATCATCACGGAATATATGGAGAACGGTGGGCGCCGGCGCCGTGCGCGGCCGCTGGGGGGCGCTGCCGTGTCCTCTGCCCCTTCCCGGAGTGGGGAGGAGCTATGCGTGGCTGTGCACTGAGGTTTTCCTACAGGAATTTTGCTGAGCCCTCAAAGACTCACCTTCAGGGGCGACCAGAGGGTGTGTGGAGAAGAGGGTGTGCTGTTTGAACCGTATCTGGGAGCCCAGCTTGAGGTGGCAGGCTCTGGTTGTTCAGCCTCTCAGTCGTGGCCCACTCTTTGCAACCCCGTGGACTGCAGCATGCGAGGCCTCCCTCTCAGGTTGTGGAAGAGGACTCAACGCCCATTTTCCCTCACCTGCAGTACTGTTTGCCTTCTTCAAAGCCTTATCTTGATCTAAGGATGCTTGATCTCAGGAGATGAGTAGGTCCCTAGCTCCTTTTCTATATCTTCTGCTCCCAGCCTTGGGAGGTCTGATCTGTTCCAAGGCCCTCTTTTTCAGTTCTTGATGAGCCTCTCCCCATCCCTTCGCCCACTGTTGGACAGATTGAGAGCCCAAAGAAGGGGAGTTTAAATAAATAGGAATTTCTAGGCCCAGCTTTGGGCCAAGTCTCTGTCCTGCCTCTGGTGCTCAGTTCCCTCAAGAATACCAGCAGAAATCTAAACAGGCTTATCCAGAAAGTAGTAGTCATTAAGGACTCTGACTGCTTGGATTGGAATCCTGGCTTGAGGACTGTGTGGACTTGGGGTTATCACCACTTCTCTCTGCCATGGTTTCCTCGTCTGTAAAAATGGTGATAATAATGCAATCAGTTCAGTTCAGTCTCTCAGTCATGTCCGACTCTTTGCGACCCCATGAATCACAGCACGCCAGGCCTCCCTGTCCATCACCAACTCCCGGAGTTCACCCAGACTCAAGTCCATCGAATAGTAACTTTCTTGTAGGATCTTTGTGAGGATGAATGCTAATGCATATAGAGCAGTTAGAACAATGTCTGCTGTATAGTAATGGCTCAGTAAGTTTGTTGTTATCTGGCTCTGATTCTTTGGGAGTATAAAATCTGTCCTTCTTTCAGGAAGGGAAAAAAGCTAATTGGTTAATGGATTCTGAAAATGGCAAGTAGCAGGCCACCTTCAATTGGTAGTTGCTTGGAGCTCTGTGTTGAGGATTCTGAGGTTCATTGGAAGTGAGCACTGGGATTGATTAGCAATATCTGCCATGGACACAATGGAGGAATGACAGTGTCTGTCCACATATTTGCTGCCTTTGGGTGAGGTTTTGTCTGTGACTAATTCAGCACTCAAATGGGGACATTCAGGTTGTTGTCATCTTCACACAGGGTTTTAATCTCTTGAGAAGGGCCAGTGGTTACTAGCTCTGTTCCGGCCACTCTAATCCCTGGTCTTCTTCTAGTTACCCTCTGCTACCAGAAAGATGGTCCCTCACTCCCTCATGATACCTATTTTCATACTCCTATTTTAATATATTCAGCATACATTTATTGCTGTTTTCTGTGGGCTGGGAGGAGCTTCCCACATGCCTCAGTGGTTAAGAATTCGCCTGCCAATGCAGAAGATGCAATTTGGTCTCTGGGTCAGGAAGATCCCCTGGAGGAGAAAATGGCAACCCACTCCAGTATTCTTGCCTGAGAAATCCCACAGACAAGAGGAGCCTGGTGGGCTACAGTCCATGGGGTCCCAAAGAGCCAATACAGCTTAGTGACTGAGCATGCATCCACTGAAGGCTGGGAATATTGATGGACAAAATAAGAATCTTGCTATCAGAGAAACCTTGCTTTAATTATGCACCCTAGGAAAACGAGTTTATGCCATAGAAAAGTCTTAGCAGGTAGATGATGATGATGATACAATTTATTATTCCTGGTACAATCTAGAGAGGGTTTTTAAAGGAGGAGTCTAGCTGAGCCATGACCAAAAAGAAACTGTAGCAGAAGAAATGGGACAAAGAGACTTTGGAGTGGAAACCCATGGTCTATGAGAAAAATCTCACAATTATCTAGGGTAGATGGAGTAAAAGAGGCAGGAGTGGAGGGAAGAGAAGAAACTGCAGATGTGGACTATTCAGGGCTTGGATGCCTGGCTGAGGAGTTCAGGTTCCACCCCACTCGTGGCAAGAAGCTTGCAGACCCCTCCAAGTGGCATCTTAGTCCCCAGGAAAAGGGCATCACACATCTCAGGCACCCTTACTCTGAACAGATACTCCTCCATTTTCAGCTCTTACTCTTCCTTTCCACACATCAGACATGGCTTCTAGACCCCTACTTAGGGGAGAAGGGTCTGGGAGCTTTCCCCTGGGGCAATTTGGGTCAGCAACTCTTGCTTATGTCCACAGGAAGCCTGGTGGATTTTCTCAAGACCTCCGAAGGCATCAAGCTGACTATCAACAAACTCTTGGACATGGCAGCCCAAGTAAGGAGACTAGGGAGGGGCTGAGCATGGGCACAGGGCAATGGGATCCAGATATCTGGCCCAGGACTGCTGACCTATATCTGGTCTGCAGATTGCAGAGGGCATGGCATTCATTGAAGAGCAGAATTATATCCACCGTGACTTGAGGGCTGCCAACATCCTGGTGTCCCATAGCCTGAGCTGCAAGATCGCGGACTTTGGTCTAGCACGCCTCATTGAGGACAACGAGTACACAGCCAGGGAGGGTAGGTATGGGATATGAGGGAAGTTAGGGGTCTCCGGGGTCTGGCCTGGCAGACCCTGGTGACCTCACTGCCCTCCCTCCAGGTGCCAAGTTTCCCATTAAGTGGACAGCACCAGAAGCCATTAACTATGGGACATTCACCATCAAGTCGGACGTGTGGTCTTTTGGGATCCTGCTGACGGAGATTGTCACTCATGGTCGCATCCCTTACCCAGGTCGGGGTCCAGGCAGGAGCTGAAAGGGTGATGGGGAAGGGCAGCAAATTCATGTCTTTCTACTTCCTCCCAGGCTCAGAATATGAACCTTTCCAGCTGCTTCCCCTCTATTCTCCTAGGGATGGCACTCGTGCATCCCCGATCAGGTGCCACATCTCCTAGGTCTGGCTTCCATTTCTGTCCCTGAATCTCTCTTCCTTCAATAATCCCAGCTCTTTTCTTTAACTCTAACACAGGCAGCCTAGTAGGTAGAAGAGGATCTGGTCTGAGAGGCAAGAAGCCTTCTTTCTTTTTTCATTTTTTTCCAAGTTTTATTTATTTTTTGGCCACACCTTGCAGCATGTGGGATCTTAGTTCCCCAACTAGGGATCAAACCTGCAGCTGCTGCATTGGAAGGCAAAGTCTTAACCGCTAGACCGCTGCGGAAGTTCCCAAAGGCCTGCTTTTTATTACAAGATCTGCCACTGATGCTTTCTGTTTGACTTTGATCAGATTATTGCTTCTTTCCCCAGTTGTAAAACGTGAGGTTAGAACAGTATTTGACCCATACAAAACACTCAAGGGTGTTAGGTTTTATTATTAATCACTTTGGGCAGGTGACTTTGGGCAGATGACTTTACCTTTCTGAGCCTCAGTTTCATGATATGAGAAACAAGATTATTTTTGAAAGAGCTTGACTCATAGTAGATGCTCACGAAACACTGACTTCCTTTCCCTCTAAAGCCTTCCATGTAGAGTGAGAGAGATGTGTAAGCAACCAATTCCCACTCTCTCCCACTCCTCCCTCTATCTCCTCGACAAAGTTCTTTACCGCTGAATTCAGCCAGGGCAGGAATGGAATTTTTTTGGAAGGAACTTGCTAGGAAACGCTGGGGAAAGGAAACAGAACACAAAGACCGGGTTGGGAGCTCGTGCAGCCCGATGGCCAGACTTGGCAGAAGCTTCCCACATCCTGAGCAGTGTGCACAGAACTTTGCTCCTGGGAAGGTAAAAACACCTTAGAATTAGGTGTGAGTATGCAGGCCTTTCCTGGTCTGGACTTGCCCCATCAAAGAGTTCAAGGGCAGCGCTGGGGCTAGAAACATACTCTTGTCATCCTGCCAAGAGCTCACACTGCTCCCTTAGAGAATTTTTCTACTAGAAGAATAAAGGCAATGAAAGCACGATGATAAATGGCAACTGACGCATAGTTTCAGGGTCAGGGAGACTATGGAGAGTAATGGGGACCTGGGTAAACTCGTCTGCACCAGCAGATGGTTGCTATTAAGACACAGGGGCCCAAAAAGCAGAGCTGTGTATTTTCAAGAAAAGCCAAAGCTTGGAGTTTTAGGAAAATTTGCCCATTTCCAAATATTGGTGATGATTCAGATTGTTTAAAAACACAATACGGGGCCAAGTCAAAGTGGGTCTGTCTGTGGGCTATATTTAGGCTGGGTGTAGCCAATTGGTTTGCACCCTTGACTCTATGCATCAGTGTTGTTTCCTAGCCTGTATCTTTCCGTGCCCTGATTTTTAAATGTGAGGGCCACATAGCTAGAGGCTCCCAGGGGCAAGGCCTGAGGAAGAGAGGTCTCTATTGACTAGGTTCCAGTTTGAAGCTTTGTAGGAGTAAAACTACTGTTTTGCTAGGATGTCTAGGAGTTAGGCTTCTCTTCTCAGGAGAAGGAAGGAGAAACCAGAGGCCACACAGGTAATTTAGAAACAGGGAGCCTATTTCTGCTGTGACCATTCGGTTCTCCAGAGCACCATCTCTTGGGGTCCACATGTAATGGGCCTCGCTGGTGGGGCCAGGTTCAGTACAAAGGGAGGGAACTGGTCCAAAGATGACTTCATCTGGGTCACAGAGGGGCCTAGTGAATCTTCTGTGCCCGATGCAGGGTCTGCCTGGCTGAGGCCCAGGATCCACCTGGCTTCCTGATGCAGCATCTCATGTGCCTGTTCCCAGAGCTGGAGAAACTTCCCCATTGTCCTGGCTGTGGGCCCCCATCCTGCACTAGGCCCTGATGGCTTCATCCTTCCCCACCAAATAATAATCATCACAGGCGCTCTTTATGCTCCATCTCCTCCTCCAGGCACCATCCTCAGGGCCGTGTACACACTTTCTCATTCAATCCTCACAACATCTCTAGGAGGTAGGAGCTCCTATTATCCCATTTTCTAAATAAGGAAACTGAGGCTCAAAGAAGTTCAGTGGATCACTCAAGGACTCACAGCCAAACACGTCTGTGTTTCTACATGTTTAAGCCATAGCAGACACTCTAAGTGGCATGACTGACCTTTCGAAGGTACTGCCAATATAGCCTTACCATCCTTACCATCGATGAAGACCAAGATCCCTTTGGATTGGTGCTCACACCATACCTGTTGTCAAATATCTTCTTGACCATCACCCCTGTCTCTGGGCTTCCGAAACCTGGAGCCTTGATGTCAGTTCTCCCATCAACCTCTAGGGATGACCAATCCTGAGGTGATTCAGAACCTGGAGCGAGGCTACCGCATGGTACGACCTGACAACTGCCCGGAGGAGTTGTACCAGCTTATGATGCTGTGCTGGAAGGAGCGCCCGGAAGAACGGCCCACCTTTGACTACCTGCGCAGCGTGTTGGAGGACTTCTTCACAGCCACGGAGGGCCAGTACCAGCCCCAGCCCTGAGGGGCCTAGGTGACGGGGGCTTGCAGCCCCCCACCACCTAGCCAACCTGGCTGGGGGGTGCAGTTCCTGGGTCATACCCATGTGGCCTGTGCACATTCGGACTCAGCATGTGAAGCCCACCCACGTGCGACACGTACACTTCTCGTGTCTTGTACACAGGATCTGTAGTTGGGTGGGCTCTGCACATGTGTCTTGTACATGTGTGGCCTGTGCATATACGTCTTGGACACTTGTCCAAGTTGTCCTTTCTGGGCGCCCCCCTGACTTCCAAGACCACCAAAGAGAGGAGAGAGGCCTATGATTAACACCTGCTTCTCCCTGTCCCCTTTTCCTTTCCCCTGGTCATCAAGATGCTCTTTGAGAGCTGGGACCTTATCTAAAATACCTCTGTGTGCTCCTCTTTGGTGTTGGCACACATAAGGAGCTCAATAAATACCTGTTGGCGAAGATTGTACATCTTTCTGCTCCCCACTCCTGTCTCCTCTTCCTTGCGGGGGGAGGTGGACATTCAGAAGATGGAAACTGAGGCACCCTGAATTGGGGTGAAAGGTGGGAGGGATGAAGGGATGTCTGAACTTTTTCCAGCCCTGCTGATGTTGGGTGCCAAGAGGAGGTCCTTATACTTTGCGGTATGTGTTCTTTGAACCCCTTCAAACCTCCACCCCAAAGAATTAGGGGCACCCTAGCCAGAACCTCCTAGAGAGTAGATGAGTCCCAAGACCCTTCCTTTCCCATTGCATAAGAGTGACTGCCTTTTCCTTTTTACAGCTACTAATTCAAGAGGTATATGTTCTGATTCACCTTTAAGGTGTTTTTAAATACTGAGTTAATCCACTCACTTAACAAATATTTATTGAACATTGACTGTGCACTAGGCCTGGAAAATCCCATGGATGGAGGAACCTGGTGGGCTGCAGTCCATGAGGTCACGAAGAGTCGGACACGACTGAGTGGCTTCATTTTCACTTTCATGTATTGGAGAAGGAAATGGCAACCCACTCCAGTATTCTTGCCTGGAGGATCCCAGGGATGGGGGAGCCTGGTGGGCTGCAGTCTATGGGGTCACACAGAGTCGGACACGACTGAAGTGACTTAGCAGCAACAGCAGCAGCAGCATACTTCTCCCTTCATGTCTAACAAATCATTGGTAAAATTTACTAGGTTATAGATTTATAGTTTACTAGATTATAGATCTGGAGAAGGCAATGGCACCCCACTCCAGCACTCTTGCCTGGAAAAATCCCATGGATGGAGGAGCCTGGTGGGCTGCAGTCCATGGGGTCGAAAAGAGTCAGGCACGACTGAGCGACTTCACTTTCACTTTTCACTTTCATGCATTGGAGAAGGAAATGGCAACCCACTCCAGTGTTCTTGCCTGGAGAATCCCAGGGATGGGGGAGCCTGGTGGGCTGCTGTCTATGGGGTCGCACAGAGTTGGACATGACTGAAGCGACTTAGCAGCAGCAGCAGCAGGCAGTGGATAAGGTCTCTGGGGAGCTCACAGGGAAGATAGACAGTAAGCATCCCAAACAAATAAATGGTATGGTGTGCTGCAAGGTGACAGTGCTAAGGGGAAAACAGAGCAACGAAAGGGGAATTAGGAGTGTCATATTTGGGGGAAGTTTGTAGCTTTAAAGAGGATACACTGGGAAGGTCTCATAGAGAAGGTGAATTTTGAGCAAAGATTTGAAGGAGGTGAGGGAGTCAGTGGTATAGGGGAGGAGCAGTCAGGCAGAGGGAACAGCCTGAGGCAGAAACTTGAGACAAAGGGCAAGAAACTTGGGAAGGGCAAGCTCTGAGACACAAAGGCTGCCTGAGGGCGGAGGATAGATCATGTGGGGCTTTGGGGCCTGTGGCTTCTGCAGGAGCCATTTTGAGACTTACATTTTAAAAGAATGGCTCTTACTGCTGTGTTAAAAATAGATTGAGGGCCTTCCCTGACGGTCCAGTGGAAGACTCCATGCTTCCTCTGCAGGGGGCATGGGTTCGATTGCTGTTCTGGGAATTAAGATCTTGCATGCCAAGGCACAGCCAAAAAGTAAATGTGTGCTGTGTGCTAAGTCGCTGCAGTCGAGTCCAACTCTTTGTGACTCATGGATTGTAGTCTACCAGGCTCCTGTCTCTATGGGATTCTCCAGGCAAGGATACTGGAGTGGGTTGCCATTTCCTTCTCCAGGGATCAAACTCCAGTCTCTTATGTCTCCTGCATTAGCAGGCGGGTTAATTAAATTAATTAAGTAGGGCTTCTCTGGTGGCTCCATGGTAAAGAATCTGCCTGCCAGTGCAGGAGACACGGGTTCCATCCTTGATCTGGAAAGATTCTACATGGTGCAGAGCATCTAAGCCTGTGCTCCATAACTACTGAACCTGTGCTCTAGAGCCTGGGAGCCGCAACTGAAGGCCCTGTGCCTTAGAGCCCATACTCTGAAACAAGAGAAGCCATCGCAATGAGAAGCCCGAGCACAGCACCTAGACAGTAGTCTCCGCTCGCCAAAATTAGAGAAAAGCCTGCACAGCAGTGAAGACCCAACACAACCAAAAAATTAAATTTATAAAAAAATTAATTAATTAAAAAAAAAAGAAAATAGACTGAGTTAGCAGTCAGTTTATAAAACTGGGGCAGTTTTGCAAAAAACTCCAGATTTCTGTCTTCTCTTGAGAAAAGAGGAAGATTTGGCTCCTTTAGATTTACCTGGCCTCATGGAGCTGAGTAATGGCCACCGCCTTTAGGTTGGGCATGAGCTCTGCCTTTCACACCCTATTGCTCTCAGATTATGAACCTAAGTGTTAGTGGCTATTTATCATCATGCTTGTGCTATGGTTTTTATAATAAAGAGGCAAATGAAAAATTTTTGCACACCATATTTCTATTACAAAGTGTGAAAATTAAAGATGCCTGAAGATGGCAGTGTGTTTGAAGAAAGATGGGAGGACATATTTCTTTCTGAAAGTAAAAAAAAGAATCCAGTTTTAAAAATAAGCAAAGTACCTGACTCAAACCAATGTAACTATAATACAAATCCACTCATTTACACCACCTTCCTGACCTCTGTAGGCATCCGGGTTGGTGATTCCTGTTCAACATTTTATAAAATGCTGCCACACCCATGACCTCATCTGATCCCACCCTCCTCCTTTTTTTGGACATGGCTGCAGCCGCAGAGTTGATGAACTTTGTTTTCTTACACTCTCCATTTTACTAAGCGGGAAATAGGGACACAGAAAGGTTCTTGGCTGGGAAGCAGCAACACAGAACTGGCAATAGGGATTATTTCTTGGTTCTTTGCTGTTTCTGTAATAGAAGCGCCCAACAACACCACCTAAAGGTTGAACAAAACAGCTAAGCCAACCCTCCAACCGGACCCCTGGACACACCCCTACCCTCACCCCATATAAGGAACAAGCTTCACCCCACCCCCACCCCCAGGCGGTGGAGGGTGGGGGAGCTAGCAAGCAAGCACGAAAACCTGTTTGTTCTCGCTCCCTGTTGCTGTCGGCTGCTGCCCTAGGAGCCCCAATAAAGCCTTGCCTGAAAAAAAAAAGTGCCCAGTCTTAGATCTCCTGTTACTTTTATAATTAAAGGCTCAAATGCAGTTCCCATGTGAGGAATACAAGTGCCCAGGCTGTCTTTAGACTAAGTCATGTCTGACTCTTTTGCAGCCCCTCTCCTCCACCAGCCTGCTCCTCTGTCCAGGAGACTTCCCAGGCAAGAATACTGGAGTGTGTTGCCATTTCCTTCTCCAGGGGATCTTCCCAACCCAGGGATGGAATTTGTGTCTCCTGCACTGGCAGGCTGGAGAAGGCGATGGCACCCCACTCCAGTACTCTTGCCTGGAAAATCCCATGGATGGAGGAGCCTGGTAGGCTGCAGTCCATGCGGTCACTAGGAGTCGGACACGACTGAGCAACTTCACTTTCACTTTTCACTTTCATGCATTGGAGAAGGAAATGGCAACCCACTCCAGTGTTCTTGCCTGGAGAATCCCAGGGATGGGGGAGCCTGGTGGGCTGCCGTCTATGGGGTTGCACAGAGTCAGACACGACTGAAGCGACTTAGCAGCAGCAGCACTGGCAGGCAGATTCTACTGTAAAGAGGCATAAAAATGTATCTTATTGACTGTAGAACCATGAGTAACTTACTTGGCACACAGTAAGCACTCACTAAATATTAATATTGTTGTAGTTGCCTCTTTAATAGCCCACCACAGTGCTTTTCAGCCCTTAGCTTTCAATAATGATTGACTGATTGATCTAGTGCAGTGGTTCTCAAGGATAGGGTTGGGGGCGCTTTTATACGTCCTCCAATCCTCTCCTCCTTGCCCTGGAGACATTTTGCCATGTCTAAGTACAATTTTTGTTGTCACAGCTGCAGAGGGCTAGGGCAGTGCTACTGGCATCTAAGAGAAGTGGCCAAAGTGAAAATGTTAGTCAGTCATGTCCCACTCTTTGGGACCCCATGGACTGTAGCCTGCCAGGCTCCTCTGTCCATGGAATTCTCCAGTATCCTTATACTGGAGTGGGTAGCCATTCCTTTCTCCAGGGAATCTTCTCCACTCATGGACTGAACCTGTGTCTCCAGCATTGTAGGCAGATTTTTTACTGTCTGAGCCACTAGGGAAGCCCACAGTGCACAGGATGGCCCCCCACAACATATTTGGATATTATCCAAAATATTAATAGCTTCAGTATCTTTAGAAACTCTGCTCT
This sequence comes from Bos grunniens, assembly GCF_055505025.1. NCBI lineage: Eukaryota > Metazoa > Chordata > Mammalia > Artiodactyla > Bovidae > Bos > Bos grunniens. Next base: position 15,533,168 of record NC_141166.1, read on the forward strand.
GGTGTAAGCGACAGTTTTCTCCCATCTAAAGGCACTCCTTAGCCCTCCTAGGTGACTGCATCAGGAGTAAGAAAGGACTGCATTTGAAAAGAAAGACTGCATTTGGAGTAAGAAAGGCTGGGTTCTGCCATTGTGATATGTGCTTCTGGAGTCGGGTAAGCGTTTAAAAAAATCTGTGGTTGAAAACTGAACGTAATTATTGTGTGACTCTGAGGAAGTCACAAAATTTTCAACTTCATTATCCTTGTCTGTAAAATGCGGATAGAAGGCCCCACTCCAAGGCCGCCAATAGGAACAACAGAGATGACCGAGATAATGTCGGTAAAGCTATGGCACAGTCCTTCGTCTATAGCAGTTTCCTGTTGTTTGTCAATTTATTTCTCCTCCTCCAAACTTAGCTGAGTGACCTTGCACAAGTCACTTTCCATCGTAGGCCTCTGTCAAATGAAAGTTGGCCTCTGATCGCCAAGCAATCTCCCAAAGCGGAATGGGACACCCAAGTTAGCAGGCCCACTTTCTTCCCCCGGGACGAATGGTACGGTCCCGGGGCAGCCCCATTCCCCCCGTCGCGGACCTTGGTACAGGCCCAGGGGGCCCTCCGAGGCCTCGCCGGGCTGCCCTTGCCCCCCGCCGAGTTCCGGGCCGTCCCAGCGCCGCTGATTGGCTGGAGCCGTGCCCGGGCTGCGCGGCTATAGGTGAGCCCGGGCGGGGATGGGCGGGGCGCTCTGGAGGCCCGCCCCCTCCCCGCGGGTCGGACGCTGAGCTGAGCCACCGGCGGGAGGGCGGACGGACCGATTGACGGGAGGGACGGGAGGCGAGCAAGATGGCGCAGACTCAGGGCACCAAGAGGAAAGTCTGTTACTATTACGACGGTGAGCACAGTCCTCGCGCCAGGGGCGGGGCCGGGCCCGAGCCGGGCGGGATCCGGGAGAGAGAGCCGAGGAGATCTGAGCGGGGAGGCTGAGGCGTTTGGGAAAGGCTGAGGGAGGAGGCTGAGAGAAGGAGGCTGAGGCAGAGAGGAGGAGGTCCAGGCTGAGGGTAGAGGCTGGAAAAGGTTGGGGTTGAGGGAGGAGGCTAAGAGGAAAGGAGGTGGAGCTTGAGGGAGACGGCTGAAGGGAAGGGGGTCGAGGCTTAGAGGGGAGGCGGGGGGGTGGGTGGGATGGGTCCGAGGTCAGGAGGGTCGCCTCGGGAAGCCAGAGGTCACCTTGGTGGGGAATTCTGAAGTCTGATGTGGAGTTTGCGGCGGCCTCCTAGAGGGGAGGCTGAGTCCGAGGCAGGAGGCAGAATCTGGTGAAGAAGATTGCCGGGTGATATGTGATATGTTCTGCTGAGAATCCTAAGATCTCTCACTGCCCCTTTCCTTCCTCATCTTTTCTGTTGAGAGGCCTGCAGGGCTCAGCACCTAGAGGTCACCAAGTCCCCTCCCCCTGTCTCCCAGCGGGCCCTGCGGTTGCTGCTGGGAAATGGGACTCCTGGGGTTGGAAGAAGAAGGATGCAACTTGTTAAAACAAACTTTTTCGTTGAACAGAAATCTGTGGAGCAGCAGCTTCTTCTGTTCTAGGTATCATTTAGGGGCTGAGGCCAGGGGATGGTCTTGCCACCTTCTTCTCACTCAGTCTGGAGGAGCATATAGACCATGACAGAAAAATTGCTCTACACTATCAGGTTGGGAGGAAGGACAGCTCAGAGTTTGCTGGGAGCACAGCGAAGTATCTGCCCAGCCTGAGAAGTCAGGCAAGGAGGTGCCATCTCAATTAGGACCTGAAGAGCAAGAGTTATTAACTAGGCCCAGGAAGGATAAAGATAACAAGTTGAGAGGTAAGAGAGAGGCGAGCACCTTTGAAAAATGGCCGGATGTACAGTATGGTGGAGGCATAAATTTGAAGGCACAGTGCTAGAAGGTGTAGAGCAGTGGTGAGAAAAAGGTTGCAAGTGATGAGGCTGGAGAAGTAAATGGGGACCAGATCATGAAAGGCTGGGCACACCACCCTAAGAAAGTTGGATTTATATTCACAAGTTGGGCACTGGTGAATCATTGAAGTCGTATTCAGGTTAGTGACATCATCAGATTTATTGTACCTTAGAACTATCACTCTGGGACAGAAGTTAAATGCATGAATGGAGAAGTAAGGAAAAAGGCAAGGATCCCAGTGTTTAGTTTGGGCAGTTTCATGCTGAGTGTAGAAGACCATTTCAGTTGATAATGTTGGGTTTTGTTTTTTAAAGAAACATTTGTTGAGATGTCTGGGGGATATCCCAAGTAGAGGTGTCCAGTAGGCAGTGGCCATTCAGGTCTGCAGTTTAGAAGACAAATGAGAAGATAGAAATTTTTGATGATTGTCAGCATACATACATACAGCTGATAATTTTAGTTACAGAAGAGAATGCAGTTACCCTTGTATCCCATATAAGAAGTTGTATAGGGTGAAAAGAGAAGAGGGTCCAGGGTGGGATTCTAAGGAGGTGGGCTGAGAAAAAGTCTAGTGTTCTTCATGCTCTGTACTCCTGGGTATGTAGAGTACATTTGTACATTAGTCACCGTGTACTGGAATTGCCCATTTACTTGTTCATACTTCTTACAGACAGTGAACTCCTTAGGGAAAAGGATCATGTTTTGTCTACCTTTGTATACGCGGCCCCCCTAAACAGTGCCTAGCTCGTAGTAGATTCTCAAAAAATACTGTTGATAAAGTGAATAAAGATACAGAGGGAATGACTTGAGATGTAAGTGAACCAGAAAGTGTTGGGTTACAGTAGCCAAAAGAGGGAGGGAGTGGCCAAGTATTGGCAAGAACTGTTTCCTGTGCAGCATTTAGAACTGAAGTTAAATTACTGTAGACTGAAGGGGAGGCATTAGATTGAACTCTTTTTTTTAACGAAACTTTTTTTTTTTTTAATCATACCATGTTGTGTGTAGAGTCTTTGTTCCCAAACCAGGGATTGAACCTGTGCCCCCTGCAGTGGAAGCACGGAGTCTTAACCACTGGACCACCAGCGAAGTCCCAAAAGGAAGCTGTTGAGACAGAGAGAGGGTTGTTGATAAAGAGGAGAATTAGTGGCTGAGAGTTAAGTATGTGCAAATTTTTATGGAAATTAGGGAGAGGTTGAAGATACTGGGGAGAGGGGCTAGTAATGATGGAGGTCCCTGAGGAGAGATCAGGTGAGATGGAAACCAGAGCACACGTAGGGACACCCCTCTTTTAAGAGGAAGTTCCTTTGGGATGAGAGGGTAAGTGGCAAGAAAAAGCATGTTTGAAGGAGAGAAGATGGAAAGTGGAGGGGGCTTTCAGGAGATAGGAAGTAAGAAAATATTTTTCAGGAAGTAAGAAAATATTCCTTTTCGTGAGAGTAGGGGAGGGCAATTGGGTAGAATAGGAATCTTGAAGAGAGATAGCTGTTATGAAAGAGGGAGCAAGTAAAAACATTTGAAGGATTGCTGGGCAGTGGTGAGGGTCCATTTGAAGCTGGAGTCTGTGACTTCATAGCTTTATCAGTTTGCACAGTTTTTTGTGATCTCCACATTCTCAGTTTAAAAAGAGAAAAAGTGGAAAGACCTCCACCTTTAGAGAAGGGTGATCTCTTCCTTTCTGAGAAACTACTTGTGAGTTTCTCAGTGAGGTCACTAGTTTGGGGTTGAAATTTGGTTCTGCTGCTCAAAAGCTTTGAAGTATTGGGCAAGTCATTTTACCTTTACAGGCCTCAGGCCTCTCCCCTATAAAATGGAGAAACTATGAGAACAGTGCAGAAAGCCCTTTTTAATAAAGTTTTAAAAAGTTTAAAACAGCTGGACTGGTTCCAAGACCCCATCAAAAGGATGCTCAGGTTCCTTACATAAAATAACATAGTACAATAGGCCCTCCTTAGTCCAGGGTTAGTGGATGGGGAGGGCCAACTCTTATCTATAAGGATTATTTTTTTTTTAAGTCTCTCAGCAACCTGATTAAAAACTGTTAAAAGACAGGATAATGTGTTTGGGCCCCACCCTCAGATACTCCCTTAGCTTTCTAGATAAGTTATCTCAATTCCCCAAGTCTTAACCTTGGCTGGATTCTGTGTTGATAGGCAGGGGAGTTACTAGGGATCAAGATCTATACCAGAGAAATGGGTAAGCAGGAATCCAATTTATATAACATAGCAATGACCTTGTGACTCTTGACTGCCCACAAGTGGGATCTGCATCTTGAAGACTTGGACTTACCTGGTGGCTCGGATGGTAAAGAATCTGCCTGCCATGCAGGAGACTCAGGTTCAATCCTTGGGTCAGGAAGCTCCCTTGGAGAAGGGAATAGCTACCCACTCCAGTATTCTTGCCTGGAAAATTCCATGGACAGAGGAGCCTGGTGGGCTGTGGTTCATGGGATCACAAAGAGTGGGACACAACTGAGCCACTGACACTTTGACTTTCTGGAAGTCTCAGCCAGTGCCTTGAGAACGTGTTCTACCCAACCCCGTGGTGGTAAAGTTGTCTGAGGAGCCCTGGGAACAAACGTCTCTGACTGCCTTCCCTCCTACTGTATCTCAAAGTCTGTCTGTATGGGACTGTTGAATGCCGCTACATGCTGTGCTCTGGCTTGTGACTGCCTGAGAACACAGGCCTCACTAAAATGAAGAGGATGAACACTAGGTATTCATTAGGTGAACACTAAGGAAATCTAAAGTATGGACTTTTAGTAAATAATTATCAATATTGCTTCATTAATTGTAACAGATACTTTCTAGTTAACTAAAATGTTAATAGAGGAAATAGTATAGTATCTAAGAACTCTGTACTTCTTAGCAATTTTTCTGTAAACCTAAAATTGTTCTAAAGAATAAGGTTTATTTAAAAAGAGAGAGGGACTTCCCTGGTGGTTCAGTGGCTGGGACTCTGCACTCCCAAGGCAGGGGGCCTAGATTCAATCCCTGGTCGGGGAGCTAGATCCCACATGCCGAAACTGAAGATCCAGTGCTGCAGTAAAGATCTAGGATCCTGGGTGCCGAAACTAAGAAGACCTGGTGCAGCCAAATAAATATTTTAAAAAATAAAGAGAGAAAAGGATGAGATCCTAAATATTCAACTGTTTAGCAGTTTCCTATTATCACAGGCCATGTCTGTTTGTGCTAAAGAGAAATGGAGTACAGCTTGGATGCTGTTGGTGGCATTCCCCACCATGCATTGCTCCCTGGAATGAAGCCTGTTTCTGGCACTACTAAATCATTGATTAAGAGGTTGGGACCCTTTGTTTCACTGGTAATGAAAGATCTGCCTCATCCTAGTGAACTTCCAAAGAGAGAACTTTGGGTGTGCAATTCACATGATTTTGAAATATTTTCCCAGGAACTTTCTACCAGGTAGACTACAGAGCCCTTTAGGTTAATTGCAAACTGAAGTAGGTACCTGGGAAACCTGATAAAGTTTTTTTTTTTTAATTTTGAAAATTTTGAACACCCTACTTGGGCATGTCTCAGTTCCCCCAACTAGGGATCAAATTCATGCCTCCTGCATTGGAAGCCCAGGGGTTTAACCACTGGATCACCAGGGAAGTCCTGCTAATACAGTTTTTAACATCCTGGATTTGGAGTTAGAAGGGTTGACACTCATTCATTAGCTGTGTGATCTTGAGCAGGCACATAACTCTCTGAGTCTCAGTTCATTTCCTTGAATCTTTATTCAGTCTGTGTGATGTACAGGGCATATTTGTCCTTGCCTTCAAGGAACAGTCTTGTAGATATAAAATAGATATGTAAATAATTGAGATACAAAATTAAGTGCCATATATAAATTGCATGCAGAGGAAGAGACCATTTATTCTGATTAGGACTATGGCTGGAGCTTTAGCTGAGCTTTGTAGTGTGAGGAGGATGCTCAGAGAAGGAATGACGTTCCAAGTCAAAGGAACAGTCTGAACAAAGGATACTTTGGTGTGAAGGTGAACGCGTTCAAGAAGCTGATAATAATCTAGCATGTTCATAACAGAGATTGGCAGTTCAACTCAGTTCAGTTCAGTTGCATCTGACTCCTTATGACCCCATGGACTGAACTGTAGCACGCCAGGCTTCCCTGTCCATCACCAACTCCCGGAGCTTGCTCAAACTTGTGTCTGTTGAGTCGGTGATGCCATCCAACCATCTCATCCTCTCATCCCGTTCGCCTCCTGCCTTCACCCTTTCCCAGCATCAGGGTCTTTTCCAGTGAGTTCTTCGCATCAGGTGGCCAAAGTATTGGAGTTTCAGCTTCAGCGATCAGTCCTTCCAATGAACATTCAGGACTGATTTCCTGGCTGGACTGGTTGGATCTCTTCGAAGTCCACGGGACTCTCAAGAGTCTACTCCAGCACTACAGTTCAAAAGCATCAATTCTGCAGCGCTCAGCTTTCTTTATAGTCCAACTCTCATGTCCATACATGACTACTGGAAAAACCATAGCTTTGACTAGATGGACCTTTGTTGGCAGAGTAATATCTCTGCTTTTTAATACGCTATCTAGGTTGGTCATAGCTTTTCTTCCAAGAGATCGGCAGACTTTCCGTAAAGGGTCAGATAATAAGTATTTTAGGCTTTGTGTGACTGGGAGGGCTTCCCAAGTGGACTAGTGTAAAAAACCCACCTGCCAATGCAGGAGACATAAGAGATGTGGGTTTGATCCCTGGGACCAGAGGATCCCCTGGAGAAGGAGTTGGCAACCCACTCCAGTGTTCTTGCCTGGAGAATCCCATGGACAGAGGAGCCTGGCAGGTCAGACATAACCAAAGTGACTTAGCATGCATGTGCCACATGGGTGGGTCTCTGTAGTAACTAGCTACTCAACTCTGCCATTATAATGTAAAAGTAGTCATAGATGATAAAACTAATGGGCATTGTTGTATTCCAATAACATCTTATTTAGAAAAATCAAGCAACCAGTTGTATTTAACCCATTTGCCTGCTAACGTCTAGAGCAGAGTGTGTGTGTGTATATGTATGTGGTGTGTATGTTGGGGTAGGGTGGTTGTGGTAAGAAGTTGGAAAATAGATTAAGAAAGTCCTATTGAAGTTGTTCTTTATTCTTTATCCTATAGAAAATGGGGAACCATTAAGGACTTTTGAGTAGGGGAGTGATGTTATCAAAGCTGTATATTAGGAAAATAACTGGTGTGGCAGATAGTTTGAACTGACAGCAGAGGGACCAGTGGAAGGTTATTGCTATGGATAAATGAAGAGATGGTGAGTTTATGGGGCTTCCCTGGTGGCTCTGCCAGAATCCTTGCCAGAATACTATGGACAGAGAAGCCTGGCAGACTACAGTCCATGGGGTCACAAGAGTCGGACACGACTTAGCGACTAAACAACCAACCAACCTGGTGGCTCAGTGGTAAAGAATCTGCCTGTCAGTGCAGGAGACATGGGTTCAGTCCCTGATTTGGGAAGATCCCACATGCCTCGGAGCAACTCAGCCCATGTGCCACAATCACTGAGACTGCTGTGTAGAGCCAGGGCACCACAGCTGCTGAGCCCACATGCTGCATGCCGTGGAGCCCGTGGTCCACCACAGAAGGCACTGCAATGAGAAGCCTGAGCACCACAGCTAGAGAGTAGCCCCATTGTCCTCAGCTAGAGAAAAGCCTAAGCTGCAGTGAAGACCAGCACAGCCAAACACAAAATGAAGGGATAAGATAATTTTTTTAAAAAAGAGATGATGAGTTTAGTCTTTAATCTATAAAATGGGAATAATACTCCCTGTCTTGACTATTTTCCAGGGTATTTGTGAGAATCCAGTAAGAAAGTGATTGCAAAAGTGCTTTGACACCATAAAGTGTTCTGGTGTGCAGGAGGTGAACTGTGACTTACAGTAATTCTGAGTAGTGATGATTATTCTTTCTGTTGTGGGAGTGAATTCCTTGGAGACAGTGAGGTGAGTCACCTCACTGGCCGCTGTTCCCCAAGTAGCTTTGGACTGACCCCCTCACACTGTCTAATGTCTTTGGGTTCCAAGGGAAAAAACTGGGCTAGACAGACATCCTTAAGTGCTCCTCTCACCACGGCCCCCTGCTTTTCGTTGTCTTCTGAAGTTACCCTTCCTTGAGGTGGGAGAGAATCTTGGTGCCTAGAATGAACCAGACAGAATTTGCCTAGAAATTTGTTGTAAAAATCTGTGGGTTCTCCTGGGAGTGTGTGTCTAACTGTGTCACTGAAGCTGTCACTCTTTCTTCTTCAGGGGATGTTGGAAATTACTATTATGGACAAGGCCACCCAATGAAGCCTCACCGAATCCGCATGACTCATAATTTACTCCTTAACTATGGTCTCTACCGGAAGATGGAAATCTATGTGAGTTACTGGGAACTTCACCCCTCCCTAGCCTCTTCAGCTCTGGTTCCCCATACATCATTCATTGTCTCATTTTTTTTCAATTACTCATTTATGAAATGTGTTGAGTGACTGTTACGTGGCAGACATTGGATAGAGATTCTTTGTTTTTTAAGGTGCTCACTCTAGTGCTGGTGAACAACAAATTGTACTACAGTGTGCAACGATATAAAAATGTATAAGATTCAGAGATATTGAGGCAGAACGTGGAAGGGAGCCTTGGAATGTTTCCTAGAAGTGATAGCTAAGCAATGTTTTAAAGATTAAATAGAAATTAGCCTGAAGTTCAGGAGGGGACTAGCATTCTAGGCTGAGGGAAGAACATATACAAAAAGGCAGAAAGGTAGGAACAATATGATGTGTTTAGGGAAATAAAGTAGTTTAGTGTGCAGGTATTGCTGCAGTATAAAGTTGACAAGTGTGAGAGAGGGGAGCTAGAGCTGGAGAGGTCAGCAAGAATTGGATGTGCTATATTAAGCAATTTGGCTGGGCCAGGGTAAAAAAATCCAGTCCCTAAAAACTAAGTGATTGGAACTGTGTTGAAGTAGATACCAAGTCTCTAGTTACTAGAGAGTATGGACTTTCTAGCCATTTGGCCTGGCTCCAGCTGATGTCTTTTGCCACATCTTCCAGCTTTCCCTGATGGCTCAGCAGGTAAAGAAATCTGCTTGCAATGCAGGAGACACAGGAGACATGGATTCCATCCCTGGATTGGAAAGATCCCCTGGAGGAGGAAAATGGCAACCCACTCCAGTATTCTTGACTGAAAATCCCATGGGCAGAGGAGCCTGGTAGTCTGTAGCCCAAAGGGTCACAAAGAGTCGGACACGACTGAGTGACCAAGCACATAGTGGTTTTTAAAGAGAAGCCAGAACTCTGGATTATTACGTAGAATCTCCAAGGTTTAAAATGTTGGCCCAAGTTTGTTTGAAACATGTAGGAACAAAAGTACATGAACATATCTGCGGGCCAAATTTGGTCCAGAGTTTCCCAATTTGAACTTTTCTGGAGGCTGTAAAACACAAAAGAAGTATTTATTCAAAACATCTTGCTTATTTGTTTGGCTGTGCCGGGTCTTAGCTGTGGCACACAGCACCTTCCGTCTTCTTTGCGGTGTGCTGGGTCTTTAGTGGCAGCATTCAGGACCTTTTACTTGCGGCATGCAGGATCTATTTCCTTAACCCAGGGATTGAACCCAGGCCCACTGCATTGGGAACGTGAAGTTTTAGTCACTGGATCACTAGGGAAGTCCCAAGTGAAGTATTTTAAATGAGAAATAGGAATAGGCATGCATTTGAGAAGCAGGGAGGCTAAGTTAGGAGGATGTTGCAAGAGTCCAAATGAGAAAATAAGGAGGGGTTGGGGGCCTGTGTTGCCTTATGGTTAGAGTGTAAGGGTTGTTGAAGTCTGTGCTGACAGCTTAAGTAACCTAGCAGCAGCAGCATCCTTCCCCACCATTCCGGAGACTGAAAGGAGATGAATCTTCTGTCTCAGGCAGCCGTGTCATGTCTCTGGAGCCCCTGGAGGCAGCTGGGAAAGCAAGGAGGGAAGGTAGATGGAGGAGCAGATGGAACTGGGACCAGAGAGCATTTTCAGGTGTGAAGGGCATCTGGGAATGAAAAATAGAAAAGATAGCAGAGGTTTTCAGGGACTCTAGGGAACAGACTAGCATTTAGATACAGAGAGGGTACCTGAATGTGGAATGGTAAGCACCAAGGCTCCACGGGGCTGCCTGTTGCACATCTCAGCCATGCTCACCTGGCCTGTTTGCCCCCTTCCCTGCCACTCCACCCTCAGAACCCTCCATTTCAGCCAGATCAGATTCTGCCTCTTTCTACCCCATTCTGATGGGGAAGATTATTTACTCCACCTAGTCATATCTTTCTCATTTTCAAGAGTTGCATTAAGCACTGTTTCTTTTTTTCATCCAACAGATTTTTGTTGAGTACTTGTTATAACCCAGGGACATTATTAACCTCCATGAGTGATACTGAGATATTAATAATAAAAAAAGGGTCATATCTTTAAGTGAGAGGAGAAATTAACTAACATTTATTGAAGATGGCTAAGTACCAAGCCAGGGCTACTGTTATTTACTTAATCTTTATAGCAACCTTGATTTGAATCACTCTCCACTGTGCCTACCCTACACTCTATTTTTATTAAAGAAGAAAGCTCTTCCTAGCAACTTCCTAACAGATTTCCCTGTAAGTCTCATTGGGTCATTTGCCATACTTAGACCATTCACCAGCAATTTGATCCTTGGGGCTGGATATACCCAACCAAATTGAGATCTGTTAAAAAGAGGGAAGGGGGAGAATAGCTCTTTGGGAAGTAACTAACTGTGGCTGTCATAGGAGACAATAATACCTTATTGGAGATTACTTCATCTGTGTGGTATTCTTATTGTAAACTAAAGCAAAAGCCCAGTGTAATCTCTTGCTGAAATCTCTAGACCGTGTTCTCTTTCATGTGATCTTTTTCCTTTTCTGGTTCTATCTTTTTTTTTTCCCCCTTAAAAATTTTTTTTTTTTTAATCTTTTGACCATACTGCAAAGCTTGTGGGATCTTAGTTTCCCAACCAGGGATTGAACCTGTACCCTCTTTACTGAGTGTGACTCTTTAGTCCCCTCTGTTAACAGCGCTTCTCTGCATTGATCTCTTCTTTCTTCTCCTTTCTCTGGGCTGTGATCCTAGCATCCCTTTCCCAAAGGACAAATAGCCATTTATTTTAGTGTATGCCCTGAAATTAATGGCTTTTGAGAGTTACTCCTGAAAGAAATTCCCTGGACTTCTCCTTGCAGAAGTTTCTATACCTGAAGGAGACAGGTTGAAGTCTTTTTCACACAATTTCACCTTCTTGGGTTCCTTCTCCAGTTCTTTCTCTGCACATCTAATTAATCTCTCCCAGAATCAAATCCTCACTTTTCATCCAGGCATCTTCCTATTTACATAATTAAGAATCCTGCTCTCTTCCTTGCCTTGGATGCTGATTTTGTATATTCCCAGGCTTCTTACTCATCGCCTTCTGTTCCTTTTTTTAAATGTTTTTATAAAACATTGAGTAGATATGAAAGAATTTTTATAAAATATATGTAAAGTATAAAGAATCACGTTATTATTAATAGCACCTTGTTTAAGAAAAGAAATGTTTCCATGACTGTTAGAACTCCTGTCTGTCCTTCCCTGATTCTGTCTTCCCCGGAGTTAACCTTTGCCCTGAATTTGGGGTTTATTATTTCCTTGCTTTTCTTTATAATTTTACCAGTATGTATCCTTAAATGATACATATTTTACTTTTACATGTTTGAATGTTACATAAATGGAGCCATACAGTATTTATTATGTGACTTGCCTTTTTTGCCCAGTATGTTCCTAAGTCATTCATGTTGATGATACATATATTTATTTTCACTGTATTTCGAAAGACTACACCACAAGTTGTCTATTTTATTGGTATTGGTGGGCATTTGGTTTGTTTCTAGTTTTGAGCTATTACAAACAATGCTGCTATGAACATTCTTTTTAAAATATTTATTATTTCCGGCTACACTAGATAGGAGTTGCTGTGTGCAGGCTTTCTCTAGTTGTGGCAAGCAGGGTCACTCTTTGTGGTGCATAAGCTTCTCATTGCAGTGGCTTCTCTTGCGGTGGAGCATGGCCTTTAGGTGTATGGGCTCAGTAGTTGCGGCCCTCAGGCTCTGTTGGGCTCACCAATTGTGGTACATGGGCTTTGTTGCCCGGTAGCACATGGAATCTCCCTGGACCAGGGATCAAACTTGTTGTCCCCTGCATTGGCAGGCAGATTCCTAGCCACTGGACCAACAGGTAAGTCCTGAACACTCTTGAACATGTCTCGTGGTGCATATGCTTGAGTTTCACCAGGTGGTGTGCTCGGAGGATATAGGCACACAGTCGTCCTTATTGCTGTTTGGCATGCACATAATGCCAAGATGGTATTTCTCTTGTTACTAGTGCAGTTGAGGATCTTTTTACAGATTTCCCTACTGAAGTTCCCATTCAGGCCTTCTGCCCATTTTTCTTTTTGATTGTCTGGTTATTCTTGTGTTTCTGTTGTAATTGGCCTTTAGATGCATAGAATCAGGTTCATTGTTTTTCTTGGCTTATGAACATCCAAAGAAGATTGACGCTTGGCCATCTTTTTAAAAAATTTACTTTGTTTATTCATTCACTTTACTTAAATATTTTATTTATTTATTCTTTCTTAATACTTAAATATTTTAATAATGCAATGAACATTCATATTCTTACAACCTGATCACGCTTCTAAATTTTGTGATTATTACTCTTTTGCTTATCATATTATTATGTTTATCATGTATATATGTGCCTAAGCAATATATAGTGTTTATGTACTTGTTCTTGAATTTCTTAAAAAGGGTAGCCTGCTGTGTGTAGTCTTCTGGGACTTGCTTTTGTCTCACAATATATATAATTACTAAAATCTATCCAACTTGTTGCATATAGCTATAATTCTTTCATTTTTCTCTGCTGAATACGATTTTATCATTTCAGTATATTGTAATTTATCCATTCTCCCATAATCTTAATTTGTATCTCTGTTTTTTTAAATTTATTCATTGTTTTGGCTGTGCTGGGTCCTCATTGCTGCGTGTGGGCTTTCTCCAGTCGCTGTGAGCAGGGGCTACTCTTCCTTGTGGTGTATGGACTTGTCTTGTTGCAGAGCGTAGGCTCTAGGTGCCCGGGCTTCAGTAGTTGTGGCATAGGGGCTTAGTTGCCCCTCAGCATGTGGGGTCTTCCCAGACCAGGGATTAAACCCATGTCCCCTGCATTGGCAGGCAGACTGTCTACCAATGGACTACCAAGTAAGTCCTGTATCTAGGTTTTTAATGTTAGGACCAGTTTTTCTCTGATACTCTTATACATGTCTCTAAGTGTATATATGCAAAATTTTCTTATGGTTCTTCATCTGGGGGCAGAATTTCTGGACTGTAGGATTTGTGAATATTAAGTGCCCAGTTGTTTCTCAGTGTGGTTGAATGAACTGGCAATATATAACAGATACCTTGATTTACATCCTCTCTTATACTTGGAATTAGGCTTTAAATTTTGCCAATCAAATGGGTGAAAAAAAGAACTATAATTATGGTCTTGATTTGGTTTTTTTGGGCTGTACCACATGGCACATGGGATCCCAGTTCCCCAGTTCCCTGACCAGGAATTGAACTTGTGTTCCCTGCATTGGAAGCATAGAATCTTAACCTTTCGACTGCTAGAAGTCCCAGTCTTGATTTGCATTTTGCTAGTGACCAGTAAAACTGTATGTCCTCTACTATGAAATATCTTTTCATTTCTTTTGCCCATTTCCTCTTGGGTCATTTGGCTTTCTTTTTCTTACCAATTTATAGTAGTTTTACCTCTCTCTCTCTTTTTTATTTTTGGACCACGTGGCACGTGGGATCTTCGTTCCCCTGCCAGGGATTGAACTTAAGCCCTCTAAATTGGAAGCGGGGGATCTTAATCTCTGCACCTTTTCCACCAGGCAAGTCCCCTGGAGTAGTTTTTTGTTTTTTCAATGTATTTTGGTATATGTAGTTCATTGTCAGTGTACTGTTATAAATATTTTCTACTCTGGTCTTTTTCAATCTAGTGTATCCTTAATAAACAGATTCTTAATTGTAACATAGTCATATTTATTGTTTCTTTTAAAAGTACTTTTATGTCTTAAGAAATGCTTCCCAACCCTTAAGGTGTTCTCTTATGTTAATTTTTTAAAAATCTTTATAGGTTTGCCTTTCACATACAGATATTCACTTATCTAGACTTGACGTTTTAACATGATTTGAAGTAAAGAAACCACTGAAACCTATATTCTCCAGCTGATTGATTGAAAAGTCTGTTGTTTCCCCACTGAGCTAAGTGCTACCACTTTTATATCTGAAATGTCAATATTTATTAATTTATCTCACAAACGCGTATTAAGCACCTACTTTGTGCCAGGTCCTATGTTGGAGTCTGTTTCTGGGCCTGTGTTCTCTTGACTTTGCCTCTTTATTGCCCTGGCCAGGCTCCTCTGTCCATGGGATTTCCCAGGCAAGAATACTGGAAAGGGTAGCAATTGCCTTCTCCAGGATGCTGTCACTACAGTGGCTTAATTATAACAGCTTTTTATGAGTCTTAATAGCCAGTATTAAATCCTCCCACTTTGTTTCTCTTTTTTAAAAAATGACTTGCTTTTTGTACTCGGAATAAATTTTAGAGACCTGGGTTTGATCCCTGGGTTGGAAAGATCCCCCAGAGAAGGGAATGGCAACCCACTCCAGTATTCTTGCCTGGAGAATTCCTTGGACAGAAGATCCTGGCAGGCTGTAGTCCGTGGGATTGCAAAGAGTCAGACACAACCAAGCAACTGACATTTCCTCTTGCACTTGTTAATTTTAGAATTAACTCATCAATGGTACAAACAAATCTCCTAGGATTTTGGTTGAAATTTCAGTGACTCTGTGCATCAGCTTAGGGTGAATTGATATCTTGAGAATAGTAAGTTTTTGAATCCATGAACATTGTATATATCTCCATTTAATTACGTCTTTTTAAATGTCTTATATAAAGATTTCCTTTAACTTCTTTATTATGAAATATTAACACAGAAAACTGCATAAAACAAATGTCCAGTTTAACAAATTGATGTAAACATACACATGAACACTGGCTAGTTCAAAAAATAATAAAACATTGCTGGTACCTCAGACACCTGCATGTGTTCCTTCCTGATTGTAGCTTCTTCTTTTCCCCCAGAGATAACTAGAATTCTGACTTTTCTGTTAATTGCTTCCTTGCTGTTGATCATAATTCAACTACCTAATTATCCATTTTAAAATAATATAGTTTAATTTTGCTGAATTTAATATAAATGGAATTACACAATATGTATTTTTTGTGTGTAGTTGTAGCTTGTTCATATTAATTACTGTATAGTAATTAATTATAGAATATACCACAGTTTATCCATTCCACTGTTGAGGGGGAGTTGAGAATTTGGCTATCAATATAAAGTTTTATAATTTTCTCCATAAAGGTGATGTACCTCTTTTACTAGATTTTTTTTCCCCATTACTTCTTTTTTTAATGCTATCATAAACTGTATCTTTTAAACTTTTTATTTATTTATTTTTAGAATTTAACACATGACTTTTCCTTTTATTCATAAGTTCTGAGTATACATTTTGGTGTCACAAATTGAACTTTTTATTTTTAATTGTTTACTGGTATATAGTAG
This sequence comes from Bos grunniens, assembly GCF_055505025.1. Taxonomy (NCBI): domain Eukaryota; kingdom Metazoa; phylum Chordata; class Mammalia; order Artiodactyla; family Bovidae; genus Bos; species Bos grunniens. The sequence goes on from NC_141166.1 coordinate 15,548,754, forward strand.
CTCAGCTGGTAGAAAATCTACCTGCAATGCAGGAGACCCTGGTTCGATTCCTGGGTTGGGAAGATCCCCTGGAGAAGGGATAGGCTGCCCACTCCCATATTCTTGGGCTTCCCTGGTGGCTCAGACTGTAAAGAATTCGCCTGCCATGCAGGAGCCACGTGTTCAGTCCCTGGGTTGGAAAGATCCCCTGGAGAAGGGAATGGCAACCTCCTTCAGTATTCCATGGATTAAGAAGCCTGGCAGGTTACAGTCCATGGGGTTGCAAAGAGTCAGACATGACTGAGTGACTTTCACTTCACTTCACATAAAAATTCAATCCTTTTTTCTTTTTTTAATTATTATTATTATTATTAATTATTGTTGTTTTGGCCACACCCCATAGCATGCAGGTTTAGTTCCCTGATAAGGGATCTGACCTATGCCCTCTGCAGTGGGGGTGCTGGAGTCCTAACCACTGGACTGCCAGGGAATTCTCAGTGCTGTTCTTTTCTATTTCAGTGTATGTCCAAGGTCCCTGAGGATCTGATTCTGCTATTAGTTGTTTCTCTGACGTCTTACCTCTGGTGCTTTGTTTCCTTGTGTGTTTTGTGATTTTTTTTGTAATATTTATTTATTTGGCTGTGTTAGGTCTTTGTTGCAGTATTCAGAATCTTCTTTTGTGACGCACAGACTCCCTAGTTGTGGCATGTGGGCTCAGTGGTTGTGGCATGTGAGGTTAGTTGCTCCATGGCTTGTGGAATATTAAGTCCTTGACCAGGGATTGAACCTGCATCCCCTACATTTCAAGGGGGATTCTTAACCATTGGACCGCCAGGGAAGTCCTCTTTTGTGATTTTTGATTATGAGGTCATATTCCTTGAAACTTTGTGGCCTGGGATGAAGATGGTTTCTTAGGCTGAGATATGCTTTTACTTTGTAAAAGAGGCAGCTTTTGAGATTGGCTTTGTCCTTCAGAGGTATGGGATAGGGATGAATTTCAAATAGTAGAAAGGCTTAATCAGAGTCACTGTGGTGGGAAACCCTGTAGGTCTTGTTGAAGAAGAGTTATTTTCTGGAGGATTATGTTTATGAAAGAGGGTAGGAGGGAGGATTAGATTGGAAAAGGAACCTTGTAAAGTTCCTTGATTACTATTGTTGTTCAGTCGCTCAGTCGTGTCTGATTCTTTGTGACCCCATGGACTGCAGCACGCCACACCCTGTCCTTCAGCATCTCCTGGACCTTCCTCAAACTCATGTCCATTGAGCCAATGATGCCATCCAACCATCTCTTCCTCTGTGATCCCCTTCTCGTCCTATGCTGGACTTTAAAATTGAGTTTAAAGTCCCCTTGATTACTATGCTAGACTTTTAAATCTTTTCATTTGTCATTGAATGTTCTAGAAGAGGGCATTGACTTTTTAAAGATTTTTGTGACACCATTATGGAAGATGGATTGAAAGAGGGTTAGACTGGATATTAATGGAACGGATGAGGAGACCAAAAAAATAATCCAAATGAGAGTTAATTTATTATGACAACAGATTTTTATTGAGCATTTGCTCAAGCTGTACAGGTTCTTAGTTCCCTGACCAGGGATTGAACTTGGGTCATGGCAGTGAAAGCTTGGAATCCTAACCAAGGTCGCCTGTGAACTCCTCCCCTGTCTTGTTTTTGTAGAATACAGTCAGACCTGCTTCTGGCCTCCCAGAGTAAAATAAGCAGCTCAATTTCTATACAGGTTGAATGTGATGACAAGGAAGTACAGGGTTCTCAGGGGAACACTTCAGAGAGTTACTTAACTGAGACTCTGGGGGTCAAAGACAGCTTTCTGGGGAAATTAACTTTTCAATTGCAACCTAAAGGTTGCATAGAGGATGTGAAGAGAACAGTATTCTAGGCCATAGCATGTGCAAAGGCCTAAAGATGGGAGAGAATTTCCTTAGAGAACAGCTAGTAGAGTTGTGCTCAGCAGATTGGTACAGTTGTTTCATGAGAAAAATTCAGCCTCTCAAACATTCTTGTTTAAATGACGAATTATTTTTAAGAACTTTATGTTAGTATCCAACCTTTGAAATAAATGGAATTTAACCCAGAAGACCCTGGCATTTAGGCCCAGATTTCCTCACTAGTTTTTATTTATTTGTTTGTTTGAAGCACCAAGTTAGCTAAACTACCTCAGGCTCTTCCAAGTGCTTTGAATTTGGTGTTCCCTAGGCTAGAGCATAAAATATTTTAGGAAGATTCTAGAGAGGTGAGCAGGGACCCAATTATTTTGGTTTTTCAAGTCAAACTAAAGAATTTGAGCTTGATCTTGTGAATACTGAAGCCACTGAAGGGTTTTAGAGGGGAGTGACATGATTCAGTTTGAATTTTAGATTACTCTGGCTGTACAATTGAGAATAGATTCACAGTTGTTAAGGTTAAGGGTGTGATACCAGTTAGAAGATTGTTGCCACTATCCAAGCCAACGTGTGTGACCTGGGGATGGAAGTGGACAGGTTTGACAGAGACATTGGCAGTAGTTTCCAGAGAAGTTGAATGTAGCAGATGAGGAGTCAAGGGTGATGCTCTGACTTTTGTCTGGAGCAACTGACTGGATGGTGGGGAGAATAGGAAACCTGGGAAAGAGGAGCAGAGGAGAAATAAGGTGGTGGATGCAGTCAATGTTATGGAGGGGGGAAAAAAAGAACCATTGTGGAGGTATAATGAAAGGGATTGGCAATGGATTGAAATAGAAGGCAAGAAGGACAGAGTTAAAGATGACACTTCACTAACAAAAACAGCAGAAGAGTAGTTCTGGAAGTTAAATTTGAATGCTTCTATGTTCTCAACAAGTTGTTATGTCCAGTAGAATTTGAAGTGCCTGTAGGATTTGTGAGTGGAATTGGCTGGGAAGCTATTGGAATTATGAATCTGAAGCTTAGAACATTAAGATGGAGTGAAAGTCTGGGCAGTCACCTATCTAGAAGGGATCACCAAAGCAGAGCTTTGACAACATTGTCAAGAGTGCAAAGGGCTTAGTATAGTGAAAACAACTTAGTATTTGGATCTAGTACTTGCTTCTTTCACTATGGGTTTGTTTTGTTTTTTTAATAAAGCAGTGTCTGTCTTTTTCTAAGATTTGTTTATTTATGTCTGCGCTTGGTCTTCACTGCTGCTTTTGGGCTTTCTCTGGCTGTAGTGAGCAGGGGCTGCTCTTCATTGCAGTGCACAGGCTTCTCACTGTGGCGGCTTCTCATGTTGCTGAGCACAGCCTAGGCTCAAAGGCTTCAGTAGCCGTGGAGCTCGGGCTTAATTGCTTTGTGGCATGTGGGATCTTCGTGGACCAGGGATCGAACCTGAGTCCCCTGCATTGGAAGCAGATTCTTAACTACTGGACCACCAGGGAAGCCCCTGTTTTTCATTCTTAATATTTTCATCAATAAAGGAGGATTAAATGAGAGTCAGATAGTATCTAGAGCCAGACCTTTGGGTTCTTATTCCAGCTTACTAGCTGTGTAACCTTGGGCAAATTATGTTTAACCCCTCTCTTCTGTAGTTTCCTTACTGCAGAGTGAAGATAATAATAGTATAACTTTAAAAGGTTGTCTCATGCTGGATAGCAATAAAGTGCCTGAAACAGTGGCTGGCACAGAGTAAACAATTCCTGTTAGCTGTACTGAAAATGCTTTATAAACTGTAAAATATGGGTTAATAGAAAAGAAGAGGGTTATCTTTGAAGGAGACCCACTTTTAAGGGATGAGAGGAAGAGAACTTTTATTTTTATTAAATTTTTTGGCTGTACCAACACAGCATATGGAACTTCCCCAATCAGGGATTGAACCCACGCCCCCCGCAGTGGAAATTCAGAATCTTAACTACTGGACCACCAGGGAAGTCTTTTTTTTTTTTTTTTTAAGTAAACATTTCTTTGGGAGAATTTTTAAAAAGAGGACAGGCCGAATCAGAATCTTGGGATAACCAGGAAATTATTATGTCAAAGAAGTTTTGTTTTTTAAAAATATTTATTTATTTGGCCTTACCTGGGCGCAGTTACAGCATGCTGGATCTGCATTGTGGCAGGTGGGATCTTCAGTTCAGGCATGCAGACTCTTGCAGCATGTGGGATCTAGTTCCCTGACCAGGGATCGAACCTAGGCCCCATGTCTTGGGAACAGAGTCTTAGCCTCTGGACCCCCAGGAAAGTCCCTCAAGGAAGTTTTTATCGGGAGGATGTGGTCAGAATTATTGGTGTGGTGATGATTTATAAAGGATTTGCCATCTGTTTCAGTCAGTACTAGTCACCTCTTCTTCTTGAACTCTTAGAGCCATTTGGCCCATAGTTGTATATTGTTATAGTTAATATTGAAGTCATAATTTGTAAAACAATTTACAAAGAGATTTAATAATCTCATCCACTTCTCACAACTTTCCTGTGAAGTAGATGATGTTATCTCTATTTGGTAAATGAGGAGATTGAGGCCCAAGCAATAGACTTGCCACCACAGTTAAAAACTTAAAACAACTTTTTAGATTTAAAAAATGGGAAAAAACAAATAGACTTGCCTAAGCAATAGAGCTTGAGTTGCAGTCTAGGTTGTGAGATACTGAATATATTTTGATAATCTTGTTTGCTTAACTAGATTGTGAGTATCTTGAGGCCTGAATCTAATCAGTAATTTCTTTTTATCCTGTGTAGCTCAATGCTGAGTGAAGACTGGCCATGGTCAAGAATAACATGCTTTTTCTCCCCTCTGTCTTCTAGCGCCCTCACAAAGCCAATGCTGAGGAGATGACCAAGTACCACAGTGATGACTACATTAAATTCTTACGCTCCATCCGCCCAGATAACATGTCCGAGTACAGCAAGCAGATGCAGAGATGTAAGTGCATTCTGTTCCCTCTCTACTCTGAAGCCCCATTAGGTCCCCCTTCTAGTTGGAGAGACTCACCCTCCCTTCGCTTGTATCCCCCATTCAGGTGACACCTGATTTCCCTGCTTCCTAAGGGTACCACAGTGCTTCTTTTGTCTCAGGACGGGCTTTGTTTCCTGATTGTAAGGAATAGAGACTGAACATTGTCCAGTTAGGTTCACAACACCATCCCCCCCAAACCATGATTGTTGTAATGGAAAAAGCACTGGTCTGGGAGAGGGAGACAGGTGATACAGGTCCTAACTCTGACACTTAACTGACTGAACAAGTCACTTCTCAGGTTTTTCTTTTGTAAAGTGGCCTGGATGGCATCCATGCAGCTGTAACTGCTCTGACTATGTGAGTGTTAGTTGAGAATTTAGCAGCTACTTAGGACAGACTCTAGGTGATGTCATCTTTGAGTTGAGGTGATTCTGCCCCTGCCCCCTGGAACTTGAAACCAGCACAGGTATCATTTCAGAAGCCACACTCAGCTTGTAGGAATTATGGTGATTGTTTTAGTTGTGGGGGAAAATATGTTCAAATTTGGGAAGAAACTATCATACATGATTTCTCCCTTGTGTTATTTTAGAAATTATCATGTAGCACCTAAGATCTCATAATAAAACAGTATAACGGTATTGTCTAGAAGTTTTGAGTAGTTTATGATAGTTTATTTTGGAATACCAGGAAACCTATGACACTTTCTTGTTACTGCTGGCCACAAGGTAGTCTGATTCCTAAGGCAGAAATTTATCTGTTACAATAATTGTGCACTGCTAATGATTACAGAACTATAGAGACCTTTTTGGAAGCATTAAGCTTCTTTGCCACCCACAACTCTAGGACCAGCTGCCCCATCTAAGGTATTTACTGTCTAAATTGGCAGAGTCTTATTTCATTCTGTCTCAAGGTGAGACAGATTCATTCCTTTGCTCTCGATGCCTTTAGGGGGTTCCAAAACTTATTTAGGCCAGTGATCAGGCTCTACTCTCAGCAGAGAGGGCTCTCATTAGTGAAGCAGCTTGGTTTTGCAGCAAAAGAATGAGCTCTGATGTTTTAGTTTGAAACCTGTTAGCTCTACCACTTACCTATGCATGTGTTCTTGAGGAAGTCCCCTAGCCGCTTTGAGCCTTGTTTTCTCCTCTTTAAAAGAAAGACGGTAGTGCCTATTTTATAACGGAGTTTGGGGGGATAAGTAAGATAATGTATTTAAAGCACCAACTGTCAGTGAAAGTGAATAGTAGCTTTTGCTCTTATGACTTACTGCTTTTATTATTTTCAAATCTTCCAAGGCAGACAACATGTTAGGCCCTTGGGTGTACAGTAGTTTGGTTCTGGCTCCCAGTTTGCTCCATTTTTCCCAAAACCAGCATTCTAAAGTTGTACATTAAAAAATTAGGTCTGAGATTTTCCATCATTGGAGGTGGAGGTAAGAAGGATGAGGCTTTCTAAGGACTTCAGGGTACTGACTGACATGAGCCAGAGAGATGCCCCTTAGTGCAGTGCTTTATAACCAGGGGTGTCTACAGAGAGAACAACAGGGATGACGAGCTGAGCTCTTTTTCAGTATTTACCAACACCTAGCCTAGAAAGTTAGGCTTTCCTGGTGGGTCAGTGGTAAAGAATGCACCTGCCAACACAGGGGGTCTGGGGTTCAGTCCTTAGGTTGGGAAGACCCCTTGAGAAGGAAATGGCTACCCACTGCAGTGTTCTTGCCAGGGAAATCCCAAGGACATGGGAGCCTGGAGGACCACAGTCCATGGGGGTCACAAGAGTGCGACACGGCTTAGCAAATAAACCACCACTATGAACCTGAGAAGTTATACCTCTAAGAAGACCAAATAAGTCAGATTTCCTTGCTCTTGGCTAGAATGTAATTTAAATGCTTTGTGTTCACTTTGAGACGTTGAGAATCTAAATTAGAAGTTCTGATCTAATATTTAATAATGGGAACATAAATAAATGCATTTTGGTGGAGGGCAGGTAGTCTATCAAAATATGAGGCTCATGGTAGAAACATGATAAAAGGAACTTGTGCTAATAAAATGTGGAGGCATGCTTCTCCATTTTATAAACCTACAGAGGTGAAATGACTTTCCCAGCAAGATAGTGGTAGAACGGAGAATGGAACTCTAGTTTCCTGACTCTGGAGTATTTTCACTTATCTATTTATTTTGGATGTGCTGTGTGGCATGTGGGATTTTAGTTCCCGGACCAGGGATCAAACCCACATCCTCCACATTGGAAACATGGAGTCTTAACCGCTGGATGCCAGGGAAGTCCCTGGAGTATTTTAAAATATGTTGCAAATAAAATATTTCAGGCGCACAAAAAGTATAAAAATAATGTAATGAACATCCATGTTCCTGTAATCAGCCTAAGAAAGAAAATATTACCAATACAGTTGAAGCCCCTGGACACCTCTATTTGATCACATGCCCTTTTTCTCCTACTCCCCTCTCCGCCCCGTTACCACCGCCGCCACCACTAAAGGAGTAGCACTGTCCTGAAGGCAGTGTTTAATCTCATACGTCTCTCTCTGCGGTATGTTTTTTACTGCCTTCTCAACCTGCATCTGCTCCCATATTTCTCACCCAGTATTGCTCCCCGTCAGTCTAAAGCCAGGCTAAGAATGAGAAAAGTATTTATAGTGGGAAGAGAGAAAACCCATAGAAAAGTCCTCCCTAGTCTCATAGATTAGTCCAAGTGAGAGTCTGCTCTCCCGTTTTACCCCTTTTCTGTCGGTAATCACACAGCTCCTGGGAATAATGGAATGGCCATTTGAGCCGCATATTGATGTGGGGCCTGAAGGAAAATATTTTTTCTCATTTCTAAAATACCAATTTCTTCCCACGGGGGCTCCACATCAAACAGGAATATAGGCAAAGCTAGAAACCCAGACAGACCAAACCCACCAAAGGAGGAAGCCGCCAGAGAGGGAAATCAATTGCCAATGGATAAATAAATAGCCTGGCCTCAGGGACCAAAGTTCTTATTGACACAGCCTCCCAGTGTTTACCTGGGAAATGAGGGAGAGGGCCACCTTCTGCTTGCCCCCTTATGCACACCATCCTTCCTCGTAGCACTGTTCTTGGCAGGGCTCCAGATCAGAGCCCCCTCCCAAGTTTAGGGTAGGACTAGGATTGGTAACTCTTGCGGCGGCTGCAAACCTTGAGCTTCAGCTGTGGCTCAACAGGTCACCACAGTCTAAGCTGGGCTCTCCTACCCTCCTCACCCTAGGGCTCCCCGTCTTTGCTCCATTTTTATTGATAATAGTGGATGCAGTGTGAAGGCTGAGGCAAGAGAACATGGATCTAGCCCCAGCCTTGCCTCTAACTTCTGGGTATCATTGCTATCTCAGCAGTTTCCTTTTTTGTGAGAGGAGACTTGGAGCTGTAAAGTTCCTCCTCTAGTCTGTAGACTTCAGATGTGCTTCCCTTCCTGTCTTTTTCATTTTATTTGCATTATTGTTTGCATGTGTTTCCACATTATGTGTTAGTTTGTACTTTTACCCTTTTAGGCCTGAAATAACCTTCCTCCAGTTGTCATTTGTTGTAGTAGAAAGAGCACTGAACTGTGGGAGTCAAGACACCTGGACTCTGGTTCTACCACTGCCTGGTTATATAGCCTTGGGCAAGTCAGTTAACTTCACATCTGTTTGTTCCTCTGCACAGTGGGATTGATATTGGTCCTGTCCATCTTTTATGGAGTTGTTGGGCAGATTCAGTGAGATTGTGTATGTGAAATTACTGGGGAAAAGGCCAGAGTGTATTTTCGTGGGCTTTTAGGACAGACAGACCAATCCTTGAATACTGCCTCTGCCATTTACTGGGAGTTACCTCATTGAGCCTGTTTCCCCATTTATAAAACAGGACCAAATCCTACCTAAGAAAGTTGTGTGAGCATAGACGACACCAAGTATTTAAAGCATTTAAAAAAAAAATAGGTAAATAAAAAATAAAGCACTTAGCATGGTGTCCGGCATGTTGTTAAGCATCAGTGGAGGATAGTATAGTCTCTGCTCTTCGCTTGCTTGTTGACCAGCTGGAGTAAGATCCAGAACAAACCCAGGCTGGAATAAGAGGCTAAATTTGTCTCCCTCGGGAATGAAACAACATTTTCCAAGTACTTATTTACTTGCTGAATGCTTCCCATGTAAGGTTTCTATTAATCTTCTCAAGAATTAGGTGAGGTGGATATCATTATTGCTTGTTAAAGATAATGAGCCAAAGCTCAAGGAAGTTAAATGACTGGACCCAGTTTCACAGCAAGTAAGCAGGAGGGCCTGGACAAGAACCCAGGCCTTCTGAATCCAAATGCTGTGTTTTTTCCATCAGCTCATAAATATGTAAACAAAACCAAAAGGAAATTGTGGAAACTAACCTTTTCGTGTTTTTTCAAGTCAACGTCGGTGAGGACTGTCCCGTATTTGATGGCCTGTTTGAGTTCTGTCAGCTGTCTACTGGTGGCTCTGTGGGTAAGGAATATATACCCTTCATTAAGGGCTATTCTGGGCTGTACCAGTGAGGTCTGTCTTTTAGGCCACTGTCCCAGTAAGGCTGACCTGTGACCATGTAAAATGGTCCTGTGGGTTTTTACGTTAGGTCCTTAAAATTTTATTCTGCTTCAGTCCGAGGCCAGGTTCAGTCTGACATGGTATAGATATGTGTCCTTGCCTGTCCTTTCCTACTAAGACATCCTGTATACAGGAACTCCCTGCAGACCTCATGGGGTTGTTGAGATGCTGAACATAAAAGTAATTTGTGAACTGCAAAGTGCTGTAAAAATAGGAAGTGTCATCATCTGTGTCTTACAAAAGAGCATGGTAATTACATTTAGAGGTCAGAAACACTCCCCACATATCTCCCACTTCCATTAGTAATATCTACGTTATCTCTGGGATCACCCTACCATTTCTTAACAAATATTTATTTTTCTGTGATCATCGGTTTTTCTCCTCCCCTCTCCCTACCACCTCCCAATATAATCTCAGAAAACAAAGAAGTATACAGAGGAAAAAAACTGACTACAATCACACTGTCCATGGGTGCCCATCATTACCATTTTGGTATTTGTACATCCATGCTTTTTCCTTTGTGCACGTATCTAGACCAAGCATATATTCATCTATATTTTACAAAAATGTGTATGTATAGTTTTGTGTCTCCCTGCTACGTTTTTTGCTTAGTAAATCTATATATATATATATATTTTTTTTTTTTTTTTTTCGGTCATGCTATGTGGCTTGCAGGATCTTAGTTCCTGGACTAGGGATTAAACCTGGGCCTGTGGCAGTGAAAGTGCTGAGTCTAACCACTGGACTGCCAGGGCAGTCCCTACTTAGTAAATCTTTGAAATTTATCTGTAATAATGTTTAGCATGGTATCTAATGGCTACATGATTATTCTATGCTATGGACCAACTTCAGTTGATATAATTAGTCCACTCAAGTTGCTCTGTGTTGGTGTTTTTTTGTCTTTGTTTTTTCCACACCATGCAGCTTGAAGGATCTGTCTTAGTTCCCTGGCCAGGGACTGAACTTGAGCCCTTGGCAGTGGAAGCATGGAGTCCTAACCACTGGACTGCCAGGGGATTTCCTCATGTTTTTATTGCTGTTAAAGTCACACTGACACAAAGGCATTTGCACACATGGTGTGTATTTTTCTCTCACTTCTTCTTGGACCTATTTGTACTTCAAACCTATGTCTACTACATTGGTGTCTTCAAAATATTTTGACCATGAACCACAGTAAGAAATACATTTACACTTAAAATCCAGGTTATGGATGCACTCGTACACACACATCCTCTGTTGCTCTGCAGCTAGTTTCACAAGTGGTTACCTTTATTGTTACTCTGCTATTTTTATTTTATAGTCGATCTCATTTAAAAATACATATATATATATATACTAACCATAGCCCACTAAACCAATTTTAAGGCCTACTAGTGAGTTTTACCACTTTCAGTTTGGAAAACAGTTTTTTTAGAGTAGCCAATATTGTGTTTATTCCCATTGGAGTAGGCAGAGGGAGAGGGCTAGCTGGTAAGTTGTACAGTTCAGCTGTTAAATAGGCAGGTCCTATCTCTCACTGGGTTCCCATGGTTTTTTGGGGAAGGGGGAGAGAGGGACTTTGTGACAGGCTTGTGTTCTTTCTTCCGGTGCCCAGCAAGTGCTGTGAAACTTAATAAGCAGCAGACGGACATCGCTGTGAATTGGGCTGGGGGCCTACACCATGCAAAGAAGTCCGAGGCATCTGGCTTCTGTTACGTCAATGATATCGTCTTGGCCATCCTGGAACTGCTAAAGTATGCCTGCCTGGCCTTGTCTCTTGGAGGAGCACCTTAGGCCAGGTTCCCACTTCCCTCTCCCCCGGGTTTGCCTCCCTAGTTTGCTTTTCCTAGCGGCGTGCCGGCTAGGATGTGTTTGGTGAGTGTCTCTGGCCATCCTCTCCTTGACGAGGCCTTGATTTGATCTGAGCCCACGGCAAGATCAGGGGCAGGTGCTGCTCAGATCCTGCCTCCAGAATGTCCCTGTGTGGCTGGAGTTGACCCTGGCTGTAGAGTAGGAAGATCGGACTTGGTCGGCTTGGTCAGGCCTCTGGAGACACCCTGCCGCTCTTCCACCTTCCTTCAGCCAGTTTCCACGTCTCTGGTGCTTAGAGATACCTGAGGGAGGCAGCCAGCCCGGTAAGCTGGGACCTGGCGCCCTTGGCGCGTCCCACTTTCAAAGAGCCCCCAGAACCCCCTGACCCCCTTCTGATCCTAGGTATCACCAGAGGGTGCTGTATATTGACATTGATATTCACCACGGCGATGGCGTGGAAGAGGCCTTCTATACCACAGACCGAGTCATGACTGTGTCCTTTCATAAATATGGAGAGTACTTCCCAGGAACTGGGGACCTACGGGTGAGAACTCCCTTCAGGGGCCAACCAGCTCACCCTCAGCTGCCAGCTCTAACTCTCCTATCTCATGTCACCAAAAACCACTTCCTGCCTCTTCTGCCATTCGGAGACCACACACCTGCCATGGTCTCTTTCCCTCTCTTGTTCTGGAAGAAGGGAATGATGGAGCATACAGGGTTGTGAGGGATGGGTGCCTCCTGACTCATTGCACTTCCTTCCTGGCCACGGCTGAGTTGCATTACACTGTTAAGATGTCCTAGACAGCTTGAATTTTAGGCTAGAAATATCAGGTACTCTCTCACAGGCCAGGAATTGGGACCTTTGTGAACCAACTTAAGGGTTCTTAGTATTTTTAGGTTACCTTCCCCTTTGACCATCTGACAGAAAGCTGCTCTCTCCCCAGAAATGTACATGAAATTTTAGATTTGATATTGAATAGTTAATAGACAACTTCCTCCTACTGAAGCCCATCCATGGACCTCAGGATAAGAATCCCTGGAAGCTAATTCATTAAACTTTTCTGCTTGTGTTAGCATGGATACAATGAAACCATCCACTTTGTCATGCCAGTGCCCCTTGGGTGAAAAAGTGGCATTAAGTCAGTTTACTATGGCAAGTGTTAGAATAACTGAGCATTTACAATTTTGAAGAATTCTTCCCTTTCTGCTTTCCTTCTACACCTCCCTAGAGTTGAGGGTGGGGTGGGGGGGTAGAAGAGTGAGCAGTAAAGTGTTCTAGAAAAGGGTTGCTGTGGGATGGGTGTTAATTCTGTGGTCCAGCCACCTTTAACTCAGTCCAGAGGAAGAGATCTCATGCTGTGGGGGTGGGATATTCAGCCTCTGGCCCCATAAATGATTCTCAGCCTGAGTGCAGACTCAGTGGTTTGTCCAGAGACGTGAGCTAGAGTTGTCCCGCCAGTGAGGGGAATGGTGCTAACTTGCTCTGTCCCTGGCCCACCTCATAGACCCAGCTTCTCTCTCTTAGAACCACTGCCTCTTTCCTTAGCCTTCCAGCCCCTACCCTTGAGCTTCCTCCTAGCTTCATTTTTCAGTTTTACTTTAATGTCCTTCTTGATTAGGATATTGGAGCTGGCAAAGGCAAGTATTATGCTGTTAACTACCCTCTCCGAGATGGGATTGACGACGAGTCCTATGAGGCCATTTTCAAGCCGGTAAGTGGCGTTTCCACCACTGGGCTGTAAATGGGATTGGTCTAAGGGAGGGGTAGCAAAAGCACCTCAGGGATGTCTCCCCAACGAGAGGCTGGCTGGAAATGAGATGGGTTTGAACCCTGGATTGCATGCTGTATGGCCAGTTGAGAGGACAAAATTTCTCCAAGTATATATCTGAATCTTTTATCCAACACTGTTGTTATACAGGAATGTCTAAGGCATGATCTGTGTCCTTGAAGACTTCACAGTCCATGGTATAGTCCATGGTGTGGAAGGCAGGCACATCCCCAATAGCATGTGGTTAGTGCTGTTTTTGAGGGATGAACAGAGGAATGAGAGAGAAAAACTGCTGCCTGAGCTGGGGAAAGGGTAATCAGAGGTGACTTCACAGAGGTGGTGACATTTGAGCAGGACTCTGAGAAATGAGGAGTTACTCATGTGAAGAAAAAGGTGGGAGCTGGAGGGGAGGGGTGGCAGAGGGAGCAGCACCAGCAGAGGCACGGGGGTGCCAGTATGCAGCAGTAGGCCTGTATGATGCGGGGAGGGGTGTTGAAGGATGTGGTAGAAAGTACTTGTGGGGTTAGTATTTCAAAGGGAGCTTTGAGGGCCATGCTGAGGAGTTAAATTTTCACCTGTGAGCAACAAGGAACCAACCATTACTAGAGTAGTAACCTAGTTAGGTCGCATAGTAGTTTAGCAAACACCGGGTGCCTACTATTAAAACATACCTTGTAGTAAGGGTGACAGAGAAGCCTGAGTTACAGTCTCTGTCCTGAGTAACATTGGAATCTAGTTGTGAGAATGAGATACACAAAAGTGAGGCAGCTCTGTAGTGTGAGGCTCAAAGTCTGTAGGACCAAATGCATAGAGCAGATGCAGCTAAGGGTCAGGAGAGCTTCTTGGAGCCAGTGGTCCTGGACCTGGAGAGCAGGGAAGGATGTGGGGAACTGATAAGGAGGCTGTTTTAGGCTCAGCGTAACTAGCTCTAGAAAGCTCCTGGAAAACTGAACTAAGTAGGGAAACGGGAAGCCCAGATTGGTGCTCCCTTTACTCCGCAGCCTGGGGCAGAGTGAAAAGGTAGGAGTGGTGAATAAGGAACAGAGGAAAGTGCTGCACCCACACTTTTCCGCCTGAACCCCAAAAGCTTTTCTTGAGGCTGGTGGTGACCAGGTTGTGTCCTTGCAGGTCATGTCCAAAGTAATGGAGATGTTCCAGCCCAGTGCAGTTGTCTTGCAGTGTGGCTCTGACTCCTTGTCTGGGGATCGGTTAGGTTGCTTCAATCTGACCATCAAAGGTGAGTCCAGGTAGCATAGGGATGGGCAGGCAGGGTCCTGCTGGGTGCTCCTGTAACTTGGCACCCCTTCTCCCACCAAAGGGCATGCCAAGTGTGTGGAATTTGTGAAGAGCTTCAACCTGCCTATGCTGATGCTGGGAGGAGGTGGCTACACCATTCGTAATGTCGCCCGGTGCTGGACATATGAAACAGCTGTGGCCCTGGACACGGAGATCCCTAATGGTAATGGCTCCAGGGCCAGACTGGGCCGGGCGGTGCTGGAGCTCCTGTGTGCTTGAGCTCACACCCCCTTCCCGCTGGCTCTGCAGCGTCTCCTTTTCAGACTCTGATTCTGTTGCTAGCCTCTTGTGATTTTCAGACCATAGCCATCAGCTTTTTTCCGAGTCCTTTAGCTGCCCCTGTCCATTCACCCTTGACTTCTGGTCTGGACAGAATTATCAGTAGTTACAGCTTTGGAATTCATACTCTGTAGGGTAATTGGGGTAGTGAGGGAGAGTACTCTCAATGAATATTGCCTAAATTTTTCTAAACCAGGGGCTTCAGCCTTCTCCTTATACACAGGCACTCACATACACATACCCAGACACCACTGGTGTGGGCCCTGGAGAATGGCTTTGGCTTTTAAACAGTTGAAATCCTACAGGTACCCAAGTCTCACCCCATCTTGAAGGCCTGCTTCTGTTTGACAGTTGGGCTGACAGGCCCAGATAAACCTGCAAATGCTTTTCTCGGGGTTCCATGGTGGCCAGATCTCTTAATTCTCTCACCCGCCCCCACCCCAATTAGAGCTTCCATACAACGACTACTTCGAATACTTTGGACCAGATTTCAAACTTCATATCAGTCCTTCCAATATGACTAACCAGAACACTAATGAGTACCTGGAAAAGATCAAGTGAGTATACCCCCGCCCCACACACCCCTAATTGAACATTTCAGGCTCCGGTTGGTCCCTGACCAGAGCCCAGCCAACCTCTCTACCATTGGCCATAGACAGCGGCTGTTCGAGAACCTGAGAATGCTGCCCCACGCGCCTGGGGTCCAGATGCAGGCCATCCCCGAGGACGCCATTCCAGAGGAGAGTGGTGATGAGGATGAAGAAGACCCTGACAAGCGCATCTCAAGTAAGACCCAAACCTCGGGGGCCTCTGCCTCCCTACTCTGTAGGCTCTTCTGACTTGCCTCCATGTTCTCTCCAAGCTGCCCAGCTGTTGAGAACCCCAAATGCTCGTACCTGTAGGGCCAGGTCCCCTTCCCTCGGTGTCTTTTGCGGGAATGTGCAGAAAAGCATTCTTTGCTGAGATAAAGAATCTGCTCTCTCACTGGAATGTCCCACTACTTCCCAGTCTGTTCCTCGGACAAACGAATTGCCTGTGAGGAAGAGTTCTCCGACTCTGACGAGGAGGGAGAAGGCGGGCGCAAGAACTCTTCCAACTTCAAGAAAGCCAAGAGAGTCAAAACAGAGGATGAGAAAGAGAAAGATCCAGAAGAGAAGAAAGGTGAGTTTGGTTGGGCCAGGACTTGGGTCTTGAGCCCCAGGCCCTGGAAGATGAATTTATGTAGGGCACTGGGGGGCGGGGAGCCGACTTGGCACTGTCAGCTCCTGAGGTATTCCCTCAGCTACGTGGGCCTTTCTGTGGTTCCCAGAAGTGGCCCACAGAAGAATGAAACTCAATTCGTCATCCTCACTGACTGATAGAGCCCTGCCAGGTTCCAGAGCCAGGGACATGCCTGGGCTCCCCTTGGTCAGGCGAGGCTCACATACCACCCAAGCCCTTTCCCAGTGCTTCACCGCAGTTTCCCAGGGGGCTGCCTCCACCCGCTGGGTTTACTCTCTAGCAGGCTGGGAAACCGGTCCAACCTGTTTGTTCTCTGCAGGTCTAGCTGGGAGGGCTTGGGATGTACTTTTCTCTTTTGTATGTCCACTGAGCTATGATGCTGGGAAGGGGTTTCAGGAGATCCCATGGGTCTTTCCGGGGGGCTGCCCTTGACCATCCCTGTATTCTTATGTTCTAGAAGTCACAGAAGAGGAGAAAACCAAGGAAGAGAAGCAAGAAGCCAAAGGGTGAGGAAAGAACTGTCTGTCTGCTCCCTGGCATTGGAGCACCAGCCCCTTTGTCCCACCACACCAAGAGGGAAAGCACAGGGACAGCTGGTCCAGCTTACAAAGGCCTCTTTCAGGGACCAGTCTGTCAGTTGCTGCAGTTCTAGGCAGAGCTAGGAAGCCCCAGCCTTCAGCAGTCACCTGGGCAGCCAGGGGCCTGAGGAAGTCATTGTACCTTTCCTTTTTCCGAGGCCTCTGGGGTGGCTTATCTAATGCCAGTTTCTGCTCTCTCCACAGGGTCAAGGAAGAGGTCAAGTTGGCCTGAAGAGACCTCTCCAGTTCTGGCTTCTTGCCAAATCCCTACCTTTATCCCACAACCCTTCAGATTTTATATTTTCTATTTCTCTGTGTATTTATATAAAAATATATTAAATATAAATATCCCCAGGGACTAGACAGGAACCAGGGCCCTGAGGTCAGGGCACACATTACTTTTCTAGTAGCTGCCTTGCAACCCGTCCCTCCCAAACTCTTGAACCCTAATGGGTACTGGGTAAAAGGGATCCACTTAAGCAGCCATAGGACAAAATCTTGAAGTGCCTGCTTCATAGCTTTGAAAAGGTGCCCTTGCTGAGCATTTGAGAAGGGGTGGCTGGGTCTTCAGGGACTCCCTGTTGTGTTTAGGCTCTTAAGGTAACATCAGCCATTTTTAGATTGGTTCTGTTCTCATGCCTGCCCTCTCTCTGTCTTTCCCCCAGTTCTGCAGGTGAAGATTGGTAGTCTAGTTTCCATTTTGAGATACTATATTTCATTTTTGTGAGAATCTTTGTAATAAAATGGTACATTTCTATACCCTCTTGAGCTCATCTCTACTCTGTAGTATCCCCTGGGTTCACGTCTCTGCCCTTCTGGTGTCCATGAGAACCTGGGTAAGCCTTCAACGAAACCCCAGACTTACCTGTCTTAATCCCCCCATCAAAGCTTGAAGTTGGCCAATCTTCTCACCTTCACCCCCAGAAGACCACTCATGAAAAAGCACCACTAAAGGGACAACATTTATTCCTTTTTCAAATGTTACAGTAAAACCAGGTGGAAGAGAATGGTTTTAGCAGTTAGAAAAAAAAAAAAAAAAAGTACAAATCTGGGGTTTGGCCATTAAAAGTTATTTACAACAATGGGAGGGGGAAAAAAGACAACAAGAAGTTGTTTCACATTACAGACCTCCCGCCCACCCCAAAGCTTAATACTTGCTTACCAAGTCAAAAAAGGAGACACGGGTTGATTCACAAGCTGGAGGTTTGAACTTGAGTAAGACATTTATAAAAACCTAGACAGGGGCAGTGTTCTCCCCAGCCCAGGTGCCACTAGGCACAGCACAAGAGACTAAAAACTCAACAGGGGAAGGCTGGACACTCAAGGTTTGGGAGTGTAGGCACCCCCACATCTGGCTCAGGGATTGGGGAGTAAACAAAACCTACTTGGAAAAGAATTGGGGAAGAAAACCAGCAATTGCCTTCGGCACAGGTGGGGACAGGGAAGGAGGTAGGGCCAAGGGCAGGAGCATTTCACATCACTAACCTAACTTGGGAAAACTGCAAGGGACCATCTTCAACTGGCCTTAAGAGGAAGACCAGATGGATGATGGGAGAATCCACAGGAGGGAGAGGAGGAGAGGGAACGTGGCTAGGGGGCAACAGCCCCTTCCTTTCTGGGCACAGGAAGGCAGCCGGGGCACCAGGTCCAGGCAGTGACCTCACAAGGACAGCACAGTTTTTGCAGCTTAGAGATCACCCACCTGCCCCCACCCAGCTACTCATTCTGCTCGCTGGCTGGTGCAGGGTCACTCTCTGGCCCCGAGGGAGTGGATGGCTCTGCGGCCTGGGGCCCTGCCTCTTCTGTGTCTCCTCCCTTGGCGGCAGCGCTGGCCTCTGCCCCTTTGGCCTGAGGCTCCTGGCTCTCGGGGGTGGCAGCAGCCTTCCCTTCCTGGGCAGTGCCCTCCTCGCCGCAGGCACTGATCTCCCCCTGCTCCTGCTCTTCCTCTGTGGGTGAGGAGGCAGACGAATCACCCCCACCCTCCTTCCGATTTCTCTTGAAGGACAGGCCACTCAATTTGAAAGGCTTCTTGAAAGAGAATTTCTTCTTCTTCTTGGGGGTCTCCTTGGGGGGGACCTCCCCCTTAGCCTCAGCGCCCTGGCTAGGGGGTGCTGGCTCGATAGCATCACCAGTGGCCCCCGCTGCCTCCTCTGTTCCGTTCACGGGGGGCGACTCCCCTTCACCTTTGGGGGATAAGTCTCCATTGCTTTTCACGTGGCCGTTCTCCTGCAGGGCAGAGAAGACCGCAATGAGGGTCGGGGCTCTAACTCCCCTCCCCCAGCCAACCCAGACATCGGGGTCCCGAGTCATTCCACCGCACCCCCAGAGCCTAGTTGTAGCCTCACCCCAGCGGCATCCAGTCAAACCTCTCCCTCCTGCCCCGCACAAGGATACAGAGGCCGCGGCCGGCAGGAGGCGCTAGGGTATCGGGGCCCCCCACCCACCTCTCCCGGGGCGCGCTCTCTATTCCGCGCAGGACCGCCCGAGGCCGCGGATCCCGGACGGGCGGGGGAGCCGTACAGCCGATATTGGGCGGGAAGCCGCCCCGGGGCGCTGTTCCCTGCACCTGGACGGCCTATTTTCCCAGCCGCCGGCTTTGTGTAAAAGGCCCCCACCCACCGCAGGCTCTCCTCACATCGCGGCTCCTCCCTTAAAAAAGGCCTTGGGATATTGAGGTCGGGTCTGCGGGGGGAGTGCCCTCGCCTCCGGGCACCCGCCCCGCGGCCCCCGGGCGCCCCCTTGGCGCGGCCCAGCAGCGCCTTTGTTCCCCGCGCGGCACTCGGGGCGGCCGGGGGGCAGCGCCGGGGGCCGGGGCCGCGAACAAAGAAGGCGGCGGGGCCCGGCCGGCGCCCCCTCCCCGCCCCTCCCCTCGCTTCGCCCGCGGGGGCTGCGGCGCCGAGAACAAAGGGACCGGGCGGGGGAGGGGGCGCCGCGTGTCCCGGGCCGGACAAAGCGCGCGGCCCCGGACCGGGGCCCTAGAGGGGGCAAGGTACGAGAGGAGGGGGCCAGGTCGGGCCGTGCCGAGCGCACCCACCTGTCCGTTGACCTTGGCGGGGGAAGCGCCTGCTGCCTCCTCGGCGGTCACGTCGCCCCGGGGAGCCTTGGAGCTCTGGCTGCCCATGGTGGGGGGTTCTGCTGGGGGGGCGCCCGGAGCCGCCCCGGGCTCGCGCCGCAGGGGATAGTTCGGCCGGGTGGGCCTGGCCGGCGGAGGGGTGGGGCTCGCGTTTGAGGGGGAGGGGTGTCGGGGGGAAACCAAGCTGCACCCCCGCTCCGCGCCCAACCCGCTAGCTGCGCCCACAGCCGCTCCGCTCCGCTCCGCGCCAGAATGCCGCCTGCCGCCCGCCGAGTCTCCTATATATATGCGCCCGGAGCTCGGGGCGGGGCCGGACATTTAAATGAGCGCCCAATCAAGGGGCGGAGGCGGACCCAGGCCGCGGGCCCCACTTGAACGGTGGGCGACGCTGGCGGTCTGGTCCCCCAACCCACTCGGCTCCCGGGGACAGGTGGGGTCCAGGGCGGGAAGGAGGGAGGCGGGTCCCTACGCGAGCAGAGGGGCTCCTAGAGGAAAGAGAAGGGAACAGTCGTCCCCTCCTCTCACCGTCCACCTCTCAGGGTGGACGCCCTAGCTCCTGGAGTGGCCCCCATCGTCTTGGTCCCGCATTGGCAAGCTCTGTCAGTCTCCCCCTAGAACTGGTCGAAGGACTCACATGCCCAGACTCGTCAGCCGGCGGGCTCCAGAGAATGTGGTCATGGCAGCCGCAGGGCCCTAGCTGGGTTCTGTGCCCCCTCAGGCCTGGAGATGGGTCCGAGGTCCCGTCCACGTGCTGCCTGCCCCACCAGGACGTCTGCCCGGCCGCAGGGTTAGTCTGGTGAGTCTGGTGAGGTCGTCCCTCATCCCTCCTGTCAGTCAGTCGGTGGCCAGTCACACCAAGCCCCCACAGACAAACTCACCTTTGGTCCATCTTATCTCAGACCCATGACAAAGTCCCACCTGGGGTATCTTAGCAGGTATCTCCATCCCCATTAGAAAGCTGAGGAGCCTGAGGCTCAGAGACCTGGACATAACCTGTCTGACTTCAGCACTCCCCAGTCACATCCGCTCCCCTACATCAGGGTTTCCCCCAAGACAGCAGAGGAAGCCCAGGAGGGGGCTCAACAACCCTTAAAACACTCCAGTTCCTCAGGAGGAGGGGCCTTGGATGGTCCCTTGAGGCCAGCCCCCAAGCTGCCCAGTCCAGCCTTCACCCCTGCCTGAGTAGGGGAGCCTGGAGACAGGGGCCGGGTGGTGACTGGAAACTGCAGCTGGAGCCTCCTCCAATAGTCCAGGCCAGGGGGAACCCCAGAGTCCTGGCTGGCCCCGGATGTGTGCGTCCGGCTGCTGCCCTCAGCCCCCAGGAGGAAGGAGATGGGGGCTGGCGGAAGCCAAGTGTTGCAAAAACAAGGCTGTGTGTCCTGGACAGCTCAGCACGGCCCTCCCTTGTTCCCTCCCTCCTACGAGTAAGGTCTCCTGGGAGGCCTGAGGCTGTGAGGTGTGGAGACACCCCAGGGCCTGAGAAATCAGGAACTCCCACAGATCTGACGACAGGGCTGAGATGACTTCTACCTGCAGCGCTCACTCCTGTAGCCTCCACCCCCAGCCCTACTCAGAGACTACAGAATGCTCTTGGCTTCATTAACGCCCTGTTTTTCAGAGTGGACAGATTCAGAAAGGGAAAATGACATGTCCAAGGGTACACAGCAGATACCAGTAACTGAGGGTAAGACAGAGTTTGGAGAGACCTGTAAAAAGGGGCTGTGGGCTATAAGGAAAGTCCTGGAAGCAGTCTCTCTTGAGATCTGGGGCTGCCTGGTCAGAGTGGGAGGCAAGAAAAGCCAGCTCTTGGGTCGGGAAGGCGCACCATGCCCTACGGCAACTCACTGACAGGACAGTGACTTCTCCACCCCTGCCAGTAAGGGATGGACATCGTGACCCGCATTTCTGTCTTGACCACAATAGGGGACCCACAATGCTGCCAGGCGCTGCCAGCTCCGGCTGGCAGAGCTCAGATGAAGGCTGTGTGAGTCCTGGAGGGGTTGGAGTCAGAGGTTAAGATCCCGAGGCCCCCGGTTTCCAGGCTCTGCTCTGGTGGGGATGAGTGGTGCATAGTCAGGATGATCCCGGGAGGAGAGGGGAGCCATCAGGGGCTAAAGGATCCTGAGTCCCCAGAGCTCCAGAAGGAGGCTGGTCCACAAGGGAGCCCTGCATCCCCCACCAGACATGAAAGGAGGCTGAGGAGGGGGACCTGAGAGCTGAATCTCTCAGCAAATCCAGGTCCCAGCTGAATTCAGCTTCTGGAAGGGGGAAGAGGCTTGGGATGCTGCGGGGGTGAGTGGGGGTGGTACGGCAGCCCCCACAGCCCCCTCCATCCACACTGCAGCTCCTTTCTCCCCAGCTGCTGCCAGCCCAGACAATGCGCCCATTGTTCTGTATCTCCAGGGGCCTGTGTGCAACTGTGTGTGTCTGTTTCTCTCTGTGTGTGACTGTGTATTGCTCTGTATCTGTCTGTGTGTGAGAGACTTTGTGACTCTGGGTATATGTGTGCGTGTGACCAGGTGTGTACTTTTGCAGTTGTGTGAGTCCGCATCTTTGTTTGGCAGTGTGTATTAAGGGTGAGAGAGAGAGGCTTGGTGACTCTTGATGACTTTCTGAGACTTTCTGGGTGTGTGTGCCCGTCTGTCCTTGAGGTTGGGTTGGTGACTGGCTGTGACTGCGTGTGTGACTATGAGTGTATGTGCATGAGAGAGTGACTACTTTGTGTTCGTGTGAGTGGCTGTGTGTGCCTCCATGGGTCAGCTCGAGGTGATCAGGGCCTTTGAGATGAGAGCTTTTGCCAGGACAGAGTGGCAGGGGCAGGAGGAGTGGGCACTCTGAGATGGGCAGGGGAAGGGAAGCTGAGAGACTAGACTTTTCCCACATCTTCCATCTGTCCCAGTTCTCCCATAAAGGCTCAGACCCTGGTCCTGGCCTGAGATGCTCCTAGTCCCCATGGACAGAAGGGAGTGGGACCCCAGGAGAGCCCTGAAGGTTGTGGGGGGGAGGACAAAAGAGAACACCACCTCATAAAGACAGCTCTGGGGGCATGGGAGGGTCCTGTGGTGGAGATCAGATTAGACACTAGGTGAGATGTGAGTGGGCAGGATCTTATCAGGAATGGAGGACAGGCCTTCCAAGGGGAGGGACCAGCATATGCCAAGGCCTGGAGAGGGGAAGAGATACCAGAGGACAGCTAGGTCCCAGTGGAGACCTCAGGAATGGTGACTTGGAGCAGCCCATTTCCCAGCCCCAGGGTCCCCATCTCCTTCCAGGGAGGATCACCTGGACCCAGAGACTTTATAGTTCTAGCCCCAGCTCTGCCTTCCGCTTTAACTGTCAGCCAGTCCTCTCTCCTCTCGGGCCTCAGTTTACTCATCTGTACAGTGACAGCTTGGCCTCTGTGATTCAAGTGCACAGAGACTGGAGTTCCTCCTTCTGCTCCTACGTGGCAGAGTGTCAGCTGTGAGTCACATCGGGCCCCTGCCCGCAGGGGTTTCCCAATGGGGAGGCTGGCAACGCCTTAAGAGGAGAAGAAAGAGCCAGAGCAGGGTCAGATGAGAGACCTGTGGGTTGCATGGAAGAGGGCCCTCTGGGAGGGCCAGGGGATGGAGGAAAAGCTTCCAGTAGCACAAGGGAACAGCAGATGGTCTGTGTGGAGTGGGGATGAAGGCAGAAGCCTGTTCTAGAGCAAAGTTAAAGAGACAGGGTTCTAGGATCTGGGGACTGGCTGGTACAGGGATGGGGTGGAGACATGGGAGTGAAGATTTCTGAGTTTTCTGTTTGGGGTCCATGATCTCATCACTTAGATAGGGAATCAGAGGAAAACTAAAGCTGGAAGGGGGTTGTGGAATTTAACCTTGTTGAGTCTGAGGTGTCCAGAGAAAATTTGGGGGGCCATTCAGGAGGTAGCCTGTATGCTTCAGCACATAGGCATGTGATCATGTTTCCTAAGCCAAAGACCAAGCCTCAAAGGCCAGGGTCTGGCTAGTGACCTTAAAGGGATAACAGACAGAAAGTTTTAAGTCAGAACTGACCCCAGGAAATCTGGATCTCTGGTTGCTGCTAGTAAGAGGGTGACTGGAGCCAAGCAGTGCATGAGGTCACCCAGGAAGTCCTGGGGCAGTGGGAGCTCTGCCATTAGCCAGGCCAGCAGCAGGAGAGGGCCTCAGGGAGGGAGTCAATGGGAGGGGGAGGAGAAACCCTAGAGCACAGAATCATGGGGATCCTTGACCACTCGGGAGAGTTTTGAAAAGGGAGGAATGACCAACAGTAATAATCATAGCTGCTACCAAGACATGCCTGCTATACCACATTACTGCATGATCCACTGTTCCCCTCTATAGAGGACTCTGAAGCCCAGCCAGGTGGAGTGTTCATTAAGCAGAAGAGGAGGAGGTCAGGTCTAAGAGAAAGTGGTTTCCAGGAGCTCTGAGGAGCGGCCTCCACAAAGGGTCTCGCTGCTTCTGGTTTGGGAGGAGCCATTAGGGATGTCAGCAGGGACAGCATGGCAGCTGCAGGACCGGGATCCCTGGAACTGGACTCCCCAGCACCCTGGGTATGCTGGATTCTGGCTGGGTTGTTAGCAGGCCAGTCCTGGGCCTGGAACCTGAGTCTGGATACTGGGCACCTCAGGGACTCTTCCCTGGGACCCACCATCCAACCAGTCACCACATCACAGAAACAAGACATCTGGAAAGTTCCCTTTCAGGATTTTAGGCCACTCAGCCCTTTTATTTCTCCCTTTCACTCCCTCTTCCCCTGGGGGGTGTGTGTGTGTGTGTGTGTGTGTGTGCGCGTGTGTGTGTTGGCAGTGGTTGTGCAAACTGGACAGGATCCAGCCACTATCTAATAGAGCTGTCTCTCTGGGGCTCAATTTCTCCAATAGCTAAGAGGTGTGTAATCCCAGCTCACCTGCCTATCTCCCCCAGGCTCAATGAGGTCACCAGAAAATCAACCCAGTTCTGGGCTGCCCATAGCCTCTCCCTTGCCCCCGCCCCTCCCCTTTTCCCAACTTTCAGTTTCTTTTCAGATCCTCAACACCTTTAGGGGGAAGAGGCGGCCAAACCAGTGGAATGTGGATTGCTAACAAGTTTCCAGCCAAAATCCCCCATTTAGGGGAAGTCCTTTTAAAAGGGAAACTGAAACTCTCTCCTAGTCCAGTGCCAAGTCCCACCCCTTCCTCTCCACACTGCTCAGATCTTGCCCCATCACCTCTTCCATTCAGCCTCCTCCCCCAAATGATTTGGATCCAAGTTCCAACCACCTTCCAGCTTTGTGACTCTGGACAAGTCCCTTCCCCTTACTGAGCCTCAAAATGCCCACTCCATACAGCAAGGACATCCGGCACCACTTGGGGTTGTGGCAAGGGTTCAGTCTCTGACTAGACAAACCTTCAAAGTCAACGATGTGGTGTTGGAGAAGACTCTTGAGAGTCCCTTGGACTGCAAGGAGATCCAACCAGTCCCTCCTAAAGGAAATCAGTCCTGAATATTCATTGGAAGGACTGATGCTGAAGCTGAAACTCCAGTACTTTGGCCGCCTGATGCAAAGAACTAACTCATTGGAAAAGACCCTAATGCTGAGAAAGGTTGAAGGTGGGAGGAGAAGGGGATGACAGAGGATGAGATGGTTGGATGGCATCACCGACTTGCTGGACATGAATTTGAGTAAGTTCTGGGAGTTGGTGATGGACAGGGAAGCCTGGCATGCTGCAGTCCATGGGGTCTCAAAGAGTTGGACACAACTGAGCAACTGAACTGAACTGAACTGAAGGGTTCAGTAGGTATTGTTGTGTTGAGGCAATGTTAGTGGTAAAGAACTGGCTCCATCATGTCTCAGCTATGTGTCTTTAGGCCTGCTCTGAGCCTCAGTCTCCATATCTGTAAAATAGGAATGATGATTATACCCATTTCTCAGGGTTATTGTGAGATGAACGACCTAATATCATGACATAAAGCCCTAAGAACTAAGCACCTGAGGTGCCCAGCATGTGGGAAAAGTTGACAATGTTCCTAAGTGTGATTACGTGAAATCCTGGGCCAGGGCCATTCTCTTCCCTTCCTACCCTAGAGAGAGGAGGTGGGTATCTAGGACTGCCCTGGGATAACCTTGTATTCCCTCCATCAACTTTCTTCCTGGGCAGGTGGTGGAGGGACTGTTCAAAGGATGCTGAAGTGTTCAGAGGGAAATTTACTGGGCTCAATCAGTTCCTTAAATGGTAAAGGAATCTGCCTCTCCCCAGAACCCTGAGGATTCTCTTCCTTTTCTCTCACACTCCAGAAGTATCCCCCAGGGACCTTCTTTTAGTGATTTTTCCCAGAAAAGACATACTCTGGACACCCCTTGACGTGCACATCATCTGTCTCCTCGCAGCTCCTCCTCACATTCTCCTTCCCTCCCATCTGTCTGCATAGGGGGGTCTGGCATCTCTGGGGACCAGCCTGCAATGCTCCAGATTGTGCCTCAGAGATGGGACTCCCAGCTTCACTTCCCTTCTCTTTCTTCTTGGCCTATTGATCTTCAACTCTCTTGGCTTTTTAGGTCCTCAGGGCTGATCTTCTCCTACCTCAGGGCCTTTGAACAGTCTGTTCCCTCCACCTAGAATGCCTCTTTCCACTTCTCTACTTGCTGAATTTCTGCTCTTCTCTTTCTCTCTCTCTTTTTCTTGCCATGTGGCATATGGGATCTTAGTTCCCTGACCAGGGATAGAACCCATGCCTCCTGCAGTGGAAGCATGGGCTCTTATTACCCACTGGATCACCAGGGAAGTCCCTCTGCTTTCTCTTAAACCACTCCCAAGGACTTTCCAGATTCCCCAGGAGGAAGAGATGGCTCTCCCACCACACATTCCACACTCCTGGGCTGAGAGTTCCCACTACTCAGCTGCCCAAACCAGGAACCTGGTGCTGCATAACCAGGCCACCGCCATCAGCTCATCCTCCTCCATCTCCATCTCCACGATTGGCCCTTCTCACCTGGACCTGGGCCATTTCATGAGCCTTCTCACTTGTCTCTCTGCACAAGTCCAGCCCCTCCATTCATTCTCCTCTACCTGAGAATTACTTTCCAGTAGGGGGTGCTCAATGAATAATCTGTTGACAGATGGAGTAAATGAGTGAAGGAATGAATGAAAGAAATGTAGAATCAAACACATCCCGCTTGGCTTCAAACCTTTCTGTGGCTCCCTACTGCCCTCAGAGGAAAGTCTGTGCCTTACATTTGAGATCCTCACTGATTCCCCATAGCACACTCTGGGCTTTCCCCCAAGACCTAGCCTGCTCGCCTTCCTCTATTCACCTGGAATTGTCTTTCTTCTCTGCTATGTAAGAAGGGATGTTGAAATAATCCATGATGGGAAGAGATGGTAGGAACCTGCACTAAAGAGAGAGGGGAGAGTGAGCCAACACCAACACTTCCTGGGTTAGACTAGACTCTGTCCTCAGGGCTGGGGACTACGAGCAGGGCCTTGGAGCTTCAGTTTGAGATGCCTATTAGCGTCCCCGTGGAGACATCAGGCTGGCAGTTAATAGATCTATGAGCCTGGACTCCAAAGGAGAGCTTTGGAGGCCTCCCAGATTTGAAGCCACAGGACTGGACGAGATCCACTGAGAGAAGTGGCTCAAGAAGACACCGCCAGGGCCTCTCCAGCATTGAGACTCTGGAGGGGGAGCCAGCAGGTGGATTCAGCTCATGGGCAGAGAAGTGAAGAGAACCAGGAGCAGGGTATCCTGAAGACTGAGGGAGGAAATGGCTTCTAGAAGGAGTGTGTGATCTGCCAGGTCAGATGCTGCTGAAGATGGAGGAAGACAGAGGAGGAGAGATATAGAGGGGTTTAGGGGGCAGAAGTAACAAGTCTTAACAAAAGACAGGATGATGGGAGTCAGGAGGGAGGGCCAAGGATGGTGCCTGCGGGTCTGGCTTGGGAAATGGGGGGAAGGAGGTGCCAAGTTGCACACAGGAGGTCGAGAGGAGGAGCAGTGGGGCACCACAGAAATGGAGAGGTCAGCTTTGGACAGGTTAAGTCGAGGTGCCTTTGGAATGTTGTTAGGATCTAGGCATCTGGAATGAAATCTGTGTTGGAGAGAAGATCCCTGTATGTGTGTGTCTATCTGTCTCTGTCTCTCTTCTCTGTCCTTCTCTATGTGTATCTATAGGAGAATCTGTATGCTGACCATTATGAAATCTCTATCTTCAGCCCAGATCTCTCCAGAACTCTGGCTCCCTTGGAGACCACCCTGGATGTGCCACAGGGACCTACAAGACACAGAACAACAGGCTCAGGACACAGATCAAAAAAGGACAGAGTTGGAGGCAAGATAAAGCAGGGAACGGTTGGTCAGACTGGTCCAGACAACAGTGAAGGTGGCCTGAACTAGCAAGGGCAGAGGGCAGAGGTGGAGATAAAGTGCAGAGACATTCAGGGAGTGGAGAGCACCAGAGATGGGGGCGAGGTTCCGTTGGAGGGAGGGGGGCTAGAGGAGGAAGGGAGCCGACTCTGGGTATGGGAAGTGGGGGCTGCTGTCCTGCAGTTACCTGTTAATATGACTGAGACATCCCCCCAAAAGGACAGGGGATGGGTCACAAGTGAGTCTTATGAAGGGGGAGTGGGATGCTGTTGACCACAGAGCAGTTGAGTCAGGGTACCTGCCCAAAGATGGCTCAAACCATCAGTCCCCTCTGCCAGATCCCTGCAGGGAGGCTTGAGCTGATCCACTCCCAGCCTCAGTCCCAGGTAGGACCTGCAAGAGAGTGCAAAGGGGACAGGGACAGTTGCCTAGGGCTTTGGACCTATCTGAGGGCCGGAGACCACTCATTGCCCACCAGAGTGGACTCTGAGACCCTGGGAGGGCTGTAGGCCTAGAGATGCCACGAGGGGATCATGTTCCTCCTTTGCTTTAAACCTTTCCATGGCTCTCTACTTCCTCCCAGAGCATGTCCAACCCCTCATCCTGGCTTTCAAGGTCCTAGAAGCTCCAGGCCCAGCTAGCTCCACCTTAGACAGAGAGCCCTGGCTGCCAATCTCATGGTTCCCTCAGCGGGATGACAGCTTCAACAACACCACTGCAGCCTGCAAATCACCAAACCTTTCTCCGTGCTGCCAGTTCTGCTTGGATTGCTACTTCCTGTGTAGCACCCAGGGCCTGCCTATCTGTGGAGACTCAACTCAAGGAACTCCTCCAAGGCTTTCCTGGGGGTCTTCCCTGGAAGCCCAGTGGTTAAGACTCCGAGCTTCCACTGAAGGGGGCATGGGTTTGACCCCTGATCTCTAGTCAGGGAATTAAGATCCCACATGGCATGTAGTACGGTTAAAAAAAGAGGGTGGTGGGGGGTTTCCTGACCTCACAGAGGAATCACTATGCCCCAAACAAACTAATGTCACCCTCCTGTGGCACCTTACTGAGCTAGTGTATGCCTCTGCCTTTTTCTATGACCTGCGAGAGTCTGGGGAGCTAGAACACATTGGGTTCACCCAGCGTACCCCATGGGGGTCATGGGTGCAGTGGGACATTCAAGGGTGGCTGCAAAGTTCCTCCCAGCTCTGTGGGTTCAGTCTAACTCAGTGTGTGTGGCTGGGGAGGACACAGATCATTACCCCCCAAAGTAGGGAGAGCCAGAGAGCTCTTTATTTGGTCAGTGAAGGGCGGGAACACAGAGATCCAGGAGAGGGCAAAGGGACAATCTTCACCCACAGAAAGGGGACAGAGGACTGTGCAGTGCTCCTGGGCCATCTTCCTGCTCATCCTGGCTTGGCACAAGTTAGCCTCGGGACCATCATGTGATGAACCTGAAGCTGTCTCCCCAAATTCCTGGAAAACAGACATCAGTGACACTCCTCTGGGACCTGGGGCACAGGGTGTGCAGCTGAGCACACCAGACTGTCCTGGCTCCTGTGCAGCTCTACTGTGAACTTGTGGGTGTCCTTGGACAAGTCACTTAATGGCTCTGAGCCTCAGTCTCCTTATATGTGGATAATGGGAACATCAATGGTACCTACCTCAAGGGTTGTGATGAAGCATGAAAAGTTTTAGCATAATAACTGGCCGAAAGTAAATGTGGAATAAATATTAAGTGTTATGATTATAACTATTTTATCAAGAGACCTGGGTTGTGGTCTCAGTTCTGCCCTGTTTTCCTCTCTGGACCTGCCTGAGTTTCCATCTATAAAATGGAATGTTGAAGGATTAAAAGAAATAATGGATGTGGCAGAGGCTCCTAAGATCCGTGATCGTCTTTGCCCCTCTGAGGTTCCCCTCCCTGTGGTTGCAGAGGGGTTGCCACCTTCACTCTGTCAGGTTTTTACTGGGCTCTCTGTCCAGGCAGGATCTGCTGCCACAGGGCCAGCCCATCTCCTCCCCTCTGTCCATGGGGCAGAATGAGAGGAAAGGGCTGTGGTTGCCGCAGCAGGGACTGTGGTTAGACAGAACGAAGGACTTCCTTCCGGACTGCAGGATGCTATCCTGGGAAGGAGCCAGAGATCGTGGGACTGAGGCTGCTGAGGGGAGGGGTTGCTTCCAGGGGAATGTCCAGACCAGGCAGGTTAGGCCAGAGTGGGCCAGTGGAGTGAATCAACTCAGCAGTGACCTCACTTCCAGAGACCTTGGAGGGCCCTATTGAAACCCATCTCATCCCCACTCCCCTATCCCAACCCACCACCCCCGGCTCCCAACATCAGAGAGACAACAGAAAAGAACAGAGACATAGCCAAAGGGGTATTACAAGATAGATAGCTAAAGGCAAAGGGCCACCCAAGAGACAAACATGCAGGCTGTTCCCTCCAGCCAGAACATTCTTCCCGGAGTCTGAAGTGGCTGCTCTCTCACCCTTCAAGCCTTGATCTACAGTTACCTCCTCAGATAGGACCTCCTGGCCAACCCATCCATTAATGCACCCTTTAGTGAGCCCCTGTTATGAGTCAGGCATTGTTCTGGATCTGTGAACAAGACACAGGTTGTGCCCTCTCCATACAACACAGCACTTGGCCCACTTCATCCTTCTCAAACACAGCACGGTGTTTATCTCTGACTTCTCTTTATTGTTGTTTCCCCATCAGAATGTAAGCTCCATGAGGGAGCCTCAACTATTCTTTTCACCAATTTGAACTCAGTGATTCAGAATATAAATCTGACACAACCCTCTAAAATAGGCCCTGATAAATACTTGCTGAATAAATGAATGGACACAGAGACAAGGGACAGAGACACAGAGAAACAGAACCATGTGCAGAAGTGATGCAACATTCAGAGATGCCCCCAAATGTGAAGCACACACAGGCACACGGGGGAGTGTCCTTCAAGCAGACCAATTCACTTAGGTCATTCAGCTTGGTCACCAAGCCTGGGGCTGGGGTCACTCTTGTCCTGAAACTGACCCAGTTGGTGGCCAAGGGCATGATCTATTCTGGTTTCCACACTCCCTGCGCTGGGCTCAAGTTGGCATTGTGTTTGAAGAGCCCTCTTTGAAACTCTATTCTACCCCTTTAGTTGTCTTTTGATGAACAGAACTTTTAATAGAGACGAATCTGTCAATCTCCTTTAAAAATATCTGTGGTGGTTTGAAAAGGGCAGGGATGAATAACCCCGCAGAAACCCCACGCCCAGCCCGCGGGGCCTTTCTCACTGCGGTTCATTCCCTCTGGGTCCTCGAGTCTGGAAGGCAAGGCGGACTGACCTCGTGTCCGGGCATCACCCTTCCCCACCCCTACCTCCGCCAGGCCCCGCCTATAGGCCCGCCCCTCCGAGGTCGCGCCCTCTTTGGGCCCCGCCCTTCACCGGCTCTCGGGGATGCCGGGGAGCTAGATCTCCCTTCTTCCTGCCCAGGTATTCGTAGTTAATATTCTGCCACCTGTGCTTCCACCTAGGGAGGAAAAACTGGGCCGCCAGGACGGGGCCAAATCCCACTCGCTCTGGGATTACGCCCACTGCCTTCCGTGGACAGTTGCTTCAGGCCCCGCCCTTAACCACCCAGTTCCGCTCCCTCCTCTCTCTCCCAGGCACAGTCAAGCCAGCCTATCCAACCCCTGACGGACCCTCGGGTCTGAGGATCCGCCCCTTCCACAGACCCCGCCCCCGCCGTAGGCTCCGCCCCTCCATCCGAGGCCCTCCGCCCCGCCCTCCGGGGGCCTCCGCCTCCGCCCCGCCCCGCCCCGCGCGCTCACAGGAGGCGCGGGCCCGCTCCGTAGCAGCTGGGCCAGTGCACCTGGGCCCCGTCCGCCACCCCAGTGGCCCCCGGCAGCAGTAGCAGGTTGTGCGCGGGCCAGCGCCAGGAGGTGCCCGGTGGGCGGCTGCCCTGCGGGCTCATCCAGTAGTCGCCCAGGCTTCGGCGGGTCGCGGGCGCCAGCAAGACCGGGCTCCGGCAGCCCTAGAAACATAACTCCTAGTCCAGGCAGTAAGGGGGCGTGGCCTTGGGGCGCCCGTAGGGGAGACAGGGCAGCGGTCACCCCAGGAGGCGCGGCACGCTGGGAGGAGGCGGCCGCCTCGGATCAGACGCGTCGGGGCGAGGGTCGGGATCACTCCTGGCCCATGCTGGGGAGAAGGGAGATTGGAGGCCCCTCTCAGGATCTTCCCAAGGACCTGCGCTTCTCCTCCCCCCAAGCTGCCAGACCCGGGGCCTTTATCTCGCCGGCACCCTCCTCTGGACCCCTTCACCAGGACAGAAGAAAATTCACCACCAAGTGGGCAGTCTCGGTGAATAGCATAGTGTCCAGGCCGCCTGGTCCTCTTCGGCCTCTTTTAATACCTGCTGGGACGTGGAGGGGGAGGCCTGAAAGCCCATATTCCCCTCGGGCCCCGCTGTTTTTAGCAGGAGGCCTCAGCTGCCAGAGAGGAGTGGGGCGGCACCAGGCCCTCTGGCGGGGTCTAGTCGGTGGTCTTTCTTCACCAGCCGCTTCAAGGGGCGGGGGTTGGTCACCACTGCCGGGGGATTCCCTGAGACGCTAGTCCCACAGGGTCAGGGACAGAAAGACAAGGACAGAGGCAGCAAGAGGGGCCCAGGAAAGGTCAGCTGCTGTTTGGATCAACCCTTCCTTTTATTTCAACCAGGGGCCTCCATCTTCTGCTTACACACCCCTGATGGTGTGCTCAGGAAGACGCCACACCTCAAAAGGCCTCACTGTTTCCAGGCTTCAGAGCTCCCCACCTCTGTCTCCCTGGCCCTTACAGGAGCCTTTCCCTTGCTCCAGGAAACTAAATCAGAGGCAGAAAACTCCTCAGCCAACTCTAGTTCAGAATTCTTATCTGGAAGCCAGGGATGAGTCTGTGGGTCTTCACTAAACTGTCTGCCAAGTTCAAATACACATATATTTCTGGAAGGAATCTAGAAATCTAGAAAGGGTCCCTGACACCTGTCCCACCCTCCTGTCCCCTCAAAAAGTTAAAAACCCTAACCTAAGTTTTTTTGCAGAAAGGGAAACAGATTCAGAAAGGGACAGTGAAAAGCCAGTTTGCTCTGCCTGCCCCTACAAAGGGTGAGACAACTTCCCTGTGCCCTTGTCCTGCTCAGGGCATGGGGTTCAGGGCTCATAGCCCAGGCTGGGCCCTGCTCCCCCACCCCCTGGGGAACATGTTGGCCCTGTGCCCTTTCCTACACTGCCAGTTTGGGCTGTTTCCCCCAGTGACTCACACTGGCTGCTGGGAAGAGTGGGCAGCTATTCGGAGTCCCCGGAATCCTGTACAGGCTTGTCACCACCCTCCCCCCAGTTGTGTGGCCATATTTGGGGATTTCACCTTCTCTTTTCTCTCCTTGGGGAATTTCCCTCCTTTCATCCCTTCCTCCTTTCCCTGTCTCCAACCTCTGACTCCCTGATGGCTCTTTCCCAGCAGCAAACAAACAGGCTCTAGTCTTTCCTATCTTTGAAAAAGAAGAAAGCCTTCCTTCGACCCTGGGTCCTTCTCCAGCTCCCTTTCACAGCCAAGATTCTTGCAAGAGTTGTGTGCACATGTTGTTTCTACTTCCCCACCCTGCCCCTGCAATCTGGCTCCCTCCCTCACCATTCCACGGGAACAGCTCCTCAAGGTCACCACTGACCTCCTTGTTGCTAAATCCCAGGGATGCTCATGAGTCATTATCTGACTTGACCCTTTAGCAGTGACCGACTTTGACACAAACACTCTTTCCTATTTGAAATATTTTTGGGCCTTTGTTTTTCTGAACACTGCAGTCTTGACTTATTTACTATCTTACAGGTTGCCGCCATGTGGCAAATTTCTCATCTGTTGCTCACTGCCTAACCATGGGTGTTCTTGGGCCTTGTAAGTATGTCCCAGGGATCTTGTCAGTTCCTGTGCCTTTAATGCCCACCTTTGTCAGAGACTCACTTCTCTCTCCCATACCCCTCTTCCCTTCCCCAAGACCTGTCTCCTGGCCCCCTTCTTCTGGATGTCGCACTTCACAGAAGACATGCCCCATACCTGTCCCTCCCATGTTCCCCAGCTTGGCTGTTTCCTCCGTTGCCTGAACTGGAAATCTGGGCTTGGTTCTAGATTCTTCCCTGTCTCTACATTTTCATAGTCAAGCAGTTACAAAATCCTGTCCTCTCCAGGATGTCTAAAATGCAGTTGCTTTTCTCCATCTCCTCTGCTCACACCTGGTCCAAGGCCCCATCGCCTTTTATCTGGGAGGTTGCAGCTTCCTGAATGATCTCTCTGCTGCTACTTGCCATCTCTTCCAGGGTCTGTTCTTACAGAGCAGCTACGGCCGTCTTTCCAAGACTTGAATGTTTCCCTCTTCACAGTGTCATCAGCACTATGTTCATCGTGGCACAGACCAGTCTCGGGGTTGGGGATATTTCCCACTGCCCTGTCCTTGTGTGGGTAACCGCATCTCATTTTAGTTTCAGGGTCAGTTCCTTAGGGAGGCCATTCCAGATCCCCCAACCGCCTCTGCTATTCCTTCACCTCACCGCTCTCGGCCTCTCCTCTGTGGACCCATCAAGCCATTGTTCAGTAGCCAGTCTAATGACAACCATTCTACCAACTCCTGAGCCCTTCCATTCTTGGCCCCAGGATGTCAGGATGAATATGACACAGCCTCCGCCCTTGGTGAGTCTGTAGTGTAATGGGGTAAATAGGCATTCAGCAAGGATCAGGGAAGAAGCGAGTACACAGTGGGAGGATCAGGGAAGAAGCGAGTACACAGTGGGACAAGCAGCTGCTCTGGGAAGGAACGGACAGGTAGTCAGAGGAACCTTCTTTGAGGACTGACAATTGGTGGAGATCTGAGGGGTAAAGTGAGTGAGGAGGCTATTCCAGGCAGAAGGAACAGCATGTTGAAAGGTGGAAAGAAGGTTTTGTGAACTCAGGGGTGTCCTCGTGGTTGGGCAAGTGATGTAAAGGAGCCATTGGTGAGATTTAAATAGGAGAATTACATGGCTGGGTTGTGGTCTTTATAGAATAATTCGGGGCTGGAGGAATCAAGCAGGGAAGGAAGTACAAGACCATATGACCAGTTAGAAGGAGACTTCCTTGCAGAGGCTGTGGGTTTGATCCCTGGTCAAGGAACCAAGATCCCACAGGCTGCAGAGCAACTGAGCCTCTGTGCCACAAGTAGTGAGCCCAAGTGCCACAACTAGAGAGTCTGTGCCACAAATAGTGAGCCCATGTGCCACAATGAAAGATCTCACATGACACAGTGAGGATCCCAGGGGCCACAATGAAGACCCAACTCAGTCAAATAAATCAATAAAAAGTATTAAAAAAAAAAAGAAAAAAATAGGTTGGGGGGCCGCTGGAGTAATCCAGATGAGTAGCAATTGGAGTCTGATTCAGGGCAATACAGTAGAATTAGAGAATCAACTGTGGGCACCTGGACTGGGGCCTGGGGAAATGAGAGGGAGTGAGAATGATTCCAGTGTCTTCACCCCAAGGGAGGGTGCGGAGAGGACCGTGGATCCCTGTGGGGTCCAACCCACTGATCTACCTGGTGTCAGATTGCCTGATGTCTCCCAATGGCCCTCATCCATGCTTTTTCCTAGAGGAGCAAGTGGAGTGTCAAGAGGTAGATGGCTGCTAAGAAGGCCTAGGAGAAGGAGGCAGATGGGCGGAGGAAAAGGAAGTTGGGTCAGGGTTCGGATGTGATGAGGTTTCAAGGAAAGTGGCATCTGGGGTTTCTTCAGAGTCGGGAAATTCCACTGTCTCTGGATTCACCTCCCCCATTCCTTCTTTAATTAATCAATTAATTTTTACTTTTGGTTGCTCTGGGTCTTTGTTGCTGCATGTGGGTTTTCTCTAGTTGCGGTACGTGGGCTTCTCATTGTGGTGGCTTGTCTTGTGGAGCACAGGCTTTAGGGTGTGTGGGCTTCAGTAGTTGTGTTCAGGCTTAGTTGCTCCATGGCATGTGGGATCGTCCCAGACCAGGGATTGAACCCGTGTCCTCTGCACTGGCAGGTGGATTCTTATCCACTGTCCCGCCAAGGAAATACCTGCCCTCCACTCCCCGCCGCCAGTTCTGAGGTGCTCAAACTCAGGGCCAGTCCTTAGGAATCCTGGAAGCCTTTTAGGGGCTGTGAATCTATATCTGAAAAGCCACAATGCCCTGACAGGTCCCCAGGATTCTAGAGAGTCACTAACATCAGTGTGCACTTCCCATAAACTGGCCTAATGCCCGTCACCTGCATGATCCCCTGCAGTCCTCACATTAACCCTTGAAGGCATGTAGCTTTCTATCCCCATTGTACATACTAGTCTTCCAGGGTTAAGGGACTTGCTCAAATTTAAACAGCTAAAACCATGCACAAAGAGGATTTGAACCAAGGTTTGACTGACATCAGAGTCTGTGCTTTTAACTCCTGTGCTATATTAAGCCTGTCGACCCCTTGGTTGATTGGCTCAGTAAAGGGAGGAGGCTTTGTGGGGGATTTGCTTGTGGTTGGGGTGGCTGCCCCCCTCTCATATCAAGCAATGAGAAAGGGTAGTGCTGACGTCAATTGTTGCCATGGCGATACAGCAACCCTTTCCCTGCCATCTCCATGGTAACCTGAGGGGGGGGTCCATCTGTACTTCGCCCCCTCCTTCTAAAAGAGGGTCCCTTAGGGAGGGGCTGGCTAATAAGGTGTTTGAGAGAGAAGTCGGGGAAAGCAGGGATTTGAGTATCCTTCTTTGACTGGGCCCCTCCCCATTCCTCAGGCATAAAATGAGGCTGGGATGTGGGGGTCCTGCTTTGGGGTCTGCATGCATGCTAAGTTACTTCAGTCATGTCTAACTCTTTGCAACCCCATGGAATGTAGCCCACCAGGATCCTCTGTCCATTGGGATTCTCCAGGCAAGAATACTGAAGTGTGTTGCCATTCCTTTCTTCAGGCGATCTTCCAGACCCAGGGATTGAACTCACGTCTCTTACGTCTCCTGCATTGGCAGATGGGTTCTTTACTACTAGCGACACCTGGGTAGCTTTGGGTCTGGGGACAGCTTTATCCTCTAGAGTGAGGAAGGCAGTTCTGCTTTTCCTACCTGGGGACTCCCCTGAAAATGCCCCCTGCTCCCAAGTTCCTTAGCTCCTGAGCAGGACTGATAGGAACCTGACAAAGGGAGGCAAGAGAGATTCCAGATACCCAGCCCTTGGGGACATGGCTAGCTGGCTCTCTGCTGCCCCTTGAAGCCAAAGGCAGTGTCCTCTTTTGCTCAGTGCTAGCTGTGCCTGAGATTCCTGCCTGGTGCATGACTTTACTGAAACCTTCCACCAGATGTTATTAGCCCTGTTTTACAGATTTGGAAAGAGACTCAGAGAGGCTAAGTAATTAGCCCAAGGTTGCACAGCTAGTAAATGACAATCAGGACTCAAATCTAGGACTAGAGTTTAGGCCAGTGGTTTTTCCTGGGGGAAAAAGGAAGAAGCAACAGAGAACATGATGGAAAAGGAAAAGAAAAATAGTTAAGTGACCCCGGTTGGAGCCTGGCACTCTACCTGTCACCTACAGAACAAGTTCAAACACAAGGTCTCCCTCATCCAGCTTCTCTTCTGTTAACTCATCCCTGGGTCCCTTGAATTCTGAGCTCTCCAAGGGGAAGGGACCTGTCACCACCTGGTGTGGCCCAGGTAGGTGTTAGTGAAAGTTGGTTGAACTGAATTCCTTAAACTTCCCTGCCTCCAGGCCTTTGCCCACGGTATTCCTTCCACCTGGAATGCCCTTTCCTCTTGCTCCTGGCCATTCTGGAGCTATCTAGCTCCAGAGTCTGGCCTATTGGCAAGGTGTTTGTCTGTATTTTTTGTTATCCCTCACTAACCAAACAAATGAAAGTGGCAGTAAGTTTTTGATTTCCCCTCTTCTTTTTTGGCCACGTCTCACAGCTTGTGAGATCTCAGTTCCCTGACCAGGGATTGAACCGGGGCCATGAGAATGAAATGCCGTTATCCTAACCACTAAGGAAACTCCCAGGCAGTAAGTTTTTTTTTTTTGAAGGAAAGGAGGGTTCCAGAAGCCTAGAGAAAGGAAATGAGGGAGATAAGAGAGAAAGGAAGAATGGGAAGAATTCTGCCTCTGTGGGCTGGGAAGGTCCATAGAGATCAGCTGAGGCTTTTATTTTTTTTAAGCCAGTGAGGAAATGGGTCCAGAAGGAAGGGACCTGCCTCCCATCAGGTCATTGCCAGGCCATGTGAATTTCATGAGAGTTAAGGGTCATGTTTGTCAGTTTCATGGCTGACCTCCCGCACAGGCCTGGCTAGTAGACCTGTATTGACTGAGACAGGCACAAAACCTGAAAGAGAACCCAGTGGCCTGACTCCTGGTCACACTTTCCAAGGCTCCTCATTGCCATGGAGCTGTATTGTTCCCTGGCCCCTATCAAACTCTCTATCCATTGTTTTTCAGGCTTCTTTTCCTCCCAGGGGTACTTGATCATTGCATAAGCAGTCTCTGCTCCTGCAATGCTTTTTTCTCCATCATTACCCGTTATTTTCTAGTCTAGCGATGCTGTCAATCACCTGACTGTGCTTGCACCTCAAGGATAGGTTTACCTGTGGCTCAGCCTGGTCAACTGTAGTCTTCCATCTCTCTGACAGTGGTAACTGGCCCAAAGAATATGCTTGTGATTTGGGCCAAACACGGGCCAATCACTGCCCTTCCCAGGAATAGATACATCATGTTGGGGGAAGCAGCTCTCCCCTCCTGGGATTTATTTTTAGGTGGTGGTGGGCTGTGTTGTGTGGTATTTGGGATCTTCATTCCCCACTCAGGTATTGAACTTGTGCCCCCTGCAGTGGAAGTGCAGAGCCCTAACCACTGGACTGCCAGGGAATGCTGACTTCCCAGGACTTCGAAGCTGAGGCAGCCATGTTCCCTGCCCAGAGGAGATAATCAGGGATGTATGTGCGTGCATGCCTGCTCAGTCGCTTCAGTTGTGTCCAACTCTTCGCAACCCTGTGGACTGTAGCCTGCCAGGCTCCTCTGTCCATGGGATTCTCCAGGCAAGTAGGTTGCCATGTCCTCCTCCAGGGGATCTTCCTGACCCAGGATCCAACCTGCATCTCCTGCATTGGCAGGCGGGTTCTTTACCACAAGCACCACCTGGGAAACCCCGCGTTGAGTCAAGTGTCCTTAAATCTCAGGGGACAGGAGACTGAGCCTGACCTTTGGGTTACGTTTTTTTTTTCTGATATTAAAATAATACAGGGTTCATTAAAGCAAAATTAGAAGGTGGGAAATACTCATTCAGCCTCCAGGCAGCCCTCCTGTCATGGGCTCCTCCTAGGGATGCATTTTGCTGCCTGAAGTCTGAGGCCACTGAGGAGTGCACTAGCATCACCAGCCACCTGGGGGGCCCCAGCCAAGGGCCCAAGTGGCTTAAGACTCAGTTCCCTCACCTGTAAAATAGGAATAAGAAATCAGTTTTTCAAACGACTTCTTCCCCAGTCTCTCTCTGACCCCACCAGTCCTTAGGAGAAACCAGGGGTCGAGATGGTGGGGCAGCCCCTAATCCCTCCAACAAAGCCAGAGAGACTCAGGGTCACAAAACAGAAGGCAGCAAAACCAAACTCCATCTTTGGAGAATTAAATGGGCCCGGGGTAGGTGGCCATTCTCTTTATTCTGAGTTGTCTGTCCATCTCCTCCAGTCTCAAGCTTTTCTGGGCCCCCAGAGTCCAGAACAGTAATGCTGATTTTCCTGGAGAGACAAAGGGGAGTGTCGGGGAGAAGGATGAGGGCAGCGCCCAAGCAGAAGCACGGCCCTGGAGGGCGTCGTGACCAGTGAAAAAAAAAGGGGAGGGTTTGGTGCCCAGCCAGAAGCAAGCCGACCCGGAGGGAAGGGCGGGCCCCTGGGGCTGGGCCCAAGGGAGGAAGCAGCAGAGGGAAAGGTGATATTGGATGGGGCGGAGCAGCCGGCGGGCCCGAGCCGACGGGATAAGAGAGACACGGCCAGCCGGAGTGGAAAGAACAGTTTATGCTGTGATTTATTAAAATGTGCATCATTCTTTTATTTTAAAATGTGCATCATTGTCTCGTGCTCGGCGCGCGCGCGACCTCAGCGTGGTGGCCCGCAGCGGGCCCCGTCCCCGCCCGGCTCCCGCGGAGCCGCCGTGCGCAGGCGCACTCAGGTGGCGCGGGCCCGGGGGCTCCCGCCCATGGCCAGGTAGACGTCGATGGGCATGTGCAGCAGCGTCAGGCAGTGGCAGCCGGGGCAGCGTCGAAGCGGCCTGCGGAAAGCGGGGTGCGACAGGGGGCGCTGAGGCGGCGGCCGGTCCCATCCTGTAGGGGGCGCATCAGTCCTAGAGGTTCGGCCGTGGGTGCGGGTTGGTCTGGGGACCGAAAACCGGCAGGGGAGGGGCCGCGGGCAGGGGCGCTGGCCTCACCTGACCGGGTTGTGCTCCGTAGCTACGGGCTCCGGGCTGTCCTGGGACTCGGGGGCGGCGGCAAGGCCAGGGGAGTCTCCGGCCTCAATGGGGAATCTCCGACCCTGCGGGGGCTCCTGGGCACTCATGTCCAGGCCCCGGGGCGCTCTGCGCGGGGAGTGGCGGTCAGGCCGCTCCCGGGCCGCCGGGCACCCCCTCCCCGCGCCCGCCCCCCGGGCCGTTGCTCACCTGCCGGAGGCCGAGGCCAGTCCCAGGCTGGAAGCAGCTGCCCGA
Organism: Bos grunniens; assembly: GCF_055505025.1. Taxonomy (NCBI): domain Eukaryota; kingdom Metazoa; phylum Chordata; class Mammalia; order Artiodactyla; family Bovidae; genus Bos; species Bos grunniens. The sequence goes on from NC_141166.1 coordinate 15,589,261, forward strand.
GCCCTGGCCGCGGGAGGACGCTCCGGTCCAGGCGGAGCCGGGCAGGTGTCTGCGGCGCGTCCCGGCCCGGGCGTCGAGGGGGAGGGCTGCATTGTGACCCGGGCCGCGGCGCGCTGACCTCACAGAACCCGTTCCTCCACCCGGGAGAACCCCGCGCCGCCCGGGCACTTAGCGCGGCGGCGAGCCGGGAGCTGGAGGGCTCTGGCCATGGGTGGCGCAGACCCCCTGCTGCCCGATGGGGGCGTCCACGGAACAGAGCCTGGCATCCCGGGCCGAGCGCAGACATCGCAGCAACCCCTACAGGCGGGGCTACGACTCACTGCCTGGCGCGGGGGCGGGGCACGGAGGTGACTTAACCCGTGCTGGGTTTTGCGGTGGTAGTGGTGGTGTTGGTGAGGGCAGATAGGGGCATTGCCCATTTTGGCCCAGGGTCACACAGCATTTACATCACAATTGGGCCAGAGTTTTAAAATGTCTGACCCTCTCCCTTCCCATCACCCGCGGCTCCTGTGTCCAGACGGAGAATGTTGTAGCGCTGGGGGCGGCTGCGGATGAAGTCCTTGGGGGGAAAAGAAGCGGGCCGAGGGCGATGGTGGAGTAGCGCTGCCTCGCAGAGGCAGCATGAGCTGAGAGGGTGATAGGAAGGAAGGAGGTGCTAGACAGCATGGAGGACTTTCTGCTCTCCAATGGGTACCAGCTGGGCAAGACCATTGGGGAAGGGACCTACTCAAAAGTCAAAGAAGCAGTTTCCAAAAAACACCAAAGAAAAGTGGCAATTAAAATTATAGACAAGATGGGAGGGCCAGAAGGTGAGCTGGGGCCCCTTTGGAGGAAGGGAGGGCTGGCTGAGGTGGGTGGGTGCTTCCTCCAGTCAGAAGGAGCAATTCCCTCCTCCCCTTTAGTCTTAAAGAAAGCAAGAGAGGCTCTGGCTCTGGAGTCAGTCAGTGGGGAACAGAGAAAGTCCAGGAAAATCACACCTTCTCAAACTCCAAAATGAATGTGGCAGGCGGTGAAGGACCCTCAGAAGCAGAGTCAGAGCCTACTAGGCCTTTCTTATTCTAGGAGGTCAACTGATTGGCCAGGCCATGGCCAGGGGTAGCAGAGGGCAGGAGCTGGTGCAAGGGAGAGAGATGGGGAAAAGACAGGGCTCATGGAAAGAACTGTGGGTCAGGGGGCACAGGTGAGAGGGTCTAGCTTACCATGCTGTGGGCAAATCAGGCCTCATAACTGAGTTTAGTAGATTTGTTTAAAAGTTCCCAAAGCACTTTGCTATCCATGGTCTCACAGGCTGCTCACAACAGTCCCTGAGGCTGACGGACTAGTTCCCTTGAATAATATATTAACTACAAAGACAGAAGTGAACACTCTGCAGTGTCCAGGCGGCTGGACACTGAAGGCTGTTAAAGGGAACCAAGGCCCACAACCCAGACGTGGTGGGCAGACAGAAGTTGGAAGACAGGAGACAGAGGGAGGAGTTAGGCTCTTCTGGACTTGATTCTCCATCTCTTTTGTTTCCTTAGAGTTTATCCAGAGATTCCTGCCTCGGGAGCTCCAGATCGTCCGTACTCTGGACCACAAGAACATCATCCAAGTGTATGAGATGCTGGAGTCTGCCGACGGGAAAATCTACCTGGTGATGGAGCTGGCTGAAGGAGGGGATGTCTTTGACTGTGTGCTGAATGGGGGGCCACTGCCCGAGAGCCGGGCCAAGGCCCTCTTCCGTCAGATGGTCGAGGCCATCCGCTACTGCCATGGCTGTGGCGTGGCCCACCGGGACCTCAAGTGTGAGAACGCCTTGTTGCAGGGCTTCAACCTGAAGCTGACAGACTTTGGCTTTGCCAAGGTGTTGCCCAAATCGCGCCGGGAGCTGAGCCAGACCTTCTGCGGCAGCACTGCCTATGCCGCCCCCGAAGTGCTGCAGGGTATCCCGCACGACAGCAGGAAGGGTGACATCTGGAGCATGGGCGTGGTCCTGCACGTCATGCTCTGTGCCAGCCTGCCTTTTGACGACACAGACATCCCCAAGATGCTGTGGCAGCAGCAGAAGGGGGTGTCCTTCCCCACTCATCTGGGCATCTCGGCTGAATGCCAGGACTTGCTCAAGCGGCTCCTGGAACCAGACATGATTCTCCGGCCTTCAATTGAAGAAGTCAGTTGGCATCCATGGCTAGCAAGCACTTCGTAAAAGCAATGGCAAGTCCTCCCCAATAAAGTAGGGGGAGAAAGCAAACCCAAAAACCCGCTTCTAAAATGGTGATATATATATTTTACACTTTAAGTTTACTTATCCTAAACTTACCTACACCCTCCCCAGCCTTACTTCTCTTTCCCTTTAAAGATCTTCATGGAACCAGAGGGCCTCATTCAGACGTCCCTTTTATTATGGCTGACAAGTGATTTTCATACAGGTGTTTAACTAAAGTTACTTAAAATAGACCCCAGAATCATACACATATAGGGGGAGGAGAGAAAAATGACCAAGAACAGTTGGAACCACTGTTGTTGCATCTTCCTTTCCAAATAAAAGCAGAAGCGTTGGGAATGCAGAAACGGCCTCTTGACTTCTTGTCTTGGTGAGAGGCCTTCTGGGGTCCCTGTCCCTTCCTCACCCCAAAGGCCAAGGTGAGTCTGGGATGAAGACAAGGGACTTCCTTGGAACGCAGGCTACCACCTCCCATCCTGACCCCTCCCCTGGGCTCCACCCTGCACACTGCCTTGCCCTGGCTCTGGGGCAGCTGCTGTAGGGGACAAGAACAGAGCCCCAGACACCTTCCAGCTTCTGTTGAATCTCTTTAATAGCTGTTAACGGCAAGTCTGGAAAAGGTTCAGGACAAAGTTCTTTTTTCTTTCTTTTTTAATTACAAAACTAACAGCTGTTAGAGTCTTTTTTTTTTTTTTTTCTTTTTTTCTTATCCCAGCTACAAAATACTCTGGGGAGATACATTATAATTTAAAATATATAATATTGCACAAACAACCAAAAGGTTAATTAAACTAAAGAAATAATTACAAAGAGAAAAACCCCATCCCATGAAAAAGAGAAAAAAAGATTCAGCATTCTCTCCATCCCACCCCCTCATTGAAGGTTTGAAGTGGAAGTGACCACCACTCTCTTGGCGTCCCTGACCACGATCCCTTTAAATCATTGGTGAACACACCAGATTATGTACAAGAATCACCAGAGCAGCATCATGAAGCACCAGGGTCTCCAGGGATTCCTGCAGCCCCTCGTCCCCCCAAGAGAGGTGCAGCTTTACCAGCGTGGAGGGTGAGAGCCACCAAGACTGGATCTGCCTTCAGGAGGATGAGCTTTTGCAGAAGCCTGTCGAGAATCTCGAGCAGCTCACCCCCAGCGTATCCCTCCAAGAGGCAGAAGGGTTGAGGCGGAGAAGTCGGGCTTACCAGAGTTGTAAGTACTCGGCTTTGATCACTGCTCTGTACCGCTGGTACCTGGCTTGTGTCCTAAGCTACGGGGGAGTCAAAGTTGGTGGCTGGCTGGCCAAGGTATCCCGCCAGGCAACACACAGAAGGGCCTGAAGTGGCCCCCTCCCTTCTTGGGGAAGGGAAGAAGGGCAAGAGCAGACTCTTGCAGGTGGCACAGCTGGGCTAAGGACTCAGGTGCATCCGACATGAAGACGGCTTGGGAAAGGTGCTAGGGACATACCAGCCTGGACTGGGGGAAAGGAGGGAGTTTGGTCTCTAGATTCTGAACCACAAGGAGCCCTTCCAGGAATGGAAAATGACTGGGAGGGACAGATTCCTAAGGGAGGCAGATTTCCCAGAAATGAATGCCTCTTACCCGCTGGGATAGGAACCAAAGTGTGTCTGCCATCCCTGTCAAGCCAAAGGCAGGTGGCACGGCCTTCCTTGCCGGCTCATGGGTGACAGAGTGTTGTTTTGGCGTCCTCCATGAGACCGGCGGTTTAGCCTCTGTCTACACAGGCACATGGGCGAGGGCTGTCCCTTGGGACTCCTCAGCAAGAGTCCCCAGGAACAGCGGGTATTCAGCAGAGAAATGTAGGCTCTTCCAGTGGGGGGTGGGGTGGGTGGGGGAAGTTTCCTCCCCCTCATGTCATCCTACGGTTGGCACAAGTCAGAGTTCCTGGTTTGGATTTAGCGAGGCCCTTCCCAGACATGAGCAGAGGCCTGAAGGGCCAACAAGGAACAACCCAGAATCTGCCGAGAGCTCTGGCTGACAGAGGCCACTGGGGGACATTCTTAGTCAGTGTCTTCCGGGGCCGGGCTGAGACGGGCGAGGGAAGTGGGAAGTGCTGTGGGTGGGGGAGCTGCTTGCTCTGGCTCCCCTCAATCCCAGTCCTCCCACTCTACGTCTTCCAGCTGCAAAGGGGGGACAATGGAGATAATGGAGAGCACGAACACATATTTACTCCTCTGAGTCAAGTCCAGACCCAAGCTCCCCAGCTGCCCCATTTCAGAATAGCCCTCCCTGCAACCCCAAGCCCCACTCTCCCGGGCTGGACCCTCCCTCCTATGAAAATGAAACACTAGCCTCAAGGAATGTCTGGGGAGCCCTCTGCCTAAGGGGTGGGTCTGATGGTTCTAGACTCAAAGGAAATGCTTCTACCAGCCAACTCTGGACACAAGGGGACGCCCTGCCTGCAAGAACCCAGTCAGTCAGTCCCTTAAGGAGAACTTGTCTCCTGCTGAGCAGAGAAAAACATGGCTCCAAGAGGCAGCGACCTTGAAAGTGGCACTCTGATCAGAAGCCAGTGCAGCACAGGACTAGAGGGACTCACTGGGCCTTCACTGGGGGCTCCAGCACCCTAATCCCCTGCTGAAGTCTCCCAGGGAACTCTCTTGGCCTGTTGTCAGTGGATCCCCTGGTATAATGAGTTACAGAATGACTGTTCAGGTATGTTTTATGTCAGGTTTTAAAAAGGGCTACAAAGACACCAAAGCCGTGAAAGCCCCATGGCATGAGAGGGCACCATGAGCCTTCTTTCCTCTGGGTATAGTGAGGCCACAGGTGTAAAATACTCACGTAGGTCACTGTGGCCCCCAGCCCTCAGTCTCCCAATATGAAAAACAAGGCCCTTCCCATCTCTCTAATCTGTTCCCTCTTTATCGCAGGTTCCCTGAGCTATGTGATGGAAGGAATCATGGGGTTGTTGTGTGACAGTTCTTGATATAGCACTTATGTGAATCAGAGGTGTGGGCTGGAGCCTCAGTCCTGTCCCTTACTAGCTGTGAGAGCTTTTTGCCCAGCCTCTCCTTCATGTCATTTCTCATTTGGAGAGGTAGTGAGGAATAAGAGTAATAGGGCTCTGAGCTCCATTTTGCGGTGGTTTTAGGACACCTGTCAGTGCTCCCACGTCCCAGGCTCTGTGCTAACGGGTGCACATGCATCACCACCGCCACGCGTGAGCTGGTAACGACCAGTGCCGCGTTTAGATGGTGCAGCAGAGGCTCAGGTCTAGCGATCACACTGTCTGTTGCCTCCAAGGCCAGGGTCTTAAGGTCCCACACCTGGTGACCCTGAGTCACAAGATCTGGGGCAGGGTCCGGCACCTGGGTTTTTTTGGTGGTTCCTCAGGTGATGCTGATAGGACTAATGTCAAGAACTTCCCCTATCCGCCACCCTGGAACTCAGGGGAAGCAGAGCCTGAGCCTGCTGATGACTGCTCAGGGCCTGAGCGGGAGGCCTTGGCTCCCTTCCCACAGCCGGCCACCTCAGATGGGAAGGGATCCACCGTGAGGGGCCAGTAGGGCTTGGTGGGGAGAGTCTTCAGACCTGGGATCACTGGGCTTGCTTCCCTGTGGCCCACCATCAGCAGGCCCACTCACCTCACCGGAGGCATCCACTTTGGAAAGTGCCATCTGCACTTCTTCTTCAGTCATGTCCAAGTCAAAGTCCTTCTCCCAGTCCTCACTGATGTCTGTGCTCGAGCCTAGAACCATGATCCACAGTGTGAAAGATGGGAAGGGCACGTGGTGCGGCTGGAGCTGGGCTGATGGAGCCCTTCAGAAGGGCCTGACAAATACACACCAAAGGGCTTACATGCTGCTATCTCTGCCTCAGTGATCCCACTTTTAGGAATCTATTTTAAGGAAGAACCCTGGATTCAGTAAAAAAATTTAACCAAGAGAATGTTCACTATAGTGCTGTAACACTGATAAAAACTTAAAAAACCACCTAAAAGTCCTCTGCTAGGGAATTATAAAAATAAAGGGTATAGTCCTATGACGGAATGTTATGTGGCTTTTAAAGGTTAGGCTACAGAACATTTGTATGCATGGCAAAATAATCTTACACTATTAAGTGAGATCCAACCAGTCCATTCTGAAGGAGATCAGCCCTGGGATTTCTTTGGAAGGAATGATGCTAAAGCTGAAACTCCAGTACTTTGGCCACCTCATGCGAAGAGTTGACTCATTGGAAAAGACTCTGATGCTGGGAGGGATTGGGGGCAGGAGGAGAAGGGGATGACAGAGGATGAGATGGTTGGATGGCATCACTGACTCGATGGACATGAGTCTCAGTGAACTCCGGGAGTTGGTGATGGACAGGGAGGCCTAGCGTGCTGCGATTCATGGGGTTGCAAAGAGTCGGACACGACTGAGCATCTGATCTGATCTGATCTGATTAAGTGAGAAAAAGTAAGTTACTGAGTAGTGGAGAAATATTTTGGTCCAGAAACTCCTTGGGAGCCATGGAAATCTCTCAGAAGAAATAAACAATGAACCTCTTCTGCCTCAGTCACTCCATTCTACCTACACTGATCCTGCTGCTACTGAATCATATCAGGCACATTCCCACCTAAGGCCTTTGCAAGGACTGTTCCCTGTACCTGGAACTCTTCTTCAGATACCCACAGGCCAACCTGCTCACTTCCTTCACACCTTTGCTCATATCTGACCATCTAAATGTGACCTGCCCCGATCATCCTATTTTCAATTGCAACCCTGTCCCCCTCACTCTGCTCTGGATGGTCTTTTCCACTGTATTTATCACTTGCTAGTGTATTACATAATCAGGTTCCCCGTGCTTGTTGTCTAATAATAGAGAAACTAGAACGTGAGCTCCTGGAGGACAGGGATCTTCTATTTTCTTATGTATTCCAAGTGACAAGAACAAATAGTTTGTACTAAATAAACATCCATGGACTCTTTCTCTAAATCAGGGGTTGGCAAACTATGGCCTGTGGACCAAATCCAGCCTACCATCTGCTTTTGGAAATAAAATTTTGGAACATAGCCATGGCCATTTGTTGACATATTGCCTATGATTGCTTTTATGTTGAAAAGACAGAGTTGTGAAGCTGGGACAGAAACTGTATGTCCCCTGAAGCCTAAATATTTGTGACCTTGCTCTGTACAGAAAACACTTGCTCTGCCCTGTTCTAGGTGATTCTGATGCCTGCTAAGGTTTGACAGCCACTGCTCCAAACATTCGTATTTGGGTATGCCTTCTTACAGACAATATAAAAAAAGTACATGTGAAAGTTATTACTGAGAAGAAAATGACAAAAATAGTTCCTGTAAAAAAAATACATGCAGTATGGTTTCATTTAAAAAAATATGCTCACAGATGCATGCACACACACAGAAAGGACGAGCAAAATACCCATAAGAATCCAACGATCGTTATTGCTAGGTGATGAGGTCATGGGGTAATGTTTCTTTTTTTCTAAAATCATATATTACTTTGTAATCATTTTTTTTTTTAAGCATCTTTAAAAAAAGCAAGCTCTGATCCCCCAAGGGCACCACCTGTAAATACCTTGTTTCTTCTTGTCTAGCTTGCTCCTTCACACGTACCCAGGCTCTGAGACCTCCCCAAGCCTGGGCCCCACAGTCCTTATTAGGGTTCTTGCACTGTTCTCTCTAGTCACCCATCTAGCCATGTGGTAGTGTCTCTGGCCTTCTCTGGTGGCTCAGATGGTAAACAATCTGCCTACAATGCAGGAGACCTAGGTTCGATCCCTGGGTTGAGAAGATCCCCTGGAAAAGGGAATGGCAACCCACTCCAGTATTCTTGCCTTAAAGAATACCCATGGACAGAGGAGCCTGGCGGGCTGCAGTCCATGGGGTTGCAAAGAGTCGGACACGACTGAGTGACTAAGCACATAGCACATAGCACATGGTATCTCTGGAGTCAAGCAAACCTGGGTGGAACCCTCTTTTTTCTACTGTGTAGTCCTGGGCAAATTATTCTGGGCTTCAGTTTATTTATACTGATAAAATAAGAATAAAACCATTCTCTTTGCAGAGAACCACCGGAGGAGCTTATTAGAAAGCAGATTCCTCCCTGTCCATTCCCCTCATTCAGATTTAGCAGGTGTAGGTGGTGGCCCAGAAATCTGGATGATTCTGTATAGATCTTGGCCTGCAGTATGAGATACAGCAGTGTGACAAATAGCAGCATCATGTAAAGTGCCTGTAACATACATCAGTTCAGTCACTCAGTCGTGTCCGACTCTTTGAGACCCCATGGACTGCAGCACGCCAGTCCTCCCTGTCCGTCACCAACTCTTGTTTACTCAAACTCATGTCCACTGAGTCGGTTGTAACATACATACACAGTGGATATTCAACAAATGGACCTGTTAAAGGCTGGTCCTACAGTTAAGTAATTTTGCACATGGTCCCTCAGCCAGTCAGGATCAGATCTCAAACAAAGACCCAGATCTTCTGACTCCACGTTTAAGGTTCCTTGTGCTGTCAGGACACTCTGGTGGCTCATGCCTGGTTCTCTGTCAGTGCAGGCTTCCTGTGGGTTAGAAGCCAGACTCCCAGCTGATTTCTCCCTTCAGAGCTGTGGCTGTGGTCATGACAGCTCTTCCTAACCTCAGGTTTCCCTCCAGGGATTTGAAACTCTCTTCAGGGCTTAATGCTAGGGCAAACCCGTTGGGTAGAAGAGAGTCTCAGGTAACATTTTTGGAGCACTTTATACTTATCTCAGAGGGTGGATGTAAACAGTCCCAGTTTACAGATGAGGAGACAAAGGCTTCGAGTGGCAGAGAGGTGAATCTGGGCTTTCTCTGCCACCTGCCTTCTCCCACCATCCTGTCCTGTCACACAACAAGAGTACTAGTAAGATCGCCATTACTCTGGGCACATGGCAGAGAACTGATCTATGCAACAATTTAAGACATCTCCATGGAGTGTTACTGTTTTCTTTTGTTTGTAAGGAATGGGGAGTTTTCGAGTGATTACTAACATCATAGTGCTGTCACTCACAGCTCATTTTATTCTGTTTAATTGGATCTTTGCTTCTCCAAAGAAGAAATGGAGGCCAAAATCCCTCCCAGGTGGTCAGTCAGTGGTGAAGCGGGGCCATAAGCCCAAGGCTCTTTCCAGTCCTCAGTCCACAGGGCCCGCTCCAATCTCCCCTCCCTGCTCCCTGCTGAGGGCGCCTGAGCAGGCTAAGTCTAGTCTCCTCAATCAAATGGACCTCGGCACAAAATGCAGGTGGGAAGCAGCTCTGCAATGACAGGCATCACCCTGGGACCTCAGGAGTCCCTTTGGCTTGGCCACCCCAGAGACTGCTGTACCCAGAGACCAAGCCTCGCTCATGTCATCTTTGGATGTGGACACAAGAAGGAAAAGGAGTCACTGCCTCCAGGACAAAAAATCTATTAAGATGTTACTCTCTACTCTGTTCCCACTGTCCCCTCTCAGTCCAAGACCCCAGCTTTGCCCCACTAAGTGTGTGAGACGCACTGGACCAAATGGTTACAAGCTTCCGCCACATCTTCTCCACAATCTCATTTCTTCCAGCCTCTACCCATCACATTCTCCAGGAGCCCGTTTCCAAATGGAACCAGTAATTCTTAAACCTTCCAACTGTGTCACTGTTGTCCCCACCCTTACCCAGCTTAGACTCTATGAACCGCCATTCTGATCACTTCTGCATACACTCGACTTTTGTCCTTTTGAGTTCACCTGGATAAACTTCAACCCTGATTCAGTCCAACTCCCCACCTGCTCTGTGCCTGCACCTGAGTGACTGAATGTGGCAGGACAAAAGTACAACAGCGGTGACTGGTCTCTCTCAAAATTCATAACCATCATCTCAGAAGCACCCTTCGTACCATCCACCCAGCAACCCCACAGCACCTGCTGAGCCCACCACCTACTCTGCACTCTCCTAAAGGCTATTTCACATTTCTCTAAATACCTACTGGGTGGGTGATTTATCTTAGTTTCCTACCAGTAAAAAAGAAAAAGAAAAAAGGAAAATCTCACAGCTCTCATAGGATTTTTGGTGAGGACTGAGTGATATGCATATCAAGTGCTCAGCACAGAGCTATATACACAGGAAGTGTCCAGAGACTGGTTGGTACCTTTTACTATCTTGATCATCTCCCCAGAGCAGGGCTCTACCCCAATTTCTTCCCTGACTGAGGCTCTATCATGGAACAATGAGTCTCAACTTATAGAGAAAATGGAGGCTTACAGAAGATCAGTAACATTTCTGAAGTCACATGGCTTATGAGCAAAGTTGGGATTTGAACCCAGAACTGTCTGAACCCCAGAGGCTGAGCCCTTAGCTTAGCCTCTACATGTAAAGCTCCTAGTACAGGTTGGGCATGTAACACAAGCAGCACGACCTGCTGCTTTGTGGCACCATGTCCAACTTTCTGAATTTGGTTTAGGATCTCAAGTTGTATTTCTGAGCCAACCCCACCTCCCTTCTTATTCCTCCCTCACCTGGGAACAATACAGAAAAGTGGGCTTTGGTTACCCCCTTCAACATGCCCCATGCCCTCTGCTTTTTGGACTCTGTAGGACCCTGCAGCCTGGACTACAGCTCCCCCACCCGCACCTACCCCAAACTCTCCAACCCGCCTATACAATGCCTGTCTCCTCGCTGAAACACCTGCTCATGCCCAGCGGTTCCTTCTTTCTCTGAACTCCTCCGGTACCAAGCCTGCCCCGTACTGCTTCTTGCTTCATCATAAAAGACCATAGCCTTTGCCCCTCCCTCCTCAGTGTCTCATAAAGAGTAGGTAGGAGCTCAATGGATGACCTCACTGACTCAGAGTCAGAAGGAAAGCACTGTGTTGGAAACTAGACATCTCGCAGTTTCCATCAGGGAGCAGAGCAGGGCAGGGTGTGAGGGGCCCATTTCCATCCACAGCAGCAAGCCAGTCTCTCACTGCCAGCAGGCCAGTGTGCACCTGCTGGGCAAGCTGGGTGACTGGCTGGTGCTGAGTGTGGGCAGACAGGATGCCTGTGGGTGAGGAGCTGAGGGGAGGTCTTGCTGACAATCGGCTGCCTCTGCAGAGGTACTCTGGATGTAACAAAACAAGCTGACACCAGCGATACCACTGTTCTTTAACTGCAGGAGTTAGAGAGGTTCCTCCCCGACACAAAGTCAAAGTATCTCCTGTCTCAAATTTCACTAAGCAGACAAGAGACTAAAGCTCTGTTACTTAAGCTAGGTCACTGCAAGTTCATGAGTATTCACTTTATTCTTCTTTAAACTGTACACATAAGCTTTGTTCATGTATTTTATAATAATAATTAAAGAAGGCCTGGGGAAGCTAAATGACTTTGCTGAGGTCATCCAGGGGAGAAGACCCTTGGCAGCAATCAGTGTCATAGGAGGTCCCACCCCGAAACTGAACTGTCCAAAAGGACAGGAACTGGCACCCTGTGGTAGCTAAGGGCATGGGTTTCAGGTCAGACAGACCTAGGTCTGAATCTGGGCTTGCTACTCTCTGGCTGTGTGAATTTGAGCAAGTTACTTAACATCTGAGGCTCACTTTCTTCAACTATAAAATGAGGACAGTAATATAGGGAAATGAGATGTAAATTAGAAATTAACAAGCTCCCCTGGTAACTGAGAAATTAACTGCAATATTACATCCTTAACCCATGATTTGACATAAATCTTATTTTGTCATCCTAAGATGCATCTTAAGTTCAGAGGATTAATGCATGTTGGAATTAATGGAATACAGTAATAAACACTCAACCTATAGTAGCTGTCATCATTATCAGTATCACAAACAAAGGCCACCTCTCCTAGGATCCTCACAAGGGACAAGGAGACGAGTGTGCCTTGTGAGGTGGCAACTCTCACCTGCCCTACCCCCGCATGCTCCCTGGGCTTTGGCCTTGACTCACCTTTTTTCCCATTGTTGGAGGGTGTAGACTTCCCACTGTCCGAGTTCAGCTCAAACACCCGTAAGTCTGTGAGAATCTCTTCCCTGAGAGTCTCTACTCTGGCTGGAGGCCGGGGCTCTGGACCGCTGGGGCGGCAAGCAGGGGTGTGGGGCTTGGACTGAGCTCGGGGTGGGGGTCCAGTCTCGCCCGTATCCACAGCCAGGTCCTGTTCCTCCAAAGATGCCTCTAGAAGCTTCTGGGACAGGTCCTTGGGCAGCGCTGGGGCCTCAGAGGCAGGGGGCGGTTTGGCAATCTGTGTCACCAGGGAGACGCTCTCACTGCTCTCCGAGGGGGTCACCTCTGTTGGAGGCTCGACGGGGGTCACCAGATTCTCTTCACAGGGGCTCTGGGGACCAGGTCCTCCTTCAGGGGATGTGAAAGGTCTGGCCACAGGAACCTTTGCCTCTTTTAGGGACGTGGGTGAAACGCCCGCAAGCTCCTCTGTCAAGAGAGAAAGGAAGGAGAGTGATGTACTCTGGTCAGTCCCAAGGCCATCATGGAGACCACCAGACAGAGCTCAGGTCCTCATCAAAGTCTGCTCTAGTCGGTTTCCTCACCCCCTCTCCATGGTAGTTCTGTAGGTACTCCCTGCTGGTCAAAGTATCTCCTACCCATGAGGCCTAGTGCATGTCTGGCAGGCACTCAGCTTCTACAAGTGCAGCCCAAGGTAACATGACAGCTTAGAAAGCCAAGACCTGAAAGTCAGTCGGGATGAGGTTCAGGTTGAGCTCTGCTCCCTCCTGGATGCATGATCTTGGGCAAGCCACCTAACTCTCCGTTGACCTACCTGCCTCATTTGCAAAAGAGGAATAATAACGTTGTAGTAAGGCCCATACGTGTAGAGCTTTTAGTACGGGTTGGGCATATAATATAAGCACTTAGTAATTGTGTTAACATATCATACAGGTTGCTCCAACACACTCCTAATAAGCTGAGCTACCAGGCAGAGGAAGCTCAGCTCTGTCCCTAAGCCAGTGCTTCCCAAGTCTGGCTGGGCATTAACATTACCAGCAGAGCTTGTTAAAAATACAAGTCTGGGGTGCCCCTGGAGGTCCAAAGGTTAACACTCCACGCTTCCACTGTAGGGGGGTTTGGTCCCTGGTTAGGGCATGAAGATTCCCCCCATGCCGCATGCTGTGCATGCCCAGAGTCTTAGAAGAAGGACATTTGGAATTTCAGTAAGCTCCTCCTACTCTGAAGCAGCTGGTCCATGGGCTGGCAGCTGACACATGCAACCTCTGTGCCTAAACCCGGGCCACCAGACTTGGTAAACACCCCCTTGTAGCTCAGACTATCCTTGGCACCTGCAAACACCGTGTTTAATCCCTCCTTTCCTGAGGCGCCACGTCCCTCAAGGCTTCAGCGAGAATGGCCCAGACAGCCCCCCACAGGCAGGACTTGGTACTTGCTCATCGCCTCTCAATACCTCTTACCTTCTTCCTCCTCCCAGCCAGGCTCTTCAGAAATGCTCTGTTCTGCCCGCTGTTTCAGGGCATCCCTCCGGGCCTGCTCCTGAAAGTGGGGGAGGAGTAGACGGCCAGGAGCAGTCAGGGAACCCCAGACTCTGGTTCTGACTCCAGAACTCTTGGTACCCTCTGTCCCCTTCTTCCCTCAACAAAACCCAGCCCCTTACCCAAGGCTGAGTGGAGTACCTCCCCTGGTTAGGCCACCATACCTGCTCTAGTTGATGGACTTTATAGAAATACCGATGCCAGAATTCTGAATGGGAAACAGCTGCAGGCACCTGGAGGGAGGGGACAGTGGAGATGGGACTTTAGAAGTGGTTGTGTGGGGTCCATGTCCCCAGCCTTATCAGCCAGCTCCCAGTCATTCTGGATTTCAGAGGGTCTAAGCAGCTGAGCTGTGATTCTTACAGCACTTTCAACTGCCAGACCCACCTTCCTGGCCCAGGAGGTAGAAGAGAACTCCCATCAGGCTTTGCTGGCCCTTCTATTTCTCACCGTGATTGCCAGAAGCCTGGTGACTTAGATTCCCCCACATGGATTCCTGGCTCAGGAGCTGGCTGGTTAGGCTCCACAGGGCCTCCTGCTGCTCTTTAGGCCAGAGGACTCCACAATGACTCTGGACATGACCCTCCCACATCCCCACACCTTCAGCCAGGAGCCGGGAAGGCCCTCACCATCTTGGTGTAGAGGGCCCGGATGGAGGGGCTGCCTACAAGGAGCTCTGAGATCTCCCCCTTCTTCTCCTCCAAGCAGAACTCGGAAAGCCAGGCATCAAACAACTCTGGGGGCCCTGGAGAGGGAAAGATACTGATGGTCAGTTCTGTGGGGCTGAAGAAAGAACCCTGGGCTTAGAGAAAACACACCAAAGCCTGGACACGGACAACGAGGAAAGGGTAAGGTTTTTTCCAAAGCCACGTGGCCCAAGGTGGGGGATCAGGCAGGGTGAAGGGATGGGTGTGCCTGCTATCAGGGCATGGCCCCTCAGTGATCTCGGGGGGGCTGCAGTCTCCTCTCTCTCCAGGGCCTGCGTGGTTTGTAGCTCACTACACTTGGCTACTGAAGCCTCTCCTCTCTGCAATGACTGCTCTCAGGTCACCAGTGACGCCATGCTGCCAGATCCAACAGCAACTTCTCTGTCCTTGGTCATGTGGCCATCCTATACCTTCCGCCCTGGGAATCACTACCTTCCTCTTGAAGCCGTCTTCTCCCCTGGCTTCTCATTCTTGCCTGTATTTCCTCCTCCTGCTCTAGTAGGTCCATCTGAGTCTTCAGTGGGCTCCTCTTTCTCCTTTCTTTATCTCTTCTCATTCTCCATTTTCTCCCAAGATGACCTCCGCTAAACCACGAGTTTTAACCTCCTTCTCCCACTGACAGTTCCTCAGTCTGGCAGCTGAGGCTACCTTTCTGGGCTCCAGATCCAGAGGTCCAGGTGCCAGGACACATCCACCTGCACAGATGCTGCAAATACAGCGCATGCTCACCTTCTTCCTCCCGCACCTGTCCCACCCACCTATCCACCAGAGACCTGCGGGCCCTCCCAGGCTCCTCCCTTTTGCAGTCACTCTGGATTCCACTTCCTCAGTGTCTCTTACATGCACATCTTCCTCTTCAGTCTACCCGGCCCTTCCCTGGTTCTGGCTTTACCTCTGACATGAGGATTCCTACCGAGCTTCCTAACTGGTCTTCCTGTCTTGTCTCTCCCTCTCTATTTCGTCCTTAACAAAACACTGCGTGAAGGCTCTTTTATAAAATGCAAAATCTGATCACATCAGGTCTTAAGACTCAACAGTTCTCTACAGTACGGCTTTTTAGACTATGGTCCAAGGATAGGCTTCAAAGGGTTCAAGAACTCCCATACTGCACATACAATTCTATTGAAAGCGGGCTTATGATTTTCAACTGAGTTTTAAAGGCCTTTGTGACTCAAAAAAAGGTTAAGACCCGCTACCTTGAGTCTTTCAGGACAAAATTCCAACTTCTTAGTCTGGTACCCAAGGCCCTCAGTCCAGTGCCCCTGGCAGCTCTCACTGCCCTCATTTCCTCACACGTACTCTCTGTCTGGTATTCTCGAATGCCTAGGTTTTTCTAGACCTTCAAATGTCCTGTTGTCATGCTTCAACACTGTTCCCCCGACTTCTACAAGTAAAATTAGTTTACTTCTAATTCATTGTTAAAACCTTAATTCAGGTGTCACATTCTAGGATTCCCAGGCTGGGTTATGTGCCATCCTCTGGGTTCCCACTGCTCCCCTCTCTCTGTGGAAGCAGTCACTCCATCTCTAGTTATCTTTGCTTTATTCCATTTCTCTCTCCTAAAGGCAGGCAGGTTCCTGGAGGTCTGGACAGGGTTGATTCAGAGTTCCACTCATTTCTGGTGTCTAGTTCCCACCTAGACACCAGTTCCCCTCTCTAGATGTGGGGCTTGCTGTACATCAGGAGCTTAGCAAACAGGCCAGAGGGAAGGCAGGCAGGGCAGCAGGGCTGGGAGGGAGCCCAACTGAAGATAAGGGATGAGAGGAGCAAAGCCTCTGTAGATGGGGATGAAGACAGTTTGCGTTCAGAGAGGAAAGGCAACCATCAACCCATCCCACTAGATGCAGGGTTCAAAGCAGCCCCGGCTCTGGTCCTTTACACAGAGGCTACCTGACCACTGCTACAGAGACAAACAGGGCGTACAATCCAGACCCCCTTGGCCTCCCTGCCCAGCAAGCCTGCCCCTCACCACAACCCCTCACCATCTGGTTCATTGCAGTAGGTTGCTGGGTCTGACTGCAGGCTATAGAGGCGAGCCTATAAAAAAAAGAAAAAAGAAGAGAAATTCTGGGGTGCTGGGGACAGAAAGCAATGCCTCTCTGCCAATCAACCACGACCCAGCTTCTCCCCTGTTGGCTACCATACCAACAGGGCACTTGGTAATTAACAGTGTGGGTTATGAGTGGAGCACTGAGCTAGGAGTCCTAAACTGGAGCTCCTAGAAAAATGGTCTTTCACCCAGTATTCCATCCCTGGACTAAGAAAATAAAGTAAGCAGGCTACAAAATCATACACATAAAATAGTTTTGAATTATACGATATACAAAAAACAGTAGTGCAAATATATTAATAAAGTCCAAAACTCACTGGCAAATTTTGAAATATTTAACTCAAGTTAAAACAATTCATCAAGAATTTCTTAATTTCATAGCCAGTCTGCCAAATGAACTGCAAGCTGTGCTCCCATTAGGGCCACAGGAGTCGTGAACTTTAGCTGGTACATGGAAAGCCCATCCTTCCTTCCTTGTTATTACAGGAAGCATGGGTGGGCTGCATCAGAACTTCAGCAAGTGATTTTGGTTGATTCACTGTAATAATTTAAACTTCTGTAATTAAAAAAAAATATCACAATCCACTTCAATGTGTACTAAGTGGTGGTGCTAACACTAGGGCTGAAAAACATGCTTGAAAAATGTTTGGGGTGGAAATTCAACACGGTACAATGCAGGCCAGGCTGCTGTGACACCATACCGCGAGTGTGGGAGATGCTCAGGGAGTGTGAGAATAATGGTGAGAAAATGCAATGCAGCAGAAACACACTACTGTTGCTGATATGACTGCTCTGAAGACATACTCCTCCTGTACACTTATTCCAATTGAAAATTAATCTTAAACAACACAAATGTGGAACTCATGCCTGTAAAGATGCTCTCGAGCACTCCTTGTTATGGATGAAACTGAAAGGAATCTCAATGTGCAACACTAGAGAAATGACTGAATAAATTATGCTATATACACCTGCAAGAAGTTAAAGACATTAAAATGATAGTGATAAGGAAAGACGCTAATAGTTATAAATTTTTTAAAAGTGGGTTAAAAAATTGCATATATAAAGTGCTTTTCTGTTAAAAAGAAAAACAATCAGAATCAGTGGTTCTCTTTGAGTGATGGGATTATGGGTTTAGAAATCATTATCTTCTTGTTTATTGGTATTCTCCAACTTAATTATATACACATATTATTTCTTATGAACATGTACTGCTTTTGTGAGCTCAGGTTGGAAGCTAGAGCCCAGGGCCGCTAGTGAATACCTTGGTGCCATCATAGGGCTCAGCCGTCCCAGAAGGCGTGCCCATCAGGGTGATGACGTCACAGTCGATGGTTTTGTCTGGTGAGGGGGCAAAGGTATCGGAGATCACCCCCAAGAAGTCAGACAGCCCTTTCTTCATTTTCTCTGTCGCTCCAGAGGAGCCTTCAGTCTGCAAAGAGAAGCCAATAGAGGAAGTGAAGTGGCTCAGGAGCAGGCTGCAATCTGGGGTATGGGGTAGAGAAGGGTGAAGCATCAGGGGTCAAAGTGTACTGTGTCGGGGGACCAGGGAAATGTTCACAACGGTTCACCCCATCTCTGGGGCTGGAGACGGACAGAGGGGCAGCCAGGGTCACCACCCCCAGATGGGGGTGCAGATTAGGGCCGCAGTAGGCCTGTGTAGGTCAGAGCAGAGCTCCTTGACTGGCTGTTTCGCCAAAATTTCAAGGTCAGTCAAGCTGATCAAAGATTGACAGGAGAGGATCCATGGCACAGACATTCAACAGGGAAAAGGACTTAGAGGGAGAGAGATGGGAAAGGTACCAGCTTTCGGGTCAATCTGGGATTTGAATCCCAGCTCTACTACTTGTTAGTAATGAGACCTAACCTCTCAGAGTCTGTTTCCTTAACTATAAAATGCAGATAAATATACTTCCTGCAGGGGGTTACTTTGGAGATTTTTTAAGAGATAAGGCATGCACAATGTCTGGCACATAGCAAACATTTAATAACTAGCAGTACTGTAATATTACAATCTCATCATCATCATTGCTCAGGAGGTATTTTGTATGAAAGACTGAGGAAATATGGGCAGGATGAGGACAGACAGCCCTGCCTAGAGACAAGCCTGGGACCAGCTGAGGGCAAATGCATGGACCCCCTAGAAGGGGCAAGTGGGGCACCCATCTGGAGCCATGCTGGTCAGAATGCCCTTGAGCAAGAAGGGACGGTGTGCTGAGAGACAAGACCAAGCTCCGCAAACCTTGCAGCAAAGTGTCATATTTATTTCCAATGAGGCTGCCCAGGCATTTTAAACCTTGAACCTATCAACTGTGCCTGGCACACGTTGGCACAGGTATATAATTGTATTTGTTGAATTAAAAAAGGAATAAATAAATGAAGGACACAAGTCGTGTCTCTGCTACTGGCTGGACATGCAGCGGTTCAGCTGGGTGACTACTTGTCATTCATGCTCATCAGTGGCTGTGGTCAGCAGGCAGACAGTATTTTCTAAGATTCAACAAAAGAAGCTTGGTTAAAAACACTCCACAATATGTTTTTCATAACATCGCCTCTAATTACAAGGCAGCTGATTCCACTGGTGATCAGAGAAACTGAAGTCTGTTCTACTACTAAAGGGGAAGTTGCAATACAAAACCAGGACCCTATACTTCCTCGGAAATTTGAGCTCTGCGGGGGTATCTCTGACTGTATACAATTTTCACTTTTCATGCTGACTTGAGAATCTAACTCCTATCTCAGAGGAGAATTTCAGTATACATCTCTGACTGGTAAAACCTGGACCAGTAAAAATACAAGCTGGCAAAAACTTTTTGGAGGTAGTTCTACAGTAGATATTAAAAGGTCTAAAACTACATTCATCTTATATCCTTTTCAATACCTTATTTGGAAGAACATATTAAAGGCAAAGATTAAGCAATCAGAATGTTCACTATAGCTCTGCTTACAATACTGGAAAAAACTGAATCAGGAAACTAGGAACTGGTCAAATCCACATAATAGAATACCATGCCGTGGGCATGCCTGGTGGCTCAGTGGTGAAGGCTGCCTGCCGATGCAGGAGACACAGGTTCAACCCCTGGTCCAGGAAAACCCCACATGTGGCGGGGCAACCAAGCAGCGCACTGCAAGTCCTGAGCCTGTGCGCCAGAGCCTGGGAGCCACAACCACTGAAGCCCACACGCCCCAGAGCCTGTGCTCGACAAGAGAAGCCACCATAATGAGAAGCCCACGCACCACAGCTAGACAGCAGTCCCCGCTCGCTGCCACTAGAGAAAAGCCTGGGCAGCAGCAAAGACCCAGCACAGTCAGAAAAATGAATAAATAAAATGTCAGAGAAAAAAAAGAATACCATGCCATTTCTGACGCTGCAGAACTGGGTCTGCAGTGATTAATTAAACAAGTAGGTTATGAAACATGGCGCTCAGGCTCTGGGGGTGGAGGTAGTACTCACAGTCAGCTTCTCCTTGACCACGCTGGCGGTGGCCGCAATGGTGCAGGCCGTGTCGCGCTGCACCACCTGGGTGAACTCCGTCAGGTCCCGCTTCATGAACTCCAGGGCTTCGGAGGACTAAGGGAAGACAGAAAGCGCTGACAGCCAGCGGCTCCACCACCCTTTGTTTCCTGCGCTTCAGTACCAGACAGAAACGTGGAAAACAACGGACATGGGAACCTGGGCTCAGAAATAATGCTTCCTTGTCCCAATCCCACGACCTGGGATTACTCAACAGCAGAGAGCACAGAACTTCCTGCTGGTCTGAAAACAGGGGACTGAGCTCAGCCCAGGTACCTAGAAGCTCTGTGGCCAGGAGGAACTCTCATCAAGTCCTCGGTTTTCTCCTAGGTAATGAGGGATGTGGCCTAGAGCAGTGGTTCTCATGAGCAGACTGGGCTAGGGGGCAGGTGTAGTCTGAAAACAAGACAGACTGCATCACATCGCTATGCTGTAAGCCATGACCTTTGTTTCCAATTGCAAACAGGAAGAGAAAGGATTTTTTTAATCAAAGGAAAGTGTTCTCTATTTTTACTTCTTTTTTTTGTTACAAGGAAATTCAGTTGAAATACGAGACAGCAGGTGAAATTACTTGTGTGAAAGGTTTCACAAACAGGCTGGATTTGGAACAGCAATAGTTTAGAAAGCTTTTATGAGCAAATTTTGACAATACCAGTAAAAAGGTGTGCCATTTTTCTGTATTCAACAAAAGGGGTGTTAAAAGAAATACTGGATCAGAGTCTCTCCTAGACTGCCCTGGTTCCACCATCTCAGAGCTCTGTTCATGCACAGAGCTCCTTTGGGCAGAACTGACACTCGCTTCCGTCGGACAGTTTGCCTCTCACTCTGTGCTCAGACCCAGTGGTGACAGCAACCCCTCAGCTCTTGTCTAAGTCTTACATTGTCTTCATCCTCACCCACTCCAAGACATCTTCCTGGACTATCTCTGTGCTTACCTCTGCAAGCCCTTTCATTTTATAAGGGATAGTTACCTGCATTTTTAAAGTGTCTTTTTGAGTGTTCTGGTGATTTTTTTCTTTGGGGAAGGGTCTGCCTCATTCTCATCAGCCTGGCAAGTCTCATCTATCAGCCAGAGGTTTCTCTGCAAGTGGGAATGCCTCCATTTCAGATCTGGGACTCCTTAACTGGACTGGAAGAGTCATTTATTAATTCTTTCTCCATGCACACTACCGCCACCTTAGTCCAGGCTAACCTCCTCTTTCATCTGGACTCTTCTCCCAGGTTGCATGAAAGTGAAATTCGCTCAGTTGTGTCCAATTCTTTGCGACCCCATGGAATTCTCCAGGCCAGATATACTGGAGTGGGTAGCCTTTCCATTCTCCAGGGGATCTTCCCAACCCAAGGATCAAACCCAGGTCTCCTGCACTGCACGTGGATTCTTTACCACCTGAGCCACAAGCAAAGCCCAAGGATACTGGAGTGGGTAGCCTATCCCTTCTCCAGGGGATCTTCCCCACCTAGGAATTGAACCAGGGTCTCCTGCATTGCAGGCAGATTCTTTACCAACTGAGCTTGAGGGAAACCCCCCAGGTTGCATACTACTACTACTAAGTCGCTTCAGTCGTGTACGACTCTGTGCGACCCCACAGACGGCAGCCCACCAGGCTCCCCCGTCCCTGGGATTCTCCAGGCAAGAACACTGGAGTGGGTTGCCATTTCCTTCTCCAATGCATGAAAGTGAAAAGTGAAGGGGAAGTCGCTCAGTAGTGTCTGACTCATAGCGACCCCATGGACTGCAGCCCATCAGGCTCCTCCGCCCATGGGATTTTCCAGGCAAGAGTACTGGAGTGGGGTGCCACTGCCTTCTCCCAGGTTGCATAAGATGGCTTTAGTATCTTTTCCTCATGGCAACAGGGGAAACTCTGTAAGTCAGAGCAGACAGAGATGCCCCTGCTTTACAGCCTTCAGTGGTTACAGGGTATCCAACGGCAAGTATGAAAGTATAAAATCTTTCCCTTCACTTACAAGGTCCATATAATCTCCTCTCTGGGAGACTCTCCCACTATGCCCCTTACTGAGGTCCAGCTGGCCATGCTCAAAATTTCCCCAGTGTTCCAGTATCTTTCCTATTTTAGGGTGTCTGCATACATCATTCCCTCTCCTTGACACATTCTAACTCTTCAAGCGAACAAACACAATGAACGAACCCCCTCAGCTGGATAACTCCTGTTCCTCCTTCAGAGCTGTACCTACATGTCACTCCCCTGGGGGCTTCCCTGATGCCACCTCAGACCAGGCTGGCTCTTCTGCTCATGGCACCTGCACGTTCTCTTCTTTAACATTTCCTCTACTTTGGATTTCTGATTACCTGTTCACTGTCTATCTTCCTGGGTAAACAGTAAGTTCTGTGAACACAAAGCCTTTTTTTCCATTGATACTCTCCCAGTGTCTGACATAGAGCCTGGCATAGAGTTAGACTGGCATGTACCAGGGAGTTTTAATTATTAACCATTTACATGATTATCTGGCAAATGGCTGTCTCCCTCCCTTGACTGTGAGCTCTGAGGGGACCAACATGAACAGACATGGTGCCAGCCCTCTCGAAGGTCAGTTTCCTGGGGAAAATGCTCACATAACAGTGCTGAGGTGCAAGGGCAGAGCAGTGACCAGTGTACTGTGGGGAGGCTGGAGCGACTTGGTGAAGAAGTCTGGACGGAGCCTTAAAGAATAAGCAGGAGTTACTGAGGAAGCCTGGGCATGGTGGCACCTGGAGTATACTGAGGCCTACAAGCATTTCGGTCCTGGGAGAAATGAAAATAAAGAGCAAAGCAGAAGTGGTGAGGGAGAAACCTTGAGAGGGTGACCATGGCGGGCCTGGTCAGCCCTGTTGGTGACGGGGAACCACCAGTGTCTGAAGGAGGTAAGACATGATGAGATTCGTGTTTTTGACATGTCACTCCTAAGACTGGGAAGGATGACAGGTCCAAGACTTGAGTAGATTAGAAATGGAGGAAGACCAGTCAGGAGGCTGTTGCAATAGTCCACGAGAGAAAACAGAAGAATATGAATAAGGACAGCCCTGGTAAGGATGATAGGATGGAACTGGTTCAAGAAATATTAGGCAAAAAAGATGGATTTGGTGATTAAATAGATGTGTTGACTGAGGGAAACAAAGAGTCAGGAAGAGCTACTGGCAACTAAACTAAGTGACTGGGTGGTTGCAGTGCTGCTAGCCAAGGGAGGAAACAGTGAAGGGGAGCAAGTGTAGAGAGAAGCTATATAGCTAGATATATATATTCTATAGTCTCTATATAGTACTATATAAAAACCATATAGTATCTGTACTGACTGGGGGATATTTGGGTCAACTGTCCCGCAGGAGCTATTCTCAAATACTAAAGCTCCAAGGACAGGACTAGGAGTCACCCTAAAATGAAAATGGAAGAGCTCACCAAGGAAGAGTCTGTTGAGTGAACAGCGCAAGGCACTGAGGACCAGGTTCCTCAAACGCCAGCTTTAAGAGGCAAGCAGAGGAAGAGGAACTCACGGAACAGGAAAGCCTGGAGAAGCAGGTGGAGAACTGAGACAGAATCATGCCATAAAAGCCAAGGGAGTAGACTTTCAGGAAAGAGAGAGTGACCGCTAGTGTCTAAAGCAGCAAAAGGTCCAGGAAGATAAGGGCTGAAAAACATCCACTGGATTTGGCAAGTGGTAGGTGAAGTTGAGTGTTTACAAAGATAAGGCTATATGTAGGGGCTTCAGGGGTGGGGAGCCAAGAAACATGATGTTGTTGACTTCAAGTTTTAAAAAGGAGGCGAGGCTGTCACCTCAAATTAAAAAAGGAAGTGGTTCGACAGGGAATGTGAGGGGACAGTTAGGTTTGGGGAAAGTTACTGAAGGCAAGGGGAGGAGCAAATAAGAGACTGAAAACACTTGCTAGGGTAGGGGGTGGAGGCTGAGAGGCCCAAGACCAGGCCCAGATGAGTCTGGGGAATCCGTGGTAGAGGCAAAGAGCAACGTAATTTTCCCACCAGTGTGCATGGGCAAGTGCGACACACACATGCACACGCATACACACACAATAGGAGGAAGTAAGAGGAAGAGGAATGCAGATTATAGCATAATCTCAAAGCTGTAGTTTCTGGGGCAGCATATGCTGCAAGAAAATTGGGGGGGGGGTTGCTGGGAACTGAGTGGTCCAGACGCAGCCAGGATAGTGAGCACTGAAAGACCAAGAACAAAATTAATAGAAAATGGTAGCTGGTATTTACTCTCAGTTCTTAAAAAAAGGTCCTTGTTTAATACTTCTTGTGTGCTAAATACTGTTTCGGTGCTTTACATATATCATCATTTAATCATGACAACAATTCTGTCAGGTAGGTATTATTAGTATTCCCACTTTACAGATGAGGAACTGGGGCTTTAAGAGGTTAAATATCTTGCCAAAGTTCATGTAAGTGTAGGAAATTAAGTCTTTTCTTTTCAAATGGGGAACTGTCAAAGGCAGAAACAATACCCACTCCCCCTGCTTCAAATGAGAGAACAAAGATGGAAGGCTAATCAACTACCTATTTTTCGTGTTATGGGAAGACCAACCTTGACAGTAATATATAGGAGGCCCTCACACAACATTTGCTAAATGAATGTCAGACTCTCCTTCCCGAAGACTGCTCAACAAGAAGCAAACTACTCTGGGGTCTCTTCTATTAGAATTCAGTTTGAAATTCCCCTTCAGCTTCAAGCTCAGTTTGAAACTGAGTCTTCATTAACAACATAAACAGCTCAGGCCATTCTCAGATTTTCTGGGCTGTAGCTGAAAGGCTAGTATGCAGGCCAGGCGAGGATAAAAATGCTCACAGAGTAGAGCATTGATTTAACTGAAGCCAGAAGCCTCCTGGAGTTGCCCTGAAGCAGGACTCACCCCAGATGCTTGAGGTAAATGGTAATTAACTTTTTCCAGAATTCAGATGAGTTGGTTTTGACAAACCAGCACGGAAAGAAACAGGAACACACAGTGGCATTGTCCACGGGCAGAGCCAAGCCTCACTCAGCCCACAGGGACTGCTGTCTCCTCACTAGACCATGAGTGTGGGGAGGCCCACGACTGCATCTGTTGGGCTAATGTCGGTATCCTGAGGACCAGAGAGTCAGAGTGCTGGCTATGGCATACACTCCTATTTGCATATAGGACTATAGGAGTAAGTTTCTATCGCAGAATCCTTTCTCTTCAAGGCCTAGATCAAATGTTCTCTCTTTTACAAAACTGAATTTCCCAAGTGGGAATACACCACTCTTTCCCACGGATTCCGACGACACGGTCGCTCCAGTCTTTAAGGCCATCTTTGTTTCACTGTAGGTAGAGTCACACTGGTCTGAGTTGGGGGTCTGTCCTCCCAGAGGGCCCAAGTCAGCCTGGTCCCCGAGGCCCGGAACCCACAAGGTTCAGCGGTTCAGGCTCGGAACAGGGTGCAGGGAGGTGGCTTGAGGCCCTACCGGAGGAAGGGCGCTGGCCCAGCTTACCTTCTCCTTGACTGCCTGGTAGCTCTGCTGCAGCCAGCTCCGCCACCATCCCACGTCCTCCCTGTGGAAGACAGATACATCTGGCGGCCCCGCGGTGAGACTCGGGGCCGCGCAATGATCGGGTCTCAGTTCCCCTCTTAGATGTGGCCCGTGGGCTGGGGCATCGAAGGCCGCTTCCCCACTCCCTCACGCTGCGATTCCACCCCGCCCTTTCAGTTCCGTCAGGCCCGCGCTGGCCTCCCGTTCCCCCGGGGGACCCTGGCCCAGCACCCCAGCCCTGGGGAGAATTCGGGGCCCAACGCCTGGAGAACTGGATGACGGGCTCACCCTTCCGCCATCTTGCCCGCATGACATCACCACTATTTACTGACCTTTGACTTCCGACACGGCACCGCCCCCTCAAGCACCACCCCGGAGCGGGAGGCCCAATCCCCGCGCCGATATCGTCCTCAGCCCCATCTCCGCCTGGCTCCATCATTAGACTCCGCCTCCTTAAACTCGGTTCAGGTTCGGTCCAGGGTTCGGACTTAAAACTCCGCTCCTGAAAGCTCGGTCCAATCCGCTCTCAGGATTGTCTCCAGGCCCCACCCCAAATGTTAGCCCCGCCCCCCCACATCGAACCCAGGTCGGTATCCGCTGACATCGGATACGGTGGCCGTTTTGGGTCAAGATCGGCCGGTGGCTGAGGGCTCGAATTGTAAACCGGGTAGAGAGGAGGCAGGGAGCGAGCCAGCCTGGAGCTCGAACGTCTGTATCCCTGAGCGCAGGGCTAGGACCGCCCCCCTTTATGAAACCTGCCGCGTAGCAGCAGCCTGGGGTCTCTTCGGGCTAATTGAGCAAGCGCAGTCCGTGGAGCTCTGGGCGGGGTTTGGAGGAAATTTCGGAGATGTCTTCGATGCAACCTTTGGGGGAGGCGCTCTCAGGAGATTGGGGAGACAGACACATTTAGTTAGCTCAATTTTTGGCGACCCAGATCAAAACTACGTAAACTGGATGTGGTCGGGAGAAATCCGGAGACACTCTGGAGGAGAAAGACTGTGTGTGTGTGTGTGTGTAGTCTAGGGTTGAAAAATTGTGTGTGTGTGTTTGTGTATGTGTGTGTCTGGAGGAGGAAGATTTTGTGTGTGTGGTTAACTTTCCAAATGAGGCCTCCGTTGTTCTTACCGCCTCATCTGCTACCTGGCTGCATCTGCGCCCTCATACTTTGGCCTAGATCCCGTCCTCTCTTTAATTTTTAAAAAATTTTACTGGAGTATAGTGGATTTATAATCTTGTGTTAGTTTCTGCTGTACAGCAAAGTGAATAAGTTATACATTTGTGTTCAGTTGCTCAGTCGTGTGACCCCATGGAATGTAGCCTGCCAGGGTGTTCTGTCCATGGAATTTTCCAGGCAAGAATGGGCTGGGATCCAACCCACATCTCTTGGGTCTCCTGCACTGGCAGGTAGATTCTTTACCATTATGCCACCTGGAAGACTCCATGTATATACATATATATCCACTCTTTTTTGGATTATTTTCCTGTATGGGTCATTTCAGGAAAATTCCATGGATGGAGGAGCCTGGTGGGCTGCAGTCTATGAGGTTGCTAACAGTCAGAGACGACTGAGTGACTTCACTTTCACTTTTCACTTTAATGCATTGGAGAAGGAAATGGCAACCCACTCCAGTGTTCTTGCCTGGAGAATCCCAGGGAAGGGGGAGCCTGGTGGGCTACCGTCTATGGGGTCGCACAGAGTCGGACACGACTGAAGCGACTTAGCAGCAGCAGCAGCAGCAGCAGCAGCAGCAGAGTACTGAGTAGAGTTCCCTGTGCTCTTCAGTAGGTGCCTATATAGTTATCTATCCATTGTCTCTTGTCTATGGAGTGTAGCTATAATAATTCTTTACCCCCACTCCATTTTGTTTCCCTTTTTACAAGATTATTTCTGTCATCATGCATGCTGTTACTTCTCCCATCTTCAGTTCAGTTCAGTTCAGTTCAGTCGCTCAGTCGTGTCCGACTCTTTGCGACCCCATGAATCGCAGCACGCCAGGCCTCCCTATCCATCACCAACTCCCGGGGTTCACTGAGACTCACGTCTATCGAGTCAGTGATGCCATCCAGCCATCTCATCCTCTGTCGTCCCCTTCTCTTCTTGCCCCCAATCCCTCCCAGCATCAGAGTCTTCTCCAATGAGTCAACTCTTCGCATGAGGTGGCCAAAGTACTGGAGTTTCAGCTTTAGCATCATTCCTTCCAAAGAAATCCCAGGGCTGATCTCCTTTAGAATGGACTGGCTGGATCTCCTTGCAGTCCAAGGGACTCTCAAGAGTCTTCTCCAACACCACAGTTCAAAAGTATCAATTCTTCGATGCTCAGCCTTCTTCACAGTCCAACTCTCACATCCATACATGACCACAGGAAAAACCATAGCCTTGACTAGACGGACCTTTGTTGACAAAGTAATGTCTCTGCTTTTGAATATGCTCTCCCATCTTAATAGCAAGCAAACAAAAACCTAACCCTCTCTTGACCCATCACCCTTTCCCTACTCCCCTTTACAGCAAAACTCCTGGAAGCACTCCCTATACTCACATGTCTCCATTTTCTCTTGATCTCACTTCAGTGAGGTTTTTGCCTCTCCAAAGTCATTTGAATTACTTTTGTTAGGGTACCAAGAGCAGTGGCCAATTTGCAATTCTTATCTTATTTGAACCATCAGTATCTTATTTAACACAATCTATTACTTTCATTCTTCAGACATTTTTTTCACATGGCTCCCAGGACATCTTGCCTGTCTGAATTTCCTCCTGCTTTGGTGTCTCCTTCTAGGTGTTTTTTGCTGTTTTGTTTTCACACCTACTTCTTATCCCTAGAATGTCCTAAGGCTCAGCCCTTGACCCTCTCCTTTTCGATCTCTGTCATCATTTCCCCAGATGATGTCATCAGGCCACATGATTTTAAATGCCATCTACACACTGACAATTCTCCGAATTTTCTCTCCAACCCACATGTATTCTCTGAACACCAGGATCGTTATCTGTATTTGGTTGTATAATAGGCATATTAACTTAACATGTTCCCAAACTCCCGATGTATCTGCCTCAACTTCCTGCAAACTTCTCCAAAGCTGTCAATAGCAACCATATCCCCCCACTTGCTCAAACCAAAGACCTGGGAGACAATTTAATTCCTCACTTTTTTCATACGCAAAAGATAATCCCTTGGCAAATCTAGTTGGTGCTACCTTTAAATCAAAATAAAAACCCAGTAGCTTCTCACCACCTCCATTGCCACTATGTGGGTCCAAACCACCATCGTCTCACACCTGGGTCACTGGTATCTCTGCGTCCACTCTTGCCTTCTATTAGTCTAGTCTTAGTTCACTCTGAAGGCAATCTTTTGAAAAGCATGCGACAGTGGTAGTGTGAAGTGGTGCAGCTGCTGTGGAAAACAGTATGGTGATTCTGCAAAAAGTTAAACGTGGAACTACCATGTGATCCAGCAATTCCGTTTCTAGGTATATACCCCAGAGAAATGAAAGCAGAAATTCAAGCAGATGCTTGGGCACCCACGTTCACAGCTGCATTGTTCACAATAGCCGAGAAGTGAGAGCAACCCAAGTGTTCCTTGACATAGAAATGGATAAACAAAATGTGTACACGCATATACGTGTTGGAGTGTTATTTAGCTTTAAAATGGAAGGAAATTCTGACACATGCTATAACATGTAAGAACCATGAAGACGTTATACCAAATGAAATAAGCCAGTCACAAAAGGACAGATATTGTAATATTCTACTTATATGAGATGCTTTGAATAGTCAAATTCATAGAGACAGGTTATAGAATGGTGGTTATCAGGGGCCAGGGGGAGATGGGAATGGGGTGTTATTGTTTAATGGATTCAGAGTTTGAATCTGAAAAGGCCACAGTCGTCTTCTACTCAGAAATCTCCAATGTCTTCTTATTTCAGAGGAAAAGCCACTATAGCCTCACAGTGTCCTTGAAGTTGACCTGACTTTGATCTACTAAGGCCTCTCATTCCTTGAAAATTCCCAGCACTCTCCTGACTCAGGGCCTTTGAACTTGCTGTTCCCTCTGCTCAGAATGCTCTTCCCCCAGATATTCGAGTTCCTAGAATGGTGCCTTGGAGAAGGCAATGGCACCCCACTCCAGTACTCTTGCCTGGAAAATTCCATGGACGGAGGAGCCTCGTGGGCTGCAGTCCATGGGGTCGCTACGAGTCAGACAGGACTGAGCGACTTCACTTTCACTTTTCACTTTCATGCATTGGAGAAGGAAATGGCAACCCACTCCAGTGTTCTTGCCTGGAGAATCCCAGGGATGGGGGAGTCTGGTGGGCTGCCATCTATGGGGTCGCACAGAGTCGGACACGACTGAAGCGACTTAGCAGCAGCAGCAGAATGGTGCCTGGAGTGGAATATCGGTAGGGCAAGTGAAATAGAACATGTAAGGAGAGTAAGGACAAAGACAAGTCTAATTGGGAGCAAGCTGGAATGGCTAAAAAGAAAATTGAAAAGAGAAGATGGAGATGAGATTGTAAAGATCATTAACTCCTTTACTCCTGAGAACCTTGGATGAAGAGCTAAAAATTCAAACCTAATCCATGGATAGAGGAGAGTTACCAGAGCTTTTAAAATTTAGTTTTATTAAGTGTTTTTTTTTTTTTTTAAGTTTTGACCACACCACGCAGCATGTGGGACCTTAATTCCCCAGGGATCAAAGGGGCATTCCCTGCAGTGGAAGCATGGAGTATTAACTACTAGACCACCAGGGATGTCCAGAGGTTTTAAAATAAGGAAATGACTTGTGCTGTGAAGGCAATGTGATCTAGTGACCGCACACTAAAGGTGCTCTTTATTAATCATCTTACACAGTGTTCCTTGTGTTATCTTCCCAATTGTCCTATGAGGTAGGGAGTGTTTTTGTTCTCCATTTTGTAGTGGAAGAAGATGAGATTCAGAGAGATGGAAAGAGATTAACTTTTTCCCAGGTCATACAACTGGGAAATGGCAGAACTCTGATTTGAACCCAAGGCTTTATGATAAAATCAAGTCTCTGACCATAGCATATTCCTTCACTTTGTCCAGGTTCGTGTCCTGCCTCCCCACCCAGCCGTGAGCTGCAGACAAAGACTGTCCTCCACTCTCACCCTCCCATCCCCAGGCCTAGCACAGCTCTCGCGCGTGAGGTCCTCAGTGTGTGTGGACTGAGCAGGACCTTCTTGGATCTCTTTGGTCTTCCCCATCTGTCCTTCCCTGCACCCTGAGCCTTGGCTCCCTTGAATGACATCAAGTAGATCTGGATTCAAATCCCAGCCCAGCCACTTCCCGGCAACGTGGACTTGGGCAGGTTAACGTTCCCTCGCTTGAGAGCCTTCATCATTAAAATGGGGATACAACTTCTGGGTGTTGTGAGAATTAAGTAAAATAAGTAAAATACAGGGAATCCCCTGGCAGTCCAGTGTTTAGGACTCTGTGCTCTCACTACTGTAGGGCTCTGTTCAACCCCCGGTTGGGGAACTAAGTTCCCACAAGCCTTGAGGCTTGGCTTAAAAAAAAAAACAAAAAAAACAACGAAACAAAAAAAGCCCCTAACATATTATATGAAAGCCCTTAATACGGTAATTATTATTGCCTTAGTCCTTCACCCTTGTCCTAAGCACTGTTAGAGACTCATAAGCATCTGTTGAACTAAATGGTATGTTAAAGATCACTAGATTGAGAGCCAGGGGAAGTAGATTTTAATCCTGGGTTATGGGCATTGGTCACTTTTTTCTTTTTGGCATTGTTTTTTCACCAGTCTAGGGACATCTGAGTTTTCTTCTAATTCTAAGGTGAAGTATGAATGCATCATTTCACCCTGTCCCTGACCCTCAGAACCTCCTTTGACCACGTCTCCTCTCCTGCATTGCTGGATCCTTCATAGTGGACGATTCTTGTCCCAGGAGCCTCCCAGCTTTGGCTCCCAGGGAGCCCTAACACCCAGCTGCCACCAGA
This sequence comes from Bos grunniens, assembly GCF_055505025.1. NCBI lineage: Eukaryota > Metazoa > Chordata > Mammalia > Artiodactyla > Bovidae > Bos > Bos grunniens. Next base: position 15,620,639 of record NC_141166.1, read on the forward strand.
TGGTGCTGTAGACTCATTCAAGTAAAGTAGGCTTCTCGTGTCCAGCAGGGCTGACGGGAGTGGTGCTAGGATGCCCTTCTGGTTGATTCCTCTAGACAGTCTGGGCTTCCCCAGTGGAAGACAGCCAGGCCCAGGATGATCCTTGGAAGTGAAGTTTCCAAAGCCTGCCCTGGTTCTGCTGTGGAAATCCAGCATAGAGTTGGCTGCAGGACTAGCTGCATAAATTGTAGGACCCAGTACAAAATGAAAATGCCTAAGCTGCTGGCGGAGTTCCTTGGTGGCTCAGACGGTAAAGCGTCTGCTGACAATGCGGGAGACCCGGGTTCAATCCCTGGATTGGGAAGATCTCCTGGAGAAGATGGCAACCCACTCCAGTGTTCTTGCTTGGAAAACCCCATGGACGGAGGAACTTGGTAGGCTACAGTCCATGGGGTCGCAAAGAATCGGACACGACTGAGCGACTTCACTTTCACTTTACTTTCAAGCTGCTGGTGGAAGCAGCACAGGGCACGTCTAAAAGCCAGCAGAAAGTTTCTGGTTCAGCCTTCTAGCGCTGAGTATGCTGGTTGTTGAGCACAGCCATGGTTGTTGTTTAGTCACCAGGTCATGTCTGGCTGTTTGCAACCCCATGAACTGTAGCCTGTCAGGCTCCTCTGTCCATGAGAGTTCCCAGGCAAGAATCCTGGAGTGGGTTCCCATTTCATTCTCCAGGGGATCTTCCCAACCCAGGGGTTGAACCTGCATCCCTCACATTGGTAGGAGGATTCTTTACCACTGAGCCCGAACAAAACCATTACAAAAATGTAAATTACAGAAACTTAAGATTAAATAAATGATATAGAAAATAAAATTATATAAAAACAAAGGCAATAAATATCCCAAACTCATATTTTTATACATTTTTCTATCATCTATGCCTTTGAAATAACTTACATTTTTTGTATAGAAAATGCCAAGTAATGGTGTGTGACTTACTGTAATCTCTTCCCAACTCTGTATTACGTGATGTCACATTGGTAGTTTAAAATCTCCGAAGATGGGATTGTTTACATCATCAAATCTACAGACATTACAAGCTATGTGCCTTGCCCCTAAGCCAGTCGTTAAACTTTTCCTGGTACCCCTCTGGTGCTAGTTGTACTCCTAACATGTCGTGTTGTGTGATCTTGGGCAGAACCCTGTTCCTTCCAGCCTCTGATAAGTCTATGCACCACTTTATAATTTACAAAAGGAGACTTCCCTGGTGGTCCAGTGGTTAAGAATCTGCCTGCCAAAGCAGGAGACAAGGGTTTGATCCCTGGTCTGGGAAGATTCCACATCCCTTGGGGCAACTAAGCCCATATGCCACAACTATTGAGCCTGTGCTCTCGAGCCCTGGAACTACAGCTACTGACCCTTGCACCACAGCTACTGAAACCCGGTTCTCTAGAGCCCACACGCTGCAACAAGAGAAGCAACCGCAATGAGAAGCCTGCGTACTGCAACTAGAGATTAGCCCCCACTTGTTCACAGCTAGAGAAAGCCCCTGCTCAGCAACCAAGACTCAAGCAACCAAAAATAAATACATAAAATTAATTTTTAGAAAGTAAATTAAAAGAAAAAATAAAACAGGGCAAATGTTTCTGCAAAAGGGTTGATTGATGACTTTGTCTACCAGGGTGGCTGTCACCAAGGCTTCCAGAAGGTGGCGCTGTGGACTGACTCAGGGAAGCAAGCCCTATTACCTTCCCGTGCCTCTTGTGTTGAAAAAACAGGAATGGTAATAATATACTCCAGCTGCTTTAAGCACTGTTCTTGGGACTTGGTACATCATAAACTTGCTCCATGGCTGTATCTGAGAGTGGGCAGACAAAAGAGCTAGCCCACTTTACTTCTGCAGAAGGACATAGCAGTGGAGGTGAGAACTAGTGTTATCTCCGTACTGTGACTGTAACAGACACTGAGGGTTTTCCCCAAATGGAGACTGGGGTTGCACGCTGAAGGAGTTCAGGAAATGTCAGCCTAAAATGTGTTGCCTTGGAATATTGATTATTTTGCATTGAAGGCACTTGAAAAATGACAGATTCAGGAAAAAGCTTTCTCTGAACTTCATCTACTTAAGGACAGATCCTCCTAAAGGAACTCAGTTATCATAAATCCCAGGGAAGAGACTAGAAGTCGACCCCACTCCCAGACAAACTGTCACAAAATGTCATATCTATTGTATCATATATTCTTCTGAGGGCCCATTCATCTTTTCCCCCAAATCATTTACTCTCTCCCCTAAGTGTCTCCTTATTAAGTGAGTGTATAATATTTTAAAGTTTATTTTTATTTTTGGCTGTGCTGGGTCATCGTTGCTGCACAGGCTTTTCTCTAGCTGCGGCGAGTGGGGGCTACTCTCCAGCTGCGGTGCACGGGCTTCTCATTGAGGGGGCTTCTCTTGTGGAGTGCTGGCTCTAGGGTGTGTGGGCTTCCGAAGTTGAGGCACATGGGCTCAGCAGTTGCAGCTCCCAGGCTCAAGAGCACAGGTTCAGTAGTTGTGGCACACAGGTTTACTTGCTCCATGGCATGTGGGATCTTCCCCCATCAGCAATTGAACCGGTGTCTCTCCTGCATTGACAGGGGGATTCTTTACCACTGAGCCACTGGGAAAACCCTAAGTCAGTGTATAATCTTTTAACTCCCACCCCCCCTTTTTTTTTTGTATTTACTGTTTTTTTTTCCTGCTATGTCCCATGCACCCAATATTAAAAATTAATAAACTTGTAAACCTTTTCTCCTGTTAATCCATCTGTTATCAGTTTATTTCATAGACACAGCTATGGAACCTAGGAGGGAGAGGGAGTCTTTTCCTCTCTACAGTGTGGATGGCCCAAACATTAACTGTCGATGTACCCCATTTGTTGCCAAACATATATCCCTGTGTCCCAAACTGGGACTTGCTCCCCAAAGAGTAGAAAGCAGTTGTTATTAAAAAGCAGTTGTTATTAAAAAGCAGTTGTTATTAAAAAGCAGTATAATTAAAAACACTCTTAACCCTCCAGGAAAGGCACCCCAATGCCTTGATGTCCCCCCTTTAGCTTTTTCTCAATCCCTTCTTGAAAATCTGTGATCTATGACTGGATGGTGAAGGTAGTCTCCATATACAATCACAAAGAGACAGAAGTGGGGAAAAGAGAGAAGAAAGAAGAAAATGTATGTAAAAATGTTAACTATGTACACTGGGGAAAGAAGATCAAGTAGAGGCTATAATCTTCACCTCCTCGATTAATTTATTAGTATTATTATTTTGGGCTACGCCGTGCTGTACGTGGAATCTTAGCTCTCCGGCCAGGAATGGAACATGCGCCCCCTGCCTTGGAAGTGCAGAGTCTTAACCACTGGGAAACCAGGGAAGTCCCTCTTTGACTTATTCAAAAGTTGATCTTGTATTTATGATTTTCCTTCTTAACTATTCCAGGTTCCTTCTGCCTTCGGTCAGCAATATAGTCAAGTTCTGTGCCCACAGAACAGACAGATTCTCTTGTTTAGAATTGCAGCGCTCTTGCAGTAACTTTGATCACAGGGTTTGTAGTAGGAATAGGATTCTTAGGGAATACAGGTGAGTCTGTCCCGAAGTCTCTGGCCCCTGTTGTGTGGTAACAACTTATTTCCCCTTGATAGCCAGAGTTCTGAACCCTACGAGATACCTTGATTTCTTTTTCTGTTTGTCTGTTCAGCAGCATGAGGTACTCAAAATGGTTGAGTCAGGACTTCCCTGGTGGTCTAGCGGTTAAGAAATCCACCTTCCAATGCAGGGAGTGTGGGTTCGATCCCTGGTGGAGGTCACGCCCCACGTGGTGCAGGGCAACAAGCCCACATGCCACGACTACTGAGCACGTGTGCCTCAGCTAGAGAGAAGCCCACAGCTGCAACTAAGACCTGACACAGCCAAAAATTAAATAAATATTTTTTTAAAATTATTAAAAAATGGCTGAGTGGCAGTTTCAACTTCTGGTTTGGTGGAAAAAATTGTCTCACTTGGTGGAGGATTCCCCTCCTTGGACTCTAGAAGCTTTTAACATACCTTGCTTCCCTGCAATCATGGGGTCAAGAAACAGATCATTTTTTAAAAAATAATTGTATTTATTTATCCTTGGCTGCGCTGGGTCTTCGTTGCTGCTTGGGCTTGTCTCTAGTTGTGGTGAGAGGGGACTCCTCGCTGGTTGCGGTGAGAAGACGTCTCACTATGGTGCCTTCTTTGTTGCAGAGCACGGGCTCGGGCTCGGGGGCAGGGGGCGGGGGGGGGGGGATGTGAGCTTCAGTAGCTGCAGCACGTGGGCTCAGTACTTGCATCTCCCTGGCTCCGGAGCACAGGCTCAGTATTTGTGGCACATAAGCTCAGTTGCTCCTCAGTGTATGGGATCTTCCTGGATCAGGTATTGAACTCGTGTCCCCTGCATTGGCAGGTGGATTCTTCACCAGTGAGCCACCAGGGAAGCCCAAGAAACAGATAATTTTTGAGTGAGTAAAAGATTTCATTGTTAGAAGAAGCCACTCCTGCATCCAGCCCCTTGATTCTCGAACTCTGTGACTGGCTACAGGAGAGACAGTGCCCTGGTTCAGAGGATTACTCTATCTTGCAGATGGTACACTACCTCCCAAAGTGTTGTCTAACAGTTGGTACTTTATCTGGGCCTTTAGTAGGCCTTTCTACCATTCTAGACTGGCTAATGGTGCACATAACAAGGCCAGTGAGTCCTGTCTCATTTATTTTCTTGAGTGAGTTCCATGGTCAGAAACAATACTGTATGGGATATCAAGACTGTGCATTTAGTCCACAGGTGGAGGTTCTGGCAGAGGTGTTCGAGGCAAGGAAAGCAGATCCATATCCGGAATAAGTGCCTCTTCTAGTGAGACAAATTCGTGCCTCCATCACGGAGTCCTCTGTAATCAAGCTGCCCAAGTAGCCGGCTGCTCCCCTTAAGGTCTGATACCAGTTCAAGGGTCCAGGTGGCGCTAGTGGTAAAGAACCCGCCTGCCAATGCTGGAGATAGAAGAGACGCGGTTTTGATCCCTGGGTCGGGAAGATGCCCTGGAGAAGGAAATGGCAACCCACTCCAGTATTCTTGCCTGGAGAATCCCATGGACAGAGGAGCCTGGCAGGCTACAGCCCATGGGGTCGCAAAGAGTTGGACATGACTGAAGTGACTTACTATGCATGCATGCAAGGGTCCAGTGCTGTTAGCTGCTTTGCGCAAACTGGGTATCAATCCCGTTGGTTGTCTGACCACCCTTGGTGAGGGATATTCCTATTCTTGAGCCCATGGCTAATCTCCACCCCTGTCGTCATGGTCTTTTGTGCGTGAACCCATTGAACAAGAGCTGGACTGGCTGGGGGAAAGGTCATCGGTTAACATCCAGTTAACACCCACAGGGCATCCTATTTTCTGGTTATTTTCCCCTCAGTGGGGGGCCATGGTGAGCATTTATATGGCATACTCCTGTCTTATGATCTTGGATATTCATAGAAATCTATCTTTTGCAAACGTCTTTCTCGTGAACTTCTAATTTTTAAAACTTAGAGCTCGTCACATCATTAATCCACGACCCGGTACAGATCCTGAGCTCAGGTCTTGTCTCCCTACAGGCAAAGTAGACAATGAAACCTACTTCTTATAGTTCTACCTGGGGAGATATTTTCTTCTCCACTAGACTTTGGGGCCACATAACCATTTCTATGAAACCATTTCTTGCTCTTTCACGGTCTGCCATCTGAAAGCCAATCTCTAATAGTTTTTCCCATATAGGGAGCCTTGTTGCAATCACACCCACAGCGGTGAACACATGGTCTGGGCCCATTTCAGCAGGTCTATCCTTGTTCCTCCAGAGAAGGCGATGGCACCCCAGTCCAGTACTCTTGCCTGGAAAACCCCATGGACGGAGGAGCCTGGTGGGCTGCAGTCCATGGGGTCGCGAAGAGTCGGACACAACTGAGCGACTTCACTTTCACTTTTCACTTTCATGCATTGGAGGAGGAAATGGCAACCCACTCCAGTGTTCTTGCCTGGAGAATCCCAGGGACCGGAGAGCCTGGTGGGCTGCCGTCTATGGGGTCGCACGGAGTCGGACACGACTGAAGCGACTTAGCAGCAGCAGCAGCATCCTTGTTCCTCTGTCCCCAGCTTTTGTTCCCAAGACTCTCATCTTGTTTTCTTCAGTAGCCATCGCCTGGGATTCAGTATCGATCCTGATTTCAGTCCATCTCTACTTCAAGTTGTGGTTGTTGTTCAGTTCTAAGTTGTGTCTGACTCTTTGAGACCCCATGGGCTGCAGCATGCCAGGCTTCCCTGTCCTTCACTATCTCCCAGAGTTTGCTCAAACTCATGTGCCTTGTAGGTAATGCTATTTAACCATCTCATCCTGTGCAGCCATCCTCTCCTCCTGCCTTCAATCTTTCCCAGCATCAGGGTCTTTTCCAGTGAGTCAGCTCTTTGCATCAGGTGGCCAAAGTATTGGAGCTTCAGCTGCAGCATCAGTCCTTCTAATGAACATTCAGGGTTGATTTCCTTTGAGATTGATTGGTTTGATCTCCTTGCTGTCTAAGGGGCTTTCAAGGGTCTTGACCAGCACCACAATTCAAAAGCATCAGTTCTTTGGCCCTCAGACTTCTTTATGGTCCAATGTCTCCTTCGAGACAAAGTAGAAACAACCACACGCTCTACTCCGTCTTCTGCCACCAGGACACTTTCCTTCCTCTGCTCTCCTTCAGGGTCATCTTGAATGGGGTGCTCCAGCCATAGCAGTCTACATTTCTGGCTGATACCTGCACATTTTACAGAGCCACACATAAAGCAGTTCTCCATTTTTCCTTCTCAAGCTCCTGGGTTGAAGTTATCGTAACAATGTAGCAGGAATGGGTACACTGGGAGGGGGATGACCTACGCATTGCCCCTTCAGGTCTGTTTGGGCAAGGTTTTACATGGACCATTTCCCCTGAAGAATTGCAGGTGTAAGAATTAATTAGAGAACATCCAGTTCACAATGGGCAGCTCAGGTCACAGGGTCATTTGGAGCCCTGTGGTCAGGTGTGCAGTCTATCAGAGCCCATTAAAACTCCAGGAGCTAGCTCACAAAAGAGAAATTCTCTCTTATGAATAAAGCATGTTGTTTAGTCGCTCAGTTGATGGCAGTTTCCAGGCAAGAATACTAGCGTGGGTTGCCATTTCCTTCTCCAGGGGATCTTCCTGACCCAGGGATTGAACCCAAATCTCCTAAATTGCAGGTGGGTTTTTATTTTACTGCTGAACCACTAGGGTAGCCCGAACGAAACATGGCTTTACCCCTAAACCCTAAGGATCTGGCTACAGATTTTCCTCTATCGTTGTTTGCAATAGGCTCCATGCTGCTGCTGCTGCTGCTATGTCGCTTCAGTAGTGTCCGACTCTGTGCGACCCCATAGACGGCAGCCCAGCAGGCTCCCCTTTCCCTGGGATTCTCCAGGCAAGAACACTGGAGTGGGTTGCCATTTCCTTCTCCAGTGCATGAAAGTGAAAAGTGAAAGGGAAGTTGCTCAGTTGTGCCTGATTCTTTGCGACCCCATGGACTGCAGCCTACCAGGCTCCTCTGTCCATGGGGCTTTCCAGGCTCCATAGAGCATCCTAATTTACCTGGCAGTTTGAGCTGTGGATCTGTTTGGTCATCAGGATGAAAAGGCTGAACTACTTACACCGCAGCCTGGATCAGCTGGAGAGGCCTCTCTCACTTTGCTTTCTCCATACCTTCCTCAAAGCTGGAAACTGCTAGATGGGTAGGAATAGTTTACCAGTCATGCTGTGAGTTGTTGTTGTTCAGCTGCCCGGTCGTGTCTGACTCTTTGCTACCCCATGGACTGCAGCACGCCAGGCTTTCCTGTCTCTCACCATCTTCCGGAGTTTGCCCAAGTTCGTATCCACTGCATCAGTAATGCCATCCAGCCATTTCATCCTCTGATGCCCTCTTCTCCTTCTACCTTCAATTTTTCCCAGCATCAGGGACTTTCCAATGAGTCAGCTGTTTGCATCAGGTGATCAGAATACTGGAGTTTCAGTTTCAACATCAGTCCTTCCAGTGAATATTCAAGGCTGATTTCCTTTAAGATTGACTGGTTTGATCTCACTGTCCAAGGGACTCTCAAGTCTTCTCCAACAGCACAGTTGGAAGGCATCAATTCATTGGTGCTCTGTCCTCTTTACGGTCCAGCTCTCACAGCCATACATGACCACTGGGAAGACCATAACCCTGACTATTCGGACCTTTGTGGGCACGAATCATGGTGTATGTTTCCTTCCAAATCCAAAGAGATCCATCAAGTACTGGGCTCCTTCTATGAGGAAGAAAGTCTAAAGTGCAGCAACCTTGCCCTTTGCTTTGGAGTAAATGTCCCGATGTGTTCAGGCCATATGCTCTAGGATTTTAACGTGGTGTCAGGCTATTATATTTTCACTGGATTCATCTCACACAGCTTTGGCACCTGCTGTTTTCCATGTTTTGTGTTCTGCCCATATGGGACCTCCAGCATGACTGCCTGTGGGATGAAGTGACAGATACATGGATTGACTCTTGACCTCTATGCCACCATCTTTCTATCTGAGGAGCTGTAAAGCTAAAAACATTTCCCAGACTCGCTTGCAGCTAAGGTTCTAGATCAGATTTAGGAAAACAGAAGTGAGGCAGAATCAAAATCATTGCCAAAATGATGCTGAGAGAATAGGAACAGACAGCAAGAAGGATACATCTTCATCCTCTTCCAGAAATGTAATCTCTCTCTGGGGTCCCCTACTGCCAGCTGGCAAAAAAAGAACTGTGATTTCCCAGAGTCTCAGCTCTGGCATCACAAAGCGGAGCCTTGAGGGTGGGTTTGAAGCTGAGAGACAATAACCAGAACAGCTGGGCAGCTGCCTAGAAGGACATTTTCTCCAGTGCCACCGCGGATGTGGATACAGAAAACGATGGACTAAGAAGATCCTTCCAGAGAAGGATCCAGAGAACAGATCCAGGGGCTGCCTGGCTCCCAAGAATTTACAATATTGACTGGGCAGGAAATCCTCACTATTCCTGCCCCAGAGGGTTTAATAATAGTGTTGGACAATTGCCATGACTTCTGGGGGTTCATGGTCTCTACTGTAGCTTTTTTTTGAGTTGCAGGTTTCTTTTTTCTTCTTTATCTTTGTATATTGGGAGTGTTGAATGACAGGCAGGTAGTGTTTTCCACGTTTGGACTTGATAGAGAAGACTGCACATCACAGACAGACTTTCAGTGAGATGTAGTAACTGGCTGGGACTTTACATGGCCTGTCAGGGAGGAGATAAGCACGTTGGATGTTTCAGAATAAATGCATGTGGATGTGAGTGTCCAGAGAAGTGGACTGTGCAGAGAGGGAGTAAATACCATCCTACACGCGTTCTTCCAGGGAAGAGAAAAAGTGGGAACATTCTCCAAGGCATTTTATGAATTTGACATTACCATGAAACCAAACCTGAGGATAGGACAAGCATAAAAATTAAAGACCCATCTCAATCATAAACATTAATACAAAAACCCTAAGTAAGATATTAGCAAGTCAAGTTCAGCAATTTATGAAAAAGGTGACAATTTATGACTGCCGGGGTCCAGCCCCGGCTGATCCAGGGAATTCGAAGGGGAGACGGCTTCGGTGAACTGGATACAATAGCTTTAATTAAATATTAATCAAAGATATAAAGAGTAATAGAATGAGGATAGCTCAGTAGGAAAATTCAGCGGAGAAAAGAGGCTGAATAACTTGGTTTACGAGGAAAATCAATATAACCTGTGACATCAGGTTAGCTCTGACCACGGAGGCCGCAGTTGCCCTCTCAAATAGCAGAAGGTGCCCCACCTTACGCACCTTCTCGAGTGGGTCTTAGAAGCCCAGGCAAATAAGTGGTAGCAGAGGACCTCCACGCTCCAGATGGGTATTCAGCCAGAATGTGAAAGAAAGAATGACACGGGGAGACCAAGCTTTGGTGAGCAAGGCCCGTAGCTTTATTTTCAACAGGGGCTTTTATACCGTAAGTTGCACATAGAGGATAATAGGGGATGTGAAATCATGCAAAGTCAGCAGTCTTTGATCCTTATCGAAACCAGGGTTTCTTTTCTGCAAACTTATCGTACACAAATGGTTTAGGTGATTTATATCATCTTCTGGCCAGAAGGCCTATTAACATTTTATGACTCTGACAAAGGTTTGTCAACCATAAGACTTATTTTCTCTAAGAGTAATTATTTTAAAGTTTGGCGCCATCCTCCGAAGGTGTTAGATAAAGTTGCATTCCTATAGGGCAGAGGTGCAGTGGATTTACAACAAAGGAAAGAATTTATTACCTTAAGGGTCTAAAGTTGCTAACACCAAGGCCACTACTTATTTTTTCTACATACCAACTAACTTCCAAGGATACAATACAGGGGATGTGGAAACTTGGCAGCAAGCATTGGCTCATCAAGGAAATCTACTAGTTTTATTCTGACTGTTTCTAACTCTCTGAGAGGCTCTAAGCTATTTGAATATCTTAAGCTTCCTGTGCCTCTTGCGGTTGGGAGACTGTAAACAATCATATGCATAGATGTAGGAGTCCAGGTAAATTGTCAGGCAAGTTAGAGAGCCATCTGAGGGGTTTGGATTTAAACACTCCTATTATGCCCAGGAACTTTATTAACTGGAGCTGTAAGTAAACTCCTCATCAGAGAGAGCGAGATGGTGGTGGGGGACAGTCCCCCCCACCCCGTAAAGTCAGGGGTGAGAGCACAAAGCAGTAAAGTAGGCAGACTCTGATTTTGGGGGTAGATGCCTAAGAATATCCAGGGGGACTCCTGAGGCTCTATCCCGCCTTTACGTATGCCGAGCCTCCCTCCTCATGACCTTTGCCACGGGTGGAGTTCCTCACACTGGCTCCCAGCATATGACCAAGTTAATTTTATCCTAGGAATGCAACATTCATTTGACAATTTAAAAATCCGTTAACATAATCCACTGTCTTTGTAAATTAAATGAGAAAAATCATGCATTCACCTCAATAAAGGCAGAAAAATTGTTTGTAAAATTCAACATCTATTCATGATTTTTAAAAAAACGAAAGGAATGGTAATAAGAGGAACTGAACTTTTGAATCAGACTCATGTAAGTCATAGTCTTACCCTATACTAGACCAGTGATTTAAAGGAAAAAGGCAGTCACAAAACATAGGTAAAGTATTTTTCCCTTGGAGAAGTCCAATACTGGCAGATGGAGCTCCCCATTTAGAGAGCGTGTCCTTCCATTCTAACAATAAGATGTGTTCTAGGGACCTCCCTGGTCATCCAGTGGCTAAGACTGTGAGCTACCAATGCAGGGTGTGTGTGTGCTAAGTTGATTTAGTTGTGTTAGAGTCTTTGCGACCCTATGGACTGTAGCCCACCAGGCTCCTCTGTCCATGGGATTCTCCAGGCAAGAATCCTGGAGTGGGTAGCCATGCCTCCTCCAGGGATCTTCCTGACTCAGGGATTGAACCTATGTCTTTTATACCTCCTGCATTGGCAGGCAGGTTCTTTACCACGAGTGCCACCTGGGATGGTTACCAACACAGGATGCTTGGGTTCAATCCCTGGTCCAGTAACTAGGGCCCCACTCGCCAAAGGCAACTAAGCCCACCCATGGCAACTAGAGAAGCCTGCACACTGCAGAGAGAAGACACTGCACAGAGAAACTAGAGAAAGCCAGTGTGCCACAACGAAGACCAAGTGCAGCCAAAATAAAAATAGATGAATTGAATTAAATAAAAATAAAAGATCCAGCATGCTGCACAGAAGATGGAACATCCTGTATGCTGCAACTAAGACCCAGCACAGCTAAATAAATAAATTCATATTACAAAAAAGAAAAGAAGGATGTGTCTTAGTTTCAGATTTAACAGGTGAGGTGTGTTCTGAGCAATATGTAGGGAGCCATTGCTTCCTTTTGGTTGTGGAACATCTCCATCTTATATTGGATTAATTACACTGCTTATATTCCCCATTCTCTGCTTAGCCATGCTCTCCATAAATCCATAAAATCCAGGATTATTGACAGTAAGCAGTTTAAACAGGGCAGGTGTATCCTATTAAAAACATTTCATAGATAAGGATTTTCTGTTACTTTCCTGCTAGTAAGTATATACTCTTATTGTGTTTACCAAGAGCATGGGTTATTAGCGTGTATACAAGATTTGACCAGGGATATTTTTTTCCCCTTTCATCTCAGGAGAAAGAGGGAGTGGGTTGCAGGCCTGCTATTAACTCGTTTCTTCCCATTAGGGAACTTCCTTAATCCCCCATGGCATATTTACAATAAATGTACTTTGTATATTAAAATTCTCCAGAGAATTCCCTGGAGGTTCAGTGGTTAGGACCCCACATGTTCACTGTCAAGGGTACAGGTTCAATACCTAATTAAGGAACTAAGATTCCACAAGCCTTGCAGTGTGGAAAACACATTCTCCGAAATAAAAAGTAAAATCAAAACAAAACAGCAACAACATTGAGCTGCTCAGAGCAGAGGACCATTTGTGTGCCTCCCAGGGTGCCAAAAATCCACCTAACCATTCTCAATGAGGTCAGGGTTTCAACTGGGAGTAAAATACGGACTGAGGGGCCATTTGGGATGTCACCCAGGAGTTAGCACTCAACCCTGGGAAAAATCCACAGTGTTTCACCCAAGGGAAAATGTGTTCACTTAAGAATAAGGCTGGCTGCTCACATTGGCAGGTCAACCCAGAGTTGCTCTTGGGTTAAAATGATACGTATTAAAAAATATCTTGACTTCCATTGAGGAGTAGCATATTTGGTGGTGACCACTTCCCAATTCCCCCGAGATGAAGAGAAATGATGATCTAGCACCTGGAGATGCAGAGCAGGTGGCATGCCAGGGGGTGACTTTGCCCTGGGTATCAATTGTTGGGGAGAGACAGGTGGGACATACCTTAGTGCAGTGCACAATATTCATACCCTATTTTTCAGGACAAATCAGATGTCTCCTGATAGGTGTGCAACTTCTGTCCTTGCATACTGTTAGAAATTGACCAGCTGCTCCTGACTCTGCTGTTCAATTACTTTACACATGCACTCTCAGTGAAAACCTTGGGAAACCCTCAAGAAGAGATGAATTATCTGTTGTTCCTCAAGTGGTTCTCTTTGGAGAGAAACAATCTCATTATTCCAGGTGCTCCTCATTAGAACAGATGTTGATTGTGGCGGGTCACAGTATGTGCAGAGATTATACTGGAAAGAATATGGTTGTCAGCGTTTTTAGGTTCAGCACGGTAGCAGCTGCTATGACCTCTGTCTCATAAATTGCCCTGTCATAGTCTACATGGGGCTTCCCAGTTGGCTCAGCGGTCAAGAATCTGCCTGCTAATGCAGGAGATGCAGGAGACGTGGATTTGGTCCCTGGGTCAGGAAGACCTCCTGGAGCAGGAAAATGACAACCCACTCCAGTGTTCTTGCCTGGAGAATCCCCTGGGCAGAGGAGCCTGGTGGCCTACAGTCCATAGGATCACAAAGAGTTGAACACGGCTGAGGGACTGAGCATGCGTGTCCCCAATTGGTCACACACATATCAAATCCTGGGGCGCCAGTACTGTGGTTGCCCAATGAGAGATGGAGCATCATAAGTTCTTGCCCTTTGCCAAGGCTGCCTAAATGATGACTTCCAGAGGCTTTAAAAAAATATTGATATCTATTTATTTATGTGGTTGCACCAGGTTTTAGTTGCAGCATGAAGGATCTTCGATCTTCATTGCGACATGCAGGATCTTTTCATTTTGGGGTGAGAACTCTTGGTTGCAGGATGAATACAGTTCCATGTACTATACAGTGTAATGTGTACCTGGTTTTTCAAATTTATTTTATTGAAGTATAGTTGATTTTACAATATTTTAATTTCTGCTGTACAGCAAAGTGATTCAGTTATACATAGATATACTTTCTTTTTCATATTCTTTTCCATTATGGTTTATCCCAGAATATTGAATATAGCTCCCTGTGCTATACAGGAGGACCTTGTTGTTTATCCAATCTCTATATATAAAAGTTTGCCTCTGCTAATCCCAAACTCCTGATCCATCCCTTCCCCACCCTCCATTCCCCCTGGAACCCACAAGTCTGTTTTCTATTATCTGTGAGTCTTTTTTATTTTTCTGTAGATAAATTCATTTGTGTCATATTTTAGATTCCGCATATAAGCGATACCATATGGTATTTGTCTTTCTCTTCCTGACTTACTTCACTTAGTATGATAACCTCCAGGACTATCCATGTTACTGCAAATGGCATTATTTTGTTCTTTTTATATATGTACCACAACTTCTTTATCCATTCATCGGTCAAAGGACATTTCCGTTGTTCTCATGTCTTGGCTATTGTGAACAGTGCTGCTATGAACATAGCGATGCATGCATCTTTTTGAATTATAGTTTTGTCTGAATATACGCTCAGGAGTGGGATTGCTAGATCAAATGGCAACTCTATTTTTAGTTCTTTGAAGAACCTCCTGACTGTTTTCCATAGTGTCTGCACCAATTTACAGTCCCACCAAGAACACAGGAAAGTTTCCTTTTCTCTACATCCTCTCCAGCATTTGTTATTTGTACATTTTTTAATGATGGCCTTTCTGACCAGTGTGAGGTGATACCTCATGGTAGTGCTGGCTTGCATTTCTCCGATAGTTAGTAATGCTGAGCTCTTTTTCATGTGTCTGTTGGGCATCTGAATGTCTTCCTTGGAGAAATGTCTATTTAGAGCTTCTGCCCATTTTTTGATTGGGTTGGGTTTTTCTGTTGTTTTTGAGTTGTATGTGCTGTTTGTATATTTTGGATTAAGTCCTTGTCGGTCATATCATTTTCAAATATTTTCTCCCAATCTGGAGGTTGTCTTTTCATTTTGTTTATGGTTCCCTTTGCTGTACAAATGCTTATGTTTGATTAGGTTCCTTTTGTTTATTTTTGCTTTTATTTCTATTAGTAGTATGTATCTGTTAATTCCAAATTCCTAATTTATCCCTCCCCGCCTTTCCCCTTTGGTAACCATAAGTTTGTTTTCTATGTCTGTGAGTCTACTCCTGTTTTGTAAATAAGTTCATTTGTAGTGTATTTTTTAGATTCCACATATAAGTGATATCTTATGATATTTGTCTTTGTCTGACTTACTTTCACTTAGTATAATAATATCTAGGTCCATCCATGTTGCTGCAAATGGCATTATTTCATTTTTTTTAGTGGCTGAGTAGTATTCTATTGATGGAGAAGGCAATGGCACCCCACTCCAGTACTCTTGCCTGGAAAATCCCATGGATGGAGGAGCCTGGTTGTCTGCAGTCCATGGGGCCGCTAAGAGTCAGACACGACTGAGTGGCTTCACTTTCACTTTTCACTTTCATGCATTGGAGAAGGAAATGGCAACACACTCCAGTGTTCTTGCCTGGAGAATCCCAGGGGCGGGGGAGGCTGGTGGGCTGCCGTCTATGGGGTAGCACAGAGTCGGACACGACTGAAGCGACTTAGCAGTAGCAGCAGCAGTGTTCTATTGTAGATATACCAAATCTTCTTTATCCATTCATCTCTAGAGGGACGTTTAGTTTGCTTCCATGTCTTAAAAGCCCCTATGTTTTAGCAGCTTGGAATATTTCTATCATCTGGCACAGCAATAAAATTTGATACCTTAAATTCAGATCCTGGATCCAGGAATTGCAGAATTAATAACACAGGGTGAGTGCCATATATGGCTGTAATTAAGGTTAAGCACCAATGACATGACTTCTCTGGTCAGACGATGTGAGAGGCTGAGCTTGAAGATGCCTCCCTTCCAATGACTATTGCACTGCCATGGGATCAAATGTCCTTGGATCCTGAGCTGGTCATTGGGAACTGTGTGACAAGGAAAGCCACCCAGAGAGTAAAGATGTGCTGCTATTCTTCTCTTGGCATCTAGCTTTGCAAGAGATAAATAAACTGCTTTTCTCTGATGAATTGTACAATGGGGCTTGACTGACATTTCACCTTTTAAATTATTTTTATTTAAATTATCTAAGTTGTCTTTAGAGTGAGCTGCAGTTTAACTGTTGACAAGCTCTACAATATATTGTGAACCAGCTCTCTCCACCTCTCCCACATCCCCTAACCCCAGCTATCAGCATCTTTTACTGGGACCACTTACTATCAGATCATCTCTCTCCACTGCTTAAGATCCTTCAAAGGTATCTCATCCCATGTAAAACATACCACAAAAAAATCCAACCTACAATTCTCTACATGATCTGGCTTCTGCTCTTTTATCCATTCACATTTCCTGTCACCTAGACTGGCTGTATACTTTGTGGGACCCAGTAAAAAATGAAAATATGGGGCTCCTTGTTAAAAAATTATTAAGAACTGCAAGACAGCAATTAGAGCAGCAGAGCCTTAAAGCAAGCATGGAGCCTTTCTGGGAGCGGGGCTGCATGGGATTGCACAGGTTGCATGCCCATTAAGCTGGTCTGCCTGTCATCCACTTCTCATTCAGAGTCATCCTCTTGTTTCTGTTTTAGAGCTTTTGTACTAACTCTTCCTTGGCCTGGAATGCTCTTCTGTTTAATGTTAGCATGGTTCACTTCTCCTAGTTAGGGTCTCAGTTGCAACATCACCAACTGAGAGAGGCCATCCAGGAGCCTCAACTTAACCCAGCCACTGAGTCATTCTTTGTTGCTTCACCACTCTTTTTAGCTCGTTGCCATGCACTTCACTTAGTTCCTTTTTAAAAACCATCTATCTATTTATTGGCCATCTCTCCCTGTTATGGGTTGAATTGTACCCCCCATCTCACCACCGCAATTCTTATGTTGAAATCCTAACCCCCAGTATCTCAGAATGTGATCTTATTTGGAAATAGGGTTGTTGCAGATGCAACTAGTTAAGATGAGGTTGTACTGGTGTCAGGTGAACTCCTAATCTAATACGACGTGCATGCTTAGTCACTCAGCCATGTCCAACTCTTTGTGACCCTATGGACTGTAGTCTGCCAGGCTCCTCAATCCATGGGATTCTCCAGGTAAGAATACTGGAGTAGGTTGCCATTTCCTCCTCCAGGGAATCTTCCCAACCCAGGGATTGAGCCCGCATAGCCTCCTGCTTTGCAGGTGGGTTCTTTACCCACAGAGCCATTGGGGAAGCCTAATTCAATATGACTGTCTTATAAAAAGGGGAATATGAACACAGAAATGTATTCAGGGAGAGCACCATGTGCACATGAAGATGGCCATCTGCAAGTCAAGAAAAGAGCCTTGGAACAGATTCTTCCTTTACAAGGAACTAATCCTGCCTACACCTGGATTTTGGACTTCAATAGTCTCCAGATCTGTGAGACAATCAATTTCTGTTGTTTAAGCCAGTTTAATTATGGCAGAAAGTGAAGAAGAACTAAAAAGCCTCTTGATGAAAGTGAGAGGAAAGTGAAAAAGTTGGCTCAAAGCTCAACATTCAGAAAACTAAGATCATGGCATCTGGTCCCATCACTTCATGGTAAATAGATGGGGAAACAGTGGAAACAATGGTTGACTTTATTTTTCTGGGCTCCAAAATCACTGCAGATGGTGACTGCAGCCATGAAATTAAAAGACGCTTACTCCTTGCAAGGAAAGTTATGACCAACCTAGTTAGCATATTCAAAAGCAGAGACATTACTTTGTCAACAAAGGTCCATCTAGTCAAGGCTATGATTTTTCCAGTGGTCATGTATGGATGTGACAGTTGGACTGTGAAGAAAGCTGAGCGCTGAAGAATTGATGCTTTTGAACTGTGGTGTTGGAGAAGACTCTTGAGAGTCCCTTGGACTGCAAGGAGATCCAACCAGTCCATCCTAAAGGAGATCAGTCCCGGGTGTTCATTGGTAGAACTGATGCTGAAGCTGAAACTCCAGTACTTTGGCCACCTGATGCGAAGAGCTGACTCATTTGAAAAGACCCTGATGCTGGGAAAGATTGAGGGCAGGAGGAGAAGGGGACGACAGAGGATGAGATGGTTAGATGGCATCACCGACTCAATGGACATGGTTTGGGTGGACTCCGGGAGTTGGTGATGGACAGGGAGGCCTGGCGTGCTGCGGTTCATGGGGTCGCAAAGAGTCGGACACGACTGAGCGACTGAACTGAACTGAATAGTACTTTGTTACAGCAGCTCTCGCGAACGAATGTACCCTCCGTTAGAACGAAGCTGAGAGCATTAAACTTGGTTTGTTTATTTCACAGCCTCAGAACGTGCCTGTACTGTTACTTAGAACACATCAGTACTGCTGTTTAACGATTTCACTTGTATATATAAACCTGAAAGCCTTTCAAGGGAAGAGAGTGTTCCAGGTGTTCAAGAAAAACCTGCTGAGTAGATTAAACCATGTCACTCATTTCCAGATTTTTTGTGGAGAGCGCCGGCAGTTGTGTGCGGATTGACAGATCATAGCTCTTATTGTGTAGGCTGTTTTAATACGCACAACGTGTTTTTAGCTCTCGGGACAAAGAGACAGATACTTCGCAGGTCTGTCAAGTGGGACTCAGAAGACCGATCGGAGCTCTAGCCTTTACAAGCGCTGGTCCTTGCTCCTTTTGGCATCTTGGTAGTTGTAGTTTTGTCCAGGGTAGCTTTACTCGAAAAATAAACTGTGAGACCACAACTCCCATCACTCCGCATGCACTGGAGCCTTCAGAGCGCAGCCTCTGGAGGGGGGCACCAAAGCCATTGAGCAACCTTCTTGTCCAAGGGCCCGCCTTCCTGAACGCAGAAGCACCCGTGATTGGTCGACTGCCCCGCCTCTCAGCGGAGGGGGCGACAGGTGAATGAAAGGGGGGCGTGTCAGTGCGCGTAGCTCGGCGGCGGCGCGGCTGGAAGGAACTAGCTGAAAGGTGAGAGCAGAGAAGTGGGTTCACGCTGCCGCTTTCATTGGCTTGGGGGGATTCGGGGCGCCGTGGGGGCGGGATGGGCAACCGACAGGGATGTTCCGCGTCGGTCGGCCTCTCTCGGACCACCTGGCCCTGGCTAATTCCCGGACTCCAGCCGGGCGAACCCGCACTCATTGACGAACCCTCTCCCTCCCCTGCAGCTCGGGGAGGGCCGTGCGGCGGCCGTTTCCCCCGTCCTTCCTGACACTGGGTTGCCCCCTATGCCCGGAGTCGTCCAGCGGGTGGTATGGGCGTACGCTGATTCTGATGGTCCCAGGGCGCAAGGGCTCGGCCAGACTGGCGCAGTTGGCAGCGACGGTCACTTTGTCCGGGAGAGGCCGTGGGAGGGGCAAGGCCTCGGTTCTCACCTTCGGGACCCAAAGACTATATCCAGTAACGGATTCTGGTGATTTCTGCAGGGTTGTCTACCTCCGGGCGGGGGAGGATCCCCTTGACTTGCGGTCAATTTAGCAGTTGAATCAAAGATGCAGTTGACCCAGAAAATACTTTCTGTGAAAGTGGAAACTCTTCTTCTGAGTCGTTTCCCTCCACTCCGTGCGTTTGGGAAAGGAATGAATGACTTCCCCAGCACTTCTCACGGTTTCCTGGAGGGTGAGGGAAGTCAGGTTGGCATAAATGGATAAGGATGTCAACTCTGGACTCAAACCAATCTCGGTGCCAGTCCTAGCCTGAGCGTGTTATATGAAAATTTGAACCTCAGTTTCCTCCTCTGAAAAAGAGGAAGTAATGATTTTACGTACTGTACTGGGTTCTTGGGAGGTTAACATTAGTTTATGCTTGTAAAGTGTTAATACTTTTTACAGTACTTCATGAGAAGTAGTTCTCAGTAAATGCTAACAATTGAGGAGCAGATTTTCATTATTCTCTGGTGAAACTGCAGGAGTGTTGTCAGAAAGAGCGGGTGGATTTCAAAGCTGCTTTTGGCGCTGGAATAAAGACATTCTCTCAGGGGCATGTGGGAGTTCGTTGCTAACACTAGTGTTGGCATCTGCCCTCTCCTGGAAGACATGCGATGTTCTTGGTTCAGTTTTCTATTTTTGGCCTCTTCCTTGTGTCAGGCATTGCTTGTAGCCAATAACTGTTGAGTTGAATTGGAACCATGGGAAGGTTGGGAGGGTCCCTGCCAAAGTGCGGATAAATGTGCTTCTGGAAGCAGTGTACCCTACGAGCTTCTTTTCCAGGAGAAGTGGTGATCCTCGGTTTGTGCCAGGGATGCAGAGCACCGAAGGCAAGTGGAGTTGATGTGAATAAACATTTCCACGTTGTATGCCAAGTGCAGTTGGAGAAAGATTTGAAGAAAATATGTGGATAGATTTTTGCAAAGTCAAGGGAGTATTTCCATGATCCAGTAGAATCTAGAATATTTGCAGATAGAAAGCCAAAGGAAATAGGTTTTGAATATTATTGCTAGAAAGACGCATCTTCTAGTGAAAAATACAGGTGCCTGGGGGGAGGCTCTGTAGATAAGACCATTCTACAAGAAGTATTGGGCCTGGGACTTCCCTGGTGGGCCAGGGGCTAAGACTGTTCTCCCAATATAGGGGACTCGGGTTCTATCCCTAGTCAGAGAATTAGATCTCACATGCTGCAAAGAACACCTGGCTCAGCCAAATAAATAAATGAATACTTCTTAAAAAAGAATTGGTCCTATTTAATAATCTTCCTTATTTACCAATTCCTTATCCCTCTGTCCCTCCCCCTTTTTCTTCTTTGCTAAAAAGGAGAGAGGGGGGAAAAAAGCAATATATGCACACAGTGAAAGATCCTAACAGTATGGAAAGGTTATACATGAAAAATGAAATCATTCCAAAAACCTCCTTCCTCTAGTCCCTCTTTTCAAGGTTCAGTTCAGTTCAGTTGCTCAGTCGTGTTTGACTCTTTGCGACCCCATGGACTGCTGCATGCCAGGCCTCCCTGTCCATCACCAACTTCCAGGGTTTGCTCAAACTCATGTCCATCGAGTTGGTGATCCCATCCAACCATCTCATCCTCTGTCATCCCCTTCTCCTCCTGCCCTCAGTCTTTCCCAGCATCGGGGTCTTTTCCAATGAGTCAGTTCTTTGCATCAGGTGGCCAAAGTATTGGAGTTTCAGCTTCAGCATCAGTCCTTCTAATGAATATTCAGGACTGATTTCTTTTAGGATGGATCTCCTTGCTGTCCAAGGGACTCTCAAGAGTCTTCACCAAAACCACAGTTCAAAAGCATCAATTCTTCGGTGTTCAGCCTTCTTTATAGTCCTACTCTCACATCTGTATATGACTACTGGAAAAACCATAGCTTGGACTATATATGAACCTTTGTTGACAAATTAATGTCTCTGCTTCTTGATATGCTGTCTAGGTTTGTCATAGTCTTTTAATTTCATGACTGCAGTCACCATCTGCAGTGATTTTGGAGCCCAAGAAAATAAGTCTGTCACTGTTTCCATAGTTTCCGCATCTATTTGCCATGAAGTGATGGGACTGGATGCCATGATCTTTGTTTTTGAATGTTGAGTTTTAAGCCAGTTTATTCACTCTCCTCTTTCACTTTCATCAAGAGGCTCTTTAGTTCCTCTTCTCTTTCTGCCATAAGGGTGATGTCATCTGCATATCTGAGGTTATTGATATTTCTCTTGGCAATCTTGATTTCAGCTTGTGCTTCATCCAGCCTGGCATTTCTCATGATGTACTCTGCATATAAGTTAAATAAGCAGGGTGACAATATACAGCCTTGACGTACTCCTTTTCCTATTTGGAACCAGTCCTTTGTTCCATGTCCAGTTCTAACTGTTGCTTCTTGTCCTGCATACAGATTTCTCAGGAGGCAGGTCAGGTGGTCTGGTATTCCTATCTCTTTAAGAATTTTCCACAGTTTGTTATGATCCACACAGTCAAAGGCTTTGGCCTAGTCAATGAAGCAGAAGTAGATGTTTTTCTGGAACTCTGTTGCTTTTTCTGTGATCCAACGGATGCTGGCAATTTGATCTCTGGTTCCTCTGCCTTTTCTAAATCCATCTTGAACATCTGAAAGTTCTGGGTTCATGTACTGTTGAGGTTATCTGCTATTAACTCTTGCTCATATTACCTTCCAGAAAAAAATTCTTACATATACCAACAAAAACATATGTGTATCCCATCTAGGTGATGGAATAATACTGTACATTTTGTTTTGCATCTTATATTTTTCCTTAATATATCTTGGTGAGTTTTTTATATGAATACACAGAATTCTCACTCTTTAAAGCATGGTTGCCTCGTATTCCACTGTGTGAATATACCTCATTGATTTAACTTGCCCCCTACTGGTGAATGTTCTGATTGTTTCTACTTTTGTGCTTGTACAAAAACCTGGTGTGATGGGCATCTCTCAGCTTCTGATTTGATGTACTTTTGGGAATACATCCAAAAGGATAAGTGTTTAGCCATGAAATTTTGGGAGCAAAAGATGTGTAATTTTTGTAGGGGGCGGGGCACGCCATACCTCATTTGGGGATCTTAGTTTACTGAGCAGGGATTGAACCTATGCTCCCTGCAGTGGAAGTGCAGTCTTAACCCACTGGATCACCAGGGAAATCCCCAAAGATGTGTACATTTTAAATTTTGATAAATATTGGCAAATTCCTGTCTAAAATGGTGTTCCCGATGATATTTCTATCAACAGTGGATATTATTACTTTGAAAATTTTTTACCAGTCTGATCGGTTTTCTTTCAGTTCTGAGGAAGAACAGAATTTGATATTTAAATGTAGCATTCTCCTGTATCTTGCTTTCCCCTTGATATGATTGCCAAAAAGAGGAAGGTTTGTCTGGAGCGTTTAGAAGAGGTGAGAATGACCAGGAACTCTTAATCCTGTGAAAACTTTCAGGGTTGATTTATTTCGGGGGGGAGAAGAGTTTTTCGGATATCAGACAGTTCTCTTCCTTTCTAAATCAAAATGTTAATTTTAACTACTTTGGATGAAAAAACATTCCCCAAATTATAACCTCCTGGAGTTTAAAATGAATATAAAAAGAATCATCTTGATGACTTAGGCCCATCCATCATAGCCCTGGGGTATAATTTAGTGATGTCCTTAGGCCATCTTGAATATGTAGGAGCATTTAATACCCTTAGCTAAGTGGCCTTAGGCTGATATTTTGAAAAAATGTCTGGGTCTGTTTTTGACAACTTTTTAAAAACCTTTTCCTAGCTATCCATTCTCACTTTTAAGTTTGTCAGTTTACTTACGGAGGCTTCTTTACTTCTTTGTTCTCTAGTTTCTAAACTTAATGTGTCACTTATAAATGTGAGGAAAGTAGGTGTAAAGTGCACTTAATGAGGTTGTTGTTGGTCTTTTGTGAGTACAGTCTGTTAGGTTAACACACAGGCCTTGAGGGGTCTCTTGGCAGTGGACTCTGTCTGCTGGTAGAGGTGCCTCATTTCTCTTGCGTGGGGTAATTGTTGTGTTCCACTTGTAGAAAAGAAGAGTGCTGAAGAGTTATTAGCTGTGGTTGGCAGCGTTCACTAGGCCTTTTGGGATCCCAGTAGAAGAAGAAGATATAGGAACTTCTCTGAGCTCAATGGGTCAGTAAATAAAAGGGGTAAGTTGATCGATGGCTACGTGGTTTGTGTGATGAGAAAACATAGAAAGGCTCAGGGGAGGTCAGCTTCTGTCTTCCTCACTTGCAGAAGGGTTTTAAACTTGATTTATGTTTTGTATTTGTTTTAGGGATTTCCCTGGCGGCTCAGATGATAAAGAATCTGCCTGCAATGTAGGAGACCTGGGTTCAATCTCTAAGTTAGGAAGATCCCTGGAGAAGGGAACGGCTACCCACTCCAGTATTCTTGCCTGAAGGGCTCCTCTGTCCATGGGGTCAGAAGAGTCAGACAGGAGTGAGCAGTTAACAATTGTATTTGTTACATACTTGTTCTACTTAGCAGGTAAGACAGGAGTATTCTTTTGTATTTAGCTAACCTACTTTGTCGGAGAAGGCAATGGCACTCCACTCCAGTACTCTTGCCTGGAAAATCCCATGGGCGGAGGAGCCTGGTGGGCCGCAGTCCGTGGGGTCGCTAAGAGTTGGACACGACTGAAGCGACGCAGCAGCAGCAGCAGCAGCAGCAACCTACTTTGTCCAAAGCACTGCCGAATGCTGTGAAAGTGTTAGTTTCTCTGTCGTGTTGACTTTTTGTGATCCCATGGACTGTCGCCGGCCAGGCTTCTCTTTCCATGAAATCCTCTAACAATACTGGCAAGAATACTAGAGTGGGTAGCCATTCCCTTCTCCAGGGGATCTCCCTGACCCAGGGATGGAATCTGGTTCTTCCACATTATAGGCAGATTCTTTACCATCTGAGCCACAAGGGGAGCCCTGCCAAGTGCTTTATGGGAAATCAAATGAAATAAGACATGGCTCATACCTTCTAAGGACTTACAGTCCACTGACAGAGAAGGACCGAGACATAAAAAATACAGAGAAGAGAATGAAGGGTTGTGGAGTCAATCAATTAGGAATATCTCAGTTGCACTGAGAAAATTCAACCAAAGCAAAAAGGGACTTAATGGCTTCTGGCACTGCATGAGCTGGGACTCATATGGTGTCCCTGGCCTCCATCTGTTGCTCCTGTTTGAACTGAGCTATCATCTGTATTAGGCTGGTTCCCCTTGTGGTGTGGCAGCAGCATCCCTCATAGCCTACATGCCCACAAAGCGGAGAGCCATTCTTTTTTTGGATCCCCCAGCAAATGTTTCATTGCTTTTCATTGGCTCTGGCCTAGTCACATGGCCATCTCTGAGCCAGTCACTATGGTCAGAGGATAAGTTATGTTGATGGGTTTAGCCTATGTTATAGCTTACACATCTGGAGCCTGGGCGTGGTGCTAATTTTATGCAAAGCACATTGGCTGTGGATGGGGCAAGGATGATTCCATCAAAGCCAAAAAGGGCAATAAAATCATAAGAATGGAGAATGCATTCTGGCTAGCCCAAGCATCCACCAAGTGTTCCCACAAATTTATGGTAATGAGTGTGAGCTGAGACTAGACATGCCAGTCCCTAAGTTCTGTATTGGGACACTGGAGACTGAACTGGAGACAGTAATTCTTAGATTCAGGTATTATTTATATTTTGAGCCTTAAAGAAAGTCGAATGTCATTTATAAGAGCATGAACTCTGGAGGTTTTGAGTCTTGGCTCTGTTGCAGCTGGATCATCACCATCCTCTGAGTCTTAAAAGTACAATATTGTAAGTATGATATTAGTCTTTATTCATAGGGTTGTTATAAAAGCTCACAGAAAGAATCTATGTAAAATACTAAGGACTGCACCCACATACAGTTAGCTGTAGTTACTTTTACTGTTTCTCATTAGTTAACCCAGTTAGACAATCTTTAATTTTTGTTAGCCCGTATTATAAAGATATTATTTACCTGGGTTTTGGGGAAGAATAAAAAAAAAAAAGAACATCTTATTTGTAAGGTTGGCATTTGTGAACTGAAAAAACAACAACAAAAAATCTTGGCAGAGATCCAGGCTCCTTTTGAGCAGCAGCAGCTGGTGGAGAAATGGAGATGCAATCCTATTATGCCAAGCTCTTGGGGGAGCTGAATGAACAGCGGCAGAGGGACTTCTTCTGCGACTGCAGCATCATCGTGGAAGGGCGGATCTTCAAGGCCCACAGGAACATCTTGTTTGCCAACAGCGGCTACTTCCGTGCCCTGCTCATTCACTACATCCAGGACAGCGGGCGGCACAGCACCGCCTCCCTGGACATCGTCACCTCCGACGCCTTCTCCACCATCTTAGACTTCCTCTATTCTGGAAAGTTGGATTTGTGTGGGGAGAACGTGATTGAAGTTATGTCGGCTGCCAGCTACCTGCAGATGAACGACGTGGTGAACTTCTGCAAGACATACATCAGATCCTCCCTTGACATCTGCAGAAAGATGGAGAAGGAGGCTGCAGTGGCGGCTGCGGTGGCCGCAGCAGCAGCAGCCGCAGCAGCAGCTGCAGCGGCTGCCGCAGCTCATCAGGTGGACAGTGGAAGCCCCAAGAAAGGGACCGCTGGTGAGACCAAGAGCTTGGTCTCTCGAGCCGAGGGGGAGGAGAGTGAGGACCGACCAAGAGAGCCCCCCAGTGGTGATCACAGAGGCTGCTGCCCTCTGGAACTGGTGGGGAAAGACAGCCAGGGCAGTGGCTGGGTCGACAGTGACCGCTCCACTCGGCCAGAACAGATGGAACCCAAGGTGGAGTTGGATGCTGCAGAGGTGGAGGTGGATGGACAGCAGCAGCCGCCTGCCATCCCACTGAGCCTGGCCCACCGGGAGGAGGGTTTGCCCAGTAGCCAAGCTATCGACTTGGCTTACAGTAACTACCATGTTAAGCAGTTCCTGGAGGCACTCCTGCGCAACAGTGCCGTCCAGAGCAAAGAGGATGTGGATCATCACTTTTCTCAGAGTTTGGAGGGAAGACCAGATGGTGCAGGAGTAGCAGCCATGAGTTCCACGATGGATGTGCAGACTGACTGGTATGGAGAGGACTCAGGTGAGCTGCATGAGCCTCCATCATCTCTGCTGCTCACGCACATGCGTGTGTGCCTTCTGGCCTCCCACCATCACCTGCATCATTGTCATTGTCACTACCATCATCACCACCATCAGCATCCCTATCATCACCATCGCCACCGTTATCTCCATGTTATCACTGCCACCACTGCCAATAATATTAATTGAGCAGCTGCTGTGTCCAGGGCATTGGCTCTTCACATTTTTTTTTTTTTTTTAACCTCTACAACTAGAGTATAAGCGTGTTGAATGCGATTTGCAGACATGGAAAGAACCCACCCTCTTCTACTAACCACAAGGAGGACTTTGGTGAATTCATTAAATTTCTTTGAACCCTTATTTTTTTCCAGGAGATAATCACTCCCACCTTGCCTTCTTACAGAGTTGAGGACCAAATGAAAAGGTTTTCAGAACTTTTTTTTCTCACATATGAGAACATGTTCTGTACAGGTAGGAAATTTATCCTTCTTTGTGTCAACTGTGGTGCCTGGCCCATGTACTCAGTTAACATGTCGTGGCTGATAGTGTGATGTCCTGGCGAGTATTTGAGAGTTGAACTGGGCTTCGTGTAAGTAAATTTCTTGTATCCTTTGGTAGGATTTTGTGTTTTAAGAGAACTTAGTTTTTTGCCTGAGCAATTCTGAGAGATGGGATAATATGGTTAACTCTTCTTACAGATGAGGTAATTGTGTTGTAAACTGTCTTAGGAGATGGAAATAGATGTGGCTGTCTCCTTACTGATGAAAGTACCCTTGGCTTCTTTTCAAGCCAAGACATTAATGAGTCACATTTCTAATTCACCCTTCAGTACTGTGCAGTGAAAGTTGACTAAGTAAGGGGGGGTGATCTGCTCTTATTCGTTACTAAATGACTATTTTGAGACTTAAAAAAAAAAATAACAGGTACACATGGGGTCGTGAAAGTTGGACACAACTTAGCGGCTAAACACCACACAGGAGAATCCCAGGAAAACTGAGTTTGTCTGGAGACTTTTAAATTTCTTTCTTTCTTTTTTTCATTTTAACATTTTTTAATGAAAAATTACTTCATCCCTGCATCAAAATTTCATTTTTTGTAAAAATCAAGAATGCTCTGTATGTCTGACCTAATCTAGACTTGCAAAACTTGCAAATATGGTTTCTGGTCGCCAGAGACACTGGCTTAACTAGCATGCAAAAGGTAGTGGTTGTTTTCAGTGATTACCCTATGGGAACTTGTTGAAATCTAATTTCTTTTTAAAAACGTAATTAATGAATTTTTGGCTGCACTTGGTCTTCACTGCTGCACCTGGGGTTTCTCTAGGTGTGGGAGCAGGGGCTCCTCCTCACTGCGGTGTGCGGGCTCCTCAGTGCGGTGGCTTCCCTTGTTGGGGAGCACAGGTTCAAGGCGTGGGGACTTGGGTGGTTGCAGCTCGCAGGCTCAGTAGTTTAAGCATGCGGCAGTTTAGTTGCCCTGCAGCCTGTGGAATCTTCCAGACCAGGGATGGACCCTGTGTCTCTTGCATTGGCAGGCAGATTCTTAACTATTGGACCACCAGGGACTTCCAAAATCTAATTTCTGTGTAAGAGTAGCACTTCACAGTCTGTGTTCCCCTTCTCCATCCATCAGCCCCTCATAGTGCCATGTAAGTTAGGTGGAGGAAGTATGGAGAAATTGAGACCCAGAGGGTTTGGCGAGTTCCTTAAGAATATAGAACTGACACACGTCACCACTAATGTTCTTTGATAGCAACCCAGGCTGGCTTCATTTCACTCATGAAACAAACTGTGAGGGCAGCACAGGTGGTTAGAGGATTTCAGTGCACTGATTTTGTCTCTCAACCCCTCTGCCTGTATCACGAGTACCAAGAAATAGAAATTCAGATCTACACCACCTTCATTCAGATCCATCTGTCCATCTATAAAGTCAGCTTTCCAACTCATCCTGGGGCAGGGCAGTCTCCTGGCTGCTTGCCATGCCTGTTGTCTGCCAGGTTTTGATTCCATTTGCATGGCTCCAGGGTACATTTACTCCAAGTGCCAAGGGACAGAGTAAGACTGATTTGTTTGGTTTTTCATATATTTGCTCAAATACTTGAGCACTTTCCTTGTGAAGATACAAAGATAAGTCAGATATGGCTCCAGCTCTCAAAAAACTGATGGTTTCTTATAGAAGCTAAGCTGTGTGAAATTGGCACTGTGCGGTACAAGGTACTAGGGCTGAAAGACAGACGGAGGTGTGAATTTCACAGCGGGCCAGAAGCAGAACTGGCTTCCAGCTGTTAGGTTAGGGAGGCTTTATGAAAGTGGCATCTGAGTACTCACTACTGTATATAAAATCGATAAGTAGTGACTTATTGTATAGCACAGGGAACTATATTCAATATCTTGCTGTAACATATTAATATAATGCAAAAGAATCTGAAAAAGGATATGTAGAACAGTCACCTTGCTATACACCTGAAACTAACACAATATGGCAACTCAACTATATTTCAATTTTTTTAAAAAGTGGCATTTGAGGGTAAGAAGAGAAAACATAGGGAGAAATTGGAGTCAGTCATGGAAAGCCATAAATGGTAAGCGGTAAGTTTCTATCTATAGGCACAGGGGAATTGTTGGTAGTTTCTGAGCTTGGGAGTGGATAGGAAAGATTAATGTGGCCTCAGCATAAGGTAGTGAAGAAATGGGAGACTTGGGCAGGGAGATGGTGAGGAGGCAGTTATAGTACTTGTGTATTCACTTATCTCTGACACTGGCAGACACTGTCAAAGCACGTGGTCCTCGTATAATCTCTTCTCCCCTGGACCTCCCAGTGCCAGCCTCACTACCTCCCATTGCTTCCTGAAAAGTTCATCTGTATTGGCCACTGCTACCGTTTTACTTCCCGTTCTTTTCTCAGCCCACTGTGAGGAAAGACCCCTACCCAACACCCCACCTGCTTCATGAGGTCAGCCGGACATTTCCAGAGCTGATCCAGTGAGTGATTTTCAGATGTTATCTTTCTGACCACTCTCAGTAGTTAACTCTGATCTTTCCTTCTTGAAATTCTTTCTTCCCCTGGCTTCTGACACCTTGAGTACCCATTGCTGTTACCTTTGTCCATTTCTTTTCAGCCTCATCATGGGATTGTTTAATGTCAGTGTGTCCAGCATTCCATCATGGCCTTGCTTCTTTAACATCTTATCATTCCTGTTCATTTGTTCATTTAACAGATATTTATTGAGCACTTCCTATATGCCAGGCACTATTCGTTTATAGTGAATGAATATTCGTTTATAACAGTGAACAAAAGACAGTGCTTGTCCTCGTGGAGCTGACATTCTAGCGTTGTGAGCCAGACAGTAACACATAAGTACCTGTATAATATGAAGAAGAGTTGACTCATTGGAAAAGACTCTGATGCTGGGAGGGATTGGGGACAGGAGGAGAAGGGGACGACAGAGGATGAGATGGCTGGATGGCATCACTGACTGGATGGCATCACTGACTCACTCAGTGAGTCTGAGTGAACTCCGGGACTTGGTGATGGACAGGGAGGCCTGGCGTGCTGCAATTCATGGGGTTGCAAAGGGTCAGACACGACTGAGCGACTGAACTGAACTGGACTGAATATGAAGAACTAAAGCAGGGACAAAGTTGACTGAGAGTGAGGGGGTGCTATTTTATTTACTGTTGACCAGGACTTGCTAACAGGTTGCCTTTAAGCAAAGACCTTAAGTGAGTAAGAGAGCAAACTGCAGAGATATGAGGGGGAACATTCCAGGCAGAGAGAAGAGCAAGGTGCAAAGGCCCAGGTGTAGGATCACACTTGGCAAGTGAACAAAAGGAACAGCCAGGATGCTAGTGTGGCTGGAGTGGAGTGAGTAAGGCAGCAAGTGTTGGGGGATAAGGTCAGAGAGGCTGAGTGAGGGTGGACCAGGTAGGCCCTTGAAGGCGATGAGAAGGTCTTTGAGTATTGCTCCGCAGAGAGTGACTTGAGATGACATGTATTAAAAGGATCCTTCTGAGTACTGTGTGCAGTTACCTTCTAAGTGGGCCTCTTGCTTCTCCTCTCGCTTTCCTGTAGACTACAGGGGAGCATAGGCTACGGGGAGCATAGACTGTCAGGGAGTGAGGTGGGAGCAGGAAAACCGCTTAGGAGGTAACTGCAGTAACCCAGGTGAGAGGTGTGCGCCTTCTTCTTTTTCTTTTCTTTAAAATAGATTTTATTTATTTTGTCTTATTTATTTATTTATTTATTTGACTGCACCAGGTCTTAGTTATGGCATGTAAACTCTTAGTTACAGCACATAAACTCTCAGTTATGGCATGCGGGTTCTAGTGCCCTGACCAGGGATTGGACCTGGACCCCCTGCATTGGGAGCACAGTCTTAATCTCTGGACCACCCGGGAAGTCCCATTTTTCTATTTTTTTAAATTTTATTTTATTGTTGGGATATAATTGCTTTACAAGGTTGTGTTTCTGCTGAACAACAAAGTGAATCAGCTATTTGTATATACGTAGCCCCTCCCTCTTGTGCCTCTCTCCCACCCCACTCGCCTTGAATCAGTGTGGTAGCAGTAGACAGGTGAGATGTGATTGGGTTAGGACTGTACTGACTCTGAAAGATAGAGCTGACCAGAGTTCCTAATGGCTGTATGAGTGTTATGAGAAAAAGAAGCATTAAAGATGGCCTTAATGTTTTTACCTTGAGCGATTGATTTAAATGTTATGTTTGTGGTGCCCGTTGGATATCCCAGTGAAGATGTGCAGTAAGTGATTCCATCTGTAAGTCAGAGCTGAGATATAAATCTAGGGTCATTGTTGGATCTGCACAATTTAAATTCTGTGTATTCCATAGATCTAGAAGGAGAAGATAAGAGACCTAAGGACTGAGCCCTGGGAAGCCCCAACATTGGGAGGTCAGGAAGATGAGGGAGCCAGTGGAGGAAGCTGAGAAGGGGCAGTGGGCGAGGCAGCAGAGAATCAGGAGTGCTGCGGTACTCCCCTGGTGGTCCAGTGGGAGAGACTCTGTGCTTCCAACGCAGAGGGTGCCGTTTGATCCTGGTGGGGAAAGTAAGATCCCACGTGGTGCATGGCACAACCAAGGAAGGAAGGAAGAGTGATGGGTGTCAAGAGGAGAAAACATTTCAAGATAACGGAGAAATCAACAATGTCCGGTACTGTGTGTAGGCAGATTGAGGACTGATCATTGGGTTTATTAATGGAGAGGTCATGGGTGAGCAGTATGATGAAGTGGTGGGGAAAAGACCAAATGGAGTAGGCTTAGACGAGGACTCAGAGACTCCGCTGGCAGTCCAGTGGTTAAGATTTCCCCTTCCAATGCAAGGGTTACAGGTTTGATCCCTGGTCAGGGAGCTAAGATCCCACATGCCTTAGGACCAAAAAAAATCAAGTCATGAAACAGAAGCAATATTGTAACAAATTCAGTAAAGACTTAAACAATGGGAGGGGAAACATCAAATAGGATGCCTAAAACTTAAAGAAAAATTAAAATAGATAAGCAACAAAGATATATTGTACAGCACAGTGAATTGTAATCATTTTCTTATGAGGGAGCATAAATTGTAAAAATACTGAATCACTGTGCTATACACCTGAAACCTATATAATATTGTAAATAAACTATACTTCATAAAAATAATAAAATAAAATGGTGATTATGGTGATTATTGGAATATTAGAATAAAGCACTAAGCCCAGAGACCTCAAAAAAAAAAACCCAAAAACCCTCAAATGTAGATGTGAAGATGGTATAGTACTTCTTTCAAGAAATTTACTGTGAAGGGAACAAAGAAATGCTTCCATGGCTGGAAGGGGATGTGAGGTTAAGGTCTCCTGCACTGCAGGCGGATTCTTTACTGTCTGAGCCACCAGGGAAACCCAAGTTTCAGCTTAGGTAGGAGAAAAATTCGGGAGATGGATGATGGTGAGAATTGCAGAACCATGTGAATGTACTTAGTGCTACTGAGCTGTACAGTTAAATATGGTTAAAACAGTCTGTTTTATATTATGTGATCTTCACCACATAAAAAAACATTAAAAAAATGTGCTGCTTGGGTCCCACCCCACCCATTAGCTTGGGATGGAGATTGGGCATTAGTATTGTTTTTCATTTTAAGCTGCATTTTTATATGCAGGCAAAGTTGAGACCTCTTCATCTAGGATTGGGTGGCTGAGATGGATTGGAGGATAAGCTCTCTGGAAGAAAGGAGATCCAGGAACAGAGGGGCCAGGGCATTGGAAGGGTCATTTTTGGTATTCACACCAAGAATTTTTCCAGGAGTAGAGTCTGAAGGCAGTGTGATCAAATCTCCAAGGAGCAAGATGACCCAGGGACTCCTAGATGACTGTAATAAGGATGAGCATCGGTATCATCTGATGGGATGACCTTCAAAACATCTTAGGCTTTTGCTCTGGAGATGACAGTGAAGCCCGAGGAAGACCTACCCTCCCCTGATCCAGGGTGTCAAGGCCATGGGTTAACGGAATCAGGGTGCTTAGGGGACAGCCAGGCCTCAGTTAAAGCAACCACTCAATCTACTGAGGACTCATAACTGTATTCTTTGCTTCTTTCCCCAAGCTCCAGATTGATCTGTCTAATCCAAGTATCCCCCCTGCCCCACCCCCACCAAAAAAAAGTGGATGCACTGAGCCTGCCTCAAACATGATAAAATCCCGACTGACCTCATTCATCCTGCACCTGCTTTTTCTCCTGTGTTCCCTGCCTTGGTTTATTCCACCATCACCTATCACGTCAGCTAACCTAGAATCAGTGTCATTTAGAATCTTTCCTTTCCTCTGCTCTGTCCTCCCCATTGAGGTCATCATATGCTGTGAATTTTATTTCTCAATTCTCTCTCCTCCTCTCCACCTCCACAGTCACAGGCTTTAGTTCTGTCTTCTCTCATCCCCTCCCCACTGGACTTCCTGCCTTTAATCTTGCCTCTCTTAAACCCTTCCCCTGCATTATCCCCAGAGGAATCCTTTAAAAGTCAT
Organism: Bos grunniens; assembly: GCF_055505025.1. Lineage (NCBI taxonomy): Eukaryota > Metazoa > Chordata > Mammalia > Artiodactyla > Bovidae > Bos > Bos grunniens. The sequence continues at coordinate 15,654,097 of NC_141166.1, forward strand.
ATCACCTTGTACCTTCCTTGCTTAAAACCCTACCTGCTTAAAGGATAAAGTCTGAGTTCATTAACATGTTAGTGTTGCAGAGGCAGGGATTTTTGTCTTTTCTGATCACTACTGTATCCCCAGGGCCTAGAACCCAGTCTGGCACATTGTAGGTGCTCAGGATAAATTTGCTGAGTGAATTCATAAATGTGACCTTGGGACCTTCCCCAGAAGTTCTTGCCCCTTTCCTTGGCTTCATTCCTCATTCTTCTCCACCCTGCTTTGTATTCCCTATTCTCATTTACCTCTGTGCCTAAACTTGTGCTGTTTCCCTGCCTGAGATACCCTTTCTCTTTCTCAAACTCCCAGTGAACTCCTATTCATCCTTCAAAACCTTGCTCAAAGGTCACCTCTCCTGTGAGATCATCTCTGAACTCCAGGAGAGAATTCATTATTTTCACTATCTTTCTTTCTTCTTTTTAAAAATTTTTTATTAGAGAACAGTTGTTTTTCAATGTTGTGTTAGTTTCTGCTGTACAGCAAAATGAATCAGTTATATGTATACATATGTGCTGTGCTGTGCTTAGTTACTCAGTCATGTCCAACTCTTTGCGACCCCATGGACTGCAGCCTGTCAGGCTCCTCTGTCCTTGGGGATTCTCCAGGGAAGAATACTGGAGTGGGTTGCCATGCCCTCCTCCTGGGGATCTTCCCAACCCAGGGATTGAACCCGGGTCTCCTGCATTGCAGGCAGATTCTTTACCAACTGAGCCATCAGGGAAGCCCAGGTATACATATATCCCCTCTTTTTAGATTTCCTTCCCATTTAGGTCACCATAGAGCTACGCTGGTGGCTCAGATGGTAAAGAATCCCCCTGCAATGCAGGAGACCCAAGTTTGATCTCTGGGCAGGAAGATCCCTTGGAAAAGGGAATGGCAACCCACTCCAGTATTCTTATCTGGAGAATCCCATGGACAGAGGAGCCTGGCAGGCTGCAGTCCATGGGGTCACAGAGTCAGACATGACTGAGTGACTAAGCACGGTAGCACAGGGCATTGAGTAGAATTCTCTGTTATGCAGTAGATTCTTATTAGTTATCTATTTTATACACACTAGTGTATATATGTCAATCCAAATCTCTGATTTCATCCCACCACCACCCTTGTCTACATTTCTTCATCACTTTGAACTTGCATTTGTTACATTATATTGTATGACTTTGTTTACATGTCTTTCTCTCCTGCTAGACTTATCTTCTTGAGTGAAGAAACAAGTATCTTGATAACAATGTATCTTGACACAGTGCCTCACATGTAATAGGCATTCAGGTGAACTGCTCTTCTGGGGGAGCCAGATCATAAGAGAGAAGGGAAATGTTGCAGTAATTCATACTTTTCTGATGGAGATGTAGTTAATGGTTATTTTTTCCCCCAAGGTCTAACAGTGGACCCATTTTACTTAATGTTTTTGTAGATAATCAGGAAGAAGGTGGTAGCACAATGCCAGGCTGATGGGGATAAATGATAAGAAGAGTCCACAGTGCCAGGGGAGTGAGCAGGAAACTGGTCTCTCAGTGCCAGTGTAAGCAGTGAGAAGTAAATAATCCGACATGTATATGCAGTGCTGAGCCACGAGCTGCTGCTTTTATTCCGGGAGACAGATTTTGGAGTCATTATTGTTGTTCAGTCACTCAGTCATGTATGACTCTTTGCAACCCCATGGACTGCAGTACACCAGGCTTCCCTGTCCTTCACCATCTCCCAGAATTCGCTCATACTCATGTCCATTGAGTTGATTATGCCATCCAACCATCTCATCCTCTGTTGCCCCCTTTTCTTCCTGCCTTCAGTCTTTCCCAGCATCAGGGTCTTCTCCAATGAGTCGGCTCTTCTCATCAGATGGCCAAAGTATTGGAGCTTTAGCTTCAGCATCAGTCCTTCCGATAAATATTCAGGGTTGATTTCCTTTAGGATTGACTGGTTTGATCTCCTTCATTATAGATTATGAAAAATGTTAGACATTATCAGCATGGGAACTAGAAGCTAAAGAAGATAATCTCCACCCTTACATAGAATGATGTTGGGTACTCACTTGACGTTCAGCTTGCCATACTTTTGGCAGCACCTCAGGAAAGGTATAAAGCCCAGGTAAATGTCCCAAGAAGGTCTCAGAGAAAAGGAGTTACTCCTGCGTTGAGAGAGACCGCAGGAGCCTGGCCAGATTAATCAGGAGAGAAACACCGAGGTGATGTTACAAAAATGGCTGACGTTTATGAGAGCTTATTATGTGCCGGGTGCTGTGTTTCAGGTATTACCTCATTTCGTTCTTACCACAATCCTGTGAGGTGGGAATTATTATTATCCCTATTTTACAGATGAGTGAATTAAAGCACAGAGAAGTCAGGTGAGATGCCCAAGATCACACGGCTTGTAAGTGGCAGAGCCAGAACGCGACTCCTAATTTCTATGCCTGGAAAACTTGAGTTATTAGTGCCTCCGCATATATGATATGATCAAATTCTGTAAAATCCTGAAGGGCATGGATAGAGGAAATGAGTCTCAGAACACTGCCAATAGGGTAACTCAGGAAACTTGAAAGGGTCAGTCTCTATACATGTGGGTGATAATCATGTTGTCACCCTAACAGCTGTATGAACAAGGTGGAAAAAAAAAGGGAAAAAGATTTAAATGAATTTTTAGATATTTGATGATCTCATATATACAGAGTTAATATAAATTCCAAACAGTGTGGGGGCTGCTTTATAGCAAACCTCTCCTATATATGCCTGAAAGCTATTCCGGGAGCTGTTGTCAAAGAAAGCATGAAACCTGGTCTGGAGGTCTGATCCATCGTAATAGTTGTTTGTTTTTTTCCACACATTTTTGAGGGTCATTATATCAGTTCAGGAGGTTTGCATTAGTCAACTCAGGCAGGCATAACAGAATATCACAGGCTAAGTAGTTTTATCAACAGAAATTTATTATCTCACAGTTTTGGAGGCTCAGTCCAAGATCGAGCTGCCAGCATGGTTGGTTTCTAGTGAGAGCTCTCTTCCTGGCTTGCAGACAACTACCTTTTTGCTTGTCCTCACGTGACCTGTCCTCTGTGCAAGAATAGAGAGAGAAAGCCATCGTTCCTGGCACCTCTGGCATTGTTCCTCTTCTTATAAGGATCCCAGTCCTATCAGATAAGAGCTCTACCCTTGCGACCTCATTTAACCTTAATTACCTCCTTAAAGGCCCTGTCTTTACATACAAGTGGCACTGGAGGTTATGACTTTAAGATAGGAATATGTGGGGAGGGATGCAATTCATTCTATAACAGGGTCTCGATCATTATTTTCCTAAAATGAAATCAAGGAGAATAGACATTATCAGAGTGAGTATTATTTTGGAAAGTGTTTCAAGCTGTCCACATGAGGATACATGTGTTCTCAGGCTGTGACATAAGCGCTGTTTCTAACTCTGAGCCACAGAGAAGTTTGAAAGCTGATGCCTCACAGCATTCCTTGCAGTCTTGTATCAGAAGCCCGTTTCCCTCTCTGGCTGACCCAGAGCCCAGCAGAGTCAGGATCTGCAGACACCGTCTTGCTGTTAGCTGCTGGTGGAGTTGGGATTCTCCCTCTTGAACTGGGCTGGTGGAGTTCTGCTCTGGATTCCATCCATTGGAGGGCAGCCAGTCTTGTTGCTGCTTACAGTACCGTTTGTTCCCCAGGTGATGTGCTGGTGGTGCCCATCAAGCTGCACAAGTGTCCTTTCTGCCCCTACAGTGCCAAACAGAAGGGCATCCTTAAGCGGCATATCCGCTCGCACACAGGGGAGCGGCCCTATCCTTGTGAGACCTGTGGCAAGAGGTTCACTCGACAGGAGCATCTGCGGAGTCACGCGCTCAGTGTAAGTGTCGCAGCTGGTGGATCTCTCAGGATGGCGGAGAGTGGCGGGGCGTGGAAGGTGGTTCATGAAATGTGTTTAATGTAAAGGTGAAGCCCCTCAGTTTTTCACTTCTCTGTCCACTGGGGTATTGTCAGAGAATTTTAAACATGTATTTCTGCTACTAAATTATAGCTGTGTTAGTGGAAAAAGAAAAAGTGAAAACTTTTACGGTTACAAACTAGTTTTCCTAGAAGGAAAGTTAAGAAAGTTCAGATCCTAGTCTGAGGATGATTGTCAAAAGGCAGAGAACACTGGGGCTTAGGGATTGGGAGTCTGTTCCCCCAAGGGTAAGCTGCAGCCTCGGTTTCCCACCCAACCTCAGCACCCCGGGGTAGGGAAGAGGTATAACACCATTTATAGGGCTGCCTGTGAGCAGCAAAGGGGACCCCTGGCCAAGGGGCCCTCCCTGCCCACTGGCTGCTGCCTAGGATTCTGTCTTCCATGTAAGTGGGTGAGTCCCAGCTGCTAAAAAGCATTCAGCCCATGTAGAAAGGCATTGTATTTAAGATTATCTTTGAGCAAGGCAGCCACCAGGGACTTCCCTGGTGGCTCAAATGGTAAAGAAGCCACCTACAATACAGGACACCTGGGTTCGATCCCTGGTTTGGGAAGATCCCATGGAGAAAGGAATGGCTACCCACTCCAGTATTCTTGCCTGCAGAATTCCACGGACAGAGGGGCCTGGTGGGCTACATTCCACGGGGTCACAGAGTCAGGCATGACTGAGTGACTAACACTTGAACAAGTCAATGAGTCTTTGAAAACTCCGACATAAAAATGATTTGGATTTCAAAAGACACTCTCAAGAATGTGAAAAGACAACCCACAGAATGGGAGTGGTGCCACTTCACACAAACTTGGATTGCTATAATAAGCAATTTATAATAACACGGTGCTGGTGAAGAGGTAGAGAAACTGGAATCCTCATATACTGCTAGTGGGAACACCAACTGGTGCAGCCACTGTGCAAGACAGTTTAGTGTTTCCTCCAGAGGTTAGGCATGAAGTCACCATTGTCGCTCAGTCGTGTCTGACTCTTTGAGACCCCATGGACTGTGGCCCCCCAGGCTCTTCTGGACCCTGGAGAAGGGAATGGCTACCCACTCCAGTATTCTTGCCTGGAGAATCCCATGGACAGAGGAGCCCCCAAAATAGAAACAATCCAAATATTTATCACTGATGAATGAATAAACAAAGTGTGGTGTACCCCTATAATGGACTATTGTTTAGCCATAAAATGAGATGAAGTCCTGATACATGCTACAACATGGAATAACCTTGAAAGCATTAGGCTCCGTGAAAGCAGCAAGTTACCAAAGGCCATCTATTATGTGATTCCATTTATATGAAATATACAAAGTGGGCAGACCCACTGCGATAGAGAGTAGATTGGTGGTTGAAGCCTGTGGGGATGGGAGAGATAAGACCATTAATGGGCACAGGTTTTCTTTATGGAGTGATGAAAATGTCCTAAAATTAGACGGTGGTGATAGTTGTACAACCTTATGAGTGTGCTAAAAACCACTGAACTGTACACTTTAAAAGGGTGAATTTTATGATATGTGAATTACAGTTTTGATAGTATCTAGACTTAGATACATTCAAGGTGACTGACTGACTGCCTTTCCTCTCAGTGTTGGACCCAGCACACTTACCTGAGAATGGCTTTATCCTAAGATGTTAAGTTTTTGTTTGGCCTTTTTTTTTTTCAAATTAATCTCCAATCCATCTTGGCAAAAATCGGTCCCTGCGTGCCTCTAAGATGTTTCATTGGTTGTAATCCGCATTCCACTCTGTACTAGATCCAGTCTACTATTCAAAGGCTCCATCAGGCTGCAAGGGTCACAAACACACTCAGGTTGACTCAGGAAACCCAGGAAACCTCATGGGAACCCAGGACATGTAAGGGCAGCTCCAGCAACCTAAGTATTGTTATTGGCCCTTCTCCTGCATCAGCCTCTCTGTCTGTCTCGCTTCTTGTATGTATCCTGCATCCAGAGCTCTCCACAAGGGAGGCTCTTATTCATTCACAGATCCCCAGTTGGCTGGAGTTCCTGAAGAGTGCACACTTCAGATAGATAGTTCCTTATACAAAGAGGACCCCTGGGGCTGCTGTCCTCATGAGGAGTTGCATGGGGTTAGGAGATCAAGTTCTCTTTTCTAGTATGCAAAGCTCTTTTCATATGTAAGGAACACATTTATCAACAAAGAAGTCAAGGCTGAAGCATCCGCTGGCATGTTTGGGAAATACACTGTTTGGGAAATCTGCCTTCTTAATAACTAAACATTCCAAAGTATTTAAGAAGCCATGCCTAAAATCCTAATTGGTTCACCGATTGCCCTTTCCATGCCAGGCACTAGGGATACAGTAACAGATGTGACACAGAGGACAGAGAACATGGGTGAAGCTAGTCTGTGACCTCGTGGAGCTTATAATCTATCAATTTCTATAGATCTATAATCTAGTAAATTATAAATCTGTAACCTAGTAAATTTTACCAATGATTTGTTAGACATGAAGGGAGAAGTATAGGTGAGACTATATAGCTGGGAGATCTAGTCTGGCCTGGAGCATCAGAAAAGACTTCCTTGAAAGGCATTAGTGGAAATTCCTTGACAATCCAGTGGTAAGGACTCCATGCTTTCACTGCCAAGGTGCCAGTTTCATCACTGGTCAGGGATCTAAGATACTATAAGCCTGTGGCACAGCCAAGAAAAACCACAAAAGGACTTTAGTAAGAGGGGAGAGGGGGCAGTGGGGAGGAGGGCTTGCTCCATGCACATCCCATGGCCCTGGGCTGGAAAGGATCTTGATGAGGCTGAGATGGTGGCAGAAAAAGCAAAAGGAGAGTGGTGAGAAATGCAGCCAGAAGGTCATCCAGGGGCCATATCACATGGGGCCCTGAAGGCCATGGCTCCTCCTCTTTTCTCTGACATGCACTGTGCTGGTGATTTTAGGTGCATAGATCCAACCGTCCAATCATCTGCAAGGGCTGCAGAAGAACCTTCACGAGTCACCTGTCACCGGGGCTGCGGCGCTTCGGGCTGTGTGACAGCTGCACCTGCATTACAGATACGCACGACGACGATGACGAATTGATGCCCATCAACCTCAGCCTGGTGGAGGCGTCGTTCGAGAGCCAAGAAAAGAGTGACACAGACAGTGACTGGCCGATCTATGTGGAGTCTGGGGAGGAAAATGACCCCGCCGGAGAAGATTCTGACGACAGACCCCAAATTCAGCCCAACTTATCTGGTGGAGACACGCTTACGTAGCAGTAACTTGGTGGAGGAGAGGGTTTAGAATTTGTTCTTGCTGATTCTGTGAGTGAAAGCCACCCTTTGTCCAATGGCGTGGAACCCTGAGAGGAACATTTTTTCACTGCCAATTATTTGCATTTTTGTTAGGCTGCACAGTGGAGGTTGGATTCTGTGACTCAGAGGACTAACGATTTTTTAGTGGTGCCCCTGGTTTCCGAAGGCTTTCTGAGTGAATCAAGGTTGGCCCTGAGGCTTGCTGTTTTTTCCAGAGCTATGCATCCAAACTCTGGATTGGAGAAAGATAAGAAAACCTCTATAGCTGTTTTTGTAGTTTCTCAGTCTTCTGCATTCCTATGTCGTCATCCTCTTTCTCTGAAAAGGTGGGCAAGAATATATTAAATTTCGAGATCAATCTTACCTCTGCCAAGCCTCTCCTGATCAATTCTGTACTGTAACTTTCTGGTAAAGTGTTAAGCAGAAAGCTTGCTTGATTTAAGGTAGGCAGGGCTGTCTGGCTTTATGATTGTAAAAGGTACTTTCTAAATCTAAGATTGCAGTTTTAGAGGCTGAGGGTATTTATGTGCAGACAAGCATGGAAATGAGCTGAAAGGCTCCTTATGGCACTGTGACTTGCCCCCGTCAAATTACATTTTAAGTTAGCCCCAGGAAGGGAGCCTGAGAGCCCAGGTCTGGGTGGTTTCCCTGTCTGGCTTGGTGTTTGACGATTGTGCGCACACAAATAACCCGTTTTACGATCATAAAGCAAGTCATTTGGGCAAAGCTCAAAATGCTCCTCTGTGTTTTCCAGCCATTTCTGACAGCCACCACTGTGTAACCTGGCAATGCAGCCATCACTGCCATTCTTTTACTTTATGAATAGAACTTTAATTGGAGGGAAAGCGTAAGCCTACATAAGCAAGTTATATTTCCAAATTGTTTACCTTTAAAAGATCATCTGGAGGGAAAGGGAAGGTTAGTAGAAGAACAGGTTTTTAAAACCAGTCTGTTCTTTATTCACTTTGCAGCCATACAATTATTCTAACAAAAGAGACTGTATTTCTTTAAAAGGCTAAAGAACAAGAAGTATTATGGATTAAAGATATTTCAGGCACTTCCGTAATTTTGTCTTATGTTTAAGTATCCAAAATGGATTTTAAAGGAAATTCCTTTTCTTCCTTTAATTTTTTGGGACCCCATGGACTGTAGCCCTCCAGGATCCTCTGTCCATGGGATTCTCCAGGCCAGAATATTGGAGTGGGTTGTCATTCCCTTCTTCAGGGGATCTTCCCAACCCAGGGATTGAACCTGGTTCTCCCACATTATAGGCAGATTCTTTACCGTCTGTGCCACCAGGGAAGCCCTCCTTTAATTTTACTATAATTATATTTCAAAAGGTAGTAAAAAATATCGCTTTCTACCTCTTTAACCAAAAAAATATAAATTTGCTTGTAAAAAAATGTTAGCATTGAAGGGTTCAGAAAGTGTTTAGACCATGCTTCTCAACAGAAGTTGGAACCCCAGGACAGTGCTGCTCAAACTGTGGCCTGAAACAGCTTCAGCTCCATGAATTCCTGGATCCCAGTCCATACAGTAGGGCCATACCCTGGCCTGCAGTTGATTGGAAATTTAAAAATGGGTCTTTTGGGAATTCCCTGAAGTCCAGTGGTTAGGACTCCATGCTTCTGCTGCAGGGGTCCTGGGTTCCATCCCTGGTCGGGGGACTGGACTCCCTGGAAGGCACACTGCGCAGCAAACTGAAAAACCAACAACAAAAAAATGTTACCTCTTTTATCAGAGGTAGTTGGAAAATTACTGTTCTAGGTCAAGAGTTACACACAGAAAATTATCAAGGACCAGAAATACTTTTCTTACCAGAAATGAGACTATTAGTGTTGTTTTAGAAGAGGGACCTTAGCAAGAGGAAACCTAAATGGAGGTGTAAAAGATATACTTTGCAAGGAGTTTTGTTATGTTTTGCTTTCTTTGTCTAAAGTATTTCTGATGTTTTAATTTGACCTTTCTACCTCACAGCTCAACTCTCAGCCTGCTTTCTCCAGCAGAGCAATGATCCTCTCTGGTGACCCCATGATCTATTCATATCCCTGGGTGCAAGATAAAACATTTTACATTAGAGATTTCACTCTAAGACAGTGATTTTCAACTGGGGGTGATTTTGCTCCCCAGAGGACCTGTATCCGGCAGTGTCTGGAGACCCTCTCAAGTGTCATAGCTTGGGGTGGGGTGCTGCCGGCATCCAGTGGGTGGAGGCAGGGATGCTGCTAAATGCCCTACAAGGTATAGGACGGTCCCTACAGCAAAGATGAATGTAGTCCACAATGACAAGAGTACCAAGGTTGAGAAACCAGCTGTAAGATAAAGCAGGATTTAAAAAAATGATATCTTTAATGAACTTAATTTTATTGTACATTTTAGGCTACCTTTTACCTTCATAATATTTATTAGATCCTTATGCTTCTCTGGTGGCTCAGATGGTAACGAATCTGCCTGCAGTGCAGGAGAGCTGGGTTCAGTTCCTAGGTCAGGAAGATACCCTGGAGAAGGGCATGGCAACCCACTCTAGTATTCTTGCCTGGAAAATCTCATGGACAGAGGAGCCTGGCAGTCTATAGTCCATGGGGTCGCAAAAAGTTGGACACAACAGAGCAACTTACATTTTCACTTACACTCCCACAAGTTTTGAAAATAGTGGATTCATTAAATGAAGACACTGAGGCCAGATGATAGATGGTCCATGACTTGCCTGAGATCTGATTAGATGTGTGATGTGGAAACTTAGAAATTCTGATCTGATTCGTACTGCTAGAACTATTACTGGGCTCTGATTTTAAAGTAGCAAAATCATTGAGAGGAAAATGGAATGTGAAGCTTAGTATTTAAACAATTCTATTTCTCTGTAATGTCTCAGATTGTTACATTCCTGGTTGGCTGTTTGGAGTTTGTGTGTTGGCATTGGGAATAACTAGATTTGGTAGTTGAATTCTATTACATTTAAAGGAGATAATTCCTCTGTATGGACTATCAGATCATAAACTGCCCGCAGTTTTAAATTTATGTTCACATTTGGTGGTCAGTATTTTTAACCTACACAGTGTCTCTGAGGTTTAATTTGTGGAGTTGGTGATATTTTTATAAGTAGATTCATAGTTTTTCCAATGCAGACCATTCATGATCTAGTTTATATTTGGCATCTTTCTGGCACATTCAATCCAGATCTTTTTGTCTTCTATTACATATATTGAATGAATGGGAACAAGATTCTTACTTGTAATGGAATTTTAAGATGGCATCCTTGGACAGTTGTTTCTCTTGGGAAAAGGGAACAGGCTTTCAAGGCAAGGGTTAGAAAGGAATGAAAATAAGGCACATTATCTGTAATACATTTAGAAATCATCATCATGGCTTCTGGTCATTTAGTGGAAAGATGCCATTCTGATGTAAATATTTTGGTGGTCACTAGACTTTGAATATTCCTTAAGAAAGCTATTGACTTAGTGGTCTGCAAAATATTGTGAAATTGAGTATTCTGGAGGATATACAGGTCAGAATACAACAAAAGTGTTTTGTTGTTGTTGTTAATTGATGTTGTGATAAACCCCATGGAGAGAAAGGCAACTGAGTGGCCTTCGGTCACCTGAATTGCTGCTGCTTCATTTGGACTTCTGAGTTGTTCTTGTGTGTCCTCTGTTCAGTGACAATATATTATCTCCGTGAAGTCTAGTAGGGTGGGGTAGGGAGGGGCACAGGGTTGGGGTGGGTGAGAAGTTCCCATCACACTGTTTTGAGCATCACCACTGTACTTTCTGCTGTTGCTTGTCCCTTGTAGCTTGCTTTGTGCTTTCACAAGGTCACACTATCTTCTGACTCAAAAAGGAGGCTGCTTTATTCAGCTGCTTATGATAGTGTTTTCATTAATTTTTGTTCAATATTTCCACCAAATATGGCTGTGTTCTTCACACCTCTCATTAAAGTTCTGACAATTTGAATTCTTTTCTTCAAATAATGCTTCTGTAGAGATAAATGGAAAGTTGTTTGTTTGGCAGGGGTGGCTTGGTTAGTTTCTAATATGTTCCTAGTTTTCAGAGGTGACACTAACTCACACCATTGTGATCAGATGATATGGAGTCTTCATAACTTGAGGAGGACATTTAGCATCTGTTCTGATCCTCCAGATGGATAATATTACTACTGCCAATTCTTCATGGGCAATTGTGGTTTGGGGGAGCAATTTTTGTATCCATCATTTGATTTTTTTTTTTTGGTCCTCTCTCAGTAGCATCTTAAAAATCAATGTGGGTTAGGATTGGGGTTATGTGCTTATATGAAGAAGGTTTAGCAATAACTAGCTTGGGGATTTTAAAGGCAGGTGTCAATTTGAGATAAATGTCTTGGTGGCATGTAATGGATATGGATTATATGTCATGCCGACTGTGAAGGGCATAGTTAGGATTTTTTTAGAAGCAGAACATGCTAGAACATGCCAAGCAGTTTCACATCTTTCTACTACCCATGGTCTCTGTGGAGCTTCTTCTACCACCAGAAACAGCAAGCAAATAGTAATAAGGTGCGTTCCAGGAGGCTACTTGGGCTCAACTAGATGTTTAGAAACAGTCAAACTCATAAACCATCACATCAGATTCACTAAGAAGGAGATAGGATGGTGGACTTTCCCTGGTGGTCCAGTGGTTAAGGATCTGCCCTCTAATGAAGGGGATGCCCGTTTGATCCCTGGTTGGGGAACTAAGATCCCACATCCCGCAGAGTGCCTGAGTGCCACAACTAGAAAGTCCGTGTGCTAAAGCTAGACCCGACACAGCCAAATAAATAAATATTTTTTAAGAAACAAGGTTATAGGATGGGAAGCATAGCTCACCAACAGGGCAGAGCCAGATATTACTCTTTCATCAGAGTCCCTGCGTCTGTCTGTATGGCTCAGGTGCAAGGAGATAGACACACATCCCGCAAATATGGAAGCTATTCTGGCTTAAAAGCTTCTTGTTCCATGGGAGCGAGTATCTCTTATAACAACTCCACTGAAATATCTTCCCCACAAGAGACATGTCTCTTCCAAGAGTCACTACAGATAGGGAAGCCCAGAGCTGTGGCTTCCTATCAGGCATTTAATAGTTCTCCCAGTTTACAGTTTACCAACTCGGGATCATTTCTACCATATGGAATGTTGCCTAGCAATGTGGTTGATATACTACTCTTCATTAGGTTGCTGGGGGAACAGAGCTGGAAAATTAAACCAAGGTTAAATTCTCACACAGAAGGGGAAAATGTTTTGTTATACCTTTGCCAAATGGTATGCTGAGCAATTATACAACAGATACTACGCCTATTTCCTAAAAAATAAAGCCAGAGAAAATTCCTATAAAGAGATGGCCTACACCAACTTATTTTTCCTTCCTTGAAGAGTATTCATTCTTTGTACTTAGTTACTTGTGATTAATACACTCTGCAAATTTTGCTGAGGTGTATTTAAGAGTTGGATAAATGGTCCCACCAAAATGTCTTGTATCCTTTTGTGCTACTCAGCATAGGCAGGTATAGTGTGACATCCTATAGGGACATCATTAAATGGAAATTTCTGGGGATTCCATCATTCACACCTTGATAGGAACCTGTGACCACCTGGCAACCACCAAACACCAGGTTTTTTATATGGTGCCTCTTATCATTGGATCATGTGGTGCTACCCTTGCCTGCTTCTATTGCTCCTCGCAGATCAATAAATGAGGACAGCCGGTTATTTATTCAACAGGTATCCAGTAATTATTTATGGAGTCCTTGTTGTTTGTCAGACACTAGGGGTACCTGTGAGATACATCAATGAACAAGCACAATCCCTGTCCTCAAGGAACTTGCAGTGTGTAATCAGGGAGGCTAACACTTAAACCATACAGTTTGGGGTGTGACAGTAGAGGCAGGAACAGGGTGTTCTGAGAATGCTTGGGCAGAGTGTCCAGCCCAATCTTAGAGCCTTAGAGAAGACCTTCTTGTCTCTTGTCCAATAAACTCCTACCTTTGGGATACAATTTATAAACAACTCAGTTTCTGATATTTCTTGCCTTTTTCAAACATGGTAGCTTTGGATATTAACAGTGTTTAAATTACATGTTTTATTCAATTATATATAAATACTACAAACATTTCAGAACATCCTAGTCTTTAGCAAATATGCATCAGGTGCTATGGTTTTCTTATTTAAGAAACAACAACAACAAACAACTTCCCATCATCTCCACCCACTGTAATAAGTTAGAAGAAAGGTATTGTTCCTGTGACAGATGGAGGAGCCCCATTGCATATGGATTGAGTCTTGGTTGGCCATGTAAACTAGTTAATTCCCCAACCAGGTACATACAGAATAGAACCATTAAATCAAAGGACTGGAGATAGTCTCCTCCAAAGAGATTTTATAGAGAGATGAAACAACTAGTATTTAGTTCCCACACAACTAGTTAGGATCAGAAGCCAGATCCTGCCAAGCCAATGCTGATAACAAACAGACATGTCTGGGCAGGCAGCAAAGACCATCTGTAGACAGCATTTGTTTCCTTGGGTACCTATCAGACTAAAATTACAGCAGAGGAAAATGCTATTTTAGCCTCATGTGGCTTTGTGTGATCCTGGCCTGAACTCTTGTAATACTTAGACAGGGAAGGGGAAGTCACATGTTGAACATAAGGGAGTTAATTTAATTTCTTTTCCTATAATACCCACACATATTTGAAACAACATAAACTACCATCAACACACAGCAGATCAAAATTTTATTGTCTACTTATTTAATATGTATCAGGTATTTGATATTAATGTATTCACTTTTTTTAAACTTTGAAATTACACATTAAAAAATTTACAGCATTATCTTGAAATTACTTTTTCCAACCTCTCTAGCTGATTTTTGAAATATAAATTGGGTATGATTCAGAGAAGGTGACAAGGATAATCATATTTGAAACAAAAACCCACATATTTTAAAGACAGCGACCCATATAATATGATATTGAGTAAAATTGTATTTTAGATATTTCTTGACTCAGTGGATTTTAATAAATCTATTATAAGAGCTAATTTTATTTAAAGCTGTGTGATAATATATGAAACTTCAAAGTAAAACAGATTAGCCACTTGACGATCTGAAAATATCTAGAAGCAGTGATCCTGGTTATTAATGAAATAACAAGTTTGGGATTAAAATGAATGCAAATCATCTTTAATTTGGTTACATCAACCTGGGGGTAAACAGGAAATAGTCTCAAACTAAATTTTTGTTTTGATTTCCAAGAAGTCAGATTAAGACACCCTGATGACAAATTTGGAGTAGAAACAGTACTATCCAAGTTCAAGGAAAAGTCTTTTGTTCCTTTATTGCTCATTTTGTCTTCAGAAACAAGTGTAATTTAACTGACTTTTCAGGGCATATATTTTACATGAAATTTTATGAATATAATATTAGTTAAGAAAGAAAATTCACAAAATAAAATAGAGCTCCAAATTAAAATTAATTTAGAAGATAATTAAGACTTATTAAGAAAATAATTAAGAAAATAAATAGAGTTCTAAACACAAGAAGCTTCCATCAACATCTTTTCCCACCTCTCTGTCCCCTGATGTTAGGACCAATTACTTCCTTATATTAGACAGTTTCTGAGCAGACTATTCCAAGCCAGGACATTTTAGATTCTGTGACGGAAAACTGACCACCCCTTGATGAGTGGGTGGTGTGGGATGCAAAATAATCAAAAACTATGGCAGATAACACAAAAATCAAAAGAGGCACAGCCATTCTAAGTGCTTAGCTCTACAGGCATACACTTTCCAACAACTCTTAAAAGAAAAATAGAAACTGAATTTATTTTTAATCCACAAGTTTCCAAGTGGATTAGTTCCTCTAACAAAGGCACTTGTCAATACTGCTATCAAAAAAAGAAAAAAAAAAAGACAAAGTTGGAAATGATCCTGATCATTCAAACAATAGCAACTGATTCCTTCTTTTTAAGGAGTGGGAAACTTTCTGCTTTTTGCAATGGAATTGGTCATTATGTTATAGTGGTTATGTACCAGATATGTTTATACGATTCAGTGTTGTGCACATTGTGTATTGTTTTGCTATTTTTACTTTTTATTTATAAAGAACTAAAAATAAGACAGAATGAAGTAATAAATTGGTGGATATAATCTATATAATCTAGACCTGACCTCATTTCTGTTGTTTTGACATTCCATTTTTAAGATAAATCTCTAAGTCGTGTGCATATTTTTGTTTTAAAAATTATTTCTGCTTAAATAGTTTTAAATATTTATCTTCTAAAGACAGGAAGTTGATTCAGTGTTAGCAACGTATTGATATAATTTTACATTTTAAAAAATGTTGAGGCAGGTTTATTTAAGATTGGCTGGGCTCACTGCCAGCTCTTGAGAAAAGCATTTATAGCTTATAGACTTAAAAAAAAATTTCCACATAATAATATAGAACTACTAACACTAGATACACTTTACATCTGTTTGAAGACTCAATTTCATTTAGTAATAGGCAAAAACAGTTACTGTCTAGAACACAGATTGGGTCAAAGCTGCTAGCTGCCTGGTTTTGGCAAATAAAATTTTATTAGAACACAAGTCCACCCATTCTTTTCCATATTGTATATGCCAGCTTTTGCACTACGGTGGCAAAGTTGAGTGGTTGCAACAGACTTTTCATCCACGAAGCCCAAAGTATTTGCTATCTAGCTCTATATAGAGAGCTGTGATTTAGAATGTTGGACAGGATGTGAAATCTGTTATTCCTTATGTAGAAATGATGAAGGCAAGGTAAGTTCTATCGATCTGGTGAGCATAACCAGAATTTAAACCAATCTGTGAACATCACTAGGATATAAACAAGTCTGGTAGGTATGAGAATCAGTGGAGGTTCGCAGCTGATGTATATGAAGCGTTGGCAGGAAGTTGCTGGAAGGATCTGACCAGGAGAAAACAAGTCATTTGTCTCAGCTCCAATGAAGTATGCCTGAGCCTTCAATGTGAGAGCTACAGGCAGAAACTAAATGAGCATGATGCAAGACCTTAGTGAGATGCTAGGAGCTCAGACTTCACTGCTTTGAACATCTGATGCCCAAAGCTTGAGACCAAGTGGGAGGGCAGGAACACTGACTGCTCTGCACTTCTGTAACTCTGCACTTCCTTGATGTGTTCTCAGTGGGCTTCCCTCATAGCTCAGTTGGTAAAGAATCCACCTGCAATGCAGGAGACTCGGGTTCGATTCCTGGGTTGGGAAGATCCCCTGGGGAAGGGATAGGCTACCCACTCCAGTATTCTCAGCACAGCTGTGGCTCATAGGCAGTAGCAAGACAGGTTAAATCTAGCCGGATAGGGAATTCCCTAGTGATCCAGGGAACTGGTTAGGACTCTGTGCTTCCACTGCAGCGGGCATGGGTTTGATCCCTGGTTTGGGGAACTAAGATCCTGCAAGCTGCGTGGTGCAGCCAAATCAATCAATCATCCAGCTGGACAGCCTGTAATGGTGAGCGCTGCAGGCAGGTGGGATGTCAGCTTTCCCAGGCACGCGTGAATTCAGCAGCAGCAGATAAGCAAGTGCTCTTCCTGGTCAGGGCACTTTTGGTTTCAAGGAACAGGCACTCAAGCAAGCTTAAGACAATGGTTCTCAAAGTATGGTTCTAGTTCTAGCAACATCAGCAGCATTCCTAGAGGCATTCGGATGCAAATGAAAGCTTGAGAACAGTTTTAAGAGCATTTATTTCAAGAGATAAATGAGTGACATTATGAGCGTCCTAGGACAGCAAGTCAGCAGATCATCCGAAATTCGAAGTCAGGAGTGAGGCTATTATGGTTCTTGTTCATGCTTTTCGTCTGCCTCCCTATGCCTGTGTGAGGCTCCCCAGCCATTCTCAGACTAGTTTCCTTCCGCCACCATTCATCAGTTCTAAATGACTGCTCCAGCCCCTACCTGTCCTTTAGTTAAAATCCTCCAAAGGTGGGGCTTCCCTGGTGGCTCAGTGGTGAAGAATCTGCCTGCCAATGCAGGAGACATAGGTTCAATTCCTGATCTGGGCAGATCCTACATGCCACAGAGCACCTAAGCCTGTGCCCCACAACTATTAAGCCTGTGCTCTAGAGCCTGGGAAACAACTACTGAGCCCATCTGCCCACAAGTACTGAAGTCTGCATGCCCTGGAACCTGTACTCCACAACAAGAGAAACTACTGGATTGTGAAGCCTGCACAGTGACCCGACTGCAGAGTGGCCCCTGCTCACTGCAACTAGTGAAAGCCTGAATGCAGCAACGAAGACCCAGCACAGCCAAAAATAAATAAAATTATTTTTAAAAAACTATTTAAAAAGTCCTCCAAAGGAAAACACCTCAGTTTCTGCCCAGCAAGGGATAGGTTCCCTCAGGTCAATGGTAGCTTGGGCAGAAGAGGGCTCAGTCTGGAGATGAGGGTTGGAGGGGTGGAGCGGTTAGGGGATGTTATTTAGAAGTTTAAGGTGGGCGATGAGAAGGGATGAGGCAAATCCCCTGAGAAGCGGCACTGGGGAGGGCAGGTACATTGATATATATGTCTCCTATACCAAGAATATCAAGGAAGATAGGAAAATTTGGGGGAGCATGCCTTATACAGCTCCAGGAACTCTGAGAATCAATGGCAGAATTGTACATGGCTGTAGTGGTTTCCTTTAAATGTGGAGCAAAATATTTAGTTATATACCACAAAGAATTGAACTTGAAAACAGGTGTTCCAACAAAAACTTGTATGCAAACATTCTTAGCAGATCTATTCATAATAGCCAAAAGGTGGAAACACCCAAGTATCCATCACCAGATGAAAGGATAAACAAAATCTGGTGTATGCATACAACAGAATATTATTCATCCATTAAAAGGAATGAAGTTCTGATGCATGCTACAACTTGGATAAACCTCGAGAACATTAAGTTCAGCTAGAGAAGCTGGTCACAAAGGACACCGGTGTTGCACAATTCCATTTATAGAAAATACTCAAAATAGGCAAATCCATAGAGAGAAAAAAGCAGAGTGGTGGTTGCTAGCAGCTGGGTGGGGAGGAGGGAATGGCTGCTAATGGGGTGGTTTCCTTTTGAGGTGATGAAAAAGTTCTGGCACTAAACAGCAGTGATGATTGTACAACCCTGTGAATTGTACTTGATGTACTTGATGTCCCTGAATTGTACTTCAAAATAACAAATTTTATACTATATGCATTTTACTATATATATATATATATATATATATATATATATATAGGACTCCCCTAGGTATTCGCCTAAGGGCAGGCTTGCGTCGTGGCAGCTGAGGACCGGCCCGCGAGCCTCAATGAGGGCGTAGGCGCCCCGGGACGGGTACCCCGAGACGTCCCCGAACCGGGAGAACGGCGGCGGGAGGCGCAGAGGCGAGCGGGCGCCATTTGCAGCCCCGGGCTCAGCGGCCGTGGCGTGCCGGCTCTGAGGGGCTGGAGACGGTCACAAAGGAGGCGCGGCCGGCTGGCCGGCGCCAAGGACCTGGCCTTGGGCGGCGGCGGGGCGCACCGGTTCCCGGACTGCGCGCTCGCCTCGCCCTGCTGGCCGCGCCCGTCTGGCCGCAGGGCCCGGCCGCTCTGGCTGCAGCGCAGGGAAAGGCGGGAAGGCGCGCGGAGCCTCCTGGCGGCGGCGGGAAGGCGGCGCGGCGCCGGTGCCCAGCGTGTCTGGAGTCGTCGGGCGCCGCGAACTCCCAGAGGGTCAGCGGCCGCCTGGGCTCGGGCTGCGCGGCGAGGATGGGGCGGCCTGGTGGGGGCATGCCAGCTAATTCGTAAACTCTCCATTTGGTTTTGTGTGCCTCATCTCACAAAGATTGTGTCTCCTCTCACTAGATTGAGGCTATGCGTTCCGGCAGGACTATCACAGAAGAGGGGCTGCGTTCTTCTCAAAGCATCACATCAGTGACCCCCTGTCAATCTGTCAGTTTGCCTCCTTACTGACGATGTTCATGTTGATCCTTGTTTAAAATGACGCCTGACAAGCTTTTCTACTGTGAAGTTACGCTTTTATTATTGGTAAAGTATTACATAGTGTTAGTCACTCAGTCTGACTCTTTGTGACCCCGTGAACTGTAGCCCACCAGGGTCCTCTGTCCACGGAATTTTCCAGGTAAGAATACTGGAGTGGGTAGCCAGTCCCTTTTTCAGGGGATCTTCCCAACCCAGGGCTCCAACCCAGGTCTCCTGCATTGCAGGCAGATTCTTTTACAGTCTGAGTCACCAGGGAAGCCAGGAGGTATTAATTACTTTCAAACTCCATAAATCGTTCATTTCTCATCAAAGTGCTAAAATTTTATTTATTATTTTTTTCCTTCCAGTTGTATTCAGATATAATTGACATACAACACTGTATATGTTTAAGGGGTATAGCATATTGCTTTGACTAATAGACATCATGAAATGGTTAGCACGGTAAGTTTAGTGAATATAGATCATCTCATATAGATATAAAATTAAAGAAATAGAAAAAATATTTTTCCTTGTGATGAGAACTCTTAGGGTTTACTCTCAACAATTTACTCTCATATATAACATACAGAAGTGTAAGTAATATTTATCATGTTGTACATTACATCCCTAGTACCTATTTATCTTGTAAACAGATGTTTGTCCATTTTGACTGTTTAGCCACTCAATCCTGTCTGACTCTTTGTGACCCCGTGGACTGCAGCATGCCAGGCTTCCCTGTCCTTCACCAACTCCTGGAGCTTGCCCAAACTTATGTCCATTGAGTCAGTGATGCCATCCAGCCATCTCATCCTCTGTCGTCCCCCTTTCCTCCTGCCTTCGATCTTTCCCAGCATCAGGGTCTTTTCCAATGAGTCGGCTCTTTCCATCAGGTGGCCAAAGTATTGACACTTCAGCTTCAGCATCAGTCCTTCCAATGAATATTCAGGATTGATTTCCTTGAGGATTGACTGGTTTGATTGCCTTGCAGTCCAAGGGACTCTCAAGAGTCTTCTCCAACACCACAGTTCAAAAGCATCAATTCTTCGGCATTCAGCCTTCTTTATGGTCCAACTCTTACATCCATACACGACTACTGGAAAAACCATAGCTTTGACTAGATGCATGTTTGTTGGCAAAGTAATGTCTCTGATTTTAATATACTGTCTAGGTTTGTCATAGCTTTTCTTTACACAAATAGCTGACTATACATTTCTGAACATTTCAAAATGAAAACCATGATAAGTCTGGTTATGATCTGTCACTACACAAATACATTACATAATTATTGGCTATATTTCCCCACTCTGTGCCTTTCATACACATGACTCATTTAGTTTTGCAACTGGAAGTTTATACCTCTTAATATCCCTCACCTATCTACTTATTAAGTCATATGGGATCATAGTTTTCTGGTATATTTATTGGGCTGTAATCTACTGCTGTCATTTAATATTCAAACTGTCCCAGATTTGGCCAGTGAAAGCCCATTCAGGTCAACTTTTGTGTCCATTGGATTTCATATGGTTATTTGAGCACTTTATTCATTTCTTACACAAGATGTTCCAGGCTCTTTGTTGTTGTTTAGTCGCTGAGTCGTGTCCTCTTTTGCAACCCCGTGGACCGTAGCCTACCAGGCTCCTCTGTCCATGGGATTTTCCGGGCAAGAATACTGGAGTAGGTTGCCATTTCCTTATCCAGGGGATCTTGCCGACCCAGGGATCTAACTGTCATCTCTTATGTTGGCATCCAAGTTCATTGTGTCTTTTTTCCCTGCCCCAGCCCCCAAATCACATACTTCTCCAAAAAGCTTTGGTTCTTTTTCGTGAAGAACCATTATTTAGAAACGAAGATCTGGGGACTTACCTGGTGGTCCAGTGGTTAAGAATATGCCTTCCAGTGAATTTGAGTCAGTTCTAATGAGGTGGATGAACCTAGAACCTGTTATACAGAGTGAAGTAAGTCAGAAAGAAAAAAACAAAAACTGTATATTAACCCAAATGTATGAAAGCTAGAAAAATGGTACTGATGATCCTATTTGCAGGACAGGAATAGAGACGCAGACATAGAGACCAGACGTGTGGACACAGCAGGGGAAGGAGAGGGTGGGACATATTGAGAGAGTAGCATTGAAACATATCCATTCATATGTAAAGTAGATAGCCAGTGGGACTTTGCTGTGTAACATGGGGAGCTTAAACTGTTGCTCTGTGACAACCTAGAGGGGTGCAATGGGATTGGGAGTGGGACAGAGGTTCAAGAGGGAGGGGATATATGAATACTTATAGCTGAATCACATTGTTGTATGGCAGAAACCACACAAGATTGTAAAGCACTTATCCTCAAAACAAAAACAAACCAACTTCCTTCCAATGCAGGGGGCTCGAGTTCAATCCCTGTTGTGGAGGAACTAAGACCCCACGTGCTGTGGGGCAAGTAAGTTTGCCCGGAAACTACTGAGCCCTTGCAGTACAAGGAAGGTCCTGGGTGCTGCAACTGAGACCCAGGACAGTAAAATAAATCAGTTTTGTTTTTTTTTTAAAGAAACCAAGACCTGGATGCCAGGTGTGCTCATTGCTTATGAAGAATTGTTTTCAGGACCTCTCAGTGGACATTTCCTTGGATATACCGGTAAATAGATAGATTGACATTGATAGGTAACTCTAATTCCAGTCCAACACCACAGAATTCATTCTGATTTTCTCCTTGTTCTTGATTTTTGGCATATGTGCTGTTAAGGGGAAATATGACTACATTTGTTCTTTCAAAAACTTCTATTTCCATCCTTAAGGTAAAATATTCCGATCTATAAAATCCGAAACTACCAAAATCCACGTGAGGAAAATCAACCATAATCTCAGCATTAAAAACAAAAAACATGTTTTGTAAGTGTACTTTCAGCCTTTTCTTTATATGTAGGTCTCCTCCTTTAAGTTATAGGAAATCGTACCATGAATATAATTCTGTACCCTCCTTCTTTCATATAACTTTGCAGGAGTAGGCAAATTACAGCCTACAGGCCAAACCTGGCCCACTGCCCATTTTTCCCCATGAATTCAGACTGGTTTTTAAATTTGAAGTGATTGAAACAAAATCAAAAGAGGAATACTGTTCTGTGACATGTGAAAATTGGATAAAATTCAACTGTAAGTGTCCGTAAGTCGTTTCATTGGAACACAGTCATCCATATCTATTTATAAATTGTCCATGGCTGCTTTTCCCTAGGACAGCAGAGTTGAATGATTGTTGAAGAGCTGTATCACCCACAAAGTATAAATTAAAATATTATCTGGCCCTTTACAGAAAAGTTTGCCAACCCCTGAAATATTGTATATTAATCATGTTCTTAAATTAGTTGCTAAATCTGTGCTTTGAAACATGATGGGAATGACAACAATAATACTTAGCATATTTTAGGTGCTTATTAAGGGAATTTCTTTCCAATAATTCAGGAAGAGAAGAAACTAGGAGGAGGACAAGGAAGAGGAATAACGGTTGTTAAATTTGTCTCTTTTCAGGTGTTTGCTGAACTTATTATTTCCAACTACTAGAAAAGATGTCTTTGCCCTGGTCATTAAAAAAGATGTCTGTTATCAATCTTTCATGACTAAAATAACAGTGTCTTAAAGTCCTTTGAAACAATTATTTGAGGCCCAAATAATCTTATTGTTACCAATTTGATAATGTGTCTAATTTTAGCTAGGTTTTCCCCTTTATGGAAGCTTTGGTGAGTTGTAAAAATGGCTCTATAAGACTCACAGGTGTAGAGGACAAGCTAGTGGTTACCAGTGGGGAGAGGGAAGGGAAGAGGGGCAGCACAGGGGTAGGGGGAAAAGGGTTATTATGGGATTACATGAACTCATGTGTGTGAAGCTTTTGAAAATTGTAAAGCACAGTAGAAATGAAAGAATGTTTCATTCAATTAAAAAAATTCAAGGGAGTTCCCTGGCAGTTCAGTGGTTAGGACTGCGCTTCCGCTGCAGAGGGCACGGAGTTCCATCCCTGGCTGGAGAGCTGAGATCATACAAGTTGCTGGGCAGGTAGCCAAGAACAGCTACAAATAACAGTAGTAATAAAACCCTGGCTCAGTAACAAACGTGGGAAGATGGTGGGGCGCTGAAGAGGCCTCTCCTACCTTTCTCCCCCCACCTCTAGCCACATGGTCTGAGCAGAATAAATACTGAGAAACCTTCTGTTTAGATCTCTTTGACCGAAGAAGAGCCATGAGTTTATTATTTTTATTATTTATGTCTGTAGTTATCAAAGTAGCAATTAATGATTTCAATACTTATTGAGAGGTGAGGTTTCTATACTCTCCTCTCGAATCTAGGTGGGTTTGTGACTGCTCTACGATGTAGAATATGGCAGAAGTGATGTTTGGAGGCTAGGAAAGGCCATATACTTTCCACTTAGCTGTCTTGGAATGCTGACTCTTGGGACACTCCCTCTGGTTTTGCGGTCCCAGAGAACCCAGCACAGTGCAGTGAAAAGCCAAGCCATATGGAGAGGCCATGTGCGTAAGCGCTCTGCTTAATAGTTCCAGTGGAGCCCAGCCTTCAGCCTTTCCAGACCAGGCTCAGCCAAGTGAATGAAGAAGCCATTTGAACTCCTAGCTGTTAAGTCACCAGTTGAAACCTGGAACAGGATGGAGCAGAGAAGGGCAGCCCCCACTGTGCCCTCTGAGAATTGATAAGCCACAAAATCAATATGCCCAATAAAATGGTGGTGGTTTTATAGCACCAAGTTTGGGATGGATGTTGTACAGCAAAAGTAACTGAAACAACACTATCTCAATATGGACCTCACATTAAACTGTACAGTAAGTATAAGCAGTGAAAAGCCATGGAGAGTGGAAGGATAATTAAAGCTAAAGATTGTTAGTATAACTGAATATCAAATATAGTTCTGAGTTTTCTTGCAGCCAAAATTATAAACAGAGAGATTGCTAAGTGCAATGGTTCTCATTGTATAATAATAGGAAAATAGCTGTCAGGAGAAAAGTTTTTCTGGCACTAAACTCTAAAACGAATTGATTAAACAGTTCCCTCTAAAACGGATATTGAAAAAATCTCATGGTCAAATTCTTTACTGAGGGTTTTTACAGAATTCACAAGGGCTGTTTCTAATACGGACATTCAATAAGCCCCAAGTCTACAACATTAAATCATAAACTCGTACTGTCTAACTTGATATGGAGACCGAGCTCATAAAATCCAGAGGCACAAATAGCACATTCCTTTGACCCTCTGAGCAACCATCCAAACCAGGCTTTTGATAAGGGCTTGTCAGCAGCCAATCATTAAAAGATAACTTTTCTGGTGAATATCTTGGTCGCAGGAATTCTGTGATGTTGACTGATGGTCCCTTACTCTCTTTAAAGCATAAGAAGACAAAGTTGCAGTGCCCACAACATCTCATCATGAAGGCAAAGCTACAGAACGGAGATTGGGCTGAAGTTTTGCTTAAAAAATATTCTTGAGAGACTTCCCTGGCAGTCCAGTGGTTAAGAAACTAGGATCACACATGCCTCCCAGTGTGGCCAATAATAATAATATTCATATAATAATAAGTTTTAACTTTATATATTCAAAATATTATAATTTCAATATGTAATCAATATAAGATATTATTAATTAGATACTTTACATTCTTCATACTAAGTCTTAGGAATTTGCAGCTTACACTTACAGGGAAGTCTAATTTGGAGCAACCATATTTCAAGTGCTCAATAGACACTTGTAACTAGAGACTACTGTATCAGACTGTACAGGTCTAGATCATGATCTGAAAAAAGGTAAAAGCATTAAGTAGTAGGATATTTTCACCTAGTAGAATATATTACTTAAAATGATCAGACTTTAAAAATATTAAAAAAGTGAAAAAGTTATAAAAATATTAACTCAAAGGAGTCATAGTTTTGCTAATTCGTCCAAACTGGCATCCTCTTCAAAGGCAACCTCACACCCGCCTTGCAACCTCACACCCGCCTTGCAACATTCAGATGTTTAGTGCCAGAAAAACTTTTCTCCTGAAGTACTCCCTGAAACACCAGTCCCTTTCATGCTGCCTTTGCTCTCATGTTCTTCTGCTCTCTTATCTCTTCCTCACTCCACACACCCTATACACTTCACCCTGAGGAAAATTTACTTCTCCTTTGAGACCTGGTCCTAGTGGACTTCCTTTTCTCCAAATTCCTGCTCCAGGAGGGCAGGAACCAAGCCTTGTTTGTTGCAATTTTGATACCAATTCACATGTATGGGGTTTCCAGCCCCACAAAGCAACTTCTCCACCACCAAATAGGTGGGTGTCCTACAATTCAACTCAGTTCTGACACCACCTGGAGACAACATCAGATCAGTCCTCCAAGACTGACCCCCACTCCTGCCCACTTAAGAGGCCAATCTCAAGTGTAGATTGCCATTTGTGCTTCTGACCTCCTGGCTGTACACTGGAGGTTCCAATGACTTTCTCCTCCTCCTCCCCTTACTCACTGGGGCTTCCCAGGTGGCACAGTGGTAAAGAATCCACCTGCCAGTGCAGGGGATGCAAGAGAAGCAGGTTCGATCCCTAGGTTGGAAATATCCCCTGGAGTAGAAAATGACAATCCACTCCAGTATTCTTGCCTGGAAAATTCCATGGGCAGAGGAGCCTGGAAGGCTACAGTCCATGGGGTCACAAAGAGTCTGAGCGACTGAGCATACATGCAAGCCTTACTCACTAAATTACAGGTTTATTACAAAAAAAAATGTGACTCAGAAACAGCCAGATGGAAGAGATGCATAGGTATGCGGGAAGGGGCGCAGAGCTTCCATGCCTTCTCTGAGTGTGTCACTCCTTCCAAATCTCCAGGTGTCCACCAACCTGTGTCAATGAAAAATTAATCAGTTGATCTAAGAAAGAATTGGAAAACTTTATTCAAGCCAAATTTGAGGACTATAACCTGGGAAGAGTATCTCAGAAATCTCTGAGACCTGTTCCATCTGCTAGAAGTCATGACATAGTCTTTCTAAATTTTTTGAGACAGAGGGCTCATTAAATAGCATATGTTTGACAGTTTACATAATCTAGATTTAAACACCATCATGGGGGAGGTCATGTGACCTTTTACAAGACCAAGAAGGAGCATAGTAATTTAAAAGAGTTGTCTTGTTGATACTGGAAGAATGTTGCTATCTATGATTGAACAGGTGTTCCTGCTGATCGGAGAGGTTTGGTCAATGTAAATGCAGGCACACAAAGCACAGTGGGGAGAGAGGGGAGGCCAAAGGGAAAAGAAAAAAATTTTGTTTATTTTTGGCTGTCCTGGGTCTTTCTTGGTGCAAGGGCTTCTCATTGTGGTGGCTTCTCTTATTGCAGACGAGGAGCGAGGGCTCTAGAGCTCACAGGCTGTCGTAGTTGCAGCTCCTGGGCTTAATTACCTCTTGGCATGTTGAATCTTCCTGGACCAGGGATGGAATCC
Organism: Bos grunniens; assembly: GCF_055505025.1. NCBI lineage: Eukaryota > Metazoa > Chordata > Mammalia > Artiodactyla > Bovidae > Bos > Bos grunniens. Next base: position 15,680,749 of record NC_141166.1, read on the forward strand.
ATCGTCTCCTGCATTGGCAGGCTGATTCTTAACCACTGGACCACCAGGGAAGTCCAGAGAGAAAATTTTTTATGTCTAAATTTTTCTTGTCTTGCCATAAACATGTGGAGAAGGCAATGGCAACCCACTCCAGTACTCTTGCCTGGAAAGTCCCATGGACAGAGGAGCCTGGGGGGCTGCAGTCCATGGGGTCGAGAAGAGTCGGACACGACTGAGTGACTTCCCTTTCACTTCACTTTCATGCATTGGAGAAGGAAATGGCAACCCACTCCAGTGTTCTTGCCTGGAGAATCCCAGGGACGGGGGAGGCTGGTGGGCTGCCGTCTCTGGGGTCGCACAGAGTCGGACACGACTGAAGCGACTTAGCAGCAGCAGCAGCATAAACATGAATTTTATTTTACACCCAGAAAGTCTCCAAACCCCATTCTTTGGGATTTTATGGAGGCTTCATTATATAAGGACAATTGATTAGATCATTGGCCTTTGTCAACTCAGTCAAACTCCAGCCTCTCTTCCTTCCTCTGAGGCCAGGGGGCTGGGACTCAAAGTTCCAAACCTCTAATCACATGGTTGTTTCCCCTAGTAACCAGTCCCCACCTTTAGGTGCTTTCCAAAAGTCACCTCATTAAGATAAACTCAGGGCAGTTAAAAGGAGTTGGTTATAAGTATCAAGACACCTCTTGAGCTCTCATCATTTACAAAATTCCAAGAGTTTTAAGGGCTCTGCGCCAGGAGCAATTACAATATAGCACACACACTTTAATGACCCTCGCCACTGTTCCTTCTTCTAATATTTGTTGAGTACCTCTAGGCGCTGGGGATACTGAAGCTGAATGTGGCCTATTTATCCCGACACTGAATTAAATCTCAGAGATAGAGTGTTAGGTGAAATAGGAAAGTATAGCTTTATTCCTTTGCCAAGCAAAGGGGGCCACAGCTAATGCCCTCAAAACTGTATCCCAATGAGGAGGAGAGTGATGGTGGGAGATTGTGAGGAGTTTTATAGTCAAGGGGAAGGGTTGCTAATAAGGATCAAGGAGCATGCAGGGCCTACATTCCTTCAATCCAGAGAACATCTGGTCGCAAGTGATGATGGGTGAATTGTGACCTTCTCTGGAATGAAAATGCTTCACCAAGTAGTTAACCTCTTCCATTTGGTTAGGGTTTTAGTTCTGCAGAAGAGCTCAAAGATGTTGTTATGTGTATCCCTTGAGAGGGAGCCAGGAAGCTGCCCCCAAGGCTACACTTTTTTTTTCTTAAAAATTTTTAAAAATATATTTATTAATTAAAAAAATATTTTGGCTGCCCTGAGCCTTCATTGCTGTGTGTGGGCCCTCTCCAGCTGTGGAGTGCAGGGACCACTCTCCAACTGTGGTTCTAGGGCCTCTCACCGCGGTGACATCCCCTGTTGCAGAACACTGGCTCTAGAGCATTCGAGCTTCCGAAGTAGAAGCACTCGGACTCAAACTGCAGCTCTTGGGCTCTGGAGCGAGGGCTCAGTAGCACAACTGGGCCTTGTGGTACATGGGCCCTGTTGCCCTTAGGCAGGTGGAATCTCCACGAACCAGGGATCGAACCCATGTCCTCCACACCAGTAGGTGGATTCTCAGCCACTGGATAGCCAGGGAAGTCCTGCACTACTGTTTCTTGACTGCTCCTCCCTTGTCCCTGCATCCCTTGCCTTCCTTGGTTAGCAGCTATTTGAATCTGCCCTTTGGTACTCAGGGAAGGGAACACAAATGCTTTTGTGCCCAGGAACCCCACAGCGTTCTGCTCAGCCTCAAAACCTGGGTGAATGAGACACAGCCTGCCCCCAAGTATCTTGTGGTCTTTGGGGATGACCAACAAATTAATGAGATGCTTCAATGCAGTTAGATTAGGGTCAGGGTTAGAGTTATGTACCAAAGCATAGTGCTTGGGAGCAACTAGGAGGGGAACCAAACCTGGTGCTGGGGAAGCCAGACTTTTCTGCCCAGTTTCTCAGGTAGTCCCTTCTGATTTTCCTTTAAGGGATCACTGAAGAAGTGCTTACTGAGTGTTTGTTGAATGACTAAGAGACCTCCCCATGCTCACCAGCACAGAGCTGAGAAGAGTGATGTGGCAGACCTGGAGAGATGTGCCACTGAGATCTCCGTTTACGAAAGAACTTGCTGACAGCCTCCTGCAGTTAGTGCCTTCGAGGGCTTCAGCTTTCCAGAAGCCCAGCCAAAATCTGGGGCTCCTCCATCAGGCAATGTTTGCTCTGGAGATTCCCAATGGGCTGGCAGAAACCCTGTCACTAACTGATCTCTTTTCTCAAGCCTGCTTCTGCTCCTTATCCTTCACAGGTGTTTCTCCCTGTTAATTCTTCTATATTCCCAGCTTGAACTCAGCATCTACTTCCCAGAAAACCCAACCTGTGACTTTAGTCTTAAACCCATTCATTCTAGACTAGTATGAAAAGCCCACAAAATTGTGGCAATAAGCCAAAATTGATTGATTGCATAGGAAGCAATAACAATAATAAATATTTTCTTAGTGCTTTTTTTGGCCATATTGTGTAGCTTGCAGTATCTTAGCTCCCCCAACTAGGGATTGAACCTGGACCCCCTGAAGTCGAAACACAAAATCCTAACTACTGGACTGCCAGGGAAATCCTCTTGTACAAGGTTACTTGCTAAAATTATACATTAAATTTTTTAAATTTAATATTGGAGTATAGTTGATTTGGGCTTTTCAGGTGGTTCAGTGGTAAAGAATCCACCTACCAAAGCAAGAGACACAGGTTCAGTCCCTGGGTTGAGAAGATTCCCCTGGAGAAGGAAATGGCAACCGACTCCAGTATTCCTGCCTGGGAAATCCCATGAACAGAGGAGCCTGGTGGGCTAAGGTCCATGAGGTCACGAAAGAGTTGGACATGACTTAATGACTAAACAACAACAACAATAATTGATTTATCATGTTTTATTAGTTTTCAATCTACAGCAAAATGATTTAGTTATACATATATTGGGTTGGTGCAAACATAATTGCAGTTTTGGACCGTGAATTTTAAATCATTAAAACTATTCTCAAGCTCATCTTTATTAATCAAAATAGGAACCATTACAATCAACACATTTTTGCTAGAAAGAAATAAATTTGTTTATTTCTGTAGTGTAAAAATCCATGCTTCGGGATTTGACAAACTCATTTTCTCCCTCCTGCTGGTTGCAGAAGCATTTTCCCTGCAAAAAGTTGTTTAGATGCTTTAAAAAGTGGTAGTCAGTTGGTGAGAGGTCAGGTGAATATGGCAGATGGGACAAAACTTTGTAGCCCAATTTGTTCAACTTTTGAAGCATCGGTTGTGTGACGTGTGGTCAAGTGTTGTGTGGAGAATTGGGCCCATTCTATTGGCCAATGCCAGCTGCAGGCATTGCAGTTTTCAGTTCATCTCACCAATTTGCTGAGCATACTTCTCAGATGTAGTGGTGTCACCAGAATTCAGGAAGCTGTAGTGGAACAGACCAGCAGCAAACCACCGAACAGTGACCCTGACCTTTTTGTGGAACAGTTTTGCCTTTGGGAAGTGCTTTGGAGCTTCTTTCTGGTCCAGTGACTGAGCTGGTCATTTCTGTTTGCAGTATAAAATCCACTTTTTGTTGCACATCATAATCTGATAGAGGAATGGTTCATTGTTGTGTAAAATAAGAGAAGACGACACTTCAAAATTGATGATTTTTTAGATTTCTGGTCAGCTCATGAAGCACTCATTGATTGAGCATTTTCACCTTTCCAATTTGTTTCAAGTGCCAAATGGTAGGGGCTTCCCAGGTGGTGCTAGAGGTAAAGAACCCACCTGCCAATGCAGGAGAAGTAAGAGATGCAGGTTTGATCTCTGGGTTGGGAAGATCCCCTGGAGTAGGGCATGGCATCTGTCAACACAAATTGGCACTTACCAAGAGCATGGCCAGCAACTGAACAACAAAGGCATTTGCCATCTGCCTCTACCGAGACTGAACCCCTGCTATAGCTGTTAACCTTCACCAACCCTTTAGGGAGTTCAGGGTGGAGTGAGACACTGTGCTCCAGGGAATCTGGTGGGACAGGTCTTTAGATAGTTGGATGTTTTTAGGAACAGATTTTATGATCTCAATCCTTGCATCTCCTCATATCTAGAGAAGCTCTAAATCCCTTCATGGTGACATCAGATCCTCATGACTAACAAAAAATCTTTTGTAAAATGAGTGCTTCATGTGTGCTCCCCTTTCACCAAAACCTTGTATATTGACTTCCCCCACTGTGGCTTTGGAGCAGTCTCTCAGAGCTATCTGAGACGCTGCCTCCCGGGCTGCAGTCCTCATTTTGCCCCAAATAAAACTTAACTTGCAACTATCTTTTTGTAGTTGACAGTTATGGTGACCACGAAGGGACCCAGAGTGGACTTCCTTTCTTTGACTGGACTCCACGAGGAATCGGAGCTTTGGTACCAGCAGTGGCCCCTTGAGCCCATTCACCTCCTTGGGGAGCGCAGATGAATTTGGGTAAGTCTCTTGAATCTGGGGCTTGGTTGAAAGACACTGAGAAATTCCCACCCAGTCAAAAGATACTGGGTGGGGGGCTGGCTGAAAGATGCCAGGATAATTGCTCACCTAGTGGAAAGGTACTGGATATGGGGGCTCAACTGGGAAAAAATCGAGGAATACCCAGGTTCAGCTGAAAGGTGCTGAGGTTGCTCCGTTGTAGGGGACTGAATGGTCTTGGCTGAGTGGTTAAGTAAGAGGCTGATCTGACACTTTTCCTCAATTTGACTGTCATTATATAATTTGTCAGGATAAAAGTGAGGAAAATATTTGAGAGCTTTGCTCTGAAGAAAAGAGACAAGACGCCTCCTGGCCAGTTTCAGTTTTCTCAGGTGACTGAGAAATTTACGGGAGTGGTGGAGGCCTAGTCCTCATACCATGCAGTGGTCCTATAGGGGAACCCACTCATTAATTAAAAGACTTGTTCGTCCTGGGGTCGCACATAAGAACTGGCCATTCAGCGACCTGAGCAGCCATGGTGGTCTTAGATTGCCGTAGGTAGAATCCGAGACATGTAAGCTGAGCTGAAATGACTCTGGGGTGACTCCTGAGGAGATAAGCTCACAAGCAGCACATGGGCCCACTACCCACGTTCACTAGTGATTTTTATCCCTGACAAATTCAGCTGAAGATAGGAAATGGAATCTCTCAAAAACAAAAACAAAGGGGTGTCAGAAAGACAGCCTCTGACCAACACTCCAGCCAGATTCATGTACAATATGTATGGAGCTCATACTTGCAAGTACCTAGTTAACTGGAGAAATTATACTAAAAGAGATCTTAACCTAAAACAGCCAAATTGGGGTTCTTTTGATATTCCAAAATTGGTACTTTTGCATGCACAATTAGAAAAGGCTGGCCATGCTTTGACTGGTATCTAGAAGTTCCAGAAAAATATCTATTTCTGCTTTATTGACTATGCCAAAGGCGTTGACTGTGTGGATCACAATAAACTGTGGAAAATTCTGAAAGAGATGGGAATACCAGACCACCTGATCTGCCTCTTGAGAAATCTGTATGCAGGTCAGGAAGCAACAGTTAGAACTGGACATGGAACAACAGACTGGTTCCAAATAGGAAAGGGAGTACTTCAAGGCTGTATATTATCACCCTGCTTATTTAACTTTTATGCAGAGTACATAATGAGAAACGCTGGACTGGAAGAAACACAAGCTGGAATCAAGATTGTCAGGAGAAATATCAATAACCTGAGATATGCAGATGACACCACCCTTATGGCAGAAAGTGAAGAGGAACTAAAAAGCCTCTTGATGAAAGTGAAAGAAGAGAGTGAAAAAGTTGGCTTAAAGCTCAACATTCAGAAAATGAAGATTATGGCATCTGGTCCCATCACTTCATGGGAAATAGATGGGGAAACAGTGCAAACAGTGTCAGACTTTATTTTGGGGGGCTCCAAAATCACTGCAGACAGTGACTGCAGCCATGAAATTAAAAGACACTTACTAATTGGAAGGAAAGTTATGACCAACCTAGATAGCATATTCAAAAGCAGAGACATTACTTTGTCAACAAAGGTCCATCTAGTCAAGGCTATGGTTTTTCCTGTGGTCATGTATGGATGTGAGAGTTAGACTGTGAAGAAGGCTGAGTGCCGAAGAATTGATGCTTTTGAACTGTGGTGTTGGAGAAGACTCTTGAGAGTCCCTTGGACTGCAAGGAGATCCAACCAGTCCATTCTAAAGGAGATCAGCCCTGGGATTTCTTTGGAAGAAATGATGCTAAAGCTGAAACTCTAGTACTTTGGCCACCTCATGGGAAGAGTTGACTCATTGGAAAAGACTGTGATGATGGGACGGATTGGGGGCAGGAGGAGAAGGGGAAAACAGAGGATGAGATGACTGGATGGCATCACTGACTCGATGGACGTGAGTCTGAGTGAACTCCGGGAGTTGGTGATGGACAGGGAGGCCTGGCGTGCTGCGATTCATGGGGTCGCGAAGAGTCGGACACGACTGAGCGACTGAACTGAACTGAACTGAGAAGCTTCTAAAACAGGAAATGATAGAGTAACTTCTTTGCAGGAAACCAACAAGAAATTGCTCGAAACTGTATCAGAACTAGAAAAGGCTGCTAGCACTGATTTTGCCAGGTCACAGGTCTAGTAGAAGTGGGAAGTCACGTTTGGCATTTATACCATTTGGCTTTTGATTTCTGGGCATTACTTTACCATCTTTTCGGGGCACTCTTGTTACTTGGCTTTTGATTTCTGGGCATCTCTGCCTTTTGTTTCATTTGGAGTGTGACTCCTGTGAAGTTCTGGTTCGGTTTGCTTTTGTTGGTTTGGTTTGATTGAACAGACATCTGGTACAAACTGCTCAAGTTAATATGGGAATTGCTCACTCTAAGGTTCCACACTCCACCTGGGAACCCCTTGGGGGTAAAAAATTTTGTTGTTTTTTTTTTTACTGGTCAATCTGTAGCTATGATCCAATGATAAGAAAAATGGCCTAAAAATATTAGATCTTTATCGACATAGGATAGGAAAATGGACTGAAGTTCCCTTATGTCCAGGACTTCCTCCTGTAATCAACAGCCTGGGGCTGATCAAACTTAGACCCTTACTTCCCCAGAGGGACAATCCCTGCTGGGACCAATCTGCCCTTGTTATTATGGGCCAAGTTGAGCACTATCTGGTCTAAATTTTTGCTATAAAACTATGGTCACAGAAAAATACAATTTTTGACAATGTGGTTACAATATTCTTTAGACTTCAGAGGAAGCTCTTGAAGAAAAAAATTATCTCTTTAAGAATTCTTGCCCTGAGGAAATAACTCCTTCTATACCTTTAGACCAGAGTTCTCTGGATCACGTATCTAGTTCAGTTCAGTTGCTCAGTCGTGTCCGACTCTTTGCGACCCCATGAATTGCAGCATGCCAGGCCTCCCTGTCCATCACCAACTCCCGGAGTTCACCCAAACTCACGTCCATCGAGTCAGTGATGCCATCCAGTCATCTCATCCTCTGTTTTCCCCTTCTCCTCCTGCCCCCAATCCCTCCCAGCATCAGAGTCTTTTCCAATGAGTCAACTCTTCGCATGAGGTGGCCAAAGTACTGGAGTTTCAGCTTTAGCATCATTCCTTCCAAAGAAATCCCAGGGCTGATCTCCTTCAGAATGGACTGGTTGGATCTCCTGGCAGTCCAAGGGACTCTCAAGAGTCTTCTCCAATACCACAGTTCAAAAGCATCAGTTCTTCGGTGCTCAGCCTTCTTCACAGTCCAACTCTCACATCCATACATGACTACTGGAAAAACCATAGCCTTGACTAGACAGACCTTTGTTGACAAAGTAATGTCTCTGCTTTTGAATGTGCTATCTAGGTTGGTCATAACTTTCCTTCCAAGGAGTAAGCGCCTTTTAATTTCATGGCTACAGTCACCATCCGCAGTGATTTTGCAGCCCAAAAAAACAAAGTCTGACACTGTTTCCACTGTTTCCCCATCTATTTCCCTTATCACTTATCTAGACCATCTCTAATTCCTGAAACCAAAAGAAAAAAAAAAGAGGAACAAAGCCTTTTAAAATCTTATTCCAACCATTTTTTCTTCATAACTAAGTTTGGAAAACAAAGCTATAGGATCTCTTGTGTTTATTGGATATATGTATGTCTCAGTGTGTGTCTTTGTTTTTTTGGATAATATGGCTGATTGCTAAGATCAGTTTGTAAATGAGCTCTAATCTAATTGGCCTTAAGAAAAAAAGGTAACCACTTACAAATCAAATAATTCTAAATACAAGAGAAATTAACCTAAATGAATTTCAGGTTCACATGAACTGGGAAATATTCAATATTAAATACCTGATATTAATGTTTGTTTGTTGATCTAATGTAGACATGTCTAAGAGTAATTAACATTAAGCAGAATATTTTCATTGTACCTAGATTTAATATAAGTTAAATATTATTATATCTGTTGCAAGTTTGTCAACAAGGAAATTACCTTAAGTGAAGAAACTTCTAAAAAATGTAAATGAGATATGAGCCTTTAGATAGACTCCATTAAAAATAATTATGCTTTTTAGGAATATGTGTCTAAAATAGTCTCTCCAGATTGGAATAACTTAAACTTCTAAGGGTTGTGCTAAACTAAGTGTTGGAAGTCTTTGTTGAATAGCTGAGTCATTTCCAAATAAAATACGATTTTGAAATAGTTGCTACTAAACACTAATTTCCTGTTACAGAGAAACTAAAGAGATTTGAGATTAAAAATAAATGATGTTTGGTGCCATCCTAAAATGTTCTGTCTAAGAAAGCAAGGCTTTTGAGAGTCCCTTGGACTGCAAGGAGATTCAACCAGTCCATCCTAAAGGAGATCAGTCCTGATTGTTCATTGGAAAGAATGATGTTGAAGTGGAAAAAATTTTGTACATGGTTAGGACTAAGTTTAAAACAAAGTTAATTAAGTTTACCTTTTAAATAAAGTTCAGTTCAGTTCAGTCACTCAGTCGTGTCCGACTCTTTGCGGCCCCATGAACCGCCGCATGCCAGGCCTCCCTGTCCATCACCAGCTCCTGGAGTTTACCCAAACCCATGTCCATTGAGTCAGTGATGTCATCTAACCATCTCATCCTCTGTCGTCCCCTTTTCCTTCTGCCCTCAATCTTTCCCAGCATCAGGGTCTTTTCAAATGAGTCAGCTCTTCGTATCAGGTGGCCAAAGTACTGGAGTTTCAGCTTCAACACCAGTCCTTCCAATGAACACCCAGGACTGATCTCCTTTAAGATGGACTGGTTGGATCTCCTTGCAGTCCAAGGGACTCTCAAGAGTCTTCTCCAACACCACAGTTTAAAAGCATCAATTCTTCTGTGCTCAGCTTTCTTTATAGTCCAACTTTCACATCCATACATGACTACTGGAAAAACCATAGCCTTGAATAGATGGACCTTTGTTGACAAAGTAATGTCTCTGCTTTTTAATATGCTGTCTAGGTTGTTCATAACTTTCCTTGCAAGAAGTAAGCATCTTTTAATTTCATGGCTGCAATCACCATCTGCAGTGACTTTGGAGCCCAGAAAAATAAAGTCTGACACTGTTTCCAGTGTTTCCCCATCTATTTGCCATGAAGTGACAGAACTGGATGCCATGACCTTAGTTTTCTGAATGTTGAGTTTTAAGCCAACTTTTTCCACTCTCTTCTTTCACTTTTATCAAGAGGCTCTTTAGTTTTTCTTCACTTTCTGCCATAAGGGTGGTGTCATCTGTATATCTGAAGTTATTGATATTTCTCCCAGCAATCTTGATTCCAGCTTGTGCTTCTTCCAGCCCAGCGTTTCTCATGGTGTACTCTGCATATAAGTTAAATAAGCAGGGTGACAATATACAGCCTTGAAGTACTCCTTTTCCTATTTGGAACCAGTCTGTTGTTCCATGTCCAGTTCTAACTGTTGCTTTCTGATCTGCATACAGGTTTCTCAAGAGGCAGGTCAGGTGGTCTGGTATTCCCATCTCTTTCAGAATTTTCCACAGTTTATTGTGATCCACACAGTCAAAGCCTTTGGTGTAGTCAATAAAGCATAAATAGATGTTTTTCTGGAACTCTCTTGCTTTTTTGATGATCCAGTGGATGTTGGCAATTTGATCTCTGGTTCTTCTGCCTTTTCTAAAACGAGCTTGAACATCTGGAAGTTCACAGTTCACATATTGGTGAAGCCTGGCTTGGAGAATTTTGAGCATTACTTTATATAAAGTAAGCTGGTGCAAAAACTTGAATTTAGCTTTTCTCTCTAAGAGGACCTCTTTCTTCAAATATTGAACTGCCTTTGATAATAGATTTAAGTTTCTTTATTTCTTAAATGATGTTCTGAAATCCCTTATTGTTACTTTGGCTAAGTGAATAGCTATTGTTTCACAGTGACCCATAATCATATCTGACTGAGTGTTCTAAACCTTTTTGATATTTGCTGACAAAACTTCCTAAATCATTCTAATGAAGAGGATTTCTAGCTAATTTTGGGATGCTTCAGTGGGCCCCTGAAACACCCCAAGAGAGATATTACACTAATTAGGTTTATTTTGTATACAGAATTGATATATAGCTCAACTGGAATTCCATCACCTCCGCTAGCTTTGTTCGTAGTGATGCTTCCTAAAGCCCACTTGACTTCGAATTCCAAGATATCTGGCTCTAGGTGAGTAATCACACCATCATGATTATCTGGGTCATGAAGATCTTTTTTGTATAGTTCTTCTGAGTATTCTTGCCACACTACAAAGCTAGTGGAGGTGATGGAATTCCAGTTGAGCTATTTCAATTAGCCAAAGTAACAATAAAGGATTTCAGAACAGATTATTTAAGAAATAAAGAAACTTAAATCTATTATCAAAAGCATTTCAATATTTGAAGAAAAGATATCCTATTAACAGAGAGAAAAGCTAAATTCAAGATAAGAAAGACTTCCTCAGCGATCAATGCAAAGAAATAGAGGAAAACAATAGAATGGGGAAGACTAGACATCTCTTCAAGAAAATGAGAGATACCAAGGGAACATTTCATGCAAAGATGAGCACAATAAAGGACAGAAATGGTATGGACCTAACAGAAGCAGAGGATGTTAAGAAGCAGTTGCAAGAATACACAGAAGAACTATACAAAAAAGATCTTCATGACCCAGATAATCACGATGGTGTGATCACTCACCTAGAGCCAGACATCCTGGAGTGTGAAGTCAAGTGGGCCTTTGGAAGCATTACTACAAACAAAGCTGGTGGAGGTGATGGAATTCCAGTAGAGCTATTTCAAATCCTAAAAGATGATCCTGTGAAAGTGCTGCAGTCAGTATGTCAGCAAATTTGGAAAGCACAGCAGTGGCCACAGGACTGGAAAAGGTCAGTTTTCATTCCAGTCCCAAAGAAAGGCAATGCCAAAGAGCGTCAAACTATTGCACAATTGCACTCATCCCACATGCTAGCAAAGCAATGCTCAAAATTCTCCAAGCCAGGCTTCAACAGTACATGAACCATAAAATTCCAGATGTTTGAGCTGGATTTAGAAAAAGCAGAGGTACTAGAGATCAAATGGCCAAAATCCACTGGATCATAGAGAAAGCAGGAGACTTCCAGAAAAACGTCTGCTTCTGCTTCATTGACTATGCCGAAGCCTTTGACTGTGTGGATCACAACAAACTGGAAAATTATGAAAGAGATGGGAATACCAGACCACCTTACCTGACTACTGAGAAATCTGTATGCAGGCCAAGAAGCAACAGTTAGAACTGGACATGGAACAACAGACTGGTTCCAAACTGGGAAAGGAGTACATCAAGCCTGTGTATTGTCACACTGCCTATTTAACTTATATGTAGAGTACATCATGAGAAATGATGGACTGCATGAATCACAAGCTGGAATCAAGATTGCCAAGAGAAATATCAATAACCTCAGATATGCAGATGACACCACCCTTACGGCCTAAAGTGAAGAAGAACTAAGGAGCCTCTTGATGAAACTGAAAGAGGAGAGTGAAAAAGCTGGCTTAAAACTCAACGTTCTGAAAACTAAGCATCTGGTCCCATCACTTCATGGCAAATAGATGGGGAAACAATGGAAACAGTGAGAGACTTTAGTTTGGGGTGCTCCAAAATCACTGCAGGTAGTGATTGCAGCCATGAAATTAAAAGACGCTTGCTCCTTGGAAGAAAGTTGTGACCAACCTAGACAGCGTATTAAAAAGCAGAGACATTACTTTGCCAACAAACATCCATCTAGTCAAAGTTTTCATTTTTCTAGTCGTCATGTATGGATGTGAGAGTTGTACTATAAAGAAAGCTGGGCACCAAAGAATGATACTTTTAAACTGTGGTGTTGGAGAAGACTCTTGAGAGTCCCTTGGACAGCAAGGAGAATCCAATCAGTCCATCCTAAAGGAAATCAGTCCTGAATATTCATTGGAAGGACTGATGCTGAAGCTGAAACTCCAATATTTTGGCCACCTGATGCAAAGAACGGACTCATTGAAAGGACCCTGATGCTAGGAATGACTGAAGGAGGGATCAGAAGGGGATGGTAGAGGATGAGATGGTTGGATGGCATCACCAACTCGATGGGCATGAGTCTGAGCAAGCTCCAGGAGTTGGTGATGGACAGGGAAGCCTGGCATGCTGCAGTCCACAGTGTTGCAAAGAGTTGGATACGACTGAGCAACTGAACTGAACTGTATACAGAATTACATGGGGAGTATTGGCAAGTGAGTAATAAGTCTCGGGTTATATTGTATGGTAAATGTTACTAATATAGATATCCTAGAAACTGTATGGAGTTCCTAAATTTCTGATATGTTTGAGTAAAATATTATCAGACATAATTTTAGTTACTATCTCAAAATATTGTCATAGCACTAACCAAGTTTCGCAAAAATGCTTCCTCTTCAAGAAGATTTATAAAAAGGACTTTTGGATAAATACCAGTTTCTGAACTGGGTAAAGATTCTAATGGAAAACCTGATGACTTCACAAAGGTTAACAAAAGGACTAAATGAACTGGTGAATATGCTTATAATTTTTATGGTTTCTATCTGAAAAATTACTGATTTGAATCTGTGTTTTCCAGGTGTAAGAAAATAAACCCCTTCCCCTCAAACTAATTATGATAGTAATTTGGTAAAATTATATTCTATAAACAAATTGAAACATTTATCTTTCTCTCTATCTGAACCCGCCAGAGATTGGAAGCTCTTAAGTTTCCAGTAACTTTATCAGATAAGTTAGGAAGGTTATCTCAATAACAGGTACAGAAATCTCAAGGAATTTTGGAGACCTTGAGAAGGGAGGAATTTACTTAGATCTGTTAGGCAAAATCTATGATAAACCTTTGGCATGACTTTCCTAGTCCTGAAAGGTTTTATTTTAAAAGTTCAGTCTGAGACTCTATAAAAGTCTCAGCAAAGCAAAAAAAAATCTATGATTAATTATGGTTATATAAATCATCAGGCCAAATTTATTGAGACCAGACCTGTATTACAAACAGGTCTTGATTTGGTTATATTTGGTAAAAATAATGGTGATTTTAGGGAGAAAACGATGTTTCAATGAATGTTAAATCCCAGGTTGTTAATGGAGGTCTGTATCTACTAAGACTCATTTCCTGGATAGTTCTTTGCTGTTCAGTTCAGTTCAGTCATGCAGTCGTGTCCGACTCTTTGCGACTCCATGAATCACAGCACACCAGGCCTCCCTGTCCATCACCAGCTCCCGGAGTTTACTCAAACTCATGTCCATCCAGTCGGTGATGCCATCCAGCCATCTCATCCTCTGTCGTCCTGTTCTCCTCCTGCCCCCAATCCCTCCCAGCATCACAGTCTTTTCCAATGAGTCAACTCTTTGCATGAGGTGGCCAAAGTACTGGAGTTTCAGCCTTAGCATTATTCCTTCCAAAGAACACTGATCTCCTTTAGAATGGACTGGTTGGATCTCCTTGCAGTCCAAGGGACTCTCAAGAGTCTTCTCCAACAACACAGGTCAAAAGCATCAATTCTTTGCCGCTCAGCTTTCTTCACAGTTCAACTCTCACATCCATACATGACTACTGGAAAAACCATAGCCTTGACTAGACGGACCTTTGTTGGCAAAGTAATATCTCTGCTTTTGAATATGCTATCTAGGTTGGTCATAACTTTCCTTCCAAGGAGTAAGCGCCTTTTAATTTCATGGCTGCAATCACCATCTGCAGTGATTTTGGAGCCCCAAAAAATAAAGTCTGACACTGTTTGCACTGTTTCCCCATCTATTTCCCATGAAGTGATGGGACCAGATGCCATATCTTCGTTTTCTGAATGTTGAGCTTTAAGCCAACTTTTTCACTCTCCTCTTTCACTTTAATCGAGGATTTTTAGTTCCTCTTTGCTTTCTGCCATAAGGGTGGTGTCATCTGCATATCTGACGTTATTGGTATTTCTCCCGGCAATCTTGATTCCAGCTTGTGCTTCTTCCAACCCAGCGTTTCTCATTTCTCCTGGCAATCTTGATTCCAGCTTGTGCTTCTTCCAACCCAGAGTTTCTCATGATGTACTCTGCATATAAGTCAAATAAGCAGGGTGACAATATACAGCCTTGACGTACTCCTTTTCCTATTTGGAACCAGTCTGTTGTTCCATGTCCAGTTTTAACTGTTGCTTCCTGACCTGCATACAGGTTTCTCAAGAGGCAAATCAGGTGGTCTGGTATTCCCATCTCTTTCAGAACTTTCCACAGTTTATTGTGATCCACAAAGTCAAAGGCTTTGGCATAGTCAATAAAGCAGAAAGAGATGTTTTTCTGGAACTCTCTTGTTTTTTCGATGATCCAGCTGTTAGGGCATTTTAATGTAAAATTTAATTTAATTATTAAAGGACACTCTAAGATTGTTTCTGAAGCTTATCTCAATAATCTGTCTTTGGATGAAGATCAGATGCCTCATGCATGATCAGCAACCAAGATTGGAAGAAGACATAATTTAAGGAACTGTCTCCAACCTGGATGGAAGGACCTTTCTATCAGGTACTCTTAACTAGTTCATGCACAACCCATGAAATTGAAGGGAAATTGACTCTTGGGTTAACTCCCACTTCCAAAGCTGGACTGGTCTATAGAGAGGCCTGCTGATCTCAAACTCACCTTAAAACAATGCTCAGAGGAAACTACACTATACTAGGATGAGAAAAAGATGACATCAGGAGTAGACAGCTTGCCCTAGATGCTTATCTGACTTGTATGATCATTTATAGTGTTTTCTTGATTCCTTGGACCTATCCATATAAATCAAATGTTTTCTATCATGGACATGATTCTATGATAGTTTACAACTCAATCCAATTGTTGGGTTGTGGCCAATTACCTATGTCTAGTACTTCTGGGTTACCCTGGTGGATTTCTGTTCTCTAGGGCTCTGACTGGATACCCCCTAGGAAATTTATTTTAGATGAATGTTCAGTCCTGTTGTATCTATTCATGATATTACCAGATGGGATCCTCTCACCTGGCCAATTAATAACACTTGTTCTGATGCAGGCTGTAAATTTAAGTTTTCTCTTAGGGTCATTCAAACTCAATCAGAGTGATGAGCTAAGTATCAATAAAAAAATTAACCTCTTATCTATTAAATGGAAAACTCCCACAATTATGGCATGGATCTACATGATTAACACCAGGCTATGGTTTTTCCTGTGGTCATGTATGGATGTGAGAGTTGGACTGTGAAGAAGGCTGAGCGCCAAAGAATTTATGCTTTTGAACTGTGGTGTTGGAGAAGACTCTTGAGAGTCCCTTGGACTGCAAGGAGATCCAACCAGTCCATTCTGAAGGAGATCAGCCCTGGGATTTCTTTGGAAGGAATGATGCTAAAGCTGAAACTCCAGTACTTTGGCCACCTCATGTGAAGAGTTGACTCATTGGAAAAGACTGTGATGCTGGGAGGGATTGGGGGCAGGAGGAGAAGGGGACGACAGAGGGTGAGATGGCTCGATGGCATTACTGACTCAATGGACGTGAGTCTGGGTGAACTCCAGGAGTTGGTGATGGACAGGGAGGCCTGGCGTGCTGCGATTCATGGGGTCGCAAAGAGTTGGACATGACTGAGTGACTGATCTGATCTGATCTAATGGTCATTTGGCACTTCCCTGGTGGCTCAGAGGGTAAAGCGTCTGCCTGCAATGCAGGAGACCTGGGTTTGATCCCTGGGTGGGGAAGATTCCCCTGGAGAAGGCAATGGCAACCCACTCCAGTACTCTTGCCTGGAAAACCCTATGGATGGAGAAGCCTGGTAGGCTACAGTCCATGGGGTTGCAAAGAGTTGGACACGACTGAGCGGCTTCACTTTCACTTTCACTTTATGGTCATTTAAGTTTAAAAGCTCCTCTATGTTGGGAAGGGTTAAATCATGCTAAAAATGATCAACCTGGTAATTATGAGAGAAGGCTGGGTGCTTTATGAATAATGTCTATTAGTGATTGGTATGGAACTCAGTGGATTTGTGGCACTAGTTAATGGCTTTCACATATACAGGGATGGATAGGAAGGTATAGCCTGGGACTCCCATGAATTTAAGATCATACATGTAAACAAATTAGAGGTAACCCCAACCAATCTACCATTGGTATGATCCCAATGCGTCAAGGATCTGTATTCTACTGGTATGACCATTTGGCAGCTTTTGTGTGTGTGTTTGCATGTGCCTTCAATGGGATTAGAGGATGTAATTGGCCTTAATAACTTTCATAAGCTTAAAAAAAAAAAACTTTCATAAGCTTTAAATGATAGCAACCAGGCCATTAGCCTATTGAATTCTGAGATATCTATGATGAGAAAGGCAGTGCTACACAACTGCAAGGCCCTTGATACTTGACAGCATCTCTGGAAGATATCTGTGCTCTAATTCAAAGTGAATGCTATATTTTCATACCTGATAAGTCCTTTAATGTAACACATTTGATGAATCACATGAAAAATCAGATTTCTGCTTTAAGTGACCCATTCCCTGGTCTTGATGATCTTTTTTAAAATAACTGGTTTGGTGTGAGAGGCTCATGGCTAAAATATTTACTTTAAATTCCACTAATGTTATTAACTATACTATTTGTATTTTGCTTGTTTCACAAGATTATTATTTCTTGTATTACCAACTGTATGACTGAGCCTCCAATGAAAATGATGACTAGACTTGAAGCTGTTGATCAAATGTATAGCTCAATATATGATCAATGATTTTAATAGTGTAACTCTAGATATGGGAAGATGCAACAAAAGAGAATACTTTCCTGGACCATAACTAGAAGACAGGTGTCCAGAGACCTTTGACTATTAAGACCTAGTCCAGTAATAGCACATTGAGTGGCCTATTAACAAAAACCTTCTTTAGAGTTGGGAACGAGTCTTCCCAGCAATGTGAGACAAAATGGTCATGAAATGCACCCCAGAATATGGTCAGATTTATGACCACAAGGGGGCCATGCCAACTACAAACTGGCACTTACCAAGAGCATTGCCAGCAACTGAACAATAAAGGCCTTTGCCATCGGCCTCTACCGAGATTGAACCCCATGCTGCTATAGCTGTTGACCTTCACCAACCCCTGGGGGAGTTCAGGGTGGAGTGAGACACTCTGTGCTCCAGAGAATCTGGTGGGATAGGTCTTTAGATAGTTGGATATTTTTAGGAACAGATTTTATGATCTCAATCCTTGCATCTCCTCATATCTAAAGAAGCTCTAAATCCCTTCATGGTGACATCAGATCCTCATAACTAACAAAAGACCTTTTGTAAAATGAGTGCTTCATGGTATTGAACTCCCCTTTCACCAAAACCTTATATATTGACTTTCCCCCACTGCGGCTTTGGAGCGGTCTCTCAGAGCTATCTGAGGTGCTGCCCCCAGGCTGCAGTCCTCATTTTGCCCCCCAAAAAACTTAACTCGCAACTACATCTTTTTTAGTCGATATAATCCACTTCAGTATTCTTGCCTGGAGAATCCCCATGGACAGAGAAGCCTGGTGGGCTACAGTCAATAGGATCACAAAGAGTCTGACATGACTGAAGAGACTTAGCAGACACACACACACACCAAATGATAAAACAGTCAATGTTGAGTTCTCTGGCAACTTCTCATGTTGTAAGAGGAACAGCTTCAGTGATTCTCTCAAAGGGTCGCTGTCAACCTCCAATGGCCAGCCACTGCACTCCTCATCTTCAAGGCTCTCATCTACTTTGCAAAACTTCTTGAACCACCATTGCACTGTAAATCGTTAACAGTTCCTGGGCCAAATGCGTTGTTGATGTTGCAAGTTGTCGCTGATGCTTTACGAACCATTTTGATCTTGAATAAGAAAATTACTTGAATTTGCTTTTTGTCTAACATCATTTCCATAGTCTAAAATAAATATAAAATAAGTGGCAGGTAACGAGTCATTAGAAGAAACATAAAGTGAGAAACATGCATTTAAATGATGTATAACATATCCACATTTACTTAAGAATGTATTCCAAAATCAAACAGCAAATTTCAACAAAGCAAAACTGCAGTTACTTTTGCATCAACCTAATATCTATTCTTTTTCAGATTCTTTTCCCATATAACTTATTACAGAGTATTGAGTAGAGTTCCCTGTGCTATATAGCAGGTCTTTGTTGGTTATTTATTTTATATATAAATATATATGCTGCTGCTGCTAAGTCGCTTCAGTCGTGTCCGACTGTGTGCGACCCCATAGACGGCAGCCCACCAGGCTCTGCCGTCCCTGGGATTCTCCAGGCAAAAACACTGGAATGGGTTGCCATTTCCTTCTCCATTGCGTGAAAGTGAAAAGTGAAAGTGAAGTTGCTCAGTCGTGTCCAACTTGTAGCGACCCCATGGACTGCAGCCTACCAGGCTCCTCCATCCATGGGATTTTCCAGGCAAGAGTACTGGAGTGGCTTGCCATTGCCTTCTCTGGATATAAATATATATAGGTTAATGTTATTTTTAGTGTAAAAATGAGCACTAAAGTGGCCAGAAAAGGAAATGTACCATATTAAGCCTTAATAAAAAAGTTATTTCACTTAAAATTAATGTTGCAAAATATAACACAAAGCTACAATAATCAAAACAGTACAATGGTACATCAATGGATAATAGATGAATGGGACAGAGTATCACATCCAGAAAAAGACTCTTGAATATGTGTAAATTTAATATCTGATAAAAGCGACTTTTTAAAGAAAGTGAAACTGAAGTTGCTCAGTCGTGTCCGACTCTTTGCGACCCCATGGACTGTAGTCTACCAAGCTCCTCCCTCCACGGGATTCTCCAGGCAAGAGTACTTGAGTGGGTTGCCATTTCCTTCTCTAGGGGATCTTCCTGACCCAGGGATTGAACCTGGGTTTCCTGCATTGCAGACAGATGCTTTACCATCTGAGCCACCAGGGAAGCCCCATAAGGAAAGGACAACATTTATATAAATACCACTGGGACAACTGGATAGGTGTATTGGAAAAAAGAAGTAGATCCTATACATCAAAACAAAATTTAGATGGATTTCTAAACATAGAAAGACAAAGTTATAGAAGTATTAAGGGGCTTCCCAGGTGGCACTAGTGATAAAGAACCTGCCTGCAAATGCAGAAGACATAAGAGACTTGGTGAGGGTAACAGGCAGGCAGGCTAGGGGTCCCCAAGCAGAGGAATCAAACCACAAGTGTCAGACTGTTTTTCCCCCTTCTCTATACAAATTTAAAAGGTTTCTTTTAAAACTCTGTGTTGCCATGATGACACCTGGTTCCACCTGAACTTAACTTTTCTCAAATCTTGAGCTAACCAATGCGTTTTTCTTATGGAAATGTTTTTTCTTACGTTATATTAATGAACTATGTATTTATCTTAAAATATGCCTTTCTTCAAGTTGGTTCTGCCTAAGACTCAGAACCGATAATGGCTCAACAAACCAGTATGTTTTACTCATGGAAATGTTCTCTTAATCTATATTAATGGAACTATTTATTTAGCTTGGAAATTTGCCTTCCTTCAAGATTCATGCCAAATGTTTTATGACCCAGGATGGCTCACCTTGTGCCAATGCCTATCTCAAAATGCATGTTGTGGGTAAGGGGCCTGGTGCCACTCTCTGAGTTTTGAGACATTTTCTTTCTCTAATTAGCAGCTTATTAATATGAGAAGACCCCGATGCTGGGGAAAATTGAGGGTAGGAGAAGGGGACGGCAGAGGATGAGATGGTTGGATGGCATCGCCAACTCAATGGACATGGGTTTGGGTGGACTCCGGGAGTTGGTGATGGACAGGGAGGCCTGGTGTGCTGCGGTTCATGGGGTCGCAAAGAGTCGGACAGTCGCTCAGTTGTGTCCCAGTCTTTGCGACCCCATTAATTGCAGCATGCCAGGCCTCCCTGTCCATCACCAACTCCCGGAGTTCACCCAAACTCATGTCCATCCAGTCGGTGATGCCATCCAGCCATCTCATCCTCTGTCGTCCCCTTCTCCTCCTGCCCTCAATCCCTCCCAGCATCACAGTCTTTTCCATTGAGTCAACTCTTCCCATGAGGTGGCCAAAGTACTGGAGTTTCAGCTTTAGCATCATTCCTTCCAAAGAACACCCAGGACTGATCTCCTTTAGAGTGGACTGGTTGGATCTCTTTGCAGTCCAAGGGATTCTCCAGAGTCTTCTCCAACACCACAGTTCAAAAGCATCAATTCTTCGGCATTCAGCTTTCTTCACAGTCCAACTCTCACATCCATACATGACCACTGGAAAAATCATAGCCTTGACTAGATGGATCTTTGTTGGCAAGGTAATGTCTCTGCTCTTGAATATGCTATCTAGGTTGGTCATAACTTTCCTTCCAAGGAGTAAGCGTCTTTTAATTTCATGGCTGCAATCACCATCTGCAGTGATTTTGGAGCCCCCCAAAAATAAAGTCTGACACTGTTTGCACTGTTTCCCCATCTATTTCCCATGAAGTGAAAATGGGACCAGATGCCATGATCTTTGTTTTCTGGATGTTGAGCTTTAAGCCAACTTTTTCACTCTCCTCTTTCACTTTCATCAAGAGGCTTTTTAGTTCCTCTTCACTTTCTGCCATAAGGGTGGTGTGAGCCTGAGACAAACCTTATGGGTTAACTCTTTGGGGAATGGTGCAGTCCCAGGGAAGCAGGAATGAGGGGAAAAGGAGAGTATAGCAGGGAAAAAATTCAGTAAAATAGGGAGCCCTTATAGTTCAGTTGGTAAAGAATCCAGTTGGTAAAGAACCCTGGTTCGATTCCTGGGTTGGGAAGATCCACTGAAGAAGGGATAGGCTACCCACTCCGTATTCTTGGGCTTCCTTTGTGGTTCAGCTGATAAAGAATCCATCTACAATGTGGGAGACCTGGATTCTATCCCTGGGTTGGAAAGATCCCCTGGAGAAGGGAAAGGCTACCCACTCCAGTATTCTGGCCTGGAGAATCCCATGGACTCTAGGCTATAGTCCACAGGGTCACAAAGAGTCAGACACAACTGAGTGACTTTCACTTCACTTCACATGCATGCATTACTGTGCTGGCCACAGCTTCATACCAAGAACAGGTGACTGGTCTCTGGGGATGTCATCAGCAAGGCTGTATGAAACTAGCATGTCCCCTAACTGTCCGTGGTGGGGAGGAAGGGAGAATAATGTATCTGCTGCTTTCTGTATCTCACTAGACAAAGTGTACCCCCAAAAAGCATCAACTCCCTCAAATTTCTGGAACCAGTCAGTCTGGAATCATGGGTGCTGAGTGGATCTTGCAGAACATTTTTGTCTCAGCACCACCTGATGAGCCCCAGGGCTAGTTCTCAGACTTAAGAGTGGGTTGTGTCTGTGAGCAATTTGTGGGGGTGGCAAGAGTAGTCCCCACAGTAGGCCCTCCTGGACAGCTGGGGGAGTGCCAAGACAATATTGCCTCTGCCTTCAGAGCTTGGCCAGCCCCCCTCCTGCATCCTAGAGGAATGTGCTTACTACCAAGCAATCCTTCTGGGGGAATCTTCAACAACACTGTGAGAAAAGTTCATTGAGCAAATCTGGGTCAAGCACTGATCTCAGTAAACCAGGACTTTCCCTTCTTTGGGTAATGTTTTGTAGCTAATAGTATAGGGAGATAGAATAAATTATGGAAATGCTAGCTTAATATTACATTAACGAAAAACTTTGAGATATTATTTTGGATAAAGTAACACATTATTATTACTTTATTACTATTAATGGCTGCACTGTGTGGCTTGTGGGATCTTTGTTCCCTGACCAGGGATTAAGCTCCAGGTCTTAGGCAATGAAAGCGTAGAGTCCTAACCACTGGGTCTAAAGCAATATGTTACATGAAACAAAGTGAGATTTAATTTTTATTCCCTTTGTAAATGGTTTCATGAAAATTAATTCAAAAATTGGAAAATAGTCTGTTGTGATAATGTGTTTGAGCTGTGGCATGGGACTGAATTTATGGTCACTGGAATAATAAGAATATAGAATTGCTGCTGTTGTTTAGTTGCTAAGTTGTGTCCAACTCTTTGCAATGATGTGGACTGTATGTAGCATTCCAGGCTTCTTCTGTCCATGGGATTTCCCAGGCAAGAATACTGGAGTGGGTTGCCATTTCCTTCTCCAGGACATCTTTCTGACCCAGGGATTGAACCTGTACCTTCTGCTCTGGCGGGCAGATTCTTTACCACTGAGCCACCATGAAAGCTCCAAGCACACAGAGTGCTTGGAGCTTATCCATGGGATTCTCCAGGCAAGAATACTGGAGTGGGTTGCCATTCCCTTCTCCAGGGCATCTTCCTGACCCAGGGATTGAACCCAGGTCTCCTGCATTGCAGGTAGATTCTTTACCATCTGAGCCATAATGGAAGCCTTAATTCTGGGAAGAGAATAAGATAATTACTTTTGTTAAAGAGCTGGTAACAAACTACTTTTGTTAAAGTTATGACCAACCTAGACAGCATGTTAAAAAGCAGAGACATTACTCTGCCAACAAAGGTCTGTTTAGTCAAAGCTATGGTTTTTCCAGTAGTCATGTATGGATGTAAGAGTTGGACTATAAAGAAAGCTGAGAGCCAAAGAATTGATGCTTTTGGACTGTGGTGTTGGAGAAGACTCTTGAGAGTCCCTTGGACAGCAAGGAGATCCAACCAATCCATCGTAAAGGAAATCAGTCCTGAATGTTCATTGGAGGGACTGATGCTGAGGCTGAAACTCCAATACTTTGGCCATTGGAAAAGATCCTGATGCTGGGAAAGATTGAGGGCAGGAGGAGAAGGGGACGACAGAGGATGAAATGGTTGGATGGCATCATCGACTTGATGGACTCAATGAGTTTGAGTAAACTCCAGGAGTTGGTGATGGACAGGGAGGCCTGGCATGCTTCATTCCATGGGGTCTGCAAAGAGTTGGACACAACTGAGCGACTGAACTGAAGTGAAAGAGCTGGTACTCCTTCACAGGTATCTGACCCATCTGGTTGTCCTCTTAGTACTTTGTCTCTTATCTCCTTGGTCACCATGTTCCTGTCTTATAGCCTGTATTTCCCTTTTCTTCCACTGAAGAGCCCCACTCCCTTCATTAAATTTAAAAACTGTTCTCATTTGATTATCTAAGACAACACATGACCCTCCTAATTAGTTACAGTTTTGCATGATGAAGACATTTTTTTATTCCTCAACTGTAGCAAGTTATCAATTTATTGTCACTTAGCTCTGAATCTGCCCTTCTTCGCCCTGCTTTGTGAAATGAGCTGGACCCTATAGACAAGTCTTCTTTGTCAGCGAAGGCAATGCTAAGCCTAGTTAATAGAGGACACTGGAGGGACACTACACACAGAGAGGCAGGAGCTTCTTGTTCTGGCCCCAGTGGACCTTTCTTCTCGGCCTTACATGGCAGCTGCCAGGGTAGTAGTGTTCACATTCCGGTAAGACGCACTGGCATCCTCGTAACTGACCTCTGATCCTCCAGTCCAGGCTTGTGACACCTCAGTGAACTTCACCATCCAGTGGACTAAAGACACACAGTCATCTGAATCTCACCCTTGTCACGGGATGAGGAAGACTAGGGAGCCTTGCAAATTTGTTCCTCCTCAAGTACTCCCCTTCAAACCTAGAGATGTTAGCTTCTAATTTGCCATTTGTGACACTTGCTATTCCTGTTTTCTTTGAGATTTCTTTTACCCTTTTAGTAGACGACCACCTGATGATCAATTTCATGTGTCAACTTAGAGGGTGTTTTTGGAAGAGATTAACATTTCAAAGCTATGGTTTTTCCAGTAGTCACGTATGGATATGAGAGTTGGACCATAAGAAGACCAAGTGCCGAAGAATTGATGCTTTTGAACTGTGGTGCTACAGAAGATTCTTGAGAGTCCCTTGGACTGCAAGGAGATCAAACCAGTCAATCCTAAAGGAAATCAACCCTGAATATACACTGGAAGGACTGATGCTGAAGCATAAGCTCCAATACTTTGGCTACCTGATGCAAAGAGCCTACTCATTGGAAAAAACTCTGATACTGGGAAAGATTGAAGGCAGAAGGAGAAGGGGACAACAGAGAATGAGATGGTTGGATGGCATCACTGACTCAATGGACATGAGTTTGAGCAAACTCTGGGAGATGGTGAAGGACTGGGAAGCCTGGTGTGTGCTGCAGTCCATGGGGTTGCAAAGAATCAGACACAACTTTGTGACTAAACTGAACATTTAAATTGGTGAACCTTGGGTAAAACAAATTGTCCTCCATAATGTGGGTGGGCCTCATCCAATCAGCTGAAGGCCTAAATAGAACAAAAAGACTGGCTTCCATGAGTAACAGGGAACTCACCAATAGACTGCCTTTGGATTGGAACTGAAACACCGACTCTCCTGGGTCTCGAGCCTTTTGGCCCATGCTGCAGATATGGACTTGCCTGCCTCCATAATCACATAATCCTTATAATCTATCTATCTATTTATCTATTTATATTATGTATATACCTACCTACCTGTATCATTTAGTAGTTAATAATTCTTATTTTTGGCCATGTGGCTTGCAGGATCTTAGTTCTCCAACCAGGGACTGAACTTGTGCCCCTGCGGTGGAAGCACTAAGTCCTGACCACTGGACCACCAGGGAACTCCCAGTTGACAGTTCTTTATACTAAACTTGCATTGCGTTTTCTGTCTCCTGAGCAGGCATTGATTGACATCAGCAGTGTATATGATACAGGGCATGTACGTGGAGATTATGTAGTAAAATAAGATGAAATGCCTGCCCTCAGTAGTGGAAAGAAACAGATCAAGGAAAAGTTATGAGAACTTTTCATAAGGATAGTAATGGAAGTGTTTGTCTAGAGCCACAGAGACGCAGAGAAGAAGGAGCACTTACCTCTAGAGGTATCAGAGAGCTGCACAGGACAAGTGATGTCTCAACTGAGTCTTAAAGGAAAATAGGACTGTTCCAGGCAAATGGAGGTGGTGAGTAGTGAAATTCAGATGGAGGAAAGAAAGTATGTTCAGAGGACAGAGGAAGCACATTACTTTTGGGAGGTGGGGTGTAAGTGAGGTTGCTCCACAGGCTGGGGGAGAGGAGGCTGGAGGGGACGGTAAGGAACCTGAGTTCCTGTGAAGAATTTGCAAAATGAAGCAGAGCTCAGGAGAGGTCAAAGGATGCAAGGTTGGAAGACAGAATTTCCCCCCAGGAGACAGCTGGGGCAATGATCCTGAGGTCTACTTGCTGCCTATTGTATTGCTCAGATGCAGGCAGCCTGGGGGAAGCTGCCATGCTGGGCTCCAGCAAACAAATAGGACACGTCCACAGAACTCAAGACAGGATCCCAGCTTGCCAAATGTTTGCCTTAAGCCCACTGTAGAGAAACACACATACTATTCCACTAGCACTCATTCTTTCAACAAACACTTCCTAAGACTTATCCTATAGGCTAAGAATACAATAGTAATCAAGATAGACAAGGCATGAACCATACATTTTAATTTGGGGGGATAGACAATAACAAAACATATGTAACATAATTTTCAGATGGTGATAAGGTTAGAGAACTAGGATAGAGACTTATTGGGTGGGGGAGTGCTGCTGAGGCAGAAATTGGCTTGTCAGACTTGAAGTCGAATGATTGAGGGAGAGAGTGGAAAGAGGCAAATGAAAAAGGGGCCACATCTAGCCCAATCCCGGTGAGATTTTTGAACTCCAAGGATCAAAGAAAATTTTACAAGCTTCTAGATAGAAAGAATAGCTTTCTTATCAAGAAAAGGGAACTGAACTGGCATCAAACAACTCATTAGCAAAACTGGAATCTAGAAGACAATGTAACATTACAGGCCTTGGTAAGAGGAGTGATCTGAAAGCTCTACATTCAACCAAGATACTATTTGTACATGAAGACTCATGCCTTACCTTGCTCCTAGTCTGTTCCAAAACCTTTATTTATACCATTTCCACCATTTGAACTTGGTTTCCCTGGCTTAAGTTTGGGTTGTCTCCAAGGATTTGGCTTGGAAATCATCTTTGACTCTCTGTAGCTCTCTTGGGTGGAATGACCTCTCATAGCTCTGGATCCTGAAGCCCAACCACAGGCATCACCATTCCTGTTTGGAGGTCTGGCTAGCCCTCCACTGAGATTTTCCCACAACTAGTTAGTTGTACTGAGTAATGTAGTCACACGAGATGTCTGCTACTCAGTGATGGCATTGTATCAGTAGGACCTGGTGAAGAGAAAGAGCAAGTATCCAGATACATTAGCCAAACATAGACAGGCAAGAGGATACAAGGTAAACTCCCATGATGACTCAGGAGCCTGCCATCTCAGGGAACTTTCTAGATTCCAATGGCCTAAGTCAGGGAAGGATAGAGAGCTCCTTCAAGTAAAAGCAAGTTGCTGCACTTTCCAACTGACAATTATGAAGCACACTTGTAATATTGTATGCAAACTCTACTGCAATGAAGAAGACGTGGAAGGGACGCTCAAGAGGGAGGGGATATATGCAAACATATAGCTTGATTCACATTGTTGTACAGCAGAAACTAACACAACACTATAGAGCAATTATACTCCAATTAAAAAATAAATTTAAAAAACAGTAAATATGTTAACAAGTAACAAATGTAAATAGTCTTCTTTATTCCTGCTGAACTTGACATTCAAGTAATAAATGTGCTTTTAAATAGAAAAAAAAAGGAGAATAAGAAAAAGGAAGGGGAGGAGGATGAGAGAGGATGGAGAGGGAAGGAGAAGGAGAAGAAGGGGCTGAGGCTCACTTGTACGAGTATGAATTTTGGAGGCATCATATAGCACAGGTGGATGTTGCTCTGATCCTTCTGCCAAGTAACCCAAAGGACCGTAAACTTTGAGTTGGGCCCAGAAAAATAAAGGTATTTTTTAACAGGAGCAGGCTGCAGTGCCAAGAGCAAGAATCCAGGCTATAGACCGACTAATATGAAGTGCCAAGGCAGTGCCACATCCTGATGAGAGATTAGAGATGGTAGCGTGGGCTGACTGCAGCAGGAGGGTATTCTCTCTGCCAGTCTGTCTTCCAAATACCCAAGGCTAAGGAATTACAAGCTAAGAGACCACTTCATGCCAGTGCTGCTTCTCTGGAAGCGCGGCAAGGTAAAAGCTCAGAAGGGCTGCGTGTCCACCGCGACAGCACATGGGAATGATCCAGAGTAGTCAGTGGTGCCTGGCAGTCCTTCTCCAGAGCTAGTCCCCTCTCTCCCCTTAACCTCTATTTGACTATATTAGTCATTTTTGCTGAGGTTACAACCAACTTCAATATCTCTGTAGCTTACAACAGAGGCTGGAAAATTTTTTGCATGAAGGGCTGGACAGTCAATGTTTTGGACTTTGTGGGACATAGGGTCTCAGTTGCAGCTCCTCAGCTCTGCCCTTGAGGCATTTAAGCAGCCAGAAACATATGTAGATGGATAGTGTGACCATGTTCGGACCATATTATATGAACACTAAAGTTTGAACTTCATATAGTTTTCACATGTCACAAAATATTCTTCTTCTTTTAATTACTTTTTTTCCAGATACAATTGACATATAATATTATGTTAGAGTATACAACATAATGATTTGGTATTTGTATATACTGTGAAAGGATCATCCCAATAAGCCTAGTTAATATCCGTCACCATGCATAGCTAGACAAATTTTTTCCCTTGTGATGAGAATGTTTAAGATCTACTTTCTTAGCCACTTTCAAATGTACAACGCAGTATTGTTAACTATAGTCACCATACTGTCATTACATCCTTGTAACTTATTTATTTTATAATTATAAGTTTGGACCTCTGGGGTAGTGGTGGTGGTGGTTTAGTCCCTAAGTTGTGTCCGACTCTTGCGATCCTGTGGACTATAGCCTGCCAGGCTCCTCTTTCTGTGGGATTTTCCAGGCAAGAATACTGGAGTGGGTTGCCATTTCCTTCTCCAGGGGATCTTCCCAACCCAGGAGTTGAACCTGGGTCTCCTGCTTTGCAGACAGATGGTTTACCAACTGAGCTATGAGGAAAGCCCGGACCTCTGGGGGGTCACCTGTTTTGCCCATTCCCCACCTCCCTGCCTCTGGCAACCACCAATCTGTTCTCTGTGTCTATGAGCTCATTTGTTTTGTTTTGTTTTGTTTTGCTTAGATTCCACATATAAGTGAGATCATACAGTATTTACATATCCTCTGACTTATTTCACTTAGCATGATTATGCCCTCAGGGTCATCCATATTGTTGCAAATGACAAAATTTTATTCTTTTTGTGACCAAATAATATTCCACTGTATATGTATACTATGTTTTCTTTTTTCTCTTTTTTTTAAGTGAAATGTATGCGTGTGTGCTAGTTGCTCAGTCGTGTTCAACTCTTTGTGACCCCATGGACTTTAGTCTGCCAGGCTCCTCTCGCCATGGAGTTTTCCAGGCAAGAATACTGGAGCAGGTTGCCATTTCCTACTCCAGAGGTCTTCCCGACCCAGGGATCGAACCTATGTCTCCTGCATTGGCAGGCGGATTCTTTACCACTGTGCCACCTGGAAAACCCTTAAAGTTGAATACTTCTTTTTATTTTATTTATTTATTTTGGCTTTCTCTAGTTGCAGAGAGTGGGGGCTACTCTTTGTTGTGGTTCGCGGGCTTCTCATTGCAGTAGTTTCTCTTGTGAGGAGCACTGGCTCTAGAACATGGGCTCAGTAGATGTGGTGCATGGGCTTAGTTGCCCTGTGGCATATGGAATCTGCCCAGACCAGGGATTGAACACGTGTTCCCTGCGTTGCCAGGAAGACTGTTAACCACTGGACCACCAGAGAAGTCCCTACATTTTCTTTTATTCATTCATCCATAGATGAACATTTAGTTTGCTTCCTTGCCTTGACTATTGTAAATAATGCAGCAAATGACCATGAGGGTGCATGTATCTTTTGTCTAGTGTTTCTGTTTCCTTCAGATACTGTATCATATTGTAGTACTATTTTTAGATTTTTGAGGAGCTGCCATATTGTTTTCCATAATGGGCAGACCAACTTACATTCCCACTAACAGCATACAGTGGCTCTCTTTCCTCTACATCCTCACCCAAACTCATCTCTTGTCTTTTTGAGAACAGCCATTCTAACAGATGTAAGTTTTGATTTGCATTTCCCTGATGATAGTGATGCTGAGCACCTTTCATATACCGTTGGCCATTTGTGTGTCTTCTTTTTAAAAATGTATATGCAGATCCTCTGCTCATTTTAAAATCAGAGTGTTCATTTTTTTGCTATTCAGTTGTATGACTTCTTTAATCATATGCAAATATTTTCTCTCATTCAGTAGGTTGCCTTTTCATTTTGTTCATTGTTTCCTCTGCTATGCAGAAATTTTTAGTTTGATGTGGTCCCATTTGTTGATTTTTGCTTTTGTGGCCTTTGCTTTTGGTGTCAAATCCAAAAAATCATCACCAAGACGTATGTCAAGGAGCTTACTGCTGAAGAGTTTTCTTCTAGGAATTTTATGGTGTCAGGTCTTACATTGAAGTCTTTAATCCATTTTGAGCTGATTTTTGTGTATGGTATAAGATAGTGGTCTATTTTCATTTTTTTGCATGTGGCTGTCCAGTTTTCCCAACACCATTTATTAAAGAGACAGTCCTTTCTCCAGTTTATATTCTTGGCTCCTTTGTCATAAATTAATTGACCACATATACATGTTTTGATTACTTTTCAACCTTTCAAAAATGAAGAAAAAAATCTAAGCCTTACAAAGACAATAGACTGGATTTGGCTCATGGATTGTAGTTTGCCAACACATGGTTTACAACAACCAACAAGTATTTTATTGCTTATTGTATGTTGGTGATTGCAAGTCAGCTTCTGTGGTTCTGTGCGTTTCACTCTAAGGCATAGGCTGGGCTGTAAGAACAGCCCCTATTTGGGGCACACTAGTCTTGCAGCCTTTTCATACTGTTCATGGGAATCTCAAGGCAAGAATGCTGAAGTGGTTTGTCATTCCCTTCTTCAGTGGATCACGTTTTATCAGAACTCACTACCATGACCTGTCCATCTTGGGCGGCCCTACACAGTATGGCTCATAGTTTCATTGAGTTAGACAAGGCTGTGGTCCATGTGATCAATTTGATCACAATCTGTGATTGTGGTTTTCATTCTGTCTGCCCTCTGATGGATGAGGATAAGAGGCTTCTGGAAGCTTCCTGATGGGAGGGACTGGCTGTGGGAAAAACTGGGTGGGAAAGGCCATGCTCAGTAAATCTTTATCCAGTTTTCTGCTGATGGGTAAGGCTGTGTTCCCTCCCTGTAGTTTGGCCGTAGGAGTAATGGTGACCTCCTCCAAAAGGACTTATGCCAGCATACCTCGTCTCCCAGGACTGCTGCAGTCAGTGTTCCTAACCCTATGCAGGCCACTGTTGATCCATGCCTCTGCAGGAGACTCCTGAGCCCTCACAGGCAAGTCTGTCTCAGTCTCTCGTGAGGTCACTGCTCCTTTCTCCTGGGTCCTAGTGCACACAAGGTTTGTTTTTGCCCCTCAAGAGTCTCTGTTTCCCCAGTCCTGTGGGAGTTCTGTAATCAAATCCCACTGGCCTTCAAAGTCAAATTCCCTGGGGTTTCTCAGTCCCTTTCTTGGACCCCCGGGTTGGGAAATCTGTTGTGGGCACTATAACTTTTGCAACAGTGCAAGGACTTCTTTGGTATAATTGTTCTCTAGTTTGTGGGTCACCTGCTTGGCGGCTCTATGTTGGGGCTAATGGCGACCTCCTCTAAGAGGACTTATGCCACACACTGCACCTCCCAGGACCGCTGCTGCCAAAGCCCCTGTCCCCAGGTCAGTAGGTGCCCAATATGCCACTACAGAAGAGCAGAGAATTAGCTCCAGAAGGAATGAAAAGGCTGAGCCAAAGCAGAAACAATGCTCAGTTGTGGATGCGTCTGGTGGTGAAAGTAAAGTCCAATGCTGTGAAATAATATCGCATAGGAACCTGGAATGTTAGGTCCGTGAATCAAGGTAAACTGGAAGTGGTCAAACAGGAGATGGCAAGAGTGAATATCAACATTTTAGGGATCAATGAACTAAAATGGATGAGAATGGGAGAATTTAATTTAGATGACCATTATATCTACTACTGTGGGCAAGAATGCCTCAGAAGAAATGGAGTAGACCTTCTAGTCAACAAAAGAGTCTGAAATGCAGTATTTGGGTACAATCTCAAAATCAACAGAATGATCTCAGTTCATTTCCAAGGCAAACCATTCAAGTAATCCAAGTCTCTGCCCCAACCACTAATCTGAAGAAGCTGAAGCTGGATGGTTCTATGAAGACCTACAAGACTTTCTAGAATTAACACCAAAAAAAAAAAAGTCCTTTTCTTCATAGAGGACTGGACTGCAAAAGTGGAAAGTCAAGAGATACTTGGCATAACAGGCAAGTTTGGCCTTGGAGTACAAAACGAAGAAGGGCAAAGGCTAACAGAGTTTTGCCAAGAGAACACACTAGTCATAGCAAACATCTTCTTCCAACAACACAAGAGATGATGACTCTACACATGGACATCACTTGATGGTCAGTATCA
This sequence comes from Bos grunniens, assembly GCF_055505025.1. NCBI lineage: Eukaryota > Metazoa > Chordata > Mammalia > Artiodactyla > Bovidae > Bos > Bos grunniens. The sequence continues at coordinate 15,712,807 of NC_141166.1, forward strand.
AAATCAGATTGATCATATTCTTTGCAGTCGAAGTTCTATACAGTTAGCAAAAACAAGACAGGGAGCTGATTGTGGCTCAGATCATGAACTCCTTATTGTCAAATTCAGATTCTTAAATTGAAGAAAGTAGGGAAAACCACTAGGCCATTCAGGTATGGCCTAAATCAAATCCCTTATTATATAGTGAAAGGGACAAATAGATTCAAGGGATTAGATCTGATAGACAGAGGGCCTGAAGAACTATGGACAGAAGTTGGTAACATTGTACAGGAGGCAGTGATCAAAACCATCTCCAAGAAAAAGAAATGCAAAAAGGCAAAATGGTTGTCTGAGGAGCTCTTACAAATAGCTAAGAAAAGAAGACAAGCAAAAGGAAAAGGAGAAAAGGAAAGATGTGTCTATCTGAATCAGAGTTCCAAAGAATAGCAAGGAGAGATAAGAAAACCTTCCTTAAGTGAACAATGCAAATAGAGGAAAACAATAGAATGGGAAAGACTAGAGTTCTCTTCAAGCAAATTAGAGATACTAAGGGAACATTTCATGCAAAGATGGGCACAATAAAGGACAGAAATGGTACGGACCTAACAGAAGCAGAAGATAGTAAGAAGAGCTGGCAAGAATACACTGAAGAACTAAACAAAAGAGCTCTTAACAACCCAGATAACCATGATGGTGTGATCACTCACCTAGAGCCAGACATCCTGCAAGTGTGAAATCAAGTGGGCCTTAGGAAGCATCACTACAAACAAAGCTAGTGGAGGTGATGGAATTCCAGTTGAGCTATTTCAAATCCTAAAAGATGATGCTGTGAAAGTGCTGCTCTCAATATGCCAGCAAATTTGGAAAACTCATCAGTGGCCATAGGACTAGAAAAGGTCAGTTTTCATTCCAATCCCAAAGAAAGGCAATGCCAAGAATGTTCAAACTACCACAAAATTGCACTCATTTCACATGCTAGCAAGGTCATGTTCAAAATTCTTCAAGCTAGGTTTCAACAGTATGTGAACCAAGAACTTCCAGATGTTCAAGCTGGATTTAGAAAAGGCAGAGGAACCAGAGATCAAATCATCAAAATCCAATGGATCATAGAAAAAGCAAGGGAATTTCAGAAAAACATCTAATTTTGCTTCATTGACTATGCTAAAGTCTTTGACTTTGTGGGTCACAACAAACTGTGGAAAATTCTGAAAGATGGGAATACCAGACCACCTTACCTGCCTCCTGAGAAAACTGTATGCAGGTCATGAAGCAATAGTTAGAACCAGACATGGAACAATGGACTTGATTCCAAATTGGGAAAGGAGTACATCAAGGCTGAATATTATCACTCGGCTTATTTAACTTTTATGCAGAGTACTTCATAAAAAATGCCAGGCTGGATGAATCACAAGCTGGAATCAAGATCATCAGGAAAAATATCAATGACCTGAGATATGCAGATGACACCACAGTTATGGCAGAAAGTGAAGAGGAACTGAAGAGCCTCTTGATGAAGGTGAAAGAGGAGAGGGAAAAAGCTGGCTTAAAACTCAACATTGAAAAAACAAAGATCATGGCATTCAGTCCCATACCTTCATGGCAAATACACAGGGAAACAAAGGAAGCAGTGACAGACTTTATTTTCCTGGGTTCCCAAATCACTCCAGATGGAGACTTTAAAAGGTGAAATTAAAAGATGCTTGCTCCTTGAAAGAAAAGCTATGACAAACCTAGACAGTGTATTAAAAAGCAAAGACATTACTTTGCCAACAAAGGTCTGTATAGTCGGAGCTATGGTTTTTCCAATAGTCATGTATGGATGTCAGAGTTGGACCAAAAGGAAAGCTGAGCCCTGAAGAACTGATGCTTTTGAACTGTGGTGTTGGAGAAGACTCTTGAGAATCACTTGGACAGCAAGGAGGTCCAACCAGTCCATCCTAAAGGAAATCAGTCCTGAATATTTATTGGAAGGACTGATGCTGAAGCTGGACCTTCAACACTTTGGCCACCATTCAAATGCCAACTCATTGGAAAAGACCCTGATGTTGGGAAAGAGTGAAGGCAGGAGGAAAAGGGGATGACAGAGGATGAGATGACTGGATGGCATCACTGACTCAATGGACAAGAGTTTGAGCAAGCTCCAGGAGATGCTGAAGGACAGGGAAGCCTGGTGTGCTGCAGTCAAAGGGGTTGTTAGAGTCGGACACGACTGAGTAACTGAACAAGTCTTGCAGCAGAGTGGAACAAGAAAGTTGGTGGAAACATAAGATGCCTCTTAAAGCTCCTGCTCAGAGCTATAAATAAATAAAACATAAAATAATATGATAGTAAATAATAAAATTGTATAGCATAGGAAACTATATTCAATATCCTATAGTAAACTATGATGGAAATGAATTTTTAAAATGACAGAAGCAAATCCTAATTTAACTGTAAATACAATGAATACGATTGCATTAAATTCAAAACTAAAAGGCCCAGACTCTCAGACCAGTTAAAAATCCAACAATATGGTTTACCAAGGCATATTATTTTTTTAAAAAAGGAATGGTTTAAAATAAGATAGAAAAATCTATGACAGGTATTTTTGAACTAAAAGAATCCAGAAGAAGTAATCCCTAATATCCAATGTAATAGATTTAAGGAAAAAAAGATTGTAAGAGACAAAAGATATTATGACATATGGAACACAGAATAGAGAATAGATGAAAGAAGTGATTAATTATTGCCTTGTGACCAGTTTCAGAAATAAGGATTGTATTAGCTATACCCATTTTCTTTCTTGATTACAGAAAATCATATTATGACTGTGCAGATAAGATATGAACATTTCCTAGGGATTGATGAAGTTCCTGATGAAACACTGAGTATTCCCTTTCACAGACAAGGTGAGAAACTTTTTTCCTATAATGACAAGTGAGTTGTATTAAGTGGGAACATTTCATTGCTATTGGTGTTTGTTTAAGTATGGAAAGGTTGTATGAATAACTAGTATACAAAATGTGTATTGGTTCACTACTTTCCAATCCCCTTCTAGTGTGCCTTCCTCTACTGCATAGGCTGGAATGCTGAAGACTACATTTCTGACTCCCCTGAAGCTATATAGTTCAAACAGATGCATCCACATGAGTCTGGAAAGGAGGAAATGAGAAATGTGAGGCAGAAGATATGCCCATGGGTAGATCAGCTCTTCTTGCATGCAGTCTGAAGGCACTTGGTTCTTCTGGGGCAGCTCTGGCAGTGACTGCCATTTCTACTTCTAATGTCATAGTATCAGGAAGCGGCAGCACTGACAGTTCTATGACTATAGCCAGGTGATGTAGCTGGCAGTTTCCCCTGGTTATGAATGTTCTAAACTTTCAGCAACGAAACATGATTCCCTGGACCACCTAGAGATTCACCAGCCATCTAATGTTGTCTAATAATGTCCCTTCTGTTTAAACTACCCAGAGTGGATTCTATTCTCTACAAGTAACAATATTGATTATAGACTATTATTGGTCTTTCACTACTTTTTCTCCCTTTCTTCTTTGAGCTATACATATTACTATCTTATTTAACGGACTTCCCTGGTAGCTCAGCTGGTAATGAATCTGCCTGCAATGCAGGAGACCCCAGTTCGATTCCTGGGTTGAGAAGATTTCCTTGGAGAAAGGCTAGGATACCCACTCCAGTATTCTTGCCCGGAAAATTTCATAAATAGAGGAGCCTGGTGAGTTACAGTCCATGGGATCACAAAGGGTTGGACACAACTGAATGACTCACACACAACACACACAGAGTAGCCTGCAGACTAGAGCCACTTCCTATGCTGAGCCCTGAGGAAACTCAGGGTGTGAAAATATAGGATGCTGACTGCAGATAGCTGTGGTGAATATTAAAGGAATAATTTCAGTTAGCCCAGACTCTTGCATCTTCCCATATATAGAAAAGCACTAAATTCCTTAACGTGACATATCTGGTTTCTTTAATTAACAGTAATCTTTTGATGTTTCTGACTACCTGCCCTTTGTTAGAAAACTCCTATATATCTTAGCTCTTCCTCTTCCCTCCTCGAGGCAGTTTCTCAGAGTTATCTGAAATGCTGTCTTCTGGGTTGCAGTCCTCATTTTTCCCCCACATGAAACTTGAGACTCATGTTGTGCATTTTTTAAAGTCAGCATTAGCTCAGTAAGTAAAGAATCTGCCTGCAGTGCAGGAGACCTGGATTCGATCCCTGGTTTGGGAAGATCTCCTGGAGAAGGAATTGGCAAAGCACTCCAGTATCCTTGCCTGGAAAATCCCATGGACAGAGGAGCCTGGTGGGCTGCAGTGTATGGGGTCACACAGAGTTGGACACGACTGAGTGACTAACATACACTACAGAACTCCTCACTATCCCTTCCAGGTCGGGACATACAGTTTTGAGGGCATTTTCCCTCTGTGGTCCCTTTTGCCTAGCAAAGCAATAAAGTCTGTTCTTTTATACTTTACCCAACATTTTGTCTCTGAGGTTCAACTCAGTACCAGGGTATAGAGGCCGAACTTTGACTACACCAGCCTAGATACTAGATCTGTGAATGAAGAAACCTCCAGATGATTCCAGTTTCAAGCAGTTCAAATCACTCTCAGCCACAAGAGTCTTCCCAGTTAGACTCCAGACATTGTGGAACAGAGACAAGCCATCTCTGCTGTGACTAGTCAAATTCTTGACCCATGGAATCCATGAGCATAATCAAAGTCTTTTGATGTATGCCTCGAAGTTTGGGCTGGCATGTAACACAGAAATAGTAATTGGAATATCACTTTTGTGACCAAATCTCTCAAGAACTGCCTATTCTCACCATCTCAATTTCTCCATCCGCACATAGTCCGATCATCTGGAATTTGCTCCCTTAAATCAAGCTTAACAGTCGTCTCTGAAATTAATGATTTCCAAGTTGTTAAGTCTAATAGATATTTTCTCTTGGACTGTGAAGAGATGTATTGAACACTACTGTTCAGTTCTTCCTTCTTGAATTACTCTCTTCTAGTTTTTACAGTACCACACTATCCCACATCTCTTCCTTTCACTCTAGTCAATTCTTAAGACTCAATCACAGTTTCACTTTCCTCTAGCCAGCCACTAGATGATGAAGTTGGTGATGTTTGGTTCTGAGTTTCTCCTCTTCTTACTTCATAGGCTCTCTCTCTATTATATCTATGGTTTTAATTCCCATCTATCTATACAAGAGGGAAGACATTTTACCTCCAACAATTTCATCTGTTGTAAAAAGCTATATGGCTATATGTCCAAATGCTTTTTCATATTTTGTACCAGGTAGGGTTCTTAGTTGCAAGGCCAGTCAAGACTGGCCTTGACTGATTTAAACAGAAGTGAATCATTAAAAGTCCATAGATTCACAGGAAGAGCAAAGCACAGGGGTTGGAGCCTATGTTAACCAGGCAGAAACAACAGCCATGTCATACCATAAGAACTGGCCTGGTGAGGATACCAACATTTCTCCATGGCAGCTGGCCCCACTGATAGCACTGGTACTGGACACCTTGGAGATACTGTCTTGCTGCAACTGTCACCACGGCTAGAAAAGATTGTTTGAGTTTTCCTGCTTCTTACAACTCCCTCTTCAAAGTCCCTGGAGGGTGCATCTGACTATCAAAGTGTAGACCATGTCCATTGTCTTAACCACAAAAGATTCTGGGAAAGCAAACCACTGGCATTTCCAGATTTTGTTGCAGATGGCCAATTCAACCTCCCACCAATTGCTCATTATGTAAGGAATTCTCCAACTATATAAAAGAGTTTCAGAAGCTAGAGGGGGAAGTTGAGGGAAAAAACTCTTACTATTTCTTCCTTGGCCTTTGTGTGGATCAAAATAAACTGTGGAGAATTCTGAAAGCGATGGGAATACCAGATCACCTGACCTGCCTCTTGAGAAACCTATAGCAGGTCAGGAAGCAACAGTTAGAACTGGACATGGAACAACAGACTGGTTCCAAATAGGAAAAGGAGTACGTCAAGGCTGTATATTGTCACCCTGCTTATTTAACTTCTATGCAGAGTACATCATGAGAAACTCTGGGTTGGAAGAAGCACAAGCTAGAATCAAGATTGCTGGGAGAAATATCAATAACCTCAGGTATGCAGATGATACCACCTTTATGGCAGAAAGTGAAGAGGAACTAAAAAGCCTCTTGATGAAAGTGAAAGAGGAGAGTGAAAAAGTTGGCTTAAAGCTCAACATTCAGAAAACAAAGATCATGGCATCTGGTCCCATCACTTCCTGGGAAATAGATGGGGAAACAGTGGAAACAGTGTCAGACTTTATTTTTTGGGACTCCAAAATCACTGCAGATGGTGATTGCAGCCATGAAATTAAAAGACGCTTACTCCTTGGAAGGAAAGTTATGACCAACCTAGATAGCATATTAAAAAGCAGAGACATTACTTTGCCAACAAAGGTCCATCTAGTCAAGGCTATGGTTTTTCCAGTGGTCATGTATGGATATGAGAATTGGACTGTAAAGAAAGCTGAGTGCTGAAGAATTGATGCTTTTGAACTGTGGTGCTGGAGAAGACTCTTGAGAGTCCCTTGGACTGAAAGGAGATCCAACCAGTCTATCCTAAATGAGAGCAGTCCTGGGTGTTCATTGGAAGGACTGATGCTGAAGCTGAAACTCCAATACTTTGGCCACCTCATGGGAAGAGTTGACTCATTGGAAAAGACCCTGATGCTGTGAGGGATTGGGGGCAGGAGGAGAAGGGGAAGACAGAGGATGAGATGGCTGGATGGCATCACTGACTCAATGGACATAAGTTGGGGTAAACTCCTGGAGTTGGTGATGGACAGGGAGGCCTGGCGTGCTGTGATTCATGGGGTCACAAAGAGTTGGACACAACTGAGCGACTGAACTGAACTGAACTGATTTCTTCCTTGCAACAAAGAGTTTGTCACTAATCTGATGTGCTCTGCTGAGGACCAAGTTTGTAGAACTCTTTTGCATGTTTCAATTAAAGCTAAAAAAAAAACAAAAAATCTTTTGCTGTAACAATGTCCAGGTCTTTCTAGGAGAATTATCAATGGGGATGCTAGTAAAATAGTCTGAGTACATTCAACATTCCTGATACCTAATGGTTTTCAAACACAGTTTTAATGATCTGTGCAGAATGATGTGAGGAAATGGAACTAAATAGCAAAATAACTGGAGAGTAATACGAGGTGACATTAAGAGATAGTTGTGTTTTGTATCCTATGAACTGTAGCTTGCCAGGCTCCCCTGTCCATGAGATTGCCTAGGCAAGAATACTGGAGTGGGTTGTCATTTCTTTCTCCAGGGTATCTTCCCCACCCAGGGATCAAAACTACATCCCCTGCATTGGTAGGCATATTCTTTACCACGGTGCCACTAAGGAAGCCCTTCTAGTAGAGAATATGGTCCTCAAAGCACATAATTAATTATGATGAAACCAAAGTAACAAACTTTGTCCACTATAACTGAATATGACATAAAAGAGAAGTCCATCAAAGACTAAATATTTTGAAATTCTGAGTCTTGTTTTACTATATCAGAACTTTTCAGTACTTTACTCCAACATAAGGAACTAGAAAACTAATTTATAAAATTGTTTCTATAGTAACAATGAAAATTCAGTGATTATAAAGATTTTAGCAAGTACATAATCTGATGCCTGACTCTGAATATTAGGGACATAAATATGTCAGAAGACTGACTTGATCTACAATGAATTTTTGTATTTGAAAACACAAAATCTGCTATTCTTACTAGTTTTTTATTTTCTTTGAACTTAACCAAGAATTATTTTCTCTTATCTCAGCTTCTTGGGTTAGCCTCTTCAAAGAAAATGCAATGCTTGTGACCTGTAGAGATTTAGAAAAGGTATCCCCGACTAAAATGAGTGCCTCAATAAAAGGAAAAATTCTGTACAGATCTCTTCCATTTGACGCTGCTAAACTTAAGTACAATAATGTCACATGTACTTATACAGTAATTGTGGGCACGCCTAAGTCCCTCCCTCTTTCCTAAACCAAATTCCCCAGATCCTAGAAATCCAGCCCTTCTGCCCTCCGGAGGCGCCTTTCCCAACGTAAAGTACAATTTAAAATTTAAGCTCCTGACTAAATAATGATTCCGTAGTCAACTGCTCGGGGATCTGGGCACCCCAGTGCCTCTGGAGCGTGCAGCGGGGTGTAGGGAAGGGCAGGGGGAGTGGGCGAAGCTGCTGGTTGGTGCCTGAAATCTGTGCGTTGCCCCTTTAATTGTGTCCCCAGCCCTCGGGCGTTTCTGTCCAACGCCCACGTCAGCAAATACCTTTTGTTTCTCTCACGTTGGGGCTACTTGTTTTGGGGCGCAAAGGAACGGCTTCGAAAGGGGGAATTTCCCCCGCCGAGAACCGGGAATCTTCCCCCCAGCCCGCGCGCGCGACCCGCCGTTGCGCCGCGGCCCGCGGTAAGTGGCTGCGCGCCGCGCGGGCGGAGGGCGGGCGGGGCGTCGGGGCAGCCTCGCACGGGCCCGCAAGCCTCGCTGCGGGCGGCGGCGCGGGCGAAGGCGCCGCGGGCTTTGCTCCCCGGGCGGGGGCGGCGGGATACGGCCCGGGCGCTGCGCCCCCAGACGTCCCCGGGCTGGGAGAGCGGCGGGAGGCGCAGAGGCGAGCGGGCGCCATTTGCAGCCCCGGGCGCAGCGGCGGTGGCGCGCCGGCTCTGAGGGGCTGGAGACGGTCACAAAGGAGGCGCGGCCGGGCGGCCGGCGCCGAGGACCTGGCCTGGCGGCGGTGGCCGGCGAGGAGAGGCGGGCGGCGGCGGGGCGCACCGGTTCCCGGACTGCGCGGCCGCCGCGCCCGCCCTGCCGCCCGGCCCTGTCCGCCTGCGCGCCCGGGAGGGGCTGCGGGACAATGGCCGCGCCGTCGCCGCCCGCGCCCGCCCGACCGCCCCCGCCGAGCGCCGCGCCCGCCTGGCCGCCCGGCCCAGCCCGGCCGTGGCGCGGGGAAAGGCGGGAAGGCGCGCGGAGCCTCCTGGCGGCGGTGGCGGGAAGGCGGCGCGGGGCCGGTGCCGGGCGTGTCTGGAGCCGTCGGGCGCCGCAGACTCCCGGAGGGTCGGCGGCCGGCGGGGCTCGGGCTGCGCGGCCAGTGATGGGTGGCCCGCCGGAAGGGGCGGCCAAGGTCTGGGGCTTGTCACTTGCGGCCAGGAGTCCGAGTTTCTCCGTACATCTTCCATCCTTTGGTTTTATATCGTGACGCGACAGATCCGGGCTTAGAACCCAAGCAGACTTACTATACCTAACTAATATTGTGCTGTAATTACTGTTTTATGACGGACTCACACATATGCACCTTCTGCCTATGTAGACGGCATCTTTTGTAAGTTAATAGCGGTTTGACACCTTCGCCTTCAAATGCGCTTATTTATTATTGATTGTGCCAGTAGCCAGGTTCTGTATCTTGCAAAGGCGGTTCTCCCCGCCCCCCCACCCCGGCCCCGGCTTTCGTTTTTCTTTTTAAATTAAAATATAGTAGACATATAACCTTATGTTAGGCTTAGTCCAAAATGGGTTTGCAAGCGGTAGATTCTCACCTATTGGGCTTTTAAACTACACACGTCAGTATTACTTCTGTTCTTAATAAGCATTTATATTTGCAGAACTTTAGTAAATGGAGTGCTTTCGCCTATATGAATTGTTTCACTTTTTTTCACATAAAACAACCATCCAGTCAGGCCGGTGGTTTTTCCACTTTCTAGGTGGGGAAACGCATTAAGCATTTAAATGTTAAGCCAAGAGGTGAACAGTGGCAGGCTTCCAGCGCCCTTGCCTCCTGTTCTTGCTCTTCATTTCCTCCTGAAGTCACCTCCAGAGTCTTTAAGTAAGCAAGTCATATCGTTCCCATGCTCTTAAAAACCTTAACCGATCTTATCAGAAACAAGTCTAAAATCCTCAGCAGAATAAACCTCAGGCTCAAAACTTCCTCTCTAATCTTCCCCGAGTCTCAGATAAGGCTTGAGTTTGTGGGACCCCTGGAGCAAGAGCCCTTCACTGAAGGGCTGTCAGGCAGACTATAACCAGGAATCAGATACCTTTAGTCCTGGGAGTCCCCCTGGCCACACAAATGGTAAATGGGAAGTGAGAATCTAACCTGCCACCCTCGGCCAAATGGGCATGTTTGGGTTAGGCTGTGAAATATTAGACCGAGGCATCATGAGTACCTTGGCTTCTTTCAAGTTGTGAATTCCCCATGAAAGAGAGCAGCCTGCCAGAACTTATCTTGCAGCCTTGAAATCACCAGCTCTGCTCTTGATGATGATTTGAGCCCCCAAACTTTGTCAGATAGGGTAATACTTGATTCATCCTGTATCATTTAAATCTTATTTTCTAGATAAAATGGAATTTATGTCTAATAGGCTCAACCTTTTCAGTGACCTGTTTATAATAATTAAAGAATTTGGTGCGAGTGTTTTGATCCCCTTGAGGAAAGTTCTTGTCACTTTTTTGCTTAGAATTGGTCAATGGCTCCTCATCCTCAGTGGCTCCCCGTCTTAATCAGACCAAAAGCCCAAGGCCCTAAAGAGTCTACCAAGTCCTACAGGAACTGGTCCCATGATGTCCTGTGAAAGTCGCTCAGTCGTGCCCGACTCTTTGCGACCCCATGGACTATACAGTCCTTGGAATTCTCCAGGCCAGAATACTGGAGTGGGTAGCCTTTCCCTTCTCCAGGGGATCTTCCCAACCCAGGGACTGAACCCAGGTCTCGCGCATTGCAGGGAGATTCTTTACCAGCTGAGCCACAAGGGGAGCCCCATGATGTCCTACTGCCCCACAATCTGTTGTTCCTCTCTGACTCCATCTTTCATTACTCTCCCCAGCCCTCCATTTTCTAAAATTTTTTTAGCTCCCTGACTCGGGATCCAACCCATACCCCCTACATTGGGAGCACTGAGTCTTAACCACCGGACTGCCAGGGAAGTCCTCCCCAGCTCTTGCTGTTTCTCCAACCTCCTTGCCTGCTTCTCTTCAGAGCCTTTGCATTTGCTGTTCCATCTGCCTGGAACAGCCTTCCTCCAGATAGCTGAATAACTCTCTTACCATCTTTGGACTTTACTTTAAATGCCATCTTCTCATTGAGACTTTCCTCAAATATAGTTTTTATTTTCTTAACATTTTTATATTTAATTCTGATTGCAATTTCTTAATTCTAATTTACAGGGTTAAAAGATATGTATCCATACAATTACCACGCCAGTTTGCTGAAGTTTCTCATGGCCCAGGGATTTATCCTAAGGAGACTGAACTTTGTATTTGTGACCTTTGTATTGGTGATACATTAAAATCTTAATTAATAGCTATGTACCTTTAAAGGGGGCTTCCCTGGTGTTTCAGTGGTAAAGAACACACCTGCCAATGCCAGAGACACAGGAGATGCAGGTTTGATCCCTGGAGGAGGAAATGGCATCCCACTCCAGTATTCTTACCAATGTTCCACAGACAGAGGAGCCTGGCAGCCACAGTCCGTGGGGTCACAAAGAGTCAGTCATGACTGAGCACACACACACCTTTAAAAAGATGGTCTTCTAGCCCACAACTGTAATAAGAGTTATATTTGTTACCTAAATCTTTCCTTTACTTGTGGAAATGCATGTCTATTCCTTCTATTCCAAAGACTTTTTAACTTCAGTTCAGTCATTCAGTCGTGTCTGAATCTTTGCGACCCCATTAATCGCAGCACACCAGGCCTCCCTGTCCATCACCAACTCCCGGAGTTCACCCAAACTCTTGTCCATCGAGTCGGTGATGCCATCCAGCCATCTCATCCTCTCGTACCCTTCTCCTCCTGCCCCCAATCCCTCACAGCATCAGAGTCTTTTCCAATGAGTCAACTCTTCGCATGAGGTGGCCAAAGTATTGGACTTTCAGCTTCAGCATCAGTCCTTCCAAAGAACACCCAGGACTGATCTCCTTTAGGATACACTGGTTGGATCTCCTTGCAGTCCAAGGGACTCTCAAGAGTCTTCTCCAACACCACAGTTCAAAAGCATCAATTCTTTTTAACTTAATGATTCCTAAAATATGTATATTGTCTTTTTCATCCACCTTTAAAGATCTTGAACTTGGTGGGAATCATTAATTCTTTAATATTCTTAGGACTGTTATAGATTAAACTCTTACAGATATTTAAAATGTTTCAAATTTCATTTTTACATATTTATTTTTGGCTGCGCTGGGTCTCTCTTGCTGTGTGTGAGTTTTCTGTAATTGTGGCAAGCGGGGGCTACTCTCTAGTTGTATGTGAAATCTCCCCGGGCCAGAGACTGAACCCATGTTGTGGCAGGTGGATTCCCAACCACTGGACCATCATGGAAGTCCTCAATTGAATTTTGACTGTCTGCATGAACTAGTATAACTAGCTGTTTCAACTTATAAGGTCAATCTACTAAAAAGAAAATTTGAAACATATTACCCATTTCCATGACTTAATCACATACTTTGAGAATAACCTAAACCTTTCCTGATGACTCAGGAATACAATTATGGCTCTTTCCCTCTGAGAAGGCTGCAGAGGCAGACTATACAGCCATGGCCAAGATAAAGGCTCAAGACCTTCGTGGCAAGAAGAATGAGGAGCTGCTGAAAAAGTTGGAAGACCTGAAGGTGGAGCTATCCTAGCTGCGTGTGGCTAAAGTGACAGGCAGTGAGGCTTCCAAACTCTCCAAGATTCTCGTTTTTAAATCCATTGCCAGTGTACTCACCGTCATTAACCAGACTCAGAAAGAGAAGCTCGGGAAATCTGTAAGGGTAAGAAGCCTCTGATCTGTGACCCAAGAAAACACGAGCCATGCACCAAGCATGAACAGAACCTGAAGACCAAGAAGCAGTGGTGGAAAGAGTGGCTGTTCCCACTCCGGGAATATGCGGTCAAGGCCTGAGCATCCAGGCATCAATAAAACAAGCAAACTGGCAAAAAAAAAAAAAAAAAAAGTACAATTATGAATACAAGTTACGTTAATGCTTTGTAGGTGTAAATATTAGTATATCGAGTTATAACTACCCCAATTTATAGGACAATTCCTATTTTCTTGGAAAAATTCCTGTATATCGCTTCTGTTTTTCAGTCTCTATGCCTTAATTTAGTTCCTCACCATTTCTTACTTTGACAACTGCATTAACCCTTTAAATTAATCTCCCTGGCCCTGCCTCTCCCACTATTTCTCCAGGCTGTTTTGGGTTTTTTTTTCAGGGTATACAAACTGGCTCATCATAACAATAATACCTAATAATTCTTGAGCCCTAACTGCATGGTGAGCCATAGGATTTTAAGAAGCAAAGATATCACTTTGCTGACAAACGTCCGTCTAGTCGAAGCTATGGTTCTTCCAGTAGTCACGTATGGATGTGAGAGCTGGACCGTAAAGAAGACAGAGCACCGAAGAATTGATGTTTTTGAACTGTCATGCTGAAGAAGACTCTCGAGAGTCCCCTGGACAGCAAGGAGATCAAACTAGTCAATCTTAAAGGAAATCAACCCTGAATACAATATGCATTGCAAGGGCTGATGCTGAAGCTGAAGCTCCAATACTTTGGCCACCTGATGTGAAAAGCCGACTCATTGGAAAAGACCTTGATGCTGGGAAAGATTGAAGGCAGAAGGAGAAGAGGGTGACAGAGGATGGGGTGGTTGGATGGCATCATTGATTCAATTGTCATGAACTTGGGCAAACTCCGGGAGATGGTGAGGGACAGGGAGGCCTGGCGTCCTGCAGTCCATGGGGTCGCAAAGAGTCAGACACGACTTGGCTACTGAACAACAACAGATGGCATGCTAGGCTTCCCAGGTGGTGCTAATGGTAAAGAAATCATGCCTCTCCTGCCAGTTCAGGAGAGGCAAGAGACACTGGTTCCATCCCTGGGTTGGAAAGATCCCCTGGAGAAGGAAATAGCAACCCACTCCAGTATTCCTGCCTGGGAAATCCCACGGACAGAGTAGCCTGATCCATGGGGTTTCAAAGAGCTGGACATGAATGAGCACACACACACCCACCTGCTTGCTAGGCATTTTGCATACATTATGGTCAGAAAAAATGCAGGACTTAAAAGAGTGCTGGTTTGGGGTCAGTCAGCCTGAATTCCAGTCTGTTCCCTTGCTTCATGTGCAGTCTTGGAGAAGATTTTGTTTTTATTCCTCTGTGCCTCTGTTTCTTGATCTATACCATGTGAATCACAGTAGCACTTATTTCATGAGGCTGTTGTGAGAACTGAAATAAGATAATGGGTGTAAAATGCTTACTACTGTGCTTAGTAAACCTTCAAATATTAGCTATTTACTTTTATGAAGATATAACTCATATACCATAAAATTCACCTTTTAAAGTGTACAATTCAGTGTTTTTTAGTGTATCACAAAGTTATGCAGCCATCACTACTCTGTAATCATAGAACACTTTACTGCATAAAGAAACCGCACATCCATTAATAGCCCCTGACAACACTAACCTACTCTCTGTCTCTCACCTGCCCATGCTGGATATTTCATATAAAAGAAATCATAAAATATATGGTGTCTTGTGACCGGCTTCTTTTGCTTAGCTTGAAGTTTTTAAGTTTCATCCATGTGGTAGCAAATAGGAAATCAGTTTTTCATTCCTTTTTAATGGCTGAATAACTTTCCATTGAGTGGATCTACCACATTTTGTTTGTCCATTTCCCAAATGTTGATGGACATTGCGTTGTTTCTACCCTTTCACTGTTATGAATAATGCTGCTATAAACATTTGTATACAAATTTCTATGGGCATATATAGTTTCATTTCTCTTAAACATAAACATAAACCTGGGAGTGGAATTGCAGTCTTGTGGTAACTCTATGTTTAATCATTTAGGAACTACCAGGCTGTTTTCCAAAATGGGTGTACCATTTTACATTCCAACTGGCAGTACGTGAAGGTTCTGATTTCTACACATCCTGGCCAACACTTGTTATTTTCCTGTGTGTGTGTGTGTGTGTGTGTTTATAGTAGTCAGCCTAATGGGTGTGAAGTCATATCTCACTATGACTTTTACTTGCATTTCCTTAATGACTCCTGATGCTAAACATATCTTCACATGCTCATTGTTGTTTGTCTTTATTTCTTATTGCTGTTAATCTTACTTATCTTTGCTATTATCTTACTTAATCCTCTCAACAGACTTCCTTAGTGCCTCTTAACAGTCAGTATCTCCATTTTACAAAAAGGAAACTGGTACTTAGGGTTAAGTAACTTGACTAAGTCACATAGCTAGTCATTGGTAGACCTATAACCATGTCATTCTTCTTAAAATCCTTCAAAAATGTCCAGACCCACAGAAGTGGAGGGGTTTCAGGAGCTGGCACCTACATACTGTTCTCTGTTCATCTCCCACTGTCCCTTCACAGACCCTGAGTCTCTAGCCACAGCAAACTTTTTTGAAGAGGTCATGCTTTTTAATACTTGCTATGCCTCTGCCCTTTGGGCTTCTGTCTAGAATGCCCTTTGTCCTCTTCTCCATTATGAATTTTTATTCATCCTTCAAGACTCGACTGTTACTGCCTTTTGGAAGCTTTTGTGGACTGGCTTCTTAGGTGGCACTAGTGGTAAAGAACCCTCCTGCCAGTGCAGGAGACTTAAGAGACATGGGTTCAATCCCTGGATCAGGAAGATCTCCTGGAGAAGGGCATCGCAACCCACTCCAGTATTCTTGCCTGGGGAATCCCATGGACAGAGGAGCCTGGCAGGCTACAGTCCATACGGTCGCAAAGAGTTGGACATGACTGAGGCGACTTGGCATGCATGCATGTGGACACTGCCAGGCAGAGTCATTTGCTTCCTTGGTTTTATAGTTTCCTTCTCCTAGGAGTACTTTCTTTCTCTCTCTGCTGATAGACACTGAGGCCTTGTAGGGCACTGATCTTTGATATATCATCAGGGTTGTATTCCCAGGGCCAGGGATTGCCTGGCATTGAGCAGGTGCTCAATAAATAGATATTGAATGAATATGTTTCACATTTCAGAATATCTGTTCTCATGAAAATAAAAAATATTTTTCTTTAAAAAAAGGGAAAGAGAGACTTGCCTGGTGGTCCAGTGGCTAAGACTCTGCACATTCAATGCAAGGGACCCAAGTTCCATCCCTGCCCAGGGCACTAGATCCCACATGCCACAGCTGAGTTTTCATGCCAAAACTAAAGATCCCAAGTGTTGCAGCTAAGACCTGACACAGCCAAAAAATAATATTTTTTTAAAAAAAGAACAAAATATATATGATGGTGAAAGTTGCTCAGTCGTGTCCGACTCTTTTCGGGCCCCATGGACTATACAGTCCATGGGATTCTCCAGAATACTGGAGTGGGTAGCTGTTTCCTTCTCCAGGGATCTTCCCAACCCAAGGATTGAACCGGGGTCTCCTGCATTGCAAGTGGATTCTTTACCAACCAAACTATCAGGGAAGCCCAAAAATATATATAGCTGTATGATTTTCAGAACAGTGTAAAAGTAGTAATTGCATCAAAGCATGAAGTTTCTTTCTTTCCATTGTTTTTCTAACTCTTCAGTAAATCTCCATTGCTCTTGAGTCCTGGACTTTCTGCAGTATCTGAACTGTCAAAGGTACAGCAAACACCTTTGTATTGGCTTCAGGGCCCTCTGTCTCACTGGTTGTTGGATAAGGTGAAACACAGCGTTCTTATAATTTCAGCATATTGCGGGGGGAGCTTTATTCCAAAATCTTTTTTTATCATCAGAATACACTTTTTTTTTTAAACGCAGAATACACTTCACACCAAACCAGGCCATAATTTCATCTAAGACCTTCTTAATAAGTACATTAGAATAGCATTCTAAGCCTAAACATTAAAATTTTAAACTTCCAATTTTCAAATCTTACAGAGTACTGATCTCATTCTCATGAAGTCTCCTCTCTGATAACATTTTAAAAACAATCTAAATTTTAAATAAGTGTCTAAGTGTCTGTTAATGGACGAATGGATAAATAAAATGTGGTTTATATATAATGGGATAATATTCGGTCATGACAAAAAAGAAATCCTGTCATGTGTGACAACATGGATGGACCCAAAAAATAATATGCTAAGTGAATTAAGCTAGGTGGAGAAAGACAAATACTGTGTGTTATCACTTATACATGAAATCTGAAAACTCCAACTCATAGAACAGAGTAGAAAAGTAGTCAGGGACCGGAGGGTGGGGAAAATAGGGTGAGATTGCTAAAAAGGCACAAAATTTTCAGCTATAAGATGAATAAGTTCTGAGGATCTAATGTATAACATAGAGACTATAGTTGATAACACTGTATTATACAATTGAAATTTGCTAAGGGAGCAGAACTTAAATGTTCTCACCAAAAAAAAGAAAGGGTAAAGATGGTGCAGTGGTCAAGAATCTGCCTGCCACTGCAGGAGATGCAAGAGACACAGGTTCTATCCCTGGGTCGGGAAGATGCCCTGAAGGAGGAAATGGCAATCCACTCCAATATTCTTGCCTGGAAAATCCCATGAACAGAGGAGCCAGGTGGGCTGCAGTTCATGGGGTCACAAAGAGTCAGACACAACTCAGCAAATCAGCATGCATTAATTAACTAGGTAGGAGGAATCCTTTTACAATGTATATCAGATACCATAATGTACACTTTAATATCTTACAGATTTATTTGTCAGTTCTATCTTAATGAAGCTGAAAAAAAAAATCTGAATAACACACCCTGGTTTATCAGTTTAGTTCAGTAGCTCAGTTGTGTCCGACTCTTTGTGACCCCATGGACTGCAACATGCCAGGCCTCCCTGTCCATCACCAACTCCAGGAGTTTACTCAAATTCATGTCCATTGAGTCAGTGATGCCATCCAACCATCTCATCCTCTGTCGTCGGCTTCTCTTCCCGCCTTCAATCTTTCCCAGCATCAGGGTCTTTTCAAATGAGTTAGCTCTTCGAAAGCAGGTGGCCAAAGTATTGGAGTTGCAGCTTCAACATCAGTCCTTCCAATGAACACTCAGGACTGATCTCCTTTAGGATGGACTGGTTGGATCTCCTTGCAGTCCAAGGGACTCTCAAGAGTCTTCTCCAACACCACGGTTCAAAAGCATCAATTCTTTGGCACTCAGCTTTCTTTATAGTCCAAGTCTCACATCCATACATGACTACTGGAAAAACCATAGCTTTGACTAGACGGACCTTTGTTGGTAAAGTAATGTCTTTGCTTTTTAATATGCTGTCTAGGTTGGTCATACCTTTGTTTCCAAGGAGTAAGCATCTTTTAATTTCATGGCTGCAGTCACCATCTGCAGTGATTTTGGAGCCCCAAAAAATAAAGTCAGAGCGTAGTTAATGAGGTAGTATTTGTAATGGGAAAATGGCAAAAATTGTTACTAGAAAATTACTCTTCCTTAGGGTGAGACCCACAAAAACTAGTTAGAGTAACTAATTAGTTGGCTAGTTTGCTATCCTCAGGTACACTGTGGTTCTGAAATGGTCACTCTCTCTGTGTATACATATATGATGAAACCAGTCAGATCTTTTCTGTGACCACTTATGTGTAAGTTAAAATTCTTGAGGTCACAATAAAATGTATAGTAATAAAATTCTAAAATGTTTACATTTTCTACTCAATTAAAGCAGTGTTTTAAAGTGGCCTGCATAACTAGTAATATTACTGTGATAATAGCTAACATCTCTCAGGGGCTTTTTCTAAGACTGCTGCTGCTAAGTGGCTTCAGTCGTGTCCGACACTGCGACCCCATAGACAGCAGCCCACCAGGTTCCCCTGTCCCTGGGATTCTCCAGGCAAGAATGCTGGAGTGGGTTGCCATTTCCTTCTCCAGTGCATGAAAGTGAAAAGTGAAAGTGAAGTCGCTCAGTCGTGTCTGACTCTGAGTGACCCCACGGACTGTAGCCTACCAGGCTCCTCCGTCCATGGGATTTTCCAGGCAAGAGTACTGGAGTGGGGTGCCATTGCCTTCTCCGTTTCTAAGACAGTCACTATTATAAGCACTTTCAGTTCAGTTTAGTTCAATCACTCAGTTGTGTCCAACTCTTTTCGACCCCGTGTACTGCAGCACGCCAGGCTTCCCTGTCCATCACCAATGCCCAGAGCTTACTCGGACTCATGTCCATAGAGCTGGCAATGCCATCCAACCATTTCATCCTCTGTCGTCCCCTTCTGCCTTCAGTCTTTCCCAGCATCAGGGTCTTTTCCAGTGAATCAGTTCTTTGCATCAGGTGGTCAAAGTATTGGAGTTTCAACTTCAGCATCAGCCCTTCCAATGAATATTCAGGACTGATTTCCTTTAGGCTTGACTGTTTTGATCTCCTTGCAGTCCACGGGACTCTTCAAAAGCATCGATTTTTTGGCACTCAGCTTTATAGTCCAACTCTCACATCCATACATGACTACTGGAAAAACCAGTACTTTACTTAGATTATCTTTTCATTTACTATGTCCCATAACTGGAAGATATTATTGCTAGTCCCATTTTATAGATGAAGAAACTAAGGTACAGGGACATTAACATCCCAGGAAGGTTAATGTATGGCAGAGCCAGAATTTGCACCGAGGCAGTCTGATTCCAGAGCATGTATCGTCAAGCACACTGCTCAGTACTGCAGCTCACAGACAGACCAGTCACCCTTCTGCTTATGTATTGAGGCAACTGGTGTGCTAATATGTCATCTGGGCCCAGTTGCAGGAAAGAGAAACCACTCTAGCATTTTAGTCTGTTTGCAGAATTACTCGAAGGGCTGGGAGGCATGGGCCTTCAGAAATTATTCCCAGCAGCAGACTACTTTCAGGCCCTCCAGGGGAGGGTCTCAGGAGGCCACCCCAGCCACATCTGAGTTCCAGATGACATTGCTTGCTGCAGTTCAAGGGTCAGGAAATTGCTATTCTGAAACTGCCCCTCAACACCCACCAACTAGTAACGGCTATCTCCACCAAACTTGTCTCTTGACAGCTGTGAGGTTCGGGACGCTGGAACACTGCAGAAAAACCCAATGTTTCCATAAATGTGCTTGCCAGCATTAACAGTCAGAAGAGCAGAAAGATGGCTCCCGCCCCATTTCTACCTTCCAAATCTCACGAAACAGCTGACAGATAGACCCCATTTCACATGGGGAAACATAACTGTAGAGGAGTCTGGGAAATGGACATTTTAATTTTCCACAAGGAAGTTAGAAAGGATGCTGGGGGTTAATACTCAAATCCACTCAGATAATTGTCTGCTAGGGTAGAATTTGGTGGTTGTCACTAAAGATGACATTTCATCAGTATATATAAACTGTTTCTGGTACAGACTATGTTCAAAAATCAGTTCTCTTTAAAAAAAAGCCCCAGAATTTTTACTTGCCTCTGTACAGACCCAGTACAGTGGACAGTGCCAGTTAGTTTTCTTAAGTAACATTGTTGAACTAGTTAACGCTAAATAGTTATAGCTATTAAAGCTATCAAAGTGAATACCCTTTACTGAGTGTCCTTCTCACTCACTGGGGCTAGGAGTGGATGAGGTTTTAGGGTTGGGAGGAGTTGTTCTCAAAAGTTATTGGGCTTCCCTGGTGGCTCAGTGGTAAAGAATCCTCCTGCCAATGCAGGGAGCAGAGGTTCGATCCCTAGTCCAGGAAGATCTAACGTGCCACGAAGCAACCGAGCCTGTGCGCCACAACTGTTGAGCCTGTGCTCTAGAACCTGGGAGCCACAGCTGCTGAAGCCTGCACACTGGAGAGTTCATTCTCCACAAGAGAAGCCACTGCAAGGAGAGTAGCGTCCGCTTGCTGCAACTAGAAAAAAGCCCATGCAGCAACAAGGACTCAGCACAGCCAAAAAAAAGAAAACAGGTTATTTATTTTGTTCCCCCAACTACAGAGTCCTAGTTTACCTCTAAATTAGACCCTGCTGTTTTAATGATGGGTATTTCTTAAAATCCTTTTCATAGCCAACTCTATTCTTTGCTGTATTTCAAATGTAAACACATAAAAAGTGTTGATAACCCATCTCCATAGGTTTGCTGCTTCCCAGCTCCCTCACCTTTTGCTCTCAGCTTGTTTTTTGTCCCTTTATTTAAAAAAAAATTTTTAAAGTCTCCCATTCTTCCCAGCTATAGAGACTGTGGGAATTTTTTTTATATGAACTTTGCCAATCATAAGAGGAAATAACATTACACTTTATGGAATACTCAGGTCATCTTGGCTCTTTTCTCTTTTGGTTGCTGCTCAAAATTTTGTGTTGTTGTTAACTTCCAGGTCAGTGTTTTGAATGCTTTAATTTGCCAGAATTCAGACCTCCTCATGAGTGGGTAACTGATGTGTTTATTTTATTAACTAAAGTGTATTTGAGCAGTTATCTTTTGTCTGGTGGTGTTTTCAGGATGCTTATTTAAAAGTTATTTCATTTCATTTTCTTCTTTATAACTGCTATATTTAAAATTTTTTCTACAAGTATATAATGCTTTTATTTTATTTTTAAATTTAATTAATTTATGTATTTCTGACTGTGCTGGGTCTTTACTGCTGTGCGGGGGCTATTCTCTGCAGCATGCAGGCTTCTCATTGCAGCGGCTTCTCTTGCTGCGGAGCACAGGTTCTAGGGAGCGTGGGCTTCAGTAGTTGCAGCGCCCAGGCTCAGTAGTTGTGGCACACGGACTTAGTTGCTTTGTGGCACGTGGGATCTTCCTGGACCAGGGATCAAATGTGTATCCCCTGCATTGACAGGCAGATTCTTTACCACTGAGCCAGCAGGGAAGCCCTATAATACCTTTTTAAAATTAGAAATAACCTGTATTACTTTAAAAATGATTTCATTAATTTAGTCAAAATTATTTTGATGGGAATTCTTAGCTTAATTGATTGATTTAAAAAGCATTTAATTCATTTTCCACTGCCTATGAACGTAAAGCCTTAACAGTCTCTACATTAACAAAATTTCATCAATGAGCAAAATAGTTGAACAGATTTTTTTTGGGGGGGGGGAATGAAAAAGGTTTGGATTAGAGTAGAAATGCATGGGCTCAGTTACTCTATGGCATGTAGGATCTTCCCATAGCAGGGATTGAACAAGTGTCCCATGCATTGCAAGGTGGACTCTTCACCAATGGACCATCAGGGAAGCCCAACACTCAAACATTTTTAATACAAGAATTAAATTTGCAGCTGCTCCTGCAAATTGAGAGACACTGGTTCAGTCTGGCAAACAAATGAAAGATCTGGGTGACTGTAATATGCCAAAGCCTTTGACTGTGTGGATCACAATCAACTGTGGAAAATTCTGAAAGAGATGGGAATACCAGATCACCTGCCCTGCCTCTTGAGAAACCTATATGCAGGTCAGGAAGCAACAGTTAGAACTGGACATGGAACAACAGACTGGTTCCAAATAGGAAAAAACGTACATCAAGACTGTATATTGTCACCCTGCTTATTTAACTTCTGTGCAGAGTACATCATGAGAAATGCTGGGCTGGAAGAAGCACAAGCTGGAATCAAGATTGCCAGGAGAAATATCAATAACCTCAGATATGCAGATGACACCACCCTTATGGCAGAAAATGAAGAGGAACTAAAAAGCCTCTTGATGAAAGTGAAAGAGGAGAGTGAAAAAGTTGGCTTAAAGCTCAACATCCAGAAAACAAAGATCATGGCATCTGGTCCCCTCACTTCATGGGAAATAGATGGGGAAACAGTGGAAACAGTGTCAGACTTTATTTTTGGGGGCTCCAAAATCACTGCAGATGGTGATTGCAGCCATGAAATTAAAAGATGCTTACTCCTTGGAAGGAAAGTTATGACCAACCTAGATAGTATATTCAAAAGCAGAGATATTACTTTGCCAAAAAAGGTCTGTCTAGTCAAGGCTATGGTTTTTCCAGTGGTCATGTATGGATGTGAGAGTTGGACTGTGAAGAAAGCTGAGCGCCAAAGAATTGATGCTTTTGAACTGTGGTGTTGGAGAAGACTCTTGAGAGTCCCTTGGACTGCAAGGAGATCCAACCAGTCCATTCTAAAGGAGATCAGTCCTGGGTGTTCTTTGGAAGGACTGATGCTAAAGCTGAAAGTCCAATACTTTGGCCACCTCATGGGAAGAGTTGACTCATTGGAAAAGACTCTGATGCTGGGAGGGATTGGGGGCAGGAGGAGAAGGGGATGACAGAGGATGAGATGGCTGGATGGCATCACTGACTCGATGGACGTGAGTTTGAGTAAACTCCGGAAGATGGTGATGGACAAGGAGGCCTGGCGTGCTGCGATTCATGGGGTCACAAAGAGTCGGACATGACTGAGCTACTGAACTGAACTGAACTGAACTGAACTGAATGGGACTTTGTGAACATATGTAGTAGGACTTTTTCCTCCACTTCCCTGTTAACCATA
This sequence comes from Bos grunniens, assembly GCF_055505025.1. Classification (NCBI taxonomy): domain Eukaryota; kingdom Metazoa; phylum Chordata; class Mammalia; order Artiodactyla; family Bovidae; genus Bos; species Bos grunniens. The sequence goes on from NC_141166.1 coordinate 15,736,151, forward strand.
GAGTTTTAAAGAAATGTTTAACTTTGTAAGTTGAATCTTTAAAGCTATTCTGTTTGGTTTTCTTGCAAATCATATTGATGTCATTTATAGGAAAAGGGTAATAGAACATATGTTGCTGTCTTGGTATTTCATCTGTTGGCCAGCCTTTGAACAGCTGTTGTCTTAAAAAGTTTATTTTATTCTTAAAGTTGAAAAGTATGTTTGCTTTCAGTCTGCCATAATATATTTTAATTTTGGAAATCTTTATTGCAGACTTTAATATGAAGAGGTTCAGGATTCCCACATCTGTTCTGTGCTAGATGATCTGTTTTTACATGCTCAAGAAATGATACTTGATAAATGCTCCTATTTAATTTATTTCCATAAATATTTATGTACCTTAGCAGTCATTTCTGTCTCTTATTACAAATGTTTATTATAAATAGCTCTTTTCTCTTTCTACAGGACAATCCTTCATATACAGACTGCGTCACTTGGACTCTTCTATTTTTATTCTATTCAACCAGCTTAGCAGGGTTTCAAGAACAGTATTTATAAATTTCCAGGTATGAAAAATTTTAATTGTTGATATTAACTGAAATATATAGATAAAAAGAGTTTTTCAATTATAGATTTTATATATCAGAGTAAGTAATTTTATTGCTTGAAAATTCACTATATAAAACATTCAGCATTCTGATCTTGGCTGGGTCTTCCTGCTCACTTATGGCTAAATTTTCAATTCATTGCCCATCTTGTGTATATGTATCTCTACCATTGTGCCTTTTAAAAAAAAATTATTTATTTATTTGGCTGTGTTGAGTCTTAGTTGTGGCACGTTGATTCTCTAGTTGTGGCCCATGCGCTCCAGAGTTCACAGGCTTAGTAATTGCAGTTCATGTGGGATCTTAGTTCCCCAATCAGGGGTCAAATCGAAGTCCCCTGCATTGCAAGGTGGATTCTTAACCGATGGACTGCCAGGGGAATCCCTCTTCCATTTGGCTTTAATCAAAGACTCATATTACATAAGAGCTAGAGATTATCTACACCAATCCCCTCAATTTTCAGAGAAGGAAATGAAACCTAGAAAGGTGAAGTTGCTTGTCCCCGCACATATAGCTAATTTAGTGACAGAACTCTGATCTCCCAGCTCTTCCAAGAAAGCAATGAAGGACTGTAGCTCATCAGTGACATCCTGTAGCTTTGAAGTCACTTTCTGAATTAATATCCTCCCCACTTTTTTTTTCTCTAGGCTTCACTGCAACTTTTGGGATTTTAGTTCCCTGACCAGGGATTGAACCCCCAGCCCTCAGCAGTGAAAGCTTAGAGTCCTAACCACTGGACCACCAGCAGATTCCCTGGGTTAATACTCTTTTCTGTAAAATGGAGCTAACAATGCCGTCTACCTTCTAGGTCGTGGTGTGTCAGGATTCAGGAGATAGAGCACATTGCTACTATTATTACTGCTGTGCCCCTTCCATTTCTCGATGTGTAGACTGCTTCACTGCTTCTTAAAGCTCCTCACCCTCGGTGTACCTGTCACATGCTCTCCTGATTCTTCTTATATTTCTCTGTCTGTAACTCTGCCTTCTCTTCCCCATTCTGCTCCACAATCAGGGCGGTCCTCCAGCTTCTCCCCGCTGCCCGTATTTCCTCTGAGCGTCTTCTCTATTTGCAGATCTCTCCCACATCACCACCTTCAAGTCTGACGTCCCCTCTGAACTTCAGACTAGGATTTCCAGTAGCCCTCTGGCCACAGCTACCTGATTTCCCACTCACATCAGACAGCATGTACTTAAAACCTAAGTCATTGCTTTTTCCCTAACTTGGCTTTCTTCCTTCTGGCTTTCTAATTTCTGTTAGTGATACTGCTAAACACCACATCACTGGGTTCTCTTTCTTTCTCTCTAGCCTTCCACAGCCAATTACAAATCATGGTACACTTTGGTACAATTAGGCAAGTCGAATAAGAGTTATAAGAGCTCTGGAGACTGCAGTGGGGCTCTCTGAACATAAGCAGTAGAATTTTTCAATCAGCCATCAAGACCCATGGATTTATATTCCATTCGGGTCATTTGTATCTTTTCCTTCCTTCCCATTCCTGCCATCATCACTGTGTTTAGACCAGTAAGCAGATTGACAATTGCAATAGTATAGCTGTTTGTTCACCTAGCACTCGCTTGGTTTGTTCTCTCTTTCTTCCCAGAAATATAACTTCCTGACGTTTCATAATGGAATGTGAGCTTGTCATTTGTTCATGGGACACATGAATCTTGACATAAGTAGACACAGAATATTATTACTCTGTGAGCTCCCAAGATATCTTAATCATGAATTACAACCTAGATCTGGATAAATGTGAGACTGATAGTTAATATTTCACCCACTTGTTTGACACACTTAAAATTTTTTTAATATATATTCATGTAATTCCAAACTCAGAATGTTAAAAAAGTATACCATATAACGTCTCCCCTCCATCTTTGCCTCTATCTCCCAGATCCCAGCTTGCCTCCAGTTAGCAACCACTGTCCTGGTTTTCTAGAGTTTCCACTTTTTTCCCTTATATTTTTTGGGTGTGTTCTTTGCTTTTTAAAAAGACTTAACTATGTGTATCATGTGTTATATTGGTGTCTTAGCCATCTTTCCATATGACTTTTTTCCTCTACTGATGGACACTTTTCTAGCCTTTTGCTATTGTAGACAGTGCTGCAGTGAATAACTATGTACATGTGTCCCTTCGATCATGTACCAGGATACTAGTGCTGGTGCTCAGTCTCTCAGTCGTGTCCGACTCTTTTCGACCCCATGGACTGTAGCCCGCCAGGTTCCTCTGTCAATGGAATTTCCCAAGCAAGAACACTGGACTGGATTGCCATTTCTTCCTCCAGCGAATCTTCCTGACCCAGGGATTAAGCCCATATCTCTTGCATCTCCTGCATTGGCAGGCGAATTCTTTACTACTTTGCCACCTGGGAAGCCCCATGTACTAGTATGCCTGTAGGATAAATTCCCAGGAGTGAAGTTGCTTGGTCAGAGAATATATGCATTCATCATTTTGAGAACTGTTGCCAAATTGCCTTCCATGGAATGACACCAATTTGTATTCCTACCAGTCAAGATTGAAAGTGCTTACTTTCCCACAGTCTTATCAATATTATCAAATGTTTGGATTTTGTGGCTCATTTGAGAGAGGAAAACTGAAACATCAATATAGTTTTAATTTACATTTATATTTTTATGACTGAAGTTGAACATCCCTTCATATGATATTTGTATTTCTTTTTCTGTGAACTGTTCTTTGTCTTATTTTTTCTTAGGTAATCATTCTTTTCTAGCAAATTTCTTAGAAGCTTAGTGTATATTATGGAGATTGCCATTTCTCTAAAGATGTTTTTGCCATGTTGTCATCTGTCTTTTCCCTTTTTGTGGTATATTTTGTTATACAGAATTTTGTTTTATCTTTATGTTGTCACATGTATCAGTCATTTATGGCTTTTGTATTTTGAGTCATGGTTATAAAGGCCTTTCCCAATTTGAGTTTATAAACCTTCTATATATTTTCTTAGCACTTTTATGGACTTATTTTCACACCTAGGTCTTTGATCCATATGGCATTTATCGTGGTATGAGATTGGGGTATAAATCCAGCTTATTTTTTTTTTCCAGAAGGCTAAAAATTGTCCCAGTGCCACTTAGTAAATTGCTCATCTTTTTACCATAGGTTCATCATATATTAAATTCCCACATATATTGGGGTGCTTTTCTGGATTTCCTAGTATACTCCACTGGTCTGTCTGTGTCTTTATCATCAGCATCACATCACAGTTTTAATTATTGATGAAGTATATAATATAACTGAATGTCTGTTGGTGCTAATTCCGTCTCTTCGTTCTTTTTCAAAATTTAACTGGCTGTTGTGTATTTATTTTTCCATAAAACTTTAGCATCAACTTGTATTGATCTTAAAATGACCTACTGGTATTTTTATTATGATCATGTTATATTATAAAATGACTTAGGAAGAATTGACATCTTAATATGTTGAACGTTCCTATTCAAAGAATTTGATTTTCTGTAGTCTTCTCTTGTGTCCTTAGGTTTTTTTTATAAGTCTTATGCATTTCTTGTTAAATTTATTCCTCTGTGTTTTGTATTTTTAATGCTGTTGAAAATGGGAGTCCTTTATTTCATTATATTTCTTACTTGGTATTTTTTTTTTGCGCACACACACACACACACATATATATATATATAAGTTAATGAGTTAATGATTTCTAATATGCATTTCATAATCTCCTACCCCCGTTAATACTCTTTTTGTTTGTGGTAATTTTACAGTTGATTCTCTATCATTTTCCAGGTATACAGTCATATCCACAAACAGTGGTAATTTCACCTCCTACTTTCTAGTTCTTTCTCTAGTTTCTTTCTCAAGTCTTATTGCATTTGGCTAATGTCCCCAGAACAATGTTAAATAATATGTAGTGGGAATAGATGGCATCCTTGTTCTGTTGCTGACTTTACTGGGTAACTTCTATTAAATGCTAGGTTTGGGGCTAAAATAGATATATTTTTATCAGGAACAAACTTTTAATAGATTATAGATCAGACTCTGTGCCATAAAATGGAGATTAAAAAAATGAAATGACTATAACTATACCTGCCTTCAAAGAGTTTGTAGGAAAAGATAGGTACAAAAATTAGTGTGAAAGGTGTCACAGTAAAATTATGTATAGTTCACAACAGGGACACACAAAAAAGGCGATATTCAGTCAGCTTGAATCCCATGTCAAGAGAAAATTCTAAAGAACAGTGTACTCAAAACATATTGGCTTAGTTTGCCTTTGAAATGTTTTCATTGAGTTAATTATAGAATGTCCTTGACTTTAAAGTCAGGATATAGGAAAGTCATGTAAATAACCTTTGTTATCCCTGCCCTGCAAATGGGTTCATTATTACCATTTTTCTAGATTATATATATATACATTAATATACAATATTTGTTTTTTTCTTTTTGACTTCACTCAGTATAACAGGCTCTAGATTAATCCACCTCACTAGAACTGACTCAAATTTGTTCCTTTTTATGGCTGAGTTGGAGAAGGCAATGGCACCCCAGTCCAGTACTCTTGCCTGGAAAACTCCCATGGATGGAGGAGCCTGGTAGGCTGCAGTCCATGGGGTCGAGAAGAGTCAGACACGACTGAGCGACTTCACTTTCATTTTTCACTTTCATGCATTGGAGAAGGAAATGGCAACCCACTCCAGCGTCCTTGCCTGGAGAATCCCAGGGACAGAGGAGCCTGGTGGGCTGCCGTCTATGGGGTCGCACAGAGTCAGACACAACTGAAGCGACTTAGCAGCAGCAGCAGCAGCATGGCTGAGTAATATTCCATTGTATGTGTGCAGGGCAGTAATAAAGACATATAGATACAGCAGGGGATGGAAAGGGTGGGACAAATTGAGACAGTAACATTGAAACATATACATTATGGTATGTAAAGTAGCAGGAAGTTGCTATATAACACAGGGAGCTCATGACAGCCTAGAAGGGTGGAATGAGGTGAGGGGTGGAAGGGAGGTTCAAGAGGGAGGGGATATATGTATACTTCTGGATGATTCACATCATTGTACAGCAGAAACCAACTCAACATTGTAAAGCAATTATCTTCCAATTAAAAGTAAATTAAAAATAAAAAAGAACCTTGTTAGTTCAGTAAGGACATTAGTGAAGATATTTATTGAATGTCTCAAACATTAAATCAGTGCTGGGCTTCCCTGGTGGCTCAGTTGGTAAAGAATCCATCTGCAATGCAGGAGACCCAGGTTCAATCCTTGGGTGGGGAAGATCCTCTGGAGAAGGAAATGGCTACCCACTCTAGTATTCTTGGCTGGAAAATCCCATGGGCAGAGGAGCCTGGCTGGCTACAGTCCATGGGTTGCAAAGAGTCAGACACAACTGAGCGACTGAACCACCACCACCACACACATAGACATGGTCTCTCCTCGTGGGATTATTACAGTGTAGCAGGGAAACACACATCCAAGCAGGCAAATAAAATGCATTCCAGCAGTTGCCATGGCATACATGTATACAATGCAGTGGGTCTTGGAAGAAATAGCAATTAGCATGAACCCAGGAAAGTCAAGGAAAGCTTCCCAAGTGATGCTGTGTTTGAGCTGACTCTGAAGGAAGAGTATGAGCTTCTCAGACTGAGAAGGGTAGTTTTAATTGTAGCATAGGAACAATATATAAAAAGCTTGGCAGCGTGAAGGGTATAGTGTACCTGGGAATGGCATAGATCTTAAGAGTGGGAGGTAGGTAGCTGGAAGGAGATGAGCATACAGAGATTGGCAGAAGTTGGGTCCCAAGGGGTATTAAATCCATTTGTAGAAATATGGACTTTATCAAGGAGGCAGGAAGGAGCACTAAAGAATTTTAAACAGGAGAATCTGGAAAGATCACATACTTCAGGACGGATTGAAGGGTAAAAGATAAAAGGCAAGGAGACCAGTTAGGAAGTTTATTGTATTGGTCCGAATATTCTCTATAATGACATTTAATGCCCTCAGAAGAATTCACATACAGATTCCTCCTAGAAGTTAGCGCCAGAAAAATGCTCATTTCATAGTGGGCAAATGTTGCGAGCATTATATAAATTGTTTTTATTTCTGTTTTGTTTTGGTTTTTGCCTTGGATTACAGTACAAATGGTGCTCAGTGTAAACCTACAGAAACCATCTCATCTCCATGTAAAATTTCTAATTTCTATTGTAAAATATGTTTCATATATATGTATTTAAAACTACTTTAAAAAAGATGTATGATCATTTTGGAAAATATACACAAATGTAATGAAAAAATATAAATTCCTGACATCATCTATTGCCACTGCTCACCAGCTGTTTCCATCCTAAATCAATGACATTCTACCTCCATCTCAACTGCAAAAAGAACTCGTTACTTTGCAAGGGGGCAAATTCTGTGTTGAGCAGCTTAACCTGGTATTACTCAAAATAGTTTTTTGGTTTTTTTACCAAAACATTAAGATATACTACATTTTACATCTTGACCAGGACTTACCTGGTAACTCAGCTGGTAAAGAATCTGCCTACAATGCAGGACACCCTGGTTCAATTCCTGGGTCAGGAAGATCCCCTGGAGAAGGGATAGGCTACACACTCCAGTATTCTTGGGTTTCCCTGGTGGCTCAGATGGTAAAGAATTGGCCTGTAATGCAGAACACCTGGGTTTGATCCCTGGGTTGGGAAGATCCCCTGGAGGAGGGCATGGCAACTCACTCCAGTATTTTTGCCTGGAGAATCCCCATGGACAGAGGAGACTGGCAGGCTACAGTCCATGGGATCCCAAAGAGTTGGACACGATTGAGCGACTAAACACAGCACATCTTGACCTATACACACCTAGGATTCTGTATATTAATTTCTCTCTATCTGAAACAGAAAAATCAGGTAAGAATTCTTACTACTTGCAATAAGCTCTAATATTTTAAATTCTATTTTGTGTTCTTTAAAATCCTGCTTGTACCCACTAAATTGATTTCACAGCCCACTAATGGACCGAGATAAGCAGTAAAATAACCACCGACTTAAAACTTTCCAAACCTTAGTTTGCTTGCATATAAATATGAAGGCACTAGATCAAGACATCTGAGTTCAAAAAATCCCATCAAGTTCTCATTTTTAAGAAACTGTTCTTCATGTTGAGTTAACATCTGCTTCCTTTGAGTCCTATCCATTGGTCCATTTTGCTTTTCAGAACCACACTGAAACATTTATTCAACAAATATGACTGAGCACCTGTGTGCCAGACATGCTCTGTGCTAGGGGTGCTGAACAGTCAGCCCTTGTGGAACTTAAGGTTCTAGTGATCAGTCCAGAGGACTCGTCTGCCGGAGCTGCTGGAAGAATAATTCTGCTTCCTCTTCCACGTAATTGTTCGTCAATATTGGAAGACAACTATCATGTTTCCTTTTAATCTTTTCTCCTAGTTTCTAAACTGACATAGTTTCTATTGACAACAGCTGTTGAGTCATAGTGATCAACTGAAACTTCCCATACTAAAGATGGACTTGCCAAGGTAACCTCTAATAGTGATATTGAAGCAAAGATTTGTTTAATGTTGGGGAACAAGTTATGTGAAGATCTGGGTGAGGAGGGTTCCTGACACAGGGGCTATCAGGAGTGCATTGGCACGTTGGGAAACATCGAGACCATTGAGGCTGGAGCTAGGGGAGGTAGGGGATGGGAGGAAAGGTCTTGCAGTCCTTTTGGATGAGGGTAATGATTTTGGAATTCTTTCTGAAAGAAAACCTCTGGAGGTTTTGAGAAGAGGAATGAGATGACATGACTTGTATTTTAGCAGATCCCTCTGGTAAGAGCAGGGCCAGAAAGAAAGCCAAGGCATTAGTCTGTTTATTCGAGTGTTCTTTTATGATCCTCCTTATAGAGTTTTATCATATGCTTCTTAAACTTCCTGCATATTTCTTAAGATATTTAATTTTAACAATTTTGCGAGAACCTTTCATTGCATTGGATAGCTAGCTACTCATTTTTGTGTGTTCACTTTGTGTGTTTTATAACTGGATATCTTCATATATTCTCTTGTTTCTAGGAGGTTTTTTTTTTTACTTTATTAAGGTATAATTTACATACAATAAGAGGTACAGTGTTTTAAGTGTACAAGTTCAATGGGTTTTGATATGTATTCATGTGTAACAATCACCAAAAATAAGATAGAACATTTCTATCACCCAGAATTTCCCTCTTATTTCCCCTTGCCCCCAGTGCCTTTTATCAGTCTGCTTTCTGTCACTCTACATTAGTCTTGCCCATTTCCAGAATTTCATGTGACTGGAATCACACACTGTTGACTCTTTTGTATCTAGCTTTTTTTGTTGAGGCTAATGCTTTTGAGATTCATTCATGTCATTTTATGTATCAGAGGTGTGTTCTTTTCTGTTGCTCACTGCTATTCTTTGGTATGGATGTACCACAATTTATCCATTCACCAGTTGATGGACATTTCTTTCTAGATGAGGATGAATGTGAATGAAGTAGCTCTAATTTCTTGTACAAACCTCTTTGTGGACATATATTTTCATTTCTCTAGGGTAAATACTTAGGAGTAGAATTCTTGGGTCCTGGAGTAGGTTTAACTTTACTGGAACTGCTAAACAGTTTTCCAAAGTAATTGTACCATTTTGCATTCCCACCAGTGGTGTGTGAGATCCAGTTTCTCCACATCCTTGTCAACACTTGGTACTGTCAGCCTTTTTAGTTTTAGCCATTACAGTGGGTGTGTACTGACGTTTCATTTTTCATTGTGTATTTCCCTAATGGTTAATGATATTGAACATTTTTTCATGAGCTTAATTTGTGTGTCTTTTAGTGAAATATCAGTTCAAATCATTTGCCAATGAGTTGTTTGTCCTCTTAGTGAGTTTTTTGAAGTCTTTATCTATTCTAGATACAAGTCTTTAAAAATATTTATTTATTTATTTATGGCTGTGCTGGATCCTCGTTGCTGTGTGAGGACTTTCTCTAGTTGCGGAGAGTAGGGGCCACTCTCTAGTTGCAGTGCGTGGGCTTCTCATTGTGGTGGTTTCTCTTGTTGTGGAGCATGAGCTTTAGGGTGCGTGGGCTTCAGTAGCCGCTGCACGTGGGCTCAGTAGTTCCGGCTCGCAGGCTCCAGAGCACAGGCTCACTAGTTGTGGCTCATGGGCTTAGTTGCCCTGAGGCATCTGGGATCTTCCTGGGCCAGAGATCAAACCCACATCCCATGCATTAACAGGCAGATTCGTAACCACTGGACCACCAGGGAAGTCCTGTCTTTCACTTTAGATTGGACTGATCCTGACATGTCCCAGATCATTTGACCTCTGAAAATGTCAATGAGGAGGCAAAACTCTCAGTCTTCACGGTATTCGTCTCCTACCTTCTAGCATACATTTTTCTTACTAAGGTATCTAAGATACTTGCTACTTTCTTCTTCTTATGTTCAATCAGCATTATAATATCGATGTAGTGAACTGTTGTCCCTGATAGGTGAAAACAAACTGCTACTAATCCATATAGAGACAAAATATCTCTCAAGTCAATGGCTGTATTCCAAGGGCCTGGTACCATGTTGATTTGCTTCAATAGAAAGATCACATCTGGAACAACAGCTACAATCAGAATTACCCAGTGACTAAGCATTAGTACTGGGTAATTCTGATTGTACTAATCCCACTCCAGTACTCTTGCCTGGAAAATCCCATGGATGGAGGAGCCTGGTAGGCTGCAGTCCATGGGGTCGCTGAGGGTCGGACACGACTAAGCAACTTCACTTTCACTTTTCACTTTCATGCATTGGAAAAGGAAATGGCAACCCATTCCAGTGTTCTTGCCTGGAGAATCCCAGGGACAGGGGAGCCTGGTGGGCTGCCGTCTACAGGGTCACACAGAGTCGGACACTACTGAAGTGACTTAGCAGTAGCAGCAGTAAGCATACTAAAGGAGACGGAAATGGCAACCCATTCTAGTATTCTTGCCTGGAAAATTCCATGGACAGAGGAGCCTGGTGGGCTACAGTTCATGAGGTCACAAAGAATCAGACATGACTGAATGACGAACAAGCATACTAAAATCTACAGTCAGTGCCCAAGACTTGTCCACCTTCTGCAGAGGCCAGAGAGGCAGATTAAATGCAGAAGTGATAGGAATCACTACCCTAACATCTTTGAAGCCTTTGATGGTGACTCTAATCTCTGTATATTTCCAAGGGATTTAGTGTTGGTTTTGGTTTATGCTGGTAGGAAAGGAAAGTTAAGAATTTCTATTTGTTCCAAAGTCTCCGAGTCGTGTCCAACTCTTTGCGACCCCAGGGACTGTAGCCCCCCAGGCTTCTCTGTCCATGGAATTCTCCAGGCAAGAATACTGGAGTGGGTAGCCATTCCCTTCTCAAGGAGATCTTCCCAACCCAGATATTGAACCCTGGTCTCCCACATTGCAAGCGGATTCTTTACCGTCTGAGCCACCAGGGAAACCCAAGAATACTGGAATGGGTAGACTATCCCTTCTCCAGCGGATCTTCCCAACCCAGGAGTCGAACTGGGATTTCCTGCATTGCAGGTGGATTCTTTACCAGCTGAGTTACCAGGGAAGCCCATTATCATAATAGCTCCCATACCATGATCAGCAAGCTACAGTGGGGTTTTTGCCAGTTGCTAAGTAGGGTTTTTGGAAATGTATTTCAGAAATAGGAAAAATAACCATAGGGTGAGATAAACACAGGCCAGAACTCCATTAATATTGCCTCAATAAATGCCTACTTTGATTGGTGGATCACAATGGCGTTTTGGGTACCCTGGGATTAACACACATTCAGAACCAGTATTTCTCAGTCCCTGAAAAATCTAGATAGTTCCTTTCTCCTAGTGTCCAGTCATTCTAGTAAATGGCTTCACTTACGTTCATTTAGTAATGACCTACTAGGACATTATTTCAGGTCCCTTGAGGAAGACTCAGAGGAGATTTTTAATATGTACTTGTGGGAATGTAGTGTCCTTCTTCAATCAAATGTTCTATAAATCCAGTTCTGTAAAGCAGCTTAGGTCTGAGTTATCGATGGCAGGCTATCATACTCCAATATGACAAACCAAATCAGATTCCTAAAAAAAAAATCCAAAATACAAATCATATTCCTGCTCAGTAGACCTAGAGTTTCTGTTTGGTGGTTGGTTGGTTTTTTGTTATATAGACCAAGTTAATACTTTAGTAAGCTGTTTGTTTAGACAGTTCCCAGAGACAGCAAGATCAGTTAGCCATCACCAAGATCCATCCCTGCTGTTGTTGTTTAGTCACTAAGTCACATCCGACTCTTTGTGACCCCATGGACTGCAGCATGCGAGGCTTCTCTGTCCTCCACTATCTCTCAGAGTTTGCTCAGATTTATGTCCATTGAGTCAGTGATACTGTCTAACCATCTCATCCTCTTCCAGTCCCTTCTTCTTTTGCCTTCAGTCTTTCCCAGCAAGAAGGCCTTTTCCAATGAGTTGGCTCTTTGCATCAGGTAGCCAAAGTATTGGAGCTTCAGCTTTAGCACCAGTCCTTCCAATGAATATTCAGGGTTGATTTTCTTTAGGATTGACTGGTTTGATCTCCTTGCTGTCCAAGGAACTCTCAAGAGTCTTCTCCAGCACCACAGTTTGAAAGCATCAGTTCTGCAGTGCTCAGCTTTCTTTATGGTCCAACTCTCACATTCATACATGACTACTGGAAAAACCATGGCTTTGATTATGTGGATCTTTATCAGCAGAGTGATGTCTCTGCCTTTTAATAAGATGTTCTAGCTTTTCTTATCATAGCTTTCATTTCAAGGAGCAAGCGTCTTTTAATTTCATGGCTGCAGTCACCACCCACAGTGATTTTGGAACCCAAGAAAATAAAATCTGCTACTATTTCCACTTTTTCCCTTTCTATTTGCCATGAAATGATGGGACTGGATGCCATGATCTTAGTTTTTTTTAATCTTGAGTTTCAAGCCAACTTTTTCATTCTCATCTTTCACGCTCATCAAGAGTCTCTTTAGTTTCTCCTCAGTTTCTGCCCAGTATTCTTGCCAGGAGAATTCCTTGGACAGAGGAGGCTGGTGGGCCACAGTCCATGGGGTTGCAAAGAATCAGACATGACTGAGCGACTACACTTTCACTTTTTCACTTTCTGCCATTAGAGTGATATCATCTGCATATCTGAGGTTGTTGATATTTCTCCTGGCTTGACTCCAGGAGAGTCTTGACTCATCCAGCCTGGCATTTCACATGATGTACTCTGTATATAAGTTAAATAAGCCAGGGTGACAATATATAGCCTTGATGTACTCTTTTCACACACAAAGGCTATAGTGTAGTAGTGAAGCAAAAGTAGGTGTTTTTCTGGAACTCTTTTGCTTTCTCCATGATCCAATGAATGTTGGCAATTTGATCCCTGCTGTATACTATGGTAATCATATGCACATCGTCACCAGCATTTAACCACTGTCACCTGGCCTTTGCCACTCTGGGATCTTATCATCCCATTTCAGTGAGGACTTTTTCTTCTGTCATCCCCATCCTACAGATGATAACCTCCATATCTAAGTGAAGGAAGTGTCTTCTGGACATTTGGGTTTCTTCCTCTACATTCCAGAATTTTTGGCATCTCAACTTCATTGAATATAGTTCACTCTTGAGTTCAAGTTGTGGTCAGCCAGTGAAACATTTTTAGAGACATTCCTAAGTGCTTTAACTCACTAACAACTCTTCCTGCATGATAATTTTACATTATCCTCCCTGGGAAATACTGGGATCTGACTCTGGCCATGGTCTGGTGGTAGTGCGAAGTGGGGAGGTGTGTCTGGAGGAAAATTGGCATCTCCTTGCAAAGTAGTTGCCTCAGGTGAGTTTCTTCTGTCTTCAGGGAAAGGAAGGCTGGTTTCCTCAGACTAAGAAGGACAGGCAGCTTCCTTGGTGAGGGAGGCTCTTGGGAATTTAGAGGTTCAAGGTTCTCAGAATCTATTCAGATGTTCCCATTCCGCATCTTAGGGTCTCCCTCACCATCAGTGCCTGTCGCATCAGAGACTTGGTCAGGATGTTAAAAAAACCTGTGTTGTTATTTTGCAACCTACACATTTGGGGTCTAATTTTCAGCTATATGAGCCATGTGATTTCACAGAGAGCTTCGTTTAGGGTCATCATCAAAGTTCTCTGATTCTCTGATGGTGACTTGAGTTTAAAGACTGGAACTTATCATTTCCTCTCTCTAAGTGCTTCAGTACAGTCAGAAGCAGATGGTCTCCCAAGTCCTTGTAGTCATCATTACTATCATGATGGTCAAATGCAGCAGCCACTTGGTCTCCCAAAGCATTGCCTTTGATAGGACTTCATCCTAAGCAAACATGAGTGATGAGGTAGGTAATCATAATGCCACTACATTTCCATTTTCCATTGACAGTAAGCCCATCACTCTGTTCAAGCTCAAACAGTCAGCAAACCAATCCCCAAGTCCTATTTTGGAGGGTCTATTTCCTGGGACCTTTTCTGTTGTTAAGATTGTATGGTAAGAGTCCTATCCAGAAAACGCAAGTCATTCCAGATATTCCAAACAGAGATAATATACTACAGGAAATTGCAAGGGTGTGGGAATGTCTGGAAGAGCACAAATCAGGATGGGGACTGGAGGAACAAAAAAGAAGAAGGAGATGATACTCAGAGACCACAAGGGCTTGAGAGTTCACAAGCCCTTAAAGCGCAACCCACAAGCGTGTGCTGCCTGCTGCCCTTCTGGAGACACAGTCAGTCTTGGATCTGCTGAAGAGTTGCCACCTCAATCAGAACTTGAATCACATAAAAGATTCTGTATCTGCCTCAGCTGCTGTCCAGAATCATCCCATCGTGCTACTATTACAACTGTGAGAGCTAGAAGCTGGAAATTTCTCTCTTCCTCCGGTCTTCTGTTTCCATTCTGACCCATTTAGCATAGCTTACAGGAAATTAACTGATGAGAGATCCTGGGTCATGAGATTTCAGACTCTCGGCCCCAGACTCTACTTATCAGAACATAGCGGAATACAAAAGGGCAGTTGTTTGACTTAAATAGGTATGCAATAGGTAAAAATGATCAGTTCAGTTCAGCTCAGTCCAGTCGCTCAGTCGTGTCTGACTCTTTGCGACCACATGAACCACAGCATGCCAGGCCTCCCCGTCCATCACCAACTCCCAGAGTCCACCCAAACCCATGTCCATTGAGTCGGTGATGCCATCCAACCATCTCATCCTCTCTCGTCCCCTTCTCCTCCTGCCTTCAATCTTTCCCAGCATCAGGGTCTTTTCAAATGAGTTAGCTCTTCGCAAGCAGGTGGCCAAAGTATTGGAGTTTCAGCTTCAACATCAGTCCTTCCAGTGAACACCCAGGACTGATCTCCTTTAGGATGGACTGGTTGGATCTCTTTGCAGTCCAAGGGACTCTCAAGAGTCTTCTCCAACACCACAGTTCAAAAACATCAATTCTTCAGTGCTCAGCTTTCTTTATGGTCCAACTCTCACATCCATACATGACCACTGGAAAAACCATAGCTTTGACTAGACGGACCTTTGTTGACAAAGTAATGTCTCTGCTTTTTAATATGTTGTCTAGGTTGGTCATAACTTTCCTTCCAAGGAGTAAGCATCTTTTAATTTCATGGCTGCAATCACCATCTGCAGTGATTTTGGAGCCCAGAAAAATAAAGTCAGCCATTGTTTCCCCATCTATTTGCCATGAGGTGATGGGACTGGATGCCATGACCTTAGTTTACTGAATGTTGAGCTTTAAGCCAACTTTTTCACTCTCCTCTTTCACTTTCATCAAGAGGTTCTTTAGTTTTTCTTCACTTTCTGCCATAAGGGTGGTGTCATCTGCATATCTGAGGTTATTGATATTTCTCCCAGCAATCTTGATCTTTATTCCAGCTTGTGCTTCATCCAGCCCAGCGTTTCTCACGATGCACTCTGCATATAAGTTAAATAAGCAGGGTGACAATATACAGCCTTGAAGCCTTGACATACTCCTTTTCCTATTTGGACGCAGTCTGTTGTTCCATGTCCAGTTCTAACTGTTGCTTCCCGACCTGCATATAGGTTTCTCAAGAGGCAGGTCAGGTGGTCTGGTATTCCCATCTCTTTCAGAATTTTCCACAGTTTATTGTGATCCATACAGTCAAAGGCTTTGGCATAGTAGGTTCAAGCTGGTTTTAGAAAAGGCAGAGGAACCAGAGATCAAATTGCCAGCATCCACTGGATCATCGAAAAAATGATCAGTACAGAAACCAAAATCTGTTGCCTTAGTTACGAAAGCCTGGCAAGAGCAAAGAACAAACTTACTCAACCCTAGATGGATAGGTTAAGGAAAAACAGCAATTTCTCCTGCTTGTCAGATGCTATAGTCTAGCAATGCAACAGTTTCACCAATACAAATCCAGTGAATATTTATTATCTACTATGGGTGAAGCTCAGTTTATCTTGTGATACTTTAATCTTGTGATTTGAGTGAAAAGTATAAATCAGAGTAGATTAAAAATCAGATAAACATTTTTATATTTAATGACTGTAATTCTACCATATTACCCCATCCTCATCATTTTCACAAATAGTGATATTTACTTAGAGACCAGAGGCATCCGTAATGAGCTCCCTTACTACTCCCTTCTCAGGGAGTACACTTGGTACACTTTGTCACTGTCTCTTCCTATTGCAAAGAGGGAATCCACTCCTCCCATCCCTCACTAATCCTCTCTAATAGTAACCATTTTAATGTGTTTCAATCTCTTCCTGTTTCATTTGGAAGTTTATTTCTTCAGTTAATCTTTTTTTTTTCTTTACAAAATATTCAAATTCTTCAGCCTTGATCCCATTTTCCCTTACTATCACTTCCTCCCTTATTCTCTTTCCCTTTACAGCAGAACTCTGAAAAGAGTTGTGTGTGCTTCTTTTTCTCATCCTATTCTCCCTTAAACGCACCCTAACACACACATACACACACTCTCTACTGATAAATCCAGTGGTCAACCCTTTGTCCTCATCTTACCAAAACTAACACATTTGATCTACTCTTTCTTCCTTGAAATGCTTTCTTCCCCTCTAGGATATTTCTTTTTATCTTTCTGGCTTTCCTCTCAGGTATCTTTGCTTGGTCCTTTTCATCTCTGTGTTCTCTAAATGTTAAGAGTGCCAAGGACTTGTATCTGTTCTATGTAGTCTCCTCCTTTGTAATCACATCTAATCTCATGACTGTAAATACCATCTATATGCTGATGGTTCCCAATCTTATATCCCCAGCCTGGACCTATTTTCTTAACTCTACTCATGTGCCCAGCTGCCCACTCTTCATCTCTTATTGGATGAATAACGGGACATGTTAAAGTTAACATGTCCAAAATTGAGCTCCAGGTCCCAGCCCCTACCACCTGGTTCTCACCTCGTCTTTCCCATTTCAACAAATGGCAAGTCCCTTTTGCCAGTACTCAGGCCGTAAAACTTGGAGTCATCCATGATCGTTCTCTCTCTCTTCCTTGCCGTATGTTTGTTACCTAGTTGTGTGTGTGTGAATTACCTCCTTCCTTTATCTATTGGAGTCTTTTCATTAAGCCCCTGGAACTCAGTCTCCATCCTGTCGTGAAAGTATACTTTTCTTTTCGGGACCGGAGTACATAGCTCTAGGAGTTCATCTGCCAACTTGAGGTATTTCACTTTAGGGAAGAGTCATGTGGCTGCCCTTTGACACAGTCTGTTGCTAAAATCATTCCCCAGTTCTCAGCCTTTTCAGAGGTCCTCTGTTCTTTCTTCTGCTTTTCGAAACAGTGTTCAAGTCTCTGCAGTCAGGAGAAGATAATTTTCCACTTTCACTGTTAACATCCTCCCACTCCCCATCAACTCTCAGTGAGGAGCCTGTTTAAGTTTGTACACAGTGACTACTGTTTGCAACTCTTAACAGTACTGATGCTCACTTTGAATGTCTACAAATTGCCTGCATAGCAAATTCTTGTTGAAACTTAGACTGAAAAAGAAAATCTGTTTCTCCCCCAAGGAATTAACTTTTATTAAATCTTTTAAAAATAGAATTAGTGTTTATGTAAGACATGTCTGAAAAAGAACTGGCAATGACTTGGTCATCAATTTATCTTTCCTCTGTGAAACTAACTTTGATTCCTTTCAGGGTTAAGAATGGATTTTAAAGAATAGTTACACTAATAGTTAGATGAAAGTTAACAAAGAATTCAGAATCTTCAGATATAACATAAGTTGAGATTATTTGGTTACAAGTTAAAAGGAAAACCACCTCAGATTGCCTTAAGGAAAAGGACATTTATTGGCTCAAGTAACTTAAAAGTCCAAGGATCGATATAGCTTAAGGTATGACTGAGCCTAGGGCTGGGGTCAGCGAAAGGAGCCTGTGTCTGGTTTTGTTTGTTTGATTTGGGGCCACATTGCACAGCATGTGGGATCTTAGTTCCGGACCAGAGGTTGAACTGGAGCCCCCTGTGTTATAAATGTGGAGTCTTAACCACTGGACTGCAAAGGAAGTCCCCTGTCTGTGTCTGTTTTTGTAAATAAAGCTTTATTGGCACACAGCCATGCCCATTCCTTCTCATATTGTCTAGATCTTTTTATGCTCTGAGTTGAGCAACATAGTGGTGAAGCTGAATAGTTGTGAAAGAGATCTATGACCCACTATGATTTGTGGGTTTTTCCCCCGAACCTCAAGTCCCACAAGAGTGCCCCTATTTCAGATGCTAATCACAAGTCAGATTGCCCCTATTTCAGATGCTTATCACAAGTCAGATTGTTCCCTATGCTTCTGACCAACTGGCTATAAATCAGAGATTCCCAGGACCCCTTCCTTGCTTAATCTGCGAGAGTGGATCACAGAATTCAGAAAACTGGTTAACTTACCGGTTCATTACAAAGGGTATTAAGCGGTCATGAATCAACAACTGGATAAAGAGAGACATAGGACAAGGTGCTGAAACCAGGAGCTTCTGGCCTGTGGAGTTTGGAGCTGGCAAGTGGGTGAGTTCTGGCTCACTAGCCTGCAAGTTCAGAACCCCATCCTTCTTGGTTTTTATGGAGGCTTCATCACATAGGTGTGGTTGATTAAATCACTGGCCATTGGTAATTGATTGAACCTCCAGCCCCTCTCTCCTCTTCAGAGGTCATGAGGTGGGACTGTTAATCCACTAATTGTTCTCCCTGGCAATCTCCCATTCTTTAGGGGACTTCCAAAAGTTACTTTATTGGTATTTCCCTGGTGGTCTGGTGGTTAAGACCCAGCACTCCCAATGCAGGGGGCTCAAGTTTAATCTCTGGTCAGTGAAGTTGATCCCGAATGCTACAACTAAGATTCAGTGCAGCCAAATAAATAGTCAAAAAAATGTCACCGTATTAACATAAACTCAGTTATGGTTGAAAGGGACTTGTTATAAGTAACAAGATCCCCATTTCACCTTCATGGCTCTGATATGATTTCGAATAATATAACACAAGATGCTCCCATTGCTCTCACCGCTTAGAAAATTCCAGGGGTTTGGAGAACTGTGAGCCAGGAACCATGGACAAAGTCCAAAATACATATTTATTATAAATCACATTTTCACACCCACAAACCCTGA
Source organism: Bos grunniens (assembly GCF_055505025.1). Taxonomy (NCBI): domain Eukaryota; kingdom Metazoa; phylum Chordata; class Mammalia; order Artiodactyla; family Bovidae; genus Bos; species Bos grunniens. Next base: position 15,755,318 of record NC_141166.1, read on the forward strand.
AATATTTCCCATCTGGCCCTTTACAGAAATGAATGACCAGCCTCTGGTCTAGAGAAAAATGATGTCAGTTAGATCTGGTCTGTTTCTCTGCTCTGCTTTCCCCAGTGTTGATCCCTTCTCATGTAGGTTCTCTTATGGTGGCAGAAAATCTGCATAGCTCCAGGCTCACATCCTCATAAGATTGGTCTTCTTTCCTAGTTGTCCAATAAAAAGTGCTGAGACTTGCTTTGATTGAACCTCCTTTTGTGGCCTTGTTTGATATGTCCATCCCCAAACCAATAACTGGCCATGGGAATGCAGTACTCTGATTTGCCAGGTTAAGGTCAGAAGTTGCCCTCTGGAGTGATGAGTCGAGTAAGTATCTTCCAGACCCATAAGAACTGAAGGGTTGATCTTCTTAAGAAAAGTTGAGGAGCTATTTCCAGAAGAAGGTATTGTAGGGGGAGTAGTAGGAATAGCATAATGAGTAAACAGAAGGGAAATTACATAACAGGCCAGTAACCAAAAGTGCCCTTTGATACAGTTAGAATAGCAACTTTTAAATAGCTACAGCTTCTTCTGTTAATACGGAAACAAATACTTTCCCTTTTCACCAATTCATTTTTTTTTTAAATATTTATTTATTTGGCTGTGCCGGGTCTTAGTTGTGGCACACGAGATCTTCAGTCTCGGTTGCCACAGGCAGAATGTTTAGTTGCAGCATGCAAACTCTTAGTTGCAACATGTGAGATCTAGTTCCCTGACCAAGGATCGAACTCGGGACCCCTGCACTGGGAGCATAGAGTCAACCATTGGACCACTAGGGAAGTCCCTCACCAATTCATTTTAAATCAAGATTTAGGTCAACTAAGTGAAATTACTGTTTTTATTTATTACAGTTTGATATTGGCAATTTCATGCAGTTTATATTAGCTTCCTAGGGTGGGCTACAACAAAGCACCACAAAGTGGGTGGATTAAAACAACTGAAATTTATTCTGTCAGTCTGGAGATTGGAAGTCAGAAACCAAAGTGTCAGCAGGGCCACACTCCCTCCAAAGGCTCCAGGGAGAATCCTTCCAGCTTCTGGTGGTTGCAGGTATTCCTTGACTTGTAGTTCAGTAACTCCAGTCTCTACCTCTTCACGAGGCTTTCTTCCTTGTGTGTATTTATGCATCCTCTCTTCTTGGTGTAAGGACACCAGCCATTGGACTCAGGGCCCAACCTAATCCAGTACGGGCTTCCCAGGCAGTGCTAGTGGTAAAGAACCCGACTGCCAATCCAGGAGACATAAGAGACACGGGTTTGATCCCTGGGTCAGGAAGATCCTCTGGAGGAAGGCATGGCAACCCACTCCATTATTCTTGCCTGGAGAATCCCATGGACAGAGGAGCCTGGAGAGCTACAGTCCATGGGGTCACAAAGAGTCGGACATGACTGAAGTGACTTAGAACACATGCTCTAATCCAGTATGAGTTCATCCTAGTTATATCTGCAGAGACCTTCTTTCCAATAAGGTTACATCCTGAGGTTCCAGGTAGACATGGATTTTGAAGGGACAGTATTCAACCCAGAGAATTGTGTTCCTCCTAAAAAGATATACTGAAGTCCGAACCTACAGTACCCTCTTTGAAAATAGGGTTGTTACAGGTGTAATTAATTAAGATGAGGTCATACTGGAGTATGGCTCTTTCATTCAAAATGACTAGGGTCCTTATAAGGAGACATTGTGACTATACAGGAGAGATCTCCCTGTGGAGACACAGAGACACACAGGGAGAAGATAGCCCTGTGAAGATGGAGAAAAGGTTGAGGTTCTGCAGCCACAAGCTGGGGAACACTTGGGGCCACCAGAAGACAGGGAAAAGCAAAGGATTCCTCTCTTAAAGATTTCAGAGGGAGCCTGGCCCTGCTGGTTTGATTTCAGATCTCTAGACTCCAGACTGTGAGACAGTATGTTTCTGTTGTTTTAAGTCACCCAGTTGATGGTATTTTGTTACAGCAGCCCTAGGGAAACCAATAGCCAGATAAAGAGAAAAAAGCGTATAAATACAGAATAAGCATTCAATATAATTTAGCACTCATTTATGATACCAATTTTTAATTAATTTATTTGTTTGTTTACTTTTGGCTGTGCTGGGTCTTTGTTGCTGCTCGGGCTTTTCTGTGGTTGTGATGAGCGGGGGCTTCTCTCCACTGGTAGTGTACGGGCTTCTCACTGTGCTGGCTTCTCTTGTTGTGGAACATGGGATCTGGACTGACGGGCTTCAGGAGTTGCTGCACATGGGCTCAGTCGTTGCAATTCCTTGGCTCCCGAACACAGGCTCAATAGTTGTGCCCAGGCTTAGTTGCTCTATGGCACGTGGAATCCTCCCGGATCAAGGATAAAACCCCTGTCTCCTGAATTGGCAGGTGGATTCTTTTACCACTGAACCACCAGAGAAGACCCTAAACATTCTTAATGGTAAGATTTTAGCAGCATTTCCACTCAGCCCATGAAGCCTACTAGCCCATTCACTATAGCAATAAAACCTATAAGCAACACAAATAAATCTAACAAAAAACATTCAAGATCATAAAGAAAATAAGGAAACATTACTGAAGCATATGAAAGAAGACCTAAACGTGTGGTGAATTATACCATATTCATGGATAATAAGACAATATTAGAGGTATTTCCCTGGTGGCCCAGTGATTGACTCCATGCTTCCATGGCAGGGGGCATAGGTTCAGTCTCTAGTTGGGGAAGTTCCACATGCTATGAAGTGTGGCCAAGAAAAAAAAAAGAAAGAATATTTTTAAAGAAAAAGACTCAGTATTGTAAAGATGTATGGTCTCACATAAATTAATCTCTAAATTCAATTCCAGAAATAATCCCTATAGGATATTTTAAAAGTGAAATATGATAAGCTTATCATAATTTTTATATAGAAGAACAAGAGACAATCATGTTTTTTAATGTTATTTGAAGGAGACTTAATGAGGGAGAGTTTTAGTTTTAGTTTTCTAAATTTAGTTTAAATTTGGAGTTTAAATTTAAACTCAGTTTAGAGTTTTAGTAATTAAAGCTGTGCAGTATTGGGGGAGAGAAATAGATGAATTGAACCAAAAAAGGAGCTTAGAAATAGACCCATGAATTTATAGAAACTAGATGTATAACAGAAGTAGCATTACAAATTAGCAGGGAAAGGATTTTCTGTTCAATAAATAGTGCCAGAAAGATTGGTATCTTTATGAAATATATTAGAATACCATATGCAAAATCAATAGTCGGTTAAAACCCTAAAAATGAGAAACAGAACTTTGTTAATTAAAAAAAGAAACTCTATGTCCTTGAGATAGGGATTTCTTAAACAAGATAGAGAAAGCACGTTAACAGACTGATACATTTGACCATATTAACACTAAAAGCTGCTGTTTAATGAAAACTCTACCATTAAGGGAGTTAAAAAGACAGACCACAGATGGGAGAAGATATCTGCAAGACTTATAACTGATAAAGGATTAGTTTGTTGGATATATAAAGGATACCTATAAATCAATAAAAAAAGATAACCCAGTTTAAAAAATAAGAAAGGATATTGTGTAGACAGCATTATTGGCCCCAGTTCATCACCCCCTACCAACATTCACACCCTTTGCTGTATGACTTTGCAGTTCTTCCCACTAACAGACCAGAAGATATTTCTTCTCCTCTGTACTTTAGATTTGGCCATGTGATTTGCTTTAGTCTGTTAGGACGTAGTACATGTAACACAGTGGCAGCTACAAGCCTCAGCCTTAAGAGACCTCATGTAGTTCCCTTGGGTTTATGTCCTTTAGCCACTGTCGTGAGAAGAAATTGTCCAGGCTGGCCTCCTAGTCCTGGGAGGAAGATGTAAGACCATGTAGTAACAGCCACTTCAGACAAGCTGCCCCATCTAACCCACAAGTGCATGAGCTAAATAAATACTCAATTATTGTATAACACTGTTTTGGTGGTTAGCTGTTATGCAGTTGTACTTAGCAACATTGTAATGAACAAGGAAATTCACTTAATCAAGGTCAACAAACATTAAAAGTTGTTCAGCCCATTCAAATAAAAACAATAGCATACCATGGTATGCCCATAAGATTGGCAGAACTTAAAAAGTCTGATGATATTAAGTGTTGGCAAAAACTGAGAAGTAGAAATTGATATATACCATTAGTGAAAGTGCGCACCTAAAGACTAGGTGACGTGATTCTAGTCGTTGAGTTGCAAGTTCCCTGGAAGTGGCATCTGGAAAACCCTTCCCCCCGCCCCCAATAAAAAAGATAAAAATTGCCTGGTAACTGCCTTTTGTCTTTTCATCTTCTTCCTGCCAGGAATGTGGATGTGAAGCTGCAAATGGGGCACTCATCTTGCAGCATGAGGTGTTTTAATTTCATTACTTACATTTTTCACATGTTCATTTGATTCCTCTTCAAACCTGCCTTTTCTTTTTTCCCCCCATTCTTGTGGATAATAATAATAAAGTAAAAGGAAAATAGCTAGAGTAGTACTTCACCAAGAACTACATTTGTGAAGTACTTACTACATGCCAAACACTGTTTCAAGTGCTGTAGATATTGGGTTGGCCAAAAGGTTCGTTCGGATTTTTGCAGCCAGTGTTGCGGGAAAACCTGAAAGAATTTTTGGCTAACCCAGTCCATCAACTCCTTCAATCCTCACAGTAATCCTATGAAATAAATGCTATTTTTGCTTCTGTTTTACAGATAAGGAAACAGCGATACAAAGGTTAAATATTAATACATTGCCCAGGTTCACATAGCTATTAAGTGAAAGAGCTAGAATTTCAGTCAAGCTACCTGGTTCTAGTGTCTGTGTTCACAACTATATGCTAGTGTACGTCACGTTTTATCTTTGATCATTTTAAACATGCTTATTTAATAGCCTATTAGATTTTTATTCTGTTTTACTCAAATTTGGGGGGGGTTCTAATTCCCTGCTTGTCATGCCTGCTAATTCTTCTTTATAACGAACAATTTCCTTACATCTTTTAATATTTTGACTCTTTCATTCAACAGCATTGATTAAGCACCTGTTGTGTGCTCAAGTGCTGCACAGGGACCTGGGAATATGAGTAAACAAAACAGGCAAACCCTCTACTCTCGAGGACCTTAAGTTCTAGGAGAAAACAGAGAGTAATCAAATAAGAGGATAAAGAATAGGGGGAGGTGCATAGAATGATAAAGCCTCTCTGATAAGGTGACATTTGAGCAGAGATCAGAAAATGTGAGAATGGGAGCTATGTGTGTATCTGGGGGAAGAATTTCCAAGCAGAGGGAATAGTACCACAAGGCTTCATGGCAGGAACTTGCCTTAAATGTTTGGGAATGAGCTTTGGAGCTGGAATGCCGTGTGTGAGGGCTAGAACAGAGGAGATGCGGGCAGAGGGGTACTTCGAGGGACAGGGCGCAGGTGGGATAGGGCCTCGCAGGTCAAGAGAGGCACTTTGGGGTTGAATGGGGAACTTTGGAGGGTTTCATGCAGAGAAGTGACTTGATTTCATGTTGTAGAAAGGTTGCTCTGGCTGCTGTATTCAGATTAGACACTCCACACGTTCATTCTAGGAGAGAAAAGTGTTGTGTAAGATATGAAGTGCCATTTTAAAAATTGCATCTTAAATATAATTGTTATTTGGGTTGGTTTGTTTGTTTTGAACTTTTTCTTTTGTATTGGGGTATAGAGGATTAACAGTGTTGTGATGGTTTTAGGTGAACAGTGAAGGGATTCAGCCATACCTGTATCCGTGCTTGTGTGCAGGCTCAGTCGCTCAGTCGTGTCCAACTGTTTGCGACCTGATGGACTGTAGCCCGCCAGGCTCCATGGAATTTTCCAGGCAAGAATACTGGAGTGGGTTGCCATTTCCTACTCCAGGTGATCTTCCCAACCCAGCGATCTTCCCAACCCAGTCTCTTGTGTCTCCTGCATTGGCAGCCGGATTCTTTACCACTTCACAACCTGGGAACCCTCCATGCTGTGCCATGATAAGTCGCTTCAGACTGTGTGACCCTAGGACTGTAGCCTGAAAGGCTCCTCTGTCCATGGGATTTGGGATTCTCCAGGCACGAATACTGGAGCACTTTTCATGTCCTCCTCCAGGGGATCTTCCCAGCCCAGGGATTGAACCTGCATCTCCTAAGTCTCCTGTGTTGGCAGGCAGGTTCTTTACCTCCGGGTTCTTTACCTCCATACATGTATCCATTCTCCCCAAAACCCCCTCCCATCCAGGATGTCACATAACATTGAGTAGAGTTCCATGGGCTATACATTATTAGATCCTGTTGGTTATCCATTTTAAATATAGCAGTGTGTACATGTCCTTCCCAAACTCCCTAACTATCCTTTCCCCCCAGCAACCATAATTTCCTTCTATAAGTCTGTGAGTCTCTTTTCTGTTTTGTAAGTTCGTTTGTATCATTTCTTTCTAGATCCCACATATAAGGGATATCATACTGTATTTCTCTTTGTCTGACTGACTTCACTCAGTATGACACCCACTAGGTCCATCCGTGTTGCTGCAAATGGCATTATTTCTTGTTTTTAATAAAAAGAAGGCTGAGTAGTATTCCACTGTATATTTGTACATATCTTCTTTATCCATTCCTCTGTCCATGGACATTTAGGTTGCTTCTATGTCTTGGCTATTGTAAACAGTGCTGCAATGAACATAGATGTGCATGTATCCTTTTGGATCATGTTTATCTGCGGATATATGCCCAGGAGTTGGATTGCAGGGTCATTTGGTAGCTCTATTTTTAGTGTTTTTAGGAACCTCCATACTGTTCTCCATAGTGGCTGTACCAATTTACATTCCCACCAACAGTGTAGAAGGGTTCCCTTCTTTCCACAACCTCTCCAGCACTTAGTTTATGAATTTTTTTATGATAGCCATTCTGAGTGGCTTAAAGAGATGTCTTGTAGTTTCTATTTCTTTAGTAATTAGTGATGTTGAACATCTTTTCATGTGCCTATTGGCTATCTGTTTGTCTTCTTTAGCTCAGCTAGTAAAGAATTTGCCTGCAGTGCAAAAGTCCAGTTCAATTCCTGGGTCGGGAAGATCTGCTGGAGAAGGGATAGGTTACCCACTCCAGTATTCTTGGGCTTCCCTTGTGCTTAGCTGGTAAAGAATCCTCCTGCAATGCAGGAGACCTGGGTTCAATCCCCGGGTTGGGAAGATTCCCTGGAGAAGGGAACAGCTACCCACTCCATTATTCTGGCCTGGAGAATTCCATGGACTGTATAGTCCATGGCATCGCGAAGAGTTGGACACAACTGAGTGACTTTCACTTTCAGGTCTTCTTTGGAGAAGAGATTATTTAGGTCTTTTACCCATTTTTTTAAGTGGGCTGTTTGTTTTGATGCTGTTAAGTGTCATAAACTGTATGTAAATTTTGGAGACTAATCCCATATCAGTCACATCACTTGCAAATATTAATATTTTCTCCCAATTCATCTGTTGTCTTTTCATTTTGTTTATTGTTTCCTTTGCTATGCAAAAGGTTTTGAGTTTAAGTAGGTCCCACTTGTTTATTTTTGTTTTTATTTCCATTATTCTGGAAGACAGATCAAAAAAGATATTGCTGTGATTTATGTCAAAGAGTGTTCTGCCTATGATTTCCTCTAGAAATTTTATATTAAAAGTGTCCAGTCTCACATTTAGGTCTTTAATCCATGGTTATTTTTTAACATGATAATTATGGCGTAAGCATAATTTGAGTTATTATGCAGCCTGGAGAAAATGTGCACTTTGTGAAGGATGATTCCATGACATCGAGGTTAACTATAAGGAGGACAAGAAGAAAGTGACTTCTTGAAGACAACACTCAACAAGAAAACCTTGAAGATGCTGGCACCCCAGGTCTTTTCAATGTCCAAATGAAGCTGCATGGTCAACAAATGCCTAAAATGGTATTTATGGCACCAGAATTTATATCAGGTTTTCCTTACCTAGCTTAGGAAAACTTCTTGTGCAAAGATGTCCCATGGTTTTTTAAGGATATCTTCATTTTTAAGATTTGGGGATTCTGATTCTTTAAGTAGTTCCTGTTACTAACAAATGACCAATATTTGTTAAATATTTCTTTGTATGTACCAAAAAGTATTTAAAATTCTGCCAATTTCACTTCAAATCAGTTACTTCTACCTATTACTCAGTCCTAACTTGACTACTTATTTATTCATTATTTCAACCAACGCATCTTGACCACCTACCACATGCAGTTTGGAGGCTGTTGATAATAGGTGACGGACTGAAGCAGTATCTGCAGTAGTGGACAGAAGTGGTAGGATTTTGGATTTATTTTGAAGGTAAAGCTGACAACACAGAATCAAAGATGACTCTTAATGCTTTGGGTCTAAATAAGTGGGATGAAGTTACCATTTCCTGGGATGGATAAGACCGTAGAAAAGGCAGGTTTAAGATGAGGATGAATGAAGAGTATGGTTTGGGATATGTTGAGCTCAGGATGCCTATTAAATATCTAAGTGGTGATGCACATAAATATAAGTCTGGAGCTCAGGGAAGAGGTCGGGGCTAGATGTGTAAATCTGTGAGTTATAAGCTCAAAGATGGTATTTAAAACCATGAGCCTGGATGAGATCACGTAGGGAATGATATAAGTAGAGGAAAGGTCTGAGCCTGAGGCCAAGGACATTCCAGCTATAGAGAAGAAAAAATTTTCCTTGACCTTCTTCCTCGCCTGTGTCTGAAAATTAAAGTGACACATTAAAAAAAATTTTTTTTTTAAATAAAATAAAGTGACACATTAGCAGGAGAAATGTATATGAATTTACTCAAAGTTAGTTTTACATGACACAGTAGGCTTCAGAAGGAAATGAAGACCCAAAGAGACAGATCTGTGTGTTTTTTGCTAGGCTTGATGAAGAGTGGACAGTCGTGGGAAAGAATGTGGTAGATAAGGAGTAAGAGGTAAACTCAGTGAACTGGGGACGCTCAGTACAGCCTGTTTGTTCAGATTCTTCTCAGCATCCCTTCATTGCTTGAGATAAGGAGGCTCCTTTCCTCTGTGTCTAGGGAGGACACCTCTCACCTGGGTTTTGTGATCTGATGCAGCAGAGAAGGGAGGGGGTGTCAGAGTGACCTTCCTGCTTCTGCCTATTTACTCAGACTCCTTTGGTTAATAATATTCACTATCAAGTTGCCATATTTGGGGATAGCATGTCCTGAATCTCATAGCACTTAGAGATTAGACAGGAAGAATCAGGAGAGGAGACTGAGGAGTGGGCAATTGAAGAACCATGAAGGAGTGGTATCCTGGCAGCCAAGTAAGTGAAACAAGGGTTTCAGGTTGAAAAGAATGATCCACTGTGTCAGTGAAATGAGGACAAAGAAGTGAGCATTGGATTTGACAACATGGAAGTTACTAATGATGATCTTTCTGAAAACTGGGTTTTGATGGATGGGCATGAAAACTTGATGAGGATAGAAGTGAAGCTAGCAAATGAAAAAAGCCAAGACAAAAACTCTTTCAATGAATTTTGTGTAAGGCAAGTAGAGAAATGGAGTAGAAATCTACTTAGAGTAGAAATCTATTTCTGGCTAGAAATAGATGTGAAATCAATGGGAGTTTATTATGTTTCTGTTATTTTTTTTATTTGGCTATACTGGGTCTTCAGTGCTTTACGTAAACTTTCTGTAGTAGCAACTAGTAGAGTCTACTCTGAGCCATGCACAGGCTTCTCACTGTGGTGGCCTCTCATTGCGGAGCTCTAGAGCGAGGTGGCTCAGGAGTTGTGGTGCACGGGCTCAGTTGCTCCGAGGCATGTGGAATCTTCCTGGACCTGGGATCAAACCTGTGTCCCCTGCATTGGCAGGCGGATTCTTAACCACTGAACCATCAAGGGGAGTTTTTAAGGTAGGAGATATTAGGCATCATGGTGGTACAATATTGGAAATGAGCCAGCCACTATGTAGTGAAGAGAATGACTTTGAGTTCAGTTTAAGCAGAGCTTATTTTCCACCTGGTTCAGTATCCTTGCCTGGGGAATTCCATGGACAGAGGAACCTGGCAGGCTACAGTCCATGGGGTCCCAAAGTCAGACATGACTGAGTGACTAACACTTTCACTTTTTTCGGGTTCTGAGAGCTTCCCTCCTAAGCAGTTTGGCATTTACTTCTGCAAGGTGTCCCCACGGACACCACCAGCCCAAGACTCATTCCCATATAAATTTTTCAGCTTAAGTTTTCCACACACAAGGAAAATAAATCTGGACTCCAGAACTTCACAAAGCACAACCTTGGATTTGATATCTCACCTAGGGACTTTTTTTCCCTCAACCGAGGCCCTGCAAAGACAAACTTTCTTTGCCTTTTCTCTGGACTTAGGGGCAAAGTTTACTATTCCATTTTCAATAAGGTTGAACCCTTAGGGGGTTCCAATTTCTGTTACTGATGAAAACCAGAGCCCATGTTGCTGCCCCAGCAACTCAGCTGTACCTTTAAAGTTTTGACTGAATTTTAGCCAGCATCTCTAGAGATTTGTGACCAGAAGTTTCAGTACTTTCTAGAGCACCATTTTGCTGGAGTCAGAAATCATCTCCCTTCATTCTTCACCTGGTTAATTCCTAATTGCCTTTGAGGTCTCAACTTAAATGTGACTTCTCAGAGAGGTATTCCCTAACACACTCCATCCCAATCTAAACTAGTTTATACTTTTATACCAAGAGCACCCTCCTTCTGTCTTGCTGCTGCTGCTGCTAAGTCACTTCAGTTGTGTCCGACTCTGTGGGACCCCAGAGATGGCAGCTCACCAGGCTCCCCCGTCCCTGGGATTCTCCAGGCAAGAACACTGGAGTGGGTTGCCATTTCCTTCTCCAACACATGAAAGTGAAAAGTGAAAGTGAAGTCGCTCAGTGGTGTCTGACTCGTAGCGACCCCATGGACTGCAGCCCACGAGGCTCCTCCGTCCGTGGGATTTTCCAGGCAAGAGTACTGGAGTGGGGTGCCATTGCCTTCTCTGCCTTCTGTCTTAGCACTTGTCATTTATAACTCCACATGAATGTTTGTTTAATGCTGATACTCCCTTTAGGTTAAAAACTACATAGAAGCAAGAAAGAAGCCTATTTAGTTTACCATATAGCAGAAGGCCTGATGCTCAAGCCAGGTTCTGTGACTGAACAAATAATTGTCTAAAAATCAAACAACTAAGAGTAGAATGAACTACCCCTCCCTGGTGGCTCAGCTGGTAAAGAATCTGCCTGCAATGAGGGAGACCTGGGTTCAATCCCTGGGTTGGGAAGATTCCCCTAGAGAAGAGAATGGCTATCCACTCCAGTATTCTGGCCTGAAGAATTCCATGGACTGTATAGTCCATGGGATCGCAAAGAGTCAGAGGACTTTCCGGGTGGCTCAGTGGTAAAGAATCTGCTTGCTAATGCAAGAGACGCAGGAGATGCCAGTTCCATCCCTGGGTCAGGAAGATCCCCTGGAGAAGGAAATGGCAACCCGCTCCAGTATTCTTGCCTGGAAAATCCCATGGACATAGGAACCTGGCGGGCTTCAGTCCATGGAGTCTCAAAGAGTCAGACACGATTGAGCACTCACGCACAAGAGTAGAGTAGGGACTTCGCTGCCTGTCCAGTGGTTAAGACTCTACACTTCCACTGCCAGGGGCATGGCTTCGATCCCTGCTCAGGGAACTAAGTTTCTACATAAAGGAGTATTACATGGTATCCTAAAACCTATTATCTTCTGTGTCTGGGAGATGATATTCTCTAAGGAGAAAGTGTTTTTAATGGAAAGAGGACAGAGGTTTCTGTCATTTTACTTGGCTCATCTTAGAGAAGCAGTGTTACTCCAGTGTTGGTAACCACTGTGTCTTTTCCTCTCTAGAATGGAGATCTCCTCTCATCAGTCTCACCTCCTGCAGCAACTGAATGAGCAGCGCAGGCAGGATGTATTTTGTGACTGCAGTATTCTGGTTGAAGGGAAGGTCTTCAAAGCCCATCGAAATGTCTTATTTGCTAGTAGCGGCTACTTTAAAATGCTTCTTTCTCAGAACTCCAAGGAGACAAGTCAGCCAACCACAGCGACATTTCAGGCCTTCTCTCCTGACACTTTTACAGTTATCCTGGACTTTGTCTATTCCGGCAAGCTCTCTCTCACGGGTCAGAATGTCATAGAAGTGATGTCAGCTGCTAGCTTCCTTCAGATGACTGATGTCATCAGTGTATGTAAGACCTTTATTAAATCTTCGTTAGACATTAGTGAGAAAGAAAAGGATCGCTATTTCAGCCTCTCTGATAAAGATGCCAATTCTAATGGAATAGAACGCTCCTCTTTTTATAGCAGTGGCTGGCAAGATGAAAGCAGTTCTCCTCGTTCTCACCTAAGCCCAGATCAAGGAACAGGTATAATAAGTGGGAAATCTTGGAGTAAGTATAATTACCATCCAGCCTCCCAAAGGAATACTCAACAGCCTCTGACCAAGCATGAACAAAGGAAAGATTCCATTAAAAAGGCCAAACATTTGAGGTTGTCACAGCCTTCTGAAATGACTCATTATAAGTCAAGCAAGCGAGAAGCACGGACATCTGATTCTTCCAGCCACGCTTCCCAGTCTGAAGAACAGGCACAGATGAATGCGGAAATGGACTCTACTCCTGTTAGCTATCAGTATGGTCAAGGATCTGATGTCACGTCAAGAAGTTTTCCAGGTACCCAAATAGAGAATTAGTCCTCTCAATCAGGTTCCAAGACTCCAATGTAAATCAATCCTGTCTCAACATGCCCTTGGTTTTAGGGCAGTTGAACCAAGTATGTTTTTTTTTTTTTCTTTTTAAAAGGTCATACTTCTCTAATGAAGAGAAGTACTTCTTCTATACATAAAAGGTAAATTTTTTAAATTAAAATATGGGGTAAATTTAGTAAGTCAAAACAATAGAGTTCTGATGGTCAGAAACCCATGATTTTCCAGACCTGCTTCTCTGTAGATGATTAGATTACTGTTAGATGTTTAAAGCTCTTTTGTAAATGGCTCAATCCTTAAGAAACGTATTTTTAATTTATTTTTTAAATGGCTCAGTCCTTAAGAAACATATTTTCAATTTATTTTTAAAAGTTTTATATTGGAGTACAGGTGATTAACATAACAATGTTGTGTTAGTCTCAGATGTACAGCAAAGTGATTCAGTTATACATCACACTTTCACTTTAGTTTATTTTTTTTCTGAGTATTCACTCGGAGGAGAATTTTTATATAGAAAAATTAAATAGAGCAATCATGCATATTGGCAAAGGTTCACAGCCCTAATACCTAAAAGAAATTAAATCTGATTTTATTAAGATATAAATGCATAATTTTAAAAAATATAACATTGGTACTGTAACTCTGTGTGCAACACCATGAGATATCTCATTTCTATGATAGTAAAATGCAGAGAGATTATGTAGGCTGACAGTGTCAAAGTAGAGAACGAGGATTAGAAATGCATATCATCTAGTCCCCCCAATTAATCGTTAGCAGATTTGCTTAGTAGTTTGAAAATGAAAGTGAAAGTTCCTCAGTCGTGTCCCAGTCTTTGCGATCCTACGGACTATACAGTCCATGGAATTCTCCAGGCCAGAATACTGGAGTGGGTAGCCTTTTCCTTCTCCAGGGGGTCTTCCCAAGACCCTGGAATTGAACCGGGGTCTACTGCATTGCAGGCAGATTCTTTACCAAATGAGCTATTAGGGAAGCCATGCTTACTAGTTTATATGTGAATTTAAAGGAAATTGTGATAAAATTGAACTGCAGAGCATAAGATTTAGACTGTATATTTAAATTTTTTAATTTTAGGAAAGTTCCAAATATATATATATGTACAGAGAATAGTGTAATTAACCCCATGCACCCATTATTACCCAGTCCCATTCATGACCAGTCTTGTACCTCTGCTCCTGACTCTTCCCCCTTTTTATTTTAATAATCTTTTATTGTACATAGGATATTCAGAATACAAACAATTTTTATGTACGTTATTTTAAAACAGCATCCACTGTATGTCTGCTCTGCTCTGTTCAGTCATGTCCAACTCTTTGTGACCCTTTGGACCCACCAAGCTCCTCTGTCCATGGGATTTTTCAGGCAAGAATACTGGAGTTGGTTGCCATTTCCTTCTCCAAGTCTTCCCCTTTTTAAGTAAATCTCAAACATCATATGTCTTCATCTGTAAATATTTCAGAATGTGTCCCTAAAATATAAACTTAAAAAAACTACAATACCATTATTATCATATATAAATAAAATTAACAAGTCCTTAATATCACTAAAAGCCAGTCAATATTCACATTTCCCTGGTTGTGATATAAATTTTAGGAAATAATCTTGTTGTAGATAACATATTTAAAGATAATATCCACCCCTATTGACTTTTACTAACCACATTTTCCTGTAGGATGCTAACATGAAAATACTTAAGATTGTATCATATTGCAAAACTTACTGAAAATCCTGAGGAGCTCTACCACTGACCAAGGCAGACAGAAATAACAGAGCAAATATGGGAAATCTTTGTTGTATTTTAAAACAGCAAAAAAGTTATCCTTTCTTGGGCTTTGCCCTTTTATAATTCTAGGTTATTTAAATCTGACTTCAATACGTTGGGGGACCTCCCTGGTGGTCCAGGTGTTCAGACCCTGCAGTTCCAGTGCAAAGAGCACGAGTCCAATCCCTGGCGGTGGAGCTAAGATCCCACGTGCCACATAGCATAGCCAAAAAAGTAGCAGTAAGAATAAGAAAATAATTTTTTAAAATAAATAATGACAGCTGAATTTAACTATTACTAAATTGATGATATTTGCCTCCAACTACAAGTCACATTTTGAATCCATATGAGTTTTAAAACTAAAGGTTAAAATATCCTTGAAACTTTTTCACCTTTGAAAGAAAAGCAGTACAACGGTATGAAAAGTAAGAGCAGGGGGGATAAATATGTGTAAATAAGTTACTTAAAAACATAAACAGTGAACACTTTAACTTTTGGAGTGTGTCTACAATTTTAAGATCGTAAAGAATCCACCTGCCAATGCAGGAGACATGGGTTCGACTGCTGGGGAGGGAAAAATCCCCTGGAGAAGAAAATGGCAACCCCACTCCAGTATTCTTGCCTGGAAAATCTTACGGACAGAGAAGCCTGGTGGGCTACAGTCCATGGGGTTGTAAAGAGTCGGACACAATTGAACGATTAAACACGCAGCTACCACTTTATTTTTCAGATCTAGCGACTCTAAGACATTAAATAAAAAGATAAGTGGGACAGTGTAAATTACCCAGACTTTGTAAATAAATCAGATCCTGAAGTTATAGCTCTGTACTTAGGATAACATCAACAATCCAGTCTTTGTAAAATGTCTTCCTTCTCCTTTTTGCCTACCTTTCTGAGATTGGACTCGCCAGCCCCTTTTGGATTCTTGATGTTATTAGAATTGCGATGACGAACTTTCTGGTGACTTAAACTGTCTCCTGACAGATGACCTGCCCAGGATGAGGTTCAAGTGCCCGTACTGCACACACGTGGTGAAGCGGAAGGCAGACCTCAAGCGCCACCTTCGTTGTCACACTGGAGAAAGACCCTACCCCTGTCAAGCTTGCGGGAAAAGATTTAGTCGGCTCGACCATCTAAGTAGCCATTTTCGAACAGTATGTATATGGTTTTTCATTGTTTCACTTTTAGGAAATACATGCATTTATCTGCCTTAGGATAATTTAGTTTAGTAGGAAAATCTTCTCATATAACTCTACAGTATCTTTTTAAATTTCTAATTTAATGTTTTTACTTTGCACATGATGCATTGTCTTATTTGTCGATTTTATTTTCTGGCTGCTCGAGATCTTTGTTGCTGCGTGAAGGCTCTCTCCAGTTGCGGCGATCAGGGGCTCCTCTCTAGCTGTGGTGTGCTGGCTGCTTACTGTTGTGGCTTCTCTTGTGGAACACGGGCTCTAGAGGACAGGCTTCAGTAGTTGTGGCTCACAGGCTTAGCTGCCCCCCAACGTGTGGGATCTTCTCGGACCAGGGATTGAAGCCCGTCACCTTTATTGCCAGGGGTGTTCTTAACCACTGGACCACCAGGGAAGTCCCTATATATTTTTAAAAACAGATTTTTTTAGTCTCCTTTGAAACCTTGAAGTAAGGGATGTTCTTTTTTTTAAAGCTGTTATTTATTTTCGGCTGCGCTGAATCTTCGTCGCTGCGAGCAGCCTTTGTCTGGGTGTGAGAGGGGCTACTTCTGTTACGGTGTGTGCGCCTCTCCTTGCGTGGCTTCTCTTGTTGCGGAGCAGGGGCTCTAGAGCACAGATTGGGTAGTTGTGCACAGGCCCAGTCACCCCGTGGCATGTGGAATCTTCCTGGACTAGGGACTGAGCCTGTGCCCTCTGCATTGGTAGGCAGACTCTGGACACTGGACCGCCAGCAAAGTCCAAGTGACATTCTTTTGAATATCCATCTCAATTCACTTAAAATCTAACGTGTTTTTATATCCCAGTCATTTCAGAGCCGAAGACAATGTAAGCTACACAAATGTCTAGGTCAGAATCACCACTACAGATACTCGGCACCCACTAGTGATTTTTGAATCCTTGTCTGGTAGCTGTCAGTCTGGTTCCACTGTCCGATGTCTCCACACTACACCCTCTCCGTCACGCCTCTCCAGTTTCTCTAGTCTCCTCAAGGAAGGGGATAAGAAGGGTTAGAGAGCGACTCTCAGTCAGGGAGTGGGCTGTCAACAGTCAGAAAGATCTCAGGGAATTTTCTGTTCAGTGTTCTGGTGGTTTAATAAGGTAGTGACATAGGATTTATTTCGCTGTTCATCTTGCAGCAAGAATTTTTTTCAAAATCTGTGAAGTATTACTCATACTTTTATTCCATTTATACAAACTCCTTTTAATTTTGAAGGGCATTGGGTCACTTGGTGCGTTACTTTATAGTTATTTATTCAACAAATATATATTGAGCATACTCTGAGCCAGACCCTTTTCTACACACTAGGTATACAGCAGTGAGCAAAACAAACTCTCTGCCTTCCTTAATTTCTAAAGCTAAATTTTTAAAAATTAAAAGAACCTTTTATTACAGAAGCAATAAATATGCATTATAAAAAGTAAGAAAATAAATAGAAGTAAGAATAAGAAAATTAAAATATCCTATTTACCACCTAGATCGTACCATTCTTAGCACTTTATCATGAGGCTTCCCTGGTGGTTCAGTGCCTGAGACACGGGTTTGATCCCTGGCCTGGGAAGATTACTGAGCCAGTTGTTTTACAAAATATCCTGCATCTGGGTTTCTCTGCTTGCTTCTACGTGGTGTCATTTAGCTTGTCTTTCTATCCCCCCTGCATTTTCCAAAAACTAGAAGTTTAGTCTAAAGGCTTGATGGATTCAAGTTGAATACTTTCATCAAGGAAAAAATTGTGTATTTCTTACTGTATCACCTGAGGAGGGGCTTCCCTGGTAGCGCACCTGGCAAAGAATCCACTTGCAATGCAGGAGACCCTGTTTTGATCCCTGGATTGGGAAGATCCCCTGGAGGAAGGCATTGCAACCCACTCCAGTATTCTTGCCTGGAGAAGCCCCATGGACAAGAGAAGCCTGGTGGGCTACAGTCCATGGGGTCGCTATGAGTCAGAAATGACTGAGCAGCTAAGCACGGCACAGCACATTAGGAGACACATAATATCTGGTGGACCCATTATTACATTATGATTGATCTCTGGATTAGGGTGATGATACCATTGTATTATAATTAGAAAAGAATCTCTGTGGAACTGCTTTGGTATTATATGACTATTTCCCCATCAATATTCATTTAATAATATTAATACCAATTGGTAATCTCTGTCTAGATGATTAATTTTACTTGGAGTTGTGAAATGATTTACTGATTTTATCCTTCCTTCTGTATTACTAGCTGGAATTCTATAAAGTAAAGCTTTCCTTCATCACCTGGGGCTATTTGGTTACTTTGACATAGGGTTTCTATAGGAAAAAGCATATAAATGTTTATTTCCCTTTAATTAGCAATTTTCAGAGTAAGGAGTTGATTTAACAGTAACCTCAAATGATGTATGAGTTTCTTCTGGCTTTATTTTTTTTTAATAACATACAGTCTCATGAATTTTCATTGATTCATTGTGTTTGGATCCATAACTGTTATTCTTTTTGATACTCAGATTTTCAAATTTGTGCAGTGGGAACCCTTGAAGCTGGCTCACAACCCATTAAATTTTCAAAGTGTCTTAGTTTTCTGGCTCTAAAAGAGCCCTAGGCCCATCTTATACTTCCCCAGACACAAAACTGGAATCAGCCTTTTCTCAAAGGAGCTATGGTACGTTTCAGTGGGGGATGAAATTAGAAACCAACATTTGAACACCCAGGGCGCTCACTGTTATTAGGGCATTCTTTTTATATTCTTTCTGTGCTGGTGGTGGTTCAGTCACTAAGTCATGTCCGACTCTTACAACTCCATGAACTATAGCCCGCCAGGCTCCTGTCTGTGGGGTTCTCTAGGCAAGAACACTAGAGTGGATTGCCATTTCCTTCTCCAGGGGATCTTCCCTACCCAGGAATCAAACCCAGGTCTCCTGCATTGCAGGCAGATTCTTTACCAACTGAGCTATGAGGGAAGCCCCTTTCTGAGCTAGAAATGCATATTTTTAAAATAATGAGTTCATGATAATATTTTCAAGTTTAACATTACAGTGTTTCACTTAATTTCTTTGTCTTCTTAATTGTGTTGGATTTGAAGGGGGATGAACATGAATCTGTGTCAGAACTTTGTAACAAGAATAATGCCTCATATGATAACCATAATACTGCTACTGTCTCAGGAAAAATAAAGATACACTTAAATTATGTACTTTCAGCATTTACTGAGTAATATGTCAGTGGTTAAGCAGAAGATAATAAGTGTACTGAGTGTTAGTCCCATACATATTCTTAGCTATGTTACCAGACTGCATTAGTTTTCTTGGGTTTTTTGATTACTTGTATTTGGTGGTCTACTTCATAGCATTCCAACTTTATCTGAATGAATATGCCATAAACATTAATTTAGCATTATATAGTTAACATTATGTAATAATTTTTAGGTTAGAATCTATAATCTAATGACATTGAAACATGTAAAATATCATGTATGAAACGAGTTGCCAGTCCAGGTTCGATGCACGATACTGGATGCTTGGGGCTAGTGCACTGGGACGACCCAGAGGGATGGTATGGGGAGGGAGGAGGGAGGAGGGTTCAGGATGGGGAACACATGTATACCTGTGGCGGATTCATTTTGATATTTGGCAAAACTAATACAATTATGTAAAGTTTAAAAATAAAATAAAAAAAAAAAGAATCTATAATCTACTACTCTGATAGTTATTGAACAAAGTTATTTATTACTAACTATAATATATAATTATTCATCAATTATAACCTCTTCCCAAAGCATTTCACACATATTAACTCATTTGGTCCACACAACCTGAAGTGTACCCCTATTGGTAATAAGGGAGCAGTTACGAATAATAATAGACCAATATGTAGCAGAACCAGCATCTTGGTTGTTTATAACTAGTATCCATTCTGGTCATCAGGCTTCTATTCTGTTTTCGTGGTACCCATACCTTACCAGTTGTTAAATACTTTGACAGTCACGCTGGAGGCAGGTTTCTGTTTTAAATGACTTGCTTCACTATACATGGTTAATAAATGACAAGATTAGAAAACGACAGAAGCAGAACTAGTTACCTAAGCCTTCCAGTTCCTAGACCAGTCTTCTTTCTACTACATCTTTCATTAATAAAAGTGGCAATAATCCTTACATCAAAAAATATTCTTTTATAAATTTACAATTGGGACATTATTTTTTCTTCCTTAAGCAAAATAACAAAATAGTTTTTTCTCCTGAATTAAGATATGTAAAGTCCTTAGAATAGTATATGGTAGATATTAAGTGTTTGCAATTATTATTCTGGGAATATGTCCCATGTTACCTCAGATATAAAAATACTATTGGATTAAGGGATATGTGAAATTATTAGGTATGTAATATTAACCATGAAAACATAATAGATATAATTTACAGAAAGCTAGTGTTTGATATTTCTGTGACATTACTTTATTACCAAAACCTGTGACCTTTTTCTAATAAACTAGATGTTAATTTAATATTAATGCTTGGCTTTGAACATGTTAAATTTATGAACTGGTTCTTAGAATATCAAACTATTCTGCTTTTGAAAAATGTTTTGTTTTTTTAATCGCTATTTAATTCTCTACACAGATTCACCAGGCATGCAAGCTTATCTGCAGAAAATGCAAGCGCCATGTGACTGACCTAACAGGTCAAGTGGTACAGGAAGGAACCAGGCGCTACAGACTCTGTAATGAGTGCCTCGCCGAAGTTGGCATAGACAGCCTCCCCATTGATCTGGAAGCTGAACAGCATCTTATGTCCCCATCAGATGGAGATAAGGATTCCAGATGGCACATGGGGGAAGATGAGAACAGATCGTACGTGGAGATAGTCGAGGATGGGTCTGCCGATCTGGTCATACAACAGGTGGATGATAGTGAAGAAGAAGAAGAAAAGGAAATAAAGCCCAACATCAGGTAGCTGGAGTGTGAACCAACAGAGCCTGTAGCTTACACTGACGTTCTTGTGTGACTCTCTTTCCACGCCCAGAGTCTAATCAACAAATTATCAGATCAGCTTAAAAGTAATGACCTGACACCACTTGCATGCTTTCTGAACAGGCCATTGTATCCATTCTGAACTTTACCGCCCTAAAATCTGTTGCTGCACTAGAAAGAAAGACCTAGCTTGAGTTGACACGCTGGATGAACAGTTAATCCTCTTACTTTTATTGTGTTACAGAAATACCTTTTTTAAAAAAATATTGAAAAATCTACTTAGGGAACTTTTTTCAAAGAAAATATTTTCAATAAATTCACCACAACCAAACTTTATATAAAATAATTTCAAAGTGTTTCAAAAACATGTAAACTACCACTATTGAATTTTCACAGGGAACTAGGTCAGAGCACATTTAAGGGTCTGGAAACCTACCTGACTTAACTAACTAGACTTTCCATTAACTTTGGATCTAAAATGACCCATCATAATTCCAATATCCTAAGTGTTTTAGGATTATGGCAGAAGGCAAGTCTAAATGTTTGAAGTTGTTCATATTTGAAATTTTTGTCATTAAATTAGAAGTTACTCTTATGTAGTCAGTATTTAAAAAAAAAAAAAAAAAGATGAAGAAGCTGACCAGAAATTATATATAGACATCATTTTCTTAAAGCAGGAACCTAATATTGTCAATGTAGTTTTTGAAGATCGGTCAATATAGCTATCTTCTTCTCTAAAGAAAAAAAAGAAAACAAAAACTGGAGGTTCTTACCAGTTCTTAAGAGTAATTTCCTACATTTATATACTGCTTTATTATTTATAAAGTGCTCTTTCTTGCATTTCCCCACCTAATCAGCAAGGTAGATAGCACTGTCTCCAATGTACAAATAAGGAAATTAAGGTCAGAAAGTGTAAGTGGTGGGACCAGAGATTGGACAGGTTTTGATTTTAAATAGTCCTCTTTCATCTGTCTCTCCTTGAATTGTCAAACCTCACCAATCTGCAATAATTATAAAAGAAGCCTATGAGAATGAGAACGTATGAAAGAAGAGGAATTTAATCATCTTCGACAATGTATAATACCTTGCACTAGAGCTATTCAAGAAGTGTCAAGCAATGTCCCTACAGTATCTATTGACATGTTTTTATGTTATTTATATGTAAAATTTATATATAAAACTATTTGAACAAGTTATTCTCCTAAGTTCTTTAAGCATCTTTGCTTGTTTATGTAATTTTTCAAAACAAACTTTTCTACCAGGGTACAAAATGAAGTTTTAACACCTCCCCATATGAATTATAAAACATTCCAAAATTACAGTCAAAGTGAAGAAGCATTATTTTAGTTGTGAAGATTAAATACTAGAAGTAAAGAACTGTCCTTCATAAAAGTCTTGGCAAGTTATCCCAATTAAGCTTCTTTTAATTTAATTTTGATAGAGAGAGGCTCCATGTATCACTCTGTATTTTTAACTGCCATGACATACCTCAAGATAGTTTTTATGTTATTATTTTCTCTTATTCTTTAATTAACGATTGTCCTTAATACCAATTTGTGGGCTAAAGTGGTTAATTTCTTTCATTTTTTTTTTTATTAATAGGTGATAACCACTTTGTTTTATGGTACTTAATTCTGATATTTTTTTTCAAGATTCTCCTGATGGTAAATTTCCAGTTGCTTCAAGACTGGATAGTGTGCATTGCGTTTGTTGTCTCCCAGTATGACCATTGCTGAATCAGGAGTCTCAACAATTAAACTGTTACACGTGAGAGAGGGAACATAAGTATAATATGATTCTGAACCATTGGAGCCAATAAGAAAAATGACTGATTTGAGCTTTATTTGTAGAAATGAAGTCATGCTTGCATGTGTATACTTTAACGCACTTTAGTCTATGACCTAAATGTTCTTTAATGCTACTATATTCTGCATGCAAACATCAGCATGAATGTCAGCAAAGTCCACGGAACACGGTGCCACCAGCACTTGTAGAGCCTTATCAGAGATACGCTTTCTCATAATTGTTCATAACAAGCATTGAGCAGTCCCCACAAAACAGCTATCAGATTCACCAAATTAGATAGCACATCTGTTCTGTTATTTTAGTATATAAAAGAACATTTGTGACATGTTTGTAAGTTGTAAATAATAGCTACAGTATCATATCATATTTATCTAAGACTTTAGAGACCAATTCTTTTCTAGAGTGAAACTGTCGATTAATGGTTTCTAAGAAAACTGAATTCTTTGGCTCTTAAATGTGGGAAAATGTTACATAGGGGTATAATCTGTTAATATAAACTTTATTTATGCCAAGATTTTTTTTAACATTAGAAAAATAATGGAAGTTGGTTAGACCAAAGTTTGCTCTTACAAGAATGCTGTTTGTCAGCTTCTGAATACCCTTGTAAGTCTATGGTCCTCAAGAGTATCTGGTTGACGGGATGAAGTTTTGCAAAAATAAAGCACCACTGCAGTCGTGTCTAGGGTCTGGAGGAAGCAAAATAGACTAAGTCGGTGGTTTAAAAAGGTTTTTTTTAAACTCACGAAACCCTTTCTTCAAATAAATTGTTTCATAGAGAAGTTCAGCATTTAAAGGAAACTAATAACAGAGCTGCTCTGGTTAAAGCTCCTTGCAAGCCTTTCCCCACACACTTCTGCAGAGCTCAGGAGTCCAACGGTGAAAACCCTGGGCTGGATCACTTTTTAAATTCCCTTTGAGCATTACACTCTCGCTTTATTACTCCTGCTCCTCCCGGCACTTCTAAGCTGGTAACCATAGCATCTCTTAGAGCAGCAAATCACATCTTTACAAGGTTTCTATAGTTACTACATCTTAAGACCTTTTTCAGAACAAATTTTTCAGTATTGTATGTTTGAGTGATGTAATCAAGCATGGTTACTTCTTTTATGTGACCAAGTTACCACTGAATGGATAAAAAGTTTAGTGTTTCAGCTACTTATGAGCTCAGAACTCAATTCATTGAAGTTATTTTGCCAAGTCTGGCTAAGATGTACTGAAATTTCCACTCATACTGGTTATATGTATTTGGAGTCCTAAACTTCATACTATGGAAAAAATCACTAAAAAAAAAATATAGCATAAGATGTGTTTAACTGGGAAGCTTGATATTAGTAGGTACTGGAGGACCAAACTTTATAAATGGAAAGTTGTATGTTATTTTATATTAGAGTGGATCAGTATTACTATTTATCATTTATATAGCATTTTATATTTGCAAAGTATTTAATAATTTTTATGTTATTCTTTAAGTATCTATGAAATAGGATGTTTATCACATGAAAGGTAAAGAAATTAAGGCACAGAACAATAAAGCAACCTACCTAAGACAACGCAGTGAAACAATGCAGAAATTGGAATTAGAATGATCAGATTTTCTGAATCTTAGAATATCAGCTTAAATCACTGAGGTGTGTTGTGTATTACTCTATTTTATAAGATGAGTTTATACAAATAACCATTGTTTTAAAGCTGACGTCATTGTATGTGGATAATAAATCCTATACAGAATAAATATTATGTAAAGGATGTGACTTTGGTTACAAGAGTTTCAATGATAAAAGATTCAGATTGTTACGCCAGTGGCATTATTTAGCCAGCTGCTTTATATATTGTAAAGTATAATTAATATTTTATTTTGATACAGGAGTTTCTTAACTATTGATGCTAATTGTGCCATGAAGAGACCAGAAAAATGAAATCCACAGAGAATCTAAAAACTTCATTTTCTAACTTGTCAGCCTTCTCCATAAAGTATTAATGCCAACAAAAAGTGAAATATATTAATAAGACAGACAGGAGAAGCCAAAGGACTAACTTCTAAAGGCAAATTTGTTAATTTCTTTTTTTTTTCCAGTGGAAAGTTTCTTTTACTATATTTTACTTTATTTCGGCCATACTGACCCGCATGCGGAATCTAAGCTCCCCATCCGTGCCCCCTGCAGTGGGAGCACTGAGTCCTGACGACTGGACTGCCAGAGTGAAAGAAGGCGGAAGTGGTTCAGTCGTGTCCGGCTCTGTGACCCCATGGACACAGTCCATAGAATTCTCCAGGCCAGAATACTGGAGTGGGTAGCCTTTCCCTTCTCCAGGGAATCTTCCCAACCCAGGGATCGAACCCACGTCTCCCACATTGCAGGTGGACTCTTTACTAACTCAGCTAGCAGGGAAACCCTGGACTGTCAAGGAATTCCCCAGAGGCAAAACATTTTGAAATGTACTTATTTAAAAGCATGATAAACACTTTTCCTCATCTCTTTTTGTTTTCTTCACACCAGCAAAAACCACTGCATATTTCATCACTGTTAGATAGGAAGCCAGTGACCAGGGTAATGCCAGTCATGTCTTTACCTTTGGGCTTGATTTGATTATTTGCAAACATTATTACATTAAAGACAGCTTGTCAAGTACGTCTGAGAACTAATTACACTTTACTTCACTCTTTCAGATTTCTAAATACACAGATCCATTATACAGTTTCTTGATTTGCTCATTGGGAAAATATTTTTAATTCCTTATTGATATTATTTACAACTGTTTAATTCTTTTATTAACTTATTCAGCCCATAAGGGAAAAAATGGAACATTTTTACTAGATCAGTAGTTCTCAACCTTGACTGCACTTTAGAATCACTCATGGAGCTTTTAAAAATACAGATGCCTAATTAAAGCAGAATCTCTGGCAGATGGGGCCTGCGTATGTTTGTTTTTTTTTTTTTTTTAATATTTCTAGTGGTTCTTTTATGTACAAAATAGGTCCCCTAGTCAAAGTTTCCCTTTGTCCTCCCTGATAGATGCTAAGGATGGGCAGTAGAACCATTTCACCTTCCAGTCCACTGGTTCTCAACCCTATAATTAAGGGGGAAGAATTTAAATATGGATGCTGAGTTCAAG
Organism: Bos grunniens; assembly: GCF_055505025.1. NCBI lineage: Eukaryota > Metazoa > Chordata > Mammalia > Artiodactyla > Bovidae > Bos > Bos grunniens. The sequence goes on from NC_141166.1 coordinate 15,780,865, forward strand.
AAAACATTTTTTGTGAAGTTTCAAGATACTGTGCATGTTCCCTCATCTAAAGTTTTTATTAGGATCAAATAATATGGACACTAAATTAGTGGGTAGGCTTAAAATAACCCATTTTTACTTTGGGATGTATTTGCATTTTTATTTGATTTTCAGTACCTATTGCAGCCTGGGAATTCACATAGTACTTCAGAGTAATAAAAGAACTATATTAGGAATATCTGACTGGAATACTGTGTCCTGGAATTTTGCAAGCTTTAATGTTTCTTCACTTTTTATAAAGAAACCAGAATACTCTCCAAGCACTGTGAAACTTAATTGTTACACATTTACATTCCATCAATGAATTGAATTAAATCAGTTTTTATTCAAGTTAAATCTCATACCAGAGAAATAGAACTCGAAAGCAAGATGTCTTATTTAAAGAAGGCTTCAGATTAATTTGGAAACAAAAATAAATGTCTCTGCTTTATTTACTTCAAGTATTGGCATTAAACTTTTTTTTTTTTAAATAACTTGAAACGATTTTTGCTTCGAGCATCATCCTCATTCTCACAGTTGAAGTTGTTTGCAATTCAAACGTGACGAGTGTATCTGTTCAGTAGCAGTGTGCATTGCAGACACCACTGTTTAATCTCTTACCAAAAGAAAAAATTAATCCAATAACAAAGTGGCACTTTCTTGCAGAATTCAAAAAGGTTAAACGCTGAAATAAAAGAGATGGCGTGCCTTTTATTGCATATTTGAGTTGATTTAAAACTTTTTTTTTCCTCTGGGGGGAAAAATTTGCAAGGAATACAGCAGTGGAAAACAGAGCCTATAAGCACTGGCACCAGATGCTTCAGTATTTGGGGGCCCTGTTAAAAAAATGAAAGCCCGTGTTTTTCCTTGACCACCAGCAATACTTATTCATGCTCAGATGGATGGTCGTGTGGCTTCATATTCTTATTTTCAGAGAAGACTACACCAGTGGGTAGGATTGAAGAATAAGAATCTTTCTTTTCCTTTTCAGTCCTATTTCCCCTACAACTACTTTTCCTGGAAAGCTATCAGAGAGTCTGACAGTGAGACCCCCAAAGAGGGCCCAACCTACTAGACACCCCTAGAGCTAGATTCTGGAAAGCAGGATGGGGAATAGAAAATGCTGTATTGTGCGTAGTGGGCGCCTGATAATGAGCCTCAGTTAGCTGGGTCTTTACTAGATCTAATGCCACTGAGCTAGGCACTTACTCCTCCCAGTTTAAAACAGGAGGAGACTGAAGCTTAAGAACTGACCACAAAGTCATCACAAGTCTAGCCCGCACAGTGGGTTGGCATAGTTCAGTTCAGTTCAGTCATTCTGTCGTGTTCTACTCTTTGCGACCCCATGGACCGCAGCACACCAGGCCTCCCTGTCCATCACCAACTCCCAGAGTTTACTTAAACTCAGGACCATAGAGTCAGTGACATCATCCAACCATCTCATCCTCCGTTGTCCCCTTCTCCTCCTCCCTTCAATCTTTCCCAGCATCAGAGTCTCTTCTAGTGAGTCAGTTCTTCCCATCAGGTGACCAAAGTATTGGAGTTTCAGCTTCAGCATCAGTCCTTCCAATGAATATGCAGGACTGATTTCATTTAGGATAAACTGCTTGGATCTCCTTGCAGTCCAAGGGACTCTCAAGAGTCTCCAACACCAAAAAAAGAAAAAAAGAGTCACCAACACCACAATTCAAAAGCATCAATTCTTTGGCGCTCAGCTTTCTTTATGGTCCAACTCTCACATCCATACATGACTACTGGAAAAACCATAGCTTTGACAAGATGGACCTTTGTCGGCAAAGTAATGTCTCTGCTTTTTAATATGCTGTCTAGGTTGATCATAGCTTTTCTTCCAAGGAGCAAGCATCTTTTAATTTCATGGCTGCAGTCACCATCTGCAATGATTTTGGAGCCCCCAAAAATAAAGTCTGTCACTGTTTCCATTGTTTCCCCATCTATTTGCCATGAAGTGATGGGATGGATGCCATGATCCTAGTTTTCTGAATGTTGAGTTTTAAGCCAATTTTTTCACTCTCCTCTCACTTTCATTAAGAGGCTCTTTAGTTCTTCTTTGCTCTCTACCATAAGGGTGGTGTTATCTGCATATTTGAGGTTATTGATATTTCTCCCGGAAATCTTGATTCCAGCTTGTGCTTCATCCAGCCCAGCGTTTCTCATGATGTACTCTGCATAGAAGTTAAATAAGCAGGTTGACAACATGCAGCCTTGATATACTCCTTTCCTGATTTGGAACCATTCTGTTGTTCCATGTCCAGTTCTAACTGTTGCTTTTTGACCTGCATAAAGATTTCTCAGGAGGCAGGTCAGGTGGTCTGGTATTCCCATCTCTAGAAGAATTTTCCACAGTTTGTTGTGATCTACACAGTCAACGGCTTTGGCGTAGTCAGTGAAGCGGAAGTAGATATTTTTTTGGAATTCTCTCACTGTTTTGATGACCCAACAGATGCTGGCAATTTGATCTCTGATTCCTCTGCCTTTTCTAAATCCAGCTTGAACATCTGGTAGTTCACAGTTCACATACTGTTGAAGCCTGGCTTGGAGAATTTTGAGCATTACTTTGCTAGCATGTGAGATGAGTCAATTGTGCAATAGTTTGAACATTCTTTGGCATTGCCTTTCTTTGGGATTGAAATGAAAACTGACCTTTTCCAGTCCTATGGCCACTGCTGAGTTTTCCAAATTTGCTGACATATTGAGTGCAGCACTTTCACAGCATCATCTTTTAGGATTTGAAATAGCTCAATTGGAATTCCATCACTTCCACTAGCTTTGCTTGTAGTGATGCTTCTTAAGGCCCATTTGACTTCGCATTCCAGGATATCTGGCTCTTGGTGAGTGATCACACCATCATGGTTATCTAGGTCATGAAAATCTTTTTTGTACAGTTCTTCTGTGTATTCTTGTCACCTCTTAATATCTTCTGCTTCTGTTAGATCCATACCATTTTTGTCCTTTATTGTGCCCATCTTTGGGCACAGCTTCAACAGTATGTGAACTGTGAACTTCCAGATGTTCAAACTGGATTTAGAAAAGACAGAGGAACCAGAGATCAAATTGCCAACATCCACTGGATTATGGGAAAAGTGAGAGTGTTCCAGAAAAACATCTACTTGTACTTCATTGACTACACCAAAGCCTTTGACTGTGTGGATCACAACAAACTGTGGAAAATTCTTCAAGAGATGGGAATACCAGACCACCTGACCTGCCTCCTGAGAAACCTGTATGCAGGTCAGGAAGCAACAGTTAGAACTGGACATGGAACAACGGACTGGTCCCAAATAGGAAAAGGAGTACGTCAAGGCTATATATTGTCACCCTGCTTATTTAAGTTATATGCAGTGTACATCATGAGAAATGCTGGGCTGGATGAAGCACAAGCTGGAATCAAGATTTCCGGGAGAAATATCAATAACCTCAGATATGCAGATGATACCACCCTTATGGCAGAAAGCGAAGAAAAACTAAAGAGCCTCTTGGTGAAAGTTAAAGAGGAAAATGAAAAAGTTGGCTTAAAACTCAACATTCAGAAAACTAGGATCATAGCATCCATCCCATCACTTCATGGCAAATAGATGGGGAAACAATGGAAACAGTGACAGACTTTATTTTGGGGGGCTCCAAAATCACTGCAGATGGTGACTGCAGCCATGAAATTAAAAGACGCTTGTTTCTTGAAAGAAAAGCTATGATCAATCTAGACAGCATATTAAAAAGGAGAGACATTACTTTGCTGACAAAGGTCCATCTTGTCAAAGCTATGGTTTTTCCAGTAGTCATGTATGGATGTGAGAGTTGGACCATAAAGAAAGCTGAGCGCCAAAGAATTGATGCTTTTGAACTGTGGTGTTGGAGAAGACTCTTGAGAGTCCCTTGGACTGCAAGGAGATGCAACCAGTCTATCCTAAAGGACATCAGTCCTGCATATTCATTGGAAGGACTGATGTTGAAGCTGAAACTCCAATACTTTGGCCACCTGATGCGAAGAGCTGACTTATTTGAAAAGACCCTGATGCTCAGAAAGATTGAGGGCAGGAGGAGAAGGGTACAACAGAGGATGAGATGGTTGGAGGCATCACCGACTCGATGGACATGGGTTTGGGTGGGCTCCAGGAGTTGGTGATGGACAGGGAGACCTGGCGTGCTGCAGTCCGTGGGGGTCCCAAAGAATCGGACACTACCGAGTAACTGAACTGAACTGAACTTGCATGAAATGTTTCCTTGGTATCTCTAATTTTCTTGAAGCAATCTCTAGTCTTTCCCATTCTATTGTTTTCCTCTATTTCTTTGCACTGATCACTGGGGAAGGCTTTCTTACGTCTCCTTGCTATTCTTTGGAACTCTGCATTCAGATGGGTATATCTTTCTTTTTCTCCTTTGCCTTTTGCACTCTTCTTTTCTCAGCTATCTGTAAGGCCTCTTCAGACAACCATTTTGCCTTGTTATGTTTCTTTTTCTTGGGGATGGTCTTGATCACTGCCTCCTGTACAATGTCATGAACCTCCTCCCATAGTTCTTCAGGCACTCTGTCTATCAGATCTAATCCCTTGAATCTATTTGTCATTTCTACTGCATAATCGTAAGGGATTTGATTTAGGTCATACCTGAATGGTCTGGTGGTTTTCCCTACTTCCATTTAAGTCTGAATTTGGCAATAAAGAGTTCATGATCTGAGCCACAGTCAGCTCCCAGTCTTGTTTTTGCTGACCATATAGAGCCATATAGAATATAATCAATCTGATTTTGGTATTGACCTTCTGGTGATGTCCATGTGTAGAGTCATCTCTTGTGTTGTTAAAAGAGGGTATTTGCTATGACCAGTGCATTCTCTTGGCAAAACTCTGTTAGTCTTTGCCCTGCTTCATTTTGTACTCCAAGGCTAATTTGCCTGTTAATCCAGGTATCTCTTGACTTTCTACTTTTACATTCCAGTCTCCTATAATGAAAAGGACATCTTTTTGAGTGGTAGTTCTAGAAGGTCTGTAGGTCTTCATAGTACCGTTCAACCTGAGCTTCTTCAGCATTACTGGCTGGGGATTACTGACTTGGATTACTGTGATATTGAATGGTTTCCCTTGGAAATCAACAGAGATCATTCAGTCGAGTTTAAGCTTAACAAAACGTCGTTTCTGTCGTTTTGGCCCAATACCGCCAGGGGGAGCTAGTGTGCTTTACCCCCACTTTCCGTTCCCTTAATGGGGTCTGTGGATCACAGCCCATCAGTGCCTTGGGCTCCCCTGCCCCTCGCGCGCCCCACCCCCCCCACCCCCACCCCTCCACCCTCCTCTCGCCGGTAGGGGACTGCGTGCTTGGCCTCCCCGCTGGGAGAGGTGGGATCATAACTCTTAAAGAGAAACACTGAGCAACAAATGTTTTAGCCTGACGGCCAGGTGAGGTAGGTTAATATGGTAGATGAAGAAACTGAGGCCTAGAGTGCTGAAAAGTCTTGGCCAAGTTTAGAAAGTTAGGATGTTTCAAGAAGGAAACTGGAAGCAGAGGCCTTGAGTCCTACCTTTAGGTAACTGTGTGTGTTTACTCGGTCACTCAGTCGTGTCTGACCCTTTGCCACCCCATGGACTGTAGCCCACCAGGCTCCTCTGTCCATGGAATTTTCCAGGCAAGAATACTGGAGTGGGTTGCCATTTCTTTCTCCAGGAGATCTTCCTGACCCGGGGAACAAACCGGCTTCTCCTGCATTTGCAGGTGGATTCTTTACCACTGAGCTACCTGGGAAGCCATAGATATAAATATCCACATATTGGAAAATGAGGCATTTATAATGACTTTGGGAACCCCTGTCACATGCAAGGGAAAGTCCTGGAGTAACTTTACATTCCAGAGAGACATATATATATATATGGTCAATGATGGTGTGTGGTAGAAAGTGCCAAGTGCCAGAGGTACATCCATTTATTCAACCAATGTCTCAGTATCTGCCATCTGCTGTCTCTTCCAAGCTCTCAGATTCCTAGGTGGAATTCAGACAAAGAATTTAGGCAGGAAGAGTATCACATTTTTAAATTTTGTGTTTACTCAAAAACAAACATAGATAACAAAAATGGTCTTTAACGCCAACATGCAACACTACTTATATTTGAAAGAAAAAAAAAGATGACTTTGAAACTACACTTTAAATAGTGGAAAGAACATCCAATTAGGAAATACAAGGGAAGGACAAGAGAAATGACCTATAACTAAGGAAAACTAGCAAATAGCTGAGCACAGGGGATAGAAATCTAAGAGGAGTTCAAGTAAATGCCAATGTAAGCTGTGGGGGGATAAGGGTACTGCTGATAGAAACAAGAACTTGGAATTTGGATATAAAAACACACTAAAGATCTCTCCCTAAGAAGCATATCACCAACGGCTTTGGAATCAGGAAGAACTGGAAGCATCACTAACTGCTAAGTCACTTCAGTTGTGTCCGACTCTGTGCAACCCCATAGACGGCAGCCCACCAGGCTCCCCCGTCCCTGGGATTCTCCAGGCAAGAACAGTGGAGTGGGTTGCCATTTTCTTCTCCAATGCATGAAAGTGAAAAGTGAAAGTGAAGTCGCTCAGTCGTGTCCGACTCCCAGCGACCCCATGGACTGCAGCCTACCAGGCTCCTCCGTCCATGGAATTTTCCAGGCAAGAGTACTGGAGTGGGGTGCCATTGCATCACTAAAACAGACCATTAAAAGCCGGAAGGTACAAAAAAACAGAAGCCAGTTCTCTTGCTCCTTAAGATGCTTGCAACATGAAAAGGGAGTTGACTACTACATATATTAACTGACTTAAGGAACTTTATGAATTTGTATTCATAGTTTAAAATGTCTGAAGATTTCACTGGGCTTCCCTGGTAGCTCAGTTGGTGAAGAATCCACCCGCAATGCAGGAGACCCCGGTTTGATTCCTGGGTTGGGAAGATCTGTTGGGGAAGGGATAGACCACCCACTCCAGTATTCTTAGGCTTCCCTTGTGGATTAGTTTGTAAAGAATCTCCCACCAATGTGGGACAACTGGGTTGGGAAGATCTCCTGGAGAAGAGAAAGGCTACTCACTCCAGTATTCTGGCCTGGAGAATTCCATGAACTCATAGCCCATGAGGTCGCAAAGAGTCAGACACGACTGAGCCACTTTCACTTTCAGTATTTCACTGGAAATAAGAGGACTCAGAGAGTGGTGATCAAACAGGTGGGATGAGTCCAAATAGCTTCTAAGAGGTGAATTTCCAATTATATTTAAAAAAAAAAAAGGACAAGATTGGTAGGTAAGAATCTGGGCAACAGGTTAGATGGATTTGCAGAACAGAAAGTAGATTACTTGGTGATTGCCTAGGACTGGGAGGGCTGATCTGGGGGGTTACTGCTTAAAAGGTAGCAACTTTCTTTTTAGGGGAAAATGTGCTAAAGTTGATCATGGTGATGGCTGCACAACTGTGACTATACTAAAAGCCACTGAATTGGGTTTAATGGATGAATTGTATGGTATGTGAATATCTTAAAAGTGTATAAAAACAAAGAGAAAAAGAATCTGGACAAGAATTCAAAGGTAGGAACTGATGAGTTGTGTGGTATGAAATTTGGTGGATAGGCTGCACTGGTTCTGAGAACACTGGGCAGGCCCTTGGGAACATCCATAAAAAAGAAAAGGAAGATACCATGTAATCGATTCATCTTTCTTCTCATTGTGACACAGCCCTTGAAGGGTTAATACTGGAACCTGCAAGGAAATCGGGAAGGGACAATCAATGGAAGGGAGTCCTGTAGAAGGCACCTAGCTTGGCTTAAAGGGACAGGCACAGCTTTTGAAAACAGCTCAACTCAGATATGGAAGAAAGAAAACTAAAAAGCGGAAGAGAGAAGGCAGAAGGAAAGACAGAAGGGAGTGGCTTTGTTTTCCCTTCTGAATTAACAGACTCTGGAACGGCACTGGCTGCCAGAGTTGTCCTTAGGCTGGTCACACCCCCTAACCAAGCACTGTTTGTTTGTTTTTTTCTGTTCTGGACTTCCAAAAAAATTAAGGTGAAAAAGTAAGGGGGCTGTTAGCATTTAAGCTTGTCCCAGTAATAGTACTAGCCCTCACTTAGCATTACTGTGTCAGACACTGTCTTGAGCTTTATATGTATCAGTTCAGTTCAGTCGCTCAGTGGTGTCCAACTCTTTGCGACCCCATGAACCACAGCACGCCAGGCCTCCCTGTCCATCACCAACTCCCGGGGTTGACTCAAACTCATGTCCATTGAGTCGGTGATGCCATCCAACCATCTCATCCTCTGTCGTCCCCTTCTCCTCCCGCCTTCAATCTTTCCCAGCATCAGGGTCTCTTCAAAAAAGTCAGTTCTTCTTTATGTGTATACATTCATTTAATTCTCTCAACAACCCTTCACCAGTTACAGTTTGGAAATTAAAGCACACAGAGGTTCACCAACATGCCCCAAGTTAGACAGTGATCGGAGGAAACAGCACTTCCACCCCTGTGATTTGGCTCCAGTTTGTGCTGTTAACCACTGCACTCCCAAAATCCTCAAAATAAAAATGTTACCACAGCAGTGTTTAAATTCCAGAGCTCCAAGTATAATTCCAAAATGACTCCCCTTCTCTTCTTTTACAGAATAAGATTCTTTTTAAAAAATATTTATTTCTGGCTGTACTGGGTCTTCGCTGCTGAGCAGAATTTTCTCTGGTTGTGGTAAGGGGGGCTACTCTCTAGTTGCCGTTCGTGGGCTTCTCATTGCAGTGGCTTCTCTTGTGGAGCACAGGCTCTAGAGTGGTCAGGCTTCAGTAGTTGTGGCTCATGGGCATAGCTGGCCCACGGCATGTGAAATCTTCCCAGACCAGAGACTGAACCTGTGTCCCCTTCACTGGTAGGTGGATTCTTAACCACTGGACTACCAGCGAAGTCCACAAAACAGGATTCTTCACTATGGTAGCAAAGCTGAGGGCACCTGGCCCATGAGTGGTTACTATCTCCATTTCAGAGTTAAACTGAGCCTCGGAGAGGTTCGAGAAATTTCCCAAAGTCATACAGCTAGCAAGTGACAGGGTTAGGATGTGAACTCATGACTCTAATGTTAAAGCTTATATCTGGAGGTAGTTTAAAAAACACACATGCATGCTAAGTCACTTCATTTGTGTCCAACTCTGCGACCCCACAGACTGTAACCCCACCAGGCTCCTCTGTCCATGGGACTCTCCAGACAAGAATACTGGAATGGGTTGCCATGCCCTTCTCCAGGGGATCTTCCCAAGCCAGAGATAGAACACACAGCGGTGTATTTATTTGGCAGTGTGAAAAAAATATATAAATCCACTATTTTCTACTGACTTGTTCTGATATTAGATTTCTGTCAAAATATTTTTACTAAATAACATTGGTTTTTGAACTTTTAGAGTACGTGTCAAAGAAAATGAGACAGCCATGATCTATCATCAATTTTTAAGTTCTACCTTACAAGCACTGCCCAAGTGTGAAGTGTTTCCTTATATGTAAAATGTGAGAAGTAAAAGTTATTGTACTAACCTCACAGGGCTATCACCTGGATCACAAGCATAGAACATGAATGTGATTTGTTATATATTAAAGGATATTGTATAATGACAGTGCATAGTGTCTGAAGTCCCCAGTCTGCCTCTACTAGCCAGGGGGTTTAGGTGTCACTAATCTCCTTATTTGTCAAGTGTAGGGCAACTGTACTACACATAGAATTGTTGAAAGGACAAATGGGTAACATACTAAAAGCATCTGGAAAAATGTTTGTACAGAGGAGAACTGGATATGTATTTATGACAAAATAAATATGTTGGCCCTAAGAGGGCCAACAGAAAGTCCTAAGAGGACTTCCTTGCATGTCCAGAATTCAACATTAAGTATTTGTTCATTTCACAGGTAACAAAACACAGAGTGTATTATATGGGAAATATTAATAACTGATCAATTACTACAGTCACTAAGTGCTGAATAAGTTTATTCTGGAAGGAGCTTTCAGAGAGTATCTTTTCCAACTTCCTGATTTTTTAGATGAAGAAACTCAATTCTCAGTCTGTCTGGAATTTCCCAAACCTTCTGAAGCTCAGACTGCAGAAAGGGGCAGAATTCTAGTCTCCAAGGGGCACTTCCCCAACTTCCAGGAGGGTATAAACTATTTTCCCACTTCTTCTTCTTGAACATCCTTTGCCAGAGCCCACATGGTAACAGCAAGATGGAAAGAGAACTGACAGGAGTGGTTGTAGGCACATGCAACCACTTAGCCAAGGCATCAGTGAGAAAAAGTCATGACATCACTACCGTTGCTTTCCTCAAGTTGCTGCTGCGACGTTACACACCACTGTACCATGACAGTGGCTGTCTGACTAGTAGCAGACCTAGATGGCGTGATTTGGACCTTTCAGGCAAACAACTGTTCCAGCCGTTCCAGGTATCTTCTCTTCCTCAGCTCAGTTGTTTAAAATATATTACTAGATCACAGACATTTAAAACTGGAAAGAAACGGAGGAATCACTAATGCACACCTTTCATACATAGATGAGGACATGGGCTCACGGTCAAGCAGGAGAGCAAAGGCTAGGAATCGAAGCTTGTGACCTGCAGTTCTAGCGTTCTTATGGACGTGCTCAAGCAGCTCATCTGCGGTCTCTGCTAAAAGTGACGGCGCTCTAAGAGACTCAGTCCACTGACCACTGAGTCGTAACGTGTATTATGTGTCATCTAGACTAGTGAACATCAAACAAGTGAAACTGAATAAGCCTGCAAATCTTTCGTTGCTGTTGTTTAGTCGCTAAGTCGTGTCCGACTCTTTTGTGACCTCATTGACTGTAGCCCGCCAGACTCCTCTGGGATTTCCCAGGCAAGAATATTGGAGTGGGTTGCCATTTCCTTCTCCAGGGATCAAACCCAAATTTCCTGCTTCACCTGCAGTGGCAGGCAACTTTTTTTTTTTTTTTTAACCACTGAGCCAACTGGGAAGCCTAAAGCTTTAAAGCTAAGTAGAGAGGCTTAAGTTCAAAGACCCCTGAACCTTGAGTAGTTAGGGAGGCAGTGTGGAAAAGTGATTTGAGCTAGAATGAACTAAGATCCTGAAAGCCGCTTGGTGAAGCCAATCAATCAATAAACATACAAAATGTGCCTGAGACTAAGAAAGGTGAAGGAGTGCTACCTCAGTGATCCTTGAAAAGCTAACTATCCACACCATAGGCTCTCGCCCTTGTCTTTGTGCTAAATCCCCGGAGAAAAACAAGGTGGTGCTCAGACAGAACACTTAGAAAGCTCACAGACCATCTTCTTTTAGATCAAGTTCAGCACACTGTAATGATATTTGACACCACCCAGTGGTAATCTTTTCTCACTAACATGTGAATAAATAGCAACTTTGCAAGGAAGAATACCTCAATTCATGAACAGAGAATGGAATAATACTGCAAGTCAAATGAAAGCAGTTTGATTTTTTCAAAGTTATCTACTTCAAAAAGTTCAGATCATTTTAAAGTTGTTTTCCTGGCCTCTTGTCTTCTTAGAAATGAAGAGCTTAGGGAATTTTTAAAAACCAAAGAAACCTTAAAAAATTATTTTCTCTAACTGTATAAATATACTGGCTTTAATATAAAATTGTATGTTAGAAAGAAAGGCCCATTTGTATATGAATCAGGTTTTATCTTAAGGGAAAAAGTGTCAGTATATCAGTGCTAAAAAAAAAAAAAAAGTGAAAGTAAATCAGGACTGTTTCTAGAAAAGCCTTCCAATTGTTCAAATATAATTATTTCATCTAAGAAAACCAACTGGAGTACAGGATTGGGCTCTGTCCCATAGCAATCCAAAACACAACGTCTTTTAATGTACATATAGAAAATATATGTGTTAACCACTTTGGAAGAAAAGCAAAATACTGGCTGTAGGATTTCTCAAATTACGTTTTCTCCAAGGTGCAGTCAGTAAGAGTACAGGGGCTTCAGAGTCTCTCGGGCTGCTCTTATGTCAATGATCGTTCTTGGGACCAGGCTGGAGGACTTGCATTCCGTTGGAAAGGTGTAAAGCACCTGCTGCTACAAAGGGGAATCAACGAAGGAGGAGCCATGCTTGCCACTTAGAGACTTATTTAAAATTTGACTGTTTGGGTAACAAAGACCAAGGCTGTACCTTGATTTTCCATTTCTGAAAGTCACACTTTAAGTCAAAAATTTCTGTTCTGCAAAACTCCATATATAAATTCTCCATGTAGAGTTTATATCATGGTATCTTGTCAAAAGGAAGAGAAAAAAACAGTTCTTCATAGGAATCTCTTTTTTTTTTTGGTATCTTAAATGTCAATGATCACAAAAACTTCTGGCTTCTCTTCATTATAGACTTGCATTGCTGAGTACGTTATTGCTTTGACTTCAGTTCCCTAAAGTTGGGGTTAAAGAAAAAAAAAGACACTGAAATCAGAACCATTAACTCTAGTAACAATTGGCAGAAAGTCAAACTTTTAATGTTATTCTGAAAAACTCATATGAAACAATCAGTTATCAAACGAGTATAGTATTACCCACTGAACCAATACAAATGAGAGACAAATGTGCACAGGAGAAAGCAATGGCCTAGACTCAGGAGATGGAGCACACGATAGTCCTGGCTTGTTTGCACCTGGACCAGAGGCTGTCTCACCCCTCTGGGCACCAGCCTTTACGTTTACCAAATGGGTTGACTCTAAGAACACAAAGCTTTTTTATTGTTTGGGTCAGGGCTCCTTCTTAGGGCTTCCTCTTCTGTACTGTCTAGCCTGGGCCCTGGGAACTCAGCCTATTCCCTTCTCTGAATAGCAGCCATCCTACAGACAAATGCCTACTGTTATCCAATATCTCTATTTAGATATCTAATAGGCATCTTGGAGAAGGCAATGGCACCCCACTCCAGTACTCTTGCCTGGAAAATCCCATGGATGGAGGAGCCTGGTAGGCTGCAGTCCATGGGGTCGCTGGGAGTCGGACACGACTGAGCGACTTCACTTTCACTTTTCACTCTCATGCATTGGAGAAGGAAATGGCAACCCACTCCAGTGTTCTTGCCTGGAGAATCCCAGGGACGGGGGAGCCTGGTGGGCTGCCGTATATGGGGTCACACAGAGTCGGACACGACTGAAGCGACTTGCAGCAGCAGCAGCAGCAGGCATCTCAAACATAATATGTTCAAAAGAAAATGCTACTGTAATTTATATTATAAAAATAACTTGTTTTCAATCCACATGCTCCACCTCTACTGGTTTCTATTCTTCTTAAGTTTCTCTGCCCCGAGGCTCTCTCACGAAGCTTCATTTTATTACATTGAAGAAATGCTACTGCAGCTGCTGGAAGCTACTAAATGATTTCTCAGTCAACCCCAACAAATTTAAGTCTTCTTGGACTAAACACAGGGGTCAGCAAACTACAAATTAAAGGTCAAATTGGCCTCCCACCTGTTTTTGTATAGCTCCATACATAAATGTAAGCCCCAATTGTAAGAACAGCTTTTACATTTCTAAATGGTAGTCGGGGGAGGGGAGTGAAAAAATACTTTACTGGAACACATTCACATTCATTCATTTAGGTGTTGTCCATGGCTGTTTAGTGCTATATATGAGTAAAGTAGTTGCTCTTCTATTGTTATCAGTCCACAAAGCAGAAAACAGGAAAAAAACAGCCTACCCCGATTCAAAGAGATTTGACTAGTACACAGTGAAGCCAAATACACTGGCAAATACTGAATCTAGAGAAGCACAAAAGAGAACTCCTTTTTCTCAGGCTTTCTAGTATCCAAAACATTGGATGTTTAGAGAACATCCAATCCAACATCTTCATTACAGGGAAAGACATGAAAGCTCAAAAAGGGAAAGGGACTCTTCAGCCCCAAAACACTCTGTAACAAACCTGACCCTATAGCCCGAGGCAGACTCCTAATCTTCCAAATCAGAAATTGCAGGGTTTTAACATAACATGTCCAGACAGGTCATATTAGTCTGGGAAAAATTTAGGAGTTTATACTGACTTATGAGAACTAGTAAGTTAACTGTAACATACACTGACTTTTTTATGGTAAAGGTCAAATAAAATATTTTTAAATGGCTGGATTTTAAAACATACCTGAGGGTGCTTAGACAATGAGAATTCTTCTCCCCACCTTGAGAAGAAGGAGTAAAACGTGATTAAGATTTCCAGGATTCAACATTTATTCTCTCTTTATACGTTTTAAGATAAGCCTTATAAATGTGGTTAAGATACAGACTTCCCGGGTGGCTCAGTGTTAAAGAAACCGGCTGCCGATGCAGGTGATGCAGGAGATGTGGATTCGATCCCTGGGTCAGGAAGATCCCTGGAGGACAAAGTGGCAACCCATCCCAGTAATTTTACATGGAAAATTCCATGGATAGAGGAGCCTGGCAGGCTGCGGACCATGGGATCACAAAGAATCGGGCACAACTGAGCACACACACGTAAGATACTAGAAAGCACAAAGGGATGAGGGAGAAAGGAGCTATAAATTTCAGTTTGATGGTCAGCAGATATATACATCTGAACTTGTACGATATCCCTTTCAACAAGGTTGATGTCATAGTACAGTGTACATAGGTAGATTCTCAATAACATTGTTTAATGAATACTGGTTCATAATAGAGGAGCATGTTCAAAATTTTCACTGTACTCAGGGCTATAGAACTGATTAAATAATATCTTCCATTGTAAAAAGCAGGTCTGAGCACCATAAAGGCAAAATACAAGATTTCATAATACGATCTGAACTTAAGTTTGTATTTTATGACTTCTCAAAAAATGGCCATGGTATGTACCTGGTAGGCCCTAGAAGGCTACTCACGCTCCTAGAACTTGAGATGAGTATCCTCTCTCCCTTCAACACTGAAGTAGCTGAAGTTCACAGTAGTAAAAGCAGTAGCAGTACCAGAAAGAGCACAGTTTTAAAACTCTGTTCAACTATTTATCAGCTAATTACCCTTGGACAACTCTGTTTTCTTACTCATTAAAAAAAAGGGGGGGGAAGTAGGAGATAATAAAAGATCTCACTTTACAAAAGAGATGTAAAAAATTCAACATAAAATGGAAAAGCTAAGTTTTATATAAAAGTAACCTAAAAGATATCATTAGATGACTGAAGAAACTTGGAAAACACGAAATCCAATCAAAGTGCCCTAATCAAGAGTTTGCAAACTCAGGAAGGAAAAGTATAACTTGTTAATGGAAGGAACTGGTTTGAATGGAGTCTAGGTGTGAGGATCTATAAGAAAGGCTACATCAGCATTTCTCATCACCAAGCTAGGTTGTACGCACATATCTGCGCCATCCATCAGTGATATATTTTTGTGTGTTAAAAATCACAAATTGGGAATTGTTTACCAATCCAAATCACCTGTGTTCTGACAAGTTTCTGGTCCTCCAAAGCTGAGGTGAACCCTTGCTCCTAGGTGGCTCACCAAGCTTAACCTGCAAAGCCCTATAGGGATGCAACTGGTCTCCTGATTTAATGTTTCTGTTTGTCTTCCTGCTCACTGAGTACACTGAAGACTGCAACTTAACATTTTACATGACCTGTGACTTAAAAGGTTTTCAAAACTTACCCAATTGACCGTATTTTGAAATTTCTCTGGTCGATATTAAGTACTTTGACTTCCTAAAGAAGAAAAAGTGTTTTTAATTTTAATAGACGTTCATAATAGACCATATATTAAAACATGTCAAGGTTATCACTTTTCCAAGATAATAGCATATAACTTCTTTGAAGCAAAGAAAATTAAAATGTTAATAACAAACGATGTATTTTAAGAAAACAAGGCTTTTTCTTACCCATTCAAGGGAGGTATTATTGAAAATGTACAATTTAAAGTATAAGTCATGAGAATTTTTCTGTAAGATACGTAGTGGAGGATGACCTAGGATTTCAATCATTCTGGGGTTTTTTTCAGCTTTATGTATTTAGAGGTGATAAAACGCTCCGCCTATTTTTATATAATATTATAGGCTCTTGAACTCTGTAGGACAAATGACCCAGTTAGAAGAATGTATGTAGTGGAGCTGGTAAGGGAGTGAATGGAGGAATTATGGAGCAAGGAAGGCCAGGTGTGTTAGAAACAATAAGGCTGGAGAGGTGTTCCCTTCTAGAGGCTGATGGCAAAAAGTAACCTCCGTTAGGCTTTTCCCTTTCCACGTTAAGGAAACCAAAAGCACTATTTTATTCTTCTTCTGGCTGTACCGCACAGCTTGCAGGATCTCAGGGCCATCAGCAGTGAGAGTACAGAGTCCTAACTAGTGGACTGCCAGGGAATTCCCTAAAAGCACCAATGGCTCAGGGGTAAAGATTAGCCTGCAATGCAGGAGACAGGTTTGATCCCTGGGTCAGGAAGATCCCCTGAAAAAGGAAATGGCAACACACTCCAGTATTCTTGCCTGGGAAATCCCATGGACAGAAGAGCTGGCAGGTTACTTTTTCGAGAAAAAAGTCAGACACCACTGAACAACTAAATAACAATAATAACACAGCAGACCTGCTAAATATCAAATGGGACAAGAGGAACTTATGGACGAACATTTAAAAAGCTCAAACTTGAGAGACATAAAACATGCCGACAGAGAAGAGAGTATGTGCATTCTTCTGACTCAAGATACAGTGAGTGACCAGTGTATGAGATCTAAATACAAGACGCACATACATAGGCAAACTCAGGTTAACCAAGAAGAGCCTATGGTCACCATAATTTCTGCATGACATCATCTTACATATCTGAATTGTTTCATTTTACATCATATATTCTATTTTAAATAGAATGTTCTGTTTTAAACCACTAGTTTTACTCTAAAATATGGACTCAAAATGCATTTGTTCAGTAAAAAAGAAAAACTTGCTTACCCGGGGTATGAAGAATTCATCAGCACTGAATTTATAAAGCCACTCATCCAGAAAGTGAAACAGAAGAGATTGTAAGTCATCGCCTACCCAGGGTCAGAAAGAACCATAAAGAACAGTGTTTAATAATTCTCATCTCTGAAAACTTGTTGGAATTTTACAGTGCAATAAATTTCTTAGGCTCCTTGAAAGAACAAGCTCACAATCAACTTTTTGTACCTCCTGTAAGTGTATACTGAAATTATATAGCATCTGAATCCTTGTATAACAATTTCTTCCTTGTGAACAAATTGATTACCTTGGGTTTCTACTTCTATTGTTTGCAGGGGCTCCACAGTCCCAGTATCTGTCATGTAACCAAACATAGCCATTGCACATTGTTCAAAAGCTTCCTCCAGAGTGTCTCCCCAAGCATGTAACCTAAAGAAATGCATTCGTGCCTTGTGTAATATGATTCACTGCAAGACAGAAAACTCGACAGCAAAGTAAAATCAACACTGTAAATGCAAAAGCAAAGGCCTCAATCAATTTAATGACACTGAAACCAGGTGCTTTTGAACCACCATTTTCATGTTCTAAAGAAACCAAAACAGAGGAGAAAAATTAAAACTAGGGACTGCAAGATTAAAAGATCAGTCTTCCTGTGTTAGGCACACGATTTCAAAGGCATAAACTCCAGCTCTACTCACTGGACATCGGCTGTATGATCCAAATCTGAGGGAGAGAGGAAAAAACAATAATAAGTAACTAGACTTGACTTGCAAATCACAAGAAAATGACTCTAGATTATTATTAAGAATATCATTCTTGAAGAACAAGAAAATGTAGGTTGACCATCCACCTTCCACTAATCATTTACACAAAAGTTGTCATTGTTAAGGTTTATTTTTAAAAATTTCTAAGCCTTTAGTTATTATTCAATTAATATTAAATGAACTAATATAAGTAATAGAATAGTTATATAACATTAGCATATTGATGATAAAGGGTTATTTCTTTTCAAGCCAAGATTTATATTTAAATGAATGATGAGAATTCCCTGGCAGTCCAGTAGTTACTAGGCCTCCACACACAGGTTCAATCTCTGGTTGAGGAACTAAGATCCCACATGCCCTGCAGTCTTCTAGGTGATCTAAAAAGTGCCCAGTCATGTTAGACTCTGCAATTCCATGGACTGTAGCCCACCAGGCTCCTCTGTCCATGGAATTTTCCAGGCAAGAATACTGGAGTGGGTTGCCATTTCCTACTTCACTAATACCTCATAGTTTCTCAATAAACAAATGCCATTTCCTGTTATTAGTTACATTCCCCAACAAAACAAATCAATATCTTTCCTAATATCTACTTGTGTGTGTGTTAGTGCTCAGTCATGTCTGACTCTTTCAGTTCATTTCAGTCGCTCAGTCGTGTCCAATTCTTTGCGACCCCATGAACCGCAGCATGCCAGGCCTCCCTGTCCATCACCAACTCCTGGAGTGTACTCGAACCTGTGTCCATTGAGTCGGTGATACCATCCAATCATCTCATCCTCTGTCATCCCCTTCTCCTCCTGCCCTCAATCTTTCTCAGCATCAGGATCTTTTCAAATGAGTCAACTCTTCACATCAGGTGGCCAAAGTATTCAAGTTTCAGCTTCAGCATCAGTCCTTCCAATGAACACCCAGGACTGATCTCCTTTAGGATGGACTGGTTGGATCTCCTTGCAGTCCAAGGGACTCTCAAGAGTCTTCTCCAACACCACAGTTCAAAAGCATCAATTCTTCAGCAGTCAGCTTTCTTCACAGTCCAACTCTCACATCCATATATGACTACTGGAAAAACCATAGCCTTGACTAGACAGACCTTTGTTGGCAAAGTAATGTCTCTGCTTTTTAATATGCTGTCTAGGTTGATCATAACTTTCCTTCCAAGGAGCAAGTGTCTTTTAATTTCACGGCTGCAATCACCATCTGCAGTGATTTTGGAGCCCAGAAAAATAAAGTCAGCCATTGTTTCCCCATCTATTTGCCATGAAATGATGGGACCGGATGCCATGATTTTAGTCTGACTCTTTGCAACCCCATAAACTGTAGCCTGCCAGGCTCCTCTGTTCATAAATGACCAAAATTCTAGAAACTACATCATCAAAGATATAAAATTCCAGATTTCCCAGTCTCGCCTTTTCATGAACAGCTAGCCAAATCCCAGACAAAACAGGCTTTTATTTTTAACAAGAGTCAAGTTTTATATTTGTTACTTTCTTGCATTTGAAGGAATCCTCATGATATCCTTGGTCAGTAAAATAGTTTTGAAAAGTAAACTCCACAATATGTATTACAAGCTTTTTCCTGATAGTCTCACTGAATCTGTTATTTTAATATTTCAGAGTCTATTCTTCACTCTTAACCCTGACTTCCATCAATTCTTCCTACTTAGGATCATAGAATATTCAAGCTAGAATGAAACCTCAGAGACCATTTAACAGAAATCCTTCAATTAAAGAAGAAACCTGAAATCCTGAGAGATTGTATAACTTGTTCAGGACCATACTGCTGATTAGAGTTGGGACTAGAATTGAGATTTTCTGACTCCCAGTTTAGTGCCCTTTACATCATAACACATCTTCTTCTGGTAACACTCAGGGTTTAAGCTCACCTCTGATTTAGTCAAAATACTACTGAGGCCTCAGTACATTTTAGACACTAATGGGCTCAATGACCAGCAGAGATGACAAACAAGTTAAAGGAAAGCAACACATTTTAATGCTAGAGAAATGAAAGCATGTGGCCACAAAAGGACATAGCAGAATGTTCACAGCAACTTTATTCCCCCAAATTAAAAACCCAATGTTCATGAAGAGAATGAATAAATAAACTGAGGATTACTATGCCACACTGCTCAGCAATAAAGCAGCAGGAACTAGTGATATGTGCATTAACAAGAGTCTCAAAAACATCAAGTGAAAACTGCAGAACTCTCACACACATATCTCCATCCAAACCCCTGCACTAAGAGACCTGATCAGCTTTAGTGTGGCTTCTAGCAGCTTAAGCCTGTGTACCTAGGATCATCGTGGCCCCACCGTTACAATGCCTGCCTGAGAAAGCTATACACTGTAGGAGAATTTATCGTTTGTCCCGAGACAACCCCGGACAATAGGTCCTTGACCTCCCTTTCTCAGAGCATTCACTAAAAAGGGCTTACGACTGTGAATATTTATCTCTTACAACTCAGAAGTATCTTTCCCATTCCTCCGAAATGTAATCATCAGGAAGAACTCCCAGGCTCCGTGGGAGAGAATTCTAACTTGGTAACTGCCAGCTAGCAAACACTGCTACTCCAATGACATTTACACTGACCAAGCTTTTGTAATTTTTCATTTCTAGTCTCTACTGAAACCCCTGCTCTCCCCCATCTCTCATTCTTCTTTTAAAAAGTCCAATCTCCTCTGCACAAATCCAAAGGGATCTCAGCTCTTTCCCCTGCTGTCCATAATTACTGAATAAAGTCCACTCACCACTTTAATGTCTAACATTTATCAGTGATACTCAGTGAAGACACCAGATATAAAAGAATGTGTACTATGTGATTCCATTTATATAAAACTCTCAAACAAACAAAAGTAAACTATAGTGAATGATATCACAGGGTGTGAGGAAAGAGACATACTCATACAATGCTAGTGAGAGTATAAATTGGTGAAACTTCAACAGACAGTGAGTTTGCAATAATTACTGAAGTTTAAAATGCAGGTATCAAAAAGAGTGTATATATAACTGAATCACTTGACTGTGCAGCAGAAAGTAACCAACACTGTGAATCACCTAGGGGCTTTCCACCTGGCACACTGGTAAAGAACCCATCTGCCAGTGCAGGAGACCCAAGAGATGCGGGTTTGATCCCTGGGTCAGGAAGGTCACGTGGAGGAGGAAATGGTAACCCACTCCAGTATTCTTGCCTGGAGAATCCCATGGACAGAGGAGCCTAGTGGGCTACATCCCATGGTGTTACAGAGTCAGACATGATTCAGCAACTGAGCAAAGCATCCACAGTACATCAACTATACTCCAATTTTTAAAAATACTGATAGAATGCAGATACCCTTTACCAAAGTAATGTAACTTTTGGAAATTTATTCTACAGATACACTTGCACATGTGCCAAACAATGGATGTACGGCTATATTCACTGCTGCATTATTTCTAATAGCTGCTGCTGCTGCTAAGTCACTTCAGTTGTGTCCGACTCTGTGCGACCCTATAGATGGCACAAATGTAAATGTCCACCAACTAGAAATTGAGTAAATTAAAGTACATCTTTGCATGTACACATATAAAAATGTTATGACTGGCTGATCTAGAAAGCAAGACTAAGGGGCCTGGGATCAGAGCTGACTTTTCACCGCATACCTGTCATACTTTTTGAATTCTGAATCATAGGTAATTCTTAAAAAACTAAGAGAAAAATGATGGGAATACCAGACCACCTTACCAGCCTCCTGAAAAATCTGTATGCAGGTCAAGAAACAATGATTAGAATCAGACATGGAACAACAGACTGGTTCAAAATTGGGGGAGGAGTACTTCAAGGCTATACGCTGTCACACTGCTTATTTAACTTATATGCAGAGTACATCATGAGAAATGCCAGTCTGGATGAAGCACAAGCTGGAATCAAGATTGCTGGGAGAAATATCAAAAACCTCAGACAGACACCACCCTATGGCAGAAAGAGAAGAGGAACTAAAGAGCCTCTTGATGAAAGTGAAAGAGTGAAAAAGTTGGCTTAAAACTTAACATTCAAAAAACAAAGATCACAGCACCCTATCCCATCTCTTCATGGCAACTAGATGGGGAAACAATGGAAACGACAGACTTTATTTTCTTGGGCTCCAAAATTACTGCAGATGGTGACTGCAGCCATGAAATTAAAAGACACTTGCTCCTTGGAAGAAAAGCTATGACCAACCTAGACAGCATATTAAAAAGCAGAGACATTACTTTGCCAACAAAGGTCCGTCTAGTCAAGGCTATGGTTTTTCTAGTAGTCATGTATGGATGTGAGAGTTGGACTATAAAGAAAGCTGAGCACCGAAGAATTTATGCTTTTGAACTGTGGTGTTGGAGAAGACTCTTGAGAGTCCCTTGGACTGCAAGGAGATCCAACCAGTCCATCCTAAAGGAAATCAGTCCTAAATGTTCATTGGAAGGGCTGATGCTGAAGCTGAAACTCGACTACCTGATGTGAAGAATTGAGTCATTTGAAAAGACCCTGATGCTAGGAAAGATTGAAGGCAGGAGGAGAAGGGGACAGAGGATGAGATGGTTGGATGGCATTACCAACTCGATTGACGAGTTTGAGCAAGTTCTGGGAGTTGGTGATGGACAAGGAAACCTGGTGTGCTGCAGTCCATGAGGCCGCAGAGTTGGAACTGAGTGAGTAACTGAATTGATTGAACAGAAAAATGAGCTACGGAGACACACAGGATCTAGAAAGTACAGAGCCTAGTATGCTATGATAAATAGTTGTACTCTACACAGAGGACCTTCCCAGGTGGCTCAGTGATAAGAGAATCTGCCTGCCAAGCAGGAGCCGGTTTTCCCAGACCTGGGCTGGGAAGATCCCCTGGAGAAGGAAATATCAACCCACTCCAGTATTCTTCCTTGGGAAACCCATGGACAAAGAAGCCTGGTGGGCTATAGTCCATGGGGTCACAAAGAGTTAAACAGGACTTAGCAACTAAACAGCAGCATACAGAGAACAATGTGAAATTAAAGAACTTCAGAGGGGAAATAAGAGCCAAATTTGTGCTCTCCAAACCACATCCACCTTTAGGGCTAACAATTTAACATTTATATAGACTAACTTTAGAGTCTGCACTGTATTTTTACATTTATTATTATCTCATTTTGCCCTCACAGGAAGGAACAGAATGCAAAAAGAGGTTATGTGATTTGCCTAAAGTCACTAAGCTACAAATGGCAAAACCAGGTCCTTTTACTAACACAGGATACAAGTAAGACATTAGTAGTCCTCTACTTATAACTTTCTGAGTCCTCCACCCTAGCCACATTCTAACTACAGGATTGTTGAAGATAGGTGGGGATGGGGGTGGTTACATGAAACACTTGAAAACACAGCTATCTTCACAATGAACACACCAGTAAAACTCCCTCAAAGGTCTGTGTAGACAAAGCTATAGTTTTTCCAGCAGTCTTTTATGGTTGTGGGGCTTCCCTGGTGGCTCAGAACCTGCCTGCAATGTGGGAGACCTGGGTTCGATCTGGGATGGGAAGATCCCCTGGAGGAGGGCATGGCAACCCACTCCAGAACTCTTGCCTGGAGAATCCCCATGGACAGAGGAACGTGGTGTACTACAGTCCATGGGGTTGCAAAGGGTCGACAAGACTGAGCGACCATGGACACACACGGACGGATGTGAGCGCTGGACCATAAAGGCTGAGCGCAGGAGAATTGATGCTTTTGAATTGTGGTGCTGGAGAAGGTCTTGGGAGTCCCTTGGCCTGCAAGGAGATCAAACCAGTCAATTCTAAACGACATTAACCCTGAATATTCATTGGAAGGACTATAGTTGAAGCTGAAGTTCCAATACTTTGGCCACTTGGTGCAAACAGCCAACTCACTGGAAACCACCCTGATGCTTCCTGCTGGTTCAGCTGGTAAAGCTGCATTGAGGGAGACCTGGGTTCCATCCTTGGGTTCTGAAGATTTCCTGGAG
Organism: Bos grunniens; assembly: GCF_055505025.1. NCBI lineage: Eukaryota > Metazoa > Chordata > Mammalia > Artiodactyla > Bovidae > Bos > Bos grunniens. The sequence goes on from NC_141166.1 coordinate 15,804,461, forward strand.
AAGTGAAAGGCTACCCACTCCAGTATTCTGGCCAGGAGAACTTCATGGACTGTATAATCCATGGGGTTACAAACAGTCCGACACGACTTAGCGACTTTCACTGATGATGGGAAAATTGAAGGCAAAAGGAAATCGGGGGGTGGGGGCAAAGGATTAGATTGTTCCATAGCATCACCGACTGAATGGACATAAATTTGAACAAATTCCAGGAGATGGGGGGAGGGGGGAAGGGGGCTCTGGACAGCAGCAGTCCTTGAGGTAGCAGAATCTGACAGGACTTAGCAACTAAACAACAAAAATTCCCATAAGATAAATGTGACTAGGCATATACAAGGAGAGTTCAAGATATTATATATGTGGGAGCCCAGGTTTCCCGACTCTCAGACCAGGCGTTTTTATTCTTCAGCGTTTCAGCTTTCCCGGGATTAGTTCAGAAGAGCATTCACACAGGGCGAAATGGGGTAATGCCTGAACCACCCTAAGGCGCAAAGTGGAAGAGGGAGCCAGAGCCCTCCCGCAAGGAGAGAAGTGAGCCACCTACTCACACTCGTACTTCCGACTGACTGGAGGATACTTGGCCTTGATCGCCTTCTGCTCCTCAGTCAAATTGTAATCTCTTACATCTTCCCCTTCCTGCGCCATGATTGCGGGTTTGGACCCAAGCTCAACTTCCGCCCTTCATCAGCCGGACTTCAGCCCGGACTTACAACATCCGCCCAAGACTCCGCCCCTAGACTGACACCCTTAAAGGGCTAGGACGCCGTCCTCGAGGACTTAATCCCCTAAACCTTAATCCCTTACGACTTCCGTTCTAGGTCTCGCCGTTTGGAGCTCTTTAAAAGTCCAAGGACCCATTTTCTGGACGTGCTTCATCAATAGTCCTAAGAAGTAAGGGAACAAATATATTGGAGGATCTAGGAATAGGACAACACTTGAATTAAGATACCTAGAGGTGTAATAAAGGCCTTTCTTGCCAGTTTACCCCTAGCGTGGCCAACTAGACCCGAAAACATCCTAGATTTCTCATTCAAAGCCCTACTTTCAAGGGGTAGCTAGCTGAACGCTCTTCAAGAAAATGGCTGCCCCCCCGGAGCTTGCGGCCTAAACCGCTCACGTGACCTCGGGCGGCTCACTCTCACCAACCCGCGCGCGCGCAAGCGAAGGAAGTCAGCTGGGGTCCGTGTGGGGGCAGGGGCGGAGCGCGCGCCTCGGCCCCGCGGCAAGAGACTCTACGCGTCTGGATAGGTTACGAATGCGACTTCCCCGCCCACTTCGCCGCTCGACGCACTCCGATTGGCCGGTGTTGGCGCGAAGGTGCGCGAGTCATCCCTCACGCAGGGGCAGCAGGAAACAATAGAGGCCGCGCGCGCAGAGCGAGCGCCCGCAGGCTCCCCGCCCCTCCCGCAACGCTCAACCCCGGGATCCCCGCCGGCTTGCCTACCCGCCATGGCCGACAAGGAAGGTGAGGGTTCCGGGGCGGCCCCAGGAGAGTGGGGGGTGCCGGGGTTGCGTAGCGGCCTCGAAACGGCCTAACAGTGAGGACAGGCCAGACTCAGCTGAGTGTCGTCCCCGCCATCGCAGGCGTGAGGAGAATCGCTCCGCGGGGCGGGTTAACGGCGCTCCAGCTCCTCCAGGGCTGAGGCCCCGGCGCAGCGGCTTGAGGCAGGCATTTGGGTCCCCGGCGGGTGTTTGGTCCTTTTCCGCACGCCCTGTCGGTCTGCTCGCCTCTCTCCGGGTCCTCCCTGCAGTGCTTACTACCCGCAAGGGCCGGTGCTCCGGCCTCCAGGCCGGTTCTGTGCTCCTCCCGACGCCGTCGCCCGAGCGGTTAACGGCATTTGGCAGCGATGAGCCCAGGAGTTAAAGCCCCGCGAGGCCGGAGAGCGGCGTTGGTGGCTGTGCCTCGGGGAGATTTAGACAGATCTCCATTTCAGAATCGGGATTTAGGAGTGCCGGTGGCTTTGGAAGTGTTTACTCGGTTTCCATTTGTGGTCGCTAACTTAATTTGTTTTTTATTTTTTAGCAGCCTTTGATGACGCAGTAGAGGAACGTGTGATCAACGAAGAATACAAAATATGGAAAAAGAACACCCCTTTTCTTTACGATTTGGTGATGACCCATGCTCTGGAGTGGCCTAGCCTAACTGCACAGTGGCTTCCAGATGTAACCAGGTGATAAGAATCCGTTGAATGTTATTTTGTTGTGTTCTCAGTGTAGATTTCTCACATTGATTATCCCTGTTTTCCTCTCTCCAGTCACCCGGAGCGGACACGTGATCAGAACCTATTGGGGACATTTTTTTTCTAGGCCAAAAAAGACAAAATGTGAAACTACTTTGCAGTTTACTTGATAAGAGAAAACATGTTGATGTCTTCTTTTTCTGATAACTGAATTGAATAGGCGTATTATAACTGTAGTTGACCAAACAATAATGTAAAATTTGTCAGCTTTCAAAAAGTGATTATGGTAAATGCAGTTCTTTCAACAAAAAAAATTTTGAATCTCACAGTCGTTTATACTATCTGGTTAATGCAGAGATGATTGTGACATGATAACCTGCCACTCAGAACAATCTTTAAAAATTACATGTGTACTGAGTAAGTACGTTTCTTCAAAATTCAGGACTTTTAGAAGTCAGGATATTTGTGAATTGTGGTTATTTGACTATGTTTTTGCTCAAAAACTGACAATTTATGCAAATATTATTAATAACAATATGAGCCTACTATCCTCCGGTTGGCATTTAAAAGGGGGGGATCTGTCCTAAGGATTTTTTTTTAATTAATTTATTTTTAATTGGAGGATAATTGCTTTACAGTGTTATATTAGTTTCTGCCATACATTAGATGAAGTAGCAATAAGTATACTTATGTCCCCTCCCTTTTAAACCTCCCTCCTTGTCCTAAGTATGTTAATTAGGAGTTCCCATATTCAGTTGATTATCAGAATTATTTGAATTCAGGGTAAGAGGAGTTGTTTCTGTTAGTTGTCAGTAGTTCAGACCACTTAGGAACTTGTGGCAGGATACTTAAAAATAGTTTGAGCAGTAATTCTAGATTTACTATAGTCAGGTAGTAAATTGTATTGGACCAAAGGATCCCAAATATTGGCCACCCCGTCCTTACTAAATCATTCTGGAAAAGCTTTCCATGTAATGTGATTAACTAGGTTTGGAAAACACAAGCACTTGCTATGGCTCAGAGGTTAAAGCGTCTGCTTGGAATGCAGGAGACCCGGGTTCGATCCCTGGGTCTGGGAAGATCCCCTGGAGAAAGAAATGGCAACCCTCTCCAGTACTCTTGCCATGGAGAATCTCCTGGAGGGAGGAGCCTGGTAGGCTACAGTCCATGGGGTTGCAAAAAGTTGGACACGACTGAGCGACTTCACTTTGACTTAAGACTGAATAACCCAAGGCTGAAATCTGTGTTCTTAGTAGCTTTCTTCTTTACAGATGTAGATGAATAAGCCTTTCTGCAGGATTAGACTTTGGTCCAAATACCCTTCCTTTATTTTGGTATTGTACTTGTATAACAGTGTTATTTATTTTTTTAGGATGGGATTACTTACAACAACTCTCCCTAATGTCTGTTTAATGTGTGTCTGTGTGTTTTGGTGTTTATTTATATTCTGTTTCTTAGAAAGAATGATACGGTTGTAGTTTTATAATACTCTTCTTCACTCCCGCACTTCCTTTAGTTGTTTAACTTTGTAAATACAAGTATCCCCAACTTTATGTTGGCAGCCCTCTTATATTTCCTCTTCTTTTTGCACATAGGATATCTGAAAGTGTGCAGAGGAATTTCTGCTGGTTATCTTTACACCCAGCTTCTGAGCTCTACCTGAATTTCCAGCTGCCTGTTATTATTGGTGTCTTCTCTAGAGTATCTTATTAGCTTTCCCTACATGATGTGGTCCAAACTAAGTGTATTTTTTCTATGGCGATACCAACCCAGCTTTCTTCTATTGTTTCTATTTCTCCTTATCATAGTTGACTTTGGTTTGACATTTCTTAGATCTGTTCCCCCCCTCCCCTCCCCCCAGCCCTTTCTTGACTTGGCAGTCTGTTTATAAGCCCTGATGAATTCTTGTGTAGCATCTTTCCCATCTAGACTGGGGTTCTCAAACTTTTAACAGGCATCATAATCAGCTGAAGGAATCGGAAAACTTTTTTTTTCTTTTTACACTGGCCATGCCCTGAAGCTGCAGAATCTTAGATCACCAACGAGGAATTAAGAAAGCATTGAGTCCTAACCACTGGACTGCCAGGAAATTCCCTGTAGAACAGACTGGTTTTTTCTTTTTTTTTAAATATTTATTTATTTGGCTGCATAGAGTCTTAGTTGTGGTACATGGGAACTAGTTCCCTGACCAGGGATGGAACCCAGCCCCCCTGCATCGGGAGCACAGAGTCTTAGCCACTGGACCACCAGGGAATTCCCAGAACAGACTGTTAAGCACTACAAATCACCCCCCCTAAGTTTCTCATTGAGTATGTCTATAGTGGATTTGAGAATTTGCATGTGGGAGTTCACAGATAATGTTGATGCTTTTGTTCCCCATACCACACTTGAAGAATCTCTGCTTTATGCTTTACACTGAATTAATCCTTCTGACATAACTCAAATTATGGTACATCCCTTATAAATTTTCCATGGTTCTTTGTTCCTTTTAGTAGAGAGTTCATATGTTAAGCAAACATTCAGTACCCTAGGGTCTGATTTCAATCTGCCTTTTGACCTTCTCTCCCACTGTTTTCCCACATTCAAAGTCATTTAGATTCAGTCCTAGTTCTGTTACTTAGTTAATCTTAGGCCACCCGATGGGCTGTGGCCTGCCAGACTCCTCTGTCCATGGAATTCTCCAGGCAAGAATACTGGAGTGGGTAGCCATTCCCTTCTCCAGTTGATCTTCCTGACTCAGTGATTGAACCCAGGTCTCCTGCATTGCAGGCAGATTCTTAACTGTCTGAGCCACCAAGGAAGTCCGTTTTCGCAAACCATCTTTAAATTAGAATATTACTTCATAGTGTTGTAACCTTCATCTTTGCTTACCTCCCTTGGAATACTGTCTTTCAAAGCTCTTGTCCCCCTCTTCTGGGTTTTATCTCATTTTGAGACATTAGCTTACCTGATGTCAGTCCCTTTCCATTTTAATGAAGTAACCAGAAGTGTTCATATACCCAACAATTGGTTTTTTTCTCTCCAGCTACTTGTAAAGGATGAATAATTAATTTTTATTTTATTCTGTCAGACTTTTTCCTCAAAAGTAATTGTAAATATTTGGCCAAGTTAAGAAATAATTACGAAATTAAGTGGTATGTGGTACCTGCCCTCAGCTCTGTGGAAGATATGTTAAAAGTAAGGAAATACGGCTCTTAATGACTTCTTTCTCTCAAAACCTGTTTGTAATAATGCCTTGTATATACATGTATGTCACTGACTTTGTGGTCTCTCTTAGTTTATTAAATTGACTATTGACCATATGTTGCTATTACAGACCAGAAGGGAAAGATTTCAGTATTCATCGACTTGTCCTGGGGACACACACATCAGATGAGCAAAACCACCTTGTGATAGCCAGCGTGCAGCTCCCTAACGATGACGCTCAGTTTGATGCTTCACACTACGACAGTGAAAAAGGAGGTAGGAGTCTTAATTAAAGGTGAAGGGAGGAATGATACTTATTTTGGTTATATTTTTGTATCTCTGAATTATCATTAAAAAGTGTGTACAGTTTGATAAAGTAGCCTCTCAAGAACAAGATATTAAGCTTTGAAAAGCCTGATTTTCAGTATAGATATTAGATGTCAGAAGACATGTAACATGTACTTGGTTCTGTAATTTTTCTATAAACTTCCTTCAACTAAATTTGGTGGTAGGCAAATTTCAAGAAGTTAAAATCCACCATAGATTATTGCCATGCATGCTTGCATTCTCAACATGGAAGATACTGCCCCTGGGGAATTGAAAATTGATTCTCAGAGTGGGGCATGTGTGAAAACAGTCTTATTCTTTGAACTGTTTCAAGCACAGATATACATAGCATGCATAAACAATACACAGATTATCTGTGGTATTAGAATTTCATTAAGGTGTCAAAATATCTTATGGGGCAATAATGGGGGAAAAAAAAGATTGAAAAGCACTGGCTTTAAATTACCCTTTCCGGTGCCGGTGTTGTCTGCGCTCGCGGTGAGAGCGCTCGGTGCCACGTTTCACGTTCTCCGTCCTACGCCGCTGCAGCCCGGGCCTTGCCTGACGCAGCCATTAAAAATAAATAAATAAATAAATAAATTACCCTTTCCAGGTTTAAATGGTAGAAAGGACTTAACTATGGTATTTGCTGTATAGTATATAAAAATTAAATGAGTGTTTAATTATATCCTATTTTTAGGTGATAACGTTAGGGCTTAACTATTCATGAATTATTTTTTTCCCTTTCAGAAGAGATAGAAATGAGTGGGTTTCCTTTATTATTGTCCTTGAACTCAAATTATTACCAAAGGTAGAAGATAGACTTTCAGTATTGAGATTTGTGGCCCCAAAAAATGAATGTGTAATGTTTCCTTATCTTAGATTTCTGCAGATTAATCGAATCCATTCCATTATTTAAGTTATTTTGGTTTCCAGTTATTTGCCAAGATTGTCATGTGCAGTTATTCTTTTGATCATTCCATATTTAGCTTAGCAGAATGCAAAATAAGTTCTTAGGATAAGGGCCAGCAAACATGATTTTGCTTCACTGACCTGTGTGTGTGAGCTGTAGGGTATGGTTACTGCAGAGATATTCTCTGGGTAGGCATTAGTAGTGATGAAGGGGTCTATGCTTAAACCGCAAGGGGCATAGGTTCAGTCCCTGGTTGGGGAACTAAGATCCCACATGCCGCACAGCCAAAAATAGCAAATTTTTTTGTTGTTAGAAAAAAAGAATCAGAAGACTAGGGCTTGGGACCCTGTTGTGCTGCTCACTAGCTGTGTAGTTTGAGGATAAATCTTTTAGCCTCCCTGAGCCTGTTTTCTTTTTACTAAGACAAACTGTCTTTAAATAGAATTTTTAGTTATTTCGGTATAAAGCAAATATTCTGATTGGTAATATAATAAATCATCTTTAAAAATTGAAGCAGGGCTTTCCCTGGTGGTCCAGTGGTTAGGACTTCCTGCTTTCAGTGGGGGGTGGGGGGTGGGGGGCGGGTGCTGTTTGCTCCCTGGTCTGGGAAATAAGATCTCACAAGCCCGTGTAGTGCAGACAAAAAAAAAAAATTGAAGCAACTATGTGAACCCCTCGCCACATAAATCTGTCGTTTATGGATCACTGTTAAATTGATAGTTTTCTAAATGATTTATCCCAATTATTGGATCACTCACTCAACAGATACATTAAGTACTAAGGATAGGTAGTTTTTCTTTGTACTGGGAATATAAGATAAAAAATACTTCGCAGCCTCATGTATCCCAGACATCTTTTTTGTTGAGCATATGGGCATGTGCCTCCTTTTGATGGCTGTATACTCTGCTGTGGTTACTCAATTAACATTTAAGTGGTTTCCAATCTTTTGACTTCAAAAATAGTCTTTGTGCATATATCTTGCATAGTTTTGCTGTAGAACAATTACCTAAATTGAATGTTGATTAATTTGCAAGAACATTTCCAAGTATATTGGTACTGCTAAGTTGCCCTCCAAATAAGACTCTCAGTTTCACCAGTAGCAGATACATTGATGTCTGTTTCTGCATGCTTTTACCAGCATTGAATGCTGCGCTCTCATTTTACTTTGTTGTTGTTGGAGGGGTGTTTTCTTTCTTGGTTTTGGTTTTCATGTCATTTGGTTTTTAACGGCTGCTCCACGGGGCTTACAGAATCTTAGTTCCCCCACCAGGAATCGCATCAGCACCCTTGACAGCAAAAGTACAGAGTCTTGACCACTGGACCTCCAGGAATTCCCTAACTTGCTTTTTAAGTTATTTGTGATGTTGGACTTACTTTAAAATATTTATCTTTTGTCAGTCTCTTGAACTGCCTCTTTATGTGTTTTTCTCATTTTTTCTTTTGAGTTAACTATATATGTAATGTAAGTTATCCCTAATAGGTTATAGATAATTTTTCCCCTGTTTATTTTATAATCTTGAATCCTATTTATTTAAATTTATTTATGACTGCTGGATCCTTGCTGCTGGGCAGGCTTTTCTCTAGTTACAGCAAGGAGGGCTTCCTTGTGGTGCAGTGGCTTCTCTCATCGCAGTGGGTTCTCTTGTTGCAGAGCACAGGCTCAATAGTTGTGGCACATGGGCCTAGTTGCTTCGCAGCATGTGGGATCTTCTCAGATCAAGGCTGGAACCCATGTCTCCTGCATTGGCAGGTGGATTCTTGACCACTGAGCCACAGCTATTTAGTTGTGTTCTTTACCACTGAGTTCCCTATTTACTTTAGAAGCTGTGAATTTTTAATTACCCACCTTTCCTTTGGTATCCTTCAGATTTTGTCATTCTTTGAAAGGCCTTTCAAATCACTCCAAGGTTTTAAAATAGTTATCTGTTTTCTGGTACTTCTCTCTTTTGACCATTAAAATTTTAAATAGTTGATTTACAGTGTTGTGTTTCAGATGTTCAACATGATGATTCATTGGGTGTTTTGTTTTTGTTTTTCCCATATTTCATTAAGGCTACCACAACATTGGGTATAATTCCTTATGTTGTTGTTTAATCGATAAGTCTGCCCCACTCTTTGCATGCCTGTGGACTGCAGCGAACCAGGCTTCCCTGTCCTTCACTATCTCCCGGAGTTTGCTCAAACTCATGTCCATTGAGTCAGTGATGCTCTCTACCCATCTCATCCTCTGCAGCCCCCTTCTCCGTTTGCCTTCAGTCTTTCCCAGCATCTTCATATCTGAAGTTGATGATATTTCTCCCGAAATCTTGATTCCAGCTTGTGATTCATCTAGCTATGCATTTCACATAATGAACTCTGCATATGAGTTAAATAAGAAAGGTGACCATATACAGCCTTGACGTACTTCTTCCTCAATTTGGAGTCAGTCCACTGTTCCATATCTGGTTCTTTTTTTTTACCGCATACATCCTACTTTAAAAGCTTTTCTTTTATTTACCAGCACTGGAGACAGATTTGATGCCCATTGGTTTAAGGGAAAAAAGCTAGAAATACAGCCACGAGGCCTGTGTCTCCCAAGGAAAATAAAATGTGAGAATTTACCAGAAAATTCTAGACACTGAATTGAAAAAAAATAAAGGAGTTATGCATTCTGATCCTCACTGATCTTCAAAAGCCCAAGTGATTTCCCAAGTGTGATTTAAATTTATGATAATTAAAATGTATTTCTATGCTTTGTATGGACTTTGCCGCTGCTAAGTTGCTTCAGTCATGCCTGACTCTGTGCGACCCCATAGACAGCAGCCCACCAGGATCCCCCGTCCCTGGGATTCTCCAGGCAAGAACACTAGAGTGGGTTGCCATTTCCTTCTCCCATATCTGGTTCTAACTGTTGCTTCTTGACCTGCATACAGGTTTCTCAGACAGATAAGGTGGTCTGGTATTCCCATTTCTTTAAGAATTTTCCACAGTTTGTTGTGCCACACAGTCAAAGGCTTTAGTGTAGTCAGTGAAGCAGAGAATTAAATGGTTTCCTGAAATTCTCTTGCTTTCTCTATGATCCAGCAAATGTTGCCAATTTGATCTCTGGTTCCTCTACCTTTTCTAAACCTAGCTTGTACATCTGGAAGTTCTAAATCCTTGTTGATTATCTATTTTGTTTTTTGAGTGGCATCAAACCAATTTGCTTTTGCTGACTTGCTTTTCTGATGATACCTTTATCCCCCTAATACTTAACACTATAGAAACTATGAAAATAAAAGTAATGTATTTGACATGATTGTATGACTGCAATACATCTCCCTATTTAATCCTCACAAGAAAACTGGGTAACTTCCCTAAGGTTACATACCTTCCTTTTCTCTTCCTTTTCCATCTCCTCCTTCCTTCAAATCATTCAGATGGCTGGACAAGCTTGGTGCTTAAAGGAAAGCAGGTGCTCTCTCCATATGGTCTCAACAATGGTGGAAGTAGATACATACCAATGTCTCTTAAAGCTTCTTAAGTGGTTGTTACACAGATAGATTCCTAGTCCCTCCTTGCTCTTAGATGAAGTGTCCTAAAGTCTGAGATCGAGCTATTAAAATTGATTACCATCTGCTTAGCCGCATTTGATCTGAGGTACTTGGTGACAGCTTCAAAAGATCATTGAACTTTCAAGATGAAAGAACAAAAAATTGGCTTAGGCTTGTTTTGACATTTAAAAAGAATTTATGTATTTGTATTACATTCAGCCCAGCTATGGTCATATTTGAAGCCCTGAAAATAGGTTTGAAATTTTACTTCAGATTCTGTTACCAAGATCTTGAAATATCGAGTTTATTTTTAGCAACTTATTGGGGAATTGGTTTTGACGGGGAGTGTTTGTTTTTGAGTTATCTTTAGTCTTCTACTTCAGTTATATGTAATAAACTAGTATTAAGTCATGATGAAATAATTGGAATATTTGACTCAAGATGTTGCAACTTATTCTTAATTTCAAAATGTTTATGGACTAAAAAAATGGCAAAGTGGTAGAAATTAGAATGCTGGTTATCTAGTTTGTCCAGCAGTATTAGTTGGGAGGGATACAGAAGTGCCTTCGGGGAGGATGAGAGTGCTAGAGATGTTCCATGTTTTATCGGGTAGTAACTCCCCTGATGTACGCATGTGTAAAAATTCATCAGGCTACACAGTTTAAGCATATTATTATATTTCAGTCTTTTTAAATAGTATTTTACGAGGGAAGCAAACAAAATAGGAGTGTAGTTAGACCTTGATAGTCATTCACTGTATTGTACATTGATACCTCAGTCTTTGTTCCCTACATTAGATTTGGTGTTTTTGCTCTCACGTTAAATTTGAGCAGTCCCTGATTATTTGTTAAATAGATAAATCCTCATCTTCATAAATCTCAGTTGTGAATCCTCTAAGCTGATTTTTTTTTTAACACATACACACTGATATAGTTACTCGTTTGTTTATTTCTGGCTGCACTTGTTCTTTATTGCTGCATGCGGGCTTTGTCAGTTGCAGAGAGTGGGGCTGCTTTCTCGTTTGAGAGCACGGGCTCTAGGCGCATGGGCTTTAGTTGCACCACAGGGGCTCATTAGTTGTAGCGTGCAGGCCCTAGAGCGTGCAGGCTTCAGTAGTTGTTGCTCTGTGGCGTGTGGAATCTTCCTGGACCAGGGATTGAATCCAAGTTCTATTGTACTTTAACCGCAGGTAGCGGGGGAGAGGGTGCCTCTGATTAGTAGTATGTTGTTGTTTAGTTGCTAAGTCTTATCTTGACTCTTTTGCAAGCCCATGCACTGTAGCCCACCAGTATCCTCCATCCATGGGATTTCCCTGGCAAGAATACTGGAGTGGGTTTCCATTTTCTTCTTTGGGGGATCTTCCCTATGCAGGGATCGAACCTATGTCTCCTGCATTGGCAGGCAGATTCTTTACCACTGAGGCACCGGGAAAGCCCTAGTAGTAGTATATAGCTGATAAATTGTGTGCTTATCTCCTTGTGTTTGGAATAAAAGTTCTTTGAGATCACATATCCTAATCATGCATTCTTTTTGCATTATAGAAATTTGTGGTCTAGAATTCTGGAGGGAGTTTTGTTCAATGTTTTTCTTTGCCCCCTCTTTGAGAATCTGTTTTGAACTGTTTTTAGGCTGTTAGCTTGTTTGAACCACTGCTTTGCAGTGTATAAAATTATTTTGAGGTTGAATGTTATCTGCTAATCATATTACCCAACTTATCAAACCTGTGTCTCCTGCATTGGCAGGTGGATTCTTTACCATTGAGCCACCAGGGAAACCCTTGCCAAGATTTATATAATGACAAATTATATTCTTAAACATTTTATAATGGTACTTGGGAGAACTCTGTAAGTGCATACAGTAGTCAAATGTGAATAAAATATGTTTTTGTCTAGTCCTTGCCTACCTGGTTTATTTCAGCCAAGGACTCTGGTTGGCAAGTGTAAGTGGGGGGTCAGGAAAATTGAACCAGCTGTTGTGGCTCTGTTTTTCCTCACTAATACGAGGAAAGGTGTCAGTATTTCAGGAAGGTTACCCCAAACTAGAGATTGAAAGGGACTAGAGAGAGTCCCTCAAGAGGAGGGACTCTTTAGTACCTAGCACACTGTGTATGTATTTGAGATTTATTAGGTATATAATTACCAAAATCATTTTAGGCATAGCTGAAAGAGTATCATAGCCGAAAGGGATCAGAAAAATGGGCATTCGTTTTAGGTTCTGCTGTAGTCACGTCACCATGAGCAAATTAATACAGGTCCTCTGAGCTCCTCTTTTTCTCATGTGAAATATTTGGAGATAATTCTTCCCTACTCCGTACAGTTATGGTAAGAAATAATTGAAATAAGGAGTGTGCACTTTATATTGCTAATAAATATTGATACTGCTTCTAGTATTATACCAGTTCATTTATTAAAAGCCTTGCCTGTGTCAAACTTTGAGTAACATAGAGTACTTCTTGCTTTGTCCTCATTTGCAATTAACATCTTATTTACAGAATTTGGAGGTTTTGGCTCGGTTAGTGGAAAAATTGAAATAGAAATCAAGATCAACCATGAAGGAGAGGTAAACAGGGCACGCTATATGCCCCAGAACCCTTGCATCATTGCAACCAAGACTCCATCCAGTGATGTTCTTGTTTTTGACTATACAAAACATCCTTCTAAACCAGGTATCTTCTCTCTTCTATTCAAATACAAATGATGTATCACTACAGGAATACATTGCTTCTCTCAGTTTTAATTGCTAACTTATTCATTGTGTATCTTAACATCTTGTGAATTATGTTGATATGTGTGGGTACTACTCCTTCAACCTTCTTGCCTACATCTGGAAAAAGAAATTGCTTTTTTACATAGAACAGAATGTGCCGCTTTTAAATGTTATCTATTTGGTCATAGTCTGTATTTCTCATAAAAAATAAGAGCTTTAGACCTCTTGATAAAAATTCCATTATGCTAAGTAGGTCCAGCGAGGCAGTGGACTGGATAGTCTTGATGTGTCTGTTACTTTGTAGACCCTTCTGGAGAGTGCAACCCAGACTTGCGTCTCCGTGGACATCAGAAGGAAGGCTATGGGCTTTCTTGGAACCCAAATCTCAGTGGGCACTTACTGAGTGCTTCAGATGACCACGTGCGTATCCTTCCCAGTGTGAAGCACATCTGGGCTAGTTGTATCAGCGTTTTCCTCTGGGGTATATGAGGAAGTGAGACTCTTTCTTTTATATAATAGCTCATTTTTCTCATTTAAGACCATCTGCCTGTGGGACATAAGTGCTGTTCCAAAGGAAGGGAAAGTTGTGGATGCGAAGACCATCTTCACAGGGCACACGGCAGTAGTGGAGGATGTCTCCTGGCATCTGCTCCATGAGTCCCTCTTTGGGTCGGTTGCTGATGATCAGAAACTCATGATGTGAGTTGAATCCATCTTTTTCTCAATATATTATCTAAGTTGTATAATATTTGATTATCCATTTTAAGCTTCTTTTTCCCCGTTTTTTTTCTTTCACTGAAGCTGGGATACTCGTTCAAACAATACTTCCAAACCAAGCCACTCAGTTGATGCTCACACTGCTGAAGTGAACTGCCTTTCTTTCAATCCTTATAGTGAGTTCATTCTTGCCACAGGATCAGCTGACAAGGTTAGTGTGATTTATCTTTACAAAAAGACAAAGGGTGGATTTCTCTGACTTCTTTTGAATGCACGGAGATCTTTTAGTTGTGAATTTTCTTTTTCTCATTAAAAAAATTTTATTGATTACTCTGGCTTTCCTTTTTGTACATAGACTGTTGCCCTGTGGGATCTGAGAAATCTGAAACTTAAGTTGCATTCCTTTGAATCACATAAGGATGAAATATTCCAGGTAGGAGAAACTAATGCTTCTAGTGTTTTTAATCAACTTTGTGCCTGACGTGTGTCTCTTCTCTTATTTCCATTTCTTGGTAACTTGCCATACCTATCATAATTTCACAGTTCAGTCCTAAAGTACTGACTCCCGAGTTTTCTGCCTAATCAATTTAATTAAGCTCCTTTCTTAATATGCAGAGCCCTCTGACTCAGTTCAAGAAATATTTGTTACATTATGTTCAAAACTGAATGCAAAGGCACTGTGTGTAATACTGAAAGTACTTGGGTAGATTGTGTGGATGAGCTGTACTTTAGTTTTTAGGTCAGTGTTGGATGACATTTGGCATTTATCTGTTTGTTTTGGCTGCGTCAGGTCGTCACTGCAGGGATCTTTTGTTGCATTGCACAGGCTTCTCTAGGTGTGGCTTGTGGGTTTTTGTTGCCCTGCGGTGTTTGGGATCTTAGTTCCTTGATCAGGGATCAAACATTTTTCCCCTACATTGTAGGGTGGATTTTTAAGCAGTGGACCACCAGGAAATTCCCCTCTCCTCAGTTTTCTAATTGATGGATTTTTTTTCTTACATATAGGTTCAGTGGTCGCCTCACAATGAGACTATTTTGGCTTCCAGTGGTACTGATCGTAGACTGAATGTCTGGGATTTAAGGTATGTCTTGTTAAATTAGTTTTTGTGAAGTTCTTTTCTTACACTTTCCAGAATTACTCAAGGTAAATTTAACTTAAAAACTTTTTTGTGCTAGTAAAATTGGAGAGGAACAATCCCCAGAAGATGCAGAAGATGGGCCACCAGAGTTGTTGGTATGTTACAGATATTGAGCACAACTGAAATAGTTCATGATTTATTGTCCTCTGTCTGCTTTTCATCTCTGTTTTCCTCCCTCTTTCAGTTTATTCATGGTGGTCACACTGCCAAGATATCTGATTTCTCCTGGAATCCCAACGAACCTTGGGTGATTTGTTCTGTATCAGAAGACAATATCATGCAAGTGTGGCAAATGGTAAGTGTTTAGATAAATGAAACCTAGTATTATTCTGTTTATGTATACTTCAGTACAGCTGGCAGCTCTGTTAGTTTACTCCCACCATGTGACTTACCTGTCCATTGTCAATGTCTACTCTTATCTGGTTGTCCCAGTGTCACAGCATCAGAGAGTACTGTTTCTCCAGGAAACTTGCCTCGATTTCAAAAACATTACCTGCCTTTTTATGCCCTGGTTGAAGGTGATCGCCCTGCTTTGAGTTTTCAGAGCACTTGGGATTTAATAAAAATAATTAACAATGTCTCATGTTGCAATCCAAGAAATGATTGCCTTCTGGACATGGATGGTGGTGATACTTGCACACACAGTATGGATGGACTTAATGCCACTGAACTGTACAGTTAAAAATGGTTACGATGATAAACTGTGTCTTTTACTACAGTTTAAAAAACAATTGCATGACTTTTAAATGACAGTGGCTGAATAAATGAAAATTATTCTAAATAAACCTTTATTATCTCAGAGTAGATCTAGAACCAGGAAGAAGTGCCAGAGGTGAGATTTTGGCTTAGCATGAGGGAAAAACATTTTGATACTCAGAACTTTCATATGGAATAATGCTATTAATCAAAAATAAGTAAGATGGGAATATTTGTGTTTTATGAGATTAAGACATGTTCTGCATCCATACTTTGGAATATTACGTATCAAAAAGAAGTACACTAGTTTTGTAAGCTATTCATGATACATTGATAAGCTGGGAAAAAGCAGATTGTAGAACAGCGTGATAGAATTTCCTCATATTAAAATTTGGGTTTCTAGTCTTATGTTTAATTATATGTAACTATTTGATAGAAGGCTATTTGCCAAAATGTGGTTGGTATGTTTAGGGAATGCTTATACTCTTGAGATTTCCTGAGTAGTAGGAGTCTCTCTTGCTATTTATAAGTAGCCCCTTGTGCCCAAACCGGGCCAGAGGGTGGGGAACAAGGTTGTGAGAAAATTTACAGCCAAGTGGGACAAAAGTGCTTGGGTAGCCTGAGCTATCAGGGCTTGACACTGGCCTCTGAAGTCTTGTGGGTGTGAGCCCTTGGTCACAGATTTGCCTCCAGCTGGTCAGCATCAGGATTGAACTGAATTGTTGGACACCCCATTGGTGTCAGGGGAAAAGATACCACACAACTGTTGTCAGACTGCTCACGCAGTTGTATACATTCTTGGTCCCTGTAGTCAGGTTATAAGCTATGTCTATCCCATCCTCTGCAGCATCTGTCCTAGTGGTTTGTGCATAGTTCACACTGAGAACAACAAAGTAGTACATGTAGAGTTTACCTTATGCAAGAACGGTTTCTCTTTTAAAAATATTTATAAATTGAGATTTGATTTTGAAACATGGTTTTGTTGAGGCCTGGGGATTCTTTTTTCCTCCATGTACAATTCAGCAAATTTTAGTATAGTCACAGAATTGTGCAACCATCACTACCGTTAGTTACCCCAGAAACCAACCCCATACCCAGTAGTCATTCCTCCTGTTCACCTCTAGTCCACCCAGTACTAGGCAGCCATCACTCTACTTTTATTTATCCATTCATCAGTTGATGGACATTTGTGTTGTTTTTACTTATTATGATTAGTGTCTGGTTAAAAGATTCAAGGTTAAAAAAAAAATTCAAGGTTGATTATCAAGACAAACAGTAACCATACTTCAGTTTTTGGGGAATATCTTAATGGGGAGGCGGTTGGCGTATGGCCAACTGCCTGTTTTTATTAGCCCACAACGATACCCATCCATTTGCAGGTGACTATGTCTGCTTTTAGCAAACTGCTGCAGAGTTGAATAGTTAAAACAGACTATATACCCCACTGTATGTCTTCCTGGCCTCATCTATTTTCAGCCTTAACTTCAAGAAGTAACTTTCCTGTTTACTCAATACCGTTTTCTCTTTGTTTTTGGCAGGCTGAGAACATTTATAATGATGAAGACCCTGAAGGAAGCGTGGATCCAGAAGGACAAGGATCTTAGATCATGTCTGCACTTGTGATTTTTAGACTCCCCTTTTCTTCCTCTCAACTCTGAGATTGATTTAACACTGGTTTTGAGACACAGACTTTGTTTGGTTATCTCTCTATAATAAGTTCTAGCAACAATGTTATTAGTCCAAACAGAAGGTGTTTTCTAAATATTAACTGGGGGCTTCTTGATTCAGCAAAGCCACAGACTTATATTTAAATTTTCTTTAGGAATTTTCTAGTAACAGAGGTCTAAAAGTAGCCACAAAAAGGGGAATATTGTGTGTGGTTATTTTTCTTCTTATGCTATATCCCCAAGTTTTTCAGACTCATTTAAGTAAAGGCTAGAGTGAGTAAGAAATAGAGCTAAGTGAGGTAGGTGTCTGAGCCATGAAGTATAAATACTACAAGATGTTGTTTTTATTCAGGAAATAGGGGAGATTCAAGTCATACAAATTCCTACACGCTGAACTTTCCAGGATGCACATTTCCTTACATAGACCAGTCTCCTCTCAGTTTCTTCAGTTAAGTCAAAACAATGTGTTCCTCCTTCCCCATATATTTTTGCTTGTTAGTGTATTTCTTGAGCTGTTTTCATATTATTTCTTTCCTTTCTGTGAAATGGTTTTTTAAAAAAACTTGGGACCACCAAGTTGTAAAGATGTATGTTTTTACCTGACAGTTATACCACAGGTAGACTGTCCAGTTAAGTTGAGAAGAGTGAACCAATAGCTTGTATTTGTTTTTAAAATTAAATTAATCCTGGATAAGAGTTGCTTTTTTTTTTTTTAAGGAGTTAGTCCTTGACCACTAGTTTGATACCATCTCTATTTTGGGTGACCTGTTTCACCAGCAGGCCTGTTACTCTCCTTGACTAACTGTGTTAAGTGCTTATAATGGAATAAATTGCTTTTCTACATAATCCCATGCTGATGGGTTTTATTTAGTGCATAACATTCATCAAACACCAGTCTCTGGCTTCTAGAAAAGTTGTTCAGATGACAGTTATTTTCTGTGGTCTTTGACTACCAACAGCAGAATTAAATATAGTAGACCCAGAGGTATAGAAAAGAGCTTACTCCTTCCCAGGGGAAGTGAAAGACATAAAACCCTGAATCAGGTGTACAGATTAGGCTTTGGTAAAATAACATCTTTTTGAAGTCTTACCTCTAGAGAACCACATGAACTTTTAAGAATGTTAGAGGCAGTGTGGCAGAGAGAATTTAAGGCAAAATTTAAATTCTGAAAAGGTGTTTGACCTTTTCTCATGGAGGTTGAATCTCCCCAGTGTATTTCACTGGGGCCTGTACTTAGAGGTTAAAAAAGTAGGCTCTTGAAAGCCAAGTACCATAACCAGATAAAATGCTTGGTTCTTTGCCAAACACCCAGTCTAACTGAAGAGATCACTCTGACCCAAAATCATTTTCATAAGGTAAGATATTTTGGGAAATCTGGATTGTTTCTTGTTTGTTTGTTTGTTTTTAAGTGAGTAGTTCTTTTAGAGTAAACCTACGTGAATCATCATAGACTTAAAAACTTTGTAAAGGAATTCAATTAAGGTATAACACTCATGGCACAAAAGGATCCAGATTGTAAACCATATACAGTTTACCCTTGAACAACATGGATTTGAAGTGCACAGGTCCACTTACACAGATATTCTTCAATAGTAAATAACAGAATCCACAGAGGTGAAGGAATCTTTGATACCAAGGGCCAACTAAGTTATGTACAGATTAAGCCCCACATTGTTCAAGGGTCAACTGTAATGATAATAGGGTGCCTTTTTTACTTCACCTGTGTTCCTGAAAAACTTTGTTTTGGGTCAACACAAGGCAAGGTACATTTTTCACTAGAGTGTGTCCATACATTCATCCTTTACTCAGTGTGCCTGTGGAAGGTTGCTGATGGCTGACAGGAGACTCATTTTTCCGTTCCTCAGTGCACTGAGATCGGTACCAGTAACGTATGAAATAGAATACAGCTAAGAGTGGACTGACAGTGTTCTGCCTCCAGCCAGCCCTAGAATCTTTTTAAACAGGTCAGCCAGTATTTGTAACTTTCCCAGAGAGAACTGCTTGCCAAATCCATGACACTCCCTTCTCTGTTTAGAAAAAAGTATGTCCAAAGGGTACTTAGTGATCCTTTGCTAAGAAGTTTTTTTTTGTTTCTTGGTTACAGATTCGGCCGTATGTTTCTAAACAGCCCCTGTAAGGTTGAGAGAAAAAAGGATAAGTTGAAATTTTGCAACTTAAAATAATACAGTATATAATACAATTTTTGTGGGTTTTTTTTTTTTTTTTTTTGGCTGTGCTGTGTGGCTTGCAATTAAGCCACACAGTTCCCTGACCAAGGATTGACCAGGCCCCAAAGCATTGAGTCCTAACCACTGGACCACGATGGGAATTTCCATTATAAGGTTTTTAACAATGAATTTCTGAAGCTTAGTGCAGATATGTTAGGGAGAGCTTGCTAGAGCGATTGGCATCTAATCAGGGATGACTTTGGTAGGGGCTCACTAAAAATTTCATCTGCCCACGTTAACTTTACAGAGGTATAACAAGGTCTGAAATTCTGTAGTTTTGATTTCTTTGGATTAATCATTGTCTTCTCCCAGTTGTACTTTTCATCTGATCCACACAAAGGTGTTTAGCAGCTCATTTTCTTCAATTACAGCGTTCTAGTGATCTCTCAAACAATAAGCATGGTCTGTTATGCCTAGATAAAACACAGTAGAAGACAATTATAGGATGGGAGTTCCCTGGTGGTCTAGTGGTTAAGATTTGGTGCTTTCACTGCTATGGCAGGGGTTCAATCTCTAGTCGGGGAACTCCTGCAAACTGCGGAGGAGCCAAAAAAAAAAAAACCTAGTACTTCAGGAAAAGCATCAGTTACAATAGTTACTTATGAATTTGTATCCAAGATGTAGGGTTAACTAGGAAATTAATAAAGATTTATAGACTTAATCTAATACCCAATTTCATCTTTTTAAATCCTTAGTGTCTATCCAAGAGAGTCTAGGATTTTATAAAGAATGAGAACATTGGAATGTAAAGAAATCACTGGATAGATAGATGTGTTGCTTGTTTCACAAATTAAGCAATAATCAATGTCCTTTGGTCTATAAACAACACCCTCTTCAGCTTTTTAAGTGACTGTTAACAGGTTACTTTAGCCTTCTTGGCCTCCTTAGTCATAGTCTGAATTAGATGTCCTAACTGCCCTCTCTGCTATTCTAAGGAAACTGTTTATGAATAGCAGATAGGGTCAGGTAGGGTGAGGAAAGTAAGAATGCAGAGAGCCTAGATGTTTTATCCTGTTCCAGATTTCCTGGTGACAATCAGGGCGTGTTTTAAGTCCTACTAGAAACTGAAACATTGCAAAGGACGCCTGAATACTTGAACCAGGCAGCTTGGAGGTATGTGTCATCCTGTTAACTCCTAAATGATGTAATTTGTTATTAGACACACAGGTTTTTTTTTGAGGCATTAGTCCTGTTAGGAAAGCGGCAACAAGGCAGACACCACTCTTGTAACCGTAAGTATCACCTTGAGACGGTGTCTCGATTCCACCTGCCTCAGAAGTGGGAGCGTTAGCCTGTTCCAGGCTCTTAGGTAGCATAGCCCTTTAAAAAAAAAAAACAAAAACCATTTGCCTTCTGTTCATGGATGAGCACAATTTGAGAGTTTCCCCCCAATTTTTTTTGTCTGCTTTTCACTGTTGAGAAATTTCTCATGAGCAACCATCTGCCCTCCCCACCATCCCCTCAGCCAGAGTTGGTTGAGATTTGGGGAACAGCAAAAACTGACTTGTAAGTTGCGAGCTCTTCGGCAAGGCTGACTCTTAGCTGCTCCATCTCTTTGTTCTTCTGTTGCTGGAGTTGCACCCCGCTTCTTAGCTGCCTCTGTCGTTCTTCCATTTCCTCCAGCTGTTCCTGCATGAGGGCCAAGCACATCTCTAATGAGCCAAACAATAAAAACCTGACGTCTTATTATAAAGCATTTCTTTACACATTGTTTTATTTCCATAGCAGTGTTGAGATTGAGAAGATGAGATTCAGAGAACGTGTTTTGACAGGGATGTTTTTGAAAATGGTGACCCAAAAGCAGTCTTGCCTGAAGTATTGGGGAGGATTTTGATCACTTAGTTGGTGAACTAAGAATTTTTATAGACGCTTAATGAGCAAGTTTGTTTCCATTAAGATAATCAGTTTTTATACTACCCTATAACTTAACTGAAGTTGAAAGAAACCAAGTCTTTATGTAAGCAGGTATATTTGAATAACTGTATTTGAAGCTCCTTGAAGTCAGACATAGCTTTACTTAGTACTTACCACAACATGACATACAAGCAGATGCTTAATTAATGAGGGTATCATAGTTGTTAATTTCCTATATCCTTCACTTATTATATCAGGGCAATTTGTTCTAAAGTGCTAATTTGGAAAATGAAGGTGCTATGCCCTGGAGGCCCTTGCATCTCAGATAACTTTCCCATTGTGCCAAAACCAGGTAGGATCATTCTACAGATTTTCTCTGTGGATTAATGTCTGTGGAATGATGTAAGAAAGATGTCAGCAAGTCAGTCTGTGGCTTGGCTGCTAGCTGGCATGGATCCTCAGCATGGGGGAGTTGGGAAGGAAAGGGAGTGCTGAAATTGGAAGGCATATTTTTAAGGGGCAACGACTATCTTAGATTTTGAATAATAAACTTGGAATCCAGTTCGGGTGCATACTCTGGATGGTGGTTGCTCAGTTGTGTCCTACTGTTTGCAGTCCCATGGGCTCTAAGCGCACCAGGCTTCTCTGTCCATGGGATTTTCCAGGCAAGAATACTGGAGTGTTGCCATTTCCTTCTCCAAGGGATCTTCCCCATCCAGGTTGAACCTGGGTCTCCTGCATTCCAGGGGGTTTCTTTACCAACTGAGCCAACAGGGAAGCATGTTCTAAATAGAATGATCTAAATAATTTGTTCTCTGAGTCATCCTTGGTATACCTGAGGCATGTCAGTTTGCAGTGTTTGATATTGTAGCTGAATCTCAGCTTTCATCATACATTGTCAAAAGGTCATTTTTTAGTGCCTAGTCAGGTGGCATAGTGGTAAAGAATCCACCTGCCTGTGCAGAAGACTCAGAAACTTGGGTTTGATCCCTGGGTTGGGAAGATCTGGAGTAGGAAATAGCAACTCACTCCAGTATTCTTGCCTGGGAAATCCCATGGACAGAGGAGCTTGGTGGGCTATAGTTCATGGGGTCACTAAGAGTCGAATATGCCTGAGCAACATCAAACACATAACCATGCTTTGACACCATGCAGAAATGTGGCCTTACCATCTAAGAGTGTGTTATCTAAAAGCGTCTGCATACCTCTGTGCCCCAGTTTCCCAAGCCTTGCTATCTAGTAAACCTGTCATTTGCTCGGTATACAAAAGAACATGCTTGTGAAGACAATCTGTACTGATAAGCTCTTGACAGGGAGAAGCTGTCACAGAATGAAGTATTAATACAGTGACAGAAATGAAGGACAATCTCCATTCTTTATCCTATGTAGCATCACTGGGTTAACATTTTAAAAACTGCTTTATCAGGATTTCCCTGGTGGTCTAGTGGTTAAGACTGTGCTTCTACTGCAGCAGGGCACGAGTTTAATCCTTGGTCAGGAAACTAACATCCCACATGGTGCAGCCATGAAAATGTGTTTTATCATTCAGTCTTTGATAGGCTTTCCACTTTGTTTAGTCTGGCATTTAGACTCCTGCTAGTTTGACCCTCCAGAAAAGGCAATGGCACCCCACTCCACTACTCTTGCCTGGAAAATCCATGGACAGAGGAGCCTGGTAGGCTGCAGTCCATGGGGTCGCTAAGAGTCGGGCTCGACTGAGCAACTTCACTTTGACTTTTCACTTTCACGCATTGGAGAAGGAAATGGCAACCCACTCCAGTGTTCTTGCCTGGAGAATCCCAGGGACAGCCTGGTGGGCTGCTGTCTCTGGGGTCGCACAGAGTCGGACACGACTGAAGCAACTTAGCAGCAGCGGCAGTTTGACCCTCACTTCTAACTAGGACCTCCATTACTCCTTTAGTCTACACTGTCCAATATGGAAGTCACTAGCTACATGTGGCTTTTTTGTTCTTGTGGCCACGCGTAGGTTCTTGGATCTTAGTATGTCTGGCACCCTACACATAAAATGCTTATTGATGTGAAGCATGCAGGTAGTAAGCATATTCCATCTTTTGGCACTAGAAGTCTTCCAATTTCAAGGTAAAAGCTTGATCATTCTTAGCAAACTCACCCCACCCACTGCAACCAGTCCCCAAATTCTGCCCATTTTCCTTCACATCTCTCTCCTCCCACTAAATGGTCTTTCCAGGTTCTTTCAATCTAGCCTCTACACTGCCACTTAGAGTGCATACTTATGTGCCAGGCACATTATAAGTGCTTTACAGATACTATTAAGAAGTTTATTCCTTGCAGCAGACCCATTAATCCCATTTTACATGTGAAGGAGCTGAACCACAGGTTAAGTAAGTTGTCCAAGGTTTCACAGTTAGTGGTAGACCCAGGATTTGCCATTACCTTAGAGCTTATACTCTAACAATTGCTTTACTGCCTTCACATAAATAGATATAAAAGTAGAGAGAGATAACACAGATGCATGGGTGCTAAGTTGCTTCAATAGCGTGCGACCCTATGGATTGTAGCCTGCCAGGTTCCTCTGTCCATGGGATTCTTTTTTTTTTTTGTCCATGGGATTCTCCATGCAAGAATACTGGAGTGGGTTGCCAAGCCCTCCTCCAGGGGATTTTCCTGACCCAGGGATTGAACCCATATCTCTTAACATCTACACTGCTAGGCGAATTCTTTACCACTAGCTCCATCTGGGAAGCCCAGATACATATAGATAGGCAGACTTAAATGGTCTTCAAACTGTTTTCCATGAAACCCCAGGAGGAGGCCATGGCTGGAGTGTGCCTTAAAGACTTGGCTCAAAACCTTGTAGTGTGGACCTGAACTGGATTTCCCAGGGTTACATCCCGCCTCACCCCTCCTAGCTGTGTTACCCTGGACAAATGACTTCTCTGACTCACCTGTTTACTTGTTTCTCAAATGGTGACAATAGTTATACCTATCTCAGAGGTAAGAATTAAATGAATTATTACATGTAAAGAACTTCAAGTACACCTGAGCTATTTTTAATCCTTGTATGAAATTTCCCCCTTATTTCCCCAAGGGTAATTATACCTGCTTCATCAGTACAGTGTTTTATTCCTACAACTATTACATTGTCTATCACATTGAAGCATGTTATTTCATTGATTCTAAAACTCACACTTTACATACTTAGATACAGATGTCTTCGATTTTAGGAAGTTTTATCTTGTATCCTTCCTGTACTATAAACTTTTATCATGAATTTTTTTCTTTCTGATTGTTTTTCTGTTTTTTAATTTCTTTTTGTTTATTATTTTTTAATTGAACTATAAACTTTTTGAGGACAGTGACTGTCCGCCACCCCTACCCCTCACCACAAGTTCTCATCTCTTGCCACCACATAGCTCATTGCCTGGCACAAAAAAAGTAGGCTAAATATTTGTTGAATGAATGGGTGATGGTGATGAAAGCAAATTTAAAGTCACCAGGGTGATGTGTACCCTTGAAAAGTAATCAGATGCCATACATGGCCTTTGGCAAACAGTTTAGGAGAAGTCATTTCAGAAAGAATTCTCTTTCAGACCTTTTTTCCTACTTTAATTGTGGTATAGAAATAGGAGACTTTCATCAGGGTTGTTTCTCATAGAGTGATCTTTGGAAAGCTGCACAGATAATCAAATCTGAAACAAATCCAGTATGGTGATGCAAATCACTGGGGAAACAGTTCTAGAATTCTAACACTATATAAGGAAATTCTAATCCCAAGGATTCCCTACTTAGTGCATCACCATCTGAGTTAGCCTTGTCTGAAATCTTAGCATCCTCTGACTTCTCACCTCTGCCCCACTCATTCTGTAGTCAAAATTCTTCTACGTTTGTTCTTGCTTCCCTTCCTTTTATTTTGCTACCGTTGTTTCCTCTTACCTGTAGTAGCTTCCTAATCAGTCTCTCTTGCCTCTCCGTCTCTAGCCCATTTTACACACTGCCACCAATAATGTTTCTAAAAGGAGAGCAAGGGGGACTTCTGGTGGTCAAGTAGTTAGGAATCTGCCTGCCGTTGCCCAGGAAGATTCCACATTCTGGGAGCGACTGTCCTCATGGCCACAACTACTGAGCCCCTGCTCTGGAGCCCAAGAGCCGTGACTACGGAAGCCCTTGTGCCTAGAGCCTGTGCTCCCCAAGGAGAAACCACCACCAGAATCTCGTGCACTGCAATTTAGAGTAGCCCCTGCTCACTACAACTAGAGAAAGCCTAAGTGCAGCCAAAATACTGCAGCCAAAGACCCAGTGTAGCCAAAAATACATTTTTTAACTGAAAAAAGAGCGAGGATCATGTTAATCCCTCTATTAAATATCTTTAAAGAGCCAACTGACCACTGAATAAAGTCCAAACTCCCTAGGCTGGATTTAAAGTCTAATGGGATCCGCCCTGACCTACCTTCACAGTTCAACTCACCTCTCAGTTTTTCACCTGCAGCCAAGTTACTAATTATATTTTTATATCTATTGGATTAAATAATATGTTAAAATTACCTTCACCTATTTCTCATAAGTGGCTATTAGAAAATTTAAAATGATATTTGAGGCTTGTATTATATTTTTGTTGGACAGCACTGGTCTAGATCTTGCCTATACTTCAGTACTTAAATAACTCTTCTGTTACAGGTTCTCTGATTTAATCCATGGCTAAAAATAATCTCATTATCCCATAGCACTCTTATATGTACCTCTCTTAAATCACATGTTACTTCCTACCCTGGGTTCCAGTTATTAAAGTAACATCTGATTGAGTATCAGGTGTTAAGAAGTTATTTGTTTATGCAAAAATAATTAGCACCCTTTAAGTAGATTATGATCCAATAAAAAAATAGTGCAGTGGAGGTGGGGGGCAGTGTTGGTGAGTAAATATGTATAGTTTGAAGGCATTCAATACCATGACCCCGAAACCCTATTCTTTTCGTAATATAAGCTATAGAAAGTTTGACAAAATCTTCAGTGAAGTGAATGCAGCCATTTTCAACAGAGGACATCTTCCTTATGGGTAAGTCAAAATCTGGGATTTTTAAGTTCATGCAAAAAATGTGTGTTTCAAAAGACAAAAATACTGCTCTGAAAAGCACCACAGTGTGGGCTTCTCATGGCGCCCAGCAGCACAGAAGTCAGCACTTAACTGATGCAGACTCTGAGCCTGGTGGCAGAGATAAGTAAAACATACTCCCTACCTTCTGAAAGCTCAGTCTGTGGGGGAGAGAGAACTGTTTATGCACTTAGTGTTTAGATCCCATTTTGTTCTAAAAGGGATTAGGACTGGCTCACAATCAGAAATAGCTTGAATACGGTTGAAATGGTGACAAATGCACAAAAAAGGAAAAGGAGGGATAGAGGTTTATAGATTTCATCCCAGCTTTTTAAGACTGGAAAACTTCAAAGCAGAGATCAGATAGGTGGGACATGAGAGTGAATACCGGGGAGGGGGAAAGAATGTATTCTATCTGGCCTCATTCCCTCCTGTTCTATCTAAACCCAAGGGCGATTCACTCAGAGTCGGAAAATGGTGCTGTGGAAAGAGCACTGAAATATTTGGGGTTGGTCAGACTAGAGTTCAAATTACTCCGACTCACTGGGCCTCAGCTTCCTCATCTAAGAAAAATGGTAATAGTTGACTTGGAGGATTAGTGGAAGATCACTGGTGTAAAAGTGTCGTGGAAACTAAGAGTGCAGGTTAACTTTCAGCCCTAGCAGGCCTGAATGAATGAAATGGAAAATGGCTTAAAGGAGTGAGTGACTGGCCCATGAAACAAATTGCTTTTCCTACCTATGCTAGCCTGGTGGCTCAGGTGGTAAAGCATCTGCCTGCAACGTGGGAGACAGGTTCGATCCCTGGGTCAGGAAGATCCCTTGGAGAAGGAAATGGCAACCCACTCCAGTACTCTTGCCTGGTAAATTCCATGGACAGAGGAGCCTTGTAGGCTACAGTCCATGGGGTCGCAAAGAGTCAGACACGACTGAGCAACTTCACTTCACATATGCTAGCATCCTTCAGTCCAAAGACATTTGGCCAGGTCCCCTTTTCCTCTCTAGACTAAAAGACTGTCCTTCCTCCCACGCCCAGTGGGCCTACCCGGTACTGCTGCACCTCCTCATCCCGCTTTTGCCTCACAAGGGTGATCTGGTCCTCCAGGTTCCTGTTTTGCAGGTGGAGCTTCTGGGCTTCTGCCTGCAGTGGTCTCAGGGCCTCCTTCATCTCCTGGATCTCGGCCTGGGTTTTCTGCAGAGCTTTGGCCGCAGCTTCTTTCCTCTCTAGGAGCCGCAGCAGCTGAGGCTCGTACTCCTCCTCCAGGCCCTGGCGGCTCTCTGCCATGAGGCTCTCGAACTGGGCAGAGAGCCGCCGGCTCTCCTGGAGAAAATGCCCATCCCTCTGACTCTGAGGTGCTTCGAGCTGTTGCCGTAACTGCTCCTTCTGCTTCTGATAGGCCTCCCGGAGCTGGGTTAGTTCCTCTGAGAGCTGGGCCGCCCGGGTGGTCAGCGCTTCCCGGAAATCGGCGAACTGGGCCACGTCCTGCCGGCGGCACTCCAGCTGGTACTGGTAGGCCACGCACTCCTTGGTCACCTTGAACAGCTTCTGCTTGACCAGCCGGATCTCCTCCCTCAGCCCATCCCTCTCGAGCTCTGCCTGGGCGTGCTGTTTGTAGGCAGCCAGGATATCCCGGTGGACCTGCTGCACCTCCTGCAGGGCAGGCTCCCGGAGCAACACAAGCTCATGGATGAGTTGATCCCTCTCCTCTTCCAGCTGGGCCACGGCTTCAATGCACTGCTGGAAACGCCCCTCCAGCAATTCCAGGTCCTCTATGCTCAGGCTCCCCTCTGTGCTGGGACTCGGCCCGGCTTGGAGGCTCTCCTTGGGTTTAGACTTCGCCTCACTCAGGACCCTGTCTCCCCCATGAACTATCTGCTCTGGGCTTGCGGTCTTCACGGGCTCTTCCACATATAACACCCCCTCCAGCTTCACCGGCTCTTCCACATATAAAGCCGCCTCCGGCCTCACTGGCTCCTCCAGGTACAGGGCTTCATCTGGCATTCTGGTTTCCTCAATGTGCAGCGTCTCCTCTGGCGGTTCAGTTTCTTCCACGTACAGAGCCTCATCAAGGTCACCTGTGTCCCCCAGGTAGAGAATGTCCTCTAAGTTCAAGGTCCCCTCCAAAGACAGAGTAACTTCTGGGTTCCAGGTCCCCAGCTCATACAGGGATGCAGAGTTCTCCTCTTGAAGAGGAGAAATGACCTCTGGCCTTGTTGCCCTGCAAGAGAAATGACAAGGTGAGAGGGTGGTCACAGTCCTGGGAGGGTTTGTGACTGCAGCTGCCAGGACACAACCCTAGCCAATAGCAAATTCTCACATCTCGGAGGGCAGTCGTCCGCCCCCTCCCTTCATTGATCACCACAACACAGCCTATGGCTTAGCTCTGACACCATCCCCAGGAGGTAAGTGTTGAGTCTGCTTCCGTACCATCAAAGGACAGGAACCCACACCTGAGCCACTCTGTGTTCCATCATAAGAAAGTTCTAGTGTTGAGGTAAGACCTTCCCCACAGTTTTCACCTGGACTTGAGTCTTCTCTCTAGAATCAGATACTCTAATTTCTTTTCCATGTCAGTTCTTTGAACACTTAAAGAGAGCTGATTTAGCCCTACCGTATAGCACAGGGAACTATATTCAATATCCTGTGATAAACTATAGTGGAAAAGAATATGAAAATATATATATGTGTATAACTGAATCACTTGGCTGTGCAGTAGAAATTAACACAACAATGCAAATAAACTACTCTTCAATAAAACATTTAAAAAACAAAGGGACTACAACCACTGGTGGTCCAGTGGTTAAGAATCCATCTGCCGACGCAGGGGACGACGTGGGTTCAATCCCTGGTCCTAGAACATTCCACATGCCATGCCACAACTACTGAAACCTGCTGCAATGAGAAACCCACACACCTCAACTGGAAAGTAGCCCCCGCTTGCCGCAACTAGAGAAAGCCTACACACAGCAGCAAACACCCAGCACAGCCACAAATGAATAAAGAGAACTGATTTATCCTTAACTATTCCATGCCCGCCAAGGTTTCCAGTACCCTCCTCATTTGGGTTACTTCTTACAGGTTCCAAGTTGATTCATTATCTCTTGGGGATACGTATAGGAAGCAGAATCCAGGTGTACTCTGAGCAGTGAATCTCTGGACCCTATATTCCTACTGATGTAGTCAAGATGCCCTTAACATAAAGGGCAGCTCTATCATATTCTTTTTTTGACCACACCATGCAGCATGTGGCATCTTAGTTCCCTGGCCAGGGATCAGACCTGTGCCTCCTGCATTGGAAGTGCAGAATCTTAACCAATGGTCACCAGGGAAGTCCCTCTTATTCTTCATAAATGCTGAGTTTGAGTAAAATCCTTAAGACTTTTTCACAGCAAATGCTTTAAAACCATATCTCTCGTTCCTGTAAAACCTCATCTTAGAACTGGCCTATCCTTCTAGCCTGTCAGATGCTCTTGAATTCAGACTCTGTGCTTCTAACACATGAGCCCCTTAACCCAGCTTCAGCTGCCTGCTAGCTTTCTTGGTTCCTGTTGAGGAATGCGCTCCTGCTGCTTTGGCTCTCAAGTGGCTTTAGGCTTTTCTGTTTCAGTTGGATCTCTGAGCAATTCTTTGAAAATATAAAATACTCTGGAAATAATAATAAATTACACTTTTAAAGGTCCTGTTATATGTGCCAGGCCCTGTTCTAAATGCTTTACATATATTGATTCATTTAATCTTCATAACAATTCTATGAGGTGGTTACATTTATTATTAACATTTTACAGATCAGGAAATGGAGGTTAAAGAGATTAAGTAATTTGTTCAAGGAAACAGGTACTCAGAGAGTGCCAGTTATAAAACAGACTAAATTTGAATAAAAAACTTTTTTGGATAGAACGTGTAAATGAAAAGCCTCACATATCAAACAAAGAATTTGATTTGTATTGGAAAGGTTTACTTGTGTCCAGGTTTTAAGCTCTATTTCTTAGCTCCAGGTTCCCAATAAAGACTATTTTTATTCTAAATCATTGTGTCCTCAGTCCTCTCTACACCCCAGGAATCCCTGGCTTCCCCTTTGTAACCCCTGATGGCTCTCGGGAAACCACAAAAGTGTGGCTTCACCAGGCCCCAGACATCACTGGCCTCATTCAACCCCAGTACCTCTGCCAACACCTAAAGCTTGAAGACAACGATCACCTAGTCCATTCACTTCCCTTTACCAGACATGGAGTGTTTTTTTTTTTTCACCTAAAGTGCCAAGCATCAGGTGCCAAGTAACACAGTTACTTGACTCAACTGCCAACAAATTATCCTTCTCTCTGAACTTGTTACACCTGTATTCTCCAGCTCAGAGAAATATATCACTGTATATCAGGCTGTATATCAGTGTTTTTTTTTTTATTGGATATAGTTGATTTACAGTGTTGTGTTACTTTCTGCTGTTCAGCACAATGACTCAGTTATACATCTATTTACGTATATACATATATATATATATATATCCACTTGAAGATTCTTTTCTCATACAGGCCATTACATGCCGGGAGCCAGCATATTGCATATTGAGTGCATATTGCATATTGCATATTGAGTGCAGCACTTTCCACAGCATCATCTTTTAGGATCTGGAATAGCTCAACTGGAATTCTATCACTGCCGGGAGCCAGCGTGAGGAGCTCCACCCATGACAAACGTCATGAGGAAGGAGGCTCGGCATACGCAAAAGCGGGATCGAGCCTCAGGAGTCCCCCTGGAAATTCTCGAGCATTTACACCCCAAACCAGAGTCTGCCTACTTTCTGCTTTGTGCTTTCACCTACACCTCTGACTTTACGGGGGGCTGTCCCCCACTACCTCTCTGAAAAAAGAGATAGCTTACAGCTCCAGTTAATAATTCCTGGGTGTGACAGTGTTTAACCTACAAACTCCTTTGGAAATCCTCTAGCCTGCCTGAATAGGTTTTTCCAGCCACATGTGATTGTTCAGAGCCTCCCAACTGTGAGAGGCAGGAGATGTTCTAAACTGTCTAAACACAGATTCTTTTGAGTAGTTAAAAGATTGATTAGAAATTGTATTGGTGAAGGGTTTTTCACTTACTGGGCCAATGTTTGCTGCTAAGTCTCCATACTCCTTACCTACTGTGTCCTTGGCAGTGTATTGATTGATATAATGGGTGTATAGAAATGTAAGTAGTAGCCTCAATGTTTGTAACCTTGGACCCTTGAGTTAATTCTTTTCTTGATTGAGCCCACCTCACCTTTGCCCTATAGGAATGCAGCTTTGTCCAATGCTTTTTTGGAGGCTGGTGCTTGACTTTGGAATAATCAAAGTTTCTTAAAATGTTAACAGGCCTCCTGGCCAGAAGATGATGTAAATCACCTGAACTTTTGCACATGGAGTTTGAAAGCCTGGCTTTGATTAGGACCAGGAACTGCTGTCCTTGCATGACTCCACCCCTTCCCCCATTATCCTCTATGCATAACTTAAGGTATAAAAACTACTTTGGAAAATAAAGTGCGGGCCTTGTTCACCAAAACTTGGTCTCCCCATGTCGCTCTCTCTCCCAAATTCTGGCTGAGTCTCCATCTGGAGCGCGGAACCCGCCATGCTTGCTAATTATGCCTGGGCTTCTAAGATCCGACCGGGGAGGCCTCAGTGTCTCCTCTCCTTTGGGAGAACGGAAGGACGCCTGCGGCCTACATAAGTGGTGCAAACTTCTTGTCTTGAAGTTTTATTGGTCTCCCGCATAAACCAAGCTACTCAGCCTCTTTTCTTCACTGAATTTTCCTACTGAGCTATCCTTATTTCAGCCGCTTTTCTCCACTGAATTTCCTCACTGAGCTATCCTCATCCTATTACTCTTTATATCTTTGATAAAATATTTAAATAAATAGGTCGCCTATGCCGTCTCTCCTTCGAATACCCTGGATCAGCCGGGGCTGGACCCCGGCAATTACAGAGTAGAGTTCCCTGTGCTATACAGTAGGTCCTTCATCAATCCCAATCTTCAATTTATCCCTCCTCTTTCCCTCCCACCGTAACCATAAGTTTGTTTTTTACATCTGTGATTCTATTTCTATTTTGTAAATAAGTTCATTTGTACCATTCTTTTAAGATCCACATATAAGAGATATCATATGATACTTGTCTTTCTCTGTCTGACTTACTTCACTCAGAATGACAACCTCTAGGTCCGTCCATGTTGCTGCAAATGGCGTTGTTTCATTCTTTTTTAAGGCTGAGTAATATTCCATTGTATAAATGTATCACATCTTCTTTATCCATTCTTCTGTCGATAGACCAGTGGTCTTTAAACAGCCTCCTCACTAAAAACTGATATTTCTATCTCAGAAAGTCTCCAGTCTCCATCCTCCTCTTCAGCCCACTGCCAGGACCCTCATCCAAGTCATCATCCCTCACCTGCACTCTTGTACCAGCCTTCCCATAAGCCTTCTTCTTTCCCATCCCAGTCTAGTTTTGACAGTGGTGCCACTTGCTCTAATATAAAACAAACCATCACGCTCCACTTCACCCATAGATAGTGAACTACTTTGCACAGGTTCCAGGCCCTTCAAGATGTGGCCCCAACATATCTTTTCAGCCTCATCTTGAATTACTCCCTGCCACCCACCCAATGCTTGACATTCTGGAACACACATTAACTTTATCTATTTATATTTATTTTTATTTATTTGACTACGCTGGGTCTTAGTTGTGTACACAGGGCCTTTTAGTTGTGGCATGTGAACTCTTAGTTACTGCATGTGGGATCTAGTTTCCCGACCAGGGATTGAACCCCAGGGCCCCTGCATTGGGAGTCTTAGCCACTGAACCGCCAGGGAAGTCCCTCAGAACATGTGTTAACTTAAATCTCCCACTCCTATCCCGCAGTGTCTAAAGGGTCCAGCTGGGAACATATAGTTCATTGTATACTGCCTGTCTAGAGATCAGTCCTACACTGCCTGGAGCTCCTCGCACCGAGAAGGATGCACTGCTCAGCCAGCCAGACCCACCCAGATCCTCAACAGAGTCCCTGCTTTGCCAGCAGACCGCCCTCACATCATGTTCCAGCTGAGTCCTCCACCCTAGAATGACGTAATTGCGTTCAAGGCAGTATTCTAAGCATTCTCCATAAATACTCATTTATACAACGCTCACTTGTGTGTGTTAGTCACTTAGTCGTGTCCGACTCTTTGTGACCCCATGGACTGTAGTCCGCCAGGCTCCTCTGTCCTTGGAATTCTCTAGGCAAGAATACTGGAGTGGATTGCCATTTCCTTCTCCAGGGGATCTTCCAGACCCAGGGATCGAACCCCCGGTCTCCTGCATTGCAGGTAGATTCTTTACCATCTGAGCTATAGGGTTTATCCCCAATTTATAGATGAAGAAACCAAAAAGCACCAAGTAAAGAACTCACTCAGAGTTCTACAATTTATACGTGGCAGAGCCTGTTGAAGGCTGGCAGTCTGGCTCTAGAGGCAGGGCTCCTTTTTACCACTCTCGTCTTAGATAGAATAGGTGTTGGGTCTAAAAGACCTAACAGATACAGCAGGTATAACAGAGCTCGGCCCTAGCATTCAAAATATATTTATATCTATTTACTTAACAAATGTCTGCTCATCTTTCAAATCCTGCTGGAACCCCACCTCCTCTGTGAAGCCTGTCCCAGCCAACTCCCATTCTTGTGTTCTCAAGGCACTCTATATGCAGCTCATCTTTACACTAAGTGCTTTGCGTTCCAGAAGTGCATCTGTCGGTCTCCCCTGATAGTCCGTTTCCAGACGACAAGCACAGTTGTTCTTTGTATCCCGGGTTGGGGCTCTGTGGATGTAGGCAGCGGCAACTGGCTGAGCTCCAAGGAGGAAACTTGCCCAAGGTCAAGTGGCAGGACTGGACGTGGAGTCCAGTCTCCTGACTTGCAGGCAGTGCTATTCCCACACACCGTGTTGCCTCTGTCACCTCACGCGCAGTGCCAGGCCTCTGCTAGGTGCTGCCCGCACTCAACTGCCTCTCTCTAAAGAGCTGGGGAAAAGTAGCTTATGGGAGACCTGCCTGGTGGTCTGGTGGTTAAGTGTCTGCCTTGCAATGCTGGGGACCAGGGTTTGATCCCTGGTTGGGGGACTTTGTTGCTGTTTAGTTGCTAAGTTGTGTCCAACTCTTTTGATACCCCATGGACTGTAGCCCGCCGGGCTTCCTGGCCCTTGGGATTTCCCAGGCAAGAATACTGAAGTGGGTTTGACATTTCCTTCTCCAGGGGATCTTCCCGGCCCAGAGATTGAGGCCATATCTCCTGCATTGTCACCACTGAGCCAACTGGAAGCCCTGGCTGGGGACTATAGCTCCCCTAATGAAACATGCCATAGAGCACTAAGCCCGTGTGCCACAACTAGAGAGCTCCACAACTACGGAGCCCTCATGACACAATGAAGATCCCACACGCTGAGACTAAGACCCAAGGCAGCCCAATAAGTAAATAAATGTGCTTTTTTAAAGTAGCCTACAGGAAGTCTAGGGGCAAGGCAGCCAGCTCGGCTGGGGCCCCTGACCTCAGGCCTCCTTGGGCTCCAAGCAGCCTGCCTCTGCTACTCTGTCCCTGTCCCTATAGGATCCCAGCAGCTCCCAACCCCGGCCATCAGGGCTGCACCTGGGCATGTTTGTGATACCATGCAGCCCTGGGTTGGCGTGTGGCTGGCTCTGTGTGTACAACAGTACAGGTGAGTGCATGTGTAAAACTAGGCTCAGCTTCGTGCGGTGGTGACAGGGAAGAGGTGACAGGTGTGTGTGTGACTGCACTTCTACCTCTTGGTACAAGAGGAAGTCCAGGGCTACAGGCTGACCTGGGGCAGAAGTGCTCCCTACTCGCCCCAAATCCATCAGCCACAGGTCCCTTCCCCCTCCAGGGGGCAAGCTGATAGTGTGGGTGATGGAGAGGGCTTCCCCTCCAAGGCTCCGGACAGCCAAGGCCCTCCTGCTGGTCTGGGATTGGGGACCCTCCCCCCACGCCCTCTTAGGCCCCAGACCAGAGAGAATGAGCTGCCTGAACAGACTCAACTCCAAGCTGGCAGCCGCCCAACCTTGCACCAAGTCTCTTCCACACGGCAAATTCAGCGACTTGGAGGGTTCCATGTCCAGCTGCATTTGGGGTGAGGAAGGAAAGAAAATGGGGAGGGTCTTTTGCCACTATGGGCCATCCGGCATCTGATGGTTGATGCCGGCTAGTGTGAAGGGGTTAATCCTCACATCACCCGTGGGAGGGGGAGGGGGAATTATGAAAAGCCCCCAGACCAGCGGAGGTGTCAGAACCCCGGCCCCCCCCCACCCCCGCCTCGCCCCGGGCCAGACTCCCCTATCACCCTTGGCGGGTGGCTCCACCCTGTGCCCCACCCCCGCCTGGACCACCGCCCCCGTCTGGCGAAAGGCGCTCTTGGGGAGAAGGGATCCGCCTAGCACCCCCTCCCCAGGAGGGGGTGGTGACCCGGGCCTGAGAAGGTCCTTTCCTACCTCGCGGCCTGGGCGGAGCCGTCCCCGCCGCGCCGGGGCTCCGGGCTGGCCATGGCTGCGCGACCCGGGCTGGGCGGCCGCGGTATTAATAGTCGGCCCCGCGGGCCGCCCGCGCCCGCCAGCCGCACTGCCAGCTGCAGCCGACACCGGATCCGCCGACCCGGGGCCGGGCGCGCCCACTTGGCCCGGGCTCCGCGGGAGGAGGGAGCGGGCCTCGCGGCCCGGGGGCGGGGAGTGGCCGCCCCTCCCGGGACCAGCGCTGGGGGTGGGGGGGGGTGGATTGTGTGGGAGGGGAGGTCGGCGTCTCTAAAACGCCACCTCGGGTCTTCCCGAGTCTTCTTTCTGCCCATCCTTCCCTTTCGAGTGTCCCCAGTTGCAGGGCCCGGGGAGGAAGGTGGCTCTGCCTTAGGAGGGCGCTCTTCCTGCCCGGCCGGCCCGGGATGGGGACAGGGTGGGTTGAGGACCTCGGGGGAGTGGGCACCCTGCGCGCCGCCCGCAAGGAGGCCTGGGGTGTCCGCCGCCGCCTGGCGCCCTGCGATAACCCCCTCGCCTGAGCGCTGTGCCCCCGCAGCTGTCGCCCAGGGCTGGGGGGAGGAGGGGGGACAACGCCACACCCCGTGCGTTTGGGGACAGTCCGGAGCCTGGGGCAGGGCGGTGCGAGGACCACGTGGGAGGGTTGAGTCCATATGTAACCCCGCTTCCTGTCCCCCCCTCCCACGCCGCGAGGGTTAAGGGGTCTCTCCGCTTGTTCCACCTGTCATCAACCGCCCACCCCCCCGCACCCCGCTTCTGTCCACTCCTAGGCGTGACCCCTCCCCCAGGTCCTTAGCCCCTCCAGGGTCAAGCTCAAACTCCACACTAAAGGCTGTCTGGGTCCCTGAGCAGGAAGTGGCCAGGCCCCTTCCCAGACCTGGGCCTCTGGCATGCTCCCTCCTGATGCCTTTTTTTTTCCACTTAGCCCCTCTGTCTGGGGAGGTCTTTGACTCAATCGCAGAAGAATGCCAGGCACTATAACAAGCCGAGGGGCTGGATGTGTTTAATCAGAGAGGCCTTGAGCAAGGGTGGGGGTGGGGCAGCCCTGTGGAACCACTTGTGGGGCAGTGTGTTGTGATCTGTGGGCCTGCTGGCTGTGTGCACCCAACATGGTTGTGTGTGCACTGTGTGGAGAGAGAGACTGTGGAACTGTTGTGTCCACATGTGACTCTGATAACTGTGGGGTGCAGTCTGTGAGGGGATATGTGGGTAGGTGACTGTGATCAGGGGGAGGGATTATGCGAGTGGTGATGGTGCTGGTTGTGGAGTGTCTGCGAGGCTGGCTGTCGTGACTGTGTGGTGGGACATCTATATAGCTGTGTGTGTGATTGTATGCCTGCGAGAGACTGGGGGCTTAAGTATGTGGGTGTGGGCGGGGGTGCTCACAGCAGCTGTATGGCGTGTCTTCTGAGTGTGACTAGGGCCCCCGAGTATATGGTCATTAATCCATGTTTCTGAGTGTGCTGCCTGGTGTGGTATATTTATATCTCTGTCTAGTGCAAGGGGGTGGGGGATTAACACCCAGGGCAGCCAAATATACCCTTGTAAGGTATGCACAAGAAAAAGTCAGGTTTTGGAGGCTGCTGGTCATTTTCTGACTTACCTCAAAAATATTCCAGGGGAGGAGGTTGGCAAGGCCTCTGGGGCTGGTCGTTTGACAGCCACTGCCAGTCCGAGGGGAGCTGAGGGAGCCCGGGGAAGGCCTGCCAGCAGCAGTGTTTAGCGTGGTGCTAGGCAACAGGCAGAAAGGGTGGCGCTGAGGGCTGTCCCTTCCCCTCCAGCCCCCGCCCAGGACCTGGCCCCAGGCAGCCCCCGGTACTGATTCCTTAACCTCTCTCAACGCCCCTCTAAGCCCTTCTTCAGACTGAAACGCTGAATTCCCTGGGGTCCCAGAAACACCTCTAGCTCTTTGTTTTTGCTGTTCCCTGTGCCTGGAATACCCTTCCAGCTCTTCACATTCACTCATCGTCGGGTCTCAGCTTACATGTCATCGCCTCAGAAAGGCCTTCTCTGATGTGTCCATCCCCCACAGAAATGTCCGTCCACGTACCGTGTGTCCCGTCACCCTGTTTATTTTCTAAACACGTGCTGCAGGCTTTAATAACATTGTTCATTTTCCATTCCTGCCTTTTCTGCTTCCCCCACTAGGATGGAAGGCAGGAAGAACACTTCTGTGTCCCCAGGGCCAGCACAGGGCCTGGTATGCATAAAATCTCAAAAACGTATTGAATGAATGAAGGAAAGAAGGATAATCCTCCCTAGGCCAGTTCAGGCAACATTTGATGCCTGTTGTGTGCCAGGTCTGGGCCACTCGCCACCAAAGAGTCCCTTTGAACTCAAGGAAACAGATATACACATGTGCCCAGGCTGTGTACACCAAGGCAGAGGGAGGTGGGTGAGGCCGCAGGACTCCATTCACTCAGCAAACATCGGCACTTGTCCTGGGCTGGGCCCTGTGTCAGAGCAAATGGCCTTCTTTGGCCCAGGGCCCTGCCTGCAAAGAGCTCACAGTGAAGAGGATGCTAGAACTGTCCCCTGGGGAGACAAACCCCTACAGAGAATAATGCCAAATCACTAAGCTGAGTGATGGGCTAGGCACTGGGAACTGAGGAAGCCAGGGATGGGAGAGATTTACTCCAGGCCTGGGAACAGCCTCCTGGTCGAAGTAACTTGGGCCTGGAAGAGGAGAAGGCGTGTTACGGTGTCAGGCTGCTTGGAGAGACAAGCACAGCCCTCTGCCTCTCAGCCCCTCCACAAAGCTGAGTTCACAAAGACAGGAGAAACCTCCTGGCTGCCTACTCTTTGCCTACCCTGAATTCTCTGTGCTTTTGCCCTGTGTCCAGGGGCTGACTCTTGCTGACCTTGGCCTCCTTGCCTTATGGTTTCAGGTGAAGTTTGGCCAGTAGGAGACGTTGCCGGGGGATCAGAGGGAAGGAGGAGAGTGAGACCAGGATATTTATAATACTGTGATTTTTTTTGTTGTTCAATTGCTAAGTTGTGTCCAACACATTGCAACCCCATGGACTGCAGCAGTCCAGGCTTCCCTGTCCTTCACT
This sequence comes from Bos grunniens, assembly GCF_055505025.1. NCBI lineage: Eukaryota > Metazoa > Chordata > Mammalia > Artiodactyla > Bovidae > Bos > Bos grunniens. Next base: position 15,843,241 of record NC_141166.1, read on the forward strand.
GTCTCCCGGAGTTTGCTCATGTCCATTGAGTCAGTGATGATATGATTTTGGCAGGTACTATGTTCCTCCAGTAAAAGTCACAGCTCCTGCTGGGTGGCCAGCGACCATGGATATGAGTCCAGCCAGGCTCGTTAGCAAGGCTCCCTCCCTTACCTCTTCAGGCCCTGAGACGTGACTCTGTTCCACTCTTGTGAGCCGCAGGGTGCCTCACTGTTTGTGCCCACACCTCTGTAAATAGTTCCTTCATTAAACCTTCTTCTAAACAACAAAATTCTGTAAAGCAACTATCCTTCAAAAAAAATTAATTAAAAAGAAAACCTTCTTCTGGCAAATGCTTTGAGTGGTCCTCGGCTTCCTGCTGAGACCACTAACGTAAGAACTAAACCTGGGGAAGATAAGTCCTTGGCAGAGAATTTGGGGAGACATTCCTTCTTTCTTAATTTTCTTGGCTGTGCCACATGGCATGTGGGATCCTAGTTCCCCGATCAGTGACCAAACCCAAGCCAGGGAAGTCCTGAGGAGACCCTCTTTTTAAATCACAACTCAAAACTGCAATCAGAAGATGTGGTGAACTATTACAAAGCCACAGTCACCAAAACAGCATGGTACTGGCATAAAAACAGAGACGTAGGTTAATAGAACAGTATAGAGAGCCTAGACATAAACCTACACATTTATAGTCAATTAACGTATAACACAGGAGGCAAGGGTATACAATGGAAGAAAGAAATCTCTTCAGTAAATAGGAAATAGGAAAAACTGAACAGTTACATGTAAAAGAATGAAATTAGAATATTTTCTCACATCATATGCAAAAATAAACTCAAAATGGATTAAAGATCTAAATGTAAGACTGGAAGCCAGAAAACTCCTTGAAGAAAACATAGGCAGAACACTGTTTGACATAAATCATAGCAATATTATTGTCATTCTGTCTCCTAAAGCAAAGGAAATAAAGGCAGAAATAAACAAATGGAACCTAGTTAGACATAAAAGCTTTTACGCAGCAAAGGAAACTATCAACAAAACAGAAAGGCAATCAGCTGAATCAGAGGAAATATTTGCTAATGATATTATCAATAAGAAGTTAATATCCAAAATATATAAATAACCCATACAACTCAACATAAAAAAAAATTGAAAATGGGCAGAAGACCTAAATAGACATTTTTCCAGGGAAGACCTACAGATGGCCAACAAGCATGTGAAAAAGATGCTAAACATCATTAATAACTGGAGAAATGCAAATTAAAACCACAATGAGATATCACTTCACAGCTGTCAGAACAACTACCATCAAAAAGACCACAAGTAGCTCTTTCACGTCTTGAAAGATGGCAGGTGAAAAAGCTGAGAAGCCGATACGAAGGAGGGAAAAGCTGAGACAAAGAAGGCTGATTCTGGTGGCAAAGTTAAAAAGGTTAAGAAGTGCCGCTGAAATCCTGTCCTGGTCAGAGGAGTTGGCAGATACTCCCAACCGGCTATGTATTCCAGAAAGGCCTTGTACAAAACGAAGTATTCAGCAGCGAAATCCAAGCTGAAAAGAAAAAGAAGCTGAAGGTTCTTGCTACTGTCACAAAACCAGTTGGTGGTGACAAGAATGTGTGTGCATGCTAAATTGCTTCAGGCCTGTCTGCCTCTTTGCGACCCTATGGACTGGGGCCCACCAGGCTCCTCTGTCCATAGGATTCTCCAGGCAAGAATACTGGAATGGGTTGCCATCCCCTTCTCTAGGGGATCTTCCTGCCCCAGGGATTGAACCCACATCTCCTGCATTGCAAGCAGATTCTTTACCATCTGAGACACCAGGGAAGCCCAAGAATGGTGTTTCCCAAGTGATTAAACTTCGCAAAATGCCTAGGTATTATCTTACTGAAGATGGGCCTCAAAAGCTGTTGTCTTGGCAAAAACCCTTCAGTAGCATGTGAGAAAACTGCACACTAGCCTCTCTCCTGGGCCCATTCCGAGCATCCTCACTGAATGCCGCCAAGGTGAGAGGTTGTTTCCCTAAAGCAGGTGAGCACTGGCTTGCTACTTGTGACTCGGTCTTTCCCCTCAATCGAGTTCCTGGGTATAGAACAAAATTTGTCATTGCCACCTCCACCAAAACGGATATCAGGGGTGTGAAGGCCCCAGAACATCTCACTGATGTTTACTTCGAGAAGAAAGGGACTTCCCTGGCTATCTGGTGGTTAGGACTCCACACATCCCCTGCAGGGGGCACTGGTTTGATCCATGGTCAGGAAAGTAAGATCCTGCAAGCCCAGTGGCGTGGCCAAAAAAAAAAAAAAAAAACAACTACATAAGCCAGGCACCGGGAAGGTGAGATCTTTGATGGGGAGAGAAAGAAGTAAAAAATTACAGAGCAGTGCCAGGGTGATCAGAAAGCTGTGGACTCACGGATTCTGCAAAGAGTCAAAGCTGTTCCTCAGCTCCAGGGCTACCTCCACTCTGTGTCTGCTCTCACAAATAGAATTCATCCTCGCAAAATAGTGTTCTAAACTTCTTTTGAAGAACCTAATTAAATAACTGGTCCATTAAAAAAAAAAAAAAAGACCATAAGTAACAAATGTTGGTGAGGATGTAGAAAGAAGGGAACTCTCAGGGAATTCCCTTGGTGGTCCAGTGGTTAGGGCTCCATGCTCTCAATGCCAACAGCCCAGTTTTTATCCCTGATCAGGGAACTAAGATCCTACAAGCCACACAGTGTGGCCAAAAAAAAAAAATTAATTAAAAAGAAGGGAATCCTCATACACTGTGAGTGGAAATGTAAATTGGTGCAGCCACTGAGGAAAACGGTGTGGAGGTGTCTTAAAACTCTAAAAATAGAACTGCCATCAGTTCAGTTCAGTCGCTCAGTTGTGTCCGACTCTTTGCAACCCCATGGACTGCAGCACGCCAGGCTTCCCTGTCCATCACCAACTTCCTGAGCTTACTCAAACTCATGTCCATTCAGTTGGTGATGCCATCCAACCATCTCATCCTCTGTCGTCCCCTTCTCCTGCTGCCTTCAATCTTTCCCAGCATCAGAGTCTTTTCCAATGAGTCAGTTCTTCACATCAGGTGGCCAAACTATTGGAATTTCAGCTTGAGCATCAGTCTTTCCAATGAATATTCAGAACTGATTTCTTCTAGGATGGACTGGTTGGATCTTCCTGCTGTTCAAGGGACTCTCAAGAGTCCTCTCCAATATCATAGTTCAGAAGCATCAGTTCTTCAGTGCTCAGCTTTCTTTATAGTCCAACTCTCACATCCATACGTGACTACTGGAAAAGCCAAAGCTTTGACTAGACGGACCTTTGTTGGCAAAATAATGTCTTTGCTTTTTAATATGCTGTCTAGGTTGGTCATAACTTTTCTTCCAAGGAATAAGTGTCTTTAATTCTATGGCTTTAGCCACCATCTGCAGTGATCTTGGAGCCCCCCAAAATAAAGTCTGTCACTATTTCCATTGTTTCCCCATCTATTTACCATGAAGTAATGGGACCAGATGCCATGATCTTCGTTTTCTGAATGTTGAGCTTTAAGCCAACTGTTTCACTCTCCTCTTTCACTTTCATCAAGAGGCTTTTTAGTTCCTCTTCACTTTCTGCCATAAGGGTGGTATCATTTGTATATCTGAGGTTATTGATATTTCTCCCAGCAATCTTGATTCCATCTTGTGCTTCATCCAGCCCAGCATTTCTCATGATGTACTCTGCAGAGAAGTTAAATACACAGGGTGACAATATACAGCCTTGACATACCCCTTTCCCTATTTGGAGCCAGTCTGTTGTTCCATGTCCAGTTCTAACTATTGCTTCCTGACCTGCATACAGATTTCTCAGGAGGCAGGTCAGGTGGTCTGGTATTCCCATCTCTTGAAGAATTTTCCACAGTTTGTTGTGATCCACACACTCAAAGGCTTTGGCATAGTCAATAAAGCAGCAATAGATGTTTTTCTGGCACTCTCTCACTTTTCTGATGGCCCAGTGGATGCTGGCTATTTGATCTCGGTTCCTCTGCCTTTTCTAAATCCAGCTTGAACATCTGGAAGTTCACGGTTCATGTACTGTTGAAGCCTGGCTTGGAGAATTTCGAGCATTACTTTGCTAGCATGTGAGATGAGTGCAATTGTGTGGTAGTTTGAGCATTCTTTATCATTGCCTTTTGAGATTCTTTGGCATTGCTGTGGCGGCTGCATGATGATGGAACAACTTTGAGGAGATACTCCATGTCCAAGGGCAAAGGAGAGGGGCAAAATCATGTTTAGAATCAAACCCCATACCCGCCAGAGATGCTCAGAGGGCTCAAACAAACCTGATGTGCACCAGGACCCAGAGACCCCACAGAGACTGAGCCAGAACTGTGTTTGAGTATCTCTTGAGGAGGTACAGATCAGCAGTGGACTGCTGCAGGGGCAGGGGCTCTGGGTGCAGCAGATCTGGGTATGGCGTAAGCCCTCTTGGAAGAGGTCACCATTAACACACCATAGAGCCACCAGAACTTACACAGGACTGGGAAACAGACTCTTGGATGGCACAAACAAAACTTTATGTGCACCAGGACCCAGGAGAAAGGAGCAGTGACCCCACAAAGACTGACCCAGGCTTGCCCATGAGTGTTCAGGAGTCTCCGGTGGAGGCGTGGGTTGGCGGTGGCCTGCTGCAAGGTTGGGGGCACTGTGTGCAGCAGTGCGTGCATGGGACCTTTTGAAGGAGGTCGCCATCATCATTACCTCCACCATAGTTTGGCCTCAGGTCAAACAATAGGGAGGGAACACAGCCCTGCCCATCAACAGAAAATTGGATTACAGATTTACTGAGCATGGCCCTGCCCATCAGAACAAGACCCAGTTTCCCCCTCAGTCAGTCTCTCCCATCAGAAAGCTTCCATAAGCCTCTTATCCTTCTCCATCAGAGGGCAGACAGAATGAAAACCACAACCACAATCACAGAACACTAACCAATCTGATTACATGGACCACAGCCTTGTCTAACTCAATGAAACTAAGCCATGCCCTGTGGGGCCACCCAAGACAGGTGGGTCATGGTGGAGAGTTCTGACAAAACGTGGTCCACTGGAGAAGGGAATGGCAAAGCACTTCAGTATTCTTGCCTTGAGAACCCCATGAACAGTATGAAAAGGCAAAAAGATAGGATACTGAAAGATGAACTCCCCAGGTTGGTAGGTGCCCAATATGCTACTGGAGAAGAGTGGAGAAATAGCTCCAGAAAGAATGTTGAGACGGAGCCAAAGCAAAAACAACACCCATTTGTAGATGTGACTGGTGATGGAAGTAAAGTCCAATGCTTTAAAGAGCAATACTGAATACGAACCTGGAATGTCAGGTCCATGAAGCAAGGCAAATTGGAAGTGATCAAACAGGAGATGGCAAGAGTGAACATCGATAGTTTAGGAATCAGCGAACTAAAATGGACTGGAATAGGTGAATTTAACTCAGATGACCATTATATCTACTACTGTGGCAAGAATCCCTTAGAAGAAATGGAGTAGCCGTCATAGTCAATAAGAGAGCCCAATATGCAGTACTTGGATGCAATCTCAAAAACGACAGAATGATCTCTGTTCGTTTCCAGTGCAAACCATTCAATAGCACAGTAATCCAAGTCTATGCCCCAGCCAGTAATGCTGAAGAAGTTGAAGTTGAATGATTCTATGTAGATCTACAAGACCTTCTAGAATTAACACCCAAAAAAGATATCCTTTTCATTATAGGGGACTGGAATGCAAAAGTAGGAAGTCAAGAAATACCTGGAGTAACAGGCAAATTTGGCGTACAGAATGAAGCAGGGCAAAGGCTAATAGATTTTTGCCAAGAGAACACACTGGTCATAGCAAACACCCTCTTCCAACAACACAAGAGATGACTCTACACATGGACATCACCAGATGGTCAATACCTAAATCAGATTGATTATATTCTTTGCAGCCAAAGATGGGGAAGCTCTATACAGTTAGCAAAAACAAGACTGGGAGCTGACTGTGGCTCAGATCATGAACTCCTTATTGCCAAATTCAGACTTAAATTGAAGAAAGCAGGGGAAACCACTAGACCATTCAGGTATGACCTAAATCAAACCCTTTATGATTATACAGTGGAAGGGACAAATAGATTCAAGGGATTGGATCTGATAGACAGAGTGCCTGAAGAACTATGCGCGGAGGTTCATGACATTGTACAGGAGGCAGGATGATTGTACAGGATTGTACAGGATGATCAAGACCATCCCCAAGAAAAAGAAATGCAAAAAGGCAAAATGGTTGTCTGAGGAGAACTTACGTTTAAAATAGCTAAGAAAAGAAGAGAAGCAAAAGACAAAGGAGAAAAGGAAAGATATACCCATTTGCATGCAGAGTTCCAAAGAATAGCATGGAGAGATAAGAAAGTCTTCCTCAGTAATCAATGCAAAGAAATAGAGGAAAACAATAGAATGGGAAAGACTAGAGATGTCTTCAAGAAAATTAGAGATAACAAGGGAACATTTCATGCAAAGATGGGCACAATAAAGGACAGAATTTGGAACTTCCCTGGTGGCTCAGACGTGCAATCTACCTGCAATAAGGGAGACCTGGGTTCAATCCCTGGGTCAGGAAGATCCCCTGGAGAAGGCAATGGCAACCCACTCCAGTACTCTTGCCTGGAAAATCCCATGGATGAAGGAGCCTGGTAGGCTACAGTCCATGGGGTCACAAAGAGTCGGACATGACTGAGCAGCTTCACTTTTTTCACTAACAGAAGCAGAAGATATTCAGAAGAGGTGGCAAGAATACACAGAAGAACTATACAAAAAAGGTCTTCACGACCCAGATAATCATGATGGTGTGATCACTCACCTAGAGCCAGACATCCTGGAATGTGAAGTCAAGTGGGCCTTAGGAAGCATCACTACAAACAAAGCTAGTGGAGGTGATGGAATTCCAGTTGAGCTATTTCAAATCCTAAAAGATAATGCTGTGAAAGTGCTGCACTCAATATGCCAGCAAATTTGGAAAACTCAGCAGTGATCACAGGACTGGAAAAGGTCAGTTTTCATTCCAATCTCAAAGAACTACCATATGATGCAACAATTCCACTCCTGGTTATATATCCAAAACATACACACACAAAACTGAAAGCACTAATTCAAAAAGATACATGCACCCCAATGTTCATAGCAGCATTATTTATGATTGCCAAGATATGGAAGTAATCTAAGTGTTCATCACCAGGTGAATGGATGAAGATGTGGTAAATATATACAATGGAGCTTCCCTGCTGGCTCAGATGGTAAAGAATCTGCCTGCAATGTGGGAGACCTGGGTTTGATCCCTGGGTTGGAAAGATCCCCTGGAGAACTCCTCATTGGAGTGGCATGGTTACCCACTCCAGTATTCTTTTTTTTTTTTTAAATGGCTATTTTTTATTTGTACTTCAACAAACCAGCCAAACTGGTACTATTTATGATGTGGCAAAATACAAAATATCGTTCTCCAAAAAGTGATGAACAAATTAGGCGTTGTAGTAAAATGGCTAAAAGGGGTGGAGGAAATCAGTAAAGCACTCCTCATCTTAAGGACTGGGACTCTTAGCAAGTAAAGCCTCCCTATCTCAGAAAATATGAATAATCCTCATCATACGTCTTTGTACTTTTGCCCCCTGTGCTTAAAGTTAGATTCTAGATCCTAAAAGTATCCAAAATATTATATATTATATCCAAAGTACTATAATCGAGTTATCTATAGCCAGACACCTTTTGTCATGTTATACAATGCTTCTGAAACCTCTTACTGGACTCATTACCCTTCCCTCAAATTGACACAGAAGGTATAGTGAAAAGCAGCTTACTAAGGGGAAGTGGTACAGAATTCTAGAATGAGAAAAAAATCTAGAGAATACACAGTCTCTGCTCACATTAAGATCCCATACAATAGCCGTCACAAATAGACGTTACAAATCTTCAGGCTGTATGTTGAGAGGGTAGTTTGGGAATAAATCAGTGATTTGCTGCTGGGAATTGAAATACTTGACAGTTTGCTGTATAACGTTATAATTTTCCCCAGCAGTTCCCAGGGTGGCCTCCAGATCACAGACGGGAGAATTCTGCTGGAGCTGGATCCCGGGCTGCAGGAATTCCTCCATGTAGTTGTTGAACTGATTGTTCCAAGGCTGGTTATTCCAGGCTTGGGGGCACCAGGCCTGACTGTTCCAGGAGTGGTTGCTCCAAGATTGACTGTTCCAGCTCTGGTTGCTCCATGTGGGGTTATTCCAGGTCTGGTTACCCCACATGGGCAGGTTTCCAGGAGAGTTCACCAAACACCCCTGGTGGTAGGAATAGAAGCCTGGGTATTCTGCCATTGCTGGCCCCTGAGGCATGCCATTGCTATTCCTCGGCCAGTTGTTTTTCTGCCATTTCTTACATTTCATTCTCTGGTTCTGGAACCAGGTCTTCACCTGCTTGTAGCTGAGGTTCAAGATGTTGGAAAGTTCTTGCATTTGCTGGAGACTGAGGTATTTCTGCCTCTGAAATCTGTCATTGAGCACACACAGCTGGGTCTGCGAGAACACAGTTCTAATCTTTTGTTTCTTGACCGGGACCGTCTCTTCCTTCTCTGTGCTCTCCTCCACAGACGGGGACAGTGGTTTCACTCTGGGGCTTGTGGAAGAATCAGGACTGTCCTGAATAAGCAGATCCATGGAGGAGGGAAGAGGAGAGACAGTGTCCGCGTGGAGGGTGTCAGCAGATGACGTTTGCAAGGACACGTAACTTTCTTCAGGCATGGGTGAAGATTCCCTAGAGTTGGATGCTTCAGGGCCAAGCAGTCTTTGGGGACAAGCTGGGCCCACACTCATGTTGCTGAGTTGAAGGAGAAGGAAAAAACCTAAGAGGTAGATGCTAGGAAAAGTCCAGGCTGAAGAATCTAGGTAGAAGAAACTTAGAGAAAGGTGAAGATCTCCGGGTGTGAAAGTATTTATTTAAAAAAGACGGAATGAAAGGAGTCACCTGTAAGATAAGAGCCAACCAGTCCAATGTAGGACCACTCCAGTATTCTTGACTGGAGAATTCCATGGACAAAGGAGCCTGGTTGGCTATAGTCCATGGGATTGCAAAGAGTCAGACACGACTGAGTGACTAACACACACACACACACATACAATGGGATACTACTCATCCACAAAAAAGAATTAAATTCTGTCATTTGCAACAACATGGATGGACTTGGAGGGCATTAGGCTAAGTGAAATAATTAGACAGATAGACATATGGTGGTGGTGGTGATTTAGTCGCTAAGTCGTGTCTGACTCTTGCAAACACATGGACTGTAGCCCACTAGGCTCCTCTGTCCATGGGATTTCCCAGACAAGAACGCTGGAGTGGGTTGCCATTTCCTTCTCCAGGGGATTTTCCCCACTTAGGAATCAAATCCACGTTTCGTTTCCTGCATTGCAAGTGGATTTTTCACCACTGAGCCACCAGGGAAGCCCGAAGACATATGATATATACGATACTATGTGTGGAATCTAAAAATTAAAACAAACTAGTGACTATAACCTGGAGGAGGGTATGGCAACCTCCTCCAGTATTCTTACCTGGAGAATCCCAAAGGACAGAGGAGCCTGGCGAGCTACGGTCCATGGGGTCGCAAAGAGTGGGACACGACTGAGCAACTAAGCATAGCACACAGCACAGTTACTGTAACAAAATGGAAAGAAACTCACAGGGGCAGAGAACAGAATAATGTCAGTGGAAAGAAGGAATGGGGGCGAGGCAAGAGATGGGTGTAGGGGATTCAGAGATACAAACTGCTATGTATAAAATAAATGAGCTACAAGGATATATTGTACAACACAGGGAATATAGCCAGCATATTAGAATAACTATAAAAGAAGTGTAAGCTTTAAAACTGAATCGATAGGTTGTACACTAGTAACTTACATGATATTGTACATCAACTATATCTCAATTCTAAAAAGATTTAAAAAAACAAACCATTTTCTACTCAGAAAAAAAAAAAAAGCTGTGAACTGATTAGAATCCCATCCTAGGTGAACAGTGACGTCCTGGCCACCACTCTGAGCAAAGTCCCAATCCAAAAGGTCCATCTTAACTCATCTGACTGGGCTTAGGAGAATGGGTCAGGGAGAGGCCAAAAGTGTGTGTGTGGGGGGGTGACTGGCAGAGGGATGAGATGGGAAGAGAGGCTCTGGGGAGAGGCAGCAGGGAGGGGCGTGTTGGCAGCAGTCTCCACCCCAGAAGGCAAGCCTGAACCTCAATTCCCTGTCAGTGAAATAGGCGACCAATACCCTCTTTGCAGGATTGTGAAAAGTAAACATGAGGCTCGGCACAGGAGTGACTGGAAGTGAATTTGCTTCTTGGAAGCTCAAAGTAGTACATTTCCCATTATTACTGGTGCTGAGTTTCGATATGCCAAGAGCTCCAGCAAGCCAACTAGACCTGGGAGGAGGATGGTTAGAGATGCCCTAGTAGGTCCCTCCAGCCCACTGTTTCACGGGAGCCAGGTACAAACCCAAGCTTTGGAGGCAGCAGACCCGAGCCTAAAACCTGTTGTTGTTGTTCAGTCACTCGGTTGTGTCCAACTCTTGAGACTCTTGGACTGCAGCATGCCAGGCTTCCCTGTCCATCACCAACTCCTGGAGTTTGCTCAAATTCATGTCCATCGAGTCGGTGATGCCATCCAACCATCTCATCCTTTGTCATCCTCTTCTCCTCCTGCCTTCAATCTTTCCCAGCATCGGGGTCTTTCCCAATGAGTCAGTTCTTCACATCAGGTGGCCAAAGTATTGGAGCTTGAGCTTTAGCATCAGTCCTTCCAATGAATATTCAGGACTGATTTCCTTTAGGATGGACTGGTTTGATCTCCTTGCAGTTCAAGGGACTCTCAAGAGTCTTCTCCAACACCACAGTACAAAAGCATCAATTTTTTGGCACTTAGCTTTCTTTATAGTCCAACTCTCACATCCATACATGACTACTGGAAAACCCATAGCTTTGACTCTATGGACCTTTGTCAGCAAAGTGAGGTCTCTGCTTTTTAATATGCAGTCTTGGTTTGTCATAGCTTTTCTTCCAAGGAGCAAGCATCTTTTAATCTCATGGCTCCAGTCATTGTCCACAGTGATTTTGGAGCCCAAGAAAATAAAATCTGTCACTGTTTTCATTTTTTACCCATCTATTTGCCATGAAGTGATGGGACCAGATGCTGTGATCTTAGTTTTTTGAATGTTGAGTTCTAAGCCAGCTGTTTCACTCTCCTCTTTCACCTTCATCAAGAGGCTCTTTAGTTTCTCTTAGTTTTCTGCCATTAGGGTGGTGTCATCTGCATATCTGAGGTTATTGGTATTTCTCCCAGAAATCTTGATTCCAGCTTGTGCTTCATCCAGCTTGGCATTTTGCATGATGTGCTCTGCACAGAAGTTAAATAAGGAGGGTGATAGTATACAGCCTTGATGTACTCCTTTCCCAATTTGGAACCAGTCCATTGTTCCATGTCTGGTTCTAACTGTTGCTTGTTGGTCTGCATACAGTTTATCAAGAAACAGGTAAGGTGGTCTGGTATTTCCATCTCTTTAAGAATACTCCACAGTTTGTTGGGATCCACACAAGGCTTTAGCGCAGTCAATGAAGCAGAAGTAGATGTTTTTCTGGAATTCCCTTGCTTTTTCAGGCATCCCTGGTGACCCAGACAGTAAGGAATCTGCCTGCAATGCAGGAGACGCTGGTTCAATCACTGGGTTGGGAAGATCCCCTGGAGATGGACATGGCTACCCACTCTAGTATTCTTGCCTGGAGAATTCCATCGACAAAGGAGCCTGATGGGCTACAGTCCATGGGATTGCAAAGAGTTGAACATGACTGAGTGGCTAATACACATTTGCTTCTTCTATCATCCAGTGGATATTGGAAATTTGACCTCTGGTTCCTCTGCCTTTTCTAAACCCGGCTTGTACTGGAAGTTCTCAGTTCACGTACTGTTGAAGCCTAGTTTGGAGAATTTTGACCAACACTTCGCTAGCGTGTGAGATGAGTAGAATTGTGTGGTAGTTTGAACATTCTTTGGCATTGCCTTTCTTTGGGATTAGAATGAAAACTGACCTTTTCCAGTCCTGTGACCACTGCTGAGTTTTCCAAATTTGCTGGCATATTGAGTGCAGCACTTTCAAAGCATCATCTTTTAGGATTTGAAATAGCTCAACTGGAATTCCATCTCCTCCACTAGCTTTGTTTGTAGTGATGCTTCCTAAGGCTCACTTAACTTCGAATTCCAGGATGTCTGGCTCTAGGTGAGTGATCACACCATCGTGGTTATCCAGGTTATTAAGAGCTTTTTTGTACAGTTCTTCTGTGTATTCTTGCTACCTCTTCTTAATATCTTCTGCTTCTGTTAGGTCCATACCGTTTCTGTCCTTTATTGTGCCCATTCTTGCATGAAATGGTCCTTTGATGCCTCTAATTTTCTTGAAGAGATCTCTAGTCTTTCCCATTCTATTGTTTTCCTCTATTTCTTTTTTTTTTTTTATACTCTCTCTCTTAGCAGCCACATGGTGCTGCTAGGAGTCTTACTAACTACTCTTCTGGTCCTACACTTCCTTTCCCCGTTTTCCTCTATTTCTTTGCACTGATCACTGAGGAAAGCTTTCTTATCTCTCCTTGCTGTTCTTTGGAACACTGCATTCAGATGGACATATCTTTCCTTTTCTCCTTTGACTTTCACTTTTTTTCTTTTCCCTACTATTTGTAAGCCTTCCTCAGACAACCATTTTGCATTTCTTTTTCTTGAAGACGGTTTTGATCATCACCTTTTGTACAAAGTTATTAACTTCTGTCCGTAGTTCTTCAAGCACTCTCTCTATCAGATCTAATCCTTTTAATCTATTTGTCACTTCCACTGTATAATCATAAGGGATTTGAATTAGGTCATATCTGAATAGCCTAGTGGTTTTCCCTACTTTCGATTTAAGTCTGAATTTTTCATTAAGGAGTTCATTTTATGAGCCACAGTCAACTCCCGGTCTTGTTTTTGCTGACTGTATACAACTTCTCCATCTTTGGCTGCAAAGAATATAATCAATCTGATTTCGGTGTTGACCATCTGGTGATGTCCATGTGTAGAGTCATCTCTTGTGTTGTTGGAAGAGGGTGTTTGCTATGACCAGTGTGTTCTCTTAGCACAACTCTATTAGCCTTTGCCCTGCTTCATTTTGTACTCCAAGGCCAAACTTGCCTGTTACTCCAGGTATTTCTTGACTTCCTACTTTTGCCTTCCAGTCCTCTATGATGAAAAGGACATCTTTTTTGTGTATTAGTTCCAGAAGATCTTGTAGGTCTTCATAGAACTGTTCAGCTTCCTCAGCATTAATGGTTGGACATAGATTCCTGTGATGCTGAATGGTTTGCCTTGGAAATAAACTGAGATCATTCTGTCATTTTGAGATGGCACCCAAGTACTGCATTTCAGACTCTTTTGTTGACTGTGATGGCTATTCCGTTTCTTCTAAGGGATTCTTGCCCATAGTAGTGGATATAATGGTCATCTGAATTGAATTCACCTATTCCCTTCCATTTTAGTTCGCTGATTCCTAAAATGTTGATGTTCATTCTTGCCATCTCCTGTTTGACCACTTCCAATTTGCCTTGATTCATGGCCTAACATTCCAGGTTCCTATGCAATATTGCTCTTTACAGGATCGGACTTAACTTCCATCTCCAGTCACATCCACAACTGGATGTGGATTCTGTCCTTTATTATGCTCAAAACCTGCCTCTGAGCTTACTCATTGGGTTACCTTAGGAAAATCGTTCTTAACTCACAGAGATTATTTTCTTCTTCTCTGTAAAATCAGATGTTACTTTTGATCTCATGAGTTTGCTGTGAGGATGAACTGAGAATACAAAAAGCAAGCATTTAGTCAAGTACCTGACAGTGTAAATGTTCAAGAAATAGCGACAATTATTTTAAAATTTTTTTCTCCCTCTTACTCTTCCTGAAACTGCAACTAAGGACTGACTGACTGCAGTATGTCCATTCCTTCATTCACTCTTTTAATATTTCATTCATTCATTTCAACATTTATTAAGCCAGACAATGTGCTACAGCCTAAGAACACAAGACTAGGAAATCATTAAAATAAGAAAAATACATGTATTTCTCCCTTACTGTATCCCTAGCTGTTAGGCTTTGAATAAATAATGGCCATATGAACAAATAGTATTATCTATTTTCTTGAGCACATGTTACATGCCAGGTGCCAAGGTGTGGTTTTTCTTTTTTTTTTTTTTTTTGCCAGTTCCATGATGTTTGAGGGAATCTCAGTTCCCACACCAGGGACTGAACCCAGGGCCTCTGCAGTAAAAACTTGTAATCCTAACCACTGGACTGCCAGGGAATTCCTAAGCTAAGCATTTTGTCTGCATTAGTGCAATGTATCCTCAGAAGAATCCTAGAGCATAAGACCTGTAAAAATCTCATTTGCTGATGTTTATGTAAAACTGAGGCTCAGAGCGGTTAAGCAGTTTAGTTGACCAAAGTCACAAAGGCAGGAAATGGAGACCCTCTAATCAGTATCAGTTTAGTTCAGTCTCTCAGTCGTGTCCAACTCTTTGTGACCCCATGGACTGCAGCACACCAGGCTTCCCTGTCCATCACCAACTCCAAAAGCTTGCTCAAACTCATGTCCATCGAGTTGGTGATGCCATCCGACCATCTCATCCTCTGTCCTCCCCATCTCCTCCTTCCTTCAATCTTTCCCAGCATCAGGGTCTTTTCCAAAGAGTCAGTTCTTCGCTTCAGGTGGCCAAAGTATTGGAGCTTCAGCTTCCGCATCAATCTTTCCAATGAATATTCAGGGTTGATTTCCTTTAGGATTGACTGGTTTGATCTCCTTGCAGTCCAAGGGACTCTCAAGAGTCTTCTCCTAATGACTGAATTATTTTTTTTTATTATCATTGCTATCATTATACCTGATTTCCAGGGGCTTATACTAAAGGTCAGATGGCCTTTTCCTGCCCGGACTTACCCTATACGGGCTGCTGCTATGGCTACACACTTGGGCAGATTTGGGTTCAATTCCAGTTCATCGCTGGCGAGTTACCTGCCTTCCCAGAACCTCAGCTTCCAGTTCCACTCCTGAGAAATGAGATTGAGTAGGGGTTAAATTTGCCTGGAGTAACGGCAAATTTGGCCTTGGAGTACAGAATGAAACAGGCCAAAGCCTAATAGAGTTTTACCGAGAGAACACACTGGTCATAGCAAACACCCTCTTCCAACAACACAAGAGAAGACTCTACACATGGATATCACCAGATGGTCAACACTGAAATCAGATTGATTATATTCTTTGCATCCAAAGATGGAGAATCTCTATATAGTCAGCAAAAACAAGACTGGGAGCTGACTGTGGCTCAGATCAGGAACTCCTTATTGCCAAATTCAGATTTAAATTGAAGAAAGTAGGGAAATCCACTAGGCCATTCAGGTAAGGTATCAAACCCCTTACGATTATACAGTGGAAGGGACAAAGAGATTCAAAGGATTAGATCTGGTAGTGTCTGAAGAACTATGGACGAAGATTCAAGGTTCGTGACATTGTACAGGAGACAGGAATCAAAACCATCCCCAAGAAAAAAGAAATGCAAAAAGGAAAATGGGTGTCTGAAGAGGCCTTACAAATAGCTGTGAAAAAAAGAGAATTGAAAGGCAAAGGAGAAAAGGAAAGATATCCATTTGAATGCAAAGTTCCAAAGAATAGCAAGGAGAGATAAAGCCTTCCTCAGTGATTAGTGCAAAGAAATAGAGGAAAACAATAGAATGGGAAAGACTAGAGATCTCTTCAAGAAAATTAGAGGCATCAAAGGACCATTTCATGCAAGAATGGGCACAATAAAGGACAGAAACGGTATGGACCTAACAGAAGCAGAAGATATTAAAAAGAGGTAGCAAGAATATACAGAAGAACTATACAGAACTATACAAAAAAGATCTTCACGATCCAAATAATCACGATGGTGTGATCGCTCACCTAGAACCAGACATCCTGTAATGCAAAGTCAAGTGGGCCTTAGGAAGCAGCACTATGAAAAAAGCTAGTGGAGGAGATGGAATTCCAGTTGAGTTATTTCAAATCCTAAAAGATGATGCTGTGAAAGTGCTGCAGTCAATATGCCAGCAAATTTGGAAAACTCAGCAGTGGTCACAGGACTGGAAAAAGTCAATTTTCATTCCAATCCCAAAGAAAGGCAATGCCAAAGATTGCTCAAACTACCTCACGATTGCACTCATCTCACACACTAGTAAAGTAATGCTCAAAATTCTCCAAGCCAGGCTTTGACAGTATGTGAACTGAGAACTTCCACATGTACTGGAAGCTGGTTTTAGAAAAGGCAGAGGAACCAGAGATCAAATTGCCAACATCTGCTGGATCATCGAAAAAGCAAGAGAGTTCCAGAAAAACATCTACTTCTGCTTAATTGACTACACCAAAGCCTTTGACTGTGTGGATCACAACAAACTGTGGACAATTCTTCAAGAAACGGAAATACCAGACCACCTGACCTGCCTCCTGAGAAATCTGTATGCAGGTCAGGAAGCAACAGTTAGAACTGGACATGGAACAACAGACTGGTTCCAAATAGGGAAAGGGGTATGTCAAGGCTGTATATTGTCACCCTGCTTATTTAACTTATATGCAGAGTACATCCATGCTGGGCTGGATGAAGCTGGAATCAAGAATGCTGGGAGAAATATCAATAACCTCAGATATGCAGATGACACTACGCTTATGGCAGAAAGCAAAGAACTGAAGAGCCTCTTGATGCAAGTGAAAGAGGAGAGTGAAAAAGTTGGCTTAAAACTCAACATTCAGAAAACTAAGATCATGGCATCTGGTCCCATCACTTCATGGCAAATAGATGGAGAAACAGTGAGAGACTTCATTTTGGGGGGGTTCCAAAATCACTGCTGATGGTGGCTGCAGCCATGAAATTAAAAGACGCTTACTCCTTGGAAGAAAAGTTAAGACCAACCTAGACAGCATATTAAAAAGCATACAGAGACATTACTTTGCCAACTAAGGTCCGTCTAGTCAAAGCTATGGTTTTTCCAGTAGCCATGTATGGATGTGAGAGTTGGACTATAAAGAAAGCTGAGCGCCAAAGAACGGATGGTTTTGAACTGTGGTGTTGGAGAAGACTCTTGAGAGTTCCTTGAACTGCAAGGAGATCCAACTAGTCCATCCTAAAGGAGATCAGTCCTGGGTGTTCATTGGAAGGACTGATGCTGAAGCTGAAACTCCAATACTTTGGCCACATGATGCAAAGAACTGACTCATTGGAAAAGACCCTGATGCTGGGAAAGATTGAAGGCAGGAGGAGAAGGGGACCACAGAGGAAGAGATGGTTGGATGGCATCACCGACTCAATGGATATGAGTTTGAGTAAACTCTGGGAGTTGGTGATGGACAGGGAGGCCTCGTGGGCTGCAGTCCATGGGGTCACAAAGAATCAGACACGACTGAGCGACTGAACTGATAGAGGGGTTAAATGAGAAAATGCCCAGCACCTTGCCCAGTGTACCAGAGTCGCTTGATAAGTGTTATTCCCTTTCTTTCCTCCTTCCTTCCAGCCCTCCAGGACCACTGTCGGTCTGCACACTACGAAGGGTGCAGAGGACGCCGCACTCTTCCGTCGGACTCTGGCGCAATACCGAGCACTGCCTCCAGGGGGTGCCATCACACCGACACCCCCTCCAGGACCCCTCGCCCCAGGGATTGTTGTTCCCACCGTGGCCGCGCGGGGTCGCCTGGGCCTAGAGTTTTCAGGGACTGAGGGAGCGCGGGAGGCGGGGAAGGTGGAGCCCGCGATGATGAATCAAGTTAGTTCTTCGGGTATCACAGTGATAATAATAAACCATAATAATAGTAACAGCACCGGATCCAGCAGTAACCAGCTGTTACCGATTTAAAAGGCGCATTCGCGTGCTGAGAGGCGGTGGGACTCAAGGGAAGGAGCCAGGCTGAGTCTAATCCAGACCGCTCATTCTCGCGTTCCGGGCGCTCTGTAGCCTTGAGCCTCTCTGAGCCTGCTTCATCAGCATTAAAATGGAAACCAAATAATACAGTTCTTGAGAGGAATGCTAAAGCTGAAACTCCAGTACTTTGGCCACCTCAAGCGAAGGGTTGACTCATTGGAAAAGACTGATGCTGGGAGGGATTGGGGGCAGGAGGAGAAGGGGACAACAGAGGATGATGGCATCACCGACTCGATGGACGTGAGTTTGAGTGAACTCCGGGAGTTGGTGATGAACAGGGAGGCCTGGCATGCTGCAATTCATGGGGTCGCAAAGAGTCGGACACGAAATGAGCGACTGAACTGAACTGAGAGGAATAAATGGCGCTCTTGCAGAGCTCAGCGGAAAGCGACTTGAGTAAGTGCATTTACTGTATTGATAGTTCTACCCTCTGCCCTGTGAGGGAGCTATTATTCAATTCCCTTTACTGCTAAGGATACTTGGGAGGCCTTCCCCAGGCTCCCTGGGCTGGGTCTCTCTCCTAGGAGAGCCCAGAGGCTAGTCGAGGAGCTCACCCCCTAAACCCACCGCTCAGCAGCTGTCTCCTCTCTCTGGAAGTGCAGGTTCCCCTTCAGACCCTCAGGTTCCTCTGTATACTGCCTTTCCACCCCTAGGTACAGTACGGGCTTCCCTGTTACCTCAGGGGGTAAAGAATCCACCTGCAATGCAAGAGACACGGGTTCGATCCCTGGGTCATGAAAATCAGATCCGCTGGAGGAGGGCATGGCGACCCACTCCAGTATTCTTGCCTGAAAGATCCCATGGACAGAGTGGCCTGGTGGGCTACAGTCCAAAGGGTCACAAAGGGTCTGGAGTGACTGACAGGCTCAGGCCAGCCGACTTCCTCTGGCTAGTCTATACCACACCCTCCACCCACTAAACTGAAGCTATGCCTTCTCCTTGTCTACCTGCTGCTGCTGCTGCTAAGTCACTTCAGTCGTGTCCGACTCTGTGCGACCCCATAGACGGCAGCCCACCAGGCTCCCTCGTCCCTGGGATTCTCCAGGCAAGAACACTGGAGTGGGTTGCCATTTCCTTCTCCAATGCATGAAAGTAAAAAGTGAAAGTGAAGTTGCTCAGTCGTGTCCGACTCCCAGCGACCCCATGGACTGCAGCCTACCAGGCTCCTCCCTCCATGGGATTTGCCAGGCAAGAGTACTGGGGTGGGGTGCCATTACCTTCTCTGCTTGTCTACCTACTTCTTCCAAAATCTCACCCAGTCACTTCCTCCAGAAAAACCTTTTCTGGGCTCTCTTCCCAGGTCCACATGGCCTTTGCACATGCTGTTCCCTCTAGTTGTTGTTGGGGTTTTTTTTGGTGGGTTTTTTTGTTGTTGTTGTTGTTGTCAGTACCACAGGGCATGTGAGATCTTAGTTTCTGGATCAGGGATTGAACCCATGCCCCCTGGAGTGGAAGCACAGATTCTTAACCACTGGACTGCCAGGGAAGTCCTGTTCCCTCTAATTAGAACAGCCTTTCCCTCAGCTATAAACCCTGATAGGGCACAGCTTAAATATCACCTCTTCCAGGAAGTCCACCTTCCCTATGCACCTGCCGCCCCCTGTGCTTCTAAACAGATAGCAGCACAGGAGATTGCTTTTTCAGTGCTTCATCCACTGCTTTTTTGTAGTGATGCCTCTGAAAGCGGAAACTGCACCTCTTGAAGGCTGCATAGCATCCCTGGGCGGGGCCCAGCAACTGGGACTGGTGAATCTTCAGTGAATGTTCAGTGAATGCATGGCCTTTGAAGAGTGATTAGACACAACTGGGTCCACTCACTGAATGGAAGCACGGCCTCAACTCAGAGGCACATGCCTAATCTCAGAATCAGAGGCAACAGTCACATACGGAGTCACGTGTACGCACAGAGTCACAGTCATATGCAAGAGGCACGTGCACAGAGCCGCATTCATCTGTGCTCACTTCTGCTTCTCAGTGTCTGAGGTACCTTTGTGTCCGAGGTATGCAGGCTCTCTCTTCTGTTGTGACTTAAGGTCCTTGAGAACAGTTGTGTCTCCTTTCCCAGCCTGGGAACCCCTAGAGAGGGTGAATTGTCCCCATCAGACTGGGACTCCCAGGGGAAGTGTATGTCTCCCCAAGTAGTTTGCAGGGCTGGGCCAGGGAGTGTCTTCCCTAGCCACCAGAGTGCTCTTGGATTAGGCTGTTTCCCACATCAGACTTGGAACCCTTGGAGCAGGGCCATATCTCCCCCACTAGCTAGTCTTGGCCTCAGGACAGACTGGGTCTGATTAAACAGGAGCAGAGCTGAGCTGGATCTTCCCCATCAGACTGGTGGCTCCCACGGGCATGGCTGTGCCCCCTTGACCCCTCTCCACACCTGTCACCTGCCCACCAGCTGGGCCTTCCTCTCACCATGGTAGTGATCAGGGGCTTTGGAAGCAGCAGCAAAACTAACAGGAAATCTGGGAGTAGCTGGTCCTGTAGGATCCCCCAAGAGGTGACGAGATCAGAGAGGCTTCAGCAGGGGAGACATGGCCCAGCTCTGTGTATCCAACAAGTCCTTCATGTGTCTTGCCTTCATTCACCAAGCCTGTCCTGAGTCCCTGGGCATGACCCTGAAGCCTCCACCTTTATTGTTTAATTCGCTCACCAATCCAATCCTGGGAGGTAGGTGTGACCATCACCCCATTTCTACATGAGGAAACTGAAGCTCAGAGGAGAGCAGTGGCCTGCCTTAAGTCACAGAGCTGGGAAGTAGCAGAGCTGGGATTCCCACGGCACAGGCTGTCTCCTTCCAGCCTAGGTTTGAGGGAAACTGGGAAGGTTGGGTCAACAGGTTGCAGTGACTGTGTGTGTGTTTCTGGTTCGGGCCTGTGCATCTGGCTAGGAGACAGGACTGCCAGGGGATGGGAGTGCCTGGTAGGGTGATGGGGAACAGTGAGGAGAAGCAGGTTCCTCCGGCAGCCGGCCAGGACTGGTGGAGGTGGGCTGAGCCTGGAACCCAGTCTTCCTGTTCCCAGCACCAGCGTCCCCTCGGCAGCCGGCTCCTAGCACTGGAGTCCTGGTTGCCAGTCCCATTCATCGTCTGAACCATCGCTAGACCTCACTTTTTGCATCAGAGAAACAAGGGCAGAGACCTGGGTTTGGGGGGGTTGGTTTATAGCCCCGGGGGATTCCTGCTCCTTTAAGCTTTTCTCCATGGAGAGGGTGCGGCCAGCCGCAGGTGAGTGGAGTTGCCACATCAGCAGGGCAAACCCCGCCCCATCCCCTCCCCCAGCTCCGGAGGGAGGCCCCCGAGGCCCCAGAGGATGGTGGGAAGTGGGTGGAGAGAGAGTTCAGCCCGGTTGGCTGGAGGGGGTGGTGGTGGCTGCACCGGTGGGTTGGGGAGACTGTGTGAGTGTACCTGGCCGTGCTATATCTGACCGAACATCCGTGAATGTTCCAGAGTCCTACAGGCGTGTGCATACAAGTGTGTGGCTTTGACTGTGAGAACGTACTCAAATGTGCAAGAATGTGTGTCACTGAGGGTGTCTTGGTGTGCCCCCGTGCACAGTGCACAGATACCTCTCAGTGTGCCAGAGTATCCCTGGGCCTGAGTGCGTTCCTTTTTGTGTCTCTGTGAGTGCACTTGAGTGTGCAAGTGTGTGCCTTTGTGTTTGCCCTTGTACATGTGGATGTTGTCGACAGGAGCTTGTATGAAGGTGTCTGAAGGTGTGGATATAGTTACGCATGGATGAGTGTGTGAATGTCTCTGAGTGTGTGCTTGTGTCTGGGGGTGACTCTGTGAGTGTCCTGAGCATACAGGAGTGTGTGAATGTCTCTGAGTGTGTGCTTGTGTCTGGGGGTGACTCCGTGAGTGTCCTGAGCATACAGGAGTGTGTGGATGTCCCTGAGTGTGTGCTTGTGTCTGGGGGTGACTCTGTGAATGTCCTGAGCATACAGGAGTGTGTGAGTGTCCCTGAGTGTGTGCTTGTGTCTGGGGGTGACTCCGTGAATGTCCTGAGCTACAGGAGTGTGTGAATGTCTCTGAGTGTGTTTCCAGTGTGCATTGGTGGGACCAGGTGGACAAGGGCTTGTGTAACTGTGTTGCTAGCAGTCTTCTGAGATCAGGTTTGAACGTTTGTGAGTCCACATCGAGCCACCTCTACCCACTGACCCCTGAGCCTTCAAAAACCCCAGCCTCTGTGTCCCCCTCCCTTCCTGGTGACTCACCTCCCTGCCATCCCTGCCCCTCCCCCACCAGCCTCCTGTCTTGAAGGGCAGTCCCCTTTGTGCAGTTTGCCTTCTTTCCACCCAAACGGAGTCTCTGTCACTTCCTCCAGGTAGCCTTCTGTGATCAGAGAAGGAGCCCTAACATTAGCTCAGCAGTTGTACCTCCAATTGACAAATGAGAACGTGGGCTCAAAGTACCGCAGTGACCACAGCAGTTCCCATGGTAGGCACGTGCATTTGATCCCATGACTTCTACCACTCAGGGTAAGACCCCTGGCCTCCTCCCCATCAGTGGTCCCAGTCCAGGGCTCAGGAAAGGAGGAAGGGCTTGGCTATTCCTGTGTTGTCATTTCATTCACTCCAGTCTTGCTCAGAGGTGAGACAGCTTGCCCAGGTCACAGTCGGGGAGTAGCTGAGGCAGGATTTGAACCCCAGTCTCTTGAGCTCCGGAGCTCATGCTTATAGGGGCTGGGTTGAGGGGTGGGGGGTTAGTCTGGGGCTGACTGGCCACTGGTCCCAGAGAAAAAGGCATAAAGGTGATGAGGTAAGAGTAGAAATGAGGAAAGGTGGCTCAAGGCAGTTCCCATGGGGCGTCATACCCAGAACGGAGGTGATACAGACTCACGTGTGCCCCAGGGCCTGGCGGACTTGCTGTTCTAACCGAAGCCCGGCTTCCTTTCTGGGGGCCCCCTCCCATGGACTGAGGCACTGGGTTGAGGGAAAATGTGACTAAGGAGCCACATGGAACAATCTCTGTGCTAGCTGGTCACAAGTTTTTTGTTTGTTTTAATTTTTATTCTCTCTATTTTTAAATTTATTTTTTATTGATGGATAATTGCTTTACATATTCTATATCAAAGTATAGTTGATTAACAATTTTGTGTTAGTTTCAAGTGTACAGAAAAATGATTCAATTATACATATACATGTATCTTTTTTTTTTTCAAATTCTTTTCCCTGTAAGGTTATTACAGAATATTGAGCAGAGTTCTCTGTGCTATGAGGTCCCAAGTTTTGAAATTCCACCGTTCCACCGTTCGTCTGACCTATGTCCCCTGGAGGCCTCCTTTTTTAGATCAGAACCCTAGACTCTGGGGGAAGTGTCTGGAGCCGCCTCCCAGCCTAAGGGAGTCTGATTGGAGTGAGGGTCTCATATTGATGGAAGTCCTGGATGCCTTTCTGGTACAGGGATGGGAAAAATGAAACAGGACCAAGAGCCAGAAGGAGCATGGACGGCGGACCCCCAGGGAGAGGCTGGAACAAGCTCTTCACTGCAATCTCATTTCACTCTCCCAACAGCCCCCAGGGCAGGCCTTACTCCCCGTATTTCTAAGGAGAATACTGAGATGCTGAGAGCCAGATACCTGGCAAAACAGGACTCGAATCTCATCTTGGACTTCAGGTCCAGGACTCTTACTACCCTTTGTGGCCCCCTCTGGATGGGCTGGGAAGAGCCAGAGAGGCAGGAGCGGAGAAGCAGTGTCCCTTTGTCTCCTTCAGATGAGGACCACGGAAACACTCACCCTGGGCCTCAGGTGCTGTGCTTAGTCACTCAGTCTAAGAGCGACTCAGTCTTTGCGACCCTATGGACTGTAGCCAGCCAGGCTCCTCTGTCCACGGGGATTCTCCAGGCAAGAATACTGGAGTGGGTTGTCATGCCGTTCTCCAGGGGAATCTTCCCAACCCAAGGATCGAACCCAGGTCTCCTGAATTGCAGGTAGATTCTTGACCATCTGAGCCACCAGGAAAGCCCCTGGGCTTCAGGAGATGGGGCTTAAGGAAGACAGGGAGGTGGCCCTCATCTCCAGGCCTCCCAGGTCACCAGAGGTGTTCAGGAAGCAAACAGCTCCCCTGACCTGGAGCCTTGTGTTGGTCACAGCTGCAGGCTCCCAAGTCTGACCTTTAGTGTCACAGAGGCTCGGTCATTCTGAGCCTTCACTTCTGTCCTTCCTGCACGTCCTGCATGCCTAGACTCCTTGCTCAGCTTGGCTCCTATGATCTCGTGACCCTGTCCATGCTTCTTTCTGGGCTGCTCCCTTATTCTCCAAGAGATGATCTGCTTTGTTCAGTGAATCTGACTCCTGGAGGGCAATTTATGGCCAGCTGAGTGAGATCCAGACTCACCTCTGGTCCAGTTAGTGGCAGGGCAATTGGGCAACTTGGTTCAGATTATGTTGTTGTCGTTCAGTCGCTAAGTTGTGTCTGACTCTTTATGACCCCATGAACTGCAGCATGCCAGGCTCCCCGTCCTTCACTAGCTCCTGGAGTTTGCTCCAAGTCATGCCCATTGAGTCAGTGATGCCATCCAACCATCTCATCCTCTGTTGCTCCCTTCTCTTCCTGCCCTCAATCTTTCCCAGCATCAGGGTCTTTTCCAGTGAGTCAGCTCTTCACATCAGGTGGCCAAAGTATTAGCGCATCAGCTTCAGCATCAATCCTTTCAATAAATATTTAGGGTTGATTTCCTTTAGGAATGACTGGTTGGGTCTCCCTGTAGTCCAAGGGACTCTCAAGAGTCTTCTGCGGCACCACAGTTCGAAAGCATCATTCTTTGGTGCTCAACCTTCTTTATGGTCCAGCTCTCACATCTGTATGACTACTGGAAAAACCATAGCTTTGACTATACAGACATTTGTTGGCAAAGTGATGTCTCTGCCTTTTAATATGCTGTCTAGGTTTGTCATAGTTTTTCTTTCAAGAAGCAAGCGTCTTTTAATTTCATGGCTGTGGTCACTGTCCATGTGATTTTGCAGCCCAGGAAAAAAATCTGTCACTGTTTCCATTTTTCCCCCATCTATTTGCCATGAAGCGATGGGACCAGATGCCATTTTTTGAATATTGGGTTTTACACCAGATTTTTAACTCTTCTCTTTCACCTTCATCAAGAGGCTCCCCTTGGCTTTCTGCCATAAGAATGGTATCATCTGCATATCTGAGGTTGTTGTTTCTCCTGGCACTTTTGATTCCAGCTTGTGATTCATCCATCCTGGCGTTTCTCATGATGTACTCTGAATGGAAGTTAAATAAGCAGGGTGACAATATACAGCCTTGATGTACTCCTTTTCCAATTTGGAACCAGTCCATTGTTCAATGTCTGCTTCTAACTGTTGCTTCTTGGCTTGCGTACAGGTTTCTCAGGAGACGGGTAAGGTAGTCTGGCACTCTCATTTCTTTAAGAATTGTCCAGTTTTTTGTGATTTACACAGTCAAAGGCTTTAGCCTAGTCAATGAAGCAGAAGTGTTTTTTTTTTTTTTTATTCTTTTGCTTTTTTCTTATGCTTATTCTTTTTCTTTTTCCAATGGATGTTGGCAATTTGATCTCTGGTTCCTCTGCCTTTTCTAAACCCAGCTTGTACTGGAAGTTCTCCGTTTATGTCCTGTTGAAGCCTAGCTTGAAAGATTTTGAGCATTATGTTGCTAGGATGTGAAATGAGTGCAATTGTGCGGTAGTTTGAGCATTCTTTGGCATTGCCTTTCTTTGGGATTGGAATGAAAACTGACCTTTTCCAGTCCTGTGGCCACTGCTGAGTTTTCCAAATTTGTTGACATATTGAGTGCAGCACTTTCACAGCATCATCTTTTAGGATTTGAAATAGCTCAGCTGGAATTCCATCACCTCCACTAGCTTTCCTCATAGTAAAGCTTCCTAACTCCCAGGACTGTGGGTGAACCAGGCATCTAGAGCATATACAACTCCCTTGAGTCCAGACCCTGATTTCAGCTGCTTCAATGAAGCTAGGGACAGTGCCCCACACAGGGCTGGCAGGGCTGAGCTGTGGTGGCTCTTCTGAGACCGAAGTAAGTGAAGTCAGCCACGGAGCCTTGGGGCTCTGTCCAAAGGTGGGCTGTGCCGTGGGGCTTGTGACCCTCGTGCCCCTGTCCAGGGCACTAAGGATCACCATCAGCTCCCACCTCCCTGACTTGGGTCTCCCTACTGTGGGTTTGCTTCTCTGTGTCCTGGAGATGCCTGGAACACCCCGTGGCCATCCCACCACTCCAGACTTGGGAGTGTGAGCCACAGTCTCTCTGCCTGCAGGTCTGACTCTGTGTCCCTGACCCTGCAGCTCACAGCTTTTTTCCCTTGCTGCCTGGGTGTCCTGTTTCCGGCCTTCCTGTGTGGCCCTGACCAACCCTGGGCCGGCCTGAGGGGAGCGGTGGAGGGGATGGGAA
Source organism: Bos grunniens (assembly GCF_055505025.1). Taxonomy (NCBI): domain Eukaryota; kingdom Metazoa; phylum Chordata; class Mammalia; order Artiodactyla; family Bovidae; genus Bos; species Bos grunniens. Next base: position 15,869,647 of record NC_141166.1, read on the forward strand.
GGATGTGCACAGCGCAGCGCTTGTTCAGGGGATCGGGGTGGGACTGATGCCTGCTCTTGTGTTGCAGCCCCTGGCTTGAATCTTGGCAAGCTGTGGGTGAGCGGGTGAGGGCTGCCTCTCTGCCTGCAGTGTCATCTCAACATCCATCTCACTGGCAGAGCGGGCCCAGAGCCATCATGGAACCTGACCAAGAAGGCCCTTAGCTGGGCTCTCCTTCCAGGCTATTATTGATCCCTTTGCCTCTGGCTCCTCTGTCTCATGGTCTGTGCCCTGGACCATGACAAAGACAAGGACATGCTGAAATGGGTGTACCAGACTGGGGATGCAGCATTGGTCTCAGGGTGGAAGGTTCCATTAGGGAGATATGGAATCAGTGAGAGGATGGGCTCAGTGAAGGGGGTTGGAGGCTCAGCGAAGGGAATGGGGACTCAGTGATGGGGGTGGGGCCCAGTGTGGGGGGGTGGGGGCTCAGGCAGGCAACACCAAACAGTCCTCAGCAGCAAACTGTGAGGTCTTAGGGGCTCAGGAGTCAGGGCTGAGAGCAAGGCCCTGGAAGCCAGTGAGAGGGTAGTCTGGCCTGGGGTCACTGTGGACTTGAGAGTCTCTCCAGGTTTTCTCATTTCCTGGGTGTTTCCTCTCACCTCGGAGGTCCAGAAAGGCAATTTGGAACCCTGGGATGGCCCTAGCCAGGGATCTCAGGGACCACCTCGCTTACCCCTCAGGTTATAGCCCTTGGCAGGCCTCCAGGACTGGGAGAGGGAGAAGGGATGGGCAGTGGGACCATGCCTCAGATTCTTGAGATTTATTCCCCCTTCCTCAGCAGCCCCCTCACCACTGAGTCCTTCCTCTTTTACAGAGGGCCTCCCCCTTGATTGAGGTCACCCCTGTCCCTTGAAAGTCCCCAGCTCTCTTTGATCTCCGTCCCCTTACTGAGCTCAGATCCCCTTCACAGAGCCCTCACGCCAGAACAGAAGCTGGTAAATCTTTCAGTGGAGTCCTTTAGGCCCTGTTCTTTCTCACCTGCCGGGAGGGTTATCTGGACCCTAGACCCATCCACTCAGGTTGGACTGAAAGCCCTACTGCCCAAAGAATTGCAGGGGCAAGGAGAGAAGAGGTGCTCATTTGTATTCATTTGCACGGAGTTATTTAATATTCAAATGTCCGAGCTTGGGCTGGTGAGGAATGGCTGCTAGCAGACTTGCAGTTTGCATGTTTCATTTTTAGTGAAGGAAACACCCAAATCCTCCTCCCTCTCCAGTTCCCCCATTTGGAGCCTGACTTGGCGAGAGCCTTAAGTTGGCCTCTGCAGAGAAGGTACAACTTGGAGAATGTTAAGTAGGAGCTATTTTGGGTACCAGACCCCAGAAGCTTGCTGAAGACAGGTGTGAAGTGGGAGAAGAAGCAAGGATTCCCTCCCCATTTCCCAGAGGAAGCCAGGATCTAAAACTGGGAGTATTAATAGAATGAAAAGGGGGAAAGGTTTTTAGAGTATTAAAAACTGAAGGGGTTCTTAGGGATTTCTTAGGCTCTTCTCTGGCTACTCAGGGTACGTGTATACACCACTGCTCCATTCTGCAGCCACTGCATCCATGGCAGACATGATTAATTGATCACGGCACTCTGAACCCAGAGCCATTTGAGGCAGCAGTTTGTATAGGAAATTAAATCTATTTATCTTCCCTGATTACTTCAACCCTTTCCTTTCCAGACGGGGAAGCTGAGGCCCAGAGAGGATTCAGAAAATGCAGACCATATCCACCCCCAACACTACCTGCCCAGCCGGGAAGCACAGGGGTCATTCTCTTGGAGGGTGAGAGAGGGCAACTCCACTCTGGGTAAGAAAGTCATCACAAGAAGGTGCGTCTGGGTGGAATTACAGGTGAGTTTGATTTACAACATAGGGCTTTTCTGCATTTCTCAGATTCTCTTTGAGCCTGAATTCAGTCTGTAATCAGATATCCCCCAATAATACTAAGCGTATTTTTGTTACCTGCTTTAGGCATTATCTAAATCAACTCTGACAACCACTCTGGTAGGGAGTTGTTACCATTGCTATTCCTGTTTTAAAGAGGAAGAAAGAGGAGTCTAGACATTTGCCCAAGGTCATACAGCAAGTGGCACAGCTGTGACTCTAACCACATTAAATGCAATTGAATCAATCAAAAGTTAATATCAGGGATGGTCCGGGTCTATGGGAGAATGCTGATTTGCTTGCTCCTCTGTGACTTGCCCAATGGCACTCTGGATGTTGTGTGGACAAACAGCCTGGGCCCCAGAGAAAGCTGCTGAGCAGCCCCTGGAGACAGGAGAAGCCTGGCATGATCCCCCACCCCTTGCCAGGACCTGGACACCTCTCGCTGCTCAAGACAATGGGAACACTGTGCCCTGGCAGCGTGCAGGATGGCAGGCATGGCCTGCCAAGGCCCCTGCTATTCCTCTCAGCGTGGCAAAGTGCAGAGAGGATGGGAGATGCTGAGGAATGAGGTAGGGGGTGGCTCCGAGCTGAGCCAACAACAGCAAGGGTGGAGCAAGGAGTGGAGGAAGGAGGGTCTGCCCTCCGCTGGGACTGGAGAAGAGGCCATTTTGGCAGGAGCAGGAGCCCAGTGCCTCCCGCCACCCAGCTTCTGCAGGCATCACCCACTGGCACGTCTGAGCCCCTCACACCTTGGTCCACTGTCTGCAAACACCACCCCATTCTGTGTTCCCCGGAATACCGAATGAGGACGCCAGCGGGCCAGCCTTCCAATCTGTGTGACCTTGCCCAAGCCCCTGTGTCTCTCTGAACTTCCTCACTGGTGAAATGAAGGTGACGGCCAGACCCTACTTTTTCAAGGCGAGCAGAGCAGCAAAGGACCCCAGCCGGAGGGGGTGAAGCAGCAAATGGTGGTTGCTAACGTGACAACGGGGCTCCTCTCCCAACCTGGCAAAGTGAGGACAGGCCAGGAGAGCTTGTGGGGGGCGGAGCCCTCTTCCTTCCTGCCCCTTTCATCTGGGTATCGAGATGAGATCTGAGACCAGATGCGTGGCCGAGTGACTCAGCCCTTTCCTGCCTGGACACTCCTCCCCGCCTGCCTCACCAGGCTGGGCCAGGCGGTGAGACAGCAGACTGGACGTGGGGGTGGCTGGTCCTGAACAACCTCTGGGGAGTGGTGGGGGAGGGAGAGGGGAGCATGAATGAGGCTAATGTGGCCTGGCCTGAGAGATGGGGATGGCTTGGAGGAGGAGGGGCCATCAGGGAAGAGAGTGAGGGTGTCCTTGAGTCTAGTCGCTGAGGCTGACTCAACCTAAAATGCTCAAATGCTCACTGCCCCCTCCTCCCACCAGCCGAGCATCCCTTCCCCAGTATTTCGGGGCCAGCCCAAACCTGTTTGCCCCGCCCTCCTAGGCCCACATACCCACAGGGTGCTCTCTTCCTTCCCTGCTCTCTCCTTCTCTTTCTAGCCAACCGCCTCCACTTTCTCACCTCCCACTCAGCAGGTCCTATTACGGACTCCCCGAAGCAGCACGTGGAAGCAGCTCTCTGGAAGGTTGCCTTAACTTAGTTGCTAAATCCCTTACCCCACCCTGATCTCTCAGGGACGGTAAGCACTGCCGACCTGGCCCTTCTTGGAGCTCTTTTCTTGGCCTCAGATACCACCCTGATGGTTTTCCTTCTCTCTCTTGAATGGTTCCCTCTCTGATCTCACCTTCCGACTGTGCCCCTTAAAGGTATGTGTTCTATAAACTTCCATAGTCTACCATATGGAGGAGTAATTAAGTGTCTGGACTTTGGCATCGAATGGACCTGGTTCAAATCCTGCCTCTGCCTTTTACTAGCCATGTAACTTTGGATAAATTACTTCTCTGAGCCTTAACTTCCTCCTCCATCAAATGGGTTGATATTACCTATCTTCTGGGGATCAAATGGGATAGTAGTAGCAGTGTTAATCGCTCAATCGTGTCTTGACTCTTTGCAACCCCTTGGACTGTACCCTACCAGGCTCCTCTGTCCATGGGATTCTCCAGGAAAGAATACTGGAGTGGATTGCCATTCCCTTCTCCAGAGGATCTTCCCGACCCAGGGACTGAACCTGAGTCTCTTGCATTGCAGGCAGATTCTTTACTGTCTGAACTATATGGGATAATATACATAAAGCATGGGATAATGCACGTAAAGCCTTCAGCACTGGGTCTGACATATAGCCAGCAGTCAGTTCCTGGCAGTTGCTGTTAGTATCTTTTCTTCCTGGTAAGTTTTCCTCCCCACCCCACTCCCAACTCCTACCTGCTTGGCACATACAGCTGGATGTCCTAGTGACACTTCAGACTCAAAATGTCCAAAAGAAAAATCCCAGCCCTTCTCCCCACCCCAAATACTAGTTTCTCTTCTTGACATCCCTTTATCTTGAATTTTTAATTTTTTTCTTCTTTTTTTTTTTTCGCCCCATGTGAGATCTTAGCTCCCTGACCAGGGATTGAACCCACACCGTCTGCGTTGGAAGGCGAAGTCCTAACCACTGAACCACTAGGGAAGTTCCCCCCACACCCACACTCTTGTGCCTTTTCTTTTAAGGCCTCATCATCTTCCACTGGGCCCAACCTTCAGAATGTCATCCATTAATTCAACAAGTTCTTACTGAGAATGCAAAGCTATGTGCAGGGAAGACAGACTTGAAAAATCATTGTCTTTGCCCTTAAGGAGCTCACAGTCTGAGGATGGAGACAAGCAATTTAATATAATAAGATAATTGTTCTCTTAGAGGTTTGTATGGAGAAAGCCAGTCTAGGAAATCTTTCGAGAGAAGGGGCATTTGAGTTGGCACTTGTAGGCTGAGAGGGAGCTTGAAAGGTGACTGAATCAGGGAGTGCTGAGGCACAAGCCACAGGCAAAGGCGCGGCCATGTGCCGTATGAGAGCAGAGACTGGCCGGGCCCGTAGTGGTGGAGGCTCATGGTTGGGGTTATTTATTTACTTTAAACATTTAATCGCATTAATTAATTAATTAATTTTACTTTCGGCTGCGTCAGGTGGCTTGTGGGATCTTAGTTTCCTGACCAGGGATTGAACCCAGGTGCTCAGCAGTGAAAGAGCTGAGGCCTAACCACTAGAAGGCCAGGGAATTCCCCATGGTTGGGTTTAGGGAGCTCTCTTGGGGCAGCATGGAGGACTGCTGGGAGGAGGCAGAAGTGAAGGCAGCAGGGAAATGCAGGAGAAGGATGAGGGTCTGCAGTCGCTGTACAACCTTGGGAAAGTCACTTGACCTCATGGAACCTCCATCCCTCATCTGTCAAGTGGAGATACTAATAGGCACCCGAGGGGATGTTAGGGAGGGCTGGATGAGCTAATGGGAGGGAAAGTGCCGGATAAATGCAAGCTGTTGTTGTCAAATATCCGCCAGGGCAGGCTGTATTCCAGCCACAGCCCCACCTCAAAAATGGCCTCCTTAAGTCTCCTCTGAGTCAGCCCCCATCCTCCCTGGCTCTGGGGTGGGCGGTAAGACGCAGGGGAATAGAGGAGCACACACCTGACTCTGGATCTTGGCTCAGTGGCTGTGTGACTTGGAACCAGTTTCTTCCCCTCTCTGAGCCTCATTTCCCTGGCTGCAAAAACAGGGCTGAGGATCCAACTGCAGGGCTGTTGAGAGGATTCCATGGCATGTAGTAGGTGGTCATTAACTGTGAATGTCCCTGTCTCCTGCTCTCTGGTCAGTCCCCTCCTCCAGCGCCTGGGACCAAGCCAAGCAGAGTGGGAAACAATAAATATTTAATAACAGATAGGCTGAGAGCTTCCTGATGGGAGGGACACGTGGAGGAGCCAGAGGACACCTACTCTCCCAGCAGGGTCTACACAGATATCCCCAGGCTCTAGGGGCACCCACATCCTGATTCGAGGGAACTCTTGCTTTCAATGACTTCCTGGGGAATCCCATACAGCAGGGACATTCCCAGGGTACCCAAGTCCCCCAAATGTCTCCTCTCCTATCCTCTCTTATTCTGCAACTCGGGGGGATGGATGGGGTGCTCATTCAACAACCATTCACTGAGCCCCTTGCCTCTGTCCAGTGCCGGCACCAGAGATTCAGAGATGAAAGAGCTGAGTCCTTGTCCTCCAGGGCTTCTAGTCTAGCTGGGAGGGCAAGGGAAACATGTTTGCAATAACGTGGTGGTACATGATATGGCCAGGGACTGACTTTTGAGAAAATCAGACCTTAAAGAAGGGACTTAAATTCTCTGTGACTCCATTTAACCATCTGCAAAATGGGGACAAGACTTTTTATCTTTTAGGGAGGCAATTATATAATTGGGGCTTCCCTGGTGGCTTGGCGGTAAAGAATCCACCTGCAATGCAGGAGACATGGGTTCAATCCCTGGGTCGGGAAGATCCCCTGGAGAAGGAAATGGTAACCCACTCTGGTATTCTTGCCTGGAGAATCCCATGGACAGAGAAGCCTGGCGGGCTACAGTCCATGGGGTCGCAAAAGAATCGGACATGACTTAGCGACTAAACCACAACAACAGTTATATAATACACATAGGGCAGGCCCTGGAAGCTGGTCAGTCCATCAGCAGAGACGCCATGATGGTGATGATTGTAAGTCACGGTGGGTGTCTGTGAGCACACTATGCGGCAGGGTAAGGGGTGAAACAGAGGGCATTTTGCACAGAAGAGTCAGGGAAGACTCAACGAAAGGAGCATTTGAGCTGCTCCTGAAGGACAGGTGCTTTACCAAAAGGAAAAATGGGGAGAGGCAGGTGAGCCAGAGAGCGAAAGACTCCATGTGTCCAAGAGGCTGGAATTTATGCTGGAGTCAACAGGAAGGGATTTAAGCAGCGAGAGGGACAAGGTCCAGAGTTAGCCTTAGAAAAGGTCCCTTTAGGGCATGTGAAGAGATTGAGAGGTTAGGAGACAGGGAAGCTAGAGTTGGAGCCATGCCTGCATCACTTAGTCACCTGCCTGGTTCTCACCCGGGGTCAATGATTCAAAGGTTCCCGTCCCAGGAATATATCTGCCCCTTAACAGGAATTTACAGGGACAATGCCTTTAGTCAGAGGAACCACCCAAGGGACCCAGAGCAATCAGAAAAAAGCCTGTTGGGCCAGCCCCGAGGTGCCACCCCTCCCCCTGCCCTGGGCCTCCCCTTTGTGAATCTGTGTCTCTGTGGTTGTCTGTGGGCTGAGGCAGCAGAAACAGTATTTTGGAGTGAGCCAGAGCTAAATCCAAACCCTGATTCTGCTAACTGGCTCTATGACCTTGGTCACATTTCTTAACCACTCTGAGTTGGTTTCCTGGAAAATGTTCAAACTTGTATTTTTATTATTTTTTAGACTTTCCAGTTTATGATCTCTCTCTCTGTCTCTCTCTGTCTTTTTTTTTGGACCACAAGGCAGGTGGGATCCTAGTTCCCCAACCAGAGAGTGAAGCCATGCCCCCTGCATTAGCAGCACAGTCTTCACCACTAGACCACCTGGGAAGCCCCCTAAATTTGTAGTATTTTTAAATGCTTGTATGTAAATGCATAGAAAAATATATGCATACTGCCCACTAACATGAACAGTGGTGTGGAGTGGGTGGGGAATGTGTGTGAAGAGGCATTTTCACATTTTACCCTATTTATTTCTGCATTGTTTGGGCCTTTTATAAGCACATATATCCTACATTTCGCATCTGTAAAAAGCGGGGATAACACTGCCAACTTCACAGATTGTCGGAAGGATTTTAAAAAGATCCTACAGATATAACTCCTTTCATGCTGGCTGTGCAGAATGGACCCCCACCAAGTATTAATTCCTTTCTCTTCCTCTTGCCTGCATCTGTGTTGGGTTTTGTGTATCGATGTTGCCCCTTGTAACCGTTTGTTTATATTTATGTAACAAGGCCTTCTGTATACCTCTCTCTGATTTATGGGCCAGTGGGTATCTGTGTGTGTTGTTTTTGTACAGTGGGTGTCTGTATGAGTGTGCATCTGGGAGTGTGAGCATTTGTATATCTATGTGTGTGTGTGTGTCAGCATGTCTGTGTAATTTGGTACATTTCTGTATCTGTGTGTCTGTGTGTTTAGACATCAGGCTATCTTAGTGTACCTGGGTGTTTATGGGTACCCAGAATTGTCCGTGTGTATCTGGGTTTGTGTTTTGGTGTATCTGTGTATTTGGGTATGCCAGTGTGAACTGATGTGCATGTGGGTCTGTCATCCTATCTTTGTGTCTTGGTGTGTTTGTGTAGGCCCCTGTATGGATGGTGGGCTTCCCCGGTGGCTCAGATGGTAAAGACTCTGTCTGCAGTGTGGGAGACCCAGGTTCAATCCCTGGGTCAGGAGGATCCCCTGAAAAAGGAAATGGCAACTCACTTCAGTATTCTTGCCTAGAAAATCCCATGGATGGAGGAGTCTGGCAGGCTACACTCCATGGGTCACAAAGAGTCGGACACAACTGAGCGACTTCACTTTCTTTCGTTCTGTGAGGATGCTGGGGGGTGGAGGGTGCTGCTGAGAATCCACACCCAGATGTTTCTTTCTGATCATGGGCAGGGAGCTCTGCCCACACATCTTGACTCCTCCCCCAGCTTCCAGAAGGCCCTGAATGTGGGCACTTGCCTCCTAGCCCTGCCCTTGGGCACAGGGCCAGCCTCCCTGCCTAGGACTGGTGGAGTGGGTGTCTGCAAACACCTGGAGGCCCCACCCAGCAGCTCCCTACAGGAAGCCTTATCAGCTGGCAGCCCAAGCTGGTCATGCCCCTGATTTGGGGGTGAGAACTGAGAACTGACAGCTCTCCTTGGAGAGCAGTGAGCCCTGTGGATCTTGGGGTCAGGAAATCCTGGTTCTCCCCGCCTAGGTCAGTGTCCATCTGGCTGGCTTTCTGCTTGTCAGATGCAGTCAGACAGTTAGGAAACAAAGCATGTCTCCATGGCAACTCGCCTCTGCCTTTGAACTTGGGCAGTTCAGTGGTTTTGTGGCCCCTTCTTTAGGCTCAGCACTGGATGGGCATGGGTGGTGAGGATGAGTAATGAAGCTTCCGTATATGCTCCATGCATCACCCCACACGCCCCAACCCACTCCAGTACCTCTACACACCCTCCTTTTCTAGATGAAATCAGATGTTCCATTGGGGAAACTGGTACCCAGAGAGGACATGTGTCTTATCCAAAGACATTCAGCAAGTTAGTGGCAGGACTGAGATGAGAAACAGACTAGGCTAACTTTTCCGTTTTTAAAACTTTTTGCCCATACCGTATGGCATGTGGGATTTTAGTTCCTGGACCTGGGATTGAACTTATGCCCCTGCAGTGGAAGCACGAAGTCTTAACCAGTGGACTGCAGGGAAGTTCCTAACCTAATTTTTTTTAAGTGACATGTTACTTTTAATGTTTTTGTTGTTCATTCAGTCATGTCTGACCCTTTGAGACCCCATGGACTGCAGCACGCCAGGCTTCCCTGTCCTTCACCATCTCCTGGAGCTTGCTCAAACTCATGTCCATGGAGTTGGTGATGCCATCAACCATCTTGTCCTCTGTCGTTCTCTTCTCCTCCTGCCTTCAATCTTTATTTCCTTATTTTTGGCTGTGCTGGGTCTTCACTGCTGCTCGGTTTTCTCTAGTTGTGGTGAGAGGGGGCTACTCTCTAGTCGCAGTGCGTGAGCTTCTCATTGCCATGACTTCTCCTATTGTACAGCACAGGCTTTGGGGCACGTGGGCTTCAGTAGTTGTGGCTTCTGAGCTCTAGACAACAGGCTCAGTAGTTGTGGCTCACGGGCCTGGTTGCTTTGCAGCACGTGGGAATCTTCCCAGATTAGGGATTGAACCCATATCTCCAGCACTGGCAAGCAGATTCATTACCACTGAGCTATCAGGGAAGCCCAGGAAGTCCCTAACTTTTAACAAGCCATTGTAGCAATAATAAAATCACCATAGGCAGAAAACCAAAGCAAACAAACCAAAAACAAGCCATTAGGCTGGGCTGGTTGAATAACTCTTTTTTTTTTTTCTTTTTGGCCGCAGCATGCAGAACTTTTTTTTCCTTCACATCATGTACAACTTTTTTCTTTTCCTTTTCTCTGCAGCATGCAAAACTTCCCTAACCAGGGATCGAACCTATGCCCTCTGCAGTGGAAGCATGGAATCTTAACCACTGGATTTCCAGGGAAGTCCTGCATAACTTATTTCTGTGCAGACCTCAGAATAAAGCTTCTCCTGACACTTCTACCAAGATGTTAAAACACTTACCATTTGCCTCTGCATGTCTATGAAGTGCAGTATTTTCTAATTACTGACTAAAAGAAACTGCTGCAGAAATAAATTGAATGCTGGCTCTCAGTTAAAACCATAACCATCACCTGTAATTCAGGGTTTCAAATTTTTAGTCCATCAAAATGTCGGCATTGTTCCCATGGAATTATTTTGTGGTAAGTGAAGGTTATACATTTTGATTGACAAAAATAAATTCATATGTAAAAGCACTGACTTTTATTTGTCAGGTAAAATTCTGCGGGCTTTTGTTTGAAAGGAAAAATAAAAGTTCCACTCCTAAAAGAAAAAGATTGAAACCCACTTGTCTATACTGTGGACAGCTCAGAATGATGATCTGATCATAGAATAATAACAGGTCAATCTGGAGGCCTGGAGCACAGAGCCGGTGCTCAGGAGATAGTGGCTGAAAGAATGTGAGGAATCAGAGTTCATTCCACAGTGGAGACTGGGCAGTGGCTGCAGCAACCTCTTCTTTCTCTCAGTGCCCCCCACCTTCTCTCTCTTCCCTTCCCTTCCCTACCTTAACCTCCCAGGAGCTGGCAGCAACTTGGAGCTGGGAGGGAGCCCACAAAACTCCATTTCCTTTCCACACATGCCACTAACACCTTGGACCTCTCAACCCAGCAGGGAAAATGGGTGGAATTAGGCTTTGGGCCTGATTCTAAGAGATCCCGGGAGTATCAAAGAAGAACTCAGCAGGGAGGTTGTTGGAAACGTTGACACACTGCCATAGATGCCAGGAGCCACAGGGTAGGGGCACAGGAGTGCCTACGGTGGGGATGAGACCTGCAGGGTCCCCCAACTCCTAGGTTAGGGAGGGAAGAGGTGGAGGACATCAAACACAAGGAGCCTCTTTCTATCTTCTCCCACTGAAAAGGATCAAAGGTTAGAGAGTCTGCTAAAGCCGTGGACCCATTCTTTCCCAAGAAAAGATGCATACAGGTGCATCTGAAGTTAAGCAGAACATTTCTGGAAGTTCCTAGAGGCCCAGATGTGGCCCCAGAATAAATACTTTCCTTTCCCAACCTTTGAAAGCAGCAGGGGTGAGGCAGGAGCACAAAGCTAGTGATCAATTAGAAAACACACACACAGGAACACAAAGCAGTTTTAAATTTCACCTCTGCCCAGAGGGAGCTGTGTGTCTTTTGGCAAGTCATTCCACCTCTCTTTAGGCTTTCTTATCCATGGAATAGGACTGTTAATCTCTCAAAATCATCAACTTTGCGGAACTGCTCCACCCTCCAATTGGTCTAAGAACGGAGGGAAGCCACAGGTGCTCCCACCAGGGGCTGCTTGATTTACAGACCCTTCCTGGTGTTCTCTGTAAAATGAGGGTGGCTCAGCCACACCTTGGCCTGGCTGCCCAGTCTGAATAAAGTCCATGGGCCAGACCTAGCAGAGGACAAAGCTGGATCCTATGAAAGGCAGGTCTCCCGAGGATCGGAGGATCAGGGAATGTTGGATTGGTGTGAGGCCCACCTGGGGTGGTCCTGAGTTTTCCACAAACAGAGGGAACAGAGAATTCCCTGTTGGCACAGTGATTAGGACTCTGAACTTTTATTGTTGAGGGTCTGGGTTTGATCCCTGGTAGGGGAGCTAAAATCCTGCAAGCCATGGGGCACAGTCAGAGAGCAACAACATAACAAACAATAACAGAGGGAGAAAAGCTGGATGACCTCAGGGGCTACAGCCCTAAGCTTGGTTATGGCTCCTTCCTCCCTGGGGACAGGCTGGCAGCTTCCTTCCTGGTCAGGTGACAGCCTGGCTCTAGGATGGACTTTGGGCTCTGCCGACAGGGGCTGCTGGGAAGTCAGTTTCCTTAGCTGCCCAGAGGGACGGCAAAGAAATGTAGCTGAGCTGAGAATCGTGAATCCAGAGAGCAGTGTTGCAGGCTAGCCTGTTCCAGCTAGCCCTGAGGGGCTCAGAATCAGGCCTATCAGGCCAGGGGACAAATAGGAAAGCCGGGCTGCCGGATTAAGGGTGGCTGGAGATGGGAGGTGAGAGCGTCTGGGTGTTGGAGTTAGAAGCAGTGAAGGGAATACAGCCCTGACCTCTCCCTACTCCCTTTTCTCTCCCCACCTCCAAATCAGGGGACCTAATCTGTGAGTTGACTCCTGGGGATTGTGGTTTGAGGGGAAGGCTTCGCTGAGGATATGAGCCACTGGCAGGATCAACTTCATGCGCATAGTCCACTTGGCCCTGCTCTCTGAAAGGCCCCATGCTTGATCATGCTCTGCTGTTACTTTCTTGAAATTTGTAATAAATGTTGAACAGGGGCCCTGCATTTTCATTTTGTACTGGGCTCTGAAACTGTGTAACCAGTCTGGCCACCAGGAAAAAGAGGTGCTGAAAGGGTGGGTGGGGGGCAAGGCTGCCCAACTATTCCTCTCCTAATCACCCCTTCCAAAAGCCAGAGTATGTTTGCCTTCTCTCTCCTCTCTAGTCCATCCATATTATCTAACAGGCTGAGGTTCTATGCATTGCTCTTAAAACATCAGTCCCTCCGGTATCACTTTTCCTCTGATACGTACCTAGTGCTGAAGGGGGCAGAGAGCACCATGAGGACAAGCCCAGTGTGATCCCTGTGCATGGCCCAGTGATGCACACTGATCTGGAATGGGTGCTCTGGGATTATGGGCTGAAAGCAAATGAGTGACGACGGTTAGATGGGAAACTGGGGCCCAGTAAGTACAGTGATCTGCCCCAGGCCCACCACATGTGTGTGTGTGGGAGGGGAGTTGTCACCGATGGCCCAGGTTTGCCACAGCTGAGCCCCTACCCAGGGAGCTAAGGCAAGTTCAAAAGGTCACACTGCTCACTCTAATCCTTCTACAATATCATAGTGAGTGCTGTTGACGCTACACCAGGGCTGACTAGGCTGAGTAAGGACAAGGAGAAGGCTGTTTTACCAAGGTCAGGCTGGATGATGAAGACAAATTTTAACCGGTGGGGTGATCATGATGCCCTTCTGAGTCAAAAGGGAGTCCAAGATCTCACAGCTGGTCCCTAGGGCAATTTCTAGCTCCTGGGAACCAGGCAGAGACAAGACTTACATTGTCAATCTTAATTCCTCTGCTGATGACCCCCTCCATGCTCCTGGGCAATCTGTCTTCTTCTGGCCTCAGTTTCTCTTCTGTACTATGGGTATCACTCCCTGGCCTGCCTCCCTCAGAGCCTCTTGTAGGATCAGATCATACAAAAGGGCTCCCTCAGCTACAATAAAGAGCCAGAGGCCTGGAGGAAACAAAGCATAGCATTTTTGTGATTCTTAAAGGCTTCCTTTCTCTACCGGCTTCCTCGGTCACACCTGTCACCTGCAGAGGATCTCAAAGCATCTTATAAAGCTGTGAGTTCAAGTCCAAGATCAGTTCTGATCAGTACTGAGCATCTCAGTGGAAAATCCAGACCCAGACACTAGTGCTCTGGGGACTCACAACCTGGCCCAAGGGTAAACTGAGGCACGGCTCTCCTCATCCTGTCACCTGCCACCCAAGGGTGAAGCAGGAACCCAGGAAGCATGGGTCCCAGCTCCACACTGAGGATTGATGGGGGCTGGGGGAAGGTGTGGTGAGGAAGGGGAAAGGAGGGAAAGGAGACTCCGAGTTGCCAGACTGCAGAAGAAAGCTCCAGGTCTCAGGTGGGTCTGAAGTCTGTCTCTAGAGCAAAACCTCCAATACCACCCACATCCTGGAAAGCATTCTCAGAACCCCCTTACTCCAGAAAGAGGATTCCAGAATCCCCCATCTCTTTCTGGACAGAACTCAGGACACGAAGTTCTCTTGGGATCCAACCCCAGCATTTTTCTCCCCGCTTTCTCTGAGCACCCCCACCCCAGCGCCAGTACTTCTCCGTCCGAACCTTGCTCTCTTCAATGGCCCCGCCGGGACTGAACCTCGGTACCGCCCCCTCCCACGCCCACCCCGCGACCCCGCCCTCTCGGCCCGGGCCCCCGCCGCGGCTCGGGGGCGCGGTGACCACCCTCCCTGGGGACCGGACCTCTCCCTCCGCTAGCCCCTGAGCTCCGGGACCCCGGCCGGCGGGCCGGAGGAGGCGGGAGGGGCCGCAGGCAGCGCCGCCCCCGCCCCGTGGCCGCTCCCTCCCGGCCCCGTCCCTCCCGGCCGGCCTCCGCGCCCCGCCCGCCGCCCCGCGGCCCCTCCTGCGCCGCTCCCGCCGCCCGCCCGCTCCTCGCCCGCTCTGCCTCCGCCGCCCAAACTTTTCTCCGGGCGCGTCTCGGCGCGGCGGCCGCCTGCCCGCCCGCCCGCTCGCCCCCGGCCCATGGGCGCCCCGCCTCAGGGGGCCTGACCCCCGCCGCCAGGTCTGCCCGCCGCGCTATGGCGGCCCGCGCGTCCCCCGCCGCACCTGCGGCCGACGAGCCGGGGGGCCCCGGCGGCCCCCCGCGCAGGAAGAAGTCTCGCTCGGGCGCGTCCGGCCTCCGCCGCGCCTTCAGCTGGCTGCGGGGCAAGCGGCGCAAGAAGAAGGCGGCGGGGGCCGAGGGCGCCGAGCCGGCCGCCCCCCGGGCCAAGAAGGCGGACGACAAGGCCAGGAAGGCCAAGGGTAAGGGCCGAGGTAAGGCGGCCGGGCACCTGGGGAGGCGCGGGGCGGTGCCCGGGGTGCGGCCCGAGTGGCTCCGTTGGGGGTCCGCGGCGTGTCCGGAGGGTGCTGACTTCCTAGGCGTTGGTGCTGGGGGAGCGAAGAGCCGGGACTCGGTCCGAGCACCCCGACTCTGCGCCACCCCGCTCCTGATGTCCCAGACTCAACCCAGCCCCGCTCTAGGGGTGGGGGGACCCCCGACTGGGGCAGGGATCCCCCGGCTTAGTCTGGAAGTGCTGGCCGCCCGGCTCTTGGGACGGTGAGGCAGTACCCCCCTCCCCCAGGCTCACCCAGGTTCTGCCCTCTGCTGCTGAGTCAGGGGGTCAGAGACTTGACTCTGGATTGGGGCCAATGGGAGAGGCAAGTGGCCTTGCATGTCTGGTGGGGGTTCCTCTGGGTCTGGAAAGTCAACTGCACTCAGAAGGTGTGTCAGCTGTGGAGGGGGATCTGGGTTGCCAGCCCCACACTGGACCCGCACGGAGCAGTGACATGCTTTACGTTATTAGCAGTGTTAGCTTTTCCTACCTGGCCCCCCCTTACCACTCACCTGGGCCAAACGCAAACATCCACCTCCTGGGGTGGTGAGCTCGGGATTTGAGCCAACAGCCCCTCCCACCACTCCTTCCCCCAGCCCAACGTTGTTCCTGTGTTGGAAGTGTGCTTGCAGAGGGGGGAAACTGAGGCCCAAGTTAATGGAGAAGCTGTATCTGTGACAGCGGTGGGTACCTGAACTACCACAGCTAGTTCTCTGCCTGTAGGCTCCCTCTGGCCTGGTGGTTGGGCAGCCTGAGGGCAGGAGTGGCTGACCTGACCCATGCCTACCGGGGTCACTTTTCTTTTGGCCACTTGCACTTGCTTGGTTCTCCCCTCATCTTCCCCTCTGTTTGTGTCTCCTGATTGAGGGGGAGGGCATGAGTCTCTGCCAGAGGGTGGGGCTCCCTTGGGGCTGCCATCCTAGGAAGTCTACTTTTCCTGCTGGCAGTGTTAGTGCCAGAGGTGAGGAAATGGCGGTGTGTGCAGGCCCATCCCATTCCGCTGTGTTTACCCTCCCAGTGTCCTTTAACCACCTCCTCTGGAGGAGAATTAGAAAGAACACTTCCTGGGGTCAGGAAGAGGGTGAAAAGCCTCTTGTGTGATTGCATCCGGCCTGATCTTCCTTTTGGAAATGGGCCCTGCATCCCTGCAGCCCAGCCTCAAATGGAGGTTGGGTGCTGGGGCTCAGGTCACTGGGCCAGGCCCTGAGGGAAGGTTTGCAAGGAGGATGTTTCCAAGGGCAGCTCCCACAATACATGAAACCTGTCCCAGGGCTGTTCCACCAGGATTCAGCCTGAAGTCATCCCCATCTCATTCACAGAGTCCTGGGGCAGAACTGGACAAGATGGGTTGTGGTCCCACTGTCAGGGTTAGAGAATGAAGGCTAATGGTGTAGCCTAGGCCAGTGGACCTGGGCTAGGAGGTCCACTGGGAGACCAGCCTAGGGTGGGGGTGGGGTGGTGGTGGTGAAGGGGGAGACAGGAAAACTGACTCTGTAGGTCCCTGCTCTGACAGCCTGGTTAGAGGTCATTGGGTCAGTGGCAGACGTCCCCCGGCCTTATGTTTGGTATTGGGTAGCACTGGGCTTTCTGGGCAGCAGGTTGGCCTGATTTGGGCCCACGTGCGTGGGCCAAACCTCCCTGCCACTGGCTGTTGTTTCCCCAGGTCTGGGGGTGGCCCCAGGTATGTCTGGAGGAAGTCCTGTTTCCTTTTGCTCCAACCTCCTATTATTCCAATTGTTTCTTTGTCACCTGCCTGGCCAAACTTCTTTTCTGTTTATGAAGAGAAATAAATCCGATCTCTCTAATCTCCACTGGCACCGCTGGTCCGGAAGGGGAAGCCCAAAGAAGGCTTAACTCTTTCTGGGGAAAATGTTTAGAATGAAGATTTGGGGAGAGGGGGAAGAGGCACACACACAAAATTCCTAGGAGGTCCCCCCTCCCAGGTGCTGAACCAAAGATCCACAGATGCAGGTCTTGGTTTCCCTAATCTGAGTCCCCTACTGTACATGGGAAAATACCAGTAAATCTATACTGAGCTTGGTATAGATTCTGAGCCTGTATCTTCCCTGCTCCCCTCACTGCCCTGCCACACACTTAAAAAGCAAAGAGAGGAAGTCTGACATTTATTTATTATTCTGAATGTGCCAGAAGCCACGTATCCATGATCTCATTTATACCCATTTGCAGATGAAAAAACTGAGTCTCAGGAACAGTGAGTGACTGATTTACCCACCTGGGATTTTAACTCAAGTCATCTGACTCCAGAACTGGTCCTGCTTTCTTCATTTACCCAAAGACACAGACCAGGGGGTAAGGCTTAAAAATCCCCTCATCCAACCCATTCTACAGATGGGAAGAGGCCCAGAGAAAAGTGAGGGAACTTGGTAGAGTAGGCATAGTATCAGAGGCAGGCAAATTGATGAGAGTTCACATTCTGGCCCAGCAGTTAGCAAGCTTGGTGTCACCAGGCAGGCAACTTCTCTGTGGTCTCATCGTTTCCATTACCCTCTTTGGAATAGAGAGGACCCTCTCACTGGGGTATCCGTCCAGGTAGACCTATATCCTTGATGGGTCTGTGAGCTTTCTCTCCAAGACTCTCACAAAAGAGGATGTGAAAATTACATGCAAGGGAAGTCACCATAGAAATGTAAGGGGTCGCTGTTATTGTGTTTGTGAATTTGTTCGCCTGAGTTTTAAGGACCCAGTCTGGAAGGAATGGGCTCTGAGGTTGATAGGACAACTCTGGCCTGAGCCGTGATCTGCTGCTCTCTTGGGCCATGTAATACCAGCAGGTTAGTAACCCCTCCAAGCCTCAGTTTCCTTATCTGTAAAATAGAGATGATAAATTCTGGCTTTACAGGGGTGTTTCAAAGATCAAATCAGATAACAGACATGCAAGTGCCTTGTGAACTGTGGAGTGTGGTGCAGATGGCAGGAAATTGTTGCTGTTGTGATGCTGAGGACTTGAGTGTTGGCTGAGTTTATTCTTACTTGTGTTTGGAAAACAATTCATTGCTTACACAGAAGGTGGAGTCTTAAAAAAAAAAAAGATGGAGTCTTACCTTTGTTCAGTGGAGGACACAGGCACAGAAAACATAAAAACAAAACAAAACAAGCAGGAATC
This sequence comes from Bos grunniens, assembly GCF_055505025.1. Taxonomy (NCBI): domain Eukaryota; kingdom Metazoa; phylum Chordata; class Mammalia; order Artiodactyla; family Bovidae; genus Bos; species Bos grunniens. Next base: position 15,887,617 of record NC_141166.1, read on the forward strand.
CATATTTTTCAGAAATATCACCTGGACTCTAGACAAGTATGTGGGGAGGAAGTGTTTCTGGGACAGAGGCCAGGACTGGAGCCCGGGAGATAATCGGGGGAGGCTTCCTGGAGGAGGTAAGCAGGGTGTGGAAGGAAGGCAGGGTGTTGGCTAGTTTGAAGGGGAACATGAAGGCTGCTATGTGCCAGACCCTGGCCAAGCATTTTCATGAATGTTTTCCCTGTTGTCCTCAACAACCTGGGAAGTAGTTTATAGGTGAGAAAATAGACTCAGAGGGTAAAAGTAAGTTGGTCAAGGTCATTCAGCCTCATTCATTTGAGAAAGACATGTGCTCAGTCACTCAGTCATGTCCAACTCTTTGCACAACCCTATGGACTGTAGCCTGCTTGTCTTTCTGTCTATGGGACTCTCCAGGCAAGAATACTGCAGTGGGTTACCATTTCCTCCTCCAGGGTGAAAGAGACATATTCCTTACCATATAGTGTCAGGCACTGGTCTGCTGCTGCTGCTAAGTCGCTTGTTGTGTCCAACTCTGTGCGACCCCATAGACAGCAGCCCACCAGGCTCCCCCATCCCTGGGATTCTCCAGGCAAGAACCCTGGAGTGGGTTGCCACTTCCTTCTCCAATGCATGAGAGTGAAAAGTGAAAAGTCAGGCTAAGGCAAATACTTGAGACAAGACAGGCATGGTTGTCACTTGCATGGGAGTGATGAACACAGCGTGGCAGTAACAGTTGGCCTCCCGAGGCCTCACTGCCCACACAAGGTAATATGAGGTTGGAAGTGTTTCTTACTCTGGTGGGGAGTAACTGTAGAGCTTGGGACCACCTTTGGGGAGAGATGTATGCCAGCCCTCCTGAAGGTTTCTCTCAGGCAGAGGGCAGTGGCTAGGGGTGGGGGTACTGATAGAACTTAGGAGGTACTCTGCCAGGTTCAGCCGATTTGACCCCATGAACTCTGGCCCTCATTCATGGCGAACTGTCCTTGGCATGGGGTTATGGAGAGACTCCTGAGTGTGAGTTCTGCTTTGCCAAGTCCTGCCCGACTCTTGGCAAAGACACTCTCTTAATAAAGATGGGGTTTAATGGCCCCCACTGTTAGTGGCCCTTTCTCATTCTAGAATTCTGTGGGTTTGAGAATGGGCTGGAGGAGCAAGCTGGAAGGGAGGCTGGGGGTGGGAGCTGTGTTAAGGGAAAAAGAGCCTATCTCTGGTCAGTCGGGTGGACGTGACATCAGGACCCAGTGGCCTGGATATCATAGGAAGGTGGGTGGGAAGAATGTGGGGTGAATGGTGCCGAGTCTTCCTGCTGAGGAAGGGGCCTGTGTGGCTCTAAAGCAAACTGAGGACCCAAAGGCACTTTGGTTAGTGGTCACTTTGCCCCTCTGAGGTCTGCGTGATATCTGTTTGCCTGTCGATAAACACAGTTCACGCAGTTCCACATTTGGTGCCACTGCATGCACTGATCTCACCGAGGATGTGTTCCCTCCCCTTTTCCATCCAGAACTCCTATTCATCCTCAAGACCTCGTCCAGTGTCATCTACTCTGTGATACTCCCGGGGAAATCACTGCCCCGGACTCCAGAGCAGGGTGCTCAAACGATTTGGAGTTGGACAGGATGTGCTTTTCTGGCACCTTCTTCGTGGGGAGGGGCATCTCAGCGTCCTCAGCCTGGGGCTTGGACTAATGTCATATGGGCTGGGATGCGTCCATGGGGGTGTGGCTTCCCCAGAGGAGTCTGGGTCTGCCTCCTCCAGACCCGTCTGAAGGGATGAACATTGTCCACCCTGGGTCCAGATGGGAGACGGTGCTTGCTAATTTATTTCACAAATACTTCTTAAGTTTTTAATACTAGGTACTAAGTACCTACTGTGGGTTAGACTCTGTCCTGGGGATGAAAGAAAGACAAGGTCCCAGTCCTCATGAACTTCTCGATTTGAGGGGGTTGGTAGACAGTGAGCAAGTAATTAAGGGTCAAGAAGGGTAACTAAGGAAGGGACAGAGAGATCCCGGGGGAATCAAAGACGGCTTCCCCAGGTAATAGGAACTATAATGGAAGGATGAGGGGAAGCTGGGGTTGAGGCATTTGCAGAGCTGGAATCAGGCAAGGCTCCTGCAAGGGTTTGGGGCCAGCTGGCTGTCCGGTTCCATGAGCACAGGCATCACCAGACATCACTGTTCTGAACACCCTGAGGGCAGGAGCTGGGCTGACTTGTCTTTTTCCTCTGCCCTGCCCAGCACAGGGCCTGGCCTTAAAAATTGGCTTCAGGTGATAAGTGGGTAGTCTGATACGGGGCATGGGCATCTCCAGATCCTAGGTGCTCAGAGCTGATGGCCTGAGATGTCATGGGGAGCCCTTATGGCACATACAGATGGGCATCTGAGGCCCAGAGGAGGAAGTGGCTTGCTGAAGGTCATACTGCCAGTCAGTCTTGGAGGCAGAACAGGAGCCCACATCTGCCAGGCTGACCTCAGCTTCCCCACTCCTTTGTTTTGATTTCAGATGGAAAATCCCGTCGCAGAGAGGGGCCTCTACCGGGGTGGGATGAGAGGAGCAGAAAGCGAGGCCAAGAAGGCCTCATTCATCCCCTTCCTTAGCTCTGACACCTTCAGGGGCTGTTTCAACTGCCTCTCCTCCCTCCTCAAGGAGGCCCCCTTCCCCGCCCACCCCCGTGGCACAGGGCCCAGGTTCTCCTGGAAATCCCCCTCAGGCTGGGCCTGCCCCCCGACCCTACAACTTTCTGCCCCTGAGGTAGGGCTGCCAGTGAGATCTGCTGCTCTGGGGCGGCTACACCCTGTGGCCAGAAAAATCTCTTAATCTGTTGTCTGCAGAGGGCAGAGGGGGAGCCTCCCTCCACCCACCTGCCCCTTGGAAATTCCCCTCTCCCCAAACCTTCAAAGCTGTCTCAGCTGCTCCTGGCCTGTCACATGCTGAATAAAACTAATGAGAGGAGGCATTGTATATTGTTGAGGCTGCAGTGAATGTGCTGGGGTGGGGAGAGCAGGTACACCCCTCTGCCCCATCCGAAGACCCTACCTCCAGCCCTGTGGCTGACTTGGGGAAGGAAGTGGGTGGAAGCAGCTTCCTTGTCCACCTCCCCCCATTACTACACTCCCCAGGACTCTGGGCTTCATCCACTGTCCTGGGGGCCTTCATTAATCAAGTAGGGTCACTCAGCAGGGTGTTCTGTGCTGGCATGGAAGGACAGACAGAGACAGCTCAGCCTGCCAAGGGCTCAAACCCTGAATCTTCTGGCAAAGTGCATGCTTCCCAGGAGGCTGCTGGTGGGGCCTCTTCTAAGTCGGATCTCCTGCCTCTCCTCCAGGTCCCTAGCCAGGCGAGGGTCAAGAGACACTCAAGCCCTGTCTTGTGGTTCCAGGAGTTCTGGTCCATTTGTCTTCCATATCACCTACTTCTTCCCACCAGTCATACCCTAGGCTCTCCCGGGCACTTGGCTCATTGGTGGTACTCTTCCCCGCCGCACCCAGGAGCAAAGCACAGCCTTTGCAGTGGAAGGATATAAGACTGGGGAAGTGCCTTAGCCTTTTCCGCCTATGCCTCTTTACCTCCACCAGCACTTAAGGTGCCATCACCACCACCTCCGCCAGTTTCTGTTCAGCATGTGGGGCACACCTACTGTGTGCCAGACACAATCTGAGCCTGGGGCTACTAAGAGGAATGAGAGGATCACTGTCTTGGAGAAACTTGTTTTCTGGTCGTTGCTTTGAAACGAGTGCTGGTATGGGTGTGATCAGTACTGTATCAGTAGAGGGGAGCCCCGAGAACTGGGCTGAGGAAGGAGGTGGGCAAAGAAGACATGGAGAAGAACACTGGCTAGCAGGGCCCTGGAGACAGGCAGAGGTGGAAGAGGAAGGAGCATGTGTGAGGCCTGGAGGTGTGCAGTGGGGAGCCACAAGCAGTTCTGTGTCCTGGGGCCCTGAGAATGAGAGGGGTGTGGTCAGAGATGAGGCTGAACTGGTGGGCGGGACTAGCTCCTGCAAGGTCTGTGAAGGCCATGGCATCGTCTAAGCTCTCTGCGTGCCCGTCCTCACTCCATTCATGCCACGGGGTTTGGATTTTACCCTTGTGTTTTCTCTCTGCTCTCTCCCGTACCACCTTTTCCCTTCATGGGCTTCAGGTTCCCCACCTGTAAATTAAGGGAATTGGGCCAGCAGATCTCTGAGGTCTCATCTAGCTCTGACACTGGGACCCTTTTCTCTGTGCAAAGCAAGGAGTCTGGTGCACACAGCGTGGTATACAGTGTGTGCTCAGTAAGTATCTTCTGGGTGGATGAATAAAATACCAGCCCCCAGGGACTGCACTGTTGTCAACCTCAGTCTCTTAGCAAGAGAGGGGCCTCAGGGAGGGTGTGGATCAGCTTTAATTCTCCCATCTTGCAGGGCAGGAACAGGGTGTCTTAGAGCCACTGGGCATAAGAGGCAGTATGGTGTAGTGGAGGGGCTTGCCCAGGTGGCAGAAAGAGGAGCCATAAAGGGATTAGAACTGAGGACTGTGGACTCCCAGCCCAGCGGATGCTCTCTCTATACCAGGCTGCCCTCGGTTGGAGAGATGGTAGAGTGATCATAAAGGATAGTCACTGCTCAGTATGCAGGGCCCTGGGCAGGTCTCTGGACACAGGGTACTTGTGAGAACATGAGAAGTAAATGCCTTAGGCAACCTGGAAGGCTTTCAGAGAACGTAAAGCTTGGCCTGGGCTTTGAAAAACAGACTTGTATAAGGGAGATGAGAGAGGGCGATAGATACATAGACATGTATTGTTTCATGTATGTTTACCCATGTGCTCCATTACTTATACATACACCCCCCCGAATGTGGATATGGGTATATGTGTGCATGCTAAGTCGCTTCAGTCGTGTCTACCTCTTTGTGACCCTATGGACTGTACACCAGGCTCCTCTGTCCATGGGATTCTCCAGGCAAAAATACTGCAGTGGATTGCCATGCCCTTCTCCAGGGGATCTTCCCGAGCCAGGGGTCAAACCTGCATCTCTTATGTCTCCTGAATTGGCAAGAGGGTTCTTTACCACTAGCACCATCTGGGAAGCCCAGATATGGGTGTATCAAATAGACAGTTGCACAGTCATACTGATCCACAAAAGCACATGCAAATTCTACAGTCTTAGAGACAAACCTTTTCACTTACATGCACAGAAGCAGACTGTTACACACTCAAATACACAAAAATCAGTGATATTCCACCAGCTTGAGAGTCAGAATTACACAGGCAAATATGCAAAAGCACAAATCCAAACCAGTGTAAACAGACTCAATTATATGGACACAGGCATGCGGTCACACTCAGATGACTACACAAAGAGGAACCCACATGTTCAGGGTTACAGATACACAAGTACACAGCCACATTCAAGCACACAAATACAAATATCCAAGTATGTGTCCTTCAAGGTCATGGAGAGGCACAGATAAAGTGGAGGGGTAGGTAGCTTGAAGCAGTGGGTACTGGTCTCAGTCTGGGTTTGAGTACTGGCTCTGTAGCTTAATGCTGTTTGACTTTGGACTCATCAGTTAACTTCATGGAACCTCAGTTTTTCTATCTGTAAAATGGAGATGATAAAAAGTATACCTACCTTAATAGAATTGTGGATGAAATGAAGTAATGCATGAAAGCAGTTATCACAGTGCCTGGCACAATAAGTGCTATATAAAAGTGTTTTGTTATTATTTTGAAAACAGTTACTACGGAAATATAGTCAGATAAATATATTTGTACAAACAAGCAGAGACAAGAGATACGCAGACACGTGACACTCACGGGGTAGTGGTTGATTGTCCCTAGCAGCAGCAAGGTTCCGGACCCCGCCTATCTGGAGCCTGGGCCCCTAGTTCTCTTGGTTCCACTGCAATCCTCAGAGGCAGTCCCTGGCTTGGGAAAGCGAGCGACCCGCCGGCCCCACCTGGACAGGCCCGGCCGTTCCCAGAGCAACTGGGCGGGGCGGCTCAGCAGGTCTCCCAGGTCCTCGGAGAGGTGGAGCCTGACGGAGCAGCGCCAGGCCCCGCCCCTCAACAGGCCCCGCCCCTCCCCGGTCATTGGCCGCAGAGCCTGGGGGCGTGGCCGAGCCGGGGCTGGGGGCGCCTGCGGTGGCCGCCCGCGCTTCTCTCTGCCTCCCTCCTGTGGCTGCGGGCCCGGCGGCCGGGCTGGTTGGGCTGCGCTAGGGTTCCCGCGCCGGCTCCCGCGCCCACCATGGGCAACTCACACCACAAGAGGAAGGCCCCCAGCGGCCCCCGGGCCCGCAGCTTCTGGCGGTTCGGGCGGTCGGCGAAGCGGCCGGCAGGTAGGGGCTGGGGGTGGGGGCGGGGCAGGCGGGGAGGAGGGTCTGCCTGCCGCAGCCGCCGCCGCCGCTGCTGCCCTCTCCCGGGGCTTGTCGGGTGTGAGTTTGGGGGGGCCGGGAATCCCCCGCACAGACCCCACCCCTCACATGCAGACAGACACATGTACGCACGAATACCCGCGGGCGGGCACACGTACATGTTCACAATCTACACGGTCACATACACAACACCCACTGAGACGTACGGCCATGCAGACACAAAATCACATACACACGTTCACACCCACACCATCGTGGGACCCACAGATCCTGAGTGGAACACCTACCTATGTATACGGCTTATACAGCCACACAAACACCACCACACGCACAGATTCAGGCACAATCATTCATGTAGGTAGAGTTGCCCAACATCTTAGGCACACATATGTACACACAGGTTCAAAACTGCACAACCATCCAGGCCCTAAAGCACTTATACACACACAGACACATTCACGCACGCACATTTGGTCCCCAGGCTTTAGCCCCCACAGGCTGAAAGTTTGCAGGAGGGAGGGGGAGACAAAGGTGAAGGGGAGAAGCAGGAAACCAGAGGCTGGAGACGCGGGCCGCCTCCATCTGGCGTGATCGGGAGTCGGACTGGTTCTCTGGGTTCCCTCCCCACCCCCATCCGCACCGCCGCTGCCTCTATCTGTCCCCCTTCCCCTCCCACCCGCGGTCCCCGTGGTCGCTGCCGCATCTCCCCCTTTCAGTGCAGCCACCGAGCTGGAACGCAGCCCTTCCCGGCGTGCTGCGGGATCCCTCCGCGTGTCACATTCCATCCTCCAAGTCGGGGGGAGGGGGCAGAATTGGAAAGGCCTCCAGCTCTAGGGCTGGGAGCCGGAATTCCTGGTTTCTCCCAGCGGGTGTGGCGGTTCAGGGTATCCCCGCGTCCCAAGGGGTGTTGTGGAGGAGGGGCTGTCGAGAGTGCCTAGTTCCCTCACCTGGTGAATCCAGACATGGGGTAGGGGCAGGACAGTGAGCCACCCCCTACCCTACAAGATAAGGGGTCTCCAACAGTCTGGTGTCTGCTGCTCTTTGGGAATGAGAGACTCTCAGAGAAGATGGCTTAGGGAGGCCTCCCTGTTGTGGTGGGAGAATACCCTCATGTCTTCCCAGGTTCCACATTCCTAGAGGTTCTGAATTGAGCCTGATGATCTCATCCCTCCAGGCAGGGGGCGACAGAAAGGACCAAGCCTGGGAATTAGGGGGTCTGGGTTCTCCAGCTGTCTCTGGTATGGGCTCAGTGACCTTGAGCAAATTGCTTTCACTTTTTTGGACGTCCCTGGCTCCTAGAGGAGGCCTGTCTGTCAAATTAGGGCAGCGTAGCTTAGGTGACTTCTTGGGATCCTTGCAGTTTCTAGCTGGTTATTTCATGGTGAAAGGTACTGAGGTCTAGAGAAGGTAGACTTATCCAAGCTCACTGCCTGCAGTGGTCTGAAGAATAATCATGGTTATTAGGAAGAAGGTTAGTTAAATTCTGGTATGCTCTCTGAGGTTCCTCAGAAGCTGGGTTGATGAGAGACTCCTGAACCTTCCAGGCTCCCTGTCCCAGTAATCCTGAAATCTGGCCTGTGCCCACCTGTCTCTCCTCTTGGAATCTGCACCGAGTGGGTGGGGCTGGGGCTGGGGATCTTCATCTGCCCTCAGATGGCCACTCTAATCTGATGGTTTCCTGAGAACCAACTGTGGGTCCAGACTTGTGACCGTTTGTGGTGGGGGAGAGAGATTAAGAGGGCTGTGTTTACAGTCTTCTGCCCTCCACCTCTTAAGGAAGAGGCCTGGGGCTTCTAGTAGCCCTTGTGTTCTTTCAGTTCCTGCTACAACTCAAGGGTCAACCAGGCTTTGAAGATGTTCCTAAAAACCCAGAAAGCGATGTCAAAGCAACACAGAAGTAAGTGTGGGGACTAGGGAATATTCTAGGCTATATTAAAAGGCTTTTGGGTTGGGGTCTGTTAGAAAACTGGGGAGCTGGTATTAAAGAAGTTAACTGTTGGGACTTCTCTGGCAGCCCAGTGGTTAAGACTCTGTGATTCCACTGCAGGGGCCTAGGTTCAACTGCTGGTCAGGGAACTAAGATCCCACATGCCCATGTGGAATGGCAAAAAAAAAAAGAAAAAAGTTAACTGTATTGTTAACTGTTGATTAGATGAGAGAACCTGGCCAAGGTTGCACTTCAGCTGTGGGTATGGTCACGAACAAAGGCTTTGACATTGAGTATGGAGGTTGGAAAGAAACATAGTTGAGGCTTCTTCCGTGTGCCTGGGAGGAGAAAAAGTGAATGTAAACTTCAGTCTTTAATTTTATTTCTGCTGAGGATTCTGAGGCTTCCCTGGCCTCAGCCTCTGCTGACACAGGCCTAGGTATGGGACTGAGGTTTCAGTACTTATTGGATTGGTCTGTGAAAGGATGGGGGAAAGAATGCCAGGCAAACAGAGAGGGCTGCAGTCTACAGGCCACAGGGAGCCAATGAAGGTGTTTGAGCAAGAGAGGAGCCTATGAAAGGGGTGTGTTAGGAGGATGGCAGGTGCCGGCAGGACAGGTTGGGGGGTGGGGTGTTGAGAGTAGAGACTCATAGAACAGTCTGGAGGCTGTTGCAGTAATCCAGGGGAGAGGTGGTGAAGTGAGGGCTGGGGCAGGGTGAGGGCTGTGGGAGTGGAAAAGGAGTGGCAGCTGCAGAGACACTGGGAGGAGATGGCAGAAAAGATCGGACCCAGGATTAATCAGATGTTGAGCTGTATGGGCCACAGAGGGCTGTCAAGGCTCTGTGCCTGAGGCTGCTTGACTGGGGGATGGTAGCAGAGATAATGCAGAGATAAAAAAGAAAGTGAAGTCGCTTAGTCATGTCCAACTCTTTGGGACCCCATGCACTGTAGCCTACCAGGTTCCTCCATCCATGGGATTTTCCAGGCAAGAATACTGGAGTGGGTTGCCATTTCCTCCTCCAAGAGATCTTCTGACCCAGGGATCAAACCCGGGTCCCCAGCATTGTAGGCAGACGTTTTACGGTCTGAGCCACCAGGGAAGTCCTATGCAGAGATAAACCTTTATGCTAAACCCTTTACATCAATTAATTCATGTGTCCTCCAGCCGTTTTACAAGCCAGAAGCTATTGTTCTCCCCATTTTACAGATGAGAAAGCTGGAACTCAGAGAAGTTAAGTCACTTGTCCAAGGCTACTCAGCAAGGAGGTTGCTGAATGGGGATTCACACCCAAGCCTGTCAGATTCCAAAGACTGCGCTCTTAATTATTTTAGGTATAGATGGATTTCCTCCTATGATGGAGGGGCCTGCAGGTCCTCTCATGAAGAAAGCCTGAGGCCCTCTGTGGGGAGCAAAGTGGAGGAAACACTATGGAGGGAGGGCAGGGGTTGAGGACTAAGCATTGAACACTCCAAGGGCTCGGCGAGGCAGCTGGTGGGCAGTGGGAAGGGAAACTGAGTTTTAAGCAAGGGTCGGCCCCGTGTTGCAAATGTCCTTGAACCATAGAGAAAGGTGAGCATGGATGGGGAGAGGCCTCCTCATTGCTGGAAAGACGTTGGAACCCGCTAGGATTGTTTGACCTTGGTTCTCAGGAATCCAACTCAATTCTCCCAGCCCCAGGCCAGCTGGGCAGTTAGTCCTGGGAAGTTTGGGGGACTGGTGAAGGATGTGAACCGGGAGCTCGAGCAGTACCCCAGCACCCTGCCCGCCTCCTGTCCCCACATGCATTATGCTGTCAGGTTTATACACACGGCCCCCCTCCTGGTAGGGTTTATTTTTCCCACGTTGCAGATGGAGAAACTGAGGGACAGGAGCAAGTCATTGGTGGAGTCAGACTCCCCCTGCCTCTGGACCTGGAGCCCCAGGGCCACAGCTGGGAGAAGGGGTGCTCCTGTTACCTCCCCTGCCCCCTTCCCTCTACATCTCCTTCATTTGACTAGGGTGGGACGACCTGTGATCAACTGTAAGTCTAGACTTGCTTGTTGGAGCCCTGGGCTTCCAGATAAAGGGCTGGGCCAGCCCTCTCTGGTCTGAGGGATCTGAGATAAGCTGAACCCCCTTGCTGCCCCAGGCCCTGACCCAAAGTGAGGGACCACTACCCTCTTTCTAGGGGCAGAGTCATGCATGCCAAGGGCTCTTTAGAACTTGTCTCCCCAGCCCTCCCATCTTATAGAGACTGAGGCCCAGAAGAAGGCAGTGCCTGGTTCAGGATCGGACTGCAGTGGAGGAGCAGTGAGAGCTCTGGCCTAGGACCTCTGACTCCCAGGGCAGTGGGATATCTGGTGTGGGATCCGAACTCCCTTTCCTCCCAAACGGGGGTTAGGGCTACCAGATGGGGCTAGGTCACTGAGGAGCTGATAGGAAGCTGATGTTAAGTGTCCCTTATCAGACTTTATCTTAAAAATGGTTCTTAACGCCACTTGAGATTTGAAGAGCACTCTGCAAGTGGGTGGGAGAGGAGGCCTCTGGTGGCATGGAAGAGCAGCGGCCAGTCTGAGCTGGCCTCACATCCTGACTCTGCCGTTATTAGCTGTGTGACCTTGGACAGGTCACTAACCCTAGGGGAGTGCCTTTGTATGATGAGGGGCATTTAGTGAGACCATGTGTGTCTCAGTCATCAGTCAGTGCTAGCTTATTTATTGTTGTAAGTAAAAAGTCCCCACGGGGCTTCTTGGGTGGCTCAGTATGTAAAGAATCCACCTGCAATGCAGGAGACACTCCTAGGAGACATGGGTTCGATCCTTGGGTCGGGAAGATTCCCTGGGGTAGGGCATGGCTATCCACTCCAGTATTCTTGCTTGGAGAATTCCACGGACAGAGGAGCCTGGCAGGCTGCAGTCTTTGGGGTTGCAAAGAGTCGGACATAACTGAGCGACTGTGCACACACACACACAAAACAAAGGCCCCACACCTGGAGAGGCAGAGGGTCCCTCTGATGATAACACTTTGCCTTTATACTTGGTTGCGTGGCTTTAACTTTCCCAGGCACTCTATGAGTGGGGATTAGTCCCACCTTGCAGTTACCCTGAGAGGCTGATTCGTTTGTTCAAGGCCTGGAATCCAGACCTTCTGACTCCCGGCCTTTTTCTCTCCTGGCTTCATGGTGACTGCCTCTCTGGCATCTATAATGAGGATAATCATGCCTCGAAGGAACAAAGGAAAGGGTTTGGGAAAGTAAGAATCGCACCCTGGCCGAAAGAGATTATTATGTCATTGTCAGCAACAGATGCTGACCCGGAAACTCATTATGACATTTACTAATATTATGGTAGCTAATTCCTCCCTGTGTTACTGTCTGTTCCCCCAGGCGCCTGTGGGATGGGATCCTCCTCTCCCTGTCCCTGGCACTCCCTGCCCCCAATATTTACCTTAGAACTGGCCTGTCAGCTCTGCCCAGGCTGGGGTGGAGCTTCGCACTGAGAAAATGAAGGGAGATTCCCATTGTGCAGAAGTGGGGTGCAGAGTTCCCCTACTTTGGGCCATGAATGAAGCTACTGCCCCCTTCCCCCTCTCTGACCCCTTAACTGGCATTTGGAGTGAGACCTGGGTTCTGGGCTCAGCCACTTCCTGGTTGGGTGACCTTGAGGAAGTCACTTTCCCACAGGCCTCCTTGCACACATCTGTAAGAGGGGAGCTCACACCTTCCTTTCAGGTTTCTTGTTCTTCAAGTTCTTCGAGACAGTAGAAGAGAAAGTGTGTCGAGAACTGTAAAGCACCTCCACCTGAGAATTACATTTACTTCCCTTTGTCTTGCCTCGCCTCTAAGAGAATAAAATCTACCCGTGCTTTGGATGCTGCTCCCATAGGAAGGCCGTGGTGGCCTCTGGGCCTTGGGTGGCCCACCAGTACAGCTGTGGAGGGGTTGAGACGCAGGGGCCTCCAAACACCCTGGATCCTGGCTCCAGAGCAAGGCCACCTGGGCAGCTGTGCCCTCCCCCTTCATTCCTCTCCCCTGAGTCAGGCCGGCCTGGCTGTGGGTGCGCCACAGCCCCCGCCCCTTGCTCTGGAATGGGGCAGGTTGAGGCCTCACCCCATGAGGATGTTGCCAAGGCAGTGTGTGCGCCTGCGCACAGGTGCACGTGGCCTTGGAGGGGCGGGGGCTCCCTGCCCCATTCCTCCCTGTCCCCAGGCTCAGGAGGGCCCCAGAGCCATGGATACGTGTACCTGCCTTCGTGTACAAGCAGCCACCTAGCAGGGCCCTGCGCGAATCTGTGCAGTGGTGCTCACATGGCGTAAGGAGGCGTGGGTGTGCTTTGTGGATGTATTTGTGAGGGGCCCGCCTGTGGGGGTGGCCCCAGTGAGACATTTTGGAGGTGCGAGCTGCACACCTCTGCTGGTGGACAGTATCTGCAGGTGTGTTTCCTGATGTGCCCTGCATCTTGGGAGGTGTGCCCGGGATCAAGGTGTCTTCTCAGATCCGGGAAGCCTCCTCCCCCGGGCAGGTAGGTGGAGGAGGCAGCGCGGTGTGCCTCAGCCCGGCTGCACCTCTGAACTCTGCCGGGGCAGAAGGTCCTGGAACACGGACTCCAAGTGTGGCCTTTGCCAAGGTCCTTCAATCTTCTGGGCCTCAGTTTCTTGGCGAGGTGCATGCTCTCCACCCAAGACTCAGCTTACTGAGCCTCTTACCAGAGGAGCTACAGGTGTGTCGACCTGTGCCTGAAGTGGCTCAGAGTGGCTTCGGCCCTGGCCAAGCCACAGTTGGTTGGGGGCAGGGTGTTGCTGGGGGAACCAGATGTTATCAAGTGTGAGAGCCTTGGATCAGACTGGGGAATTTGCAGCTGTGGCCCTGACCGCAGGCTGCAGGCCTGGGACCTTGATGCTCCCCCCGCCCCTGACTTAGCAGAGCTCAGCCCTTAGTTTCCCTGGTTGGGGGAAGCTGAGCATGACCCTGCAGGGTTGAAGGCTCCAGTTTGGGGGCCAGCCAGAGCTTGGGCAGCCTCCTGGCTCTCTGAGCCTCACAGGTCAGTTACCAGGAGAGTACCTTTGAGTACCTACCTCAAAGGACTGTTGTCAGATCTGAGAGGGCAGAGACTGCCTTCTGCCAGCGTCTGGCATGGTGCCTAGCATGAATTAATCACCCTACAAGTGTCAGTCTACTGCTCTTTTCTGTTTGAGTGGGACTCATAAGAGGGGTGGATGGGTCTGGCCTAAGAGGGAGGGAAGAGTGGACGATGTAGCCAAGAAACCTCCCATCTGTGGGGGTGATCTCTGCTTCAGAGGGAAGATCAGGTTTGTAGCTGGCACAGCAGGCAGAACATGGCTCTTGGATTCAGGTGGTCTTGAGTGCCAATGCTGCCCTGTCATTTACCAGCTTTATTATAATGCTTCCCCTCTTTGGTGTCCATTATCCTCATCTGTAAAATGGAGATAAACGTGCCTGCTTCTTGGGAATTCCCTGGTGGTCCAGAGGTTAGGATTCTGGGCTTTCACTGCTGGGGCCCGAGTTCAACTCCTGGTCAGGGAATGGAGATCCTGCAAGCTATGCAGTGCAGCCAAAGGGGAAAAAAAGCCTATTTCTTAAAAGTGTTGTTTAGATTTCAGTGATCTGTGGATATATACTCTGTAGCCCCACAGAATTTTGTTCTCTGGAGAGTGAAGACTCAGCTGTCTAGCTGTCTTCGTGAGTCGTCCATAAGAAGTGGCACAGCAAGTGAAGGACCAGAGATGGATCTTATGGCATGGGAGCCACTGTGAAGTCTTAGATCTCTAGGGACTCAGAGAGAGAGAAGGGTGCTGTGAGAGAGGGGTGTCCTCAGGTGAGTTTGGGGGACTGCACTTTATGGTTCACAGACCTGCTCTTCCACAGTCTCAGCTACTCTTTTTTTGGCTGAACCGCCTGGCATGGCATCCAGGATCTTAGTTCCCTAAGCAGGAATTGAACCTGTGCCTCTTGCAGTGGAAGCACAGAGTCTTAACCACTGGACCTCCAGGGAAGTCCCTCAGCTAGCTACTCTTTCTGGAGTTGCCAGGGGCAATCTGTTTTAACACCATCAATCCTCAGCTTAACCTTCAGTACTGACCTCTTGGGGTTCTTTGAATAAAATCCAGACTCTGCCAGCGCCAACGGGGCCCTCCCTGACCTGGCTCCTGCCTCTTCTCACCTGCTTTCTCTCCCTTGCTCACTGTATTCCAGCCACACTGGCCTCTGCTCTGTTCTGGGAAACCCACCCCACCACTCCTGCCTCAAGGCTGTAGGCTTGCTGTTGCCTCTTTCTAGAAGTTTCTGTGCCCAGCACTTGGCCTGGCCGGCTCCTTCTCATTCTTTAGGTCTTGCTTCCAACGGCTTTCCTTTGATGCCCCCTCAAGTTACACACTTCCTGTCACAGCTCCTCAGCCTTCACTATCTGAAAGTATTCTACTAGTTCACCTCATTCATGTATTCATCAAATATTTATTGAACTCATTGTATGTGCCAGACACTAGGGATATACTGGTGAACAAGGTAAAAATTCTCCATTAGCTATAACCCCTGCTGCTACTGCTAAGTCGCTTCAGTCGTGTCCGACTCTGTGCGACCCCATAGACGGCAGCCCATCAGGCTCCCCCATCCCTGGGATTCTCCAGGCAAGAACACTGGAGTGGGTTGCCATTTCCTTCTCCAGCTATAACCCCTAGTACTAGTTTAATAAATATTTGCTGATTAAACAAATGTATTACAAAGAGTAGTTATTGGCCTTGTTTCCATAAGGGGTCATTACTTGGATGTGATGGAGCTGGATTTGAACCTGGACCTGAGTTCCGTGCAAGTGCCTTCCTGCCCCCACTCGTATTGACCTCATCTATGAGCTGTTTCTTGGCTAATTCTGTTCTCCTTGCCTGGTGACCCAGCAGAGTCACTGAGTCAACAGAGTGAGGCCAGCAGGAAGGATCCTGGGCAGGAGGAGCAAGAAGTCTGTGTGGAAGGCCTGCCTCTGCCGTGTGGCCTTGCAGAGTTCACAGTGCTTCCTTCTGGGGTTGCTGATGTCACGTCACCCAAGTGGGAAGACAGTCCTTTGGAAAACCTGGGGCTGAACACACACGAGGGGCTGTTAGCACCTGCTACCGTGATGGGTGTCTCCCTGGCTTCCCAGCATGTGTCCTGGGCTGGCTCCCACTCCTCCAGAACCTCTGCCAGTGGCTTTGCCATCCCCACAGGCAGTCCTGAGCCTCTGCCTGGCTGCTGCCTGTTCTGAGATCCTTCCCCAGGGAAGCACTCTCACCAGCCAGGAGGACTTGGGGCTGGGCATCATGCCAAGTCTAGTCTAGTGGCTCTTCCACCTCCCATCTGGCAGCTGGGACCCTTTCCTTAGCTCTGGCTCCTGACTGTTTAGAAAAAGACTTGGGAAGTGGCGAGGGGGGGTGGGGGGTGGGCATTGGGCGGCCCCTGGAGTTGACTGTCTGACCCTCCTAGTCATCCTCTCTACAAGAGCGGGGTATTCAGAGACTCTGGGCCTCAGTTTCCCTGTCGGAGCGTGGGAGGGTTCCTATCCCAGCCCCGCACTCGGGGGCGGTGTCGGTGGTGGGCGGGATCAGTGGCGAAGGTGGGAGGAGGACCTGGGGAGCAGCCCCTCCCCCTCTGGCTGGAGCCGGCGCTCTGCAGCTGGGCTCTGGCAGACTGGTCCCCTCAGCGCTGGGTTCTGGCGAAGAAGGCGTCGCTGGGCGTTCTGGAGAGGTCAGCGTAGGGGACGGCCCCAGTGGCGCCTGCAGTCATGGTGGTGTTCCTGGGCCGCCACCTCCCGGCGCTCCTCGGACTCTTTAAGAAGAAGGGTGAGTGGGTGTGGCTGGGGGGCTTAGATGAGGGATCCCCGACACCCCCATTTGCCAGACCCTTCTGTAGGTTGGGGGATCGAGGCCGGGGAAGGTCATGGGATGGGGCCTGGGGGCTGGTAATGAGGCCAGACTGCCCTGTCGGCCGCGATGCCTTTGTCCACTGCTCTTGCACTGCCTTTGTCTGCTCTCCGCTTGTTCCGAGGGCGGCTCTAGGTGTCTCTGACCTTGAAGCCTGCAGCCCTCGGGCAGGATTGCCTTCCTCCAGGGGTGCTCATACTTTACTGGGTACATCCCAGTACTTCAGTTCCAAGAGGCAGGGCACCCCCTCCCAGGTGGGCTCAGGTGTGTGGGAGGATGGCAGGTGGGGAGCAGAGTGGAGAGGAAAGTAGTGACCCTGGAAGTTGGGGAGCAGGTCAGGGAAATCCTGTTTGAAGGCCTGGGGGTTTGTTTTGAGGGGAGGGGCCTCTCCCCACTTTCTTCTAGGATATGGGCTTTCAGGCCTGGATTAAGATGTAGGGGCCAGAGCTTATTAGACTTTCTGGGGGCGCCAAAGTGTGGCGTGTGATTCCGGAGGCCCATCTGGGAACCTGTAGTTTAGTCTTGGCTCTGACTGCAGTTTGCTGGGTGACCTTAGGCAAGACCTTTCCTCTTGGGGCTTGTTTATGGACTTGTAAACTCAGGAGATTAGGGAGAGGATTGCTGAGAGACACCCCCAGCTCTGACCTTGTGGGTTTCCTGAGGATTCCCTGGGCAGGAGCTTAGCTGTTGAGGACTGGGCTGAGGAAGGAGGAAGGGACAGGTCAGATATCTGAACTGAAGACCCTGATCTTGGGGCATGGCCCTTTAAAGGGCTTGTTTTGTTCCTGTTGCTCCACAAGGTGCTGCCAAGGTCACGTGACCCACACCGAGCTTTTGCTTATGTTGTGGGTTCCATTTAAAGGGGAGCTGGGCCTGCACACTGCTGACACAGCCCCCTATTCCCAGGATTAGATGACCAGCTCCTCCATGGGCGGGGCCTGTAACAAGATCCTTTGTAATGGATCCCTGGGTCCTTGGCATCAGGGCCTGGGCCCTGAGGAGAGGGGGATACCTGGGACTGATCCCCAAGAGAGGCTGGAGCTGCCTCATCTGGGAGTGGAGGGGCCGGGGTCCGTCTTCTCCCCTCCCCTGCCTATCCTTTCACTAAGGGACAGCTGCATGGGTGAGTTGGGGACCCAGGAGGCCATATCCTTGGTTTAGCCCACACCCCAGGACTTCTGGGAATCCAGTTATGACCTGTGTTAGTGCCCACCCATTCCTAGTGTCCCGTGTGCCTTTTTTTTGGATCTGGGCCAAGGAGGTGTACAGAAAGGTGGTTTGTCTTTCTGTAAAGTGGAGCTCAGAATCTGGAGACAAGAGAAATGAATTTGCTCTGGCCTGTGTGTACACTGGAGTGTCTTACATGGGGCTCTGAGTGACAGTTGTATGTATATATGGTACTGTTTGCGTAGATACAGAATGGGGACTGTGGGATTCGTGTGCTGGGTGTGCTGGGATTGGGGGCTGGGTGTTCTGTGGTGTGGGCACGCAGATGTTGTTATACTTGGATGCTATTTGTTTGTATACACACTAAATGAAGCCTGTGGGTGTTATGTGCATATATAATGGGCATATATGCCCCTATATGGGGCCCTTTGTGTCTTGTGGGTACTCAGATATATGTACACTTGGATACAGCTTGAGTATGTATCGTGTTGGCTAAAAAGTTCATTTGGGGGGTTTCCATAAGATGTTATGGAAAAACCAGAATGAACTTTTTGGCCAACCCAATTCTGGGGGTTTTTTTGTATGGAGTATATACCCGGGGGACTGTGGGTTGTGAGTACAGACTAGAAGTCTGTACCGGGCAGGTGCTGGTACAGAAGGGTGCCAGGCAGGTGCCCTGTGCACCCTGGGGACTGTGGGTGCCCTTGCTGCAGTGTCTGTGCATTCGCAGGACCCAGATGCCTTTGGGCCTCACTTTCCTTCCTCCTCATCCCACCAGGCTCTGCCAAGGCTGAGAGCGACAAACGACTGAGTGTGGGGCCTGGCCAGGGGCCAGGGTCTGTAGTGGACGACCACCAGGACAATGTCTTCTTCCCCACTGGGCGACCGCCTCACCTGGAAGAGTTACACACGCAGGCCCAGGAGGGGCTCCGTTCCCTCCAGCAGCAAGGTAATTGCCTCCCTCCCCATCTAGCGACGCTTTCAGCTCACAGAGTCAGGGGCCTGGCTCAGCATGCCTCTCTGATATCTTTCAGAAAAACAGAAACTGAACAAGAGTGCCTGGGACCATGGAGACACCCAGAGCTTACAGGTGCACCCCGCCCCCAGCTCAGTCCTGACTCTTCCTCCCTCCCTGCTTGACTGACCTCTGCCAAGTATGTCTTTAACCTTTCTGGATCTGTTTCCTTTCTGTATTGTGAAAACTAGACTAGTTGCCCGTTGAGGGCTGGTGCAGGGTAGCTCTGGTTGATGCCTGCTCAGTGCTAGGTGATGCTGGGGCAGGCTAGGAGGGGTGAATCTGAGAAGTTCAAAAGGGGGAGCCTGCAGAGGCAAGGGTCATCCCCACTCATGCCTCTGGGCTGATCCTTCTTCTCCCAACAGTCTTCCCGCACTGGGCCAGATGATGATAGCATCTCCTTCTGCAGCCAGACCACGTCCTACACAGCTGAGAGCTCCACGGCAGAGGACGCGCTCTCCATCCGCTCTGAGATGATCCAACGCAAAGGTGTCTGCTCACCAGCCGGGGATTCTTGGGCAAGGGAGGGGGAGTGGTGGGTACCCAGCACCTGCAGCTTTCCCTTTTCCTCCTAATCTAGTGTTTCCCAATACTCTGTGACTCAGTGAATTCAGGAAACATAGTACCCTATGTCCTCTTGGAGATTCATGATGAACATTAACTGAAATGCAGGATAGTTCAGAGTTGAGAAACCTGGATTTGAGCCTTGTGTTGATACAGCTGTGTGATCTTGGGCCAACCCTTTACCTCTCTGTGTTTCTGTTTGATGTTCTATAAAAAGGAGACAAGAATACTTACCTTATGGGAACAAATGCCAAGTGTTTAGAACACATAGTAAGTGTTCACTAAATGGAAATTATCCTTATTGACCTAGTAGAACCTTGCGGAAGAGCATCTAGCTTTAACCCAGTTTTGCCCATGTCTACTTGACGGTGGAAATCTTTTTTCACAGAGCTGTTGTTAATAGTCTGTAAAAGTCGTGCTTGGCGGAATGTGCCCCAAGACCTGCTCTAACAGTTTCTCTCCCCTGGACTGGCCCCCAGGCTCCACCTTCCGGCCCCACGACTCGTTTCCCAAACCATCTGGAAAGTCGGGGCGCCGGCGGCGGGAGCGGCGGAGCACGGTGCTGGGACTGCCGCAGCACGTGCAAAAGGAACTCGGTGAGCACCCTACTGGGGAGGCTGTGGGTGGGAGCCCTGGCCCTCCGCTGACTCCCGCCCACATCTCCACTGACTCCCACGTCCTCCTTGGTCCATTCCAGGCCTGCGGAATGAACGTGAGCCACCAGGTACGCCTCGGCCTCCGGGTCCACGGGACGCTGTACGCATTCCCACAGTGGATGGCCGTCCGGCAGGCCCGGCCGCGGGGCCGGGGGCCAGGGTGTCCCTGCAGGCGCTGGAGGCAGAGGCCGAAGCTGGGGCTGAGGCCCTGCTGCAGCGCCACATCGACCGCATCTACCGCGATGACACGCTCTTCGGCCGGTCCACGGGGGCGCGGCCCCCGCCGCTAATCCGGCCCATGTCCCTCGCAGTGCCCGGACTGACGGGAGGGGCCGGGCCTCCAGAACCCCTGAGCCCGGCCATGTCCATCTCGCCCCAGGCCACCTACTTGTCGAAGCTGATCCCACACGCCGTGCTGCCGCCCACCGTGGACGTGGTGGCCCTGGGCCGCTGCAGCTTGCGCACCCTGAGCCGCTGCAGCCTGCTCTCAGCCAGCCCGGCCTCCGTCCGCTCCCTGGGCCGCTTCTCCTCGGTCTCCAGCCCGCGACCCCGAAGCCGCCACCCTTCCTCCTCCAGCGACACCTGGAGCCATTCTCAGTCCTCCGAGACCATTGTGTCTGATGGCTCCACCCTCTCCTCTAAGGGTGGCTCTGAGGGCCGGCCAGAGGGCTCCGTGGCCAACAGTAGCGTGGCGCCCCCTCCACAGGGAGGCAGCGGGCGGGGCTCTCCCAGCGGGGGCAGCACCGCTGAAGCCTCGGACACTGTCAGCATTCGGAGCGGGGGCCAGTTGTCAGGCCGGAGCGTGTCCCTACGTAAGCTGAAGCGGCCCCCTCCGCCTCCCCGCCGGACCCACTCGCTCCATCAGCGCAGCTCGGCGGTCCCTGATGGGCCCTTGGGGCTGCCTCCCAAGCCAGAGCGGAAGCAGCAGCTGCAGCCGCCCCGGCCGCCCACCACTGGAGGGTCGGAAGGGATGGCGGCCCCGCACTGTCCACCCAGCTCGGCAGGCAGCTGGGTGTCTGGCTTGTCTCCGGGTGGCTCCCGGCGCCCCCCACGTTCCCCGGAACGGACACTCTCACCCTCCAGTGGATACTCAAGCCAAAGTGGTACCCCTACCCTCCCCCCCAAGGGTCTAGCAGGGGCCCCTGCTTCCCCAGGCAAGGCCCAGCCCCCCAAACCAGAACGTGTCACTTCCCTTCGATCTCCCGGGGCCTCCGTCTCCTCCTCCCTCACTTCTCTGTGTTCCTCTTCCTCTGATCCAGCACCTTCAGACCGCTCTGGTCCTCACATGTCGACTGCCCTGGGCGACAGGTTTGTCATACCTCCTCACCCCAAGGTGGCTGCCCCCTTCTCCCCACCTCCCTCTAAGCCCAAGAGTCCAAACCAAGCTGCCCTTGCTCCTGCTGTAGTCCCTGGGCCTGTCTCTACCACTGCTGCCAGTCCTGAGTCCCCACCCACTCCCCAGACATCCCTGACCCCACCTCAGGCATCTCCTGCTGCCTCCAAAGACCAGTCACCCCCTCCGTCCCCACCCCCATCATATCACCCACCCCCACCCCCCACTAAGAAGCCAGAGGTGGTTGAGGGGGCTCTGTCTGCCCCAGAGACCGCTGAGGAGCTCCTCCAAGATCCCAACTGGCCCCCTCCCCCGCCTCCTACCCCAGAGGAGCAGGACCTGTCCATGGCCGACTTCCCACCACCCGAGGAAGCCTTTTTCTCTGTGGCTAGCCCTGAGCCCGCAGGCCCTTCACCCCTCCCAGAGGCCTCCTTACCTGCTGTTTCCTTCCAGAACCAGCCCTCTGGTACCCCAGACCCTCCTCCCGCCCCGCCCGCCCCACCTGCTGCCGGCTCTGTCGCAGGGCTTCTGGCCAAGGCCCCTCAGAAGGAGCCAGTGGGCTGCAGCAAGGGTGGGGGCCTTCCCCGGGAGGATGCCAGTGCGCCCCTGGTCACACCCTCACTCCTGCAGACGGTTCGGCTGCGCTCTGTGGGCGCTCCCACGGTGGCTCCAAATCCAGCATCGGGGCCATCACCCCCCCAGAAGCCACTCCGAAGGGCCCTGTCAGGGCGGGCTAGTCCTGCATCTGCCGCCTCCTCAGGGCTCCATGCAGCTGTTCGGCTCAAGGCCTCTAACCTGGTTGTCAGCACAGGCCCTCTGGGTGCCCAGCCCAATGGACCACATGAGGCAGAGCCACGGTCCCCTGCCTCTACGGCCAGCTTCATCTTCTCCAAGGGCACTAAGAAGCTGCAGCTGGAGCGGCCTGTGTCCCCGGAGACCCAGGCTGACCTCCAGCGGAACCTGGTAGCTGAACTAAGGAGCATCTCAGAGCAACGGCCACCCCAGGCCCCAAAGAAGACACCTAAGGCCCCCCCGCCTGTGGCTCGCAAGCCTTCTGGGGGCATTCCCCTTCCCACCTCCCCCAGCTTTCCTCGAGCTGAGCCCCTTACTGCGCCTCCCACCAACGGGCTCCCCCATGCCGAGGACAGGACTAAGGAGGAGCTGGCAGAGAATGGAAGTGTCTTGCAGCTGGTGGGCCCGGACGAGCAGAAGCTGGGCCCGCCTAGTACAGGTACAGTGGGCTGGGAAGGGTGGGGTGTGGAATCCAGCACTGGTCACGGGACACAGGTATCAGAAGTTTTGCCCTTAGGGACTTGCTCTTGATCTTGAAGGTTTTTCTGGTCTTGGGTGTCTGGGGAGGTGACCTGTCACCTCTGATGAGCTCCACTGAAGGAGTTTGGTATGAGGGTCTCTGGAGTCAGACCTACTGAGTTTGAATTCCAGCTCTGCCATTTTATCCACCCATCCTGGCCTCGAGTTCCTCACTGTGAAGTGTGAGGAGTGATACTTTATAGAGGCAGAGGGAGCATTTGTAAAATGTTGAGCCCTGTGCTGTTGGCATGGTCAGTAAAGCAAAGGGGTGAGAATGTCCCTTGGGCTCTTAGTGGCCAGAACCAAACTCGGGAGCCCCTGGCTGAGTGTCCCTTCTTTGCCCTCTGCAGACGCATAGAAAGAGCTGGTCTGACCACCAGACACCTCGCTGGTACTGCTGACCCATCCCAGGAATACATTCTCAGGGACCTGAGCGGCTCCGAGGATGAGAGGATACGGCAGACACTTAACCTAATGGGGGGACGCCTGCAGCCTTAACCTCCACGGCCTTCGGTATTTATGCAAGCCTGTGTGGATCCTGTCCTCCAAGTCACCCAGCTCTCATGCCTTTTCCTGAATGGACTCACCTCTGGCAGCTGCTGCTTCAGTCTTGGCCTTAGCCTCATCTTGGAGGAGGTAGCTGGTGGGAGTGGATGTCAGCGCCCCCTGCTGGCCTCAAGGCCACAGAGATGGAGGACCACAGCACCTCTTTTTCTTTTTGTTCATATCCAAATCATGCACATGCTGTAGTCCAGAATCAAAGCACTTTTGAAAAGTGGCTGCATGTCCATTCCCCAGGGCCCGTAAAGCCACATTCCAAGGGCCTCTTTACATGGCAGCAGCATCAGTCCCCAGCAGCCAGCCCTTGGCTGGGACTAACCTGTCCCCCTCTCCTCTGATCTAGTTTGCTCCTTTTCTTAGTTCTTGGAGGTAGGCAAGTCGTATTCCCACAGGCTTCTCCAGGCTGGAGGCAGGCTTGGGGCTGTGGCATTCCAAAGCACAAAAGGTGCAGCGGGGGTTAGTCCCCCTGTGCCTCAACTTACCACCAACCAGCTTCCTGCCTTCTAGTTCTGCCAGGTGCTTCATGCAGGGGACAGAAGTGGGAGCCTGTCAAGGTCCAAATGGGTGGTGGAGAACACCAGAGGGGAGGTTCACAGGCTCACCCTGCCCTCCGAGAACAGAGCAGGGAGTCATGTCATGGGTCACTTGGCCCCATTTCACTTGACCAGGTTGGGGTGCGCGAGCATGACTCTTTAGAGGCAGGAGCCCATGGGCCATGGCAGAGCTGGGTCCCTTTCAGCTTGGCAGGAAGTACTGAGGACGTGGATGAAAGGGTGGGGCTGGGGCTGGCAGGGAAGAGCTTCTTTGGGCAGTGGGCTGGGACCTGGCTCTGTGGATTTCATCCTGACCTTCCTTTGCTCTGTGCATGTCCTTTCTGCAGCTGCCTGTTAGTGCAGGTGGTTCCACTGGGGGAGGGTGCTCACGCTGAGTGACAGGATGGGAAGCCAAGGGTGCATTCTATTCCAGACTTTTCCCTAGTCAAAGAGGGGGCACTTGATGCTCCTAGGGGCAGGCTGGGTGGTTCCCCCCCGCCGTAGATGTCAGTCTCTTGCTACTGATCTCTCCAGGAATCTTAGCGATTTTTCCATTTTCAACCAGTGCCACCTATGTTGGTAAGCTAGTTTCCTCCGAGGTTCCATGGGGGTGACCCTAGTGCTTCCTCCCGCTGCAGTGTGGCTGTCACCAGGGTCACCCCTTCTGTATTGATCTTCTTTCTTCAACAGTGACTCAGGCTTAAGCTGGACAAGGAACCTTTTTAGCTGCTTCTCCTCCACCCAGGAGACAGGTTGACCCTCTCCCAGAACAAGAGCTGGGAACACAGGGGATGTCGTTGGAGAGCCCAGGTTCCTCTGGCCTTCTCCACCATCTTCTCTTCAGCTATAAACCAGTGTTCTTCCGTGCCCGCTGGGTATGTGTTGTCCCTGCCTGGTAAGATGGGGAAGACAGTCGGTAAACCAGCTCTGCTCAGAGCTCTTGACCAATCTCCTGGGAATGGGGTACTAGGACCAGGCCAAAGCTTCCATGACATCAAGCCTAGGCAGCAGCCACAGAGCTGCTGGAGCTGAGAGGGAGCCCACCTTCTGTCTCTTTGCCTCCCCTCTCTTTGTTACTCCTTATCTTCAGTTAGTCCTCTGAGCTTGTTTCCCCACTGGGTGGGACAGAGTTGAAAGGAGAAGGGAGGATCTCCCAAGAGGCAATCCTTCTTTGTCCTCTGGGGTAAATGAACTTGACCTAGTGCACATGGAGACCAAAAGCCTCTGATTTTTAATTTCCATAAAAATGTTAGAGAGAGAAGTATATATATATATATATATTTCTTTAAATTTTTGAGTCTTTGATATGTCTATACAATCTGTTCCCTCTGCCCTGAAGCCGGAGTGAGACACATGGAAAAACTCTGTGTGGATTTCATTCGAAGGTGTTAATTAAATGATTAAAACTTGGCTGTGGCTGCTGCTTCTTAATGGGGAGGGTCAGGGTGGTGGTATGCACCCCACATTTAGAAAGGAAAATGTTCTGGACCCCAAAGTGAGCTTTTTCTGCTCAACACAGCTGAAGGGAAAGTCAAGGTATCTGCAGTCCAGCCCAGTCCACCCATGGCCCCATTACAGGTTCAAAAGTCCAAGATACATGCAGCCCTAGGCAGGGTGAGGAGCCCAGAAGCTGCTGTACACTGTGTTCTCTCCTGAGTTAGTCCAGCTCACAGACAGGTCCCATCCACACACCCTTGTTCAGATATTTTATTTGAATTTATGACAGCGACATTTAGTGGTTCTGAGATGGCTTATGGAGAAGTACCCCACCCTCCCCGAAGAAAAAACCAGTCTGTGCCATCCAACAACACACAGCTGGTTCAGGGAGTGTCCCCACCTAGCATGATCAAAGGACATTCCAGGAGCCCCGGGGCAGGCCCTGCCCCCAGCGCCAAGCCTCAGAGTTGGCATGCTGGGGGAAAGCTGCCAGCCACTTGGTAGACCACTAGGTTCTCTGTTTTCCCTTCCCTCCACTTTTCAAATCCCACAGTTTCCTGTTGGGGAGAGGCTGTAATTAGCCCGGTTCAGGCACCAGATCCCAGCCAGAGACATGACTGCCGTGATAACTCTAGGAAAACTGGAAACCAATATTTTTCCAATTAGAAGGATTATGGCATAAACTTTTTCTGAGTTACGTTATATTGAAACCAGATTTGTCAGATCAGCTGCCAAGGGAAGAAGGTAGGGCTGGACTCCCTGTGCTGCCCTGCCCTCATCACTCCCCAGGTCAGCCTCTCCCTGCAGACGGGGTGCTCCTGGATCCTAGGGAGGCTGAGCTGCCCCTCACCAAGTCTTGTGTCTAAGAGAGTCCTGAACGTCCTGTTTCAGTGTCCTGGGAGATGGATAAGCAGGTGATGGACGGAGCAAATTAAGGAGAGAGCAGATGACTGAGGATGATGAGAGAAGGGAGGAAGCCGCCAGGTTGGCTAGCTGATGTTCCCCCCTTTCAGCGATTTACAGGAGACGGACCCCAGCTTGGTCATGAAGTTGGTTTGCTTCCACTGTGCAATGCACTCGTCAGAAATTTTAAAGTCAGCCTGGGCAAGAAAAATAACAAAAAAAAGTGATTACAGTGATGGTGGCAGGAATGCAAGAAAACAGACTCTTGTACTACTAGAGTGTAAGGTGACTCAACTTCTCTAAGAGAGCAGTTTGTGAAAACTTCCATCTCCTATCATTCGCCCAAGGTAAGGTCACTTTAGGAATTTAGATTAAGAAAACAATCATGAGTAAGTACAAACAACTGGTATAATACATCTACTGTAGCATTCCAAGTGAAAATCTGAGAACAACGTCAATGTCCAAATAAGGTTTTGGAAATGATCATTATGATACTATACTATATATATATATGATTCTCACTCCTCAGTATTTAAGAAGATGGGTAAATTTTTGAGGCATAAAGTTAAAAAAAAATGAATTAAAATATGGTATGACTCAAACTACCAATATAAACATTATCACTATACATAAAAGAAGTCCAGAAGGAAACCAATCACTAATGACATTTTTCAGAAGTGGTAGGCAGCAGAATTATAGATGTTAGTTTTGTTCCCCCTACATTTGAGACATTTCTACAATGAAAATTTATTTTATAGCCAGAAAAAAATAAGTTGATTCAAAAAACCAGCCTGGGAAACTAGGAAAGGAGGGAGTGGACAAAGCCACTTGTCACTTGCAGGAGCACAGAGAGGTAGAAACCACTCTAAAAGCCCTCCAGAAACACTTGTCTGTTGAGGAAACCAAGTATTAACTAGATAAAGCCACACATGCAGTGACTTAGCTGCATAAGGAGAGTGAATCTCTGCTGCTTTATGCAATGATGTAACCCCAGCACCTAGAACAGTGCCACACATACATGTTAGGGACTCAATAGGTGCTGAATGAATGAATGAATTCCGGGCAGGTGATGCGAGTCAGTGCTCTGAGAATCAGTGCTCTCACACCAGGCTGGGCAGGAAGGACTCCAGGAGGGCTCTGATCCTGGCTCTATCACTTCCGGTGACCCTGCGTGGCCATGCCAGATAAACTGGGGATCATCTCCCATCACAGACTGAAAGTCTACCGAGGAAACAGCTGCAGTCCCTCACATGCTGCCTCTAACAGCCTGTCAGCACGCAGTGCCTGTGAGGGCCCGTGGGCTCTCAGGCACCTCATTTGAGAGGCTGGGATGAAGGAAGAGAGGGGCTTACATGCAGGAAGGCCCAGCTGGGGAAAGTGCAGCGTGTTACCTGCAATTTCTCAAAGACTTTCTTCTTGGGCTTCAGCTCTTCGTCTGGTTGGCCCTTCTCATAGCCCTTCACAAACACTCGCTCACCAGGAGCAGAGCCTGCAGGAGGGTCTAGAGGCTCAACCTTGCGGTTTACCCCTTCTCTGGAAGGACACAGAGCACAGTGAGACAGTGAGGCCATGGATGGCCTCCGGCCGCCGTGGAGGCCAAAGCACTGGGGCCTTTACCTCAGGGGCTCTAATAGGATTTAGGGTACCCTCAATGCCAGAGCCCCAGGAGCTCCTCACTGCTGGACCACATCTCTGGACATTACCAGCGCTGGGTCAACCAGGGCTCAACTGAAATCCTATGTCAGGAGAGTTTCCAAAATTTGGGCTTTTAAGGGATATGACGTAACAGCCAATAAACTGGGTTTGAATCCTGGCTTCACCCATTACTAGTAGACAGACTCGAGCATGCACATAGCTCTGAATCTTCGATTTCCATTTTAATATAGTTAACTTCAAGTAAAGTGCTTCATCCACGGTTCCTGTACAATAAGTAATTCCTCTTTTGGGGAGTGTTCTCAGGGCTTCCACCTGGCATGTGGAAGGGCAGCATGTGGGCCACCCCCCTCTTCCTGGCCTCCCAAGGCCCTCTAGCCCCCCAGTTCTCACTCACACAGAAGCACACAGGAGCATGCCTTGGGACTCGACTCCTCTCATCTTCTGGGGTTTCAGATTGCACAGCACCACCACCAGCCTGTCCTGCAGTTCCTCCTTGGGCACAAACTGCACCAGGCCGCTCACCACAGTCCGTGGCTCAGCTTCCCCCACATCAATCTTCTCCACATACAGGCTGTCTGCATCTGGGTGCTGCCACAAGAGATGTCAAGTCTTGGAGAGTATCCCAGTGGAACAGATCATGGGGCTTGGCGAGTCCTCTGGCTCCAGAAAGGGGCATCCACTCCCTACGGGGGCCCCAAGAGGAACCCTCTAGAGCTAACTCTCCAGGTCTCAGATAGCAGACATGAGAAGGGGCCCCAAAGAGCCAGATTTGAGTAACATGAGGCTAATTACGTGTGTTAGAGGTGAAAGGAGTCTCTAACAGAGATTAAAATGGCCTGGAGTGGCTGGGTGACCATCCTTATGGCCAAATGTGCACTGGAAATCAACCCCAATCCTGGGGGGGACTGGAAGATGGGGGACAGCTACCGGCTTCACCATCTGAAACAAGAGCATCAGCAGCTCTTTGAAGATAGTTTTGGTGGTTGGTCTATATGGTGAAAAGCAAATATATACTGGGAGAAAAAAATACCCAGACCACTGGTCCTAGGCCACTGGCTACAAAGCTTTCTGCCTCTGGGAAAGAGAAGTCCTTCTTTCTCCCTTCACCATTTTCTGGGGTGGGGACAGGGAAGGACAAAGTAGCTCATCAATGATAAGGCCTGCAACTAGTCCAGACAAGCTGGGAGACACCAGGTGAGTCCATCAAACTGGATGTGATAGATAAACAAGTTCCTTCTGACTAACATCCGCTCTTTACTGAGTTCCTGGCTGTGTTTGGTTGCATAAGGTCCAGAGATGGCCAGGGGAAAAGCCTGACGCCTGGAACTAGATGCTTAGGCGCTGACTTGCAGTATGACCTAAGGGATGTTGCTCTCCCTCCCAGGCCAGGTTTCCTCCAGATGGAAGCAGACAAACCTGACCTGTGTCTGCCTCTCCAGGACGTGGTGGAAAATGAGTACCTTGTCCACACTAATGACTTTCCCCACACGGATATCCAGCCGGGATGGGATGACCTCCTCTGGCTCCGAATTCTTGGCAGGGCCTTTGACAGCTGGCTCTGGAGATGAGAAGAACCCAAGGCTCAGAGCTCTCCTCCTTCCCATGACAGGTCAGCTGCTGATGCCCTCAAATGAGGACACGGGCAGGACTTAGTGCAGAATCCCCAGAATCCACCCACTGAATTGAAACAGAGGCGGCCGCTGCTGAGAAGAGAAGTACCAGATTTTACCACTCTCCCCCTCAGGTATTAGGCTGGAGGGAAGAGGAGGGGTTGGTGTAGCTTTGCCGCCATTCCCATGTTCCATATGTAAGTACCGAGCCTTTTCTGGGAGGAAAGTGTTATCAATGTTAACACTGTTGTTAACATCTCAGCTTCGTGGCTACATGGCTGGTTGACTAAGAGCCAGTCAGGGAAACGTAGAAGGGAACTGGGCCAATCTAGAGATCGGCTTCCCTAAGGAGCTGTGCAGGCCCTGCCTGAGCAGCTACGTCAGCCTCAGGGTCTAATGCAGCCTCTTTCCCTAACTGAAGACGTGGGTTTCGTCAAAGGACCAGGGCATGCGTCGCACAGCAGCACTGCCAGCAGGGTATAACCGCTTCAGGCGGCTCAGCGGTGCACCCACTGCCAATGCAGGCGACGCGGGTTTGATCCCTGAGTCGGGACGATCCCCTGGAGGAGGGAATGGCATCCCCCTCCAGGATTCTTGCCTGGGAAATCCCGTGGACAGAGGAGTCTGGTGGGGCTACAGTCCATGGTGTCCCAAAAGAGTCAGTCATGACTTAGTGATTAAAACAACAGCAAAATTGCTTCGTGGTACCGACCAAACCAAAGTCAAGATGATTGGAGTTTTCCATTCCAGCAGTCAATGGGGCATGACATTCCTGCATTTCAGACCCTCCTGGCTTCTTGGGCCTGAACTGAAGACAAACCCTTTTCTGAGGCACTGACAGGCTCTCTACATGTCTCTCATGCTCTCTCATGTCAGCAGCCCCCACAGACCCCCCTTCCCGGGCCCCTCCCCAGCTGGCCTTACTCTGCTTTGAGGGATCTGGGTAGGCAGCGCTGGACAGTTTCTTCAGAGCAGGGGTATTAAACTTCTCCCGGATGGGATCCAGCAACTTGTTCAGGGCAACTTCAACAGAATTCTTGAGGTCTCCAGGGTGGACAACCTGCAAGTGTGCAAGGCCAGGTGAGAAGGCGCACAGGACACCTGGATCTACTAAGAAAAATGTGCGGATGGAATGCACGGTGTTTTCCCAGCAGTCTTATTTGAACCTTAGAACAACCTTGTGAAGCCGGAAGAGCAGAGACGGGGACACAGGTTCACAAGGTTATCTAGTTTGTCAGAGACCTAGGTCTTCTGACACTGAATTCCATACTAACTTGAGAGTTTGTAGAGGCTAAATGTTTCTAATTAGTCAAATTTCACTGTGCGTGCTAAGTCGCTCAGCTATGTCCAATTCTCTGCAACCCCATGGACTGTAGCCCGCCAGGCTCCTCTGTCCATGGGATTCTCTAGGTAAGAATACTGCAGTGGGTTTTTGTCCCCTTCTCCAGGGGATCTTCCTGAGCCAGGGATTGAACTCAAGACTTTGAGTCTCCTGCATTGGCAGGTGGGTTCTTTACCACTAGCGCCACCTGGGATGACTCAGATTCCTCCAATATGCTGAGTAGTGGCATAAAGCAGGTATTATTTATATGCAGGGAAAACATTCACACAGGGAACCCGGGGGCTACAGACAGCCTGGGGGGTGGGGGGAGATGAGTGAGCGAGAAGGAAGAACAAAGACTCTGTAGATAAATCACCTGGGGTGAGAGTCCCAGCTAGCTGGGTGACCTCAAACCAGGCACTTAACCGCTCTGAGCTTTGGATTCTTCACTTTAAAAAATAAATGAAAATAATAATACTTGTATCTTCCAGCGTCGGAATGAGGATGAAATCACTTAACGGGGGTGAAAATGATGTGTAGTGCTAGTACATGGGAGGAGCTTAGTAATTCCATTTTTTTTCTCGAGTCCCATGACTAGAACCTTTACATCCTAAATCTGGCCCGAAAGGATCTTCTAAGGTATTCTGACAGATGCCCCTCAGGTATGAATACATGTAATAAAACACCTATGTTTTTGTTTCTGATGTTACTCCTTCATTTTCTCGGGAATGGTGTTTTTGTTGCTGTTGGCCACACCGTGTAGCATGTGGGATCTAGTTCCCGATGAGGGGTTGAACCTGGTTCTAGAACCAAGTCCTAACCACTGGACCACCAGGGAAGTCCTTCCTTTTTAACAAAAGAAAAGCTTTAGACCTGCACTGTCCAATACGGTGGCCACAAGCCGCATGCAGATATTTAAATCTAAGTTAGAATTCAGTTCCTCTGTTGTACTGGTCACACGTGGCCAGGGGCAACTGTGTCAGTGCAGATGAGAACATGTCCACTGTCACAGGAAGTGCTGCTGGTTATGCTGTCAGGCCCTTTCACTGTCACAGGAAGTGCTGCTGGTTATGCTGTCAGGCCCTTTCTCAGAAACACTTCTTCTGTTACTTCTTAGTGAACAAAATGGAAGTGTTAGTCGGTCGTGTCTGACTCTGCGACCCCGTGGACTGCAGCCTGCCAGGCTCCTCTGTCCGTGGGGCTTTCCAGGCAAGAAGACTGCAATGTGTAGCCATTCCCTTCTCCAGGGGATCTTCCCGACCCAGGGATTGAACCTGGGTCTCCTGCTTTGTAGACAGATTCTTTACCATCTGAGCCGCCAGGGAAGCCTTCTTATCATTCCCACAAAGGACTGCTCATGAGATTGAAGAGTTGAGTGTGGGTTCTGTGGCCTGCCTCAGGCTGCAGACAGAGGGTTTCAGAGCAACAGCTGCCAAATATCCCAAAAATGGGCCTGAAGGAACCTCAGAGCTCAGAGGTCACTAAGTCTTTTCCTCCACTGGATGCTCAAACTCTCATATGACATTGCTTCCAGTGGTCCTCTGGCCTTTGCGGACACCTCAGCGATGGGGAATGCAAGGTCAGGCAAGACAGTCCTGTCCATCACCACACAACTGGGGTCATTACAAAGTTCTTCAAGCTTAAGCAAGCCTCCCTGCAGTCTGCATCTGCAGTCCTGGTTCAGCCCTCTGTTGCCACAGGAAGAAAACTCACCCCTAACTCAGGAGAGTCCTTGGGTTTGAGGACAGGTGAACACATCCTTGCATCCCAGTTCAACATGCCTGGTTCTTCCAGCTTGTGCTTTATGACCTGGTTTGCAACCTGTTCCCTATCATGGCATCCTTCCTCTCCCCATCAATACACTCCAGATTGTCAAATGAACATTACAAAATTTATTTTTGTGAGGTTTATTTGACAAAAAACCTCACAAAAAGTCCAACACAACCAAAATGGCCAGTGGCAACTGTGTTAGTGCAGATGAGCACATGCATCTTACCAAAGGTACTCAGAACATCAGAGAACTGGATGATCAACCCCCCGGTCTGAACTCCGCATTTCTGACGATGAGGCCAAGACCTCATGAACATTTCTGATAGCCCTGTCATACTGCCAATTCGGCCCACGTTCGGAGCCAGTCAAGACCCCCATTTCATCCACTATATACAGTCATTACTCCTTTCCTTTATCATCTGGCCCTGTCTTCCTCTCCCACAGTGGCCCCTCGCCTTGCAGACTCCAGTCAGACTCTAAACCACTTGTGAGTCTCTAGATACCACACTGCTTCCTCTTACCATGTCTCACACAATGAATTCCCTCATGGGTTTCCTGAAGAACCCCTAATGAGTGAGATGGTGTGTGAACATTATCCCCTCCACAAAGCTTTCCCTGACAGCCAGTTAGTCACTTCCTCCCGTTCTATTACTGGACCATGCATACATGGTACAGTAAGCAGTAAATGACATTTATTTACACGTCATCCTCGCCTATGGACTATGAGCTTCACGAAGATTTAATCCTCTTTGTAATGTCAGCCCCTAGCATGGTGCCAAACACATGGGCACCTAGTAGGTCTTTTGTTAAACTGTCAAAATGAACAGTATTCTCTCTTCTGTTCTTTTATAGTCATGTCTCTTTTCTGAACCTTGATTTGGTACCTGAAATGCTTCATCTTGTCGGATTTGGTCCTTCATTCCAGGTTAAGTCCTTTGCAGAGTGATTAAGACACCAACATACTAGCTTTCTGCCATTTGCTAATCTACTCCACACGCCATCTGAATCCTCATCTGAGCCATTAACATAATATACAGCCTCAAGATCATCCTGACAGAGCCCTATGGCAGACAGAAACTTGGTGAGGCCACACGGAGGGGTTTGTCAGAATGAGTTCAGTGGGGATTATCCTCCTCTCGTATTACCTCATCAGCAAAGTCCTTTTCCAGGTCCAAGTAAGCTGTGTAGGTTTTGTTTCCACCCCATTTTTCATCTCGAAGGATCACAAACTCTGTAAGAAAAACAATCCATGCCAAAAAACTCACAGACAATGGCGAGTCAGCATCCCTGGCCCAAACATGTATTTGTAGTTCCTGCCATGTATTTTAAACTTAATTGTACAGTATTTTATTGTTTTTTAAACTGGATGAGTGGGAGTGTTGTATACCCAGCTAGCATCCAAGCTCAGGGGAAACAATTGTGTCTTACATCTCTTTTGTATTTCTCTACTCCCCATGCCTGCCCCCTTCATTTCTACCACTCATGCCCACCATGACACCCCACTTAGAAGGTACTCTGGTAACAAACACACAGACATCTCAATGATATCCCCACTTCAATCACACATTAACATATGAGAAATCAGAGCAGAGAATCAGAGAAGCCAGTCTCCGGAGGAAGACTCTGACAAGCCACAGGGATGACCCAGCACCGGTTTTCCTATTTCAGCCTAAACTCTGAGAAGAAAACAGGGAGTATCTTACCAGACTTGAGAGGAAAGAGGACATGTCTGATGAAGGCCAGAACGCCGTTGTTCTCCACATTCCCTGGCTCACAGAAGGCCTTCTTCAGTTTTTTCTTTACATCCTCTTTCCGATCAAGCAGATCAATCTTGGACTCCTAGAAGCCAGGGAGGAGAGGAGGACCTCTTGTGGTTGAAAATGAGAATACGCTCAACTCATCTGTATTTTAATTTTTTGGACAAAGATGTAAACATTAAATGACTTTAATAAGAGCAGAATTAACTGGAGTCAAGGACCACTCACTATAATACATAAAAATATTTTAATTTTTCTCTGTTCTTCCCAGGCCTTGTTTGTAGCATACGGAATCGTCGCAAATTTGTATCTGGAGAATAAATGTCCTTGGGACTATATCATAAGTACTTCTGAGTGGCTACCTAGTTTTCAATTGCAAATTTTATGTTGTATTATATTCCTAATTTTTAGTGACAATATAATTTATTTAGCAGTTTCTAAACTGTCAGATTTGCTCTCATCTTTACAAACTACAATGCTACAACGAACCTCTTTGCAGAGGTCCTCTTGCCTTCTCTAGGATTAATTCCTTAAGGTACCAAACACTGCTGGGCCCTAAACTGTTTTCCGACAGGCATACACCAAGTGATGTTGCCATCCGCCATGTGTGAGGAGACGTTTCCCGGCAGTCACCAACACCAGGTATTATTTAAAGCCTTTGTCCTTTATAGGGCAATAGGCTTTGTTTCCTATTTTGGAGTGAGTGAGCTCATGCTCTTTTGTGTCCAGTGGTTACCAAGCTCAATCAACATAGGACTGGATGTGAATCACCTGGGGTGCTTAAAATAACATAAACTACTGGGCCCCACCCAAAGCTAATAAATCAAAACTTCTTGGGGGTTCACCCAGGCATTTGCATTTTTAAAAGCTCTCCATGTGGTTCTGATGCAGTCACGTTTTGGAACTGATGCTGGTGCTATTTCTAGGATGAAGACATGGTTGCTATTGCTAATTGCTAAGTCACTTCAGTCATGTTCGACTCTGTGTGACCCCATAGACGGCAGCCCACCAGGCTTCCCCATCCCTGGGATTCTCCAGGCAAGAACACTGGAGTGGGTTGCCATTTCCTTCTCCAATGCATGAAAGTGAAAAGTGAAAGTGAGGTCACTCAGTCATGTTCGACCCTCAGCGACCCCATGGACTGCATGCAGCCTTCCAGGCTCCTCCATCCATGGGATATTCCAGGCAAGAGTACTGGAGTGGGGTGCCAATAGGATAATCCAGAAATCAGACTTGAAGAACTAGATGAATGTCCAAAAATGACTTCAATTTGAATCAACTAGTAGGCTGTGAAAGAAAATAAGATTCCTTGAGTTGTTCCCCAGAACCACTTTATCAGTGCGCCCAATGCAGGGCGGGGCTGGATTCAATCCCTGGTCAGGGAACTGGATCCCACATGCTGCAACTGAGAGTTCACAAGCTGTAACAAAGATCAAAGATCCCGTGTGCGGCAACTAAGACCTGGCACTGCCAAATAGATAAATAAATATTAAAAAAAAAAGAATCTCTAAGGACAGGGCCTTACTCTACACATACTCTCTTTTATAAAAGTTCCCTAGGTGATTCTAAAGATCAGCCATGTTTGTGAACCCAGAACCCAAACTTCCACATCTTTGGGTTCTACCAATTCTTCTACTCTGTGCCCTTAGTGATCAGAACAAAAGTGTACCTTCCCCAAGCAGAACTTTTAAATGTTAAGACACCATATTTATCAAAACCATCATATTAAATATCACCGTAAGAATCAAAGTGCTAACTGGTATGAACAAGGAGCTACTGCATAGCACAGGCAACTCTTCCCAATATTCTGTAATAACTTACGTGGGAAAAAAATCTGAAAAAGAATGGAGATATATATATAACTAAATCACTTTGCTGTATACCTGAAACACAACACTGTGAATCAATTATACTCTAAAATAAATTAAAAACTAAATAAAAAAATATGTTACTGGGTGAAACGCAACTGTAGCCTTCTCATTAATAAGGCTGTACTCTGTCATAGTTGTATGGCTGAAGAAGCTACTTTTGCTTGTACTTCTTATTAGTAGCAGTAAAACTTAAAATTATAATTGGATCCCATCAGGACTGCTTCAATACTCAAGAATCAGTGGAATTAACTGGATAACTTAAGATTTCTTATAACTTAAATATTTGTGTGTTTTAGTTAGCCAGGTTACTTTTCTATCTAGTCCTCAATTTCTTTATCTTTTGCTAAAGATTTCTCAACTCAAGTCAGAGCTCGTAACCTACCTCTTCTGAAGAGCTCATTTTGCTGCCAGTTAATCCTGGAACCATAGGATTCATCAGATGGATTCGTTTTGAGTAACCAAGTGCAGGGAGGTACTAAGGAGTTAGAAAGAAACACACAAAAGCAGATGTTAGTATAAATTCCTCCTCAGTGCTCCAATCTCATCTAACCTGGCCTTTCACTTAACAGTTTGATATATGCCTTCCAATCTTTTTTTCTACTGAATATATAACTTTTCAATGGTGATCATAATATGAACAAAGCTTTTTTTCCCTACTGTCTATTAATATTACATCATGAACCTATTGGACTTGCTCTACCCACCATAAACAACTCTATTAGATAGCAACCAGTGTGGGGCTACAAATGGGGAGAGTAGGGAAGCGAGGCGAGCCCATACCCACCCTGGCTTTCTCCTTGAGGGCATTTTTGTTTTCAAACAGTGCTGAGAAAGAGACCAAGCAGAGAGCAGCAGTCTTGACTAAGCAGAGGAGACAGAGGATGTAAGGAGGCTAAGGATTTGGAAAGGGTTCCAGAGTGAAGGGAGAAGGCAATGGCACCCCACTCCAGTACTCTTGCCTGGAAAATCCCATGGACGAAGGAGCCTGGTAGGCTGCAGTCCATGGGGTTGTTAAGAGTCGGACACGACTGAGCAACTTCATTTTCACTTTTCACTTTCATGCATTGGAGAAGGAAATGGCAACCCGCTCCAGTGTTCTTGCCTGGAGAATCCCAGGGATGGAGGAGCCTGGTAGGCTGCCGTCCATGGGGTTGCAGAGTTGGACACGACTGAATCGACTTAGCAGCAGCCAGAGTGAAGAGGACCTCCAAAAATCCCAAAGTGCTCCAATGCTTTCTTTTAAAAATTTTTTTATTTATTTATTTTTGACTGTAGTGGGTCTTTGTTGCTGTATGCAGGCCTTCTCTAGTTGCAACACGTGGGGGCTCCTTTTTGTTTCGATGCAAGGGGTTCTCATTGTGGTGGCTTCTCTTGCTGTGGAGCACAAGCTCTAGGTACATGGGCTTCAGTAGTTGCAGTGCATGGGCTCAGGGGTCGTGGCACACAGACTTAGTTGCTCCATGGCACGTGGAACCTTCCCGGACCAGGGATCAAACCAGTGTCCCTTGCGTTGCAAGACAGATTCTTAACCACTGGACCACCAGGGAAGCCCCTCCATTGCTTTCTTAATTGAATCACAACTGTGCCAGAATTCAGAGAGACATAGGGAAGCCCAGCAGAGAACAGGCTCTGGGAGGTTGGAGACTTGAGCAAATTTTAGGGGCTGTACAGTGCTGGGGAGGCAGAAGTTGAAGTTTAGGTTCAATCAAACCACAGAGGGCTTTGTGAACACCCTGAGGTTTCATTTTAGTTTGAGACCCCAGAAAGACCACATCCTAAGATAAGGTTTACCTCATAGGAGTAAGAGCAAACTGAAATAGACCTATTCTACAAAGCCTAAAATCCACCCTTGACAGGATCAAAGTGATGAGTCAGTAATTTAATAGCCTACAGAAAACACAGCACTGAGAGCAACCATAGCATATTTATGGTGTCCCTGATACAATAAAAAATTACAAGAAATGGGAAGCAGAAAAAAAGTGATGGACAGACAAGAGGAAAGAGTCAATAAAACCAGACAAAGGAACAATCCAGATACTAGAACAAGCAGATCAGGATGTCAGAATAACTATAATTGGTGTGTTAAAAGAAATAAAGGAAAAGATGAATGAAATGGATAAAAGATGGAGGAATATAAAAGAGAACTGGCATCTATTTAAAAAAAACACCAAACAAATGCAAGTTCTAAAATGGCACAGTACAATACTGGATGGATTCAACAAAAGACAGGATTACTGAACACAAAGAAAAGTCAACAGATAATATCCAACTAAAACACAGAGGAACAAAAACGGGGATACAAGTTCAGAGTTAGATCTCTGGATGGAAAACCAATGTCCCGCCCACCTGCCACAACAAAGATCCACATGTTTAAACTAAGACCCAATGTGCGTGTGTGCGTGCTTAGTCACTTCAGTCATGTTCAACTCTTTGCAACCCTGTGGACTATAGCCTGCCAGGCTCCTCCCTCAGTCCATGGGATTCTCCAGGCAAGAGTACTGAAGTGGGCTGCCATGCGCTCCTCCAGGGAAACTTCCTGACCCAGGGATCGAACCTGCGTGTTCTGCATTACAGGCAGATTCTTTACTGCTGAACCACCAGGGAAGCCATTAAGACCCAATACAGCCAAATAAATAAATATTCTTTAAAAACCTACCAAACAAACAAAATAAGACAGTAAAAAAAAACAAAAAACAAACAAACATGTTCTCAGATAAAAAGAAAGCTATAAGAACTCCTTACTGAGAGACCTGCACTGCAGACACAAAATACAAAGGAGTCTTCAGGCTGAAGGAAACTGATCTCGGATGGAAGCACAAAACCGAAAGAAGGAATCAACAGTATCAGAAAGGGTGGTTGTTGTTGTTTAGTCGCTAAGTCATGTCTGACTTTCAAGACCCCAAGGACTGTAGCCCATCACAGCTCCTCTGTTCATGGGACTTCCCAGGCAAGAATACTGAAGAGGGTTGCCATTTCCTTCTCCAGGGGATCTTCCTGACCCAGGGATCGAACCAGTGTCTCCTGCATTAGCAGGTGGGTTCTTTACCTGGCTAAGCCACCAGGGAAGCCCATCAGGAAGGGTAAGTGGTGGTAAATATACGTGAAAACTGACTGTTTAGAAAACCATTATAAACAGGTCTTTGGGATTTAAAATATACATAAAACTAAAATATATGACAATAGCACAAAGGGCAGCAGGGCATTGAATAAGGTAAAACTGTTGGGAAGTTCCAACTGTTCCCAACTGCATTGTTGGGAAGTGGTAAAAACATCTAACTATAATGAATTACAAGGACATGTAATCTCTAGGACAGGGCTGGGCAAAACTTTACTGTAAAAGGTCAGACAGTAAATATTTTAGGGTTGCTGGGTGATATATAGTCTCTATTGCTTATCTTTTTTCATTTTTTTTACAACCCTTAAAAAAAATACAAAAACCATTCTTAGAGCTTCTAAGTCATATAAAAATGGGCCATCAGCTGTATCTCTGTTGGAATAATAAAAGGTTTGATTAAAAAGTAAGCCAACTATACTTCATAAAATATATATTAAGAAAAAAAAGTCGAGAAGAAAAAAATATTCTTAGAGAAAATATATTTGAAAATATATATATACACACACATATATCTATTTTTTACATGGCTGACTTCTAACAATATGCTAATTTATTTTGTATGTGTGTGTATATATATGCATGCTATGCTGTGCTAAGTCGCTTCAGTCGTGTCCAACTCTGTGACTCCATGGCCTGTAGCCTGCCAGACTCATCTGTCCATGGGATTCTCCAGGCAAGAATATTGGAGTGGGCTGCCATGCCCTCCTCCAGGGGACCGTCTATACATATATATAGAATTTCTTTACATGGATAAGACTTCTTGCTGTTTCTATGCTAAGTGCCTTGCATACTTCTTACATGTACTAGTTGCTATAACACTGGTTTGTTTTGTATTTTGCTACAATTAAAACCCTTTTTTCTTCTTTAAAAAAAAATTTAACAGATAAAATGGAATAGAAAATACTTCAATAATAGTAAAAACCTTACATTGTAAACATTTCCCCATTTATTAAATATATCCAAAAACCATTAAAAAATGGTATATAGGGACTTCCTTGATGGTCCAGCGGCTGAGACAGTGCACTTCCAATTCAGGAGACCCAGGTTCAATCCCTAGTCAGGGAACTAGACCCTACATGCTGTACTAAGACCCAGCGCAGTCAAATAAATAAATAAATAAAATATTTTTTAAAATGTTTTATCCCACTGGAGGGTTTATCTTAACATATTCAACTAATCCCTTGCCACTGAATACTAATTTACTTCTAAGTTGTGCTCTAAATTGTGGTGTGTGTGCTCAGTCATGTCTGACTCTTTCCAACCTCATGGAGTGTACCCCACCAAGCTCCTCTGTCCATGGAATTGTCCAGGCAAGAATACTAGAGTGGGCTTTAAATTGATAACATGATAAATACTTCCATACAGAACTCAAGTTGCACTTTTATTTTTTTAATTAAAAAAATTTTTTACTTTAAAAAATTTTAGGATTCTGGCCACTCAGCATGGCTTGCACAATCTCAGTTCCCCAACCAAGGATTAAACCTGGGCCCCAGCAGTGGAAGTGCCAAATCCTAACCACCAGGGAACTCCCAAGCTACACACTCCCCCTGTCCCCACTCCAACCAAGTTGCACTTTAAAAATTATTTCCTGAGGACCCATTTGTATAATTATTATTAGGACAAAGTGTAGAAACACTTTAGAGGCATCAAATCACCCATCAGGAATTTACATTTTCACTGGCAGTATTTTCTCTACTCCCTTGCCAACATGAGGTTTTGAGAAGCTTTCAAAAATACCAACCACTTCTCAAAAGCCCTTTTCAACTTATTCAAGTTATTTCCCAGAAAAGAACTATTAGGGGTTTGTGCTGATTTCCTCTTCTAAACCCTGTTAAACCTCATTTCAGAGACAAATGGTTTATGTAAGATTCAGAGAAATATGGACCAAATGCTCTGGGAAAGAACAGTAGTTCTATCTGGTGGTGCCTTTCCCTGGAAACTGAGCTATTAGGCAAGAAGAAAAAAAAAGCGGGGGTGGGAAATAAAAGAAGAAGAAAATCCAACAGGTCTGAGGGCAGCTTCTTGGTGGCAGCAAGAGTACAGGCTTTTTAGTTAGACAGACGTGAATGCTAGTTCCTGCTCAGTCACTAACTGTGTGATACTGGACATCTTTTTTATTTTCTACACTCAGTTTTCTTATCTGCAAAATAAGGAGAATAATACCTACCATATCATATGATTGCTGGGACTGGCACATTCAAGAAACTCTAATGTGGACTTCTCTGGTGTTCCAGTGGTTAAGAATTTGCCTTCCAATGCGGCAGATGTGAGTTTGATCCCTAATTGGGGAACCAAGATCCCACATGCTGCAGGGCAAATAAGCCTGTGAGATGCAACCACTGAGCCCATGTGCCACTGGAGAGCCCACGTGCTCTGGAGCCTGCACACTGCAACGAAGATCCCACAAGCTACAACTAAGACCCGACCCAGATAAAACATAAAACAAAGTAAAGAGAAACAAAGAAAGAAACTCTAACATATACCTCTGCAACTCAAGAGAAAAAAGACAAGAAAGAGGACACTAACCTTCTCTGCAAAGGTGAAAATCTTTCTCTGATCAACACCTCCAAACTGGGCATCCACTTTCAAGTATTCTTCATCCAAGGCCTGTGGAAAGAAATACACGAGCATAAACTCCTACTGTATTTCTTCGACATGGGTCTAAGAAATCAGAAACTTTTGAAAACCATTAGAATTTTCAAAAAGTAAACCAGGAAGCAAATAAGCAACACTCAGTCTTCCTGCTGGCTTCAAGAGCTGGACACACATTTGCTGAGTGCCTGCTGTGAACTCCACTCCATGTGGATACTATAGGGTTAAAAAATTAGAAGAGTCTCTGCTCTCAGGAAGCTCATGATCCTGTAGGGAAAGGAAGGAAAGGCAAAAGACAAAACTATACTCACATCAAAGGTACCCAATTAATGAGGCAGCCTGGGACAAGTGTCAAATAACTGGCATTAAGAAGCAAGTGCTGTGAGAGCTCAGAAAAAAGGGGCAAGACTGAATTAGTAAATAAACAGTTACTATCACTTATTATATGCCAGGCCTAGTGCCAACCCTGTGGATGTGAGTCAGACCCAGACCCATACTCTGCCTTCATGAAGTCAATTAACTAGCTGGGGAGAATGCTGGGAGCCACCACGGGAGATCCCACCCATGACAAAGGTCATGTGGAAAAGACCTGACAGGCAAAGGCGGATCAGGATTCAAGGGATTCCCTGGACCTGCTAGAGCATCTACCCTGAAACCAAAATCTGTCTGTCTACTGTTTACTAAGTAATTATGCCTTTCAACCACTCTTCTGATATTAGCAGGGGGCTATCCCCGACCACCTTTCTCTGGAGAAAATCAACTTATGGCTCTAAGTTGATAAGTCTCCTGGACATGAAAGGAATATTTCTATTCTAACCCCTCTGTTGGCATTCTAGCTTGCTTGACAGGTTTTTCCTTACTCTTACAACTAACGCACATGATTGTTCACAACTTCCCAACCATGAAAGGCACGGGAAGCCTAAGCATTCTAAAAGTCCTAATGGGCATAGAGCCCTTTGAGGGGTGAAAAATTATTAGAATAGTACTGGCAAAGGGCTTCATTACTGGGCCAATGCTTGCTGCCAAGTTCCCATATCTCTTATCCATTGTGCACCTGGGAGTGCATTAGTTAATGTAGTTGGAATGTAAGAGAAACAAGTAGTAGCCTTGGTATTAACCACATCAGACCTTTGAGCTAATAAGTTCTTTCTTTGTTGTGACCCATTGCACCTTTGCTCCGTGAGAATGTAACTCTGTTTAGTACTTTCTGAGGCTGACACAGATTAGAAATATAAAGAAAAAACACTTCAAGGGAAAACAAGTTTTCTGGTTGATCAACCTTTATCAAAAAAGGGTCATAAAATGTCAACAGGCCTCCAGGCCAGAAGATAATGTACATAGCATAAGACCCTTGTTTATGGAAAGGCATACAGAAAAAAATCCTGGTTTCAATAAGGGCAAAACTGCTGGAGTGTTTGGGCTGACTCTGCATGACCTTGCATCTTTCATTTCCATCTACGTACAAATTAGGGTATAAAAGCTCCTTTTGAAAATAAAGTTACGGGCCTCGCTCACCAAAGCTTGGCCTCCTCGTGTCATTCATTCGCTGACACCATCCATCCTGAGGGTGCCCTTGGATCCTGCTAGGGCTGGACCCCGGCAGGAGAAAGACACATAAACAGGTCATTTCAATACAACATGACAAGGGCTAACTTACATGTTCATTTAAGGAACATGCTAACACAAAGAAATGATTATCTCTATCTGTTCAGCCTGGTGGTGGTGAAGGCTTCCTAGAATCAGACTGTGGGCTGAGATTGGTTCTGATGAACATATAGATGTTTTTCACCAAGGAGAGGAAACAGAATGTGAGAAGGCACAGGGGTGTGAAATATTTAAGGAAACTATGACTGAGTCAGTCTGAAAAAGCATAAACTCCAAGGGATGTGGGAAGTGGTGAGTGATGAGGTTAGAAAAGTTGGTCAGGACACTGAATGTCATGTGAGGCTACCAAGCATCATACTGGCCACTGAATGATTTTTAAGGAGGGAAGAACCACAATTCACGTACTGCAGAAAATCACACCAGTGAGACGGCAGAGTGCAGAGTTGTGGCCTGAGGGCTGGAGACAAAGACAAAAGCTAGAAAGCTGCTGTGAGTGTCCAGGTAAGAAATAACAATGAACGAAGTTGGTGAGGGGGCTTCCCTTGTGGCTCAGCTGGTAAAGAATCCGCCTGCAACGCAGGAGACCTGGGTTCGATCCCTGGGTTGGGAAGATCCCCTGGAGAAGGGAAAGGCTATCTACTTCAGTATTATGGCCTGGAGAATTCCACGGACTGTATAGTCCACAGAGCTTAATTCCACGGACTGTATAGTCCACAGAGTTGCAAAGAGTCAGACACGACGGAGCGACTTTCAAGTTGGTGGTGATATAGAGCAACAATGAATTCAAGAGATTTTTAAGAAGTAGGATTAATAAAATTTAGTTTCTGATTGGATGTGGGGGGAAGAGGAAGGAGAGGAAGAGAAAGGTAAGCAAACAGGACGCAGAACAGCACTGTCTAATAGAACTTTTGGTGAGGGTGAATCTGTTCCACACTTGTGCTGTCCAACAGGTTAGCCTCTTGTGGCTTGTGAGCAACCTAAAATATAGCCAGTAGGACTGGAAAACTAAAATTTTAATTACTTCAGTAGCCACGTATGACTATGACAAGAGGCTACCATAATGGACAGTACAGATCTAGAGTTCCTGACCAAGAGAAGACTTTTCTTTTCTTTCAAGTTTAAAAAAAAAATTATTTACTTTTAAAATTTTAATGTATTTCATTAAAGTTTAGTTGATTTACAATATAGTTTCTGACATATAGCAAAGTGATTCAGTTTTATGCATATATACATATATTCTTTCTCAGATTCTTTTCTATTATAGGTTATTACTAGATATTGAATATAGTTCCCTGGGCTATAGAGAACCTTGTTTATTTTATATACAGTAGTTTGTATGACTTGATATCAAACATTAGAGAAATATGCAAGGGAAGAGAAAAGTATCAACATTTTCACCCCATCTTCCTGAGCTAATAACCAGTATCAATAGCTGGTTTGAATTTTTCCATGCTTTCTCCATGCTCATACAAAAATGCACACACGTGAAATATGATGTGTTTGTTTTGCTTAATGGGAAACAGGATCATGCCTAAATTTATTTTCACTCATCACTC
Organism: Bos grunniens; assembly: GCF_055505025.1. Taxonomy (NCBI): domain Eukaryota; kingdom Metazoa; phylum Chordata; class Mammalia; order Artiodactyla; family Bovidae; genus Bos; species Bos grunniens. The sequence continues at coordinate 15,932,112 of NC_141166.1, forward strand.
TGAAATTAATGTTCTTCAATTAAGGGATCATGGTTACTGTAAGAAGTTATGTGAGATGAGAAGCGTTTTAAAGGACAGAGAGGTAGGGGAAGAAGTCAAAGAGTGGCCCAGAAGTCTGGGGGAGGGGCTATCGGGGGAAGGAAGGCCTCCAGCAAGCTAAAGGAACAGCTAGGACATTGGTCTAACTGGGGCTGAAAGAGAGGTTTGTCACTAGTAGTTACAATCAGAGCAGAAAAGGTCATAGGTGACTCCACCCCTCCCACATACCTGCAGCCCGGGGTACAGCAGGCCACTCAGCAGAGGGTGTTCCACCTGCTTTACCACCTCAGCTCCAGCTTTTTTGGCATCGTGCTGTGTGACCACAGAAGACAGGCGGTAGACATCCAGCGTGTACTCTCTGAGAGGAGACAAGAGGAGACAACGCTAAGATGGGGCCTAGGTCTCAATGCAACCCTAAAAGTGTGTTGTTAATTCACTCTCCTGATCTTAAGACATTCAGAAATAATCAGTTCAGTTCAGTCGCTCAGTTGTGTCTGACTCTTTGCGACCCCGTGGACTGCAGCACGCCAGGCTTCCCTGTCCTTCAACAACTCCTGGAGCTTGCTCAAACTCAAGTCCATCGAGTCGGTGATGCCATCCGACCATCTCTGCCTGCTAGTTTCTAAATGTAAACAGTCCATCCTCTCCTGAAAATACGACTTAATTTTTATATTTTTCCTTTTTAAAAATGGATTTAAATTAATCTTTAATCTTTCTCTTTGCTTAACTCCTAAAAAAGGGCTTCTCTGCCATTCCCCTCTACTCTCTTCTTCTGGATGCTTATTAAATAAACACCAGAATTTCTCAGTCTATCGTCATGTCTTTTTTTTTTTAACTTAAATACATGTAAGGAATAATGAACAATATTATGACTACACTGCCCATCACTCAGTTTAAGAAAAGGGACCTAGGGAATTCCTTGGTGGTCCAGTGGTTAAGACCCCACACTTCCACTGCAGAGGGTTTGGGTTCGGTCCCTGGTTGAAGAACTTAGATCCCGCATGTATAGTCAAAAAAAAAAAAAAGATTTAATTACTTCTAAGGCTCCTGTGCACTCCTCCACAATCCTACTTCTTCCTTCTCCAGAGTAACCATTAGCCTGAACTTTTGTATTTCTGTCCTGTTTTATAGTATGTTTGTATCTCTAAACAATGTGCTATAAATATTCTTATACATGTATCCTGGTACATATGTGCAGTTCCTCTATATATGCTTAGGAGTAGAATTTCTGTGTGATAAGTGATTTGCATCTTGAACTTCAGTTCAAGATAATGTCAAACTATTTTCCAAAGTGGCTTTTAATCAATTTTATTACTTAATATTCTCATTATTTAAAGTTTTGCCATTAAAATATTATTCATTTATATTAAAAAATTACTTATTTCTGGTTGCACTGGGTCTTCGTTGCTGCTTGTGGGCTTTCTCTAGTGGAGCGTGGGCTGCTCACTGCAGTGGTTTTTCTTGTTGCAGCTTGAGGGCTCTAGGGTGCTTGGGTTTCAGTACTCGTGGCTCAAGGGCCCTAGAGTGTGCAGGCTCAGTAGTTACGGTGCATAGGCTTAGATGCCCCGAGGCATGTGGAATCTTCCTGGACGAGGGATCAAGCTCATGTCCCTTGCATTGGCAGCTAGACACGTAACCACTGGAGTACAAGGGAAGCCCAATTTTTGACAACTGGTTTTGCCGTTTTTGACATATAATACTCCTTTGCCACTTAAATTGTTATAAATATCTTCTCCTAGTGGGTGGCTTGTCTTTTTATCTTACTTTTGATGTAGTGAAGGCTTCGATTGTAGTAAAGGTGAATCCATTAATCTTTTCCTGTGATTTGTGTTTTTGGTATGTCTTGTTTAATTCTCCCTAAACCACAATCATAGGACAGTCTTATTATATGTTGTCTTTTAAAAGTTTTATAGTTTGGCCTTAACAGTTAAATCCTTAATCCACTTGGAATGAAGGGATCGTTTTTCCCCCCAATATGGAGAGCTAAATATCTCTGCATCATTTTTTTCTTAAAAAGTTTATTCTTGCTCTGCTGACCTGCACTGCCAGCTCTGTCACATATCAAGTTTCGATATTTGTGAGGACCTATTTCTCAACTCTGCTTCAGTTGTTTATGTTTATTCTGTTCCAGTTGTTTATCCTATCTCCATGCTATATAAATGACAAAGGACCTGGCATCTAGAAAACACAAGGAACTTTATTTAAAAAAGTGAAAAAAAAAATGGGCCAAGACACTTGCATAGACACTTGATTGATAGAAAAGGAAATACAAATGGCAAACAAAAACTTGAAAATAATTTTTTTCAATAAATATTTTCAGGTATTTTGCCTTTACACTTGAATGGTGGTTTGTGTAGGTACAGATTTTTAGGTTGGAAATTCCTTTCCCTCAGAATTTTAATGGCTCTGTTTCATCCCCTTTTAGTTTTCAGGGTCCCTTTGGAGAAGTGCAGAACCATTATGATTGCTATTATTTTGTATGTGACTTTTGTCCCTTTGCATATACTTTTTTGTTCCCAGTGCTTTAAAATTTCAAAATAATGCACTTCAGTGTAGGTTTATTTTCATTCACTGTATTAGGCACTCAATGAGCCCTTTCAGTCTGGAAATTCATGTCCTTTAATTGTCCTTACATTGTTTCATTGATGACTTCCTTCCCTCTGAGTCTGTTTTTCGTTTTTCTGGAACACTTACTAACTCAAATATTGTGCCTCTTGGCCTAATACTCTAGTTTTACCTTTTCCTTTTTTCCCACTGTGGTCTGTGAGGCCATGAAAACTACAGTTCAAGTACATACAATTCAAGGAGTTTCCTCAAGGTACGTGTAGTCTTCAGTGTTCCTCTTACCATCTTTTATAGATTTTAAGACATATTTATTTAAACATTTAGCATCTCTGAAACCTAGATGACTATTAAAAATTCAGGCACATTAGATTAATCAGCAGCATTTAAAAAAACATCTTAGATTAACTGAAATACAAACCTCTTTGTGCTCCCACCTTCACTTGGTTCCCAGCCACTGAGTATTCTTGACCAATTTGTCAATCGATTTATTTGAACACTTGTGTTCATTGCTCAGCCGTGTCTGACTCTTTGCGACCCCATGGACTGACTGAATACCGGAGTTGGGGCTTCCCAGGTGGCGCTAGTGGTAAAGAACTTGCCTGCTAAAGCAGGAGACCTGGGTTTGATCCCTGGGTTGGGAAGATCCCCTGGAGAAGGAAATGGCAACCCGCTCCAGTACTCTTGCCTGGAGAATCCCATGGATGGAGGAGCCAGGCAGGCTACAGTCCATGGGGCTGCAAACAGTCGAACATGACTGAAGTGACTTTGCACACACACATGCATGCATGCATGCACGCCTATTGTTACCAGATTAAATTGTGATTTAAAAAAAAAGAATACTGGGTAGCCATTCCCTTTTCCAGGGGATCTTCCCAACCCAGGGACTGAATCCGGGTCTCCTGCCTTGCAGGCAGATTCTTTACTGTCTGAGCCACTAGGGAAGCCCATATTTGAGCATTTAGAAGGCTTAAAAAATATATTATCCAGCATTTAAAAAAACACTTTTCAGCAGGAAGGTTGATCAGAGTACCTAGTCTGTCAGATTGCTGGAAACAAAAGTTCTTATCCATAACTTAATCATGCTTAAAGCTTTTTTGTCCATTTCTGAGCTGCATTCTAGGTGAATTTTCTAGTACAGGCAGACCTCATTTTACTGCACTTCACTTTATTGTGCCTCAGATACTGTTTGTTAAAAATTGAAGGGTTTCTTCTGTGGCAACTTTTCGGCACATGAAGCAAGTCTACTGGTGCCATTTTTCCAACAGTGTTTGTTCCTTTCATGTCTGTGTCACATTTTGGTTAACTCTTGCAATATTTCAAATTTCTTCACTATTGTCATACGTGATCTTTCATGTTACAAGCATACCTTGGGAATACTGTGGGTTCAGTTCCAGATGACCACAAGGAAATGAATATTGCAATAAAGTAAGTCATATAAAGTTTTGGTTCCCTAGTGCATATTCAAGTTATATTTATACTATGCTGCATTCTATTAAGTGTGCAATAGCATTATGCCTAAAAACTGTACATACCTGAAAACTAAAATGTACATGCCTTAGTAAATACATGCTAAAAAATGCTAACCATCATCTGAGCCTTCATCAAACTATAATTTTTTTGCGATAGTAACATCAATAGGGGTTTTGTTAACTTCAGACTTCATGAGGTTTAAGAGAAAAGAAGCCATAACATTAAAGTGCAAGGTGAAGAAGCAGGTGCTGATACAGAAGCTGCAGCAAGTCATCTAGAAGATCTAGATAAGAAAATTAGCGAAGGTGGCTCCATCAAACAACAGGTTTTCAGTGCAGACGAAACACCTTATATTGGAAGGAGATGCCATCTAGGACTTCCATAGCTAGAGAAAAGTCAGTGCCAGATTGCAAAGCCTCAAGGACAGGGTGACTGTCTTGTTAGGGGGAATACAGTTAACAACTTTACGTTGAAGCTAATGCTCATTCATCATTTCAAAAATCCAAGGCCCTTAAGAATTATGTTAAATCTATTTTGCCTGTCCTCTATAAATGGAACAACAAAACCTGGATGAAAGCACATCTGTTTACAGCATGGTTTACTGAATATTTTAAGCCCACACCATCCTTATGGCAGAAAGTGAAGAGGAACTAAAGAGCTTCTTGATGAAGGTGAAAGAGGAGAGTGAAAAAGCTGGCTTAAAACTCAACATTCAAAAAACCAAGATCATGGCATCCAGTCCCACCATTTCATGGCAAATGGGGAAACAATGACGGACTTTATTCTTTTGGGCTCCAAAAACACTGCAGATGGTGACTGCAGCCACGAAATTAAAAGACGCTTGTTCCTTGGAAGAAAAGCTATGGCAAACCTAGGCAGCATATTAAAAAGCACAGACATTATTTTGTAGACAAAGGTCTGCGTGGTCAAAGCCATGGTTTTTCCAATAGTCACATATGGATGTGAGAGCTGGACCATAAAGAAGGCTGAGCTCTGAAGAATTGAGCCTTGTGAACCGTGGTGTTGGAGAAGACTCTTGAGAGTCCCTTGGACTGCAAGGAGATCAAACCAGTCAAGCCTAAAGGAAATCAGTCCTGAATACTCACTGGAAGGACTGATGCTGAAGCTGAAGCTCCATTCTTTGGCCACCTGATGTGAAGAACTGACTCACTGGAAAAGACCCTGACACTAGGAGAGACTGAGGCAGGAGGAGAAGGGGACGACAGAAGACGAGATGCTTGGATGGTAGGATGGTGTCACCGATTCAATGGACATGAGTTTGAGCGAGCTCTGGGAGATGGTGAAGGACAGGGAAGCCTGGCATGCTGCAGTCTGTGGGATCACAAAGAGTGGGATACAACTGAGCAACTGAACAACAAAAACTCAGAAAAAGATTCTTTTCAAAACATTACTGCTCATTGACAATGCATCTGGTCATCCAAGAGCTCTGATTGAGGTGTACAATGAGATTGGCATTATTTTCATGCCTGCTAACACAATATCCATTCTGCAGCCTGTGGCTCAAACAGTAATTTCAACATTAAAGTCTCATACTTTTAGAAATGCAACAAAACTTGTCATTCATGGGAAGTGGGCAAAATATCAACATTACAAGGATTTGGAAGAAATTGCTTCCAATTTTCACAGGTGGAAGTGAAGGGTTCAAAACTTCAGTGAAGGAAGTAACTGTAGATATAATGGAAAGAGCAAGAGAACTAGAATTAGCAGTGGAACCCAAACTGCTGCAATCTCATGATAAAACTTAAATGGATGAGAAGTTGCTTCTTATGGATGAGCAGAGAAAGTGGATTCTTGAGATAGAAACTACTCCTGGTGGAGATGCAATGGAGACTGTTGAAAAGACAACCGAAGATTTAGAATATTGTATCAACTTAGTTGATGAAGCAGTGGCAGGGTTTGAGAGGACTAATTGCGACTTTGAAAGAAGTTCTGCTGTGGGTAAAATGCTATCACAAGGCATCACAAATTACAGAGAAATTGTTTGTGAAAGACTTAATTGATGTGACAAACTCCATTGTTGTCTTAAGAAACTGCCATAGTCATCACAACCTTTGGCGACCACCACCCTGATCGGTTGCCATTCATCAACACTGAGGACAGACCCTCCACCAGCTAAAAAATTATGACTCACCAAGGGCTCAGATGATGGTTAGCATTTTTTAACAACACAGTATTTCTGAATTAAGGCACACACACTGCTTTTTTAGACATAATGCTATTGCACACTTAACAGACTATAGTACTGCATAAACATAACTTTTATTTATTATTTTTGTCCACACGTAGTTGCAGCATGCAGAACTTCCCTGACCAGGGATTGAACCCATTCCCCCTGTAGTGGAAGCAGGGAGTATTAACCACTGGACCACCAGGGAAGTCCAACACATATTTTCATATATTTTTATATGCACTAGGAAATTAAAATATTCATGTGACTCACTTTATTGTGACATTCCCTTTACTGAGGTGGTCTAGAACCAAACCTGCAATATCTCTGAGGTATACGCTTTATTTAAAACTCTACATGTCCAACAGTGGGGAATATAAAGAAAATTACGTTAGATGAAATAAAAATCAACTTGTAAGCAAGAGATCTGAGTTCACATCATGGCCTTTACACTTACTAGCTGCATGAACTTGGGAAAGTTAAATCTGAATCCCTTTCCGTATCTGTGAAATAGGATAGAACAATGCTTACCTTTTAAAAAGTTGGTCTAAGGGTTTAAATGTAAAAGTGACCATTATAGAGATACATGGCTTATTTGAAAGATTAAAAAAATAATGTGGAGACTATGAGGCAGTGGGCAGGGAGGATTACTTAGGAAACTGGAAGCTAAAAAATTAGGGCACAGGGACTTTCCTGGCGGTCCAGTGGCTGAGACTCCGTAATCCCAATGGAGGGACCTGGGTTCGATTTCTGATCGGGGAACTAAATCCGGCATGCCACAACTAAAGATCCTGCATGCTGCAACTAAGACCTGGCAGAGCCTAATAAATAATTTTTTAAAAATTAGAGCAAAAAATTATATGAATGCTGATGTTACAAATGTGATTTTTTTTCACATTTCTTTTATTACTATTTGCTGAGTCTGGAAGGAGAAAGGGAGGCTGCCACTTTCCCATATGCTGTGAGGTCTACAAGGCCAAAGACTTTGTTGTGGTGACTTTTATATTCCCAGCAAATAGTATGGTACCTAGGCATTTACTAGTCAGTAGATTTTTGATAGATGAATTAAAAGGACAAAGTGTATACAATTTTTAATGGTTCTTAACAAGGAGAGCCCAGCACCTTCGAATCCAAATTTAGAGTGCCTTGACTCCCCAGGCGGTAACTAGAAGCACCAGACCCGCGAGGAGGGTGGAGCACTTACTTGCTGAGCTGGTAATCAGTGCCTTTGATGAACCTGAGCTTCTCTAAGGGCACCCCAATGCTCTCCAGCATTGCCTTGATCACATTCTCATAATAGCTGGTTCGAAGTTCTAGAAGCTCCCACGGAGCCTTCATGTTATCCAGGTATGCGTGCAGGTCCGCAAACAGAATCGTTACCTGGACAGAAAAGATAAAAGGGGTCACCAAAATGTGAATTTGTTCAAGTACCTCCAAACAAGCGAGTAAGTCTCTCTTTTGGCCGTTGCTCAAGGGCAACTGCCCGGTTTATAATATTAGTTCTTACCTCACATCCTGCTTTCAGGAAGTCTGCGATCTTAGACATGGGCACAAAGTAAGCCACATGTGGCTTGCCTGTAGTTGCTGTCCCCCAGTAAACTTTAAGTTCCCGCTCCTTCAGTATCTCCTTCAGCTTCTCTTCCCCGAGAACCTCCTGTAGTGGAAGCAGAAGAGCTGCTTTAATGGCAGTGTCCCACCTCACTCAACCCAATAACCTCAGATATGCAGATTATACCACCCTAACGGCAGAAGGCAAAGAGGAACTAAAGAACTTCTTGATAAAGGTGAAAGAAGAGTAAAAAAGTTGGCTTAAAACCCAATATTCAAAAAACGAAGATCATGGCATCCGGTCCCACTGCTGCTGCTGCTGCTAAGTCGCTTCAGTTGTCCAGTCCCACTACTTCAAGGCAAATAGATGGAGGAAAAAAATGGAAACAGTGACAGACTCTGTTTCCTTGGGCTCCAAAATCACTGCAGTGATCACTCCAAAGTGACTGCAGCCATGAAATTAAAAGATGCTCCTTGGAAGAAAAGTTATGACAAACCTAGACTGCGTATTAAAAAGCAGAGACATCACTTTGCTGACATAGTCAAGGCTATGGCTTTTCCAGCAGTCATATACAAACATGAGAGTCAGACCATAAAGAAGGCTGAGTGCCGAAGAACTGAGGCTTTCAAACTGTGGTGCTAAAGACTCTTCAGAGTCCCTTGTACAGCAATGAGATCCAGTCAATCCTAAAGGAAATCAATCCTGAGTATTCATTGGAAGGACTGATACTGAAACTCCAATCAATCCTTTGCCACCTGATTCGAAGAGCCAATTCCTGGAAAAGACCCTGATGCTAGGAAAGATTGAGGGCAGGAGGAGAAGGGGGCGACAGAGGAGGAGACAGTTGGATGGCATCACCGACTCAAAGGACATGACTTTGAGCAAATTCTGGGAGATAGTGAAGACAGGGAAGCCTGGCATGCTGCAGTCTATGGGGTCCCAAAGAGTCAGCCACAACTGAGTAACCAAACAACACCTGCTCATCCTTTACCCTGTGACAAGGAAAACAAAGGTACGTTTCACTGAGTCCAGACTCAGAGTTAGCAGGGAGGTCTAGCCAGGCTCTCAGCACTGAGTGAGAACCAAAGGAAGCTGGTGCTGGTGCTAGTACCACTCTGGTGTAATGACAGTGACTTTAGGGAAACGGAGACTGTCCCTAACCGTATCTTCCCCTCCAACTACCTTCAGCTCATGCTCCTTCCTTTCACAGCCAGTTTCTTGAAAGGTGTCTCTTCTGCTCTCCATTCCTTATCTCCCATTCCAGTCTGAATTCCACACAGCATCACACAACTGAAAATGCTCTTGGTAAGATCATAGATGGCCTCCAAGTTGCTAAATTGAATGAATACTTTTTAGTCCTCACTTCATGGAAATCTCTTTGGGTTTCCTCTATTTTACTCTTAGTTTTCCTCCTACTTCTCTGGCTTCTGTCTTTCAGATTTCTTTGCAGCTATTTGTCTTCCTAATTATTTAAATGTTAGCAATCCTTGGGGCCTATCTCTTTTTACTCTACATTCTCCGTAACTGATCCTCTTCAGTTGCTTCAATTACTACTTATGAGCTGTGCTGTGTGCTGTGCTTAGTCGCTCAGTGTCCGAGTCTTCGCGACCCCATGGACTGTAGCCCGCCAAAGCTCCTCTGTCCATGGGGATTCTCCAGGCAAGAATACTGGAATGGGTTGCCATGCCCTCCTCCAGGGGAATCTTCCCAACTCAGGGATTGAACCCAGGTCTCCCCAGTAACTACCAAATCTTCTGCTCACACCTATATAGAACATGTACTTGTTATCAACCCAGTTAATTCAATCACATGTTCAAAATTAAACTCACGCTTTCACCTTTCTCCTTCACTCCCCAGGCATCTTTTTGACTTACAGTTTCACCCCTAGTGCAGTAAATGGTACTGAGTTGCAAAAGTTACTCTCAAACAGCTCTTAAGTCCTCCTACTTCTTTCCACCTTTACACAACCAACGAAGTCTTGGCCATCATTAGATCACACCAAGGTAACTGTAATAGCTTACCAGGTCCCCCAAATCTATTCGTTTTCTTCAATCCACACCGCAAAAGGAAGCCAGAGAGGTCTTCAGAACAAAATTCGATTAACTCATTTGCCTATTTAAATGGTTTATTTAATAATTTCCTTTGCCCTAAGACAATATTAGAAAAATCCTAATAGGCTACTGAAAGTGAAAGTTTGCTCAGTCGTGTCCGACTCTTTGAGACCCCATGGACTATACAGTCCATGGAATTCTCCAGGCCGGAATACTGGAGTGGTTAGCCTTTCCCTTCTCCAGGGGATATTCCCAACCCAGGGACTGAACCCAGGTCTCCTGCATTGCAGGCAGATTCTTCACCGCTGAGCCACCAGGGAAGCCCAACAGGCTAGTATGCTGTGACAAGAGATTTTAGTGTTTCTTCAGGTGATGGTTTGGGGAAACTATTGGAAGTCATGAAAGACAAAAATTGTTTTGCTGGTTTAATATCTATTAGCAGGACTTGTTAAAATCGTATGTTCCAAGCCAGTTGCGAGGCTGATCCTGCATCCTTCAAGCCCCTGACTATGCAGACACTTGGAGTTTTTACTACTCAAAAAAGGTCGTATCACTTAATCTTTAAAACCTGAGTAAATCAATGCTACTAGCTTTGTGTGTTGTTTCTCCCTAACCTCTCCTTATGGAGAGAGGCTAGGAAACAAAGAATCTGGCTAAGGCGAAGCATGCAAGAATCTCTGGTTAAGATGAAGTTATGAGAATGGGACTTCTCTGGTTCAGTGGTTAAGACCCCATGCTTCCACTGCAAGGGACGTGGGTTCAATATCTGGTTGGAAAAAAATCCCACATGCTGTGTGGTGTGGACAAAAAAAAAAAGATCAAGTTATGAGTGAAAATAACTCAAAGGTCCATAAACTGACAAACGGAGAAATAAAATGTAGTATATTCATATAAAAGTAGTATTAGTTGCTCAATTGTGTCCAACTCTTTGTGACCCCATGGACTGTAGCTTGCCAGGCACCTCTGTCCATGGAATTCTCCAGGCAAGAATACTGGAGTGGGTTGCCATACCCTTCTCCAGGGGATCTTTCCGATCCAGGAATCCAATATATAATGGGATATTATTCAGCTGTAATAAGGAACAGAGTTCTGGTAAGTGTAACAACATGGATGAAACATGGAAACATTAAGCTTAGTGAAAGAAGCTAGACATAAAAGTCCACATACTGTGATTCCATTTATATGAAATGCCTAGAATAGGCAAATTAGAGACAGAAAGCAGATCAGTGGTTCCATAGGACTGGGGAGAGGCGAAGACTGAACAGTGATTAGTAATAAGTACAGGCTATTTTTGATGAAGAAAATGCTCTGGAATTAAATAATGATGGTAATTGAACACCATATGACTACATCAAAACTCACTGACCCACACACTTTAAAAGGGTGGATTTTATGGTATGTGAATTGTATCTTATAAAAAGAGAAAAACTGCCTTCAGAATAAACCCCACTGTCAAACATCGCCAACACCACCCTCATGACCTGGTCTTTGCCTGCTCCTCCTAAACAAACTAGAAAAATGTACCATATTGTCAGATTGTGATCAGTTCTATGGAGAAATAACAAAAAAAGGTAGAGTACATATCTATACAATAAAGTTGGAGAAGGCAATGGCAACCCACTTCAGTACTCTTGCCTGGAAAATCCCATGGACGGAGGGGCCTGGTAGGCTGCAGTCCATGAGGTCACTAGGAGTCGGACACGACTGAGCAACTTCACTTTCACTTTTCACTTTCATGCACTGGAGAAGGAAATGGCAACCCACTCCAGTGTTCTTGCCTGGAGAATCCCAGGGACAGAGAGCCTGGTGGGCTGCCGTCTATGGGGTCGCACAGAGTCGGATACGACTGAAGCGACTTAGCAGCAGCAGCAGCAAGGGATGAGGCAGTTTTGGTGGCAGGGGTTTGTTATTTAAATAAAGGCCACAGATGATGTGACAACAGAGGCCTGAGAGAGTCAAGAGAATGAGCAATGTAAATATTTTCTAAGTGCTTGATCTGCACTTTGCTTCCTTTACTCCAACTTAGCCTTCTCTCAGAACCACAGAGTTCTTTCTCCCCTCTGGCTCTTGACCTGGGTTCCCTCTATTCTACCTGATGCGTTTTTAACCCCCATTATCCTGGTTAACTTTTACTACTGCAGTTTCTGGAACCAGCAAAACATAGGTAAAGTGAAGAGGTGATCCGTATCCCTCAGGGCAGTTTAGAGGTTATTTCTCAGCCTTCCCTGAACACTCTCCGCAGCCTTCCTCCTAACTTCCTTTTAATAAAGATCTCCGCGTAAAGCACCTTTCAGCACTAGTTTCGACTTAATTAAATGTCTGGATCCTGGGTCCTTGCAAACGTCTGATTTCCTCCAGACATGCTCTGGGAGGGTAGGGTCCTGACGTACCCCCCAGCACCTTAGCACCGCGCCTGGCACATAATAGGGTGGGTGGCGTGGATTCAAAGCCTGGCTCAACACAAGTAATGGCACTCAGGAAGTGTGACTACTGTGATTTCTGTAGTGATGGATTGACTGACCGACCGGCAGCAGGGACTGCAATCTCTCTCCGAGCTGCCTCGGCGCGGAATCCCGGGTCCCCACCTCTTACTTAGGACCCCGTAAGAGGTGCTAAGGATCACTTGGACCTCCGGCCCCCAGTCCCCCAACCGCGCACTTTCAACCCCGAAGCCCGACCTGCAGGTTCCGGGTGATAAGGCTTAGCTTCTCTTCAGGGCTCAGAGAGTCCCCCATGGCTCTGTCGCTGCAGTCTCCAGCGGTTAGCCCGGCACCCAGGCCCCTTTCTCGGTCGCAGCCGCCGCCGCTGCCGCGTGCCGGAAACTGTCACGCGGGTCCAGGTTAGGTTGCATCAGCTCAACTCGTCGCTCGGCTTGATCCGCCTGCACCCTTCTCCTCCTACCAGCAGCCAGGAACAGCCAAGTGTCGAGCGGGTCGATGAAACGAAAAGGGATGGAGCCCGTAGGTGGGGGTAGGCGGTGTGGAGGGCGGGGTTTCGGCGCCTGCGCCGGGCGCAACCCTCTGAGAGGCGGGGCGGTTTCCTGCCAATCATTGCCTGTTTGCCCTCCCCCTGGCGCTGGCCCGGCACCCTCGGGGTGGGGGAGGTCGGGGAGGGGGCGATAAGATGGCGCAGGGGGCGGAGTGATGCGCAGTCGTTCGCCTAGGCTTTGGCCCGGCTTCCGGAGGTGAACAGCTGAGGGAGGAGCGGTGGTCGGCGAGCCTCGGCTGGGAGGGGGAGGGGGGCGCCTGTTGCTTCTCCAGAGGGCCGCGCATGCCGTCCGCCCCGTTGAGGGGTTGAGGCCTTCACCCTGCTGGGAGAAGGGCTCGTTTTCGTTTCTGAGGTGATGGCGGCGGGAGGGGGGAGTGTCTGTGCCCCCCCCCCCCATTCACGTCGGCGGACGGTAGATGCCCCTCACCCTGCCCAGGCAAAGGGTGCCGTCTGGTTACCCGAGAGGGGCGAACGACGTCCGTTTTCTGTGCCCGGTGGGGGTGGGGAGGTGGCGGTGGGGGTTGCCTCTGTCCCCTGCCCCGAGGCGGGGAGGGTGTTGCTAGGCAAAAAATTGCTGTCTTTCCGGCCGCGCCTTGCGGGCGGGTAGGCAGCGGAGAGAGGGTGGCCCGCCCCAGGGGAGAGTGGAGGTGTGGGACGGGCAGCCATCCGCAGGGTGAGGGTGTACCGCGCCGCTCTGCTGAGGGGCTGCTTTGGCTCCTGCTGGGGGAATGGGAAGCAAGCCCCGAGCTGCTCCCGCCTTCCGCGGAGAGGCGGGAATTCTTGGTCTTTGGGGGAGGAGGGGAGTGCGAAGGCCCTGCCCGCAGGGCAGTGCAGTACGGCGCCAATAGAGCTTCTTAGGAAGAGCTGGGGGCGGCCAAGCCGTATCCTGCGTTGGGCGAACTGCGATCAAGCACTCGAGGATCGGAGGTGCCACCAGTTCCTTCCAGGGCAGGAGAGCGGGCACTTGGCACCGCCTGGTGGGCCCGGGAGAGGAAGTAATTGAATTGCCCATCTGCTGCCCCAACCTAATTTCCAGTTTGATGGGTTTGTTAGAGGCTTCAAGCTTTAGCAATCCTGTCTAAATCATTTAAAAAACATTTTCTTTTTAAAAAGAAACCTGTTGCTTCGGCTGAGTAGTATTTGGTTTCTGTGGGAGGAAAGTCCTGGCACCCTTATCTAAGTGAGCCGTTACCTAAAGCAGAGATTTGCAGCCCGAGTTGTTTTTCTTTCCTGCAGTGTCTGCAGAATTCTTACAGATAATTGCAGTTCAGTTTAATTTCGCTTAAACTTTATGCCCGTTTCATGGAGTGATAAAGGCTACCGAGTGTCTTTAATGCTGTATGTCTCACACGTATTGCACATAGGAAAGGTTGGAAATCAAAGCTCAAAGATCAATGGGTCTTTTGGAAATAATCCTTGCCCTTGGCCAAACCTGTCAGATCCAGCTTGGTAATGGTCTTGGTTTTAGAGCCTTGAAAGGGGTATGAGGTTGTGTTTGGTGTTGCAGTTTTAGTGGCCTGAATAATATAAGGCTTTGTGTTTTAAGGCAATAGGTTTTCTTAGGTACGATAAAAATAGAAAGGGAGCTAGTTTCTGAGGTTGCAACCAGGTTAGAGAACAGAGCGAGGGGGTGGTAAACTGAAGTGTGAAGAAGGGGGTGGACAGATGAGAGAGACATGGAAGGACAGAATAGGGTCACAGAGAATTAAGAGAGAAACGGGAGATGGGAAATATATTTTTCCTTTAAAAATACGATTTTCATATTTTATTAAAAATTTTTTTTTTTGGTGGTGGCATGTGGGATCTTAGTTTCCTAACCAGGGTTTGAACCCCGAGCCCCCTGCTTTGGGAGCATGGAGTCTTAACCACTGGATTGCTAAGGAAGTCCCAGGATCTTCGTATTTAAGATTACTACAAAGCAAGTGCCAGGAAAGGCAGGTGATGGTAGAATGGCAGACAGGCAAATACTAAGGCCGTCTTTGTGGAACTTCACTTTATTATCTTTTACATTGTGCCTGTAGTATGCTAAGTGCTTTTGTATTCATAATCTCATTTATAATTCTTACAACAACCTTATGAGGTAGGTACTATGATGGTCCCTATTTTACTTGAGAGGACATTTGAAACTTCAAAATGTAATCATTGTTTCCCCACTGGCTTCTTAATTTTAAAATGGTTTTATTAGTAAATATTTCAAGCATATAAAAGTTACAGTTACACCATATAACATAATAATGAGTACTATTAAACCCCCACTCAGCTTTATTGTTTTAGGTCTTTTCCTGTTAGTGGTTTTTAAAGAAATAAAACATTACAAAAAGAATTGAAGCTACTCACGCCCCCTTACCATTCCTCTTCCCTCCTCACCACCAGAAGTAATCACTATCTTGAAATGGCATGTTTTTATAATTTTATAATATATCCATGTTTGTATCCATACACAGTTTACGTTATTGTTTCTTTAGCAAATTGCTAGAAAAAAAGATGGGAATCTGTAGATTAAAATACAAGATTTATCAGCTGACTTTAATGTATGGACCTTACTTGGATACTGTTTTTGTTTTTTTTTAAAATTTGACATTTTAAAAATAGCTGGAAATATGAACTGGATATTTTATGATAAGGAATTTTTGTTATTTACAGATGAAATGATGTGATGCCTGGGATTTGCTTCAAAATAATCTGGTAAAGGGGAAAGTGGATGGGGCAAGATTAGCAACGGGTTGATAGTTGTTGGGGCTGGGCGATGGGTATGTGGGTATTCATTATTATGTTGTTTTTGCATATGTTTTCAATTATTATAAAAAAATTTTAATGAGGTAATAAAATTGTGAAGAGAATGATTTGTGCAAGTTAAATATATGTTTATGATATTGTTTTGCATGCTAAGAGCATACAAATTTATTTATTTATTTATTTTTTTAAGAGCATACAAATTTAGAGCAAAGTTAGACCTATTGGAGCATTCTGTGAGGAAAGCTCAGAAGAGCTGGCTCTGTGCCTCTGGATGTCATGTGGCAAAGGAATTGAGGCTTTCGGTGGTTATGGAGACTGTTGGTCCTGTGTGTGCACAGTAAAGTTAGCAAGCAATGATTTTTTTTCCCATTGAGGTTTGACCACATTCACAGGTCATTCCTACATTCTTCCATTCCACTTGGGAAATCAAGCAGAGCCTGTGCGTAATACAGTGGCTTAAATCATTTTTGCCAAGGGACTACAAGCCCTCTGATGTCTGCATCCTTCATAGTATATTAGAGTTACTGAATGTAGAAGATTGCCATTTGCTGACTGACTCCGGGCAAGTCTATCACAAGGATGGTAGAAAAAGCAAGAAAAAACATTGCCTTTGAAGTTAGACTTGGGTTTGGATCCTTGTTCTAGCATATTAGTTCTGTATACTCTGTACCTTAAATGCCTCTGAACTTTAGTTTCCCAAGAGTGAAAATGTATCGAATTCTTCATTTGGTTAAGCAAGTGCTTGGACTAGACCCTTTGTTTTTTGGGTTTTTTGGCTGTATCGCACAATGTGTGGGATCCCATGCTCCCTCCAGTGGAAGCCCCCTGCAGTGGAAGCGCAGAATCCTTACCTGACTGGACTGCCTGGGAACTCCCAGAACTAGACTTTTGGAAGGAGTAGGACGGTGGTAGTGACTTCTCAGAAAATGGCTACTTAACCCCAGTGTCTGTCATACTTGTGCTTGATAAGCACAAACTTTATTAAGTAAAGGAAACATTTTTCAAAAGTAAACCTTTTTTCTATTGCTGCCTGAAGAAATAACTTTACTCTATAACCCAGTCACTGGGCAGAAAAATTACTTTTTTCTTCATAGAGACACCTGCTTCAGTGCCTAGAGTGTGTGTTCAGTCACTCAACTGTGTCCAGCTGTTTGTGGCCCCATGGTCTATAGCCCGCCAGGCTCCTTTCTTCATAAGATTTCCCAGTCAAGAATACTGGAGTGGGTTCCCATTTCCTACTCCAGGGGATTTTCCTGACTCAGGGATCCAACCAGCATCTCTCTCTTGCATCTCCTGCATAGGCAGGCAGATTCTTTACCCCTAGGGCCACCTGGGAAGCCTGGTGCCTAGAACTCTTCCACGATTGCTAAAAAATTGGTAAAATAAGATAAAAAGTCATAGCAATTCTTAAGTTTAACTATAACAGTTTAGTTTCTTTGATAAGACCTGTGTTACAGAGTTACATGAGTTAGAGTTGTAAAATGTGTCTCTCAGTGCGTAGTTTATAGTATGGGTGCTTAATAGTTTTTCCCTTTTTGTCCCATTTATCTAATTTCTAAGATGAGCAAGGCTTTTTTTTTTTTTTTTTTAATTTTCCCCTATTTTATTGAGATATAATTCCCATATAACAATGTATTAGTTTGGGGCTTCCCTGGTGGATCAGTCAGTAAAGAATCTGCCTGTAATGCAGGAGACCCAGGTTCGATCCCTGGTTTGGGAAGATCCCCTGGAGAAGGAAATGGAAACCCACTCCAGTATTCTTGCCTGGAGAATCCCATGGACAGAGGAGCCTGGTGGGCTACAATCCATGGAGTTGCAAAGAGTCGTTGCAAAGAGTTGGACACGACTGACTAACATTGTATTGGTTTAAGGTTTACAACATGACTTGACATACGCCTATAATGCAAGATGATTGCAACAATGAGTTTAGTTAACATACATTACTTCAGGTAGTTCTCTAGTGCTTTATTGCCCAAACCATTTTGTGTTTTCTCATATTGGTGCATAACTTGAGTGTTGTCTCTATTAGAAGATTATACATTCCTTGAGGGTGGAATCCATATCTTTATTTATTAGAAGTCATGTAGAGACGTACTATCTAGCTCAGTCACGTGTGTTGATAGTAGCTCAGAAAATGTTTTCTGAAAGAATGCATGAGCCAAAACTAAAATTTAGAGAGGGAAGTGGAGTGGGGAAGAATTTACAGTTAAAAGGCTATAAGAATTTTCCAAATTTTCTATCACTTTTGCCATGTAGAAAATAATGAGAGATCAGGTCCGTCATTAGCTACTTAAGACCTAATTTTTAATTACACAAGTATATATAAATATCAAGTAAAATAGTGAAGTCTCCCCTTGTCCCTCTCTTGATGCCCCTGCAGGCTATTATAATCATCAATTTTGTGTTGTGTTTTTCTAGACCTGTTCTTTGTGTTTATGTATGTATTGAAAATGAGGTTTTTGTATGTATGGTCATGACTACAACTTTTGGATCTTCGTGGAATCTTAGACATCACCTAATCCCAGTTCTCTGTCCCTTCTATATTTTTTAAATGAGGAAACAAGTCCCTGGTTAAATGGTTTGCCCAAATTATCACAACTAGTTAGTGACAGAACCAGGACTGTAGCCTAGGTCTTTAGACTCTCAAGACCATGCTCATCCTACTAGAGTGAATGATATTAAGAAAGTATAAATTGTTGGGAGGAAGAAAACTAGTTCCTTAAGTTGCATAATTTTTCCTCTAAAGATTTTTCTTTGATGTTCTTGACTCAGAATCCAACTTTGTGGTATTTTAAAAAAATCAAGATCGAAATTAATAGATGGAGCGCCTTAAAGCATAATGCAGTTGACTTTGTAATTAGCAGAGTTGAAAGTGATGAGAAGATCCTCTAATTTTCTTTGTGCCTGCAGGAAGGTGGGAGTCAATCATTTTGACAAGTCTCCTGAAAGGAACAGCTAGCAGGAGCTGAACCCTTTTTCCATTTGGTCTCGTGGCAAAGGCAGAGATCACACCAGCAGCTCCACACAGTATGAAAGACAATTTTTTTTCTTCTTGTATGCATACAGTTGTTTCTTTTTAAATTTCAAAAGTAATACCTGTGTGTTTTCTAAAAAGTATACACTGTGAAAATCCAAACATTTTATATGTATGTATTTGTTTTGTTGTATGTTATAAATATTATTCCAGTGATAGTACATACAGATCCACTTCATTGTTTTTAAATAATTGTAAAGTATTCCATAAGATGAATGCACCATGATTTTAGTGAACAGTCTGGGGATGGACATCTAGCTTGTTTCCAATATTTGGATGTTCTGAATAATGCTGCTTTGAACACCTTTGTAACTGTATCTGTGTGTCTTTGTACAGGTATTTCTGCAAGGTAAATTTCCAGAAGTGAAATTGCTGAGTCAGATGCTATGGCCAAATTACTCTCTACGAAATATTGTACTGACTTACACTCTCACTGATAGTATGTGAGAATCCTTGTTTCTCACATTCTCACCAAAATAGATTATCTTGTCATTTTAATTTTTGCCACTTTGATAGGAAAAAAAAATCTCATTGTTCTGATACCTATTTCCATGATTCTGGTAAAGTTAAATATCTTAAAACTTTCTCATGTTACAAATCATAGTGCAAAGAATTTGAAATACTAAGACACCATAACTCTCTAAAGCAGATTGGAGTTGATAAAAGGGTATTTCCTGTTCTCAGTGAAACTGCCTCTTATTTCTCCAGATATGATGTGCTCACTAGTGCCCTCTGAACAGTCTTCTGGTACCTCTCTCTTGCCTAAAGACAATGCTCCTTTTTCTTGGAGTTCCTTGGATGAGGATGAATTGGATGACTCCTTGCTGGAGCTATCTGATGGAGAAGATGATGGCCATTTCAGTTTCACAGAGGAACAGATTCAGGAACTCTTGAAGGATGATGACCTATCAAATGAGCACTTTCCTTGGGGAGGAGGGTTGCCTAGTGATGACAGCAGGAATGTTGAGAAGGGAGAGAAAGGGAGTCAAATTCCACTTGACACTCCCCAAGAGAAAGATTCACCGTACAACATGGGACCAGAAGCTGAGACCCCTGACACATTCAAACTACCTCAACTAACTACATCAGTTGGTCATGGACCAACTCCTGCTAAATCGTTGAACAGACGCTTTGCACTAGAAAAGAATCTTATAAAAGTTACAGTTGCACCATTTGATCCAACAGTTTGTGATGTTGCACTTGATAAGGACAAGACTTACGTGTCCAAAGTTACATCCAGAGTTACTGAAAAACCCTCCTCCCTTGGGGAAGAGATGAGAGAAGATGATCTTAGCCCAAACGAGAGCACACTTTGCACAGAATCTGAAGGGATCAGCCCCGATAACTCTGCCTCTGATGGGCCCCCACTCCCTTCTTCAAACAGTAATTTTCAGCATACTGTCTCTGATAAAAATATGTCCGACAGTAAGAAAGCTACGCCTGTATTCTCTCAGATCTTGGACCGTTCAGAGACTCCTAATACAGGGTCATCCAGGAGAAATGGATCATATAAATCAAGTTTTGAAATGAAGTTACCAGTTTCCAGTTCATCCAGCAAGGTAAGTATGTTTTTCAAGGTGAAGAGAGGAATGAAACTATGTAATAGAGCTTTGTATTCAGATAAATTGGGGTTTGAAGCCTAACTAGCACTGTGTCCTTGGGCAAATTATTTAGCTTCTCTGTTTCCTCACAATTTCTTATCTGTAAATTGGAGTAAGTAGTACTTTATAGTATATTGAAAATTAATAAAATAATCATAGTAACTTATATAAAATTAACCATTTATTGAATAAGATGATTTTACTATTCTACTTTTTTCTTGAGATTACTATCATTATCTCATTTAAAGCACCTGTGTTGGTACCTGGTACAGTAAAGTTCACAAGTATGCTTGTATAACCTTTAGTTCAAGAATATTTCCATAAGTACTATTTTCAGTTATTTTCTTATAACTAAGGCCATCTTTCCTTGCTCTGAAAAAAGCAGGATGTTCTTGACAAGGATTCTGGGAAGCTAAAGGTCCATGAAAAAAGACTAGGCAAAGTCATTCCTGTTCTGCAAGCCAAAACGAGGTAAGGACATAGTGAAATATTCTGTTTTTTGTTGGTTCAATTCAGTTGCTTTCTTCTTCTCCTGAGTTTCTCCTTAGTGTGGGAAAAAAGCCCTGCGCCTTGAGTAAGCATACTTGAAGTTCTGGAACTACCAATAACTATGTGACCTTGGACAAATCAAATGACTTCAGTTTTTTGGTCAATAAAATGAGGCTAATGATGCCTTCTCTGCTGCCTCATAGGGTTATTTTTAAGAAAGAAAAAGACTTTAGTGAAAGCACTGTATAAATGTAAGATTTCTTTTCGTATGTGTGGGGAAGCCTGGTCACAGGCATAGGAAGTTAGAATAATTTTAACAAAAATGTTAAGATACATCTATAGAAAGTCATTTAGACATTTCTCCCAACTTGCATATATCTGTCCTTGGTGAAAAAATTTTATAGAGGTTGCAGATTTGGGTTACCTTTTCAGTCTATTCTCTTGTTGCCAGGAGATGGCAGTATCTTTCCATGGGCCTTTTCAATTAGCAAAGCTATTTTTTTAGGTTGTGTCATATGTGCTTCCTTACAGTGAGATTTTTTTTTTAATTTGATTACAGATATTAAATTTTTTCAGTAGTACAGATAAGGCTAAAATTGACTATAACCCCCTAATCCCAGTTTTCTGGTTTTTTTCTCTTTGTTTTGTTTGGGTTACTTCGAGGAGCTTTGTGAATTGCATACAATGAAAATTATACCAAGGTACACAAGTCAGGCTACTTGGAGCAATAATAAATTCACGATCTCATCCACAGACACTCAGTACAGTGTGATCAGCATGAGCAAAGATTGCCAGATCTAGCTGATTCTTTTTGGTCTTTAGCTTACTCAGTTTTTGTGTGGCTCTATGAAGTTAGTTATTTCCTTACTAACCTTGAATTTCTCGAAATGCTTTCTCTCTCTGTGGAGTAGGTAGTCTTCACTTTGCTATACCTTGCTAACAGGAGGTTGTATCTTTTTTCCTCAGCTCTATGCTTGATTGCAGCTTTGCATTACATGACTAACACTGTCTTTTGTCATTGCATCTTAGTGTTTTGAGAGTTAGTTGTTCTAATCCATCGCTTCCTTGGTGGCTCAGATGGTAAAGAATCCACATGCAATGCGGAGGCCTGGGTTTGATCCCTGGTTTGGGAAGATCCCCTAGAGGCGGGCATGGCAACCCACTCCAGTATTCTTGCCTCAAGAATCCCCATGGACAAAGGAGCCTGGTGGGCTACAGTCCATGGCGTTGCAGAGTTGGATACAACGGAGCAACTAAGCACACACAACCCATCAACAGTATATGACTTCTCTGTACAAAGCACTATATTCATGGTTCTAACCAATTGTTTTTCCTCCTGGTTTGCTTTGTTAAAGGACTAATGTTCCGACATTTTCACCGTCAGACCTGGAAAAGCAGAAGCAAAGTTATCTCAGGAATGTCATTGCTCATATAGAAGACCCAGTGGATTCAAACCAAGGTAACATGGTAACCAAAGAATGGCCTGTAAAAAATATGATGAGACTTTTTTATTCCAGTGTGATATAGCTTAAACTGGGAGATCATCTTGAATTTTTGTAAGTTGGTGAGAAAGGTAATTTCCTTATCCAAAGGTTTTCACTTTAAGGGATTGCCTAACCAGATAATCCTCAAACTTGTTTGGCTAACTGGTATTAGAGAGGCATCCAAGGCAACTCATACCAGTACATGAAAAGAGTCTCCCTCATGGTTGAGGTCTATAACCAGACATTTTTTGTCTGGGATTTTTTTTGCTTCGGATTTTTTTGGTCTGAAAGATAGTAGAAATGACAACAACGAGGCACTGCTTAGTAATCATTGGGGTTTTTTGTTTGTTTGTTTTTTGAAATTTTTATCCTTGTTGCCTTCAGCCTTTAAAAGTAAAAAGCAGGTATTTTGGATACCATCTTGCATCTTGGCATCTGAATAAAAGCTCTTGGAAGGGTTGACTACCGTTCAGAATCTTCAGTCTGAGTTTTTCCTAGTTGATTAAAAGCTGTTGTAAACCAAAATGGCTAGATTCTTTCTCCAGGCCTCATGTTCATGTTTTTGTTCATCCTAAACTATTAGTTCCTAAAGGGAAGCTTGTAAATTATACTGAAGGTATGGAGGTTAGAAAATACTGATGAAAGAATTGCTTCTCAGAAAGATCAGTTCATATTCTATCATCTTAGCTTCTTTCTCTGTTCATTCAGCACAGTTTTCTCAGGTACTTCCAGTAGTGCTCAGTTTGAAGGTAAGGGATTGAAAATGTAAAGAGTAAGGTGGGTCTTGGACTCTGGAAATTGATAGTCCAAAGAAAGAAAACATAATTATCCTGCAATATTGATTAGTGTTCTAATAGAACTATGAATGAAGTGCAGTAGGAACAGGGAAGGAGTTTGTGTTTGGTAAAGAAGGATGTCCTAAGCAGCCTCCATTCAGAAGATAATTTAGTTCAGTTACTCTAAGATCTATTGTAAATCAGTAGGGAGGATTTTAGAAGGATTTTTGGCCAAAGATCCAAGGAGAGCTCTCCTTTCTTTGACAAATCTTGAATTACTTGGTAGTTTTTTCTTTTTTGTTTTATAAGGCTATGAGCTAAAGGTTGAGAACTCTGAGATATCAGCCAGAAGAATTTTTACTCCAGGTTTTTATGTTTTTCCTCAGATTTCATTAAGCAATTAAGTACACTTGTACTGATTGCTTGGCCCTCTACTTGTGAGATCCCTTTGCTTGAACTAAAAGGATGTGTGAAACTAAAGACATCCCCACCCCCACCCCCATCACCCCACCCCTGCTGTCATTAAAGGGGCAGATTAAAAGTAGTTCATGTATATTCAACCTTTGTGGAAGAGACTTGATCGTTGCTCCCCTCTCTAAGGTGACTTACTTTCTTTTATATCTTAAGTAGTTGACAATGATCATATCCAGTCACATTTTCCTTTCTCATTTGGGGCATTTAAAAAGAAAATTTCATGGGAAGAGCAGTGAGTAGCTGCTCATATTACTGTATCTTTCCCAATCTCTTCCTCATTCAGCAATCCCTCTTCCATTTTATCACAACAATCTATATCCCATAAGGAACAACTAGAATAACTAAGAGAAAAGTCAGTTGCTTTAATGGTTGGGAGAACAAAGTCTGGTCTAGAGTTAACATCTGGGTTCATACCCTAGCACCACTGCTTTACTGACTTTGTGACCTTGAGCCAGTAAAAACTCCGTTTTCTCATTTATAAGATGAAGATAACAGTGAAGCCTAACTGACATGAAAATTATATGTGTAAGTGGTGGTATAATATACATAGAACAGTACAATTCCATAGCAAGTTTATTGAATATTTAGTATTATTAGCAAGAAATTGTGTCTTTTCATACTGAAATTTTTATAGGTAAAATAATGTGATGTCAGGTATTTGTTTTTAAATCTAAAAACAAAACAATATAAAAAAACAATCTGAAAAATTAGAGAAAACAGCTTTACAAAAATGTTGATAAATGAAGCTCAATGACTGAGTCATTGAGGGTGAGGGTGCTTATTATATGCTATTCTCTACTTTTGTGTATATTTGAAATTTTCCATGATAAAAGGTGTTTGTTTGTTTTTTTAAGTGCATCTTTTAGGGAATTTCTTTTTTGACATCTAAGAATTTTCAACATTACCAGCTACTCTAAAATCTTCATAGGCCTCAAGTGTTTTCTTCTGCCTTCCAGAAACCCAGTGTGATTCTAAATTCTGTGTCACTTTCCACATCTCAAAAATTTAAAGATTTTATATATCATATTGCAGGGGGGATATGGGCATATTCTTTCTCTCCTTTCTTTATATATGAATTTCTGGGCAGCCGGAAGCAAACAGAAGGAGCAGAGCACCCCTTGTCCTTTTTGAGATGTTTAGTGCTATTTACCTTGGAAGAGTTTAACTCTGCAGGCTCTTTATTAGACACAGAAAAATAATAGGGGGCAGATTCAAAATTAGTTCCTATCAATTCAATTTGAACCCTCTGCATTAAGTTAAATCATCTTTCTCAGTTTATCAGTAATTTGTATATTACTGATACAGAATATAATAATTAAATCATCCTTCAACTCCATTATTATAGGTATAATCTCTGTTTAGTTTAGTGCCACATGGGTCATTAATAGCATTTACAGAGAAATACCTACCACTTCCTTTCTGTCATCCCCGCTAACAGATAACTTTATATTGGATTATAAATTCTTAGAGTTGGAAAGTACCATTAAGATCTTCTCCTTAATCTCCTACCATGTAAATCTATGCCATATATCTTTGCCAAAAAAGATTATTAAGCCTTTGCTTAGCGTCTAATAGTGCAGAACCCGTTACCTCATGAAGCAGGCCATTTATTGCTTGGAAAATTCTTTTTTATTTAATGTGATATACAATGTTGTATTAGTTTCAGGTGTACAGCAAAGTGATTTAGTTATACATGTGCATATATTCATTCTTTTTCAGATGCTTTTCAGAAAATTCTAATTGTTAGAAAATTAGTCCTTACATTGACCAACTTGTGCTTCCTTATAATTTCCAGTGGTAGTTCCTAGTTCTGCCCTCTAGGATCACAAAAAATAACTACTCTCTTCCATTTACTTAATATATTTAAGGGCCTTTCCATATTAAATACCTCAGTGTTTTTAATGATTAAAAGAATCATATAATTATTATTCCATCTTGATAAATTAGGTTATGTCCATTTTCATTAGTAATGCTGCAGTGAACATTCTGGTTCATAAATGTTTATGTACAACTCTTATTTCTGTAGGATGAATGCCTAGAAGTGGAATTGCTGGGTAAAGTATATAAACATTTTTAAAACTTTTGTTAAATGTTACCAGATTGTCCTGCCCCAAAAACTAGAATTAATTTTTGCCACCAATTTAAGAGTAAATTTTAACATTTTGTTCTAATAATTAGTGAGATTAAACATGTTCACATGTTTTTTGGTAATTTATATTTAATCATAATTCCTTAAAATTATCTAATATCTAGTCTGTATTCCATCCAGTTTTCCCACAAATGTCTTGTAAAGTGTTCAAACAGAATCTAATCAAGGATCATGTGTTTGGTTATCATCTCCTTAGTCTCTCATAATCTAGGTCACTTGTTTTGTAGATTGTCCCTCCTTCTGAATTGTGTCTGATTGTTTCCTTGTGGTGTTGTTTAACTTGTTCCTCCATCCACTGTATTTCCTGTAAACTGGAAGTTGGGCCTAGAGGAGGGATTAGATTCAGATTAAGCATTTAAAATAAGCTGGAATAATTCATAGATACCGTTGTGTATACATCCTGTATCAAGTAAGGAGGCACCATCTAATGACAGATTGGTCCACTGATAGAGATGCTAAGTTTGATCACTTTGTTAAATGTTCACTGCTACATCTTTCCATTTGAAGGTACATTTTCCCCTTTGTAATTAGTAAATTATCTGGGGGTGATGCTTTGGTACCATTTGAAAATCCTTGCACAACTGTTATTCATCTAATGGTTTGAACATTCATTGATGATCTCTGTCTGAATTAGCTACTACACAGAGTTGTGTAGGAAATGTTTGTTTCCTAAATACATCATTTCTTCTAGAATTACTAGTTGTTAATTCTTGTATAAAGAATTTAATGTTTTTTTAGTATCACTATTATGGTTTTTTAAAAAAATCAGTATCTTCTAATCAGTTATAGTCATGACCCTTTTTGTTGCTTCATTTGTTCCGGTTTTGACTAATGAGAAATCCTTTAAGTGAGCTCTTATGTCTTCTGACATGACCCCGTAAGTCTTTTTTTTTAATTGTGATTTTTAAAAAGTAACATAAGAGTAGAACGTGGCTTAGTGACTGAACAACAACAAAACATGAAATTTATCTTTAGCCATTTTTAAGTGTACAGTTTAGTAGTGTTGTTTATTCACGTTGTTGTGAAACAAATCTCTAAAACATTTCTGTCTTGCAAATCTTAAACTCTGTACCCATTAAAAAATAACTAACTTCCCCCAACACTCCTCCAAAGCCCCTAGTAACCATTTTGTTTCTATGAATTTTAATTCTTTATAGAATCATACCATACTGGACTTTTTGTGACTGGTTTATTTGACTTATTATAATGTCCTCAAGGTTCATCTGTGGTATAGCATGTTCCAGAATTTCCTTCCTTATGGATGAATAATATTCCATTGTGTGTATAAAATATACCACATTTTGTTTATCCATTCCCCCTTTTGTGGACATTTGGATTGCTTCCACCTCTTGGCTATTGTGAATAGTGCTGCTTATGGACATGGGTGTGCATACCTCTTTGAGACCCTGCTTTCAGTTCTTTGGATATGTCCCCAGAAGTGGGGTTGCTGGGTCATATGGTAGTTCTGTTTCTAATTTTTTACTTCCATAGTGTTTAACACAGTGATTGTACCATAGTATTTTGGAATCTCACCAACAATGCACATGAGTTCCAGCTTTTCTACATCCCCACCAATGCTTGTTATTTTCTGTTTTCTGTGGTAGCTTTCCTAATGAGTCTTAAATCAGTATTCATTATTTGTATTACAACTAAGTAAATACTGTATACTGCAAAGCCAAGTGGTATAGTACTATGGCTTCATTTTTCTTTCTTGAATTTATTTGTTTTTCTCGAGTTGTTAATTAGCTCACTTTTTAAAAATTACAAATGAGTTTATTTTTTTTACAAGTACAACTTACATTATTAGTATTTCCCCTTCCCCTTAGAGAAGGAAATGGCAATCCATTCCAGTACTCTTGTCTGGAGAATTCCATGGACAGAGGAGCCTGGCAGACTACAGTGCATGGGGTCGCAAAGAGTCAGACACGACTGAGCGACTGTTGTTCACACTTACTCACTTCTTCCCCTGGAAATGCTCAGATATACCCAATAATTATCAATTCATTTTTAATTATTTTTTGGAGACTTTCTTCCTCGAGCCTTCTGTTCTCCTGCTCTAATCTGTACTGCTTGTTCTCTAGGCCTGCTGCAGAGCTGTCATCTTAGTATTTTCCTTTACTGCCCTTTTGGGTTAAATCCTGTTTTCTAAATTCCATTTCTTCCTCTTTATTGATCTTTGTCTTAGTGAAGCACATTTGAGAATTTCTTTTTTCTTTTTTGAGAATTTCTAAGTAAGGGCATATAGGAAATAAATTTGTGGGGCTCCTTCATATCTGAAAATGTCTTTGTCCTCATATTTGATTGATGGTTTGATAGAGAATTCTAAATTGAAAAGTCATTTTTGCTTAGAAATTTGAAGGCATACATCCAGTGTTGCTGTTAAGAAATCTGTTTTCAGTTTAATTTTTAAAAAATATTCATTTATTTGTTTTTGGCTACACTAGGTCTTAGTTTTAGCTTGCGGGATCTTTCGTTGTGGGCGTGGGCTTCTCTCTAGTTGTGGCCTGCAGGCTCTAGAGCTTGGGGGCTCAGTAACCCTGGGCATGTGGGATCTTAGTTCCTGAACCAGGGATCGAACCCTCATCCCCTGCATTGAAAGGCAGATTTCCAACCACTGGACCACCAGGGAAGTCCCTCAGTTTAGTTTTTATTTCTTTGTATGTGACCTGTTTTTTCTCTCTGAAAATTTTTAGTCTTTTCTATCCACTGTATCTGATAATTTATACTGATTATTGAGATATCTTGGTGCAGTTTTTTTTTAACATTTTTTTTTAAGTATTTATTTATTTGGTTGTGTCAGGTCTTAGTTGTGGCATGCAGGATCTTTGTTGTGGCTTGTGGGATCTTTCTAGTTGCAGCATGTGGGATTCTTTAGTTGGGGCATGGGAATTCTTAGCTGTAGCATGTGGGATCTGGTTCCCTGACCAGGATCGAACCCCAGGCCTCCTAAATTGGGAGCACGGAGTCTTAGCCCACTGGACCACCAGGGAAGTCCATGTAGCTATTTTTCTTCTTTATTCCATTCTTTGTACTTTATAGACACTAAGTGGGCCTTTTTAATTTGGATATGTATTTCTCAATTCTGAGAAGTTCTTATATTTCTTTGATAATTGTTTCTTCTTTGTATAATCTGTTCTCTAAGAAATTCCTAATAGTTAGATATTGAATTTCCAGGAACTGATCTTCTATGTCTCTTATCTTTTCTTTCCTTTTTTCTACCTGTCTCTTTTTCTGTTAATATTTTCTGGGATATTTCCTATTCTTGTATTGACTTCTTTATTTTTACATTCACATTTGTGATTTCCAAGAATTCTTTCCTGTTTTTCTTTCCTTTTTTCTTAGAATATTCTTATTTTATGAATTAATTTATTTATCTCCAGATATTTTTTTCTCTTTTGAGTTATAATTGATGAAATACAATAAACTGTACAAATTTAAATACAATTTGTTAAATTTTGACATATGTAAACACCCTGAAACTAACTGCAACCAAAATAAAACTACTGTAACACCCCAAAATTTCTTTGTGCCCCTTTGTAATTCTTCCCTTTCTGTCTTTTCTTGTTCCCTCCACTCCCCAGGCCATCACTGGTTTGCTGTCATTTTATGCACTTCTTTGAGCATAGCTTCTTTCTTAAAAAGTAATTATTTTGAAATTCATCATATTCTTGGTAGTTTACCCCTTTTTATTGCTGAGTAGTATTCCCTGAATAGCTATACCACAGTTTGTGTATCCATCCATTCCTCTGTTGATGGGCATTTGGATTGTTTCCAGTTTTTGGCTATTTAATAAAGCTGTTACAAACTTTCATGTACAAATCTTTGTATGGATATACTGTCAATGACAGGGTCATATGGTAGATATGGTAGATATGACTTAGCAGCAGCAGCAGTATATGGAAATTCAATTTATTTTTGTACATTGATCTTATATTCTACAACCTTGCTGCTGCTAAGTCGTTTCAGTCGTGTCCGACTCTGTGCAACCCCATAGACGGCAGCCCACCAGGCTCCCCCGTCCCTGGGATTCTCCAGTCAAGAACACTGGAGCGGGTTGCCATTTCCTTCTCCAATGCATGAGAGTGGAAAGTGAAAGGGAAGTCGCTCAGTCGTGTCCGACTCTTCGAGACCCCATGGACTGCAGCCTACCAGGCTCCTCCGTCCATAGGATTTTCTAGGCAAGAGTACTGGAGTGGGGTGCCATTGCCTTCTCCGACAACCTTGCTAAATCAATTTATTAGTTTTGGTACCTATTTTGTAGATTCCATCAGCTTCTACATATGTAATCATGTCATTAGCAAATAAATACATTTTACTTGTTCATTTCCAATTTGGATGCCGTTTATTTTTCTTGGACTTATTAGGCTGGCTAGAACCTCCAGTACAGTGCTGAATACAAGTAATACAAGTAATTTGCTGCTGCTCTTAAGAGGAAAACGTTTAGTATTTCACCATTAACTATTACGTTAGCTTTATGTTTCTTTTAATACCCTTTATCAACTTGAGAATGTTCCCTCATATTTAAGATCTCTTGAGAGGTCTTATTAGAAATGGGTGTTGGGTTTTATTAAATCCTTCTGCATCTATTGAGATAATCATACAGTGTTAGAGAATTATATTCTTTGATTTTCCATTGTTAAACCAATCATGCATTCCTGGTCTTATGCATTCTGTACTTGGTCTTAAAGTATTATCTTTATAATAATAGCATTGGGTTGATTTGCTAAAATTTTGTCATGAATTTTGTTATGAGTCTATCTTCACAAGGGATGTGGTCTGCACTTTCCTTGTAATCTCTTTGTGTGGTCTTGGTAGCAAAGTAATGTTGGCCTAACAGAATGAATTGAGAATTCTCTGGAAGAATTTGTATAGAAAAACTGGTATCCCTTTTGGGGTGAACTTGGGTAATCTTTCAAGGAATTTATTTCATTTAAGTTGTTAAATTCATTGGCTCACAGTTAATAATATTCCCTTATAAGCCTTTTATATATTATCTAGTGATATCTTTCCCATTTTTAGTATTGATCATTTGTGTTTTCTGTCTTCTAATCAGTCTGGTTTAAAACTTTATAAACAGTATTATTCTCTTTTTTTTTTCTTTTTTAAAAACAGCCTTTTCATTGATTTTTTTTCTATTTTTTTGTTTTACTAATTTCTATTCTGATAGATATTTATTGCTTCCTTTTTTCTGATTACTTTGAGTTTCATTTGCTTTTCTTTTTCTAGTTTTCTTTAGATGGTTGCTAAGATCATTGATTTCAGACCTTTCATTTCTAATTTAGTGAAGGATGTTAGGGGCAAGAGGAGATAAACTCATGCCAACCTGGTATGTTTATCTGGAAATAAGCCTTATCTTTTTCTTTTTTTAAATCAACTTTATTATAGTATGTTTTAATGCAATAAAATGAGCCCCTTTTAAGTGTACACTTTGGTGAGTTTTGACAGTTTTATGTACTTGTGAGATCATCATAGCAATCACAATTGATAAAAGATTCCCATCACCCTAAAAATTTCCCTTGTGCTCCATCCCAGTCAGTCTGTCCCTGCCCCAACTCCAGCTTTGGGAAAGCACTGATTTGTTTTTGGTCACTGTAGATTAGATTTGTCTTTTCTAGGATTTCATATCGGAGAAGGCAATGGCAACCCGCTGCAGTACTCTTGCCTGGAAAATCCCATGGACGGAGGAGCCTGGTAGGCTGCAGTCCATGGGGTCGCTAGGAGTCAGACACGACTGAGCGACTTCACTTTTCACTTTCGTGCATTGGAGAAGGAAATGGCAACCCACTCCAGTGTTCTTACCTGGAGAATCCCAGGGACGGGGGAGCCTAGTGGGCTTCCGTCTATGGGGCTGCACAGAGTTGGACACGACTGAAGCGACTTAGCAGCAGCAGCAGCAGGATTTCATATAAATGGAATCATGCAATATGTGCTCTTGTGTTTGGTTTTTTACTTGAAATAGTTTTTTTAAAACAACAACAAATGACTCCATATTGTTGTCTATATCAGTAGTTTTTCACTGCTGAATTTTTCCTTGTATAAATATACCACAGTTTAGTCATTTGTTGATAGACATTTCTGTTTCTAGTTTTTTGTTATTATGAATAAAGCATCTATGAACATACATATATGGGATTTTTGTGTTAATGTGTTCATTTCTCTAAAGTAAATAATTAGTGGAATTACTGAGTCATTTAATATCTGTCTTTTTTTAACTCTATAAGAAACTTCCAAACTGTTTTCCAAAGTGATTATACTATTTTATGGCTTTTGTAAGGCAAAGTCTTAGGCTTTTTGTTGTGATTGTTTTGTTTTTAAATATGAGTATCTAGTTCTAACATTAAAAAGATTATATTTTCCATGGATTTATTTCTGAATTGTCTGTTCCATTGGTACATGAATCTTTTCTTATGTCAATATTACTATAACTTTATAGTAAGTCTTAAAATTGTTTGGTCCTTTGAATTTCCATAATTTTAAAAAATCAGTTTTAGCATGTCAATTTGTTTAAAAAAAAATACCTGTTGGGTATTTCATTGGGATTGTGTTGCATCTGTAGAGCAGTTTGGGGAAAGTTGATATTATAATGATTTTGAGGCTTCCAATGCATGATGAGGATCATGGATGAGGATATATCTCCATTTATTTCTGTGTTTAATTTCTTAGCAGTTTTTTGTGCAGGTCTTGTACATACTTTGTTAAATTAATTCATAAGCATTTATGCTTTTTATGATATTGTAACTGATAAAATTTCAATTTCTAGCTGGTCATTGCTAGCATATACAGACTATATATATATATATATATTTAGTATTTATTTATTTGGCTTTTCTGGGAGAAGGGGATGACAGAGGATGAGATGGTTGTGTTGGGTTTTTTTACAATTGATTTTTTATGTTGAACTTAACATCCTACAACCATGCTAAATTTTTCTGTTAACTTCTAGTAACTTTTTAATAGACTCCTTAGACTATGTTAACATGACCTTATCTGCAAATAAGGACAGTTTACTCCTTCCTTTCTGATCTGTAAGCTTTTTATTTCTTGCCTGATAGCACCTTTATCATACATTAGTACATTATTAGGACCTCTAGGACCTCTAGTACATTAAGTATGATACATCAGATATAGCTTTATCATAGATGCTCTTTATCAGGTAAGGAAGTTCCCTTTTTATTAGTAGTTTTGTGGGAGTTTTTATCATGAATAAGTGAACTTTGTCGAATGAACTTTACTTGAGTCGTGGTGTTTCTCCTTTTTTTCTGTAATGTGTATTACATTTATTGACCTTTTTTTGTCTGTTAGACCAACGTGCATTCCTGGGATAATCTCACTAGGTCTTGATGAATTATCTTTAGTCAATATGCTAGTCTTTTTAGGTTTTTTTTTTGTCTTGTTCATAACGAATATTGGTCTTTAATTTTTCTTGTATGTATTGTCCTCTTCTGGTTCAAGTATCATGATGATGCTGGCATCATAAAATTAGTTGGGAATTGTTGTCTTCTCAGTTTCTCAGTTTGTTGCAGGATTGGTATTGTTTCTTCCTTTATATGTTTGGTAGAATTTACTCATAAAGCCTGGACTTTTCTTACTGGCAGGGTTTCTAACTACAGATGTATTAATAGTGGATATAGGGCTTTTCAGAATTTCTTTATCGTCTTGAGTCCATTTTAGTAATTTCTCTTACAAGGAATTTGTTCATTTTATCTAAGTTGATTACTTTATTGGCATAAAATTATTCTTAATATTTCCTTATTATTTCTTTACTGTAGGATCTGTAGTGATGTTCACTGTTTCATTTCTAATATTGGTAATTTGTCATTTTTTTTCTTAAATCTAGTTAAAGCTTTATTAATTTTATTTTTTCCTAAAAAGTAAGTCTTTAGTTTCATATTTCTATATTATTTTTGGCTATTTTCTTTTCTTCACTTTATTATTTCTTTTCCATTTACTTTGGGTTTAATTTGCTCTTGTTCTGTAGCTTTTATTGTGGAAACTTAGAGCACTGGTTTGAGACCTTCTAACTCCTGTAAGCATTTAAAGTCTCAGATTTCCCTCTTAAGTGCTACTTAGGTGCATCTCACAAATTGGATGTGTGTTCATTTTCATTTCTTTCAAAGCAATTTCTAATTTCCTTTGTGATTTCTTGAAGTGTGTTGCTTTATTTCCAAATATTTAGGAATTTTCAGCTATCTTCCTATTGTATCTAATTTAATTCTCTTACGGTTAGAGAATATACTTGGTGTGATTTCAGTCCTTTTAAATAAACTGTGGCTTACTTTATAGGCCAGCATATGGTCTATCTTGGTGAATGTTCCATGTGTACTTGAAAATGTATATTCTGATTTTGGTAAAGTGTTCTATAAATTTCAATGAGGTTTTGGTGGTTGATAGTGGTGTTCAATTCTATATCCTTACAGATTGTTTTATTAAAAAAGAAGTGTTCATATCTCTAACCCTAGTTGAAGATGTTTTTATTTCTCTTTTCGGTTCTGTCATTTTTGCCTCATGTATTTTGAAACTCTGCAATTTGATGCGTAATATGTTTAGGAATATTATGTCCTTGTGACATAATATTGACATAAAATTGATTCCTTTATCATTATGAACTCTCTATACTCTTAGTAATATTTCTTGTTTTGGAGTCTTATTTGTCTAATATTAATATTGCCATTTGAGCTTTCTTTTGACTAGTGTTTGCATGGTATGTTTTTTTTCATCCTTTTAACCTAGCTATATCTTTGTGTTTAAAATGGATGTCTTATAGACAACATATAGTTAGGTCTTGCTTTTTTCCCCTAGTGTCTCACAGTCTGTCTTTTAATTCAGGTGTTATTTCGGTTATATTTAATATAATTATCAGCATGGTTGGATTTAAATCTAACATTTATCACTTGTTTTCTGTTTGTCTACCAGTTGTTTCTTCTTTCATCTTTTCCTGCTTTTTTTGAGTATTTTTAAGTATTTTCTCTTATCTCCATGCTTGACTTACTACCTATACCTCTTTGTTTTATTTTCAGTGGTGGTTCTAGGATAGTAGTTTTCAAAGTTTTTGGTCTCAGGACTCATTTGCAGTTTTACAGATTATTCATACTCTTAAAAATTGAGAGTCCTAAAGTGTTTGTTTGTGTGCATTGTATCTATCTTTATGCAACCAGATAACTGGTAAATTATTAAAATGTTTATTCATGTATTTTAAGGTAACAAATTCATTGCATGTTAACATAGTGTTTTTATTAGAAATAACTGTAATTTTCAAAACAAAGCCAAAATTTTGGGACTTTCCTGGTGGTCCAGTGACTAAAAAGACTCCATGCTCCCAACGCAGGGGGCCTGGGTTCAGTCCCTGGTCAGGGAACTAAGATCCCATATGCCATAACTAAGACCTGGTACAGCCAAATAAATTCAGTAAATAAATAAAAAGAATTTTAAAAAAATTTTAGGGAGAAGAATGCAATGATTACATTTAATATCTGGCTTAATAGAAAACTACCAGATTCTCATATGTGGTTCTGGGTTCCATATCATGTCATGTAGCCTCTTGAAAACTCCCCAGTACACTGGTAAGTTACAAGTAGTAAAAGCAAATAACATTTTAGTATTGTTATGAAAATAGGTTTGATCTTGTGAAGGCTTTGAAGAGAACTGAGAACTCCTGGGGACCATAGGACATACTTTGAGAACTGTTGCTCTATAGATTACAGTACACATCTTTAATCACTCTACCTTCAAATAGTTACCACTTATACTGTTAAGCTTCCCTGGTGGCTCAGATGGTAAAGAATATGCCTGCCATGCAGGAGACCTGAGTTCCATCCCTGGGTCGGGAAGATCCTCTGAAGAAGGGAATGGCAACTTACTAGAGTATTCTTGCCTGGAGAATTCCATGAACAGAGGAGCCTGGCAGCCTACAGTCCATGGGTCTCAAAGAGCTGGACAGGACTGAATGACTAACACTTTAATATATACTGGAAGGCCCTGACAGCAGTACCCTTCCAAATCTGCACTTTTTTGCTATTGATTTCATATATACATATATTATAAACTCTTCAATATATTATTGCTTTTAATGTAAGTAGTTATTTTTTTTAATTTCTTGGCCATGCTGCATGACATGCAGAATCTTTGTTCCCTAAGCAGGGATCAAACCCACACCTTCTGCACGGGAAGTGAGAAGTCTTAACCATTGGACCTCCAGGAAAGTCCCAAGACAGATATCTTTTTAAAATGTTTTTTAAATGAGAAAAGGATTTTTATATTTACTCACATATTTCCATTTCCAGTGCTCTTGATTTGTTTCCGTCTCACATTTTCTTTTTTCCTGGTGAACTCCTTTTAGTTTCCCATGGTGCAGATCTGCTGGTGATGAAGTCTCTTTGCTTTTGTTTACTTATTTTATGTTTGTTGGGCCTTCATTTAAAAAACAGTATTTTAATTTTAAAAAATTATAAGCTCCTAGACTCATAGGAAATTTTGAGTCTCATCTCACTTGTTTCCCTTCCTTTCATTTCAGTTCAGTCGCTCAGTTGTGTCCGACTCTTTGCGACCCCATGGACCGAAGCACGCCAGGCCTCCCTGTCCATCACCAACTCCCGGAGCTTGCTCAAACTCATGTCCATCGAGTCGGTGATGCCATCCAACCATCTCATCCTCTGTAGTCCCCTTCTCCTCCTGCCTTCAATCTTTCCCAGCATCAGGGTGTTTCCCAATGAGTCAGTTCTTTGCATCAGGTGACCAAAGTATTGGCGCTTCAGCATCAGTCCTTCCAATGAATATTCAGGACTGATTTCCTTTAAGACTAAAGGAATCTGTTACCTTCCCTTACAGATCACAATTCTGAGCAGTCTGAAAACAGTTGTTTCATACATTTTGCCTAGTCTCTAGTTGCTTGCAGTAGAGATATGCCCATTCGTTATGATTAGAAGTCTCTGCTTTGATTTTTGCTGAAGATCATAAGCAGCAGTGGTTATGTAAATTCTGTTTCTGTATTTGCCAGTACTGTTAAGGGCATTCATACATCATTCAGTATCCCCTATATAATACATCACTGCAGAAGTGAATTATGTAACTTCTATTTTTTTCGCTTTTTGCCTTGTGTGCATGGAAAACCAGTCAAGATTTGTACTAAATCATCATAGGGGTTTTTTTTTGTTTGTTTGCTGGTTTTTTGGCCATACTTCATGGTATGTGGGATGTTAGTTCTGAGCGCAGGGACTGAACCTGTGTCTCCTGCATTAGGAGCATGGAGTCTTAACCACTGGACTGCAAGTGAAATCCCTTATCATAGTTCCATTGACCCGGAGGTGACATGTTTGCATTCTTGCTTTCCGGTTAATCTTTTTTTTTTCTTTTTTCTGTTTTGATGGTACCACATGACTTGTGGGATGTGGGATCTTAATTCCCCTACCAGGGATTGAACCCAGGGCCCTCAGCAGTGAGAGCTCAGAGTCCTAACCATTGGACTGCCAGGGAATTCCCTACTCCTATTTAATTAATCTCTTTGTAAAAGAGTCCCTTGGACAGCAAGAAGATCAACCAGTCAATCCTAAAGGAAATCAATCCTGAATATTCATTAGAAGGACTGATGCTGAAGCTGAAGCTCCAGTACTTTGGCCACCTGATGTAAAGAACTGATTCATTGGAAAAGATCCTGATGCTGGGAAAGATTGAAGGCGGGAGGGGAAAGGGACGACAGAGGATGAGATGGTTGGATGGCATCACCAACTCAATGGACATGAGTTTGAGCGAGCTCCAGGAGTTGGTGATGGACAGGGAAGCCTGGCGTATTGCAGGCCATGGGGTCACAAAGAGTCAGACAGGACTGAGCGAATGAACTGAAAAGCAGTAGCCTGTAATCCTGTAGCACAGTTTTTTTTCCTTTCCTTTTTCATTACCTCCCCTGTACTAGGTATTTTTTTATTACATTAAATAGAGACATTGTGATTGCCTTTAAGTAACTGAATTTAAGGATTTATAGGAAAAGAGGAAGATTAGAGGCTCAACAATGTAGCTCTGTCTCATACTAAAGAAGAATCAGCCATAGAGCTAGGCCCCTTCAAAACAAGTGCCTTTTGTTTCCTATATAATAGGTTTTCCCTGCTGAGTTATTGATCCTGATCCTTCTAATCTGTCTCCATAACTAGTGCTTCTGCTGCTCTTTACTAGCTATCTCAAGTGTCCATCCTGTCCTAGAGCCCTGCCTGTGTGTGCTGTTCTCTGTCTTCTTATTATTTAGGCTCTTGTTCACATTCCAAGGGAGAGTATCTGATTGATTCACTTAATGATCTGCTGGTGCTAGGCCAGCTCTTAGATCATTAGCCAGCAGAGAGAGTCTTTGTTCTTGGTCACATGGTACAAAGTATGGTGATGTGTAAGACCTGTCAGAAGGGCCATTGGCATAGCAAGCATTCAACATTATCAATTATATTACAATAATTGATTTACTTTTAACCTATTAAGGATAATTACTAGACTGGATTTTCCCTCAAATCAGTCAGCTGCATATTTATAGATTAAGGTTTCAGTGAACTGCTGATCCCATGTTTGAAATGTTGAGGTTTTTTCCTCCTAATTTCATTCTTAGATGAATTTCATTCTTAGCCACAAAACAAAGGACGGTCTTCACCACCTTTTAGCCACGACTTAAAATAAAACCGTGGTCCTGATTATTGGTCCAAGAAAGCCCATCTGTTAAAAACTATGAAGAGAAGAGAAAAGTAAAGTGTTTCCATTCTTGTTAGCATCTCTAAATTTGTAGGAAGAAGAGACTGAAGCTATGAGCTGAAATAAGGTTTTTGGATTAATAGCTCCATATGGGTTTGAATCCTGGCTTTCCCATTTACTTGATGATAGTTGAGTATCAGGCTTCCCCAGTGGCTCAACAGGAAAGAATCCACCTGCAACACAGGAGTTGGAGGAGATGGAGGTTCAATCCCTGGGTTGGGAAGATCTCCTGGAGTAGGAAATGGCAACACACTTCAGTATTCTTCCCTGGAGAATCCCATGGACAGAGGAGCCTGGCAGGCTACAGTCTATAGGGATGCAAAGAGTCAGGCACAAACGAAGCAACTTAGCATGCACAGACAGATGAGTATCTTTTCTAAGTTTCAGTTTATTCATGAATAAAATGGAGATTATGTAATTTGCCTCATGTAGGTGTTGGGATTAAATGATAGGATATATACACCGACTCGTTGGACATGAGTTTGAGCAAGCTCCGATAGATGATGAAGGACAGGGAATCTTGGTGTGCTGTAGTCCATGGAGTTGCGAAGTCGGACATGACTGAGTGACTGAACAACAGCAACAATGCAAAGCAGTTAGCTGAGTGCTTGGTACATAATACATACTTGAAAAATATTAGTTCCCAGTATCTCTAGATCATTGTCTTACTAATAATAAAGCTTACCCTGGTACATCAATAAGTTCATAGTGCTAATGAAAATTAACATTTCTTGATGCATAAGCTAATTTTTGGGCCTTTGTTTATTCAATGCTGTGTTAGGTACCAACTGGATATACAAGACATTTTGCAATATATGATTCTTGTTTTCTAATCCCCACAGTGAAATGTCAGTCCTAGAAAATGTTTAAGGAAACTCAACCCTGTGATGGTATTATTTTGTTGGAATTCGGACTCTGTAACTAGCTGTTTGAATTTCCTCTCTGTGCCTCAGTTTCTTCATTTGTAAATTGGAGGAAATACCTTATAAGATTGTTGTAAGGAATAAATGAGCTAATATATGTAAAGCACATAGAATACTGCCTGATACATGGTAAATGCTAGCAGTTGAATACTTGGAATACTTGGGCCTAATCAATCAGCCATTTTCTTTTCTTAAAGTGAATGAGTTTCTTTGTTGGAGGTTTATGGTGTATCTTTAGTCTCCATCATCAGGACAGTTGAGTCTAGGTGGAAGAGTTGAGTGAGCTGAAGGACATGGTTTGAAGATTATCATGTTCCATTTTGAGATTGGACACTAGACTTTTCATATCTTGCCAGCCCTCCTTTGATGATGCTTTGTCAGAAAAAAATGTATCTTGAAATTCTTACAAATCTGATTTCCTCGCCAAAGAACATTGAAATGTTCTTTTTGTGGGGGGTAGAAGAAGGGGGCTGCTAATGATGTGAAAGTATGATAAAGGAAAGGCAATTTGAATAGAAAACTTTGATTTTAGCTTAACAAATCAAATTGGCCAAGGATTTTCTAATCAAAAGCTACCTCTCTCTTAAAGGGAAAACTCATTTCTGATTTGTATTTCCTTCTCAAGAAGTGAGATTAATATGTTTTATTTTTATATTAATGAAATTGAACATCTTTTTGTTGTGTTTATTGATTGAAAAAGACCCTGATGTTGGGAGAGACTGAGGGCATGAGGAGAAGGACATGGTTGGATGGCATCATCTACTCATGGATGAGTTTGAGCAAGCTCTGGGATAGTGAAGGACAGGGAAGCCTGGTGTGCTGCAGTTCACTGGGTCACAAAGCATTGGACATGATTTAGCAGCTGAACAACAACCTTGATTACTATATTACATTTGTGAATTACCTATTCATGTCCTTGATCTCTTTTGTTTGTTTCATGAGGAGACTGATCTTTATAGAATAAGGACAGTAAACCCTTGCAAATACATTTCAAGTATACTTTTCATCTTGTCAGTTACCTTCTTTTTCCCTTGGTTGTGCTTTTTTAAACTGCATAGAAATTTTTAATGTAATGAATCTTAAATTTTTCCTGAAAAGTATCGTCTCATTATGGTTAGAGAATTTCAGCTGAGTGTTGTAAAACGTCATAGTTTATATGTAGACTGATGCATATAATAGGCATTTTTCCATGTAAATAGGTGATTGACTATCATAGGAAGAGTCTTTGCAAACTAACAGTCCTGAGGCTGTAACATAATGATAATAGCTACCACTTACTGCACGCTGCCTGTGTGCCAGGAAGTATGCTAGATCTTTTATGTACTATATCTCTAATATTCAACTTCAAGCAAAATATTACTACTGTCCACATTTCATAGGTAAGTGAAATGATTTGCCCAGGGTCACCGAGCTAGTTAGTGGCTGGATTGGAATTTTAACTCAAGTATGCGTAATTGCAAAGTATATACTTTTTCTACAGAGTTGGGCTTTTTGAGGCTTCAAATAAATTAAATGGGTTGTAAAAGTTGAGTAAATATCTTTCACCAGAACTTGAAAAGATGATCTGTAGCCTAGTTGGACAGCTCTTGGTTTCTGAGAGCAGAGTAGGAAAGGTAATGAGAAATATGTAAAGCCGCTGGAAGAAAGGTTTCCACTGTCTAGGACAGTGGTTCTCAAAGTGTGATATCCAGACCAGCAGCAGCACATCACTTGGGCCTTTGTTAGAAAAGCAAATTCTCCTGTCACACTCCAAACCTACAGAAGCTAGGGGTGGGGCCCAGCACCTGCTTTATATTTGCAGCTGATTTTGATGCGTGTTAAAATTTGAGAGCCACTGGTCAAGGGGAATTATTTTATTCTAACCATAAGTTTTGCTTTTGTGAGCTTCAGCCTAAGTCTTAGCCCTTAAGTGCAAAATAAGTGTTATCAAAGTGACAAAAGCATAGAACCTAACAGGAGCCGGTTTTGAGTCCAGTTTAATAATCATTTAAGGCAGGTTCACCTCCCTGAGCCACAGTTTCCCATCTCTCAAATGATGTTAATAAAATCTATCTCCATTCAAGGTATTTTTTCAGAATTAGTAAGATAATATCTAAAGTGCCTAGGACCTTGCCTGGATCCTAGGTGTTTGAGAAATTGCCTCCAGTGATTTTTCTTGTTAAGCAGAAAGCCCCCACCCCCCTTCTATTCTCAGCTTCTCTTGTTTCTTGAATGTTTCACTGTCTTGTGTCTCTGGGCCTTTATATTAGCTATTTCTATTGGCTACTCCTACCTCCCACCCCTTTACCTCATTAACTTCTATACATCCTTTAGATCCCTGCTTATAATTTACTTCCCCTGGACGGGACTTTTTTAAACCCCCATTCTCCAGTCTTTCTGTTCATATAGCATCACGTATTCCTCCTGACACTACACTTAGCACAGCTTTGGAATTGCCTGTCTCCTGTATAAACATCATTGGATAGGTCCAGTGTCTCGTCTGCACCATATTCTGGGGCCCAGTAAAGATTCTCACATATTATAGGAGCTAATAAATGTTGAATGAACGAATGGTGGCTGTCATTATTGCTGCTTCATCTTCATATCATCCAAGAGCAAGGTTTCCTCTCTGGCTTGTAGTTTTTGTGCTTGTGATAATCATAAATAGTTTTAGAACCAGTGCCTATTTTCTCTTTTCCTAAAAGCACATATTTTGACCTAGGCTGACATGGTAGTTCCCTGAGCTGCTTCCTCACCACTGATCTCTCTGTGTCACAGGTACCTTGGGGGAGCTGTGTGCCTTGATGGATCAAGTTCATCACATGCACAACCAGAAATGGCAGCACCCTTCAGACCTCACCAGGCGGTAAGTGGGTATTTAGAAGAAGCAAGAAAAGGGTAGAATTTTGCTGCGGGAGAATTGTGGTAGGGCATGGGGCTGTAATTGTTGTTTAACTACAGAGGTAGAAAAGAAGTGAGATAGTATAATGGAATAAGAATTGGACTATAATTCAGGAAACTTGGGATTTGATCCTAGCTTTGCACTTTTTAACTAGCTACATGATTGTGATCCAATTACTTCATTTCTCTGGTCCTATCAACAGTAAAATAAGATATTAGACTAATTGACCTCAAAGGGTCTTTCTAGTCTTGAAATCTTCTGGTTTCTTGATGCATTGTTGTTTTACAATTCTATTCGGTTACTTGATCCAATTACTCAGAAACCTTGGAGTCACCTGTAAGTCCTTACTCCATAGTCAGTGCATCAGCAGATCCTATAAGCTCTTATGTATATTATCCAGAACTTGACCATTTCTCAATCATTTTCACTTGGGTTGTTGCAAGTCTCCTAAATGATCTTCCTACTTCTGCCCTTGCCTGTATACTGTTCTCAACTTGAGCAGCCAAAGAGATTGTCGGCCATAAGCATAAGTCAGATTCTCTTTGCTCAGAATTTTCCAGTGGCTTCCCATCTCCATGATCCCCTGCAAGTGCCTATCTGCATGGTCTAACCTGGCTTGGTTAGCTCATCAACGCCCTCTCCTCTACTGTTCACTTTGCTCAAGTCTGCTCTGGTCACACTGGCTTCCCCGCTATTTTCCAAGTATATCAGATGTGCTCCCACATCCGGCCTTTACACTCAGCATTTCCTCTATAGTAACCAAAATGACAGCGGTTCTTAGAACAGCAGTGTTGTGTAATAGTTATTAAATTATGCAGTCAGATGTGAATTCAAATCTAGGCCCTTCTACTTACTCAACTATATAACCTTGGGGAAGTTACTTTATCTGAGGCTCAGTTTCCTAAATCTGTACAAGGAGTTTAAATTGGAGTAACTTTGCTGGTAGGATTGTCATTAGGATTAAATGAGGTGACATGTTTAAAGAATTCAGCAAGTATTTGCATATAGGGCTAGATAAATGCTAAGTGCTGCTAAAATTACTTTCAACTTTGGCTCGTCCACAAAATTACCTATGGAGATACCTAGAAATACAGATGTCCAGGGACTCTTAAGTTATTAAGTCTAAAGGTGGAGAGAGGGGCCAAGAATCTGTATCTTGAAAAAGAAAAAAATAAAAAGCTCCCCAGGTGTTTATAGGAACAGCTGAGTTGAGAATGGGATGAAATTAACTCAGAGGGTCCTGCTCCAAGCCCTAGCCCAGTATAAGACTAAAGGAGGCTCTCAGTCTTTGAGTCTGTTCAGTCTCCTAACTTACAATGTGATACTCATGTGATGCCTTACCTTCTCTGGGAATTTTATTCTAATTTTAACTGCTGTGTCCTGAGCAACCTTGAGCTGTGTCAGACAGTGAGGTCCTGTTGGAGGTACGGATCTGATGCAAGCAACAAAGTATAAATCCTGTCTTGAATGTTTCCTGAGGAAAGAAATGGTTTTTTCCCACTTAAACATTACTATATACTACACACTGGTTTTTCTTAGAACATTCATGTATGTGGACCATGTTACCATAATACTTATATGGGAATTAGGTGGCTTTGGAAATTGAAGGGAAATGCTTACAGAATGACTTTCATATCAGAAAGATAATACAAATTTCTAAAATTGTGAGAATCAAAATATGAATATCCAATTTTCTAAAATAAC
The DNA here is from genome assembly GCF_055505025.1 of Bos grunniens. Taxonomy (NCBI): domain Eukaryota; kingdom Metazoa; phylum Chordata; class Mammalia; order Artiodactyla; family Bovidae; genus Bos; species Bos grunniens. The sequence goes on from NC_141166.1 coordinate 15,975,933, forward strand.
AATATTCTTTAAATAGTTATCTTGGCCTTTTTTTGTGTATAAATAGCCATTCCAGCCGAAACCCTCATCTGTCCTCTTTTTATTTTCCCCCTTTCCTGATAGAAACTACGCCCGGTTCCGACAGAAATCTCTGCAAAGATACAGTCTGACCCAGTGGGTTGACCGGAATAAGCGAAGCCACCATCGGTTCCAGCGTCTACCAGATTTCCCATACGGTCCATTTGTCTCCTCCCATCAGCAGTGAAGGACCCTACCCAGGGTCCTGTCCAGAGCAGCATCTCATCTTCTGCTGTTCCATGCTTTGTAGATTTCGAATTTTATTTTTCACAATATTTTTATTTAAAGAACTTGTCACCTTTTGGAAATGCATATTGCTGACTTGAAATTTTTTGTATAAGGTCCTTTGTTTTTGTGTGTGTGTGCATTTAAGCAGTGTTGAGTTGGCATAGTTTTAATTTTTTAATTTAAATTAAAGGTGGCTGCCTCCTGAAAGCCAGCATTAAGTCAGAACATCCCGGCTCAAGCAAAGAGCCACCTCTGTGCAGAGGTGAAGTCTACTTCTGGTGCCCAAAAGAAATCATTCTTTAATCTCTTGAAGGAAGAGGTTCTTTATCAGGCTGCAAACCAGTTTTAATTATTGCTGATGACTTATAAATGGATACAAGTCACTTTTAACAACCCTTCTACTTTTTTTATTTGAATCTCTGAATACCTGTCAGTATTTTAAAGTTGGTAATCCAGGACATCTGAAGTAGTTGAAAGGACAAATTAAAAGTGTAAATCTTCTCTTCTTTTTGTACCTACTGGCTGCCTTTTTTGGCTTTTTTTTTTTTCCATTCTTCATTAAATTTATTTTGCACAGTAGTGTTTCTAAGTCTTAGATAGCTTAACTCTTAACAGAAGACTGGTGACTAACAACCTCTTTTGATTTGTGGTATTGTGACTGATTGCCTTCTCTGTCTTTCTTCAAGGATTTTCCTTCCTTCCTTGTTTCCCCAGTGATCTTAGGGCTCTACTGGCATATTCCTGTATCCTGTTTGACATAGAGATGCCTCTTAAGAACAGCCTCATTGCACTCTTTACTGAAGAGCTGCCCACCCAGAGTCTTGACTCTAGGACAGGCCAGAAGGCAGTGCTATTGAGAGGTGTCAGTTGGTCTTCAGTCTCATCTGCTGAACCCAGCTTTGAGTATGAGTTGGCGAGTTAGTGAGCCTCCATCCTATGGAAGAGACTTTGGGAAGCTGTCCTTTGTCTCCGTTATTAGTTAATAAGAGGTGCCTTTTGATCCAGATGTTACCACCTCCTCACTTGGTCAGAGGATGTACAGTTTTACAAAACTACTAAAGTGGATTTAAAATAGTTTTGATGAAAAATAGTTTTGATGAAGCCCGTGCACAAAGCATTACCTGATCTTAAGGAATAGTACTCTAAGCTAAGTTGACGAGCTTTGTGCAGCTACCTTAATGTCTTTGGAGTTTGTTATTCTCTTTACAGACAGCTCTAGACATCTCTTGGGAGATTTTGCAGTTTGGCATCTGTGCTCTTGTTCACTCTCTGTGAAGGTTGTACCTAGTTGCTATGGCACAGCCTGTGATACTGGGCTCGCTGCCTGTCAGGTTTTGTTGCTCCATCAGCCCCATCTTTGTCTGCAAGTAATCTAACATAAACATCCTACTCTGCTTTAGAAACTGACTTGGGAGAAACTTAGTCATTGTTATCAGTAAATTTAGATGGATGTCCCTAAGTGTTTACCATTTCTGTCCAGTCAAGGAGTCTCTTTTCTTGGAAATTTGGTTGCGAGTCTGGGGCCAAAATGCAAAGGAGAAGTTCTGTTCAAAGGCAAGAGTCAAAATCTGTTATTTCAGTTGGCATTTACAACGTCAGTCACTTCTCCAAGTTTGCGTAAATCAGCTTGATGGAGTGGGACAGACGAACATCCAACTTTGAAACTATAGCATAGTTAGAACTAAGTATTGCTGGAATATCTAGCCTTGTAGTGTCTTATTGCCCACCGATCACCAGGGAGTAAAGGGATGGCCGTTGGCTTGGGCAGAAGTCTGAAGTCTCACGCTCTTGCCTCCCTGGTGCTGGAAGGTCTAAGACTGACATGTCACGGGAGCATCGCCTTTGCCAAATCTAATGAGTGATGGGTTATCTTGAAAATGTGACAATCACATTTCCTCTTTGCTCAAATAATTCTATTTTTCCAAAGCTTTAGCAGCTTAATTAAATCTCTTGGACTGGGGGAGGAGAGAACTGTTCCCTAGCGGTTAACATGGTATTCTTTAAGAAGAAAAACAAAGCCAAAGAAAACTCATTATCAGGCATGTTCGCCTTAAAGATGGTAGTGCTTAGAATCTGGCGTTTGAATTTGTTTTTAAACGCTACGTATCTCATATTTGGTGTTGGCCTCTTAAATCTAATTTTCGTGTAGAATTCTTGCCATATTGTTTTATTTGAGTAAGGGCTCTGTGCACTGAACTGCCTACCAAGCTTTCTTCATCTGTGATGACATTCTCACCACAGGGGTCTTAACAGTGCAGAGTAGACTTGTGCTGTTTACATAGTTCACTTGTAACTAAAAGAGCCTGAAATAACCTGTAGTTTTGCATCTAATTCGACCCCAGTTTACTTCGGTTGTTGTCAGGATCAATTATGAAACTGAAGTTTGGTGCCTCCTGTGTATCATGTTTTTCCCCTGTAGCAGTTGTGTTTAATGTCATTAAGAAGAAATAAAAGTTCTTGTCAGTGGCTTATGTACTATGGCCTTCTGTTGCGGCCTCTAGGGGAGGGTTCCTTCCTTCTCTACGTAGGTAGGTTGGTGGGGTGTGGGAGGGGGTGGCAGTTAGTAGAACGTGGCATTGGGGAGGCGAGGGTGTGTGCTCCCAATTCTTCTGAGGGTAAATTACAGTGTTGAGAAAGGCGTTCCAGCAGTTAAGAAATGTTGAGATTGATTGGGATTTGCAGCTACATATAGTGCACGTCAGGAGCCTGACACAGAGCGAGCCTGAAATATCCCTGTGCTGCTGTTTCTGCAGAGTGGGGGGAGGGCTCGGCCCGTCACACAGGCGTTGCCGTGATTCCTTCCTGTGGCTGGACAGCTGCCCCCTGTGGCTCTGCCCCCAGCGCCAGCACTGACTGAGGAAGAAGCCGAGCTACCTGGGGCCGTCTTCCTTTGAAAGGGATGTGAGAAACCAGAACTGATAGTTGTTCTTAACCCAGCCTCTCCAGAAATCCGCTCCTAGAACCTGGGGCGAAGGTCAGATAAGTGTGGGTAGATGCGGGAGACACAGCGTTTCTTGCTTAGATCCCTTTTGTGAACCTAAGCTTCTTAGACTCACCTCAGGAGCAGGATGAAGGGGAAGGCAGAAGCTGTCACTGCATTTGCCACTGCGTTCACCGTCTCAGCTTGTGCTGAGGAAATAAGGAGCAACGTGTTTGGACAGGGTCTCTGTCCTGCTGTGCCGTAAGTTTTGTCTAACATGTATTCTATAGTGCAGGCGAAAGGCTCAATATTAATTTGCTAAATACCCAGCTATTTGATAGTCTTGTCTGAACCCAAGGGTTTCTTGACTCGCATATATACACATACCCATTTTGTCCTTGCAGGCGTAGGTGTTCCTTTGTCCAGTAACCGCTTATTTCCTTTTTAACAGTGTGTTACTGTAGGCATCAAAGGTTTCAGAGACCAGGTGGGGTTCTCCGAGCTGGTGATGTCCCTTACCCTCAGTTTATGTTGTGGAGAAGTAAGGAGGAGGAGAAGTGGACCTTCTCTAAAAGCTCATTTTCTAACCAGCCTCTTGTGAGCTTGTACAGGAAGAAAAAATCCCAACCATCTAAAACTAGAAAGCAGAGTCCCCTGCTTTTCTTAGTGCTGTCCTGCTTTTCTAAGAGGAGGCAATTATTCCTAAGCTGATTCTAGGGTATGCCTGCTTTGTAGGCCAGAACACCTGTCAGGAAAAAAATGTCCATTTGTCACAGGAAGTATCAGCTGGCTAACAGTGGAATTCCTTAACTAAAAGCTCCCGCCTTGTCAATCCTCCCCACCTGTCCTCACCCTGTGACAACTGGAACGTGCCACAGACAGAAAATCTGACCATCCGAGCACCTGTTGGGAAGCAGTGGAATGTCATCTTTTGGATAATCTTTAAAGCCATCTAGTCCTGAAATGCTGAATCATTAAGGAATTATTTGTATACAAAGATCTTCAAATAACAAGGGTTTGGGCATATTATACCCATGGAGCTTGGGAGAGAGGGTTGTCCTGTTTACAGAAGCATTTTGTTCTTGGAGGCCACTTTTTAAAAGCAAAATCCAAAATCTGTCAAATAGATTTAAAGAGGATGAGAAAGTAGAGGTCTGAAACATCACATGACTGGAGGGGTGAGATCCCACATATTTCTGTAAAGGACTGAACTAGACATCTTTAAAGTGGATTTGAGAGGAGCTGTTGCTCAGTTGCTAAGTCATGTCTGACTCTGCAAGCCCACAGACTGCAGCATGCCAGGTTCCTCTGTCCTCCACTGTCTCCCAGAGTTAGCTCAAATTCATGTCCTTTGAGTTGGTGATTCTATCCAACCATCTAATCCTCTGCTGCCCCCTTCTCCTTTTGCTCTAAATCTTTCCCAGTGTCAGGGGAGGCCCACACTGAAAAGCTGGGGTCTGGAGCTTTGGGAGGGGACTGGACTGGAGAAAGGAAAGCCTCCTGCCCCGTGGAGATTCACCAGTCCTTCTTCCTCTCCTCAGACCCTGGGGTCTCCCCGCTGTTCTCAGAGGGAAGTGCTTTGGCTCCTACTCTAGCGGGGGTGAGGTCTGGGAATCCTCTGTTCTTACCCTCTTGTTTTTGACAGAGGAGACCAGGACCCCCTCAGAGAAGTAACTGGCCTGAAGGTCTCCGGCCTCAGTCCAGCAATCCGCCTGCAGGCCTGCTGTGGTCTTGCAGGGCAGGGGTCTCAGTCTCAGGAGGCTTGCCTGGGCCCTTCCCAAGCTGTGGGGAATCTGTAGATCGAAGTGAGGGCTGAAGAAAGGGGACAGCCCAAGTCACAGTGGTCGGGTTCCACTGCGCAACTCCAGTTAACTGGAGACCAGCTCAATTGTTGGGGAACTTGGGAGTTTAGGGAGATGACTACAGGGAATGGAACTGAGTTAGGAGTGTGGTTTGCGCCACTCCCCTCAAGCCCTAAGATGATGTGCTTCAGGCACTGACAAGGTGAAGACTGCAAGCGGCACTCCCAGGACCCCACGGATAGCCGTCTATACCCGATGCCAGCCTGGACATTCTCCATCCTCTGGCACTGGACAGGCTCAGAGGGCCTGGGAAGTACCTCTTTGAGGTCTGGCTTGGAGTTCTGTGTGCTAATCAATTTCCCACTTTCTTACCCAGACTCCAAGACCTGCTTCCCTCTGCTCTCAAAACCTTCCAGAATAGCCTACTCTAAGCCCCACTCACTTGATGTTTTCTAAGCTCCTCCCTGCTCTAGACAGAAATGTTCAAGGTGCCCCATTTACTGGTCTGCTCATTGGCTAATGGCATCATTACTCTACCTTCCAGCCTGCTGTGGGATCAGAATGATGTTCCTTTAACAGCCTTAACAGCATGCTGTGAATTCTGAGCTGCAGCAGCCAGCAGCTCCTGCAGTTCTTCCTGACTTCCTCCTCATGCTGGGAGAAGCAGGGCTGTGTGCATTCCTTTGGCCAGGGAAAGCACCAACCCCATCCAGAGGGGAAAACCCTTTGTTTTAAAAACTGAGCTCCAGCCTGCATACCTATGTGATGAGGCAGCCCAACCTCGGTTGGGGTGGTGGGGGGAGGGGCTCAGTCATAGGATAGAGCAGCTATTTTCTCCTCCTACACGTGCACCCCCATCTGTTAGAGATTTCCCTTCCAACTCCAGCTTGGCTGGCAGGCTTGTCCCTAAAGAAGCTGCAGGCCAAAACGGAGAACTGCCTCCCTCCTCCACACATCCTGACTTGCTGCCAACTGCCAGAAAAAGAGGGCAACATTTGGGCATTTACCAGAAGACGAGGATGTGCCTTTTCATTTGTCTTTTTATTTTACATTTAAAAAGTGGTTATTGCTCTAACTGGATCAGAGGTAAGGACCTCTGCCCTAAGGAGCCTTGGCCTTGCAGCCCCATTCAGCAGGGATGGAAGTCACAAGACAATGAGTAGAGCCTCATGCCCTCCCATGAGGAAGCCCTTAGTGTTGTCGACATCTGCCTTTTACCCTGTGTCTCCTCCCTCCCTGTGCTCCACACTTGGGCAAAGCAGAGGGGCGGCTGCCCCAGCCATGAGAGCTCTTGTAGACCGGAAGGAAGGGGTGGTCAGGGGTAATGGCTTTCAGCTCTCTAGCTTGGGGGCCATTGCTCTTATCGTTCAGTTCCACAGGTATGCACTGGGCGCCTATGGTGTGCCAGGCTTGTGCCAAGCGCGGTCTCCCACACGCTCGTCCTCAGTCACCGATGGAAGACGCAGAGGTCCGTCTCTTCCCACGCAGGCACTCCGCAGCCGTAACTTGTCAGTCCCAGGGAAGGCTCTGCCCTCCCTTAGCAAGCACCATTTGTGTTTTAAACCAGAAAGAGGCAGTGGAGGGAGGGACCCATCACCTCACACCACTCAGGCTCTAGGGAAGGACATGAGGACCCTGGGGAGCTTTCACAGAACCCTGGATGAGATGGCAAGATATGGAGACCCCAGAGGCTGGGACTGCTGACTGTCCATGGTGAATGGCTTGGGCCTGCCTTCCAGCAGAGTCCAACCCGGAGGGGGTGATGAGCAGCCCCCAGGGTATCCCATGTGGACGTATCTTTTCAGTTGTGCAAGCCAGCACTGTTGCAACTCCAAGAGATTTTTTTTCTAAAGAAATGGAGCCCATACCTTCAAAGGTCTCTTTCCCATTCTGTCTTCTTCAGACCCCAGACTGATGATCTTACAGTCAAAAACAAGGGTCAAAGAAGGTAGAAGATACAGGCCACTAGTCGGGGAATCCCTCTGCCCTCTGGAGTGAAGCCCTTCAATTGTGTTTTCCAAAAGAAACAGAACAGAAAACATCTTACACACTCGCAAAGTTGTGCATCGCACCACAAACAAGTCCTTGATGGCTGGATCCAGCGAAGGCTTGATGGCAGCCAGGACTCTGCCCGGCAGGCAGCCCCACAGCTTCCCTGAAAGACACAGCTTCTGTCAGTCCAGTTGCGTGTCAGCTCCCAGGAGCTTTGTGCATTTTCTCAGAGAGGAGGCCAGTCCAGGAGAGGCGAGGAGGCAGAAAGAAGGCTGTGTCTCATGCAGCTTTGCCTTTTCCAGAATGGGGTCAGGCCTTTTAGTTTGGTGGCTTGTTTTATTTTTTGCAGAGTTGGGGTCTGTAGTTTAGCCTTCGTCATCAGACCAGGATGGGAGTCCAGAGGGAGACTGCAGCTAGCGGGGCCTCCCCATCTCCAACCTCGGCAGTCCCCTCTCTCCCTGAGCCCATGGACCCAGGGACCAGCAGAGAAGAAAAATAAAATCCTTCTTCCTGCAGACAGGCAGTCACGCTTCGATGATGTTCACCGAGGGCTTGTTTGGAAACTGGGAGGGAAGAAATGAGAGAAGCGGCCAGGGCTGAATTGAACAGAGTTCTTGCAAGGTTTGGAAACAGGGAGAAGACGCCAGAAGGAAGGGAGCAGCAGGGTTGCAGCCTAAAAGCCAGGCTCTTGTCTCAGGTGGAAGGCAAGCAGGAGCCTCGCCTGGGTGCCTGGTCTCTGCCTTCTCACGCCCAGCCTCCGGCCTCACTGAGCTGAATGGCCAGGATGGGCCCCAGCAGAGCCGCCCCGCCGGCCGGTTCTCTCACCTCCTGCAGATATGCCTCTTGAGCATAGCCTCAGCCACTGACATTGCTGAGGTGCCTCTGGAGATGGGGGTTAGTAAGAGGCTTCAGGAAAGTGCCAGATAGAAGCCGAGAGAGAGGACAGGAAGCCAGAGGGTGTAAGGAGACGGAGAGGGGAGGAAATGTGGAGAGGGCCAGATGTTTGTTGGACAACCATCGTCAGAACCATGAGATTCTCTCCCATTCTCTACGTCTTCCTTCTGAGCTGCCCAGAGCAAGCACTGAAAGGGTTTTCATATCTGTTTTACAGGAGAGGAAACGAAGGTACAAAGAGGTGAAGCACCTGCCCAAGGTCACACAGCAGAGCAGGAGCAGAAGGAGCCCAGAACCCCGACTCTCGTCATCCCGCGTCAACCAGGAACTCTGCCCCCCCTATTTGCTGCACTCTGGTTAAACCCCTCCTGGCCCCTGGCACTCTGCAAAAGGAGAGGGTCCAAAATCAATCTGCAGCTTGCCCTGGGTCACACGGGCAGTGGCCAAGCTGGGCTCTGTCCTGCGGCAGCCACGCCAGGCCCCGAGCTGACGCCTCGGTAGCCCAGGGACTACCAGGGAGCCAGCCCCAGGGTTCAGACCTTGCCCTCACCTTGCTACGGAGAAGCCCCCCGCCTTGGTGCTCTGGTGTGCTGGTTTCTGACGCACTCTTGGTTTTTTCCTTGTTGTTGTTGGGTTCGTTGTCCTTGATGATGTCATACTGGCGGCAGAAGAGGGCGATGACACCTGCAGGGGACAAGGGGGAGGAGTCAGAGGCCAGAGCCCCAGTCCCTGCCCCTCCGCCTCATTCCCCCTAGACCCGGCTGAGCTCTCCTGCGGTGGCCTCTCACCCGCTCCGTTGCAGGAGGCTGCCTCTGGCTCCCATGTCCACCTGTCCCTAGCCCCGAAACCCCTTCACCTCACCGGCCTTCCCACAACACCCTTCTGACGCTGTCTCCTCCCTTCCCTTTTCTAAACCTCAGAGGGCTCCCCTTTCCTTTAGAGCAAAGAACAATGAGAGTATCCATCTAGCACGTGCCAGGGCCTGACAGTCCACCTCGCTGAGCCCTCACAGCTCTCGGGGGGCACCAGTTATTACCCTCCCCAGGTTACCAAGGAGGACCTGAGGCAGAGCTCAGATAACTCACTCACCGTCACAGGGTCCAGCTGGGGGGTGCACTCCGGGGCCTGCACTCTCCTAAATGTTTAACGCTGTTAAACTAATACTTTTTCAGTTTTTGAAAGGCCATTAGTGTAATATTAAGGCAACCACTTCCAACTCTCATAGAGGCCTTCCCTATTTTCACCTCTATACTTGATTTACAGTGCTTTTTATTTTTCTCTTTTGGCATGGCTTGCGGGATCTTAGTTCCTTGACCAGGGACTGAACCCAGGTCACAGCAGTGAAAGCTCAAAATCCTAACCATTAGGCAACCAGGGAACTCTAATAGAGTGCTATTTCTTGGTCTGTTTGAGAGATTATCTGTTGATGTCCCCTCCATGGGAGACAAAGCCCACCAACCCCCCTCAACTTCCTCCCCCATCATTCTAGCAGAATTACACCACAATTTGGGGTTAATTCATTATTTTATATTGTTTCAATTATGTGAATACTATCTGTGCCAAGTCTAATAGCACGCCACATAAGCAAAGCTCCCCTTTTGTACAATCCTTTGCTTTTCCTTTCTCTTTCAAGCGTCTGCTTCTCTTTGCATCTATAGAACATATTTTTCCATATGCCTCAACAACCGCGGATGCCCTCTCAACCATGGATGTTAATATAACTTTGACATGGTATTTAATTCCTTCAAAAAGACTTCAGTCCACAGCCTCACCATCCTTTCCTTCTCACTCTCTACCTTTTCTCTAGGGTCACAGCTGCACTGAGCCAGACTGAGCTTAATTCATTTCTTACACACGCTATGCCCCAAACACCGTTTCTTTTTTGGCTGCTTGGTGAACTCCTACTCATCCTTCAAAACACAATCCCCATTTACCTCCTCTCTGGGTTTTTCTTGATTTCTACTCCAAGCCCCAGAATGAAGTCCCTGTCCTCTGCTCCCATGCCTGATGCTCTGACCGCACTCATCACGTCAAGTTATAGTTAAATATCGGCCTGGCATCGCCCAGGCTGAGATCCTTACAAGCACCTGACTCTTCTTGGTCCCAGCTGTAGCACTTCTCTCTGGAATGGAGTGGCTGTTCAGTAAATTCTGGTTAGGTTGAGGGGTCTCTGTCCTCAGGGAGCTCACAGACAAGTGGGAAAAGAGAGAGGGAGGAGCCCAACTAACTTAGCTAGGAAGAGCTACATTCAGAGAGGAGCACCACAGTGTGCCATGGGAGCCTGGAAGCAGGAGAAACATTCTAATGCACGGATTGGGAGGCTTCATGCAGGCGGTCTCAGAGCTGTGTCTAGACAGATGAGTGGGATAAGAGGGGGCCCAAGCCTGAGGTGCTCCGACGGAGAGGCTGCTGTAGCCATGGCTGCTTTGAGGGCGAGGGAGGACAAGCACTCACAGAATCCTATTGGGTTGGCCAAAAAGTTCGTTCAGGGTTTTCTGTATAACGTTCTGGGAAAAACCAAATGAACCTTTTGGCCAACCCCACCCAGGCAGCTACTGAATTGTTTTTTTTTTTTGGTGAGGGGTGAGTTACAGAAAGGATCAGATCTGGCCCACCAGAGCAGAACTTAGGTTCCTAAATCCTCCTCTCTCACTGTCTCTAAGCCCCTCGTCCTTCATTTCCATGAGAAAAGGGTCTGGTCAGGGTCCCCCATTTCCCCCTCCCACCAGGTGAAGTGAAGGGGAGCTCGGGGCCCGACTCACCGGCCCACATGAACAGGACCACGACGATGATCAGCACCTCGCCCGTCCGCAGCTGTTGGTTCCTCCCCATCTCCTTCATGGTCACCTCATCTGCATGGAGAGAGATGCTAGGTCACTAGGTCTGGGACTCCCTGCCCCTCCAATAGCCACCCATTGAGGGCCAAGCCCCAATTTAAGTGCTATTTCTCAGTTCAGTCGCTCAGTCGTGTCTGATTCTTTGCAACTCCATGGACTGCAGCACACCAGGCTCCCTGTCCATCACCAACTCCCCAGAGTTTACTCAAACTCATGCCATTGAGTCGGTGATGCCATCCAACCACCTCATCCTCTGTTGTCCCCTTCTCCTCCTGCCTTCAATCTCTCCTGGCATCAGGGCTTATTTCTACTTGTGCCCAAAAAGAGATTCGAGAACATACTGATGGCTACTTAGGGGGCAGTAACTGGACTTAAAGCTGCGAGTTTGAGTCCCATTGTTTGGGGGACCTGAGTGGACCTCCCTCTCTCAGGGGGCTGTCTGACTAGGTGGCAGGGCCCTGAGGAGGGATGGGGGGCGGGTTTTGTGCTTTCTGTCAGCCATGCACCCTTCCAGTCTGGACCACCCCTCCCCACACCCCATCCCGTGCTGATGGTGGCCTGGGCCTGCCTTTGTTCTTCGAGGCCATCTTCTCAGCCTCGCGCGGCGTCTTGAAGAGCACGGGCTCGCTGGCGGGACTCTGACCCTGGATGGATATGGCCTGCACGTGCACGATGTACTCCGTGTCCTCCTCCAGGTCCCAGAGCGCGCACGAGCGGGTGGTGGTGTTCACCTCCTGGATGAAGCGCAGCATCCGCACGTCCTTCTTCTGCCGAGAGCAAAGCCGGGCCCCAGGTTTCAGTGCCCAGGCCACCATGCCACATCTGCCCACCTCTCCAGCAGTGATGAGGCTTCACCCTGGCTACCATGCTAAACCCCCTACAGCCACAATCTGACTCAAGCATCCCATCACCTCTGCAGGTAGGTATCCACCTCTCCATTTTACAGGCCAGGAGATAGGCTCAGAGAGGTTTCAGAAGCTGTCCAAGGACATTTATCTTGAGAGAACTGGTGGTGGTGGTTGTTTTGTTTAGTTACTAAATCATGCCCGGCTCTTTGTGACCCCATGGACTGTGGCCCGCCGGGCTCCTCTGTCCATGGGATTTCCCAGACAAGAATACTGGAGTGGGTTGCCATTTCCTTCTCCAGGGGTTCTCCTGACCCAGGGATGGAACCCGAGTCGCCTGCACTGGCAGGTGGATTGTTTACCACTCAGCCACGAGGGAAACCCAAGAGAACTGGTGTGTTAGTTGCTCAGTCGTGTCCAACTCTTTGCGACCCCATGGACTGGAACCAGGTCCTAAACTCACGTCTGTTTACGATCAAAATCCTGCCCCTAATTCCTAGGTTCCAACCATAGATTTCCCTTCTGGGGCCTCTTTTCCCAGCCCCCTATGCAGCTTTCTGCCCATCTCTCTTGCTCCTTGTTCCTCTGTCTTTCTGCTTCCCTCCTCTCCCAACCATCACTTGTATCTGGATGTGTTCTTCCCTCCCAGGGCCCCTTGAGGGTTACCTGCTGAGAGATGGCAAATCCGATGACAACCTCGTCCTCCAAGACATCCCAGCTTACCACCGCAGAGTTGGCCTTGAGGTGCCTGACGGTGACGTTCACTGGGGCCGAGGGGCTGTCTGGGGGTGGGGAGGCATCTGAGTCTGAGCACCCCTGCTGTGAGGTGCAGATCCACCGTCTCATAAGTATGAAAGGCGAACCTGAGGTGGCTATGTGGTGACAAGGAAGAAATCCAGGCCTCTGGTGGGACTGGCACCCGGGGTGGTCTCAGTTTCTTAGGGGCTGAAGAGCCAGGCCTGAGAAGCCCCAGGCTCCTTGAATCTAGGGCAGAGGCCCGTGCTGGCCACAACTGGCCCCACTAGAGTCCAACTAAAATTGATGAGCCTGGGCCAGGGCCAGGGCTCATGGAGGGTCAGTGGGAGGTGGGGAGTGGGGTGGAGGACAGGCACGGAGGACACATAGGTGGCCAGGGTTGCAGGAGCTGAAGGTGAGTCTGGTGAAAGCGGTTAGAAGGCCTCCCAGTCCAGGGCTCTTGCTACAAACAGCACTGTCAAGTGAGTGACCTTGAGGGAAGGAGAAAGACCCAGAGGTCGAGAAGAGTCTAGCTGGGCGAGCCCTGGGATGGGACTGAGGCTTGAGAGAGGAAGCCCCAGGATTGTGGAGGGCCAGGCAGGAGAAGCCCAGGGAAGGGCCTTCTCCAGACCCTACCAACCCCAGGAAGCAGGTGGGGAGGCAGCAGAGGAAGACGGGGTCACTGAGAGCAGAGCCCCTACAGGAGAGTCAAGGGAACAGGGTAGGGCCTTTTGGAAGTGGGGACAGAACAAAGAGGACCAGAGGAAATGAGAGTGAGGGGGATGGTGGGGGTTAGAGAAGCAAAAACCTTCCAAGAGAGGGGCAGCAGAATCACTGAAGCTTCTGTATCCCCCAGGGGCAGGCGCTGAAAGGGGAAGAAGACCTAAGCCTAGAGCCGCCCCCCTTGCCCCGTAGGCATGGGGCCTGGGGACACAAAGCCAGACGTGGAGTCCAAGAGAGACAGAGATACACAGACAGGGGCAGCAGACACTGCACCCAAGAAGAGGCAAGGGGGTACGGGGGACAGACACAGGGCAGGAGCAGGGAGACAGCACTGGTCCAGGGAGGGGGGCAGGAAGGGATACTAGCAAGGCGGCAGCAGCCAGAAGGGACTGGCACAGGGCATCAGGAGAGGCAGAGTGCCCGGGAGGCCAGGCCCCAGGGGGAAACCAGCCTCCAGGCTCGGGGTCCACCCCCCCACCTCCCGGTGCCCTAGGGTGCCAATCCTCTCCCCACTCTCCCCCGCAGGACCCAGGCCACTCCGACCTGCAGAGTTGGCCTGCAAGGCTTTGGGGACAGGGAGAGAGGCCTGAGGTGCGGGGACCGTGTCCTCAGCTGCTCCCTGGGCCACAGAAAGGAGCCAGGGCTCCTGAAGGAAAGGCCTGGGGTCAGGGCAACAGAGGAGGGGGCTGGGGATCCCAAGACCCTAGATCCCAGAGCCAGGGGTGGCGGGAGGGGGTCTGAGAGCTGGAGGTCGGGTCGGGGGTCAAGTAGGCAGGAAAGGGGCTGGAGGTGCGGCAAAGGGGGATCAGTGAGCGGGCCAGACACGGGGTCCCCAGGGAGCCCGGAAGGGACCGGAGGACGCCCACCCGCGCCCCCGCCCGGGGCCCCCTTACCCGCCTGCACCAGCGCGAGGCAGACGCAGCCCAGCCACAGGCGGAGCGCGGCGCGGGGCGGGCCGGGGTGCATGGCGGCGGCTCCGGCCGGCCGGCCCGGGGCGGCGCAGGCGGACGCGGCTCCGGCGCCCGGCGGCCGCTCGCGCTGGCGCTCCGGCCCGCCGCCCGCCCGGTCCGGCCGCCCCGCGCCGCCCCGCGCCGCCTGCATGTCGGCTTCGCGGACAGCGACTCCCGCACGGCGGCGGCGGCGGCGGCGGCGACCGCGTCCACGTCGGGCGCCCAGGGGGGCGGGGCGCCCCCGCTGCGGGGAGAGGCGCGGGGGCGGGGTGAGGGCCGGAGGGCGCCCCCCAGCCACCCCCACCCCGAGGGCCCCGACCCGGCCCGCGCGGCTGCGCCAGCTGGCGCTCCCACCCTCTCGCCTGTGCCCGAGCCCGAGCCGGGCTCTAGGCGCCCCGCCGTGCTGAGTGAGCCCCGGCCTCGCAGCGCCTGTGCCCGCCGCGCGCAGCCCTGACCCGGCCGCCACCGCTGCCCTTTGTCGGCGGGGAGAGGGAGGGCGAGTGCCACGGAGACTCTCCTCTGTGCCCCCTCGCCTGGGGGTCCCCACCCTCAGTCTGCCCCTGCCCCAGAACAAGCAGGCTTTGCAGATTGGGGCAGGAGGGAGCAGCGGGGAGCAATCCCAGTAGGGATGGGGGTGACTCTATAGAGTGCTCAGTAGGTGCTAGGGTGCTCAGTGTTTACCCTGAGGCTGGGAAGAGGGAGAGTGAGGGCCAGGGCCTGAGACCCCAGGCCAGTCCTTCCCCTTCTTGGGCCTCCGTTTTTCTCTCCACAGTGAGCATCCCCGAGGTGCCAGATGCACGAGAGGGCCTGCAGCCCTGTCAGGGCCCGCTCTGCTATCCCCATTTTGCACAGGAGCCAGCAGCTTGGACTTGCCCAAGGATCCACAGCAGAGCCAGGATGGGAATACAGGCCCATCTGACTCCCCATCCTGTGCCTGACTGGACTGTCTCCCCACTTGGGATCCCTGAGATCCTAGAACTGCCTGCGCCAGCTTCTCCCCAGAGAGAGAACAATCTGGAACAATCTCTTCTCAACAGCAGGGATGAGGGAGGAGTTGTTCCAGCAACCCCCTGACCCCCGCCCTTCAGGCCCTGGTTGAATGCAGTGAATGAGCTAATGACTCTAAAGGGCAGCCACAGTTCAGAAAGGGCTTGAGTACCCCTCCATCATCACCCTGGGGACATCCATATGCCTACCACTGCCTGCCTCGGCCCACACATCCTTCGGTCTCATCCACTCTTCTGATCTTGGAGTGGCAGAGAAACGCCCTCACGCTGCACCCACCACCCTCTCCCTAATAATGAGAGCATCTCTGGAGCACCAGACTCCTGGGAAAGCCCCCCCACCCCCCACCCTGTGTCACTCTTCACGCTGAGTCCCAGTCAGAGAAACAAGGCTGAGTAGCGAAGAACAGACCAGGGCCTTAGGGCCCCTGACAGGGAGGGACCAGCCTTCTCTCTCAATGAGCCCCCTCCCCCATTGTTTGAAATCCCACCATGAGCATCCCTTTGGGTCTTAAAAGCCTTCTGGTCTTCAGAAGCCCCTGGAAGACCTAATTCTTTTTGAAAAGGGGACACCTTGCAAAGTTATCCCACAACACATTCAGGATTCCCCCTGCCTCTGTCTCTCTGAACCTGAGGTTCAGAGAGGAGAAGAGCTTGGTGCAGATTCACAGAGCCAAGTCCAGAGCAGCAATAGAGCCCTCATCTCCTAATGCCCATCCTACAACTCCCTGTACTGCCCCCAAGTCTCTATTTGGTCACCTTGGAAGGGCTGAGATGGGAGGGGGCTCAAGGGTTCTGGCTGAGCACCAGCCCCTCAGTACCCCCAGGCCTGCTCTGCTTGGCTAGCTGACACCCCCGCCCCTCTGTTTACTCAACTACATACCTTATCCTGGGGTGAGCTTCAGCTGGGATCTCCACCTGTTTGGGATAGGAGCCGGGAACCAGAGCGCCTCGCCCTTCCTCTCCTTTCCCTCTTCTCTCTCTTTTTTCTCTCTCTCCCCTTTCTTCTTTCTCTTTCTCTCTCCCTGGCAGCTGCTTTCAGCCCAACCCCGCCCAGCCCCGCCCCACCAGCTGCAGCTTGGCCCCTTAGGGACCCTCCTCACCCACCAGGCAGGAAAAGAAAACCCGGGGCCTGCAGGAGCAACTGGAGTCTCCTCAGGCCTCATCGCAGGAGCCAGCAGGAAGGAGAGGGGTCAGTTAGAGGTCACAGAGTCCACGCCTGTCCCTGCTGGGGACAAGAGGAGGGAGGGACGGGGTCCTGGTGGGGTCCGGAGTCCAGTCCAGCGAAGGGGAAAAGGGAGTCTCCGCGCCACCTGCTGGCCGCGTCGGGTATAACCCCCAGGTAGATGTAGGGCATTGGGAGGCGGGAGATGGCTGTGTTTGAGGGTTTGAGAAGACGGGGAAGCGTGGCTGGAGGATGGACCGGGCATGAAAGTTACAGGATTTGAAGAATTGTGGCTGCGGGCATGCTGCCTTCCCGGGTTCCATGATGCGTGGGGTGCTTGGGCATTACCTCAGTTCTGGGGAAAGTCCTGATGCCTGAAGCGTGGCAACCAGTGGAAGCTGGGTCTGGGGTGGGAAGAGCTGGGAGGATTTAGAAGCCCCCTGGGTGATCTTGGGAGAGAGCTGTCAGGGCTAGTTCCTTTATGTGCACCATCCGTACACTCTCTCTTAGCACAGGGCTAAGAGCAGCAGACAATCAATAAGGGCGTGTTGCATGTAAAAACTTGTTCTTCTATCATTTATTTATTGAGACTTATGTCCCAGGCTCTGTGCAACATTCTGGAAATGCAGCAGTGGAAGAATGAATGAATGCGTGAGTGGGGGTGTGGGTGGGAGGGGGAGGGGTGTACCTCTGTCCCCCAAAACTGCACAGATCTCCATTTGGAGGAGGACTGCACAGAAACCTCCTGGGGGGCTGACTGATCACTTACACATTGGCACACCTGGTGAGGTCATGAGCACTTGGGTCTTCCTGAGTGTCGAGTTCTCCAGCGTTCCAGTGCCTAACCCAGGCTGCAGACGTTTAGGATGGAAAGTCTCCTCTTTGCCACCTAGAATGGTCATGGCCCTGTCTAGGGTGCCTCATGGGTACACACACTTCAAATCACAGGAAGAATTAGGAGAAGGACAGGAGATTGCTTTGGGGGTAATCAAGCACCTACCCAGAACTTGGCTTTTTGTCCATCTTATTTATTTATTTTGGTTCCTGAGTTTTATTCAAGAACCCATACAAAATATTCCAGATAACTGAGTTTGGAGGGCTTTAAAATTGTATCTATTTATTTATGGCTGTGCTGGGTCTTTGTTGCTGCGTGGGCTTTTCTCTAGTTGTGGTGCGTGGGGGCTACTCTCTGGTTGCTGCGTGGACTTCTCATTGAGGTGCCTTCTTTTGTTGCATGGGCTGCTTTTGGAGTATGGGCTCTAGGTGCGTGGGCTTCAGTAGTTGCTCCGAGGCATGTGAGACCTTCTGGGACCAGGGGTTGAACTCATATCCCCTGCATTGGAAGGTGGATTCTTTACCACTGAGCCACCAAGAAAGCCCCTCCCCCCAAGATAACTGAGTTTTCATCCTCCTCTTCCTCCTTTTCTTCATCTTGGTTAATCTGGAAGTAGTTCAATTGGTAACTTTCTTTGCTGTTAGCAACTCCATGCAACCAATCACATGGATTATTCTTCTTCAAATATTTTTTTGGTGAGATATTTCAAATACCTTTGGAAAAAGGCACCACAGAAGTTGCAGTAATTTTGCTTACTCTTCTTTTGATTGTCACTGACCCTTCCCCAAGATTCCCAGTTTTTCCTTTCACTTTGTCTCTTGAAGTAACTGCTCAAAACTGGCAGCATCCATGAGTCCGTCTTCTCAGGATGGGTACAGTCAAGAGGAAACTTCAGGACCTGCTTCTTTTTTTCTTGCCCACCTTCACCACAAGCTTTTTCACAGGCACCATGGTGGCTGCAGAGGCAGAAAGGCTGTCCATGTTACTTTGAGTCTTAGACTGATAAGTGTTATTAGCTGCTGTTCCAGATCAGGAAATTGAGGCTCAGAGAGGTGTGAGGACTCACTCTGGGTTGCACAGCCAGTAAATTATGGAGCCATGGCTCAAATTCAGTGATATGGCTTCCAGTTCAGGGCTTGATCTGGTCTGCCTATATCCTTCCTTCAGCTCTGGGGGCTCCTCAAGGGTCCTGGGCCCAGGTCCCACCAGCGAATATACATTTTCATTCCCTAGAGGGCTTGAGGAGGCTGGTTGCTCACAGAGGCAGTTGCTAAGCTAAGTATGCCAAGACCATACTGGGAAAGGGACCCCCCACTGACCCAACAGTTTCTATGTGCCGGTGCATTACACACACTCTAGAAGCTTCTCCTGAGTCCTCACCACCCTGAGACGTTGGGAATGTTATACTCATTTACGGATGTAGAAACTGAGTCTTAAAGAGAGGAGGTAGCTTGCCATGGGTCATACAGCTGGGAGACAATGGTCTGGCCTGTCTAATCACCCAAAGTCCCCATCGCAGCAATGATGAGGCCAACCCAGCTTAATGTTTCTTGAATGTTTGCACCAGGACAGCCTGGGGCTGGGTGCCAAAGACATCATGATGAACCAGATTGGTCCAAGTTCTTGAGGAACACCTTAAAGAGACAGACACTCTTAAAAGACAAAGGACTGCCTTCTGGACCAAGCGGGACCACAGATCTATAGGAGCCAGGAGAGAGTACTAACGTAAAAGGATGGAATTCCCTGGTGGTCCAGTGGTTAGGACTCAGTGCTTCCATCACAAGAGGTATGGGTTCGATCCCCGGTTGGGAAACTAAGATCCCACAGCCTCACAGCAAAGCCAAAAACAAATAAAACTTAAAAGGAAAGCAGGGAGGGCATCTTAATTAGTACTGACAGTCAGGTGGGAATTAGTCAAATGAGGGGAAAGAGGCAGAGGGGAAAAAGGAAACATTGGCCCTGAGGCCATAGCGTCTACATGGAGGGGAAACACGGAGGCAGAGTAGGGCAGCAGGGAGGGGTCGCTATAAGCTCTGGGCTGTGACAGTGGGAGCAGGAAAAACAGGATTGGTGTGAAAGACTGCTCTGAGCTTGCAAGAGAAGTCGGGGCTGGGGAGGGCTTTCTGCATTCAACAAGCATATATTGTGCACCTATTAAGTGCCAGGTTCCTTGCTAGGTCCTGAGGACACAGCTGTGAAGGGGATGACAACGTCCCTGCCCCCATGAATCTCATGTTCCAGTGGGAGAGACAGGCAATAAACAAGTGAGATAATGACTTAAGAGTCCTTTAGACTCTCAGCAAGGAGATCAAACCAGTCAATCCTTAAGAAAATCAACCCTGAATATTCATTGGAAGGACTGATACTGAAGCTGAAGCTCCAATACTTTGACCACCTGATTGACAAACCAACTCAATGGAAAAGACCCTGATGCTGGGAAAGATTGAAGGCAGGAGGAGAAGGGGACGACAGAGGATGAGATGGTTGGATGGCATCACCAACTCGATGGTCATGAGTTTGAGCAAGCTCCAGGAGTTGATGATGGACAGGGAAGCCTGGCGTGCTGCAGTCCTTGGGGTCGCAAAGAGTCGGACACGACTTGGCGACTGAACGACAATACCAGTGACTAACTAAAATACCTTCAGAGACTCACACGGCTGTAGCAAAAATGGGGGAACATGATTTAGAGTGGGAAAATGGGTGGGAAAATGTTGCAAAGTGTGGTCTGAGACTGTGACATCTGAGCTAAGAAGGAAAAAGCAGGCAGGTACAACAGACATGACAGGTTTGGCACCATCAGAAAACTCACAGAAGCCAACGGGACTGGGGCTTCGTGAGGAGGAAGGAGGACATGCAGGTGGCTAGAAGCAGTAGCACAGGGACCAGGGGTGTGGAACAGAGCTTAGATTTATCCTGCCTGCAGTGGAAAGCTTCTAGAAGAAATGTGATGTGATCTGATTGACATTTTTAAAGTGTTACTTTCTCATGTGACGGACAGGTCCTCGCCCTGCTGAACATTCAGGTCTCTGCCTGACAGACGGTGCGAGGACCAAATCACCGTGGGATGGTGATTTTTAAATCGTCTGGTACTGCTTTGCCTTAGATTTGGATGAGGCCATGTAGTGGTTGGACTTCCCTGATGGCTCAGCGGGTAAAGAATTCCCCTGCAATGTAGGAGACACAGGAGACGCGAGTCTGATCCCTGAGTCAGGAAGATCCCCTGGAGGAGGGCATGGCAACCCACTCTAGCATGATTGCCTGGGAAATCCCACAGATAGAGGAGCCTGGCAGACAACAGTCCAAAAGTTCGTAAAGAGTCAGACATAGTGACTAAGTGTGTGCGCACATGCGCGCACGCGCACACACACACACACACACACACATGCAGTAGTGGGTACAGCAGCAAGCTTTGATGTTGGAGCTCTGAGTCTTCATCCTGGCTGGGCCCCTGGCTAACTCTGTAGCTTTCAGGGGGTATTTAAGGGGGTATTTAACCTGAGCCTGTCCTTTAAGATAGGAGAGTGGTGCTTCCCTCCGGGTCCCTGCATGAGGAAGGCACGAGGCATGCCGACAGCAGGCATAGCAGGGCTTGTCTCTGGTTGGGTTGTAAATCCTAGAAGGCAGGACCAAGACAGTGTTCCTCATGGTCACGCTGGGATGGAGCAGAAGCTCATGTGTGCGTCTGAAACCATCTTCCTCGGTGGCCCCCGGGAGGTTTACCTTAATTATCATTGTTCTTTCAGCTGTGGGTCCTGCTCATGGCTCCGGAGAGGTAGGTCCCGGGGCTTCCACCAATCACCCACTCCTGGGAGTTCTTCATAAGCCCCACTTACTGCTTTTAAAATTGTGTGACCAGCTCACCCACGTAGGAAATGATCCTGAAGTCCACCATCATACAGTCACTGCCCTGTGAGGAAGCAGGGAAGCTGTTGCAGTCGCCAAGCCATCATGATGGGTCTCAGATGGGTCTTGGCAAGGGACAAGGAGAGGAGCTGATGGAGGATTTGGGGACACTCCTTGTAGGAGAAGCTGATGGATGCGATCTGATGAGTGAGGAGAGAGGAGATGGAGAGGGAACGGGACGGGGGCAGCTTGTCAAAGTCTGGATTCTAAGCCGAAACATCTGGCTGGGTGTTGCTGGGCCAGTTACTCTGCCGCTCTGAGCCTCAAATGCCTCCTCTTGAAAAGAAAGGTAATATCCACACCGCAGAACACTGGAAGAGATAGTGGGGGGTGGGGAGAAGAGATAAAGAAGAGGGAAGACCGGGTTGAGCGGGGAGGGACAAGGGGGAAAGGGAGGAGTTGGAGGAGAAGTCTGAGTGAAGGCCTTCGAATTGGGTAAAAGAGACCTCTTCTTTTAAAAAGATTCCTTCAGTTCTTCAGAGTCCACAAAGGAACTGACTCCCATCTGACAGTGCTCAGAGAGGTTGAGAATCTTGCCCAGCGTCACACAGCCAGTCAGTATCATCTTCGTGCCTTAAATTACCTCAAACCCTGGATCCCAGATTTGCCTTTGGAGACAGATTCTCAGCTTACAAGCCACAGTCACTGAAATCCCCGAGGACTAGTGGGGCTGGAGGCTCTGTTTTAGGGGTTCCAGATGTGGCAGGGGGTGGGAAGCAAAGGCTGCAGGAATAAAACTCCTTCCCCGTCAGGGAGGGGTGGAAGGGTGAGAGCCTGAGAATAAGATAGCTCTCAGCCCCCTGACTGGCTGGGTGACCTCAGGTATCACCATCTAAAGTGAGGATCTAGGTTCAAGAGCCCACTCACCTCCCACATCTCAGGGTCTCCCTCAGCCTGGAAAAAAAAAAAAAAAAGCGACTCTGCAGAAGTAGGGCATGGCCAGCAGAGGGTGCCAGCCAGGGCCACAGGGAAGCCAGTGTTGGCCCAGAATAGGAATAGCTCTGGGGACCCAGAGCCCCAGCTGGGAAGGCCGCCCTGCCTCCTGCTTTGCTCCTCTGCCCGGGTGCCAAGAGGCCAGCTCGCAGACTCCAGCCAAGCAGAACCTGAACCTTGCTGTCGTACCTCTCTGAGGAACCTCAGTTTCCTCCTTTGTAAATGGGCCTAATAATAGTGCCTGCCTCACAGGATTCAGTGATGATCAACCACATAAGGGCTGAATACACAGGAGCTGCTATTTTTATTAACAGTGGTGGCAGTCTTATTGTACCTTAAAGTGACTGACACAAAGGGTATCCAGTCATTGGTGCTATGACGACAGTGACGATGAGAATGATGCTGTCCCTGAATTTCCTAACCAGGGAGCATCCGGTGCCTATCAACCTGGGATGCCTCCAGTGACAGGGAGCTCACTCCCTCCCCAGCAGCCTGTTCTCATGGTCACATCATCGTTTTGCTGAAAGCTGCCTCCTGGAAGACAGCTCACCTGCCAGCTCCCTATCAGGATGACCCGGCTGGCTTAGCCTCTGACCTCAGGCCCCCTTGTTTCCCCAAGTTCTGCCTGAGAGGCTCAAGAGGTTGGGGAACCAGGACGCTGGCAGCTGGATTCTTGCCTCCTCAGGAAGGGCAGAGAGCCGACAAGTGAACCCAGGTGGCTTTGCCAGCAGGAGATTCCCGGTGGGTCTTGCTCCGGCTGTTCAGTATTCTTTTCTACTGACTGGGAGAAATCAGTAGAAGGCAAGTCCTTGCCATCCTTTGGGCCTCCCTTCACTCCATGGCTGGAGGCTGGAACGGGAATTCAGAGCTGTAAGTTCAGGAAGCCTGGCATCCCAGGTGGGAGGCCTCAGCTCCGGTCCCACCTGCTGCCAGGCACCCCATCTGTGTTTGTGGGTCCCAGTGTGAGTGCTCTTGGGTCTGGCACCAAGGGATCTGGTGGTGAGAGCAGGAGCCAAATAGTCCTGGGCTAAATCTTGGCTACTGTGTGACCTCAGGCAAATCACTTTCCTGTTCTGAGCCTGTTTTCTCACCAGGCACCTCTCAGAGTGGTGCTGTGGGGAGTATGGGAGCTGTTACATGTGAAAAGGAAAACGCAGTACTGGGCGCATAGTAAATAGTGTAAGTGAGTGAAAGTTGCTCAGTCATGCCTGACTCTTTGCAGCCCCATGGACTGTAGCCTGCCAGGCTCCGCTGTCCATGGAATTCTCCAGGCAAGATTACTAGAGTGGGTTGCCATTTCCTGATCCAAGGGATCTTCCCGAAATATCATTACAAAGTGGAAATGCTTCATTTCTCCAAGTCCCTCCCTGAGCCTGAGTGGGTCAGGGTGGCCGTGAGAGTGGATCATGTCTGGCAGGGTGGTGTCCTGACCCACTTCTCGGCTAGCGGGCACATGGTTCGTGTAACTTAATGTGCAGGGGGTGTGGGCATGCACACACGTGCACTGGGTGTGCAAGCATATGCAAGGATGTGCATGGGTATGCGTGCATGTGCATCAGGCTCTCCATCCCAGGGGTTCCCAGGGCACATGCGTACCTGCGGGCACCGGTACAGTACCCCTGCACTGATTCGGGAGGCCCCTCTGTGAGCTGTTACCATGGAAACAAAGAGGCAATCCCCAGCCTCGGGAAGAGCCTAAGATACCAGAAATGAGAGCTGACCCTGTCTTCCCAGAAAGACAGAGCCAAAGCATGATGCCCTTGGGATTTGGCAACCTCAGCCTCCGGGGGCTGGTTGGCTTCTGGGACTCTGCATTCTTTTGAACCCTCTAGAAGCTCTCACTTCTCCACAGCATTCCAGTCCCCCACAGCATCCCAGCCTTCTGGAAAGAGCTCAGGAAACAGAGCTGAGTCCCATCCTGGATGTGGCTCTACCCCTGTGCCCAGGCTCAGGCAGGGAACGTGGTCTTTTTGTTTCCTCTTCCATAAAATAGGAATAATCACACATGCCAGCAGAAGCCTTGAGCTGGGATGTTACCTTTTCTCTTGCTGGGGGCCCTGGGCTGTATGAATGTACACCGCAGAGCCCTGGATGCCACAGAGCAGCCTCCTTCATGTATACAACCCTCCCAGGGTCTCGTGGGCTCCTCCCAGCAACTCTGGGATGGAGGCTGTTCCCAGAAGTGGAACTGGGGCTCCAGGAAGACACCGCTGGCCAGGGGTGGGGTCAGGTCTGCTGTCCCCATGACCCCCAGAAGGAGAGTCACTGGCCATGAGTATTGGGTGCAGCTTTCAGCTTGGGCAACCCCTGGGGCAGAGCTGGGCTGCCAGAAGGCTTCTGGAAGGCAGGTCCCAGTGGAAGAACCATCTTTTAAAAATCTTGACTCTAATTTTAACTCAAATCTCAAGTGTCCTATCTGCAGGTTTTAATACATCCAGGCAGAATTGCTTCTGAAGTCACAAGTGGACACTCAGCCTCCTGCCCTTCGTTCCACTTTCAAGAGTGACATTCCATTTGCTGTGAACCCAGGAACAATTTTCAGATAGTCAGAGATGGACCGGGAGGGGCAAACCTGCCAGAAATGAAAATGCCTGAGAAAGATCTGAGTGCTTCTCTGTCAGGAAAGCTGTTGCAGAAGGGGTCACTTATGACTTGGGGAGGGGACAAAAGGGTGCACCTGGAGAGGTGACCTCGGGTAAGGCACCGTCCCTCCTTGGCAGAGCTGGAAGGCTTTCCACCTAAGAGGTGCTTACACCAGCAGAGGGATTATTGTGCAGGCAAGTGTTGGCTGGGGCCTGACCCCAAGGTCACTGCTTCACCTCTAACCCCACCTCTAACTAGGTTAAACTCACATGCAGGATATGGGGGTCAGGGAGCCCCTTTTCCCCTGCCTTGGCTCTAGATCCCTTTTCTAGGTGTTAGGGCAATCCTGACCGTCTGGTAGAGGAGGAGCTGGCTGGTGGGGAGCTGTAAAAGGAAGGTGAAGAAGAAGAGCCAAGACAGGGGTCTCGGCCTGAAATGTCCACCTACTCTGGTGGGCGGTGGGAAGCCATGGAAGATTATTAAACAGAGAGGAAGGGGATTAGATTTAGAGAAACCGAAGGCACGAAGTGTAAGAGAGCCAGAGCCAGCCTACAGGGCCAATCTGACGAGGGTGTTGGGCAAGGAGAGAGGAGGGCAGGTCTGAGAGATGTCCCTAGTAGACACCCTAGTAGACAGGCTGACTTGGGAAGGAATCAGGTGTGGGAGTTAAGAGCAGGAAGGGGTCCTGGTGTGGTGATGGAGGGGGACCCAGGCACAGGGCAGGCTGGGGTGGGAGGTGATGAACTGGATACTGGCTGGCTTGAGTCTGAGGTGTGTCTATGGGTTTCTGGGAGCAAGTCCAGAAAGCAGCTGGAAATGCAGGTTTTACAAAAAAGGAGCCAGAGGGTCAGAAGAGTTGTTTTTGTTCAACTTATCAAGGCTGGGAAGGGGCCACTTCAAGATCTGAGCCTGGGTCTATTGCCCTCCTTCATAGTTAGGGTATGTCCCTTGTATGTCCCTTCATAGTGAGGGCCCAGCAGACACGCAGCCCCTTCCCTTTCCCTGGGGGTCCTGGATTTTGGGCTTGGTAGAGAGATCAGCCTTATCCATGAGGAGCCTCTGTTTCAGAGGCCGGCAGCCTCAGGGGCTCTGCCTGCTGCTCTGGGGAGGGACCGTCTACAACCAGCCCCAGCCTTCCTGATCATCTGTCAGCAGGGAGGCCCTGTTAGTAGCCTGGAGGCCGCCTGTGTCAGGCTCAGTGCCCTGAACTTTACAGGCTCCGTCTCATTCAATCCTCATAGGCCCCTTCCAGGGAAGGGCTAATATTATTGTTTCCATCTTACAGATGAAGAAACCCGTCAGACCCGTGGCAGATTCATGTGATGTATGGCAAAACCCACAGTACTGTAAAGTAATTATCCTCCAATTAAAATAAATTAATTAATTAAAAAACATCTGCCAGAGGTGAAGGGCCTTGCCCCGCTCCACCGTGGGGGTGGGTGGTGGGATAAGGTTTGGCCCTGCTCCATGGGAACTGAGCCCTACCTGTAAAGTGAGGCTGGCTCAAGAGCCTCCTGCCCCGCCACAATCCCCTACGCCCACCACTGACTTCAGGTCTGCGTTGCAGGACTTCCCCATCACCCCCACCCTCTCTGCTTTCTGTTCCTCTCAGCCCAGCTCGCCCAGCTCCCTGGGAACAGCCAGGCCCACCCCATCCCCCTCCCGGGCTGTGCTCCTGGCAGCTCTGCCACCCTGGGCTCTGGTCCGGGGGTGGTCCCCGGCAGTGAGGCGGGCAGGCAGAAGCTGAGATCAGATGGGCTGAGATGCAAGGTATCCAGAGACCACCTGCCCCCCCAGGCTCCCACCTTGAGGTCTACCGTGCTCCAGACTGGGGTGGGCAGGGCCCTTTGGAAAGGGGTGGCTTGAGGTTTTAATCACTTTATCAATGTTTGTTTGTGTAATTCAGCCCTTGAGATGCTTTTCCCTCCATCTGTCCCCACCATCTGCTCCCATCAGGATTTTCCAAACCATTTGGGACCCAAGAGGAGAGGGTGGGGGCTGTGCCTCCGAGGGGGGCTAGGGAGGGGCTCCCTCCACCTGCCTCACTAAGAGGTTCCAGAGAGGGACCTGGGCCCCTGAATCACGTGGAACTGGGTTCAAACTCTGGCTTTGTCACTTTCTTGCTCTTTTACCTCAGGCGGGTGACTTCACTTGTCCTAGCCTCAGTCTTCACATCTGTAAAATGGCAGTCACATTACTGACTCCTCAGCGTTAATTTGGATCAATGTTAGCCACTCAGTCATGTCCAACTCTCTGTGATCCCAGGGACTGTTAGCCCACCGGGCTCTTCTGTCCATAGAATTCTCCAGACAAGGATACTGGGGTGGGTAGCCATTCCCTTCTCCAGGGGATCTTCCTGACCCAGGGATTGAACCGCTGTCTCCTGCATTGCAGGCAGATTCTTTACCATCTGAGCCGCCAGGGAAACCCATTTGGAACAAAGGAGGTGACATATGCAAAGCACTCTGCATACAGTAGGTGCTCAAGAGATATGAGGTCCCCTTTTCATTCATCCCTCACTTAATTCTCTCAATGACTCCCTCCTGCATTGTCCGCTCTTCTGGATGCCTCAGTCTGGGATAGAAGGGGGCTGAGTATCATCAGCAAGGACACCCCTCACCTCCACCCCTGCCAAAGGCTTTCGTGGAACCCTTCCAATCCACAGGGTTCCAGGGTTTCTGGAGCCTCATCTGTGTTAAGCTCATGTCCAGAATCACCCACCCCAAACCCCCAGGAGCCAGTGAGGCAATAAGTGAAGCCGGTCTTGTTTGTACTCTGGTTATGGTTTTTGATAGATGTCAACGTACGCAGGTCACTTCACCTTTTTGCTCACAAAGGGGAAAGAGACTTGCTCCACGGCATCCGAAGTGAGGGACCCAGGCCTTCTGAAAGCTGCCCCTCTGCCCTCCTTTTCCAGACTATATCTTGGGGCACTCGGTCCTGGGCCAGTGGCCTTGGTGGACAGTGTGGGGAATCCCAAGTCTTCCCTTTGGCTCAGGCATCTCCCAGTACTTCTCAGGACTCCAGGAGGGGAGAGGTGGCTAATGGGAAGCAATCAGCAGAGCCTACTAGAGCTCAAACTGCCCTCTCCTCCTACCATCCACCCTACTCATTTGAGGTACTGGAAAGTCAGAGGGATGTGGGGTACCTGAGGTGAGGAAAAGACATAGCCTTGTCTTCAGAAGCCCCATCTATTCGGGAGTCAGGCTGCAGACTGGAGGTCCTGAGGGCAGGACGTCAGAGTCAACTGCACAGATAAGAAAAACAGTGGGTGGGGGAAGTAGGCTCCCAAGAGGCTGAACCGAAAAGTCAGCCCACAGGAGGTGAAGCTGGGGTGGGGGAGTGGGAGGAAGCAGAGTGGCAGGGCAGCTGCTGGTGAGGGAAAACGGAGACCCCACTGGAAAGGAGGATCCAGACCTGGCTGGGAAGATTCTCAGGGTTCAGGCAGGGGAGAGGGGAAAGAGGAGGAAAGAGAGGAGGAGCCAAGGGCAGGTTCCTCTCCCAGCCCAAAGCAGAGCCAGGATTCCAGACCGGGTGGGGAGAGGGGTGGGAGCTTGTCACTCAAGGATCCTGAGTGGCAAGCCTCTCCCCACCCCCACGTCCTCATGCAGGAGGCATCTGGGAACCACCCACGCATGTCTGGCACCTCCACGGGGGGTCCCAACACCAGAGCCAAGGCACACAGAGGAGGAGCTGATGTTCTGAAGGGCCCAGCTGCCCCCAACCCCCACAGCCTGGCTCCCCAGCTCCTCCAGTTGAGAGGTTGAGACTCTGTTCATTCATCCTCCAGGAGACACCACGGCTAGACTTGGATGACCCGAGAGGCTTGGTCTGAGCCCTGGGGAGCCAGAAAGGTCCCAGCTGCTGCCACGGAGGTCAGATGACAAATGACGTCAGCTCACCTTCAAAGTAGGTCCAGAGAGCAGACCCATCTCTGCCACCCTGTTCATCTTTCACCTTGCGAGGGCCTGCTGATCCCACCCCACTCCTCAAAGTCAGTTGAGGACAGACTGCCTGAGTAAGCTCAAACCCTCTCAATCTGCTCAAAACCCCAAGTTTCCCATCTCACCTAAAGTCCTTGCATTGCCACTATCCCAACCTCTACACACTGATCTCAACTTTCCCCAAAACATTTATCTAATACACTATAGAATTGACTTGTATATTATATCCATGCCTTACCGTCCCCTCCTGTGACCCCACTGCCTAGAACAGGGCTCGGCATAGAACTAATGCTTGATAAATATTGGTGCAATGAATGGATGAGGGCACATGGATTCAAGTCCAAGCCCACTCGTTCGCTGTCAGACACTGGAAAATATCATTTAACCTCTGTGAACCTCAGTTTTCTCATCTGTGAAGTGGGACAATAAGGATCACCACCCCTTCCCCGGAAATACTGAAAAAGCAAAATTTGAGCCCAAGATGTTGGACTGTTGCTCAGGCTGGGGGAAGGAGGATGCAGCCACCGTTTTGGCAGGAGAAGCTTTGATAAGGGTTAGCGACTCTGGAAAGGGGCTTTCCTGTCTTCAGGCAGGGGGCCTACACACCTCAGAATTCCCCAGGCTGGAGACGCTCCCTAGCCTTCACTTACTGTAATCCAGTGCAGGCACTGGCTGGGGAGGGAGGGAGAGGATTTCTTGATTGGAGTCGGGGGGAAATGGGAGGGGCAATTTAGGTCGTTGTTAGGAGGTGGGATTCATTCTGAATGGGGTCCTGGGCAGGAGATCGGGTGTGGCAGGCAGGAAATGGGGGCGGTGCTCTCTAAGGCTGAGGTGAGGTAGGGGGCGTGTCTGCTCCCCCCTCCCCACCCCAGACCTCAAAGACTGGAGGCGTGGGCGCTGCCCCTTCTCTGAAGAGCTCCGTTAGTTCTGGAGTTGAGGATTAGGGGCAGGGAGAGTGCCTAACGAACCGCCCAGGATCCAAATTCCGCCCTCGAAGGGACGCCAGGTAGGGACAGGGAAGGCAAGGGGCGGGGCTGTCGGGGCTTATTCTCGGCTTAAGAAAAAGGTCTCTGGGCACTGACCGCCCGCCCCCCCCTACCCCAATTCCCCGCAATCCCCACCCTATTCAGGCTACCTGAGTCCGGATGCTGAGATGGAGACCTCTTGTCTTCGTCCCCCGGCCGGGTGCTGCCTCGAGAGGGCGCCCGCTTCCCTCTCCCCCGCAGGGCGGGGGCGGAGCCTAGACCAATGCTGCCCGCGCTCACAGGGCTGGAGGGAAAGGGGAGGAACGGGGACCCCCCCAGGGGAGGGGCCCGGGGCGAACGCTGCGGGGCGTCTCCCTCGCAGGCCCGCCCCCCGCCCCCCGCCCGCCCCTCAGGCCGCCTCTGCCGCCGCGCGCCGCAGCAGCGCCGCCTTCCCTGCGCAGTCGGTGTCTCCGTGTCGCTGGGTGAGTGGGGGCCGCTCGGCCGGGGCTAGAGGGTGCGAGGAGGGGGCATCCCGGAGGCGGGGGGGCCACGTCCTGGACTCCCCAATCCTGCCGCTCCCGGACCTCCCAGGTATTTTCCCTTCGGGGACCCAGGGAGTGGGGCTGCCCCAGGAAAACGCGCGGCGCTCTCCAGGGTCCTGACCGCCGAGTGGCCAGCCTGGGAGCGGCGTTTGGGCCGCCTCGGGACGCCCCCTCTAGGAGGGGCCACGCGCCCGGCGCTCTCCCAGAGCTGAAAGGATTGAGGCGAGGGCCAGGGCGAGAACTGAGGAGAGGTTTGGAGAGGGTCTCCGAGGCGGGTTTCTTAGACTCAGCTTAGGTCCTTCCCATTTTGGGGACTGGGGGTCTTCGCGGAGACCGCAGAACCTTCTGCCACCCTCGTTTCCAAGTCTTCCAACTGGGAGGGGGGCAACTCTGAGGGTGGCAGGGAGGAGGGGGGCACTGGAAGATCTCTCCTGCCCAGCGCATCTCTCTGCCCCCGCCCAGATGACCCAGTTCCTTGGACCTTGAGGAGGGGACCAAGGGACACACTCGGCCGCCCTGGCCCCTGGCATTTCCTCAGTGTCCTCCCACACACTTGTTCAGTGGGTCCACAGCCTGGGGCAGGAAAGGCTGATTTAGAAAAGAGGGCCACCAACTTACAGAAACATGCGTGTGACACACTGCTTAGGACACACAGAGGTCCTCCAAATGGCCACACAGGCACATCCTCCTGACACTGTGATGGTGCACACCTAGTCACATGCACATATATGCACATGCACAGATATGAATTGAAACATGCAGGGAGATAAATGCAATGCAGAAGCCAGGGACAGACATGCATGCATGAGCACATGCACTCACACACGCTCATACATAAGTGCACATGCACACACAAGGAATCCCCTTCCCCTCTGCTCTATCTCACAGCCCCAGGCTGGGGGGGGGGGCGAGATTCACCTGCATACACCCCTGCATCCCTGCCCAGAACTGCTTGGCTGCCTCCTCTCCAATACCTTCCCCTTAGCCCTCCACAGTCTAACCTCTTGCACTGAGGGAGCCTTTCTGAACTAGATGAAAGGTTAAGTGTTGGGGGATGGTTGATGGCTAGGGGTCTCCCTGGACGAGGGGACCTTCACAGGTCTGAGAAGGGTTGCAGCTCCCTCTCCTGGCACCTGGCACCCTGGGTAAAGAAAGATGGCAAGGGTGTCTGAGGGTCCCACGTGCAGCTGGCCATGTGAGAGGTGTCGGCATGGGAGCTGGCTTATGATGCATTCATGAGACATGTGGGGTCGTGGGCTGGTGTGTCTTGATGCACAGGGTATGGGAGTTGTGTGTGTGTGGTGCTGTGTCAGTATGTATGAGCTGTGGAGCAGAGGGAATGTTGCTGTGTGTGGAGGCATGTTGACCCTGGGTGTGTGTGCTGGGTGCTGGCATGTGAGTGGCAGGGGAATCTGTGTGTGGATTTGGTGAGCTGTTTGGCTTAATAGACATCAGTATGTATTCATTTGTTTACTGTTGGCATCTGGATACCTGTAAATCTCTTTTATTTATTTAACACTTAGGTAGCACTATATGTGCAGGCATCTAAGTTCTTCATATGTATTAACTAATTTAATCCTCACAACAATAATGAGGTAGGTACTATTACTCCCACTTCACAGACAAGGCAGAGTTTAAGGAACTTGCTCAAGGTCACATAGGTGGTAAGAAGCAGAGCTGGAATTCAAACTCACGTGGTCCGGCTCTGGAGCTCAGGCTAATACCTATCTTGTTCTGCCTCTTGTCAAGCACACATGTGTGGGAGGGAGAACAGGTCAGTGTTTGGGTTGCAGGTGTATTTTATGTGAGCAGGTGTATATGACGCCATAGGGGGGCAGTGGGCAGCAGGGAGGAAGATCAGAGGGCCTTTTTGAACCTGGCTGGAAACTCTGGGAGTTAGCACTGTGTCTCCATGGCTGTGTGACCTGATCCAGCTCACCTCATTTCCTTGAGCCTACCTTTTCATCTGTAAAATGGGCTAATCGCTAGGCTTCACTTGTGTGAGGGTGAAGTGGTGTTCTCCTGGGAAGGCTTGGTAGCTGGCACTGAGAAGGGCTTCAGAAAGGTGAGCCCCTTCTCTTCCTCTCTCTCCAGGTCTGTTCCCTGCAGAAGTAAAAGGTCTGGGGAAATGGTGTGGGGCTGACAAAGTGGCAGGGTGCTTGGCAGGCTGTGCGATCTTGGGCCAGCTCCTCTGTCTCTCACTGGGTCAAAGGAGAGCCTGGGGTGGCTTGGGACTTTCTTGGAGTGTTGTCAAAGGGCCAGGAGGGCCTGACTTCTCCTCTTTGTCCTTTGACCCCCCTGGGGGACCCAGGTGGGACTTGGCTCGTGGCCATGGGCAAGCAAAACAGCAAGCTGCGGCCGGAGATGCTGCAGGACCTGCGGGAGAACACAGAGTTCTCCGAGTTGGAGCTGCAGGAGTGGTACAAGGGCTTCCTCAAGGACTGCCCCACCGGCATTCTCAACGTGGATGAGTTCAAGAAGATCTATGCCAACTTCTTCCCCTATGGTGACGCCTCCAAGTTCGCGGAGCATGTCTTCCGCACCTTCGACACCAACAGCGATGGCACCATCGACTTCCGGGAGTTCATCATTGCGCTGAGCGTGACCTCGCGGGGCCGCCTGGAGCAGAAGCTCATGTGGGCCTTCAGCATGTACGACTTGGACGGCAACGGCTACATCAGCCGCGAGGAAATGCTGGAGATCGTGCAGGTGGGCCCCTGGACCCCTCAGAATGCCAGGCGCAGGTCCCAGCAGCTTGCACCCGCCAGCCCTCTTTACCCTCCCAACAGTCCTTGTGGGTAGGCGAGTGGCAGGTGCTCTTCTTATAGCCTATTTTTAAAAGTCTTTAATATGAAGTAATTTCTGATTTAAAGAAAAGTTGAGAAAACTTCCATGTACCCCTTACCCAACTTCACCAATGAACATTTTTATCACATTTGCTTTATCATTATGTGTGTGTATGTGTGTGTGTGTGTGTGTGTGTGTATGTGTGAGATGTTCTGTTGTTCTAAACATGACCCTCTACCCCTGAATACATCAGGATAGATTTCCTAAGAACAAGGACATTCTCTTATATAACCCATAATATGATTATCAAAAGTCAGGACGTTTAACATAGAAACAATGTTATTATCTAACTTACAGACCACATTGAATTCTGCCAGCTATCTCAATAATGTTCTTTATAGCATTTTTTTCCTCGGCCCCAAGATCACACATTGCATTTAGTCATCCCATCTCTTTAGGCCACTTTAATCTGTAACAGTTCCTCAGCCTTCCTTTGTCTTTCAAGACTTGACATTTCTGCAGAGTACAGGCCAGTTGTGTTTCATTGATCCCAACTTACTCAGGAGGAAACAGATGCTCAGAGAGGTAAAGACATTTGCTTGAGATCACACAGACTGTGAATGGGCCACCTGGCTCTGTCGCCCACATTCCATCTGGATCCCCAGCCATCTTCCAACTAATTGATTGAGAGCCCACTAAGAGCCTAGTACTGAGTGAAATGCTTACACCCATAAGCTCAGTACATCCTTACAACAACCCCATGAGGCTCAGAGAGGTGAAGTGGCTTGCCTAACGTCACACAGCACATAAGTGGAGTCAGGTTCAAGTTGGCCAACACTCAGAGCTGCCTCTTTAAAGGAGTCTGACTTCCAATTCTGGAGTTGGCTTCAACTCTTACATAGCTCATCTGTAAAATGGGGATGGTGAGGCATATCTCACAGGGCGACTTAAGGACCTGTTAGGAATGTCCTTTCTTAGTACAAATTTAAGTATAGCATGTTAGCTTTATGTCAAAAATCTTCTAGGGTGCCCATCTCCTCAGCACGTTGAGGTCCATCAGAGATCTGGTTCTATTTTACCTAGTCAATTCCTTGTTCACTTTTTTCCTGAGCCTCTGTTTCTTCACCTGTAAAATGAGGGTGTTAACCCCTACTCCCCAGGCTATTGTGGGTATAAAGCAAGATGGGAAAGCTAGCAGAGGGCCTGGCAGATATCTGGTTCTCGGTAAACATTAGTAATTGTCAGTTGTTGTTTTCTCTTCTGCACATTCTCCACTCCAGCTGGAATGGCCTTTCCAACATCCTCAGAATGTGCTACTTTGTACACGCTCTTGTTCCTTTTCCTTCTGTCTCTCTGAATCCCTTCCCTTCTGGTCCCTCAGCACTGCTGACTGCCCCCCTCCCAACTCATCCAGTCTCTATTGGACTTTTGACTTTGGCTTCTGGGTCTGCTCTCTCCAGCTAGAATAGGATGGGCTACCTTGGGATGTGGTGTCTTCCCTATGTCTATTACTAGGGAAAAGGCTTAATGAGTGTCAGTAACTCCCCTGGGCCAGGCAATAACTCACTAGTTGATGGATAGTGGGGAGTTCTCAGGGTCCTGGTGGAAGGGTTGGGGTAGCCAGGGTGGTGGACAATCTCTCAGGGATTGGGCAGCAGGTCAATACCAGCCAATCCACATGAATGTCCATGTTTTACCACATAGTGTGGTTGCACTGGTGTACACTGGTAAATCTCAGCCTTGCTGGAAGCTCCAAGCCCAGGGCATTGGTCAAGCCAGCACCATTCTCTGGACATCCTCAGGATCCCTTCCAGACTGGCCTCTGCTATTTAGACAGATCCTGGTTTTTTTTACAGCAGCCCAGGGGACCCAGACAGCCAGTGCAGACAGAACTCTGCAAACCCTAGTGACTGATTAATTACAAGTTGGCTCCAGTGAAACAATGAATGAGCAGTAATTCCAGACAATTAATTAGGAAGCCCAGGAGAAGGCCAGTCACCGGGGAGCAGTCACTCTCTAAGTCACTCACTCAGTCCTTCTCAGGACCCAGCCCTGAGCCAGGTGGTGGGCATACTAGAAGGGAAGAGATCTTGCCTCAGTCTCTTGGAGCCCCCATTCTGCTGGGAGAGACAACTGTGCAGGCCACACAGACCAGCTCAGGACAGGGGTACAAAGGTGATTTGAGAGTCCAGGGAAGTAAAGGGCAGGGAAGACCTGAGGATGTGGTGAGTGAGTAATGATTATAGTATAAGCTGCTGTTTACTGACCACTGACTGCAGCCAACTACGTAAATTATCTCATTTAATACTCTGGATGGTACAAATGAGGGAGATATGATTACTCCCTGTTTTACAGATGAGGAAACTGAGGTTATATACTTGTCCAAGGCTACAGAGCAAGTGATTAGTAGAACCAAGATGCTATTCCTGGTCAACCTTACTTCAAAGACCCTGTTTTGAGGGGTCGTTAGCACTCCAAAATCATCTATCCAATGACTAAGAGGGAGAGGGTTCTAATCTGGTCTCTGCCATCAGTTTCCTTTCTGAGTCTCAATTTCTTTTCTGGAAAATGGGGATCTCAGTACCTGCTTTTCAGGGCTATTGCAAGGGTGAGAATAAAGTATGTAAAAGTACCTTGCACATAGTGGGTGTCTGTAAATGGTAGCTAGTATTATTGTTCCAGGCAGAGGCTATAAAACCTGAAAGGTGGAGGGGTATCTGGATATGGCAAAATCATCTACTAGGGGAAGCCTGATGGTGGAGAGCAGGGACCAGAGTGTGAAGTGCCTTGAATGCCAAGGGACTAATGTTTGGACTTGGTAACAGGGCAGTGGGAAGTGCCAGTGGCTTTTAAAGAGGGGAGTCCCTGCCAGATGCCAGGCATCCTGCTAAATTCTGCAGGTCTGGGTACTTTGTTCTTATCTGTATGCTGGGGGTAAGGAGCAAAGGCAAAGAAGTACTTCTGGAGAGGGGTCCCCAATGGAGGCGCTAGGGCAGCATATGGGCCCTGACCCAGCATGCATCAGAGAAGGCCTCCCTAAGAAAGCACCATGTAAGCTGAGTCCCAAGGAGGAGTGGGAGGCAGCAGAAGGAGCGTGGGGCAGCATCCAGAAGGAGCTGGGTGCACGGCAGGCCTGGAGGGAGGCCTGTGTATCACGGGAACGTGGGGGCGGCCCTGGGCTGGGGACGTGGCAGTGGAGATCTGTGTTTGGAAAGAGTTTTCAGAGGTGGCCCTGGGAACAGACCCGAGAGAGGCCGGAAGAGACCACTGCGGAGACCAAAGCTGGATCTGAAGCTAGGGAAGTTTATGGTCTGGGAGAAGAAGGAAGACTTCTCGGAGGAGGTGTCAGTAGCAAAAAGCTGGCAGACTGAGGCGACCAATCTGGGTCCCTGAGCTCCGGGACTGCGGGACCCAGCCCACAGGCCAAGTCCTACGTGCTCTGTGTACATTTAGCGCAAAACCCCTCCTTCGAGTCGCCTCCGTAGCTCCTGTACCTGGCGGCTGCGGTCCTCCGCCCAGCCACAGCCCAGGCTGTCCCCGCCCCCGACTGATGGTCCGTGCGTTTATTTGCATAACATGCCCCGCCCCCTGTGGGCCTAGTCGCCTCCCGCCCTCCAGCCCTTAGGGCGGCCCTGCGCCCCCTGCCAGCCACAGTCGCATCGCAGTCCAGTGCCACCCGCTCCTGCCCAGCGCTCCCTGTCGACCATCGAGGGCGGGCCACCCGGAGCCCCGAAGTTTCTGAGAAGCGGCTCTTCTAACCTGGTGCTTAACTGGGAACCTTCGGCGTCTGGCACAAACTCCTTAGCTGGGAGTCCCGGACCCTTCGCCATCTGGGCCCCGATGTCCTCCAACATCTCTCCTGACCCCCTGCTTTCAGCCAGCCCCTGTGCCCACTCAGAGCTGCCCTCTGCGAGGCCTTTGTGCATGAAAATTCCTTTGCCAGCAATTCGTTTCCCACCGAACGCTCCAGAGGAACTTGGTCAGGGACCGACCGCTCCCATAGCCCCCTCTTCCGGGAAGCCTTCCCGGTCACTCCTTCCAGAACCCCCCAGCTCCCCACGCCTCCGCCGGTCCCTCTCCGCCTCACCTCGTTGGGAGCGGTGATCGTCAGCGCACCTGCGGGCGTTTTTGGACATAGTTGAGGGTGGAGAGCTCAGGCAGGCTCCCCTTACGCTTTGCCTTCCCCACCCGCCCCCCAGGCCATTTACAAGATGGTTTCGTCCGTGATGAAGATGCCGGAGGACGAGTCGACCCCGGAAAAGAGGACCGAGAAAATCTTCCGCCAAATGGACACAAACAACGACGGTGAGGAGGCAGGGGCGGGCGCGGCGGGCACCACTCCCACTTCCTATGCCGCAGCTCTGCTCGGCCACCCCTAGCTGCTGTTGCCTTCTCCCCCCTTCATTGCTCCCCGCCTCGCCCCGCAGGCAAGCTGTCCCTGGAGGAGTTCATCCGCGGGGCCAAAAGCGACCCGTCCATCGTGCGTCTGCTGCAGTGCGACCCCAGCAGCGCCTCCCAGTTCTGAGCGAGAGGAGCCAGGTTTCCCCTCCCTGCCTTCACTGACCCTCTCCCGGCTCTCAGCTTCCTCGCCCTTGTGTCTATCCAGGCTGGGGGGCAGATGGCCACCCCCAGGGTCTGCACTCTGGTGGGGAGCCTATGGGGAATGGAACCCTGCTGTCCCCCCCCCCCACCCCGAGGCCCAAGCCAGCAAGTGGTTAGCACCCTCGCCCCAACCCACCACCCTATCCATCCAAGAGGCAATATCAGCCTTCCGCAATGATCGAGACAAGGGTTCTGGCCTGGTCTGCCCCTCAGAGTCAGCCTTCCCTTACCTAGATATCAGGACTTAAGCCACTCTCCCCTCCCCTGTATCCCCCACCCCCCAGCCATGAGGCCAGACTTCGTCGCCCAACCATGGGGCAGGCTCCCCCACCTCCACCCCGACCCTTGTAGATCTCAGCCTTGGTGGAGCTGGGAATCGCACCCAGGTAAGGAGCTTGTCTTTTTATTTGGAGGGGAGAGAAGGATTCCAGAGGCCTAGAGGCTTGAGGAGAAACCATCTTTGAGCCATCCTTCCTGGCAGGAGGGCCTTAACTCCGCCTGCTCCTGCCCTTGTTGGCCTGGAGGCCCTGATGCAAGAGGGAAACCTCCTGTTTCCGGCCCCCAAGCTGTGAGGCCCAGGATCCTACGCCTACGTTTTGGCATTCTGATGAACACAGACCCATGGACCCCTCTTTGTATCTCTCAGATACACACACAGACCTACAGACAGACAGGCAGACACAATTGGAAACCCCCCACCCCAACCCCAAAGCGTCCTGTATGGAAAAGAAGAACAGACCCCCCTGGCCGCACCCCTCCCCCGCTGCATGCGCCCACGTGGAGCATCTCTGTTCTTTTTAATGACTTCAGAATAAAGTCTCCTTTCAGTGCAGCGGGCTGGGTGGCCGGAGGAGAGGGGTGAAAACCTCACCCGGGTCCTGGAGTAGTGGCCATTGAGCCCTCTTGGCTGGTTCCAGGAATACTGGCCTGATCGCACTGTGGACTTGGTTGCAGGGCCCCAGCGGCCACGGGGCCTGGATGAGGCATCAGCTGTCAGAGAGTCATGGGCCCGGAGCTAGTGCGGCTTGGCAGGTCAGGGTCCTCCACGGGCTCTGGACTCTCCTGCATCTGTGGAGACACCAGAGGCTGCCAGGCTGGCTGGGGCTGGGTTTGGATGTCAGGACATCCAGGAAGTGGGAGGAGGGGAGGCCTGAGAGGATCTTTGGGGTGAAAGGATACCATTACTCTCTACTATGCAAGAGCGAGGCCATATGCCTGCAGTGCGCCCAGTTCCTGTCCAGACACCTCTCCCCCTGCTCAAGACTCATCCTGGGGCTCAGGAGAGCCAAGTGTCAGCTGTGTGACTTACCTGGGAGAGCTGAGTTCTCTGAGCCTCTGTGTTCTCCCTTTTGTCCTGGGGGAGAAGACTGTTGCCCCAGTTTTCAAGGTGGGGGCCCTTTACAGAGGGGTGGGGGCAGATCAGCCTAAGCCCCCCAGCAGGGGCTCCCAGGGGATATGGGGGAGTTTTTAGGGCTGGAGGGGAGGGTGCTGGATAGCATGCCTTACCATGTGATGGCTGCTTTTCCCCAACCAGGGCCTCAGTTCCAGCACCTGGTAGGCGAGCTGGGCGCTGCGGACAGCAAACACACTCTCTGCCACACAGAACAGTAACGAGATGCCCCAGAGACACAGGCTGGAGCTCTGCAGGGTGGGGAAAGGGGCAGAGATGGTCACCTGGGGTTGGGGAGTGAAGGGCGGGACTCCAAGAACCCTTCCCACCTCTGATGAGCCCCTGGTTGCCCCCCTCCCTTCCCCCAGCCCAGGCCTAAGCACTTACGTAAATGCGTGTAGGGTCGAAGGGACAGTCGGGTGCCAGTGCCAGGCGTTCGGGGCCCCCAAAAGTGCAGGCGGCCAGCAGTGCCCGGCCCTGGGTGGCAAAGGTCATGGCGATCGAAGCCAAGAGGCCGAGAGCACAGGTCAGAGAGAGAAGGGCACAGGCCACACTCGAGCTAAACACTGTCCAGCGCTAGATGGAGAAGACCACTGGTCATTGGACATCAGGCCTGGCCCCCTGGGCAGCTCTAGCCCCCGTGGGGTTACGCCCTCCAAGCAGGCCAGACCCTTGGCGGTAGCTGCTGTCCCAACCCCCGCAGACCCATCCCAGGAGGTACCACGTACCAGGGGGATGCTGGGGAGGTAGCGTGACAACACGATGACTGAAATGCCTGAGGTGATGACCTGTGGGGGAGACTCAAGTCAGCTCTGCCCCCTCCCCTCCTGGGGGAGAATGGGCAGGGGGGCCGGCCGCTCTCCAGTAAAGAGTCCATCATCGCCCACTCTAGCCCTTCAAACCCCTACCCCCTGCTTAGCTTTGATCTCACTTCCTCCATCTGTTTAGGGGCGCTGTCTCTTCATGGTCCAGCCCCGAAGTGACGCTTCTAAAACACTGTCACCCCCTGCCTACAACCTTCCCTGACTCCCCACTGCCTACAGCTATATTTCTCAAACCTCTGTATCTCAAGGGTCATAGAGGCACGTCACAGGATATACATGACATGTCTCCCTGGAGTGGAAAAGGTTTTGGAAGAAACTAAGTAACTTGACTGGCAAGGAAGTAAAAAAACAACATTGTTATTTTAAAATAGACTAGTACTTTTGCCTGGAGAATCCCATGGACTGAGGAGCCTGGTAGGCTGCAGTCCATGGGGTCACTAGAGTCAGACACGACTGAGCGACTTCACTTTCACTCATTGGAGAAGGAAATGGCAACCCACTCCAGTGTTCTTGCCTGGAGAATCCCAGGGACGGCGGAGCCTGGTGGGCTGCCATCTATGGGGTCGAACAGAGTCGGACATGACTGAAGCAACGCAGCAGCAGCAGCAGGACACTTTATGGAGTAGAATTCCAAATCCCTAGGAGAAGGCAATGGCAACCCACTCCAGTACTCTTGCCTGGAAAATCCCATGGACGGAGGAGCCTGGTGGGCTGCAGTCCATGGGGTCACTAGAGTCAGACACGACTGAAGCAACTTAGTGGCAGCAAGAATATGTTAAACTCTCCCAGGCTCTCAGTGACCTGGCCCTGTCCCACCAGTTTCTCAACTCCACCCTGGGCCAGGCTCTTCCCTCATCACCCTGGATATGGACACCCACGCAGGGCCTGGCCTTGATGCCAGCTACACAGCGCCTTCTCAGGAACACCCTTCCGGCTCCTCTTCACCTGCTTGGGTTCTTCCTCCTGCAGGCCTCCCTAAACAGCCCTGGTCCCAATAGGTGGGGTGACTCCACTATTAAGCCCACCAGCTGCCTTCTGGATCTTTTGGGTTCCACTCAGCCAGACTCCTTCCTTCAGTCCCCTCACTTTATCAGGCCTGGGCTGGACCCACAGGAGGCAGCTTAGACTCTGGAGGGCCCAGTAATGCCTATAATTTGCTGTGCAGACACAAGAAAGTGCCTCAGACTCTCTGGGCAAACTAAGTCTGCTCAGCAGAATGAGCTCATTTGACAGTCAGAATGACACTGACTTTGGTGTAGGTCACATTGTTCACATCTAGGGTG
Source organism: Bos grunniens (assembly GCF_055505025.1). Taxonomy (NCBI): domain Eukaryota; kingdom Metazoa; phylum Chordata; class Mammalia; order Artiodactyla; family Bovidae; genus Bos; species Bos grunniens. The sequence goes on from NC_141166.1 coordinate 16,016,676, forward strand.
GCTTCTTTGTATCAGCAGGAGGTTGAGTGAATCCCTGAGTCTCAGTTTCCTCATCTGTAAAGTGAGGATAAGAGCGGCCCCGTGTTGCAGGGAACTGTGGGGATTACTTGAGGAAATAAGAGCACAGCTGAAGTGGTCCACCCCAGAGCCCATCTCTGGTGGACCTTCAACCCTGGGCTCACTGCCTTTCTCACAAGGCTGGTCAGAGGAACAAAGTACAATAACACACTACACGTATCTGCACGGCCTAGCTCTATCCCACTGACAGAGGCTCTTCTACTTGCTGGGGCTTCTGATCCTCACTTATCCAAGGCTTGGGGCAGCAAGCTATCTAAGCGTCACTTTGCAGGGGAGGGAGCAGGCTTAGAGGGAGAAAGAAGTCCCTCAGCCAGGAGGTGGCAGGGATGGAACTCGGACACTGATGTGACAATGTTCCCCAAAGGCTGCTGACAGCTGGGAAAGGGTTTTGTGAACTTGAGAATACCAGACCCCTTCATTCTTATATTCATCGACCAGGTACTGACATCCGGTCATAACCACGGCTTCTATTTATTGAGCCCGTATTATAGTCCGGGGCTTCCCTGATGGCTATGCCTGCAGAATCTGTCTGCAGTTCCGGAGACCTGGGTTCAATCCCTGGGTCGGGAAGATCCCCTGGAGAAGGGAATGGCAACCCACTCCATAATGCTTGCCTGGAGAATCCCATGGACAGAAGGCCTGTCAGGCTACAATCCACAGGGTCACAAAGAGTCGGCCACTACTGAGCGAGACTAACACTTTCATTTTCACTTCATTATGAAGGAGTGGGTAGCTATTCTCTTCTTCAGGGTATTTTCCCAATCCAGGGATCAAACTCAGGTCTCCTGCATTGCAGGCAGATTTACTGTCTGAGCCACCAGGGAAGCCCATTTTATGATAGTCCGGGCCTAATGCTAAAGCTCCTGCCAAATTGGCTTTTTCAGTGTCTCCAGAGGAGACCATATCCATTCCCACCTCTACACCTTTGCATCTGCCATCCTCTATGCTTGAAATGCCATCCCAGTTTCCTTTCCTACCTGCTGGCCCCAGCAGGCTTCCTATCCGGGTTATGGTAACTGTAGCATATCATCTTTGAATTCCTATTCATCCATTAAGACCCAGCTCGGGGGCCTCCACCTCTGTGAATACTCCCAAGCTGAGCTGATGCTCCTTCCCTCTGTCCAACAGTGCCTTGACTATTTCCCTATTGCAGTAATAATCCTTGCTCGCAGTAGTGAGTGCTAACTATGTACCAGGCACTGTGCTCAGCACTTTATGTGGATGATCGCCTTCAGTACTCATCAGGACCCTCTCAGATGGACAGTGTTACCATCCCCATTTTATAGATGAGGAAGCTAAGGCAAAGAGAGCTTGAGTGACTGGTCTGGTTGGTAGTGGTGGAATAGGGGTGAGTGCTCAGGGCTCTCTGCCTGCACACTCCAGGCTGTGGGTGGGGACTCATCAAAGACCCTGCCAGCCCCTGCCAGCCCCCTCCTGCCAGTCATCCTCCCAGCCTGGCCATACCACGATGGCAGAAGTGACAGAAAGGATGTCGACCACGCAGTACTGCAGAGCCACAGCGTCATTGGGGGCAGCCACGTAGCGCAGCACGGTGCCGTGGAGGAGAGCGGCTGCGATGAAGCTCACGTGGCCCAGCACGACCAGCACCAGCCCGGTCTTCATCAGTACCTTCCGGAAGTCACCCACGCTCAGGCCACCTGGGAGGGACAGCCACATCAGGGCCATGGGTGGGACTCATTCCGCTGGGCAGAGGAGGAAACTGAGGCCCTGGCAGGAGTGATGGACATTAGGTTCTAAATCTATTTCTGGATGATTCGGGGCCAGTCTTCTCTGAGTCTCAGTTTCCTTATCAGGGAAAGGGGTTCACATTACTTTCATGGGAATCCTTGGATCTCTAAGGTTGGAAAAGCATACAGGTGGTACTTAATAATAAGGGGTAATAGTCTTTGTTAGTGTTCAGGGTCATGAGTGGCACAGTCAGGATTTGAACCCAGGTCTCTAGCTCTAGACCCATAATCCTCTAAGCTTTGCATCCCCTGATTTTTTTCATCCATACATTTGTTACATCAGTGTTCACTGAATGCCTGTTCCATGCCAGGCCCTGAGGCACCATAGAGAGCTTGATGGTCGCTGGTCTAAACGCCAGGGAGCCCCCAGTTCACTGGTCAGGGATCAGGTACTATGCAGGACTCAGTTTGGTGGATAGGACCTGGCACATAGTAGGGACTCAGCTCACAACTGCTGAACAGACTCAGGGTAAGAAACTCAAGCTTCTGAGTCTCCATTTCCCCATCTACAAAATGGGAAGAATAACCCTTGTTTCCCAGTGGGGAAAGAGGGTCCCCATGAGAAGATAGACGGGAAAGGAGGGCATACCCTGGGTGCAAGGGCACTGGGCAGGGACACAGCAAGGTAGGGAGGCTGGGGTCAAAAGAATGTCGTATGCAAATCCTATCTGAGCGCCCACAGGTGGCTGCTCAGCTCCCATCTGCACACCCCCCAGGACCAGGGAGTCCTCCTCGCAGCTGTTCCAGATAGCTGGAATGTGCCCTGTGGTGCCTGGCTCTGCATATGATGGCCCCTGGACCCACCAGCCCCTTCACTCTAGCCAGCTCTGTGAGACCGAAAGACTGGCCTGGCCCCTAGAACTAAACAAGCCCCCCCTTCTTCCTTTAGCTGCTCTGTGTGGAGCCTCTGAGTCCCTTTCCAGATCTCGATGTCCCCATCGGTGGCAGAAGGGCGGATTGGGTCATATTTCATATATGGGGGTTTTGCAGAAAGAAAGGAAAAAAGGGAGTGTGAGGTAGGAAGGAAGGAATCCCTGGATTGGATGTTCTTGGGGGCCCTGTGCCAAGAGGAGGCCCCCAGGGAGCAGGGAGGGCTGGAGCTCCTCAGTCACAGCCCCTCTTTGACCCCCCACCAGCCTCTCTCCTTTCTGGGCCCCAGTTTCTTTCCCCAGAGGTAGAATGGGAAGGGGTTGGCCTAGCCGGTTTCTGAGACCCCTGCAGCCTGCAGGATGCTCTGGAACTATACCAGATCTAGGAGGAGAGGTCAGACGAAGGGCGGGACAGCCACCGCGGGACTGGATGGCGTCATGAAGATTAAGTGCTGGTCAAACAGGAAGGGGCATGGCAGCCTTGTCCCAGGAGCCTGACCCACTTCACTCGGTCCACCCACCTCCCTGGCCACCCAGACACACCAACTGGGCTCATGAGCAACAGCATCCCAGGACCAAGACTTCGTCAAATCGGAGGTACAGTGCCAGCATGGGGCTGTGCTTGGAGCACTGGACAGAGTCTCGGGGCAGTCCTGCTCAGGAAGGTCCTAGGAGGGGTTGCTACCCTCAGCACTTTACAGATGAGGAAACCGAGGCTCGAAAGTTCTCTCGGTTAGAGAGTAGGGATTCCCCAGATCTGTCCTGTGACGGCGAACAGCATCACTGTGTCCAGGGAGTGAGGGGAGGGGACCCGTCTGTCTCATTCCTCTGTATGGATCTGGGGAGCAGAGGGTAGGGAAACCGGAGCCCTTTGCGAGGCTAAGGGAGCCAAGGGCAGGCAGCCTCAGGCTCAGAACTCCCTGGGCTCTGGATACCCCTCCCTCCGCTCTGGCTTCTGGGGAGCGGGCGCTGCTTTCCTCCCATCTGGGGGAAGGGGTCCCTCCTCCGCAAGAAAGGAGAGTGCAAGCGGGCAAGGTGCGACTCCACCTCGGGAAGATACCAGCAGCCCGCCTCTCGCCGGCTCAGTGCGGGGAAACTGAGGCCCAGAGCAGAAAGTGACCAGCAGAGAAGGTGGCCTGGACCGCGGGGGTTTCCGGGCGCCCACTACAGTGCTCCGCCCCTGCGGGAGGACTTGGGGCGGCGTCGGGCCTCTCGAGCCGTCCCCCGATCCCTACCCCTACCCCCACCCCCGGCGCTCACCCAGGCGGAGACACATCTTGGCTCCGGCGCCGCGTCTCCGCGGCGGCTTCAGCAGGGCTCCATCCCGGGCCGCAGCCGCCGCGCGCCCTGCAGAGCCCGCGCCGCGCCCACTTCCCGCCGGGAGCCCCGAGCTCCCGGCGCCCGGCCGGCCTCCCTTCCCGTCACTCCCCGGACGACCCGGCCCCGGGAGAGCCCTAGCGCCTCATTTACATCCTGGGCCGGTCCGACCGGCTGGACAACCCCTCCAAAGCCCGCCAGGCTGATTCACAGCGCTGGCCCCACCCACCTGCGCCGGCCTCGGATGCCGGCCAGCTCCCGGCCACCGACTCCTCCAGCCCACCCCATTCCAGGGATGCCCATTTTACAGATGGAAACAGGCTCAGAGGAGCTGCGATCGTCCTGGCTAGCGAGTGAGATGGGGGCCTGGTGCTTGGTTGTCCTGACGGGTGGGCACATGACAGGAAAGCCCCTGGGTGAAGGCTGGGAATCCACTTCTTTCTATAGGGTGGGGAAATGCCACGGTGAGTGATGAAAGAGAGCTACCTAGAGAATTGGGGACTGACCTCGACCTGCTGCATGAACGCAGGTAAATCACATTTCCTGCTGCCCCGGCCCAGGATCCTTCTGTGCCCCACACTGAACAAGCCACTTTACTTGTGGGGTGTGGTTGGAGACGGTCTCTGTTTTCTCAGAAAATCCAGGATAATAATTCTTGTCCCCTAAGGAGATCAGCCCTGGGATTTCTTTGGAAGGAATGATGCTAAAGCTGAAACTCCAGTACTTTGGCCACCTCATGCGAAGAGTTGACTCATTGGAAAAGACTCTGATGCTGGGAGGGATTGGGGGCAAGAGGAGAAGGGGACAACAGAGGATGAGATGGCTGGATGGCATCACTGACTTGATGGACGTGAGTCTCAGCGAACTCCGAGAGTTGGTGATAGACAGGGAGGCCTGGTGTGCTGCGATTCATAGGGTCACAAAGAGTCGGACACGACTGAGCGACTGATCTGATCTGAAAGTCGTGAAAGTCGCTCAGTAATGTCCCACTCTTTGTGACCTGATGGAGTGCAGCCGGCCAGGCTCCTCTGTCCATGGAATTTTCCAGGCAAGAGTACTGGAGTGGGTAGCCATTTCTTTCTTCAGGGGATCTTCCCTACCCAGGGATCAAACTTGGGTCTCCTGCACTGCAGGCAGATTCTTTACCATGGGAGCCACCAGGGAAGCCCCGAGTTGTGGTGAAGTACAAAAAAGGGATGAGAAAGCACTTTGCAAACCCTCCAGAGTATGTTTACAGACAAAGTGCAGAGCTAGCAGGAGCACATAATAGGAGCTGTACTATTCCTGGCTGCTGGTTACTGTGCCTCTTCAATGTACCAGCATGACCTCCTCCTTTGTTTCATCCTCAACATGTAGAAATGGATGCAAGCAAGAGTGTCCAGGGGAAGTGGTGGAGTAGAGGGTCTCTGTGCTCACATTCTCTAATGTGGCAGGGCTGTGGCTGCCTGCCTGTGCTCTTGGCCCTCGGGCAGGCCTCTGGGAAGCACTTTTATGGTCTCCAGGCAGCATCAGTTCACAGTCTGCACCCCGCACCCCCCTGGTCAGTGGCCTTGAGGGCAGGAACTGGCTTGATGCATCTAACACCAGCTATCCACTGATGCCTGTGCCTTGTGTGCAGGGCACACAAGTTACAGATGACCAAGTCCATCTCTCAGGGGCTGCCCTGGAGAGTGCGTGTGGTCACTGCAAAGCCAATGTCAGATCTCACTCGTGTGCATGTATGTGGCTCCCCTATCCGTGTCAGGCAGTCCCCTTGACACTGAGCACATTTGGGGCACTCTGGAATGGGGCTGGAGACCCAGACGTTTTAAATGTCATTGCTTACAAACGAATAAAAGAGAGTTCTCTCTTTCTAACCTTAGACCAATACTGAGAGTTAAATATTATTACTCCATTTTACAGATGAGAAAATTGAGGCCTAGAAAGGTAAAGTGGCTTTTCAAATAGCATTCATTGGGTATCAATGGTAGAACTGAGACTTGAATCCAGATCTATGTAACTCTGAAAGCTGCTTCTGAGTGAGGTGGGGGGACGAGAGGTCGTAGTCTCCAGGGAGTAGGCCTACTCCCTGGGACCTCTGAGGAGGGAACCACCCACCTTTTACTCCTCTGACCCAGTTTCCTGGCCACGGCCCAGCCTTAGCCGCCTGAAGTTATCACCACTTCTCTTCCTTATTGCCAAGTGGCCAAAGTCCATTCATCTGAGTTGCCCAGTGTCCCCTGCCTGTGCCCCACCCTTCTGCACACTGGCCTAGGTTTCTGGGGTTCTGGGAAGAAGCCTAGACTAGAGAACTAGCCCCCTGTGCTCCACCAACTCACTATGACACTCTGGGAGCTCACTGTCCTTCTCTAAGCCTCAGTTTTCCTATCTGTCAAATGGAGATAGTGATAGCCTTCTCAGATTTCTGAGGGATAAAATGACTTGAGAGATATGAGAGTGGGTTGAAACCTAGCCAGAGAAATACAAATAGACATTCTCTCTCTTCCTAGAGCGTTTAACAACCAGGTGTGGCCTAGTACACTCAAATTGGACTCTGGGTCCTCCCCATAGGGCTGCTCAGCTGGGAAGGGGTTCAGGCTTCCAGTCCCTGAGTGAGTCCTCTTCACCTTAGGAAGGCTTTTCCCTCCCTGATTATTAGAACAGTTCTGCCTGTAAGTAGAACGATCACACACACACCCTACCATATTCAGTTTTGTGCGTGTGTATATACACACACACACAAAACAAAAAGCCAAGTGATCAAGCTTGTCTGAGAGGAGGAGGTGGTTGAAGGGGACTGAGGCTTGTTTACAATGCCCAAGTCTCCATGGTGTGAATGAGGAATTTGTTATTCTTTGTATTTTTTCCACCTTTTACCTTTCTATTTATTTTATTTATGTATTCTTTTATTTTTAGACCATCCCGAGTTTGTGTGGGATCTTAATTCCCCAATCAGGGATCAAACATCACCCCCCAACCCCACCCTCCCCACACTGGATGTGTGGAGTCCTAACCACTGGAGATTTTTTAAAAAGCTTATTGTAGAAAACTTAGAGGAAAAACAGGAAAGTATAAAGAAAAAAATTGGAGCTACTCATAACCTTCTCTGCCCCACAGATAACCATGGTTCACATTTTGGAGGATGTTTTCCTAAGTGCCTATGTAATTTTCTGCTTCTCTGTGACTCCTGCCACCCCTCCTCTGCCACCCGTTCTCATCGCCTTGGTCTGTTGCCCTCCGTGTCACTGACTTCTATCTATCAAGGACTTGGGTTTCCAGATCTAGATCTGGCAGTCATTCCTCATGTTCTGCTCATCCATGTGAAGGACCCTCTAATACCCTCCCTTTGACCTTCATCATGACCTCAGTTATTCCCTCCGGGTTTAGGTTTTGAATGGTCCCTTTTGAAATCTCAGCCTCGAGCATCCCACAAAAGCCTCTCTTGCAGCGCATCTGTCTTTTGACTCCCATGGCCTTGTACTCTGACCTCCCAGAGGACACTGGCCTATTCTGCTTTCTTCTGTTCAGTTTACCCCCTCCTGGCCTCTTCACACCAAACTTACATCACAAGGTTGAGCATCTAGTGAGAAGTATAGGAGACTTGGACTTGGGCCAGGATGGTGGCTGTGAAGATGGAGAGAAGAGGGGAGAAGTAAGACTTATGATTCGGATGCATGTTAAAATTTGAAAAGCCCTGTTCTGAATCCACTCGCCTCATTCCTGCTCTCAGTCACTCCTCCAGCTCCACATGGACCACACTTCATCTCTCATCCTCTTCATTTCTGCCAAGTCTTTCCCATCAGCCAATAAACATACCCAAGTCTCTTCTATTCTAAAAAAAACACACGTTCCCTTGGCTCCCTTTACGTTTCTAGTTACTGCTTTTTAACTTTCTCTCCCTTCCTCGCCAAACTTCTGGAATGAATTATCTTTACATGCTGTTTCCATCTTCTCGACTCCCATCTCCTCCCCAGTCCACAGCTGTGCGATTCGGCCCTCCGCTGGAAGAGCCCTCATCTAGGTCACCAGCGACTGCCGACCACGCTGAAGCCACATTTCAGTCCCTAACTTACTCCCCACACTCTTGTTACGCACCTCCTTCCTGGATTTCCTCCTACCTCTGGTTATTCCTTCTCAGTCTCCATTTTGGACTTTTTGTCATCAGCTCAACTCTTAAATGTTGGTATTCTTTTGTATCCTTTCTGCTTCCTCTATGGGTCCCATTGGTTATTTTATGCAGTCTCATGGCTCCCCTTTTATTTAATGATTCTCCCAGACTAGAGAGCTTCCTTGAGGATCAGACGTAAATATCCAGTGATTTTGCCTCTCCGCCTGGGTGTCCAGTCACCTCATGCTGAACATGTACCAACTTTCCCCCAAACTGCTTCTTGTGTTTTCCATTTGAGTCGGTGGCATCACAATGTACGCAAGCCAAAAACCTGGGAGTCATTCTCTACTCCTTCCTCTCTTTCTATATAAGTCAATTGTCAAGTCCCGCGGGTTTACATCATAGATATTTCTGTAACTAGTGCTTCCTCCTTGTCTCTGCTACTACTGTCCTCGTTCATGCAGCATTTCTTCCCCCCAGCTGGTTTTTCATACTACTGAGTAATCTTCCTAAAGTATAAATCAGATCATATCACTCTTCTTATTTTTTTTAGGATTTGGAAAGATCCAGTCTGGTTTTTTTTTCTTGGTAGATTTTACTTATTTATTTTATTTTTGGCTGTGCTGGGTCTTTGTTGCTGTTTGGGCTTTTTTTCTCTAGTTGTAGCAAGGTTGGGGAGGCCACTCTCCAGTTGTGGTGGGCGGGCTTCTCATTGCAGTGGCTTCTCCTGTTTCCAAGCATGGGCTCTAGCTTTCGCGGCTTGAGTAGTTGCAGCTCCCAGGCTCTAGAACACCGGCTCAGTAGTTGTGGCACACGGGCTTCGTTGCTGCTCGGCATGTGGGATCCTCCCTGACCAGGGATTGAACCCGTGTCTCCTGCATTGGCAGGCAGATTCTTTACCACTGAGCTACCAGGGAAGCCTGATCATGTCACTCTTCTGCTTAAATTCAGTAACATAAAAGAAATTAAGACAAATAAATGGAAAGACTTCCCGCATTCATGGATTATAAGCCTTAATATTATTAGGATAGCAATTCTCTCCAAACTGATCTACAGATTCTCTGCAATCTCTCTCAAAATCAAAGTTGCCGCTTTTTTTTTTTTTTGCAGATATTGACAAGCTGATCCTAAAATTCATATGGAAATGCAGAAGTCTAGAATAAGCCAAAATATCTTGAAAAGGAAACAAATTGGAGGAATCACATATTTCAATTTCAAATTTTACTATTATATAAAGCTAGAGTGATCAACGCAATGTAGTGCTGGCAAAAGGCATAATAATTCAATGGAATAGAATTGGGAGACCAAAAATAAAGATGCCAAAAATAAAACAGAAATAAAAATACACATGGTTGGCTAATGTTTAACAAGGGTACCAAGATGATTCAAGGTAGACAAAAATGTGTTTTCAACAAATAAAGCTGGGACAACTGTGTATCCATGTACAAATAAAATTGGTCTCTTACCTTATACCACATGCAAAAGTGAACTCCATGAATCAAAGACCTAAAGATCAGTGCTAAAACAACAAAACTATTCAGGCATAAGTCTTTGTGACCTTGGATTAAGAATGGTTTCTTAGATATGACACCAAAAGCACGAAGAAAAGATAGAGAAGTTTGACTTCATCAAAATTTAAAACTTCCGTACTTCAAAGGACATTATCAAGAAAGCCAACCCACTGACTGAGAGGAAATATTTGCAAAGCATATGACTGATAAGGGTCTAGCATCCAGCATACTATTAACATACTAAAGAACTATTAACAACTCAACAGTAAAAACAGGCAACCGAAATGTAGGCAAGGGATTCAAAGAGACATTTCTCTAATGAAGGTCTGCGTGTGTGTGTGTGTGTGTGTGTGTGTGTGTGTGTGTGCTTACTGTCCAACTCTTTGTGACCCCATGAGGAGCTCGCCAGGCTCCTCTGTCCATGGGTTTCTCCAGGCAAGAATACAGGAGTGGGTTGCCATTTCCTCCTCCAGGGAATCTTCCTGACCCAGGGACTGAACCTATGTATCCTGCATTTGCAGGCAGAGTCCTTACCACTGAGCCACCGAGAAGCCTAAATAGAAGGTATACAGATGGCCAATAAGCACATGAAGATACTCATCATCATTGGTCAGTAGAAGAATTCAGATAAAATCTATAATTAGATAATTGAGGTCGTGGAGACATTGGAGCCTTCAGGTACTGCTGGTGGGAATGTAAAATGGTCCAGGTATTTTGCAAAACCTACGTACGTACTCAAGAGACATAAAGACATATATTCACACAAAAAAATTGTACTTGAATGTTCAGAGCAGCTTTTCTCATAATTATAGCACTACATCCAGAATAGGAACCCACACTCTCTGCCTTCTTCCCCATTATCATAAATGAAGTCTTCTTGCTCCTTTCTTTTTAAAAAATATTTTATTTATTTATTTTATTTTTGGATGAGCTGAGTCTTTGTTGCTACCCTTGAGCTTTCTCAGGCTGCAGAGAGCTGGGCTACTCTCTAGTTTCAGAGGCCGTGCGTCACGTGGGCCTCTCACTGCGGTGGCTTCTCTTGCTGTGGAGCCCAGGCTCTAGGGCAGGTGGGCTTCAGTAGCTGGGGCTCAGGCGCTTAGTTGCCCCATGGTATGTGGAATCTTCCCAGACCAGGGATCGAACCCAGGTCCCCTGCATTGGCAGATGGCTTCTTCACTGCTGGGCCATTAGGGAAGACCACTTTTGCTCCTTTCCAAGACTGAACTCTCTCCATATCAATGGATCACTCCAATCAATGCCCAAACTGCTGTGTATCTCCCTCTTCAAACAATACAAAGCAAAACCTTCCTGGACTCTACCTGCCTTCCAGTCACCACTCATTTTTCCACTCCCTTCCTACTTTTTCAAATCTCATCACTCTTCAACCCATTCATTCTCTGTGGGCTTCTAACTTCAGCACTCTACTGAACCTGCTCCTGCCGCGGACATGCATGTTTTCCACGTTGCCAGAGCCAGCAGTCACTCTTCTGTTCTTATCTTAGATGTCTCAGTAATAGTCAAGCAAGGTCATTACTACATCTTGCTTAAAACATGCTTCTGTGACTCTGCACCCTTCAGAGTTTCCTCCTACTGCTGTAGATGTTCATTCTTCGTCTCTTTTGTTTATATATGATTTTATTTATTTATTAATTTTGGGCTGTGTTGGGTTTTTGTTGTTGCAAGGGCATTTCTCTAGTTACGGTGGGTGGGGGCAGTGCACGGGCTTCTTATCATGCTGGCTTCTCTTGCTGCGGAGTTTGGGCTCTAGGGTGAGCTGGCTTCAGTAATTGTGGCCCGCTGGCTCTGGAGCACAGGCTCGACAGTTTTTGCTCAGGGGCTCAGTTGCCCCATGGCATGATCCTCCCTGACCAAGGATCAAACCCGTGTCCCTTGAATTGGCAGACAGATTCTTTACCACTGAGCCACCAGGGAAGCCCTGGTCTTTTAGTTGATTTCCCTCTCCTGGATTTGGACCTCTAAGTCTAGTTTTCAATTCCCCATTCTGAGGTCAAACCCTTGACCTCGTCATTTTCAGTTACCATGCTAACTCTAAGACCTTATGTTTCAGCACTCTGACATCCTTCTCCTATCTTTCCAGCTTTGTTGTTCAGTTGCTAAGTCATGTCTGACTCTTTGTGACCCCATGGACTGCAGTATGCCAAGTTCCTCTGACCTCTATTATCTTCTGGAGTTTGTTCAAATTCACGTCCATTGAGTTGGTGATGCTATCTATCCATCTCATTCTATGCCCCCTTCTTTCGCCTTTAATCTTTTCCAGCATTAGGATCTTTTCCCGTGAGTTGGCTCTTCACATCAGGTGGTCAGAGTATTGGAGCTTCAGCTTCAGCATCAGTCCTTCCAGGGAATATTCAGAGTTGATTTTCTTTAGGATTAACTGGTTTGATGTCCTTGCTGTCCAAGGGACTCTCAAGAGTCTTCTCCAGCACCACAGGTTGAAAACATCAATTCTTCGGCACTCAGCCTTCTTTGTGGTCCAACCCTCACAACTTTACATGACTACTGGAAAAAACATAGCTTTGACTATACAGACCTTTGCTGGCAAAGTGATTTCTCTGCTTTTTAATATGCGGTCTAGGTTTGTATAGCTTTCTTTCCAAGGAGCAAGCATCTTTTAATTTCATGGCTGCAGTCATTGTCTGAAGTCACACGGCCACGCTCTGTGGCACATGGATCTTAGTTCGCCAACTAGGGATCATACCTCTGCACCTTGCATTGAAATCACCAAGTCTTAACCACTGGACTGCCAGAGAAGTCCCTCTCTTTTTTTCTTTCAAGGTGCCAAAGTAGATTGTCTCAGGATTTTTGCTATTACTCTGTCCTCAAATCTTCAGGGAGGTTTTCTCTGTCTCACCATCTAAATCAATGCTGTCTAGGAGAAACTTTTGCCATCATGGCAAGGCTCCATATCTGTACTGTCCAATACGGTGGCCACTGGGTTTCCCTGGTGGCTCAGCAGTAAAGAATCCCTGGGTCAAGAAGATTCCCTGGAAGAGAAAATGGCAATCCACTCCAGTATGGTGGCCACTAACCACACAGGGTTATCAAACACTTAAAATGTGGCTATTGTGACTGAGAAACTGAACTATTTAATTTACTTAATTAAAAAATTTAAATTGAAACAAGCAAGGGGGTTTGTGGATACCATATTTAACCATGAAGGTAAATTACCCCCAAGTCACTTTCTGTTAAACTATCCAGTTTTCTTTTATTTTTGCCCTTAATTTCAATGGGAAATAATTCACATCTATCACTATATAAAGCTTAAGGACTACAGAGTTTTACTTTCTCCAAGGCACTTTTCTCTAGGTGAAGTAACCTTATTCATTTATTGATTTATTTTCTGCTCTTTCTATGAGAATGTGGCCATATGAGAGCAGAGGCCTTGGGTATCTCATATAAAACTCATCACCCAAAATCCAGGGCCTGGGGACTTCCCGGGTGGTACAGTGGGTAAGAATCCTCCTGTCTACAGTGGGGGAAGGAGAGAGTGGGGCGAATGGAAAGTGGCGTCGACATAAATACACTCTCATGTGTAAAATGGGTAGCTGTTGACAAGTTGCTGTGTAACACAGGGAGCCCACCCTGGTGTTCTGTGATACCTAGAGGGGTGCGAGGCTCAAGAGGCAGGTGATATATGTATGTAATTATGGCTAATTTGCATTGGTGTATGGCAGAAACCAACACAACATTGTAAGGCAATTTCCTCTCAATTTAAAATAATTTTTTAAAAAGAAAGGAATCCTCCTTTCCAATGCAGGGAACACTGGTTCAATCCCTAGTCCAGGAAGATGCCATGCGCTGTGGCACAACTAAGCCAGAGTGCCCAGCTACTAAGGTCTGTCCGCCCTGGAGCCTGTGCTCCGCGACAAAAGAGAGAAACCACTGCAATGAGAGGCCCATACGCGGCAGTGAGGAGTAGTCCCGCTCTTCGCAGCTAGAGGAAGTCCGTGCATAGACCCTGCCTAGCCAGAAATCAAAACAAATGACAACAACAAGGAAGAGCTCAAGACCCAGATTGGTGTCAGGGAAATGCAGGTGCGTGATTTGTTGTTTTTTGGCCCTCAGTCGTGTCTGACTCTTTGTGACCCCATGGACTGCAGCACACCAGGCTTTCCCGTCCTTCACTATCTCCCTGAGTTTGCTCAAACTCAGTTCCATTGAGTCAGTGATGCCATCCAACCGTCTCATCCTCTATCACCCTCTTTTCTTCCTGCCCTCAATCTTTCCCAGCATCAGGGTCTTTTCCAAAGAATGGGCTCTTCACATCATGTGGCCAACATATTGGAGCTTCAGCTTCAGTATCAGTACTTCCGATGAGTGTTCAGGGTTGATTTCCTTTAGGGCTGACTGGTTGGATCTCCATGCAGTCCAAGGGACTCTCAAGAGTCTTCTTCAGCACCACAGTCCATACATGACTACTGGAAAAACCATAGCTTTGACTAGATGGACCTTTGTTGGCCAAGTGATGTCTCTGTTTTTTAATATGCTGTCATGATACATATTTGTTAACTGATGAATAAAGTATTAAGATTGTGGTTCTCCAAGCGTGGCCTGCAAACCTTTGAGGATCCTCAGGACCTTATTATGGGGTCTGTGAAGTCAAAACTATTTTTATAATAATTCTAAGATGTTATTTTGTGGTTTTGATGGTGGAAAAGCAATGGCAGGTCAAATAACTGGCCCCTTAGCATTAAACAAGGCAGGACTTCAGGCCACCCTTGTAATCACTGTATCCCGAACTGGCATGCACGCACAGCAACAGAGGTAAATATACCAGATTCACTTAAGAACGACTTGATGAAGCAGTAAAAATTATTAACTTTATTAACTCTCCACCCTTGAGTATATCTCTTTTAAATATTTTGACAGAATGGGAAGAATTCTGCTGCCTGCCTAAGTACCATGGTTGTCTCCAGGAAAAGCACTTGTGCAATTGTTTGAGTTGCAAGCTGAACTAGCTGCTTCTTTTCATGAACACCATTTCTACTTGAGAGAAGGATTGAAAGACACACTATGGTTATGCAAATGTAGTTTTTTGCAGACATTTTCTCTAAAATGAAGGAAGAGCGCTGTCAATTCAAGAGGAAAAAATTGACAATATTTGCTGTCAAAGAAGAAATTTGAGCTTTTGAGTGAAAATTAGATTTTTGGAAAATTTGTATCCACTGCTGTGAGCTTAGCAGCTTCCCAATACTTCAAGACTTTCAGTGGTGACACTAACGTATATGATATTTTTATGTTGTAAAACAAAATGTGTCAACATTTGGGAGATCTGTGTAACTTAGTGAACCAATACTTTGCAAGTGACTAACATGTGATGGTACAAAATCATGCACAAGTAGAGGATGAATTCAAAGTGCAAGATAGACCAATTTTTTTTCCCATTTTCAAATTCATTTAAAATTTTTTGGCTGTGCTGGGTCTTCTTTGTGGAGGGTGGGCTTTCTCTAGTTGTGGTGAGCGGGGGCTGCTGCTCTTTGGGTGTGGTGCATGGACGTCTCATTGTCGTGACAGCAAGTTGTGGAACACGGGCCGTAGAGCGTACAAGCTTCACTGGTTGTGGTGCATGGGCTTCCTTGTTCCCTGGCGTTAGGGATCTTCCCAGACCAGGGACTGAACCCATGTCCCCTGCATTGGCTGAGGAATTCTTAACCACCAGGCCACCAGGGAAGTCCCAGACCAATGTACTTTAATATAATGAAAAGTTGACCAGTAATGGTTTCAGATTCCACATGGAAACTAAATTTTACAAAACTGTCATTTGTCGAGTTTAGGTATAGGATCAAGGAGGAATATCCACAATTATCTGAATATCCTTTTAATATACTCCTCCTTTTTCTAGTTATATACCTGTGTGAGGTTGAATTTTATTTCATTTTTTAATGTTCATAGCAGCTTTATTTGAAAAACTCCAAACTGAAAACCCAAATGTGCTCAGTCACTCAGTCGTGTCCAACTCTTTGCGATCCCATGGACTGTAACCCACCAGGCTCCTCTGTCCATGGAATTTTCCAGGCAAGAATACTGGAGTGGGTTGCCATTTTTTAACTCAAGGGCATCTTCCTGACCCAGGAGTTGAACCCACATCTCCTGCATTGAAGGCATATTCTTTATCACTGAGTTACCTGGGAAGCTCAAATAGCCTCCAACAAACGAATAGACAAGCAAACAAGGCTGAATATTTTTTATATATTTCAACCAAAACAACACAGCTCAATATATTGAATAAAGAAGCAGCTATGGGAATTCTAACTGCCTTTTATTAAGTCAGACATTAAAGAGATTTGCAAAAATGTCAAACAATGTCATTCATTTCACTCATCTTTTTGATTTGCAAAATGTAATTACTTTTCATCGAAAAGGGTATTATTTATGTTAACATTGAGGGGTTTATTATTTTCAGGTAAATAATTTTACTACTTTCAGATACATAATTTTTTAAAATTCTTAATTTCTAATATCATAAATATCAATAATGTAACCCACATCAACAAAAATCTCTTTCAAGTCTTCAATTTTTCAGAGTGCATAGGGGTCCTGAGACCAAAAAGCTGGAAAACACTGCTATAGATGAGCAATAAATCTGATCAGTCTCTAACACCTTGGTACATTGACAAAGGGGTAACAAAGTCATTATAAGTAAACAATCTCATTTTGAACAGAAGAGGAGGGGCAACGACACCTACTGGTCTGCAGTGTGCACTGGGTGTGGCAACCTGCAAATAAAGAGCAGCCAGAATCCCCTGCCTCGGTAGAATGAGGCAGACTGGGTGCTCTGCCATGCTGAGAGATCTCTCTGGCTAACATAACTGCGGACACATCTCACGAGGATTTTGAGCATTTCTAGTATTGTTTGGAGCCAAGACACTGCCTCAGGGATTGATCAATTACAGGATTCCATGTGACAATGAAATGTAGCCGGACACTATATTCCTTCCCCCGACGGCCTCCATCTGCCTTTTGTCTGTAGAAAAACTTTGGCCTAAGAATGAGTTTAATATAACTACAGAAAAATTAATAATCATAATCAAATAAAACCAATGAATTAAAATAAGTAAGTACAAATGGGCTTCCCTGGTGGCTAAGTCAATAAAGAATCTGCCCACAATGCAGGAGACCTGGGTTTGATCCCTGGGTGCAGAAGATCCCCTGGAGGAGGGCATGGCAACCCACTCCAGTATTCTTGCCTGGAGAATCCCCATGGACAGAGGAGCCTGGCAGGCCACAGTCCATTGGGTCGCAAAGAGTCGGACACAAAAATAAAACTATATACGATCTAAATTTCTTAGAAAAGGAGTAAGTTTAATCAGAGAAGTGAGAAAATGAAAGAAAGGAAAACCATCAAGGGAGACCAGATAATAATAGTTTAGTCATTAGGCAAAGTCAAGGACCTTTATTCCTTCTCAAGGACTGTAGATAAAATTCTGAGCCATATCCTGTGAACTGTCTTGTAAATACTGAGACTCCCACCAGGTGGAAGAAGTTAACTACATGATGCCCAGACTGCAGCCATGACATAAAGCTGCCACAATGCAGACAGTTGGCATTCAGAAAATGGAAACAAAAGAGAGCCTGGAACTGAAGATTAGTTGTACTTAAAACAATCAAAACGACGCTGGTCAGACCACCACGTGACCAATTTCAAGAGGACTGTCAGAGCTGACTGTACTGTGTCTACATGTAGCCCCTCCCTCCATCTATAAAAGCTTTTGCCCCCGATTGTCAGTGGGGTGGGTTCTGCCTTTGGATGGGCGTCTGCCCTCCCCCTCCTTCCATTGCTGGCTTTGCTGAGAAAGACAGCCTGAAATAAACTTTCCTTTCCACCAGCCTTACCTCTTTATTGGCTTCTGAACGGTGAGCAATTAAACCCCACTTTCAGTTATACCAGGACTGGGGTTTCTCTCACAGAACCACTCCTTTAAAAGATGTATAAGTTTTCTGGGTATTCACATTTGGGTAATTCCATGGGTTAATAACCAAGTCAGAAGAATGATGAGGGGCTTTCCTGGTGGTCCAGTGGCTAACACAATGGGTTCCCAATGCAGGGGGCTGGGGTTCGATCCCTGGTCAGGCAACTAGATCTCACATGCCATAACTAAGATTCTGCATGGCACTATGACCCAGCAAACAGCCAAATAAATAATTTTTTTAAAAAGAATGATAAATTATAGCCCCTGAATCTAGACTTTGATCTTGGTATACAGGGTCTTAGCAACAGGAGCTCCCAGTCCTCAGCTCAGAGACTCCAGCTTCACCTCTGCCTTGGAGCCATTGAACACCCGGCATGGGGGCTTGGCACAGCTGGCTGCCCCCATCCCTAGGCTGCATCCCATTGGAAGGCTCTTTACATAGGGAGACTGTCTTTTTAGTAGGCAGGTAGGAAGGGCTTGGGAGGGGTTGTATTTCCTGCCTCCCTGTCTTTATTCCCACTCACTTTAGCTTTGACATGAATAGATGAGCTTTTTCAGTCTTGCAAAGCATGTGATCACCAGACTCTGCATCAGCTTGGATCGCTGGCTACAGGCTGTCTTTCTCAGCAAAGCTGTAGGCACTTAAGTTCAGAGGTCAGGCTGCCTGGATTCAAGGCAGAGCTCTAGCCCTGTCTAGCTTTATGATCCTGGGCAAATCCTTTGCACCTCAGTTCCTCAAATGTAAAATGGGAAATAACAATGGTATCCATTTCTTTGTGTTCTTATGAAGATTAAATGAGTTAATGTGTGTGAAGCACTTAGAGCCTGGCACATGATGAATGCTTCAGAAATGTTAGCTTTTATTCTTGATTATTCTTTCTGCAGAATTTATCTCTTTGGCTCAAGGCTTGGGAAAATAGCCAACACACACAACCTCCTGACATCTCTTTACCAAGTCTCCTGAACTCCTGCCTTTGTTAAACACATGGTCTGAGATTCAGGGGCCCTTGGCCTTGCAGCTGCATTACAAGGAATGCTTACCTCCTAGCCTCCTGGGAATGGAAAATCCCAGGTTATTCCCAACAGTTGGAAAATCTGATCTGTACCCCACCTCAGCTCGGTCAATTCTGCGTGTCAGGGACATCACTAGCAACACTCCACTTCTTATAATAGTCAGAACTTCACTTGCAGGTGACAGAATCTTGACAGAAACGGGCTTTGGGTAGGAGGAAGGAATTTGTTGGATTACAGGAGGCCTTAAGCATGGTTAGATCCTGGCATTAAAACAATGTCATCTAGGGAGTTCTCTGCTGGTCTAGTGGTTAGGATTTCGTTTTCACCACTATAGCCCAGGTTCAATCCCTGGCTGGGGAACTGAAATCCTGCAAGCCGCACAGCACAGTCAAACAACAACAACAACAATAACCAAAAAAATCCCAGTGTCATCTGGTGCCTCTGTCTCTTGTCCTCACTCCATTTCTCAGCTCTGCCTTCCTCTGTGCTGGTGGCAAGATCAGGCTGTCCCTGTCCATGAAGTGAAAGATCTATGCTTACAATTTCCCAGATTTGGAACCTTAGCAGCAAGCATCCTCTATTCCCCTGGAATTCCAGAAAAGCTTGGGACTGACTGCCTTTAACTTCTCCAGCTAGAGGTGTGTTCCTTAGCCTTAGTAACATCCCAGAATGACATCATATGTGGCCTCAGAGGACTGAAACAGCCAGGGAAGGGAGGAAAACTTGATATTTGTCAACCATTTATTCGGTGGCATCTCATATCTTCTCATGGTGAAGATGATCCCTTTTGGGGAAGGAAACTAAACCCCATGGTGGTCTCCACCTTCCTCCAAGCCGAGAGCAGATGGGCTCCTTCTCTTGTCCATGGCCAGCCCCTCTGCCTGTGGCCCTGGTCCCAGTCTATCTTCCTAAAGACAGAGCATCACCAAATGGCTTCCTCTCTGTTTTTATTTATTTATTTTATGGCTGCGCTGGGTCTTCGTTGCTGCTCGGGCTTTCTCTAGTGGTGGAGAGTAGGGGCTACTCTTCATTGCAGTGCTCAGGCTTCTCAGTGTGGTGGCTTCTCTTGTTGCAGAGAACAGACTCTAGGGATCTGGGCTTCAGTAGTTGTGGTGTGTGGACCCACTCGCTGGGGCTCCCAGGCTGTAGAGCACATGGGCTCAGTGGTTGTGGCGTATGGACTTGGTCGCCCTGCAGCATGTGGAATCTTCCTGGATCAGGGATCAAACCCATATCCCCTCACTGGCGGGGGGATTCCTAACCACTGGACCACCAGGGAAGTCTTCTCTGATATTGCCACTCTCTCCATTTCTCCCCTATTTTCTCCTGAGCCTCCAAACATGCTCAAGTCTCTTACTTAAAAAAAAAATTCTCCTTTTCTTAGGGAATAGTTGTTTACCACTCCACCTCCTCCCCTTTCACTCACGCCTCAACTAAATGCAATCAGTTTTCTCTTGCTGCTGTCTTCTGAAGTTGCTCTTTCTAAAGTCACCAATTACTTCCCCCACGACAAATCCAGTCTTCAGCCAGCCTGACCTGTCTCCAAACCAGCCCTGTTCTCCTTCCTGAAATCCTCACCCTACTTGGTTTTCGTCATTTTCTTTATTCCCGGTTCTCCTCCTCCCTTTCCTGGTTGCTCCTTTCCTGCACTCACTGGTTAGGTTTTATGAAAAGAGGAGGCCAACTGCCCATTTATTCCTGGCTATAGTTTCAAGAGCCATTTTCTCTCAGTGATTTCCCATCTCCAGGGCCTGGGTGTCTCCAGATGTCAATTTCTGTGCCTTGACACAGAGCCTGAACAGAGCAGCCATCCACATAGAGTGGATTTCCTTAAAGACTGGTGCCTAAGGAATGACAAGGCAGTACCCACAGCTGGAACTCTGTCCCAAGCCACTCACAAAGGCAAATGCTCAAAAGTAAGAGGAGGAGAAATCCCCTAGTGGTCCAGTGGTTAGGACTCCAAATTTCCAATCCTGGGTGCTCAGGTTCATTCTCTGGTTGGGGAACTAAGATCCCACAAAATGTGTGACACGGCCTCCCAAAAAAAGTAAGAGGAGGGGTGGTTATCCCACCCTTGCTGTATCCTGATGACAGTTCAGCCACATAGCGCCCTTAGTCTTCTCTCCTTGTCACACTCCATTCATGAAGCCCTGTTCCTCATGTCTGCATGTGGGACAGCCATGTCGGAGTGGGAAGAGCATGCTATCTGAAATTCCAGATTTGCGTTTGTGGCTTGCTTCTTTTTCTCTTTTTTGATCAGGCTTCAGTCTCCAGAAAATCATCGGCTGTGGTTGGGTACATTCATTCCTGAGCTTCTGTAGGTGCTCAGGTGATTTTCAGGAATGGGAGCCATGGTGCAGATTCAGAGGAAGTGGGGTGTCAGGGGAAGTCATCTTAGGGGGCCCCAAAGCAGGTCCCTGGAGAACAGGAATAATGACACTCTGGGTATGCTCCTAGCACTGAAGCCTCTTACACCAGACGGTCTTTCACGGGTGCGTGGCCACCATCACATCCAAGTGGTTCACAGCGGCATCTGGCTCGGGCCCAGATCCCGTGTCCAATCAGCTGCAGTAAGGTTGGCAGGCCTAGCCTCACTGGATTTACATGACCCACGTCCCACTGATTTCATGAAGCAAGGTCAGCTGAGGTCTGCCAGCCCTGGGAGATGGCAGACAGAGGTGCAGGCCCTCAGCGTCAAGGTTTTTGTGTCTTCCTCCTTGTGTCTCCATTTCCTTCCAGTGTTTGACAAACGAAGGGTTCGGACCAGTCGATCTTCAAAGGTGTTTCCAACTTTGACTTTCCAGGAATGTATTATTATTATAGTTTGGCTGTACATCAGCTCCTACAAAATGACATATCACATCTCTGCTCGAAGGTTTCAAGTTGTGAGATTTATTAACCAGAGAGCAGCTGCAGGAAACAGAAACCTATTTTAAGCAGAAAAGGCTTTGATACAGGGAATCAGATGTTTAAAAAAAATAGTTGGGAGGGCTGGAGGAGTGGGCTCCAGGGATGAGCCCCAGAAAAAGACCCCAAAAGAGCTGCCAATTGGTGCAATCATGAAGTTGGTGAGACAGGAGGCCGCTTCTAGAATTCTTGTGTTAAAGAACGCACCAAGTAAAAAGACAACCCACAGAATGAAAGCATTTGCAAATCATATATCTATCAAGGGACTCATAACCAGAATATATAAAGAAGTCTTTATAAATCAACAATACAAAAATCCAAATTAAAAATGAGCAAAGGATTTGAATAGATATTTCTTAAAAAAAACTTTTTCTTTCTTTATGTTTCTCTTTGGCTGTGCTGGGTCTCATTGCTTTGTGCAGGCTTTCTCTAGTTGCGGTGGGCAGGCTTCTCATTTCGGGGCTTCTCTTGCTGCAGAGCATAGGCTCTAGGTGCACAGGCTCAGTAGCTGCAGCAAGCAGGCTTAGTTGCCCTGAGGCATGTGGAATCTTTCTGGGTCAGGGGTCAAATGGTGTCCACTGCATTGGCAGATGGAATCTTATCCACTGCACCACCAGGGAAGTCCTGAATAGATATTTCTTCAAAAAAAGATATACAAATAGCCAAGGAGTACATGAAAAGATGTCAACATTATTAGTCATTAGGGAAATGTAAATAAAAATCACAGTGAGGTACCACTTCATGCCCAGTAGGATGGTTATGATGAAAAAGACAATAACAAGTGTTGACAAGGATGTGGAGAAATTGCTGTACTGCTGCTGGGTAAAATGGTATAGCCCCTGTGGAAACAGGATGGTGGTTCCTCAAAAAAATAAACATAGAATTTCCCTCTGATCCAGCAACTCCACTTCTGGGGTACATACCTGTAAGAACTGAGAGCAGGGTTGAACAGATGTCTGTGTACCCATATTCATAGCAGCATTATACACAATAGCCAAAAAGTGGAAACAAACTAAATGTCCATCAACCGATGAACGGATAAGCAAAATGTGATGTATACATACAATAACTTTACGATATCCAATGGAGTATTACTCAGCCAAAAAAGAAATGAAGTACTGATAAGTGCTACAGTGTGGATGAACCTTGAAAACCTATGCCAAGTGAAAGAAGTCATACACAAAAAGCTACCTAATGTGATTATATGAAATGCCCAGAATAGGCAAATTCACAGAGAAAGTAGACTAGCTGTTGCCAGGCCTGGAAAGAGGGGGGAAATGGGACTGACTAATAGCAAGCTACTTCAGGGGGTGATGGCAATGATCGGGAATTAGTAATGATTGTTGTACAACTTTCTGAATACATTTAAAATCTGAGTTGCACACTTTAAAATGGTGAATTTCAGACCTTCCTTGGCAGACCAGTTAAGCCTCTGTGCTTATACTGCAGGGGCCTTGGGTCCCATCCCTGGTCAGGGAACTAAGATCCCGCATGCTGTGCCAAAAAAAAGTAAAGTGGTGAATTTCATGTTAGGTGAGTAATATCTCCATCGAGAAATAGGATGGTTAGCAAACACACACGGCACTGTGGCTGCAACCCGAGGATCAGGGGTCAGAAAGCTACCTCTGCTGCCGCCGCCGCTGCTTCCCAACGTCACGAAGCTAGTGTTTGGACATCAGGATGCTCTGTCGTTACTCAAGGTTGCCACAAACACGAAGCAACAACCACACAGCTGGGAGATGGCCTTCGCCTTACTTTTTCCTCCCAGCTCTTATATAAGTGGATGCAATTTATAGACCCTAATTTGCATGTAAAATGTTAACTGCAAGGGATTCTGGGAAGTGCAGCATTTAACTCTGTGGCTTTGGCAGTATGAGAAAAAGATTGGAATGCATGCTGATAACCAACTCACCACATCTACACAAATTCATCCTTTGACCAGTTAGGAGTCTAAACACCCTTCCTAGAAGGAGAGATCCAAAATTCCGTTAGTCCTGTATCCAGCTCTGGGTGATAGTCATTCTAGCTCTGTTACAATCCTGCCTCGTCAATCTGTAACCTAGGGCTTCCCTGGTGGTCCAGAGGTTAAGAGTTTGCCTTGTAAAGCAGGGGAAAGAGGTTCAATCCCTGGTCTGGGAAGATCCCACTTGCTGCAGGGCAATGAAGTCCATGTGCCACAACTACTGACCCCGTGCTCTAGAGCCCGTGCTTCGCAACAAGAAAAGCCTCTGCAATGAGAAGACCCCGCACCACAGTGAAGTGTAACCCCTGCTCACTGCAACTAGAGAAAGCCTGTGTGTAACAACAAGGAGCCAGCGCAGCCAGAAACTGACTTAAAAAGAAACAAGCTGCAACCTAAAGACTAACTGATCAAGTTACCAACACACTTGATGATACTAGGCAAAATGTGGTGGGAGTTGGGGGGAGAGAAATGGGTGGATATCTATAAATATATATATGCCAGAGAAAGGTAAAAATGTGAAATGCTAATATAGTCCTCACTTCTCTACCTTTCATGAATTCTTTACATTCATAAATATCTTTCTTTACTACTTACGAAGTTCCTTTTCCCACAGTCAGTACCTCAGCTGGATGAGGCTCTTTATCTGGTGTGGTGACCCAAGTCTTCATTTCTAAGGGACTTAAGCCCTCACTGGAATAGCCTTTTAACCTTGACTCCTGAATACAGCAGTACTAGAAGTAGCCCTAGTGGCTCAGTTGGTAAAGAATCTGCCTGCAATGAAGGAGACCACTTGCAATGCAGGAGATAAGGGTTCGATCTCTAGGTCGGGAAGATCCCCTGGAGAAGGAAATGACAACCCACTCTACTATTCTTGCCTAGGAAATCCCATGGACAGAGGAGCCTGGCAGGCCCCAGTCCATGGGGTAACAAGAGTTGGACACGACTTAGCAACTAAACCACCAGAAGTAGCCCAGAGGGCCCTTTAAATTCTAGACATAATCCTTCCTGCCCTCACCGAGCAACAACAAACCTATCTCTCTTGATAATCAGGATCAATGACTGCATCTAACACAATTGTCCTTTTTTAGGCTATTAGTTCAGTGGATGAGGAGCACAGATTTGCCAAAAAAACTTACAGTTCAGTGGACTCATTATTATTAGCCCTGGTGGAAGTATTTCCCCTCTGGGGATTAAGACATCTTAAACTAACAAAGACCAAAGTCACAGGGGCAAGAAGCAACTTCCGTGAAGGGGTTATACGTAGATCACTGTTTCAGAACACATACCACATTCTATAGGACAGAACTTCCTTCACAAAGTCTTGTCTTTCAGTAGTGCCATAAATGAGTCTTTAGTAAACCATTTAACTGTTGTGTGAGGCCAGCTGCTTTGGGGTGATCACATGGGTCTTAGCCCATTGCCTCACTTGATGAGAGGAGGTGTTATGTGGAATACAGGATGAATAGACATTCAGTAAATTCATGGATAGTGATGATGATGACGATGATAAGCATGGTAATAATAAGTGAAAAGAATGACACTAGCTAATGTATATAGCTCTTACTACAGGCTGTGCCTGCTGCATGCTAAGTCACTTCAGTCGAGTCCGACTCTTTTCGACCCTATGGACCATAGCCCAGTAGTTGACTCCTCTGTTCATGGGGATTCTCCAGGCAAGAATACTGGAGTGGGCTGCCATGCCCTCCTCCAGAAGATCTTCCCAACTCAGGGATTGAATCCATGTCTTTTCTATCTTCTGCATTGGCAGGCAGATTCTTGACCATTAGCTTCATCTGGGAAGCCTACAAGCAAGGCATTGCTATTTGCATTCATTTAATCCTCATAGTTCCAAATGAAGACATGGAGATAGGAAGAGTTAACAATATGCCCAAGGTCATAAGCTACTACCCTGGAGAAGGAAATGGTAACCCACTCTGATAGTCTTACCTGGAAAATCCCATGGCCAGAGGAGCCTGATGGGCTATAGTCCATGGGGCTACAGAGAGTTGGACACAACTGAGTGATTGAACATGCATGAGCATAAGCTGTTTAAGTAAATGGTGGAGTTAGAATTCCTACCCAGGCATTCTGGCTCTGGCATCTATCCTCTTAACCACTGTGCTTGTCAAAGTTAACAAATAATCAAATTTAGAATAATTGGGGTGGGAGGTCTTTGGTTTGATAATAATTGGTATTTTTCTCATGTAGGATTTTTTCTTTATATTTGAGGCTCGGTATACATGGAAACAATTCATATCTTGAGTGTCTTTTCCAGTGAGGACAAATCCCTGACTACTCTGTGATGGAAGGGAGCTGATCTGATATTAAGTGCCCAGCTGGTCCCTCCAGAGCTTGGAGCAGGGCTCAGTTGTGAGCCAACATCAGCTTCTCAAAAGGAGAATTGCCAAAAATAGCCTGGCTTGACTCCAGAATCTGAAAGCCCTGTGCTGTTTTTCTCTTATGTTTGCCACGGTGTATATAAAGTAGCCCCATTTGCCAAGGCATGCGCACACTACTGGATGTGCTAGATCATAAAATTCAAACTGCTTACACAGCACCCTATACCAACTGGCGACCATCCTCTTTTTCTGGGCCCATTGAAGTTAGTAGCCCTCATGGGTTACTTGGAAATTGGGTCAGTGCAGCATAATCAAACGTGGTATGCTACCTCCAAAACACAGAAATCCACCAAATGCTTGGGATTTTTCTTAGTGGGAGGCGATGTACAATGCAACAGCTTATCTTTCACTTTAGATAAATTGTGATCACCTAGGATTTCCCTGGTGGTCCAGTGGCTAAGAATCTGCCTTCTAGTGTGGGGGATGTGGGTTTGATCTGATCCCTGGTCTGGGGGGAATTAAGATCCAGCATGCTGTGGGGCAGCTAAGCCCATTTGCTGCAACTAGAGATGGCAAGGAAGACCCAGTGCAGCAAAAATAAAAAACAACAACAAAACTAAAAAACCAACAAATAAAAACTGCCATCCTCCAGATTTCTGTTCTGGATTCCTAAAAATTTCATGGAGGTAGAAGTGCCCTTAAATGTCTCTTATCCTCCAGAACACATGTGTTTTCCATGGCATTTAGATATCTGCTACTTCTTGCTTATTAGGTCCAAAAACACATCATCACATAACAGAGTGATGTTCTGGGAAATGTGAAATGATTAAAATGCCTGCACATTAGATTTCAGCAGAGCTGGAAGGAAAGTTATGACCAACCTAGACAGCATATTAAAAAGCAGAGACATTACTTTGCCAATAAAGGTCCATCTAGTCAAGGCTATGGTTTTTCCAGTAGTCATGTATGGATGTGAGAGTTGGACTATAAAGAAAGCTGAGCGCCAAAGAATTGATGCTTTTGAACTGCGGTGTTGGAGAAGACTCAGGAGTCCCTTGGACTGCAAGGAGATCCAACCAGTCCATCCTAAAGGAAATCTCCTGAATATTCATTGGAAGGACTGACGTGGAAGCTGAAACTCCAATCCTTTGGCCCCCTGATGCGAAGAGCTGACTCATTTGAAAAGACCCTGATGCTGGGAAAGATTGAAGGCAGGAGGAGAAGGGGACAACAGAGGATGAGATGGTTGGATAGCATCACTGACTCAATGGACATGAGTTTGAGTAAGCTCCAGGAGTTGCTGATGGACAGGGAAGCCTGGCGTGCTGCAGTCCATGGGACTGCAGAGTTGGACACAACTGAGCGACTGAACTGAACTGAACTGGAGAGGTGCTACTACCCAGAGGTATGGCAGTAAGCAGTACTGTTGACTTTGACAGGTAAAAGTAATCTGCTTTTCACAATTTCTATTCTTTGGGTGAGAGAAAAACATCATATTCCAGGTCAATAGCTGTATGGCTGCAGGTGCTGGGGCAGGTATTGATTTGCTTCAAAGTGATTATATCTGAAATAACAGCTACAAGTCAAGTCTTGCAAATAATTTAAATATAGATAAGATTTTCCAGGCAAGAGTTCTGGAGTGGGTTGCCATTTCCCACTCCAGGGGATCTTCCTGACCCAGGGATCAAACCCAGGTCTCCCACATTGTAGGCAGAAGCTTTACTGTCTGAGCCACTGGGGAAGTACCACAGATAAGATAGGGATCACCTTTGGAATTTCTCAAGTCTTTGATAGTGGTGGTAGTATTTATCATGCCCTCAGGGATACACTATTGCTTTTGGCTTATAGTTCTGGTGGAGGAGAGTTCCAGGGGCTTTCCTTTGCTTTTCTTCTCACAATAACTTGCACTCTATAGGTCAATGTGAAGATTCTGCCCGGTGCCAAATACACCCATTACAACTGTGCTTATAGGAACTGGGAAATAACCAGGGTGGATATGTGAGATAGATCCAGGCTGAGATTCCTTATAAATTACATGATCCTTGTGTATTACTTTGCTAGGTATGCAACAAAGGACTACAAATTGACTGACTTAAGCAACACGAATTTATTGTCTCACAGATCTGGAGACTAGAAATCCAAGATCAAACTGTCGACAGGGCTGGTTCCTGCCGAGGGCTGTTAGGAGGAATCTGTTCCATGCCTCTCCCTAGCTTCTGGTGGTTTGCAGGCAATCTTTGGAATTTGGTGGCTGGTTCCACCACATCATCCCGATCTCTGCCTTCATCTTCACATGGCATTCTCCTGGTGTGAGTGACTCTTTGTCCAAAGTTCCCCTTTGGCCCAATCATATTGGATTAGGGGCCCACTCTGCTGCTGCTGCTACTGCTGCTGCTACTGCTGCTAAGTCGATTCAGTCATGTCCGACTCTGTGCGACCCCATAGACGGCAGCCCACCAGGTCCCACCGTCCCTGGGATTCTCCAGGCAAGAACACTGGAGTGGGTTGCCATTTCCTCCTCCAATGCATGAAAGTGAAAAGTGAAAGTGAAGTCGCCCAGTCGTGTCCGACTCTTAGCGACCCCATGGACTGCAGCCTATCAGGCTCCTCCATCCATGGGATTTTCCAGGCAAGAGTACTGGAGTGGGTTGCCATTGCCTTCTCCATAATTATATCTACAACAACCCAATTTTCAAATAGGGTAACACTCTGAGGTATTGGAGATTAGGACTCCTACATATGAATTTTCAACCCATAATACCTCATAAGGATAAATATATATATATGGCTCAGACGGTAAAGCGTCTGCCTACAACGTGGGAGACCTGGGTTTGAGCCCTGGGTCAGGAAGTTCCCCTGGAGAAGGAAATGGCAACCCACTCCAGTATTCTTGCCTGGAAAATCCTATGGACGGAGGAGCCTGATGGGCTACAGTCCATGGGGCTGCAAAGAGTCGGACACAACTGGGCGACTTCACTTTCACTTTTCACTTTCATGCATTGGAGGAGGAAATGGCAACCCACTCCAGTGTTCTTGCCTGGAAAATCCCATGAACGGAGGAGCCTGGTGGGCTACAGTCCATGGGGTTGCAAAGAGTCGGACACGACTGAGCGACTTCACTTCATGTTTGCTTGCACCGTATGACTTGCAGGATCTTAGTTCCCAGACCAGGGATTAAACCTGTGCCCCTGCAGTTGGCTTACCTCATAGCTCAGTTGGTAAAGAATCCGCCTGCAATGCAGGAGACCCTGGTTCGATTCCTAAGGGCTAGTCTACCCACTCCAGTATTTTGGGGCTTCCCTTATGGCTTAGCTGGTGAAGAATCCGCTTGCAATGCAGGAGACCTAGGTTCGATCCCTGGGTTGAGAAGATCCCCTGGAGAAGGGAAAGGCTACCCACTCCAGTATTCTGGCCTGAAGAATTCCATGGACTATACAGTCTATGGGGTCACGGAGTCGGACACGACTGAGCAACTTTCACTTCACCTGCAGTGGAAACTCAGTCTTAACCACTGGAATGCCAGGAAGTCCCAAGCCTCTATTTTAAACTAGTGGTCCACAAAGACCTTTTAGTTTCTTTGAGATTAGTACTGGTTTAGGGTTTATAGTTTCCAAGTATTTCCTAAAGGCTTGGGTATTTTCATTTCCTTAAGCACAGCACATAGTTAATTGACTTAAGATTCCTTTGGGGAAGACTAGAAGATTAACAGTTTAGTTACGGTAATAGTGCTGGGTGCTTCCCTCAGAGCTTTGGTCTGAGAATTCAGTGAGTGTCTGTGACCCTCCACTTAGTGACTTAAAACAGGCCTCCCTTTGCCAGACTTCTGCTTTGTGTTCAGCACACCGAGTAGGACCTTGGTAGGTTATATTTCCTCACTCCTGCTCTGCTGCCTTTGCACTGCTTCTTGGCCCCTGCCGCTCTAGGATCCTGTCATCTCTACTGATATCAAGGATTCCATTTCAATGGCAACATCTCTAAGCTTCATCCCCGGCCAATAGGGGATATACACTACAGCATTTTCAAGGTGAAGTGTCCCCTTACCTATGTACTTTGTGTGTGTGTGTGTGTGTAAGAAATGTCCTCTGAGCAATTCTGGAGGCAAAATTAGGAGACGAGTAGGTACACATGATAAACCTCCACCAACTCTACTATCGCTATGTTTCTGCATTCATCTTCTAATACTATAGTAAGAAATTTTTAGTAAGTGTTCAGTTCAGTTCAGTTCACTCAGTTGTGTCCGACTCTTTGTGACCCCATGAAGTACAGCACTCCAGGCCTCCCTGTCCATCACCAACTCCCGGAGTCCACCCAAATGTCCATTGAGTCGGTGATGCCATCCAACCATCTCATCCTCTGTGTCCCTTCACCTCCCGCCTTCAATCTTTCCCAGTATCAGGGTCTTTTCAAATGAGTCAGCTCTTAGCAAGTGTAGACCCCTCTTAAGTCCAGGTTTCATCCAACCAACCAGCTAAGAGCCACTTTTAGCTGCCAACGCCAATATACTAATTCCAGAATCTCTAGAATGCCCATATTAATAAACTCAACCAGATGAAAATAAAATTATGTTAGTTTCTTCCTGGTCTAATACCTTTAGAATCCAGTCCACACACGTTCATTCCCCAGGTTTCTACTGATTCAAATGAGCAAAATCTTATAATTCTGTAACCTTTCCTTCTCTAAGGTCAGATTTTGTGGTTACCCACTCCAGTATTCTGGCCTGGAGAATTCCATGGACTGTATAGTCCAGGGGGTTGCAGAGTTGGACACGACTGAGTGACTTTCACTTCAATATGCTTCAGAAGCATATTGGGATCTGACTATAGCCACAGATCTGATAGCAATAAGGGGCAGCAATAAGCATTTCCTTTCAACTCAACTACCCAAGGTCTCCAAGTAAGATAGCACTAGCCCTATCAACAGGGGAAAGAAGGGCTGCTTCTGCTGGTAAGAGAAGCAAAGTGTAGAGTTTGTGGGTTCAGAACACTAGGATTTATCCAAATCTACTCAAATGTCCCGATTTTCACTTTACTCTTTCCCAAACAGGATCCTAATTTTCACCTAAGAGACCTGGTAAGCTAAGAATTTAACTTATGTTGTAATTCAATAACCCAGAATCTCGCCTTGATTTTTCATGTACATCAGCCTTGTGGCTACAAGACAGCCCTGAGCTGAAAATTTAAAAGCACTTGAGACTTTCATTTTCTTTTTTTAACCTCTCTAGCAAAAGCACCGCCATTTAAGTCTTCATTTCTTACACAGTGGTCCATTCTGGCAGCCACTTGGTCTATCAAAGTCTTTTATCCATGACAGTTCATTTAACATGACCACAAGTGTAAATAATCTTTACCAGTTTACCATTTTCCAATGACAACTAGATTCTCACTTCCTTCAAATCCAACTTAGTCATAACTATGCAAAAAT
This sequence comes from Bos grunniens, assembly GCF_055505025.1. Classification (NCBI taxonomy): domain Eukaryota; kingdom Metazoa; phylum Chordata; class Mammalia; order Artiodactyla; family Bovidae; genus Bos; species Bos grunniens. The sequence continues at coordinate 16,047,861 of NC_141166.1, forward strand.
CTCATTTTTTAGGGCCTGTTATCTATAACCAGTTTTGGAACCAAATACTGTATCAGTTAGGGTTCTGAAACTTCAGGAAACAAAACTGTTCCACCTCTTTTAAGTAGAAGAGAATGCAATACAGGTAAATTAGGCGCTTACAGAAGAACTGGAAAGCTGGGCAAGTGGGCTCTAGGCTGGGCGTCCAGGAGACTCCCAGATTGGTCCACTACGGGAACTGCTCCCTTTGCCACCACCGGGAAGAGGAGGAACCAGGAGGCGAGCACTGGCCCACTGTGAGGACATACATCACAAATGGTTATTTATGGGTCAGGAAGCCCTTTGACACCCACACAGATACTGATGGATACTGGTGTACCGCTGGAGGGAAACCTGTCTTCTGTGTCTTTGCAGGAGCAATAAGGTTGCTAAAGATCCCTGAATCACTTCCTCCTTCAGCATCCTTGTTTGTACATCTAACTGGCAAAACAGATTACATTCAGAACCTTGGTTTCAAGGAAGTGTAAGACGTGCAGTTTTATACAAAAAAGTACATTAGAAAGTGGTCAGAGTGAATAAGTACCCATTTATCATTTCCATAAATTTCTTTCATTGACCCATCCAAGTAGGGTTGGTGACCAGACATGCCCTCTCCCAGTTTTAGCCTTTTAAAGTTGACCACAAGCACCCCATCTGTCTGGCTTTGAAGATGACTTCTCCTGGCCTCAGAGGAACCTAAAATGTCCTTGTCTACACAATCTTGTCCTCAGCCACCTTTTCAACCTTTTACTACCCTCCTCCTTGGTCCACTCTGTTCCATTCATTTAGGCCTCTATGCTGTAGGTGTGTGTATGTGTTTAAACAGACTAAGGATGTTTCATCAAAAGGTGTTTGTACTTTATTCTTCATGTCCGGTATATTCTTGCCTAGACACATGGTTCTTTCTCATTCAAGCCTCTAACAAAATGTACCTTTATCAAAGAGGCCCGCAGTACCTACCTAATGTAGCGCCATCTACTACTCTTTTTGCTTTCCCTGCTTTCTTCACTGCATTTATCCTCATCCAGACATTATATCGATTGCCCTTTCCCACTACAGGGTGAGTTTCACAAGGTCAGGCATTTTTGTGTTTTCCTTATTGCTGCATCCTGCACCTGAAACAGGTATTTCAGAATGAGTGAACACTGCTGTACAAAGAAATTCAGCTTTCCCCATTTTCTAAGCCGAGCATCAACTTTTCCCACGCATTACTCATGTTCTCCTCCAGGTGGTGCTGAGGGGTCTTTTTGTCTGCTAATGTCTAGGAGATACAACAACGTTCCAAAGGATTAGAATAAGCTTGGTTTTTCATGGCCTCTGGTCTAGAGTTGTGAGCTTTTTTTAGATGGCATCCATAATCTCCCTTAATTTTTTTCTTCTTATTCCTACCAGAGGAAAAAAAATACACATGGGCCTTTAACAAAAGCCATTTTTGGTACTCCATCTAACAATCTTTACAACTCCCCACTTTGGCTAAGTGAAAACACACTCACACAACTCACACAGCAGTAAGAACTGGAATCTGGGTAAGAATACAGCTGTGGCTGCAAACTCCTGCCCCTTCAAAAGACTTTCTTGATCTTATCCTGTTAATTGCTCCCTTGATGAGGCTCTGAGAGAAATACAAGTCTTTGAGTTGATAATTTGCATTTCAGAGATTCCCATACTGTCTGCCTTTTTCCCAACAAGCTCCCTTTTTCACACAGACACCCTCTCGGGCATTCTTTCAGAGACCCAAAGTCCGCCAACAGCACTTCCCGGCCCAGGTGCAGGGCAATGTGCTAAGAGCTAAGAATCTTCCAAGCTGGCTGTGGTCCAGACTCATCCTCATCGTAGTAAAGCACAGGCCAGGAAGACAAAGAGCAGGTGCATCTGTGAAAGGAAACAGAAAGCCATCTGGTCCTCGGGGAAAGGATGTTTTCAATTCTTCCTCTGGGCCCAGGGTTAAAGTGACAGAGAAGTTTGGCACTGGAAGCTCCTTAAATACTCACTTACTGTCTGAGAGTCAGTAAATTAGGGGCATGAGAGTAACTGATTCAAACAGTCACAAAGTAAATTACTGCCAGATTTGGAAACTCACATCAGGTCTCATGAATCTTTTAATTTTTCTGCTATACTATGTATGAACATTCATTTCTAAGACCATTATTCTCGACAGAGCCAAAACCAAGGAGTAGCTCAATTCTGACAAATTTATAAGATGAGATAAAATTAAATATGCTGTGATTTTGATGGCATGTCTCCTCTCTCCTTTCATTACAAGTTCTAGTCAGATTCCTTTGTCCCTTACTTAAAACTAGATTGGCAAAACTAGAAAGTTGTTTTTTGCAACAGGGAATGTGTACTGGAAAGCGTAACAAACACCTAGGTATTGCTTGGTGATTAAGCAGAATAGGTACATTTCTTCATCTAGGAAGAATCCTCTGTTCCCCAACGTACAACCATGCAACATTCACTGGGATTTCTGAAGAGCCAGTAGAACTGACACCCCTTCCCTCCTTGGAAGCACATTTCTAACAGTGAGTATAATGCAAAAAGGGGTAAATACAGCTTAACAGGAAAACTGCACAGCTGCCTCTAGAGGGCATCTGACTGACTCCAGCTAATTCTTCAGTCTGACTACACAGTCCAAGACAATCTTGGCTTTGCTTTCTGTCATGCTAGGAGTCGTGGGTTTATATATGAATGGCACCCCACTCCAGTACTTTCGCCTGGAAAATCCCATGGACAGAGGAGCCTGGGAGGCTGCAGTCCGTGGGGTCACAAAGAATCGGACACGACTGAGCGACTTTACTTCCTTCCAGTCTGGTTAGAATACCATCTTTCTTCCCTGGGATTAGGAAAGTTCAGATTTATAGACTGTTAAAGATGTAGTGGTCTGTTTCAATCAAACACTTGGCTCTGGAGGACTATCCAAGCCAAGGAAAATGAGAGGAGCTGAATTACGACAGAAATTTTTATTTATTAAAATGTGTCCTTCAGTAATATGTTAGCATACATACAATATACACACATACATCTGTACACTCTTTGACACACCTCACGGATTGCCACCATAAGTTTAACCAATAAATTAAAACTAAAAAAGGGTAGGGGGGGCGGAGATGTGGGGATGCATGGAACTAAGGGCAAAATTTCCATGTTTCATCTGGTAAGAAACTGCAAATTTCTCAGAATTTCCCTGGGGAAAACCTGTGACCAGAGAATCTCTGAAATAAAAGTACAGAAATCCCTGCCCCCCAAAAAGATTCCAAAAGATGCAGTTACAAGTGTGCTTCTCAAAACAGGAGCATTCATTCCACTTCATACTCTGGCTTCTGCATCTTCTGGCCTCAAGATAGTCTTGCCCTCAGCTGGGGCAGAGAGGTTCATATGGGCACTTGGGCTTGGTGCACTGGGGGCTCTGGGTGTTGAGGGGCAGGCTGCGGCTTGGGAGCGAGGGGAGCCACACTCATCTGAGGTGATGTCTGGCACGTCATCTGACTGTGTATCAGAGCTCTCAAGGTCACTGCGGATGCTCTCGGGCTGGGCCAGGCTGATGTCCCAAGGTTTGCTGGCCAGGCAGTCTTTCTGTTCACAGCTTTGGTGTTTGCAGGGGGGGTCCTCTTCACCGTTGCCACTGCTGCCGGAACTACCACCGCCGCCTTCTTCTTCATTCTCTGCCATCTGTGCATGAACATGGAGTGAGTCCTCTGTACTGCTGCCACTCACTAGCTGATAGTGACTTGGTTTGGCTTCAATGTCCACTTGGATTTCCATATTGTTGCATTCTCTGTGGAGACAAAATCCACTTTGCTGAATCATGCATGGGTCATGCTACACCTGTTGGTAAAAGCAGTTTGTGGGTTCAGGATTAGAAAGTCCAAAAAAATAGGTAAATAGTAGACTAGAGCTCACTTTTAGAGAAAATAAAATTTAATCTAGTACTCAAATAAGATGGAGAAGAACAATGAGATCTCCTTGCTGATTTAAAATACGCACACAAACATCTCTGACAATTTATTTCTTTTAAAATTTTTATTGGAGTATAGCTGATTTACAATGTTGCATTAGTTTCTGCTGTACTGCAAAGTGAATCAGTTATACCTATACACATAGCCACTCTTTTTAAAGATTCTTTCCCCACATAGGTCATTACAGAATATTGAAAAGAGTTTCCTGTGCTATATATCCTTATTAGTTATTCTGCCAATTTCTTTAAACAACTAAAAATGAGCTTCCAAAATTCAAGTAAGGATCAGAACCTCACACTATCTTCCTCAAAATATGAAAGTGAAAGAGTCACAGCTTTTTACTTCTCCGCTACAATGAGAAGAAACCAGAATCTCTCCAGTAGGGAGTGCTGTAATCACACCATACCAGATACACGAGCTTCTCAAAAATAGAGAAATAGGCTACAAGGAGCCACGTCAAGCAAGGATCAACGTAAGAGCAGAAACCATAGAGCCACAGACATCAGTGAATACCCATCTAGCCTGTTAAGTTCCATGTGAATAATTACACTGTTAAAACAGCCAAAAAAAAAAAGAAAAAGGAAGAAAAAACCTCTAAAAATCAAGTGCTAACAAGAAGAATCAATCAAGAGATGCCAAACACTCCCATACCAAGAATGTGCTCAATGAATTCACAGGGTATACACACCATGTATCCCACTGTATGGTACACAGAGCCCTAACATGAGGCATTGAGCTTCTAGGGCCAAAACTCAACCAAAAAATGCAACTTCTCCTAGGCATCTGACTGTTCACATACCTGTCCTGTGGGTTGTAGGAACTGATTATGGAACCGGCCATGGCACGAGTGCTTGCGTTGTCACTAATTGCACCAAGACTGGCTGTGTCTTTAGGGAAAATTTCCTTTTGGACATCGGCTTGGACTTCTAACCTGTGTAAAGAGGGGACGTTTAAGTTAATATGAGACCTGGGTATTCCAAGACAGTCTGCTTCCTGGCACATACCTCTTACATTATTCTCTTGCAAATTGAGTTGATCTGATCTTCTCCAAATGCCAAATAGCTCAAAGAGATGCCCACACATTTTCTCTCTTAAAGTTATCTTTTGAAATCGTCCCCTCCTTTCCATCCCCACTGCTACTGCTTAACTTCAGGCTCTTAACAGCTCCCGCGTGGGTAACTGCAATTGTGCTGTCTCCAGTAGCCATAAGTTCAAGTCAAACAACTTTCAGATCAGTGCCAAAGTGGATAATAACCTAATCACTCTAAGAGCCCCTCTCTTGGCTCCCTCTTACCATTGGGCATTTAAGGTCTACCTGATCTGCCTCCAAGCTCTGTTTCCAGTTCCACCTCTAACCACAGATCCTAAATCCTAATCACATTGGATTTTTTCCCCTTACACACCTATACACATTGTATACCTCTCTGACTTTGCATATGCTAGTCCCTCTCTTTGAAGTTTCCTTTCTCTATGTGACAAATTCATACTCAGTTCTTAACAACAAAGGAACCATTATCTCCCTCCCTTCTTCCGTCAAACCACTTTCTGCAAAGTGCTTCACAGCAACTACCTATGTATTAAATCAATTTACACATCTCTCTCACACTCAGTTGTGAGCTCCAAGAGGAGAGGCCACATCTCATTTACACTTTACCCTCCATGTCTTCCATGTACTAGGAACTTAAACATTCAGCTTCAAGGACACGTAAGAGTCAGCCTCCAACAACGGCAGCAAACTTTCCCAATGGTGTCTCAGAGGACCCATAGCTTTTCCTATCTTGGCTCCAATATCATTTGGTTGCACATTTAAGTATTTCCTCATAATGGGTTTCACAGTCAAACCCATCTGACTCATTCACTTCCTATAAAAGGCTTTCACAGAACTGGAACAGCTGGCCTGGCTAAGCTGCAGTTTCAGCAAGTCAGTCCCCAATTATGTCTGCTTATTTACAGGGGTGTTGGTTTTAACAAAGCACAGCAGTGAATTCTCCAGCATGTGGAGGCGGGATCCCCTAACAAGAGAGAACCACAGTCAGGAGACACCAACAGGTCAGCAGCAGCCTACAGCTGCACATTCAGTCAACCTCCATCCTGCTGTCTGAGTCTCTGCTCTGCTCCTCCAGCCTTAGATGCCCTTCAGGAATGTGCCTTAGTCCAGGAAAATGAAGCAGTGTAGTGGGAAGTGCATTGAGTCAGAGACCTGGGTCCTAGTTTCAGCTCTGCCATAGATCACTCTCAGAACTGGAAGAGGCCTTTCACAAAGGCCATCTCCTTGGGTGGTTCCCAGAAGCTGGTCTGTGCAATGGTTATGCTAGAATCAGCTGGGGAGAATTTTCAAAACAGAGATTCCTAGGTCCCACTCTGGGAGATTCTAATTTATTAATTCTGGGATAGGGCACTGCAATCTATTTTTAAAAGGCTCTCAAGCGAGTGACACGCATTCAGGTGTGGGATCCAGCCCATCTGCCAACTGCTGCTTGACCTCCTAATAGCCAGTTGGCCCTCTGGTCTCACTTCAAATACTTCCAGAGGTACAGAGCTCAGTATCTACTGATATAATCCATTCCTTCTTTGGACTTTATACAGATTTTTCCTACAGTCACTGTAATGAAACAAAATTTGTTTCCCTCTAGCCTCTGCCGAATCATCTTAATCTATCTCTTGGCATGAGGCAGAAGTCTTAATCCTTCTTTCCACTTCAAGGCCCTTCCGATACCTGAAGGTAAGCATCTCCTCTACCTCTGTACCTTGTTCTGTATCACCTTTACCCCTCCTCAGGCCTCTCTTCTCCAGTGCATTCAAATAACTGCTTCTCACGTAACATCTGCTATGCTCCTCTGAATGTGTTCTGTTTTATCTACCTGGTGAAACAACCAACCAAGTCACAACCATTTTAGTCATAAAGACTTACATATTCTGAACACAAGTGTATAGAATTGATTTTTCTTATCAAATGGGAATCAGAACAGGAAGGTTATAAGGTCACAGTACCAATAAGCCAACAAGATACAGCATAAATGCTGTTCAACTAAAAGCCAGTGACAAGCCTAATGGAGGGCACAGTCTTGGGAATTCTACAAAAATGCATGCTTCCCCTTCCTAAAAGAGGCAGCCTAACACAGTAGAGGGAGGATCTGAAGTCAAGATTATTCTTTATATGGAGTCACTATGGTACAGTGGGAAGAAAAACAGAATTTTTATGTTGTGTCACTCAACCTTTTTAGCCTGTTTTCTAATTGCAAAAGTTAAAAAAAAAACCAAAACCCCATTGATGATTAGATTAAAATGAGATGCTATATGAGACGTGCCTGGTACAGAGAAATGGCTCAACATGATATGTTACTTCTTATAATTCCAACTAGTTCTGTCAGAAATCGCTTACCTGCTGTATTTTCCCTTGCCACTGGAAAGAATGCCACCACTCAGTGTGCCCCCTGAGAGGGCTGCAAAGCTGGCTGTTTCGCTGTATGGACCTTGCATAACGCTGAGTCCATCGGTAGGGCTTCCACTGGTGCTCAGTACGCTAGTTAGACCTTCAATGCTGCTTTCCCCAATGCTGGGATTCTTGAGGGCTCGCCAGGCATCTGCCACTGGGGATGGAACCAAACATCACAATTGAAGATAGCACAACATCAAAACAGGGTCTGGCATCTTCTTGCAATGACTCTTTAGAGTAGAGAACAGTCATATAGAAAAACACTCGTTTATTCACTTAATGAATAGCATCTACATGCAGCCACCATGTATCAGGTATTTTAACATATGCTCACATTTAATTTTCCCAAGAAATAGGGACTAGTAACCTCAATTTTAGATGAGGAAATGAAAGCTTAGAACTAAATGCCTTGTCTATGGTCAGTCACACAATACTACCATGTGATTCTGAGTCCACTATTCTTTCCATTATGCTACAGATGCCACCTAATCAAACATAAATATTTCCAAATACATTTAGGTCATGTGCTGATTCTAGTAGGAAGTCTGAAAAATCTCTGGGGATCTCTGTGTCTCAGGCTAGTTAATATGGTAAAGTGGAAACAATATCAAAGCATAAGTCAGAAGACCTGCTACAGTTCCAGCTCTTCAGAAGTTCTTAAACCCATTTAACAGATGTTGAGACAAAGGCATAAAGAAGTTCCAGTTAATCGGGGATAATAACAGCCCTAGTCCTCTCTCTTCAGAGCTATTGTAAAAACCAAGTGAAATAATAACTGTGTAAAGTCTTCTGAAAATTATAAAGTATTGTGCAGATATAAGACTTTATTATACTTATATAATTTACTATTACCAGCATATTTAAGAGTTACTTGGAGTACCTGCCACACAGAGGCAAGTACCAGAGGAATTAACCTAATAACTCTGGAACAAAGAAATTAAAAGCTAAAAATACTTTACCTCCTATAAAGCTCATTATCCAAAGTAATCCAATGTCAATCTCTCTGTAAAATGTGCTGAATTTCACTGACTTTTATCTTGTGTCCCATAAATTCAAAGGGAAATGAAAATTCTTTTACCTGTGATTGGACCATCATCTTCATCAAACTCAATTTTCACTCCCTTTCCATTGGCTGTACTAACTCCACAGCCACCTCCTCGACAGAGAGAAATAGGCACAACCCCATAGACATAAGCCAGCATGATAGGGACGCCAATACCTGGGAAGAGAAGGAAACACGTCAGCAAGCCATCGGGTTGCAGCTGTCCTGAATTCTCCTTCCCATAGGTGAAGACGGACAAACCACTTTATAAAGGGTCAAAGAAAGAATATGACTGTGCTAAAGACGCAGCCTGGTCTAACAGAATGATGACTGGACTTGGAATCAGAAAGGCCTGGGTTACCATCCTGGATTCAATTTACCAGCCATTACAACCTTGGACATGTCTTCCTTGGGCTGCCAACGATCAATGCATGCATAGGGCCCAGCACAGCACATATATGTTGCTTTCGTTTCCCCACTTCCCTTCATTGCTGAGATGCTAATCCCAGAACAAATTAATAATCAAACATGAAATAAGTGACTGAGGGTTTAGGATCCCTGCCCCACCCCTGAGTGTTAATTCTAAAATCTTACTGCTGTGGAAGGCAGAAAGGCTTAATTGTTAAGAGCCCAGACTCTGAAATCAGACTGCCCTGATTCATGTCCCAGCTAACGGGACAACTTACTATACCTTCTGTCACAACTATGCTGTTGTGAGGATTAAATGAATTAATACAGGCAAACCCTCAGACCTGCTCCTGGCAAATGGAGTTATCTTATTATTATTCTAAAACAAACCCTCATGCCTCCCAAAATACTATGAGGCATTAAGTATATAAAAATTTTGTTTTGTGGGTTTTATGGCAAGTGGAGAGGGAAGAGAAAAGGTGAAAACCTAGGCCTTAAAGTAATATCCTTTAATTCAACCTTTTTTTATGTGCCAGATGGAGTTCTAGGTACTAACTTAAGAATAAAAGATCCCAAACTCTGATACTTTAGCGTGGCTGATAATAATAACGAAAGTGAAGTGTTATTTGCTCAGTCATGTCCGACTCTTTGAGACCCCTTGGACGGTAGCCTTCTAGGCCCTTCTGTCCATGGAATTCTCTAGGCAAACATACTGGAGTAGGTTGCCATTCTCTTCTCCAGGAGATCTTCCCGACGCGAGGATCAAACCCAGGTCTCCCACATTGTAGGCAGGTTCTGTACCATCTGAGCCACCAGGGAAGCTTGATAATAATAATAATAACAGTGCCTACAAGAGTTAACTCCCAAGGTGGGTCTGACATAAAAATGTAGGAGCCTCCAGAGGTGAAACATCTGGCCAGCTGGCTAAACTGTGAGGCCAGAAAGCTGATTGGAGTAGGTGGGGTGGGGTGAGGCCAGGTGGTAGAGGGAGTCGTAATCTTGGCTAGCTTCTTACCAACGCTAACCGCAGCAATGACAGGGGATGCGATGACCGACAAAGTCACTCCTCCTGTGATCGCCAAATTCCTCTTATGTTTGGAGGTTTTCCTTCCCTCATACCTGCTATGAATCTAAGAAGAAAGAAAATACCTGTCAGTGAGTTAGGACATCAATCTTTTTGCTGGGGAGAAAAAGGATAAGTAAATATTCCCTTATAAGTTATCTATATTAAAACATAGTCCCTCATCTCAAAGAGACATCTTTCTCACATTTTAATCTAACTCAGACCAGGAAGGTATAGTTAAGTTGCTCAGTCGTGTCTGACTCTTTGTGACCCCGTGGACTGTAGCCCACCACGCTCCTCTGTCCATGGGATTCTCCAGGCAAGAATACTGGAGTGGGTTGCCATTTCTTCTCCAGAGGATCTTCCAGACCCAGGGATCGAACCCAGGTCTCCCGCAATAGAGGCAGACGCTTTAACCTCTGAGCCACCAGGGAAGCCCCAGGAAGGTATAAACTAATATGAAAAAGTTAATACAAGAGACAATGTAGGGGAATGAAGTAAGCATTTCAACCTTTAAGTCACTGAGACAAACCAGGCCCAGGATGTTAAAAAGAACTTTTAGATCTCTTGGGGGTTTATGAAAATCCATCTAAGAAATTAATGTTATTATTCAAGAACCAGTTGGCTTTTAGGCAGCTCTGAAATATAAGCTCCTCCCCATTTCCTTCAAAACTCTACCAACAGATCTGAAGATGGAAGAGGGACAGAACTCAACATCTTACCTTCCTACCAACATAAACAGGAATGCCGATGACCATGGCAGGAATGGCAATGCCAGCAATGAGGGAAATCCCCACTGGAGCACCAATCAATGTGCCCAGCTGCCACAGAATTTTCTTCTTACGGCTCCATGGCTTCTTGCCCCAGAATGTACAGCCAGAGGGGCTGCAGAGGAAATATGCCAAAGTTAATGTCAATATTACAAATGCTGCTGTTGTTACCAGAGAGTTTGATAAGAGCAAGAGTTAATAGTTATAGAAGGTTATAAGAAATGAATATATTGCATGAGGGGAAACTATTTAGAGTTCTGGCTCTTTATTTTTTTTGTAAAGGCAGGTCTCTAAACTTGAAACCTCTTTTCCATTCTTTTCTGCTGAACTCCATCCTCTCTAACCCACCAAAATGAACCTACTTCTTTGTGTGATACTACACAGGAACCTGTAAGTCTATACACTTGACATCTCATCCAAACATTTTGTATTCTGCAGTGAAGGAACTCTCTTTGATTTGCATAGTTTTCTTGGCATATATAGATACTGCAAATCATGTTCCTGGGATAAGATATAAAAATATTTCATCACACCCTTTACAGCAGTTTCATACTCTGAGTTTGCCCACTTTTACACTTAGTCGTTCTGAGTCCAGCCATTTTTGTTTACTCCCTTTGTGCTGTCTTTTCTACTAGACAGGGTAAGCAATTTTGAAAGTTAGGGGTCACGTCTTATGTACTCCTAGGTCCGTAATAACTGGTATACTGTAAGTACTCAAATGTTTGCTAAATTGGAAATGAAAGTGTTTCATCTACACAATGAATGTTAAATTTGTAAATATTACCTCCTTCAGGACAATATTTCAATGACTACTACATCCAAGGTACTGTAAAAAGGTTAACATCGGCCTAAGATTCATAATATAGCTTAACAAAATTAGACATGTAAACGAAGTAACAGTCATAGTGTTTATAAAGGAACATGTAAAGAATGTCAGTAAAGAAGAATGAGGCAGAAGAAGCTGGGGGAAGGCATCACAGATGGAATGGCATTTAAAGTGGCTCTTGAAGACTTGATAAGAACTGAACAGGTTGAGATAAAATGGGGTTGCTGGGAGGTGAGGTGATTAGAAGGCATTCCAGGCAAAGGAAAGAACATGAACGGTCAGGGAGCTAAGAGCACAGAAGAGACACAGATAATCTGGGATACAGTATGTATGAAAGCAAAATGGAAAAAAGTAAAAAGTATATTGGGGCCAGACTGTAAAAAAAACCTTAAAAACCATCCTAAGGAAGTTGAACTCTATCTGGAAGGTAAGGGAAAACAGTCACTGGAAGTTGCTGAGCTGGAGAAAAACATGATTGGAAGGGTGTTTCAGAGGAAGTTTTTATAGCTTCCTTATGCTGTAATGGCATCTGGTCCCATCACTTCATGGGAAATAGATGGGGAAACAGTGGAAACAGTGTCAGACTTTATTTTTTTGGGCTCCAAAATCACTGCAGATGGTGACTGCAGCCATGAAATTAAAAGACGCTTACTCCTTGGAAGGAAAGTTATGACCAACCTAGATAGCATATTAAAAAGCAGAGACATTACTTTGCCAACAAAGGTCTGTCTAGTCAAGGCTATGGTTTTTCCAGTAGTCATGCATGGATGTGAGAGTTGGACTGTGAAGAAAGCTGAGCGCCAAAGAATTGATGCTTTTGAACTGTGGTGTTGGAGAAGACTCTTGAGAGTCCCTTGGACTGCAAGGAGATCCAACCAGTCCATTCTAAAGGAGATCAGTCCTGGGTGTTCTTTGGAAGGAATGATGCTAAAGCTGAAACTCCAGTACTTTGGCCACCTCATGCAAAGAGATGACTCACTGGAAAAGACTCTGATGCTGCGAGGGATTGGGGGCAGAAGAGAAGGGGACGCAGAGGATGAGATGGCTGGATGGCATCACCGACTCGATGGATGTGGGTCTGAGTGAATTCCAGGAGTTGGTGATGGACAGGGAGGCCTGGTGTGCTGCAATTCATGGGGTCGCGAAGAGTCAGACATGACTGAGCGACTGAACTGAACTGAATGCTGTAATGAGAGGACAGATGATGTCTCTTTGACATCCTTTACCCTCAATCAGTAAGAGATGAAGATTATAAATAAAAACAATGGACCTACTGTTTTTATGGTCTTGTTCTCTTACTGATTTACGTAAAAGGATGTCAGAGGGAAGGGTGAGATGAACTGGGAGAGTAGGACTGACATACATACACTACTGTGTGTAAAGCAGAGAGCTAGTGAGAAACAGCAGTATAGCACAGGGAGCTCAGCTTGGTGCTCTGTGATGACCTAGATGGGTGGGACGGTGGAGGCAGAAGGGAGGTTCAAGAGGGAGGAGATATAAGTGTACATTTTAGCTGATTTATTTACTTCATTGTACAGCAGAGACTAACACATTGTAAAGCAATTATACTCAAAAAAAAAAAAAATTATTCTCATCTCACCTGAGGTAATGCAAATCTGAGATCTCTTTCATACAAAGCCAACAGAATTCACAGCCACACACTGCACAGGTCATATGATTACAGCTTCCATCATTCATCTTGATAATGTAAGCACTGCATCGTGGGCATGGCTTGATGTCATCTGCTGAGGGGAGGGAAGAAGAATGGGTAGAAAAATACCCCTATTTAAACCTAGTTTGGTTTTATTATTCCCAGGAGTATGCATAAGAAATGAGACAGTCAAGAATTTCTGACTGAGGATTCCAGATTGTGCAAACCCACTTCGCTGGAAGGCTGGCTACGTCTAGACCTCAGGAAATTTCATAAAATGGATCCTGTCTCATATTGAGCTGCCTATCCCCCAAACTGGCATCTTACACAGCACGTGAGCCACACTCTGAGCAAAGAGACTTCCCTAGGGAGAAAGATGGTTCCAAGAAAAATGGAATTTCAGCAGTCAATAGGCTGGCAAATTAAAAGCACAGTTCTACAGGAAGAACAGTCTGTAGCCTGCATTTGGCTTTAAGTCTTGAAAAATCTTAGTTCAGGAAACTCCTTTCACAGGTTCAACAAGTATTACTGTGGTTTGTTGTTAACACACTCCACAGCCTCTTGCCATGATACTTTAAAATTCAAAACCTAAAAACACTGTGTGTGCTAAGTAGCATACACCTGGTAATTTTCACAGCAAGCTAGGAACTAACCTATTAAAAACAAAAAGGAGATTAGGTTGTGCCAGGAAAAAGTGATTGGTAAATCTTTCCTACTAGCTTTTCCCAAATGACATCAGTGAAATAAAGCACATTTATAAAAGTTAGTAAGCCCACTGACATTTTAAAACAGGTTTCCTTTGACATGGCAAGGTTGAAACTGAATGTGTGATATTCCTCCTTTTAAGGTTAATCATTAATCCATACTAACATCATTTGCTTTCCTCAAATCTGTACCCTACTTCCAAAAACAGTGATGTACTTAAAGCTAGTAGGAAAACAGGATAGGTCTAATACTAAATGTCTTTCTGCTCATGATGAAAGGACTGAAAATGCCCCTAGCAAAAGTACCTAACTGCTCTCCAATTTGAGACATATTACTAAGAAGGTAGAAACTACAGAATTCAGTTTTGCTTTATTCCAATTCACCTGGGTTGGACAGCCTATAAACGGCCAGAGAGAGAAGCTACATATTAAATATAGTATTGAGAGTATTAGCAAATAGTTTCTGCTTTCTAATCCTTGAATCATACATTAAGGTAATCTCTCCCAACTTTGGGCTCACATTATGAAATATCAAATAAAGAGACAAATGAGACTACGCCAACTTATACCTGGTCCAGATTCTTGTCCATAACTGAGACCTGAAGTGTGCTTGGTGCGGACTCGCAATGTCTGTGCCCTCTGCTGACGGGCCATATCGCATGTCTGATTTGGATGCCATATTTGCTTGCAGTGGTAACAGAACTCAGTCTGGCAGCCTTCCCTCTCACAGGTCAGCTTTGGGCAGCTGGCACAGCCATAGGCAATAACTGCATACCTGGGTAAGGAAATAGGACAAGATATAAATAAGCTAAGACATTATGCATTGGTTCCAGTGGGGTAACACTGTTTGGTGTACCCCACAGTTCATATGATATAGAGGAAAGAACACACATATGTGTAACACGCACGCATATTCTGTGTGAGAAAGTTCCAACCAGAGTTTGAACCCATGTCCCCTGCAGTGGAAGCACAGAGTCTTAACAACTGGACTTTCAGCCTGAATTCCTAGCATGTATTCAGTCATAGTTTAAGCTGCTTTGGGAACAGTTTGTCATAGCAAGTTTCATAAATAAGGGTACAAAACTATTTCCTTTCGATGGTTTGCTATATTTAGAGAAATCAGAATTTATTTAAAGGACAGAACATTTGTATAATCAAGAACAATAGAAAAAACTAAAGCAAGTATACTTTTAAAAAAACTGTGGTATAGTTCATGTACAATATTATATGTTTCAGGGGTACAACAATGATTCACAACTTTTAAGCTGTATTCCATTTATAGTTATAAAATTTTGGCTATATTCCCTGTGTTGTACTATGTATCCCTGTAACATTTTAAGACATAGTAGTTTGTACCTCTTAATGCCCTGCCCCTATCCTGTCTGTCCCATATCCCTCCCCTCTCCCCCAAGGGTAACCGCTAGTTTGTTCTCTATATCTGTGTGTCTGTTTTTTAATAGTCACTAGTTTATTTTTTAGATTGCACATATAAGTAATATCATCTATATTTTTCTTTCTCTGGCTTATTTCATTTAGCATAATATCTTCTGGGTCCAACAATGTTGTTGAAAATGGCAAAATTTCATTTTTTATGGCTGAGTAGCATTCTATTGTATATGTACACCATATTTTTAAAATCCATTCATCTGTTGATGGACACTTACGTTGTTTTCATATCTTAAAAGTGAAAGTCAAAGTCACTCATTCATGTCCGACTCTTTGTGACCCCATGGACTATACAGTTCACAGAATTCTCCAAGTCAGAATACCAGAGTGGGTAGTCCTTCCCTTCTGCAGGGATCTTCCTAACCCAGGGGTCGAATCCAGGTCTCCTGAATTGCAGGCAAATTCTTTACCAGCTGAGCCACAAGGGAAACCCAAGAATACTGGAGTGGGTAGCCTATCCCTTCTGCAGCAGATCTTTCCAATCCAGGAATTGAACTGGGGTCTCCTGCATTGCAGGCAGATTCTTTACCAGCTGGGCTATCAGGGAAGTCTTATATCTCGGCAACTGCATATCTTGGCAACTTTCATATTTTGGCAACAGCAAATAATGCTGTTATAAATGCTGCTATAAAGGTGCATGTATCTTTTTCAACTGGTGTTGGGTTTTTTTTTTTTTTTTTTCAGATAAATACCCAGGAATGGAATTGCTGGGTTCCAGGGGCTTCGCAGGTGGCACTAGTGGTAAAGAACCTGCCTGCCAATGCAGGAAACATAAGAGACACAGGCTCCATCCCTGGATTGGGACGATCCCCTGGAGGAGGGCAGGACAACCCACTCCAGTATTCTTGCCTGGAGAATCCCATAGACAGAGGAGCCTGGCAGGCTACAGTACACAGGGTAGCAAAGAGTTGGACATGACTGAAGCAATTTAGCACGCATGCACACATGGTAATTCTATTTTTAATTTTTGGAGAAATCTCCATACTGTTTTTCATAATAGTGACACAATTTACATTGCCACCAACGGTGTATGAGGGTTCCCTTTTCTCTGCATCCTTGCCGGCATTTGTTATTTGTGGCCATGTTGATGATAGCCATTCTGAGAGGTGTAGGTAACATCTCACTGATTTTAATTTGCATTTCTCTGATGATTAATGAATGATGCTGAGCATCTCTTCATGTGACTGTTGGTCATTTGTATGTCTTCTCTGGAAAAATGTCTATTCAAGTCTGCCCATTTTTCAACTGGACTGTTTTTGTTTTTTTGATGTTGATTTGTATGAGCTGCTTATATATTTTGGATATTAACTCCTTATCACTCATATCATTAGAAAATATTTTCTCTCATTCAGTAGGTTGTCTTTTTGTTTTGTCAATGGTTTCCTTTGTGGTACAGAAGCTTTTAAGTTTAATCAGGTCTCATTTATTTTTTTTAAGAAATACTTTTTAAAAAAATTACTTATTTTTTTTTTGGCTGTGCTGAGTCTTTGTTGCTGTGCACAAGCTTTCTCTAGTTGCAGTGAGTAGAGGCTCCTCTTTACTGCGGTTCGGGGCTTCTCACTGTGGCGGCTTCTTTTACTGCAGAGTACACTCTCCAGAGCATGGGCTTCAGGAGTTGTGGTATGCGGACTCAATAGATGCAGCTCATGGGCTCAAGAGCTTGGGCTCAGTAGTTGTAACAAGTGGGCTTAGTTGCTCCCGGGCATGTGGAATTTTCCAGAACCAGGGATCGAACCCATGTCCCCTGCATTGGCAGCTAGATTCTTATCCACTGGACCACCAGGGAAGTCCAAGGATCATTTATTTTTGCTATTGCCTCTGCTTTAGGAGACAGATGAAAAAAAAAATACTGCTACAATTTATGTCAAACAGTGTTCTTCCTATATTTTCTTCTGGGAGTTTTATGATTTCAATACTTTTTCGTTTTTAGGTTTCACAGTGAAATTGACCTGATGACAGACTGAAAGACAATTGAAAGCTCATTTTATCTTTCCATAATTTTTTCCAACTTGAATGTACACCTTGAAATATCTTCTTTCTTGACAGGTTCCAGAATCCAAGAATACCACTCATCAGTCTTATTAATCAACATGGAATATGGCGATTATTTCCTCCTAATCCCTTCTGATAAAATATTCTTAGTTATGAAACACAATTCAGAATCTATCAGCACCAACCAGAATTAACTGTTTCTTACAATTCATGTTTATTTAGCAAGAATTATTTTCCTACAAACAATCCAATGTATTTACAACTATTAGCCTTTCTAACTCTAAAAATCTCAACTAAATGCACGGGCTACCCTAGTAAGTGGATGCATTTAAAATAAGAATTTTAAAAAAAAAGTAATTTAAACAAACGAAGAAGGGAAGACAGCAGTAGTGAAAGTTCAAACAATTTTTTTTTTTTTCAAACAATTTTTAAACAAGTCAACGATTGCAGGCTTGGTGTTGTCATCCCCTATTCCATGCTCTCCTCCAACAGCCAAAGACCTCAAACAACTTAAACAAAAGAATAATAGCATTTTCTTAGATCTATTTTACAGTTTGCTTATTTGATTGTACACTAGATATTTATGACAGCAACTTAAGTTCCAGGCTTATCATAGATTTTGCAAGTTGATTTGAGAATGACACTGAAAATATCAATGACAAGGTTTCATCTATGTTACACAATACAGGCTGTATTAAAACACTTTTCAAAAAGAGCAAAGTGAGTTCAATGTATAAATGCAAATGATTCATATCCTGTAGGAGTTCTGAGCAAATTTATCCCACCTAGTTGCAAAATAACTACTAAAGATAAACAACATTTTTCTTGAAGAAAGTGATTTGCTTGCTATTTTGTGTTAAATAAGAAAGGTACTAGGTGATCTCAGAAAAAAGTATTAAGTCAACTTCAGACAAGACAATACAAATTAGACAGATTGCCAGTCAGGAAGCCTTTGAACATTTCATGATACATTTCTACCTCACATAGTGGAAGTAATATTTATTAACAGATTTTTCTTTTTCTTTTTTTTTAAAGAACATTTGATAGGACTGACAATATCAATTTTGGGTGTGGAATTCTGAAGGAAGTAAAATAACCTCAAATACTCATGAACCTACAGCAACCATTATTGTGACACAGAATTACTCAGGGCACGAGACTTGGCATTCCGGTTTTTGGGTGCCTGGTCTAGGCTCTTTGCCCCTGACTCATACTGCATGACACTGAGCTAATTAAAATCTCCCAACTTTAGATTCTATCCCTAAAATGGAAGTATAGGTGCTTGCCGCTTTCAAGTGTAACTAAACATGTTTTAAAACTGCATTTGAGATCTTGCCCTGAAAGTTATGGTATAAATACACAGCACATGTTGTCGTACTTCCTGGCCTTTGCATATTCTATTCCTTTCTGCCTTGAAATGCCCTTTGCTTACTTCTTGCCCTGGCAAATACTAATCTGTTTAAGAACCAGCTCAAATGTCATCCTTTCTATAAAATCCACTTAACCTCTCCAGGCAGTTGGTTGCCCACTTCCTGTCTGTGCATAATTACTTCACAATACTTAACACATTATACAGTAAATATCTGTTTTTATGTATGCTTCTTCCAACCAGACTAAGCAAGAAAAAATACCAACCATTTTTTAATCTCCAGGGTCTAGCACACTGATTCATGCTTAAAACACCTGTTTTGAAGGAATGATATAGAGACCCTCTCCTCTTTGGGTTTTTTATTTTACCCAGGTCTCTTCTCTTGGGCCATTACATTTCCCTAAAGCAATCTTTTAAACTTATCTATGTATCTATTGGCTTTCTATATGCCAATTATTGTAACTTAATCCTAAAATTCTGTATAAGCCCTTTTGAGGAGTAAATTCCTATATTCTGAATAGGGCAATCTCCTACTCTAGGTAGTCAAAAAAAGAAAAGAAAAAAAAAACTGTTTTGTTCTTTCTCTTCTCTGGCCTACATTGGATCTCTCTCCTACTCTGCTTTCTTAGCTCAACAGAGCATTCAGGTTTGCTAATTAGAAGCTAAATGTAAGGTCTAGGAAATTACATGATGCCAAGAAAACAGAAGCATCCTTTCTCCCTCTTAAGTTCATACAACTTATTAATTCTGTCAATTTGCCATCTTCAGAAACATTATAATGTGACAGGCTAGACCACAATACCTTACTCTAGCCTGGGGGATGGAAATCCCATTAGTATAAATTTGATTAAGTGCCAACAAATCCTGGTAGTTAAAGAAATGTGTTCCTATATTATGTCTATACTTCACTGTTCCAGGCCATGTAACTTCTTTACAAACAGACTCTGAACATATATAAGGGTGGATGACACAGGCCGAGTGAGCCATACTATCACTACCTTCCTTTTTACTGCCCTAGTTCAAAACCATGTCATCTCTTGAACAGACAACTGTAAGACTATCTGGTCTGCTTATTCCCTACTCCAATCCAAATTCCAATGCCAAAAGTTTATCTATCATAATGTTACTCTTTTGCTTAAAATCCTTCAAAAAAAAAAAAGAAAGAAAGAAAAAATTCCTTCAAATCTATACTTCTTTGCATGGCATACTTAGACCTACCAATTTGAATCCAGTCTACCTTTTCAGATCAATCTCAAGTCACTTCCCAGATCATGCTCCCCACACTGCACATCCAGAGGCAAACCAAATTAGACCGCAGACTTAGTCCTGAATTTACATACCTCCACGCATTTGCTTGTAACATTCTGGTTTAAGACGCCTAATTTTCTCTACCCTCATCTTTGTTTGAAGTGAAGTGAAATGAAGTCGCTCAGCCGTGTCCAACTGTTTGCGACCCCATGGATTGTAGCCTACCAGGGTCTTCCATCCATGGGATTCTCCAGGCAAGAGTACTGGAGTGGGTTGCCATTTCCTTCTCCAGGGGATCTTCCTGATACAGGGATCGAACCCGGGTCTCCCACATTGTAGACAGACACTTTTACCGTCTGAGCCACCATAAATTTCTACTCATATTCTTCAAGCCCTGATTAGGTATCACCTCCTCCATGAAGTCTTTAGTGACACAATCATGCAAAACCTTTCATTCATCTTCTAAGAACACTTGTATTTTCTTCAATATCTATTACACTGCATTTATAACTATCTGTCTGTCTCCTCCACCAGGCCAAACATCCTGTCAAGAGGACCATGTCTAAGTTCTTTTTGCAATACTCAGACCTCACCTAAGGTTCAACACCATATGATTCCGAAAAGGACCGCTGATTACCTGTCTGTCCTCTTCTTGCCCACCCTTCTCTTATCTGTTTCTCCTCTCAAAACTGTGGTGTTTGTATTCTTTACCTCCATTATCAAAAATTTAACTACTCATACCATTCTTTTGGGACCTAATTGAAAGACTTTGTTCAGAGTTGTAGAAAAAGTTGGAACATAGATATCTTAGTCTAGAAGAGCTCTCAATTTACTCAGAGCACAAGATTTAGTGTTAAATAAGGACACTAACAGAAGACAGGCCAGAATAACTGTTAAAGGAGCTCAGAGAACTACAAACAACCAAAGTTTCAGGTCTGCTTTAAAGATGTCATCAAAAAACAAAAACAAACATGTTTCTTTACCCTGCATATTAGCATTAACAAGATTTACAGTGTATATCAGAATTGTTTAAAGGGTCTAAGGAGCTCAGAAATAAGGGTTGCTTTATTTTGTTCAATCCAACATTTCCCAAGCTTATTCAATCCCAACACATTTTTCTTTTCAATAATACCTATACCCTGAGGAAATACTGATGTAGGTGAAAAATAGAAAATAAGATCAAAAGATGGTTGGAAACCATAAAGGCTCTTAAATCATAAGGATAGATCATATAAATAATATGTTCTTAAAGACATAAGAAGTCATCTTATAGGTTAGGTATGAGCAGTTTTAAGCAGGCGACTGATATAAAATGTTCTGTTTTAGAATGAATACTTCGGCAAATATGAGAAAGATACATTGGGCTGGAAGATGATGTAAATGGTGGATTGTAGGGGATACAGAGGTGCAAAAATGAAGCTAAAGAGCTAAATTAAGAGAAAAGATTCAAGAAAGCTTCAGAAAGGAAAAATCCTCCTTCACTGACTGAGAAATCTGTCTAGCTCAGGGAGCTTACTCTTCTCTCATAAATGTATTAGGGACAAACAGAAGCTTCCTGTTTTTAAGATAATTCAGTCCAGTTGTCTAGGAAGGCCAATAGACAATACTACCTTCTGGGAACAGGTATGCAGGGGGACTCTGCAGGAGACAAAGGCAGCAATGAGAGGCTGAAGTGGTGGACTGCACAAAGAATTTAGGTCAAGACAGTCTTATCTCCTATTCATCTGTACAGAAGATCTGCCCCCTGTATGCCAGGAAATATTCTGTTGTCTCCTTTGCCAAACCCTCAAGTCTTCTAGGACAAACCTAGATAGTGTATAGTCGAAAAAGGTCCATATAGTCAAAGCTGTGGTTTTTCTAGTAGTCATGTATAGATGTGAGAGTTGGACCATAAAGAAACCCAAGCCCTGAAGATTTGATGCTTTCCAACTGTGGTGCTGGAGAAGACTCTTGAGAGTCCCTCGGACAGTAAGGAGATCAAACCAATCAATCCCAAAGGAAATCAACCCTGAATATTCATTGGAAGGACTGGTGCTGAAGCTGAAGCTCCAATATTTTGGCCACCTGATGCAAAGAGTTGACTCAATGGAAAAGACCCTGATGCTGCGAAAGACTGAGGGCAAGAGAAAAAGGCGGGTGACAGAGGATGAGAAGGTTGGATAGCATCACTGATTCAATGGACTTGAGTCTGAGCAAACTCAGGGAGCTAGTGAAGGACGGGGAAGCCTGGCGTGGTGCAGTTCATGGAGTCGCAAAGACCTGGACATGACTTAGTGACTGAACAACAACAACAATCTAGAGCTTCTGAAAGATTTAAAGACAGGGCACTTGAGAGGAAAACATTACATGTTTACATGATTTGGAGGTTTCTGAAAAGACCCTGTGCTTAAGTAGAGACTCTAAAGGATAGCAGATCAGTTGTACTATTTATCAACTGTGAGACACTGGGTCCCACACTTAAACTTCTCTGAACTGCCTTCTCCTTTATCAAATGAGTTTACCACCATCTACCTGCATAAAACAGTTACAGTCTGAAGATTATAAAGGACTATAAAAATGTCAGTTAACTGTATTCTGAATGAATTTTATCTCATTTGAAAGCATGTTTTAAAGGTTATACTTGGTGGGAATTGCCTGGTGGTCCAGTGGTTAAGACTCAGCAGCTTTCACTGCCATGGCCTGGGGTTCGATCCCTGGTCTGAGAACTAAGATCCCACAAACTGTGCATGCACAGTAAAAAAAGAAAAGAAAGATTACCTTCAGTAATACTGTACTTAATAATATTAATGTGAAAGTTTTCCCACAGAAATTGGTTTCCTTATTTATGAATATAATAAAATTGTATTCAAGTATAGGAAAAGAAAAATTCAAGACTTTTTTCTATGTTCCAAAAATATTCATAAGCAAATAATCTTTTAACATATAGTGCTTTTATCATGAGCAATCACAGAGAAACTAGTGATCAGAACTCTGTAAGATCACTCATATGCTCCCCTCACCCCACCAAATAGACACACACACACACACACAGAGTAAAGAACTTGATAAATTTGGCTGACAGAAACTTGATCTGTGGTCAGTAAGATGATCAGGTATGAGAAGAAATAACTGGGGTCTTAGGCTTCTCTTCTAGTTCTCATCCATGACTTTTATCTGACCCAAAAGAACAACAGTTTGATTAAAACAAAACAACTATTTTTCTCATGACATTAAAAAGAGATGGCAAAACCACTGGCCACATCCCCACCTATTTGAGAAGTGATAGAAATACAAAGTTACTCCCTGTTTATCTAATATCTTCACCTGAATTCTCAAAACACTCTGAAAATATCAATTAGGCCTCTCAAGGAAGGAAAAGATTAGGCCTATATTAGATAAGAAAAATAAAAGTAGGTAAGAGGCAGTTAACAAGAAGAATCAGAAAAGAAACCAGATTCTAGCCTCTTTGGCTCTCTCAATGTTGTAGGCCACACTTGATGAAATGACCCAAACAGTAGCATCCCCAATAATGCTGATAAGCTTGTGCTTTCTAAAGCTTTGAGAGAAAAGCATACTGGCCTTGGTTGGAATTAACACCAGTGTTCCAAGCCTGGTTCCACCACCCACTAGTTGTATGACCCTAAGTAAGTCACTCAATTCATTTAAACTTCAGTTTCCTTATCTGTAAAACTAGATCAAATGTATCTTATTATGTTGCAAGGAGCAAATTAAATTATGTATGCCTGGCACATGGATACTCAGATGCTAGTTTGCTTGCTCTCCCTACACTTCACCTTCTTTAAACCCACAGATTTAAAAGTTATATTAAAATTGTTATAATTTTTTAACTAATTAAAAAAAAACTCTGGATGATAATATGATAGTAATTCAATACTTGATTAATATAAAAATGGCCTAATACTTTAATAACTTCCAAGTCAGGAATGGTGTAGAGTTATCATCAAGATTGTAAGTTAATTCCTGTCCATTTTAATTGATGTGAGCAAAGACAGAGATTGACTCAGAGAAATAAACAAAAAGAGAACTTTCCCAGAAATAAAATGTCAGTGATCCCACATTTCTCAGTTAAAATTCAAGGAAATTCACATCTCAAAAAGGAGATAATATGAACCAAATTTGGTTCCAAAATGAACCAAATAGTGTTCTCTTAAGTAAATATTCCCTTAGTTCAGAAAATAGATCAATACTGTCTGTAAAACTTCAATACCCCATAAATTAACCTCTTAAGGCTAGGAAGACTACCAGATCTCCAGATAAAAGCAAACTTTTCCAAGGGCCTACAAGGTTTTTTTCTGATACTTATTATTAATAACTGAAAGTGAAAGTGACCTACCATAGACAAACACCTCAACCTTTGACCACCACATTTCAAAGTAATTTAGAAACCTCATCTCAGTGAGCTTAAATAACACATACATTCTAAATAAGTTTGGCAGAATAGAAAAATAATAAGAAATTAACTCATCTTACCCCCCTAGACATGGGCTTCCCTGGTGGCTCAGACGATAAAGCGCCCGCCTGCAATGCGGGAGACCCGGGTTCGATCCCTGGGTTGGGAAGATCCCCTGGAGAAGGAAATGGCAACCCACTCCAGTATTCTTCCCTGGAGAATTCCATGGACAGAGGACCCTGATAGGCTACAGTCCATGGGGTTCCAAAGAGTTGGAAACGACTGAGCAACTTCACTTTCACTTTCACCCCGCCTAAACACTCTATGACAGCTTCTTCTGAAGGAGACAAATAGCAGCATCATGGAAATCATGAAAGAGCCTTGATATATAGGCTATGATTAAAAGCCCTTAGTTCTTTTGAAAGAAAAGAACATACAGCTTTTTACTAGGAGTCCCTAGCCCCTTTCTGTCCTCAAGACATGACACACAAGAATAAAATGATCCGGCCAAGGTCACAGAGCAGGTAATGACACACTCTGATGTCCCTCTTTCCTGCAGGCAACCATTTATGGGATGTTATTATTAACTTACTATTACTGACAGTAACACAATCAGATTTTTAAAAGTAAAGGGTGGGGGCGGGAGGCGCCGGGGGTGGGGTGGGGGGCTTTCCACTGAATTCTCTAGATGGCAAAATCTGGTGGTATTAAGTCTCTGCATCTACACAGTGCAACATCAAGAACTCAAGATCGGAGGAGTTGGGAAACCACATTTTCTCTTAATCATATCAATCTCTGGGCATCCTTCTCAGTGCCCCCATTGCCTCTCTGGACAAAGAAAGGGTCTGTCCACTCCACACCCTGCCCAAGGCAGCAGTGTAAGGACCACTGGGGTGGCCACACAATAGCCAGGCACAGAAGACACACCACAATGCCCAGGTTGCCCCCAGAGCGCTGCCAGTGAGCTGTCCTTTCCCGCTAGAGCCATTTCAGTCACCTGCATCCCAACTTTCAGCAGTGGTGGTCTCAGCAAGAGCACACCTTCTCCTGCAACGCTGCGAAGTTTGCCCCTAGTCAATTGGACACACCCCTCCAAAGCGCTGCCCTTTCAGAATGATGTTCTTATTCCGTCCTTTGCCAGATATCCCCTCCCTGTCCTCATTCAGAGATACCCGCTTCCTCTGGAGAGGGGCGTTCGCCGGACCAAAAACAGCCTCTGGCTGCCTCCTGACTTGATGGACAGCTCCCTTCTTACCCACTGCTCGACCCCCACCTCAAGTCCTCAGGCAGGGGTTGGGTACTGGGTGCGTTCACCTCACCCGTCTGGGCTTGCCAATGGTTACCGGTTACCCGCCGTAACTGCCGCCTGGCCTCCCTTCCTCTGGTCATCCCTCACCTCTCCCTCCACGCTGGGACACGGACACACACACACACGGTGCGTGGAGGACCGCCCCTCACGTCCGGCCACACGCAGGGTCTAGCCTTCGGCCCCAGGTCCCCTCCGCCGCGGCCACCGCCCCAGGGCCACGCCCCCGCGCTCACCCGCAGTCCGGGGCTGGGCACCAGCGGCAGTCGGGGTCCGAGGCCAGGTAGCGGCGCAGCATGAACTCCTCGTACTTGTGCATGAGCGGCGGGTCGGCGAGCAGCAGGCGGATGTCGTGCGGGTTGAGTCGCTCGCTGCACTCGGGGCAGCTGATGGGGACCCGGCTCTCGCTGATCTCCAGGCGCAGGTAGTGGCGGAGGCAGTCCCGGCACGAGCGGTGCGGGCAGCTGAGGAGGCGCGGGGCCCGCTCGGGCGGCAGCCGCACCAGGCACAGCGGGCACTCCACCTCCTCCGGGCCCGAGCCACCGCCCTCCGCCGCCTCCTCATCGTCTAACCCGGGCCCCACTGTCGCCGCGGCCTCCGCCTCGGCCTCGGCGGCTGGCTCGGCGGGCAGCGCCTCGGGCGGCGAGGCTTGGGCCGGGGTGGGCGGCGGCGGCGCGGCCGGGGGCGGCGGCTCGGCCTGCGGTTTGGCTCGGGCGCGGCGGCCACGGGCCGAGGAGGAGAAGACGCTGTGGAAGGTGAGGCGCCGGCGCCGGCCGCCGCTGCGGCACTTGGGGTCGGGCGCAGCCGCGTGTAGCGATGTAGAGCGCGGCGACTCGGAGTCTTTCTCAGAGCCCATGGTCCCCAGAGGCCGAGGGGCGAGGGGCGCCCAGCGCCACCACAGCTCCCGCCTCAGCGCCCCCACAGCCGGCGCCCCGGCCGCCGCCGCCTCAGCCGCCCTCCCAGAGATAAAAACCGAGCAGTACC
Source organism: Bos grunniens (assembly GCF_055505025.1). Classification (NCBI taxonomy): domain Eukaryota; kingdom Metazoa; phylum Chordata; class Mammalia; order Artiodactyla; family Bovidae; genus Bos; species Bos grunniens. Next base: position 16,074,467 of record NC_141166.1, read on the forward strand.
GACGAAGTGGTTATAAAGCCTCCGCCCCGCGCGCCGATGCCCACTGCGCAGGCGCTTCGCGGAGACACCTCACAACCCGCACCGCCCATGCCGGAGGGGGGGCGCTGGGCGGGGCCGAGCCGGGTGGGGCGTGCTGGGCGTGCTGGGGCCGAGCCCCGCCTCCTCGGAGGGCAGGTGACTCCAGGGCCGCCATCTTGAGAAGATGGTAACTCAAATAGTTTACTCGGCCTCTTTCGTCAAGATCATCTCCCTTAGCGGCATCGAACCTGCGGCAGAGTTTTCGGTTTGCCTTTCCTCGAGGTTGGGCCGACTGCTGCTTCCAGCAAATGATATTTCATTTACTCCATCTGTAAAAAGCTGATGAGGGTAAATCAGATAGTGATTCCCAACTGGTCTACCTTCCAATACATCTTTTGATGTATATTAAGCAGTAATTAATAAAGAATATATTCATTGAGCTTCTATTAAATGGAGGCATTACTAGGTGAAACAGACAGGATCTCCCTATCTGCGAGAGGTTTACAAAATCCAAATCCCTCCAATCTAGCATTCAGTACTTTCTGTGAGCTACTAAACTATTCCTAGGTCCACAGCCCATTCTAACCTTCTGGTAGTTTGGTTACTTACAAATTGTGGACGGATGCCCAGCATTTTGGGGGGTGCCTGGAAGTGCCTTTCTTCTGACCCCCCACTGGTCTGACTGGGGAAAGATACGGAATCAGCCTTACAAATGGGAGACATGGGAGACAAGCAAGCCGCTTTAACAGCAATGGGAAGGTGTCAGGTTAGGATTAGACTCAGTTGCAAATACCAAAAATAAATAAATAAATAAATAAAGGCTTATGATAGAAATTTATTTCTCAATTCATGAGAAATAATTCATAGAAGTTCAAGGCTGCTCTGCCATTCTCAGCAATTAGTTTCTAATCTTAAGGTCGACACATTATGGCCCACATTCCAGACAGTGGGGAGGGAAAAGAGAAGAAAGGTACACTTTTCCTTTTAAGAAGACTGCCTTGAAAGCCCGGCACATATTTGCTTACATCTCATTAGCCAATGCGTAGTCACATGGCCATACTGGGATATGTAGCACAATCCCAGTGGGGATTTTAACTGGGCACAATGTGTCCCTAAAAATAGGTTCTCTGTTATTAATAAAGATTGGTAGAAATTGTACTAAAAGATAACCAGCTGTCTTTCATGGGTGGTATTTAAAACCGTGAGAAAGGTCCCTAGGAATAAACCCTGGGAAACTTCAAACTTTTGAGGTAAAACAGTGGAAGAAAAGCCAGCGAAAGAAACTGAGACGCAGGGGCTGTGACACAGGAGAAAATTCAAGCTGGCATGATGTCACAGACACCTAGATAAAAGGTTTCCAGGGGGAGTGGTCAATTATGACAAATCCCACTGAGAAATCAACGCAGATAAGAACAGGGAAGTGATCACTGGATTTAGCAATACCAAAGAGGTCCATAAGGAGGCGAAATGTTCCTCCTCAAGGAGGAAGGAGATTTGATGCTAAATGGCTAAAACAACAATTGATTTCTGTATACTGGTCAAAGTATGCTGGGCTCTGCTGTGGTAACAACCCGTATATCTCAATGCTTCAACACATTGGTATATTTCTCCCACTCATACAAAGCCTGCCTATTGGGGCAAGGCACTCTTCCAGTCACTCAGGGAGGTCCATGGCACTTTCTTCCTGGGCTCAGAGAAGGCAATGGCACCCCACTCCAGTACTCTTGCCTGGAAAATCCCATGGACAGAGGAGCCTGGTAGGCTGCAGTCCATGGGGTCGCTAAGAGTCCGACACGACTGAGCAACTTCACTTTCACTTTTCACTTTCCTACATTGGAGAAAGAAATGGCAACCCACTCCAGTGTTCTTGCCTGGAGAATCCCAGGGATGGGAGAGCCTGGTGGGCTGCCGTCTATGGGGTCGCACAGAGTCAGACACGACTGAAGCGACTTAGCAGCAGCAGCAGCTACCATCTCAACCCAAGGTCTTAAGGATGGCCTCAATAGGGGAAAGAGAGCTGGAGGGTGTGTGTGTGTGTGTGTGTGTGTGTGTACACACGCGTGTTCAGTCATGTCCAACACTTTGCAACCCCATGGACTGTAGCCCATCTGGCTCCTCTGTCCATGAGCTTTTCCAGGCAAGAATACTGGAATGGGTTGCCATTTCCTACTCCAGGGGATCTTCCCAACCCAGGGATCGAACCTGCATCTCTTGTGTCTCTGGCATTGGCAGGCTGATTCTTTACCACTGCGCCTCCTGGGAAGCAGGAGGGTTGTGCACCAGCAATTAAATACTTCAGCCTGGAAATGACATATGTAACTTCCACTCATAGACTATTAGAACTTGTGACACAGGCTCAATTTAATTGCAAAGGAGGCTGAGAAATGTAGGGGGGAGGCACGGACTATTTATAATAGTAAGTGACCTTATCTCAGCCACAGTTCCCTATAATCATCATTGACTCTCTTCTTGGTGACCAATGTTCTGAGCAGTTGCTTGGAGGAGATGTGTGCCTGTTGTAGGGATGAAAGATGGGGGAGAAGGCTGCTTTGTTCCTTGGGTTAGAGTGTGCTGAAGGACCTGGGGACCTGTGATTCCAGACAGACCCAGCTGGCTTTGAGATGCTTCCTCCTGTGCAGCTGACAGAAACAACTGTCAGAATTGTTGAATAGCTTGCTGAAAAGCTCAACACACCAAATGCTTGCTTGTCTTGGCTCTGGTTCTCAAACAAACCCTGCCTCAGCTCAAAGCTGCCACCACCAGTGCTTTGGCAGGAAAGTGACCTCTCATAAATATCACTGGACTTTGCTATGACCCCATTTCTTCTGGGTTTTGTCTCCTGAACCCATCACCCTTGAAGCAAGGGACTAAAGCAATTCCTGTCACTTTTTCCTCTGTGTCTCCACTTGATACAAGCAGAGCAGTGACTCAGGAAGATGACAGGAAAGAGAAGGACTCTCATCTGTTCATTCAGTAAACATTTATTATACTTACTTTGTGGAAGGCTGTTTGCCAAGCACTAGGGTCATGGAGAGGAACAGTCTAATGGAGTTGTAGATAAGAAAGCTTGTGTCAGCCCTTCCTCAAAACTTTCTACAGTTCCCACAACCAGCTGCATCTCCTTCCATGCATCTTGCTTCTTTGCAAATGCTAATCCCTCTGCTTGTAATCCCATGCATGCTTTCAGGTTCATTTTCATGGTCATCACCCTCCTTTCTACTTTCAGACTCACCTCCTCTCATGTCCCCAGGACATGATGTAGATAATCCCAGTGTCAGTCAAACCTATTACCAGGATGACCACGTGATTTACTGTCCAAACCCAGGACACTTTTGAGAATGAAAAGTGAAACATGAAAGTGAAAGTGGTTCAGTCATGTTCAACTCTTTGTGACCCCATGGACTATAGTCCATGGAATTCTCCAGGCCAGAATACTGGAGTTTGGTAGCCTTTCCCTTCTCCAGGGGATCTTCCCAACACAGGGATCGAACCCAGGTCTCTCGCATTGCAGGCGGATTCTTCACCAGCTGAGCTATGAGGGAAAAAGCCCCATTTGAGAATGAAAGGGAATGCTATCATCAATTGCTTCAGCTCAACAGGTGTCAATCAATCTGTTCCAGGCAAACTAAAAATTATGGTCACCCACACCTATACCCAACGTCATAAAACCTGACACTTGATGCTTTCATGTCTCAGCCCTTTGAGATGATATTGCTATCCATATATTTCTAATTTTTTTTAAATGTGGACCATTTTTAAGGTCTTTATCAAATTTGTTACAGTATTGTTTCTGTTTTATGTTTTGATTTTTGGCCGTGAGATATGTGGAATCTTAGCTCCCGAGACCCTGGGTTGAACCCACACCCCCTGCATTGGATGGTGAAGTCTTACCCACTGGACTGACAGAGATGTCCCATTGTTATCCCCATTTTTAAGATGAGGAGATAGAGCCTCAGACAGAGAAGAGACTTATGGTCTCACACCAAGAAGGCAGCAAAACTGGCCTGGGAAGTTAGAACATCAGATTTCAAATCTTGGGCTCTTCTGACTCTAGAGATCGGTAGGTACCACCACACCCGACTCCCTAGTACCACAGAGTCTTACTAAGTTAGTCATGTGTGGTTCTCCTCCAGATCCAAGATGTAGAGGGAAGGTAGAAATGCAGTCTTACTTATCTTGTGCACCAGTTCCCCCCAGCCCTTGGTGTAGAAAAGGTCTTAGGGCATGTTTGTTGGAAAGATGACTTCTTGAGGTTAGAGCTTTATGTTTCATCTTTTAAAAAATATTTATTTGTTTGACTGTGCTGGGTTGTAGTTGCAGCATGCGGGATCTTCCTTGTGGCACAAGGGATCTTGAGTTGCAGCATGTGGGATCTAGTTCCTTGGCCAGGGATCAAACCCGAGCCCTCTGCATTGGGAGCTCAGATTCTTAGCCACTGGATGACCAGGGAACTCTCTGTGTAGTTTCTTCTTAAAATCTGAGCCCCTTTTTCACACCTGGTACCTAGCACAGTGCTTGCTATGCATCTGTTCATTCCAGTAACACCTATTAATCACCTACCACGTGCCTGGTACTGTGCTGGTGATGCAGCAATGAACAAAATAGACAAGGTCCTGGTTCCCATGGGGCTTACAGTCCTGTGGGGGAAAACGTACAATCACAAATAAACACAGTTACAAATCAAGATAAATGCTAAGGAAAAATACTAGATACTGAATTTTAAGAGCTATTTTGGAGGTACATTTTGTAGGTTTTTATCATAGATTGGATGGCTGAAATAGATGAAGACAAAAAGAAGACGCAGTTTGGAAAGAGAAAAATGTCGGTTTGGATGTGTGGGGCTGGACGTGCCTGTGGGGTTTCTGTTTTAATCTTCCCACGTCTAGCCAGGTTAACTGATTTGCTCCAAACTGAAAAATTGTGGCAAGGGAAAGAAACCCCCTTCAGCCAGCCCAAAGAGAGCTGGCCTCCAGCTAGCATGGTGGTTCTAAGAGGGGCAGAAGGCAGAAGATAAGCAGAGAAAGGATGTGCTCACGGAAACAATAATCAGACCTCCCAAGCTGCAGTGAAGAAGACCGCGGCAAGCAGCCAAGGACCGGGCTGCGTTACATCCAACGGAGAGAGCAGGATCGCCGCGCCACCCTCCTCCTCTAGGGGCCAGCGCACCCCCGGGCGCTCTAACGAGGGGAGGGGACTGCTCCGTGCCTGGAAACCCGAGCCGTGCGGCTGGCTCCGCGGCAGGACCCGCCAATCGGGCTGTGCCTGGTGGCGGCACCACGTGACTCGCCTCCCCATCTCCTCCCCTCCTCGCTTTCCAGGGAAGACGGGCATCCCCGTCATGGTGCCACCCCGGCCATCCCGCCCCCCACCCCTCGCGTGCCGCAGCCGCGCGGGCGTGAGCTCCCGCGAGCCTCAGGGATTCCGCCGCAGTCCGCTGCGGCGCGGGGGAGGGGCGGGGAGGAGAGCAAGCTGCAGCCGCAGCGCACGCAATTTTTTCCCATCAAGGTCAAGCGTACCCACTTCCCGGCAAGGCTGCCTCGGGAATCCCTCCCAGCCATTACCGCCACTGCAGCCACGCAGGCGGGCCGCAGCATCCCTGGACCATCTGGACCACTGCCGCAGGCTCTCACTGGGCTTCCTGCAGGAACAGCGGGGAACAAGAGGGTCTCAATCTATCCTGCCCCACTAGCTTCCCAGTCACACACCTCATGTTGTGTCACCCAGCTTTAAACCCTAAACTGGCTCCCGATAACCCTATAGGGGAGCATTAAGGCCCCTCATAGCCAAGCCCGGGGTAACCCTTTCCAGTCCCACGGCCCCCTTGCATTAGAGACCCAGTCCCTCTGGATCTCCTGCCCTTTCAGGTCCAGCCATCACTTACATACTCAAGTGACTACTCTTACTGTACCTCGTGCCTAGGGTGCCCTTTGCGAACACAGCACATTTACAAGACCCAGCTTTATTATGTTGGAGAAGACTCTTGAGAGGCCCTTGGACTGCCAGGAAATCCAACCAGTCCATCCTAAAGGAAATCAGTCCTGAATATTCATTGGAAGCACTGATGCTGAAGCTGAAACTCCCAATACTTAGACCACCTGATGCAAAGAACCAACTCATTAGAAAAGACGCTGATGCTGGGAAAGATTGAAGGCGGGAGGTGAAGGGGACGACAGAGGATGAGATGGTTGGATGGCATCCCTGACGCGATGGACATGAGTTTGAGTAGACTCCGGGAGCTGGTGATGGACAGGGAGGCCTGGCATGATGCAGTCCATGGGGTCGCAAAGAATCGGATACGACTGAGCGACTGAACTGAACTTTATTATAATTCTATGGAGGGTGGGAACTGGTGCTGAAATGTCTCAACAAAGATCACAAAGTTGAAAGACTACAGGGTTAAGTAGGAGAAATAAACAGGGCCAGTGGGCAGAGGCATAAGAAAATCTTATGCCTAAAGGGCAGGGACCCAGCCCTCCACTGAGGCCAACACGTTCCTTGGGGGACTGTGGACCCTATGATGCCAGATATTATGAGTTTGCAGGAAAAACCACAAACCCAGATTTTTATGTGTAATCACTCACTTTTAAAATATTAATTTAAAATTTTTTAAACATCCCGTGGACCAGATGCAGCTCATAGACCTCAGTGTATGACCTCTTCTCTTTAGGAAAGAGGATGCCTTTCGCTGGGAAAATACTTTGAAAAACTCTTTAAGAAGGTGTGATTCTTGAAGCTTTCAGAGGCAGCTGTTGTGGAGGCAATGAGGAAGAGGATTTGGATTTGAATTTGTTCCTAAAATGATTCTAGATGTTTTAAGCTACTGAGGACTCAGAGAATCTATCAGAAACTGTAGCACTGAGTTTGGGAAATGGGCAGGAACCAAGAGTAGGGGTCAGGATTGTGGGAGGTAGAAGTGAGACAGCAGGAAGCCACCCTGGGGGACCCACCCACCAGCATCAACCGCTGTGAATGATAGCAAACATTTCCTCCCATCCTCATGGGGGCCCGCTTGAGGGCCAGGGAGGGGCCCTGCCAGGGAGGGGCTTGGACTTGCAAAGGGTGGGGTGAAGGGGGTGACCTGAAGACAGGAGGGGAAGCCAACTCCCCAACTCCTAAGGCTTCACACAGTGGGGTAATGCCTGGAAGGGAAATTGGAGCTTTCTTCGGAGCTCCATACGGCAGATACCCATGACCAGGAGATAGGAGTTGGCCACAGCTGAGGAATAGTGTGGAGGGAAGCAGAAGAGCTGTTAAGGCTGTCTTGGGAACCAGTGTATTACTAGTTCACCCCAAGATCTTTTTTTTTTAATCATTTCTTAAAAACCATTTATTTGGGCACTAAGTGATGGTCCAGTGATTAAGAATCCACCTTGCGAAAAAAAAAAAAAAGAATCCACCTTGCAATGCAAGGGACACTGGTTCAATCCGTGGTCTGAGAAGATCCCACATGCCATGGAGCAACTAAGCCTGCGTGCCACAATTACTGAGCCTGTGTTCTAGAGCCTGTGAGCTGAAACTACTGAGCCCCCGTGCTGCAACTGTTGAAGCCTGTGCACCTAGAGCCTGTGTTCTGCAACAGGAGAAGCCACTGCTATGAGAAGTCCACACACTGCAATGAAGAGTAGCCTCCCTCACTGCAACTAGAGAAAGCCCAAGTGATGCAATGAGGACCCACCACAGCCTTGGCTGTGCTGGGTCTTAGTTTCGGCATGGAGGATTTAGTTTCCTGACCAAGGACTGAACCCAGGCCCCCTGCATTGTGATTGTGGAGTATTAGCTACTGGACCACCAGGGAAGTCCACCCTGAGGTCTTTTGTTGATATAACTATGATGTGGTCTCTTCCTCTGTCTCCCATTCCTGGAAATCTTCAAAAAATCTCCTGTATTCAGAGGCTGCCTCAACTGGAGTGTTTGTGAAAAGGGCTGAAGGGGCCAAGTTCTCCATCTGTTTTGGTATCGTGCTGACCAAACACAGTACAGGCTGAATCAATAGCTGGACCACAAGACATAAAGCCTCCCAGGAATTTGCAGTAATCTTGGAGAGGGTTTTGGAATAGGTACTTGGATTCGTCCCATGATCTCAAGGGGTCAGGAGATCCCTGGCTGACATCTAGGTTACAGTAATAACGAACCAGCTATAATTTACTAAGTGGTTACTTGCACCGGACATTGTGCACGTACATACATTATCTCTACAATCCTCACAGTGACTGTATGAGATATTATCATAATCTTCATTTTACTGATGAAGAAATTAAAGCACAGAAAGATGAAGTGAGTTGCCCAAAGTCACAGAGATAGGAAATGGTAGGCTGGACTTGCTCTCCAGCCGATTGCCCTGAGCAGAAGAAATAATCATCTTCTTTGGGGTTTTTCTGGACGGCACTTAGTATGCAGAGTTATAATTATTGTTTTAATTTGTGTGTCTGTCCTTCTCATTCATCTATAAGGGGACAGGAGCCAAGCCAGTAATTTCAAGTGCCTGACACACAGAGGGGGTGTTGAGTACACGTTAAATCAATTAGTTTAAGGAAGACCAAAAGCAGCGCCCTCAAGTCTAAGGTGTTCGTGCTCTTAAGGAAGTGATTCACCCTTTCTAGGTCTCAGTTTTCTTGCCTGTGGAATGGGGATTATAGATCTCACAGGTTTATTGTGAGATTTAAATAAGACCAGGTCATGGAATTTCCATACAACTAGCAGCTGATGATAATGATAACATGAGGATGATGCTGGAAAAAGGAGCAGGGAAAGAAGTTATCCAGAAATGATTTTGATAGATAAAGAAACTATTCAGAAAAAAAAAAATCCAGAAATTCCAGAACTGTATCAGTTCAAAGAGGAATTCTTAGGAGGCCCAGCCACTGTGCAGTTTCCAAGACTACAGTGTCTTCATTCGTTCATCATTGCTGGAACACATACTATGTGCCACTGCTTGATTACGTTTCATCTGAAACTCTGCAGAACAGATACTCAAGTTATTCTCACTCTACAAGTGAAAAAAAGATGAGGTAAGAAATATGATGTGACTTCCACAAAGAGAACACAGCTACGGAGTGGCAGAAGCGGGATTTGAAGTTAGATCTGTGTGGGTCTAAACCCCTTGTTCATTCTGCTTTCGATGCCACAGCTTCTTCAGTCTTCTCCTGATTCACCAGCACATTTATCAAACATCAGCTAAGTACTAGGGGATACAAGGCCTAGACTATCTGAAAGTCTTTTCCAGGACAAGCTGGGAGGCAGACAACTCAGTGGATATTTAAAAATTCAGCCTGATAAGCTCTGTGTTGGGGTCAAGTGTGAGTGATAGAGTTGCAAGGGGAACCCCTTCCAGGGTCCAAAAGTGGGCCCTTGTCTAATATTCAGAAATGAATTGTCCAAAGAGACACATGTGCTGACAATGCAAGAGACTTTATTGGAAAGGGGTGCCCAGGCAGAGAGCAGTAGGGCAAGGGAACCCAGGAGGACTACTCTGCCACACGGCTTGAAGTCTTGAGTTTCATGGTAATTAGGCTAGTGCCTGGGTTGTCTCTGGCCAATCACTCTGATTCAGGGTCCTTCCTGGTGGCATATGCATCACTCAGCCAAGATGGATCCCAGTGAGAAGGGTTCTGGGAAGTTGGTAGGCGATATGAACTGGAGTCTTCTCTCCTTTTGACCTTTCCTGAATTCTTCCAGTTGGTGGTAGCTTGTTAGTTCCACATTCCTTACCAGGACCTCCTATTTAAGATTGCTCATGCAAGCGGTTACTCTGGTGTCTGGCCAGGGTGGGCAGTTTCAGTCAGTAGTTCCTCTAACAATAGAAGAGAGTGCTACCTGCCATTCTCTTTGGTCTGCAGACCTCAGGTACATCTCAAACTCACTAGGTTGTTCCCTTCAAGTCTACCACCTCTCTCGGGTGGAGGGGGTTTTGCAGTGGGGACCAGAGAATAACCAACAATCCTCTCCAAAAGAAATCCCTACTAACCAGCCTCTCCTCTCCCTTCATCTCTGTTTCTGTCTCTGTTTCTCACTCTCTGTCTCTCACAGACACACAACCTCTCATGAGGTGGGTGATGGGGTACTGCTGGTAGAACCGGTTTCTCCACCCTTCAGGCATGCCCTGCCTGGGTGGTCCATGGTTCATGGCATTTGTTACCTCTGCCAGAATGACAGGAAACTTGCATTTAACATCCTGTTACACATTCATTAAAAAGAAATCAGGAAGGAAAGTCACCCAATCAATAGTGATTATCTCTTCGTGGTGAAGTTATGTGTAATCTCTATTTTCTTCTTCTTACTTACTTGCTTACATTTTTTTCTACCATGGATTTACTACTTTTGTAATCAGTAAAACTATTTTCACAATTATCTGTGGCCTCATAGGTGTGGGGGAAGGTCTATGAGAAGCAGTCTCAGAAGGGGATTTGCCCTGAGTACAGAAGGGACTGGACAAGGTGACACATGGGAGAGGTGAGGAAGTGAGAGGTCATCGAGGATTAAAAACAAGGGCCACCATTCCTTGACGTGCGATTCTCAGTTAACCCTCAAAACCAGCTTAGGAGATAAGCTATTATTTCACAGCTGAGGAAACCAAAAGCCAATTTCATAGAAAAAGAAACCAAGACTCAGAGAGGTTCCATTACTTGTCCAGGAACACACAGCTAGAAAGTGATGGAGGCAGGATTTGAATCCAGATCAGGGTATTTTTAACTTCTGGACTCGGGGGCCATTTCAAGACCTTCCAGTTGCACAACATTTACATATTCCCAGTTCTTCACACACACTAACTGATACTAGTACAAGGCAGAGGGGTGGGTGAGATAAAGATCACTGTCCTGTTTCCCAAATGAGAAAAGGCCAGAGAGGAGACTTGCTCAGCATAGAGTCACAACGTGGCGGCGCTCCGAGAATCCTCCTTTCTGTCTTTGGGCAGCCTTCCTCCTTCCGCCACCTTCTGCCAACTGCAGGGGCTTCCTTCTTGAAACAAGTGACTTAAGGTAAATTGCTGGACTTCCCCTTTCTCAAAACACAGGAAGTCTGTGTTGTTTGCAGCAGTGAGAGAACAATTTCAGGTCAGTTACAATATAGGCGGGGCCACGTAGAAGACTGTGTCTTGTGGGGGTGGGGGAGTGGGGGTTGGGGGAGTGGGGGTCTGAAGGGGGAGGCAGGGCTTCCTGCCACCAGGGCTGTTCAGAAGGACCTGTATTTTTCCTTCCTGAGGGTCATGTCAGTGTGTCTGCCCAGGCTTGAAGTCATACCCCAGATCCCTGGATGAACTATTATGGAGTTTAGAAAAATGAGCCCACGAGGAAAGAAGACGGGGGCCCCCTTCAATAATAATGATGCTAATAATGATGGTGATGATGGCGATGATAATGATGGCCCATGTTTATGGTACAAAAACCTTTATACCAGGCACTAAGTGGCTAACACAAGTGAACTCATTTGAGTCTCATAACTGCCCTAGGAAGAAGATTCTATAGCTTTGGGGTCAAATAAAATCGGGTTCTAACCACAGTCATGCTGCTCCCCAGCTGTGTGACCTCAGAGACCTTACTGACATTCATTCAATAAATGTTTTTGAACACCTACTATGTGCCATACTTTGTTTAGTGAACAAAACAAAGATTCGTGCTCTCACGGTGCTTACAAGGGAAAGCAGACAACTTGTAACCACAGTCAGTAAATTATGTCAGAAAATGATAAGGGCTAAGCAGGGTGAGGGTGTCAGGGAATGCTGAGGAGGAAGGAGGGTGCAGTGTTAAACAGGGGTGTCAGGGAAGTGAGCCTGAGGAGCATCCCCCCGGTGCACGCTGCCCATCCTGCACCATGTGCTTGCATTCTGAGGGTGTTGTTTCTTTGCCATGTAGCCTCCCAGCCTGATTTTCTGGCCCTTTTCTGCTAGATGACCTAGAGCGGACTTGTTTACAGTTAATAAAACTAACTGATCCAGGTATCATTCTGAGTACCCACTTCCAGGCCTGGTACTTTACATTCATTATTTCATTTGCTCTTTATCCAGATGTGAGAGATAGATATGATGAACCCCACTTTACAGATGAAGGAACCAACTCAGAGAGGTGGAGTGACCTGACTAGGGTCACTTAGCCAATGAGGCACTCTCGTAAGGTGCCTCCCAGTGGTGATGGAAAGGCCCCGGCTGGCTTTTCCTCTCCATCACTTGCTGCTGTGTGTGCTGACAGCCCACAGCTCAGCTCTGCCTAGAGGGAAGGCATCGTGGGAGTCTGACCCTGAGCTGGAAAGACAGACAAGTCTGCGATGCCTGGGAGGACCGCTAGAACCTGGAAGGGAACTGCCTGTGCCTTGCCCTGGTCAGTGCTTCAGAAAGAGAAACCTTCTTGCCAACTGTCCCATAAGCTAGAGACTTTTCTCTGAGGTCTGAGCCCAGTCACTGGGTGGCCTGATTCCCATGGAAGTGTGGAGATAGAAAACATGTGGGACTGCTGCAGTTGCCAGGCAACCACCAGCTACACACTCTCTTGACCGAGTCAAGAAGGCTGCCTGATGCAGTCAGAGATTCTTGGATCTGAAACCGAAAGATGTCAATTCTAGTTCTCATTTGCTGTGTGATCTTGGGCAAGTCCCTGTCCTTTTTGGGGACTCAGTTTCCTATCTCTTGTATAAAGCACAGTCAGACTGTCTAAGCTGCAATATGAATAGACACCAGATGGTCAGAATCAAAGTGGGGTGGGACCAGAGGCTCAGGAGCTGGTCATCGGTGAGTGAAGACTCAGTCCTCCTCCTGCCCATTCTGTCCTAGCTGTCCTGGCCCTGGTTACCAGCTGAGGGCATAGACATTTCCTTTCCCACCCTGAGCTATTTCAGGCCACCCAGACTCCATCCCAGGCCCACTCCTACAGCTCCGTCTGGGAATCATCTTTGTACTCACAAGTTAGTGCAGCCACCGCCCACCCATCATAACTTTCCCCGTGGGGAGTTTCCTCTGTTCCTGCCAAATGCAGCTACCCAGTTCTGGGTGTTTCCCTGAATATCCATCAGAGGACCTTCTGACGCTGTTTGCCGAGATTGCACTGGTGGTAAACCCTGAGGGTGGTGCATTCTGCAGAAATCAGCAGAGTTAACTCATTCCATTTCACAACCATAACAAAAAATGACTGCAGCTGCAAGGGCAACAAATGCTTTATGTCCCTGATCTCACTTAATCCTCGTACAATCCAGAGGGATGGGAACAAAGGCCCCTGTTTTACAGATGAGGAAATGGAACCTCAGAGAGGTAAAATGACTTGCCCCAGGTCCCAGTAAATAGTGGAGTCAGGACTCCCATTCAGAGCTAGTGCCACAGCCTGGGGTTTCAAACCACTGTAGGGTGCTATTTCTCCACAATCCCAGAGGAGGGCTCAACCCGCTTTACAGGTGGACAAATCAAGGTCCAGAGAGAAGTGACTGGCCCAAGATCACTCGGCGAGTTAATGTTAGGACAGATTCTAGGACCAGTCCCTGCAGAGCCTCACCACACAGTAGAAAACAAACAGTTCCTCATGTGTGAGCAAAAAATCCCTAGTCTTAAGAAGTCCCCAGCAGTTCCTACAAAGTGGAACATTGCCTAGGGTTCACTGACAAGGATCTCTAAAAGTCTCAGTATTAGGACAGCGTGTCCCAGAGTTTCTTTGGGCAGCAAAAGACTGTGGGTGTCACTGTCTTGAGTCTACAGAGGAGGTCTCAACTCTAGCCACATCTGAGGTACTTTGGTGTGTCTGGAATATTCTCCCAGTTAGTGGTATTGCCTGGTTAATGTTCACCTGTCCACCTGACCTGTAGGTATCAGTTCAATGTCACTTCCTCTGGGAAGACCTCTGTGGGACCCCATGCTTCCCCTACCATAGATTTTCATGGGTTCAGCTCTTTTCTGTAATAATGCTGACCACAGTTTGCCCTGTAGATTCATATCCAAAGCACATTTAAAACATCAACTTACCTTCCCTCCATCAGGCTTCCCTCGTGGTTCAGACGATAAAGAATCTGCCTGCAGTGCAGTGCAGAAGACCAGGATTTGATCCCTGGGTCAGGAAGATCCCCTGGAGAAGGGAATGGCAACCCACTCCAGTATTCTTGCCTGGAGAATCCCGTGGACAGAGGAGCCTGACAGGCTACAATCCATGGGGTTGCAAAGAGTTGGACACACTGAGCAACTAACACTTTCACTTCAGTTTCATCCTCCAAGTGACCCCTAAAGATGCAACTCCAGAGTTTGTATTATCCTCATAAAAACAAACTAATCTTTGAACATTCACTAAGATGATAGATGCTTAATATAAAGACAGATTGGAATCACCCTGCAGCTGCCAGGAGCACTCCCAAATTCTCTGCCCAATCTCAATTCACCCCTAGAGATAGGATCTTTTTCTTAAAGGCAGAGTGGCTTCAATGTGCAGATATCTTAAGACAGCCTTTGCTTTAGTCACTCCCTTTGGCTGAGTTCTAAGATCTAGGCATACAAAAGAATTACTGTGGGGAGTTCTTTGGTGGCCTAGTGGTTAGTTTATGGCACTTTGATGGTGGAGGCCTGAGTGAGATTCTTAGGGAACCATCCTGGATGCCACATGGCACGGTCAAAAATAAATAAATAAATAAATAAAGCTGCCATTCCTGGGGGAAAAAAGAACAATCAGGCAATCAACATCATCAGTTTAAAAAAATTATTGTGCATTATAGGTAATTTAAGGGTTTTCAAATGTAATTGTGAATGATATATGCTTTCCACATGGGTGCTGACTTTTGAATCGAGCCTGCTTCTGAGACACCCACACTATAATTACGAACGTGAAAGAGTATTGCACCTCTGGACCGGAAGCCCACAAGGATTTGATTGCCTCATCTCTCATACCCATATCCAGCATGAAACTGGGCACAGAGCAGGTACTCAGTAAATGTTTATTGAGGGAATGAATCACCTTTGCTTTCTTACTTACTGAAAGACAGACCAGAAGAGGTCTGTGTGGGTCCAGATGGCTACGGGTACTCTCACTGTTTGAGGCCAGAAGCCACTGAGGCACCTGTCTGCACCTGCTCCTCTACATGCACAGGGCAGAAGCCATATGAGTGTGAGTTTGGATGTGTGCATGTTTATTGGCTCACACATTTCTGTGACAACCAGAGGCAGTTTTCTATTTGCAGCACTTAATTTCATAACAGTTTCCTGTAGCTTCTGTAACACATTACCATAAATTTAATGGTTTAAGACAATATTTTTATCTTATAGTTGGAGGTCAGAGATCCAAAAAGGGTCTCGCAGGGGTTAAAATCAAGGTATTGACAGGGCTTGCGTTTCTTCTGGAGGCTTTGGGGAAGAATCTGCTTCCTTGCTTTTTCAATCAAGCTAGAGCTGCATTCCTTGGCTTGTGGCCTTTCCTCCATCTTCAAAACTAGCAGCATCACATCTTCCAGTCTCTTTCTCTGTGCTTGCCTTCTCTCCTGGAGGATCCTTGCGACTGGTATAGGTCCACTGCGATAACCCAGGATGATCTCCCCATTTTAATTTTCTTTTACAAGAATTTATTTTTAATTTGAGGATAATTGCTTTACAGTGTTGTGTTGGTTTCTGCCATACAACAACGTGAATTAGCCATCACTATGCATATGTCCCTTCCCTCTTGAACTTCCCTCCCACCTCCCAGCCCTCTAGGTTGTCACAGAGCACCAGGCTGAGCTCTCTGTGTTATACAGCAGCTTCCCATTGGCTGTCTTGCACAGGGTAATGCGTATATTTCAATGCTGCTCTCTCAATTCATCCCACCCTCTCCTCCTCCCGCTGTGTCCACAAGTCTGTTCTCTATGTCTGTGTCTGTGTTCCTGCCCTGCAAATAGGTTCATGGGTACCATCTTCCTTGATTCCATACATATGTGTTAATACATGATATTTGTTTTTTTCTTTCTGATTTTCCTCACTCTGTATACAACAGGCTCTAGGTCCATCCACCTCACTACTCATCCACTGACTCAAATTCATTCCTTTTTATGGCAGATTAATATTCTGTTGTATACATGTATCACACCTTCTTTACCCATTCATCTATTGATGGACAGCTAGGTTGTTTCCATGTCCTGACTGTGGTAAATGCTGTGGCAATGAACATTGGGGTACAAGTGTCTTTTTAAAAAACATTTATTTGTTTATTTTAATTGGAGGCTAATTACTTTACAATACCGTGGTGGTTTTTTGCCGTACACTGACATGAATCAGCTACCGGTGGATATGTGTCCCCCATCCCAAACCCTGCTCCCACCTCCCTTCCCACCCCATCCCTCTGAGTTGTCCCAGTGCACTGGCTTTGAGTGCCCTGTTTCATGCATCGAACTTGGACTGGTCATCTATTTCACGTATGGTAATACACATGTTTCAATGCTATTCTCTCAGATCATCCTGCAGAGTCTAAAAGTCTGTTCTTTATATCTGTGTCTCTTTTGCTGTCTCATGTATAGGGTTGTCATTCCCATCTTTCTAAATTCCATATATATGTGTTAATATACTATTTTGGTGTTTTTCTTTCTGACTTACTTCACTCTGTATAATAGGCTCCAGTTTCATCCACCTCATTAGAACCGATTCAAATGCATTCTTTTTAATAGCTGAGTAATATTCCATTGTGTATATGTACCACAACTTTCTTACCCATTCTTCTGCTGATGGACTTCTAGGTTGCTTCCATGTCCTGGCTATTATAAACAGTGCTGCGATGAACATTGGGGTACACGTGTCTCTTTCAATTCTGGTTTCCTTGGTGTGTATGCCCAGCAGTGGGATTGCTGGGTCATATGGCAGTTCTATTTCCATTTTTTTAAGGAATCTCCACACTGTTCTCCATAGTGGCTGTACACTGTACCACCAACAGTGTAAGGGGGTTCCCTTTTCTCCACACCCTCTCCAGCATTTATTGTTTGTAGACTTTTTGATAGCAGCCATTCTGACTGGCATGAGATGGTACCTCATTGTGGTTTTGATTTGCATTTCTCTGATAATGAATGATGTTGAGCATCTTTTCATGTGTTTGTTAGCCATCTATGTGTTTTCTTTGGAGAAATGTCTGTTTAGTTCTTTGGCCCATTTTTTGATTGGGTCATTTATTTTTCTGGTATTGAGCTGCATGAGCTGCTTGTATATTTTTGAAATTAATTCTTTGTCAGTTGCTTCATTTGCTACTATTTTCTCTCATTCTGAAAGCTGTCTTTTCACCTTGCTTATAGTTTCCTTTGTTGTGCAAAAACTTTTAAATTTAATTAGGTGCCATTTGTTTATTTTTGCTTTTATTTCCATTACTCTGGGAGGTGGGTCATAGAGGATCTTGCTGTGATTTATGTCAGAGTGTTTTGCCTATGTTTTCCTATAGGAGTTTTATAGTTTCTGGTCTTACATTTAGATCTCTAATCCATTTTGAGTTTATTTTTGTGTGTGGTGTTAGAAAGTGTTCTAGTTTTATTCTTTTACAGGTGGTTGACCAGTTTTCCCAGCACCACTTGTTAAAGAGATTGTCTTTTCTCCATTGTATATTTTTGCCTCCTTTGTCAAAGATAAGTTGTCTGTAGGTGAGTGGATTTATCTCTAGGCTTTCTATTTTGTTCCATTGATCTATATTTCTGTCTTTGTGCCAATACCATACTGTCTTGATGACTGTAGCTTTGTAGTATAGTCTGAAGTCAGGCAGGTTGATTCCTCCAGTTCCATTCTTCTTTCTCAAGATTGCTTTGGCTATTTGAGGTTTTTTATATTTCCATACAAATTGTGAAATTATTTGTTCTAGTTCTGTGAAAAATACCATTGGTAACTTGATAGGCATTGCATTGAATCTGTAGATTGCTTTGGGTAGTATACCCATTTTCACTATATTGATTCTTCCAATCCATGAACATGGTATATTTCTCCATCTATTTGTGTCATATTTGATTTCTTTCACCAGTGTTTTATAGTTTTCTATATATAGGTTTTTTGTTTCTTTAGGTAGATTTATTCCTAAGTATTAAATGTGTCTTTTTGAATTACAATTTTCTTAGGTCATATGCCCAGTAGTGGGATTGCTGAATCATATGGTAGTTTTATTCCTAGTTTTTTAAAGAATCACCATATTGTTCTCCATAGTGGCTGTATCAGTTTACATTCCCACCAACAGGGCAAAAGGGTTCCCTTTTTTCCCCATCCTCTCCAGCATTTATTGTTTGTAGATTTTTTTTTTTGGTGATGGCCATTCTGAAGAGTGTGAGGTGATACCTCATTGTAGTTTTGATTTGCATTTCTCTAATAATGAGTGATGTTGAACATTTTTTCAGTGTGTTTATTGGCCATCTGTATGTCTTCTTTGGAGAAATGTCTGTTTAGGTCTAAGATTCTTGATATAAACACATCTGTTAAGTTCCTTTTGCCATATAAGGTAACATTCATAGCTTCTGGGGATTAGGACCTGATATCATTGGTGGCCGTCATTCAGCCTACCCTGCTCAATCGAACAAGATGGTCAATGCACATTTGGTATATTGCATCCTAAGAAAGGGAAGAACAACTGCTCTAGCAGAGAACCCACAGCACAAGATCCTGAAGCTGTAAGAACTGAGAAAACTTGGACAAGGTATATCCAAAGTCCCTCTTCCTCCCTCAAGGCATTGCTCTTTCTGTACCTCTGAAACACTGGCAACTCCTGTCAAGCTTCTTCTGGGGATCAAAATTTTGACTTTTTTTTTTTTTTTTGATAACTCCAAGGAACAATTTATAAGTTTGTTACCAAACCATAGAATCTTTTTAAAAATTTTATTGAAGTATAGTTGATTTACAATGTTGTGTTAATTTCAAACAATGCAATCTTGATTTCTACTTATCAATTAATTGAAAAAAAAGAACTGATTGTTTTTGTTAAGCATGAACTTTGGAGTCAGGAAAACCTAGATTCAAATCTAGGTTCTGGCACTTACTAGCTGTAAACAGTAATTTTGCCTCTGTGAGGAACCTCAGATGATGTGTTTTGTTTTGTTTGTTTTTTGATCTGTAAAATGGGGATAACAACAGAATCTCTACTGCAAGGTGGTTGTGACAAATAATAAGATAAAGTATATTGTGGTTCTCAAAGTGTGGTTCCCAGACCAGCCACATTTAATCACCTGTGAATTAGCCCCGCTCCTGACATACTGAATCTGCAACTCTTGGAGTGGGACCCAGCAGTCTGTGTTGCAAGAGGCCTTCCAGAGGAGTCTAGTATAGATTGAATTTGAAAGCCACTGATTATATATACCAACCAGGCCCTTTATGCCTAACTACACACAAACACACACAGACACACACTTGTGTTCGTGCTAAGTTGCTTCAGTGGTGTTTGACTCTGTGTGACCTTCTGGACTGTAGCCTGCCAGGCTCCTCTGTCCATGGGATTTCCCAGGCAAGAATACTGGAGTGGATTGCCATTTCCTTCTCCAGGGGATATTTCCCACCTAGGGATCAAACCTGCATCTCCTATATTGCAGGAGGATTCTTTTACCACTGAGCCACTTGAGAAGTTCCAATTATATAACATACCATGTATTATATATAATAATCAACATAATTAGTATTATATATTGTATATAATTACATATATTATAATGTATTATATATAATGTGCTAGGCACAAAGAGTCTGGCAAACACCAATTCTCATTATTGTTATCACTATTGCTTACTGTTAATAGTTTCAGCACATTCCCTCTGAGATATTGAGTTGGGGATGTATCTCTTCCTACTCCTATTCTACAAACATTAGGGAGGTCTCCTAATGTGATCAACTAGTGAGATGGGCTTCTAGCCTCTCCTTGCTCACTATTTCTCCAGACAAGTTAAGCCCCCTTGGTCACCCTGCCCATACCTGCATGCCAACTGTAGGTGTATTGTGAAGACCTCTCCCCAGGTGCCTCTTTTCCAAGGTCCTTCAACTGCACTCAGGTTCTCCTCAGCTGCAGGGCAGCTCTCCAGCCCACCTAAAGTCTGACAGCCCTGGGGTGCAAGGGAGGTTTCCTTCTCCAGTCTGGGACCTGCATTTCTACTTGTCTGCCCAGTGTTTGGCAGCTACTTCACTGGGATGACTCACTCTGGTATGAGGTCAACCAAAACCCCCAAGCCTTTTTCTCAGGAACTGTCTGAGCTCTAGTTGTTCGGATCACTCAGTCCTGGATGTGTGCAATTCATTTCTTAAAAATAGCATTTGCTTTCGAATTACAAAGGTAATATATGCTTGATGCAGTAAGTTAGGAAAACACAGAGGGAAAATAATCACTGGAAATGATTATTTTTAAATGGACTGATTTTCAAAAATGACCCTATATTTTTGTAATCAAGGGGAAAACACCACTGTCAAGCAATTTCCATTTCTAGAGAAAGAAAAAAGAATTGGAGAAAGCAAAACTAATCTGCCATAGGGAAATTGTGAATTCTAACATACATAGATATCTCATCTCATACATAATTCAAATGTATAATAATATAAATTCATCTCCCAGAGACTACCATTGTTAATATTTTTGATATAGCCTCCAGGCCTTTATGTGTAACATTCTGTATTTTTAAACTTAAATCTAGGTCTAAACTCAGATATGGACCTGGCTCAGATTCTGGGTTTTGTATTTATTGGTTATATCACTTTGGACAATTGATTTAAACTCTTGAAGCCTCAATTTTCTCATTTGTAAAATGAAGGTGATAATCTCTACTTCCCAAGATTGTGATAAAGATGAAAATTAATGGAAATAAAGCACATAGTTGTTTTAGTCGCTAAGTTGTGTCCCACTCTTTTGTGACCCCATGGACTGCATCCCTCCAGGATCCTCTGTCTATTGGATCTCCCAGACAAAAATATTAGAGTGGGTGGCCATTTCCTTCTTCAGGGGATCTTCCCCACCCAGGGATCAAACTCGCGTCTTCTGCATTGGCAGGCAGATCCTTTACCTCTGAGCCACCGGGAAAGCCAAAGTACACAGTAAGAGACTGAAAAGAGCTTACATTTGGGTTGTTACTATTGCTACCAACCTAGATAGCATATTCAAAAGTAGAGACATTACTTTGCCAACAAAGGTTCTTCTAGTCAAGGCTATGGTTTTTCCTGTGGTCATGTATGGATGTGAGAGTTGGACTGTGAAGAAGGCTGAGCGCCAAAGAATTGATGCTTTTGAACTGTGGTGTTGGAGAAGACTCTTGAGAGTCCCTTGGACTGCAAGGAGATCCAATCAGTCCATTCTGAAGGAGATCAGCCCTGGGATTTCTTTGGAAGGAATGATGCTAAAGCTGAAACTCCAGTACTTTGGCCACCTCATGCGAAGGGTTGACTCATTGGAAAAGACTCTGATGCTGGGAGGGATTGGGGGCAGGAGGAGAAGGGGACGACAGAGGATGAGATGGCTGGATAGCATCACTGACTCGATGGACGTGAGTCTGAGTGAACTCCGGGAGTTGGTGCTGGACAGGGAGGCCTGGTGTGCTGCGATTCGTGGGGTCGCAAAGAGTTGGACACGACTGAGCAACTGATCTGATCTGATCTGATCTGACTATTGCTAACTCCACCATTGGCCAGTTGTTGCTCCCTTCCTGATCCAGGTGGGACACCACTCCTCTCTGTAGCCTTGCCTGGAATGCTGTTACACATGACGCTTCTTCACTGTTTCCTTGCTGCCTTGTGCCCATCCTTTACAGTACCAGACACATGCTGCTGTGCCCCTTGCACTACTAAACTCCTCCAGGTCAGAGATTGTGTTCACCTTATGCATTGCTGTGTCCCCAGGGTTCAGAAAAAGGCGTGACCCAGTTTGGCTGTCCGGAAGAGTCTAGTGAGAGAATTAGCAGGTTCTGGGGTTTAAGAATTTGCCTAGGAAGTCCATGAATAAACATCAGGGAGGTTGAATGAAAGAATGGATGAGTGTGAGTCAGTAACTGCTGGCGACACCTACCAGCCATACCTTCTTTCTTCTAGGGGGAGCGAACCTTTCGTCTCCCAAGGTGGGCCTCCGCAGGTAAAGGGGCAGAGCTTCGGCCTGGCCCCGCCCCTTACACCTGTCGCACCGCTGGGGGTGGAGCCTTTCAAGTCTCAGGTGCTTGGCGTATAGGTGGTGGGCCGGGGGCAGAGCTGGAAGGGTCAGGGAGGCCAGCGGGGGCTGGAGGAGCTGCCGGCGCCCAAAGCGGGTGGGGTCGGACTCTTTCCACCCACAGAGATCGACGGGTTTCAGCACACCAGGCTCCCACAGTCTGCGGCCCCACCGGAGGCGTGAGCTCTGGAAGGGCCGAGAAGCTGAGGCCTTAGGGATGGGAGGCGGCAGGCGGCAGCCCGGGTGTCAGGGTACAAGCCTGGCAGGTACTTCCCGCCGCCAAGTCTGACCCCAGCCAGTTAGTTCACTTGCCCTGTGTGAACTTCGCTAAGTCAAGTCTCCTTTCCTGCTCCGGTTTTCCCAATCCAGGGGGCTTCCACTTTGGAAACGACGGGTGAGGCTCGGCTCTTTCCCGGGCAACTTCCAAAAAAGTCTGCGAAAGCTAAACAAAACTCAGAACCTGATACTCTGCTGATACACTACTGAGCAGACCCTTAGGAGGAACAAATTGCTCAGTCAGACGGAAAAGTCGTTATTACTCAGAGCTCCTTCCTGCTTTCACTTTCCTTACCTGGAAAAGGGCCATTGGTAATAACTGTTCCGCCGCTGCGGGTTGGCTGGGAGGATTAAGTGAGCTCCTGTGTGTGTGAAGCCTTTGCAACCGTGGGAGTGTGTGACTCTTCCTCTCAGAGAGGGGCTAGCTTCAGGCCCCGCCCAGCCTGGGGCCAACCCGGCACACACCCTCTGTGGCCGTGGCAGAGGTAAGAGGGTCTCCTGGGACATTCCTGAGCCCAGCCTGGCTTCAGCCCGAGAAGCTAGTCCCTCTGTGTTGAGAAGAGCCTGGCTGGCCTCCGGGCCTGTGGGGAAGGGAGTTTTTAGAGAAGGAAATGGTTGTGGTGAGACAGGATGATGGAGCAACTTCTCTCGGGGATCTGAGTGGAAAGCCCCTCTGTCCTGGTGCCCTCTCATGGTGGGATGTGGGGTGAGTGCGGGGGCCGGGCCCATCCTCCTCACCGCCAGAAAGTACCTGGTGTTCGCCAAGTGCTGAGGTAGGGCAACAGCAGGTCTCAGCTGATGGAGCTTGGGGCCAGCCCCTTGCCGTCTCTGGGCCTCAGAATCTTCGTTTCCCCAGAGACGTTTCCCAGGGTCACCCAGAGGCTGCTCCCACCACCCCTCGAGCCTCTATCCTGCCACTCTATGGGACAGCCCAGGGAAATAGCCGTTGACCTTAGACCCTGATTTTCCGGGTGACGGGAGGTTGTTTCCCCTCCCTGGGTCTCAGTATGCAGTCAGGTTGCATCTGGTTCCGCAGTGGCATCATCTTGAACCAAAGATACAGCGGCCAAGACAAGTATTTTGGAAACTCTGGGCTTGAGGACTGTAGAAAGGCCTGGTTCTGTGGAGAGATGAAAAAACACTCAGGATGTTTGGAGGGCTTGATCACTATTTACTGAATAGCTTGGAAAAGACCCAACCTTCCTGTGTTTCTACTTCCTCATGGGCAAAATGGGGACCTTCCCCTCTGGGCCTCTTATTCTTTCTCTGTAAGGTAGGAGGGGGATGGGCTCCAAGTGATTCTCTTCTTCCCAGCTGTGACCCCAGGCACACACTTCACTTCCCTGTGTTAGTTTCTTCATCAGCCCAATGGGGAGGGGTAAATATTGTGGACAGGGAAGAAATATGGTGAACAGGGAAGAAAGTGGGCACTGATGTGGGCAGAGTCTGGCTTCATCTCCCCTACTCCCTGAGGAATCTGGCGGTGCTGTTTCCATGGTGCTTACTGGGAGTGACCTTTTTTTTTTTTAAGAATTAAAAAAATTATATATTTGGCTGTACCAGTTCTTAGTTGCAGCACGCATAATCTTTTATCTTTGTTGTGGCATGCAAATGCTTTCTTGGTTGCAGCATGTGGGATCTAGTTTCCTGACCAGGGATTGAACCCAAGCGCCCTGCATTGGGAACTTGGGACTCTTAGCCACTGGACCACCAGGGAAGGTCCTGGAAGTGACTTCTGGAATCATCTCTCTGAGGATCTGTTACAGACCTGCAGTGGCTCTCCACTGCCAGAAAGGAATCAAGGACCAATCTCAGCCTCCATTCCAAACCTCCTACCACTCATACCTAATTCTTCCTGCTCTCCAAGACATACCAACAGCCTTCCCCAAACAAACCTTTTACTTTTCCTTCTCCAGACCTTTACTCATAATTTCAGGGTCCCCGCTGTGCTTGTCATCTTCCCTTTAGATTTGCACTTCTTCCAGCTGTCCTTCAAATTAGGGAAGGATACCCCCATGTACCCAGGAGCTGAAGCCTGGAACCTGTCATGTTTTATCCTCCACTTCTTTTCTCTCACCACCCACCTTTATACTAGCCCCAGCCCATGAAGATTCTGTTCTCTGTGTCTCTCGTAGGTACCCTAGGACCTTGTGGGACATGTGGGGACTTTACTGAATAGCCGGCACACACACCTTTTCTATGCTAGGCCCTGTGCTCACTTTGGAGGTACAGAGGTGGGTACATCTTTATTCCTTAGGGGTTCCAGGCTGGTGGGGAGAGAGTCACGTAACCGCTCTCTTGGACTTGCCTCTTCTGTTCCTTTACCATCTGAGCCTCTACACGGTAGAACGCAGTGAGACCTATAAACATGGGTTGACAAGAACTGAATTGGCTCAGTGGGGAAGCCCGTTGGATCTCTGTTTTGCCACCTGCATAATGGTGTGGAACTGATTTGAAGAAGGGAAGATTGGGGGCTTTTCCAGTTCCAACAATCTTGAAAGCAATGACTCTCTAGGTCAGGGAGCAGGAGGTGGGGAGGGAGACAGAGGCACAGCTGTTTAGACATCTGATGTGAGCAAAGGAGGTCCTGCTCCTGCTGGCCAGTTCCTTTGGAGCCCCAACCCCCTTGTCCTCACCTGGTCACCCAAGAGGGCGTGGAACCCTTTGTAAAGCCTTGCCTAAAACAGAGAAGCTGTTGTTTAGTCCTTCCCCAAGCCCCGCTTGGTTATCTCTGGCTGGCCCATGGCCTGACCTGGCTGGTAACTGGCTGCTTCTTTCCAGCTGGCATGAGGCTGGAGATCAGGCTGGGAAAGGAGAGCCCTGGATCTCTGCCCAGAGGCTGCTGTGGCAATGTGCTCTCGAGTCAGATAGTCCTGGGATCGAACCTGAGCCCTACCACTGTTTAGCTGTGAGGATGTGATAATTTTATGTGCCAATTTGACTGGATCACAGGGTGTCCAGATAGCTCCAGACTTGAACTAGAATTAAACCATTAGCTCCCCTGGGCCTCCAGTTTGCTGATTCACCCTGCAGATCCTGGGACTTGCTGGCCTTCATAACCGCACAAGCCAATTCTTTACAAAAAAAATCTCCTATATATGCGTGTGTGTGCTAAGTCACTTCAGTAGTGTCTGATTCTTTGCGACCCCATGGACTGTAGCCCACCAGGCTCCTCTGTCCATGAGATTCTCCAGGCAAGAATTCTGGAGTGGGTTGCTATGCCCTCCTCCAGGGGATCTTCCCGACCCAGGGATTAAATTTGTGTCTCTTTATATATACTGCATTGGCAGGTGGGTTCTTTACAACTAGTATCACCTGGAGAGCCCCATATATATGTGTGTGTATGTGTGTGTGTATATATACACACACTTATAATAAATCTTATATAGATATAAGTATAAATATTTACATATAAAAATATAAGTGTGGCAATATACATATCTCCTATTAGTTCTGTTTTCCTGACTAATACTGAGGCTTTGAGCAATTTGCTTCCTTACTCTAAGTCTCTATTTTGAAACTTGTGAAGAATTGAAATAAGCATTTCTTGCTTAAGTACCACTTCCCTACTTTAGAAGTTTTGTTATTTACTGAAAAGAACTCCAAATCTTCTTAGTAAGCTTTTCAGCACTGTTTGCCCTGCCGTGACTCCCTTGGACTGCAAGGAGATCCAACCACTCCATCCTAAAGGAGATCAGTCCTGGGTGTTCATTGGAAGGACTGATGCTGAAGCTGAAACTCCAATACTTTGGTACTTTGGCCACCTCATGCGAAGAGTTGACTCACTGGAAAAGACCCTGACGCTGGGAGGGATTGGGGGCAGGAGGAGAAGGGGACAACAGAGGATGAGATGGCTGGATGGCATCACCGACTCGATGGACATGAGTTTGAGTAAACTCTGGGAATTGGTGATGGACAGGGAGGCCTGGCGTGCTGCAGTTCATGGGGTTGCAAAGAGTCAGACACGACTGAGCGACTGAACTGAACTGAACGGAACTGACTGCCTTGCCAAGACTCATTTGCCCATCCCTGACTGGACTCTCTGGCTCTAGCTGGATGTCATTCCCTCTCCAGGCCCCCTGCCTTTGCACCAGCTGTTCCTGCCTTTGAAATGCACATATTCTCTTTTGTCTACTTGGTAAACTCTCACACCTCCCTCAGGGCCCATCTCCAAGGTGTCCTCCTCTCAAGACCTTCTCTTTCTCCCTCAGGAGTTGTCTGTACCCTCACAGCGCCCGGCACACCCTGTGGCCGTCACACTAACCATGCCATGTTGGTCTGTGTGTCTGTCTACCCAGACTGTGAGCCCCTCAGAGGCATGATGTTAAACCACTCATCTCTGTACCAAACAGGTGGTGTTTTCCCTGGTTTGTGTCAGTTCAATGTTTTTCAGTTTACCAAGTACTTTCAGATCCATGATTTTACTTATTTATTTGGCTGTGTTGGGTCTTCGTCGCAGCATGCAGGATCTTTAGTTGTGGCATGTGGGATCTAGTTCCCTGACCAGGGATTGGACCCAGGCCCCCTGCATCGGGAATGCAGCTTCTTAGCCACTGGACTACCAGGGAGGTCCCAGACCCAGGATTTCACTTAAACTCCTAGCAAAGCAGGGAAGGAGGCAGAGTCAGGATGAAGGTCTCCAGTTCATCCCACCTCCCCAGACAAGGCTTTTTCAGAAAGGAGTAGGGAGTAGGGGCTGGTTATTTGGCTTCTAAGGCCTGCTGCTCAGCAGGAGTTGGAAAGGCAGGGCCAGCTGGGTGGTGGGGGGTGGGGGGGAGGGTGCAAGGGCAGATGGAGGCCCCAGGACAGGATAAGGTCTGATTCCAGATGTGTGCTTCTCTAAGGGGATTTGGATTTAATTTTTCCATCTTCAGTCTCTTTGGCGCCGTAAGATGAAGCTCTGAGGGCCAGTGTGGAGCATAAGACCATCAAGGAGTGCGTGCTCTGGGGATGAAAAGAACTGAAGCAACTCCATAGATACACAGCAAATACATGCAAACACTTCAACTGTTACCATGATTCTGACAAGTGATCTGTTATTGTTTGAACCCCGTCACCAGGGTCCACAGTATTCAAAGACTCCTCATTAAAACCCCAAAAGATCCATCTGTAATGGTCTAGAGGTCTTCCCACTGGGACCCAGAGGCCCCTGAATGGGGATGATATCCCCTTGGGATCCAAAGATACTCATCCCTCTTCAGGGCTTGAGGGCCCTGTGCTCCAGGGCTTAGAGCTTACTACAGTTTACAGGTCTTTCTGAAGGTGGTGCCTGTGTGGCCTAGAGGCCTGTCCAGCCCTTGCTTACACTCCATTTCATTCAGCAGCAGTTCTGTTTGAAACATCAAGGGCAGAAAGAATCATGGTCCAAGTGTTTGCTCTGAGCTCAGGGCTATCAGTAAGGGAGGTTCCTGGGCACGCTAAGCCCAGGAACATGGACTTAGCATGGGGCTGCCCCAGAGCTGAAAATATTTCTTAGCAGCTCTCATGTCCCTCAAGGAAGTTGTTTTCCAGGAAAGCCCCTTGGGTGTCTGTCATTCCAGGGATGGTCTGGTCCAAGGCAAAGCTGGGAAAGACAGCATCGAATTTCCTCTGTGATCTCATCGGGTATCTCAGAGCCCAGACATGTGGGTTCTTGCCCTAGATCTGACTCGCTGTGTGGACTTGGGTGAGTCACTTGGACTCCCTATGTTTCAGCTTGCCTCTAAATGGGCAGGTGGGCCCTACCTCAGGGAGGATCCAGCAAGATCAAAGATATGGAAATTCTTTACTGGTGACATCTGAATAATTAGAGAAAAATCCTGATGGGAGGAGGACTGTGAGACAGTGGACCTGGAGTCAAATCCCCTTTGTGAACAGAGGACCTGGGACAAGTCATTTGGGACTTGGTAACATTCTCCCCACTCCTGCTTCAATGAGTAAGCCAGCAACACTGCTTCCTCAGGCTCAGACTGCAACATTACTTCTCAGGAATGCCTTCTCCGTCTGCCCGGAGAGGTCAGCTCCCTCTTATAAAGTTCTCCAGCTACATGTATTTTTCATTTATTTATTAATTTATTTTTAAATTTTTGAATTAATTTTATTATTTTTTGTTGCAAAAATTTTTTCACTATGTTTTTTTAATCAGAGGATAATTGCTTTACAGTGTTGTGTTGATTTCTGCCATACGACAACTCAAATCAGTCATAATTATATATATCCCCTTCCTCTCGAGCCTTCCTCCCCCTTCCCATCCCACCCTTGAATTAATTTTTAAAATTGGATTATGGTTGCTTTACACTATTGCGTTAGTTTCTGCTGTATAGCAAAATGAGTCAGTTATACATACAGGTATATCCACTTTTTTTTTAAGGTTCTGTTCCCGTATACGTCACTACAGAATATTGGAGAGAGTTCCCTGTGCTATTCAGTAGGTTTTTATTAGTTACCTGTTCTATATATAGGAGTGTGTGTATGTCAGTCCCGATGTCCCAGTTTATCCCTCCCTTTTCCCTCTGGTAACCACAGATTTGTTTTCTACATCTGTGACTCAACTTCTGTTTTGTAAATAAGTTCATTTGCATCATTTTTAAAGATTCTATGTATAGGTGGATATTATACGATGGTTGTCTTTCTCTGACTTACTTCACTTACTATGGCAATTTCTAGGTCCATGCATGTTGCTACAAATGGCATTATTTTCATTCTTTTTTTATGGCTGATGTGTTTTTCTAAACAACCAAAACAACAGTAAATAATTAATTATCAGCATGCTCCCCCGTTTAGCATTTGTTCTCCCAGCCAGTCTGTGAGCTCCTTGCAGGCATCCTGTCTGGCTCCTTCTCCAGAGATTAACATGGGGACTGACCCACAGGTGCTTAAAACTGTCTCTGCACCACCTGGTGGCTTTGAGCCTCAGCTGCCTCACTGGACTGCCAAGGAAACCTAGAAGATAGAGGATGAAGCTCCCAAGGATGAGGTGCTTGAGATAATTGGGCTGCTCTGTGAAGGGCTTTGTCTGAGATTGGAGGGGATGGAGTGCCCTGAACAGGAGGGCAGGGTGACTTTTGGCCTTGGAAGGTAGGAGGAACCGGCCACCTGGGGCTCCAGAGGCTCCTTCCCAGCTGCCCACGAGGCCTGTGTGTGGGCTCTGCTCCTGGCCGAGGAGTCTTCAGCTGCGCCTTGGCAGCCTGGGACTCAGTGCAGCCCCATGCTGCCTCCCACCTGCCCCTTCAGCCCCATTTCCTTGAACACATACACACTCCCCTCCCCACCACCTGCCATATGATGCTCACCTTTTCCTCAACGGACCAGTCTTTTCTGCCTCCAGGCCTTTGCACAGGTTGTTGCCTCAATAGGAACGCACCCCACCCCCTTCTCGACCTGGAAGATGCAGGGTGCAGTTCCCTGTTCTTCCTATTTGGAGGCCCTCCCGGTCTCTGCAGACAGAGCCAGCTGCTCCCTCCTTGGAGCCCCACAGGTATCCTTCTCTCTATGCAATACAGTACCTACCACACTGGGCTGCAATTGATTTTACTGTCTGTCCCCCAGTCCCACAACTAACTGGGAACTGCTTGGAGGCAGGAGTCAGCTCAGCCCTGCTCTGTGGCCTCAGTATAGAGCACAGGGCCTGGCACTAAGGAGAGATCCTAAGTAACGTGAGGGTCAGCTTTCCTGGCAGAAGAGATGACTCTGTGGTACTCCCAGTGCCCTGCCCATCACAGGCCGCGTAAGGAAGGGGCAAGTTTTACTCATTCACCTTCTAGAAAACTGAGGCCCACGGAGGGGTAGGGATTTGCCCAAGATTCCATAGCACATCAGTGACCAAGCTGGGCTCCTAATGCTGGGTCCAACGCTATGGGCTCTAGCAGCCTTGTACAGTGTCCTGGCTTTAAGCCAGGGTGTCTGGAGGCCCCTGGGGCCCAGGCCCCGCAGCTGCCCAGGCCATACTGGCTCAGCCGTTCTGGCTGGGCTGTCGGCCAACTGCAGCACGAGGCTCTGGATGCCTCTGCCAAAGGTCACTGTCAGCAGTTTGGGGAGGTGGCCAGGTCACTTCCCTCTGAGTGGCTTGGATACAGCAAGGCCTGGAGCACTGTCTCCACTGGACTCTGGGCTCTGGGGATGGCCTTCCAGCTGGACAGTATCCTCCTTGCCAGCCTGATTAGAACTTGATTAAACCTGAGGTAAGAGTCCAAAGTTGAATATGCACTCGGCAAACCTCATTAGCATAGCATTATTATTATTGCTGTGATGCTAGTGAGAACCCATATAGCACAGAAACTGAAAGCACAGGCCCTGAAGTGTGCCACCATGGTGCAAATCCAGGCTTCACCACTTACCAAGTAAAGCAAGGTACTTAACTTCTTTACACCTCAGTTTTTCAGTCTTTGAAAGAGGGTCCTGGGAGAATGGGATCTGTATAAGGTAATTAGCATGGAGCCGAACAGAGTGATGACTGAGTGTTAACAGTATTGAGTGGCCCAAATCCCTGGACTAACAGCTTCCTCTCGGGCTTCTATATCCCCTCTCCCCTCTACATTGAAATGCAAACTGGGACTTCCCTGGCTGGGGCCCAGTGCAGGGGGCCCAGGTTTGATCCCTAGTCAGGGAACTAAGGTCTTGAATGCCTTGCTCTGGGGCCTAAAAAACAGAATCCCTCAAACTGACCATGTCACTCTGTTCGTTTGAAGATCTTCAGTAACTGGCTCTAGGATGTGTATGTGTCTAAACTCCTTGACATGAGGGTGAGGTCTGCTGCTCCTTGGCCCCGGCCTGCCTCCCTAGCCTCATCTCCCATATTCAGCCCTCCCACCCATCCCCCCGCCACTAGCCATTCCTCTCAGGCTCCAGCCATGAGGAATACTTTGCTGTCCCTGGAGCATGCTATCCTTTTTCATGTCTCTGTGCCTTGTATACGTTTTTCTTCTCTCACCATCCAGCAAACTCCTGCTTTGCTTTCAAGGCCCAGCTTCATGTTGGCTACTCCAAGTCTTCTCCAGTGCACCCAAAGTTACAGGTATCCCTTGTTTTTCAAAAGTTTGCTTTCCACCACTTTGTTTATAGAAGACCCACATTAGTACCTGTTTTTGCTAACCAAGAGGAATCCGAAGGGGATTTTCACTTTTACAAAACAAGGCAAAAAGCAAAAACAGCATTCAGTGTTTGCTCTGCACCCAGCTGTAGAGGCAGTGGGCATCCAGAGCAGAGCAGAGAGTGGCACGACGAAGCTCCTTCTCCGGGCACCCCACTCAGCGTCTCAGCATCAAGCTGCCATAGCTTTCACCTGTGTCTGTGAGCATCTGTGCTCTATCTTGTGCGTCCTTGTGTCCTGAGATAACTGCTTCTTTGCCTTATGCCATTTTGGCTTATGAAAGGTTGCAGTGGAAAGCCCCGATTTCAGATATCAGGGGAAACCTATAATTGCTCTCACTTGTTTTCCCACCGTATCACCCAATGCTATAATTACCTGTTAATGTGTGTTTCTCCCTGAACGGTACCCTGTGCTTCTTGCATCCTCTATGCCTTGCTGACCGCCAGCAGGCCAGAGGCAGAAGCCCAATGTTGGCTGAAGAAGTGGACTTTGAACCATTCATCCAGAAATGCAGCCCTGGGTCAATCCTATGCTGGACACTGCGTAAACCTACTTTTTGTCTTTGAAGAATCCTCAGTCACTCCTCAACATAGGTTGAGTCTGTGTATTTATAAATAAAAAGGTGTCCAGGTGGCTTGTGGGCCCAATCACGTTTCCAGGAGATGAACTGGAGGTTGCCAGGTGGATGTGGAGAGGGAGGGGACTCAAGGAGGAGAGACAGGTTGATGTTGATCTCAGGAACCTTTAAGAGGTTCTGTTGTGCCAGAGTGTAAAATACAAGGGGGATATGAAGGTGAATGGGCCTCCGTGTGGTGGGCTGGTGAGTCTAGATTTTGCCCTGCAGGTGGCTACACCTCCCTTGCCCCTTGTTCTAGGAGCTCTTGGCCTGGAGATGAGTTTCTAGCGCATTTCTTTGTTTCCTCTGTAAGCAAGGTGGGCTGAGGTAGGAGCTAGCAGGGCCAGGCAGCCCAATTAATAAAACACATTTGACACAAAATCTGTCCCCCACGGCTGCCTGGCAAATTTGCACTCATATTTCAAGGTGTGGCTCAGATGTCCCTTCCTCTGAGGTCTTCCCAGATCCACCTAGGCTAAGCTCTTCACCCCCTGCTATGCTCTTACTGCTCCCTCCACGTGTCTCTGATTTTACATCTGTCTCCTCTACTAGAC
This sequence comes from Bos grunniens, assembly GCF_055505025.1. Classification (NCBI taxonomy): domain Eukaryota; kingdom Metazoa; phylum Chordata; class Mammalia; order Artiodactyla; family Bovidae; genus Bos; species Bos grunniens. Next base: position 16,107,041 of record NC_141166.1, read on the forward strand.
CGGGAGGTCCTTGAAGGCAAGCAATCTCATTTGTTTCTTGGTGCCCAGAGCCCAGTACAAAAGAGTAAATATGTTGAATCAATAAATGTGTTTATTTTGCAGATGAGGAAACCGAGGCTCACAGAATGTGAATGATACATATTAATAAAAGCTGCCTGGTAAGGGGCAGAACCAGGACCAAGCCCAGGTGTTGGGAGTCCATCCAGTGGGAACAGAAGGTATGATTTCAGACAGCTGTGCTCAGAGCTTGGTGAACTTTCAAAGGCATCATGCCTCGGTTCTGATCCCCGCTGCCCAGACAATGGCACAGCTGAGCGAGGAGGGGAGAAACATATATTGAGCACCTACTGTGTGAAGACCTAGCATGGGACACTCTCATATATGGGATTCTGTTTAATTCTGAAGAAGGCATCACTGTCCCCATAGTACAGAGGAGGAAGCCGAAACACACAGGACTAAAGTGACTTGTCCACCATCCCCCAGCCAGGGAGACACAGAAGATGGGGAGTCAGGGGCTTATATGAGCAGGAGCAGGGGTTGGGTGGCGGCTCTCAAAAGGGGATGACTTAGTATATCTTTTGGATGGGCGGGGCCCAGTCATGTGATTGTGCCATCCAGCCCTGGGAGCACCTCCACCCCAGAGACAAAGGACCTTGCATTCTGGGTGTCTGCCCAGGGCTGTCTGTTATTCCTGCTGCCTTCTTGGTCTGGCACAGAGCATGTGAGGGACCACACTGCAGCTCCACACCTGTGCCAGCCTGAGGCGGAAGCAGGGAGTCTCAGGGCCTGGCCTTGGTGGCCTCAAGCCAGTGGGGCAGCAACAGGTGGGGCTCTGACCTACAAGGGAGTCATATGAGCCCAAGCCAGTATCTCAAAGGAGGGGACTCTGGCCCACCTCCACCCCAAAGTCATCACAGCGACTTCCTTTTGGTCTCTCAGCTGTTCTGAAGGGAAGATGTGTGGACTGGGATGTGGAAGAGGACAGGAGGATTCTGAAGGCCCTGCTGGGTGGGGCTGGTGTCCATAACTTGGATGACGAAAGCCTGCATTTCCTGCAGAATCATCATGTGCCAGGTTCTGTGCTGGAAACTCAAAAGAACTATTTCTCACAACAGCCCTGGGAGGAGGCTCCATTATAACCCCACTATACAGCTGAGGGAAATGAAGCTCAGAGAGGGTAAGTGACTTGCCCAAGTCACACAGACTGGCACAGAGAAACTGGGATCTGAGTTCAATCTGGTTCCAGAGCTAATAATGCTCTTCAAGCCATATCCTTTTCGAATCCCAGGATCCTGAGTTCTAGACTTAACTGGTTCCTTGGGAAAGTCCCAACCTCTCTGGCCTATTTCTTTTCCTATAAAGCAAGAGGATTAGATAAGGTAAAGCTGAGGGCTCTAACAATCTGTGTCTTTGATATCCCTCCAGTCCTCAGAAGAGGAGGTCACCATGGCAACCATAAAGGGCTGTTCACTGTGTCAAGCCCCCAAATACAAAGGTGAAGTGCAGTTTTTGTGAGGAGCTCACGGAAGTCTAGTGAGAACAGTCTCATGCAGTTCACATGGGCTAGGTGTTACAATGTATTAGGGGGCTCAGGCCATGAAGGAGTAGGGTTTAGAGAGGGATGGGGAGAAGGAACTCCAGGTGGAGAAAACAGCATGAACACAGGCTGGGAGATGAAACTCTGGAGCCTCGCTTCACACTCTTAACTACCTCTGTGATGATCTCTGAGGTCAGGCCACTCCACTAGCGCACACACACCTCAGATGGCCTCAGCCCTCTTCACTCACTAGCATCATGGCTCCAGAGCCAGACAGGCTGGGTCCAAGGCCCAACGTCAACAATTACCGTGTGTCCCCTGGGTTTCAGATTGTCACCTGTAAAATGGAGACAATGAAGATACTAAATTTGCAGGTTGTTGTGGTGATTAATGGAGAAAATGCCTAAAGAGGGGTTAGCATGCCGTCTGGCACATGGAAACGCTCATGACATCTTCACAAGAGGTCCTTCCCTCCTCTTCACTGCCCCCCAGCCCACAACTCTCCATTGCCTAAATCATTCATCTCAGGTCTTAGTTCAGGCTCTTCTCCTCCTCCGTGAAGCTTCCCTTCTCCGGCTGCTGCAGCCCTCACTCACTGCCTTCCCTTAACTCTTGCAGCCTATGTCTATTCCACACAACTCAGCAACTGAGTCAGATGCCTGCTTGTTACCTCTCCAGGACCTAGACTGCTTTTGCCTTCTCAGAAATCTCAGTTTCCATTGGGGTTCCACATGATTTCAGGAAAGCTGATTCTACTCCCTCCTGCACTTGTTCTAATGGTAGGGCACATGATCTAAGCTAAGCCAATAAATAACCCCTCCCACTAATGGCCAGTTCACAAGTGATCAGATGATCTTTGTGAAGAAGCTAATCAAACGCGAAGAGCTGACTCATTGGAAAAGACCCTGATGCTGGCAAAGATTAAAGGCAAAAGAAGAGGGTGGCAGAGGATGAGATGGTTAGATAGCATCACTGACTCAATGGACATGAATTTGAGCAAACTCAAGGAGACAGTGAAGGACAGGGAAGCCTGGTGTGCTGCAGCCCATGGGGTCACAGAGTCGGACATGACTTAGCAACTGAACAACAGATGATCTTAGTCCACAGTGAATCCTGCTGGGAACTCTTGGATACAGAGTCTCTCTCTGGCTCCAGATGGTACAGAGTGTAGATGTGAGGTCTGGAACTGCTGCAGTCCTTTTGCTGTCATGAGAGTAGCCAACCTGAGGATGATCCTGAGAGTACAGAGCTAGGGGATTAGCAGAGAAATAGATCAAATCATGCCTCCCAGCCTCCACAAGACTTTTCAGCTGCATGAGCCAACAAATTTCCTTTTCAAAGCCAGTTTGCTGTTATTTGCAACTAAAATCATTCTGATTCAAACACTATCTATTAATAAACTACTTTTACAAAGAGATGTATTTTCTTCACTACATATTGATTAGGCCCCTGCTACATATCAAGTTTGGAGAAGGCAATGGCACCCCACTGCAGTACTCTTGCCTGGAAAATCCCATGGACAGAGGAGCCTGGAAGGCTGCAGTCCATGGGGTCGCTGAGGGTTGGACATGACTGAGTGACTTCACTTTCACTTTTCACTTTCATGCATTGGAGAAGGAAATGGCAACCCACTCCAGTGTTCTTGCCTGGAGAATCCCAGGGACGGGGGAGCCTGGTGGGCTGCCGTCTGTGGGTTCGCACAGAGTTGGACACGACTGAAGCGACTCAGCAGCACATATCAAGTTCTGTGCTAGGTGTTGGGGATTTAACAATAAACAGTACTGATGTGGACCTATCCTCCTCAAGTTTATAGTTTAGTGGAAAGAATCAGGAATTTAAGCAACTGCTTTGGGACCTGACTCTGATGTTGTATTTATTTTTAACCTGCTTAACATCCAACCCCACTCCCTTGGACAATAGAACTCTGTCTTTTCTTTGGACACCATATAAACGCCTGGTCAGCTGACCTAGGTCTGGCTATCTGGCATAATCCATGACTCTGCCCACAGTGACTCAATCAGTAATGGGCATTAGGGTCAACTCTGGGGCTGCAGACTTTAAAAACAGTTCCAATACTTCTGCAGGGGTCACCCAACTAGAGAAACATAAGCCTGGGGTTTCCTTGAGTTGAGAGAATGCTAAGACTAGTTGTGAAAGTTGGTAGCAATAAAATTCTTTGATTTTACTCATTCATTCAACCAGAATTCAGTGCCCCCACCCAAGCTGCAAGACTGGGGAAAAGGAGATGAAGAAGACACGGCCCCTCCTTTTGAGGTCAGTCTAAAGAGGACAAATGAATAAATAATCACAACACAGCCTAGCCATACTAGGAGTCACCAGAGAGACACCACCTCAGCCTGAAGGTATTAGTTTTCTGTTTTTAAGTATGCGATAATTATACACAGAAAAATTAGAAGACCCAAGAAAGCTTTTTAAAAACTCCATAGTTTCAACACTCAGCTATGATCACAGTTAAAATACTTTCATCTGTACCCTCCCATGCTTTTTCTGTGTGTATAAACTTAAAAACAAAACAAAACAAAACAAAAAACAACCCTAAATGCAATGTAATATATTGGGTTGGATCCTGGAACAGAAAGAAAGGACATTAGTGGAAAAACTGGTGAAAACCAAATAAAGTCAGAGTCTAATAATGTACCCACGTTTGTTACACGGTTATGTAAGATGTTAACATTTGGAGAAGCTAGGTGAAGTGTATGCAGAAACTCTCTGTACTATCTTTGGAATCTTCCTGTAAACTTAAAATTATTACAAATCAAACGTTTACTTTAAAAAATGGACCCATTCTCTATTGTTTAATAGATTTTGTTTATTCACTCAATAGTTTATCATGAAATTTTTTTGTCTTGGAATGATATGATAGCATTCTATTTCATCCCTTGAATGAATCATAGCCTATCCCCCCTATTGTTGGAAATTTAGGTTGTTTCCAATTCTTACCCTGTCATACAAATGCTTGTGAACACTTAGTCATTTCCTTCGGATATTTAACAAAGTGGAATTGCTGAGGTGGAGCTGCCAGCTAGGGAACACATGCCGAGCACCACGGGCTCTAACACTATTCACAAGGGTCTGATATACATAAACTTGATCGGCCAACCACAAGGGGGAGGCACCGCTCTCATTCCTTTAGGGCAATTTTCAAAGGTTTTCAAAGGATGAGCCAACAAATTCTCAGCACTCTTTCAGCCCAGTCCAGCACCTCCCTGGTGCCCCTGCCGTGGACGCACACAGACCTCTCTTGCTCTTTTGCACTCCTTCTCATTCTGGCTTCCAGGAGGGCAGTTCCTGCAGGCAGCCAACAGGTGGTCCGTGGAATAAAGGCAGGTACCAGAGGTGGTTTCGGCAAACACTCCAGTGTCAAGCAGCCTTTCCTGGTTTGGTGTGGTAGCCATGGGGGGTGGAGGTAGCACTGGGGAGTAGGAAAGGGTTAAGACAGACATTCTGAAATATACCTGGTGGCTATGGTAACGTCCTTTTATCCTCAGCAAGTGGCCACGGGAAAGGAGAAAAAAAGGGTCATTTATTGGGCAGCTGCTATATTTCACATTGACTCTGCCCACCCATAGAAAAGTGCTATGATCCTCATTTTACAGTAAGTTTGTTGAGGCTTCACAACGAAGTGTCTCCCCAAGGCACACAGGGGAGCTACAGTCAGTGCCAAGATCTAACAACAGGTCATCTTCGTCACCCCCAACCCAGGCCCACAACCACTAGGCACATGACTGAACACTGAGCTACAGTAAGACAGGGATTTCTCCCTCTTCTGAGGGACTGCTGTGTCCCACAGCAAAGAATCACACAATTCACGGTCAAAGCACCCATGCGGAGAGTTTGGGGGAAGCAGAAAGAAGGGTGGCCTGTGGTTGAGCTTCAGTGGGCCCTCAAGCCTACATGTACATGCCCCTGTGCTCTTCTGTGTTCCTGACATTACTTTTACAAAAAACAATATTTATTATTTATTTGGCTGTGCTGGGTCTTAGTTGCAGCATGCAGAATCTTTGATATACATCTCGGCATGTGGGATCTTGAGCTGTGGCATACAAACTCTTAGTTGCAGCATGTGGGATCTAGCTCCCTGACCAGGGATGGAACCTGGGTCCCCTGCACTGGGAGTGCAGTGTCTTAGCCACTGGACCACCAGGGAAATCCCTCGACATTACTCTTGAGCTGAAAACCTTCTCTTCCCTGTGCTTGGTTTCAAGCATATTTCTAACCAGTTGCAGATTTCCCAAGAATTCTAGAGGCTCACTAGGTAAAAGCTGCCAGTAAGTGCCAGCGGCCTCTGTACCTCCCCTTGGGCCATGACCCCTGTCTGGAGTGCCCATCCTCCCTCCACAGACCCACCCCGACCCACCTCCTCCATGAAGCTACCCGCTTCTCTGCAGTCTGACTTCCTGCACCACATAATTAGCACTTCTTCCACATCCCATTTCTTTTCCAAAACAGACTCAAGGCAGTTTACAACACACATGGGGGCACAGAACACTAAAATTACAAAAGCAGAGTTTGGGTGAGGTGGAGTAAGAATCTCATTAAGAAACAGTGGCAGAGGAAAGCATAGCAAGTGAACATTAGGGGAGCTTTCTTACATCGGGCAAAAAGGAAACAGTAGAAAATGAAGCATTCCTTTATCTAACTGAAGAGTGCAGACCAGCTAAGTAGGAAGCAAAAGGATCTCCTAGCTCCAAGCTCAGAGAGGTTTGCCCCCAAAGTCTTTATCTAAGGGACCCCATACAGAGTAGTCATTTGCTATGCAGCAATGTTACCCTCAAAGTGCAGCTCTATTTAGCCTAAGTTACCAGCATAGGGTGGGGGGCCTAAGTCTTGTCTTGCCTTTGCTCTCTGACACCTGTCTTTCTCCTCCCTTCTGCTCTTTGCTTGGGGGCACCTCATCCAGACTGGGTACTTGGAAGGGGCCTTCTGTAAGGGCAGCTCACCATCGCAGTGCCCTGGATGATTCCAAACACAGAGCCGCCACATTCCCAAGACATCAGCAGGGCAATGCTCCCTCTGGGGTGTGAGAGCCATGAGACGTGCGAAGCTGCAGCCAGAGAGGAAAGACTGCGAGGCAGAACCTCCTGTTGCCACCCTTCCCAGAAGCAGGGGTTATTCCAAGAGCTTTGCAAATCCAACACCTTAGCACCTTCATGCCCATAACAAGGAAGCAAGCAAGAAAAACAACACAGAAAACAACTTTACCCTGAGGTGGCACTCCTGACCCAGGCCCTTCGCTGGGACAGAGCAAACCTACTTAGCTTTCTTCTCTGTTCATCCAGGCTTCTCTGTATCACAGGTGCCTTCAGAATCTGTCTTCCAGAAAAATGTCGAAGAAATTGGCACAATGGTGTTGTATGGAGTCACAGACCAGGCTTAGCCATTCATAGGTATATGAGCCTCAAAATGCATACATATGAGATAATGATAGTACTTACTTCCACATGGTCATTGAGAATAAATGAGATAATATATGCAGAACCTACCAAACAGTAAGCATGAAATGTTAATATACTATTAATTATGAATATACAAAAATGCAGAATTCTACATACAATTTCAGGCATCCATAGACTTCTAGGAGATCTTCAGGTTAAGAATTCTTGCAAATTAAATGTCCATCAATGGATGACTAGATAAAAAGGATGTGGTACACATACATAATGGAATACGACTCAGACATAAAAAGAATGAAATAACGCCATTTGCAGCAACATGGATGCCACTAGATTATCATAATAAGTAAAGCAGGAAAGAGAAAGACAAATACCTTATGAAATTATTTATGTGTGGAATCTAAAACATGGCACAAACGAAGCTATCTACAGAACAGAAACAGACACACAAACACAGAGATCAGACTTGTGGTTGCCAAGAGGGGGAGAGGGTGGGGAAGGAAGGCTGGGGAGTTTGGGATTAGCAGATGTAAACTATCATATATAGGATGGATAAACAACAAGGTGTTACTCGATAGTACAGGGAATTATCCAATCTCCTGGGATAAACCATAACAGAAAAGAATATTAAAAAGAGAATGTGTATATATGTGTGTGTGTATATATATATATATATATATATATATAAATATATATATAAACAGCCATTTTGTTGTATAGCAGAGATTGGCACATTGTAAGTCAACTACACTTGTTTTAAAAAAGAAAAAAACAGAAGAATCTTTAGCCTAGCCTGGCTCCTGACTCAGGAAAACAGCTCTTGCCCACACCCACATTTTCACTGAGCTCCATCAGCACACAATGAGCGCCTGCTGCATGCCCACACAAAGTCTTGCTCGCCAGTGTCGTCAGCACATCTGAGGGGTGGAGATCATTCCCATTCAACGGCTAAGGTGCAATGATTTGCTGGAAGGCTGGTGGTGGAGGAGCTGCTGCTGAAACCTGTCATTTCTGACTCATGTAGCTTCTTCCTGAGAAAAGGCTAGTTAGGCTTCCAGAGGACCGAGCCTGCTCTTCACCCCGCTCCGTCCTGTCTGTGACATTTCGTGCACATGAGATCCTAAACACATACCTTGGGTCCTCAGACTGTCAATGATTTACCCCAAACTGGCTCCGGCGGTGTGGGGCGTCCACGAAAAAGAATCCATCTGGAAGGGCCCTTTCTGCTACAGTGGCACTGCATCACTGGATCACTTCAGCAGCAAGGTGTCAGAGACTGTGAGTCCTGACTCTGCTTACGGTGCCCTCAGGAATGTGACCACTGCTGAGGCCTGGTCTCCTTCCCTGAGACAGAAGACAGCACTGACCACCTCCGGGGCTTTGCAGGGGCCGGGGAGAGGTCAAGCAAGGCCGTGGGTGTGGGGCTGCTGCACAGCACCTGACGTGTCAGTCTTCCTCATCCAATCTCGGTTTCCAGAGAGGAGGCCAAGCCCAAAGGAGCGAGCAAGAGCTCACCTGGTCTTCTTCCAGTTTATTCTTTCCACTCATACCACGTATCCTCCCAGGCTGCTCTGACAAAGATTTCCCTCAGTTTGTTGCATGACGATCAAGGAACAGAAGAAAATTTTCATGGGGTATTTAAATACTTTGGGGGATGAAAAGATCAAGGCAGATAAATCACGTGAGAATGACCCTGCAGAGGTGCGGGACGTGGTAGAGCAGGAGAGGGAGGAGTTGGAAGAGGGAGCAGGAGTTCAGACACCAGAAACAGGCCTGCCTCTCTCCAGAGTAAGAACACCTGCCTGGAGCAGGAAGGTACTTCCAGCTCAGCTCCATCTGCTTTCAGCAATAGCAGTCACTCTCAGAAACCCCAGTGCAAAGGCAGCCCATTCAAAGAGCACAAGAGCTTCAGTTTGGACAAATGATTTAACCTCCTTTTTGCAGGGGAAGAGATGGATTTACAAAGAAGCAACCAAGGGTATTAAAGAGGCAGCTGAAAAGGCAGCCAAAAATCTGGCTTAGGGATTAGAAGCACTGGCTTTCTAGGCTGTGGACAACTGTTTGCTTAACGATCATTCACCCTGGCAGGAAACAGGTTATTTTTCTATGTATCCTCGGATTCAGCTAGCATTTATCCAGTCTGTTGTGTGCCAGGTACCAAGTAGAAACCTTCTCCTTATAAACTTCATTAACTGCCAAATGAGTCTGAGAAGGTAGCATCACCAGCCTCTTATTAAAAATTATTTATCAACTTTTGGCTGCGCTGGGTCTTGGTTGCTGCCCGTAGGCTTTCTTCAGTTGCGGAGAGCACAGGCCACTCTCTGGTTGTGTTGCGCTAGCTTCTCACTGTGGTGGCTTCTCTTGTCAAGGAGCACAGGTTCTAGGGCACGTGGCCTTCAGCAGTTGCTGCATGTGGGCTCAACAGTTGCACCTTGCAGGCTTCAGAGCACAGGCTCAATAGCTGTGGTACATGGGTCCAGGTGCCCCACGGCATGTGGGATCTTCCCAGACCCGGGATCGAACCAGTGTCCTCTGCAGTGGCAGGTAAGAGTCTTAACCACTGGACCACCACTAGTCTCTTTCTCACACAAGGAAACAGGAGCAGAGTAAATGATTGGCTGGGATTTGTTGTACATCCCTGAACCCAAAGCACAGCACTGTCTCCATTGGCCCAAGCTGCCTTGTCCCTGGGCTCAAGAAAATCCTGCAGATGAGCTGAAGGCCAAGAGGGAGCAGACTCTTCTTATGAACACACTCTTGGACCTTTCTGCCTTCTTATGACTTCTAATGACCCAGAAAAGGGCTTCTAAGTCAGATCCAGAATTCAGCATCATTTTACTAGCCCACAGCTCCTTAAAAAATGCCACAACAGGGGATACAAACTTTTAACACACTTTATTTAAGGGCCAAACAAGGCAGCATTTGGACAGTTAAGAAAGGCACCTCATTGAAAATAATACATCACAGTGTTGTAGACTGATCCCAGTCATAGGATTTGAGGATGGAAAGGACAGTCTTTGGATAATGTTGCTTAGGACACTTGCTCATTGATTAAAAAGAGTCCTTTCACACGATGTGGATGGAGGAAGGCAAGAGCGCAGGACTGTGGCGTATGCTGGGTGGCTTCCGAGGGCTCACCCGTGAGGGCAGGTGGGCTGGTAAATCAGTGGTGAGTATGGAAGGGAGGGACACCAGCCTGCCCCATGACTCCAGTAAGCCGGATTTGTTGAGACGCCGCCCCCAGGAACACATTCCATGTCTATTGCACGTGGGGAGATGACGTTCTGATTTCATGGTATGGGTAACCAGGATTAGTAATCAACTCCTGCCCTGTTCCAAGCTATGGGTCAGACAGGACAACAGTGTGATTTCCCGCATTCCTGGGCTGGCATGAGGTTCTGATCAAAGCTGAGGTCTCAGGGCACTGAGACCTGTCCAGTTGTCACCAGTCCAAAGTAAATGAAAGCATGATTCCTTAGAAATAATATTGCATCTCCTTGTTTCTATTTATACCCTCCAATCAAGTGTTTTAAAAAATTAATTTTCCCCTTTGCTTATGCTTTTAAGAGTTCTACTCCACGTAAATGAAACTGCTTCATGGCAACACAGCTCCTCTCCCCCGCTTGGGCCCTCACCGCTCCTCTGTCCCCATCCTTACCCTGACCGCCCCTCCCTCTGCCCAGCACCTAAGAGCAGGGATCATGCCGTGGGGTGATGAGTAGTGGTGCAGTCCCGCCTGGCCTTCTGTTACTAGGCTGAAATAAAGAGGAGACAAGAGAAAACAAAATGCATTTTTAAAAACCAAGTAACCATCAGAGAAGGTTGGCATGCACACCCCAGTAACCAAATGCATTAAACACCGGACATTTCTCTGCCAGGTGAAAGCTCTCATGCCTGCTGAGGTTAAGGCTCTGGAATTAAGCAAAGCAAAAATTGAATTCTACCCACCCCCAAGAGGACATATGCACCCCCGACGACCTTCCCTTTCCCATTGGCAGCCCAAATATCACATGTATATGTGTGCACGTGTGAATGCACACAGACAAATATTTGAGCACAGATCATGCACACGCTATCAGCAATCATTCAAGGACCTCAACTTTGAGGCCAAGTGCCTGCAACTGTCCCCAGTCAAAAGAGAGTCAACTCTAAGATTCATGAGGCCACCTCACCCAGAGCAGCAGCCCAGATCCCTGCAGACACAGCAGACAGTTTTGGTTTCACTCCCTTTCCTTGTCCATTCTCAGAAATCATGTGCTTCCCAGAAACATCCCATGCCAGGCTGGGTTTCCGTTAAGAATGGGTGGAGTTAGTCTCCAACCAGGGAAACAAGGCAGAGCAGAGCCAGCAGACACTCACTTGAAGCAGACAGAGAGGGACACAGGTGGCCACGTACCGCAGCCAGTTTCCAGGCGGACAGAGGACAAGCCCTCTGGTGGTCTCACAGACAGCAGGAGAGCTCAGGTCAGGTGGGGGCTGGGCACTTCCGAGGCCACTGCACTGAGTCAGCAGAGTACCCTGGGCAGGTGGCATTATTTACTGGACCTGTCACTGACTTTTTAATGGTTTTTCCAGAGCCTGCTGTTTTTGTGGTCCCTCATAGCAGTCTATTAATTCCTCCGTTTGCCACAGATCAAACCAGAGACCAAAAGGCACAGTGTGGATCTCAGGAGATGCCTAAGAGCCGGGAGCCGAGGTTAGGAAGAAAAGCTGGTTACGGCCATAGGTGATCTTATTTTGGGGGTGGTCCTTTCTTGGGGAGACTGTGGCCACCACCGTCATGACATAAGGGGTGAAGGACTAGATATGGAAGGGAGAGGGCTGAGTTCAAAAGGGATATATGTGACTTCATATCCTGTAGAGACTGGGCTTGAATAAATGCTAATCAACATGATCCCCAAATGATCCTCAAATCACCGTTTTGTTCACACTTGCAAACAGAGCAAACATTGAAAATAAAGACAAATCTATCCTGCTGTCTTTGGGGAAGTGGACTGGCTGCTCTCAGATGCCTAGCCTGGATGTTCAGAAGACAGTCTGAATTCAAGAGGACCTTTCACCTGGTTTAATTCTTTGGCATCAATTTAGTATTCAACACAGGTGCCGAATGATTCCTACTTTATAGAACCATGGGGCAGATCACAAAAATAATTCAACTTGGCCAGGCTCTTTCTATGGTGATACCCTCTCCCAGTAATTTCTGGAATCTATAAAGTAAGTGCCTTTTCATTCCTGTTTAGGGGGAAAAAATTAATGATCCCTTTCCACAATGACTCAATGACTTTTCATTATGGGTGAGAAAACAAGTGGAATTTCTGGCCAACAGGCTGCCATCAGGAACTGTAGCCCTGCCTGACTCCATGTGACCCAGGACTTCTAATTAGCTGCTGGAGATGGAAAAATACCCAGGAACTTGTCTGCCTGGCGGATACTTGAGTTAGTTTATTTTGGTTGAAAATAAAGTGAAGTGAAGTGAAGTCGCTCAGTTGTGTCTGACTCTTTGCAACCCCACGGATTGTAGCCTACCAGGCTCCTCTGTCCATGGGATTTTCCAGGCAACAGTCCTAGAGTGGATTGCCATTTCCTTCTCCAGGGGATCTTCCCAACCCAGGGATCGAACCCGGGTCTCCTGCATTGTAGACAGATGCTTTACCGTCTGAGCCACCAGGGAAGTCGAAAATAAAGAGTACGGCTAAAGAAGTAAACAGTCTCGCTTACAATTTAAGAAGTATAAGAGTGTACACATACTTATACTGACACACGTGTGTGCACGTGCACGCACATACACACCACACACACACACAGATGAGATGAGACTTGCGCACACACCAAAGGTACATGAAGCAAGTGCTTTTTTAATCAATACATCAAATGATATTCTTGCTGGCCTGAGGAAGCTTCCCTCTGCCTACTCTGCCATTCCCACCCACTCGTTCAACAGGGAAAGGAAGAAGAAAGAAGTTCCTTTTTGGACCCAACATTAAATAAACATAACCAAGTCTTTACATGTGGCTTTGGAGAATGCTGCTAGGATGCTTGCAAACACGACGTCAGGGGTCTGGGACGCATCGATGGCGGAGTGGATCCCCCGTTTACTGTAGTACTCCACCAGCGGGGTGGTTTGAGTGTGGTAGGCTTCCAGGCGGATTTTCAAGGCCTTCTTATTATCATCTGATCGGCGGATCAACGGTTCCCCAGTGATCTGAGAACAAGAAGAGGGCAATGAAAGGCTGGGACTCAGCAAGGTCTCCTAATCCAAGGCCAGATGCAGATCTGAGATGCTGTCTGATCCCAAAGTCCATCACAGGGAGAGACAGACAATCTAGACCTCCTTCAATAGAGAACTATGAAGACCTTCACTATTCCCAGCAAGCTGGTCCCAGGAGCAGACCACCTGGTCCAGAGAAATCGGGGAGCCTGAAATAGCAACTGCGAGAACAGGGCTGAGGGAGGCGATGGGCAATGTCTTTATCTCATAGCTGGTGCTCAGGCTGTTCAGCTTCCACGACAAACACTTGCAGGGTGAGAAACAAGAAAGAGAGGCCCCTGAGACCAGGAGAATACATCAAAATCAGAGCTGCAGTAGAAATTACGATCTTAACTGCTTCAGTTTTTTACCAGGCCATCAACGTTCTAAACGTGGCAAGTGGGGGGGGGGCTGCTGAGTGATAACATTGCAGATCTGAAATGCGACAGAGCTGACAGATGGCTTTGCAACCTGTGTGACCTGATGAACTTGTCTCATTTGATAAGGTTAAGTCCAGGAAATTCATTCTGTTGTGGCCTGCATGTTCTAAAACAGACTAAATGAACTATTTATGCAAATATTTCAGTGACTATGTATGAGACCCTCCCTTTTACATCTGCAAACAACTGAAGACTGTCATAGGAACTTGGCAGTGTTAACCTGGCCAAGCCCTTCTGGAATCTGCAGGGCACAGTAGAGTCATTAGAGAGAGGATATTCTTCTGAAGTGGGGCTGGTCAACAAACCTCTCTTCAGTCCTGTCCTCCCAACCCTGGCTTTAATTCAGGCCTCCAAGCAGCCTTCTCCTCCTGATTAGGTCACCACTGAGGTTCCCATGATGCCAGGAAGGGGCTGCTCTGGACAAAACAGGTACAAACTGGGCACCATCAAGTAGCTGGCACTGGTGGCTACCTCAAGGTCAAACAGTAAGTCACCTGGAGGGACACTCTAAAGACGAGCCACAGTCCATGTGATTTACGTGACAGTGATACTTCGCATAGTTTAATGATGGTGGGAGGAACAGAGGGAAGATGAGAAGAACAAAAGGAAGAAAAAGTGAAGAAAGAAAGAGTAAAGAAAGAAAAGGACGTTTCCCGTCCTCAATTTACATACATCATCTTTCATGGGTTCCTTTGGGGGATTGAACTCCTCGTGGTAGGAGCGGCCACTCTGGGGGTGAATCAGTCTGCAAGACAGCAAATGAACGTCAATCAGGCCGCTGGAACTCCAGGGGTCTCCAAGACCACAGGCACAGAGAAGCTGGATGCAACGACTTTAATCCAGCAGAGAAACCAGTTACAGGCATCCTTTGCTTAGGAAAGTAACTGGGCATATACCAGAGCGAGTATCTTTTCTCTTTTGACCCAACATTAAAATAAGTGTCTGTCTGGCTGGAGGCTGGCATGACAGCCTGTGGGCTGTGTGTCCCATAGGTCTCACACAGCCACCCATGTATTCACCTGTTCGTTCAACAAGTGCTGACTAACTGCCTAGTCCAGTTCAGGTCTTGAGCTGAATCCAGGGGCTACAGAGAAGTGAGTCAAGATCCCTGGTCACAAAGAGTGCTTAATGTAGAGAGGGAGACAAATGTGGAAATAAGTAACTACAGTAGATGTGGTAATCCTTTAACAGAGACTTGGACAACGTGCCATGGGGGACAGAGGACAGAGAGACTACCCTTATTTTCTAACCTACTTTGGGTAAAAAACAAGAAAGGCGCTATAGGAAAAAACACGTGCTATGGACGCAGATGTCACCAGACAACGTCGCATACCTCTGACCACAGAGACACAGACAGCCCAGCCATCAGAGGGCAATGCTCAAGGTGTCAAGAAAACTGACACATTAAGTCACAGAACAAAGAGCTCAAGAAGCAGCTTCTATCTGGCACGGGATATGTAGCTGGCAGCTGCATCTCTGCCATGTCCCCTTAAGCAATAAGCCCACGCCCCTGACTGGCAGTGGCCACACCACAGGAGCCCCGAAACCTAAGAAGGGAAGGAGGCAGGCCAAATGCTGCTCCGCGGCTGGGGCCCTCTCAAATTCCCGTGGTCTCCCAATTCTATGCCAACCAAGATCTGCTTATTTAACCGATGGCTGCTCTCTTCATGAAGTCTGTTAGACCAGAGCTTCCCAACATTTTCTACCTCTTGGCAGGCACAGAAAGTACTCAGCGTGCTTGGTCTGGTGGCAGAGGGGGTCAGTATTTCAGCACATCAGTTGGGAAAGTCTGAGTCAGACTTCTGAAGCCACACAAATTTGCAAAATGTGGCACTGTGTTTCCATGACAGCATAATTTTGGGGGGCCAAGGGGTCCATTTATAGAATAAGGTGGTCAGGGGACAAGTGACTGCAATCACACAGCCCAAGGTTGAGCCTTTCTTTGAGTTGCTGGAGGGGTTCCTCTGGTGCATTCACTGGAAATGATGCCCACTGGGAGACCCAGAGAGAGGAAGAGCAGGAGCTGGGGCTCGACTACAGCTTTCTCTTTGGGAAGGGCTGGGGGCATGAGATGGGGACCATGTTTTTTTTTTTTTTTCTGGCTGAACCTCGAAGGATGTGGGATCTTAGTTCCTCAACCGGGATCTGAACCCATGCCCCCAAGCATGAAGTCTTAACCACTGGACCACCAGGGAAGTCCCTGGACCATGTTTCATCACCTTCTGAATAGCACAGGGCATATAGCAGCCAGGCAGCAACAAACACAACTCTCTCCTCTCCATGTCTCTACATCAGCTCTCGCTCACTCTCAGATTCCCTCAGCCCTCCAGTTACATATAAATACACTGCTCCTTCTCCACCCTCAAATATCATTTTAAGAAGAATGCAAGACTCATTTTTTAGAAGGGAAAAGAAATCAATCTCCAAGTTCTTAAAATGGGACTGGTCTCAAGGACCAAAGTACCAAAACAGCTCTTAGACCCACTGAGCCTGGCCTGGAGGTGAAGATGTCGGGGGACCAGGCTGGGATGCTACAGCCACTGCTGCCTTGGCTGAGATACTTCAGACACCTGCGTTCTCATCCACAGAATGGCAATGGCACAAGACATAAGAAACCAATGAAACCAGAGAGCCAACACTGAACAGGTTAAACAAAACCCACCAGCCATACTTATGGCAAGGAATAAAATAATCACCCATAAAATTATTAGAAGTGAGGCCTGAGCCAATTCAATCTTATCGTGTCAAATAAGATCCATATTAAACTGGCTAGTTCCTGACTCTTTTTCTGGCAACCATCAGCACAGTGGACGATGAGGCAGAAAGCAGGCTTTTGGTGCCTGTTCTGCCACTGACATACGTACAAATGGACTTGGAAAAGCACTTTCACACAGTCTGACCTGTTCTGTTTCCTCCTCTGTGAGGAGAGCACTCACTTCCAAACCGAGAGACTGAGCCTTCCCTCTTTCGCCCTCTACAATTGTGTAGTTTGTTTTCAGAATCTCTCGGTTCCCCACCAGCCAACTTCAGCCTCGTCACTCCACAGGTGGATCACACGAGGCTCCTTGGTGGGGTCCTTGTCTGTTTCTTCTTTCCCTCAACTGAGCCTGTATCCCAGGACCAAGCCAATATTATTACAATGCTGTATCGGCCACAGCACCTAGTGGCTTAAGAACATCCCATGACTCCTGACTCAGGCAGGTCTACCCTCTCTGCTCCTTGGCAGACCTTGCAGCTTCCCAACCTCTCTCATTCTACCATCCAGCCTCCCAGGCCATTTCTCCAGCTCTGGACATTCTTGCCTCTACTTCCTTCTGGGAAAACCTCAATAAAATCCTCTCTACCCAAGAAGGTCAAGTCTCACTTTATGCCTCTCTCCTAGCCAACCTTCCCTCTCTGCCCACAGGCTCTCTTACTGGACTCCTATTGCACTAAACAGCCCATGTTTCATGTAGGGTTTGTGGACACTCTGAGGTCAGAGATGGGCACTGGTATATCCTCTCTTGGTCCCTTGCTCCCAGAGCTGTGCTGTGCACAAAGCAGGCACTTAGGAAGCTGGGCCAATCAGATCAAAGGTCCCTTGTGTCATCTAGTTCTGTTAACATTTACTTTGCAATGTCTGGGACCCCAGCCCTGGTGATGTCCCTTCCTAACAACCCTACTGCTTCTTGGACTGTATCAACTTTGCCTACTCTGTGCCAGTGCAAAGAAACAAAAAATCTGCACTGAAGGAGCCTATGCAATAGCTGGAAATATGAAACCTGGACATTTGAAAAGGAAATTAATACAAGGTGCATTCCCCTGTATCCAACACCACCTTCCAGAACACATCTAACACTTATTCTGCTGCCTGAGGCTCTCCTTAAAGACACGAACTGCAGACACACGGGGGAAAATGCTCAACCTCATTAGGAAATCAAAGTAGTACATTTATAATAAAAAAAATCATGTCGCCCTTAATTACTAACTTACATGTACTACAATGGTCAGAGCATCAGTTTGCCAGTAGACAACTAGTAGAAACACAAATATACAACAACTAGGGAATAATGAAGTAAATGATGGTTCATCTACTGTGAAACAACATGCAGCAATGAAGAATAATGGTCACAGGAGGCTGGTTCAAGATGGAAAGCTGACCACCTTCCTGAGATTCCATTAAAATGACTAAAGGGGGACTTCCCTGGCGGTCCAGTGGTTAAGACTTTGCCTTCCAAAGAGGGGGCTTGGTTTCCATCCCTGGCAGGGGAGCTAAGATTCCACATGCCTTGTGGCCAAAAACCAAAATATAAAACAGAAACAATATTGTAACAAATTCAATAAAAGACTTTAAAAATGGTCCACATTAAAAAAAAAAAAAAAAAAAAAACCCAGGTTTAAAAATAAAGTGTACTATTGGTACAGTAATAGACAAATGAATTTTTAAAAAAATAAATAAAATGACTAAGGGATAAAAATAAGATATGGTCTATAATAAAGATAAGAATGGGAGGGTCTATTAGTAGTTGGAAGCTTCCCGCGTATCTCTGGAAGGCAGCACAAAGCAGATGTAGAGTGTCGGTGAAAGGGTTAAGTAAACTGTAGCCTGGAGCAACGGCACTCTTTAAGAGCCACTCGCACTCTTTAAGAGCCACTCGTCAGAAGCTGAAGCGTTTCTGTGTTCAATGTTAACCCCTATAGAGAAGTCAGCACTTTAAAACAAAACACACAAATAAATTAGTGTTTTTTGCTAAGCTGGCTGTACAGTGAACAAAATTTCTTCAATTTTCTAAACTCTGTGAAGATGGTCCTACTATTTTTATAAGAAATAAAAAGCCTACAGCAAGGTATGGCAACTCCAACTGAAATCAAACTTAAAAAGCACTGAAATGGAGATACACATGTAAGGAATTTAGTATTTCTTAAGCACCCATGTCAGCAAGGTTCTGAACTATGCACAACAAGCTATCTATCATGCACAACCGTTCCTTGAAGCAGGTACTATTACCCCCATGCAACATAAGGATACAGCCTTAGAGAGGTTAAGAAACTTGCCTAGGGTCAGAGTTAAAAGGTGACAGGACTGAGCTGCTGCTGGACTTTGGATCCCTTGCTCTTCTTTCCACATCCCCATCCCATGTCACCAAATAAGATCAATCCCCCTGGAAACGGCACTAAGCTTCATGGCTGGGATTAGGCCAGAGCAGTTCCTGTGGTCTGCCAAAGCTCTGATGAAGCATGAAAAGAAGGGACCTTCAGGAGACAAATACCTTCCTGTGATTCTCCGGATGAGCAGAGAGTCTGGGATGCTGAATTCAATCACAGAATCAAGCTTCTCTTTCCTCTTCTCCATGAGGTCATCAAGCTGTAAAAAGAGCATGTGGCCCACCTAAGCTACCAGAGCTTGATAAGACCCATTTCCCTCAAAGGAATAAAGAGATAAAGGACCAGGATTTGCTTTCCTGGCTTGGTGTTACAAAACCAAGTCACTCACCATTTCTGCCTGCCTCACGGTCCGAGGGAAGCCATCCAGAAGAAAACCATTTTTGCATGGAGGGGTCTCCAAATTCTTTTCAATGAGCTCCAAGACCATTTCATCACTCACCTGGAAGTCAAGAACAAAACAGTTGTTGGGGTTATATCCATTAACTAGGTGGCAATAGCCCAACTCCAGGGTTATTTAAGTCTGTGTCTGTATAGCCTGATTACTAAACAGGTTCTTGACCCCAAAGAAGCAAAAATCAGAGCAACTATGGAGTGGCTCCCTTTGGAAGATTCAGTTTCATGATTATTTCTGTGCTTGCCACACACACATTCTCTTCCCTTGAGACTCTCCTGTGTCCCAGTAATCAGGGAGAGGAAAGAGGATTCCAGGATTCCATCTAGAGACCTCCAAGTCTTAGGTCCCGAAGGCCTCTCTGGCTATTAGTCAGAGTCCTAACCATCAAATAACAGCTTCTCGGCAATTAGCTGTCCTCCAGACACAAGAAAGTGAGGGTACACGGCTGAGAGACCACCTGAGGGAGGCTCCAGGAGAGAATGAGCGTTGACCAAAATGTCAAAAGGCACCAACTTAACCTGTTTCACAATTTTGATTAGGCTAACAGTAAAGGGACCCAGGCCACCTTGGACAGGAAGCAACAGAGAAGTTTACTGACCTGACAAGACTGGGTCAGAACCAAGGAGCCAGCCCAACGGCCTCTGAGCCTCTCTGAAAACTCTAGTGAGGACCCTCTTTGGCTTTCAAAAACTGGTTATCCTGGGTTATCACTGGAAGAAAAGCTCCCTGCCAGTGTTAAAGTGAAGGCTGCCCATTTTGGTAGCTAACGCTCTTATCTCCTGGGACCAGCTGTGAACTTGGGGACAAAGTATAAGCTCTACGACTAAGTGAAGGCTGGAGATAAGTAATCTCATTGCCACATCCCATTTTGTTCTCACTACAGGATCTTCTATCAAGGTCCAAAGTCCAAAATACCCAGCTCTCAGGAGTGACTGACGGCCTCACTCACATGAAGGGCAGGCCAGAAGTAAAGGGGCAGTGGGCGCGTCAGCAGAGCTAGCCCAGATCCACAATCTCAAAGCCTGACAGGAGGTTAACTCAGCCCAGCACCTGCCCTAACCAACATACTAAGATATGAAGACCAGAGGCCCAAGCACAAAACGATTCTTCCCAAAACCAAGTCCCAGAAAAACTCAGTTACAATTAAGCTCTGGCACCTGGGTGGTGCTGGTGGTAAAGAATCCGCCTGCCAATGCAGGAGACATAAGAGATGGGGGTTCGATCCCGGGGATGCGAAGATTCCCTGGAGGAGGGGATGGCAATTGACTCCAGTATTCTTGCCTGGAGAACTCCATGGACAGAGGAGTCTGGCAGGCTACAGTCCATATGGTTGCACAGAGTCAGATACTGCTGAAGCAACTTAGCACACACACTAACCAAAACGATCTAGTGGATAACAAATTGTACTTCTCCTATCAGATCAACTGGACTAAAAACAAGAGAAAATGCTATTATATTCTCCAAATAAGAAGGATACTTTTGTTAACTGCCAAGCAACCCCTCTGTTAAGAGACACAGAAGAGAGTCACAAAAGTAAGTAAAAGCACCCTGTGCCTTCTTGAGTCCTCTCTTGAAGGACCCTTGAGTTCTGGTCTAAGGATGTCAATTTTGTTTCTGGCTCTAAAAACTAGGGTTGTATTACAAAATACGCCAGCACAAAGGAACTTCAAGAATACTGTGAATAAAATCAGTGCCATAAATTCAGAATGAACCAAGCAGACTTGCTAATGTAAAAGTTCATATAATCTTCCAGTTTGTTAAAACACCCCACAGCACAGGGCTGTCTGACAGAACTTTCTACAATGATTAAAATGTTCTATCTCGGGGCTTCCCTGGTGGCTCAGTGATCTGCCTGAACGAATCTGCCTGACAATGTAGAAGACAGGTTCGATCCCTGATCTGGGAGGATCCCACATGCTGCAGGTCAACTAAGCCCATGTGCCACAACTACTGAGCCTGTGTTCTAGAGCCCAGGAGCCACAACTACTGAGCCCACATGCCACAAGTACTGTGGAGCTCATGCTCAACCACAAGAGAAGCCACCGCAACAAGGAGCCTGCACACCGCAACGAGAGTAGCTCCCACTCGCCCCAACTAGAGGAAAGCCTGTGCAGCAATGACGATGCAGCACACCCGAAAATACAGAAATACAATTATAAATATTAAAAAGTTCTATATCTGTGTTGGATAGCAAAACCCTGAAATGTGGCAAGTGAAGCTGAGAAAGTTAATTTTAAATTAAAATGAATTTCAATAGCTGCACGTGGCTGGTGGTCACCCTGGCGGGGCAGACCTGGACTGAGGAAGATCAACATTCATTGGTCCCACCGAACCTACCAGCTTCCCGGCATCCATAGTCGCCTTCAGCTTCTTTCCCAGCTCTGAGCCGGAAGCCACCATGGCCCTCAGCATGTCTCCAGTAGCCAAATGGCAGACACAGAAGTTTTTAGCCAATTTGGGTGCCTGTGGAGGGCAGGACAAAACACGGGATACGGTTAACAGTGCAGGCCTTGGAGTTTGACTGCTGGGGTGTGAAGCTGACTCTGCCACTTTCTGGGTGTGTGCAGAAATGCCAATTTCCTTACCTGTAACAGGGATAAAACTACCTTATGTTATATTCTAACCCATGATTATAGGGTTGCAGGAAGAATTACATGAGATAATACATGGAAGCACTTGCAACAGTGCACCTAGCACAGGAAACTGTCATAAATATCAGCTATTATCGCTGCTTTCACTAGACACACTAGTGACACTTAAGCCTCAGCTTCCCCATTATGAATGGGAATAGAAACAGACAGTTGCTCTGAAGTTTAAATGAGTTCACATATATAAAGCACTTGGCACAATGCCTGGCATGTAACATGCTGAATGAATATTTGCCAAAGGAATGGATGTGTGGATGTCAAGTACTGTGGTCACTAGTGTGGGAGGCGGCTGGGGCCAGATGCAGAAGTCTCCCCCGGGCAGACTTGGCCTTCCCCTTCCCTGTCACCAGGTAGCTGCATTACCTGCGCCAAATCACTTAACCTCTCAAGAGGCACAGTTTTCTAATCTGTTTAAAATGTAAGTACAAAAAAAATAATAATAAAAAATAAAATAAAATGAAAGTACAAAGGCTCCATCTCAAAAGGTAGCAGTGAGCATCAGATGAGCTATGTATGAAGACCACCTGACAAGCAGTGGGGCTTCCCAAGTGGTGCTGTGGTAAAGGAGTGCAGGAGACGTAAGAGATGTGAGTTTGATCCCTGGGTCGGGAAGATCCCCTGAAGAGGAAACAGCAACCCACTCCAGTATTTTTGCCTGGAGAATCCCATGGGCAGAGGACCCTGGCAGACTACATTCCATAGGATTGTGGAGTCAGACACGACTGAAGCAACTTAGAACAGCACAGCACCTGGCAAAGTAAGCTCTTGGTAGTTCTAGTAGGCAGGACAGCCTTTTGGTTAACAGCATGGGCTGCAGAGTCAAACTGCCTGGGTTTCAGACACCAGGTCCACCAAGCCTGGATATGTGACTTGAGAAAAACTGTATCACTTCTGTAAATTTTAAATTCCTCTAGGTAAAATGGAGATGGTACTATCATCTCCTGTATCACTGGATTGATGAGAGATTATGAAGGATCACTGTAAGCGTTGAGGAAGCATCAACTGTTACTGTGACCCTTGCCTTAATTCCATGTTCACTCATACGCCTCTTCCTAGAACCTCGCTGGGAGCCAGCGAAACAGATGAATAGGAGACACAGACTCTGTCCTGTATGAGCTCACAGTTCAGTAGACTACACAACTGAATGAATACCAAAGAGGAAGAGACCCTGGACAGTTCTACGTTGGTTTCGCAGAGGCAAAAAAGAATGTAGAATTCAAAAGGAATAGAATCAGTTCAAAAGCCTAACACTTACCTTTCTGGTTCAACTGTTATAGAAAATAAGTAGGGTGGGGACCTTGTTCAAACTAGTTGGTTGGGAGTTTTCTCAGATGCACATGATAAAAGCCAAATAGGGTTCAGTGCAACAAGTGCTGATTTGTGAGTCACGGACTGATTCAGCTCAAGCAAAGAACTGATTTCCGAGCAAAACAGAATCCAGGTGAGGTGTTAAAAACAGCACTTTAGAAAAGCAATGAAAGTCAGGCCCCTCTGGCAATGGAAAGTCTCTGGTCCTTTGGGTTGGCACAGTGGCCACAAAACCAGAAGGCTGTGCTTTTCTGGCGATCTTTCTTCTTGGTTGTTGAAATTAACTTGGGTGGAAAATTTGGAGGTCACGCCTCTTCCAAGGGAGAGACTAACCAAAACACCAGCGAAGCGCTGTCAGCATAGAACCTAACCATCCTATTTTTATCACCCCAAACCACAGGACACTTTTGTGCTGTTCCAGGCGACTGGACTCTGCAGCTCTGTGGAACAACACTCTCAGAGGGAAAGGGTGGCACGGAGGAAGACTAACTCCTTCATTTTTTGCTGGCTGCACAGGAATCATTGTGGTGGGCTGCAAAGAGCATGAACCGAGGAGTCAGACAGATCTGCATATGAACCTGGCGGCCCCCAAAAGCTGGATGACCTTTGGCTAGTTACTTAACGTCTCAGAATCTGTTTCCTCACCAGTTAAATGGGGGATGATGTCTACTTCACAGGGCTGTTGTGAGGATAAAATGAAATAAAGTACCCAAAACATCAGACACACTCTGTGCGTGTGTGTGCACTCACTCAGTTGTGTCTGACTCTATGCGACCCCCAGGCGGATTCTTTACCAGTGCGCCACCTGGGAAGCCCCAGACACTGTAGGCATTCAGTAATTAGAAGGCCTCCTTCATGGTCTTCATTTCTTACACTATTCTTTAATTGCAAACTATAGAAGAACCCTAATGAAATGGTTGTATTATATTCCCCTGACTTCACGCTTATACTTTAAAGCAACGCTTTTTCTACTCCAAACCACCTAAGGGTGCTGCTAAAATACAGATTCTAATTTAGTAGGGTGGGGCCTGAGCATCCGATTTTAAACACGCCACAGGACTGGCTATGCTGCTGACCCCTGGGCCATATTCTGCTGTGGCTGAGGCCCTGAGCCACATGTCTCACTAGCCAAGGGCCACTTTTGAGCCCAAGAAATAGGCACCCCACCTGTGTGAGAAACCTGTGGTTGGGGAAGGTGTAGGTCAGAAGGCTCAAACTGTTAGGATGGGAGGCTGCACGGTGGGGCTGCTGCTGCTGCTAAGTCGCTTCAGTCGTGTCCGACTCTGTGAGACCCCATAGACGGCAGCCCACCAGGCTCCCCCGTCCCCACTCTCCAACTTCAGTGTGTTACCACAATCATCTAGGGCACATGCTAAAAATACAAAGTCTGGCCCCTCTTTAAAGTGTATGATTGAGCGACTTTCAGACCTGTTATGGGGACTTGATAAGATTATATATCCACAAAATAATTCAGCACAGTGCCCGACAACTAGGGAAATAAAGGGAAACTGATAGTCAAGATAGTCAAGATTTGATTTAATCAAGATCACTTGTCTTCTAGGGGGCTTCCCAGGTGGCTCAGTGGTAAAGAATCCACCTGCTAATGCAGGAGACGTAAGAGACACGGGTTTGATCCCTGCGTTGGGAAGATCCCATGGAGGAGGAAATGGCAACTCCTCCAGTACTCCTGCCTGGAAAATTCCATGGACAGAGGAGTCTGGTGGGCTACACTCCACAGTGTTGCAAAGAGTCGGCCTGAGTGACTGAGCACACACACTTGTTTTCTCGCCTCACAATCGGCATCCGTGCAGTCTTTCCCACTTTTACCTCCAGTGCCTCTGCACGTACAGTTGCAATCATCTAAAATACTGTTGGACGCGCTACCACCCCGCAAACCACACACACATTCAGAAGCCTCAACGTTCCCCTTCCTCAACTTCTGAGCATCTCTCCCCCACCAAAAACCTCCCCAACTGTCCTTTCTTCCTCTGAGAAGGAATCATCAGCTAACTCGGTGTTTGCAAGATGCCAAGCAATTTTCCCATGCACTGTTTTACAGTATGTATAATACGTAACTGGAGAAGGAAATGGCACCCCACTCCAGTATTCTTGCCTGGGAAATCCCATGGACAGAGGAGCCTGGCGGGCTACCGTCCATGGGGTTGCAAAGACTTAGACATGACTTAGCAACTAAACCACATTAATACACAACAAATACAGGAGGTAGTAACTAGTTTTATCTGTGTTTTACAAATGAAACTCAGAGGCTAAGTTGACCCAAATTGCAAAGTTAGTAACAGCAGATCTGGTAACTGGTCTCAAGACTGTCAAGCCCTAGCTCTTATCCATGACACTAAATAGGCTTCTTTACCCTGCAGCTCTAGCAAGGAACTTACCTAACAAAACATGCCACCACCACCCCCAAAGCCTTAGTGGCTGTCCTTGGGGAAGGTGTGTATGTGTGTGTGTGTGGAAGGGAGTGCAAGAAGCCTTCACAGCGCTGGCAATGTTCTGTTTCTTGATATGGGTACAAGCTACACAAGTGTGTTCACATGTGAAAATTCATCAAGCCGCCCTCTTAAGATGTCTGCACCTTTCTCTGTGTGTGTTATACTTAAAGTCATTTAAGAGCACAGAAACCTGGTTTGAATTTCAGCTGTACCTTTTAACTGACCATGTAACCTCAGGTTAGTGATTCTTTGAGACTATTTCTTCATCTATAAATTGGGTGTATCAGTGGGTAGGTAGGAGAAAGAATGGAACATTCTTCACTGGGAGGTTAGGAGGAAGAATAGAAGATTCTCAACAAATCATAAGTGAAAGTGGCTCAGTCATGTCCGACTCTTTGCGACCCCATGGACTATACAGTCCATGGAATTGTCCAGGCCAGAATACTGGAGTGGGTAGCCTTTCCCTTCTCCAGGGTATCTTCCCAACCCAGGGATTGAACCCAGGTCTCTCACATTACAAGCAGATTCTTTACCAGCTGAGCCACAAGGGAAGCCCAAGAATACTGGAGTGGGTCACCTATCCCTTCTCCAGCAGATCTTCCCGAAACCAGGAATTGAACTGGGGTCTCCTGCATTACAGGCGGATTCTTTACCAACTGAGCTATCAGGGAAGCCCTCAACAAATCACAGTCCTTGTTCTAACCCTGAACTATCTGAGCAGTTGTCAGTCACTCATCAGTACTTCCCCTGTGGTACTCTGCACTAGTAAGTACTGCCTGCATGTATGTTGGTTTCTGCTCCTACATTTAAGACTGCAAGCAACAGGATGCTAATGCTGTTCAAGAAATCAGTCACACGTTCAAATCCTATCTTCGCTACTTTACCTATGTCCTAGGGCAAGATACAGACTGGGCCTCAGTTTATCAGTAAAAAGGCAAAGATAACAACAGGACCTTCCTCCAAGGGCTGAAAGATTAAATCAGATGACATTAAATCTGGATTAAAAGGATTAAATCTCTGGCTGGGGGGTGGGTGGTGGAGATGGGGGGGAATACGGGGAGTCTGTCACAGAACCCAGGAAAGGGTGACTATTTTGCAATACTACACCCTCTTGAGGGCTACCCTGCAGCTCTAGCAAGGAACTTACCTAAGAAAACATGCACAGGGTAGGAGACAAATCTAACCCAGGGCAGCAGAAAGAGCAGGAGCTCCAGAGTCATTCAGATGCAAGAGCAGCCAGTTACTTGCCCTGTAACCTAGAGAACAAGCTATTTGGGCTTTAGTTTCTCTATCTGTAAAAGGGGGAATAGGAACGTGGGTCTCACTGAGTTTGCTTCTGCACTGGGTTAGTGCACAGACATTAACTGACCAAGCCTGATCTGCAAGACGGCAGCTGACAGCCTACACGTGCTGGCCGTGAAGAGCCGGTGTCAGCTGGACACATGGAAGAAACTATGAGAGGGGTTAGCAGAGGAAAACAGGAAACACACTGTGGTTTTGGCCGCACCCTAAGAACATCCAACCCCAAAAGGGAGACAGGGAAATAAGGTTATTTAAACAAAACAACAAACCCACGAGGTCCAGATATTTTAGACATTATTATGGAGAAAGCAATGGCAACCCACTCCAGTACTCTTGCCTGGAAAATCCCATGGACGGAGGAGCCTGGGAGGCTGCAGTCCATGGGATCATGAAGAGTCAGACACGACTGAGCGACTTCACTTTCACTTTTCACTTTCATGCATTGGAGAAGGAAATGGCAACCCACTCCAGTGTTCTTGCCTGGAGGATCCCAGGGACTGCGGAGCCTGGTGGGCTGCCGTCTGTGGGGTCACACAGAGTCGGACACGACTGAAGTGACTTAGCAGCAGCAGCAGCAGCATGCTGATGCAAAAGCAGGCAGCTTAAAAATGTTTACCTATTTCAGTTAAAACTCACTTTTAAAAGGAAACAATTATTTCAGCCATGCCAACATTAAATACCTAAGATACTGAGTTTATACAGGTGTAAAAGGAAGCACCAGTGGGAAGAAAAAAATTACTGAGTAGGTACTAGGCACTAACCCAAGGTACAGGACAACCTGTAAATTGAAAGACTTGAGGGACTTCCCCAGTGGTCCAGCAGCTGACTCCAAGCTCCCTATGCAGGGGGCGCGGTGTTCAACCCTCAGTCAGGGAATGAGATCCCACATGCTGCAACTAAAGATCGAAGATGCTGCGCGTGGCCACTAAGATCCAGTGCAGTCAAATAAATACATAAACACTTAAAAAAAAAACTAATAAAAAAATGAGACTTGAAATGCAAATGAATAGAAACATAAACATTTACTCCCACTATTTATTTTTTATGGAATATTATGTTTATTTACAAAAAAGAATGTCTTTTAGATACACACTGAAATATTTACAAATGAAACAGTATCTGGGAGCTTCTTTAAAATCATTTGTGAAGGGAGACCAGATGGGGAAGGAATGGCCACCAGCTGATGGTAGCTGGGCCTGGACGTGTACCTGGGGGCTCATTACACCATCCTGTCATCTTTTGTGTATTCAAACTCTTCATAATTCAAAGCTGGGGTGTGTCTGCAGGCTACAAGCTGCTGCAGGCTGCCACTCTGCAACCTCTGATTTATGAACAGTTTTAATTCCTTAAAACTACAACTGCCAGTATCCCTATGGTTCCCAATACCTTAAGAAAGGTGTACAGAGGTTAAGCAACTTGTGTAAATTTTACCCTTTCAAGTCCCAGCTAAAGTCACATCTCCCTGACTTCCATAAGGCCTTCTCTGACCAACTCTCATCATATATACACCCTTGTAAGTCAGCTCACAAGTAGAATTTCCCTCAAAACTTCCTGAGTACATCACCCTTTACACTGAGCTACAACTGAGTTGGGGGTTGAGGGAATGTATTATCAATTAAGATGAGTGAGTCAACAATTAGTGAACACCTACTATGCGCCTGGTTGTCATCTAGGTGTGCTTTACACACACATAATTTTCCAGTATCCTTGTTAACTTTTGGTCTAGAGGGACAAGGACCTTCTCTGTCTTGTTTACTGTTCTATCTCCAATGTCTGGTGCTCAAGAAATGCTGACCGCATAAGCATTATCCCCATTTTTCAGCTGACAGCAGTGAGGCCTAGAAGTTACAAGTCTGTTAAACTGTCAAGCCCTTGCCTCAGCACTGAGATTGGCTGCCCATTTCACAACCACTGAAATTATTAACCTCAATATGAACCAAGGGAAAAAAAAATCAATGCATTTGAGTTACCTTGTTTATCTTGGTCACTCACAGCAGAAGTCCATAGAGTTTGGGATTAAATATACCTAGCCACAGGTTACCTAATAACTGAGGGTGGCAGAAACAGGAAAGAGGAACCTTCCGTATGAAAGGACAAGGGGATTAGGCTAACTGTGAGCCTCAAGGGCAAATCGGCTCTGCCTACAGAGAGAAAAGGGAAAGTGGTCTTTCTTGACTGAGTGCATGCGTGCTCAGTTATGTTCAACTCTTTGCAATTCCATGGACTGCAGCCCACCAGGTCCTCTGTCCATGGGGATGTTCAGGCAAGAATACTGCAGTGGGTTGCCATTCCCTTCTCCGCAGGATCATTCCCACCCAAGGATCACTGGCAGGCAGATTCTCTACCATTGAGCCATTTTGGAAGCTTTTCTTGACCTAGTAGCCAGAGCCAAAAAGCAAAGTCACAGGAATGAACTGAATCCTCCCAGACTCCCCTTCTCGGCATCATCCATATCTAGTAAACTCATCAAGTGCCAAGTAATGTGCTGGGTGTCACAAGAGTTCCAAGAAAGAGTAAGACAAATTGTCTGCCCAGACTTTGTAATCTTTGCAAGGACTAGGACTAGAAGAGGGGGCACAGAGCAGCATCCAGAACCTCATTTCCTTAGGAGCTCAGATTTTCAGGAATTCTCTCTTTAGACCCTAACAACCAGCAAAATCCTGAGGTCTGGGAGGGGCGGGGGCAATTCCAGGAGGATAATAACCCAATCTATGGGCTTCCAGGAGAAGGCAGTGGCACCCCACTCCAGTACTCTTGCTTGGAAAATCCCATGGACGGAGGAGCCTGGGAGGCTGCAGTCCATGGGGTCGCAAAGGGTCAGACACGACTGAGCGACTTCACTTTCACTTTTCACTTTCATGCATTGGAGAAGGAAATGGCAACCCACTCCAGTGTTCTTGCCTGGAGGATCCCAGGGACCGCGGAGCCTGGTGGGCTGCCGTCTGTGGGGTCACACAGAGTCGGACACGACTGAAGTGACTTAGCAGCAGCAGCATGGGCTTCCAAATTCTGAGATCATAAATCTCATCCCTGATCTATGGGCCCATTATGTCCCAGGTGCCAAGAGAGGCCTCACAGTCAGCAGAAGGTGACCTCACTCCAATCACGCAGAACCTTGAGGTTCCAGGCTCCTTGAGGTCAATTTTACTAACTTGGGAAAGTCATCTGACCTCTCCAGGCCTGTTTTCTTACCTGTACATTGAGGTACCCTCTCCTATCCACCTAACTTGGCTCAGACAGGTCATATCACTTCTCTGAGCAGTTCTCCTTAGCAGCAGCATACTACAGCTGGCGCTTTCCCCCACGTCCGGGAGATGCTCCTCCGCCTTCAGAGTCAATACCAGAAACGTGCCCCTACCGCGAGTGCCTGGAACGTAACCCTAGAACGTAATCCACTGTCAAATCGCACTGAATCTAGGGTCCCTGTCTCCAACTCGGGTTCCGATCTACATGCCTCAGTCCAGGGCTCACACTTACCCTTCAAATCTTCTCAGCTTCTAAACCCTAAAGGAATCTACTCAGTCCTTTGATCCCCTAACACAGCACCCCAGGCCTGGGGCACTCAAGAACTCTAACTCAGACTCCCTCGACCTCCAACTTGGACCCTCCCCAAAACACCTGCCAGAACCCCAAACGCCAGCCAGGGAACCCCCCGTCCAGGCCTCAGCCCGCGAGGCCTGAGTCTGGGGCGAACCGGACCTTCGGCCGCCCTGACCTTGAAGTTTCACGGGCTCCACCGACAAGCCCGGCTCAGCAGCTCACCTGGGTACCCTTGCCGGCTCCGGGCGGCCCTAAGAGCACGGCCCGGACGCCTTTAGGAGACTCCGGGACCGGTTCGGCCGCAGGCACGTTGGGAGCCATGGCCGCCAAAACCTCGCACTGCTCAACCCGCCCGCACACCTCTCAGATCCAGCGCTTCCAGGCCAGCGCGCCACGCACGCCACGCACGCCTCGCTCGCCGCTCACACTGGTCCGTTGCCATGTCTGTCAGTCCGCTCCGCCCGCCCCTGAGCGCGACGGAAACTTCAGCTTACCAACCACGCAGCCAGAGTGGGGAAAGCTGCTTTTGATTGGACAGAATCGGTGAGTGAGTAGGAAGGGGCGGGCCACTATGCACGAAGGGGCGGGGCTCGCGCCGGGTGTGCGGAGTGGGCGGGAAAACGTGAAGCAAGCCTAGAGGCCTGCCTCCGGGTTCTAGGTAGGCTTTTGACAGTTAATGGCACGGGCAACCCGAGTGAAGTCCTATAAAATTGCCCGTGGGAGTACAAATGAGTGCAATCAGTTTTAGAAGACAAATTGGCTAATATGTATCAAATATCCTTTGGTCTAGCAATTCTACTTCCAGGAAATCCAAGGACATAATCTAGGATATATGTAAAGACTTGTTTGGAGAAGGCAATGGCAACCCACTCCAGTACTCTTGCCTGGAAAATCCCATGGACGGAGGAGCCTGGTGGGCTGCAGTCCATGGGGTCGCTAGGAGTCGGACACGACTGAGCGACTTCACTTTCCCTTTTCACTTTAGTGCATTGGAGAAGGAAATGGCAACCCACTCCACTATTCTTGCCTGGAGAATCCCAGGGACAGAGGAGCCTAGTGGGCTGCCGTCTATGGGGTCGCACAGAGTCGGACACAACTGAAGCGACTTAGCAGCAGCAAAGACTTGTTTAACAAAAATATTAGTTGTAGCACTTAAAACGGTCCCCAAACCTAAAACACATAACAACAACAACAAAGGCAATATCCTAAATGTTTCAACAATAAGCTGAGTTAAATAAGTAGCAACAGGTTTGTATACTGAAAGCCGCTCTCCCCGTTGTATATTTAATCACATGGGAAAATGGATACAAAATTGCAGTTACAACAAAATCACAGTTTTGTTTGATAGTTACAAGTGATGATCTCTACCGAGTGTGATTACCAGAGCTTCTTCCCTTTTCTGTGCATTTTTATATTTTCAAAAAATTCTGTAATGAATTCTGTAATAAGCAGGAAAAGGGAGTTTTTCCTCAAAAGAAATGTCCTTTTCTTGGACAGTTTAAATCCTAAGGTCCTCTCAAGATCAGCCCCAAGGGCCCCTTTGGACCTTTAGACCAGAGTGTGATTATGAAACAGTTTTTTTTCTCCACAGATTATGGCAACTCACTTCCTTTTTTTTTTCTTTTTTTCCCCCTAGCTGTGCCAAGTGGCATGCAGGATCTTAGTTCCTCAACTTGTAATAGAACCCATGGCCCCTGCAGTGAAAGGACAGAGTTTTAACCACTGGACTGCCAGGAAAGTCCCACAGCGCATTTTCTACATCCTGGAAATGAATTTGCTAACTTTTCCGCTTGGTTTCTTCTATTTTACCTCACAAAAGAAGTTGACATTCATTCCTCATGCCCATACTCGTCTTCTACAAGGTTCCTGACCTTAGAGAATGCAGTGACGGTTATGCCATTTTATTTAAAAAAATGATTTATTTGGCCACACAGGTATTAGTTGAGGCGTTTCAGCATGTGGGATCTTTTGTTTCAGCGCGCAAACTCTTGGTTGCAGCATGTGGGATCTAGTTGCTTGACCAGGGATTGAACCTGGGCCCCCTGGGCCCCCTGCTTTGGGAGCACAGTGTTTTAGCCACTGGACCACCAGGAAAGTCCCATTATGCCCATTTTTTCAGGAAGATATGCAGTGACCAGCCCAAAGCCATACAGTAGAGGAGTCACAGTTGACACTGAGAACGGCAAGCTGGTGCCCCAGGGAGCACAAGATTCATGGAGGTGAGAGTGGAAACCTCTGTGTGCCTGAAATTCACTTCAAGAAGGTCAGAATTGATTGAGGTCTGATGTGTTCAGGACACTAGAACAAGAAGGAATTCTTATTCCTTTCCCTTCTACCATCAATCCCTACAATGATTCTAGCCAGAGATGGAGCTCCCAAAAGGGAAAACAGCTAAGATTACACAGAAACACACAAAATATCAGAGGTATTCATTCAAGTTTTTAAAATGTCCTAGTCTTTAGGCATACTAAGGATCATAAAGGGAATATTGACAGCTCAGGGGAAGGAGAGAGTACCTCATTCTTTTTTCACTCAACTATTAAATTTTAATAATAACTGCTGTCATCTACCTATTATTGAGTACTGTGTGCCAAATTGCATGCCGGCACTATGCTCAAAGGAGAAGGCAATGGCACCCCACTCCAGTACTCTTGCCTGGAAAATCCCATGGACAGAGGAGCCTGGTAGGCTGCAGTCCATGGGGTCGCTAAGAGTCGGCATGACTGAGTGACTTCACTTTCACTTTTCACTTTCATGCATTGGAGAAGGAAATGGCGACCCACTCCAGTATTCTTGCCTAGAGAATCCCAGGGATGGGGGAGCCTGGTGGGCTGCCGTCTATGGGATCGCACAGGGTCAGACACAACTGAAGCGACTTAGCAGCAGCAGCAGCAACTGTGCTCAAAACTTTATATCCATTGTCTCATTTAATTCTCACAACAGACTATATATGGGGTCACTGCTTTATTATCTGCATTATTTAAATAGAGGAAACAAAGGCACAGAGAGGTTAGATCTGACTGGCTAGTACCCAGCACTGCCAGGTGAAAAGACAGTTTCTGTAGATGTGAGACACACAGCGCAGCTGGGTTCCAGTCAGAGGAATCATGGAGGTTTCTGTGAGAGGTCTGAAGATTACTGAGGACTTGGCTTTGGGGTGGGGGTACTTTTCAGGCTGAGAGAACATTTGGAGCAAACCACCAGAAGTGAGAGAGAGTCAGGGGTGCCGTGGGGTTCATTCAATGGGTTTGGGGGAATCAGGAATTTTCTTAGGTAGGATAGTCATGATCAGATTCACATTTTATAAAGATCTGGAAGACTGGAGATGAAAGAGATGAATGCAAGAAAAGCTAAGAAATCTTTCTGTTAGTGTTCTGTGGTAGACAAAATAATACCCCCCAAAGATATCCAGGTCCTAATCCTGGGAATTTGTGATCATGTTACCATACTTGGCGAAGCAGACTTTGTAGATGTGATTAAGTTAAGGATTTTGAGATGGAAAGATTATCCTGGATTATCTGGATGGGCCCAATATAGTCACAAAGGTCCTTCTAAGGGTAAAAGGGAGGAAGAGAGCCAGAGAAGATGTGATGACATTAGCAGAGGTCAGAGTAGTGTGATTGTTGGCTGCAGACCACAAGTCAGGGAATGATGGCAGCTTCTGAAGCTAGAAAGGCAGGGAGACAGATTCTCCCCTAGAGCCTCCAGAAGGAACACAGTTTCTGGTCACACCTTGATGTTAGCCCCAGAAGACCCATTTCAGACTTCTGACCTCCAGCATCGGAAGATAATACATTTGTGTTCTTCTTTTTTTTTTTCATTTGTGTTCTTCTGAGCCACCAAATTTGTTAACAGCAGCAATAGGAAACTAAAACATGTTCTTTGGGTGCAAGCAACAGAAACAGGCTTTGACTACACTAAGCAAAAAAAAAAAAAAAAAAGGAATTAATTCAGAGGATACAGTTGTACAACTTTGAGCCTTAGGGATGAGAGGAGCCGGAGGTGCTTTGGGTAATCTACGTGTCAGGAACAAGGGGACAGTGCAGAGGGGAATGTTTATTTCCTCCTCCAGCTTTTTCCGTGTGGAGAGACCTCTTTCAGATAACACTCTTGTCTATTGCCTCCCTACTTCATCCATCTATCTTCCCCAGAGGGGGAGGAGGAGGAGTGAATTATCTGATTGGTGAGTTTAGGGAGAATGAATGGAGCTCAACTCAGCTTTTCCTCCTTCTTTCGGACCTACCTGCCCACAGGAACCTTGGTTTTTTATGCCCTTCCTCAAAGTTCTAAATTTCTCAGGGTCTGATCCTTATAGAAAGGGCTATGATATTCCAGCACTGCCTGAGACTGGGTAGAGGAGATTATTTTGGGGGTTCAGTATTAGTAAACCCACATGTCAATCGGACCTAAAGGTAGGTTCCCAGCAACTTTGTCAGTAGCAAAGCTGATATTCTGATCTCCCTCTGCTGAAGCTCTCCCAGCTTCTGTAGCTATCTCTCTTTTGTTTCTAAACTTGGATGAGAACCAAGTTCTACCCCTCAAGTACTATCCCCAAACTCAACAGTTTCTCATGGATGCTATGATTGGAATGACTCAGTTCAACTGTCTTCTATACCTGTGTCATTCCACTCAATATTTAAAGTCCTGGCTTGGTTTGGATCTCATGTTCACCCCTTGCCAAAGGTGGAGAGTACCTTGACTGACAGTTCCCTCAAGACTGAAAGGAGGGAGAAGTAGTTTTTCAAAAACAAATGATGACAGTTTCCAAAACAAGAGGGAAGAGCTGTTGGGCATGCAGAAGTGACAGATGTCAAGTCAGAAGTAGCTATGGTAAAGGCCCAGGAGAGAGAGAACACGGGACTGAAGTGTGCAGGTAGAATTAATGGGACTTGGCACCAGACCAGATGGGGATGACAGCGTCCCAGGTGATTAGGGGGATGGTGGTGCCATTAACTCATCTCATTCATTCCTTAATTGACTCATTCAATATACATTTATTGAGCATATGTTATGTGCCCAGTATTGTGCTGGGTGCTAGGGATCGGTTCCTGCATCTTGGGACGAAGAGATCAGTCATAAAAGTTGCAGTCTAGTGGGGAAAAAAGACAAGATGGTGATTTCAGCACGGTGATGGAGGTTATGCTGGGGAAAGTACAGCCTGCAGCAGAAACACAATGGGTGGGAGCACCTAGCCCAGATTTGAAGGGACGTGACATCTAAGACGTGAACTCTCAAGAATGTGGAGGAGGACATCCCTGGTGGCCCAGTGGCTAAGACTTTACGCTCCCAACGCAGGGGGCCTAACTTCGATCCCTGATCAGGGAACTAGATCCCACAGGCTGCAACAAAGAGTTTGCATGCCGCAACGAAAGATCCTGTGTGACACAACTAATACCTGGTGAAGCCAGAAAAAAAAAAAGAATGAGGAGGATTTGCCTGGAGAAGAGGGAGGGGAAACGGGGGAGAGTGTATGTAAAGCCCTGGAGGCAAGAGAGACTGTGGAAAGTTGAGGGGAACCTTGGTACTCTGAAGAAGAATGTCTCTTTTATGCCATGGAAATTCTGTCCTGCAAAGGGCTTGGGGAAGAAGGAGCCAGCTCTCACCTACAAAGCTGAAAGGGTGGCATCTTGATTGCCTTCCTGGCAACTGGGAAATGAGCACATGACCAGGCCTGACTAGTGGGATATTTCTGCCCAGGACTTCGACCCTTGAGAGAGAGAGAGAAGTGAAGTGTCACTGCCTGTTCTTGGAGGGGAGAGTCCCGCCGCAGTGTGTAGCCAATGGCCAGTAGTGGCTGTCCAACCAGGCTTTTCCTGTGTTACGTCTTTGCCTGTGTCCTTAGCCTAACTGCTTTTGGTTCCTGTCTACATTTGGAATTTGTAAATCCCCCACATTATTCAATAAACTCCTTCACTGTTTAGGTTAGGCACCAAAACCCTGATCCTACTGAGCTGAGAGAGAGTCAGTCTGGTTGCAGCTACCACAAGAGGGAAGAGAAAAAAAACAGAGAGAGTGTGAAGAGGCAGGGACTCAGAATTTGCTGGGAGCTTTTATGGAAGACTTTCTTTTACAGTAAAAAGAAAGATGTCCAGGAGGAAAATGCCCCTTCCTGCTTGCCTCTGTATGTTTGGGAAGCATGCAATGCTTAGCTTAATAGCCATCCTGGGAGCATTAGGTAGGAACCAAAACTCTCAGAGAAGCTGACCCAGAGTCGGACATCACTGAGCTGCTCGGTTAAACAACCTGATACCTACCACTGCCTTCCTCTAGGTCCCTTGTGATGAGAGATAAACTCATGTTCAAGCCACATTTATTTGGGTGCTCTGACGTCTGCTGCTAAAGGCACCCTATGGGACTTTTGGGACTTATTGGGGAAGATACCTAACCTCTCTGGGCCTCAGTTTCTCTTTGCAGAGTGAGGATGATCATACCTGCCTCACAGGAGCATAGTAAACATTGAACTAGATAATTTGTTGCTGTTGTTCAGTCACTAAGTCCACGCTTTGTAACCCCATGGACTGCAGCATGCCAGGCTCATCTGTCCTCCACTATCTCCCAGAGTTTGCTCAAACTCCTGTCCGTTGCGTCGGTGATGCTGTCATCCTCTGATGCCCCCTTCTCCTTTGTCTTCAGTCTTTCCCAGCATCAGGGTCTTTTCCAATGAGTCAGTTCTTCGCATCAAGTGGGCAAAGTATTGGAGCTTGAGCTTCAGCAGCAATCCTTCTGATGAATATTCAGGGTTTATTTCCTTTAGGATTAACTGATTTGATCTCCTTGTAGTCAAAAGGACTTTCAAGAGTCTTCTGCAGCACCACAATTTGAAACCATCAATTCTCCAGTGCTCAGCCTTCTTTATGGTCCAACTCTCACACCCATACATGACTGAGCATCATTTCTGCTTTAGCCCAGTTGCTTCATTCTTACTGGAGCTATTAGTAATTGCCTTCACTCTTCCCCAGGGGCATATTGGACACCTTCTGACCTGGGGGGCTTATCTTCTGGTGTCATATCTTTTTTGCCTTTTCATACTGTCCATGGGGTTCTCCAGGTAAGAATACTGGAGTTGGTTGCCATTTCCTTCTCCAGTGGGCCATGTCTTGTCAGAACTCTTCACTGAGACCCATCCAACTTGGGTGGTCCGGCATAGCATGGCTCATAGCTTCATTGAGTTATGCAAGCCTGCAAATTATTCACCACAACGAAGCTGTGATCCATGAAAGTGGAATTAGATAATGGATGTTATGTATTTATCACCGTGCCTTAACTATTACTACCTGCATCAAAACCAGGGAGCAGATGAGTTTGTCTTGGGAGAGGGTAGAGAGAAGAGAAGGGGAATGAAAACTAAATCGGGGAAACCAAACTTTAAGGAGAAAAAGGTAGCCTGCAAACGATTAAGGGAATGATTAGAGAGTTAAGAGGAAAACTTGAGGGACTTACCTGGTGGTCCAGTGGTTAAGAATTACCTTCCATCCCCAGTCGGGGAACTAAGATCCCACACTTCATGGGACAACCAGGTCATTGTGCCACAACTAGAGAGAAGCCCGTGTCCATGCCCTGCAATGAAGACCCAGCGCAATCAAAATTAAAAAAAAAGAGAGGAAAACTTACCCTTTTTTATCCGGAAAACTCCTACTTATCCTTTAAAGCCCAGTTTACTTATTCCCTTTCTGTGAAGTCTTCCTGGGCACTTGACCACAGCCTCACACTCTGAGTTAGTTGTCCTGATGCTCTGGCTCCCACAGCGTGCTGCATGTCCATGTGTGCTGAATTTGTATGTGCTCTGTTGTGTCTGACTCTTTGCAACCCCATGGACTGTAGCCAGCCAGGTTCCTCTGTCCGTGGGATTTTTCAGGCAGGAATACTGGAGTGGGTTGCCATTTCCTTCTCCAGGGGATCTTCCTGACCCAGGGATTGAAACCTCATCTCCTGCACCTCCTTCATTGGCAGTCATGTTCTTTACCAATGCAACAGCTGGTATTCCTCTTTTCTTGCACCTGTCATGATTTGTTGTGATTTTCTGCTTTTATTGTGATTGCTGCCTCAGACTGTGAATGAATTCCCTGACAGCAAGACTGCCCTGGCTGCATCTTTTGCCCCTAGTGTGGGGCCTGGTGGCTAGGGGAAATAATATGTAATACAAGTTAATACTTGATGATTGATTACCCTGTGCCAGGCATGCTAAGTGCTTTGTATTTATTAAATCATTTAATGCTTATGACAACTTTTATAAGGTAGATGCTATTATTAGTTCCATTTTACAGATGAAGAAAAGGAAGAACTGAGAGGTTAAGTAGTTTACCGAAGGTCATAGCTAGTCAATGGCACAGCTAAGCTGAACTGTGAATTTTGGTGGCCTGGCTCTCTAGCCTGTGCTGTTAACCATATGCTACAGTGTCTCTCATATGTCATGGACAGTGATAAATGTTTGTTAATTGAAATGATGAAGAGTATTACTGAAGCCAAAGAAAGAGTTCAGTGAGTGCATTAGTCAGCTTCAGCTCAATCATGCTGCAATGACAAATAACCCCAAAATATTAACTTACAGAAAAGGGTGCATGGCAGCTGCAGGTCAGCTTTGGTTCTGTTGTACATCAGGGCAGCCCCTATCCAGACAAAGCTGATCTCAGGTGAGGGGGAAGTGGTACATGTGTTTGTTAGAGATGGCTTGTACTACTGACAGCCGAAATGGTATGGACCCAACAGAAGGAGAAGATATGAAGAGGCAGCAAGAATACACAGAAGGACTATACAAAAAAGATCTTCATGACCCAGATAGTCACAATGGTGTGACCACTTACCTAGAGCCAGACATCCTGGAATGCAAAATCAAGTGGGCCTTAGGAAGCATCACTACAGACAAAGCTAGGGGAGGTGATGGAATTCCAGCTGAGCTATTTCAAATACTAAAAGATGATGCTGTGAAAGTGCTGCACTCAATATGCCAGCAAATTTGGAAAACTCAGCAGTGGCCACAGGACTGGAAAATGTCAGTTTTCATTCCAATCCCTAAGAAAGGCAATGCCAGAGAGTGCTCAAACTACCGCACAATTGTACTCATCTCACATGCTAGTGAAGTAATGCTCAAAATTATCCAAGCCAGGCCTCAACAGTATGTGAACCATGAACTTCCAGATATTCAGGCTGGATTTAGAAAAGGCAGAGGAACCAGATATCAAATTGCCAACATCCGTTGGATCATTGAAAAAGTGAGAGAGTTCCAGAATAACATCTACTTCTGCTTTATTGACTACACTAAAGCCTTTGACTGTGTGGATCACAACAAACTGGAAAATTCTTCAAGAGATGGGAACACCAGACCACCTGACCTTCCTCCTGAGAAATCTGTATGCAGGTCAGGAAGCAACAGTTAAAACTGGACATGGGACAATAGACTGGTTCCAAATAGGAAAAGGAGTACGTCAAGGCTGTATACTGTCACCCTGCTTATTTAACTTACATGCAGAGTACATCATGAGAAATGCTGGGCTGGAAGAAGCACAAGCTGGAATCAAGATTGCTGGGAGAAATATCAATAATCTCAGATATGCAGATGACACCACCCTTATGGCAGAAAGTGAAGAGGAACTAAAAAGCCTCTTGATGCAAGTGAAAGAGGAGAGTGAAAAAGTTGGCTTAAAGCTCAACATTCAGAAAACGAAAATCATGGCATCTGGTCCCATCACTTCATGGCAAATAGATGGGGAAACAGTGGAAACAGTGAGAGACTTTATTTTTTTTTTTTTGGCTCCAAAATCACTGCAGATGGTGACTGAAATTAAGCCATGAAATTAAGAGATGCTTACTCCTTGGGAGAAAAGTTATGAGCAACCTAGACAGCATATTAAAAAGCAGAGACATTATTTTGCCAACAAAGATCCGTCTAGTCAAGGCTATGGTTTTTCCAGTGGTCATGTATGGATGTGAGAGTTGGACTATAAAGAAGTGCTGAAGAATTGATGCTTTTGAACTGTGGTGTTGGAGAAGACTCTTGAGAGTCCTTTGGACTGCTAGGAGATCAAACCAGTCCATCCTAAAGGAAATCAGTCCTGAATATTCATTGGAAGGACAGATATTGAAGCTGAAACCCCAATACTTTGGCCAC
Organism: Bos grunniens; assembly: GCF_055505025.1. Lineage (NCBI taxonomy): Eukaryota > Metazoa > Chordata > Mammalia > Artiodactyla > Bovidae > Bos > Bos grunniens. Next base: position 16,147,571 of record NC_141166.1, read on the forward strand.
CTAACGTGAAGAAATGACTCATTTGAAAAGACCCTGATGGTGGGAAAGATTGAAGGCAGGAGGAGAAGGGGACGACAGAGGATGAGATGGTTGGATGGCATCACCGACTGAATGGACATGAGTCTGAGTAAGCTCCCGGAGTTGGTGATGGACAGGGGAGCCTGGCGTGCTGCAGTCCATGGGATCGCAAAAAGTCGGACACAACTGAGCGGCTGAACTGAACTGAAGCACAGCAATAAAAAAGGACAGTGATGTTGGTTCTTAAAGCTTCTGCCCAGAAATGGCACAGGCTGTGGAAATGCCACAGGTCACATGCACTCACATTTTATTTGCAAAAGCAAGTCTCCCGGCCATACAGCAGCCAAGGAGACTGGGATATATTTCTCTCACTGGGAGGGCCCCGGTAGGAGGAGCAGTGAACATTCATGAACAATAATATAATCTGCTTCCTGAAGGAATCAAAATGAAGACTGAGAAAAGCTCCTTGGAATTGGCCTCAAGGAGTTTGTCCATTACCTTTAACAAGGGAGCAGTTTGAGGTGGGGGAGGTGTGAGTCAAGATTCCTCATTCTTGAGGCTGGGCCAGGAAAGGAGGGAGACAGTGAGCTGGCAACCTGAGGAGTGGCCAAGTGGACACTGGTGACGGGTGAATTAGAAGAGGCCTTGAGAGAGTTACAAGGAGCTCAAAGGAGAGACCTCTGTGGACTGATGACTGGAAAGCAAATGGGGACAAGGACAGCCCTACAGGCCCTCTCAGGAGGAGCCTAGTGTGGTGGTCAGCTGCCGCCACTGCTATTTTTATAGGCCCACAGTCCCTTATCTAGGACCAAGTGTGATTCAGAATTTGGAGTTCTTTTGGACTTTAGACAAAGGTGACATGGGGTAGAGCAGTGCATTATGTAACGCTGTAAGTGTGGTCGGGGGCAGCCCCGTGTAATAAAATACATGAATATTTCTGCATTAAATGTATGAGATGCCTAAGGATTATACTCATATCCTTCCTTCAAGTCAGAATGTCTTTCAGGTCAGATTTTGCTGTCAAGGTACTTTTGGGGCCAAATTTAAAAAATCTTTCCTAAGGCAGTCCTGGGAGTCAGCCTGCCTCATTCCCATCCCTCCCCCAGATCTAAGTGGTCAGCAAGTTGTATCTGCCCTATCTCCTTAACACCTCTCACGTCTGTGTCCTTCCTTCCATCCCTCTGGCTCCATCCTGGTTTAGGCCACCTTCCCGTCTCACCAGGATTATCTCAGCTGCCCTCTGGCTGGCCTCCTATAGCCTCCAGTTTCTCCCCGGTATTGCTCTCAGAGGAGCTGCTCTAGAATGCAAACTTTTGGCCTGGCTGGGGTGTTCCATCAGGAGACTGAAATGATTAATGAAAAACACCAGCAGAACTGAAGAATGCCAACTTTTCTTTAATGGCCCAGCGTATGGAAACCTGGGCTTTCCAGGTGGCCAATGCACCCAGCTGCTAACGCAGGAGACTTAAGAGACGTGGGCCCAATCTCTGCATCTGGAAGATTCCCTGGAGGAGGGCATGGCAACCCATTCCAATATTCTTGCCTAGAGAATCCCATGGACAGAGAAGCCTGGCAGCCTACAGTCCATAGGGTCACAGAGTCAATCATGCCCGAAGTGACTTAGCACCCATGGAAATCTATCTATTGGAAGTCCACTAAGCAGGAGACATTATGCATGTTCCCAGATAGAGGTACAGGGAGCTGAGGCCTCCCAAATCCACACTGAGATGTAAGCTGCTGCTCCCCCACAGAAAGAGGGTTCTGCTAGGTGTGAGAAGCCCCCATCTCCTCCTGGCTTCTGGCTGACTGCTTAGACAGGAGCTGGTTATGTGTCTGCCTGGTATAGGTAACTAGCACAAAATAAACATCTCAGAGTTAATTTCTCAGGCCTAGGAGGACCAGGGTTCAGTCAGCCTGAGAGCTCTCCTTGCAACTCCCAAATCCAATGCTGACCTCCAGAGGGCCTGGCTGGCTGGCCACAATCACGGTTCTGTTTCACAGGCTGCGTCGGCCCAGCTGGCAAGAACCAAAGCAGGCCAAGAGGTCAGCTATGCCTGCTTGGGCCCATAAAGGTCAAAGGCCTTCTCAAGGCAGAACAGCAGCCTTTGATCCCAGCTGCTGCATGTATGAAAAAAAAAAAGAGAGAGAAATGCAACTTAGGGTTCTTACTGTTCTAACTTCAGTGATCCTGCGTGATCACGGGGTTTCCATTTCACTCTCGCTTTTTGGCTATAATGGTTCTCCATAATTTAACTTTAAAATCATTTTTTGTTTATTTTTTGGCCTCAAGGCTTGCAAGATTCAATTCTCTAACACAGGGATTGAATTGAGGCCCTTAGCAATGAGAGCACGGAGTCCTAACCACTGGACCGCCAGGGAATTCCCTGAAGAATCATTTATTTAGCAAGTATTTATCCCAAGCCCTGTGTTTAACTTTCTGCATATAATTTTACTGAGTCATCACACCTCTTGGGCTGTGTCAGAACTGTCACTATCCTGTTTTCTGTTTGGGAAAATCAAGTTCCAGCCTGGTTGATTGCTTGCTTGAAATCCTGCAGTTAGTGAAAGCTTCCACCAAATGGCATTTTCTTTGGTGGTAGATCACTGTCATTCGAAGATAATTTCTGCCTCTCCCTGTTACATATCCCTGCTTTGTGAAACTTCAGCAAGAGCGTAGGACTTGCTTTGGCCAATGAAATGTGGGCAGAAGTGACATACATGGCTCTTCAGGGCAGAGCTTTTGAGAGCCAGTGCAGAGTTTCTATGTTCCCTTTGCCCTGCCTCTGCAGACACAGAAACCTGTGTTGAGACGGATCCTCTCTTGGACTAGGTCTCTGAGAACCTGCCTTGAGGTAAAACCCCTATTTGATTCACGTGAGTGGAGAGTATGAGCAAGACTTTATTTTGTGGACTTTCCCTGGTGGTGTAGTGGATAGGAGTTCACCTGCCAATGCTGGGGACCCAGGTTTGATCCCTGGTCTAGAAAGATTCCACATGCTGCAGAACAACTAAGCCTTTGTGCCACCACTACTGAGCCCGCACTCTAGAGCCTGTAAGCTGCAGCTACTGAGCCCATGTGCTGCAGTTCCTGAAGCCCAGGCACCTGGAGCCTACAGCCTGTGCTTTGCAACAAGAGAAGCCTCTGCAATGAGAAGCCCACACGCTGCAATGAAGAGTAGCCCCGGCTTGTTGCAAATAGAGGAAGCCTGTGCACAGCAATGAAGATCCAGCACAAGCAAAAATAAGTAAAGTGATTTATATAGAAAAGAAATTTATTTTGTTGTTTCCAGCTACTGAGGTTGCCCCTGTTGTTTCTTACTATAGCAAAACCAAGTCCATCCAAACTGATCTATCCCTCACTGGGGTTAAAACAAAGTGGCTGGACAAGAGGTTCTTGCCAAGTGAACCAAGACCTACTTACCATAGACTTTGGGTTTCAATTACCCATCCCCCATCTACCAGAGCACACCCACTGTGCCTTCCTGGGGCTCTACAACCTCCCCTGACCTGGTGCCCACTTCCCAGTCTCTGTAACTTGCTTCCTGTCCCTTTGCCATCCAAACCACAATGCTGAGATATAGTTTTCTAAAGAACTGGCTAAGCCCAAGCCACTTCAACAAGCAAAGCCTTTCAACTCTCAGTGTTCTGAAGTCACAGTGGCCAAATGTTAATTTCCATAAATGCGGCTAGCCTACCAAGAAAAGGCTTATGTTGTTAACAGCAACCAATACGCGCTCTGCGGGGAAGGCTGCACATTGGATACTGCCTGTGAGAAATGAGCTAGAAGTTCTGTCGGAAAATGATGCAGAACAGAGGGCAGTGGGTTGGAATTGCTCCTAGAACAACGTTTACTAAGCACCTACTATGCCTAGTGGTCAGAACTCCGTGGTCCCTGTGTCAGGGATCTCAGATGACAGTGGACACAGACGAGAGTGAGCAGAGGAAGATAATATAGTGTGATAAATGAGGTAGGCTGGTTAATTTAGTCATTCATTCATCTGATGCATATTTATTGGGCTCTTCTGATATGCTAGAGACTGGACATTTAGTGCAAACCAGACAGGGGCTCTCACTGCCCTGCTGATTTTTTTTTTATGCTTAAATTTTTTTTTTTTTAACTTCTGGCTGCACTGGGTCTTTGTTGTGGTACACGGGCTCTTCATTGCTTCGTGCACGGGCTTTCTCTAGTGGTGGCGAGCGGGGGCTACTCTCTAGTTGCTGTGTGCAGGCTTCTCATTGCAGTGGCTTCTCTTGTTGCAGAGCACAGGCTGTAGGCCATGCAGGCTCGGTAGCTGTGGTGCATGCGCTCAGCTGTCCCGCAGCATGTGGAATCTCCCCAGACCAGGGATAGGACCGCGCCGCCTCCATTGGCAGGCGGATTCTTAACCACTGGACCACCAGGGAAGTCCCTGCCCTGCTGAAGTTCCTAGTCTACCAGACACCAGAGAAATATACACAGTGTACTAGGGAAGCATTTAGTAGAGGTGAATAATCTGGGATTGGGGTGGGCGTTCTGGGATAACTTTACAAAGGACATGATTCCAGAACTGAGTCCTGAAGGATGAGCAGGAAGGAGGCAGCAAAGAAGAAGCAGGAAGGGCATTCCAGGAAGAGGGAACTGTTTAAGCAAAGGCCTCGAAGCATGAATCAGCTTAGTGCACTTAGTAAGTGCAAGTAGTTTGGTGTGAGTGAAGCATAGAGTTTATACTAAAGAAGAGAAAGAGATAAGGTGAGAAACTAGTCCGACAGGCACTTTTTATCTCAAAGAGTCCTAAGTTCTGGGTTCATCTGCTTGGACTTAACCTGGGAACAGTAGTTTGAGTTGGAGAGTTTATTAATTAGAAAACAGGCTCAACTACTATAACAAAGACTCCAAAATAACTATGGGTTAAACAAGATAGAAGTTTACTTGTCGCTTACGTAAAAACCCAGGTAGGAAAGCCAGAGTGGGCATAGTGGTTCCACAATCCTCAGGGACCCTGCCTGGCTCCTTCCCTCCTGGTGCCCAGACATCCTTAATATACTGCTTCCTTCTAGTGGTCCAAGAGGGAGCCTTCAGCTCCGATCATCACTTCTGCATTTCAGCCAGCAGGGAGGAATGAAGGGGCTGTGGAAGACACACGCCTTTCCTTGAAAGGCATCACCTCCAGCTTGCACATATCACTGCCATTCATTGCTCCATCCAGAATGTAGTCTCATGGCCACCCCTGGCAGCCAGAGTGCCAGGAAACAGTTTTAATTCTGGACAGACATGTGCTCATCTAAAATCTAGAGACTCTTACTAAAGGAACGATGGACACCGGGGGACAACGAGCTGTCTTCATCAGGGAGTGATAATCCTATTTGCCTTTTGGAAAGGTCTCTCTTGGGAAGGGTGGAGAACAGACTGGATGGTAAGAGGTCAGAGCCAAAAGTATAATCCAATGAGAGCTACTGAGGCTTGAGCCAAGGCAGAAACATCTAGGGTCGGAGAAGTGGACAAAAAAGGCTTAGGAGATATTTGAAAGTTGAATGGACAGGTCCTGGTGGTCAACTGACTGAACTTCCAATTCACTGTGCTTACCATAATACTGTGCCTAGTACAGTGCCTGGCACACAATACGTGCTTATGAGTGAATGAATATATGAGGTGAAAGGGGAGTGAAAAAGTGAGTGAATGAATGAGGCGAAACAGGAGGAGTCAAGAACAACAACAATAATAATGGCTTCAGCAACTAGTTTGAGGAATATCAACATTTAAAGGTATATATCAGATAGTTTGAAGAAGGCGATGGCACCCCAGTCCAGTACTCTTGCCTGGAAAACCCCATGGATGGAGGAGCCTGGTGGGCTGCAGTCCGTGGGGTCGCTGAGGGTCGGATACGACTGAGCGACTTCACTTTCACTTTTCAGTTTCATACATTGGAGAAGGAAATGGCAACCCACTCCAGTGATCTTGCCTGGAGAATCCCAGGGACCGCAGAGCCTGGTGGGCTGCCGTCTATGGGGTCACACAGAGTCGGACACGACTGAAGCGACTTAGCAGCGACTTAGCATCAGATAGTTAAAAAAATACCAGCTCTAACCTATCACTCCTCCTTTCCTGATAGGCTCTTGCCTCCCCCCACCTCCTATGAAGTTGCCAGCTGGTTCCAAAACTTTCAGTCATTTTTGGTTTTTAGTGCAGTCTCTCTCTCTCTCTCTCTCTCTCTCTCTCTCTCTCCTGTTTTCCTATTTTTTTGGCTGCCCCAGGGGCATACCAGATCCCAGTTCCCCAACCAGGGATGGAACTCCCATCCCCTGCAGTGGAAGTCCAGCATCCTAACCACTCAACTGCCAGGGAATTCCCTAGTTTTTAGTGCAGTCTTTAGTTTGAGACATTACCTTGGTTTTTCCTTTCTTAAAGATCAATCTCTATTGGATTCAAAGTTGCAGCAGGCAGGACCTGTGGCAGGAGAGGAGACTGGAGTGCTCAGATCTGTCTCTTCCCTGCCCTCTGGTGGAGGAACGAGAAGGGGAAAAGGAAAAAAAAAAAAAAGACTTGTTTCCTTAGTTGTCTCTTGCTGACCCTTGGCTGACCCTTCAGTGACTGCTTATAGCAAGGCTGTGTTCCTGTCATCACAGTTGCTCAACTCATTCATTATCTACAGACAGGGTGCGTGGAGGTGCTCCCCCCTCCGCAAGGCCATGCTGTTCAAGGACTCTGTGACAAATAACCTCCTCTGCTGGCAGCCTCAAACTCCCTGACAAGGGTTGCTCTTAGCCCCCACTGGCCTGCTGCCCCCAAGTTTCTGCTCTCTGCAGCCCCAATCCCAGGGCCCATGGACATGGGCAGAATTAGTCTTTCTTCGTTTTCTTGCCCATTTGCCACCTGGTCACTTCCTTGGTCGTTTCTTTTCATTGCCCTTTATTTGGGCAAATGCCAGAGACTCAGTTGACACCCACGGGGAATGAGCAGTCAGACGCCCTCTAGTGGCATCTGGGACTAGATGAATAATTCTCTTGGCTCTGTTCTCATTATCTTGTTGTTTAGTTGCTAAGATGTGTCCCACTCTGCAATCCCATGGACTGTAGCCCTCCAGGGTCCTCTGTTTATGTAATTTTCCAGGCAAGAATACTGGAGTGGGTTGCCATTTCCTTCTCCAGGGAATCTTCCCAACCCAGGAAGATTGAACCTGTATCTGCGGCATTGCAGGCAGATTCTTTATTGCTGAGCCACTGGGGAAGCCTACGACTGTGTAATAGAGCACCCTGAGCTTCATGGGGGCAAGCAATCAGCATTTGATCATGCTCAAGGATTCTGTGGGTCAAGAATGTTACAGGGCACAGGGGAGATGCCTAGGCTCTGCTTGCCTCAGGTAGCCTCCAAGATGGTTCCCGATGACCCCTGCCTTGTGTGGTCCCCTCCCACTTTCCATCAGCTTGGTTTGTGTAACCAACAGTACATGGCAGAAGAGATAGGATGTCACTTTGGAGTCTAGGTTCTAAAAGATACTGTGGTTTTTGCCTCTCTCCCTCTTTTTGATTTACTTTTCCAGATTTAATACTCTCAAATCAAAAACCTGCTATTTCTCCCAATGAAATATAACACAGAGAATTTCCCAGCATATCCCAATAAGGCTAATAGAAATGACTTTGAATTCGGCAGAATTTTTTCCCTGAGGAAACCTGGTAATTGTGTTGAATACACTCAGAGGCTGTGCCTCTCTTTTCCGGCAAGAAGCCAGCTACCATGAGTGAGGACACTCATATATGGAAAGACCCTTCTAGGGAAGAACTGAGGCCTCCTGCTGACCCCAGAGAGAGATGACTGCAGCCCTAGGCCAACAGCTTGACTGCAACTTCACTAGAGACCCTGAGTCAGAACCATCTAGAGGTGCTCCTCTCGGATTCCTAACTGTCAGAAACTGTGAGATCACAAATGTTTGTTGTTTTAAGCTATAGCATTTAGGGGATAATTTGTTATACAGCGATAGATAACTAATACATTGCACCATGATGTCTGGACCCTTTGCTGGCAATATTCAAATGGGTGGGGCTGGAATTACCTGGAGGCAGCTTCATTCTTGGGGCAGGTGCCTGAGCTGGGATGGCTTGAAGGCTCAGCGGACTCTGTCACCTTGAGGTAGGAGATAGACCGGCTCCAGGTTGAACATTTACGATCAGCCACCCTTCTGTTTGCATTTCCTGAGATAAGAGATACGTGGGCTCCAGTTGAGGAATTTATAACAAGCCTCCTGTTTGCTCTCAGAAATGGAAGTAACAACAGAAACAGGTAAATAGCCAGTCTTTACCTCTTGTAAACACCTCAAGGGAATAATCACAGAAGGACAGTTCAGTTCAGTTCAGTCACTCAATCGTGTCCAACTCTTTGCGACCCCAGGCACTGCAGCACGCCAGGTCTCTCTGTCCATCACCAACTCCTGGAGTTTACCCAAACTCATGTCCTCTGAGTTGGTGATGCCATACAACCATCTCATCCTCTGTCGTCCCCTTCTCCTCCTGCCTTCAATCTTTCCCACCATCAGGGTCTTTCCAAATGAGTCAGTTCTTTGCATCAGGTGGCCAAAGTATTGGAGTTTCAGCTTCAACATCAGTCCTTCCAATGAATATTCAGAATTGATTTCCTTTAGGATGGACTGGTTGGATCTCCTTGCAGTCCAAGGGACTCTCAAGAGTCTTCTCCAATACCACAGTTTAAAAGCATCAATTCTTTGGCACTCAGCTTTCTTAATAGTCCAGCTCTCACATCCATACATGACCACTGGAAAAACCATAGCCTTGACTAGACGGACCTTTGTGGACAAAGTAATGTCTCTGCTTTTTAATATGCTGTCTAGGTTGCTCATAACTTTTCTTCCAAGGAGTAAGCGTCTTTTAATTTCATGGCTGCAGTCACCATCTGCAGTGATTTTGGAGCCCAAGAAAATAAAAGTCTGTCACTGTTTCCATTGTTTCCCCATCTATTTGCCATGTAAGAGTTGGACTGTGAAGAGGGCTGAGCGCCAAAGAATTGATGCTTTTGAACTGTGGTGTTGGAGAAAACTCTTGAGAGTCCCTTGGACTGCAAGGAGATCCAACCAGTCCATTCTGAAGGAGATCAGCCCTGGGATTTCTTTGGAAGGAATGATGCTAAAGCTGAAACTTCAGTACTTTGGCCACCTCATGCGAAGGGTTGACTCATTGGAAAAGACTCTGATGCTGGGAGGGATTGGGGGCAGGAGGAGAAGGGGACGACAGAGGATGAGATGGCTGGATGGCATCACTGACTCGATGGATGTGAGTCTGAGTGAACTCCAGGAGTTGGTGCTGGACAGGGAGGCCTGGCATGCTGCGATTCATGGGGTCGCAAAGAGTCGGACACGACTGAGTGACTGATCTGATGGGACTGGATGCCATGATCTTAGTTTTCTGAATATTGAGCTTTAAGCCAACTTTTTCACTCTCCTCTTTTCACTTTCATCAAGAGGCTCTTTAGTTCCTCTTCACTTTCTGCCATAAGGATGATGTCATCTGCATATCTGAGGTTATTGATATTTCTCCTGGCAATCTTGATTCCAGCTTGTGCTTCATCCAGCCCAGCATTTCTCATGATGTACCCTGCATATAAGTTAAATAAGCAGGGTGACAATATACAGCCTTGACGTACTCCTTTTCCTGTTTGGAACCAGTCTGTTGTTCCATGTCCAGTTCTAACTATTGATTCCTGACCTGCATACAGATTTCTCAAGAGGCAGGTCATGTGGTCTGGTATTCCCATCTCTTTAAGAATTTTCCACAAACTGTCTTGTTTATGGAGAGAGACCAAAACCCTGTCTGAGTAAAGGATATGGAAGACATTACACAGGTGCAGAAAGCCTTCTTGGAGTCAAAAGTCAGGTGATAATTCCAGACCATAATGAGTCTTGCTCCTTCCAGAAGCCTTCACTTTGAGATCCATCTTGGCTAAGGTGTGGGGGCGCACCCCAGGGAAGGGTCCTGAGACAAATTAACTGGGGGATGGGGGACACAGCAAGGTGATTGGCCTGAGGGAAGACAAAAATCCAAAAAACTGCCCCTGTATAAGGAGTTAAACTTTCCAAAGACAGACTCTCTCTCTGTGAACTCGCCCATGTGCCTTTCTACATATACTTTTCTTTTCAATAAACTTTTTACTTTACCTTCTGCCTCCTCGCCTGAATTTGTTCTTGACTAGGCAAGCAAGACTAGGGACCTTAGCCCTAACTGCTGGCTCCTGTGGTCCAGTGGTTAGGACCCCTGGCCTGGGAAATTGAGACCCTGCTTCCAGTTACCACTCACTGCTGCTTGCTGCAAGCTGCTGCTTACTTCTGTACACGTCCAAAATTAACCCGGAGGGACAACACACGGCCAGTTCACGTGGCTTGGCTTCTCACAGCAAAGTCACTGGGTTCTTGGAGAAGGACTGTCTCAAGAGGGACTGTCTACGGAGTGAGCTTTCCAAGAGACTAAGGAAGAAGTTGCAAGGTTCCTTTTGGCCTTGTCTCAAAAATCACCTGGGACACTTGTATTCTATCTCCAAGGTCAGCCCAGATTCAAGGGGAGGGGATGTGACTTGTCCTCTTGATGCAGGAGTGATCAGGTCACATTGCAGAAGGCCCAGTGGGAAGAGACATACTATGCGGGGCATAGTTGGACATAGCTGCCCAGATGCAGGGAGCGGAACCAATCCATTGCTCCCTGCTCTGCCCAGGGAGAGAGGGACACACCTCCACCCTGTGAATAGTTCTGGGTCTGCTTAAAAGGCGTTTCCTGCCAGGCCCTGTGGGGAGCCAGCAGTCCTCCAAGCTTGGAAGGTGGAATACTTTTTGCCTTTTGATCTCAGTCCTGGCTTCTGGTGTTAATCCTACCTTTCTGGATAAACAGAGACGGTCCTGCGTGGTATCTTGTCCCACCAAGTCGCATTACCTTTTCTCTGCCAGCTACTGCACTTAGCACTTTATCTTAATCGGTCCTACACTCACTCTACTAGCTATCACCCATTTTACGGACAAGGGAGCTCTCTAGCCAAAGTCACATAGCCGGAAGGTGGTAGAGGAGGGCTTAGCACCCTGACCCCTAGGTCCATGCTCCAGGGGCCCTGAGATTCCAAAAAGCCTACTGGATGTTGGAAGCTTAGCCCTGGTCTTTCTCAAGGCTCTGCCAAGGGTGAGGCCAGTGTGCAGTGTGAGAGGGAGGGGCTGAACAGAAGTTCTCAGAGAGGCCTGGCTTCCAACCTTTGCCTGAGTGTTGGGGCTAGTTAGCAGGTATGCTGTTTGGGTGAAAAGGGAGGAAACAAGAGAAGGATAATCAGGATTTACCATCTTATTGAGTCAGTCCTCAACCAGTGAGATTTTCAGTGGCCCAAGGTAACAGCCCTGGACTCGGGCCCTTCTGTGTTTGTTGGCCTGGAGGCCCCTCTCTGTCCTAGAACCTCTGGGTGGAGATCTCTTTGAGCTCCCGAGGCCTGGGGATTCTGGATCTTGGAGTGATTTCTGGCTCCAGTGGCCAGGTCTCCCACCAGTGTCCAGCCTGCCTGCCCCACCACTTGGCTCCCTGTTGACCCCTACTTCCTATCATGCCCCACTTTCAAGTTCCCAGCACTCACTGTCTAGTCAAGCACTGAGCTCATATTGTGTGCTGTGCTAAGTCACTTCATTTGTGTCCAACTCTATGTAACCCTGTGGACTGTAGCTGGCCAGGTCCTTCGTCCCTGGGGATTCTTCAGTCAAGAATACTGGAGTGGGCTGCCATGCCCACCTCCAGGGGATCTTCCCAACCCAGGGATCGAACACACATCTCCAGTGGCTCCTGCCTAGGAGGCAGATTCTTTGCCATGGAGCCACCAGGGAAGCCCCGAGCTTATATTGGGGACCCTTAAATAAATGAGATACAGGGACTTCCCTGGTGGTCCAGTGGTTAAGATTCTGCTTCCACTGCAAGGGGTGAGGGTTCATTCCCTGGTCAGGGAACTAAGATCTTGCATGCCACATAGTGCTGCTAAAAAAAAAAAAAGAGAGAGAGAGAGACAGCCTCTGTCCTCAAGCAGGTCACAGTTCAACAGGAGGAAAACATGCAGAATTCACTGCCAGCTGTCAGGAATCAACTGAAGAAAAGCACAACCTAAAAGCTGAGAATTATGATTTATTCAGTGGACATATTGAGGACTAAAGCCTCTCAGATACCTCTGAGGGACTCTTCTGAAGAGCTAAGGGAGGAGACAGGACATATAGGGTTGCAAAAAAAAAATCCCCCAGGTAGTCAGAATATCAAATGATTAATGTTAATTAAAGAAAAAGCTAATAAATTTAGCACTTTCTTGTACATGGGAAGATGCAAGAGTCTGGGCTCCTTGAAATCACTCTTTTGATATGCATCTTAAATATCTAGGGCCAGCATCCTCTTTATCTCCAGCCTGAATCCCCTCAGGGTACACAGTTGGGGCGGCTGCAGTGGCCGATAGCATGATGGCCTCAACAGCCTTTGTTTACTGAAATGGCAGGTGACATTCTTTGTCCTCACACGTCCCAGGGCACACTGAAGAAGGGTAAGACTCACACTGAGGCGAGAGTGCCTCACTCAGCAGTAAAAAGGAACGAACCACTGACACACGCAACCACGGGGATGAATCTCACAATCATCATTCAGAACGCAAGAAGCCAGACACAAAGGAGTACAGGCGGTCCAAATCCGCGTTTATGAAGTTCTAGATCAGGCACAAGTGTGGGTCGGGTATAGGTAGAAGTAAGATCAGCGGTTGCTTGGGGGAGAGAGGACCCACCCTGACGAGGCGTGAGGTGACGGCTGTTCTGGGGAACGTTCTGAGGATGTGGGGCATTGTGAGGGGATGGACACATTCTAAACCTCGACAGGAGTGTGAGCTTCAGGAGAATATTTGATTGCTAAAACTCATCAAACTGGGCTTGGGCTTCCTTGGTGGTCCAGTGGTTAATTTACCTGCCAATACAGGGGACACGGGTTCGACCCCCGGTCCAGGAAGATCGCACATGCCCCCATGGGGCAACTAAGCCCATTCCCCACAGCTACTGAGCCCGAGCTCTAGCGCTACCGCGAGAGAAGCCCTCACGCCACACTGAAGAGTAGCCCCGCTTCCCTGCAACAAGAGTAAGCCCAGTGAAGACCCAGTGCAGCCAAACATCAGTCAATCAATCAATCAACCACATGGAGGGTCAAATATATATTAAAAATCTGATCAAGCTGTATAGCTAAGATCTATGGATTTCATTATATGGAAATTATACCTGTGATGGGCAGCTTTCAAAATAGCTCCCAGGGAGCCCTGCCTCCTCGTGTGATCCCTGCGTGCACCTTGTATCAGGCTGGTCTGTTGGTGACTAGAACGTGGCAGAAATGATGGCATGTCACTTTTGAGATTAGGTTATAAAAGATGCTGAGGTTCTGTCCTGTACTTTCTCTCTTTTATTTTGCTTATTCTGTCCAGTGTTAGGCATCCCCTGGGAGAAATGCACAAGGCGAAGAACCCAAGCTTCCTGGCTATGTGACTGAGCTTCCAGTAAGAGGATCCTTCAGCCTCAGTTAAAGCTCTCATTTGTTTGCAACCTTGGTTGACCACAAACTCATGAAAGACCCTGAGCCAGGCCACCCAGCTAAGCTGCCTCCTGATTGCTAAGCCTCAGAAACAGTGTGAAAGAATATATGTTTGCTGTTTGAAGCCATTATATTTTCAGAGTTATTTTGTTTTGCAGATGTAAATGACAAATACAATATTTCAACAAACTAAACATGTGGGAAGAACATCTTCTAAGGGCTCCTGGCCCAGAGAGCTTTCCCAGAGACTTTTTCAAGTGTTTTCTGTGACTCAGACTTCTGGGCTCCATCTCCGAGGTGGGGAAATGAGAGGCCTGAGCATCAGGAACTGGTGTCTCCAGAACAGCCACAGCCTCCACCCATGTCCACCGCAGGAGCCAGCTGCACACAGTGCCCAGGCCCACACCTGCAGAGCAGAGAGGACTCCAGAAACGCGCCCCACCCAACCTCAGCCATGTGCACCTGCAGGGATCCACTTGGGGCTCAGAAGCTAACAGCAGCTACTATTTTTAGAACACTTTCTGTATGTCAGGTGATGTGCAGAGCTGTGTGCATCTTTTAATTTACTCTTCTCAACAACTTTCTGCAGGAGATATTACTAAACCTGTTTCACAGTGGAGAGAGCTGAGGTTCAGAACACTCAAGCAAATTGCCGGGTCATAGAGTTACTTCGGTGTGGCAACTTTAAATTTAAATTCCGCTGTGTTTAGGTCCCAAACTGGGAGACTAGGAAATAGAAGCTTCTGACCTGAAAATACTTTCATCATCCATTCCCTGTAAGAAGAAGACACACAGGCTTCCATCAGAGAAAAGGGTACCATCTCAACCTAGATTTCCCAGGGCAGAGATGTAAAGAGATTGTGCAGGATATCTGAGCCACCGAGAGTCTCAGAGATGGAGTCATGAAGGAGGGAGTGTGGACCCACAGAGGAAAGTGACTTTTCCAAGGGTTCCTGCCTGGTGCTCTTTGCACAGAACTGCCCTGTCCCTGACACACAAGAGGGGAATGGTTGCCATGTGGGGAAATAATACTGGGGTACAGGGTAGCTTTGGGGTGGATGAAGGAGAGAAAAAGAGGAGCCAAGGTAATAGCAAAATGGACATCTCGGTTTTGTCTTGGGTCATCCCCACCTTGGCTAGGGAATACATAAACCAGCATCATAGATTGACCCATGGAGAGCCTGGGCACCTCAGAGGACATCACAGAAAAGCTCCAAGAACAGAGCCAGGCCCGTGGCACCACCTGCTGAAAAGCACTGTGCCATCATTGCTGTGACTCCGAGTTGGCTCATTCATTCATTCAATAAATATTTATTGACTATCTGCTTTGTGTGAAGTACTGTTTTAGGAGCTTAGGATATTTCAGTGAACACAAGAGACTTGCCTTTATGAAGCTTAAAGTACATAGACTTAATATATAAATTCTAAGATTCTGGAAAGTGGGCTGCCATGCCCTTCTCCAGGGGATATTCCTGACACAGGGGTCGAACCCGGTGTCCTGCATTGGCAAGTGTGTTCTTTACTGCTTACACCACCTGGGAAGGCCCTATATAGCCACATGGCATCTGTGAAGGGGTTTGCCCAAAGGATGCAGGCCCTCTCATAGATATCAGGCAGGGCTGGAAGCCTCAATGGTGGTTTAGTCACTAAGTCGTGTCCAACTCTTGCGACCCCATGGACAGAGGAGCCTGGCAGGCTACAGTCCATGGGATTCTCCAGGCAAGAATACTGGAGTGGGTTGCCATTTCCTTCTCCAGGGGATCTTCCCAACCCAGGAATTGAAGCTGGGTCTCCTGTATTGTAGGTGGATTCTTTACCAACTGAGCTACAAGGGAAGCCTCAGAGACAGAGGCAAGTACTTACTCTCTGGCTCCCTCTGGAGAGGATTTCACTGACCCTGGCTTTGACCTATTACTTGACCACAGTCTCCGTCTCTGGTTGGCCAATTAACTGGAGGTATATGGATGCTCTGTGATTCTACTGGCCGTGGGGCAGGGGAGCAGGAACCCTGAGGTACAGACATGGCTACCTGGCCACTCTGGGGGCGAGGGAGCAGTTTTCAAGGGGAGACCATGACACTACAGCAATTTAGGAAGAAGCCCAACTTGGGTCAGGCTTCCATGACTCAGTAGCCAGCACACTGGTGCTGCCCCTGTGCAATCCCATGGGGTTGGAATGGAATTCCATTACCCATCCACCCATCCCCTCACACTGAGCCCTTGACCCCTGCTGGGTGTTCCTCGGCTTGGGTCCCAGAGCATTCCTGTGGAGCTGCTTCTCCCATCCTGTCCCAGCAGTGTGGCTCTGACAATTTTAGTTTTTGACACAGTTTAGGTTTTCTCCTCTGGTCCCCTGCACACCCCGGCTCAGGGTAATAATACTAACAGCTACTATGTAGAATGCATATAAGAATGTGTGTGCCAGATACTACACAAGAGCTTTATTAAAAATAATTTTATTTATTTAGGTTGCACTGGGTCTTCATTGCTACAAGAGGACTTTCTCGAGTTTTGGCAAGCAGGAGTTACTCTTCTTTGTGGTGTGCGGGATTCTCGCTGTAGTGGCTTCTCTTGTTGCGGAGCACAGGCCCTAGGCTCACGGGCTTCGGTAGTTGCAGCACTTGGGCTCAGTAGTTGTGACTCATGGGCTTAGTTGCTCCTCGGCATGTGGAAACTTCCCGGACCAGGGACTGAACCTGTGTCCCCTGCACTGGCAGGCAGATTCTTATCCACTGCACCACCAGCAGAGCTCTAGGCAAGAGTTTTTATAAGTTTATGAATTTCTGACATCAATGCTAGGAAGTAGTTACTATTATGCCCATTTTACAGATGTATAAAGTAGGGTGGGGCAAAAACCTACCTGGGCTAGCCAAACAGCTATACAGTTTCTAAGTAACAAGAACAAAATTCGTGAGTATATAAATTTTGCTCCATTTCCTGGGTGCACACTCACTGGCTGTATGACCTTGGCTGGTGGCTCAGATGGTAAAGAATCCGCCTGCACTGCAGGAGACCTGGGTTCAATCCCTGGGTCAGGAAGATCCCCTGGAGAAGGGAATGGCAATCCACTCCAGTATTCTTGCCTGGAGAATTCCATGGACAGAGGATCCTGGCAGGCTACAGAATTGGACATGACTGAGCAACTAACACTTTAACCTTCAAAGTGAGGCTCACACAAAATAAATAAATTTTCCAAGGTCACACAGCCAGTGAGTGTGGCCCCAGGAAACAGAGCAAAGCTTATATACACATGCAGTGTATTCTCTTGTTACTTAGAAACTGTACAGTTGTTCGGCTAGCCCAGGTAGGTTTTGGGCTCACTCTACTTCCCTACCAGAGAGGGGATAGAGTTAAGAGCCTGATGAGATTTTTCAAGGGTACGTAGTTTTGACCCCTTTGCCTGCTGTACTTCAAGTTCATTTAGGGCTGCTGCTGCTGCTGCTAAGTCGCTTCAATCATGTCAGACTGTGCGACCCCATAGACGGCAGCCCACCAGGCTCCACCATCCCTGGGATTCTCCAGGCAAGAATGTTGGAGTGGGTTGCCATTTCCTTCTACAATGCATGAAAGTGAAAAGTGAAAGTGAAGTCGCTCAGTCGTGTCCGACTCTTTGCGACCCCATGGACTGCAGCCTACCAGGCCCCTCGGTCCATGGGATTTTCCAGGCAAGAGTACTGGAGTGGGGTGCCATTGCCTTCTCTTCATTTAGGGCAGGGGTTCTCAAAGTCTGGTTCCTGGGCTGGCAGCATCCGCATCACCTGGGAAATGGTCAGGAAATTGTCAGAATGCATATTCTCAGGCCCACCTCAGGCTTACTGAATCAGAAACTCGAGGGCGGGCCCCAGAAATCTGTTATTTAGCAAGACTTCCAGGTGCTTCTGATACACACTCATTTGCGAACCGTTGAAGAATGCAGAAGAATCAACACCCTTTCCATTCTACTCCCAGGGGACTCTGGCCAAAGCAAAAACTTTCATCTGAGTATTTTTTATGTTTAATTTGGTTGTTGTTGTTGCTTTCTCATCACATTTGTTAGAAATGACTCAGGGCTGGCTTGAGAGATAGTGTGTGAATCCTTAACTGTTGCATACTATTATTATTATTTTTCACATTTGTGTTCAGCCTAAAAGAGTGAAAATAAACGTAAAGAAATCCAAAGGACCAAATTCAGCATCTTAGAATCCTGTCTGTCTAGGGAAGGTCTATGACTATAATCCCACATTCAGCCCACACACTCAAGCTTTGCCTCCTTGGTGCCCAGTCCCAGGCTGGGCTCTGAGGCACACATGGGTCTCTTTCCTGCCTGACTCTGTGTCAGGGGCACAGACAACTCACTAACTAGAATTTGGGGGTTCCAAGACTTGGGGTTCAGAGTCTGCTCCAATATAACTCTGGGCTGCACCATTTCAAGTTCCTTACCAGAACATCAGAGAAGGCAATGGCACCCCACTCCAGTACTCTTGCCTGGAAAGAGTACAGAGGAGCCTGGTAGGCTGCAGTCCATGGGGTCACTAAGAGTTGGACACGACTGAGGGACTTCACTTTCACTTTTCTCTTTCATGCATTGGAGAAGGAAATGGCAACCCACTCCAGTATTCTTGCCTGGAGAATCCCAGGGACGGCGGAGCCTGGTGGGTTGCAGTCTATGGGGTCACACAGAGTCGGACACAACTGAAGCGACTTAGCATGACTTTGCATTACCAGAACATAGCCCTGAGTTTGGGTCAGGTTCTGCCACTTACCAGTTGTGTGATTTTGGGCAAATCACCTGGCCTCTCTGGGCTTCAGGTTCCTCCACTGACAAATGAGAGAAATAATTTCCACCTTGCTGGCTTGTTGTGAGGATGGAGGAAATGTATGTAGCATAGTGATGCCATTCATTAGCTGCATGACCTAGAGCAGGTTTGTTAGTCTCTCAAGCTTGTTTTCTGCCCTGCCATACCCATAGCATGAATTTACAACAAAACTGCAGGATAGTAATTACTAGTAGTAAAATGTTAGTAGAATGTTAGCTCAGTTCAGTTCAGTTCAGTCACTCAGTCATGTCCGACTCCTTGTGACCCCGTGGACTGCAGCACACCAGGCTTCCCTGTCCATCATCAACTCCTGGAGCTTGCTCAAACTCAAGTCCGCAGTGTCGGCAATACCATCCAACCATCTCATCCTCTGTCGTCCCCTTCTCCTCCTGCCTTCAATCTTTCTCAGCATCAGGGTCTTTTCCAATGAGTCGGTACTTTACATCAGGTAGCCAAAGTATTGGAGCATCAGTCCTTCCAATAAATATTCAGCACTGATTTCCTCTAGGATTGACTGGTTGGATCTCCTTGCAGTCCAAGGGACTCTCAGGAGTCTTCTCCAACACCACAGTTCAAAAGCATAAATTCTTCGGCACTCAGTTTTCTTTATAGTCCAACTCTCACATGCATACATGACTACTGGAAAAACCATAGCTTTGACTAGACGGACCTTTGTTGGCAAAGTAATGTCTCTGCTTTTTAATATGCTGTCTAGGTTGATCATAACTTTCCTTCCTAGGAGCAAGCATCTTTTAATTTCATGGCTGCAGTCACCATCTGCAGTGATTTTGGAGCCCCAAAAAGTAAAGTCTCTCTGTTTCCACAGTTTCCCCATCTATTTGCCATGAAATGATAGGACTGGATGCCATGATATTAGTTTTCTGAATCTTGAGTTTTAAGCCAACTTTTTGACTCTCCTCTTTCACTTTCATCAAGAGGCTTTTTAGTTCCTCTTCACTTTCTGCCATAAGGGTGGTGTCATCTGCATATCTGAGGTTATTGATATTTCTCCTGGCAACCTTGATTCCAGTTTGTGATTCATCCAGCCTGGCATTTCACATGATGTACTCTGCATATAAGTTATATAAATAGGATGACAATATACAGCCTTGACATACTCCATTCCTGATTTGGAACCAGTCTGTTGTTCCATGTCCAGTTCTAACTGTTGCTTCCTGACCTGCATACAGATTTCTTAGGAGGGAGGTCAGGTGGTCTGGTGTTCCCATCTCTTGAAGAATTTTCCACTGTTTGTTGTGATCCACACAGTCAAAGACTTTGGTGTAGTCAGTAAAGCAGATGTTTTTCTGGAATTCTTTTGCTTTTTCAATGATCCAACGGATGTTGACAATTTGATCTCTGGTTCCTCTGCCTTTTCTAAATCCACCTTGAACATCTGGAAGTTCACAGTTCATGTACTGTCGAAGCCTAGCTTGGAGAATTTTGAGCATTACTTTGCTAGTGTGTGAGATGAATGCAACTGTGCGGTACTTTGAGCATTCTTTGGCATTGCCTTTCTTTGGGATTGGAATGAAAACCGACCTTTTCTGATCCTGTGGCCAATGCTGAGTTTTCCAAATGTGCTGGCATATTGAGTGCAGCACTTTCACAGCATCGTCTTAAAGGATCTGAAATAGCTCAACTGAAATTCCATCACTTCCACTAGCTTTGTTCATAATGATGCTTCCTAAGGCCCACTTGACTTCTCATTCCAGGATGTCTGGCTCTAGGTGAGTGACCACATCATCGTGGTTATCTGGGTCATGAAGATCTTTTTTATATAGTTCTTCTGTGTATTCTTGCCACCTCTTCTTAATATCTTCTGCTTCTGTTAGGCCCATACCACTTCTGTCCTTTATTATGCCCATCTTTGCATGAAATATTCCGTTGGTATCTCCAATTTTCTTGAAAAGATCTCTAGTCTTTCCCATTCTACTGTTTTCCTCTATTTCTTTGCATTGATCACTGAGGAAGGCTTTCTTATCTCTCCTTGCTATTCTTTGGAACTCTGCATTCAGATGCTTATATCTTTCCTTTTCTCCTTTGCCTTTTGCTTCTCTTCTTTTCACAGCTATTTGTAAGGCCTCCCCAGACAGCCATTTTGCCTTTTTGCATTTCCTTTTCTTGGGGATGGTCTTGATCCCTGCCTTCTGTACAATGTCATGAACCTCCATCCATCATTCTTCAGGCATTCTATCAGATCTAATCCCTTGAATCTATTTGTCACTTCCACTGTATAATCATAAGGGATTTGATTTAGGTAGTACCTGAATGATTTAGTGGTCTTCCCTACTTCAATTTAAGTCTGAATTTGGCAATAAGGAGTTCATGATCTGAGCCACAGTCAGCTCCCAGTCTTGTTTTTGCCAACTGCATAGAGCTTCTCCATCTCTGGCTACAAAGAATATAATCAATCTGATTTTGGTATTGATCATCTGGTGATGTCCATGTGTACAATCTTCTCTTGTTTTGTTGTAAGAGGGTGTTTGCTATGACCAGTGCATTCTCTTGGTGAAACTCTGTTAGCCTTTGACCTGCTTTGTTTTGTACTCAAAGGTCAAATTTGCCTGTTACTCAAGGTAGCTCTTGACTTCCTACTTTTGCATTCCAGTCCCCTATAATAGGAGCAGCCGTGAAGAGATACCCCACGTCCAAGGTAAGATAAACCCAAGTAAGATGGTAGGTGTTGCAAGTGACATCAGAGGGCAGACACACAAACCATAATCATAGAAAACTAGTCAATCTAATCACACGGGCCACAGCCTTGTCTAACTCAGTGAAACTAAGCCATGCCATGTGGGGCCACCCAAGATGGGCGGGTCATGGTGGAGAGGTCTGACAGAATGTGGTCCACTGGAGAAGGGAATGGCAAACCGCTTCAGTATTCTTGCCTTGAGAATCCCATGAACAGTATGAAAAGGCAAAATGATAGGATACTGAAAGAGGAACTCCCCGGGTCGGTAGGTGCCCAACATGCTACTGGAGATCAGTGGAGAAATAACTCCAGAAAGAATGAAGGGATGGAGCCAAAGCAAAAACAATACCCAGTTGTGGATGTGACTGGTGATAGATAGAGGCAAGTTCCGATGCTGTAAAGAGCAATATTGCATAGGAACCTGGAATGTTAAGTCCATGAATCAAGGCAAATTGGAAGTGGCAAGCAGGCAAACAGGAGATGGCAAGAGTGAACGTCGACATTCTAGGAATCAGTGAACTAAAATGGACTGGAAGGGGTGAATTTAACTCAGATGACCATTATATCTACTACTGCAGGCAGGAATCCCTTAGAAGAAATGGAGTAGCCATCATGGTCAACAAAAGAGTCTGAAATGCAGTACTTGGATGCAATCTCAAAAACGACAGAATGATCTCTGTTCGTTTCCAAGGCAAACCATTCAATATCACAGTAATCCAAGTCTATGCCCCAACCACTAATGCTGAAGAAGCTGAAGTTGAACGGTTCTATGAAGACCTCCAAGACCTGTTAGAACTAACACCCAAAAAAGATGTCCTTTTCATTATAGGGGACTGGAATGCAAAAGTAGGAAGTCAAGAAACACCTGGGGTAACAGGCAAATTTGGCCTTGGAATATGGAATGAAGCAGGGCAAAGACTAATAGAGTTTTGCCAAGAAAATGCACTGGTCATAGCAAACACCCTCTTCCAACAACACAAAAGAAGACTCTACACATGGACATCACCAGATGATCAACACTGAAATCAGATTGATTATATTCTTGCAGCCAAAGATGGAGAAGTTCTATAAAGTCAGCAAAAACAAGACCGGGAGCTGACTGTGGCTCAGATCATGAACTCCTTATTGCCAAATTCAGACTTAAATTGAAAAAAGTATGGAAAACCACTAGACCATTCAGGTATGACCTAAATCAAATTCCTTATGATTATACAGTAGAAGTGAGAAATAGATTTAAGGGACTAGATCTGATAGAGTGCCTGATGAACTATGGAGGGAGGTTCGTGACATTGTACAGAAGACAGGGATGAAGACCATCCCCAAGAAAAAGAAATGCAAAAAAGCAAAATGGCTGTCTGGGGAGGCCATACAAATAGCTGTGAAAAGAAGAGAAGCAAAAAGCAAAGGAGAAAAGGAAAGATATAAGCATCTGAATGTAGAGTTCCAGAGAATAGCAAGGAGAGATAAGAAAGCCTTCCTCAGTGGTCAATGCAAAGAAATAGAGGAAAACAACAGAATGGGAAAGACTAGAGATCTCTTCAAGAAAATTAGAGATACCAAAGGAATACTTCATGCAAAGATGGGCTCGAGAAAGGACAGAAATGGTATAGACCTAACAGAAGCAGAAGATATTAAGAAGAGGTGGCAAGAATACACGGAAGAACTGTACAAAAAAGATCTTCATGACCAAGATAATCATGATGGTGTGATCACTCACCTAGAGCCAGACATCCTGGAATGTGAAGTCAAGTGGGCCTTAGAAAGCATCACTACGAACAAAGCTAGTGGAAGTGATGGAATCCCAGTTGAGCTATTTCAAATCTTGGAAGATGATGCTGTGAAAGTGCTGCACTCAATATGCCAGCAAATTTGGAATACTCAGCAGTGGCCACAGGACTGGAAAAGGTCAGTTTTCATTCCAATCCCAAAGAAAGGCAATGCCAAAGAATGCTCAAACTACCGCACAATTGCACTCATCTCACATGCTAGTAAAGTAATGCTCAAAATTCTCCAAGCCAGGCTTAAGCAATATGTGAACCGTGAACTTCCAGATGTTCAAGCTGGTTTTAGAAATGGCAGAGGAGCCAGATCAAATTCCCAAAATCTGCTGGATCATCAAAAAGCAAGAGAGTTCCAGAAAAACATCTATTTCTGCTTTATTGACTGTGCCAAAGCCTTTGACTGTGTGGATTGCCGGGGTCCAGCCCCGGTGGATTCAGGGAATTCGAAGCGGGGACGGCGTTGGCGAGGATCAGGAAACAACTGCTTAATTAAACGTTAATTAAGGATATAAAGAGTGGTGAAATAAGGATAGCTCAGCGAAGAAATTCAGTGAAAAGAGGCTGAACAAAATTCCAAAGCAGGGAATTTACGTCACCTACGAAGGCCGCAGGCGTCCTCCCGTTCTCCCGAAGGAGAGGAGACACTAAGGCCTCCCCAGTCAGATCTTAGAAGCCCAGGCAAAATTAGTAGGCTTGACGAGCTTCCCCACCTCAGAGGAAAAATTCAGCCAGAAGGCGAAAGGAAGAACAACATGGGGAGACCAAATTTCGGTGAACAAAAGGACGTACTTTATTTTCCAAAGTAGTTTTTATACCTTAAGTTATGCATAGAGGATAATGGGGGAAGGGGTAGAGTCATGCAGTAAGCCAGGCTTTCTTCCTGCAAACTTATCATATGCAAAAGTTTAGGTGATTTGCATCATCTTCTGGCCTGGAGGCCTGTTAACATTTTAAGACCCTTTCTTCAGAAAACTTATTTTTCTCTAAAGGTGATTAGTCAGGCGCCACCCTCCAAAAGCATTAGATAAAGTTGCATTCCTATAGGGCAAAGGTGTGGTGGGCTATAACAAGAAAAAGAATTAACTCAAGGGTCCAAGGTTACAAACATTAGAGCTACTACTTACACCAATCATATTAATCAATACACTGCCAGGGACACAGCAGGTAAGGGATATGGAAACTTAGCAGCAAACATTGGCCCAACAAGTGAAAAACCCTTCACCAATACAATTTCTAATCAATCTTTTAGCTGCTCAAAGGAATCTGTATTTAGACAGTTTAGAACATCTCCTGCCTCTCACAGTTGGGAGGCTCTGAACAACCACATGTGGCCGGAAAAACCTATTCAGGCAGGCTAGAGGACTTCCAAAGGAGTTTGTAGGTTGAAACACTGTCACACCCAGGAATTATTAACTGGAGCTGTAAGCTAACTCTTTTTTCAGAGAGAGGTAGTGGGGGACAGCCCCCCATAAAGTCAGAGGTGTAGGTGAGAGCAGAAAGTAGGCAGACTCTGGTTTTGGGGGTAGATGCTCGAGAATTTCCAGGGGGACTCCTGAGGCTTGATCCCGCCTTTGCGTATGCCGAGCCTCCTCCCTCATGACCTTTGCCACAGGTGGAGCTCCTCAACAAACTGTGGAAAATTCTGAAAGAGATAGGAATACCAGACCACCTGACCTGCCTCTTGAGAAACCTATATGCAGGTCAGGAAGCAACAGTTAGAACTGGACATGGAACAACAGACTGGTTCCAAATAGGAAAAGGAGTACGTCAAGGCTGTATATTGTCACCCTGCTTATTTAACTTATATGCAGAGTACATCATGAGAAATGCTGGGCTGGAAGAAGCACAAGCTGGAATCAAGGTTGCCAGGAGAAATCTCAATAACCTCAGATATGCAGATACCACCACCCTGTGGCAGAAAGTGAAGAGGAACTAAAGAGCCTCTTGATGAAAGTGAAAGAGGAGAGTGAAAAAGTTGGCTTAAAGCTCAACATTCAGAAAACTAAGATCATGGCATCTGGTCCCATCACTTCATGGCAAATAGGTGGGGAAACAGTGGAAACAGTGTCAGACTTTATTTCTTTGGGCTCCAAAATCACTGTAGATAGTGATTGCAGCCATGAAATTAAAAGACACTTACTCCTTGGAAGGAAAGTTATGACCAACCTAGATAGCATATTCAAAGGCAGAGACATTACTTTGCCAACAAAGGTCCGTCTAGTCAAGGCTATGGTTTTTCCAGTAGTCATGTATGGATGTGAGAGTTGGACCGTGAAGAAAGCTGAGTGACAAAGAATTGATGCTTTTGAACTGTGGTGTTGGAGAAGACTCTTGAGAGTCCCTTGGACTGCAAGGAGATCCAGCCAGTCCATTCTAAAGGAGATTGGTCCTGGGTGTTCATTGGAAGGACTGATGCTGAAGCTGAAACTCCAATACTTTGGCCACCTCATGTGAAGAGTTGACTCATTGGAAAAGACTGATGCTGGGAGGGATTGGGGGCAGGAGGAGAAGGGGACAACAGAGGATGAGATGCCTGGAATGCATCACCGACTCGATGCACATGAGTTTGGGTGAACTCCAGGAGTTTGTGATGGACAGGGAGGCCTGGCGTGCTGCAATTCATGGGGTCACAAAGAGTCGGACACGACTGAGTGACTGAACTGAACTGAACTGAACTGATAATAAAGCTACTATCGTTATTATTGGAGCACAGAAGATGGTCAATAAACGGTGGTTACTGTTAGTTTCTGTCTTTTCAAAATAGTATTTTCTTTATTTATTTACTTGGCAGTGTCAGGTCTTAGCTGTAGTGCAAGGGCTTAGTTGCCCTATGGGCTTTAGGGTCTTAGTTCCTCAAACCTATATCCCCCTACATTTGGAAGGTGGGTTCTTAACCACTGGACCACCAGGGAAGTCCTGTTACTTTCCATCTTAATGTGAATACATCTTTGACCTAACAATGCCTATGGCTGCTTTGAGCTTTTCGCTTCTAGTTACTTAAGGGTCTCCATCTCACTAATGCCTTTGGGGAGTTTGCAGTGCTAACTTGGGGTTGGTGCCTTTTCTGCCAATTCACCTTGTGTCTGACTCTGAGTTCCAGCCTCTCTGAGGCTCCTGCTGTTTGCCCTTGGCTTGGTCTCAGAATCCTTTGTTTTCAGCATTCATGCCCCATTCCTGGGGTCCGTCTCACAGACATAATATCAGTCAGGGCAGAATTAAGTCTCAGCTCTGTACTCACCAGACAATGGATTTAATCACACTTTTCTCATCTGTAATATGGGACTAACAATGCCTGTCTTGCAGGGTTGTCTAAAGATTAAATGTGACATGTATTCAGCAGGGTGTCTGTCACACAATTGGTGCTCAATATATGTTTATTTACTTCCCTGCAAATCCCATAGTTATTCTGAGCTGGTGTATCTGTAAAAGGAGAAAATAACCTTTCCTACTTGTGGCAGAGATTGCCAGGCTCCACCCAATATCCAGTCTCCCTTTCTTCTTTAGTATCTTGACTTTAATGGGAGTGGGAGAAAGCAACAATGTACCCAACTAAAAACTAGACCTTCCCGCCTCCTTTGCAGCTAGGTGGCACCCTGTATCTATATTTTGCCAACAATATTACAAGAAATATTGGAGTGCTGGTATGGTTTGAATTGTGTCCCCACAAAAGATAAGTTAAAGTTCTAATCCTCAGGATCACAGAATATGATACCATATTCTGTTTTGAAATAAGGTCTTTACATATTCATATTATGAAATTTCTTATTTCATATTCTATTTTGAAATAAGGTCTTAAAAAAAAAAAAGAAATAAGGTCTTTACACAGGTGATCTAGTTTTAATGAGGTCATTTGGGTGGGCTGTAATCTAATATGACTGGAGTCCTTATTAAAAGGGGTAATTTGGTCACAGAGACCGACATGTTCACAGGGAGAATGATATGAAGACACAGGGAGAAGAAGATAGCCATGTGACCTGAGCGATGCATCTATAAGCCAATAAACACTAAGGATTGACTGTGGACAGCAGAAGCTATTAACAGAAGGGGCAGGAAGGATTCTTCCTTAGAATTAGCAGACAGAGCGTGGTGCTGCCAATAGTTTGATTTTGGAATTCTAGCCTCCAGAACTGTGAGACAATAAATATCTGTTGTTTTAAGCCACCCAGAGTTTGGTACTTTGTTATGGCAACCCTTGGAAAATTAGCATGTGTAGAATTTGGGGGTGGCTGCTTCCTCCTGCCTGGAATGTGCAGGGTTGGTGTTTAAAATATTTAACAATCAATATAAAGATGGGCACTGATCAACCAGAAAGGACACTGGCCATGAATGATTTGGTTACATTCATGTATACTGGTTAAATAGGAGTCCTACAAATGTGGCTGGAGCTCTTGCAGCCATTTTGAACCATGAGGTTAGAAGCCAGGTAGAACTGAAAGAAAGGAGGCACTTTCATTCCTGATGACCTTGTGGAGCTTCCATACCAGATTTGGACTGCCTACTTCATAGGCAGTACTTCATGCATAGTAGAGTAAACCTGTTTGTTCATGGTTCTATTGCATTTGACATTTCTGTTTTCCTCAGCCAAACCTAAATTTATCTGATATCAAATCCCATAAAATACTGGGAAGCCCAAATAAAATGATGAACAGGAAAGTATTTTACAAACTCTTCAGTTCTAGGCATACATCAGTTCAGTCTCTCAGTCGTGTAAGATTCTTTGCGACCCCATGAATCGCAGCACGCCAGGCCTCTCTGTCCATCACCAACTCTGTTGTCCCCTTCTCCTCCTGCCCCAATCTCTCCCAGCATCAGGGTCTTTTCCAATGAGTCAGCTCTTCTTATGAGGTGGCCAAAGTATTGGAGTTTCAGCTTCAGCATCAGTCCTTCCAAAGAACACCCAGGACTGACCTCCTTTAGAATAGACTGGTTGGATCTCCTTGCAGTCCAAGGGACTTGCAAGAGTCTTCTCCAGCATCACAGTTCAAAAGCATCAATTCTTTGGCACTCAGCCTTCTTCACAGTCCAACTCTCACATCCATGCATGACTACTGGAAAAACCATAGCCTTGACTAGACGGACCTTTGTTGGCAAAGTAATGTCTCTGCTTTTTAGTATGCTGTCTAGGTTGGTCATAACTTTCCTTCCAAGGAGTAAGCGTCTTTTAATTTCATGGCTGCAATCACTGTCTGCAGTGATTTTGGAGCCCAAAGAAATAAAGTCTGACACTGTTTCCACTGTTTCCCCATCTATTTGCCATGAAGTGATGGGACTGGATGCCATGATCTTAGTTTTCCAAATGTTGAGCTTTAAGCCAACTTTTTCACTCTTCTCTTCCACTTTCATCAAGAGGCTCTTTAGTTCCTCTTCACTTTCTGCCACAGGGTGGTGGTATCTGCGTATCTGAGGTTATTGAGATTTCTCCTGGCAATCTTGATTCCAGCTTGTGCTTCTTCCAGCCCAGCATTTCTCATGATGTACTCTGCATATAAGTTAAATAAGCAGGGTAACAATAAACAGCCTTGATGTACTCCTTTTCCTATTTGGAACCAGTCTGTTGTTCCATAGGCACACATAAGGCATTTTTATTATTGAGTGTTTGTGAATACAATTATGACTGATTTAAGCAGAACAGGCTGAAATTGAGTTATACAATGATCAAAGTCTCTTTGTCCTGCTTCGGCAATATGTTTTTGAGGGCTCTGCACAGAGTGCATTGATAACAGTGCGCATTGATAACAGTGCATAGAGACTAGCAGGAGAAGAGCCACCAGATCTCAGCCTGGATGCCAGCAGCATGACTGGCTGACATTTTTTGAGCTGGGGCCTGAATGCTCAGCCACTGGTTGGCAGTTAAGCATGAAGGTGAAGGGTCAGGTCAGATGGGTTTAAGCCTAGGGTCCACCCTGACTTGCTGTGTGACCCCGAGTAAGTTACTGACTTCTCTGAATCTCAGATTCTTTATCTGTAAAATGGGGACAATTATAGCCTTATGACATAGGGTTGTCATGGTGATTCAGTGACATCATATACCCAGTAGGGTAAAAGATAAATCCACAGTGTATTTGTATCCAGTTCAGGAGATGGTTTTTCTGCTCTGACTACCAACCCTTAACAGTTTTCAAATGGACAGACTGGATTATGGTTTGTTTCTTTTTATCTTTATTGGTTCATTCAGTTAGCACATTGAATATGTCTGTTACATGCCTACACTATATCAGGTGATGAAAAGAGCTAGTGAGGCAAACTTAGACTATGGCATCATAAAGCCAGCTCAACAATGATTTTTTAAAAAGTAAAGACAGTTCGTTTGGGTGCCCCTCCCTCCTCTTACTGTCATCTTTTCTTGAGGGCTCCCTTTGAGGTTTCTGCCATGGCCATCTTGGTCTACTCCTTCCAAGTCAGTAGATGCTTATTCTTAGGAGGATTTCAGTCACTAATTCATACTACGGTGCAAATGGCTACAGATGTCTCAGAATGGATCTGCCAAATGACCCCTCTGGTAAAAGTGACTGCTTTCTGAAAGGCTGTTCCTAGTATAGAAAGCACGAGTGTTCCAGGCAGAAAGGCACACAGAAATCATTAATCTGGATGCTCTCAGTTCACAGGGGGAAATCAAACCAGGCAGACGTGACCCTGGTCTCAGCAGGATGGTCCAACCAAGGACATCCATCAGTTATGCAGCTACGCTAGGTGGGGAGCAGAAAATGGTTCTTCCAGACTTCAAGGTTCTATACCATCTGTGTGCTAAGGATGCTTTGATTAGGTTGTGCAGGGTGCCCTAGGGAGATACTGATGCAGAACAAGAAGTGCCTCTGACTTTCAGACAAGGAAGCAACCTAAAAGTCCACTGATGGAGGAATAGATAAAGAAGATATACACAATAGAGTATTACTCAACCATTAAAAAGAATGAAATAATACCATTTGCAGCAACACACATGGATTGGGAGATCGTTATACTGAGTGAAGTAAATCAGAGAAGGAGAAATGTCAAAGGGCATCCCTTATATGTGGGATCTAAAAAGAAATGATACAAATGAACTTAGTTATAAACCAGAAAGAGACTCACAGACTTAGAGAACAAACTTATGGTTGCCAGGGTGAAAAAAATGGGGAAGGGGTAGTTAGAGAGTTTGGGATGGACATGTACAAACTGCTATATTTAAAATGGATAACCAACAAGGACCTACTGGGTAGCACATGGAACCCTTGCTCAATGTTATGTGGCAGCCTGGATGGGAAGGGAGTTTGGGAGAGAATGGATACATGTATAGGTAAGGCTGAGTCCCTGTACTATTCACCTGGAATTATCACAACATGGTTTGTTAATTGAATATATCCCAATACAAAAAAAGTTCATGTATATAAAAAAAGAATTGCCTCTGACTTTCAAGAAGCCTATAGCCTGACAACGGGATGTGAACACATATGTCAGACCAAAAGCTCTTTGGCCACACTGATTTATTTGACATGCTGCCTTCACTGTGTACCAAATTCTCCAACATGCACAAGACTGTTCTAAACTCTATTCTGTTCTACCACTGCCTTTTCCTGCACCAGCATCATGCTGTTTTAAAGACCATGTATGTGTGTGAAGTCGCTCAGTCGTGTCCGACTCTTTGCGACCCCGTGGACTGTAGCCCACCAGGCTCCTCTGTCCATGGGATTCTCCAGGCAAGAATACTGGAGTGGGTTGCCATTTCCTTTATAAAATACTTTGCTATCTTGTAGAAGACATCCTCTTCTTTTTTCAAGAATGTCTTGGCTGTTCTAGTACAATTACAGTTTCAGATGAACGTTTCAGTTCGATTTTGAATAG
The DNA here is from genome assembly GCF_055505025.1 of Bos grunniens. Lineage (NCBI taxonomy): Eukaryota > Metazoa > Chordata > Mammalia > Artiodactyla > Bovidae > Bos > Bos grunniens. The sequence goes on from NC_141166.1 coordinate 16,178,223, forward strand.
CAGAGATATTGAATCTTCCTCAGCACTCTTGTTTATGCCCAGTGCTGGGCACTCTGAGGAGGCAGGCACTCAGTTCCTGCCCTTGGGAGCTCTCAAACCAACCGGGAAGTGTAACCAAACAAGAAGTGTAAAACAACAACAGGAATATCATGTTATGAGATGAGGAAACAAAAGCGGAAAAAGGAAGGAGTCCACCCAGAGGTAAGTACTGTGAGTTCCGTTGCTTCTCCAAGCTAGGAAAGTCTTGGTAGGCTCAATGGGGGAGGTGACATACTGGGCTTTGATGGATGCGCAGGAGCAGGAGTTCATTAGATATAAAAGAAGAAGCTCTTTTGAGAAAGTCAGAGAACGCTTCTTGGAGAGGGGGGGACATTTTACTTGAGAAGTGAGTAGAAGTTTGCCCGATTCAGAAGATGGGATGCAGGGAGGTATTGCCCTGAACTGAGAATATGACAAGAAGCATCGTTGAAGACATTTCATCTGGGTTTTGAGTTGGAGGATGCTGGAAGAGACAAATGAAAAGGACTTGATGAGAAAAGTAATACAAGGAGATGACATTTGGCCTGGGCTTCCAGGGACGAGTGGGCAGTTCACCAGATCAGAGAAGAGACACCGTCAGCAAAGGCTTCTCAGCGAATAGTAAATCTCCTGGCTTTCTGCACATTCTCTAAGACCCAAGATCCAGGAGCTAAGGGTCCCATGGCGTAGGCGCTCAGGATTCTGAGTTGGCGGTCCTGCAATACCGATTTACCAGCGTAGGCGAGTCGCGCAGGGGTCTCCCTGGGACTGAGGCTCAGGTTTGCGGAGCTGGCTAGCAGAGTTGAAGGCTTTATGTCGGAATCGACCAATGGGATGGCGGCACCCAGTTGCCAGGGCTACGGAGGGGCCGCCGGGTGGAGGCGGGGCTTGTGTGCCAGGGGCGGGGTCTGGGCGGGGCTTATATAAGTGGGTGGCGGGTGGAAGGCGGGGCGTGGGGGGTCGGTAGCTGCTGGGCGGGCGGGGCGCAGGCCGCGGGGCCCGAGCCGGGGGGAGCGAGCGAGCGGAGGCGCGGAGGATCCGATTCACTCGCTGGGGAGACCTATGGGCCGAAGCCGTGTAAATGCGTTTTAAGGCGAGTGCGGGGAGACCCTCGGGGAGCCTCGGGAGCGGGCGCTCTCGGCTCCGATGCTGACCTGCTCTCTGGCTACTCTTGCCTCCTCTCAGCAGGGGCCTCGGCTCCGCAACTGCCACTCCTCGGGGTGTTGCACAGGTTTCGAGGTCACCGGCGACCCCCCCTAGCAGCGCGCCTGGCTCTGGCCCCCGCGAAGGAGCACGGGGCTTGGTAAGGGGGTTTTGTGGGGGCGGGACCTCGGCTGTGCACTCAGGAGGGCTCACCAGGACAGAATCTCAGTCCGCGGCCCCCACCCACCATGTGGAGCTCCTATGCATGCTTAGAATCCTAGCACATCAGGACCAGCCCGCCCCCGACTTTACAAACGGTGAAAGTAGACTCTGAGAGGGGGTCGGGCATATCCAGGGTCAGAGAGAGAGCTGAGACTCCTTGGTGGAGCCACCTGCAGCCACTTTAACTGGGCGTGGTCACGATGGGGGGGGCACCTGGAAACTTCTCCCCTCGATTGTTCTGCCCTTTCCCTCTCATTCTTTCCCTTTTAACCAAAACCCTAATTTCAGAACTGGAAAGGATCACCAAAGCAATTTATCCATTTTACAGATGGGGAAACTGAGGCTCGGAGAGGCAATGACATCTAGGCATATAATACCTTGTCCCAGGCCAGAAGTCCTGATCGTCCTCACTTTCCTCAGTGAGCCTAAGCTCCCCAGGCTTGTGCTGGGGGCAGGGTGTGACAGGACTGGGTGCCCTGGCTTGGGGAGGGGAGGGGCGCAGCTGAGGCCAGTCCCCCAGCCGTCCCTCACTCTCCTCCCGCAGTGTATTGCATACTTTCTAAGGCGGCCGGAGGCAGCGGCAACTCCATCCAGCCCATCGGGTCCTCCCCCTCGGCATGGCTGGCTACCTGAGAGAAACGGACTTTGTGATGGTGGAGGAGGGTTTCAGCACCCGAGACCTGCTGGAGGAGCTCACTCTGGGGGCCTCACAGGCCACCACGGTGAGGGTCTGGGGGTGGGGGTGGGACCTCTATTCTCACAGCAGGCTCAGCTGCCCCCTAGGGCCCTCATCTGGTTCTTTTCACTCATTTGGTATTCTATCCTTGCTGTATGCAAGAGAACGGCTCATTTCATCTGCAAATTCCTGGTCCTTGCCCCAGTCCTGCCCCTCCTGTGTCCTCCACTTTCATGAACAACACTACCATCATCTACCCAGCCCTCTAAGTCAGAAACCTGGGAATCCTCACTTTCTCTCCCACACCTGGGCACCACAAGTTCTGTAAATTCAGCCTCCTTAAATTATCCTTCAGGGTGCAGGAGACATAAGAGATAAGGGTTAAATCCCTGGGTCAGGAAGATCCTCTGGAGGAGGGCATGGCAACCCACTTCAGTATTCTTGCCTGGAGAATCCCCATGGACAGAGGAGTCTGGAGGGCTACAGTCCATAGGGTCGCAGAGCCAGACACAACTGAAGGGACTTAGCATGCACACACGTGCTCTTCTGGAACCTCACTTTGTAGTTTAGGCCTCATCTCTTGATAACCCCCCTAAACTTTTCCCTGCCTCATCCCACCCCCTCCAACTTTATCACAGCCCTGCTCAAAATCTAAATTCTTTGGCAGTTTCCCACTGCCTACAGGATCCAAGTCAGAACCCCTCTGCCTTCATAGCCCCATTTCTGGCTTTTCCCAGGGTATGTATCGTGCTCCATCTGAACTGAACTACTCTGCTCATATTCCCCAATGATTCCATGTGCTCCATTATCACTCTGTTGTCCAGGCTGTTCCTTCAGCATGGAACACCCTTCTCCCAGCCTCTTTGCCTCTTACCTGTTTCTGCTGCTACTGCTAAGTCGCTTTAGTCATGTCTGACTCTGTGCGACCCCGTAGACGGAAGCCCACGAAGCTCCCCCATCCCTGGGATTCTCCAGGCAAGAACACTGGAGTGGGTTGCCATTTCCTTCTCCAATACCCGTTTCTACTCTTTACTTATCACTCATCTGTGTCACCTCTTCCTGATTGCCCCAGGCAGGTTTTGTACTTCTCCGGCTGCATTTTGTAGAAACTCCTGCTTAGCATTTCCTGAATGGGCTTGTAATTGCTTGCAGGGTTAGTTCTTGTCCAGACTCAAGGCCCTTTACGGCTAGAGCCCTGTCTGTTCATCTTTGTACCTTATTTAGCATACTTGCATAAATATGCTTGATCAGATGCCAAGTGGGCATCAGTAAAAAGGTGTTGCATAAAAGGGAAACTGAGGCGCAGGAAAGGTTTAAATAATGTAGTCTCACCCATGGCCTCATACACATCCAGCCATCAGCAGACAGTTGTCCACAGGTTTGGGCTGCAGTTCTACAATGGGACTACCTCAAGGCTTCATTGAGTTCCTAAACGTGAAAGCCAGTGGCTGAAGGCCATAGCTTTGGTCTTCAAGGAATTGATCTGGAGGAGAAAGATGTATATATAACCCAGTTCTGATACTTTGGCAACATGTGCAAAATGCAGTGTGAGCATTAAAGGCAAAATTGCCTTATTGGTTTGGGGCAGGTGGCATTTGAGCTGAAACTTGAAGGTAGATTAAGAATTTGCCAGACTCCTACGGGGGCAGGGTATTCTACATGGAGGCGTGGTGACAGTAAAGGCTGGGAGGTGGAAAATGATGGAAGACAGAGCTGGAGTTTGAGCTGCCGTGAGGGGAGGGACTGGAGCTGGATCACAGAACCTTGCACACCCTGTAGGCTTGGGGAGCCCCAGAGAATTTTAGAGCAGGGTACTTGGGGGGAACGTGGGTGGCATGCACTAGCAGGGAGCTGAGTGGGGTCTCATCTTCACCCCTCTTCTTGGACAGGAAGAGGTCGCTGCCTTCTTCGTGGCCGACCTGGGTGCCGTGGTGAGGAAGCACTTCTGCTTTCTGAAGTGCCTGCCTCGAGTCCGATCCTTTTACGCTGTCAAGTGCAACAGCAGCCCGGGCGTGCTGAAGGTCCTGGCCGAGCTGGGGCTGGGCTTCAGCTGTGCCAACAAGGTGAGCCCCTATCCCCTACCTGCAAACTGACTTACTGAATGCTCACACCTGGCCCGATTGCAGCTGCTGCAATCGGGTGGACCAGGGGAGGCAGGAGTGACCTGTGGTGGCCCCTGTCCTCTGGGAGGGGCCACCCACTTGGGAGGAGTTTAAGGGATGAGGGAGGAATTTGCCAGCCTTGAAGTTCCGCATTGGAACCACATGTGTCCCTGGGCAGGTGGGTCACCTTTTTAATGGAGATTTTAAAACTTCTTGGCATAGAGCTATATGTGATATTCTTCTAATTAAGACATAACAAAAACATCTTTCTATCATTGGTTTTATTTTTTTCTTTTATAATATTAATGTGTGACTGTATTTTTTTTTTTAACTAATACTCTTAGAATTTTGTTATTGTTGCCAGTTCTGCTGCCAGGGAGGCCTGGCTTGCTGCGATTCATAGGGTCGAAAAGAGTCAGACATGACTGGGCGACTGATCTGATCTGATCTGATTGTCTTAATTCCCTCCTGCTCTCTTTAGTTAGTTCATTCGCTCAGTCGTGTCCAACTCTTTGCAACCCCATGAATTGCAGCACACCAGGCCTCCCTGTCCATCACCAACTCCTGGAGTTCACACAGATTCATGTGCATCGAGTTGGTGATGCCATCCAGCCATCTCATCCTCTGTCGTCCCCTTCTCCTCCTGCCCCCAATCCCTCCCAACATCAGGGTCTTTTCCAATGAGTCAACTCTTTGCATGAGGTGGCCAAAGTATTGGAGTTTCAGCTTTAGCATCAGTCCTTCCAATGAACACCCAGGACTGATCTCCTTTAGAATGGACTGTTCTCTTTAGATTTGTTTATTTACTATCTCTATTCATTTTACTCCTGCAGTATGCTAGACACTCTGCTAGGTAGGGCTGGCAATGCAGTTCAGTTCAGTTCAGTCACTCATTTGTGTCTGACATTTTGTGACCCCATGAACTGCAGCACGCCAGGCCTCCCTGTCCATCATCAACTCCCGGAGTTTACCAAGACTCAACTCCATTGAGTTGGTGATGCCATCCAACCATCTCATCCTCTGTTAATCCCTTCTCCTCTTGCCCTCAATCTTTCCCAGCAGCAGGGTCTTTTCAAATGAGTCAGCTCTTCGCATCAGGTGGCCAAAGTATTGGAGCTTCAGCTTCAGCATCAGTCCTTCCAGTGAATATTCAGAATTGATTTTCTTTAGGATTGACTGGTTTAATCTCCTTGCAGTCCAAGGAACTCTCAAGAGTCTTCTCCAACACCACAGTTCAAAAGCATCAATTCTTTGGTGCTCAGCTTTCTTTATAGTCCAACTCTCACATCCATACATGAACACTGGAAAAACCATAGCCTTGACTAGACGGATCTTTGTTGACAAATAATGTCTCTGCTTCTTAATATGCTGTCCAGGTTGCTCATAACTTTCCTTCCAAGGAGTAAGGGTCTTTTAATTTCATGGCTGCAATCACCATCTGCAGTGATTTTGGAACCCCCCAAAATAAAGTCAGCCACTGTTTCCACTGTTTCCTCATCTATTTGCCATGAATTGATGGGACCAGATGCCATGATCTTAATTTTCTGAATGTTGAGCTTTAAGCCAACTTCTTCACTCTCCTCTTTTCACTTTCATCAAGAGGCTTTTTAGTTCCTCTTCACTTTCTGCCATAAGGGTGGTGTCATCTGCATATCTGAGGTTATTGATATTTCTCCTGGCAGTCTTGATTCCAGCTTGTGCTTCCTCCAGCCCAGCATTTCTCATGATGTACTCTGCATATAAGTTAAATAAGCAGGGTGACAATATACAGCCTTGACGTACTCCTTTCCCAATTTGGAACCAGTCTGCTGTTCCATGTCCAGTTCTAACTGTTGCTTCCTGACCTGCATACAGGTTTCTCGGGAGGCAGATCAGGTGGTCTGGTATTCCCATCTCTTTTAGAATTTTCCACAATTTGTTGTGATCCACACAGTCAAAGGCTTTGGCATAGTCAATAAGGCAGAAATAGATGTTTTTCTGAAACTCTCTTGCTTTTTCGATGATCCAGCTGATGTTGGCAATTTGATCTCTGGTTGCTCTGCTTTTTCTAAAACCAGCTTGAACATCTGGAAGTTCACGGTTCACGTATTGCTGAAACCTGGCTTGGAGAATTTTGAGCATTACTTTACTAGCGTGTGAGATGAGTGTAATTGTGTAGTAGCTGGAGCATTCTTTGGCATTGCCTTTCTTTGGGATTGGAATGAAAACTGACCTTTTCCAGTCCTGTGGCCACTGTTGACTTTTTCAAATTTGCTGACATATTGAGTGCAGCAGTTTCACAGCATCATCTTTTAGGATTTGAAATAGCTCAACTGGAATTCCGTCACTTCCACTGGTTTTGTTTGTAGTGATGCTTCCTAAGGCCCACTTGACTTCACATTCCAGGATGTCTGGCTCTAGGTGAGTGATCATCCCATCATGATTATCTGGGTTGTGAAGATCTTTTTTGTACAGTTCTTCTGCATATTCTTGCCACCTCTTCTTAATATCTTCTGCTTCTGTTAGGTCTATATCATTTCTGTCCTTTATTAAGCATAGAAGCAAGGTCCGATAGAAGCAAGGTCCAATGCTCTTAAAGAGCAATATTGCATAGGAACCTGGAATGTTAGGTTCATGAATCGAGCAAATTGGAAGTGGTCAAACAGGAGATGGCAAGAGTGAACGTCGACATTCTAGGAATCAGCAAACTAAAGTGGACTGGAATGGGTGAATTTAACTCAGATGACCATTATGTCTACTGCTGTGGGCAGGAATCCCTTAGAAGAAATGGAGTAGCCATCATAGTCAACAAAAGAGTCTGAAATTCAGTACTTGGATGCAATCTCAAAAACGACAGAATGATCTCTGTTCATTTCCAAGGCAAACCATTCAGTATCACGGTAATCCAAATCTATGCCCTAACCAGTAATGCTGAAGAAGTTGAAATTGAACAGTTCTATGAAGACCTACAAGACCTTCTAGAACTAACACCCAAAAAAGATGTCCTTTTCATTATAGGGGACTGGAATGCAAAAGTAGGAAGTCAAGAAACACCTGGAGTAACAGGCAAATTTGGCCTTGGAGTATAGAATGAAGCAAGGCAAAGTCTAATAGAGTTTTGCCAAGAGAATGCACTGGTCATAGCAAATACCCTCTTCCAACAACAAAGAGACGACTCCACCCATGGACATCACCAGATGGCTAACACCGAAATCAGATTGATTATATTCTTTGCAGTCAAATATGGAAAAGCTCTATGTAGTCAGCAAAAACAAGACCGGGAGCTGACTGTGGCTCAGATTGTGAACTCCTTATTGCCTAATTCAGACTTAAATTGAAAAAAGTGGGGAAAACCACTAGACCATTCAGGTATGACCTAAATCAAATCCCTTATAATTATACAGTTGAAATGAGAAATAGATTTAAGGGACTAGATCTGATAGAGTGCCTGATGAACTATGGACGGAGGTTCGTGACATTGTACAGGAGACAGGGATCAAGACCATCCCCAAGAAAAAGAAATGCGAAAAAGCAAAATGGCTGTCTGAGGAGGCCTTGCAAATAGCTGTGAAAAGAAGAGAAGCAAAAAGCAAAGAAAAGGAAAGATATAAGCATCTGAATGCAGAGTTCCAAAGAATAGCAAGGAGAGATTAGAAAGCCTTCCTCAGCTGGCAATATAGTATTGAGTAAAACAGACTCTGTTGTCATTGAATTGAATGTACAGCTTATCTATCTTCATTCTGTTCTCACTTGATAAAGTCTTTTAGCTATAGAGTTTCCTATGAGACATAGTTTCCTCCGAGACATAGACAGGTTTGACATAGTTATGCATTCAGCAAGTGCTTATTGAGCACCTACTGTGGGGTCAGGTTCTTTTCTTAGTGGGACTTAGCAAGTGACCAAAACAAAAAAAAGATTCTTCCTTCATGGAACTTGCTTTCTAAAGAACAAGCAAACAATGAAAATCTATGGTACTTTAGATGGTAAATGCTGTGGAGAAAATTACGGTGGGAAAGGGAAGTAGGGAAGAGACATGGTTGTTGGGAGAGAGGGTTGTACTTTTAGAAAGTTTGGCCAAGGAAGGCTTCACTGAGATCTGAACAGTGTTCTGCAGAAAACAAAGGATCAATCCCGGTGGATAACTAGGGGAAGAGCATTCCAGGCAAAAGGACCAGCAAGCGCCAAGGCCCTGAGGTGGGAGAAAGCCTGGTGGGCATTGGTTTGTGATATTGTTACTACTGTTATTTTTTTAAATGGTTAGTAATGATTGTTTTGGAGAAGGCAATGGCAACCCATTCCAGTACTCTTGCCTGGAAAATCCCATGGACGGAGGGGCCTGGTAGGCTGCAGTCCATGGGGTCACTAGGAGTCGGACATGACTGAGCGACTTCACTTTCACTTTTCACTTTCATTCATTGGAGAAGGAAATGGCAACCCAATCCAGTGTTCTTGCCTGGAGAATCCCAGGGACGGAGAGCCCAGTGGGCTGCCGTCTATGGGGTCGCACAGAGTCGGATACAACTGAAGCGACTTAGCAGCAGCAGCAGCAATGATTGTTTTGAGAGGGAACCCCTTTTAAATCCTGATCAGCAATATGGCTGGGTGTTGTAAGGATTCTAGAAAGAGATCCTGAAGGAGACAGAAGGAGAGTTTGCCTGGGCGGCATGCAGGGATGGAGGGATTCTAAGTGGAAGAAAGGTACGCACCAATGGTGGGGGTTGGAATGAGCAGGTTCACCTTCATCAGAGATACACATTAGTGTCCTTTGCAGATAAGTCTCTCTTTTGTCACCCATGAAGCCCCTTTGCATCAGCTCTTGTTTTGCACACCAAGTTTCATGCATGGCCTACATAAGACCCGGTGAGGTATCTGAGGGGGAGATCGCCATTTTGCAGTTGAAATTGGGGACCAGCTGCGCCAAACTTGCTGATGGCAGAGCCAGGACTTGCCCCTTGCAGCTCTCAGAGTCTCTGCTCTGATCGAGGTGGAAGGGGACCCTTTTCCAGCCTGCTTAGTGTAGGAGTGAAGAACAAGACCAAACCTTACTGACTAGACTCCTCTGCTTCTGGAAACCTAGAGGTGGGCCCTGTGCTGGCCCTCAAGCTTCAGGACTGGCCTTCAAAAGAGCAAAACTGTGGTGTTAGGGCTTAAAAGTCAGTGGGGAATGTTAAAAGCATCTACTGTTTGCTGAGGGCATCTGTTGTGCCAGGCTGTCTGCCAAGAGCTTTCTGTACATGATCTAATTTGATTCTCGAAACAACTCTGTAAAGTAATTATTATCACGGTGATTCTGACAACAGTCCCATGAGGAAGCAGTTAGCATATAAGGGAAGGAGGCCCAGAGGTTTGAGGGATGCACAGGGAAGGGCCACTTGATTATGGCGAGGGCCTCTCTGACTTTATGGCTGCTGTCTTCATGAAGGTCTTCTGGAGGGGATGGCAGAGATGGGACCCCTCCTGGGTAGGTGGGATCACCTAGCCCTTGGGTGCTTTTACTCCGAGGTGGTATAGCTTTTCTTGGAAGCCCGAGGCTGCCCTCTTCTGGTAGGCTAGAGCTGGTGGCCACCCTGTACAGCATCATGCTTTGGTGCTTCACGAGTGGCTCAGTGGTAAAGAATCCACCTGCAATCGCAGGAGACATGAGTTCAGTCTCTGGGTTGGGAAGACGGTTTGGAGAAGGAAATGGCAACCTACTCCAGTATTCTTGTCTGGGAAGTCCCACAGACAGAGGAGCCTGGAGGGCTACAGTCCATGGGGTTGCAAAGAATTGGATGCGACTAAGCACGCACACACATGCATGGCCAAGGGACAGGCGTGAGCTGGGGCTTTGTGTACAGATATGCCCCAGACAGGCTCCAGGGTCAAGGGCACCAACCATTCCTTATGTGGGGCTTTGGTCCACCCACCCACCTTCCCAAGGACCTTCTGTCATCTCTCCCACGCCATCCCTTGCCCTCTCTTCTTGTCTCCCTCAGCATCCTCCCATCTTAAAAAGCCTTCTCTGGACACCACATTTCCCCCCGGTCCAATCCCTTGCTCCCTCTTGAAAACCAAACTGAGTTGTCTACACTCACTTATCTATACTCACTTGTCTCTTTCCCTTAGCACCCACTCCTTAAGCCACTGCTTCCTGACCTCCACTCATCATTTCAAGGAATTTCCTCTTACCAATGTCCCCAGTGATCTGCAGGATCCAGTGAGCACTTTATACTAAACACTCATCTTGAATTATTCAAATAATACATTGATTCATCTGCAGAAGAGAAGTAGAACATCAGCTTTATATCTCCAGAGATAATCAACATTCTGAGTTTGAGTTTGGTGGCTATATTCTAAAAATACTTACAAATATGATCCATAGAAAATATATAAAGTATGCTGTGATTTTGTAACAAAATATAAAATATTCATCTGGTACGCACCGTGCCTCAGTGGGTTTAAAACTCACCAGGCTGGAGATCTGTCTGTGTTGATGCATTTAGACCTTGTAGGGGACATTCCTTGATCCTCCTATGTTTTTTTGCTCTTACCACGAAAAAAGGTTTTGTTTGTTTTGTACTGTTTTTTGGAGTGTGTGCATGTGTGTGTGTGTGGAGCGACATTTAACGTGAGATCTTTCCTCACAATTTTTTACGTATATAAGTAACTCAGATGGTGAAGGACAGGGAAGCCTGGCGTGCTGCAGTCCATGGGATCGCAAAGAGGCGGACACAACTGAGCGACTGAACAACAAGCAGTTGTTGACAATATGCACTGTGTCGTACGGCAGATCTCTAGAACTTATTCGCCTTGCGGTACTGACACTATACCCACTGAATAGTAACTCCCCATTTGAAACACACTCTTTTTTTTTTTAGTTTTTAGAATTTATTTATAATTGAAGTATATTTAAATTGCAATACTGTATTAATTACTGCTATACAATAAAGTAACTCAGTTATACATATATATATATTCTTTTTCATATTCTTTTCCGTTACAGTTTATCACAGGGTATTGAATATAGTTCCCTGTGCTGTACCGCAGGACTCTTTGTTTATCCTTTTTCTGTATACCAGTTTGCGTCTTGCTAATCCCAAACTCCCAATTCAACCCTCTCCCACAGCCCATCCCCTTGGCAACCGCCAGTTTCCTCTCTAGGCCCCTGATTCTGTTTCTGTTTCTTAGATAGGTTCAATTGTGTCATAGTTTGGATTCCACATATAATAACATCTTAGAGTATTTGTCTTTCTCTTTCTGACTTACTTCACTTAGAATAATAATTTCTAGTTGCAGCCATTGAAATATAGTCTTTTTAAAAACACAGGCATAACTTAGAGATATTGTGGGTTAGGTTCCAGACAACTACAGTAGAGGTCACAATAAAATGAGTCACATAAATATTTTGGTTTCCCAGTGCATATAAAAGCTATGCTTATACTATATTGTAGTCTATTAAATGTGCAGTAAGTAGCATTATGTCTTAAAAAAACATACCTTAAGTAAAATGTACATACCTTAAGTCAAAAGTATTTTATTTCTAAAAAATGCTAACTATCATCTGAGGCTTCAGTGAGTTGTGATCTTTTTGCTGGTGGACAGTCTTGCTTCGATGTTGATGGCTGGTCGTTGATCAGGGTGGTGGTTGCTGAAGTTTGGGGTGGCTGTTTCTTAACAGATAGCTCTACTTTTCACTTGAACAGCTAGAGGTTGTTGTAGGATTATTCATTGGCCTAATTTCAGTATGATTGGGTTGTTATGTCTCAGGGAATAGGGAGGCCCAAAAAGAGGGAGAGAGAGTTGGGGAATGGCTAGTGGGTGGAGCCATCAGAACACACAAACATTTATCCATTAAGTTCATCATCTCATATGGGTGCGGTTCATGGCACCCCAAAACAAAGGCAATAGTCAAATCAAGGATCATTGATCACAGATCACCATAACAGATACAGTAACACTGAAAATGTCTGAAATATCCAGAGAATTACTAAAATGTGACACAGGTGAAGTGAGCAAACGCTGTTGGAAAAATGGTGCCAGTGGACTCGCTTCACGCAAGGTTGCCACAAACTATCAGTTTTAAAGAAAAACCCCAAAATCTGTGAAGCACAGCAAAGTGAAGTCTGACAGTGAAGTCTGAGGCCTCTGACAGTGCAGGCGTCTCCTGCCCAGATGTGAACTGTAAGACAGGGTTACCTTGGCAGGAATGGCATAGTAACATCTGCATTGTCCTGCCTCTTCTGGAGACGCTGTCTCTTCCCCTCTGCCAGTCCTATGCCAGCTTGCCCCTCTCTCTAGCTGGAAGTGTTCCTCTGGATTCCAGCTCAGGCTCCCTTCTTTTATAAACTCTCCATCTTCCTAGGGGATTTCATCTCCTCCCATGGCTTCAAATATCCCCAAGATGCCACCACCTCCCCAGTTTTTGTTTTTTTTAATTAACTTTTTGGCTGCCCTGGGTCTTCGTTGCTTTTGCGGGCTTTTTCTAGTTATGGGGAGCAGGTGCTGCTCTTTGTTGCGGTGCTCCTCTGCGGTGACCTCTCGTTGCAGACCATGGGCTCGATAGTTGTGGTGCATGGGCCCAGTTGTGCTGCAGCCTGTGTTATCCTCCCAGACCAGGGATCAAACCCGTGTCCCCTGCATTGGCAGGCGGACTCCTAGTTGATACTACAGGATGCCTGGAGCCCAGCGTGTTCAAATGCATTCACAATCTTCCCTTCAAGAGGGGCCCCTAGGTCTGCTGGGTGTGAAGTCCCCCTCTTACCCCACATCCCCACGTGCCATCCATCAGCAAGCTTGCCAGCCCTGCCTCCAGACCACACCCTGCCCCCTTCCTAGCACAGCCTGTCGTGTCTCCCGGGGAGGTCCTTCCGGGCCCTCCCTTGGTCCGTTTCCACATGATGTCTGGAGTGACAAGCACTTAGGCCTTGCCTTCAAGATGCACATCTGACCATGTCCTTTTCCCTCTTGCGATTCCATCAAACCATCTCCCACAACCTGCAGCGTCGAATATAAATCCACATCGGCCTTCTTGTTCTCCCCGTTGGCTCTGCCTGCCTCCCTCCAACCTCGTCCTCCCACACTGGTCACCCTGCCCAGACCACACCAGCATTCTCTGCTCCTCCATCAGGCTGAGCACAGTCTTATCTCAGAACCTCCGCACAGGCCGCTTCCTGTACCAGAAATATTCTTTGCTTCCCTTCCAGCCTGGCTGACTCCTCCTGCAGGGCTCAGCTCAAATCTTTTTTTTTCATTGAAGTACAGTTGATTTACAATATTGTGTTAGTTTGGGGTATACAGCAAAGTGGTTCTGTTATATATATGTGTGTGTGTGTGTATATATATTTAAAATTCTTTTCCATTATTATAGCATTGAACATAGTTCCCTGTGCTATATGGTAAATACTTGACCTATTCTGCATATGGATGAGTGCATCTGTCAATCACATACTCCCAGTTTATCCCTCCCCTGCCTTCCCCTTTGGTAGCCATGTGTTTACATTCTGTGTCTGAGTCTGTTTTGTAAATAAGTACATTTGTGTCACATTTTAGACTCCACATATAAGTGATATCATGTGGTGTTTTTCTTTCTCTAACTTATTCACTTACTGTGATAATCTCTAGTTCTGTCCACATTACTGCAAATGGCAGGGTTTCATTTTTTATAGCTGCGTAATATTCCATTGTGTGTATCTACCACATCTTCCTCATCTCCTCATCTGTAATTGGACACTTAGGTTGCTTCCATGCCTTGACTATTATAAACAGTGCTGCAATGAACACTGTGGTACATGCATCTTTTCAAATTGCAGCTTTCATCTTTTCTGGGTATATGCCCAGGAGTGGGGTTACTGGATCATATATATGGCAGCTCTATTTTTAGTTTTTTTAAGGAACCTCCCTTCTATTTTCCTTAGTGACTATACCAATTTACATTCCCACCAGCAGGCTAGGAGGGTTCCCTTTTCCCCACACTTTCTCCTCAGCTTAAATTTCTGACCCTCAGAAAGCTGCCTGCCACACCTCTCACCCAGGTCTCTGCATCCCACATTCTCTAGTATCCCATACTTTTTCTCTATGGCTCCTATCCATTTGTAACTCTATCACTATTCAGTGTTCATTCGTTCCTCCCCTTCTTTCCCATCTGTCTGAAAGCTCCACAGTCAGACCCTGTCTGCTTTACTCAGCGCTTTGCTTTCATTTGCATCTGTCACAGAGCCTGGCGACTCGATAGATGCTCAAGAGACACTTGCCAGGGCAGCATTGAGGTGTCTTCTCTGCCGAAGTGCTGTGGTTGAGAGCCAGTGTGCTAAAGTCGCCCAGTCCTGGGTTAGAATTCCAGCTGTGCCACCTGCAAGCTGTGTGACTTTGAACAAGTCACCTAAGGCCTCTCGGGGCCTCTGTTCCCTGTCTCATAAGATTATTATGAGGATGATGAGAATGTCTATAAAATATTTAATGCAATGACTGGCATATGGTAATCCGTCAATGAGTGACAATGGTTATTATTTAAATAACTATAATCCAAGCTCAACCACAGGTCCCCAAAGTGCTGCCCTTGCCGCTTCCTCTCACCTCATGGGTGAAGCCAGGAGCGGAACCACATTTTCATATCTGCAGAGAGGCAGGGTCTTTGGAAGCAAGCTCTGATGACGGCAGTTTCAGCTCTGGAGGGGGACCTTTGTTTCTCCCTCTGCTGTGTCACTGGCTGTGTCACCCAGACAGGTGGGCTCCTTTGAACTCAATTTCGTCCTCTGTAGGATGTGGCCATAAATATTTCATGGGATAGTTACAGACATCACATGAGATAATGCACATAAATACCTCATGCTGAAAAGTTGCTACATTAAAATTACATAGTCTTGTTACAAACTCAGGATGGCTAAGGATGGCCCTGTGTGTCTCTACCATGTTTCAAAACTGCTTCTTTGTTAATCATGGAGAGTCAGGTTTGAGTTTGAAAGTTGGTTCTGCCTCCTACTTGCTGTGTGGCCTCTCTGAGCATGTTTTTTTCCCTGTAGAATGGAGCTAATAACCCTCTGGCGGGGTATTGTAAGGAGGAAATAAGAGCGAATCTAAAACAAGGGTTGACAAATTATAGATGGTGGGTTTTGCAGGGTTTTACTGGCCCACGGCCACGTTCACTCACTTATGCTTTATCTGTGGCTGCTTGGTGTTACAAAGGCAGTTTAGCTATGCAGAAACTACTGGCTCAGAAAACGTAAAATATTTACTCTCTGGCCTTTCATGGGAAAAGTTTGTCAAGGCCCATGTAAAGCCTCTCATTCGGTGCCTCCTTGTGGTAGGTGCTCCATGCCCATGGTCGCTTTCTTCACCAAGACCATCATCGTTGTCTGTATCATTAGTGCAGCAATCAGGAGAAGCACTGTTCTGGAAAGATGAGGAGGAAGAGGCCTTGCTGGAGCACCCGGCACAGTGCCACACACAGGGCCGGCCTTTGGATGTGGATGACCTGTGCCAAGAAGACTCTTGAGCTGGCAAACTTTCTAATACATCAAATGATATTCTCTATCCATTTAAATCTGCCAGGAAAATATGTCAGAAGTCTGTTTTCAGGGCCACCATGAATCTGTACAGTGCCTTTGTGGGAATTAAAAAATGTATCTTGAAGACACTGTTACAAATACATAGATTTTGTTAGAGTAAGATGCTCACCATTCAGTTCAGTTCAGTTCAGTCGCTCAGTCGTGTCCGACTCTTTGCGATTAGGAAGTTGTAGTAAACATACCAGTATACTATGTAGTCTCTGAATGGAGCTTCCCAGGTGGTGCAGTGTTTAAGAATATGCCTACTAATGCAGGAGACACAGGAGACCTGGGTTCGATCCCTGGGTTGGGAAGATCCCCTGGAATAGGAAATGGCAACCCACTCCAGTATTCTTGCTGGGAAAATTCCATGGACAGCAGAGCCTGGTGGGCTATAGTCCATGGGGTTGCAAACAGTCGGATACAACTGAGCGACTGAATATGCATGCGTGATTCTCTGAATGGGGCCCCACCCTCCCTAGGATTGAGCGGTTCACCCTCTGCACAGCTGTACGTGGCAGCCCTTCTTGTCAACCGGGAATCAGTGTGAGTTCTGATTGTTGTGTATCTGTTGTCTAAAAGTGAGGCCCACTTCTTATGGACCTCCTTAGGCATAGCTATGACTTTGCCCCTCATCTGTGCTTCCTTGGCCTCCATGGGCCCAGCAGGCTCTGGCGCTTCCTCACCACCACCTTTGGGACCCCACAGGCAGAGATGGAGTTGGTCCAGCATATTGGTGTCCCTGCCAGTAAGATCATCTATGCCAATCCCTGTAAGCAAATTGCACACATCAAGTATGCTGCCAAGCACGGGGTCCGGCTGCTGAGCTTTGACAACGAGATGGAGCTGGCAAAGGTGGTGAAAAGCCACCCCAGTGCCAAGTAAGCTGAGAACCACTCAGGTGGGAGGCTGGGCTGCGGGTGAGGGTGGGGGGAGTAGGCGAAATAGGGTTGGGGCTGAGGATCCTGCCCTGGAGCCGGCCATAGCCACAGGAGGTTGGGGCGGGCACTCCTGGGCTGGACCCAGGATGCCAGAGCCTGACTAGGGTGGAGATAGAAATGATGGATTACAGTCCAGGCAAAGCCCAGGGTACTGCAGAGGTCAAAGCCATGGCAGAGGGAGCAGTGGTCAGGAAAGTTACACGGAGGAGGCGGCATTTGAGGTGGGCCTTCAGGGGTGACTGCCATCTGGAGTGGGCATAAACAGTGCATCAGAGGGAGCTGCAGGAGCAAGCACATGGAGGCCGGAAGCAGCACAGGGCATTTGCAGGATAAGCAGAAATTGATGTTGCTGGATCATACCATGTGCGGCCAGGGGTGAAGAAGTCAGTGATGCTGGTCACAGGGCAAGGACCCCGATGCACGTGGGCTTTGGAAGGGGTCAGGGCTGGACATCTTTTTCAGGGTGTCCCCCTCACCTGGTCACTGGACACGCTGGAGGGGCCAAGAGGGGCACCACTCGGGTTCACCCAAAGCAGCTTCCGTTTTGACTATTTCACATACTGAGGATACAGGTGTTTTCAATAAGACTGTTTAAAAAAAAAAAAAGGTCCCCTCCACCCCACCATACAAGAGAAGTTGGAAAAGCCTGGCTGATTGGGAGGAAGTAGGGCTGCCCAGGGGGAAACTGGTGAAGTTGGGACCAGGGCAGGGGTCCCATGGAAGGGTCCAGGGACATTTAGGGAGTGGATTGGACAGTACTCAGAGGTTGACTGGCTGTGCAGGGGGAGGAAGGGGGCCGGGGCTTATGGGGTTGGACATAGCTCTGAGCCATGAGGGTTCATCCCCCTTGACTAGAGAAGACATGGTTGGTGTAGGGGAAGCGGGCTCCCGCCCCCGCCGAGGTGCTGCACCCTGTCTTCCCCCTCAGGATGGTTCTGTGCGTTGCCACCGAGGACTCCCACTCTCTGAGCCACCTGAGCCTCAAGTTCGGAGCGTCGCTGAAATCTTGCCGACACCTGCTTGAGAATGCCAAGAGGGACCATGTAGAGGTGGTAGGTGTGAGGTGAGTGCTGGAACCCCGCCATCCCCCACCATGCCCGCTGCCTCCTGCTTCTTTCCCAGGACTTACTCAATTCTGTGTGGAACCTCCCCCAGGGCCCCCAAGGCAGGCCTGTCCCTGGGTCTGGAATTCTGCTATTTGAGAGTTTCCTCCTTTTGGAAAGAAGGTTTGGAGTGTCCCACCGCCCCAACCCCATAGTCTGCAGAACGTCCTGTCCCAGGAGGTTCCAGGAGGGACCTGGCTTTGCAGGAAGTGTCCCCGGCCTGAAGCCAAAGGTCATCCTGGCACACCTTGGCTCTGCTGCTTTTCTGGTGGGGATGTGGAAGGAGCCAGAACTATGACCTGATGATATAACTTTCCTATGCTATGCATTTCGCATGGCCAGGCACTGTGCTAAATACACGTCCCGCAATTGTGGGACCTTATCCCCACTTTATAGATGGAGAAACTGGAGCATGGCCGGCCACACTGCTCAGTGAGATACACATTAGTTCTGGCTGACTTTGGGGCCCTAGCCCTCATCCTAGGAAGGCTCAGCCTCCAGAGGCAGCGTGGAGGGATGAGAGGGGCACCAAGTGCCAAAGGTCCTTGGATCTAGTCTCCTGTCCACCTTCATTTACCACATGGCCCTTGGCAACCCCCTCAACCTTTTAGGCCCACAGTCACTGCATCTGGAAAATGGGCACAGCGCCCAGTATGCTTGGGCAAGGCTGCTGCTGGCTGAGGCTGAAGTGGTGATACCCAGGGTCCTGTGTGTAAGCCAAGACTCTTCCTCCCCAGTTTTCACATTGGCAGTGGCTGTCCTGACCCTCAGGCCTACGCTCAGTCCATTGCGGACGCCCGGGTTGTGTTCGAAATGGGTGCTGAGCTGGGCCACAGGATGCACATCCTGGACCTCGGTGGCGGCTTCCCCGGAGTGGAGGACGCCAAAGTGAGATTCGAGGAGGTAAGTGGGGTCACAGGTGTTGCGCTGGGCTGGGCGAGGGTTGGAGGGAGGGCTACAGTGATCCTGGGAAGCCCACTGCGAGTGGGTCCTCTGTACTATGTACTGCGCTCGGTGGTTTGCCTGGATTATCTCATTATTAACCCTGTGTTACAGCTGAGCAAACTGAGGCTCACAGAAGCTACTTCATTTCCTGAGTCCATGGCAGGGCCGGCTTGCGCACCCAGCTCTGCCCGGACTCTGAACATGCACATATCTGAGGCTTAATCGGGCCATATCTGCATAAGTCATAAGGCTTTCTGAGGGCCTGGGTGTGCCCTGTTCACCCTCCTATGGGATGATGAGAAATCAAGTTGGGCAGGGGAAGGAAAAGCCAACCTTCTATCCACTTCTAGTCCATCTGTCTCCTTCCCACCAGCAAGTTTCAGTTCAGTTTAGTCGCTCAGTTGTGCCCGACTCTTTGCGACCTCATGGACTGCAGCACACCAGGCCTCCCTGTCCATCACCAACTCCCGGAGTTTATCCAAACTCATGTCCATTGAGTCAGTGATGCCATCCAACCATCTCATCCTCTGTCGTCCCTTTCTCCTCCTGCCTTCAATCTTTCCCAGCATCAGGGACTTTTCAGATGAGTCAGCTCTTCCCATCAGGTGGCCAAAGTATTGGAGTTTCAACTTCATCATCAGTCCTTCCAATGAATATTCAGGACTGATTTCCTTTAGGATGGACTGGTTGGATCTCCTTGCAGTCCAAGGGACTCTCAACAGTCTTCTCCAACACCACAGTTCAAAAGCGTCAATTCTTCGGCACTCAGCTTTCTTTATAGTCCAACTCTCACATCCATACATGACTACTGGAAAAATCATAGCCTTGACTAGATGGACCTTTGTTGGCAAAGTAATGTCTCTACTCTTTTGGTCATAACTTTCCTTCCAGGAAGTAAGCGTCTTTTAATTTCATGGCTGCAGTAACCATCTGCAGTGATTTTGGAGCCCCAAAAAACAAAGTCTGTCACTGTTTCCACTGTTTCCCCATCTATTTGCCATGAAGTGATGGGACTGGATGCCAAGATTCAGTTCAGTTCAGTCGCTCAGTCGTGTCCGACTCTTTGCGACCCCATGAATCGCAGCACGCCAGGCCTTCCTGTCCATCACCAACTCCCGGAGTTCACTCAGACTCACGTCCATCGAGTCAGTGATGCCATCCAGCCATCTCATCCTCTGTCCTCCCCTTCTCCTGCCCTCAATTAAATCAGGAAAAATGTGTCATTGCAATCCCCACTGGAACCACTAGGGGTCGCTTTTCCTTAGTAAGTGCCTCGTTCTGGAATATTAACATCTTGGAACTGAATTTAAGAAAATAATCTGTGACGGACACTAAGAATTAGCTTCAAAGATGAGCATTGCAACATTCTTCGTAACAGAAGTTCAGTGGACTTCCCTGGTCCAACTAACACTCTGCTGCTGCTGCTGCTGCTAAGTTGCTTCAGTTGTGTCCAACTCTGTGCGACGCCATAGACAGCAGCCCACCAGGCTCCCCTGTCCCTGGGATTCTCCAGGCAAGAACACTGGAGTGGGTTGCCATTTCCTTCTCCAATGCATGAAAGTGAAAAGTGAAAAGTGAAAGTGAAGTCGCTCAGGGATTGGCTAAATTACAGTACATTCTTTTTATGTAAAATATTTTTACTTTTATAAAGATATAATTTTTTATAAAAATCTTTTTATAAAAATATTTATCATATGGAAATGATACCAGTATATTTTATGGGTAAATGCAAATAAGATTTATTAAAATATTTTTATTTTTAAATCTTTCTCTTTAATTACTTAAAAAAAGTTATTTTAACTGAAGGATAATTGCTTTACAGAAGTTTGTTTTCTGCCAAACATCCACATGAATCAGCCATAGGTATACATATGTTCCCTCCCTCTTGAACCTCCCACCTCTCTAGATTGTCACAGAGGCTCTGTTTGAGGTCCCTGAGTAAATTATGGTATATTCTTATGTAAAAAGAATTTACATAGATTTACATACATGGAGAGATCATTCAATTTATTGAGTAAAGCAGGTTATAAAAACCTGTATACTTATAGCCCTATTATGTTTATAATAAAAAATCAGATTTTCAGGTTTGTATAAAAAGAAATTAAAGGAGTGATTCCAATAAGTTAGCATTGAATAGGTTAATCTGGGGTTAGAATTAGGGGTGACTTTGGTCTTCTTTTTCCTTCTCTATCTTGTCTATAAAAATATGTTGTTTAGCATACTGGTTACTCAGCAGAGAAAGATCTGCATCACAGATTCTGCCATCTGAGTACCAACTGTTAGATTAAAAGTTCCTTTTTCCATTGTGGGGGGCATTGAAGGGTGATTTTCAAGGGTAAGGGTCTTGACCCTGCTCCATCTTTGCCTGCCTGCCTTGGTCTGTGGTTACCAACTGGGGTCTTAGCAGCTGCCAAGTTCTTCTTCCTGAAATCAAAGCTGCTTTCAAGAAGTAAGACTTGGAGCTGTAGCTAGTCTCCAGCATAAACCCCACATTTCAAACATGTAATTGTCTCTCTACCCTCAGATTGCTTCTGTGATCAACTCAGCCTTGGACCTATACTTCCCGGAGGGCTGTGGTGTGGACATCCTTGCCAAGCTGGGGCGCTACTACGTGACCTCGGCCTTCACCTTGGCAGTCAGCATCATTGCCAAGAAGGAGGTTCTTCTGGATCAGCCAGGCAGGGAGGGTAGGTTCCAGGTGGGCAGTGGAGGCCTGTTCTTCCCTAAAGCCAAGGACGGTTGTTGGCTAGGCTGGGTCTGATTTTAGGGGGTGGGGAAATCTGAAGACTGGCTCCTTCTTTAGGGAAATTGACAGTCATGTCTCCTCACCCCCAAGACACTCTTTTAGCATCTTTTTTTTCCCCCTGTGCATGTTTATATTTTATGAAGATTGAGATCAAAGCAACCTTGGGGAGAACAGATACTTTATTAAACCTATTGTATATGGGTTTCCTATGTGGTGCAGTGGTAAAGAATCTGCCTGCCAATGCAGGAGACGCAAGAGACACAGGTTCGATCCCTGGGTCAGAAAGATTCCCTGGAGAAGGAAATGGCAACCCACTGTAGTATTCTTGCCTGGAAAATCCCATGGACAGAGGAGCCTGGCGGGCTACAGTGCACGGGGTTGCAAAGAGTTGGACATGACTGAGCACACATTTTATAGTACAGATGAGGAAATTGAGAGCCAGACAGAATACAAGTGAGTTGCTTAAGAGCTAGTAAGTGGTAAACCCTGCATTTGACCCCATGTTTGTCTCCTTTCCAGAGTCCAAGCTCTTACTCATCCTACTGCTTCTCATAACATAATGAAAATAATTGACAACAACTTATACTGGTCTAAGCCCATTTTGCAGACTACAGAACATAGGCATGAAGAGGATGAGTCACTCACCCAAGGTCACACAGCTGAGAAGGGGGCAGCGCCAGGGTTCAAGTCCAGGCTAGGCTGACTCATGGACAGAGGAGCTTGGCGGGCTACAGTCCGTGGGGTCGCAAAGAGTTGGATACGACTGAAGCGACTAACACTTTCAGGCTGACTCAAGGCTTTTCTGTCCACACTGCCAACATCAGTGCTCCTCACTGACCTTCCGATAGATCAGTCCTCTCAGCAGACTCTTGAGTGAGAGGTCTGACTCTGATCTTGGAGCTTTTTTCTCTGCTCTGGGACCCCCAGCCTGAAGGTCTGGGTGTTTTTCCCAGAGATGGGTAGTAGGCTCCAGGTGGAAGGTCTTCTTTGTGTGTATGTGTGCATAGCGATGGAATTCTTCTGGCCTCCTTTCCAGATCTGGGATTATACTTTCTAGCCCAGCCTGGAGACCCGACTTCTCATTCCAGCTCATGCGTTGCCCCACTGTGCATACTTCTGAGCCGCTGACTCAGTCTCTTGGGGTCTTGAGTTCTGGTGGGCTGCTTTTCAGCCTTTGCTGGGGCATCGAGGGGCTCAGGTGCAAGCCTGGAGGGTGTTCTAGGCAGGGTTGCTCAGCTGCCAGATGTTTCCAACCCAGCCATGAACACAGGAGGAGGCAGGAGCAGCCCCATAGCTGAGGAGGGGCAGCCCTCCTGTCTGCTTGCTGAGCCCGCCGTTGTCCCACCCCCTCACATGCTGCTTGTGCCCCCCGACCCCTCCCCTCCCTGCAGAGGAAACCAGTTCCTCCCCCAAGAGCGTTGTGTACCACCTTGGCGAGGGCGTGTATGGAGTCTTCAACTCAGTCCTGTTTGACAGCGCCTGCCCCGCCCCCATCCTGCAGAAGGTGAGCCTGCCCTGCTGGGCCTGTTTTCAATTGTGTGGGTGCATTTAAAGAACATTTTTTTTTTGGTGTGTGTTGTTATCTAATTTTAAAAAAGTAAAACATATTTGTTGGAGAAAACAGACACTAAGAAGGAAGAAGCTTATCACCCCTAATTCCACCACATGGAGATAGACCCCTTGAATATTTAGATTTCAGTCTTTTAAAAAACGTGTTATACTTTTCCCCCATAAAGTTGGGATCATATTCATTTGTAACCTGATTCTTTTTCACTTCATATGGGGTGTGCATGCCATTCACGAATCTTTAACAACACGCTTCTTGATGACCATATAATATTTTAGGCAATCTAACTCTAGCAATTATCCATTTGGTTTCCTGTTTTTGAGCTTCCTGAGTCTATCTTGACATCCATCTCTGATCACTGCTCGTGGGCTGGGTCTTCACTGTGCTGCGTGGGCTTCGTTTCCCCAGAGCATGTGGGATCTTAGTTCCCTGACCAGGGATCGAAACTTCATCCCCTGCATTGCAAGGCAGATTCTTAACCACTGGATCACCAGGGAAGTCTAAAAATTCATTTTATGGAGTTTTTCCGTGTTAACAAGGGAAGAGGAATAGATAGAAGGTCCCTCCTAGCCTGCTGAGTCCAGCCCAGGGCCTCTGGCAGCTTTAGTGGGCTTCGTTAGGAGGGGAAAGAAATCAGACACACTTGTATTCTCACAGGCCTTTGTGTGGTCCTGCTTCAGGAAGGAAGCTTAAGTGCCTAACCAGCACCTAGACCACCGTGAGCTTTCAATACGTGCTGTTGTTTTTCTTTCCATCTTTTTCTGCCCCCCCCAGAGTCAACCAGATGTGGGCTCCTCTTTGTAGCTCTTCCTGCCCGTCCTCTACTGCAGGCAGAGGGAGCTTCCCTCCTCCAGGCGCCCCCCCACCACCCCCCACAACTGGATGAGTCCTCATTCCATAGCTGTGTCGTTGTCTGAGTAAGCCTCCCCGATAGTGAAGTGCTCAGGAATTCAGTTTTCTACAGTGATGTACTAGCGTTGCTGGCATTCCTGTGGTCTCCCACATCCTACCGCACAGGGGAAGGACCGGCCTAGGCCAGCCAAGCCCCAGGTTACACAGCAGGCAGCAGTTGCTTCCTAGTCCCTTCCGGGTCCCAGTCCCTTCTTCCTGTTGCAGGCCATCCCTGACCCACTCCCCGTTCCCTTCATCAGCTCCTCTGAGGAGCGGAGCTGTGGTCCCAGCCCAGCACCACACCTGCCCCAGGAGCCTGGTGGCTCAGTCTCCAGCTGGTATTCCTGGCTTGGGCACCAGGATGTTCCTAAGTCTTTCAGTGGTCTATGCTGCTGCTCCTCTGGGGGGTGCCCGGGCTTCTTCTTCGGGCTGCCCACCACTTCGGAGACCATACCCAGGGTGGGCCCACAGTGTGGCCATGGAGACTGTGTAGATGGAGCACGCCTAGTAAATGAGCTACGGCTGTGCTAGGAGTGTGTCGGGAGGGCCCAGCCTGGCCACAGTATCTGCACTTCCCTCCCCAAGGAAGGAGCCCCTCACCAGCCAGGAGGGCAGCTTTCTACCCTGCTCTTCGTGCCCATGGACTTTGATTTTGGACCTCAGGTAGAAAAAGGTGTATTAAACGTAATCCTTGCTTCAGGGTATTTTTCTCATCATTGGAATATGTGTGGCCTTTTTTTGTTTGCTTGTTTAATTTAACAAATATTTGAGCACCTTCCGCATGCACTGAGGTCTGCAGAAGGTAGTAGGTACGGAAGGATTGCTTGTGCCTTGGAAATATAGTCTTGCTGAGTAGAAACGTGTGTGTGCGACACACACACACACAGAGAAGTACACTGACTACAGCAATGTCATAAGAAAAGTACGAAAAGTACAGACAAATGTTACTGCATTTTCTTCAAAAGTATTTTAGTACTTAACAACTAAAAGATAAGGACTTAAGAAACACAGTATCATCAGCAGACTAAAAACGAAGCAATTCCATAGTATCCCTTGTCACCTAGTGAGTATTCAGATATTCCCTTATAAATGGTTTTTATAGTTGATTTTACAGGTGAGAAAACTGAGGGGTAGGGAGGTGAAGGAACTTACTCAAAGTCACACAGTTGATAAATGGCAGTGTTTTAAACTGTAGACCCTTGGGGTAGGGTTCATGTCTTATTCATCTTTGATTATCTGTCTGTTGCTAAAGACCAAACTCTGAACTATTTTCCTATAAAATGATTATCTCCCTGTAAAATCGCTGCCTCCTTATAAAATGTCTTCATTAGCATTTGGGCATTGCTAATTTTTTATTATTCTTGTTCATGTTTCTTTGAGTATCCTCTGTCAAAAAATTGTTCTTTGTTAGTCTCTTTGTATAGGTGGCTCAATGTACATGCTTAAAGTATATTCCCTTTTAAAAACCATTTTCTTATGGTGAGTCTCTGGAATAGGGTTACTGAGTAAGAGGATTTGAGCGTTTTTATTCCTCTTGATACGTATTGTTAGACTGTTTTGGTCCACGCTTGGACTAATATGTATTACTACCAGCAGTGCTATTTCACAATAAGCTCACCAGCATTCCACACTGTGACCTTTTTCTTGCTGGCTAATTTATCTGAAATGGTATACCTCAGTCTTTCATTTTTGTTTCTTTGACAAGTATAAAGGCTTCTTTAATAGATATTTCAACATGCTCTCACATGTCTTACCTAAGTCTTCTGCAATTAATAGTAATGATATTTATCTCTTTCTACCTGCTCTGCCGGTTATAGATTTACCATATGTTTATGGTGTGTGTGTGTATAATACCTAGAACATTTACTGGGGAAAATTTAGCACAAAAAGTAATAATCCACTAATCCCACCATTCAGAGATGACTATTGTTAAATTTTACTTTCATTTCTTTAAGTGTCATAGTGCACATTGTTTTAACTTAAAAAAAACATATTATGAGACATGGTTTTCTTTTTTGTATTAATTCAAATTTCATTATTTGCTCAGTGTGGGAAATATCTGAATCACAGAATTGAGGAAAATCAACTTTGTTTTATGTAAATTATAAAAGGCCAACCAAAGCCAAATCATGTTTCATAAAGTGAACACTTTTAAATTAGAAGCCAATATATAACCTCTGCCTCCCAGAGATGCCCTGGATATATAATAACTTAGTAACTTTGTCTTTTATTAACAATGTTTGGGCATATTAATTTTATCTTTTTAAAATGCTATTTTAAAAGCAACAATTGAGGTAAGAAAATATCCTTTACTCTTGAAAATATTTTTGGCATGGCCTTGTTTAGTCACTAAGTTGTGTCTGACTGTTTTTCGACCCCACAGACATAGCCCACCAGGCTCCTCTGTCCATGGGCTTCTCCAGGCAAGAATACTGGAGTGGTTTGCCATCATCTTCTCCAAGACATGATTTTCTTTACTGATATGTTAGGTAGACTTTTTATTTATAAACATTTTAAATATTCACTGAGTGGTCTAAAATGCAGTTCAATAAATGTGTATTAGTACTTCATGAATGCAAGGTATAGTTAGGTGTGGGGAGGGTCCCAGAGGGGGCAAGTACCATGGGAGTTTTACGAGACTTTTCAGAAGCACAATTCAGGTTACAAGCTCTGATCACCCCGCTCTGTACAGAGACACCTTTGTTGCCAAGACCAGGTTCTTTCATTTGTCATTATATTTTATTCTAATTATTTTATGGTTTAAAAAGTAGGGTTCCATCTGGAGTACATTGCAGTAGTACTTTTTCAGGTCTGGATCTGGTTAGTTCTTGTCTTAAAAATTCTTAAGTAATGATTTCTAATCCTATTTCATTTCTGCTTTGCCATACTATCCATTACTTTTATTTTTCAATGATCTCTAGTTTTTATCCTGTTCTTTGGACAACAGCTTTGTGCTATGTTTAGAAACCTGGGAGTTTCTAATGTGGTAGACGAGATACTCTGAACAGCCTCCCCACTGACAAAGAAGACTGTGTCCTGACTTACAAGATAGCAGGGACTCTTCAGAGGTCAATACACAAACAAAAGCAGGCATCTCTGTTTCACTTAGTGTAAAAGTCAGTCAACCCACCAGTCTGAGGGATCCTTTTCAAGTGTAAGTCAAATCATGTCTCTTTTCTACCTGAAACTCTGCTTGGGCTCCTGTCTCACTCTGCATTAAAGCCAGAGCCCTTCCAGTAGCTCCCAAGGCCCTTTGAGATCTGACCCTGTTAGCTCTCACACCACCTCCCTCACCCACATCCCCTTGCTCATCCTACTCTAATCACTCCAGCCTCCTTGCAGCTCCCTGAACTCACCAGGCATATTCCTGCCTCAGCACTTTTGCACCAGCTTTCCCCTCTGACCGGATCACTTCTCTTCCAGGTACCACCCTGGTTTGCTCCTCACCTCCTTTAGGTCTTTGCTGAAAAGTCATCTCCTTACACCCTGACACCTTATACCATATTTAATGTTACACCTGTACCCCTCACCTAATCTGTTTTTTAAATTACTTTATAACATAGTATAGAATTTACTTCTTTGTCTTCCTCCCTCCTGCTAGACTATAAACCCTGTGAGGACAAGGATCTTTGTCTATTTTGTTCACTAGCGTGTCCCAAGCATGTACAATAGTGACTATTCAAATATGTTAAGTGAATTAATCCAGAGAGAAAACCTAACTCTGAAATTGGCCTTCTCTCTGGGGATGTATGCTGAATCCTTTTAGCACTGATCTTCAGTTTTGATAGCTATGAGTGTTCCTAGGGACTAGCCAAGATAGAGAATCTGATAAGATCCCTCATATAAAGCTGGGATCCCTAAACAAAGTACATCATCATTAGTATAAGAGAATATTAGGAACCCCCCCATAGAGGAGGACAGCAAGAAAATGTGTCTGTTTTGATCTTGTTAGTGGTTGGAAGAGAGCAAAAAATTGAGAATTTGAAGCCACAAGCCAGTCTTTTCTTGGGTTCATTGCCCAAATTCATATTAACTATGTGATCTAGAAGCTCCCCTCATAGCTCAGTTGGAAAAGAATCCACCTGCAATGCAGGAGACCCGGATTCAATTCCTGGGTCAGGAAGATCCCCTGGAGAAGGGATAGGCTACCCACTCCAGTATTCTTGGCCTTTGCTTGCGGTTCAGCTGGTAAAGAATCCGCCTGCAATGTGAGAGACCTGGGTTCGATCCCTGGGTTGGGAAGATCCTCTGGAAAAGGAAAAGGCTACCCACTCCAGTATTCTGGCCTGGAGAATTCCATGGGCTGTAAAGTACATGGGGTCGCAAAGAGTCGGACTCGACGAGTGACTTTCACTTTCACTTTTATTTTCACTGGAAGCCTGAAGCCTAGAATTTATTTTATCTTGCAGAAGCAAACACAACTCTCTCTTGAGGAATCTTCCAACGAGGCTTTTAATAATTATCACAGATAAAGTTTCAAGCACATGAGCTCACAATAAAAAATCACAAACACAAAGAAACAAGTCACCATGATGGGGAGCCAGCATAAGCAATAGACAGCAGATTTAAACCTGCAATTACTTCATGTACTGGAATTATCAGACACTAAAAATTGAAGAAAGTAGGGAAAACCACTAGACCATTCAGGTATGACCTAAATTATATCCCTTAGGATTATATAGTGGAAGTGACAAATAGATTCAAGGGATTTGATCTGGTAGACCAAGTGCCTAAAGAACTATGGACAAGGTTCATGACATTGTACAGGAGGCAGTGATCAAGACCATCCCCAAGAAAAAGAAATGCAAAAAGGCAAAATGGTTGTTTGACGAGGCCTTACAAATAGCTGAGAAAAGAAGAGAAGTAAAAGGCAAAGGAGAAAAGAAAAGATATATCCATTTGAATGCAGAGTTCCAAAGAATAGCAAGGAGAGATAAGAAAGCCTTTCTAAGTGATCAATGCAAAGAAATAGAGGAAAACAACAGAATGGGAAACACTAGAGATCTCTTCAAGGAAATTAGAGATACCAAGGGAACTTTTCATGCAAAGATGGGCACAATAAAGGACAGAAACAATATAGACCTAACAGAAGCAGAAGATATTAAGAAGAGGTGGCAAGAATACACAGAAGAACTACACAAAAAAGATCTTCATGACCCAGATAATCACGATGGTGTGATCACTGACCTAGAGCCAGACATCCTGGAGTGCAAAGTCAAGTGGGCCTTAGGAAGAATCACTACAAACAAAGCTAGTGGAGGTGATGGAATTCCAGTTGAGCTATTTCAAATCCTGAAAGATGATGCTGTGAAAGTACTGCACTCAATATGCTACAGCACTCAGTATGCACTCAGCAGTGGCCACAGGACTAGAAAAGGTCAGTTTTCATTCCAATCCCAAAGAAAGGCAATGCCAAAGAATGCTCAGACTAATGCGCAATTGCACTCATTTCACACGCTAGTAAAGTAATGCTCAAAATTCTCCAAGCCAGGCTTCAACAGTTCATGAACCGTGAACTTCCAGATGTTAAAGCTGGATTTAGAAAAGGCAGAGGAACCAGAGATCAAATTGCCAACATCTGCTGGATCATTGGAAAAGCAAGAGAGTTCCAGAATAACATCTACTTCTGCTTTATTGACTACACCAAAGGCTTTGACTGTGTGGATCACAACAAACTATGGAAAGTTCTTCAGGAGGTGGGAATACCAGACCACCTGACCTGCCTCTTGAGAAACTTATATGCAGGTCAGGGAGCAACAGTTAGGACTGGACATGGAACAACAGACTGGTTCCAAATCAGTAAAGGAGTACATCAAAACTGTATATTGTCACCCTGTTTATTTAACTTATATGCAGAGTAAGTACATCATGAGAAACACTGGGCTGGATGAAGCACAAGCTGGAATCAAGATTGTTGGGACAAATCTCAATAACCTCAGATATGCAGATGACACCACCCTTATGGCAGAAAGCAAAGAAGAACTAAAGAGCCTCTTGATGAAAGTGAAAGAGGAGAGTCAAAAAGTTGGCTTAAAATTCAGC
Organism: Bos grunniens; assembly: GCF_055505025.1. Taxonomy (NCBI): domain Eukaryota; kingdom Metazoa; phylum Chordata; class Mammalia; order Artiodactyla; family Bovidae; genus Bos; species Bos grunniens. The sequence continues at coordinate 16,208,120 of NC_141166.1, forward strand.
ATTCAGGAAACTAAGATCACAGCATCTGGTCCCATCACTTAATGGCAAATAGATGGGGAAACAATGGAAGCAGTAACAGACTTTATTTTGGGGGGCTCCCAAACCACTGCAGATGGTGACTGCAGTCATGAAATTAAAAGATGCTTGCTCCTAAAGAATGACCAACCTAGACAGCATATTAAAAAGCAGAGAGACATTACTTTGCCAAAAAGGTCCTTCTAGTCAAAGCTATGGTTTTTCCAGTAGTCATGTATGGATGTGAGAGTTGGACTGTGAAGAAAGCTGAGCACCAAAGAATTGATGCTCTTGAACTGTGGTGATGGAGAAGACTCTTGAGAGTCCCTTGGACTGCAAGGAGATCCAACCAGTCCATCCTAAAGGAAATCAGTCCTGAATATTCATTGGAAGGACTGATGATGAAGCTGAAACTCCAATACTTATGGCCACCTGATGCAAGGAACTGACTCATTTGAAAAGTCCCTGATGCTGGGAAAGATTAAAGGCAGAAGGTGAAGGGGACGACAGAGGATGAGATGGTTGGATGACATCACTGACTTGATGGACATGAGTCTGAGTGAGCTCTGGGAGTTGGTGATGGACAGGTAAACTTGGCGTGCTGCAGTCCATGGGGTCACAAAGAGTTGGAACTGAACTGAAAAATAAAACAAAAATATTTACTGTGTTTAAAGAAATAAATTGAAAATAAGTAAATTGAAAATTACTTTGCTTACCAAAGAGTAAGCAAATATAAAAATTTGACTTAACAGATTTTTAAAAGGACTAAATAGAATTTGTAGAAATGAAATATATGAACATTGAAATTATACACAGGGTAAGCAAGATATTGGGGCTTCCCAGGTAGCTCAGTGGTAAAGAATGCACCTGCCAATGCAAGAGATGTGGGTTTGATCCCTGGGTCAAGAAGATCCCCTGGAGAAGAAAATGGCAACCTACTCCAGTATTCTTGCCTGGGACAGAGGACAGAGGAGCCTGTCCATGGACAGAGGAGCCTGGCAGGCTACAGTCCACGCAGTAGCAAAAAAGTCAGACATGACTTAACGACTAAACAACAACAAAGTGAGATATTAGAGACAGTTGAAGAGAGAAGATATGAGAAGATAAAGAAGGAATTGGAACATAGAGCTGAAGGAACTTTGCAAATGTAGCACAAAGAGACAGAAAGAAAATAAAGGCAAAGGAAGTGGTAGAGCCAGAGGGTGTAATGTCTAATCATAGTTTCAGGAAGAGATTGTATCAGGATACAGAAACAAGACAGGTAGTTTGAACAGGGAAATTTTAACATAAAGAATTGCTAACTTTAAAGATGGCTAATTACTAAAAAGGATAAAAGCAGTTACTATATCTGGTACTACTACTACTACTAAGTCGCTTCAGTCGTGTCCGACTCTGTGCGACCCCATGGACTGCAGCCTACCAGGCTTCTCAGTCCATGGGATTCTCCAGGCAAGAACACTGGAGTGGGTTACCATTTGCTTCTCCAATGCATGAAAGTGGAAAGTGAAAGTGAAGTCGCTCAGTCGTGTCCGACTCTTAGTGACCCCATGGACTGCAGCCTACCAGGCTCCTCCATCCATGGGATTTTCCGGGCAACAGTACTGGAATGGGGTGCTATTGGGAGAGTGAAAAATGAAGCAGCTTAGAGGAGAGCTCCTCCCTGCAAGTCTGAGATTGAAACCTTTGAGGAAAGGCCATGGTGTGCAGCCTTTCAGAGGGTTGCCAACACAACTGAATTGCAGAAGTAGCCTGCTGTGGAGTGGAGAGAAGCTTGTTGGACTGTGCAGGCCAAAGTTGAACTGAAGGCCATTGAGGTGAACGCAACCACACCCTCATACCCTGAACCAAAGGTGGCCACACGGAAAACAGCAAGCCGAAAGGGAGAGAGTTCCTTCTTCCTGATCTGCCCTTGCAGTGTTTTTCAAGCAACTTATATAGACAAAGCCTAACATAGAGCTAGCTGGGCTTCCCTGGTTGCTCAGTGATAAAGAATCTGCCTGCCAATTCAGGAGACATGGGTTTGATCCCTGGGTCAGGAAGATCCCCTGGAGAAGGAAATGGCAACCCATTCCAGTATTCTTGCCTGAGAAATTCCATGGAGAGAGGGGTGAGCTATAGTCCATGGGGTTGCAAAAGAGTCAGACATAGCAACTAAACCACATCATCAAGAGCATAGAGCTGCCTAGTCAGGAAGAAATGTCTCACTCTAGTATCACAAAGCAGGGCAAAGAAGGGTAGATTTGGAGCTGAGGCTAAATAAATAAATTAAAAATGAATTGCTGGCAGAGAGTAAACAAGAGGAACGTTTATTCTCAGATTCAGGAAATCCAACAAATTCCAAGTATATTACCTAAAAATGAATCCATACGTAGACAACATATTAGTGAAACTGAACACCAGAGACAGAAGATCATAAAACTAGTGAGAGAAATGAGACAGATAAAAGAATACCTGTAGAGGAATATTTATTAGACTTACAGCTTATTTCCCCCCATAACAATGGAAGGCAGAAGATAGTGAAATAGCAACTTCGATCTATCAACCTTCACTGGATAGCAGTAGAATGTAAGTTGGGAGGTGGAGTGACTGAGTTGGCATTCTAAGGTTTTGAATTTCTTGTGTGTGTGCTAAGTCGCTTTAGTCATGTCCCACTCTGTACGGCGCTATGGACTGTAGCCTGCCAGGCTCCTCTGTCCATGGGATTCTTCAGGCAAGAATACTAGAGTGGGTTGCTGTGCCGTCCTCCAAAAGATCTTCCCAACCCAGGGATCAAACCCACATCTCTTAAGTCTCCTGCCTTGGAAGGCGGGTTCTTTACCACTAGCACCACCTGGGAAGCCCTTCAGTTGCTTGAGCAGAGGGTAAAGATGTTGAGTGATTTTAGACTACCTTAAGCATACATATTCGGAGAAGGCAATGGCACCCCACTCCAGTACTGTTGCCTGGAAAATCCCATGGAAAGAGGAGCCTGTAGTCCATGGGGTCGCTAGGAATTGGACACAACTGAGAGATTCACTTTCACTTTTCACTTTCATGCATTGGAGAAGGAAATGGCAACCCACTCCAGTATTCTTGCCTGGAGAATCCCAGGGACGGGGGAGCCTGGTGGGCTGCCATCTATGGGGTCGCACAGAGTCGGACACGACTGAAGCGACTTAGCAGCAGCAGCAGCAAGTATACATATTACAAAGTAAGTATCTGGAGTAACCACTAAAATAGTAGGAGTTTATTAAAACAGTTTGGTTTGGAGAGTGGCCATAAAAACATAGACCAGCAAAACATAGATTAGAGCACACACACAAAAAATCCACATATATCTGGAAACTTGATTTTGACAAGGCTTGCAAAGCACATCATTGGGAATTGCCTAATATATGATGCTAGGTCACCTGATTGTCCGTATGCAAAAAATGAAATTGGATCCCGATCTCTGGGGCTTTTAATTAGTAGTAGCTTATTTATTTCTGAAATTCGAGGAAATTCTCTTTTTGGCTTTATTAAGTTTTTCCAGCTAGGAGAAGGTAGAGTCCTTGTATTTCATCTCTCCTTTCAAGGTTTTATTATTTTCATGGGTTAAGTATTATTGTGGCCCAAGTACATCCCTGAGTTTAGTAACTTAATGCTTTCATCATTGTGTGAGTGGAGATGGTCCCTTTTGTGTTTAAGCTGAGACATCGGCTTACATGTAAAAACTCACTAATCTCTAGTAACTACTCCTCTCCCCTCTGAATTTTCTAGGTGGGCAAGCTTTGTCTGCAGTATAATATTTTATTTATTTTTCTATATTATACCTTTTTGTTTCTTTTTTTCCAGATAATAGCTATTGTCAGCATTTCTCATGCTATGTAAAATAGAAATGACAGAAAGGTTCAGACTTGGAGTCAGAAGACATGGGTCTGGTTCTTGGCTCTGCCATCTAGTAGCTGAGTAACATTAGGCAAGTTACTTAACCTCTCTGGGCCCTGTTTCTATAGTCTCTTCATCTGGAAAATGAGGGGGCTTAACTGTAGCAATTAAGGTTGCTTCTAGTTCTGAAATGAAGCCATTCTAGTATATCTCCATTAAGTTAGAGTTGGCTCCTTATTTTAAATAGTTTCTCTTTATTGTGGAGTTTAATTTTGTCTGTAGTTTTAATCAAGAAGGGGTCCTATAGGCTATTGAATGCCATGATTGGGAAAATTAAATTTGAATTGTAGATCTATATTTTCCGTGTTATGATGAAGCCAGTGATCACCTTGCTCATTGTCCCTGCCTTCCATTTAAATCATCTGACCATTGAAAGTGATTTTTTGAAAAAGAGTATGGATTTGATTAGCTAGGGTTTCATTTTGGATTTTTGCCTGTATGTTCACAAGTGAGATTTTGATCACAGGCTTTTGTTATGTTTCTTCCTTTTTGTGTGCCGTCCTTGTTCATCCCATTTTTTTTTTCCTTTTAAAATATTTTTGTATACTTTATGCAGTATAGGAGCTAACTTATGTATACTTTAAAAGTTGGAGAATTATTTAGGGATTCCCTCAGGGCCATGTGCCATTTTAAATGTTTCATTATGTTTCTTCTGTGGATCTGGTCTCCTGTTGGGCCTCTTTGAGGAAAGCTGCCATCCAGGTGCAGCTGGGAGGGCCCTTGTCTGGGACCCCCAGGAGCTGTGCCACTCGCTCCAGAACCCGGATCAGGTCACTTCTTCTGAGTTTCCTCATCTGTAAGATGGGAATGCAGCTGCCTCCCAGATGAAGTGTGAAGCAGTGGTGGGTGTGCTTTGTGAAGTGGGACCTTCTGCCTGCTCTCAGAAGGGGGCCTTAGTAGCTGATCGGGCTTCTTGTATTTTTACAGGGGCTTGTCCATTTCCACTCAGTTTTCCGACTCAAAAACAGAACTGAGACTTAAAAGCCTGCTCCCACATGCTTTTGGAACATTTATTTTGCTATTTCCTTTTTTATTTCCTTTTTTAAAAAAAGGTTTTAAATGGTAATTGCCTTATTTCCTGTGGAATTTTAAAATCTTTCCTTTCTACCCATTTTAAATTTATACCACTAATAAGTGAGAGAAATCTGATTATAAATCAAGGGTGCCTTTTCTTTTCATTTTATTGTGGAAGAAGCTTTGAAACCTATTTTCTTAAGGATTTCTTAAGGATCCTCATGGACACATTTATATAGCATTTCCCCTCACACGTCTTTAAAAGTCCAAATTGTTTTTTAACAATTGGAGCTAAGGTAATTAATTCAGAGCAACTGAGATGAATTTTTACTCATTAATAAGCTTATGAACAAGAGTGTTAAGTTGTATGAACAAGGATGTATTGATTTGTATTTTTCTAGCATGTGAGGTTCATGAGCACAGGAACTTTGTTTTCTTGTGTGTTCACTGTTGCATCCCAGGCTCTTAGATCAGAGCCTGGCACATAGTAGGTGCTTAATAAGTTTCTGTTGAATGAATGAATGAGTATAGGATAGTTCTCACGTTTGATTTTAATAATATGTGCGTGTCTTTATTAATGAGACTAATGACTTATGCAGTAACAAATGAGTATTATTTCTGCTCATGGCGCCTGTGGCTCTTCCTGCTCCTGGCTGAGGTACCAAAACACCTTTCCTCCTCCTTCCATTGGTCTCCTCTGCTGCCTCCTCCTAAGGCTCTTGGATAGCTTCTATTTGTACCTTCTTTTTCTTTTTTGTTCTTTCCCATCACTCAGGTATTCCCTATTCATTTATTTATTCATTCATTCCCTTAAGCAGTCTTCACAAAAGCACTTACTGTATGCCAGACCGCTAGGCTTGGAGGAGATGGAGGTAAACGAGACTCAACCAAATTTATAGTCTGACGGGAAGACGGGCCTGAGGAGATACACTTCTTAAATATCGAATTATAAATGATAGGAAATGCTATGAAGGCAAAGCTTGCAGAGCCTTAGTAAAGGCTTCCAGGAGAAAACTGAGATCTAAAGGAAAATTAGGAGTTGGTAGGTTTAGGACCTCAGGGAATAGCATGGGGATGGCTTGGGGAGCCAGGGGTGAGGGGAGGGAGGGGACAGAAGCAGGGTTTACCCGGGGAGTCACAGCTCCAGTCACAACCTGCCTAGCAGCATCCCTACACTGTGACAAATGGCACTGATATCTTGGTTGTCTTCAGATGGTCTGTGCTACAGATTTTTTTCTGGATTTGGAAGTCACTTAAGGAAAAAGTAAAAATTTTACGTCATTGTTAGTTGTGTCTTTGGGTAAGTCACTTAACCTCTCAGAATTCCTCAGTTTCTCTGAAATGGAAGTAATTCTGTTGAGTCTGTGAGGTCCTCTGTGACCTCTGCCAGGCCACCCTGTGACTGTCTATGGGACGCCGGTCCTCCTCACCAGACTGAGTGCCGTGCGAGCCTGAGGGAGGGTCTAACTCACTGGTGTCCTTCTGGCTCCTGTTACTGGGCCAGGCCTGGAAGGAGGGGATCGTGACAGCCTGCGTAGAAGGAGCCTCAGGGCTGGGCCCAGAGGACAATCTCGATTTGAGGGAGGGGGAAGGGCTGCAGAGGTGGGGAAACACCCAGGGTCTGCAAAGCAGCAGATGCTCCAGTGAAGACTGAAGCCAGAGGCTGACGGCAATGCCAGCGATTAATAAAGATGGTGCTAACTTACTGGGCCCCTGCCATGTGTCAGACGCTGGTTCACACACTCATCCTATACTCATGTATCTTTTCACTAACCCTGGCAGGTAGGTAACTGCTACTATTCCCATTTTACAAATGAGCAAACTGACGGATTAAGTATCTTGCCCAAGGTCACACAGTTAGCAAGTGTTGGAGCCTGCATTTAAGACCAGGCACTGTGGCTTCTGAGTATAGAAGGCAATGAATGCAGAGAAGTGGGGGGGCCTTAAATGCAGGCTAGGAGGCCCAGCTGGTCTTGATCCTGTTTGCTCTGGGAGCCGTGCAGGCTTTGGAGGGAGGGAGTGCTCAGACTGTGCACGTATGCCCGGGAAAGCTGACTGTCCGTCTCTCCTGCAGAAACCATCCACGGAACAGCCCCTGTACAGCAGCAGCCTGTGGGGCCCGGTGGCCAGTGGCTGTGACTGCGTAGCTGAGGGCTTGTGGCTGCCGCAACTACACGTAGGGGACTGGCTGGTCTTTGAGAACATGGGCGCCTACACTGTGGGCGTGGGTTCCCTCCTCAGGGGTGCCCAGACCTGCCGCATCACCTATGCCATGTCCCGGGTGGCCTGGTAAGGGGGCCCTGCTGGGAAATGGAATGGGGATTGGAGAGGGGGGCAGGCTGGACTGAAGCCACATGGGGAGCCTCCGGTTTGGGGCCCTGCCCCTGTGTAACCCAATGGGACAAGTAATCCTGGGCTACTGATTTCAAGTGAGGCCTGTGCCGGGCACCTGGCTGTGGTCTTTAATGAGACTGAGTTTCCCCTGGGGAGCTCAGAGCCCTGGAGGGACACAGAAGCAGACAGGCGCACCTGAGAATACAGTGCTGCGGGGAGGGGCCGGGTTTTGGAGGCTTAGATCCCCACCCCCACCTCCCCGAGGCCCAGATCTACCTCCCTGAGGAAAGAAGGATGAAGTCAAAGCCTGGCGGGAGTTAAATGGCTGGAAGGGCAGGAAGGGGGTTCTGTTCCAAGGTCCCCCAGAAGAGCGACCTTCCATGAGGGGGGACATGGTCCGATTTGGATTTTAGAAGGAATTGGGGGCAAACATGCCTTCGAAAAACATGAGGTTGGTCGGGGCTGGAGAGGGAGCAGGGCTGGACGTGGGAAGGGCCACGAAGGGTCGCTTAGAGCTTCCAGCAGTGCTGGTGGGGACTGATTGGAAGTCTGGGGGTGACATGGTCTGATTTGGATTTTAGAAAGACCACTGTAGCTACTGGGTGGATGAAGGGAAGACAAGGGCAGGTGTAGACAGAGCTGACCAGTCGGGTGGCTACTCACTGAGCATGCCCTCACCAGGCCGGCACTGGGATCCAGCGAGACAAGCCTGAAAGTCCTGGGCCTTTCTGTCAGGCTCTACACTAGGCATCATATGATGATTTTCTTTTACTCAAACACACAACACTATGGGATCAGTGTTGACACAAACAGAGGTCACTTGCTTGAGGTCACACAGCTGGTCAGCAGTGAAGAGTTCCCCCCATATGGGGCTGGGGAGACGGCTGCAGAGGGCAGGAGCCATTGGGAGGGGCTTTTATGCCGGGTCCTGGGGAATGAGTGAAGCCTGTGCCCCCAGGGACATGCTGGGGGCTTGAGCTCCCCCCACCCCAGGAACAGTGGTCCCAAACGGCAGGCCTGACGGGCTCGGGATCAGAGCCACCTGTAGTTCATCCAGTCAACAAACCTGCCGCTTCTACTCCCTGCACGGGACAGGCTGATGCTGCCATTTTGAAATCACGAGTGTTTTGACAAGGCCAAAAAAAACCCACAAAACACCAAACGTAAGAAACCAATAATCACACAGGCTTCCTTATCTATCCCGGCTCCATCGTCAGCAAACACAGGTGGATGAAGTTGCACGGAGTCAGATGCACACGTTACTAGGAACATAAAATTCTGATGTATTGCAATGGCCACGTCCAAAAATCCTCCATATCGAAGGGGCCTCGTGGGCACATCCTACTTTAGAATCTGGCTCTGTGCTGGATCCTGGAGGGTAAAAGAACATCTGAGAATATGGAGAGCCAAGGGTCAGACCTGCACGCGCACACACACACACAGATATACACAGATGGACACACACACACAGAGAGACATAGACACACACCAGCAGACTGCAGAGGTCACTAAGGAGGGAGGGTGGCCAGTGAGCTGGGGAGGAGGCACCACCTGATGGGTGAGGGAGGAGTTAGCCAGGCACTGGAGGGCCAGGCAAGCTGACAGGAGGGTGGCCTGGGCCGGGGTGGAGGGGGGCTTCAGAGTCCACTTCATCCAGAGTTTTAAGTGGTTCTGTCTAGCTGCAGTGGCATGAAGGGACAACTCAGTCAAGAAGGACCTTGGAGGCCCACGTTGGCCTTGATCTTGAAGGCAGTGGGGAGCCAGTGAGGGATTCTAAGAAACTTATCTTTCAAAGCCCATTTAGATAAGGAAACAGAGGTTCAGACAGAGGGCACTTGCCCAGAGTACCTCCCACCTGGAAGGGAATGGCCCGACTGGACTGACTACTGATTTGCTGCTGAATTGTACACATTGGCAAAGGGGGAGGCCTTCCTGCAGGTGGGGGACCAGAATAGGCTGGAAGTATGAAAGGAGGGGAGGGAAGATGTAGATGGAAGAGGGAGGGTCCCGGGAAGCAGATCCTGGTAGAAGTAGGGAACAGGCTGTCATGCTGCCCCGACCGGGCCTCTTGATACCGAACGCAGTGCTTTTACCCCTTCCTCCACCCAGCGTCCACCTCTCTGCACCAAGGGTGTATTTACTTGCTGTCAGGGGCACTAGGCAGTGAGTAACTCAGGTACATCCCCTGCCCCGCTGTAGCTAGAGGATTGTCAGGGAAGCATGTTTTGAATGCTCATTGTTATCAAGGACTACACTGTGCTGTGGGACTCAGCTAAGGGTTGCTGATGCAGGCAGAGACTGGATGTGCACAGGATGTGCCTAGGATGGGATATGAGCCCGAAGTCAGCTGCACCGTTGTGCGTGGTGGGAGAGGCGGGCCGGGGCCAGACCTTGTGTGGCCTGAGTGTGGAGAGAAACTGCCAGCAACTCAGAAGAGATTTGCTTTTTGGAAAGATGAACATGGGTTGGACTTTTCTGGGAGACTGTGCTTTCCTGGCTAAACATGGTGGTGTCAGTGGGAATGGAGAGAAGCAGGTGCCTTTGGGGATGCTCAGGAATGGGGCTCAGCAGGGATCCACTGGGTGTGGGAACAAGATCCCCAACTCATGGTAAGAACAGGAGCTGTTTATTAATGTGAGGATGTAGGAGAAACAGTTTGTAGGATTTTTGAGGGAAGGGCAGATTTTTATTTTTTAAGTACCAAGCTTGGGGTATGAAGAATGTGGGCTTTGAAGTGAGTGTTGGGTTGAGTCCTAGTTCTGCCTCCTTCTAGGATTGTGACCTTGGGCAGGTAACTTCTAAGTCAGTTTGCTTGGAGTAAAATGGGGACGATAAAGTCACCCTTACAGGGTTTTGGGAGGATACACTTATACTGTAAGCCAAGTGCCTGGCACAATAATGGGCACATCAGTGAAAGTGGGTTCCTTTCCCTGTGGGTTAGGCTCTGGGGAGAAGACAGCACTGGGGGAAGAGAGGGCAGCAGGCCTCCCCCTGCCCTTGCCCCTGGGTGCTGGGCACCAGGTCTTCCAGTGCAGGAGCCATGGGGAGTTCTTGGCCCATGGGCCATGTGCCAGCTGCCTTCAGAGACGCCCTCTCCCTTGCAGGGAAGCCCTGCAAGGGCAGCTGCTGCCTGCAGAACAGGACGAGGACGCCGAGGGCATGTGCAAGCCTCTGTCCTGTGGCTGGGAGATCACGGACACCTTGTGCATGGGCCCCGTCTTCACCCCGGCGAGCATCATGTGAGCGGGCCCCGTTCCCCCCCGGAGAACCCCAGCGGGGCCCCAGAGATGCCTCTGGGAGAGGTGGGGAAAGTGGCAAGCAGAGACACCCTCTGGCCAGGACTCTGGTGCTCGCTCTGCCAACCCCCACGCTCCACCTGTAGTGTTTCTGCCCTGTAAATAGGACCAGTCTTACACTCACTGTAGTTCAAGTATGCAACATAAATCCTGTCCCTTCCAGCTGTGTCTGCCTCCTCTGCAGCGCAAGGGGCCTGGTCAGCCAGGTGTGGGGGTGTTCTTGGGGGTCTCCCTTGGTCTCCTTCTCACCTTTGTAAATATGAAGCAAATAAAATATTTAGGTTTTTTAATACTCTAGTGGAATCGGCAGTTCAGTTCACAAAGCAGCCTGGGTTAGGCCAGGGCTGAGACTTCCCCATCCTACAGTGATAACCTCACGCTGCAGTGTGGGCCTCCCCTACTGGCTTCCAGCTTCTCTGATTCACCTCTCTTGTCTCCCCAAGCTTCCACGCTGGCAGCATGAGGAAGGCATAGCTGTCAGGGCTTGGGGTGGCGGTCAGGGTTGCCTCCCTGTAGCACTGGAGCTGCAGCTCATGGCTGAAGAGGTGTCTCTGGGTGTCCCCCGTACCCAGCTTAAGTCCTGGCCTAAAGTATGGGCAATCGAATATCTGACACAGCTTTTAGGTGTTCCTAACAAAGATGAAGAGCGAAGAGGTGGGTACCTGGGAGGTTCTAAGGAGATCCCCTACCCATCCTCTCCTTGCAGGTCAGCAAGGCAATCGGAGCAATACAAATACATGGCTGGTTTTGCTTATTCAGGCAGTGACCGTTAGCACATGGTTGGCCATAGACTACTGCCGCATACAGTGTCAAGGGCCCTGAGGCCCACGGCTCCTCAGTTTGGCAGTTCTCGTTAGGACTTCACATTGTTAGGGTCACAAAACTATGCATGTGGAGTGTGTGAGCTGCTTAGCAAAGGAGTTTGGATTTTAGAGTTCCCCCAGCTTTAACGGGTGATCCTAGAGATTTTTCTTCTGCAATTAAAAAAGATATAATTCATATTCCCTAAAACTCACCCTTTCAAAGTGTAGAATTCAGTGGTTTTTAGTATATTTGCAGAGTCTGTGCAACCATCACCACTATCTAATTCTAGAACATGTCCATTACCTCAAAAAGAAACTGCATATTTGCATTCACTCCCCATTCTCCCTTTCCCCCAGCCCCTGGTACCCACTTAATTATTTTCCACCTCTGTGGATTTGCCTGGTCTAGATATTCTGAATTGCAGTTGTTTTTACTTGAGCTTGTTGTTCAAGTTGTTCAAGAAGCTCAAGTTGTCTCACTTGAGCTTCTTCCTGGGTAAGCCTGGTACAATGCGTGCGTTTTCCCCCCTACACCACCAAACAATTCTCTGACAACGGCTGGATGTCCTACAACTCCACTCAATTCTGATACTACCTACCTAGAGTAGAGATAGAATCAGATCCCACAGGTTAAGGGCTCAGTCCTACAAATCTGAACAACAAAGCAAGGAGTCTGAACTTAATTCTGCAGGCAGCAGGGAACCCTATATGCCTCTGCAGCAGAAGCATGGTAAGACCTTTGAGAGGATAAATGAAAGCTTATTCACAAGGGGCAGAGGGAGACCTGGAGGTAGCATCCACTTCCTTCACCCCGAGCCTGTTTAAGGCAGGTCCAGCCAGGGGGTCCAAAAGACACAAGTTGTCACCTCTGTCCATCCCTGGTGAGGTGACAAGAGGAAGATGGTGACTCTCTGGGTGTCACGCACCCCCTCCACCCCTCCCCCTTTGGGAAGCCCACCTGCCCAAGCCAGCTCATTCCAGCTGCAAAGGGACCATAAGGCAACAGGATGGGAGTTTCCAGTCAACCCTTTGTTCCATTTTAAACCCTCTTCCTGGCACCTAGCGGATGAGTAGCTAAGCCTGTGTAAACTTAACCTGCAAAATTATTCGACGTAGGCTTCTAACAGTCAGAGGGATCTTTTTGCAATATGAACCCAATCTTGTCAATCCACTGCTGAAAACTCTTCGGTGGCTTCCCACTGTGATGCCCCAATAGAAGTTAAATTGCCTGAGATTTCCTACCACTTTCCAACCTCATCTCCTGCCGCTCTTTTCTCACCAAGCACTGGCCTGTTTGGCCTCTTTTCAGTTCCCCATGTTTACTGGAATTATTTTCTGCTTCCAGGCCTTTGCCCTTGCTGTCCCCTCTGCCTAAACTGCATTTCTTCGAGCTCTCCAGGGCTGACTCATTCCCATCTTAAAGAGCACATCAGGAAGGCCTTTTCTGTACACCCTGTTCAAAGTGCCCCTCCCACCTAATTATGTGTGTGTGTGTGTGTGGGGGGGGTGATCACATTTTACAGAAGGTAGATTCTAAAGGTAACATTTAAGGCAAGGAACACAGTCACAGTTCCACTGAAAATCCCTGAGAAAGCTATCCCATTGGAAGCAGTTCATTATTTCTGTCTTCCTCTGACATGACAGGTGCATTTCCTTATAACCCCAATAGCTCTCTGATCTCTCTCCCTCACACTTTCAGATCTTTGCTCAGATGCTACCTTCTCAGTGAGGCCTTCCTGACCATTGTTAAAACTGTAACACTCCCACCCTACTATCCCATGATCCCCTCCATAGTCGTTCCTCCTCCCACTCCCCATAACTCATCACCTGACATACATTTAATTACAATTAAGCTCTTAATTCTAAAATTTTGAAAAGGCTGAGGAGCCAGAAATCAAATTGCCAACATCTTTTGGATCATCAAAAAAAGCAAGAGAGTGCCAGAAAAACTTCTACTTCTGCTTTATTGACTACACCAAAGCCTTTGACTGTGTGGATCACAACAAACTGTGGGAAATTCTTCAAGAGATGGGAATACCAGATCACCTGACCTGCCTCCTGAGAAATCTGTATGCAGGTCAAGAAACAAGTTAGAACTGGACATGGAACAACAGACTGGTTTCAAATCAGGAAAGGAGTACGTCAAGGTTGTATATTGTCACCCTGTGTATTTAACTTATATGCAGAGTACAAAAAGAGAAATGCTGGATGAAGCACAAGCTGGAAAATCAAGCTTGTGGGGAGAAATAATCAATAACCTGATATGCAGATGACACCACAGTTAGGGCAGAAAGCAAAGAACTAAAGAGCCTTTTGATGAAAGTGAAAGAGGAGAGTGAAAAAACTGGCTTAAAACTCAACATTCAGAAAACTAAGATCATGGCATCTGGTCCTATCACTTCATGGCAAATAGATGGGGAAACAATGGAAACAGTAACAGACTTTATTTTGAGGGGCTCCAAAATCACTGCAGATGGTGACTGTGGCCTTGGAAGAAAAATTATGACCAACCTAGACAGTATATAAAAAGCAGAGACATTACTTTGCCAACAAAGGTCTGTCTAGTCAAGGCTATGGTTTTTCCAGTGGTCATGTATACATGTGAGTCACGTATAGTCTTTCCAGCTATAAAGAAAGCTGAACGCTGAAGAATTGATGCTTTTGAACTGTGGTGTTGGAGAAGACTCTTGAGAATCCCTTGGACTGCAAGGAGATCCAACCAGTCCATCCTAAAGGAGATCAGTCCTGGGTGTTCATTGGAAGGACTGATGCTGAAGCTGAAACTCCAATACTTTGGCCACCTCATGTAAAGAGTTAACTCATTGGAAAAGACCCTGATGCTGGGAGGGATTGGGGGCAGGAAGAGAAGGGGACGACAGAGGATGAGATGGCTGGATGGCATTACCGACTCGATGGACATGAGTTTGGGTAAACTCCAGGAGTTGGTGATGGACAGGGAGGCCTTGCATCCTGCGATTCATGGGGTCACAAAGAGTCAGACACGACTGAGCGACTGAACCGAATCTTGGAGAATGGGATGGCGGGGGTTTATCCCTGAACCTCGAGGCAGAAATATCTAGGCCCTTCTCCTCAGCTCCTGAACAGCAGCCTAGATCCCGCTAAGGGCAGACCACTAACTAGAAAAGACTAGGGGCCCGGCAGGCTTCCAGGATTCCAACCCAGGAGGAGCCCGGGTCCACATACTAGTGAATCTTAGGTGGGGAGGGATACAAGATACCTCAATAGCTCTTTCTGCTCTTCCACTCAGCTGGGTGACCTTGGAGTAGGGTTACCATGTAAAATATAGGACTCCCAGTTAAAGCTGAATTCAGAAAAAAGACGGCTACTTTTTCAGTAAACATATGACCCATGTATTAACACTGCTGTTTATCTGAACTTCACCTTTAACTAGGCGTCCTGCATTTTAGCTGCTCAATCCGGCAACCCGACCCTGCAAGTCACTGTCTGTCTCTCCGTTTGTTTTCCCCATCTGTGCAATAGGTGTATTCCAGAGACACTTGCTTCAGGGACTTCTCAGGTGGAGCAAACCACCCCGAGGACGTCCCTCCCCGCTCCGAGGAGTCGCGTGGGAAGCGCGCTAGTCCTCGGAGAGGTTCTCGCTGGAATATGAACATATCCCTGCCTCTAGAAGCTCACTTTTCTCATTTGAGTCTCCGAGTCTATCCGGAGTGGAAACGATGCCTTTAAACACCTTCTAAACCAGCCTCGCTTGCTCGGCTCACGTCTCATCCCAAGTCCCCGGAGAGGCGGATTTCCGGCGTCGTGACGTCACTTTCGCGTCAGAGTGCCTCCCAGGTTTCGAGCCCCCGCGCTCTGGCGCCCCCTTCCTGAGCGGAGGAAGACTTTACCAAACAGCGAGAAGAGACAGCCGAGTCCATTGGTTGAAGGACTAGACAGACGGAGCTCGCAGCCTCCACGAATGGAAAATAGAACCTTTGCCTAGGGAGGGCCCCCACCGGCAAGGGGTCCTCCCGGGACGCAGGAAGCAGGCGAAGGTGCAGCCGGGCCCCTGCTCGGCTAGAAAGGCCCGCCATAACACCGGAAGTGGGCTTCTGCCCACCAGCTACTTCCACTTCGCCTTGCAAAATAGGAGTATCCATGAGTAACGGGACGTGAGAGCTTTATCGATCTTGGGAGGCTTGTCCTCAGTGTCCTCCCCACTCATCCATTTCACTCCCTAAAGGAGACGCCTCATAAATTCACGCAGAAAATCACGGGCTTTGAATGAATTCCTGACTTGCAGGCCAATGTGTTTTACCTTTGAAAACGATACTCACTGTGCCATGCTCTGCCCTACCCCCTCACTCTCATCTTTTTCATTTAACCCTCGCAAGCCTGTGAAGTGGATATTATAACAGGAACGCCGATTCCTCAGTGCCTGTGTTGGAATCCTGGAATCCTAAGCAGCTATTATCTGCGTTTCCTGTGCATCTGTAAAATGAAATAATACACCTATCTCATACCCTAATTCTGAGGATTAAATAAGTTAGCATGTTTAAAATACTCAGAACAGCAGCTGATTCGTGGTCACCATAGGAACCACTTAGGTGACCTCCACTTATAAAATAGGAAACGGAGACTTTGAAATGAAGTAACTTCTCTAGAACTGATAGTGTTAATTACTAGTGGAGGTAGGTAGGGAAGCAGCTCTGCCCACTCTGGAGGAAACTTTTCAATCATACTCACCCAGCCCTCTTCCTGCGGAATCCTGTGGGGACCATGATTGTCTTTAGAGCCCCACACGTATTTATTTAGTAAGACCCTATTACCAAATGATTGCTCTCTGGGCATTTAAATAACACCAGTCGAGATAGCGAGGTTCTATAACTTGTTCTATATATCTCCATTGAAGATGGGCTTCCCTGGTAGTTCAGATGGCAAAGAATCTACCCACAATGCAGGAGACCTGGGTTTGATCCCCAAGTCGGGAAGATTCCTTGGAGAAGGGAATGGGAACCCACTCCAGTATTCTTGTCTGGAGAATTCCATGGACAGACCATGTGGTCGCAAAGAGTTGGACACGACTGAGCAACTAACACTTTTCACTGTCATACATCTCCATTGAAGATGGTGAGTCTGTAAGGTCCACTCCTGCTAAATCTCATTGATATAAAAGTCAGCAGAAATGAACTTCTGAATGTGTTGAATCTGAGATCCTGTGAGAGATCCAAATGGAAATAATTATAACTTGGTGTGGTAAGTTGTGTGTTAGTGGAAAACAGAGGGTTGCAAGTGGGGTCTGATTAGTGATAGATGAAATTGCCTGCTAGAGTTAGGGTGGACCTGGCAGAAGCAGTGGATGGAAGCAGAAACCTTGGTGGAAAAGTAGGAGCTGACCAAGTAGAAAAGCCTGAGAAGGCTGAGGGAAGTTTTCCAAACCAGGGAAATGGTGTGTAAAGGGATAGTGGTGCAATAATTCGGTGCACTTTCTTAAGAACTGGAGCACAGGATGGAAGATGATAATGCAATAGCAATTGAGGCATATTATGAAGGGAAATGTGGTAGTGCTGGCAAGTTAACAGAAGTTTCTGAGAAAGGGAGAGAAGAAATCAGCTTTGCACTTTAGGTGGCTCACTAGAGGCAGTGAAGAGGTTGTGGTATGCAGTCTTCAAGATGTCTCCAGTGACCTCAAACTTCAGTATTCACACCCTGCTATGATTCTCTCTCGTTGGGTATGGACTGGGCTTGTTGATTCCATTCTAATGAATAGACTATGTTAGAAGTGATGGGTTACCACTTCTGAGATTAAATTACAAAAAAACCTGTAGCTTCTGTCTTTGGCACCCTCTCTTGCTCACTTGCTCTTGGGGAAAACATCTTCCATGTTACAAGCTGTCCTATGGAGAGGTTTAGGTGTCCAGAAATGGATGTCTCTGTCCAATAACAAAGACTTGAGGGCTTCTAATAGCCATGAGTGGGCTTGAAGTTGGATCCTCCTCCAGGTGAACATTGGCATTGACTGTAGCCCTGGTCAACACTTGCTGGCAGTCAAGTGAGAGACCCTGAGCCAGAGGCACCCCCTAAACTGTGCCCAGATTCCTGACCCACAGAAACCTCGAGATAATAAATATTTGTGGCTTTAAGCTTTAACAAAAATTTAAGGTAATTTTAATGCAGCAGTAGATAACTAGATAATAGACAGGGATTAGAAGCAAAGAGAAAGCAGGCTGATTAGGAGGGGACACTTGTTCTAGGCCAGGGAAGAGATAATGAGAATCTGGAGTGGGGCATTGGCTGTAGGGGTGGATGAATCTGAGATAGGTCTGGAAATAAACAAAAGATATTTGGCATTGAAGTTGGATGTGGGAATGAGGGAGAAGGTGGAGGAGAAAATAACACTGGTGTTTTGTAACATGGGGGATGGTATTAGCTAGAGTTGCCAGCATGCAAGCCTCTGGGGATAAGTTTAAAAAGTAGCTCCTTGAGATTTCTGGCAACAAGAAGATAGATCAACAAGCAGACTCGTGGACGAAGAGAACAGCCACTGTGGTCTGGGGGGAAAGTATTGCAGAAAAAAACAGAAGCAAAGGAGTAAGAACTGGAAAGTACTCTGTTGCCTGAATTAAATTTATTTGTCAAAATGTATGGTGTACTATCCTCCCCTTCTTCTGCTCATTCATTCAGCAAGTGTATATTAAGTGTCTTCCCTGTGGCAGGTGCCGTCCCAGGCACTGGGGACATAAATGTGAGCACAGAAGTCTTACCTTCATGGCATTCATGTCTTCCTTGTGGGAAGAGAAACAATAAGAATTTTGGCTTCTGCCTGTTAACCCTCTTCGACATTATTTCTGTCTTAATCTTTGACAATTTCAATACACACAGAGATGATCCTCCTGACATTGTTCTCTCAGTTTCTTGCTTCAGAGATCTTGTCCTAGACCTTGCCATGAATTTACCGCTCTAATAATACCAAGTATCTCTCCAGTTATTCTCTCTCCTATTGGGACTTCATCAATCTTCAGTGCCA
Organism: Bos grunniens; assembly: GCF_055505025.1. Taxonomy (NCBI): domain Eukaryota; kingdom Metazoa; phylum Chordata; class Mammalia; order Artiodactyla; family Bovidae; genus Bos; species Bos grunniens. Next base: position 16,226,476 of record NC_141166.1, read on the forward strand.
GGAACTGAAATCTATTAATCTTACATTTTTCATTTTCTCCCTCCCTATTAATGTCCTCTCTTCTGGTTATATCAGTCAGGCTAGGCTATGTGGTGCTGTAGTAAAAAACAATCCCAATATTTCAGGTTTATATTTAAGGCTTGCATTTTAAGCTTTAATATAGTGAAGAAAGATTTATTTCCTGCTCACACAACTTGAACATTGTTGGTCAACAAACAGAGGACTTGCTTTTCATAGTGAGAGACCCAGGCTGATGGAAAAGCCACCATTTCAAATAACATTGGTCAGTATATGAGAGGGAAAAGAGAAACTGGAGGGTCTTGGCAATTAAATGCTCCATCTAGAGTCTGTAATCTAATTGGCCAGAACTAGTCACATGGCCACACCTAGCCTCAAATGGACAGAAAAGTGCATTTCTTCCCAGGGTCCAGAAGCAAGGGGTGGGGTTGGAGAACTGGAATTTTTATGAATATCTCTTAAATATTCCCATGCTGGCTTAAATTCCATAGTTATTTTTATTATCATTCCCTTGCATTCACCCACTACTTCCTTGCCTCTTTTTTATTTGTTGTATGTATACTCTCTAAGCAAAACCACAACTCTGGTTAAATATAACTTTCCACCTTCACCCATGCAGCAGAAAGCTCTTCTTAGAGTTGCTGGAAAATTCCTAGGACAGGATCTCCAGTTTACCATAGATTGGGCCAATATTCCTGTCTTCCAAATTTCAGTATCAGCAGTTAGGTGCGGGCAGGAGCATTCAGAGGACATTTCATTGAGGGAGGAAAGACACATCTGTTGATTGATCTCCTATTGTGGACCACTTTGTGGGCATAACTGCCAGGGACTATGCCTTAAAGATCATAGATTTGCCTCTTTGGTTGCCAGAGAGAATAGGGGAAGATATGTGAGATGGAGTGATGGGAAGGACTGCATCTTAATATTTCAGCTGCTGCCACCAAAGTCTATCATCAACATCTTTACCTCTCATTCTCTCTTCAGCTCCTCCTAACTGATCTCCCTAACTCAAGCTTCAGATTCCTTTCCTGTCCATTCTATAAGTGGAAGTCAGAGTGATCTTCCTAAAGTTATATATATATTTTATCATGTTACTTCTAGATTTGAATCTCTTCTGGGGATGAATCTCTTCAGAATGAGGCCAGGACTTCTTAGCAGATCCTTCATCACCTTGAATATCTTAATCTGTGCTATCCATTATGCAAGCGACCAGCCTCATGTGGCTATGGAGCACTCAAAGTGTGGCCAGTCTTATTTGAGATATGCTATATGTGTAAAATACACCCCACATTTCAAAGACATGGTTCAAAGAGAAGAATGTAAAACATCTCATTAGCAATTTAAACATTTTGACTAGATACTGAAATATAATACTTATCTATATTGGGTGAAATGAAACATTGTTAATATTAATTTCACTAACTTCAATTTTTAAAATGTGGCTACTAGAAAATGCAAAATTACATATGTGGGTCCTATTATACATACACTGGACCATGCTGACTGTGTACCCCACCAGCTTCATCTGTCTTCACTGTTAATTTCAAAGTTTTTTCTTTAAAAGTAACAAACTGATTCTGAAAGAAATGAAAATTAAAAGTTTGGGGAATTGATTGCAAGGACTTTCAGAATCAAAAGGATTATTGATGAATGGGTCTTTGAAAGGAGCAGGGTAGCTCCAGGGGCCTCAGCAGCAGAGGTTCCCAGGCATTAATATAACTCAGCTCCATTTCTGGGTGTCACATTCCACAATTCAGATTCCTGGGAAGAGAGAATTTGATTAGGTCAGTTTGAATCAGGTGTGTCTACTTCTGGATCAATCCACAATGACTAAGAGGAGAGGCACTCGCTGTGAGATGCTTATTGTAGAGTTCTCACCCTCAACCCTACAGCCACTGTGTTCCTAAGGGGCAGTATAAGCTCTCTAACTTCTAGGAGCCAGCAATATTTTTCTTTCAAGGACAAGATAATAAATGTTTTAAGCTTTGTGAGCCAAAGAGTCTCTGTGACAACTATGCCACTCTGCTGTGTAAAGCAAAAGCAGAGACAATACATAAATGAATGGATGTGACTATGTCTCAGTAAAACTGTATTTATAAAACTAAAAAGTGGGCCATAGTGTGCCATCACCTTACACTGTACTTTCTTTTCTCTCTGCCTCTACTATCCTCTCCCACCTTCCTTCTGGCAACTTCCCATCATCCTGCAGGTCCCAGTTTAGATGCCACTTCTTGGAAACTTTCCCCAGCCCTCCTCCTCTAGCTTGTAGTTGATCTCTTCTTTACACCCTGCTAGACTCCTATACTCTATCCAAGCACTTCTCACACCCTGTTATCACTGCTCTGTAACAGCCACTAGATTCTAGTCTGGGTCTCATTTGTCGTTATAAATCCAGCACCTGGCGTGCCCGGCACATGTTACACACCTGGGTACCACTGGATGAATGTAAGATGCCGTGAACCTGTGGCTGGCAGACAATCAGAGCAGACATCCTGACATCTTAGGGCAGTGGTGAGAATTCTGGGCTTTTGTATTAAGCTGTGTGAGACCCAATTTCCTCACTTTGTTGCTCCTCTGAATCCCAGGTCTCAGGTGGTAGACGAGGAGTCTCCTGGAAATTTCTGTGCCATCCAAGCCTTGCCTGCCAGGGGCTAAAGGGCTATGTTCTCCTCTAAGAACCATAGAAAAAGCTGAAACACCATGACCTCAGGAAAGCACTGGCAGTGCTAGTGTTTAGAGATATGAGAAGTGGAAAGGTTGAAGGACTGCAAGCCTTGCATACCGTGCTAAGCCATGCCACAGCTGGGGTGAAACTCGGAGCATTCTCATTCAGTCCCCGGAGGAGGACTTCCTGCTCCTTGGTCAGGTTCCCTGTGGAGGCCCCACCAGGCAGGGAGCATCCCTGGAAGGTAAGGGGGCAGTGTGGTAAGGGCAGCATTGGTCTCATAGTCACCCAGAGCCACAGTTACGGGGGCTGCTGAATGGGCTTCCTTGACCTGCAGGGTTGATGATTACATCCAGCAGCACCTGGACAAAGGTACAGGAGACTGTGAGGCCACACATGTGGCTGTGGCCTCTGTGAGGCTTTATCCAACTCAGTACATCATCCCTTGTTGCCGCAAGACAATAAGGAGAATTTCTTCTCTTATGAGAGACAAAGAATAAAACTGATCTAGAACCTACCCCCCCGGGCTGAAGGTGCTTAAGTGGCTTACCTGGGCCCCTCATGTGGATGGCAGGTGGGGCTGGGTGACCCGGGACAACCGGCGGCAAGTTTTCCATAAGATGAAGCTGATGATCAGGAGAGAGGACGAGGAGAGCAGGGTTGGGATGATGATCACTGCAGCCGGTAGGCCACCCACGTCTGGGGACGAAGGGACAGAGGCATCAGGGCAGGGGTAGTGGAGTGCTCCCCAAGGGCGGGCTGTTCCCTGGGCCTCAGTAGCTGGGGCCCCATATTGGGGCCGCAGGTCTGAAGGAAGACTGGTACAGAGCAGTCACAGGCTTGGAGGCAAAGACTGAGTGACCTTGGACAAGCAGGCAATGATTCATTTCCCCCAGTGTTTGGCACTTGCTGCTAGGCACATGTTTGTGGCCTAAAAGGGAGAGCAGTGATGCTATAACCCAAGGCGCTTTACATACCGTGTCTTAGCCCACTAGCAAGCTGCTGTCTCCATTTACCAGATGGAGAAGCTGAGATGCAGAGGCTGCCTCTTTGGCTCACATTCAGTGCTCTAACCACATGATCTCATTTCTGGCCTCCTATCCCTGGCACATGCTGTTCCCATTGCCTGGAACCCTGTCCCCAACTCTCACTCATGCTGCAGGTCTCAACTTCCATGGTACCTCCTCCAGTAGCCCCTCTGATTTTCTCTCCTCTGTCCAAGCCCAGCCCTCTGCACGTGTGCTGTGACTGTCTGGTCACTGTCACCTCTTTGATGGAGACCTGAGATAAACCTGTCCTTGCTCATCTCAGTGCTAGCACATAGTAGCTGCTCAATAAGGGTTTGTCAGGTAAGAGGTTGAATGGCAGAGTGAGGAGTGGAGAGCACAGTGGGGCTAAGAGGAGAGTGGGGAAGGGGCTCCTCTGGCCCAGCCCTCCCCCACTCACAAGTAATGTCACCTTTTCTCCTTTGGGACCTGCCCAAAGTCAACACTTCCCGGAACTGAGCCAGAGGAGGGTAGAACCAAGCTGGGCTGAACAAACATAACCTTTTCTACCTGACTGCCCCAATCAGTTCTGGGCATTTGACTCCAGTCCAAGGACTGTTTCTAGCTCAGCAGCTTCCCTCTTTGAAAGCTATCCAGGGCAGCACAGGAGGTGAGGGTGGGCTGGGAGGCAGAAAGCCAGGCTTCACCTAGCTCTGCCATGAACATGCTGTATGACCTTGAGGAATCCACCTCCCCTCTCTGGTCTCAGTTTCCTCAACTGTAGCAAGGGAAGAATGATCTCAGCACATACAGCACAGTGGTATGTGGATGGGATGATAATAAGGAACGTGGGTTTGGGGGTCCCACAGCCCTGGGTTCATATCTGAGCTTTACCATTTAATGTGGAAAATCATTTTAACTCTTTGGGCTTAGTGTTCTCATCTGTGAAATGGGGATAAAAGTGGGTACCTCCTCTTAGGCTTGTTGTGAGGATTAAACAAGTTGACAGCTAATCATACACATTATGTTAATGATCCCTCAAACAAGCCCTGGTGCACAATTAGATTTAACCAATCATAAGGTCTTCAGGGGCTTGGAGAGAAAAGAGAGCATTTGGGAAAACATGGGTTTGAATTGGGTTACAGAATTCCAGAGCAGGGAATTTGCCTTAAGAACCACGTGGTACATTGGAGGGGAGACTGAGGCCCCCCAACCACTGCCCCCCGGCCCAAAGAGTGGATAAGAGTCTGGTCCAGGATCACACTTAATTCCTTACTATTTGGCTGGTAAATTCCTGGGGCAGAGCATGGGCTTGGGCTGGGAAGCTGGGTGTTTACTTTGGGAACCAGAAAACTTTCAAGTGGCTCAGCTCCTTCCCCCACCCTCCCCCCACCCCCAGCTGCCCCTGTTACTCCCCCAGTCCCAGCAACATGAGGAAATGGCTGGCTGAAGAGCTGGCTGAAGTACAAGGGCAAGTGGCACTCCGCCCCTCCCTTTCCACTTGATTCCAGCCTCCCTACTCCACTTCAAGGTCAAGATCGCCCAAGTCCCCCACCCTCCAGGACTCAAGGAGCCCAGGGTCTAAGAGAGCAGCAGGGGAAAGTGGCAGGTGTCTACTTACTGCACCGGTGGGCGGCGGTGGAGAAGTTGCAGGGGGGCCCTGGGCCCATCTGTGGGGTGTTGGAACCTTATCCCAGGAGGGGCGGAGGTGGCAGGGTTCAAGGCCTTCCAGGGCCTTCCCTTCCTGAAAGCAGGGAGCAGGCCAAGGTTAAACCCTGGTGCAACAGGCTCTGGCTCACTGTTGCAGCAGGCTCCGTACTCAGAAAGGGAGTCAGGAAAAACAGGCTACTAGGGGGACCTCAAGGTCAAGCAACCTTATTGTATTAAATTGATGCTGTAGAAGACTATTCATCAATACGGGAAAATGCACACAATCTATTATTAAGTGGAGAAAAAAAATAAACTAGCGAACAACAGGAGAGTGTGTTCCAATTTTTGTAAACAAGCATATGTACTCACATGGAGAAAAACCTGTAAACCTAATCACCTAGACACAAGCAGTGGTTATCTCTGAACAGTGGCTGATGGGAAATATGTACTCTGTGTGTCTTGACTGTATGTCACAATTTTTTTACAATGAACATGTTATAAGAAAAAAAGTTTACTTAGGAAAGCAAGACATTTAAAATGAGCAAGGAACTTCCCTCATGGTCCAGCGGTGAACAGTCTGCCTGCCAATGCAGGGGCCCTGGGTTTGATCCCTGCGCCGGGGAGATCCCACATGGCTTCAGGGCAACTAAGTCTGTGCGCCACAAGAAAATTCACCACGATGAGAAGCTGGTGCAACTAGGGAGCAGCCCTGGTCGCAACTAGAGAAAGCCCGAGCACAGCAACGAAGACCCAGCACAGCCAGAGATAAATAAATAGGTAAAATTTAAAAATAGAATAAAATGAGGAAACCTTTTGACCAGGAAATTGTAGGAATTTACAGAACTCGGGGTCGCAAAGAGTCGGACACGATGCGCACACGCATAGAACTCGTAGGAAATTAAAAACGAACATATTTTTATAAAGGAAAAGGCTATCTTTGTTTATGTATAAACAAGAATGGCTGGAAGGGCCTGCAACAAACTGTAAACAGGTGTCGACTCCTGGGAGCAGAAGGAGGGGACTTTCTGTTTTATAGGTTTATGTCTATAGTAATCTTTTTGCAAAAAGCAGAAGTTATTTTATAATGGGCAGAAAAAAAAAACAATCAAGCAATGTTCCTAGTCTTTGCCAGCTCTTCCTGGTCTCTCTGCGCAGAGCCTGGCCGGGGGTGTGTTGGTGCTCTCTCCTGGGCATCTTTAGGGAGGAGCCATTCCTGGTCTCTGCGCTCCCTCCCAACTTGGACACACGAACCACGGTTCCAGCTTGGACACTAACCAGCTCCAGCCAGCAAAGATTTTCTTTCTTTCTTTCTTTCTTTTTTTCATAAGTTCTTTTTTTGGATGTGGATCACTTTTAAAGTCTTTTTACTGAACTTCTCACAATATTGCTTCTGTTTTATGTTGTTTCATTTTCTGGCCTCGAGGCATATGGGATCTTAGCTCCCAGAGCAGGAATTGAACCTACACCCGCTGCATTGGAAGGCAAAGTCTTAACCCCTGGACCAGCAGGGAATTCCCCAGCAAACATTTTCTGTGACCCTCTCTGTACCCATGACCCCAGGGAACGTGATCCCTGCTTCACGATGCTCATGATCTAGTAGTAGTGGGAGACCCAAAGTGCTTCAAGGGTGCAGAGCATTGGGTTCCACTGGACCTGAATGACCAGGACAGCTTCACCTTGAATGGGACGTGAAGGATGAGTAAGATTTCAACAGGAAGAAAAAGGAGGGCAAGGATATTCTAGGAGGTAGACGGGTGTTGCACAAGTGGAAGTGTTAAGGACCGAAATCTGCTCCACACTCTCCACTTGAGATCCCGATGTTCTTTTTTAAAAAATATTTATTTATCTATTTGGGTGCCCTGGGTTTTAGTTGTAGCTCTTGGAATCTTCGATCTTCATTGCAGCATTCGGGATCTTTAACTGCAACATCTGGGATCCAGTTCCCTGATCAGGGATTGAACCCAGGCCTCCTACATTTGAACACAGAGTCTTAGCCACTGAATCACAAGGGAAGTCCTGATTTTAATATTCTGAGTTCTCTGATGCTAATCTTATACACATCATCATTTTTTTCCTCCACCAGGAGATCCTCAAACCAGAAAGGCAGTATTGTGTCACCATTAGCCTGTTTGTTGCTGGCGAGGGGGAGTGAGGGCTGAAGGCTGGGTCAAGAGTAGGACTTGGATCGGTTCAGTACATGAGAGCCATGGTTGTTTCTGGCCAGATCTGTGTCCACACAGTAACTGCTGCTGTATTGCTGCCTATATGGAGGTCTCTTCTGCCTTCCTAGTCCCACTATTATCTTTCTCCCACCTGCTTGGTGTGGTGTCTGAAATCTGACCACTAGCTGTTCTTTAAAAGAGGTTTCTTTATACATGTGCATGGGTTGGGGAAGGAGCCATCGAAAACCACAAGTCAGTTACTCTAAGGAACGCAGGAGGGTAAGTATTGATGGAGGAATGAAAGGGGTGGAGGAGGGCATTCCAGAAGTGTGATAGAGGGAGACCCCCAAAGAAGAGGGAAGGTGAAGTGGGTGGATGGAGACTGTTGGACAAATTCCATGAGGCTGCCTCAAGCTAGAACCTTAGAACTGGAGGTTCTAAACTTGTCCCATAGCCCAGGGCCACCCATCTTTTCCATTGAACCAACAAGAAATGGACATCAGTAAGGTGGCTATGCCGGGAGTTGTCCAGGGTCACTGGTGAGTCAGTGAGACTGAGTGGGGGTCCACTCCAGACTTAGCAGGTTTGTCTAGATCTCGGCCCACAGCCCACACCTGTGAGAAGCACACACCTCCAGCTGGTCTCTGTTTTTTCCTGGGACTTCCTGGGGCCCTTATCTGCTTCTCCTTCCTCCCAGGGGCAGGAGAAGAGCTGCTGAGCCTGGGACCCCATTCCTGATTTGTAGATCTGGCAGCTTAGTCATCGAGGGGCTTCACCTGGGGTTTGCAGTGAGCACAGGAAGCAGGCCCAGGGGCTCAGCCTACAGGGAGAGAAGGGGCAAAAGCCCCTTCTTTAGGGAAAAAAAATCCCAAATCCCCGTGGAATCAGGGGACCTTCTTGGGCCATCACCCACAGTGCCCTCTCTTACCTGTGACTCCCAGTGGCTCCAGCAGCTGCCCAGGTGGCTTTGTCCCTGCTGTGGCTGTTACTAGCTCTGGACTCTGTTGCCAGTAAGGGAGGTACCAGGTGTGGGTAGGCACCGACTGACTCTGCCCTGGAGGAGGGGCCATTGGGGTCCAGGCCAATTCTCTGTTCTCTTCCGGGAGGAGGATGGAGAAAGGTAACCAGCTCTTAGTGCCTGGAGCTGCAGGGATCCTGGCCACTCCCCTTCTCCTTTGGCTCTGACTCCAAGTTCCCATGGGGTAGGAGGAGGCATCAGAATCCACAGGGGGGAGATTAAAGGTTGCATGAGAAACTGATGGCTGTGAGTCTGGAGACCTGGGTCTGGGCCTGCTCTGCCTCATGGACTTCCTGTCGGGGTCTCAGTATTCTTACCTGTGAAATGATGGAGTTGAGGCCAGTGGTCTCTTAGCAGCCATCCTGGAGTCTATGATCCTGACTAGCATGCTCAACTGGGCTATCTCCACCCAGAGAGGACTTCCTGACTCTGCTTATTCCTCTTCCTCACCTGGGTTCCCTGGCTTGGCTCTGTCATGTGCTATATGACCTTGAACTAGAAACCAACCCTCTCTGGGCCTCCAGATTGGGCTGGAGGAGCCCTTAGGTGCCTTGAGCATTCAGACTTGATCATCTTGCAGCCCATGGTTTTGGGGAGCTCACCAGGGCCGAGGCTTTGTGCCTCTGGCTCTAGCTTCCTGAAAGGCCCTCCTTTGACACGACATCAGAGTAGCAAGTCCCCTGGTCCTCGGGTCCAAAGTGGCCACTCTTCCCCTCCTTCACTGAATTCCTAGGGTGAATAGGGAGCATTTTGTAACAGTCAGAAATATGATAGAACTGTCAACATTTTGAAAGAAGATGGAAGACTGTTCTATACTCTATCTAGGGTAAACAAAAATCCACATAATTTAAACCAGATAGAAAAGAAAAACAAAGGAAAATGAGCATATTTCAAAATAAAAGTCCCCATCTCTTTCTATTTTTTAGAGGTTACGCCTCCTAAATGCGTCTCTCCTTTTCTCTCTCTTTCTCTCCTTCTCCCTCCCTCCCTCTGTCATTCCCTTTCCTTCTCATTTCTCCTCTGCTTCCCAGCACTCCTTCTTCCCCAGAGACACTGGCTAGAATTGCAGATGTCCCAGACTAAGGAGAAATTACCATTCCCTGGTGGGAATGAAGATTCAGCACCTCGGTCAGCACACTGCCCCTCCCCCAACCTCATCCCACTCCTTTCCGTCTGTATTTAAGCCTGTGACAGGGTCCTTTGCAACTTACATTCTCGTGGAGCATCTGGGGAGAGTGAATAGAGCCAAGACTCAGACAGGAGGGGATGAAGCCAGGAATGCTGCCCAGGTGTGAGCAGTCAGCCTCCTGGGATGGCCTCTCCGGCAGGAGGGGAGGCCCATCCCCAGAGCCCCGAGCTGAGACTGTGCTGCTAGGAGACCTTATCTCTGTTGTTTTCTATTCCTGCTGCCACCCCAGAGAGAAAGACCCAGAGCTAATGGCCTTGTTAGGTGCTGAGCGGGCCAAGCCCTGGGACCAACATAAGACTTACAGGATCCTGGGCCATCAGAACCACTGCCTTGGCAATCAGTTAGCTAGAATCTGAACCTCCTTGATAGAAATGGGGAAACAGAGGTCCAGAAAGGGAGAGAGACCCGCTCCGGGTCACAGTGCCTTCACGAGTCCACCTCTGATCTGGGAGGCACATGAGGTGGAGTCTATAGGTGAAACTTAACTCACAGTTGCATAATTCAATGGTGTGGAGTCTGGGTTAAGTTCCCTCCTTGAATCCCAGGGGGATCACACTTCTGGTGGGTGCTGCCTGTCACTGAAGCTGTTCTCAAAGTTGAGAAGCATTTCCAGGGAGGCCAGTGAAGAGTTAGGCTTTAGCTTTGGACAGGCCTGAGTCTGATTTCCAGTTTTACTGAGTACCAGCTGTGGGTCCCCTGGGAAGTAGTGTTTCCCTGCTCAAATACTGAGATAATGATACTGATTTCATGGACTTATTTTGATGTTAGATAAGGTGCAGGAAGTCCCACTGCTTCGCTTGCTGGCCATGAACATGGTTGTGAATGGGGTTTTTTGTCATTCTATCAATTCTTTCCTGCCCTGGGGAAGATCCTTGCTGATCCCTGCTTCCACCCCAAGGCTGGACTGCTTTTGTCTCCCCTCTTCACTTACCTGTATTAAGTGGGTTCCTGGTGTTATACTGGCAACCGCAGATTCTTTCATTCAGGAAGTCTCCAGACACTTCATACCTCTTGGAGGTCCCCTGATTTCCCAGAGTCCCCAGTTGGGTGTTCAGATTAGATCCCTACACTCCCAGACACTCGGAAACCAGGGGTGAAGATGGGGCAGCAAGCAGCCTTTCTGGGACCAGGTGCTGAGCCTGAGTCGGGGGAGGGGAAGGAAGAACCATGGACAGGGTACTCCTCCAGGGGACAGATGCCCTGAGCAAAATAGAGGAGTGGGCTTGGGAGGAGTCACAGGGATCTGAGAGCATGGGGTGAGGGGGTGATGGGGTTCTCTGGTCCCAGGCCCACTCCCTACAGCTTCTCTGTAAACTGGGGCGCTATCAGCCATCCAGACACCGTTCCCTCCGCCCTTGCCAACAGCCCCTCCTCCTCCTCATTCATGTCCATCTTCCAAGAACCGCAAACAAGTAGTGACTTGGGTAGTTCCCTCTCTCTTTCCTCCCCGCCTCCAGGTATAGGTGAAGATCCACCTGGCGCCTTACAGAGCACCCGGTCTAACCTCCCTCATTCTATAGGTGAGGCGATGGAGGAAGGGACTCTCAGGGTACAATACAAGTCAGCACAGAAGCAAGACTAGGCCCAGGAGTCCTGCTTCCAAGGCTGCTGCACTGCACTGCACAACTCCAGGGGGTCCCAGTGGCCTTTCTCCTTAGTGTACACACCTGTGTGCCCACATGCAGGGCTGTGACTCCTGGCCAGGTGGAGGTGGGATGGACTCCTTTGACATAGCGAACCTGGGGAACTGCCTGGCCTGGGTGGTCCCACACCCCCTCACAAAGCACAAGAAAGAAGATAGACTCCTTAAGAGCAGAGCCAGCCCAGAGGTTGAGAAAAGCCACCCAGTTCTAGGCACGGATTATGGGAGGCAGCTTAGTGACAGGCAGGTCCTCCCTAAATGCACTGCACTTTGCAGCTTGTAACAAATCATGTGAGACTGGTGTGATTATCCGCATTTTCCATGTGAGAAAACTGAGGTCCAGAGAAGTTAATTCATTTTTCTAGAGGCACACAGTGACAGAGCCTGGATTTAAGCCTAGGTCTCTGGGGTTCTAGGGCCCAGTCTCTTGCCACTGTCTCATGAGCTCCTCTCTGCTTCCAAGGCTACCACCATGCCTTCCTCCAGGCCAAGACTGACAGTCTTCCTTGACTGGTAAGTTGTGATGAGAGTGCCTTGGGCTCAATTCTGAACTCGCTTAGTGTGGGACATGGGACTGTAGGCAAGTCACGTCCTCTCTATGAACCTCATTTTCCCCCTCTGTAAAATGGGTATGTTGCTACTCAGCCGGGTTGCTTTGTGGATTAGCCATGTCGATTTATATATGCTGCCTGGGCCAGGATGGGTGGGCCTCTGTGTGTGTCAAAATGAATGGCACTGACCACTCACAGCCTGTAACTTTAATTTAATACAAATTCATCATAACTCACAAAATGGGTAACATTTAAGATAAAAATACTGCTGGGGGTGGCCCAGATTCTGGTAGCTGAATGGGTGGGGTGAGACTGAGGATTCCTCCTGCCCAAGGGAGGTCCCCATGGGCAGCAGTTGTGAGGTGGGAGCTCCCCAGGTTCAGCTAGTCTGGTTCCTTTGAGATGGGTATGACCAAAGACCCCAAGTTCAGAATCTAGGCCCCAGAACTGGAATGGAAAGCCTAGGGTGGGAGGCTTTCAGCTTGGTTCTGCAGGCTCACTCTAGGGGTGCCTGTCCTGGACAGGGACACAGCCTTGGAGCAGGACACCTAGAGGCTCTGCTGCCTCAAAGCCAAGGCCTAGAGGTGGATTCCAAAGGCAAAAACTGAAAGTGAGCTTGTTCAAGACCCATTCTCACTTTCTTCTATTGTGCCTTTTGTATGGATGAGGCTGGAAAGAAGAAAAGTACATTTCCCAGACTCCCTTGCAGCCAAGGTTCTGGATCTGATTTATGTTTCCCCAAACAGAATCCCTTGTAGAGATCTGGATCTGGAAACCGAATTGCCTGGAGGGAGGCAGGCCTCAGGACATCATTTACTGGCATGGACAGTAGCAGAGACTGCACAGTTCTGCAGCCAGCAGCTTCTGATGCAGTGGCTGCCTGCCGATGGGAGCAGCGTTCCCGGTCATAGCAGACGTGATGAATTTGGCGGCTGGGAGCTGTTCCTGGAAATTCAGCAGAGTCGGCTCCTCTAGCCCTTGCAGTGATTTTGCAAAGCCACTAGGGACCTGGTAATAAATCCTTGTCTAATTAAAAAAAGCTAAAGCAGCTCATGTTTTCCGCAATGGTATCCCAGCTGAGACAGATGCCAAGATTGATGGGGGGGCCTAACCGACAGCCCACCCCAGTGCTCAGGCCTAAACAACAGCTCTCCCCAGCCTTGCTACACTCTTACCAAGTCAAGAGGCCCGGCTGGACCTTTGTTCAGAGCTGCTGGGGACCTCCACCATCCAGTGGTGCTTGTCCTACATGAGCCTTGGGGTGTGCCATCCTGTTGCCCTAAGGCCTGTGGGCTTACTGGCTGAAACACGTGGGCTCAACTACTGGTTGCCTTCCATAGGCCACAGCCTCATTTGTATTGTTGCTGTTGCTGTTTAGTCGCTAAGTCATGTCTGACTCTTTTGCGACTACAGCCCACCAGGCTCCTCTGTTCATAGGACTCTCCAGGCAAGAATACTGGAGTGGGTTGCCATTTCCTTCTCCAAGGGAATCTTCCCAACCCAGGGATCAAACCCACATCTCCTGCATTGCAGGTGGATTCTTTACCACTGAGCCACCAGGGAAGCCCAATATCACTTTTACCCACAGATAAATGGGAAAATCAGGAACTATAAAACCTGTGGTACAGGGGTGGAAGGAGAGGGTGGTTCTCAGGCGACTTAGGGGCTAGCTACCACCTGTGTCCACCATGGGCTGTGATCAAGGACAAAACAGCCCATCACTAGCTTGGTCAGGGGCAAGTCTCAGGCCTGGGAGAATAAGAGGGTTCTCTTTGCAGTTGCCAACTGCTGGCAACACTCTGACACATCCTGAGGTCAGGGCATGTGGGCAGGAAGGAGACAGGGACGCAGTCACCTGCCCGAGAAGAGGATGAGGGGTTAGGCAGGGGCTGCCATGAGGAGAAGCCAGGTCTGGTTCTTGGACCACAACTGCATCCCCATCAAGGTCAGAGCTATAGAACATCAGTGCTGGAAGACATTTCCCGAGTCACGGAGCACAACCTCCATTGCACAGATGGGGAAATGAGGCTGAAGGGTAAACAACAGGCCTGAGATCTCAGGGGTGGCCTCGCTGGGTTGGAGTCCAGGCCTCCCGTCTGTGGAGGCAAGGCTCTTGCTGGTGGCCAAGCCCAGGCGCCCATGGTCGCCCTCCACTGCACTAAATGCGGACGGTGTTGATCCGCAGTGGCTGCACATTTTTGCCATTGGCGTGGCTCTGCCCGGGGCTGAAGTAGGAGCAGAGCTTGCCCGGAAACTTCTCGCGGAAGGTGTAGAGCCAAGACATGTCGTCGGCGTTGTAGAAGATGAGCAGGCCTTGGTCGTAGTCCAGGAAGACACCCACCTTGTCGAGCTTGTCGCGGACGTTGAGCCGCGTCCAGGGCTCCGTGCAGGCGCTGTACTGGTTGCCGTCGTGCATGACGATGCAGTAGAAGCCGCGGCTGGGCTGGATCTGGATGCTGCCCTTGCGGCTCGCGGCCTCGTGCGCCAGCCCGATCACCCACTGGGTCTTCTCCGCCACCACCACCTCCCAGTAGTGGACGCCGCTACTGAAGGCCTCCGAACCCAACACCGACACCTCCACGTCAAAGCGCTTAGGCGAGTCCTGCAGCGGCTGTGGGTGGAGGTTGCCATAGGCCACGATGGTGCAGTCGTCGGACAGAATCAGGCGCTGGTGGGCGGTGCCCGGGTCCAGGGTCAGGGCGGCTGGCACTGCGGGGATGGGGGAGGAAGAGAAGATGAGTGGAGAGAAGGCTGTGGACCCACTCTATGGTGCTTCCCTGAGGCCAGGTTCTGGCTGGCCCCCAGGAGGCTGTGTGATGCTGAATACAAGCCTGCCCTCTCTGGCCCTCAGCTTCTTCCTTTGTAAAATGGGACGGTGACAGTTAAGAGCTTTTTGGATTGAAACTCGGTTGTAGGGGACAAGAACTATGGCGGCTTGTTCACTGATGATTTCCTGGGGGGCAAGGCTCACAGTGGGTACTCTGCAAAAATTTGCTGAGTAAACCTGAATGAGGTCCAGAACTGGAAGATTTCAGAGCTGGGAGGGAGTTTAAAGATTCTTCAGGTGCTGGATAATCACTCTATGGGGTAATCTGGAAACTTGTGGGGGTGTTTGAGTTGTCTCCATATGTAGGATCCAGGGATGCTAAATGCCCTGAATGAAATGTGCAGGGTGGTCCCATACCCCCCACCAATAAGTTTCAGATGCTCCCCCAGATATTCATGTGGATGAAAAAAATGTTTACAATGACCCAGAACTACAGTTTAACTCAATTTTATACATAAATATGAAATAATTTTTGTACAGTTTTAATATATACTGAATATTTTGAAATGCAACTACCCTATAAACTGGGGGAACACTGAATTTGTTTTGTCTGGAACTTCACTAAGAATTGTTTGCTTTTTTTTGAAAGTACATCTCTAAGAAGAACACCATTGACCAAGATAACCTACCTATTTCAGACTGCATTTGAGGCAGAATGATGTTTTACCTATGGTGTGAGCACCTGACTCATTCATTATGTTTTCTGGGGGTGGTTGTGAGTGAGCATCTACATATTGACATATACAGTATTTTATTATAAATATTTTCCTTCTATTTTTTCCGAATATATACATATATATATAGGTACATATATACTTGAAATTGTGAGAAGGTCACACTAATTTTGAATCATTACAAATTACTTGTTATGAAAAGTATATGATGAAAAAAAAAATAAACCCAAATGCTAAAAAAAAAATGTATATGATGGGTCTGAAAAAGTTGAAAACCACTGATTCTAGGCCAGTTCTCCCATTTGACAGATGGGGAAACTGAGACCCAGAGAGGAGACTTGACTAGTCTCAGGTCACAGGCAAACACTGGCAGAGCCAGGACTAATCAAGACCAGGTGCAATCCAGCCCCAGCCTTCTCTTCCTGCCTACCTCTCACTCACCCTTCCAGTCAGGCCTAAGCCTTCACGCAGACTTTTCCCTCCTCCACCTCACCTCTGCTTGTTGTAATCATCCCCATGAGGCTCAATTCCAGCGCTCATCTCAGGGAAGCCTTCCTGGCTGCTTCCTCTGAAATTTCTCAACTTTGTTTGTGCCTCTCTCCTGACACCTAGGATAGTCTTCTGTGCCCATAACTTATCATGTACACCAGGAGGTCAAGGACCACATACTCTTCCAGCTAGGTTCTCCCTGGTGTGCCCCGTGCCCAGCATCTACTTATTGACATATACAATCTTCCCCACAGCCTGGCATGGGGAAGGTTTCCAGAAAGGCTCACCAAATTAAACTGACCCTGCTTGTGTTGGTCTTTGGGCAGGCTGGGACACCCAGCTCTGAGGTGGCCACACTGATTTCGCAGGCTTGGCTCTCAAAGTCTCATGAACTCTTGTCAAAGACTCTGTTTACTCTTGTCCCCCTGAAGGAGCTGATGCCTAGCCAGAAGAAGGAATTGAGAATTGGCTCCTGTTAGCCTGGATGAGCACTGCCACAGCAGAGTAAGACAGAGGGGAGAAAAGAAGAATAAATTCTGTCACTAGTTCCTTGGAGCAAAGGAGGGACTCCTCCATCTGACTCCCTGGTGCTTTCATTATCTGGTGGAGAGGGGCCATGATGATGCTTGGCTTGAACATCACCTCCAAATTCAGCTACCTCGCCTGGCTGTGTGTATACAGAGAAATAAAATGCCTCAGTGATGGCCATCATCTCTAACAGGGAGTGACAGCCAGTCCTCGAACTGTGCTCCTGTTCTCAGTCGACTAACAAAGCTGACCATTGACTTAGAGCAAGCTCCTTTCCTGAGCTCTGTCAGGAATAAATTTAGTCTTGAGTGTTACACCCTCCTTTCCTATTCTTAGAAGCCAGAGGGCTGTATGGAAACAATTAGCCCTGTGAATAGAGAGGTCAAAGGAAACATAATTCTCTATCCAGAGACACAGACGAGGGGAGCCATGAGGAGGAGGACACCGAGTCAGCAGAGGAACGTTTCACCCTGTCCTCTGGTCACAGCGCAGCCTGTCAGACCAGAAGGCTCCTGCCACATGGAATGTGGGCGTTCCCACCGTGGGGTCAAGAGGTAGGAGGTGAAGGGGGTGTTGGAGGTATGTGTGTGTTGTGGGGAGCTCGGGAGAGAAGAAAAATCTAATCAGATACACATGGGGCCACTCCTCTGGTTGTGGAATGTGGGTCATACTCAGGTGTTCGTGGCAGAGGAGCAAGAGAGACAGGAGATGGGCACAATGCCAAGGTGTGGGCAGCTGTCATGAGTGCCTTGGAGGTGCCAGGATGATCTGAGGAGACCAGCGACAGGCAGAACCCAGGCTGGGAGAAGAAGGACGGGGCTGGGGAGGGGGCGAGAGACTAGCACGCTGGAGGGCTCAGCTCCGTACTCTTACGTCTAAGTAGGGCAACGTGGGCGCTTACAGTGCCACTGATGAGTACGGAGGGCACTCTAGGAGGCAGCCAAGGGACAGGACCCGCCACTCATTGGGTGGGCCTAGGGGCGGGGTCCGGAGAAGGCAATGGCACCCCACTCCAGTACTCTTGCCTGGAAAATCCCATGGATGGAGGAGCCTGGTGGGCTACAGTCCATGGGGTCGCTAAGAGTCGGACACAACTGAGCGACTTCACTTTCATTTTTCACTCTCATGCATTGGAGAAGGAAATGGCAACCCACTCCAGTGTTCTTGCCTTGAGAATCCCAGGGATGGGGGAGCCTGGTGGGCTGCCGTCTATGGGGTCGCACAGAGTCAGACACGACTTAAGCGACTTAGCAGCAGCAGGAGCAGCAGCAGGGGCGGGGTCTGCTGTTCATTGGTCATTTCCGGCAGTAGAGGCGAGGCTGGGGGCGGGACCTGATCCACAGTGGGCAGGGTCCAACAGCCCAAAGGGCGAGGCTAGGGGCAGGGCCTGGCATCCTTATTAGGCAGAGGGTGTGACCTGATTCTTAAGAGGCTCTTGCACCCTAAAACCTGGGCTGAGGTCCACCCCTCATAAAAAGAGGTCCTGTCTTCGGTCCTCCCTTCTGTACTTCCGGACAGAATTGTGCTTTTGAACTGTGGTGTTGGAGAAGGCTCTTGAGAGTCCCTTGGACTGCAACGAGATCCAACCAGTCCATCCTAAAGGAGATCAGTCCTGAGTGTTCATTGGAAGGACTGATGTTGAAGCTGAAACTCTAAAACTTTGGCCACCTGATGCAAAGAGGTGACTCATTTGAAAAGACCCTGATGCTGGGAAAGATTGAGGGCAGGAGGAGAAGGGGATGACAGAGAATGAGATGGTTGGGTGGCATCATTGACTCAATGGACGTGAGTCTGGGTGAACTCTGGGAGTTGGTGATGGACAGGGAGGCCTGGCATGCTGCGGTCCATGGGGTCACAAAGAGTTGGGCACAACTGAGGGACTGAACCAAACTGAACTCTGAGAAGTCAGTCCCCGTATGGGGACTGGCAAACCTTCCACCCATCCTTTATTTTCAGGAGAGGCGCCAGACTCTCCTGAGAATGAACAAATCCTGACCCCTGGGGTTCAACATTTTAAAGGTCAGAGCTCTTTTCTAGGTCCTGGGACACCGTTTTACACAAACAGAAAGAAGGAGCCAAGGCAGCCCATCTGGTCTCCAGGTGTGTCTATCCATTTAAGCATCTCTGAAAAGTAACCAAACTGATCACATGGACCACAGCCTTGTCTAACTCAATGAAACTATGAGCCATGATGTGTAGGGCCACCCAATACGGATGGGTCATGGTGGAGAGTTCTGACAAAACGTGGTCCACTGGAGAAGGGAGTGGCAAACCACTTCAGTATTCTTGCCTTGAGAACCCATGAACAGTATGAAAAGGCAAAAAGATAGGACTCTGAAAGATGAACTCCCCAGGTCAGTAGGTGCCCAATATGCTACTGGATAAGAGAGGAGAAATAACTCCAGAGAGAATAAAGAGATGGAGTCAAAGTGAAAACAATGCCAAGTTGTGGATGTGACTGGTGATGGAAGTAAAGTCCGATGTTGTAAAGAACACTGCATAGGAACCTGGAATGTTAGATCCATGAATCAAGGTAAATTGGAAGTGGTCAAACAGGAGACAGCAAGAGTGAACATCAACTTCCTAGGAATCAATGAACTAAAATGGACTGGAATGGGCAAATTTGATTCAGATGACCATTATACCTACTACTGTGGGCAAGAATCCCTTAGAAGAAAGGAGTAGCCCTCATAGTCAACAAAAGAGTCTGAAATTCAGTACTTGGATGTAGTCTCAAAAATGAGAGAATGATCTCTGTTAGTTTCCAAGGCAAACCATTCAATATCACAGTAATCCCAGTCTATGCCCCAACCACTAATGCTGAAGAAGCTGAAATCGAATGATTCTATGAGCACCTACAAGACCTTCTAGAACTAACACCCAAAAAGATGTCCTTTTCATCATAGGGGACTGGAATGCGAAAGTAGGAAGTCAAGAGATACCTGGAGTAACAGGCAAGTTTGGCCTTGGAGTACAAAATGAAGCAGGGCAAAAGCTAACAGAGTTTTGCCAAGAGAATGCGATAGTCATAGCAAACACACTCTTTCAGCAACACAACAGAAGACTCTATACATGGATATCACAGATGATCAATACCAAAATCAGACTGATTATATTTGCAGCTGAAGATGGAGGAACTCTACACAGGCAGCAAAAACAAGACCCGGAACTGACTGTGGCTCAGATCATGAACTTCTTACTGCAAAATTCAGACTTAAATTGAAGAAAGTAGGGAAAACCACTACACCATTCAGGTATGACCTAAATCAGATCCCTTACTATTATACAGTGGAAGTGACAAATAGATTCAAGGGATTAGATCTGATAGACAGACTGCCTGAAGAACTATGGACGAGGTTTGTGACACTGTACAGGAGGCAGTGATCAAGAACGTCTCCAAGAAAAAGAAATGCAAAAAGGCAAAGTGGATGTCTGACAAGGCCTTAAAATAGCTGAGAAAAGAAGAGACATGAAAAGCAAAGGAGAAAAGGAAAGATATACCCATCTCAATGCAGAGTTCTAAAGAATAGCAGGGAGAGATAAGAAAGCCTTCCTAAGTGATCAATGCAAAGAAATAGAAGAAAACAATAGGATAGGAAAGACTAGAGGTCTCTTCAAGGAAATTAGAAATACCAAGGGAATATTTCAGGCAAAGATGGGCATACTAAAGGGCAGAAACTGTATGGACCTAGCAGAAGCAGAAGGTATTAAGAAGAGGTGGCAAGAACACACAGAAGAACTATACAAAAAAGATCTTCATGACCTAGATAACCACAGTAATCTCTGCCCTAGAGCCAGACATCCTGGAGTGCAAAGTCAAATGGGTCTTAGGAAGTATCACTATGAACAAAGCTAGAGGAGGTGATGGAATTCCAGTTGAGCTGTTTCAAATTCTAAAAGATGATGCTATTAAAGTGCTGCACTGAACGTGCCAGCAAATTTGGAAAACTCAGCAGTGGCCACAGGACTGGAAAAGGTCAGTTTTCATTCTAATCCCAGAGAAAAGCAATGCTAAAGAATGTTCAAACTACCACACAATTGCACTCATCTCACACACTAGCAAAGTAATGCTCAAAATTCTCCAAGCCAGGCTTCAATAGTACGTGAACCGAGAACTTCCAGATGTTCAAGCTTCATTTAGAAAAGGCAGAGGAACCAGAGATCAAATTGCCAACATCCGCTGGATCATCGAAAAAGCAAGAGAGTGCCAGAAGAACATCTACTTCTGCTTTATTGACTATGTGAACGCCTTTGACTGTGTGGATCTCAACAAACTGTGGAAAATTCTTCAAGAGACGGGAATACCAGACCACTTTATCTGCCTCCTGAGAAATCTGTATTCAGGTCAAGAAGCAACAGTTAGAACTGGACAAGAAACAACAGACAGGTTCCTAATTGGTTAAGGAGTTCGTCAAGACTGTATATTGTCATCCTGCTTATTTAACTTCTATGCAGAGTACATCATGAGAAACGCTAGGCTGGATGAAGCACAAGCTGGAATCAAGATTGCCAGGAGAAATATCAATAACCTCAGATATGCAGATAACACCACCCTTATGGCAGAAAATGAAGAATAACTAAGAACTAAAGAGCCTCCTGATGAAAGTGAAAAAGTTGGCTTAAAACTCAACATTCAAAAAACTAAGATCATGGCATCCAGTCCCATCACTTCATGGCAAATAAATGGGGAAACAATGGAAACAGTGACAGACTTTATTTTCTTGGGCTCCAAGATCACTGCAGATGGTGACTGCAGTCATGAAATTAAAAGATGCTTACTCCTTGGAAGAAAAGCTATGACCAGCCTAGACAGCATATTAAAAAGCAGAGACATTACTTTGCCAACAAAGGTCCATCTAGTCAAGGATATGGTTTTTCCAGTAGTCATGTATGGATGTGAGAGTTGGACTATAAAGAAAGCTGAGTGCAGAAGAATTGATGCTTTTGAATTGTGGTGTTGGAGAAGACTGTTGAGAGTGCCTTGGACTGCAAGGAGATCAAACCAATCCATCCTAAAGGAAATCAGTCCTGAATATTCATTGGAAGGACTGATGCTAAAGCTGAAACTCCAATACTTTGGCTACCTGATCCGAAGAACTGACTCATTTGAAAAGACACTGATTCTGGGAAAGATCGAAGGCAGGAGGAGAAGGGGATGACAGAGGATGAGATGGTTGGATGGCATCACTGACTCTATGGACAGAAGTTTGAGCAAGCTCTGGGAGCTGGTGATGGACAGGGAAGCCTGGCATGCTGCAGTCCATGGGGTTGCAAAGACTGAGGGAGTGAACTGAGACCTCAAGGTCAAAAGGCATTCAGGAAGGAGCGTGGACTGCAGGGGGCCCAGGATCTGTCTCCTGGTCACCATCAACCACATACTGCAGCGACCCAAGCAACAGAGAAACTCCAAAGTCCAGCAGCTCCAAAGACTGGGCAGCAAGTCATTTGTGCCTCCTTGTTCTCAAGGACAACTTTGAAGCCTGACAGAGCAAGAAATACCATCAGTTCTTTCCTCTGGTCAGGCCTTTAAAAAGTCTGATTCCTCCTGCCTACTCAGGCCCTCAGCTGGACCCAGTAGGGCATTAAAAAAAAACCACTTTCACATTCTCTAGTTCATAAGACTAACACAGCAGCCCCAGCAGCACAAATTATTGTACCCATTTTTGAGAAGAGGAAACTGAGGTTCCAAGGAGATTTCTCTGAATTAAGTGGCTTGCTTAATTTGCCACTTGGGGTGGATGTGGAACCAGAACTCGAGCTAAGATCTTTTCACTCATGTTCTTTCCTTTAGGCCCCAGAAAGCCTGTTCAGCAAGACTGAGGGAACATCTGATGATTCATGATAATCATAAGAAATAGGCATCATTCGTTTACTAAGTTCCAGGATTATTATCACAAATAAATAATCTTATTTAATTCTCCTACCTACCGTGGGCATAAATCACCCCTTCCACCATCTGTTTCACAGATGAGGAAACAAGCTCAGACAGGGTGGAGATCTGCCCTGGGTCACACAGCTTGACAGTGAATATGCTGGAACCCAAAATGATTGGATTCAGATAAGCAGGGGGAGGAGAAAGCAGCCCAGAGAGGGAGGTGGCAGGAGCAAAGGAAGCAGTGTCTGGTGTCCTCTGGACAATGGCCACTTGTCCTGGGTGGGGAGGAAGTTGGTGCCCAGGAGATGGGGCAGTCAGGCCAGGCAGTTGGAGGAGGATTTCCAGTGTCAGCTGAGGGGTGGGGCAGGGGTGTGGGTGGGAGGTAGAGAGTCGAGGTTCCAGAGCAGGGGAGTAACAGGTGCTAGATAAAATTCTCTGGTGACTCAGTAGGAAGCCTGAACTGGAAGGCAGGTAGGCAGGAAGCTGCTAGAATCCAGGGCTAGGTCCCTGGGGGCGCCTGCCCCTCCCATCTAGACATAAAGGGCCTTGGTTTTGGCAGAAGAGCCAGAGTGACTTCACAGGCCCTACAGACAAAGGAAGAGGCCCGGCTAACCAGGCCACTGTTCTCTGAACCCCCAGGGGCTGCTATCCTTGGCAGGATGTTCAGAGCACACACTGGGGCTCTCTCAGCCCCTCTGCTACAGGCTGCTTTCTCTGGGGAAGTCATTCTTAACTGGGGTGGATCTGCCTCATAGGGGACATTGGACAATGAATGAGATATATTTGGTTGTCACATCTGAGTGTGTATGTGTGTGTAGCATCTAGTTGGGTAGAGACCAGGGATGCTGTTAAACATCCTACCATGGACAGGACAGCTCCCAAGATAAGGAATTATCCAGCCCCAAATGTCAATAGTTCTGAGGCTGAGAAAGCCTGCCCTGGGGCAATGCAAATTCCCACATCCGTTTGCTCTCTTGTGGGGGAGTCAAGAAGGGAACACTGCTGCTGCTGCTGCTAAGTCGCTTCAGTCATGTCCGACCCTGTGCGACCCCATAGACGGCAGCCCACCAGGCTTCCCCATCCCTGGGATTCTCCAGGCAAGAACACTGGAGTGGGTCGCCATTTCCTTCTCCAATGCATGAAAGTGAAAAGTGAAAGTGAAGTCGCTCAGTTGTGTCCGACTCCTAGCGACCCCATGGACTGCAGCCTGCCAGGCTCCTCCGTCCATGGGATTTTCCAGGCAAGAGTGCTGGAGTGGGGTGCCATCGCCTTATCCAGGGAACACTAGTATCCCTATAATAGAGGAGGAAACAGAGGCTTGGAGGGAGGAAGGGACTTATCCAAGGATGTGCAGCAAGTTCCTTCATTTAACAAATAATCACTGAGCACCTACTTAATACCAGGCTATTCTAGTAACAGAACTGAGACCAGGACTCATTCATTTCTTTATTCAATCATCCACAAACATTTACTGCGCTGGCTGCTGGGGATGTAGAGTGATGAATCAGACTCAGCCCCTGACCTCTTAGAGCTCACAGTTTAGTGAGAGAGACAGCCATGCAGACATTAATAAGACAGCAAGACCAGGAAAGCCCAGGGCTACTTGGAGAAATCCAGGAAGGCATTTCAGAGGAGGTGTTTATAAACTACGATGTGAAAGAGAGTAGGAGTTAGTTCTCAAAGACTGAGGTTTGTGTCAAGGGTTTAGGTTAAGGGAACTGCTTGTGCAAAAGTGAGAAAAGTGTGCAGGAGAGGGAATATGGCTCATGTAAGACATGAAGATGGCTCGGTGTGTCTGGGTGTGATGTAGAGGGAGAAGGAGAGACTGGCAGGGCCCAGATCTCACAGTGCCTTGATATATAAGGTTTAACTGCCTGGATTGCCTTGCTGAGCTGTGACGGGGGTGGGGCAGGTGGCAGCTGAGATAAATCAGCTCCTGAGACCATCTGCCTGAGGGGCTTCCCTGGGTCAGGGGAGGGGTCAGGACCCTTGGCTGGGCTTCTTGCTTCTTTGAATTATGCCGCTTCACCCATGCGTGGCCCTCATCCTGCTGGGTCCCACTGTGAAGGTCCCTCCAAGGCTGGGAGCACACAGAGACCCCCCCACCCCCACCCCAGGAGGATAGTCCAGAGCCCTACCCAGTTGGCTGGAAAATGGGCCCTTCCCCCAACTACTGCCCCCTTTGTCAACGAGGGCACAGATCCAGACTAAAGGGTACTAGGAGGTATCCCTTCATCTTTGTGAAATTGGTCATGATGCATCAGAGGCGGCCTTCAATCACCTAGAGGGGAGCCCCATCCCTGTCCGACACACACCCTCAGTGATCATCCTCAGTCCTTCTCCATCTGTACCTGGAGGCCAATCGTGAGCATCCTGGGATGCTTCTCTGCGTATATTGTTCTCAATGCCAGGGACTGTCTGGGGATACCTCTAGGCCGAATCCTCCCTGAGTGGGAAAACCTTCAGTTTTCAGTGCTCAGTGCAAACACCATCTGCTCAGTGTTCCCCTGGCTCCTTCCCTGACCCACCCAGAGCTTCCTGTTGCCTCTTGGGCTCCCATGGCCCTGTGTAAGTCCCTCATGATGGCCCTTTTCCCATGGACTGTCAGGGTCTGTTGTCTCATCTGTCTCTCCTGAACGTGCCTCAAAGGACTTCCAATGTTTGTAGATTGAAAGAATGAATCCAGACAGGTGCAAAGAGCTCTGATTGCTGTGTGACCTGGGAAAATCAGTGAGCCTCTCTGAGCCTCAGCCTCCCCAGCAGCCTTCCTGGGTTGGTGGTATGAGGCCAGAGAATGCCTGGTAGGCTTAGTAGGGAAGGGGACACCCTTTGGGTCTGATGGATCTGGTTCAAATCGTGGTTGTACCATTTACCAGGTTATGACCATGACCAATTCCTAACAGTTCTGTGCCTCAGTTTCCTCATCTAAAAAATAGTAATAGTGTCTATCTCTTAGGGACTAGTCTCCTCTGCATCCTTGTCTCCTCTCTATTGGACATTGCGCCTGACTCAACACAGAAGGTTCCCTGCTGCCAGTAGGTTAGACTGATGCCCTGGTGGGTTGTGTAATGTTGGGAAGGTGTTGATCTCAGAGTCCCAGGGTCTACTGATTCTACTAGAAATCCATTTCAGACTTTCTCCCCTCTCAGCCAACCTCCCATTTTCATCCCACCGGATGATCTTGCTTCCTACCTTACTGTGAAAGGCAAAGCTATCAGAACACAATTCCCACGAGCTCCCACCACCTGCCCCTCTGCTTCGGTGCCCATGTATTCTACCTTCTGCGGGCTCCCAGCAGAGGCTGGGGTGGACCCCACACCTGACAGCACTCCAGCAATGCTCTCTCATTCATCCTCAATTCTACCTTTTTCTATTGCATCTTTTCTGTGCCCCACTTCCCCCATGTGCTGTGCTGAGTTGCTCAGTCATGTCCGACTCTTTTCGACCCCATGGACTGTAGTCTGCCAGGATCCTCTGTCTATGAGGATTCTCCAGGTAAGAATACTGGAATGGGTTGCCATGCTCTCCTCCAGGGGATCTTCCCAACCTAGGAATCGAACCAGGGTCTGCTGCTTTGCAGGTGGATTATTTAGCAGCTGAGCCACCAGGAAAGCCCCCCTCCCCCCAAATATGCTATCATTTCTTCTATCTTAAATGGCTCCCACCACACTCTCTCCTTCCCATAAATACAACTCTTTGAAAGCACTGTCTCCACTTCCTCTCCCATTCTCTCTAGGATGGCCTCTAATCAGGATTTGCCTCCATTGCTCCACCAGAGCGGCTCCTGTCAAGGCCATCAGGACCAAGAGAACAGTCAGTGCTGATCCTCCCACACTTGGCGTTGCAGCCTGGCCACCACCAGCCACTTCCCCTCCTCGAAACACTTTCTCCACTTGGCTTCCAGGATGGACCAGGTCTCCCTCCTATTCTCTGGCTGTTCCTTCTCAGTTTCCTTGACTGGGTCCCCTTCCTGTCCTTGACTTCTAGGAGGACCCCAGGGCTCCAATTGTTAGCATGGTCCTCTCTCTTTTCTCTCTACCCTCAACTCACCTCCTAGGTGATCTCCTCCTGGCTCATTCGGTACCGTCCACATGCGGACACCACTGGCCCAGACCCTCCTCCTGAACTGCATACGTGTCATTTCCACTGCCTTCTCCACATCTGCACTGAGACATCTAATTGGCATCACGAACCTCGCATGCTTACAACTCCATCTTCCCGGTCACCTCAGCCAAAATCATCGTAGTCTTCCTTTTTTTTTCCCCTCTTTCTCACATCTGAGATCCAGTGCATTAGAAACTCCTGTTGGCTTTCTGTTCAGTATGGACCCAAATCCAACCACGTCTCACCATGTGCACTGGTATCACCCTGCTTCAGGCCAGCACCACCTCTCACCTGGATTACTGCAAGAGGCTCCTGACCTCTACCCTTTACTCCTCGCGTCTATTCTCAACTCAGCAGCCAGAGGAATACTTTAAGAACTTAAAAACTCACATTACTTCACGTTACTGTCCCAGACCCTCCACTGGCTCCCATCTCACTCAGCACAAAATTGAAAGTTTTCACCTGGGCCCACAGGCCCTCATGGTCTGGCTACTGCTACCTCCACTCTCCTTCTCACTCATTGCACTCCAGCCACACTGGTCTCCTTCCTCTTCCCTGAACATGCCCAGCTGCTCCTGCCTCAGAGCCTTTGCACTTGCCATTCCCACTGCCAGGAGCACTCTTGCCAGGGTATCTACGTGGCTCACTCTTCTCCTTCTTCCTTCAGGCCTTTACTCCCTCCTTCTCCGGGAGGTCTTCTGACTGAATCCACTACTAAACATTTTATCCTACCTCAACATCTGTTAGCCTCCTTCCTCATCTTTTATCACTATCTAATGAACTATGTATCTTACTTATTTAATTTTGTTTTCTTTCTCTCTCACACCCTAGGATGTAACTGAGATGCACGAGGGTAGGAAGTTTTGCCTGTTTCGTTCACTGCTTTATCTTCAGTACCTAGAATAGTGCCTGGTATGAGGCAGGTGCTTGATCTCTTCTGTACTCATAGAGTGAATGAGTGAACAGCCCAGAGCCTCAGTCTCTTCATCTAGAGAATGGGCTCACTAGTAGAACCAACCTCCTGGAGTTGTATCATTATAAAGATTCCCTGGGTTGAGCTACTGCAGGTGCCCAGCACAGGCCCCGGAACATAGTAGGCGCTTATTAAGGCACCCTTCCCATCCCTCTTCCCTGCCCCCATGCTGTGTGTAGAGCAGGGGGCTGGACTGGGCAGTGGCCCATCCAGCTCCGACCTGTGATGATCCTTGCCTCTTCCTGGGCCCTCTGGTGAGTGGCAGGAAGGGCCTTACCTGGGTGGATGTCTTGGAACAGGGACTTCCAGATGGTGTACTGCAGGGGGCCTGTGTACTTGGAGGTTGGGAAGTCTTCATAGGTTAGGTTGGTCTCGTGGATTTTCCCTTTGAGCCTGGAAAGACAGCAAGAGAGAAGACCACATTGGGGGCTGGATTCCCATCCCAGCACCTTCAGGGTCGCTGGCATAGGGAGAGGCCATGCGTGGGAAGTCTGCCATACCCAGACTCAAGTGCTTGCTTCTACCACTTCCTAACTCTCTAGCTATCACCCTCAGTTTCTTCATCTTTAAAATGGGTACTATGATAACACCTGCCTCCTAGGCTTGTGAACACTGTGAGGCTTAATGCATGTAAAACGCTTGGCACAGTGTGTGCCTCATGCTCAACACAATACATGACATCAGCTATCAGTACTGGTCATTGAAAGTAAAAGTCAAGGTCATTCAGTCATGTCCGACTCTTTGCGACCCCACAGACTACATAGTCCATGGAATTCTCCAGTGGGTAGCCTTTTCCTTCTGTAGGGGATCTTCCCAACCCAGGGATCGAACCCAGGTCTTCCACATTGCAGGCAGATTCTTTACCAGCTGAGCCACAAGGGAAAACCAATAATTAAGTGTTGTTATTATTATTAGTTTAAAGTTTTATTTATTTGTTGTTTTGGGGGGGCCACACTATGCAGCATGCGGGATCTTAGTTCCCCAGCCAGGGATGGAATCTCTGCCCCCTGCAGTGGGAACAAGGAGTTTTCACCACTGGGCCACGAGGGAAGTCCCAAGTTTTATTATTAAAGGTAGCCATGGAACCAGAGACCTGGGCTTGAATCCTGGCTCCCCCACGTACTAGATGAAGGGCTTTTGCCAGTTGCTCCAGTTCCTCTGTGCCTCAGTTTCTACATGTGTGAAATAGGGATGACAGCGGTGACGACCTCCAAGGGGCTAGTAGGGTAAAGATGTTATGATAAATACTATAAAATGTATATTTATAATACAAATCACGCAAAACAAGTACTATCCTATAGGATTATAAATATGATGTATAAAATAGCGTGCGTACACAAAGCCTTCACCCCAGGCTATGGCACAGAGCAGATGTCCTGTGTGTTTGATGGAGATCTGAATGAATGATTTCTCCGCTAACCACCCCCATCCGCCTCCATTCCCTCCATCCTACAGGGGCCGGGGAGGGGTGCTCCATGTGGAGAAGACGCTGGGGCAGGCAGGCACTCACCGCTCGGAGAGCGAGGCCATGCCGGCCAGGAAGGTGTGCCGGTCGGTCTCAGCCAACCGCTCTTGCAGGATCTGCGCCCCCTCCTGCACCTTGCGCAGCTGCTGGCTGTAGCGCTGGACTTTCTGCTCGATGTCGGTCAGCGTGCGAGCCGTGTCTGCCTCCAGCTCCTCCAGCATGGCCTTCTGCCGCTCCCGCAGCAGCCGGTGCAGCCGCTCGAACGCCTCCCCGATGGTGGTCCGCAGGCTTTTGGTGGAAGACTGTGAACACGGTCATCAGGGGTTAGTCAGGGAGAACGGACGGGGTGATCCCTGTGTGAGAGGAGGAAACTGAGGGTCTTGGCACGCAGAGAGAAAAGGGCGGGAAAGGTACGTTCAGTGAGGAAATGGCAAAAAGCATGGCGGCAGAAGAGAACTGGCCTGATCAGGGACAACAAAGTCTCCGTTAGGAAACAAATGAAGTGGTCCAGGCGAGACAATGAGGCTTGAGCTAGAGGAGCAGCAGACGGACATGGCTTGAAAGACATCTGTAGGGGGAGCCTCGGTGGCCCTGGTGACCAACTGACTGGCTGTAAGGGTAAAGGAGAGACAGGTGTGAGGATGATATCCGGATTTCTGGTTTGGGGACGGGAAGGATGAGGAAGTGGGCCAGAGATATGGGGGGATGGGCAGGGAGCAGATGCTGAGCTCAGTCTAGGAGACAGGGAAATTTTTATTTTTTAAAAAACATCACTCATGCAGCCTAAGCAAAGATGCCAAGGAGGTCACAGATGTCAGAGAGCTTTATAAATGGCAACATACTGGGCAAGTCTGGGGGTCACGCAACCTGTCCCACTACCCCCAGACCCTCTTGCCAGGGAACAAGAGTTGGGGGTTAAAGCCATTGTCACAGAAAGATAAGCATGGACTTGATTGATTCTCTTTGTCTCCAAGGGCACTGCCAGGCCCAAGGGGGGGTTGAGTGGTAAAAGGCATAGACAGCTTCAGTGCCCAAGGGCACTGGGTCTCCCGCTGTGGCAACTTTAGTCACCTGGTATCTCTAAACCTTGGTTTTCTTATCTGGGAAGACGGTAACACAATGACATTGCAGGGCTACGATAAGTGAGGGGAGGTTCACAACGTACATGACGTTGTTTGAGGTGCAGCCCCAGAGCCTGGTTATTTAAACACTGGAACAGGCACATCCCTGTTCGTGGAGAGTGAAGTCTTCGTGGAGAGATGGCTGCTGAGCTGGGGCCTGAAGGGTGAGCAGGATGTCAGTTGGGGGTGGAGGGGGGGACGGGCTGAGGGGACAGCAAGAGGCAGGATGACACAGGACACAAAAGCGCTGCTCAGCAGCAGCAGCATGTGGGGCCTGCCTCTGCAATTTGACTTTGTGGGATTCTGACTGGGAGTTCACAGAGTCAGAGACCCCGCTGTGTTCAGTGCCCAGGGCTCTGTGGGAAGCTCCACAAAGGCTCAATTAGGGCCTGTTCCCTCCTGGTCGTGGCTGTGGGCCGGCAGGAAGAGCTGCTGGCAGTGGGCCAGCCTCCCTGCGCATGCCCACCCAGCTCGCCAGGCAGACAAAGGGGGTGATGAAGGGAGAGGCTGGGGATGAGGGGCCAGGCTGCCTGTGGCCTCTTGGAGCCCCCTCACCCAGGGAAGGTGAGGTTCCTGCAGCGGCAGGTCATGGTGGGGAAGATGGGGCCTGCCCGCCCTGGACCGTCTGCTGCTGCCTCCAAAGAATCCTAAATCTCATGGCCAGCCCTTCTGGCTCCTCCTTGGCCAGTCTGCAGCAGCATTTGGCCCAAGGGCCAGCCGCTACCAATCGAGAATTCTGGTTTGCCTCCCACCGCTGTGGCTGCTCCCTCCCTGCCATCCCTGTTCCTGAGGACTCATCCAGTCCTGGCTCCTTTTGTTCATACATGACACGCCCTCCCTCATCTTCAACTCCTGCTGCTCTGAGGCTGCTTTCCAGATCCATCCATCTTGAAGGCCTTACATGTCTCCTGAGCTCTACAGTCATCTTTCCACCTGCCTCCTCCACATATGCCCCTGGGTTCCACCAACTCACTGGTTTAATGTGTCAACTACACCTAATCTTTGCCAACAAACTTGCTACCAGAGTGATCCTTCTAAAGTGCAAACTGGGCCACAGTCAGTCTTGTGTTCAGGAACATCTCTTGGCGCCTTAATGACTAGTACAGCGCTAAATTCCTTAGTCTGGAATTCAAAGTCCTTCCTCTAATCCCAGCTTACCACTCTAGTGCCATTGCACTGTAAGTCTACCCACCTAGAGTGGACCCCTCCCCCAGCAAATGCTTTATTCAACTGGCAAACTGTTACTCATCCTGTGAGACCCAGACCAAAAGCTCCCTTCTCTGTGATACCTTCCCTAACTTTTGAAGCCAGTTAAACAGGCTAAATGTTCCCAATATTTTGTAAATATTCTTAATATGCTGCCCCACGTTTTATGTGGCTCCCCAGCTAATGAATGAACCCCTCCTGGGTGGGAATGACATCTTTCTTAACCCTGCACTCCTTGTGCCCATCCCAGGGCCTGGCACAAGGTTGATAGTCAGAACCTGCTTGAATGGTGAGGGAGGGAAGGGTCTCGCCCAAGACTGATATGCAGAGGTGGGTGCAGACTCCATCATCTTTCTTGGTGGGGGCCCAGTGTCTCCAACACAAGAGGAGAGAAAGAAGCTGGGAGAGGGCAGCTCAGAAGTGAAACATCAGAGTGACAGCCACCCTAGGAGCCCTAAGTATGTCCCTGATGGGTTCTCTAGGCCTCCCCGGCTTGCAGACCACAGAGCCAGAGATCTTGCTGAGGACAACCCAGCGTGAGGCTGGAATATGTCCTATGATCTGACAGAACTAGCTCTCAATTAGCTACTTACTAGCCATGAGGCCTCAGGCATGTCCCACAATCTCTCTATGCCTCAGTCTCCTTGCTAATAAAATGGAGACAACAATTCCTACTTCAAAAGGTGTGTTTTTTCCTCACTCGTTTGTTCCACAACTATTTATCATTGTGGCAGCAGGCACAATTGAAGGCACAATTGTGGCAGGAGGCGACTGAAGGCAGGAGAAGGGGACGACGGAGGATGAGATGATCGGATGGCATCACTGACTCAATGGACATGAGTTTGAGCAAGCTCTGGGAGTTGGTGATGGACAGGGAAGCCTGGTGTGTCGCAGTCTATGGAGTCGCAGAGTCGGACACGACTGAGTGACTGAACTGAACTGATTTACTGTGTGCCGGACAGTGTATCGGTTCTGGGGAATCCTGTGCTCATGGAGGTGGCGTTCTGTGCAGTTCAGCAGGACAATGGATGGGGAACACAATTCCCAGCACAGAGAAAGATTCAGCTAAACTGGTGTGCCCCATTTACTCTAGTTTTTTCTAGGACAGAGCCAGGCCTGCCCCACCCCCAATCCCTTCAGTGCCTCGACTGGGAAAGCAGCCCCCACCTCAGCCCACCATATCCCTGGGAACACACTGGGGCTTGGAGGAGCTGGGGCTGTTTCAGAAAAATACCCTGCCAAGAATGCGTCACTCGGTCAGGGCCGACCAAGGAAAACATTGGGTCTGGGGAGGGAGATCAGACGGGCCCTCAAGCCGGGCCACTGGAGGGGCA
Organism: Bos grunniens; assembly: GCF_055505025.1. Taxonomy (NCBI): domain Eukaryota; kingdom Metazoa; phylum Chordata; class Mammalia; order Artiodactyla; family Bovidae; genus Bos; species Bos grunniens. The sequence continues at coordinate 16,258,953 of NC_141166.1, forward strand.
GGCGCCGCAAGAAAGCTGAGCCGAGTCAGGCACCAGGTGAAATATGACCTCCAAAGCATCCATAGGCATTTCTTGTATAAACACCCCAGTCCAGACAGGAAGCAGGGCTGGGGGAACTGGAGGGGAAGGTGGCCCCACAGGACCCCCCAGAGGTAGACAGATGGACAGGAAGGCAGGGGAAGAAGAGGTCAGTGGAGAAAAACAATGGAGGGGGGGTGGTTGGAGAGAAGAACAGAATGCTGGGGAGAAAAACAGACCATAATATTCCCCTCTCACCCAGACAGAGGCTTCCATTTGCTTCTCTTCACCTGAGAGGTACCGGATTCCCCTGCAGGTGGGAAACTGAGGCTGTGAGAAGCAAAGATGCCGGAGTTCTGGGTCTGTTTCTCATCTGTTGCCCACTGAGGGGCCTGCCTGGAGGCACTCCAGAATGTTCTCTGAAGAAATGTCTGTCATGACCTCCCTGAGACCCCACAGTGGGTTGGCAGCCAAGCTGGGGCACAAGTCTGAATCTCCAATGGCCTCTCCAGTGACCTCTGGAGGCCCAGAACATTCCTAAGGCTCGCCTCCAGCTGCTGCTGGCAGCGGCATCTCTGCAAATGGAGCACTGTGCTGTGTGTGCTAAGTCACTTCAGTCGTGTCCGACTCTGTGCGACTCCATGGACTGTAGCCTGCCAGACTCCTCTGTCCATGGGGTTCTCCAGGCAAGGACACTGGGAGTTGCCTCGCCCTCCTCCAGGGGATCTTCCCGACCCACTGGGATTGAACCCACTTCTCTTTTGTCTCCTGCACTGGCAGGCAGGTTCTTTACCACTGAGCTACCAGGTCAATGAAATCACCCAAGAGCTTAGCAGCCAGGTCTAGGTCCCTGGTGAGTGGTCCCAGAAGGACAGCAGAGAGTAAAGCAAGCCTTGCTCAGTTAGAGAGATATCTGTGGAGGACTTGGAAGGAGCCCCTTGGAAGTGTGCTAGGATCCAGAATAGCATGGCTGGACAGAGCCTGGCAGAGTCCCTGCTGCACAGATGGGAAGATTAAGAGTGCAGAAAAGTATGCAGTTTACCCAAAGTCACACAGCATGGAGTGCCTGGATCAGACCCCATAGCCTTCCTCTCGGCTCAAGGAAAAAGACTTTTCTTTTGAGACCATCGTATCCAAAGCCTGCAGGGTTTGCCCCTACTGTTTATATCTTCATCAGAGTTTCGGAGAGGAGATTATACCAGGGCTGAGCCACAAATCATCAGGAGGGCTTGGAGGGAACATTGTCTCCAAGAGATTGGAGGGATTGCTAACTCTGAAAATGGGTGTGTTTAATAACAGGAGAGGAAAAAGAGACTAGGTACCTTCTTCCAGTCCGGGTTTTCCTAGAGGGTCCCTGATCCCACCTCAAATTTCACCCAAAGCAGGGAGCGAGGATCCTATCCTTAACCCCGGGCACCAGCCCATATCCTTTCCTTCCATCATCTGGGGAAAGGTCCCTGCCCCTTTACCTTCGCAGAAGCCCCAGCCTCCACCTTTCCGCATGCCCTACCCTTCTCACCTGGAGCTTGGGCCCTCGAAGCCCCTCCCCCGCAGCAGGCTCGATTCCCCGCCCTTCAAGTGCCCAACTGGCCCCGCCTCCACGAAGCTCCACCCCCACCTCTGGCAGCCCCGCCCCACCTCCAGGCCAGGCTCACCTTGGTCTCTGCCAGCTGTCGCTTGAGCAGCTGCAGCGCTTCTGTGTGCTCCCGCTCACTGTCCTGAAGGGCCTGAAGCTGCTCCTTCAGCTCCCTCTGGAACACAGACAAGACAGGAATGGCAGAGCAGGCCAGAGCCAGCCCGGTATTTCCTGGTGACGGTGATGCAGAGACCAGGGCTAACTGCTGCAGGCGCTGGAAGCTGTCCTGACCCCGTGCCTCCCCTGCCCCAGCACCCTCCTCCCGTCACAGTTCAACAACCACGAAGTCCTGTAGAGTCTGTCTCCCAAGTATCTCCAGAGTCTGTGCCCATCTTTCATCCGGAGTTTTGTAACAGCCTCCACTAGGGCCATCCTAGGAGCTTCTGGCCCCCCAGTCTCCAATCCACCTCCACATACTTTCAGACCCCCTGATGTGCTGGTCAAGACTCCTTGCTTAGAATCCTCTGGCAGGAACCAAGGCCGTACCACTGTCCAGGGCTGTGACAAACTCCCCACATCCTCTGAGCACTTCCACTGGGCTAGGCACTGTCCTCAGACCTTAGCTTGTATGGGGTCATCTAATCCTCCCAATAACCCCAAACTTACAGCTAAGCACGGAAGGGTAGTGCCAGAATTGGAACTCAGGAAGTCCAGTTCTGGAGACCATGATCATGACACCAGGTGATAAATTTTCTTCAGTAATGAACAGCAACAAAAATCCATGATAGACAACATGTCAAAATTTTAAAGGACAGGATCATTATGACTAATTTTTCCTTTGCCTCTGGTTCCAATATGGCTCAGTAAGACATGGCTAGTCATCTTGTTTCTATTTACAAATCTGATATTTTGTTCATCATGTAGTTTTTTGGGCATTAATTGTGATTTTTAAAAATTTCACTAAAAATTATTCATCTTGATTACTGAGCTTTGGGGCATTTGCTTCAGCTTTGTGCCTGAAGCAAGTGTCTCAGTGACCTCATGCTCGTCCCACCGCTGTCTCCACCGTCCTTCCCCCATCAATCCCAGCCAGCCAAAGCAATCTTCCTGTTCCTCACTCTGGGCTGTTTCAGCTCTGTGACTGCACTTGCTGCTTCCTTTGCCTGGTGCACTTCACTCTCAGATCCACAACCCCACAGCCACCCGCCCCCCTCCCCACCCATTCCTCTATAGCATTAACGTAACAACTCAGATGCTGCCTCCTCTGAGAGGTCTTGCCTCACCAGCCCCACACAGTGGCATCCCTTCCACCCTCCATCGCATCCTGTTCCATGGTCTCCACGATCTTGCTTATTTATCTGACAGTGTGTTTACTGTTCCTCTCCTCCACTGGAATGTGAGTTTTAGGAGGGCAAGAGTCTTGACTGACATGTTCACTGTTCTATCCCCAGGACTTAGGATAGTGCCCAGCATACAGTAGGGCCTCAATAATTATTTGTCAAATGAATGAATGGGGCATAGAGATGGATGGTTCCCAGTGAGTGTGTGCATGCTAAGTCGCTTCAGTCATGTCCTACTCTTGTGCGACCCTATGGACTGCAGCCTGTCAGGCTCCTCTGTCCATGGGATTCTCCAGGCAAGAATACTGAAGTGGGTTGCCACACCCTCCTCCAGGGGATCTTCCCGACCCAAGGATCAAACTTGTGTCTCTTATGTCTACCTGCATTGGCAGGTGGGTTCTTTACCACTAGCGCCACCTGGGAGGCCCTGGCTCCCAGTACTTCTGGACATTTAGTCCATGCTATCACAGCTGGTCGTTCTGGCTGTCCTTCATCCATCCCCATGCAGAGCGGGCTTACCCTACCATTTTCTATCTCCCCTGCACCCATCAATGGCCTGGCATTGAAATCAGGCTCCAAGAAGTTTTCTTTGGGAGTGAATCTCCATGGAAATAGCTTCTGGCCTGGGCTCTCTAGTCAGCCTGGGGTGTGAGTGGTGCCAGGGAGCTGACTTACCTGTTCACCCCACCTCCTTATCACTTGTCTCGTCAGAGCAGGGAGAGCCCTTGAAAACATCTAATCCAACTAATTTTACAGGCTAGATAGCAACGTGAGAAAATGGTCACAATGACACGCTAAGGGAAGCATGTAGAAAACAAAATGATCTGTGCTTACTATCCCTTATTCACTCAACAAATAGTTATTGAGCAATTATAATGTACCAGGCAGTGTGAGGCATTGGGAACAGAGCAGAGAACCAGACAGACATAGTCCCTACTGATAGGGATCTTCCAGTCTAGTGGGGAAGACAGATGATATTGTTGTTTAGTTACTAAGTCATGTCTGACTCTTTTGTGACCCCCATGGACTGTAGCTCTCCAAGCTCCTCTGTCCAGAGGTTTTCCCAGGCAGGAATGCTGGAGTGGGTTGCCATTTTCTTCTCCAGGGGATCTTCCCGACCCAGGAATTGAACCTGCATCTCCTGCATTGGTAGGCAGATTCTTTACCACTGAGCCACCAGGGAAGCCTTCAGATAGTTATCCATTATAGTCTATGCCATGGACAGAGGAGCCTGGCAGGCTATGGTCCATAGGGTCACAAAGAGTCAGACACGACTGAAGCAGCACAGCATGCACACATGGTCTATGCTCTAGTGAAAATAAAGCCGCGTAGGATGGGTGATGAATTTAGTAGGGTGTCAGAGAAGGCTTCTCTATGGAGGGCACACCTCAGATGACAGGTGAAGGATGAAGACCCAGCCTTGAAAATACAAGTTAGATAGAAAACTCGGAATAGCTAGTTTTATGGGAGTAGAGAGCTTGCATAGACGTAACGACTGGAACTCTAGTACCATCTCAGGCCATAAGGCAACCAGAAAGGCGGATATGACAGGCCAAAACTAGTGAAACAGAAGGAAGAAGCAGCCTGGGTCTCTGATGGGTTAGCCACACCATCACTGCACTCAGGGATGTGCTAGGAAGCTTGCCCTCTGTAAAAAAGATAAACAGCTTCAGTTTATAGCGCTGGCCAATTTCCATGGTGTAAAGGCTCCCTCAAAGCCAATTTCAAGCTCTCCAAGTGAGGTCATCAGACGCAGAGCTGAGACAAGATTTGCACATTTAGTTCTCAGGAACTGGGGCAAGTTGGCCCTGGCAGACCATTGCCTGGGCTATTTTCCTATAGACCTGTTTTACGTGGAAGAGAAATATACCCTCACCTAATTTCAGTTACTTTGGGCAGCTCTCTATTACTAACAGTTGGGAGTTATTCCTAATAGATTCTCATGCATCTGAGCCACTGGAATAGACAGATCACGTTCACCTAATAATACAAAATGACTGCTCCTCCCTGATGGCCTTGGGTCTGTCCAGCTTGGGACAGTCTGCTTGAGATGCAGAGTTTGAGGAGATGAACCAAATGCTACAACTCTCTCGGTTGGTGGCCCTCATAGACCCAACCACTCAGGCATTTCTTCAGATTCTCTGAGAAAACTGCCCTGGAGGCCACGTTCTTCACATTGCTCAGGGCACCCCAGGGACATGGCCAAATTCCTCCCTGCTTTCAGGGTCAGGGAACAACAGGATCCCAGGAGCAATGGAACACTCTTTCATCCATCCACAAACATGTGCTGAATGAGGCCTCCTTGGGCCCCACATGCTGCTGTGTCAGTGACAGGGAGAAGGATGGGGGCAAGTCCCAATCTATGAAGCCTCAGGAGGTGTGTAGATGGGCTGGGTGGGTGGGTGGGAGACAGGGACAGAGAGATTTACATCACAGTGAAAGCTGGAATAGTGATATGGTACCCCAAACTGCCCTTCCTCTCATGTTCCCCATCTCTGTGCAGGGCACACCCCCTACCCCTGCTGCTACCCAAGCCAGAAATCTAGGAGTCACCCTTGACATGGCCCAGTCACCAATCCAATCGGTCATTGGGCTTGCCCTGGAATCTGTCCTCTCCTCTCTATACCCACCACCCCGGTTCAGTTTTTATCACTTCTTTTCTGGGCCATGGCTCCAGGCTCCTCCCTGCCCCACAGAGCAGCTGGGATGATGGTTCTCCAGAATGGATGTGTTCCTGCATCTCCTCCCCAGGGCCCTCTGCAGGATTTCCACATTGTCTGGGGAGAAGAGGGCATCCCAGTTGGCTCAGTGGTAAAGAATTCATCTGCCAGTGCAGGAGCTATAGGAAACACTGGTTCAATCCCTGGGTCAGGAAGATCTCCTGGAGTAGGAAATGGCAACCCACTCCAGTATTCTTGCTTGCAAAATTCCATGGACAGAGGAACCTGGCTATAGTCCATGGAGTTGTAAAGAGCTGGACACGGCTGAGTGACTGAGCACACACGTACTCTGGGGAAAAGGGCACCATGCCTGAGTGAGGCATTCAAGGCCCTTCAGTATTGACCCAAGATTTCTTTTCCAGCCTTTTCTCTTCATCCAGACCTAACATTCAATGCAGTAGCTGCTAGTCACACATGGTTATTTAAATTCAAATGAAATAAAATAAAATTGAAATTCAGTTCCTAAGCTGTACTGAGTTGGACCATAAATAAGGCTGAATGCCAAAGAATTGATGCTTTTGAACTGTGGTTCTGGAGAAGACTCTTGAGAGTCCCTTGGACAGTAAGGAGATCAAATCAGTAAATCCTAAAGGAAATCAACCTTGAATATTCATTGGAAAGACTGATGCTGACGCTCCAATCCTTTGGCCACCTGATGTGAAGCGCCAATTCACTGGAAAAGACCCCGATGCTTGACAAGATTGAAGGCAGGAGGAGAAGGCAGGAGAAGATGAGATGGTTGGATGGCATCACTAACTCAATGCACATGAGTTTGAGCAAGCTCCGGGAGTTGGTGGAGGACAGGGAAGCCTAGTGTGCTGCAGTCCATGAGGTTGCAAAGAGTTGGACACAACTGAGCAACAGTTATACTAGAGCTAGAAAAACAACAGCTATACTAGAGTAAACATTTCAAGTGCTCAACAGCCACAGGTGACTGGTGGCTATGGTATCAGATGGTGCAGATGCAGGACACTTCCATTATTCCAGAAAGTTCTACTGGACAGTGCTGCTCTAGATGCATGAAGCAACTTGCAGTGACCTCCACCAGGCCTTTACACATGTTGTTCCCTCTGTCTGGAAGGCTCAGCTACATGGTTTTCTCTACTTGTTGCTGCTGCTGCTGCTAACTCGCTTCAGTCGTGTCTGACTCTTAGCCACCCCATGGACTGCAGCCCACCAGGCTCCTCCGTCCATGGGATTTTCCAGGCAAGAGTGCTGGAGTGGGGTGAGTGCTTATCTTGGAAGACCTAGAACAGACATCACCTCCACTGAGAATCCATATCTCAACTCCATTCTGTCATCAGACAATCCCTGTGTGCAGAGCCTTCCCTCACACTATCAGGCACATGCTGCATCTTAACAGCAAGGTTACCTGTCAGTCTTCCCTCTGAGGTATAGGCTTTTAGGCCAGGGACTGTGTCTGAGAGATTTTCACACCCTCAGTACCTAGGAGAGGGCCAGGCACAGAGTTTATATCATGAATCTGCCCTGGGGAGAGGCTAGGCTGGGTCAGGGCTCACCTCTGAAAGGGTGGGCAGAGTCCCCAGGCAGGCAGCTCTCCTCAGGTGAGCTACAGATCCTGAGGGAACAGCTAAGTTAGGAAAAACAAAACGTAGAACCCACAGAGCAGGACTAGGAAGCAGCCTGGGCTTTGTTACTCACCCTGCCTTCCCTCCTTCCAGGCCTGGGATCAGACCTGACCCCCTGGGTTAGGAGACTGGCTTTGTCATCTTGGGCAGGTAACCTAACCTCTCTGGGCCCCAGTCCCTCATCTGAGAAATGGGGATAACAATATCTCCTAGGGTTGGAAGGGTGAAATGAGATAACGGTAAGAAGTGTTGTTTAGCCTTACAGTGGAGAGCCTCGCATACACTGGGTGCTTGGGAGACGGGGGGCCACCATGTCCCGTGTGAGGTTCCTGGGTCACTTCTCCACGTCCCTATGGTTTGCTGTGTCAGGCCCCTCCTTTCCTCCTCAGACGGCCGAAATAGGAAGGGGCCCCAGGGACCATCTAGTCCAGCCATCTGGATTTCTAGAACAGGGAACTGAGGTCCAAGAAAAAGGGACTGAGTGGCCCATGGCCACACGGCTTGACAGAGAACCAACTGGGAAATCTCCCAGCAGATGTCAGACAGGAAACGAAGCTGTTGACGAACTCCTAAGTGATAGAGCTAACTGTGCGGAGGGACACTGACCCTCCTGGAGGCTCAGAACCGGGTCTGGAGGCAGTGTGGCCTAGGTTTGAATTTCACAGTCAGCGTGTCACTTAATTCGCACAACAACCTCATGAGATTGGTGCCTTTGTCACTTGGTCTCTCAGAGGGGGAAAGAGAGTCTCAGAGAGGTCAGGCAGTGTGCCAAAGGGGACAGAGCTTGTAAGAATCAGGAGTGGGGATCTGAGTGACTCCAAAATCCATGCTGGAAACCACTCGGTCCTTCTGTCAGCAATACAGCAATCACGTCTGGGCACCCACAGTCAGGCTCTAGGCCAGTCACTCCAGGGGGCTGGGGCGCTGCAGACAGCCTTTGCCCTTGAGAGTTTGCAGTGAGTAGGACAGGCAGAAATAGAAACAGGTAGACTGCAAAGGGAGAACAGGATAAACGTGGAGGGAACACCCAGGAGCCCGGCTGTGTTTGTGACTCCCTCCCACCTCATTTGCCAAATCTATAAAGTACAGCTAATGACACCACCGGCTCTGTGGTTGTTGTGAGGATTAGGTGACTTAATGCAGGACCTGTCCGGAGGCCCAGGAAGTGCTCAGTCACTCGTGGTTGTCATTATCATCACAATAATTATAATTGTATGTGGAATAGGAAGTTTCTTAGAGAGAGTTTATTTCTGACGGAAAGATCTGGGAAGATGGATGGATGGCTGGGCAGGGTCCCTTCTAGTCTCCAGGGTGGGGCCAGAGCATTCCAGGTGGAGAGAACTGGTCAGGTAGGGGCACAGGTGTGTGCAGGAAGTGAGGGGCAGTTGGGGGTGGCTGGAGCCAGGTATGTGGGTGGAGTCTCAAGCTGGAAAGGCCAGTGGGGCTGGCTGGGATGAGGGCAGCAGGGCGTGGGGTGGAGTTGGCCTTGGAGGTCAGCCTGGGGGAGCTGGACTCTGCAGGCCCATCAATGCTGGGGCAGAACAGGAATGGGGGTGGGGGGTGGGGGGACGCCCTCCTGAGGGCAGAGCCGCTGGAGAGGGGGCAGAGTTAGGGCTGGTGCAGACCTAAGCACACAATTATGCAAATATGTCAGTTGAGAGACTCTGAGGCTCCCGCATGCAGAGAGGCCAGGCCTGGGGCAGCAGCTGTGGGGGAGGACAGAGAGCCAGGGCTCACAGGCCCCCAAGGCCAGACCTCCCTTCCTGCAAGGCCATTCCTCCTCCAGCCCAGAGGATAAAGGTGCTGCCAGAAGCCATCTCCACCAGCTTCAGGGACCCTCTCACCCGTGTCACGCTTCTGCCCCGTGGTAACGGCATGAACTTGGGTGTAGAAAAACCTGGTTTCAAATCCTGGCTGCATGCCCCTGGGTAGATCACATCTTCCCCTCTCAGAGCCTTATCTATAAAATGAGGACCAGAGCCACTTGGCAGGGGATGTGATGAGGATAAAATGAGACGAGACCCCTGAAAGGGCCCAGCATGGCGTGGCTCACGATAGGTACTCAAGACCCTTTGGTGCTCAAGACTCCTCCCCTCCTCCACACCCAGTACTGCCTTCTCTTCCCTCCTCTGGCCCAGAGCTGCCCCAGATCTTCACAGGGCACACTGAACTTGCCTCTTCTCTCCCTTCCCCCAGGTCTCTCTTCTATTTGCAGACCCCTGATGCTCCTGTTTCTGTTTCTTCTGTCAGACCTGAACCCTGATGCATCTTCTCGGCCTCTGAGCCTGCCCTGCCCACTTTGAGCCTCAGGGTCTCTGGCAGGGCAGCACCGCGTGATTATGCCCCCTCTTCCAGGCTGCCCACCAGGCCCACCCACACACCGCCCCTTAAGGCACACTGACCAGGCCCGCCTTGCCTGCTCCAGCCTGTTTCTAGTTCCCCCGCATCTCCAGGGTCAAGTCCACGCTCCTTGGGCAGGACTGGTGTCCAGCTCCTTGGGCAGGACTGGTGCATTCAAGCCCCTTTCCCACCCTTCGCCCTCCAGTCACGATGAACCGCCGGCTCACCTTCATGCCTGTCCCTGGCTGACTCAGATCATCATCTGAGTCCAAGTTCTGGCTTCAGCAACATGTACTGGTTGTGTGGCCTTAGGCACAACTTCTGAGCCTCAGTTTCCTCATGTGAAAAATGGGGCAATGAGACCTGTCTCCTAGGGCGGCTGTGAGGGTGAAACGAGAACGGGTATCTGCCCCGGCACCCTGCACATGGGACCGTGGGTGTTGTTTCTCCCTGTGTAACGTCTCCTCTCTCTGCTCTCAAGACCCAGTTGTCAGCTGGGGAACCTGGCCAACCCTCAGTTGTGCCCACAGGAGCCTAGGACATGACGCGGCAGCTTATAGGCCTGTCTCCCAAGAACCACAGCAGGGCCAAGCTTGTCTTGTTCTCTCCTGGGCCCAGGACCTTGGCCCTCAGTGAGCCAGCAGAGGAGTGTCAACCGAGTAAATTACTGACTAAATCTCTGAATCCAAGAAGGACACCATCTCCACATCCTTGACAACCACCTCTGTGTTCAAACAGAATTCAAGGTCCAGAAAGTAAATGATGCTGTAAAAACAGCACTGGACTGAGATTCCAGGGAGCTGGGCTCTGGACCAAACTTGGGCAAGTCAGTTTCCCCATTTGCACAGTGGGGAGAGGGTGGAAGCGGATTTCTGAGGTCTCATTTGGATGTTCCCTGAGGCAGTTAGGGTGGTGTTGGTGAGGGGGGAAGAATTCTGAGTCAGACCAGAGTCTGACCCAGCTTTGCCTCCTACTTGCAGCGTGATCTTGGGCAAGTTACTGAGCCTCTCAGCCTCATCATCTTCATCTGTGAAATGGGGCTGATCCTAGTCCCACTCGGGGAGCGGGGAAAAGAAAAAGGGCTTCTGTAACGATTCGAGGCCTGTAACAGCACCTGGCACATAACAATGGTCCAATACACTCTGGCTCGTTTTATGGGGTTGTTATTGTTTCTGTTGTCACTTCCTACCCGATCCTTTCCTCTCTAGAAAATAAACATCCTGGGGTCCCCAGCTTCCATTCTGAGTTTCAGCCCCATGACCTGTGCTCAGCCAAGGTGTTCTGGATGAACTGGGCTTTTCCTGGTTGCCCACACACACCTGTGAAGAGGGAAGTAGAGATGCCAACTGCGGCCGTGGGTCTGACTCACTGGCAGCCTTGCCCCAGTGGAGCCTGCTTTGTGCACACAAGTCCTGCCCTCTCCTGCAAAAGTAACAGCAGAGGCCACTTCCCCCAGACACAGACAGCCCAGCTGTCCACAGTAGCAAATAAAGCACCTTCACACCAGCTGTCTCTGGATAGGCAGCAACTCGCTCTCCTTCTTTATGTTTTGTTCTAATTTCCACTTCCCAGGTTGGGAGAGGGTGCAGAGAAGGCAGCACCTTCTGCTCAGCTGGAAGAAGCCAGTGTCAGGATTTGAATCCAGTCCCTCAGCTCTGTTCTTTCCCTGTGTGGCTGCCTCGGGGGTCTCTGGAGCCCCACGCCCAACTCCTCAGGGCTCCCATCCAAGGCTGATCCACTGCTGTCTCCCTTGGCATGAAGGAGGCCTTGGGAAAGGCTCCAGCGGTCACATGAGACCTGGAGGGGGTGGCTGGGACTGCATCCAACCCCTTGCCTGGAGGTTAGGAAGCTGAGATGGCCAGAGAGCCGGATGCCGTGCCCAAGTAAGATGACATTCAGCACCTGCCCTTGGAGCATCAGCTGGCACAGGCAGACGATGTCCGGAGCCTGACCCTGTACACTTGAACTACAAAGACAGGCAGGGTGCGGGGGAGACAGCCACCCGGCCCTGAGAGGTAGCTCAGAGGCTATGCATGGTCCACTCAGCCAGGCTTCAAATCCTGTCCCTGCTGTTTACCAGCTGGGTGACCAAACAAGTCACTGAATTCCTCTGAGCCTCTGTTTCCTTATCTGTAAAAAGAGTAAATTACAGTACCCATTTGACAGGGTGTTATGAAAAACATTAGATGAAAAAAAAATTAAATGAGTCAGTACACGAAAAGTGCTTAGCACTTAGGACTCAGTAATATTAACTGAGAAGCCCCAAACCCTTCTGAGATGGTGGTTCCTTCCCTCCACTTTGCTCTGTGGGCCAGTGCTCAGCAGTGGAAAAAAAGGGAAGGCATACACACACACACACACACACACTGTTTACATGACAAAATTTCTGTAGAACTGTAAACAAATCTTTAAGAAAAAAATCCTGTTTTTCATGGGGTGGGACTATGGGCGGGTTTTAACTTTTACATTATATAGCTCTGTTTCTTATGTTAATTTTATACTCAGAAAAAATAAAGATATTTAAAAATTGCTACCACTAACTGTATGCCAAGCACAGTGTCAGGCACATTTGATACAACCTCCCTCTTACGACATCCTTGCCATGATGGTCGTATTATCCCCATGTTAGCAGGTGGAGGCTTAGAGAATGAAGTGATTGGATCAAGGACACACAGCTTATCGGTGAGGATGCCAGGTTCTGACCCCAGTATTGGAATCTAGGGTACAAAGCCATTCTACTTGCAGGTCAGGGAAAGCTTCATGAAGGAGGGGCTATTTGAGCTGAGCCTGGAAAGCTGAGTAGGACTTCTCCAGGCCTGGGTTCTCAGCCTGTTGTGATTTTTACCGTAGGCGACATTTGATGAAGCCTGAAGGCATTTTTGACTGTCAGAGCTTGGGGTGGGTCACGCTACTAGCATCCAGTGGGTGGAGGCCAGGGATGCTACTAAACAGCCCACAGTGCACAGGATTGCCTTGCATAACATAGACTTGTGTGTGTGCGTGCTCAGTCACTCAGCTGTGTCCAGCTCTTTGCAATACCATGGACTGTAGTCTGCCAGGCTCCTCTGTCCATGGGATCTCCCAGCAAGAATACTGGGGTGGGTTGCCATTTCCTTCTTCAGGGGATCTTCCCGACCCAGGAATCCAACTTGCATCTCCTGCATCATCCTACATCGGCAGGCGGATTCTTTACCACTGTGCCACCTGGGAAGCACTGCATAACATAGACTTATCTGGCCCCAAATGTTAATAGTGCCAAGTACGATGTAACAAACCAGAACTGTCATTTATTGAGTGCTTACTATGTATCAAGTGCAGCACCAACTTCTGGCCAATGTCATCTTATTGAATTCAACCCCGTTATTCCCATGCTGTGAAGGAGGTTCCTGAGGCTCAGAGATGATAAGGAGCTTTCCTAAGGTCACAGAGCCAGAAATGGTACTGCAGACTTGGAGCTGCTTGAGTACAAAGCCAGAGTCCTTTACCTCTCTCCTCTGCTGCGTCTAGGATTTATAATAAATGAAAACAGCTCCAGGCTAACTGTTAGGAGAGGTGGGGGAGGGGGGAGCTGTGAGGAGACTCCTGATGAGCCAGGAGTAGCCTCTTCTGGCCTCAGGGCCTTGGGAAAGGGGAGGATCCTCTCCTCCCTGCTCTGCCATTTCCCCATCTGTCAAAGGAAGTTTGTACCAGATGATCTCCAAGGCCCTGCTGGCTCGGAGTCTGTTATTTTCCAGGAGAGGGGCCCAGCCCAGGCCTCAGGAGCCCTGGGGACAAGCCACCAGCTGCTGGGAGAGGAGGGGGTGTGACAGGCAAGCCCAGTCTCATTTCCAGTGCATAAATAGCTAATGAGCCCCACTTCCCCATGAACAGAGGGGGAGTCATGGGGGTGGGGAGTGGCTTGAGACTCACCCAGCAGCTTACTTCTCCACAGGAGAGGATGTTTCTCTGCCACTTTCTTGCCAAGCCCAAAGGAGGTACCAAAACAAGGCCTCCTTCTCAGGTGAGAGGCAGGTCTGGGCAATTGCCCAGCTGGGCACTTGAGGTCTCATACGTAGAAGGAGAAAGGATGGGAGCGCGTGCTGACCCAGCCCCTAACCTGTGCCAGGCATCTCAATAGCAGATTCATTTCAGGTCAGCCTCGTGAAAATCCTGGTAGGAAAGAATCATTCTGATGCCAGTTTACAGGCGAGAGCCTGGAGGCTTCCATGAAGAAATGTGCCGATTAGACAGACAGGGCTGAAGGAAGGTTTGGAACCTAAATGTGACTGACCCCAGGACAGTACACTAGAGGATGAGTGAGTAGCAGTCTTATTTTTCTTTTCACCCAAGAATGACAGTGTTTCAATAAACATTTGGAGAAAATATATATTCATTTTCTCCTGCCTGCCCCAGGTCATGGAACAGACGACAAAACCCCACAACACCATGATTTGGATTTGCTGGTTTGCAGACAGGGAATTCAAATGTTGGAAAGCAGAGTTCTCCCTAGCTAGAAAGTCAGACAGAGAGACGAGGGGCTGAGTGGCAGGGACGGGATCTGGCTGGGGTCAGGCTGAGCTTTCTAGGCCGGCTCTCTCACTATCTGGCAGTGTGACTTTGGGTATGTTGCATCACCTCTCTGGACCTGTCTCCGCGTCTACATAATGAAAAGGATGGACAGATGGTTTCAGAGTCCCTCCAGTCTCTTACTACCTGTGCTCAGTCCTGTCCAAGCTTCTCTCCTTCTCCCTGTTTAAGTGACTTCATAGACGGGGAGATGGAAGCACCAGAGCCTGGCACAAGGGGCTCTGGGAGTAGAGGGCCAATGCCATCCTTGTGCCAGCTCCCAGAGCCCCCAGCTCTTGCTCTCCATCCCCACACAACCAAACTGAAAGGGAGTCAGCGGTGTTTTGGGGATTAAAGGAACAAGGAGCAGATGAGGTGAACACAGGGTCATTTCTCCTAGGGCCAGGGTATCTGCTGATGCAGGCGGGCTCACGGAGACTCATGTATAAGGGGGGTGACCCCCTACAACAGGGAAAATAGTCATTTAGCTCCTGCTTAAGGAGTCAAAAACCTTCTGCTTCCAAAGGCTCTACAGTCTGGGCCAACTTAGGTCAGGGATGGTCATTCATTCAACCTTTACTGATGTGCGCTGTGGGCCAGGCCTTGTGCCAGGCTTTAGGTCCACAGATATGACGACTAAGAGACTGTCCCTTCTCTTGGTGACTGTGTGCTAGTCTGGTATCCTGAGGCCAAAGACACAAGGTTTGCTAGATTTAAATGGTTTAGCTTGAGAAAGAGATTCCAGGCTCACAAAAAGCTTGGGAATCACTTTATTAAACACAGCAAGATGGGTTTCTTTGCTACAAGATTTCTCTAAGCCTTTAATATGCAAATGTACACTGAGAATTCTCCAAGGAGGGTATAGAGAATGTACTTTATTTCCTAATTATAGCTAATCTTGGAACACTATTTTAATATTTATTTTTATTTATTTATTTGGTTATGCCGGGTCTTAGTTATGGGATGCGGGATCTTTAGTTGCAGCAATGCAAACTCTTGGTTGCAGACCAGGGATCAACCCCAGCCCCCTGCCTTGGAAGTGTGGAGGCTTAGCCACTGGATCATCAGAGAAGTTCCTGGAACACTATTTTTTTTTTAATATTATACTTATTAACAAAGACTGCAGTGCTAATGCTATTGTTTTGGAGTTTAGAGAAGGCTTATACAGAGAGAGCATTTGAGCAGGGCTTTGAGAGTTGAACAGGAGTCGGTCAGTGAGGATGGGAAGGCTGCAGGGAGATCAATTACAGTCCTAGGCTGACTATGATCAGGCTACCCTGAATGTACTGTTTCACATAGTCCTCAAGGTCCTGATGTGGGCGACAGAGCTAAAGAGGTCACTAAAAGTCCCTGGAAACTCCTAGAGGTCCACTCTTTCTCTTTTCTTGAATCACCTCACCTCAGGGTCTTATTACCCAGATCTTGAGCCTATAGGTCCTATCTCACTCTCAATTAGCCTCTACTGTGATTTCAACTCAGAATGATTTTTACAGTATCTGAACTTGATCCCAGCCTAGACCCTCACACACCTTGCCCTAGCCCCTGGCACCCAAATCCACTCTCTCAGCAGTTTGCTGACCCTCATTTAGACCCTCTCTTAGATTTAACCCTGACCTGCTCAGAGTGATCTAGCCCAGGTACTGATCCCCAGGTCCTGATGCACACCTGATCGAACCCCCAAGGACATCATGCCCCAAAACCTGCAGTTCAGCTACAATGTCTAGTCCAGACTCATCCTCGGACGGCGGCCCCAACCCCTGTCCAGTCCTGACTTTGTTCCCATTCCCCACCTGTGTCTTTGTCCCCAACTCAATCCTGAACCATTCTTATGTGGGCCCTGTCTCCAGGTCCCACTCTAGGACCTCCCACAGTGGCCCTGCCCTTGCCCAGCTCAGATTCGGCCGCGTCCCTAACCTTGCCCCAGCCAGTACAGCTCTGATCCTATTTGTCCCCGCCGTCGCACTCCACTGGGGCTCTCTCCCCAGCCATGGACCCACCCCCGGCTTCAGTTCTGAGACCCAGCCTGGAGAACTCGGCTCAAGGCCCCACCCTCAACACCGCCTCCTCGCCACGGCCCCGCCCCGTCCTAATTCTGATAGGGCCCTGACCCTGCCGGCGGCCCCGCCCTATGGCAATTCTGACTGGGCCCTGCCCGCGCGGTCCAGCCCTGACCCCGCCCCCGGCCCCGCCCCGCCCCCCGCCCCAGGCCGAGCAAACAGCTCACCTGCAACTCCTCGAAGGCATCATCGATGCCGGTGACCTGGTGCTGCTCGTGTAGTGCGGGTTCATCGCAAAAGAAGCAGAGCAGTGCGCGGTCCGTGAGGCAGAAGAGCTTGACCTTGTCGTGTGCCTGGCACGGTCGCGCGGCCCGGCGCGCGTTGAGGATGGCGTCCAGGGGGAAGGCGCTATAGCGCTCCACGATGTTGGCCAGCTTGAGGCTGGGCGCGAGCGCGGGCTCTGCAAACGTGCGCCGGCACTCGGGGCAGTCGCGGGCGCCCTGCGCTTCCTGCCTCACCCAGTGCTCGGTGATGCAGCGGCGGCAGAAGTAGTGCTCGCAGCCCAGGCTCACCGGGTCCTGGTAGATGCTCAGACAGATGGAGCAAAGCAGCTCGTCCTTGAGACTGCATGCCATGGCGCCAGGGGCGGTGGGAGAGGGTCCCCCGAGATGCAGGGGGCGGCGGGGAGAGCGCGGCGCTGTCGGGGGCAGCTCCTGGGAATGGGTGCCAGGAGCAGGCCCGGAGAAGCAGGAGCTACAAGAGAAGGAAGAGGTGTTGTCCGGGAGCGGGGTAATGCGAGTAAGAGGTCCGGGGTAGAGACTATCCGAGAAGTGAGCCCAGGAAGGTGGTCTCGAGGTAGTGGGTGACCCGGAGCGATGGGTGCTGGAGGGAGGGGGCCGTGGGTGTCTGGGGGAGGGTGCTCCCAGCAAGAAGAGTCTAGGGAAAGGGGCAGTCCCGAGGTATGGGTGCTGGGAGAAGAGGATCAGGGAGGGGGGCGGAGGCCTTGGGGGGCTATAATACCAGGATGGGTGCGGTGGGGGGAGGGGGAGAAGCTGGGGATGGGGAATTCTCGGGGAGGGGGAAGAGCCACCCCTCGGCTGTTCCCGGCAGAGGAGAGGAGGGGTGTGAGCAAGCTCAGCTGTTCGATCCCGGCCCCAAGACCCGTCCCCGCGCGGCCTCTTACCCTCGCCGGCTCAGAGGCCACAGCTTCGGTCCCAGCGCAGCCTCCCAACCCGGAACCAGCCGAGCCAAAGCTGCCGGCGGCCTCGGCTCCCTCCCCGCCTCCGCGGGCGGGGACCCAGTGACTCCGCCCCCGCGGCGGGCGGGGGAGAGGAGGGGCAGGGCCGGGACTCCAGCCTGCGAAACCCCTCCCCGCCCCCACCATTCCCTAGCTCCCAGGGGTGCGAAAGCCAGCTGTTCCTTCAGGGTCTGTACTTGGAACAACATCCAGGTCTCGCTTGGCGTCCCTGCAGCGGAGGTGGGCGGGGGAGGGGAGGCGGGAGAAGTGAGCCTCTATTTTGAGAGGGTAAGGAGTACAGGATCTTTTTGGATCATCAATGTGAAGATTGGTGAAAAATAATATTTTGTATTAAAACAAATACAGGTATGTTGTTTAATCTGCGTAGAATACAACTTTTGCATAAAATGTAAAGATAAAACTCGAGAAATACCCTGCTTGCTTAGAGCAAGTTCAAGAGCCTCACACTTCTAAGCCCTGGGGTCCCATTTCCTCTTCACTTTCTTAAGCAGTGCTAATGGCGGAAGTTGGAAAGTCCTGGCCCTGACTTATATCTAACCTGAGGAGTTGTCTCCACTTAGCAAGCGTTTCTGGAGTGCTATAGTATGAGTGCTGTATTATGGAGAGGGTGAAAGAGTAATAGGAGACCTGGTCTGCATGCCAGATGGAGAGGGGATAAGGGATTTCTAGGCAGAGGGGGCAGCATGTGCAGGAGCATGGAGGTGTGAAAGGGGAGGAAAATTTTGGGGAAGTGTGAGCAGTTCTCTATTGTTGGGGTTGGGGTGGAAAAGGGGCTAGAGTGGGGTGGAGGGCGTTGAGGGTCTTGCTGAAAGATTTCCTGAAAGCATTGAGCTTTCAAGCAGGGGACTGACCTGGTCTGATGTGGGTTTCAGGAAGTCAAGGTGATGCTTATTAGCCCATTGGCAAGATGAAAGCAGACTTTCTGATTTGTCCGCATATGTGCAGTGCTCTGTGGACAGTGAAGGTGTGTAGCTTAATAACAGAAGCAAAGATGTGGGTTTCAAGAAGAGAGACCGGGCAGCAGTAGATTCATGTTGTCATAGTGCCTGCAGATGATGAGACCTGAGCTGGCACCATGACAGTGGGTAAGGAGAGAAAGACAGGATACTGAAAGTATAGACACTCTGAAATTTTGTAATGGATTGACTATGGAGTGAGAAAGAAGGAGGCATGAAGGTGGCTCCCCCCAGTTTCTGGCTCCTCCAGCAACGTCTTCACTGGAGTTAAACTTTATCAAAGCACAATTTAAGAAAAAGCTTGACGTTTACCCCTCTGCTATTTATGTGTCCTCCATCACATCGTTACCTGGTTTCTTGTCTCCATCATTGCCAGAAATAAGTTGGTAGCCCGTGTAACAACTATTCATGGATTTTTCCTTGCAGTCAGGGCCCTGATTTTGTTCAGGTGGCGCCCCCCGCCTTCCCCAAGTGACCAAGGGTTGGCTGACCCCAGTCCAGCTCTAGGAATAAGTCCTGTTCAGTCCAAATCCATCATGATGGTTACATTCCTCTCGCCAGTGATGGCTTAGGTTTGGACATATGATGCAGGTCTGGCCTTAAATACCAGAGGGGAATCTTGTGGCAAGGAGACAGCTTCTGCAAAGGGTCTCTTCCCTATCAAAACCAGTCTGCCCTTTTTGCTGGATATACTTGTATGTGTTTGGTGGTGATACTTGGAATTGCTCCCAGTCTGAGGATGCAGCCAATACATGACAGAGGCAAGGAGAATCCTGGGGAAGAGGAACTGGTGCACTGACGGAGAGTCTAGACTTTCGGATATATGAGATGGTCTGTCTTACTGCTTAAGCAGGTTTAATAGCACTGTGCTTTCTCTTGGCAAACAAAAGAATCCCAAATGATACACTGATATGCACCTTCATTTTTTTTACAAAGAGGGCAGAGTCTAAATTATTGAAGCACTTGAAATGAAAAAAGGCTTGATGATGGATGAAGCAGTGGGCTTCATTTATTCAATATGTAATCCATCCTCCTCTTCTATAGCAATATAGTAGCTAGAGAAAGGATGAGTTGCTAGGTGCCACATTTTCCAGCTGCTCTTGCAGCTGAGTGTGGTTTTGTGACTAAATCCTTTGTAATAAAATGTAATAGAAATAGGCCTAAGGTATGTGCTCTTCTGTGTTCCATTTCCTCTTCCCTCATGGTGTCTCAGATGGTAAAGAATCTGCCTGCAATGCAGGATACCTGGGTTTGATCCCTGGGTCAGCAAGATCCCCCAGAGAAGGAAATGGCAACCCACTCCAGTATTCTTGTCTGGAGAACCCCATGGAGAGAGGAGACTGGTGGGCTCCAGGGGTTGCAAACAGTCAGACATGACTGAGCAACTAACACTTTGACTTTTCATGTTGAAACACAGATGTGTAAGGAACCCAGCTTCAGTAATGCTTCAGTGAGGCTGACAGAGCAAAGATGAGGAAGGAACCTGGGTTCCTGAATGACTGCATGGAGTGGATCACCCACCAATGTGGACTAGAGAGTGAGAAATAAACTTCCTCTTTCTAGAAGCCTTTGTATGTGGGACTCTGTTGTAGCAGCTTAGTCTACCCCATGCTACTCATAGCTGTTTTTAGAAGAGGCTTTGGTACTATTTTATGCTACTGTCCAAATCTTTTCAATAGCTAAGTTCCTCTTAATCTAGCACCAATCTCTTCTAAAGAGTATAGAACATGGTTTTCTCTGGCTGAAAGTTGCAGTCTCTTAGACCCATGACAATTCTTTCCAGCTTTCAATCTTTTTGCCCTTCGAGTTGTTGTTCTTCTGAATTTACCCCCATTTCCACTAAGATACTGAGCACCACACTCCTGCAAACTGTTAGTTATATTTGTTTGGCAAGTCATTGCTCCTTCTGGATCTGTTTCTCCAACCTGATGTGGCTGAGAGGTCAACCAAGACTTTGTGATCCTGACTGCAGGGTATGCTACCCACATCTATTCATTCTCTAAAGAATAATATCAGGAGTTAAAATTTTTTTTATGCATCCAAGAGATGTTGTTGAGTGATTAAAAAAAAAGGGAGAAGGAGACCCCATACACACAGATACATGGACATGGGCACATGCAGTCCTATGCATGCTCACAGGCATTATTTGTATAGCAAAAATCTGTAGACCACTATAGCAATCCTAGCTGTGTTTACATGTAGGCTAGGGTGGGGGGACTTTACTTATGACACTGTATAGCTCTATTTGCTTATTGTTTGCTTTTATAATCCCAAAAAAGATTTGCAATAAAGATCAGCACAACATTGTAAATCAACTATACTTCAAAAAAAAAAAAAAAGACACAGTTGATTCTCATCTTCATAGCTTTTGTTTGCAAATTCGCCTACCCCTCATTTACTTGTAACCCCCGCCCCCCAATCAACACTTGAGGGGTTTTCACTGTCATTTGTGGACACACAGAGGTCCAGGGTAGCAAACATTTAGATTGTCTGATACACAACAGATGCGGAACCAGTCTTCTTGTTTCAGCTCTCTTACAACCAACTTTTCATGATCTTTTCAGCACCACTTTTTTCCCTCACTTTTGGGGCTTTTTGTTGGTGATTTTGCTGTTTTAAAATTACTCCGAAGCCCGGCACTAACGTGCTATCTTGTGTTTCCAAGTGCACCAGGGCTGTGACGGGCCTTGGGGGTTGGAGGCGGCTGGAGGAGTGTGTTTGATAAGCTTCATTCAGGCATAAGTTATAGTGCTGTTGGCCATGAGTTCAACGTTAGTGAATCAACAACATATATTAAATAAGGCGTTTTTAAACAGAAACACACTTAAAACAAGGTTATGTATTGATTGGTTGACAAAAATGCGGCCAGAGGCTCCCAGGAACCTGCTTCTGTATTTCCTCAAGGGGCAATGGTTTAATATTCCCTATTTCAGTCTCTGCAGCGACTTAGTGGAACATAACTGTGTGAATGTCAAGAGTCACTTGTACTTAACGTTGTGTCTAACAGCAGTTCAGTTCAGTTCAGTTCAGTCGCTCAGTCGTGTCTGACTATTTGCGACCCCACGAATCGCAGCACGCATCAGTAGGAGGTACCAAACCCCATGCCCCTTTCCCTCCAGGTAACATTGGCTTGAGGACTTTCCCAGTGGCTCAGCGGTAAAGAATCCACCTGCAAAGCGGCAGATGAAGGTTTGATCCCTGGGTTGAGAAGATCTTCTGGAGGAGGAAATGGCAACACACTCCAGTATTCTTGCTGGAAAAGTCCCAGGGACAGAGGAGCCTGGTGGGCTGTAGTCCACGGGGTCGGACATGACTGAGCTCCGGGGCACAGAGAATGTGTAGCATACAAAGCAACATTGGCTCAGGTCTGTCAAAGGGGGAGCGGAAGAGAATGACCGTGGGTTGAGCCACTTCTGTGTGTCAGGCCCTGCACTAGGTGCTTGGTGTCCATGACTTTTATTTAATCCTCGCAACAGCCCTCCAGACTTGTCCTTTTTCTCCCGCTTTGCAGATGAGAAAACTGCAGCTCGAAGGGGAGACGTGACTTGCCTCAAACCAGAGCAAGTAAAAGGCACAGACTTTTTCACCCCCAGATACTGGAGAGAAGATTCCACATTTATGCATCTTGGAGCTGGGTCATACCTGGGCCCATAGCTCTATCCGATGGTCTTTATAAGCTATCCAGCTAGCCTCCCTTTCTCTTCCCTTCTCCACCACACCAAACCTTTGCCTGTTTGCTCAAGTACCATAGACACCCCCTGCTTCTTTCTCAGTGGGGGACCAAGCATTCCATACTAGGAAAAATGTCCCTCCAGGGGGCTTTCTTAGCATCCACTCCCCTTCAGCCTAGATCCATCCTTTGTGCAGTGAAGCTGAGTGTAAAATAAACAAATGGAATGAAGGCAGTGCATTTATAACTTGATTCATCCTCAGCTCCTTTCCTCTAGTCTGAGGATGAAGTTGCCTTAATTCTTCCACCTAGGCCCGAGTTGGATCCTCTCAGGCCTCCTCTGGGATCTGATTCCTTCAGCTTTCTCCCTCTCCACCCTGTATTTTCATTTCTTGCCTTGGCATTGACTACTTACACTCAGCCGATAAACAGGCTCGAGTTTCTCTTAAAACAGCCCTCTCTCCACTTCCCCCGTCTTGAGCGACCATCTCATTTCTTCTTGCCTTTCTCTAGCCCAGCCTCTTGGAAGAATTGTCTGCCCACCCTCCTCTGCCATTCATCAGCCATGGCAGCCTGGCCCTGCTCCCCACCATTCCACCAAACTCACTAATAACCTCCTAATTGCCAATTAAAGATAGCTGCTAATATACAGCTGCTGCTGCAGAGAAACAAAACACAGAGACAAATTAAGAGAAACTTTGAAATATTCATGATTACACCACCCAGAAAGACCTATTGTTAATACTTGGCTTATATCCTCATAGGCGTTTATCACGCGCGTGCACACACACACACACATATACACGCATGCATGCACACACGAGGAAGAAGGGAAGAGGGAGGGGGAAAGAGGGATATTTTTTAAAATTAAGGTAATTCTTAAGAGAGAGGTTTTTTAAAAATAGAAATGAGTTCACTCTCTAAATCATTTCTTTTCTTGAGCCACATGTGTCTTTAGCATAGGGCCTTCCA
Organism: Bos grunniens; assembly: GCF_055505025.1. Lineage (NCBI taxonomy): Eukaryota > Metazoa > Chordata > Mammalia > Artiodactyla > Bovidae > Bos > Bos grunniens. The sequence continues at coordinate 16,281,934 of NC_141166.1, forward strand.
GGAGCTGACCTTGAGAAAATAGTTTATTTGGGAGATGTTTTTAAGTAACACTACAGAGAAGTGGGAGAGTGATACAGGGAACAGGAGGCAGCCCCCTATGGCTGTACTATCAAGCCAGCTAGCACAGAGGGCAAGTGACAATTTCTCCTGCAGGGAAGCCTCTAGGAGTGGGAAAAAACATGCCTCACAGTGATCCCACCCCAAGGATGAGGAAGGTGGGCATTTATACACCATCTCAGAGTGTTGAGGCTGCTCCCCAGTACTTGTGACCTGTGATGTATGTAGTCAGCTTCCTGCAGTTCTGGGGAGAAGATCCCTCAGCCACAGCCATGGTACACATGCTGGCCCACTGAGGGGGCTGAAGGATAAGGACAGGGCACAATAGTATCTGTGACGGCCCTCCTTACACACCCTCAGATCAACTAGCACCCCACTTCAAGTTTCATGTCCTGCCCCTGCTTCTTCAAGGTGGTAACCAGTCATTTTTTTAAAAAAAAGAAGACAACAGGAGGATCAGTGGAACAAGCCAAAATGCCACTGCTGTCGTTGGTCCTGAGATGAAGCGATGCTCGTCAGCTTCCTTCTCTACCACCCTTTAAAAAAAAAACTGTATTTGGCTGTATCAGGTCTTAGCTGTAGTACACAGGATCTTCATTGTGGCATACAGACTCTCTCGTGTGGCACATGGGCTCAGTTGCTCCACGGCATGTGGGATCTTATAGCTTGTGGGATCTTAGTTCCTCCACCAGGGATTGAACCTGCATCCCCTGCATTGCAAGAAGGATGCTTAACCACTGACCTCCAGGGAAGTCCCTCTACCACCCACTCTAGATGCCTCTCACCTGAGTCAGCTGGGGTCCCTTACTCCTGCCAGTTCAGTAACTCCTTTCTTTGCCTGCACTTCTCCTGACATGAGAAGCTCAGAGTTGCCAGGAGGCGTACATAATTTTAGATTTAGTAAAAACCATTATGGTGGCTTCTGGTAGGAGTGTTCTCTTACCCTCTAGGAAATAGGATCTCTAGTCTAGCAGAGCCTAAAGGTTTGGGGATAGGAAGCATAAATTTACCAAATGGGACACCAGGAATAAAGGTGAGGAGGGCCACTTCCATGGTTCCCAGAGCTGTATAGTCTACTGATCAGGAATATAGCATGTATTTATGTAATGGCTATTAGCTGAAGGTATATATGTTAAGGACAGCATCTTGACCCTATCTTCTAGCTGATGCCTTAGTTATACTTTCAAGTGATTATCCCAATATTTTCTCAAGATGGCAGCTTCTGGTTGATATGGTATATAGTAGGACCAGTGGTTAATATGGTCATGCCCACTTCCTCCATGGTCATGTTATTGGGGGATCCCATCATGATAAATTAGACACTCCGGGAGCCTTCAGATAGTAATGCTAGGCAAGAGATTATGAACTGAGAAGACAAGCCTGCATCAATCCCAAGAAGTCGTGGATGAATCATGGCCCCTCTGGGATGGTTGGGTTCTTTGTAATCAGCCTGGCACCCTGTGCCCTCCTTCAGGGGTGGTACCCTATCAAGTATATCAGTCTTTGCTCTGACAGACTGAGCACTGAGTAGTGGTAGTACCTAGATCGGCTTTGCGAGAGGGAGCCCATGCCTTTGGGCCAAGCAGGGCTTCCATCCTTGCTGCCATGGCTACTTGGTTCACTGGCCGATTGTGCATGCTTTGAGGTTAGAGGATGGCTCATTTCTATGGGATGAACTGTGCTCTCTACCTGCCTATTCCATGCCTCCTCTACAATGGGCACTGTCCAGTAGACACTGAAAGGAGCCTGAGATCCATACATTCTGTAACTTCTCTCCGAGCTTAATCCACAAGCTTCTTCTCCAGATTTCCGTAACTCCAAGTTTTCAGTCTTGCCCTTTGCAGGTTCCTGATTAACCAACCAAGCCATCACCACTGCCCAGGAGTGACCTTTATGTGCAGGCCACCTCCCCTTTTGAACCAGGCTTAGAACTCCAAGGTCTATCAGTGATCCCTCAGATCCCTGTGGGTCAGGGCCCCTTGGTAGACCTTCCATCCACTTTGACCTCTGATGCTCAAGTGCTGCCACCTGGCCTCTGCAGTTCTGGAATCCCACTGTCACACCATTAATATAAACACTACAGAGTCCAGGCGCATAGCATCCTCCCCTACAGTCCTCAACTAAGAAAGGACAGCCACCACTGAGCTGCTCCACGGGGCCAGTGTCCCCTTCATAACTCATTTCCCGGGAGCATCAGTGAAAGCAGCTTACTGAGAACATTTCAGCTAGGGGGTCCTCTTATTTTAGGTAATGCTGTTCTTCCAGGGAGCCCACTTCTCTCAACCTTTTGACTGCTTCCTCCAGTCCTGGCAGTTCATGTGTTGCTTTATCGCTGATTGTAGCTATTCTTTCTGTCAGTTGTTAAACTATTGCCTAAATGCTACATGTACCTGCTTGCTTGCATAATTGCTCAGTCATCTCTGACTCTTTGCACCCCGCCATGGACTGCAACCCGCCAGGCTCCTCTGTCCATGAAATTTTCCAGGCAAGAATACTGGAGCGGTTTGCCATTTCCTCCTCCAGGGGATCTTCCCGACCCGGGGATTGAACCTGCGTCTCCTTCGTCCCCTGCATTAGCAGGCAGATTCTTTACCACTACACCATAAATACTATACCCTGTTGTTTAGTACTGGAGCCAGGATTCAGAAAATCATGTCAGCATCTCCAGTTGCTCCCCATTATGCCCTGCCAATAAGGAGTGCAGCAGGGTGTTGGCAAGGCTAAAGCATGAAGGAGATGCTTACTTCTTCCTTCTAGCACAGCAATGCCTTTGCCGCCGCTGAATCTAGTTTGCAGTTTTTCCAGCACTCTGTAGCAACAGTTTCCAACACTTTGGTTCCTCTCCTTGGAGGTCAGTTTTAGTTTCTTGGAATCCCTCCTCCAAGCTTTTCAATTTTTGTAATTCCACCCTCTTACCTTATTTCATGAGCCTTGGACATGGCATCTACTCTTGTAATTGCTGCCTTTGTGATAACTTAGCAATCGCTCTTTTTACCTTTCCAGTTATCTAGTTAATGTCAGCATTTAATGATCTCCTAATCTCCTTCGCTGGAGGGAAAACCAGAACCAGGACCCAATGATTAGAGGGGCAGAAGTGTCCCACTCCCCTTTGTTGGAGGGTAAGAGGCTCCCCCTTCTTGCCTACTTAGTACTTTATGTGTATCCAATATGCTAAGTCACTTCAGTTGTGTCTGACTGTGACCCTATGGGCTGTGGCCTGCCAGGTTCCTCTGTCCATACTAGATTTTATTAAAATAGAGTTGGGGTTTCTGTCTCCTGATTGAACCCAGATCATTATTTTTTTCAAGTTTTAAGGAGCCATCCCAGCTCCAGGTGCCTTTGCCAGGATGACAGATCCAGAGACCCAGGAAAGTACTTCCATCTCAACAAACTTCTGTAATCCAACTCCACGTTCCATTCTGCTCCCGACTCAAAATCCATTCCCTCAAAATCCATTCCCAGATTGCTGTTGCTACTTATTAGTCAGATTACAATGCTAATTACTTATTAGCATTTTTTGTTTGTTTGTTTTTGGTAAAAGTCTCCAAGCAGAGGTAATACTTCCTCAGTGGTGCTATGCTAGGACTTGACCTTAGTGACTAGCCCAGAAGTGACAAGAGGGAGTAGTAGCAGGCCTCCGAGAGGGCAAGTATCCTTCTTGCAACATACCTGCCTTAGGTGAGGCCTCTTCCTGGTCTCTAGGCAAGAAGGGGGAGCCTCTTACCCTCCAACAAAGGGGAGTGGGACACTTCTGCCGCTCTAATCATTGGGTCCTGGTTCTGGTTTTCCCTCCAGCGAAGGAGATTAGGAGATCATTACATGCTGTCATAGAAGTCTTCTGGTTCTCGTGCTGTGCCCTAGATGGTTAGTTGGCTAGTTAGTTACAGCCTATCATTTTCTTCTTTCATCACATCAATGGTTCTTAACAACAACCAGCAAATTCCACAACTTCTTTTAATTACCATTGCCTCCATATCTCTCAAATGTTAGAGAGGCTATAGAAATCATCACACCCCCTTACACTTGTATCCGAGCCCCCAATTCACCACAGATAAGAGTGTTTATAACAGCAGTTGGTCACCTGTTATAGTGAAGGTGACCAACTTCAAGGCACGTCAAGGACTTCCAACTACGGGGTCCTGTCGCTGCTGACTGACAGGTGACCCAACTCTAGAATTCCATCCTAAGGATCTGATTCCTAATACCACTTCTGGTACAGACTGTCCAGATTTGACAAGGATTTGAGTTCAGTTCACTTGTTTGGGAAGTGTCGGTTGCATTGGGAGAAAAGTGGGAGGTGATGAAGGAAAGGAAGACAACCAGTTACCACAGTTGGTAATCAAAGCTTCACCTAGCAGGGAAACTCTGGGAAATGGTAAAAGACATGTTCTTCAGAAATAACCCATGTGAGGGGTAAAGCAGATGGGTTAAAAAATATATATTTATTTATTTGACTCTGCCAGGTCTTAGTAGTAGCATGTGGGACCTTTAGCTGGCATGTGGGATCTAGTTTCCTGATGAGAGATGGAACCCAGGCCCCCTGCACTCGGAGCACAGAGTCTTAGCCACTGAACCACCAGGGAAGCCCCACGAGGTGTTTTATGTACCAACTCTGAGCATCACTGGTTATGGGCAGATGCTAGCAGTTGATAGGAAAGCTCCAAGGGATACACATGTGGAACTGACAGCATCTACATATCTGATTATTTGGTTAAAATGCAGATTCCTGATTGGGGGAAACTCTGAAGAGCATGTAAGACTTCTCTACAACTTCCTGAGACTCTATAATTATTTCAAAATTAAAAGTTAAAAAAACAGGATGACCAGCGAAACCAGTTGCATGCAATTAACTGAATACATATACTTACTGTGTGTTTTGGGGTTTGATTTCAGTAAGTATGGGGTACTCCAGTGAAGAAGTCCCTTTCACCTCCTACTGTAAATAAATAGAAATGATTGATAAAATATAATAAATGTATTTTTAAATACATTTTAAATGTATTTTTAAATACATTTTAAATGTATTTAAAAACGTACATTTAAAAATGAGATAAAAAACTGTAGGCAGAAAAGAGTCACCTGGGAATAATCGCACCACAGCTTGCTTATAGTGCGGGTGTGAGGGTTAAGTTCGGAGAAGGCAATGGCACCCCACTCCAGTATTCTTGCCTGGAAAATCCCATGGACAGAGGAGCCTGGTAGGCTGCAGTCCATGGGGTCGCTAGGAGTCAGATACGACTGAGCGACTTCACTTTCACTTTCCACTTTCATGCATTGGAGAAGGAAATGGCAACCCACTCCAGTGTTCTTGCCAGGAGAATCCCAGGAACGGGGAAGCCTGGTGGGCTGCTGTCTATGGGGTCGCACAGAGTTGGACACGACTGAAGCGACTTAGCAGCAGCACAGGAGAGGGTTAAGTTTGTATTAACAAAACAATGGTGGTGGTGTCAGTGGTAGGGGAAAACCCAGAAATTGAAAGAAAATTTGTCACGGAGCAGGTTAAGCGAATGAAGTTTCTTGTGAAACTACCCAAAGTACTCCTCTGCAATGCAGGGCACATAGGATTTCTTTAGAATCAACTCCCACTAGTAAACCATTACAAAGTATAAGAAGAGAAAGACTTCTAGGAGATAAAAGTTAGAAGATGAGACAACTTGGATAATTCGTATGCTGTGTTAGTTGTGTCCTCCAGAAAATAAAGGCAGGGATAGAGTTAGGAGTTGGGGTGTTGCCTATGAAGGATAAGAGGGGAGGAAGCAAGACTGGGCAGTGAGAGCCTTGGATGTGATGCAGACTTGACAAAGCCTTGGCTGCTAACCCAAAGGGGAATTACAGAGCAAATATTGCACATTGGAGGAGTCCCATGTTGAACAAAAACGGTGAGACACTAGTTCCCTATTTCTAATCAGTCATTGCTTGGAGACTGTCAAGGAAGAGCATGGTCTCAACTCAAAAGCCCAGGCAGGTCGTAAAGGTACTAATAGTCCCAGGCTGTCAGCTAACTGCACCCCTTGTTGAATGGGGTGAATTTTTCTTTTTAATGACAGGAGATCTGAATGGTGCACATGCCCAAAACAGAAGAGTCCGAAAGATGAGAATAGAAGTATGTTTAAAGAGATAAAATTAAGAATAGAAGGCATACAGCTTTTTTAAAATAAAGAAAGAACCAAGTAGAGATAATAGAAATGAACTATTGAAAACTCATTCGTATTTTGAGAAGTAGACTAGACATTAGGCTGGAGAGAGAATTAGTAAACTTGATTGGCCTGAAGACATCACCCAGGCTGTAGCACAAAGAAGCACAAAGAAATGAAATTATGACTGCTAGCAAAGAATATCAACCGAGTGCAGGGGATCTGAAGCCACACACCTGGGATTAAATTTCAACTCCGTTACTAGTTATGAGGCCTTTCGTGCTAAGTCGCTTCAGTCGTGTCCGACTCTGTGTGACCCTGTGGACTATAGCCTGCCACGCTCCTCTGTCCAAGGGATTCTCCAAGCAAGAAGACGAGAGTGGGTTGCCACGCCCTCTTCCAACCTAGGGGCCTAACCTTTGTCTCTTATGCCTCCTGCATTTGCAGGTGGGTTCTTTACCGCTAGAGCCACCTGGGAAGCCCAGTTGTAAGGCCTTAGGCATATTTTTAAGCCTCCTTGTGTGTCAGTTTTCTCAAAGGCAAAATGAAGATATACTATACCTGTTTGTTGTGTATGCACTCAGTCGTGTCACTCTTTGTGACCCTATGGACTGTAGCCCACCAGGTTCCTCTGTCCACAGGATTCTCCAGGCAAGCATACTGGAGTGGGTTGCCATTTCCTCCTCCAGGGGATCTTCCCGACCCAGGCATTGAACCCAGGTCTCCTGCACTGCAGGCAGATTCTTTACTGCTGAGCCATTAGGATTAATTGAATTTATGGTTCTTATCACTGAGTTATAGTTCTTATAGCACATAGTAAGTATTCAGTAAACATTAATATAATAGAGAAAAGGAAAATATGAACGATAAATTAAAAGTCATGGTGGAGAAAGCAAGAAGTTCCAACACTTATCTAATCAGTCCCAGATGGAGACAATAGGAAAGAAGCAACATTTCAAGAAATGATGATGAGAATTTTCTATACATGAAGAAAAATGAGCCCCTAAAATGAAAACACTGAGTTCTGAGTAGTTTTTAAAATGTCATTCCCAGAGATGTTGTAAAGAAATTGGAAAATAATAAAGATAAAGAAATCTGAAAAACTGCTAGAGAGGAAGGTTATCTATAAACGAATGATTTCTGCCTGAAGCCATTTTCTCATCAGCAGCAATAGATGCCAATGGAATAAAACTTCAGAGTAAACGGAAAAACAATTAGGATCCTACATTCAGCTAACTAGCATTGAAATGTGAGTGTAAAATAAAGAAATTTTCAGAGATTTACAGACTGGGAGATAAGGGAATCGTATCTTAGACGTTGCTCCAACAATTTATGAAGGATGAACTTCAGAAAGAAGAAAATTAAATGCAGTGGAAAAGACTTCTCTTCCAGTCAAGATAGAATAACAAGAACTAGACTTACCTTCCTGCTTGAAACAACTAAGAAAAGCTAGAAAAGATGTATGAAGTGGTGGTTCTCAAGGCGTCAGACATGAGGCTCTAAGGGCCAGTGATCTCTGAGAGACGGGAAACTAACAAACTGAGCCCTGTAGTTGCCCCAGCTTACTGCCTAGACAAAGTTTCCAGGCCACAGTGTAGGGAGAGGGACCTCAGACAGACTCCAGACGTCTTCCTGAGATTAGGAGACAGATCCCTGAGATCAGGGAGTCCAGGGAGGCCAAGGAAGCTAGAGTTTACAGGACAAAGTACCAGCTAGGGTACTAGCCCAATACTGAGTATTGATCAATGTACGCATATGAGGACAGGACCCAAGGTAGGGGAAAGGACCTCCCAGAAGGATTTGAGGAAAAAATTCTCAGAGTTCACATATAGCTAGTAAAAAGGCCATTTCCACCAACTAGAGAGGAAAATATCATAGTTCTTGGGAATCTGAGTAGAGAAATCAAAAGAATTTTACCTCAGTAATGGGGAGAATTATCTCTCGGCTAAATACTACTCTGATCCTGTCCAAAAAGTTTAGAAGCAAGACTTTTGAAAGGGTCAAATTATTTCCAAGTAGCCTAACCTGATGTTCAAGCTGGATTTAGAAAAGGCAGAGGAACCAGAGATCAAATTGCTAACATCTGCTAGATCATCAAAAAAGCAAGAGCATTCCAGAAAAACATCTACTTTTGCTTTATTGACTACCCCAAAGCCTTTGACTGTGTGGATCACAGAGAAACAAACTGTGGAAAATTCTGAAAGAGATGGGAATATTAGACCACCTGACCTGCCTCCTGAGAAATCTGTATTCAGGTCAAGAAGCAACAGTTAGAACTGGACATGGAAGAACAGACTGGTTCCAAATAGGAAAAGGAGTACGTCAAGGCTGTATATTGTCACCTTGCTTATTTAACTTCTATGCAGAGTACATCATGAGAAATGCTAGGCTGGAAGAAGCACAAGCTGGAATCAAGATTGGCAGGAGAAATATCAATAACCTCAGATACGCAGATGACACCACACTTATGGCAGAAAGCAAAGAAGAACTGAAAAGCCTCTTGAATGAAAGTAAAAGAGGAGAGTGAAAAAGTTGGCTTAAAACTCAACATTCAGAAAACTAAGATCATGGCATCTGGTCCCATCACTTCATGTCAAATAGATGGGGAAACAGTGGAAACTGTGATGGACTTAATTTTTGGGGTTCCAAAATCACTGCAGATGGTGACTGCAGCCGTGAAATTAAAAGATGCTTGCTCCTTGGAAGAAAAGTTATGACCAACCTAGCCAGCATATTAAAAAGCAGAGACACTACTTTGCCAACAAAGGTCTGTCTAGTCAAGGCTATGGTTTTTCCAGTAGTCATGTATGGATGTGAGAGTTGAACTATAAAGAAAGCTGAGTGCCAAAGAATTGATGCTTTTGAACTGTGGTGTTGGAGAAGACTCTTGAGAGTCCCTTGGACTGCAAGGAGATCCAACCATTCCATCCTAAAGGAGATCAGTCCTGGGTGTTCATTGGAAGGACTGATGCTGAAGCTGAAACTCCAATACTTTGGCCACCTGATTCCAAGAACTGACTCATTGGAAAAGACCCTGATCCTGGAAGAGATTGAAGGCAGGAGGAGAAGGGGATGATAGAGGATGAGATGGTTGGATGGCATCACCGACTCAATGGAAATGAGTTTGAGTAAACTCTGGGAGTTGGTGATGGACAGGGAGGCCTGGCGTGCTGCAGTGCATGGGGTCGCAAAGAGTCGGACACGACTGAGTGACTGAACTGAACTGAACTGAGCCTACCCATATCCAGAACAAAGCTAAAGAATATTTATAAGAATACAAAAATGATCCAGCACCCACAAGGTAAAACTCACAATGTCTGGCATCCAAAAACAAAGCACCAGGCATGTAAAGAAGGAGGAAAATACAACTTATCAGGAAGAGAAAAATCAATCAGAACTACCCAGAAGTGACACATGATAGAATTAGGAGACAAGACATTAAAACACATATTTATAACTGAATTCCATATGTTCAAGAAGCTAGAAGAAAGATTAAGTATGTTAAGTAGAGTCATGGAAAATATAAAAAAGACCCAAATCAAATTTCTAGAGATGAAAATTACAATGTTTAAAATGAAAAATACACCGAATGGAATTAATGACAGTTTTGATACTGCAGAAAAGATTTGTGAATCTAAAGACATAGCTATAGAAACTATCCAAAATAAAACATACAAAGAAAAAAAAAGATGTAACAAATGAAATGAGCATAAACAAGCTGTGGGATAACTGTAAAGCAGCCTAACATATGTGTATTTGGAGGGAGAGGAGAAGGGGAGGGACCAAAAGCAATTTGAAGAAATGTCTGAAAATTTTCCAATCTGATGAAAACTGTAAATTCACAGATCCAAGAAACTCAATAGACCACAAACACAAGAAACATAAAGAAAATTACAAGACACAGCGTATCAAATTGCATAAGACAAGTGATAAAGTGAAAATCTTCATGGCAGTCAGAGTAAGAAGACACACTGCCGGGACTTCCCTGGTGGTCTGATGGTTGAGAGTCCACCTGCCAATGCAGGGGACACGGGTTTGATCCTTGCTCTGGAAGGACTTTGGGGCGACAAACCCTGCCAGCTGCAGCCACTGAAGCCAGAGTGCCTAGAGCCTGCACAGGTGTGCATGCTAAGTCGCTTCAGTGGTGTTCGACTCTTCACGACCGATGGACCTGAACTGGAAGTAGCCCGCCAGGCTCCTCTGTCCATGGAATTCTCCAGATAAGAATACTGGAGTGGGTTGCCATGCCCTCCTCCAGGAGATCTTCCTGACCCAGGAATCAGAGCTGCATCTCCTGCCTTGGCAGGCAGATTCTTTATCACTAGTGTTACCTGGGAAGATTGCCAAGAGCCTGTACTCCAGCAACAAAAGAAGCCCCTGCAATGAGGGGCCCCTGAACGACATCTAGAGAGTAGCCCCATTCGCTCTGACTAGAGAAATCCTACGTGCAGTGACGAAGACCCAGCACAACCAAAAATAATAAATAAATAAAATATTTTTTTAAAAAAGACACACTACATGCAGAAAAACAAAGAGTGATGACAGCGGATTTTGTATTTGGAAACAATGCAAGCTAGAAGATGGCAGATCTTCAAAGATACTGAAGGTACTCTGCCAACCTAAGTTTGATAATTTAGATAAAAACGATGAATTCCTTGAAAAATACAAATGACCAAAGCTCACTCAAGAAGAAAGAGATAACCTGAATAATTTTATAAGTATTAAATAAATTGAGGCTTCTTAGGTGGCTCAGTGGTAAAGAATCTGCCTGCCAGTGCAGGCGATGAGGGTTCCTTGATTCCTTGGGTTGGGAAGATCCCCTTGAGAAGGAATTGGCAACCCACTCCAGTATTCCTGCTTGGACAGAGGAGCCTGGTGGGCTATAGTCCATGGGCTCCCAAAGAGTTGGACACGACTCTCCAACTGAGCACATATACACACACAAATAAATTGAATTTATAGTTGAAATCTTTCCACAAAGAAAACTCCAACTCCAGATGGCTTCACTGAGGAATTCTTCCAAATGTATAAGGAAGAAATAATACTAATTTTATGAAAATCTTCCATAAAATCGAAGAGGAGGGAATACTACCTGATTTATTTTATGAGGCCAGCAAATTGAATTCAACAATATATAAACAGGATACTATCAACACATCATGGTCAAAAGGATAATATGCCCCAGGAATATAGTCAATATAATCCATCATATTAACAGACTGAGACAGAAAAGCCATGTGATCATCTTAATAAGCAGAAAAAACATTTCACAAAAGTCACGTCCATTCTTGATTAAAACCCTCAATGCTCTAGAAATAATAGGGAAGTTCCTCAACTTGATAAAGGACATTTATGAAAAACTTAAATTTCTATCATATTTCATGGTGAAAGATTGAATGCTTTCCCCTAGTATCAGAATCAAAGTAAAGATGTCAGCACTCATCATTTTATTGCACATTATACTAGAGATTCTTGCCAGTGCTACTGGAACAAATAAGTGAGTGAGTTAGGTTTGACACAAGATTAATATGAAAAAATCCATTTTATTTCTATTTCTTAGAAACAAATAATCAGAAATTAAATTTTTAAAACATTATTTATAGTAAAATATATTAAATACTTGGGGATGACTCTGACAACAACGTGTAAGACCTGTACACAATAACAGCGCTTTGCTAAGAAAAATTAAAGAAGACCTAAACAAATGGGATGCTATACAATGGTCTTAGATTAGTGGACTCAATATTAAATCAATTCTCCCAAAATTCGTCTATAGATTCAACACAATCTTAATGAAAACCCTAGTAGACTGTGTGTGTGTGTGTGTGTACAAACTGACAAGCTAACTCCAAAATTTATATAAAAATACAGAGGATGTAAAATAGTAAAAACAGTTTTGAAAAAGAATGTGAATGTTGAAGGACTTATTATAAAGCTACAGTAAGCAAGACAGTGTGGTATTGGCTTCAAGATAGACACTTAGATCTATAGGACAAAATAGAGATTCCAGAAAGAGAGCCACACTTAGTCAAGTGATTTTTGAAAATATGTGAAGGCAATTCAATTGAGAAAGGATAATCTTTTCAAAAAGTAGTATTGGAACAACTAAACATCCATAGGCAAAAAATGAAAACAAAAATAAGACTTGAATCATGGACTTAAATGTATGCCATAAAACTATAAAACTTCTGGAAGAAAACAAAAGAAATTCTTTGTTGGTCTTGAGTTAGGCAATGATTTCCTGTATATAGTACTGAAATTTTAAAACATTGGTTACAGCATGTAAGGAAAAATTGATAAACTGGACTTCATCAAAATTAAGAAAAATCTATTCTTTGAAAGACACTGTTACAATAATGAAAAGACAAGCCACAGACTGGGAGAAAATAACTGCAAATCACATATCTAAAAAAGGACTTTTATGCAGAATATAAAGAACTATAAAACCTCAATAAAAAGAAAACACACAGCTTCCCCCAAAATGGGTAAAAGATTTGTACAAATGCTTCACCGAAGAATATGTGTGGATGACCAATAAGCATATAAAAGGATGTTTGACATCATTAGTCATTATTAAAATGCAAATTAAAACCACAATGAGATACTACAATGCACTTACTGTAACACCTAAGGCCATACAAAGTGCTGGTGAGGGTGTGGAATAACAAAATCTTTCTTAAATTGCTGGAGAAACTGTTCAATGTACAACTAATTTGGAAAACAGTTTAGCAGTTTCTTAAAAAGTTAAAAATACACCAACCACATAACTCAGCCATTCTACTCCAAGGTGTTTAAGAGAAATAAAACCATTGTTGCATGACGATTTGTACACAAATGTTCATTGCTGCTTTATTTATAATAGCCCAAATTGGAAGTAGGGCTTCCTTGGTGGCTCAAATGGTAAAGAAACTGCCTGCCAATGCAGGAGATGTGGGTTCAACCCTTGGGTTGGGAGGATCCCCTGGAGAAGGAAATAGGAACCCAATATTCTTGCCTGGGAAATCCCATGGACAGGAACCTAGGGGGTTACAGTCCTTGGAGTAGCAAGAGTCAGACGTGACTTAGCAACTAAACAACAACAACAAATTGGAAATAAAAGTCTCAAATCAACAAGTAAATGGATACACAAACTGTGGTCTACCCATAAAATGGAATGCTACTGAGCAATACAAAGAACACATTATTTATATATGTAGCAACACAGCTGAATCTCAAAATAATTGTGCTGAGTGAAAAGACAGAAAAGAGTTTTGTGTAGTCACTAAGTCCTGTGCAACTCTTTTACAACTCCACTGACTGTAGCCTGCCAGGCTCCTCTGTCTATGAGATTTCCCAGGCAAGAATACTGGAGTGGGTTGCCATTTCCTTCTCCAGGGCATCTTCCCAACCCAACGATTGAACTCACATCTCCTGCATTGGCAAGCAGATTCTTTACCACTGAGCCATCAGGGAAGCCCACTTACTATATAACTCCATTCAAACAAAATTCTAGAAAATGAAAGTAATCTATAGTGACAGAAAGCAGATCAGTGGTTGCCTGAGGATGGGGTGGGGCAGGGAGTGGAGGGAAGGAGGGAGAAATTACAAAGAGGCACCAGGAAACTTTTGGGGTGATGTTCATTATCTTGACAGTGGTGATGATTTCACAGGTGGTATATATGTCAAAACTTATCAAAATTGCTCACTTAAAATATGTGCAATTTTTCTGCACCATTTATCATATGCCAATTAGACTTCAATAAAACTGTTAAAAAACAATCCCAGAAGAAAAGTGTGGGAGGCGAGAGGTAATGATGAACAAAGAACCTGGCAAATGTGTTGGTGAATCTAAATAAGACATAATGATAAGAATTATAAAACGGATTGAAAACATCTGATTTTGTATTGGATGGTAGAAATCAGGCAAGGGGTTTTTATTCAACTCTCTATTTTAACTGTGTATTATGCATGCTTCACTTCCATGGTACCTGAGAGAACAAAGAAAGGGGATTTTTTTTAAATCAATTAAAAAATGTGAAATAAGAAAAAGGAAGTAAAGAAAAAGCAGGAAGTAGCTCAAGTCACAGGAAAGGAGGTAGGAATAGCTTAATGCACCGCCTTAAAAATGTTTGTGGGAGACTAGGAAGGCTTCCTGGAAAAGGGGACATTTATTTAAGATGGTTTTAAAGGATGAGCAGAAATATAATACATAGAGGGGGTTGCATTAGCAAATGCACGGGGAGATAAAGAGGCAAGCTAGATGGACTTCTTTGTCAGTCCAGTGGTTAAGACTCCATGCTTGCGGTGCAAGGGGCACAGTTTGATCCCTGGTCAGAGAACTAAGATCCGTCATGCCACACAGTGTAGCCAAAAAAAAAAAAAGACATGCTAGAGTCAGCACATAGGATGTGACCCCTGGGGAGGGGCCGGAGGCTGCAAACTGAGGGACCACTCACTAAAGGCCCTAAGTGATGACAGAGGGGGAACACCAGAAAGATTTTCTAATCTGAGGTGTTGTGGTTGGAGGGTGTTTTTGACACATCCCTGGAGGGTGATCTGCAGAAGGGAATGGCTACCCACTCCAGTTTTCTGGCCTGGAGAGTTCCAACGACAGAGGAGTCTGGCAGACTACAGACCATGGGGTCACAAAGAGTCAGACACAACTGAGTGACTTTCACTTCCCTGGAGGGTGGTATAGAAAATGAATTATTGCGGCAACACTGGAGGCAGGGAAGGTGGTGAGAGGGAGGGGAGGTTGTGGAGACAGAGGGAAGAAACCATCTTTCATTCTCCTACAACTCAGTTTCCTGCTCACCATCAATGACAGGCCTTTTGCTATGAAGATGTCCCCAGGCATCTTATGTGACTAAGTTGGAGAGAATTGTTTCCCCAGCAAATCGCTGGCAGCACCATAACTGTGGAAATATGCTATTTAAAAGTGACCTAACTTCTGACCTCCAGATCTGCCTTGTGACATGAGAGCAGCCAGCAAAGAGCCCTGGCCTTGGGTCTGAAGGTCTGGGTTCTGGTGTCTGAGTCAGCACTGGCTCACTGTGTAACCTCCACCAAGTCCCTTGCCCTCTCTGAGCACCACCTAATCAGTCAACTCCCTCCTTAAAGTGAGGGTGTTGGACAAGCCTTCCCATCTTTGACCTTCACAATCAGCCTGCAGATCTGACTCCAGTTCTGTCTCTCCTTAATATCCCAACCCACTGGGTGAGCATGCCCCAACCATGTTGCATTGGGGGCAACCCAAGCATGCCCCAATCCATGGGGATTAGCATGTCCCAACCCCACCACTGGGCTTCATCTCTTGGAGAAGCAAGACTCTCTGATTTCTTCCTTTCCTAAAATGAAAATAGCATTACTGTTTTCATGAGTTAATTGTTAAAAGTTAAAGCCATAAGAGAAGTATAAGGGAGAACATAAAATTCAAGTGCAATCCTAATATGCAAAGGTAGTCACTATTAAGATTTTGACCACAGTCTTCTAGACTATTCACTCTGTTCACACACACACACACACACATATGTACACCTGCACACATACACTTCAAACATCCACACACACAACTTGATGTGATAAAATTATAGTATTTTAACTATGTTGTAATTATGTTATAATCTAATCTAAAAAATCTATTTTTTTCCACTCAATGGAAAAAATTGTCATGGAATCTATGGAAAAATATTCTGTTATTTAATTTTTTTAAATGTTGATTACATACTCACATAAAAATATACCATGACATTTATGCAATGCATAAATGTGATCAGCATGAACATGGGCAAACCCTAGTCACTTCTTTATTTTTTATGGCTTCCGATTTTCCTCTATCAAAGAATGGACTATGAACACTACTACAATGAACATCTTTAAACATACATCCTTTTGCATTTTTAGAAGAAATATTCAGATGTGGAATTATTGGGTTCAAAATGTGAATATTAAAATTTTTATGTATATTGCTCAACTATCCTCCCTAAAGTTAGTACCAGTTCTCACTTTTGCCAACAATATGAGTGCCCACTTCTCAATACCACCCCCCTTTTTTTGGTGGGTAGCAGTTTTTGTAAGCCTTACAAAAAATAAAACTTACATATAAAGATTGCCTTGGTCAACATCTTTTTTTTTAAACAGAAGGCATTAAGCATTTCTAATCTAATAGGTGAACATGTAACTTCATGGTTTTTATTTTCATTTCTTTGGTTTATTAGTGAGGTTGATCATCTGCTATTTGGAGCTATTTGGATATTTTCTTTTGTGAAATGGTCTGTTTATGTCCTTTATTTTTCTGTTGGGTCTGTTTGTTTCTTATTGCTTTTTAAGAGCTCTTTCTATATTAGAGATTTAACCTCAGACCACCTGGTTTTTCAGGGTCCTTCAGTTCAGTTCAGTTCAATCTCTCAGTCGTGTATGACTCTTTTGGGACCCCATGGACGGCAGCACACCAGGCTTCCCTGTCCATCACCAACTCCCAGAGCTTGCTCTAACTCATGTCCATTGAATCAGTGATGCCATCCAACCATCTCATTCTCTGCCATCCCCTTCTCCTCCTGCCTTCAATTTTTCCCAGCATCAGGGTCTTTTCCAATGAGTCAGTTCTTGGAATCAGGTGGCCAAAGTATTGGACTTTCAGCTTCAGCATCAGTCCTTCCAATGAATATTCAGGACTGATTTCCTTTAGGGTGGACTGGTTGGATCGCCTTGCAGTCCAAGGGACTCTCAAGAGTCTTCTTCAATACCACAATTCAGAAACATCAATTCATCGGTGCTCAACCTTCTTTATAGTCCAACTCTCACATCCATACATGACTACTGGAAAAACCATAGCTCTGACTCGACAGACCTTTGTCAGCAAAGTAATGTCTCTACTTTGCAATATGCTGTCTAGTTGTCTAGGTTGGATATTGTTTTTATTTTCATTTCTTTGGTTTGTTAGTGAGGTTGATCATCTGCTTATTAGCTATTTGGATATTTTCTTTTGTCAAATGGTCTGTTTATGTCCTTTATCTATTTTTCTGTTGGGTCTGTTTGTTTCTTATTGCTTTTTAAGAGCTCTTTATATATTAGAGATTTAACTTCAGACCACCTGGTTTTTCAGGGTCCTTAGAGTTGGGCAACATGGTCCCCTGCAGTCAGGTTCCCAAGAGACTGAAGCAATTCTGCCTCCGGTCAGCGGAGGGCAGCAGTGGGCAAGATTCATCTTCAGGCAGGACACACTCAGGTCTGCCTGGAGCAGGGCACACACACACACACACACACAAAGACCCTTTCAGAGAGCTTCTCAGGAAACCAATTGGTCCACTGACACTTCAGGGGCCCCCAACACAGATTTTTCTCCTTAGTCTCTGGAGACAGCTGTGAACATTGAAGAAAATCCGGTTCTAAAATAAGACTGGAGTCAAACTCCAACTCTGTCACCTCCTAGCTATAGGTTGGGCACAACCTATATGATCTCTTTACCTCTCGGTTTTCTCATCTATAAAATGGGTCCAATGATACCCTTCCCAGGGTGTGATGAAGGAACTGTGAACAGAGGGATGCTGTAGTCTGGCATGTGCGTGTGCTTAGAGATTACAGCCCAGGCCATCCACCTCCCTACCCTCTGCCCCCCCAACCCCACGGCCCTGCCCCATACCCCCTACCCCACCCCGCTGCCCCATAACTCAACTGACTGAACAGAGGGAAGCACTGGCTCCTGCCGTCATGGCTGTGTTTGCTCCTTCCCAGGCCTGCCCCATGTTTGGTTCGGTGTAAGGAAGATCCCTGGTGAGCTGGCTGTGTGGAGGGAGATTGCAGGAGAGGAGACCAGGGAGGGGAAGAGGTAATACAGATCCACACCAGGCAGTGGGGAAGACGTGGGTGGGAGCAACCAGCGAGAGAGAGGCAGAAAAGGCCGACACTGGCAACGGATGAGATGCGCTGGTTAGAGGAAGGGTGGATGAGCGGTGAGTTCTACCTGAGGGACTCCAGGGCCCGCTGGGGGAGATGCAGATTGCTCACAGAGGAGAAGAGTTCTGCCTGCATTTTGCCTAGGGACTTCCAGGACCAGTGCGCCGCCCCCCACCCCGCCGCCCCCGCCCCTGCCAACCCCCAGCAGTGCGAAATCCTAGCTCTAGCCTGACCTTTCCCCTCCTCCCTGTCTTACCTCCCCACTCCCCCTAGGCCTGCAAAACCTGGGTCCATCCCTGCCCAGGAATCAGAGCTGCTCTAGATATAATTCAGGCCAAGGAAGGGGGTCATTTCCTTCCCTGAGTTCGCTCCCATCTCTCTCCTCCCTCCCCCAGCTCCCTCGAGGTCCCAGGTCTGGGGAGGGGGACAAGAGAGAGACCTGTATTTGACTCAGGGTCCCCTACCACTCCCTTAAGCTAGGAGCAAGGCAGGGCCCAAGGGGTCCCCGACTCAGGAGGGGAAACCGGAAAAGTGGGTTTCTGATGGGAACAACTATGGCCTGGAGCTGGGATGAGTCATCAGGCAGAGAGGGCAGGAGTTGGAGGACAGGGCTGGGCCCAGGACCCTAAGCTGTGGGTTTCTGGGGGAGGAGAGGTGGGCAGGTAAGAGGTAATGAGGTCCTGGAACTCTACAATGCTGGCAGGGTTGGGAAGTGGGGGAGGGGGTTGTTCAATCTCCAGCCTGGTCCCAATCTGAGACAGGAATCATAGACTTTTATTCCTTTGTTTCTATTAATGATGATCTTCACTTTATAGATTGCTTACTGTGTGTCCAGCCTCCTGCTAACTTCTTTACAAATGTTTCTTTACTTAATCCTTGCTTGCCTTGTTGTCAAGCCCTGTTTTACAGAGGAGGTCACAGGAGCTCAGAGAGGTTAAACCATTTGCCCCTGGGTCACAAGTGCAGAGTCAGGGAGTCAGGGCACTGTCCTCTGTTTGACCCCAGAGGCTAAGAACTCCCATCTTCTCTCTGCACCACCCTCCTCAGTCATGGTTGGACCGTGTGCTGCACCCATGAAGATGAGTGGGTTTCCACCTGGGTCCCGGGCACCCAGAGCCCTGGGAGCTATCGTCAAGGTAAAGATACCCAAACAGTGATCGGTACATTCATCCATCATCAGGTCACCCTAGGCATGGTTTCCCTGATGTCAAAGGGTTCTGAGTACATTTTTAAAATTTGTGGGCTTCGTGGGGGAGGATGAAGCTGGTTGGTGCTAACTAGGGGAACGTGGTGGGGCCTTTCACAGATTGGCAGGGCCACAGGCATCTGTGAAGGAGGGTGCTGGGGACTCTTTTGGGGTCCTTAAAGCTGTGCTGTCTGTGGTTCTGGGAAGAAGGGGCAGGGGTGTGCATGTGTCCTGGCCAGCAGCCCCTGCTGTATGGAGGAGGGCAGCATGTGCTCCTTTCCTATCCAGCCTGAGGTAGGCAGTGGGTGGTAGGCGTGCCTTCCAGAATATTATTGACACCTTAGGAATGTATGTGGCTTTAGCAAACCCCAGCCACAGGCACAGGAGTGGGGTACAGGACAGGGCCTGTCTTGGTGTGGGTGGGGAGCCTCAGAAGGGTCCCCACCAGGCAAGTTTGGTCTGAGGCCAGGCTTGGGGTGGGGCTGATCAAGAAAACTGCACAGTGAGTGTCAGGCATCTCTGCCCACTGCCCCAAGCTGGTTTCCCTCCCCAGCTGCCAAGCTCTACTCACCTTCACATCTCCCCACTTGTTTCTCAAAGATCAAACCCAGGTTGGGTGTTACAGCCTCTGTTATGTCCTCATTTATCAAACCATAGAGTACCTGAACTGTACCAGGCATTTCTCTTCAAGATCTTATTTAATCCTCGTAACCTACCCAATCACATATTTTTAACCATTAGTTTATGGATGAGGAAAATCTCAGAGAGGTTAAGTGACTTGTCCAAGGCTACACAGCTACTACTGTAAATGTCAGAGCTTTGTGGAATCCAGGCGTCTGACTCCAAAGCTGACTCACTTATTTTACTAAGCTAGGGGTTCAGAGGGAATAAGATGTGGTTCTTACACTTGAGGGGTGTCCAGCCTCTTCCTAGAGGAATAAACAGATAGCTAGGTAATCTCACACAGTGTGAGTGATGGAGCAGAAGAATACAGCGATAGGAGCACTGGTGATGGGATGACTGCCTTTTTCCTACTGTGGACAGTTTCCCTGGTGAGAGGGGCATGACTGCAGTCATTCAAGTCTTAAATCATCTCTGAGAAGGAGGAGAAGAGCATAATGGAGAGAGAGAGAGAGTGTGTGTGTATGTGTGTGTGAGTGTGGGTGTGTGTTGTGATGACAGAGTGCCTGGATCTAGCTGTTTATGAGGGTGTATTTCCCAGCAGAGTCAGCCAATGATTTCCTATTTTTGCTTAAGCCAGTTTGATACTTACAACTGAAAGACACCAACTTAATGCCACTTGTAGAGCAAGTAAATGTCTTCAAAATGGAACTCTTGACTTTTATCCCCCAAATCTATGCCTTTCCTGCACTTCCCCATCTTGATATAAGGGACAACCATCCACCCAATTACTCAAACCCTTGTCTTCCCACGCCATACCTAACCCAGCAACAAGCCCTGCCAATCCTTCCTCCAACATTTATCTCAAGTCCATCCATTTCTCTTTATTTGCACTGGCACCCTAGTCAAGGCCACCATCATCTGTCACTTGGGTGACTGCAAATAGCCTTAGCAGTGGTCTCTCTGCTTCAATTCTTGTTCTGTCATAAATATTTCTCCACATAGCAACCAGAGAAATCTTTCAAAAATATAAATGATCTTATCACTCTCTTGTGTAAAACTCTTCAATAATTTCCCATTGCATGTGGAATGAAATTCATGCTCTTTGCCAGGGAAGCTAATATCTGACACTTATATCTGAAGCTAATATCTGGCACTTTGTAATGCCATCATGTCCTCTTTCTATTTCACAAAGCTGCCAGTCTCATTTCTGTTTCAGAGAACTTGCATTTACTGCTAACTTTATCTGGAAGAACCTACATCTTCACATGGATGTTTCTTTCTCATCATTCAGGTTGCACCTCAATATCACCTCTCACAAAGGCCTTCCTTGAGTGCCCTAGCTAAGAAAGCATCCACTTCTCACTCCAATCCCAAATTTCTCTCCACCATTCAGTTTACCTCCTTCATGGCACTTATCATGGTTTGAGATTTTAAGTGAATTACAAATAGACTAGCCATTGTAAACACTGTATACCAGCTTCAGGTCAGCTCAATCTCTAATGGCATTAAGGTGATCTGCCTCTAATATTTGTTGAAAGTGAAAGTATATTCTTTCTTGAGGACAGCAACATAAGCCAGAGCTTCATATTATCTCTACATTTTTTAATGCATAATGTCAAATTTTATTAAAATTTTAAGATACACAAAGAAACATGAATTGACCAACAAAATCAAGAGAAAAAAATATGTAATAGAAAGAGACCCAAAGGAGATCCAGTTATTAGCATTATCAGGCTTTTCAATAACAGTGATTAATATAATCAATAAATTAAATAAAAAGATGGATAATTTCAACAGAGAAATACAAAATTATTAAAAATAAATTCTATAACTTAAAAATATAAAAATTGACATTAAGAACTCAACAGATGGGCTTGACAGCAGATTATACACAACTGAAGAGAGAATTAGTGGGCTAGAAAAAGGCAAAAAGAAAACATCCAGACTAAAGTAAAGTGAAAGTCACTCAGTCATGTCTGACACTTTGCTACCTCATGGATTATACAGTCTATGGAATTCTCCAGGCCAGAATACTGGAGTGGGTAGCCTTTACCTTCTCCAGGGAATCTTCCTAACCCAGGGACTGAACCCAGATCTCCTGCATTGCAGGCAGATTCTTTACCAGTTGAGCCACAAGGGAAGCCCAAGAATACTGGAGTGGGTAGCTTATCCCTTCTCCAGCAGATCTGCCCAGCCCAGGAATTGAGCCGGGGTCTCCTGCATTGCAGGTGGATTCTTTACTGACTGAGCTATCAGATAAAGAGAGGCTAAAGGATGAAAAAATACAGAAAGAATGTAAAAGATGTATGAAACACAGTGAAAATGTCTAAATTATGCATAATTAAAATCTCATGAAAGGAAATAAAAAATAGATCAGATGCAATATTCAAAGAAATGATGGTTGAGAATTTCCAAAGCCAAAGAAAGACATCAAGTCACATGATGCATGAAGCACTCTAGATAGAACTCTGCTGCTGCTGCTGCTGCTGCTAAGTCACTTCAGTCGTGTCTGACTCTGTGCGACCCCATAAACGGCAGCCCACCAGGCTCCCCTGTCCCTGGGATTCTCCAGGCAAGAACACTGGAGTGGGTTGCCATTTCCTTCTCCAATGCATGGAAGTGAAAAGTGAAAATGAAGTCGTTCAGTCGTGTCCGACTCTTAGTGACCCCATGGACTGCAGCCCACCAAGCTCCTCCATCCATGGGATTTTCCAGGCAAGACTACTGGAGTGGGGTGCCATTGCCTTCTCCGAGATAGAAATCTAGATACAATTAATACAAAGAAAACTGAATTCAGACACATAATAACAAAACTTCTGAAAACTAAAGACAGAAAATTTTAAAAACAGTGAGAGGAAAAAATACTGTATTTCAAAAGACTATGCAATAAGACTTATAGCAGAGTTCTACACAGAAACCATGGAAGCTGGAAGACAACGGAATGAATGAGAATCTCAAATTGCTGAAAGAAAAAACTGCCAATCTAGAATTCTATATACATTATTACTATGACCTCATCTATTCTCCCCTGCACTTGTATAGTTTAAGTCATACTGGTTTATTTTTTATATATTAAAGACATGTTCATACCATAGGTTCTTTTTACTGTTTGTTCCCTCTACTTGAGTCATCCTTCCATTAGATATTCATATGGTTATTGCCCTCATCACTTTCAAGTTTTTTTCTCAAAGTCAACATTTCAACGAGGTCAACCTTGAACACCATATTTAATTTAATTAATTTATTTTTTAGAATCAAACCCCATATGTGCCAGAGATGCTCAGAGGGCTCAAACAAACCTTGTGTGCACCAGGACCAACAACCCCACAGAGACTCAAACAAAACTGTATTTGAGTGTCTCCTGTGGAGGTACAGGTCAGCACTGGCCTGCTGCAGGGGTAGGGGCTCTGGGTGCAATAGACCTGGGTATGACATAAGCCCTCTTGGAGGAGGTTGCCATTAACCCCACCATAGAGCCACCAGAACTTACACAGGACTGGGGAAACAGACTCTTGGAGGGCACAAACAAAATCTTGTATGCACCAGGACCCAGGAGAAAGGCGCAGTGACCCTGCAAGAGATTGACCCAGACTTGCCCATGAGTGTCCAAGAGTCCCTGGTGGAGGCATGGGTCAGCGGTGGCCTGCTGCAGGGTTGGGGCCACTGTGTGCAGAAATGCATGCATGGGACCTTTTGAAGGAGGTCGCCATTATCTTCATTACCTCCACCATAGTTTGGCCTCAGGTCAAATAACAGGGAGGAAATGCAGCCTTGTCCATCATCAGAAAATTGGATTAAAGATTTACTGAGCATGGCCCTGCCCATTAGAACAAGACCCAGTTTCCCCCTCAGTCAGTCTCTCCCATCAGAAAGCTTCCATAAGCCTCTTATCCTTCTCCATCATAGGGCAGACAGAATGAAAACCACAATCATAGGAAACTAACCAATCTGATTACATGGACCACAGCCTTGTCTAACTCAGTGAAACTATGAGCCATGATGTGTAGGGCTACCCAAGATGGATAGGTCATGGTGGAGAGGTCTGACAGAACGTGGTCTACTGGAGAAGGGAATGACAAACCACTTCAGTGTTCTTGTCTTGAGAACCCCATGAACAGTATGAAAAGGCAAAAAGATAGGACACTGAAAGATGAACTCCCCATGTCAGTAGGTGCCCAATATGCTACTGGAGATCAGTGAGAAATAACTCCAGAAACAATGAAGAGATGGAGCCAAAGCAAAAACAACACCCAGTTGTGGATGTGATTGGTGATGGAAGTAAAGTCTGATGCTGTAAAGAGCAATATTGCATAGAAACCTGTAATGTTAGGTCCATGAATCAAAGCAAATTGGAAGTGGTCAAACAGGAGATGCCAAGAGTGAACATTGACATTTTAGGAATCAGCAAACTAAAATGGACTGGAATGGGTGAATTTAACTCAGATAACCATTATATCTACTATTGTGGGCGAGAATCCCTTAGAAGAAATGGAGTAGCCCTCATAGTCAACAAAAGAGTCTGAAATTCAGTACCTGGATGCAATCTCAAAAATGACAGAATGATCTCTATTTGTTTCCAAAGCAAACCATTCAGTATCACAGTAATCCAAGTCTATGTCTCAACCAGTAATGCTGAAGAAGTTGAAGTTGAATGGTTCTATGAAGACCTGCAAGATATTCTAGAACTAACACCCCAAAAAGATGTCCTTTTCATCATAGGAACTGGAATGCAAAAGTAGGAAGTCAAGAAATACCTGGAGTAACAGGCAAATTTGGCCTTGGAGTACAGAATGAAGCAGAGCAAAGGCTAATAGAGTTTTGCCAAGAGAATGTACTGGTCATAGCAAACACCCTCTTACAACAACACAAGAGAAGACTCTACACATGGACATCACCAGATGGTCAATATGGAAATCAGATTGATTATATTTTTTGCAGCCAAAGATGGAGAATCTCTATACAGTCAGCAAAAACAAGACTGGGAGCTGACTGTGGCTCACATCATGAACTCCTTGTTGCAAAATTCAGACTTAAATTGAAGAAAGTAGGGAAAACCACTAGAATATTCAGGTATGACTAAATCAAATCCCTTATGATTATACAGTGGAAGTGACAAATAGATTCAAGGGATTAGATCTGATAGACAGAGTGTCTGAAGAATTGTGGATGGAGGTTCATGACATTGTATAGGAGGCAGTGATCAAGACCATCCCCAAGAAAAAGAAATGCAAAAAGGCAAAGTGGTTGTCTGAGGAGGCCTTACAAATACCTGTGGAAAGAAGAGAAGCAAAAGGCAAAGGAGAAAAAAAAAGGAAAGATATACCCATTTGAATACAGAGTTCCAGAGAATAGCAAGGAAAGATAAGAAAGCCTTTCTCAGTGATTAGTGCAAAGAAATAGAGGAAAACAATAGTATGGGTAAGACTAGAGATCTCTTCAAGGAAAGTAGAGATACCAAGTGAATATTTCATGCAAAGATGGGCTCAATAAAGGACAGAAGTGGTATGGACCTAACAGAAGCAGAAGATATTAAGGAGAGGTGGCAAGAATACACAGAAGAACTATAACAAAAAAGATCTTCACAACCCAGATAAGCACGATGGTGTGATCACTCACCTAGAACCAGACATCCTGGAATGCAAAGTCAAGTGGGCCTTAGGAAGCATCACTAGTGGAGGTGATGGAATTCCAGTTGAGCTATTTCAAATCCTAAAAGATGATGCTGTGAAAGTGCTGCACTCAATATGCCAGCAAATTTGGAAAACACAGCAGTGGCCACAGGACTGGAAAAGGTCAGTTTTCATTCCAATCCAAAAGGAAAACAATGCCAAAGAATGCTCAAACTACCACACAGTTGCACTCATCTCACACGCTAGCAAAGTAATGCTCAAAATTCTCCAAACAGGCTTCAACAGTACGCGTTAACTGTGAACTTCCAGATGTTGAAGCTGGATTTAGAAAAGGCAGAGGAACCAGAGATCAAATTGCCAACATCTGCTGGATCATTGAAAAAGCAAGAAAGTTCCAGAAAAACATCGACTTTTGCTTTATTGACTACACCAAATCCTTTGACTGTGTGCATCACAATAAACTGTGGAAAATTCTGAAAGAGATGGGAATACCAGACCACCTGACCTGCCTCCTGAGATATCTGTATGCAGGTCAAGAAGCAACAGTTAGAGCTGGACATGGAACAACAGACTGGTTCCAAATTGGGAAAGGAGTATGTCAAGGCTGTATATTGTCACCCTGCTTATTTAACTTATATGCAGAGTACATCATAAGAAATGCTGGGCTGGATGAAGCACAAGATGGAATCAAGATTGCTGGGAGAAATATCAATAACCTCAGATATACAGATGATACCACCCTTATGGCAGAAAGTGAAGAGGAACTAAAAAGCCTCTTGATGAAAGTGAAAGAGGAGAGTGGAAAAAGTTGGCTTAAAACTCAACATTCAGAAAACTAAGATCATGCCATCTGGTCTCATCACTTCATTCCAAATAGATGGGGAAACAGTGGAAACAGTGACAGACTTTATTTTTTGGGCTCCAAAATCACTGCAGATGGTGACTGCAGTCATGAAATTAAAAGACGCTTGCTCCTTGGAAGAAAAGTTATGACCAACCTAGACAGCATATTAAAAAGCAGAGACATTACTTTGCCAACAAAGGTCCATCTAGTTAAAGCTTTGGTTTTTCCAGTAGTCATGTATGGATGTGAGAGTTGGACTATAAAGAAAGCTGAGTGCCGAAGAATTGCTTTTGAACTGTGGTGTTGGAGAAGACTTGAGAATCCCTTGGACGGCAAGGAGATCCAACCAGTCCATCCTAAAGGAAATCAGTCCCAAATATTCATAAGGACTGATGCTGAAGCTGAAACTCCAATACTTTGGCCACCTGATGCAAAGAACTGACTCATTTGAAAAGACCGTGATGCTGGGAAAGATTGAAAGTTGGAGGAGAAGGGGATGACAGAGGATGAGAGGGTTGGATGGCATCACTGACTTGATGGACTTGAGTTTGAGTAAGCTCCGGGAGTTGGTTCTGGACAGGGAAGCCTGGTGTGCTGCAGTCCATGGGATTGCAGAGTTGGACATGACTGAACAACTGAACTGAACTGAATTTATTTTTTACTGGGGTATAGTTGCTTTGGGGCTTTCCTGGTGGCTCAGTGGTAAAGAATCTGCCTGCCAATGCAGGAGACATGGGTTTGATCCCTCGGTGTGAAAATCTCTTGGAGAAGGAAATGGAAACCCACTCCAGTATTCTTGCTTGGGAAATCCCATGGACAGAGGAGACTGGTGGGCTACAGTCCATGGGGTCACAAAGAGTCAGACATGAGTTAACGATTAGACAACAATATAGTTCCTTTAAGGACAACCTATTTTATTTATTTGTTGGGGTACAGTTGCTTTATAAAACCCTATTTTAGTCTGTAATCCATTTACTCTTGATTCTTCTTCCTTGAATTATTTTCTCCATATATTATTACCTTCTGGCATATTGAAAGTGAAAATATGAATGTATTAGTCACTCAGTCATGTCCGACTCTTTGCTGCAACTCCATGGACTATAGCCTACCAGGCTCTTCTGTACATGGAATTCTCCAGGCAAGAACACTGGAGTGGGTAGCCATTCCCTTCTCCAGGGGGTCTTCCCAACCTTGGGATTTAACCTGGGTCTCCTGCATTGCAGGTAGATTCTTTACTGTCTGAGCCACCAAGAAATACTTTATGATTTTTTCTCTCCCTTGACTTAAATATAAGCTGATAAATGCAATTGATTCATTTAAAATGTGTTTAAAATAACTTCAGCGTTTTTAAACTCAAGAGGGTCATTAAAGGTATTTAGTATACCATGATGCCAGAAACAGAAGTCTCCCTTCTTTATTTGTTTATCCTTGTTCTGATTTTCCCCTGTGTCTTTTATTGTAAGAAGAGACTAATCCTCTCTAGAACAGATGAGAGTGATAGACAGGTGGAGAGAAACTGATAGGTGCTTAAGTATGCATGTTTTCAGCCGCATGTTACAGAAACCCAACTACAAGTGACCTTAGAGAAAAAAGATATTTATTATCTTATGTAAGAAGTCATCCAGAGACAAGGCTTTGCCTGTGTTAGTTTGAGGCTAACATCAATTAGGTTTCCATTTTCACATTTTATCACACTCAGAAGGCTGGTTGCTACACAGTTTCACAAGAAGACATGAAAATATCTTGCTAAAGAGGAATAGTCTATTCTTCTCCATCTTCTTTTATTTATTTATTTATGTGGCTGTACCCAGTCTTACTTGTGGCAAGCGGGATCTAGTTCCCTGACCAGGGATCAAACCTGGGCCCCTTGCGTTGGGAGCTCAGAGTCTTAGCCACTGGACCACCAAGGAAGTCCCTCGCCATCTTCTTTTAAGGACCAAGAGACTCATCTTCTGCATGACTCCCAGCAGACCTCTTTCCTGTTTCATTGACCAGGACCCCATCACTAGGCCATTATAAAACAATTTACAGGGAAAGACAATGGATTATTATGATTGGCTTAGACTGACCCTGACTTGTCTGCTATGGTAGGAACGGTTCAGACTCATGAGGAAGATGGTTGCTTGATACTGGACCAAATCAAGGTTCTGTTGCCAAGAAAGGGAGTGCAATTGGGTGGGCAACCAACCCATGAGACTCCTTACATAGCATCTTTCAGGTTATCATTTTAATAGTCACTTCACATCCTTGAGCTCATTAATCCTTACTGTCCAGGGGTATTTTATCATTGTATTTTGCAGATGAAGCTCAGAGATGTTGGGTGACTTGCTGAAGAACATAGAGCTAAGACATGTTAAGATTCTGTTTGGGGTCCACCCACAGATGTCCTGCCTGCGGGTCTGTGATGGTTTAAAAAACTGGCCACAAAACTCACACATGAATATTCATGGCAGTATTTGACATGAGTCAGAACCAGAAACAACCTAAATGTCCATTATCTGATAAAAGGATAAACAAAAAATGGTTATATGCAAACAATGAAATATCACTTGGCCATTAAAAGGAATGAAGTTCTGATACTTGCTTCAACAGCACAAAACACTACATATGTGATTCCATTTATGTGAAATGTCCAGAAAAATCAAATCCACTGAGACAGAAAGATCAGGTGTTGCCAGGACTGGGTAGTCAGGGAGAGGGGATGTTGGTAAAAACTAAAGGATATAGGGTTTCCTCTGGGGGTGATGAAAATGTTCTAAAATTGCAGTGATGGATTGGACAATTCTGTGAATATACCCAAAACCAAAGAACTGTATGCTTTAAATGAGTGAATCATATGACATATTAATTTTATCTCAAACTATTAACAAGGAAATTGGCTGCAAATTGTTTGAAAAACAATCCTCCTATGGAAAGGTGGAGTCTGTGTAGCCTACTCTTGAGTCTGAGTGGGCTTGCGACTGCTTTGACTGATAGAGTATGACTGAAGTGACCATGCATAACATCGGAGGCTCCACCTTTCAGGAACTTCCACCTGGTTCTCTCTAGACACTGGTTCCTGAAACATTCCCTCTCAGAATCCAACTGCCATGATGTTTGAAGTCATATTGAGAGGCCACAAATAATAAGACTCCCAGGCGACTTTCCCAGTTAAGCTCAGCCTTCAGCCATCCAAGGCCAGGAGCCAGACATGTGAGTGAAGGAGCCTCCAGATGATTTCTGTCCCCAGCCACTGGAGTCTCCCCAGGTGAAGCCTCAGACATCTTGGAGCAGGGACAAACCCTTCCCACCATTGTTGTTGTTGTTCAGTCACTAAATCATGTCTGACTCTTTGCGACCCTATGGACTGCAGCACGCCAGGCTTCCCTGTCCTCCACTATCTCCCGGAGTTTGCTCAAGTTCATGTCCATTGAGTCAGTGATGCTATCTAACCATCTCATCCTCTGTCATCCCCTTCTTCTCCTTTTGTCTTCAAATTTCTGAGCATCAGGATGTTTTCCAATGAGTCAGCTCTTCACATCAGGTGGCCAAAGCATTGAAGCTTCAGCTTTAGCATCAGTCCTTCCAATGAACATTCAGGGTTGATTTCCCTTAGGATTGACTAGAAAACCAGAGAACCACCTCCTCCCAGTCTCATCTCCGTTCCATCTGACTCCTTCCAGGTCCCTCATTCAGGTGCCCTGGAGAAGCAGATGGTGGTTGGAACTGGGGAGGGCCAGGGTCCTTCTTTTCCTCTCACTCAGTTCTTTTCTTAGGGTGCTTCCCTTACATTATATATGGTTGACAGTTTCACCGGTGAGTTCAAATTCCTGTTTTAATACCTAGAACACCTGCCTTGACACCTGTTTGCCCTGACACTAGGAATTAGGAAAAGGAATTGGGTTTGTATAGATTTGCATTTCTTTTACATAAATTTGCTGAGCTTTAGTTATCCTCTGTCTCTGTCTCTTGCTCAGACTTCTCTCCTGAGCTCATGACCTCGAGACCTGACTGCCTGCCAGGCCATTCCCTGTCCGTCATGATGTCCTGCTGCTGTGGCTGCTGCTAAGTCGCTTCAGTCGGGTCCAATTCTGTGTGACCTCATAGATGGCAGCCCACCAGGCTCCCCTGTCCCTGGGATTCTCCAGGCAAGAACGCTGGAGTGGGTTGCCATTGCCTTCTCCAATGCAGGAAAGTGAAAAGTCAAAGTGAAGTCACTCAGTCGTGTCCGACTCTTAGCGACCCCCTGGACCGCAGCCTACCAGGCTCCTCCGCACATGGGATTTTCCAGGCAAGAGTACTGGACTGGGGTGCCATTGCCTTCTCCGATGTCCTAGAGCCCCTCAAATCAGTGTGTGCATAGCTAACACACCATCTTCCCTTTAAAACCTGTCCCTTCTCCCATTTTTTCCATCTCTGAAAAAGGAAAACCATCCATCCAGTCACTCAAGCCTGAAAACCTCTAATCATCTTCTCTATAATTACCCTTGGACCTTCTCATTAGTGCTTCCCGTGATAGCTCAGTTGGTAAAGAATCCACCTGCAATGCAGGAGACTGTGGTTCAATCCTTGAGTTGGGAAGATCCACTGGAGAAGGGATAGGCTACCCACTCCAGTATTCTGGCCTGGAGAATTCCATGGACTGTATAGTCCATTGGGTCGCAGAGTCGGACACAACTGAGTGACTTTCACTTCACTTCTCATCTAGTATTTGGGTTTTACACATTTCTCCTCAACTGTTTTTAAAGATAGTCCTTCCCTAGCGGCCGTCCACTGCCCCCCCGCAACATTGGCACACCCTGTCCCCCTCACCTGGCTTTGTTTTTCTCCATAATACTTAACACCAGCCTCCTCAGGCCTTGCTTGTTTATTATCTGCTTTCTCACAGCTGAATGGAAGCTCTGAGAGCTTAGGGTTTTATGTGTCTTGCACATGCTGGTTCCTAGAACAGCTCCTAGATCACTAGTGGGCTCCTTAATAATTGTCTGTGGAATGAAGGGATGATGCCACCAGCTCCCTCGCCCATGTCCAGTCAGCCACAAAGTCATTTCTATATTCTCCTGGACCCACCGCCGCCTTCACACTTCCTAAGTCAGCACCCTGGTCCTGCCGCTTCAACTATCACAGCTGTCTATTACAATGTCCCTCCAGCTGCTTCCTAGGCCACTTAAAACATTAATTTTGATTATTTCCCCCCAATATAAAAATAACGTAAAAATAAAAATAATGTAAAAATACATGTTGCCAGTGGAAAACTTAGAAGACACATATCAATTAAAAAAGAGGGGAAAAAACCCACCCACATCCCCACCATTTAGAGACAAGCACTGTTTACATTTTGAAGTGTTTTCCTACCAGTCTTTTTGTGTGCATAAGCTACTGCATTTTGTAAAAATACCAGTGCTTCTGACAATTCTCCAATGAATGCTCTACTTTGAAGAAACTTATCATCATGGCAGCTAACATTTAAATTTATTATGTAACTTTAAGCATGTCATTTCACCTTTCTATGCCTGTTTCCTCACACGTAAAATGGGAATGGTATTAATACCTACCTTCTTTGTGGGTTGTGAGTATTAAATGTGAACAGTGAGCCGGGTAAGTGCTCAGTAACCATTAGCTATTGTTATTGTTGCTGTTTCTGATTGCTTATGCTGGACAGGCACCTTTCCAGACATGCTACATGCACTGAAGTCGTACAGTCCTTACTCTCACCCCATGAAGTAGGTGTGGTTATGTGTGTGTGTGTGTGTGTGTGTGTGTGTGTATGTCTGTATGTTAGTAGATCAGCCGTGTCCGACTCTTTGCGACCCCATGGACTATAGCTTGTCAGGATCCTCTCCCCATGGAATTCTCTGGACAAGAATACTGGAGTGGGTTGCCATTCCCTTCCCCAGGGGATCCTCCCAACCCTGGGATCGAACCTGGGTCTCCTGCACTGTAGGCAGATTCTTTACCATCTGAGCCACAATGGAAGGTGTGGTTGTAACGGTAACACAGTAACATAAAGAGGCTGCAGTGCTTTCACAAAGGAAAGAGAAAGCAACGCTGGTGAGCTCTCTCTCTAGTTTACAGGAAAGTCTGATGCTCCCACCATCTGGAGGATTCGTAATACCAAAAACAATAGCTGGTGTTCCCTGAACATTAACGTCCGTTGGGCCCAGTGCTAAGTGTTTGCGTGAGCAGGCAGTCCTCCCACAGCGCCGATTTTCATAACCTGAACTGCACAGAGCTTGATGGATCAATTAGAGAACACAATTTGCATCCCGAGGCTTGTGATTGGTTATACACAACTGCAAGTTGGAAGCTGCCGGAAGCTGCAGCTGCGTGCGGCTGCTGGCTGGGTCTGGCTTTGTTTATCCTAACAATGGTTGCTTCTTAAGGTGTGTTCCTGATGGTGCTGGAGGTGATAGAAATAGGAAGGCGAGTACTCCAGAGGAATATCTAGATGGAATCAAACCCAGAGATGCTCAGAGATGTTTAACATTCATTGCTGAACACATATTGCTAGGGTAAGCAGCTTTATCATTAAAATACCGGTAAGGAAAATGATTTTGCAATGGCTAGATTGAAAGTCTGTAGTCTGCCCGTTTTCACATTCGTTTTTATGATTAATTTCAAAACAACACAATGATAGTGACAGTAATAACCTTCATCAATCTTTCTTGAACTTACTATGTGCCAGGCCCTATGCTAAGAGCTTTATATACATAATCTATTTAATCTTTACAACCAGTTTGTTTGTTATTGCTATTTTCCAGACGGGGAAACTGAGGCATAGAGTGACATGACAATTGCTCAATGGCACACAGCCAGAAGGAGGCAGAGCTGGGCTTTAAACACATGTGATCTGACTTGAGGCAGAAGTCTCAACCTCATTGTACCATTGGATCATTGATACCATGAGATTTCTTTGTTATTGCATGATGGTCGAAATAGTCCATAGCATCTCTTTAGTTTTCCTATCCATCCCAGGGGATGATTACCATTATTTCTGCTCTTTGCCAATGAAGACCAAGGCATAGGGATGTCAAGCAAATTGCCTTTGGGAGTCACACTGCCAGTAAGTGGCTGACCATGGTTTCAAAATGACACCTGCTGAGTCCAAAACCCTCGACCTCCCTGTCTGGGTCAAGTCCTCTTGCTGTTTCCTCTCCTAGCATCGTGTGCCTGAAACAGAGCACAACCAGATCATGGTTGTCATTTTACACACACCTGGTGTGGTTATTGGATTGTCTCCCCAACTAGAGGGTAAGCTCTGTGAGGGCAAGGTCTGTATTGAGTTTTGCTCATTATTTGTCTCACCACGAACAGGTGGTTAATTATTATTTGTGGATTTGAATGAGTGAATGATGCCACAGGCACTGAGTTAGACCCAGGGGATGCAGCCCCACTGAGGCAGTTTCTAAGGCTCAGGGCATTGGGCTCAGCCTGTCTTAACTTCAGGAGTCATAAAATAATCTCAGCACCTGAGCCCACTGGCAATAAAGGCCTGAAATTACCTTTATTGCCCAGAACTCCAGGTCCTTGGAGTTACTATAATGCCCACGGACTAGCCAAATGCATTCCTACGTCTTTCTTGCTGGAAAGGCCTATTTTATTTGGGTGCCACCCTCTTGCGGTCAAGCATTCAGAAGACAGGCCCCTCCTCAGGGCTTGGGCATGAATGGGGCTAAGCCAATCGTGGTGATTATACTCCCTTTGCCAGTTTTGGCTTAATGAAAAGTACATGATTTAATCATGGTCAATAGGAACTGAGGGGAACTTTGATGAGATGCTTCAAATAAAAGTTTTCTTCTTTTAAACATACATAGGAGGAAACACCTTCTTCATCTAACATTGTCGTGTCTGCAGATGAAGGCAGGCACTGCTGCATCCATTTTGCAACCACGAGGCAAGCTATTGCCAAGAGGGGAAGGAAGCTGGTGCATCTTTAAAGGCATCACCAAGCCACCGAATTTCCAAACTCTAGAATATTTCTCCTTTGTTATGTAAGAAAATCAACTCCTTATGGCTGAAATCTGTTTAGTTGGAGTTTCTTGCTGTTCAAAGACTCTTGATTGGCACACATGGAGCCTCTGGCTCCTATGGCATTTGTCTAGTTGATCAGCTGCATGTCTTCACATTAAGCCCTCATGTAGGGGGTGGAAACTAACATTTGAGGTTCCTAATACAAATGCATTGTCTTATTTATTCCACTGCCAAGTAGATACTTTTAATTCCAATGCTGATAGGGAAACTGAAGTATTACCTGGTAAAATGATTTGTCCAGGACCACACAGACATTGCTATTTGCTCATGGGATAAAACCCAAACTTCTTACCCTAGCATTCAGTACCCTTCAGGATCCCTGGTCCTCTCTACCCTCTTCAGCTTCAAGTCTCACCATTCTGCATTCCCCATCTCACTCTAGCCAGACCAAACATCAGTTTCCCTGTTGTGCCCTTTGCACATGTTGCTCCATCTGCCCAGGATAATCCACTTCCTTTCTGCACGATTCTTCACTCTTTGGGCGTTAGTTTTGCGGTCAGAAGCCTTTCTCGATCACCTGAACTGGCTTTGGTCTTCCCTTTCTCTGCATGCCCACAATGCCCTCACCCATCACTCCTCACCCTTTGTATAGTTGCCTGAAGTCATGTCTATCTTCCCATGAGATTGTAAGATTCTAGAGGCTTAACAGGGCAGTGTTGTGCAGAGGTCATAAGTTCAGAATGTGGGACTTCAATGTGACTGCCAGCTCCATCGCTTCCCAGCTATGGGACTTTGTATATCCCTTCATCTTTCTGTGCTTTAATTTCACTCCCCATAAGATGAGGATATTAAATAGATTCTACCCTTCACAATTTTTGTGAGGACTAAATGAGTTCATTCATGTAGAATGCTTAGAACACTGCCTGGCACATTGCAAGTTCTCAATAAATCTTGTCTATTTTTATTACCTCTGTACTCCAAACACTTGGCACCTACCAGACAATTTGTTAAAGGAATGAATGGAGCAGTTGTGATAGTTAGTTTTATGTCAACTTGACTAAACTATAGGATATCCAGGTATCTATTTAAACAATATTTCTGAGTGTGTCTGTGAGGTTATTTCCAGAAGAGATTAGCATTTGAATCAATAGACTGAGTAAGGCAATGACACCCCTACTCCAGTACTCTTGCCTGGAAAATCCCATGGACGGAGGAGCCTGGTAGGCTGCAGTCTATGGGGTCGCTGAGAGTCGGACACGACTGAGCGACTTCACTTTCACTTTTCACTTTCATGTATTGGAGAAGGAAATGGCAACCCACTCCAGTGTTCTTGCCTGGAGAATCCCAGGGACGGGGGAGCCTGGTGGGCTGCTGTCTATGGGGTCACACAGAATCGGGCACGACTGAAGTGACTTAGCATAGCATTGCATAGCAAAGCAGATTACCCTCCCCAATGTGGGTGAGCATCACCTAATCTGAAGAGGACCTGGGTGGAAGGCGGGGGGAGGCAGAAGAAGAAATGAATTTGCTGTCAGTCTGAATGTTTGAGCTGGAACTGTGGTCTTCTGCACTCAGTTTTGGACTGACATACTTGATTCTCCTGGTTCTTGGCCTTTGGGTTTGGACTGGAAACGCACCATCAGCTTTCCTGGTTCTTCAGCTGACTGGGGAACTTCTCAGCCTCCATAATTCCATAATGAGCCAACTCCTTATAATAAACATCATCTATCTGTCTATCTAGGGATTCCCTGGTAGCTCAGCTGGTAAAGAATCTGTCTGCAATGCAGGAGACTCCGGTTTGATTCCTGGGTCAAGAAGATCTGCTGGAGAAGGGATAGACTACCCACTCCAATATTCTTGGGCTTCCCTGGTGGCTCAGTGGGTAAAGAATCCATCTGCAATGCAGGAGACCTGGATTTGATGCCCATGGTTCCCATTGCAACCCACTCCAGTATTCTTGCCTGGAGAATCCTCATGGACAGAGGAGCCTGGCAGGCTACAAGCCAAGGGGTCACAAAGAGTCAGACATGACTGAGTGACCAAGCACACACATCTATCTATCTATCTATTTCTGTTCCTATGGAGAACCTTAATACAGAGTTGAAATTTAGGTTACCCAGAACAATACCCTTGGGCACTGGTGTGGCCTGAAGTTAAACACTATTAAGGTTCTTACATCAGACACAGGGGCTCAAATCCTAGCTGTGTGACCTCAAGCAAGTTACTTCACTTCACTGGGTTCCATTTCCCCCTCTGTAAAACGAGGAAGCCAATCCCTACCTTGAGAGATTGTTATGTCTATGAAAGATTCGCTTGGCACAGAGCCCAGAATATAGTGGTGGCTCAGATACCTTAAGTTTCCTTGCCCCCACCCCATGTCATAATTTTTGCCAAGGGCTACATCAGAAGAAAGGATGTTAGGAAGTTGGCTTCTGGCCACTCAAAATCTCAAAGGATAAAGTGGTCTTTGTGATTTAAAGGCCCACTCTCCACCCTGAGCTGTCCAGGCCCACACCGCCTCCCCCCCACCACACACACACCATTCCAGGGTACTTTGAACTTACTCAGCTTTGACGGGAAATGGACCCCCCACAGCAGAGAGATTGGAAAGAGCAGGCCCTCCCTGCTTGCTTCCCACTGAGAGAGAGGAAGCAGGAGGAGCTTTGAGGAGCAGAGACAGCCTGGGTGAGCACTATGGTTTCCCCGGGTGACCTTGACCAGCTCCTGCACCTCTCAGGGCTCCCTGGGCCCCATCTGTCCAACAGGGTTGGACTCTGTGACCTCTGAGGTCTCTTCCGGAGCAGGCATTCTGGGACGCAGGAAGTGGGACCCCTTGGCTGCTGGCGGGCCGGGGAGATCAAAGGATGGCTCCACCAGAGGAGGCCTCCCAGCTGCCTGCCCTCCAGAGCAGCTCCGGGCTTCCTGCTCTGCATGGAGCCTGCAGTGTAGCCCTGGGAACTGCGGAGGCCACTGCCCCAACATCGAGTTTCCTCACCTCCCCAACCCCCAGTCTTGAGTCAGAGGTTTGAGATACTTGACTCCATTTTCCTCCATTAGCCACCTGTGATGGAGGCACCGTGCTGTGTATTCTTGAAGTATAATTCATGGGAAATGTCTGTCTGTGCCTTAGGACACTGGGGACTTCCTACTCTCTGGCCTTCTGGAACCTCCCTGGACTCTGCATTGGTAGGGGATCCCATCCATGTCCCTCACCTGGCCTTTAAGGCCCAGTGCCACCTGCCCGGGTTGGCTCTAGCTGGTTGATTTCTCCTGCCTCTGCTCAGTGCCACCTCTGTAGCTTTACAGATCCCGTCCCTGCCCTGCTGCACTGCGTTCCTTCTCTCCCAGGTACTCACAGCCAAACACAGGATTGATGCTTTCCTAGGTCATCTCACTTTATCCTGGTAAAAGCCTCTGAGACACACATCATTGCCGTCTTTGTTTTCCAGCAAGAGGGAACAGAGACTTAGGAGGATGAGAGATGCTGAAGGTGTCTGGGCAGGGAATTCCCTGGCGGTCCAGTGGTTAGGACTCGGAGCTTTCACTGCCGAGGGCGCAGGTTCAATCTCTGGTCAGGGAACTAAGAACCCGCAAGCTGTGTAGCCACAAAGAAAAAGTCTCTGGGTCCCTCCAGGCTGAGCCCGGTCTAGGACCCTCACCTCCCTTCTCCACATCCAGTGCCTGTCCATGCTCTCACCTCTCTGCTTCCCTGGTCAGGGCTCTTGGCTTTGTGCAGTGCAGAAATCCAACTTGAAGAAGCATAAGTCAAAAAGGAAGTTATCAATTTATTAGAAGGATATCAGGGTAGATTTTAGAGTGAGACCAGGAGCCAGACTCTGGGGGTACGAATGTTGACTGTGCCGCTCCTAACAGTGCAGCGTACAGCAAATGAGGAGCCAATGAGGTCACTTCTTGGTGTTCTAATTTCTCCACCTATAGGATGCAGCTTATAATAATGCCTCCTTCAATAGGTTGTTGGGAAAGGTCAATGAATTAGGGCAGTGACGGCAACCCACAGTAAGAAAGGTACTTTATATCATGACCCAGTACACATGTACTACAAAACAAGCGTCTGTAAAACAATATTTTCTCTTCTTATGTGTGTTATACTCAGGTATTTTCTTTTGTAGCTTAGTCTAGTCCCAGTTCTAGTTTAGTCTATTTTGTTTATTGAAAAAATACGTATTGGTAGCAACTCCTTAAAATGATTTCATGACCCCTCCCTTTGCCATGGCTTGTGGTTTGAGTTTAAAAATTAATTCACATCTATTAAGAGCTTAGTTGGTTATCCATCTTAAATATAGTGATGTGTACATGACCTTCCCAAAGTCCCCAATTATCCCTTCCCTTTTCCCCCTGGCAACCATAAGTTTGTTTTCTAAGTCTGTGAGTCTCTGTTTCGTAAGTTCATTTGTATCATTTCTTTTTAGATTCCACATATAGGTGATGTTGTATGATAGTTTTCCTTTACTGTCTGACTTACGTCACTCACTATACCCCAATACAGAATGTGTTGGGTATTAAAAAAAAACAACAACAAGAATCCACATTAAAAAAGAGAGCTTAGCACAACATCTGGCACGTAATAAGGCCTCAATAAATATTGGCTTACTATCATCGTCATTATTCATGGCAAACAAGCAAGACTGGAGAAGGACGGGTTTTGACTGTAGCAGGCACTTCAGTACCATCAGGGTTTTCTCTCTGGCCTCTGTGACTCACCTGGGGTCCTCTTTCAGTGTGTTGGCATCTCTTCCTCACTCCAGCTTTCCCATTCAGTAGGAGCCATAGCTGCAGCTGTTCTACTGAAAGTCACTCAGTCATGTCTGACTCTTTGTGACCCCATGGACTATACAGTCCACGGAATTCTCCAGGCCAGAATACTGGAGTGGGCTGCCATTCCCTTCACCAGGGGATCTTTCCAACCCAGGGATCGAACTCAGGTCTCCCACATTGCAGGCAGATTATTTACCAGTTGAGCCACCAGGGAAGCTCCTCGTGTTCTAAGCAGCTATTCTAATATGCCATCAATATGGCTTTACTACAAATAATCATAGCTAACATTTACTGAGTGCTTCTGAGGATCAGATATTGTTCTAAGTCACTACAGTTTTTTTCTATTTCAGTCCTTATGGTAACCTAGAGTCCAGAGCAGAGATTGGCTAGATGCTCATCAGATGCAGTTTCTCTTCCTGGACCCACAAGTGAACTACATTTCCCAGAACCCCTGCATCTAGGTGGGACCACAAGACTAGTTCTTGCCAATGGAATATGTGTAGAAGTGACCTGTGGTCCAGTGCAGTTAAGAATGAATGCTCTTCTATGCTCTCTCTTTCTTTAATCTGACCCCTGACTGAAGACAGGGCAGCCTTAAAGCCAGATGTTAAAGATGGTGAAACCAGATGGTAGAATGAGTGTGATCTGCAAATGACTTCATGGAGCAGAGTTGCTACTAACTGCCACCTGCTTCTGTCCATCAGCAGTGGACTATGAACAGCATAAGAAATAACTTCTTTGTTGTGCTAAACCACTGAGATACTGGAGTTGTTTATTATAGCAACTGGCATCATCCAGTCTGTTTAATACAAACATTTTTTAGTCCATGTTTTACAGATGAGCAAACTGATGCACCAAGATGTTAAATAATATATATATATATTGCAAAAATACCAGGTAATAAAGTCAGGATTTGAACATGGTTAAGTCATGCGCCCACATTTTATCTGTCTTACTATATTGTTGATCAGAAGCCAGAACTCCAGCCCACCATGGGACAAATCCAGCCAGGACTGTTCCTTTACATATTGCCTTTTTCTCTTTCACTTGCAGAAGGAAATTGCAACCGACTCCAGTATTCTTGCCTGGAGAATTCCATGGACAGAGGAGCCTGGCCAGCTGCAGTCCTTGGGGTCACAAAGAGTCAGACATGACTGAGTGACTAAAAGGACAGAGTTTAGCACAGATTGAAGAGTTCTGAAAGAGATCATATCTTCCTTTCCCTCAAAACTGAAAATATTTACTGTCTATACTTTCATTAAAAAATTAGGATTCCAGCTCCAAATTGTAAAATGAATTCTCTTAGAAAGTCAAATTGAATCATGTGCCTATGGATGGGCCAATCATCATAGCCAAGGAGAACAAGACACTGTGATTGGCCAAGCTTAGATCAGGCCCTTGTCCCTCAGCCAATGAATGCCTCAAGGAAGGCAAAGTTGTGTAAAAAAGATGTAAAGCCAGAGCCAAAGTAGGTGTTACTGACGGAACTGTGTCCCCCTAAAATTCACATGTTGAAATTCTAATCCACAATGTAACTGCTTGGAGGAAGGGTGATAATTAAGGTTAAGTAAAGACAGATGGGTGGGACCTTAATCCCACAGGACTGCTGGTCTTACAAGAGGAAGAGACAATAGGACTCACTGTCTCTTTCCATGTGAAGACGCAGTGAGAAGGTGCTGTCTGCAAGCGGAGGAGACAGTTCTCACTGAAAACTAACCCTTCTGGAACATTGATCTTGGACTTCTAGCCTCCTGAACCATGAGAAAATAAATTTCTGCTGTTTAAGCCACCCAGTCTTTTTGTTATCGTGCTACAGTAGTCTGAGTAGGCAAATACAGGAGGAGGGTTTTCCACACGGTTGTGTGTTGCTCGCAGGCTTGGGAACACAAACATGGTGAATTAACCCTGGGAGAACCACTGTGAGCCAAGGAACACCCACCCCATCCCCCAATCTGTATCAGTTGCCTTATCTGTTGTTGTTTAGTCGCTAAGTTGGGTTGGACTCTTTGAGACCCTATGGACTGTAGCCTGTGAGGCTCCTCTGTCTATGAAATTTCCCAGGCAAGAATACTAGAGTGTGTTGTCATTTCCTTCTCCAAGGGATCTTCCCGACTCAGGGATCAAACCTGTGTCTCCTGCATTGGCAGTCAGATTCTTTACCACTGAGTCATAAGGGAAGCCCCTGTTGTATTATTACCAAGTACTATTAATGATAGAGGATTATAAATGGTTGATAATTATACCATTGGACAGAACAATGGCCGCAAACTTACTCTGGGGGGATTTGTAGACAAAAATTGAAAGGAGATCTCAGATTTGCTCTCTCCTGCTTCAACATCCTTGGCAAGACCCAACACATGGGCTCCAATGGGGACCCCCAACATTCCCTCTGGGACCCCTTAGGTCTATTTTCCTGGTACTCATATATGCATATTGGTACATAGACACATACAGGTATTTATACACACATTGCCATGCATTATGCGTATTGTTACACAGAAAGTAAGAACGTGCTCCAAACAATGAGGAGACTTCCAAAGGACACAGGAGCTAACTTGAAGGGGTTCCCACTGGCCGTATCAGGGACAGTCTGAAAACCAAAATAATAAATGATAGTAATGGATTATACACCATCGAGTAAAACAGCAACCTGAGTCCCTGTTGATACAAATGAATGAATGAATGAGAAGGAAATGGTTTTTTCCTTATCATAGAATGACAACTACTAAATATGGATAGAATGAGAGTTAGAAAATCACCAAGGGATGGTATTACAGAACCGATGGGTAAAAGCCTGATGAGGAACAAGGTATTAGTGGGGTCTCAGAGTAATTCCCCCTTGTTCTTTATTAGTGTGCCTTTCCAGTGGTTTCTACGTTCACCTAGCGTCGAGGTAAGCATTGTCAATATTGGGATAAGCTGACGTGCTGTGCTTTCTGATATGATGTCCCGGATCAGCGGTGGACCAAAGATGGAGCTATCTGGTGGGGTGTCCACTGCCCTGGGTGCAGGCAATAAAGACATGAATTGTATTTCCAAAGAATTTAAAAGTAGTAAAACTGACTAAAATTTATTTGCTGTTTGTGATGACCACATGCCAGCAGTTTGGTGATTAAAATATTGGAAAATAATCTAAGCAATTGTCACTGTTACTTTTGAGTTTTAATTATTTATTTAGTATATACACACATGTGTTTCATATGAACATATTTTAGTGACTTATTTTTTAATAAATACTGAGTTCAAAGCAGAAGTGTATTTGGAGAATTCCCAGTTATACAGCTGACCTTGGCATATGCGGCCTCTGAAAAATGTGGGGGGTTTTTTCCACTTTTTTTTAGAGTCCATCAATTTCAGTTCTTGAAACCATTTGAGCTAACTTTGGTGCCGTTTGTGCCCCCAACCTCTATTGTACTATATATTCCAGTATTTAAATAGTAGACTCAAGATAAGCAATAATAGAGTGGTGGCAAAGAAACTGATCTTGAGATAGTTTAATTCTGACATTCTGTGTGACTACCTGGAGTTTTTCCCCCACGTGTGACATTTTTTTGAACTTTAGAAAACGTGTAGTCACCTTTTCAGGTTCACTTCATTGATGGAAAATGGTGTAGAATGAGGAAGCGTGAAAAGACTTTCCCAGACAAAAACGATTGCTCCACGTGAAGCTGTGCATGCAGTAGAAACAAGGCTGGAAAAGTTAACCTCAACCTTTGAAGAACTGCACGATCCAAAGGAGAACCAGTTCAGATTTTGCTTTCTGCGGTGTGTGACAATTTTCCCCTGAGTTATCTTTGATCAATTGTGAAGTTTTCAGTGAGGTCCATCAGACGCAGAAATATCTGAAGCAGCTGGAATCAGCCTTGATCCCTGTACAGTAAAACATCAAGCTTGGAAATTGCTTCTTGAAGGTTGGTGGACAGAAATTGTGGAGAAGCTCATTAACTATGCAACAGCAAATGTGAGGAAGTGACCATTTACATAGAAATGATCATCAGATTTCGAAAAATAGAGCTGAGAAAATAAAAGATGCCGGTCTTACCTGGCCAGAAAAAATAAAAGGGAGATGTCTGAATGCTGCAATCATTTTCTCCAAGAACT
This sequence comes from Bos grunniens, assembly GCF_055505025.1. Classification (NCBI taxonomy): domain Eukaryota; kingdom Metazoa; phylum Chordata; class Mammalia; order Artiodactyla; family Bovidae; genus Bos; species Bos grunniens. The sequence goes on from NC_141166.1 coordinate 16,325,110, forward strand.
GGATACTTTTGAAAAACAATGTATCATAGAATGTCGATTTTCAGCCATTTTGCCAGTTTTCATGAAAGAAGAAAAACTGTGGAAGTTGTTTTTTTTTAAAACCAAGTATAATAGAAATATTTCCACTGTGGAGCTGTTTGAATCAGTATCAATTTGAAAGAAACAAAACCATGAGCAGCACTGAAATTTCTTGGATTTATTGTGAAAGGGGATTTTCTTGAGTGTCTTAGAAACTTCCCCGTTTTTCTATTTGTTTATCTGTTGATTCATATGCAACAAACTTTTCTAAATTAAAATTAATAAAAACTATTCTTGGAACAACTAAAAGGACAGATTTATCAATCTAGTTATGCTTTCCATTTATCATGAAAATATGAATAAGATCAATTCTGCTGAAGATGTGATAAATTTATAGCAGTTGAGGCACAGAAACAGAAGCTATTAAGTTATTATGCATTTCAGTGACAGACCAATATGTAGGTATATTTTTCTCCCTTCTTCTAAAAACTATACTGATGTAATTAAAAATCATTAATCCATTAAATTTTTTGGTCCTAGAATATGTTTTAATATTTCTGTTTCCTCATATTTTCATTGGCATTTCTGTGTTTCCTTTCTGGGTCATTATTATCACTCATACCATTTCATGAACATCTCTGAAGATAATTGTGTCATATGTACGAGGAGAGTCTGTTCTGGGTGTTGGGTGCCCAAATAGGACACTGAGAAGGATACAGCCTTCAGTGGTATTCCTGCCAAAAGTGTATAATCTGATTCTGATCATGAAGAAACATCAGACAAACCAAAACTGAAGCCATTTTACAGAATAACTTGTCCATGAATCTTTAAAAATGTCAAGGTCAAGAAAAACAAAGAAAGACTCAGGAATTGTTTCAGACAGAAAGGGACTTAAGAGATACAATTAAATGCAATGTGCCATTGTAGGTTGGATCCTGGACTAGGAAAGAATAGTTACAAAGGACATTAATGGAGTAGTAAATGACAAAATTTGAACATGGACTGTGGACTAAACAAAACTGTACCAGTGCTAGATTTCCTGTATTTGATGATTGTGTTAATTTCTTTAAGAGTACTTTTTTCCTTAGAAAATATTTAATGGAAAGGGGCAAGATGTCACCATATGAGTGTGTGCGTGTGTGTGCGTATGCAGATATATGTATACATAGACAGATATACATTTTTATCTATATACAGATAAAAGATACACTCTTTTTAGAGTGAATGAGGCAAAATGTATACAATTGGTGAAACTGGGTAAAGGATGTTTGGGAGTTTTTTGTACTATTGTTGCGACTTTTCTATAAATTTGAAATTATTTCAAAATGAAAATTTACCCCCTTCCCACAAAACCAAGAATACCTACACAGGTTAAGCTGGACCCAGTGGTATGTGAGGTAACGGGAAGAAGATGATAGCCATCTGTTATGGGTGAACACAAAAAGGTGGGCGGAATATATCAATGCAGCAAGAAGAATTACGGGAAGGTGACGAGGAGGCTGTGAACAGGTGGAATCTCAGCCACTGGGTATGTGATCCTGGTGCTGGAAGGACCTTTCAGAGTGGCGAGAAGTAACCTTGTGCAAGTCCTGGAAAGAATGGACAAAACTTCACGGAGAAGAGAGAACAGGGGTGAACCATAGGGAGAGCAAGATTTCAGAGCTGGCGGAAGAGGAGAGGTCTGCAAAGTAAATAGAAAAGCAGTGATCAGAGGGCAAAGGGAGAGTTAATGACACTGGTGTCACAGAAGTCAGGGAGGTGAGAATGTCAAGCAGGAGAAAATGGTCACTGGGGACAAATGCCATGAAAAGTCAAATAGGACAACAGGCTGTTAAAGTGGAGCCTAGCAAGCAGTTAGCAATAACCCCAAGAACATACCTATAAAGACTCAGGAAAGGACAAAAATTCATTAAGACATCAAAAACCAAGGTTGGAACTCCAGCCATGATTGGAATCAAGACTTCCTACTGACTAGAACCTGAGGGAAGTGGATTAAGAGGTGGAATTAGCAAGGCACAAGTGATATTTGATAGGAAAGGGCAGGTTGTAAATATCTCATCCTTCCTTCCCTTTCTGTCCCTGGGGCAGACACTTAAGGTATGTTGCAATTGGAAAAAAAGGGCAGCTGTGCTTCTAAAGCTTATGCTTTTTGGGGAGCCAGAGTGTTGTCTCCACAACAATTCTGTCTTAAAAAAGTCCATATAAAACTTGCAAGTCCTAGAAAATGACCAAGTAGGTGGTGGAGAGAGGGACCTAGGAGTGCATTGTATCCTGACTTGGAGGATTCAGGTTAACATTTCTTTTTTCTTTCTCTTTTTCTTTATGTACTAATTTTTTTCATGTATTATAATAAGAGAAGAAAGATATTCAAAATAATTATATGAAAGTTCGGACAAATGCCTTTGTGAAAAGGCCCGGGCTACAAAAAGACTGGAGGTGTATACATTCAAATATTGGCCATCAAAGGAGATTTTCCCCTCCTCCTATGACTTTTATTAATTCATAGATTTAAATGTTTCTATCATAAGCATGAATTGCTTTTATAATGGAGTGAAATTAAAGAAAAATTTTTAAAGGAAAAGGAAGTTGAAAAAGTGCCTATGAGTTTGGAGACTGGTGAAAGAATTGTTGAGGGATGGGATGGAAGAAGTAGAAATGCAGTTGCTATGAATAATCGCTGACATTTCTAGAGCACTTTCTGTTTTGCAAAGTGTTTTTATAAACATTATCTCAGTTTGTAGACTTTGCTGGCTGAATGGGACCCAGGGTCAACTCCACCACTGCAGTATAAGGGAGATCTCCCTTAAGGGTTGACAGTGGGTGCTGGCCCAGCTCATGTATTGATAACAAAACCACTTAAGTAGCAAAAGTGCCTGGTATTTAGCTCATTCTCACGTGAGTCCCTATTTGGCTTCCCTATTGGGCTTCCCTGATAGCTCAGTTGGTAAAGAATCTGCCTGCAATGTGAGAGACCCTGGTTCAGTTCCTGGATTGGGAAGATCCACTGGAGAAGGATAGGCTACCCACTCCAGTATTCTTGGGCTTCCCTGGTGGCTCAGCTGATAAAGAATCCTCCTGCAATGCAGGGGACCTGGATTCCATCCCTGGGTTGGGAAGATCCCCTGGAGAAGGGAAAGGCTACCCACTCTAGTATTCTGGCCTGGAGAATTCCATGGACTGTATAGTCCATGGGTCGCAAAGAGTCGGACACAACTGAGGGACTTTCACTTTCACATGAGTCCTGTGAAGTAGGAGATATTATGGTCATCTTCATGTTATGGATGTAATGCACAGAGAGGGTAGGGGATTTCCCAAGGTCACACAGAACCAGAGAGCATGGCTCTAAATCTCCTCTGCGCTCTGTGGGTGCTCCAAGCCTCAGCAAGACCTGCATCCCAGCATCTTCCCAGCCCCTCCTAGCCGTGCTCTATTCCCGGGTTGTGCATTGGTAGCCCTGAGGCTATATTTCCTTCCCCCTTGCACCATGCAGGGCACCAGGACCACCGGGTTTGCACATGTGCCTCAGTTATCAGATCCCAAGAGCCCTCTGGAGTTCCCCTCTCAGGGGAGGGCTTCCGCATTCTAAGCTTTGTTTCCCCTTCCCCTCTCATCCTTCTGTACCTCCCCTCCCTCACAGGCTGGTGAGTGCAGAGACGGTGTCTTTGCCAGCCTCTGAGATTATCATATGTTCGCTTAATTCTTCGATCTTAGATCTGGGCCTAGGCTTTTGACACAAAAGTCCAGAACACGAGCCCTTTGTCACCCCCACTTTCATGTCATCTCTTCCTGGAGGCACTAACCACAGGAGTGCCCTAGCTAATGGAATTATTTCATGCAACAAATATTGATCAAGTGCCAGGTGTGTGCCAGGCACTGCTTCAGGCACCAGGCATACAACCGAGAATCAAAGCCCAGTGGAGAAAGGACTGGAGGCACAAGGGCATTTTAGAAGGGGAACCCCTCAGCTGATGCTTCAGAATGCTCTCCCTCCCTGCTTCTAAGCACCCCATGCCACTGTGAGGGTGAGAGGGAGACAGGCAGAGGAAACGGAGTCAGACCAGTCCCCAGTATTCACTTGCTGTGTGACCTTGGCCACTGACTTCATCTCTCTGAGCCTCAGCAACATGGTTTGTAAAAATGGAGATCACCAAAGCTGTCTCATGGGATTATGGGAAGCATTAAAGGGGGATCAGTTGCCTGAGTGTGGAGCCTGGCTTGGAGGAGGTACCTAGTAGGGAAGAGCTACCAATATTGTGTTTTTCTTATCTCTGGGATTTCCCCCACATGGCCATGAACCTCATTTAATCAGCCTTCAGATTTCTTTCCTTGGCCCTCAGCTCTGCAGGAACAGAAATTTGATTTTGTCAGGTCCCGGGGTTCATACTCCTGGGATCCCGATGAAGAAATCAGGTGTCAAGTGTCTCCTTTGTAGTGACCTGAGTACTGGGTCTACCTTCAGACCTGAGGCGACAAGCTTGTGTGGAGTGTAACCAGTGGGGCTGGGTCTTGCTTTAATCCACTCAGCCTCCCTTTAATCCACTCAGCATCCCTGTGGATAGATAGATGGTTCCAGGTTCACAAAACAAAAACTGAGGCTGAGAGAGGGACTGCATTCCTGGAAGGATTTTGAATTAATTAATTTATTTATCTATGTACTGGGTCTCCGCAGCTGCCCACAGGCTCTCTCTAGTTTCTGTGACCGGGGGTTCCTCTCTACTTGCAGTGCATGGCTTCTCACTGTGGTGGCTTCTCTTGTCGTACAGCATGGGCTCTAGGGTGCACGAGCTTCAGCAGTTGTGGCGCGTGGGCTTAGTTGCTCCATGGCACGTGGAATCCTCCCAGACCAGGGATTGAACCCTTCTCCCCTCTTGCCTGGAAAATCCCATGGATGGAGGAGCCTGGTGGGCTGCAGTCCATGGGGTCGCTAAGAGTCAAACACGACTGAGCGACTTCACTTTCACTTTTCACTTTCATGTATTGGAGAAGGAAATGGCAACCCACTCCAGTGTTCTTGCCTGGAGAATCCCAGGGACGGGGAGCCTGGTAGGCTACCATCTGTGGGGTCACACAGAGTCGGACACGACTGAAGTGACTTAGCATAGCATAGCATAGCATTGTGGAGTACCTGGATGGGCCCTTAATCCAATGACAAGTGTGCCCGTAAATGACAGAGGAGAGGAAGGCTGTGTAAAGACCAAAGCAAAGATTGGACGCTTGCAGCCACAGCTAAGGGACGCCTGGAGTCACCAGAATCTGGAAGAGGCCAGGAAGGATTGTCTTCTGGAACCTGAGGAGGGAGTGTGGCCCTACCCACATCTTGATTCAAAACTTCTGGCCTCCAGAACTGAGACAGGAATAATTTCAGTCCATCAAGTTTGTCATAATTTGTCACAACAGCCCTGAAAAACTAGTACACCTGTCCACATGTAAACTAGCGTACTGTAGCCAAACCAAGGGAGGGGCTTGCCGTTAGGCTGAACTTGGTGGTGGGCTGAGGTCTTGGGGTGCTGCAGCACCTTCTTTGGACTCTAACCCTCTCAGCATGAGATTTCTAGTCTCTCAGATGGCTTCTTCTGGGGCCATGGCTTTAGGTGACCAAGGAAAGCCCAGGAAAAGGATTCTGATTGGCCTGGTTTGGGTTATGTGACCCTTTGGTCCCCACTGGAACCACCTGGTTGGAATAAGAAGCACAGCAATTTCTTTAAAGAGGGAGGCTGTTGTGCTCATAGAAGGTAACAGCCTAGTAGGCAGTATGAATTGATGTCCGCACACAGGTGTTTCATCCAGGCCATTGAGAAGCCTGGAAACTGCCTCTCTACAGGTGGATGAAGTGTCGAGAAGAGATGTTCAGATAGGACTGGGTACTCAGCTCAGATGCTCAGACAGGACTGGGGTCTGAAGTCAATCCTGTAAGCTCTCTCCTTCCTCCCCACCCCACCCCAGCGGTGCACCTCTAGTATTTCTGCATTCCCAGGGATTTATACCACTGCTTTGGTTTAATGGCATTCCTTCCCTTTCAGTCTTGCAGGGATTTTTGTTTTTAGTGAATAACCATGATTTTGCCTGCCTAGTGCCCCCTACTTCTCCCTGGGCAACTTGCCCCTTCTCTTCCTGGCTCTCTAATGCTTCTCTGGGATGCTATAGATGCTGCCCTACCGGCTGCACTTGATTGGTCCAAAAGTGGACACCTGACTCAAGCCGGGCCAATGAGAGCAGACTCCTTCAAGAGGCTGAAGCTCTGATCTGGAGGTTGGAGTAGCCATTGGTGCCCTTGCACTCTGGAGAAAGATTAGCATTGGTTCTAGGGAGGCTAAGAGGAAAGGGGCCTGAGGTATTCTAGTCCCTGGGCTGATTGTTCCTGAGACCTCTGCTTCTTGTACAGCTTGGCTGTTAAGCTTTTTTTGAATTCTGTGAGCCAGTAACCCCTTTCTCCTGTTTATTTGCTAGCCTGAGATGGAGTTCTCTTTCTTGCCATCTAAAGTGTATAAATACTGCTTGGTATTACTTGTGAACAGAATGAAGTCTAGTACAATAGACTCACATCAGGTCACATGTTGGCTCTGTCTCATTTTACCTATGGGAGACAGCTGACCAGAGAGGAAAGTTAGCCATCCAGAGTCACACAGCCTGTGAGCAGTGGAGCCAGGACTTCAAATGCAAGCCCCCAATTGTCCATCACTGAGTCACGTCTTCACGGACTTTTCCATGACTCTGACATGCTGCTTTGTGAGTGGCTTGGAGTGGCTGGCCTTATTCCATTCTCTGCCTCAATTTCCCCATCCCATCCCTGTGGGCATACAATTCCTGGCAGAGGAAAAGGGAGCCAGATGTTACCCATGTGGGCTGCTTTGAGTTCTTGGGGCCTACAAAAGTCTATTATTATTTAATTACTGCAAATGGTAATTATAAGGGAAGGTAATTGTCTGCCCTTTCATTATGGCACGTTTGCCCTTTTTCTCTGGCAGCCCCTGGGCCAGTCATAAAAAAGAGCTGGGTTTAGATCTGCTGCGACAGCCAGTTGCTGAAGGCTTGTGGAGACCAGCTAGGGAAAAGGGCTGAAAATAAAATAGTCACTGCCATCACTTTCTGAAGGTGATTTGTGGATAATAAGGCCCTTCCATACCCATGAACTCCTTAGACCCTGTAGGGATGGGGGAATTAACACTCCCTGAGCTTCTTCCAGGTCCTAGGCACTGTGCTTCTGGGTGTTGTAATTCTCCAGGTGAGATCATGCCCATAAAAGACCCAGCAAGGGGCCTCACTTATAGTAAATTCTTGGTCAATGGCGCTGTATACAATTTCTAATCCTGACACACTGCCCTGTGAAATAAGAATGTGAGTGAAAGCTCAGTCGTGTCCAACTGTTTGCTATCCCATGGACTGTACAGTCTATGGAATTCTCCAGGCCAGAATACTGGAGTGGATAGCGTTCCCTTCTCCAGGGATCTTCCCAAGCCAGGAGTCAAACCCAGATCTCCTGCATTGCAGGCATATTCTTTACCATCTGAGCCGCCAGGGAAACCCAAGGATGATTATTCTCATTTGATAAAGGAGCAGACTAAGATGCCCTCTGGTCCTAAAGCTCATGGGAGCCAGTATTTGCACCCTGTGTGTCTGATCTCAAAGCACTCAGGCTTTTCACTGACCACTTGCCCCCGGTGCTCTTGATCCATTTCACAGTTGAAGAAATTGAGGCCCAGAGCTGCAGCATGGCTTACCCCAGCTCACTGACGTTATTAACAGAGTCAGGACCAGGATCTACGTGGCCTGCCCTGCCTGGTTAGGGCTCTGACTTGCTTCTGGCTCTATTCTTCCCCCTATCCCTGGCTTTCCTTCTGTACCTTCCTCTATCCCACCACCCCCAGCTCATTATTGACGATGGAGACACATAGACGACCAAGACATAGTCTTGTTGTTGTTCAGACTCTAAGTTATGTATGCGTCTTTGTGACCCCATGGACTGCAGCACACCAGGCTTCCCTGTCCTTCACTAGCTCCCAGAGCTTGCTCAAACTAATGTCCATTGAGTCAGTGATGCCATCCAACCATTACATCCTCTGTCACCCGCTTCTCCTCCTACCCTCAATCTTTCCCAGCATCAGGGTCTTTCCCAATGAGTCAGCTCTTTTCATCTGGTGGCCAAAGTATTGGAGCTTCAGCTTCATCATCAGTCCTTCCCATGAATATTCAGGGTGGATTTCCTTTAGGAGCGACTAATTTGATCTCCTTGCTGTTCAAGGGACTCTCAAGAGTCTTCTCCAGTACCACAGTTCGAAAGCATTGATTCTTTAGTACTCAGTCTTCTGTACGGTTCAGCTCTCACATCCATACATGACTACTGGAAACACCATAGCTTTGACTATATGGACACTTGTAGGCAAAGTGATGCTCTGTTTTTTAATATGCTGTCTAGGTTTGTCAAACTTTTTTTCAAGAAGAAAGTACCTTTTAATTTCATAGTCGTAGTTACTGTCCACAGTTATTTCGAAGCCCAAGAAAATAAAATCTGCCACTGTTTTCCACTTTTCCGCCTTTATTTGCCATGATCTCAGTTTTTTGAAAGCTTTTTCACTCTACTCTTTCACCTTCATTAAGAAGAAGCTCTTTAGCTCCTCTTCACTTTCTGCTATTAGTGTGGTATCATCTGCAAGTACTAAGCTCAGTTGCGGACCTGGAAACTCCTGAAGAAGGCTCGCCCAGCCCATAACATTCATTAGTAAAAAGTCACAACATTCTTCCTGACTAAAGGCCAGATTCCTAACCCTTTGAGATCTAAATAAAAATTGACTGGCATTTCCTACCTCACACTTGGTAGAAATCCAATGATGTCCTCAAGGTTTCTTCAAATTCCAGTGAGTTAGAGTCCCGGTCTCTTCCAGCTCTGACTTTCTCCTTCCCCGCCTTTCCTCTCTGCTAATCCAGCCTAACTAGTACCAGCCTATCATTCAGCATACACTTCATCTTACTAAAAGCTTAAGGAAGCAGAATGGGGGTTGTATCAAAGCGACACAATGAGCAGAAAGTTGAATAATAGATATCACTGTGCTTACAAGTCCTGCAGCCCCCTATTCACTGGCCACCTCTCTCCTCAAGCTCTTCCATTTTCCTGCTCATCCTCACATTTCAAGACAGTGCTCACATATTTCATTTCTCCTTGCCTTCAAAAATTCAATCCCCATTATTTTTAATTGAATGAATGAATGCAAAAATATGTACGGACTATCCAATTTGCCATCTGATGTCCAGTGAAAGGATTAGCAATATGAATGCAGAATTACATCAGGGATAAGTGTGCACAAAAGGAGAAATTTATAGAGTTATGGCAGCATCCTGAAGACACCAGAAGTTCCTATTAGGGGGTGGGTGTTTTCAAGGAAGATTTTTTTCCAGAGGAGATAAGGTGGGAGTGGATTCCTGAAATAAGTACGGGTAGTTAACACTGCAATGGCCTAACCCACACATGATCTCACTTCCTATTTCCCCTGTGAAGTAGGTATTGCCATACTCAGTTTGCAAATGAGAAAACCGAGGCTAGAGAGAGAAAAAACTTGCCTATAAGAGAAAAAGTTGAGGTTCACCTAGCTCTATTGAACTTTTAAACTTATCTATTAACTCTAAAGTCTATGGCCATCTTGAGAGAAACAAAATGAGCAAAGGTAAAGAGAATTAGGTGGGCAGAGAACTCACATGCTCATTCATTCATTCACTTAGCTAACACCACAAAGCTCTCACCAGGCACCAGGCCCTGCAGCAAATAGAGCTCTGCACTAGGAGTCCAAGGACCTCAGCTGAAAACCTGACCCCAAACTTAGCCAACCATTTTCCTTCTTTGGGCCTCAGTTTTCCCATCTGTGAAGTGGGGGTAACATCCTGCCAGCCATCCTCCCATGGATCCTATGGGGGTACAATTAGAAGGTGTGTGATGAGGCTCCAGATTGTTGTTTTGGTTCTGATGGGAGGTACACCCCTGTTTGCAGGATGAAGAGGCAGCTAGCTTGAAGGGCAAGGAGAGGAAGATGGAAATTTCATGGCATCAAGGGTCCCACTGTGAACAGGCTGGGGATGCAATGCTATGAAGCCAGCCTTGTACTTGCCAGATGGGGCTGCGGTGCCTGGGACTCACCTGGAACTCACCTGGGACTCACCTGGGGCTCACCTGGGGCTCACCTGGGACTCACCTGGGACTCACCTGGGCACCTCCTGCTTCCTCACTCCCCACGTCTATTTGTCACCAAGTCCTGGTGACACGAAGTCTTTAATATGTCCCACGTTTGTCCACTTTTTTCCACCTCTGCTAGTGCCACCCTGGTCCAATCCATCTCCATTGCCCATCTGGCAGACTTTAAAAGTCCCCCTCCTGGCCACCCTGCCCTCCTGCTTTGCCCCATTGCAGCCCATTCTTTTCTCAGCAGTCACAGAGACCTTTTGAGAAGAAGTCTGGCTACTTCTCTGCTTAACACTCACCTCTCCACGACTTCCTATTGCTCTTAAACTAAAATCCTAAATCCTTGCCAGAGCCTGTCTGGGACTTCTAACCCTCAGTGTCCCTTTGCAGCCTCCCTCATTCCATTTGCACTCAATTGTCTTTCTGGCCTTGGGATACAGGAAGCTCCTCTTTGCCTCAGAACCTTCACATTCTGTTTTCTTTGCCAGAAGTGCTTTTCTCTTATCTCTTCCCTGGTCTCAGCTTCAGTGTGCCTTCCTCTGGGAAGTTCTCCTTGATCTTCTCTTATCCCCTCCTCACACGCTTCAAACCTCCCCTTTGAAACTCTTATGAGATGAATTAATTATTCATTTGGTTATTTGTTAAATTCTGTCTCCTGGAACAGATGGTGGGAGAACTCACCAAGATCCACTTCTCTTCACCTTCCAGAGAAACAGTCTTCCAGTGTCCCTTGGAACACACACAGTTAGAATATAACCAGAGACTAAATTGTAAAAATTAAAGAGGAAGGAGGTGATTCTCCAGAGGTCCAGTGGTTAAGACTCTATGCTTCCACTGTAGAGAATATGGGTTCGATCCCTGGTCTGGAAACTAAGATCCCACATGCTGTACAGCATGGCCAAAAAAGATAAAGAAGAGGGAGGGAGGCAGATCAATGGGCTGGAGTAGTCATGGCGGGGTTCCTGGAGGAGAATAAGGAGGATTTGAAGAACTGGAGAGGATAAGGTGGTGTTTTAATCGCTAAGTCATGTCTGACTCTTGTGACCCCATGCGCTGTAGCCCGCCAGGCTCCTAGGTCCACAGGGATTCTCCAAGCAAGAATACCAGAGTGGGTTGCCGTGTCCTTCTCTAGGGGATCTTCCTGACCCAGGGATCAAACCCAAGCCTCCTGCATTGCAGGTGGATTCTTTACCAACTGAGCTACAAGGGAAGCACCGGAGAGGATAAGGGTGGGTTGCTGTTCACTCTGTCGTTTGTCCTTCCATCCAGCAAATATATATTCTAACGCACCTGCTCAGTGCTTTACCAGCAGTGTGGCCAGCGGGCTCTGGTACTCTTGGGAACCAGAGGAAAGTGTCCTCCGCATGTAGAGGACCTTGAATAGCCTCCCAGAGGAGGTGATGTTTGAGCCAAGCCTTGATAAGTAGGTGTTTGCCAGAGAGATAAGAGACGAGTGAAAAGAACTGAGGATCCCAGTCAGAGGGAACAGCATGAGCAGAGACCTGGAATCAAGAAGGTGCACAGTGTGTTCAGGGAAGCAGCAGGGTCCAGTGTGCTGGGATTTGGGGGCAAGGGGTCTGGGTACCACTGGCAAAGAGATGAGTTCAATCTCTTCACATCTGGCTTGCACCTCAACCCACACTGACTCCATTCAGATGATATTAAAAACCTCTGGGATGGTCCCAGAAGGCTTTTTAGAGCACATCTAAGTAAAAGTGACCAGGAAAGGTGAGATGAAAGGACAAGGGAGGGAATTTCAGGCAGAGGGAATGGCATGTGCCAAGGCCTTGGAAGACAAAGGGTCAGGCCTGAGATGGCAGCTCACTTTGTCTGGCTGAAGCATAGCTTTCCAGGTGGTTAGACAGGAGGCTGGTGAGGCAGGGCCAGATAATGTGACCCTCCTCTATAAACCCCTTATAAAGATTCCAGCTCAGCAACAGTCGAAGCTTTCAGGGTTCTATCTCCCATCTCCCTCCCCCCCATAAACTCCAGTGCCTTTGCCTGTGATATTAGTGCCTAGAATTACAGTGAGGATGGTGATGATAATATAATAACATTTGTTGCACTCTTAAAATGTGTTAGGTGTTGTGTCAAGCACCATTTCTTTGAACAACAATGACATCAACAATCACATGGATTGGTGTGTATTTTAAGTAATTTTTCTTATTAGATTTTATCTGTTACAACAGTTTTAGATTTACAAACAAATTGAGAAGATATTAAGAGTCCCTGTATGTCCCTCACCCCATCCAGTTTTCCCTATTAGTTATATTTTATGTTAGTATGTTATATTTTTAAAAAATTGGTTGCAATTACTGATGAAAACTTTTACTGATTTATTATCAACTAAAGTTCATTGTTTATTAAGATTTCCTTAGTTTTTGGTCTAATGTCTTCTTTATATTCCAGAATCCCATGTAGGATGCCACATGACATTTAGTTGTTATGTCTCTCTAGACTTTTCTGGGCTGTGACAGTTTCTTAGACCCGGCTTGTTTTTTGATGACCTTGAAAGTTTTGAGGAGTACTAGTTAGGTATTTTTTTCAGATGCCCCACTATTCTAGCAGATCCCCTGGAGAAGGAAACGGCAACCCACTCTAGAACTCTTGCCTGGAAAATCCCCTGGTAGGAGGAGCCTAGCAGGCTACAGTCCATTGGGTCACAAAGAGTCGGACATGACTGAGCAACTTCACTTTCTACTTTCTACTACTATTCTACCTAGTATGACTGAAATTACAGGTTATCGGGAGGAAAACTAGAGAGGTAAGTGTCATTTTTGTCATATACTGTCAAGCATACATACTGTCAATGTGATTTGTGACTGCTGATGTTGGTCTCAATCACCTGGCTGAGGCAGTTGTCAGGTTTCTCTACTGTGAAGTTGTTCTCTTTTCCTCCTTTTTTATACTGTACACTTCGGAAGGAAGTCACCCTTGTAACCCATTACCGAAGAGTAGGGAATTATCTTCCACCTCCTTGACTTTCCACATAAATTATTTCAAATTCATTTTTTAAATGTGCATTTAAAAAAATTAAGTTTTTAAAAATTTATTTATTTATGGCGGTGCTGAGTTTTATTGCTTTGTGAGCTTTTCTCTAATTGTGGAGGGGGGGGCCTACTCTCTAGCTGTGGTTCGTGGGTTTCTTGTTGCCATGGCTTCTCTCCTTTTGCATGGGCTCTAGGGCACACGAGCTAGAGTAACAGTTACTGCCACATCAGTAACTGTGGCACTGGGGGTTCAGTAGTTGCAGTGTGGCTCCTGGGCTCTAGAGCACAGGCTCAATAGTTGTAGCTCACAGGCTTAGTTGCTCCGAAGCACGTGGGATCTTCCTGGATCAGTGATCAAACCTGTGACTCCTGCATCGGCAGGTGGATTCTTTACCACTGAACCACCAGGGAAGCCAGTGGGCCAACAGGCAAGTCCTAAATGTGTATTTTTAAAATGGAGTATTGTTGCTTTACAGTAGTGTTCAAATTCTTCTGCATGAGATATTTGTCTCCTCTTCCATTTCTTAGCTTATCATTTCCCCGAACTTCTCAATGTGGGTTGATATTTATCACCCCTACTTTCCTGGAAACCAGAAAACTGTCTCTTCTTCCCAACCAGCTCACTCCGGACCTAATTTCTGAAAAGCTTCTCCAGCTCCCTGAGGAAAAAAAGAATGACCTTCTCCCTGTCTTCTACAAGTCCTTCCCCTTTATAACTACAACTAATTGCCACTACATATACCTATGGTAGGGCTTCCCAGGTGGCGAAAGTGGTAAAGAATCCGCCTGCCAATGCAGGAGACATAAGAGATCTGAGTTCAATGCCTAGGTCGGGAAGACCCCCTGGAGGAGGGCACAGCAACCCACTCCAGTATTCTTGTCTGGAGAATCCCAGAGCAGCCTGGCAGGCTACAGTCCACAGGGCTGCAAAGAGTTGGACACGACTGAAGCGACTTAGCACGCAGCACGGCATATGTATTGTACTCTGCTCTGCGTCAGGTACTGTGCTTGGAACTTATCACAGACGGTCCACATGAGTCCTCTAGTTGTTCACAACCTTGACATCCTGTGCTAGACTGGAAGCTCCATGAGGGCAGGAACTTTGTCCAATTTGCTCACAGCTGTGTTTCCAGCCAACCAGCAGGGTGTCTGATAGGAGGCCCTTAATCACCATTTAACCAATTGGGAAATGCTTCCTGGAGGAAGGCAAACACTGGCAGGTGATTGTTTATGTATGCCCTTCCCCAGGGACTGGGTGCTCCCTGAGGGTAAGGCCAGCCTCGATTCATCGGGACCTAGAGGCCGAGTGGCAGTTGAGTGTCACAGGAGGTCTGAGCCCCTGAAAGGACGCGGGGACTGGCCGCCGCCTCAGGTAGAAGTGAAGTTTGGAAGCTGACACAGCCCGGGAGGCCGGATCGGGAGGACTTGGTGACTGATTGGCTGGGGAGGGTGAGGCGGGAGGAGGAGTCACACACAGATGGCTCTGAGGTCTGGAGCTGGGGGACAGCCGGTGCCACCTCTGAGAGACTCGGCGAGGCGAGCCGCTGACAGCCTCCGGCGGCCCCACCCTTTGGGGGCTCAGGCCTAGGGCCAGGGAGGGCTGGAGCTTAATGAGGGAGGGGTGGCCTGGCATGTACAAACTTCTGCCCCCATCCCCGTGTCCTCGACTTAAAAAAAAAAAATCTTAGGCTGGATTTTGAACGCGATCGTTGGTTATCAGGTGTGGAGGGCCCATCCTAGGGGTCCCCTCCTGCCTGCGGTCTGCGAGGAAGACCCCCGGGTGCCGCCTGGCCCCGCGCAGGCTCGGCCTGGTCCGGGCCACGGCCCGGCAGGCCCAGGTCCCCCAGCCCGCCGTCGCCGGGGAGGGGGCGGCGAGGCGACGGCCGGGCCTGGGCGGGACAATGGCCGCGGCCGCCGGGGCCCCGGGAGCCCCCGCGCTGGGGAAGGGGCTGGCCTAGGGCCGCGGGCTCCGGTGCCCTCCCCGCGCGGCTCGGGCGGGCGGAGGGGGGCGAGGAGTTCCTTTGTGGCTCTGCCTCCGGCGCGGCGCGGGCGGGGGGCGCCGCGCAACTTTGCGAGGCGGCGGCGGCGGCGAGCTCGAGACGAGGCCCCGGGGCCCGAGCGGGGCCCCCAGCGCGCGGCCCGCCCCCGCCCCCCGCCCGGCCCCCTCCCCTCGCGCGCCGTCGCCGGAGCCCGGCGCTGCCCACTCGCGGGAGCCCCCGGGGCCGGACGGGCTGCGCAGCTGGAGAGGCGGGGGCCCGACGCGGCCCCCCCGGAGCCGGGCGCCTGGCGCGGGGGCTCGCCGAGCGCACGGGGGGCCGCGCGGCGCTGCAGACCCAGCCTCCCGCCGCCGCCGCCGCCGCCTCGGCGCTTGCAGAACCCAGAAGTGAACAGCAGGCGACCCGGAAGGTTTGCGCGCGGCTCCGCACCGAGCCGGAGCCGGAGCCCGGAGCCGGAGCCCCAGCCCGGCCCTGCTCGGGCCGCCGGGCGCGGGGCTGCGGCCGCGTCCCGGAGCCGCCGCCAGCACAGCCAGGTCCGTGCGGGCCCGGGGCGCGGGGAGCGGGCCCGGCGGCAGCGGGCACTCGCCCGCGGGAAAGTTGCGCCGAGTTGCGGGCGGGGGGCCGGCCGGGGCGCGGGCGCTGTCAGCGCGGGCCGGGGCGCTCCGAGGGCCCGGGGCCGCCTGCGCCTCGGGCCCGGCCCGGAGCGGCGGTGGCGACAGCGGCGCGCGGGGTAGGAAGTGTCTCCGGCGGCGTGTCTGGTCTGTTCTCCGAGTGTGCGTGTGTGTGTGTGGTGTGCGCGCGTGTGTGTGTTTTCTTAAGCCGGGCTATTCAAACCTGCTGCAATTCTCCGGTAAACAATGATTCATGGGGCTTAATGCAAATAAACGGATTGCAAACGGCGCGGTTCGCGCACTTTGCAGCCGGCCCGGTGGAGCGGCCAGTGCCGGATTTCTCCCTTTTTTTGCAGATCTGCAGAATATGGCGTCCCTGTCCTGTTTTAAAAATAAGCCAGGCTGCCATTTTTGTTTTTCTTTTGTCTGAAAATTTTAATAAAACTGTCTGAGAATGTGGGAGAGGCGGCTGGAAGCAGAGGGGGCACCCGAAGGGTTGGCTTTTTTCCTTTTCTTTGGCGAGAGCCGCGAGCCTTTCGGGGAGGTGAGACACAATGCAATTGCACTTTAAAGAAAAAAAAAAAAAGGAAGCCGCTGGGCGATTTGGGGGGGAGGGTTGGGAATTTAAAGTTAACTCCGAAAGTTTTCTTTTTTTTTAAGCTTTTTTTTTTTTTTTTGGAAGGCGGTGAAATGCCGCGAAAGGATCTCGGGGCGCATTTCTCCCCCCAGCCAGCCGCCTTTGCGGGATTTTTGGGAAAAGTTAACTGCCCATTTCCTCAGAACTGCGGGGGGGATTGTGGAAGGTTGGGGATGGGGGTTTCGGGGACCAGGGAATGTCTTTTGGAAGAGGCATGTAAGGAGCTATATTCTCAAATTTGGAGGAAAGGGTTGGCAGTAGGGGCTCTGAGTGGGCCCCCGGTTTCCAGCTAAGACCCTTGGCATGAGGAAATAATCCTGCTGTCTGCCACCGTGCCCTGGAGCAGTGTGCAACCCTCAGAGCTGTGAGCTCTGTGGGGGGTGGGGGTGGGGGGTGGGCCTGTCTCCTTCATGGGTGGCCAGGGCCCTATTGTAGGCGGAACTCTTGTCCTCCGTGCTGGGGTGGCTCCCGCCGGAGAGCCCCTTCCCCTGGTGGGCCTCCTGGCCCTGGTAGGTACCATCTGGGTGAATGCCCTCAGGTGGTTGGCTGTTTGGCTGGGGGCAGGCGGGCAGCCCCAGTGGGTCCTGTCTGAGGGGAGGGGCAGGAGAGTTTGGTGGTGGGGGTGGTCTGAGCCTCTTCCCTGTGGTGTGCTCTTACCGCCTCTGCCCTGCATCCTGGAGGCTCCCTGTTGAAGGGAGTTTACACTTGGGTGAAGTTCCTGGAGCATCCCTCTGGACAGGTCAGGACTTGCTGGCTTTCAGGCTACAGAAGGGTTCTCAAGGTCTACAAGGTCTGGTGTGGCTGGCGCTGTCCAAGGCGCCTGGGCAGGTTGGGCCTGGTCTTGCCCTTCTGGAAAAGTCTGTCTGTCCTAGGAGGACCCTAAGCCTGTCTAACTCCTGCCCCAAGGTCTCCTGGAGGCAAGACCCCTCCAGTCACTCCTATGTTCTGGCTCCACTGGGCAGGGTGAGCTGAATTCAGGCAGAGCCAGGGGTTGAAGGCTGAGACTTAGGGATTCAGGGCTGCAGAACTTGGTGTGTCTGAGCCAGAGGGGAACTAAGCTAGGCATTTTTCAGATGGAGAAACTGAAGTCCAGAGAGGGGAAGTGACTTGCCCAAAGTCACACTGCCAGTTAGGAGATCTGAGACAGAGATGTTCAGGTTTTCACGTCTGGGCTCTCTCCACTGTTCTCTGTTGGCAGAGTGACAGGGGAGGTGGGAGTTGACTCCTGGAAGAGTCATTTTGGACAGAACTGGACTGGGATGGAAGAGCATGTCCGCCTTCACTTGTCCCCCTGCCCCCAACATCATAATCCTGCCTGGGTGTAGAGCATGGTTGTTATCACATCAGGTTCTCCCAGAAACTCATTTGGGTGAAATTGTCAAGGTGAGGATACTCAACTCCATTTTAAAACTTAGGAAACTGAGGCTTGGAGAGGTTGAGCAGTGGCAGAGGAGGGCTTAAACTCAGGCTTCTGGATTCCTTGTCCAGGGAGCCTTTTCCTGGGTAGATTTTGGTACTTGTGGATAGGTGTCTTTCCTAACTTCTAGTTTTTGATTTTTCAGATTCATCTACTGACCTCAGTGACTGTGTAAAAAAAAAAAAAGAAAAATGTAGAAGCCTGCCCCCTTAAGACTATCAGAGCTGGTAAGGCCCGGAGAGGTCATCTGGGCTCAGAGAGGGGAAGCCACTGGCTTGAAGTCACCCAGCGATTTGGGTCCCAGCTAGGAGCAGAGCCATGGTTTCCTGTCTTCTTTTCTCTGTGAGACACTCAGAGGGAGAGGGAACCACTTTCCCTGGTCACCAGACTCCACTGGGCCCAGGACATGACTGGTTGCTGGTTGCAGTGATGGGGCCGGGGGCATTATAATGGCCAACACTAGTCTATCTCTAGCCCTTCTGTGGGCAGATGCTTCCCTGCCTTTCTGTAAAGTGAGTCCCTTCCTTCTTTTCTCCCTCCCTCCCTTCTTTCCTTCATCTCCACCCATTAGTTCATTCATTCGTTTGCTAGATTATTCCTTTATTCTTTCACTGTACATTTGTTAATTTATTGGTTAGCCATTTCAGTAGTCATTCATCACCCGTCCATCTGTCCATCCCTCCATTCAATCCCCAGCTTCCCTAGTCCGGGTTGGACAGCCATGTGATATACAAGTACAGTCTTCGAGGGCTCCAAAGCCAGTAGGGTGCAGAAAGCACTAGCTCAGGCAGTATTTGTGGGCGCCACATGAGTTCTCAGGGAAGGTCTGTCTGAGAAGTAGAGGCTTGAAAATACTCTTGTGATGGTGAATCTGGGTGCTGGGACCAAGATCCTTTTTTTTTTTGTCACAGCGTGGTATATGGCTTGTACGACTTTGGGCACATTCTCTCCGAGCCTCTACTTCTTGATCTGTAAAATGGGGTAATCTCTATGACTCATGGCTTGTTGGGAACCACCACAAGAGTGTCTATGACCTCTCCCTGCCCTGGCCAGGCACGTGATAGCAGCTCGGTGTGTATCAAGAAGGATTGTTGATTACTAATTCAGGCCCTGCCTTGATTTTGAAAACCATTATGGTTTCAGAATGAGCCCAGTGATCTGGGGACCCTGAAAACCTTGTTTAACCTTGTCATTCCCCTGCTGAAACTCTTCTCATATTTCCTAAGCATTTCAAAGACCAAAAACCCAGTGTCCTTTAGGGGCCTACAAGGCCCTTTATGAGCCTCCCAAGTGGCGCAGTGGTAAAGAATCTGTCTGCAATGCAGGAGACTCAAGAGACACAGGTTCAGTCCCTGGGCCAGGAAGATCCCCTGGAGGAAGAGATGGCAACCCACTCCAGTGTTCTTGCCTGGAGACTTCCATGGACAGGGAAGCCTGGCAGGCTACAATCCTTGGGTTCACAAAGAGTTGGATGTGACCGAGGACATCACACAAGGCCCTTTATGGTCTGGGCCTGCCCGCCCCTCCATCTCAGCTCCCCTATCTCCCAGTCTCACCATGTTCAGCCAGACCAACTTTCTTTCTGCAGCTTGAATTTACAAAGCCTATTGACAGGGCCTTTGCACATCCACCCAAACCTAGAATGCTTGCATGGCTGGTGCCTTCTTGTTTCACCGGCTTTGACTCAGTTGGGGCTTCCCTGGCCACCTGCTCCGTAACAGCTTCCCACTGTCACTCATGGCCACATCATCCCTTGCAGCTCTTACCAGTATCTGAAACTTCTTCCTGTATTTATTTGCACTTCTTGCCTGTCTGCACGGCTGGCAGGTGCTTAAACCCCATGCAGGTGAGTGGGCAGGTGAGTCTAGTGTGGGGTGGCTGTGGCTTTGATGGAGGTGAGGAGATGCCAGGGAGCCCAGGTGTGGCGGAAGCCCTGCAGCGGGGCGGCTCCTGGGAGATGAAGTGACACCGAGCTCTCTGCCCTCCTCTCCCCTGGGAGGCTCCAGGCTGTTGTCAGGAAATAATGAGATGATTAAATCACAGGATCTAAGAATCCCAGTCTCTTCCAATCTCAGAACTTGGCATCTGAGAAGCTTTCTGACTCAGAACCTTTGACACTGGAGTCTGCATTTGATCCAATCTGGGGTTTTTTGTTGCTGTCTAGTCGCTAAGTTTTATCCACTTCTTTGCTACCCTGTGGACTGCAGCCCCCCGGGCTCCTCTGTCCATGGAATTCTCCAGGCAAGAATACTGGAGTGGGTTGCTATTTCCTTTTCCAGGGGATCTTCCCGACCCAGGGATCGAACCCAAACCTCCTGCATCGCAGGAGGATTCTTTACCACTGAGCCACCAGGGAAGCCCCGATCTGGGGTTTAGACCCTTACGTAGAGGCTCTTCACTGCCTTATTTGTTTAGTGGCCCCGAGTGCTCACTTTGTGCCAGGCCATGTTCCAAAAGGCTTTGTAAACATGGACATGCTTAATCTTCATTGTTATCACCCCCATTTTACAGCTAAGGAAACAGAGGCACAGAGACATGAGATAACAGCCAAGTCCACAGAGCTCATCAGGCACATTGTGTGACTTGAATGCAGCACTCCAGGACTCCGCCTTAGAACCCCACAGCTGTTGAGGGGAAGCCCAAACTCACCCGACCCCTCTGCAGAGCGGGAACCCCCTTCCCCCATCCTTGACAAGAGGGCCTCTGATCTCTACTAGAGTGATGGGGAGTTCCCTCCTGACCAGGCCCCTCAGCCTCCCTTTGTCAGACCATCGTCATTTCTGGAAAGATCATCTTTACAGAGGGCAAAGTGCTGCTCCCACCCTGTGAATAACACTTGGGAAGTGATGTTAGCGTTATGGTTTCCCAGTGCTTCTGACCTTGTTGTTTTGTGACTTCAGCAGCTTCTTTCTCCCCACTGGGTTGTGAGCTCCCTGGGGGCAGACCACCCGGTGCCTGGTGGTGTATGTGTGACCTGGCACCAAGCATACATGCCTCCCGAGCCCCTCCTGTCCCTGTAGCATCGCGCTTGGCCCTGGTCCAGGGTATTGGACAGGCTTGGTGTACTTAAGGCAACAGGACAGTGACATCTCCATGTAGCCCCATATGTACCCAGTCCTTGGAGAA
This sequence comes from Bos grunniens, assembly GCF_055505025.1. NCBI lineage: Eukaryota > Metazoa > Chordata > Mammalia > Artiodactyla > Bovidae > Bos > Bos grunniens. The sequence goes on from NC_141166.1 coordinate 16,346,071, forward strand.
CCACTCGATCTAAAGTCACATGTTAACTGAAGAGGCAGACCTCACAGATTAGCCAGCCAAACCTCAGTCTGTCCACTGGGGAGACTGCAGCGGGAAAGGAGAGGTGTGGGCCTTGTCCAGGGCCACCCACGCCTCTGGGTGCCTTGCCTGGTAGGCTTTCCTCTCCCCAGGTGTCACTTGGCTGCCATGGTATGTGTCTTGGGGTCAAAGGCAGCAACAGCCCTGGTAGGGGAGCTGCTCCCTCTGTCACAGCGCCCTCCTTATCTCCACTTTGGTGGGGAATGTTCTCTGATGCACAGGGCTGCAGAGGGCCCAGCACCCCACCTGGACTTGGATGGGATTGAGAGGTGGGTGGCATGGAAGTGTGTTGGGGGCTGTGGGTTCAGCTTCCTACTGCCAGGACTATGGTCAGACTCTGGAAGCTGGTAAGGATTTGGGGAGGGGACTGAGTGGTGTGTTGAGTGTTACGGTGTGTGGGGAAGGCCTTGGGATTTGGCTGTGGGGCCCACAGCATCCTGCCTTGTCTCTGCCTCATCCATGTGGCAGAATGTCCGTGGGGGTAGTCCTCATCATTTGAGTCCATCTCTGAGCTTTGAGCAAAGGCTTCATGCTCCTTGAGGGGACAGTCTAGCCATTTTAGCTTCTGGGATTCAATGCAGGGGCACCTGGTTGGGGTGGATACACCCTCCAGACATCACGCACACACATATTCACACCCCGAGTCCTTCCACATTCACCTTTGACCCTACCTCCGCTACCCCACTTTTGCCAGTTTGAGGGGCTGCCCTGCTATTTCAGAAACACTACCAGAGATGCCCTGAACTGGGGCTATAGGAGCTGGGCATTCAGAAGACAAGTCCACTAGAGTGTGTGTCCACACACGTCAATAGAGGCATGCACTCCTGCCACCCACGGATTACACACGGTAGTCATATACCCACGTGTACCTCCCAGGAACCCACACACGGCCGCCTGCCTGCCCCTGCTCAGGTCCTTCCACGCTCATGTGCATGCTGTGTTGATCACCTACACGCAGCCATAATCTTGCACACGTGTGTTTTACACGTCAGTGCATCTTACACGGGCCTTACATCCTTTGGCCAGGATCCCTCCCGCACACCTGTGCACTCACGTGTGCCCATGCCCCACCCAGATCTGCTTGCAGCCTGCCTGGACCTCCCGCCTTCACTCATCAATGCTTCTCGAGCACTTACTGTGTACCAGGCCCCCTGCTCAATGCTGGGGACACCAGTGGGGGGGACCGATGTCGTCCCTGCCCTGGTCTGGAGACTTGAGGCAAACACAGCTGAGGATATGATTACAGACTTTCCATTACCTGCTGGAAAGGAACCACTTTCCTATGACGAGGGCTGTCCTATAGCTTAGTGCTTTTACATTTACTGTAACCAGTGATGATGATGGTGTGTATAGGGGAGAGGTGCTTCAGGGATGAAGTGATCTGGCTTGAAGTTTTCCGGGTGAGGGCATTCCAGGCGGAGGGAAGAGCCGGAGTGAAGGCCCCGAGGTGGGAAGTCAAGGACCACGGAGAGGGTGGTGGCCCTGAGACCTGGGGGAGGTGGGCCTGGTCTGCCGGGGCTTGTGCTAGGTCTTCCGTGGCCTTGACCCTCCCACCCACATGTCCAGCCCAGACCCAACCCATCCCTCTCTCTGATCAGCCCAGCCCTCCCTTCGCGGCTCAGGGCTCACTTTGCAGGCTGCCACGCCAGCCTTGGGCCCCATCTTTCCTGCCCCACAGGCTGCCCCCGAGGAGTCCTGAGATACAGTCCCAGTACAGGCTGTGATCACCTGCTGGGGGTTCCCAGCCTGGGACCCCCAAGGACCTATCTAGAAAGCTCCTGGGGGCCAGGCGGCAGCTGGGGTTCAGCAGCTGGCTCTTGCTCTGAGCTAATCCCAGACTTGGCTCTCTACCAGGCCACCGGGCAGCCCTGTGGGTCCTGAGAAACTGCACCCCGCCCCCTGCCCCCAGCCCAGTTGACATCTCTGGTTGGTCCCATTTCCAGGAGTCTTCAGAAGGTTAGGAAAGGCTCCCATGTGCCTTGGAGAACCTCATAGCAAAATGGTAGCAGCCACCACGGAATCCTTACCACGGACCAGGCTCTGTTCTAAAGATGTTATACCTATTAACTCATCAGATCCTCACAGCAATGCTGAGGAGATACTGTGATCATCCCAGTTCGGTAACAGTCTCTGTGGCTTTGACCTTGTCTTGTTCCAGAATCTGTACTTTCAATACTCAGTGGCCACATTGCCCCTCAGAGGGTCCAAGAACCCAGGCTGTGGTTTAGTTGCATCTCTTTGTTTTATAGAGGAAGGAACAAAGGCCCAGAGAGGAAATGGACTTGCTAAAGGTCACACAGTGAGCGGACAGAAGGGGCTCCCTCTGCCCCCACCAGCTGCATGGTTGGCAAGTTACATCCTCTCCAAGTCTCATTCATGAACCCAGACAGGCAAGGGAGAGATTGCGGTAGAAGCCAGCAGGGTGGAATCTTTGTGGGGTGTGGGGGACTTTGAATAGACATGTTGAATAGACATGGGTGGGGGCTTTGGGGCACCCTGGATGTGGGCTTTGTAATAAGTCGTCAAGTTGCTCATTTTTGTTCCAGGCATCTTCCTGAATGTGTGTTATATTTCAAAATGTGCACAGCATCCACCTCACAGGGGTCATTAGGAGCCTGAGTGAGAAATGCTTGTAAAGCACCTAACGGTGCCTGGGATGGAAGAAGCGCTCAGTGACTTATTATTATGGTCATTTCACACCGGCAGAAGGAGTTCCCACTGGGGATGGGAGCTGGGGGTCCACAGGGGACGTGGCAGCAGAGGAGGGCATGGGTTCAAAGCCTGCAGAATGTCCTCTCAGCCCTGAGAAGGCAGTCATGGCCCGTTCCCTGGCAGAGACGCTGGGGCTCCCAGAGAGGATTACCACCCTGGGTGTCTGAGTGGCCGATCGTGGAGAGGGGGGACTGGGAGGGGAGGGTGCAGCATCCCAGCTCCCACTGACCAGGGCGCAGACAGCAGCCCCCTTCTGCTCTGATCAGCCCCAGCCTCACAATGAAAACAGCCCTTCCCAGCCCTGCAGGGCTGCGGAAACCCAGCCTAATTGGATCCAGGACCCTCGGGAGCCTAGTTCCTCACAGGAAGTTCCCAGGAGCAAGTTTCCGAGGCTGGCCTGGGTCTTGGGGATGGGGTGGGGTGCAGCAGCTGGGACTCGGGACTCCGGGCTGTGTAGAGTAGGGGCATATGGAGGGCAGAGGGGTCGTGGGAATGGGGTCTCAAGGTGCTGGGAAGACGGGAAACTTCAGCTTCTCTTTCTCCTAGACCAACTCCTGCTTGTCCATGCAGGCCATCCTCCTGGCCCCATGATGACCTGTCTACTGAAAACCTTGACCGTGGCCTTTCTCAGCTCAGGGACCCCTGAACATGGCCCCACATGGCCTTTCATCTAAGTGTCTAAGCCTGGGACTCTGGCCCTTTGTGAATTGCCCTGGCTACCTTTCCCTCCTTCCCCTGCGAATTCCTACACTGGGCTCTTGTAGACCCTATGACTGTAAGTTCTCCAGGTTCCTTTCTCCATGGGGTTTTCCAAGCAAGAATGCTGGAGTGGATTGCCATTTCCTCCTCCAGGGGATCTTCCCGACCCAGGATTGAACCTGTGCCTCCTGCATCCTGCATTGGCAGGTGGATTCTTTACCACTGCGCCACCTGGGAAGCCCGTGAGAAGCCACACTGGGCTCACACCAGACCAACATGACGCTGGGTGCTTTCCTGCCTCAGGGCCTTTGCACATACAGTTCTTCCCACCCAGCCTGCCCTTCGTTGGCATCTCTCTTGACATCTCCCCTTCCCTTCATGCAGTCGTTGTTCATCCCTCAGTGGGATGAGCTCATCTTCTCAGGAGCACCCCTACCCCTAGCCCAGCCCTACCCCAGCAGTACCTTGTTGCCCCTCTCTGGGGCATGCCTGCGTGCTGAGTCACCTCAGATCAGTTGTGTTCCACTCTGTGACTCTATGGGCTGTAGTCTGCCAGGTTCCTCTGTCCATGGGATTCTGCAGGCATGAGTACTAGAGTGGGCTGTCAGTTCCCGGGATCTTCCTGACCCAGGGATCAAACCTGCATCTCCTGCATTGCAGGCAGATTCTTTACCAATGAACCACTGGGGAAGCCCCCTCTCTGGGGCAGGGGACATATTTTTGAACACACTGCTGTCCTAAGAAGCAAGCAGCTTTTCCCATGTCTTTGCATCCGTGGTTTCTGCCTGGAATGCTCTCCCTCTGCTCTCTCGCTTTCCTGGCAAACGTCCCCATCTTTGAGGCCCACATGGACACATCCCCTCCTCCCATGTGTTTCTTCAGTGAACATCTGTCGAGCAGCTAGGGTGAACTAGGCACTTAAGCACCTACTGTGCGTCCCGTGCAAGGCTCTGGGGTTGTGGCAGGTTCTCAACCCTGTGTTCAAGGGTAGCAGCGGTGGGGAGGGGGATGTTTAGAGCCAAGATACAGAGGCAGGGGAGGGGAAGTGTAAAGGGCCATGGGGTGTGTATAACAGGAGAGGGTCAGAGAGTGACCTTCAGCTGAGACCTGAAGGAAGAGCCCTAGTGGGCTGTGCTGCTGAGTCCCAGTATAGGGTTGTCCAGGAAGTTGCTCAGCCAAGAACCAGACTCAAGCCCTGATCTTGGGAAGCTCACAGCCACCCTGGGGCTCGGGCAGATAAGTCACCAGGCAGTTCTAAGGTAGTGGGATCAGTGCGTTGGTTGCAGTGGAGGAGGAGCCCAGGACACTGCAAGAGCTCAGGGGAGAGGCTGCAAATAGAGCCTAGGACCGGGGTGGTGATCAGGAGGGTTTCCTCTAGGCAGTGACACCTCACCTAACTCCTGATGGTTGATGGGTATCTGACAAGGTTCCCGCTGGGTGATGGCCCCCACATGGAAGGGCAGAGCCTGTGCAAAGTCACGGTGGCACGAGAGCAGTTTGTTTTGGGAACCTGAGAGTAGTGTAGTGAGGCTGGAGGGAGGGATGCTGTGGGGATGTACCTGTCCGGATGCATGTGACCAGCAAGGCCTCCTTAACAAAGGCCTCTGGGCCACCCTGGAGAGTTTGAACTGTGTTCCCAAAGTTATGGCAACCCAATAAGGATTTTAAACAGGAGAGTGAGTGAGAAAGTAGACAGGCTTTCCTTTGTCTGACTTTGGCTCCAAAGTCCCCAGATAGGAAAGAGGAATCCCTTTCTGACTGCACTCCTGGCTTGGGTCTGGAGTGGGGCTCGAGGCTTACTGTGGGCCTTTGAACAAGCTCCTGGCCCTCTCTGAGCTCAGGTCTCCTGGGTAAACCTGCAGGGCCTGAGGCCAGAATCCTAATGGGACCATAGGCGGGGGCTGGGGTGTCTTGCTTGGCCAAAGCTGGCTGAACTGTTAGTGTTATTAAAAATATTCCTTAAAAAGTCATGTAGCCACACTGCAGAAAAGTCAAGAATAGAGAAATGAAGTAAACCAAAACCTACCCCCATTTCTGTCCCCACCCCAAGCCCGAAACACACAGTGCTAGTATTTTGGTATTTCCTTCCTATCTTTTCTTCCAGCACCTGGTTTTTATATAGATGTCATTGCTCTATTTATACAAATAATTTCAAACTCTCCCCCCACTCCCATTATTGTTGCATCACAAGTGTTTTCTAAATGACTGCAGGGTGGTTTTAATCCTTTCTAATGGATCTAGTGTCAGGGTGGAGAGCCTGAGCTTCGGAGCCTGACTTTCTGAGTTCAGATCACACACACACTGCATGACTTTGGGCAAGTTACCTAATTTCTCTGTGCCTCAGATCTTTGTGAGGTCGATATGAATGTAAAATGAGTCATTACAATGCCAGTAAACATTGGCTATTATCAATGACTATAGCCTGTGTCACTGTGTAACATGATTTACAGAGCCATCCCCCTGTTGTTTAAAATTTTGGTTTTTCCAGATTTTTGCTACTGGAAAAAAAAAAAAAAAACAACCCACTGAAGCAAACAGCTTTGTGCATAAAATTTTGTCTATATTTGGGGTATTTTCTAGGGACAGATGACCAAGAATAGGATCGCTAGACCAGGAAGTTTGAACATTTTTATAGAGCTCATGACACATTATTGCCAGATTGTTTTCAGAAATGACTTCCAATTTACACTCCCAGAAATAATGCAGGAGAGTGCCAATTTCACCATACCCTTACCAGCATTGAGCATTACCATGTTCTTCTTGCTTTTTGCTATTTTAACATGTGAAGCTCATTTAATTTTCACTGCTAGGGAAGCAGAACCAGTTCTATGTTTATTAGCTGTTAATAACTTTTTTGGGTCTGCTAGTCTACAGCACTGAGAAGGCAATGGCACCCCACTCCAGTACTCTTGCCTGGAAAATCCCATGGATGGAGGAGCCTGGTGGGCTGCAGTCCATGGGGTCGCTAAGAGTCAAACACGACTGAGCGACTTCACTTTCACTTTTCACTTTCCTGCATTGGAGAAGGCAATGGCAACCCACTCCAGTGTTCTTGCCTGGAGAATCCCAGGGACGGGGAAGCCTGGTGGGCTGCCGTCTACAGGGTCGCATAGAGTCGAACACGACTGAAGCGACTTAGCAGCAGCAGCAGCAGCAGTCTACAGCACACAATCTCTTCTCAGATCAATTAGGAAGATAGGGCTTAAGATACAGGAAATAGGGAAGAGTATAACACAGGGGACAACATAGTGCCATAGTGGGTGGCGGGGACTCAGAGGAGGGGGAGGGGACTTTCCTCTATCTAGGCCATGACACTTTCAGTTCCCTCTACTTAGACTATTCATTCATTCAAACATTTATCAGGTACTTTTTGGCTTAAAGGTAAATGACTCAGCCTCTATTGTGCCCTGATAGAGAGCATGTCCAACTGCAGAGATGGATGAGAAAACAGACAGAAAATGGAATGACAGGTGTCTGATGATGGAAATGCAGGGCACAGAGGGAACAGAGAAGAGGGGCGCCCAACATAGCCTCGCAGTCCCAGAAGGCTTCCAGGAGGAAGTGGCCTTTAAACTTGGGCCTAAGGAGTAAGTTGTAGTTAACCAGTGAAATAGGGGAAGGCAGAGAGTTCCAGGGAAAGGTGAGGAAGTGAGAAGGGAAGTGGAGCACCGGGGAAGCCCTTGGTCTGGCTGGGCAGAGCAGAAGGTGGAAAGAGCCAGTGAGGCCAAAGAGGTCAGCAGAGGCCAGTCACGGAAGGCCTCAGGAGTCCAAAGACCTGGTCTGGAAGGAACGAGGGAGCCATTGAAGATTCTCATGAGGGGAATGTTGAAGATTCTCATGAGGGCAATGTTGTGATCTGATTTGTATTTTAGAAACAGCAGAGGGACTGCAATAGGAGAACAGAATGGGAGGCGTGGGTAGAGGTGAGGGTCCCTCGGAGGAGGCTCTTGGAATAGCTGAGGCCAGAGCAGAAGGGGGCCGGGACCAGGGCAAGGAAGGTGGTAGAAATACTCCCGGATGGATCCTGGCCAACACCTGCCAGGACCCCCCCGGTCCTGTGTGCCTGGAGGATGGGGCCTGTGCGGGATTCAGCATGTGGCTATCAGCTGAGCACCCACCATCACTGACCCTGATCCCACCTGCTCCCCGCTGCCTCCAGACGCTTGTCTGTCGTTCCACCACTCCCTCCGGCTACCAACCACTTTCTTTCTCTCCTTTTTTAAAGAATAAATTTATTGTTTTCATTATAAAAGCAACAACAACATTGCAGAGTATTTGGAAATCAGAGAAACAAAGACAAAAAAACCAGGTTAGCTCCAGCTGCCTCCCCCAGCACTGCCAGCCTCCCTCTGGGCGTGGTTCCCCGCAGCTTGCTTTTTCTGACGCAGGTTTTTATTTTTGCCTCTTTGTAATCATAGTATCTGGACAGTTTTGGGTCCTGCTCTCTCCCATTTGCTTGTTGGGAACTAGTTCCCTGGTGGCCATGGGGTCTGGGCAAATCTCATTTTTTAACGTATCTGGACTGGCCTGGGGATGGGGTGGGTGGGACAAAAGTTGCTTAAATATACCCTCTGTCCTGCAGTGGGCAAAGCTAATCGCCTTCCCCTTGGGCTGCCCCATTTTCTTTGCGACTGTTTGTCTAGGCCTGAACCTCCCCAGGTGGGAGGGCCTGGCACCTGGTGTAACCCTTCCTCAGTGCCCCTGCCCCTAGTTCCTCTTTGTGGAGCTTGCTAGGCTGCCCTCAGGGGCCACCCTCCTGGGAAAGCGTGATGGACTGACTTGGTTTGCGATCCAGACTCAGCTCTGTGACCTCAGGCAAGTTACTTAACCTCTCTGGACCTCAGTTTTCTTATACGTACAATGGGTCTATTGCAACAGTTAAGTAATGGCTATTAAATGCCCTGATACCTTTCTTGGCCTACTGTAAATGTTCAGGAAAAGATGGTTGATATTGTACTTTCTCATTCTGCAAAGAGTTTCTGAGACCACCTTGGACTAGATGCTGGAATGGCAGAAGTGAATGAGCACCAGGTCTACCTGTGTACAGAGCTCAGTCTGTGGGGAAGTCACCCAGGGAAACATGACTGCGCCAGAATGCAACCACCCCTGCACTGCTGCACCAGATCTGGGTGGCGTCCTAACTCCATCACTTGCTAGCTGTGCGACTTTGGGCAAATTGGCCGACCTCTCTGAGCTGCAGCTTCCTTTTCTGTTAGGTGCCTGTCTCACGGTGACATGATGCGTGCAACATACTCAGCACAGTGCCTGGCACTTAATAGGTGTTGAAATCAGTAGTAGCTGCCATTTTTATTATTACTGTTATTGTTATTCCCATATACAAGGTGCTGTTGGGAACACAGAGGAGTGACTGACTGGGGGTTCAGGGAAAGCTCCGTAGAAGAGGGAACACTTGAGCTGGGTCTTGAAGGATGAGTAGAAGTTCACCAAGTGGGAAAGGACACTCTAGGTAAGGAGCCTGTGATTCCAGGTTGAAACCTGTCAATGAGGGGTTTGTTCTTTGGGTGACTGAGGCATCGTGTTCATCCCAGCTCCCCTGAGTGCCCCTCACCGCCTCCCTCTGGGTCTGCTTGGGGGCTTTGTGCCCCCACCCTCCTGTCATAGCATCCACCTGTGACTCTGTCCTGGAGGTTGTGGGGTCCCGCTCACGGGAGTTGCTGTGTCCCCATCTGTTCATGTTTGGGATCACAGATCTGTGTCTGTCGGAGTTTGGTGCTGTCTGTCTGCATGTTCCTGTGACTCTGTCTGCGTTGGTATCCAGGGGACCTCCCAGGCCACACCGTGGTGCTGGGGGGCAACCTGCATGCTTCCTTGGTCTCCAGCTCTAAGCAAATAGCCAGGCCTCCTTGGTCATTCTCCTCCCTGGCCCAGGGTAGCTCCTGCCTCTCACCTCCATTCTATTCCCTGGGGACCTTCAACCGGTTCCCTCCCACTGCTGCCTCTCCTGGCTTCTCCAGTCCCACCTACGCTCAGCAGGCAGAGGGGCCTTTCTAAACCACAGATTCTGTCCCATTACCCAACTTCTTCAAGTCTAGACCCCAGGCCTCGAATTCAGGAACTGCCTTTCTAGGTCTAGCAGTGGCCAGTGGCTTCAGCCTCATGTCCTGTCTCACGTCCACACTGATCCCTTTAGCTGCCCTCCCACACCATGCTGTTTCTCACCTTGGGACTTTTGTTAAGACTGCTGCTTCCACCAGCAATGTTCCCCACTCCTTCTTTGCCTGGCTAACTTCCACTCATCCTTTAAGACCCAAAGCACGTATCACCTCTGCTGGGAAGTCCTCTCTGATCCTTTCTTTGCATCCTGCTCATCCCTGACTTGGGGCGTAAGAACAAGTGACTTGCCCAAGATCACACAGCTAGTGTTTTGGAGCCAAGATTTGAACCTGGGTGCCCTGGGCTCCAACTAAGGCAGGTTGTTCCATGGTCCAGATGAGGGGACAGTAGCTAGGACTTGTGAAGAGGATGCAGTGGATCTCAGTTTGGAAATGGAATCCCGGGGACGTGGCTGGTGGTGGGTCTGAACTGGGAATGGGGAGGTCAGGGTCTGTGGCAGGAGCACCTGGGCAGGTTGGGATGCCCTACTCAGAGGGGATGGCTAGAGGGTTTACGTATCCCAGGGGAAGGCCAACTCCAGACTGAACAGCCCATGAGCGGCCAGGGAGGTAACTGGAAGGTGGTTCTGGATCTTCAGGGGGCAGCCAGGTCTAGGGGTGCAGACCTGGGGATTTTCTGGTATTTAAAGTCCTGGAGTGGATGGACCATCCAGGGACTGGGGCCAGTGGAAGGAGGAGGCTCCTGCTCACCCTGAGAAGCCTAGGCTGTGGAGGTGCAAGCTGGGAAAGAGACTGAGAAGATGTGGAACCCAGGGCTCATAGCACTGATCTCCAAGGGTCAGGGTGGCTGGGAGGCCATGAAAGATAGGACTGGGAGGTGGCCCACTGGCTTTGACCACATGGAGGTCCCTGGTGGCATGTGGCAGGTTTCATAGCCCAAAATTCTCTTTTCACAGAAGCTTGTGGGTCATGTGTCTGTTTCCTCCACTTAGCTAGGGGCCCCCAGAGGACAGGGCTCTTCTCTTTGCCTTCGATTCCCCAGCACCAGTCCCCAGTTTGGCCCAGAGGATGTATCCAGAACCAGTGGATGGGTGGATGGGCGGGCAGGTGGCTCTAGAAGGTGTTTCATTGACCCATCTGACTTTTTCACCTTTTTGAGCAAGAAAAATAAAATGACACCTTGCTCGCCCTACTGCAAGGATCAGGGGTGTGTACCTTGGGGCCCACCGCCCAGAGTCTTGGCTTCTGTCTAGAGCTTTGAAGCCTAGTCTGCATGTCCTGCCTGACTGCCAGCATGTCTCTTCTGCCCGTCCGGCCTGGACACTCAGCCTCCTCTGTCTCCGGTTCTTCTGTCCCCCGGTGCTGTCCTCAGGCTCCACCTGCTGACCTTGGTCCTCTGAGATACCTGGCTGCCCCGCCCAGCACACTCCCTGATGCCTCCTCACAGCCAGCATTCCTTCCCAACCGCTAGCATAGCCTTCAGGATGCTGCTGGCTGGTCTCCGTCTCTCCCCACTTCACCACTCTCCAGCTCTCTTTGGCGTTAGTGGGTAGCTGCTCACTGTCCCAAACCTGCTCCATGTCTGCTCAAACTGTTGCCTCCACCTGGATGCCCTTCTGCCTTGTACACCTGTCCTAAGCAGATATCCAGCCATCTCTATCCTGCTTAAAATCTCTCTCAACATAAGGTCTGCGTGGCTTAGCTTGGCCCCGGTCACCTTCCCACCCTGTCTTGCAGGTCCTAGGACTGCACAGACGCACACTCACCTTGAAGGTTTGTTGAGGGGCTCATGTGAGATGCTCTTGATGTGCGTCTGGCAATGAGTCGGGCCCTCAATAAGGGCTCAGAAAATCCACTCCTCCCCCTGCCTGTCTTCCCTCAGCTAACACAGGTAGACATACACCAGGATCTGGAGCATTGACCAAATCATGGAGTTCCTTAAGCCCAGCCCGAGAAGGACACAGAGGAGTGAATGCTGTGTGGATCAGATTCCATGACCCAGGGCAGACCCTGCTTCTTGTCCAGGGTTAGGGGTGGTTCCCTTCCTGATCAGGGGTCTGATAAGTGGCAGAGAGGATGCTCTATCCCAGCTATGGGACCCCCTACCTCCCTGACCAGTGAGGAGCTTTGGGAAGCCTGGACTTGGCATCAAACTCAAGAGGAGGAGAGGACAGTTCCCCTGGACCAGTCCAAGGAATGGTTGGGTACAGTGGGCAGAGCACTGGGCCAGGGCAGGAAAGAGGCACAGAGGCCTCTGTCAATCCCATTTTACAGATGAGAAAAACAGAGGTTCAGATTGCCGATGCCCAACACTGCAGGGCAGTGCTTCCTTCTGTTTTCCCATCTGTGTGGCCAGGAGCAAGTGCTTCCCTGGTGGTGGCCTAGCTTCCTCCTTGGCGAAATGGGGGTGCAGATCTTCCCAGATTCCTGGGGCTCTGGTGAGAATGCTGCTGGGTACAGAGGGCATTGTACACCATCAGCGGTGGTGGATAATTGTGTGGGATTGCCTTTAAAATGAATCTGATTATTTATTCCTTCATTTATTCATTCTATCCCGCAACTCACATTGTTGATCACCTTTGGGCCTAGGCACTGATGATGCCAAGCTGAATGAGACAGGTGTCTTCAATTCCCAGTCCTCTCTGAGGCAGCTCCCCAGCTCCCCTTTCCCTCAGCCCTGGAGCCTCCCTACCCTGGCTCTACAGTTCAGATGACTTCACATTTTCCCCAGTGGACAACAGCAGGGGAGGGACAGGTCTGAGACTTCTGAATGGAAGGGTAGTGGGTGCCATGCCATCCTAACACAGGGCCTGTCCACAATCCTAGTCAGGATGCTTTGTCCTTCCTCCGAACAGCTGGAGGGACTGATGAGCTGGACGTTGGGAGTCGGGCAGATCAGAGTGGGGATCTCAGCTCCCTGCTTACTTGCTGTGTGACCTTGACCAAGTCACTCTACCTCTCTGAACTTCAGTTGTAAAGTGGGGATGAGGAGTGTACCTGCCTTTTAGTGTCAGGGTGCCTGGCACAAGGTGGGTACTTAGTAAATGGCAGCCTCCTCACTGATTTTACTGGGTTGAGGTCTTTCTTTGAAAGGAGATGATCCAGGGACCTGGAGCAGTCAGGGAGAACTCCAGGCAGGAAGTGCTGGTATTGGGTTGTGAGGGATGGGCTGTGTTGGATGGGTAGAGAGAAGGGCAGCTTGGTGTTTGTGGGTGGCGGAAACAGGAGGGCTTTTAGAGCTGCCCAGCCACCCAAGAGGAGGGCACTCTGATTCCCACCTGGCCAGACTCAGACCCAAACCGACCCCCAGGCTGGGAGTGAAAGGCAAGACTTTTATATACAGGTATTGAGTTATATGCATGTGGATAATTGTTCCACCAAGGGCTGGGGTTTGCAAAACACATTCCCCAGAGGAAACAGCTTGAGCAAATCTGATGTCTAGTTTTGACTCTTGGCACCCTAGCCCTGTGGTCTTGGACAGGTCTCTTCCCCTCTCTCCAAGCCTCAATTTCTTCACCAAAAGTGGGATAATAGCTCCTGTGACTACTCTTCAAGTAAAGATCACAAGCAATAATTTATATAAAAGATCTTTCTTAAAGTGTTGAGATTAGGTTGTATCCTTACAGAGGGTTTTTTTTTCCTGAAACCCTCTGCCTGCAATTCCAGTAGGGCTTCTCCCGCTTGTAGAGCCAGGAAAAAAAGGTTAAAGACACTTCATTTCAGCCTTGCCTGTCAAAAGAAGCAGTTCCATGTAAGCGACCAATACCAGTAGGCATTTAGTTAGTGATTTCTGTAAGGGACAGATAAAGAAGAGAAATTTGATAGGGAGCGAGACTTCATGGAATACCCCTGTCCAGCACAGTCTCTGTAAGTCACTTCTTGACTTACTGTAGGGCCACAGGAAGACATGAATCCTCTGGAAGACAAAGATAGCTTTGAAGGCCCATCCGTCATAGTGCCCTGGTTGCAAAGCCCTTCTCACTGCACAGGAACTTGCCAGAGCTGAGGGCCACCAGACAAATGGTCACATTCTTCTACTGAAGGGTCCCAAGCCTCAGGCCTCTTCATTCCCCTCTTAAGTACAGTGTTCTGACACATCCTTATAAGCAGAATGTTGTACCTGGCCATGCTTGTTTCTTGAGGAGCACTTTCCAGAGGTACAATTCCCTGGGTCAAAGGGCAATACTGTAACCATTTGAGTCCCCATAAATCATCCTGCCAAATTGCCCTTCACACACAGAAGCAGTTACCTGGTGACCCAAGTTGCCCGCTGTGTTCTGTGGGTCAGAAGGGCAGGGATCAGGGAGGGGCGGTTGCCTCTGCTCTGCGGCCATTGACAAGGTTGCCCCAGGACTCCTCAGTTTGTCCCTGGGCAGCAGACTTGTGTGTCTAATCCATGGGGTTGGCTCTGCAGCCTAGGGTCTCTGTGGGGGGACAGGGAGTAGTCCACTGGCATCAGGGTGATTTGGGAGGGGTGATTTGGGCTGGGGGGTGCTCTGTTCGGGATAGGCCCTTGCTCTCTGGGGCCCACTGTGGGAAACGCTGAATTCCAGAGCTTCAGCCTGGAGGTGTGGTTCTTTGAGCCTGGTGGAAATCCTGCTCTGCTGTGGGGTAAGGGTCCCACGGGGGCAGGGATACCAGACACTGGCCCAGACTTGAGCGGGCATAGCTGATGGGAGCTCACCCTTGGCCGATGGGGAGGGCCCTCTTCCCTGTGACAGTCGCTCTCTCCCCACAGGATGGCCGAGCCTCGATTTAACAACCCCTACTTCTGGCCCCCTCCTCCCACCATGCCTAGCCAGGTAAGACGGAGCGTCTCCCCTCCTGCCGCCCTCCCCTTCTCGGAGCGGCTTGGGTTTGCGCCGGGCTTTGGCTGCTGCCTGCGGGACAAGGGGTTCAAGGGTGGCCTGGCTGCCCCGGGCCGGGGCCGGGTACGGCCCAAGCCCTCTCAGTCCCTCTCTGCTCCCTCCCGCAGCTGGACAACCTGGTCCTGATTAACAAGATCAAGGAGCAGCTGATGGCGGAGAAGATCCGGCCGCCTCACCTGCCGCCTACTTCGGCCTCGTCGCAGCAGCCGCTGCTTGTGCCACCAGCGCCAGCCGAGAGCAGCCAAGCGGTCATGTCGCTGCCGAAGCTGCAGCAGGTGCCGGGCCTGCACCCGCAGGCCGTGCCGCAGCCCGACGTGGCGCTGCACGCGCGGCCGGCCACCAGCACGGTCACAGGTACAGAGGCCGGGTGGGCGGGGCTGGTGAAGACGGGGCGGGGACTACCGGGGAGGGGCGTGGCCATGTCGCCCGCGGCGGGGCGGGGCAGGCAGGGCCTGGGACGGGGGTGGGGGGTGGAGCTTCCAGCCTTGCCATCCTGTATCCTGTTGACCTGCTTCACCAAGCCAGCCGGAGAGGGTCGAGGTTGGGTTGCTTGCCCGTCAAGGAAGCCAATTCCAGTGAATTTCAGGAATCTAGAGGAGAACCCTAACCAGACTTGTGTGGGGATTGAAGGGTGAGGGAAGACTTCCCTGGGTGGGTCCCCATGCGAGGAAGAGTTGGTGGTTGACTAGGGAAAATAGAGCAGCACGTGCAAAGCGAGCATGTGTGTCGAAAGCAAGAGTAGGACGGCGTCCAGGTGGGGAAGGTCAAAGGGTGATGAAACTCATCACCATCACGTGGCAGCTAACTCCAGGTGAGCATCTGTGTTCATCAGTGTCTGTGTTATCACTCCCCGCCCGTTCCGTGAGGTGGCTGCCTTTTACAGACTGAAGTACAAAAAACAGCGGCTTCCTGTGGTTCACCCTAACGTCTCCATTCAGCAGATGAGCGAACTGCGGCCCAGTTTCACAGCCAGTAAGCGGCCGAGACAGGCAGTGTGGTTCCAGAGCCCAGGCGTGAACCCTGTCGCTCTGCCGGGGCTCTGCTGAGGCCCCAGATTGTGAAGGACCCCGTGGGCCACCTGGGCAGTTTGGGTTTTTACCTTCAGGCAGTGGGAGCCCCTGGAAGTAGGTGAGGTTAGAAAGCTAGGTCTCTGGCTGTGAGGTGAAGACTTGGCTTGGTGGGACACTGGCATGGAAGCAGGGAGAGCTGCAGGAGAGGGTGGTGGCCTGGGCCAGGCAGCGGCAGAGAGGATGGAGAGAAGGGAAAAGAACTGAGGGATGCTGAGAAGGAAGAGCCCACAGGGCTGGGTGCTGGGCTGGATGAAGGAGTGGGAGGGTGGGCACCGGGGACACCCAGGCATTGCCAGTGAGATGGAATCATAGGAGGAACGGGGTAGGGGACTGACTGTGAGCCCAGTCCTGGATAGATTGAGGCTGCGGGCTGGAAAGACATCCTAGGCAATATTATGGGTCTGGGCTGCTTGGTGCCCACCTCACCCTGCTGGACAGGCTTTTCCTGGTGGCCACTGCAACTGGGCCATTGTTCCTCCTCTAGCTGGCCCCTGCCACCAGCCAGACGCGTCTCCCGCCTCCCTCTCAGAGATGCTTAAGAATCTTGGGGCCCCATGAGCCTCCCTATCCAGGCCTCCTCCAGCCACCCTCTGCACATTCCCTCCTTATTATGACCTTATTAAATTTATTTTTTCATTATAAAAGTAATATTAAAAAAGTAATATAAGCATATTAAGGGAAATTTGGAAAAAAAGAAACTGAGAAAAAAAAAAGTCACTCATAATCCCCAGCTTGTAACCCAGCAGCTTAGAGAGCCTTTAGTCCCTTTCCTTCTTTTTCCATCGTTTTTGTTTGTTTTTTAATGTGCAGGGGGTGTGTTTTGCTGAGTTTGTGGTAAGGCTGTACCCATGCCTTTAATTTCTTTTCCTACTCACCATTTTATCATAAACATATTCAGTGCATTTTTATTATAAAGGTAATTCATAGTCATTATAGAAAATTTAGAAATTGCAGACAAGCTGAAAGGAGAAAAAAAATTAACCCTTGTCCTACTATTGTTAGCATTTTCATATGTTTTCTCTGTATTTATTTTATTTTATCCTTTAATCACAGATGTAAAAAATGGATGAATTCACCAGGTAAAAAATTCAAATAATATGGAAGCAGATAACGTATGAAAATCTCCTTTTACCAACAAATTCTTTGCCCTCC
This sequence comes from Bos grunniens, assembly GCF_055505025.1. Classification (NCBI taxonomy): domain Eukaryota; kingdom Metazoa; phylum Chordata; class Mammalia; order Artiodactyla; family Bovidae; genus Bos; species Bos grunniens. The sequence goes on from NC_141166.1 coordinate 16,362,724, forward strand.
CTAGAGAGAAGCACAATTTACACATAGTTTGGTGTGTCTCTTTTCAGACCTCTTCCTGTGCTTTCACACACACACACATATTGTCTGTATATACATATGTTGTTTGGATGTGTGTATTTTTTGAAGACATGGGTTCATGCTGTGTAGGATTTGCTTTTTCACCTGACAGCAGTTTGGCATTCTTTCCTCGTCACTGCATGTCTGTCTTATCTTCGTGGTTTCCCTGTTCTTCATCTTGTGATGAACCACATCTCTTTACACAGTCCCTACTGAGGATAAGCAAACTGTGTCCAGTTTTGTCTGATCATAGTTTTGTATGGAAGGTCCAAGTACACAGATCTTTGTGCTTATGTGCAAATAAATATCTCTTTATGGGCAATTTCTAGAATTAGAATTACTTTGTCAGAAGTCATGTACATTTGAAGTTTTAATGGCTGTTGCCAAAGCACCCTTTATGATTAAGGTTGATAAGCATACACTCCCAGCATGTATGACACACACGCCAAATACCTGTGTCAACTCTGGATATTATCTTTTCCAGTGTGCAAATTTGGGGTTTCTTTTTTTTTTTTCAAGTGTAGTTTTAACTCTATGATAGATATCATTTTCATTTTTTGGTGTACTTTTCTTGATGTTATAAATGTTTCTAGTCCCTTTGTTTTTAAAATAATAGCTGTTAATACAGAACTTAAAAAAAGAAAAGTTCATTGTCAAAGAATCAGAAAGTTAAGCCAAAAAAATTGTTTTAAAATTACCCCTAATTCCACCATCCATATCACATGTTGGTGCCTCTCCATCTCCTACTTAACTTTTTCTGTGCCTTAAATGTTTTTTTTTTTTTTTTTTAATTTTACAGTCTCCTTTTTATCGGGCAGTTGATGTTCAGTAGAGAAAATCACAATTTATTGAAACCTTCCCTAATATTGCATATTTCAGTTGCCTCTGATTTTTGCTGTTATAAATGACATAGTAGTGAACATCTTTGTGCTTCAGAGTTTTTTGTTTGTCTGTTTTTTGTTGGGCTGATTTCCAAAGTGCCCCTGTTATAGATAATCAGGCTCATTTAGTCTTTAGATGGGCTTCCCTGGTGGCTCAGTGGTAAAGAATCCACTTGCCAATGCAGGAGACAGGGGATTCCATCCCTGGGTGGGAAAGATCCCCTGGAGAAGGAAATGACAACCCACTCCAGTATTCTTGCCTGGGAAATCCCATGACAGAGGAGCCTGGTGGGCTATAGATCACGGGGTTGCAAAAGTGACTTAACAACAACAGTCCTTAGATATCTAAAGAATCTTACACAGCTGTCATTTATTGACCCCTGAGTAAAACTCTGCAAAGGGAAGGGGAGGCTCAGAAAGGCTGGCGACCTCTCAGAGACACACAGCTGGGTGGCGGGGGCTGACCTGGCCTCTGGCTGCCCCTCACCCCTGTCCCCACCCCCATGTCTTCACAGGTCTGGGAATCTCCTCCCGGACCCCGGCTGTGAGCACATCGGAGTCGAGCGCGGGCACGGGTACCAGCAGCCCGTCCACACCCACCACCACGAGCCAGAGCCGCCTCATCGCCTCGTCCCCCACCCTCATCTCAGGGATCACCAGCCCCCCCCTCCTGGACTCCATCAAGACAATCCAGGGCCACGGCCTGCTTGGCCCCCCCAAGTCCGAGCGCGGCCGGAAAAAGATCAAGGCGGAGAACCCAGGGGGGCCGCCTGTCCTCGTAGTCCCCTACCCCATCCTGGCCTCGGGCGAGACTGCCAAGGAGGGCAAGACATACAGGTGGGGGTCTTGGTGGGAGGGGTCCAGCGGGCTTGGGACAGAACCTGGTGCCTCAGGGCTGCCTCCGGAGCCTAGCAGTGGGGGATTGCAAAGAGGGGGGCCCAGAGGCTTGAACGTGGAGGTTGTGGCCCAGAGGGGTGGGGCCTCCTGACGCCTCCCACCCAAAATCCCACAGCCTGGGATTTTGAGAGTCTACTTCCTTCTCTCTTCAAGCAGTATTGTCAACCCTCAATGTTAGGATCATCTGGAGAGCTTTTCAGAAATGCCAGTGCCAGGGCGGTACCTCCAGAAATTCTGATTTAACTTATCGAGGGGAGGCATATGGAGGGCCTGGGATGAGCCATTTCAGAAAGCTCCCTAGATGATTCTAAAGTGTCTATAGCCAGGGCAGAAAACTCACCGAGTGTTGGAGCCCCTCTCCCAGAATCACGGCCCAGCAGGCAGCTCTTCCCGGTGAGGTGGAAGCCTGCTTCCCAGCCTGGTGTCAGCGTGCCTCAAGGGGAGGATGTCCAGGCTGGGGGCCTGCCTGTAGCCCGCCCCCCGCCCCGGACCCTCCTCCCAAAGCTCTGGCCCTGGTGCAAGGTCTCTCTGACAGAGAGGGTCTCCCCTCAGCTCTCCAGGCATGGTTGGAGGGATCTTCCCAGGGTGAAGCTGCCTCTTGCCCGCAGGTGTAAGGTATGCCCGCTGACCTTCTTCACCAAGTCCGAGATGCAGATCCACTCCAAGTCGCACACAGAGGCCAAGCCCCACAAGTGCCCGCACTGCTCCAAGTCCTTTGCCAACGCCTCCTACCTGGCCCAGCACCTGCGCATCCACCTAGGCGTCAAGCCCTACCACTGCTCCTACTGTGATAAGTCCTTCCGACAGCTCTCCCACCTCCAACAGCACACCAGGTGAGTGGCCAGCCTGGCGCTGCCCTGCTGCAGCTGGCTTCAGCTCAGCCCCTGCGCCCGATGCAAGGCCCTTCTCTAGGTGCCTTCCCCAGACTCTTTTGCTTGGCATACAAGCCCTTTTGTGATACAGCCTCTTTGGTCCTCCCTGGCCTCAACTCTTACTACTTGCCCTGCCCACCATTTGTCATCTGTCTTTGCATGTGCTGTGTCCTTTACCTGATGCACCATCCCCCTCCTTTCCCTTGTTTTTCTGGCCCTCTCTTATCCATCTGTCAGTAAAACCTCCTCCAGGAAGCCCTCCCTGGCCCCCTGTGCTGGTTCCATAGCCCCTGGGCTTCCCCATCCAAGCAGTGGTAGACTGTCTTCGACTTGCCTGGTTATTTACCCACCACCCCCAATATATTGGGGATTCTTGAAGGTGAGGGCCCAGTCTCCTCCATTTCCACATCCCCAGTGGGTGGCACATAATAAGCAGTGAAGCATTTATTTAATATTTGTGGAATAAATAGAACTGACTTTTCCAGGGCATGTGATTCATCCCTTTAACAAATATTTACACAGCCCCCACCATGTGCAGGCATGCCCCTCGGTGCTGGGAACACAGCAGTGAACAAAACAGAGACAGATTCCTGCCCTCTTAGGGTGTGCAGTCTAGTCGAATATGTGAAAGGGAGATTCAGAGATAGACATGTTTTAAGGGAAAAAAGTTTTTGCAGGGGAGTACAGGCATCAGACTGGCTCACCAAATAAAAACACCATAGTATTTAAAGAAATAAACTAAAGGTTGCCAAATTACAGTTCATCTCTTCAGAGGAAAGGAGCCCAGCAGTTTTCTCGCATGATGGTTCTTGTATCTCTAAGCACGGCTGTCTGCCAATATCAGCATTGCGAAAGTCAGGATAAAGTAGTTTCTGCTGCAGAATTCGTAACTCACAGAAAGTGCTCAGGGGTTTCTGTCTTTCGGGCACTAAGACTAGACAGAGGGACCTGAGGTTTGGTTTTGTTTTTGTAATTTATCCATGTCTGTCCATTGTCTTTGTATGCTTTGTCCCAGAGTGCAAGATGTTATGTCTGTTTCTCGGACTTTGAGGCATGATGAGTAGGTTTGATGGTAAGGAACAAATAACAGGATGACCTCAAGATGGCATCAGTCTGCTTTTCTCATCCCCATGCCTCCTAAGGCATGGATTTGACCACATAGATTAGTTTCAGAAACTTTCTGATTTTGTCATGAATTTATTTTTTGAAGTTTGGCTAGCTTTATGGATATGCATGCACGCGTGCTAAGTTGCTGCAGTTGCGTTTGAGTCTCTGCAACGCTATGGACTGTAGCTACCTCTGTCCATGCCATGCCCTCCTCCAGAGGATCTTCCTGACCCAGGGATCTGGCCCTGCATCTTTTAATGTCTCCTGCATTGGCAGGCAGGTTCTTTATCACTAATACCACCTGGAAAGCCCAGTGAAGTGCTGATCAGTAAACAAAGTCCCTCTGCTTGTTTGGTTATTAAAATGAGAGCATGTGACCCCCAAGGTTTGAAACGTAACTTCTGTCAGGAGATTTTTTAAGGCCCCGGGCTATAATTTTAATCTGTGTATGTGTGAAAAGATTTTTCTTACCGTGTTATCTAATCAAAGATCTATCTAAGTTCCTACATAGGATTAGGAACCTAGACCCATCAGATTTCACCTCCTGTTCAGGTTGTGCCTATACAACCTGTGATGGGAAAGTTACCATCTGTTTGGAGAATCCCTCATTGGTCAGTGTTTCTGGGCTGGCAGGAATGACTTTGCTCATAACCTTAAAGGCAAGGATTCCACAAGCCATGGAGTAGATTCAGTCCGGTTTCCTGGAAGCCTGGGGAGGCTGTATTCCCACTTATGAAGTACAGGCCTTGTTTCTTGCTATCACGCTGTCATGCCTAATTCAATGAAATTTGTCTTCAAATGTGACATTTCTGGCATGGTCATGGTTACAAATTTGATTTACCCAATTATATCCCATTAGGAAGGAGGACAGATTCTCAGTGAACCTGTTTAGAGAAACGAATGGTTCTATGAAGGACAAGTCTCAGTAAAGGCACTTTGAGTATTTTTTAGCAATCGTTCTGGGTAGATTTGTAGACACGGCCAATTACATGTCTTTTTAATAGAACTATCATTTTTAAATTTCCTTGATATTTCATCAGTTTATGTTAAATGTGTATAGTCCCCCTGCACCCTACCCTCTGTGATTCTGCAGGACTAACTGGAGCAAGGAACCATTTAAGGAATATTCTGGTCTAGTTTGTTCAAATATAGCCTTCTAAACTGAATAATAGTGGTAGATCAAAGGAAAGAAAAGGGGGATTTCTCGTATATTGGTGATGGCTCAGTTGGTAAACAATCTGCCTGCAGTGCAGGTGACCCAGGGTTGACCCGTGGGTCAGGAAGATCCCTTGGAGGAGGAAATGGCAGCCCCCTCCAGTACTCTTGCCTGGGAAATCCCATGGACAGAGGAGCCTAGCGGGCTACAGTCCACGGAGTCACAAGAGTCGGACATGACTTAGCAGCTATTTCTGTTAGAAGATAGACTATTAACTGCAATTAAATCCCTTTTATCCAGTCCCAGATCATAATTCCTATTCCCTGATCTTGGGGAGTTATCTGCTTTGCAAAATTATCTCCTTCTGGACTAGACTTGGATCCTGGCTGCCTTGGCCTCAGGCAGTATAGGCCATGGTGATGGGGCATCTTGGAAGCCTGTGCCCTGGGTCTCTTCCCAAAGTGTAAAGAGCCAGTGCACTGGTCCAGTCCTCTCCTGAGGCCACGCGCTCCTGGTATTTCTTTCAGAAGACTCAAGCTCTGACCTGAAGCACAGGGCTTTACGCAAGTGTGAGGCAGAGAGCCAGATGTGTTGCTAAGATTGAATGACTCTGGTCTATGTATCACATACTCAACAAAATCAGAGTGGAGGAGAGTGGGGTCCTCTGTTCAGGTGTGATGTATAATCAGTTGTTCAGATTCAGAGCAAATTTTTTAAACTTTTTACTTTGTATTGGGGTACAGCCGATTCCCAGTGTTGTGATAGTTTCAGATAAACAGGGAAGGGATTCAGCCGTGCATATACATGTATCTATTCTCCCCCAAACTCCCCTGCCATCCAGGCTGCCACATGACATTGAGCAGAGCGCCCTGTGCTAAACAGTAGGTCCTTGTTGGTTATCCATTTTAAATGTAGCAGTGTGCACATGTCTATCCCAAACCCCCTAACTATCCCTTCCCCGCATTCTTCCCACTGACAACCGTAAGTTCATTCTCTTAAGTGTGAGCCTTATCCTATTTTTAAGTAAGTTCATTTTTCTCATTTCCTTGTAGATTCCACATATAAGGGATGCCATACGATATTTCTCCTTCTCTGTCTGACTTTAGTTCACTCAGTATGACAATCTCTGCATCCATCCATGTTGCTGCAGATGGCATTATTTCATTCTTTTTAATGGCTGAGTAATATTCCATTGTGTATATGTACCACAACTTCTTTATCCATTCATCTGTCAATGGACATCTAGGTTGCTTCCATGTCTTGGCTATTGTAAACAGTGCTGCAGTGAACATCGGGGTGCATGTATCCTTTTGGATCATGTTTTCTCCAGATATATGCCCAGGCGTGGGATTGCAGGGTCATATGGTAGCTCTATTTTTAGTTTTTTAAGGAACCTCCTTGCTGCTGTCCATCATGGCTGTACCAGTTCACATTCCCACAGAGCATATTATAGGCAGCAAAGGCACTGACTCATCATCATGATCTTTTAATTGATCTCATAAAACAGCGGCCCCCAGCCCTCAGGCCATGGACCAATAGTAGCCCATGGCCTGTTAGGAACTGGGCTGCATAGCAGGAGGCGAGCAGTGAGCAAGTGAGCAAAGCGTCGCCTGTATTTACAGTCACTCCCCAACGCTTGCATTGCCACCTGAGCTCCACCTCCTGTCAGATCAGTGGCAGCAGTAGATTCTTAAAGAAGTTGGAGCTCTGCTGTGAACTGTGCCTGTGAGGGGTCTAGTTTGTGTGCTCCTTATGGGAATCTAATGCCTGATGACCTGATTCCGCATAACGGTGAGTTGAATAATTATTTCATTATAGGTCATCATATATATTATGCACCATGTATCATTTTATTATATATTATGTAATAATAATAGAAATATAGTACACAGTAAATATAATCGGGTTGAATCATACTGAGACTACCGCCCTGCCCCTCTGTGAAAAAGTTGTCTTCTGCAAAACTGGTCACTGTGCCAAAAAGGTTGGGGGGTCCCTGTCAAAGCGTGTGTTATGACTGGTACCAATAAGTAGTTAAATCTAGGAGAAAAATCTTTTCAAAGACATTTCTCTGTGGATACTTCTAGTGCTGGTCTCTCTATACATGAAAATAAATTGTTGGGTTTTTTTCCTCCATCTTAAAAAGTACACAAATATATATGTTTATATTACATGTAATTATATATTACATATTATATTACTATATATTTATATAAATTATATGTAATTGCATATATACACACATAAAATTAACTCGGAGATTGAGCTTCTTTTCTTTTGATTTGCCAACTTTCTTATGCTAGAAACTTCATAGAACATGGGTACTCTAGTGTTTGGCTAATTAATAAAATGCGAAGAGTACAAAACGTGCTCTCATTGGGAGCATTTGTAAAGCTGGGGAGCAAATCTTTGGTGTTGCCAGTGGCCAGCTGGAAACTCCCAAGAGCATCTGGGTGTAAAAGATACCTTGATAATTTATTATTCTGAATTGGGGGCCTGGATTTGAGAAATCTGGCAGAGTAGGCACAAAGCTGGCAGAGGAGGCAGAGTTGGAGCGTCAGTCTGGTAGGAAATAAACCCAGTAGCAAGTGATAATTAGAATCCTAGTGTTTTCAGAAATAGCTGTTTGTTTGAAAATATTATTTAAAGCTGTGACCAAACAAAAAATTCACAGGCCCTTGAGGGGAGAGTATTTTGTCAGAATGTTCCTTGTTCAGGGATTGCTCTCTGTTCTTGAGGGCACAGTTTTTTTTCCTTCTCTTTTTTTCCCGAGTGATTTGAGTTCATAGTGGTTGGAAAGTAAGCAAGCAACATAAGAGGGTCCTATCAACATTTAGGACAAATTATTAGTCATTACGCAGTGGCGTATGTAATTAAACCAATGTGTCCTAACCCAGTGACAAAGAGGTGGGTGTCCCCAGTGCCCGCAAGTCCCAGAATCCTTTAGATAAACAAACCCAAAAAAGCCAAACATAAAGAAGCAACCACATTCCAGGTTTCTTGTTTGCCACTATTCCACAGAGACTCCTGTTTTTTGCCCCTGGATCGAGAACCAGACGGTCAAGGCATATAATCAAATCCATCTTCCCAACATTGTGCCAGCAATAAAGGGGGTAAAAGAAGGTCATGTCAAAACAGAACCAGCTCCGGTCAAGTAGTAAAAGTGGAGCTAGAAGCAGGTTGAGCCAGATCCCCCTGGGAGTTGAGAGAGCTGTGCCTGGAAGCATGTGGGGGCTCGTGTAGTTTGAGTGGCCTGGCGGCTCTGGAGCGTCTGGGTGGGACCTCCATCTGTGAAAGGAAGGCACAAGATGGAAAGGTGACTCGCAAAGTGTTTGCGGAAATCCAGACTTCAGAAGGGTCAGCCCTGTAAGTCATAAATACCACGTGTCTTTAAGGAGAAATGAACAGGAATTTGTAGTGAGTCTATTCATGGTAGAGATACAGCAGATGTCTTGTGTTTCTGTAGATGAGGTAACACATCTGTAGGTAACACAGCTGTCGATGCCATGACGCAGAAATCAGGGGTAACCTTGTTTTATGAGGGGGTTAGTCCTCATAAACTAGCCCTCATGAGGGAGTCAGTTTGTGAGGTCTGAGAAAGGGCTCGGTGTTTTTACCTGTTTGGGGAACACCTGCTAGACAGTGGCCCTGGCTGTGCCTGTTTATTCAGGCTGCGGAGTGGGCTTTGCCTCTGTTTTCCTCCTCCTGGCTTTGTGATGCTGTGTGCATGTGCGATGCTAATTGTGGCAGGGTCGGTTTCCCAAGTGTGATGACAGTGACATCCTAGCAGCAACCGCTCCTTGTCAGAGAGCTTCCAAGTGTCCGCTCCCGCGTAAGGCGTGCAAGGTATGCCTTATACCTACTTTGTATACATACAGGGTATCCATAAAGTCCGTACAGGGTATCCATAAAGTCCTTACACAGCATGAACCTGTTTCTCAATAAGAGATAATGAATCTGAAAAGTGCCACAGAGAGAGAACCATCTCAAGGAAGGTCCATTTTTACTGTGTCTATCATTGTTTTAGTTACAAAACACAGTGGGACTAAGTCACTCAATGTAACATGCCATTTCTTACCTGGAGAATAGAGGATAAATGGTAACTAATGACTTCTCGATAATTCTATTTAAACATAGAATAAATTCCCCCTTTGTTTTTCATAAATTATCTTAAAAGAGATGTGAGTGTATTAAAAGCTAACGTTGTGAAAATGTCTTAGGAACGCTCCTTCTGTAAGTTACAGTCCTTAACAATTCATATTTTTAAAAAAATATTTATTATTTTGGGGTGCATCAAGTCTTAGTTGCGGCATGTGGGATCTTTTGTGGGGAGCACAGGCGGCTTCACTTTGACTTTTCACTTTCATGCATTGGAGAAGGAAATGGCAACCCGCTCCAGTATTCTTGCCTGGAGAATCCCAGGGACAAGTGAGCCTGGTGGGCTGCTGTCTATGGGGTCGCACAGAGTCAGACACGACTGAAGCGACTTAGCAGCAGCAGCAGCACAGGCTCAGTAGCTGTGGCACGTGGGCTTACTTGCCTCGTGGGATCTTAGTTCCCAGACCAGGGATTGAACCTGAATCCCTTGCATTGAAAGGCAGATTCTTAACCACTGGACCACCGGGAAAGTCCCTACAATCCTTATTGTTATCCCCATTTTAGAGGTGAGGAAACTGGAGCTCAGGGAGGCAAAGTCTCTTGCCCAAGGCCACCCCGCTAAGAGGAGGCAGAAGTGAGATGTGAGCCAGAGTGCCAAGGAGCAGCCTGTGGCTTGGTGGGGGTGCGTGGAGGTGGGTGGGGTTGGGAAGTCAGGCTGCAGAAGAAGGTGGGGCGAGGTCCAGGCAGGAGAGCAAGGCGAGTCTTCTGGATGCCAGGGTGAGCTTGGGGCGGTTAGTGGGGTGAAGGAGCAGCCCAGAGGCACTGATTTCAGCTCTGCCTCCTTGCACTGCCCATGCCTGGAGTCGGTGGTGAGCTCCCCCCCATCACTACAGATGTTGGGAGTCAGGGCCAGGTGCTCCCCTAGTGGGAAGATGCCCTACAAAGAGATGACTCATTTTGGAATTGAGGACACGGCCCTGACTTGAATTTCAGAGGCTGAAGAACTTGGGGGCCAGTTATCAGGGGAACTGTGGCTCCCTGAAGCCCTTCTGAGCCAGCCCAGTGCTGAGTGCCATGCATAATGAGAGATCAGTGGCCAGAGGCAGGCTCTGGGCCAAAAGAACTCCTACCACGACCTGGGAGGCCGATGGATGTGAAAAATCCCATGAAAGTGGGAAATATGTGATGGAGGTTGGGGAGGATCATCTGGGTTGGGTGTGGAAGGGTCCATAGCCCTTTCTAGTGAGAGATGGGAATGGTGTTCCCAACTAGGGGAATGGCACGAACCAAGGCTCAGAGGCTGGTCGGGGGCTGGGGATTTGGATTCTGTCCCAGAAAAGGGGGTAACGTAGGGGTGTGAAGCAGGGCTGTGACAAGGTCGGATCCCACACTGCTGCTGTGGTGGAGGTCAGGAGAGGAGAGGCTGAAACTGAGAGTCTAGGAAGGAGGCTGGGCAGCTGGGGCACTTGGGGTGGAGGCCAGAGGAGCAAGGTCCAAAGCAAGGACCTGGTATCCCTGGAGAACCATCAGTCAGTCAGTCAACAAACACTTACGACATACCCTGAGGAGTAGGTGGTGAGGATAGGTGGTGATGATGTGAAACGTAGTACTGCTGTCAGTGACTGACTTCAGGAGGAAAGAACTCACCTTCCTGTGTTTCAAGTCCTCTCTGAGGAGCCTGTGCCAGGCCCTGGGATGATGGTGGTGAAGAGACCAAGAGCATTCTTGCTCTCAAGGAGGGAGGGAGCCAGTGTCAGTGACTAGACATTGACAAAGCACGTGCCCACACACAGACTTCTGCTCAGGGGTAGGTGCAGGGGCCAGGCCTAGTCTGGGGTGTCAGGAAAAGCTTCCCCGATCAAGGGGCTTTTATACTGGGACCTGGAGTCTAGGTTCTAGCCAGGTATGAGCTGGGGGGAGACTGTGTGTAGAAGAGGAGCAGTCTGGATACAAGACGAAGGTAGGAAGGGACCTGAAATGTTCAGGGTGGGGTGGAGGGGAGGTGGCCGGGCTGGAGCCTTGGGGCGGGGAAGAGGCATGACCTGGGCAGCAGTGGGAGGCAAGGACTTTGGGGTGGGCATTGTGGGGTTTAAAACAAAATCAGCATACGTCCTGGGGTGCCTTGGTCCCCTCTGCCACCTGACCCCTAGCTGACCAAGTTCCAAGCCCTAAGCGGGACAAGGATAGGATGAAACGGAAGGTTTCTGGCAGCAGGTGCAACTGGTCCAGGTGACCGTTAAGGTGCTCCCATTGTAGAGACGGGGTGCAGCTGCCTGGGATGATGTCCCCAAACATGTGACACCCCTAAATGTGCAGGTAGAACAGAGGTCCTCAGAATTGCAGCCCAGCTCCACCTGGCCTGTCTCCATGCAGCCTGAGATGCACTGTCCCTGCCCTTGGGGCTCCCCGTCTACTAGAGAAAACAGAGGAGGGGGCGGTCACGTGCTGAGGATGCAGCCAGGGCACAGGGGTGGTGAGCAGAAGCATCCATCAGACACGGTTGCTGATGAGAAATGGTCCTCCTACCAGGATGCAGGGTGCAGGAGCAGAAAGGTGAGGCCGATCGCAGGTGAAGGGCCCTGACTGGCACTCTAGGGATCTGGACTGTCAGTGTTCATAGTGGGCAGTCAAGGTCATGGGCTCACTGATGGCAGGGAGTGTTCCTTATTCCAGCCTGGTCAGCACAGGGCCTGGCCAGAGGGACCTTAGTTGTTTGATGAATCTGTTGATGGGCAGAGTAAACCAAGGGGGTTGGGGCTTTTGGGAAGGAGGTGGACCACATGGTCAGAGCTGGACTTCCCCCTCTCATCTAATGCTTGTTGGCAACTTAGACAAAAGAGGTCCATGTCTAGCCTGCATTTCATTGCCCACCTGCTTGGCACAGGATTTGCGGAGCAGATGACTGAAGACAAGCCTAGGAGAGCAGGGAGGGCCTCCCGTCCCTGTGTGTGCGCAGCGCTCCTGAGCCTGTTTTGCACTAGATCCCAGTCCCCCTCCATCCTCACCTGGCTGCTGGGCGAGTGCAAGCAGCAACAGCCATCAGAAAGTGCAGCCATCAGCCTTGAAGTCACTGCTCCCAAGTCTTCTTCTCAGTGAGGACCCCCACCACCCTATTTAAGATTACACCCCGACATGACCCCTCTCATCCGCTTTCTTCTCAGAGCACTTATTACCTTCTACACACACTTTACTTACTTATTTCATGCTTGCTTGTTTGTTTCCACAAGGCAGTGAGTTTGTCTGTTTTGTTCACTTATATGTTCTGAGCACCCAGGGTGGTTCCTGGCACACAGGTGCCCGACACAGTAATTGTTAAATGAATGAATAATAATAATAATGGTAAGTGGTGATGGAGTGCTGACTTTGTGCTGATATTTGGCTAAGCCCCTTTGCATATTATCTAATGTAATCTTCACAAAGCCTACCCAGTGAGGTGGACGACTGCATTTTTATACCCATTTTGCAGATGAGGAAACTGAGGCTCAGTGATTTGACCACGGTCACCCAGCTAGTAAATGGTAGAGCCAGGATGAGAACAAAAAGGGGCTCACAGGAAGGACACAGAGGGGCTGACCTTCAGGGCCACCCTGCCCTGAAGTCTCTCAGTAGCTGGGGTGACCAGATAGCCACATTGGGGGTGGAGGTGAGAGTAGGCAGGACATAGAAACTGGGGGCCAATTGGGGAGTTGTCTCCTGAGAGAGGCAGGCAGGCAGGAAAGGTCCTGGCAAAGCTGTGAATCTGTTCTTTTCATTGGGTTGGTCTGCAGGTGACTTTTAGAAGAGGGGCAGAATGCAGTCAAAGTAAGCCCACCACAGTGATTACAAGGCCTGAGTGGGTGCTAGTGGAGGGCTGGGTTTAGTGGGGCCCTGTGAGGAGCCTGGAGGCTCTGGTCACAGACCAGCAGTGGGAGGCTGGAGAAGAAAGGACAGGGCTCGCCTTTGAAGTCCCAGCTCTTGTCTGGGGCTCACTCGGGGTCAGGGGAAAGTGTGTGGAGCAGGGAGCCTGGGAGGCTTGGGGGCCAGAGGTGTGGGGCAGGCCAGCCAAGGGCTTGGGGGCTGGAGCTGGCCTGGGGGACCTGCCAGGGACTCCACCTCACTGGGCTCCCCATTGCAGAATCCACACAGGCGACAGACCCTACAAGTGCCCACATCCTGGCTGCGAAAAGGCTTTCACTCAGCTCTCCAACCTCCAGGTGAGTGCCTGCCTGCCCACCCCGCCTGCTAGGTGCACGGCTCCCTCCACCCCCTCCAGGGGAGCCCAGCTGCCTCCTGACCCCTGCTGTGCTCCCCACAGTCTCACCAGCGCCAGCACAACAAGGACAAGCCCTACAAGTGTCCCAACTGCTACCGGGCCTACTCGGACTCTGCCTCCCTGCAGATCCACCTCTCGGCCCATGCCATCAAGCACGCCAAGGCCTACTGCTGCAGCATGTGTGGGCGGGCCTACACCTCGGTGAGTGCCGGGCCCCTGGGAGCCTCTCCTTCACCCCAGCCCCCTCAGACCTGTACTGATGCTCCCATTTTCCAGATGAGGAAACTGAGGCCCTGGAAGAGGGTAAGATCACAGTGAATGTCAGAGCTGGGCCATCCACTTCCCCGTTCTGTTTTTGGCTGCCTCAGGCTAAGCTCTTCTCAGGCAGCCTTTTAGCCTGGGTGCCAGAGGCGTGGTTTCCTCCAGGCAGTGGTGGAGGGGGGCCTGTCACCCTGCTTCCCAGGGCCAGGGAAGGAAGGGGCCTTTTCCCCACTGGGGAAGCTGCAACCCCTATCATGGCCACAAGGGGGCATAGTGACCTGGCCCTGGAAAGGTGATCTACCAGGAAAGGTCCAAACAGGGCCAGAAAGGTGCCAATCCCCTGTCCTCTGGTGGGGATTTCCCTAAACAAGGGCCTTTCAGACCCAGGGGAGGAAGTCCAGGTGAGTCACTCATGTGTATCCTTCAGCCTAATCAGATATTCTGGTTAACAGACCCCCACATGTACCCAGTGATCCCCAAGCCTCAGTTTCCTCATCTGTAAGATGGAGGAGCTAATAGTTGTTAACTCATAGCACTGTTGACTGGCAGAGTCAGCGCCTGATAGACCTCAGCTAACACAGTTATTTATTTACTCAGTGTTTACTGAACACTTGTGCCAGGCACTTGGGAATCAGGATGAATCAGACAGACGTATTATTTGCCCCCAGGCAGGTTAAGAGTCTACTGCTGGAGACGGACATTAAACAAGTAACCACACAAGTGAATATGTAGTGACAGGCCACGGCAACTGCTCTCCAGCAGGCTTTCTCAACCTCTGCCCACACTGACGTTTTTCTGGGGGTGCTGCCCTGAGCATTATAGGATGTTTAGCAACATCCTTGGCCACATTCCACTTAGCAACCGCTCTTGGAAAATGCCTCTAGACATTGCCAAATGTCCCTTGGGGGAGAAATTGCCTCTGATTGAGAACCTCAGCTATAAAGGAAAAAAAGAAACATATGTTTTGAAAGACAGCTGCAGGGAGGATAAAATGGAGTTGGGGAAGGGAGATGGTTTGGGGTAGGTGTGTGAGGAAGTAGCATTTAGAAGAAGGCGTGGGGGATAATTCCAGGTGAGGAGAAGAGGAGGGGAGGAACTTTCCAAGCAGGGGGACAGTGAATGCAAACACCCTAGGTGGAACCAACGCAGTGTGTTCCAGAAACTGAAAAATAATTAGGTCACATGAGGCTGTGGGGCCCTGTTAGGAAGTTTGCATGTTTTCCCAGGTGGAGTGGGGACCATGGGGAGAAGACTGTCCAGGAGGGTTATTTTGAAAGTTCACTTTGGCTGGAGGGGGCAGATGGATCGCACCTTAAAGGAGGGGTCACCAGCCTTCAGAGCCATGGTTCTTAGAGGGGATCTGAACTCTGGGAGAAAGGGGCTGTCAGATCTCACCTGGCCTAAGGCCCCACCCTGAACTGGGCCTGACTAGACTCCACAGAACAATTACCTTTTCTGAAAAAACATTTTAGTGGATTGACGTTTAAACTACTATAGTACATAAAAGAAACATTTGTGACTAGTGAGCCCTCATGTTTCCGTTGGGGCTTCCCAGGTGGCTCAGAGGTAAAGAATCCTGTCAATGCAGGAGATACAGGAGATCTGGGTTCGATCCCTGAGTGGGGAAGATCCTCTGGAGGAGGAAATGGCAATCCACTCCAGTATTCTTGCCTGGGAAATCCCATAGACAGAGGAACCTGGCGGGCTTCAGTCTATGGGGTCGCAAAGAGTCAGACACAACTGAGCACGCACGCACGCTGCCATCAGACCCCAGACTGCATCAGACTGCACCAGGTGCCAGGCTGCCATCAGACCCCAGGACCTGGCATCAACCAGTCCTTCCTCATCCATATCCCTGTTTTTTTGAAATAAAACTGACATATTGTTCCATCTGAAAATTTTCACTTTGTGTCTTAACTTATCCACAATACCTTTATAATACTTTAAAATGATTCACCATAGTCCTTAATATCATCAAATACTCAGTTGGTATTCACATTTTCATTTGTCTCATGGATGGCATAATTTATAATTTTATTTATTTATAAATTTTATTTTTTAATCAAGATCCAAATAAAATTCTTACATTGCACTGGGTCAGTATAGCTTTTAAACTATTCTTCCTTGCCCCCACCCTGATCCCAACTGCCTTTTCTTTGCAACTTACTCACTGAAGAATAGTCTCCTTGTTTGGATTTTGCTGACTGCTTCCCTTTGGTGGTGGTTGATAGCACTTTGTCACCACATTTGACGGCTTCCTCTGCCTGATGTTGAGCAAACTGAGGTAGGAAGCCAAGAAGTGGCAGATGGAAACCAGAGCACCACCAGGCAGGTTAGTGTGAGGGCCTGTGGGTCTGCAGGTGAGCCTTGGGTCACCTCACCCACCCAGTCTTGGGTGTCTCAGGTCAGACTCAGCCGAAGCTGGGGTGGTGCTCAAAGGACGAACCGAGCATGCCCAGTTTATGCTTCTAAAGTCACCAGTCAGATCAGGCCCCAATTCTTCCCAAGGGAGGGGAGAGCTTGGGGATGCTTCTGCTGGGGCTCCCATCACCACTTAGAATGAAATGTAGAGACTAGGGAAGCAGTGGTCCCCTCAGCCCTGCTGCTTGCTAAGAGCTTTACCCTCATCACCATAGCTACCCTGTGAGGTCCTTCCTTCCCCATCCCTGCCTGCAGAGGAGGAAACTAAGGCTTAGAGGGGTGAGATGACTGGTCCAACGTTCCACTGCTGAGAAATGGCAGAGCCAGGGTCACCCGAGGCCTACTGCTCCACCCTCACGGGGAGCACCGGCCAGATGGGGGCAGGTCTGCTCCACTGGACAGGACTCCACTGCAGCTGATTGGTTAATGGCCTGGTCCTAGAGAGTTCCAGGTGGTCACTGCTGAGGGACGAGCCTGATGCCTGCCTGTTCTCTAGTCAGCACACAGTGGGCTCCGACTCTGGTAAATGAACCAGCCCCCACCACTGGCAGAAATGCAGTATCCCTGCAACCAATACCAATGTCCATCTGGCACCCCCAAAGCTGTGGCTGTCCACCTTTAGCCGGCTCATCTACCCAGGAGCCCTCCAGTGGCCGCTTATAGGAACTGCAGCTCCCCCTGCGCCCTTGCCAGCAGCTGGTTTTAAGTTCTGAATCTCACCCCTGCCCGCAGGAGACCTACCTGATGAAGCACATGTCCAAACACACAGTGGTGGAGCACCTGGTGAGCCATCACTCGCCCCAGAGGACGGAGTCCCCCAGCATCCCGGTGCGAATTTCCCTCATCTGAGCCGACCCAAGGCGCCGCCCCGTCCTGCCCACTGGCAGACACAGACCCAGGCAGCACCGGCCCGACTCCCTCCAGGGGCCCTCCAGGAACAGCCGAGCTCTCTCATGACCTTCCTGACCTTCCAGAAAGCCTGGGCCGCAGAAGCCCTGCCCGGTCCAGCTCCGGGGGCGGCCAGGCCAACTGCAAGATTCTGGACTGTTTTGGTGGCATCCAAAGACGATCTCAGAGCACTTTGAACCTCTCCGCTGGGTTTTCCTTTTCTTCCCCCATCCTTCACTTGCTTCACTGTTTTTTTTGTTTTGTTTTGTTTTGTTTTAAGTTTGTTTTGGAAAATAACAAAAAAAAAAAAAGATATTTATTGGCCAAGAAGTTGGTGCTGCTAAGACCGAGAAATGGAAAGAACCGGACAGATGGACACAGAGACCCGGAGGGCTGCGTGGGACCTTCTCTTGCCGCGGCCTCGGGTCTTGAGGGGAAGGCGCAGGCCTGAGAGTCTGGACCGCAGTGGGGCTCCCCGGTGGGAGGGGCAGGAAGCAGCTGGAGTGAGCCACTCGCCCCCCCGCCGGCTGCCAGCTCGAGCCTCCAGAGCTGCGCCCTGGGCATCACTGAGCAGAGGGACGTGGCAGCTACCAGGGCTGCCCGGGCTTCAGGAGACAGATGGAGAGGGGCCGGGAGGTCCGCAGGACCAAAGGGTGCAGGGTTGGCTGGGCTGGGCGCAGGCCCAGGGACACGGGGTGGGGGCGGGCTGGGTAAGACCCGGTGCCCCCACTGCCCTGAAGACCACCCCAGTCTACCTCAGTGCTGGCCAGGAAACCTATCGGCTACCTCTCCCACCATCCCAGACTGTGGGCAGCGGGGGAGGGAGTGGGCCTGGGGCAAGGACCCCCTCCGCTCTGCAGAATTTCCTCCGGTTGGGGCAGTGCCCAAGGAGGGGTTACTTGTCTTCCCTGCCATGGAGGGGGATCCCCAGCCCAGGCCCTAGGCCGCTCGGCAGGGAACAGATCCTTGGGGAGGAGGGTCCCAAGAGCAGACCCTGCCCTCAGCCCCCACAGACACACCCCAATCTGAAAGCCATGCGTGTCCGTGTATATAGGAACTATGTACAGAGCCCGGAGAAGCCCCCTCTACATCCCCTGGGGAAAAAAAAAAGAAAACTAGACAGAAACTCATCTATATATTCTGTATCTGGAGTTCCGTTTTGAATATTAACTGTGTTATTTTTATACACTTTTTAAGCCTTAACTCGCCATTGATTTACCAGTTTAACGTCTCCCGGGGTTTCTTTTCCCACGGAGTTCTCCGCCCCGCCCCCACCCCTTTGTTTGACTTGCGTCGTCTGATACTCAGTATTGTAGCTTTTCGTCCGCATGTTACTACCCTGTAAATACGCTGTTATACATACTGTTAACACCCTTTGCTTTTTTTCTATGGGACCTCCAGGCCACCGTATTTAGAACTAGTTACCTTATTAAAAAAGAGAAAACAGTCTGTTGGCTTCTCAGTCTGCATTGTGGTGGCAGGGAGGTGAGGGCAGGTGCTCCCCCCCAATGCGCTTCAGGAACACAGTTTGCGTTCTATTTAAGAAAAGGGGTGGGGAGGAGAAAAAGGTCAAATGTAGGGGAAGACACTAAAGGGGGCAAGAAACAGGAATCCCAAACCCTCTGCTCTTTGTATTTCTCTGTTGTGAAGAATAAACTGTACCTGCAGCCGGGTGGCAGCGGTGTGTGTGCTCTGTGCGAGGGCGGGGCCGGGGGGCACCTTTCCACGCTCCTCTCCCCTCCCCCGCGCCACCCCCTCCAGAATTGGGAAGGAAGGGAAATGGCCTGTCTCGTGTCCATCACTTGCAGCCAAGAACCACGAGGGCTCCGAGGAGTGCAGTCCTCCATGGGGACTCATGGTTGAGTCAATTTCTCTCTCCCAGGGCCAGCCTTGCTAAGCTCTTGGGGAATTCCTGCATTTCCCTCCTAGGCAATCAAAACATTGACCCCCCCGACCCTCCATGGGGAAGCTGTGTGTGAAGGGGCCTTCTTGGTCCCCTCAGTCACTGGGATAGCTGGAGGCTGTGAAACTGGAGCTGCTGTTGCTGCTGCTGCAGGAGTCCCAGGATGAAGCTGACTCCGAACAAAGCCAAGAGGAGAGCCGGAGACACATCACGGAGTCCTGTACCTGGCCCAGTCCCAGCACTGACTTGTTACATAAGCCAGTAAATCGTCATTCGGGTTGTCCTTTCGTTTTCCTCCAAGAGTCAGTTGCTAAACGTTGACCAGCACACCACTGGCTGACTCTCCAATCAGAAATCTCCATTTGGTGAGTTAGGGACAAGTTTGGAGCTGGTGGGCACCTGATAGGGAAAATCCTATGTTGGCAGGGGTGGGGTGGGCTGTGTTGTGCGGGAGACAAGCAGGAGGACAAAGGAGGCAGAGAAGCAGAGATGGACAGAAGAGACCAAGGGCCAGTGGCACCCTCAGCCCCTGACTTCGTCTCCATCTTTTGGCTAGCTCTAATTCCCTGCTTGCTCTCACATCAGTGAATTTATTCAGTATTTATAAATTGCAAATGGTGTAGCTTCTCTTCTTTTCACAGCTATTTGCAAGGCCTCCTCAGACAGCCATTTTGCTTTTTTACATTTCTTTTCCATGGGGATGGTCTTGATCCCTGTCTCCTGTACAACGTCACAAACCTCTGTCCATTGTTCATCAGGTACTCTGTCTATCAAATGTAGTCCCTTAAATCTATTTCTCACTTCCACTGTATAATCATAAGGGATTTGATTTAGGTCATACCTGAATGGTCTAGTGGTTCTTCTACTTTCTTCAATTTAAGTCTGAATTTGGCAATAAGGAGTTCATGATCTGAGCCACAGTCAGCTCCCGGTCTTGTTTTTGCTGACTGTATAGAGCTTCTCTATCTTTGGCTGCAAAGAATATAATCAATCTGATTTCGGTGTTGACCATCTGGTGATGTCCATGTGTAGAGTCTTTCTCTTGTATTGTTGGAAGAGGGTGTTTGCTATGACCAGTGCGTTCTCTTGGCAGAACTCTGTTAGCCTTTGCCCTGCTTCATTCCGTATTCCAAGGCCAAATTTGCCTGTTACTCCAGGTGTTTCTTGACTTCCTACTTTTGCATTCCAGTCCCCTATAATGAAAAGGACATCTTTTTCGGGTGTTAGTTCTAAAAGGTCTTGTAGGTCTTCATAGAATTGTTCAGCTTCTTCAGCATTACTGTTTGGGGCATAGGCTTGGATCACCGTGATATTGAATGGTGTGCCTTGGAAATGAAGAGAGATCATTCTGTTGTTTTTGAGATTGCATCCAAGTACTGCATTTCAGACTATTTTGTTGACCATGATGGCTACTCCATTTCTTTTAAGGGATTCCTGCCCACAGTAGTAGATATAATGGTCATCTGAAAGATATTCCCATTTGAATGCAGAGTACCAAAGAATAGCAAGGAGAGATAAGAAAGCCTTCCTCAGCGATCAATGCAAGGAAATAGAGGAAAACAACCAAATGGGGAAGACTAGAGATCTCTTCAAGAAAATTAGAGATACCAAAGGAACATTTCATGCAAAGATGGGCTCGATAAAGGACAGAAATGGTATGGACCTAACAGAAGCAGAAGATATTAAGAAGAGGTGGCAAGAATAACAGAAGAACTGTACAAAAAAGATCTTCACAACCCAGATAATTACGATGGTGTGATCACTCACCTAGAGCCAGACATCCTGGAATGTGAAGTCAAGTGGGCCTTAGAAAGCATCACTTCGAACAAAGCTAGTGGAGGTGATGGAATTCCAGTTGAGCTATTTCAAATCCTGAAAGATGATGCTGTGAAAGTGCTGCACTCAATATGTCAGCAAATTTGGAAAACTCAGCAGTGGCCATAGGACTGGAAAAGGTCAGTTTTCATTCCAATCCCAAAGAAAGGCAATGCCAAAGAATGCTCAAACTACCATATAATTGCACTCATCTCACATGCTAGTAATGCTCAAAATTCTCTAAGCCAGGCTTCAGCAATACATGAGCTGTGAACTTCCAGATGTTCAAGCTGGTTTTAGAAAATGCAGAGGAACAAGAGATCAAATTGCCAACATCAGCTGGATCATCAAAAAAGCAAGAGAGTTCCAGAAAAACATATTTCTGCTTTATTGACTATGCCAAAGCCTTTGACTGTGTGGATCACAACAAACTGTGGAAAATTCTTCAAAAGATGGGAATACCAGACCACCTGGCCTGCCTGTTGAGAAACCTGTATGCAGGTCAGGAAGCAACAGTTAGAACTGGACATGGAACAACAGGCTGGTTCCAAATAGGAAAAGGAGTACGTCAAGGCTGTATATTGTCACCCTGCTTATTTAATTTATATGCAGAGTACATCATGAGAAACGCTGGGCTGGAAGAAGCACAAGCTGGAATCAAGATTGCTGGGAGAAATATCAATAACCTCAGATATGCAGATGACACCACCCTTATGGCAGAAAGTGAAGAGGAACTCAAAAGCCTCTTGATGAAAGTGAAAGAGGAGAGTGAAAAAGTTGGCTTAAAGCTCAACATTCAGAAAACTAAGATCATGGCATCTGGTCCCATCACTTCATGGGAAATAGATGGAGAAACAGTGGAAACAGTGACAGACTTTATTTTTTGGGGCTCCAAAATCACTGCAGATTGTGACTGCAGCCATGAAATTAAAAGACACTTACTGCTTGGAAAGAAAGTTATGACCAACCTAGATAGTATATTAAAAAGCAGAGACATTACTTTGCCAACAAAGGTCTGTCTAGTCAAGGCCATGGTTTTTCCAGTGGTCATGTATGGATGTGAGAGTTGGACTATTAAGAAAGCTGAGCGCCGAAGAATTGATGCTTTTGAACTGTGGTGTTGGAGAAGACTCTTGAGAGTCCCTTGGACTGCAAGGAGATCCAACCAGTCCATCCTAAAGGAGACCAGTCCTGGGTGTTCATTGGAAGGACTGATGTTGAGGCTGAAACTCCAGTACTTTGACCATGCAAAGAGTTGACTCATTGGAAAAGACCCTGATGCTGGGAGGGATTGGGGGCAGGAGGAGAAGGGGATGATAGAGGATGAGATGGCTGGATGGCATCACCAACTCGATGTACATGAGTTTGGGTGAACTCCAGGAGTTGGTGATGGACAGGGAGGCCTGGCGTGCTGCAATTCATGGGGTCACAAAGAGTCAGACATCACTGAGCAACTGAACTGAACTAAATGGTGTAGCAGCAGGTAAGTTAGTTAACCTCTCTGTGCCCGATTTTCTCATGGGTAATATGAGGATAATAATAGTAACTTATAGGATGGATATGAGGACTGAATGAATCAATAGATATCTAAGGCTTAGAACTGTGTCTGCAACACAGTAAGTACCCAATAAATGTAATTTGTTATTATTTGATGTAGCCTTGATGAATCTATGTCCTTTATGATCAGTGAACTCTGATTACAGAGGGCTGTCGATGTTTGGGAATTTGGGGGGATGACATCTGAGCTGGCATGGCACTAAGGATGGCTGGACAGGTGAAGATTTTGCATGTAGCAGTGACGCTAGGGGAATGGGAGTCTGATTTTCACCGGCTCACCTGGAAGCTCCCAGGAGCTTATTGGGTCCTTGAGGGTCGCAGGATGGGTACTGAGGAGAATGATTGACAGAGATACTGATGAGGAGTTGCAGAAGGAGCTTATTCCTGCCTCTACAGCCCCACCCTCACGGTGGGCTTCTGGGACAAAGGAGGACCTGCTGCCAAGTGATCATCCACTTTGTTCCCCTGCAGCTTCCTTGACCCCTCCCCCTCCTCAGAAAGGTCTCAACCCACCGCAGGAGGCTGCTCCAGCCCAGCTCCAGAAAACCCCTGACTCCTGCCATCACTTCCTCTTTAAAACAGGAAATGACTGGCCTTTGCTGACTCCTCTGCACTCCTTGAAGTTGCTGGAGAAGGGGCAGGCAAGGAGCGGGAGAAGGCAAGTTATTTTCTGGAGCGTCACAACACCTGCACGGAGGGTGACTGGCATCCCCACTTGACATATGAGAAAACAGGCTCAACAAAGGTTAAGGATCTAGTCCACAGCCATTCACAGAGTCAGAAAGGGAGCTGATTCCTAACCAGATCTTACCTATCCGAACTCAGGTCTCTGCTGGCCAAGGAGTCGGTCTGTGTGGCTTTTAGTGAATGCTGCAGGGTAAGGTGGACATTCTCCCACCAGAGGAAGGGATGTCAGCTTAGAGTCATCAAGTAATAACCTGTTCTCAGGCACACCTGGCCTGTTCTTAGCTCTAACCGAGAGTCCAAAAGGCCTCCTGGGTTCTGCTAATCTAGTTTAGGCAGGAGACACTGGGACCTAGGAACTGCTTTGGAGAGGGGAGATCATCATCAACTGTGTTGATAAAATGTTTGTAAAAATGGTTTGAAAAAATGGTTACTGTGTAAGCCATCAGAGTTGGCTTACAGAACTGTTGTCCCACCTGAAAACAGTGGAGGCTGTTAAAAATTGAAGGTCTATGAGAACATTACAGAAATGGTTCAGGAGACCCGGAGGGAAATCCCACCCTCTCCGGGCCTCTAGTTTTCAGCTGTTAAGACAATATCTCAGGGACTTCCAGCAGATAACTTCCCCAACTCTGCACCTATTTCCCGGAGGGAACCACCTTTCCTGGAAGGCCTGATGACTTCATGCTCCCATTCGGAACATGCATCTTTCTCTATTGAGGATGAAGAGTCTGGACAGCAGCCACGGATAAGGAAATTTATCTCCCAGACACTATGGCTAAACAGCCGTGGGTCCCATGGCGAGTAAATGTTTTTTTTTTTTTTTTTTTTTATGAATCTGGATTCTCCAGGAGAAAGGGCCACAAGGACACTGTGGAGTAATGTATTTTATTATCGCATTGCTTAAATATGTACAAACCCTGCCGAGAGCGGGGGAGGTGAACCGGATGCCACTGTGTTTCTCCATCTGGGGCTCCTGCCCAGCGGCAGCTCTATTTGGCCTGTGGGCCTGTCCTGACTTTCCAGCTGCTGACCTCACTGACTGACTCACAGATGCTCTGGGTCCTTAGACAGTTACGTTCCCTTTTTGGGCCTCAGTCCCCCCCCTTTTTTAAGTGGGGGGTATGAGGAAGGGGCTAAAACATCTCTTCGGGGGTGGGGCCTCTGCTGAACTCAGTAAGGTCAGAAGTGAAAGGTTTCCAGGGAGCTGGTGGTGCCTGGGTCGCTGTACAAAGTTGGGGAAGGGATGGACCGCCCGCCTCGGAGAGGCACTCCCCCAAGGCCGGGCTTCCTCCAGCCCCCTGTCCCCCATCCCCGCAGCCAGGCAGGTTTTCATGCAGTCTTTCCGTCCCCTCCAGCGCCACTCCGCTTGCAGAAGGGGCCCCGCCAGCGTCTGGGACCTCCGGGGCTCAGTGCACCGCTAGCGACGTAGCAAGGCATACTCCTTGGGCGCCCAGAGCAGGCGCGGGCGGCGGATCTCGGCCCGGCAGCCTATGTCGGGGCTCCAGCAGAACTCGGGCGACAGCAGCTTGGCGGGCTTGTGCAGCCAGAAGAACTTGTTGAGGTGGCTCTCGTCGTGCCAGGGCGCCTCCAGGCCGCGCGCGCGGTCCCGCCGAAGGGCCCGCGCGCAGTGCGCCGTCAGCCGCCGCAGGGCCGCCACGCTGCCCCCGAACACGGCCGCGTGGTAGTAGAAGTCGCCCTCCCCGGGGCCCAGGGCGGCGGCCGAGCGCGCGTCGCGCTCGAATGGCAGCAGCCGCCGGGGCCAGCGGTAGCGCCAGGCGTGCAGCTGCGCCACCGACTCGGCCAGCGCCTCGGGCCCGAAGGTGCCGCTGAAGTGCTAGTCCACGTCCATGCAGAGCACGAAGCGCGCCTCGCGGCCCAGGCGGCCGCCCAGCGCTGCGTGCAGCGCGCGCATGCGCGCCATGGACACGTCATGCCAGCGGCGCTCGCGTCCCACCCGCTCCACGCGCAGCCGGCGGCCCGGGCCCAGCGGCACGCGGGGTACCGCGGCCGGACGCTCGGTGAACACGTAGTACACCACGCGCTGGCCCACCATGAAGTGCTGCTCGGCAGTCTCCAGGAAGCGCTCCAGGTACTTCTCCAGGTACCTGCCGGGCGGGGCGGGGCCAGGCCAAATCAGCCCGGCCGCTGCGCCCTCCGGAGTCCGAGGAGTCGTTGGGCTTACCAGCCCTCCCCATGTCCTTCCTGGGACCCTGCAACCCCAGACCCCAGAACTCCAGAACTATTCAGCCCCAGAGTCGTCCGAGGTGAATTAAAAATCATTGCCCATTGTTTGCCATCCCTGCCCACAGGGGCTCTGTGTCCCTGCCCTTGAACGCGGCACTCCCTGACCGCCTAGGTCAGTGGAGTCCCAAGAAAGGGATGCTGTGCTGGTCCTTGGGAGGACTGGCCCGTTAGCCTTTGTCTCTTTAGAGCTCTGGCCCTTTGCTTAAGCACTCTGAGGCTGCCACGAAGTGAGAGAGCCTGAGCTAGCCATGGAGAAAAGCGCCCTCCGGTTTTCTGCAGGCTACTGGCCTGGTGGGGACCCAAAAGTTTGGGAGCAGGGAGGGGCCCCCGTTGCTGAGTCCTGTCGGAATTCCTGAGCCACAAGACCCTGAGCAATGGTAATAATGAATTGTTTTCTGTCATTGAGTTTGTGGTGACAAACCACAAACCTAGGTAAGTGGGATGTTTGCAATACTAGTAACTTTCTATAAACACACTTTGGAATCCTGGGATCCTAAAATAATAGTAATAATGCCTGATATTTTAGAACATTAATCATGTGGCAGACAGTTTTCAAAGTAATGTGCATTATCTCATTTAATCTTCACCATTATTATCTTTATCTCAGGTGAGGAAACTGAGTCACAAAGAGCTTTATTAACTTGTCCAAGTGTACACACAGTTGGTAAGTGTGAAACCAGGATTTGAACCCAGCCTGGCATTAGAGCCTGTATCCTTACCTGCACTTGCTGTATTCTGGGTGGAACTGGGAGAAGCTGGAATTAAGAGACTTAGAAGCCTCAGCGTCCTATGTTGGGTTTATAGAACCTTGGAACTTAGGACCCTGAAATTTCTGGTCCCAGAGACTCTGGGTCCCTCAGGCTGGTGGAAAGTGAAAGCGAAAATCGCTCCAGTTGTGTCGACTGTTCGCGTCCGCATGGGCTATACAGTCCATGGAATTCTCCAGGCCAGAATACTGGAGTGGATAGCCTTTTCCTTCTCCAGGGGATTTTCCCAACCCAGGGATTGAACCCAGGTCTCCTGCACTGCAGACAGATTCTTTACCACCTGAGCCACAGGGGAAACCCTAGAATACTGGAGTGAGTAGCCTGTCCCTTCTCCAGCAGATTTTCCCAACCCAGGAATTGAACCAGGGTCTCCTGCTTTGCAGGTGGATTCTTTACCAACTGAGCTCTGAAGGCTGGTGGAGAAACCCCCTACTCAGCATCCAGAACAGAAGTGGGGGCACCACGGTCCTGGAGAAGCCACAGTTCAGCCCACCTGGCTGCCTGGTCAGCCCTTGTCCTGTTTGCTCCCTGGCCTTCCAGGGGCCCTCCTGACTTTCTCTCCCTTCCAGAGTGTGGGGTACAAATTTGGAGGAACCTTGAGCAGTTGTCTGGGGTATCTGATGACAGAATTCCTTCCCCAGACTTTTAGATATCTTTTTCTGGATGCAAAGCTCTCACTGCCTTCCCAAAGCAGCCCGTTCCGTTATTAGAAACTTTTCCTTAGATTGCCTGAAACTCTACCTCTCTGTGCCCTTAGATTGCAGGATCTGATTGCTGCTCTTAGCCAGAACTTTGCCTCACTACTGGAAGGTGAATACCAGCTTGGAGAGCCTGCTGTCCATAATGGGGAGATGAAAAAGTCAGTGCCCTGAGATTTCTTCTCCACCTACTACTCAGGGCTCCTTCTCCATACCTGGGGGCCCCTCATATCCTCGATTGGCCTCCTGTCCTGATCCTGTCCCCTCCCCATTCAGTCAGCTGCCCCCATGGCCTCTCTCTAGACTTGGTCATCATCAGTCTGGGCCCCCTGCCAAAGTTGCAGCCTTCATATGTCCCACTCTGGGAGCCCCCATCCTTCCAGCCCATGTCCTGTGATTCCACCCCCAACAGCCCTTCCTCAGAGTCCTCTGGTCTGCTGACGCTGCCATTCTCAGCATCTCCCTTTCTTCACATCCCTCTTTACCCAGCCCAGATTCGCTCCCTTGCAAAAGCCCTCAGCTCCCCAGTCCCTTTCCTGCCATCAGAGTTGCTTGGCCAGCCTCCCGCTTCCCCTTGTTGGGTGCTTGTGCTTGTGCCTGAGCCACTGGCCACGGGCCCTTCTGCCACTGGGCCAGCCCCTCTGTTTACCCAGTCGTCGTCTGCTCTCACAAGTCTCACCTGAAAAGACCATTTTCTCACCGAAAACCCAAGGCCTCCGGATGGATCTGTCCCAGACCCTGGGCAGATTCCTTCTTGGTTATGATTCTGAGCTCCTGGCTGCCTGTGCCGGGTGGATTCCATGGCGTTGGTGTCCAGGGAGGAGGGGTCTGCCCTCACCATGGGGGTCTGGACAAGGGGTGCTGTCTCTGCTTCTCCTTGGCATCCTATGGCCCAGGAAAATGGGGTGCCCCACTTGCTATATCACATGCATCCCCACTCCTTCCTGCTAGGATGCCACCATTTCCCTCCCCAGGCCTTACCTGCCTACAGCAAAGACAGTCAGACCCACAGTGAGGTTCCGCTGTACAGCCTCTTTCTGGGCCACGTCTGGGTCGAAGGTGCCATCCCAAATAATGGGAGCCCCCCAGGAAGTACAGGTTAGGACCTCGGGGGCCCTGGCCGGGGCAGTGAGGGAGAGACAGGTTCATCCATTCACCTGCTGGGTGAATGTTCACTGCCACCCCCCACTAGTCCTGGGCCCTCGGGACCACCCAGGCCTGCCCCTAGAAATCTCTGTCCCAGATCCAGCAGAGTAGGGGCCCTGGGTGGAGTGCCTAGCCCTGCCAGGGTCGGGGATGCGAGGAGGACAGGGACACTGGGGCAGAGCTCAGTAGGGTGTGGGGGTGTTCTCAGAGTGGGAGAGGTGGTGGCTTCTCACCCAGGATGCAGGGGACCTGTGAAATTGTCTCTCAGCAGGGGCGTTCTGGCCAGAGGGCAGACACCCATAGGGATGAGGACTTCCAGATGCCTGTGGGGTGGGAGCAGTAGTGAGGGGGGTGCCAGCCTGCTCAGGAGCCCTCTTTCTCTGCTACTTACAAGGGGGGAGAGCCCCCGAGGATGCTTGTGCAGCCGTGACAGCTGCCACTCCTCATCCCTCAAGGAGGCACTTGGAAAGGGCCACTTGGGCCCTGCCCCTGCTGGTCCCATTGTGAGGGCTGGGGAAGGGGTTATACCTGAGTACAGGAAGCCCGAACAGGAGCAGCCCTAAGATGCCAAGTGCAAGTAGGATCAGCTGGCAGAAGATTTTCTTCCAGGCCCTGGGAGGTGGGGAGTGAAAGTGAATGAAAGTGAAAGTCACTCAGTCGTGTCCGGCTCTTTGTGATCTCATGGACTATACAGTCCATGGAATTCTCCAGGCCAGAATACTGGAGTATTTTCCCTTTCCTTTCTCCAGGAAATTTTTCCAACCCAGGGATCAAACCCAGGTCTCCCACATTGTGGGTGGATTCTTTACCAGCTGAGCCACAAGGGAAGCCCAAGAATACTGGAGTGGGTAACCTCTCCCTTCTCCAGTGGATCTTCCTGACCGAGGAGTTGAACAGGGGTCTTCTACATTGCAGGCAGATTCTTTATCGACTGAGCTGGAAGGAGCATCAGCAACTCATCACACCTATACATTTATATATGAAAAATGATGTGATTTAATGTTAATATATTATTCTGTCATTTGGCACAGACATTGAAAGGTACAGAAGAGGGTAGATAGTGCAGTCTCTCCTGTTCTTAGCCACCCAGTACCCTCTGCAGGGGGCTAGTCTATGCATAAACAGGCAAATATAAATGCGGTAGCAAGTTCTTTCTCCTTCCCTCCATCCCTTCCTTGGCTTTCCCCCCACAAATGGTTGCTCCACCTTGCATTTTCCATGGACCATTATGTCCATCTGCATTCTTGAAGCGCTTCCTCACCCTCTTTTCCGGCTGCCTAATATGCCTTTGATTGGGACGGCATCATTTGCCTAACCAGGTCATTTCTGATGAGCATGTAGATGTGTAATTTTTTTTGCTTTTCTCCAGCAGCAGATATGGGGGATAGTAACAGGGTGCTTCGCCTGGGTTGGATAGAACTTGGACAGGGAAGAGTCTGGAAGGGAATGCAGGGAAGTTTGTGGCTGGGAGTTGAGAGCATCTGGGGCTTAGGGATGAGTTGCTGGGCTTCCTGGAGGGCAGGCTGCAGTCAGGGGACTGTATGTCTATGGCGGCTCCAGTCATGGGGTGGGGTCCCTCCAGCAGAGCTCAGCAACCCCATTGCTGGCCCCAAGGAGGTGGACTTTGCGATTTGTCCGTAGTTGCTTGTTTTCCAGAAGGGCTCTGAAAGTTGAGAATTTTAATAAGCTCCTCGGCCGGGGGTGAGGGGGTCTCCTCCAGCTCTCCTTACCCCTGCTGGGTTCCAGTGTCTCTAGATAGACTGAACCCCTGTGGTGAGGAGCCTGGCCACTGGAGCTAGACCCGCAGGTTTGAATCCCAGGCCACCACTTCTTAGCTCTCTGACCTCGGGCAAGATTCTGGGCCTCTACACTTGAGTCTGCTCATCTAGACATGTACTTCATAAGATTACCTACCTTAGAGGGCTGTGGTGGCTACTGAGTTCATACCTGCTAAGTGATTAGAACAAGGCCTTGCACACAGTAACAGCTCAATAAGCTTTAGCTATCGTTGATTATCATTCATATTATCGTTGCTGAACGAGCCCTCAGGATTCTCAGCACAAACTCCCAGCTCCCCTCCCTGCCCTATAAAGTCCTTCCAAAATCTGCCTCCTCCGGTCTCTTCCAAGAAGGCAGCCTGATCAGACCCTCATGCCCCTGCCTTTCCTGCTGCCCCATGTCACTGTTCCTCAGCAGGTGTATCCAGTAAATAGGTCAGAGAGGCCCCTTGCAGTTGTGTATGTACATATTCACCCGTGCATCTCCGTTGGACGCATGGTTCTGTTCAGGTGGCCAAACCTGGGTGCACTGACCCCTCCCTCTGCCTCACCCACTGTCTGTTTCGAGTCCTCAGGGTGTGTTGGCTTTGCCTCCTTGATCTCCCCCTTCTTTGCCGCACCTATCCCCCCAACCCCCACAGTGACCTTGCCTGCTCATCCCCACCAGGACCTGCCTGCTCCCGGTTCCCCCTCCCCCGAACAGCCCCCAGAGTCAGCTCATAAAATGCCAGCTGCCTTAACTGTGTCCACATTGCATGAGGGAAATCTTCAAAGGGGAAATGCATTTAGTAGGCAAACATATGGAAAGATGTTCACCCTCACAGTAATCAAAGACTTACGGATTAGAACCAGGCGAGATGTTTTGCCTATAAAATGAGCACTTTTTAAAAAGAAATGAAAATAGCCACGCTGTGAGAATACAGCGAGACAAGCACTCTTACGCCTGCCGGTGGGATGTAAATCACTACAGCTTTCATGGAAAGCTCCTTAGCTGTGGGAATTGAAACTTTCAGCAGTCATCCCTTTTAATCCAATCACTGCAGCTTCTGGGAACCCGTTCAAAGGAGACCATCTTCAGCATGGGAAAACTTTATGCATCAAGATGTTCACTAGTTTCTGCTCATTCATGCATTCAGCCCACGCTTAGTGGTCACAAGCTCAGAACTGAGCACTGCGCTAGGTCAAGGATTCAGAGGTGAGCGAGACACAGACCTTGTCTTCCAGGAGCAGGGTCAGGAAGATGTGATGGCCAGAAAGAGGGGAATGGGGTCAGAGGACAGATGGCAAAGAGAGGAATGGAACAGCATAGCAAAGGCTGTGTAAATACAAGATAGCATTAAGGGCAAACTAGTGGATGGCACCTGAGCCTGGACACATGGGGAGGAAGTAAGGGAAGCTTCCTGGAGGAGGTGCCCTTTAAGCTAGGACCTGAAGGATTAGAAGTTATCCAGGCAGAGAAGACAGTGGAGGGGAAAGGGAGGTCCGTGAAAAAGGGACAGCAATGTGTAGAAGTGAGGAAGTGAGAGAGAGAAAGCATGTGGGACTGTAGGTCCTCCACGGGTGGGTGGAGTGTGGATGGGGAGTGATGAAAGGTGAGGCTGGGGATAAGCCGGAACCAGATCACCCAGGACCCACATTCTAGGCTAAGGGGTTTGGACTTCATCTTGAAGCCCTGGGGAACCCTTTTCAGGGCCTTCCCTTCAAAAAGTGCTGCAGCCAGGTTTTTATTTGAGAAATACTCCAGCCTGGACATGGAGTGGGAGGCAGGGGGCATGGAGGCAGGAAGACAGGTCAGTGTTGGCAGAGGGTTGGGAGGAGTAGGTGATGAATGGCTGTCGAGGTTGGGTGGGCAGGACTGGGGGACTAGCAAAGGAGATGAAGGCTACTAGTCTGATTGGGGTTAAGGAGCCCAGAAGGCAGGCAGGCAGCCTCAGGAGAGAGTTCTGGGATTCCCACGGAGGGCAAGGATGCTGTGGAGGAGGGAGAGAGCTGGGGCGGAGAGCCAGGGCCCAGCACCGAGGACACGGCTGGGGGCGGGCAGGGGGCTGAGTGAGCAGAGGAGGAAATGGAGGGAGGGGCAGGGGGCTCTTCCCAGAAGTCTGTGTAAAAGGAAAGAGAAAGGATGGGAACTGAAGAGGCTGAGGGATTGAGACTGATGGAGGCGTGTGTGTTTCTTTTACATAGGGAGACGAGCTTGGTTGAACAAGGGCTGGAGAGCACCCATGGAGAAGGCATTGCGCGGGCTGCTCAGATAAACTGGAAAAGGCCCCAGTGTCCAGCGAAGTAAACTTTTTATGAAAATTCTGTAGTCACATGGAAAGATCTTACACAAAACCTTCAATGGAAAAAGCAAGATCTAAAATTTATGGGCACTGTGATTACAGGTCTACTAATGAAAACATGCACCAGAAGACTAAAAGGAAGAAGTATCTGTGTAATTGGTTACAGGAGGGTTTTTTTTTCCTTTATTTTTCCTCCCACCTGTCTCTAATGTGCTTTTATTGCTTCTTTTAATGAAGGAAAAATACAGAGCCATTTGGAAAGAGCAAGCAGTTTTAAGCCTTTCTAGTGACTGCAAGGTGAAGTCCACCTCAGTCCTGCCTACAGGGCCTACAAAACCATTTCACACACTCACACCAGACCCAACTTTACCCTTCTGGAAATGAGACTGCACAGCCAGCAGACCAAGGTGGTTCTCCGAGTATTGCTGGAAAAAGTAGATGGACCACCCCAGTGTTGGTCTGTGGAGAGGAGGGTGAATGAGTAATGCATCCGCGTGCAATGGAGAGCAGCCTGGCCATTGAAAAGGATGAGGTTGGTGGATACGTGCTCTCTGGAAAAGAGGGCCTAAGGGACTCAGTGGAAGAGGAAGTAACAGAACTGTGCATAGAGGCCGACCTCACTTCTGTGAGGGGAAGGCTCCCGTACCCGTGCACCTGTGCATCTGTGTTCTTTTATAAAATGTACATAGACGTGTACATCTCTGTTCTTTTATAAAAACATGAGAAAATAGAAATATAATGTGAGCCAGGAATATAAATTAAATTTTTCTAGTAATAGTAGCCATGTTGAGAGAGTGGAAAAAACTGAAGTTTTAATAATTTAATCCAATATATCCTTTCAATATGTAATAAATATAAACATTATGGAGCTATTTTACAGTTGCTCTTGGAAACGAGGCTGCCCCCTACAGGGACACCATGGGGTGGGTGGGTTGGCAAGGGCAGAAAATGCTGGAGCAGAGCCTTCTCTGCCATCCCATGCTCTTAGCCAGTCCCTCCATCCAGGGCAGCCAGGCAGAGCCATCCCCAAGTGGTCCAGGTGGGCTCTGTCAGGCCTGGGAGGGTTCTGACACCTAGGCCTTCAACGAGCACCCATCAGGTCCTGCCAATCCCTCCTCCCATGTCCCAGCCTGGGAACCCTAGTCCACAGAGGCATCTGCCTGACCCACTGTTCCCAGTTCCTTGCTCAGATAATTTTAAAAGGACCCCCCCCACCCAGCTCCCACCTGCAGGAGGCCATCTCTCAAGGCCGCCTCACACTGGCTCCTGGACCCTCCTCACTTTCAGGAGGTGGTTAAAGATCAATTGTTAGTTCCTAAGCGGGAATAAATTTGTAGACCAGGACGGTCACTCCCAGTGGGAATAGAGAGCTCTGTTTCAGTGGGAAGTGCATCCCAAAGTCTGTTTTCTGTTCACCATGGGGTCAGAGTTAAGGGCAGCAGGAGAGTCACCATACTCTTCACAAGCTACGAGATCTCCCAGGATGCTGTCTTCCCCCACTGCCCCATTCGTGCCCTGGACTGACCATACCCCACGGCGATGCCCGTCCAGCCACTTTCCCCCAAGGACCTCTATGGCTCAGCTCATTCTCAGCGGGCCAGCCTTGGTGCCTCCTTGATGCCTCCTTGACTGTTCTGGCCACCAGACTGGACTCCTCTCAGGACAGTTGTCATGCCCCATCTTCCCCCAGACACTGGCAGCGTCCCCGCTCACCTGGGTCCTTCCCTGAAAGCCATGTCAAGCAGCAGGTGGGACAGACTTCTGAGAACCACCTCAGCCAAGAGCCAGGGAAGAAATGACCTGGTGACTGGAACAAAGCCGTTCCAGGCCATGTATCAGAAACCACGCCCCCAGGACCAAGTGGGACGAACTGCCCGGAGAGAACCCCCTGCCCTGGGGCCAATCACCTTGAAGAGGGTGGATCTGAGTAGGTGGCTCTGATTGGCCAGAGGCACCGAGTCATGTTGTCCCAATGCTTTTTCCTCCCCTGGGGGTGGTGGGGGGGGGGGGCAGGTCCTTGTGCCCCTCTTCAGGTCCTCTGTGGTGTTTGCCACCCAGCGAGAACCCTGTTCTGCAGAGTTCCAGCCACAACTCAAGGGTACCTGATTGAGACTTTGCACACTTCACCTCCAGGAGCCCTTGACCTCTTCAGTAAAACAGTGTGTGCATACCAGTCAGCCAGGATAGGGTAAGGGCAACACAAGACTGTAAGATGGAAAGGTTCTGGAAAGGTTTACACCAGGCGGTTTTTTTTTTTTCAAGTGCAGAATATGATTAATCAGAAATCAATTCATAGATCATGACCAAGATTTTAAAATTATGAACATGAACTGAAAATTAGCAGAATGTATTTTACATCAGGATAGGTATTATTGTTTTGCTTCAGTTACATACATCTTAGTACATATATGAGGGTGGGGAACAAACTGTCGGTCACGATCAAAAGTTTTGCAAAATTCTGTGTAAAGCATGAACATCAGGAGCGAATATGTTGAAGGAAGCACCCTTCAGACTGAGGCCTTCCACCCAGAGTGGAGACAGCAGGGGTGTGTTTACCTGTGTCAGCCCTGCAGATCCACGCTCTCCTCCTTCAGGAGTTTCAGCTCCCTCTCCCACCTCACATACAAGGACACTCCAGCTGGGCCTGGCTTTGTCCTCCAGAAAGCGAAAGTCGAGGTCCAGCATGGACTCGCCAAGCTGCACGGGCCACAGTGGCCCGCTCCCCTGCCGTGGAGTGGGGTGGGCAACACGGGGGTCTTCATGGGGGACCCTCCCCACTCTCCCTCAGCCCAGGGTCCCATGCTGGCCCCTGTCCAGCTAGCCATTCCCGACCTTCTGTAGACCAGACTTCCCAAGTCCTAGCTCCATCCTGTGGGTGGTCAACTAGTCAGTTGTTTGTTTCTCCTCTTCTTCCAGGAAGTAGTTACATCTTAAAGGTTTTCTGCAGAGTTGTCATCAAGATGTGGGTATTAGTTCTCAGAAGGTCCCTGCTAATCAATCTCCCTGGGCCCCTCTGTTACAGACTAATTGAGTGCACAAACGGCCTGTGCTTGGAAGGCCCCTTCTTTATTCGAGGCTTAGGCAATCGCCTCCTGTGGCAGAGACTCTCCTAATAGTTTGCTATTCCAGCATCCAAAGAATGCTCAGCTGTCGAGTGAGGCAGTCACCCCAAGGGTGGTGCTGGACACGGAGCCGCACCCACCACAGGTGCGCGTGAGGGTGGGGAGCTCTGGGCTCTGCCTCTGGTGTGCCAGGTATTCCTGACGAACAGCGTCCTGTCTCCCCAGCGGCAGTGGCGGGTCGGCAGGCTCAGAGTTGAAGGGGCCCTGGACCCTTGCACTCCCAAGGAATACCCGTGAAGAACAGGTGGGACCTGAACCGGGGCTGAGTGTGCCCTCAGATGACATGGCAAAGTGTGGAGGATACGCTGTCCAGTCAAGGTGGTCATCCCCCTACCAGCCCAGGGACCCACCCTCTCCTTGCAGGTGAAAAGTAGCTCTTCAGGATCACAGAAAGGCATTCCCGGGGAGAAAGGCACAGAAGGAATGGATTTTACGGATTTATTTTTAAAAAACAAAAAAGGTTAAAAAAGTCCTTCATTTCCAACCCTGCCTGGGGGTGTGAGTGGGGAACAGCATGAACTGAGAAGGGCACCCACCCTCCCCTGGGGAGAGTCCAACTCTTCCCCGGGAGCCTGCAGCGTGCAGGGCAGGTCAGAGGCCGGCCCTCGCCCTTCCTGCCCCGCCTCCTCCACGGGCAGCTCACACTGCTGCCAGCAAGTTCCAGAGGCAAAGAAGTGTGGGAGCCGAGGCCGAAGGCTGCCTTCTTCACCTCGGCGGTCACTCCAGCTCTTCCGCCCTTGGACGTTCTCTGGGCCCCACCACTGGGCTCTCAGGGTGGGTGGACAGGCAAGACCAGGAGGCGCAGCGTGGCCCAGCCCACTGGCAGCTTCCTTAATGCCGTCTGTGACACAGCAGGGCAGTCGGGGCGGGGGGCGTCACAGTGCAGGAAAGGGCTGCAGAGACACCACGACAATCTGGAAAGGAAAATCTCCTGCTAACCTGCATCGCTTTCTGATCCTGCCTCTGCACCGAGGCAGCCCTTTTTCCTGTTCCCCATCCCGAGGCTGAGTGGAGTCCGGGACAAAGCACTAAGTGGCTGTTTGCTACAAAACACCCGGAGATGCCGGGGGGGCTCTCGGCCCGTCAGTCAGTCCAGGCTCCCACACAGTCACACAGTCACACACACAGCGTTAAGGCGTCTGTACTAGCAGGTGTGGCCAAACCGGGCCCAGCTTCTCTCCCTCCACCTGCAGGGGTGAGAGGGGAGAACCCTTCTGGCGGCTTCAGTAACAGGGTGAAGTGGGAGAAGCTGGCAACGGAAGAGCGAGCTGGGCCCCGAGAAAGAAGAGGAGGAAGGCAGGCGAGGGCTTCCGAGGCCTCTCTCCAGGCCCGGCGGCTGCCCTGGGAAGTGACCCAACTCAGGTTGGGAGCCCTGACCACATACCCCCTGGAAAATGGGGGACAGAAAGAGGGGAAGAGAAGCGGGGCTAGAGTCGTGGGACTTTGGAGGAAGCCAGTGCTATCAATATTTACAAGCATAAAGCCCCATCTTCTGTGCCACCTACCTCTCTGCCCCTCCCACAGAAAGAAAGGCCCCTGAGAGCCACCAAGGAGGTCCCGAGACCTCCTCCCCAGCTACGCCCCGCAGCGGGGGCCCTTCCCTTGACCGGCCCTGCTCTGGGCCCCCAGGAGTGTCCACCGGCTCTGCTCGGTCGGGAGGAGGAGCCCCGGCGCCCGGCCAGCCCTAGGAGTCCTTGAGCATGCTGATGCGTGCGTAGATCTTAAGGGCTGGCCCCAGCTTGATGTTCATGGCACTCATCAGGTGGTCCTCCTTGAGCAGCAGCAGAGCTTGCCCGTCGATCTCCTGGGCACGGAACTCCTCTGCGATTTCCTGGCAGCCTGAGGGGATGTGACCAAAGACAGTGTCAACCTGGGCTACAAGCGGTCACTGCCCTTCAGAAGCCCCATTTCACTTAACCCTCACGACCAGCCCTTGAGGAAGCCGATGCAGTTCTCACTTTACAGCTTGAGAGGCTGAGTGACTTACTCAGGGTAGCCAGACTCTACCATGGCCTCCTTGTTTACATGTGTCCTTGTTCACCCACCACCCTCTCCGTGGACAGGGCTACCCCGGGGAGGCGACTTCACCTTAGTCTTTTGGATAATCTCTTTTGGAGTGAGTCAGCCACTATGTCACGAGGGCACTCAAGCAGCACTCTGGAGGCGCCCACTTGGAGAGGGACTGAGGCCTTCTGCCCAGAGTCAGCCCCCTGCTGCCCTGGGATTGTGGCTGGGAAGGGTGCTCCTCCAGCTCCAGGCCTGTAGGTACCTGCACTCCTGCTGCCATCATTATGGGGGCCTTGAAAGATGCCCCAAGCCAGAAGTACCCACTAAGCCACTCCCCAGAACTCTTGAGATGTTGACTATTATAGGCCACTAGGCTTGGGATAACGTTTCCCAGCAGTGAATAACTAATGCAAATTTTGGTATCTGGAAGAGGGAGTGCTGCCATCACCACCCCTTAACAGTGTGGGTGTGGCCTGGGATGCAGTAGTGGGTGGGGGCGGGAGTGACTTCGAGAAGAATATCTAAGGTTTCCTGAGAGACTTCACAGAAGCCTGATGGCCTTTGAGGAGACTGCTGGGGAGGCTTAAAGCAAAGTGAGGAAATGGTTACTGGAAACTGGAAGAAGAGGGATCCTTGGTATGAAATGGAAAATTCAGCCACACTGTTCCTGGTGGTGACCTGGTGAGTGTGAGACTCCCACTGAACCAGCACTCCGGCTCAGGGGACCCCAGGCAGAGCCTGCAGGTACTGCCTGGCTTCCCAGCGCGGCTGTGGGAAATGCGAGGGGGAAAACTGGGAAACAGGAAAGAGCCTGGATTTGCTGCTTCTGAAAATCCTCAGCCTCTCCAGATGGCAAATGACGCTAAAATTAAGAAATGGTTTTTAGTGCTTGTTTCAGCAGCACATAATCTTAAAAAAAAAAAAAAAAGGTTTCCAGGCAAAAACCAAATCCAGGACGCAGTAAAAAAAAACAGTCTAAAGATGAGACAGCGGGGGTGTCTTAAATCATCTGTTAAGACTGCAGGAAGCTCTAAGGTGTGGCCTCAGAGAACTGCTGGATCAAATGCTCTCTCAGGATTTTATGGGTGTGACTCACAGAGCCTCTCCATTCAACAGATGGGCTCCTTACACTGTTAAGGCCTCAGTCCCTCAGCTTCAGATGAAGCCTAATATGGAGTAGGGCTTGTCTAGAAGACACTTTTGAATAAGATTTATTTAAAAAGCCCACAAAGAGTGAGAGACTCGTCTGGCAGAAGCACTGCTCACTTGGACTGCAAGGGCCAGAGGTGACAGGAAATAAAGGCAACAGGAAGCAGGCTGAGCAAACAACTCCAGCAGCCACCTCCTTCCAAGGAGAGGAAGGAGGGGTCAGGGAGGACCCAGAGAGGACCACTCCAGGCTTGGCGTCCTTGTCATCAAGGAAACGCCCACACATGCCTGGTGTGGGCTGGTGACTCCTGAGGCCTCTTGTGTGCTCCGTTCTTCAACAGGCACATCTACCGTGATGGCCCTGTGCCCGTCCCACCATCTCCTAGGTTAGTGGAGGGGAAACGAAGACCCTCCTCGTTCGCAGGTGTGAAGACTTGGGGAACTCCCCTGGAGGAGCTGGACCCAGCGAATTTCATCTGGGCCTGGACCTGAGTCAGATGCTGAGATCTTAAGACCCTGAACCACTGCTGTGATGGGATGAGACCCGTGGGGCCTCGGGTGGGGGTGGGGGTGCTGCATGAGGGGGGAACCTGAATCACTGGGGTGAACTACGCTAACTGGCCTCCAAGTAGCTCCCTCCAATAACCCCTGCTTTCATGCCTTCATGAGGCCTTCACAATGAATGGGGTTGACCTGTGTGGTCAATAAGATACTGTTGAAGTGACAATATGTGATTTCTGAGGCTAGATCATAAAGGGCACAGCAGGTGGCTTCCACCTTGCTCTCTTAGATCTCCTCCTGGGGGGTCAACTGGCTGCCACATCACGAGAATACCAGAGCATGAGTGTTCTGAAGAGACCCGTGTGGACGGTGACCGAGGCCTCTTGCCAACGGCCATCCCCTCCCTGAGAATCACGAGTGAGGCACCTGAGGATGGAGCCAACAGCCCCACTCGAGCCTTCAGATGGCCTCAGCCTTGGCTGACACCACAGCCGCCTAAGAATGCCCACTCCAACCACCTGTGTGCTGACAAACGGTGGGGCTGCAGTGATAGATAACCAACACACTGGGTTAAGTGGCAGAGCCGAGATTTGAGCCCAGTTCTGTTTAAGTCCGAAGCCCGCTCTCAACCACCATAGCCCACTTTAGTCTCTGAGTGAACTGGCTTATGGCTGCCATCACTACCTGACCTGGCCAGTGGCTGGGTGAGACTGGCAGGAGAAACCGTGAAAAGGCTTTGGGGCCTCAACAAGCACAGCTGTGGAGATGCGAGCTCTGTCTTTCGAGCTTCCTTTCTAGATCCTCGCCCTGAGACCCTGCATGCCCAGGGTCACGGGCGGCCTGTGGCTCCCTCACGTGCTTCTGCGTCTCTGTCCAGGCTGCTCCCTGATGCAACCTCTCCATCAGGCACAGGCCTGCGTGGCCACTGCCACTTGGCGTCCATGTCCTGTGTTCTGACGTTCTCCTTGACAGTTTTCCTTCATTCCCACCTGACGCCCCTCCCAACTTGCCCTGGAGACACACAGGGTAGGTTACGTCATCATCTGCCACACAGGCCCCTCGCAGAGCCCACAGATATGTTGGCGTCCGGCCACAGGACACCAGTCAGGGCTCTGTGCTAGAAGGTAAGCTCTCATGGGCAGTAATCTCCTCATGCTTATCCCTGCCCCCTGTTCCTGAACCTGCATCTCTCACTGAACCTGTGGTCTCTCCTGGGGGTAGGAGGTGAGGTCTCTCACGCCCTCTCATTCTTTGCTACTCCAGGCAGGCATGGAACTCCCAGGGCCTTACCTGGCAGAGAGCGGATGAACTCGTAGACATCGTCCACGTTCCACTTGGTGGGCTCACTTGGCAGGAAGTGGTGTCCCATGCCCACCAGGTCCCGCATGTGCACGTCAGGGAGCTCCAGGTCCCGCGGGCCTTGTCGCCGGCGGGAGGTGGACGAGCTGGCTGAGATGGGGGACAAGGGTTCCTCGTAGCTTGAGTTATCTGAGCAACGGCTGGAGTCCTCCTGGCTGTGTGTTAGCTGCAGGGCAGCGGTAACTGAAAGGGGTACGGTGCCTGTTGGCTGGGAGCAGAAACAGTTTTCCTCAGGATGGGGGAGTAAACCGCCTCTACAAGAGTGCTGGGCAAAAGCAGGTATAGTCTCCCCGTTCTATCTGGCTGGCTGCTACGTACCTTTGAACTCTAGATCAAAAAGTACCTTTTGCAACGTCCTCTCTCTGATCCTAAGCAGAGAGTCCTACTACTGGTGCACGTACCACCCCACACTGCAGTAATCTCATTACAGGTCTATTCTTTCTCGTAAATGTGGGTTTTTAACCAGGGCTCTACGGGTTTTGGGGACTGGTCTGTGCACCACCTGAAAGAGCATGTAGATTTCCTTATGTGTCCGTTTTTTACTATAGCTTTCATCAGATTCTTAAAGAGGTTTAAGACCAGAACAATAACAATAAACAGCAAAACACATGGTCTAAAGCATCACACTAGGCTGTGAGTTCTTACAGCACAATTCAGAGCTTTAGTGCCTAACAGTTGCTGGCATATAGCTGGTGCTGAAACATACTTAATGAACAGAACACCTCGTTTTTGATAGAGACCTTTAAGGATTCAGTGCTGATGCACAGAGAAGCAAAAAGGTGGGGAGATGAAGGGTGTTAGCTTCTTCTCCCCTAGCCCTTCAGGTAAGGCAGGCGTAGCTACCTGGGACAGCCTATGTCTTCATGTGCAGCCCCAGAAGTCAAAGATGGAGGCAGACTGGGAGAACAGGGTGAGCAGAGGCAAGGTCGCGGAAGAGGGACCCTGGGTCCCTCTTGAGCATCCATGGGTCTAAATGAGAGCTCTCTGAAGGGACATGGGGAAGGCTTGACTTGACACATCAGGAGAAATGAGAATATGATGGAGCACTGACAGCCACAGCAGAAAGGACAGTGGGCGCCCAGGGCTGTGCTAGGAAGGGGAGTCGGTGGAGACTTGAGAGAATGAGCTCCAGGCTCCTCTGGCCTCTCACCTGCTTCTTGGTATCCTTGGTAAGTGTCGGCAGACTGGCTTTGCTGGCCCGACGGCGGTTGTGGGTCGTGGCTCCCGCCTTCTGCAGCTTGCTCCGGTCTGAGTGGAAAAGCCCCACTCGTTTGGTGCACCCCACATTGTACCTGCCAGAGTCAGAGGAACAAGGGAGGTCAGGGCAGTCGCAGGGTGCCCACAGGCCCCAGGAGGAGTAAGAGCAGTCAAAGGGCAAAATCTGAGTCTGTCTGCTCATTCCAATCCTAAGTCCATCACTCAGGACTGGCTGTGTGAATCTGGGCAAGTCACTCAGCCCCTGAGCCTCTGTTTTCCCATCTGGAGTTGGGGATGAGACCACTCACTTTCTGTAACTGGTCTGGCAGTTACACAAGCTCGTGCTTGACACAACTGCCTGGCTCACGGGAAGAACCCAGGGCTGCCCTATTCTACTCCACATGTTACCTGTGCCCAGAAGCTAGTGTCCCCTGTTCTGATGGGGGACAGCTTGGCAAAGCATCACAAAGGTGCCGGGAGGACCTCCAGCATAGCCCAGGGAAGGAGGGCTGGGGGTAACCCTACTCTAACTGGTCCGCAGGGCCCCTCTGCCTGGGGGCCTAGAGTCCCTTCTTTTGGGAGCTCAGGCCCCTTCCACCTTGGCACAAGGACCACACAGCACTTATGAGTCAGACGTCTAGATCCCCAGCTCAAAGACTTTAGGCACAAGTACTTCTTGTGCCTCAGTTTCCCATCATGTACAGAGGGCCTGACAGCAATCCTGGCTCACAGGGTTACTCTGAAGACGAGACGACACCATGCCTATCAACGCTCAGCACAGAAACCTGCGCGTGGCAGGCCCACGGTAAGCACTGCTGCCTGCTGTGAGCGTCTGTCTTCTGAGTCGGGAGGAGCTCACAAGGGAGGTGCAGTCAGTACAGGGGCTCAGGGCAGCGTTTCCAGTG
The DNA here is from genome assembly GCF_055505025.1 of Bos grunniens. Classification (NCBI taxonomy): domain Eukaryota; kingdom Metazoa; phylum Chordata; class Mammalia; order Artiodactyla; family Bovidae; genus Bos; species Bos grunniens. Next base: position 16,404,731 of record NC_141166.1, read on the forward strand.
GGGGCCTAGGCAAACCCTACGGAGATGGGAGCTGCCAAAGCCAGGTGCCGGGGTGCCGAGGAGGGCCAGACAAGCTAAATGCCTCTTCCTTCCATGTGGGCTTACCGCTGCTTGCCTGGACCTGCTCATGGAGTTCTTGGTGAACAAGTGACAGGACACTGCTTCCAGGCAGGGCACGGAAATAGGGAGCTGGGCATCAAGGTGCAACCCTGAGAGGGGAGGGGCTGGGCACAGCAGTGGAGTGAGCGTGCTTACCTTTTTGCACAAGCCATGGAACAGAAGCGCTTGGAACGCTTGAACTTGTAGGCGAAGTCCACCCGGCCACAGAGCTCACACTTGAGTTTGAGGGGAGTGCCCTCCTCTTTGGACTCTGAAAGCATGAAAGTTCGTAAGTGTGGACAGTGAGTGGTCCCCACAGGATCTGGGGCCTCTCTCACTCTGCCCAGCCTGTTCCTCGTGCCCACAGCTGTGCCCTGCAGCAGCAGCCTGGATAGTGCCAACCCACTTTTGCTGCTGTTTTATGACTTCGTACCCTGGACACCTGAGAGTTCCTTCTTTTAGGGGCTAGGAGACAAAACACGGTGGGGAAGGGCTAGCGCCCCTTCTTTACAACCCTAGAAGAAAGCAGGCGACCCTCCAGAGGGAAAGTGCTAATGCTGTCTGTCACTGCTGGTTTGCAATCACTTTTCCCTTCCTGGGCGGGGGGTGGGGGGGGTCCGGCTGGCTGCCAGCCTGGGTATCAGAGCCCAGGAGATGGTAGCCATGCAGGCACCCCACCCGCCTCCATTTAGCCAGGGGCTTCTGTGGCAAGTGCAGCCCTTACTTGCTCCAATGTGCCTCTGCGCTGGCCCCTCTCCTGAGAGCAGGCCCCTGAAGCAGTGGAGGAAGGCCGCAACTTGCCGGCTGGCCCATAACTCAGCAGTAACTCCCGGGGATCCGGGGCTGGAGAGGAGGACACACGTTTCCCCGGGGACAGGGGCTCCTATCCGCTTTCGAGGGACAGGGCTGAGTGTGCACTGGGGGAAACGTTTGGTCGACCGCCATGTTCACACAATTTCTGGCTCCAAGACCCTCCGTGGACAGCAGGAAAGGACCTTCCATCCTTGCTGATGTCCCGGTTCCACCCCAACCAAAGCCCCGGCATCCAGGGTCTGGCACACTACCTTGCAGATAGGGCTCCTCCATCTCTGAGTCAGTGGTGGTGGTATGGTCCTGCTGCGGAAGTTTCTCAGGCAAGAACCCCTGTGCATACTTCTTCTTGAGATTCCCCACCAGCAGGGACGAGCGTCCCACCTAGAGGACAAGGCGACAGGGAGGCCGTGAGGGTCAGGTGGGCAGGCTCGCTTGCTCTCAGCCTCATCACAATCACAAGTATAAAGCACCCAGGCACAGAGGCCAGCCCCCACCCCACCACCATCCAGGCACACCCTGCTCAAGGCCTGTTTTGCTGTTTAGCTCATGAGGTAAGATGCCACTGGCCACCAAAGGACAGGGATGAAAATGGCTTCAGCCCAGGACTGATGGATGGTTTAGAGGTCAGGAGAATATCTCCTCTTCCCAGTTGTCTAAGGCGCACAGGTAAAGACATGGGTCAGGTTCCGGCATCGCTGGAACCAGGGCCAGGCCCCAGCGCTCACATGTCCTGGGGCAGGAACACGGCTGAGGCTGCGTGTGAGTGTATGGGTGACACAGAGTCCTGGCCACCATTCCTGGATCCCTTTCTGTTCTCTCCCTTACCACTGCCCTACCCGAGTCAGAGGGACAGGCAGCCAGAGGAGAAGAGGAACATGGGGACGCGGGGCCACACTGAAAGGCCAACCCTGGACTGGCTCATTCACACTTTGCTTTACTCCCTTTGTTGCCTTTTGTTCGGGCAGCCTGGTGGCCAGACCTCTAGCAGGGAGACTGGGGCTGCTACCCCATCTGCATCTACACTGTGAGGTCAGCTGGTTCTGGTGTTTCTCTAGGAGGCCAAAGGGAGGACGGAGTCTAACGAGGGAGGGGATGTGAAGGGCTAAAGCTCCTTGTAGCTAAGGGGCCACAGGCCTTGACGGACCTCCAGAAGGAAAGCAGATGAGAACCAGCCCAGGCATTTTTGTCTTCTGGCATTTCAGAAGGGCAGTCCACCCATCGCAGTTAATCAAGCTCAGAGGCTTTGACTGACTGTTCAAACCACTCATGGATCCAAAGAAAGCTCAAAAGACAGATGGCATCCCATGAAGATGCTGTGTCTCTACCAGTTAATTTCATCATGAGAGAGGCTGGAGTGCACTTGGCTCTGGGCTCCTCTCACCTATGGAGCAGGCAACCTGTCTCACCAAATTACACGGGCACTACCAGTGCTGGGTGCTGCGTTTAATGAGCCACTTTCTTGCTGCTTGTGTATCTCCCTGCAGTATAATGCTTGAGACACTTGATGAAATGCCCCTTTCTGAAATGCCCCTTACTCTCACTCACTCCTCTTTCAAGGCTCTGTCCCCAGAAAAGAAGTTTTAGGCTAGAACTCTGATCAGTTATCTTCCATTCAGATAGACCTTGAGGATTCTCTTCCATACAGGTTCCGTTTGCTAACTGGCTAAAGTGCTGCCATTTGGGAGTTGAGGCATTCAAACCTGAACGAGGTCTCATTTCCCAAAGTCCATCATCCTGCACCCAACACCCCAGTGTGAACTCCCTTCTAACCAAGGGGTTCCCACTTCACCAGGTGGGGACACAGTTGAGTCTGTGTGGAAACTTCTAACTGAAGGGGTCATGCCAATTATTCTTAATTACTGACCCCTTCTGGATCTTAGGAAGACACTCAATCCTACAAAGAAAATGACTCTGACATTCCTTTGGGGGGAAATTAGCAAGGAAAGAGCAAATTTCTTTTCACATTTTTAGAAAATTTACATGGAAATGTAAAAATATTCTAATACACATCCAAAGTATACTTATTTTAAAAAAAAAAAAAAAAAAGAGGGGAAAAGAAGTAGTCCGTACCGGGAAAGGCTCCGCCCCCTCCTGGATCACAAACCCTTCGATAACATGCGTCAGGATTTGGGGTTTCACAATGGCCTGTGGTGGTTTATTCTCACCATTCTGGGGGGCAGTGCCGGTGATGCTGGAGGCAGAGTTTCCGTTCCCTGAGGTCATGCCGGGGCTGCTGAGGTCGGTCAGTGCATGAACAATGCCCTGCCCTGTCTCTGTGCAAGGAAAGCAGGAGAACACAAGCAGATGAGGTCAGAACCAGGTCGAGGCCAGCAGAAGGAGAGCAGGGACTCCACCTCGCCCAATAATGCACACCAGGCAGTCCCCTCCCTCCGTGACCCATTCAAAGTGGCAGTTTTCATGGACAAACCACCATGTGAGTCTCGTCTGTTCTACAACAATGAAGCTAAACAACCAGACATGTTTCTTATTTTTATCCTGCGCTAAGAATAGTTTGACTAGGTTAAACAGACAAGGATTCTGCCTTTTGGAGGAGTGAAGACCTTGGTCAATATTGATCTGGACAAACAAGTTTAACATTCAGCTCAAGGGAGAAAAGTGTATTCAAGGTACCATCTAAAACCAGGATGAAAAAAGCTGAACTAGGTAGAGGGCTTGGGGCTTGATGGGTTTGGGGGAAGACAGATTAAAGGAACCTTCCATGAAGTTCCTCGGGCAAGGGTCCAATTTTAAGCATGCTGTGAAATGTCAAAGTACTGAACCCCAAGTAAACATTTTAATATAGATCTGCCTATGCAAAGACTGGCTGCTTGGGATCACTGCATTAAGATATGTGTGTGTTCTATTTCTCCACCAAGGAAGCCACCAGGCAGAGATGAGGTTATCTATGCTGTTTCTGCAGGTCCTGTGCTTCCAATCAAGCCTCTTATCCAGTTCTCAGCTTCACACTCAATCTGATCCTTGGCCGACCACAGTCTCCTTCCTCCATGGACAGCGCTGCCTAAGTTCTCCCCATAGGCCTGCCAGCCTTGCTCTGAAAGGCCTGACAGAGAGCTCCAAAGAGTGTGAGGGAGGGGAGCCTCCGCGGAACCGCATGAGGGACCTCCTCGTCTCCACTTCAAACAGTACCTCTCATGAGCTGCTTCACTGTGAGAAACAACTTTTATCTCCTCACTTTTGTAACTCTCTTCCCACCCCTTCCCAGGGCCATTGTCTACCACCACCAACTGTGTGAGCTGAGGCTGCTTTTAAACTGGAACTTCCTAAAAAAGAAAAAAAGAGAAAGAAAGAAAAAGCCATTTCTTTATTGCAACAAGCCTACTGCCAGTAAGCATAACTCAGTGTGTATATGTGTACACACTTTGGAAAACGACTTCAGTATAATTATTAAAGCAATTTTTGCACAAAATTTATAGGAAGATGCTCTTATTTCATGTTAAAGATCCAAAATCCACCACAGAGGAGGAATTTACAAGGCCTAATTATATAGGATGGAGGAATCAAAGTAAACTCATTTTAGGAAAGGTTTATAACTGGCTTTCTTACTAGTAGTCCTAGCGTACAATAAACCAGGATAAATCTTTTTTGTTAAAAAAAAGTTAACCATGACATACATCTTCAGTACTCAGACTTCTATAATTCAGCTGTAATGAACTTCAGAGCTGAGCAGGAGTTACCTGAGAGATGTGATTAATGAGATTTTAAAATAATTCTTTGGAGAGAGAGTCATACCACCAAGTTAAGAAAAATTCATTTCAATGTTTATAGTCTCCTTTGAAAAAAAATTTTTGGACAGTTTTGACTTTTCTATAGGGACGGAAATTTTCTACTTTGGATTCAGTGTTTCTAAATTGTAAAGGTGTTTAGGAAGTGAAAAGAAAATCTTTCCTTAACAATCCATGAATAACTAGGAGGACTGAGTTAACTATGCAATCAATTAAGTTTCTTTGCTTTTAAATTTTAAATACGTGAAAAAACAAATACGTATTTTTAAAAATGAGTAAATGTTAAGATAGAAAGCTTAGTATTTAAATTAAAATCCTGTTTTTACATGGCAGCTATTTCCTTCCAATTAGAGCCTAGATGAATATTCCCTAGGTTCAAGCCCTTACCAGTGCTTGACCTTTCTCGGTAACAGCCCCACTTAGTGATTTTCTGGCATTTGCTTGAACACCTCTAATGACAAAGGAACTCACTACCTCTGAAGTAGTTTGTCCCCAACTTGGACAGTTCAAGAAGTTCTTCCTTACAATGAGCCAAAAATCCATCTGTTAATTTCTATCTACTTATCCTGGTTCTATTCCTTAAGACCACACAGAACAAGGCCAATCATACTTGCACAATGGGTAAAAACACAGCCTTAGACTTGGCTTAGAGACTGGTCTCTATCACTCAAGGATTAGCAGCATGTCCTTATCTGTCTCTGAGCCTCAGTTTCTCCAGCTAGAAAATATAGATGATAAGACGACAACTCTATAGCCCTGCTACGAGGGCTAAGTGAGATGATGAATAGCAGTGCAGTGTGACCACACTGGGAAACACTCAAGAAATGCCCTTGGTGTCATGAAGGGTGGCACTCATGACCCCAGTACATATTTTCTCCTCCAGGCCACACTCCCTCTGCTCATTCAACTACTTCTTATCTGAAAGGCTGCAAGTTCATCACCCTCTGTCATCTCTGTCAGCATTTTTTAAAGTCAGGTAGTCAACCCTAACATATCATATCAAGTATTGATCTAAGAGATCCAGTTTGTAAGAATTTTGTTTTGGAGAGCACAGATGGGCAATGAGTGACTCCCTTGTTTTAGTTCACAGCACTTCTGGGGCTTCCCTGGTGGCTCAGATGGTAAAGCGTCTACCTGCAATGCGGGAGACCTGGGTTCAATCCCTGGGTCAGGAAGATCCCCTGAAGAAGGAAATGGCAACCACACCAGTACTCTTGCCTGGAAAATTCCATGGATGGAGGAGCCTGGTGGGCTACAGTCCATGGGGTCGCAAAGAGTCGGACACGACTGAGCGACTTCACTTCACAGCACTTCCTTGGAATTGATCCGTTTTCCTCTTCATTCTGGGATCATGCCCGCCTGCCACTTTTCACTGATATTTATCACCAAATGGGTGCTGATACCTTATCTCCCTGAGATTTCTCCAACCTTGTTGGACTCTTCTTTTTGGCCCCTCTACCCTACTGATAAATGTACACTGCAAAGAGGTGGTGGTTCCTGAGGGCAGATTCTTTCCTTATGCCAAATACAGTAGCAAACAGAGATATTCACCAGCCCAGGGGCTACAGGGCCAATGCTTAACTCTGGAAAAAGACCTGTTTTGAATTTAAGTTCTAAAAAAAAGGGATCTTATTAAGCAAGAGAACAAACTAATAAGCCCTTTCACTACATCCTTAGAACAATCACTCTCCGTTATAACTCTGGCTGGTTGCAGGACAGACAAGAGTCCCAGGGACAGGCAGGAGAGTGCTTTGCAACTTGTACAGAGGTTTGCAACGATTCTGTTTTGCAGTCATCTTGCAGGCAAACCCTCATCATCTGCTCTAGTAACAAAGGAGTTTGGGCTATTTCTAGAATGACCATACACGATCTCACCCCCTGCCAAGCTCAGCACTCTGAGATTAATTTAATCTGCTTCCCGCTCTCCCAGACTGCTCTGCGGCTTGCTTAAGGGAAAGCAGCTTAAACGTGCAACAACCTGCCCTGCTGGCCCTGAGGCCAGATGAGAGAGAGACAAAGAAGTCCTCTATCTTTGGAATTCTTCCTTACTCAGTTCCCTTGACTGGTCCCAAGACTGTAAGTGCTGCTGGGATTCTCAGAGGTCTCAAATGCCTTTATACAGAGTGAGGTACCTGGGTCTGCAAGGCAGAGGCCAGGACACCCTGAGAAGGAGAAGCTGCATAAGGAAATAAAACCAAGCTCCAGTGGGGGCGGGGGAAGGGAGAGGTAGAATCTAGCATTTGATTGAAGCTGACCACAAAGGGCCAAGTATTCGGATGAGAATGAACAAAGCAATGTGTTCTGGGGGCGTTGTTACATAACACAGGCCTCAACCTGTAGGCTGCGTCTCAATCTGCTCTCAGGCTCTGGCAGAAACAGTCCTTATAGGGACTGGATTAAAACAGGAAGGGCGAATCCCCTCCCCACTCCCTGGGCCCCAATTGTGAAATTATCTGCTCAGGGCCAGTCTTCTCTGCTAGGCAAAGCAGGGGCCCTATTTAGGCAGGGCTGTCCAAGTCTTGTCTGTATCTTCAGGGCTAACCCAGTGACCAACACATGACAGCCATTTAATAGGTGCTGAACCACAGCGTGTGGAAACTGTGGTCTCCATCTTCACAGTTGACCACAGTTTTGTTCTCCCTAGTCTTCCAACAGCAACCACCAGTTGAGATTGGCAAGTCACTTTCTGAGGCGATAATGACTGAGACAGAGCAGGTGGGCTGGTGCCTACCTACAAGAATGGCATTTCTGGCTACCTGGCTCTGAAGAAGAATAAGAGCTACTTCTCAGCCCATTTATTCTTGTTAGAGTGGGGATTTCCTTAGTGGATGGGAAATTTCGCATTAAATCACCTCCAAAGACTGCAGCTCTGGGTTCCCTGGCCCGCTGTGAAACACTGACGCTGGCTCCAGGCATTCAGAAAGGAATGATGTCCTCCAGAAGCAGAGGCCAGAGGCGCCTATACAAACAGCCTTGCCCCCAGGGCCAGGAGGTAGGTGTCCAGAGAGGCTGAGCTCTCCTGCCCACGAAGACAGAGGTCGGGCTGGCCCTAGCTAGGTTCCATCTGGGCCACTTTGGAACCAGTTATGGTGCTCTTTTGGAGAAGGAAATGGCACCCTACTCCAGTACTCTTGCCTGGAAAATCCCATGGACGGAGGAGCCTGGTGGGCTGCAGTCCATGGGGTCCCGAAGAGTCAGACACGACTGAGCGACTTCACTTTCACTTTTCACTTTCCTGCATTGGAGAAGGAAATGGCAACCCACTCCAGTGTTCTTGCCTAGAGAATCCCAGGGATGGGGGAGCCTGGTGGGCTGCCATCTATGGGGTCACACAGAGTCGGACACGACTGAAGCGACTTAGCAGCAGCAGCAGCAGATGGTGCTCTTTATAAACACAGATACGGCAAAAATCATCAGTTACACTAAAATACGGTTCAGTACTAGCATTTATTGTGGGTGTTTCAGATGACCTGACCAAGTCTATTTGCCCCGAAAATAAGCAGCCTTGAAGACCTGACTTCAGAGGAGATGAAAAGCAAGCAGGACCTCTCCCTACACCCCTCAGCTTGGCCAGTGGCCATTTACACTTTCTACAGACATGAGGAAAAAGAAGTATTTTAATTTTCAAGACTTCTAACTACCCGTGCCTGGCAGCAGCAGGAGTAAGACAAAGCTAATGAAGTTAATAGAGGATTCAAGGAGGCATAGTAGGTGATAACACGGATCATTTCCTGCAGCAAATTCTGCTCAGCAAATGGCAAAACAAGGTCACTTACACAACACAGAGCGTTCTCTCCAGGCCCCTGGCTGTGAAGTCCTGCTCACTGGGCCTCAGCTTGGCAGGCCAGTCCCATGGGCAGGAGGGGTGACAGCAGGGCTCCTCAGCAACTGCCTGCTCTAGAGAGACCCTGAGCGGAGCGCCTGCAAAGGGACACCCAGGGAAGCCACATCCCAGGCGGAGAGCAGCTGATGCAGACCAGGCACACCGGGCGCTAACATGGGGCGGCAAGCTGAGGGCCCGTGAGCCCTCAGCAAAGGCTGTGGCCACCCTTTACAATCTCATTATAGTCGGGCCCCTAAAGACATCAGTGCCGCTCCGAAAGTGAGGGAGGTACAAAATCTCGTTAAGTACCAATCTGTTAGTGGGGAGAAGGGGGAGGGGGAAGAGAGAGGGAAAGAGGAATCGTGGCTCCATCCTGGGACCCTGACAGAGTAGTCAACTAAAGAGATGCATTTGGTTAACAACCTGCTTTAAAATGCAAATATACACTTGCAGTCATTCACACCTGGCTGTGAATCATTTAGAGAAGCAGAGCGCTTTCCTCCCCAGTTAGGGACAGAAGGTCTGGAAAGAGGCATGGGGGATGAAGAGTGGATATTTTGGATCAGGGGCACTAGTCCTCTGTGGACTGGGGTTAGGAGGGTCCTGGGTCTAACATCTTAATTTTCCAGAGGAGAAAAAGGGTGCATAATTAAGTCTACATTTCAGAATGAAGGCAAGAGTGTGTGCCACCTAAATGAAGAGACTACGTTCTAAAACGGGCTTCCCTGGTGGCTCAGGGGCAAAGAAAACCACCTGCCAATGCAGGAGACCCGGTTTGATCCCTGGGTTGGGAAGATCCCCTGGAGAAGAAAATGGTATCCCGCTCCAGTATTCTTGCCTGGGAAATCCCATGGACAGAGGAGCCTGGTGGGCTACAATCCTTGGGGTTGCAAAGAGTCGGATGTGATTTAGCAAATAAACACCACCACCACCCACTAAACCATGCATAAAAGGAGCTCTTAGAGGTGGGAAAATTGTACTTCGCTTCCCATCCTGGGTTCCCCTGAGAACCCAGAAGGTAGGCGGCACCAAGGCCAGATGTTTTTAGCTTGTGCAATTCTGCTAAGGACCGAGATGTCAGACACACAAAAGGCTGTGGCCTTTTCTCAGAGGTGCTGTCACCATCCTGCCCTCAGAGCACCTTTGCTCTTGGGAGCCTCTCCCGAGAAGGGAAGAAAGGACTGTGACAGGAAGATCGCTTTGGCCCGCTCTGCGGAGAGCTGGCTGGCACAATGCCAGGGAAGCTGGGCCAGGTGGCCTCAGACGGGCCTCCGTGTCACTGCGGAGTGACCTTGTTAAGTCTGGGTTAAGAGGATTCGAGAGCAGACAGGCTTCCTGGATCTTAAGCATCAAGCCTGGTAGGAGGGATCCTCCTCCCTTGCAGCCATTACCATACAGCTGACTTTCAGCCTGTCTCTTTGGACACAGGCGGAGCGCACAGCCCTTCTGACTCACCCATAGGCCCCAGCTACAGTGGACATAAGCTGAATTGTAAACAGCTGAATGTTTTCCAAGCGGCCACCCCCAGCTCTGGAGGAAGGAATCAATGGAGTGAACAGCCAGCTGCCCCCGCTCAGTTCGGGCCGGGACTCAGGGGGGATTTCCACACAGCTGCAACACTGCTGCCCAGCTCAGGCCAAGGAGCACCGTGCGATGACTACCTCCGGCTGCAGGGAGCCAGGGGGAGTTCTCAACAAGAGCTCCACTTACTGGAGCCAGTCCTCCTTTCCAGTGCCCAGGGAGGGCTCCCAGATACCCTGATGTCACAGTTCTCTAGCAGATGCTGCGATTTCACAAGGCAAAAGGTGTGGAACGGACATGAGAGGCCCTCTGCTAGGGACATCAGAATCACTGGAGACGACAGGAAAAATGGCAGAGTGGAAAGGGCACCGGCTCTGGGCAGACCTGGGTTCACTCTGGTTCCATCTTTGATCACCTGGGCAGCTTCAAGCACTTGGTACCTGCTGTGTTTGTGTCTCCATCTATATAAATGACCATCATGCTGCCTGTCTTGCAGGTTGACAGTGAATAGCAGAGTTTATACATGTAAAATGCTTGGTTGGCACTGATTACATCTGGAAGCTGTTAAACAGCAGTTAACACTTGGGATCAGAAAGACCCTAAGCTTAAATCTTAGATTATCCCAGGCAAGTTACTGAAGGCCTCAGTTTCCTCATCTGTAAAATGGGATGCTTATCTTTGTCTCATATGGCTGTGGCAAGGATTAAACGTGATACTGCAGTTACAATGCAGTGCAAGAGGCCTGACTTACCATTGGAGGGCTCCCATCACTGAGACTCAAGAGACCAGGAAGCCGCCCCAGGCTCAGTGCACTGGGCCTGGCCTCTTGCGGCTCCAGAGCACAGCTGTTCTTTCACTGGCCCAAACTCAGGTTATCACTCATGTTCCTCAGATGCGGTGGCCTACTCAGCGTCCTGTCCCGGCACTCCTGAGTTCAGGCTTCAGGAAATCATACTTCCGCTTTGACAATGAACTGCAACACTAGGGAAATATACCTGCTGTTGAAGGCAGATCACACATCTCAATTCACCTTCAACAGTCATTAATTCAAAGGACATGAGAAGTGCCAGATTTCCTTCCTATGCATTTATTTCATAGAGTTTCAGGGTATCAAAGGAACCCCAGAAACCAGCAAAGAATTTAGGAGCCAAAGAAGAACCACTTTTTCCCAGTGGTTCTTATAATGCCAGGAGGTGGTTTAGCCTGTGAAAAGAAATTACTTTAAAAAGTTGAAGATAAAATCATGGAAGATGGATTTGTAACAGTTAAAAAAACCACCACAAATGTTTAGAAAATTCTCTATTTTCAGGCTGATAACAAGGAAAGGCCACCATGTTGCTGGATATGACTCTTTTGTCTACCAGCTGCAGAAGCAACAATATTTTTAGAGAAATGGGTGAGAGAGAGAGAGAGAGAATGCACTAGAGAAATCCAACCTTGGTTGTCCTTGTCTATATAATGGGATAGATTATTCTTATCTTGCAAATCAATCTTCTTGATCATTTCTGTTCTTAGAAAACACTGCCCTCTCCCTTTTATAACCATCATCTAAGTTTTCAATCACCCTACTTTGCTACCAATAAGCTGACAGAAGAGATTAATACTGGAGGCCTAGAAATGTGGACTTAATTGATTTAAAAAAAAAAATAGTATTTGGCTCACATTAATTTTAATTCAGTGTCATTTGCTTGGGCTGTTTAAAAATGTCTTAATATAGCAGTGTGGATTTAGGCCACATATGGACGGTTTCAAATATGCTAAAGATATCAGTAACTAGGGATAATTATACTGTATTTGAGACATAATAGCCATGCAACTAGGGCTTTAAAAATAACTCCTAGCAGTCATGAACTCTCATTTTCTTGCCAAAAGTTCCAATATTCAGCATCAGGCCTGCTCCTCCTAATCTACTGGAGAAGAGTCGGTTATGACATGGCATCTAAAAGCCATTTTTCTTAAGAGAAGCTATGACAAATTTCACTGCTAAGAATAAAATCATCCAAGACACAGGTTTCTGCTTTAAAGAAAGCCCAATGGCAGACTGGGACTCTCTTCAACATCTGGATTTATCTTAGAATACTGGCAATCCCTGTTTAACAGCAATCACTTCTTTGGCAGATGTAGAAAGAATGTTTTCTTTTGGATTGAACTAAAAAAAAAAATCATTTGGAAATTTAAAGTATAGGAAAACACATCCCTTTTCACTAACTATAAATAATTTGGAAGGGGAAGGAAAAAGAAAAAACCATTAAGTATGCTGGCCTAGATGATTTTACAATGAATCACACAGTAACAATTTATTATTTAAATCATATGCTATTTTTTAGTATATATCTTCAAAAACTAATCATTCTTAATAATATAACTGGATTAACTATAAAAAAAAACATTTTTTAATTCATGTCAATTCTACTTTTGTAACTAATGGGGAAAAAGCCCTGAGTCTGTAAGACTGTTGTCTTGGATAAACAAATGGCTGATTCTTTTCCTAACAATTCCCAAAATGTCATAAAGTTGAATTAAAGATGGTTTGTCTCTGAGTTTTTTTTTTTTTAAACAAGTATATCTGTGTTCTGATGTAACTAAATTCAAGCTGAAATTTTTAAGTAAGTCAATGCTTAAAATGAAACCTGCATCTACTTGAACTGTGGTAAGTATTTCAAGTTATCTTAAACAGGCCCACTTGAAACATTTTTAACAGAACACATATTCAAACAGAGTCTTTTAAACTGGTGACTCACACTGCAGTTTAAAGCAGGCCATAAAAACACTGAAAACATAAATCTGTATATGTTCATCACTCTACCTTGAGGGGTTAGTCCCAGCTTTCATTTCCATCAGACAGGTGCTGGTAAGGCACTGCAGAGTCATTTTTGTTACTGGCAAAAGCCCTCAGGGGAGCAGATTGCGTAAGGCAGCTAGTCCTCACTCTTTCTCCAGGGAGTGGAAAACACCCAAGCATCTCTACAATCACTTTTGTGAGATTCCTCCTGACCACAGAAAATCATCATCTTCATCTTCCAGTTGCAAAAACTGGCACCAAAGAAAGGGAATAAAAGAGAAACTATGCTTTTCTGAAGGCGTCTTGCTTCCTTATTCTTATTTCTAGTAGATGTGATGTAGCTTTTCAGAGAATCTTTTCCAGGAGGGAATCAAATCTTCCTGGAGAGTAAATGGCACTGCACAGCTGAAGAACTTTAATAATATAATCTGGGACTAACCAAGAGGAGGTAAAAACTCCCTGTGAATGTCACACTTCCATGGAGCAGCCTTACTAGAACTGGAACCACTATCCTATTCTCTAGTTTTTCAATTTAAACTTTATGTTGGCTTACCTACCTATCAATGTGAACTGAAAGGGAAGGAGTTTGACAGGAAAGGGGTGAACTTTATTCAGCAAATTAGTTACTGAATGCCTAGAGAGAGGCCCACAGCCCAGAGGAGGACAGAGACTTAATCACAACAGGAAAAAACTGAGACAAAAAGACATTCACAAACTCAGGGAAAGGTTCTTAATTCTGAGTAAGTGTTTTCTTTCCCCTAAAACAAGAAAACCTACAGAGGGGACGCCGAAGAGCATGCAAGACCAGAGGCACGAACAGTTCAGTTTCATAAAATCATCTATCTATTTATTCCCCTTATTCTCTCTCCCACTGAAAGATCCAAGGGATCCAAAGTATCTGAGACAGGAAATGAGTAAGGCAGGAAAAAGGATGTGGTTTGAAAAGAGTGGATTCTGGGGCTGAGCCAGAGCAAGGCACAGGCACAGGGTCAGAGATGGGGGAAGGGGCCTCTGGGACAGGAAGAGAAGTCTCAGGGTCACCAGTTTAGACTAGAAAGTCAGTGTCAGAGGAGGGATGTCTGGAGAAGCATGAGACACCTTCCCAAGAGGTTCTGCTCCACTGCAATGCAGAGCAACAAGGGCTGAAGAGGCCCACAGCCAGGAGAATCATTACTGGCACAGAAGGAAGAAGAGCTGGAGATTCCTCCTCACTTTGAGGGCAGTGGAAATAATATCTTGAGTGCACCTGACAAAGGCAAGTTAGAAATTAAGCCAGGACCTGGCAGAGAAGTGGACGGGGCTAGGAGGCCATGAAAAATACGAATATTCATTAAGTATCTATGTGCCACCTAGCAATACAACAACAGCTTAAAAAGGCGGCGGTTGGGGGTGGGGGGGAAGGTGATGAAAACAGGAGCTATGGCTCACAAAAATGCAGTTCGACAACTGAAAAAGCAGCTCAAGAACAACAGAAAGTGGACTTGAGATTAATGCTGGAGAGGGAAAAAAAGGCATCTCTTCTTCCCAATGTGTATGGACAAGCCTGGAAACAGATCCAGGGTGGGCTGAGGGGCAGAGCTCCCATGGTGAGTGCCTGGAAAGGGCAGGTGCCGCACGAGCACCACTGCCCATCTGCTGGGCCCTCTGTGAAAGAAGCCAGCCCTTGTAAAGGAGCCGAGCCAGAAGCTCTGGTTCCCGTCTGGCAGGGACTGGAACTCAGGGACAGAAACAGTGGGAAACACACAGGCATCAGCTGATTCAAAAGTGTGGTTATTTCCACACGCAGATCCAGATGTTGAGGGTGAAGCGGGGAAAACCACTTTTGTATTCTCCACAGTGCCTAGGACAATGCTTCGCATGGGTCAGGAGGGCAAACAAGGTGTGTGAAATCTGAGAGGAACCAAAACTACTTAGCTGTGCAGGTATCTTAAGATACGAGATAGAACCTCTCGCCCTGTAACCAACACAATAAGTTTCTTTCTCTTCTAAAGTCAAAATGCTATTAAGCCCTACATCCCATGTGACCTCAACTTAAGCCCTAAATCAACAGACACTGCCACAGGTCTGAGGCCCTGTACACAGAATAAAAACTGGGGAGGGCAGGGGCAGACATATAGGAGCAAGAAGGAATTTCCCTGCCTCATTAGCCTGCAATTTCCAGACTCATCTAGAAATCCTAGCAGTTCCAACGTTTGGGTTGACTGGGGGTGGGGGTGAGGAATAAAAAAAAAATCCCAGGTGAATGGTAATTGGATTACCCAGTTATGCCCCAGAGTCAAATAGCTGGAAAAGGCCAGGACAGCAGGGCCTGATACGGTTAAAATGACACTATTTTCTAAACCAAAAATTGAGACACTTGGCTGATAAGACAATGGGATGGAATATTTTAAATTGGGGTTGTCCTAGAAAAATTGGGGACATATGGTGGATTTAGGTCGGTAGCTTATTTCACAACAAGGGATCCTCTGGGTCCAATATGCTAATGGAAAGGGATTAAAGATCTGGAATGGGAGATCTAAGGGGGAGAGCTGTCACTGATTTGTTAAACAGGAAAAGGAATAGAAAACTGTGTCTCTGTAGACAGCAAGGCAACAAGGTGAACATTCTAGGTATGGAGCAGGAAGGAAAGGAAAGTTGATTAGAACTGAAACTGTGTCAGTGAAATCTGTTCAGGTCTCAAAAGCGGCCTTGGGGGAGGGAGGGTGAGGACTGTGACGGTGGAGTATCACCGGCACAAACTGGTATCCAGCAATATAGCAGTCGCCGACTAGGAGTTCTCATCACTGCAGGGTCACCGTTAGTTGGCAACCTGACCTTGGGCAGATTATTTCCCTCCCTGTGGACTTCAATTTAACGACGGAATCTCACAGGTCTCTGTTTTTAATGTAAAGAGCCCACACAATACAATATGCCTTCATTTGGCATGGGAAGGAGAGAAAACGCTCTTCTAAAAATGGAAGAGAGGAGGACACAGAACAGCTTGTCCCTTTCCATCCAATTAAAAGCCTCGTGAGACTAGATTAAAAACAAAACTCTCCACCGAAGTCGCAGGCCCTCCAAGATAGGCAGTCGCCTACCCAGAAAGTAGAGCAGATGCCAGCAGCCCTGTCCCTAAGCGGACCGTCCATCCCCGGGAAAGCGCCGTCCCCGGAGGACCGAAGCGGGGGTGGGGGCGTGCGGGGACACAACGGAAGCGTTGGGCACGCCGAGGGTGACGCAACGGCTGCCGGGGGAGTGAGGGGCAGACAGGGTCCCCGACGAGGCGGGGGAGGCGCAGGGCACCTCCCTGGCGCCGGGAGGGCGAGAGTCGCAGGCTGGCACGGCCTGGCAGCCGAGTAGGCCCGGGCCGGGAATGGCACCGGAGGGCGGTGGCCGTTGTCTGGTGCGACCAGCGTGGGCCGCAGGACCCCTCCGGGCGAGAACCCCTCCCCCGCCACGGACACTGACCTGTCCAGGGCCCGGCTGGGCCTGGCCGGGCGGGGCCTACGCAACCCCTCGGCCGGGCGCCGCCTCGCGCGGGGTCCCGGGCCCGGGCGGGCCGCCTCCTCTCCGCCGGGAGCCTCCGAGCCGGGGCCCGGGGCTGCCGCGGCGCATCCGACCGCACCGGCCGAGCCGGCGTCCACAAAGGGCGGCAGGGGCGCGAGGCCGGGGTGGGGGTGCGGGCGGCGGCGGATTGCGCGCGCGCGCGCGGCGGGCGCTCTAGGGCTGCAGCCGCCGCGGAGACAATGCGGCGCGTCCCGGCAGGGCTCCCGCGGCCGCCTCCGCCGGGGGCGGGGCGAGGGGCGGGGGCGGGGCCTGGGCGCGCGGGGCGGGGCCTCCAGGAGGCGGGGCGCCAGCGCGGAAGCTGGGCCGCGCGCTTCCTTTGTGCGGCCGCGCCGGCCCCGCCCCCGCGGCGCCCTTGGGAAGGCTCCGCGAGGCCGGTGGCCGGTTAGAGACGTCAGTTTGAGGTTTAGGGAGGCAGGCGCCGCGCCGCGCCTCGCGGACTTCCGCCCTCGCCCCGTCAGAAGTCCCCAGTGCGGTGATGGACTGTCGCCTGGCCAAGTCGGAGGCAGGAAGAATAACGACTAGCACTAATTGAGTGCTTAATTTGTGTCAAGCCCTACATGCTCGCGCTCTCCTCTCACTTAAAAGAGTTCACAATAACCCCACAAGTAGTCATTATCCTCCCCACTGGGAACTAAGTATCAGAGAGGTTAACTAATGACCAAAGTGCCCCAGTTACACCTCCATAAATGGGGATAATGCCTCCTCTTTAGGCTTACTATGCAGGTTAACTGAGGGCATTTACACAAATTGCCTGCAGTGCCTGGCACACAGTTGGAGCCCAGTAAATGTTACTTCTTTTTCTAAACCACGCTGGTTTAAACTAAACTGTGGGGAAGCACCTTCATTCAGTAGACGTGCTAGAGCTTGTGAGACCTTCACAAGCCCCCACCCCCCCACGCCCAGCTTCATGCTGAATAGATGATCCGAATTTCTCTCTCCATGCTTGACTTCTATTTCCAATATTTTCTCATATCCTTACCTTTCTTAGCATTCATTCATCCCCCCATCCCTTTCCCCACAGGCCTCATCTCTCTTTGTTTCCACATTTTACATTTATTTTATATTCCCTGTTGGTTTACTTTGCTCTCTTTTTCTTTCCCTCTCCCTCCGCCCATTTTTCAATGCCTTCTTTCATTAATATTCACATTTCCTTCCCCTTTCTGTCCTTACATTTCTTACACTTGTATTTTGTTCTATAAACATGCCCACACTACTCCCTACCTTTATCCACTTCAGTAGTCCCTTCTGGAATGCTGTATGCCCAGCTCCACATGTCCAGGTCCTACCTCTCCTAAAGGTCTAGACTCAAGAAAAGTAGCTGGCAAACTTTTTCAGTAAGAAATCAGATAGTAAATATTTTAGATTTTGTAGGTCATGTGGTCTCTATTGCAACCATTCAACTCTACTGTTGCATCAGGAAAGTGACCACAGACAACACTACATGCATGTATGTGGCTGTGTTCCAATAAAACTTTATTTGTGGACACAGACTTTTGGATTTCATATAATTTTCATGTATCGCAAAATATTCGTTTGAGTCTTAAAAAAATTTTTTAATGCAAAAAACCATTATTAGCTTGTGGGCTGTAGGGATACTGGTAATATGATGAATTTGGCCCTTAGGATGTAGTTTGCCAACCTTTGCTCTAGAATAATGCCACTTTACCCCCCTGCAATCTACCCAGATAATCTCTACTCAGCAGTAACTTTTCTCTCTTACTTTTTAAAGCACTTACCCATAATCTTTCTATGACATTTATCATATCTTTTACTGTATTTTTTTCCTGTGCACTTCTCATCTTTTCCAGAGGAGCTTAAGCTCCTTGAAGGTAGGGTACAGACCTCCTTTCTCTGTGGATTACCTCCCATTTCACAGTGCTCTGCACAAAGCAGGCATTCAAACATAATACAGATGGATATTTAAATCTTGGGTGGTTGACGGTTGTTTCCACAGTGCAAAGCTTACTTTTCTCATGAGATAGAACGTTAGGAACAGGGTGCTTTGTTATATGTGTATCGTTTGGACTAGATTTCAGAAAAAAATTTTGAGAGTTTTATAGACAAGATGGAGAAAGGAAGGCAAATGTCAGTTCATTCAGAGATTGTTGGATAACAAGTAACTGAACAAAGACTGTTGATTACCACCAACCTGCAGACAGGGCATATGTCTTCAGTCAGGTCCTATTCAACATTTCTATCAGCAAATTGGCTAAAGACATGCTATATAATATACAGATGGCAAAGTTAAGCAGAGGCGTTAGTAGAATGAGTGACAAAATTCAGATATAAAACATTCCTCACCCACCACTTATTCTCTCTGTGCCTTGGTTTTCTTATCTTGAAAATGGGCATAATAAAGGTTTCAGCTTCAGAGAATTACTGGCAGGATTAAGTGAGGAAATGCATGTAAAGCTGGCAGAGAGGACTCATTAAATGCTAGCTATTAACTGTTACCATTTTCTGGTGTGCCTCAAACTGTGGGCTAAATTCACAAGACACCATTGAATGGACATAATAACATTCTGGCTCACAATAGACACTGTACAAGTTTGAGATGGAGGGGACCTGAAGTGATAGCAGTTCATGTAAAAAGAAACCACAAAACCAGAAACCAAAACCAAGCCCAACCCCTCTGGGATTCACAAGACACGGTGCTCTGTGAACCAAGGGCATCATTCCCTTGGGTTGGGGGAGTTAACATGGGGTCATAGGTGCAATGTCCTGATGAAGGCAGGTAAGGGCATTACCCCTGAAGCCAGAATTTTGGGGCTGCCCTTTCTTACCTGTGAGACCTGGAGCCTTTCATTTCCTCCTCTAAATAATGGGGACAGTAGTAATGATCTCTCAGGGATATCATGAGTGAGCAAAGGAAAACACAAGTTGGCACATAGTAGGTGTTCAATAAATTTTAGTTCCTCTCTACTATACTATGCAGAGCTCTGCCTCTTGGAGGGCTTATAAAGCTAGGTCTAGGTGCCAACCTTGGGTCACTAGCACTTTTTTATATTTGGAATTAATGTGCTTCATTTGGGGGAATCACACTTTAAGAGAATTCATGGAAAGGTGGAATGTGGCTAGACAAGAATGATCAGCATGGTGGAAATGGGAGGTCTTGATGTGTGACAGGTAAAAATTGAAATAAATCTAAAATATTTAGCCTGGAGATGTTTTTTTTCTCTCTCTCTTTTTTTTTTAATGGGGGGGGGGGATGGGGAGAAGAAAGAGACATGATAACTGTCTACACACACTGTAGGAGATGGACTCCATTGCAATCCACAAGACGGAATCACAGCCAGTGGTGGGAGTTCCAGCACAATAGATTTTGACTTAATTTGAAAAGCCACTTTCTGATAATTAGAGCAAACCCACAGTGGAATGGGCTGCTTTACAAAATGGTGAACCCCTTTTCATTGCAATTTGCCAAGAGAACTCTGATCTCCTCTCTTTTAATTTTTCGAATGTTCTTTGCTTTCCTTTGCTTTTCTTTTCCTTGATCCCTCTTCCATTCCTTATAGGACATTTATAACTACTTTGCCCCAAAGTTCTTTTATTCTCATTTCTCTTTCTTCCATTTCCAAAACCCCCTTTCTCTTGTTCTCTCCACCCCCACTCCCAGCACATTGAGTTCAACAATGGAACTGCCTCCCTGAATTATACGTGGCCCATGGCCCAGAATGTCATCGAGATCTGGGCCAAGATGGCTGCACACACTGGCAGAGAAGGAAAGGAAAGTGAGGGGATTGCTGTGGGGGCAGAGGTACCACCGTGGTTCTCCTGTCAGGGTAGAGGGATCAGTGGAGCCTCCTGAAACCCAGGGCTTAGAGAAGCCTGACTGCCACTGAGCGCTCGCTCAGTGGGGGAGCCCAGGGCAGAGCTGCCTGTTCCTTCAATGAGGCTTTCCATGAATCCCCTGCTAGCTCCCCTTAGGCATTGCCCTCATCTGTGTGCTATGCAGCCGCCTTGTCGTATCGCCAACTTCAAGAACACTCTCTCATACCAAGCAGAGCAGAGGACTGAGACAACTGGATCCCTGGGTGAACTCTCAACCTAGCACATGGCGGCAGTGGATACATCTGACAGCAGTGACAGGCCGGCCTCATCTAGAACTTTCAATTCTTTCTCTATCCTTTTATACCTTCTGGGTCCCCTTTCTTTATCCTTGCTTCATCCTCTCAATCCACTCTCTGATCCCACCTACCCAAATTCTTTCTTGCCACTTGGGGTTTATAGTTTCCTTCCCGTTCTAGAGGCCCAAGTGCAATGTGCCAGGGGGTGGCAAGGAGGGCTGACTCTCTTCCCTCCCCCAAGGGCCCACTACACTTCATACCGTGAGCTGGGGACTGCTGGATGTTCGGGCTCTTGGGCACAGTCAGGCCACCTGGCATGGCAGTGACGATGGCTTGCTGATGTGGTGATGGGCCAGACCGAGTCTCCGACCCACTCTTCTCCCCAGGTACCACTTCCTTCCAGTCATCAGGGGTGCACTGCTGGGGCTGTTGAAGGACAGGACAGATATGATTTGCTCATGAATTGTCTCTGCCTTTCTGGATGTGTCCCCTGTTTCCGTGGAGCTTGGGAAGAAGGACATTAAGATTCAGCCAGCCCCAAGTTAGTGAGAGGCCCCTTTTCTTTCCTGGAGTACTCAACAAGGACTTTGATGCTCAGCCCACACAGATACACATCCCATTGGGGGCCATGGGATGGCCTGAGTGGTGACCTCCCTCTCTGTTCCCTGGGCCTTGGGATAGGCTTACTCACCACTGGTGAAGCAGGCTGTAGTTGTAAGATGACAGCCGAGGCATGCTGGAACCTGCGCTGAGGGGTGTGGGCCAGGCCCTCGGGATATCCGTTGTGAGCCCCAGTGTCTGGTGTGGGAGGGGGACACTGCTGAGAGCTGCCAGGCTTGTGCAGATTGGCAGTGGGGCACTGGAGAGGCAGGGTGGGTGGGACTGGACCTAGCGGCATGGCATGGGCTTCTGGGCTGGGTTGCAGGGCCAGGCTCGGAGGGACCGAGGCCAGCTGGGGATGGGATGGGGCTTGGAGCGCCGGCCGTGATGGCTGGGGCGGTTGCTGCTGCTGTGATGGCTGCTGCTGCTGCATCACAAACTGGGGCTGCAGGTGCTTTGAGGACGGTTGGGAGAGGAGCTGGTGCGGCTGCAGCTGAGCATAGGCTGAAGAGGGAGAGGCCAGGTTAGGTGGCATGGCTTGGCCTGGTCTTCTACTGTGTCCCCCCATCTGCGCCCCCTCCCACATCCATATAAAGAAGGCTCTCCAAACTCAATGTTCTTGCTTTCATCTCTTTCCTCCTTTGCCAAGAGCTTAGCCTGGCCATTGCTAGGGCCTGACTTTCTCTGTTTTTTTTTTGCTTTCTTCCTATTCGGAAACACTGGGCCCTTGGCTGGCCCTCAAAGCCCAATGCAAAGCTCACCTCCTCTGTGAAGCCTTCTTGGATCATTCCAGCTGTTCAGAGAAACCCTGGATACTGCAGGGTGATACATTTTCTCTCTCCTCCATGCCCTGCACTTGCTTTGCTCCATGTTTGCAACAGGTGCAGCCCATCACCCAGCCCAGCTCTGTAAGGATGGCTGTTAGTCACCCTCCTGGCTCTGCTCGAGCCGGGCCCCCTCCAGGGAGGGCCTGCTGCACACATAGTCCTCAGACTCTGGCGGGAGGCAGCCTGGGCTGGACCACAGTTTCCTCCTGTTACAAGTGGGGGACCTTGGGCTAGCTGTTTAACCTCTCAAGGCCTTAGATGTCTTGTCTGAAAACCAGAAACAAAAAAAGCTCTTGCCCAGAATGTTGTAAGGATGAAAGAAAGAAAGAAAAGAAACAACACAAAAAAACTGTGCAAATAAAATGAGAAAAATGACATAATGTGAACAGCACAGTGCCTGGCACACGGTCACGGTCAGTCATTTAATTTGTATATTCAATCATATCATTAAAAGTGTTATTTCAGTCTTAGCTTAGGTTCTGAGTGTCCTGGGCTTACCTCTACCAAAATGACGTGTATCACAATGGATAAGAACTGTTTCTTAGCTATCTTCCCTTACAGGTCATGAACCCCTGATGATTGGAAACAATCACGTATGGCTTTATCTAGAACCTCGTATGATACTTAATAGTAGATGAGGGCTGAATAAATAAATGTATTGTCATGGACTGGGGTTCAGGGGTTGCCATTTGCTCCTTGCCCTTTCTTCCGTTTTTAGCCAGGCTGGCTTGTGGAGGTGAGGATTCCTATATTTTCTCATCATCCTTCCAGTGTCCAGCTCATGCCTTATGGACAGTAGGGGTTCAGGAAATTCAGCTCAGAGATTGGGTGTTCTCACCTTGCTCACTCTCTGACTAGTGGCATCCAGGCTAGCTTAGCATGAGGGCCGCTCAGTTGGACTGGTCCTGCCTAAAAAAGCTGTCCTTGGCAGAGACTCGTATAGCTGGAGGGCCGGCAGAGAGAGGCTGTGCTGTGCAAATACACAGAGGACCACGGCTGGAAGCTCGCAAGTGGATTTTTACAACCACAGGCTCCAAGCCAATGAGGGGAATGCCAATTCTGGGTCCTGAGCTGACATGTGAAAGGATCCTGTGACACAGGTGCAAAGGAAGCAGACTGCACACACAGTTAGGGGAAGCACCTTCTTTCTTAAATTTTGTCTATATTACACATAGGTTCCCAGCTATCTCATCACAAGCCCATGTGGAGTTTCAAGCAGAATGTCAGCAGGAATGGAAAGGAGAGGACAGAAACAAGAGGTGTTAAAGCGACACAAAATGCTCCTTGGTGACCTACTGTTGGAGGCAGAGGAGGAGGGTGTATGGATGGCCCTGGATGACGGTGAACTGTGGCAGAGAGAAACATGGACGGTAATGAGGTTTTGTGAGAAATGTGTGGGGCTTCAGGTGATGGTAGAGCATCCAACTGGAAATGCCAGCAGGCATTTGGTGATTATAAATTGCCCCTGACCCCAACCTGAGCTTTGTCTCCTAATTTCACCCTGAACAGCTCAAAACTTAACAATCAGGTAAAGACTGTTAATCAGGCAAACTTAGTAATCAGGGATTTTTAAGATGATCCTTGTTAAGACACCCAAGAGATACTGCAGAGGCCATGAAGTGCCTGGATAGGCTCTAGCAGTCAAAAAGATCTGCAGATGAGGGGAAGTATCACTGAAGACTCAGGTGAAACTTGTTCTCCCTTATCCCCAAACCATGAATTCCTATCCTGGGAACAGAGTCCATCTAGGGGCTGCTGGTTTGAGCTGAGAGCTGGAGATGGTACAGGTCAGAGAGGCTAAGAGGGTCAGAGGCTTGTCCTGCCACCCACTGGCTATGTGGCCCGAGACAGGTCCTTTTCCTTCCCAGGACTTCAGGGTTTTATCTGTGAGACAAGAGGTTTGGGCTAGATGATCATACAGTCTGATGGGGGCAGGGTGGCTATCATAGGAAAAGAGTTTAAAATTCAGGATTTATAATGTGGAAAAAGGAAGTTTAGAGTAGGTTCTAGATCTATAGTGCATAAGAGTACAGTTAGGCACAGTACACATGTGTTCACCAAGACTGGGAGAAGCAACTGTTGGCCTCCCAGCCCTCCATCCCTGGACCTCCTCTCTGTCCCACTCTCCCCAACCCTGTGCTGCTTGTGGAAGGCCATTGTTTCAGGACAAATGATGCTAGCACATGCTGAGGCTGGAAACAAAGCTCATGAAAGCTTAGAGAAGTTCATAGATCAAAGACTCCAGGATATTTTGGGGCAGGGGGAATGTACGTCCTTAAACTTTCAAGGTTAATAAAAGCAAAGACCATGATTTAACTCCAGCATTGTGCTGAGTCAAATTCCTTTTATTTAAAGCGTTGTAGTACATTTCTAATTGGTCTTTCTGATTCTAGTTTCTTCTCTCTATAATCTGACTTGTGGATAGATCACAAATTAATCTTCCTAGGGCACAGATCTGATCCCTGATTAAAAGCCATCAGGGACTCTCCTCTGTCTGTGGTTGTCTAAGGCCCCTGGTGTTCAAGATCTTCTTACAATATAAAATAACCTTTTAATATTATTTCTTTGATCCAAGCAATCTTTACTGTTCACTGCACCCTGTACAGAAGTTTGTACCCTGTCTCACACTGTCTAGAGTGCCATAAATCAAATCCTCACAACCTCCCTTTCCTGCCACTTCCCAGCAGTGGGAGGCTGGGCAATCACTGGACCTCTCTGGACCTCTGGCTCGTCATCTTTAGAGTGGGGGTCACGATGATATCTACACTCACAGTTATTTCAGTGAATGACTTATCTGCTTTGATAGACAGAATTTAGGATTGTTTCCTCCAAAGTGCCTAGAATTTAGCAGATGCTCAGTGTGGCTGTATGAATGAATGACAGCAAGGTGGAACTCCAGCTTGTTTGTGCCACAGAACTCTTCCCCTTCAGAGCTTGGACAGGCATGAGTTGGGGATAACCCTATAGGCCATTTTGGTTTTATCAGCACTCTGGTTTACTGAAGACCTTCCTCCTGTGTAACCTCTGCTCACCGCCTGCCTGCCCTTACCTTCATCCATCCTAACTGCTCTGCTCACTGTCTGTACAGCATTCCTCTCCACTGTGCCCTTCTGGCTTCAACTTCAGTGCTTCCATTTTCTGGAATGCCCTCCTTCTGCTTCAGTGATCTCAGTAAGGCATAAGCTTCTTTGGCCCAGGCTCAGCTCATGTTCTCTCTGCCTTGACCCTCAGTTACGGGTTTTCCCTCGGAAGTCCTGAATGCGCTTGCTTTTACTGCTGATTTCTTTGATTCATTTGTGATTTAACATGTACTATCTTGTAGATGTATTTCATCAATGTTTAAAAATTCTTATCCCCCACCACCATTTTAACATCTTTTGAATTAGGCTGCATATTACAGTTGATGATGCTGGTTTAATTGGTAGTGCTTTCCTTAGAGGCAAAAACATGGTGCATTTTACAGTCAGTGGTATCTTAAACTGGAATACTTTTTATGCTTTTGTGCGTTTATTTTCTGTCTATCTGGCCAGATTATATGCTTTTTGAGTCAAAGTTTTATGTTTCTTTTTTTTTTTTAACTTTAGAGATGTGCTTTAGTTGAACTAACGTTCAGTGTTTCTTTTCCCTTCCACACTGTCCAGCACAATAATCTACATGTCCGTAGATGCTCAGCATCTATCTGCTGTTGATCATAGTGAGGTCAGTGGGGTGGTTGATGATGGGCACTTCCCACTGAAGCCACCATACCAAAGGCGGCCGCACCCCTCTTCTCTACAGCTCAGATGGGGCATGTCACTTTTTGAAATATTAATGCACAGAAATCTCTCTGGGCCTTTATTTCCTCCTACAGTCCAGGGGCTTCATTTTTCGCTTGGAACTCTTTTGGCTGTCCCTATCCCCCACTGCTAGAAGGCTCACTGCTTCTAGGGAACAAAAGCTTGGTTCCGTGGGACCTCAGCCATGGCTCTGGAAGGCCTCGTCAGCCCTTTCTGTTACGGAACAGAGGAGGGGCAGGCCTAGGGCCTCCCCACATTAGGGCCCAGCTCAGTGGAGAGACTCTAGGTCAGCTCTTCTTTCCCGTCTTGTGCTTTAACCTTGACAGCCGCCTTAGAATCTGAAGAGACCAATTCACCGTTCCCCAAACAGTTGGTTGTTAGCAGCCAGAGGATTAAGGGCCCCTGTGCAGGAGGGCCGGCTGTGAGGGTTCACCGACTCGCGCCCTTTGCTGCATGCACTGCCAGAACTTGTGACCAGTAATGGATCTCGATTGATCCTAAGTCTTCCTGGATGCAGGAAAAAGCTCAGTGTCCAGAAGTGCTGGGATTCTTGCCTCAAAACACACGGGAGCCGCGAGCATCCCAGATGTAGGTTGGAGGTTTGCTCAAACACATTTTTCTCTGAGCTGCAATGCTTGACTAGAGTTTGGAATTACCTGGACTACCAGTGAAGGGAGGGTGCTTGCAAGAGAGGAATGGCATAACTTTCTACTACCTACTACTCTTCAGGGCTTAGAGAGTTAAATGAAGAGATACTTTCAGCTATTCGTTCACGCGACAAAAATCACAGCACCGACTACAGAGCAAGCGCTGTGTTTGGTGCTGGCCAAAACCTGGTCCCTAGAATAGGTTTAGTGGAATACAGTTTAGCAAGAGAGAGTTGGTAAACAGATACCCTCAGCATCACTTGGTAAATATTAACGACAGGAGACAAGCACACATTACTGAGAACACAGAAAAGGAGATTCAGCTTGGAAAGGAAAGCAGAGAAGGCTTCCTGGAGGAAGTGAGTATTTAGCATGATTCAGAGTTCTGAAGATGATGAAAGGAAGAGCACGTGGGAAGACCTGAGGCCTTAAATACCATGGTGCTTTCAGGGACCTACAGGGCATCCTGTGCAGCTGAACCCCTGGTGACTGGTGTGAGAACAGCCAGAGAGGAGGCAGTTTGCTGGGGGGTGGGGGGGTCTAAATGATGCCAGCACCCTTCAGAGCTTGCTCATCTCCAAAGATACCTCACGTGATTAGGCCTCAGGGAGTGACTGAAATTGAGGTTGACTCTGGAGGTCAGAGTCCCACATACACATAACTAGACAAGGAAGCTCTTTTAGGAAAATCTGAAGAAATAGGCACATGGATTTTCTGAGATGCAGTCCTGCCAGGCTGAGGCCTAGGAGGAATGTGAGAGGGGAAATGGAGCTGAGGGAATCTCCCTGGCAGAGGAAACAAGTTTACAAAAACAGGGTTGCCCACCTTTGGGACATGCTGTGGCGGGCTGTCTATGCCCTAATATCTTTAGACCTGCCCTGCAGCTACCTGGCAAAACCACCAGACACCCTCTGTAGGCAGGATTCCTTGTAGGACAGCTTGCAGCATTAGAAAGGAAACTACCCACCCTTGGTAGAGGGATGAAAATACAGCAGAAGTGGCTAACAACATGGATTTTAGAGACCGATCTGGTTTGAATCTTGGTTCTGCCACCTACAGGCTGTGCAACTGAAGACAAATTGTTTAACCTCTCCGAATCTTGATTTCCTCTTCTACAAACAGTGATACACTTCACAGAGCAGTCTGTTAGTATCAAATGGAAGATTATGTTTCAACCACAAAGAGGAGAGGTTCACTGCCTTTGTTCATGCTGAGAAGATGCACAATACACGGTAGCTATTCTTAAAATACTACCTGCTATGTATATATTGCTTTGAACTTCTCAAAGCATTCTTATAATCTGAGTCTCATTTACTCCTTACAAGCAGGCTCTGAGGCGAATGGGCAGTGTTCCCATGTTACGAGCAAGGGGAGTTGTTTCCAGGAGACTCCTACAATGCAGCAGATTCAGGGAAAATTGACTTCATTTGACACATGAGGCAGGGTGTCTTGGATCTCATAAACGCTTGAAAAATGCTGACGGGTGAGTGAAGGGTGCAGTCAGCAAGTGCAAATTAAGACGGCAGGCTTTCAAGGGTTAGTTGGAGGCTGTTGAGAACTTTGGAGGTAATCTTGGATGGATGAGGAAGGGGGAGTGTGATGCCAGGAGGAGAGATGGAAGGTCTGCACAGGTCATGTTGGTCACAAAGGGGTTGGGGTTGGGGGAGGAGAGGTGGAGGATCTGTGCGGGGAAGCCCTGAGCAATTACAGTGGTTCTGGGGTCTTGAAGGCCCCTACCCAGAGTCAGAGTCAGTGGTCAGAAGTCATTAACATGCTAATTATTGAATCCCTCCTGTGACCCGATGAAGCAGGAAATAAAAGACGCAGTGAAGGTTTCTAAACAAGCAAGGAGCAAGTCTCTGAGGACGGTGACTCTGGCAAGTATGGGAGGAGGGTCAGGTGGTCAGTTAAACCTCATATGGTCAGCGGGCCTTAAGCAAACCTGGGAGCTGACACAGAGAAAATATGGTCAGAACATGGTGAGAAAGTGGGTGGTGATGGAGGGTGGGAATAAGGAGTGAAAGGGAATGAGTACTGTGAGCCTGCTCAGTGCTGGACACATCGCATCTCATCCATCTTTATAGCATGTGGTAAAAATAACCATCTTAGTCTTATAAACAAAGAAATCAAGGTTTACAGAGATGAAGTAACTGGATGCTGGTCACAGAACCAGTAAGTGATGAGGCTGGGGTCTGAAACCAGGTCTCACTGTGAAGCCTATGCTTTTCCCATTCAAACACTCCTGCCTCCCTGAAGGGAAATGAATCAAAACCGTCTTGAGATTGTAAGCCTGGGTCCAGGAATACCTGATGACTGCAGACAGTGGCCAGGAACGGGAAAGGGGGATCCTTTCTGAAGAGGGAGACCTCCAGCTTTGGGGGTTGATGTATGAATCTCCAAATTTTAAAAATGTGTGTGCAGGTGGGGTGACATCCTCTTGGGAGGATCCCATAGACAGCTGGAAATCGCTGGGGACGGGGGTGGGGGGCAGAGTTGGCTGTGTACTGAGGAGTCATCTGTGGATGGTGGGGGCAGGCATCTGAAATGTAAAAAAAGGCAAGGTCCACTAGAAGAGAGGTAAACATGACGGGGGATGGATGGACTGAGCGTTTTGGGAGTCCCACAGCTAATGGCGGTGGGGCCAGGGAGGAGCAAGGAGCTCCAGGGCCCATCTACGTGCACAGATGGTCCCAGGCCCACGTGGGCACTCTGGGCATAGATGCCTCCCGGTGCCAGCTGAGATAATCCCCTTCACTTCTGTTCTGGAAACATACTCAGTTTTCAAGGCGCGACTCAAATTTCCATAGCCCCTCTTAGATTTTACACTTGTTCAACTCTAATGCCCATATGGTTGGCATCGTGTTTGGCACATAATAGGTGCTAAATGAGTGTTTGTGGAGCTGAATTGAACAATTAAGGAGGGAAAGCTATATGGAGATGGTAACTAATTATTTTTTTCTGAGCCATACCTTCTTCATTTGTGAGATGAATAATTATTGCTAGGAGTAAATGAGATATGTAGGTTAGGCATTTAGTACAGTGCCTGGAACATGGTTGTTCATTATTGGTTGGTAATTATTATTACTGGCAGCAACCATGGATGTAACATAAGAGGAGCTTAGGGGGAAAGAGTCGGGGAAAGAAGGAACGCCCGACAGTTCCAAGGCACACAGTCTGCCTTTCCTCTTTCTCTCTCTCACACACGCACACCCATGGTGGGAAATGTTCAGCAAATATAAAACTTCTCTGCTGGTATCTGCTGGCTTCTCCCAACCCTGACCTAATACAAGGAGGAGATGCTTAGTAATCTCAATCTGGTCCTACAGTGGGTAACTGAAATGATCGTCATAATTGGTTGCCTGATTTTAACATTAAAATTGTTGGAGCTAGAAAACAGGACTTCATGTAATGTTTTGGTTTTTACTGAACTTTCTCAGCAAAAGTGTTTCTACCCTGCAGTTTGGCAGGTGCTTTGGGAGGGAAATATGGTACCCAAGGGTCCTGGAATCAGCACGCGTCACACTGTCCAGCTTCTCACAGACAGAATCCCCGCTCCTTGACACAAAACCCTCTCTGTGGTAAAAACAAAGCCACTGTGTGGCAGGCCTTCCCAACAGTGAATTCTCTCTCCTTCCAGAGACCTGAGGAGGGATGAAGAGACAGAACAAAGACCCGGCATCTGGAGCACAATTGTGTGAAAAGCGCCCAGGATTTTCAGTGACTGGACGGCTCTCTTTTATGACAGCATCTCCCTCCTGGCCAGCCACTTTCTTCTCACCTTTGGGCCTCCGTGTACGTCTAGGGGCCTTGAGTGGAGCCACTAGAATGGGGACTCCAAGAACCAAGCCTCTTATCAGGAGCTGTGACCCAGCTCCCCCTGGTCTCCTCTGGAGGCCAGACCTAAGGAGACCCTTCTTCTGCCCTCCTGGTTCAGTCTTTCCATCACATTGCGAGGCCCAACCTCTCTGCTCTGCTCTCCGCCCCCTCCCCTCTCCCCCCCCCACACCAACCCAGGCCCTTGCTGGCATAAGGGACCTTTTCTATTTGCAGAGCCTAAAGAAGCCCGTTGCCAAGGTGACAGAAGCAGGAACAGCAGGGAGCTTGCCATGGGGGGAGGGGCTTTGCCCCTAAACAGCTGTCAGTGGGAGCAGTCCCAGCTGGGACTGCAGCATTTGCCTGCTGGGGAGGGAATGGCCCCCAGAGAACACATTCCTCTCTGCTGTCCCCCCCACCCCCGCCACTGCCCCCCATCACAAGTCTCCACTGGTTACTTTCCCTGCGGGCAGCCAGCCAGCCAGCTCAAAAAATGCTTCAATAACAAACAAAAACCTGCCACTCCACTCCCCAGTCCCTCTCTCTCAGTCTCTCTCTCTCTCTCTCTCATACATACACACACACACACACACACACACACACACACACACGCGCGCGCACATGCGCACACACTCTGATCCCTGCCGTTCATTCACAGTGTGTTGGCTGGGCAGGAGGCCAGAAGTTACCTCCTGCCTGGGGAACAGTGGCGGCCCAGGGCAGGTGCTGCTCCTGGCCATCCCCTCCCCACCCCCATCAGGTCAGGAGAATTATTTCAGACTTTTTTTTGTTCTAGAGGC
The DNA here is from genome assembly GCF_055505025.1 of Bos grunniens. Taxonomy (NCBI): domain Eukaryota; kingdom Metazoa; phylum Chordata; class Mammalia; order Artiodactyla; family Bovidae; genus Bos; species Bos grunniens. The sequence continues at coordinate 16,435,588 of NC_141166.1, forward strand.
CCTGAAAGGATCTGTTAGCATCTTAAGCCTCCCTGCTGCCTTCCATTCGGGCTGTTGAGGGTGGGGAGTAGAACCATGGAGAGGAAGGGGTGGGAGGGGAAGGGAAGAACTGGGGGGACAGTGGGAGGCAGGAACAATGCAAAGCCTACTGATTCCTGTCACTGGGGAGAGAGTCTTTGTGGTCTGCAACTCACAGCTGCTCCACAGAGAGTTCTTGTACTGCCTATAGCCACATACTGTTAGTCTTAGGCCACAGCTGGGGCCCTGGGCCTCGGTCTGTAACTCATTGGCCTTCCCTTTTATCAGGCTCAAGAAAAGAGAGCCCTCTGCTAGACTGTAAAACCCAGAACAATCTGAGAACCACGAGGCTCTTTGAACTTTGGGTCAGGAATAAGAAAGGCCTAGGAAGCCCCAAAAGAGCTGAAAGAGGCAAACACGGCTTGATGATTAAGAGCGCACTGTCTGACTCAGCCAGACGTGGAGTCGGTTTCCAGTTCTGCCACGTAATACTGATGTGACCTTGAGTGATATTTATAGTAATTTCTTGGGTAACCACTCTGAACTTCGGTTTTCTCATCTGTAAAATGGATGAAAATATCTACGGGGGTTCTTCTGAAAAGCAGAAGAGGTGGGGTACATTAAAAAGCCCAGCGTATTGTCTAATACACATCAGAGGTTTTTATCAGTGCTGGTCCCCTTTGTGTTCAGTTTTCTTGAGGCCCCAGGGTTGCCTAGGAGCCTTAGGAGGAAACCTAAGAACTAGTCTTTCCATTGAAGGGTCCTTAGAATCTGGGGGGTGGGCGCTGGCTTAGATCTAGGCAGGGGTTACATTTTGACCTGGGTAGAAACGGGATTCTCAGGAAGTCTTGAAATGCAGATGTAGCTCTATGGTTTGTAGGTTGTGTGAGGAGGTAGGAGAAATGTTAATTTGGGGTCCTTGCTTTAGTCTCAGCTGATATCAGCTCATTTTAAGACACCCCACCTCCCCCTACCCAGACTTTACCCTCTGAGCCTCAGTTTATTTCTCCATAAAAGGAAGAAGCTGGACTAGTCTCTGGAGAAAGCAATGCCAGACAGGAAGAAAGGCCCGGAGTCACAGGGCGGTTAGGCTTCTACAGAGAGCTGCCTGCCTCAGCTCAGAGGGTCCGCTGGAGGCAGAGACCACCTCTGTCCTTGAGGCCTCCAGAGGGTGAATAAAGGACCTGAATTCAGGCTCTTCTCGGTTCACATTACAAGGCTCTACCTACGCCTCTGTCATCTGTCTAGAATGTCTTCCCGTCCTTTGTTGGGGAGACGACTCCTGCTTCAATATCCAGTGCCATTTCCTTGGGGGCAGCACCTCTGTCCATCCTGCCTGGCACAGAGGTGTCCATCTGGGCCCCCTGTACCTCATACTTACTCCTACAATGGCAATTATGAAATTGAATGGATTTGCTTAAAAATCTACCTCCCTCCTTTTGATTGCACCCTCCTTTAGGTGAGAAATCACATTTTGATCATTGTGGTTAATCTAGTAACAAGCACAAAGTAGGCTCTCAAGAAAAATAAAAACGCAGGTTAGACTGGATGGTAAAATGGTCTGGGTGAGGACGGAGTGGGAGTAGTTATTTCAGGGATGTGACCAGGGTGACTCTATCTTTAATGCAAGGTCACACGGTCCATCACTACATTTCTGTGCTATAAGAGCTTGGTCTTCTTCCCGAGACTGATTAGTCTGGCTTCCAGGGCTGTTGGCAGATTTCCTCATTAAAGATTGCCTTCAGTAGGCAGCGCTGGGAGAATTTTAGCAGCAGAGAGAATCTAGCCCTAGGGAATACTGATTCATCTTGTTCATATAATTTGCCTCATAAGTAATCTGCTGGATTATTACTTTTTTAATCTGCAAGGTTTATTCTTGAGTACCACTCTTACTGGCAAACCTTTCTTGGCTCCTCTCCCCCAGGCTAGATGGTGCCTCTGTGATCCTTCGGGGCTCAGAGCTAACATCTATGACAGGCTGTACTCGTCTGTCTCTCCAGACCCTGCCCACCTGGGAGGCAGGGCCCATGTCTTATTTATCTCGGCACCCCCGGAACTGGCAACATAACCAACGCATATTAGTCAACAGATGTCTGTTGAGTGATGAGAAAATAAACTTCTCACTTCCTCATCTCCCTGTGTGGTTCTTACATGCCTCTGGCTAGCCCCTATCCTTTTTTTGCTGACTCTTAGAGAATTTCAAAATACTGTAACTGCCAAACCTCCACTGCCTAGGTGAAGAGCTATGATTTGGTACCCTGAGAATCATGGTACCCATTGTGAAGAAGGTCTTATTTGGGATTGCCCTGGCGGTCCAGTTAAAACTCTGTGCTCCCACTACAGGGGGCATGGGTTTGATCCCTGGATGGGGAACTAAGATCCCACATGACACATGGTGTGGCCAAATAAAAGAAAATTAAATGATGGACCATTTATATGAACAAGGTTCTCCTCTTAAAAAAAAGAAAAAGAAGGTCCCATTTATTTCCACTAACATGGCTTCCTTCTTTAAAGCTGGACAAGAAGCATGAAACAGAATCTGGAGCTGAAGAACATCTCAAGACTGTAGAAGGGGAAAGAGAGACCCATGGCTGACATCTTATCTTGCCCATGGGAAATAGGAGAGTGTGAAAGTTTCCCCCTGACCCATCGTCCTTCTGAGTTTTCTGGGATAGGATCCTTCCTCCTGGAGTGCTTACCTGGTGCAATGAGCGGGTGGGTAGCCACGGTGGGCACCATCCGGCTGAGCCCAGCCCGGCCCTCCAAGCTCCCAGGCACACTGCCGTTGCTGTCTCCTCTCTTGAGTGGCTCTGTCACACTGTCAGTTGTGCCAGACTTGGCACCTGCAGGGGAACCCTGAGCAGTGTTTCTGCCCTGTGATGGGGTAGGCAGAGGCTGGCTACCACCTGGCGTGGGCTTCAGGGCCAAGCTGGTCAGGACAGGCTGGGTGGGGGTAGGGCCCGAGGCTGCTGCAGCTGGTGTCTGCTGTGATCGGAGGGTCAAGTTCTGTACCTGGAAAAGAGGGGTCTGTAGGAGTCCAGAGAATGTGGGTGTGAGCAATGCCGACACATTGTTCAGACAGGGAAGGAGTTAGGGATGGATCCAGGAGTGCTGAACGTGAGAGTTGTTAGATCGTAAAGAAAGCGAGAGAGACGAGACAAGGGGCTGAAGGAGAAACCAGGAGCAGAGTTTCTAAAGGGGACAGACAGAGTGCTGGTCATTGGATTCATCTGCAGAAGAAACTAAATTCTGAGCAGGGATGTCTGCCTTGGCTGGGGCAGGCGGGGGCAGGGAGGCCGGGGCTGCTTCTCCCTTCTGTTACCTCCCCTCCTCCCCCAATCTATCAGGATGGGCTGCGTACCACTTAGAATCATGGCAGGGCATGGGGCTTCCCACACTGGGAAAGGCCAGGGCAAAAGTGAAAGCGAGTTGACCAGCAAGGTCTCCCAGGTGAAGGATTATCCTGTCCTGAGGATCGGGTTTACACATCAGGACGGGCAAGCTGACTCAACTTGGTCCCTGGCACCCTCTGCTGGACACATGGAGGCTGTGCCAGACTCGCGTCTGACCCCCATCCTTTAGATGGGGCTGGTTCCTTCCCACCTCCCACAGAATCTTTACAGCCACAGCTGTGTCTGTGTGCTCCTAGCAGAAAGAAGGGACCTAGGACTCATCCTTGCTCCCTCTTGCATGCCGTTTTTCCTGATTCCTAGAGCTGCTAGCATGTGTAATCAGAGTGGAATTTTCCTCTTGAAAAGCAATGACAGCAGAGCTCATCCTGGGGAGGGTATAAGGTAGTGAGGGCCACCGGTTCTGGCAATCACACTTGCTCCTGCCCTGTGGTCGAGGCCCGAAGCAGGGTCCGGAGTGGCCGAGGCCTTCTCAGAGAGGAATCAAGGAGTGAGTCTAGGGGTAATGGGACACCCGTCTCCCACCTGCTTTCCTGGAGCACCCCGAGACATCCAAAGCTCCTCCAGGGCTCGGGCCCAGACCCAGCATCAGTGCCCCCTCGGCAGGGGTCCCCACCCCCCTGCCCGCCCACAAGCATGGAATCCTCACCTGGGCAGGGGTGGGGGGCCGGGCGGGGGAGCCAGTGCCGAGCTCAGGCTGCACGGTAGCGACGGTGGCCGTGGGCGTGAAGATGAGCTGAGGGGACAAAGGAACAGTGCCGCCTAGGCTCCTAGCTACCTGCACCAGGTTACCTGGCTGGGCCTGGAATCACAGGAAACGAGGCGCCTTTTACCTGCCCACTGTGGGCTCAGCCACAGGACACGACAGCTCAGCCAGGGAGCAGACAGGGTTGGGGGGAGGAGGCGGGGGAGGTGGGAGAGGGAGAGAATCCAGGGGTGCCTCCTGAAAATCTCAAGAAGGTCCTCAAGTCCTGATCCAGGCCGGGCAGGGAAGGGCCAGGGCTAGGGGGCTGTCCTGGGGCTGCACCAAGTCAGGTGTACTTCAGAAGCCTCTGCCAAGAGCTCACCCCAGAGAAGGGGCCAATAGTGATGGCCGGACACCCTCGAGTCCGTCTCTGCAGCATCCTGGGGAGCAGGGCCCCTGGGCTGAGACAGATGCCCTGGAACCATGTTCTAAATCTCACCTGCAAGTTCTGTGGCAGCCTGAATGGGAGGGGAGTTTGGGGGAGAATGGATACATGTGTATGTATGACTGAGTCCCTTCGCTGTTGACCTGAAATCATCACAACATTGTCTGTTAATCAGCTATACCCCAATACAAGATAAAAAATTAAAAAAAAAATCTAAACTGCTCTGGACTCTAGGTGTGGGTCAGAACAGGACTTTCTGCCAGAAGGGATCAGATTAGATTCTTTTGCCCATTTCTTAGTCAAATTTAGATTAGGCTCTGTGTGTGTGTGTGTGTGTGTGTGTGTGTTTATACAGCATGAGCAGAGACAACAGTGCTAGAGGAACCAAGAGGAACCAGCTTGTACTCGCGTCTACATCTCCTTGCATGGCGCGCAGGGACTGAGGGTCTCTGTGCGACACTCCCACCCTTGTGAGTCCAGCTCTGGACATGTATATGACAGCATATCTGCTCCTCTGAGTGAGGGCACCCCACTCTGGGGAGGGAGGTGGCCAGGCTCCAGGGCTCCAGTGGGAGCAGTTGAGCCAGAGAAGGGATGGGGTGAACTGAAGACAGAGCAGGTGTGGGTGGTGTCACGTGGGCTGCCTGGCTCCCTGGAGAAGTGGAAGCCTGGTCCCCATGGGTGTCTGAGGCTACTCCCCAGGAATGGAGCTGCACCTCAGTGAGTTCAGAGTCAAGAACTGACGTGCTGGAGCAGAACCAGAAAAGTTCCCAGCGTCAAGCTCTGGCCACAAAAACTAAGCGAGGGCTGGGGCCATACAGCCTTCAGGATGGTATGTCAAGGAGCTGGAGGGAGAACAATTCAGAGCAGGGCTGGGAGAACCGGACTCAGAGTGGGCTGAGCCCAATCTAGACCTAGACCTGCCTGCTTCCTTGGGTGAACAAATGCTGCTGCTTTCCTGGGAAAGTCTGCTTAACTTTAGGAACCCCTCAGCTTCTTATGGGCCTCTGTACCTCTTAGGGACAGGTGTCAAGGCGGGACTCTAGGTATGCGTGTGGAGGGCTGATATCGTACATTCGGCCCGAGCAAGCCCACCTGATGAACGTTTGACCGGGTGGCCCTCATGGGAATGGAGGCCCGGCTGGGAATGCAGTGGTGGCAACACAGTTCCTGGAGCTGGTGGCCGCCTTCACCACCTGGGCTGGAATGCACTTTTGGCCCTAAACTGCTGCTGCTGCTGCTAAGTCGCTTCAGTCGTGTCCAACTCTGTGCGACCCCAGAGACGGCAGCCCACCAGGCTCCCCTGTCCCTGGCATTCTCCAGGCAAGAACACTGGAGTGGGTCGCCATTTCCTTCTCCAATGCATGAAAGTGAAAAGTGAAAGTGAAGTCGCTCAGTCGTGTCCGACTCTTCGTGACCCCATGGACTGCAGCCTACCAGGCTCCTCCGTCCATGGGATTTTCCAGGCAAGAGTACTAGAGTGGAGTGCCATTGCCTTCTCCATGGCCCCGAACTAGTGGTGGCCAATCCCTGCAGGATAGTCCCAGCGGACTAAGACCCCACTTCTGAAGGGTATCGGATGTTTGTGCACTTGCTTGTCTTATGTGTCTGAGGGGACAGACCACCTGGGCACAGACCCTTGCGTTCCCTATCGTAACTAATTTTAGGGAGTGGTTTCTGATAAGAGGAGGATAATTCTGTTTCACTCTCAGAGGGAAAGGAAAGGAGGCACCATGGGTAACTTAATTTTGGCCTGGAACCCTACCTTTCTTTGAGTCATGGAGCCACTATCAAAGCTCCCGTCAGCCTTCCAGGCCGCCTTCTTTATGCCACCCCTGCTTTCCTACCAACTGTCCGCCTGGTGCTTCTTCCCCACCCTTCTCTAATTGCCACCCTTCTTTAATCGCCCAGCTCCCAACTTCTCTGCCTCTGTCCTCTTGGCTTACCTGAGCCATGGCCCAGGCTGGGGACTCACCATCTGTGCCCGGAGATACATCTGTGCTTGGCTTGCAGTCAGGGCTGGAGAAGACGTGTTGCCCAGAAGCACGGCCTGCTGGGTGATGCCTGAGGCTGCTGCCGAGTTGACGCTCTGAGCCCGGTTGATGAGCTGGGCTGCTGCTGGGGAGGCTGCCAGGTTGATCTGAGGAGAGAGATGCGTGCAGTAGGAAACGGGTGCTTCTGTGGCTTAACTGCACCCCTTCATCCACTTCTTTCTCTCCACCTCCTCTGTTCCTTGGTGAACTCAGCCTTCTTTAGGACCAGCTCTGATTCTTGGGTCCTGGATCTCCCCCCAGCACTGCTGCATCTCTGGCCTGTGTGCAGTGCTGTCGGAAGGACCCCATGGGAAGAGGGCTGAGCCGTGAACCAGGAGCCCTGACGTTGTAAAGATGACAGGGAGTTACAAACAGAAATTAGAAAGTGGCACACATTTTTTTTTTTCTGGAGAGAGTAATGGATTCCAGCCATGATTCTACATGACTGAGGATTCACCACCATTGCATCTGGAGGCTCATGAGCATTTTGGGCAAAGAGGAAGGAAGTGGTCCTGGAACCGTGGGCTTGGCCTGCTGCTCCCACCCTACTTACCGAGGATGACTGGGCAGGGGCCTGTGCGGACACACTGCTGCCGGAAGTGCTCCCTTGTCTGTTGGCCACCAGGCTTGCCTGGGAAAGAAGAATCCTTGTCACTGAGGCCCAGATCTCCTCCAGCCAGGCCCTCGGCCCTCATCCACCATGGGATGCACTGCAGGGCAGTGATGAGGAGTCATGTCCTTACTCTGGCTCATCTACAGGCCCTCAAGCAAGTGCCTCGGCTTCCTCTTTTATACAGTGGGGACTGCTTGCAGGATTGCCGAAAGGCTTACACGAGGCCGAGCATTTACACAGAAGCACTCCAGCTGTCAGCAAGGACCATCACCCATGCTTCCAGCTTTCTTCAGCCCCTCACCCCGCCCCACTCTATTATACCCGCCTCACAGGCTCCCACATGGCGAGCTGGGCACAGACTGTCTGGAATGTCCAGCCTGTGCCCTCCCCTTGGCCAGCTTCCTCTCATTCTTCAGTTCCTCCAGCAGACATTCATTCATTCACTCAATGTTCCTCTGGCAGACATTCATTCATTCATTCACCGTTCCTCCAGCAGATAGGCCCCCACCCACCCCCGGACTAAGGTGGGCCTCCTTGTTACTCCTCTTTGGGAGAGCTTGTCAGCACTCTGGTATTTAGCTACTTTGCTTTCTTGTCTATTTGGATTTCTGTCTACTTGCTGTCTCCCCACCACAAGCTCCAGGAGGACAAGGTCCACGGTGCACCCAGGGCTGACATGAACTCTGGCATACAGTAGGTGCATAAGCATTCTGTTGACTGGATGACTGAGCTCTTCTCAGCCACTGAGGGCAGACAAGTGGGCTGCATGGGTGACGGCCTTCTCCTGTGGATGCCTTCTCGCACCCTCAGTCCCCTCCCTGAGGTGTGGTGTTGTGGTGAGGCAGGCAGCCGGCAGTCCCTCCTTGAGCCTCTGCTCGAGAGCTCTGTGGACCCCAGGGGAGGTCCGAGCCTCCCAGAGCCTCTCTCCTCATCTGCTGAAGGATGCAGATGACAGTGGTGCCTACTTTGCAGGGGTTCCAATGAGGAGGCAGTTAGAGAATGTGTGGGAGGGGTGGGGCACCTGCCTCCTCCCCCACTTCCTTTGGTGGCATCCTCGGTCTCACCTGCTGCACGGCCGCCAGGCTCTGGAGCTGGGTGCTGCTGAGGTGCTGCTGCTGCAAGGCCGCCGTCTGCAGCATGAGGTGCTGCTGCTGGGCTGCATACATCTGCTGCAGGTACTGGGCCGCTGTGCTGGGCTGCCGGTGCAGGGCCTGCTGGATCACCTGCGGAGGGTGGGGCGGGGGAGGGAAGAGCCCCTTCTGCAGTCAGGCCGCTCCAACCCCTCCCCCCGAATGACCAGGTCTGTGATCCCCACTCGCCAGGAAGCAGGGGAGATGGCTGTTTGCACAGCTCCACACGTTCCCACCTGATCTATTTCCACCTCTCTTCAGGGTACACTGTTCTGTCTGGATACGGGCAGCACATGCCCCTCCAACAACGCTCAGGTCAGGAGACAGGAGACCTGTGCCACCGGGTCCTATGGCAGGCTTGTTAGGTACCCTCCCCACCACTCTGCAGCCTCAGATGAGAGTAACAGGCCCACAGGGGTGATGAGGACAGAGGGAACCAAAGCTCAACAAGGCAGAGAGGGGGGAAAGGGATGGGAAGAAAGACACAAGCTGGAAGTGGGGGCCTGTTCCAGCCAGCCAAACTAAAATCTGTCCAAGGGCAACACCCTCCTGGCAGGGTCTGCCCCCAGCTGCTGAGAGGTCCTACTGGTCCCTCAGGAGCCTGTCTCTCTGGCCTTGCGGAGCAGGGATGCTACAGCCACAGAGATGCTACAGGTACAAGGGTGCTGCTGGAGCCGTAGGATGCTGTGCTCCTCTTTTACTTTCTCCCTCCTTCTCTCCATTGCTCCCTCTCTCAAGCCACCATCTCCCGCTAGTCTTACTGCTATTCCCTCTTTTCGGATGGGACTGGTTGAGCCACACTCTCTGGGAAACAACAAACGGCTGCTCTTTGATCCCCTCCCAGTCTCCCATTCCTCAAAGCCTCTCCTCCACCCTCAGGAACAAGGAAAAGCAAACACCTGTCCTCCAGCCCCGAGACCCTGTATCTTCTTCTCTATTCTCCTCCTTTCTTCCTACCTGGTCACTCTCCTGCCATCTTCCCAGGGTTGGGGGTGCCCTACTTGGGCCCTGGCCAGGCTTTGGCCCACTTCCCACCCTTATTCTGCTGAATCCCTTGGCTACAGGGCTGCTCCTACCCTGGGTTCTGCCCCCTGGCAGTGAGCCTCCAGTCTAGCTCTCTTTGGCTCAGAGTGATTTCCAGGGGCTGGTGGCTCTTGGACAAAATCACTTTGGGGCTCAGATTGGGGGTTTTATAAAAACAGGCTGATATCACAGATTCTCCATGGGCTCTGGGGTCTCCCCAGATACCCTTTCCACATACCATCTCCTCCATACGCTTCCTTCAGTGCACTTTCCCCTCTGAGGTTCCTGCTTTACATGTACTCAGTTCTTCTTATACCTGTTCTCCCCGTAATTCTTTCTCCTTATTCCCTTTATCCAGCCTTTCTATTTTCCTTAGACTCTTAAAAGCACCTCCCAGCATCCAGATAGCAGTGGCAGAGACAGACTCTTCCTCCCTGGAGGATGTGAACGAATGGAAGTAGGAGGCACCCCACTGGTTCTGCTTGGGTGTGGAACACAACTTCGGGTCAGTCCACTTGCCAGAGCAGAAATCTCAAATCCCTTTTGCCTGGAATTGTGGTGAGGGGCAGGAGGGGCAGGGGGGCACCTCCTAATGTCAGCAGCTAGAAACGTGCTAAAATACTCATGTGCAAAGGGCCAGGGGAGGAGGCTTTGGAGGAGGCAGCAAGGATGGAAGCGTGGTGCTATTAAGTGTGAGAGAGCTAGGAGAGGAGACTCCAGAGTATCTAATGGGGTCTGCTCTAGCTAGATTTCTCGGGCTCTCCCACCATCTGCTGTGGCTTGCTCTCCATCCCCTAATCTGGGCCTAGGGCCAAAGCAGGGTAAGGACACTCATCTGGTACATTCAAACTGCAACAACGAAGCCATCAGAAAACACATTTCTCTGCTGTGGTCTTTCTTTTCTGCCTATTTTATCCAGGAACTTCAACCAGACATTGTAGGGAATAAGAACACAGGTTTGGGATGGGGGTGAGGGGTGAGGATCAGGTTCAGCATTCTTGTCTTTACCTGCATGACCCTGGATAAGACACTACTTTCTCTGAGCCTCAGTTTTCTCAACTATAGAATTGTGCCTAATAAGAACCCTCCTCCCAGCTGGAGGAGAAGATAAATAGGCAAAATGCTTTGGACAGCATTCCGATGGCAGGCAATGTGTGGTCATGACTGCATTTTGGAACAGTGTGTAGTCACCCAGAAGGCCTCACGGATGACATTTTGCAAACCACTGCTTTAGGGAAGAAGGCAGAAGGCTGCAAAGACAAAGGGTTGTTTGGGGGTCCTTTTTGGTCCTCTGTGTGTTAGAGACTTCGAGTTGCCATGGGGCAACGGTCACTTAGATAGTGGGTCTAGGTTGCAGCTGAGCTGATCCTGATCATTTTCTTCTGTTTGCTAGTTTCACTCATTTGCCCTTAATAATTTCACACGCATCTCCTCCCCACATGGCCCTGTGGTGTCTGAGTCACCAGGTAAGAAAGGCATTTTCCTGCTCTGCTAAGTATTTCCACTCTCCCCAGACCTCCTTGAGGGAACCCATCTCGCATCACTGCTTCTCCAATGATGCACAGACATCTGCCACTAACATACGCCCTTGTGCCCATTCTTGACTTGGCACCCTGGCTGTCCGACCGGACCACGCCAACACGTCCTCCTGGTTAATGAGTAGTCAGGTGGCACCTTACCTGCACAGTCTGCCGGTCAGGAATGCCGCTATACACAGAAATGTGGGGCCCCGTGGGCCGGCCACTGCCCCCACTGCTGCTACTGCTGCTGCTGCTGCTGCCGCTGGCACTGCTGGTGACACTTGTGCTGCTGGGTGTATGGGGGACTGGCAGCTCGTCCTCCATGGCCTATGGGATGGCACAGTCAGGGTGCTCAGGTAGCGGATGAACAGGCAGGTGCTGGGAGGAAAGAGGCAGAAGGGAAATGCTTAACAAACTAGAGAACACACAAGTAGGCATCTGTCGCCCCCAGCCTGTGGTGGGACCTCTTCTGAACCGAGGTCTTGAGCCACCCCTGCCATCAGGACAAGGATCGCGAGGCGAGATGTGAAATCAGGTCAGCCCGAATCTAAACCTTATGATCTGTTATTCTGCTCGGGGAGGTGAAAGACAGCCAGGGAGGACCCCCTGTGATGGGCTTCCTTAGGGGGCATCCTTCGCACCAGCAACCTGTTAATCAGTGGGTGGAGAAACTGGACATCAGAGAAATTATTACTTGTCTGTATTTACACAGGCAGTTCTCGAAAGAAATGGGAATTGAAAAAATCTAGAGAGAACAGAATGAGAGAAAGAGGCAGTAAAATAAACTGTAAAAATAAATTATTTAAATGTGATATATGTGACAAAGTCTTCAGCTGAAATGCACACCAGGATCTCACATGTTGTACAGCATGGCCAAGAAATTTTTAAAAAAGAACAAAATTAAATTTTAAAAAGCTAGGGGAAATCACTGCTTAAGGACCGGGTCATGAGTATTGTTTGCTTTGCTTTTGTATTTGTCTCGTTTGCCAAGACAGAAGAGCTTCGAGTATGTTTGGAGTCTGTTTCCTTCCCAAAGTACTCAGCGAGTGCTCCCCGGTCTATGCTGAGCAGGACACCATGTTGAGCAATGTGGTGAAAACCACAGGCTTTGGAGTCAGAGAGACTTGGGTTTGAGTCCTGGCTCCGCCACTTACCAGCTGGGAAGCCTTGGCAAGTCACCCTTCTCTAACCTTCTGTCTTAACCTGGCAGACACGAGACTGATGGATTGTTGGGAGGATATTAACGATAGAGTGCTAAGTGGGGAGTCGAGCATATACTGAGAGTTCCTTATGCACTGGCCATTGTGGTTATTAAAACTGTCCCCAGCCTGGTTCCCACCGTCCAGTTCCAACAGATCGATCCTCTTCCAAGGTGGAACTGGCAGAGTCTCCTGGAACTTCTATCCTGGGCACTAAGGACGGAAGTGCCAGAAATTCCTTCAGGGACCATTGTATGCTTGGGATTCAGAACTGGAAGCTGTGCATCCCTTCAAGGCAATGTGATGGGGAATGGAGAAGAACTGAGAAAAAAGGAAGGAGTCAGGGGAAAGTCATGCCCAGGTCTCAGGTCAAGTTCCTCTCTTTTTCTTCTTTCATGCTATTCCTAAAAATCCTAATATATATGTGTGTGTATAAGCTTTTCCTTCTACCCACTCCTCCCTATATCTAAAAACCACACTTCTTCGTCATTCTATCATAGAATTCAATTCTCTGCTTGCAGATTAGGCCAACTTAATAAATGAAGAAAATAATAATATATTGAGAACCTTAGTGCAAAGAACTAAAATAGTCATTAATAACACCCTGCCATCTTCTTCTCAACATGCTCAGTTTGGAGGTTGTCAGCATTCCTCAGGATGCTGTCCTCAGACTGGGCAAGTTTCACCACGGGCTGCACAAAGTATGGGTGAAGGCTCAAGGACAGGCAGGTTGGAGGTGAGGAAACCCAGGTTACTCCCAGCGGAAGGCAGCAAGTGGAAGTTCAGAGGCCTACGGCTTTCAAAGCAAAGCACACAATACTCGTGACCAGGTCCTTAAGTAGTGATTTCCCCTAGCTTTTTAAAATTTAATTTTGTTCTTTTTAAAAAATTTCTTGGCCATGCTGTGCAACATGTGAGATCCTGGTGTGCATTTCGGCTGAAGACTTTGTCACATATATCACATTTAAATAATTTCTCTCCTGTATGAATTTTCTGATGTCTACTGAGGTTTGAGCTGTCAGTAAAGGTTTTGCCACACTCAAACAAAACATGTGAGATCCAGTTTCCCAGATCAGGGATTGAACCTGCGCCCCCTTGCATTGGAAATGTGGAGTCTTAACCACTGGACTGCTAGAGAAGTCCCTCTCCTAATTTTTATGTCTGCTTTTACTGCCACAGGGCAAGGCTGCCTTCCATGAATTCTCTTTGTCGTGAACTGCACTCAGCTCTAGGACTCATTTTGGCCACTCACTTGTTAAGAATGCTTATGATGATAATGGTGGTGCAGGCTGATGAAACAGCAAAGCCAGCAAGTATTTCCTGTGCTCCGCTCAGTTGAAATTTACCTTATGTTCTATGGAAGGAAGGGTTGGCTCAATAAAAAGCGACAGACAGAAGGCATACTTCTGATCTTGCAGAAACTGACAACCTAGTTGTAGAGATAAGGCTCTGTTGGAATTAGGAGGCTTACCAAGCAACAAGTCAGTAAATGAGAGTTACGTTCAAACTTGAAATATCCCACAGAATCTCAAAGTCTTCTTTTAGTTCAATGCCCACCTCCCTTTTCCAAACTGTTGACCAGAATTGGGTTTCAGTTCTTGCTTTGCGTCCCACCCTAGGAAATCTCAACGGAAGTAGTACACTTATAGACATAAACAAATAAAATGAAACAAGGCAGCAGCCACAGCAAATAAAGGAGGGGGCAGGCTACATCCTGAGTGGTCAGGCCTTGGCTTGATTGTGTTTTTGCAGTTGCCAGGGCAGATCTTGGGCACAGTGTACACTCAATTCTTGATGAGAAATAAAAGAAGACAACATTCTAAAGACGGCAAGGCATTTGTTTATGGAAAAACTGCACAGGCAAGATAGCAGCTGCTCCCCATGTGAGAGAGAGAGAGGGAAAGAGAAAGAGAAAAAAAGAGAGGGAGAGAGAAAGAGACAAAGAGAGAGAAAGAGAAAGAGAGAGGGAGAAAGAGAAAGAGAGACAGAGAGAGAAAGAGAAAGAAAGAGAAAGAGAGAGAGACAAAGGGAAAGAGAAAGAGAAAAAAGAGAAAGAGAAAGAGACAGAGAGAAAGAGAAAGAGAGAGAAAGAGAGACAGAGAGAGAAAGAGAAAGAAAGAGAAAGAGAGAGACAAAGGGAAAGAGAAAGAAAGAAAGAGAGGGAAAGAGAGAAAGGGAGAAAGAAAGAGAGAGAGAGACAGAGAGAGAAAGAGAAAGAGAGAGACAAAGGGAAAGAGAAAGAAAGAGAGGGAAAGAGAAAGGGAGAAAGAAAGAGAGAGAGACAGAGAGAGAAAGAGAAAGAAAGAGAGAGGGAAAGAGAAAGAGAGAGAAAGAGAAAGAACGAGAGACTGACTTCAGCAACATGGGACACAGTGTTTCCTGAACTCTCTTGCCTGTCTGCCCGTTTCTTCTGCTCCCAAGCATGCCTCTCCCTCCTCTCTTCTTTGCCTCAATCCTGGCTTCTGCACCCCTCTTCTGTCTTGTTGACTTTTGCCCCCAGCCCCTGGTTTCCCCATTCTTGTTGCTGCCCCCTCAACCCCATCCTTTCTCACCCCCATGCTCACAGCTGCCCTCCCTCCCCCCGCGCCCCCCTCACCGTGTGCTCATACTCACCTCTCCTCTAGAATAGTATTCCCCTCTCCCTCTCACCCCATTGTCCTCCTCCCATGGACCCTGACTGGCTACTCCAGTTACCCAGAGGCGCTCTCTCCCTACTCCTCCCCTCTGTTTTCTCTCCCACACCCTCTCCCCGATGCTCACTCTTGGTCCCACTCCCCGGGCTCCAGCTCCCTCTTCTCTCTCTTGCGGTCCCCCTGCCTGGCTCTGTCTCTCCCCCAGGGCTGACCAGGCACATCCTCTTTTTCATTCTCAGGCACATGGAGAGGAAGGGAGACTCCCTCTTCCTCCCTTTCTGCTGGCTGTTTCTCTCTGTTCTAGCTCTCACTTTTGAAGGCTACCACTGTCTCTCCAGTTTCTCTCTCTCTCTCTGGCTCCCTTGCAGTCTCCTGTGGAGCACAGAGGAGGGAAGAATAGACTCTGCCATACAGACTAGGGATCACTTCAAAGGAGAAGTAACCTTTGAGCTGCCCAAACCTACACTGTGTCTCTGCTTTCAAAGCACGAAGCTGCCCAGTCCTGCCTTCCACTCGTCAAAACTTCTAAAATGTTCCCCAATCAACACGTTCCTAGTTTTCCCACAACCTGAACCTCTGATGAGCATCTATAGCATGTGAAGTATGGTTGCTAAGTACTGGGAACTGAAAGGAGACATGGACCCTCATTTCAACATTCATAACTTTTGGAGACTTATCAGAAATGATGACACCTAAGCCCTGTAGCCCAGAAAAAAATGCACAGATATATAAAAAATGTGCTTACAATTGTAGAGATTAATGAATCTTTAGAAGCCTGCCCCTTAACTCCTGACTCCCTTTCTTAGTTGGTGGGGATTGGGCATAAAGTACAAATTTAAAAATAACAATAATGTTGCCCACCCTGATATGAGTTCCAAATGCGTGGTAAGAGCACACGTACTGGCGTTCAGAAGAGTGGTGTGTTGAGGGATGTGTGCAGTGTGGTGCAGGGAAAGAGAAGGAGGGTTTCCCTAGGTTTCGCACATGCAGAGTAGTTACTGCTGCAGGTGAACAGATCACCAGCCTTTCCCTCTGCCCATTCTCTGGTGCTCAATCGTCCCAGGAGAGGAGACATGCTAAAGAAGACAGAGCATGGATTTAGGAGTCCAGTAATCCTGGCTTTGGGAATGCCAGCTCTACTGTGACTAGCTGCATGGCCTTGGGCAACCACTATCTATGTCCAGAATTTTCACCACTCCAAACACAAACTCCATCATCATTTAGCAATAAGTGAATGTCCAGCCCCTGATGAATTCTAATCTACTTTCTATCTCTATAAATGTCTCTTCTAGATATCTCATATAAGTGGAATCCTGTAATATTTGACCTTTTGTGTCTAGTTTATTTTATTTAGCATGTTTTCAAAGACTGGAGAATGGAATGGCAACCCATTCCAGTATTCTTGCCTGGAGAACTCCCAGGGACAGAGGAACCTGGTGGGCTACAGTCCATGGGGCTGCAAAGAGTGGGACATGATCAAGTGACTAACACTTTCACGTTTCGCTTTCACTTTTCAAGGTCTATCCGTTTTGTAGCATGTATCAGAATTTCATCCCTCCTTACGGTTGAATAACGTCCCATTGTATGTATCTATCACATGTTGTGTATCAATTCATCCATTGATGCACCCTTGGGTTATTTCCACGTTTTGGCCACTGTGAATAACACTGCTATGAACATGGGTATACAAGTACCTGTTTGAGTCCCTGCTTTCAATTCTTCTTAGGTATATACTTAGGAGTGGAATCTCTAGACCATAAGACAGCATATTAAAAAGCAGAGACATTACTTTGCCAACAAAGGTCCATCTAGTCAAGGCTCTGGTTTTTCCAGTGGTCATGTATGGATGTGAGAGTTGGACTGTGAAGAAAGCTGAGCACTGAAGAATTGATGCTTTTGAACTGTGGTGTTGGAGAAGACTCTTGAGAGTCCCTTGGGCTGCAAGACGATCCAACCAGTCCATCCTGGAGGAGATCAGTCCTGGGTGTTCACTGGAAGGACTGATGTTGAAGCTGAAACTCCAATACTTTGGTCACCTGATGAAAAGAGCTGACTCATTTGAAAGGACCCTAACGACAGAGGATGAGATGGCTGGATGGCATCACCGACTCAGTGGACGTGGGTTTGGGTGGACTCCGGCAGTTGGAGATGGACAGGGAGGCCTGGCGTGCTGCGTTCATGGGATCCCAAAGAGTCGGACACGACTGAGTGACTGAACTGAACTGATGGGAGCTCAATATTTAGCTTTCTGAGGAACTACCAAACAGCTTCCCTCAACTCCATTCTTTGATATTCCTGTTGTCCCTACACCATTTGGTCATTCTCTCTGTTCTTGGGCTCTCACAGTTTCCCCTCTGTTTCTCAATGTGGCATATGGACGCCCATGAGCTGACCCTGCCTGCCTCCCTGGCCTCACTTTCCACACCACACTGTCACTGTAAACGGCGTGATTCCCAAGGACTTGAAGTTTCGGACACCTAGTTGTTTCCGACCTCCATGCTTTTACTTATGTTACTCCCTCCTCCCTGTAATGCCCGTCTTCCATTTGTCACTAAACGAGCTCCTCAGATCATCGGAACAACCTGAGGCTCTTCTGTGAAAATTTTACTGAACACAGATTCCTCTAACATTTGTCTTGCTTACTTCAAACTAGGTTTTAATTTCTCCCTTAGAGCCGTCCAGTTGGTTGGCTATTCCATGACACTTTGTGCTTACCTCTCTCCTAGATCTTGTAATGTCATGTCACATGAAACTGATCTGCTTATATGTCTGTCTTTCTCACTAGACTGTGAACTTCTGGGGAACAAGGATTATATCCTGTTTTCCCATTTATACCTAGTGTTTTATTTCATAAATTTTTGTTGAACAAAATTGCGTGAAACATACCATACTCCATCCTACTTCTTGCTGGAAAGCTTTGATTAATTTCTATCTCATCTGCAGAATTCTCACCAACTCCTTTAAAGCATACACCACTGGTGTTTTAATTCCAGTACCTTCCATCAGTATCTGCACTAAAATATTGATTATTTATTGAGCACCTATTATGTATCAATCTCTATAGTAGATGCTTTATAAATATACATGATCTCTCTTACGGGATAGATTTTATCCCAATTTTGTCAATGAAGAACTTATCAAAGTAACTTATCTACGGTCGTCACAGAACTGGGATGCAAAACTCAGTCTGACTCCAAAGCCAGAGCTCTTCCCACACTACACCCTCTGAGATGTCATTCATGATCTCAGCTTGAGCAATTATTTCAATGACACTGGCCAAAGTCTATACCAGAGCAAACTAGATTTTCAGAGGTGGCAAAGAATTGTGGTCACTGAATTTAACCCCTAATTATTAATTAATGTCTATTAAATATTGCATACTTACAAAACAACCTCTCTCTGTATATAATATGGGCTTCCCAGGTGGCTTACTGGTAAAGGATCTGCCTGCTAATGCAGGAGACGGGAGTTCATCCCTGGGTTAGGAAGATCCCCTGGAGTAGGAAATGGCAACCCACTCCAGTAGTCCTGCCTGGGAAATCTTGTGGACAGAGGAGCCTAGCAGGCTACAGTCCATGGGGCTGCGGAGAGTTCAACATGGCTGAGGGACTGAGCACGCATGTATATAATATACAAAGGATAATACGCAAGGGCACTCACTAATCAATTTAAGAAATCAAACATTACCATAATCCCCCTTGTTTTCCCTATGCAAAAATTGAAGCCTAGCATTTGGGGAAGTGAGTCATTTAAGGAGACTGGGCTTCGCTGACTGTCCTCCAGAAGCACGGACATGGAGGCATCCCTGGCAAACCTACTGGACCTGTGGTTGAATTTGCTCAACTGGAGGACTGGAGTTTGTCCTAAGGAGAAATCTGAAGCTAGGGTCCTGCCATATGTCACTTTCTCACTGGTCTCCTGGTGGAAAGGAACTAGGGTTAGAAAGAAACAGAATTAATTAGTAAGCGTAGAACAATATAGCAGCTTCTAGACATTTTTGACTACAGTCCACTCTTTGAAGCCAAGCTTGCAGGGCCTTCTGCCCCGAAGCTCTGCTCTGTGGGAAGCAGCAGATGCTCTGAAGGCTCATGGGAGCCACGGAGGCACAGGTGGAGTCTCCTTACACCCCCACCCTGGGGCCCCACATGAGAAAATCCGAATACTTTAAACTTAACTCGGCTTTCAACATTTTACATACCCCTATTCAATTTCCTTTTCAATTCCTACCCTTATTCCTCCCTTCTCCTAACTAGTTCCTTACTTCTCCCCCAAGGCCACCCATCCCTGTGGACTCCCACTGCAAACCTAGCCAGATCTGGTTAATGGCTCACGTCTAGAACTGGTAGTCTGTTTTTCTCGGGGTTCCAACTCACTGTGTAGTTTTGTGTGAGCTGGCACTCCAAAGGCTGTGATTGGTACTTTAGTCATTTCCCCTTCCCCGCCGTGAGGGACCACTTTGAATGATATGCTGACTGTAACTGGCTCCGATAGTGATCTGATTACAGGTCCCTGCTGCCCAGAGGGCCTGAGACCAGCAGCTGGAGAAACACTGATGGTTCTGCCCTCCCAGGAGCCACCAAGTCTGGGGAACACTAGGCTTTTGTCCCGAGGGTCAGGGAAATAAATCCATTTGCCGCGGATTACAGCTGTGACCGGGGTTCCAGGGAAGTAGAGTAGAAGAAACTGAAAACAGAGCTCTCCAAATGGAGCTTAAAGCCTTGGGGGTGGAGTGGGGTCGGCTTCCCCTAATGGAAGTGGAGACTGACTGATGGGAGATGAGCAGTCTAGTGCCCCTCAGAGGCTGCTGGCGAGGGGATGGGGAGTTTGAAGAGGCAGAGGACAGTGCTCTTTGCTGCGGATCTGCCTCTCCTCTGGCTGCTTCTCTGTCGAGGTACAAGTCAGTGTTAGCAAAGCGTTCAAGCTCTCTAGACTCAGGGGCCCGAAAGGAGAACTCCTTGCACTTCCCTACAGTTTCTGCATCAACATAAGTGTCGTGATTTGCACTAATGTGATTATGCCTCTGGCAGCTGTCTGAGGTTACTGATACACTGGAAACAGCCCAGATGGATTTAGCTCAAACTGCTGTGAAAAGTTCTTCTCTCTCCCCAGTCCTCTATATGTTGTCTCCTTTAGTGTCTCTAGAAACCCAACTACATAAAAGAAGGCCCACAAAGGCAGAAATGAAGGATGAGAGTTTAAAACTGGTCACGTAGTCCTAGCCATCAAAATAGAACAATTTCACTGTGAAATAGAACCCAACAAATAAAAAAAAATATTTTTAAGAGACGCACTGAGAGATGCGGTTTCAATTCCTGGGTTGGGAAGATTCCCTAGAGGAGGAAATGGCAACCCACTAGGTATTCTTACTTGGAAAATTCCATGGACAGAAGAGTCCATGGGGTCACAAAGGGTCGGACACGACTAAGCACGCCCGTGGGATGCATCTCTTTTATTTTGTACTTGGAAATAATTTTAGATTTATAAAGTTGGGAGAATAGGCAAGAGCTCCCATATACTCTTAGGAACCACAGTATAATCATCAAAACCAGGAAAGTCACATAGATACACTGTTATTAAACAAATTACAGACCATATTTGGTCCTCCTTTTAGTCCTTGGAATGGGCTTCCCTGGTAGCTCAGTCAGTAAAGAAACTGCCTGCAGTGCAGGAGGCCCGGGTTTACTCCCTGGGTCAGGAAGATCCCTTGGAGAAGGAAAGGGCAACCCACTCCAGTATTCTTGCCTGGAAAATCCTATGGACAGAGGAGCCTGGTGGGCTCAGTCCATGGGGTCACAAGAGTCAGACACGACTTAGTGACTAAACCACCACTGGTCCTGGATACCACACAGCATTTGATTTTCACGCCTCCTCAGTCTCCTCTGACCTGTGACAGTTTAGTTCTGTCTGGTCTTTTATGTTATTGACATTTTTTGATGAGAACTGGTCAATTATTCTCCCGACTGTTCTTCAATTTCAGTTTACTTGGTGGGTTTTTTTTTTTTTCCCTCATGATTAGATTGAGGCTTGGAGAAAGCAATGGCCCCCCACTCCAGTACTCTTGCCTGGAAAATCCCATGGACAGAGGAGCCTGGTAGGCTGCAGTCCATGGGGTTGCTAAGAGTCGGACACGACTGAACAACTTCACTTTCACTTTTCATTTTCATGCATTGGAGGAGGAAATGGCAGCCCACTCCAGTGTTCTTGCCTGGAGAATCCCAGGGATGGAGGAGCCTGGTGGGCTGCTGTCTATGGGGTCGCACAGAGTCGGACATGACTGAAGCGACTTAGCGGCAGCAGCAGCAGCAGATTGAGGTTAGCCTTTTTTCAGCAAAGTGCTGCTGTGTCCTTCCCAGTACCTCATCTCCAGGGTGATATGTTATTGGTGATGTTAACCTCAGTTACTTGGTTAAGGTCAGAACCCTATAAATTTAAATGAGCAAACTTTTTCTGAAACCCCATTGTTTTGTTTGTAATTTATAGACAGCAGACTCTATCAAGTGTTTCTCTAACAAGCTGGTGCTGGCTGGCTGAAGAATATGAAGGGGAAAAGGATCTGATCTCTTTTGGAAGGAACATGCAGATAACGCCATGTTATGTCGGCCCTGGGTGTTTGGGGATAGAGGCAGCCTTAGCCCCACTGCTCTAGGGCAGGGCAGCTATATAGCCTGCATCTTCTGTGGCAAGACCGGCACTTCTGAAATGGGCCTGAGAGCAAATATTTTAGGCTCTGCTGAAACCACTCAGCTCTGCTGTGCAAAAGCAGCCACGGACAAGCCCTAAGAAGAGTGTGGCTGTATTCCAATAAAATATTAGTTATGAAAAGGAGGTGGGCTGTGTTTGGTGCGCGGCCTGTAGTTTTTAGGGCCCCTGGTTTGTGCAGACCCACACGGCTGACTGCACACCTGCAGCAGGCTGGCTGACAGCATGGGCTCTGGTGTTAGAAAGACCTGGGTTCAAATTCTGAGCAGGCCACACACTAGCCACGTGTCCTTGAGCAAGTTATATCATCTATTGGGCCTCAGTTTCTTCAGCAGAGAAATGAGACCCCATTTCCCTCATAGGCTGGTTCTGTGGGGTAAATGAGATATCTGTAAAGCACCGAGGGCCACGCTGAGCAGATGGTAAGCACGTGCTGAACGTGAGGAGGCAAGCCTGATTTGGGGTTTGGAGAATGATTACTTTAAACCTGTTCAATAGTGAAGATCCCAAAGGTTGTTTCTGTCATCAGTCACAGTCACATTCAGAAGTCTCTCTATAAAGAACCATGGTCTGGTCTGTTTTATCTGTTTACGTTTGCGCCTGTTTTTAAAAGGCCGTTTTTCCAGAAGGCTCTTCAGGAATAGAAGATTTAGACGGTTGATCTCCGTAGTGAGTAGTGTGCTCTCGAACCAGCCTGCCTGGGCTCCACCTTCAGCTTCTCAGTTTGACTCCAAGGAAGTTAGGAAGTTCCCCCCGCCACCCCATCCAGGCTTTGGTCTCCTCAACTGTAAAACTGGGGTAACGATATCACCTTGTAGGGTTGTTCGGAGTATTAGATGAGATAATACAAAGATAGCAGTTAGATATGTAACTGGCACTTAGTAAACTCTTAATGAATGTTATTTGCTGCTATCATGATTATTATTAATTGCTATTATTATTGACATTATTAAAGGTTCTTCAGTCTTAACTCCAGGGTTTGAAGATGGATGCTACTCTATTGGTTCAGACAAACTTGAATCCAGTTGTTACATTAAGTTGGTGCCTAATGTTGGGACATTCATCTCTTTAATTTCCCAGCCAGCCATCATACACTGTATCTGTGTCCTTTTTTCTCTCACTTCAAATACTCCTTGTTATGGGCTGAACTGTGTCCCCTCAAAAAGATGCCCGATTCCTAATGCCGACATGTCAGAAAGAGGCCTAATTTGGAAGCGCTGTAGATATACTAAGTTAACAAGAGGTCATACCTGCATAGGGTAGGCCCCTCATCCAATGACTGGTGTCCTTATGAAAGAGTGCAGTGTGAAGAGGCAGACGCACAAGAAGAGAAAGCAGCCACGTGAAGATGTGGGCAGAGAGTGGAGTAATGTTTTCATAAACCAGGGGATACCTGGGGTCACCAGAAGCCAGGAAGAGGCAAGGAAGCCTGTCAGGGGGAGCATGGCCCTGCTGACCTGGATTAAGACCTTGACTTTGGATTTATAATCCCCAGAACTATGGGACAACTATGGGACACAGTGGCTGCTGTTTGAACAGCCTCCTAGATTATGGCACAGACTCAAAAGAGAGTAGGTTGTTGTTGTTTAGTTGCTAAGTTGTGTCCAACTCTGCACTCTCATGGACTGTAGCCCACCAGGCTCCTCTATCCATGGGATTTTTCAGGAAAGAATACCGGAGTGGGTTGCCATTTCCTTCTCCACAGGATCTTCCCAATCCAGGGATCGAACCAGCATCTCCCGTGTCTCTTGCATTGCAGGTGGATTCTTTACCCACTGAGCCACCGTAGGGTAAAAGAAGACTCTTTTATGAGAAAAAGATACTTCGATTTCCACCAATAACCTCAAAGTTAGAAAACTCTTCTTTTGTATGCCTGGGGACAAAGTAAACTCTTCATCTGATGGTTTCAGTCCGTTTTCCCCTGTATAGTTTTAGCAGAACTCTGCCTTCCTGGGATTTGTACGTGTAAGTCTCAGGAGCCAAGGCTATAAAAAGGCCTCTATAAAAACCTCTCCATACTAAGTTTCTCTGCCAAGCTCACATCCCCCTCCCCATTTCTAGTGCATTCCATTTTCTGCCACCCCATCTCAGCCTTGAACTGGCCTGACGTTGGGTTAAGTCACAGTAGGCTAGTCTGTCTACTGTTGCTACTTTCTGACAAGCATTACTGAGCTAGGACAGAGATTAGGGGAAATAGCCAGGCTTTCAAAGTAATTGTTCAAGGACATGGACATTTATCTATAAAGTGTTTGTTTTTTTTTTCCGGTTGTGCTGAGTCTTTGTTGCGGGGGGTGTGTGTGTGTGTGTATGTGTGTGAAGGGAAGAGCTTCTCTTGTTGTGGAGCACAGGCTTTAGAGAGGACGGACTCTCTAGTTGCCGTGTGTGGGCTCAGTACCTCTGAGGCATGTGGGATCTTAATTCCCCAACCACGGATCAAACCTGTGTCCCCTGCACTGGAAGGTGGATTTTTAACCACTGGACCACCAAGGACGACCCTCTATAAAGTCTTCACCAGACGTATTTTCTCTTCTTGTCCTATGCTCCAAACTGGATATACCTTGGATCTACCGGTGGCCCTGTAGCTATCACTTGACTTGGCATTTGCTCACATTATGAACACCAGGGTCAAGAGTCCCTTGAAGAAGCAGGGGCTATGTTGGGGCACTGCCATTTGAACATGCTCCCCCCAGAGCTTACTCCAAGAGTGTAGCCTTCCTCCTTCAGAGTTTCCTTTATTATTCGCTATGAGGAGCTTAAAAAATGGGGCTTTGAGATATTATAGAGAGATAGATAGCCTGGGGTAGAAGTGATACCTCATACTCTTGGTCTGTATGTGAATGATCTTTTATGCACTAGGAGGCCAGTGCCCTTAGATCCGGTGCTGGTAACCGATAATTCTTGCCATTCTGGGGGTACCTGCTTAGTGACAGGAGCCTGAAATGCATGATCTTATTTATTCCTCACAATAAACCTATGATACACGGATTATATCTTCAATTTCCCACAGGAAAATTGAGGTTCAGAGCACTCTAATAAGTTACTTGAGGCCATGGAGCTTGCAAATGGCATGTGGTCTGAAACCAGGGTTGCAAGTCTACATACAAATGGCAGAGTGACTTATGTGCACCCCAGTCTAGGTCTCTCTGGGCCAGTGAATTTCTTACCAATTTAACTTGGCACCTACGGCCTTCTGTCTGATAGACCATCTCACAGGTGTTATCTCAAGCAGGGTGTCAGTACACAGCAGATCTGTCAACTGTAACTCTCCCCAGGCTTGCCTCTGTGTATCCCAGAAATCACACCTGGATTTAGGGTGTGTCTAACATTTGTAAGCCTTTCCTGTACCTATTTTCAGATAATTATCTTATTTAGATATAAGTCTGGTCCTGTTCACGTTGTTTACAAAATCATTTGGGGGATGAAGGACATCTACCTTTCCTGAAAGTCCACTATGTGCCAGGCACAGTCTCAGGGAGCAACATGATTTAGAAGAAGCAAGGAAGAGCTCTGTATTCAGAGCAGGCTACTTCCATCCCTGCCTCTGCTCTAGCTGGGAAACCTTAGGTTACTTAAGTCCATGGGCCTCAGTTTCCTCATTTGTAAACAGTGCTACTGATATAGATTTTTAAGACTGATTGGAAAAATTGAATAATAAAATGCAAGTACAATTTGCAGCACAGAATAGGCATTTAATAATGATCAGCCTCCTCACCTGCTTACTCTTTCTGGCATTGTTTTGGAGTAGTAATTACTGATCATTACTGCTGAGGAAGCAGGGTAATAAAAGCAAAGACATCACTTTGCTGACAAAGATTCATCTAGTCAAAGCTATGGTCTTTTTAGTAGTCATGTATGGATGTGAGAGCTGGACCATAAAAAAGGCAGAGTGCTAAAGAACTGATGCTTTTGATCTGTGGTGCTGGAGAAGACTCTTGAGAATCCCTTGGAAAGCAATGAGATCAAACAAGTCAATCTTAAAGGAAGTCAACCCTGAATACTCTTTGGAAGGACTGATTTTGAAGCTGATGCTCCAATAGTTTGGTCACCTGATGCAAACAGCTGATCCATTGGAAAAGACCCTGATGCTGGGAAAGATTAAAATCAGAAGGAGAAGCGGGCGACAGAGGATGAGATGATTGGATGGCATCATAGATTCAATGGACATGAACTTGGACAAAGTCCTGGAGATGGTGAGGGACAGGGAAGCCTGGCGTGCTACAGTCCATGGCGTTGTGAAGAGTTGGATATGACTTGGCAACTGAACAACAGCCACCACTGCTGAGGAACCTGCTGAGAAAGCGGGTTCTGAGAAGTCACACGGCTTGTCCAAGATCACACAGCTATTAAATGGCAGAAACCAGAACAGTCTGAATCTAGAACTCAAGTCTCAACTGTCATATGGGAGCTCCTTGAATGTGGAGAAGGGAAGACCCTCAACACCTTTGGGCTTTTAACCCTTTACAATTATTGAACATACTCCTATTCTAGGCTTGATTATAAACTCTTCCCCAGCATCCTAAAAGCCCCTTTCTCAAATCTAAGATATTTTCTTCCTAAGCAAAGGGCGGCGGAAAAAAAGGAAAAAAAAAAAAATCCCATCACACAGGTGAAACTAGAAGAGGTGATAACTATGTAGATTTAACCATGGTATGTACGATGTGTGTATGTGTGAGAGGGGCAGGTTCACGCATGCGCACTCATGCACATGTGTGCTGGGAAGACAGGCGGATGGTATGAGACCAGAAGCTTATTAGCGTCTGCTAGTTTTAGATTAAGTGCCCCACACTACCCCAGGCTCTGAGCGGTAACGGTGCTTTAGAAAAGCAGAGAGTAAGTGATCAATAAACATTGTTCTTACGGAGACACAGATGTAGAGAAGAAATGTATGGATACCAAGGGATGGGGTGGGACAAACTGGGAGATTAGGATTGACATATATGCACTACTATGCATAAAATGGGATTCCCTGGTGGCTGACAGTAAAGCGTCTGCCCACAATGCGGGAGACCCGGGTTCGATCCCTGGGTTGGGAAGATCCCCTGGAGAAGGAAATGGCAACCCACTCCAGTGCTCTTGCCTAGAAAATTCCATGGATGGAGGAGCCTGGTGGGCTACAGTCCATGGGGTCGCAAAGAGTTGGACACGACTGAGCGAATTCACATGCATAAAATAGATAACTAATAAGTTATAACAGTGCTATAACCTACTTTATAGCACAGGGAACTCTACTCAATGCTCTCTGGTGACCTAAATGGGAAGGAACTCTAAGAAAGAGGGGATATATGTATACATATAACTGATTCACTTTGCTGTATGGCAGAAACTGACACAACATTATAAAGCAACTGTACTCTAAACAAAAATGAACAGAAAAATGAAAATAAAAATGGGTCCTGGAGCTACTTTTCATGCAGTGATCGGCTGGTCAGTTCGCAAGGTGTCTGGATGAGTACTCAGCCAACATTATACTGTGGACAGGTATTGAGCATCCTTCCTCCGCCCACTCCTCCCATCTCCTTTGCAACAGCTCCCTCCTTAGGCCCTCACTACTTTGGCCCAGCCCACCGGTTAAAGGACTCAGCCATTCCTAAGAGGCTTTCTCTTGCTGTGTGTCTGCCCTAGCAACTTGTCCTGGCAGCCAGTGCAGAGCTTTGGGATCACAAAGCAATTCAGAGTTTCCCCCACTCCCACACCCATCCCCGCCCCAGCCCAGCTCTTTCCCTCATTTGTCCCAAAGAATAGCCTCTAATTGCTATTAACCTTCCCCTCGAGCAGAAACACAGCCTGTCTGTGGTCAGCCTGTGATCTACTGTCACCACCAGTCTTTTGCTTCCTATTGTATTTGGAATGTTATGTTCTATCCCATTTTATACCCATATGTTTGCTTTATTTCTTTTGGCATACCTGCTGGCTTTTAGCTTCTGGTATTTTTAGACCATCTTGCTACTGTTTGCAGAAGAAAACTATCTAAACAGGGGTAGATCCTCTTCAACTTTCCACTCTTTCCAGGCAAGTGTACATTTACCTTACTTTCCCCCTCATAATTATAAAACTTCAGTAGCTAATTGTGATAGCTAGAATAGGACTACAGAGTGGAAACTGTAAGGAGATAGACTTCAACTCAACAGAAAAAAAGTGCTTACTAACAGTTGGAGTTGTTAAAAGTGGAGGGCTGCTTTGTGAAGAAATGAGTTTTCAGTTGGTGGAGGCATTCAAGCAGAGGGTGAGCCAGGACTGTGGGATCCATGCAGTGTTGCCTCTAGGGTCTCTCTCTCTTTTTAAAGATTTTTTTTTTAATGTGGACCATTTTATAAAGTCTTTATTGAATTTGTCATAATATCGTTTCTGTTTTATGTTTTGGTTTTTTAACCACAAGGCATGTGGGATCTTAGCTCCTCAATCAGGGATCAAGGACCAAACCCACACTCCCTGCCTTGGAAGGCAAAATTTTAACCACTGGACCACCAGGGAAGTCCCTCCAGGGTCTCTTTTTAACTCTGGTAGTGTGTAACCATGAAAATCTTTTACTGGACACCAGAAATCCAAGTGAAAATTCAAGCTTTTAGCTTATTTTTAACACTCACATTTATGAACATTCTAAAATGCTAGTCTTGTTTTTCAAGCAACAGGACAACTCCTAACTGGTTTTCATCATTCAAGTCACTAACGAAAAGAATAAATTCCATTGGTGTAAACCTCTCGATTCTCGTCATCTACTCAAATGAGAAACTATTGTTCTTATTTCGTGGACATGGCGGCCACAAAGGTAGCTAAGTAGAAAGGCTGATCATTTCTTTTGGACCTCAGAACACTGGTTAAACACAAAACTGGCTCACCCAACCAACATCCATCCTCTCCATGTTTGTTGAGCAACTATCATGTGCTTGGTACTGAATGAAACACAAATATGATTCAGATATTGACTTTGGAGTTAGCAGTTTATGAGGAGAAATAAGAAAAGTACATAAATAAATATAAGAGGAATTGGCAAACATTTTCTGTAAAGGGCCAGACAGTAAACAGCTCAGGCTCTGAGGGCCACATCTAGTCTCTGCTGCATACTTCTTATTTGATCTCCCTCCCCCAACCATTCCTAGTCTGCTGATTCCTGAAATGTAATAAGGTGTAATGTGATAACCTACTGTCCAGTTATCTAGAAGTTTCCCTTGGAGTGGGCCTTCAAAGATGGGTTTGACTGGGACTCGGGAAGTGGGGAGGTTGCATTCTAGGGGGAAGGAGATTATCCCCATTACACACTGTCCCCTCTTCTCTATTCTTAGAGCAGAGGTTTTCAAGGAGTGGGCAGTACCACTTGGGCACTTATTAAAAATGCTAATTTTCAGGCCCACAGTGGTTCCCAAACCTTAGCATACCTGAAAATCCACTGGAGAGTTTGTCAAAACTGACTGCCAATCCCACATACTGATCTCTGATGCTGGTGGTCCAGGCACCACTATCGTATCATCTCTCAAATCTGTACATAGCGGTTTGGAAGCTTTGCCCTGTACCAGGCTCATGCCCTTTAGTCCATGTACACAGAAAGGGGCTTTGAGCTACTGTAAGTTGGCTCAACTTATCATGTGGACCACAGCCTAACTCAATCAAACTATGAACCATGCCATGTAGGGCCACTCAAGACAGACGGGTCATGGTGGAGAGTTCTGACAAAATGTGTCCACTGGAGAAGGGAATGGCAAACCACTTCAGTATTCTTGCCTTGAGAACCCCACGAACAGTATGAAAAGGCAAAAAGATAAAACACTGAAAGATGAACTCCCCAGGTTGGTAGGTGCCTAATATGCTACTGGAGAAGACTGGAGAAATAACTCCAGAAAGAATGAAAAGATGGAGCCAAAGCGAAAACAATGCCCAATTGTGGATGTGACTGGGGATGGAAGTAAAGTCCGATGCTTTAAAAAACAATATAGCATAGGAACCTGGAATGTTAGGTCCATGAATCAAGGTAAATTGGAAGTGGTCAAACAGGAGATGACAAGAGTGAACACTGACATTTTAGGAATCAGCAAGCTAAAATGGATGGGAATGGGCAAACTCAATTCAGATGACCATTATATCCACTCTTTGGGAAAGAATCTCTTAGAAGAAATGGAGTAGCCCTCATAGACAACAAAAGAGTCTGAAATGCAGTACTTGGGTACGTGCCCCTTTCTGAGTACATGCACCACAGGGCACGAGTGTGGTGCAGGGCAAATGATCTCTGTTCGTTTCCAAGGCAAACCATTCAGTATCACAGTAATACAAGTCTATGCCCCAACCACTAATGCCCAAGAAGCTGAAGTTGACTGGTTCTATGATGACCTACAAGATCTTCTACAACTAACACCCCAAAAATATGTTTCATCATGGGGAATGGAATGCAAAGGTAGGCCGTCAAGAGATATCTGGATTTACAGGCAAGTTTGGCCTTATAGAGTTTTGCCAAGAGAACACACTGGTCATAGCAAACACTCTCTTTCAACAACACAAGAGACAATTATACACATGGATATCACCAGATGGTCAATACTGAAATCAGATTGATTATATTCTTTGCAGCCAAAGATAGAGAACCTCTATACAGTCAGCAAAAACAAGACTGGGAGCTGACTGTGGCTCAAATCATGAACTTCTTACTGCAAAATTCAAACTTAAATTGAAGAAAGTAGGGAAAACCACTAGACCATTCAGTTCAGTTCAGTTCAGTCGCTCAGTCATGTCCAACTCTTTGCGACCCCATGAATTGCAACACGCCAGGCCTCCCTGTCCATCACCAACCCCCGGAGTTCACTCAAACTCACATCCATCGAGTCGGTGATGCCATCCAGCCATCTCATCCTCTGTCATCCCCTTCTCCTCCTGCCCCCAATCCCTCCCAGCATCAGAGTCTTTTCCAATGAGTCAACTCTTCGCATGAGGTGGCCAAAGTACTGGAGTTTCAGCTTTACCATCATTCCTTCCAAAGAAATCCCAGGACTGATCTCCTTTAGAATGGACTGGTTGGATCTCCTTGCAGTCCATGGGACTCTCAAGAGTCTTCTCCAACACCACAGTTCAAAAGCATCAATTCTTCGGCTCTCAGCCTTCTTCACAGTCCAACTCTCACATCCATACATGACTACTGGAAAAATCATAGCCTTGACTAGACGGACCTTTGTTGGCAAAGTAATGTCTCTGCTTTTCAATATGCTATCTAGGTTGGTCATAACTTTCCTTTCAAGGAGTAAGCTTCTTCTAATTTCATGGCTGCAGTCACCATCTGCAGTGATTTTGGAGCCCCAAAAAATAAAGTCTGACACTGTTTCCACTGTTTCCCCATCTATTTCCCATGAAGTGATGGGACCAGATGCCATGATCTTTGTTTTCTGAATGTTGAGCTTTAAGCCAACTTTTTCACTCTCCTCTTTCACCTTCATCAAGAGGCTTTTTAGTTCCTCTTCACTTTCTGCCACAAGGGTGGTGTCATTTGCATATCTGAGGTTATTGATATTTCTCCCAGCAATCTTGATTCCAGCTTGTGCTTCCTCCAGCCCAGAGTTTCTCATGATGTACTCTGCATATAAGTTAAATAATCAGGGTAACAATATACAGCCCTTGACGTACTCCTTTTCCTATTTGGAACCAGTCTGTTGTTCCATGTCCAGTTCTAACTGTTGCTTCCTGACCTGCATATAGGTTTCTCAAGAGGCAGGTCAGGTGGTCTGGTATTCCTATCTCTTGAAGAATTTTCCAGTTTATTGTGATCCACACAGTCAAAGGCTTTGGCATAGTCAATAAAGCAGAAATAGATGCTTTTCTGGAACTCTCTTGCTTTTTCCATGATCCAGTGGATGTTGGCAATTTGATCTCTGGTTCCTCTGCCTTTTCGAAAACCAGCTTGAACATCTGGAAGTTTACGGTTCACATATTGCTGAAGCCTGGCTTAGAAAATTTTGAGCATTACTTTACTAGCGTGTGAGATGAGTGCAATGATATGACCTAAATCAAATCCCTTATGATTATACAGTGGAAGGGACAAATAGATTCAAGGGATTAGATCTGATAGAGTGCCTGAAGAACTATGGACAGAGGTTTGTGACACTGTACAGGAGGCAGTGATCAAGAACATCCCCAAGAAAAATAAATGCAAAAAGGTAAAATGGTTGTCTGAGGAGGCCTTACAAATAGGTGAGAAGAGAAGCAAAAAGCAAAGGAGAAAAGGAAAGATAAACCCATCTGAATGCAGAGTTCCAAAGAATAGCAAGGAGATATAAGAAAGCCTTCCTCGGCGATCAATGCAAAGAAATAGAGGAAAACAACAGAATGGGAAAGACTAGAGATCTATTCAGGAAAGTAAGAGATACCAAGGGAACATTTCATGCAAAAATGGGCATAATAAAGGACAGAAATGGTATGGATCTAACAGAAGCAGAAGATATTAGGAAAAGGTGGCAAGAATACACAGAACTATGCAAAAAAGATCTTTATGACCCAGGTAACCATGATGGTGTGATCACTTATCTAAGCCAGACATCCTGGAGTGTGAAGTTAAGCAGGCCATAGGAAGCATCACTATAAAGCTAGCAGAGGTGATGGAATTTCAGTTGAGCTATTTCAAATCCTAAAAGATGATGCAGTGAAAGTGCTATACTCAATGTGCCAGCAAATTTGGAAAACTCAGCAGTGGCCACAGGACTGGAAAAGGTCAGTTTTCATTCCAATACCAAAGAAAGGCCATGCCAAAGAATGTGCAAACTTACTGCTCAGTTTCACTCATCTCACATGCTAGCAAAGTAATGCTCAAAATTCTTCAAGCGAGGCTTCAACAGTATGTGAACTGAGGACTTTCAGATGTTCAGGCCGGATTTAGAAAAGGCAGAGGAACCAGAGATCAAATTGCCAACATCCACTGGATCATAGAAAAAGGAAGAGAGTTCCAGGAAAACATCTACTTCTGCTTTATTGACTACACCAAAGCCTTTGACTGTGTGGATCACAATAAACTGTGGAAAATTCTCAAAGAGATGGGAATACCAGATCACCTGACCTGCCACCTGAGAAATCTGTATGCAGGTCAAGAAGCAACAGTTAGAACTGAACATGGAACAGACTGGTTCCAAATTGGGAAAGGAGTATGTCAAGGCTGTATACTGTCACCCTGCTTATTTAACTTATATGCAGAGTACATCATGCAAAATGCTGGACTGGATGAAGCACAAGATGAAATCAAGATTTCTGGGTGAATATCAATAACCTCAGATGCAGATGACACCACCATTATGCCAGAAAGCAAACAGGAACTAAAGAGTCTCTTGATGAATGTGAAAGAGGAGCATGAAAAAGTTGGCTTAAAGCTCAACATTCAGAAAACTAAGATCATGGCATCCGGTTCCATCACTTCATGGCAAATAGATGGGGAAACAATGGCAACTGTGACAGATCTAATTTTCTTGGGCCCCAAAATCACTGCAGATAGTGACTGCAGCCATGAAATTAAAAGACATTTGCTCCTTGGAAGTAAAGCTATGACAAACTTAGTATATTAAAAAGCAGAGACATTACTTTGCCAACAAAGGTCCATCTAGTCAAGGTTATGGTTTTTCCAGTAGTCATGTATGGATGTGAGAGCTGGACCATAAAGAAAGCTGAGCACCAAAGAATTGATGCTTTTGAACTGTGGTGTTGGAGAAGACTCTTGAGAGTCCCTTGGACAGCAAGATCCAACCAGTCAATCCTAGAGGAAATCAGTGCTGAATATTAAAGGACTGATGCTGAAGCTGAAACTCCAATACCTTGGCCACCTGATGCAAAGAATTGATTCATTGGAAAAGACCCTGATGCTGGGAAAGATTGAAGACAGGAGGAGAAGGGGATGATAGAGGATGAGATAGTTCACCGACTCGATGGACATGAGTTTGAGCAAGCTCTGGGAGTTGGTGATGGACAGGGAAGCCTGGCGTGCTGCAGTCCATCAGGTCACAAAGAGTCAGACACGACTGAGTGACTGAACTGAACTGAAGTTGATGACTTCTTCCTCTGAGGAAGGGGCTTTGAACCTTGCTAGGCTCATCTACTGGAGGCAGCTGCTCACTGCTGGCGGCTGTGAACTTGGGAGGGCATTCCTTTCTGCCTCTTGGTTATTGGCATGCATTCTGTCTTACTCCTGATACATTTGTATATTTTTATCACTGTTACCAAACTGTCCCCACTGCATTGAGCTGGGGACTACCTCCATTGATCAGGCCAAAAAAAAAAAAAGTGCCTTTATTTTGGGATTTAAATGACTTCTAAAAATTCAGATGTGGAATTCAGAGAGACTGAGCTGAAGAGGCAGGTGAAGAAGGGAAAGACAAGCCAGAGGGAGTTCACAGAGGAATCTTAGAGGAGGCTGTGGCCAACCAGACACGGGAGGAGTCATTAATCTGGCAGACATGAATAGCAAAAGGCAATTAGCTTGCTGGGGTTTGCAGCAGCCAACGAAGTATGCAGTTCTCCAGTGGAGAGTCTGGTGTAATGCAGGGTCATTGCTAGGGAACTCAAAAAGAGGACAAGATAAGGGAGGTTAGAGGTGGGAAAGCCATCTGGGACTAGCAGGAGGGGAAAGGAAAGTGTTTGTAGTCTCCATGGCAACTCATTACCCGGAGGAAATGTCCAGGTGTAGCTATACACCTGTCAGGGCTTGCCATGCTCTTATTCAAGGAAGTGATCTTGAAAATGATCTAGGTGCTCCAAAGTGCATGCATGTGTGTACGAGCACTCAAGTGTGCCTGTGCACATGCACACACACACTCACACACAAATGTTCTCTTCACATTACTCTTCATTCATCAGCCAATTCCAACTAGGCAGAAGGGTAGGCTGAGGACTGCCTGGCTCAGCAACAATAAGACCACATGCCTAAACATTGGTAGGGTCATCACAGACATGATCCCAAACTTCAGTTTACGGGGCTTCCTTAACACATTGGAAAGCATGCTTGGTTTTCCTCTGTTTCATGCCTCATTCACACGCACATTCTCAGGTCTGTTCCTTGCAGGCATCCTGCAGCCATGTGAATGGATGCTTATCTGCCTGCATACACTCTCCAGACACATTCATTTGTTCATCATCACCTGGATTCATTCTCATTTATTAAGCACTATCTCCTGCTTCTAAAAATCACTTCAAATGTCAGAGTTGCTTCCATAGCTTCTGTTCCTGCTGTCTGCAGGATCTGCTAGCTTTGTCATTCTCTTAATAAAGGAAAATGTACCAATACTGGCTTGACTGAGTAAAAGCCCAACCCGAAGCAGATTGTCCTACCGTGGGATGCAGGTGTGTGGCTGTGGTGTCCCCGCCTTCAAGACCATCCCCTTTATCTCTCTTTGTTTCACTCCCTCTCTCTTCCTGCACAATGCTGCAATCACATACATACTCCGAGCTGGGGGGAAAAAAAAAGACAGCCTAATTTCCTGATGATTATGTTGTTACCTAGCAACAGCCAATCGGACGCTGGGCTTTTTGCCTGCAGTATTTCATGCAAATAGTTTGGAGAAATTGCAGGGTAACCCAGGCTGCTTAGTCTGTCTTCTCAGGGGACGCATTACAGAATAAAACCAAGCCAAAAGGGGGGGTGACTGAAGCCAGTCACATGCCTCAGATAGCAGGCCATCTGATTGCTTTTCCTTTCCCTCTCTGCCCTGCACCTCCTAAGAGAACATGAGGGTTCCACAGACAGACACTCATGGAGGCCAAAAAAGTTGAAAAGGGGCTCATTAGCAGCCATCCTTTACCCCGAATCTCTGTGCTGATAACCGGAGCTCAGAACCACCTCTGATGCTCTGGAAACCTACTTTCCTGGGAAGGCAAGAAGGCTGCGCTCTCAGTAGCTGTCTGTGCAGGACGTGATGGAGGAGCCTCCACAGCCCTCTGTTCAGAAAGGAGCTAAAACCTCGTGGTTCTAGGCTGATTTAAGAGCCTCATCTATGTACCACATCTTCTTTATCCATTCATCTGCTGACAAACATTTAGGCTGCTTCTATGTCCTGGCTATTGTAAAAACTGCTGCAGTGAACACTAGGATATATGTGTCTCTTTGAATTATGGTTTTCTTAGGTAAGTCAGAAAGAGAAAAATAAATATAGTATATGAATGCCTATGTATGGCATCTAGAAAGATTTTACAGATGAGCCTGTTTGCAGGCCTGGAAGACAGACGCAGACATAGAGAGCAGACATGTGGACACAGTGGGGGAAG
Source organism: Bos grunniens (assembly GCF_055505025.1). NCBI lineage: Eukaryota > Metazoa > Chordata > Mammalia > Artiodactyla > Bovidae > Bos > Bos grunniens. Next base: position 16,471,207 of record NC_141166.1, read on the forward strand.
GGAAAGGTAAGCTGGATCGGGAGAGCAGCAATGACACATATACACTACTGTGTTAAAATAGAGAGCTAGTGGGAACCTGCTGTACAGCACAGGAGCTCAGCTTGGGGTTTGCTGACCCTCTAGGGTGGGATGGGGGATGGGAGGGAGACTCAAGAGGGAGGGAAGATATGTATACATATAGCTGATTCACTTCATTGTTTAGCAGAAACTAACACAACATTATAAAGCACTCATACTCCAATAAAATTTTTTTTTAAACAGCCTCATCTATGTCCATGTTGGCCTGTCTCACGTGGGAAAGCCCATTGTTCACAATTGCATTCTTCCTGGTGCGTGTGTGCTAAGTTGCTTCAGTCGTGCCCAACTCTTTGCAACCCCATGGACTGTAGCCCTCCAGGCTCCTCTGTCCATGGAATTCTCCAGGCAAGAATACTGGAGTGGGCTGCCATTCCCTCCTCCAGGGGATCTTCCGAAACCAGGGATCGAACCTGGGTCTCCTGAATTGCAGGCAGATTCTTTACCATCTGAGCCACCGGGGAAGCCCACTGGCAAATCCTTATTCAAAGGGTTGAACAATGAGTGAAGCTCTCAGAAGACCTCCTTAAAGAGATCTTTGTTGTTGTTTTCCCAACAAGGATTGGGTATTTGATATAAAACATTGTCAGGAGTTATAGATACCAGGTTTCTATAAGGCTCAGGGGCTGGTTCACTCAGATCTAAAACTGGGGTCATAAAAGATGAACTCAGGAGACAGAGAGTCCAGGTCTCTCCCCTGGGGGAGTGAGCCAGGCTTCAGATGGTAGGGATCAGATTTCAGTGATTTTGTTTTGTTGTCATTGTTGACTCAAAGCTCAGTAATCAGCTGCTGGATAGCTCCTTACTGCTGTCTCAGCCAGCAGTCTCACAAAGGTGTGTTGTTGGTCACATGGTGTATAGACAGAGCAGCCCAAGTTACCACTGGGATGGAAAACCAACTCAGAATCCTTATACTGCTGACTTGTAGCTTTTACATAGGTGTAAGACGAGATAATTAGACTTCAGTCATTGCAGGGAGGTGGTGACAGCTTTCCAACCCCTGACATTCACAGCCTCACCATCCACAGCCCTATTATGGAACCAAAGAAAAGAACTGTCAATCTGCCTTTGTTCAGAAAGGCAAGGGTTAAGGAATCTCATTCATCTAGGGGGCTGGAAATTCTCTTCCCATCCCAATCCTATGGTGAATTTCAGAAAATTCCTGGAGTCGGCACTTTTATCCTTCTTGGAAATCACACTATAAGCCCCATTTTATAGAAGAAGAAACTGATGAGTAGCTTGGTCAAGTGATACAAGTGGTTAAGCTGGGACCAGAAAGCTGGTCTTCTCACTCTCAAGTCTGCACCATGACATTCAGATCATCCTAGACCATGCCCAGGTCTTTAGAGCAGGAAAAATAAAGGAAAAAAATGAAACCGCAACAGAAAGCCACTTTTCAAAGGTAAAAAAAAAAATCCATTTGCATTTAATATAGTGCAATATGGGGCTTCCCTGGTAGGCCAGTGGTAAAGAATCTGCCTGACAACACAAAAGATGCAGGAGACATGGGTTCGATCCCTGGGTTGGGAAGATTCCCTGGAGGAGGAAATGGCAACCCACTCCAGTATTCTTGCCTGGAAAATTCCATGGACAGAGGAGCCTGGCAGGCTGCAGTCCATGGGGTCACAAAGAGTCGGACATGACTGAGCGACTGAGCCCACACATGCATAGTGCAATGTATCTCCAGTGATTCTTACCTCTGGCTGCACATTAGAACCACCAGATGATTATTTCAGACATACTTACACGTAGGCCCCAATCCAGAGTAATTAATTAAGAATTTCTGAGGATAAGGGGGAGGCGTTGTGTTTTAAAAGCTTCCCAGGAACAACTGCTTTGGAAAACGGTCTGGCAATTTCTTATAAAACTGAACATATACCTACCCTAAAACTCAGAAATTCCATTCTTAGGAATTATTCCAGGAAATCATTTGTCCATAAAAGTCTTATACAAACATGTTCCTAGCTGCCTTATTCATACTAGCTAAAAACTGTGGTATATCCATACAGTGGACTACTATTCAGCAATAGAAAGGAACAAACTATCAATACAGGCAATACCTCAGACGAATCTCAAAGATGCTATGCTGGATGAAAGAAACCTTACACAAGAGTGCATACTGCATGGTTCCACTTACATGAAATTCTAGAAATAGGAAAAGTTAAACTAGGGTGGGCAAAATCAGACAGGTGATTACCTCTGGAAGTGGGGTGTGGTGGATAACTGGGCAGGGGGGACTTCTAGGGTGAATGGCAATGTTTTATATGGTGATAGGGGTTGATATTATATTAATGTATATTATATGTATACAGGTATATACATACACATGTTGCATGTATCTGTCAAAACTTAACAGAATGGTGTACTTCAGATCTGTGTATTTCATTATACATATATTTTTCTTCAAAAGAAAAAAGAAATATTGAACTCTAATTAATGATATGCATGCTGAAGGGGCTCCCCTGGTGGCTCAGATGGTAAAGTGTCTGCCTGCAATGAGGGAGACCTGGGTTCCATCCCTGGGTCAGGAAGATTCCCCTGGAGAAGGAAATGGCCACTCCAGTACCCACTCCAGTACTCTTGCCTAGAAAATCCCATGGATGGAGGAGCCTGGTAAGCTACAGTTCAGGAGGTTGCAAAGAGTCAGACACAACTGAGTGACTTCACTTACGCTGAAGTATTTAGGGGTGAAGCATTCTGATGCCTGAAACTTACTTTAAAATTGCATAAAATAGAAGATGGACTCATAACGGATGGGAGATGGACAGTTGGATAGATATGTGATAAGGCAAGTATGGTAAGATGCTAACTGTAGAATCTAGATGAACATATATATATAATATTCACTGTGTCAGTTCAGTTCAGTTCAGTTCAGTCGCTCAGTCGTGTCTGACTCTTTGCAACCCCATGGACCACAGTACGCCAGGCCTCCCTGTCCATCACCAGCTCCCAGAGTCTAAACAAACCCATGTCCATTGAGTCGGCGATGCCATCCAACCATCTCATCCTCTGCTGTCCCCTTCTTCTCCTGCCTTCAATCTTTCCCAGCATCAGGATCTTTTCAGATGAGTCAGTTCTTCTTATCAGGTGGCCAAAGTATTGCAGTTTCAGCTTCAGCATCAGTCCTTCCAGTGAATGCTCAGGAGTGATTTCCTTTAGGATGCACTGGTTGGATCTCCTTGAAATCCAGTTCAGTTCAGTTCAGTTCAGTCGCTCAGTCGTGTCCGACTCTTTGTGACCCCATGAACCGCAGCACGCCAGGCCTCCCTGTCCATCACCAACTCCCAGAGTCTACCCAAACCCATGTCCATCGAGTCGGTGATGCCATCCAACCATCTCATCCTCTGTCGTCCCCTTCTCCTCCTTCCCTTAGTCTTTCCCAGCATCAGGGTCTTCTCAAATGAGTCAGCTCTTCGCATGAGGTGGCGAAAGTATTGGAGTTTCAGCTTCAGCATCAGTCCTTCCAACGAACACCTAGGACTGATCTCTTTTAGGATGGACTGGTTGGATCTCCTTGCAGTCCAAGGGACTCTCAAGAGTCTTCTCCAACACCACAGTTCAAAAACATCAATTCTTTGGCGCTCAGCTTTCTTTATAATCCAACTCTCACATCCATACATGACTACTGGAAAAACCAAAGCCTTAACTAGACGGATCTTTGTTGACAAAGTAACGTCTCTGCTTTTTAATATGCTGTCTAGGTTGTCTTTTTAATATGTTTAATATCCTTACTTCCAAGGAGTAAGCGTCTTTTAATTTCATGGCTGCAATCACCATCTGTAGTGATTTTGGAGCCCCCAAAAATAAAGTCAGCCACTGTTTCCCCATCTATTTGCCATGAAGTGATGGGACCGGATGCCATGATCTTAGTTTTCACAATTCTTCCAACTTTTTCATATTTAAAATTTTTTCATAAATAAATACATTTTGGGGAAAAAAGATCCTCAGATGATACCAGTGAGCAGACACTGGGGATAAAAGACAAATTTTAAATGTCTTATTGAAAAGTCCAAAATGAATAATGCTGTGTGACTAACCTTCTGAGATGACTGTAATCACACCCTTAACACACACACACAGAAAAGAAAAATACCTAGAGCCCTGGAACAAATGGGCAATTTGAAATAAGACTTCCAAGAGTCAGACTAAATCTTATGGAAACCCTATGGCCTACTTCACACTGGACTTAAATAGGACACATCATTTGACATATGGTGTGATGAGACAAAATGTCTGGAATCAGGACAGCCCTGGAAAATCTAGGCAATAGAGTGGCTATATTTAAGCTCTAGAATTGGAAAGCTTTAAACTACACTCAGCAAGTATGAGAGTAAAGTGCTATTCATGACTCAGCATTTGACTTAAAAGCCCCTATTCAGCCCCTAATTCTCCTCCAGGGCTTGTACATCTTCTCAGACTATAATTTTCCCTCCTTCATTTTCTCCTGGTTGGACCACAAATCCACAGGGATCATGCAAGGTTAGGTACTAGAGAGGGACAAGCTGGTGTGCGGCACCCCGAAAGATCTGAGTGGACAGTTGATTTCAATGGGGTGGGGAGAGAGTGAGGGGAGGATTAATGGGGGGAATAATGCTGTCAAGAGCAATATGGACCACTATTCCCTGAGCTGCCCCATTTATTCTGTGTAATTGCTTCATTTCCACTGGCAGTTCATCTCCAGATGAATTTTATTACTGGTGCCTTGGCTATCATATTGATTACTAGTTTCATCGATTCTTATCTTGCTAATTAGCATATAAATTAGCCATTTGGGGGAAGCATTAGGCAAAATTGAATTTTCTCCTTAATCTTCTTTCAGAAGGTAAATGAAAATGGATGTGGCCTGTTAAGGTCCATGGTCTTACCATGACATGATCTAAGTGCTGTTCACAGCCAAGGAATCCTTTCCTTGGGGCGAGAGCAGCCTTCCCACCCCATTGGCTGACATAGCTGCCATCAGACCTCCTTGGAGTTACCAAGAGAATCTGAGGCAGAGGCTGGATCTGCAAGTGGAGCTGTGTTCCCTTGGAGGAGACACACTGCACTGATGGACAACGGTGTCCGCTTCTGCACACATGTGATGCCGTGGTGTTTACTTCCAAGGCTGGAACCAAGAATGCCATTCTGCAACTTAGTTCAGCAGTAAGATAAGGGCTCTGGAATCATAATCTGGGTTGGAATGCTTGCTCTGCCCCTTACCAGCCATGTCATCTTGAGCACTTTAACATCTCTAAGGGTTAGTGTCCTCATCAGTAAAATGGGGACAGTCACAATGCTGACTTTATTGCCGAGCTGTGAGGATTAAGAGAATGTATTCAGAGCACTGTTCAGCACAGAGCCCAGCATGCAGTAGAGCTCAGGGGGTGTCAGCACTGTTCAGCAGAGAAGGATCTTAGGAAACGAGGCACCAGGATTCCCCAGAGGGAGACCTCAGCTTCAAATCAAAATGTTACTCCAAACTCCCAGGTGTCTAATCCCTAGAATAGGTCATGGGCCATTAGCCAGGCCAACTAGGTTCTTGCTACTCAAGACCTGAGCCTCAGATCAGCAAGATGACGTCACGTAGGAGCAGGTTTAAAATGAAGACTCTTAGGCTGCATCCTCAATCAGAATCTGCCTTATAGCAAGATTCCCGGGGGATTCATATACAATTCATTAAAAATTGAGAAACACTGTTTTAAGTTATCCCCTGTTATGGACTGAATGCTTGTGTCCCCCACAAATACATATATTGAGTCCCTACCCCCTCAGTGTGATGGCATTAGGAGGTAATTAGGATTAGATGAGGTCATGAGGGTGGAGCCCTCACAAATGGGATTAATGCCCTTATAAGAGCCACCAGACCTAGAGGGGTGGGATGGGGTGGGAGGTGGGCGGGAGGTCCAAGAGGGTACACATATGTATACTTATGGCTGATTCATGTTGATGTGTGGCAGAAACCAAGACGATATTGTAAAGCAATTGTCCTCCAATTAAAAAAAAAAAAAAAAGAGCCACCAGAGAGCTTGCTTCCTCTGCTCTGCTCTCTGCCATGTGAGGATATAAGAAGTTAGCTGACTACAACCCAGAAGAGGGCTCTCCTTGGAACCCTATGATGCTGGCACCCTGACTTCAGTCTTGAGCCTCCAAGACTGTAAGAAATAAATGTCTGCTGTTTATATGCTACCAGTTTATGCTATTTTGTCATAGCAGCCTAAGCTAAGATAATCTTACATGGTTAGAGAAGAAAGGGACTTGGAGATGACCTAGTTAGAACATGCAGCTCAGAAAAGTCAGGTAACTTGCCTGGAGTCAGCCCAGGGCAGAGCCCAGACAAGGCTTCGTCCTCTGACCCTGAGACTGGTCCAAGCCCAGCAGGGCCTCCTGCGGCACACGCACTGCTTCTTTCCTTGCAGCGGTTTCGGTGGTGGTGGTTTTGACGTTGCCTTGAGATACATCCACTATGGGCTCTAGTAGGCGGAGGTTCCGTTTCATTTGGAATACTGCATCCCAATTACTTGAATGACCTCACCAGAGGATACAGATGTGATGGAAGAAGATACAGAAGCACATTCTTCTCGCCTGTGATCACCTCTGCACGCTCCTGCCCTTCGAACTCAGAAAGCTTTGGATGAGGACGCACAAGAACTGCTAACAGGGATGCTCCAGAGTGGTGACTACAGGGCTGAGGGACCCAGAGGCTGAGAGGGTGTCTGTGTGGGAGCTGCTTTCACTTCTTTCAAATATCTTTTAAGTTATAAAAATTTTGTTTTATATCCTTTATATCTTTTAAATTTTGTTCCCTATGCATGTAAAACTCTCAGAAATTAGTCAATAATAATTTTAAAAAGAATACCTTAGATAGATGTGCAATTAAAAACAACACCCCGTCTGGCCCTGCCATTTGATCATCCAGCTCTACTTACAGCTGTACTTTTTTTTTTTTTTTTTTTCCTCTCTCCTCCTGAAACCTGAAGCTTCAAAGCATTTGTGGAAAGACGGAATAAACAGTGGTGGAAAGATTCTGAGGCTGGTGTGCAGATATAAACATTGATCTTGCCTCTGCATTATGAGTCAGACTAAGTTTTTTTCCTCACTAGGATGTGAAGTGCTTTACAAATCTTTAAATGACATTAAATAAGTGTAATTATGATTTAACCCCACCTCACCCACTAGATCACAGAGAGTAGGATGAGAGGACTTTTCTCTAACAGGGGTTTCACTGGGTTTGGAACAGCCAGTCAAAACAGAAGGGGATGAAGCACATCACAAACATAATATGCTAAGTCACTTCAGTTGTGTCCGACTCCATGCTACCCCATAGACGGCAGCCCACCAGGCTCCCCCGTCCCTGGGATTCTCCAGGCAAGAACACTGGAGTGGGTTGCCATTTCCTTCTCCAATGCATGAAAGTGAAAAGTGAAAGTGAAGTCGCTCAGTCGCTCAGTCGTGACCGACTCCTAGCGACCCCATGGACTGCAGGAGACCAGGCTCCTCCGTCCATGGGATTTTCCAGGCAAGAGTACTGGAGTGGGGTGCCATTGCAATATGCATAACATAATTCATTTTTGTTAATGCCACATTACTGAATGTATAGCTAGCTGGGAAGATATGGACCAAAATGTTAATAATGGTTGCATGGGATGATATGGTTACTGCTGATTTTTGTCTGTTCATTTATGCTCTTATTTATTTTCCAAATTGCCTATATTTTTAAAAGTATCTGGGCTTAAATATCACAATATTCTTAGAAGAAACCATAAGTGAAAAATGAAAATCTCGGGTAAATGGTGTTCATCCCGCATCTGAAGAATGTGTGGCCAGTCATTCAGATGCTGGAGGTGCAGGTCTGTCCGTGGCATCCTGCTGACCGGGGCTAGGGGCAGCCCTCGTCTCTCTGGTACACTTGCCAGTGGACATTCCAGGGACTACCAGGTCGTTGTCAGAGTGAGGAAGCACACAAAGATGGGAGGCATGGACTCCTGGGGTCATCTCCAATCAGAGAGTACAACTCCTGACCCACACTGGCCCTGAAGTGTTCCTGCAGCAGGTCACTCAACCCAATTCACCTCGTCAGCCTTACTTAGTATTGCTTGGATGGCAGATGGAAAAGACGTGGTTTCTGAGTGCAAGGACTTTGACAATATCGTAAGGACAATAGAAATACAGAGAACTACAACGCAAGGCACAATGTGGAGAATCCTGCCACGGACCTACAAAGTGAAGGGTGGAACAAAGCAGTATGGGGCAGTGGCTTTGGGGTTACCCAGGCCTGGGACACACGCTGTCACCAGTGTGACTGAGGACAAGGTGCCACACCTTAATGTGTCACTATTTCCTCATATGTAAAATGGAATAACCACCCTTGAAGGGACACCGTGAGCAACAGAGGGTTCCCTGTAAAACTTCTAGAGCAGCACTCGCACAGCAGGCATTCACAGAAACTACGGCAGTTGTTACTGCTTCGGACGCTAAGGCAACAAGCGTCATGAGGGCCACCTTACAGACGCTACCACCACTGTCGCCATTAGAAGAGTTCTGTGGAGACACACAGTTACAGGTGAATGGGTATGAAAAAGTTCAGTCATTGGTGCCAAGGTTTCCTGGATGATGCCACACAAAAGGCCAGTCTTTTTCTTTGCTGTTAGACTTGAACATTGCTCTTGGACGTATGGCAAGGGTCTGCTTGGCCTCTAGACAACTGTCTGTTTCCCAGGCTGCAAATGATCCGATGAGCAGTTCATATCCTAGAATTGTGACTTGGTCCATGCTTTCAAAATTTCTCTAGCAAGGCTCCTCTACCAGTCATTGGATTTGGCAAAGAAGCTGATGCTACTGGGGAAGTGGGGAAAGGAGAGACTAAAGGAATAGAAGTCACAACCCTGACCCCAAGAACTCTTAGGTGGGAATGATCAGGATATGTGTGGAGGCAGGGGTGGGGACGAAGGTAGCTTTAAAATATTTATAAGATAATATTAAACGAATGGAACTAATTCACAGTTAAGTCTTACTTTCCAAGTAACTATGTTTCTGAAAATTCATGTGTTAATTTTTGTATTTAAAAGATCCTACTGAGGTTCAAGCTGGTTTTAGAAAAGGCAGAGGAACCAGAGATCAAATTGCCAACATCCACTGGATCATGGAAAAAGCAAGAGAGTTCCAGAAAAACATCTATTTCTGCTTTATTGACTATGCCAAAGCCTTTGACTGTGTGGATCACAATAAACTGTGGAAAATTCTCAAAGAGATGGGAATACCAGACCACCTGACCTGCCTCTTGAGAAACCTGTATGCAGGTTAGGAAGCAACAGTTAGAACTGGACATGGAACAACAGACTGGTTCCAAATAGGAAAAGGAGTATGTCAAGGCTGTATATTGTCACCCTGCTTATTTAACTTATATGCAGAGTACATCATGAGAAACGCTGGGCTGGAAGAAACACAAGCTGGAATCAAGATTGCCGGGAGAAATATCAACAACCTCAGATATGCAGATGGCACCACCCTTATGCCAGAAAGTGAAGGAACTAAAAAGCCTCTTGATGAAGGTGAAAGAGGAGAGTGAAAAAGTTGGCTTAAAGCTCAACATTCAGAAAATGAAGATCATGGCATTCGGTTCCATCACTTCATGGGAAATAGATGGGGAAACAGTGGAAACAGTGTCAGGCTATTTTTCTGGGCTCCAAAATCACTGCAGATGGTGACTGCAGCCATGAAATTAGAAGAAGCTTACTCCTTGAAAGGAAAGTTATGACCAACCTAGATAGCATATTCAAAAGCAGAGACATTACTTTGCCAACAAAGGTCCGTCTAGTCAAGGCTATGGTTTTTCCTGTATGGTCATGTATGGATGTGAGAGTTGGACTGTGAAGAAAACTGAGCACTGAAGAATTGATGTTTTTGAACTTCGGTGTTGGAGAAGACTCTTGAGAGTCCCTTGGACTGCAAGGAGATCCAACCAGTCCATTCTGAAGGAGATCAGTCCTGGGATTTCTTTGGAAGGAATGATGGTAAAGCTGAAACTCCAATACTTTAGCCACCTCATTCAAAGAGTTGACTCAGTGGAAAAGACTGATGCTGGGAGGGATTGGGGGCAGGAGGAGAAGGGGACGACAGAGGATGAGATGGCTGGATGGCATCACTGACTTGATGGACGTGAGTCTGAGTGAACTCCGGGAGCTGGTGATGGACAGGGAGGCCTGGCATGCTGCAACTCATGGGGTCATAAAGAGTCAGACACGACTGAACAACTGAACTGAACTGAACTGAACTGAGGAGCTCATAGAAATCAGTAACAGGATTGGGAGCTTGGGATCAGCAGATCCAATCTAGTATATACAGGCTGGATAAACAACAAGGTCCTACTGTATAGCATAGGGAACTATATATATTCAATATACTGTGGAATATGAAAAAGAGCATATATATATAACTGAATCACTTCGCTGTATAGCAGAAATTAACACAATATTGTAAATCAACAATACTCAATAAAATAAAAAAATATGATTTAGAAGGAATGTAGGCAAAGGATATGAACAAGCAGTTCATCACCATTTGTTAAAAAAAGGTGATAAACCTATAAAAGGATGTCTCACCTCACTCATATTTAAAGAGATGCAAAACAAAACAATACATATAAGATAGGCAAACATTCAGAAATTTGATTAATAACCAGGGCTTATGTAAGGTGGGTAAATACATTTCTCATACTACTTGCTGGTGGGAATGTAATTTGGAATATCCTTTTGGGATGACAATTTGGCAATAGATATCAACATTTTAAAGCACATCTTAAGAAACTCTGCTCCTAGAAATCTACCCTCAAGCATATATACCCCCAAAGTATTTTAAGACACATGTACTAGATGGCCACCACTGTCATAGCAAAAACCTAGAAACAATGAATATTAATCAGCAATGCCATCAGTTCAGTTCAGTCGCTCAGTCGTGTCCGACTCTTTGCGACCCCATGAATCGCAGCACGCCAGGCCTCCCTGTCCATCACCAACTCCCGGAGTTCACTCAAACTCATGTCCATCGAGTCGGTGATGCCATCCAGCCATCTCATCCTCTGTCATCCCCTTCTCCTCCTGCCCCCAATCCCTCCCAGCATCAGAGTCTTTTCCAATGAGTCAACTCTTCGCATGAGGTGGCTAAAGTATTGGAGTTTCAGCTTTACCATCATTCCTTCCAAAGAAATCCCAGGGCTGATCTTCAGAATGGACTGGTTGGATCTCCTTGCAGTCCAAGGGACTCTCAGGAGTCTTCTCCAACACCGAAGTTCAAAAACATCAATTCTTCAGTGCTCAGTTTTCTTCACAGTCCAACTCTCACATCCATACATGACCATACAGGAAAAACCATAGCCTTGACTAGATGGACCTTTGTTGGCAAAGTAATGTCTCTGCTTTTCAATATGCTATCTAGGTTGGTCATAACTTTCCTTCCAAGGAGTAAGCATCTTTTAATTTCATGGCTGCAGTCACCATCTGCAGTGATTTTGGAGCCCCCAAAAATAAAGTCTGACACTGTTTCCACTGTTTCCCCATATATTTCCCATGAAGTGATGTGAAAGACACTTAAAAAGACCCAAACAAATGGAGACATATACTATATTCAGACTTGGAAAACTCTATTATAAAGAAGAAATTTCTTCCTAAATCATTCCATAGATTAAGTGTAACTTCAATATAAATCCCAAGGTTTTTTTTTTTTATTTTAAACATGACAACCTGATTCTAAAATTTCTATGAAAATGCAAAAGACCAAGAATAAGCAAGACACTCTGGAAGAGAATGATAATGTAGGGAAATTGTGCTACCAGTTATCAAGCTATAATCATTAAGAGTGTTTGGGTTTCTCAGTGGAATATACTCTGTTCTCAAGAATCCAAGAGTTTGGCATCTCTTCCAAAGTCTGCATTCTGTGACATCATGTTGGTAGTTTGAAACTGGTCATGGTGAAAGTATTTAGACCCCACCAGAAATCAACGTATGCTGCAAGTCAGGGCTTTTTTGAGTATACAAGAGAGGAAAGAGAAGAGCTGCCTGCTAAACATACATCAGCACATCCCTGAATGAAACCCAGCAGGGATTCCCAGAAGAGATCCACACATTTAAGAAGACTTGTTACCGGACAGATGGGTATGTCAGATCAGGAAAGGGATGGACATTTCATTAAACAGTGCTGGGAAAATCAGGTATCTGTGCAGGAATAAAATGAAACTGATACCTCATTTCACACCAATCCCCCAGTTAATTTTAGGTAGATTAAATGCTTAAGCAGAAAAGATAAAATTATAAGACTTTAGAAGAAAATCATAATGATTTCAGTGTAGGAAAGCTTTTTTGTTTGTTTGTTTGTTCTGGCTGTGATATGTGGCTTGTGGGATCTCAGGTCACTGACAAGGGACTGAACCCAGAGCACGGCAGGAAAGCACTGAATTAAGCACTAGACCACCGGGAACTTCTAGAAAAGATTGTTTGATGCGGACCATTTTTAAAGTCTTTTTGAATTTGTTACAGTGTTGCTTCTGTTTAATGTTTTGGTTTTTTTTTTTGGCCCTGAGGTATGTGGAGTCTCAGTTACCTGACCAGGGATTAAACCCTTACTCCTTGCATTGGAAGGCGAAATCTTAACCACTGAACCTCCAGGGAAGTCTCTAGAAAAGGGTTGATAAATAAGAAAAGATTGATAAATTTGCCTATATTAAAATTAAAAACTTTTGTTCATTAAAAGGCATGATAAAGTCAAATTCAAACCTTGTAACTGATAAACATGTTTTTGACACACATCACCAAAAAAGAATTTGCATCCAAAATATTAAAGAATATCTATGAACCAATGAGAAAAATGTACAACAGAAAAACAGACAATAGACTCTACTGGATTTTCCCTTTGGTGAAATACTGTGTGGTCATAAACATACAAAAAATATTCACCTTATTAATAAACAGGAAAATGTGAATTAAAGCCACAATGAGGTAAAACTTCATAGCCATCAGACTGGCAGCAATTTTAGAGTCTGATAACGTCGAACACTGGGGAGGATCGGTGCAGAGGTTACTCACTCTGAGAAGGCAGGAGTATAAGCTGAAACACCACTTTATGGAACAGGCAGCACTTCACAGTAAAGTTGAAAATACCTGTGGGACCCAGAGATTCTACTCCTGTGTACACACCTGTCCTAGAAACACTGTCACACAAGTTCATAGGGCAGCATATAGTGGTGGTCATGGAGGTGGTGTTGGTTACAGCAAAAACTGAAACTGGTCCAAATGTCCATCAGAGCAGAATGCAAAAATAAATGGTGGTATATTTATACAACAGTGAAAACAAGTGACATACAGCCTCATCTCACCCCTGACAGACAAGAAAAACAGAAAGCTGGGCAACAGAAGCAAGACTGAAAGCAATGGATACAGTATGATTCCACTTACACAGAATTCAGAACAGTCAAAACTAAAAGTATATTGTAAAAGTAACAGTGTATTGTTTAGGGAAACGATCATATGTCGTAAAACTATAAAGAAAAAGCAAGGGAATACTTATTGCCACAGTTGGCAGAGTGGTATCTCTGAGCAGAGAAGATGCAACCAGGGAGGGGCAGATAGATGTCTCCTAAGTTTCTCTCAACTTGGGTGATCAGTAAATATACTGACTTTATAATTACTCTTTATATCCTACATACACGTATTATACATATTTCTGCATTAAACATTTCACAGTAAAACAAATGAACAAGTACACCCAGGGTCTACCTTGTGCAAAGACACTGTGCATGCAGAGCTAAGACCGGCTCAGATTCTACCACTACTCTGCTACAATGACTTCCACGGAGCTCACAGGCTTTGCTGTCACTCAGTCTAACAAACATGCTCATTCCTTGTTCTCCTTGATGTCTCAGCAGCATTCAGCACTGCTGACGCCCCTCTCTCCTTGGAATGGTGTCTAACCTTGGTTCTCTTGAAACCACATTCTCCTGACCATTCCTTCTCAAGCTCCTTCAGTGGGCTTACTTCCCACCACCTAACCATTCCATGCTGGAGTTTCTCAAGGATCATCTCTGGAACCTCATTTTTAACACTTCCTTCTCTTCCTCTCCAGACATTCACAACCATGCTCATGGTTTCAATTATCTTCTGTATATCAAAGATTTAGATCTCTAGCGAAGACCTCTCCTGTGAGATCTAGGTTGATGTATCCTTTATTTAGTCAATACCTCTCTACTTGGACATTCCAAAACCCTCTAAATCTTAACCTGTTAAAAGGGAAACTTTTGATTTCTCTCCAAAATGGGTGTTCTTGTGTTCTCTCTTAGTGAATGGCACTGCCAGTAGTCCTGGACAAATATTACACCATGAAAGTAAAGAGCCTTTTGTTTTTCCTCCTATAAGATGAAAGAACTTGCTCTTTTCTCTTTTTTCTAGAAAAGAGTTGAAAACAAAGAAAATTATATTGGTTACAGCTCTAAGTAGAAATGAAATCTTTCAAAGAACATCACCTGGCAATTTAGGCTTCCTCCATAGAGGGAGCTCAGTAAAGTTAGTTCCTTTCCCTCTAATTACAAGAGCTTCTCAAACACAACAGCACTCCTATATAATTAAAGTATTTTACACCCTCCTCCTTTCAATCCATTGTGCACATTTTCTTGTCCCTTCTTTTTCTCTTTAAAAAACACTATAGTTTTGTACATAATAAGTTCTTAAATAGTTTGATTTTTCTTCATTATCTGTTTCTACTTTTTTTCCTGTTTGTCCTAGCTCACCTCTCCCTGACTGAATGCTACTTCAACCAATAAACATTTACTGGGCACCTACTGTGTGCACTCTTGGACAGAGTGGTGAGCAAGATAAGATTCCTACTCTCATGTGTTTTTATCTGAGGCAGAAAGCAAACGATTAAAAAGCCAGATAGTAATGCACTCATTAGGGAATTAAAATTGGGTCATGGGATGGGGTCAGAGAAGGCAATGGCACCCCACTCCAGTACTCTTGCCTGGAAAATCCCATGGACAGAGGAGCCTGGTAGGCTGCAGTCCATGGGGTCGCTAAGAGTTGGACACGGCTGAGCGACTTTACTTTCACTTTTCACTTTCATGCACTGGAGAAGGAAATGGCAACCCAGTCCAGTGTTCTTGCCTGGAGAATCCCAGGGACGGAGGAGCCTAGTGGGCTGCTGTCTATGGGGTCGCACAGAGTTGGACACGACTGAAGCAACTTAGCAGCACATGATGGGGAATGATTAGTGGCTTCATTAGGCTAGTGGTCAGGAAAGGCCCTGTGGAGGGTTATGGTTAAAATTGAGATCAAACTACAAGGAGACAGAAATTGTGTTCCAGAAAAAGTGAGGAATTGGTGCAAAGTCCCTAAGGCAGAAACAGACTTAGCACGACTGATGACTGCACAGCAGACAAGTGTGCCAGTGGTATAAAACGAGAGGAAGGCAAGGCTTAGATCACACAGGGCTGAGTACAACCAGGGTAAGAAGCTGGGGTTCACTCTTTTAGAAATATATTATTTTTATGCCTCTAGGTTCGATAGGGATGCTCTCGCTTTCTTTCTCTGCATCCCCCCACCACCACCCTGTCATGCCAAGCAGCATGCGGTATCTCAGTTCCTGACCAGGGCTAGAACTTGTACCCCCTGCAGTGGAAGTGCAGAGTCCTAACTACTGGATACTGGTAAATCTCTGCCTTTTAATTTTCTTCATCAGTCTGCATAAGGATTTTGAATCCTATTAGTCTTTGGGTACTTAGTTGTTTAGTCGTGTCCGACTCTTTGTGACCCCATGGACTGTAGCCCAACAGGCTTCTCTACCCACGGGATTCTCCAGGCAAGAATACTGGAATGGGTTGCCACGCTGTCCTGCAGGGGATCTTCCTGATGCAGGGATGGAAGCCACAACTCTCACATTCTGGATTCTTCACCACCTGAGCCGCCAGGGAAGCCCCATGAGTCTTTACAAAGCACCAATTCTTGGTTTTGCTGATCCTCTCTCTGACTGTTGCCTTTTTCATTAATTTCTGTTTTTGCCTTACTTCCTCCCTTCTACTTTTTGGGAGTTTAATTTGCTGGTTTTTTCTCCTACTTCTTGAGATGGGTGAGTTTAAAGGAATAAAATTCTCTTTAACTCAACTTTATTTATACCCCAGGAGTTTTTCATTATCATTTAGTTACTTCTGATTTCTACTGTGATTTGTTCTTTGACCCAGGGGTTATATAGAAATGGACTGCTTAACATTGAAATATTTGGGGCAGAGTATGTGTTTTCAGTCACCCTTTTCTTATTGTTCTTAATTACACTGATGTCAGAGAGCATAATTATGTGCAATTTTAATCTCTTGGAATGTGCTGAACTAGCTCCACGTCCAGGACATACATGGTCAACTTTTATAAAGGCTCCACATGTGCTCTTGAAGAAAATACGTACTCTTTAGATGTTAGGTGGTTGTTGTTTAGTCGCTAAGTTGTGTCCAGCTCTTTTGTGACCCTGTGGACTTTAGCTCACCAGGCTCCTCTGTCCATGGGATTTCCCAGGCAACAATACTGGAGCCGGCTGCCATTTCTTTCTCCAGGGGATATTTTCGACAGAGGGATTGAACCGTGTGCCTCCTGCACTGGCAGGCGGATTCTTTACCACTGAGCCACCACTGTTAGGTACAGGATTCTATCAAAGTCCATCCGTGAAATTAGTTGTTATTCAAATCTTATATATTCTATTTTAAAAAATATATTTATTTGGCCAAACCGGGTTTTAGTTGTGGCATGTAAGGCCTTCACTGTGCAATCTTTAGTTGTAGCAGGTGGGATCTAGTTCCCTGACCAGGGATTGAACCCAGGCCCCTTGTACTGGGAGCATGGAGTCTTAGCCACTGGACCACCAGGGAAGTCCCTATATCCTGTTTTTTTGACTGCTTGTATATCAAATGCTGTGAGAGAAATGTAAACATAAAACACCTCAATTGTGAATTTTTGTTCTGCAAATTCTTGGTTTCTGTATTTTTAGTCATTTTATCAGGTAATTACAAATTTAAAATTTATATATATTCCCGGTAAATGGAAAGTTTTATTTTTTTGAAGTGATGACTTTTCTCTCTAGAAATGTTTCCTGCCTTAAGACAGTTTTGTTCATTATTGGTATAGCATTATCAGTTTCCTTTTGGTGTATATTTTCGTGATATATGCTTTTTCCATTTTTAAAATTTCAAACCTTCTGTTTACTTATGTCAAAGTTTCCTTGGCGGGGTTACCACTTTGGACCACATGACTCCTCGTGGTCGGGGGCAGTCCTGCACACTGCAGTCTAGCACCACCCCAAGCTACTGCTTGTCCACAGGACACCCTCTTCTTTCCAGTTATGACAGTCAAAAATACCTCCAGACATGCCAAATGTCCCTTTGGGGGCAAAATCACCCTCAATTGAGAAACACTGGCTGATGCTGATATTTTAGGTAGTCTTCTGTAAACAGTATACAACTCAATTATTATTCAGAGTGACAATCTTTGTCTTTTAATGGGAACATTTAGTCTATTCACATTTAATGTCATATTAGTAAATTTTCAGTTTTTGTTTGCCTCAAAATATCTTTCAGTTTCCTTCTGGGATGTCCACCTGAGCGTTTTCCTCTGCTTTGGTCTACTGACAGCGAGAACAGAAAGAATGCAAATCTTCAAAACTACCAGAGGCATGGCAATGTGATTTTACTTTTGCTGCAGAGCACTTGCCAGGCCATCTGGTGATTTCACACAAGCCAAAACATCTCCTTTGGGCATTTGCTGTCCCCCGGCACATGGCTTGGCAAGTGGAAGATATCCTTGTAGGAATGAGAAAAAGGCACCCTTTTTCTCTGGGCAGAAGCAGCTCAGAGCCAGGCAGGGTTCTGGTGACTGGAGTGAGGACTAGATTTTTGCTTCCATTAACTCCCTGGCAGGAGGGCCTTGTAAAGCAAACCATCTGCAGAAACAATTACAGAAGTCTTGGTCTTCGGGCTTCCACTGTCGATATTGAGAAATTAGCCATCAGCCTGTCTGCTACTTCTTTGAAGATAACATTTATTTATCACAGGTTTGTCTTTGGTTGTCTGCAGTTTTACTATGATGTATTTTGAGTGTGTATTTCTTTTCATTTACCAGCTTGGGACTCATTAGGCTTCCTGAATCTATGGATTGTTGTTTTATATTAGTTTGAAAGAATTCTCAGCCATCATCTCTTCAAATATGCCTCTGTCTCCAGCTGCTTCTCTTTACCTTCTGGGACTCTCACTAAAAGCATGTTAAGTCTAGTTAGTCTCTTATTCTATCTTCTATATGTTCTACCATTTTCTCTCCTGCAATCTGGGTAAATTCTTCAGAACCATCATTCAGTTCTCTCCTCAGCCATGTATAATCTGTTGATTAATATATTCACTGAGTTCTTAATTTTGGTGATTGTATTTTTCAATTTTGGAAGTTCTATTTATTTTTCCAATCTGTTACAGCACTTTTTATAGATTCCAGTTCCTGCAGATATTTTCAAGCCCATTAAAAAAAATTATTTACATGTAGTCAGCAGAGTTGTTTAGAGTCTGCTTAAAAACCACAATATCTGAAGTTTTTTGTGGGACTTTATGTTGTCTGCCATTTCTATTGGTTATTACTCAGCATAGCCTGTTATGTTTTAGAACTGATTATCTTTGACTGCTGGTCATTATACTTGGAAAAAATCACTTTTGAGGTTGAGTCCTTAGGATAATGGTACAGACTTCTATAAAGGATTTTCTTTTACTTCTGCCGGGCATCAGGGGAGATGACTAGTATTCATTCTGGCCTAAGTTAATAAAAGTGTGAGGCTCCCTGGGTCACCTGTGTCAACAAACCTGAGCTGCTCCAGGGCTGGTTTACTTCCACTTTACTCTTACACTGAAGGTATAGCTCTTCATGGTCCCAGTTTATGAAGGGAAGGGCTTATTAGATTTTAAGTTTTGATTCCTGTCTCCTTTGTCCTGTAAGGCTACCAACAACCCAGTTTGGTTTCACAGATATTCCTCCCAGACTAGCAAATGTTTTTAGAGAAAAAGAGGCTTTGAGTGCTCAGCTTATATCTCTGAATTCTTGCTGTACCCAAGATTTTGACTCAGGTCTACAAATCTTGCTATTTTGTTAGCTCTTCAGTACACTTAAGAAAATTAAAAAGAATATTTCTTTCAACTTTTATAGTTGTCCTCAGTGGTCCTAATTACCTAGCCCAACATTATAAGATATGAAAATTCCTAGATTAAGTGAGATGAGAAGCCAATAGAGGACTTTGAAATAAAGGAGGAAAGTAATCAACTAAGTTTATTTTGGTCACATTTTGTCAGACTCTGTTTATAAGCAGAAGGGATAACATATTTAAACATTAACCAAGAAAAGAAAATAACAGTTTGAATTGTGTGAATTTGGTATTTGCACAACATCTGCTTTACAGGAATGTGTGTTTTCTCCAGACTAGAAAGTAAGCTCTTGAAGAGTAAAGACCCTGTTTCGTGAGCATCCACTCCTTTCTCTAGGATCTAGGACAAAATAAAACGCCAGTCTTCTTGTCTTCTTTGTCACCCTCCTGGGCCTTCAGGCCACCTTAGGAGAACTATATTCTCCAATTCATCTCTTCCCTCACCTCCTACCTACTTGTGGTTGGGCATTAGCTGAAAACCCAGAGCAATGAAAATGACTGCACATCAAGTCTGAGGATTTAATCAGAGTGCAGGGATGCATGAATAGGTAAATACAAATACAGAGTCTGATACTGTCCAGTGATGTCCAGCTTACAATGACGTCCAGCTTCCATGACTTTCCTCATATACTCATTGGAGGATCTAAAATAAAACGTTAGCAGCATCACTTTGGGGTGGTAGGATAGCAGGGTTTTTTCCCCTTGGCTTTGCTTATTCTCCACCCCTCCCCCACCTTCTATAATGAAAATGGATTCTATAATAAGAAAAAAATGGATTGATTATAAAATAGAGTTCTTTTCGCTTATGGATACATCTAATCCACCACCTCAGACCAGTTACTTCTGGGTCCAGTCCATCAAATTAGCAGAGAAGTCTATATTTCCCTAATTCCATCCTTTTACCACGCTTAGTCCAAATACATCTTTTCTCAGCTTTTCGGGCCACCCAGAATAAAGAGGAACATTTCATCATCAGAAGTGGGTAGGTGGTTCATAAAATAGATATTTGTTGAACTGAAAACAGATTGCTAAAGTCAGAAATTTACCCACATAATGGTAACAGAATATCACATATTTCAAATATGATCATTTTCTACCAAATAATCTGCATTTTATACTATCCTTATAGCATTATATGTTCTCTTATACCCAAACTATATAAAAATGTTTTGAGAGAATCACCACGGGGAAAGTTATGGTTATGATGATTTCATGCACTGTCCCTGGAAGGTGAGTCTGTTCTATGTACTTGGCCATTCTGTGAAGAGTTGCTCAATAAAGCTTAACGGTCTCTCCTGCGTGGGGGGCAGTCGAGGGGAGCGGATGAGACCTGCCCCCATGCCTTTACAGAAGAAAAATAAATGCCTGGAATGAACTGGAATTTCCAGGAGAAATGTCTGAGCTCAGTTCAAGCCCCTGTAGGATAACTGCACTGATGCCATTTCAGTGCCATTTTAAACCTTCCTCTCCCACCCTGGTTGGCATGACTCCTCGTCTGCTTCCTCCCTGGCTCTGCTGCTATGCCTTGGAGAGCAGACTGGTCTTTGTGAATGACTGGCTCAGGGAGCATGTGCGGGAGCAGCCCAGAGCCTCCCTCCACGGGAACAGGAGAGGAGAAACTGAAGAATGGGCTGAGAGCGGCGGCTGAATGGAACGGGTCATGCTGCTTCTGAGGCTGAAAAGGCCAATCCTGTAAAGGAGTCGATGAGAGCACCTCCTCGGGTCTGACCCCAGGGGCTGTGTGTGCACAGAGAAGGCTGGGAAACGCAGCCATGCACGTGAGCCAGGCAGTGAGACCCAGGGCTGCTCTCCAGACACACTTATCCACTCATCTGTTTGATTCAATTTTATTTGTACAAAAGGTCGACTCAGGCAAAAGCACACTAAGCCTTTCGAGATCATGGGCTATGCAAATAGAACCTTAATGGAAGATTAAGTCAGCGGAGGCCCCCTCAGTGCTTTTCCATTTGTGGCACTGGAACTGGCAGAAGGAGGCGATGAATCACTCTTACTATATTTGAGTGGCTTCCTTACAAAATTAGCAGGTGCTATAAAAAAGCAGCCCCAGAAATACCTAGTAACCAACAATAAAGATATCTTCCTATAAAGAGAATGAACATCATATAATGGTCACGGTTAAAAAGCAAGAATGAAAAATCAAGGCCCCCACTATGCAGGGGGGGTTTCCTGTTTTTCTTTATCACCAGATGAAGAACCAAGACTTTCTTTACCTGGAAACTTTTGCTTATTATGATTACTACTCCCAAATAATTTCTAAATATGCACAGAACTACTTCTCAACAATTGTGTGTTACCCAGCTAGCTTCATTATCTAGTATATTCATTTCTTTAAAATATAAGATCTTGATAGAGTTAAGATTATTTTTCCATGGATTATAGGAGAAATAAATGATCAGGAAAGTGAAAGTAAAGTTGCTCAGTCGTGTCTGACTCTTTGAGACCCCATGGACTATACAGTCTGTGGAATTCTTCAGGCCAGAGTAACAGACTGGGTAGCCGTTCCCTTCTCCAGGGGATCTTCCCAACCCAGGGATTGAACCCAGGTCTCCTGCATTGCGGGCAGATTCTTTACCAGCTGAGCCATAAGGGAAGCCCAAGAATACTGGACTGGGTAGCCTATCCCTTCTCCAGAGGATCTTCCTGACCCAGGAATCGAACTGGGGTCTCCTGCATTGAGGTGGATTCTTTACAAACTGAGCTATCAGGGAAGCAGGAAGTCTGTGTAAATACTACTGATATATTATCATGACATTGATTCCGATTTCACCAAAATGTGTTTAAATTATTAATTATGAAGACTCAATATAATCATTTGTTTATCCCTTGAAAAGTGTATTGTTGTTGTAAGGTCACTAAGTTGTGTTCAACTCTTTGAGACCCCATGGACTGTAACCCGCCAGGCTCCTCTGTCCATGGATTTTCCAGGCAAGAATATTGGAGTGGGTTGCCATTTCCTTCTCCAGAAAAATGTATTACTGTTGATTATTATGTCTTTAACACATAGCTCTATAACTGAGAGAAAATTACCCATGTTCCAGGCCAGAATACTGGAGTGGGTAGTCTTTCCCTTCTCCAGGGGATCTTCCCAACCCAGGGATTGAACCCAGGTCTCCCACATTGCAGGCAGATTCTTTACCAGCTGAGCCACAAGGGAAGCCCAACATAATTGAGAGAAAACTAGGGAATAAGCCTGGAGATGTTAAACTACTTTAAGATATTGCCTATTTCCAAAAAAAAAAAAAAAAGCAAGGAAATATGTGCTGGAATAGCTCTATTTTCTTGTTTTTACATTAAGAAATCACCGGGTTAATACTCAAGATCTGATGACCCCTAGAGATGAAGATGAAGTGCTTAATGAAATTCAATAACCAATTTCGACGGCTCTAAGCACACTATGGATAGAAGAAAACGTCCTCAATTTGATAAAGGCCATGTAACAAAAACCTACCACTAACATCACACTTATTTAGTTAAAGACCAAATATGTTCTTCTTAAGATTGGGAATGATTCAATAGTCTATTCAACATGATACTGGAGGTCCTTGACAAAGTTAGGAAAAAAGGCATAGAGATTAAAAAGGAAGAAGTAATACCATACTTATTTGCAGACAACATGATTGTGTTTGTAGAAAAACCCTAAGGAATCTACTCAAAAAACCTATTAGAATTAAAGTGAATTTATCAAAGTCACAGGATACAATAACAGGAAGAGGTAATTTGACCAAGCTGACTCAAATAGTAAGAGAGAAGCCAGAACTCAAACCCAGGCAGCCCGGCTCTCGAGTGTTCCTCTAAGCCAATATCACTGCCAGGAAAGTAGATAAGATTGTATGAATTTGGTGTAGCTAGAAAACAACCACAGAAAAACCATTCCATGATAGAAATCTCAAATGTGAAGGCTCTTTATGAAGATCAGAAGTTTAAAATACAGAGTTGCAACACTGTTGGGCTTTGCTAATAGTGACTGCAACCTCAAACTAAAATGTCTGTCTCTGAGTGACAAGTGGTTTGGTACTAAGAATGGATCAGGTTTTTTCAGTTAAATTGGCCTCTGTGGAAAATAATATATTGTCCTCATTGCCTTATTGTTGCTTTGTTTCACTGCATGTAAATTATGAACTTTGAATTCTTCTTCTAATGAAAGACACCTATTGTCTATCCAACTCTGTCTTGTCCCTCTTGTGGCCCAGAGTACATGGTTGCAACATGAATGGCCCCAGGCTATGTCTATGGTCTATTGACAACAGAATTATGGCGCTGCTGACGGGAATACAGTGTGGCATCGCGAGAGGTAGCATGGTGTGGTGGGAAGATCTGAACAAGTCATTTGGTATCTCTGGATCTCAGCTTTTCAACTGAATACCTAATGTATAACATCAATAAAAGTTGGAATTTATAGGGTTATTATAAAGATTAAATGAGATGCCTGGCAGATATAAGATGCTAAATAAAAATGTAACCATGATACACCCACACTCACTAACTCTGTTTCTCATACACACACACACACACTCATGCATGTGCAAAGGTTAATACTTGAGGTTGATTTATTGGCCATAATGTGGCCCAAGGATAGACTGCTATAATTGGCTTCACTTATTTTCAGTGAGGCCAGTAAGAACTTGGAGAAAAATATTAGTTCTGGGGCCAGACAGTCAGTAGTTGGTGGAAGGTCCCACAGTTCAAACACCATCAGCATTTTCTTTGACCTCACTACACTTTTGATCTTTATCTCAGCGGTTCTGAATGTTTCACTCCTTGTTTGAATGTTGGGATGAGCTGTGGAACTGATCATTTAAACACTGAAGACCATCAACAAAGAAGGAATTTAAACAGATAGTAGGGCAGTTAAGGAGCTTATTAAAGCCAAGATGGAGCTGGTTACAGCTCTGTACAACCATGGAACCTCAGTAAATCATCATCTGGGCAGTCTCAGCTCTATTTTGAAATTCCTTTTTGACTCTCTGCCATTCAATAACAATGAATTAGTCTCTCAACCCCCCAAACCCTATTTTGATTTACCTAGATGTATGGCTTTGTTACTTTAAGTATAGATCTTCTTTTTAACTATTCAGAAACCAAGTCTGAAGTGACAGAGTTTCTTTAAAGAAAGGAACTCAACAATCAACATGTAAAGACCCTAGGAAAGATGTTAGAGACTTTGACTTAAAAACTGGAGAAACAAGGACCTTCCTTCCTTGAACAACTAAAAAAGTGGACAAAATACATAAAGCAATGCTTTTCAGACACTGGCTGACAGACAGTGCGGGCCTGTGATCAGAGAAAAGAGAAAGTGAGCCCTGAGGCTGCCTCAGTTTACTGCCTGGAGGCAGTTTCCAGAGAACATCCCAAGGATGGGGAACCCAAACAGAGCTCAGTGGTCTCGCTGGGCTGAAGAGAGCGAGATCAGAGATGCAGGAGGGCACAGTGGCTAGAATTTGTGAAACAGAACCAGAGAGATGGGTGCTACACTGGAGAAGACGAAAGAGAGAGAGGTGCACACTCCACAGTTCTGTTTATAGACAGGCCTCCCTGGAGTCTTTGGCTGAATACAGATCTGCACAGGCGTGAGAGGAAACTACTCAATTCCACTATATAAACGAGTTAGGAGACCCATTCTCAGAGTTCACACAGGGCTGGGAATAGCTGTGTTCACATCGGAGTAGAAAGACCTTGTACATGTTTCAATGCCATTCTCCCAAATCATCCCACCATGGCATTGAAGCATGTATAATAGCATATATGAAACGAGTCACCAGTCCAGGTTCGATGCACGATACTGGATGCTTGGGGCTGGTGCACTGGGATGACCCAGAGGGATGGTACGGGGAGGGAGGAGGGAGGAGGGTTCAGGATGGGGAACACGTGTATACTTGTGGCGGATTCATGTTGAAGTGTGGCAGAGCCAATACAATATTGTAAAGTTAAATAATAAAATAAAATGATAAAAAAAAAGAAAGACCTTGTAAAATACAAGGAATGAGAATCTTCAGAAGGGTATTGCCAGAGTAGTGGGAGCTATGTTAGTCCTAGAATAAAGACTGCTTTGGACCCACCATAACAAAGCTTAAAACCAGTCCCTGAAAGGATCCAACTGATTCCACGTAACTTAACTACATTCCAAAGCAAAGTATAGCAAACAAGAATATAAAATTAACAATGTCCAGTATCCAATAAAAACAACCAGGCAGGAAAAAAAAGTCATGAACCAGAAGAAAACAATATAAATAAAAACACAGTCAGAAATGACAAGGATGAAAGAACTAGCAGACGGGGTTGTTCAAACACCTATAATAAATATGTTCCACATGCTCAAGAAGTGGAGGGAAACAAACATGAGGACAAGAGGAAAGAGATGCAAAACAACAAACATCTGGAGATTAAAACATACCATCTGAAATTACAAATGCAGTGAATTAGGTTAACAACAGAATAGGAACCTCAGAAGTAAATGTAAAGACACCACATTAGAAACCATCTAGAATGAAGCTCAGACAGAAGACAGAATAAAATGGACAGAGCACCAGTGACCTGTGAGACAATATCAACAATGTAACACTCATGGAGTTTTAGAAGGAAAAGAGATCTGGGAGGAAAGGGACAGAGAAAAACACCTGAAGAAATAATGACTAAAATTTTTCCAAATCTGATAAAAATTATAAACCCATAGGTCCAAGGAGCTCAAATCCAAGCAGAATAAATATAAAGAAAACAGTTCCAAGGAACATCATAATCAAATGGAGGAAATGATAAAAAGAAAATCTTAGAAGCAGCCAGAGAAAAGAGACACATTACAGAGGACCAAAGATAAGAATTACAGCATATTCCTTATCATAAAGTATTCGAGCCCGTAGGAAACGGTCAGACAGCTTTAAAGCACTAGAAGAAAAAAAAAAACCTGTCAACTGATAATTCTTTACTCAGTGAAAATTTTCTCAAACTGAACTTTTAAAACAGAAAAACATGGAAATAACTAATTCTAGCATACCTGAACTACTGAATATATTAAGGAAGTTCTTTAGGCTAAAGGAAATTGATAAAAGATGGAAACGCAAAGGAAAAAAGATTGTCCAAAACAGTAAATAAGTAGGTAAATATAAAAGCTGTTTCTCAAAAAAGATAATTATTTAAGACAAATGTAGTAACGTATTAAATAAAATATATGATAACAGCACAGATGACAGGAAGGGAGAAATGGAAGGATACAGTTTTAAAGTTCTACCCTAGACATAAGGTGATATAATCTTGTTTGAGGATAAACAAGGCTACTTAGAGATGTATATTATAAACATGAAAGCAATTACTAAAAAAAGATAAAACAAAGATATAGGCAACAAGTCAATAATAAAGATACAATGAAGTAAGAAATAAGAAACTTGAATAATCCAAACTCAGGCAAAAGAGGGGAAAAAAGAACAGATGAGATAAATAGAAATAAAACAGCAAGATAGTCAATTTAAATGCAACCATATCAATAATTATAATAAATGTATATTGTTTAAACATTCCAATTAAAAGGCAGAAATTTTAACACTGGATAAAAAGAAAGCCCCAACTATAAGCTTTTTAAAAGAAACCTATTTTAAAGGTAAAGACATATATAGTTTAAAAGTAAAAGGATGGAAAAGATATACCAGGCACAAAAAAAGCACAGGAAAGCTGCACGACCGAATCAATATCAGGCAAAGTAGGCTTCAAAACAAGAAATATTACCAGGAGAAAAAGAAGATCAATTCAGAGTGATAAAGGGGTCAAACGCATCAAGACGGCTTATAATCCTAAATGTGTATGCGCTCAGCATCAGAATATCAGAACACATAAAAGTTAAAATTGACAGAACCAAAAAGAGAAAAAAACTCACAGTTATAGAAATTTGAATACTCTTATCCTAGTAACTGATAAAACAAGTGGACAGAAAAATCCATAAAGGTATAAAAGTCTGGAACAACATTACCAGTCTAATTTAGTTAGAACACTACACTCAATGACAACAGAATACACATATTCTGGATCATAAAATAAGTCTCAATGAATTTGAAAAAATCAAAACCATACAAAGTACATTTTCTGAGCATAATAGAATTATATTTGAAATCAATAATAGAAAGATATTGAGAATATCCTGGAAACAAAACAGCATACTTCAAACTAATCCATGGATCAAAGAAGAAATTAAAAGGGAAATTAGAAAATATTTTGAGCCAAATGAAATGAAAAACATTACGTATCAAAAATTATAGACTATAACTAAAGCATAACTTGGAGGAAATTTTGTAGCATTAAACATATATATCAGAAAAGAAGAAACATCTCAAATTATTAATCTCAGCTTCTACCTTAAGTAGACTGGAAATCAGTGAAATTGAAAGCAGAAAAACTACAGAGAAAAATCAACAAAATGAAAAGCTGGCTTTGAAAAGATTAATAAAATTTGATAAGCCTCTAGTCAGACTGATGAGAAAAATAAAAGAGAGGAGGCATAGATTATCAATAATAGGAATGAAAGATTTGGCAGATATTATAAGGGTAATAAGGGAATACAAGCAATTTTGTGGCAACAAAGTAAACAACTTAGGTGAAGGAGACAGATTCCTTGGAAGGCACACTCAAGAAAAAACAGATAACCTGAATAGCCCTTTATTTATTAAAGAGCCTGACTCCTTGGTTTAAAACCATTTCACAAAGCAAACCCTAGGCCCAGATGGTTTTACTGGTGAATTCTACTAAAGATTCAAAAAAGAAATAATACCAATAATATATAAACTCTCCCAGGGAATAGCGAAGAACTTCACTTTTGGAATCAGGCCTGAGTTTGAGGCCTGAGTTTCTGTTTCCATATATATTAGTAATATTACAGTGGACAAATCATTTCACTCCTTAAAGCTGCTCTCTTCATCTGTAAAGTGGGAGTAATAAGAAGAGTATTGCCTTGCACAGTTGTTGTAAGAATTAAATAAGAACTCGCATAATGTCCCAGGACGGAGATGAGCACATATATTAGGTACTTGATAAACTGTAATCATGATTCATTTTTATGTAACAAATGCTATTCTCATAAAACTCTTTCATTCTATTGTAAACAGAATGTAAATCTTCATTTATTAATTTTCGGGGAAAGAAGAGTTTTTCCTTTGGGGACTATAATTTCATGGGTAAAAGGCCTTAACACCATATAAAAAAAGCAAAGACAATAATGCAATCTGCAATTCTGAGATGCATATCTTTGGGGAAACAAGAAAAGAAGAGCGAAGAAAGTAAGGATTTTATAAGCCAGGAAAGGACAAGAAGTAGGGCCCGAAGAGTCAAGTGTGTGACTGAGAGTGCTAACAATACAGCACTGGAGATTTGGGGGAAATGCGAGAAAATTAAGGACTTAAACAGCAAAGTCTAAAAAAGGGATACAATCTATTCATTTTCTACAGGAATTCGTTAAATGGTTGGCATCTTGCACTCTGGAGAGATGAAGGTGGAGAGGCAGGAGTGATGATGGGGACAGTAAGTCATGAAGAGTGCAGACAAGACAAACACACACCAGATGCTTTTACACCCCAGGCACCAGCACTGGGGCTGAGATGAAGTAGCAAACAGACCAGGAAAGCTCCAAACTCAGGAAAGCTTTGGTTCAGGGCAAACAAAACTCCGCAAGCAACTCCAAGATACAGACGGTTGTTGTCTTACATCCCCAGCAGTTAGCCCAGCACCCTGCATGACGTCAATAAATCCGGGTTGAAGGAACAGATGTGAATATATATATTCGATAGTAAAACTACTGGCAGTAGAGAAGCTGCGCTGGAGTGGAATTCCTCTTTATCCCAGGGTTCTGCCTCCTGTCTCACTACTGTCCAAACCAGCCTCCACACTGGGGGTGTGATCCTTTGAAAAGAAGACTCTAATCACGTTTCTTCTGAAGTGTTTCAACAGCTCCCTGTGGCCTTCAGCACGAAGTCCAAATTCCTTGGCCTGAAAACCAGCGTTCTGTGTTTGACGCTGGCCTACTTTTCAGCTTTGTTTGTGTCCCTGCCCAACATATGTCATGCTCCCATCACATGGGACTACTGAAATCCCCCACGTGTACTACAGTCTCACATGTACACCCCATCTTTGCACATGCCGCTCTCCTCTCTGAGGTGCTCTCTCTGCCTGAGGCACTCCTCATTTCAAATGTCTCTTCCTCCAGATGGTGACACTTCTAAGCAGCACTACGTGATCCTTCCTCTAACCTTTCAGAAAGTGAAAGTGAAAGTCACCCAGTCATGTCCGACTCTTTGCAATCCTGTGGACTATACGGTCCATGGAATTTTCTCCAGGCCAGAATACTGGAGTGGGTTGCCATTCCCTTCTTCAGGGGATTTTCCCAACCCAGGAATTGGACCCAGGTCTCCTGCATTGCAGGCAGATTCTTTACCAGCTGAGCCACAAGGGAAGGCCAAGAATACTGGAGTGGGTAGCCTATCCCTTCTCCAGGGGATCTTCCCGACCTAGGAATTGAACCAGGGTCTCCTGCATTGCAGGCGGATTCTTTACCAACTGAGCTATCAGGGATACCTGTCTATACTTCTATTAGAGCACTAAGTACAATACCATAATTGATGTTTCCATGTCTCTCTTCCTTCAGAAACTTCCAGACTGCCAGGACTGGGTTTGAGTCATCTTTGCATCCCTAGCTACTAGTATGGGGATATGGAAGCTTCAGAAATGTTTTTTGAACAACAAAAAAAGCAAAGAACAGATTTTAAAGGCCAAAAGTAGAAATAAAGCTTAAATACTTGGGTGAACAAGACGTAGCAGTACTACTAAGAGACACTTGAAAGTGAAGTCACTCTGTTGTGTCCAACTCTTTGTGACCCCATGGAATTCTCCAGGCCAGAATACTGGAGTGGGTAGCCGTTCCCTTCTCCACGGGATCTTCCCAACCCAGGGATTGAACCCGGTCTCCTGAACTGCAGGAGGATTCTTTAGCAGCTGAGTCACCAGGGAAGCCCAAGAGACACTTAGGGATGCACAAGTCCCTCCCTATAATTAGAAGGTCGTGCCACGGATGGCAGCTACAATGCTCCCCTCCAATTGTCTCTGTTACTGATCAGAGACAGAATTTGGGGCTGGATATACTGGAGGCCTGGCCCAGTATGGTACTTCTTATCTTATATTTTCCCCAACCATTTCTCACACTCATTTTGCCTTTGAGAAAGCAATTTCATTTTCATACGCTTTAGTGTCACCATTTCAAAATGTTCCAAAAGCCAAGTTCCTCTGTCATGCTCTCATTTTCTTTGTCTCTTACTGAATAGAAAGGGAAATTTCAGTACTAAATTAAGGATGAGAATATTCTGAGCCCAAAGTTAATGTACAACTTTAGGGAAGTTATAGTTGTACATTAACTTTGGGCTCAGAATATTTTCATCCTTAATTTAGTACTGAAATTTCCCTTTTGCTAAGAGTTGGATACGACTGAGCGATTTCACTTTCATTTTTCACTTTCATGCACTGGAGAAGGAAATGGCAACCCACTCCAGTGTTCTTGCCTGGAGAATCCCAGGGACGGGGGAGCCTGGTGGGCTGCCGTCTATGGGGTCGCATAGAGTCGGACATGACTGAAGTGACTTAGCAGTTAGGGAAGTTATCATACCCCTCTACATTGCAACAGCCTCCTCCTTAAAATGCAACTGACCGTATTTCCAGGAGGTCACAGGAAATAGTAAAGGTGTTCCTGCGCACCTTACAGGTATTAACCCATTTAATTCTACAATCCTTTGAGGCAGGTACTATTATTATCCCCATTACACACAAGAAGACGGAGTACAGGGAGGGTGAAGACTTGAACAGGGCTGGGAAGGTGGCGCTAGTGGTAAAGAACCCGCCGGCCAGGGCAGGAGACATGAGAGACACGGGTTTGATCCCTGGGTTAGGAAGATCCCCTGGAGAAGGAAATGGCAACCCACTCCAGTATTCTTGTCTGGAGAATTCCATAGACAGAGGAACCTGGCGGGCTGCAGTCCATGGGGTCGCAAAGAGTCAGACACGACTGAGTGACTAACACTTTCACTTTTCAGAGGATACAATTGGATTTACACTTTTTCTACAAAAACATAATTTTACTTTTTTAAAAAAGCATTAAATATGTAAGTCCACATCACCCACCCCTCAAAAGATTAATTTAGACAAAATTTAAGGAACATCCACTATGTGCAGTAGAATATCATCAAATTACTATCTCTTATAAGCATATTTCCTGCTGAATAAATATGTGAATAAATGAAAACTCTTTCACACATGGATTCAGAGAAGCTCTGCATTTCCAGATGTTTCTTCAGAAGGAACGGGTGCCTTATAATAGTCATCTTTCCCCTAGAGAAAATATTCATTCCCACTTCAAGAGGGACAACTCAACTCCTCAAGTCTTTAGAAAAGCCTAGAGCCACCTTTCTCTGTATCCACGGTTTCTACATCGGTTTCTTCCCCATCAGAAAGAGAACACAGGAAGATCAGGTTACATTGGTGTCTTGGGCCTGTATAAATTCCTGGGAGGTTCTCTCTTCTGTTACGAAAAGTTTCCCTGGCAACCATATTTACACACTCAATTCCCTCCCCTCCTCTGATTCGCTGGTTGGTATAAAAATTAATTTGCATTGAATCGCTGAAGCTTACAAGTTAATCAGTTTAACAGACTCACAAAATGTTAGAATTTGGTTTCTAGCCAAAGCTCGCTTCTTGCGGAGACTGTCCCCTTTCTTTTGAAATCTGAATTGTAATTCTGTTCAGTTCAAATATTTTAAAACACATCAAATATGTGTGCTGGATATTTCTGGCTATAGATAAAGAAGAGAAAATTCTCCTAATGGCATCTGGTCAATATTATTAGTTAAGGAAGATCAAAGAGAGGAGGATGTACTTTACTTCTAAGTTAAGCGAGATCAGCTATGATAAAGAGCTAGAAGAGACGAGTCAAGGACCAAGACAAAGATGTTTAAGCCCTGTGAAATGATGAATTCAGGCCTAAGACTCTGGGTGATCAGAGCTCAGGACCTGGGTAAAGGAATGTGATATGAATATTAAGAATAAAGTGTCCTTAATTCAATCACCAAGTATTTATTAAACATCTAACAGTGCTTGGTGCTGGGAATATAGCAGTGGATAAGCCAGACCCAGGTTTTGCTTTCATAAAGTTTATAGTCAAATATTTCAATAGTGAACCAGCATTGGCTTTGTTATTGAACCAAGTATCTCTGGGCTAGGGGCTCATTATATGATTTCCTACAAGGGCCAGAATTAGTTTCAGGGTGGAGCAGGAACTTCCAGACAGAAACAACCTCAAAAAGTTCTCTTTGGAGAAGGTGAGTTGACAAGCCAAATCTTTGACATATACAATGATTTCTTTATATCTTCAACAACAATGACACATCTCTAGACAGAGAGATGAAGAAGAATGTATTTATCATAGGGCACAAAGTTAGGTACTTTGTAGTATACATACTAAAGAAGAGAGTACACATAAAAATTTAAATAAATAAAAAGCATATAAAGGTATCAGCCATTCTTAAGTATACTCAGCAACCATTTATGGAGCATCCTCTATGTTCAAGAAATAGTTTTAGGAACTGAAGCTATAGGTATGAAAAAGACTGAGTCCCTAGCAATTATAACAATGTTTTAAGTGCTATTAATAAGATGTTACAAACAGGTCTAGGTTTAGACAGCATATTAAAAAGTAGAGACATTAGTTTGCCAACAAAGGTCTGTATAGTCAAAGCTATGGTTCTTCCATAGTCATGTGTAGATGTGGGAGTTAGACCATAAAGAAGGCTGAGCGCCAAAGAATTGATGCTTTTGAACTGTGGTGTTGGAGAAGACTCTTGAAGAGTCCCTTGGACTGCAGGGAGATCAAACTAGTCAATCCTATGGGAAATCAACCCTGAATATTCATTGGAAGGGCTGATGCTAAAGCTGAAGCCCCAGTACTTTGGCCACCTGATGGGAAGAGCCGACTCATTAGAATTAAGACCCTGATGCTAGGAAAGATTGAAGGCAGGAGAAGGGGATGACAAAGGACAAGATGACTGGATGGCATCACCAACTTAATGGACATGAGTTTGAGCAAGCTCCAGGAGATGGGAAGGACAGGGAGGCCGGGCGTGCTGTATGCCCTGGGGTCTCAGTCAGTCAGACATGACTGAGTGACTGAACAGCAGCAGCACAAAGGAAGGCCAGAGAGGAAGGATACGACTCATGAAAAGCAAACTGGGAGATGCTTCCGAGATGTGATACTTTGATCTTAAAAGACAGAAAAGCTTGTTGTTTTAAGCTGATACATTCGGGAATAATTGTTTAAGCAATAGAGAATTACTGCAGTGCCTTATGGAGACTCCGCAAGCAGCACAGGCAGGAGACCATAAGCACCAGGCCACTAGACGCTTTCCTGACGTGCACTATAGGCCGTACTCTAACCTCTTCACGGTTTTCATTTCACAGATTCTTAGGCTCACTTGACCCATGATGGGAGTGGAGTGAAAGGAAGTAGCTTGTTCTGGAATGGGAATGACGCTGGTGATAGAGAAAGCAACACAACTGCAAAACCCTGCCTGAGATCCTTCACAAAGGAATCTATGCTGGCTGGTGCTAGGACTCGGTCAAGCGGTCAGCTAGCGTCAAGTGGTGTCAGGATTTGGCCAGTACCTGGTCAAATGATTACTCAGAGAGACTGGGAGTGGGAGGAGCCTGAGAATGAGTACATGTTGTTTTCTAGAGAGCAATAACCATGAAAACCAGAAAAACTGAACTTGTTGTCAGTTCCAAGTAGTGATTATAAAGCCTAAGACCAAAGACAATACCAAAACTTAAATGTTTCTGGTTTTCATGATCCCTATAGGTAGATGAAGGAGTAGAGTGGGCAAAAAAGCCAAGAAAGGGATAGTAACATTCATGATAAATGTGGGGAACAGGGCCACATGTTTCAAACCTGCTGGGTAGTCCCCAGTGGCTCCAGTCTGGTTAAGAAGTTATCAGATCAGGGCAAATACCTGTTCGACCCCAATTTCTGTTTCAGTAGGTTATGAAATGGTCTTCCCAGCGTCCTAGCAGTTGGGAACTTCTGACTACACAAGAAATATAAATTAACTATTTCTTACTTAAATTGGGAGTAACAACAGGATCAGGACAGTAACTCGATCTAATCATACTCTCATGATATGATGAATGAGGTTCCAGAAGCCATTCTGGGCAAATAATTCCTTGCCTCTTTTTTCTTTTCATACTGGATATCTATTAATACTTGAATTTCAAAATACCCCCCCTTTTGCCCTTTATATCAGGAGTCAAAATGAAAAGACAGGAAAATGTGATGGTGTACCATGATATAGCAAGGACTTCAGGTTATGCAACCAAAAGGAATTATCAGGACAAATGCTTTCCTAGCTTTAGGAAGGAGTATTGATACATTTGGGTAGAACCACTTTCATACCAGTGCAAAATAAAAAGGCAGGTCTCCTTGTTAAAAAATTATCAAGAATTTCAAGAGAGCAACAACAGAGCATTCAACTGAGTGTGAGGTCTGTATAAATTCAGGGCCCCGGGAGACTGCACAGGTCACACACCCGTAAAGCTAGCCTGGCCTTCAGGGACAGTATAGTATGGTCCTTTTGTAGAGCTTGAGAGTCAAAACTGGGTCCACATCCCATCTTTGCCCCTCATTAATTATGCGATCAGGCAATTCACTTGGCCTCTCCATGCTTCTAGTAGGTTGTATGGTTGCAGTTCAGTACTGTGAGGATTAAATGGGATAATGAATAGAATGTATACAAGGTGCTTAACACAGGTAAGCACTCAATAAATGGTAGCTATCTATTATTGTTCAATGAAAGGTACAGGTAATTCTCAAAGCAGTAAGTTTAAGAAATGAATTGCTGAACTGCTGTTAAGGATATGAAAGAATGAAAATGATATTTCAGGACAACTAAAATAATGAAGTAGACAGGGAAGAGCAAATCTTCTGTTTGACTCTTCCGCCTTCTCTAATCTCTTCCCTATTTCTTTTTCCTTTTACTGCCAAACATGCAGAAGGTAAATACACGCTGTCTCCATTTCTTACCCACATCTCATGCCCCCATCCTCTTTAATCTGGTATTTAACAGCCCTATGGCTATCCTCCACAAAATTGAGGTTATTTTTAAAAAGCTACTAATGACTCTTGTTCACTAAATAGAATGGACATTTCCCACTTTTTATGTAAAATTTCATACTGATCAATCGCTTCAGCTTGAAACCCTCTCTTTGCTTCATTTCTACAGTACTATACCCTCATGGCCAACAGCATGTCTGATAGGTATCTATCGGGTTTGTGGGGTGAATAAATTAGATGATTCTCTTGTTTCTGTGATATTCCTTATTTTCCACCATACTGGCCCCATTTCTTCTTACCTCCTTGAATGTGGGCAATCTCCATGCTTAGCCTTGGTCCTCTACGCCTCTATTTCAATGCTGTCACGCCACTAAGAATCAAGCGGGAACTACGCTAATCACATGGCTTTAATGATCTCCTACATATAAGACTCCCTGACTTCTCTCTTTTGAACACTAGCGCCTCCCCCACCAGCTTCCAAATAATTAGGGGATGTACCCACTTATAAATTCCAGTATCACCTCAAGATATCTAGCACTTAGCTTTTCCTCTTCTCCCCCAAACTGAGTTTTCTTTCCATCTGCCTTATTTCTGTTGATCTTGTCACTCAAGTTCAAGGCTATATTTGATTCTTCCTTCCTTCTTGTTCTCCATATCTATCAGTCAGAGTACTGTTCATGCTTCCTTTATAACAGTGGTCTCCACCCTTTTTGGCATCAGGGATAAGTTTCATGAAAGATACTTCTTCCATGGACCGGGGCTGGTCAGGGGATGGTTTCAGGATGATTCTCATAACGAACACACAACCTCGATCCCTCACATGCTAAGTTCACAGATGGGTTCAAGCTCCTATGAGAATCTAATGCCACTACTGATCTGACAGGAGGCAGCGTTCAGGCGGTAATGTGAGTGATGGGGAGTGGCTGTAAACACAGACGAAGCTTCTTTCCCTTACCTGCTGCTCACTGCCTGCTGTGCAGCTGACCTAATAGACCACAGCCCAGGGCCTCGGGACCCCTGCTTTATAACACTTATTGAACCTACCTCTTTCTATTTTCACTGCCATCGTCCTAATTTAATTCCTTCTCCCCTCACATCTGAACGATTTAAATAACCAGCTAATTGGTTGTACAGTTCTCTTTCTACCCCTTCTAAAGTTTATTCTATACACTGTTGTTGAGAGTCTTCTTAACATACTACTTTTATAACCCCCATTTCCTCAACCAAACATCTTCAGGCTTTCCATCATACAGGATAAAGCCCTAACTCCTTAGTTTGGCATTCAATGCCTGTTAAAATCTAGTTTCAGACAGAAAACAACAAAATACTGTAAAGCAATTATTCTTTAATTTAAAAAATTAATAAATTTTAAAAAATCTGGCTTCAATCAACACTTCCAATCTTACAACATCTATAGTTAAATCTTCTGATCTTGCCACATTGGTCAGTTTCATCAACTGACCCCTGAAAACTTTCCTCCATGCTCCAGTCCTGTGTTTTATGAACATATTTTCTCCTGTCTAGAAATCCCTCCCACTTTCCTTCTCTGTATATAAAAAAATCCACCGTATCTCTGAAAAAAAGCCTTCCTTGATAATCATAGTCCACAATGATCTCTTTTTGCAATTCTGATAATATCACACGTTTAGTACTTTGAAAATTTACGGAAGTATGCTTTATACTGAATTCTCACAAGTTTATAAAGTAGGTGGCATTATTACACACAAAGAAACAAGGTCAAATAACACGCACAAGTCACACAGCAAGTAACTTCTAGAACTGGGATCCAGATCCTTGTTTAGCTGAAAGTAACCCCTGGACTATAGCACCTCTTTCATTTTCCTGTCTCCTCCAAAGCTCAAATACAGCACAGTATTTACACACAAGCAGGTGCTCAGTAAACATGCTGATTGAGAAGATTGCTTAAGTAGCACCTGTGAGTCTCAGCACTTACAGAATTGTCAATCTCAGCAGAGCAAATTAAGCGTATCAACCCAGTGTCATGTTCTTTATGAGGCTTGATCTGTACTAGAGTTCAAGAGGGGGATTTGCCAAAAATTCACCATGTTCCATTCTAAAAATAAATTTTGATTTCAGCAAAATTAAAAGGCCCCTTCTCTGAGTCAAACATTAGGTGAGTTTTGGGGATGAGGTCTACTTGACCAATGCTGGGCCCACCCTTCCTCTGTTTCCAAAGGAGCAGGAAGTAAAAACAGGCTGGCTAAGTTGATGGCTTATGAGAGAAAAATGGACTATTTACAGTTCTAGAAGCAGAGGCTAAGGCAGCAGAACAGGATTTTCTCTGCTCTGGTAGCTAAGACCTCAGTAAAAGAAGCCTAATCAAAGTGAATCATGGGTGGAAACTGGATCAAAGAGGATAATAGTAAGATAATAGTAAAAAGAAGTAAGAACAGAAAGAAGGAAGTACTGGAAATATTCTACTGAAGAGATGGTGGTGCCCTTTTCTTCAGTTGCTTGAGGCTGTCAGATCCAACTCTGTTCTCCAGGGCTGGACCACTAACAGCAGGCTCTATCATCTCTGCATGATTTATGGTCTCAGTCCCAAACTGTTTGTCCTGACCCACATCACAGTCCAGCTCCTTCCAGCCTCTCATCTGATTACTCACTTCTCAAGGTCTCACAAATCTGACCTCACAGACTGGACGTTCAGCATGGCTTCCCTGGGTATGACCCGTATTGCTCCCTGACTGTATAGTTTAGACTTGCCCTCCTGGGATGGTGACTCTAGCATCACATCTATGCCCAGTGTTCCAATCCTCTACCTTGGAGCTATAGCAAATGACTCCTTTCCCACCTTCATATGGTTGGACCCTTCTTGGAAAGATATGAGTGATAGAGACCAGGAGTGAAGCTCAAAAAAATGATGAGGGAAAAATGCGGGGGAGAAGATCAACAAGATGGAATCTATCACTGGAAACTGTGGTGGGAATTAGAAACTCTAGGTTACTTTGTCAAGAAAGGAAAAAGGCTATGGCTGCATTAAAGCTGTTGCCTAGAGATACCATACTCCTAAAGCCTCTAGGACTTCCCTGGTGGCTCGGATGGTACAGCGTCTGCTTACAATATGGGAGACCCAGGTTCGATCCCCGGGTCGGGAATATCCTCTGGAGAGGGAAATGGCAACCCATTCCAGTACTCTTGCCTGGAAAATCCCAAGGATGGAGGAGCCTGGTAGGCTACAGTCCATGGGGTCGCAAAGAGTCGGACACGACTGAGTGACTAGACTAAACTAAACTAAAGCATCTATATTCACAGTTTCCTCTGCTTTGGCTGCTCTTTCTGTTCTTTCCAATCTTCCCTGCAAGGCAAACTCCTATTCATCCTTCAAGACCTTACTTAAACGTGTTATTTTCTGGGAAGCCTTCCCAGATCATCTCACACAGCTATCTGTTCCCTCCTCTGTGCTTCTTTATCGACACATCTATTATGCTGTTACCACTTCAACTGCCAATTTTATTTCTGTCTCTCCTACTACTTCTCTGAGGACAAGGATTAATTATCTTATTCATCTTTGCATCCCCAAGACATAGCAGAGTGCCTGGCAAACAGCAAGAGTTTGTTATTGTGTGATAAAAGACATCAAGAGCAACATGAAAGTGAAATTTGCACTTCACTTGCAAAAATCAAATTGGGTCCTGGTACTTTTCATGTGTAATTGCACTTTCCCTTGATTCAGAAGAAAGGACTTTAGACTCATAAAAAAATTCTATTGATATCACCGGTCATCTGCACTACTGAGAGAAATAGCCGTCTTCCCGCGCCCCCACCCCCCACCACTTCCAAGAAGCTCCCAGGACAAGCTTAGTATTAGTGGCACACGGCCCATCCTACCATTTCCATTGTAGTGAAAGCTAAATTACACTGTAAGCCTAAAGCTGCCACCATTCTTAGTGAACTGGTGGTGGTGGGTAATTAAAAAAACACACTTCTCTAGCAGACCTAATAGGAGAGTGAGGGAGGAAGATAAATTTAATCCTGGCCTAATAAGAAATTTGTTAGAAACTCACGCAAACAGCCGCTTCCTCTGGACATGACAGACCCGATCCAGGTGTCCAGCAGTGACCTTTTCCCATGAGTGTCAGGCCATCACCCAGCACAGAAAACCAGGGCCCAGTGCCTTTCTTGGGCATCCCTCCTTCTGAAACCTGGCAAATCTTGGGGGGCCTGCTTTTCCTTTAGGGGATTGTCAGCTCCTCCCAGCACCGACAATCCCCAGGTCCCTTGGCTGGTGCCCCCCAAGCACCGCTCTTGCCTTCGTCCCACCGGGGCCCCAGCTTGACTCCGGGTCAAAAGTGCCGGCGGCTGGGCTGTCAGGCCGCGGCTGGGAGGGAGCGCCGAGGTCAGGCCCGACCCCCAGGTCTCCTCCACTCCGCGGGACGCGCGGAGTAGACGCAGGCCGCGCAAGGCCACGGGCTACTCAGGCGCGGGCCTCTGGGCGGTGGGGGTTGGGGGGCGGGGGACTCGGGCCCCCCCCCCAGAGAAACCGCGCGAGTGCGGGTACTCCAGCCGGTTCCCCGCAGCCCCCCGCGAGTCCCGGCCCCAGAGCTGCCCCGCAGTCCTCGCCCGGCTGCGTCCCGACCCCCAGGGCGTGCGGCGGCCGGTCGATCCGCTCGCCCGGTTGCTCGGCCCCCACGCGGGCCCCACGGCGCGGATCCCAGGTCAGGCCGCCGCCGCCTGCCTGCCGGTGCCCACGGCAATGCCCCGCCCAGCGCAGCCCGGCCCGGCCCGGCCTTGACAGCTGGGTGCCCAAAGGGTTAAGCCGGTAGCGCGGCGGCCGGAATGCCCCGCGCGATGCCAGTCCGCCGCGAGCTGGCCCCAGCGCGCACGCGCCCGCCCGTTACCTGCGGTCGCGTTCGCGCTCCTCCTCCACCTGGCTGCTCTTTCCCCGGGGCCGCCCCTCAGCCCGCCCCCTCGGCTCGGCGCCGCGCACCCTGCTGGCTACTCGGCCAAGGCCTGGGGAGGAGGGGCGTGGGGGCGATTACCATATATTAGCATACCAGCGTGCGTCACGTGGCCTCTCCAGCCAATTGGCACTGTGGAGAGGCGGGGATTGGGTTGAACACGCCTAGGTGCTGCTCCGGGCCTGAACCGGTGGCCATGACAACGTCTGAGAGGGAGGGGGTGAAGGGGGGAGGCACAGAGCATCTTCACTACCTGAGCTGGTGTGAAGGCATCCCCACATTTCCCACCCCGTGGAAGGCGAGGGGCTGAATTTGGCTCCTTTGGCTCCTCTCAGAAGTATTCAGATTCAGCAGACATTTATCGTGCGTTTACCATGGGTCTAACACTTTTCTGCAGAATATGATTCCCTGGATAACCCTGTGATGTCTGTAACCCCACTTGGTAGAAGGGAAAGAGGAGGCTCAGAGAGGGTAGATCACTCACCCAAAGTCACAGAGGCACACTGAATGACAAAACTAGAGATTGAAGCCCATTTCTGACTTCAGGGCCCCTGAGTTATTTTCTCCAGTAGGGGTCTCCCAGCACCTCCTCACAATTCCAGGTATACCAAGCAGCTGGAAGAATCCTCATAGAAACTCTGTACAGGGCTTTAATGTTTCCTTACAATGACCTTTGAGATTAGTAGGCAGAACAATGATGCCCAAATCGCAGATAAGAAATGAGGCTCTGAGAGGTGACAGTGATCTATCTTTGGTCAAACAGCTATTAAGAACTAGTGCTTAATCACTATGATTTACACTCAAGCTTGCTACTTTATAAACTTTTTAATTCAAACATGATGGTATTGCTATGACTATTTTACATATTAAGAAACTGAGGCTTTGGGAAGTTAAGTAAATTGCCCAAGGTGACACAGCTAGGAAGTAACAGACAAGGGTTCAAATCCAGGTTTATCCGGCTGCAAAGCTAGTCTCCTAGAGTCTCATTGGGACTAGGCTCATTTAATTTAGATTCAGACTTCAGAACTCCTTCTCAAACAGAACTTTCTCTCCTATCCTCTTAAGATGTGACCATGTTCTCTTTAATCTTGCAAAATATTACATGACAGGTGATATGTGTTAAGGTCACAGAGGCTAAATATTAAAGGAAAACAGAGTCACCGCTGCAGGTGGGTTAAGGACACTCTATTATTCTCAGTGCTTCAATTTTACCCCTGGGGAATTTGATAGCTTGGTGAAGGCTGAATAGCTTAAAAGAATAGGCGCCTCCATTTAGGCTTTCCTCTACTTCTTCCTCTAGTTTAGCTCAGTGGATCTCTAACTAATTATTGGACAAAATAGTAATACCTCAAACCAAATATACTAAACTTTATAGGCATTTAAAGAGATTAGCAAATGTAATTTTGTCTGTAAGTACATTTAGCCTTATTGGGCTGACTTAAAACCCAATTTCCTCCTAAGCTGTGATGTTTGGTGTTCAAGAGCCCAAACTTGGAGGCAGACCTAATTGGGTTAAAATCCTAATTTGCCTACTCACTAATTGTGTGGCCTAGGGAAAGTTACTTAACTGCTCTGCCTCAATGTCCTCATTTATAAAATAGGATAGGAATGGTGTGAGAATCAAATGAATTAATGAACAAAAAGTATTTAGCACAAGCTATGGCTTAGAAGTAAAACCTCCATAATTGTTAGCTGTTATTGACATAGGAGCTTTAGTAGGAACAGACAACCCACGTGTACAGAATCTCTCAAAGTTTCCTAGCTGGCTTTGGAATTCTGGAGCTGTCTCTCATCCCTTGTGGCATATTAAACAGCCTGTTGTGCTGGTGAAGGCTTGTTATCTCTCCAAATGACATCCTCTCTTCTTAGGATCATAAATAATTCCTGGACTCAAAGGAGCTGGTTTCTCCTGTACATCTCCTAGCACCAAATTACCGGAGTGGCTCCTTGCAGAAAGGGATCTTGACAAACAGTGGAGCCATAAGTCAGGCTTCTTGAAACACTTTTATGAGCGCCTTAATGAGGGAGATGAGCTGTCATCAGGAACTCTTCCCGACCTTCCTGGCCACAGGAAATGAGTTCTTTGTGCTCAAAGGGTTTCCAAAGCTGAGGCGTAAAGAGTTTTCAGGAAGTGGGGCAGTGATGAGAAGCTGTTGACTCAGAGAATCCAGGGCTAAACAGCCCCCATCCTGCCATTCACCTTATAGGGTCAAATTACTCAGGGCTTATTGCAGCAATAGCACCAAAGTGTGGCTTGCAGGGGTGGATGTTAATCCTTTCCCCGTCCCCCGATGCACACACTTCAACAACCAATCTGCCACCATCCTGAAAGATGGAGCGGTATAGACAGTATTTAAGAGCATTGTCTCTGCAGCTGAAGAAACAAGTGTGAACCCTGCTTCCATTATTCTCTATCTCTGTGTCCTTGGGAAACTTGCTTAACCTCTCTGTGTCCCAATTTTCACATCTGCAAAGTGGGAAAAATACAGTGCCCACCTTACAGGCTCTTGTGAAGATCAATGAGTGACTAACATAAGGTGTTCACTCCAGGAAGCCCTGGAGATATGTTTGCTAATTCAACAAAATAAACATGGAGTCCAATACAACAGTGTACTTTCTGTAGAGGTGACCGCAGCCCTAAGAAAAATGCTCTGGACCCTCTCCTAACTACATGCTGCCCCTTTCCCTTCTGACTTGCAATAGGAAGAAGATGTGCTTCAGGGTTCTACTTTGAATGTGGACTCTGCCGCATTCTGTTCTGTGAAATTGGTCAAGTTATTTTACACCCTCAAGCCAGAGTTACATTATTTGTAGAATGAGACTTACTTCCTCCTGGAGTTGTTCTGAGCATTCCAGTAAGATCGTATCTGGTAGGAGGTGATGAGAGCCTCCTACTCTCAGGACAGAGATCCTTCTTGATCATAATCATGTTTTTCTTTTACTGAGATATTTCTAGTGATGTCTTTACTTTACAGTAATGAACTAATATTTAGTGAGCACTAACACTGGCCCTGTGCTATATATCATATATACTTAGAGTAGAATGAACACCTGGAGTCCAAGATGTGAACTTACCCAAAAACACAGTGGACGTCAGTGGTGGAACCAGGATTCAAGCCTGGACTGTCTAATACCCAAGTCCATGCTAATGACCCTCCATGCCATAGGCTTTCCACTCCAGCTCAGCTCTTGGAACTCAGTTCTCTTTCTTTAGCATTCCTCTCCCATCCATACACACACTGTCCCTGGTGGCTAGCAGTGCCCAGCACAGTAAGTGCTCCACGTGTGTTTACTGAATGGGTGAAAGTAAATGACTATGACATCCTCTTATAGTGATGAAAGCCTCCTTTTTTTCTTGGACTGTCCCCATTGGGGAAGAGAAGCAGCTGGCAACCCTCCTCCCCACCTCCTAGCATCCTCTTCCTGCTAAATAATCATGTGGAAGGCTTTCCTCCCTCTCCCTGGGGGAATCAGGCTGCTGCTGCTTTTTTTTTTTTTTCCCAGAGATCTAGGAGAGACACAATGATGACTCATCTTCAATGAACATTTGGAGACATGTCAGGGCCGCTGGTGCTTTTAAGGGCTCTGTTAATATCCATCAGTGGGATCATTTCCAAATAATGGCCTTGGATAAGTATATTAGTTTACTAGGGCTGCTGTAACAAAATACCACAAACCAGGTGACTTAACATAAAAATTTACTCTCACAATTCAGGAGACCAGAAGTCCAAAATCAAAGTGCCAGCAGGATTGGTTCTTTCCTGTGGGTGAAGAGGGAAAATCTAATCAGTGCCTCTCTCCTAGCTTTTGGTGGTTGCCAGCAATCCTTGGCTTAGTCGTGTATCACTCCAATCTCTGCCTCCATCATCACACAGCATTCCCTGTATGTCTGTGTCCAACTTGCCCTCTTCTTATAAGGATACTAGTCCTGTTGGAGTAGGACCCAATCTAATCCAGTAAAGTGAAAGTGAAAGTCACTCAGCCATGTCCACTATACAATCCATGGAATTCTCCAGGCCAGAATACTGGAGTGGGTAGCCTTTTCCTTCTCCAGGGGATCTTCCCAACCCAGGGATCAAACCCAGGTCTCTCGCATTGCAGGCAGATTCTTTACCAGCTGAACCCACAGTGAAGCTCTAAAACCTCATCTTAACTTGGTTATGTCTACAAAGACACTAGGTTTTTAAAAGGTGTTTGTGTTCCAAGGCTCATTACTGGCTCCTCCAAGCTTCCATAGGCTGGTCCAGTATTTGAGGGACTTTGGCACTTCAGACAAATCTAGAACCATCCCCTCTCTGACAGTGCAATCCTGCAGCCTTTCTTCCCTTTAGTCACATCCATTGACTAATCTTGGAAGCATCACTTCTCTGAATCCTGCAGCAGATGAGCATGAGGGAACTCCATGGGGGCAGACACAATGTCTTGTTCATCTTTTTTGCCCCCAGTGGTAACATAAAAACCATCATAAAATTGGCTCTCAATAACCATTTGTTTAATCAATGAAAGAACATTTGCTCCAGTTAGTACCAAGGGTCATTTATTTCTCACTGTTTCTGCATCTAATTTTCAATGACAGTTGCAGAGTTGGTTTAAGATACCTGAATTCCACTCTGAAAGACACAGTTCTTTTGACATGAATATTCCATTTGTCACTACATTATTAGAAGAGATGGTATTTTGCTCCTATTATTGGTGGC
This sequence comes from Bos grunniens, assembly GCF_055505025.1. NCBI lineage: Eukaryota > Metazoa > Chordata > Mammalia > Artiodactyla > Bovidae > Bos > Bos grunniens. The sequence goes on from NC_141166.1 coordinate 16,516,206, forward strand.
TGATACAAATATTGTCCTGCCTCAAGCTGTCATCATGTGAGATCGCAGCCTGGAGCAGTGAGGCTGAAAACTGGGGCAGGCTGGGGTCAGAGATGGGGTCAACCCAGCAGGAGTTGTCAGATGAGAGCAGGGGTGAGAAGGAGGTCAGATGGGAGATCAAAGTCCAGGAACTAGACAGGTACACAGTCAATCCTGGCTCTCCCAAGGACGGTGGCCTGTGACTGGAGCCCCTTTGGAAAATGTCTCATAGGCAGGTCCCCTGAGCTGGCCGCCTGCTCAAAGGTCCCTAGAGGGTTCTTTGTAATTGATCTGGGTATGAGTTCCCTCCTCACAAAGGGGATATAATCAATCAACATTATTTGGCAAGCCTCATGTTCATATGATCAGATAAACTTTAAAAGCCTGGAAGCAGTCTTGTTTGTTTTAGTCACGTGGCCCCAGGCCTGCCGCTAATTTTTAAATTTATGGTTTTAGGTCTAATGCTGGTTATGCATCAGGATCAGCTGGGAACCCTGGCTCAAATACAGATCCCCAAGTCTTACCCCCAAAGATTCTGATTCTCTGAGTGGTCTACTGACACCTAAAAAGACTGTGTGGTGCAGTGGTTCAGGGTGGAGGTTCTGGAGCCAGACCTGCTTAGATTTGTAATGGTTTTGCCATTAACATGGTGAACCTGGGTGAACTTCACCTTCGTGAGCTTCAGTATTTTATCTATGAAACAGAATAGAATAAAAGAGAACAATAATTTTCAGTCAATTGATAGTATGTGAGGATTAATGATTTAACACATGCAAAGTCTTAGAATACTAAGTGCTCAATAAATGTTACTTATGATTATCTTTCTTTGTACCAAGCTCTATGAGTGATTTAGAATCACAATCCTTCTCTCCCTCCCTCCCTTCCTTCTTTCCTTCCTTCCTTTTTTCTTCCTTCCCTCCCTCTCTTCCCTAAACAATTACCAAGGACTCTTCCCTATCAGGGTTTCCCAGGTGGTGCTAGTGGTAAAGAACCCGCTTGCCAGTGCAGGAGATGTAAGAGAGAGATGCGGGTTCCATGCCTGGGTCAGTAAGATCCCCTGGAAAAGGGATGGCAACACACTCCAGTATTCTTGCCTGGAGAATCCCATGGACAGAGGAGCCTGGTGGGCTATAGTCCATAGGGTTGCAAAGATTCAGACATGACTGAAGTGACTGAGCATAAAAAAAACCCTCCCTACCAGGACCCAAGCTATACACATACAATCCTCTTCAGTTTACAGTCTAGCCTGGAAGCCGGGATTGGCAAGCACTGTTGTACTCACTAACTTCAGCTCTCTGAACGCTTACTGGAGTCTGAGGCTGTGGGCTTCACTTCTGGTGTCCCTCCAACAAGGCTCCCCACCTCCCAGGGAAATAAATAACCTTCATTTCATACCCCCAAAACAGAGCAAAATGGAAGAACACAGAGTCATTTAAACCTGGCATGCCATTTTCTAGCTGATTGACATTGGATAAATCATATTTACAGGGTACTTTCTATCTACTGCCTGCCCAGTATCCCTCGTCTAGCAACACCATACCCCTTCTGTGTGCATAGAACTGGGGAGAACAGCCAAACATAACTGTGAGTCCACCTCTCACCCAAGCCACTGATGACTGGTCAAGGGCAGGCACCTAACTCAAGCCAACCAATCACGTCCCATTTCCAGGACCCTGGAATGGTGCTGAAGCCCTGCTGTCTTGCCTGATTCTGAATGGAGGTGCTATAATCGAAGGAGATGTTGACAATGGGCATTTTCCATGAGGCATACCAAGAAACAAGGCCAGTCAGCCTGACGTTGGGAAGAAAAGCAAAGCCAGTGCTTGGATTGAAGTTTCTGATGGTCTCCCTTTCACAGTCCCCAGCTTTGGATTCTGCAACACGACTTCTAGCTTTATAGTAAAGTCCTCTTTCTGTGGACGTCAGATGTAAGGTATCTCTTGTTTTCACCAGGAAGGCAGGTTTACCTCCAGCAGCTGGTTCTGTCATGCTCAAGAAGTCCACTTCTGAAGGGCTGCTCAAAAGAGAAGCAAATTCAAAGGTCTTGGTGTGGATAAGACCAAAGACCTAAAGAGCTCTGGAGCCTCTGCCCCTACTTTGAATGAGCTTTTGGGTCAGAGCACTTTAGAAGCAGAGAGAGGAGGAAAGAGCCTAGGGTCTTGAACACTAGTCAGGGGGCCAGTCAGGCTTTTCATGGAGGGACTGCAATTTCTAACTTTCCTTAGTTAAGAAGGAAACTCCTGGAGAGCCTCAGTCTCTCCTGCCACTTGGTTGTGTTCTGTTTTTTCATATTTGCAGTTTCTTCAACACAGGCACCCTTTCCGAATGCAGCTGGATTCCCCCCACACTTGGCATGCTTGTTAGGATTTGTCTGTCTCTTTGGGGTGGGAAGCGAGAAGGTGAAAGCAGACATTTCTGTCCTAGTATTTCCTAAGCTGTTGCTATTTTCTTTGCCTCAGGCCTGCTTCTCCTAGCATGTCATGGAGCTGGTTGATGTTACCTCTCCCAGCACCCCTTTTGATCAGCTGGCTGTCAGTTCTTCCATTTCACAGACAGGGGTAACATTTAGCTGGTTTGTACCAGTGCAGTCTCAAATGCTTGCTAAATTAGTGAAATGTTTGTATTGATTGCTGCTGCAAATCCCCTAAGTGCCCCTCCAGCTTCCCATCACCCCCACTTTCTCCCCTGGGATCCCCCAGACCTCTGTACCTTCTGGCAACTGAAAGGTTAATACTTAGCATAGCAGGGACCTCTGGCATACTCACTGCTCTAGAACTTGGCTTGAACATTTGGGATGCTTTCTTCTCTGTTTTAAAATACAGCTATATTTTACTTTTTTAAAAAACTTATTTTCTTGAAGTCAAGTCTTGATTTTATTGAAGTATAGTTGTGTTAATTTCTGTGGTACAGCAAAGTGATTCAGACACACACACACACACACACATATATATACACACATATATATGCACATTAAAAGTTAAAGTGTTAGTTGCTCAGTCATGTCCACCTGAAACTATCACAATATTGTTAATCAGCTATATCTTAATACAAAACAAAACATTTTTAAAAAATAAGTAAAAATAAAAACATGCCCACAGTTTTTGGGCTCTCCTCCCAACCAAACGTGCAATCTCATTTCTCCCCCTTTGCACTTGGGCAGAACTTAGTGTCTAGCTGCTAACAAGTAGAGGGCAGAGAAAGTCCAGGAATCTGACTCCCAAGGCCACATTAGCAAAGCTTCTTTCTGGGTCTTCCTCTGAGGACACTTGAAACCCAGTTTAGTTTAGTTGCTAAGTTGTGTCCGACTCTTTTGCAACCTCATGGACTATAGCTGGGCAGGCTCCTCTGTCCATGAAATGCTCCAGGCAAGAATACTGGAGTGGGTTGTCATGCCCTTCTCCAAGGGATCTCCTAACCCAGGGATTGAACCTGGGTATCCTGCTTTGCAAACAGATTCTTTACCAACTGAGCCAGGGAAGCTGTACACACACACACACATATAGATTTTTTTCATATTGTTTTCCATTATGGTTTATCACAGGATACTGTATATTTAGTTCCCTGTGTTATACAGTAGTACTCTGTTGTTTGGCATGCTTTGTGATGCTTTCCTGCCCTCTGCCTTACTAGTTAGATATTTTAAATACCCGCCTTGTTTAAAGTGAAGTTTAGAGAAGTTAACTAAAGTAAGTCATTCTTTTACTCATTCACCTACTCATTTAACATGTTTTTATTGAATGGCAGCTTTATGCCAGGCCTGGACATAGTGCTGAGGATACAAGCTGAATAAAACTAACATGGAGTATCCAGGGTAGTGCAGAGACAGAATTGGCAGGGAAATAGATAAACATACAATAAAAGCCCGATTAGTGCTATAAAACAAAAGATGAGGGTGCCGTGGGAGAGAATGACACAGAGACCCACTTTTAGAAACAAACAGAGATCATTCTGTCGTTTTTGAGACTGCATCCAATTAGTGCATTTCAGACTCTTTTGTTGACTATGAAGGCTACTCCATTTCTTCTAAGGGATTCCTGCCCACAGTAGTAGATATAATGGTCATCTGAGTTAAATTCACCCATTCCAGTCCATTTTCGTTCAATGATTCCTAAAATGTCAATGTTCACTCTTGCCATCTCCTGGTTTGACCACTTCCAATTTACTTTGATTCATGGACCTAACATTCCAGGTTCCTATGCAATATTGTTCTCTATAGCATCAGACTTTACCTCCATCACCAGTCACATCCACAACTGGGTGTTGTTTTTGCTTTGGCTCCATCTCGGCATTCTTTCTGGAGCTATTCCTCCACTCTTCTCCAGTAGCATATTGGGCACCTACCGACCTGAGGAGTTCATCTTTCAGTGCCCTATCTTTTTGCCTTTTCATATTGTTCATGGGGTTCTCAAGGCAAGAATACTAAAGTGGTTTGCCATTCCCTTCTCCCGTGGACCACATTTTGTCAGATCTCTCCACCATGACCCATCTGTCTTGGGTGGCCCTACATGGCATGGCTCATAGTTTCATTAGACAAGGCTGTGGTCCATGTAATCAGTTTGATTAGTTTTCTGTGACTGTGGTTTTCATTCTGTCTGCCTTCTGATGGATAAGGATAAGAGCCTTATGGAAGATTCCTTACTAATTTTCAAATCATTCAAGATGTCTTCCTTAATTGAAAATATATTTCTTGTCTACAAATCACAGGTCTTAGCCTAAGCATTTCTGAAGAATAATCAGTAGGGCTCTTGGACAAAATTAGGCTTACTAGGGTCAAAATGTCTATTTTTGAGGCAATATAGTACTGATTCTGGTCTACAGACTGAGCAGGAATTCACCACCACTTACTACTTTTGTGATCTTAAGAGACACATTGTGCCTCAGCTTCATTACCTATAAAATTGCATTAACAATGGCACTTATTACTATGAAAGTTAAGAAACGTTGGTCTGCCTAGGTGGCTCAGTGGTAAAGAACCTGGTGGCCGGTGCAAGAGACAGAGACACAGGTTGTATCCCTGGGTCGGGAAGATCCCCTGGAGGAGGAAATGGCAACCCACTCCAGTATTCTTGCCTAAAGAATCCCATTGACAGAGGAGCTTGGCGGCTACAGTCCATGGGGTCACAAAGAGTCGGACACGACCAAGCAGTCATGTGCACATAAGTATTATTAATACCAATAAAGCAACAAATAGCCCAAGAGGTTATTCTGTGTCTGGCACTACTATTGGCTTCACATGTGAAGTGTTTGGTATGACTCCTGGCAAATAATAAATAATTTATATTAGCTAATATAATCAGTATTGACATAAAAATTATGAATAAAGCTAACAATGATTTTAAATGGATACTTGAGACATTAAAGCATTACTAAAGATGCTAAAAATTAGGCTGTCAAAGACTATCTTGCGAATGCAGTATCAATTATCTTGAGAAGACTTATCTCACCAAACTCTCTAAATGAGACAGCTTCTTGTAGTTTAAAAAAAAAAAAAAACCCAACTATAAAGTTAGCCAAATTTGGAAAATAATCCATATGCCCTGTGAAAATTTCACTGTGGATCCTCAGTGATCTCATCTGAAAAATGGGATATGAATATCTATTTTGCTGAGACCCCAAAGAATTAGAGACAATGCAATATGAAAGCACCTAGCACAATGCTTATGAATATTTTGTTATTATTATTATTATTTACAAAAGGGCGGATATCAGGTCTTCTAAAACATCAAAAAATCTAGTAAAATGAGTCATTAAATATCTGTGCCAAGAAAAAAAAAACACTAAATAAAATGATAATGACAACTTGTTAGGATAATAAATTATAAAACATTAAGGTCCTAAGATTTTTTTTCAATTTATAATATGAAACTGAAATGACCATCTAATCTAAATAAATTTAACAGTCATCCCATTGTTCCATCAGCAACTCAAGTCTAAAGAAAATATAAGAGAATGTCTCTAATATCAGCAAGCAATGTTAAATCAGCTTTACGACAAAAGGGAAAGTATCTACCCAGCTGCTAAGGTCCATTTCCAACAGGGGAAGGCAGTCTCCAAAACCGCAAAGTTCCTAAACAGAGGAGGGTCCAGTAAACTCAAGCAATAGCCTAGCTCCACGTGCCTCGCTGTCATTCAGAAGGTAGGAAGGTGATACACAACACTTCCGAGGGCATCTACTTCTGAGGAAGAATCCTCAAAAAAAAAAAAAAAAAACCCAAAACAAAATGAGTCACACATGAACCCCAAGTACTGGACTGAGGCAGAGAAGAAAGGAGCACTCAAGGGAAGCAAAGCCGCATCTCCCACTCTGTTCTGGCTGCCTCTGCCTAAGTCCTCCGCACCTTTGTTGTATGCAAGGATGGTCACATGGAAAGCACATGTTAGATTTCTATTCATCAGAGAAAACATAAACAAAGATGAAAACTGACTACAGTTAAAAACTAGTTTTATTAATATGTTTTAAAAATTGCCATTTGATGTCTTAATGATTATTTTAGTTCATTAAACTTAAAACTTTTTCTTCTGGTTCATTTACTTTCAAAATTAATATTATCTTGAAATCTCTACCTGGAATTTCTTACCTCTCTACTATGTAGTCAGAACCAAGAATATTCAAAAGGGTGGCAATTCACCAGCCATAGAAGGAAAGACTCCATGAAAATGGCCACAAAGTAACAAAAACAAATAAAATCTAATTATAAAATTTCAACAGGCTAATTATAAAAGATACAATAGAACTACAGATGTCTAAAAGCTTATCCTAGCACTGAGTTTGGCTTCAAAACATTTTCAGTTAAACACTACACTTCTAAATGATTTCCATTTATTTAAACAAAGGAACACATATTTAATATTCCTTTTCAATATTCAGTTATAAGTTTAATTACAAAAAGTTATTTACATATAACATTTGGTCAAATCAGTACACACTGAAAGCCTGGACTTGAGCAAGAAAGATACAAAAGCACCAGAAAAGACATTAGTGGTAACCCCAGCCCTCAGAGATTTGTTAAAGTGCCCAATAGTATTTTAACAGTCCTTAAAGGAACCCGGAGAAGGCAATGGCACCCCACTCCAGTACTCTTGCCTGGAAAATCCCATGGATGGAGGAGCCTGGTAGGCTGCAGTCCATGGGGTCGCTAAGAGTTGGACACGACTGAGTGACTTCACTTTCACTTTTCACTTTTCACTTTCATGCACTGGAGAAGGAAATGGCAACCCAGTCCAGTGTTCTTGCCTGGAGAATCCCAGGGACGGGGGAGCCTGGTGGCTGCCGTCTATGGGGTCACACAGAGTCGGACACGACTGAAGTGACTTAGCATAGCATAGCATAGCATAAAGGAACCAGTAAGAGATATCTCAAGGCAATCCATGATGAGCTATCAAACAAATGACTAAGTCAGTGAATGCTCCCTTATTGAAAACAGAAAGAGCTATCAGACTGGGAAAGCCTGCCGGGTAGTTGGGGAAGCATTCCAAAAAAAACATTACAAAACCAGGATTTATTAATATTAACTATGAAACAGTTAAGGGTTTACTAATGCACTCTCGATTTCAGAGCATTATCGCCTGAGATGGATGGCAGTCACTGCAAAGTTACTGCTCCTCTCCTGAGTCAGAGACTCAGAGGATGGTTACCAAGGATGGTCACAGCACGCTTCAGGAGGTCTTGCGTATCTTTGAGACGCTTGGGGAATCCTAATGTACATGTGGGGGCGCTAGATAATGCTGGTTTTCTCCGCCTCTTTTGTTATCCACTGGCTTGTCTTTGCAGTACTCTGGTATGTTCTAGCTGAGGTGAATGGTGACCGGGGACTGGATCATGATGCCCCACCTGAAAACCACACTATCTGTGTCAAGTACATCACCAGTTTCACAGCGGCATTCACCTTCTCCCTGGAGACACAGCTCACAACTGGTTACGGCACCATGTTCCCCAGTGGTGACGGTCCAAGTGCAATCACCCTCCTTGCCATACAAATGCTCCTAGGCCTCATGCTAGAGGCTTTTATCACAAGTAATTGTTTTTGTTCTTTAAAAAAATACAGGAATATTTTGGAATGGGTATAATCAGTTATAAGCAATCATACTACAGAACAATTCATTTGCATTATTGACAAGTAATGCCTGAGACTGAGAAGAAAGAGTCAAGGGTCAAACAACTGGAGAAATTTTTAAAAATTTGATTCTATATTAGCCAAAAACATATGAATAAAAAAATCTAAAAGGAATTTTTCAAAGGAGCTAAATATTTTCTTAAATAAGTGAATAAATATGTTCAATGCATATTACTGTCATTTTACCTAGCAGAAGAATTTGTTCTTTTTTTAAAACATTTACTGGGTTAGAATTTTCTCCTGAGTTCATTTTTTCAACATTTACTCAACACTAGTGAGCCCAGAGCACCACAGTCAGTATTGCATGATAGAGAACAAGAATACACATCCTTAGCAAAAAATATATATATATATTTGGTATCCTTTTATGTATTTTACTTTAATGCATTTAAAGCATAATTTTGATAAGAGGTCCATAGACCTCACCAGCCTGCCAATATCTGTGGTGCATTAGTAGTTAAGAAACCCTGATCTAGAGTTGTGGGGGTGGGGGTGGGGTTCAAAGGAGGATGCACTTGAAGCATACACTGAAATCCCCTTAGAGCCAGAGCCTTTTTAAAAGAAAAAAGGTTTCTATAAATTTCAAAGTTAAAAGTTCTTCAATGGACCACTTGTCTACTGGTCCCTTCCCTACCCCAAACCATTCTACTATGAATCTAATCTCTATTTCAACTTGAAGTAATCTGATGGCAACTAAATTGCATTTATTTTCTGTTGTATTTTTTTTTAAGCAGGGGTAGGGATATAGGCAATGATGACTCTGACTTCCTAACAAACTTCGAAAGTTTTACATCTCTATGTGACAAATGAATTTTTCTTATCCATTTTGAAATCAGTTTTAAAATAAGAATATATGTACTATTTTGAAAAACGCTTCAGGCTAATGAGAAATTAACAAGTTCAATTCCTGACTTATTTGGCAGGCATGACACTAAGAAATGTATAACAATTTGCTAGATCCTTGTCACTCAGAAAAAGTAATGACATTTCTAGTGTTCATTCTAAAAAAAGAACTCAATGGTTTCTAATTTAGGTGCCTTTGTGGCGAAGATTGCCCGGCCAAAAAATCGAGCTTCCTCAATTTGCTTTACTGACTTAGCAGTAGTAGCTCACCTAGATGGTAAACCTAATCTCATTTTCCAAGTGGCCAAAACTCAGCCTAGCCCTCTAACCAATGTTCGGGTCTCAGCTATACTCTATCAGGAAACGGCAAACTCTACCAGACCAGTGTGGACTTCCACCTTGATGGCATCAGTTCTGAGGAATGTCCATTCTTTACCTTTCCACTCACCTACTACCACTCTATTATACCATCAAGTCCTCTGGCTACTCTGCTCCAGTATGAAAATCCTTCCCACTTTGAATTAGTTGTGTTCCTTTCAACAGCGCAGGAAGGCACTGGAGAAACATGCCAGAGGAAGACATCCTACCTGTCCTCCCGAGATCATGTTATATCGCTGTTTTGCATCTCTGTTGACCCAAGGCTCCAAAGGTGAATATCAAATCAAGATGGAGAATTTTGACAAGACTATTCCTGAATTTCAAACTCCTCTGGTCTCCAAGAGCCCAAACAGGACTGACCTGGACATCTACATCAATGGACAAAGCATTGACAGCTTTCAGATCTCTGAAACAGGACTCATAGAGTAAGAAGTATCCATTTTAGCACCCTATTTTTAAATGTATTAAATACACTCAGCCAGTTATGTAGCTGTTTTTCCTTCTTGTATCTCATGTTTTTTTCTTTTTTTTCCAATGCTGATTACATCATGATGATCAAGTCTCCACCCATAAAAAATGGCTGAGCTAACAATACACACTGTGGAAATACAACATTATACAAAGTTGCTATCTATGTTTATCTGCTGAAATCAATGCATGTGACGGTAACAGATATGTATAACAACAGAAATGCTATTGGTGAGTTTATATGAATGTGGTATGATACCAGTAATGAAGGTAAAAATGGACACACTTTACACAGTGAACTCTAGGATAATCAGTCACAAACTTCTCATTTTCCTCTGCAAGTCAGAGCAACAGTCTAGTTTCAAACCTAGCTCCCTGGGTAGAATGATGATTTCACAATATTTAGTGAACATCCTTTTTAAACTGCTCTTTTTTCAAGACAACAAAGATCATTCCTTTGGTTCCTTATAAAACCAAACTGGGGCAAATATTCCTCCCTTAATTTTTAACAGCTAAGAACAAAAATTCACAAGAAAACACCAAAAAAATAGATTTAACCATAACTCTAAAAGCATTTGGGCATGACACTCAAACACACTTACATATTCATATATTTGTGGCAGAAAGTGATCACAGCAAGTAAAACAAGCACTAGCCTGACGGAAACTGTAGGGTACTATTAGGCAAAGATGCAAAATTTTATCTACTTTATGGGGAGGGAGGGTCAGGATGGGGAACACATGTACACCCATGGCTGATTCATATGAATGAATATTGTAAAGTAATTAGCCTCCAATTAAATTAAAAAAAATAAAGCTATTGTGCACATTAATCAAATAGTGATTTAAATATTACAACTATTCACCTGAATGACTTCCGACCAAAGTAAAAACCTTCCCTTTCTACCTAGGATCCGTTCAATAGTATAAAAACCTCATAGATGCAAATATATTTATGTTTTTGTAGATATAAAGGTTTAGATATAATTTAGCTCCAGGGGAAAAACCTCCACTAGAAAAAGCAAAAAATAATTAGGCAATGAAGCATTTTCAAATCCAAGTTTCTGTTTCAAACTTATAACAGGTTTTTCTATAAATACAAAATGAGTGTTTATTCACCAGTAGGAGGTTGGACTAGATGAACTATTATCTCTTTCCAAATCTAATACTCCATGAAAATTATGCTTTCTCTGCTGTTTTGCAGGAGGAGAAGAGGACGACAGAGGATGAGATGGCTGGATGGCATCACTGACTCGATGGACGTGAGTCTGGGTGAACTCCGGGAGTTGGTGATGGACAGAGAGGCCTGGTGTGCTGCGGTTCATGGGGTCGCAAAGAGTCAGACACGACTGAGCGACTGATTTGGTCTGATCTGATACTAAGACGAACCCTTTCCCTTACCTCCGGTTTAACTTAAGACTATCCTTTGTATACTTGTCATTTCCATTAAAAAAAAAAATTTAAACTGTCCTCAACCAAAACAAGACCCAAAAAACTCACCCTATCAGATTTCAAACAGATTTGTTGCTGCTCTTCTGAAATCTCCCCCATCCAGGCCTATGTGGGCTAAGTGAAAGATGAACCCTCCCCACTGGTGATGACCCACGCAGGAATCATTTCCTGAAGTAAATACTAGCCAGTAAAGGCAAGCAGTTGTGAAGAGCAGGGCACAGCAGGAAGTCACATTTTCCTATTCTTTGATCAAAAGGAGAAGAAAATAAAGAACTCTGGAGTGCTCTAAGACTGATAATGGCAAAGTATATCAATCACACATAAACTTAATTATTGAGTACTTTTGTGGTTTAAAAATTTTAGGCATTCTTAAGTACTAGCTAGACCAACAGATTTTTTTCCAACCCAAGACTGTTGTAACACAGACAGACAGCAGGAATTCTTATTTCTATAATAAAGTAACAAGATTCACCTAACCTGTGAAAATAAAGTAGTATTGAAGATTTACATGGTATGTTTTTTCCTAAGAGCTCCACATCACTTACACGGGTCACACAAAGAGGATGCCCAAAGTAACATAATTAGGAAGTGAACAGGCCTGTCTGGGCTCTCAGGCTCAGCACAGATGCAGTACCTTCTCCATTCAAGCCAGAGGGATCTTTTACCATACTATTTATGCATAAACTTTACATCTGAAAATTAGATACGACTTTCCTTAGACACATATGGACTCCCCCCAGAAAAACTCCATTGGTATACTAATGCTATACAATAACAGACAGCTAAAAAATGCAATCAAATACTTCTGTCTAGGAGATTGAAAGCTTATGAGAGAATGATTCTTTCAAAGAATCACACCTTCTGTGTTAAGCGGATTAAGTTTTCTGCAAAGGCTCCATTTCAGGTGAATGGAGTGCAAACTGAAAGAGGAGAAATTTCCTAGAAGGTGGGACCAGCAGCTCTAACACTTGGCTCTATAGCTCACTTACCTGGGCCACTTGGGAAATTAGTGATAATATCTCGGATACATGATCCAGGAGACCACAATGGAATGATGTTAAAAAATGCTTGTGGAAACCAATACAGATAGCATAACGGTCCCAGTAAACTGAAGACAAGTAGATACCAAAGCCCATAAAGCCCACTTTTATATGTGTGTTGTTGTGTTAGTCGCTCAATTGTGTCCTACTCTTTGTGACCCCATGGACTTAGCCCACCAGGCTCCTCTGTCAATGGAATTCTCCAGGCAAGAATACTGAAGTGGGTAAGCCATTCCCTTCTATGTGGGATATTCCCGACCCAGGGATCGAACTTGAGTATCCTGCATTGCAAGTGGATTCTCTACCATCGGAGCCAAAAGGGAAGTGCCTTATATATGTACAAGCCCTTATTACCAACTGCCAGCAGCAACCTAACAGCCAAAAATTGCTATGCCTGCTTCAAAGTATTTCAAAATGCACTGAGTTGAACCTTTCCATATCACCTAGATTTTACTTGAATGATCTTTTAATTTCATCCTCACAGAATCATACTGTAAGATGATTCCTAATGAACAGAAATTATAATTTGAGTACTACAGGCCTTTTTTTGCCTCTACATCCTCCTGTGGGTATTCACAAGGGTCATGCACAATTCTTACTCAGATTTCTATAATTGAACCCACTTCTCTACTTCCTTACTTCATAAGAAGCAAATACATGATAAGAACTGTCTCTAACTTTAAAAAGAACAAATCATTCTGGAACTTTCAGTATTTAAATGATTTTAATTTGCTGCCATAGGACACCTCACAATGATCAGTATGTCAGTATGTCTCAACAAACTAGTTAACTACTGCTGTTCTGGGAGACAGTAAGACATAGCATGAGCAATTTTTTTTTTTAATCTACAATATTTTCAACAAAAGTTCATTACTTATGTAAGTTCAGAATCATTCACTTCAGTCACTCCGTCATGTCTGACTCTTTGTGACCCCATGAACTGCAGCACGCCAGGCCTCCCTGTCCATCACCAACTCCCGGAGTTCACTCAAACTCACCTCTATCGAGTCGGTGATGCCATCCAGCCACCTCATCCTCTGTCGTCCCCTTCTCATCCTGCCCCCAATCCCTCCCAGCATCAGAGCCTTTTCCAATGAGTCAACTCTTCCCATGAGGTGGCCAAAGTACTGGAGTTTCAGCTTTAGCATCATTCCTTCCAAAGGACACCCAGGACTGGTCTCCTTTAGAATGGACTGGTTGGATCTCCTTGCAGTCCAAGGGACTCTCAAGAGTCTTCCCCAACATCACAGTTCAAGAGCATCAATTCTTCAGAGCTCAAGCTTTCTTCACAGTCCAACTCTCACATCCATACATGAGCACTGAAAAAACCATAGCCTTGACTAGATGGACCTTTGCTGGCAAAGTAATGTCTCTGCTTTTGAATATGCTATCTAGGTTGGTCATAACTTTCCTTCCAAGGAGTAAGCTTCTTCTAATTTCATGGCTGCAATCACCATCTGCAGTGATTTTGGAGCCCCCCAAAAATAAAGTCTGACACTGTTTCCACTGTTTCCCCATCTATTTCCCATGAAGTGATGGGACCAGATGCGATGATCTTCATTTTCTGAATGTTGAGCTTTAAGCCAACTTTTTCACTCTCCTCTTTCACTTTCATCAAGGGGCTTTTGAGTTCCTCTTCACTTTCTGCCATAAGGGTGGTGTCATCTGCATATCTGAGGTTATTGATATTTCTCCCAGCAATCTTGATTCCAGCTTGTACTTCTTCCAGCCCAGCGTTTCTCATGATGTACTCTGCATATAAGTTAAATAAGCAGGGTGACAATATACAGCCTTGACATACTCCTTTTCCTATTTGGAACCAGTCTGTTGTTCCATGTCCAGTTCTAACTGTTACCTCCTGACCTGCATACAGATTTCTCAAGAGGCAGGTCAGGTGGTCTGGTATTCCCATCTCTTTCAGAATTTTCCACAGTTTATTGTGATCCACACAGTCAAAGGCTTTGGTATAGTCAATAAAGCAGAAATAGATGTTTTTCTGGAACTCTCTTGCTTTTTCCATGATCCAGTGGATGTTGGCAATTTGATCTCTGGTTCCTCTGCCTTTTCTAAAACCAGCTTGAACATCTGGAAGTTCACAGTTCACATATTGCTGAAGCCTGGCTTGGAGAATTTTGAGCATTACTTTACTAGCGTGTGAGATGAGTGCAATTGTGCAGTAGTTTGAGCATTCTTTGGCATTGCCTTTCTTTGGGATTGGAATGAAAACTGACCTTTTCCAGTCCTGTGGCCACTGCTGACTTTTCCAAATATGCTGGCATATTGAGTGCAGCACTTTCACAGCATCATCTTCCAGGATTTCAAATAGCTCAACTGGAATTCCGTCACCTCCACTGGCTTTGTTGGTAGTGATGCTTTCTAAGGCCCACGTGACTTCACATTCCAGGATGTCTGGCTCTAGGTCAGTGATCACACCATCGTGATTATCTGGGTCATGAAGATCTTTTTTGTACAGTTCTTCTGTATATTCTTGCCACCTCTTCTTAATATCTTCTGCTTCTGTTAGGTCCATACCATTTCTGTCCTTTATCGAGCCCATCTTTGCATGAAATGTTCCCTTGGTATCTCTAATTTTCTTGACGAGATCTCTAGTCTTTCCCATTCTGTTGTTTTCCTCTATTTCTTTGCATTGATCGCTAAAGAAGGCTTTCTTATCTCTTCTTGCTATTCTTTGTAACTCTGCATTCAGATGCTTATATCTTTCCTTTTTTCCTTTGCTTTTCACTTATCTTCTTCTCACAGCTATTTGTAAGGTCTCCCCAGACAGCCAGTTTGCCTTTTTGCATTTCTTTTCCATGGGGATGGTCTTGATCCCTGTCTCCTGTACAATGTCATGAACCTCCACCCATAGTTCATCAGGCACTCTATCTATCAGATCTAGTCCCTTAAATCTATTTCTCACTTCCACTGTATAATCATAAGGGATTTGATTTAGGTCATACCTGAATGGTCTAGTGGCTTTCCCTACTTTCTTAAATTTAAGTCTGAATTTGGCAATAAGGCGTTCATGATCTGAGTCTCAGTCAGCTCCCGGTCTTGTTTTTACTAACTGTATAGAGCTTCTCCATCTTTGGCTGCAAAGGATATAATCAATCTGATTTCAGTGTTAACCATCTGGTGATGTCCATGTGTAGAGTCTTCTCCTGTGTTGTTGGAAGAGGGTGTTTGCTATGACCAGTGCGTTCTCTTGGAAGAACTCTGTTAGCCTTTGCCCTGCTTCATTCCGTATTCCAAGGCCAAATTTACCTGTTACTCCAGGTGTTTCTTGACTTCCTACTTTTCCATTCCAGTCCCCTATAATGAAAAGGACATCTTTTTTGGATGTTAGTTCTAAAAGGTCTTGTAGGTCTTCATAGAACCGTTCAACTTCTGCTTCTTCAGTGTTACTGGTCGGGGCATAGACTTGGATTACTGTGATGTTGAATGGTTTGCCTTGGAAACGAAGAGAGATCATTCTGTCATTTTTGAGATTGCATCCAAGTACTGCATTTCGGACTCTTTTGTTGACCATGATGGCTACTCCATTTCTTCTAAGAGATTCCTGCCTGCAGTAGTAGATATAATGGTCATCTGAGTTAAATTCACCCATTCCAATCCATTTTAGTTCACTGATTCATTAGCATAGTTTAATAAGCTGAAGTGAACATCTTATTAAAAAGCATTAAATAAAAGCCACTATAGAGGGAGGAGCCAAGATGGCGGAGGAGTAGGACGGGGAGAACACTTTCTCCCCCACAAATTCATCAAAAGAGCATTTAAACGTTGAGTAAATTCCACAAAACAACTTCTGAATTCTGGCAGAGGACACCAGGCACCCAGAAAAGCAACTCAACTCTTCGAAAGGAGGTAGGAAAAAATATTAAAGACAAAAAAAAAAGAGACAAAAGAGGGAGGGACGGAGTTCCTTCCCGGGAAGGGAATCTTAAAAAGAGAGAAGTTTCCAAACACCAGGAAACCTTCTCACTGCCGAATCTGTGCCCAGCTTTGGAAGCACAGAGGGCAACATAACAGGGAGAAAAAATAAATAAACAATTAAAACTCGCAGATTGCGAGCCCTACGGTAACTCCCCGAGCGGAGAAGCAGCGCAGATGCCTGCATCCGCCATTAGCAAGCAGGGGCTGGGCAGGGAGGCGCGGCACGGGCTGCATCGCTGAGAGTAAGAATCTGGCCTGAATACCCTGAGCGCTATCTGAGCGAAATAATTTGGGCTACAGGCAATAGATCAAAACCCTGTGGTTACTACGGACTACATAGGAAGGGTCCTATAGATCTTGAGAAATAGAAGTCTGACCAAGGAACTAGCCAAAAATGAACTGAACCCACAACACGCACAACAAAACCAAGAAAGTCCTAGATATATTTTTATTATTTTTACGATCATTCTTTCTTTTTTTTTAATTAAAAAAAATTTTTAAGTCCTCTATTGTTCCTTTAATTTTCACTTTTATAACCTATTACTTTGCAAAAAAAAAAAAAAAAACAGACCCTATTTTTTTCTTCTTCAGCAAACTTCATATATATATATTTTATAATTTTTTGACCTTGTTTTTTTTTCTTCTTTTTCTTCTTTTGTTTAACATTGCATTTTTGAAATTCCAAACTCTACTCTAGATTTTTAATTTTCACTTTTTGGTATATGTTATCAATTTTGTACCTATAGTTTTTTTTTTATATAATTTCTGTGACTTTTTTTTCCTTCTTCTCTGTTTCTTTCTCTTCTTCTTTTATATAACATTGTATATCTGAAATTCCAAACTCTACTCTAGATTTTTAATTTATGCTTTTTGGTATTTGATATCAATTTTGTACCTGTATTTCTTTATAATTTTTGTGACATTGTTTGTTTTTGTTTGTTTGTTTTCTCTCTTTATTTTTCTTCTTCTTCTTTTTTTTTTTTTAACATTGTATTTTTGAAATTCCAAACTCTAGATTTTAAATTTTTGCTTTTTGGTATTAGTTATCAATTTTGTACCTGTACTTTCTTAATAATTTTCGCGACCTTGTTTGTTTTTGTTTGTTCGTTTTTTCTCTCTTTCTTTTCCTTCTTCTTTTCTTTAACATGGTATTTTTGAAATTCCAAACTCTACTCTAGATTTTTAATTTTTGCTTTTATGTATTTGTTACCAATTTTGTACCTTTAAGAACCCAATCTTCAGGACCCATTTTCCACTAGGGAGCGAGATTACTGGCTTGACTGCTCTCTCTCCCTTTGGACTCTCCTTTTTCTCCACCAGATCGCCTGTGTCTCCTCCCTAACCCCTCTCTACTCTACCCAACTCTGTGAATTTCTGTGTGTTCCAGACGGTGGAGAACACTTAGGGAACTGATTACTGGCTGGATCTGTCTCCCTCCTTTTCATTCCCCTCTTTTATCCTTCTGGCCACCTCTGTCACCTTCCTCCTTCTTCTCTTCTCTGTATAACTCCATGAACATCTCTGAGTGGTCCAGTTGTGGAGTGCACATAAGGAAGTGACTACTGGCTAGCCCACTCTCTCCACTATTGATTCACCTCATCTCATTTGGGTCACCTCTAACTCCCTCCGCCCTCTTCTCTTCTCCATGTAACCCTGTGAACCTCTCTGAGTCACCCTCACAGTAGAGAAACTTTTCATCTTTAATGTAGATGTTTTATCAATGGTGCTGTATAGAAGGAGAAGTTTTGAAACTACTGTAAAAATAAGACCGATAACCGGAAGCAGGAGACTTAAGTCCAAACCCTGACTCCAGGGAACTCCTGACTCCAAGGAACATTAATTGACAGGAGCTCATCAAATGCTTCCATACCAACACTGAAACCAAGCACCACACAAGGGCCAATAAGTTCCAGGGCAAGACATACCAAGCAAATTCTCCAGCAACAAAGGAACACAGCCCTGAGCTTCAAGATACAGGCTGCCCAAAGTCACCCCAAAACTATAGACATTTCATAACTCATTACTGGACATTTCATTGCACTCCAGAGAGAAGAAATACAGCTCCACCCACCAGAACACCGACACAAGCTTCCCTAACCAGGAAACCTTGACAAGCCACCTGTACAAACCCACACACAGTGAGGAAACGCCACAATAAAGAGAACTCCACAAACTGCCAGAATACAGAAAGGACACCCCAAACTCAGCAATTTAAACAAGATGAAGAGACAGAGGAATACTCAGCAGATAAAGGAACAGGATAAACGCCCACCAAACCAAACAAAAGAGGAAGAGATAGGGAATCTACCTGATAAAGAATTCCGAATAATGATAGTGAAATTGATCCAAAATCTTGAAACTAAAATGGAATCACAGATAAATAGCCTGGAGACAAGGATTCAGAAGATGCAAGAAAGGTTTAACAAGGACCTAGAAGAAATAAAAAAGAGTCAATATATAATGAATAATGCAATAAATGAAATTAAAAACACCCTGGAGGCAACAAATAGTAGAATAACAGAGGCAGAAGATAGGATTAGTGAATTAGAAGATAGAATGGTAGAAATAAATGAATCAGAGAGGGTAAAAGAAAAACGAATTAAAAGAAATGAGGACAATCTCAGAGACCTCCAGGACAATATTAAATGCTACAACATTCGAATCATAGGGGTTCCAGAAGAAGAAGACAAAAAGAAAGACCATGAGAAAATACTTGAGGAGATAATAGTTGAAAACTTCCCTAAAATGGGGAAGGAAATAATCACCCAAGTCCAAGAAACCCAGAGAGTCCCAAACAGGATAAACCCAAGGAGAAACACCCCAAGACGCATATTAATCAAAGTAACAAAGATCAAACACAAAGAACAAATATTAAAAGCAGCAAGGGAAAAACAACAAATAACACACAAGGGAATTCCCATAAGGATAACAGCCGATCTTTCAATAGAAACTCTTCAAGCCAGGAGGGAATGGCAAGACATACTTAAAAAGATGAAAGAAAATAACCTACAGCCCAGATTATTGTACCCAGCAAGGATCTCATTCAAGTATGAAGGAGAAATCAAAAGCTTTTCAGACAAGCAAAAGCTGAGAGAATTCTGCACCACCAAACCAGCTCTCCAACAAATACTAAAGGATATTCTCTAGACAGGAAACACAAAAATAGTGTATAAACTCGAACCCAAAACAATAAAGTAAATGGCAACGGGATCATACTTATCAGTAATTACCTTAAACGTAAATGGGTTGAATGCCCCAACCAAAAGACAAAGACTGGCTGAATGGATACAAAAACAAGACCCTTACATATGTTGTCTACAAGAGACCCACCTCAAAACAGGGGACACATACAGACTGAAAGTGAAGGGCTGGAAAAAGATTTTCCATGCAAATAGGCACCAAAAGAAAGCAGGAGTAGCAATACTCATACCAGATAAAATAGACTTTAAAACAAAGGCTGTGAAAAGAGACAAAGAAGGTCACTACATAATGATCAAAGGATCATTCCAAGAAGAGGATATAACAATTATAAATATATATGCACCCAACACAGGAGCACCACAGTACGCAAGACAAATGCTAACAAGTATGAAAGGAGAAATTAACAATAACACAATAATAGTGGGAGACTTTAATACCCCACTTACACCTATGGATAGATCAACTAAACAGAAAATTAACAAGGAAACACAAACTTTAAACAATACAATAGACCAGTTAGACCTAATTGATATCTATAGGACATTTCATCCCCAAACAATGAATTTCACCTTTTTCTCAAGCACACATGGAAGCTTCTCCAGGATAGATCACATCCTGGGCCATAAAGCTAGCCTTGGTAAATTCAAAAAAATAGAAATCATTCCAAGCATTTTTTCTGACCACAATGCAGTAAGATTAGATCTCAATTACAGGAGAAAAACTATTAAAAATTCCAACATATGGAGGCTGAACAACACACTGCTGAATAACCAACAAATCCCAGAAGAAATCAAAAAAGAAATCAAAATTTGCATAGAAACGAATGAAAATGAAAACACAACAACCCAAAACCTGTGGGACACGGTAAAAGCAGTCCTAAGGGGAAAGTTCATAGCAATACAGGCACACCTCAAGAAACAAGAAAAAAGTCAAATAAATAACCTAACTCTACACCTAAAGCAACTAGAAAAGGAAGAAATGAAGAACCCCAGGGTTAGTAGAAGGAAAGAAATCTTAAAAATTAGAGCAGAAATAAATGCAAAAGAAACAAAAGAGACCATAGCAAAAATCAACAAAGCCAAAAGCTGGTTCTTTGAAAGGATAAATAAAATTGACAAACCATTAGCCAGACTCATCAAGAAACAAAGGGAGAAAAATCAAATCAACAAAATTAGAAACGAAAATGGAGAGATCACAACAGACAACACAGAAATACAAAGGATCATAAGAGACTACTACCAACAATTATATGCCAATAAAATGGACAACATGGAAGAAATGGACAAATTCTTAGAAAAGTACAACTTTCCAAAACTCAACCAGGAAGAAATAGAAAATCTTAACAGACCCATCACAAGCACGGAAATTGAAACTGTAATCAAAAATCTTCCAGCAAACAAAAGCCCCGGCCCAGACGGCTTCACAGCTGAATTCTACCAAAAATTTAGAGAAGAGCTAACACCTATCCTGCTCAAACTCTTCCAGAAAATTGCAGAGGAAGGTAAACTTCCAAACTCATTCTATGAGGCCACCATCACCCTAATACCAAAACCTGACAAAGATCCCACAAAAAAAGAAAACTACAGGCCAATATCACTGATGAAAATAGATGCAAAAATCCTTAACAAAATTCTAGCAATCAGAATCCAACAACACATTAAAAAGATCATACACCATGATCAAGTGGGCTTTATCCCAGGGATGCAAGGATTCTTCAATATCCGCAAAACAATCAATGTAATACACCACATTAATAAATTGAAAAATAAAAACCATATGATTATCTCAGTAGATGCAGAGAAAGCCTTTGACAAAATTCAACATCCATTTATGATAAAAACTCTCCAGAAAGCAGGAATAGAAGGAACATACCTCAACATAATAAAAGCTATATATGACAAACCCACAGCAAACATTATCCTCAATGGTGAAAAATTGAAAGCATTTCCTCTAAAGTCAGGAACAAGACAAGGGTGCCCACTTTCACCATTACTATTCAACATAGTTTTGGAAGTTTTGGCCACAGCAATCAGAGCAGAAAAAGAAATAAAAGGAATACAAATTGGAAAAGAAGAAGTAAAACTCTCACTATTTGCAGATGACATGATCCTCTACATAGAAAACCCTAAAGATTCCACCAGAAAATTACTAGAAATAATCAATGACTATAGTAAAGTTGCAGGATATAAAATCAACACACAGAAATCCCTTGCATTCCTATACACTAATAATGAGAAAACAGAAAGAGAAATTAAGGAAACAATTCCATTCACCATTGCAACGGAAAGAATAAAATACTTAGGAATATATCTACCTAAAGAAACTAAAGACCTATATATAGAAAACTATAAAACACTGGTGAAAGAAATCAAAGAGGACACTAATAGATGGAGAAATATACCATGTTCATGGATTGGAAGAATCAATATAGTGAAAATGAGTATACTACCCAAAGCAATTTATAGATTCAACGCAATCCCTATCAAGCTACCAACAGTATTCTTCACAGAGCTAGAACAAATAATTTCACAATTTGTATGGAAATACAAAAAACCTCGAATAGCCAAAGCAATCTTGAGAAAGAAGAATGGAACTGGAGGAATCAACCTACCTGACTTCAGGCTCTACTACAAAGCCACAGTTATCAAGACAGTATGGTACTGGCACAAAGACAGAAATATTGATCAATGGAATTAAATAGAAAGCCCAGAGATAAATCCACGCACCTATTGACACCTTATCTTTGACAAAGGAGGCAAGAATATACAATGGATTAAAGACAATCTCTTTAACAAGTGGCGCTGGGAAATCTGGTCAACCACTTGTAAAAGAATGAAAGTAGACCACTTTCTAACACCATACACAAAAATAAACTCAAAATGGATTAAAGATCTAAACATAAGACCAGAAACTATAAAACTCCTAGAGGAGAACATAGGCAAAACACTCTCTGACATACATCACAGCAGGATCCTCTATGACCCACCTCCCAGAATATTGGAAATAAAAGCAAAAATAAACAAATGGGACCTAATTAACCTTAAAAGCTTCTGCACATCAAAGGAAACTATTAGCAAGGTGAAAAGACAGCCTTCAGAATGGGAGAAAATAATAGCAAATGAAGCAACCGACAAACAACTAATCTCAAAAATAGACAAGCAACACCTACAGCTCAACTCCAGAAAAATAAATGACCCAATCAAAAAATGGGCCAAAGAACTAAATAGACATTTCTCCAAAGAAGACATACAGATGGCTAACAAACACATGAAAAGATGCTCAACATCACTCATTATCAGAGAAATGCAAATCAAAACCACTATGAGGTACCATTTCACACCAGTCAGAATGGCTGCGATCACAAAGTCTACAAATAATAAATGCTGGAGAGGGTGTGGAGAAAAGGGAACCCTCTTACACTGTTGGTGGGAATGCAAACTAGTACAGCCACTATGGAGAACAGTGTGGAGATTCCTTAAAAAACTGGAAATAGAACTGCCTTATGATCCAGCAATCCCACTGCTGGGCATACACACTGAGGAAACCAGAAGGGAAAGAGACACGTGTACCCCAATGTTCATTGCAGCACTGTTTATAATAGCCAGGACATGGAAGCAACCTAGTTGTCCATCAGCAGATGAATGGATAAGAAAGCTGTGGTACATATACACAATGGAGTATTACTCAGCCATTAAAAAGAAAACATTTGAATCAGTTCTAATGAGGTGGATGAAACTGGAGCCTATTATACAGAGTGAAGTAAGCCAGAAGGAAAAACATCAATACAGTATACTAACACATATATATGGAATTTAGAAAGATGGTAACAATAACCTGGTGTACGAGACAGCAAAAGAGACACTGATGTATAGAACAGTCTTATGGACTCTGTGGGAGAGGGAGAGGGTGGGAAGATTTGGGAGAATGACATTGAAACATGTAAAATATCATGTAAGAAACGAGTTGACAGTCCAGGTTCGATGCACGATACTGGATGCTTGGGACTAGTGCACTGGGATGACCCAGAGGGATGGTATGGGGAGGGAGGAGGGAGGAGGGTTTAGGATGGGGAACACATGTATACCTGTGGCAGATTCATTTTGATATTTGGCAAAACTAATACAATTATGTAAAGTTTAAAAATAAAATAAAATTAAAAAAGAAAAAAGAAAAAGAAAAAAAATCAGTAGCCAGGAAAACAGAAACTTAAAATGTTACAGTAAAAATAAAGATAGTGCTTCTCAAACTAGACTATTCCTGGAGATTCACAAAGAAAGTTTTGAGGCATGGCCTCAGAGATTAACTATAGCTATTTCCAGGGTCAAGGAAACACCCGTCTCACCTCAGTGTAAAGGGATAAATCAATTCTAATCCCAAGCCTTCAGTTATAATAGTTAAAGCCCACCATCCCTGAATTTACTGGGGGAACATTACAGAGATCTTTCCTTTCAAAAAGAATGCCTCTTCCCTTCCTCTGCCTAGAAAAATCCAATTATATTTCAGTGTCACCTCTTCTGTGAAACTCTTCCATTCTGTGGTATTATGGCAATTTGCTCAGGTTTTCATTGTAGCTTTTACTGATTTATTCTTGCTAATTTATGTATCTGTTTCCCACACTGTTGAGACTGGTCAAGAGCAAAGGCCTTGTCATCTACTGCACAAAATCCAACATGTGGTGGGATCCAATAAACGTTTGTTGATTCAAAAAAAAAAAAAGCCACTATAAAATATTTTTTAGATCTATGTGAAAACTGCCCTTTAAGAAAGACAGACTGTCATTTATCAAAAAGACCAGCTGAATAAATGACTAAAGTAAGAACAGTCATTTTAGTCTTTGCTCTCGAATACAAAAGCAAACATTCTACTATTTTCTCTATTTCTTCTCACCTGTGAGATGCTAACTACTTTGGAAAAGGAGTTAATAGGCTGCTTCCTAACTTGAAATTTCACTTCATAAGGTAGCCTTAATACAGAATATATGTCTTGCAGAGAACTCACAGACTTAAAAAGTTAAACCAGTTCTAATGATTGTAATTATTATCCTTGGTTTCATGCAATACAGCCCTCAAATAACCATGGAACTCTAAATGCAAGCAATGCTACAACCCCATCTACTGAAGCGAGGCAAGTAACTGAGTGAATTTTTAATAAAGGTATCCTTTGTGAGCCTTAAGAACTAATGCCATGGAAATCTAGATAAAAATATTCAAAACAGCAAGAAAGTCTTACCTACATCTTTTTGTCCTGGTTTGTCAAAACATGTCACCCCTAGAAAAGGTAAAAACCAATTTCAAACAAAATGTAAGAGTAATACATAGATTTCCCATCCATGACACCCATTTCCTATCTTTAATAGCAGTTTTTTCAAATTATAAAACAAATATATTGTTTTTGCCTAACATTTGGAAAACACAGAAAAGCACAAATATAAAAACAAAAATATCCATCTCACCTACCAAAAGCTAGCTTATACAGACCTAGAAACTTTTTTTATTAGATACATTTTTAGCCAAATTCATGTTTGATTTTAGGTATCTGCTATACAGAGCTTTATAAACTGCTTTCAGAATGTGTTTTTACACAGGATTAAATATTTTCAAACTCATCCTAACTTTTATGGTTATATGGTACATATAGTATTCTACTGTGTAGACAGGGCTTCCCTGGTGGCTCAGAGGTAAAGAATCCACCTGCCAACGCAGGAGATGCAGGTTTGATTCCCAGGTTGGGAAGATCCCCTGGAAGAGGAAATGGCAACCCACTCCAGTATTTTTGCTGGGAAATTCCATGGACAAAGGAGCCTGGTTGGACTACAGTTCATTGGGTCACAGAAGAGTCAGACATGACTTAGTGACCAAACAATAACAATTGTGTAGATATGCCATTATATAAGAAACCACACTGAAATTAAGTTGCTTGGCTTATTTCCCATTGTTTTATATTATACATGTTATCACATGGACATCTTTGTATATGTATCTGTGCAACTGCCTTTGCTTAGCTTGAAAGACTTCATATAAAGTCACAAGCAATATATAGAGAAGATGCTTTGATTAACAGCAACAAACAATAAAATGAAAATGTGTCTCACTGAGTGCTAATCAAACAGCACATCTAATTAACTATTAAATATCCATGCTGGCACAAAAATATTAATGTATTTATCTAGAATGTTTCTTCCTTTAAGTAAGGATCGTTTAAACATTTCTAATATAATTCTTATTCAATTAGCATTTTGGGGGAAAATGACACCTTGTAACTGTACAGAGAGCCTTCTCCTCTGCAGAAAGCAGAGAAGAAATGCTTTTACACCAAGAATCTTTATCCCAAGACGTGACTCCTTCAGTTATCTTTCCTCCCAGCTCTGTGACCTGTCCATTTCCCTGCTGCCTCCTCGGCCAAACATCCACTTCATCAAAGCTTCCTTGGTAGAAACCACATTCACCTCTGCCTCTGCCTAAAAACAAGAACACACAGAAAATGATGGTCAGATGTCAACATTTGGCACAAGTTCAAAACAAACATTAATCTTTGAAGTGCTATCTATATACAAAGCAGGATGAAGTGAAGTCGCTCAGTCGTGTCCGAGTCTTTGCAACCCCACGGACTGTAGCCTACCAGACTCCTCTGTCCATGGGATTTTCCAGGCAGTAGTACTGGAGTGGATTGCCATTTCCTTCTCCAGGGGATCTTCCCAACCCAGGGATCAAACCCAGGTCTCCAGCATTGTAGACAGACGCTTTACTGTCTGAGCCACTAGGGAAGTAGGATATCTACATTTAAATATTTAGCAAGGCCCACTGAATCTTTACCAGTGAGACCAGTAATAGCAATGATGGCAGTGAAGTAGCTAGACCACAGGAGGATTAAAAAAAAAAGTTAGAAAACTGTGTAAGAGTCCCAGTTCCAGTCCTGAACAAGAAACAGTGTCAACATTGAGCTCCTTGACAGAAAAGTCAATAGTGGAATTCTAAGATCAGTAAACCATTATGACAAATCAAACCTTCTATTGGATTATTTTCTTTAAAAATGGAAAATGTGAGGAGTTTGAGAAGAGAGCAGATAAAGTACAAAAACCAGGCACATATGTTAATTTCTTTAATTCCAGAGAAAGGATAATTTAATAGGGTCAACTCTAAACTATCAATTTTGTGAACTAACTCCTTAAAGAATATTCCACAGCAACCAAAGTCACTCTTTCCCATTTGCGCAAATCTTGGAGAAAAATATCAGGCAGCACTAAATTCAAACCACAGAGCTGGTAAAAAAGTGTGGATGTAGGAATTTATAGAGGCTCCAGTGGCTCAAATGTACACTGGCCTTTACTGAAGGCAATCTGATTAGATTTATCAAAATTTGACTCAACATTCTAATCAGAATTTATCCTAATAGAAATATTTGCACAAATATGCAAATATATATATATATATATGGAGATCTTTGTTGCAATTTTTTTTGCTTTTATTTTTTTTGATATAAATTTATTTATTTTAATTGGAGGTTAATTACTTTACAATATTGTATTGGTTTTGCCATACATCAACATGAATCCGCCACAGGTATACACGTGTTCCCCATCCTGAACCCCCCTCCCTCCTCCCTCCCCGTACCATCCCTCTGGGTCATCCCAGTGCACCAGCCCCAAGCAACCAGTATCATGCATTGAACCTGGACTGGCGATTCATTTCATATATGATATTATACATGTTTCAGTGCCATTCTCCCAAATCATCCCACCCTCTCCCTCTCCCACAGAGTCCAAAAGACTGTCCTATACATCTGTGTCTCTTTTGCTGTCTCACATACAGGGTTATTGTTACCATCTTTCTAAATTCCATATATATGTGTTAGTATACTGTATTGGTTTTTCTTTCTGGCTTACTTCACTCTGTATAATAGGCTCCAGTTTCATCCACCTCATTAGAACTGATTCACTAAAGAACTGGCTAAGTAAATTTTGATAAAACAATTCAGTAAAATACTGCTGCTGATGCTGCTAAGTCACTTCAGTCATGTCCGACTCTGTGCAGCCCCATAGATGGCAGCCCACTAGGCTCTTCTGTCCCTGGGATTCTCCAGGCAAGAATACTAGAGTGGGTTGCCATTTCCTTCTCCAATGAATGAAAGTGAAAAGTGAAAGTGAAGTCAATCAGTCGTGCCCGACTCTTAGCGACCCCATGGACTGCAGTCTCCATGGACTGCAGGAGACCAGGCTCCTCCATCCATGGGATTTTCCAGGCAAGAGTACTGGAGTGGGTTGCCATTGCCTTCTCCTTCAGTAGAATGCTAGGAAGTCACAAAAGATAAAGTACTGTCATTAAAAGAAATCTAAATTTTTCTGTTGAATAACTAAAGCATGCCAAAGAGCAATACATACTAAAAAAAAAATTCCATGTATATAAATGGTATGATTGAATGGTTAGGATCAAGAAGGATATAAATTCAAATGCTGCATCTGGGGGCAAAAGGCAGTATGCACTTTCAGCTTTTTATTTTCTGTGTAGTGTGAGGATTTCCCAACTAATGTATGCCATTTGCATCCAACACATAGGTTAGAAAACTGGGGAGAGGGGGGTAAGAACTGTGCCTAGGGATGCCCTTGGACTGCAAGAAGATCCAACCAGTCCATCCTAAAGGAAATCAGTCCTGAATATTCATTGGAAGGACTGATGCTGAAGCTTAAACTCCAATAATTTGGCCACCTGATGTGAAGAACTGACTCATTGGAAAAGATCCTGATGCTGGGAAAGATTGAAGGCAGGAGGAGAAGGGGACAACAGAGGATGAGATGGTTGAATGGCATCACCGACTCAATGGACATGAGTTTGAGTAAACTCCGGGAGTTGATGATAGACAGGGAGGCCTGGAGTGCTGCAGTCCACAGATCGCAAAGAGCTGGACACGACTGAGTGACTGAAGTGAACTGAGGGATGTATTTATACCTAGATAAAATCTTAGCCATTATCCTTACCTCAACTTCTCCAACAGTTAAAACCACCCAAGAAAAAATGATGAATCTTGAATAAAAGTATGAATGCATTCCAAAGCTAAATACAACTGAGTTAAATAACTGTTTCAAATATCCATACAGCATTTCTACTTTTTAGCATTATTTATCAAGAATTGGCTTCAAATACAATAATACTTGTATATGACATTATGGAATATAAGAATAATGCATAGAATTTTATGTATGTAATCTTAGAATAATGAGTACCCTCTTAACTAGTCCAAGATTCAATATCTTCACTTGTAAAATGGAAGTGAGGACTAGACTTGAACTATAATAATCCTAAAGTTACCTTCCAGTTGTATCAACTTAACTTGAACTTCATGTCCAGTTTTCTACCTCTGTCCTTAGGAAATACAGATGTATTATTTAAGGTCTATCTTAACACAATCTAATACAAACTGTTATGTAACACTGTGGTGATCTCTACAAAGATCTTTTTAGGATGAAAGAATAAAAGTCCCTTGTCCTTTTAGAGAACAATTTTCTCAAGAAAACCACTAAGCACAAAGCACCCTGAAAAAGTATTTTATTCTGGAAACATGTGATCGTGAAAAACAGTGTTCAAAATTTGCCAGAAAAATAAGCAAACCACAAAATATTTCCTGCCAGTTATGACTAGCATCGGCACTGGTCCTCCTTATGAGCCCAAAGCTTTATAAGTGGGCACAAAAAAAAAAAAAAAAAAAAAAAACCTGATTCTAGAGCTTTCCACTTGTCAAATGTAAGGAACACTCTTCAAAGTGCAAGGCCCATAATCATCTATAAAAGTAGTTCCCATGTGACAAGAAGCAAGTAAATATAACATGGAGAATCTTTCACAAAGTTAAATTTAAATGACTGCCCTAATCTCTGAGATTTCACCCTCTTCTTTGGGGGGATTAAAATATATTTCCTTTAATAATGGTGAAGACAGTACTAACAATTGTGTAGATGTTTTATTTTTAAACATCTTCACCAGATAAAATAAAAAGATGAATTCATGTTATTTCCCTGTTCATTTATTACATTTTACTGTTTCATGATATTCCGAAGTATGAAAGTCAATAATTTTCACATCAAACTTCTCTCAAGTTGAAAAGAGCCAGGCCAGTCATCCGATGTCAGGTCTGCTCATGCCAAAAAAAAAGCTACACTAATCACTATTTATTTAACTAACAGGTCAAAATTAAGCAATAAGCGAGAAAACAAAACCACAGATTAAAGGTCTCATGAAAGCATTAAGAATCAGAGTTGGGACAATGGTGTCAGAAGTATTTCTCACTAAGTTAGTTCATTCATTTAAGTAGTTTCATGTCATCCATTCATATCAATGTTAATTAAGTCACTGTTTTTATCACAGCATCTATCTTTCATATATGTCTCATTTAAATTCTGAATGTAAGAGTTCTATCCTATGTGATAACAATATATGCTTCAAAGAAACTAGAAGGCAGGAAGAAATTTACCAACCCTTCCTCAGTTTCTTGACCTGGAATTTTTTGTTTAACACCTATTTAGAGATTGGTTGGTACTTGCAACATACAACATTGGTGCTCACTTGAGGAACGGGCCACACTTCTTAATTAATAAGACCTCTCACCATCATGCCCTGAAAGGCACTAGAGGAAAAGCTCCCCAAGGACAGCTTCTTCTCAGTGCAAGCCCACTGCAGGAAAACACAGGCAACATCCAAGGAGCGGGCCACAGCCGTCCTCAAAACACCATCAGCACGCCTCCAAGAAGCACAGACTTCACACGATTTCTGGACCAACTGAACTAAGTGCATTTGGGAATCTAAATGGCCTGTGAACCTTTTGAAATACACATGCTTAAATCTCACCACCCAGTATATTCTGCTGCAGATATTATTTCTTGTTGAGTTTTATAGATGATTCTAACAACTCCCCAGGTTAAAAACCACCGTTCTAGAGACTGACAAATTCAGAAGGAAACATGGACAACTCAGTAATAGCACTTGACCTACAAGCAGAGTTTCAGTTGGACTTTTCATTATTCACAACAGCTGCTTTCCCACATTCTGAATGAAACCCCTCCACAGGAATGCACAATTTAATACAGTCTCTATAAAGAGTGTGTATACATCACTCTATTCATAAAGCATAACTTTAAGAAAAAAGAATGTAGATACTCCACACTCATGATCATGCCAACCTAGACAGTGCAAGCTGTAGCCAAAATCACTTCTTTTTTGCAGACACCCAATTCTTCCTAAAGCACCTCTTAAAATTGCAAGGTATGTTCAGACTTCTGCTATGATTAGGCCAACTTAGAAGTAAAAGCCCAAGTAAATATTTATATTACAAACATTAAGAATGCCCTTAAGTAGCAGAAGATCAACAAACTCCAAGTAAGGAGGAGATATCAAAGAACAAGTAATATCAATTATTCTTCTAAGAAAAGATACAAATCTATAAAATATAAAAGTACAGATTATATAAAGGATTGTTGCATAATTTTTTATTTCTTCTACACCCTAAAATAGGTCTCGTACTGAGGAGATGACTTTTACAAAAGCCTCTCTCTGGCTGGGGACACTCCTGGCACCTGGCCTTATATGGAGACCCGAGTCACAGAGGCCTGCAGGGCCCTGGGTGCCACTCCAGCAGCCAAGGCACTTCAGGGAGCTCTGGCTCTCACAGCATAAGGTCCTCTGGGGGTGAGGAATATGGATCACGAATATTTGCCAAAGAGAATTAGGACCATCTAGAATCATTCACACTCAAGTCTCTAGGCTTGAATTACCCTCTTCTACTCCAAACCAGGGGTTGTGGAGTAGATACACTGAGAAATGGTTCTGGAAACAAATGTTCAGGACATTTATTATGCAGTTAATGTCAAAGGGCAGTTTTTAAAAATCAAATATCAAAATATTTTTAAAGTGATTTATTTATTTCCCTCTCCTCTGTCTCCACCGTTCCGTTATTACTTTCTTTTCGCGTGAAATCTCACCTCGCCCTTGTGAAGAACTTTGACCTCGAGGAGACCCACCACTGTTCCTCCTCCTCCTCGTCCTGTCAACCACAGGACAGCAGCACTACTTACAGACATGGAAAAGTTTCTCTGCCAAAGAGAGAAGAGAAAGAAAAAAATGGATGAAACAGATAAAACTGCATGTTATTCCTCACCATCTCCCACTGCATCAATAAAACGGCATCTAAAGACTACTAGCGACAGGAAACGATCCCCGCACAACACACCAAGATGTTCCAAAACCTGATTTTAGCTGAAAATGTTAAATTAACATTTCAGATCAACAAACATGAACAACCAATGCCTTACACTGTGTTAGGCTCTGTATGTACCCAGAAGGAGGCAAGATATGTATGCATCATCATAATAAACAGAGAATACACAGTAAAAGAAATCTGATTTGAAAGGGTCCTTTAATTACTGAAAGGTGGAAATCAGCAGGAGTCACAAAAGGTCTGAATCAATAGTAACAGGATAAAGAAAAAAAAATTGATCATTTTGCCTCGTGCTGCTGACCAATGTGAATCAGGAACTCCAACCAGTGTTTAATAGAATGACAGGTATCAGGGATAAATGGGGAAGGGCAAAGTAAGAAGCAGGTAGGAGAAGAGAATGCTTGAAAAGAATAAACAATACCCCAATCACTTGGTCATTAGCCTACATTTGCGCCCACAGTCAATGTGGAAAAGGGTCAAATATGACAAGAACAGTAGTGGGTGGGCGTCCTTCAAACATGAAGAGGGGACACAGGAAGACAGGAAGTCTGGGATTCAAAAATATGTTTAGTCGATACTTCTGGATAAACGGAACACACAGAGCTTAGGAAAATGTAAAGCACGAAGCAATTATAAAAATACTGGAAAATTATCTATGAAATATCAAAACTCTAGGCATATGAAACAATTTAACAAGAGAGTTTTAAACTCAAAAATTCTTGGAATTTATCTTTACCTGAATACTTTCTATATACTTAGGACCTAGTAAGGGCTTCCCTGGTGGCAGAGATAGTAAAGAATCCACCTGAAATGTGGAGACCTGGGTTTGATCCCTGGGTTGCAAAGATCCCCTGCAGGAGGGCATGGCAACCTCTCGGATATTCTTGCCTGGAAAACTGCCATGGACAGAGGAGCTTGGCAGGCTACAGTCCATGGGGTTGCAAAGAGTCGGACATGACTGAGTGACTAAGTGCACAGTATATGGAAATACAACTGATTTTTGTATACTGATTCTGAAGCATACAACTGTGCTGTATTCACTTACTGGTGTTAATAGCTATTCTGTGGATTCTTTAGGATTTTCTATATTATGTCATCTTCTAACAGAGATAATTTTACTTCTTCCCTTCCGATCTGGATCCTTTTTATTTCCTTTTCTAGCCTAAGAGCTTGGCTAAAACTTCCAACACAATGTTTGATATCAGTGAAAGCAGATATACTTATCTTGTTTCCAATCTAAGAAGAAAGCTTTCAATTTTTCATCACTGAGTATAATGTTGGTTATGTGTTTTTCATAAATTCCCTAAATTATACTAAGTTCACTTCTATTCCTAGTTCGTTAAGTTTGCTTATCATGAAAGGGTGTTGAATTTCGTCAAATGCCTTTTCTGAGGCAACCAAAGTGATCAAGGGCTTTTCTTTTCTTCATTCTATTAACGGGGTATGTTATATTGATTTTATGTTGCGCCACCCTGGAATTCTGGGGATAAACCCCACTTAGGCATGGTGTTTAATCCTTTCGATATGCTGTTGGATTCAATCTGTATTACAGCTGTATTTTGACAATTAAAGATACACACACAAAAATAAATTGCTTAAACATACTAATTATTTCTGCATGGTAAGTTTATAGGTTAAGATTTCCCTCTTCATATTTTCTGTATTTTCTACAACCAATATGAATATCTTTTATAGCAAAAGAATAAGTATTTTACTGATTTTTCTCATATATGAAATATTATATAGCAGAGATGAACAAACTGAAGCCATGTGTATGAATATGAAATCTAAAAATGATGAAATCTAAAAATCATTACTGAAAGAAAAAATAAGTTGCAGAAAATAATATACAGTAAGCTATCTTCAGTATGGCCTTTCCTGGTGGCTTACGTATTAAAGAATCTGCCTGCAGTGAGGGAGTCCTGGGTTCAATCTCTGGGTCAGGAAGATCCCCTGGAGAAGGAGATGGCTACCCACTTCAGTATTCTTCCCTGAGGAATTCTGTGAACTGAGGAGCCTCGCAGGCTACAGTCCATGTAAAATTTATAACCCTATAAAATGAAACTCTTAGGAGCATATGGATACACAAATATGTAATGATAATATTAAAACATGAATGATGAAAGTAATCTGATTCATAGTAATCCCTGGGAATGCAAAGAGGGGCATACACCCCAGGCAGTCTCAACTGGATGAGAAATTTTGTTTCTTCAAAGGTATACACAGATTATTTTAAGATTAGATTCATTTGAGTTGAAAATATTCAGATCTTTGTAATAATATTCTCTATACTATTTGACACGCTTCTAAATAAAAATATTTTTGAGAAAAATTAAACCAGATATCAGATTTTTTTTAAAGGAAATTTACCACTTTTGAAAAGGAACTTTCTAGCAATTACTGGAGATAGGACCCTTCCTTTCCCATGTATTCTTTATAACTGCAACACCTTTTGATCAATGAAAATATTTTCTGATGACTCTAGATGATACTGGGTTTCATGAATAAAGACAGAATTACCATGCTGATTTTGGACTTCCCTGGTAGCTCAGCTGGTAAAGAATCCGCCTGCAATGCAGGAGACCCCAGTTGGTTTCCAGGGTCGGGAAGATCCCCTGGAGAAGAGATAGGATACCCACTCCAGTATTCTTGGGCTTCCGTGGCGGCTCAGACGTTTAAGAATCCACCTGCAAGGTGGGAGACCTGGGTTCGATCCCTGAGTTGGGAAGATCCCCTGGAGGATGGCATGACGACCCACTCCATTCTTGCCTAGAGAATCCCCATGGACAGAGGAGCTTGGTGGGCTACAGTCCAAGCCGTCATAAAGATTTGGACATGACCGAGGAGCTAAGCATACAGCAAAACCTGATTTAGGAGAAATCACAAATGAAACAAAATTACTTATAAAAGTATGATGCTCCAAGTCACCAAATAAATATACCTTTCTTAAAACTTAATGCAGGTTAATAGAGGTCTAATTTTTTTGGCCATGCCTTGTGGCTTGTGAGATCTTAGCTCCCCATCAGTTCTGAACAACCAGGGAAGTCTCAATAGAGTTATTTTAATAGACTTTTCCTTCTTAATAGACTGACTTCACCATGTGAAGCATGGCAAGGGTGCAGAAAAACACCCAGAGTTGTCACAAAAAAATAAAGATGAAAAAAAGTTCTGGAATTAGATTATGGTGATGTGTTATACAACTCTGTGCATATACTAAAAACTACAAAATTGTAAAATTTTATGGCATGTAACTTAGGTCCCAATAAAGCAGTTTTTTAAAAAAAGAGTAATGATGATTCCTCATTTAAAGTGGTATTCTAACAAAGCTCTTTATATCTCTATTTTACTATAATCACCACAGTTCCTTAAAATCAGAAACTCTATTATTTATCTATGGACATCATATACTATACTAGGACAAACACAAAATCTGTTACTTTACAGCCCAAAACTTTTTCTCACAATATCATTTAAAAAGCTTGTGACAGGGACTTCCCTGGCAGTCCAGTGGTTAAGACTTCGCCTTCCAATGCAGGGGGTGCAGGTTCCATCCCTGGTCGGGGAGCAAAGATCTCACATGCCCTGAGGCCAAATAATCAAAACATAAAACAGAAGCAATATTGTAACGAATTCAATAAAAGTTTAAAAAAAAAAGTTTGTGACAGAAAAGCATAGTTTTAAGCACATTGTGGTCTGAATATTTACATTTTCTTTCAGTGGTAAAAACTGGTGTGAATTCAGGTTTAGCAGATCACTTCTGAAAAACTACATGTTTCTGAAAAGAAGCTCCTCTTCCTTGAAAAATACCCTTTTCTCTCTATTCTAACACATGTCCTTATCTCTACATAGTACTCAACAGCCTCAGATCTAAAGCAAAATATAGTCAACTAAGAGGCATCCATATGCCAAGAAGAATAAGAAGGAAGCAGACCTGGGGAAGGACACTCCTGAGAGCCTAAGGGGGAACTTCCTATTTTTATGTCTCAGTGGGAAGGAACAAGGGTGGGACCTGAGGCTCAAAGCTACACACACATCTGTTCTTCTGGGAAGGGCACAGATCCAGTGGCAGCAGGGGCTCCTCCTGTAGGATAGGCAGAAATCCTTATCCAGAAGGTCTGGGGGTCGGGATGCTCTGGGCCCTGGTGGGGAGGGCAATACCCACTGGGATCTGTTTGACCAAACACATGACCATGAGGTTAATGCTCTCCTGCGATTCTAAGAAGTCAGAACAAGAAAATATTGTTTGGTTTATCTGCTGCTAATTACCAAAATACAGAATAAAAGCTTATTCAGTCACAATTAATATTCTGACAGGGTCAAACATTAAAAAGCCCAGTCACTCACCTCGTCCTCCCTTCAGACTACCACTCTCAGATTTGATATACAGCTGCTGCTGCTAGGTCACTTCAGTCGTGTCCGACTCTGTGCGACCCCATAGATGGCAGCCCACCAGGCTCCCCCGTCCCTGGGATTCTCCAGGCAAGAACTCTGGAGTGGGTTGCCATTTTCTTCTCCAAAGCATGAAAGTGAAAAGTGAAAGTGACCCTGATAGCTCAGTTGGTAAAGAATTTGCCTGCAATGCAGGAGACTCTGGTTTGATTCCTGGGTTGGGAAGATCCACTGAAGTAGTGATAGGCTACCCACTCCAGTATTCTTGGGCTTCCCTTGTGGCTCAGCTGGTAAAGAATCCAGCCACAATGCGGGAGACCTGGGTTCGATCCCTGGGTTGGGAAGGTCCCCTGGAGAAGGGAAAGGCTACCGACTCCAGTATTCTGGCCTGGAGAATTCCACGACTTCCATGGAGAATTCCAGGTATAGTCCATGGGGTCACAAAGAGTCATACACAACTGAGCAACTTTCACTTTCACTGACTCTGATACTCCAGAGTGCACATTTAACTCAAAGCACAAGGTGGTAAGGAAAGTTTTACAAGCAACCATATTTGTCCTTAGCAACCATCATTAAAATTTGATTCTTAATCCATTAATAAAGTTAAAAACAAAGTACACTTAAGTAGAAAATGTTATTTCTCACTAATCACATGACAGAAGTGTACTTTATACTGTATGAGTTTTGATCATTTATAAGTAACTCAAATCAGGTGTCATATTTTAAGATTTTCTCCCCACTAAAAATTTTATATTTAACTCAAATGGGGAGAACAAGAGAAGCATCTGCCCTTCTGGCTCCTAAGGTCTAACTGGAAAGAAGAATGACAGATGCAATAAAGAGAAGAGAAAAATTTCTCAGCCATCACAGTGGGATAAAAATAAAGGCTGTTTGGAAATCAGTTAGACAAAGCATTAAGTCCTAACCACTCTCCTGCTTCCATGAAGCTTTCTACTTCTGTGATGAAATCTTAGGTTTTCTCTGAAACATAAAGAGTGCATCATTTAGAAGAACCTCTGTGAACTACTGCAGGCTTCAACACAGGAAGAAAAGAGAGAAAAACCATAGATATTTCATATATCAACACGTTTCTGTACATACTCTGAAATTGCATTTGCAATTTTGAACTCTTTCCTATGTTCTTACCTTGTTGTCTTTAAGGAAAAGTGCTAACATTTCTTCTCTCCTGTAACGATAGTCTGCTAACACATACTTCGGCAATGCTGGAGAAAGGGAGGGATGTAATACTCCCACCGCTGGACAGAGCTCAGAGCCTAAAACAGTAGACAGAATAGAAAAACAAAGCGTCAAATGTGCTGGCAGTAAGGACCTTTTATTTCCTCTACACTATATACTATAATATTTTCATTTTAGTTCTTCAAAAGAACAGAAAGGAAAAGTCATATGTCAAGGAATCCAAGATTTTAGTTCTAATGCAATCTGCTGTAATAGCTCACTAAGAAAATAGTTTACTGAGTTCATTGAGAAATAAGTAGACAACCATGTGGAAATTCCTTAACTTAAAAAGGATCGTAGCATGTCCCTAAGAAGCTTAGGGAGTGAGGAGGGGACACATTTTTCCAAACTATAAAACTAAAACGTAATTAAAAGTGAGACAGCAACTTACATCAGTGGATTAATAGAAATTAATAAATCTGACAGTGCCAGCTGTTGGCAAGTATGTAAAACAATGCAAATTCTCAAGTAGTACTTGTGGAATTATAAACTAGAACAGTCACGTCAAAGAATGATTTCCTAATATTTAACGAACTATTTTTTAAAATATTTCTTTTGCTCCCAAAAAGAAAATGCAAAATACAGATACTTGTAAAGAAAATGATACTTTTATATATGCCCACAATATTTGATAATTCACTTTTAATAAAAGCAATTAATGATGAGTGTAGAGAATTTGAAAATGCAGTGAAAAAAATAAAAACCTGTGAAGTACAAGGAGAAAAATATATAAAACCCATATTTACTGCTAAGGAAAAAAAGAAGGTAAAAATATACTTCAAGCTGATAACAGAAGTTACCTCAAAGGAAGGAAATTGGAAAAAGAGGAACACAATTTTATAACATGTTATTATTTTTAAAAGGAGCTGCTACTGCTGCTAAGTCGCATCAGTTGTGTCCGACTCTGTGCAACCCCATAGACGGCAGCCCAACCAGGCTCCTCTGTTCCTGGGATTCTCAGGAACAGAACACTGGAGTGGGTTGCCATTTTTAAAAGGAGCTAAGCTTCAGCAAAAAATGGCAAGCTTTCCCCCTGGGAAAACTACCATCAAGAGTAGCTGATTATTAAAGAGTGGCCCAAAGTTCTAAAAAGTAATTGATAACAAGGGTAAGAGGAGCCAAAGTACTGCAAGTCAGTAGTTTAGCCCAAAGGAAAATTCAACAGAAGCACTGAAATATAGGGGACTGGAATACAAAAGTAGGAAACCAAGAGATACCTAGAGTAACAGGCAAGTTTGGCCCTGAAATTCAAATGAAGCAGGGCAAAGGCTAACAGAGTTTTGCCAAGAGAACGCCCTGGTCATAGCAAACACCCTTTTCCAACAACACAAGAGAAGACTCTACACATGGACATCACCAGATGGTCAATATTGAAATCAGATTGATTATATTCTTTGCAGCCAAAGAAGGAGAAGCCCTATATGGTCAACAAAAACAAGACCAGGGCCTGACTGTGGTTCAGACCATGAACTCCTTATTGCCAAATTCACACTTAAATTGAAGAGAGAGGGAAAACCATTAGACCATCCAGGTATGACCTAAATCAAATCCCTTATGATTATACAGTGGGAGTGACAAACAGATTCAAGGGGTTAGATCTGATAGACAAGAGTGCCCGAAGAACTATGGACAGAGGTTTGTGACATTGTACAGGAGACAGTGATTAAAACCATCCCTAAGAAAAATAAATGCAAAAAGGCAAAACGGTTGTCTGAGGAGCCTTTACAAACAGTTGAGAAAAGAAGAGAAGAGAAAGGCAAAGGAGAAAAGGAGAGATATACCCATCTGAATGCAGAGTTCCAAAGAATAACAAGGAGAGAAAAGAAAGCCTTCCTCAGTGATCATTGTAAAGAAATAGAGGAAAACAACAGAATGGGCAAGATTAGAGATCTCTTCAAAAAAATTAGAGATACCAAGGGAACATTTAATGCAAAGATGGGCTTGATAAAGGACAGAGATGGTATGGACCTAACAGAAGCAGAAGATATTAAGAAAAGGTGACAAGAATACACAGAAGAACTGTGCAAAAAAGATCATGACCTAGACAACCACGATGGTGTGATCACTCACCTAGAGCCAGACGTCCTGGAGTCCAAAGTCAAGTGGGCCTTAGGAGGCATCACTATGAAAGAAACTAGTGGAGGTGAGGAATTCCAGTTAAGTTATTTCAAATACTACAGATGATGTTAAAGTGCTACACTCAATATGCCAGCAAATTTGGAAAACTCAGCAGGGGCCAGAGGACTGCAAAAGGTCAGTTTTTACTCCAACACAAAGAAAGGCAATACCAAAGAATTCAAACTACCGCATAGCTGCACTCATCTCACACCCTAGCAAAGAAATGCTCAAAATTCTCCAAGCCAGGCTTCAACAGTACGTGAACTGTGAACTTCCAGATGTTCAGGCTGGATTTAGAAAAGGCAGAGGAACCAGAGATCAGATTGCCAACATCCGTTGGATCATCAAAAAAGCAAGAGAGCTCCAGAAAAACATCTACTTCTGCTTTATTGACTACACCAAAGGCTTTGACTGTGTGGATCACAACAAACTGTGGAAAATTCTTCAAGAGATGAGAATACTAGACCACCTTACCTGCCTCCTGAGAAATCTGTATGTAGGTCAAGAAGCAACAGTTAGAACCCGACATGGAACAATTGACTGGTTCCAAATTGGGAGAGGAGTACATCAAGGCTGTATATTGTCACCCTGCCTACTTAACTTGTATGTAGAGTACATCATGTGAAATGCCAGGCTGGATGAAGCACAAGCTGGAATCAAGATGGCTGGGAGAAATATCAATAACCTCAGATATGCAGATGACACCACCCTTATTGCAGAAAGCAAAGAGGAACTAAGGAGCCTCTTGATGAAAGTGAAAGAGGAGCGTGAAAAAGCTGGCTTGAAACTCAGCATTCAGAAAACTAACATCATGGCATCTGGTCCCATCACTTCAAGGCAAATTGATGGGGGAACAATGGAAACAGTGACAGACTATTTTCTTGGGCTCCCAAATCACTGCAGATGGTGCCTGCAGCCATAAAATTAAAAGATGCTTGCTGCTTGGAAGAAAAATCTATGACCAACCTAGACAGCATAGTAAAATGCAGAGACATTATTTTGCCAACAAAGTCCATCTAGTCAAAGCTATGGTTTTTCCAGTAGTCATGTATGGATGTGAGAGTTGGACCATAAAGAAAGCTGAGCACCAAAGAATTGCTGCTTTTGAACTGTGGTGTTGGAGAAGACCCTTCAGAGTCCCTTGAACTGCAAAGAGCTGAAACCAGTCAATCCTAAAGTAAATCAGTCCTGAATATTCATTGGAAGATGCTGAAGCTGAAACTCCAATACTTTGGCCACCTGATTCAAAGAACTGATTCACTGGAAAAGACCCTGATGCTGGGAAAGACTGAAGGCAGGAGGAGAAGGGGATAACAAAGGATGAGTTGGTTGGATGGCATCACCGACTCTATGGACATGAGTTCGAGCAAGTTTTGGGAGTTGGTGATGGATAGGGAAGCCAAAGAGTCGGAGACGACTGAGCAACTGAACTGAACCGACTGAAATATGTCCCCAAAATTGCTAAGTTGTATTGACAAAAACAAAAAAAGAAAGGACTGGTCTACAACTTGTACATTAAAAAGTATGAAGGCCAAGCACAATAAATATTTGCAAATTATTCAACAATGGCAGAAAAAGTAGCATATTCATAGTAAATATACAGAATGTGTTTACATGTAGAAAGCAATACCAGAATATAAAAAAAAAAAGGAGTATGTATTAGTACAGTAAGACAAACAAGGTTTTTTTATTTCAATGTTTTACTTTTTTTTTAATGTTTTATTATGGACAATTTTGAACATATATAAAACCACCAAGAAGAAACTCCCCTATACCCATCAACCCAGTCTACAGTCCATCTGACTCCTTCTACAGCCCCATCTAACCCTCCTTTAATGTTATTCCAAAGGAGCTCTTTGGCTTTCAAGATTTTTAAAGGAAATTATTTTTAAGTTTGGAGAAAATTCTTTTAAGAAAAGTTATCATTTCCTCTAAATATTTCAGAATGTTATCTCTAAAAGACATAGGTTTTTCTTTAAGTCTGGATTTTGCTAACTTTATCCCTGTGATATAGTTTACTACATTTCTCTGCTCTCTGCATTTCATGTAAATTGGTGGCTGGACGTAGAGATCTGATCAGACTTGATAAGACTATGTATATGTGGTGGTATGTCATCCCACCACGAGGCCCGCACCGCCTGCTGCATTTTGCAAGGCTAAGCAGTCCCTCACGAGCCAAGCCGAGATCCCCACATTCACTAAGGTTACAGACTGACTTTATTCTATCACTGCTTCTTTATTTACTAGGAGAAGGCAATGGCACCCCACTCCAGTACTCTTGCCTGGAAAATCCCACAGATGGAGGAGCCTGGTAGGCTGCAGTCCATGGGGTTGCTAAGAGTCAGACATGACTGAGTGACTTCACTTTCACTTTTCACTTTCACGCATTGGAGGAGGAAATGGCAACCCACTCCAGTGTTCTTGCCTGGAGAATCCCAGGGACAGTGGGGCCTGGTGGGCTGCCGTCTATGGGGTCGCACAGAGTCGGACACGACTGAAGCAACTTAGCAGCAGCAGCAGAGTAGTTCTACAAAGAGAAACTTCCCTTTTATACATCTGGTATTACCTAATAGAATATAGCTCATATAAGAAAAGAAAAAGCTTTCATTCTTCCTTTCCGTTTATTAGTTTTCATAATAATGACTTGGTTCACTAACAATCCTCCAACAGTAAAATTATATTCATTAATGTATTTCAGTTCACTGCAATTATTCTTAACAATACTCAAACTGTCTCATCTTTGCCTAGTGGAAGAGGCTTCAGGTTTGCTCCCAAGTCCTTCTGACCCAACGCTAGTAGTCTTTGAGAACTTCATTTCTATCTGGTATGTCAAATGTTCCAAAACCAGCTTATTTCTTGCCTCAGACGTGGAATCAACCATTTCACCAGGGAGCCTGATTCTCTTTGGTAATATACATATTAAGACCACAGTCCAGGTGCTAGAAGTGTTCACTGCTATTGGGCTGGTCTTTTGTTTTCTTTCCAATTATTCTTGGACTTAGAAGTCATTGAGTCCAACTCCTATAAGACAGGCTAAACAAGTCAGTAAGAAAACAACATGCCCACAAAAGAGGACCCAACCACTGCTGAAGGACCTTCCAGTACAGTGGTTCACATCAAATTCATGAACATTTGGGCTCTTCCCTGAGAATGTGGACTTAATATCTACTGAGAACTGAAGCTGCTAGTGTTACACATACTCATTTTATAAGTTTCACAACCACTCCCAATAAAACAGATGAGAAAAACAAAGCAAAGGCGTTAAGCCATTTACCCACAATCACAGTCAGCAGAACCAAGAGTCAAAAACTAGGTTTTTATGACTAAAAAGACCAAAATCTTTCCAACAATGAGGTCTGAAATTTCTATTTAAAACAGTCACGGTTCAGTCTGCCAAAAATTAATTTTAAAATATACATCAATTAGAAATCAGTTTAAACTATCTTATAC
This sequence comes from Bos grunniens, assembly GCF_055505025.1. Taxonomy (NCBI): domain Eukaryota; kingdom Metazoa; phylum Chordata; class Mammalia; order Artiodactyla; family Bovidae; genus Bos; species Bos grunniens. The sequence continues at coordinate 16,559,043 of NC_141166.1, forward strand.
TGAATCAGTATGCTCCCTAAGAGTGTCTACCACTAGAGGGCACATCTAAGCTCTCTTCCCTTTTCTAAGGGAAAACCATCCCAGTATCTGCAATTACTAAGTCTCACTAGAGGCTTTCCCACTCACTGCCCAACACCCCTAATTTCTTCATCTGCTCCTCACAAGGTTTCAAACCCCCACTAACCCCCAGAGGATGAGATGGTTGGATGGCATCATCAACTCAATGGACATGAGTTTGATACCTCCAGGAAATAGTGAGGACAGGGAAGCCTGGCATGCTGAAGTCCATGGGGTCACAAAGAGTCGGACGCGACTGAGCAACTGAGCAACAACCCCCAAGGGCTTTCCATGCCTAGGAACTGAACACTTCTCATAGGTACCAGACCTAAAGAGTAACATGACAAAGAATGCATACTTGAGAGAGTTCTCCAGCTACTGTGAAGGCAAGCTAAGCATAATGCAACCTAGAGAAGACAGTAGCCTGAACCAGGACAATGGTTGTGCTCCACTCAATAATCAACAAATCCTGTCCAAAGTCCTTCTTCACCCACAAATATCTGGAAAAGCTGAAGCATATTTGGATAATGTCCTTCCTTAAAAACCCACCCGTGGTCTTTACGTCCTCTAGAATTGTGTTCCATATAGCCCTCTCTTCTAGAAACTCAGTCCTTCCCTATCAGCGTTCCTTCCCCATCATCCTTCCCTACCATCTCTAAGTATATCTAATATTGATTTGCTTAAAAGTCCTCCAATGCAGCATCCCTCTCTGGCGATGCAGCACTGGTCGTCTTTCCTCTTCATTTCCTCTTCACTGCCTCACTTCCCAAACACTTCAAAACCCAGTGCAACCTGGTTTCCCCCCCACCACTCCACTCCTCCAGAAAAGTTCAACAACCCCAACACTAGGCCCAAATGAAATTTCCCTCTCCTTATCTTCTTCACCTTCCTGGCCAGTGGAGATCTGTTTAACACCGGAGGCCCAGTGCTGCTCCCAGGAGTACTAGTAGTACCTGACAGGTAGCAGCAGCAGAGCCTTCTCAAACAAGCCCTCCCCAATAACCACAATCCTCACTTGTTAACTATTGTTCAAATCCAAACTTCAGCTTAGAATGTATCTGTAGATGTGTGAAGATGTACAAATCTAAAAGCAGCTCTCTGTAAGGTCACGATTCTCAGTTCCAGGTGTGAACTCTCCCCTACAGAGTAAGGCTTTCTTATTCAACCACTCACAGCCCTTTAGGTCTAACAGACCCCAAACCCTACTCATCAAAACCTCCTTCATCACCTGTATCCCCAAAGACAGGTAAGGGTACCATCATCTACTAAGCGAATGGATTAAGAGTCTCGGAATCATCCTTTACTCCTAATCTAATCATCTCCCAGTTACCACATTCTACCTGTTTTGAGGGCTTCCCTGGTGCTCAGTGTAAAGAACCCATCTGCTAATGTAGGAGACATGGATTCAATTCCTGGGTCAGGAAGATCCCCTGGAGAAAGAAATGGCAACCCATTCCAGTATTCTTGCCTGGGAAAACCCCACGGAAAGAGCAGTCTGGCTGGCTACGTCTATGGGGCCACAAAAGAGTCAGACATGACTTAGCGACTAAACAACCGTTTTAAATCCTAAATCTCTCAAACCATCCTCTGACCAAGTAACCTACCATTGTTCACACTTATTACCTCAACTGCAGTCATTAATGCACCTGAATGAGCACCATGCTACAACTGCTGCTGACCCACAACGGAAGTTGTATCAGAGTTGTCACTATGTGCACAAGGATAAACTTGGTCAGAGCTGCTCATTATCATCATCTTCTCAATCGTGTTGTTCCTAGTAGCTGATTTTAAGGACTGCTTATAACGCCTTCAGAAAGATTATGCTATGATTCTAAATTGAAACATATTGGAAAAGACTCTGATGCCAGGAAAGATTGAAGGCAGGAGAACAGGACAACAGTGGGTGAGATGGTTGGATGGTATTACCGACTCAATGGACATGAATTTGAGCAAGCTCTGGGAGTTCGTCATGGACAGCAAAGCCTGGCATGCTGCAGTCTACGGGGTCGCAAAGAGGCGGACACAACTGAGTGACTGAACCGACTGACAGATACAGAGGATTTAATTACAATCAAGATGTCTTAAAATACATTCTTAGTGGGTATTTACCTATATGTCCCCAGATGTAATATTTACTACTGAATAGTGGAATTATGAGTAGCTCTTCTCCTAGTAAGTTACTAATTTTTGTTTGAAACAGAGATAACATTGGCCAAAAAAAAAGAAGAAGAGTGGAAGAATTCAGAAGTTTCAAATATTGAAGTAAAAAAAGAGAAAGGCTGAAAAGTCTTCACTGGCTTCGACGATGAAGTCATTGGTACCTTGAAGAGTACAATTAAAGAAGTTTGGTGGGGACAGAGCCAGATTTCAGAGGTTGGGAGGTAAGAAAGGGAAGACTACAAATGCAGCCAACTTTTTCTAGAATCTTAGCTGCGAAAGGTGAAGCGAAATGAAGCAGAGTAGAAAGAAAATTTCCACTTTCATTTTAGAGGAAAATATCCTAAAGGAAAAGTACTACTGCTGCTGCTGCTGCTAAGTCGTGTCAGTCTTGTCCGACTCTGTGCGACCCCATAGACGGCAGCCCACCAGGCTCCCCCGTCCCTGGGATTCTCCAGGCAAGAATACTGGAGTGGGTTGCCATTTCCTTCTTCAATGCATGAAAGTGAAAAGTCAAAGTGAAGTCGCTCAGTCGTGTCTGACTCTGTGCGACCCCATGGACTGCAGCAACTAGTACAATCAAAAAGTGAAGAAACAATTTAGCAAAAATATGATGGAAATGCAGCTCTCAGAAGGCAGGCTGGATGGGGCTTCAAAAAACAAATGGGAAAAAAGACACGCCAATGCCTATCCACTTGTGACAAGAGCAAAGTATGTTCAAATGACTGAAGATACCTGCAGGCTTTTGGTGGTGGAATAGCAAGTGGTGGGGAATTCACACTCAGTGGCCTCAGTTTTGTCAGATAAGTAGGCAGATGACAGTAGGTTACAGGGTAAGTTTCGAGAAGAATGCAGAAATGGTAGCTGCTGTATCTACAATAGTATTTTTTTAAATAAACTTTATTTAGGAATAATTCTGGGTTTATAGAAATGTTACAAAGATATTACAGATACTCACTCACTTTCCCCTAATACAAACAACTTACATTACCACAGTACACCTGTCAAGACTAAGACACCAACACTGGCACACCACTAGTAACTATTCACAGACTTAACCCATTTTTCCAACAACGTCCTTGTTCTGTTCCAGGATCTAATCCAGGACACCACACTGCAGTTACCGACAGTAGTTCTGAAGGCCCAATCAAGATGGAGATGGCACCTGCCTGCATGGTTGTGGGCTTCTTTCTCCAACTTAGCCTAAGAGTGAGCTGACAACATGACTGAATCTGGGTTAGGATTTTGTTATCACAATAAATGATGAATACGAAGGCAAAGGGAGGGTACTGGCAAAAGTGTGACTGAGGCACAATGAGGAAGAAAGTAAAAACAAAACAGTTTACAAATTTGCTGGTAATGTCAAAAAGCAGGTTAGGGTAAGAATAAGAGGTGGGAGGTAAGTCGCGGAATCAGGAGCCTGGGAAGACAGGATGGGTCATCCCATGGACTCTGAAGTAACCTCAGGATAATGGCAGAGAGAAGAAAGAAGAAAATGAAGGATGATGCCACAGGGTCCAGATCTGATGATAATAAGGGGAAGAGATAGCTGTCCTGTCAGACAGCATGAACTTCAGCAACCAGCTATTCATATCTTGTCCAGACCCGGATTAGCACAAGATTAATAACATCATTTCTGCAAATTAGTTCAACCACTTCAAAAAACTGTTTAGCAGTTATCTATTACATTGAAATATACACCTATTCAGCGACCCCACAATCCACTGCTAGACATACATTCACCAAAGAAAATTTCTACCCAGAGATGAGTATAAGATATGCATAGTAGCTTTATTCATACCTGACACGTGGCTATCGTGTTTACCAACACAGATGTCCATCGACAGGTGAATGAGTAAGCAAATACACGGGAGCTTCAGGGTTGGTGAAGGTGTGGGAAGGATGGCATAAAGCACTCTGATGTGCCCCTTCCCACATGCCTTGCCCTATGCATCCCTGCCGCCCAGCTGTTACTGACTTAGGGAACATCACTAATAATGAGACAAACTGGCACCGTGTGCCTCCTGATGAGATACACTGACAAGGACGCAGTATCACTTGTGTCATATTCCCAACAAAAATGCATAAACTGAAATTAATCTTGAAAGAAAATCAGGGAAGTCCAAATTGACAGACACAAAATCAATCTACCATAGTCACCAAAAACATCAGTGTCAAAAGCTGAAGAATGATCCCAGATTAAGGGAGACTAAAGAGACATAAAAACTAAGTGTACGTATGATTCTTAATTCTATCCTGAACAAGAAAAAAAAATGCTATAAGATACATTAAAGAGATAATTAGAACAATTTGAATAGGAAATATGGATTAGACAACGGTATCATACCAATGTTCCTTTTCTATGATTCTGAAATTTTTATTGTGACTATGTAGAGGAATGTTCTCATTCTTAGAAAATAATGCTGAAATGTTTGGAGGGAAAGGTGCATGAGGTCATGTAAGTCCATTTGAGGACTCTCAAATGAAACAGAAAAAAACTACAAAAATTTAAAATTAAATTAAAATCATATACATATATAACTGCACATATGGAGAAAGAGAAAAAATTAGAGGTAAAGGAGAAAGAAAAAACAATTAGAGGTAAAGCAAATATGCTGTTCAGTCCCTATGAGTCATTATGTACGACTCTTTGCGACTCCATGGACTACAGCACGCCAAGTCTCCCTGTCCTTCCCATCTTCCAGAGCCTGCTGAAACTCAGGACCATTAGGTCAGTGATGCCCTCCAACCATCTCATCCTGTCGTCTTCTTCTCCTTCTGCCCTCAATCTTTCCCAGCGTCAGGGTCTTTTTCAAGGAGTTGGCTCTTCGCATCAGGTGGCCAAAGTATTGGAGCTTCAGTTTCAGCATCAGTCCTTCCAATGAATATTCATTCAGGCTTGATTGACTGGTTTGATCTCCTTGCTGTCCAAGGGACACTCAAGAGTCTTCTCCAACACCACAGTTCAAAGACAGCAATGTCTTCTCAGACATCTTTACAGTCCAACTCTCACACCGTACACGACTAATGGAAAAACCATAGCTATGACTAGATGGACTTTGTCGGCAGAATAATGTCTTTGCTTTTTAAGATGCTGTCTAGGCTGTCATAACTTTTCTTACAAGGAGCAAGTGACTTTTAATTTCATGGCTGCAGTCACCATCTGCAGTGATTTTGGAGCCCAAGTACTTAAAGTCTGTCACTGTTTCCACTGTTTCCCCATCTATTTGCCATAAAGTGATGGGATCGGATACCATGATCTTCATTTTTTCAATGCTGAGTTTTAAGCCAGATTTTTCACTCTCCTCTTTTACCTTCTTCGAGGCTCTTAAAGTTCATCTTCGCTTTCCACCATAAGGGTGCTGTCATCTGCATATCTGAGGTTATTCGTACATGTCAAGGAAAGTTTGTTTCTTCTCAACATCAACTCCTTTTAAAAAAATAACTTCAAGGTACAAAAATGAAACGACATTCTCCATCTATGAGAGCAGAAAATACATTTTCCTTCTGCACCTACCTGTATGACAATACCAGGTATCCTCATTTTTAAACATGCAAACTTTTAAAAATAATTCTTAAAATATGATTTGTTAACACATCTATTAATGACAAAAATTCATGAAGCAAAATTAGGCTCCATTGCTAAATATTTATCCTAAAGAACTAAAAAAGAACTCCTTGCCCAACTCCCCAGGAAATCATCATAAGTCAAAGTTGTCTACATCTCTCTGTATCACACATTATTGTATGAAATTTCACAAAATGCTATTTATTTCTACATTAATTATACTTTTATGACATATCTTCAAAAATACTGTAGATGCTCTGTTGGCTTCTCTCCTCATCCTAAAAAGAATTTAAATTCAACACAGAAATCATTAAGAGGAATTCTTTACCATTAAAAATGTGAGTTAAAACATCTCTTCCATTGAAAGGAGGAGATACGTTACACAAAAAAATGACGCGTGAAATCTGCCTTCAGAGAGTTGGGCTCGCAGCTCATTATAAAACCACAAGTCTAAATTCCCTCTGTCCTTAAAATCTCATGATAAGAATCAGTTTGGAGTCTGCTCTCCCTAAGGTAAGAAAAGATGGCCAGCCTTCTCATCATGGTCACTTTCATTTTCCAAGGCTTTGGTGAGAGCAGATGGCTTTGGGGCCCAGGGAGCTTCAGCTCCATATGCATCTTAAAGCCAGGTAACTTGGCCTCAGTGAGCATACAGCCTGAAATGGCTAGGGAAAATAAATCTGCACACTGGGTGACCGAGGAATAAACCCAAAGAATTCTCATTCATTCCTCCGGGGGTGGATAAGTAGGGCAGTTTTGAAGACAGGAAAGTCACTGGCTGGACTGGATCCTTTCTTTACTCAAGAATATATCTTTATTTATTTAAAATTCAATGAGTTGTACTTCTCTGGTGGTGCAGTGGATAAGAGTCGGCCTGCCAATACAGGGGACTCAGGTTTACTCCCTGGTCCAGGAAGATTCCGTGTACCGTGGGTCAACTAAGCCCATGCACCACAACTGCTGAGGCTGTGTGCTGCAACTACCAAAGCCCACATGCTCTAGAGCCAATACTCTGCAACAAGAGAAGCCACAGCAATGAGAATCCTGCCCACCGCAAGGAAGAATAGCCCAGGCTTGCTGCAGCTAGAGAAAAGCTTGAGCCGCAGTGAAGCCCCAGCACAGCCAAAACTAAATAAGTAATTTTTTAAATGCATTGAGTCCGTCAACAGAGGAATGGATAAAGAAGATGTGATACATATATACCATGAAATATTACTCAGTTGTAAAAAAAAGAACAAGACAGTGCCATTTGCAGCAAGATAGATGAGTGTGGAGATTGTCATATTGAGTGAAGTAAGTCTGCTGCTGCTGCTAACTCGCTTCAGTGGTGTCTGACCCTGTGTGACCCCATAGACAGCAGCCCACCAGGTTCCTCTGTCCCTGGGATTCTCCAGGCAAGAATACTGGAGTGGGTTGCCAACTCCTTCTCCAGAAGTAAGTCAGAGAAGGACAAATATCACTTCTATGTGGAATCTTTTTTCAAAAAAACAAATGAACTTATTTACAAAATAGAAATAGAGTCACAAATGTAGAAATCAGTCTTAGAGTCAACAGGGAGGGAAGGCAGGGAGGGATAAATAGGGAAACTGAGACTGACATATACACATTACTACATAGAGAATAGGTAACTAGTAAGGACCTACTCTATTAACTCTAGTCAATATCCTGTAATGACCTATATGAGAAGAACATCTTTAAAAAAGTGGATATATGTATTATGTTTAACTGACTCACTTTGCTGGACATCTGAAACTAACACAACATTGTAAATCAAATATACTCCAATAAAAACCTTAAATCTAAACAAAAACAAAAAGCACTTCTTCCAGGTTATATTTCTTAATGATCTGTGTCTAAATTTCAAAGGAAATTAATTTCTTTACATTTTCAAATAGTCTGAAGTATTTCAAAGACCCTCTTCTTAGAAAGCAATTTCTTTTGAAAAATCCTTTTAGACAGTTCAGTTCAGTTCAGTCGCTCAGTCGTATCCGACTCTTTGCCACACCATGAACTGCAGCACGCCAGGCCTCCCTGTCCATTGCCAACTCCTGGAGCATACTCAAAGTCATGTCTGTTGAGTCAGTGATGCCATCCAACCATCTCATCCTCTGTCATCCCCTTCTCCTCCCACCTTCAATCTTTCCCAGCATCAGGGTCTTTTCCAATGAGTCAGTTCTTCAAAACAGGTGGCCAAAAATTGGAACTTCAGCTTCAGCATCAGTCCTTCCAATGAATATTCAGGACTTATTGCCTTTAGAATGGACTGGTTAGATCTCCTTGCAGTCCAAGGGACTCTCAAGAGTCTTCTCCAACATCACAGTTCAAAAGCATCAATTCTTCAGCGTTCACAGTTGAGTAGACTTGGTGCGCATAGTTGGATCTGGGCCAATCATCTTGTGACTCACCGTCGTGTGTGCCCAATCCAGAGCCCATTCACAGTTCAGAAAGCTCTGCATCGTTTACAAGCTGATTTTCCACACCAGAACTTTCCCACAGGTTCTCGCATAGCATTTCCCTGCTCACTTGCCATCCTAGAGAAAACAGGGACGCAATATACTGGGGAGTCAAAAACTGAAGGAAAACTGAACACAGGGAGCCAAAAGCTGAAGGAAGATGCTAGAAACACTTTACAGTTTAGAAAGATGATTCTAACTCAGGGCAAAATGAGGACAGGGAAACCACTTATGAGGCCACTGTAGGTTCCCAGGAAGGAACCAGTGAAGACCATGACCATGGAGCTGAAGGTAGGGGTGCTGGTGGGGCAGGTGGTCATACTATTTCCCTTGTCCCTACAGATGGGGTCTGGAACCTCCACCCCCGGGGTCTGCCTGAAGGTTTTTGGGTTTTTTTCCACTTGTTTGATAATATTTACTGGGTATCTTGGATTCCTTGCTGGCTCAGATGATAAAGAACCTTCTTGCAAGACAGGAGACCCAGCTTCAGTCCCTGGGTTGGGAAGATCCCCTGGAGAAGGGAAGGGCAACTCACTGCAATATTCTTGCCTGGGAAATCCCATGGACAGAGCAGCCTGTCAGGCTACGGTCCATGGGGTCGCAAAGAGTCAGACACAACTGAGAAAATATGCACACATGCACACACTGGTATCTACTATATACAGACACAGTCATAGGCACCTGGGCTGCTAACTCCTGGTGGTAAAAACAATTAAAGCTCCCAATCAGCCAACACTTACTCTCTGTTGCACACGGCACTAGGAACTTTCCATATACGGCCTCACTTGATTTCCCCCAAATCCTGAGGAGTCTTATTTAGTCTTCCCAGTAACCTGGGAAATACCCTCACTCTAACCAGAATCAGGATCCTTGGAGATGGAGTCTGGAGATCTCTATTTTAGAAATTAGATGTTCTGGGGTATCCCATGTTTGTAGTATACCAAGAAGATGGATCTTGTGACCCTAACTTTAAAGATGAGGGTCTGTGCAGGGCAGAATTTGCTCAGGCCATCTCTAGCCTTGTGGGTCTCCTCACTGGAACTGCCCCTCAGAGGGAAGAAGGCAGGTGAGTCATGAGCCCAGGAGGAGGGACAGTGTGGGGACCCTCTTCACTAATGTTCCAGGTGAGTCTGCTGTGGACTTCACCCCAGGGTTTCAGGAGACAACGAGATCTTACAAACTTTGCGTTACCAATACTCTCTTCTATACAAGACAAACTTGAATATGGGTTTAAAAGTGAAAAAGTCATTCAATCGTATCCGACTCTTTGCAACCCCATGGACTATTCGGTCCATGGAATTCTCCTAGCCAGAATACTGGAGTGGGTAGCCTTTCCCTTCTCCAGGGGATCTTCCCCACCCAGGGATCAAATCCAGGTCTCCCAAATTGCAGGAATATTCTTTACCAGCTGAGCCATAGTAAGTTCAGTTCAGTTCCATTCAGTTGCTCAGTAGTGTCCAACTCTTTGCGACCCCATGGACTATAGCAAGCCAGGATTCCCTATCCATCACCAACTCCCAGAGTTTATGCAAACTCATGTCCATTGAGTCCATGATGCCATCCAACCATCTCATCCTCTGTTGTCCCCTTCTCCTCCCTTCTTCAATCTTTCCCAGCATCAGGGTCTTTTCCAGTGAGTCAGTTCTTTGGATAAGGTAGCCAAAATATTGGAGTTTCAGATTCAACATCAGTCCTTCCAATGAATATTCAGGACTGATTTTCTTTATCATGGATTGGTTGGATCTCCTTGCAGTCCAAGGGACTCTCAAGAGTCTTCTCCAACACCACCGTTCAAAAGCATCAATTCTTCTGTGCTCAGCTTTCTTTATCGTTCAACTCTCACATCCATACATGACTACTGGAAAAACCATAGCTTTGACTAGATGGACCTTTGTTGGCAAAGCAATGTCTCTGCTTTTGAATATGCTGTCTAGGTTGGTCATAACTTTTCTTCCAAGGAGCAAGCGTCTTTTAATTTCATGGCTGCAATCACCATCTGCAGTGATTTTGGAGCCCCAAAAAATAAAGTCTGTCACTGTTTCCACTGTTTCCCCATCTATTTCCCATGAAGTGATGGGACCAGATGCCATGATCTTAGTTTTCTGAATGTTGAGTTTTAAGCCAACTTTTTTACTCTCCTCTTCCACTTTCATCAAGAGGTTCTTTAGTTCTTCTTTGCTTTCTGCTCTAAGGGTGGTGTCATCTGCATATCTAAGGTTATTGATATTTCTTCCGGCAATCTGGATTCCAGCTTGTGCTTCACCAAGCCCAGCGTTACTCCATGTAAGTTAAGTAAGCAGGGTGACAATATACAGCCTTGACGTACTCCTTTTCCTATTTGGAACCAGTCTGTTGTTCCATGTCCAGTTCTAACTATTGCTTCCTGACCTGCATACAGATTTCTCAAAAGGCAGGTCAGGTGGTCTGGTATTCCCTTCTCTTTGAGAATTATCCACAATTTTTTGTGATCCATACAGTCAAGTCAATCCCCGCCTGGCAGGCAATTTTAAAACTGCAAGTGCCACCCAGTGGCGGCAATGAAGAATTACCATGTCCCTACACAGCTACAAGAAATTTGCTAGGAGAGTAGAGCTTTAACCAAAAAAGAAAGAAAAAAAGATAATTATGTGAGGTGATGGATGTGTTAATTAACTAGATGGGGAATGTTTTCACAATGTATACATATATCAAATCTTATATATGTCAGTGAAGTCGCTCAGTCGTGTCCGACTCTTGCGACCCCATGGACTGTAACCTACCACTTATATATGTCAACTATACTTCAATAAGGCTAAAATTCAAAAAGATTAGCTGGTTAATGTGAAAAATCATGGACTTTCAAAACTGAAAGAGGCTTTAAAGAACACCTAATAAAGAGTGTTGGAATTTTTATGGGAAGCAGTTATTAGTAGTTTATTTGCAGATCACTTTGATCTTTTAAGACTTGTTTTTAAGCTCTTTCAAGGTTGGTCTAGCCTTTCCTCTTTGGCCAATTCAACCCACTTTTAAGGAGTGGTATGTCTGGACTCTCTACCCAACACCGTATGCATTCAGTGAAATCTCTTCACGTTGGCTGATGGGAATAAAATGCAGTTCCTGATATTTCTGAGTTTGGGGAACTGTTCGGCTCTGCAGGAATCGTTCCTTCCCTGGAAGTGTTTTCATCTCCCTCATGGCATGTCCCCCCACGTGTGTACAATTCATGTTTAGCCAAAGACTCGGGGGACCCCATGCAGAGCTCCTCATCTGCTTTCCCTCTGCCTGCTTGCTCTGTCCTGTCAGTTCTGGTTGTCTTGACCTCTGCAGATTTCCATCTCTGAGTCTTTAACTCAGTGAGATTCCTGGGCTCTGTGTGGGTTTCCCTTCTTTGTGCCAGTTTGGATTTTACCTTCCAGGCATAAAAAGAGAATAAGAAAAGAAAAGAAAGTGTTAGTCGCTCGATCGAGTCTGACTCTTTGCAACCCCATGGACTGTAGCCTGCCAGGCTCCTCTGTCATGGAATTCTCCAGGCAAGAACACTGGAGTGGGTTGCTATTTCCTTCTCCAGGGGATCTTCCTGACCCAGGTAACTAACCCGTGTCTCCTGCATTGCAGGCAGACTCTTTACCATCTGAGCCACCGTAGAACTCACCTCATTTCCTCCCTCTTCTCCTGTGATGCCTGCTTTCCAAGGCCTTTTGAGCATTTCATCTAGTCATCCAGCTGTTTCTGACAGGGTGCATGTGTGGACTGTCTGATGCTCTCAGGGCAGGAAGCAGAATATTCCAATCTTCACTGGAGCCGGCAGCCCCATCCTCTAATTGTTTCAACATTTTAAGGTAAAATGGCTTCAAAGTTACAGAAAAGCTGCAGGATCAGGACAAAGAACTTCTGTACCTCCTCTGTCTTGAGGAACTATGGGAAATAGGAAGCTGGAGATGAAAATGATAGATTTAGCTGGAAAAGTCCAAAGAATCAACCACCCTCTACAGACACACACACACACAGACACACCCTACAAACTCAAGAAACTTTAGAACTAATAAACTGATTTTCAGCAAAAGGTGATTATAAAAGAGAAATTTACAAAAGCAATACTTCTTCCCTCCACTATATCATTAGTTTAAAATATAATGAAAAAAATTCACAGTAAGATATAAAGTATGAATTACACGAATGACTTTAACAAATATGAATAGAACCTAGATTTAAAAGTAAACAAAAATAAAACTAAACAATAGCACTTTGCAGAGAAACATAACAGACTTGATTAGAGAAGAATATATACTATGGCCTTGAAAATAATATATAATGTTATTAAAATATTCAGATTTTAATTCCATTAATTCTTTTTAATTAAAAATAAATTCTAATACATGTATGAAAATAGTCAAGAAAATTTTTAAAAATAATGTGATAGCAGACTTTCTTACAGTTACTAAAATGTATTTTTAAACTATGGTTATTAAAACTATGTGTATAGGCATATAAATAGCCATTTAGTGACAAAAAACCTTGGATAGTTTTATTTGTGTTTTTGCACATTGTAAATGCAGTATCACGGCTAAGAAAAAAGAAATCGTTTCTAAAGGTAAAAGAAAAAAAAGAGAAACAATCATTCATATCCAAGGAACTTAACCGAAAATCCATAAGTGGACCCATGAACAGTGTGCTTTGAACTGTGGTGCTGGAGAAGACACTTGAGAGTCCCTTAGACTTCAAGGAGATCAAACCAGTCCATCCTAAAGGAAATCAGTCCTGAATATTCATTGGAAGGACTGATGCTGAAGCTGAAGCTCCAATACTTTGGCCACCTGATGCTAAGAGCTGACTTATCAGAAAAGACCTGATACTGGGAAAGATTGAAGGCAGGAGGAGAAGGGGACGACAGAGGATGAGATGGTTGGATGGCATCACCGACTCAATGGACATGAGTTTGAGTAAACTCTGGGAGTCGGTGATGGACAGGGAGGCCTGGTGTGCTGCAGTCCATGGGGTCGAAAAGAGTCGAACATGACTGAGCCACTGAACTGAACCAAACTGAGTAAAGGTTTCACATACCTTGGTAGTAAAAATGTTTTTCTGAGTGAGATAATGGATTTTTCTAGATCACATCATCCCTTTTTGTACTTCCTGTAACAGAGCAGTTTTAGGGTTACAAGAAAATTTGAGCAAAAGTTATAGAGAATTGCCAGATCCTCTCTACCACCCTCCCCAACTCCCCGTATTTTTCACATCTTGGTTAGTGTAGTGTATTTGTCACAACTGACAAGCCAGTATTGGTGCATTATTATTAAACTAAAGCCCATACTTTGCATTAGGGTTCACTCTTGGTGTGGCACATCCTATGGATTTTTACAGTTGTATAATAATGTTACCCACTCTTAAACAGTAGCATACAGAATAGCAGTTTCACTGCCCTAAAAATCCTGTGTCCCCCTCATTATTCTGCCTTCCCCCTGCAACTATTATTATTATTATTTTGCTGTCTCCGTAATTTTATCTTTTCCAGCATGTCATGGAAACACATGGTATGTAGGCTCTTCAGACTGGCTTCTTTCATTTAGTACTATGCATTTAAGTTTCCTTCCTGTCTTTTCATAGCTTGATAGTTCATTTCTTTTTATGTTACTTAAAAACATCCCTCTGTATAGTGGAGCAGTTTGTTTATCTATTGAGCACTTATTAAAATAAGTAAAAAAACACCCTTTCTTAGAAAGGGGTATAAAGCACATTCAAGGGAAAATGAGACTGTGTGGCAGAGACACCATATGATGGTGCTGTGGGCTGGGCACAGCCAGGCATTCCAGGGGGCAGGCATCAGCTTGCCTGGGCTGGAGAGGGGACTGCAGAAGGAAGGGCAACGGAGGAGGTGATTCGCTGGAGCCCTGGGCTTCTGGGTCCTGGGAGAGAGGGCGGAGGCATGACAGGTGCCGGAGCAGTTAGATCTTATGTTGCTTCATGTTGACCTGTGTCTTGAGGAATTTCCTGCCCAGCTTATGGTGGGTTTCAAACCACTCATCCTACCCCTTCCTAGCAGCTGCATCCTGGAAAAGCTCACCACTGAGCTGTCAATTTATAAATATGCTATAAGAATTTCCCAGGAGGCCAGAGGCTCAAAGCCTGGACATTTAGCACGTTTGTGGCCAAACTGGCAGGCTGCTGGTTGTCACTGGTGCTGGGGTGTAATTCACCAGCTAACAACAGTCAGAAAGCCTGACACCATTGCATCTCTAGAAGCAGGGTGGCTATAGGAGTTGGCAGAGAAGTTGCTCCCTGAGTTCTAAGACTGTCAAATAGGTCCCAGGGATGACTGTGTCCTTAAAGGCCATCTGGTCTACCCTGGAATGGGCCATTGGAATCCTTCCGGTAAATCCCCCAAATACGTGACCTTCCGGCCTCTGCTCATTTACCTGCACTGCCTGCACCAGTCACTCCATCTATAGACAGCTCAAATTATCAGGAAGCTTTTCTGAAATTGAAAGCCTGTCTCTATCTACCCAGAGGTCCTGGTTCCATGGCACTGGGCCATTTTTCCATAGTTAATGAGCCATTTGAAGCCATTCACCTGTCACTGTTCCTTTCTCCAGACTAGAGGACTTCTGTGGCCACCTGCCTTCCCCCATCAGAGCCACCATCTGCATTAACCCTGCATGTAGTTAGCTAGAGTCTCTCTTCTTCCAGAGAACTGAATTAGGTTTCTCTTTCTCCAGTTATCTGGGGAGGCCTTACAAATAGCTGTGAAAAGAAGAGAAGCAAAAAGCAAAGGAGAAAAGGAAAGATATAAGCATCTGAATGCAGAGTTCCAAAGAATAGCAAGAAGAGATAAGAAAGCCTTCTTCAGTGATCAATGCAAAGAAATAGAGGAAAACAACAGAATGGGAAAGACTAGGGATCTCTTCAAGAAAATCAGAGATACCAAAGGAACATTTCATGCAAAGATGGGCTCGATAAAGGATAGAAATGGTATGGACCTAACAGAAGTAGAAGATATTAAGAAGAGGTGGCAAGAATACACAGAAGAACTGTACAAAAAAGATCTTCATGACCCAGATAATCACGATGGTGTGATCACTGACCTAGAGCCAGACATCCTGGAATGTGAAGTCAAGTGGGCCTTAGAAAGCATCACTACCAACAAAGCTAGTGGAGGTGATGGAATTCCAGTTGAGCTATTTGAAATCCTGGAAGATGATGCTGTGAAAGTGCTGCATTCAATATGTCAGCACATTTGGAAAAGTCAGCAGTGGCCACAGGACTGGAAAAGGTCAGTTTTCATTCCAATCCCAAAGAAAGGCAATGCCAAAGAATGCTCAAACTACCGCACAATTGCACTCATCTCACATGCTAGTAAAGTAATGTTCAAAATTCTCCAAGCCAGGCTTCAGCAATATGTGAACCGTGAACTTCCAGATGTTCAAGCTGGTTTTAGAAAAGGCAGAGGAACCAGAGATCAAATTGCCAACATCCACTGGATCATGGAAAAAGCAAGAGAGTTCCAGAAAAGCATCTATTTCTGCTTTATTGACTATGCCAAAGCCTTTGACTGTGTGGATCACAATAAACTGTGGAAAATTCTGAAAGAGATGGGAATACCAGACCACCTGATCTGCCTCTTGAGAAATCTGTATGCAGGTCAGGAAGCAACAGTTAGAACTGGACATGGAACAACAGACTGGTTCCAAATAGGAAAAGGAGTACGTCAAGGCTGTATATTGTCACCCTGCTTATTTAACTTATATGCAGAGTACATCATGAGAAACGCTGGACTGGAAGAAACACAAGCTGGAATCAAGATTGCCAGGAGAAATATCAATAACCTCAGATATGCAGATGACACCACCCTTATGGCAGAAAGTGAAGAGGAACTAAAAAGCCTCTTGATGAAAGTGAAAGCGGAGAGTGAAAAAGTTGGGTTAAAGCTCAACATTCAGAAAACGAAGATCATGGCATCTGGTCCCATCACTTCATGGGAAATAGATGGGGAAACAGTGGAAACAGTGTTGAACTTTATTTTTCTGGGCTCCAAAATCACTACAGATGGTGACTGAAGCCATGAAATTAAAAGACACTTACTCCTTGGAAGGAAAGTTATGACCAACCTAGATAGCATATTAAAAAGCAGAGACATTACTTTGCCAACAAAGGTCCATTTAGTCAAGGCTATGGTTTTTCCCGTGGTCATGTGTGGATGTGAGAGTTGGACTGTTGAAGAAGGCTGAGCGCCAAAGAATTGATGCTTTTGAACTGTGGTGTTGGAGAAGACTCTTGAGAGTCCCTTGGACTGCAAGGAGATCCAACCAGTCCATTCTGAAGGAGATCAGCCCTGGGATTTCTTTGGAAGGCCTGATGCTAAAGCTGAAACTCCAGTACTTTGGCCACCTCATGAGAAGAGTTCACTCATTAGAAAAGACTCTGATGCTGGGAGGGATTGGGGGCAGAAGGAAAAGGGGATGACAGAGGATGAGATGGCTGGATAGCATCACTGACTTGATGGACGTGAGTCTGAGTCAACTCCAGGAGTTGATAGACAGGGAGGCCTGGCGTGCTGCGATTCATGGGGTTGCAGAGTCGGATACGACTGAGCGACTGATCTGATCTGATCTTCTCCAGTTATCAACACACCTCCTATCTCCTGCCTGGCTTAGTGCTGAGCATTCATATTTCTGGGCTCTTGTCTGCTCCCATGCTGCTGGGCCCACCCTTTCCATGCTGGGTAGACAGTTCAATTTTCCTCTGACAATACGATCTCACACCAATTGGCCCTTATTCCTTTTATGCTCTGATCATCAATTAAATGATCCTTTCTGTTGCCTGTGATCATTTTGGTGGGCCTGTGCTCATTTGGGACTTACATCTTATCAATGGTTGTTCTAGAGGTCCAGTCTTGCTATGGTGCCCTTTTCCTGCCTTTCCCCCTGGTATGGTTTACCTGTGACCATCTTACCAAGCCTTAACTTAGGAGAAGACAGTCTTACCATTGGCCCATCAGCCGGTGGGGTGCCCCCTTCCTTTTGGCCTCCAGCCCCCTGCCTTGTATGGCTCACCCAGAGCCCCCGCAGGGCTGGTGGGGGGAATCTGTGAGGCTCCTTGATGGGAAGGGCTCTGCCTCCCACTCCTGGGGCTCCCACCTTGTCCTTTCTGCTGGCCCTTTAAGAGTCACACCCGCTCTCTGGGGCCCCTTTCTTCACCCTCTGCTCCTTTGGATCTTACTGTTCCTCCCCTCCCACTGTGGTTAGGGTGGGGGGTGGTTCTGTTCAGCTTTATAAGCATTTTTAAAAATCTGAGCTCATGGAACTATTTCGCTCGTGTCAGGTGGGGCTAATGTTGACTTACTGTCAGGCTGGAAACCTACAGGAATTGCGGGCTGAGTGCTGACTTAGGACAGGCATTGGGGAAGGTGGAGGCTGGTGGGTGGAAAACAGGCATTCCCCCTGGTGCTGGCACTGATGGAGCTGCTGGAACCTGCTCTGGGAAGCAGAAACCCAGGCGCCACCATAGAGTAAGATCTGGGCATTCAAATTGAGCATCGCCCCTCGAGAAACTTCTTAGGTTTTCTATATTGAAATAATTTTAGATTTATGCAAGAGTTGCAGAAATAGTACTGAAAGTTCCCATATACACTTCACCTGGTTTCACCTAGTATTAGCATCTTATGTAACCATGGTACACTGTTCAGAACTAAGAAGTGAGCATTAGTACACTGCTTTTTTGGGGGGCGGGCATGCATGTGGCACGTGGTATTTTAATTCCCCTACCAGGGATCAAACCTGTGCCTCCTACAGTGGAAGCACAGAGAGGTCTAACCACTGGATCCCCAGGGAATTCCCTGATATGCTGTGAGTGTGCTAAGTCACTTCAGTCGTGTCTAATTCTTTGCAACCCTATGGACTGTAGCCTGCCAGGCTCCTGTCCATGGGATTCTCCAGGCAAGAATGCTGGAGTGTATTGCCATGCCCTGGTCCAGGGGATCTTCCTGACCCAGGGATGGAACACCTCCTGCATCTCTCTTACATCGCCTGCATTGGCAGGTGGGTTCTTCACCACTAACGCCACCTGGAAAGCCCTCCCTGATACATTACTCCTTACAAAACTTCAGGCTGTTTTCAGATTTCCCCACGTTTTCCATTGGTGTCCTCTTTTTACTTGCCCAAGATTCCACATTAATCAGTCATGTCTCCTTCCCTTCTCTCAATCTGATAGTTTCTGGATCTTTCCTTTTCTTTCATGATGCTGACCCTTGGGAATAGCACTGGTCAAGTGTTTTGGTATTTTGTAGACTGTCTCTCAGTGTGGATTTATCTGATGTTTTCTCATGAGTAGACAGGTTATGAATTTGGGGGGAAAGACATCAGAGATGAAGTGTCCTCGACACTTATCAGCACACATGATGTCAACATGACCCAGGGGTGCCATGACCCTGGATCACTTGGCGAAGAGGGTCTCTGTCAGGTTTCTCCACTAACAGTTACTATTTTTTATTTTCCACACATTCCCTCATTAGAAGGGAGTCTTTTCTTCTCCTCCTTATTCTTTTGGCACCACCTTGCAGCTTGTGGGATCTTAGTTCCCTGAGCAGAGACTTCTACTTTGGCAGCTGGCGGACCATTGGATTTCTGCAGCAAGGTGCACTTGAGTGCTGGAGGAGAAGGGATGAGCTCCAGCCTCATCTCAGTGGTAGCAATGTGTTCCTGAAGCTGAACAAGCTCAGGCCAGTTTCGTTCCACCCTCAGACACCAGCACCAGGTGAGCAGCATCCACCCCGAGGCACCTCCTTGGTTTTGTCTCCTTTAGGTCTTTTTAGTGGCTGAGTCAACAATTGGTTCATATTGTTAAAATAACTTGCCTGGTTTATGTTTCCACTTGGACATGACGAATAGACAGGAAATTTCTATTGAAATGCAGTCTCAAAACTACACTTTTAAATCTTTTGTAAGGCTCTGCATTAAGTTTCATTGTCCCTTGGTATTTCACATCAGCAATGGCCACTGGAATGCGCTACATGCCCACCTTTGGGCTAAATAAAACATTCCAGGCTAAGACCCAGGGTGGTTTCTTACTTCCAAATCTAAATCTTTGAATTCCAACACTCCTCATTCCAAATTCAGAATTAAAATTAACAACTATATTTTGGTATTAAAAATGTAAATTAAGTTTTGGCAATTAATATCAATTAGAGAACAGCTTTCTGATATTACATTCATGTAAATGATACTGGCAGTGTCCGGACTCTTCCACGTATTTTGTTCTGGAATGTACTTAAAACAAAGACTCACGTGCTGAAGGGCAGAAGCAGCAAGCAAAACACTACTAGTATCCCCATTTTCCATTGTATTAAAGAGTCCACAACCAGGTCCTTGCTGATATTTTCCATTTATTACCGCAGTAGACAATTGCTCTGAAAGTGCAACACTAAATCACTCTTGTCACAGCCTCTGCTCCTCCACTGGCAAATACTTGGAAATTCATTCTTGGAGCATCGTGGACCACAAGCGTCTCTCTGGGTGGAAAACTGTCACTGCCAATGTCACAGGGCAAACACACACACACATGAACAGGAGGGTAAGAGGAAAAGAGCACTGGTGAGGCGTGGGGCCAGTGTCTGGGGGTCCTGGGAACAGCCCACCTGGGCACACTGGACACCCCACCTCCAGCAGCCACCCAACACGTCTGCTAGGTTGGCAAATGCCTGGTGCACCTTTTTTTCCCTTTTTCTCTGGAAATGGTGATACCATAACTGCAACTGTGTCCTGTCTCAGCGTCACAGAGGTCCATGGAGTCATTAGGAATTGAAAAGACCTCGTAAGCTAGTGTGGAAAACAGGTGGTTTGGAGAACTGACTCTTTGATCTCTGATTTAAAGCTGTTAGGCAGAAGATCTGGAGAGTTCTAGGGAAAGACACTGCTTAGCAGAAATAACTCTTGTTCTAGCCAGCATATTTTTGATGGGGAAAAAATAACTTTCAAATACTGCAAAGACAAAGAGGAAGGTGGGGGGCGGGGAGTGACATCAGCAGCTCTAGAAAACACAAGAGACTAAGAAATTAAAACGAGACCCCCCCCCCCGCCCCCAAAAAAACAAAAACACAAGTATGGACAACTAAGCACTCGATCTGACAAAACCTTCACTTGTGAACATGTAACAAACATATGCACCCACACACACATGCTAACAGTCAGTCAGGTAGATGCCCAGAGGGCAAATCCAAACGTCCGCTCTCTTTGGGATTTTCAGGGCAAATCTGAGTTTAGGCATAAGTGAAGACCTCCCTGGTGTCTAAACTCAGGAGGCAGCGTTTGTTCCCTGCTTGGGCCAACGTTGCTCCTGTATTTGTCTGAGCCCTTCACAACTGTCTGGGCACTAGAGTTCACTCTTCATACTCCTGGAGTTTAAATTGCTGCTAGACTTCTCTGATCTAATTTCACCTGCAATGGAAGCACCTCCCTTCTGGCCCCTATACGCCTCTGTTCTTTTAGGAATAAGCACCCCAAGACAGTGGTAATGAGAGTGTTCAGGAGCTGGAAAGTAGGAAGAGTTAATATAAATACCAGAAGGAAATGCCTGTTACTCTCCTATGACTTCTCTGAGACCAGGTGGCCAAGGACCCTGGCCTGCAAGGATAGGTTTTAGGGGAGGCCTTAATTTAAGGTACTGCAATCTGTGCTCACAAGAGCCAAGTAAGATGGCACTCCTCGGAGGCTGCTGAGGACTGGTCCTTGGCACTTGGTCCAACCCTAGGTGTTCTCTGACCTCTCTGACTTCAGTCCTTCTGGAGTCAGATCACCCGGCTTCTGTGGCGTGTGCCTAGTCATTTTTAGAGCCTGCCTGCAACACCCCACAAGGTTTGTGTTGGGCTTCCTGGATCAGCACACACCAGCTAACATATTTACCAGATGATGAGGACTGACAGCAGATTTCTCTACCACTGCAGACAGGCAGAGCCGTGCAAAGAAAGCCGTCCATCACGGTCACCTTTTCTGCAGATGTCCTAGTTTTGAGATCACAGAACTGACCATGTTAACACCTGGCAGCAGCCAACTTCTGCTTCCCTTCTTGCATGAGGGGAATGCAAGAACCCACAACAACAGGCTGGACACAACAGGTCCTGCCCATCTGGGAACCTGGGTCAGAAACTGCCCTCAGCTCCAAATCCTGCCCTTGGAACCCCTAATACAACCTCGCTCCTCATCAAACTGCAGTTTGGTGCAGTTTAATTTACAATCATACCTTCTAAGCCGCCTCAGTGAGACCTGTGTGGTCCACTGGTTACAATTCTAAGTGCAGCAGTGCCTAAAAGGAAAGAGTCCCACAGGAGGGAAGACTGGAGGGCATAAGGCAGGAGACTACAGAATCAGTAACACACGTTCCAAAAGGGTGGCCTTGGGGGACAAAGGTGTGAAATAAACAAAATGTCCCAATAATTTAGTGGCAGATCTAGAAGAGAGCATTTATAGCTATTCTGGGACTCTCCAACAAAATGCTTTTCCTGGATGCACAGACATTCGTAATACTGCTCACTCTCAGTCGACAGCTCTGGCTTGTACACATGGTCACGACACCCTTCGTACAGCAGAGGCGAGCACGACAGAGTGCCCGGGAGGCACCTGGACAGCGCACATCAAGACAAAAGGCTGAACTCCCCCCCAACAGAACCCCGTTAAAAAAAAAAGTCTGTCTATTACAAAGTCACGTGTTCCGTTTTTTTCCGCTTTATAAAGTCAGCGATGCTGGAGGGTGTCTAGCGGAATCCGTCCTCCAGGAATGAGTGCAAAAGGGGAGCACGCAGCTCGGGGACGTCCCTTCAGTGAGCAGATGGAGGGGCCAGCCGGAGACCTCCCATCCACTTCGGACAAACACACACATACAGGAAAGGATTATTGCCAGCTTGTGTACTCTCACAAGGTGATTTTTGTATTTCGAAAGCTTGAATTGTCCCTGAAAGAAAAAATGGGAGAAAAGAGAGCATTCAATACACAGTGTCGTCTCTAGGCAACACACACACACAGGGGGAAACCTGAGCTCGGCAGCTCTGGGGCCCACCTGACACCCTGGGACATTCCTTCCTTGCTCATCTAATGCCAGCATGGCCACCTGCCCCACAAGTCCCTTCAAATGCTTGGGCTCAACTGGTTGTAATAGCAAGAGGTCAGAAACAACCCACATGCATGTGAACAGGGGACTAAATATTAATGGGATACTGTGCAGCTTTTAAAAAGGGAGAAAGAAGCTCTCTACTGAGACTTCTGTAAAGAAGTCTTTCTCCTAGAGAGACCAATAGGGTAAGGTGCAGAATAGCACGTGCACGTGACACACGACTGTCTGTGTAAGCAGAGGTGGAGGAAATACGGTTTTTATTTGCCTTGAGTTAAGCCATACATACTAAAACGCTGTAAGGCTCCATGGGAACCAGTAACAGTGGCTACCTGGGGCGTGTGCTGGCAGAGGAAGGGGACTCTGGAAATTGGGCCGATGGAGAACGAGTGGAAGGGAAACCTCTTTTTTGGTTTTCTTACACACACATATGCACACAGAAAATGTTTTAAAACCTGAATCATTAATTTGTATTATATACTCAAAAAAAAACCAACCAACCAGAAATCCCTTGGTTCAAAACTGACAGCTGCTTACAAAAGGATATTCCAGGAGGTGAAATCTGGACACCCTTCACTTTAAAAACTTGGCATGTACATCCATGTGTGCATGTGTGTGCAAGTGTGCGTGTAACAGATCACAAGACATCTTCTTAGTTGCCTTCTAGGGGATGCAGACAGGTTTGGCTGCCCACTAGTAACCTCTCCTGTTTCAGCCTAGAAATCCAACACCTTAGCCATTTTAATCCCAAAATCTCAGGGCTAGAAGGGGCTTTAAAAGTCATTGCACCTACTGCTCTGGCCCCAGGCTTCAGACTTAAGTTTGTGTGAACTTGTGAGACATAATTTCTCATTAATCTGATTTTGGAATCATTTCTTCCATTTAATTTTAATGGCACATTCTAGAAGCTCTGGTTTTCATTGACCTGTCGGAGAATTGCTACAATTGTCTGGGTATCTGGCAACTGGACTGGAGAGAGTTAATACTGACGAAAACGTACGCTCAGCCCAGCCAAACAGCAGCGTCTTCCTGCCAATGGCTAACCAAGTCTCCCCCGTGATGGTGGCAGGCTGACAGTAACTTACAGCCCTCACTACACAGACAAGTTAACTGCAGATAAGAACACCGAGAGGGAAACCGGAGCTGGCATGGGTGAACTCTGGCTGGGAAGAAACTGATATTATCTCAAAAGCCCACTGGCAATTTTGTAACTGACACGCATGACCATGCAGCTCCATGATCAATGCTACTAGAGTTTGAATGATTCCCATCTAAGGAGTTGACTGAACACAAAGAGAACTTAGAGGAGTGATCATCTTTTTAAAGGGACGTCTAACAGGACAGACTCCCCTGAGGTGCCGCAAATAGCTAGCGAAGAAGGAGGCGTCTGATAGTAAGACAGAAAAGCAGGAGTCACTGAGGTGTGCCAGTTGAGTACCCCCAGGAACACTGTGCTGCAATACTGAGGGCTGTATGATGGGAACACCTCTAAAAACAAAGACGTGGTTGGGAGGGAAGGATTTGTTTGGCTTCCTTCTTCCCCTTTGATGCCATCTCGATCCCCATGGGCCACCTGGTGGCTCAGATGGTAAAGAATCCTCCTGCAATGCAGAAGACCCAGGTTTGATCCCTGGGTGGGGAAGAGCCCCACAGATCAACTGGATCACAAGTCAATCAACAGGGAGATCAGAAAGGCAGAGCTTCAGGAAGGCAGAATCAGAGAATCTTCTGACTATGGGAGAAGGATCTGTCTTGAAGTGGGAGAAATGGCAGGCAAATATCTGGACTCAGTCCTTTCACAGCTGTTTAGTGATGTAAAGAAGAGCATTCTCAGGATTAATTGTTCCCATGAGCAGGGCATCTTATCTTCTGAGAGAACTCCTGTGCTGTGCTGGAGCTGGGCCAGAAACAAATTCTCTCGGGTGGCAGGTAAACTAAGAGCTCTACAACGCATTCCCATTCAGAAAGAGGTAATATTTAACTCTACTGTCATAGATCTCTTCACAGAAATCCTAAGAAGTCAGAAGCATTTTAAAGTTTATTTGCAAAACAGAAATGGGGAAGAACAGAGTAACGGAGCTAAGAGAATCCAGCTGTTTTTCCTCCAGAATCTGATATAAAAGAAAAACAGAGAGGAACGAGGGTGGGCAACAGGCTCCTGATGACAGGCTGAGGCAGGCCGGTGGCAGTGGGCCCCTCAGGTCCAGCCTTTGTTTTTTTTTAAAAAAAAAAAAAAGTGGGCTGAGAACAGCCTGGTGCCAAATTTAGTCTGAGGAATGTGTTCACCTCAAAAGCAGCTGGGAACTAACCCTCAGCTGTCCCTCACCCCAGACTGCAGTGCATAGAGAGACGAGAAGACAGGAAGGGAGAAGGTAGACAGGAAGTGGCAGAGGCCACAAGCAACTTGTTTTCCCCCCTAAAGATGGGTTTCTGTTCTTTTAAAAGCAAATTAAAATTTAGACAATTAAGACTGAGCACTGGAAAGTTAGACCCTACAAGCACCTTGTGATGGGCAGACTGGGAAGGTTTATTAGTTTTGTTTTTTCAGTGGTTTTCAATAATATATAAGACTGTTCAGAAGGAAATGATAACACTTTTTACATCATGGTCTCAGAGGAACATTCTCTGGCTATTCAGCTGCCAGCCCAGGCCAGCTCTGGCTTCCTCCTCGCTCCCTCCCTGCATAGTAAATCAAACGGCAAACCACTTAGGTTCACTCGGGTAAACTTCAATCTCTCATCTCTGCCAAGTGACCACATCAACTTCATTCCCCATCAGTAGAGACCACTGCTCTGCGCATGCCAGTCTAGACATACAGGGCCCAGAATCTCCGCCCCTATTTCCCGGCAGCTAACCGGGACTTCTGCTGAAGCTATGGTTAACAGTGCCATGCTTATTTGTAACGCTAATAGAGGTCACATGACACAGTCCTAAAATATCAGCAGCTACATGGAATGGCACAAAACAGCAGATAAATTGAGGAGAAGTATTTGTGGTTTAAGAATTATTTAACTAGCAGTTTACTCCTTTTACTTGGCTGGAGAAAAGGGAGGGAGGACGAGAAGGCTAAAGTCCTAGGGGGCCTCTGAAACGGCAGCTGGTATGTACTCCTTCTTGGAACACCCAGTTAAACACTTTCAAGGTAAAATCAAAAAACATGAAATAAAAAAATCCTTCTCAAGTCTGTTGTGACAGGGAAGTGAGCTGGGTTTTTTGTTTAGACTCGAACACTCCTCTCATTCTCCCAAGTCTGTGCTTCAAGGAGAATACTTAACCCATTGAAGGAATGCACCCTTCAAGCCTGCCCCATAAAAATGACATGGGGTGGGGTGGGACAACAAAAAGAACAAAGAGCCTACAAAATAGCAATTATGCAAATTTCAAAAAAATTCAAAGGTATTTTTCCTGGGGAATCTAGTGCCAGCTGAAGGGAGAAGGAATAATTTTAAGTTTTCTTCTATTCTGTCTCTTCCAACTTCATTTTAAAGCCCCCTCCCAGGTGCCCATGGAACCTAAGATGCTGTTGAATTTTAAAGGTACCATCATTCTATGTACTTTGAGAAGTAAACACTGCCATTAAACTATGACAAAAACCTTTCTTATCACATTCAGTGTAAAAATCCTAATTTTAGGGATCTTCAAAGCAGGAAAAAAAGGAATTTTATATATGGTAATGCTGTTAAAGGAAGTCCTGTATCGCACCAGGACTCTGGAAATTTTACTTACGGACGTATTTTGAATGTCTGCTATTTCCCAGCCTACAAATCAACGTGTCGGTATTAGAACTAATACATGTTTTCATCCCTCTTTGATATACTAGCCACCATCTTAGAATTCTATATTGAGTATACTTTACAGAGAATTCCTTTGAATTTCAATTCTGAAAACCTAGCATTATCATCTAAAAACTGAATTTGTGATGAAGGAATTAAACTATTTGAAAAAAAGATATGAGTGGCCTGAGTGTACAGGAACTCCAGGACTGTTTGTTACTCAGACCCCAGACACTCGCTCTGTCCCTCACAGGGTCATACTCTTTGGCTCATCTAGGGAAGAAGGCAGGTCTCCTTTCCTTGAAAAAGTCTCCCTTGCTTCCTGTTCTGAAGCGGAGTTCTGAAACAACTATTAGAGCTGGCATGTTCTTTTCCAATTTGAGAAATTCTCCATTTCTTAGGGATGGGGTCGGGGGGTTGGGGGCGGGGATAGTTAACGTCCAGGGATGTGCTTTTGGGCCAGGCACATGCAGACCCTGTCCCTGTAGCCATTCCTCTCATCCAGAATAAATTCATTCAATTCCTTCTGCTAAAGAGACAGACATGGACTGGGAACTCCCTTAACTGAAATATAAATATTCTTAAAAGGAATGCTTCGCTGACCCAGCCTTTGCTATCCCAGGGCCCCTCTCTGCCAGCAAACACGTGTTGGTCTCACCATAATACCGTCTGGAACCATGCTTCCTACATAGCCCTGAAATCTCCCCCATCCCCCACCATTCACTTTAGCCTTTGAAACTTGGAGGTTCCATCACTGTTTCCTCACAATTGATAAATACCACCAGCAAATGAGACACACCTCTCGCCTAAGTCATACAGGGGCCAGAGGAACTGCCCTATTAGTCACAGGACACTGCCAGATAGCTTAAACATGGTCATGTCTGGGAATTGAAAAAAAAAAAAAGACTTCTGGTCCATTTATAGTCATGAAATGTCAGGATCCAGAGACCAGAGATATTAGTCTGTGGAACCTCACTTTCCAGATTAGAAAGCAGAGGTGCAGTGAGGCTCATCGACCTGCCCAGGGGTTAACTGGGAGACACATGACCCAGGGAGGATGGTAAGTCAGCAGCTCTGGACTCAGTGTTTTCCTCCAAGACGGTGGGTGCCTGGAACAGGCTCAGTGTTGGCAGAGATAAGCCTGGGGACAGATGGGGAGGGGCAAGCCCTTGGGAGGAGGGTCCTACGGTTGGGAGGGACATCACAGGGTTACGGAGTAAGATAGACGAGGCCCTACCCTGAGTGTGAGAGACAGAGGGGGAGCGTCCGATCAGCGGCCGCTGCTGTTCACCAGGCCATGAAACTCCTCCCAGGCCCTGGCAAACCAGAGACAAAAAACACAACAGCACATTCAGATCAGAGGCTTTTTAACAGAGAGCAGACAAGATAACCCCACACCCCAATTCAGATACCCTCAAGGTCAGGTGGGGCCCACTGATACCTGGAAGCACAGCAGCGAGGGTCCCCGCCTAGACTTTCCGGTTAAGCAGGGTGGCTGACACCTTTCAGGGGCACCTGGCACTTCTGGCTCATGCTACTGCCCATCTGGCCCTCACTGTCCCCGAGAGGACTTCCACGTCCTTCCAGCCACTCCTTCCACAAGTCTACTAGGGAGGCCACGGAGGTCAGATTAAATTCACACACCATGGGAGACACTTCCCATTCACCGAGGTGAGGGGCAGCAGCGCTTTCTGTCTTGGGGATGTGAGGAGAGGAGGAAGAAATGATTTTTCTCCATCAGGCCTCACCCTGATGAGGTAAAGGCAAGTACCTAACAGCATTAAGATGCTGATGCAAAGACGTGGTGAGGAAATAAGACTGCTTCATCTGCTTCCATACTTCAAACCTTTCAGCTCAGACCCCAAATTCATATCAGGTTCCATGCGTTTCTGATAATACACAAGTAATGATTATCTTAAAAAGTTGTATGTGCCACAGCATTTCCAAGGACCAAACTCCTTTGAAATTGCCCAGGACCAATGCTCAACGCAACTTTAATGCTTATTACCTAAATTTAGAAACTGGAGCTAGGAAGGGATAAGGAATGTGACTGAGGGGCAGAGTCTCTTGGATGACGTTCCACAGAGAATGAGCCTTGGTGGCTGCAGGCCAGACACCAGGAGAAAGGCTCCCTCGTGCCTCCAAAGCCCTGACCCACCTTAAGTTCTCTGAGAGGAGCTGACGTCCTTCCTTTTTGCCTGAGCCATTTTTCAGCCACTTAGGGACAAACTGTCAGGTAACTTCCCTGGGAATTATACATAAAATGGGTAATTTGGGGCCTTCGAATCTAAAATCCCTTACCGTCAATTATTCCATTTGTGGCTTAAAGGGGTGAAATACTCATGGCAACAACATATAGGGTTTAATATGTTAAAATTATTTGCTCACTACAGGTTTAATATTATGGTCACTAAACTACACTTCATCACTAGGTCTCCTACAGATAGCTTTTCTTCTTTTTTCAAATAGGAAGGGATGAAACAAAGACCTGGCCCAATAAATTCATTCTTGCATGCAATCATCACATCAGTTTCATTAGTTATTTCCCTTTTGAAGAGCAACACTTATAAATTAATGACGTAGCTCTCAGAACAAGAGACTGATCCACAGTTAATGGTTTCTTCAGAGTATCGCCAAAATCCAGATACATGTATGTTCACTGAATGGAAGGAAAACGTTAAGAGCGCTCAGTAAGCATGTGTCTTGTCAGTTCACAAACTCAGTTTCCACGGAAAGACATGTTTCACAGCTCTTTCTGGAGAGATGGTAACACGATGAACTTTGAGTCCATCAGTGATGGCAGGAGGTCATTTCACTCTTCAACTCCAAGTGAAGATAAAGAGAATGCAAAATCTGACACCCAGGCAATGACCCAGGAAACCCCTCTTCTCATTCTAAGAGTGAGGTTTAAGTTATATTTAAGCAAGTTAGGTGTCAACAAGAAACTGCATGGCTGTGTTGAAGGTTCACCTCATTTATCCTTTAGTTTCCAGAAAGGCCTACACTAGTCCAAACGGAAGTTCTCTATGTCAAGAACTTACAGAAATAGGGATTTCAGAGTTCCCCTCTAATCCAGTTTAGCATTAAACTGCCCTCCTATTTTCTTCAGCAGTATATTCTTTACATGGAAAACTTCAACATGAAGAATCTGGGCAAAGAAATTTCCTCAGGTGGATTCAGTGGAGATAAAATCACTGCTCACAGTCATTGGTACAATCACTGGTTTTCAATGCTTGACTAAGTAAACCAACCGCCTGAAACTAGGTGCGAATGTTCTGGCTATTTTCCACCTGGCATCCCAGGCATATATGTAATTTTAAAACTTGTTTCTTTGAAAGGTGAACAAAGAACAAGTTAAATGTTATATCTGGCATGTAAACTGAGTTTCCTAAAAACACTTTTTCCCCCTATTATCCTAATACAACCTACAGGGAATTCTAAACAGATTCAAATGACAGGGTAACAATGAGTCCTTTCAAGACCACTTTTTACCAGCTGGCTTACCAGCGAGCAAATTCTAAGGGCAGAAATCTCATCCCTTAACTCTGCATTTGCCCCCACTCTGGCCCAGCCCCACTTCACAGCATTGCCCTCGGCTGGCCCTCATGCTTACAGATGAGCTGGGCCTCCTGCTGATTTGGGCTTTACCTTGCACATCAGCGTAGAGGGACATTTCCCAAAAGCAAAGCCTGGCCAGCAATGATGCTGGGTGATGCAGCGCCCCCAGCTACAATTTAGCTGTGGCAAGAGAAGGGATGGTTGGTCCCTGCCTACCAAGTTCAATATTTAAATACAATGAAATCTAGATGTGGTGGAGTCCCCACAATTTGACCCATTTCTCCTCTAAAACAAATGAATAAAGACAAGTCACCTACCCTCAGCTCTCTGTGCAGAGGGGCCTGGTCAGTCTTCCCAACACTGTGGCCCACCGAGTGTAACAGGCCCTGTCTTCCCCTTCCCATCCCAGGCCAGAGGCACAAAAGGACTCAACAGACTATTCCAAAGAGGAATTTCCTCACAAAAGACACTGCTGTTTTATACGGCCCTGTGGTCGACCCAACTCTTTTCCTGGTGGTCCCATGATTCTGGGGTGCAAGTCTGGCTGTGTTATGAGGCTGTCCGCCTGCAAGGACCCAAATCTCTGAAACCTCAGCCACACACCTAACACTTGATTTGACCATTTTCCCACTTCTCAGTGGGCCCGTGCACCCTTAAGGGACTGACTGTTAGCAGTAAACAAGGGTGTGAGGCAGCAAGCAGTGTTCCCTCTGCAGCAAAGCAGCTCACCATGCTCCTTGCGCAGCGGCAGCAGTCACCTCTTAGCTCAGCAAGGGGTGCTAGCAAGGAATGCAGCAGGAAAAGGCCATGAGCAGTGTGATGAAGGAAGGCTGGGGAACGAGACACTTGAGATAGGACGCTGGAGACTGGATGGAAACACAGCAAGGGGGAGGGACACCTGACTGAGAAAGCTGAGCCACCCCTAGAACACTCCCCTCACCATTTCCAGGACCCCTCATCTCCAGAGTACGTGGGAGAGAATAAGTGTTGCTCTTTCCTCCTCATGTCCCTTCAATTCTCAAGTCCAAGCAGTTGTTGTTCCTTGGCTCAAACACAGCCACGCCTGTGGAAGAGCCATGGTGGAAGGACAAAGCAGAACAGTCCTGGCTTCCGTTCAGATGTGGCAAGGCTCAGAGGGGTCAAGGTCAGTTTGGTGCTTTCTGATCAACTCTTACACTGGTAGGTGGCATCAGGCTCAACCTCTGGACCAGCTATATTAGCTGAAATTAAGATCAATACATGTGGACATCACAGCGGAAGGCAAGAGGGAAAGGGCCATAGAACGTCATTCTTTGACAAACGCTGAAAACATAGAAAATATGTATTTCCACACATCAACCATCTCCATCTTTCAGGAACTTTTAAGTAATTTGGGGTAAGTGATCACAAAAAGCAGCAATGACAGAGCCACCTCCAGGATGCTCAGCTCATGTGCTAGTCCTGATGTGTGGTCTGTGGGATCCCAGGCCTCATGGAGGCGGATGGGCGGTCAGATGGCACAGCTCAGGGCGTCACTGCCAAAATGGAGCAGCACAGCCACTTCGGAGAACTCCACGCTATGCCCACAGCCATCTTCACAGATGCTATCAGGCCACGTGGCCTAGTGTGGGCAAAAGTGGTTTATTTATGGTTTGGGTGGAAGCTCTACAGAAAACCTAAAGTCACATTAAGCCTTGCTAGATTTCTCCATGCAGGTTAGGGGCTTGAAGGCCAAGTTGCAGCACATACATGCCGAGCCTCAAAAACACATGGGGGGCTGGGCCATGCTGTGGTCAGATGTCCTAAGGAGCAAAGTCACACAGGACAAAGACACGTCCCCACCCCCAGGTCCTGGTGCACGACAACCCTAGGGACTGGGCAAAGGGAAGGGCTAGAACTTTGCGAAGTGTATGCAGGGTGAGCTCAGAGAGGAAGATGAGCTGGCTCCAAGGGGAGAACAGAAGGGGAAAGGCTGGCAGAGAGCTTGCGGTTGGGAGGCTTTGGCCGGTGAGGAAAGCCCACTTACACAAAGCAAGGAAGCTCTACACACACAGCGGCACACAGACGGAAGCAGGGCTTTACCTCCAAGCAAGAGATGTCTTTGAAGTAAGACAAATGAAGTCAGCCAAGCGAAGGTCAAGGATCCCCCTTTCCAACCTGATGGACTTTTGAGCTGAATTCTAAATCAGAAATCACTCTGTTCCTGTCCTCAGCATGACTGGTGGAAACTTAAATACCAAAAAAACTGGGGTCTCTTTCTGAGAGCCAGATGTCACCTCAGTGTCAGACCTCAGCGGAGATGGAACAAAATACCGTGTGATGTGATACCATGGGCTTATGGAAATGAGGCTGCATTCCCCAGATGGCCCTCCACGGAGAAGTCTGTGCCATTCCTTAATATGGTGACAGTCAGTCTGAAAGGCCACTTCTTTGATGCACCATAAAGAGCAAGAGCATGAGACAAGCTAGTTTAGCACCATTTATTAAGTGATCTCAGCTGTTGTTGTAGCTGCTGCGTGTCAGCCTGTTCTTAAAACATAAAATGCTCTTCCAATTCCTCTTGTCCGGGACGGAAGGATCTTCCAGGTAGCACACCAACAGAACAAGAGACTCCGATGACGCCGGCTTCAATGACGGTGCCATCCAGAGAGGGAGAGGGTCATGGCACATTCAACCGCGGCTTCCAGAGGTTTTGAAAAAGGAGCCTTTGGGAGCCCAGCCTGCCTGGCATTCTAGTGGAAGTGCAAAAGGTTGGCATGTTGGGAGAGAAAGAGAGGGAGCCGCGAGGGGAAAGTGGCATCTAGGTGTCAAGGAGGGGTTTCTGGCCCCTGTGGCTGCAGGGCTGGAGGACTAGGCAGACCTCTGATAAAGCAGCAAGCAGCAGACTAAGGCACCAAGCCCCAAGGCTAGCCTAGACTCTATGGACCTGTATACATTGCTACAGAAGTCAGGAAGAGCTGCTTCAGGGTATTTGAAAGGGAGAACAGTGGAGAGGGGAGAGTTGAAAAATATCTCTTTCCCTTTCCTATCCGGGTGAAAAGGTTGCTTAGGGGTGGAGTGGGGGAATTGGGGGGGGGCGGGGCATTTGGGAACACTGAACACAAGAGTCCTAGTAAAAGTAGGTGTGGACCTCTCCAGCCTAGACTGAGTCTGGCTGGAGGACAGAAACTACTTGTATTCCAGAACAAATAAGAAGAAAAACCTGCCAAGAGAAAAACAGTGCTGACCCAGGGCTGCCAAGGCAAGCCCTCAGGGTAGTAATGGCTAATAACTGCTGGTGGCTGTGATGAGCCACACCCAGCCATTTCAGACAGACCACCTCCTATGGCAGCATTCCCAGTTAAAAACTGGAGCTTAGCTGGTATGAGCCAGTTCCACCCACAACATGATCTGTAAATGCATGGGAAAAGATTCCCAAACGATCTGCCTGAGCGCCATCGTTGGGCTCATTACTATAATGCTTGTAATAACAGCGTGGTGATGTTATTACTAACAATGATGAGAGCAATAATCCTTGACCCTGTGAGAGCATTCCCCATCTGAGGACCTTCAATTACAAAGACTGAATCAGCCTCACAAACAAACCTGCTCAGTAAAGCCCTCATACCCCCCACTTTTCCGATGGGACAGGTGAAGCAGAGTGGCAGAGACTTTTCAAAGGCACGCAGTGGTATCTGAGTCAAAGGACAGAACTACACCCATAGGTCCTGACTCCTAGCTGGCTTGCTCTCCCTTCACATGTGAGAAAACTCTTAACAGCCACTCCCCACAATGTGTCTATAACACCCTGAGTTTATTTATGATCTTTGGTCACTGAAGGAGCAACCCCGGCCAGTGATTCTCACTTGTGGACGTCCAGCTCCACTCCCCTGAGTCTCAGGCAGACTGCTGAGCTAACTTCCCCTCTGGCATTCCTGCTCCCCTTAGAGTCTACTCTCACACACACACTGTTCTGCTTCCACTTCGACTTCAGCTCTGCACACAAGGAAATAGAGTCATCATTCCTGGTAAAGAAGTCAATTTCCCGGGACAGAAAGCAGACTGAAGCTAACAAGTTAAAAAGACATGCAAAAGTGGAGTGAGAGACAGACAGGGAGGAGGGCCTCACTGTTCAGTGAAATTATTTTAGAAACCGCAAGAAAAAGAGCACTTTGTCTTTCATTTTGAGACAGTGGTTAGTGAAGTAAAGACAAGACAGCCTGTGTGAATACAGCAAGCCCAGGTGGTTCAGCTGGGACTCTGCAAAAGGGATCTCTCATCCAGAGCACCCAGGGTGCAGGCAGGCAGAGAACCGCACCAGCAGAGAACGGCTATGAGTGGACAGAAGCACTGGGGGAAGACTGGTCTGTCCCTTCTCCTTAAGTCAGTCTCCTGGAAGACCATATTCCTCTGGACCCGACTAAGGACCTACTTTTGCTGAACTCAGGGACACGCCCCACACCCCCCCAATCCCCCACAACACATACTTGATGCTGTCGGTGTGGGTTTTGTATTCCATAATGGTGTTGGGAGGTAGGTTAAGCACTCGCCGAAGCGTATCCCGTATGCGGGCCGTGGTGGCTTGATCGCTGGCAGTCTTATTCCATATGGAAATAATGTCCTCCTATAGGAGGGACGACAGAAGGATTCATCAAAGGAAACTGGAGGCAGTGAGAAGAGCAGAGGTGACACACATGAAAGCAGACCTGCCCGCGAGGCGGCTTACCTGAAAGCGGACAGAGACCACAGCCCCGCAGATCTCCTCCCCAACCATGAACTGTTCCCCCAGCATAGCCAAGATGAGATTCTCCCAGCAGCGGGATGCCAAGCCCTTCCGCAGTCGAATTATCCACTTTCCGCCATTTTTATTTGCATCATCCTGTAAAAAAAAAAAGTATTAAAAGTTAAAATATGGTCTCATAGCATTAGGGCCAAGGATCCATGATCACTGAGAAGTCTTGCTGTTTTCCAACTATTCGACTCTATAGGAAAATGTGGTAGGACTACAGGAAGAAACGAGAAAAAAGAAACACAAGGTGGGGATCCTTGCAACCAGCCATTAAAGAAAAACAGCCACACAGACCCTTTAAACCAATCCTCTTTTGGGAACTCCCTGGCAGTCCAGAGGTTAAGGCTCAGCACTTTCAGTACCAGGATCCAGGTTCAATCTCTGGTCGGGGAACTAAGATCCCACAAGCCATACAGTGTGGCCAAAACAAACCAACCAACCAACCCTCTTTTTTGAAAACTACATCAAAATGAAATAATGTCAGATTTCAAACACAGATCATTCCTTACTTCATTTGCTAAAAGTTTATCAAGTGTCACCATGTCCCCAAATACAGACATGACATCACAGTCTCTACCCAGATCCAGTCTAGTGAAGCAGACAAACAAGAAAACTAATTGCAGTAGTGCAGTCTGACAAGTACTGCTGTAACAGAGATACATACAGGAAGTTTATGAAGAACAAGACAGTCAGAAACACCCAGGAAAAGGAAAACATTTCAGCTGGGTTGTAAGGGACACAGGAGTTAGCCAGGTGAAGGGCTCTGTGGGCACTGGGAAGGACATGGCTATGTGCAAACACTGACTGTGAGGCAGAGATGCAAAGAGGAAGATCTAGCTACACTGAAGGGAGGGTCTGGAGAGGACAAGTGACAAGTGCTGAAAGGTAATTAGGAGTAAGATCATGTGTGCAACAGAAAACTGCATAAGATTTTTAATTAAGGTGTGTTTGTGTGTGGCAGGGGCGGGGGTTCCCTGGTGGCTCAGATGGTAAGGAACCAGCCTGCAATGCAGGAGACCTGGGTTCGATCCCTGGGTCAGGAAGATCCCCTGAAGGAAGGAATGGCTACCCACTTCAGTATTCTTGCCTGGAGAATCCCTGTGGACAGAGGATCCTGGTGGGCTACAGTCCGGGGTCGCAAAGAGTCAGACAGGATGGAGTGACTAATGACTAAGCACAGCATAGCACATGTGTGTGTGATCATGTCTGTCTTCTGGAAGAATGCTCTGGCATCAGCATAGAAAAGATGGACTACAGCAAAGAGATCATAGAGCTCAGCTCTGGGTCTCCGGTGACTGCCCCTAAGCTTATTTTTACTCACTTTAACCATATGTATACTATGGTAATGTATAACACACACATAAAACTAGTCTATGCGAAGTTCAGTTCAGTTCAGTTGCTCAGTCGTGTCCGACTCTTTGCGACCCCATGAATCGCAGCATGCCAGGCCTCCTTGTCCATCACCAACTCCCGGAGTTCACTCAGACTCACGTCCATTGAGTCGGTGATGCCATCCAGCCATCTCATCCTCTGTCGTCCCCTTCTCCTCCTGCCCCCAATCCCTCCCAGCATCAGAGTCTTTTCCAATGAGCCAACTCTTCGCATGAGGTGGCCCAAGTCCTGGAGTTTCAGCTTCAGCATCAGTTCTTCCAAAGAAATCCCAGGGCTGATCTCCTTCAGAATGGACTGGTTGCATCTCCTTGCAGTTCAAGGGATTCTCAAGAGACTTCTCCAACACCACAGTTCAAAAGCATCAATTCTTCGGCGCTCAGCTTTCTTCACAGTCCAACTGTCACATCCAAACATGACCACTGGAAAAACCATAGCCTTGACTAGACAGACCTTTGTTGGCAAAGTAATGTCTCTGCTTTTGAATATGCTATCTAGGTTGGTCATAACTTTTCTTCCAAGGAGTAAGCGTCTTTTAATTTCATGGCTGCAGTCACCATCTGGAGTGATTTTGGAGCCCAAAAAAATAAAGTCTGACACTGTTTCCACTGTTTCCCCATCTATGGGAAGAGTAATCCGCCCCCCAAAAAAAATCCTTCAATGTTGCTCTAACACCATGTTAGTGAGAAAACAACCTTTGAAAACCATCCACACGAACAATGGAATCGGGGCTTTTTCCTAGAGTTCCCATTTCCAAGGATGTACCAAACTGTTATGCAGCTTTCAAAGAAGACTTTAACCAACACCTGGCACTAACCCCCAAACCAAACAAACAAAACCCCCCCGAAAGACAGAAAACTTCCTCAGAAAAACAGTCTAAGGCTCTCAGTTCTCACCTCCCACATGGGTTTAATTCCTTCTTTGAAGAGATGGAAGTCGCTGTGGCCTGTCAAGTCCCCGGGACGCACCATGTGGCTGTAAAACCTCCAGAACTGCTCCACCTGCAGAGAGAAGACAGCAGAGTCAAGAGAGGCACCTTCTTTTTCTTTGGGTGAATGTGAGATTTAAGAGAAGAGCATAACCACGGAAGACACTCTGCTAGAGGCTCTACTTTTTGGAGGACAGGTGTTCATTCTGGGGATTGTGGGGGAAGAACAA
The DNA here is from genome assembly GCF_055505025.1 of Bos grunniens. Classification (NCBI taxonomy): domain Eukaryota; kingdom Metazoa; phylum Chordata; class Mammalia; order Artiodactyla; family Bovidae; genus Bos; species Bos grunniens. Next base: position 16,595,973 of record NC_141166.1, read on the forward strand.
CATCTAGAAGGGAAGCAGACTATCTGTTTTGATAAAAGAATAATGTCATACTGTTGACACAAGAATAAACTCTTTAGGCGAGAATTGCCCAGCCTCAGCCAGGAGCCTTAGTTGGTAAAATGTCAATACGCATCCTCCTGTGGAAGCCGCAGGAGAATCACCACATGCTGTAGGAGGACTTTGTTTTACACAATAAAAACCACTTAGGTTTGAGGTATATTCAGGGCCACATAACCTCAGCTTGAACCAAATCACTTAAAAAAAAAATACAGTATTATTAACATTGTGAATTAACTAGTCATTGTGCTCTATAGTACATGCCCAAGACTTATTTATAACTGCAAGTTTGGGCACTTCCTGATCAGAGGTTTACTGCCAAAATACAGCATTAGCTACACTAAAGTACACTTTATTTCTATAGAAATAGTTATTGAGCATTAAGTGACAGAATCAACCACAGGCACTACTCCATACCATGGTGCCCTTGCTAAGGCCCAGATGGTCCAAAAACCAAGCAGGCCTTAGCTTCCTCACTCAGGGTTTAATTCTCTCTTCTTAGCTATAAAATTTCTCTTTACTCCTCCTTCACAGTCCTGTTAGAAAATATACATATTTCTCTATAAAATGTATGCTTATTTATATTTATCACACTATTTCTGTTTTTCTCACTAGTGATTTGATAAGAAATTACTTCCCTGTGCATAAGCATGCGTTCATGCTAACTCACTCAAGTTGTGGTCAACTCTCTGGGACGTTACAGACTGTAGCCCACCAGGTTCTTCTGTCCATGGGATTGTCCAGGACAAGAATACTAGAGTGAGTTGCCATGCCTTCCTCTAGGGAATCTTCCCACCCCAGGGATCGAATTAACATCTCTGACATCTCCTGCATTGGCAGGCGGGTTCTTCACCACTAGCGCCTAGTGGCGCTTCCCAATTGGGAAGCCCTTGATTACTTTCCTATTCCTCTGCAATTCACAGAGAGCACCTACAAAGTACTTGGCAGTCAAGTGCACACTTTACAAGTAAAGAAAAAATGTGTAACAGTCTGAAGAAAACAGCTGGTATTTGCCAAGAAACTGCTGAAGATGCTCTAAATAAACATGAAGCAAGATTCCATAATGTGCAGGTAAAAACAGGTACCATGCAGACAGAGATTCAGGTCACACTCCCGGATGTGGATAGCAACTGAGGAGAAACCCTAGACTGTGTGAAATGGCTGTGCCTCTCAATCCTCTAGAGCACAGAAACACGGGAAACATCTCATGTTACAAGGAAATTAGGAACAAAGCCATCTGCAGGACTTCATCACAGTATTTCACCTCAGCGAGTGCCATGCTTAATGATACCCAGGGATCTGGGTCAGTGAATGGTCCTATGCATACAACGAGCAATAATCTTTTCCCCACTCTAACAGTGCAAAGAAATGAAGCTCGCCTTCTAGAAACTGTAGCTCACTGTGAATAAGGACTTGATGGAAGTGGTGGGGACAGAGCATACCAATCACCCCCAATCCTCCAGTGGAGCACTGCTTTATTAACAGTTTGGTCTCCACCAATCTGAGAGCCATTCTCTACAATCTTATGGCCAGAATTCTATACCCAAATCACAACAGAGATAAAATAATAGGCAGGTTGAGAAATAGTATTAAAACTTTTTTTTTTCATTCTCTTAAGGCAACTTGCATTTTTAAAACTTTCAACTGAAACCAAAAAATCAATGTTTAGATTCAGAACATGGAATGCAGAAAAGACTTTAGAAATCATCTCGACTACTTTCTTTGCTTTATAATTGAGAAAACGGTTTCAGAACTTGCCCCAGCTCACAGTCAAGCAGCAGAATGAATGACACTTGTGATCCCCGAGTCCAACGCTTTTTTCATTTCAAGATACAGTTTTCTTAGTCACCTCAAGAACTTTTAAATAGTGTCAAATACTAGGACCGAGGACTAGTGGGAAATACTTTAGCATCATTAGTTTCAAAATGTAACTACTTTTCTGTGAGGAATATTGTGGGACACTTCCCAATGCCTCGACTTACATGACACTGGTGAGTATAAAGCAGCATTAACCCAAGATGATGCTGATGATCGAACTGTTCAACTTAGCATATATGCCCAAAGAAAACAAAAACTCTCCTTGTACAAGCTGGGAAAATTCACACATATTTTTTTTAAGCGGGAAAGAAAAATGCTAGAAGTAGTTATAATTATGCTAAAATAATTGAACAAAATCCTGAATGAAAGCTGATTCCCCAGAGTTCAGTTTCTTCTCTGATCCTAAGTGCTTAACCAGTTGTTCATAACACTATGGCTGCCATTTTACCTGAAATGTCTAGCAAGCTATCAAAATTTTTGTGGATTCAGGAATGTTAGGATGACATGGATAGTTTTTTTAATTCTATTGTTCTCTCTTCCAAGAATTCCTTCCTTTCATCACTTGTTCAAATTTTCTGAATTCAATCTTAAACCCATCTCCTTCCCAAAGAGGCTTCTCCAGGCTGAAATGAATCCCTTTACTCTGAACTGCAAGAGCACTCTAGCTATTTATGCACCTCCTAAACTGCCTCCCTGTATTAGAAATTCCTGGGCATGTCTTATTTCCCTAAGGGCAAGGTTTTTTTAGTCATTTTAGAACACTATTATGCCCCAAATTCATTCAACAAACTTTTCTTGAACCAAATATGTACCCGTGCACAGCTACTTCTAATAATTCAAAAAAGTCTTAATTTAACAGTAATAAGAGAGCACAGGCCAACTAATACAAGATCTTTGCTTGTGGCTGAAATATCAACTCAACATAATCAGATGATATGATTATCATTATATATGCATCTGTTTAATAAATATAGCCTGTCTGGTAAACAAACACTTTGAAAAACTGGAGCATCCTGGCATGCATTTGGGTATACAGAAGACTGAAAGAATGTAGGCTTTGGAAGGTGGTTTTTACAGCCTACCCAACCTGAGTCTCAATACTGGTTCCTCCACTTAATCCAGTCAATTATAACTGACTTGAGACTTCAGATCAGATACTTAACCCAAGTCTCATTTTTCTCATTTGTAAAATATGGATAACATCACTGACCTCATAGGGCTATCATAACGATCAAAGGAAACTATATAAGTGACTATTATTGTGTGTCCTTCCTCTTTACTAATTTATTTTAAAGTTTACTGTCTATTATTGTTTCCTTTTCCAGTGTCTGCATTTTAAACAGAACGAATACCTTAATAACTTCAAGAAAATAACGAATCCTGCATTTGATTCTGCCCACAGATCAACTGTACGAAATACATAACAATCTTCACCAAACAAGACTGGCTTTAGTCGCAGACAAGCCTCTCACGGTTTACAACTCTAGTTTTCTGTGAGGAAGATGAGACAGTGCGTGGGCTCACTGTACTGACAGTGCCCACAAAAAAACAGAGACTTGCTTTTCCTTCTGAACACAGAACAAAGACGCTAGTTTATGTGTAATCACTGACATATCTGAAACCCGATGTGAGGTTATTAAAACAAAAACTTTTAAATTTTATTCTCAATTTTACTGACAAGCTTCATGAGGACACCATGTACTATAAAATTTTGTATCTCCCATAACACTTTGCACACAGAAAGGACTCCATAAATACCTACTTAAACAAACCAGTGTTTTTGTACTGTCCCCATCTGATCAATTCCATGATTTATGCACTTATTGATTCTGACATATGTTGCCTACGGATATATAATGAGAAATAGAAGAATGAACCAATTTAGCTTTACAGACTCAGGTCAGTCAACTAAGGAAACCAGAGTCCTATGTAGGTTACCAGGAGGGTAGATAAACACAAAAATGTAAATACAGACAAGAATGTACTACCAAAGCTTACTATGTTAAACCACCCAGTACTCACAGAGGCAAAGGTGCCAATCTGTTTGATATTCTGTTCATAGCTCTGTGAGCTGGTGGGACGGCCGGGGGTTCTCCTGGAGTACCAAAAAGTGTAGTTATACTGCAGTGGGTGCTCGGCCGGCCCAGGGACGACAGCCTGTGAATCAAAGGAGGCGTGTTAATCTGGGCATTTTCCACATGCTCTGAGACTGAGAAAACATTTCCCAGTGTTACCCCTTACCACCTCCATTAAAAAGGATACATCCTCAATTACCTGCAATGGGCTCAAGATTCCACTTACATGGTAAATTAGTGGTTAACTCTAAGTTCCTGTAACACTTTCTGTGTTCTTAATGCTTTCGTAACTTTCTACCTCCTACCATGAGTATTATGCTTATATCTCATCTCAACATATTCCCAGGCCAAACACTGCCTCCTCTATGACACCCTATCACTTACTGGCTCATGACACTGGGCAAGTTGCTTAACCAGTTTGTGCCTCAGTTCCTTATCTGTAAAATAGGGAAAACAATAATGACCACCCTCATGGGGCTGCTGAGAGGATCAAATTAACAGCTGTGAAGTGCTTAGCACCATGCCTGACACATAGGAAGTACTCAAAAAATGACAGCTCCTAGGATTACTGCTACTGTTAAATGTAAGTGCCTTGATTCAGGCTCACTCACCTGTGTCCTTCTAGCATGTAAAATGCCTGTATTTGGAATGTAGTAAATATTGTGCAATAAATGAATTAGTAATTGCTTTAATATTTCAAGAAAGAAACTGAGAGATCTATCTCTCGTTCGCTAAAATTCCTCTCTTCCAAGTCACTTTCAGCCTGAATTATTACCGACTAAAGAGTCGAACATTCTAAGTGATGGGCAGGACTGAAATACGGAACAGCAGCTTCTGAAGCAACTAACACCCTTGCTAAATTCCAGGATTAATCTCCCCACCTCAGGCTAGGAGAATGTTGGAAAGCAAGGCAAGAACTCAAGATCCTGTGGCAAGGGGAACCTTCAAAGTCCCAAGATGAACTCCAGTGATGCAACAATCTTTTTAGAGAACAAAATCAGACACTACAAAACAGGGTGTCATCAAGTGCACCCAGCATCCTTCAGATTTCACAAGATCACCAAGTCCCCAGTCCAAAGGCAACGACATCTGCACAACACAGAACTCACCTTCCTCTTGCTGCTGCTCTGACTCTTGTCTCGTTCCGTTTTTTCCTTCTCACCATCTTTCTGTGTGCTGTTTTCTTCATTCTGATCATGGTCCCCACTGTCATCATCTTTCAATCTGAATGGGAAGGCAAAACAACAGTAACCCATGACTGAGCTGATTCTTGCTTATCTAACAAGGCTACCAGGTCAGATGAACCACCATGTAACCAATCAGAAGTCACTCAAGTCATAGGCAATGAGGTGCCCATGAAAGAAAGAAAAGGAAGCAGAAAGGCAACTGGGAGGATTAAGCAAAAATGAAAATGCCCATCAGCTAATTTGTGAATTACAGAAAGCACCATATTCTAGTTTTCTAAAAGTGTGCACAAAAAAGCAAGAGGTAAACAGTGTAAGGGGTTGTTTTCTATGCCAAAAATAGTCAATAACGAGGAGAATTTCTGGATTATATAACTGTTTTGGCATTTCAAATGAACTTGAGAAACTTCCCTTTCTATCCTGCCACTTCTAACTATCTTTCCTACCATTCCCCGCTGCTACTGCTAGTCATTTAATTTCCAAGCTTAGAACTCTCCACTGTCCTGTGCCCTTCCATGCCCACCATGCAGGATATAATACAAGGAAATGTAAGATCCTCTACAACTCGACTGTCAACTGGCATCCCCTTTCCCTCTCTGCCTCCCAAAGCAACCCAGATTTCCACATCTGTGCTATATGCAAACACCACCCCTCAGCCTAAGGCACCATTCCTCCCACATCTGTTTTTCCTACTAGATAGAGGGGGCCCTAGATTGGTGTCTTATTAACCTTTGTATCTTCAGCAACGATGACATGATGCTGGAGTGATGTTAAATGAAAAAGAAATGAAAGGAAGGAAGAAATGTCTTCTTGTCTTGTAAGTTCAGTCAAAAGTACATCAGGTGCCACCTTTCAGGAGCAGTGAAACTACCCTCAGCGCTGTGTATTGGTTTGCTATGACTTCAAACTCACTTATTTATGACTTAAATGAAGATGCTGTTTTGAGATAACAATGAAGTGTCAGTTCAGTTGTGTCACTCAGTCGTGTCCGACTCTTTGCAACCCCATGCCAGTTTCCCTGTCCATCACCAACTCCCAGAGCTTGCTCAAACTCATGTCCATCAGGTCAGTGATGCCATCCAACCATCTCATCCTCTGTCGTCCCCTTCTCCTCCTGCCTTCAATCTTTCCCAGCATCAGGGTCTTTTCCAATAAGTCAGTTCTTCCCATCAGGTGGCCAAAGTATTAAAGCTTCAGCTTCAGCATCAGTCCTTCCAATGAATATTCAGGACTGATTTCCTTTAGGAGTGACTGGTTGGATCTCTTTGCAGTCCAAGAGACTCTCAAGAGTCTTCTCCAACACCACAGTTCAAAAGCATCAGTTCTTCGGTGCTCAGCGTTCCTTATGGTCCAACTCTCATGTCCATAGATGACTATTGGAAAAACCAAAGCTTTGATTAGATGGACCTTCATCACAAAGTAACATCTCTGTGTTTTAATATGCTGTCTAGGTTGGTCATAGCTTTTCTTCCAAGCAGCAAAGTCTTTTAATTTCATGGCGGCAGTCACAATCTGCAGTGATTTTGGAGTCCAGGAAAATAAAGTGTCACTGTTTCCATTGTTTCCCATCTATTTGCCATGACGTGATGAGACCAGATGCCATTATCTTCCTTTTTTGAATGATGAGCTTTAAGCCCGCTTTTTCACTTTCCTCTTTCACTTTCATCAAGAGGCTCTTTAGTTCTTCTTTGCCTTCTTCCATAAGGGTGGTGTCATCTGCATACTGAGGCTATTGATATTTTTCTTGGCAATCTTGATTCCAGCTTGTGCTTCATCCAGCCTGGCATTTCACATGATGTACTCTGCATACAAGTTTAATAGGCAGGGTGACAATATACAGCCTTGATGTACTACTTTCCCAATTTGGAACCAGTCTGTTGTTCCATGTCCAGCCCTAACTGTTGCTTCTTGACTTGCATACAGATTTCTCAGGAGGCAGGTAAGGTGGTCTAGTATTTCCATCTCTTGAAGAATTTTCCACAGTTTGTTGTGATCCACACAGTTGAAGCCTTTGGCATAGTCAATAAAGCAGAAGTAGATGTTTTTCTGGAACTCTCTTGCCTTTTCTATGATCCAATGGATGCTGGCAATTTGATCTCTGCCTTTTTCTATATCCAGCTTGAACGAATGAAGTCTATCAGGATATTATGTGTAGTCATTCATACACATTAACAGGTCAGTAGGCGAGTAGCTCCTGCTGGGAGCTTATCAGCAAAAACAGATAAAGAAGGGAGCATGGTGAGGGGACATTTAGACTATAAATACTGAGTGTTGTGTAAGGAATATCCAAGTTTCCATCTGAGCAAAGCTGTCCTTTGCTGATCTTGCTCTCCGAAGATTGTGAGCCACTTGCTTCTGCAGTGACCAAGCCAACTCTTTGGTGGGCAGTGGTGTCAAACCCTGCAGCTGTCTCTGAAGAGAAGGGACATCAGCTCTGCTGTGGTAAAGCTGACTCCTTTAGCAGTGGTGACAAAATGTTTAGCGGCCCTGCAAAGATCAGCCTGCCCATAACCACCAGTGCTGGAGTTTTCTAGCAACAACTGACTTTTATTTTTGAGCTGGTAGCTGAACTTCAGTTCCTGATTGGCAAAGCCTTCTCACCCAGTGCCAATTCATATAAAGGTACACCTGGGACTAAATTTGGACTGTATTCCTTTCATCTCCCTGTGTCTGGAACAATACTGTGAGTAATCTACCACTGGTTTGGAATATGTTATGTTATTTCTTTACTAGCATCAGCATGTTACTGGCTTATGAAATTACTGTAACTCCCACAGTGGACCGGTGTTAAATAAACTAGTGGCAAAGAAAATCTACCCCTGAGCATATTCTGTACCCTCCAAAACAAAATACTAGGGCTCTCAGTGAACCTAAAATTCACTGGATCTAGACAAAAAGATAAATGGAAGGTGAATTCACAAAGATAGTAAAAATTCTGTTCAGTCTAGAGCTGGACCATCAACTTACGGATCTTTTCTGAAATCACTTTTCTGGCCCTACCCAGTCACACAGAATTTGACAATTCTCAGGATAGTTACTAGAAGCGGTCAAACTGTAACTCAGACACAGGAATACCTCAGAGCTATTGTGGGTTTGATTCCACATCACAGCAATAAAGCAAGTATCACAAGAAATGGAGTCACACAGATTGTTTGGTTTCTCAGTGCATTTAAAAGTTAGTTGACGCTACACTGTAGTCTGTTAAGAGGGCATTAGGAATATGTCTAAAAAAAAGTACGTATCTTAATTCAAACCTTAGAGTGGACAAACTACACATGTGTTGGGGTGCCCACTCTGCCCATTTCACAGCCCTGGCTGTAGGATATACTCCTGAGATCGTGCACTGTGCCATGCCCAGCCCCAGCCCCTCCCTGGCCAAGGCAGGACGATAAAGGGCACTGGTAGCCCAGCCTGTCCAATAACCTACGCCTCAGTGCCTTCCTGACTCCTCCTCAGGTCTTCATCCAGGAGGTGAAAGACCTTACAGATTCAGGAGCTGGTGCAGTCAGTCATATGAGCTGCATGTAAGAAAAGCCATGAGGGAATAAAGACAATAAGCAAAAGCAGAGAAGGCCAGGAGGGGCAAAGGGGATGGAGCAGATGAGCAGAGAGGAGAATGGGGTTTTTCGTGATGCTGCCATCTCTTTGGCTTCCCTGGACGCCTGGGAGACCTAATGGTGCTTACAATAACTCCTTCCCCATTATGAAATTTGAGTCCGCAGGGTTTCCTTTTGAAGCGGGGCCTGTCCTAGCATCCAAGTCCCACAATATTACCAGCACACTGTGTGTATCAGATGCTATGAATACCTGACACACAGTCTTTTCCCTCCTTTCCGTCCAGTAGTACCAACCCACTGCAGTCCCCAGCTTCACGCCTCTGTTGTGTTCATCATCTGGTCTTTCAAGGAGCTCCTCTTCCCCTCCTTAACTTGTCCTTTAGGACCCAGACTAAGGGCCACTTTCTCTTAAAAATATTCCCTGATCTCTCTCTAGGCTGGGTTGGGACCCCTTCTTCTAAACATCCCCATATCAATGTTTTACTTGTCCTAGCTATACTGTCAGTTTTTTTGTCTCCTGATTACAAATATTTCATGAGTCTTTGTTTCTTTTTTCTTATTGCTTAGGTCCAAGATAGCTCCTAATTCTCTTCTTTAGGGCATATCCCAGGGACTCAAACCATTTCTCTCTTCTCAGCCCCCAACTTCCCACTATACCATCTGGGGTCCTTTCCCTTCAATCTTGGTTGAAAAAGGGCACAGTTGCTCTAGCACCTCACATTTTGCTAGCTCCAAGCAAAGCATGTAAGTTTCTTTCTTTTTAGTGCTTTTGCTGCTAACCACTACCGGGAAACAGAAAAATAATAACAAGAATAATTATGTCAGAGAAGAAACAATGCTACTGTGACCCTGGTCCTCAGCTCCCAACTCCCTTCTAAAACAGTAACTGGAAACCTTAAGGGACCTTCATCTAATGTTGTTATTTCTTGAGGGTGGAGCTCTGCACTCTGGGACAACATTTAAGGCAAGTCATTCACATCCTATCTTCAGAGGCTACTCTTCCCAGCTGGATGCTGGATCTGAGCAAAGATACTATCCAGGTGGAAATATCAGTGCTCCTTAGACTCAGGCAGGCAATTAGCATCTGAAGCTATCCATGCTGAGCGGTGCCTGATCAGCTCACCAAGCTTCTCCCCAGGTATGTCCTCATACTCTGACTGGACAATTCACTGCAGGTAGGAAATTGGGCTAATCCACCTTCACATGTCCAGTATCAGGAAATGCGGGCAGAAAAGAAACAAGTTTAACACACGGATTTCTAAAATCAAGGCAATACAAGGCAAATAAGTGCCAAATAAGTGGTTCAGATAGTAGGTAAGAATGGGCTAAAGCTAACAAAGAGAACAGGGACAAAATAAAATCTGGCACCTGGATTTGAAAACCAAGCTCAACCCAGTAGGGACTGCAATACTTAGAAAGCATCTTAACGGTTTTACATTTGAACAGGATTGATAGCAATGGCACCTACTGACTTGATGGGAGTCGGGGGGAAGGAGGGGGGTGTGGGGGTGGATTAGGTTACACATGAAGGCCATACAGAAAAGGAGACTAGAACTCCTCTGCAATCTGAGCCCATCAGATTAGACTAGAATACTCAAGTCCAGACACTGGACTTGTAGGACTCTGGCAAACCGAAACATGTCCACATGTCCTTAGGAGCCAAGTGGTGAACCATATAGAGACCAAACAGGCAACCAGTGGCCTACAAACTGCACTTTTTTGCATTAAAAAAAAAAAAAAAAAAAAAAACCCTAAGGGTTGGAGTGCTTTCTTTAATTGCTAATTTCAAATGAAAGACAGTTTACTTTTTTCTCGTGAATAGCTAGAAAACAGATGTTTAAAAAAATCTGGCTCAGTATAATGAATAGTTAATAATTGGAACTAATTAAAAATGACCCAGGTTAGGGACTTCCCAGATGATCCAGTGGTTAAGATCTCACACTTTCAATGTAGGGGGCTCAAGTTCAAACTCCGGTCAGGGAACTAAGATCCCATGAGCCACAGGGCACAGCCGGAAGGAAAGAATCCAGGTTAATTTTTGTCAAGATGTGCTTGAACCAACGTTAAACAACCTGGGTATGAATCTCACCATATGTGGCCCTTCCTGTTGTGGGCAACTTATTTCATCTCTCTGCTAAGTCACTTCAGTCGTGTCCGACTCTGTGCGACCCCAGAGAAAGCAGCCCACCAGGCTCCCCCGTCCCTGGGATTCTCCAGGCAAGAGCAATGGAGTGGGTTGCCATTTCCTTCTTCAATGCATGAAAGCGAAAAGTGAAAGTGAAGGTGCTCAGTCGTGTCCGACTCCTAGCAACCCCATGGACCGCAGCCCACCAGGGCTCCTCCGTCCATGGGATTTTCCAGGCAAGAGTACTGGAGTGGGGTGCCATTGCCTTCTCCATATTTCATCTCAGAGAGTCTCATTTTCCCTATTTGTAAAACAAAGCAACAAGATCCCCCTTACAGGGTTGTTTGAATCAGTTAATATGTGAAAAGCAGCAAAGTGCCTATAGAAGCCATTATTGCCATTTTCAAATTAGCTTGCTGCTGCTGCTGCTAAGTCACTTCAGTTGTGTCTGACTCTGTGCGACCCCATAGAAGACAATGGCACCCCACTCCAGTACTCTTGCCTGGAAAATCCCATGGACAGAGGAGCCTGGTGGGCTGCGGTCCATGGGGTTGCTAAGAGTCGGACACAACTGAGCGACTTCACTTTCGATTTTCACTTTCATGCACTGGAGAAGGAAATGGCAACCCACTCCAGTGTTCTTGCCTGGAGAATCCCAGGGACAGCGGGGCCTGGTGGGCTGCCGTCTATGGGGTCGCACAGAGTCGGACACGACTGAAGCGACTTAGCAGCAGCAGCAAGCTAATTTGAAAATGGCAATAATGGCTTACTGCAGACCAAAAAATGGAGAAGGAAATGGCAACCCATTCCAGTGTTCTTGCCTGGAGAATCCTGTGGAGGGGGGAGCCTGGTAGGCTGCTGTCCATGGGGTTGCACAGAGTCGGACACAACTGAAGTGCCTTAGCAAGCATGCATGCATTGGAGAAGGCAATGGCAATCCACTCCAGTATTCTTGCCTGGAGAATCCCAGAAACAGAGGAGCCTGGTGGGCTGCTGTCTATGGGGTCGCAGAGTCGGACACAACTGAAGCGACTTAGCAGCAGCAGCAGATCAAGAAATATTTGGGTAGGAATGGACCAGATGACCCATAAAGTATCTTAAGATAAAATTTTGACTTCTTCAGTTTGGTGGAGAAAGGAGTATAGGGTTGGCAGAAAGCTCCACTGAGACAGGACTCCAATCCAGAGCTAAGACTTGAAGGGCTTAGGATGGGGTTTTTGTTGTTCAGTCGCTAAGTTGGGTCAGACTCTTTTGCAACCCCATGGACTATAGCCTGCCAGGCTCCTCTGTCCATGGGATTTATCAGGCAAGAATACTGGAATGGGTTGCCATTTCCTTCTCCAGCGGACCTTCCCGACCCAGGGATCAAACCTGCATCTCCTGCATTGGCAGGTAGATTCTTCACCAGTGAGCCACCAGGAAGTCCCTGGAGATGGGGGGTGGGACAGTGGTAATCAGTATAGGGATGTGCTCAGCTACACAGTGGGCTACAGAAGCAAAGTCCCAAAGACTTTTTTTCAAGTAGTAGAGCCCTCTCAGCAACCAGGAAACATTCCTGAGGAGCTGCCAAGAGTGCTGGAATCCAGGATCTATGAATTTGCACACCAGCACTCACTGTCCTGGAAAAAGTCCAATTTCCCCTCAGCAACAGTGGGTCACAAACTAAACTAATGGTAATTCCACTTTACATGTATATCTCTCTATTTAACACTTTACAAAGTACCTTTAAGCACTGCTGAATGTGATTTGATCCTTATCACACCCAGTGCAGCAACAAGACACTAATCACTAATGCAGTTTGGATTAACAGAGGCTCAGAGACTCGGTAACTTTCCTGCTGTCAAATAGCTGGTAACTGGTGGGTCTGAGGCTGGAAATCTAGGTCTTCGGAAAAGAAGACAGATTTACTGCTAGACTATTAGAAGAAAGCCAAGAACAAAAATCTACCTCCAGATACAATTGCTGGAGGGAAATGTGCAAAAATTTACGCATTTCCTTTCTGCACCTCCAAAATGTTTGATGCTAGAACTAGGACTCAAACAATAGATAAGGTTCACCCGTTGGGTAAGAAACTGAGTTCTGGGAGAGTATGTTGGAAGAGGGCGAAAAGAGGAGGAAGAAGAAAGGAAGTAGGAAGGAGTCTCAGGAAGATGATGAAAATTCCGTAAGAGAGCAGCCGCTGCGCTAATGCGCTAAACGCGGCAGCCACATTACCTCACTGCATCCTCGCAACTCTGTAACATGGGCTCTGTTACGGTCCCTACTTTGCAAATGAGAAAACTGAGACTCAGAGGAGAGGTGACCTGCTTAGGCCAGAGAGGTGTGTGAGAAATGCTGAATTCAGTGGCAGGGCGGCCAGGCTGCGGAAACAACCAAACGGCCGAGGTCTCCGCCCCTCCACGCCGCGGGTAACCCGCACTCGGGCGGGGCGTCCCAAAATCTCCTTCCGGGCCGCACGGCCACCTCCTGCCCCCAGGACACCGCACTTCGCCCTGGGTCCGTACGACCCTGGGGTCCCCGAGACCCCCGCATCCCTCGTCCCTAACCCCCTCATGCCCGCTGGCCGCACAGGGCCGGCCAGACCGCAGCCCGAGTCAGAGATTGTGGCCTGTGCCGCAGTTTGCGCCGCCTGCAGTGCGGGCGGGGGTGGGCGCAGGGAACAGTTGGGGGGAAGGGGCCCCGGGGGACGGCCACGCGCCACTCACGCGTCGAACTTGTTGTTCATCCTCTCGCCGCCACCGTCGCCACTGCCTCACGAAGTGACTTCCGCTCCCCCAGGTCCCTCCGCCTAGGGTCCGGCCACTTCCGGTTGCTCAGGGCACAGCGGAACGTTGGCGCTTTGGCCGGGTAGGGGGCGGATATCCCGGGACGCTTTCCTCCTGAGCTGAGGCGCTCAGGTTTGGCGCCTGTGTGGCGTGAACTCGGGTCTCGGTTCCTGTGCCGGTCCTTGTTCCTGCCTGCCGCCCGCTCTGCTTAGCCGAGGGCGTCCTGACCGCCTCCCGAGGCGGGCTCCGAGAAGGGCAGCTCCGAGTCGCTGAGGGAGCCGGCTCTTGCTAAAAATCCCGACTCCACCTGCAGTGGAGCTGCGCGATCCTGGACTCTCTCCTAACCTCCCTGACGCTGTTTCTTTGGTACTGACCGTCCTTTGATATACTACCCGTATCTTCACGTTGCCTTGTGGATTGATCGAGATAATCAGTGTCAGGCTCTACACAAAGTTGCCCTCAATAAACGGTAGCGATTGTTCATCTTTGCTTACTTGTGCCAGGAGCTACAGAGCTCCTCTCCACCTTCCGAGGCAGAGAGGGTGAGAGACTCACCCCAGGTGGCTGAGCTTGTAAGAGGCTTACAGGAACCAGCAGTGGTCCCTTCATCATCGAATTACCTGCTGCTCCAAATACACAGCAGTGCGTGCAGCGCACACACACGCTCTGGAGTAAATGCAATGAACCTGCTGATGAGTGATTTCGAAAGCCAGCAACCCTGGCTATTTCCGGGGTCTTGCTCCCCGCCCCCCAACAATGTCCCGTTGTCAGGATACTGTAACATTTTTTTAATCTTCATCGGCACCTTTGATCCTGTGATGAAGGTAGATAGGAACTGATATCTGTGCCCATATTTACAGATGAAGACACAATTTCAGGAAGCACAAATGTGCTCGTGTCTTGTCACCAGTAGAACTCAGGGCTCAGGCTCCAGCCATACTCTAAAAGCATGGCCTTCCCCAAAGACCAGCTAGCCTCCTTGTTTCCCAACTAGGGCCAAGGGAGGCTGGTCAGGGTCTCCTCTCAGGCTCCCTACTTCCCTCCCTAGCTCTTTCTTGTCTTAACCATCCCTTCAGACCAGTGCAAATTCCCTGGCCTTTGAGAAGAGAAAGAAGAGGGGTCCATTTTCCAAGCCATAGAACTTTCATAGAATGTCTAAGATTGGGTCAGAGTTGGGAATTCTGAACTCCAAACCTTATTTATCCACCATTGTTCTGGCAAGCCCCTCTTACTCTAGGCCCCAATTTGCCCAACCTAAACACAGGGGAATAGTGACTCTTGCTTATCTGTAATGCTATGAGGAGCTTTTGAGAATGAAAAAAAGAGAATAAAACTCATAAAATGTTTGATGCCTACAGCCCCCATAAAGCAGGCAGATGCCACCTGAAGTGGGCTGCCTCCCTTTCAAGAGAGCATTGGCTGCCACTCTTCACTTATCTCATGACTCCCCTCCTTTAAGAAGCTGCAGGGAACTTGCAAAAGGGAAGAGAGGCCCAGGCCTGGAGGGCTAGGAACTTGTCTAGCTGGGGATAGGATAAACAGAGTCCTTAGGGTTTCAGAAGTGATGGGAGTTGACAACACTTTGCTGAAGTGAGGGCAATGCCAGGACAAGCAAGCCAGTGCCACGTGCATGCTGATTCCACTAGTGCACTCTGCCCACATCCCAGCCCCAACCACTCTGGGGTTCCAGCTCTGTCTCTTTATTTCCCCAGCTTTTCTCACATATCCCCCAAGAGTGTTTCCCAAATAGTATACTCATGACCTCAGGAGCAGAAAACAGCTGATAAGACTCCACGTGGCTAGCAGCAATTGGTCAGCTCAGTCAGATGAGGGCAGATAGGAGCGGGGGTCCCCAGGAAAAGGCAGGGCAGGTACTCGGTTGTAGTGGGCCATGAGGAAGATGCCAGCAGTGCCACAGACAAAGAGCGAGAGCATGGCCAGGAAGCAGACTCGATCCAGCACTCGGCCCACCAGGAACCACTCCTTGTTCCCCTGAGGGTGGAAGGCAGGGTAAGAGGTGACCAGAGGTGACACCAAGGCTGGATCTCTGGAGCATCCTTAGCCACCCAGCAGGCTTCTGCTCTTCATTTCCTTGAGCCCTTCTCACCTACTTCAGGTCTGACCCTGGCTTTCTCCATGGTCCCATGGTGTCATTCCCAATTCCACTTTTTCCATGCCATTGCCATACCATGGCCACCCCACTCATCCTGCCCCCATCTCAGGTTCAAGTTTGCACACCAGGTGTGCAAACCCTACCCCACCCCCTGCTGACTTACACTGTCAAAGTGAGTCTGCTGGTGCCGGGCACGGGCAATGAGGTTGCAGGCCTCCACGCAGGCCTGGATGGCCGGGGCGGCCTGCTTCAGGCTGCCACACCATTCTGGGCTCTGCCCTGACTCTGGGCCTTTCTCTGTTGATGAGGAAGGGTAAGGTTTGGGAGTAGAATGGGGGAGGAACAGTCTGAAAAAGTGGCCCCCACTTTCTTAGGGACCCCAGCCCCTCTCTTCCCAACCTGGACGTTTGCCGACCCCTCATCCACTGTGCCTGGCACCTTGGTCAACAGATGACCCTTCCTGTCCATCACACCCCCTGCCTTACCAAACTTCTCCAGCGCTGCCCTCACCAGCCCATTGCGCTGGCGCTGCCGGAAAAGAAGCTCACTGCGGGGCAGGCAGAGGGCCACCTCCTCCCCAGCTGTGATTGGCCACCCTGAGGAGGAACCATTCTGTAGACGGGGGTGGGCATCCTGCACAGCCACTGGGGCCAGTGGGCGAACGTGCATCCGTAACAGCTGGGGCAAGAGCTGCAGGAACACCTGGAGAGATGTTGTGCGCGGCTTAGCCTAGTGGATAGCAGAACTTCCTGGGTGACCGGGCTTGGGAGCAGAAGGTAACAATTGGCACAAAGAGTTCACGTGATGGGGGCCCGAGGCAGCCTGGCAGGGGCAGTGGCTTGGCCCTGCTACGGCTTACCTGTCCTGAGCCAGACACTGACCTGGAACCCCCAAACTTTTGTCCACATCAGAATCACCAGGACACTTGTCATGAACACAGGTTCCTGGGCCCCACCTCTGACCCAGGATGTCTGGGGCAGGCCTGGGAATCTGCCTTTGTAACAAGGGTCCCGGCTGATTGCTGCAGGTGGGCCGCAGCTCACACAGGCACTGGAGCCACTCGGCCCGGGGAGAATCCTGCCTCCTCCACTTTCTTGCTGTGCAACCTCGTCTGGGATACTTAACCTCTCTGTGCCTCAGTTGTCTCATGTATAAATGGGAGATGAGACCAATACCCATTTCACAGAAGTCTTAGGAAGGTTAAATAAGTTAGTATACGTAATATGCCTCCCACAGAGTAAGCACTATATTATTCTTGATCCATCTGGGCATGTTCAAGATACACATGGGGCTGGTCTGTTGCTGAACTTGGTGGGTGAGGAATGTGCCCAGGGCCAGTAGGGGCATGTGAACAGACAGGGCAGGAAGAGGCTGAAGTAGGCAAGGGTAGGGAGCTTGCCTTGCGGACCCCTCGGGCCATGGAGTGTGTGTGGGGGGACCGCAAAGACACGTTGAGTACGACCACAGCGTTCACGACAATGAGGATGGTCACCACCAGGAGGAAGGTCAGGTACCTGCAGGGCGGGATAGGCAGGTGGTGGGGCTGGTTGCTTCATCTCCAGATACCAGTCCCACCCCTCTAGTGGCTGACTCCCCCACATCCCTGGGATTGAGGATTGTAGGGAGTGGCAAGAGGGCAGTACCCTGTGTTCATGAGAACGGAGGAAAGGAAGTGGGCTCAAGCATGAGAGCCAGCCTTACTTGCTGATGAGTGGCACCGCCTGGGAGGTCTCGGGCACCTTCTTGGCCACGAGGAAGAGGAAGACGGTCTGGGCCAGGAGCACGTTGATGGCGACGGTACACTTCTGGCCCCCCGCTGCCCATGACCAAGAGGCCCTCAGAGCGGATCTCAACCTCCCCACCATGGGGCAGTCCCCTCCCCACAAGGAGTCCACGACCCTGGTGCCAAGTCATAGTGCCATTCTGTCCTCCCTGCTCCCTGTGCCGCTGGCCGGGCCATTGCCCCCCTCCCACCAACACTAGGTACCCTTGGCAGGAAGGAAGTAGATGAGGATGGCTACAGAGGAGATGAGGACACAGGGCGCGATGATGTTGATGACATAGAAGAGGGGCTTGCGCTGGATGAGCAGGTAGAAGACGACCTTCTGGTGGCCTGCCTCCTCGGCTGGGGCCGCCTCGTCCAGCAGCATCTTGGCTGGCCGGTGCCGGATGGCCCACTCCCCATTTTCTGCAGGCAGCAGGCGGGGGTGGGCACAGGGACTGGGGGCGAGCTGATCCCGGCAGCCCACGGAACCCAGTGCCCACAGGAGCAGCACTGTGCGGGGAAGGATGCTTGACGCCCCTCCCGCCAAAACCAGAGTCACTATCAGTGAGGAAGATCAGCTTTGCTGGGCCTTTAAATGACATGCATTTTATGGTTTATGGGAGCTTTCACCTTGAGTGACACGGGGGGGCGTGGTCTCGGTCTGGCTCCGCCCCCACAGCCAGGTCCTGCATGGACCTTGGATGGCCATTACCTGTGAAGGCCTCGGGGTCGATGAAAATCCATTCGATGGTCTGACCGTCTTCCTGGCTCAGCTGCAAATTGATCTCATTGGTGCTGTAGGTCTGGGACCTGGGAGATGGGGGTGGGAAAGAGGATAAATTGGAGTGTGTGTAGATTCACCCAGGAAGTCACACAGACCATCTCCTGAGGGCACCTGTGGGCAGTTTTGCCTCAAAAAGCACAGTCAAGAATTTCTGAGCTCTTCACAAAGCCTTGGCATGAGATGGGGCGGGGCAGGGCGGGGCGGGGCGGGGCAGGGAGTCCGGTTTTCGAAGTCTGGGGAAACTATAGATTTTAAGGACCAGGAGGTTGCAGCCAGAGCCAAGGGCCATCTGGGGTCCCTTCCTTCCGTTGCCTCCAGGGCAGAAGGGGCCGATGGTGAGAACAGGAAATACAGCCTATACCTCTCTGATCTGTTTTTACTGAAGAGGGTCTCCTGATAGGTTCCCTTATTTAAAAAAAAAAAAAAAAAGACTGCTTCTCTAAAATATAGGGAACCCCTCCCACAGACCGCCGTCCCCCCATTGATGGAGGAGGACACTGAGATAGCCCTGGCCTCTCCGTGGATCTGAGGGTGCAGTGACCTAAAGTGTGTGTGCATGGGTCTGTGCACATGTGTCATGGGCATGCATGTGCCTTCTCGCCCACCCACGGCAGTCCCTGATGGCTGTCTTTGGCGGGGAAACTGAGGCAGTGAAGGAGAATGAGTGAGGGGTCTGGGGCTTAGCAGAGAGGGTCGTGGGCATCTCCAGATGTCTGGGCCCCAGAGAGGTGGAGCCCGGCTCCCCACCCCTGGCCGGAAGCCTCAGATCCCCACCTGGCCAGGACCCCTCTTTGATCCGCTCGGAGAACCCCCCACCCCCATGCGTGGGTCTCCTCACTGGAAGATGAGGGAGCAGTTCTGCCAGTCGAAGGGGAAGAAGGTGACAGAGACGGGGCAGGAGGAGCGGAAGATGGCCGGCGGCAGCCAGTACACACAGCCATCGGGAGACACGAGCACGTTGCAGTAGAGGGCCACCTCGAACACGCCATCCACGCTGCGGACAGGCCAGGGTGTGGGGCTGGGGGCCCGCGCCCCGACAGTCCCTGCTAGACTGAGACACCCCCCCCACAACCCTGACCAGTCCTCTGCCCCGAGTGGATGGGGCCCCGGGACACCAACCCTTCCCAGCCACCATGCCCCTGCCTGGTCCCCCGCTACCCCAGCCTCGGGGACCACTGCCTCCTCCAACAACCTCCCACAACACCCACCCTGCAACACCCACCCCAGCTCTCCTCCATACGGGTCATGACCACGACCGACAGTGGTTAAGCTCCCCGCTTGTCCTGTGCCTCCCGAGGGAGCTGTCCTTGTACCCACGGTAGTGGGGAGAGCAGCCACCCAGGCGCCCCAGCCCTGAGGCGGTGGAGCCGGGGTTGGATCAGTGCTGCTGGTTCCCGGGCCCCACCCTTAGTCCCCATGCCCTGGCGCCCTCAGGGGCCCCAGCTGCACCCTCTGTTCACCTGTCTCTTTCCCGGAGGCCCCCTTGTCCTGTGGGCCCTGCCCTGCCCGGGCCCCCTCCTCACTTGTTCTCCAGCACGATGTCTGGCCGCCACACCATGGTGGATGGCACCCGCAGCACCCACAGGCCGCCGTAGTCTCGAGGGTCCCAGCGAAGCCGGTAGTCACACCACTGCTGCAGGGGGAGGGGCTGCCAGACCCCATCCTGCCCCCAGGACCCGGGCCCCCTCCAAGGGCAGGGAACGCAGAAGAGGCAGGATGGGGTGAGAGGGAAACAGGCAGCTCTAAGGGGCCTCGGGGGCCTAGAGTGGAGCTGATGGAAGGAGGAGGGCAGTCTAGCAGCTTCTTACCATTTCTATCCAGACGTTGGTGGTGAGGGCCTCCTCTCGCTCATTCTAGGGGTGCAGAACAGAGGACAAAGTCCCCATCATGGACTGACTCCCCAGACATCCCTACAAGACCCCAGCCTCTTGGGCAGCCCCCATGGGAGTTGGCCAGCTCCCTGGTGGGCTGCCCAAGCCCTCTCTCTCTCCCCTGTGGGCCCTGCCTGTTCCTGCCTGCTGGAGCCACCCCTTCACTCCCCAGCGGGGTCCCGGGGGAGCAGTGGGCTGCCATCCCTGCCCCCACCCCCAACACACACACACAGGCCTGTGCTCACCAGGGAGATGAGGTTGGTAAGCGTGAGCTTCAGGCTGACATTGACCACGTCCGAATCGTGCTCAGCGGGTCTCAGGTGGGGGTTGTAGCCTTGCATCAGGTCCCCGAGCAGACGCTCCTCCTGGTTCCGGCCCTCGGCCCCTGGAGCAAACAGCGGTGAGAGCCTGGGACACGGCCTCTGGGGCAGATCAGGGCGGGGGCGGGCCACGGGAGCAGGGGACATGGAGAAGTGGAGAGTTGGGGGGTGGGGGACAGGCCTCAGTAGCACTCCTCCCCAGACCCTCCGTCCCCTGAGTCCTTGGGCTCCTGGTCCCGGCCTCCCCAGGAGGACCCGCTGTGTCCACACCCAAGCAGACAGCCAGCAGCGGCAGAAGGAACAGTGGCCTCTGGCCCCCGCACATGGTGCCACAGTTCTCCGTAGGGACGGGGTGGGACTGCAGTTCCCCCCCGGGGCTGGGGGTGCAGCCTCCGGGGCTCATGTAACAGCCCACATTCTCCCACCCCAAGCCACCCTGGCCAGCCCAGCCCAACCCCGCCAGCTGTCTGACCACAGCGCTGTCAGCTGTCCCCGGGTGGACACAATGCCGGGCTCAGATTACCCAGGCTGGGGAGGACAGAGGGGCTCCATCTGCCCAGACCGTCCGGCCTCTGTCCCCACTCTCAGGCTCAGTTGACCCAGTCCTCTGTCCTTGTTCCGGCTGGGGGCTGAGGACACAGCTGGGGATAGATGAGCATGGGACAGAAAGGCGGAGCGCTGAGGAAGGGTCCTGATTGGCGCTCCCTCCTCCTGCTCCCTCCAGCTTGGTCAGGATTTGGGGAGGTGGGAAGGCCGATGGGTAAACATGTTTGGTGCTTCAGTTTCTGTGTCACATGGTTGAGGTCCCCAAACCTGAACATAAATGAGAGCACCAGGTGTTGGGGTCCCCCAGTCTCTGAGGCAGGGAACTCAGGTCTGGTGAACTTTAAAGGAAGGGGGACCAAGGACGATTTGGGATGCAGGCCCTAAGAAATAGGACAGTTCCTGAGTAGGGGCTCCTTAGTGGGGCCTCAGCATCTGTGAAATCATCCATTCATGGAGTCCCCAGCTTGTGGGGGGACATAGCGAGGCCAGGGGGACCCAGGGATAAGCCTGAACTGCTCATGGGAACTCATGGTCCAAGGTGGGGGCAGGCAGGATGAAGGCAGTGGCCCCTGTAGAGTCTGATGAGGTGACCCAGAGGGCCCAAAAAGGCTTCCCTTATAGCTCAGTCGGTAAAGAATCTGCCTGCAATGCAGGAGACCTGGGTTCGATCCCTGGGTGGGGAAGATCCCCTGGAGGAGGAAATGGCAACCCACTCCAGTATTCTTGCTTGGAGAATCCCCATGGACAGAGGAGCCTAGCGGGCTACAATCCATGGGGTCCACTAGAGTCAGACATGACTTAGCGACTTAACCAACCAACCAAGAGGAGCCAGAAAACCAGCCCCATCCGCACTGTGGATTGTGGTCAGCGGGAGGGCGGGCTGAGGCTGATCTAGGCACCGAGGGCCCTGCTGCCAGTGACCACCTGTCTTCTGACCGGCTATTCCCAGCAGACAGCTCAGCATGACCCAGTAGGTGGGCAGGTTCCCAGACGTGCCGCCCACCCTTATGCACTCTGGGGGAAGGGTGGGGGAGGTCTCTGAGAGCTGGAGAGAAGGCACCATCAGAGGATGTGTCTCCCTCCCCCTGAGTGAACGGCGTCTTTGGCCATTTCAATGTGTGACTGTGAAGCAGAAGTCAGCCCACGTGCCCTGTCCTTGGAGATCCAGGTGAGGTTGGCTCAGACCCCAGCCCCCTGCATCGGGCCACAAGGCCCTCCTGTCCTTGCCAGGACTTTGGGGTTGGGGAGTAACAGCAGTTGCCCCTGCCTTCCCTGAACTACCTCGATCTCTCATTTGGTCCTGCTCTGGGCCCTGCGCTCGGTTTTCCTGGACAACCCTGCCCCCAACCTGAAAAGCTTCCCTCTCACCACGCATCTAGGTGTGTAGCCCACTTTCCCTGGAGTTTACCAAGCCAATGGCTCCTTTTCCCCACTTTGCCCCCGGCCCCCCCCAGACTCAATTCCATCACCTGTTTTGCAAAGCAGTACCTCTCCTCTTCTCTGTGCTGTGCTAAGTTGCTACAGTCATGTCTGACTCTGTGATCCTATGGACTGTAGCCCCCCAAGCTCCTCTGTCCATGGGATTCTCCAGGCAAGAATACCGGAGTGGGTTGTCGTGCCTTTTCTCCAGGGGATCTTCCCGACCCAGGGATCGAATCCATGTCTCTTAGGTCTCCTGCGTTGGCAGGCGGGTTCTTTACCACTAGTACCACCTGGGAAGCCCACCTCCTCCTCTCTGCTCACCTCCAAGATGATGCTTTGCCAAAGATCATTAATGGCTTCTTCCCCATAATCATGGACCACCTACTGCCCACCCTCCTCCACCACCCCCAGGCATAGATGGTCAGCTGATTCTTGACACTTCTGACTTTCTTCTCTACAAGTGTCTGGGAAGGAAAAGGAACACTCTGGAGAGTGACTTCCTTCTGGTAGGAACTGTACCTCCTTCTTCTGGATGCAGATTTTAACTCCCGGTTTCTTCCCTTCTCTCGGCTCTGGGAGGTCTCCTTGGTGATCTTGTGGCATCTCTGAGGAGTGGCAGTTTCTGCCCTGGATGTGTTAAGGTCGGGGTATGGGAACCATTGGACTTCCCTGGCAGCTCAGTGGTAAAGAACTCACCTGCCAGTGCAGGAGACTTGGGTTCAATCCCTGGGTCAGGAAGATCCCTTGGAGAAGGAAATGGCAACCCACTCCAGTATTCTTACCTTGGAAATCTCATGGACAGAGGATCTTGGCGGGCCACAGTCCATGGGGTTGCAAATAAGCAGACATAACTTAGAGATTAAACAACAACAGCTTCAGTTCAGTCGCTCAGTCGTGTCCGACTCTTTGCGACCCCATGGGCTGCAGCATGCCAGGCCTCCCTGTCTATCATCAACTCCCGGAGTTTACTCAAACTCATGTCCATTGAGTCGGTGATGCCATCTAGCCATCTCATCCTCTGTCGTCCCCTTCTCCTCCTGCCTTCAATCTTTCCCAGGATCAGGGAACAACAGCTTGGAACCCATTAAGAGAAAGCCTCTTGTAGTCCTCACTCGCTGTCTAACAACTCTGCCACCTACTCCTCCAGAGGCCTGAAATGCAAAATGTTCATTTCCCAGGCTCCTTTGCAGGTGGGGCAGCCATGTGATGACCTCTTGACCAATGGGGTGTCTGCTGAAGTCAGCTGAGCGGTTTCAGCTTTTTCTTCCTGTTAAAAGGGTCAGAAAAGGCTGACCCCTTTCCTGCCTTGAAGATGATGTGAAATATGGAGCTGTGGCAGTCAAGGTGCTACCTGAGGCTTCAGGCTGGAGGACAAAATCAGCACGTGAAGGAGAGAGGGCTGGGCAGAGAGCACAGAGCCGGGTCCCTCATAGCTTTGTGGGGCAGCTGAGATGGGGAAGCAGCTGCTGTCTCAAGATTCTTCCCATATGAGAAAGAGGAAATCTTGATGTTTAAACCATGAGTCTTGGGGATTTTCTGTTCCGGCACAGGCCGGCACATTTTCCTGATGGATTTATCGCCCTTTGAGAGAGGGGTGGGTAGCTGTGCTGGCCTGGGGAAAGTGCGTAGGGACTCCCTCTGGCTTCATGGGAAGCTGGTCTCCTATGGGTGCCACTTCCTGGGGAGGGAAGGAGATGGGGTTCCATGTCACCTGGAGGGTGAACCAGTCCTGACAGCACCCTGGGGCTGGAGTACTGGGCGAGTGGGTGTTGTTGGGGGACCCACTGTGACCCTGGGAACCTGCTCAAGAGGCATCCTTAGTCGGGAGGGGCATTTGAGGGTTGTGGCTCAGCTGGTAAAGAATCCGCCTGCAATGTGGGAGACCTGGGTTCGATCCCTGGGTTGGGAAGTCAACCCACTCCAGTACTCTGGCCTGGAGAATTCACATATTATATAGTCCATGGGGTCGCAAAGAGTCGGACATGACTGAACGACTTTCACTTAACTTCTCCTCTAGAAGGTTATAGGCAGGCATCTGAGCAGGCTTGACACACTGAAGCCTTGCTATTGGATTGTGTAAGACTTGCTGCAAACAGAGCCACCATGTGGCAAAGAGAAGCAACAACAGTGGTCGAGGGATCTGGTTTCAGCCTTTCCACCCTCACACATCTCTGCGTGGGCTTCCCAGGTGGCTCAGTGGTAAAGCATTGCCTGCAATGCAAGAGACGCCAGAGACGGGTTCGGTCCCTAGGTTGGGAAGATCCTCTGGACTGGCAACTCACTCCAGTATTCTTGCCTGGAGAATTACCATGGACAGAGGAGCCTGGAGGGCTGCAGTCCATCAGGTCACAGAGGCAGACATGATTGAGCACACATACACTACTTAAGCATCTCTCTGAGTGAGACAGAGACCCTTCCCGAGTTGGTGGCCAACTCCAGGGAAGACCCAGACTCCCTGCTCATCTGAAAGGTGTAAGTCTAAGCTAGTTTTCCTATTGAGAGGGGGAAAAAAACTAAAGATGTGTACCTTGAATTTTTGGAAGGTTCGTATTGGACAGCAGAAGTAAGTAGGGTCAGTTTTGATTTAAAATGATTTCTCTTCTTTTCAGTTCCATGGAAAGATTAAACATCTTTCCTTCTATATACCTGAGCTCATGAGGTCACTGATTCCCTCTCAGCTGTGGGCTCAGCTGTGAGTCTCAAGCCTGCACATCAAGGAGGTGAAGAATCAGGTTTTCCAACCTGCCTCAGTCCCCTCTCAGTCACCACGCCAGGCCTGGATGTAGAAGGCCCCTGTGAGCTCCCAGGGGCCCGTTCTCAGTGACTGAGGCCCACAAATGAGGAATGAGATAAATAGCCACCGCTTAAATTTGCAGGACACATGTAACATGACTCCTACTAGCAAATTTGATCTTCAGAACACCTCATGAGCCAGACTTAAGACACACTTTGCAGATAAGAAATCTGCAGCTGAGAGGTGAGGGGTGGTTGGCCCAAGGTCACACTGCTAGCGTAATGAACAACCCCCAAACGTTGTCTCTCGACACTACAGACGTTTACTGTCTCACACAGTTTCTGAGGGTCAGGAATCCAGGAGCAGTTGAGTGGGTGGTTCTGGCTCAGAGACTTTCGGGTTCATCTGAAGGCTCCACTGTGACCGAAGAGGCCCCCTCGGCCAGAGGATCCACTTCCGAGTCACTCACAAGGCTGTTGGCTGGAGGCCTCAGTTCCTTGCCACGTGGACCTCTCCACGGGGCTGCTCATCATGCCAGCCGGCTTCCCCAAAGTCAGAGAGCTAGCTGACCATGAGTGAGGGTGTAAGAGCAAGCAAGCGAGAATGTGCTGTGATGTCTTTCACTATGTACCCTCAGAAGTGACACCCTATCACTTCCGCCTCAGTCTACGGGTCGCAGAGACCAATCTCAGCACCGTGCGGGAGGCGCCACACAAGGTGTGAGTACTAGGAGGTGGGGGTCCCCGGGCCACCCTGGAGGTAGGTGACCACACAGAACCACATCCTCAAAGAATTTGGCCCTTGGGATAGGATTGGTGGGGGCTTCCTTTGGGGTAGAGTTGTCAGATTTAGTCAGATGTAGCAAAATAAAATACAGTGTTCCTAGTTAAATTTGAATTTCAGGTAGACAATGAATCATCTTTTTTTTTTAGTATATGTACGTCCCAAGTCTTACCTTGACAACCCTACTTTGGGAGGAGGAATAAGCCCCCGTCCCTGGGGCGATAGCTGAGTCCCAAGGCTTTCAGATGGTGTGTCTGACCTGAGCTGGACAGGCTGACCTCCGGCTTCTGTGGATGCTGAACCTGACCTTTCCACCCCCACCCTCAGCTTCCCAGAGGGACCCAGAGAGAGTGGCGGAGGCTTAAAAGCCTGGGGAAGGCCATTCTGCAGTCCTGAGGCTCCCGAGCCTGCCAAGAAACTCCTTCCTTAGAAGACCTGGAAACAGAAGCAGCCCCAAACTCGGCTCCAGGTGGGGCCTCAGATGCCCAAGGCTTAGGGGTTGGCAAGGGGGGTGCTGGAGGAGCAGGGGAGGAAAGGTCCAGGATCCCACCTGCTCCACCCCCCACCAGGGGGAGGGGGAGGCTAGAAGATGCCTCTGTCTCTCTGACCCCTCACAGAATGGTCCAATAGGCCGGCTCCAGTGCAAACTTCCTGGTCCCTAAGCCAGCCCACTGCGGGCATGTGTGCTAAGTTGCTCAGTCCTGTCTGACTGTTTGCAACCCTATGGACTGTAGCCTGCCAGGCTCCCCTGTCCATGGGGATTTTCTAGGCAAGAATCCTGGAGTAGGCTGCCATGCCCTTTTCCAGAGGATCTTCCCAGCCCAGGGATTAACTCACGCCTCTTGCATCTCCTGCACTGGCAGGTGGGTTCTTAATCACTAGCGCCACCTGGGAAGCCCAAGCCAGCCCCCTGCCTCCCCACAAGTCACCTTGCCCCACCCCCAGCCAATGTCCACGCGCAGACCTTCTCCAGGGGGTCCTGGTTTTATTTGCAAAAGAACCACCGTTGAGACATGGGCTCCCCTCCAATCCTGGACCTCAGCTGTCTCTGCCCCAGCCTTGCAAGGACCAACTGGGCTCGGGTCTCAGGGCCAAGATACAGCCACCCCAGGAAGAGCTGGTGGTCTCTCAGAGGCCCCTATCCACACAGCTACCCGCCCCACCCCGACCCCCTGCAGGCCCATCCCTTTCAGGCCAACCCCCTCCCCGCTACTCCCAGAAACGGCCTTGGTTGCTGGGCTGGGCCAGGGGCTCTAGATGAAGCGCTTGTCCTTCTCGAGGTAGGAGAAGGGGTCCCCAGGGAAAGGCTGGGGCGGAGGCTGGTTGTAGGCGCCCTGCAGGAAGATCCAGGCTGTGCCCACCACCATGATGGGTGTCACCACGAACAGGCAGAGTCGGTCCACGGTGCGAGCAACCCGGTTCCAGCAGTCCTTCTCCTGGGGCCAAGGGTAAGAGACAGTGGGGTGAGAAGGGCCCCCAGACCACAGACTCCCACCCCAAGCTGGGGCCTGGTGACAGACGCACGGCCTTGGCATAGCTGTGGGGGCTACCTCCGGCTTGCAGCAGATGGGAGATGCTGGCGTGTCTGCAGCAAATACCCAGCCCCCTCCCCCTGCTCCCCAGCAACTGGCAGGGCTGGTTGTCCTATCTGTCCAGGAGACAGAGAGCAGGGCCGTGGCCTCCCCCCAGCCACGCAGTGCTGCCACAAGCCTGTATGTGAACTGAAAAAAGTGCCCCTATCTCAAGAGAGAATTTTTACAGGTTGTATACACTAGGGGTAAAGAACCTGCCTACCAATGCAGGAGACCTAAGAGACCCGGGTTCGATCCTTGGGTCAGGAAGATCCCTTGGAGGAGGGCATGGCAGCCCACTCCAGTATTCTTGCCTGGAGAATCCTATGGACAGAGGAGACTGTGGAGGGCTACCGTCCATAGGATCACAGAGTCGGACATGACTGAAGCGACTTAGCACATACGCACACGTACAATATTGAACAACCATATAAGGCAGGCTTTTAAGTGTCTGGCTTTGTCTGGAGTTTCAGGCTTGGAGTTGAGCAGGGACAGAAAGTGACTGGCAGCTAGGAGAAAGAAGGGACCTTAAGGGAGGTCCAGAGTATGGCCCCAACAGGGCAGAGCTATGCATTTGCATGTATACCTGAGTGTGTGCCTGGCCACACACACTGCTATGAGGTTATAAGCAGGGGCTCCCACTCCCTTACAGCCCTGGAATCTGCACTCACCATTCACTCCTTCATCTAAGTTGGCAGGTATCTCAGAGGGGAGCTGTGCCCCCTTAAGATAGGATATGCTTGATTAGTGCACTACTGGAACACCTGTACATGGCAACACCGTGGCTACTCACCTCATTGTAATTGTTCTGGTCCTTCATGTGGTTGACAATGAAGTTGGCCCCATCCACAGCTGGCTTCAGCTCACTGAAGAGCTCCTGCTGGGCCTGCTCCGAGCCTGCTGGAGGCCGGCCTGTGGACACCAGGCCAAAGGTGGGCATGAGGCCTGCCCTTACCCCACGTCCCACGGATGGGCCAAACTCCAAGCCACTGGAGACTCACGTGCCGTGGTGAGGCGCCGGGCCAGCCCATGCCGCTCTGACTGCTTCTCAAACATGAGGTCACTTCGGGACTTGAGTGAGAAGTACTCCTCTGCCTTGGAGATGTAGCCCAGGGAGCTGCTTCTCCGGATCAGGGTCCCGGGGCTGGGCCCGTCCTCTGCCGGACGGGACATGTGCAGGATCTCGGGAAGGGTCTCCAGGAAGAGCTGGGCAGGTCAGAGGGGCCATCATACAAAGTGGATCACCTTCACTCATCCAAATATCGGGGCTCCACTCCCGGCTGCCACAAGGTGTTCCCCAATCCATCATTTATCCCCCCGATCCCTAACTGATGGACACTTAGGTTGCTTCCAGTTCTCCCTTATTACTCAGCATAGAGAAGAACTAACTCATTGGTTGAAAATGAATTCCGGGTGAAAAACAAAAAGTCAGAAAAATGCCCTGACTGCTGAGCTAAGACCAGAAAAGTTGCTAAACGACCCCCCTCAGCTGTCCCCAAACAACCAGGCAGCCCTGCAGAGGCCAAGAGGCAAGGACAGTACCCCTCCTGGGGACCCTGCCCCCACAGTTCTCACTGTGTTTTGAATCGAGGTATACCAATACACAATAGAATCAACAAACTGTCCTTGTATAGCCGGGAGAAATTCTTCAGAAGCATTTCGCTGTGTAAACACCTCTCAGATAAGAACTTTTCTAAGATGTTCCCTCCTGCCTGTGTTGTGTGTGAGCTGCTCAGTCCTGTTTGACTCTTTGAGACCCTACGGGCTGTAACCCCCCAGGCTCCTCAGTCCATGGCATTCTCCAGGCAATAATACTGGAGTGGGTTGCCATGCCCTCCTCCAGGGGATCTTGCCAACCCAGGGATCGAACCTAGGTCTCCTGCACTGTGGGCACAGATTATTTATCTGAGCCACCAGAGAAGCTCCCCTCTTTCCTGCCTGGCCGCCATCAATTCCTACGCAGCCCCAGAGGGAATCACCACACCCTGACTTCTAGCACTAAAGACTGGTTTTGTCTGTCCTTGAACTTCACAGAAAGGAAATCTTGCAGTCTCTTTAAAGTCTGACTTCTGGGTAACATTCAGCCTGGGGCGAGTCGAGAAGCAGTGCATGTACGCATGGGCTCCACCGCCGCTGGGTACCACCCCCGGGTACCACCCCCGCGTGCCCGTGCGTGTGTACGCATGAGCCTCGCGCATTCCGCTGCAGAAAGGCACTGGACAATCTCCAACTTTTGGCTACTGAGCCCTCACCTTCTTCACCGGCTCAGACAGCACGTGGGTGCTGGGTGTGCGGAAGTGAATGTTGAGCACGATGACACAGATCACCACGACCATGGTCACCAGCACCATGCCAAAGAGCAGGAACCTGTAGGCGCAGGTACAGTCTGGAGCCCCTGCCCAGGGTGGGGAGTGGTAGGGTAGGGTAGGGGTGGGCGGTCGGGGAGGGCTGCTCACTTGCCGATGAGGGGGATGGCCATGGACGTGGCTGGCAGCCGCTTGGAGATGAGCAGCAGGAAGACAGACTGGGCCAGGAGCACCGAGATGGCCATGGATGTCTTCTCACCACCTGCGGGAGCCTGTCCTTAGCTATGACCTCTGGCCCGGAGCCTGGAGGGCCGCACGGTGACCCCTGCACTACTGTCCACAATGCCATGGTGCCCAGGGCTCAGGAGCTAGAGCGCTTGGGTTCCCATCCATCTTTCTCCTTATTGCTAGGTGACCTTGGACAAACGGCCTAAGCTCTCTGTGCCTCACATTCCTCAACTGTTAAATGTTGGGAGGATAGAGTGAGAGTATGTCTTAAATGCTCCGACTCTGCCTGGCAGTGGGTGAGAGCTCAAGGAACACTTGCCATCCTCGTCAGCCAATCGCCTGCCACTCAGCTCTCCTAGACCACAGATCTGCTGTGTCCTGCCCCACGTAGAAGCCCCAGGATGTCCTCCCAGACCCCAGCCCAGCACCGCCCTGCCCTGCCCATCTGATCCCCTGAGAAGTGCTGGGCGTGGGCCTCATGGTCACAGACCCCTGGGCCCCCGCCCCACTGCCCCTTCTTCATCTGCAGTGTGCCTCACAGCCTGGCTCTGGTTCCCACCCCACCACCCCCAGGCTGTACTCCCAATCCTGTATTTTCCACCCTGTCTGCCAGGGTCAGGGCTGGATCATATTTGTCTCTGGCACTCACCATGCCCTGCTCATAATAAATGTTCCGGAGCCAAGTGACCACAGATGACATGTGACATGATACCTTCTAGAATCAGGTGAGTATAGATTGTATGCCCCCTGCCCTGGCTTCCTAGAGACCCTGTGATCCACCCATTGGCTCTGCAGCCAATCTCTCCCCAGCAGAGGGAGACTCTAGTGTTCTCCCTAGGGTCTTTGGGAAGCCCAGCATGAGAGGCAGAAGTGAGGTCCAAGAGGGATGGGACTCCCTGGGGCCTTGTCTGCTTAAGGGATGTCCCACAGGGACACAGAGCCCTTCCGCTGACAGGCCACGTGCTCTGCATGCAGGACCCTGGGCAGGGAACCCCAGGAGTGGTGACCGCCCCCCAGCCAAGTGGCTCCCGGGGAAATTGAGGGGCAGGGCTGGGGCGGCCAAGCTTAGGGGCCCTTGAGGAGGGGGTGCCGGGTGCTGGGCTCACAGTCGGCTGGCAGGTAGAAGACCAGGTTGATCATGAAAGAGATGAGCACACAGGGCACCAGGATGTTGATGACGTAGAAGAGCGGCTTGCGGCGGATAATGAGGTAGAAGGTGACGTCCTGGCGGTTAGGACTGTCCAGCGGCACACTGGGGTCCACGTTGACCCTGGCTGGCCGGTGCACTATCTCCCATTCCCCGTTCTCTGAGGGAGACATGTGGACGCCTTGGGGTCAGGCTGGGCAAGGTGGCCAAGGAGAGGCTTGGTGCAGGATGGGGGGCTAGCAGGGACTGAGCCGGCCCAGGGGCTTAGCCAGGCCTGTCTGCAGTGTCCTAAGGGGGCTGGGGGTGGGGACACAGAGGAGGGGTCATGTTCTGTTTGTGGGTGTCTTTCCCTGGGGCTTGGGATGAACATTTCACGCTACAAGGGCAAAGTTTTCCTCTGGGATGGATTTTTTTTCTCCTTGGGAAAAATAAAAGCTGAGGCCATATGTGGTTCAAATAAGAGCCTTGGGGAATAACAAAGCAGTCAGAGGAATCACTACCCCTGCCATGATATACCAGCCTTGGGACGAGCTGGATGCGGGTCTCTTCTGACAGACAGGGGCAAGTGGTTGGGCCCCATAAAAGGTCTGAGCCTGGTCACAGATGGGGGCGGGCGGGCGTTGGGAGGGGGCGGCATACACACCAAGTGGAAGACACGCGGCGGCACACACATCAGATGACAGCCAAAGCCCCAACCACCCCCTGGGCCCTCTGGGGATGGGAAAACTAAACCACCCCCTCATCCGTCGGCCAGATCGACCCCAGGGACCCTGTCCAGACTGGGAAGGGTCTGTGTCCACCTGCACGTCTGTGTACCGGTGTGACCATGTCCCCGTGTATGTACACACACGTGCAGCTCTGTGACTATATCTGTGGGCGGGTGTCCAGGGGAGCCTGGCCACCCAGGAGCTGCTGCTCCTGGCACCTGTGAAGCCCTCGGGATCGATGATGATCCACTCCACGGGGTAAGAGCGGCCATCTTCTTCAGCCTGCTTCAGGCTCAGGGTGATCTCCTTGGTCGTGTACTTGAGCGAACTGGGGAGGGCAGAGGGCAGAGGGCAGAGGGCAGAGGGTGGGTCTCAGCCGCTGGCTGGGGCCATGGTGGGGATGGGGATGGGGCCTCTGCCTGGGCGGGGGGAGTGTTTGCTTCCCTCGGCCCCTGGCAGGGTGCCCTGGAGGGGAGGGGCGGTCAGAGAAGTGGGGGCACCTGAACTTGAGGGAGCAGTTCTGCCAGTCGAAGGGGAAGTAGGTGACAGAGATGGGGCAGGAAGAACGGAAGATGGCGGGTGGAAGCCAGTAGACGGAGCCCGAAGGGTAGATGAGCACGTTGCAGGAATAGGAGATCTGGAAGGAGCCGTCATTGCTGGGGGACATGGACAAGGGCCACAGTGAGTGCTGGCCAGGGTTGGGGGAGGTAGAGGTGGGAAGGCAGTGGGAGGCGAGGAGGGCTACGGCTCAACTTGTTCTCCAGCACAATCTCTGGGAGCCACACCATGTCAGCGGGCAGACGCAGGACGCTGATGTTCCCAAAGTCTTCTGCATCCCACTGCAGCCGGCTGTCTGTCCAGCCCTGGAAGCCCAAAAGGAATGTCAGCAGTGGGCTCTGCTGTTGTCTGGGGTCCCCCACTCCCCCCCTACACCCTGTGCCGACCACTTCCCTGGCTGGGGAGACTCGACAGGATCTGGGGCTGGGACAAAAGAGGTTGGGGGAGATGGGTACAGAGCGGGACTCAGGTCTGTCATGTACAGCTGTATAGGATGTGCACTGCACAACTAAGGGAGGACTGTTTCCATAGTGGACATAGGAGACCGACTGACAGGTAGCAGACAGTGTCTTCTAATAAAATCAAGCCTCTGTGACAGTGTTCCCTGAGATGAAGATCCTAATTCACCTAAGGCTCTATCTGGGCTGTGGTGGCAGTAGCTGGTGAGGGCAATTGGGTCTGGGGTTTCTTGGGAGGCAAGGGCCAGTCTGTCCTGGAGGACAGTGTCTGAAGCAAGCTGGGAATCCCCCAGCAGAAGCAAGCACAGGGGAATTTGGGCCCTGCATCCTCTCTCCCACCCGCTGGCTCTGTGTGGGGTGTTCTCCTTACCTGCTCGATCCACACATTCGTGGTGAGGGTCTCTTCAACTTCTTTCTGTAATCAAACAGGAAGCCGGTGCCCCAGAGGCCGGTACACGTTCCCCAGGTGCCTTCTCCCAGCTCCCACCCGGGGGGAGACCACGATGATGACCTGTCCCTAGCAGTCAGGAGTGGATGGACAGACCAAAAAGCAGATAGGGCACATGGCCTCTTGAAAGTGTCATGTGGCACATGTCATAGGGCACATGCACCCTTGAAAGTGCAAAATGGGGTGGTGGTGGGGGGAGAACCCAGGACTGAAACTGGAGGGGAAGGGGCATCACCTGAGGTCTGCAGGCAGTACGGGGCATGGAGAGGGTCTGAGCACATTTCCAGGGGAGAGGACCTACTGGAGCTGGGGCCGGGGCCTTGACCTTCCTCCCCATGGCCATCCCAGCCGGACCTCCAGGAAGCTGTGGCTGCTGCCCTTCCCCCACCAGCCAGGAGGGGCCGCTCACCAGGGAGATGAGGTTGGAGAGGGTGAGAGCCAGGGAGATCTCCACGCTCTCTTTGTGCGCTGCGGGCCGCAGTTCCTTGTTGTAGGCCTTCTCCTCAAACAGGTGCCGGATCAGCCGCTCCTCCTCGTTCAAGCCCCAGCTGCCTGGGGAGGGTGGGGGACAGGGGCCCAGGGAGGACGCTGCCCTGAGGTCCTGCTGGGCATGCAGTGGGACCCCGGGGGGCGGCCCCTCCAGGGAAAAAAAGTGGCCGTGGGAGTGGGGAGGTGAGCCTGATGCTGGGAGAGGGTGTCCCAGGCGAGGAGGGAGGAGATCATGCAATGAGGACACTTTGGGGAGGGTGATGGCCATTCTTACCACACACGACCAGGGCGGCCAGCAGCACTAGTGTTAACACAGACCCTTCCATCCTGTTCCTCTGACTGGGTCTTGGGTCTGTCCCTCCGGTCGGCAGGGCTGGGGAGTGTGGGTGAGTGCCAAGGGGACAGGTGCAGGGTGGGGGCGTGGGGGGGTGCAAAGGAAAGAGGCAGCCGGAAATGCAATCTGACACCTCTAGGCTCTGCGGCAGGGCAGAGAAACTGGGGCAGGTGATGAGGGGGTGGGGACAGGGACTGGCTGGCTGGGGCAAGAGCCGAGGGACATAAGGCAAAGGAACTCCCCACAGCTACCGGTGAGGGTCGGGGCTGGGCAGAGAGGCTGGAGGCTGGGGGCAGCGCTGGCAACCATGGACAGGGCAGCGGGGACAGGCAGGTGGGCTGCTGCCATTTCTTGGGAGGCAGACCGATATCCTGAGCTGGAGGGTTTGCAGCCTTCCTCCAGTGTCTTTGTGACCTCTATCAGCTGAATCTGGAGGCTGGGCCCTACCCCTTGAGCCCCAGTGTCCACCCACCCCAGTCCCACCCTAAAGAAGCTCTAGAGTGGTCTTTGTGGATCATAAATAATGTTTATTAAAGCAGCTGTGATTTTCTGGTGGTGCATCTGAGAACACATGGAGCCCTAACCCCCTGCCCCCACCCCACTCTGGCAGTGATGGTATGTCATCGTGCTCCTTGATCCCCTCCCAGGCCCTGGAGCAGTGTTTCTGATGAGGGTGGGGGGACACGGGGTGGAGTGGAGACCCGGCTCAGGGCCACCTGACTGGGGGCCCGTGAGGGCTGAGTGGGTGGCGCCCCTTCCTCCCCAGCCCTCGGCCCTGCATTGAACCCTTGCGGGCTCCCTCGGGCTCTGCCTCTGCCAGGGCTGCCAGGCGGAAGGCCTGCAGGGCCTGCAGCAGCAGCCTGGGAAGGCTTCGGGCCAGTGTGGTTGGCTCCAGACCCACCAGGCCACCGAAGACCACATGCCGGTCCCCCAAGCCTGCCCAAACCCAGGCTCGGAAGAGCCCGGTCAGTGTCTTGGAGCCCAGATCTGCCAGGACCTGCAGAGGAGGGAGGCAGACAGCTCAGGGGCCCACAACCCCACTCCTGGTCCCCCTCCTTCTTGCCCCAGAAACTCACAGGCAGAGCTACCCTGTCCCCAGCTCCTCCCGCTAATCCAGCACACTTCCTGCTCACTTGGACACACCTACACTCCACTCCCACCTCCTCTCCACTCCTTCACACCCACCCAGCACCCAGCTCACATTCAGCTGCCCTCCCCATAGCCGTCCCTCCATCCATGGACACCCTCCCCCACCTCCACCCAGGCTGTTGGGGGAGGGTCCCTTCTGTTTCCCCTCCCCAGCATGGCTGGCCCAGGTTAGCCTTCCCAGGCCACTGTGAAGGAGTCTGGGAAGCCTGGGGACCCACCTCATTAAAGTCCATGGCCAGGCGCTCCGGGGGCACCTGCAAGATCCAGGCGTGGGTGCCCTGGAGGGTGGCCAGCTTCTGCCGCAAGGGCTCCAGCCCAGGGCAGGAGAGACCTCAGGAATAAGAGAGAGCTGACGCTAGTGTGGAGTCGGGGTGGTATTCCACCAGAACCTCGGGACACCTCCCAGTGGGCAGACCTCCACATGCTGGGATGGGGCAGCTGAAGTTGAGAGGGGTTAAATGGTAACACAAAGCCCAGCCTCTGTGGACACTGGAGCGGGCCCAAAGTCACAAGTTCCGCCCCCCGCCCAAAGAATCATGCGTCCTGCTGCGAGGGAGGGCGAGAGCGGGTCTGACCGCTGCCAGATGGGGTGAAACTGCATCCCAGCACAGACAACCCCAAGAGTCCCCTCCTGGACGCGGCCTCCCTTGGCCGGCTCCCCTTGAGGCCGCCGGTAGGGGGCGTCATTACCATTCACTTCCCCGCGCCGCTCCGATCTCCGCTTAGAGAACCGAGCGCCAGCAGCCCGGGGAGGCGATCCTGCGGAGACGCAGGGTTAGGGGAACGGCGCGGCAGCGCTGGGGTGGGCCGGGGCCAAGCTGCGAAGGGCTTGGGGTACCTGAGTGCAGCCGCTGCTCGCGGGAGGGGTGCCTGGGAGGATCCCGAAGCGACGGAGCGGGGCGAGCCGGGGCTGGGGCCAGGCGCCGCACCCCCAGGCGAGGGCCGAACAGCTCCTGGGCCCCCCGCAGCAGCTCCAGGAGAGTGTGCGCCAGCGAGCGCAGCTCTGCGGGCGGAACGAGAGTCCGAGCGGCGGTCAGACGTGGGCCAGACCCTGGCTCCCCCTCGGCCCAGCCCCGGGAACCGGACTGACCACATCGCCGCCGGCGCTGCAGACACTGCTGGTGCGCCAGACGCGCACAGGCGCCCGCGGGCCCCAGGCATAGGTGGGCGTAGAAGGTGCAGAGTGGGGCGGCCTCTGTCTGCGGTTCCTCCGACGGGTCCCAAGCCAGAAGCTCCCTACAGCTGGGCTCGCGGCTGAAGGGGGCGGCTGCAGGGGGCGTCAGGGGTTAGCTTACCACCTTCCCCTCGCTTTAAGTCCTAGCCCCCCAAATCCCTCCCGGGAGGAAAATAGGCTTTCCCCACGCAGGAGCCTGGGGGCCGGTGGAATAGAAACGGGCTCGTCCCAGGGCAGTTATGGGGCACTCTGGGCAAGGGGTGCGGGTGGGGGGAAAGGTGCTCACCGCTCATCTGCTCCTGGAGCCAGTCCTTGAACACAGCCACACGGGTGTAGACCCCAGGCTTCCCTGGCTCCCCGCATCCGTCCCCCCAGGAGGTGACCCCGTACAGGACCTCCCTGGGGCGGGGGCCAGGCTCAGAACAGGTCAGGGGGCCTCCCGAGTCACCCTGCAAGGACCAAGAGAGAGGCAAGAGAGAGGGCACTGTGTGGACCCACTTATCACCTCCCCTCACCCCAACGACACCCTTACAGGCAGCTCTGAGCTCTACTGGGGTTACCACTCTTGTACCCGTTTTAGCGATGAGGACACAGAGGTGCAGAGAAATTGAGTGACAGCCTAATTGTAGAAGGAAAGGAGGCGGTCCCGCCGCCGGGGAGTGGCCCACTACCACCCTCCGATCCGGCGGGTCTCATACCTGGCACGAATCGATGCCCCCGGCCAGGTAGCCCGCACAGAGCATGCTGCTGGGGCGTAGCCCTGGTCCCAGGGCCCTTCTGCAGGTGTCGGCGCTGAGCAAGGGCACACGGGCCTCCCTTACCGCCTCGGCCTCTGGCCCATCTACAGGAAAGCCGTGGAAGGGGCTCAGGCCTGGATGGCCGGGGTCCTGTTTTAGGGTTCCCCCTGCCCACCGCCCTCCTTGATTCTTCCCCACTTGGCGAGATGGGCATTATTTTGCAAAGACAGCATCAGAATCCTTCCACGCCAGCCTTCTCAAGCTCCATCACTCCAGACCCCCATTTCCCCCACGCCCCCGCGTGGCTCACCCAGGCCCTGTCCTGCCTAGTACCTTCGAAGAGGGCACCCCAGCCCGCGATGGCGCAAGGAGTGCCCGCGGGGGGTTCCTGGGGCTCCTGGGGCAGGCACACAGGGCGCGCCGCCCCCGTCGGGCTCACCGGGGTCCACAGCTGCACCAGGGCCAGGTCGTTGTGGAAGGTCCGAGGGTTAAACTGGGGAGGGGGTGGCGGCGCCGTGTAAACGAGGCGTGGCCTGGGGGTGCTGTTCCCAAGTCTGAGGGCCTGGGGCTGCCCTCTCACCTTCGGGTGGGCCACGATGCGGTTCACCTGCACCTCCTCCGCCGGTTCCCCCGGGGACCCCTCGGCCAGCGTCACCGTCCACAGAAGCTCGTTCGGGGCGCTGCGGCGCGAGACACGCAAGACAGGAATGCGAGAAGCTTCCCCCTGGAGACCCTGCCTCCGCCCACGGGTACCCCCCAACCCCCAGCTAGCCAGAGGCCGCGGACAGCGCGCCCCGGGAAGACTCCGAGGCGGGGAAAGAGACGGCCGCCGCCAGGGGGCAGCAGAGACCGGGCCTCGCGCGCGGCACCCCACCCCGACGACCCCGGAAGAGTTGGAGCCCCGCGCTGGGGATCCCGGGGCCGGGGGCCCAACGTACCCCGCGAAGCAGTGCGCCGCCGTGAGCACCCAAGACGCGGCCACCAGGACGCCGCCGCACAGAGGCTGCCCGCCGAGCTGCAGCCTCACCAGCCAGGGCCAGGCCCCCGGCGGTGCCGCGCTGCCCCCCACAATGCGGCCGTGCGCCCGCGTCACGTTGACAGCGCCCGGGCGCCTCTCGCCACAAGGCCCTGGAAAGGCCGAAGGGGCACAAGTCAGGAGGCACAAGTCCCGGTCGTCCTAATCATCGAGACCCCTCCAGGGTCCACCCTGCCCTCAGCCCTGCTCCCCTCCCCTCTATCCCACAAGCCTTTGCAAGCTCACCTGGCTCAGGTGAATCCTTCAGGAGGGGGGCTTGAGGCCTGGTTCGTCCAGGTGCTGCTGAGAAACACACCTCTGAGCCTCACGGCCACCCTTCCCCTCTTCTCCACTCCAGGCTCGGCCTGAGCCCTCTCTCCGCCTCAGGGAGCACCCCAAACCACCCCACCCTTACTTATCCTGCCCAGTAGTGTGTGTGTGTGTGTGTGTTAATCGCTCAGTTTCCAACTCCTTGCAACCGCATGGACTGTAGCCCACTAGGCTCCTCTGTCCATGGGATACTCCAGGCAAGAATACCGGAGTGGATTGCCATGCCCTCCTCCAGGGAATCTACCCCACCCAGGGATCGAACCCAGGTCTCCCGCATTGCCAGCAGGTTCTTTGCCCTGTGAGCTACTAGGGAGTCTATTTCAGCAGTCATAAACGGCTCACTGTTCACCAGATGAGCCCAGACTGTGCCAGCCCTCCTGTCTTTGCACCTGCTGTGTGCCCAAGCCTGGTGGGTGTGCCCTTTCACCTGGGGAGACCCTCCCCCGCCTATTCTTGGTTGCAGCCTCACCCCGTCCGTGTGTGTCCCCAAGAGGGGGTGATTTCTGAAGGGAGGGATGGGGTGGACAGGAGAAGGGGCCCCGGGGTAGTTGGGGCAAGCTCACCAGGGCATGGGGTGGTGTGGTTGGCACAGCTCCGGCACTCATGCAGTCTGTGCTGAATCTCCATCACCACCCGATTCACTGCCCACTGGGCACTTCTCTGGGCAGCCTGCAACACCTTCGTCCCCTGGGCGGACAGAGCTGTGGGGGACACAAATCCATCATGCAGGGTTGGGGACGAGCCCCAGGCTCGTCCACCTTGCCCCAGCCCTGAGCCCTGCCTTGGGAGACCCGGGAGGGAGGCAGGCTGGGCGGCCGGAGTCCTGGGAGGGAATGGCACCCAGCACTCAGAGCAGAGAGGATCCGATGCTCGGCCTGAGATAGCTTTGCGATTTCAACAGGGCTGGGCTGGAGTCCTTAAAAAAGGAGGGCCTTTCCTTAAAAACCTTGAAGGAAAAACAGGACCCCAAAGGTGCAGATATTACAGGACACGGACTTACGGACACAAAATGACCATGGTGGGTTGAGTTGCCCACCCTGGGACCCAGGTAGCCAAGGGGACGCTGCCCTGGGCCCCTTCCTCCCTGCTGGACCCAGAACCTTCTGGAAAGCACACCTTTTGGCCAGCTGCCCTCCCCCTCCCCCGCCTCAGTCTCCCCTTTCCTCTCCCACCTGTGTCTCATTTCTGGCCCCTTCTGCCAGTAGAGGTGGGTGACGGGGATGCAGAAGGGGCCAAAGGGCCCTGTGAGTGCAGATAGCAAGCTCAGGGGCCCCCTGCCTGAGACCACCCCTCTCTCCTTGGACCAGCTCACCTTGCAGGGTGCTGGGGGGCACGCGCACGTACAGCGGGTGCCCGTGGGCAGACTGTGGGTCTGGGAGAGGCTGCAGCAGCAGCAGCAGCGCAGCCAGCAGCATGGTGACCCTGTCCCCGGCGCTCCGTCCCCCTCGGGGTCCGCCCTCCAGGCGCTTATCCTCAGTGCCTGCCTCCTGGGCACTGAGTTCTCGGCCCTCACACCATCTGACTCCGTTCTCTCACTTCAAAATGAGCCGCTTCCCTTGGCCCGTCCCTCACCTGGCCCTTTACTCCCAGGAGCCCACAGGGGGAAATGGGGCCTGGGGCTGGGGGGGTGGCACTATAGAGAGGACAGACTGCGGGAGGGGGGCCGGGGTCGGGGGAGGGAACAGGGTAGTGGGCTCACCTTTGAAGTCTCATCATCTGGGCTCTGAGGCCCCCCCCTCCATCTGTCAAAGGAGCCCTTGTTTCTGCGGCTCCATCAAAGGGGCCTGGACCGGCCAGAAGAGCTGACCGTTGGGCTGGGGGCCAGGCAGAGGGGCCTGGTGGGCAGGTCCCATCTCCAGGGTGCAGAAGAGGGGGTATTCCTATCCTCCTCTATTCCCTGAGGAGTTTACGGCTATGTTGGGGGGGGTGTGTGTGCAGACACTCCTGGAGGGGAGGAGGCAGGGGGTGTCGGAGGGTCTTCTGCAGCCCCGCCCCCTGAGGAAGTGCCCAAGCTCCCAGCCTCTTTGCCCCTAATTGCTTGGCAGCGTCCCTCCCCAGTGTGGCCATTTCTAAAGATGATCAAAGCGCCCTAATTAGCGCAGTAATTGCCGCCCTGGGAGGAGCGGGGTGGGAAGAGACGGAGGCAGGCGGACGCTGCAGTGGCCCCGAGGGGAAGGCGGGAGATGAAAGTCCCCCCCACAGTGGCCCAGTTCAGGAAGGACAGGCCCCAGCAGCCTCTGCCGCTCTCCCAGACCCCCTGCCCTGTGCAGGGCCCGCTCGGGCTGCCCGGGCGGCATTGTTCTCAGTTGCTGTGACCCTGATCTGGCAGGAGAGTCTTCTGTGTCTCATGGGAAGGGCCACAAATGGGCAGCTCTCAGGGGCCCATGTCCCCTACCTGGGCATCGAGGAGCTGCCCTTCTACCCCACAGAATGTCCTGGGACCCAAAAAACCGTCCTGGTGCCCCCATTCATTCTGGTGACCCCAGGGAGCCTTTGGCCCGGCCTGGTGCTTTTTTCAGAGTAGATCTGTCATGACAACTGTTCATTAACATTGTCCTTTCTTCTCCACTTTTGCTCCTTCTGCATAGGTGAACGCAGCCTGATGGGAACCTGTCCCACCTTTGACAAGACAGAACCTCAGACCTGCAGAGATAGCCCAAGTCAGGGGTCCCATGGGGTTGATGGGTAAGAGGCAGAGAGGGGGCAGCTGGATCCAGCAGCTTCTCCAAGTTCCTCCTGTGCCACTGTGGGCAGCAGACAAGAAGCTTGATTTTTTTGTTTCTCCTTGAAATTCTCTTCCCTGGAAGGTTGCAATGCCCCATGAGTTTGGTTCTCCCCAGCCTCCCTGGGGCACTGATCACAATGAGGCTCCCAACCCCTGGAACTCCAGTCTGAGTCAGCTCAGCCCTGCCCCCGAGAGCCAGTCACCAGCATCTCTTCCCAAGTCTGCATTCAGTGACATCACTTCTGTATCCTGAAGTCAGCCCTGGTGGGAATCAGCGAATGCTAACAATCAGAGCTCTTTTTCCCAGGAGAGCCAGTGATTTGGCACTTACTATCATACCACTGCATTGTTCGGTCGCTAAGTCATGTCCAACTCTCTTTGACCCCATGGACTGCAGCATGCCAGGCTCCTCTGTCTACCATTATCTCTGGGAATTTGTTCAAATTCTTGCCCATTCAGTTGGTTATGCTATCTAACCATCACATCCTCTGCCACCCCCTTCTCCTTTTGCCTTCCGTCTTTCCCAGCATCAGGGTCTTTTCCAAGCAGTCAGCTCTTCCTATCAGGTGGCTAAAGCATTGGAGCTTCAGCATTAGACCTTCCTGTGAATATTCAGGGCTGATTTCCTTTAGGACTGACTGGTTTGATCTCCTTGCAGTCCAAGGAACTCTCAAGAGTCTTCTATGGTACCACATTTCGAAAGCATCAATTGTTTGGTGCTCAGCCTTCTTTATGGTCCAACTCACACATCTGTGCCTGACTATTGGACACTGCACACCTTTTTCCCCTGATTACCATCACATCTCATAAAAATAATACCTCTGATTCAGGAATGCCATGAAAATACTGAGTCTATTTACTGTCCCCACCTCCCTTTAGGGTAAGATCCCCACCACTGCCAAAGAACAATTAGGGAGCTCACAGCATGGACTGCAAGTCCGCTCAGACCCCAGCTCACCCTCCTCTGGCTCCTCTGCCACTCCTGTTCCCGTGGCTGGATCACAAGCCCTCCCCTCTCCTGTGCCTTGACACCACCCCAAGTCCAGGTCAACTTCATTCACTTCCACAGGTCACCTCCTGAGAACTTATGTCTACATCCACATCTCATGAAATGATTCTATTATCGGCGATGGGTGCATGCGTTCCTTACCTGCTTCTCCTGTTGGACCATGATGGAGAGGACTTCCGGCCACTGTTCCAGCAGGTCCTCTCATCTCTGTCACCTCACCCTTTCATAGCTTCTTCAGAGCAGTGACTTCTCTGTTGCCAGCTGTCCAGTGGGATTCTACTTGTTTAAGGGGCTCAGTCTCCATCTTCTAGAGTGGACAGCTCCCTCCTCTCCCCACCCCACTGCAGGGCTCACTGCTGCACTCTTGCTAGAATCCACTCCCCCCGAGGGCCCCTCCTCTGAGTGGACTGGATAAAAGGACAAGGGAGAAGGGCCTTTGGGATGGCAGTGTTGGTGGACAGAGTGTCTTCCCTCACAGCTCTAGCCAGGTAGGAAGAGGAGTGGAATTCCTAAAGGAATCAAGGAAACCCTTGCTCCGGAATCAGGGAGCTGGGAGAGGGAGAGACTGGCATTCCAGTGCCCAGTGGAGGTCACCTCAACCAGAGGACTCGCTGACCGGCTGAGGCCTCTGGAAGTGCTGAGTGGGGAGGGGCCTACATCCCCCCACCTCCGTGATGGCTGGTCCATAAGCATTTACAGAGGGCCTTCCACGTGTGTCCACAGGCCTAGAAGTTGGCACCTAGTGCGAATGAGACTGGTGGCTTTTGGAGAAAAAAGGCAGCACAGTTAAGATGCTGCCAGCCCTATGTTGCCATAACGCATGTCTGGCAGGCAGGACAAGCTCCATAAGGTGCTGGGGTCCCCATGCAAAATGAAAACACAGGGCCCCTTGTTCAACAGTTGTTAAGAGTTTCAAGATCATGATACGCTGAATATTAAACCAAGTGTGGGGCCTTGCAGAGCAAGGGCCCTGTGCCCAGGGGAGTCACCCTAAGAGAAACCTCTGTCCGCTGGCAGGTTGGGCCCCTGGCACTTCTCA
Organism: Bos grunniens; assembly: GCF_055505025.1. NCBI lineage: Eukaryota > Metazoa > Chordata > Mammalia > Artiodactyla > Bovidae > Bos > Bos grunniens. Next base: position 16,639,316 of record NC_141166.1, read on the forward strand.
TTTTCAGTGAAAAGGAGCTACAGCAGCCTTAGGGCCTTGACTCTGGTTCTAGGGCTCCCTGGCCCAGGTGAATCAGAAGCAAGGGCCTTGTCTTTCTGCTGATGCTGACACTGAATCTGGGCTTCCCAGATGGCTCAATGGTAACGAATCTTCTTGCAATACAGGGAATGGAGGAGATGCGGGTTTGATCCCTGGGTCGGGAAGAGCCGCTGGAGAAGGGAATGGTTACTCACTCCAGTACTTTTGTCTGAGAGGAAGCTGGTGGGTTACAGTCCATGGGGTCACAAAGAGTCAGATTCGATTGAGTTACTGAAGACACACACACACACCCCAACACTGAATAATGAAGCAGGAGGGGAGACCCCTACTCACCGTCCCACTACCCCACAAGAGCTCCTGGAGCTCCACCTACACTCGGGAAAGGGAGAAGTGAAAGTCGCTCAGTCATGTCCGACTCCTCGTGACCCCATGGACTATACAGTCCGTGGAATTCTCCAGGCCAGAATACTAAAGTGGGTAGCCTTTCCCTTCTCCAGGGGATCTTCCCAACCCAGGGATTGAACAGTCTCCCGCATTGCAGGTGGACTCTACCAGCTGAGCCATGAGGGAAGCCCACAGGAGAGGGAGAGGCGCTTCAATCAAGTGAGAGCCTGGAGTCTCCATGGACGACGCCCAGGAGAAGGCTCTAACATGGAAGGTGGAGAAGGCTCAGAATCTGGCTGGATGTTGGGATGAGAGCTGCTTCCTGCAGTGACAAAAGGGTCTCTGTCCGGCACAGTCTCGGGCAAGCCCGAAAAACTTAAATTGATTTAAATCTACATACTGCTGTGTCGCAGTACCCCCGTAAGCTGGTGGGAGCCACCTGCGGTTGTGAGCTCGGTTCTTTGATGTCTGTCTGCTACCAGGAGGAGGGCTTTCTGCCTCATCCCCATGGTGTCCCCAGCACCTAGATCGGAGCCTGACACTCTGTATTTGCTAAACAGGTGAAGACATGAGGGCTGGCCCGTCTTCTGGCTCCAGGGACTGGCACATCAGCTTCAATCTGTCTGAAGCCGTCCAGGATCTCTAGGTTCCCCAGCCCCTGTGGGCTCTTCCCCATCAGCTGCCTTTCATTGCAGCTGGGTGGGGCCTGGTCTGCTGCCCCCTCTCACCTGGGCCCACATTCACTCTGCCTGGTCTGTCCTCTGCTCTGGAGTACGGGTCTCCCTTGGAGTGCAGGTCAGTGGAGCAAGGCAGGGTTGGGGGTCGGTGGGAACCATCACGTCCCATGGTTATTTCTGAACCAGCAGGTGGCAGAGCTGGGGTCTCCACCTCACCTCCTGCTCCCCTGTCCTTCCTTTTTCCCTCCTGGTTTTTCTGGGGCTGGGGGCAGGATCTTTGTCCAGGGTGCGAGATGAGGAGGGGCTGTTAGTGACACCTGCGGCCCCTGCTTTCCCAGCCTCCCTTCCAGGCCCCAGGCTCCTGCCTGCGAGGTGAGCTGGCCTTGTCTGCTGACCCTCCTGCCATGGGTGCCCTCTGAGGCCACAGTGGCTTCACCTCACCCCTCCTGCAGGTAGGAGCGAAGTCTGAGAGAAGGAGAGAACCTTGGACCTTTTAGTCAATACCTCAGGAAAGCCCCAGCAGGCTCGGGTCGGGAGGCCCCTGTGGACTCTGGTGACCTGGGCCAGCCCTGCAGCCTCCCTGCTGGCACTGGGCCCTCTCTTGTTTTCAGAGGAGGATGGGAGGGGGACCGTGGGCCTTTGGAAATGGTGAGGAGGGACCTAGGCACTTGCCACCCTGGACGGAACTGCCTCTCCAGGTCACTACACTTGTCCTCTGGGGGAGGACCTTTCCCACCTCCCCCATCAGGCCCCTCCAGGCCATGGATGTGCTTGCCCCCCCTCACCCCAAATCACCCTAACCTTCTGGTCTTGCCAGAGGTGGACAAAAGGGCAGCTGGGTTGGGGGAGGGGTGACTAACCCACAGCTGACCAGGCCACCTTTGAGGGCAGTGTCCCAGGACCTGAGGGTAGGACCCACAGCTATGCCGGCTTCTCGGGCCAAACATGGCCAGCTGGACACAGAAGCGCCCATGAGCCGGCTGCTGACATATTGAAATATGAGGAGAGGGGGACTCAGGCTGTTCTTCGGATGACAGGCTGCTCTGGCCGTGATTCAGAGCTCAGGCCTGGGGGTTCTGACTGTACCTCTGGGTGATTTGGGGTGAGTCACTTCCTGTTGAGGGTTGGATTGTGTTCCCCAGAAGATATGTTGTCCTAACCCCCAGAACCTCAGAATGTGACCTGATTTGGAAACAGAGTTTTTGCAAACATAAAAAAACTTGAGAATGTCATACTGGAGAAGGGTGGGCCCTTCATCCACTGCGCTCAGTTGCTTCACTCTTTTCGACTCCAAAGACTGTAACCCGCCAGGATCCTATCAATCCATGGGATTCTCCAGGCAAGACTATTGGAGTGGGTTGTCATGCCCTCCTCCAGGGGATCTTCCCAACCCAGGGATCCAACCTGGATCTCCTGTGTCTCCTGCACTGCAGGCAGATTCTTTACTGCCTAGCCAATGGGGAAGCCCCTGTGTCCTTGCAAAAGAGAACAGATACACAGGGAGAAGCTAGTGTGACAATGGAGGCAGACACTGGAGTAGCGACAAGCCAAGGACTTCTGGCCACACGGGAAATAAGAGAGAGTCATGGGACAGAGCCTCCCAAATAGCCTTTGAAAGAGCATGACCTTGCCAGCACCATGATTCTCTTGGCCTCTAGCCTCCAGAACTGTGAGAGAATAAATTTCTGCCCAGTGTGTGATCATTTGTGATGGCAGCCCAGGGAACCATATACTTCCTGTTTCTCAGCCAGTCTGGGAAATGGGATAATATCACCCATCTTGATGGGAGGTGTGAAGGACACCCACTGGGCTTCCAGCAAAGAGCTGGCAGGGATTGTCATCATTGCTGTAGATCAGCGCTCTGTACATGCTGGGAATCCATAAGATGCTGTCTCCTGGCACAAACATGATGAGAATAGCGAGGGCCCGATCCTGGAAGGCACCAAGGGAGATGCTGGCGCCTCGAGAATGGAAGAGAAAGGGACCTGGGGCAGCAGTGTGGAGTGGGGGAGGGGCCCCCCAGGTCCTGTGTGGCCTGATGCACAGAAGGTGTCTGAGTATTGCGGGTTCCCCTTGCCCCGAGGGCCCTCCCCCAGGCATGGCCTGTCTTCTTCAGCTTGTCAGCTTTAGTTGTTGCTCTGATTTTTCCCGCCCTTTGGACTGTACCTGACTACTCTTTTTTTTTCTTTGGCCACACTGCGAGGCTTGCAAGATCTCAGTTTCCAGACCAGGGATTGAACGTGGGCCATGGCAATGAAAGCCTGGTATCCTAGCCACTAGGCCACTCTTGAGAGTCTCTCAGACTACAAGGAGATTAAACTGCTCAATCCTAAAGGAAATCAACCCTGAATATTCATTGGAAGGACTGATGCTGAAGCTGAAGCTCCAATACTTTAGCCACTGGTGGGAAGAACTGATTCATTGGAAAAGACCCTGATGCTGGCAAAGATTAAAGGCAGGAGGAGAAGGGGATGACAGAGGATGAGACGGTTGGATGACATCACCGACTCGATGGACATGGGTTTGAGCAAGCTCCAGGAGATGGTGAAGGACAGGGAAGCCTGGTGGTGCTGCAGTCCATGGGGTCACTAAGAGTCAGACACGACTGAGCGACTGAACAGTAACAACAGCAACAAGGCCACCAAGGAACTCCTAGGCTGAACTTGACTTTAAAAGGGAGAGGCAAGAGTGCTGCTTGGGGCTGGGGGCAGGGTGTCGAGTCAGGGGCCCCCACATCGACACCCTGTCCTCCTGCAGGCTCCATGGGTGTTTAAGAATGGACAGGTCCTGGACCTGCACGAAGGACTCTCTGTGGTTGGCGAGACCCCTGGCTTCTGACCGGGTATGTTCAGCAGGGGTCACAGGCATGGAAGCACGAAGACCATGCCCTTCATGCCCCCAATTCAGAACCCAACCTTTTGCGTACATCCCATAAACTGTTCAGTCATCATTCTCCTCCACTCAACCCTTTCCTTTTAAAACAGCTGGGAGGAGAAGGGGGTCATCCCCACCCCTTCCCCTCCCCCAGGCTCATTCTGGCCTTCTCCAGCAGGGTCAGCCCCCTACCCTCATCACTGGTATCCTGCGGGGACGGGAGGAGGGTCACAATGCTTTTCCACCGTAACCACAGACTCCAACTTTTTTGTCTTCATTTAGTGAGAAATGTTGGAGAGTTACGGGGAATTTTGCAAAAAAAAAAAAAAAACAGGAAAACATAAGCAAAATACAAAAACTCAAGTCCAGATGAGTTCATAGAACATGAGGTCATGTCCTACTAACAGTGTCTGCCCAAGTGGGTACCACTGTGGGCTGGGCAGTTCACCCCTTAAGTTGAACCACATGAAGTTCATCAAAGTGGTCTGATAAATTCAAAAGAGCTACAGTAGATTTTTTTATTTTATTTAAAAAAATTTTATTTTATAGTTTCCCAAGTGGTGCTAGTGGTAAAGAACCCACCTGCCAATGCAGGAGACAGAAGAGACACAGGTTCTATCCCTGGGTTAGGAAAATCCCCTGGAGGAGGGCGTGGCAACCGACTCCAGTATTCTTGCCTGGAGATCCCCATGGACAGAGGAGCCTGGTGGGCTACAGTCCGTGGAGTCGCAAAGAGTCAGACAGAACTAAGGTGACTTAGCACAAGCACATTGCTGATTAACAATGCTGTGATAGTTTCAGGTGGACAGCAAAGGGACTCAGCCATACACACACACATACCCTTTCTTCCCTAAACTCCCCTCTTGTCCAGGGTGCCACATAACATTGAGCAGAGTTCCATGTGATGAACAGTTGGTCCTTGTTGGTTAAATACAGCAGATAGTGCATGTCCATTCCAAACTCCCTAATTATTCCTTGCCCCCACCCTTCCCCCTGGCCACCATAAATTCGTTCTCTAGGTCTGTGAGTCTGGTTCTGTTTTATAAGTTCATTTGTATCAATTCTTTTTAGATTCCACGCATAAGGGAAGTCATACGATATTCCTCCTTCTCTGTCTGGCGTACTTCACTCAGTATGACCATCTTGAGGTCCATTCATGTTGCTGTCAATGGCATTATTCATTCTTTTTAATGACCGAGTGTATATCCCATTGTGTATATGTACCACGTCTTTATCCATCCCTCTGTTGATGAACTTTTATGCTGCCCCCATGTCTTGGCTATTGTAAGCAGTACAGCAGCTTTATTTTAAAATGTCAATATTTACTACATGCCAGAAACTACATCTTTCTCATCATTCAAACATGATAGAAACCTTTAGGAAAGGAGAACACGTGTAGGCAAAACTCTTTTAAGTTGAATACGTGTGCAATTTTGAATACCGTTGTTCAACCCTGTGCAAACCAGTCCACAATTGTGCCTGTTTCCTCTCATTTTCTTCCTTGCCTTTTGTCTTCCTTGCTTGTGATCTCTCTCCATAAGTTTTCTTTTCTCAGTCTTGTTGTCAGCTGTTACTTTGAAATTTGCTAATTTAACGCCTTCAATTTCTACTATAATATTCACATTTCTCCCCACTCCTACGTGAAAGATTCTCCCTAATCAATACTTTTTATTCTTATGGATTTCCTGTCTTTTTGTTAATATGAGATGATCTTTGTAGAACGCATTGTCTCTCTGATGAAGAGACATTTACTAAAGTTTTGTGGTTTCTTTCAATTTCCTTCCATTTATTCACTTATTTTCTTTCATGAAAATAAACTAAAATTAAAAATATATATTTAAAATAGTCAGATCCCTTCTCATAGCAATATTTCTATGCATTTAACACTCTAAATTTATACCTGTATCAGTGCAAAAAGAGATTTCTGGAAATGGTTATTATTCACTGATTATGGCTATTTCTGACAGGGAGATTTATTTTTATTTTGTTTTGCTTCTTACCTCTTCTTTGTGCTTTCTCAGTTAGCTTGAACTCTTTAAGCATTTGTACAAATGCAAAGCATTAAGAGTATAAAAGCAAAGTGCCAGACATCAAGTAGATACTTATCAATGATACAAAGTTGACTTAGTGCAGTATCTCACCCGGTAAATATTAACAGGGAAACAGCTGGAGCATAAGCAATTTCTCGTGGTTCTATGTAATACAATCTATTATACCTTTAATAATAATTATTTAAGCCAAGTGTTATCAGACCCAGTTTGCAGATAAGGCCACTGAGACGCAGAAATATTGCGTGATGTGGCCAAGATCAGATCACCAGACTCTGGAGGAGCAGAGAGGAAAAGCAATCCCACTTGCTGCTGAAGGCCACTCCCTTGACCACTGCCCTGCCCTCCCTCCTGAGCCCACGGGGACCTCCCAGCTGCTGTCAAGGTTCACTGAAGGCTCCTGACACAAAAGTCAAAGGTTCTTCTTGAAAGTATAGAGGGTTTGCCTCCCCCTGGGGGAGACCTGGCTGTGCTGAGGCAGGAGGAGGCAAGGTGGAACAACTGTGATGGCACTTGGGGGAAAGGGTGGCGGTCTACGGGAGGCAGATGAAGCAACGGGTGGGAGACCAGGGGCCTGGAAGAGCTGGAGCAAGATGGGAGACTGGAAGCCAGGGCCTCAAATGCCGCTGAAGTCTTCCCAGCATCCATCTGGTACCCCTAGGTTGGTTCTGTCCCCCAAGGGCCCTGGAGGTCTCAAAGGCTGAGTTGGGGGTGGTTCAGCTACTCTCTGAGTCCAGCTGCCACCCATGGAGGAGAAGGGGGAGGACAGGGACACCAGGACCCTCCAGTTGGGCATGTCAGCCCCCTGGCCAGAGCGCCAAGGTCCAGTGGAGGCTGGCAGCCAGGGCAGGGGACCAGAGGTTGGTGGGGAACGGCATAAACTCCCCAAGGCAGTGAGCAAGGCATAAGCAAGGCGCCTTGCCTGCCAGGCCCCCTCCCCTGTACACACGCATGCACACACACACACACACACACTGAAATGCAGCCCATTTGCACGGTAATGGCTTTGCGACAGCAGGAATTATCTGCAGCATTAGCAGCAGCCAGGTTGGGGTGGGGGGTGGAGGGCAGGCTGAGGGCAGGGGCCCCAGGCTGAGCCTGGGGGATACCAAGGGAGGAAGCAGGCCCCCAGGGGTGGGAGCTGGGGGCCTGGAAACTGCAGAGGCGGGGGCATGGGTGGGATGCAAAGGGCTTGGTGAGGGCCAGGCCCAGGTGGTTGGCCCCTGCCCACTGCTGTCCAGTCCTTTCCTTCCTGTGTCCAAGGCCTGTAAGTGGACAAATAACCAGGGGCACTAACTCAGGACCTGAAATCACAGCCAAGCAGCCCCTGCGTCCTGTCCTGGCCTTAGGGCTATGTCTGCTACTCAGTCCTGGGCTGCTGCATCCTCTCACAGATTGGGCAGGGGGGGCAAGGGTGATGAAAGCCTTCAGGAGGGAAGACACGTGTGTGCATGGCAAGGGGTGGCAGGGTTGGCATGAGCTATTTCCCTCTGTGACCGTCAGAACCTGGGAAGCAGGGCCAGGTTATCCAGCAATGCTGGGGCCGGGGGGTGGGGCGGTTGGGGAAGAAGGATCCCTTCCTTCCTCAGATCAGGAAACTGAAATGAGCCACCACCTGGGTCTTCAGCAAAAGCCTCTGAAAGGCTGTTTCAGGGTGAGGACACTGGGGCCTAATCCTTTCCCATACCCCCTTAGCCCGCAGGCCTTGGCAGGGGCTGCAAAGCCCCAGTTTAAAAAAAAAAAAACAAAAAAAAAAACAGGGGAGCAAGCTGGAACCTTCCAGGCTGCTTGGGATGCTAAGGTTGCAGTGATGTGGGGGTGGGGCTGGTCCCTGGAGTACCTAGCGTCCCACCCTAGGGCTCTGGTGCATCTGCCGCGGGGGTGCTGGTGAGTCATGCCTGTCAGTCTGACAATAAAGCCGGGCTCCATGACTCTGGCGGCAACAGAGCATCCTGCCCACCTGTGGGCACACCCAGATTGCATTTGCTGAAATAAATTGCTGGAGAAAATAAATCCTGCACACATGATTAATGGGAGGCAGGGAGGCAGGCAGCCGCCACAAAGAGCCGCTGGGGAGCAGAGTGACAGTCGGGCACAAAGCCAGCACAGCCGTGGGGCCTTCAGGAATGGGCTCTGGTGACTGCACAAGCCACCAGGTCACCGTGGCCCTGGCACTGCCACCAAACAGGGTGTCTGAGGCTGCAAGCCAACAAGACCCCGGGGGCTCTGATAAATCCCTGGCTTGACTCTCCACCATTGCGGGCAGGGAGAGGGGGCCGATCCTGAGTTTGGAGCCCCCCAGACCTGGGCCTGACTGTTCCTGGTGATGGCGGCTGGTGGGGGGTGGGGGGCGGGCTCCCATGGGCCTGAGTAGGGAAGTAAAACCAAGGTCTCAGGAACAGAGACAAGGCCAGTGATAAGTCCTTGATGAGTCCTTGACCTCATCTCTGAGCCTCAGTCTCCTCATCTGCTCAATGGAACTAGTACCCATGCCTCCCACATAAGGGGGCTGGGAGTCGCAGCTGAGCCCATCTACGCAGGGACGTGGGGCACACAGGGAACTGTACCAGCCAGTGAAGGCGTAGTCAGCATCTCTGATGTGCCTATGTTGCTTCAGGGACTGGGGTACAGTCCCTGCGCACATGGGACTTTTAGGCTGGTGGCAGGCAAATGTTGACGAAATAATAACTGTACAGTATATATAATTTCAAATGCACAAGGTGCTGTGAAGGAGAAGACCTGTGTGCTGGAGGACACGGGCAGGGAACTGACAGTCTGCAGGTAAAGACAGGCTTCCCCGGGACACTGAACACAAGTGAATGTGTGGCAAAAACGCAAAAGTTCAGCGGTGCATTCTGTTGGTCAGACTGTGGAGAAAGTCTGGTCATTGCCTGGGGAAGGCAAACAGTCCAAGCCCCACGCAGGGCAACTAGCAATACCTCTCAAGTACCTACCCAAGTGACACATGCCATCACTGTGTGACGAGTACTCTCTCTCAGGGCATTTTATCCTGCCTATCCATACAAAAACACTTACGAAATCACGGAGGTATAAGGATGTGTTCTCTGCAATGTTGTTATTAAGAGTCAAAAAGGAGCAACCACCTAGGTACTAATCAAGAAAGGACTGGATTACATAGACTGTGTATAGCCACACAGGGCTTCCCTGATGGCTCAGACAGTAAAGGATCTGTCTACCAATGCAAAAGACTTGGGTTTGATCCTTGGGTTGGGAAGCTCCCCTGGAGGAGGGCATGGCAACCCACTCTAGTATTCTTGCCAGGAAAATCCTGTGGATAGAGGAGCCTGGTGGGCTACAGACCATGGGGTCCCAAAGAGCTGGACATGACTGAGCATGCATGAAGCCACACAATGGAATACTACACAGCTGGAAAAATGAACAAGGGATCTATTGTTATGGAAAGAATGTCAAGATAGATTTAGTGAAGACAAAGTGTACATAATATGCTTCCTTCTGTATGAGAATGGGTGGGTGGGGGAATAAGAGCATAGATTTTAACTTTGTGCTGAAGACGTCCTAAGAAATTAATAAAAGTGCTACTACTACTACTAAGTCACTTAAGTCGTGTCTGACTCTGTGCGACCCCATAGACGGCAGCCCACAAGGCTCCCCTGTCCCTGGGATTCTCCAGGCAAGAAACTGGAGTGGATTGCCATTTCCTTCTCCAATGCATGAAAGTGAAAAGTGAAAAGTGAAAGTGAAGTTGCTCAGTCATGTCGGACCCCAGCAACCCCATGGACTGCAGCCTTCCAGGCTCCTCCGTCCATGGGATTTTCCAGGCAATAGCACTGGAGTGGGGTGCCATTGCCTTCTCCAAATAAAAGTGCTACCTGGCAGGTATTTGTGGATTGGAACCAGGGGCTAGGAGACAGGTTTGCCGGAAGGCTTTTTACTTTGCATTGCTCTAATTTTTGAATCAATCCCATGTAGATATTATCTACTGAAAAGCAATTGTTAAAAATAATGTTTAAGAGACTTTGTTTCTTCCTGGAGGATGGCGGGCTCTCTGGTGGAATCTGTGGGGCAGGACTGAAGAAACCAGAAGCGCCTGGGGCGGATGTTGGTCCCTGGATAAACGTACTGACTCTAGGCCCGCCTTCAAGCTGGAGTGGCGGGAGAATAAAAAACTCTGGCCAAACAAACCAGCTTTGAGAGCAGTTTGTTCATCCAACCTTCAGAGAGGGATAGGAGCTGGGGGAAAGGGGACCACAGCACAGCACTCTGGGTCCTGTGCTCGCAGGATGACAGAGGACTTCGCGGGTAGGGCTAGGGGGTGACAGAAGCCTGGACCTCGGATGCCCGCGGGCGCAGGGGGAGCAGGATCGCGCAGAGAGGGTTGGATGAGACGCCCGCCACCCGATGGGGGTTCAAGAGAGAGAAAGGGTGCGCGGCTCCGCGGGCCACGTGCTAGAGCCGGGGCTGAACCGCAGACCGTGCACACCCGGACCTGAGGACGCCCCGCCTCCAGACCGACCGGCCGGGCGGATTGGGGGGCCCACGGGGAGGCCGAGCAGGCGTGTGGCGCCTCCTGGTGGCCCTCCGTGAGAGACGCAGGCCCTGAAGAACCAGCAAGCCCTGGATCAAGTTCCAGCTCCCCCGCACCCCAGAGAGGAGAAGGGGGCTAACTAAACTCACGGGTCTCACAGCTGGAGGACAAGGGATTCGAACTGGGGAGACTCAGGGGGAGATCTTGGGCGGTTGAAGGAAGACCTCAGTGAGGGGGGCTACCCCAGGGACCACCGCCTGCGCGGAAGTCAGTTTCAGAAGCGCTGCCCCCTACGACAACCCTCATGCCCCCCCAAATCCCCTCCCTCTGGCCTCCCCAGCAGAAGGGCACAGCTGCCTGCCTAGTGTTCTTCTGGGGTTCAGGGAGTGAGCCTTCAGTGTTTTCTGCCCTTGCCATGTATTTCCACCCTACCTCTCCTCTCCCCCTTTTCCCCAAGACAGCTGCTCTCTGTTCTCTGCATCCTCCTTTATCTGCTTAAGCCCCGGACCTGGGCAGACTTACCCATGTGTAAAATCCCGAGTGAGCAAAGTGTAGGACCAGCCGGCACAGATGAGGCTGAGTGGGACCAGAGGGCAGCGCTGCAGGAGAAGATGGTGCTGGAAGGAGGTGGGTGCAGAAAGCAGAGATAGCTGGGCTCCTGACCCCCTACTCCCTGGGACATGGGGCCCTGGGCCTGGGATTTGGGGCTCCCCCTCACCCCATCATCATGCCTAAGCCTCTCTCCTCTGGGAGGCTCCCAGGCCTTCCCTGCTTCCCAACTAGTGTGTGTGCGCATGCACGCACACACACACACACACACTCACACACACACACACACACGCATACCAGCTTGTGCTGGTCCTCTGAGCAGAGCATCTGAACCAGGCCACTCCGGGCTTTATCAAGTGCTTACATGTTTTGGCTCCACTGAGCCTAAAGATCTGCCCAAACTGAAGATGAGGAAACTGAGGCTTGGAGAGGTCGATAGCTTTACCAAAGTGAGTCAGGATTCCCAGGTCTAGGCACAAAGCCCGCTCAGGAGTAAAACAGGTTGTGGGGACTTGCTCCAGGTGTCGTCTAGCTGACACGGTCATGGCTGGGGCCTGGGGGAAATATGACAATTAATGACAATTTGTGAAGTTCGCTGAACCATTAGGATGCACCAGACCCCATTCTAGGCATCCTGCAGGAACTGACTCGGGGAGCCCTCACAGAAGCTTCACGCTGAAGGGGCTATAAGCATCCTACTTTACAGATGGGGTCTGACAGAAGCACAGCGAGGTCACACAACCTGCTGGGGTCATGCCACAGAAAGGATGAAGCTAGGACTTGGACCCAGGCAGGCCAGATCTGCTGTCTGGGCCAGCACCTCTAAGGTCATGGGAGAGGGGCAGGCCACCCCGAGGTCTGTCTCTGTCCTTCTTGCTTGCTCTGAACCATCTTGTCTCTAAGTCCTATTCTGGGCTTGCCCCATCTTTTCCTTCTCCAGAGTCCCCTCAACCCAGCAAATGCTGCCTCATGGGGCCCAGGCTATTGTGTACCAGGGGTTCAATGGGCGGGGGTGCTCCTTGAATGGTGTGGGAACTCGGAGCTGGACCTTACCCTTTTGTATTGGCCCCCTTTCTCCATAAAACAGGAGGTCCATGTGGCTGGAGGCCTTGCCCATTGGCCTAAGCCAGTTCCAACAGGGCCACCACCCTACCCAGTGCCCTCCCGGCCCAGAAGGCTCCGGATCAAGTAGAGGGACATCGAAGACCAAGGCCAGCCTTGAAGCCAGGCCTCCAGCCTGAAGGCCGAGTCCCCCTTGGTGTTTGGCCTGCCCCGCTGGGCTGCGGCCCTGGCTAAGGCATCCTTGCCCTGTACAGAGTACAGGCATCTGGCCTCTTTGCACACCCCACCCCCACAAGTCTCCATCCCCCCTACCCCCCAGCCCCATTTCTTCTCTCCCGGCTGTATCTGTATTTCTGGGTTTCTCTGTGGCCTGTCTGTCTCTCTCTCTGCCATCCCGTACCCCCACCCAAGGCGTCCCAAGCCCTCCTCTCTCAACCCCTCCACCCCCAGGCCCCCCCACCTTTCCAGAGCTTGGTCTTCAGGAAGGCTCCTTCTCTCCCCAGCTCTCTTCCCGGCCTTGCTGGGGGCGGAGTGGGAGCAGGAGCACATTTCTTGTTGTCCAGGCTTAATATCTTAATGCAAAGCCATTACTCACCCGGAGTCCAGGCAGGGCAGGCCTCTCCCCTCCTCGTTTGTCATCCAGAGTGAAGCCTCTGCGTTGTTCCTCGGGGATCAGATTAAGGCACTGACAGGCCGGATGAACAAATTTAGCTGCCAGTGCCACCGCCTCCTCACTCCCTCCCGCCCCAGCCTCTCAGGCTCCGGGTCCCTTGAACTTTGAGTAGGGGGAGGTCTGAGGCCTCAGGCAGTCCTGTTTCTTGGTTCTGGTCCTCCTCACCTGGCAGGGGGTTGAGGGGTGGTGGGAGATTTTCTACTGAGAGAGCGAGAGAGAAAAGGAGCTGGGTCCAGAGTGACCAGGACCCCTGGGAGCTATTGAACATTTACTATGAAAATAGAACAACCAATGCTATATATGTTGTCCTTAAAGCCTACCAGCCCTGTTTGAAGCCTTTTACTTGTCTGTATTCACTCATTCAGGCCTTGTAACAACCCTATGAGGCAGGTACCATTAGTATCTTCATTGGCAAAGGCTCAGAGAGGCTCAATGACTTGCCCCAGGTCACACAGCTAGTGAAGTCTATATGTTAGTTACGGTGCTTTACATTTTTGTTAATTTTCTCAGCACAATATCTGTGGAAACCAACAAGGATCTACTACACAGCACAGGGAGTGCGGCTCAGTATTCTGTAATAACCTAAGTGGGAAAAGAATCTGCAAAAGAATAGATACTTACATATATTTTTAAAATCTCTTAATACTGTAATGATTCAAGAGGGGATATCTAATCTGACATTGTCATGAGTAGAATACCTATTATGTAAAAATCATGGTTATAATAACAATAATTTCAGCTGAAATAAAGGCAAAACAGTATCTGTGGAGATGGATTAGTGTCATTACCCTCTTACAGATGAGAAAACTGAGGTGTTTGCCCAGATCTGGAGCCCTCTGGTGCGGCTCTGTACCCAACTCTGGTCCTGCCCTCCCTTTCTCTTGCGTCCCAAGGCCAGGCTTGTCTCTGTACTCAGCCGATTTGGGGAAAGCAGTAGTGTGAGCCTTCCTGGCTTGGGCTGTCTGCCCCTCAGCCCCATCTCTGGAGCCACATTCTCCATCAGAGCTCTCGGTTTGCAGGGGCAGAGTTCAGAGTAACCTATCTTCCTTGCCCCTCTCTCTGGCCTTGTCACTAGGCATCTGCTGCCTGGAACCCAAGTTCCAAAGCTGAAAGCCAAGAGGTGCCTCCATGGGAGGGGCAGAGGAGGGGCTGCAGAGCCCACCTGGAGCCTTCTTGCTGCCGCCTGGACACAAACTCTTTCCACTTTCCACATCAGCCTGGTTCCCATAGTAACCACTGGCTTGCTGTCTCCTAGCAACTGAGTGGTCCTCAGAGTGGGAGGCAGAGCAGTGGAGAGTGGCTGTCATTTGAGGCCAAAGAAGTTGAGTTCAAATCCCAGCTATGCCAGGTCATAGCTGTGAGGTCTTCGGCAAGTCACTTAACCTCTCTGAACCTCTGTTTTCTCATTTGTGAACCTCTACTTTCTCATTTGTGAAATGGGATATTGTTCAAGGATGAAGAATTTACAATTAAGTTGATCATCTGGGAAACTGTGAAGCTAGGCAAAGGTGTGGAATGAATGAGAGAGGGCCAGTGGGGTACTAGTGAGTCTGGTAGGAGCAGAGGAAGGTGGGGCCTGGGTTCCAGGTGGGAATCTGGAATGGGTGGGTCTCCCCACATGAAGGACCCTACCTGGCAGCCCCCCTCAGACTCCCTGACCCTTCAGACCACCACAGTCCCAAATCCGATGCTTTCTCTCATCAGTTACCCAGGGACCCTTCTAGAGGAACCACATCTCGACAACAGGTCTGCCTCCTTCTTAAAACTACAAGGTATAGGCTACAAGAATTGGATAAGTTCTAAGCCCTGTATATATGTTATTTAATTTTACCCAATAAGACAGGCTTTTCAAAAATTCATCCCAGTGTCAAATGTGGAACCTAGGACTCAGAGAGGTTAAATTACATGGCAAGCTCTGGAAGCTGAGGGGAGACACAGCCGAGACTGGAACCTCACTTCCTAAGTCTTTCCGTATTTCCGGGGCTGTCTCCTATAAGTTAGGAAGGAAAGAGTGGGCGAGGGAGGGGTCACCTAAGGATGGAGGTGCGAGGAGAGGGAGGGAAGGGGTTCCAGGACAGGGCCGGGAGCGCTGAGGTGAGGGACAGGCTCAGGGAATGGGACAAGGAAAGCTCCCGGGCGCTCCAGCAGTTGGGACAAATTGTCTGGAGGCCGGCTCCTCATCCCGAGGTGCCCGGGGGAAGCTGGGGGGAGGGAGGGACACGGGGGGAAGGGGGAGGGGCGGGAGGCCACTGCCCTGGGGACCGGGAATTAGCCGCGTTTCTCGGCACCGATGGGCGGAGCCGAGGGTGGAAGGGAGGCGGGCAAGCTCAAGGGGCAGGTTGGAGCCTTCTGCCCGAGAGCCCCTGGATGGAATCCGCAGAGGTCTGGCTTCTGGCCAGCCCGTCAGCTCCCCCGGCGGGCGCTGGACTCTTTTCTCTGCCCTCGATGGATTGGGAGGGACGGGGAGGCCAAGCGGGACAAGGATCAATATCCGAGAGAGCTCGGACTCCCGGCCCCTGTTTGGGTGCGCATCTCCCAACCCACGCAGCTGAGCACCCGCCATGCGCCCGCCCAGCCCCCTTCTTGGGCCAAGGCCGAGGTCGCTGCTGAAGCTCGGGACGCTTGATTCAATTAACTAATTCCCGACAAGACAGATGTGCAATTCCGCGTCGCCTGCCACGAGAGGAGATGGAGCTCCCCGCGGGCGGGGGTGACGTCACGGCTCGGCGGTGACGTCATGGGCGCCCGCCTGGAGTCCCATAGCGAGCCGGCCCTCCTGGGTCTCTGCAGTGTGTGCTTGCGTGTGTCCGCCTGTGGGTGCGAGTGCACGCCTGTGTCTCCGGGCGCTGCGCCCCGTCCCCCCCACCCGGGCAAGGACGGGCTCCGAGGTCTCCAATGGGTCTACGATTTGGTCCAACTAGGCTGACCCCTAAGAGTGCGACCTGCCCCTCCACTCCTCCGCTCCTTCCTCCTCTTTGCGCTCTGAATTTGCCTCCCTCCCCAGCCTTGCTCCCGAGTCTCTTACCTTGGTGGAGTTTTCTGGTGAGTGTGTGCAGTGAGGCCAGCGCGTGTGCCTACACACCCAGGCATGCACATGCGGGTGCACACAGGGCCCACTCGGACACAGGTGTATGCCCACAGGCGCAGGCTTCCAGACATGTATACACAGTGCTGCCCTGGTGCACAGAAAGGGACCCAGGGGACCACAGCAGTCTCCCAGCTACACATCCACACCTGTGCACACATGCACTGCTCTAGGTCAGACTGTGGGGTCCTGCAGGCACCCCCCCAGACCTGCAGCCCCCGGCCCCTTGTGGGAGGGGAGCATTGAGGAAGGGGTGGCATGGCGGGAAGGGAGGCCCTGTCAAGGACACCAGCAAGGAAAGGGGAAAAAAAAATGAAGTGGAAGAAATAAAATCAAAAGGCTTTTAAGGCTGCTCTCCCCAAGTAGTTGATGTCTTGGCTGCGATTGCCGGCAATGAAATATTGTGCTCTCTGATCGCTTAATGCAGGGAGCCCCGCAGCCCCCCTCCCCCAACCCAGAGGCAGTCCCCTCCCCTCTGCTCCCTCCCTCCTCCTTCCCTCCTCTCCCATCTTCCCTGGCAGATCTGCCTCCTGGCTCCTGGAAGGGCCCAGAGAATGTGGTGGAGGGCACAGCTGATGCCCACTCCCAGCCTGGCACCGGCCCCAGGACGTGCTCAGGAAGCCACAGCTGGCATGGGGGCCCCAGCCCAGAGCCTGGGCAGGAGGGACGAGCCAGCTCTGGGCTGGGACCCCAGCTCATGCCTGGCAGTTGTGCCCAGGGCTCTCTCCTTGAAGAGATGCTGGGTTTGGGGACTTCAAGCCAAGGCACCCACAGCCAGGAAGAGAGGGACGTGGAGACCCGTGTCCTGACAGGGATCCCCAGCACCCTGGAGGGCTGAGGCTCTTGGAGATTGTATGCGCGTGTGGGGGGAGGGGGTTGGATAGGCTGGGGTGTGTGGTTGGGTGGAGGGAGCCCTGGCCTGATTCTCAGCCTTTAGTTAGAAACTGAGCTCAGGAATGTTTTAAAGACCTGGCTTTCAGCCTCAGCTCCATCACTTCCTGGCTCTGTGACCTTGGGCCAGCTCTGAGCCTTCTGTGCCGGAGTCCCACACCGGGGAGGATGGAGCAAATAATAGAACTGGCCTCAGAGGGTTATTGGAGGATTAGAAGAGAAAATATATGCAAAGTGCTCAGCATAGGGCCCGTGCACAGGGAGGGGGTGCATAAGTGGGGATAATTATCTCTGTAATCTCCCCACCGACTCCACTCCCTCCATGCCTGGACTTAGAGGGGCCTGAAGCAGCCTCAGAGGTGGTGCAGCCCTCCACCCTTCTCCTCCTCCGCCTCCTCTCTCACCCTTGCTTCCACACCCCACCCCACCCCCAGGCAACTGTTCTCTGCGCCTTTCTGTCAGGGCAGCCAAATTGGCCAAATCTCTGTAATGCTAAAAAATTGGCCCATTAGCCGGCGGAGAGCATGGACAGAAGGGAAAAGCGGTGTGCATCCCTGCCACAGATGTGCGAGGAGGGGTGGGGTGTGCAGAGAGCAGGGGATAGGGTGGGGCTCCAGGTCTCCCCAGCCATCCAGCAAGGCCCAGGGAATGGACAGCTGCCAGTGTGTGTGTGTGTGTGTGTGTGTGTGTGTGTGGCTGGGGCCCCACTCTATGCCAGACAGTCTGCTGGGGGCCTTCATAGCATCACTTCATATAATCCCAGCAACAGCCTTGAGACTTTGACCCTGTAATTATTCCCATGTTGCAGATGAGGAAACTGAGGCTCGGAGACAAGAAGTTCTCAAGTAAGGTAGCTCTGTGCATGTCAGGGAGAGGACTTACACCCTGGTCTGGGACTGCTGGCCTCCCAGGTGTCCTGGTGACCCCCAAATCCACCAGGAGCCTGGCTCCTGAAGTTTCTGCCCTGTTTCCTGGCCCTGCCCATCGTGGGGTTTCACTGCACTGGGGCAGGTGACAGACCCAGAGTTTACCTTGTTGGGATCAGCCACGCCCAGCTGCTCCTCAGTGGAGACAAATGGGGTGTGGGAGGAGTCCTGGGTGCCCAGAGGAGGACGCTGGAGGGAGACTGAGGGCTCAGCCTTCCCTGCTGGAGATGCTCCAGGGAGGACCACCTGGGCATGATCTCAGACATTATTGTCCCTGTGTTTGGATGAGGAAACGGAGGCTTAAAGAGGCCAAGTGATGTGTCCACAGCTAGGAAATGGTGATTAATCCATATTCATCTGACTCCAGAGCCTGAGACGTTTAATCCTTTTGCTTCAGCAATGGAAAGCTACCTCACCGGGTGTCATGTCCTGTTCAAGGACAGCTTTAATCCTGAAATTGTTTTCATTCACGTTTTCATTCTATAAATATTAAGTACCTCCGAGTAACAGCACTGTGGTCCGGGGACACATGATGGGTAAGACCCTTCCCTGTGCCCGGCCTGGCTGCTGCCTGCAGCTCCCTCAGACCTGCAGCCCCGGGGAGACCCTGGCAACCTCTGTGCTACTCGGCCATCTCTGCTATTCCCATCCTCTCTTGATCTGCTGACACACAGATGCTAGTGTCCCCAAGCTCTGTGTCACCATGCCTGCCCTTGAGAGGCTGAATCGACTGCAAATGGTTCCTTCTTCTGCAGCCCCCAGCCTTCCCACTGCCATCAGACCTCAGGCAAGGCAGCAGGTACCAGCTGTCCCCTGAGGATTTGACTGTCTTCTTGCCCTCCCGAATGCCCAATACAGTGAGGTCCATTCTCCGGGCCAAAAAGAAAAAGGCTGGGAGGCTTGGGAGCAGCCTTCTCTCCTGGCTACCATCTAGTCCCGTGTCCTGAGATATCACCAAGGGTGCTGCTGAGCTGCTGCGTGCCCTGCCCCCCTGTGCAGCCACCGCCTTGCGCACTCCAGGTCCGACTGTTCACCCCTGACTTGGCCACCACGTGCGAGAGATAAATGAGCTCCCAGAGTTGTGGTCCAGAACATGAGGGGATACTGAGGGAGATGGAGCACTCTAGCCTCTGTCTGGCTGGAGACAAGATTAGAATCCAGTTTCTCAAGTCATTGACTCCTTTAGATCATTTTCCTCCTCCAGCCCTGGCAAAGGTCAGCCACAGGGAGGCTTGGACAGGACTGCCAAGGCCCAGCAGGGCGATGGGATAGCTGGTGGCTGCTAGGTTCTTGGAAAGCTGGGCCAGGAGGAGGGCAGGCCTCTGATTGCTAACTCCTGGGTAGACCAGGTGGCTCTCTCCCCACAGCCTTTTCCCCTTGTCCTCTGGCTTGATTCCCTAGGCTCCTTGACTAAGAGGTGGTGATGTATATTGGTTATGACTTTGGCTTTATTATTGGGCCGTTTTTAGTTCAAGCTCTTCCTCTGGTACTTGCTAGCTTTGGGACTTTGGGAAGCTCCTTCCTTATAAGCCTTGGCTTCTCTAATGTGAAGTGGAGGAATAATACTGGCACCTACTTCTTGGGTATTATGAGGATTCAATATGATAAAGTGTCCGTATTATTGGACTGTGAGAAGATCAAACCAGTCAATCCTAAAGGAAATCAACGCTGAATATTCAGTGGGACTGGTGCTGAAGCTGAAGCTCTAATACTTTGGCCACCTGATGCAAAGAGCCGACTCATTGGAAAAGACCCTGATGCTGAGAAAGATTGAGAGCAAGAGGAGAAAGGGATAGCAGAGGATGAGATGGTTGGATGGCATCAGTGACTTAATGGACATGAGTTTGAGCAAACTCTGGGAGATAGTAAAGGACAGGGAAATCTGGCATGCTGCAGTCCATGGGGTTGCACAGTCTGACATGACTTAGCAACTGAACAACAAGAACCATTATTAGAACAGTTCCTGGTACAGTGATGGCAATCACTGATGGCAATGGTGGTGGTGGTGATTTTGATGGAATTGATGACGATAATTGAGAAAGTAATGGTGATGATGGTCATAATTGTCATGATGATGGTGGTGATGGCAATGAGGGTGGGTGGAGATCAGATCAGATCAGTCGCTCAGTCATGTCCGACTCTTTGCGACCCCATGAATCGCAGCACGCCAGGCCTCCCTGTCCATAACCAACTCCCGGAGTTCACTCAGACTCACGTCCATCGAGTCAGTGATGCCATCCAGCCATCTCATCCTCTGTCATCCCCTTCTCCTCTTGCCCCCAGTCCCTCCCAGCATCAGAGTCTTTTCCAATGAGTCAACTCTTCGCATGAGGTGGCCAAAGTACTGGAGTTTCAGCTTTACCATCATTCCTTCCAAAGAAATCCCAGGGCTGATCTTCAGAATGGACTGGATGGATCTCCTTGCAGTCCAAGGGACTCTCAAGAGTCTTCTCCAACACCACAGTTCAAAAGCATCAATTCTTCGGCGTCAGCCTTCTTCACAGTCCAACTCTCACATCCATACATGACCACAGGAAAAACCATAGCCTTGACTAGATGAACCTTTGTTGGCAAAGTAATGTCTCTGCTTTTGAATATGCTATCTAGGTTGGTCATAACTTTCCTTCCAAGGAGTAAGCGTCTTTTAATTTCATGGCTGCAGTCACCATCTGCAGTGATTTTGGAGCCCAGAAAAATAAAGTCTGACACTGTTTCCACTCTTTCCCCATCTATTTCCCAAGAAGTGGTGGGACCAGATGCCATGATCTTCGTTTTCTGAATGTTGAGCTTTAAGCCAACTTTTCCACTCTCCATTTTGACTTTCATCAAGAGGCTTTTTAGTTCCTCTTCACTTTCTGCCATAAGGGTGGTGTCATCTGCATATCTGAAGTTATTGATATTTCTCCCAGCAATCTTGATTCCAGCTTGTGTTTCTTCCAGTCCAGCATTTCTCATGATGTACTCTGCATATAAGTTAAATAAACAGGGTGACAATATACAGCCTTGACGAACTCCTTTTCCTATTTGGAACCAGTCTATTGTTCCATGTCCAGTTCTAACTGTTGCTTCCAGACCTGCATACAAATTTCTCAAGAGGCAGGTCAGGTGGTCTGGTATTCCCATCTCTTGAAGAATTTTCCACAGTTTATTGTGATCCACACAGTCAAAGGCTTTGGCATAGTCAATAAAGCAGAAATAGATGCTTTTCTGGAACTCTCTTGCTTTTTCTATGATCCAGCGGATGTTGGCAATTTGATCTCTGGTTCCTCTGCCTTTTCTAAAACCAGCTTGAACATCACGGTTCACATATTGCTAAAGCCTGGCTTGGAGAATTTTGAGCATTACTTTACTAGTGTGTGAGATGAGTGGAGATACTAATGGTGAATTTGGCAAAAATTATGGTGGCAATAGAGAAGATGGTGATGATGCTCACAGCTGTGATGGTGATGATCTCAGCGATGATGATTTGAGTGGAAATGAAGATGATGGTGAATTTGGAGGAAATGGTGACGATGATAGAGAAGGTAATGGTGATGCTGCTGCTGCTGATAATGGATGGTGATAGAGGTGCTGATGGTGGCAGAGAGGGGGATGATGAAAAGGATAGGGTGATGCAATTTCTGGCTCACAAGAAGGAGAGAACAGACGGAGAGAAAGAGAGTATGAAACAGGTGCTGATCAGTGACCTTCCACCTGCCCCACTCAGTGTGGCCCAGATGTTATTACCCCACCTCCCCCAGCCAGCCTAGGAGAAGGGAGGGGCTTTGCTTCTTTCCAGCCTGACACTGACTGGGCATCAGTTTGGGCTCTCATCTGACCATAGCCTCTTGGCCTAGGCCTCTGCGGAATGTCTGCCAGTCCCAATGGGCAGGCAAGCCCTGGTTCTCCTGCTCCAAGGGACTTGTCAGCAGGTGACCATGGTGTCCAGAGTGGCAGGCATGGCACTGTGCATGGGCCTTGGACAGGGCTAAGGCCCAAGGTTACGGTTCTTCCCTCTGAGCTCTGAGGAGGGTCGGGGTAGGGCAGTGGAACTCTGGCAGGCTCTGTAGGAGTGGACAGTTACATGGCTTGGAGGGTCAGGTTGACATAGTGCTTCTGAGTTTGGTATCAGACCACTTCCAATTCTTTTCCACCACTGATGAGCCAGGGGGTCTTTGCAGATTCTTAATCTCTGAGTCTCAGCTTTGTCACTGTCCTGACACACGGGCTAATATGGTATCTACTTGATAAGAGTTATTTTTGTAATAATCCTATGAGTTAGGAGCTCAGCAAAATGCCTGGCATCTAGGAGGCACTCAGGAGATGTGGCTTTTGTTGGCTCTGCTGGGCTGCACAGATCCTGGCCAGGGCCGGACCCTGGGTACTCGTGGGCTGGGCCTGGGGCCGGGCGGTGGGGGTGGGGGCGTCTCCAGCCGCTGGGCCTCCTGGCAGGCGGGCTGGGTTGGCAATCTGGGCTCAGACGCCCTACCTCCCCTTTCCCTTCCTGGCCGCCCTACCTCCCGTTGCCTTCCTGTGCCAGGCGGCCAGCCCTTGTTTGCCCCCACCTCCCAGCCTCCCCCTGTGCCCTCTCCACAGGCTGGTGAGGGCTCTGACGTGTGAAATAAAAAGGGATTTTAATTACCTCTCAGCAAAACAGCAATTAGAGAGAATCACAGCACAACAGCAGTCCCCTCCCCCACTCCCTCCCCCTGCCAGGTCCTCTTTCCCCCCTTTTTCTCCAGCCCCCACCCAAGCTCTGGGGCTGGATGAAACAGGATGCCCTCCGTTTCAGCCCAGACCCCTGAACCCCAGGGCTGGGGTGTGCGTGGCAAAGGGCAGGAGGTGGTCTGTGCTGAGGGCTGGACAGGGATGTCTCCAAACCTTGGAGGCAGCCAGCACCTACCCACCTCTCTGGGGTCCTTGTGGGTCCCCCCAGGGACATGCACCCACTGCATGTGCCCTGGTCCACACCCGTGTGCATGTGTGTCTAGCACGTGTGGACACCCGTGTGTGCATGCAAGCGTGTCAGCAACCTGGGGCAGTGCAACCCTCAGGATGAGCCTGCCGCGCTGGGAAAGTAGCACTGCTTCCAACAGGCTTTTAAAATAATTGCCTGTGACCCTAAGCCGTAGCTCTCTGTCCTCTGTCCGCCGGCCGCCCCTGCCCCCCTGGCCCCCGCTGCCAGGGGTCACTTCTCCGTCCATCGTCCATCGGCAGAGCCTGGGGCACCTTTGCTGCATTTAGGGAGGGGGCCAGGGAGGGCCGGGCGGGGTGTTCCCACAGGTGGCCTGAGTCTGGGGGCGGCCGGTGGTGGGTGGCTGATTGAAGCGGTAATTGCAGGCAGCAGGCCCTAGCTAATGCATGTTATGATTAAGTCCCATTACGAGAGAGGCCGCTCAAGCATGGGGGTGGGGGCGGGGGGCGGGAGGTGGGAGGAGGCTGATGGTGTGGGGGCCTGAGATGGGGCTGACTGACAGTCTTTCTCATGGGGAGGGGAAGCAGGCAGCCACTGTCGCCTCTGTGGTCCCCTTCTCCTCCAGAGCTGCAGCGTGCCCAGCTGAGATGGGAAAGCCAGAGCCTAGAGGTGGGAAAGGACCAGTCCCACCTCACACCCCACCGAAACACGGTGCTCATTCCTGCGCAAAGGTCTGAAAGCCCCTATTCTGTTCTCTGAGGGGCCCTGCTGCTTGTGGACAGTGGCCTTTAACCCTGGGGTTCCTGAGGCTGTGTCGGGTCCTCGGTAACCATCAGCCCCCCAGTCTCAGTGCCGAGGAACACACGTCACTGGATGGCAGAAGCCAGAATGGCTGCAGTTGAACTGCTGACATCAGGGACCCCAGTCCCACCCCACCTCACTGGGAGCCACAGGTGCTATTCAGAGACCCCTGACTCAGATGGTAAAGAATCTGCCCGCAATGTGGGAGACCCAGGTTTGATCCCTAGCCTGAGAAGATCCCCTGGAGAAGGGACTGGCAACCCACTCCAGTATTCTTGCCTAGAGAATCACATGGGCAGAGGAGCCTGGCGGGCTACAGTCCATGGGGTTGCAAAGAGTCAGACACCACTGAATGACTCACACTTTCACGCCCACTGGGATGAGGATAGAGCAGGCCCGAGCCCACCTGCCCCTGGCTATGTGGGCCCTGAGGTCTGGCCTACTTCTCCATGGAAAATGGACCACATTTCTCTTCTTTCACAGAGGCCCAGAGAGATTGTACAACTTCCTCCAGAACACACAGTAAGGGCTTTGTGTTAACCTAGTATTCCAACCTGGTCACTCACCAGCCACGTGACTTTGTGACAGTCACTTCATCTCTCAGGGCCTCAGCTGCTGCCTCTACAGAATGTGTGTGCACAGTCACTGAATCATGTCCGACTCTTTGTGACCCCATGGACTGTAGCCCAGCAGGCTCCTCTGTCCATGGGATTTCCCAGGCAAGATTACTGGAGTGGGTTGCCATTTCTTCGGTGATACACATAGCACGCACTCCGAGAATTCTGAAGATTAAAGGAGATAACTTGGCGCTTAAGCCCAGGACCTGGCCTGGGAGTCAGCCTCTCGTATTCTTACACGAACTTGGCTCTTTTGCTCGTATCTCCTATGATAGGCACAATTCTAAGAGGCCCCTCAAGATCCCTGAACCCTGGTGTACACACACACTTCTCTCTGCTTTTCAACCAAACATAAATCCAGGTACTATTATGAAGGGATGTTGCAGATGTAATTAAGATTCCAAATCAGTTGACCTTAAGATACGGAGATCATCAGACCTAATTACAGCAGTTTCTCGGGCTGGTGTCTGAGAGGAAGACAGATGCAATGCAGGAGAAGAATTCAGTGTTGGGGAGAGTTTTCCACTGATGACTTTGGAGTTGGAGGGGCCACAAGGCATGGGATACCGCTGAGAGCAGCCCCTGGTTGATGATCAGCAAAGGAGGGGCACTTTGATTCTCCAGCTGAAGGAACAGAGTTCAGCCACAACCCCTGAGCTGGGAGAGGAGCCCGGGCCCCAGAGGAGACCCGGGCCGTAGCAGACCTGGACCTCGGCCTTCTGAGGCCCTGAGCAGAGAATCCAGCCATGCTGCGCCCGGACTTCTGACCTGCAGAAACGGGGACAATAAACTTGTGCTGTTTTACGTTGCTACGTTTGTGGTGATTTGTTATCTGGTAATAGAAAACCAAGAACCCACATTGGCAGTTCGGGCAGAAGGCCCTGGGACATCCCACTAGGAGGGAGCTTGGTGCCAGGCTGAGGGAGGCCCCAGGTGTGGCTGCTACTTGGGATCTGTGGGTGTGTGCCCACTGCTGGTACCTCTGTGGGGACAGAGCCCCTGCCTTGGGCTGTAAGGGGTGGAGGGGAGGCAGACCCTTGGCAGCCAGGGTTCCTGCTTGTGGGCATGCCTAGGGCTGGGGCTCCTGGCATCCTGCTGCCCATCCTCAAATATGACCTATCACTGCATCCGGAGGATGTCTCAGGGAGCCCCTGGCCATGCATCACCCCACAGCCTGGGCTGGGAAGGCCTTAGGTAGAGATGGGCATGGATATTCATGGTGAGCATAGGTGTTGGATAGGAGCTCTGATTCTGGAGTCTTACTCTCTGTCCCAAAGCTCCTCATCAAGGACAACTCCCTCCAAAAGACACAGCTTAGAGGGGGGCCCTACCCAGGGCCAGGCCTTGGGCCCAGCCCCCTGGAGTCCCTCTGAGTCCTGCTGTTCCCTCCCCTCTGCAGCCCTGCTTTCTCTCCTACAAGGGACAGTTAGTGGCCTTGGCTTTAATTAGCTAACGATCCCCTTCAGCTCCAGTCACTTGAAAAGATGAGAGGGTGCTGGGGGAGGGGACCTGAGCCCAGTGACCCCATGAGACAAGGAACAGGCCCTTAAGGGCATGCTGGCTTCTCTGGGCTTAGCCCAGCCCGAGCCCCCTTCCTGGCCAGCACAGGCAACGGGTTGTGGTGATCCTGCCAGAAATATGTGTCCCAGGCTCCAGGGTCCACCTCCCTGTTCCTTACCCCCTGCCTCTGGGGCCTTGTATCTGGCAGCAGGAGCTGAGCCACCTGTTGTGGCCTGTCCATCAAACAAGGGGCCTGACTGTCAGAGCTTGGACAGAGCATGTGCACAGGAGCTGCCCCACACATGTTACTGTGGGGGCTCCACCACAGCTGTGAAGGGGCTGGTCCAGATCTGAGCAGCTGCCTGGTCCACTCAGCTCAGGCCTTGCACTGGGCTCCATGGTGGCCACGAGGGTCACCTCTGTCTTGCAAGGAGAGGCACTCAGGCAACCTCACTCGGATGGAGACCTGCTTGACCCTGGGGACTAACGGGGTGTGGGAAGCTTGAAATGGACCTAAAGGAGGACAGGAGGGCTGGGGACGAGGCACTCGGGCAGAGGGTGGCAATGTTGTTAGACGGTGGGTGAGGACTACAGGAGATTTTTCTCTTAATGAGTCCCAAGTTGTTTTTATTTAGTAGCTAAGTTATGTTGTACTCTTTGCAACCCCGTGGACTTTAGCCCGCCAGGCTCTTCTGTCCAGGGGATTCTCCAGGCAAGAATACTGGAGGGGGTTGCCATTCCCCTCTCCAGGGGATCTTCCCAAGCCAGGGATCGAACCCAGGTCTCCTGCATCATAAGTGAATTCTTTACCATCTGAGCCACCAGGGAAGCCCAAGTACATTGTAGTGGGTAACCTATCCCTTCTCTAGCAGATCTTCTCGATCCAGGAATTGACCTGGGGTTCCCTGCATTGCAGGTGGATTATTTACCAGCTGAGCTACCAGGGAAGATCCCAATATGCTTCACAGTTTAAGTCTTTGAAAGCAAGAATGTATTGGAGACATTCCTGGTGATCCAGTAGTTAAAACTGGATGCTTTCACTGCAGAGGGGCACAAGTTCAATCCCCGGTCAGGGAATAAGATTCCACATGCCGCATGGCACAGATGAAAAAAAAATTTTTTTTGTATGTTTTTCTTATAAGAGATAAAAAGCTGTTCTAGAGGTTGGCAGGTGACACCAGAGAAGAATATGCCCAATGGGGATGAAAGCCTACCACAGGGAGGACAGGAGAGGGGAGGAATGCCCCCTCTGTCATCTGATGGGCCCCAGAGTCAAGGAGAGATGTGTGTGAGGGCTGAAAGTCTGGGCAGGTTTGTAGGTGAGGGCGCTGCCCCCAGTGTGAAGCTGGCCCTGGGAGATGCTTCACATAGGCTGCTCCATGTGCTGACCACAGCCATGTGAGAACTTTCCATGACTATCAAACATGTCATCTGTTCTGGACTCTGGACTGCACAACTGGCTAAGATGCAGGTGGTGTGGTGGGTGTCCAGGGAGGGCAAGCCCCCAGCCACGGAGGTGGCCCAGGACCAGAGAAGAGAAGCTGGCATCCCAAGAAGGATGAGTGGCAACTGGCCAATAGAAGAGGTGCTGGGAGAGGGCTGTTCCAGCAGCCGGAACAGCAAGTGCTAAGGCTCTGAGGTGAGCGAGAGTCTCCCAACAGAGATCTGGGAAATGACAGACCAGAGTGACCTACTTCCCCTTCCTTACTTGGGGAAGAGAGGCAGCGGGTAGGGAGACAGAGGAGAAGAGGAGAGAAGGATGGGGAGAGGTCACTGCCCTGGGGCCACTTAGGTGTGAGTTCTCTCCTGGGGGTGAGGAGAGGCACTGGGAGCTGGAGGCCAGTGGGGAAACTGGGACAACTATCCAGGTTAGGGTGGGCACAGCAGCGTGTTGGAACCTAGCGGAGGAGCTCAGCTGGAGGTCAGCACTGGGGAGACTCTGGAGCCCAGCTCAGTGAGGGCCAGGAAGCTGGGGAGGAGAGGGACCAGAGCAGGTAGCCCCAGGGCCACCCTTTCAGGCCCAGGAATCTGAAAGCAAATGGAGAACAAGTTCCCTAGCGCTTTGCCTGATCAGGAGGGGACCTCACTGGGAGCTCAGGCAGGACTGACAGGTGCTAGCAACAGAGAAGGAAGAATGAAGGCACAGGCTGGGTGGTGGGGTACAGGGCCCCTTGGGGTCCCCCAAGGGCTGCTGCGGGCATCCAGCTTTCCAACAGGAGTCTGAGCCAATACAGTGATGGCCGCCCAGCAGCTCCATCCTTTCCCCGCCCCCTCCCTGCCACCCGGGCCACTTGGGAGAGTCATTTCATTTCTCAAATTAAAAATCCATTCTGTGCTGTGAATAATAGATGGGATGAGCCCTGGGAGGCTGGGAGGACAGGAAGCTGGTTGGGGGAGACGTTTTCCATGGTGAGACAGATCCTGCAGCACTCTTGGTGGGGCAAGTGGACTGGTGGGGTGGGGTGGAGTCAGGGGGCATCTCCCAAAGCAGAGGCAGGGCTGCGGGGTTCAGGTTTGAGCAGCAGGCAAAAACAGAGGCACAGGCTGTCCCCATACATACAAGCCAGATGGGTATAGAAATGGGTCTGATCACCATAGGCTCCAGGTGGGGCCAGGCTGGCTTCAGGTCGGCAGCCCTCCTGTGAAGTCAAGCACTTAGCACCTGACTTGGTGGAAGCTGAACAGACCTGAGTCCTCAGTGTGGGCACACAAGGGGTTGCACCCCTCCCCTAGCATCCAGACCTGGGGATATCCTGCCCAGCGTGGGGGGGTGCGTGGCTGCCATCTGGGAAGGAGAGAGGCAGAGGGTCCCCCTACCTCTGCCCCTAGCGCTGCCCCCCTTTCCGTCTCTAACCAGCTCCCTTGCTGCCCACCCACCCCCCAAACTGGGCATCCAGCTGCCTCCTCTGGGCTTGGCTCTGTCCTGTCATCCTCCTGCTTCTCAGTCAGGGAGTCATTTTGACAACAAGAAGGGACACTGGACACTGGGAGCCTCAAAAGGAAAGTGAGGGAGCTGGAGGCCAGATACCTACCGCCCTCCACTCACCTCCACTCAGCTTTGCTTCCTGAGGAGGACAGAAGTGCCTGGGAGGCAGGGCTGGTCACTCTTTATTGGTGGGCAGTGCAGGGGGTCTAGGACTGAAGGGTCCTGGGCCCAGCCCCCACTCAGTCCCCATGGGCCCTGGTGGCTGCGCTCAGGCCTGGGGGAGCCTCTGGGCTGGGGGTGGGGGTGAGGTGCTGTACAGAGAGAGGAGATGGAGCCAGGAAGACAGGGCGGCTGGGCCAGGGCATTTGGGAGGCAGATGAACGAATCAATGGCAGCTGAGCGTGTGCATGAGGGCTGGCTGTGAGGGAGGTCCTATGGCTGACCTGGGAGGGAGGGGGGATGGAGGAGGAGCCGAGGGCCTGGGTCGCCCACCCCCCAGTGGCTGGAGCAGCAGAGTCCCTGGGGAAGCATGTTTGCCTTTGTGCCTTTCTGTCGGAAGAGAGTCAGCTCCCTGAGACAATATCCATTTTTATATTTCTTGGAAATTTCACGGCATTCATTTCAGGGAAAATAAAAGCTGTCATTGCTGGAGAAATGATACCAATCAGGGCCTGAAAAGGCTGGAAAATTATCCTCCTGGAGACAAAATGTTGAGGGAAAAATGCAGATTAAAAGCACAAAGAGACACTTTACCATGGTCCCGCCCTCCCCTCCCCCTGTAAGAAATCACCACATTTTACGTAACTCCACCTTCCCTAGGTGGAATTAATTGAACCCAAGAAGAACTAACTCACGGGTCAAAGGAGGACTGTGAAATGGCCAGAGATGGAGGCAGAGAGTATCCAGAGGGGTAGCGCAGAGGTGGACACAGAGACAGACAAGGGACAGGCAGGGTGTGGGCAGAGGTGGCCCCTTAGGGCCTGACTGATGAGCAGCCCCAGGGAGGGGACTGGACAGTGGGTCCTTTAGTCCCTGCCTTACCGTGGTTTATCTTACATGGGACCCCATGGCAGTCTCCGGCAGTCTCTAACTCCATTTAGGTGAGTCCTGCAAGCTGGAACCCTCAGGCCTGGCAGCACTGGTGCTTTGTGGGGTGCCCTGCTAGGGACCGTGGAAGCAGAGTGGGTGGACAGCTCAGGGCAGAGAAAGCAGAGACTCCGGAAATGGTATCATTCACGCAAGAAGCAAGCCCTGAGTTCTGTGTGTCCTGCAGGGACCAGGCCCTGCCGGCACAGTGTGGAGTGAGGTCTGGCAGCAGCAGGCCGTGTCCAGGGGCTGGGAGTCGTGGCAGGGAGGTCCCACATTGAAAAAGCAAGTTGAGGGACTTCCCTCCTGGTCCAGTGGTTAAGATTCCATGCTCCCACTGTGCAGGAGACAGGTACAGTCTCCAGGAACTAAGATCCCATATGCCATGCAGCACAGCCAAAACCCTACAAACAACAAACGCAAATGGAACCAGAAGTGGGTGGATAAATTCATAGTCCCCCATGCTGATCTGTCTCCCACCTATCCAAATGCCAGGGTCCTGAGGTCCAAGGGCCTGTTTGAGGCAGAGCCCGCAGGCTCCCGGAGCTGGCTCCTGCAGGGTGGGTTCTTTCATAACTTTCCAGTCGTTTTCTCCCCCATGGGCCAGGGGCTTCCAGCGGGTACCACGGCCAGCCAAGGTTTGGGGGAAGTGCTGAGTCTGGCCCTGTGGCCCCTTCTTGTAGCAGTCTCCAGAACCCTTCCTCCATCACTGCCAACCAACACCCAGGCGCCCTCGGCGGGGGTGGGGAGGTGGTGGTGGGGGGGCGGTGGAGAGAGCTGGGAGGTGGGCCTGGGCATGGACAGGAGCTGAAGGAGAGGACTGGGAAACCCCTGATTGAAAGCGCTCTGGTCCAGGCGGTACTGGCACTATTTCAGCGCTCCCCACAGCCTATCCGTGAGTCCTCCCTGGACGGTGCTCCAGTCCTGTGGGCTGGGCTGGGCTGGCTCATCGTCTCATCAGCTTTAGCTTGAGCCTCTTTCAGACGGGCTGGCAGGCATCCCTGCGTGGGGGGGGGGGGGGGGGCGTCGAATCGGAGGGGACCCGGGACCCTCATTCCTCTCGGGACTAGAATTCCCGAGCCCAGAGTCGGTGCCAGACCCTTGGGAGATTGTTCCCGCAGCCGCCTTCCCCGCCCCCGAGCTGCCACCGAGCTGACAGGTAGCCGGGATGCAGGCAGGAAGAAGGAGGGGGTGCGGGGGGCGCGCGGAGGAGGGTGGAGCCGCCGGCGCGCCCCCTCCCTCGGGGCCGGCGGGCGGCGCAGCGCGGCGCGGCAGCAGAGGAGGCGGCGGGCGCACGGAGAGAGCGGCCGCCCGCCCCGCTCCGCCCGGGCTCCGGCTCCGGCTCGGGCTCCATCTGCGCTGTTTCCGCGCCGCCCGAGCGCGCACCTGCCGGGTAAGTGGCACTCGAGCCCGCCGCCGCCGCGGCCAACGTCAGCCACCTCCGCTACCGCGCCGAGCCTCCAGGCTTTGTCTGCGTCCTCGCGGCTCCGGCTCCGGCGGCGGCGGCGACTCGCGGGCTCGGGGTTCGGGCTCCGCGGACTGCCCGGCGCGACGCGGGAGGCTGCGCACCAAGGGCTCGGGAGGCTGCGCACCAAGGGCTCGGGGCGCACCGGACCAGCTCGCTCTGCGCCGGGGATGAAACTTCGTCCAAGTTTGGGTTCCGGGGAGAACCTGTTGAAGCCGGGAGGGGCCGGGGGGCGAGGACGCGGGACGGAACCGGTTCCGGGTCCTTCAGGGCCGTCGGGGCTTTCTCCATGATCCAGGGCGGGCCGGCGCGCCGGCGCGGGGGCTTGGCAAAGGGACTGGTGAGGGTTCTGGCCATTGAATAGAGAGGACAGGGCCGGGGATGGCTCTGCGGACATCTGCGAGGACAAAGTTTGGTTCTCAAGGCGCCTTCTTGAGCGTCTGGTTCCAGTGCGGAAAGCTGAAGTCGGCTTCAGGGCCCGCATAGACGCCGCACTGACCACACCTCCTTTTCCCGGCCTCCGCTTCCCCCCTCCCCCCATCTGGCCTTGGCTGTAGCAGGTCCGGGGCAAGCAATGAAGAGAAGAGAAACAGCCTTTCATTGACGGCCTACTATGTGCCAAGCCCGGTGCCCGGCGCTTTATTACAGGGGTCTTCCCCAGCCTGCGGCGGGCACGTGTGTGCGGGGACAGGGGACGGTAATGGACGGACAGTGCCTACAGTGGTTGGTGGCCGCTCGGAGCCTTCTCCCTCCCTCCAACCCCGAGTGGCGCAGGGAGGCCAGGCCCCAGACCCACTCGCTGTTGGGGACTCTGGGTGGCCTCCAGCCTTTGGACCTAGGCCTGTGCTCTTTCTCTTTGGGCTCGTGGGTCCCGTCGGGCCCCAGTGCCTTTCTGAACCTGTCTGCCTTTCCTGCAGCTGCGGCCCAGGGGCCATGCAGAGGCCGGCTGGGAGCCTGGCGGCCCGGTGCAGCCTGCTGTAGCAGAGACCGCCCAGGGCTCCGCGGCGGCGGCAGCGGAGCCATGGAGGCCCCGTATTCGATGACAGCACATTACGACGAGTTCCAGGAGGTGAAGTACGTGAGCCGGTGCGGTGGGGGAGGCTCACGGGGAACGTCGCTGCCCCCTGGCTTCCCGCTGGGTGCGGGGCGCAGCGCCACCGGGGCCCGAGCCGGGCTGCCGCGCTGGAACCGGCGCGAGGTGTGCCTGCTGTCGGGGCTGGTGTTCGCCGCGGGCCTTTGTGCCATCCTGGCCGCCATGCTGGCTCTCAAGTACCTGGGTCCGGGGGCGGCGGGGGGCGCCGCCTGCTCCGAGGGCTGCCCGGAGCGGAAGGCCTTCGCGCGCGCCGCGCGTTTCTTGGCCGCCAACCTGGACGCCAGCATAGACCCATGCCAGGACTTCTACTCCTTCGCGTGCGGCGGCTGGCTGCGGCGCCACGCCATCCCGGACGACAAGCTCACCTACGGCACCATCGCGGCCATCGGCGAGCAGAACGAGGAGCGCCTGCGGCGCTTGCTGGCGAGGCCCGGGGGCGGGCCAGGGGGCGCGGCCCAGCGCAAGGTGCGCGCTTTCTTCCGCTCTTGCCTGGACATGCGGGAAATCGAACGGCTCGGCCCGCGGCCCATGCTCGAGGTCATCGAGGACTGCGGGGGCTGGGACCTGGGCGGCGCGGCGGAGCGCCCGGGGGCGGCGGCTCGCTGGGACCTCAACCGGCTGCTGTACAAGGCGCAGGGCGTGTACAGCGCCGCCGCGCTCTTCTCGCTCACTGTCAGCCTGGATGACAGGAACTCCTCGCGCTACGTCATCCGCGTGAGTGAGCCACCACCCCCCCCAACCCCCCGCCAAGGGCACCCCCACAGGCGGCTAGGAACTAGGAGTGCCTCGGCCTGGCACGCCTGCCCCGCGCGCCCTGTGCGCCCGGGACACCGGTGCGGAAGAGGGAGGTTAGGGGAATGGAGGGGAGCGCACACCGGCGGAGCGCGGGAGGAGGGCGCAAGTAATTTCCCTCGAGTAATTGCGGTGTTTAGCGGAGCCGCGGGAGCCGCAATTTCCCAGCCCTCTGGCAGGCGGTGAGAGCTCTGGGAGGGGTGTGCTGATGGGCTGTGGTGACAGGCCTGTCGGGCTGAGGCTGGCTGGAATGCCTGGTGGCGGGGGGTGGGGATGGGGGGGTATGGGGGGTGGGGGGGGTATGGGAGGTGGGGGGGCGGGCAGGGGTCAGCTGTCAGTGCGAGCTAGAGTGCCCCTCAAAAGTGGGGAAAGGAAAGGATTTCAAGAGGAAAGACAGGGACGGGTGGCGGGGACCTGGGTCGGGGGGTAGGGAGGGTGGGGGCCGGGGAGCCATACCCATTCAGTCCCCAGTCTAGGCCAGTCAGTCCTGGAGGCTTAGATCAGCTGCTCTGGATTGAGGCGGGGGCTGTCGTCTTTATGCTCCGGGGGCTTGTGACAGTGGATGCCTGGCAAGTCCTCCGTTTGCCTTTTGGAAGGGGATTCAGTCTGTTTGCAGGAACCCGGAGTGTTGATGTCTGACCCCCATCTCTCCCCAGATTGACCAGGACGGGCTCACCCTGCCAGAAAGGACCTTGTACTTAGCTCAGGACGAGGAGAGTGAAAAGGTGTGGGAGCATGGGATGGAGTTCTGGGGAAGCCCTGGGGCTCCGGGCGGCATGGATCAGGACCTAGCACCGCCTGCATCCTTGCCCTGCCCCTTCCTGGTGCAGATCCTAGCAGCGTACCGGGTGTTCATGGAGCGCCTGCTCAGCCTCCTGGGTGCTGAGGCAGTGGAGCAGAAGGCCCGGGAGATCCTGCAGCTGGAGCAGCGGCTGGCCAATGTGAGCAGGCACCGGCTTCCTGATGGGGGCGGGAAGTCTC
Source organism: Bos grunniens (assembly GCF_055505025.1). NCBI lineage: Eukaryota > Metazoa > Chordata > Mammalia > Artiodactyla > Bovidae > Bos > Bos grunniens. The sequence continues at coordinate 16,673,186 of NC_141166.1, forward strand.
GGGCGGGGCTGGGTCAACCCTGCCCTTCATCCCCAGATCACAGTGTCCGAGTATGATGACCTCCGGCGAGACGTTAGCTCTGTGTACAACAAGGTGACCCTAGGGCAACTGCAGAAGATCACCCCCCACGTGAGTGCCACCCAGCCCTGCGGCGTGGTGGGGAGGTGCTGATCTTGGGACCCCTGGGCTGTCCCCTCCCCGAGGCCTTCCGTGGCCATGGACTCCTGTGACCTCTGGTCGCCTCTCCCTGGCCCCCTCTCTGTCTTCTGTGGTCCCTGACACACCTGGTCCCACCGTCCCCATCCGTGGCCCCCCCAGCTGCGGTGGAAGTGGCTGCTGGACCAGATCTTCCAGGAGGACTTCTCGGAGGACGAGGAGGTGGTGCTCCTGGCCACAGACTACATGCAGCAGGTGTCCCAGCTCATCCGCTCCACCCCCCGCAGGTAGGGCTGCCAGTCACCCACCTGCCCCCCTCCCCCAGGTCCCTCCCCTGCATCCCAGAGCTATCTGCTTGGAGAGCTTGGAATCCCTGCCTCCATTTCTGTCCAGTATCCGCATTGGGGAGGCAGGTGAGGAGCACTGGAAAAGGAGTCCCGATCCCTGGGTTCAGGCCTGGCTGTCCCCGCTACTGTGTGGGACCCTGGGCAGGGCCGGGAGTTTCCCAGGCTGCAGTTTTCTCATGTGGGGATGGCAAGACTCGAGTGAGCCTGAAGTTAAAACTGCTGTGGCAGTTACTCTGCTCCCCCAGGGCCACAGGGAGGAAAACCTCCCTGGGCTCTGCCCCATCTCAGGAAGGAGCCGAGGCCCCTCGAGGCCAGCTCTGAGATAGGCAGTCACCCCAAGTGCCCACACTCCCACCACACGGCAAGTGGAAAACGGTGCTGGCCTGTGCTCCGGGAGCACCCAGCGCTTTCTCCCTGGCCCGAGGTGTATCTGCTGTGTGTGGGTCCAGCCTTTCTCCCTGACTGGGGCTGGGAGGACCTGGGATGACCCTCAGTCCTGTGCAGGTGCTTGGTCCTGCCCCGGGCTGGGGGGTGGGGGGGGCGCCTGTCAGGACACCCCGTTGCTTCATCTGGCCCTCAGGATCCTGCACAACTACCTGGTGTGGCGTGTGGTGGTGGTCCTGAGCGAGCACCTGTCCCCGCCATTCCGAGAGGCACTGCACGAGCTGGCCCGGGAGATGGAGGGCAGCGACAAGCCACAGGAGCTGGCCCGTGTCTGCCTGGGCCAGGCCAACCGTCACTTTGGCATGGCACTCGGTGCCCTGTTTGTACATGAGCACTTCTCGGCTGCCAGCAAGGCCAAGGTCAGGCTGCCTGGCCTTGGGGAGTTGGGGAGTGGGGGAGTGGATGCTGAGCCAGGGATGAAGTTTTTGCATGACTGTGGTCCAAGCATGAGGAGCACGGGGAGCCCCACACATCCCCCCTGCAGCGAGGGGCACCAGGCTCAGGGAGGGCTGAGCCCTCTCTGAGCCTCCAGGGTGCTCCTCACTGGGCCTCCTCCCCCAGGAAGCCTACCTGATTTGTCAGCCGCAGGACGCTCTCCCCACCAAGCTCCTGCCCGGCCTGCTCTGCCATGCTCAGTGGGATGGCCCTAGGAATGTACGTGATCTTTGCTGGGGCAGTTAGCCCCTTCCAGACTGAGTTTCCTTTCAGGGTCCAGGGCCTGAATCTATTACCTCCAAGGTCTCCCCTTGGTGCTGAGCACCAAGTTCTGGGCTTTGGAAGTGGTGCTGAATGATTAGGGGGGTACCCCTTGCTCCAGGTGCTGGGGACCCAGAGCTATGGCCTCCTGGATTGATTCCTTGATCCTTGACCCCTGACCCTGCAGGTACAGCAGCTGGTAGAAGACATCAAGTATATCTTGGGTCAGCGCCTGGAGGAGCTAGACTGGATGGATGCTGAAACCAAGGCGGCCGCACGGGCCAAGGTGAGATGGGATCCCAGTCCCATATGTTGGTTCCATAAACACGCATTGAGTACCTACTCTATGCCAAGTGCTGGGATAACAAAAGAGACAAAGATGCCTCTGTGGAGTTGGCATCACCCAGCCTCCTCTCCCGCTTCCTTGAGCCCCACTCCTTCACTGGCCCTGGAGCTTTCTCCCTTGGGGGGTTAGGGGGCTATCTCCTGAGGCCCCGGCCCACTCCTGACCCTCTCGCTTGCAGCTTCAGTACATGATGGTGATGGTGGGCTACCCAGACTTCCTGCTGAAACCCGAGGCCGTGGACAAGGAGTATGAGGTGGGCCTGCCCGCTGCCCCTGCCCTAACCAGCCATGCTTCTCCAGGCCTATGGCCAAGACCCCCATGGAGACCAACCACCGCAGGGAAGGAGCTAAAGCCCTCAGCTGATGGACACTGGGAGGGCATGGGACCTGCCTGGTGCTGGTCTGGCCCTGCCTCCTGGCCTGCTGCTGAGTGCTGCCCATCCCCTGTGCAGTTTGAGGTCCACGAGAAGACCTACTTCAAGAACATTTTGAACAGCATCCGCTTCAGCATCCAGCTCTCAGTCAAGAAGATCCGGCAGGAGGTGGACAAGTCCACGTGGGTACCTGGCCTGGAGCAGGGGTCAGGGGTGCCATGGTGTGCCATGGAGACAGTGTTTCTAAACAATGCCTGGAGGAGGGCACACTGCCTCACAGACATGCTGGCATGGGGAGGGGGGACCGGGCCTGCGTAGGGTGTGGGGTCCGCCTGGGAGAGGCCCAGGACATAGCATTAGGCTGGGACATCAGGCCATTCTTTAAGGAGGAGAAGCTAGGAGGTAGGGGGTGGTAGAGGACGGAGTGTGGGTTCCCCCAGCTGACCCCAGCCTCCCTCCACAGGTGGCTGCTCCCCCCACAGGCACTCAATGCCTACTATCTGCCCAACAAGAACCAGATGGGTAAGGGGGCGTGTCGGGACGGGGTTGGGGTGGGGTTTGTGGTGAGGGTGGGCAGGGCCTGGAGGTGGGGCGGGTCTCCTGCTGACCACGCCCTCTCTGCAGTGTTCCCGGCTGGAATCCTGCAGCCAACACTGTACGACCCTGACTTTCCACAGTGAGTATGGGGCCTGGTGTGAGCCAGAGTCCCGGCCATGGCCTTGTCTGCAGGGTGGGCAGGGAACTGCTCAGACTGCCCGAGGCTCAGGCTGGGCACAGGAGTCAGTTGCAACCCTGGGTCCCCATAATCCCATTTCATTGGTTATTTACAAAAAGGTGTAGGTTGTTTTTGGTTTTTTTTTTCATTCTTTTAAATGTCCGGAGTCCCTTTTTTACTTGGGTTGAGGCTTCTCTGGGCATTTCAAAAGTGAAGCAATCTAGGGAAAAGATTAAAGAAAAAAGATCTAGGAAAAAGGCTAGATCCCATATGGGGTGCCTCAGTTACCCTCCACCCCTGTTTCCACCCACCGCCTTGACCGCCGAAATCTGTTAGATGTTATTTCCTAAAAGAGCTTTCAGGTATCACTGGCCCCTTTCACATACCCCACAAGGAAGCTGAGGCACGAGAGTCCTGGGACAGTGGAGACACTGGCCCTCCTGGGCTACCTCGTGGCCTGGCCGGGGCTTCCTGAGACCGCCGGGGCAGCAGCCCAGTGGGGCTCTCAGAGGGCAGGCGAGGTTGGGGCCTGACGCTACTGCCCCGGCCCAGGTCTCTCAACTACGGGGGCATCGGCACCATCATCGGGCACGAGCTGACCCACGGCTACGATGACTGGGGTGAGGCCTGCAGGCGGCCTGAGGAGGTGGGGGACAGGCAATGGTGGGGGGTGAGGGAGGCAGGGTGGTGAGGACTAATTGAGGCCCCGCAGCTGCCCCGTGCCTGCTGGCTGGCGGGTACATGGACAGGGAGCCTCAGCCTGCCCCACCTGCCCCCAGGAGGCCACTATGACCGCTCAGGCAGCCTGCTGCACTGGTGGACCGAGGCCTCCTACGGCCGTTTCCTGCGCAAGGCCGAGTGCATCGTCCACCTCTACGACAACTTCACCGTCTACAACCAGCGGGTAGGGCCCCCGCCTCGTGTCCCTGGGGTCCCTCAGGCGGGCCTGGCCAGCACAGACTAGGCGTGTGCATGCCCCTTGGCACACTCCTGGCCCTGCACAAACCTGGGACCCTGGTCCCTACACACCTGCCAGGGTCCGGGTGCACATTGACTTGGATGCGTGCGTGAGTTCACACAGACGCACACGCACGTGGGCACAAGGTGGGGGAGCCCTACCCAGAGTTTCTGGGAAAGGGAAGGTGGGGAGAGGGCAGGGCCCAGGGAGGCCAGACCTGAAGGAGTCCAGAAGGCCTGGGCAGCCTCCAGCCTCTTTGCTTCTCGCCAGGTGAATGGGAAGCACACGCTTGGAGAGAACATTGCAGACATGGGCGGCCTCAAGCTTGCCTATTATGTGAGCCCCCCTGCCATGCCCTCCACCCCTGCGGGGAGGGCTAGGGGACCCTGAGGACTGGGCTAGAGACCTCGTCACCCTTCCCCCCTGACCCCGTCCTTTTGGTCTTGGAGGGGAAGGTACTGTGCTGGGCAGAGGGCCTCCTAGGTCCCTCAACTTCTGGGAAAGCAAAGAGAGCTGCCTGGAGGAGGTGGCCCCTGCCTGGGCTTAGCCTTCTGGAGAGGGAAGAAGTTAGGGACCCGAGGGCTCAGCCTGGTGGGCGGTGTGTGGAGCTGGGGTGGGTGACCGGCTGGCTAGGTGGAGGGTGCCAGGTGGCCCCGCACGGGCACCCCAGCTCCATGCTCTGCACCCCCAGGCATATCAGAAGTGGGTGCGTGAGCACGGCCCTGAGCACCCGCTGCACCGGCTCAAGTATACGCACAACCAGCTCTTCTTCATCGCTTTTGCCCAGGTGGGCCGGGTGGGGGCCGGTGGGGTTGGGGTCAGCTTCCAGCCCGTCTCCTCTGGGCCACTCCTCAGAGGCAATGCCCACCCCCCTCCCCTGGGCTGTGATGGGGGATGAGGACCTAGTGTGCAGAAGGAGTGATTGTACAGGCTGGTCCGTGGACTCCTGGCCTCACGCCCCCGCTGCTCCCCTCCATCCCCCATCTGGCCCCAGAACTGGTGCATCAAGCGGCGGTCGCAGTCCATCTACCTGCAGGTGCTGACCGACAAGCACGCACCGGAGCACTACAGGTCCGCCCCCTGCCTGCCTGGGGCTCATCCCCTCCTTGTGTTGGTGGGGTGGGGGGTGTGGCAGGGGGGACGTGGTGGGGTGAGAAAGGACAGCTGGGGTCTGGTGGCCCCTGGGACCCACACTCTGTGGGTCTCTCTCTAGGGTGCTGGGCAGCGTGTCCCAGTTCGAGGAATTTGGCCGGGCCTTCCATTGCCCCAAGGACTCGCCCATGAACCCTGCCCACAAGTGCTCTGTATGGTGAGCCTGGCCGCCCACCTGCGCCCCCCTCCCTCCCTGCACGAACCGCCTCCCGCCAGCTGCCGGGGCAGGCATGGACCCGGCTCTGGTCCACTCGGGAACCCCTCACCTCGTCCTCGCCTCCCCAGCCCTTTTGGGACTCTGCACCGCCCCTCTGTCTCCCACTCCAGGAGAGACCCAGAGCAGGGCTGAGGCTGGGCTCCAGGAGGGCGTGGGGCAGAGACTCTAAGGTCCCTAGACTGGGCTCTTGGGAGCCAGAGCCTCCACCAGTTTGCACTGTCCAGGCCCCCACCTTCACTGTGTTCTTGCTGCTGAGTCTGGTCAATAAAGCTGCTCTACTGTCACCTTGGCCTCCTCAGGGGCCCCCGGAGCAGGTGGGGTTGGATGAACTCCTTGCGTTAATGGAATGGGACCTAAAGAAGACCTTCTTGTCCCCTCCTGGTGGCCTCAGCTGGGCCGACTCTGTCCCACCTCCCTGGCTCTTGTCTTTCTTACCAACCATACACTCTGGGGCTTCCCTGATAGCTTAGTTGGTAAAGAATCCGTCTGCAATGTGGGATACCTGGGTTTGATCCCTGGGTTGGGAAGATCCCCTGGAGAAGGGAAGGGCTGCTCACTCCATGATTCTGGCCTGGAGCATGGACTGTATAGTCCATGGGGTCACAAAGAGTCGGACACGAATGAGCAAGTTTCACTTTCACTTTTACACTTTCACCCAGTCTGCCCCCCCACCTCAAAGTTTTGCCGAGGTCCCTGGACTGGCCTTATGGGGGCCAGAACGCCGTGCCCAGTGACCTCCACGCCAGCGTGACTCTGGGGCCCGACTTCTCCTGGGTGTCCAGAGTGGTGCCCTGCTCACCCCTGCAGGAGTTTCTGCAGTGTCCCCAGCCATTCGTGGAGCCCAGGCCAGGCTTTGGCTCATCTTCTTGGAGAAAGAGGACATGACCTGTGATCCGAAGGCATCCCCTCCAGCCAGGGGCAGGAGCTCCTTGGGAAGAGAGAAGGAAGGGAGTGGTGGGGGATGGGGCACAGGGGAAGGGGGGGAGGCCCAGTGTGGCTGTGAGGGGAGGGGAGGAGATGTGCTGCTCTGTCTTGGATAGGAGGGCAAGGGGAGGGAGGAGCCCCCCTGAGGGGTCCCAGGGGTCTGCAATGATGAGGCTGGCCGCCCTTTCTCCTCCAGACCTGTTTCTGTTACATCAGGGGTGGCCTAGAGAGGGCAGCCGCTCCCGGGGCCCTGCCCTGTGGGTGTGCCTAAATTGTCTCCCACTGCAGAGGTGAACCTCTTGCCAGTCCACCACCTGTCTTTATGCTCAGAGAATGTCCGTCCACCTCTCAGCCTTGAGAGGCTCTCAGAAAGTCTCTGTTATCTGAGCCTTGGATACCCCAGACTCGGGGAGGGGAAGACGGAAGGCACACCCACCACACAGACGGAGCCACAGCGGAGGGTGCAGGGGGGTCCACAGAGAAGAGGCAGGAATGAAGAGGGGACCCCATAGAATGGGGAGTGGCCGAGTTCCTGAGGGGCAGGGCTCTGCACACACAGAGGCTACAGGCATCAGTCCACGCCACAGAGCCCTGCTGGGAGCTGCCTGTTGGGGTGGTGGTGGTGGTAGTGAGGGGGCCCTCATATTCAGAGCTCCTTAGAAGTGCTGTGTTTATGGATCTTCCTTGGTTTCCTCTGGAAGCCTCTTTCCCCCTGGGCTGGGCATGTGCATATCACGTTTTGTGGAATGAAGGCAGAGCCTGTCTAGCTGCCTGTCTCGATCTGCCCTGCACCTCCTGGTCCCATGCCTCACCCCCTCCCTCTGGCCTGGCATCCTGGTTCGAAACTAGATCCTCAGGCACCCCCTCTTGCCCTGCCTCCGGCTCCCTGAGTGGCCCAGCTGTACACAAGACAGATCCTTCCTGTCTCCCAGCTGGCACAGGGGAGGCCTTTGGGGCTAGGGGGGCCAGTGGGGTGAGACTCCAACAGGAAGTGCCATGAAGCCCAGGTACTCCTGGGGCCAAGTTCCTTTCCTTCCCGTCTGTACCCAGCTGAGGGGGCCAGTGCGGTTGGGCTTGTAGAGGAAGGTGGGCCTCTGGGAAAGGGTACGGGGTTCCTGGCCTCCAGGCTGGTCCCGAGCTGGAAGCTGGGAAGCCTGAGGGTCTCAGCTGCTGGCCAGGGCCCTCATGCCCAGTTGTGTCCTGGGGGGGACTACCCACCCTCCTGGCAGGGTTGTGGACAACAGGCCATGAGGCCACTGGAGACCCCCTCAACCTGATGGATTCCTGCTGGGCTCACAGCGATGACATCACTGCTACCTGGGGCTGCAGGCTCCTTGCACCTTTCCGGGAGGACGGAGGGAGACCAGAGGTCAGAGGGATCACAAACCAAGGGCATCCCAAGGACAGCATTCCTGCCCTTGTGCTAAGTTGCTTCAGTCATGTCCAACTCTGCAACCCCATGGATTGTAGCCCGCCAGGCTCCTCTGTCCATGGAATTCTCCAGGCAAGAATACTGGAGTGGGTTGCCATGCCTTCCTTCAGGGGATCTTCCTGACCCAGGGATTGAACCCATGGCTCTTACATCTCCTGCATTGGGAAGCCCACCCCCGCACCCCCACCCTAGCCCTTAGGGACCATGAAACTTAGACAGCCAAGGACCTCAGAGCTACAGGGTGGCCCTGCAGGGCACAGTGGTGACATGGGTGTCACCCATTGGTTCCCAGACTACCTTTCCAGACAGATCCTGAGAGCATCCTCATTGCAACCCAGTGAAGTGGACGGAGGACGGAGGACAGAGGCAGCCCCTTTTACAGACAGGGAAACTGAGGGGAGTCACGTGCCTGCCTAGGGTCACGCTGCTTGTGTCGGCTGATGGACGCGTCTTGGTTGCTGGGTCCTCTTGAGCTCCGGATGTCCATCCCACCCTCAGCATCTCCCCTTGATGAGTCCTGTTGGGAAACCCAGCACACAGCATAGAGGCGGCCACTTCACTGTCCACTAGGCCCTGTGCCTGCAGTCCAGCTGAGGACCCACTGGCCGTGATGCTGAGCCAGCTCAGCACAGCCGCCCATTCGGCTTCTGTTTCCCTTGTGTTGGCTGAGGGGCTCAAACGCTTGGTAAAGGTCCTTCCGGTTGTGCAGCGATTCTAGAAGTCGCCCCGGGGCAGCTTGTCGCAAGGCTGGCTCCATCCCTCCCAGAGAAGGAGGACGGCTTGGCCCACAGCAGGGATCCTCCGAGCAGAGCTCATTGGGATGACAGAAAGCAATCTGCGACTAAGCATGTAACAGCAGGGGAATAAAGGAGTGGGGGATGGTTTACAACTGCGCTGAAGCTTCCAGGCACCCACCTGTGTGCCTTCGTGTGTCGAGCCTCATGGTTCTGCTCTCCGCAGCTTTGAGGCCCAGCCTTGAGCCCCGGGGGTCACTACTGCCTGACCTTGGCCAGTGTCTCACCCTCTCCAGGCTCGGGCATCACCCGTAGACGCAGGGCTGTGGGTGAGGGGTGGGCCCACCTGTGCTGGCTGGACGTGGGCCCCTCCACCACCCCAAGACTGCACAGCTGCAGCTCCAGCAGTGAGAGCCCCAAGCTGAGTCCTCAGGGCCATCGAGGTGTCCCTGAGCAGCCCTGCCCCCCAGGCCTTTCCAACAAGTTCAGTGGAGCCCACATACAAGTTTCTGCCACCTGTGTGGTTGCTTGTATGCAGACCCAGATGTCCAGCACCCCAGGGACCCCAAGCTCCCCAGCCCGTGAGGAGCCCTAGAAGCAATATTTTTAAATGGCTAGAGCCCCTGTTCCAGACATGCTAGGAAACCCAGTGTCCTCCACGAGCAAATACCTCTGCAGGGTTCTCAGGGGGTTGGGTTCCTCCTTACGTCCCCACCTCCGTAATCCCATGTTGGGCAGTACCCTGAATCCTTTCCTCCCCAGGGAGCAGGTGGAGTCAGAGACCTCATGGAAGGGCTGGTTGCTGGAGGGCCCCTTTCGCTGCCTCCTTCTCTCACCTTCAGGGCACCTTGTATGCGCGCGTGCTAAGTCACTTCAGTTGTGTCTGACTCTTTGCGACCCTATGGACCATAGCTCACCAGGGTCCTCTGTCCATAGGATTCTCCAAGCATGAATACTGGAGTGGGTTGCCATGCCCTCCTCCAGGGCTCTTTCCGACCTAGGGATCGAACTCGCGTTTCTTATGTCTCCTGCATTGGCAGGTGGGTTCTTTACCACTAGTGCCACCTGGGAAGCCCTCGGGGCATCTCACCCCTCCCCTAAACTGGCTTGAGGAACCCACTCTCCCCCGGTACAAGGTCCCTCTGCCAGCTCCAGGCCTTTGCAGGGGCTGAGTGCTGGGTTCCCGAGGCCACCCCTGGGCCACCCTGCCACAGGACAGGACAGAACAGGGCAGAGCACAGAGCTCCAGATTCCAGCCTCCTCCTCTGTCTCCCCTGTCCACCTGTGTAGGAGCTTGGACTTGAATCTAGAGGGGTCATCGCTGAGCAGGACCCTGGCAGTTGTATCCTCCAGCCCCCAACCCCACATCTGAGGAGAGACTGTAGAAGGGAGTGAATTGTGCCGTCTTCCACTCCTTGGACTTGCCTGGTGGCTCAGACGGTAAAGAGTCTGCCTATAATGGGGGAGACCTGGGTTCAATCCCTGGGTCAGGAAGATCTCCTGGAAAAGGAAATGGCAACCCACTCCAGTATTCTTGCCTGAAAAATCCCATGAACGGAGGAACCTGGCAGGCTACAGTCCATGGGGTCACGAAGAGTCAATGGCGTTTCCCCTGCTGACTTGCGAGGGGTCACAAGACACCTCAGTCTCTGCCCCAGCCTGCGGGGGTCCCAGAGGGCTCCTGGATAACGGAGACATTTTCTGCTTTGGAGCCAGGCAGCCTCCAGGGTACCTGTCACTGCACAGCAGGTAACCACATGAGGCAGTTCTTGGGAACATTTTACAGAAAAATGCAGGCCTCCGAGCACATTATTTATAATTCCTTCATGGGATTATTGAAGGTTTCAGAACAGTATGACTCTCAGCCCATCCTCCCCCTAGAAGTCCTTGCTCTGCAGGCTCCATTTTCCTGAAGGAGACCCTGAATTTGGACAGCATGTGGCATGTGGCTGAGCAGGACTCTGGCAGCGTGGACTTCACCCTGAGGCTGGGCAGGGCAGATGTCTTCACCTCGAAAACCACTGCAGGCGGGGATACCACGTCCCAAGGCCCCCTCGCCTTTGGTGAAAGCTAGTTGCACCCTGTCCTGTCCTGCAGAGCTATCATGGGATCAGGCCTCCACCCCGGTGGGTCTCAGCCCTGTGTGGTCAAGGGGACCCCAGGCTCCTAACCCTGCAGACCTAACACCAACTTTTGTGTTCCTGGGACACGGCTTGTGGCTCATTTGGGGCCTATTTGTTGGCCCTGGTGGGGTTCTCAGCCCTCACTCAGTTACAGGCCACCCTTGAGGCACCAACCCTCAGGTTCCACTGACCGCATCCCCCCACACTAGTATGGGGGTGTCCTTCAGCCCCTCTCTGCCCTGTGGCCCGCTGTCCTCAACAAGGGCCCGGCCCAGCCAGGCCCATGGATGCCTCCCTCCTCCCCACGCTCCCTGCCTCCTGCACAGGGTGGGGGGCTCCCACTGCAGGGGCTGCAGGGGACACACCTCCCATCCCTCGGGTCCAGCCCTCTGAGCAGCCCTGCAGTCGGGCTGCGAGCCAGCATGAGCTCACCGGGTCAGAGGAAAAGGACATGGTGCCTGCCCCCCCCCCAGACCTCAGCTGGGCCCGGACCTGCAAGCCTCTGGCTGCCACTCAGGCCAATTCACTGGGCAACAGGCAGCTTAGATCCCCAAGCCGCAGTCCTGTAGTGCTGCAAAGCCGCGTCTCTCCTGGTCTACTTTGTGTAAATAGTAATAAAAAACCCTCCTAGATTCCCATGGGACCAGACCATGGCGGTCACCACTGACAGAGGTCTGAAGGAGATGACTTTCCTGTCACTCGAGGAGCCCCGGCTGGGGTGGGGGCGGAGGGGGTGCCCTGCTGCTGATGACCAGGAACTGGGACATCTAGTGAGCTTTTCTAATTATCTCACCAATAAATAACCTGTTTTCATGCAGGAAAAAAAAAAGAGTGACATGTCTTTAATTCTTACAAATAGAGTTCCATTGTGTGTTTATGACTAGTAAAAGCACTTCTTACTGGGGACATAAAAGGGGGAAAGGGCTAGAACCCTCAAAGAGCTGGATGCTCCCTACTGAGGTGGATGGTGGCCTCAACATCTGGATGGTGGGGCAGCTATTTCGTCCCGAGGGGCGGCTCCAGAGACACACAACTGGCTCCTGGGCACCATGCCAGGCATGTTGGCACAGGTTGGGCATCCCTGGTGGCAAGGGGATGTTGAGGGGATTCTGGGCTGTGGCCTGGCGTGTGTGCAGGATCGACCCTGAAGCTCTGTTCACCTGGAGGAAGCAGGCCCTGGGTCACTTTAGATCAGAGTGTGAGACTAAGAATATGACTCAGCTTCCTGCAGGTCTCTGGATCCCCAACCCCACCCCTACTGGAGACAGGGATGGGGGAGGCATCCTGAAAGGGACAACGGCTGGTCATGCAGATGCTGAGCAGGTCGGGAGACACAGGGGAGATCACAGCCTCAGATGGGAGCATCGGCCACAAGGTCAGGATGAAGGTCATTTCGTCTGAGGTCTCCCGAGATTTCCAGGCAGCACCTGTGCCTACCCATCAGGAAGCATCCTGTGTGGTCACCAGAGCCCCGCTGGGCTTGGTGCAGGGACCAGGGGTTGGGGTTGGGTCGGAGGGAAGGAGGGACTCCAGAAACCAGGGCTGGGCTGGGCTACAGGTTTGGCTGGGACTGAACCTGGGGCGCCCCCTAGAGCCCAGTCTGAACTTTGCAGGGAGTGATGCACCTGTAGTCATCAGGAATTGTTGATCTTAAGAGTCCTGTCTGGGGGACTACTCTTGTGGTCCAGTGGTTAAGAATCACCGTGCAGTGCAAGGGATGTAGGTTTTATCCGTGGTTGGGGAACTAAGATCCCATTTGCTGCTGAGGAGCAACTAAGCCCACATCCTGCAACTATTGAGCCCATACTGTAAGAGCCAACCCAACACAGCCAAATAAATTTTTTTTTTCCCCCAAAGAGAGAGTTCTGTCTGGGGCCCAAGGATGACTGGTCTCCCACTCAGATCTCAACTGGTTGGTTGAAGGGACATCAGTCCTTCCAGAGTGCCTAACGTGTGTCCAGCTCTTCCAGGCTTTATCTCATTCCAGCCTTGCCACAAACCTGGGCCATCAGCCCTGGTTTCCCTGGTGGTTCAGCTGGTAAAGAATCCACCTGCAATGCAGGAGACCTGGATTCGATCCCTGGGTTTGGAAGAACCCCTGGAGAAGGGAAAGGTTACCCACTCCAGTATTCTGGCCTGGAGAATTCCATGGACTGTATAGTCCATGGGGTTGCAGAGAGTCAGACATGACTGAGCAACTTTCACTTTCACTCCATCCTGGAACCTTCATCCTGATGAAGTAAAATTTATGTTGGGGGCAGGGCAAGGCAATCTAAGCATAATGCATTCCCTGCCCGTAGTGGGCCCTCCCTAGTGTGCAGCCTGCATCTGCATTATACATGAAGCCGACCTTCTTGAAGCTGCAAGTGCCTGCTCTGTCATGAAGATCAGTGTTGTTTTTTATTTTTTCTGACACAGGCAGCGTAACTCCTAGTACATTACATTTCTTTCCCAATCCCATAAGGGGTTCTGGGACCTGTTGCTCACTATGTATGTGCTTGTCTGGACTCTGCATCTTTAGGTGAACTTTGTGTAAAATATGGCTGTCTCCTCTTAATGTATGATCCTTTATTTGAAAAATGTGTGGGAGCAGTCCTTGGAGTTTTCGGAAAGACTTCCTACTTGGTTATAATCTCCACTTGGCTCAAATAGAATTTTCTATCTGGGGACTTCCCTGGCAGGCCAGTGGTTAGGACCTTGCATTTCCATTACACGGGGCACACGTTTGATTCTTGGTTGGGTAACTAAGATCGCACATGCTGTGCAGTCAAAAAAAAAAAAGTTATCTATCTCTTCTCTATCTGCAATGGTTTTGACCAGGCCCCCACCCTCCAGCATGGCTGGCAGGTGTCCTGGGAAGAGAATGTGGGCACTTCAGGCAGGGGGCTGACGCTGTGTTCCTTTCTCATTTGCTCACTTCTGGTGGATTGAGGCTGAGTAAGTTGAGTGTGTCTAGCTAAGTAGATCTATAGATTATATGATCTAATGTAGTTTTAAACAAATGATTCCTCCCAAGAAATCAAGTGGGCTTACAAAAATTTCTTGTAAAGAGACTGCAAATAATACTTGTAATCCATACCAGGTTAAGTGGTTGCTACTTCCTCCCTCCTGACACATGCTCATCACCCATGGTACAGAGCTGACGGGAAGTCAGCCCCAAACATAAAACATTAAACAAAACCAAACTGTTTGAAGCACCCCTACCTCCATCATCATTGGTTTGCTCTGGGGGCACCTTGAGATAGTCTCAATAACAGCATGAACCTCTCTGGTTTGCAAGGCATTTAAAACCTTAGCTTTCAGGACATGAAGACAACCCCCCCACAGTTTTTTCCCCGTGATGTTTAAAGTGATGTGCTGTTCTACCTCGTACTTTTTGATATTTCCCTAAGCAATGATAAATATTTGGAAGGCTCTTTTAAAGTTTCTTGCATAATAGGACAAGACGAAAAACACCTACCACCAGGCAAACATTTATTCTTTCTGCTGCAGTAAAAATGGCAGAAACAATGAACAGAAAATGATCTGTCGAAAAACCGAAAGGCATTTCTTTGTCAGCAAATACCTTTGGAAGATGTAGAGAAAACATTGCTGTAGATTGAAGAAAAAGTGTTAGAGCAAATTACCCAGTGTGGGAGGTTTGCTATACAGTCAGTTGGCTGAAAGTACAGATGTTTCTACACATCTCAGCTTAAGGTATTTGCTGGATTCTGTTCCAATAATGAAATACACAGACCACTTTGTGTGTGTATGATCCACTAAAGGAAAGATGTGGCAGGGAAGATGTATTTCCAACAGTTCATACTTTGTTTAATAAAAAACAATGTCATGTGGGGAAAAGAGTGCAAGTGCATCCATTGATGGAACAGCTAGTGGGAAGGATTTTTTTCCAACAAAGCTTTCACTTATTTATTCCTGAGCTGCAAAGAATGCTAGTGAGGAAAGAGCAAACATCAGGAGCCAAGCATTCCGTCTCTCCCATGAGCTGTTCAGACAGCAGTGATGGTCTCATTATTGTGATTTGGTTGGTTGATGTGTAGGTGACCTTCAGTTCAGTTCAGTTCAGTCGCTCAGTCGTGTCCGACTCTTTACGACCCCATGAACCACACACACCAGGCCTCCCTGTCCATCCCTAACTCCCGGAGTCCACCCAAACCCATGTCCATTGAGTCAGTGATGCCATCCAACCATCTCATCCTCTGTCGTCCCCTTCTCCTCCTGCCCTCAATCTTTCCCAGCATCAGGGTCTTCTCAAATGAGTCAGGCCTTAACACAGTATGAATGTGTGCATTCCTGTGTGAGGCTTCTTGTAGACTCAGCTTGGTTCTCCTCCAACGTCTTCTCTTGGAGGTGTACCTGATTTTATTGCCAGTTTTCATTTGAATCCATTGAGAATGGGATGACTCTGCTTTTGTATCTTGACCAGGAATCTCTTGAGACTGAAAGTCTTGTGAGAAGATGTGGTGAGGTGCAAATTCAACCACACACAGGATGGCGGAGAAAAGAGTTGGGAAGCATTTAAAGAAAAAAAAAAAATGATTCTGGATGATAAAAGCTGCAGAGGCAGCAGAACCTGCAAAGGCTATCTCTGGTCAAACCATTGCAGGAAAGAACTAGAAGCCTCGAGAGCACATAAAATGCAATAGGAGCCATCCATGGTGTTCACTTTCTAAAACCAAGATTGTCTGAGTAAGGGAGAAGCTTCATGATAGTCTTGGTAATGGGATTGAGTGTGACCTTGAGAATGTTCCAGATTAACCCCACAGAATGAGCCATCTTTATGGCAAGATATTGAAGGGGGCTGGCATGAGTCCTTCTGCCCTCTTTCTTCCTGACTCCCTTTCCTTCTTAAAATTCAACGTGCTGATATTTCTCTAGGTGACAAGCATGTTGACAGAAATAATCTATAAACAATCCATAATGTTAGTAGGAATTGTAAAGTTTTATTTGAGCCAAACTAAGGACTATAACCTGGAAGACAGCCTGCTGTCTGGGGGAAACTGGAAGAAACTGCTCCGGAGAAGCATGGATTTCAGCATGGTTTTACATATTGTCAGAACAAAGAAATAAAACAAGTCATGAATACATTCCTTCAAGGTTTGAAAAAAAAAATCAGATCAGCACATAAAGAGAGTCAGTATGGCCTTGGCAGCTGGGGAGGGAGTCCCAGGATTGGACCAGGATTGGTGTCCCAGAAAGGGAGGAATTTTTAATTTTTTTTAACTTGAACATTCTTTATGCCTACTCAATGTGCCCTTTTCTTAAGAATTAAATTAGATGTACAAAGTATATTTGATAGGCCAAAAATCAAGTGAACTCGTGTAAGACAGAATGAGTTCCCCATACCTGGTATGTAAAAATTTATTTTATCAGCAATTATCAGTCTTAAGCACTAAAAACAAAAGCTTGAAAAAAATAAGCATACTTTCTCTGCATCTGCCCCTTCATGGTAAAGATTTTAGAACTGATGCTTGAAAATGTGTCCATGGACATGATTTTGTGCCAACACTTGGACCTACACACTTTTTAAAAGCTTGGAAACAGAAACTGTTTTTGTAAGTTAGGTTTCATTTATGTATGATAAAACTCACCTTTTTCAAGTGTACTATTCTGCAGTTTTTTTTTAGAATATTCAAAGTTGTGTGACCATCACCACGAATTCCAGAATAATCTGTTTTTCAAACCTGTGGTTTGAAAATGAAGAGTTTCCTTGGGAGTTGAATCCATTTATGAAACATAAACAAGCAGCTCTTTCCCTTTGGTTTTTTGGACCAGCTAACTGACAACAGAGAAGGTTGAACCACACAAGCTGTATTGTAACAAAATGCCTTTGCACAGTTGGTGGGTGGAGTGTAAAAACCAGTCCAGTAATTTAGTAAAGCCCTCCTTCCATTCAGCTCCATGGTTTGTGACAGTCACTAAAAATCAGAGTTGAAGCAAACTGTCCTGAGAGCCTGGCCTTCAGATTGAAGTTTTACAGTGCGAAATCAAAATTTTAGTAAATAAGGAAGCACATTCAGTCATACTAACATTTCTAGTGAGGGCAAAATGCTTTCCCTGCAACTTTGTAAAAGTACAAAGAAATCTGTAGTTTTGTAAAATGTATTGGAAAATGTGGCTGTCTTCAATCCTATAAAATTCTTTGGAATGTGTCTGTGGGGTGGGTTACATGACTCAGACAGTAAAGAATCTGCCTGCAATGCAAGAGACCCGGGTTCAAACCATGGGTAGGGAAGATCCCCTGGAGCAGGAAATGGCAACCCACTCCAGTTTTCTTGACTGGAGAATCCCATGGACAGAGGAGCCTGGGAGGCTACAGTCCATGGGGTTGCAAAAGAGGTGGACACAAGTGAGTGGCTAACACTTTCACTCTCACATACTCAGTGTTTTTATATTGGCGTGGGTGCTCCTGAATATTTTCAGACAGAGGTCAGAAATGTTAGGAGTCCGTACTTCCTCTCTGGTTTCCCAGCTCCCACCTACACCCGCACAACAGAAAAAGAAATAGAATAGTCTTCCCTACTCAGAGGTCAGCAGGGTATTTTCTAGAGTCTTCCGGTCCTGTTATGTCCCTGCTCAGAGTCTTCCACCCCTCTCCCACACTCTGGATGAAATTCCAGTTGATCCCCGGTCCTCCCACTCTCTCGGCTTTGACCCTCTTGACCCGCCAGGCTCCCCCAACCAGTCCCCCTGCTGACCACACCCAGTCCTGCACCACTGTCCTTCTGAGTTGCCTTTGGTCTTTGCTCAACGTCAGCCCTTCATCAGCCCCTCCCTAACCTCCTGATGTGACCCTGACCCCCCTCACCCAGACACTCTGTGCCCCCACCTAAGGGCTTCTCTTCACACATGTATCACTCCTGTATCATACTTAGAACAGTTTATTTGAGAGCTGCTTCCTGCCTCCCAGGAGGGCGGGGCCTGTGTCCCCACCCCCGGGTCCCCTGCTGCTACTGGGATGCCCAGCCTGGAAGGGGCACCAGGGCCGCCCTCACAGCAGCTGAGGGACCTGGGACAAGTCTCCTCTCCTCTGTGTCACTGTCTCCTCTCTGTAATGGTACTGTTGGGTTCCTAGGAGGGGCTGCTGAGGGCTCTGTCCAGGGTCCCCCGGAGCTCCTGGGCTGAGACGTCTCCTTGGGCCCCAGATGATCACAGGTTGGGTTCCAGGGGCGGGAGCCACGTTTCCAAGAAGCCACGCCCCATCGGAAACCACGCCTCCCGAAAGCCACTCCTCCCGGAAACCCCAGAGTCCCAGGGTCGCCTGAAAGGCAAGGTGTGGGTTCCAGCCGGGCCTGGGACCCCTGGGACCGTGCCAGCTTCGTCCTCAGGTGGGGCTGTGGGCAGTAGGGGCAGTCTGGATGGTCCGAGCCCCCTTACTGAGGTTCAGGGTGGCAGAACACAAAATCCCAAGCCACCGAAGTTGGGGTCGGGCAGTAGGTCTACGGGTGTCACAGGGAAATCAGGGCCTCAGCCTCGGGGATGGGCCGGGCCATGAAGGGCTGTGAGCTGAGGCTCCTTCAATGCTGGAAGGTGAATCACTGCTGGGAGGAGAAACTCTGGTGGTGGGGCCGGGTCGGGTCTGCAGGAGTGGCAGCTAGGATAGGACTTCGGGGTGGGGACTCTGAGGTGGTAGCTCCGGTAGGGCCTGAGCTGGGAGGTTTTGGGCAGGAGAGCGGGAAATCCCGAGACCTGGAACTGGTGGGGGTTAGTACAAGGTGGGCGCCAGCAGCAGCAGCATCGCCCCAGCCAGCAGCGCCAGTGGAGGCGGGCTGGCCGCCAGGTGCGCGGCGTCGGGGATGCTGGTGGCGGTGGTGGGGGCTGGCAGATTGCAGTCGGTGTAGGGCTCCACGCAGCCCGCAAAGGCCATGATGTGCGCCACGAAGGTCTCCTCCTGCACGCCGTGCACCAGGTGCGCCTGCGGGCCGCGCGCGAACACCGCCACGTCCTCGCCCCCGTGGGTCTCGCTAGCCAGGGGCACGGCCGCCTGCTGCTGGTACGAGGGGTCCTCTGGCCAGAAGAAGGGAAGTTAATGTGACAAGGGAGGCAGCCTTCCCCTCCCCACAATTTCTGGCCAGGGTCCCCACCTCCCAGCGCCCCACCTACTACACTTACCGCTTGTGCTGTCATTAACATCGGGCCTCGAGCCCCCGCCAAGCGCATAGCCAGGGCCATTGCCATAGAGGATGGAGGTGTAGGACTTGCTGTCTAAGGCCTTGCTGGGGGCCAGACCTTCAGGGAAGAGGGGACCCCGTGATCACACTGACCCTAGCCTTTGTGGCTCCCCCTGTGTGCAGAGCCTAGGCAGGTCTTGTCTGTTCAGTGACTTAATCCTCACCAGAGCGATGCAGGGCAGTTGCTGTTACTACCCCACTAGACAGATGAGGGAACTGGCTCAGAGCACTTTGTGCCTCGTAACTTAGGGGCAACGACCTGCCACTCTCCCTGGGCTTACCAAAAATGGAGGTCCCACGCAGTGTATAGCCACCAAAAGAGAAGACATGAGAGTGGTCTGCAGTGACAAGGATCAGCGTGTCCAGTTCGCTAGTGAGCTCATTAGCCTTGGCGATGGCATTGTCAAACATGACCGCCTCGGTCAGTGCCATATAAGCTTTGTCATCATGGTGACCGTGGTCAATGCGGCCTCCTGCAGATAAGTCACATATAAGATACCAAACCCACCCTGATGGCCCTCATCACACCTCTGTTCACCAAGGGGCTGCCACTCACCCTCCACAAAGAGGTAGAAGCCCCTGGGGTTCCTGCTTAGCACTCGCAGGGCCACCTCCGTCATCTCCTCCAGGGTCGGGTCCTTGGTGGGGTCTTGCTGAACATTATACTTCATGTCTGCTGGCTCAAAGAGGCCTGTGGGAAAGGGGAGCAGTGGTGACCCTCAAGCTGAGGACGGGGGTGGCCCGTGGCACCCATCCTGGGGAGGACAGTGAGGGTGGGTGGAGTCGTTACCCATGAGGTGTGTTACACTGGAGTCATCGGCCGCCTGAAGGAGCGCAGTGCGGTTCCACACATACTGGGCTCCCTGGGAGGGCAGAACCAGGCCTCAGCCCATAGCCCGACACCCCAGGCCCAGCCCCACTGTATCCCCACATCCGTGAGCCCCCATTACCTGGTGCTTGGCCTGCCATGCCTGCACCAGGTTCTGCTTGTCCTTCCGGACTCCATTCACACTGGCATCATCTGGGTATTCAGGGTCTGGGGTCCCCACAGGAAACATGTATTTTCGGCCTCCACCCAGGATCACCTAGAGCCAGAGATTAGGGCAGGAGGGTTAGGGGCCTGGCTGGCCCTTTACTCCTCTCACACAGCCCCTACCTCCCCCACCAGGTCTGTGGGAAAGGCCTGTCCCCACCTCCTACATGGTGCCACCCCACCACACATACACACACACACAAACCCATGAAAACCCTGAAACACCGCAGGGCTGGAGGTTACCTACGACTGTGCTGCGAGTGTGCCCCACCACCTGTGCCCAGCCCCGCCCTGTGCCCAACATGTCGCACGTCAATATCCATGTTGTTGACCAGCTGTGCGGCGATGTCCTGGCAGCCGTTCATCTGGGCATCGGCAGGCAGGTCGGCGTCTGAGTACCAGTTTCGGTTCACCGTGTGCGCGTAGGCCCCGGCTGGGGAGGCATGCTGCACCCTGGTGGTGGTCACCACTCCCACGGACTTCCCTGAGGGTGGCAGAGGTCACGGTGGGCCACTGAGGTCTCTGAGCCCGTCCCTGCCCAGGAAGCTGACGCCCAAGCCCACCTGCTTTCTTGGCCCGGTTCATCACAGACGTGACCTCATTCCCACGTGTCGTTTTGCACTGGTTGTAGCGGGCGGCTGCACTTACACCAATGGTTCTGTAGTTGCCCTTGACCCCACACAGGTAGGCAGTGGCAGTGCCTGCGCTGTCTGGCACCTGTCTGTCCACGTTGTATGTCTGGGGACAGAGATGCCTTCAGCTCTGCTGGGGTAGACACCCAGCTCCTGACCCAGGCCCTGGGCCCATCCTCACAGCCCCCAGCCCCTATCTCAGCCCCCAGCCCTCCTGGGCTTTCCCTCCTACCCTGCTCCCTAGGCCCACACCCACCCCTCTGGTGTAGACCACCCTGAGGCCACTTGGCCCTTACCTTGGACAGAGCCAGGTATGGGAACTGGTCCATGGCCAGGGGTGTCTCAGGTCCCAGTTTGCCATTCATCTGCCCCTTTAGGATCCGAGTGGCTGTCACCGTAGGCACCCCCATCCCTGAAGGTACACAGTGTCTCAGGTCCGAGTTCCTGGGGCCAACCTGGGTCAGCCGGCATCACAGGGTTCCAGGCCTGTCAGGGGACAGGGGGTGGGCTGGCCTCATGTACTCACCATCCCCCAAGAAGAGGATGACATTCTTGGCGGCTGTCTGGATGGGCTGCAGCTTCTTAGCCACATCGAGGGCCTGGGCTGCCTGGCGGTTCCAGAAGGCGGGGTCTTCCTCCTCAACTGCCCAAGGGGAGAGTGTTGGTCAGTTCAGCCTAGAGCCGCCCCTGTGAGTAGGGGCTGCTGGGAGCCGCCTGATTACCTGGGATGAGGCCTAGGGAGAGCTGTAGCTGCAGGCCCAGCAGCAGCAGCACGCAGGCCCCCTGCATGGCTGTGTGATGGCAGAGGGTCAGGATGGGACCTGGGGAGGCCGGGTCTCAGGGCAAGGCTGGGACACCAGGGACCGGCTGCAGCTTGGCTGCCTGGGCTTAAATCTAGATAGACTTTGTCCCTGCTATTAAAGTCTCCTTGTCCCTCCCAGGTTCCCCGAGTGGCCACACCCTGCCCCTCACCTGCCCTATGACTTTGAGCCCTGTTGCCAGGGGCATGTGGTGGGTGTGGCTTAGCCAGTAGGGGTCCTGAGGATTCAGGTCCCTCCCTCCCAGGATGGTCCCCAGCTGTCTCCTCAGGGTGGGGTGGGGATTAGGGTGCAGATGTCTTAGGCCTGAGGAACATTTTCAAGGTCCTGACTGAGGCTCCTCCCAGCCCTCTGCTAACCAAGTCCTGTGGGAGAACCATCTCTCCTTCCTTCACGTGTTCAGTGTTTTCTGAGACTCAGCCTTGGCCTGGTTTGGTTCCCAGTGCTTAGGGACACAGCCTGGGCCAGGGGCCTGGGTTAGTTCCCTGGCGCCCTGAGACAGAGATCCATGGGGAGGCCTGTCTGCCCTGCCCCCTGCACAGCTCCTCACCAGACTTGACCTGGGCAGGAGGTGTGGGCACTGGGCTAGTGGGGGCACATGGGAGCCTGGGCCCAGCTTCTGCTGTGGAGAAGGATGGGACTGGAGGTGACAGCAGAGCGGGGGCCTTGTCTGTGTCTTCAGTTACTGAAGTGCTGGGTCTGCAGTGCTGTTTGTGTGTGTGTGTGTGTGTGTGTGTAAGGTGCCTGTAACGGGTCGACAGCCGTGGGCCCAGTGCCCCATTAACTGAAGTTGACCTCTGCTCCATTGGAGAGGTAAATGGAAGGCAGAGGTGAGTCTGTTCTCTCCACAGGCCACACACACTCACAGGAACAGCTTCTGATAAGGAGCTAGGGTTTCAGTAACCCCAGGTTGGGTTCAAAAAGCATTCTCACATCCAACAATCCCACTTCTGGGTGTGTATCCCCAATAATTGAAATCAAGATCTATAAGAGGTATTTGCACACTCACATTTTAGTAGCATTACTCACAGTAGCCAAGAGGCACAAGCCACTCAACCATCCACAGCAGACAAATGGATGAACAAAGTATGATATATCCAGTGGAATATTGTGCTTAGTTGCTCAGTCATGTCTGACTCTTTTCTACCTTATGGTCTGCAGCCTGCCAGACTCCTCTGTCCATGGGGATTATCCAGGCAAGAATACTGGAGTGGGTAGCCATTCCCTTCTCCAGGGTATCCTCCCAACCCAGGGATCGAACCCAGGTCTCCTACATTGCTGAAGGATTCTTTACCAGCTGAGCCAACAGGGAAGCCCTTTTTCTTGAGGGCCACATCTAGTGGAACTCATGGGACCAGGGAGGTGACACGCCACCAGATGATTGCCTGGGCATCAGGCAGGGAGGTAGGAAGGGTGAGGACTGGGGCTGAGGACTGTCTCTCTGTTTTCAGAGAAGGTGAAAGCTTCGGTGGAGGGGAAAGCCCCAACTTGGTCCAGCCGCTGGCCTCACCTGGCCCTGCTGACCCCCTCGGGACCCTTGCACCGCTGTCCTTCTGCGTTGCTCCCGCCCTCACCACCTTTGGTCTTTGCTCAGTGTCGGCCCCTCATCAGCCTCTCTGACTTATTGATGTGAATCACCCCTCCCACCACACACACAGACACACACTCTGTGCCCCCACCTAAGGGTTTTTCTTCCCACACGTATCACTCCTGTATCACACTTAGAACAGTTTATTTGAGGGCTGCTTCCTCCTGCCCAGGAGGGCGGGGCCTGTGTCCCCACCCCCAGCTCTCCTGCTGTTCCTGGGATCTCCCAGCCTGGAATGGACACCGGGGCCACCTTCAGAGCAGCTGAAGGACCTGGGACAAGTCTTCTCTCCTCTGTGTTGCTGTCTCCTCTCTGTAATGGTACCCTGGGTTCCTAGGAGGGGCTGCTGAAGGCTCTGTCCAGGGTTCCCCGGGGCTCCTGACCCCAGATGTCTCCGTGGCCGGCCAAGTGCCCACAGGGTGGGTTCCAAGAGGACCGGAAGCCATAGCTCCCCAGGAGCCACGCCTCCTTGGGTACCATGTCTCCTCAGTTGCCACGCCTCCTAAGAAGCCACGCCTCCCGGAAACCCCAGAGTCCCAGAGTTGCCTGAAAGGCAAGGTGTGGGTTCCAGCCGGGCCTGGGACCCCTGGGACCGTGCCAGCCTGGTCCTCAGCTGTGGGCAGTGTGGGGAGTCTGGATGGTCCGAGCCCCCTTACTGGGGTTCGGGGTAGCAGAACACAAAATCCCAAGCCACCAAAGTTGGGGTCGGGCAGTAGGTCTACGCGTGTCACAGGGAAATCAGAGCCTCAGCCTCCGGGATAGGCTGGGCCTTGAAGGGCTGTGAGCTGAGGCTCCTTCAATGCTGGAAGGTGAAACTCTGGTGGTAGGGCCGGGTCGGGTCTCCAGGAGTGGCAGCTAGGATAGGACTTCGGGGTGGGGACTCTGAGGTGGTAGCTTCGGTAGGGCCTGAGCTGGGAGATTTTGGGCAGGAGAGCGGGCAATCCCGAGACCTGGAACTGGTGGGGGTTAGTACAAGGTGGGCACCAGCAGCAGCAGCATCGCCCCAGCCAGCAGCGCCAGTGGAGGCGGGCTGGCCGCCAGGTGCGCGGCGTCGGGGACGCTGGCGGGGGCCGGCAGATTGCAGTCGGTGTAGGGCTCCACGCAGCCCGCAAAGGCCATGATGTGCGCCACGAAGGTCTCCTCCTGCACGCCGTGCACCAGGTGCGCCTGCGGGCCGCGCGCGAACACCGCCACGTCCTCGCCCCCGTGGGACTCACTAGACAGGGGCACAGCCGCCTGCTGCCGGTACGAGGGGTCCTCTGGCCAGAAGGTGGGGAGTTAATGTGACAAGGGAGGCAGCTTTCCCCTCCCTAGAGTTCATGGCCAGGGTCCCCACCTCCCAGCGCCCCACCTACTACACTTACCGCTTGTGCTGTCATTAACATCGGGCCTCGAGCCCCCGCCAAGCGCATAGCCAGGGCCATTGCCATAGAGGATGGAGGTGTAGGACTTGCTGTCTAAGGCCTTGCTGGGGGCCAGACCTTCAGGGAAGAGGGGACCCCGTGATCACACTGACCCTAGCCTTTGTGGCTCCCCCTGTGTGCAGAGCCTAGGCAGGTCTTGTCTGTTCAGTGACTTAATCCTCACCAGAGCGATGCAGGGCAGTTGCTGTTACTACCCCACTAGACAGATGAGGGAACTGGCTCAGAGCACTTTGTGCCTCGTAACTTAGGGGCAACGACCTGCCACTCTCCCTGGGCTTACCAAAAATGGAGGTCCCACGCAGTGTATAGCCACCAAAAGAGAAGACATGAGAGTGGTCTGCAGTGACAAGGATCAGCGTGTCCAGTTCGCTAGTGAGCTCATTAGCCTTGGCGATGGCATTGTCAAACATGACTGTATCAGTCAGCGCCATATAAGCTTTGCCTTCATGGTGACCATGGTCAATGCGGCCTCCTGCAAGAAGGTCACATATAAGATACCAAACTTGCCCTGATGGCCCTCATCGCGCCTCTGTTCCCCAAGGGGCTGCCACTCACCCTCCACAAAGAGGTAGAAGCCCCTGGGGTTCCTGCTCAGCACTCGCAGGGCCACCTCTGTCATTTCCTGCAGGGTCGGGTCCTTGGTGTGGTCTTGCTGAACATTATACTTCATGTCTGCCGGCTCAAAGAGGCCTGTGGGAAAGGGGAGCAGTGGTGACCCTCAAGCTGAGGACGGGGGTGGCCTGTGGCACCCATCCCGGGGAGGACAGTGGTTGTGAGAGGGTTCGTTACCCATGAGGTGTGTTACACTGGAGTCATCAGCCGCCTGAAGGAGCGCCGTGCGGTTCCACACATACTGGGCTCCCTGGGAGGGCAGAACCAGGCCTCAGCCCATAGCCCGACACCCCAGGCCCGGCCCCTCTGTACCCCCCACACCTGTGAGCCCCCATCACCTGGTGCTTGGCCTGCCACTCCTGTACCAGATTCCGCTTGTCCTTCCGGACACCGGTCTGATTGACATCATATGGATATTCAGGGTCTGGGGTTCCCTCAGGAAACATGTACATTCGGCCTCCACCCAGGATCACCTGGAGCCAGAGATTAGGGCAGGTGGGTTAGGGGCCTGGCTGGCCCTTCACTCCTCTTACACAGCCCCTACCTCCTCCACCAGGTCTGTGGGATGGTCTATTCCCACCTGTAACTCCTACAGGGTGCCCCTCCTCGCCCCCACAAACCCATGGAGATCCTTCAAGACCCCAGGGCTGTGGGTTGCCTGGGACTGTGTTGAGAGTGTCCCACCCCCTCTGCCCAGCCCCGCCCTGTGCTCATCGTGTCGCACGTCAATATCCATGTTGTAGACCAGCTGAGTGGCGATGTCCTGGCAGCCGTTCATCTGGGCATCGGCAGGCAGGTCGGCGTCTGAGTACCAGTTTCGGTTCACCGTGTGCGCGTAGGCCCCGGCTGGGGAGGCGTGCTGCACCCTGGACGTGGTCACCACTCCCACTGCCTTCCCTGAGCGGGGCAGAGGTGACGGTGGGTCACGAGGTCTCTGAGCCCGTCCCTGCCCAGGAAGCTGACGCCCAAGCCCACCTGCTTTCTTGGCCCGGTTCATCACAGACGTGACCTCATTCCCACTTGTCGTGTTGCATTGGTTGTAGCGGGCGGCTGCACTTACACCAATGGTCTTATAGTTGCCCTTGACCCCACACAGGTAGGCGGTGGCCGTGCCTGCACTGTCTGGCACCTGTCTGTCCACGTTGTATGTCTGGGAGCATAGATGGCTTCAGCTCTGCTGAGGTAGACACCCAGCTCCTGCCCCAGCCCCTGGGCCCATCCTTACAGCCCCAGCCCCTATCTCAGCCCCAGACCCTCCTGGGGCTTTCCCTCCTACCCTGCTCCTTAGGCCCACACCCACCCCTCTAGTGTAGACCTTACCTTGGACAGTTGACCTTACCTTGGACAGAGCCACGTATGGGAACTGGTCCATGGCCAGGGGTGTCTCAGGTCCCAGTTTGCCATTCATCTGCCCCTTTAGGATCCGAGTGGCTGTCACCGTAGGCACCCCCATCCCTGAAGGTACACAGTGTCTCAGGTCTGAGTTCCTGGGGCCAACCTGGGTCAGCTGGCATCACAGGGTTCCAGGCCTGTCAGGGGACAGGGGGTGGGCTGGCCTCATGCACTCACCATCCCCCAAGAAGAGGATGACATTCTTGGCGGCTGTCTGGATGGGCTGCAGCTTCTTAGCCACATCAAGAGCCTGGGCTGCCTGGTGGTTCCAGAAGGCGGGGTCTTCCTCCTCGACTGCCCAAGGGGAGAGTGTTGGTCAGGTCAGCCTGGGGCCGTCACCTGTGAGTAGGGGGCGCCGGGAGCTGCCTGATTACCTGGGATGAGGCCAAGGGAGAGCTGTAGCTGCAGGCCCAGCAGCAGCAGCACGCAGGCCCCCTGCATGGCTGTGTGATGGCGGAGGGTCAGGATGGGACCTGGGGAGGGCAAGGCTTGCCCTGGGTCTTAGGCAAGGCTGGGACACCAGGTACCAGGTCAGTACTAGCTGTCCGGGCTGAAATCCCTGCTATTAAAGTCTCCTTGTCCCTCCCAGTTTCGCGGGTGGCCACACCCTGCCCCTCACCTGCCCTATGACTTTGAGTCCTGTTGCCAGGGGCATGTGGTGGGTGTAGCTGAGCCAGTAGGGGTCCTGAGGATTCAGGTCCCTCCCTCCCAGGATGGTCCCCAGCTGTCTCCTCAGGGTGGGGTGGGGATTAGGGTGCAGATGTCTTAGGCCTGAGGAACATTTTCAAGGTCCTGACTGAGGCTCCTCCCAGCCCTCTGCTCACCAAGTCCTGTGGGAGAACCATCTCTCCTTCCTTCACGTGTTCAGTGTTTTCTGAGACTCAGCCTTGGCCTGGTTTGGTTCCCAGTGCTGAGGGGGGTGGGCTGGAGGCACACAGCCTGGGCCAGGGGCCTGGGTTAGTTCCCTGGCGCCCTGAGGCAGAGATCCATGGGGAGGCCTGTCTGCCCTGCCCCCTGCTCAGCTCCTCACCAGACTTGACCTGGGCAGGAGGTGTGGGCAGTGGGCTAGTGGGGGCACCTGAGAGCCTGGGCCCAGCTTCTGCTGTGGAGAAGGATGGGACTGGAGGTGACAGCAGAGTGGGGGCCTTGTCTGTGTCTTCAGTTACTGAAGTGCTGGGTCTGCAGTGCTGTTTGCGTTTGTGTGTGTGTGTGTGTAAGGTGCCTGAAATGGGTCGACAGGCGTGGGCCCAGTGCCCCATTAACTGAAGTTGACCTCTGCTCCATTGGAGAGGTAAATGGAAGGCAGAGGTGAGTCTGTTCTCTCCACAGGCCACACACACTCACAGGAAAAGCTTCTGATAAGGAGCTAAAAGGTTTCGGTAACCCTAAGTTGGGTTCAAAAGCATTCCTCCAATCCAACAATCTGACTTCTGGATGTATATCCTCAGCAATTGAAAGCAAGGTCTGAAAGAGGTATTTGCACACTCACATTTTAGCAGCGTTATTCACAGCAGCCAAGAGGTGCAAGCAACTCAACATCCACAGCAGACAAATGGATAAGCAAAGCATGATACAACTCCACAAGGGAATATTGTTCTTAGCTGCTCAGTTGTGTCTGACTCTTTTCCACGTTATGGTCTGACTCTTTTCCACCTTATGGGGATTCTCCAGGCAAGAATACTGGGGTGGGTTGTCATGCACTCGTCCAGGGGATCTTCTTGTCCCAGGGATCAAACCTAGATCTCCCGCATTGCAGGTGAATTACTTACCATCTACGCCACCAGGGAAGCCCCAGTGGAATATTATGCTGCCTTCAAAAGGAAGGAAAGTGTGATACCTCCTATTACATGGATGAACCTTGAGGACATGATGCTCAGTGATGCAGTTGCGGTTGTTGTTGTTTAGTTGCTAAGTTGTGTCTGACTCTTTTGCCATCCCACGGACTGTTTCCTGCCAGGTTCCTCTGTCCATAGTAAATATCAGGGGATTTTTCTGATTCAGGGATCAATCCCATGTCTCCTGCATTGGCAGGTGGATTCTTCACTCCTGAGTCATCAGGGAAGTCTCAATGAAGTACGCCAGTCACAAAAAGACAAATACTATGTGGTTTTACTTCATTAGGCATCCCAAGTAAGCTCTTTGAAAGAAAAGCCAAGAGAAACCTAAACAGTGTATTAAAAAGCAGAGACATTACTTTGCTAACAAAGGTCCATATAGTCAAAGCTATGGTTTTTCCCATAGTCACATATAGATGTGAGAGTTAGACGATAAAGAAGGCTGGGCACTGAAGAATTGATACTTTTGAACTGTGGTGTTGGAGAAGACTCTTGAGAGTCCCTTGGACTACAAAGAGATCAAACCAGTCAATCCTAAAGGAATTAAACCCTGAATATTCATTGGAAGAACTGATGCTGAAGCTGAAACTCCAACACTTTGGCCACCTAGTCTGAAGAGCTGACTCAGGGTCTTTTCTAGACCCTGATGCTGGGAAAGATTGAAGGCAGGAGGAGAAGGGGGTGACAGAGGATGAGATGGCTGGATGGCATCACCAACTCAGTGGACATTAGTTTGAGCAAGCTCCAGGAGAAAGTGAACGACAGGGAAGCCTGGTGTTCTACAGTCCATGGGGTCACAAAGAGTCGGACAGGACTGAGCGACTGAACAACAAAGGCATTTCAAGCAGTCAAATGATTAGAAATGAAAAGTTGGATGGCGGCTGCCAGTAGCTGAGAGGAAGGGGGAACTGAGGAGTTGTTTAATGGATACAGACTTTCAGTTTTGCAAAATGACCACGTTCTGGAGGTCTGGGGCCAACCATGTGAATAGACTTAGCACCACTGAACTGTGTCTTAAGAATTGTTAAGATGGCAACTTCCTTGTTGTGCTTTTTTAAATCAGAATTAAGAAATTCTTTTCAAAGGGAAAAAACCCTCTCTGCCTCACCCACCCCAGTGGACCTGGGTGGCCCCCTCCCAACTCAGGCCCCCTCACCCCCGAGCCACACTGCACTGGCCACCAGCATCTTCCTGCCCAGGTGCCCCCCACTCAGGAAGAGTGTCCGGGTCCCTCCACCTTGACCAGCTGTTCCACCCACTCACCACACTAACCCAGGTTACTCTCCAGCTCCCAGAGGACCTGCCCGCTGGGGCCTCCTTCCTGCCTCTGCCCCCCACCCCACAGCTGCCTCTGTCCCCTGCACAATCCTGTGCTCAGAAAATTCTTGGCTAAAGGTCAGGAGAGAGTAATTCCTGGGCAGGCCCTTAATTAATTGATTGATTCTTTTGACCAGGATGTAGGTTAAAGGTTTGTTATTCCACTATTAGTCTTGAGTTCCCAGTCCCTTTTTTTTTTAATTTGGATGTCTGATCTAACTGTAGAGTCACATGTGGTTGCAAGAAATAATACAGTATGCTTGTATGCTTGCTCCTATTCTCTCTCATGGTACAATTCACAGATTTTCATATTTCTATTCAGAGTCTGCCATTTTACGCGTTCTCACTTGTGTGTGTGTAGATTCTGTACATCTTATCACATGTGTGAGTTCATGTAAACACACCACAGTCAAGATACTGAGCAGCTCCAAGCCCCCGGGTCCCTTTATAACCACTTCACCTTCTGACCCTAACACCTGTCCTTTTGTCCTAGAATTCTGTCACTTCAAATAAGTTACATGAATGGAATTGTGCAGTCTTTGGTGTTTGCCATTTTCCACTCAGCCTAATTCCCTGGAGATTCACCAGAGCAAGAATCCCAGTTGGCTCCTTTGTGCCACTGGGCAGTGTCTGGGGGTGAGTGGATTTTAGGGCATGTTTAACCGTACTCGTGTGCACGGACCTCAAGGCTGATCCAGTTTTGCCTGTTTTAATTCAAGCTGCCACAAATCTTCAAGGACAGGTTTTTCTGTGAACATTTCATTTCCTTCCGTTTCTCTGGGATACATGCCCAGGAGTGGAATTGCTAGGTCATATGGTTGTGCACGTGTAGTTTGGTTTTTGTTTTGTTTTGTTTTGTTTTTGTCTATTAAGAAATTTCTACCACCACCACCTCTCCCCTCCTCCAGAAAAAAACGAAAAAGGAGGAACTGCCAAACTGTTAGCAGAGTGGCCGCATAACTGGATTCCATCAGCAGCACATGAGGGCTACCGTTTCTCTGCATCCACACCACCATCAGGTATTGTCACTGTTTTTCATTTTAGTCACAATGACAGGTGTGGAGTGCACAGTCTCTTTGAATGTTCTTCTTATGATGAAATTAAGTGATCATCATCTATGCTCCTGCTTGATTTCTTGTGAATTTTGTCCTGGGCCTGGGCAGGACCTGAGACCAGACACAAACCACATATCATTGCAGCAAATAAAAATGTTTGTCCAAGTTCCCACCAGGGCACTTGGCTCCCCTTTTCTGGGCCCGAGTCACCTGAGTGAGATGAGAGGCTGTCATGCTCCCTCCCCTGGGGCCCAGGGATGACCAGGCAGCAGGCAGCATGGCTTCTGCTCTGCAGTAAGAGATAACACCTCCGGTTCTGCACTCCGGGGTTAAAGATGCCTGGGCCAGGGGATGGCCAGCACCATGGAGCCTGCTCTGTGGGGGACGGTTGTCCCGGTCTCTCTGTTCTGTGGGAAGAAGGCCTGGTCCTGCGGGGTCTCATCTGCTGCCCAGCACCCTCCACCAGTGTCCCCATTTACCACCCTGGGCTCTCTGGGCCCTGTCTTAGCCCCCAGCATGCGGCCCACAGCAGGCACTGCCAGCAGGGGGCAGTGCAGAGCCCACAGCGGCACCAGGGGATCCCTGGGGGGATATCTTCTGCCTTCGTCCTGCCCACCCAATCTCAGGATATCCCTTGAGACGTAGTGACAGTCCTGTGACTCAGGGGAGAGCAGGGCAACAGCTGGGAACAGGAAGGCTTTGATCATTGATACCCAACCCCCAGTCCCCACACTCCAGAAATTTGCAGAAATGGAGGCTCCCTTTCTAGGGCAAGTGCTCCCTGAACCCTCCTCCTCACCTCACCTTTCGGCCTCCCCCCAACCCCATAGAAGTGGTTTGAATGTTCCCACTGCCTCTGGGATACAGGAAGTGAACACAAGTTTAATTCTGTCCTCTTTTCCTGGGGGCCTCGTGGGATGTTGCTGAGCTTCCTGGGTATCTGCCTGGGAGGTAGGTGGGCACTGGGTGAGCATGGGGGTTATTCCATACGAAAGACAGCTCTGGTGCTGCAAGGTGGTTTGGGCATGGATATATATAATGTGTGGAAATAAAAGCCTAAGAAAGTCAAGAGTCTCTTGTAACTCAGAACCGAAACCAATTTCACTCTGATTTTGCACCGTAAGAACGAGGACAATTTTATTCCAATAGAAGTTTGGTTAGTTTGAAAACCTATTAAGGTAAATTTATGCTAAAGGAGAGTT
The DNA here is from genome assembly GCF_055505025.1 of Bos grunniens. Lineage (NCBI taxonomy): Eukaryota > Metazoa > Chordata > Mammalia > Artiodactyla > Bovidae > Bos > Bos grunniens. The sequence continues at coordinate 16,704,882 of NC_141166.1, forward strand.
TTTGTTTCATGTTTCATTTTGCACTTCAGTGTCTGTTGCTTTTTCAGTGTTTGGCTGACGGCTTTCCACAACTGAGGAAGTACAGTTTAAGAACGTTAAAGAAGCAATGCGACTCATGAATCCGGTTAAGTACAATAACTTCTTTAAAGTATTTAAAGGTATTCCCCCCACCCCCGCCACCAAGATGGGTTTCTACATATTAAACAACAAAGACCCTCAAATTATAAAAACCCTAAAAAGACAAAGTTCAAAGAGATGATCCTGCCACACTAACTCAGTCATGGACAAGTGATGAAAGCACCCTCCTCCACGTCCAGAACCTTCTTTGTTGTAGAAGGCACCTTCCTCCTTCCATTCAATCTGCTTCCACAGCCACCCGCCCCCCACTCCATTTAACCCTGGAGTCCATGACTCTGACCCACCAACTCCTCCAGCCAGGGCCCCGAGGCACAGCTCTTCTGTGGAGCCGCCACCCCTGGCCCGGCAGCCTCACCTGAGGGACCGCCCTGGCCTGGGCTCAGACACAGACCAGACAAGCCACCTAGGGGCTCCACTGAGGCAACCAGGACTCGTCACCACCCAGACTGTTACCTGAATCTTTAAATGAAAGACCTTAGGCAGCATTTTAGCTAAATGGCAATACCAGGTCTCCTGTCAGCAAGAATTTTATCTTGGTTACTGGAATAATGGACTATTTAATACATCCGTTGCTGAATGTACAAGAAACCTTTTAAACCTATTGCATATTCATTCCTGCTAAGGAAAAAGAAACAAAAAAAGGAAAAAAATTTTTTTTTAGTTTTAGCTTTAATTTTTATCCAAGTTATACATTAATGTGATTTAAAGTATCAGATAGATCTGTAAGGTTTGTAGCAATAAAACAAAAACACTTTCCTGTCTCCCTCACTGCTCTCTGAGGCAACCATCTCCCCCTCTTTTGGATTTTATGTGGGTATTTACCATTGTTTCTAAATCACATACTTCTTCATTTTTGAATTTTAAAACTACATTTATGGATGTACTCTATTGGTATTCTGCAGGTTATGGTTGTGTAATGAACCAACCCAAAAGAGTCTTAAGAAGCAACAATAGTTTATTTGATCACAAATTTGGTATTTGGGTTTGAAAGGAATACCTTGTGTTTATTCCAGGACTCTTTAGCCAGGGTGGCTGGATAGGAGTTAGGAGATCCGCTTTCAAGATGGCTCAGTTGTATGGCTGACACACTGGTCCCTTTCCATCCACGTGGGCTTCTCCACAGAGTTGCTTGAGCTTCTTCACAACATGGCGTGGACTCCGAGAGGCAGGGAGTAGCTGCCAGAGTGTCCCTGGGGCCACGTTTCTGCCTCGCCCGTCCACATTCAAAGGGCGGGACGTACCCTCCATATCTATGTAGTCAATTAATTTGTTTAGCATCTTCATTGACATACAATTGACACATTTGCTATTGCTGTTGTTCAGTCGCTAAGCTGTGTCTGACTCTGCGACCCCACGGACTGCAGCACCCCAGGCTCCCCTGTCCTTCTCCGTCTCCCGGGGTTTGCTCAAATTCATGTCCACTGCTTTGGTGATGCTGTCCAACCACCTCATCCTCTGCCACCCTCTTCCCCCGTTACCTTCAATCTTTCCCAGCATCAAGGTCTTTTCCAATGAGTCGGTTCTTTGCATCAGATGGCCAAAATATTGGCACTTATAATAATTGACACATAGGCATTGTATATATTTAAGGTTTACAACTTGGGGGGGGTTGTCTTAGAAAATATTTCTATACTTTTAAAAGTTTTTTTTAATTGGAGTATAATTGCTTTACAATGTTGTGTTTCTGCTGTACCACTGAGTGAATCAGTTATATGTATACATATATCCCTCCTCCTTGAGCCTCTCTCCCACACCCCGCATCCTACCCCTCTAGGTCCAACTTGTTGTTTCAATGAAATAAGTACCATGATCAACCTAATTGACATATCAACCACCTCATAGTTACTATTGTTGTTTCTTTTTGTGGTGAGAACACTTAAGATTTACCCTGTTAGCAAAGTTGAAGTATACAACACGATGTTATAATAGAGTCACCATGTCACACGTTAGATCCCCAGAACTTACCGTATAACTGAAACTTTGCAACTTTTCACCAACATCTCTGCATTTTTCTCCTTTGACCCACCTTTGGAAACCACCGTTCTACTCTCTGCTTCTGAGTTTGACCTTATAGCTTCCATATATCAGTGAGAAGATGCAGTGTTTGATTTTCTGTGACTAGCTTGATTCACTTAGCATAATGCCTTCCAGGCTCATCCTCTTGTCGAAAATGCAGGATCTCTTTCTTTCTCGTGGCTGAATAATATTCCGTTGCATATTATTGACTATGCCAAAGCCTTTGACTGTGTGGATCACAATAAACTGGAAAATTCTGAAAGAGGTGGGAATATCAGACCACCTGATCTGCCTTTTGAGAAATCTATATGCAGGTCAGGAAGCAACAGTTAGAACTGGACATGGAACAACAGACTGGTTCCAAATAGGAAAAGGAGTTCGTCAAGGCTGTATATTGTCACCCTGCTTATTTAACTTATATGCAGAGTACATCATGAGAAACGCTGGGGTAGAAGAAGCACAAGCTGGAATCAAGATTGCCAGGAGAAATATCAATAACCTCAGATATGCAGATGACACCACCCTTATGGCAGAAAGTCAAGAGGAACTAAAGAGCCTCTTGATGAAACTGAAAGAAGAGAGTGAAAAAGTTGGCTTAAAGCTCAACATTCAGAAAACTAAGATCATGGCATCTCGTCCCATCACTTCATGGGAAATAGATGGAGAAACAGTGGAAACAGTGTCAGACTTTATTTTTCTGGGCTCCAAAATCACTGCAGATGGTGACTGCAGCCATGAAATTAAACGACACTTACTCCTTGGAAGGAAAGTTATGACCAACCTAGATAGCATATTAAAAAGCAGAGACATTACTTTGCCAACAAATGTCCGTCTATGCAAGGCTATGATTTTTCCAGTGGTCATGTATGGATGTGAGAGTTGGACTATAAAGAAAGCTGAGCGCTGAAGAATTGATGCTTTTGAACTGTGGTGTTGGAGAAGACTCTTGAGAGTCCCTTGGACTGCAAGGAGATCCAACCAGTCCATCCTAAAGGAGATCAGTCCTGAGTGTTCATTGGAAGGACTAATTTTGAAGCTGGAACTCCAATACTTTGGCCACCTGATGCGAAGAGCTGACTCATTTGAAAAGACTCTGATGCTGGGAAAGATTGAGGGCAGGAGGAGAAGGTGATGACAGAGGATTAAATGGTCAGATGGCATCACCGACTCAATGGACATGGGTTTGGGTAGACTCTGGCAGTTGGTGATGGACAGGGAGGCCTGGCGTGCTGTGGTTCATGGGGTCGCAAAGAGTTGGACACAACTGAGCGACTGAACTGAACTGATAGGAACCATGTCTTTTTATCCCTTCTTCTGTGAAAGGACATTCAGGCTGTTTCCACATGGCTGCTGTTGTGAAAAGTTCTGTTTCCCAGCACTTGCTGTGTCATTCTTGTTTTCCTAACCCCACTGTGAGGCTTGAACTCATTCTTTCAACTCCTGGCAGCAGGATTTGAGGCTTTCTTGTGCCCAGTAACCCAACCTCTGGCCATTGCTGCCTCAGACCCGTCCCCTGCCCTGTCCTTTCTCCCCCAGGGCTCCCCTCCCCGCCTCCTCTGTTGGTGGCCCATCCTTGTCTGTGACTTCAGCACCTGGCCTTGCAAGGTCCTGGACTTGCTCCATTCTCTTAGGCTTTCATCTCACCTGGATTATTGCAGCCCCTCTGACCTTGCCTCCAGCCTCCTGCCCGCTAGCCCTTCACAGCTCTGTGGTACTAGCAACTGCAGTGGACATCTGGGGCTGTCTCCCCAGTGGATTCATCTCTTTGTGGGACCTGCTCCCCAGCTTCTAGCCCATCCCTCCCACCTGTTCGGGTCCCCAGGAACCACCATTCTGTTACCATGACATCTCTGATGGGACCGGGGGTGGGCACCTGGCCTATTTTCTCTGGGGGTCTCTTATAACTAGAATTGGGAGAGTGGTCACTCTTTCCCCAGGATGGTAAGCTGAAAGATACAGAAGCCTGGGTTTCCAGAATGTCACTGTGAAGGAAGCAGCAAACACCAGGAGGAAGGGAAGTGACTCAGAGAAGGGAGACCGAGAGCCATGGAGGCACCGGGTTTCTGCCCCAGGAGACCTGGAGGACCGCCACGTCGGGGGCTTCTCTACCGTCTGGTGGTTCACCCACCACCAGGAGCCTTCCCGTCAATTCCCTTCCCCCGAAGCTGCTTCACATTAGGTTTCTTTCCTTTGCAACCTAGATAAGAATCTTCCTGAATCCTCGGGATGTTACCAAAGGGAACATGGCTTCCCTCCCCGGCGAACAGCAAAGCCAGTCTACTTACTGACATTGGTTGTGGGGAAGGAAAGTACAGCGTTTATGCAGTTGCCAGGCAAGGAAGAAGGGCAACTCATGCTCGAAAGACCCAAACTCCCTGATGGCTTTCAGGTGAAGGTTTTAAAGTCAACAATAGAGGTGAGGGTCGGAGGTGTGCGATCAGCCTGTGAACCTTCTTCTCATTGGTTGATGGTCTGGGTGCTGTTTTATGAATCTTGGTCATTAAACTTCAGGTTCCAACCAGTCTGGGGTCTGTCTAACTGCTCGTGGTTGGCATGGAGTCACCATCTTCCACCTGGGTGGGTGGATAAGTGGGTGTCTTTGTTTCTGCAGAACAGCTCAGAGATTTGTGTCAGATTGTTCTGGATAAACTTGAGAAGGAGCAAGGTGTCCTGTGGCTCTGTTGTTTAAGCATTTCTTACATATCTAGCTAGACTGTTTTCCTGTTTCCCCTTCCTTCACTTCTCTAATTAGTAACACTTGAGTCTGTTCTTCAGCACTCAGGGAAGGCCTAGGAGATGAAAGCCTTTTTCTAGAAACAAGAAATGGGGGACACGGCAGGGCTTTTGCACCTGGAAAGGCCTCAAAGGGTCCTGCTCAGCCTCAATTTCCCTTTTCTTTGATCCTCCTCGTTCCTGAGGGGAACAGGGACAGGACGAGGAAGGGAGAAAGACTAGACAAAGAGTTCATCATAAACTTGGCAGGGAAACTCAGTTTCAGGGGGACTCGGTTTCAAGGACCCTACTCTTTCTGGGCTCTTATCTTCCTGACCTCAGACATTCAGTCCCCTGGCTACCCCCACTTCCCTCCCCTACTGAACTCACTGTCGCAGGCTTTCAATTCCACCTCTCCCTGCACTCAGACCCCTCTGGTCATTTCCACACCTGCTCCTGTAGCAATCCTGTCACTTCCCCTTCACTCTGGTCCCCAACTTGCCCGCTTCTCATCAGACCCATTGCTTCCCCTGACTCCTCTCCACCTGGCCTGGCCCCTGACCTTGCCTCTCCACTGGGCCCCTCGGTCTCTCCTGGATGCTGGCTTGTGCCACTCTTTTGCTCAAATCCTGCAAAGAAAGCCCTCTCCCACCATCTCCAAGGTGAGCCTGCCCTCTGCCCCTAGGCTCTCTTTCTAGCTCTTTCTACCCCAGCACTCTGCCCTTTGGCCCCCTTCACTGACCAAGCCCACTCCGGCCTTAAGGGGTGCCTACAAGTGGCCCCGGGCGGCTCCTGGGCATCTCAGCCACACGTGCCCCCTCCTCAGCACTGGTTTTCCTCCCCCGCCGTCCACACCACACTCACCACCTGCCACTCTAGAAACTCGACTTCTCCTCCTGACCCATGGTCCCCAAGGACATGAGTACAGGGAGGCTTTCACGGTTGTTGACAAACGACTGAAGGACAAAGGTCACATCACGTCACGGCCCGATGAGATCCTCCCCTGGCTCTGATGGCCTTTAGCACAGAGTCAAGCTCTCGGGCTGGTATAGGTGGCCCGTGGGGACCTACCTGTTCCTACCTCACCAGCGTCTCCTCACCCATCCTCTGGGCGCCCTCTGACCCTGGTGACCTCTGCCCTTCACGACTCATGTCAGGAACCTCAGAGCCTCAGTTACTTCACCCACATGGGCCAGGGGCCAGTGCTTTCTGCTTCTGAGCGCCACCCCTTCCCAGCTGGGAACACACACCCTAACCTCTGAACCTCACTAGAACCTTGTCCTGCAGTGACATCATTTGCATCTATGCATCCCTGCCCGTGGTGACTCCAGGTGACTCCCTGAGGAAGTGTGTAGGTGCTCCGGGACAGCTGAAGGAATGACCAAGGCTTCCTTTTTGACAAGCTTTGTGTCTCATCACCGCGTTTATCCACAGCCCCCTAACCCCAAGTGAGGGGCCACAGTGGCCGTCTCTCTCACTGAGCCTGGGGGTGTGTCCCCAGCACATGGCACTCTGGTGGTGTCCACGACACCTGCCGTCTGAGCAGATGTGGATGAAGGACACGGCTGCAGTCAGGCGGGAAGAGCACTGGGCCGATTGCTCTGGGTCCTCAGGCCAGGGTGTGGGGCGGGCAGGTGCCGAATTCTGGGCCTGGCTGGAGACCTGCCCCCTTTCTGGGTGCGGCTCCCCTTCTGTAAATGGGAGGAGGTGCTGGGGTTGCTACGGGTCCCTCAGCTCTGGGCCCATCGGGGCGAGGCCAGTCTCTGCCTCCCCGGCAAGTCCAGGCAGCAAACACCTTCCCTGCTGACCAAGCTGGCTACGCTTCACCGGGGTTCGGGGCTCTGGGGCCGTGAGGAAGGGTGTCCAGCCTGGGGCCATGCTGCGCTGGACCCACCCAGCACGCTGACCCAGCTCTGCCCTGAGGGTGTCCCTCTGAGGAGGCTCTCCTCTGCCCTCGGGTCCCAGGCTCCGTGGGTGGCCCTCGGGGACAGCTGGAGGAGAGGGGGCTGATCCCCCCGGGCAGGGTGTGGGGGGCAGGTGGAGATGTCTCACCCTCGGGCTCTCGGTCAGGCTGCCCGGGCTGCAGAAACCCCTTCACCCATCACCAAACCACCAGACCTCACCTATTTCCCTTCCAGACACTTGGCCTAGAAGGCTCTGGGGAGGGAGCAGAGGGAACGGGGGCTTCTGGGAAGACGTGGGGGTGGCAGGAAGGACAGACTGAGGGCCGGCCGGGCGTTGGAGGAGGAGAGACGGGAACTGAGGGCAGGGACAGTGGTGGGTCTTTTGTCCCCTCCGGCACCCGGCCCAGTGCTGGGTGGACCTGAACCGTGGCAGCCCGTGGCTGAGACCAAGGCAGCCAGGCCCAGTCATGACTCCAGTCACAGCGAGGCCCTCCTGCAAGGTGCTATATGGAGTTTTTCTTTGAAGAAAACTCACTGAAACCAGATCAAGTGACTTGCCAATCCCCACACCCCAGGAGACAGCCTGATGGTGCCGGGGCCTTGGTCACCATGGTTTTCATTCTAGTTTCTGACAACTCCTGGGGAAGCCAACCTGGGGTTCTCGAGCTTGGTGAGGAAGCAAGAAGCACAGGCTTAGGTCAAACCAGCTGCAGAGACAGCCCCATGGGGTGCCTCCCACCTTTATCCCTGGGTCCCCAAGGATCACTGGGTGCTTGGGCAGGTGCCAAGCAGTCAGCTGGGCCAGGCCAGGGCCACCTGGAGCCCATTTTCCCCTCTAGTCAGGAATGCCCGTCTGGAGGTCCCTCCCCTTGGGCAGGCCCAGCCTTGCTCGGCCCCCAGGTTCCCCATCTGCTGTAAGGGTACAGATGGGGACGGGAGGTGCTGGGGTGCTGGATCCCACTAAAGAAGGTGGATAGGGTCACCCAGAGCTCCAGCCTTGGGAGTGGGGGTATTGCAGGACCCAGGTCCCCCTCTTGAGGCCACGGGGGGCCAGCAGGCCGAGAGGAAGTGGGGGTGGGGATGGACACAGCCACCTGCACAGGGTGATGGTGAGTTTGCCATCTGGCATTCTAATTCCATTTCTAATCAGCCAGACTGAGGCCCTGGTGTCCATCTATCATGCGGCCAGCTCCGTGAATCTTCCTGGACCTGATGGGAGATTCCTGAGGGTGGCCGCCCCACCTGAGCCATGAGGGGTGGAGCCAGGCCAGGCCCCACGTCCTGGGTCTAAGGGGCACCCAGCTGCCCCACACACCAGACAGCACTTCACACTTGATTTTATTCCACGACACTGATTTGCTGAAAACCCCTGGTTTCCTGGGCAGGGGCAGGCAGTGGGTAACCGGGCAGAAGGGGGGCTGGCCTCCGGGAGGACCGGGTCTAGCTCTGGGAGGCTGAGCACCGGCCAGGCCTCAGCCTTCCGTCCGGCCAGCCCCACCCTCTACCCACTCCAGCTTAAAAACTGCACTGCAGAAATAGAACAGGATGAAAAAATAAAAACAAAACCCTGAGTTGTTAAAAACAAAATTAGAGAATTCCCTGATGGCCCAGTGGTTAGGACTCTGCCCTTCTACTGCAGAAGGCAGAGGTTTGATTCCCAGTCAGGGAACTAAGAACCCACATGCCATGAGGCGTGGCCAAATAAATAAGTAAATAAAAATATAAAGGCCTTAAAAAAAGAACCCAAATTACAAATCCCCACTGGGACTCCCCTAGTGATACAATGGATAAGAAAATGCCTGCCAATGCAGGCGACATGGGTTTGATCCCTGGTCTTGGAAGACTCCACATGCAATGGGGCAACAAAGTCAGTATATACAGCTACCGAACCTGAGTACCCTACAGCCCGTGCTGGCAATGAAAGAAGCCCCCACAGTAAGAAGCCTGCCCACTGCAGCTAGAGAGTAGCCCTGGCTCGCCGCAGGCAGTGGTCGGCCAGCCTCCCATTGGCCCTTCTTGTCTCTGACAACCTGGCCTGAGACCAAGACCCCAAGCGCTGAGGTCAGAAGGGCCTCCTGTAGGGCAGAAGTTAGGACCGAGGCTCGGGGAGACACTGAGTGTCGCTGGGGGAACAGCAAACAGCCCGGCTCCCACGGTGCAGCTGTGCTGAGAGCCTGGGTCACCGTCCCTGAAGATGCCATGATGCCCGGGAGCCAGTGACCAGGCTTCTTGGCCAGGAACTCAGTCACACCCACGTGTGTTCACTCGCTCCCTCCCTTGCCACTTGCTCACACTCACACCCTCGTACCCTCCTGTGTGTTAGGCCAAATGCACAGCCAGCTCCACTTACTCTGTGATCAAAGGCCCTGGAAGCCAGGACACAGCAGAGCAGACCTGCTCTGCTGCCCGGCTCTGCTTCCCTTCTGGTCCCCCCTGGGCCCTGGTTACGTCCGGGGTGAGTTGGCGAGGGAGGTGGGAGCCGCTTCCCCCGGGAGCCACGATTGTCCTTTGTCCTCAGCAGTGGCCCAGTTCCCTGGATGAGCTGGGTGAGGAAGGTGGAGGGCCCTGGCAGGGTGGGACAGATGGGGACCCAGAAATGGGGCAGAGACAGGGGAACAGGAACCCTGGTCTCTCTGAGATCAGATCCCTGAGATCAGATCCCAGGCAGAGGCTGATCTCTGAGGTCACTGCAGGCAAGGCCATGGTGAGTCTGGTCTTTGTCAGGCTCTGGGTGACTAAGAGTACCTTGGACTGCAAAGAGATCCAACCAGTCCATCCTAAAGAAATTAGTCCTGGATATTCATTGGAAGGACTGATGCTGAAGCTGAAACTCCAGTACTTTGGCCACCAGATGCGAAGAACTGCCTCATTGGAAAAGACCCTGATGAAGGTGGGAGGAGAAGGGGACGACAGAGGACGAGATGGTTGGATGGCATCACCGACTCAATGGACATGAGTTTGAGCAAACTCTGGGAATTAGAGATGGACAGGGAGGCCTGGCATGCTGCAGTCCATGGGGTCACAGAGAGTTGGACACAACTGAGCAACTGAACTGAACTGCGTGACTGAGGAGGGGACCCCTTAACTTGGAGCTCCAGGGCTGGGTGGCTTCCAGAAACTGGCAGTGGGGATGGGGGCACACGGTTGTATGCCAGGCGGATCTAGACGTGTCTCCCCATGCAGTCCAAGTGTCGCTGTGGCTGGGGGTGGTGGTGGGGTGGGCACCTGGCCTCCTCGGAGCCTGGCGTCATCAGCCTGCACTTTGGGGCTGACCTGGGCTGCATTTCACGGCGTGGCCAGCAGGGGACAGCATGGCCCCATGACAGGGCTGTGTGAGCTCAGCCCAGGACCTGCATGTCACAGGGCAGGGCTGGGGGCTCCAGCCTGAGCCCCCACCCACACGGCCTCGGGTCAAAGGAACTGAATGTGCAGGGACCTCCCAGTCAGGAGCTGTGCTCGTGCCCCTATTTCCTGCAGGGCCCCTCCCCCCACCCTACCTTAAGGAGGAGACCCCAAAGAGAAGGGACAGGAGGGTGGGGGTGAAGCCTGGAGCCCCAGCAGCGACAACAGCCCTTAGGCCCCGCTTCTCCAGTCACCCCATTACTTGTCTGCCCTGGGCCCTGGTACTGTCCCATGTGTCAGCTGGGGTGATAAGAGAAAGACAAGTGTGCTGCTGTTTACCTTGAGAAGAGAGTCTGGGGATGCCTTGGTCACGGGGGCTGACCTTGGACGAGACCCTTGGTGCCTCGGGGGGCTCCCACCCCTGGGTGTCTCCGTGTCTCCCTCAGGACAGGGGCCAGGGGTTAAGGGGCAGCCTGTGTAACTCGTTCCAACACAGTTCAGAGAGGCAAAGCATTCCTCCCAGAAAAACATCAGTGTACCCTGGGAGGGACGGGACACAGACTCCTAGTGTCTAGGACAGCTTCGGGGGCCGCTTCCCCACAACCTGTCCTTTGCTGTTCAGTTGCTAAGTCCTGTCCGACTCTTTGCAATCCATGGACTGCAGCACACTGGCTTACCTGTCCATCACCACCTCCGGGAGCCTGCTCAGACTCATGTTCATCGAGTCGGTGATGCCATTCAGCCATCTCATCCCCTTCTCCTCCTGCCTTCAATCTTTCCCAGCATCAGGGTCTTTTCCAAGGAGTCAGCTCTTCGCATCAGGTGGCTAAAGTATTGGAATTTCAGCTTCAGTGTCAATCCTTCCAATGAATATTCAGGGCTGATTTCCTTTCGGATTGACTGGTTTGATCTCCTTGCAGCTCAAGGAACTCTCAAGAGTCTTCTCCAACACCACAGTTCAAAAGCATCAATTCTTCGGCGCTCAGCTTTCTGTAATTATAGTCCAATTCTCACATCCATTCATGACTACTGGAAAAACCATAGCCTTGACTAGATTGACCTTTGTTGGTAAAGTGGTGTTTCTGCTTTTTAATGCGCTGTCTAGGTTTGTCATAACTTGCCCTCCCTGTCATTAAGCCTTCCTTATCTCCGAGGAGTGGGAAGGAGGGGGAGAGAGGAAATGCAAGCATGCAGGCCTGAGAAACTAGAGTGGGGTCCAGGGAGCCCGAGCCAGTGGAGCCCTGGTAGGGGTAGGGAGTGAGAGCGAAGGGCATAGCACAGATGGTGGGGGTCCTTTTGTGCGGCATGGGAACAGGAGGCCAAGGGGAAGGCCAGCGGTCAGCAGTCAGATTCCAGTGAGTTCAGATTCACAATCAGCAACGGGGCTGGGCACCCAGAAGGAGAGGGGGCTGGCCAGTCCTGGGGGCTCTCATCTGGGCCAGCGAAGGGGCCCCTCTCTCAGGGCTCCCCTGGGTCCCTTGCGGGTCAGTTCCTGGAGAGGCCTGCAGGGGGAGCCCAGCATCTTCCTCCCACAGGATCCAGGACGTGGCAGGAGCCGCTTAGAACCCAGGAGAGAGTCTTGCTTTGTAAATTGCAGCGCTGCGAACCGAGGCCCAGGGGTCTCTGGGCTCCCAGTCAGTGTGTGTTTCCTTGTCCAAGGCCAGCTCTAGGCTGATGGCTTCGCTCGGGCAGGAACGGGCTGGTTAGAAGAAGCTCCCACCGCTGACCTGTCATCCTTGACCCTGATCTCCTCCTGCCTTTGAGGGGCAGAGCTGCCGGCCCAGGCCAGTAGCCAGAGCTCAGATGGGGCTGCAAGCTGCCCTTGGTGGTTAGGACGTCCTCTGAGAGCAAACCGCATACACTGGGGTCTGATACCCAAATGGGGAGGGAGCCGGGCATGCTCCCTGGTCCGGGCCCCTGCCCTGATGGCAACCCTGCCCCCGCTCCAGCCTGACACAGGTGTGAGATCACTCCCCTCTGTAGGGAAGACAGGGGCGAAGGAGGGCGGGTCGCTGGATCTCCTCTGCGTGTGTGGTAGTCACTCAGTTGTATCTGACTCTTTGTGACCCCATGGATTGTAGCCCGCCAGGCTCCTCTGTCCATGGGATTCTCTAGGCAAAAATACTGCAGTGGGTTGCCATTTCCTTCCCCAGGTGATCTTCCTGACCCAGGGACTGAACCTGAGTCTCCTACATTGCAGGTGGGTTGTTTACTGTCTGAGCCACCTGGAACAACTGCTCTAAATAAGGCTCAGGAAGGCTGCCAGCCAAGAGCACCTTCCAGACAGCAGGCCACATGGTCAGAGCTGGGGTTGGTCTCAGGCTTGGCATCGGCTGAGCATCTATCCGGAACCCATTGCCACCAGCGGCCTCGTGACCTGGAGGGCCAGCGCAGGCTCTGCTGTGACAAACACATGGACGGCTTACCGGGGCTGTGCCAGGATGCAAGCTCAGCAGCACTCAGTCCTCAACACCCCACCCACCTGTGCTCTGGGCCTCTGGGTGCCGGAGGGGAAGGCGTCTCATCCCAGGGAGGAGGTGAGCAAGCCTAGAGGTGTCACAATCACCTGCTACAGCAGACGGCAGGGAAAGACCACAAGCAACCTACACACAAGGACACGCCCTCCTCACGCAGCAACGACGCCTTGTCTAGAATGGTCTTTACCAAAGTTTGATAATGTTACTTAATGAAAAAGGTATTTGTTTTTATTGTTTGATAAAAACAAATCGATAAGTTGTGTTGAACTCTTTGCAATCCCTTGGACTGCAGCGCACCAGGCTTCCCTGTCCTTCACTATCTCCTGGAGTATGCTCAAACTCATGTCCGTCGAGTCAGTGATGCCATCCAACCATCTCATCCTCTGTCATCCCCTCCTCCTCTTGCCTTCAACCTTTCCCAGCATCAGAGTCTTTTCCAGTGAGTCGGTTCTTTCCATCAGGTGGCCAACGTATTGGAGTTTCAGTTTCAGCATCAGTCCTTCCAATGAATATTCAGGATTGATTTCTTTTAGGATTGACTGGTTTGATCTCTTTGCTGTCCACGGGACTCTCAAGAGTCTTCTCCAGCACTGCGTTTGAAAACTTCAATACAAACATGTATGAAATGCTAGGGTCTTATTTTACGTGACTTTTTTTTTTTTTAATCATAGGACCCTTTGCCTTTACGCTGTTAACGTGCATCAGGAGTTGCTGAGAAGGAGCTACAGGGAGGCAGCATTCACTGTATCACATCTTTTTTAAAAAGGTTGTTATTTATTTATTTTTGGCTGCACTGGGTCCTCATGGCTGTGTGAGGGCTTGTCTCTAGTTGCAGCAAGCAGGGGCTACTCTCTAGTTGCGGTGTGCAGGCTTCTCATTGCAGTGGTTTCTCCTGTTGCAGAGCAGGGGCTTCAGAGTTCATGGGCTTCAGTAGTTGCAGCTCGTGGGCTCTAGAGCGCAGGCTTAGTAATTGTGGTGCACGGGTTTAGCTGCCCCGAGGCATGTGGGATCTTCCCGGACCAGGGATCAAACCTGTGTGCCGAGCGTCAGCAGGCGGATTCTTAACTTCTAGACCACAAGAGAAGTCCTGTATTACATGTGGGAAAGGCCACTGTGCCTGGCAGGGGTCAGACAGTGGCCAAATGAAAGTGCAAATATTAGTCGCTCAGTCATTCCAACTCTTTGTGACTCCGGGGACTCCGCCAGGCTCCTCTGTCTGTGGGATTCTCCAAGCAAGAATACTGGAATAGGTTGTCATTCACTTCTCCAGGGAATCTTCCCAACCCAGAGATTGAACCCAGGTCTCCTGCATTGCAGGCAGATTCTTTACCATCTGAGCCACCTATGAAGCTCTAGTGGCTAAATGAGGAATGGGCTAAAATGTCTTCTGCTTCAAAGAAAGGCTGTACATCTTTGTCCAGAAAGGAATTGGGTGTGTCCCTGGCCATAGAAGGCCTCTGGCTGGGTGGGTGGGAGTGCCCTATGGTGAGGAGTGTGTGCTTTTCACTTGACCCACTTCCTTCCTTGTTGCATGTGGACAGCCTGGGGCAAAGGGAGAAGGGGAGAGGTTAGTGGTACCAGCTCAGCAGCTTGCCTTGAGGGCTGACTCTGCCACTCACTAGCTGTGTGATTTTAGATAAATTTCTTAACCTCTCTGAATCTCAATTTATTTACCTGAAACAATGGACATGCAATAGACAAGAACCTGGTCCTTATGCATATTGAGGGTGACTGGCCTGGGCTTCCCAAGCCTAGGATGCAGGCTGAACACAGAAAGATCCCAAAGGCTTCCCACCCCAATGCCATCACCTGGGTCCAGGCCTTCATCTCTTAGCAACAAGCCTTCCTACTATTGGCCCCTCCCAGCTGTTTCTGTCATCACAGAGAGATGCTTTTCTTCTCAAAGGTTAATCTGATTATGCCTCTTTCCTGCCTGAAGCCCTTTAGTGGCAACCACTGTCCTCCGGACAGTTCCACCTTTTGGTAAAAGGAGGCTTTCTAGGCCACCCTTTGTTGGGTGTCAAGGTCACCTCTCCCCTCTCATTGTCCCCCACCCCTCACACTCCAGCTCATTCTCGGGCCTCTGTCTTGCTTCTGTCCCTTTGCACTGCTGTTCCCTGAGCCTGGAGTCTGAGACCTTTCTCCTCGAATCTCTTTTTCTCTGATGTCCCTTCCTCTGGGGAGGCAGCATGAGATGCCCACCTGGTGGCTGCGTGCTTCCGGGGCACCCAGACCTGTCCCGTCACAGCACTCAGCCCGCACCATCATCACCCTTTGATCACAGGCTGTGTCTCCCCTCTCCACCCGGTGCCGCCTACCCTGAGCCCAGTGTGAGTCCAGCACAGTGTAGATGCTCAATAAGCCTGTGCATGATGAAGGATTCCCAGGAAGGGGCACAGTCAGGAGTCGAGAGGGCCATGCCCCTGCCACAATGCCCCCTTTCTGTGTGGGCACACAGCCCTCATGCTTATACTTCTGATCCACTAACACCTGCTGCTAGAGATTGCTGAAAACAAAAAGCTCTGCCAAAGAAAAGAGCTCTATTGACATCACTCCCCTACAGCCCTCCCCTGCTGTTTCCCCATCTTCCAAGTCTACAGAGCACCAATCCCCACTTAGAGGAAGCTGGTCACCTTGCCATTTCAACCAACCAGAGTAAGGTGTTTCGCATCTACAGCCATTCATTTGTTCACTGCCTCACCCTCCAAAACTTCTTCGGAGCTTCCGCTGTGGGTCGGTGCAAGGAGAAAGGGAAGAGACATCCGTTAAGCACCTGTGACAGTGGACAGGCCACAGACCCCTCAAATCCTCCTGCAGCCTGGGAGGTGCTCTCACCCCTTTCTGATGCGTGGGGAAGCTTAAGGTGCAAAAAGGAAAGATGATCAGGCCCAGGTCCCTTGGCTCCATAACCAGCAGCTGGGATTCACCACCTGCTTGTTGGACCTCGAGTCTCCACTGCCTCTACCGTGTCCTGGGCACTGCTGCTGCCAGAAACCCCCAGCCTTGTGGAGGGGTGAGGGTGGAGATACACCCATAAATCTAAGATGAATCCCAAGCAATGGCCAAGAGGCGGGAAACACTTTACACAAACAGGATGAAAGAGTCAACTACAGAGGACAGCAAAGAAGGCATCAGGCGTGTCTGGAAAATAAGGGATGGAGGGAGAAGGGCTAAGAGGTGAGGGCAGAGCCTGGGGAGCCAGACTCCAGGATAGGGGCACACGGGGGAGCTGGGGGAGACGCTGGATGAGGACGGTCAGGAAGGAGCACACGTGGCCCTGGGGCGCAAGGAGCAGAGGCCCAGGGCAGTCAGGCGGAAGCGGAGGGGCTGAGGCTTGCAGGCAGCAGCAGAGACAGAGGAGGACAGGGCAGGTCTGCGTTCAGAGCTGCATGCAGGTGAAGCCCCGGGAGTGAGCTGGTCATGGGCATAGAGGGTGGAGGGGGCAGGGGCGCAGAGTGGGGCGAGGAGGTCCGAGGGGCGTGAGAGCAGGGAGCAAGGTGCAGGCGGGCAAGTGTCCGCTGTGCAGACCTTATGCCGGGGAGGAAGAGGCAAGAGAGAGCGAGCCCTGGACTTGGCAAGGAGCAGCCTGCGGCCATGGCTGTGAGGCTGGGGACATAGGCTCAGAAAACCAAAGACTGAAGGGCGAGGGAGGTCATGTGCGGACTCCTCTCAGCACATTTACTGGTCATTTCCATGATGTTTTGTCATGTGAATTATAGACTCTAAGAGGCTTATTAAGTTTTCTTCCAATGTCAATACTTTGATTTTTGGTTTATAATTTTTGAAATAAGGCTTTTTGGGACTCTTTGTTTTACATCTATAAAGTTTTATAAGGGGCTTCCCTGGTGGCTTAGTGGTAAAAGAATCCACCCGCCAAGCAGGAGACACAGGTTCGATCCCTGGGTTGGGAAGATCCCCTGGAGAAGGAAATAGCAACCCACTCCAGTGTTCTTGCCTAGGAAATCCCATGGACTGATTTCCTTTAGGATGGACTGGTTGGATCTCCTTGCCGTCCAAGGGACTCTCAAGAGTCTTCTCCAACACCGCAGTTCAAAAGCATCAATTCTTCGGCGCTCAGCTTTCTTTATAGCTCAGCTTATAAGCTATAAGCTGGAAAAACCATAGCCTTGACTAGATGGACCTTTGTAGGCAAAGTAATGTCTCTGCTTTTTAATATGCTATCTAGGTTGGTCATAATTTTTCTTCCAAGGAATAAACATCTTTTAATTTCATGGGTGCAGGCACCATTTGCAGTGATTTTAGAGCCCCCCAAAATAAAGTCAGCCACTATTTCCACTGTTTCCCCATCTATTTACCATGAAGTGATGGGACTGGATGCCATGATCTTAGTTTTCTGAATGTTGAGTTTTAAGCCAACTTTTTCACTCTCCTCTTAATAATAAATGTTATTACCCTAATAATATGGGCTTCCCAAGTAGCTCAGTTGATAAAGAATCTGCCTGCAATGCAGGAGACTCTGGTTCGATTCCTGGGTTGGGAAGATCTGCTGGAGAAGGGATAGGCTATCACTCCAGTATTCTGGCCTGGAGAATTCCATGCATTGTAAAGAGGTCACAAAAGAGTCGGACACAACTGATCGACTTTCACTTAACTTTCCCCCTAATAATGGTTTATTTACAAGAAAAACATGAAAATAAAGTGCAAATAAGCTTCATTTATATAATATTATCTAATACAAAACCCAAAACAAAAACCAAACAAACAAAAATACATTAGTTGGTAAGAGAGGCAAGAGTCAGCTTGAAGAGAAGTTGAGAAGAGCCTCTGTACTGTTTCTGATTGCTGTTTTAAGTTTCCAAAAGATCTGAGGATCAGAGGCAAACAAGTTAAAGGAAAAAGACCCGAGGGTGAGTAAAATTCCAAAGCAGTTGATGTTAAAATAGATTATCAGTCCTAATTACAAGGGTCTTTAAAAACAGCTTCTCTGGGCGGAGGATGAAGGAAGTCAGATCCCAAGTATGACAAGAATTCCACGTGGGGGAATTCTGATACTGACTTTGGAGTTGGGGTGGGGCCTCAACACAGGGGACACAGTGGCCTCTGGAAGTTGAGCGGCCCCTCGTTGATAACTAGCAAAGGAGGGGCACTTTGATTCTCCAGCTGAAGGAACAGAGTTCAGCCACAACCCCTGAGCTGGGAGAGGAGCCCGGGCCCCAGAGGAGACCCCTCGTTGATAACTAGCAAAGGAGGGGCACTTTGATTCTTCAGCGGAAGGAACAGAGTTCAGCCACAACCCCTGAGCTGGGAGAGGAGCCCGGGCCCCAGAGGAGACCCCTCGTTGATAACTAGCAAAGGAGGGGCACTTTGATTCTTCAGCGGAAGGAACAGAGTTCAGCCACAACCCCTGAGCTGGGAGAGGAGCCCGGGCCCCAGAGGAGACCCGGCCGTAGCAGACCTGGACCTCGGCCTTCTGAGGCCCTGAGCAGAGAATCCAGCCATGCTGCGCCCGGACTTCTGACCTGCAGAAACGGGGACAATAAACTTGTGCTGTTTTACGTTGCTACGTTTGTGGTGATTTGTTATCTGGTAATAGAAAACCAAGAACCCACATTGGCAGTTCGGGCAGAAGGCCCTGGGACATCCCACTAGGAGGGAGCTTGGTGCCAGGCTGAGGGAGGCCCCAGGTGTGGCTGCTACTTGTGACCTGTGGGTGTGTGCCCACTGCTGGTACCTCTGTGGGGACACAGCACCTGCCTCGGGCTGTAAGGGGTGGAGGGGAGGCAGACCCTTGGCAGCCAGGGTTCCTGCTTGTGTGTCTGTCTGGGGCTGGGAGCCCTGGCATCCTGTTGTTGTTCAGTCGCTCAATCGTGTCCAACTCTTTGTGACCTCATGGACTGCAGCACACCAGGCTTCTCTGTCCTCCACTATCTCCTGGAGTTTACTCAAATTCATACGCATTGAGTTGGTGATGCCATCCAATCATCTCATCCTCTGTTGTCCCCTTCTCCTCCTACCTTCAATCTTTCCCAGGATCAGGGTCTTTTCCAATGAGTCAGTTCTTTCCATCAAGTGGCCAAAGAATTGGAGCTTTGACTTTAGCATCACTCCTTCCAATGAGTATGCAGGGTTGATTTCCTTTAAGATTGACTAGTTTGATCTCCTTACAGTCCAAGGGACTCTCAAGAGTAGAGAACACAGGAAATCAAACACAGGGTTTGATCCTTGGGTGAAGAAGATCCCCTGGAGAAGAAAATGGCAACCCACTCCAGGATTCTTGCCTGGGAAATTCCACGGACAGAGGAGCCTGGCATGCTACAGTCCATGGGGTCCCAAAGTGACTCTTTGGGAGTTAGCTACTGAACAACAAGAAAGAATGAGGAAGAGGAGAAAAGGTAAACATGAGCTGGGTTTGGAATGCAGGGCACCTCCTGAGCCAGAAGCTACAGGTGGGACCTGAAGCCAGAGGGCAGAGTTGCAAGGCTGGGCCACCACCTGGGCACAGCCCCCAGGGGATGGAGCAGAGCTGGAGCAGGGAGGGTGGGCAGGGTGGGCCGTGCTTAGGATAAGAGGAAGGACACCACATAAGGCCAGAATTTGGAGACCAAATGGGTGTGGACAAGATAACTAGTGTCCCACTGTACGGGATGGTGGGCCTAGGGGCTTTTATGTGGAAGACGTGTTTGCCTGTGGGTACAGGGCACTAATCACACAGCTTGTGGCGTCCCATTTTGCTGTTGTTGCTGTTGTTCAGTCCTCAGTCATATCTTGGACTCTTTGGGACTCCATGGACTGCAGCACACCAGGCTTCCCTGTCTTTCACCATCTCCCAGAGCTTGCTCAGACTCATGTCCATTGAGTCAGTGATGCCATCCAACCAGCTCATCCTCTGTCATCCCCTTCTCCTCCTGCCTTCAATCTTTCCCAGCATCAGGGTCTTTTTCAAGAGTCAGTTCTTTGCATCAGGTGGCAAAGTACTGGAGCTTCAGCTTCAGCATCAGTCCTTCCAATGAATATACAGGACTGATTTCCTTTAGGATGGACTGGTTGGATCTCCTTGCTGTCCAAGAGGCTTTCAAGAGTCTTCTCCAACACCACAGTTCAAAAGCATCAATTCTTTAGCAATCAGCCTTCCTTATGGTCCAACTCACACATCCATACATGACAGTTGGAAAAACCATAGCTTTGACTATATGGACCTTTGTTGGCAAAGTGATGTCTCTGCTTTTTAATATGCTGTCTCTATAAAACAAGAATGTATTTATATATCTTTCTAATCAGAGGTAGGGTCCCCCTACCTCTGCCCCTAGCGCTTCCCCCTTTCCCTCTCTAACCAGCACCCCTGCTGCCCACCCACCCCCCAAACCGGGCATCCAGCTGCCTCCTCTGGGCTTTGCTGTGTCCTGGCATCCTCTTGCTTCTCAGTCAGGGAGTCATTTTGATGAGAGGGGACACTGGACACTGGGAGGCTGAGTGAGAGAGCTGGAAGCCAGATACCCACTGCCCTCCACTCACCTCCACTCAGCTCTGCTTTCTGAGGAGGACAGAAGTGCCTGGGAGGCAGGGCTGGTCACTCTTTATTGGTGGGCGGTGCAGGGGGGTCTAGGACTGAAGGGTCCTGGGCCCAGCCCCCACTCAGCCCCCGTGGGCCCTGGTGGCTGTGCTCAGGCCTGGGGGAGCCTCTAGGCTGGGGGTGGGGGTGAGGTGCTGTACAGAGAGAAGAGATGGAGCCAGGAAGACAAGGCGGCTGGCAGGGCAGTTGGGAGGCAGATGAACGGATCAATGGCAGCTGAGCATGTGCATGAGGGCTGGCTGTGAGGGAGGTCCTAATGCTGACCTGGGAGGGAGGGGGGATGGAGGAGGAGCCGAGGGCCTGGGTCCCCCACCCCCCAGTGGCTGGAGTGGCAGAGTCCCTGGGGAAGCATGTTTACCTTTGTGCCTTTCTGTCGGAAGAGAGTCAGCTCCCTGAGACAATATCCATTTTTATATTTCTTGGAAATTTCACGGCATTCATTTCAGGGAAAATAAAAGCTGTCATTGCTGGAGAAATGATACCAATCAGGGCCTGAAAAGGCTGGGAAATTATCCTCCTGGAGACGAAATGTTGAGGGGAAAATGCAGATTAAAACCACAAAGAGACACTGCCCTTCTGTCCTCCATTATGGAATCACAACATTCTACACAACTCCACCTTCCCTAGGCAGAATTAATTTGTTGAAAGAAGAACTCACAGGTAAAAGGAAGACCCTGAGATGCCCAGAGATGGAGGCAGCGAATATCCAAAGTGGTAGAGCAGAGGTGGACACGTGGACAGACAAGGGTCTGGCAGAATGGAGACAGAGGTGGCCAGTAGTGAGGCTGATGAGTAGCCCCAAGGAGGGCACAGGGTGTTAGGTACTTTAGTCCCTGCCTCGCTGTGGTTTTTTATCAGATGGGGCTCCATAGCAGTCTTGGGCTGTCTCTGAGGTTATTTTTTTGGTTTTTGTTTCCTGGTTTTTTTTTGTAAATTCTTATGTATGTGTGTATGTGGCTGCATTGGGTCTCAGTTGTGGCACACGGGCTCCACAACGCCCAGGCTGAGCCACAAGGGCCTGGGGGTTTAGTTTCTTCGTGGCATGTGGAATGTTAATTCCTTGACCAGGGATTGAATCCTTGTCCCTTGCATTGTAAGGTGGATTCTTATCACTTGACCACCAGGGACGTCCCTCTCAGGTTGTTTAGGCCAGCCCTGCAAGCTGGAACCATCCAGCTGGCAATGGAGAGCGGGTGCTTTGTGGGGTGCCCTCCTAAGAAAGTTAGAAGCAGAGAGGATGGGTAGGGTAAGGCAGAGAAAGCAGGGGTTATAGAAACCATACCATTCCTCCAAGAAAACACAAGTTCCTGTATCCCTGTGGGTACAGTGGTGAGCAAACTGAACCTGAAGAAGGGAGTGGGTGGATCAATTCATAGTCCCCACCTTCCAGCCATCCCCCCCAACTCCTAAAGATGGGCTTTTTCATCAGCCTCTAGTCATTGTACACCCCCTGCACACCGTCCCCTTCCCATCAGGGGCTTCCAGAGCAGTTGGTACCAGGGTCAGCCAAGGGTGAGATGGCCCCTTCTTGTAGCAGTATCCGGGGCCCTTTCCCCACCACTGCCAACACTCCAGGTGCCCGCGGGTGGGTGGGGTGGGGGAGGGCTAATAGCAAGAGCAGGAGCTAAAGGGAAGGACCCAGAAAGCCCCTTTTTAAAGTCCACTCTGGTCCAGGCGGTGTGCCAGGAGGTATGGGCACTATTTCAGCTCACCCCCACAGCCTTTCTGCGAGTCCTCCCTGGACGGCGCTCCAGTCCTGTGGGCTGGACTGGCCCACTGGCTTCTTTATTTTCGGTTTGAGGCCCTGCTCAGCATCCTGAGTAGAGGCATAGGGTGGGTCTGCGGAGACTCCTAACCTAAGGTACCAGATGTCTCACTCCTTTCCAGACGCGGCCGAGTCTGGAGTCCTCGAGCCCAGAGCCGGTGCCAGACCCTGGGGAGCGTGTTCCGCATCCCCCCACCTCGAGTTGCCGCCGGGATGCAGGCAGGAAGGAGGCGGTGCGGGGGCGGCGGAGGACGGTGGGCGTCCCTCGTCGCCGCCGCACTCCGCCCGGGCTCCGGCTCTGGCTCCGGCTCGGGCTCCGTCTGCGCTGTTTCCGCGCCGCCCGAGCGCGCACCTGCCGGGTAAGTGGCACTCGAACCCGCCGCCGCCGCGGCCACCGTCAGCCACCCCCGCCGCCGCGCCGAGCCTCCAGGCTTTGTCTGCGTCCTCGCGGCTCCGGCTCCGGCGGCGGCGGCGACTCGCAGGCTCGGGGCTCGGGCTCCGCGGGCTGCCCGGCGCGACGCGGGAGGCTGCGCACCAAGGGCTCGGGGCGCACCGGGCCAGCTCGCTCTGTGCCGGGGATGAAACTTCGTCCGGGTTCCGGGGAGAACCTGTTGAAGCCGGGAGGGGCCGAGGCAGGGCGGGGGTGGGGCGAGGACGCGGGACGGAACCGGTTCCGGGTCCTCCAGGGCCGTCGGGGCTTTCTCCCTGATCCAGGGCGGGACGGCGCGCCGGCGCGGGGGCTTGGCAAAGGGACTGGTGAGGGTTCTGGCCATTGAATAGAGAGGATAGGGCCGGGGATGGCTCTGCGGACATCCGCGAGGACAAAGTTTGGTTCTCGAGGCGCCTTCTTGAGCGTCTGGTTCCAGTGCGGAAAGCTGAAGTCGGCTTCAGGGCCCGCATAGACGCCGCACTGACCACACCTCCTTTTCCCGGCCTCCGCTTCCCCCCTCCCCCCATCTGGCCTTGGCTGTAGCAGGTCGGGGGCAAGCAATGAAGAGAAGAGAAACAGCCTTTCATTGACTGCCTACTATGTACCAAGCCCGGTGCCCGGCGCTTTATTACAGGGGTCTTCCCCAGCCTGCGGCGGGCACGTGTGTGCGGGGACAGGGGACGGTAATGGACGGACAGTGCCTACAGTGGTTGGTGGCCGCTCGGAGCCTTCTCCCTCCCTCCAACCCCGAGTGGCGCAGGGAGGCCAGGCCCCAGACCCACTCGCTGTTGGGGACTCCGGGTGGCCTCCAGCCTTTGGACCTAGGCCTGTGCCCTTCCTCTGGTGTTTGTGAGCCCCTCCCAACCCCAGTACCTCTCTGAGCTTGCTGCTTGGGGGAAGTTTGCTCTACACAATTTGAGGTATTCTCAATAACAGCAAGAAACTCTCCTGTTTAGAAAGACATTCAAAAACTAAGCTATCCCAACATGAAGACAGACACAGAGAGTTCTTTCCCAGTGATGTTTAAAGTGATGTGCTGTTCCACTAGTATTTTTGATATTTTCCTAAGCAATGATGAATATTTGGAAGGCTCTTTTAAAGTTTCTTACATAATAGCATAAGACAAAAAGCACCTAACACCAGGCAAACATTTATTCTTTCTGCTGCAGTAAAAATGGCAGAAACAGTGAACAGAAAATGGTCTTTGGAAAAACCAGAAGGCGTTTCTTCATCAATGATTACTGTTGGACGATGTAGAAAAAACAGTGCTGTAGATTGAAAAAAAAAAAAAGTGTCACAGCAAATTACCCAGTGTGGGAGGAATAGTTGGCTGAAAGCACAGATGTTTCTACACATCTCAGCTTAAGGTATTTGCTGGATTCTGTTCCAATAATGAAATACGCAGACCAGATTTTTCTTTTCCTTTTTTCTGTGAGTGAGCCACTAGAGGTAAGATATAGCAGGGAATATATGTTTTCAACAGTTCATGGTTTGTTTAACAAAAACAGTGTCATTTGGGGAGAACTCTGTAAGTGCGCCCACTGATGGAATGGCTACTCCACAGGCTGTGATGTTAAAGGATTCTGGATGATAAAAAGCTGCAGAGGCAGCAGAACCTGCACAGCTCACTCATTGGTCCATCCATGGCCAACCATTGCAGGGAAGATCCAGAAACCTTGAGAGCACATAAACTGCTGTGAGAGCCATCAGTGGTGAAAGTGAAAGTTGCTCAGTCATGCCCGATTCTTTGTGGCCCCATATGGGCTATACAATCCATGGAATTCTCCAGGCCAGAATACTGGAGTGCGTAGCCTTTCCCTTCTTCAAGGGAGCTTCCCAACCCAGGGATCGAACCCACGTCTGCTGCATCACAGGCAGATCTTTACCAGCTGAGCTACCAGGGAAGCCCAAGAATACTGGAGTGGGTAGCGTATTCCTGCTTTAGTGGATCTTCCCGACCCAGGAATGGAACCAAGGTCTCCTGCATTGCAGGCCTATTCCTTACTAACTGAGCTATGAGGGAAGCAATTGATGGTGTTAACTTTCTAAAACCAAAATTGTCTGAGTCTAGGAGAAGCTTTATGATAGATACTTGGTAATGATAATGGGGGTGACCATGAGAATGTTCCAGATCAGCCCCACATTATGAGCCATGTTATTGGCAAGGTACTGAAGGGGGCTGGCATGAGTCCTCCTGCCCTCTTTCTTCCTGACTCCTTTCCTTTCTTAAAGACCCATGTGCTGAGAGTTCTTGAGGTGACAAGCACTGTCCATCTTGAGCACCCAATAAAATTTGGAAAAGCATACTTCCCCGGCATCTGCCTCTTCAAGGTCAAGACTTTTAACAAACTGATGCTTGAGAACGTGTCCATGATCTTGTGGTCAACACGGTGTTTGGCTAATAAAATCCCTCATGCCTACATATTTAGAAAAAACTTGGAAACAAAACTTTTTAACATTTAGGTATAATTTATATACCACAAAATTCACCCTTTTCAAGTGTACAGTTCAGTGGTTGTTGGGATATTCAAAGCTGTGCAGAGATCACCATGAATTCCAGAATAATTTGCTTTTAAAACCTGTGGCTTGAAAATGCAGAGTTCCCTTGGGTTTTGAACACATTTATGAAACATAAATGTGTTCATAACTTCCCTGGTGGCTCAGAGGTTAAAGCGTCTGTCTGCAACGTGGGAGACCTGGGTTCGATTCCTGGGTTGGGAAGATCCCCTGGAGAAGGAAATGGCAACCCACTCCAGTATTCTTGCCTGGAGAATCCCATAGACGGAGGAGCCTGGTAGGCTACAGTCCATGGGGCCACAAAGAGTCAGACATGACTGAGTGACTAAACAACAACCCAGAGTTTCAGTAAATAGCCCTGAGAGCCTGGCCTTCAAATCGATGTTTTACACTGCTAAATCAAAAGTTTAGTAAATAAGGACGCATACTCAGTTATATTAACATTTCTAGTGAAGGCAAAAGGCTTTCTTGCAACTTTGGAAATGTACAAAGAAATTTGTAAAATTTCTGTGTAAAATTTATTGGAAAATATGGCTGCTTTCACCCTTTTAAATTCTTTGAAATACTTAGGATGAGTTACATACGCAATCAGTGTAGTTTTTTTGGAGTGGTTGCTCTGGAATGTTTTTAGAGCTCAGAAATATTAGGGACTTCCCTTGTGGTTCAGTGGCTAAGGATCCGACTGCCAATGCAGGGGACAGGGATTGAATCTATGGTCTGGGAAGATCCCACATGCTGTGGGACAACTGAGCCCACAAACTGCAGTTACTGAAGCCCACACACCATAGAGCCTGTGCTCTGCAACAAGAGAAGCCACCACGACAAGCCCTCACACCTCAGCTAGACAGTAGCCCCCACTCACCACTAGGGAGAGGCCACTAGCAGCAAAGACCCAACACAGCCAGAAGAAAGGAAGAAATGTGAAACTTTCACTTTCACTTGTACTTCCTCTCTGGTTCCCCAGCTCCCACCTCTGCCCCATGCCCACCCCATCCATTAGCTCTCAAACAAAAACACAGCTTCCCTGTCCTTCACTACCTCCCCAAGCTTGCTTAGACTAATGTCCAGTGACTTGATGATTCCATCCAACCATCTCATCCTCTGTCACTCCCTTCTCAGTAGCCAGCATGATATTTTCTAGAATCTTCCAGTCCTGTTATGTCCATGTTATGTTCACAGCCTTCCATTCCTCTCCCACATTCTGGATGAAGTTTCTGCTCCTCCCCCATCCTCCCATTCCCTCAGCTTTGACCTTCTTTACCTGCTCTGCTCCTCCCAACTGGTCCCCATGCTGGCCCCCTTGGGGCCCCTGCACCGCTGTCCTGCATTGCTCCCACCCTCACCGCCTTTGGTCTTTGCTCAGTGTCAGCCTCTCATCAGCCCCTCGCTGACTTCCTGATGTGAATCACCACCTTCCTCACACAGACACACACTCTGTGCCCCACCTGCTAAGGGCTTTTCTTCCCACAAGTATCACTGCTGCATCACACTTGGAACAGTTTATTTGAGGGCTGCTTCCTCCCTCCCAGGAGGGCGGGGCCTCTGTCCCCACCCCCAGCTCTCCCGCTGCTCCTGGGATCTCCCAGGGGCACCGGGGCCACCCTCACAGCAGCTGAGACCTGGGACAAGTCTCCTCTCCTCTGTGTCGCTGTCTCTCTGTAAAGATACCGCTGGGTTCCTAGAAGGGGCTGCTGAAGACTGTGTTGAGGGCCGCCTGGCACTCCTGGCCCCAGATGTCTCTTTGGCCAGCGAGGTGCCCACAGAGTGGGTTCCAGGAGGACGGAAGCCACAACTCCGCGGAAGCCACGCCTCCTGGAAGTCAGGCAATCAGAAGACACGCCTCCCGGAAGCCCCCAGTGGGGGTCTCGTAGGCTCTGGTCCGCTGTGGGGAACTGGTCCGCTGTGGGGAACACCTCTGGTGCCAGCCTGGTCCTCAGGCAGGGCTATTCGGTGGGGAGAAGAGACTGGGTGGTCTGAGGCCCTGCCTGCAATATCCTCGAATATGGGGCAGCTCCTCAAAATAGCTGAGGCCACTGAGGTCTGGGGCACTGAGGACTGCTCTCACAGGAAAGTCAGGACCTCAACCTCCAGGGTGTTTTGGGTCCATCAAGGTTGGGGGCGGGGAGGAGGCCCGGGTGGGTGGGCCTCAGTGCAGGGTGGGCACCAGCAGCAGCAGCAGGGCCCCGGCCAGCAGTGCCAGTGAGGATGGGCAGGCAGCCTGGTGGGCGGTGTCCGAGGGACCACTATGGGGGTGAGGGTGGCAGTCGGTGGTGTAGGGCTCCACGCAGGCAGCAAAGGCCATGACATGCGCCACGAAGGTCTGCTTCTGCACGCCGTGCACCAGGTGTGCCCACGGGCCTCGTGCAAACACTGCCACGTCCTCACCGGCGTGGGTCTCGCTGTCTAGGGGCACTGCAGCTTGCTGCTGGTACTCGGGGTCCACTGAGAGGAGAGAGGTGGTTCAGGGAAGGAAGGGAGGCGACCTCTACTTCCCAGGAGTTCTGGAGTAGGGTCTTCCCCTCCTCGCATCCCTCCGCCTTGCTCCCCAGGGCCCACCCACTGCACTCACTGCTCTCCTTTTCATTCACATCAGGTCGTGGGCCCACGTCCAACCGGTACCCCGGACCATTGCCATATAGGAGGGAGGTGTAGGACTTGCCATCTTTGGCCTTGCCATCGGCCAGCCCTGCAAGGGAGAGGGGACCCTGTTATCACACTGACCCCAGCTTTCGGGGCACCTCCTGTGTGCTGAGCGAGGCACCTCTTGTGTGTTCACTGGTTTAATCCTTACCAGAGTGAAGTGGGGCAGTTACTATTATTACTCCAATTGGCAGAACTGGTTCAGAACACTTTGTGCCAGGTAACTTAAGAGCAAGGACCTGCCACTCTCTGTGGGATTACCGAAAATGGAGGTCCCACGAAGTGGGTAGCCACCAAAAGTGAAGACATGAGAGTGGTCGGCGGTGACAAGAGTCAGTGTGTCTGCTTCACTGGTGAGCTGGCTAGCCTTGGCAATGGCATTGTCGAACATGATTGTCTCATTCAGCGCCCAATAAGCTGTGTTTGCATGATGTCCATGGTCAATGCGGCCTCCTGCAAGAAAGTCATGTGGAAGGTGAGTGATGCCAGACCCACCCTGAGTGCAGCCCCTTCCCCCTCTGATCCACAAGGAGCTGCCACTCACCCTCCACGAAGAGGAAGAAGCCCCGAGGGTTTCTGCTCAACACTCTCAGGGCTGCCTCCGTCATCTCCTCCAGGGATGGGTCCGTGGTGTGGTCTCTGAAGATTTCATAGGCCATTTCTCCTGGCTGAAAGAGGCCTATTGGAAATGGGACCAATGGTGACCCTCAAGCTGGGGATGGGGGGCCCATGGCACCCATCCTGGGCAGGTGTGGGTGGGGTGGGGTCGTTACCCATGAGGTGTGTTACACTGGAGTCATCGGCCGCCTTAAGGAGCTCCGTGCGGTTCCACACATATTGGGCTCCCTGGGAGGGCAGAACCAGGCCTCAGTCCATTAGCCCGACACCCCAGGCCCAGCCCCGCTGTACCCCCGCACCCATGAGCCCCCATCACCTGGTACTTGGCCTGCCACTCCTGCACCAGGTTCCGCTTGTCCTTCCGGACTCCATTGTCATCTGGGTATTCAGGGTCTGGGGTCCCCGCAGGAAACATGTACTTTCGGCCTCCACCCAGGATCACCTGGGACCAGAGATTAGGGCAGATGGGTTCAGGGCCTGGCTGGCCCTTTACTCACCCCCCCTCACACAGTCCCTGCCTCCCCAATCAGGTCTGTGGGATGGTTTGTCCCCACCAGTTAACTTCTACAGGGTGACCCCCACCCCCACCAACAGAGACCCTGCGAGACCCCAGGACTGGGTTGCCTGGAACTGTATTGAGAGTGTATCCCACCCCCTCTGCCCAGCCTCGCCCTGTGCCCATCATGTCGCACATCAATGTCCATGTTGTAGACAAGCTGAGTGGCAATGTCCAGGCAGCCATACGTCTGTGCATCGGGAGGCAGGTCAGCGTCAGAGAACCAGTCTCGATTCACAGTGTGCGCGTAGGCCCCGGCTGGGGATGCATCCTGCACCCTGGTGGTGGTCACCACTCCCACTGACTTCCCTGAGGGTGGCAGAGGTCACGGTGGGCCACCAAGGTCTCTGAGCCTGTCCCTGCCCAAGAAACTGACCCCCAAGCCCACCTGCTTTCTTGGCCCGGTTTATCACAGACGTGACCTCATTCCCACGTGTCGTGTTGCACTGGTCGAAGCGGGCGGCTGCACTTACACCAATGGTCCTCATGTTGGTCTTGACCCCACACAGGTAGGCGGTGGTCGTGCCTGCACTGTCGGGCACATCTCTGTCCACGTTGTATGTCTGGGGGCAGAGACGCCTTTAGCTCTGCTGGGGTAGACACCCAGCTCCTGAGCCAGGCCCTGGGCCCATCCTTACAGCCCCCAGCCCCTATCTCAGCCCCCAGCCCTCCTGGGGCTTTCCCTCCTACCCTGCTCCCTAGGCCCACACCCACCCCTCTGGTGTAGACCACCCTGAGGCCACTTGGCCCTTACTTTGGACAGAGCCAGGTATGGGAACTGGTCCATGGCCAGGGGTGTCTCAGGTCCCGGCTTGCCAGCCATCTGCCCCTTTAGGATCCGAGCAGCTGTCACCGTGGAAACCCCCATCCCTGAAGGTACACAGTGTCAGGTCTGAGTCCCTGGGGCCAGCCTGGGTCAGCCGGCAGCCCAGGATTCCAGGGTTGTGGGGAGACAGGGTGTGGACCGACCTAGCGCACTCACCATCGCCCAAGAAGAGGATGACATTCTTGGCGGCTGTCTGGATGGGCTGCAGTTTCTTAGCCACGTCAAGAGCCTGGGCTGCCTGGCGGTTCCAGAAGGCGGGGTCTTCTTCCTCAACTGCTCAAGGGGAGAGTGGAGGTCAGGTCAGCCTGGAGCCACCCACTCTGAGTAGGGCGCCAGGAGTCACCTGATTACCTGGGACAAGGCCGAGGGAGAGCTGTAGCTGCAGGCCCAGCAGCAGCAGCACGCAGGCCCCCTGCATGGCTGTATGATGGTGGAGGGTCAGGATGGGACCTGGGGATGCCGGGTCTCAGGCAAGGCTGGGACACCAGGTTACAAGCTGCAGCACTGGCTGCCCGGACTTAAATCCCTGCTATAAAAGTCTCCGTGTACCTCCCAGTGCCCCAGGTAACCACACCCTGTCCCTTACCTGCCATATGACTTTGAGACCTGTTGCCAGAGGGACGTGGTGGGTGTGGCTGAGCCAGCAGGAGTCCTGAGGATTCCTCATAGGATGGTCCCCAGCTGTCTCTTCAAGATGGGGTGGGGATTAGGGTGCAGATGACTTAGGCCTGAGGAACACTTTCAAGGTCTTGACTGAGGCTCCTCCCGTCCCTCTGCTCACCAAGTCCTGTGGGAGAACCATCTCTCCTTCCTTCTCATGTATATTTTCTGAGCCTCAGCATTGGTTCTGGGTGCTGAGGGAGGTGTACTTGGAAGCACAGAGCCTGGGCTTGGGGCCCTAGGTTTGGTTTCCTGAGGCGGAGAGACACTCTACTTCTCAGCAGGCTTGATCTGGACCAGTGGGGTGGGCACTGGGCTAGATGGGGCCCCTCTGCCATGGAGAAGGATGGGGCTGGAGGTGACAGCAGAGCGGGGGCCTTGTCTTTGTCTTAATTACTGAAGGCCAGACCGGGTGAGCACTGATGTTTGTGTGTAGTCAGTCAGTTCAGCTGCTCAGTTGTGTCCGACTCTTTGCCACCCCATGGACTGCAGCATGCTGGCCATCACAGACTCCCTGAGTTTGCCCAAACTCATGTCCATCAAGTCAGCGATGCCATCCAACCATCTCGTCCTCTGTCATCCCCTTCTCCTGCCTTCAATCTTTCCCAGCATCAGGGTCTTTTTCAATGAGTCAGTTCTTCACATCAGGTGGCAAAGTACTGGAGTTTTGGCTTCAGCATCAGTCCTTCCAATGAATATACAGGACTGATTTCCTTTAGGATTGACTGGTTTGATCTCCTTGCGGTCCAAGGGACTCTCAAGAGTCTTCTCCAATACCAAAGCTCAAAAGGATCATTTCTTCGGTACTCAGCTTTCTTTATGGTCCAACTCTCACATCCATACATGACTACTGGAAAAACCATAGCTTTGACTGGACAGACCTTTGTCAGTAAAGTAATACCTCTGCCTTTAATATGCTGTCTAGGTTAGTCATAGCTTTTCTTCCAAGGAGCAAGCGTCTTTTAATTTCATGACTGCAGTCACCATCTGAAGTTATCTTGGAGCCCAAGAAAATAAAGTCTGTCACTATTTCCATTGTTTCCCCATCTATTTGCCTTGAAGTAATGGGACAAGAAGGAAATGGCAACCCACTCCTATATTCTTGCCTGGAAAATCCCATGAATGGAGGAGCCTGGCAGGCTACAGTCCATGGGGTCACAAAGAGTCAGACACGACTGAGCAACTTCACTTCACAATGGGACCAGATGCCATGATCTTTGTTTTTTGAATGTTGAGTTTTAAGCCAGCTTTTTCACTCTCCTCTTTCACTTTCATCAAGAGGCTCTTTAGTTCCTCTTTGCTTTCTGCCTTAAGGGTGGTATAATCTGCATATCTGAGGTTGCTGATATTTCTCCCTGTTAGTGTGTTCAGATCAGATCAGATTAGATCCGTTGCTCAGTCGTGTCAGACTCGTTGCAACCCCATGAATCACAGCACGCCAGGCCTCCCTATCCATCACCAACTCCCGGAGTTCACTCAGATTCATGTCCATCGAGTCAGTGATGCCATCCAGCCATCTCATCCTCTGTCGTCCCCTTCTCTTCTTGCCCCAAATCCCTCCCAGCATCAGAGTCTTTGCCAGTGAGTCAACTCTTAGCATGAGGTGGCCAAAGTACTGGAGTTTCAGCTTTAGCATCATTCCTTCCAAAGAAATCCCAGGGCTGATCTCCTTCAGAATGGACTGGTTGGATCTCCTTGCAGTCCAAGGGACTCTCAAGAGTCTTCTCCAACACCACAGTTCAAAAGCATCAATTCTTCGGCACTCAGCCTTCTTTATAGTCCAACTCTCACATCCGTACATGACCATAGGAAAAACCATAGCCTTGACTAGATGAACCTTTGTTGGCAAAGTAATGTCTCTGCTTTTGAATATGCTATCTAGGTTGGTCATAACTTTCCTCCCAAGGAGTAAGCGTCTTTTAATTTCATGGCTGCAGTCACCATCTGCAGTGATTTTGGAGCCCAGAAAAATAAAGTCTGACACTGTTTCCACTCTTTCCCCATCTATTTCCCAAGAAGTGATGGGACCGGATGCCATGATCTTCGTTTTCTGAATGTTGAGCTTTAACCCAACTTTTTCACTCTCCACTTTCACTTTCATCAAGAGGCTTTTTAGTTCCCCTTCACTTTCTGCCATAAGGGTGGTTTCATCTGCATATCTGAGGTTATTGATATTTCTCCCAGCAATCTTGATTCCAGCTTGTGTTTCTTCCAGTTCAGCATTTCTCATGATGTACTCTGCATATAAGTTAAATAAACAGGGTGACAATATACAGCCTTGACGTACTCCTTTTCCTATTTGGAACCAGTCTGTTGTTCCATGTCCAGTTCTAACTGTTGCTTCCTGACCTGCATACAGGTTTCTCAAGAGGCAGGTCAGGTGGTCTGGTATTCCCATCTCTTGAAGAATTTTCCACAGTTTTTTGTGATCCACACAGTCAAAAGTTAGTGTGTTAGGTGCCTGTAAAGGGCCAGCAGGGGTGGGTCCAGTGCTCAGTACATGACATTGACCTCCTCTTCTTTAGACAGATAGATGGAAGGCAGGGGTGAGTCTATTCTCTCCACAGGTCATTCACACACTCACAAGTGTAGCTCATCATAAGGAGCTAAGAGGTTTCAGTAACCCCAGGTCAGGTTCAAAAGCATTCCTCCCATCTGGCAATCCCAATTGTGGCTGTGTATCCTCAAGAATTGAAAGCAGGATCTGGAAGAGGTATTTGCACACCCATGTTTGTAGCAGCATTATTCACAGTAACCAAGAGGTGCAGGCATCCTCAACCATCCACAGCAGACAAATGGATAAACAAAGTGTGATACAGTTATACAATGGAGTATTATGCAACCTTAGAAAGGAAGGAGTCTGACACTTTCTACACCATGAATGAACCTTGTAGACATGATGCTCAGTGAAAAAAAAACACTCACAAAAAAGACAAATGCTATGTGATTCTACTTCACTAGGTAGCTCTAGTAGTCAAATGCATAGAAATAGAAAGTTGGATGGTGGCCTCCCGGAACTGGGAGGAGGGGACTGGGGACTTGTTTAACGGATACAGACTTTCAGTTTTCAAGATGAAAAAGTTCTGGAGATCTGTGGCCAACTATATGAATAGACAGCACTACTGAACTGGGTCATAAGAATGGTGAAGAAGATAACTTTTTTCTCCCTTTTTAAGTTTTCATTTTTTTCCTGCATAGCCAGACATTCAGGATCTTAGTTTCTCCAGAAAGGATGGAACCTGCCCTAAGTGGTGGAAGTGGAGAATCTTAACCCCTGGACCACAGGTTAAGTCCCAAGATGGTGAAATTTACATTTTTTTTTTTTTAAATCAGAAATTTTTTTTGGACTTGCCTGGTGGCACAGTTGGTAACATCCACCCGCCTGCCAGTGCCCGGGATGCGGGTTCGATCCATGATCCGGGAAGATTCCACGTGCCCTGGAGCAACTAAACCTGGGCGAGACAGCTACTAAGCCTGTACTCTAGTGCCTATGAGTCACAACTACTTAGGCTGTGCTCCATAATTACTGAGGCTTGCCCCTCTAGAGCCTTGGAGCCCCAAATAATTCATCCCAGTGATGCAATTACTGACGCTTTCCCACCCTAAAGCCGGCAAGTCATAACTATGGAGCTTGCTCCACTAGAGCCTGTGATCTGCAAGAAGAGAAGTCACTGCAATGAGAAGCCTGTGCACCGCAACTAAAGAGTAGGCCCCACTCCCTGCAACTAGAGACAGCCTGTGTGCAGCAAGGAAGACACAGCACAGCCTATAATATACAAATAAATACGGGATTCCCAGGTGGTGCTAGTGGTAAAGAACCCACTTGCCAATGCAGGAGACCTCAGAGACACGAGTTCGATCTTTGGATCAGGAAGACCCCCTGGAGGAGGAAATAGCAACCCCCTCCTGTATTTTTTGCCTGGAGATCCCAAGGAAAGAGGAGCCTGGGAGAGGTGGGGGGCAGCCTATGGTTCATAGGGTTGCAAAGAGTTGGACACCACTAAAGGGACTTAGCATGCAGACAAATAAATACAGAAATGTGTACATGTCCAAAAAAAATTTCTTTTCCAAAGAAAAAATTCCTTCCTACAAGCCCTGCCCACCCCAGGGGACCTTGGTAGCCCCCTGCCCAGCGTGCCCTCCCCTCAGGCAGAGCCTCTGGGCTCCTCCTCCCTTGACCTGCTGTTCACTCATTCAGCACGCTGACCCAGGGTATCCTCTACTTACCCTCTAGAGCAGGAGTCCCAAACCCTTCCAGACTGAGGACTGGTACCTCCCATTAGGTCAGTGGTGGAATTTGATAAGAAATAAAGAGCACAATAAAATGTAATGCACTTGAATCATCCTGAAACCATCCCCCTTCTTTCTAGTTTGTGGAAAGTTTATCTTCCAGGAAACCGGTCCCTGGTGCCTAAAAGGTTGGAGACCCCTGCTTTAGAGGACCTGCCTGCTGGGGGTGGGGGGTATCATTGCTGCCTCTGTCCCCCATCCCACAGCTGCCTCTGTCCCCCTCATAGTCCTGTGCTCAGAAATTTTTTGGCTAAAGGTCAGGAGGAACTAACTCCTGGGCAGGCCCTTAATTAATTGATTGATTCTTTTGACCAGTCCATAGCTTAAATTTTTGTTACTCCAAGATTCGTCTTCAGTCCAGTATATTCCCTGTCCCTTTGTTAAATGTGAGTTTTTTACATGAAATGACTGTAGATTCACACGTGGTTTTAAGAAGCAATACAGACATCCCTTGCATGCTTTCTCCAATCTTCTCTGATGGTATAACTCACAGATTTTCACATTTCTGTTCAGGGCCAGCCGTTTTACCTGCACTTACTTGCGTTTGTGTGGATTCTGTACCATCTGTCACATGTGTGGGTTCATGTAAACACACCAGAATCAGGACACTGAACAGCTCCAACCCCCAGGGCCCTTTATAACCACCCTGCCCTCTGTCCCTAACAGCTTCCTGTGCTCCTAAAATGTCATTTTAGGGACTCCCTCTTGGTCCACTGGTTAAGACTCCACACTTCCACTGCCAGCGGTGGATGTTCCATACCTGGCCTTTGAACTAAGTAAGATCCTGCATGCTACATGGTGCAACCAAAAAATAAATAAAACCCTGTCATTTCAAATAAGTTACAGGAATGGAATTGCCCAATCTTTGGGAATGGTCTTTTTTTCCTAATTCCTAAGTCTCAGCCTAATTCTTTGGGGATTTAGTGGAACAAGGCTCAGTAGTTGACACCTTGTATATGGGGTTGAGTGGACCCTAGGCCGTGTTTAACCATTTACATGTGGAAGGACCTCTGGGCGGATTCCAGGTTTGGCTGTTGTAAATAAAGCTGCTGTGGGAATTCCCTGGAGGTCCCGGGGTTAGGGATGGATGTTTTTGCTATTGTGGGCCTGGGTTCAATTCCTGGTCAGGGAACTAAGATCTTGCAAATTGTGCAAGAATGCCAAAGGAGAGAGAAAAAAGAAAAACAGCACAAATCTTCACTTACAGGTATGAGCATTCCATTTCATTGCATTTTTTTGGGTATATGCTTAAGAGTGCAATTGCTAGGTCATATGGTTGCTGTGTGTGTAGCTGTTTTTTTTTTTAGGATCTCACCTCCCCCCAACACCTTCCCCGGAAAAAAAAAAAAAAACCTGCTAAACTGTTTTGTCGACTGGCTGCACAACTTTGCATTCCTACTTGCAATGTATGAGGAAGTCAGTTTTTCTCTGTTCACACCACTTGGTGTTGCCACTGTTTTTAATTTTAGTCATTCTGATAGGTATGGAGTATTTATTTACTTTGGCTGCCCTGGGTCTTTGTTGCTGAGCATGGACTTTCTGTGGTTGCCGTGATCAGGGACTCCTTTCTAGTTGCAGTGGGATGGCTTCTCATTGTGGTGACTCCTCCCTGTTGCAGAGCACAGGCTCTCAAGAGCTGGCTCAGTCGTTGTGGGACTAGGACTTGGTTGCCATGCAGCATGTGGGAACTTCCTGGATGAGAGATTGAATCCAGGTTCCCTGCCTTGGCAGAAGGATTCTTAGCCACTGGACCACCAGGGAAGTCCCTAAAGTTTCTTTGAATATTATTCTTATAATGACATTAAGTGATCAGGAGCTATGATCCTTCTCAGTTTCTTAGGAATTTTCTCCTGTGCCTGAGTGGGACTGAAGACCAAATACAAACCACGTGTCACTTGCAGTAAACAAAGGGTGTTTGTTCAAGTTCCTACCAGGGCACCTGGCTCCCTACTCTGGGCCTGAGTCACCTGAGTGAGATGAGAGCCTGTTACACTCCCCTCCCTTGGGGCCCAGGGATAACCAGGCAGCAGGCAGCATGGCTTCTGCTCTGCAGTAAGAGATAACACCTCCGGTCTTGTTCTCTGGGGTTATGGATGCCTGGGAGGCCAGGCCAGCTCCATGGAGCCTGCTCTGTGTGGGATAGTTGTTCCAGTCTCCCTGTTCTCTGGGAAGAAGGCCTTGTCCTGTGGGTCTCAGCCGGAGCTCAGCACCCTCTATCATTTTCCACATTTGCCACCCTGGGCTCTCTGGGCCATGTCTCAGCCCCCACTGTAGGCACTGTCAGCAGGGGACAATGCTGAGCTCCTTGCAGCACCAGGGCATCCATGGGGGTGGGGAGGGAATGCCTTCTGCCCTCTTCCTGCCCTCTGAATCTCAGGATGTTCCCCTGGAGACGTAGTGACAGTCCTGCCACTCAGATGAGAGTAGGGCAGCAGCTGGGAACAGAAAGGCTTTGAAGATCTGGAACCAACCCACTCCTTCCCCAAACTTTGCAGAAATGGAGGCTGTCTTTCTAGGGCAAGTGCTCCTTGGGCCCGCATGTCCACCTCTCATTTCTGTCTCCCACCAGCCCCGTAGGAGTGGTATGAATGTCCCCACAGGAACTGGCATGCAAGAAGCAAACACAAGCTTATAGTGAAAGTAGTGAAAGCCACTCAGTCGTGTCTGACTCTTTGCAACCCCATGGGCTATACAGTCCATGGACTTCTCCAGGCCAGAATCCTGGAGTGAATAGCCTTTCCCTTCTCCAGGGGATCTTCCCAACCCAGGGATCAAACCCTGGTTTCCCACATTGCAGGAGGATTCTTTACCAGCTGAGCTGCCAGGGAAGGCCTTTTTCTTGAGGGCCACATCTAGTGGAACTCATGGGACCAAGGAGGTGACGAGCCACCAGATGACCACATGGGCATCAGGCAGGGAGGTAGGAAGGATGAGCACTGGGGCTGGAGACTGTCTCTCTGTTTTCAGAGAAGGTGAAAGCCTGGCTTTGGGGGGAGGGGAAAACTGCAATTTGGTCCAGCTGCTGGCCTCACCTGGCCCTGCTGACCCCCTCGGGGCCCCTGCACCGCTGTCTTTCTGTGTTGCTCCTGCCCTCACCACCTTTGGTCTTTGCTCAGTGTCAGCCCTTCATCAGCCCCTCCCTGACCTCCTGACGTGAATCACACCCCCACATACCCACACACAGACACACACTCTGTGCCCCCATCTAAGGGCTTTTCTTCCCACGCGTATCACTCCTGTATCACACTTAGTACAGTTTATTTGAGGGCTGCTTCCTCCCTCCCAGGAGGACGGGGCCTGTGTCCCCACCCCCAGCTTCCCCGCTTCTCCTGGGATGCCCCAGCCTGGAAGGGGCACCGGGGGGCCACCCTCACAGCAGCTGAGGGACCTGGGACGAGTGTCTTCTTCTCTGTGTCACTGTCTACTCTCTGTAATGGTACCACTGGGTTTCTAGGAGGGGCTGCTGAGGATTCTGTGTCAAGGGCCCCAAGACTGTCCTGGCCCCAGACACCTCCTTGGCCGGCCAGGTGCCCACAGATTAGGTTCCAGGAGGACAGGGAGCCACAGCTCCCCGGAAGCAATAGCTCCCCGGAAGCCATGCAACCAAAAGCTGCACCTCCCAGAAGCCCCCACCTCGGATCGGGTAGGTCCTGGCCCCCTGGGGGACACCACTGGTGCCAGCCTGGTCCTCAGGCAGGGCTCTTAGGTCAGAAAATACTGGGTGGTCTGAGCCCTGGTCTTTCCTGGGGTCTGGAGCGGATCTGCACAAAATGTGAGGCCACCGAGATGGGGGCACTGAGGACTGTGGGTATTACAGGAAAGTCAAACCTCAGCTTCCAGGTGGTTCGGGTCCACTGAAGATTCCAAGCAGGGGATCAGGAGACCCCTAGGCCTGGGCCGGTCGGGGGGTCAGTGCAGGGCAGGCACCAGCAGCTGCAGCAGGACCCCAACCAGCAGTGCCAGTAAGGATGGGCAGGCAACCTGGTGGGCAGTGTCCATGGGGCTGGTGGGGGGCTGAGGGCGGCAGTCCATGGTGTAGGGCTCCACGCAGGCAGCAAAGGCCATGACATGTGCCACGAAGGTCTGCTCCTGCACGCCGTGCACCAGGTGTGCCCACGGGCCTTGTGCAAACACTGCCACGTCCTCACCGGCGTGGGTCTCGCTCCATAGGGGCACTGCGGCTTGTTGCTTGTAGTTGGGGTCCACTGGCAGGAGGGAGGGGATTCAGGGTGGGAAGGAGGTGGCCATGACCTCGCCTGAGCTCCAGGCCTGAGTTCTCCCCTCTTGCCATCCCCTGCACCCCCAGGGCCCACCCAATGCACTCACTGCTCTCGGTTTCATCCACATCAGGTTGTAAGCCCCAGTACAGTTGGAGTCCAGGGCCATTTCCATAAAGGAGGGAGGTGTAGGATCCACTGACATTGGCCTTGCTATCAGCCAGCCCTGCAGGGTGGAGGGGACCCCGTGATCACACTGACCCCAGTCTTTGGGGCGCCTCCTCTGTTGCTGAGCCCAAGTACTTCTTGCCTGCTCACTGACTTAATCCTCACCAGAGCTCAGAAGAGCAGTTGGTATTAATACTCCCCCAGTTGGCAGATAAGGGGACTGGCTCAGAGCACATTGTGCCAGGTAATTTTGGGCAAGGACCTGCCAGTCTCCATGGGATTACCAAAAATGGAGGTCCCACGAAGTGGGTAGCCACCAAAAGTGAAGACATGGGAGTGGTCGGCGGTGACAAGGGTCAGTGTGTCTGCTTCACTGGTGAGCTCGTTAGCCTTGGCAATGGCATTATCAAACATGACCGCCTCGGTCAGCGCCCAATAAGCTATGTTTGCATGATGTCCATGGTCAATGCGGCCTCCTGCAAGAAGGTCGTGAAAGATGGGTGATGCCAAGCCGACCCTGAGTGCTACCCCTTTCCCCTTGATCCACAAGGAGCTGCCGCTCACCCTCTACCAAGAGGAAGAAGCCCCGAGGGTTTCTGCTCAGCATTCGCAGGGCCGCCTCCGTCATCTCCTCCAGGGATGGCTCCTTGGTGGTGTCTCAGTCGATGTTATAGGCCATGTCTCCTGGCTCAAAGAGGCCTGTGGGAAATGGGACCAGTGGTGACCTGCAAGCTGGGGATGGGGGTGGGGGGCCCGTGGCACCCTTCCTGGGGAGGACAGTGGGGGTGGGTGGGGTTACCCATGAGGTGTGTTACACTGGAGTCATTGGCCGCCTAAAGGAGCACCGTGCGGTTCCACACATACTGGGCTCCCTGGGAGGGCAGAACCAGGCCTCAGCCCATAGCCCGACACGCCAGGCCCAGCCCTGCTGTATCCCCCGCACCCGTGAGCCCCCATCACCTGGTGCTTGGCCTGCCACTCCTGCACCAGATTCCACTTGTCCTTCCGGACTCCATTCTGTCTGCTATATTCTGGGTATTCAGGGTCTGGGGTCCTCTCAGGAAACATGTACTTTTGGCCTCCACCCAGGATCACCTGGGGCCAGAGGTTACGGCAGGTGGGTTTGGGGCTGGCCCTTGGCTCTGCCTTCACACAGCCCCTAACTCTATCCACCAGGTCTGTGGGATGACCTGTCCCCACCTGTACCTCCTACATGGTTACCTTCCCCCATTCTGGCAAACACACAGAGACTCTGCAAGACCCCAGACTGTGGGTTGCCTGGGACTGGGACATGTGTTCCACCATCTCTTCCCAGCCCCGCCCTTAGCCCCTCATGTCACAACTCACATCAATGTCCATGTTGTAGACGAGCTGTTTGGCGATGTCCTGGCAGCCCTCCCTCTTGGCCTGGGCAGGCATTTGAGCATCAGAATACCAGTTTCGGTTCACCGTGTGCGCGTAGGCCCCAGCTGGGGAGGCGTGCTGCACTGTGGTGGTGGTCACCACTCCCACGGGCTTCCCTGAGGGTGGCAGAGGTCACGGTGGGCCATCGAGGTCTCTGAGCCTGTCCCTGCCAGGAAGCTGACGCCCAAGCCCACCTGCTTTCTTGGCCCGGTTTATCACAGACGTGACCTCATTCCCACGTGTCGTGTTGCACTGGTCGAAGCGGGCAGCTGCACTTACACCCATGGTCCTCATGTTGGTCTTGACCCCACACAGGTAGGCGGTGGTCGTGCCTGCACTGTCGGGCACATCTCTGTCCACGTTGTATGTCTAGGGGCAGAGATGCCTTCAGCTCTGCTGGGGTATACACCCAGCTCCTGACCCAGGCCCTGGGCCCATCCTCACAGCCCCCAGCCCCTATCTCAGCCCCCAACGCTCTTGGGGCTTTCCCTCCTACCCTGCTCCCTAGGCCCACACCCACCCCTCTGGTGTAGACCACCCTGAGGCCACTTGGCCCTTACCTTGGACAGAGCCACGTATGGGAACTGGTCCATGGCCAGGGGTGTCTCAGGTCCCGGCTTGCCAGCCATCTGCCCCTTTAGGATCCGAGCGGCTGTCACCGTGGAAACCCCCATCCCTGCAGGTACACTGTGTCAGGTCTGAGTCCCTGGGGCCAGCCTGGGTCAGCCGGCAGCCCAGGGCTCCAGAGTTGTGGGGGGACGGGGTGGACTGGCCTAGCGCACTCACCATCGCCCAAGAAGAGGATGACATTCTTGGCGGCTGTCTGGATGGGCTGCAGCTTCTTAGCCACATCGAGGGCCTGGGCTGCCTGGCGGTTCCAGAAGGCGGGGTCTTGCTCCTCGACTGCCCAAGGGGAGAGTGGAGGTCAGGTCAGCCTGGGGCCGCCCCTGTGAGTAGGGGGCACCGGGAGCTGCCTGGTTACCTGGGATGAGGCCGAGGGAGAGCTGTAGCCGCAGGCCCAGCAGCAGCAGCACGCAGGCCCCCTGCATGACGGTGTGATGGCGGAGGGTCAGGATGGGACCTGGGGAGGCCGGGTCTCGGGCAAGGCTGGGACACCAGGTACCAGGTCAGTACTAGCTGCCTGGGCTTAAATCTGGGGAGGTTATGGTTGCTGTTGTAAAAGCCTCCATGTCCCTCCCAGTGCCCCGGGTGGCCACACCCTGCCCCTCACCTGCCCTATGACTTTGAGCCCTGTTGCCAGGGGGAGGTCGTGGGTGTGGCTGAGCCAGCAGGGGTCCTGAGGAGGCAGGTCCCTCCCTCACAGGATGGTCCCCAGCTGTCTCCTCAGGGTGGGGTGGGGATTAGGGTGCAGATGTCTTAGGCCTGAGGAACATATTCAGGGTCCTGATGAGCTCCCTCCCAGCCCTCTGCTCACCAAGTCCTGTTGGAGACCCGTCTCTCCTTCCTTCACGTGTTCAGCGTTTTCTGAGACTCAGCCTTGGCCTGGTTTGGTTCCCAGTGCTGAGGGGGGTGGGCTGGAGGCACACAGCCTGGGCCAGGGGCCTGGGTTAGTTCCCTGGTGCCCTGAGACAGAGATCCACGGGGAGGCCTGTCTGCCCTGCCCCCTGCTCAGCTCCTCACCAGACTTGACCTGGGCAGGAGGTGTGGGCACTGGGCTAGTGGGGGCACCTGGGAGCCTGGGCCCAGCTTCTGCTGTGGAGAAGGATGGGACTGGAGGTGACAGCAGAGGGGGGGCCTTGTCCGTGTCTTCAGTTACTAAAGTGCTGGGTCTGCACTGCTGTTTGTGTATAAGGTGCTTGTAAAGGGCTGACAGGTGTGGGCCTAGTGCCCCGTACGTGACGTTGACCTCTGCTCCCTTGGACAGGTAGATGGAAGCCAGGGGTGAGTCTGTTCTCTCCACAGGCCACACACTTTCACAGGAATAGCCTAGGAGCTAAAAGCTTTCAGTAACCCCAGGTTGGGTTCAAAAGCAATCCTCCCATCCCGCAAGCTCTCTTCTGGGTGTGTATCCCCAAGAACTGAAATCAAGATCTGGAAGAGGAATTTGCACACCCACATTTGTAGCAGCCTTATTCATGGTAGCAAGAGGAGCAAGCAAGTCCAGCATCCACAGCAGATGAACGGATAAACAAATTGTGATGTAGCTATGCAGTGGAATACTATGCTGCCTTAAAAAGGAAGGTAAGTCTCACACCTGCTACAACATGGATGAACCTGCGGACATGATGCTCAGTGAAAAAAGTCAGTCAGAAAAGACAAAGACTGCGTGGTTCTACTTCACTAGGGATCCCAAGTAGTCAAATGATTAGAATCAAAAAGTTGGATTGTGGCACCAGGAGTTGGAAGGAGGGGACTGGGGACTTGTTCAAGATACAGGCTTTCAGTTTTACAAGATGACAAAGTTCTGTAGATCTGAGGCCAACTATATGAATAGACATAACATTAACGGTCTGGGTATAAAAATGGTGAAGATGGTAACTTTTTTTCCCTTTTAAATTTTTTTTTTTTTTTTTTTTTAATGCACAACAGAGCATTCTGAATCTTAGTTCCCCAAGCATGGGTGGAATCTATGCCATCTGCTGCTGCTGCTGCAGCTGCTGCTAAGTCGCTTCAGTCGTGTCCAACTCTGTGAAACCCTAGAGACGGCAGCCCACCAGGCTCTGCCGTCCCTGGCCTGCAGCCTCCCCTGCTCCTCCGTCCATGGGTTTTCCAGGCAGGAGCACTGGGGTGGGCACCATCGCCTTCTCCAGGCAGGAGCACTGAGGTGGGCGCCTTTGCTATCTGCAGTGGAATCTTTACCCCTGCACTGCAGGAAAGTCCCACGATGGTAATTTTTATGTTGTGCTTTTTGTCAGAATTAAGAAAATTTTCAGACTTCCCTGGTGGCCCAGGGGATAAGAATTTGCTTGCCAGTGCAGGGGATATGGGTTTGATCCCTGGTGAGTTAATTCCACTTGGCGTGGAGCAACTAATCTTGGGTGCCACAGCTACTGAGCTGGCACTCTAGAGCCTGGGAGCTGCAAGTACTTAGGCTGTGTGCCACAACCACTGAACACTGGAGTCACTGGGAGCCACAACTCATGAGCCCCTGAGCTGCAGCTACAGAAGCTTGCAAGCAGGAGAGCCAATGAGTTGCAACTACAGAGCCCGAGTGCTTCAACTGCTGAAGCTGTGCTTATAGAGCCTGTGTTCTGCAACGAGAGAAGTCACCGCAATGAGAAGCCTCTGCATTGCAACTAGAGGAAGACCCCATGCAACAAGGAAGACCCAGCACAGCCAAAAACAAATAACTAAATGATAAATAGCAGTATGTACATGTCCAAAAAAACAATTAAAAAACAAAAGCCTTTCCTCCCAGTCCCACCCACCCCAGTGGACCTTGGTAGCCCCCTCCCCAGCGTGCCCTCCCCTCAGGCAGAGCCTCTGAGCTCTTCCTCCCTTGACCTGCTGTTCACTCACTCAGCACACTGACCCAGGGTATCCTCTACTTACCCTCTAGAGCAAGGGTCCCCAACCCTTCTAGACTGAGGACTGGTACCTCCTGTTAGATCAGCGGCAGAATTTGATTGGAAATAAAGTGCACAATAAAATGTAATGGACTTGAATCATCCTGAAACCATCCCCCTTCTTTCCAGTTTGTGGAAAGTTTATCTTCCAGGAAACTGGTCCCTGGTCCTGAAAAGTTTGGAGACCCCTGCTTTAGAGGACCTGCCTGCTGGGGGTGGGGGTCACCCTTCCTGCCTTTGTCAGCTACCCCACAGCTGCCTCTGTCCCCCTCATAGTCCTGTGCTCAGAAAATTCTTGGCTAAAGGTCAGGAGGAACTAACTCCTGGGTAGGCCATTAATTAATTGATTGATTCTTTTGATCAGTCCATAGGTTAAATTTTTATTACTGCAAGATTTGTCTTCAGTCTAGTGAATTCCCAGTCCTTTTGTTAAATTTGAATTTTTGACATGAAATGACTGTAGATTCACAGGTGGTTTTAAGAAATAATACAGACATCCCTTGCATGCTTTCTCCAATCTTCTCTGACGGTATAACTCAGATTTTCACATTTCTGTTCAGAGTTGGCCGTTTTACCTGCACTCACTTGCGTGTGCGTGGGTTCTGTACCATCTATCACACATGTGGGTTCATGTAATCACACCATAGTCAGGACACTGAACAGCTCCAACCCCTTTATAATCACCCTGCCCTCTGTCCCTAATAGCTTCCTGTGTTTGTAAAATGTTGTCATTTTAGGGACTCCCTCTTGGTCCACTGGTTAAGACTCCACACTTTCACTGCTGGCAGTGGGTGTTCCATACCTGGCCTGGGAACTAAGATCCTGCATGCTGCATGGTGCAACCAAAAAAACAAAACAAAACCCCGAAACCTTGTCAATTCAAGTAAGTTACAGAAATAGAATCACCCAATCTTTGGGAATGGCTTTTCCC
This sequence comes from Bos grunniens, assembly GCF_055505025.1. Taxonomy (NCBI): domain Eukaryota; kingdom Metazoa; phylum Chordata; class Mammalia; order Artiodactyla; family Bovidae; genus Bos; species Bos grunniens. Next base: position 16,749,551 of record NC_141166.1, read on the forward strand.
CCCACTCAGCCTAATTCCCTGGGCATTCACTGGAGGAGGGCTTGTGTCTGCGATGGAGTGGAGCCTAGGCCGTGCTTAACTGTTCACATGTGGAAGGACCTCTGGGCCGATTCCAGGTTTGGCTGTTATAAATAAAGCTGCTGTGGGAATTCCCTGGTGGTCCTGGGGTTAGGAAGGGGCACTACCCCTGCTGTGGGTCTTGGTTCGATTCTTGGACAGGGAACTAAGATCCTGCAAGTTGCACAGTGAGGCCCAAAGAGAAAAAGGAAAAGAGCCACACATCTTCATGAATGGGTTTCTGTGTGAGCATTTCATTGCATTCAGTTTCTCTGGGTAAGCCCCCAGGAGTGCAATTGCTTCCCTCATAGCTAAGTTGGTAAAGAATCCACCTGCAATGCAGAAGACCCTGGTTTGATTCCTGGATCAGGAAGATCCCCTGGAGAAGGGATAGGCTACCCACTGCAGTCTTCTTGGGCTTCCCTGGTGGCTCAGCTGGTAAAGAATCTGCCTGCAATGTGGGAGACCTGGGTTTAATCCCTGGGTTGGGAAGATCCCCTGGAGAAGGGAATGGCTACCCACTCCAGTATTCTGGCCGAGAATTCCATGTACTGTATAGTCCATGGGGTCGCAAAGAGTCGGACACGACTGAGCAACTTTCACTTCACTTTCGTGGTTGTTGCATGTTTAGTTTTTGTTTTTGATTTTTTTTTTTTAGGATATCTCCCCCTGATCCCGAGCCCCACTCAAAAAAGGGAACTGCCAAACCATTTTGCAGTGCCCACACCATTTTGCATTCCCATCAGCAATGTATGAGGGATTCAGCTTCTCTCCAGTCATACCATCATTTGGTGTTGACCCTGTTTTTGTTTTTGAACATTTTTAAATTTTAGCCCTTCTGATAGGTGTGGAGTATAAAGTTTCTTCTTTTTAAAAAATGTATTTATTTTCATTGTACTGAGTCTCTGTTGCTGAGCAAGGGCTACTCTCCAGCTGTGATGTGAGGCTTCTCATTGTGGTGACTTCTCTTGTTGCAGAGCCCAGGCTCTGGAGCTTGTGGGCTCTGCGGTTTTGACTAGCAGGCTTTAGAGCGCTGGCTCAGTACTTGTGGCACAAAGCCTTAGTTGCCCTGCAGCATGCGGGAACTTCTTGGACCAGATAACTGATCCCAGGTTCCTAGCATAGGCAGAAGTATTCTTAACAACTGGGATCACCAGGGAAATTCCTAAAGTGTCTTTGAATGTTTTTCTTACAATGACATTAAGTGATCATCATCTATGCTCCTGCTTGATTTCTTGTGAATTTTGTCCTGGGCCTGGGCAGGACCTGAGACCAGACACAAACCACATATCATTGCAGCAAATAAAAATGTTTGTCCAAGTTCCCACCAGGGCACCTGGCTCCCCTTTTCTGGGCCCGAGTCACCTGAGTGAGATGAGAGGTTGTCATGCTCCCTCCCCTGGGGCCCAGGGATGACCAGGCAGCAGGCAGCATGGCTTCTGCTCTGCAGTAAGAGATAACACCTCCGGTCCTGCACTCCGGGGTTAAAGATGCCTGGGCCAGGGGATGGCCAGCGCCATGGAGCCTGCTCTGTGGGGGACGGTTGTCCCGGTCTCTCTGTTCTGTGGGAAGAAGGCCTGGTCCTGCGGGGTCTCATCTGCTGCCCAGCACCCTCCACCAGTGTCCCCATTTACCACCCTGGGCTCTCTGGGCCCTGTCTTAGCCCCCAGCATGATGCCCCGTGTAGGTGTAAGCAGATAGGTTAGGGAGTCCCCAGAGAAAGAGACTAGGAATGGTTTTCTTGGCATTTATTGTTGTTTTTCAGTCACATCCAACTCTTTGCAACCCCATGGACTGCAGCACGCCAGGCTTTCCTGTCCTTCACCATCTCCAGTGGTTGCTCAAACTTATGTCCATTGAGTCAGTGATGCTATCCAACCATCTCATCCTCTGTCACCCCCTTCTTGTCCTGCCCTCAATCTTTCCCAGAATCAGGGTCTTTTCCAATGAGTTGGCTCTTGGAAACAGGTTTGCCAAAGTATTGGAGCTTCAGCCTGAGCATCAGTCCTTCCAATGAATATTCAAGGTTGATTTCCTTTAGAATTGGCTGGTATTAAACCTTGCTCCTTGCTGTCCAAGGGCTTAAGACATAAGAGAAGCCAGTTTGACCTAAGTTACTTTCAGTCTCAGCCTGAGCTCAGTGCTTGACCTTGAAAAGGTCTCAGTAATTACTTATCTTAAGAGAACAAAGGAATGCAGGAAAAAATGCAGTCAAATAGTAGTACAGATAAAGCAGCTCTAATCCCTCTTTAAGGGATTTACACAAATAAGTCTTGGAGAATTGCTGGTCCTAAGGCCCCTACTAGGTGGAGGATGGAATGATGGTTTTGACCCTCTTGATTTCAATGAAGCTTCCCTGGTGGCTCAGACAGTAAAGAATCTGCCTGCAATGCGGGAGACCTGGCTTCAATCCCTGAGTCGGGAAGATCCCCTGGAGAAGGAAATGACAACCACTCCACTATTCATGCCTGGAGAATTCCATGGACAGAGGAGCCTGATGGCTACAGTCCATGGAGTCACAAAGAGCTGGACACGACTGAACCACTAACTGTAGAACTTGCTCCAATCCTATGTTGAATTCTCGTCTGCTGAAGCCCCTCATGAATATGCCTAAAACTCCCTTTGACTTAAATGGGAATTTGCTGTATGACTCAGGGGACTCAAACTGGGGCTCTGTAATAACCTAGAGGGGTGGGAATGGGTAGGAGTTGGGAGGGAGATTCAAGAAGGAGGGATGTTGATGTATGACAGAAATCAAACTGATATTGTAAACCAATCATCAATTAAAAACAATTATTTATTTTAAAAGATTTTAAAAAATTCCCCCAGTTTTTCTGTTCAAGGAGACACTGCTTTGGGAAAGATCCAGGGTTCTTACTTTCTGCTAATCATAATAAAACCTTACTTCTCACATGTTTGGGTTGGTGGTGTCTATTGGCTCCACACTCAACAAGAGGTGAGACAAAATTTTCACATTGACATAGGCATTGCCACTGGCTGGGCAATGTTAAGGCCACCTCAGCACCAGCTGATAGGTGGTGGTGGTGGTTTAGTCGTGTCTGACTCTTTGCAACTCCATGGACTGTAGCCTGCCAGGCTTCCCTGTCCATGGGATTCTCCAGGCAAGAATACTGGAGTGGGTTGCCATTTCCTTCTCCAGGGGATCTTCCCAACCCAGGAATGGAACACGGGTCTCCTGCATTGCATGCAGATTCTTTACCAATTGAGCTACAAGGGAAGCCCAGCTGATCCATGGGGAGATGTCTTCTGCTTGCATCCCACCACCCACTCTCAGGTTGTCCCCTGAGGGATCCAGTGAGAATTCTATCCTGAGGGGGAGCAGGACAGCAGCTGGGAACAGAAAGGCTCTCCGACTGGTGGGGGGAGCTTCCATAGTGGTTCAGTCAGTAAAGCATCCGCTTTTAATGTAGGAAACCTGGGTTTGACCCCTGGGTTAAAGATCCTGTGGGAAACCCACTCCAGTATTCTTGCCTGGGAAATTCCACGGACAGATGAATCTGGCGGGCTACAGGGTTGAAAGAGCTGGACACGACTTACCGACTAAATCACTACCACCACTCCTGCCCCCAAGCCCGGCACTTCGCATAAATGGAGGGTCCCTTTCTAGGAAGAAGAGTTCCCTGGACCTCCTCCCCACTTCCTGTTTTTGCCTCCGACCCCTGATGCTGGGAAAGATTGAAGGCAGGAGGAGAAAGGGACGACAGAGGATGAGATGGCTGGATGGCATCACTGACTCGATGGACATGAGTTTGAGCAAGCTGAGTTGGTGATGGTGATGAGTTGGTGATGGTGATGAGTTGGTGATGGACAGGGAAGTCTGGCATGCTGCAGCCCATGGGGTTGCAAAGAGTCAGACATGACTGAATGAATGAACTGAACTGAGCCCTTATTTAACTTATATGCAGAGTACATCATGAGAAATGCTGGACTGGAAGAAGCACAAGCTGGAATCAAGATCGCCGGGAGAAATACCAATAACCTCAGATATGCAGATGACACCACCCTTATGGCAGAAAGTGAAGAGGAACTCAAAAGCCTCTTGATGAAAGTCAAAATGGAGAGTGAAAAAGTTGGCTTAAAGCTCAACATTCAGAAAATGAAGATATGGCATCCGGTCCCATCACTTCATGGGAAATAGATGGGGAAACAGTGTCAGACTTTATTTTTGGGGTCCCCAAAATCACTGCAGATGGTGACTGCAGCCATGAAATTAAAAGATGCTTACTCCTTGGAAGGAAAGTTATGACCAACCTAGATAGCATATTGAAAAGCAGAGACATTACTTTGCCAAAAAGGTCCGTCTAGTCAAGGCTATGGTTTTTCCTGTGGTCAGGTATGGATGTGAGAGTTGGACTATAAAGAAAGCTGAGCATTGAACAATTAATGCTTTTGAACTGTGGTGTTGGAAAAGACTCTTGAGAGTCCCTTGGACTGCAAGGAGATCCAACCAGTCCATTCTAAAGGAGATCAGTCCTGGGTGTTCTTTGGAAGGACTGATGCTAAAGCTGAAACTCCAGTACTTTGGCCACCTCATGTGAAGAGTTGACTCATTGGGAAAGACTCTGATGCTGGGAGGGATTGAGGGCAGGAGGAGAAGGGGACAACAGAGGATGAGATGGCTGGATGGCATCACTGACTCGATGGACGTGAGTCTGAGTGAACTCCGGGAGTTGGTGATGGACAGGGAGGCCTGATGTCTGCGATTCATGGGGTCACAGAGTCAGACACAACTGAGCGACTGAACTGAACTGAGCCCTGTAGGGCGTGGTAAGAATGTACCCCCCTCCCCCCAGGAGCTGGGAAGCAAGAAGCAAACACAAGTTTATGTTGGTCTCTGTCTTTTGAGGGCTGCATCTAGTGGACCTCACAGGACCAAGGAGGTGACAAGCCACCAGATGACCACCTGGGCGTCAGGCAGGGAGGTAGGAGGGGTGAGCACTGGGGCTCGGGAATTTCCTGTTTTCAGAGAAGGTGAAAGCCTGGCTTCGGGGAGGGGAAAGCCCCAACTTGGTACCGCAGCTGGCCTCACCTGGCCCTGCTCACACTCCCTCAGAGCCGTCAGCATTGCTCTGTCCTGAGTAGCTCCCACCCTCACCGCCTTTGGCCTTTGCTCAATGTCAGCCCCTCATCAGCCCCTCCCTGACCTCCTGATGTGAATCACACCCCCGGTCCCCCCCAACACACACACTGTGTCCCCACCTGCTAAGGGCTTCTCATCCCACACATATACTCCCATATCACACTTGAAACAGTTTATTTGAGGGCTGCTTCCTCCCTCCCAGGTGTGCGGGGCCTGTGTCCCCATCCCCAGCTTCCCCGCTTCTCCTGGGATCCCCCAGCCTGGAAGGGGCACTGGGGCCACCCTCACAGCAGCTGAGGGACCTGGGACAAGTGTCGTCTTCTCTGTGTCGCTGTCTCCTCTCTGTAATGGTGCTGCTGGGTTCCTAGGAGGGGCCTCTGAGGATTGTATGTCCAGGGTCCCCCGGCGCTCCTGGCCCCAGACGTCTCCTTGGCCGGCGAAGTGCCCACAGAGTGGGTTCCAGGAGGACGGGAAGCCAGAGCTCCCTGAGAGCCATGCCCTCTCAGAAACCACGCCTGCTCAGAAACCACACTTCCTGGAGCCACGCCTCCCGGAAGTCACGCACCCAGAAGCTATGCCTCCTGGAAGACCCCAGTGGGGGTCTTGGTAGGTCCTGGTTCCCTGGGGGACACCTCTGGTGCCAGCCTGGTCCTCAGGCAGGGCTGTTGGGTGGGGAGAAGAGACTGGGTGGTCTGAGCCCCTGCCTTTCCTGGGGTCTGGGCAGCTCCAATAAAATCTGAGGCTACCGAGGTGGGGGCAGTGAGGACTGTGGCTCTCACAGGAAAGTCAGGGTTTCAGCTTCCAGGGTGGTTTGGGTCCACTAACGTTGGGGGTGGGGAGGAGGCCCTGAGGCCCGGGTGGGTGGGCCTCAGTGCAGGGTGGGCACCAGCAGCAGCAGTAGGGCCCCGGCCAGCAGTGCCAGTGAGGATGGGCAGGCAGCCTGGTGGGCAGTGTCCAAGGGACCGCTATGGGGGTGAGGGTGGCAGTCGGTGGTGTAGGGCTCCACGCAGGCAGCAAAGGCCATGACATGCGCCACGAAGGTCTGCTCCTGCACGCCGTGCACCAGGTGTGCCCACGGGCCTCGTGCAAACACTGCCACGTCCTCACCGGCGTGGGTCTCGCCCCATAGGGGCACTGCGGATTGCTGCTGGTACTCGGGGTCCACTGAGAGGAGGGAGGGGATTCAGGGCAAGCAGGGAGGCGGCCTCCCCCTCCCAGGAGTTCCAGAGTAGGGTCTTCCCTTCCTCCCATCCGCCCCCCACCTTGCTCCCCAGGGCCCACCCACTGCACTCACTGCTCTCCTTTTCATTCACATCAGGTCGTGAGCCCATGACCAGCCGGTGCCCCGGGCCGTTGCCATAGAGAAGGGTGGTATAGGACTTGCCATCTTTGGCCTTGCCATCGGCCAGCCCTGCAGGGAAGAGGGGACCCCATAATCACACTGACCCGATCCTTTGGGGTGCCTCCTGCGTGCTGAGCTCAGGCACCTCTTGTTTGTTCACTGGCTTAATCCTTACCAGAGCCAGGCAGGGCAGCTGCTATTATTAATATTACTCCACTTTGCAGACGAGGGAGCTGACTCAAGAGCACTTTGTGCAATGTAACTCAGGACAAGAACTTGCCACTCTCCCTGGCTTACCAAAAATGGAGGTCCCACGAAGTGGATAGCCACCGAAAGTGAAGACATGGGAGTGGTCGGCGGTGACAAGGGTCAGTGTGTCTGCTTCACTGGTGAGCTGGCTAGCCTTGGCGATGGCATTGTCGAACATGACCGCCTCGGTCAGTGCCCGATAAGCTATGCTTTCATGGTGACCGTGGTCAATGCGGCCTCCTGCAAGAATGTCATGTGGAAGGTGGGTGATGCAAAAGCCACCCTGAGTGCCACCCCTTTCCCTCTGATCTGCAAGGAGCTGCCACTCACCCTCCACGAAGAGGAAGAAGCCCCGAGGGTTTCTGCTCAGCACACGCACGGCTGCCTCCGTCATCTCCTCCAGAGATGGGTCCTTGATGTGGTCTCGGTGGATGTCATAGGTCATATCTCCTGGCTCAAAGAGGCCTGTGAGAAATGGGACCAGTGGCGACCTGCAAGCTGGGGATGGGGTGGGGGGACCCGTGGCACCCTTCCTGGGGAGGACAGTGGGGGTGGGTGGCGTCGTTACCCATGAGGTGTGTTACACTGGAGTCATTAGCCGCCTGAAGGAGTGCCGTGCGGTTCCACACATACTGGGCTCCCTGGGAGGGCAGAACCAGGCCTCAGCCCATAGCCCGACACGCCAGGCCCAGCCCCACTGTACCCCCCCGCACCCGTGAGCCCCCATCACCTGGTGCTTGGCCTGCCACTCCTGCACCAGGTTCCGCTTGTCCTTCCGGACTCCATTCTGTTTTGTATTGCCTGGGTATTCAGGGTCTGGGGTTCCCTCAGGAAACATGTATATTCGGCCTCCACCCAGGATCACCTGGGACCAGAGATTAAGGCAGGTGGGTTTGGGTCCTGGCTGGCCCTTTGCTCCTCTTACACAGAGCCCCTAGACTCTTTACCCACCAGGTCTGTGAGAAAGGCCTGTCCCCACTTCTAGTTCTTACATCGTGCCCCACTCCCACCCCACCCCAACCTCTGCCAACAATACTGCCTGCAAACATACGGAGACCTCCAAGGCCCCAGGGCTGTGGGTTACCTAGGACTGTCAGGTGTGTGTCCCACCCCTTCTTCCCAGCCCTGCCCCTTGCCTTTCACGTCACAACTCACGTCAATGTCCATGTTGTAGACCAGCTGTGTGGCAATGTCCTGGCAGCCCTCCCTCTTGGCCTCGGCAGGCATATTAGCATCAGAATACCAGTTTCGGTTCACCGTGTGCGCGTAGGCCCCGGCTGGGGAGGCGTGCTGCACTGTGGTGGTGGTCACCACTCCCACAGACTTCCCTGAGGGTGGCAGAGGTCACGGTGGGCCACCGAGGTCTCTGAGCCTGTCCCTGCCCAGGAAGCTGATGCCCAAGCCCACCTGCTTTCTTGGCCCGGTTCATCACAGATGTGACCTCGTTCCCATATGTCGTGTTACACTGATTAAATTGGGCGGCTGCACTTACACCGATGACCTTCATACGGGTCTTGACCCCACACAGGTAGGCAGTGGTCGTGCCTGCGCTGTCGGGCACATCTCTGTCCACGTTGTATGTCTGGGGGCAGAGACGCCTTTAGCTCTGCTGGGGTAGACATCCAGCTCCTGACCCAGGCCCTGGGCCCATCCTCACAGCCCCCAGCCCCTATCTCAGCCCCCAGCCCTCCTGGGCTTTCCCTCCTACTCTGCTCCCTAGGCCCACACCCACCCCTCTGGTGTAGACCACCCTGAGGCCACTTGGCCCTTACCTTGGACAGAGCCAGGTATGGGAACTGGTCCATGGCCAGGGGTGTCTCAGGTCCCAGCTTGCCAGCCATCTGCCCCTTTAGGATCCGAGCAGCTGTCACCGTGGAAACCCCCATCCCTGAGGGTACACTGTGTCAGGTCTGAGTCCCTGGGGCCAGCCTGGGTCAGCCGGCAGCCCAGGGCTCCAGAGTTGTGGGGGGACGGGGTGGACTGGCCTAGCGCACTCACCATCGCCCAAGAAGAGGATGACATTCTTGGCGGCTGTCTGGATGGGCTGCAGCTTCTTAGCCACATCGAGGGCCTGGGCTGCCTGGCGGTTCCAGAAGGCAGGGTCTTCCTCCTCGACTGCCCAAGGGGAGAGTGGAGGTCAGGTCAGCCTGGGGTCGCCCCTGTGAGTAGGGGTTGCCGGGAGCTGCCTGGTTACCTGGGACGAGGCCGAGGGAGAGCTGTAGCCGCAGGCCCAGCAGCAGCAGCACACAGGCCCCCTGCATGGCTGTGTGATGGTGGAGGGTCAGGATGGGACCTGGGGAGGCCGGGTCTCAGGCAAGGCTGGGACACCAGGGACCCACTGCAGCTTGGCTGCCTGGGCTTAATTCCCTGCTATAAAAGTCTCCGTGTCCCTCCCAGAGCCCCAGGTGGCCACACCCTGTTCCTTACCTGCTATGACTTTGAGCCCTGTTGCCAGAGGAACGTGGTGGGTGTGGCTGAGCCAGCAGGGGTCCTGAGAATTCAGGTCCCTCCCTCACAGGTGGTCTCTTCAGGGTGGGGTGGGGATTAGGGTGCAGTTGGCTTTGGCCTGAGGAACATTTTCAAGGTCCTGTCAGGAGCTCCTCCCATCCCTCTGCTCGCCAAGTCCTGTGGGAGAACCATCTTTTCTTCTCCTCATATGTTCTGTGGTTTTTGAAAGTCAGCTTTAGCCTGGTTTGGTTCTGAGTGCTGAGGGAGGTGGGGTTGGAAGCACGCAATGGGGCCAGAGCCTGTGTTTGCTTTCCTGTTGCCCTGAGGCCCGGAGACAGGGAGACATTGGAGTGGGCACTGGGCTGTTTGCGTGTGTGTGTGTGTGTGTGTGTGTGTAGGGTTTCTATAAAGGGCTAGCAGGGGCGAACCGAGAACTTACACAAGTACAAGCTGGATTAAGACAAGGCAGGGGAACCAATGATTAAATTGCCAATATCTGTTGGGTCATAGACAAACAAGGGAATTCCAGAAAAATGTCTTACTTCTGTTTCATTGACTATGCTAAAGGCTTTCACTCTGTGGATCACAACACATTGTGGAAAAATTTTAAAGTGTGGCTATACCAGGCCACCTTACCTGTTTCCCGAGAAACCTATATGCAGGACAAGAAGCAACAGTTAGAACTGGACATGGAACACCAGACTGATTCTAAACTGGGAAAGGAGTACATCAAGGCTGTACATTGTCACTCTGCCTATTTAACTTCTATGCAGAGTATATCATGCATAATGCCAGACTGGATGACTCACAAACTGGAATCGATTGCTGGGAGAAATATCAACAACCCCAGATTCGCAGATGATACCACCCTAATGGCAGACAGTAAAGAGGAATTAAAGAGCCTCTTGATGAAGGTGAAAGAGGAGAGTGAAAAAGTTAGCTTAAAACTCAGCCTTCAAAAAACTAAGATCATGGCATCCAGTCCCATCACTTCTTGGCAAATAGGCGAGGGAAAAGTGGAAACAGTGACAGATTTTATTTTCTTGGGCTTTTAAATCACTGTAGATGGCTGACTGCACCCACAAAATTAAATAATGCTAGCTCCTTGGAAGAAATGCTGTGACTAACCTGAGTGAGTGAAGTTGCTCAGTCGTGTCCGACTCTTTGCGACCCCATGTTCTGTAGCCTGCCAGGCTCCTCCATCCATGGCATTCTGCAGGCAAGAATACTGGAGTGGGTTGCCATTTCCTCCTCCAGGAGATCTTCCCAACCCAGGGATTGAACCCGGTCTCCCGCATTGTAGGCAGATGTTTTACCATCTGAGCCACCAGGGAAGTCGTGACTAACTGAGACAGCATATTAAAAAGCAGAGACATCACTTTGCCCACAAAGGTCCATCAAGTCAAAGCTATGGTTTTTCCAGTAGTTGTGTATGAATGTGAGATTTGGACCATAAAGAAAGCTGAACATCAAAGAACTGATGCTTTCTAACTGTGGTGCTGAAGAAGACTCTCGAAAGTCCCTTGAACTGTAAGGAAATCAAACCAGTCAATTCAAAGGAAATCAACCCTGAATATTCACTGGACTGACTGATGCTGAATCTGAAGCTCCAATGCTTTGGCCGCCTCTTGTGAAGAGCCAATTCGTTGGAAGAGACCTTGATGCTGGGAAAGATTGAGGAGAGGAGGAAGGGTGTAACAGAGGATGAGATGGTTGGATGCCATTACTAACTTAAAATTATTGACCTAACAGAAGCAGAAGATATTAAAAAGAGGTGGCAAGAATACACAGAAGAACTATACAAAAAAGATCTTCATGACCCAGATAACCATGATGGTGTGATCACTCACCTAGAGCTAGGCATTCTGGAATGCGAAGTCAAGTGGGCCTTAGAAAGCATCACTATGAATAAAGCTAGTGGAAGTGATGGAATTCCAGCTGAGCTATTTCAAGTCCTAAAAGACGATGCTGTGAAAGTGCTGCAGTCAATATGCCAGCAAATTTGGAAAACTCAGCAGTGGCCATGGGACTGGAAAAGGTCAGTTTTCATTCTAATCTCAAAGAAAGGTATTGCAAAAGAATGTTCAAACTACCACACAACTGCACTCATCTCACACGCTAGCAAAGTAATGCTCAAAATTTTCCAAGCCAGGCTTCAACAGTACGTGAACTGAGAACTTCCAGATGTTCAAGCTGGATTTAGAAAAGGCAGAGGAACCAGAGATCAAATTGACAACATCCGTTGGATCATCAAAAAAAGCAAGAGAATTCCAGAAAAACATCTACTTCTGCTTTATTGATTATGTCAAAGCCTTTGACTGTGTGGACCACAACAAACTGTGGAAAATTCTTCAAGAGATGAGCATACCAGACCACCTGACCTGCCTCCTGAGAAATCTGTATGCAGGTCAAGAAGCAACAGTTAGAACCGCACATGGAACAACAGACTGGTTCCAAATCAAGTCTGTGTATTGTCATCCTGCTTATTTAACTTACATGCAGAGTACATCATGAGAAACACTGGGCTGGATGAAGCACAAGTTGGAATCAAGATTGCTGGAGAAATATCAATAACCTCAGATATGCAGATAACACCACTCTTATGGCAGAAAGTGAAGAGGAACTGAAGAGCCTCTTGATGAAAGTAAAAGAGGAAAGTGAGAAAGTTGGCTTAAAGCTCAACATTCAGAAAACTAAGATCATGGTATCTGGTCCCATCACTTCATGGCAAATAAATGGGGAAACAATGGAAACAGTGACAGACTTTATTTTCTTGGTCTCCAAAATTACTGCAGATGGTGACTGCAGCCATGAAATGAAAAGATGCTTGCTCCTTGGAAGAAAGGCTATGAGCAACCTAGACAGCATATTAAAAAGCAGAGACTTTACTTTGAAAACAAGGTCCATCTAATCAAAGCTATGGTTTTTCCAGTAGTCATGTATGGATATGAGAGTTGGACTATAAAGAAAGGTGAGTGCTGAAGAATTGATGCTTTTGAACTGCTGTGTTGGAGAAGACCCTTGAGAGTCCCTTGGACTGCAAGGAGATCAAGGTAGATCAATCCTAAAGGAAATCAGTTCTGAATATTCATTGGAAGGACTGATGTTGAAGCTGAAACTCCAATATTTGGCCATCTGAGAACTGACTCATTTGAAAAGACCCTGATGCTGGGAGGGATCTGGGATTTCTTTGGAAGGAATGATGCTAAAGCTGAAACTCCAGTACTTTGGCCACCTTATGTGAAGAGTTGACTCATTGGAAAAGACTCTGATGCTGGGAGGGATTGGGGGCAGGAGGAGAAGGGGACGACAGAGGATGAGATGGCTGGATGGCATCACTGACTCGATGGACATGAGTCTGGGTGAACTCTGGGAGTTGGTGATGGACAGGGAGGCCTGGCATGCTGTGATTCATGGGGTCGCAAAGAGTCGGACACAACTGAGCGACTGATCTGATCTGATCTGATGCTGGGAAAGACTGAAGTCAAGAGAAGGGGATGACAGAGGATGAGATGGTCGGATGCATCACTGACTCGATGGACATGAGTTTGAGCAAGGTCTGGGAGTTGGTGATGGACAGGGAAGCCTGGTGTGCTGCAGTCCATGGATTCGCAACAAGTTGGGCACAACTGAGTGACTGGGCTAACTGACTCAATGGATACGAGTTTGAGCAAACTCTGAGAGATAGTGAAGGACAGGGACGCCAGGTGTGCTGCGTTCCATGAGTTCACAAATATTTGGACACAACTTAGGGACTGAACAACAGCAACAACAATCCTAAATATTTGAAAGCAGGATCCTTCATGAATTCAGGTTCTTAATATCTTATGGCAGAAAGAATTCAGTGAAAGACAAAGTGATAGGTTAGTAGCGGATTCATGTAGTGAGAAACACACCTTCCAGACAGAGTGTTAACCATCTCAGAAGGTGAGCATGGACCTGAAATATGGTGTGTTTAGTTTTATGGGCTGGGTAATTTCATAGTCCAAAGAGGGGGGAGGTTTATTTATCTACTTCAGGAGCAAGGGAATGATTTCCAGGATTTGAGCCAACAGCCACTCCACTTTTTCATCTTTGATGGTTGGCCTCAGAGCTGTCAAGGTGCCTGTGGGTGTGTCTCATAGCTTGTGTATGTGTGTACATGTTACAGCGATTGTATACTGAGGCTCACGTCCTCCTGTAAGTGAACTCATCTTGGACATGTTTGCTTCTAAACAGTCTATGTCATGTCCTTGGGCTATGTCATTCTTTTCAAGTTTGTGGCCTGCCCTCTTTTCTCCTGTTTCAGTTCTACTCTGGGTAAATGTCCTGGAAAATCCATGGCACATGTGCCCCAAGAGGTATATTACAATACGTTTAGAAAGTGTTATTCACTCAGCCATGTCCGACTCTTTGCAACCCCATGGACTGTAGCCCACCAGGCTCCTCTGTTCATGGAATTCTCCAGGCCAGAATAATGCAATGGGTTGCCATTTCCTCCTCCAAGGGATCTTCCTGACCCAGGGATCAAACCCACATCTCCTACTTGGCAAGTGGATTCTTTACCACTGAGCCACCAGGGAAGCCTCCATTAGGACCCCCTTAACAAGTCTCCATCTTGCAAGGAGTCCCAGAAATCTTTCTTTTTATCGCCACCCCCCCACTTGGCCATTTTATATAAAAAGCTTTAGGGCTCTCTGATGAAGGGTTGATCCAAGGGACCCAGGACCTTTTATCAGTCTTGCACTTGATTAACCAGCTTAACTGTTGCCCTAAGCAATTTCTGGTCCATGTCAATGAAAACCATCCTTCCATGTCAAATCAGTAAACAAAAGATGTTGCAGCCTATCAACCATCACATCACAACTTTCATTAAGATGAGATGTCTGATTTTCTTTAATTATCAGTAATCTTTTTATGTTCTGCCTAGCTGGTCTTGAAACAGGAAGGAAGGGGGCAGGGGACAACTTTTAACAGAATGACATAGCCTGAGGGGACCACATAAACTGATTAGAACCAGATAGGTCCAAGACTGTAGACAGAAAAATGCAGGCCTCTGAGCATGCTATTTAAAATTCCTTCATGGGATTATTGACGGTTTCAGAACAGTATGAATCTCAGCCCATCCTCCCCCTAGAAGTCCTTGCTCTGCAGGCTCCCTTTTCCTGGAGGAGACCCTGAATTTGGACAGCATGTAGCTGAGCAGGACTCTGACAGGGTGGACTTCACCCTGAGGCTGGTCTGGGTGACTGGCCCCTGCAGCAGCCACAGAGCCACTGTCCTCATGTCCAAGACCACCAGGGGCTGGGGACCCACATTCCTAGTCCCCTTCACCTTTGGGGAAAGCTAGTTGTGCCCTGTTCTGTCCTGACCCATCTTGAAGAGCCCTCTTGGGAACTGGTCTTCAGCCCTGGTGTCCTGGTGGGGTCCCTGCCCCATATATTCAAGGGGATCCCAGGCTCCTAACCCTGCAGACCCAACACCAGACTTTGTCCCTAACATTGTTCATAGGACACGGCTTGTGGCTCATTGGGGCCTCTTTGTTGGCCCTGGTGGGGTTCTCAGCCCTCACTCGGTTACAGGCCACCCTTGAGGCACCAACCCTCAGGTTCCACTGACCGCATCCCCCCCACACTAGTATGGGGGTGTCCTTCAGTCCCTCTCTGCCCTGTGGCCCGCTGTCCTCAACAAGGGCCTGGCTCAGCCAGGCTCATGGATGCCTCCCTCCTCCCCACGCTCCCTGCCTCCTGCACAGGGTGGGGGGCTCCCACTGCAGGGGCTGTGGGGGACACACCGCCCATCCCTTGGGTCCAGCCCTCTGAGCAGCCCTGCAGTTGGGCTGCGGGCCAGCATGAGCTCACCGGGTCAGAGGAAAAGGACATGGCGCCTGGCCCCCCTCCACCCCGACCTCAGCTGGGCCTGGACCTGTGAGTCTCTGGCTGCTGCTCAGGCCAATTCACTGGGCAGCAGGCAGCTTAGATCCCCAAGCTGTGGTCCCCTGGTGCTGCAAAGCCACATCTCTCCTTGTCTACTTTGCATAAATAATAATAAAAAACCCTCCTAGCTTCCCATGGGACCAAACCATAGTGGTCACCGCTGACAGAGCTCTGAAGGCAACGACTTTCTTGTTGCTCAAGGAACTCAGGCTGGGGTGGGGGCGGAGGGGGTGCCCTGCTGCTGATGACCAGGAACTGGGACATCTGGTGAGCAGAGAAAAGACCAGAACTGGCATAGAGCTGGGTGCTCCCTACTGAGGTGGACGGTGGCTTCAATATCTGGATGGGAGGGTGGCCGTTTCCTCCCTGAAGGACCACTGAAGCTCAGTTCAGTTGCTCAGTCATGTCCGACTCTTTCTGACCCTGTGGACTGCAGCATACCAGGCCTGTCCATCACCAACTCCCGGAGCTTGCTCAAACTCATGTCCTTTGAATTGGTGATGCCATCCAACCATGTCATCCTCTGTTGTACCCTTCTCTTCCTGCCTTCAATCTTTCCAGCATCAGGGTCTTTTCAAATGAGTCAATTCTTTGCATCAGGTGACTAAAGGATTGGAGTTTCAGTTTCAGCATCAGTCCTTCCAATGAATATTCAGGACTCATTTCCTTTAAGATTGACTGGTTTGATCTGGCAGTCCAAGGGACTCTCAAGAGTCTTTTCCAACACCACTGTTCAAAAGCATCAATTCTTCAGCACTCACCTTTCTTTATAGTCCAACTCTCACATCCATACATGACCACTGGAAAAACCATAGCTTTGACTAGATGGACCTTTGTTGGCAAAGTAAAGTCTCTGCTTTTTAATATGCTGTCTAGGTTGCTCATAACTTTTCTTCCAAGAAGCAAGCATCTTTTAATTTCATGGCTTCAGTTACCATCTGCAGTGATTTTGGAGCCCCCAAAAATAAAGTCTGTCACTGTTTCCACTGTTTCCCCATCTATTTGCCATGAAGTGATGGGACCAGATACCATGATGTTCGTTTTTTGAATGGTGAGTTTTAAGCCAGCTTTTTCACTTTCCTCTTTCACCTTCATTAAGAGGGTCTTTAGTTCTTCTTTGCTTTCTGCCATAAGGGTGGTTATCTGCATATCTGAGGTTTTTGATATTTTCCCTGGCTATCTTGATTCCAGCTTGTGCTTCATCCAGCCCGGCATTTCTCATGATGTACTCTGCATATAAGTTAAATAAGCAGGGTGACAATATACAGACTTGATGTACTCCTTTCCCAATTTGGAACCAGTCTGTTGTTCCATGTGCGGTTCTAACTGTTGCTTCTTGACCTGCATACAGATTTCTCAGGAGGCAGGTCAGGTGGTCTGGTATGCCCATCTCTTGAAGAATTTTCCACAGTTTGTTGTGGTCCACACAGTCAAAGGCTTTGACATAATCAATAAAGCAGAAGTAGATGTTTTTCTGGAATTCTCTTGCTTTTTTTGATGATCCAACGGATGTTGTCAATTTGATCTCTGGTTCCTCTGCCTTTTCTAAATCCAGCTTGAACATCTGGAAGTTCTCGGTTCACGTACTGTTGAAGCCTGGCTTGGAAAATTTTGAGCATTACTTTGCTAGCGTGTGAGATGAGTGCAGTTGTGTGGTAGTTTGAACATTCTTTTGCAATACCTTTCTTTGAGATTAGAATGAAAACTGACCTTTTCCAGTCCCATGGCCACTGCTGAGTTTTCTAAATTTGCTGGCATATTGACTGCAGCACTTTCACAGCATCGTCTTTTAGGGTTTGAGAGTTTGACTGGAATTCTCTCACTCCACTAGCTTTGTTTGTAGTGATGCTTCCTAAGGCCCACTAGACTTTGCATTTCAGGATGTCTGGCTCTAGGTGAGTGATCACACCATCATGGTTATCTGGGTCATGAAGATCTTTTCTGTATAGTTCTTCTGTGTATTCTTGCCACCTCTTCTTAATATCGTCTGCTTCTGTTAGGTCCATACTGTTTCTGCCCATCTTTGCATGAAATGTTCGCTTGGTATCTCTACTTTCCTTGAGGAGATCTCTAGTCTTTCCCATTCTGTTGTTTTCCTCTATTTCTTTGCATTGATCACTGAGAAAGGCTTTCTTATCTCTCCTTGCTATTCTTTGGAACTCTACATTCAAATGGGTATATCTTTTTTTTTTCCTTTACCTTTTGCTTCTCTTTTCTCAGCTATTTGTAAGGCCTCCTCAGACAACCATTTTGCCTTTTTGGATTTCTTTTTCTTGGGGATGATCTTGATCATTGCCTCCTATAGAATGTCACCAACCTCCGTCCATATTTCTTCAGGCACTTTGTCTGTCAGATCTAATCCCTTGAATTTATTTGTCACTTCCACTGTATAATTGCAAGGGATTTGATTTAGGTCATACCTGAATGGTCTAGTGGTTTCCCCTACTTTCTTCAATTTAAGTCTGAATTTGGCAATAAAGGGTCTATGATCTGAGCTACAGTCACTCCCAGTCTTGTTTTTGCTGACTGTATAGAGCTTCTCCATCTTTGGTTGCAAAGAATATAATCAATCTGATTTCAGTGTTGACCATCTGGTGATGTCCATGCCTAGTCATCTCTTGTGTCGTTTGAAGAGGGTGTTTACTATGACCAGTGAATTCTCTTGGCAAAACTCTCTTAGCCTTTGCCCTGCTTCATTCCGTACTCCAAGGCCAAACTTGCCTGTTACCCCAGGTTATCTCTTGACTTTCTACTTTTGCATTCCAGTCCCCTATGATGCAAAGGACATCTTTTTTGGGTGTTAGTTCTAGAAGGTCTTATAGGTCTTCATAGAACTATTCAACTTCAGCTTCTTTAGCATTACTCATTGGGGCCTAGACTTGGATTACTGTGTTATTGAATGGTTTTCCTTGGAAACTAACAGAGATCATTCTGTCGTTTTTGAGATTGCACCCAAGTACTGCATTTTGGACTCTTTTGTTGACTATGATGGGTATTCCATTTCTTCTAAGGGATTCTTGCCCACAGTAGTAGATATAATGGTCATCTGAAATAAATTCACCCATTCCAGTCCATTTTAGTTCACTGATTCCTAAAATGTCAGTGTTCACTCTTGGCATCTCCTGTTTGACCATTTCTAATTTACCTTGATTCATGGACCTAACATTCCAGGTTCCTATGCAATATTGTTCTTTACAGCATCAGACTTTACTTCCATCACCAGTCACATCCACAACTGGGTGTTGTTTTCACTTTGGCTCCATCTCGTCATTCTTTCTGGAGTTATCTCTCCACTCTTCTCCAGTAGCCTATTGGGCACCTACCAACCTGGGGAGTTCATCTTTCAGTGTCATATCTTTTTGCCTTTTCATACTGTTCATGGGGTTCTCAAGGCAAGAGTACTGAAGTGGTTCGCCATTCTCTTCTCCAGTGGACCATGTTTTGTCAGAACTGTTCTCCATGACCTGGCTGTCTTGGGTGGCCCTACATGGCATGGTTCATAGTTTCATTGAGGGGCCTTTCCAGAAACACACAACTGGCTCCTGGACACTGTGCCTGGCACATTGGCATAGATTGGGCATCCCTGGTGGCGAGGGGATGTTGAGGGGATTCTGGGCTGTGGCCTGGTGTGTATGCAGGAGCAACCCTGAAGCTCTGTTCACCTGGAGGAAGCAGGCCCTGGGTCACTTTAGATCAGAGGGTGCAACTAAGAATATGACTCAGCTTCCTGCAGGTCTCTGGACCCCTAACCCCACCCCTACCGGAGACAGGAATGGGGGAGGCATCCTGAAAGGGACAATGGCTGGTCATGCAGATGCTGAGCAGGTGGGGAGACCTGTGTCTGGAAGCAGGGGGGTCACAGCCTCAGATGGGAGCATCAGCTGCAAGGTCAGGATGAAGGTCATCTCGTCTGAGGTCTCCCAAGGTTTCCAGGCAGCATCTGTGACTACCCATCAGGAAGGATCCTGTGTGGTCACCAGAGCCCCTCTGGGCTTGGTGCAGGGACCAGGGGTGGGAGAAAGGAGGAACTCCAGGAGCCAAGGATGGGCTGTGCTACAGGTCTGGCTGGGACTGAACCTGGGGTGTCCCCTAGAGCCCAGTCTGAACTCTGCAGGGAGTGATGCACCTGTAGTCATGGGGAATTGTTTGGCCTGAGTCTTGTCTGGCACCCAAGGGCTCCAGGTCTCCCATTTGGATCTCAGTGGGTTGGCTGAAGGGACATCAGGCCTCCCAGTGTGCCTACTTTGTGCCTGGTTCTCCCAGGCTTTATCTCATTCCAGCCTTGCTACAACAACCCTGGCATTCAGCCCTGGTCCTATTTAATGTCTATCTCCATGCTGGAGCCTTTATCCTGATAGAATAAAACTTGTGTTTAGTGAAGGACAAGACAATCTATATCTCAGCTGGTAAAGAATCCATCTGCAATGCAGGAGGCCCCAGTTCAATTCCTGGGTCAGGAAGATCCGCTGGAGAAGGGATAGGCTACCCACTCCAGTATTCTTGGGCTTCCTTTGTGGCTCAGCTGGTAAAGAATATGCCTGCAATGCGGGAGACCTGGGTTTGATCCCTGGGTTGAGAAGATCCCCTGGAGAAGGGAATGGCTGCCCACTCCAGTATTCTGGCCTGGAGAATTCCATGGACTGTATAGTCCAAATTCCATGGACTGTATAGTCCATGGGGTCACAAAGAGTCCAACAGGACTGGGTGACTTTCACTTTCACTCTTCAAGACAATCTAAGCATAATGCACTCCCTGCTGTAGTGGGCCCTCTCCAAACTTCAGCTTGCACCTGCATTATACATAAAGCTGACCTTCTCGAAGCTGTGAGCACCTGCTCTTTGCCTGCTCTATCATGAAGATCAGTGTTGTTTTTTATTTTTTCTGACACCAGTAACTCCTTTAATGTTCCATTTCTTTCCCAATCACATAAGGAGTCCTGGGACCTGTTGCTCACTTTGTATGTGCTTGTCTGGACTCTGTATTTTTAGGTGAATTTTGTGTAGAATATGACTGTCTCCTTTTTAATGTACGATCCCTTTATTTCAAAAATGTGTAGGAGCATTCTTTGGAGCTTTCTGAAAGACTTCCTACTGGGTTATAATCTTCACTTGGGTGATATAAAATTCTCTGCTTTAGGACTTCCCTGGCAGTCCAGTAGTGAGACAGTCATTTCTAGGTAGGTTGATAAGAAGTCCAGGGTCCCCAAAGAGGAGAAAGGGGCCCAGAGCCCTTGAGAAGGAGAAAGGGGTCTGGGGCTCTCAAGGAGAAAAGGACAAAGATTTTTTTTTTCCTACATTGCTTTGTCTTAGTCAATATAACAAAGTATCTTGCTCCAGGACATGTTTCTCCCTAACATGAACCTTCTGACTAATCTTGTTATCTTAAGACTTATATTGTGGGAGTGTATCTGATTAAGACCTCCCTATTGCTAGTTCTAATCTTGTTAATTTCAGATGTATGTTGTAAAAGTATATATGGCCTTGATAAGACTAGCTAGGGGGGCACTCTCCAAGCCCCTTCTGATGTCTATGTCAGAAGCTTTCTCTGTTCCTTTAATAAAACTCTGCTATACAAAAGCTCTTGGGTGATCAAGCCTGGTCCCTGGTCCTGAAGCGAAATCTTCTTCAGAGATCACAAATCTGTCACTGTTCACCATAAGCTATAAGTAGTTAGGACTCTGTACTTCTGGAAGCTTCGGTCACCTGCTGTATCTGGAAGATCAGGGTTTCTTGTTATCTTTTCTGACACAAGTGATGTAACTCCTTTAATGTTACCTTTCTGTCCAAATCCCATAAGGAGTCCTGGGACCTGTTGTTCAGTTTGTATGTGCTTATCTGAACCCTGTATCTTATATGAACTTTGTATAATATGTGAGTGTGCCATTTTAATGTATGATCTTTTATCTCACAAATGTGTATGGACAGTCCTTGGAGTTTTTTAAGATTCTCTCCCAAGTTATAATTTTCATGGGTTAAATAAAATTCTCTATCTCTTTAGATCATCACTGATTAGTTTTTTATCAACAACGGTCTCAACTGGGCACCCACCCTCAAGCATGGTTCTCAGGTGTCCTGGGGAAGAGAATACGGATGCTACAGGCAGAGAGCCGACACAGCATCTCCTCCCCGTTTGCTCACTTCTGGTGGATTGGGACAGAGTAGGGTTGAGTGTGTTGAGCTAAGAAAGTTTATAGACTATATGATCTATTGTAGTGTTAAACGAATGAATCTTCCCAAACAATCAAGTGGCTTACCAAAAATTCCTGTAAAGAAACTGTAATACAAATAATACCTATAATCCAGACCAGGGGAACAGCCACAGAAGTGGCAGCCACTTCCTCCCTCCTGAAACATACTCATCACCCACGGTACAGAGCTGACACAAGTCAGCCCCAGACATAAAACATTAAACAAAACCAAACTGTTTGAAGCACCCCCACCTCCATTGTCATTGGTGAAGCTGCCCTGGGTGCCTGGAGGTCTTCATCAATAACAACACAAAACTGGGTTTCCCTGGTGATGCAATGGGTAAGAATTCCCCTGTCAATGCAGGGGACACTGGTTTGATCCCTGGTCCTGGAAGATTCCATATGCTGTGGGGCAACTAAGCCCGTGTGCCACAACTACTGGGCCTGCCTCTAGAGCCCATGACTTGCAACCACTGAGGCCCACATGCCTCGAGCCTCTGCTCCAGAGCAAGAGAGGCCGATGCGATGAGAAGCCGGTGCAGCACCACTAGAGAGCGTTTCCTGCGCAACACAGCTAGAGTGAGCCCCCATAAAGCACGAAGACCCTATGCAGCTGAAAATAAATACATATTTTAAAAAAAGTAACAGCATGTACAAAAAAGGTCTTAATGACCCAGATGACCACGATGGTGTGATCACTCACCGAGTGCCAGATATCCTGGAATGTGAAGTCAAGTGGGCCTTAGGAAGCATTACTATGAACAAAGCTGATGAAGCTGATGGAATTCCAGCTGAGTTAATTCAAATCCTAAAAGACAATGCTGTGAAAGTGCTACACTCAATAGGCCAGCAAATATGGAAAACTCAGCAGTGGCCACAGCACTGGAAAAGATCAGTTTTCATTCCAATCCCTAAGAAGGGCAATGCCAAAGAATGCTCAAATTACCGCACAATTGCACTCAGCTCACATGCTAGCAAGGTAATGTTCAAAATTCTTCAAGCCCTAACAGTACTTCCAGATGTACACGCTGGATTTAGAAAAGGCAGAGGAAGCAGAGATCAAATTGCCAACATCCATTCAGTTTAGTTCAGTTCAGTTGCTCAGTTGTGTCCGACTCTTTGTGACCCCATGAACCGAAGCACGCCAGGCCTCCCTGTCCATCACCAACTCCCAGAGTCTACCCAAACCCATGTTCATTGAGTCGGTGAGGCCATCCAACCATCTCATCCATTGGATGATTGAAAAAGCAAGAGAGTTCCAGAAAAACATCTACTTCTGCTTTATTGACTATGCCAAATTCTTTGACTGTGTGGATCACAACAAACTGTGGAAAATTCTTCAAGAGATGGGAATACCAGACCACCTGACCTGCCTCCTGAGAAATCTGTATGCAGGTCAAGAAGCAACAGTTAGAAGTGGACACGGAACAACAGATTGGTTCCAAATTGGAAAAGGAGTACATCAAGGCAGTATATTGTCACCCTGCTTATTTAACTTTTATGCAGAGTATATCATGTGAAATGCTGGGCTAGATGATGCTCAAGCTGGAATCAAGATTCAGTCAGTTCAGTCGCTCAGTCATGTCTGACTCTTTCCAACCCCATGGACCGCAGCATGCTAGGCCTTCCTGTCCATCACGAACTCCCAGAATTTACTCAAACTCAAGTTCATTGAATTGGTGATGACATCCAACCATTTCATCCTCTGTCGTCTCTTTCTCCTCCCGCCTTCAATTTTTCCCAGCATCAGGGTCTTTTCAAATGAGTCAGTTCTTTGGATCAGGTGGCCAAATATTGGAGTTTCAGCTTCAGCATCAGTACTTCCAATGAATATTCAGGACTCATTTCCTTTAGAATGGACTGGTTGCATCTCCTTGCAGTCCAAGGGACTCTCAAGAGTCTTCTCCAACACCACAGTTCAAAAGCATCAGTTCTTCGGTGCTCACCTTTCTTTATAGTCCAACTCTCACATCCATACGTGACTACTGGAAAAACCATAGCTTTGACTAGATGGACCTTTGTAGGCAAAGTAATGTCTCTGCTTTTTAATATGGTGTCTAGGTTGTTCATAACTTTTCTTCCAAGAAGCAAGCATCTTTTAATTTCATGGTGCAGTCACCATCTGCAGTGATTTTGGAGCCCCCCAAAATAAAGTCTGTCACTGTTTCCATTGCTTCCCTACCTATTTGCCATTATGGGACCAGATGCCATGGTCTTAGTTTTCTGAAGGTTGAATTTTAAGCCAACTTTTTCACTCTCCTCTTTCATTTTCATCAAGAGGCTCTTTAGTTCTTCTTCACTTTCTGCCATAAGGGTGGTATCATCTGCATAGCTGAGGTTATTGATATTTCTCCAGCAATCTTGATTCCAGGTTGTGCTTCATCCAGCCCAGTGTTTCTCATGATGTACTCTGCATGTAAGTTAAATAAGCAGGGTGACAATATACAGCCTTGACGTACTCCTTTTCCTATTTGGAACCAGTCTGTTGTTCCATGTCCAGTTCTAACTGTTGCTTGCTGACCTGCATAGATTTCTGTAATAAAAATCTGTATAGATTTCTCAGGAGGCAGGTAAGGTGGTCTGGTATTCCCATCTCTTGAAGAATTTTACACAGTTTGTTGTGATCCACATAGTCAAAAGGCTTTGGCATAGTCAATAAAACAAAAGTAGATGTTTTTCTGGAACTCTCTTGCTTTTTTGATGATCCAACAGATGTTGACAATTTGATCTCTGGTTCCTCTGCCTTTACTAAATCCAGCTTGAACATCTGGGAGTTCATGGTTCACATACTGTTGAAGCCTGGCTTGGAGAATTTTGAACATTACTTTGCTAGCATGTGAGATGAGTGCAATTGTGCAGTAGTTTGAGCATTCTTTGGCATTGCCTTTCTTTGGGATTGGAATGAAAACTGACCTTTGCCAGTTCTGTGGCCACTGCTGAGTTTTCCAAATTTGCTGGCACATTGACTGCAGCACTGTCACAGAATCTTTTAGGATTTGAAATAGCTCAACTGGAATTCCATCACCTCCACTAGCTTTGTTCGTAATGATGCTTCCTAAGGCCCACTTGACTTCATATTCCATGCTGCCTGGCTCTAGGTGAGTGATCACACCATCGTGATTATCTGGGTCATGAAGATCTTTTTTGTACAGTTCTTCTGTGTATTCTTGCCACTTCTTTTAATATCTTCTGCTCCTGTTAGGTCCATCCCATTTCTGTCCTTTATTGTGCCCATCTTTGCATGATATGCTCCCTTGGTATCTCTAATTTTCTGAAGAGATCTGTAGTCTTTCCCATTCTATTGTTTCCCTCTATTTCTTTGCATTGATCGCTGAGGAAGGCTTTCTTATCTCTTCGTGCTTTTCTTTGGAACTTTGCATTCAAATGGATGTCTTTCCTTTTCTCCTTTGCCTTTAGCTTCTTTTCTCATCTATTTGTAAGGCCTCCTCAGACAACCATTTTGCCTTTTTTGCATTTCTTTTTCTTGGGGATGGTCTTGATCCTTTCCTCCTGTACAATGTCACAAACCTCTGTCCATAGTTCTTCAGGCACTCTATCAGATCTAATCCCATGAATTATTTCTCACTTCCACTGTATAATCATAAGGGATTTGATTTAGGTCATACCTGAATTGTCTAGTGGTTTTCCCTACTTTCTTCAATTTAAGTCTGAATTCTGCAATAAAGAATTCATGATCTGAGCCACTGTCAGTTCCCAGTCTTGTTTTTTACTAACTGTATAGAGCTTCTCCATCTTTGGTTGCAAAGAATATAATTAATCTGATTTTGGTATTGACCATCTGGTGATGTCCATGTGTAGAGTCTTCTCTTGTGTTGTTGGAAGAGGGTGTTTGCTATGACCAGTGCGTTCTCTTGGCAAAACTCTATTAGCCTTTGCCCTGCTTCATTCTGTACTCCAAGGCCAAATTTGCCTGTTACTAAAGGAGAAGGCAATGGCACCCTACTCCAGTACTCTTGCCTGAAAATCCTATGGATGGAGGAGCCTGGTAGGCTGCAGTCCATGGGGTTGCTAAGAGTCGGATATGACTGGGCGACTTCGCTTTCCCTCTTCACTTTCATGCACTGGAGAAGGAAATGGCAACCCACTCCAGTGTTCTTGCCTGGAGAATCCCAGGGACCGGGGAGCCTTGTGGGCTGCCATCTATGGGGTCGCACAGAGTCCAACACGACTGAAGTGACTTAGCAGCAGCAGCCAGGTATTTCTTG
Source organism: Bos grunniens (assembly GCF_055505025.1). Classification (NCBI taxonomy): domain Eukaryota; kingdom Metazoa; phylum Chordata; class Mammalia; order Artiodactyla; family Bovidae; genus Bos; species Bos grunniens. The sequence continues at coordinate 16,775,076 of NC_141166.1, forward strand.
ACTTCCTACTTTTGCATTCATCAAGATTACAAGGAGAAATATCAATAACTTGATATGTGCAGACGATAGTACTCTAATGGCAGAAAGTGAAGAAGAACTAAAGAGCCTCTTGATGAAAGTGAAAGAGGAAAGTGAAAGAGTTGGCTTAAAGCTCAACATTCAGAAACTAAGATCATGGTATGTGGTTCCATCACTTCATGGCAAATAGATGGGGAAAAAATGGAAACAGTGACAGATTTTATTTTCCTGAGCTCCAAAATCACTGCAGACAGTGATTGCAGCCATGAAATTAAAGTCTGATTTTCTTCTTTCTTGGAAGAAAAGCTATGACAAACCTAGACAGCCTCTTAAAAATCAGAGATATCACTTTGCCGACAAAGATCCATCTAGTCAAAGCTATGGTTTTTCAGTGGTCATGTACAGATGTGAGAGTTGGACCATAAAGAAGGCTGAGTACCAAAGAATTTGTGCTTTCGAACTATGGTGCTGGAGAAAACTCTTGAGAGTCCCTTGGACTGCAAGGAGATGAAACCAGTCAATCCTAAAGTAAATCAGCCCTGAATATTCACTAGAAGGACTGATGCTGAAGCTAAAGCTCCAATACTTTGGCCGCTTATGTGAACAGGCAACTCATTGGAAAAGACCCTGATGAGGGAAAGATTGAGAGCAGGAGGAGAAGGGGGCGATAGAGGATGAGTTGGTTGGATGGCATCATTGACTCAATGGACATCTGTCTGAGCAAACTCCAGGACATAGTGAGCGACAGGAGGCCTGGTGTGCTGCAGTCCATTGGGTTGCAAAGAGTCAGACATGACTGAGTGACTCAACAACAACAACAACTGGAAGAAGCCCTCCTGGTTAGCAACTAAGCTTTCAGAACATGAGACAGCCCCCCATAGTGTTTTCCCAGTGAAGTTTAAAGTGATACATAGTTCCATCTAGTACTTTATGACTTTTCCCTAAGCAATGATAAATATTTGGAAGGCTCTTTTAAAGGTTCTTCCATAATACCATAAGACATAAAACACCTACCACCAGGCAGACATTTATTCTTTCTGCTGCAGTAAAAATGGCAGAAACAATGAACAGAAAATGATCTGTCACAAAACTAAAAGGCATTTCTTCATCCACAAATGTCTTTGGAAGATGTAGAGAAAACATTGCTGTAGATCGAAACAAAAGTCTTAGAGCAGATTATTCAGTGTGGGAGGTTTGCTATATAGTCAGTTGGCTGAAAGCAGAGGTGTTTCTACATATCTCAGTGTAAGGTATTTGCTGGATGAAATACATAATAATGTATATTTAAATGATAAAATATACTAATTTTTTTGTGAGTGAACCACTAAAGGAAAGATCTAGCAGGGAAAATATGTTTCTAACATTTAATTTCTTATTTATTTAATGAAAGCAATGTAATGTGGGGAGAACGCTGTCAGTGCACCCCTGATGTAATAGCTACTTCACAGGATGTGATGTTAAAGGATTCTGGATGATAAGAGCTGCAGACACAGCAGAACCTGCCCAGCTCACTCACTGGTCCATCCACAGTCAACCATTGCAGGGAAGATCCAGAAACCTTGAGGATACATAACAAGCTGTAGGAGCCGTAAGTGTCGCTTTCTTTTTTTTTTTTTTTCTCCGCGACCCCATGGACTGCAGCCTACCAGACTCCTCCGCCCATGAGATTTTTCCAGGCAAGAGTACTGGAGTGGGTTGCCATTGCCTTCTCCTAGATAGGTTTTATAAGTCCCATGAACAACAGCAACTGTCACTTCTTTTTCTTTTAGCTCTACCTTGCTGGGCTGATAAGAGAACTGAACCGCAAGTCAAGAGCCTAGGGTCTTGGTTCTGACTTTTTGACCAGTAGATGTTTAGCCCTACACAAACCACTTCATTTCTTACTGCCTCAGTTGCCTCACTTGTAAACTGATGGGATAATTAGATCAACCACTAAAGTAATTTCCAGCTGTAAAACTCCACCATTCTGCGATATCCTCAATGGTCTTCAGTTGGGTTCAAGGTCTTTCTTAGAGCCTATTATTACTGTGATATGTACAATCTACTTCAAAAATTCACAGATCAATAATTCATCCATTTCCAAAATTATGAGTATACCAATTCTTTACTTATAGAAAAAGATTCATTTCTAGTATTTCAAAACACAAACCATTCCTAACTGTGCAAACAAAAAAGTACACTCAAGAAGTAAAGATCTAATTAGTTCTACTATTAACAACCTGGAGCATTAGGAAAAAGCACATGCTAACATGGACCTTTTGGATTAGTTTTTTTTTTTGGAATGGAATCATATATCCAAGTTCCTATCTATCAAGTCAAAGTATTAAGTCATATTGATCACTCTTGCTAGGGTAAAAAGCCTATCTCTGATTGCACACCTGGCCTTCTACAATTCAAATGTTCCTTTTTATGGTATTTCAGAATATGTGAAGTATGCACAAAATTGATAGTTTGATATTCTAATTTGCATATCAAAATAAAGCTTTTTATTTACTTCTTTGATGGCAATTGCATCATCTGAAATCAGTAATAAAATTTTAGGGCTTGAAAGTGGTTTTGATAATCTGAATTCTTTTTTTTTTTTTTTTTGGGGTATGTATCCTTTTAAATTGGTGGTTTTGCTTTTTTCGGATATATACCCAGTAGTGGAATTAATGGATCATGTTGTAGTTTTTATTTTTAGTTTTCCTTTTTTTTTTTTTTTTTTATGAATTAGGACAGTTGTTTGAGAAACTGAAAGTTATAAGCTAGGGGTTCTCAATCTTGGCTGCACATAGGATGAGCTGGGTGCTTTAAATCAGGGGTCATTGAACTGTGACCTGCAAATCCAAAGCCAAATCCAGCCCACCACCTGTTTCTGTATGGCCCACAAGCTAAGAAAGGTGTTCACATTTTTAAATGTTTTGAAAAAGTGAAAAGACTATTTTATTATTTTTTTTTCTTCTAATTGCAAAGTTTTACAGGTCTGTCTTCATAATTAGTATCTATGAATAGAAATTAAAGAGAGGTGGGTTGGGTTCATTTCAAGGATTAATGCATTCTACATGATATAATGTATATGAAAAGTGGAAAGCACAACAAATGTAGATTCTCTTAACAGCAGATGGTGGCATACATGTTGGGATATGATCTTTTTTTTTTTTAATTTTTCAGCACTTTATTTATTTATTTTTTATTTGATAAATTTAACGCCTTTTATTGCCATACCTCATTTTACTGTGCTTTGCTTTAGTGAGCTTTATAGATACATGTTTTTTTTTTTTTCCTTGTTAATTTTCTGTTTAGTTGATCTATCCATAGGTGTGAGTGGGGTATTAAAGTCTCCCACTATTATTGTGTTATTGTTAATTTCTCCTTTCATACTTGTTAGGATTTGTCTTACATACTGCGGTGCTCCCATGTTGGGTGGATATATATTTATAATTGTTATATCTTCTTCTTGGATTGATCCTTTGATCATTATGTAGTGACCTTCTTTGTCTCTTTTCACAGCCTTTGTTTTAAAGTCTAATTTATCTGATACGAGTATTGTCACTCCTGCTTTCTTTTGGTCCCAATTTGCATGGAAAATCCTTTTCCAGCCCTTCACTTTCAGTCTGTATGTGTCCCCTGTTTTGAGGTGGGTCTCTTGTAGACAACATATGTAAGGGTCTTGTTTTTGTATCCATTCAGCCAGTCTTTGTCTTTTGGTTGGGGCATTCAACCCATTTACATTTAAGGTAATTACTAATAAGTATGATCCCATTGTCATTTACTTTATTGTTTTGGGTTCGAGTTTATACACCATTTTTGTGTTTCCTGTCTAGAGAATATCCTTTAGTATTTGTTGGAGAGCTGGTTTGGTGGTGCAGAATTCTCTCAGCTTTTGCTTGTCTGAAAAGCTTTTGATTTCTCCTTCATACTTGAATGAGATCCTTGCTGGGTACAATAATCTGGGCTGTAGGTTATTTTCTTTCATCATTTTAAGTATGTCTTGCCATTCCCTCCTGGCTTGAAGAGTTTCTATTGAAAGATCAGCTGTTATCCTTATGGGAATTCCCTTGTGTGTTATTTGTTGTTTTTCCCTTGCTGCTTTTAATATTTGTTCTTTGTGTTTGATCTTTGTTAATTTGATTAATATGTGTCTTGGGGTGTTTCTCCTTGGGTTTATCCTGTTTGGGACTCTCTGGGTTTCTTGGACTTGGGTGATTATTTCCTTCCCCATTTTAGGGAAGTTTTCAACTATTATCTCCTCAAGTATTTTCTCATGGTCTTTCTTTTTGTCTTCTTCTTCTGGAACCCCTATGATTCGAATGTTGTAGCGTTTAATATTGTCCTGGAGGTCTCTGAGATTGTCCTCATTTCTTTTAATTCGTTTTTCTTTTATCCTCTCTGATTCATTTATTTCTACCATTCTATCTTCTAATTCACTAATCCTATCTTCTGCCTCTGTTATTTCTTCTAGGTCCTTGTTAAACCTTTCTTGCATCTTCTCAATCCTTGTCTCCAGGCTATTTATCTGTGATTCCATTTTAATTTCAAGATTTTGGATCAATTTCACTATCATTATTTGGAATTCTTTATCAGGTAGATTCCCTATCTCTTCCTCTTTTGTTTGGTTTGGTGGGCATTTATCCTGTTCCTTTATCTGCTGGGTATTCCTCTGTCTCTTCATCTTGTTTAAATTGCTGAGTTTGGGAGTCCTTTCTGTATTCTGGCAGTTTGTGGAGTTCTCTTTATTGTGGCGTTTCCTCGCTGTGTGTGGGTATGTAGAGGTGGCTTGTCAAGGTTTCCTGGTTAGGGAAGCTTGTGTCGGTGTTCTGGTGGGTGGAGCTGTATTTCTTCTCTTTGTTCAGTCGCGCTATGGGGAGGGAGGGAGGGATGCTGCGAACAAATGACACTGGCGTGTGCTCGCAGTGCCTCAGCCACACTGGGTCTGCCCCCGCTCACGGCGTGTGTAGCCTCCCTGCCCACACTGCTCAGGCTCTAGGTTGTTCCGCCGGGAACAATCCGAGGCTGGCCCTGGGTTGCATGCACCTCCCAGGTCCAAGCCGCTCAGGTTCAGGCACTCAGGTAGTCCTCAGAGGCGCAGACTCAGTTGGGGCTGCGTTTTGTGCTCTTCCCAGGTCCGAGCAGCTCAGGTGATGAGGTGTTTGGCGAGCACCAATGCTGCGACTTATCGCCTCCCCGCCACTTGGTTATCTGGGTGTAAAACCGGCGCACCTTCTCAAGCAGATGTTGACCGTCCAGACCCCCAAGAAGTTTTAGTTAGCAAAGAAGCCAGTTTTATAGATAATGTCTCTCTGGGGCTGCGATTGCCCCCTTCCGGCTCTGGCTGCCTATCACCGGAGGGGGAAGGTTTGCAGCCGGCTACCTCTGTTTAGTCCTTTGTTCCGTGCGCGGGCTGGCGGAGTCTTAGGTTAGGGCTGGCTTTTCGCATGGTAGATATCCCACAGTCTGGTTTGCTAGCCCAAATTATTTCGGTCAGATAGTGGTCAGGGTATTCAGGCCAGATTCTTACTCTCAGCGATGCAGCCCGCGCCGCGCCTCCCTACCCAGCCCCCGCTTGCTAATGGCGGATGCAGGCGTCTGCGCTGCTTCTCCGCTGGAGGAGTTACCGTAGGGCTCGCAATCTGCGAGTTTTAATTGTTTATTTATTTTTTCTCCCTGTTATGTTGTCCTCTGTGCTTCCAAAGCTCGGCACGGATTCGGTAGTGAGAAGGTTTCCTGGTGTTTGGAAACTTCTCTCTTTTTAAGACTCCCTTCCCGGGACGGAACTCCGTCCCTCCCTCTTTTGTCTCTTTTATTGTCTTTAATATTTTTTCCTACCTCCTTTCGAGGAGTTGGATTGCTTTTCTGGGTGCCTGATGTCCTCTGCCGGCATTCAGAAGTTGTTTTGTGGAATTTACTCGACGTTTAAATGCTCTTTTGATGAATTTGTGGGGGAGAAAGTGTTTTCCCCGTCCTACTCCTCCGCCATCTTGGTGCCTTCCCTCGTCGCTAACTTTCTAAAACCAAGATTGTCCGAGTAAAGGAGAAGTTTTATGATAGATACTTGGTAATGAGATTGGGGGTGGCCATGAGAATGTTCCTGATCAGCCCCACATTATGAGCCATGTTATTGGCAAGGTATTGAAGGGAGCTGGCATGAGTCCTCCTGCCCTCTTTCTTCCTGACTCCCTTCCTTTCTTAAAGACCCATGTGCTGAGATTTCTTGAGGTGACAAGTGCTGTCCATCTTGAGCACCCAATAAAATAAAAATCTTGGAATATAGTAAGCACACTTCCCCTGCATCTGCCCCTTCAAGGTCAAGACATTAAAACTGATGCTGGAGAATCTGTCCTTGCTCTTGTGGCCAACACTGTATTTGACTGATAAAATCCCTCATACCTACACAATTTAGAAAAAACTTGGAAACAGAAACTTTTTAACATTTAGGTATAATTTATATACCACAAAACTCACCCTTTTCAAGTGTACAGTTCAGTGATTTTCAGGATAATCAAAGTTGTGCAAAGATCACCATGTATTCCAGAATAATCTGTTTATAAAACTCATGGTTTGCCCAAGGGAAACCATGGTTCCCAGAGTTCCCTTGGGTTTTGAACCCAGGGGATTTACTTGTAGCTCAGACGGTAAAGAATCTGCCAGCAAGGCAGGAGATTTGGATTCAACCCCTGGGTCAGGAAGATCCTCTGGAGAAGGGAATGGCAACCCACGCCAGTATTCTTGCCCTGGAGAATCCCATGGACAGAGGAGCCTGGCGGGGCTACAGTCCATGGGGTCGTAAAGAGTTGGACATGAATGAGCGACCAACACACTATGAAACATAAACAAGCAACCCCTTCTCTTTGGTTTGTTGGACCAGCTAACTGACAACAGGGAAGGCAGAACCAGGCAAGCTGCCTTGTATCAAAATGCCTTTGCACAATTGGTGGGTGGCGCTTGGGAGATTGGGACTTTACTGGGTGGTCACCGCAGCTAGTGGGAACCGGCTGTATAGTGCTGGGAGCTCAACTCATGCTCTGTGGTGACCTCAATGGGTGGGATGGGGATGGGAGTGGGAGGGCGATCCAAGAGGGAAGGGATATATGTACTCATAAGGGCTTCCCAGGTGGCTCAGATGGTGAAGAATCTGCCTGCAATGCAGGAGACTAGAGTTCGATCCCTGGGTCGGAAAGATCCCCTGGAGAAGGGAACGGCTACCCACCATGGTTATTCTTGCCTGGAGAATTTCACGGACAGAGGAGACTGGCAGGCTACAGTCCATGGGGTCACAAAGAGTCAGACACGACTGAGCTAGTAACACTTGTATGGCTGATTCACTTTGTTGTACAGCAGAAACTAACACAACATTGTAAAGCAACTGTCCCGCAATTTAAAAAAATGAGTCCATCGATATAGTAAATCTTGCTACTGATGCCCTTGTTCTATTCAGCTCCATAGATTTGTGACAGCTAATAAAACCCAGAGCTACATAAACTGCACTGAGAGCCTGGCCTTCAAATTGATGTTTATAGTTTTAAATCAAAATTTTAGCAAATAAGGAAGCATACTCAATCATGTTAACATTTCCAATGAGAGCAAAATACCATTTGACACCTTTGTAAAAGTACAAATAAATCTGTAATTTTGTAAAATTTATCGAAAAAAAGGGCTCTGTTCACTTGTATAAAATTCTTTGAAACGTTCCTTTAGGGGTAATTACATACTCTGTAATTACATAGGAGCAGGCGCTCTGGAATGTTTTCAGAGAGAGGTCAGAAATGCGGGTTTCCCAGCTCCTACCTCTGCCCCACCCCCACAACAACACATAAACAGAATAGAGTCTTCTCTCCTCAGTAGCCAGCAGGATATTTTCTAGAGTCTTCTGGTCCTGTTATGTCCCTGCCCACAGCCTTCCACTCCCCTCCCACATTCTGGATGAAATACCAGCTCCTGCCCCATCCTCCCGTCCCCTCAAATTTGACCTTCTTTACCCTGCGGCTCCCCCCAACTCGGTCCCATGCTGGCCTCACCTGGCCCTGCCGATGCCCCCTCGGGGCTCCTGCACCGATGTCTTTATGCGATGCTCCCGCCCTCACCGCCTTTGGTCTTTGCTCAACGTCAGCCCTTCATCAGCCCGTCCCTGATGTGACCCTGACCCCCCTTCACACAGACACACGCTCTGTGCCCCCACCTAAGGGCTTCTCTTCCTACACGTGTCACTCCTGTATCACACTCACAACAGTTTGGGGGCTGCTTCCTCCCTCCCAGGAGGGCGGGGCCTGTGTCCCCACCCCCAGGTCCCCTGCTGCTACTGGGATGCCCCAGCCTGAAAGGGGCACCGGGGCCACCGTCACAGCAGCTGGGGGACCTGGGACAAGTCTCCTCTCCTCTGTGTCGCTATCTCCTGTCTGTAATGGTACCGCTGGGTTCCTAGGAGGGACTGCTGAGGACTCTGTGTCGAGGGGCCCCCCGGCGCTCCTGGCCCCAGACACCTCCTTGGCCGGCGAGATGCCCACAGGGTGGGTTCCAGGAGGATGGGAAGCCACAGCTCCCCGGGAGCCACGCCTCCTGGAAGTCAGGCAACCAGAAACCATGCCTCCCGGAAGCCCCCAGTGGGGGTCTGGTAGGCCCTGATACCTTATGGGGGACACCTCTGGTGCCAGTGTGGTCCTCAGGCAGGGCTGTTGGGTGGGGAGAAGAGACTGGGTGGTCTGAGCCGTTGCCTTTCCTGGGGTCTGGGGCAGCTCCAACAAAATCTGGGGACACCGAGGCCGGGGGCACTGAAGACTGTGGCTCTCACAGGAAAGTCAGGGCCTCAGCCTCCAGGGTGGTTCGAGTCCATTGAAGCTTCTGGGCAGGGGAGCAGGAATTCCCTGGGCCTGGGCTGGTGGGGGTCAGTGCAGGGCAGGGGCCAGAAGCAGCAGCAGGGCCCCGGCCAGCAGTGCCAGAGAAGGTGGGCAGGCGGCCTGGCATGCAGTATTGGTGGGGTGAGCGGGGGCCGGCAGATGGCAGTCGGTGTAGGGCTCCACGCAGCCCGCAAAGGCCATGATGTGCGCCACGAAGGTCTCCTCCTGCACGCCGTGCACCAGGTGCGCCTGTGGGTCGCGGCAAACACCGCCACATCCTCGCCCCCATGGGTTTCCCTAACCAGGGGCACGGCAGCCTGCTGCTGGTGTGAGGGGTCCCCTGGCAGAGAATGGGAGTTCAGAGCCGGCAGGGAGGCGGCCTCCCCCTCCTCTGACTTCCCAGCCAGGATCCTCCCATCCCTCTTCCCCTGCACCCCAGGGCCCACCCACTGCTCTTGGTTTCATCCACATCAGGTCTTGAGTCCCTGTTCATCTGGTACCCGGGGCCATTGCTATAGAGGAGGGAGTATAGAACTTGCCATCTCTGGCTTTGTCATCTGCCAACCCTGCAAGGAGGAGGGGACCCAGTGATCACACTGACCCAATCCTTTTGGGTGCCTTCTGTGTGCTGAGCCCAGGCACGTCTTGTCTGTTCACTGGCTTAATCCTCACTAGAGTGATACAGGGCAGTTGCTCCACTTTGCAGAGGAGGTAACTGGCTCAGAGCACTTTGTGCCTCGTAACTTAGGGACAAGGACCTGCCAGTCTCCCTGGGCTTACCGAAAATGGAGTTCCCACGAAGGGGGTAGCCACCAAAAGTGAAGACATGAGAGTGGTCTGCAGTGACAAGGATCAGCGTGTCCAGTTCGCTAGTGAGCTCGTTAGCCTTGGCGATGGCATTGTCAAACGTGACCGCCTCGGTCAGCGCCCTATATGCTCTGCCATCATGGTGACCATGGTCAATGCGGCCTCCTGCAGGTAAGTCACATATAAGATACTAAACCCGCTCTGATGGCCCTCATCACTCCTCTGTTCCCCAAGGGGCTGCCACTCACCCTCCACAAACAGGTAGAAGCCCCTGGGGTTCCTGCTCAGCACTTGCAGGGCCGCCTCAGTCATCTCCTCCAGGGATGGGTCATTGGTGTGGTCTCACTGAGTCTGATAGGCCATGTCAACTGGCTCAAAGAGGGCTGTGGGAAAGGGGACCAGTGGAGACCTGCAAGCTGGGGACCGGGGGCCCGTGGCACCCATCCCTGGGAGGACAGTGGGGGTGGGTGGGGTTGTTACCCATGAGGTGTGTTACACTGGAGTCATTGGCTGCCTGAAGGAGCTCCGTGCGGTTCCACACATAGTGGGCTCCCTGGGAGGGCAGAACCAGGCCTCAGCCCATAGCCCGACACCCCAGGCCCGGCCCCACTGTACCCCCTGCATCCGTGAGCCCCCATCACCTGGTGCTTGGCCTGCCACTCCTGCACCAGGTTCTGCTTGTCCTTCTGGACTCCAATTTGATTGGCATCATGTGGGTATTCAGGGTCTGGGGTCCCCTTAGGAAGCATGTACATTCAGCCTCCACCCAGGATCACCTGGAGCCAGAGATTAGGGCAGGTGGGTTCAGGGCCTACTTGGCCCTTTACGCCTCTCACACAGCCCCTACCTCCCCCACCAGGTCTGTGGGAAAGGTCTGTCCCCACCTCCTCCCCCTCCACACATGGGAGGGGCTGTCAGTCCCCAGGGCTGTGAGTTTCCTGGGTCTGTGACAGATGTCTGTCCCACCCCCTCTGCCCAGCCCCGCCCTTAGCCCCTCATGTCGTACGTCAATATCCATGTTGTTGACCAGCTGTGCAGCGATGTCCTGGCAGCCGTTCATCTGGGCATCGGCAGGCAGGTCGGCGTCTGAGTACCAGTTTCAGTTCACCGTGTACGCATAGGCCCCGGCTGGGGAGGCGTGCTGCACCCTGGTGGTGGTCACCACTCCCACTGCCTTCCCTGAGGGTGGCAGAGGTCACGGGGGACCACTGAGGTCTCTGAGCCCGTCCCTGCCCGGGAAGCTGACACCCAAGCCCACCTGTTTCTTGGCCCAGTTCATCACAGACGTGACCTCATTCCCACGTGTCGTGTTGCACTGGTTGTAGGGGGCGGCTGCACTTACACCAATGGTTCTGTAGTTGCCCTTGACCCCACACAGGTAGGCAGTGGCAGTGCCTGCGCTATCTGGCACCTGTCTGTCCACGTTGTATGTCTGGGGACAGAGATGCCTTCAGCTCTGCTGGGGTAGACACCCAGCTCCTGACCCAGGCCCTGGGCCCATCCTCACAGCCCCCGGCCCCTATCTCAGCCCGAGACCCTCCTGGGGCTTTCCCTCCTACCCTGCTCCCTAGGCCCACACCCACCCCTCTGGTGTAGACCACCCTGAGGCCACTTGGCCCTTACCTTGGACAGAGCCACATATGGGAACTGGTCCATGGCCAGGGGTGTCTCAGGTCCCGGCTTGCCAGCCATCTGCCCCTTTAGGATCCGAGCGGCTGTCACCGTGGAAACCCCCATCCCTGAAGGTACACTGTGTCAGGTCTGAGTCCCTGGGGCCAGCCTGGGTCAGCCGGCAGCCCAGGATTCCAGGGTTGTCGGGAGACAGGGTATGGACCAGCCTAGCGCACTCACCATCGCCCAAGAAGAGGATGACATTCTTGGCGGCTGTCTGGATGGGCTGCAGCTTCTTAGCCACATCGAGGGCCTGGGCTGCCTGGCGGTTCCAGAAGGCGGGGTCTTCCTCCTCGACTGCCCAAGGGGAGAGTGGAGGTCAGGTCAGCCTGGGGCCACCCCTGTGAGTAGAGGGCACCGGGAGCTGCCTGGTTACCTGGGACGAGGCCGAGGGAGACCTGTAGCTGCAGGCCCAGCAGCAGCATCACGCAGGCCCCCTGCATGGCTGTGTGATGGCGGAGGGTCAGGATGGGACCTGGGGAGGCTGGGTCTCGGGCAAGGCTGGGGCACCAGGAACTGGCTGCAGCACTGGCTTAAATTCCTGCTGTGAAGTCTCCATGTCCCTCCCAGTGCCTTAGGGGGCCACACCCTGCCTCTCACCTGCCCTATGACTTTAGGCCCTGTCACCATCAGAATTGGTAGATGTGGCCAAGCATCTGAGTCAGGTCCCTCCCTCACAGGATGGTCCCCAGCCATCTCCTCAGAGTGGGGTGGGATTAGGGTGCAGATGTTTTTCGCCTGAGGAATATTTACATGATCCTGACAGAGGCTACTTCTAACCCTCGCTCAGCAAGTGCTGTGAGAGAATCATCTCTGCTTTATTCACCTCCTGTGTTCAGGTTTGGTTCTGGGTGCCGAGGGAGGTGGGGTTGGAAGCATACAGACTGGGCGGGGGCCTGGGTTTGGGTTCCCGATGCCCTGAGGCACAGAGACAGGGTGGCCTGGGAGCCCTGCCCACCACGCAGCTCCTCACCAGGCTTGGCCTGGGCAGGTGGGGTGGGCACTGGGCTAGCGGGGCACCTGGGAGCCTGGGCCCAACTTCTTCTGTGGCGAATTGAGGTGACAGCAGAGCCTTGTCTGTGTCTTCAGTTACTGAGGGCTGAGCTCGGCCGGCACTCTGCGTGCGTGTTTCCTGTGAAGGGCCAGGAATGCGGGCCCAGTGCCTCGTACATGACGTAGACCTCGGCTCGCTTAGACAGGTAGGTGGAAGGCAGAGATGAATCTGTTCTCTCCCCAGGCCACCCACACTCACAGGAATAGCTTGTGATAGGAGCTAAGAGGTTTCAGCAGCCCTAGGTTGGGTTAAAAAGACATTTCTCCAATCCAGCAATCTCACTTCTGGGTGTGTATCCCCAAAGCTTTGAAGGCAGAGAGAATTCTCTGGTGGTCCAGTGGTTAGGACTCCATGCTTTCATGGCAGGGGGCTCAGCTTCGATACCTTGTCAGGAAACTAAGATCCTGCAAGCTGTGTGGCTCAGCCAAAATAGTGTCAGAGAATGCAAAGCAGGATCTAGAAGTTTTGCACACCAACACTTGTAGTAGCATTATTCACAATAGCCAAGACTTGCAAGTAATTCAACAGTCCACTGGCAGATGAATGGATAAACAAAGCATGATAGAGCTATACGGTGGAATACTGTGCTGCCTCAAAGAGGAAGGAAAGTCTGACCCCTGCTACAACACGGATGAACTGAGAGGGTAACAGGCAGGGAGGCCGCTGCTGCTGCTGCTGCTAAGTCGCTTCAGTCGTGTCCAACTCTGTGAGACCGCATAGATGGCAGCCCACCAGGCTCCCCGATCCCTGGGATTCTCCAGGCAAGAACACTGGAGTGGGTTGCCATTTCCTTCTCCAATGCATGAAAGTGAAAAGTGAAAGTGAAGTCACTCAGTCATGCCGGACTCTTAGCGACCCCATGGACTGCAGCCTACCAGGCTCCTCCGTCCATAGGATTTTCCAGGCAAGAGTACTGGAGTGGGGTGCCATTGCCTGGCAGGAAGGCTAGGGGTCTCTAAACAGGGGAAATAGGCTGCAAGTGTGTCAGACATTTTTTTCTCTCTCTTAAGTGGCAGGAGGAAACAAACTGTAAGTGTCAGATTTTTTCCTTCCTCTATACAAAATTAAAAGTAGGTTTCTCTTAAAATTCTGTGTTGCCATGACAACACCTGGTTCCACCTGAACTTAACTTTTCTCAAACCTGGAGCTAAACAATGCATTTTTCTTCTGGAAATGTTTCTCTTAAGCTCTGTTAATGAACTATGTATTTGCCCTGGACTGTCCTTCTTCAAGTCAGTTCCGCTTAAGACTCAGAACCAATAAGGGCTCAACAAGCCAGTGTGTTTTACTGGTTTGGAGTAAAGTATGTTTTACTTATACATTGTTCTCCTAATCTGTGTTAATGAAACTATATATTTACTTGGAAACCTGCCTTCCTTCAAGATTCACGTCAATCGTTTTATGGCCTGGGATGGCTCACCTTGTGCCAATGTTATCTCAAAATGCATGCTGTGGGTGAGGGGCCTGGTGCCACTCTGAGTTTTGAGACATTTCCTTTTTCTAATTAACAGTTTGCTGATAGGTATATAACATACTGCTAAAGGCTAGCAGGGGGGCACTCTTCCTGCCCCCATCTGATGTCTATGTCAGAAGCTTTGTCTATCCCTTTTATATTTTAATAAAACTTTATCACACAAAAGCTCTGAGCAATCAAGCCTGTCACTGGCTCTGGATTGAATTCATCTCCTCTGGAGGCCAAGAATCCTGCCATCTTTCACAACTCAGCAACAACCTTTCAGAACCTCGAGGACATGATGCTCAGTGAAAAAAAAAAAAAAAAAAAACACTCACAAAAAGACAAATACTGTGTGGTTCTACTTCCGTAGGTATCTCTAGTAGTCTAATGCATAGAAATAGAAAGTTGAATGGTGGCCGCCAGGAGCTGGGAGGCGGGAGACTAAGGACTTGTTTAACGGTTTTCAGTTTTATAAGATGATAAAGTTCTGGAGATGTGTGACCAACCTAGTGTGAATACTCAGCACTACTGAACTGGGCCTTAAAAATGGCTAAGATTGTAACTTTTTATTTTTCTTTACTTTTTCTTTTTTGGCTGCACCATGGGCATTCTAGATCTTAGTTCCCTGACCAAGAATGGAAACTGTCCTCCCTGAAGTGGAAGTGGGGAGTCTTAAATGCTGGACAACCCGGCAAGTCCCAAGTTCTTAACTTTTATATTGTGTTTTATTTTACCACAATTAAGACTTTTTTTTTCAAAGGAAAGAAACCCCTTCCCTCCTGCCTCACCCATCCCAGTGGACCTGGGTAGCCCCCTCCCAACTCGGGCCCCCTCACCCCCGAGCCACACTGCACTGGCCACCAGCATCTTCCTGCCCAGCCCCCTGCCCAGGTGCCCTCCCCTCAGGCAGAGCTTCCAGGTTCCTCTTCCTTGACCTGCTGTTCCACCCACTAACCACACTGACCCAGGTTACCCTCCAGCTCCCAGAAGACCTGCCTGCTGGGGGCTCCTTCCTGCTCCCCCCTCCCCGCCCCGTCAGCTGCCTCTGTCCCCCACATAGTCTTGTGCTTGGAAAATTCTTGGCTAAAGGTCAGAAGGGACTAACTCCTGGGCAGGTGCTTAATTAGCTGATTGGTTCTTTTCATCAGGCCATAATTTAAATTTTTGTTACTGCAAGATTAATTCCCAGTCCCTTTGTTAAATTCAAATTTTTGACGTGAAATGACTGTAGATTCACACGTGATTGTAAGAATATAGATATCCCTTGCATGCTTTCTCCAATCTTCTCTGACGGAATAACTCACAGATTTTCACATTTCTGTTCAGAGTCTGCTGTTTTACCTGTACTCACTTGCATTTGTGTGGGTTCTGTACCATTTATCACATGTGTAGATTCATGTAAACACACCATAGTCAGGAGTCTGAACAGCTCCAACCCCCAGGGCCCCTTTATAACCACCCTGCCCTCTTTCCCTAACCCATTCCTGTGTTTCTAAGTAAGCTGCTGCTGCTAAGTCGCTTCAGTCGTGTCCGACTCTGTGCGACCCCATAGATGGCAGCCCACAAGGCTCCCCTGTCCCTGGGATTCTCCAGGCAAGAATTCTGGAGTGGGTTGCCATTTCCTTCTCCAATGCATGAAAGTGAAGAGTGAAAGTGAAGTCGCTCAGTTGTGTCCGACTCATAGCCACCCCATGGACTGCAGCCCACCAGGCTCCTCCGTCCATGGGATTTTCCAGGCAAGAGTACTGGAGTAGGGTGCCATTGCCTTCTAAGCTACATGAATGGAATCAGGTAGTCTTTTGGGAGTGGCCTCTTTTCACTCAGACTAATCCCCTGGAGATTCACTAGGGCCAGGACTCCTTTGTGTTGCTGAGAAGAGTCTCGGGGTGAGTGGACCACTGCCCCTACCCACCGCCCTGGCGTGTTTAAGCATTCACATGTGCAAAGACCTTTGGGCCGATTCCAGGTTTGACTGTTTTAAGTAAAGCAGCCAGGAATCTTCTGGGACTCATTTCTGTGTGAATATTTGTTTGCATTTCATTTCTCTGGGATGTATATCCAGGAGTGGAGCTGCCGGGTCATAGGGTCATAGGGTTGCTGCATGTGTAGTTCAGCAGAGCGGCCGCAGCACTTTGCATCCCCACCAGCAACTTATGGGGGATACCGTTTCTCTGCATCCACACCACCATTTAGTTTTGTCACTGTTTTTAATTTAGCCTGGTGTGGAGCATAAAGTTTTCGTCAACGTTCTTATGACAACATTAAATGATCAGGCACTGTGATCTCTCTTGGTTTCTTGTGAATTTTCTCCTGTTCCTGAGCAGGACTGAAGACCTAATACAAACCAGGTGTCACTTGCGGTAAACAAAGCGTGTTTGTCCAAGTTCCCACCAGGGCATCTGGCTCCCTACTTCTGGGCCTGAATCACCTGAGATGAAAAGCTGTTCCACTCCCTCCCCTGGGGCCTGTGATAACCGGACAGCAGGCAGCATGGCTTCTGCTCTGCAGTAAGAGATAACACCTCTGGTCCTGTACTCAGGGGTTATGGCTGCCTGGGGCCAGGGGATGGCCAGCTCCATGGAGCCTGCTCTGTGGGGGACGGTTGTCCCAGTCTCTCTGTTCTTTGGGAAGAACAGAGTCCTGCGGGGTCTCATCTGGAGCCCAGAACCTTCTACCGTTGTCCCCTTTACCACGCTGGGCTCTCTGGGCCCTGTCTCAGCCCCCAGCATGCGGCCCACGGCAGGCACTGCCAGCAGGGGGCAGTGCAGAGCCCACAGTGGCACCAAAGGATCCCTGGGGGGATGTCTTCTGCCTGTGTCCTGCCCACCCAATCTCAGGATATTCCCTGAGACGTAGTGACAGTCTTGTCACTCAGATGAGAGCAGGCAACAGATGGAAACAGGAAGGCTTTGATTATTGATACCCCACCCCCAGCCCCCACACTCCAGAAGTTTGCAGAAATGGAGGCTCCCTTTCTAGGGCACGTGGCTCCCTGGACCCTCCTCTCCACCTTTCATTTCCTCCTCCACCAGCCCCGTAGAAATGGTATGAATGTCTCCACTGGAGCTCGGGTGCAGGAAGCAAACACGTTTAATTTTGTCCTTGTTTTCTGGGGGGCCACGTGGGATTGGGGCATTTCCGAGCCTCCTGAAGAGCCCCCAGGGGGCTGACTGGGAGGTCAGAGGACGCTGAGTGAGCACTGGGCTGGAGGACGTCATTGCCGCCTAGCCAGGACAAGAGTGGCCATGCATGCCCAGCCATCCTAGGATTTCTGATGAAGTTTCTTTGCCTCCAGCCAGGCCAGTCCTTGCAGTTCTGAGGCCAGGAGAGGAGGCCAGGCCACCCACCCCTCCTCCCAGTCCCCCTGTGAAAGGCCATCAGGAAAGTTGGTCAGAAGGAGATCACAGCTGCACAGCAGTTTGTGGCCTCGTGGCTCCGGAGCGACTGATGGTTCAGGAAGGATGGCTCATGTGAGAGCAAGTAAGGGTGCTGCCGCCCCGTGCGGTCATGGGCTCCCGGGGATTCTTGTGGAGGCCAGCTGCCCAGAGTCTCCAAGGTCACAGTGAAGGTGAAGGCCCTGGCAGCTCTGGTTCATGAACTTTAGGATCAGGCTCTGCATGTTCCGAAGGGCAGACTGGAGACCGGCCTTGGGAAGGGCCAGTCTTGGGGGCCATGGAAGGACCCAGAGACAGCACTGCCCCAGGGGCACCCGAGGACTCACCGGGGGGAAACGTCCGGACTCAGCAGAGCTGGGCAGTGCACACTGGGGTTCACCCGGGGACCCCAGGGATCGCAGTTGCCCCCACACTGGGCTCTACCTGCAGAAGAGTCAGCACCAGTGGTGGCACTTGGGGTCAGGGGGAGGTGGCAAAGCTGAAAGGAAGGCCCCAGAAGCAGCTGTTAGTGGAGGGGGCTCATGATACTGGTTTTGGGCACAGATCAGGGGAGGGGGCTGAGATGAGGCTCGCAGGGAGCCGGTGGAGAGGGGCCCTGCTCAGAGAGGGCCTCAGGGACCGAAATCAGAAGCTGGGCGGCTACTTGTTCTTTGAAGGAGACACTTGATTCCAGTTAAAGTCTCCTGAGCAGTGACCACATGGAAAGCATCCTTGAGGCCCAGAGGGGCCCCCACAGACCCACCCAGGGTGGGGCCTCCTGTCTAGGAGTGTCCGGGTGCGGTGACCCATTCATGCTCCTGAACACTGTCCTGGGGAAGGATCAAGGTCCCCTCAGCTGGGCAATAGGAAGAGTGTGGACACCTTACCGGCTGGAGCCCAGGGACCTCCCCTGCTTACAATGTCCGGCCCCCATGGGAGAGGAGCAGGAAGTCGAGTGGGTTCCTGTGGGACCTGAATGTATGAATAATTCCCAAGATGAGGTCACGAGATTGGTACTTCAGGGGCTAGAAGAGGGTATAGAGGTAGGGAGATGCTGGGCCCTCCACCATCCTCATCCACAGATGAGATCTGCCTGCAAGGTGCTGCTGGAGGGGTGGTACTGGAGGAGGGGGCGCTTGGGCAGAGGCAGTTGGGGAGTCATGGCTGAGAAAGGTGGCAGGTACTTTGGCCCTCAGAATCAGCCCTCTGCTTGGCCCCTGCCCTCCTAGCTGGTTCCCTCCTGCTAGTGCTCCTGGACAGCTCCTCCCCCACTCCCTCTTCTGCCACTGTCCTTTCTCTGCCAGCCACTCTCCCCTCTGCCTGAGCCGCCTGTCCACCCGCCACTGGAGAGCTTCTTCACCCAGGGAGACAGTGGAAAGGCATTCAAGTGAGGTAGCATCAACCACACGGTGCTCTTACAGACCTCCAGGTGGGCAAAGAGCAAAAACCCCACCCTGTGAGCCTTGGAGAGAAGGTGAGGGAATGGGAGTTGCACTCACTGCAGACACAAGCCTTCTCTGTGACATCAGGACCCACTCGTCCCAGGATGGAGAGCTTCTACTCTGGGTAAAACGTCCTGCAGACTCTGTGGCACGTGTGGCCAACCCATTTACAGCAGCACCATTTAATAAGCAGCAAAAAACTGGAAACGGTTTCCCTAGTGGCTCAAATGGCAAATGTGGGAGACCTGGGTTTGATCCCTGGGTCAGGAAGATCCCCTGGAGAAGGGCATGGCAACCTACTCCAGTATTCTTGCCTGGAGAATCCCCATGGACAGAGGAGCCTGGTGGGCTACAGTCCATGGAGTCGCAAAGAATTGGGCATGACTGAGCGACTAACACACACAAAATGTTGGAAACAGCTCAACTTTCGGAAAAAAAAAAAAAAAAAATTGTCCCATTGTGATACATGGAACACTGCACAGCAATGGGAATAAGGAGACATTTGTTGCAGGCAACAGATTCTCACCAACAATCTAGAATGAAAGATGCCAATCACAAAAGAAGGCAAACAGTAGGGCATATCTCAGTTCCATCAACTCTTATACCCCTACCCTTAGCCTCCATCAGGACTCTCTTAACAAATCTCCATCATGCAGGGAGTCCCAGAAACCTTTCTTATCCCCCTACTCCACCATCTTATCCATTCTTATATAAAAGGCTTTGGGGTCCCCCAGTGAGTGGTGAGCCAAGGGATCCAGGGCCTCTTGTCAATCTTGAATTTGATTAACTGGTCTAACTGTTGCCCTAAGTCATTGCTGGTCATATATCTGAAGTGTAACTTTTTTCTTCCAGCCTCTACATTTTTCTAAACTGGGGTTAGTGGAGTGGACTTGTTTGAGAGATGCAAGTTTACATAAAATTGGTGTATTTGAGTGAGCTTTATATAAGATGGCTACTTCTCCTTTTCTGGATTATATTGTGGGGATGGACCTATATCTCACTGGGAAAATTTCCCCTGCCTGGCATGTAAGACAGCCCATATAAATCTGCCTCTCAAAAATGTTAGTTCAAAATACTAAAGGAAATCAATAGGGTTACCTGAGCCCATTCAGTATTTGGCAAAAAGCCAGGAACTAATAAAAGCAATGATGGAGACTTTTTTCCCTCCTAGGGTGAATTGGTCTGAGTTTGAGCAGAAATCCAGATCAGAAATAATGGCCTTTGTTGAACACCCTGTGCGAACTCTTGAAGGCATGCTAGTTTGAATCCTAAAGTTCTAGAATATAGAAATCCTTTTATTTCCATTTTAGTTGGAAATACTCTAAGTAATATAAAGTAGAAAATGAAAGATAATGTAGTTGGGCAAATCAATCTTTTGACATCATTTAGGTGGCAGGCCAGCTCCTTTGGGAATCAAAAGCAACTGTCCTCGTCTTGCAAACCTCTAGAAATCAGAAACGGAAATACAGTCCATAATGGCCTAAAACTGAGCCCAGTTAACTCTATCAGGTAGAACTTGAAACCAAAGGGGGAAAAAGGCAAAGAGGCCTTTTAAAATTCAAACTACTCCATCATCCAAAATCTAATTCACAGCCTCTTTAAGGATTTGTCAGTTCAGTTCACTTCAGTCGCTCAGTCGTGTTTGACTCTTTGCGACTCCATGAATCACAGCATGCCAGGCCTCCCTGTCCATCACCAACTCCCGGAGTTCACCCAAACTCATGTCCATTGAGTCAGTGATGCCATCTAGCCATCTCATCATCTGTCATCCCCTTCTCCTCCTGCCTTCAATCCCTCCCAGCATCAGAGTCTTCTCCAATGAGTCAACTCTTCGCATGAGGTGGCCAAAGTATTGGAGTTTCAGCTTTAGCATCATTTCTTCCAAAGAACACCCAGGACTGATCTCCTTTAGAATGGACTGGTTGGATTTCCTTGCAGTCCAAGGGACTCTCAAGAGTCTTCTCCAACACCACAGTTCAAAGCATCAGTTCTTCGGCACTCAGCTTTCTTCACAGTCCAAATTTCACATCCATATATGACCACTGGAAAAACCATAGCCTTGACTAGAAGGACCTTTGTTGGCAAAGTAATGTCTCTGCTTTTGAATATGCTATCTAGTTTGGTCATAACTTTCCTTCCAAGGAGTAAGTGTCTTTTAATTTCGTGGCTGCAGTCACCATCTGCAGTGATTTTGGAGCCCAAAAGTATAAAGTCTGAAACTGTTTCCCCTGTTTCCCCATCTAGTTGCCATGAAGTGATGGGACCAGATGCCATGATCTTAGTTTTCTGAATGTTGAGCTTTAAACCAACTTTTTCACTCTCCTCTTTCACTTTCATCAAGAGGCTTTTTAGTTCCTCTTCACTTTCTGCCATAAGGGTGGTGTCATCTGCATATCTGAGGTTATTGATATTTCTCCCAGCAATCTTGATTCCAGCTTGTGCTTCTTCCAGCCCAGCGTTTCTCATGATGTACTCTGCATAGAAGTTAAATAAGCAGGGTGACAATATACAGCCTTGACGTACTCCTTTTCCTCTTTGGAAACAGTCTGTTGTTCCATGTCCAGTTCTAACTGTTGCTTCCTGACCTACATACAGGTTTCTCAACAGGCAGGTCGTGGTCTGGTATTCCCATCTCTTTCAGAATTTTCCACAGTTCAGTTCCTTGTGATCCACACAGTCAAAGGCTTTGGCATAGTCAATAAAGCAGAAATGGATGTTTTTCTGGAACTCTCTTCCTTTTTCCATGATCCAGTGGATGTTGTCAATTTGATTTCTGGTTACTCTGCCTTTCTAAAACCAGCTTGAACATCTGGAAGTTCACAGTTCACATATTGCTGAAGCCTGGCTTGGAGAATTTTGAGCATTACTTTACTAGTGTGTGAGATGAGTCCAATTGTGCAGTAGTTTGAGCATTCTTTGGCATTGCCTTTCTTTTGGGATTGGAATGAAAACTGACCTTTTCCAGTCCTGTGGCCACTGCTGAGTTTTCCAAATTTGCTGGCATATTGAGTGCAGCACTTTCACAGCATCATCTTCCAGGATTTGAAATAGCTCAACTGGAATTCCATCACCTCCACTACCTTTGTTCGTAGTGATGCTTCCTAAGGCCCACTTGACTTTGCATTCCAGGATGTCTGACTCTAGGTCAGTGATCACACCATCGTGATTATCTTGATCATGAATATCTTTTTTGTACAGTTCCTCTGTGTATTCTTGCCACCTCTTCTTAATAACTTCTGCTTCTGTTAGGTCCATACCATTTCTGTCCTTTATAGAGCCCATCTATGCATGAAATGTTCCCCTGGTATCTCTAATTTTCTTGAAGAGATCTCTAGTCTTTCCCATTCTGTTGTTTTCCTCTATTTCTTTGCATTGATCACTGAGGAAGGTTTTCTTATCTCTTCTTGCTATTCTTTGGAACTCTGCATTCAGATGCTTATATCTTTCCTTTTCTCCTTTGCTTTTTGCTTCTCTTCTTTTCACAGCTATTTGTAAGGCCTCCACAGGTTGGTAGGTGCCCAATATGCTACTGGAGATCAGTGGAGAAATAACTCCAGAAGAATGAAGGGATGGAGCCAAAGCAAAAACAATACCCAGTTGTGGATGTGACTGGTGATAGAGGCAAGGTCTGATGCTGTAAAGAGCAATATTGCATAGGAACCTGGAATGTTAGGTCCATGAATCAAGGCAAACTGGAAGTGGTCAAACAGGAGATGGCAAGAGTGAACGTCGACATTCTAGGAATCAGCGAACTAAAATGGACTGGAATGGGTGAATTTAACTCAGATGACCATTATATCTACTACTGTGGGCAGGAATCCTTTAGAAGAAATGGAGTAGCCATCATGGTCAACACAAGAGTCCAAAATGCAGTTCTTGGATGCAATCTCAAAAACGGCAGAATGATCTCTGTTCATTTCCAAGGCAAACCATTCAATATCAGTAATCCAAGTCTATGCCCCAACCAGTAACGCTGAAGAAGCTGAAGTTGAACGGTTCTATGAAGACCTACAAGACCTTTCAGAACTAACATCCAAAAAAGATGTCCTTTTCATTATAGGGGACTGGAATGCAAAAGTAGGAAGTCAAGAAACACCTGGAGTAACAGGCTAATTTGGCCTTGGAATACGGAATGAAGCAGGGCAAAGGCTAATAGAGTTTTGTCAAGAAAATGCACTGGTCATAGCAAACACCCTCTTCCAACAACACAAGAGAAGACTCTACACATGGACATCAGCAGATGGTCAACACCGAAATCAGATTGATTATATTCTTTGCAGTCAAAGATGGAGAAGCTCTAAACAGTCAGCAAAAACAAGACCAGGGGCTGACTGTGGCTCAGACCATGAACTCCTTATTGCCAAATTCAGACTAAAATTGAAGAAAGTAGGGAAAACCACTAGACCATTCAGGTATGACCTAAATCAAATCCCTTATGATTCTACAGTGGAAGTGAGAAATAGATTTAAGGGACTAGATCTGATAGATAGAGTGCCTGATGAACTATGGATGGAGGTTTGTGACATTGTACAGGAGACAGGGATCAAGACCATCCCCATGGAAAAGAAATGTCTGGGGAGGATTTGTCAAGGTGAATACAAATCTTAAAAGTGTTTTCTGAAACTAGTAAAAGCCTTAGCCATTTGAGCAGATAAACTTATTTGAACTGGTGTTTATAAACTAGTTTTATATTATAATATATATTTATATATTTTATTATATATTTTTATATTACAATATACTATACCTGGTGGCTCAGATGTTGAAGAACCTGCCTGCAATGCCAGAGACTTGGGTTTGATCCCTGAGTCAGGAAGATCCCCTGAAGAAAGGAATGGCTACTCTTTCCAGTATATTTGCCTGGGAAATCCTATGGACAGAGGAGCCTGGTGGGCTACAGTCCATGGGGTTGCAAAAGAGCTGGTCACTACTGAGCCACCAAGCATGCATATGAGATTTTGGGTTCTGTTGATTTGTTGTGTGTGTTTTTGTCCTGAATTGCTCAGTCGTGTCTCACTCTTTTGCAACCTCGTGGACTGTAGCCCACTAGACTCCTCTGTCCATGGGATATTTCCCAGGCAAGAATACCGGAGTGGGTTGCCATTCCCATCTCCAGGGGATCTTTCTGACCCAGGGACAGAATCTGAGTCTCCTGCATCTCCTGCATTGACAGGCGGATTCTTTATCACTGTGCCACCTGGAAAGTCCATTTATAAATTGGTTTTATATGGTAATACCTGATACATGTGTAAGTTTTGAAATTGTGAGATCTCTGCTTCTGCTTCCTTGTCGTACATGTTACTGATATGTCTCTACCTGTGGATGGTGTACCCAGATTGGGTAGGGGTCCCTGGAGAAAGAGAACCAGAGAGACTTATATCTCTTCTCTGACATGAGAGATCTGTCTTGGCCCAAAGCCATTTTGTCATGTAAGCCTGGACACAGTGCTTTCCCTTGCACAGGTCTTGGTAGTAATGATCTCAGGAGAAGGGCAAACTTATCAGACAAGAGAAGTAACAATTGTAAATGTAAGAAATCAGGTATAAAGACTCCATGGCTTGTATAAAGAAGCCTGGCGTGCTGCAGTCCATGGGGTCGCAAAGAGTAGAACACGACTGAGTAACTGAACTGAACTGATAAAGACTCACAATCCTATTTCAATGGTAAAAATTAGCCTGAAGCACCATCTTGAGCAGTTTTCGAAGAATTTAAATCATCCTCCTAAGGCGCTCAACCATCAGATCAATTGGAATCTAAGGCATGTATGATGGCCTTCGTGGACCTTCATGATTCAATCAACTACATCTTGAACTCTGTCCAAGCCCCTTCCATGAATAAGCATGTACCCTTAGCATAAAAGTTCCCCAATTTTGCTTTTTGAGAAGAAGCTGCTTTGGGGAATATCTTTGTGTTCTCCCTACTTGCCACAAGTAATAAATCCTTGCTTCTTCTTTCTCTTGCTTCTGTTCCTTCTTAATGTACTAGCTAGCTGTATTATTTATATCCTGTCTGTTTCATAAGATTGTTGTTTCTTATGTTACCTGATAGGTAACCAGTTTTCTGACCAAATTAATGATGATTAAGTGTCCTGAGGCAATTGATCACATACGTAGCTCTCCATAAAATTCATCGTAGTGGTACAGCTCTGGTGGCTCAGTGGTGAAGAAGCTGCCTGCCAATGCAGGAGATAGGAGTTCCATCCCTGGGCTGCGAAGATCCTCTGGAGAAGGAAATGGCAACCCACTCCAGTATTTTTGTCTGGAAAACCCATAGACAGCAGAGCCTGGGGGCTACAGTCCATGGGATAGCAAAAAAGTCTGACATGACTTAGCAACTAAACAGCAACAACTCTAGATATGGGAAGGAGTAACAATGGAGAAACATTTCCTGGATCATCACAGACTAGGAAGACAGAGAAGTTTTAGGCTGTTAACATGACCTAATCCAGACAAGGCACATGAATGACCTATCAGTGGAGTCCTCATTTGACGTAGGAATGACTTCCTAGCGCCACTGGACAAATTTGCCATGAGATGCTGCCTCCCAAACTTTGGTTGAACTTATGACCACAAATGGGAGAGACTGTAACAACAACAACAGCAAAGGAACAGAGAGAACTCACTATCCAGTTACACAGAGGTTTAAACCGAAATCTACTGCAGTCATCTAACAACGGTGTGTCCTCAGGGGAGTTCATGATGGAAAAAACAGGGTGAGGGGTTTGATATTTTGGATAAACGAGTCTCTATTCAGTTAATTCCTAAGCCATTCCATTCTGCAGGGGATCTTCCTGACCCAGAGATCAAACCCGGGTCTCCTGCATCGTGGGCAGATTCTTTACCGTCTAAGCCATCAGGGAAGCCCCTCACTGTTTTTTTTTTTTTTTTCTTTCAGACAGTTAGTAAGGCAGGAGATAGATGGACCCCAGGCTCCATTTACAACTGTCCTCTTGATTACATTTCTTTGGGCAGCAAAATCATGGGCTTCAGACCAGATAGGAATCTCCTTTTTACACTTCTAGAGTCAAGAGATTAGGTGGGCTCCAGGTTAGGCATTTACTATCAGCCTCCTGTGTGCACTTTGACACAGAAATAGCAACAGAAACAGAGTAAATAATCAGGCTTTGTCTCCTGTGGACACTGTAAGGTAACAGTCATGGCAGGAATGGAGAGGGGCTAAACCCTTGTTTGAGTTAAAGATCCATATATTTTCCATCCTGGGGGCAAGGCAGACATTGCACATGTGCATAAAAGGCTTCTTGGGGGTCAAAAAGAGGGGCACCACCCCAGAATAAGTGATGCCAAAGCCCCCCATAGGCCTGTGGGCTGGAGTCCATTTTGGAAAAATTTTTCACACACATATTGGGGAGGGTCCTAGAGCAGGTCAGGTGTGGGAAAAGAAACCAGATAGTTTGCCAAAGGTAAACAAAGACCCAGAAGAACTGCCCTCTATAAATGACTTAACCACCTCTTTACTGCGTTCCTCCTCCCTAGGGGCATGTCTGCACCTTTCTCTCCAGGTGTGCATCTCTGCCTTGCCTCTGTCTTAACTAAGCAATTTCTCTGAGTGCTCTCCCTACTTTTGCTGTGTCTCTAATAATAAATTTTATACCTGTTTTTATAGGTTTTACATCCTTGAGAAATGCAATTTTCAAGGAGGGTATGTTCTCATTGGCTTAGTTGTGTCCGACTCTATAAGGCTCCACGGACTGTAGACCGCCAGGCTCCTCAGTCCATCAGATTTTCCAGGCAAGAATACTGGAGTAGGTTGCCATTTCCTCCTCCAGGCAATCTTCCAAACCCAGGGATCAAACCTACGCAAAGAAGGTATGAGCCAGGGGAATTTTGTTTCTAGCCTGTAGCCCCTGGTGGGTTAGCAGCTAGGATTCCTGGTTTTCATCCAGGCTACCCAGGTTCAAGAGAACTAACATGTCACTCCAAGCCCCCACTCACTGCTGGCTCTTTAAGACTGTTAAGATGCACGCCTCAGGAATAATTCCAATGAGCCATACATAGAAAAGCAACTAAAATGATTAGCTTGAGGTATCTGTTCTTCTTGATGAGCAGTAAACTTTTACCAAGATGTATGCTTGCCATTTTTTCATAGGCAAAAATTTCTCACATATATATTGACTTCTTCCCCAGCCCCTCAGAGCAGTTCCTCAGGATAATCTTAGAGGTGTTTCCCAGGCTATAGTCCTCAATAATGTCCTTGAATCAAACTAAAACTCATAACTCCTATGTTATTTTTTTCCTTTAAGTCGACAAATCAAAACTAAACCATAACTGCAGATACAACATTGATGAGAAAATGATTTTCAAAAAAATCAGTGGTTCCCTTTGGTGGTAAAGGAAGGGATAGGTTGTTTGGGGGTAAGGGTATGGCGTGTGGTTGGCAGGTTTGGCTATTTTATCTATTTCTTGGTTTGGTTGGTGGTTATTTCAGCGTTCAATTCTATTATTATGCTTTAAGCTATACTGTTATGTATTATGCACTATTCTGAACATTTCACATATTGAAGAAAGGGAGGAAGGACATTGAAATCTGACTAAGATTTAGGTGTATCTGTTCCTGCGGTGTTTCTTATTTTCACTTCAACCAGAATTCCCCAAAATGTGGGATACACATATTTCCACAGTGTGGTATTCTAGATTATTTTAGGTGGAATGGGGTGTGCTTTACCTGGCATCCAGACAAGACACAGAAGAGCACTGAATTTCAAAAATGAGAACATCACTATCTCTTCTATTCTCTTCCAACCCCTCTGATGTCAAGGAGACAATCTCAGTTAATCCTATAATGACCAAATGTACCTAATGTTGCCATATTCCTTTAAACAAGGATAAAGCCTGCTTTAGACAGAGAGGCCAGGCAGGTACAGGATCTAAACAGAGTTTGACATTGCCTTTCTGTCTGTTTGAAATATACAGTTGCCTTCCTTATGACTAGAGATGGTAGTCTTCCATTTCTCGTAGTTATACATTTTCTCTTCTAAACATTCAAAGAAAAACTGAGCTCATTAAAAAAAAAATACTAAGTTTACCATGTGATCCAGCAATCCTATTCCTGGGCATAAATCTGGAGAAAATTCTAATTTGAAAAGATATATGCATCCCAATGTTCATAGCAACATAAACAACCTAAATGTCCATCAACAGATGAAAGGATAAAGAAAATGTGGTATATATGTACAGTGGAATATTACTCAGCCATAAAAAGAGTAAAAAATGCCATTTGCAGCAACATGGATGGACCTGGAGATTATCACAATCAGTTAAAGTAAGTCAGACAGAGAAGAAAAATATCAAATGATATCACTTATATGTGGAAACCTGTGGCCATTGCTGAGTTTTCCAAATTTGCTGGCATATTGATTGCAGCACTTTCACAGCATCATCTTCCAGGATTTGAAACAGCTCCATTGGAATTCCATCACCTCCACTACCTTTGTTCGTAGTGATGCTTTCTAAGGTCCACTTGACTTCACATTCCAGGATGTCTGGCTCTAGGTGAGTGATCACACCATCATGATTATCTGGGTCGTGAAGATCTTTTTTGTACAGTTCTTCTGTGTATTCTTCCCACCTCTTCTTAATATCTTCTGCTTTTGTTAGGTCCATACCATTTCTGTCCTTTATCGAACCCATCTTTGCATGAAATGTTCCCTTGGTATTTCTAATTTTCTTGAAGAGATCTCTAGTCTTTCCCATTCTGTTGTTTTCCTCTATTTCTTTGCATTGATTGCTGAGGAAGGCTTTCTTATCTCTCCTTGCTATTCTTTGGAACTCTACATTCAGATGCTTATATCTTTCCTTTTCTCCTTTGCTTTTCGCTTCTCTTCTTTTCACAGCTATTTGTAAGGCCTCCTCAGACAGCCATTTTGCTTTTTTGCATTTCTTTTCCATGGGGATGGTCTTGATCCCTGTCTCCTGTACAATGTCACAAACCTCCGTCCATAGTTCATCAGGCACTCTATCTATCAGACCTAGTCCCTTAAATCTATTTCTCACTTCCACTGCAGAATCATAAGGGATTTGATTTAGGTCATACCTGAATGGTCTAGTGATTTTCCCCACTTTCTTCAATTTTAGTCTGAATTTGGCAATAAGGAGTTCATGGTCTGAGCCACAGTCAGCTCCTGGTCTTGTTTTTGCTGACTGTATAGAGATTCTCCATCTTTGGCTGCAAAGAATATAATCAATCTGTTTTCGGTGTTGACCATCTGCTGATGTCCATGTGTAGAGTCTTCTCTTGTGTTGTTGGAAGAGGGTGTTTGCTATGACCAGTGCGTTCTCTTGGCAAAACTCTATTAGCCTTTGCCCTGCTTCATTCCGTATTCCAAGGCCAAATTAGCCTGTTACTCCAGGTGTTTCTTGACTTCCTACTTTTGCATTCCAGTTCCCTATAATGAAAAAGACATCTTTTTTGAGTGTTAGTTCTAAAACGTCTTCTAGGTCTTCATAGAACCATTCAACTTCAGCTTCTTCAGCATTACTGGTTGGGGCATAGACTTGGATTACTGATATTGAATGGTTTGCCTTGGAAACGAACATAGATCATTCTGTCGTTTTTGAGATTGCATCCAAGTACTGCATTTCAGACTCTTTTGTTGACCATGATGGTTACTCCATTTCTTCTAAGGGATTCTTGCCCACAGTAGTAGATACAAAGTAGAAAGACATAATCTGAGTTAAATTCACCCATTCCAGTCCATTTTAGTTCGCTGATTCCTAGAATGTCGACGTTCACTCTTGCCATCTCCTGTTTGACCACTTCCAGTTTGCCTTGATTCATGGACCTAACATTCCAGGTTCCTATGCAATACTGTTCTTTACAGCATCAGACCTTGCCTCTATCACCAGTCACATCCACAACTGGGTATTGTTTTTGCTTTGGCTCTATCTCTTCATTCTTTCTGGAGTTATTTCTCCACTGATCTCCAGTAGTATATTGGGCACTTACCGACCTGGGGAGTTCCTCTTTCGGTATCCTATCATTTTGCCTTTTCAAACTGTTCATGGGGTTCTCAAGGCAAGAATACTGAAGTGATTTGCCATTCCCTTCTCCAGTGGACCACATTCTGTCAGACTTCTCCACCATGACCCGCCTGTCTTGAAAAGGTCAATTTTCATTCCAATCCCAAAGAAAGGCAATGTCAAAGAATGTTCAAACTACCGCACAATTGTACTCATCCCACATGCTAGTAAAGTAATGCTCAAAATTCTCCAAGCCAGGCTTCAGCAACAAGCAATAAGTGAATTGTGAACTTCCAGATGTTCAAGCTGGTTTTAGAAAAGGCAGAGGAACCAGAGATCAAATTGCCAACATCCACTGGATCATGGAAAAAGGAAGAGAGTTCCAGAAAAACATCCATTTCTGCTTTATTGACTATGCCAAAGCCTTTGACTGTGTGGATCACAATGAACTGTGGAAAATTCTTCAAGAGATGGGAATACCAGACCACCTGACCTGCCTCCTGAGAAATCTGTATGCAGGTCAGGAAGCAACAGTTAGAACTGGACATGGAACAACAGACTGTTTCCAAAGAGGAAAAGGAGTACGTCAAGGCTGTATATTGTCACCCTGTTTATTTAACTTCTATGCAGAGTACATCATGAGAAATGCTGGGCTGGAAGAAGCACAAGCTGGAATCAAGATTGCTGGGAGAAATATCAATAACCTCAGATATGCAGATGACACCACCCTTATGGCAGAAAGTGAAGAGGAACTAAAAAGCCTCTTGATGAAGATGAAAGAGGAGAGTGAAAAAGTTGGGTTAAAGCTCAACATTCAGAAAACTAAGATCATGGCATCTGGTCCCATCACTTCATGGCAACTAGATGGGGAAACAGTGGAAACAGTGTCAGATGTTATTTTTTGGGGGTCCAAAATCACTGCAGATGGTGATTGCAGCCATGAAATTAAATGACGCTTACTCCTTGCAAGGAAAGTTATAACCAACCTAGATAGCATATTCAAAAGCAGAGACATTACTTTGCCAACAAAGGTCCATCTAGTCAAGGCTATGGTTTTTCCAGTCGTCATAATGGATGTGAGAGTTGGACTGTGAAGAAAGCTGAGCACAGAATTGATGCTTTGGAACTGTGGTGTTGGAGAAGACTCTTGAGAGTCCCTTGGACTGCAAGGAGATCCAACCAGTCCACTCTAAAGGAGATCAATCCTGGGTGTTCTTTGGAAGGACTGATGCTAAAGCTGAAACTCCAATACTTTGGCCACCTCATGTGAAGAGTTGACTCATTGGAAAAGACTCTGATGCTGGGAGGGACTAAGGGCAGGAGGAGAAGGGGACGAGAGAGGATGAGATGGCTGGATGGCATCACCGACTCGATGGACATGAGTTTGAGTAAATTCCGGGAGTTGGTGATGGACAGGGTGGCCTGGCGTGCTGTGATTCATGGAGTCACAAAGAGTCAGACACAACTGAGCAACTGAACTGATATGTGGAAACTAAAAAAAAAGCTACAAATGAAGTTACTTAAGAGATATATATTACAGACATAGAAAGTAAACTTTTGGTTACCAAAGGGTAAAGTGAGGGGGAGGGATAAATTAGGTTAGGGTTACTATATACACACTGCCATATATAAAATAGATAAACAACAAGGGCTTACTGTATAGCACAGGGAATTACAGTCAATCTTATAATAACCTATAACAGAAACAAATCTGAAAAAGAATATATAGTTATGTAAAATATGATATATATATAAAAACTGAATGGCTTTTATACCTGAAACACAGCACTGACTCTTTGTGACTCCATGGACTGTAGCCCACCAGGCTCCTCTGTCCATGAAATACTCCAGGAAAGATGGTAACAATAACCCGGTGTACGAGACAGCAAAAGAGACACTGATGTATAGAACAGTCTTATGGACTCTGTGGGAGAGGGAGAGGGTGGGAAGATTTGGGAGAATGGCAATGAAACATGTAAAATATCATGTAGGAAACGAGTTGCCAGTCCAGGTTCGATGCACGATGCTGGATGCTTGGGGCTGGTGCACTGGGACGGCCCAGAGGGATGGTATGGGGAGGGAGGAGGGAGGAGGGTTCGGGATGGGGAACACATGTATACCTGTGGCGGATTCATTTTGATATTTGGCAAAACTAATACAATTATGTAAAGTTTAAAAATAAAATAAAATTAGAAAAAAAAAAAAAAAAGAATACTGGAGTAGGTAGCCATTCCCTTCTCCAGGGGATCTTTTCAACCCAGGGATCACCAGGTCTCCTGCATTGCAGGTGGATTCTTTACCACCTGAAACACCAGGGGAGCCCAAACAACAATACTTCAATTAAAAAACAAACAGAATTTAATTAAAAATTAAATTAGGAATAGTACAAGCAGCTTGTGGCCATGGCAAACACTCATTAAGGTGATAAGTGAGGAATTCCCTAGTGGTCCAGTGGTCAGGACTTGGCCCTTTCACTGCTAGGGCTCAGGTTTGATTCCTGGTTGGGGAACAAAGATCCCACGAGCCATGTAGTATGGCCCCCCAAAAGTGATATATGAATAGCTATAGCTTTGAGAAATATTGATTTGAAAGAAATCAGTAGATTTTGGGTCTGAGCTCATTCAACATCCACCAATTATTACGGATATTGTCACTTAACCTCTTCAAGTCTTAATGTCTTCATCTGCAAAATGGGGAAAATAACAGTACCTGTGTCACAGGGCCGTTAGTGCGGGCCTGGTGCAGAGGAAGGGGTGAAACCCTAACCTGAGGCAGGACTTGATATTCTGAAGGCACTTTTGTAAGCTGAGTGTCTGAAAGCCAAGTGTGTGCGTGCTCAGCTGCATCTGACTCTGAGACCTCACGGATTGTAGCCCGCCAGGCTCCTCTGTCCATGGGATTTCCCAGGCAAGAATACTGAAGTGGGTTGCCATTCCCTTCTCCAGGGGATCTTCCTGACCCAGGGATCGAACCCGTCTCTTGCATCTCCTGCATTGGCAGGATTTTTACCACTGTACCATCTGGGAAGTCCATAGAAAGCCACACACAAGTGGCCAAATGTTAAATGAAGTGGCTCATTTCCAGAAAACAAATGTTTTACAATTCCTAATCAAGGTCTGTATAAACAGTTTCCCTCTGGCTCATTCCTCCTAACCAGGGAGAAACATCCAGGCATTTCTCTTCCACAGAGGAACTTGGCTCAGGTGCCTGGAGTGCGGAGAGGAAAGGGGACCACCCTACCACCAAGGCAGGAGACAGACCAGGACAGCCCACTCCCCAATTCCTAGGGAGGATTCTTTTTTTTGGCTGTGCTGGGTGTTAGATGTGGCATGTGGGAGCTTTAGCTGCCACCTGCAAACTCTTAGTTGCGGCACATGGGATCTAGTTCCCTGACCAGGGATTGAACCCAGGCCCCCTCCATTGGGAGCACAGAGTCAGCCACTGGACCACCATGGAAGGCCCTGGGGAGGACTCTCGATGACCGTGGAGCCCCATCTCAGTACCGAGCTCAGGCTCAGCCTGCCACAGGCTGGGGTGCAGCTGAGGCCTGGGCGGAAGGGAGGCTAGGCCAGGCAGTTGGCAGAGGCAGGCTCCCCTCTGGGGGGTGGTAGGAAATGTAGTGGGAGGCACCTTCCTCCTTCCATTCAATCTGCTTCCACACCCACCCGCCCCCCACTCCATTTAACCCTGGAGTCCATAACTCTGACCCACCAACTCCTCCAGCCAGGGCCCCGAGGCACAGCTCTTCTGTGGAGCCGCCACCC
This sequence comes from Bos grunniens, assembly GCF_055505025.1. Taxonomy (NCBI): domain Eukaryota; kingdom Metazoa; phylum Chordata; class Mammalia; order Artiodactyla; family Bovidae; genus Bos; species Bos grunniens. Next base: position 16,808,451 of record NC_141166.1, read on the forward strand.
CTGGGCCGGCAGCCTCACCTGAGGGACCGCCCTGGCCTGGGCTCAGACACAGAACAGACAAGGCACCTAGGGGCTCCACTGAGGCAACCGGGACTCGTCACCACCCAGACTGTCACCTGAATCTTTAAATGAAAGACCTTAGGCAGCATTTTTTAGCCAAGTGGCAATACCAGGTATCCTGTCAGCAAGAATTTTATCTTAGTTACTGGAATAATGGACTGTTTAATACACCCCTTGCTGAGTGTACAAGAAACCTTTTAAACCCATTGTAGGTCCATTTCTGCTAAGGAAAAAGAAACCCAAAAAAGGAAAAAAAAATTGAGTTTTAGCTTTAATTTTTATCCAAGTTATACATTAATGTAGTTTGACATATCACAATGCTCCACAAGGTTTGTTACGATAAAGCAAAGCAGCAGGTTCCTGTCTCCCCCACTGCCTTTCCCCATCTCCGAGGCAACCAGTTTCCCCTCTGTTGGGTTTTAGTTTTGATATTTACCACTGTTTCTAAATTATATATTTTTCAATTTAAAAATTTATTTATTTATTCTTGGCTGTGCTGGGTCTTCGCTGTTGCCAGCTTTTTCTCTAGTCGTGACAAGCAGGGGCAACTCTCTCGTTGACATGCCTGGGTTTCCCACTGCAGTGGCTTCTCTTGTTGAGGACCGGCTCTAGGGGGAGCGGGCTTCAGCAGTTTCGGCTTCCGTTCTCTATAGCACAGGCTCAGTGGTTCGTGTGCACGGACTTAGTTGTTCCGTGGTTTGTGGGATCTTTCTGGACCAGGAATCAAACTGGCGTCTTCTGCATTGGCAGGCTGACTCTTTACCACCAAGCCACCAGGGAATCCCCATTTTTCAATGTGAAACTACATTTATTGATATTCTGCGGTTGACGGTTGTGTCACAAACCAAAACAGCCTTGAGGAAGAACAACAGTTAATTCGATCACAAACCTGAGACTTGGGCGGGACTTGGAGGGAGTAGCTTGGGTTTACTCTGGGAACCATTAGCCAGGGTGGCTGGACTGGACATGGGGTCAGAACAGGCAGCTTCCGGAAACCAAGGCCCCCTAAAACCGAGTTCCTCGGCCGTATTTATGACAAACCTCCCCACCCCAGTCCTTTATTCCTTTTCTCGTTCTGTCCCCGTTCCCCTCAGGATTGCAGAGGATCAAAGGAAACGGGAACTGAAACTGAGCCGGACCCTGTGAAGTCTTTCTGGGTACAAAAGCCCCACTGTGTCCCCCATTTCTTGTTTGTAGGAGTAAAGTCTCCGAGGCCTTCCTTGAGTTCCAAAGAACAGGCTCAAGCAGTTACTAACTAGACAGGCGAGGGAATGTGGAAACAGAGGAAGCAGTCAAGCAAGGAAAGTAAGAAGTGCCTAGGGACTTCCCCGGTGGTCCAGTGGTTAACACGCCGCACTCTGAATGCAGAGGGCTGGAGTTTGATCCCTAGTCAGGGAAGTAGATCCCGCATGCCTCAACTGATTTTCCCTCATGCCACAACTAAGACTTGGTGCAGCCAAATAAATAAAATTTTAAAAACAGAAAAGTAAGACGAGCTTAAACAACAGTCACAGAACACCTAGTTCCTCCTCAAGGTTATACCTAACAACCTGACACAAATCTCTGAGTTGTTCTGCAGGAATGAAGCCTGCCTGCTACCCGCCCCTGCCCAGGTGGAGGATGGTGACCACATGCTGACTCCAAGCAGTCAGACCCCAGACTGCCTGGAACCAGGAGGTTGATAACTGAGATTCCCAAAACAGCACCTGGACCACCAGCCAATCAGAAGAAGGTCCATGAGCAGATCATGCACCTCAGACCCTCACTCCTGATGTTGCCTTTAAAACCCTCCCCTGAAAGCCATCATGGAGTATGGGTCTTTTGAGTATGAGTTGCCCTTCCTCCTTGTTTGGCACCTGCAAAAAACTTTGCTTCCCCCAAGCAATGTCAGTAGATGGGCTTTGCTGCTCGCTGGTATAAAGAAAGTTGAGTGCTGAAGAATTGACGCTTTTGAACTATGGCACTGGAGAAGACTCTTGAGTCCTTTGGACTGCAAGGAGATCAAACCAGTCCATCCTAAAGGAAATCAGTCTTGAATATCCATTGGAAGGAATGATGCTGAAGCTGAAGTTCCAATACTTTGGCCACCTGATGTGAAGAACTGACTCATTTGAAAAGACCCTGATGCTGGGAAAGATTGAAAGCAGGAGAAGGGGACGACAGAGGATGAGATGGTTGGATGACACCACTGACTTGATGGACGTGAGTTTGAGTAAGCTCCGGGAGTTGGTGATGGACAGGGAGGCCTGGCGTGCTGCAGTCCATGGGGTCAGAGAGTCAGACATGACTGAGCGACTGAACTGAACTAACTGAACTGGGGGAGGGGAGCCAAGTTCCCTTTGGTAACATCCTGAGGCTTTAAGAATATTCCTATCTTGATTGCGAAGAAAAAAAACCTAATGTGAAGCAGCTTCGGGGGAAGGGAATTGACGGGAAGGCTCCTGGTGGTGGGTGAACCACCAGACGGCAGAGAAGCCCCCCACGTGGCGGCCCTCCAGGTCTCCTGGGGCGGAAACCTGGTGCCTCCGTGGCTCTCGGTCTCCCTTCTCTGAGCCGCTTCCCTTCCTCCTGGGGTCCACTGCTTCCTTCACAGTGACTTTCTGGAAACTCAGGCTTCTGTATCTTGCAGCATACCATCCTGGGGAGAGACTGACCCCTTCCCCCAATTCTAGTTAGGAGACCCCCAAAATGGGCCAGGTGTCCACTCCATTGGAGTCCCATCAGAGATGTCATGGTACAGAATGGTGGCTCCTAGTAACCTGAGAAGGTGGGAGGAATGGGCTAGAAGCTGGGGAGCAGGTCCCACAAAGACATGAGTCCACTGGGGAGACAGCCCTAGAGGCCCCCTTCACTGACCAAGCCCACTCCGGCCTTAAGGGGTGCCTACAAGTGGCCCCAGGCAGCTCCTGGGCATCTCAGCCACACATGCCCCCTCCTCAGCGCTGGTTTTCCTCCCCCGCCGTCCACACCACACTCACCACCTGCCACTCTAGAAACAACTTCCCCTCCCAACCCCACGCTCCCCAAGGACATGAGCACAGGGAGGCTCTCAACGGTTGTTGACAAACGAGTGAAGGACAAAGGTCACATCACGTCACAGCCCCGATGAGATCCTCCCCTGACTCTGACGGCCTTTAGCACAGAGTCAAGCTCTCGGGCTGGTGAAGGTGGCCCGTGGGGACCTACCTGTTCCTACCTCACCAGCGTCTCCTTGCCCGTCCTCTGGGCACCCTCCGACCCTGGTGACCCCTGCCCTTCATGGCTCATGTCAGAAAGCTTGGAGTCTCAGCTCCTTCACACACGCAGGCCAGGGGCCGGCGCTTTCTTTCTCTGAGCGCCACCCCTTCTTGGCTAGAAACACACACCTCAGCCTCTGAACCTCACTAGAACCTTGTCCTGCGGTGACATCCTTTGCATCTACACGTCCCTGCCCGCAGTGCCCTGAGGTGGGTCCCTGAGGAGACATGCAGGTGCTCTGGGGCAGCTGAAGGAATGACAGGCTTCCTTTTGGACAGTTTTTTTTTTTTTTGCTGTCTTGGGTCTTCACTGCTGCGAGGGCTTTCTCTAGTTGCTGCGAGCAGGGCTACTCTGTGTTGGGAGCACCGTCCCCAGAGTGCACGGGCTTCAGGAGCTGCAGCATGTGGGCTTAGGAGTTGTGGCTGGCAGGCCTAGCTGCTCTGTGGCATGTGGGATCTTCTTGGACCAGGAATCTGTACCTATCCACTGTACCACCAGAAAGTCTCTTTGACAAGCTTTGTGTCTCGTCACCGCCTTTATCCACAGCCCCCTAACCCCAAGTGAGGGGCCACAATGGCAGTCTCTCTCACTGAGACTGGGGGTGTGTCCCCAGCGCACGGCACTCGGGTGGTGTCCACGACACCTGCCATCTGAGCAGATGTGGATGAAGGACACGGCTGCAGTCAGGTGGTAAGAGTACTGGGCCACTTGCTCTGGGCCTTCAGGCCAGGGGTGTGGGGCGGGCAGGTGCCAAACGCTGGGCCTGGCTGGAGACCTGCCCCCTTTCTGGGTGCGGCTCCCCTTCTGTAAATGGGAGGAGGTGCTAGGGTTGCTACGGGTCCCTCAGCTCTGGGCCCATCAGGGCAAGTCCAGGCAGCAAACACCTTGCCTGCTGAACAAGCTGGCTACGCTTCACCGGGGTCCGGGGCTCTGGGGCCGTGAGGAAGGGTGTCCAGCCTGGGGCCATGCTGCCCTGGACCCACCCAGCATGCTGACCCAGCTCTGCCCTGAGGGTGTCCCTCTGAGGAGGCTCTCCTCTGCCCTCGGGTCCCAGGCTCCGTGGGTGGCCCTCGGGGACAGCTGGAGGAGAGGGGGCTGATCCCCCCGGGCAGGGTGTGGGGGGCAGGTGGAGATGTCTCACCCTCGGGCTCTCAGTCAGGCTGCCCGGGCTGCAGAAACCCCTTCACCCATCACCAAACCACCAGACCTCACCTATTTCCCTTCCAGAGCCCCGGCCTTGGCAGTGGGGGTGTCACAGGATCCCGGCCCCTCTCTGAGGCCATGGGGTGCAGGAAGTGGGGGGTGGGGATGGACACAGGGAGATGGGTGCGCTTGCTGTCTGGCATTCTAATTCCATTTCTAATCAGCCAGACTGAGGCCCTGGCGTCCATCTGCCATGCGGCCAGCTCCGTGAATCTTCCTGGACCTGATGGGAGATTCCTGAGGGCGGCTGCCCTGGCTGAGCCGTGAGGGGTGGAGCCAGGCCAGGCCCCACGTCCTGGGTCTAAGGGGCACCCAGCTGCCCCACACACCAGACAGCACTTCACACTTGATTTTATTCCACGACACTGATTTGCTGAAAACCCCTGGTTTCCTGGGCAGGGGCGGGCAGTGGGTAACCGGGCAGAAGGCGGGCTGGCCTCCGGGAGGACCGGGTCTAGCTCTGGGCAGCTGAGCACCGGCCAGGCCTCAGCCTTCTGTCCGGCCAGCCCCACCCTCTACCCCCTCCAGCTTAAAAACTGCGCTGCAGAAATAGAACAGGATGAAAAAATAAAAACAAAACCCTGAGTTGTTAAAAACCAAATTAAAAAAAAAATCCCCGTTGGTGTCAAAAGGTCCTATTCCTAAAAACCAGCAGGGGCGGAGGGGCAGGGGTGGAGAGGGGTGTGGCCAGGCTGGTGGCTTCAGTCTTGCTCCTCCTTGTGGTTACCACACCCCAGCTGGTCCTGCGGGTCTAGGAGGCCCTCGGTGCCCGGTCTCTTCAGGACAGCACTGTACTTGAGGGCGGTGGCCTCTGCCTGCAGCACCACCTCCACCAGATTGAAGATGGTGATGACCTGAGGGTGAGAAGGGCCCGGCAGGGTGACTGGGGAGGGCCCGGCCAGGGGCACAGCAGGGGCTGGGGCTTCAGGCAAAGCCCAGCTCTGCCAGTCCACCCGGCTGGGCCCCAGGGGCCCTGGCCCTGCCTGTCTCGGCCTCCACGGGCCCGTCAGTAAGCCGTGCTCGTTCAAGGACTGAGGAGGCCGTGGGGTCCTGGTGAGAAGGGAAGGAGCCCGATGCTGCTGTGTGCGACGCCTAGTGGAGGCCGCGCAGTGCCAGGGAGAAAACTTCACCATCTGGGTCTGGCCTCTGAGGCCCGCTGTAGGTGAAATCTGTCCTCCTGGGTAGGAGGTCTACACAGCGTTCATCAGAGTCTCGAAAGGACCCCAAAGCTGAGGACCCCCTGCTTTAGAGGGGCAGGCGGAGGCCCGGCCTCTCCCCAGAGTGGCGATCCCAGGAGGCCGGGCCCACAGGGTGGGGAAGGGGGGAACCTGAGTTCCCACCCAGGGTTGAGGGGAGCTGGGTTCAGGGTGGGGGCAGGGGGACCTAGGAGGGGAGCCCTGAAGAGGATACCCCATGAGGCAGGAGGGGGCTCGCCAAAGAGCTGGGCAGACAGGGATGCGGCGCGGATCTGGGAAGGCAGCCCCACCCTCGCCTCACCTGCTGTACTGGCTCCTGTTCCAAGTCCTCGGGCTCCCAGACTAGTGTCAGCTCCGGCTTCTTGCCCACCTTCTGGAAATGGTGGGACCGCAGGGGCAGCATCTGTGTGTGGGGGGGCAGGGGCGGTGCACACGCCTGTGCTTCAGGACTCAGGCTCCAGGCACCACCTCTTAACCTCTGACCCTGCAAGGTCTCCTCTCCCCCCAGTGCTTGGAAGCAGTCCCCGCCTTGGCCCACCTCTGACTGACCCGTGATGGAGCTCTCCGCCCTGCCGCCCGGCTCTGGGCTGCTTGACCTTTGATGGGGGAGGACCCCCCAACCTTCGCCTCTTGCCTCTGGCGCACTTCCGGGAGGCCACCTTCGCCAAGGGGCAGGGGCGGGGAGGGGCTGGGGGCTCCGTGTATTGCTGGGGCAGGTGGCAGCCCTGTCCACCTCATCAGGGACTGTTCATGCAGGTGGAGGTGGACCGGGCACCTGGGGCTGGAGGGCCGCCACCCCTCCCAGCCTGGGTCTGTTAGCACAGACAGAGGAGGGGCTGGGCTGTGAGCAGAGACAACCGAGACCTGAATCCCATTGTGTCGATGAACTTCAGGACAAGAGCCCAGTGTTTTTTCCTGGCTGCATCGTGCAGCTTGTGGGACCTTCGTTCCCTGACTGGGGATCGAACCCTTGCCTTCAGTAATGAAAGTGCAGAGCCCTAACCACTGGACAGCCAGGGGAATTCCCAACAGGAGCCCGACTTGATTCCTGCTGGACTCCATGTTGTCTCCCTGCTTTAGTCCATTCTATTTATACTGTGTTTATTCCACACTCCATGCTGGGCTCTGCACTCCCCAAAGTGCTCTGGGTGTCAGGAAATCACAGCCGGGGTCAGAGGTCTGCTAGAACAGGTTCCTCAGGTGGCCTTGGACTGGCACCAACTACCCTCAGAAAGAACCTCAAACAGAGTGCCCCCAGAGTGGGACAGAGACAAAGGCTGGCCTTTTCCTTCTTTTCAGGAGACACAGCTTCCAGCGTGGCCTCGGGCCATTCTCTCTGATCTTTCCTTTTCTCATGTTCCTTAAAAAAAAATGTCTCCTAAACCTGCCTTCCCTGCAGCCTACACTGGTTTGGGACGGACCTGGTCTCTGGTTGCTCGAGTCCTTGGGAAAGAGGCCCAAGGCCGACCTTTGACCTGGACCCCTGGCCCCAGGCAGGACCCCTGAGTGTCTCAGTAGGCCCATTCGGTGGACTTGGTGCTGCCACAGCTAAGTGAGGTCAGTGTCACCACCTCATGTGGACAGGGATGGGGGCTCTTGGCCTAGGCTCCCATCCTGCCTGCTCCTGAGTCTAATGAGGGCTGTCCCTGGGCCGAGACCACAGCAGATGCTGGGAAAATGAAGTAGACCTGCAGCGGGAACAGGGACAGGCAGGTGGGAAGGAAGTGTGCTGAGTGGACACAGCTTGGTGCTCCCTCTGCCCTCCCATCCTGACTCCCCTGGGGCCCAGAGCATCCTGATTCAGCCCACAGCATCCCGACTCCTCCCTGGGGCCCAGAGCATCCTCAATCAGCCCAGAGCATCCCAACCCCTCTGGGGCCCAGAGCGTCCTCAATCAGCCCAGAGCATCCCGACTCCTCCCTGGGGCCCAGAGCATCCCGACTCCCCAGGAGCCCGGCACTCACGTTACAGTAGACGCGCTTCTGCACCCCATAGCGCAGCACCAGCACGTCGAAGGCTTGGTTCAGGACGCCCATCACCATGGCTTCTGACTCCAGGGGGCCACTCTCCTGCGGGGGCAGGGCTCCAGCCAGGGCTCGGCCAAGGAATGTGGCGTTTCCCTGGGGTCCACCCCAGCTGCTAAAGGGCCTGGACTCCCAGGGGGACTCCTTGTGTAGGCGCCAGGCGGGGTGGTGGGGCGCAGGGAGGGAAAGGGGCGGGGACAGCTGGTGGCCTCACCCTGACCAGAATGGCGAAGAAGAGGCCGGTGCTGAGCTCCTGCACGCGCTTGGATGCCATGCGGCGGTCATTGCAGTGGTCGGCCTGCTTCTGCAGGGAGTCGGGCTCCACGTCTGGAAGCTCCCGGTAGCCTGGACAGAGCATGGTCTGGGGTTGACGGGAGGGCGCCCTCTGTGCACCAGTCAAGGCGCGGGGAGCAGCAGCACAGTGCCACTGGCCCAGGCGGAGTGAGGCCTGCCTGTGCTGGGCTCAGGAGGGCCAAGAACGGGGTGTGGCCACGGTCAAGGCCCTGGGGCCCCGAGCATGTGCTCATAGGGAGAGGTTCTGGGCACAGGCTGCCCTGCGGCTCAGGGTGCCCACCCCACCCAGCAAGGCCTCCCCAGGGATGGCATGTGGTCTCTAGCCGCCAGGCACCCACTCTGGGCATGGCTGGCATCGCCCCCCCTGGCTGCCCCCTTACCCAGCGCACTGGCCAGAAGGCGGTGAACCAGGACATCCGCGAAACGGCGGATCGGGGAGGTGAAGTGCGTGTAGAGCGGCACGTTGAGGGCGTAGTGGCGGAACTGGGCTGGGTCCCGCAGAGCTCCTGAGCAGAAGTACACAGCCATCTGGGGGGTGGGGGGAGAAACGGGGGGGAACCTCAGGGCTGGGCCGGACCAGGTTGGGGCCCGGTATACTCTGCAAGCCTGGGAGACTCACCAGGAGGGGCGCTGGGGGCATGGGCCCACCTGCCAGGCTGTGGACAGCTGAACAAAGCTGGGGAGGCCTGCAGAGACCAGGGACTGTTCCATGTGAGGCAGGGGGGTGGAGGTGGGGGTGGAGTGGTGGTGGTTATCCTTGGGGTTGCCATGGGGCTGACTGGAGTCATGGGGGCCCTCACCCCTCTCCTGCTGAGGCCCAGTGTGGGGCTTACCTAGACCCCTCTGCTGGGGATTGGAAGTGGAGTCACTGGGGTGGGGGGTGGCGGGGGAAGGATGTGTGCTTCTTGCTGCTGCTGTTGCTAAGTCACGTCAGTCGTGTTGGACTCTGTGTGACCCCATAGACGACAGCCCACCAGGCTCCCCCATCCCTGGGATTCTCCAGGAAAGAACACTGGAGTGGGTTGCCATTTCCTTCTCCAATGCATGAAAGTGAAAAGTGAAAGTGAAGTTGCTCAGTCGTGTCCGACTCTTAGTGACCCCATGGACTGCAGCCCACCAGGCTCCTCCGTCCATGGGATTTTCCAGGCAAGAGTACTGGAGTGGGGTGCCATTGCCTTCTCCAGTGCTTCTTGCTAGGAACCCTTAAGATGTTGAAAGGCCTCCTCTCTCAGAGTCCTGGGGGAGCAGCTGTGCAAGCCCTCGGGGAGGTGGGGAGAAGGACAGGGGGACCACGGGCTGAAGTCAGAGGACTTCAGGGAGGAGCTGGACTCATCCTCGTGCACAGGAGCTCACTGCTGGGTTTTAGGGGCTGTTACTGCCAGGACCCAGGAGGAAGGAACAGTTCTGGTTGCCCCTCCCTAGGACGGGGCTGGGGGTGGCTATGCGGGAAACCATGGCCATGCCGGGCCAGGGGCCAGAAGTGTCCTTCATCAGGACACAAGCCCGATGGCCCCATGTGGCCAGAGTGCAAGGTAGGAGAGAAGGTCCAGGATGCCCCTACCCAGAGCAAAACAGGTGCCTGGCTTGTCCTCTCTGGCCCTGGCCCTGACTTGGGTCATGACTCACCAACCTCCAGCCCTCTGGCCCTGACTCCTGACCTGCTGACGGCCACGCCTGCACCCTGGCACCCCTGTGCCCCCAAGGCTTGACCTTTCGTTAGCCAAGGGAGGCAGCAGTTGGTCAGCCTCCCAACCTTGGCCCTTCTTGTCTCTAACAACTTGTCTTGAGACCAAGACCCTGAGTGCTGAGGTCAGAAGGGCCTCCTGTAGGGCAGGAGTTAGGACTGAGGCTCAGGGGGAGACACTGAGTGTCGGTGGGGAAACAGCAAACAGCCCGGCTCCCATGGTGCAGCTGTGCTGATAGCCTGGGCCACGGTCCCTGGAGACGCCATGATGCCCGGGAGCCAGTGACCAGGCTTCTCGGCCAGGAACTCAGTCACACCCACGTGTATTCACTCGCTCCCTCCCTTGCCTCACACTCACACCCTCACACTCTCTCATACCCTCCTGTGTGTTGGGACAAACGCACAGCCAGCTCCACTTACTCTGTGATCGAAGGTCCTGGAAGCCAGGACGCAGCTGGAGCAGACCTGCCCTGCTGCCCAGCTCCGCTTCCCTTCTGGTCCCCCTGGGCCCTGGTTACGTCTGGGGTGAGTCAACGAGGGAGGTGGGAGCCGCCTCCCCCGAGAGCCACGTTTGGCCTTTGTCATCAGCAGTGGCCCAGGTCCCCAGATGAGCTGGGTGAGGAGGACGGAGGGCCCTGGCCCCCTTCCTGGGCAGTGGGGGTGTCTCTGGGCAGGGTGAGATGGATGAGGACCCAGAAATGGGGCAGAGACAGAGGACCAGGCACCCTGGTCTCTCTGGTCCCTCCCTGAGATCAGATCCCAGGCCGAGGCTGGTCTCTGAGGTCACTGCAGGCGAGGCCAGGGTGAGTCTGGTCTTTGTCAGGCTCTGGGTGACTGAGGACGGGACCCCTTCCCTTGGAGCTTCAGGGCTGGGTTTACCTTGAGGGTGAGTGGCTTCCAGAGGCTGGTGGAGGAAATGGGGTCCCCACTGGCCTCGTTTGTGGTGTCAAGCCCAGTGGCCAGAGATGCACGCCCTCCCTCTCCATTGGTGGTGGGGGTGCTTTATGGTGCCCGGTGTGGGGCAGACATTTGTGAGTGGGGGCAGGGTTATGGCTGCTGCTGCTGCTGAGTCGCTTCAGTCGTGTCCGACTCTGTGCGACCCCACAGACAGCAGCCCACCAGCCTCCCCCGTCCCTGGGATTCTCCAGGCAAGAACACTGGAGTGGGTTGCCATTTCCTTCTCCAGTGCATGAAAGTGAAGAGTGAAAGTGAAGTCGCTCAGTCGTGTCCAACTCTTAGCGACCCCATGGACTGCAGCCTATCAGGCTCCTCCACCCATGGGATTTTCCAGGCAAGAGTACTGGAGTGGGTCGCCATTGCCTTCTCCGACCAGACCCAAATGGATCTGATGGCCCCATTCCTGGCAGCGCCAGAGGCCTCAGAAGTCAACTGTGAGCTGCTGAGGTTCTTGTGGACAGACTGGATCTGCCCAGTGACGGAGCCTCTGGACAGCACCCCTAGGCTGCCCTGGGCCCACCACTGCTCCTGTTCACACTGGCAGCACTTGCTGACCAGACAGGGCACTGGGGGCCAGGGGGTAGGGGTCCTTCCCAAAATGCTTGGCCCCCCAGGGCCTCCAAGCTCAGCCTTGGAGGGCGGAAACTGGTGGCCAGAAGCCAGCCCACTGTCTACCTCCTGGGTGGCCAGCCTGTCTTCCAGCTGCAGACAGAGCCCCATGCCTGATTCCTTCTCTCGTGGTCATCTGGGACAAGGAGACTTCTCTGGCTGGGGTCCCCAAGCCACAGTGGGGGCTGAGGACTCAGGGAGACCAACACACTTTCCTGCTCCAGGTCCCCATCTGCCCATGAGTTGCTGACCAGGCCGCATTTGAGCCCAAGCTGGTCTGATCTGTGGGGACCAGGCCCTGGAGTCTTGGAGGGGGGGATGCCTGGGCTGGCTCCCCTCCTGCTGTCAGGAAACAGAGCCCCAGGGGCTGTGCAGGGGGAGAAGTAAGGCTCAGTTGGCTCCTCTGAGGCCCAGACAAGGGGCCCTTGAGCAGGACAGGTTGGCAAGTTGGAGCCAGGGGTGGTAGGGAGCCCAGGGGCCACCTGTTCTGGATGCTTCCCAGGGGGCATCCTCCCCACATCGCCCCTCTCCCCACACCTCCCCTCAGGTTCTCCAAGCCCGGAGAGGTCCTGTGTGCTCCCGGGGCGGGAGGCGGGGTGGATGGAGGACTGGCCCTGCCTTACCTGCATGGGCCGGGAGCACATGTTGGTGAGCACCTCCTTCCGGGCCAGGGAGTACTTGTCATCTCCGAACATTTCGGTCAGACTTTTCTAGAAGAACCACGTGAAAGGCAGTCAGGCCTGGGGAGAGAGGCTCGGAGGCCCTGTCCCCTGCTGATCACCTGAGACCTGGCTCTGGGAGGAAAGACCAGCCGAGGGCCCCAGCCCTGCTCAGATGGCCACGGTGGCCTGCAGGGGTTTGTTGGTGGGGTGGGGGACGGCCAGCAGCCCCCAGCCTGTGTCCCAGGCTGGGCCTGCCTCGAGGGTCCTGGCTCGAGGGAAGTCTTTCCACATCTGGCTGGCTGGCCTGGACAGACTGGCTTCCTGTCTGACCTCGGGCACCCCAGGCCCAGAGCAGATGGGGCCAGTCTCCCTGCTGTGGAATCAGGGCGGAGGCCATGGATTCCTGAGTCATGTGATGCTCAGTTCTCGGGGGGTGGGTATCTGAAAGCCCCCCATGAAAAACAGCCTCTGGTTTCCACCAATCCTGGTGCCCTGAGAGAGCCTGAGCTCAGCCCATTCCTGCCCACAGGACCCCTGCCCACAGCTAGGCCTGAGGGCACCCCCTCAGTCTCCTGGGCTCCCCGCCAGGCCCTGCAAGATGAAGGCCTTGTCCCCAGGGCCTTTTGTCTCCCTTGCAGGGGAGACCGGGCTGAAGGGCAAGGGACCCTGGTGGGATGCAGTTGGCTGCTGAACCCTGGCTTCCTGGCCTGCCTCCTGCTTTCCCCAGCAGGGCCTCCCCAGCCCCCATGTTCCCAGCACTCACGTTGAGGGCGCCTGCAGAGCTGAAGTCCATGGGCAGCCCCATCTGGTCACAGAATTCCACCAGGTCATTGAGCATCTTGGTCTGGGGTGGGGGGTGCCGCCGCAGCAGGGCTTGCTCAGGGAAGGCGCGGTGGATCTTGTGGGCCACGGCCATGTTGGCCAAAAGCATGAACTCCTCCACGAGCCTGCAGCGGGGGGTGGGGTGGGAACGTGGGGGGTCATTCTTTCTCGCTTCTCGGTTGGCTGGCTCTCTTGTATCCTTGTTTTGGCTTAAAGATGCCCTCCTGGCATCCAATATACTTTTATAAACTTATTTTTAATTGGAGAATAATTGCTTTACAATAGTGGTGTTGGTTTCTGCTGTACAACAACATGAACCAGCTGTGAGTATACATATAACCCCCCTCCCTCGTGAGCCTCCCTGCCCTCCTACCCACCTCCCACCTTATCTCTCTAGATCATCCCGGAGCACGCATCCCAGCTTGTTTCCTGCAAGCTGCTTTCTCCCTCATCCCTCTGCTCATGCCTGTCACTGCACTAACCAGTCTGTACTCCTCTCTGCTGATGGGTCAGCTCGTGTGCTGCGTCTCCCACCAGATAGGGGTCCGGGGAGGGTGCCTGTCTTATTCCCGGCTGCAGCCCCAGTGCTTGGGACCTCACCCGACCCAGAGAAGGTGATTAGTAAAGATCTCTGATGAATGACAAAGTCTCCCAGAACACTGGGGGCATCTCCTGTGCCTGGGCGGGCCAGGAGAACCCAGGGGGCTCTGCGGGGCTGTGCAGAGGCAGGTGTGCAGAACCAGGGCTCCCTGTTCCCAGGAGCGCTTGGCTCTTTTTCCTCCCTGGAAAGATGAGGGTTTCTGAGGATGAACAGGAGAGTTACAGGTGGCAGAGGAAACTCAGGCATTTGGGGACAAGGCAAACATAGTGTGTGTGCATGCGTGCTAAGTTGCTTCAGCCGTGTCTGACTCTTTGCGACGCTATGGACTGTAGCCCACCAGCCTCTTGTGTTCGTGGGATTCTCCAGGCAAGAATACTGGAGTGGGTTGCCATACCCTTCTCCAGGGGATCTTCCCAACCCAGGGACTGAACCCATATCTCTTATGTCTCCTGCACTGACAGGCAGGTTCTTTACCACTAGTGCCGCCTGGGAAGCCCAAACACACTGTATGGGAGAGCCTGCCCCTCCCCCTCCAGGCCACCACCGCAGGGGAGACTCGCAGGCCCTTGCCCAGCCTAGGGGAGATCCTCCTCAGTGCAGCCCACACTGGGCTGCACGTCAAGCCCGTGCTGCTCCCATGGGGGCGGGAGAGGTCGGGGAGGAGCCCCGGGAGGCTGGGCGGCAGTTGGGGGATACGCGTCCCCTTCCTGGAGGTGCAGGCAGTGCTTGGGGTGAGCCCCATCCCCTCCCCAAGCTCTTAAGTCACAGCCGGTGAGGGGGGAAGAGAGTGTGAGCAGGCAGAGCCCCGCCTTCCTGATGGGTCTCCCTGCTGAGGACTGGCTCTGGTCTAACAAGCTGCCCCCCACAGCATGTCTGCCCCTCAACAAAGGCCTCCCTCTGAGAAAGAGTGGTGGGATGCCCCAGGCCAGACACCACCGGTGCCAGGCCTGGACCTTGGGAGGAGGTCCACCCACGCCTGCACTGCCAGATCCTCCTCTCTGGGTACCCTGCTGGGCCGCCTCCAGCCCACCGCCCACCGTAGGACAGAGGTTGGGCAAAGGAGACCACAGGTCTGGTCTCAGAGGCCCTTCTGCCATCTAGGAGGCCTGTGTGTGGAATAAGGAGCTTCTCCTTTCCCTACTGGGTTGCAGCAATAGTCTTTCAAGCGGCCATCCGACCTCCCTATCATCTGTCCTGAGCACATCATTTCCTGCTGAAAACCTTTGAGTTCACACATGGGAACCTGACCACCAAGTCTTGAGAGGTGAGGCCTGCATCCTGGCTCCAGCACGTCCTTGCTGTAGAACCCCGAACAAGGCACTGACCGTGTCTGATCCATTTTCTTCAGGGATAATAATAGCACTTATTTCACAGAATGGTTGTGAAACAACAGGAGGAAAATGTGCCTGGTGTGACATCAACATCAAAGACACGGCAGGTGCTGGGAATTCCCTGGAGGTCCTGTGGCTAGGACCATGCTTCCACTGCCAAGGGCATGGCTCAAGCACTGGTCATTGGGGAACTAAGATCCCGCAGTTGGTGCAGCAAGGCCAAGCCAAAAAAAATGAAAAAAACACAAGAGGTGCTTCCCTCTTTCTACCTTCCATGCTAAATGGCCTGGGGTCTCCTCGTGGGGTCCTGTGATTTCCATCCCTGCCATCTGACACCCGCTTTGACCTCTCTATGCTTCTATGAAGGCCATCTCCATCACTCCTGGGCACTTACTGCACGACTAGCCACTTTGACGAGGGTCAGCCTGTCTAGGGAGCTTCCCTTGTGGCTCAGCTGGTAAAGAATCTGCCTGCAATGTGGGAGACCTGGGTTAGGAAGATTCCTTGGAGAAGGGAATGGCAACCCACTGCAGTATTCTGGCCTGGAGAATTCCATGGACTGTATAGTCCATGAGGGCACAAAGAATTGGACACGACTGAGCCTGTCTAGGGCCACCTATGTCACAGTCTAGCACCATGTGACACCTCACATTGGTTTTCATGTTTAGCTCTGGTCACCGGAAGAGGAGTCTCAAGTCCTGCTAGATATGTCTTATCTGCTTTCTGGTGGCTGAGATGGTAAAGAATCTGCCCGCAATGCAGGAGACACGGGTTCGATCCCTGGGTCTGGAAGATCCCCTGGAGAAGGGCACGGCAACCCACTCCAGTATTTTTGCCTAGAGAATCCCATGGACAGAGGAGCCTGGCGGGCTACAGTCCATGGGGTTGCAAAGTCAGACACCACTGAGTCACTAACACTTTTCTCCCCACACTGCTGTTGGTCAGACCCTGTGGAGCATTATCACCTAAATGTTTCAGACACAGTTCATTCATCTATCCATTGCCCGCTCAGCACATACAATTGTGTGCCAGGTGGATCCATACATGTCTCCTCATGCAGTCCAAGTGTCGCTGTGGCTTGGGGTAGGTGGGGATAGGGTGGGCACCCGGCCTGCTCCTCGGAGCCCCGTGTCTCCATCCTGCACCTTGGGGCTGATCTGGGATGCATTTCACGGCGCGGCCAGCAGGGGACAGCATGGCCCCATGACAGGGCTGTGTGAGCTCAGCCCAGGACCTGCACGCGGCAGGGCAGGGCTGGGGGCTCCAGCCTGAGCTCCCACCCACAAGGCCTTGGGTCAAAGGAACTGAATGTGCAGGGACCCCCCAGTCAGGGGCTGTGCTCGTGCCCCTATTTCCTGAAGGGCCCCTCCCTCAGCCCCATCTTAAGGAGGAGACCCCGAAGGGAAGGGACAGGAGGGTGGGGGTGAAGCCCGGAGCCCCAGCAGCGACAACAGCCCTTAGGCCCCGCTTCTCCAGTCACCCCATTACTTGTCTGCCCTGGGCCCTGGTACTGTCCCATGCGTCAGCTGGGGTGGTAAGAGAAAGACAAGTGTGCTGCTGTTTACCTTGAGAAGAGAGTCCGGGGACGCCTTGGTCACGGGGGCTGACCTTGGACGAGACCCTTGGTGCCTTGGGGGGCTCCCACCCCTGGGTGTCTCCGTGCTTCCCTCAGGACAGGGGCCAGGGGTTAAGAGGCAGCCTGTGGAACTCGTTCCAACATGGTTCAGAGAGGCAGAGCATTCCTGCCAGAGAAAACATCAATGTCCCCTGGGAGGGATGGGACACAGACCCCTAGTGTCTAGGACAGCTTCAGGGGCCACTTCCCCACAACCTGTCCTTATCACTGCAGGTGGGAGGCGGGGGAGAGAGGAAATGCAAGTGTGTGGACATGAGAAAGTAGAGCGGGGGCCTGGAGCCCGAGCCAGTAGAGCCCTGGGGGAGCTGGAGGGTGCAGCACAGGTGGCGGGGGTCCCCTGTGCAGTCGGGGAACAGGAGGCCAAGGGGAAGGCCAGCGTTCAGCAGTCAGATTCTAGTGAGTTCAGATTCACAGTCAGCAATGGGGCTGGGCACCCGGAATGGGAGGCGGCTGGCCAGTCCTGGGGGCTCTCATCTGGGCCAGCGAAGGGGCCCCTCTCTCAGGGCTTCTCTGGGCCCCTCGCGGGTCAGTTCCTGGACAGGCCTGCAGGGGGCGGCCAGCATCTTCCTCCCACAGGACCCAGGATGTGGCAGGAGCCGCTTAGAACCCACGAACTTCTGGGCAGGAGACAGTCTTGCTTTGTAAATTGCAGCCCTGCGAATCGAGGCCCAGGGATCTCTGGGCTCCCAGTCAATGTGTGTTTCCTTGTCCAAGGCCAGGTCTGGGCTGAGGGCTTTGCTCGGGCAGGAATAGGCTATTAGAAGAAGCTCCCGCCGCTGACCTGTCACCCTTGACCCTGATCTCCTCCCACCTTTGAGAGGCAGAGCTACAGGCCCAGGCCAGTAGCCAGAGCTCAGATGGGGCTGCAAGAGGCCCTGGGTGGTTAGGACATCCTCTGAGAGCAAACTGCACATACTGGGGTCTGATATCCAAGTGGGGATGGAGCTGGGCATGCTCCCTGGTCGGGGCCCCTGCCCTGATGGTAACCCTGCCCCCGCCCCAGCCTGACACAGGTGTGAGATCACTACCTCTGCGGGGAAGGCGGTGTGTGTGTGTGTGTGTGTCTGCATGCTGGATCTCAGCTTTCACCTGACAACTGCCCTAAATAGGGCTCAGGAAAGGCCACCAGCTGGGAGCATCTTCCAGACAGCAGGCCACATGGACAGAGCCAGGCACCAGGCCTGGCATCGGCTGAGCATCTATCTGAGCCCATTGCCACCAGGGGCCCCGTGACTTGGAGGGCCGGGGCAGGCTCTGCAGTGACAAACACATGGACGGCTCACCGGGGCCGTGCCAGGATGCAAGCTCAGCAGCACTCAGTCCACAACACCCCACCCACCTGTGCTCTGGGCCTCTGGGTGCCGGAGGGGAAGGCGTCTCACCCCAGGGAGGTGAGCAAGCCTAGAGGTGTCACAATCACCTGCTACAGCAGACGGCAGGGAAGACCACAAGCAACCTACACACAAGGACACGCCCTCCTCACGCAGCAACGACGCCTTGTCTAGCATAACGTTTGCCGAAGTACGTTACTTAAAGAAAAGGTATAAACATGTATGAAATACTAAGGTCTAATTTTACGTGATTTTTTTTTTTTTACTACAGGATATCCCGCATGTGGACAGCCCAAGGCAACAGGAGAAGGGGGAAGTTAGTGGTATCAGCTCAGGAGCTTGTCTTGAGTCGCAGCTCTGCCACTCACAAGCAGTGTGATTTCAGAAACGTTTCTTAACCTCTCTGAATCTCAATTTACTTACCTGAAAAAATGGGCATGCACTGACCTGGTCTTAAATATTACATTATTATCATGCATACTACAGCAGTGACTGGCCTGGGTGCCCCAAACCTAAGATGCAGGCTGAACAGAGCAAGATCCTAGAGGCTTCCCACCCTGATGCCAGAGCCTCGGTCCACAGCCTTCATCTCTTAGCAACTGGCCTCCCTACTTCTGGCCACTCCCAGCTGTTTCTGTCTTCACATCCAGAGAGACGCTTTCCTTCTCGAAGGCAAATCTGGTCACGCCCCTCTCCCACATGAAGCCCTTCAGTGGTGACCACTGTCCTGGGACAGTTCCACCTCTTGGTAAAATGAGGTTTCCCCTTGTCTGGTGCCAGCATCACCTCCCCCTCTTTGTCCCCCACCCCTCACACTCCAGCTCATTCTCGGGCCTCTTTCTTGCTTCTGTCCCTTTGCACTGCTGTTCCCTGAGCCTGGAATCTGAGACCTTTCTCCTCGAATCTCTTTTTCTCTGATGTCCCTTCCTCTGGGGAGGCAGCATGAGATGCCCACCTGGCGGCTGCGTGCTTCCAGGGCACCCAGACCTGTCCCGTCACAGCACTCAGCCCGCACCATCATCACCCTTTGATCACAGGCTGTGTCTCCCCTCTCTACCCTGTGCCGCCTACCCTGAGCCCAGTGTGAATCCAGCACAGTGTAGATGCTCAATAAGCCTGTGCATGATGAAGGATTCCCAGGAAGGGGCACAGTCAGGAGTCGAGAGGGCCATGCCCCTGCCACAATGCCCCCTTTCTTCATGGGTACACGGCCCTCATGCATCTATTTCTGATCCCCTAACTCAGCATTAAAAAACTAAGACCACAGCATCCAGTCCCATCACTTCATGGCAAAGAGAAAGGGAAAAAGTGGAAACAGTGACAGATTTTATTTTCCTGGGCTCAAAAATCACCATCATGGATGGTGACTGCAGCCATGAAATTAAAGGACACTTGCTCCTTAGAAGGAAAGCTATGACAAACCTAGATAGCATATTAAAAAGCAGAGACAACACTTTGCTGACAAACATTTGTATAGTCAAAGCTACGGCTTTTCCAGTAGTCATGTATGGATGTGAGAACTGGACCATAAAGAAGGCTGAGCACTGAAGAATTGATGTTTTTGAACTGTGGTGCTAGAGAAGACTCGTGAGAGTCTCTTGGACTGCAAGGAGATCAAACTAGTTAATCCTAAAGGAAAAAAAACCATGAATATTCAAAGGAAGGACTTATACTGAAGCTGAAGCCCCAGTACTTTGGCCACCTGATGCAAAGAGCCAACTCACTGGAAAGACCCTGATGCTGGGAAAGAGTGAAGGCAAAAGGAGAAGGGGTCGACAGAGGATGAGATGGTTAGATAGCATTACTTACTCAACAGATATGAATTTGAGCAAACTCCAGGAGACAGTGGAGGACAGAGGAGCCTGGTGTGCTATAGTCCATGGGTTGCAAAAAGTCAGACACGACTTAGCAACTGAACAAAAACAAAGAGAAGAGCTCTACTGACATCATTCCCCTACAGCCCTCTCCTGCTGTTTACCCATCTTCCAAGTCTACAGAGCACCAATTCCTATTTAGAGGAAGCTGGTGGCCTTGTCATTTCAACCAACCAAAGTAAGGTGTCTCCCATCTGCAGCCATTAATTTGTTCACTGCCTCACCCTCTAAAACTTCTTTGGAGCTGCTGCTGTGGGTCGGTGCAAGGAGAAAGGGAAGAGACATCCGTTAAGCACCTGTGACAGTGGACAGGCCACAGACCAATCAAATCCTCCTGCAGCCTGGGAAGTGCTCTCACCCCTTTCTGATGCGTGGCGAGGCTTAAGGTGCAAAAACAAGAGGTGATCAGGCCCAGGTCCCACAGCTCTGTAACCAGCAGCTGGGCTTCACCGCCCACCTGTGTGACCTGGAGGCCCTGCTGCCTCTGCTGTGTCCCGGGCACTGCTCAGGAAGCCTCAGCCTGCCCTCCAGGAGCCCCCAACCTCGCGAGGGTGGGGGTAGGATATGCTGACAAATCCAAGATCAATCTCAAGCAATGGCCGAGAGGTGGGAAACACTTTACATGAAAAGGATGAAAGAGTCAATTATGGAGGAGAGCAAAGAAAGCATCAGGCGTGTCTGGAAAATAAGGGATGGAGGGAGAAGGGCTAAGAGGTGAGGGCAGAGCCTGGGGAGCCAGACTCCAGGATGGGGGCGCACGGGGGAGCTGGGGGAGATGCTGGATGAGGACGGTCAGGAAGGAGCACACATGGCCCTGGGGTGCAAGGAGCAGAGGCCCGGGGCAGTCAGGCGGAAGCGGAGGGGCTGAGGCTTGCAGGCAGCAGCAGAGACAGAGGAGGACAGGGCAGGCCCACATTCAGAGCTGCATGCAGGTGAGGCCCCGGGAGTGAGCTGGTCATGGGCACAGAGGGCGGAGGGGGCAGGGGCACAGAGGGGGGTGAGGAGGTCCGAGGGGCGTGAAAGCAGGGAGCAAGGTGCAGGTGGGCAAGCGTCCGCTGTGCAGACCTCATGCCAGGGAAGAAGAGGCAAGAGAGAGAGAGCCCTGGACTTGGCAAGGAGCAGCCAGCCATGGCCGTGAGGCTGGGGACGTAGGCTCAGAAAACCAAAGACTGAAGGGCGAGGGAGGTCACGTGCGGACTCCTCTCAGCATGTGTGTGGGTGAGACAGGCAAGAGTTAGTTTGCAGAAATGTTGTGAAGGGCTTGTGTAATTTTTTCCAGTTGTTGCTTTAAGCTTCCAAAAGATGGTAGGACCCGGGGGGAGATCCTGTGTGAGGAGCACTGAATAACCTTGCAGCTTCGCCCAAGGCGCTGTCCCTAAAATTGTTTCAAGGCTACTGGGTGCAGGAGAGAAGAGTAGGGTCCATACCCATCTGGGTCAACAGAGAGTGAAGTGACAGTCGCTCAGACGTGTCCAACTCTTTGTGATCCCATGGACTGCAGCCCACCAGGCTCCTCTGTCTATGGGATTCTCCAGGCAAGAATACTGGAGTGGGTTGCCCCCTGAAAAGGGACGACGGACAGGGCACCCTCCATGGGCTGACCCGGGGTGGGGATTGCTGTCTTCTGCACCATGGAAAAGGCAGCCGTGGTCCAGACTGAGGTCAGAGCGGGGCTGGGCACGCTGGGTGGGCTACTCTGCGCTCCCACAGAACTCCCAGAGACAATGGCCGAGGCTGGCACTGGCAGTGGGGTCTCAGCCTGGGCACTGTGCCGACCTGCAGGCAGGCCCCTGGGCCCCGCACTCCTCTGCGCCCATCCAAGGAACCCTGCCTGGCGAGAGTGGCTGGGCCTCCTAGGATGTTCCGTTTCCAGATACATTTTTACCAGGCTAACCAGGTGAGGAACTCAGCCCACCCCTTCCCTACCCAGAACACTCAGAAAGCGGCTTTGGAAATGACTGGGGAGCCAGGCAGCCAGGGCACAGTGGCGTGGCCGCTGCCCAAACCTGAAAGTGCATCCATTTTCAAAGCTCAAGAGCAACTCGGGGCAACGAGCACAGCTCTACTTTGCTTCTGCCCTGAGCCACCAGGGCCCTTGTCGCAGACACTCTGCGGGAGCCTCATGCAGATGGAAATCGGGCCACTTACAGAGAGCAGTTTCAATTAGCTCTTGGTGAAAACTGCTAACTTGGAAATTGGATAAGAATTGCTCCCAGCCAGTTTTCAATTCATTTCTTCTGAAGACTATACATTTTCTCCACTTGGGCACATCCTCTCTGTGGGGCTGGGAGCCCCTGGGCTTCGCGTGGGCCGCGGAGGCAGCCGCTGGGCCTCTCGTAAGAGCTGTGCACCCGAGCATGGCCCCTTCTCTGAGGTTGAGCAGCTCTGGAGGGGGTCGGGGGGCTCTCCCTGCGGCCCCTAACCGAGTGCAGTGAGGTGGAAAACGCAAGGGCCTGGCCCGGGTGAGGTGGAGAGTCAGTGGCTAAATAACGCAACAGTGGGAGCTGCTAGGGATGGGATGGGAGGGTGGCAGTGGGGGGAACTCAGGGAACTCATACCCCGGAGAGCTGGAAAGGGGAGGCCTGGAGAAAGGGAACCACAGGCAGAGTCGCCTGGGTGGTGGGTGGGTGGCTGGGGGCGGATCGCACCAGAGGAAAACTCAGCTGATTGACAGGTGGTTGCCCACCCACAGCAGGCCTGGATCCCCGCTGCAGGCCTCTGAGTGGAGGGTGCTTCGGCCGCGGCCCGGGCCTCTCGCTGACCCTTCTCCTCCTGGGCTCGCTGCAACCTGCTGAGCATTTTGGACATTCCCATGAAACCACAGGGAAATGAATGGGGCCGGGTTCACAGGCATGGAAAACCCCAGAGGAGAAGGCCTCTGGAGCCAGACATAACAGGCCCTGCGGGTGAGGCCGGAGCCAGATTTCCTCTTCGGGGGAGGCTGGATCCCCTCCAGGGCCTTCCTATAGGTTCAGCGGGCGAGGCCCAGCTGCAGTGAGGAGGCACGTTTCAGCTGCTTGTTTTTTCTAGCTCTGAGAGAAGTCTCCAGAGGCTGGGAGTTCATCAGGGCCCTTGAGCCTCGAGTGTCGGGTCCTGCCAAAAGGGAGGCCCAGTGGCTGCGGTAGGGAGTCGGGAGGGGACTTGCCTGGAGCTGGGCTGACAGGCAGAAAGCCCTTTGTCAGCGCAAAGAAGCTAGAGAAGCCTCGTTCCCTTCTCTAGGCCCAGGGCTCAGCTCTGGGAGGCACTGGCAGGCCAGTGCCCTGGGCTGCACTAGAGGCGAAAAATTGCCCCAAAGCAGAACTAGGAGGCAGTTTGTGCTGTGCCGCCACGAAGAGCTAGTAATTAGGGCTTAATTAGGGCTTGCTCGCTCTGCCTTTTGATGACACACATGTCTTCCTCCACTTGCAGTGGCTATCCAACTAGAATTAGAGCCGCTGACCAGAGGAGAAAGGGCGAAGCCACACAGAAGCCCAGCCACCTCTGGGGGCCACCGAGGTGCCCCCTGCAATGGCTTATCTGCCTGGCTTGGACCCCCTGGTTGGGGCCCCTTTAATGCCCCAGCCCAACAGAGGGGGCTGCTTGGTCAGCCTTGGATAATGGACAGAATTTGGACAAGCGCAGTCAGAGCCGACTGGGTCATCACTGATCCTGGGAGGGCTCAACTATGATTTAGAAATTAGGCTTTGGGTACAGAAATACATGGGAGATGGGGTGTTCTGGAACATACAGGTCTTTCTCACACATACTACAAAAGGCAGCTAGATGAGAGAAGACAGGACACATGTCCCTGGGAACTCAAGCTCCTTTGCTTTTGCAAGTTAAGAGCGTGCTGTGCTCACTTTCCAGTCAGCCAGCTCCCCTTGGGCAGGGCCACCACCCCAGCCACACGACCACTAAAGGCTGCAAGGAAATAAGAACAACTGCTAGGCTTAGGCTGGACACATGATTTCATCAGATCCTCACAAACCTTGCTTGGAAAGTGGGATGTCAGCCCCAGTCTGCACAGAGGGAAACCGAGTGTCTGAAAGGTCAAGTGTGGTGACCATGGAGACTGTTGTTGTTTCATCCCTAAGTCATGTCCAACTCTTTGCGACCCCATGGACTGCAGCACGCCAGGCTTCTCTGTCCTTCACCATATCCCAGAGTTTGCTCAAACTCATGTTCATTGTGTTGACGATGCCATCCAACCATCTCATCCTCTGTCGTTCCCTTCTCCTCCTGCCTTCAATCTTTCCCAGCATCAGGGTCTTTTCCAATGAGTTGGCTCTTCACATCAGGTGGCCAAAGTACTAGAGCTTAAGCATCAGTCCTTCTAATGAATCTTCAGAGTTGATTTCCTTCAGCAGTGACTGGTTTGATCTCCTTGCTGTCCAAGGGACTCTCAAGAGTCTTTTCCAGCATCGCAATTTGAAAGCATCAGTTCTTCAGTGCTCAGTCTTCTTTAGGGTCCAACTCTCATATCTGTACATGACTACTAGAAAAATCATAGCTTTGACTATATGGACCTTTGTCGGCAAGGTGATGTTTTTTTTACCATGTAGATTATAGAGCGAGGGTGTGGCAGGACCGTGGTCAGGACACTAGCCTTTTTGACTCTGAAGACTGTCCTCAGCCCCAACTTGATGAGAGGGGCTGCCAGGCCTACTTGATGCAACTGGCAGGAAAGGGTAATGTGTCCAGGTGAAAAGGATTTTCTGGAACGGCAGATTGTGAATTCGAGTCTTTTGGTAAGTAGTGGCTCCTCTGCCATAAAGAAGGAACCTGAGTCTCCACGTTCTCCTCCCCCTGGTCCCAGGACATCAGCTCCGCTGCCAGCGAGCCCTGTGGGATTCTGGATTTCTGTCGGGTGACCAGCCTTCTTCTGTGTGTGGGGGGTGCGGCTGCCCAGGGCACACAGGCAATCTGGGCTTGCAGTGCTGTGGGGGCGGTGGAGGGTGCAGTGAGCTCTGCACAGGCTGCTGCTTTGCCCCGCTGCAGCAGCAGGAGGAGGGGTGGGGCCTGAGCCCCGACACAGTGACCTCCTGTGGGTACCAGTGCTGAGGCCACTGGGAAGAGACGGACAGGTGGAAGGAGCAGAAGGAATGCACACTGGCAGGCAGATCTGGTATAAAACCACCTGGGGAGACTGCCTGGGCAGGATGGGCCGGGGTTCTGGTCCCTGCAAAGGCCCCCGTGGGGTTCCTCATAACCCTGACGTGCCCTTTTTGGCTTTGTTTGGGAACAAGGCCCAAGAGTGAACTACAGTTTTAGCCA
This sequence comes from Bos grunniens, assembly GCF_055505025.1. Classification (NCBI taxonomy): domain Eukaryota; kingdom Metazoa; phylum Chordata; class Mammalia; order Artiodactyla; family Bovidae; genus Bos; species Bos grunniens. Next base: position 16,833,225 of record NC_141166.1, read on the forward strand.
AGCAGGTGGGTGGGATCAGCTTCTTTGAAGACAGCGTTTCTTGTCAAATCTTTTGGGAAAACATCAGTCCTTCTTTTTCACCCTGAACCCAAGGCAGACCTGTGGAGCCAGGGCCACAAGTCTTCAATGCCGGGGCAGGGGCAGGGCTGTGGGCCCAGTGAAGGTCTCCATGCTCCACAGCCTCTGCTCAGTCTGGCCCAGAGAGCAACCAAGAATTGTGTTGTCAGATGCCTCCTTGATGCCGCCCCTCAGCTCCTAGCTGACACAAACCCTACTCTCTCCCTCCGTGGCCCTGTGCTGGCTTCTGCTCCCCCAGGTCTCCACTCACCTGCACCTTTACTGGCCAGGCCCCCTTCCTGCTGTCCCACTGTCATCTGTCCCACTCTGGCCTCATTCTGGCCAGCTCAGCCAGTCCCATTTGCCTTGAGTCCCAGGGCCTGGAACAGTGTTGGGCACACAGTAGGCACTCACTAAGTATGTTTTTTATCTGCAGTTTTTTGCCTTGCCTATGCAAGACCAATCCCTTACGTTTCTATGGTGCTTCACAGTGTTTGATCACTACCTCCTGTACAATGTTACAAACCTCCATCCATAGTTTCTTAGGTACTCTTATCAGATCTAAGCCCTTGAATCTATTTGTCACTTCCACGGTATAATCGTTAAGGGATTTGATTTAGGTCATGCCTGAATGGTCTAGTGGTTCATTCAACGTACAAAAAACTAAGATCATGACATCTGGTCCCATCACTTCATGGCAAACAGATGGGAAAGCAATGGAAATAGCGACAGACTATTTTCTTAGGCTCCCAAATCACTGCAGATGGTGACTGCAGCCTTGAAATTAAAAGATGCTTGCTCCTTGGATGTAAAACTATGACAAACCTATACAGCGTGTTAAAAAGCACAGACATCACTTTACTGACAAAGGTCATCTAGTCAAAGCTATGGTTTTTCCAGTAGTCATGTATGGATGTGAGAGTTGGACCATAAAGAAAGCTGAGCACCGAAGAATTGATGCTTTTGAACTGTGGTGTTGGAGAAGACTCTTGAGAGTCCCTTGGACTGCAAGGAGATCAAACCAGTCAATCCTAAAGGAAATCAACCCTGAATATTCATTGGAAGGACTGATGTTGAAGCTGAAGCTCCAATACTTTGGCCACCTGATGCGAAAAGCTGACTCATTAGAGAAGACCCTGATGCTGGGAAAGACTGAAGGCAGGAGGAGAAGGGGACAACAGAGGATGAGATGGTTGGATGGCATCATCAACTCAATGGACATGAGTTTGAGTAAACTCTGGGAGTTGGTGATGGACAGGGAAGCCTGGCGTGCTACAGTCCATGGGGTTGCAAAGAGTAGGACAGGACTGAGCAACTGAACTGAACTGAACTTACATTGTCTGTACGTGTGATAGCCACATGACCCTCGTTACAGTTGAGGGACAGGGAGAGAGAAGGGATTCTGAGATCTCCATTTCACAGAAGAGGGGACAGGCTGGAGGTGCAGCCACTGTCCACCCAACTGTGGGGTGGGGGCCTGGCCTGAGTCTTGCAGGTGTGAGCAGAGATGCCTCTGGGCAGTTCCACTGCTGGCCCTTTCAAGTTTCACAGTGAGTCTTAGACCCTTCATTGTTCACATGAGCGAGGGAGGCTCCGAGAGGTCACGTGACCGCCACTCCCTGTGCTCGCCAACCAAGGACGCCAGGTGCCCTGCCCACTGCTTTTCCTCAGGTGGCCCCGTGTTGCTGCCTTAAGCTTTCTAAGGATTGGGCAGCAGGGTTTCCTGAGCAGTGCCCGACCCAGGGCTCTGCTGACAGTGCGGGGTGAGCACAGGGCCTGCCCTGAGGCCACGGTGGCCCCCGAGGGGACAGCCACCTGGGGCGGTATGCTGCGTCACTACCACTGCCGTCTTTCCTTCCTGTCAAGGGCACCTCTGGCCTTCAGCAAGGGTTGCAGCGGCTGTGGAGCCATCGTCATTCATCTCCACCTGGCTCGCCAGCTCCCCAGCAACCTCAGAGAGACAGAACGTCTCCCTGAGGCTCCTGGCCCCCATGTTGGAGGCCGGCCATGCTGCGCCAGCAAACACGCAAGCCTGCCTCGGGGCTCGGCTGGGCTGAGACATTTCTGTAACCTTGGAGGTCTTATCTTTAGCCCATGCTTTACCTCTGCCTGTCTCCTGCTCAGCGGGCCAAAGAGGACAGGAACAGGACTTCCCCCACGCCACACCTCCCCACATGAACGCTTCCCCTCGTCTGCCTTTGGGGCTCCAGCTTCCTGGTGCTGCCTCTGGGATGAATGCGGTGCTGAGCATATTTGCTTCTACTGCTCTAGTTCTCCTATCACTGGCTAAAGACTCGAAGCTTCTGCCTCTTTCACCTGTGGTCCTCTTTTTGGCAAACACTGCTCCTGTTCCACCTGTGGAAACCTGCTGGCCCAGTGGGCCAGAACGCCAGGGAGAGTTGTCCACAGGGCTGTGGCCACCTTGACCCTTAGACAGTCTGGTCTGGAAGCCTGCCCTGGGAGCCGCTGAGACACCTCGACAAGCCTCGCACAAGCCTTTCTAAGTCTGCCCCAAGAGGGTGTTTCCTCACTGAACTCTGAGCTGGGCAAAGAATTCAGGTACTTTTTTTGTTTCCTCTGGGGAGTTCCATACCGTCAGAACTGCCCCGCCCCTGACTGTGTAAAGGGCCCTCAGAGGGGCTGAGCTGAGGGTGGGCTGGCGTCTAGCTTCAAAGGCTGTAGCTCCCTTGGCCCCTGCACTTCTCACTGACCTGCAGCTGGCCTCAGTCCAGCTCCCCCAGCCGCCAGGAGGAAACCGGCACTCTCTTTAGGCTTCCTCTTGGGTGATGCGCACTCACACTTCTTAGGACCCCACCCTGGGGTTTCCAGGCTGCTCCCTCCGCCTACCACGCCCTAGTCCACCTCCACGCATCATGGTTGAGTTTTCAAGGCTCGGTTCAGGCATCACTCTTCTCAGCCCATGGTCCTCTCAGCTGATTCTAGCCCCAGAACTCATCACTTGATTGAGACTGTCTCTTCTGAGGCCAGTTTTCCTGTCTGGAGACCAGGCCTTGCCCATTTCTGTATCTCAAGGCCAAGGGGGCACACATAGACGCTGTTCAACCTGGCTTAGTCAAATGCCTGTCTGGGGAACGAACCAGGTACCTCTGAGACAGGATCTGCTTGGTGCTCCAGGGAAAAGAGGGAAGGAGGCCTGCTTTGAGGGGGAGGGAGTGGAAGCAGCATCCCCCTCAGGAGAAGGGCCTAGGAGTGGGGTTCCTGTAGCTTCCCTCAGCTTTTCCCTGCTGGAAGGCAGGCACGGGAACAAAACAGAAACTATGTCAGATTCTGCCAGCCTGATGGGACCTGCTGAATCTGCTTTAATGCAGTTCTTCCTTGCCTGTAGAGAGTCATCATTTAGATCCAACACAGGGTGTCAGTGTGGCTGGGGCTCATTTGCTGGTCACCTGATAGATGAACACTCTTGTCCAGAGCAGACCACCTCACTCTAAATATGAAACCTAACATATTACAAAAAAAAAAAAAAAAAAGAATCTCTCTCCTATTGGGCTGTTTCTGTTGAACTAACACTTGTCTTATCTCCCACTGGGATGCGGTGTGTTGAGTCTGGCAGAGCTCTTATTAATTATGTGGCTCTTCAAATATTGACCTATAGTTTCATGAACTGGGTTCAGAGTGGTCAAGTGGATTTGTTCCCATCCAGGGTCTCTGGGCTTCCCCAACACCATCATGTCCCCGCCTAGAGAGAGACACACACACACAGACACACACACACACACACACACAGACACACACACACAGGCTGTGTACACTGGTGCACTGGTGGGGGTGGTGAGCAAGAAGTCTGCTTCTTTTCAGCCCCACTCTACCCTACCCTTCCCCCTGGGCTGAGGGAAGCTCTCAGATACAGGCTGTATGAAGACTTCGGTCCTTTCCAGGGGCTAACCTCAATGCCATCTTAGAGCTAAGGCCTAAACAGCCTGGATTAGGCCTTTATTCCTCCAGGTGAGCTGGATTGACGGGGTCTAGGCCAGTGGATGTTAAAGCCAGCCTGGAGCCCGTGGTTCTGCTTTCTCGAACTACCACTCTGCAGGCCAAGTCTATCTGTTAGGACAGCCCAGGATGCAGAGAGTCCTGCTTTTCCAGGACCTAGCAATACTCTAAAAGAGGCCTCTAGGTAACTGGGAAGCTGACCAGATTTCTGCATCCGCAATGCCCTCTGGGAGCTTCTCACAGGTGGCTCAGGCTAGGCCTGGGCAGCCATCAGGACTAGGACGACCAGCCCATTCCATCCGGGCCTCCCTCAGGGTGAGAACTGTTCCTGCAGGCAGAGGCCACAGCACCCAGGGCTCTCTGGCCTCAGCCCAGCTGCCCCCATAGTTGCCCAGTGCCCTGCAGGGCCCTGTGTGGTCCCCTGGCTGTGGCCGACCTTCCACAGCCACTGTGGAGAGGGACCACACTCCCTGCCCAGTGGTGTCTATGCCAGTCCACTTCCCAGCAAATCCCTGGGAAACTCAAGTTCAGTTCCCCCAACATCACGTTTGAGTGTTGCAGAATCACTGCCCACTGGTGATTTTGCAGCAACACAAAGGCTTGGCTGCTGACTTCACCACAACATCCTTATAGGCAGCACATAGCTCAGGGAAGTGTCCACTGCTGACCTCACACAGAGCCTGTGCGCTCACCTCCACCACGGCCTTTGTCACCACCTGTGAATGCTGTCTTCCACGTGTGTCTGCCTCAGTGGGCTGTGTGCTTTGGGGAAGCACAGTAGCTGGCACTAGCAGGGGTCCGATAGTTTGCTAGACAAAGGAAAGGTGTCTAGATCTGATCCAGGAAACACCCAGCAAATGCTTTGCCCACAAGGCACATGGGCAGACCTCCTCCCCTTGCTGAGGAATTTCCAGGGGTCACTTTTTAAGTCTGGCAGTGGGAAATGATCCATTCTGCATATAACATGATTCTAAATGTATAACGGCTTCTTAAAGAATCCTGTGGTCCCCTGGCACGAGCTCAGTCTTTTCGGGGCTCTGACCAGCGCTGACCTCAGCCCTCTGTGAGGACCTGGTATGGCCTGGATGGGAAGGACATGCAGGAAGGCAGGCTTCTCCCCGTGGATGGGCAGCTTCGCTTTGGAACAAAGCATAGAGGGCAGCAGCAACCTCCTAGTGCTCTTGCTTGTTAAAGTCAAGAGGGAGGTGGGGGGTCCACCACACATGGCCTGCGTAGCCTGACAGCTAAACTTCCTCACCTTCACTTCCCACACCATGGGGTGATGGTAAAGGTCTTATCTCAGGGTCCGGCATGTTAAGTATTCCATAAATACTAGTAATTATTATATATGAAAACCTTAAGGTGACAAGAGTCTGGTGTCGTTAGAATACTGAAGAATGCGGAAACACACAACATGAAGGGGGAAAGAACAAATGCAGCCTGCTCCCTGGAAACAAGCATTCAGCACTTGCTGGGCCCCTGTGGGCGCTAGCAATTGTGTGGGGGGCTGGGACAGAGAGACCGTCCTCACCCTTGGGCCCAGGGAGTGGGAGATGGACACATACTCACTCCCCTCCACCCCCTCCCATGCCCCTGTAAGACTTTTCTTAGTCATGAACTGGCTCTTTGCGTTGGCTTTTATTTACTGAATTCCCACAGCGGTGTTCCCAGCACTTTGGGCAATGGATCCCTCAGAGGATCTTAGGAAGGTGGTTTCACACTCATTCCTCCACATTCTACCCTCAAAACCACCTCCATTCTGTTACAAGGAGGCAAGGGCCACGAAGCCTCAGGTGCAGCCTGCCTCACGGGGCACACAGCAAAGTGCTGGTGTTTCTGAGGCAAATGATTACGCAGAAACATACAAGTTAGGTTTGATGAATCTAACAGTTGGAAAATACAACAGGAAAAAAGCCTAAAGGAGTAAAGGGTTCCTTCAGCTTCAAGAACAGAACACTGATGGTTTCCTAGAATATTTATGACACAAAAAGATGGCGACCAGCTAACTGGTCTTTCATTTGCACTGAAGACTAACAAGAAGAAAGAGATTGAGTTGAAACTGGAGGGCTGTTAGAACTAAGGAAGAATTTCTCAACATGACAAATGCATTAAATGATTTAATTCCAGTTGATTTAAAAAGTACAACACCAACTCACTGATCTAAAACTCAACCACATACGCAATTCTGAGTATCTGATACACGGGGCAGAAGCAAGAAACAGCTAACAAAGCCTGTGGTGGCCAAGACAGGTGCTGGAGCCAGGCGTCAAGTGTGACTCGCAGGCAAGTCCCTCCTTGGTTCCTCACTCAGACCCTTTCCTCTTCTCCATCAACAATTATGACTACTAGACCTGGCTTCCCAGCTAATTCCATTCCCTTACTGGGCCTCATGCTCACAACCAGGCTGAGAGGTACTACTGGTTTCCTCTGGACAGTGGTGGGGAAGTGATAAGGGGCTGGGGCTGTCGAGGTGGATACAAGAGCAGCTGGGGCAGAGTCTCGATAAAGTCAAATGAAAGCACAAGGCCCTGTGGGGGTACTTAGTGTAGAGGCGAAGCCTCGTGGCGCGGCAGAGCCCAAGAAAAGTGCTTTGGTATCACCATATACACAGTGTGAAGAATCCTAAATTACTAAAAGGAATACATGATGTCCAACTGACACTGTTAAAGCAAACAACAGATTTATAAATTAAAATGAGAGCAATTCCTTCTGGAAGGTTCCAGGGAGTTCAAACATGAAGGTGTCCAGAGAAGGATCGTGGCTGGCCCACCACTGAGTGAGACACCCAGTGAGAAGCGTCGGGTAAGGAAGCTGGGGGGAGAGCCGGGGCCCCCAGGGCCTGGAGAGCAGTGGCACTGCCTTTGTGGGCTCTGCTTCTGAGCGCTCCCCACAGCCCGTCAGGTCCAGGGTGATGACAGGGAGGTCCTCAACCTCAGGAAACGCCCTCTGCCATGCCGACCTGGAGCCTGCAGTCCCCAGCATGTCCCTGGGTCATGGGGTCACATGGGGCTGGCCCGGGCAGCTTGCGGTCAGCAGAGTGCTATGTGTCTTGCATCTCAGCTAGGCTTTGCTGGGTTGGGTTTTCAGAGTAACTGCATAAGTTGGCCATGTGCTTTTTACCTGACTCAGTGGGCATGGGCTGGGAACTTGGTCTGGTCACTCTGTGAGGCCCTTGTCCACTTGGGTGTCCGCCACTGGAGAAGTATGCTCAGAGGGGAGAGTGAAAGTGAAAGTCGCTCAGGCATGTCCACCTCTTTGCGACCCCATGGACTACAGAGTCCATGGAATTCTCCAGGTTAGAATACTGGAGTGGGTAGCCTTTCCCTTCTCCAGGGGATCTTCCCAACCCAGGAATCGAACCGGGGCCTCTTGGATTGCAGGTTGATTCTTTACCAACTGAGCTATCAGGGAAGCCCAGAGGGGAGAGTAAACTGTGTTCAATTCCTCTCCAATAAATAAAGTGATTTATATCTCAGTGATTTATATCCATTGATGGCCTTTGTCATCAAGCACAGCAACTCCCTCAGGCTCTGGAGGCTTCCTGCCCATCCACCAAGAAAAAGCCACAGTGGCCCAGGGGAGAGGTGGGGAGTGGGAGTGAAGACAGATCAGAAACACTTCCCCACAGAAAGCGCAGCCAAACGCGGAGAGAGCCAAGCACGTTCTGGTTACCTGCCAGGCAGCTGCAGGAGGTGACAGCCACGGGCACCTCCTCCAGGCTCAGAGCCAGCACACAGTCCCGTGGCCCGTTTCTTGTCTGGGCTAACCTCCCTCAGAGCACTGCAGGCCCTGCAGCCTGGGCCTGGGCTCCGGCTTCCAGTTCCCTGAGAGGGGTGTTGACTGCAGGGGCATTTGCTACTTAAGTACCTGAAGGTGTCCTGGAGGCTGGTGCGGCACACTGGCAGCCCGTGCCAGAATGGAGTGGGCCTGCTCATCAAGCAGGGGCCGGGCCTGAACACTATCAGCTTCTAGAACTCCTTGAAGTCTTGGATAGGGGCAGGCCTCATTGGGTTTAAAAACTAACTGGCTGAGCCATCAATTTAGAAAGGTTAGCCTTGTGGGGAGCCAAAGAGCAGTCTTTCCTCTAGAATGGGAATCTGTGGATGGACAAACACCCCGAGAGGCAGAAGAGACATAGATTGTGCCAGAAATTTTGGAAAAACGTATATATATGGCAGATGGAGAGAGGTACAGAGAAAACAAAAATGCTTATTTCAGTCATGTCACCATATGCTCAAAAGGCATTTGGAAGAAAACAACTGAAGAGCTTCAAGTCACACCGGATGGCTGCAGCCCCGAGGCTCCTAGAGTAGACAGAAGGGCAGCCCGTCACAGAAAGAGGTGGAACGGGAACGGGGACGTTGTACAAAGGAAATTTAACACGGGAAAAAGAGCTGTTTGCTTAATGTAGCCCTGTGTAAAGTCAGCCAAGGGAACTCTCTCTTATAAGGTCTTTGAGAGTTTCAAAGTACTTAGTGTCAAGAGTTCCTGGTGGCCTAGAATTCTCTGTCTGGGGTCATCCTTGGGTAGTTATCTGGCTACAGGAACGGACATTCTCAGCCAGGCTGGGCCCTGGGAGCCCCTGCCAGCCCCAGGGCCTGTTTGGGTTTGGGTCTCTAGTCTCCTTGCACTCCTCCTTCCTCTTCCCACATTTCAGCAAATAAAGATTCTGTGCGTCTGCACAGGTCATAATCCTCAAACTGGGACAGCTGGTGGCTTAAAGATCCAAAGTTCTACCAGCAACCCAAGCAGCCTGACCCGAAGGAAAGCCCTCAGTCCTCACCGCCCACACCTCCTTGGCATCAGACAAAAGGTCACACGGGAGCAGAGGCCAGGGAAGGCTTTGCACCTGGCGTGGTGGGTGGCTCAGCCAGGGGGCTGGGGAGGGCTGCAGGTATGGCCCTTCAGGGGCACAGGCAGGTAGAGAGGGCTCCTTTCAGCACGACACTGTGGCTGCCCCAGTTTGCATCCATGACAAGGGAAACGAGAGAAAGTGGGATGTGCAGACGACAGGGGTGGAGGAGATGTGGGGAGGGAAAAGGAAAAGATGGCCTGTGAGGGAGCTTAACAACTCTTCTCTTGGAGATCTAGGACAAGTGGTTATTTTGTGAACTTGAGGGCTACACATTCAATATTCTACCAGGAAGTCCCAGGGTAAGAAGAAGAGCCTGGGCTTTGGGTCCAACACCACCTGTTAGAATCCCTGCTCAGCTCTATCAGCCATGTGATCCTTCTGTACAACAGACAGGGCAGAATGTGTCTCACAAGGTTAAAATAAAGGGTTACAGTCTTGTGATAAATCCCGTCTGCCTACCTCCTAGCATACAGAGGATGAGATAGTTAGATAGCATCACCAACTCAATGGACATGAACTTGAGCAAACTCTGGGAGACAGTGGAAGACAAGGAAGCCTGGTGTGCTGCAATCCATGGGGTTCCTAAGAGTTGGACAAGACTTGGCAACTGAACAACAGCAGTGGCATACAGACTGCCACTGCCGCATTTCAAACTCAAAAGTAGTCCTGAATTGGGGAAAAGTAAAATCAAATGTATACCAAAGGGAATTTTAGCATAAGTTTTTGTAATTTAAAAGTGAGTTTGTGATAAAAACTCTTTTCTCTGAGATCAGGAACAAGACATGGACACCTGCTATCATCATGTCTATTAAACATGTGCAGCAATTTGGCCCCCTCACGCAAAGAGGTGACTCACTGGAAAAGACCTGATGCTGGCAGGGATTGGGGGCAGGAGGAGAAGGGGACGACAGAGGATGAGATGGCTGGATGGCATCACCGACTTGATGCACTTGAGTTTGAGTGAACTCCGGGAGTTGGTGATGGACAGGGAGGCCTGGCGTGCTGCGATTCATGGGCTTGCAAAGAGTCGGACACGACTGAGCGACTGAACTGAATTGAACTGAGCACCATAAGGCAAGAAAAAGAAACAAATGGTCTGATACTGGAAAGAAAAAAGACTGGGCACAGAAAAAACCAGAAAGAATCTATAAATGAATAGTTTGAATAAACAAATTTGGCAAGGTCACTGGATACAGGGTCAATAAAAATGAACTGTCTTTTCATACCTCAGCAACAAACAGAAAAGGACATGTATAAATTTTAAATAGTATTTTAAATTTTAAATAGTATCACAAATACTAAATACCTAGGAATAAATCTAATGAGAGACAATCAAGAAGACTACTGTATAAAAGTTTATAAAAAATTACTGAGGAAAATTAAAGAAGACCTAATAACCTCAGATATGCAGATGACACCACCCTTATGGCAGAAAGTGAAGAGGAACTAAAAAGCCTCTTGATGAAGGTGAAAGAGGAGAGTGAAAAAGTTGGCTTAAAGCTCAACATTCAGAAAACTAAGATCATGGCATCTGGTCCCATCATTTCATGGCAAATAGATGGGGAAACAGTGGAAACAGTGTCAGACGTTATTTTTTTGGGCTCCAAAATCACTGCAGATGGTGACTGCAGCCATGAGATTAAAAGACACTTACTCCTTGGAAGGGAAGTTATGACCAACCTAGATAGCATATTCAAAAGCAGAGACATTACTTTGCCAACAAAGGTCCATCTAGTCAAGGCTATGGTTTTTCCTGTGGTCATGTATGGATGTGAGAGTTGGACTGTGAAGAAAGCTGAGCGCCGAAGAATTGATGCTTTTGAACTGTGGTGCTGGAGAATACTCTTGAGAGTCCTTTGGACTGCAAGGAGGTCCAACCAGTCCATTCTAAAGGAGATCAGTCCTGGGTGTTCTTTGGAAGGAATGATGCTAAAGCTGAAACTCCAATACTTTGGCCACCTCTTGCGAAGAGTTGACTCATTGGAAAAGACTCTGATGCTGGGAGGGATTGGGAACAGGAAAAAAGGGGACGACAGAAGATGAGATGGCTGGATGGCATCACTGACTCGATGGACGTAAGTCTGAGTGAACTCCGGAAGTTGGTGATGGACAGGGAGGCCTGGCGTGCTGTGATTCATGGGGTCACGGGGAGTCAGACATGACTGAATGACTGAACTGAAATGAACTGAAGTAAAGAGTGGGATATACCATGGAGAATAAGACAATCATAAAAGGGTTCATTTTTTCTTCAGATTGATTTATAGATCCAAAGCAATCTCAAAATAAATCTCAGCAAGTGTGTGTGCATATGTGTGGCAACTGAAAATCTGATTCTATAATTTACATGGCAACGGAAAGGCCAAGAATAGCCTCAGTGCTCTTAACCGAGGAGGAGCAAGGTGGAAAGTCTAACTCTACTGAATATCGAGACTTTTAACAAAGGTACAATGATTAAGACAGTGTGGTATTGGTACAGGAAGAGACCTGTAGATCAGTGGAACAGAACAGAGTGCAGACACAGACCTGTGTGGATAGGGACCCTCCATTTGATGAAGGTGACCCTGGAGAGCAGTGGGAATGCTGCTGGGTTGATTAGATGCCCATATGGAAACAAAAGAAACTTGCTGTTCCATATTCAAAACTCAATTTTGAATAGATTATGGGTATAAAATAGAAAAAGTAAAACAATAGAGCTTCTAGAAGATAATATAAGAACATTTAGATGGTTAATTGCATGTGTCAACCAGACAGACCACAGACAGCCCAGATGAAACATTATTCCACGTGTGTCTGTGAGGGTGTGTTTCTGGTTGTCTGTGAGCAGAACTGGATAAAGTGGATTGCCCTCCCCAGTGTGGGAGGCCTGAATAGAACAAAAGTGTGCAAAGTGAGTTCGTTCCTCTCACTGCTCACCATCTCATCTACTCCTGTCTGCAGACTGTGATTTACCACTGACATTCCTGGTTCTCAGGCCTTCAGTTCAGTTCAGTTCAGTTCAGCCGCTCAGTCGTGTCTGACTCTTTGCGACCCCATGAATCGCACGCCAGGCCTCCCTGTCCATCACCAACTCTCGGAGTTCACTCAAACTCATGTCCATTGAGTCGGCGATGCCATCCAGCCATCTCATCCTCTGTTGTCCCCTACTCCTCCTGCCCCCAATCCCTCCCAGCATCAGGGTCTTTTCCAATGAGTCAACTCTTCTCATGAGGTGGCCAAAATACTGGAGTTTCAGCTTTAGCATCAGTCCTTCCAATGCACACCCAGGACTGATCTCCTTTAGAATGGACTGGTTGGATCTCCTTGCAGTCCAAAGGACTCTCAAGAGTCTTCTCCAACACCACAGTTCCAAAGCATCAATTCTTCGGCGCTCAGCTTTCTTCACAGTCCAACTCTCACATCCATACATGACCACTGGAAAAACCATAGCCTTGACTAGATGGACCTTTGTTGGCAAAGTAATGTCTCTGCTTTTGAATATGCTATCTAGGTTGGTCATAACTTTTCTTCCAAGGAGTAAGCGTCTTTTAATTTCATGGCTGCAATCACCATCTGCAGTGATTTTGGAGCCCCCCAAAATAAAGTCTGACATTGTTTCCCCATCTCCCATCAGACTCCACTAAATTCTACCACCAGCCTTTCTGATCTCCAGCTTACAGACAGCAGGTCATGGGACTTCTCAGGCTACATAATCAAATGAGCCAATCCCTCATAACAAATCTTCTTTTACATACGTACAAATATAAGTGCAAATATAAATATATATGTCCTATGGATTTCCTTAGAGAACTCTAACACAAACATGTCTTCATGATTTTTACAGAGTTTTCTTAAAAGGGATATAAGAAGAATTAACCATAAAGAAAAAAACTGATACACTGAACTACACTGAAATAAAGAAGTTCTGTTCATTTAAACACCACCAAAGAGAGTGAGTAGAAGAAGATATTAGCAACATGGATAACTAACAAAGGACTCATACCCAGAATAGAGAGAAGGGTAAGTCAACAAGAAAAATGGAAAACCCAGAAGAGTAATGGGCACAAAATTTGAAAAGGCGCTCCAATACATATATGAAATCTCATATGCTGCTGTGGGAGTGTCACACTGGTCAGCCACTTGGGAAAATTGTTTGATAATACCCACCAAAGTGGGGATTTCCTTTGAGTTAGCAGTTTCACTCCCAGGTATATGCTCCAAAGAAATGTGTGCACCAAAAGACATGTATAAACATAATAATTTATACAAATTGGGACCAAATTGGAAGCAACCCAAATGCTGACTGAATTAATGCAGATTGGATCAATTACAATGTATTTATGCAAAGGAAGTCTTACAGTAATGAAAATGAATGAACTAGAACCATGTGCAGCAACAAAGATGAATTCTCACAAACATAAATGTGAAAGAAGAAAGACGCAGAAGAGAAGATGCCAAATGATTCCATTCATACAGGTGGATGGCGTCGGCAACTCAATGCATGTGAATCTGAGCAAACTCTCAGAGATAGTGAAGGACAAGGAGGCCTGGTGCACTGCAGTCCACGGGATAAGCAGAGTCGGACACAACTGAGAAACTGAGCAATGAAGTTCAAAACTGGCAAAACTAATCTACAGTGTTCGAAGGTATGATGGTGGATTCCTTTCTGGAGGACAGAGGGGTATGCAGAAAATGTTCTAGTTCTTGATCCGGGCGATAGCTACGTGGTGTGTTTGTTTTTTAATACTCTACGAACCAGATGAACATGGCTTGTGCACTTTTCTCTGTGCATGTCAAAGTTCAAAAATGAGTTTATGTAAGAATCTATTTTCCAGTGTGTGGACTATGGAAGACAATAGTGCAGCGGGATTAAGCCACACTACACGCTGAGACATGGGCCAGTGTACAGGCTGTGTCTGCACCCGGCCGCTGTCCACTGCAATGTCCCCACAGCCGCTGGCTTCCACGCTTCCTCACTCCAGTTGCTTCTGCCCTTTAGAATGCCAGCAGGAGCCGAAGGGCTGGGGGTTTCCATCAGGGGCTGAGCGCCCTGGCCCAGCCGCCCCAGGAAATCTCTGCTGAAGAATTCAGTGCTTCACAGCATGGCCTCAGGCTCCAGTCCTCCCCCACTCTCCCTGGAGGTAGGGAAAGGATGCTGACTCAACACAGCTGAGCAAGAGGTGCCCTGCCCTGCCACCTGTGGGCTGCACTGCCTTGGTAGGAGAGCAGGTGACAGTAACCCAGAGGTAACATAAGCCACGTGGGAGGCGGCCTCACTGACCCAGGCCTGGTTGCCCTCCCTGCCCCAGGGCCCACTCTGTGCAGCTGTTCAGGCCCCACCCTGCTGTGTATCACGTGGCTGAGGCAGATTCCCAGGGAGAGGAGCCGGCTGGCTGGCTCTCCTCCAGTTTACAGCTTGACCCGGGGCGGGGCACCTCTTAGGGACCTGGCTTCCTTTTGTCTTAGGCGGGAGTGTTCATACCCCCTTTCCTTCCTATAGGGAAGACTGAGGTCCAACAAAACACTGTCTCTGGGCACCCAGGGTATCATTCTTGCCCGGAGTGGGGTGGTGGGAGGGAAAGGAGCCCCCCACCCCGCCCCAATCTCTCTGTGCGGTGTGACAGCAGAGGAGCACAGCCCTCGCCCATCACCATCTTTACTCCAGAGGCTGAGGCAGGAACCACAGGCCGACACTCCAGGCTGCGATGGAGGCAGTGAGTGCACACCTGCCCTGCAAGTGGCCAACTCCAACACGCACGCCGCAGCTGCAGGCTTGCCCTGTGAGCTCACTGCTGGCACCTTTCTCTGGCTCAGTTGCCTCCAACTTCCCCCCAGACCTCTCCTCACCACCCGCGCCCCCCCACCCCCGACCCCCCCCCCCCCGCCCCCGTCACCTTTGGTTTCCAGCTCCCCTTTCTCCTCAACAAGGGCTTCACCAGGAACAAGAAAGGCATTCTTCATTCTAAACAGGCAGTGTCAGTGTGAGGTCTGCAGGCCACGCCCCGCCCTCCCCCCGGCCCCCGCCCGTTACATTGCTCCGAGGAACTGGCCTCGGGTCCGAGGTGCAGACACAGAGTGTCATTTCCAAGGTCCTGGAAATGCTGAGAAGGGTTTGTGTTCATCTGAAGTTGTCAGGGCTGCTGGGAAATATTCCATCTGCTTATTTAGGTGAGGGATGAGGACGAGTCCTGAGCAGAGGAAGAAGTGAATTAAAAGGGCAAGGGGTGAGCAGTGGCTGTCACCAGAAGCCCCGTCCAGACACAGGGCCCCGTCTTGGCCCTCTGGTTCTGTGTTCCCAGGGGTGACTGGGCAGGGCAGGGGTCCCCAGGCAGACTGGCCCCTGAGGACGGCCCTGTGGGCTACACTCTGCCCACCTGGCCTCCTTTCCCCACCCCTCTCCTTCACAGGAACAGGGCACAATGAGCTCTGGAATCTGCTAGAACTAGAGTGAAATCCAGGCTCTGCTCTTGACCATAGTGCGACCCAGGGCAGGTTAACCTTTCTCTCAGCCTTGTTTTATTTAATCTGCTAAAACTGTGAAAATAATATAACCTCGTTGACTTTTTAAAAAATCTGTAAAGGTATAAAAATTAAGATCTGTCTTGGATGGTTTGGGGTCACAGCCCCTAGCCCAGGGCAGGTGTGCTGTGGGTGTTCAGGAGGTGGTCGCCTCTACCATAGTCAGGCTGCATGGATCAGAAACTCTAGAGGTCATGAGTGAAGTGCAGCCTTGCAATTCAGCTCAGCTTCTGCAAGTATGCTTGGCATATTTAATGCTCTTTATAATGATTACTATGCCCCCCCATCAGGCAAAAAATGGTACGGAGTGATGTAAGTAACTATAATTACTCTATATTTACACAGTCAAGTGAAGTTTTTGCAGCCTGTTTCTTCTATGTGTTAGTTCTTCAGAATTCATAAACTATCCAAGGAGACAGTTTTCCCTGACGTCAGACATGATGTAATCCTCAAGATAATCCCACAAAAAAAAAAAAGAAAAGAAAGAAAGAAAGAAAAGACAAAGGCTGGAAAGAGATTTGACTTCTCAGGAGCCAGGTTGCTTCTCTAAAAGGATTCAATTAGGTCCCCCAATCCCTTCGTCAAGCAGTATGTGCCAGGTCCTGGGCTAGGCTCTAGGGGTGCTGAAACAAACCAATCAAGGCCTCGACCTTAAAAGGACTCAGCCCAGGAGGAGGCAGCAGACAAGCCAACCAGCACCTGGAGTGCACTGAAGGCTGGAGCAGAGCCAGGCAGGAGGGGCACAGGACCACTCAGATGGCACTTGTGATTCAGCCTTTCATGATGGCTGTCAGGGGTTGGAATGGCTTCCCCGAAGAAGTGACGCTTCGCTGAGGGTGAAAGGAGAAGTAGAAGTTACCCAGATGGGCGTAAGGGGTGGTGGGAAAGAGCTGTGTTCTAGAAGCAGGGCGTGGCCCCATCACCCAGAGACACCATGGACATGGCAGGCTTGAGGTGTCAGGCAGGGCTGGAAGATGGGTTTGCTGGAGTGGGTAGGCATCCCATCACAGAGCTGGTGGTACCCAGTCCCTCCCACTAGCCCCTCAGGATCACATGAGTGTTCATTCAGCTCTCTAGCCTCAATGACTAGTTCTGTACTGGTGTCCCGCAGAAACTCTCTGTATGCTTGTTGAATGAATGGGTCACATTTTACAAAGTTTATTTCTACTTACGGTTTCTGACAAGACTGAACTGAGGTAGACCTCTTTCCCAACACAAACGCATGGAAAAGATGGACGAGATACTCCAAAAGAATCATCTAAGTGTATGACTGGAGGAGAAGGGGATGACAGAGGATGAGATGGTTGGATGGCATCACTGACTCGATGGACATGAGTTTGAACAAGCTCTGGGAGTTGGTGATGGACAGGGAGGCCTGGCGTGCTGCAGTCCATGGGATCTCAAAGAGTTGGACATGACTGAGCGACCGAACTGACTGAAGTGTACGACTGAGCATGAAAGAAAGAAGGGAAAATGGCCAGTTGCTTGAAATGAAGAGGAAACTAAGTCAAAGCAGTAATCATTACCAGAGCAAAGGGGAGCTGGGAGTATGATACCCTGATACAGTTATAGGAGCGAAGGTTTTAATGCCCATAGAAGGGAGACCATCTGGCTGGAAGCTGGAACTGAGAGGCCCGCAGAAAGCCAGGACCCAGGAAGGGCTGCTGGTCTTCGAACAGGGATCAGGAAGCCCTCTTGAGCAGCCCAGAGGAACATCTGTAGGTGAAGCAGAGGGGAGGCACTCCTTTCTGGGGTGGGGATCCCAAGCAAGCCTGGACCGCCTGTGGGTGTGGAGGCTGAATGCACACCACCCAACTTCTGGGAATCCTAAACCAAGAGGTTAATGTCAAACTGGCAAGACCTATGGAACTCTTGGGGTCCCAGAAGAATAAACGCCAAAGCAGCAAAAGACACACGCACAACCCAGGAACATATGGGGCTCTCGCAGAGAACACAATCCCCACTTAAGATGATCTGAAAAAACAGAACAAACCATGTGAGGAAATGAACCACCCTAAAGCCAAATCCTCAGCGACCACGTTTGGGAGAACAGGTACTCTTAGAAGTAGAAATAAGTGAAGAATCAGAAAGGGGTTATAAAATAAGTATAATCAAAATAACTAGAAGAGATGAAAGAATAGAAATAGTGAAAAACTAGGACACACAAAAAGAACAGGAAAAAAAAATAGGCTGATTTTTAAAAAGCTCCAAATATAACACCTAAAAATTAAAAATAAAAAACTAAACACTCAAATCAGAATGGAGTTTCAAAAAGCAGACTATAAACAGCTATCAGCAGAGCAGTGGACTTTCCAGGCGGTGCTAGTGGTAGAGAACCTGCCTGCCAACGCAGGTGATGTAACAGATGTGGGTTCAATCCCTGGGTCAGGAAGATCCTGTGGGGAAGGAAATAGCAACCCACTCCAGTATTCTTGCCTGGGAAATCCCATGGACAGAGGAACCTGACAGGCTGCAGTCCATAGGGTTGCAAAAGTGTTGGAAATGACTTAGCGATTAAGCAACAACCGCTTTGAAGTCATGGGCCAGGCTTGATTTATCTTTGTTTCCGTAGCGCCTCACACACACATATACTGCCTGGAGTAGGGGCTTACTAAATGTTGAACTGAATTCTCATCAATCACTTGTTCACCCTTTGAGGCCTGTTCCTTGCTCTAGGAAGAGATCTCCAAAACCCAGTTTGAGGAACATGACTGAATCAGCTCTGGCTTCACTGGATTTCATACTAAAGGCAGGTGAAGTTTCTGTAACAGAGAAAAAGAAGGTGGTCTACAGGTGTATGGGCTGTGAAGGGCAGTGGGGAGACAGAGGCCTCACACCCCTTAGATGCAGATTTGAACAGCCTCGGGAGGCTGGCAGAATAATTGGAGGAGAAGGCTTTACTAATCTAACCTGAGGCACAAGAGGGCAGCTTCTTTCCCCTAATGATCTCAGAGCTTTAAGAATGTTTATCTGGGGGCTTCCCTGGTGGTCCAGTGGCTAAGACTCCATGCTCCCAATGCAAGTTCAATCCTTGGTCAGGGAACTAGATCCCACATGCCACCACTGAAGATCCCACATGCCGCAACTAAGACCTGGTGTGGCCAGATAAAACGAATATTGAAAAGGAAAACTTAAAAAAAAAAAAAGAATATTTACCTGAGAATTGTGCCCTCCAGAGTTGAAGTCCTACTGGATATTGGACAAGTCTGAGGGTCTGTTTTCCCTGGAGCCTGGAGGCCAAAAGGAACTTCTTCATGGAGAAGGAGAATGGCATGACGTGGAATCATGGATTGGGGCTACTAAGATGTTCTAGGAAAGGACGTGGATACAAGAGCCCAGGGAGCAGAAAAGCAGAGTGCCTATTTTCAAAGCTATTCCATCTGATGGGAAAGACCACTGGGGAGAACTGAGAGCCTCAGTACTTACTCAGATTGCATTACTCAGTGCTTACGGATTGCATTTGGCAGTGATAAATACTAAAATGATTGCAAATTATATTGCAGGGAATACCCAGATAAAAGTAGGAGTTTTAATAATTAATTGTACCCAACTAATATTCAGCTGGGGCTTCCCCCTGGTGGCTTAGCAGTAAAGAATCTGCCTGCAATGCAGGAGACCTGAATTTGATACTTGGGTCGGTAAGATCCCTTAGAGGAGGGAATGGCTACCCACTCCACTATTCTTGCCTGGGAAATCCCACGGACAGAGGAGCCTGGTAGGCTACAGTCCACGGGGTCACAAAAAGAGTCGGGCGAGACTGATGGACTGAAACAACAACAACAATATTCACTAGTTTCTTTTATACATAGAACCTTATTTCTCTGCTGCTGTTGCCTTCATTTTTTTGGCTGAGACAAAATGAGTCCCTTAGGGGCTGGGCTGAAATCTCACTTCCTAAACACCACTGTTGAGATTCAGGCAGTCGAGGAATTGTCCCTGAAAGTGAACAGAGAAACACAGACAGGGCAGAGCCAGGGGAGAGAGGAGAATGTCTCAGCCAAGCTCAGGGGGTTCTCCACACTTGACTTCAAGGTCACAGTGGGGAGAGGAGTCTAGTCTGCCTTCAGACAGAGTGCTCACGGCTGAGGCCTGCAAGAGGCATGTGCACCAGCTTCTGCCCCAGTCAGTACTCTGCAAGCTGCAGCCGTAGCTCACGAAGGCAGCCCTGCTGGCACTGGGAAAACAGAAGGGAAGTCACGAGATGATTTTTCTGTTTGGGAAGGAGAGGCCATCAACACTGCAGGCATTCTATGTGCTAGGCGGGCTACAATGTCACCCCATTGAATCCCCAAGACAATCATATCAGAAAAGTATCATTAATCCCATTGCTCTTAAGAGATAAAAAAAACTTGAGGCTCAGGGAGGCTAGAAAACTTGTCCACAGGTTGAGAATGAACCCCAAGTCTGCCTCTAAGAGGAGCAAGAGAAAACTGCAGAGGGGGCCACCGAGGCATCTGTCACACTTCCTGAGATCATGGCTCCTACCCAGTTTCCTACACAAAGGCTTTCTCTTACAGGTCTTCAGTCAAAGCTTATCAATACTCACAACTCCTACATTCTCTCCTACATTGCTTTGTCTGATAACATGCTAGTTATCAGAATTGGGGATTAGGCCAATGTAAGTTGTTGTCACCAGACCTCTGAACTGCTCAGACACGGACTTCAAGCTACTGCCCTTCTCCCACTGAACAGAAACTCTGCCAACCTTATTTCCAAAGAGCAGAGAGTCAGGCCATGAACCTGACACCATTGTGTTTCTGGGGCCACAATCTGTCATGTGAATGGCTGCCTTCTCACACAATGGCCTAGAAATCCTGCAACTGTTTTCCAGAAACAGAGCCATCCAATAAGAGTGATGGTGTTAAAGGATGCTTGGTCAACTTTCCTGAATGACTGATTTGGTGGGAATTGCGGGTACAAGATAGCTTAGGATAGCATTCGCCTAAGGATAAATTACAAAGACGAGTAACACTTTGAAAGTAATCTGAATGGAGATTTGGTCTTGAAGGCACTCAGTAACCCATCTGCCACCAATAACAGAGCAAGAGTTCTTGAGGAAGATGCAAGTTTTCTTCTAGAAGGTTCCATTGGCATGTGCCTATTTGACCCAAAACTAACCGGTTTGGGTTCTTGTCATCACTGAGTAGCACCTTGGGACATCGGTTGTCTTTCATCTATTTTCTTCCCAGAGTTAATGTGATAATGTTGACTCTGCCTCACTCAGCTGTGGCAAGTGACCTTAAACAAGTTACTTACATTCCCTAGACCTCAGTTTCTGCAAATACAATAGTAATAGAAGAAAATTCTTCAGGTTATCATGAGAATTAAGTGGGATAACACTTAATTACAGTACTATCCCTCGACTAGTTCGTTTAGTCACAGCTATGGTTTTTCTAGTAGTCATGTATGGATGTGAGAATTGGACTATAAAGAAAGCTGAGCATCGAAGAATTGATGCTTTTGAACTGTGGTGTTGGATAAGACTCTTGAGAGTCCCTTGGACTGCAAAGAGATCCAACCAGTCCATCCTAAAGGAGATCAGTCCTGGGTGTTCATTGGAAGGACTGATATTGAAGCTGAAACTCCACTACTTTGGCCACCTGATGCAAAGAGCTGACTCACTGGAAAAGACTCTGGTGCTGGGAAAGATTGAGGGCAGGAGGAGAAGGGGATGACAGAGGATGAGATGGTTGGACGGCATCACCGACTCAATGGACATGAGTTTGAGTAAACTCTGGGAGTTGGTGATGGACAGTGAAGCCTGGCGTGCTGCAGTCCATGGAGTCGCAAAGAGTCGGACACAACTGAGTGACGAAACTGAACTGACTGATCCCTCGTCCGTGATACACACAGTAGGTGCTCAATGGTAGCTGCCTTCGCCATTCATCACACTCACTGTCTTCTTCAGGGCACACCCCTCACCTCACTCATCACCACTTTCACTGTCCCACAGACAAACACACGCAGTCAAGGAGGCAGTCTGTGATGAAGAAAAGAAGTGTATAAAACTATGCCAGGAGCCATCTTTGAACAAGGTCACAAACTTAAACCTCAGTAGGTACCCATGAATGGCCCATCTCTAAAATTCCCAAGGTAAGGAGGAGGGATACATTGGGAGATTGGGATTGACATACCCACACTACTATATATAAAATAGACAAGAAAGTACTATATAGCACAGGGAACTCCGCTCATTACTCCGTCATGACCTATATGGGAAAAGAATCTAAAAAAAGAGTGGATGTATGTATATGGAAAACTGATTCACTTTGTTGGACAGCAGAAACTAACACAACATTGTAAATCAACTATATTCCATTAAAAGTTATTTTAAAAAATTGAAAACAAATTCACAAGGCAGGCGGACTATCGCAACAAACTCCTATAAACAGTATAGTCAGACTGAACTACAACAAAAGGCACACAGTGAACCCAGTAAGCAAGCACATGATTAGAGATGAAGTAGGGGTGTGGGGTCAAGAAGAGCTGGAGCCTGGAAAGGAAGGTTCGCTTTGGAATATATTGGGTTGGCTACAAACCTCGTTTGGGTCTTCCTGTAAGCCCTGCACTAATCTTTCAGCCAACCCAATACTTCTAATACATTACATCTGTTCTGACACAAGTATTTTCACACCCTATACAGAAGGGCAAAAGAGATTTTACAGGAGAAATACTTCTGTGCCAGCTCTTTTCTAGTACAGTCACAAAAAGTGTGACTGCCTCCCTGAGAATCTCTTAGTCAGGAAGGCCGCGTACACGGAAGCCCAGGGGTGCTACCTCCACAGGACAGGGTCAGGCGACAAACTTTCCCACAGAGTGGCTTACTTGTTGCTGTCTCGGTACTCGTAGACATGACATCCTTGAGGCAACCCAGTCTCGTGGTCCAGAGTGAAAGCCAGCTTTAGCTGCATAAGGAGAGAAGAGAAAAACGAGTACGTTTTAGGCAGTGTGCTCTGTTCATTCTGACAGCTGAAATGAAAAACAACAAGAAAACAAGCAAAATCACTTTCCCTCAAGAGGATGTGTTGTGGAGAACCTGGCCTGCCCGCCCCGGGAAGAGCCTGCACCTTACAGGGACACGGGTGTCAAGAACTGTCACCAGGACTCAAGTTCTCCATTCGGTGAGCAACCAACTTTTATTAAGGCCCCTACTTGGTGATAGACCCTGAGTGAGCTAATGGGGAAAGAGCAGAGAAGAGTAGCAGAGAGGATCCTATGGTTTAGTAGGAGACAGACATCCATCACATAATTGTGCTGATGAATGGAAAAAACATTTATATACATATATTATATATATATATATATATATATATATATATATATATATATATATGAAACTTTAAATAGGTTCTCTGAAGAAGGAAAAAAAAAAACTTCCTTTGTTTCTATAGGGGTAAATAACCTGACCTAGACTGGGAAAGTGCAAAGACAGGGTTACCTAGACAGTGGGAAGGATGGAGGGGAGAGAAGAGGGCCCTCATTGGCAGAGCCCTGGGTGCAAGACTTGCAGGAGCTGAAGGATGGATTGGGAGTGGGGGGCATATATTGGGCAATGATGCTAGAGAGGAAGGCCAGGGCAGGGTATGCAGGGCCTTCTCAGCCATGTTGGAATTTCTGACCTTTACCTTACTAGCAAAGGGAAGCCTCTGACATGTTTTAAGAAAGGGGTAGATGACACGACCAAAGTTATGTTTTAGCAGGATCTCTTTGTCTATTACAGAAAAGACCTTTGTCTATTAGAGAAAAGAACGCAGCAGGGAGAGCAGAAGTAGGAGACCCTGTGGCAGGCGACTGAGCAGTGGGGGTGAGTGGTGATGGGGCTGGGACCAGACGGCACGTGGGCGAGATGGAGAGAAACGGACAATGTGAGATCTCCAGTAAAGGTTCAGGAACAGAATGGACAGAATATGCTGATGGATTCAGTGCTGGAGAATGTGAGGACAGAAAACAGGAAGTTGAGGATGGTTCAGATTTTTGATGTAAACAACCAGGCAGGTGGTGGTTCCACTGCTGAGCTGGAGGACTGAAAGCGGGGACGGGCAGACAGTCCAACGTCTGATTTTGGCCATGTTGACTTGGAGGCGCTCCTTAGCTTTTTCCTGATTAGGGAAGATCAGGAACAAGGATTCTGGTGATGATGTCTTGGTTTCTTTCCGGATTCTGAGAGGAGTGCTCAGGTGTGGCTGAGAAGCCAGAGCTTTGTGAGATGTGTCTGTCCTGCTGGGGCCCGGACGGTTAGGGCAGCTCTAACATTTCCAAATGCAGAGCTAGTTATCAGATTTACAAATTTCCTGGGTTTAAACATCACTAGGGAGGGAATTCCCTAGAGGTCCAGTGGTTAGGACTTGGTGATTTTACTGTGATGGTCTGGGGTTCAATCTAAGATCCTGCAAGCCACACAGTGTGGCCAAAATAGTTCAATTAAATTTTAAAAAATCACCAGGGAACTTTTTAACTAAAATTAACTGCACGTTAGGAGGATACATTATTATACCTTTTTTTTTCTTTTTTTACTGAAAGCTGCTGACACAACTACTGATGTGCATCATTAGATTCTGGATGCCTTTCCTCTTCCTTAGAGGGACATGAGCTTGTAGGAATGGCCTGTCCTCTCACTGACCCAGATGAAAATACAAAAGCAGAAACAAGCCCTGCTTCACCAGCATAGAGCCAGGAACTTCAAGTCAAAGGCATGTTTTCCCCACAGAGCACCGCTTGGATCTTCCCAGCCCTCGTTCAGTAAAACAGAAAACAGTTATTTACAAATATCTGTTAATTACAACCCCTTTTTTTTTCTTTACTTTCCTTTTTGTAGCTAAATTCAGGTCTCTATACATTTAGTCCATTTCAAAGTCTCTACTGTTTAGAAATTTTCAAAGCCTTCGATTCAGTGATTCAAGTTACAAATTTATGGCTTGGGAAAGTATCATAAATGTAGAGGAAAGAGTTTTCTTTTTTAAAAAACTATTTATTTCAGTATTATTTATTGGAAAGACTCCGAAAAACCAGAAATAGCAGAATAGTTAAATAAACCATACTAGAGTCAGGTGTAGAATAGCATATGGCTGTTAAATGGTTTATAAAGAATTTTTATTAACCTGGGAAAATATTTGGGTTAGATGAAAAGAAGCAAGATGCACATTTGATCAGTTCAGTTCAGTTCAGTTGCTCAGCTGTGTCTGACTCTTTGCGACCCCATGAATTGCCGCATGCCAGGTCTCCCTGTCTATCACTAACTCCCGGAGTTCACTCAAACTCACATCCATCAAGTCGGTGATGCCATCCAGCCATCTCACCCTCTCTCGTCCCCTTCTCCTCATGCCCCCAATCCCTCCCAGCATAAGGGTCTTTTCCAATGAGTCAACTCTTCGCATGAGGTGGCCAAAGTATTGGAGTTTCAGCTTCAACATCAGTCCTTCCAAAGAACACCCAGAATTGATCTCCTTTAGAATGGACTGGTTGGATCTCCTTGCACTCCAAAGGACTCTCAAGAGTCTTCTCCAACACGACAGTTCAAAAGCATCAATTCTTTGGCGCTCAGCTTTCTTCACAGTCCAACTCTCACATCCATACATGACCACTGGAAAAACCATAGCCTTGACTAGATGGACCTTTGTTGGCAAAGTAATGCCTCTGCTTTTGAATATGCTATCTAGGTTACTCATAACTTTCCTTCCAAGGAGTAAGTGTCTTTTAATTTCATGGTTGCAATCACCATCTGCAGTGATTCTGGAGCCCAAAACAATAAAGTCTGACACTGTTTCCACTGTTTCCCCATCTATTTCCCATGAAGTGATGGGACCAGATGCCATGATCTTTGTTTTCTGAATGTTGAGCTTTAAGCCAACTTTTTCACTCTCCTCTTTCACTTTCATCAAGAGGCTTTTTAGTTCTTCTTCACTTCCTGCCGTAATGGTGGTGTCATCTGCATATCTGAGGTTATTGATATTTCTCCCAGCAATCTTGATTCCAGGTTGTGCTTCTTCCAGCCCAGCATTTCTCATGATGTACTCTGCATAGAAGTTAAATAAGCAGGGTGACAATATACAGCCTTGACGTACTCCTTTTCCTATTTGGAACCAGTCTGTTGTTCCATGGCCAGTTCTAACTGTTGCTTCCTGACCTGCATATAGGTTTCTCAAGAGGCAGGGCAGATGGTCTGGTATTCCCATCTCTTTCAGAATTTTCCACAGTTTATTGTGATCCACACAGTCAAAGGCTTTGGCATAGTCAATAAAGTGGAAGTAGATGTTTTTGTGGAACTCTTGCTTTTTTGATGATCCAGCGGATGTTGGCAATTTGATCTCTGGTTCCCCTGCCTTTTCTAAAACCAGCTTGAACATCTGGAAGTTCACGGTTCATGTATTGTTGAAGCCTGGCTTGGAGAATTTTGAGCATTACTTTACTAGCGTGTGAGATGAGTGCAATTGTGTGGTAGTTTGAGCATTCTTTGGCACTACTTTTCTTTGGGATTGGAATGAAAACTGACCTTTTCCAGTCCTGTGGCCACTGCTGAGTTTTCCAAATTTGCTGCCATATTGAGTGCAGCACTTTCACAGCATCATCTTTCAGGATTTGAAATAGCTCCACTGGAATTCCATCATCTCCACTAGCTTTGTTCATAGTGATGCTTCCTAAGGCCCACTTGACTTCTCATTCCAGGATGTCTGGCTCTAGGTGAGTGATCACACCATCGTGATTATCTTGATTGTGAAGATATTTTCTGTATAGTTCTTCTGTGTATTCTTGCCACCTCTTCTTAATGTCTTCTGCTTCTGTTAGGTCCATACCATTTCTGTCCTTTATTGAGCCTATCTTTGCATGAAATGTTCCCTTGGTATCTCTAATATTCTTGAAGAGATCTCTAGTCTTTCCCATTCTGTTGTTTTCCTCTATTTCTTTGCATTGATCTCTGAGGAAGACTTTCTTATCTCCTTGCTATTCTTTGGAACTCTGCATTCAGATGCTTATATCTTTCCTTTTCTCCTTTGCTTTTTGCTTCTCTTCTTTTCACAGCTATTTGTAAGGCCTCCTCAGACAGCCATTTTGCTCTTTTGCATTTCTTTTTCTTGGGGATGGTCTTGATCTGTCTCCTGTACAATGTCACAAACCTCCATCCATAGTTCATCAGGCACTCTATCTATCAGATCTAGTCCCTTAAATCTATTTCTCACTTCCACTGTATAATCATAAGGGATTTGACTTAGGTCATACCTGAATGGTCTAGTGATTTTCCCCACTTTCTTCAATTTAAGTCTGAATTTGGCAATAAGGAGTTCATGGTCTGAGCCAGTCAGCTCCCAGTCTTGTTTTTGCTGACTGTGTAGAGCTTCTCCATCTTTGGCTGCAAAGAATATAATCATATTTGATCACATACCCCAAAAAAGTACATTTAAAAAAAAAAAAAAAAACCACAGATGGCATAGAAGACTGGAAGGAACAATGTCAAAATGGCAACAGCAATTGTTGTTGTCATTGTTCAGTTGCTCATTCATGTCCAACTCTTTGCAACCCCCAGGACTGCAGCATGCCAGGCTTCCCTGTCCTTCACCATTGCCAGGAGCTTGCTCAAACTCATGTCCACTGAGTTGGTGATGCCCTCCAATCATCTTGAACTCTGTCATCCCTTTCTCTCCCTACCTTCTATCTTTCCTAACATCAGGGTCTTTTCCAATAAGTCGGCTCTTTTCATCAGGTAGCCAAAGTATCGGAGCTTCAGCTTCAGCATCAGTCCTTCCGATGAATATTCAGGGTTGATTTCCTTTAGGACTGACTGGTTTGATCTCCTTGCTGTCCAAGAGACTCTCAAGACTGCAACAGTGATGGCTTGACTTTCTTTGCATTTTCCAAAGTCTTTATGAGAAACATGATGAGCTAAAATCTGTTGTCCTTAGTCACAGAGGAAAATTGGAAAACTTAATTCTTAATCCAAGTCTATGACCCAACCACTAATGTTGAAGAAGCTGAAGCTGAACGGTTCTATGATGACCAACAAAATCTTCTAGAACTAACACCAAAAAAAGATGTCCTTTTTATTATAGAGGACTGGAATGCAAAAGTAGGAAGTCAAGAGATACCTGGAGTAACAGGCAAGTTTGGCCTTGGAGTACAAAATGAAGCAGGGCAAAGGCTAATAGAGTTTTCCCAAGAGAATACATTGGTCATAGCAAACACCCTCTTCCAACAACACAAGCAACGACTCTACACATGGACATCACCAGATGGCCAATACAGAAAACAGATTGATTATATTCTTTGCAGCTGAAGATGGAGAAGCTCTCTACAGTCAGCAAAAACAAGACTGGGAGCTGACTGTGGCATAGATCATGAACTCCTTATTGCAAAATTCAGATTTAAAGAAAGTAGGAAAAACCACCAGATCACTCAGTTCAGTTCAGTTCACTCAGTTGTGTCCGACTCTTTGCAACTCCATGAACTGCAGCACGTCAGGCCTCCTTGTCCATCACCAACTCCCGGAGCCTACCCAAACTCATGTCCATTGAGTCAGTGATGCCATCCAACCATTTCATCCTCTGTCGTTCCCTTTTCCTCCTGCCTTCAATCTTTCCCATCATCAGGGTCTTTTCCAGTGAGCCAGCTCTTTGCATCAGGTGGCCAAAGTATTGGAGTTTCAGCTTCAACATCAAACCTTCCAATGAACACCCAGGTCTGATCTCCTTTATGGACTGATTGGAGCTCCTTGCTCTCCAAGGGACTCTCAAGAGTCTTTTCCAACACCACAGTTCAAAAGCCTCAATTCTTTGGCGCTCAGCTTTCTTTATAGTCCAACTCTCAGATCCACATATGACTACTGGATTTGAAATCCCTTATGATTATACAGTGTAAGTGACAAATAGATTCAAGTTCAAGGAATTAGATCTGATAGAAAGAGTGCCTGAAGAACTATGGACAAAGGTTTGTGATACTGTACAGGAGGCAATGATCAAGACCATCCCCAAGGAAAAGAAATGCAAAAAGGCAAAATGGTTGTCTGAGGAGGTCTTACAAATAGCTGAGAAAAGAAGAGAAGCTAAAGGAAAAGGAGAAAAGGAAAGATATACCAGTCTGAATGCAGAGTTCCAAAGACTAGCAAGGAGAGATAAGAAAGCCTTCCTCAGTGATCAGTGCAAAGAAACAGAGGAAAACAACAGAATGGGAAAGACTAGAGATCTCTTCAAGAAAGTTAGAGATACCAAGGAAACATTTCATGCGAAGATGGGCTCAATAAAGGACAGAAATGGTATGTACCTGACAGAAGCAGAAGACATTAAGAAGAGGTGGCAAGAATACACAGAAGAACTGTACAAAAAAGATCTTCACGACCCAGATAATCACGATGGTGTGATCACTCACCTAGCGCCAGACATCCTGGAATGAGAAGTCAAGTGGGGCCTTAGGAAGCATCACTACGAACACAGCTAGTGGAGGTGATGGAATTCTAGCTGAGTTATTTTAAATCCTAAAAGATGATGCTGTGAAAGTGCTGCAGTCAATATGCCAGCAAATTTGGAAAACTCAGCATTGGCCACAGGATTGGAAAAGATCAGTTTTCATTTCAATCCCAAAGGAAGGCAATGCCAAAGAATGTTCAAGCTAATCCATAATTGCATTCATTTTACATGTTAGCAAAGTAGTACTCAAAATTCTCCAAGCCAGGCTTCAACAGTATGTGAACGATGAACTTCCAGATGTTCAAGCTGGATTTAGAAAAGGCAGAGGAACCAGAGACCAAATTGCCAACATCTGTAGGATCACAGAAAAAGCAAGAGAATTCCAGAAAAACATCTACTTCCACTTTATTGACTACGCCAAAGCCTTTGACTGTATGGATCACAACAAACTCTGGAAAATTCTTAAAGAGATGGGAATACCAAACCACCTTACCTGCTTCCTGAGAAATCTGTATGCAGGTCAAAGCAACAGTTAGAACAAGACATGGAACAACTAACTGGTTCCAAATTGGGAAAGGAGTACGTCAAGGCTATATATTGCCACCCTGCTTATTTAACTTACATGCAGAGTACATCATGAGAAATGCAGGGCTGGATGAAGCACGAGCCCTTGATTCCAGCGCTAGAATCAAGATTGCTGGGAGAAATATCAATAACCTCAGATATACAGATGACATCACCCTTATGGAAGAAAGTGAAGAGGAACTGAAGAGCCTCTTGATGAAAGTGAAAGAGGAGAGTGAAAAGGCTGGCTCAAAATTCAACATTCAAAAAACGAAGATCATGGCATCTGGTCCCATAACTTCATGGAAAATAGATAGGGAAACAGTGAGAGACTTTATTTTGGGGGGGCTCCAAAATCACTGCAGATGGTGACTGCAGCCTTGAAATTAAAAGATTCTTGCTCATTGGAAGAAAATCTATGACCAATCTAGACAGCACATTAAAAAGCAGAGACATTAGTTTGCCAACAAAGGCCCATCTAGTCATGGCTATGGTTTTTCCAGTAGTCGTGTGTGGATGTGAGAGTTGGACTATAAAGAAAGCTGAGTGCCAATGAATTGGTGCTTTTGAATTGTGGTGTTGGAGAAGACTCTTGGGAGTCCCTTGGACTGCAAGGAGATCAAACAAGTCAATCCTAAAGGAAATGAGTCCTGAATATTCATTGGAAGAACTGATGCTGAAACTGAAACTCCAATACTTTGGCCACCTGATGCAAAGAACTGACTCCTTGGAAAATACCCTGATGCTGGCAAAGATTGAAGGCAGGAGGAGAGGTGGATGACAGAGGGTGAGACAGTTGGACACAAATTTAAGCAAGCTCTGGGAGTTGGTGATAAGACAGGGAAGCCTGGTGTGCTGTAGTCCATGGGGTTGCAGAGTTGGACATGACTGAGCAACTGAACTGAACTGAATTCTTAATTAACAAACTATTTATCTACAATTCAACAATATGGTGAGGACTTCCCCTGGTGGTCCAGTGGTTAAGAATCCACCTGCCAATGCAGAGCCCATAGGTCTGATCCCTCATCGGGGAAGAATCCACATGCTGAGGAGCAACTAAGCCTGTGTGCCACAACTACCGATGCCCAAGCACTCTAAAGCCCATGCTCTGCAAATAAGAGAAGGCACTGCTCTGCACTGTAACTAGAGAGTAGCCCCCAGGTGCCTCAACTAGAGAAAGGCTGTGTGCAGCAATGAAGATGCAGGACAGCCAAAATTAAGAAAAAAAAGAACAAACTCAATATGGTGAGTGAGTAGAGGTGGTGAGGGGGAGGGGGGAGAGGAGACAGGGACAGAAGAGCACATATATTTATTGAATGGAGAGCTCCTATTTATTGAAATGCTACCAAGTAAAGGCCTTTCTTTATGCTGATCACAACTATTTGAAATCAGTATTACTATTTCCTTTTAACAGGTGAGGAACTTGTGATGGAGAAAGGTAAGTTGTCAAACCATAATTAGGATTTCAGCCAAAACCTATGTTCTTTCCACCTTACCAGAATTATAGGACTTGGTGATGGCCTGGATGTAAACTGAGAGGGAGGTGGCAAAGACAACATCTGAGGTTCTTGGCTGTGGACAGTAGGGTAGGTGGTGTTGCTGTGATGTGTGCTTAGTCGCTCAGCTGTGTCCGACCCCATGGACTGCAGGCTCCTCTGTCCATGGGGATTCTCCAGACAGGAATACTGGAGTGGGTAGCCATGCCCTCCTCCAGGGGATCTCCCAACCCAGGGATCAAATTTTGGTCTCCCTCACTGCAGGTGGATTCTTTGCCATCTGAGCCACCAGGGAAGCCCAAGAATACTGGAGTGGGTAGCCGTTCCCTTCTCCAGTGAATCTTCCCGACCCAGGAACTGAACCAGGGTCTCCTGCATGGCAGGCAGATTCTTTACCAGCTGAGCCACCAGGGAAGCCCAGATTGTGTTGCTAGTTACTGTGACAAGGAGGAATAACTGGGTCAGGAGTGCTGATTTTAAGGTCCCTAAGAGGGATCTTAGTGGAGATGACCAGGATGAACTACATAAGTGATTCTGAATTTTATAAGCAAGACTGTTATCTGGAGGTTCATATTTGGGAAGCTTTGGGTGGAAAGGAAGATGGCACCAAAGCCACGAGACTGTCCCAAGAGCGTATGTGGAGTAAAAATGAGGTTTTTGACAGCACAACTGTATTTGACAGCTGGACAATGGAGACTGAGGATGGGTAGCCTTGAGTTCTGAATTATGATGTCACAGAAGCCAAGGTGGCACATATCTTAAGAGGGGAGCAGTCAGAAGCATCAAATCCTGCTAAGAGGTCAAGGAAGACAGGAACATGCCAAGAGCTTGTTGGATTTAGCAACAAGAACTCTCAGGACATTTTGGACAAGCTGACTTTGGTGGGAGCAGAGACCAGGGTGTGATAGGTTGAAAGATGAGTAAGTAGCATGTGCGGAAATGGGGATCTTGAGTGTGTTAACTCAGCACATTCGAGAGTGGCAGGGAAGAGCCAAGACTAATGGAATGGAATGGGGTTGAATAATAGGAGATAGAATCAAAGATGAGTGTATGGTAAGATGACAGGGACTTGTGTATTGTAAGATGACAGGGATCTTCAAGACCCAGATAATCACGATGGTGTGATCACTCACCTAGAGCCAGATATCCTGGAATGCGAAGTCAAGTGGGCCTTAGGAAGCATCATTACAAACAAAGCCAGTGGAGGTGATGGAATTCCAGTTGAGCCATTTCAAATTCTAAAAGATGATGCTGTGAAAGTGCTGCACTCAATATGCCAGCAAATTTGGAAAACTCAGCAGTGGCCATAGGACTGGAAAAGGTCAGTTTTCATTCCAATCCCAAAGAAAGGCAATGCCAAAGAATGCTCAAACTACTGCACAATTGCACTCATCTCACACGATAGGAAAGTAATGCTCAAAATTCTCCAAGCCAGGCTTCAACAATACATGAACCGTGAACTTCCAGATGTTCAAGCTGGTTTTAGAAAAGGCAGGGGAACCAGAGATCAAATTGCCAACATCTGCTGAATCATCGAAAAAGCAAGAGTTCCAGAAAAACATCTACTTCCGCTTTATTGACTATGCCAAAGCCTTTGACTGTGTGGATCACAATAAACTGTGGAAAATTCTGAAAGAGATGGGAATACCAGACCACCTGCACTGCCTCTTGAGAAACCTATATGCAGGTCAGGAAGCAACAGTTAGAACTGGACATGGAACAACAGACTGGTTCCAAATAGGAAAAGGAGTACGTCAAGGCTGTATACTGTCACCCTGCTTATTTAACTTCTATGCAGAGTACATCATGAGAAACGCTGGGCTGGATGAAGCACAAGCTGGAATCAAGATTGCTGGGAGAAATCTCAATAACCTCAGATATGCAGATTACACCACCATTACGGCAGGAAGTGAAGAAGAACTAGAGTCTCTTGATGAAAGTGAAAGAGGAGAGTGAAAAAGTTGGCTTAAAGCTCAACATTCAGAAAACAAAGATCATGGCATCTGTTCCCTTCATTTCATGGACAATAGATGGAGAAACAGTGGAAACAGTGTCAGACTTTATTTTTTGGGGCTCCAGAATTACTGCAGATGGTGACTGCAGCCATGAAATTAAAACACGCTTACTCCTTGGAAGAAAGTTATGACCAACCTAGACAGCATATTAAAAAGCAGAGACATTACTTTGCCAACAAAGGTCCGTCTAGT
The DNA here is from genome assembly GCF_055505025.1 of Bos grunniens. Taxonomy (NCBI): domain Eukaryota; kingdom Metazoa; phylum Chordata; class Mammalia; order Artiodactyla; family Bovidae; genus Bos; species Bos grunniens. The sequence continues at coordinate 16,866,244 of NC_141166.1, forward strand.
CAAGGCTATGGTTTTTCCAGTGGTCAGGTATGGATGTTAGAGCTGGACTATAAAGAAAGCTGAGCACCGAACAATTAATGCTTTTGAACTGTGGTGTTGGAGAAGACTCTTGGGAGTCCTTTGGACTGCAAGGAGATCCAACCAGCCCATCTTAAAGGAAATCAGTCCTGAATGTTCATTGAAAGGACTGATGTTGAAGCTGAAACTCCAATACTTTGGCCACCTGATGCGAAGAGCTGACGCATTGGAAAAGACCCTGATGCTGGGAAAGATTGAAGGCAGGACGAGAAGGGGACGACAGAGGATGAAATGGATGGCATCACCAACTCAATGGACATGAATTATGAGTAAACTCTGGGAGTTGGTGATGGACAGGGAAGCCTGGTGTGCTGCAGTCCATGGAGTCACAAAGAGTTGGACATGACTGAACTGAACTGAACTGAACTGGATGAGGGAGTGGGAGGGACTGGGGGCTGTGGTCAGAGAGTAGGTTGTATATGATCTTGGAGACGGAACAGTCAATCACAAGATCGAAAGAAAGGTCAAGAAATGGAGAGTCCGGGGTTGAGGGGGTGGGGGGTGGGGTCCTCCGTGAGAGGTCAGATATCAATTCAGGATGATGATACACTGTTTCCCAGATAAACCAATTCACAAGGCGTGTCCTGCAGGTGTTCAGGTTGTGTGGGTGTGTGTAGGCACCTACTGTGTGAACAGTTCTACATGAATGCATCAGTCCAACTGGTTCCTCTATACATGAATGAATCAGTCCAACTGGTCCCTCTGCAGATGTAAGAGCATGTCCAGCAGTCACTTTCTCCTTCCTCACGAGACTCTAGCTTCATTCAGCTACACTCTCCTGCCCCAGGCCAGCGGATTCAGAGGGAATCAGATCCAGTCTCCAGGGCTGGGCCTGGCGGTTCTAAGGTGACCTCACACATCTTCCAGTAACTGATCAGGAACCTAAGCCAGTCAGTGCATGGCATTTCCTGGCCCTAGGAATGGGTTCAGGAATGGACATGTGATCCAGTGGAGGCCAATGTTTGCTGGGTGCTTCCGAGCGCGAGGGCCAGAACTGTTGCAACTTGCTTGCTACCAGCCCGAGGAGGAAGCCAACTCAGGAAGGAAGCAGACTCAAAAGACCTGAGAAGAGCAGAGCCAGGGCCTCGACAAGAGCCGAGCCTGCTCCCTGCCAGCCTCCCGGGCCTCGGCTGCTCTTTGTAACCGCTCATTATTTCTCTGGAGGACACCGACACACTCCACTTCCTTGGCTCCGCTTGCTCTAATCCACTCTCCATAACACAGCTGAGTCATCCTTCTAAACACAAGCCTGATGACATGGCCCTCTGTAAGGACCTTTGATGGCTTCTCCTGCTGTCTATACGTTGAAAGTACAGAAATGAATGAAACACAGTCCAGTCCTTCTGCAGGTTGGTTGCCGCATAATCGAACGTGGACTGCGACCGAGGGTCGAGTGAGGTGGCAAGTGCTGAAGTGGGTGCGCCCACCAGGGAGGGCCTCAGGGGAGACGAGGAAGTCTTGGAGGAAAAGCTCGAGTCAGCCTGATGGGAAGAGCACCCTGGCCTCCTCCTGCCAGAAGGCTCCACGCTCTCCTTCCACACCACACTGCTCACTGCGAGCCTGGACAGTGCCAGGCACGTCAGACTTCCAGGCCCTTCCATGTGCTTCTGAAGGAGTCCTTCTGGTCTGTCCCAGCAAGATCTCAAGCATCCTTCGAGATTCTCTCTGTAAGAGTGGATCTTCCAATTCCCTCCTCGGGGGACTGGAGGCATGGCTGCTCTTCCCCAGGGCGTCCAAGGGATCAGGAGTGGGAGCTTCACCAGGTACCCGGGGCACTCGGTGCCCTAGCTCTGTCCACAGCAGGTGCCCAAAGCCTGGTGTTGAGCTGAACTGCAGAGCAGAGGTTCAGAGCATCTTGTTTACCTGTCAACCACAAACTGCTCAGGTCATTTCATTTACAGACACAGAATCACACCCCCTGTAGGCTCCTGAAGTCACCCCACTTTATGGAGTTTGCAAGTCCTCACTTCTGTAAAGACAGCCTGTGCCCATCTGCCTGCCTTTGGTCACTGTACCTCCAGACTGCCAGCAGCGGCTCAAGTCCTTCCGGTGCCTAGGGGCTCCCATCTCACAGCGCCTCTGAAGAGGCGCTCAGTCCATTGCTCCACAATACTTACAGAAGACACCTCACGAGCTGAGCGTGGTGAAGAAACAGGCAGGCCTAGAAGCCACTCTCTGTGCCAGTGCTGGCTCTAATCAGGGCCCGTCCACCAAGTGGCTCGGCTTGGGCCGCTGGCCTGCCAGGATGACAGCTGCTCCGAGACGTCATGCGGTCCGGCCTTCCCTTTCCAGAAGCAGTGCCATGTCAAGCAGAAGAGCCCGCTATGAGTCAACCTTCTCCCTGGGAGGACAGTTTCCAACTGCACGACATTCCTGTACTGCGTACGGAGGGAAGGCAACAAAGGAACCACGAGAAAGTGACAAGGCTGCTCTGTCGACTTCCACCAGCAGAGGAGGGAGGCTTTAAATGGGTCTGCTTAGAGGTAAGGTTTTCTTTTGGACAAAGGACGAGCCAGTCTCTCTAGCAGGAAGAGAAGAGCCTATGGCGCCCAGGGGCTCAGGCTGGACCCCAAAGGAGGGCAGAGACTCCTGTTGGGACCCCTTCTGACCTTGCCCGCCTGCTTCAGGGTGGGCCCTAGGAAAACCAGCACTGTGGGTGATCTGAAGGAGCTGCGGTGAGCAAAAGAGGCTGGAGGCCTCCCCCACAGACTGTGGGAATGTGGGGTGCAGGCCCTGTTGGAGTTGTTGGGCCTGCGAAGGTCCTCCTTCAGCCCCCTCAGGTCTTGGCAAGCAAGAGGACAGGGCCATCTTCCCAGCTGGTGCAATAGGTGAGCATTAAGACTGACTGACTCTGGACTGAGGCAGGCTTCCTCAGGGCTCTCAGACACCACTTGAGGAAGGGCCTTCGGGTGAATCTCAGGGGAAGAACAAATGCCCCAGGCCAAGCAGCAGAGGGGTCCACGGAGTCATTTAATGTAACCATGAAAAGAAAGAGACCTTTCTTTGTACATCAGGCCAGGGAAGTCAACGGGCTGGATTACATTCATGAGAATAACTGGAAGAGAGGAATGGGACTGTTCAACAAAGACGGCTGAGGGTGGCTTGTGAGATGTTCCCCCAGGCTGATGAGCAAATTGGTCTTTAGTCCGCTCAGGTGCACAGCTGGCATTCCCAAACAGCCACACTCCTGGGGAACAGACACACAGGCCATGTGGTACTAAACTCCAAATGGCTAAGTAATATCTCAGAGACTCCAGTGCTTTTGAAAATGCTGGCCTGATCTAAGAAGGGTAAGAGACGCATTAAGAAGTTTAGGAATGGCCTGTCTTGTCCAGAACCAAGGTGGCCTCTGATGGGCACCCAGCTCTCTTTCTGGCCATGGTCTGGATGGCACCTGCAGGCCATGCAGAAGAGAGCGGTTTCCCTCTCCGCAGGCTGCTCGGTGACTGAATAAGGGCGACCCCCATGACCCCACTCTGAGTTCCTCTCACAGGGGTGTAACAAGAGAGGTAGCTGGTGAAAGCAGAGTGCTGGATCTGGGGCCAGGACTGCTCTGGTTCAAACCAACATGGGTTCTGCAGGAGGCCTGCGAGCTTGCTTCAATCTGCTAGCTATTAGGACCAAAGTTCAAACGCAGGTCAGGGACCAGGCTGGGACACCTCCAGCCTCTCCATGGCTGACTTTTCCCTCACAGTCCAAGGGTCCTGCAGGGTGTCCAACTCTTCCTGAAGCCCAAAGTGGCAAATCCCATCACAGTTCAAACATCTCAGGTATGCTATTTATGGCACACTTAAAAAAGAATAGAAAAGCTACTTCTACCTGAGCCTCAGTTTTGCAAACTGAGAAAATCTTATTAGAAGGAAATCTTCACGTTCTCTCTGAGGTGATCGTTAGTTTTTCTTCTTTAGTTTTCATTGTTTGGTTTGGATTTCCTCAGCATTATTTCCTTTTTTTCCATCTCCTCTGTGCTTTCTTTTATAAGACAAAGATGCTGTGGACTTGGCTTTCACTTGGTTCACAGTGATTCTATGGCAATGTATTAAGTTTCTTTCTCCTAAGTCCACTGAAGTCTTTTTGGACTTGGAGAGAGCTTTTTAAGAAAGAACTTGCTCATTCAGCAGGATTTTCCTCCCCACCCCAAGCTCTGGTTCTGACCTGGAAAAAATAAGAGTGAGAAAGAGCAAGAGAATCCTGCAGTCCTGACGCTCAACGGCACAAACCACAAAAAAGAAGCTTGCTCCAGTAACGTAATCATGGAGGTTTCTGGCACCTTGGTCTTTCAAGAAAAATACATCCATCTGCTGGCACAGCGACCCATCAAACTAAATCCTGTTCAGCATGGAGTTCCCGATTCATTAGTGTTGGAAAGTCTATAGCGAGGCTGGCCGATCCCACTGGATGACGCCTCCCTGCAGCGGCGTCTATAAACCCCACAGCTGTGTTTTCACTTAAGGCCACTTCTCCTGACTCCATCGCACCTTGTTCCAGAGGCTCATTCTATCCTCATTAAGGTTCAAAATGACAGGTCAAGTCACACAGAGTGAAGTCAGAAAAAGAAAAATAAATATTGTATATTAACGTGTGTATGTGCAATTTGGAAAAAGGGTATGTGAGTGAAAGCTTCTCAGTCGTGTCCAACTCTTTGTGACCCCATGGACTACAGCCCACCAGGCTCCTCTGTCCATGGAATTCTCCAAGAAATAATACTCAGATGGGTAGCCATTCCCTTTTCCAAGGGATTTTCCCTTTGACCTAGGGATTGAACCTGGGTCTCCTGCAATTCTTCACCATCTGAACCACCAGGGAAGCCCAAAGGGTATAGATGATCTTATTTGCAAAGCAGAAATGGAGACAAAGATGTAGAGAATAATCATATGAACACCAAGGCGGGAAGGGGTGGTGGGATGAATTGGGAGATTGGAATTGACATATATACACCATGTGTGTGTTCTCAGTCAGCCGTGTCCAACTCTTTGTGACCCCCTGGACTGTACCCCACCAGGCTCCTTTGTCCATGGGATTCTCCAGGCAAGAATACTGGAGTGAGTATTCTTGCCTGGAGAATATACTGGTTCCCCATTTCCTTCTCCAGGGGATCTTCCCAACCCAGGGGTTGAACCTGCGTCTCTTGGGTCTCCTGCATTGGTAGGTGAACTCTTTTACCAGGCCACATATACACACTCCTGTGTATAAAATAGATAACTAATGAGAACCTACTGCACAGCACAAGGAACTCTACCCAGTGCTCTGTGTTGACCTAAATGGGAAGGAAATCCAAAACAGAGGGGATATATGTAAACATATACCCGACTCACTTTTGCTGTACGGCAGAAACTGACACAACATTGTAAAGCACTTATACTCCAATAAATATTCATTTAAGAGAATGACAAGTCAAAGATTCTCCAAAGCTGAGGTATTTTTACTTGCTCAGAAAAGCCGCCTTTCTCCACAGCTATGGTCAACCCATGGGGAGTAAGTAAGTGTTAGTCGCTCAGTCGTGCCCAACTCTTTGCTACCCCATGGACTGCAGCCCACCAGGCTCCTCTGTCCATGAGATTTTCCAGGCAAGGATACTGGAGTGGGGTGCCATTTCCTTCTCCAGGGGATCTTCCTGACCCAGGGATCGAATCCAGGTCTACTGCACTGCAGGCCGATTCTTTACCGACTGAGCTACAAAGGAAGCCCATGGGGAAGGGTGCTCTTATTTGGGAGTCACAGAGGCCAGACTGGTTGGTTCACTCTGGGTTTGCCTCAGTCAGCAAGCCAGTCCTGTCCGCCATGCAAGGGTTACCTCATGGCTCACCAGCCTGGCGAGGCCACTGGCGCTCTGCCGGCCGTGACCCCATGGCACCTCTGCCTTTCTCACTGGATAAGACCAGCACAGAAGTGCTCACTGCCTTCCCCAGCACCTGGGCTGGCACAAAAGGCACTCCTCTGCCCCAGCCTTCCTGACCAGGCCCTTCCCTGGTCACTGGGCCTCCTCTTAGGCTCCTCAAATCCCTGAGAAATATGACAACAGGGAACACAAAGCATGGGGAGCAAGTCTACAGCTGTCACACGCAGTCAGAGGTGGGGATGGTGTCACGAAGGTGCTCGACACCCCCACAGCAGGAGCTAGTTTGAGGGTCTTCATGGCCAAAGAGGGTGACTTGTGTTGGACATGACCAGATCAGAACCATCTCTGCTCAGCTCTAGGGCTCAAGCCAACCACTCTTTGGGATGGGAGCTGCCTGAAGCTGCTTCCACAGAGGAGTGCCCCTGTGGACGGTGGCGGGCTGCACGTGGCCCCTCCATGTGCATGGAGCTGGCTGTGCATTTTGGAGAGAGACTGTCTGGGTCCCTTGGCATTTAGAATATGTCATCAGTTCTGTGGCCTAGCCATTTGCTTTCTAAAGCCTGTGGCTGACCCCAAACTGTGGAGAAAATCCCCTCAGCAGAGCCCCCACTTCGGCATCCTTGCTACCTAGTTTCTACCTCTGCATTTTAAATACTGAAACCAGGATATATGATCACAGGAATTCCTGATCACGGGAATTATGTTCACTCTTCTAGATGTCCTATTACTTCTGCCTCCTAAGGAGCCTAAGTGACAGGCTACCTGCTCACTCAGGGAAGTCGACTCAACTTTGCCCTTGAGTCAAGTTAGGCTGCAGGGAAGTGACATCTATAGATGACATGAGCTTGCTCACTTATCTGCCTTCTTCAAGCTGTGTTTTATCCAACTTTCATCTGAGTGTTTTTGTGAATAACCTTATCACACCTCCTTTCTTCATTGGCCGAACATGTAAAATCTGTCCACTACAATACATAAGGACCTGATATCAAGCCTCATGTGAAGAACTGCCTGTAGTGCCAGGAAAAGGGTCCCTTGACTTTTAATGAGATTTGTTCTAAGAAATAATGTTATGAAATCTCTCTTCTCCGCAAAGCAGGAAGCTACCTCTGCATTTCCGATACTGAAACCAGGAAACATGATGCCCGATCACAGGAATTACGCTCACTCTTCTAGATGTCCTATTACTCCTGCCTCCTCACCTTGGTTCTGATTTTCCATTTTTCTTTCTACTGTATTCATTTTACTGTGTATTCCATTTGTTGTAAGTCTCCTCAAATCTGTTTTGGAAACAGTTAAGAGTACACATAAATAAAATAAAAGCCAAACATACGTAAAAATAGGAGATCCGGGCAAGTTCGAATACAACTTGACTGAACAAGGATCATGATGGTAGGCACTCAGTTTGTGGAAGAAAGAAAACGGGACACGAGCCTCAGAGCCAGTGATCAAGCTGGCTCTATTCTTGAAAAAACAGGAGAGAACAGAATGATCTTCCAGGGAATTGGCCTCAGTTTCCAGGGACTTGAGGAGTTGCAGTTATATAACCCCACGCTGGAAGCCAGCAGCCCTGGCCTTGCCTCTGTTCCTCCCCAGACTCCGGGCTGGTGTGGGGTTTTGAAGGCCTTAGCCTTCCCACCTGTAAAATGGGGCTGAGTTCCTTTATGGTCATCCCCATGGTTTGTTTTATGGATGAATGTGAGATACTTTCCAGGTTTACTGGAAGAAAGCCATGGTAATAAATCCCTGCTAAATCTGTCAGAAGAGAAGCTCTGAAGATTTTAGGAGGCCCAGCGCTCACATTTTTAGATGTTTCATAAAGAGGCAGCAGAGAAGAATCCCCTTGCATCCTGGTGTCTTATGTGGCCAAGAGCAACTGTCAAAGTTCATGACTTGATTCCACACCACTGTGTTTCCTTCCACCCAGATGAGGCCAAGTGTCTGGACAACGTATTCCAGGACAACATTCTAAGGTCCCTTCTGGTCTGAGGGCTGCCAATCTGCCCCACTGTCCTGCTCCTGCCTTCACTACAGCAGTGGCTTAGCAGCGCCTCCTGGCAAAACCATCACTGTTCACAGCCATCCAGTCACAAATTGGCTATTGATCGGACAACACTTACTCTATTGCTCACAACAGCCTGAAAGGGACACCTAGGGGAACCATACCTGGGGCTACAGGAGCTCTCTGTTCTCATCCAAAATAATGATTAGTGTCTTAAACAGGTTTTTCTTTTTGAACAATATATCACTCAAATAGGTATCATTCTATGGTAAAAACCAGAGAACAGATGAGCACTGTGATCTTTAAAGAAAATACAGAAAGTAGCTTATAGCTAGGATGATATACAAAGATTAAAAACATCTAAGGAGGTTAGGGGAGGATATTAGAAAGGGCTCGGATCCAGCAGAGCAAACTTTCTATTTGCCTTGCTAACTGAAAAATCAGCTTTGGTAATACAGAATCTTTGGATAATCTCGCAGAGTTGAAAATCGTTTTAAGAAACTAGACGTAATGTTCAATGTTAAAAAGAATAAGTTTCACAATAATCTTAAAGAAACAGTTTCAATGGGCAGAAATGTGTTTTCCCTCCAATGTTTGTGTAATCTCTCAAGGGGCTCTGGGCTGGAACTTGGGGGGCTGTCAGAGGCCCCCCACAGACTGCAGGGACCTTGGGGATCCTCTAGGATAACTGTCCAGAGCATTGGACAGGTTTTCTTTCCAGCACTCTTAAAAGGTCACCTTTAGCAGTGACCCTCCTGCCTGGGCACAGGCCTTATATTAGAAAGGAGTTCATTTCACCTGTGAGTGGGGGTCCCTCTAAACAACAAGCAACACTGCAGAGAAGGAATGGGTACAGACACTTCAGAAGCTGGTTTCAAATCCTGGCTTTACTTCCTATGAGCAACTCGACCCCAGGCAAGTTACCTTACCTCTCTGGACCTCAGTTTCCTCCTCTGTAAAATGGGGACAATAATGGTACCTACTTCACAGGGTTGTGTGGAAATCACAGGAGAGAAAGCACATTAGAACAGTACCTGGCTATGGCAAAATAAATGTTCCTGATGTAATAAGGCTTAGAGTTATTCCTCATAATGAGTTGAGATCAAATTTAGAGGACAGCACACTGGAACAAGCGACTGGGGGAGACTCAACAGTTCCAGATGTGATCCCTCTAATACCAGAGGCATTTCCACAGTAAGAGGGTTCAATTTCTTAACTGGGGTGGTATTTGGGAAGCCCCTTCTCTGTGCGCAGGACATGCAGCAGGGGGGTACTCTGCAAGAGGACACACGCTTCATGGCCTCCCTGTTGGCTTCAGGAGCCCTGCCAGCTCTTGCGGTGGCCGGGAGGCCGTGCTGCTGCGGGGTCGTCCGTCACAGGCAGCCCTACTGGACCGTGTCCCAGGTCTCCTGGGTTGTTCCCCACTGCAGCAGCAGGCAGGGAGGCCACGGTACCCCAACGCGAGGCTCGCGCCTCAACAGAAAAGCTCCCAAGGCCCCGCCAGGGTGGCAGATGTGTCTCAAGGTGGAGCTGCCCGGCATCTCTGCACCAGCAACAACTTGTCTGTTAATCCCTGCCTGGGAAGGGAAGAGGCCGCGACGACCTGCTAGAGCATGGCGGAGGCTGGCTTCTGACAGTCCGGATGTGGGAAAACTGCTTCTATCGTGGTCGGATTCTTCCCATTTATTCTCAAGTTGAAACATGTCTCCAGCTGTATATTTGTTTAACTCTCACACTGTCCAACTAGATTGTCAGCTGCAACAGAGACAGCCCCATCGATTTCTGCTTTTGATCCCCACAAACCTTAAAAAAAAAAAAAAAGAACTCCGAGAGGCTGTAGGGCTGTGCCATTAGCAGCAGAAATAAGAGGTCCCAATATTCAACCAGACACAGCACCGAGCACACCACATGTACAGGTTCTGTTACTGCCATTTCAGGCGAGGAAACCGAGGTGTAGAGAGGTTGAGTAGCTTGCCTACCCAGGGTTGGGTGCTGTATCAACCCACTTGGCAGAGCCAGAAAGGGACCCCAAACCCACCTAACTGCAGTCTGGGCAGTCCCGGGGGCCACACCTGCTATTCCTTCATCTGTGAAGAGGGCACTAAGCTGGATGCTGGGGCTCCAACCATGTTCTTCTCTCTTCTAGATTCCAAGAGACAGAGGACAGTAACTGGGGTTCAGAGCGTCAGTCTTGCAGGGCTCACTGGCAAAGGTCTGACCAAAGAACAACCGAAATTGAAGGCCAGCTGCCTTAGTGAGAAACTGTGCAGACCGTCCGCCCAGCTTCAGGTGGAGAAGCTGGACCACAGAAGGGAGACTCCTGGGTGGGCCTGCCAGAGGCCAGAGCCTGCTGGCAGACTGGGGGTGCCGGGTAAGCCCACTCAACTGAAGGCAAGGGAGAGAGAGCCACGTGGGCTGGCTCTGTTTCTCCAGTTCAATGCACTTGCCCTCTGATTGACACGGCTCAGTCGCACAGTTAGAAGAGCAAAACTGCAGCCAAGGGCTTTCCGGGTTTGCTAAAATGGGAAGTACCAGCCAGCTAGTCAAAACACTGAATAGCAGGAATGAAAAAAAAAAAGAGCAACAACAAAAACTAAGATTAATACAGGATCTATTAGTATCCTACTGAAGAAATGTGTTGGGGACCCAGAGAGCCAGTCTCCATTATGTAGACCACGGGCTGTCCCTCACGTCATCTGTAAAGTGAAGGCCTCAGAAGAGAGACTGTCCTGGGCGCCTCTAGCCATGAACTTTACAGTTCTTTGGGCAACTACTTGCTAAACATGCTCCCTGTTCTGCTCAGCACCAGGCGAGGCACCCCAGGAGGCACAAGGGAAAAGGGCAGTCCAGGCTGGCAGAGGTGACCGAGTCACACTGACTCTAGCGCTGCTGGAGCTCAGAGAAGGGGCTGGTAGCGTGGCTGCATGGGAGAGAAAAGGCCTTGTGAGTCTGCAGGACACCCTGATTTGAGTGGGAGATTGCAGGGAAGGGGAGGAAACAGGACTTCGGCTCTGTCTGGGCGCAGACCACACAGGTCACATCCATCACTGTGTCCCCAAGAGTCTTCGACAAAGTAGGCACTCAAGAAATAAATGTTGGAAGAATAAGTGATCCAAACTAGAGAAATAAGAGAGAACATTCACTGTGAATACGTACAAGACTGGTCTGACTACGAAGCAGAGGGCACACCTGGGAACAGATCAAATCACGCTGATGATGGTAACAGGATGAACACGCACAGTAAATCCTTCTGTGCTAAACATGTGCACATTAATGCGTCCTCTTAGTGGATCTCTTAACAACCTCAGAGGGTGAGTGCTGTGACCACCCAACTTTATGGCTGGGGACATGGAGGCTCACAGACACTGGGAGGCCTGCCCCAAGTCACGTAATTGCAGCCCTGGGACTTGAGCCCAGGAGCCCTGACTCTCAGCTCAGTCCTTTCCTGTGAGATGACAGAGGCTCAGATCACCTCTGATGGAGGCTGAATCCCGGGCCCTCTTCTTGGTGTAGGTTCTTCTGCTAGGCCACTTGCAGCTTTCTGAGGTGGACTGCCTTCCGAGAGCAGGCAACTTCTGAGCTGAGACCTGGCCTCTTCCCAGGTGCGAGGCTGACGTCCCACTCAGGTGAATTCAACTACACACTTTTCGAGATGACTACAGATTTACTAAAGTAGCAAAAACAGAACAGAGAGGCCCCACCCAGCTTCCACCAAAGGTGACATCTTCTACGATCCTAACACAGTATCAAACCCAGGCAACACGCTGGCATGACATGCGTGTCTAGTTCTATGTCACTTAGTCACGTGTAGATTCGTGTAACTCTCACTGCAGCCTGGATATAGAACTCTTCCTTCACCACTGAGGTCTTCCTTAGACAACCTCCCTGTCCCCCACCATCCCTAAACTCCTGGCAACCACAACTCTGTCCTCCAGTTCTATCATTCCTTCATTTTAAGAATGTTTATAAATGAGGTCACATGGTATTTTAAGATAACCTTTCAAAGTTATCCTATTAGTAGGACTTGATCTATCGTTTAGGTTCACGTGCTGTGTGTGTGTGCTAAGTCGCTTCAGCCGTGTCAGATTCTTTGCAACCCCATGGACTACAGCCTGCCAGGCTCCTCGGTCCATGGGATGCTCTAGGCAAGAATACTGGAGTGGGTTGCCATGCCCTCCTCCAGGGGATCTTCCTGACTCAGGGATCGAACCTGAATCTTTTACATCTCTTGCACCAGCAGATGGGTTCTTTACCACTAGCACCACCTGGGAAGCCCTTAATCCATTGTTTAGGTTGATAAAAGAATATAAAACAAGACATGACGATAAAAATTAAGCAGAATAAGAAATGTTTCTATGACGGTTCTGCCGTTTCTAGCTATGTGACTTTTGACAAGTTAACCAAAAATCTCAGTTTCCTCATCTGTAAAAATGGGTATAAGGTTTAAGGATTAAATGAGGTAACATCTGAAAGCACTTGGCAAATGGCAGGTGCTCAATAAATTCTAGCTGTTTGTTATTATTAATAACAAGTCAAGGAAGCCTCTGTGCTTCTTTATAGAAAGTCAGGCTCTTAACGGTCACAGACGATTAAGGAAATGACCAGCCAGCCCTTAAATGACCCCAGGTTATTCTTCTCATTGCTTCTCAAGACTCCAGTGTGGAAGCTACCCAGGAACGCTTAAAAGGCGCTTCCAGCAGGCATCTTCACGAGCAAACCCTCCTGAGAACAAGCACCCGCTCCCCAGGCCAGAGTCACCAGGGGGCCTAGAATTCCCAAAGTGGGAAAGATGGCCAAGAGCTCTCTGTTTAGCACAGAATGCCTCCCAAGGACAGCCAGGGTTTGTGCAGAGCCCCCCCACCCCACCCCACCCCGCCAGCAGCACAGGGAGCACAGAGGAGAGGACAGTGCCAAAGAGAGGCAGGGGTCAGACGTGTGATTGAATTAGGTGCTGCATGGATACCCCACAAAGCTCAGCATCACTCAAAGGATGGATGTGTGAAGGGTCACAATGGCCCACACTACCCACAAGGTCACCTTTACCATGACTAGCTATGGAAATCTGAAAAAAAAAGAAAAAAAAAAGCTCCCCAAAATCTCATATGCAAAGACTCCATTATTCAGTCGAGAGAGCACTTGACTTCGAGGCTTTGAGTAGCTGGGAACCCAGCACAAATGGCTGGCCATATCTTAAGCAACATGCCCAGGGTTCATTGAAAACGGACAAAAACGGGTATTCAGGATCCTTCATGATTTATTGAAAGTGGCATTGTCTGGGCCTCCGCAGGGCACCAGCAGGGGTGGGGTTGAGGGCGCTCCTCCTGACGGCGGGGTCACCCCATGCGTCTCCTGTTCCCTTGGACTTTTCAACTCCCCTGGACCGCTTTCACTCACTCACTCCTTCTCCTTTGAAGTTAAAGAATACTGCCTCATCTATCACTGACATGTTGGGTTTCAAAAGGACTGAGAGTGAATTCACTTTTTTCAAAAAAACAAAAAACAGATGAGAAGAGCTGGGCTGGGAAGAGAGAAGGTAAGGGGTTGGTGGCAGTGGCGGTCGGAGGCTGAGTCCAGAGGATGGCTGCCCTCCCCCGGCTCCGTGCCTTGGGGAAGCCCTGTCCAGCGCCCTGGCTCGTGGTCAGGGACAGAGGCTTCTGCGCTGTGCCACGTGTCGCTCCTCAACGCTCTGTGCGTCCGCACCACCTCACTAGCTTTATAGCATGTTCCCTGTCCTGCTCACTGCACTTGGGAAGGCACGTGTATTTCTAATGCTTCCAGGAACATGCATAGTTCCCCTGGGGCAGGGTGGTGGAGACGTACCAGGCTTCTGAGGCCGGCTGCCACACGGGTGTCTTTTAACGGGATGGCCACGGTGTACCTCAAGCTCAGAGGGTCCTCAGTCCTACTCTTGGTCCCTCGATGGTGGGGGGACTCTCCCGGGTGGTGCCACAATCAGGCCGCTGCCCAGAGATCCAGGAACATCCATCCAGGTGCCCCTCCCTTTCTTGGGTTCTGATTCCACCTCCTCAGGGTCTTCCTCACCTGTGGCTTCCCTGTGGCTTCCCGTTGGCTGTATGACTGCAGGTTATGGGGTCTCCCTCAGATGACCACTGCAGCCATCCAACTGGCCCTTTCTAATTCATTCTCCACAGAGCTTCCAGAGAGATCTTTCTGAATTCTCCACAGAGCTTCCAGAGAGATCTTTCTGAAAAGAAAGTCCTGTTCTATCATGCCCATATGAGAAATACTTCAGTGGTACCAAGTTGAATTCAAGAAGGAACTCGTATACCAGGGTAGAACAAACAAGATCCTGTGAGACTGACCCTGGTTACACTTCCAATGGGCTTCCCTTGTGACTCAGCTGGTAAAGAATTCGCCTGCAATGCGGAAGACCTGGGTTTGATCTCTGTGTTGGGAAGATACCCTGGAGACAGGAAAGGCTACCCACTCCAGTATTCTGGCCTGGAGAATTCCATGGACTATATAGTCCATGGGGTCGCAAAGAGTTGGACACGACTGAGTGATTTTCGCTTTCACTTTTCACATTTCCAATGGGGCTTCCCAGGTGGCGCTAGTGGTAAAGAACCTGCCTGCCAATGCAGGAGATATGAGAGACAGGTTCGATTAATGGGTCTGGAAGATCCCTTGGAGAAGGGTATGGCAACCCACTCCAGTATTCTTGCCTGGAGAATCCAGTGGACAGAGGAGCCTGGCAGGCTATAGTCAATAGGGTTGCAAAGAGTTGGACACGACTGAAGTGACTTAGCATGCACACACACTTCTAATAGCATTTCCCACTGTCTCTGTGAGTGCTTCCTACGACCCAGCTGGGCCAATGGCCTGCACCTGCCAGAACACTCCAACCCCCACACTGCTCTGCCTGGAAGACCCTTGGAGAAGCCATGGCCAGCCTACTCTTATGTGTTCTCCTTTACTGGGACAGGAATCTTCTCCTGGTTCCCATCAACTTTATTGGCTGGCACATGCTCTGGACTACTGTTTCTTACCTGCCCTGCAGTGACTGACACTAAACTGACAATCAGTGTTGTTTTCTGAATTCTTTTGCTGCAGTGTATTTTCCCATGGATGAAAGATGGCAGGCCTCTGCTCAGCTTGGCTGAAGTCATTCATCTCACAGATTTCTGTCAAATGTTAGCTGCACATCCTTCCTTCCCAGGCAAGCAGTCCTTGGCCTCTCACTCACATCAGGCTTTCTTCCCACCACATTACACCCCAGCTGTTCTGAGGAAAGCCCGACTTCAATGGCAGTCATAACCAGCGAGCTGCCTTGTTGACGATAATTTTTAAAAGCCTCTCTCTCTCGGTTATGAGATTAAAGCATGATCGAGTGAGTCACTGACATGGGTGTTTGCATGTAATCGACAAAGTCCTGTGCTTGGCACCATTCACCGTCCGGACTCTGGGCAGCAGTCAGAGGATTTATCCAGAAAGTTTGGAGGTTTTTCTCTTAGCACCCTAACTCTCCTTTATAAGATGCAACCTTCACTATTATGCCCAGTCTTAAGCCAGAGAAAACTCCTATCTGCTTAACAGCCACTCCTGGGCAGTTTCTGAGGCCCACAACTCCTTTCCAGATGGCTCCTGAAGGGCACCATACCTGGGTAGGCTGCCAGGACTGAATCCATCCCACATCTGCCCAGGGGTGTCTGTCTCTTTAATGGAAATGTTTTCTAAAAGAAAACTTCTGGGGCTAGGAAATAAGTGAGGAACCTAAATGTAAATCTTAAAACTATAAAACTTCAACATAGGAATAAATCTTTGTGACCTGGGGTCAGTCAAAGATTTCCTAGATGTGACACCAAAACACAATCCATTAAAAATTCAGTAAGTTAGACTTTATCAAAATTTAAGACTTTTGCTCTTCAAAAGAGTCTAAAACGATTAAGCGAGAAGGAATAAAGAAACAAGAGAATGAGAAGACAAGACAAAGTCAGGAAGAAAAGATCTCGCAAATCTGATGGAGGATTTATAGCCATAATATAAAAAGAACTCATAAAACTCAGTAATAAGAAACCAAACAATTCAGTTAAGTGGGCAAAAGATACAAAGAGACACATCACCAAAAAAAGAAAATATGCACATGAAAAAGCTCAAGGTCTTTAGTCACTAGGGAAATGCAAATTAAAACCACAATGAAATACCACTACACACCTATTAGCAGGGCTAAAACATACAAACAAACAAAAACCTGGATAATATCAAGTGCTGATAAGCAGGTAAAGAAACTGGAACTATCATACTTTGCTGGTGAGTGGTACAGCCACTCTGGAAAACAGTTTGGCAATTTTTTTTTTGCTTGGGTTAAGTGGCTTTATTACAGAAAGCCAAGATTACAGAGGACTTAGGAGTTAGCATTAGGGCCCTTCTTCTTGCCAAAGGTAGGCACAACACTGACAAAGCACAGGTTGTACTGCACACGCCTCTTGGGCCGGCCTGTTGTCGTCTTCTTTTTCTCTTGCTTGGCCACCTTGGGAGTCTGACCTCTCACTTTCCCAGCATGGTCCAGGGAACCATGGACTTCACCTCCAAGCATGCAATCAGCTACTTCCAGGGTGCTCAGAGCCTCCACCCCACACTGGCCCCCAGAGTAGCCTCATCCTCTAGGGGCATGCCTGCCAGGAGCAGGACTTGATCTTCTGGAGTGACGCCCTCCGACAAGGCTACAGGAGCCTTGATCTGGGCGACCATCTCCTGGCTGGTCACCTCGAGAGTGTATAGCTCCTAGGCGTGGACTAAGAGCTGTGTGTTGGCGACTAGATCATGGACACCACCGCCGCTACCGCAAAGATGGAGTTGAGAAAGGGTAAGCACATCCTCTCTGCCTGCTGCGCGCCACGTCACTGGCAATTTTTTATAAAGTTACACATACACTGACCACATGACCCAGCAAGTCCCACTTTCAAGGTATTTACCCAAGTGAAAACTTAACCATCACACAAAAACCTATAGGCAAATGTTTATGGCAGCATTATTTATAATGGCCCCAAACCGGAAACAACCCAAATATCCTTCAACTGATAAATGGACAAACTGTGGAACATCTATACCATGGAATACTACTCTGCAATTAAAAGGAATGAACACTGATACACACAAAACACAGGGGAGAACCTCAAGGGCGTGATGCTAAGTCAAAGAAGCTCGACTTAAAAGCTACCCACATTCTGATTCTACTTACGTGACATTCTGGAAAAGGTAAAAGTACAGGGAGAGAAAACAGAGGAGTGGTTGCCAGGGTAGGGGAGGGGGCTGACTACAAAGGGGTGTGCGTGAATTTTCTGGGCTGAGGAAACTGTTCTGTGTCTTGGTTGTGGTGTGTGTAGCTTGTTGTTCAGTTGCTAAATCGTGTCTGACTCTTTGCAACTCCATGAACTGCAGCACCCCAGGCTTCCCTGTCCTGCACTATCTCCCTGAGCTTGCTCAAACTCATGTCCATCGAGTCAGTGATGCCATCCAACCGTCTCATCCTCTGTCACCCCCTTCTCCTCTTGCCTTCAATCTTTCCCAGCATCAGGGTCTTTTCCAATGAGCCAGTTCTTCGAATCAGGTGGCCAAAGTATTGGAGCTTCAGCATTAGTCCTTCCAATGAATATTCAGGGTTGATTTCCTTCAGGATGGACTGGTTTGACCTTTCTGTTGTCCAAGAGACCCTCAAGAGCTTCTCCAGCACCACAGTTCAAAAGCATCCTTCTTTATGGTCCAACTCTCACACCCATACATGACTACTGGAAAAACCATAGATTTGACTATACAGACCTTTGTTGGCAAAGTGATGTCTCTGCTTTTCAATACACTATCTAGGTTTGTCACAGCTTTTCTTCCAAGGAGTGTCTTTTAATTTCATGGCTGCAGTCACTGTCCACAATGATTTTGCTTGCAGAACCATATACTAAAAAGAGTAAATTTTACTGTATATAAATTATTACCTTACTTGGGGAAAAAAGAGTAATTCTGGCTAAAATTGTGGCTTTTGTGTCTAGGGTTTAGGAGAGTAGTGATAGCAGAAGGAAGCTTCTTCATTTCATAGAAAGACTCAAGAGTGGATTGAACCCACAAGCGGTTAACACAAAGGCAAGCCAAAATGATAATAAAATACCATTTCCAAGCTACCATATTAACAAAGGTTAAATAAAACCCACAAACTCTCAATTTGGTGAGAGGCAGGGACAATGTGCTATTGTTTCCTGCCGGGGAAAGATCTAAATTAGTCTAACCTCTCTGGAAAATCATCCTATGGCTTGTGTCAAAAGCTCTAAAAAAAACGTGCACGCTGTAGGATACCTAGAAACATGTTATTAGTAGGTGACGGCTATTTGGGGCTTACTTGTTTTTTGCTTTTGTTTTGGCGTTTACTTGCTAATTTAAAATTTTCATAGCGCAAATGTGTTACTTTTATAATACAATCATAAAAGTTAATAAAAAGATAAAGTATCACAGAAAAATAGCTACTCTCCTTTAATCTGGTCATTCTAAGTATATATTCCCAAGGAAATAATCCAAAACAACTGTGATTAACAATGCATAAGAATATTAATTGGAGTGTTATTTATAATAACACTAACAGTAACAGCATTAGGAAGGGTTATGTAAACGGTGGTATGTCTGTACCAAGGGAACGTTTGAGTGATGGGAGGTGGGGGGTGACGTGTGACTTTCCTTCCTTCCTCGCTCACAAATCTTGCCAGCTCTCCCTGTGATTCCAGCATCAGTACTGGCTCTTGAGTGCTTCAGGATACCCCCAGTCTCACCTCCTACTGCAGTGTTCCCTTCACACACCCAACCTAACCGGACCACTCACACCAAGCAGTGGGAGCCCAGCCTTCCTCACCCCTGCACCTTTGCTTCATGTCCTTTCTCAGCATCCCGGCACACGGCTAACATCCATTTGCTGTTATGTGTCAGGGACCATTCTAAGTGTTTTATGACCACAAGTTATTTAATCTAACAACATCCTCGTAGCATAGCTATTACATGTGGGGTGGGGTTTGGGGAGGGGGGGGTGTCACAACTCCAGGAAGCAATTAAGTCATTTCTAATTTACTTTCAGCATTTCTAGCATTTTCTTATAGCAAACTGCTAGTTTTTATTTTGTACAGGAGAAAACTCTTAAAAAACAGAATGACCTTGTTTTAAAGTGGTCCCTTCAAATCACAGCTAAAGTCCTCAGGCAAAATACCACGGCAGCCACTTCCACACTCAGCCCGAACCAACCTGCCCTGTGCACCTGCTTGTTCTGTCTGTGTTCCTGTTCCCTCCGTGAAACATTAAGCTACTCTGAGAGCTGGGGCCACATTCTAATCTCTTGGTCCCAGTATCCAGCACAGTACTCTCCAACTGGTAGACATGTTTTAATATGAGAAATTAAAAACAGAAGTCAAAAGGGATGGTCTAAAGTTATAAAATACTTTTAAAGCTCTTAAGTTCTCTTTGGTTAAAGACGTCTGTCGTGTGCCATTTAAAACAGGAACAGGAGCAGTTACAGAATGCAGCAACTGGGTTACAATAATGCCATTCTTGAAAAACGTGGGAATTTCCTGAGGAATAACAAACAGGATTATATTTTCAAGTTCTAGACTGTAAAACGGGCACCGTGTCCTGGAGCACCATTGACCACGGGTACATTGACCACAGGGGCACTTCGAGTGCTAGGAACACCTTGCGGCCTGCCTCTTCCATACCAACGCTGCAGATTTATGGCGAGCGAGAAGTGTCAGCGAGGTATCTGCCTTCTGCGGCGAGGGAGGGGAAGGGAATAAAGAGACAAGACGACAGGGTGACATGAATGAAGACCTAGGGTGCACTGCATCAGGCACCGAGAGGGGAGATGAGGAAGGAGGTCGAGAGACATGGATGGAGGAGGAAGCGGCCTCTCTGAAGCGGGCTTCTGGAGGAAGTGGGGTGCAGGGGAGCTGGGGGAAGTGAGTAGAGGCCTGGGCTATGCAAAGGCAGGGAAGGATGAGTGAGTAAGGGAGACAGCTGGGTGGGAAACGGGGAATTGACTGCTGAGGGCCTCCAAAGCCAGGGGATGTGTGGATCTGATGGAACTCTCCAGCAGCTCTCAAAGGCTGGTCTAAGATCTACAACACGAGAGGAAGGTTTTCCATGAAGCTCAACCAGGTCAATGGAAGAGACTGCCCTGAGCTGTGAAATGAAGTCTTCCTTTGTACTGGTGCTAAATTGTTTCATTTATAAAATCGTGGAGGTGGTAGACAGCTGCTGGCTTTTAAAGAAAACGCTCTCGTTTGGCAAATTGTAACCCCCAAATCCTATTTCTCATCCCAGAATATTAACGAAAATCTCACTACCCGTGAAATCTGCTGGAGGAGACAGCAGGTTCTTGAGTGACAGGTGAACGCGGCATTGGGGGAGCGGGGTCTGGCAGAGGGGTTCAGCACAGATGGCTGACCGAACAGCAGCAGCGGAGCCCCCAGCTCACAGAACCACGGAAATCGAAATCAACTGGGCC
Organism: Bos grunniens; assembly: GCF_055505025.1. NCBI lineage: Eukaryota > Metazoa > Chordata > Mammalia > Artiodactyla > Bovidae > Bos > Bos grunniens. The sequence goes on from NC_141166.1 coordinate 16,886,647, forward strand.
TGCCCCAAGAAGCAGTCATGGTTGAAATCTAAGGATCAGCTGCAAGGGCTCCCTTTCCCCAGTGCAGGTTTTACTAACGTCAAAGGATTCCATGCCTCTTACGGAGCTGTTTGGCTCATGTTCGAGTGACGTGGGATTTGACATGGGGGCAGAAGGAGGACGTGCAGAGTGTCCTGTGAATAGAAGGGGAGAGTCCAAGAGCTTCCTCATTGTGAGCACAATTACCCAAAAGCCAGGGTCCTGGGAGAGCCAAATCCGTTCTGTCTGTCAAGGCCACTAACCTGCAAGGCTCGCGTCTCAGAGAGAATCGGCCACCGCCCTGCTCGACCCCCAGAAGTTTCTCATGTATCGTTTGGTTGGGGTGAGAGCCCACTATCTCACTTCACTGCCCCCTGGAGATGCTATGGACTTAGGTGTGAATCATCTGGGCACACTCTCAACCCCAGCTGTGATGTGAGTTCTCTTCTCAGAAAGCCCAGCAGCAACTAACACAACCCCTGTCTTGTGGAAATCATTTCCATTAAAAGCGAAACCAGGCTCTGATCAGAATTCATGGAGGAAGTGTTAGGCTGGGGATCCCACCGTGGGGTAAGAATCATTTCCATCTCACCAGGGAGATGGGGGATGACAGCTGGTATTAGCTCAACCCAGGAAGGACGCTTTTCGAGAGGCAGGTGCAGGTGGGAGGGATTGGGTGCCTGGCCCACCTTTCTAGGCTGGCAAATCACGTTGCGGACAAGCCTGAGCATCTCCATCTCCAGACTGGCACGCTGGGAGCCTCTGTGCCTTCCCCTGAGAGCCACTCTGCCAGGCTCCCTGAGGGCACAGAGGGCTGAGGATGCAGAGGTGCACACAGAAGTGCTCAGGAAGCCTTAGAAGCATTGCCAGCCCCCTGGGGAGCTAAAGCTTCCTGGCTCCTCATACCTGTCCAGGCAGCTCCTCCATGAGAAAGGCCTCATTACACCCTGTCCTAAACCCTGTATGCCCTGGCAAGTAGTCAAACACCCAAGCCTTTTATTCAAAACAGGAGGAAGCCTCTCTGATTCATAACGTGTGTTTGCTTCTCTTACATAAGCACACCTCTCTTCCAGAGCTAGTCCCTCTCCCAGATCATAACTACCATTGTTTTTTTTCAAAAAGACCAGTGTGTATAGAGATGCTTAGAGACCTTGAAACACCCTTAAAAACAAGCACTGGGCAGCGGCTAGAGACATAAAGATGAACAGATGCTGTCCTTAGCCCGAGGGAACTCATAGTTTCAGAGAAGGAGACAGGGAAGCGAATGGAAAATGTGAAAACGTGAAAGCAATGTGAAAACATGATCCAGACAGGTGTTGGGTGTAAATAAGATGCTCTGGGAGCCCTAAGCGGGAGGGCAGGAGGGGCTGGCCAAGGCTAGCTTCTCTGCAGCAGGATTTGGAGTTTCAGTTTTCAGCTGCCTGAAAACTTAAGACAGGTCTATAGGGGTGGACGGAGAAGGCAATGGCAACCTACTCCAGTACTCATGCCTGGAAAATCCCATGGACGGATGAGCCTGGTAGGCTGCAATCCATGGAGTCACTAGGAGTCGGACATGACTGAGCGACTTCACTTTCACTTTTCACCTTCATGCACTGGAGAAGGAAATGGCAACCCACTCCAGTGTTCTTGCCTGGAGAATCCCAGGGATGGGGGAGCCTGGTGGGCTGCCGTCTCTGGGGTCACACAGAGTCGGACATGACTAAAATGACTTAGCAGCAGCAGCATAGGGGTGAAGGTCCTCCCTTCTGTAAGAGATGAGCCGGGATAACAGGCAAGCAGAAAGAGCCAGAGGGCAAGTTGAAAAGCTTCTAGAGGTTGAGTGGGAGCCATGTTTACTTTCTGAAGTTATATAAACACCAGTCTTCAGCCTTCTGCTGAGGATGCGTCCTAGCTATTCTGACCAAGAGCTGAAGCATCAGCTACTTACCGGTGCTCAATGGAGGGTGCCGAGCCGCAAAGGCCATCCCAGCACTCGGTGCCCAGCTCCCTGTCTGAAGAGCATACACCCCTCCTCCCTCGAGTCGCCCCATCAGAGTTTCCTTTTACAGCATTAACTTCTGAGCTGTTCCAAATGCCTAAAGTGGCTCAGGCTGCCTTTCTCTAATCCAAACTTCACCAGTAATAGTTGGGCGATTTTGATCTCAATCTGACTTGTGTGTCTATTTCTCAGTGGGTCCAGAACTCAGATGGGAGAGGAGTGTGATGGAACACATCCCTTGAATCTCGATGGAGTGGGCATTGGCTGGCCCTCAGCTCTTCTTCACCAAGCATGCCTTTCACTCTGATCATCTTGTGATTCTGGACTGCCCTTCCCAAGCAGCCTGCTTTCACTAACTCCATCTACCTAAGAACCATGAGGCTGGGTATTCCTTTAGCCCTGTGTCAGCTTACTATGCCCTTGCTTTTATCTTACTGAAGTTTCTCATAAGCACATAGAAAGTGAAAGTCGCTTAGTCGTATGCAACTCTTTATGACCCCATGGATGATACAGTCTATGGAATTCTCTAGGCCAGAATACTGTAGTGGGTAGCCTATCCCCTCTCCAGCGGATCTTCCCAACCCAGGAATTGAACCAGGTTCTCCTGCACTGCAGGCAGATTCTTTACCAACTGAGCTACCAGGGAAGTCAACTTACTACGCCCTTGCTTTTATCTTGCTGAAGATTCTTGTAAGTGCAGAGCTCTTCACAAATTCAGCTCTTCACAAATTCACTAAACACCTCTAGGGTAGAAGAAAGTTTGTCTTCCACAGCCCTCAGGCTCCTGTGTAGGACTAGAAGCGGTAGTTGTAACACAATAGGAGCCCAAGAAACATCTGTCCAGTGAGGGCTAGAAATCATGTCTGAGTCTGTATTTTTAACAACTTCCAGAATACTACTCCCTGCATTCCTTCTAATTTTTGAAAATTATGAGTAAATGACTATGTGACATGCCTAAAGGGAGGGTGAGCACATGAAAGTTTAGGGTTATAATAACAAGCTGCTCAGCAGACCTACTCCAACACTTAATGATATGCGTTAGTTTTTATGTGTATGCTAACAAGACATAAACAGTGATCAGCTCACACAAGTGGGTGTAATTAGTGTTGTTTATATACAACCAGGTCAAGTTTTCAAGTCTCATCCATGCCTTGGGATGCATAAATGTGGACTGTTTTCCCTGATTCCACATGAAATTAAAGTGTGATCGCTAAGTCACTCTCTCCCTCAAAGGAAGGACTGCAACACCCTCTGACTGGGAAGTCCTGTGCCCCATGCCCCCCGAGAGCTGGAGCCCGAGGCTATTCCCTCCCCAACCTCACTCCCGGAGCCTCTCAAGAGAGCACAGACCCTGGGCTGTGGATTTACTTATAAATGAGATGTACACATGGAAATGAAAATCCTGCTTATATGATTATCATGAAGCTGGTAAATGGAAAAAAGAGGGGGAAATCTGACAGGGTGATAAATACTCTTCAAGCCTCCCTGGTTCTAGAACGATCTCCATGGCTTGTCCACATTCAACCAGAACCCTGAACCTCTAGTAGAAGCCTCCTGTGCTGTTTATCACTACCCGAAAGAGAAGGGTAGCGATTCTTATGGTGGCAGAGATGACATGGCTCCCATATGGCTACCTCTAGGTGAGCCCGACCGATTGACCGACCGACCTCCAGACCTCTATGCCCACATGCTTATTCCACATCTCGACCTGTTCTGTCTCCAGGTGGCCCCTCAAACTCAACTCTCCTCTCCAAAGGTACTCAGGTACTTCTCAGCTCTCCTAATCTAAGGTACGTCCTTGTCAGTTGTAGTACTGCATCAATGCACGTGCCCGAACCTGAAGCCTGAGTCCCTGATTCAACTCTCCTCCCTTGGACTTCCCTGGTGGCTCAGTAGTAAAGAATCTGCCTGCCAGTATAGGAGACACAGGTTCAACCCCTGGTCTGGGAAGATTCCACATGCCTCAGAGCAACTAGGCCTGTGCACCACAACTACTGAGCCTGTGCTCTGGAGCCTGGGAACCACACAACTTCTGAGCCCACACGCCCTAGAGCCTGCGCTCTGATAGAAAAGCAGCCCCAGCTCTCGTCGCAACTAGAGAAAAGCCTCGATAGCAAAGAAGATGCAGCAGAGCCAAAAAACAAAACAAAACACGTCTCCTCCCTCAGCACCCGCGCCCCTTCCTTCCACATCTAATTAGGACAAGGCTTGCCAATTTGTCAAGGCTTGCCAATCTTCCTTCCTCTCTTGATCTGTAATTTTCTACCTCCCCACATTCTCAATCTCAGGTCTAGCCCTCATCATTCCTCTCCTGAAATATAAGCTTTCTTTTTTATTTCTTCTCTTTCAGTCCACTCTCCATGAGGCAGCCAGTAAGCTCTTCTAGAACACAGTTCCGTTCATGTCCCTTCTGTGTCTGAAATGGTCCCACGGCTCCCATGCCCGCTCCTGCAGAATTCGAGCCTGGCCCCTGCCCTCTCCCATAGCTGTCCTCTCTCATCACACTCCACGATCTGGAACAATTGGACGCTGTCCAAAGGTGCCGTCTCGCACCTCTTCCATGCCTGCAATAGCAGTTTGCCTGAAACGCACCCCCCTTGCATCCAGAGCCTGGCTTGCCCCTCAAGCTTTTTAAAGTCTTGCTGTGCACACCATCCCTGCTGGGACGTCATCCTGGATCCCGAGACGGGGCCCGTCCTCTCGCATGCGGTCTCATGCCCCCTGGGACGGCTCTGCACTGTGCGTTTACTGTGTGGTCTGCTGGTTCCTGCACTGCACGGGAAACTTGAGAACGGGGACTGTTCGTTTCCAGCACCCACCACATACCTGCTTTCTGTACTTAGTAAACATCTCCTGAAGACAGGCTGAATAGAGGACCCTGTGACTAAGAAAATACAGACCAAGGCTCCCAACACATCCAGCCGCCTGATCAACAGCTGTCTCTTGTGTGTAAGTGAGGACATAAGGAACAAGACAGGAAGAGCCAGGCAGGATGGTTATGTCTATCCTCCTTGTTGTTGCTCAGCTGCTACGTCGTGTGTGACTCTTCATGATCCCATTGGCTGCAGGTTCCCCTAGCCTCCACTATCTCCCGCAGTTGGCTTTTATTCACTTCCATTGAGTCAGGATGCTTCTAACCATCTCATCCTCTGCTGCCTCCTTCTCCTTCTCTCTTCAATCTTTCCCAGCATCAGGGTATTTTCCAATAAGTGGGCTCTTTGCATCGGGTGGCCAAAGTATCAAAGCTTCTGCATCAGTTTTTCCAGTGAATACTCAGGGCTGATTTCCTTTAGGGCTGACTGGTTTGATCTCCTTGTTGTCCAAGGGACTCTCAAGATTCTTCTCCAACACCACAGTTCAAAAGCATCAATTCTATGGCACTCAGCTTTCTTTATGGTCCAACTCTCACACCCGTACATCACTACTGGAAAAACTATAGCTTTGACTAGATGGACCTTTGTTGGCAATGTGATGTCTCTGCTTTTTAATATATTGTCTAGGTTTGTCAGGAGAAGGCAATGGCACCCCACTCCAGTACTCTTGCCTGGAAAATCCCATGGACGGAGGAGCCTGGTAGGCTGCAGTCCGTGGGGTCACTAGGAGTCGGACAGGACTGAGTGACTTCACTTTCACTTTTCACTTTCCTGAATTGGAGAAATAAATGGCAACCCACTCCAGTGTTCTTGCCTGGAGAATGTCAGGGACGGTGGAGCCTGATGGGCTGCCATCTATGGGGTCGCACAGGGTCGGACACGACTGAAGCGACTTAGCAGCAGCAGCAGCAGGTCTGTCATAGATTTCCTTCCAAGGGGCAAGCGTCTTTGAATTTTCCATCCTCCTTGCTGCTGCTGCTAAGTCGCTTCAGTCGTGTCTGACCCTGTGCGACCCCATAGACGGCAGCCCACCAGGCTCCCCATCCCCAGGATTCTCCAGGCAAGAACACTGGAGTGGGTTGCCATTTCCTTCTCCTTTTCTGGAACGTATTATCACACTGTACAAAAATTAAACAGCAGAAAGCTGGAATGCTCATTTCTTAAGAACAACCATATTACAGAGAAGGAACAGAAACATGCTTAACGGTAGTTTTAAATGCATAATTCAACAAAATACACTGCTGCATACAGCAGCAGGGGTAGGGTTGGGGAAGAAACGCCACTGAGCTTGCTCAGAGTCAAGCTTCACTCTGACAGTTGCCACTTCGGCACACCCTACCAGACGGTGGAGCCAGCGTCTCTGCACATGGGCTCAGGAAGGCGGGGTGGGTGGGATGAGATCTGACTGTGAGAGGCTGCCAAGCTTGTAGAGGTGGGAAATTAAGAACCACTGCTCTTTCTGCTTCAGGCTAATGAAAGCTACCCGACTGAAAACAGGGTAAGGGGACTGGGGCTACACAGATCCGTTCCTTTAGGCCTCCAACTGGACCTGCCAAGCATGGTACTAATCAAAGGAATAATTTGCTTAATTGCATGGAACCATCCCGAGAGGTAACTTAGCACAAGCGCTCTCCAGGACCCAGCCCAGTTTCCCAGTGCAGTGGTGACGTGCTGCTGAAAGCTGACTGAGGAGAGAGCTGGATTTCATTTAGGCAGGGCTCAGCATATTATGGACCAGAGGTCAACTGTGGCCTACCACCTACTTTCTGCATGGCTCATGAGCTAGGAATGGTTTTTACATTTTTAAATGATTCAGAAATAATCAAAGGAAGAATACTATGTTTTGACATGAAAATTATATGAAATCCAAACTTCTTAGTGTCCTTATAGCTGTATTGGAACACAGCTGTGCTCATCTGTTTGTTTGTCCCTGGCTGTTTTCACACCATGGCAGCAGGGCTGAGTAGCTGAGACAGAGACCAGATGGCCCAGTTCAGTTCAGTCGCTCAGTCGTGTCTGACTCTTTGCGACCCCATAAATCACAGCACGCCAAGCCTCCCTGTCTATCACCAACTCCTGGAGTTCACTCAAACTCACGTCCATCGAGTCAGTGATGCCATCCAGCCATCTCATCCTCTGTCATCCCCTTCTCCTCCTGCCCCCAATCCCTCCCAGCATCAGAGTCTTTTCCAATGAGTCAACTCTTTGCATGAGGTGGCCAAAGTACTGGAGTTTCAGATTTAGCATCATTCCTTCCAAAGAAATCCCAGGGCTGATCTCCTTCAGAATGGACTGGTTGGATCTCCTTGCAGTCCAAGGGACTCCCAAGAGTCTTCTCCAGCACCACAGTTCAAAAGCATCAATTCTTCGGTGCTCAGCCTTCTTCACAGTCCAACTCACATCCATACATGACCACAGGAAAAACCATAGCCTTGACTAGATGGACCTTTGTTGGCAAAGTAATGTCTCTGCTTTTGAATATGCTATCTAGGTTGGTCATAACTTTCCTTCCAAGGAGTAAGTGTCTTTTAATTTCATGGCTGCAGTCACCATCTGCAGTGATTTTGGAGCCCAAAACAATAAAGTCTGACACTGTTTCCCCATCTAGTTGCCATGAAGTGATGGGACCGGATGCCATGATCTTTGTTTTCTGAATGTTGAGCTTTAAGCCAATTTTTTCACTCTCCTCTTTCACTTTCATCAAGAGGCTTTTCAGTTCCTCTTCACTTTCTGCCATAAGGGTGGTGTCATCTGCATATCTGAGGTTATTGAGATTTCTCCCAGCAATCTTGATTCCAGCTTGTGCTTCTTCCAGTCCAGTGTTTCTCATGATGTACTCTGCATATAAGTTAAATAAACAGCTTGACAATATACAGCCTTGACGTACTCCTTTCCCTATTTGGAACCAGTCTGTTGTTCCATGTCCAGTTCTAACCGTTGCTTCCTGACCTGCATACAAATTTCTCAAGAGGCAGATCAGGTGGTCTGGTATTCCCATCTCTTTCAGACTTTTCCACAGTTTATTGTGACCCACACAGTCAAAGGCTTTGGCATAGTTAATAAAGCAGAAATGGATGTTTTTCTGGAACTCTCTTGCTTTTTCCATGATCCAGCGGATGTTGGCAATTTGATCTCTGGTTCCTCTGCCTTTTCTAAAAGCAGCTTGAACATCAGGAAGTTCATGGTTCTCGTATTGCTGAAGCCTGGCTTGGAGAATTTTGAGCATTACTTTCCTAGCGTGTGAGATGAGTGCAATTGTGCGGTACTTTGAGCATTCTTTGGCATTGCCTTTCTTTGGGATTGGAACGAAAACTGACCTTTTCCAGTCCTGTGGCCACTGCTGAGTTTTCCAAATTTGCTGCCATATTGAGTGCAGCACTTTCACAGCATCATCTTTCAGGATTGGAAATAGCTCAACTGGAATTCCATCACCTCCACTAGCTTTGTTCATAGTGATGCTTTCTAAGGCCCACTTGACTTCACATTCCAGGATGTCTGGCTCTAGGTGAGTGATCACACTATCGTGATTATCTTGGTCGTGAAGATCTTTTTTTACAGTTCTTCTGTGTATTCTTGCCACCTCTTCTTAATAACTTCTGCTTCTGTTAGGTCCATACCATTTCTGTCCTTTATTGAGCCTATCTTTGCATGAAATGTTCCCTTGGTATCTCTAATATTCTTGAAGAGATCTCTAGTCTTTCCCATTCTGTTGTCTTCCTCTATTTCTTTGCATTGATCTCTGAGGAAGGCTTTCTTATCTCTCCTTGCTATTCTGTGGAACTCTGCATTCAGATGGGTATGTTTTTCCTTTTCTCCTTTGCTTTTCGCTTCTCTTCTTTTCACAGCTGTTTGTAAGGCATCCCCAGACAGCCATTTTGCTTTTTTGCATTTCTTTTCCATGGGGATGGTCTTGATCCCTGTCTCCTGTACAATGTCACGAACCTCCGACCATAGTTCATCAGGCACTCTATCTATCAGATCTAGGCCCTTAAAACTATTTCTCACTTTCACTGTATAATCATAAGGGATTTGATTTAGGTCATACCTGAATAGTCTAGTGGTTTTCCCTACTTTCTTCAATTTAAGTCTGAATTTGGCAATAAGGAGTTCATGATCTGAGCCACAGTCAGCTCCTGGTCTTGTTTTTGCCCACAAAGCCTAAATCAGGACTGATGCTGAAGCTCCAATACTTTGGCCACCTGATGTGAAAAGCCAATTCACTGGAAAAGATCCTGATGCTGGGAAGATTGAGAGCAGGAGGAGAAGGGGGTGACAGAGGATGAGACGGTTAGATAGCATCACTGACTCAGTGGACATGAACTTGAGGAAACTTCAGGAGAGAGTGGAGACAGGGAAGCCTGGTGTGCTGCCAGTCCGTGGGGATGCAGAGTCAGACACGACTGAGTGACTGAATGACAACAAGAGTTTCTATCTGGTTGCCATGCTGTATCTCACTGTGTGCACTGTTTGCTGAACCCAAGGTAGGCAAGGCATGAGCTAAGAGGTTGGAAGAAGACTTAAGGAGCCGTAGGAACTGCAGACAGAACATAACCTAACCTAACCACAAGGGCTTTCCAGGTGGAGCTTATATATGCTTACAGAACAAAAGTAGCCAGTGGCCAAGTGAGTAACTCGTGACACACGTGCAGTGCTATAAGCGATCTCAGCTATTACGGAACCATTATTTACAAAACGTGGGGCAAGAGCAAGAGTCTGTGAGGCAAGAGAGTCTGACCATGCCGTCTTGGCTAACTTGCTCTTTCCCTAAACTGCTTCCCTACAGGAAGTCTGCAGAGCCTGCCTTAAAGGCTGGGCAGGGTCAAGGTCATCCATGATACCTTCTACGGCAGCCTGGGTCCCAAGGCATTTAAAAACTGTTTCCACCAAGTTGATCTTTATAATCAAGTCCACTCAAAGAAACTGCTTTAAGTTTGGGCTTCAAAACTGTACTATGTGGGATCCATATAAGATGCAGCTGAGAATTTAGTAAAGGTTCCATTAGTTTGGACAACTTTGCCTCCAAAGTTAAGAAGATGGAAACATCAAACTTTCTTCACTACAACTTTCTCTAAACCCAGAAAGTCAGCGGCTCAGCAGGAGCTGTTCACATGCCCTGCCTGCCTGCAGGGACTCCGGACGCGGTGCTGTTTCCCTCCTGCAGTCATGCTTGCTTCTCTAGAAGCCCTCACACAGGGTGGCATCTAAGCACTCTCACCTGACTGAGGACGGGCAGGCTGAAGGAAAAGCACCAGAAAGCTGTAGTTTCCTGAAAACAGTCAGTACTCCCTAAGATGTCTTTGTTTGGGGGCTCTATTTGGCACCCCACTATCCTCCCTTGCCGACCTTTCTAAAGGAAATGGCTCAGGCCACAACTCCAAAAGGTGTTGAGGCCTTGTCATCCTATCACTTTGGAGTCAGGCAGGGTCACTTTTACCCCTAGGAGGGAGCAGGCCACCAAAACTGAACACTTTTTAAGAAACAAGAGTGGTGTGTGTTCCCTGGTGGCTCAGTGGTAAAGAATCTGCCTGCTAATGGAGGAGATGCGAGTTTGATCCCTGCGTCAGGAAGATCCCCTGGAGAAGGAAATGGCTACCCATTCCAGTATTCTTGCCTGGAAAGTTCCATGGACAGAGGAGCCTGGCAGGCTCCAGCGTATGGGGTCACAAAGAGTCAGACACAACTTAGCAACTGAGCACTTGTCATAAATAAATAACACAAGTATCTGTGTTAAATTCTAGATTTAACATGGCAGCAGAAAAGGGGATATTTTTCAACTCAACCAACCAAAAAGCAAATAGAACACACTTGGCACCTGACCTGACCTTTGGGGCAGAGAAACATCGGAGTGTCACTTTCCTGAGCTAGGACCTCTCAGCAATCCGACCCAAAGGCAGTGCTTCCCAGTGTGTCTCACACCACAGGTCACACAGAACTTGCTAATACTTGAGCGTACACTGGGTAAGTGCACAGGACTGCAGGCAGGTGGTCCCAGGGTCCCAGGGGACAGGAGCCAGCCCAGGCAGCCTGTAACTCGGGGAATACACTGTCTCACATGTGGGCCAGGCAGCTCTGGACTAAGCTGCTGCCTGCAGTCACCTGGTGATCAAGTTGCTCTGTGTTTGTGTAGTTACTGTGACCTCTGAACCAGTCTCCCCTCGACTCAACAAACAGGCCCCATGCTGGTGTCCTCCACCTCACTCATTCTGGAGATCATCAGGGTAAACACATGTCTTGGAAAGGGGAAATTTCTGGCTTAGCAGGTTTGTTCTGCATTCAAGGCCATGCAGCAGGACACAGATGTTGTCTCCTCTTACAGGAGGCTAGAAGGACATATTTTTTTAGACCTGCCACCAAAAATGTGGACACAGTGAACTGGGGCACACAAAGCATCAGAGGGCAACTCCAAACAGCAGGCTGTGCTGAAGGCACTGGGGAAAAATGGATTTTTGTGAGGGCAGATGCAGGCAGCAGGCAAAGGGGAACAAACGCAGGGACTGCTGGATGGGCTGTCTGGCTGATTAATCAACGATCTTGCCAGGAACCTGCCGCAGGAGACCAATGTGCCCCTTCTTCCAAAGCTGTGGTCCACAAACTTGTTTTCTGGTGTGCCATAAGTCTAGTTGCATCCTCCTCTTTGCGACCTTATGGACTGTAGCCCACCAGACTCCTCTGACCATGGGATTGTCCCAGCAAGAGTATTGGAGTGGGTTGCCATTTCCCCCTCCAGGGGATCTTCCCGACCCAGGGATCGAACCTGCCTCTCCTGCGTCTCCTGCACTGGCAGGTGGGTTCTTTACCCACTGAGCTGGAGCCAAGGAATCAGCCCCAAGGATGCAATTCCATTATTTTCAAACCTTAATTACCTGGAACCTAATTAGGACTTCAGGGTTTTCTTCTCACTTGGAAGGGAAACTTCTTTCTCTCAAGTCAGCATGGTGTAAATGGAAGAAAAGTGAAAGAAGAGTTGGCTATCTGGATTGCTTGCATATTAAGAAATTCATTTAACCTTTGAGGACTTCAGCTTCTAATCTACAAGTTGAGAGGGCTGATGAAACAAGTATCTCAAATTATTTTCATTGGGATTGACATATACACACTATTATATATGAAACAGATAACTAATAACGACCTACTGTATAGCACAGGAAGTTCTACTCAATACTCTGTAATGACAATATGAGAACAGAATCTAAAAGAGTGGATATATGTATATGTATAATTGATTCACTTTGCTGAACAGGAGAAACTAACACAACACTGTAAATCAACTATTCTCCAATAAAAATAATTGAAAAAAAAAAGTTATTTTCAGCAATAAAATTCTCACTCTAAGACATGCCAACAGATCAGCAGCAATCTGAAACTGTGATCATTCTTCTACACTGACACCTCCTAATGCAAGTTGAGATCACTGATGGTCTTTTACAGTATTTAGAGTATTTAACATATTTAATTAATCCAATTTTATAACGATCTGATGGGGAAGGGTCTCTAAAATGGTGTAACGGAACTCTCTCATTTGATGTGCTTGAAGTGGTGGTGGGTTAGCTTTTCCAGAAGCTGGCTGAGGAGGGGAATCATACATAACTAAACATTTGTTTAACTTAATTTATATAATGCTTTTGAACTGTGGTGCTAGAAAATATGCTTGAGAGTCCCTTGGACAAGAAGGAGATCAAACCAATCAATCCTAAAGGAAATCAACCCTGAATATTCACTGGAAGGCTGATGCTGAAACTGAAGCTTCAGTACTTTGGCCACCTGATTTAAAGAGCCAATTCATTGGAAAAAGCCCTGATGCTGGGAAAGATTGAAGACAGGAGAAGAGGACGAAGGAGGATGAGATGGTTGGATGGCATCACTGACTCAATGGACATGAATTTGAGCAAGCTCCGGGAGATGGTGATGGACTCGGAGGCCTGGCGTGCTGCAGTCCATAGGATCACAAAGAGTCGGACATGACTAAGTGACTGAACAATAACAACAAATTTATATAAATGCACATCCACTCACTTTTAGGATTTCCCTGGTGGTTCAGACGGTAAAGCATCTGCCTACAATGTGGGAGACCTGGGTTTGATCCCTGGGTCAGGAAGATCCTCTGGAAAAGGAATGGCAACCCACTCCAGTACTCTTGCCTGGAAAATCCCATGGACGAGGAGCCTGGTAGGCTACAGTCCATGGGGTCACAAAGAGTTGGACACGACAGCAACTTCACTTCAATTCACCCTCACTTTTACAAAAGACTATGCTAGTCGGATTTTTACATACTTTTTTTCCGATAAACTATGCATACTTCATTGCCTATAATTTATCATTTTTGTTTCATTAAGAGAGAGCTTAGATATCTATAATGCAATCTGAGTACAAAGTTCCTCGTGAATTTTGATTTCCCCCCCTCCTTTTTATAGTCATCACACCCAAACAGCACAACTTCTGAAGATTTATCTTCATCAAGTGTTTGCAAACAATTTAACTTAGTTTTCACAGGAACGGCAGCTTTTAAAAATGTTCTTATTTGATCAGTGTATCTAATATTCAGTTACAGTGAGTAATTACAACATGTACAACCGGCATAGCCAGGATGGGGGTAAAGAAGGCTGACCATTGAAACACAGCTCCCCTGGAGGGAGCCGAGGTGGAAGGGAATACAGTCCACATGTGCAGCTCCCTGTGGGTATTGGTCACTGTGTCAGGCAGAAGGGACAGCGAGCGCCAGGTGAGGAGTTTCCGGTGGCAGATGTAGGGCCTGGGGAAGGAGGGCAGGGATGGAGAAACTAATGTTGGTGTCCTCAGCATACAACTGATAGCTCAAATAAGAAATGAGCTTCCCTGGTGGCTCAGCGGTTAAGAATCCACCTGCAAAACAGGAGACGCGGAAGACCCTGGTTTGATCCCTGGGTCGGGAAGATTCCCTGGTGAAGAGAATGGCTACCGAATGGCTACCCACTTCCAGTATTCTTGTCCATGGACAGAGGAGCCTGGTGGGCTACAGTCCATGGGGTCACAGAGAGTTGGACACGAAGAAGTTAAAATAAGAATACAGGGGTTCATTCAGGGAGGGATTGTGGAAAGAGAAATAAACAAGAGGGTGGGCAAACTTCAGGGAATGCCAGAGTTGAGCTGAGGGAAGAGGCTTCTGCCACAGGACCAGCAGGCTCACGTCATGAGGCCCCGGGTGTCTGCAGAGTCGCGAGGAAGGCGGTTCCCGCCTGCCTCAGAGGCCATTATCTGAAGGCAGAGACTGAGGAAAGGACAGAGGGGCAAGCCCCAGGGCTGCTATGCTAATTCTCGCACACACGTGGCTTTGGCAGAAGTCAGGTCTGTAGGCGGCGTTGAAAAGAGGAAGCGACTGACCTGATCCAGACGCAGTGCGCCGTCCGCAAACCGCTGTCGGCGTAACTCCTTCGCTACTCCGTGGAGGTTCAAGACAGCCCGGTGCACCTCGTCACACGTGTGCTCGGGGGAGATGGCAGGCAGCTCCCTCTCCGGGATTCTCCTGGTCGGGCTTTCAATCATGCTCTGCGCGTGCTCGTAGCTCAGTTTGGTGCAGGAGCGGATGATGGTCCGGCCAAACCATTCAGCGAGAATCTGCAGAGATGGACGGATTGTGAGGGAGAATTTTTTTTTTTCCTTCAGCTTTTTCTTTCATGCAACCATTCAGCTGTACACATTCTACAGAGACTGAGGAAACGAGGAGGGACGAGTACCAGCTTTTTTTTTTTTTTTACTTGAGCACCCCCCCCCCCCCGCCCCCTTCCCCCTTTACCAGCTAAACCATTCCGGTCGCAACTCCAGAGACAAGGCTTCCTGAAAACACCTGTCTGAAGGGTTATTAGGTTTTCCCCGGTGGGGAACAGGGAGGGCCCGGCCCACAGCTGTCCATACCATGAGAATTCGAGGGCACACAGCTCCTACCTGAAGAGCTAGAGAGACCACTCTGACACCCTCTCCTTCCCTTGAAGGAAGAACCACTACTCTTTATAATGGCAACCATTAAGCACGGGGAAGTGAACAATAGAAACCACTCACGTTTTTCTTTGGTTTAGTGCAAAGAGCCTTATTATGAAGAGTCTTGATCTAGAATATCAGACTTTAATGTTCTTAAAAAAAAAAAAGGAAACCCTCAAAATATACTTTCTGAATTATTTTAAAAACTACTCTCATCTCAAAATACAAGCAACTCAAAATATTATGCTGATGACTCTTCTGCTGTGGCAAGCGGGTCCTGACTTTGGCTCTCAGGAGATGTGTGTGTGTATGTGCTGAACGCAGGAGAAACTGTAGAGGCAATTCCAGGGACTCTGTGTGTGTGTGTGTGTGTGTGTGTGTGTGTGTGTGTGTGTATGCACACATGCGTGCATGCACTGAATGCAGAAGAAATTGTAAGGGCAATTAGAGCAACTGCCCAGCAGTCCTAGGGGAAGCAGTGTGTGCAGGTCCCCAGAAGAGCCCCTTTCAAGGTCAGCCCATGCTTGTCCCTCCGTCACAGCCATATTTCCTGAAAACTTCCCACTCGTGGAGCTGCTCCAACCTCCTCTAGGATGACGGGGCCACGACCTCTTCATTCTTGTGGTCTCAAAGATTTCCCCTGGAGACTCAGCTTGTTTCCTTTTCTACGACTCATTCCAAACCCAGTCAGTCAATCCTCCTCCTTCCGTGTGTCAACATTTTGCTGGACAGTCTGTCTTTAGCTTGGGGAAATGTCCCTTTTCATTCGGTTCCACTGCTCTTTTTTTCACACACTCCCTCAGGCATCCGGGTCAGAGGGTATCTGGCCTCTTGGGGGTTTTGTCCCCTTTTCCTAGAAGACACAGGAAAGTCCTACATATGTACCAGGGGTCACCACTGCACACAGGGTGGGGAGACTCGGATCACCGTGACTGGGCATCCATTTTCACGCAAACTGGTGAGTCAAGAACTACTTTAAAAAGCTAGTGACAGGTCCAGACCCTCTCCCTTGAAGTATTTATGGACAAACTTTTGCAGTAAGTTCCATGAGGTTCCTAGATACTCTGCCACCCCAATGTCTATGTATCCTGGGTCTAAACAGCTCAGTGGCTCCCTCTGAACCCTCTTCTGTAGTGCTGGGCCCTGACCAGGGGCCACTTTGAATCCCGAGGAGTTCTTAAAACATGTTCACTGTAACTTGGCAAAACCTGAAATCCCCCACTCCTGATCAAAACTCGCTAGCCACTCACAAGGGTGGCACTGCTCAGTCTGCCTCTTCTTCCTCACTGGTCCCACTGCCCCTTCGGTTTGTCTCCTTATCTGTCAATGAGAACTTGAACACCAGCAAACCTGGGACTCAGCACTGATGAGAAGCTTCCCACAACTCTGTCACCTTACTTGGGCCGCCCCTCCCTTAATGCCTCCGTTCCAGAAAATCTGCACCTTCTTTTTGAACATACGAAGGGCTGAAGTAGGAGCTCTGAAGAGCCAGTAAGAACTTCCTGGCCCAGAGACGGTCAGGCAGCTTAAAAACAACCCATTGATTCTGAAAGTCACACCTGACACACGGACTAAAAAAACTCTCAGGCCAAGAAACCAGATTGTGGTGAAGCGGCAAGGATGCCCATGGCCCCCTCACCCAGCGAAGGTCAACAGGAAAGCAGAGACCTGGCTGGGCGGGGGCATCGGCTCCCGGGGCCAGCGCGCCCTACAGAACGGGAGGAAGGCCTCTCGGGATGGGACACCTCATTAATTTCCAATTTGGAAACTGGATTCACATCAACGCCCTGTTTGTAACCAGGGCCAGTGGCAGAAGACAAAAAGACAAAGAGTTTTTCATGGAAAAAGCAAAAAAGCCACAAGGAGCTTCGTAAACAGAACCCTTCAGAGAAGAATCATGGCCTTCCTCTACCATTCATTTCATCACAGGATTTGGGTCACTCTCTTTCTGCAGGCGGCAAGCTTCCTGCATACACTCTAGGACACTGCTATTTAGGATGTTGGATTAAACAACGTGCCAATATCCACTGAAGGTATCCGGCTCGTGGGGGAAAAAAAAACCTAGTTAGAAAGGAGAAAATATTGTCTACCTCAAGACCTACTTTCTGGTACCAGGTAGGACAGGAAGTGGCTTGACACCACGGACCACCTGGCTCTGCTCAGTGGCAGAGCTCTCACACCTCCAACCGTCTCAAATCTCTCTAACACACCTGGATGTGCGTGCATGCTAAATCCCTCCAGTCATGGCTGACTCTCTGTGACCCCATGGACTGTATCCCACCAGGCTTCTCTGTACATGGGATTCTCCAGGCAAGAATACTGGAGTGGGTTGCCATGCCCTCCTCAGGGGATCTTGCTGACTCTAACCTGCATGTCTTATATCTCTTGCATTGGCAGGCAGGTTCTTTGCCACCTAGGAAGTCCAACACACCTGAAGTACGTTATTTGTCCCCTTTTACGTTGAGAGAAGAGGTTGGGGATTTGTGAAGTCATGCTAACTCCTAAGTGATGGCCAGGATCAGATCTGTGCTAAAGACCTAAGACTCAAAATCAAGTGTTATTTTTTATTATATCTTGCTAAAGGTCACAAAAGAGACAGACAGTGAAGTAAAGAAAATACAATATTGACTTTCTATTTAATAGATACAAAGTCGTGAGGAAACCATATCATTTGAAAACTATTAATTTCCATTCAAATGTATTTAAAATTTTAATCTTCTAAAAAAAGTCAGTGTCTCATTAAGAAATATTTGGTTCAAAAAACTGCTAATGGGGTTAATTTGTAATTTTAATTTTAATTAGATACAAAATCACTTCCACTACAGCTTTGGGCTTCTGTATATAAACTATTTGGTTCAAAAAACAATATCAGAAAAATGAACTTCTTTACAAAACAGACTCACAGACAGAGAAAACAAATCTGTGGTTACCAAAGGGGAAAGCAGGGGAGGGATGGGAGTTCAAGATTAGCAGATACACACTACTGTATATAAAACAGATAAATAACAAGGTCCTACTATATAGCACAGGAAACTATATTCAATATTTTGTAATAACCTATGATGAAAAAGAATACATATATTCATATATATATATATATATATAGCTGAACCACTTTGCTATACACCAGAAAATAACACAACATTGTAAATCAACTATAATTCAATAAAAACAAAAACATAATAGGAAGAAAGAAACATTTTCCTGATTGGAACAAAACCAGGCTGCTGTGATGATCAGGGGTAGGGGGGTGCATGGATTTCTGCTTCTTCTTACTGTGAACACGAGGCAACCCCCCTGGGGTAGGGAGGGCCCAGGGGTGAAAAAAGTCAAAGGTACCAAGAGAAACGTATCCAAAAAGAAACTGGGCAGAAAAAGGCAGTGCTCGAAGACAGTGAGGAAAGGCCGCTGGCAATATGTCTGTGATGGGGAGGTGCTGGTGACTGCAGAGGGCAGAGGCAGTGAGGGCGGTGGCTCATGAGGAGCAAGCAGGGGTATCCTCTGCTGGGCCCACTCTTGGCCAGGCCAGTGGTGACAGAGTGAGGCACAGGTCCCTTCCTAAAGAACAGAGAAGACCATGGTAGGATCAAAGAGTAAGTGACAATATGGAGACACTGTCAGCCACATTTAGACCTAGCTGTGTCCTCTCGCGCTGTGGCCCGGCTGGGCCTGTTACCCAAAAGCTGGGTTTGCCTCTGGGTGGATGTTGGCCAAAAGATGCAACCAAGCCAAAGGACAGGAGAAGGAAGGAGTTATTACTTGCGGCAAGTAAGGAGATCACTGGGGATCTTTCCCAAAGAAATATCGTTGGCTTTTAATCTGTTTTCCAGATATAAAGATACCTTTCCCCTTAAGCTAATTATAACCTACACCAACTTAGTAAATTATACCTTTGAGGGTAGGATTGAGACATTACTCTTTTGTCTCTACCTGATTCCTCTAAAAATGGAAGACTAGATTCCCAGCAGCCTTATCAAGTACTCTTAACTAGTGCACGCACAACAAAACTAAAGAAAATTATCCAGTGAAACTGTCACAGAGTATAACTACTGTGTGACATATAACAACAAATATCATTGCTTGCTTTAAGTTTACTGCTAAAAGCACATGTATGATGTCTGTGTGACAATTCAGTATAACTGATACAACATATAGCTTATAAAATGTTTTCCTATTAACATACCTCTGAATTGATGCTTTTGAACTGTGGTGTTGGAGAAGACTCTTGAGAGTCCCTTGGACTGCAAGGAGATCCAACCAGTCCATTCTGAAGGAGATCAGCCCTGGGATTTCTTTGGACGGAATGATGCTAAAGCTGAAACTCCAGTACTTTGGCCACCTCATGCGAAGAGCTGACTCATTGGAAAAGACTCTGATGCTGGGAGGGATTGGGGGCAAGAGGAGAAGGGGATGACAGAGGATGAGGTGGCTGGATGGCATCACTGACTCGATGGACGTGAGTCTGAGTGAACTCCGGGAGTTGGTGATGGACAGGGAGGCCTGGCGTGCTGTGATTCATGGGGTCACGAAGAGTCGGACACGACTGAGCGACTGAACTGAACTGAACTGAACTGAGCTTGTTCACTGTATCTGATGAGTTGTCCCCCAAGAGGGACAACTCGGCCACTATTAATAAACAAAAAGGAGGCGTGGCACCAAGGGACATGATGGATGCCAGGCAGCAATCACCCTGGCACTGAGGGACAAATCTGACCTACCAAGGGATTTGTAATCAAAAGGAAAAATGATAAAATAAATTTTCATGAACTGAGTTAGGTATTGGGAAGCCATTCCAGCTAATACATGATTTACCTTAAAGTTTATAGTGACCGAAGTGGCCTGTTTAATGGCCTCTTGAATGTATATCTGCTTTTGCTATTAAGGAAAAAAAATGCATAAAAAAAAAAAAAAAACTAGAGGACATCATCATTCACGCACACGGGGCTCCAAAATCACTGCAGATGGTGACTGCAGCCATGAAATTAAAAGACGCTTACTCCTTGGAAGAAAGTTATGACCAACCTAGATAGCATATTGAAAAGCAGAGACATTACTTTGCCAACAAAGGTCCGTCTAGTCAAGGCTATGGTTTTTCCTGTGGTCATGTATGGATATGAGAGTTGGACTGTGAAGAAAGCTGAGCGCTGAAGAACTGATGCTTTTGAACTGTGGTGTTGGAGAAGACTCTTGGGAGTCCCTTGGACTGCAAGGAGATCCATCCAGTCCATTCTAAAGGAGATCAGCCCTGGGATTTCTTTGGAAGGAATGATGCTAAAGCTGAAACTCCAGTACTTCCGCCACCTCATGCGAAGAGTTGACTCATTGGAAAAGACTCTGATGCTGGGAGGGATTGGGGGCAGGAGGAGAAGGGGATGACAGAGGATGAGATGGCTGGATGGCATCACTGACTTGATGGACGTGAGTCTGAGTGAACTCCGTGAGATGGTGATGGACAGGGAGGCCTGGTGTGCTGCGATTCATGGGATCGCAAAGGGTCAGACACGACTGAGTGACTGAACTGAACTGAACTCAGTAAGAACGATACTTACAATGATAGTAATCAGGCTGTCAATCTGATGAACTCAGAAGTTTCTATGATACAAAAAGTCATCCTCTACAACTGCGCGGCCCTTGATATTTTAACAGCTGTTCAAGGAGGAACTTATAAGACATACTGAATGCTAGGTTTTATACCTGATGAGTTTCTAATGTGACAAACCTCATGATGTATATGAAAAAAAAATTAAATCTCCTCTGAAGGATCCTCTTCCCAGTTTAGAGAAAACGGTTTGGGTCAGGGGGCTCTTGGCACAAGACTCTGCCAGTGAAGCTGCAAAGTTGCTGTTAACTGCCTCTCCTGCTGTGCCTCACCTACACCTGCTAGAATAATGCTATGTACATCCAGCCACTACTCTGTGGACCCCCAAACTTCTCTAGCTGTAGCAGACAGAGCTTCACTCCTCTAACTAGGGAGATGGCAATGCTCATTCTCAGCAGGAAGTAGTTACAGAAGAATGACCTTTGGCTCTGTGCCCCTCAAGAAAGAAGAGTGAAATATCTCAGTGTTGGGGGTGCTGTGTAAGTAGATTGGGTAGGGGTCCCTGGAGGTAGCGAGCCAGACACGACTTTCTTAAATAAGAGAAGCCACTTCAGCCCTAAGCCATTCGATGATCTGAGCCTGGCCACAGTGCTTGCTCTTGCAGAAGAATGGGTCTCAGTAGTTGATTTTAAGGGAACAAAAGAAGGTAAAAACAAACAGCTATTACCAGGCCAGGGAGCTAACTTCACCAGATTGGAGATGATACATCAGTTGTAAAGACTCCTAGTTCTGTTCCAATGGTAAAGATTAGCCTGAAGCTGTTTTGCAAAATTCAACCACCCTTGACAATGCTCAACTACCAGGTTAACTGGAACCTATGAATGATGATGTTGACCTTTTCTGATGCCTGTGACTTCAATCAACTATCATATGGACTCTGCCAACTTCTGCCCCAATTCTATGCTGAACCCTCCTTGGCTGAAGCCCCTTTAGGAGCCTGCATGCATCCTAACTTAAAACGTCCCCAATTTTGCTATCTGGGGAGACACTGCTTTGGGAAAGATCCCCCATGTTATTCCTACTTGCTGCAAGTAATAAATCCTTCCTTCTCCCACCCTGGATTAGTGGTGTCTTTTGGCTTGACACCCATCAAGAGGCAAACCCGGTTTTCAGAAGCTGAGGAGGGAGCATGGGTACCAGAGGGCCATGTGTTTGCTAATGTTAGTTTATAAGGCAGTGTATGTACAAGAATTTTCTGGAAGAGTAACTTGTATGGCGTCAACTGTGTTCTCATCTACAGTTTGAGCTCACTTGCTGCCAGCCTAGTCTGTTGCCCCTCAGACTATAATCAGGCCTACTCCTATTGTTGGGAAGGAAGAAATTTTTTCCTACCTTTCCAGGTTTTTCTGGTCTAAGAATTAAACTGTCATGAGATAGATTAACAGGAGAAAATCAAACAAAACATGGGAGAGACTCAGGAAAGCTGAGTAACTCACTAAAATGGCTGAAAGCTTCACTTTAAATACCATCTTCAGCTAATGACAAAAGAGAATGTTGGGCTAGTGATTCAGGACTTAGAAGGGGAGGAAGGAAATTCACATGAAGGTGGAAAAGCAAATGTTTGATAAACAAATGTTTACAACGTACGGACTGGGCAGAGACAATGGGACACACACAGGAATTAAAAAAACAAAACAGATTTTGAAAGGTTCCTCCTGTCTACCATACCTAGTCCATCCTAGAGTTATCTGTGATGATAGCTCTCTCCCTTTTAGAAGCAGGTCATCTATCTACATTCTTTAGACAGTGAAGGTAAAGTCAGAGTTTCTTCCTGAGTCTTTTGGATCCTGATTGTTTTCAGCTTGAAACAATCCACATGCCCAAGAGACATCCTGAAAGTCAAAGTGAAAGTCACTCAGTCGTGTCTGATTCTTTGTGACCCCATGGACTATACAGTCCATGGAATTCTCCAAGCCAGAATACTGGAGTGGGTAGCAAGTTCCCTTCTCCAGGGATTGAACCCAGGTCTCCCACATTGTAGGCAGATTCTTAACCAGCTGAGCCACAAGGGAAGCCCAAGAATACTGGAGTGGGCAGCCTATTCCTCCCTTCTCCAGTGGATCTTTCCGACCCAGGAATTGAATAGGGGTCTCCTGCATTGCAAGCGGATTCTTTATCAACTGAGCTATGAGGAGAAGCCCAAAAGATATTCTGGAATGCCAAATTTTACTCCCCTCCAGCATTTTGACCTAAAAGTCTAAACTTCAAATCCAAAGATGAAAGAAATAAGGCAACTCCCTCAACTGTCTGCCTTGTAAACCTTAGAATGGCACAAGAGTCTGAAGGCAGGATATGGTTAAGAGACGAGAATTCCATTCCTGTGACACAGGATGAGGGACCCCGACTGGGCAGTCTTTGGAAAGTGTTAGTCGCCCAGTCGCATCTGACTCTTTGCAATGCCAAGGAATCTGCCAGGCTCCTCTGTCCATGGGATTCTCCAAGGCAAGAATACTGGAGTGGGTTGCTATTCCCTTCTTCGGGGGATCTTCCTGACCCAGGGATTGAACCTGGGTTTCCAGTACTGCAGGCAGATTCTTTACTATCTGAAACACCAGGGAAGCCAGGGAAGTCTTTGAAAAGTGTTCCCTTTACTGCAGACAGTTGAGAGGCAGGTTGCGGGGGCAGGAGGAATCTTTGGAGGTGGTGGACTGGTTGGGAGGCCTGAGGGCTGTGGGAAGGAAGCTGCAGGTAGGGGAGAGGGAGGAAAGCACAGGAGAGCCATGGAGGAAGCTTCTAAGGATTGGGTTCAGAAAGATGCAGGAAAAACAGAATCACAGATTTCTAAAGCCAGTGAGGATAATTCAGTCCCAACCTTCCAAAAAGACCAAACGAAGTTATCTCGCCAAAAACGAGGTCCATCCTTCTTTTAAAGGCAGGCAGCACAGCAACACATTGTTTATTAACCTCAGAGCCCAAGTCCTTAACTTTAAATCAACTTCATGATTAGTAACCTCAAAATGCAGGAAAGGCTGATTAAAAAAAAAATTTTTTTGTCTGCAAAAGAATCGGACACGACTTAGTGACTGAACAACAGCGACAACAATCCTATGAATGATACACGTCTTGTTATGTCTTGAAAATATTTTATTTTGAATTTTTACTTTAAACTCAAGGATTCATAGCAAAATCTGTGCTCAGGTCTGCTGTTCCCTTGAAGTGACCTCACTTCAGGTCAGCCCCTAATTGCCTGCTATCTTCGTTAGCAAACCAGGACACAAAGGACACAACCGAGCTCTTCCAAAGGCTCCTCTGCCCCGGCTGTCTCTATAGGTCTGAAATAAAGCGACTGTGCCCTGCTCTGCTGAGGACTAAAAATTAAAATTCAGGGAAATTTTCTATTATTTTCAGAATCAGCCTTGGGAGCTATGGTCTCTCACTGGGAGTTGATTGGGCAAGATTTGCACTGAAGTGTCCTAAGAGGAGACATAAAACCCAGCACTGTTTCTTTATCATGACCTGCAGCCCCCAGTCACACAGTCCTGTGCTTGTGCTTGGCTCTGTGGGCTTGCTGCAGACACAAGATGACCCGGGAGGATCATAGTTTTAATTTTCAAGTTCTATAG
This sequence comes from Bos grunniens, assembly GCF_055505025.1. Lineage (NCBI taxonomy): Eukaryota > Metazoa > Chordata > Mammalia > Artiodactyla > Bovidae > Bos > Bos grunniens. Next base: position 16,910,632 of record NC_141166.1, read on the forward strand.
CATTTCCATGGGTGGCAGCTGGTGTGTTAGCAGCAAGGTGAGCAGGGAAGGCAGTAGGGGGAAGACACTCGGGCAGCTGTGTCAGACCCTCCTCAACCCCAGGATACAGCTCAGGGTGCTGAAAAGGCTGCTGCGATAAAAACGCCTTACCAAGGAAACACCATTCTAATAAAGCAGGCTAAACAGAACTGTGTAAATGGGTATGTTGTTGTTTTAGTCGCTAACTAGTGTCCAGCTCTTTGTGACCCCATCAACTGTAGCCCTCCAGGCTCCTCTATCCATGGAATTTTCCAGACAAGAATACTGGACTGGGTTGCCATTTCCTCCTCCAGGGGACCTTCCTGATCCAGGGTTCAAAGTCATGTCTCCTGCTTGGCAGGTGCATTCTTTACCACTGAGCCACCAGGGAAGTCCCGGAAAATGGATATGCAATTCACTTTATGAAGTAATTTTTAAGCATTTTTGGGCTTTTGACCCTGTGCTGTATATGAGGAGAAGAGATTTAAAAAAATTAAGCATGATGTTAAGGTCCGGTCGGATGATAGATGTGCATACAAATGGCACTGACAGGTGCTGTAGGGGCAGCGAGGTGGGAAAATGGGCTCTGACAGGGAGGGCGGGGCTCTTCCCATCTACGCACATCCTCAGAAAGGCCAACCTGCCTCCTTTCCAGATTTCAGCAGGGACCCCACGCTGCACCTTCTCTGCGCTAGGGAAGTCTGTGGTCCTCATCCTCCTAGTGGGAGCTAATCTCCCCTCCTGGAGTTTAGGTCCTGAAATTCCCACTTCTTTCATCAGGCTCCTCTGTCCATGGAATTTTCCAGGCAAGAATACTGGAGTGAGTTGCTATTTCCTTCTCCAGGGGATCTTCTTGACCCAGGGATCGAACCTGGGTCTCCTGTACTGTAGGTCTAAGCCACCAGGGAAGCCCCTTCCTTCATGGTTGTACTGTAGGTCTAAGCCACCAGGGAAGCCCCTTCCTTCATGGTTCCAAAGCTTTGTTCCTTCTTTCTTCATCAGCAACATCTCTGATTCGCCTCCCTATGCAGCCTACAAACATACTCCAATATCTCCCCCCGCCTCACTTAAAAAAAAAAAAAACAGGAAAAAAAACCCTCAAAATCTTATTTTTACTACAATGACAATATCAATTCATTGCAGAAAACTTAAAAAAATATATATATGTGGGAAAAGGAGAAGGAAAAAAAAATCTCCTATGAATCCACCATTGGGAATTAACTACTATTTCTATTTTGGTGCATATTTAATTCCTATATCTTCAACACCTTGTATAGTGTCTCAACATAGCAAATCTTCAATGAGTATTTACTAAATGAATGAAGGAAGGAATAATAACACTTTCATGGAAGATGTGACATTTTAGCTGAGTCTCATAGGATAAGTAGGATTCATGTTAGTAGGGATGAAGGGAAGGACACTCTAGGAAGTGGAAAAAGCATATGCAAAGTCTCAGTAGTAGAACAATTCTGTATGAGGACAAATGAACCGGTCAGCAGAGGTTGAGGGGCTGAAGGATGGCCACGCAATGCGAGAAGGGGCTGGTGGAGGCCTGCGCTGGTCATGCTCTGGAGATTACGGACTTTCGTGGATAATCATAACCCACTGTCCCACTGTAAGAGGATACTAAGTAGTAGTGTAATGGGACCAGATTCAGCTTCTAAAAGTCACCTAACACCACTGGGGAAATGGAAGGAAGAGGCCATAAACAGCCTTTGTCACCCAGGGAGGATGGTGAGTAGGGACAGTGACTGTGGCGATAGGAAAGGAAGAACTGATGAGAGACGCTTGGCAAAGGTAGAGCTGTTATCACTTAGAACTGCCGGGATGTGGCAGGGGTGAGGTGGGCTAGACAGTGAAGATCTGAGTGGTTCAGAGGGATGCTGATGCCATTTCAGATCTGAGGACGGAGGGCTTACCCTCTGGTTGGAGCAGGAGTGTTTTTTTCTGCATCACGAGACGGGAAGGATGACTCCGAAGGGAGGAACTTCAGCAGACCCAGCTGGCTGATCTCTCTGGTTTCCCAGAAGGAAAACTGAAAGTCACCTGGGGGAATCATTGGTCTCGAAGTAGAGAGGAATGGAAGCAAAGTTGGAAGCCAGAACCAAGAATAAAGTTTTTTTTAATACCATTTCACACTTATTTATCTTTATTATTAACTGCAAAGTTATTCGTTTTTTGGTTTTGTTTTTTTTTTTTTGCCACCATACACAGCATGTGAGATCCTCCCCAACCAGTGATAGAACCCGTGCTCCTGAGCTGGGAGCACCATCTTAACCACTGGACTGCGAGGATGTCCAAGAATAAGGGCTTGAAACAAATACATAAGCAACAAATAAAAGGATCCCTCTAAGCAGCACTGAAGGTCCAGCTGAAAAAAGGCAGCCTGGACTGGCACATCCCACAGTGCCCCTACAATGTCTGCTGTTCAGAAAGAGGTGTTAGGTGGGGACTGGAAACACTTCCCCAGAGCCACGAGGAGTGGCCAATGACCTGCAGGGTGCTCTAAGGTGGCGGCTGAGAAGGGCTGACCCCTGCTGAGGTCAGGTCCCGGAAGGTGGGCTGGGGAGCTGCCACACAGCGGAAAGCTCAGCCACACCCTAAAAGCCACTCTTCCCATGTGAGTAAAGATGGTCCAGGAACGAGGAAAGACTCGAGTCCCAAGAACTCTCTGGAATCCATGCATTTCTAGCAGAGAAGACAGAGGAAAAAAAAGAATAGGAAAAAAATTCCCACTTTAAAGGTTTCCTAGATTTTATTCCGAATGAGAGACTGGAGGCTCATTAAAAAGGACAGAGAGATGAGACCTGATTTCTGATTTAGAAGACTCCCTCGGACCGCTGTGTAGGGAGAAGATGAGGTGGGGTAGGAGCCGAAGGTCGGGGGACAGCTGGGAGGCCCCTGGAGTCCAGGTGGAGGAGGGTGGCAGCTTGGAGGCAGTCGTCAGTGCTGACAGTGGTGAGGAAGAGGAGGTGCTGGAGACAAAGCTGAGGTGACTCACTGCTGGCCAGGAGGTGAGGGGTCAGAAGATGACCGGAGTCAACAATGACTGGGGCTGGGGGCTACAGAAGTGGCTGAAAGAGGTCCACCATGGACTGGGGCTGAACTGGGCTCCCCCTGGAGTACATGCTTGCGTTCTGCCTGAGCCAGACAGCACAGCCAGGACACACAGGCTGTGAATTGCTACTGTAACTGCGAGACTCTTCCTTTATTATTCTGACCTCTGACCTGAGATTTTAGGGTTCCCAGGCTTTAGGACTTAGGTATCAAGTTAGATTCATTGTCTGTGACCTTCTTTAAAGTGTGACATTGGTGTTTATTTCCCAAAGGTGACTTCAAATTGAGACCTCTGATGAGCCAGGGCCTGTGGACATGGTCTCTGTTTTGCAGGAGCTTGGTGCCCAGTGAGACAGACGTGCTGGAGGTAACCAGATATGAGATTGCACTGACATGGTCGGAGAGGATTCCATGGGTCCAGAGCTGGACTTCCAAAGCACAAGGTTCAGCTGGGTGTGTTTCCCTTAGGAAAACATAGAATCAGAGCTATCTAGATCAGAGGACAACACTCTTACCACCAATATGTGAGAAACACGCCAAAAACCAGATCTTTCAGAGTTTTTCATTCTAAAAACCTGAACACTGGCTTAAGGAAACTATTAACATATATGACACCAAGGTTTCCTAGTAGATACTTAAAAAAATCTACTGGGTGTTTAAAAACAGTTAGAATAGGCTTTCTATAGCTCTACAAAGTAAGGCATTCCAGTAGATGAAGGAAAAAAACAAAACCTTTCTCCACTTCAGCTCCAGGGGAGACTGGCAGCCATGCCTGATGCTGCTGGCCATGCCCCAGCTCCTTTGAAGTTCAAGCCCTTGCACTATGAGAAGCCACCACTGTGTACTAACCAAGTCTCAGGCTTACTGGGTTCTTGATGCGTGCTGCTTTCCTCCTTACCAGCCTTCTCTGACACCCTGTACTAAGCCGCTTCAGTCATGTCTGACTCTTTCAGACCCTATGGACCATTGCTCATCAGGCTCCTTGGTCCATGGGATTCTCCAGGCAAGAATACTGGGGTGGGTTGCCATGCCCTCCTCTAGGGGATTTTCCCAACCCAGGGACTGAATCCATGTCTCTTATGGATTCACTGGCAAGCAGGTTCTTTACCACTAGCACCACCTGGGAAGTTCTCTTTGGCCCCCTGAACCACCCCATCTTTTTTCCCACCCCTCCCTACCAACTCATGAGTTTGGGCAAGCTCTGGGAGATGGTGAAGGATAGGGAAGCCTGGCGTGCTACAGTCCATGGGGTCGCAAAGAGATGGACATGACTGAGTGACTGAACAACAACCCCACCAACTCAGGCTCTCCTTTGCCAGTGTCTTCAACAAACACTAGCTCCTGGACACGAGTTTGGGATCTGAACAAGCACTAGCTCCTGGACACGAGTTTGGGATCTGAACTCTCATGTATCTTGACTGTGAGCAGGAAGACACTTATTGTCACTACACTCCAGGACTAACTGATCAGGTCAACCCACCGTGTGGCCTCTTGTTCTGAGTAGGATGTTTGACTACAGCATAAGGAGTATGGTTAGTGAGTCTTGCTCCATGACTGTCCCAAGTCCAAAGCCTCACACTTCCTCTTTGACTGGGTTTGCCAGAGGCCCGGCATCCCTTCCTGGACCCTGTGCCTCCTTCACACCTGCTCTCCAGCCCCTCGTGCCAGAAGGCTTGGTCACCAGACACTGCCTCCGACAGAAAACCTACAGACCAACCAAGTTTTCAGAGTCTACCTCTTCCGAGTGCTTCTTTTATGACCCTCATATTTTAGAAGCTTGTTAGATCAGGAAGCTTTTTATTTCTTGGGTCTGACCCTGGCAGGCTTAGTTCAGATTCAAAGTTCTTTTCTGTTGACTCAAGTTAGTTTTCCTCTAACTTTCAGGCTTTTATTTTTCTGTTTAGTTAAACTTTTGCAAAAATAAACATTTATAAAAATATGGAAGTAATACATATTTTTGAAAAACACTAGAAAATACAAAAAAGTAGAAAAAGTTACTCATAGCCTTGCTACCCAAACACAACCATTACTGGCATTCTATTTTATTTCCTTCTGGTCTTTTTCCATTCATTTTTTTTCCCCCATGCAAGTTCCCACTTTCACAGAAATATGATTGCTGGCCTACTGTCTTCACATTTCTTTCTTCGTATTTCAGGTAGTGTTTGCTTCTTAACTCTTAAAAAGGAACTTATTATCAGATATTCAAAGTCACAAAACCCAAATGTTATGTAGGTAACTTGTTTTGATTCCCCTGTGGATTGGAGTGGATTGTCTCTCAATTGGAGACAATCTGGGAAATGAAATTATGAACTAGGTTTTAAATGACACCGAGGCACTAATATTAACTGTTAGGTGTGCCAATGGCATTGTGGTTATATAAGGAAATATCCAAATTTTTTAGAGCCACATATGAAAATATGTATGCATGAAATGACGTGATGTCTATGGTTTGCTTTAAAATGCTTTAGCAAAGAAAAGACGGTTGTTAAATCTAGGAGATAGGGATGGTGGATTTATTGTGCTATTTTCTGCACTTTCATGTATATTTGAAATTTTTCAAAATAAAAATAAAAAAATTAAAGTGGCCACATTTCAAACAGTGAAGTGGTTTTAAAGGCTTGTTAAGAAGAACAGCAGTCCTCTGCCCCTCCCCAGGGGTAACCACTGTCATCTCTCAGTAGATTATTTTGGTATTTACTTTCACAGTTCTATACAATCTGCCGGATTACTTCTTGATTTTTCAGTTTTAGGCATCATTCACAAACTTTTTCACTATAGAAGGGGCAAATTAACTCTTCTTGCCACACATGCTCCCTTCCCCCAACCACACACACACATGTAAGCATTCCCAGGCCCTCATCCTACCAATAAAATTACATAATCACTATGAGAATTAACTATTACAACTATGTAAATACTCAAGGTTACTATTCTTCCCTATACAGCTTTTTATTTTTAGTGAAATTAGTAACTGTTTTGTTTCAATTTGGTTGGTTTTTCTGTCTGCTCTGTACATTAATCCACTTCAAGCTTTCCATCAATTGTTTAAAACAGTGGTTCTTGAAGTACGGTCTATGGACTCCATTCAGGGATCCATGAGGTCAAAACTATTTTCGTAATAGTATTAATACTAAGGCATCAGGTGGCCTTTTCTGTGTATGTTCCATTTATATTGATGGCCCAGAAGCACTGGTGGGGAAAACTGTTGATGCTTGGCATGAATCACACAACAGCAAGTGCTGCCAGAGGTCAGGGTCTCGTCACTGGCTCACACTGACAGGAAAGTAAAAACCTCCTTCACTTAAGCATGTTCCTGATGAAGCGGTAAGGAACTTACCGCGTTTATTGCTTTTACTGTGGCTCAACTCTTGTGTACTTGTCTTTTCCACTTAGCAGCATGGCCAAGTATGACGGCTGTCTTGGGGAAAAGCACTTACATACTTTGTAGTGAGGTGAAATGACCATCTTTTTTTACAGAACACCATTTTTACTTGGAGGAAGAATGACACATTATGGTTATCTGGCACGTCAAGAAAAACAATGAACGTTATCCATTGCTAATGATAAAATTCAAGCTGTCATAAAAATTAGAATTTTGGAAACCTTGTATCATATACCCATGTAAATGATACATGTTTTCCAATACTTAGACTTGTCTAGGATCTGTAGACAAGTAGACACTAATAAATGTGACTTTTTAATATAATGAAATGTGTCCACATTTAAAAAATCAGACTACTAGTCTGAAAATACCAGCCAGTTCAGTCACTTAGTCGTGTCTGACTCTGCAACTCCATGGACTGCAGCACACCAGGCTTCCCTGTCCTTCATGGCTGAGTTTGCTCAAACTCATGTCCACTGAGCCAGTGATGCCTTCCAGCCCTCTCATCCTCTGTTGCCCCCCTTTCCTCTTGCCCTCAATCTTTCCCAGCATCAGGGTCTTTTCCAATGAGTCAGTTCTTCCCATCAGGTAGCCAAAGTATTGGACCTTTAGCTTCAGCATCAGTCCTTCCAATGAATATTCAGGATTGATTTCCTTTTAGATTGACTGGTTTGATCTCCTTGCAGTCCAAGGGACTCTCAAGAGTCTTCTCCAACCCACAATTCGAAAGCATCAATTCTTTGGTGCTCAACCTTCTTTATGGTCCAACTCTCACATCTATACGTGACTACTGGATAAAAAATCATGCATGAATAAAAATCCATTCAAAGTGTAAAACAGATGGATAGATTTTAATGTAACCCAGTATAAAAGTTCAAGTTGATGTGGTGTTGGTCTACTGGGGCTGCCATAACAAAATACCATAGACCGGGGAGCTTGAACAATTTCTTTCTCATAGTTCTGGAGGCTGGGAAATCCAAGACCAAGATGGCAATCAATTCAGTTTCTGGTGCCAGCTTTCTTCCTGACTTGCAGATGGTCACCTTCTGACCTGCTCCAATCTGATCCCCTGTTTTCTGCATCTGCATAGAGCTGGTACCCTGGGAATTTTCTTCACCATCATCTAGGTCAGGGGTCAACAAATTATGGTCTGTGGGCCAAATTCAGTCAGTCACTTGTTTTTAAGAGAAGTTTTAGTGGGTCACAGCCTGCTCACATTATTTATATAGTCTTCTTTCATGAGTAACTCTAACAGACCACATGGTGTCCAAAAACAGGTTTACTAACTGGTCCCCGACAAGGAAGTCTGGTGACTTGTGATCTAGGTAAGTCTTTCACTTCTTTATTGTATGGGTTTATTAGTTTCCCGAGTCCCATGTCTTCCTCCTTCCTGATTTACTCTTTCTTCTTGGTGAAAGCTTCCTGAGAAAGGGTATGTAAGATGAACATTTTTTGTTTGAGACCTTGCAAGTCTGAAAATGTCCTTTCCTACTCTCACATTATATCGATGGCTTAGTTAGGTACAGCATTTTAGCACGGAGGTCACAGTCTTCCAGAAATTAGAGAACTTGGCTTCATTGTCATCTAACTTCTAGGGTTCTAACAAAAAAGTCTGAAGTTTTTTCTGAGTTCTGATCTACTGTATGAGCCTCTTTCTTTCTTTTTTATTCTTCTTCTTAGCAGCCTATAGGATCTTTTCTTTATCCTCAGTGCTCTGAAATTCTATGGCAATGTGGCTTGGAGACAGTGTTCCCATTACCGTGCTGGGCAGTGCGCTCTTTTGGCCTGGAGGGTCACACCCTGTGGTGATGGGGCATCTCTCTGAATGATCGTGTTGATGATTTCTTCTTTCTCTGTTCCCTATTTCTGGAATGGTCACTGAATAGATGTTGGATATCTTGGACTGGTGCTCTACTTTTCTGTCTTATTCTGGGACAATTTTTCAACTTTATCTTCCAATCTGAACCCTGAGACTTCATTTCTTCTATCATGTTTTTAATTTCATGCTGTTAATGGAATTTTTAAAAAAGAGCTCCTCCCCCTGCCCCCTTCTGAATGTTTCTTTTTCAAAGTACCTAGATCTTGTAGTATAGATACTTTCTTTTAGAAAGGGACTCTCTGAGGATACAAAAAAGTTTCTTCTCCTTATGTGTTGTTAGTCATTCAGTCATGTCTGACTCTTTTGCAACCCCATGGACTGTAGTCTGCCAAGCTCCTCTGTCCATGGGATTTCCCAGGCAAGAATACTAGAGCGGTAGCCACTTCCTCCTCCATTCCTTGTGTAGTTTGTTTTGCTCCAGTTGTTCCCCACTTGTTTACTTTGGTTTTCCTGTTCCATGTTAGAGGCTTTCCTCTTGTCTCTATACAGGAGAGTGAAATGTGAAAAGGCTGATTTTTAGTGAAATCCTAAAAAGCTCTGCTTGAGTGGGTGGAGCTTGTTGTCCACAGGGTTTACTGTAGGGAAATACAGCTGGGCTGCTGGTTGGGAAATCCTTGAGGTTTTTATCTTTAAATCTTCACCACTCAGATTCCTCAGAGAAAGATTTTCCTATCTTCTGAGTCAAGGGTATAGGCTTGGCTACTAGAATTCTGAGGTTGCCGGGGAAGAAAAGATGGGCCTCTTAATGTTTGGTGTGCCAGCGTTCACTCAGCCTCCTGCAGTGGGTCATGACCACAGCTGTGTTTGGTGGCCCCCAGTTCAGCATCCTTTCCTTTATCCTGTCTTGGGGACAAATTTCTGATCTTCTACTAGGTTATGGAAGCGACAATCTTTTAAAGTAAACCTTCAACCAATACAGTTAGTCTCCTCTTCGCCCACCTCTCCCCTACTTCCCAGAGATAGCTGCTGCTGTCAATTTCTGAACTTCTTCAGGGTTCTTCTGTGTAAACTGGGTTGTTTCTTGGCTTTCGCTATTGTTGGCTCAGGATTTGGCTTTCTCGGGACTGCTAAGTCAGTTACCACTCATCCATCTGCTTCCCGGCTTCCAAATTTTTGTTGCTGTTGTCTCCTCTCCCATTCTCTTTGTCCTTGTGGGTTTATGTCTTTAAAAAAAATCTCTTCACTGTTGTTTTAGTGAGGTTTTGGGAGGGAATGAAAGTAAATGTGGGCATTTGATCCTCCATCTTTATTTGGAACCTCTTTACAATTAAATATCTTTTTTTTTTTAACTTCTATTTAATATTACAGCATAAACAGTTCCCATGTTCTTACACGGTCTCCATAATAGCTTTAGAAATTGTGCAGCACTGCACTGAGCTGGTACCATAGCTTCCCCAATCATTACCCTATTTTCAGAAGTTCAGTGTTGCTTCTGTTGTGGGGGAGGTGCCTAGTTTCTTCTGGAGTCATCTTTCATTTATCTGTCTCATTTATTCCCTATATTTAGGGAATGGCTCCTGACATCCTGCTCCCCTCTGCTCTCAGTCCATGGTTTCGTCGCCTTGGGCCTTGATTACAGCACGACCTCATGCAAATTTTGCTCCTCTTCAAACAGCACCATGATGCAGCACCCATCTTTCTTTTTTAAAAAAGATTTATTTAATCAGTTTTGGCTGTGTTGGGTCTTCGTTACTACACGTGGGCTTTCTCTAGGTGCGGTGCGCAGGCTTCTCACTGCAGTGGCTTCTCTTGTTGTGGAGCACAGGCTCTTGGGCACACGCAGGCTTAGCTGCTCTGCAGGATGTGCAATCTTCCCGGACGAGGGAGTGAGCCCATGTACCCTGCACTGGCAGGTGGATTCTTAACCACTGGACCACCAGGGAAGTCACAGCACTAATCTAAAATGTATCCTTTCTCATGACACTTCAGAGGAACCCTAACAGCCATCATTCATGGGGCCTGGCATTTGCAGGTCCCCATGGTTTGAGTCCACCTCACCTACCCAAACTCGCCACCCTTTCCCCAAATGACCCCCTTCACCCCGTCTGCTCTCCTAACTGCAGCCAGGGCCTGCCCACTGTCCCCTTCACGGACACCCTCTGCTGCGCGAGGCCTCCCCCACGGGACTCTGCTTACACCGTTTCTTCCTTCACGTGACACACTGAAAACCACTGAGGTTCAGCCTTCTAAACAGACTGAGAGCTTTTCTCCCACGTCCTCCTTGCTGGGGAGGCTCCTTCGCTGCCCTCTTCCTCCCACCACGGGGCTCCAGACCAACGCCAGGAACACGGTGGGTGCTTATGAGGAAGTCACCAAACAGAAGGGACATGTGTGTTAAGTCCTTACCTTGCCCTTCGGAGTTAGCGTCCAGATCACGGAGAAGGTCAGCTTGTCAGTCATGGGATTGAGGCTACACAGCTCTTCACACAGCAGCCTGGGAAGCATCGGGACAACCTATGGACAGGGAACAGGCTATGAGTGGCTTTGCCAGATTTGCAGCAGTTACCTGCCAGCAGAGAAGCAGCCCAGGGAGGGGGGGTTCCTTCCGGGGAATAGCCTGAGCTTCCAGAGTGAGATGAACATGGTGGAAGCTCTTTTCCCTGAAAATTCAGCAGAAAGACCACATTATCTGATACTTTTCCGTGAGGCTTTAACATTACATGGGAATGTGAACCGGAAAGCTGAGAACTGGTAATACAGGGAAAAATACATGATAGCAATAAAAAAAATAACTACATTTACTATATACTAAAATTGAAGCTCAAGACTCAAGAATGACTTGTACTTTTGGATATAACTATCTCAGTTCAATGGTATACCCTCTTCAATTAAAAAAAAAAAAAAAGAAATCCTCTTCAACGTACTTTCAAATGATGACTTACAGCCATCCTGGAATGTTATTTGTTTTCTCTAAAATTCCAAAGACAAAATGAGTGGCTCTTCCTGGATGTCCTGAGGATACTTCTGACTGTCTCCCTCCTGCCTTTAAATCTTTTCTTTCTCCCATAGTTTTGATTAATGACATCGACTCCCATCTACCTCCCAAACTAAAAACAGCCGTATTAACAGATGTTTACCCAGCACACTTACTGCAGGCCTCCAGGATGTGCAGTGTCAGGCACAGGGAGCACTGTAACGGAGCGGCAGCTGTGCACTAGCTGAGGTCAAGTTAGCTAGTCAAGATCCTTCCTCAGCAAAAGCAAAACAAACCCCAGTGGTATCTTACTCTGTGTGAAGAGTATTTGGACATTTATTCTGTTTTAATACGTTACAGTAACCTTTGATATGGAAAAGCCCACACCAGTAACAAAAAATGGTAGTAACTATATGGCATTACTCAGCATTATTCTGAAGGATGCTGAATCTTTTGTATATAAAAACCTAATGACCACCTGAAGACTTCTGGTAACAGCTTTTTTTAAAAAACTTAATTTTATTTATTTATTTAATCTTGGGACACAGTCTTCGTTGCTGTGTGGGCTTTCTCTAGCTGTGGTGGGTGGGCTTCTCATTGCAGTGGCTTCTTTTGTTGCAGAACACAGGCTCTAGTGCACAGACCCAACAGTTGTGGCAGATGGGCTCAGCTGCTCCACAGCACGTGGGATCTTCCTGAGTCACGGATTGAACCTACGTCTACTGTACTGGCAGGCAGGCTCTTTACCACTGAGCCACCAGGGAAGCCCAAAAGCTTTTTATAAGGCACCTACTTTTGAAAAAATGTTCTTGCTATTGTTTCTGAACCATCTGTTCAGATGACACTGTATTTTCTTTGTTAACTTGTTTAATGAGTATTCAAAAGTGATCTAAATAATTAACATTTTCTTGCATGCATTGAGTGCTTTGCAAAATAACACTTATTAACTTGCATAAATGTACTATAAAAATGGAGAAAATTTTAATACCATATTGTCTCAGGATTGAATTGTAAAGATTTCACATAATTTCAGCCTTTGGACTAGGCTATGGACTGAATCATGTCTCCCCCACCCCCTAATTCCTACATTGAAGCCCTAACCCTCAATGTGACTGTACCCAATACAGTCACCTCCCAAAGGTGGGGTCTTTAGGTGTAATTAAGGTTAAATGAGGTCATAAGGGTGGGGCCCTGATCTGATAAGTAGAGAAGTCATTCGTGGCTCCCTGCCCTGCACACACACAGAAAGAAAGCCTTGTGAAGACCCACACAGCCCTACACAAGCCAGGAAGAGAGTCTCCACTAGGAACTGAACTGGCCAGCACCTTCTTCTAGGACTTCCAGCCTTCAGAACTGTGAAAAAAAAATGCTCAGTCTATGGTATACTGTATGGCGGCCCAAGCTGAGTAAAACAGAGTAAATCGAGTTTGTTGAGTGAGCATTGTTGGGTTCTTCTCTGCACTGCATTACCAGACAATTATACCAACTGGTAGCTCAGCTGGTAAAGAATCCACCTGCAATGCAGGAGACCCCGGTTCCAATTCCTGGGTTGGGAAGAGCCCCTGGAGAAGGGACAGGCCACCCACTCCAGTATTCTTGGGCTTCCCTGGTGGCTCAGATGTTAAAGAATCTGCCTGCAATGTGAGAAACCCGGGTTCAATTCCTTAGTTGGGAAGATCCCTTAGAGGAGGGCATGGTAACCCACTCCAATATTCTTACTTGGAGAATTCCATGGACACAGGAGCCTGGCAGGCTACAGTCCATGGGCTCGAAAAGAGTCAGACACAACTGAGTGACTAAGCACAGCACACCATTTCAGTAGCAAGCTGCTCGCCCTGCATGCTTGCAGTCCAAGCTTAGTACCTTTTTTTCTTTTACAGAGAGTTAGTATTTCTTCTCCCACTCCAGTACTCTTGCCTGGAAAATCCCATGAACGGAGGAGCCTGGTAGGCTGCAGTCCATGGGGTCGCTAAGAGTTGGGTACGACTGAGCGACTTTACTTTCACGCATTGGAGAAGGAAATGGCAACCCACTCCAGTGTTCTTGTCTGGAGAATCCCAGGGACGGGGGAGCCTGGTGGGCTGCTGTCTATGGGGTCGCACAGAGTCAGACGCAACTGAAGCGACTTAGCAGCAGCAGCAGTATTTTTTCTAAGGGTTCAAGGCAGTATCTTTTTTCAATCATACAGCTGAACATCTGAGAATGTAACATATTTCCTGACTTTGTGTTTTAGTGTTTGTGAAAAGAAAGTCATTGCAACTAAATGCAACGTGGTACCCTGGACTGAACCCTGGAACAGAAAGATAATTGGTGGAAAGACTGGGGAAATCCAAATAAAGTATGGATTTAGTTAATAGCAATGTTCCAATGTCAACTTTTCAGTTATGACAAATGTACCATGGTAATGTAAGATGTTAGGAAGGGGTGGGGGGAGCTGGGTGTGTGGTATACGGGACCTCTCTGTACTATCTTTGCAACTTTTCTGTAAATTTAAATTTATTACAAAAACAGAAGAGTTTATAAAAAGAAGGCCACCGGTTTTCATTACTTGATCTCATAACTGTTTTAAATCTTTGACGGTCATTGTGACTGGTGTGAGGTTGTTATACATTTAAATGTGGAAGAAGTTTATGTTAATGAAATACAATCTATTTTTACATACTGGAGACTGGGGTTAAGATTTGATTTGCAAAAAGGGCTTTACCACTAAAAAAACAAAAAAGACAGACATAGGGGTCTTGCCCTGTGTAATTTGGGAAACCTAGTGTAATTCCGAGTCTTGGCTCTGTCATTAGTAAACTAATATTGGAGATGCTCAAAGTCAGCCCACTGGGCACCCCACGGTCTGCCGGGTCCCTCAGTCCTCCCAGGGGACCTTCGTTCTTCGTAAGCCTTTGCCTTGGGCCCCTCCAGTAACCAGAGCCCCGGACCTGCCTGCTGCTCCACTCGTGCACCTGTGGTTCCCTCTTTCTGGAGCACCTTTCTGAGAGTTTCTCATGTGGCCGACTTTTGTACATCCTTTAAGATTCAGCTCATCAGCATCTCTGAAACAGTTATCCAGATTCCCCTAGGGGGACCAGGCACTGTGTTTTATACCTCCCTCCGACCTGCTCCTGTTCTTTCCAAAAGGACTTGAGGCAGTTCTGAACTGTCACTCACTGTATCCCCCTGAGCTCTCATGACGCATCTACGGCTCTTGCTCTCAGCCTAATTGCTCCTTTATGTGACTCTCCTCTCCACTAGACCACGGAATCTTCAGGAATGAGGACTGTTTCTGTCTCTCTGTCCAGCGCTTTGACACACAGCAGGCACTTACAGTTTACAAATGAATGGCTGACTTTTGCCCAGAAAACAAATCACCTATTTTTGTCTATTTTAATTAACTGTTTATCATTATCACATGAAACATTTTATGAACTACATAGTAAACTTCCACTTGAACATCTGTACTTAACAAGTTGATAGGCAGCTAGTATTTTAAGTGTATGATAAGCCTGCTTCCCAGGTGGTGCTGGTAGTAAAGAATCCACTTGCCAGTGCAGGAGGCCAGGGTTGGATCCCTGGGTCGGGAAGATCCCCTGGAGAAGGAAATGGCAACTCAATCCAGTATTCTTGCCTGGAAAACCCCATGGACAGAGGGGCCTGGTAGGCTATTGTCCCTGGAGATGCAAAGGGTTGAACATGACTGAGCACACATTATTATTATTATTGTTATTGTTATTAAACTGTTCTGGCTATTCTCGCTTAAAAACTATCGGTACACTCAGCAGCTGACCAAGGTTATAAACACTGCTTGATATCCTATGTCTTACACAGAGGAAAACAAGCTAAACATTAAAACTTTTGGGGTAGTATAATTATGCCTAATTTTTAAAGGGCATTCCTTTCAATAAGCTTTCACTAGATCTTAAGGCAGGATTCAGGTGGACTTCTGAGAAAACAGTCTTTATATCCATATAGTTTTGTATAGACAGTTATTTCCGAAAAGCAAAGGAATGAAGATGTTACAAGCACATCCGTGGTTCGGCATGTCAGGGCCTCTCATAAACTGGGCCTGTTCTCCGCCCGTGGTGCTGGGACTGCCCCGCGGCGCACGGCACGTGTGTCGAGTGCGCAGCACGTCAGGGACCTTGTGGGAGGGAGGCTGAGACAGCCACTCGGAAAGTGGCTTCTGCACGTACCAGTTCTGTTGCTTCGGGGGAGACTCGCCTAGACAGCATAGTGGTCCCCACACTTGGCTACTTGAGACCTGCCACGGTCCTGGAGAGACCCTGGGGTAGGGTGCTAAGTACAGGACACAATGTCTGACTGGAAAAGAGAAGTGAGTGCTCGAGCAGGTGAGAAACCGCTGACCGTCACCAGCATCTTGTGAACGCATAGGCATCCCTCATCCCTGGAGAGTTTTCCACAGTGTCTTTTTCAGCTTCATTACTCAGTGTGGCCCACGTGGAGAGTTCCTTCTAAGTTCTCAAACGCTCTCACTTTCCCTGTCCCAACTCTACAGATCCACAAGTCCTCTGACAGTCTTGCACAGGTCCTGGCTGAACAATGATGGAGAAAATAACCAAGAGGGGCAGGTCCTCCCCCCCTACTCCATCCAATTAGCTCCGGGTCCCGCAAGTTGTGCATTCAAAATCTCTCTGAGTCTTTTCCTCTCCCTCTTCTGCTGTTCGAATGTGGAACCTTCGTCTGTCTTGGGACATATCCTAAGTATCCTAAACCATCAGCAGAGTTCGAGAGTTGAAATTACTCTGGGTAAGATTTCCATATCATTTTCCAGACTTTCAAATCTTCTTACTAAATTCCACCCAGTGATAATCTGCAATCCTATTTACACTGGGACACATTGTCTTTATCTCCCCCAATGGCTGATGAGCTGAATTCAGAAATTTTATTTTTTTGCTCATCCCGCTAATGAGCAAAGGCCCAAACGTCATCATGAAGGCCAAGAGGTCTTCAGTACAAGCCTGCATCCTCCATGGGCAGCGGCCAGGAGCTCTCAAGAGGAAGCCGGCAGAGGGCCCACAGAATCCATCTCCAAAGAGATGGCAGAGCTGACAGGGGATGCTAACCTCTCCCACGTACCTGGCCATGCTCTGCTGTGGGATGTGATTGCTAGATTGGGAGGAGACGAGTCTGGGGGCGGATGTGAATGCTCCTTGTTCAGGATGTTCCTCAACCACCAGGCTGAAGACATCTACTGCTCTATTCTCTGGGGTCCAGTTGGATACCACTGCGGTGCTCAACTCGCCTATGATTCTGTGAGCAAAGATCTCTCTCTGTTTTGGGGTGGTTACTCAAAGCCTCAAGGGGCCATGACTGAGGGGAGGGGCCCTCGTACCGATAAGTACCTTTCTGCTCTGTCTCACTGTTCCTCAACCACACAGTGGCTAAGGTGATTTTCTATCTTAGTCAAAGGAGATGATGTCACTTCCTTGCTTGACCGCAAGATGAAACCCAAGCTCCCTGGTCTGCCTTTGAAACTTCATCTCTTGGCTCCCCCTGCAGTTCATACCCCAGCAATTCCAAACTACGTACTGTTCCTTGGATGTTCCATGCTTTCTCTAACCTCTAATTGAGATGCTCTCTCCAACCACTTTTGTCTACCAAGGAATTTTCTACTCACAATTTGAAACACTGCTCAAAAATCAATTGATGAAGCCTTCCTGGCTCTTAAAAAATTTCCTCTCCCACCACCAGTCCAGGGAGAGACAGTTCCTCTCTCCTCTGATGCTCCCTCTCTGCGGAGCACTTCCACACCCACAGGCAGTGCAGGGTACTGTCACTGTTCCCTGCCTACCTCCCCTGACCACCCAGGGCAAGAGCAGCCTCTCTCTTGTCTTTCCAGACCTGGTACACAGCCAGTACTCAACAAATGCTAACTGGTGACACTTCAGGCAGCAGAAAAGGAAAGGGGCTTAAAGGGTGCTAAGTCTTCTTACGCCTGTTTCAGGGCCAGAATCAAAGCTGGGTCAGGGCAGATCTTAAAAGCCGGTTACAGGAAAAAAGGACACTGAAGATCCCACACTGACTTTCTAAGCATTGTGGACCAGGGCTTAGGACAGTGGAGAGAAATGGATCACTTAGGTAAATTGCCCAAGGCAGCTGGGTGGGGGTACCATCAAGACTATAAAATCTTCTGTTAGCCTCACAGAGCAGAAACATCTGCTAAAGCCACAGCGGGCAGGCTGGCCAAGTTCAGCAATGGGTTAGCCAGGACAGCCCTGTGACCAGCGGAAAGGGCCACAGACAGGGGAGAATCAATCATCTAGGAAAAAAGGAACAGGAAGGACTAGCCGTGATACAGGGGTCACAACAGCTCGCAGGGGGCAGATGGCAACGCCCACTGGGGGTTCTCCAGCGCCGGGTGGGGTGCGGGGGTGGAGGCAGGCTGCAGGGGCTTCTTCTGCCCCTTTTACCCCAGGCCTCTGCCAGCTCCCAAACCTCTCTCCCACCGGCAGTGCCCACTGGCTATGAGAGCCTGAGAACTTGGTGAGTTTTTCCTCCTGTTCTCTCAGGACTTCGAGGTTTTAACGATAAGGTACATTCAGCTAGCTCCCCACTCACAGGCTGAAATGACTTACAGCGAAGAGATAATTCATCTGCCAGCCAACATCTCTGCTTAAAGAGTTTTCTTTTTCATATCAACACTTCCATGAATTCTGAATTTGATCAACTCTTTGCTCCACAGTTTGACATTAACAAAACATCAACACTCTGACAACCTGCTGGGGTCATAAAGGAACATCTTAAAACTCTTTGGACTCCATATTAAGTCGGGCTTCCAATCCCCATCTTTGATCTCTATTATAAAGCAGTACCAATAAAATATCGTAGAGATTTATGGGAGAACTTTCATTTGAGCTGTTTCACACCTAAAATAACACAAGTGCTTGAGCCAACAGGCAGAAAATTTAGGTTTAGGTTTCAACTGTTTAGGTTTTATTTTAAAAACTTCTTCACTTATTTTTTAAACATTACCTTAAATTCTATTATTGCCTTGTATTTCCCTCTCAGAGAAAATAGCTTGGGGATATTAAGTAGCTAGCTGTCACATCCTTCTGAGCAGGACAAGACTAAGCTGAGATAGACAGTTGTCCCGTATCCTAACAGATATCTATCTTTTGTCAAAAAGAGTGCTTTTTCATAGGATTTAAATACAATATACAAATTTATCTTTCCTTCTAAGTGTACCCTAATGTTAACGAGTAACTAAATCTGTATTAGTGTGAGTAAAATCCCAACAAAAAGAATTTCATGTATAAGATAGTATGGTGATATCTGAGGCTTCCCAGGTGGTGCCAGTGGTAAAGAATCCACCTGCCAATGCAGGAGACATAAGAGACGCGGGTTTGATCCCTAGGTCGGGAAGATCCCCTAAAGGAGGGCATGGCAACCCATTTCAGTATTCTTGCCTGGAGAATCCCCATGGACTCCACATGGAGCCTGGCAGGCTACAGGGCCATAGGGTTGCAAAGAGTGGGACATGATTGAAGCAACTTAGAATGCATGCACATGATGCTAATCTGGATAGTAACATAGTATCTGGACCCAAGATCTATTTCACTGAAGACTATCCTAATCTATGGGAGAATTTCCCAAATCAAGCTTAGACTATAATGCTGGCGTCAGTTACTTATAGGTGAGTAACATGGAATGAAAAGAGACTGATGCCACCTTCCCTACAGATGGTATGCCCTCCCCCACTCCCCAACACACACACTCTGCCCCAGTCTGATGAACTTGAGAGAGAGAGAAACGATTTTGCCAAATGAGACAGAGGGAACCTGGGTGGGGGGTGGGGAGAGCAGCAGCTTTGAAGCAGACGTTTATAGGCAAAGTCAAGTGAAAACAGCAGAAAAGTTCCTGGACACGGTCCTTTAAGAAACACAAATGAGTAGGAAGAAAGGTCAGAGCAGTAGTTCAAAGGAATCAGAAAGCACAGCTGCTGCTGCCCAAGGCTGCGGCCGGCACCACTCACGAATGCCAAGCTTGGGGGCAGGGTCCGGCAGCAGGAGCCCTCCCTCCACTCAGCTCCTGGCCTTTCAGGGCCAAGAAGCCCCAACTCTGCAGTCCCAGAGAGAAATGCTAGAACGGTGACAGTCACAAAACCAAAGGAAAGAGAAGAGCAAAGGAAACAGGCTGATTAGTTACTTAACTCAATTTTCATTTTCTGAATTTGAAATGTAATTCCTGGCTATAAAAAGGAGAGTGTGGCTGCTAGATAAGAGAAAGCCATCTGCTTGGAATAAGAACTTCTAGTTGGGTCAAAACTTCTTAAACATTTGAATCTATAGGGGAAGAACGTTTCACATTTATTCACCTCATGGAGTCTGACTGCTACCTCTATTTCTCTTTCCATCACAACGTTACAGTTTTTGCAGATAAAAGGGGTTTTAAAGTCTCATCTCCCTTCCCTAAGTAAGGCTCTGGGCCAAACAAAGGCTGGATTGAGCCAACCGCATTTCTGGGCAGGAGGTGTAGACGGGATGTCTCCAACCTGAGGTTATAAGTGTCGTCAAGGTACAAACATCAGAGCTGTGTTCTCAGGAGGGCCAAGTCTGAGTCGGGGTCTTGGATTTTGAGGTCAGTTCCTTTGCCTGAGTAGGCTGCTTGCATACGCTAAAAGGAACCAGAGTGGAATGCTGAAAGTCACCCCCACAAGCTTCAGAAGAAAAAAGATTTCAACACGCACACACCCCCCACACACAATTCATAAGGAAGAGCTTGAAGCATTTTCACAAACTGAACACTCATGGGCCCAGACCAAGAATCATAAGAAGCCCCCACCAGATGGGCCCCTTTCCTCAAGGGTAATCACTATCTTGTGGAGAAGGGCATGGCAACCCACTCCAGTACTCCTGCCTGGAGAACCCTGTGGACGGATGAACCTGGCAGGCTGCAGTCCATGGGGTCACAAAGAGTTGGACATGACGGAAGCAACTGAGCACCATCACTATCCTGACTTCTCGCTTTGCTTGTTTTTGAACGTTATGTAAATGGACTCACACAGTGTGTACTCTCGTGTCTGCTTTCTTTC
The DNA here is from genome assembly GCF_055505025.1 of Bos grunniens. NCBI lineage: Eukaryota > Metazoa > Chordata > Mammalia > Artiodactyla > Bovidae > Bos > Bos grunniens. The sequence continues at coordinate 16,930,922 of NC_141166.1, forward strand.
CCCGTTACGTTCGTGTGTGGAGCTGTCACTCATTGTTGTACAGCATCCCACTGAGTGCCTATACCACAGCTGATGGGATTGAATAGTTTCTAGTTTTTTGGCTACTTTAATAGTGTTGCAACAAATATTGTCATACGTTTTCCTTCTAACACATGCATGCATTTCTGTTAAGTACATACCTAGAAGTAAAACTGTCAGGCCATTCAACTTTAAAAGATTCTGCCTATCTTATCACACTCAGATCGGGTGGCTTAAACAACACATACTAATTTCTCACTGTTCTGGGGGCTGGGACATCTAGAATCAAGGTGATGGCAGATCAATGTCTAGGAGGGCCCGTTTCCTGGTTCAGGGATGACACCTTCCTGCAGGATCCTCATATGGTGATGAGAAAGCTCTCTGGGCTCTCTTCCTGTTGCTGCTGCTGCTAAGTCACTTCAGTTGTGTCCAACTCTGTGCGACCCCATAGATGGCAGCCCGCCAGGCTCCTCCGTCCCTGGGATTCTCCAGGCAAGAATACTGGAGTGGGTTGCCATTGCCTTCTCTGGGCTTTCTTCCTATAAGGGCACTAATTTCATTCATGAGGACTCCACCCTAAAGACCTAATCACCTCCCAAAGGCCCCACCTCATAAGATCATCACATTAGGGATTAGGATTTCAATACATGAGTTTGAGGGGGAAACAAACATTCAGTCCATAACTCTGAATGGATGCCTTATGAGACCCAGGCTTGATGATATATTTCTCACTTCAGGTCAGCCTACCAGAAATGCAATATCCTCCTAAGTAACTCATGGCTCCTGAGGTACTAGTGGGCTACCCTATACTGGGGAAGCTCAGAAATTGAGGCTACTATGAATGAGGATATTAAATAAAGGCATGAGGAAACTCATAAAGGAAACAAGGAATGTCATCAGTAGAAATAGGTGTAACAATAACAATACTTCTTCTGGTCCCAGTTGATAGGTCTTATTTGGTTGTAAGTGAACACTGAGTGGAATATGAACTTGAAAAATGTTGAGTAGACCCTCCAAAAAACACAAACACGCACTGAGGGCCAGCACTGTTCATTCACATGGATAGAAGTGCAATGGTGATGGCTCAGGTTTCACAGCCAGGGGAGGGGAGGTCAGGCGGCAAGCCTCACGTGTTGATGTTCAGTGATTTGTGTGGATGGTGCATTTGGGCTGCATTCTCTTAGGCCACCTATACCTGCCCTCGGCTTGGGCACAGGTGTCACAGACATCATGTGGGATGGGGGTCAAACAGAAGTCCTCAAACACCACATTTAGGTTTGAACAGGCCACAGAGGCCAGATGGGCATGGATGCTTGGACATAAGCTAAGTCTTTGGGGTAGAACACCTCCTGTTCAAAAGAGGATACAGCTTTCCATTCCCACTGAGGGGTGACTGAAGGTTCTGGGTCTTTTAGTACCACTATGCCTAGAGGTTACCTGTCACTGATAACACACTGTTAATTATAACTGGGTCTGAATGATTATGCAGCATCTGACCCAGAATTTCACAGCTCAATGATCAACTCCATCCCTCTCTCTTTCAGTATTCTCATATCTGGAGCAGCAGAAAACACCTACATGGAGGTTCTGAGCACCTACTATAAATGGCAGGCAAAGCTGAACACCTGAATAAACCAGATGTCCAATTTTCTTGACAGTGTCTTTTGCTGAGCATAGATTTTTAATTTTAATTAAGCCCAGCTTATCGATTCTTTCTTTCAGAGGTGTGTCTTTGGTACTGCATCAAAAAGGTCATTGCCAAACTGAGGGCATCTAAATCTTCTCCAATGTTATCTTGTAGGAGTTTTATAGTTTCACATTTTACATTTAGGTCTGTGGTCCATTTGAGTTAATTTATGTCCTTTCCCTTCTGAGGGAGTCAGTGATTGGGGTGGACAAGTTGAACATGTGAGAGGAACCTGGTAAATACTAGACATCCTAGGACCTTTTGGATTGTCCCTGAGGACTCCTGTTCTAGAACTGCCAGCACCTTTGTAAGCACAACACAGGCACGTTGCTAAAACCGGACTCCAGGGATTCTAGAATGTACCCCTCTTGGGGTTGGCAAGGAGACTGCTGGTATAAGTTATCCAAGACCATGTGTGTAAGGGGGGGGCAGGTGGAGTGCTGGACTGTACAGGACTGGGTTGGGGAAATGAATGAGGATTCAACTATGCAACAACCCTTCTGCCCAGCAGAGATTCTTACTGTTAGCAGACGGCTGGGGCACTCACAGGCCAAATGACATGGCTTATTGGACCCTGGCAGGGACATGTCTGGAAGTCTATCTTCCACATGTCACCCATGCTGCCAGGTATGGCTGAGGTGCTCAGGCCTCAGAGCACAGCTCTAGAAGGTCCTGGAGCTGAGGAATGATGGGATATATAATATCACCATTATCCAAGGTGACAGCCTCAGATGACAGCCATGTTGAAGCTGCAGCGACCCTGGTCAAAGTGGGCTCCAGAGACAAGAGAGAGCAGCTAAGAAATCCCTGACACAGCTGATGCCTCTATTTGTACAGAGCCTTGGTTTCAGACTTGAAAGGAATGTATACTCTAATAGTGGGGCGAACTTACAGGCCTTGGGCCCCACGCCAGTCACGCGTTTGGAATGTGGCTCCTCTGTCTTTGTGTCTGAAAAGACACACCCTTGGCAGATGGCACGATCTGGGAAATGATGTGATGGGGAGGCAGTGGGCATGGTGGTGCCACAGGGACACGCGGGAAAACTGACATGAAATCGTCAGTGACAGTTTTAAGGTCTCTACCAAGTAAAAAACGACCCAGTAGAGTACTGCCTCTTAAAAAGACCCACTGCCACCCTTCACATTGCCAGGATGACACGAGTCCTTCCCTTTAGGTCTGTGGTCCACCTGAGTTAATCTTTGTCCTTTCCCTTCTGAGGGGGTCAGTGATTGGGGTGGACAAGTTGGGCATGCCAGAGGAACTTGGTAAATACTAGACATCCTAGGCTAAGTCCTATGGCCATGGCCCACTCATGATACGAGCATGGGCTCAAGCTCCTGGGACCCCAGGGGTGGGGCATTTCCAGAGTGAGCAGCACACACAAGAGCTGTTCCTCATGATTTTTTTTTAAAAGGACAAACAAACAAAGGAAGATAACATAACAGAAGCATGTTTTTCAACCCAAGAAACTAGAGACTGATTTTTACCTTCTGAACCAAGTAGACACTCGTAGCTCTCTCAGCAGCCACTTTATCCAGACTGGATCCCTCAGGAACAAAGTAACTGACATCAGCAATGTGCACGCCCACTTCAAAGTTGCCTGTAAATGCACAAGAAGGTTGATCAGCCTGGAACTGAAGGCCAGGGTGACCCTTCCTGGGAATCTACCCCGAGAAGGCAGGTCGCTCTTCGAGGTCAGGGGGCGGGGAGCCCAGGCTGCCTCCTTCAGGCTCTCCACCGACCCTCTGCGGAGTACGCTAGGGTTACTTTCCTCACTAGTCCAACAGATGAGATTTTTTTATCCTGAATAGACGACACTAACCATTTTTACAAGATGTTTACCACTGCTAAAGTTTTCTTTGTCTCTGAGTAAACATCAGTACACTTGCAGAAGAAGACTCATTTTGGATGATTAACGAATCCTCAGCTCACCAGAAGGAATTAGTCCCTAAAGCCTCTGAAAGCACTGCCCCTTCGGTCTATGCCAGCCTTCACTCAGCCCCAGGGCTGGCCTTCCTACCTGATTTCACCCTTCCCCCCATCCCACCCTCCACACTGCTGCTAATACCCGGCAGAACCACAGGTGCAGTGATGTCGAGCCTCTTACTCATGCCCTTGCACAGGCTCGCCTCAATCCACCTTGCCAGCCTTATGGCTCATCTTCCACGCACTCTCTACACAGACGTCGTGGGAAACCTCTTCCCACTCCCAGAATGTATCTTACCTCATCCCATTTGGATGCTTGCTTGGCTCATGCTTTTTCGTACACTTGGGATAATAATTGCAACAGGATTTGCCCACCCAAATCCTTCTCACCATATAAGGGTCGATGGAGACAGAATCCCAGAACAAGACAAGATGCTCTGACCTGTTTCCCCCACCTGCACCACTACAGTACCTAACCCACAGCTGAAGATGTTTATCGTGGTCTTTTCAGAGCTATCATCACTCCCAGACACCACAGGGCATCTTTACTGGCTCCTGTGTTCACTGTCTGCCCCTACAGTGAAGGTTGCAGTAAGGCAGTGCCTTTAGTGTCAAGTCCACTGCTGTGGGCCCAGTGCCTAGAAGAATGCCTGACATGGTGAAAGTGAAAGTGAAGTCACTCAGCCGTGTCCGACTCTTTGCGACCCCATGAACTACAGCCTACCACACTCCTTCATCCATGGAATTTTCCAGACAAGAGTACTGGAGTGGGTTGTCATTTCCTTCTCCAGGGGATCTTCCCGACCCAGGGATCGAACCTGGGTCTCCCGCATTTGTAGGCAGACGCGTTTACCATCTGAGCCACCAGGGAAATCCCTGACATGGTAGGCACTCAATAAATACTTCCTGAGTGAATGAATCAACAATTAGTGTGTCTGCCTGTTGTCTTTGCTGTTCTGGTAAAAGACCTACTTTCTTTCCCTTTTAGAATTGCCTGTTCCCTTCCTGGCGGAGTTGTTTTTTCAGCAGGTCCCGCTTGCTCTATCAGTTCTACCAGAGACCTGATCCAAGGACTCAGGCTGGTGGGAACTGCATCAAAGTGGGCTTGGGGGCTAGTTAGGGTATACATTTAGGATTTACTCTTGAACATCCTCTACATCATCTATCGGATATACTGTATGTGATTACACACATACACACCAACATGTACACGTGAAAATGCACAGAGTGGACAGAATATGGAAAAAAGCACACCTGTGAAATGGCCCTTGACTTGGAGACAGTGAGCAGCATGGGCACTGATGATACAAGCACAGAGGGGAACTGCTCACCATTTAAATATGTGCTTGACGGAATTCCACTATACCCCATTCCGGTTCATAGTGACTGGTCTAGGTATAGGCATGTGACCCAAGTAGATTTACTCTGAGCCTGTTTTTTTTAATTAATTAATTTTTTATTGATGGATAACTGCTTTACACAATTCTGCTGTTTTCTGTCAAACCTCAACATGAATCAGCCATAGGTATACATATATCCCCTCCCTTTTGAAACTCCCTCCCATCTCCCTCCCCATCCCACCCATCTAGGTTGATACAGAGCCCCTGTTTGAGTTTCCTGAGCCATACAGCAAATTCCTGTTGGCTATCTATGTTACATATGGTAATGTAAGTTTCCATGTTACTCTTTCCATACATCTCACCCTCTCCTCACCTCTCCCCATGTCCATAAGTCTATTCTTTACGTCTGAGCCTGTTTCCAGGGGTTGATATGGACTTCAGAAAAGAGGGTCTCTCTCCCCAGACTCTGGACAATAAGTCTGGAACTGTCAAGGAAACACCTTTGCTCCATAATTATGCTGACAGAGAAAACAACAAGGCTGAGAATCACAGGGAGATGCACAATGGCCTTGTTTGGACTTGAGGGCACAGCTGAACATGAAACCAGCCTACCTGGAGACTTGGAAGTTCACGTGTCGATCAATTTCCTTTTGGTTATGACTCACTAAAATAACCAAGCCTGATAGCCAAGCTGACTCAGAGGCGCTCGCTAACATGTCACCACTTTTTCTTCTGCTTTACCTGGATAATCAGTCTTAAGGTATCTCACATTTTAGCTGCAAACTCTGTAGCTATTTCAGTTCAGTTCAGTCACTCAGTTGTGTCCAACTCTTTGTGACCCCATGGACTGCAACACGCCAGGCCTCCCTGTCCATCACCAACTCCCAGAGCTTGCTCAAACTCATGTCCTTCGAGTTGGTGATGCCATCCAACCATCTCATCCTCTGTCGTCCCCTTCTCCTCCTGCCCTCAATCCTTCCCAGCATCAGGGTCTTTTCCAATGAGTCAGTTCTTTGCATCAGGTGGCCAAAGTATTGGAGCTTGAGCTTGAGCTTCAGCATCGATCCTTCCAATGAATATTCAGGTTGATTTCCTTTAGGATTGAAGGGTTTGATCTCCTTGCTGTTGTAGCTATTTCCCTTATTTCTTCTTAACTGGGGGAAGATTTTTCCCTCAATTTTTTAAAATGGAAAAGTGTTTAAACTTGGGGTGGTTAAAATAAGAGGTTCAGGGAAAAAAAGAATTTAAGATTCCCCACTCTCATCTGTCTCACACTCGGGGCCCACCCTCCTACAGGGCAGCACTGGGGTTTTCCACCCAGTCCTGTAACATTAATACTTTAGGGGAAACCCAAACCCATCTAAGAAATATTGGCCGCTATGGGATCACAGAACAGGCCTATTTCCCACAGAGGAAGGGGCTGTCTGGAAAGCTGAGGAAAACCAGTGTGGCTCAAAGTTCAGCTGCTTCCCTGTGTGAGCTTCGCAGCTGTGTTGTTGGGTCACCAGGAGCAGAGAGATCTGCCTGCAAAGATCGAGGAACTCAGCCCGGAGAGAACGTGGCCAAGCGTCTCAGACGGCTCAACTCCCAATTTCCGTATTACCAGTATCTAAAACCAACACTGGGAGAAGGTAAAATAAAGTGTCTTCTTTTGAAGTCAGAGTTGTAATATACTGGCCTACCAGGTCAATATTGACTAAAGGAAAAGAGAGAGGATTATTACATCATGATACAAACCATCATTTTAAATTCAGTCTGTGTGCTGTTACTACACACGAACTTTCTGTCCTTAGTCAAAATTGACAAACTGACAAAGAGCTCATTACAGGAGATAAAACATGCAGGGGCCAATCAAAACAGATTTGAGAGGCTTAAATTTCTCTCGGGATTCCCAGAAGAGCCTCTAAAACCAGCAAAGAGGAGCTCTCTTACTCTCTCCTTTGGACCTTTTTTTATGGAAACCCTAAGTAAATATTTTATTACATATATTTACATAATGTGAACTTGCAGAACTCTTGAGTTTTTATTCTATGAAAGAGAAAATACAAATCCAAAAGGTTATGTAGTATATGCTGCCAAACATCTAGGACCAATTTGATGTTTCAAAAAGTAGTCTTCCATACAAAAGTATTCCTTAATTTTTTTTTTAAACATTAAAAATGTTCATCTGCTGGGGCTAAGGTGAGTCCTGAGAGTTGTGAAGAGCTGCGGAAGCAGAGGAAGGGAGAGTTCCCAAGGCCAGCCGTGTGTGGCTCACTGTGCACACTCCCAGACTTCCATGACTGCCCCTTTGGATGAACCTGAGTGAACACCACAGCGCTCCACCAATGAAAACGCTGACAGAACACAACACAGGGGCTTAAGCGTCTTCTCTTCCAAGCTGGCCTCCCAGTCAGTCAGCCACATTCCGACTGCGTCCCTGTCAGGCAGCCCGTGACAGGCCCTCCTGGGTGGGGAGCTCACATCCTGAAGCCACTTGCTCTGAGGAGCTCTGGTCGTGAGCAAGAGCTTCCTTACACAGACCCAGGATACACAGAAATGGGGCCACGAGATTATTCTAGCACTGGGCATCTGTGAGAGGATCCGTCTGCGTAAGGCACCCGCAGTCTAATGGGGCGGGCAGGCATGCTAACACGGTGGCGGTCTGGTGTGACCAGGGCTATGAGAGAGGAAGGCTGCAAAACCTCATTCTGTGGGAGCGAGCTGAGATGAAATCTGTTTCAACTTCACTGAGAACACGTGAAAGTGTTTTGCAATCTAGAACAACAACATGAACATAACGTTGACAATGATGATCATAAAAATGATAAGGATAGCAGTAGTGACCATTTACTTAATATCTATTTTGTGCCAGGGGCTCCACACACATTCATGTAGCTTTGACAATAGCCATATAAACCGTGTTTCACAGATGAGTCATCTGAGGCTCAGAGAGGTTCCAGGTCACTTGTCTAAGGTTACCTGGCTAGTAATGCAATAAACCCTGGATTCAAAACTGGGGCAGATCCAGAGCCTCTGCTCCCTTTTATGACCGCCCTCGCCAGCAACCGCTGTCGGGGTAACTCCAGGACGAGCCAACACAGCCCATGTTTCCATCTCAGTGGGTCACAGCTGGAAGTCCCTCCCTGTCTCTTCTCATTGAGCAGAAGCCACATTCTTGGCTCTGGATTCAGCAGTCCTGTCAGGGACTTTTCCCAGTGCTGTTTGCAGCCACATCCCTACTCCCACAGCCATCTCTTTAGCCTCTTGTCACAGGGACTGACTGCAGAACAACCTCTAAGCCATCAACTCTAGTCCTATTCAATTAAAAGTCCCTGAGATGGAACCATTCCTTTCCACACTTCTGCTCTGCAGTCATCTTTAGCAGTGGCAGAGTGACTGTCCTAGGTACTTGAAAGGGTCAAGCCTGTTGCAGAAGGGAAAGTACCAAGCGTCCCTTTACCAGGAGTGAGAGCAGGGCCTTCCAGACGTGGGTCACCAGTGTTCACCTTTACCCCCTGCGCAAACCCTGCAGGCCCCCACAGCCCTGAGCATGCAGCCCAGTCCTGGCTTCTAAGGTCTTACTAGCCTGGCTCCTGCCAGCGTTCTTGCCCTTTGGCTTGTTTCTTCCACTCCTCTCTCTGCATGCTGTGCTCTGTCACTGTATCACAAAGCAGTAATCGTGACAAAATTTGTCATCATGTAGGTCTGCCCTGTGCACGTTCAACTTTCCTGGCCCTAAGCCCTTGAGTACCACAAACTGTCACCAAACTTCTTAAACTGTTCAAACCCATCACCTCCCTTGCAGGGCGCTTTCCTGTTTCTTTTCCTGATGACCCCCACCAGTCCTGTAGACCCCTGTGTAAAACCCACTCCCTCTGGCTGGCTTTCCCAATGATCTAGACCAGGTTGCCCCCCTCCCAAATTTGGTGTCTCCCACAGAATCTTACACCCTCCCTGCAGCCCCCACCCCCACTGGAAGGAGGTCCTGACATAGGTATCTCCCCTATCCTCTGTAATCAGCACAAAGAGCAAGGAAAAGATAGAGTGCACGGCTGGCACATGAGGTGGCGCTAGTGGTAAAGACTCTGCCTGCCATTTCAGGAGATGCAAGAGACGGGGGTTTGATCCATGGGTCAGGAAGAGAAGGTCGGGAAAAGACACGGAGAAGGAAATGGCAAGTCACTCTAGTACTCTTGCTGGGAGAACCTCACGGACAGAGAAGCCTGGTGGGCTACAGTCCATGGGGCTGCAAAAGAGTCAGACATGATTGAGCACACACGCAAGAAAATAAAAACACAGGGCAGATTCGCTGCCACTCTGGGTGGAAAGGGACTGTAAACCCTGCCTGGTCTAACTGTGCAGAGTCCTCCCCACACCAGGTTCTTCCCTGAAAGTGTCCAACCTTCCATTTGCACGTCCGACGTGCCTGCCAAACCCCTACTTGCTAGTGCAGCCCACTCCACCCTCAGACATCAATGACGATGTAGACAAATCTCCCCTCAGAACCAAAACACCTGCTGAGCATCCCCGCCTGACGGCCCAGTTCCACCCCCTACGGGGCCGCCACATCTCCTCCAGGGACAGCACTCTGCCTTCAATAATGAGTGAAGTGGCCCATCTCTTTCACCGGGGGTGGGGGGGAGGGGGAGGGGCTCTCCTTGGGGGGCAGCAGCAGCAGCTCCGAATGTTTACCCCCTGAGTCTGCCGCCCCTGGGTCTTCTCTCAGTGAAACAGCCACGTGGCTTGGGATCAAGTCACTTTGGAATCCTCAACACCCTCCTCCCAAACGTGCTCCTAATAACCACTTTCATTCACTCAATTAGCCACTTAACACATACTTATTAGGCTCCTACTATATGACAGGCATGTTTTTTTCCTAGGCGCTGGAGACATACAAGTAAACAAGACTGACGAGGTTCCTTCTCTTGTGGAGCTTACACTCTCGAAGAGGAGAGAAAGACAATAAGCAAACAAATAAATGCTAAGATTGCTTACCATAGCAAAAACGACTTGGAAGAAAATAAAACACAGTGAGTGATGAGAACGCCTGGGACCTACCTCAGATTTGGTTTGGAAAGGTGTCCCTGAGGAAACAGACTGAGATTTGTGTATATAAAAGGAAGTCATATATTGACAGAGTGGAGAGCATCCCATGGAGGAAAATCACTAGAGCAAAGGTTTGGGGGTGTGGGCAGTGCGGGGTGGCTGGGTGCATTCCAGAAACAGAAAGAAGATAGGAAAGGAGGGAACTGGAAGCCAGGAGGCTAGAGAGGAGGCCCAGTGAGAGATGCCCCGATGGGCCAGGAGGAAGTGTTTATATTTCGCGTGTAATTGGAACCCAGCAGGGAGTTTTAAGCAGAGAAGCGACACATGTTGGATATGCCACGTTCACCTCCTCATGCTGCCAGTGACCTCGTCCTCGTACCATGTTCTACTGATGCACCCAGGGTCAGACCGGACTGAAAACAGCAGGCCTGAAGGAGGTCACAACCTCTCAGGAACAACACCAACAGGCAAACAAAGTTGAGCAATCCTTCGGTGACGTCACACGTGTGATAAACAGAGGGAGATGAAAAGGAGCACAGCCCACTAGACACACTGACAGATGCAGCAGGTGTCGGGCTTCCTGTCCCGCAGACTGCTTTCCATCTGGTCCACGTGACGGGAACACACTGCTCTGGCTAGGGTCACTCTCTTGACCTTGTGGTCGGTTTTCCTAAAAACATGTCTTAAGAGAGTGAAAAAAAAAAACAACAACAACAACAACAGTGTTCTGGAAGCTCAGAAATGGTGAGCCAGTCGAGAAGATGGAGAGAAAGGGACTTTCTGCCATCCAGACATCCCCAGCTGGGAGGGGCCTCACATACAGCAGCAACCCAGTCGGAATGCAGGCCCTGACCTTAGTGAAGTCACTCAGTCATGTCCAACTCTTTGCAACCCCATGGACTGTAGCCCACCAGGCTTCTCTGTCCATGGAATTTTCCAGGCAAGAGTACTAGAGTGGGTTGCCATTTCCTTCTCCAGGGGATCTTCCCAACTCAGGGATTGAACCTGGGTCTCCTGCACTGCAGGCAGATGCTTTACCATCTGAGCCACCAGGAAAGCCACGAGGGAAGCCAAACTAAACTAAGACCTTAGTTTGGTCCCACTAAATTTTAGAGACCAACTCCCTTTCCTAGGGACAACTGGGCTTGGATCACCGTGTAGTCACACAACCAACTCCATCTTTTAGTTGGGCTAAGAAAATTCCCTCTGACTCTGGTGGAAACACTGACTGGGCTGCCAGGTAAGAGGGGCAAGTAAAAGTCTGACGTCTTCCAGTTCTGTGTGGTATTTGGTTATGTAATCAAATGCAAAAGTTGACCACTGGTACAGCAAGCCATGGCAGAAGTCCATGGCCATGACATAGTGATGGTTTGAGAATATTTCATAAGCTTAAAAGGAGGCAACATAAAAAATTCTAGGATAAGTAAATCTGAATGCAATGTAAGGTCCCTGTGCATAAGAAGAGGGTTGTACAAGATGATTTCTTAGGTTCTCCTGAAGGCTAGGATTTGAAGAGTCTGGGACTGTCTTTCTTGTATTTTCTTTTGGCCATCCAGCAAAGGGTTAATGAGAAGTATTAGCTGCAGCACCGTAACTGGTGAGCTCACCTTCTGGAACCAAGCAGCCTACAGAACCTTTTTCCTTCATTATTACAAAGGGCTCTATCAATCTGCAAGTGCTCACTAAACTGCCCACACAGCAATTTTTGTCATGTTCAATCTAATTCTCAGGAATCTAAGTTTTAAATTTATACGAACAGCATGGAAGAGGAACACCCAGGTAGTAAATTCCACTTTTCCCCTTCCAAATGATTTGAGCGATGGCCTCCTTCATTAACAGGGAAGAGAATGAGCAGTTGAGCATGGGAGGCTGCCACACCCAACGTCTGGGAACTTCAAGGCGTTTCAGGAGCGGGGAGAGCCCAGGTCAGACCTGGGACAGAGAGCACAGGCTCACGAGAAGTCTGGAGTGCAGGAGGGCAGGCACTTCGTCCTTCCTCACTGCCAGAAGAGAGTGAGGTCAGAAGGGCCGAGAAGGACCCTCAAAGGCAGTTACAAGGTTCGCAGGTCCATGTAAGGGCTGGGAGTGGGCTGGGAGTGGGGTGGACTGGCCATGGTTTCAGGGTTGCCAGGGCTGGGAGAGGGGAACAAGGGGTTTCATTATACTGTTCTGTCTGCTTTTGTGCGTGTTCAACATTTTCTATCCAAAATTTAAAAAAAAAACAAAAACAAAAAACACAACTGTAGAGGTTGAAGCTAAGGAAAGAAAAAAAAGTTTAAAAAGGAAAAATCCAGTTAAGTAAAACTAGCTACAAGTTTTCAAAGGAAGGCCAGCCAACAGAGGCAGGAGAGGGTTACCGCTTATGAGGAACAGAATTAAAAACGCCCGCAGTGACGACCTCTGCAGCCTGAGGATACGGGGACTGTTCCTTCCTACATCATACACATTTGTCATGTTTCCAGCTTCCAAAGGCTGGAAAGGGAATAAAGATGAAAAGTCTAAAGTAAAAAAAAAATGTAAACCAGTTTAAAAATGTCTGGAAAGAAATATATCAAGATGGTAAGAGTCGTTTTCTCTGAGGGGCAGGACCCTGACTTCTCTTTCTGCTGATACATAAATTCTAATTTTTATGTAAGTGGGTTACTTATTTTACAGTTTGTTGTTTTTTTTTTTTTTTTTTTTAATGCACACTAACAAAATGCTGGGTCCCTCCTCAGCAGCTGCCCCCCATTCCTGGCTCCTCACCACACAGCAAGAGAAAAGCACCAGTGGCCACCCCAGGCAGGAGGCAGGAAGGAGCCAGTGGCAGCTCGCGAGCCACTGTCCTGGAGGAGAGTGGACCTCCACACTCTGCAGGCAAGCTCTTAGAAGGTGTGCTCAGTAAATGAAGCAGCAGGAGCTGGGCCTACCCCACCCCTGTGGAACAGGAAACAACCATTCCCATGGCTGAAAGGTGACTTCCCAGGCTTCTGCCACCACTTTGGAGGTTTGGTGTGTATGGCTCGCTTGAAGAGCCTATTTCTCTTGCCCGCAAGAGCGTAACAAGGCTTGCAGGAGTCCAGCAAACTGGTTTCCCAAAGATACAAGTCTGAAAACCAAATTTTAGCATGTTTGCACATTCACTTATGGATTTTTCTATTTTAAAAAGCCTCGCTATTAACAAAACATAATCAACTAGTGTCTCAAAATACAAATTTAAAGAGATGAACAATCTTCAACAAGTTTAAAATATAAACATCCATGAGTATTTAAATGACTATTTACAAAATGTTAACTGTTATCAACAACTGCTTAATCCAGGGATTTTCCTGGTGTTCCAATGACTAAGGCTCCACACTCCCAATGCAGGGGGCCCGGGTTCAATCCCTGGTGGGGGAAATAGAGCCCGGTGAACTAAGAGTTCACAGGCCGCAACTAAGATCCTGCGTGCTGTAACTAGAAGACAAAAGATCCTGTGTGCTGCAACTAAGACCCAGCTCAGCCAAACAAACAAATTTTTAAGAAGACAACTGCTTACTTCAATCCCAAACATCCTTTCAGTTAAAAGTAAAGCACCTTTCATGAAAGTGAAAGTTGTTCAGTCGTGTCCAACTCTTTGCAACCCCACAGACTACACAGTCCATGGAATTCTCCAGGCCAGAATACTGGAGTGGGTAGCCTTTCCCTTCTCCAGGGGATCTTTCCAACCCAGGGATTGAACCCAGGTCTCCTGCATTGCAGGCAGATTCTTTACCAGCTGAGCCACGAGGGAAGCCCAAGAATACTGGAGTGGGTAGCCTTTCCCTTCTCCAGGGGATCTTTCCAACCCAGGAATTGAACCAGGGTTTCTTGCATTGCAGGCGGATTCTTTATCAACTGAGCTATCAGGGAAGCCCAAAGCACCTTTCATAGTCACCTTGAATTCTGAGGTATAAAAAGCTTGTAAAATATTTTTAATATATCCTGGTGACAAAACTCTTTCACGGCTTTTCTCTCATTCTGGAGAACTCTTTTGGGGTTCATGATTTTTTTTCACCATATCCAATCAGCTCCTTTGAGATCTAATTACTCAATTTTATGAATTAATCTCTTTGCATTAAGGAAAAACTGTTTTCTAATTCCCCAAAGCTTCACAAAAGTTAACCAAAAATTGTATCTGTAATTTATGCACATTGACAGTGTGAACCCACCATATTGGTTCTCCCATAATAACAGCGTGTCAATTGCCTGCTTGTTAGAGCACTTCATTTGTATTAATTCAGTCGATGCTCCCAACGCTGTGAGACAGATTTCTTTAGATAAGGATAAGGACACTGGGCCCAGGCAGGTCAGACTCCTGAAACTAAACTCTTAACCTGTACTTTATGGGATTTACCCCTTAGTGTCAGGTATTTGCCTAACTTGTAATTGCTTCTTTCTCAACTCCTATGGGCTACAAGCACTCTCAATGCAACGTTTACAAGGGGTTATACATTAACTTCACAGAACATACATTTTTAAGACAACTAAAAGAGAGTATCACTTTCAACATGACTAAATGTGACTTTTTTGGGAACAATACATATTCACTGAAACAAAAACCCTGTCATGCACTTCTGTAATCAATAATCACTTTCTATTTCCGAATTACCCATGTATCAATTGTGGGTTTCTCAGGTGGTACCGCTAAGAGTCGGACACGACTGAGCGACTTCACTTTGACTTTTCACTTTCATGCACTGGAGAAGGAAATGGCAACCCACTCCAGTGTTCTTGCCTGGAGAATCCCAGGGACGGGGGAGCCTGGTGGGCTGCCGTCTATGGGGTCGCACAGAGTCAGACACGACTGAAGCGACTTAGCAGCAGCAGCAGCAGCAGCAGCAGGTGGTACTTAGAAAAGGCAATGGCACCCCACTCCAGTACTCTTGCCTGGAAAATCCCATGGATGGAGGAGCCTGGTAGGCTGCTGTCCATGGGGTCTCTAGGAGTCGGACATGACTGAGTGACTTCACTTTCACTTTTCACTTTCATGCATTGGAGAAGGAAATGGCAACCCACTCCAGTGTTCTTGCCTGGAGAATCCCAGGGACGGGGGAGCCTGGTGGGCTGCCGTCTATGGGGTCACACAGAGTCAGACACGACTGAAGCGACTTAGCAGCAGCAGCAGCAGGTGGTACTAGTGGTAAAGAATCCACCTGTCAATGCAGGAGATGCAAGAGATATGGGTTCAGTCCCTGGGTCGGGAAGATTCCCTGGGGTAAGAAATGGTACCCCACCACTCCATTACTCCTGCCTGGAAAATTTCATGGGCGGAGGAACCTGGTGGGATATGTCAATTGTGGTTATAACTCAGTTTTCGTATAAAATATTCTGAATTGCTAAATCTTCTAGATAACTGAACGACAAACTTTTAATAATTGTTTATAGCTTTAGTATTTCTGGATGGAACCTCTATAAATGTATTATATACTTCCTTTTCTCAATATCAGAATATAATTCAATATTAATAACTTAGGGTCACTAAAATGAACATTTCTTTTGCATTTTGCAATAGATGCTGGTGTAGAACAATAGGGCAAACGTGTCCTGGCCTCAGGACACACACTCAAATTTACTTGTCACCCCCATCACTAAAATGGAGTAAAGACTCTTCAGATGCAAAACCTCCTGGCCAACTATAACAGCAGTTATCACTGATTTGACCTGACAAACAGAAAATACTCATATAATTCTCAGTTAAATGAATCATCTTCATAAAACTTTTATGGAACAGATACTATTAATATTCATATTTTACAGATGAAAACACTCAGGCTCAGAGAGGTGTGATGATTTGCCCAATGCCACACAGCAAACGTCAGAGCTAGGACTGGAGCAATGTTGGACTCTAGAATCCTGTTCTTCACCATCATGCCACAGGTCTACATGGGACAGCCTTTTCCTAAGGGGTTTAATCATTCCACAGTAATTGGTATCCCTTGGCTTTTGCTTTCATAGCAGCTTGAGATTTCATTCACATACAATTCCCTCAAAGTGTTCAATTCAATGGTTTTTAGTATATTCAATGTTGCACAACCATTGCCATAATTGATTTTAGAACATTTCAACAACCCCAAAAGAAACCCCATATCTGTTTTCAGTCACTCTCTGCTTCTTCCCAACCGTCCTAACCACAAGCAGCCACTAATTGACTTTCTGTCTGTGTAGATCTGTCTATTCTGGACATCTCACTTAACTGGAATCTTACGATATGTGCACAGTCTTTTGTGATTGTCTTTCATCTAGCATAATGGTTTCCAGGTTCATTCATGTTGTAGCCTACATCAGTACTTCATTTCTTTCCATGGCTGAATAATATTCTGTCATGTGGCTACACCACATTTATTTAACTATTCACTGGTTCCTAGACATTTGGGCTGTTTCCACTTTGGGGGCACTCCTTTACTCTTTAAAATAAACTTTTATTGAGGCATAAAATACATAAAGTATACACACCTTAAGTACAAATCTCAGTGAATTTTTATAAAAGAGACACAATTAGGTAATCACCCCTCCCCCTAGAGTATGTCAAGGCTGTATATTGTCACCCTGCTTATTTAACTTATATGCAGAGTACATCATGAGAAACGCTGGGCTGGAGGAAGCACAGGCTGGAATCAAGATTGCCAGGAGAAATATCAATAACCTCAGATATGCAGATGACACCACCCTTATAGCAGAAAGTGAGGAAGAACTAAAGAGCCTCTTGATAAAAGTGAAGGAGGAGAGTGAAAAAGTTGGCTTAAAGCTCAACATTCAGAAAACTAAGATCATGGCATCCGGTCCCATCACTTCATGGCAAATAGATGGGGAAACAGTGGAAACAGTGTCAGACTTTATTTTTCTGGGCTCCAAAATCACTGCAGATGGTGATTGCAGCTATGAAATTAAAAGACGCTTACTCCTTGGAAGGAAAGTTATGACCAACCTAGATAGCATATTAAAAAGCAGAGACATTACTTTGCCGACAAAGGTCCATCTAGTCAAGGCTACGGTTTTTCCAGTGGTCATGTATGGATGTGAGAGTTGGACTATAAAGAAAGCTGAGCACTGAAGAATTGATGCTTTTGAACTATGGTGTTGGAGAAGACTCTTGAGAGTCCCTTGGACTGCAAGGAGATCCAAACAGTCCATCCTAAAGGAGATCAGTCCTGGGTGTTCTTTGGAAGGACTGATGTTGAAGCTGAAACTCCAGTACTTTGGCCATCTGATGCAAGGGGCTGACTCATTTGAAAAGACCCTGATGCTGGGAAAGATTGAGGGCAGGAAGAGAAGGGGACAACAGAGGATGAGATGGTTGGATGGCATCACTGAATCAATGGACATGGATTTGGGTGGTCTTTGGGACTTGGTGATGGACAGGGAGGCCTGGCATGCTGCGGGGAGGCCTGGCATGCTGCGGTTCATGGGGTTGCAAAGAGTCGGACACAACTGAGCGACTGAACTGAACTGAACCTCCCCCTAGTTCAAAAATTAGAACGTAACCAGAATTCCAGAAGCTTCTCTTGGCGCTCCTCAGTCTCCATACACACCAAAGATAACTGCTTTTCTGATCTTTATAATCTATAACCATAGGTCATTTCTGCCTGTCTTTGCACTTTATATAAATGGATTTGTACAGTATGTATTCTGTATGTATGTGTGTATTTGGCTTCTTCTCAATGTGCTTTTGAGATCTATCCATGTTGTGTCTGAATTTACTCTGTGTCATTGCTGTGCAGTATTCCACAGTACAATTTATCCATTTTATTGTTGATAGAGACTTAGGCTGTTTTTAGTTTTTGCTATTATAAATAATGTTGCTATGAGCATTCTTCTACACATCACATGTACTCTTCCTGTGGGTATTTATCTAAGAATGAAACTGCTGGGTCATGGAGAATAAATCTATCCAGATCTATTACATACTGTACAACAGTTTTTCAAAGTAGTTGTACCTAACTTTTTCCCTACTCAGCATTGTTGTTGTTTAGTCGCTAAGTCGTATCCAACTTTCTGCAACCCCATGGACTGCAGCACACCAGGCTCCTCTGTCCTTCACTGTCTCCTGGGATTTGCTCAAATTCATGTTCATTGAGTCAGTGATGCCATCTAACCATCTCATCTTCTGCTGTCCTCTTCCCCTTTTGCCTCCAATCTTTCCCAACATCAGTGTCTTTTCCAGTGAGTTGGGTCTTTTCCAATAAGTCCACTCTGCATCAGGTGGCCAAAGTATTGGGGCTTCAGCATCAGTCCTTCTAATGAATATTCAGGGTTTATTTCCTTTAGGATTGACTGCTTTGATATCCTTGCAGTCCAAGGGACTCTTAAGAGTCTTTTCTAGCACCACAATTCGAAAGCATCAACTCTTCAATGCTCAGCCTTCTTTATGGTCCATCTCTCAGTTCTGTACATGACTACTGGAGAAACCATAGCTTTGACTATATGGACCTTGTCAGCAAAGTAACATCTCTGCTTTTTAATTGACTGTCTAGGTCTGTCATAGCTTTCCGTTCAAGGAGCAAGTGTCTTTTAATTTCATGGCCACAGTTACCATCTGCAGTGATTTTGGAGCCCAAGAAAATAAAATCGGCCACCGTTTCCACTTTTTCCCCCTTCTATTTGCCACTAAGTGATGGGACCAGATGTCATGATCTTAGTTTTCTGAATGCTGAGCTTTAAGTCAGCTTTTTCAGTGTATGAGAGTTCTAATGTATCCATTAGATCCATGGATCCATCCATATTCCCATTATATTTGGTATTGTCAGCTCTAAAATTTGTCAACTATTCTTGTAGGAACATAGTATATCTTATTGTGGTTTTAATTTCCATTTCCCCTGTGGACTAATGATGTTAAGCATTTTTTCATATGTTTTTGGCACTGGCTATCTTCTTTTATAAAATGTCTAACTCTACATATTCTCAATAAGAATCCTTTGCTCGATACACACACACACAAACATATATACACACACAAATATATGTAAAACAAACATTCTCTCCTCTGTGACTTGCCTTTTCATTATCTTAATGATGTCTTTTGATGAACAGTTCTTAAATTTAACAAAATCTAATTTACCACTCTTTTTGTTTGAAGTTAATGCTTTTTGTATCTCACGTAAATCTTTGCTAAGGTCATGAGGTTATTTTTCTATGTAATGTTCTAGAGAAGAGCTGACACTTCCAGAAGCATTAATGTTTACCTTTCATGCTATGAGTCACATGAAACTGATTTCTATATATGGCACGAAGTCGGAGTCCAAGTTCATTTTTTTCCATATGGACAGTCAACTGATCCAGGTGGTGATGGACCCATCCTTTCCTCACTATGCTGCACCTTTGCTGCAAACCAGGTGATCATACACACGTGGGTCTGTGTCTGGATTCTCTATTCTGTTCTCACCTTGACTTCTGAACAGCAATTGAGTATTTATTATTTCAGCACAAGCTTACTAAAATTCTGCACCAATTTTAAACTTTCCATTTTTATACTAATGATAGTTTTCAGTGAGCACTTACTTTTTGTCTGGCACAGTTCTAAGTACCAAGGATTATCTCATTTAATCTTCTAGGCAATTTCCAATTGGGCATTATTATCCAAGTTTTACAGGCCTAGAGAGGTTAATTCTAATCTCTAGAATATGAACTGTGCTCTTCTTATTTTTTGGCCACACTATCTACCTTTGTGCAAAAGCATCAGTAACCTATGCAACTCTAGGCATTTATTGCTAAAACCTTTAAAGCTAGGTTGTGTTTTTGCAACAACAGGCACAAATGAAGTTTTGCTCCTTTAGCTTTTCATATACTCAGTATTTTGGAACTGCAGGACACTTGAGAAACTGCCCAGTCCAAACACATATATAGTTGGGGAAAGAGACTTCCAGAGAGATTGCAGATATGCCCCAACTTACGTGATGTAGTAGAGGCAACAATGAGACAAGAACCCAGCTCTGCTCCTATTTCAGTGCTCTTTTTGGGACCACAACTGCCTCTCATCAGGCAGTCAAGTGTGCTGGATCATGGAGGCTTCTTAGCTGGCCTCCAGGTTTACCCTGGTGCCAGGTCCTTGAGGATGCCTGAGTAGTGGGTGCCAGATTATCTTGGCTTTAATGAGCAAGGAAACTGGAACCAATCAGCAGAGCTGGAAGCAGATGAACAGGCCACAGTCCAAATATGGTTTAACAAGGTGCACTGAGACATCCATGAAAAAAGAGAATTTCCAAAGCCCAGACCCCACAGGAATCAGGCAAGCAAGATTTGAATGGAACATAGGAATAAGACTTAGAGGGGTGGAGCTGCCTCTCCACTTAATCTTTCCACTTCGATTCTGTGTCCTCAAAACAGGAACTCATTGGCAAGCATCCCAGAAGCCCACTTCCATGCCAGAGGCTTTGCATGACTATTCAGTTACTTGGATTTTTTGAGTCAAGGTACAATTCAATTTAGAAATGACCATTCAACATGGACAGTTAAAACTGTTCACTCACCAGTGCCCTAAATGAACGGAGAAGACATGCACTTTCTTATGAGCTGATGGTTCTACAGAAATTTTCCATTTCTCTTCCCAGGTTCATTATCAAGAGCCATACTATGAAAATAGGATTTGTCTGTGATCAAGTACTTGGGTTGCCTGGATTTGCCTGAGGTCAGAATGACCTCTGACATAAATGATAGTAAGAGCAATAATCAGTGTTTCAAAACCAGGATTAGAAATTATTTCACATAGAAGAGGAGTGTAGGAGGAATAGTATTTGAAGTGCTGGGCATCATAAAGATGTCAGGGACAAAACCCAGAAATGGATCCAAGTAGAAAATGGCCTTAAAGTGCAATTTTTCTTTTCCAAAATCTGTGTTAAGAGTTTCAGGGGTTCTCTTCTAGAAAACAAGGAATGGATTTAGAACACCGTTTTTGATTAAGTGTTGCTGAGTCCTAACCACTGGACCACCAGGGAATTCCCATAAATCTTATTTTTAAACCACGTGTGGTATATATTTCCAATGGCTAATAAATGAAATTTTCCTAATTAAGTGTGAGTTGCCTCTTACAGTATAGTAATCAGTAGTTAGGAAGGACATCCCTTAGAAACATGGTACTTCAGGGTTCAGCTTGTTGAAGTGAATGAAACAGAGACAAGCATACATGACCAATGGGCTAAGAGAATATGAGGGACTGAATCTAAGGGCTTAAATTAAGGTACCTTGTCAGAGATGAAGTCAAATTCCAAGAGGCTATAGAAGGCCTGACACACTGTTTAGACATTATCTTTTCTGATGAACTGATCCTTCTAATTATCATTTAGATACTTTCCTTACAATTAGTAATGTTTTCTATTTTAAGAGCTATTTGTCAGACATTATAAAAAAATATACTAGCTTTCTTTTGCTTAGTACCTTATTGAAAGCTTTCCTCATCTTTTTACATTTCATCTTTTCATCCTCATGTTTTAAGTGCGTAGTTATAAACAGCATATAGCTAGATTTATCCAGTCTAACAATCTTTGCTTTTTAACTGCAGTTAAATTTGATGTGCTTATTAATTTTTTGGTACTTTAATATGTGCTTTTTATATTTCCTGCACTCTCTACTACTTTGCAAGTTATTTACTGTATTTCTATTCTTATTTAAAAGATAGTTGAAACATTTATGGAACATGAACACTATAAATATAATATATATGATATAAAATATAAAATAACACAGAAACTGAATATTTAAAATCATATGTTTATATGCTTCCAAGTCTGTTACAAAGTTAACAATAACATGGCAAAGTTTTTTCAAACAGTAATGACTTTTCGGAAAAGACCTTAATTTGACAATTAATAGTAACTCTAATACTATAAAATTGAAAATGAGATCTAATAGCTATGTTTGATATTTTGTTTCTACTTTTTAAGCTTTCCATTTTGGCAGGGCCAAAAGTAGAAACAGGAACTTCTATTATTCAAGTAAATGAATCCTACCTTTCACAACGACATGCATGAAAGGAACAGTAGAGTTGAGTTATTTGCTGTGTTTCTTTGGGGAGTAGAGGGAATGTCTACTGTTACAGTTATAATAGATAATTCTCATATTTTGGTTCAGTACTTGTACCGACAATTATGTTCCTATAGCAAGTCATCTTCTACCTTTCCTGAGCTCCGAACCTTTGTGAGGCTAACCTTTATAGGCTCAAATTTTTACACTTTCTCCTTTTTCATTATAAGCACTTAAAGCTATAAAATCTCCTCTAAGTATTGCTTTAGCTGCATCATTCCATGTTTCATAACTTTTCTGTACATTCAGTTTCACTAGAACTTTATCTCTGGCAAATCTTTAAGGCTCTGGCTAAGAGTTAATTCTTCTGGAAAGACATGCTTATGATTCTGACTGATTTCTAGAAACACCATCCATCTGGTGCCATTTTAAACTAGACGTGCTTGGCTTGGAATTTTATGGACCATGCAGGGAGTATTAATTCAGGTCTGGAGCAAACTTTCTAGGTCACTAGATATTAGACGATACCACTAGCTCTGCTGGCACATACCTCTTTCTTCAGTTATCTGCTCCTGTTTCACTACTGGCTTCTAATGGCTGGCAAGCCCTTTATTGCCACCTTAGCCATACATTTCTAAAAGATGCATCATCTGAAAGAGTTTTTATTGAAGAAGAGTTTTTCAGGCTATCCACTCTATCATATTACTGGAAATGTAAAGTGAAAGAGTTAGTCACTCAATCATGTACAACTCTTTGTGACTCCCATGGACTGGAGCCTCTGTCCCTGGGATTCTCCAGGCATGAATACTGGAGAGTGCAGCCATTCCGTTCTCCAGGGGAATCTTCCTGACCCATACGTGATATAGTGTAAGAACTGAACCTGGGTCTAATGCATTGCCGGCGGGGTCTTTCCAGTCTGAGACACCAGGGAAGTCCACTGGAAATGTAAGTCCTATGCAAAATGTAGTGAATATATACATTTGTGTACTTTTTTCTGAGGAGAGACTGTGACTCTAAATATAGATTAAAACCACTAGCATACATTCTGTTTCAACCTTATGCAAATTAAAGTAGCAAATTTTATCTTATGTTTTACAGATCTCCAGGATAGAGGAAATTTTAAGATAACCATTTAAAGTTGATTTCCAGTCTTAAACTATAATTTAAAAAGATACATGCATCCCAGTGTTCACTGTAGCACTATTTACAATAGCCAAGCCATCAGACAGTTCAGTCGCTCAGTCGTGTCCGACTCTTTGCAACCCCATGAACCTCAGCATGCAGGCCTCCCTGTCCATCACCAACTCCCGGAGTTTACCCAAACCCATGTCCACTGAGTCAGTGATGTCATCCAACCATGCCATCCTCTTCATTCCCTTCTCCTCCTGCCCTCAATCTTTCCCAGCATCAGGGTCTTTTCAAATGAGTCAGCCCCTCGCATCAGGTGGCCAAAGTACTGGAGTTTCAGCTTCAACATCAGTCCTTCCAATGAACACCCAGGACCGATCTCCTTTAGGATGGACTGATTGGATCTCCTTGCAGTCCAAGGGACCCTCAAGAGTCTTCTCCAACACCACAGTTCAAAAGCATCAATTCTTCTGTGCTCAGCCTTCTTTATAGTTCAACTCTCACATCCATACATGACCACTGGAAAAAACATAGCCTTGACTAGACTACCTTTGTTGACAAAGTAATATCTCTGCTTTTCAGTATCCTGTTTAGTTTGGTCATAACTTTTCTTCCAAGGAGTAAGCATCTTTTAATTTCATGGCTGCAATCACCATCTACAGTGATTTTGGAGCCCAGAAAAATAAAGTCAGCCACTGTTTCCACTGTTTCCCCATCTATTTGCCATGAAGTGATGGGACTGGATGCCATGATCTTAGTTTTCTGAATGTTGAGCTTTAAGCCAATCTTTTCATCTTCTCTTTCACCTTAATCAAGAGGACAGATGAATAAAGAACATATGGTATGTGTGTGTGTACAAACATACACATACATAATAGAATATTACTCAGGTGTAAAAAAGAATTTAGTTTTTTTAGAGATCCAACCAGTCAATCCTAAAGGAAATCAGTCCTGAATATTCATTGGAAGGACTGATGTTGAAGCTGAAACTCCAATACGTTGGCCACCTAATGCACAGAACTGACTCATTGGAAAGGACCCTGAGGCTGGGAAAGACTGAATGAGATGGTTAGATGGCATCACCAACTCGATGGATATGAGTTTGAGTAAGCTCCGGGCATTGGTCAGACACAACTAAGCAACTGAACTGAACTGAATTGATAAAGAAGAATGGAATAATGCCATTTGCAACAACATGGATGGACACAGAGATTATCACACAAAGTGAAGTAAACCAGACAAACAGCATTATGATGTGGAATCTTGAAAAAAGATGCAAATGAACTTATTTACAAAACAGAAATAGACTCACAGACAAAGAAAACAAGCTTATAGTTACCAAAGAGAAAAGGAGGGAGAAAGCTCAACTTGGAGGTTGGGACTAACATATACACATTGCTATATATGAAAGAGATAAACAACAGGGACCTACTGTATAGGATAGGGAACTAAATGTGATATTTTGTAATAACCAATAAGGGAAAAGAATCTGAAAAGAAAACACACATAAATATATATATAATATATATACTGCTGCTGCTAAGTCGCCTCAGTCGTGTCCAACTCTGTGCGACCCCATAGACAGCAGCCCACCAGGCTCCCCCATCCCTGGGATTCTCCAGGCAAGAACACTGAAGTGGGTTGCCATTTCCTTCTCCAATGCATGAAAGTGAAAAGTGAAAGTGAAGTCGCTCAGTCATGTCCGACTCTTAGCGAACCCATGGACTGCAGCCTACCAGGCTC
The DNA here is from genome assembly GCF_055505025.1 of Bos grunniens. Lineage (NCBI taxonomy): Eukaryota > Metazoa > Chordata > Mammalia > Artiodactyla > Bovidae > Bos > Bos grunniens. The sequence continues at coordinate 16,955,745 of NC_141166.1, forward strand.
CTCCGTCCATGGGATTTTCCAGGCAAGAGTACTGGAGTGGGGTGCCATTGCCTTCTCTGATATATATACTAAATATATAAAAATAATCATATCTATTATATGTATATAGAGATTATATACATATAAATGTATAACTAAATCATTGTGCTGTATACCTGAAACTAACATGACACTAGAAATCAGCTATACTTCAATAAGATAATTTTTTTAAAAAATTGATTCCCATTTTCAAAATGTCACCTGATTTCTACAACCTGGTATCACCTTGGCATTACCTCCATATACCAACCTAACCTCCAAACATTTCCAATGGAGGGAAATTAGACACAAATTTCTTCAATTTTTGAAGTCTAAACATACCATTAGCTTTGTTCGTAGTGATGCTTTCTAAGGCCCACTTGACTTCACGTTCTAGGATGTCTAGCTCTAGGTGAGTGATCACACCATTGTGATTATCTTGGTCGTGAAGATCTTTTTTGTGCAGTTCTTCTGTGTATTCTTGCCGCCTCTTCTTAATATCTTCTGCTTCTGTTAGGTCCATACCATTTCTGTCCTTTATCGAGCCCATCTTTGTATGAAATGTTCCCTTGGTATCTCTAATATTTTTGAAGAGATCTCTAGTCTTTCCCATTCTGTTGTTTACCTCTATTTCTTTGCATTGATCGCTGAGGAAGGCTTTCTTATCTCTCCTTGCTATTCTGTGGAACTCTGCATTCAGATGGGTATATTTTTCCTTTTCTCCTTTGCTTTTCGCTTCTCTTCTTTTCATAGCTATTTGTAAGGCTTCCTCAGACAGCCATTTTGCTTTTTTGCATTTCTTTTCCACGGGGATGGTCTTGATCCTTGTCTCCTGTACAGTGTCACGAACCTCCATCCATAGTTTATCAGCACTCTATCAGATCTAGTCCCTTAAATCTATTTCTCACTTCCACTTGAAAAATATCAATAACCTCAGATATGCAGATGACACCATCCTTATGGCAGAAAGTGAAGAGGAACTAAAAAGCCTCTTGATGAAAGTCAAAGAGGAGAGTGAAAAAGGTGGCTTAAAGCTCAACATTCAGAAAATGAAGATCATGGCATCCGGTCCCATCATTTCATGGCAAATAGATGGGGAAACAGTGTCAGACTTTATTTTTTTGGGTTCCAAAATCACTGCAGATGGTGATTGCAGCTATGAAATTAAAAGACGCTTACTCCTTGGAAGGAAAGTTATGGCCAACCCAGATAGTATACTGAAAAGCAGAGATATTACTTTGCCAACAAAGGTCCGTCTAGTCAAAGCTTTGGTTTTTCCCGTGGTCATGTATGGATGTGAGAGTTGGACTGTGAAGAAAGCTGAGCACTGAAGAATTGATGCTTTTGAACTGTGGTGTTGGAGAAGACTCTTGAGAGTCCCTTGGACTGCAAGGAGATTCAACCAGTCCATCCTAAAGGAGATCATTTCAATGTTGGGCAAAACTAACACAATATTGTAAAGTTTAAAAATAAAATAAAATTAAAAAAAAATAAAATGATGAATTTTTTGGTAAATAAATAAATAAAGGAGATCAGTCCTGGGTGTTCTTTGGAAGGACTGATGTTGAAGCTGAAACTCCAATACTTTGGCTACCTGATGCGAAGAGCTGACTCATTTGAAAAGACCCTGATGCTGGGAAAGATTGAGGGCAGGAGGAGAAGGGGACAACAGAGGATGAGATGGCTGGATGGCATCACCGACTCAATGGACATGAGTTTGAGTGAACTCCAGGAGTTGGTGATGGACAGGGAGGCCTGGTGTGCTGAGGTTCATGGGGTCGCAAAGAGTTGGACACAACTGAGTGACTGAACTGAACTGAAACATACCATTAATTAAGATCTGTTACCAAAGGGACACTTGGATTTTTGTAATACCAACTTCCCATTTCTCCAAACTAACAGATGATCATATTGTCACTGCAGATGTGCTTGGCTGCTAAAAAGCCCTTTCTTAACTAGCAAGGCTGTTTGTCAAAATAATTAAAGGGAAAAAGTTCTGGCTTTTGTATCATAAACCAGTTTTGTTATTGTTGCTTTTCACTATCATGTTAAGGCTCATTCAGTAGGTAAATTTTATCAGAAAATTAGCACTCATTGAATTTGGAAATGGTAAGGATCAAACAAGAAGGAGATGGATAAAAACGACAAATAAAAGCAATAAACAAGTTACTATGGAAGCCTGTAGGTATGAAATGAGAAGAGTAGTACAGGCTATACAACAGACTCATGCAAGAAAATACTGGGGAAGAAGTGAGTCTCAGATATGCCAACTCTTAGAGGTACAGGGACAAATGTCATGGTCATGGATGTAATTCAGTGATCTTACACGATCACTGAGACATGATGAGATGGACTCAAAACCTTGACTGTGATGAGGGAAAGGAAAACCTAATTCTAAAGAAACAGACATCACAGGAGGACATGTGGTATAAGTTTATATGTCAGCTTTTAAGTATACAGGCAACCTACAAATAAGGGCTGAAGCATGATGGAAATAAAAAGGGCAAGGCAAGAAACAGAAAAAGGGGAGAGAAAGATGAAAAGTCTGTAACAAGATGCTTAGGCTGACTAGATCAAGCAGTTTTCAAATGCAGGGTACCATGCATGATACTCAGGATACAGAGATGTCTGAGGAATGCCCTGCTTTTAGGAAACAAGCAAAAAGGAGAATTACATCCACAAGCCATGATGTTTATTGCATTAGGCACATGAAGACAATCTGCTAATAGAGTAGGAACAGTTCATTCTGCCAGGAGGAAAGGAAAGCTCCACAGAGGTTTCATCATGCTCTTGAATGAAATTCTGACACAGGAGTATCCAGGGAGGCCAGGCGTTCTAAGGGGAGGGCAGAGGGCAAGCGGGGTCCAGGACGCAGGGTAGAGTGCAGTAGACATGCAAAGCGAGGAGTGGCCAGATCCCATTAGGGTGTTGTGCATGTGTGTGTGTTGGGAGAAGTCTCATTAGGGTGTGTGTGTGTGTGTGCACGCGCACGTGTGTGTTGGGAGAAGTGGCACTTGGAGGTGGGGAAGGAGAGAAAGGAGGCTGGGTGCTAATCTTAAAGTAAAGGGCTTTGATAACAAAGCTCTGCCGAAAAACGTGGACTGTGCTATAGGAATGAGGAGGTTTTCAAGCAGAACAGTGACATGAGCTGGTATTTGCGTGTACATGAAGGAACACTAGCTGGGTAGCCAAGTGCAGGACGGACAGGGAGGAGGGGGAAGATTACTGACAAGGCCATGACAACAGTGCTGAGAGGAAAAGGAATTAACTGTGATTTCAGGATTCCCTTTTGAAAAAAAGCTTTGGTTGACTAGGTAGCAGGTGATGATGCCTTTATAAAAGCAGGGGACGGAGAAGAAACAGATTTAAGGGGAAGCAAGGTCCCAGCGCCCTTCCCCTGGTGCCCACCATGTCCTCCCTCGCAGCAAACCCCCAAATTTGGATCACTGCAACTTCTGCTCCCACATCTAAGAGGCTAGAGGAAATCAGCCAGGCTTGGCAGTATTCCAGCTCAGTCCAGGGTAGCTGGGTGCAATGGGCTCCTGGTCAGCTCCCATCCAGCCGTTCTACTGTCCCCTGCTCCCCGCAGAGCCCCCACCCCTTCTGCCCTCAACAGGCCAGCCACTTCCTCTCATGACTGAAGTATTATCCTTTGTAAATACTCAGCAGGCATCCCACTCCTTATGTCCTGCTTCTCTGTCTCAAAAGGAGAGCTGTTCACCCTCCATCGCCATTACCATCTCCAGTCCTGTTTTCCACTCCCTTCTCTGCCACCTGCAGTCTGGCCTCCCCTCCTCAAAGTCCCTGACATTAGTCTCATCAAGGTCGTCAGTGACCTGGTTGCCAAGCCCAGACTCTCCAGTTCTCTTCTACCTGACTTAACTCAGGCTTTCTGACTTTAGCCTCCTCTACCCACTCCCCTTCACCTCCAGTCTTCCTGGACTCATCTCCTGGTTAATTTTCCTCATCTTCCCGGGAGTCCAGCTAGGGTCCTTCTCTCTGCCTGTGACCTGTCCTGGGCCATCTCTCCCAGACCCATGCACTGATGACCCCATATCTCCATCTCCAGCCTTGGACAAGTGACTCCTTTCACTTGTCCTCTTGGTATTTCTATCTGAATGACTCTCAGACTGCAAACCCAACATGTGTTTGTCTGAACACACCATCCTCCCCTCTAAAGTTGGCTCTTCTCAGTATTTCTTGTTGAACAGCATTCAGTTCAGTTCAGTCGCTCAGTCATGTCCGACTCTTTGCAACCCCATGAACCACAGCATGGCCTTCCTGTCCATCACCAACTCCCGGAGTTTACCCAAACCCATGTCCATTGAGTCAGTGATGCCATCCAACCGTCTCATCTTCTGTCATCCCCTTCTCCTCCTGCCCTCAATCTTTCCCAGCATCAGGGTCTTTTTAAATGAGTCAGCCCCTCGCATCAGGTGGCCAAAGTACTGGAGTTTCAGCTTCAACATCAGTCCTTCCAATGAACACCCAGGACTGATCTCCTTTAGGATGGACTGGTTGGATCTTCTTGCAGTTCAAGGGACTCTCAGGAGTCTTCTCCAACACCACAGTTCAAAAGCATTAATTCTTCGGCGCTCAGCTTTCTTTATAGTCCAACTCTCACATCCATACATGACCACTGGAAAAACCATAGCCTTGACTAGACAGACCTTTGTTGACAAAGTAGTATCTCTGCTTTTCAGTATGCTGTCTAGTTTGGTCATAACTTTCCTTCCAAAGAGTAAGCGTCTTTTAATTTCATGGCTGCGATCACCATCTGCAGTGATTTGGAGCCCAGAAAAATAAAGTCAGCCACTGTTTCCCCATCTATTTGCCATGAAGTGATGGGACCAGATGCCATGATCTTAGTTTACTGAATGTTGAGCTTTAAGCCAACTTTTTCACTCTCCTCCTTCACTTTCATCAAGAGGCTCTTTAGTTCTTCTTCACTTTCTGCTATAAGGGTGGTGTCATCTGCATATCTGAGGTTATTGATATTTCTCCTGGCAATCTTGATTCCAGCTTGTGCCTCCTCCAGCCCGAGCGTTTCTCATGATGTACTCTGCATAGAAGTTAAATAAACAGGGTGACAATATACAGCCTTGACGTACTCCTTTCCCTATTTGGAACCAATCTGTTGTTCCATGTCCAGTTCTAACTGTTGCTTCCTGACCTGTGTACAGGTTTTTCAAGAGGCAGGTCAGGTGGTCTGGTATTCCCATCTCTTGAAGAATTTTCCACAGTTTATTGTGATCCACACAGTCAAAGGCTTTGGCATAGTCAATAAAGCAGAAATAGATGTTTTTCTGGAACTCTCTTGCTTTTTCGATGATCCAGCAGACATTGGCAATTTGATCTCTGGTTCCTCTGCCTTTTCTAAAACCAGCTTGAACATCTGGAACTTCACGGTTCATGTATTGCTGAAGCCTGGCTTGGAGAATTTTGAGCATTACTTTCCTAGCGTGTGAGATGAGTGCAATTGTGCAGTAGTTTGAGCATTCTTTGGCATTGCCTTTCTTTGGGATTGGAATGAAAACTGATTTTTTCCAGTCCTGTGGTCACTGCTGACTTTTCCAAATTTGCTGGCATACTGAGTGCACTACTTTCACAGCATCATCTTCCAGGATTTGAAATAGCTCAACTGGAATTCTGTCACCTCCACTAGCTTTGTTTGTAATGATGCTTCCTAAGGCCCACTTGACTTCACATTCCAGGATATCTGGCTCTAAGTGAGTGATCACACCATCATGATTATCTGGACTGTGAAGTTCTTTTTTGTACTTTTTGGTACTTGTTCTGTGTATTCTTGCCAAGTCTTCTTAATATCTTCTGCTTCTGTTAGGTCCCTACCATTTCTGTCCTTTATTGAGCCTATCTTTGTATGAAATGTTCCCTTGGTATCTCTAATTTTCTTGAAGAGATCTCTAGTGTTCCCCATTCTATTGTTTTCCTCTATTATGTTCCACCTACTGCCCAAGGCAGAAGCTTAGATGACATTCTAGATTCTTCTCCTACTTCCAGTATCAAAAGCTTACTAACTTGCTCATTCTACAAACACTGCCACGCGTGTCAACTATGTAACACACAGTACACAGGGCACTGAGGGTTCAACAGTGAACAACAGGACAGTCTTTTCTCTCGTAAAGCTCACCTCCAGGGGGACAGACCCACACAAGTACCTTAAGGAAAATCAACAAATGGGTGGGGAGAGAAGACTGTAGTGACAGGGTGGTCAGGAAGGGTTTCCTTCAGATGAAATTTGAGCAGAATTTAAGAGCAGTGAGAGATCTGGGAGAAGGGGATCCAGACAGAGGGAACAGGAAGTACACAAGTGCTGAGCTAGGAGCAGCCTGGCCCATCTTAAGGACAGCACCGAGGCCATGATGGCTGGAGGAGTTTGGGTGAGAAAGTGACTGCAGGAAAGGAGGGTGGAGGGGTGGTTAGAACCAGAGACAGCAGCAGGTCCCGCTGAGGACTTGGAGGAGAGGTGGTTAGAGAGAGAGAGCAGTAGGTCCCAGTGAGGACTTCGGTTTTTATCCTCAGCAGGATGAGACGTCTTGGAAAGGGTGGGGTAGGGGAACAACCTGATCAGATCTTCATTTTATAAGGACTGCCTTGGTTTCCATGAGTGGGAAGAAAAGGGCCGTCACGAGAGAGCACTTAAGAGGCTCCTGCAGCTGCCCCGATGTCACCCTTGGCTAGTGCCTCCCGCACTTCTAGCTCTGCAGCCTCTGCCTTGGTTGGGGCAACTGCCATCTCCCACCTGGACTATCTTAACCCCATGCTCCATCCTGACTCCTCACTGCTGCCAGAGCGAGCTCTCCAACCTGCAGGCTGGATCCTGAATCTCTCCTGCTTAAAGCTCTCTGCTTACCATTACACTTGGGATAAAACTCCCACTCTGGAAGAGAGCCTGCCAGCCCTCAGAGGCTCCTCCCACCCCGCCACAGTTCAGCCATGCTGACTTCCGGTTCCTTTCCATACCAAAGTCTTTGTACTTCAGGGCCTCCACATGCTCTGTTCCCTTTGCTTGAAACGTTCTTTCTACCCACTCTTTTGTGTGGCTCACTCCGTTAATTCTTCAAATCTAGGTTTAAATACTACTGTCTGTCCCTCACACCACTCTCGCATCTCAACCATGGGCCATTCCCATACTTCTGGTTGACAGTTACTTGACATTGAACTGGGAAGGACAGGGAGCTTGTCAGGGCTTTTCCTCTGTTGTAGATCCAGCAGAAAGAGGAGCCCTTGCTCCTCAAATCACATTTCTCGTTTCTTGAATGGATGGATGATGTTGCTCTCCAACTTAAATGCTGTCTTCTCCATAAAGTCTAAACTTTCTAGCAGGACCTATGAAAGAATTGAGTCTCCTCCCTGCTTCATCTACAACCACCACCCTACTTGAACCTCACAGTCCAGAGAGTCCCAATTCTGTGTGTTTCCCTCCAAATTACCACGTGTCTGGCACCTGGGGCTCTTCACACAATCTTCCCTCTACCTGAGAACCCCCTCCCCTCTTGAGAGGTTATGAACATCAGCACAGGTACAGAGATTCACTGAGCACCTGCTCTGAGTCTTGCACTGCAAGGGGGTGGCTGGATGGTGAGAAGGTAGATAAGAAACAAGATAGTCAACAGCATGTCAGTGGGTGATGAGTGATGAGGAAAATAGTACAGCAAGGATGTTGGAGAGGGCTGAGGGGAGTGGAGAAATTAGAGGCAAGATGGCTAGGGAAGGTCTTTCTGAAGACAGCCACCTGTCTTGAATCAGCCACGCAGCTCTCCAAGGAAAGAGCAATCAAGCAGAGGGAACAGGGCACAAAGGCTGAGGCACTAGGAAGGAAGGGGACTGGAGCGGAAGTCCCACAGACTCCCATGAGGCAGACAGAGAAGGGGGAAGATAGAGAAGAGTTAAAGAGGACAACCAGAGAAAAAGAGTCCAATGACCAAGAGCAACTAGAGCCGCCAGAGCCCAAAGAAGAGTAGGTGAAAAGCAAAACAACGCACACGTTTACTGAACTGAAATCAGGCACAACCTGTGCCACTGAACTTTCTGGAGCCATGTAGCAAAGGGAATAAGAAAAAAGTGGGAGACTGGAGAGTGACTGCAGCAAGTACAGACGGTTCTTTGATGGGCAAGGGAACACAGCTGCTCCTGAGGCTGTAGGGGGCTGAGGAAGGTTTTACAGGATGGAGACTTAAGTTTGTGAGAGGAGGAAGCCAGACTAAAGGGAAACATGAAGGGGCCGTGGAGAGCGACTGGTGGGGTGAGATCTTTCTAGACGTGGGACTGAACCCAGGAATAGGGTCCAGTCCGGGTGCTAGGATTCGCCAGAACCCTGTGCTCATACCTTCAGGACTCCCATGCCCTCTTCCTTTCCAGCAGCAGACCCAGAGCCTTCAAGGCCACTCTCCACTCATTAAAATTACGACCCCCGCCCCCTTCTATGGCTCAGGTTCTCTGGCCTAAGCTTGGCACACAGCAGGGGCAGAGTCTTTCCAGCTTCTACTTCCTCACTGCCTCCAAGGGTGACAGGTCATGACAAGAACTCTCAGCAAGTGACACATGTAACCACATGGGTAGGACTTCTATGGAATTCTTACAGGCTCTCTCCTAGTGTCTTGTTCCTATTCCCTGAGTGAGAAGGGCTCCCAGGAACAGAGCTCCCGAGTCCTCCCTCCTCAGGGAAGGGAAAGCGAAAGCCAGATCACAGAGACAAAGTGGCAGGGAGACTGGTGCCCCCCTACAGCAGCGTAGGCACAGTGCTCTCCTAGGGTCCCTCAGGCAGGACGCCGTCCACTCACGGAGCACTTTCTCACACCCGGTCAGCTGGACGGTTCCTCCTTTCTGTGAGTTGGCCAGCTGCCCTCTGAGGGGGTGGAGAAAAGGCACAGGCAGCTAAGTACCTAAGATGTGTGCTCGCTCCTTGGGCAAGATTTTCATGGTTCATGGTTGAAAGCAGCGAGGAGGAGAGACAGGCAAGAGGGATGCAACTATGGGAATCCAGCCAGGTGTTCATTCCATCAAGACTTCTGTTCAGTGATCGTCAAGGTGTGAATTCCCATTTCCAGAAAGCCTCAAGGATGAAGGGATTTGTTTATGTATTTATTCTTATTCATTTACTCACTCTTTTTCCTCCAATGGTTTTTAGTATATTCACAGAGTTCTATAACTAGTCATTTCAGAACATTTTCATCTCCCCCCAAAGAAACCCCAAACCCATTAGCAGTCAGTCCCAACCCCCCACTCCTTCCCCAGTCCTTCAGCTCTAAGATCTGGCAAGGCTGCTCCTGCCATGTTCAATGGCAGAGCACTCACTGCAGAATAAAACATTAGAGAAGCAAAGAGAGCCAGAGAAGCAGAGAACAGCAATTTCCTGTAGGATCTGTTGGGAGCCTGAATAAAAGTTGAATAAAAGTCCTGACTTGTCTGGCTGATGACTTCCTCTCTCAGAGACTAGAGCAAAGCAATAAGGCAGGTTTAACTGAATAAAATGGGTGGCTGGAACCGGCTGGAACAGAATCACCGTGCTCTGGCAGACACGGAGAAGTCCGAATACAGGCAGCCACCTACCTCAGAACTCACAGAGGCAGAAGTAATTCTGTGACAAGGGAAATGGGCTCAAATTTCATAAGCTACAGGACATAGAAAAATATACCGGATGCTCAGTTGAGAAGCTGTGGTTCGACATACAGGACAGCTGTTATATAGTATCTGAGGGCTGTCACATGAGAGACAAGATTTATTCTATAGGACCCCAAGGGCCACACATGAGACCAACAAGTGCAAAGTCACAGGAAGAAAGAGTATTTGAGATCATTACTGGGAAGGATTTCCCAATAGTCACACAATCTTAAGGCTGAATGGGCTGCCTGTCAGGTAGAGAGTCAAAAGTGCAATCTGGATATTCAATAAGCAGACGCTGGAGAAGTAATCTGAAAAGCAGAGGGTAGTGTGACAACTGTGACGTTCCCACACTTGACTGGTGAGGTCAACTGTGGGGTGTGCGGTGAGTGATCTGCTACAGCCATCAAACACTGCAGCATGTGATTTACTGGTTTTAGGTGCTGGGTTATCATTATGACACCAGTCTTTCTCATTTGCACTTTTAAATACTTTCTTGAGCTAAGCTGAAAGACTCCATGTTAAAGTTGGCGGGCTGGTAATGCTTGCGGGAATGATGCCCTCGAGTGTGTTCCTGGGGGCCTCGAGTGTGTTCATGGGGCCCTTGAGTGTGTTCACAGGCTGTAAGAAGTGGGGAACTACCAAGCGAGTTGACTAGCAGAATCTTTTCCAAGGCCGATATCCCTCAAAGGGAGAGGGCACCTCCTCCTCAGCCTCCCAACCTGACCAAAGCCTACTGGGGAGCAGGTGTCATAGCATTTCTGCAGGATTCATTGCAGACTGTAATGCCTAAATCTCATACCTATGGGAGAGATACTCGTAACAAGTCCTGGGGGGCCTCTGAACTCTACAGAAAGGGAGGGTAAGGACTAAATAAGTTACTTCGGACTGTGTGTTTCATTTTCACAGAAGAGTCATTCAGACGATTTCAATGGGACCAAAGGCAAGTTTAGCCTTTACGTTTTCTTTACATAAAAATGGTTGCAGATGATGAACATATGCCCAGAAAACATCACTTGCTTTTTGAAACATTAAACAGTTTTTCCTCTAAGCAAGAACTGACACGAACTGTTAACTAACGGAACCTGAACTTAGCCAACCTGTCCCCAATCCAAACTGGAATTGACTTTCACTTTTCATCCCCCTGGATAAATGGCCTTGGCAGAAACTGCTGTCACAAAGGCCAACTGTAGAAGTGCCACCAAAAAAATGCTTGACTACCCAACTCAGGTCTTTTCAGACTCTTCCCTGACTCCTTTCCATGTTCTTTTTCTGTTGCTCTGCCAAATGACCAGACGTTCCTTACTCCTCTGGCATGCAGGAGTAGTGAAGCAGATGGAAGGTATCTCATCACCTGGGATGGTGGCTACCGGGCAGCCAGTAATTTCTGGCACCTCATAATTTTTTTTATTACAAAATTTTTTCATTATAAAGCTATTATTACCACATTATGAAAATCTGGAAACTAGGGAAAAGGGAAAAATCACTTACAGTCCCATCATCCTAAGAAAATCACCCTTTGAGTTCTGCTGCATTATCTACTCATCTCCACGGCTCCCTGGATATGACGAGATGAACCACACACATTTAGCCCACCTGTCCCCCACCTCCTCTGCAGAGGATCTGCAGCAGGTTACAGGGAAACCCAAACACATGTCGTCAGGCAGCGATTCCATATAGACATGCTCTCTCTGAAGCTTGTCCTCCTTATTTCCCAGTTTCTACCACACAGATTCCATGTCCTCATCATCCAGGTTGGAACTTTTGCCCCATCTTGGATTCCCCTCCCTCCACTCCAATATCCACCCCATTGATCTTCTGTCATTACCGCTTTTTTCACAGCTGTCCTCCCCACCCCCATTAATAATAATGCCAGCATCTCCAGTCCGGGCTTCCCTGGTGGCTCAGATGGTAAAGAATCTGCCTGCAATGCAGGAGACCCAGCTTCGATCCCTGGGTCAGGAAGATACCCAGAGAAGGGAATGGCTACCCGGAGCCTGGAGGGCTACAGTCCATGGGGTCGCAAAGAGTCAGACATGACTGAGCAACTAAGACTTCTCTCCTCTCCAGTCCAGGCGCTTCAATCTGTCTCTCTAACCAATCACAATGTTTCTCGGCTCCTATTTCCTGTCCTTTTCCTCTACCTTGCGCTGCTAAATGACTTCCCTCACTGGGACTGCTTTCCCTGAAGAGCAGTTTGAAAACAGTCGGTTTTCGATTGTCTGATGAAGCATATTCTTTGGAATACGCTGGAAATTTCTAAACATGTACAACTTGTCCCCAGTCAACCCTTCTGGCCCCATCTTTTACCATTTTCCTACACGAAGCCTCTGCTGATAACCTGGTGCCCTAGACAGGACACATAGCGTGTGGAGTGAGTGGGGGCAGGACACGCACCTGCTCCCCAGTGTCCCTGCAAGGGGGATACCATGCGGGCCAGCTGAGACAGGGGAGATGGGGACCAGGCCCACCCTCCCACCATTAACTACAGAAGCGGCCAAAGTAAATGAAGCAACAGTTTCCAAGCATTTGGCTACAAATAGAGCAGGGCTATGAACCTGGAGAGAAAGGAAATACAGGAAGTGAGGTCCAGTGTCACTGGGCTTTCTCCCTGGGGACACTTTTCAGCTGCAGCTCAGGGGAGTGGACGTGAGTGTGAGAAAGCCCAAGCCTTTGCATGTAGCAAAGATTGCTCAGATATAAGAAACCAATGTGCTATTTGCTTTTTTAAGTAGACTGCTCTAACTTTGGACTGTAAAAATACGTAATTCGTCTGAAATTCCCATGAGACCTTTCCTCTCTCTTTATCCTTTCTCGTCCTTTGAGTTTTCTGTGGTTGAAAACACCAAGCAACATGGCCCAGAATCTCAAGGAGAACTCTTACTAGAAGAAGATGAGAGCATTTTTGGCAGTAGTATTTTCTGTCTCTCAGCTTTCCATCTACTGAGAGCCTCCCTGTCTATTATGGAGAAGAGACAACACACTGAACCCATGGAGTTCTGGATATTAATAGAACATGTGAACATCTCTGCAGGGTTTGCAAAGACCAGGTCGCTGGGCCACCAACACTCTGCAGTATATTTAAGTCCCAAAGGTGGATACCATCAGGGGCAGGCCGGCGAAAGCCATACTGGAGAATGACTCATGCCACAGCAGTCACCAGACACCCTTTTCCCCACCCCAGAGCAGGGCAGGAAGCAGCTTGAGAAGCTGGAGCAGCACATGATGGTGGTTGGGGTGGGGGGCGTGAAGAAGCAGATAGCAGGGTTACTCTTCTCACACCTCACACACTTTCCCTTCCCGCTACTGTAGTTTTCAAATCCTACTTTTTCCTACCTATCTCTGTCCCCAAAGAAGGTTTCAAGAGCCACTAACAACTGCCTTCCACAGCCTACTGGGCAGGTTGAAGACCCTTGCTGAGCGGCACTGGCCCTGAGGGGCTTCCTCAGAGGGGCTGTCCTGCTACCCTGCTGGGCCTGGAATCACCACTGTGTGTCGTTCAGTTCAGATGAAGAACTCCGTGCTTCTCCCAGGCAGGGCTCAGGGGCTTCTTCTTCTCTAACACGCCATGCCCACACTGGCACTTCCTGCAGGGCCAGGCCTGAAATCAGTTCTTCCGCCCTCCCTGCTGCCCCTTCTGAGGCCTGAGGAGGATCCCTTAAGAGGACATTTCTCATTCCCACCTCTCACCAAAGTCGGCTCAGGAGCACAGTCTTGAAGTCACATACTTGTGGAGGCTCCGTGGCCAGGGGCAAGTTCAGGGACAGAGCAAACCTAATCCTGCACATTACACTGTGCGCCCTTGCCTGCCACCCAGAGTGCACAGAAATCCCATCCTACCATCAGCGAGGGACTTGCAGGAGAGGGCGTCATCGAGGTCTCGGGCGGTTGACGGGTCAATGGTGAAGATACAGTCTTTTCTAGGAAAGATTGAAGACATAATTAGCAAGGCCACAAATAACCGAAACTTGACCCCACCGGAGAGCAGCTTTAAAGAATAGTTATTTTGCAAATGTATAAATAGTAGGCAAAGTGGGGAGGAACTTCTCTCTTGTCTCTCTGAGAAGGGGATCTTTAGTAAACTGTGAACTAGGGAGGGTAACAAGGCTCTGTACTGTCTCTGAGGGCCCTTCTCCTCTCTGTGGCCTGGCCCCTCTTTCTCTTTGATCCTGAGAAACAGGTGCGGGCACGTGGAGGTGAGGCAGCCTCTGGGAGTGAGGCTTCCCAGGAAGTCCATCTGAAGAGGGGCAAGTCCCTTCGGTAAATTAACTCTCTGATGGGCTGTCCTTTCTTCGCCTCCCTCTTTCTCGATGGCTGATGGGAGTCTGTCCTTCAAGGATTATATGAGCAAGATTTACTGAGTCTTCTCCGGCCTTGCAAAAGCAGGATGTGCCTAAGAATAAATGGCCTGACTCGTGACACAGGGATGAGCCCCAAGAGTAGGTTCTGTGAAAAGCTTTGGGCCCATTTAGTTGGCTGTGACGCAGTTCTACTTGGAAATGGCCCTAATAACAATTTTTTTTTCTCTTCAAATAATTGTATACTTCCCCCAAGCTCATACACTTAAGTACACCCCACGCCTATTTATCACCACAGTATCCCTGTGCACATCTCATTCCTAATCTGTGAAGCCCCTGGACAGTCTCATTTTGCTTTATAATTTCCCAAGTAACATGCCCCACCTAACCCAGCCCTTCCTACGATGTAAATATCTAATATTTGGGCAGTCTAGTTCCCCACACCGCCCGCCCCATCTACCCAGGCACTGGCCTGGAGGTTTGGGTATTTGGAAGAAACCACCCTCCCTTCCCCACAGGCAGGCTATTTGAGTCAGCACTCCCCACTCCCACTGGACTCTCCTCCAGAGGTAATGAGTGCATCCTGACAGGAAGTAATGCATGCCACCTGATGGGAAGTAATGAATGCATCCTGACAGGAAGTAACAAGTGTAACCTTATGGGAAGAGACAACGAGGTGAAACTAATCCTGATACCATGGCAATGGGCTCTAAATCGGTGAGGCTCTTGAACTTGATTCACAAGGTAAAGCTGTCTATTTCTTGTTCCTTTTAGTATCCTCCATAAAAGTCAGCAAACTGCATTGTAAACCCTGAGTACTCAATAAATACTTTTTAAATTGAAACTGAAATGTCCAACTTGGTGGTGGGAAAGTTTTGACCCACCTACAATCACCGTAAGGGCAGCATAAGAAACTAAAAGAACGTTCCTCTAGTAAAAATCAAAAAGGATATTCTGTTAGCTTGATGAGGGCCGCAGTTTACTAGTTTACTTAGAGATTTAACCGGGAAGTTAAGTTTTCTTAAAATCAAATGTCTCTAGGTGCTTTGAGAATTTTATTTCTATGAAAGAAAGATAAGGCTCGCTAAAACATTTCCAGCCTCAAACTGATTCAGCCATATGTGACAGAATAAAACTTTAAGACTTCAATTATTAGTTTGTATATGTCTGAGAGGGCCCAAACAACCTTTGAGAAAAATCTTAAGACTAGCCCATAAGCACTCAAACCAATGCTCCATTACACTTTTTCAAGAAAATCTGCTCTTAAACCAGAAAGATAAAAGTCTGAATGAAAACAACTCTGAGGAATGGTATTCAGGAAGGGTTACTGGAAGATGTACCATCCAAACAGTATCTTGATCAGGGTTTGGCCAACTACAGCTCTCAGACCAAACTAGGCCTGCCACCTGTTTGTGAACAGTCTGCAAACTAAGAATGGTTTTTGTCTTTTTAAATGATTGAAAAAGAAATAAGAAGAAAAATGTTATTCCATGACATGTGAAAATTGTATGAAATTCAAATTTCAGCATACAGAAACGAAGCTTTATCAAAACATCAAGCTTTTAGGATACGATGGCAGAGTTGAGCTGGGTACTTTTGGCAGGGGCTGTGTGCTAAAATATCTGTCTGACCCTTAGCAGAAAGTGTGCTGATCTTTGTTTTAGATCAAGTCAAAGTGTTAGTCGCTCAGTTGTATACAACTCTTTGTGGACACGTGGACTGTCCGATGGACTGTATCCCACCGGGCTTCTCTGTCCATGGGATTTCCCAGGCAAGAATACTGAAATGGGTTGCCATTTCCTTCAGTGTTTGCAAAATAAGTGTTTTAATTTTTTTTAAAGGTCATATAATTAAATCATTTTGGTAAATGCTGAGCCAATTTTTTTTTTTTTTTGAGCCAATTTTTTAATTGAAGAACTTCTCAGAGCCTTCAACATGCTGGAATCGCATAATCCTTGCCAGACTCATTTGATCTTGGTACTTTTTTTGTGGCAGAGAATCTCCCAGATTTGAGGGGTGATAAATGCACCCTTGAGACACCCATCACAGTGGAATCTCGTCATACAGGGCCTCACCACCAAGCCTACCCCATGGGACACCACAAGAAGTCAACCAAATGGCTGCGCTATTCACTGCAGGGAAGCCAGTGAGGGCCTTGCTCTTGCTCATTCAGTGCCCCTTTCACGGGCACTTACACAACAAGCTTATGCAGTGCAAAGACTCCCTCTTCTTTTCCTGAGCTGACAGTCTGCCTGTACCTCACACACGTGTGAATTTTATCCTTTTTAAGTTTCCTTCTTTGCTTTGGCTGCTAGGAAACTCAGAAAAAAACATGTGTGATCTGTTTCGAGAGAATCTTATTTATAATTTGAACTTTATGAACTAATCTTTATCCTGGGTGTGCCTATTCTCCTATTCATATATTCCTTTTGCCCTGAAACCTGATATAAAAGTTATTCACTGCATTATATGTGTATCTTCAAGTGGTCTTAAATTATTAAAAAAAAAACAGTGTATAAAAACATATGCACATATATTGAGGGGTTACAACATTCGGAATCATGTGTTGAGGGGGTGCTGGAAGAAAAGAGAGACAGGCAGTCTAGGCTACTAAGAGAACTAACTTCTAGAGAGAGTAAAACTCAGAGAGCTCTGGGCCAGTGTTTGCACTGTAGCAGTGGACTCCAAGCTTGCTCTCTCACTATGGAAAATTGGGAGAAGAGAGGGAACAGTGAGTGACCCTGACAAACCCCAGTCCTCAGTGCTGAGAGCCAGGGATTTAATCTGTTGTCATCGCCACAATTATGACTCGGCCACGATGTGGTGCAGGAGGGCTCTTCCTGGTTGCGGGCCACAGCGGCTGGGAGCTGCTGGCCTCAGCCCTGGGAGCCCGGCCCTGCAGGGGTGGTGCTCCGTGCAGCTGTTACACTCGGTTAACATGCTTGGGATTGTACTGGCTCCTCTTCTGGAAGCCTTTGGTCTCACAACCTGCAGGGAGCAGCCTGGCCTGCCAGTTTTTAGAACCTGTGAGACCAAATATTTAAAGAGTTCCGCAACAATGGTTAGAAAGAAACTAACCCTGACCCACAGAAAATCAAGTGCCAGGTGGGGGAGGGAGAGGACGGGGGCTGCAGTGCATGAGGCTGCAGAAACCCAATCCGGAGCCGGGTTATGTAACCAGCTTCTGAAGGCACGTGACTCAAGGGCTTAGTCAAACTTTTTAAAGTGACAGAAAACCTCGAAGACTGTTTTGCTCAAGGCCATTGGTCCTGGAAAAGAACACATGAAGAATAACTAGAAGCCTTCTGCAATCTCTTACAACCTGGCCAACGATCCCAGGAAACAGCAGAAGCATAGAAAGAACCTCTGCCCCTCTGTCACTCACATGCTCTTCCTCTGACCTTAAGTCCTATTCCTCCTCAAGGCACCCATCGCTCTGCCTCCTTGCAGCTGGAAGCAGCTGTCCAGTCTCCACGGCAACACTTACTCACCATGTTGTCACCATTTACCTCCCTGGATCTGGGCCGTGGCCCCTACCACATCACAGAAATTGTTCTCCCCAAGGTCATGGTTGCTGCCAGATTAATCATCTTAGAGCATGAGTCTGGTCAAAAACCTTCATCAACTCCTTACTGAGGAAAAGAGAAATGCAGCTTAGAATTCAAAGCCTTTCATGACATGGCACCTATTCGTATATTTCTAATCAGATTGCATACTCCCAAAGTGCACCTTATGTGCCAACCTTTTCTCTACACCTTCTGGTCCCTCAGACACTGCTGGTGAAGTTCCTAACATTAGGACATTTATCCCACTGGTCTCCAAGGCCTAAGACCTACCTAGCTTTTAAAGGCCTGGCTGCAATGCTCTGTTTTTTTTATCCAGGGAAGCTTTGTGGCTCCAGAGAGTAGAAGTCACCTCCCCACAGCTGCCCTGCCCAAGCCTGAAACTGGGCCCGATCCAACAGCACTGACCACTACAACCGGCATGCTGGGGGTTAATTATGGACGCATGCCTCAGCACTGTGACAAGACTGGGAGCTCCTCAAGGTCTGGCTCTGACACTGACCAACCTGTAGATCTCTTCCAGCACACTGAAGGCACACATGTAATGAATAGCTGATGGATAAGTGAATGAAAAAAAATGACCAAAAGGGCTCCCTTGAGCACTTTTCCATGCAGTTTTGCCACTGTGTCTTGGGAAATACATTTAGGATTAGAACTCATGACCTCCTGGCGTCCAACCCTGTGGTCACACCACAGTTGTTATTGTTTCCAAGGGTGTCCTTTTCTGTCTTCATCCCATCTTCTTTTCTCATAAAACAGTGTTTTACAAACTGCGGTTCAGGGACCATTTCCAGACTAACAAAATTTATAGAGGCCCTCCTCTGTCCGTGACTCTGGGTTTGTCTCCTTGCTAGCAAGCAATTCTGTGAGGAAGATCTGGGTCAATGATGGTGAATGGATGGAAAGGGATGGAAAATATTTAAGAAATAAACTTAAAGGGATAAGGAGTACTATTTTTACTTGCCTTCTTAGATTAGATGGGACACCAGTCAATTCTAAAGGAAATCAACTCTGAATATTCATTTGAAGGACTAATGCTGAAACTGAAGCTCCAGTACTTTGGCCAACTGATGCCAAGAGCTGACTCACTGGAAAAGACCCTGATGCTGGTAAAGATTGAAAGTAGGAAGAGAAGGGGACAAAAGAGGATGAGATGGTTAGATGGCATCACTGATTCAATGGACATGAGTTTGAGCAAACTCCAAGAGCTGGTGATGGACAGGGAGGCCTGGTGTGTTGCAGTCCCTGGGGTCACAAAGTTGGACACAACTCAGTGACTGAAAAACAACAACACAGTTTATATAGAAAGCAGAAAATTTTATGTAAATTGGAGCAGAAAAAATAACTACGGAGCTGAAGCACTCCACTATGATAATGCATCTCTATGGAGCATCATGTACAGAGTCCAGCCAGATGATTGCTAGGACGAACCAGTCAAGTCAGATGCTGAATTCATCCGAGCTTCTACTTTACACTGGTTTTCCTCCAGGACAGGCCGACTTCTCCTGTCAAAAGCAAAAGGAGCTGGGAGCACCATTCAAACCTAAATCAGCCCCCCTAAGTACAGCCGGGCTGGACCTTTTATTTTTTTCTGATGGCAGCTGCGGATATGTTAATACTCTTTCACTCACGACTACTACCACAACAGATGCTAAAAAGCCGGACACAAATCACAGATTTTTCAGAACAGAAAAAGACTAAGGACTATTTAAAGCAGAAAGAGATCTTGGTCCATCTGTCCCTCCACTCCCCCTAAGTGATGAAATGACACATACAAGGCCATACTGTTAAGAGTTAGTCGCTCAGTCGTGTCTGACTCATTGTGATCCCATGAACTGTAGCCTGCCAGACTCCTCTGTCCATGGAATTTTCCAGGCATGAATACTGGAGTGGGTCCATTCCCTTTGCCAGGGGATCTTCCCGACCCAGGAATCGAACCTGGGTCTCCTGCATTGCAGGCAGATTCTTTACTATCTGAGCCACTAGGGAAGTCCATGAGGCCATAGAGTGAACATAAAGAAAGGGTGCAGTGCTCTGAGCATCTGTTCACCCACCTAGAGGGTTTTAATCTAGGGTCCACAGAAGGTCTACCTCCAGCTTTAGCAAAATCCAGGACCACATGAATGTAGTTGTTAGATTACTTTCCAAAGGATTGTGATATGACAAGAACTGGGTCAGAAATGACCGAAATGGTCTCCATTGTTGTATTTGTTTACTCACCCATTCACTGAACCTCTCGCCATTCTATGCTCCTTTTACACTTCAAAAACCCAACACCATGGAGCAGATGAGGCTAGACTGGTACCCTGGGAGCCAGAGGTCACGGCACAGGCCAGGAAAGCCATGGTTTAACCTTGGAGAATCTATGGATTCATGTTGATGTATGGCAGAAACCTGCACAATATTGTAAAGCAATTTTCCACCAATTAACAATAAAGAAAACAAAATTTAAAAACCTTAAAGAAAATGTTAAAATCTTAGAGATGTTAAAATTAACTTTCTTCTCAATTTTCATTTTGAAAAATGTAAAACTTTCAGGAAAGTTTAAAGAATAGTAAAATTAACATCCATATACCTCTCATTAAGACTCATCAAATGTCAACACTTTGACCTATTTCTTTTATCTTTCTCTTCCCTCTGTCCCTCTTTTCATATACTTAGCTTTTCTTAAACATATGAACTATTTTAAATTACATAGTACAGATCATGAAACTTTACCCCTTTATCCTTCTGCATGTGTCTTCCAAGAATAAAGGCATTCTTCTGCAGAACCACAGTACTACTATCACAGTTAAGATGAACAGTACTTCCCTATATACAGTCTGCAGATCATGTTTAAATGTCTTCAGTTGTCTCACAGAGGCTCTTTAGCTTTTTGTATTCCTCCTGATCTGGGCTCTAATCAAGGTTTACATTGTGTTTGGTAATCATGTCTCTTTAGTTTGTTTAGTGTATATGAATCCCTCTTTTTTTTTTTTCTTATAAATATAACACTGCCTTTTTTTTTTGAAGAGTCCAGGCCAGTTGTTTTGTAGAATGTCTCATGTTCTAGATTTATCAGCTTATGGAAGGAGGAAGAGAGGAAAGGACAGAAATAAATCAAATGTGGCAAAACTAATGTCTAAATTTCCAAGAAACAGAAAGTTAGGTTTTAAGTCTTGATTAGATTCAGGGGGAACTTCTGACATGAACCCTTCACAGGTGACGGCGTGCTTTGTACCGCATTCCTTCAGAAGGTACAAGCTGTCAGGGTGCCAGATTTGATCTGCTAAGGTGCTAAGAGCCAGATCGTTCTGGCTTCCTTTTACTCTTTATTAATTAATAACTAATCTGTGGAATAAAAGTTTTAGATCATGTGAATATCCTGTTCGGAAACAACTTTTCATGGCTTCCCTGGTGGCTCAGTGGTAAAGAATCCACCTATCAATGGAGGAGAAGTGGGTTCAGTCCCTGCGTGGGTAAGATCCTGTGGAGAAGGGAATGGTAACCCACTCCAGTATTCTTGCCTGGAGAATTCCACGGACAGAGGAGCCTGGTAGGTGAGAGTCCATGGGGTCACAAAAGAGTCAGACATGACTTAGCAACTAAACAACAAAAACAACAATTAAAGAAAGGTTCAAATAACCTTTCAGCCAGTGATTTTAGCTTCCACTGATGAATTTTGCCTGAATCAATCATAGCTTTGCAAGCTATAAAATGGTGCTTTAACCTTCTGTATTATTAGCAGACACTCTCCTGTCAAGAGCTTTTCCTGCTCTGCTCCCTACTTTTTGTTTGTTTCTGGTTTCTCTTTGAGTATTATTACAGGTGCACTGACTTTAAAAAAAATGATATGAAGTATAATCCATTACCATTACTATTCATTCTAATACTCAAATTGTCCCAAATTAGGCTGATGGAAGCCCTTCCAGTGATCTCTATGTGCTTGTGCTGTGTCTCCTTAAGTCTTCCAGCACTTCTATGCTTTTTGGCACAGTAAATAGTTCAGGTTCACCTTAAACATTTCCTGCCCCAGACTAATAATCAGCACGTCCCTAAGGAGCCCAAATTTCTTTCAGTGGAGAATGAACGCTATTTAGAAACCAAGATAGGGTCCTAGAGATTGCTATGCTCATTATTACTTGGCCCTTTTAAAAAGCAGAATTAGAAAATACTGAGTTAAGTCATGTGAAATTGCTGATATTTGACTACTTATGACCTAAAACTGGTAGTTTCATATGGTAGAACCTAGTATATACTGTTTCAGTCATATTTATACCTCCAACTGTACTCTAGTACTACAGAGTTCTTCCTCATCTTCTCCCATTCCATATTTACATTTTTATTCTCCCGTTGAGAACCTCAGCTCCCCATGGCTTCAATATTCAAAACAGTTTCAGAATTACAATCCCAATATCTGCCAGCAACAAAGTATCTGTTAAGATTTCTTTGGAGCTTTATCCTTAGAACACAGGCACAAAGGAGGTCCAGCACAGTGCCCAAAAGTTACTTTTTCCTCCGCGTGGTGATGCCACACATCTGATAAACATTAGGACCATTTATTATTGTCTTACGTCAGTTTTAGATATTTTGCTTTTGTTGTCGTTCAGCCGCTAAGCTGTGTCCGACTTTCTTGTACTAAATGGTTGATACCTATGTATAGGTGCAGCTCTTTTCATAAATTTTCACTTATTTTGTGTCAAGAACAAATTGAAGCTGTAGGAACCAGTAGAATGTCAATGTGAAGCTATCAGAGGTGAAGCTATCATAGGTTAACAGAAAGAAGGCCAGAATTCCTCCATTCATTGTTTATGGGCATTTACTACTCTAGGTGTCTGGGACACATTTGAGAACAAAGAATCTTACCCATTTACATTCTAGTGGGGGAGGGGGCTGCAGAAAATCAACAGTATTGTAATTGAGTGTTCAGTTCAGTTCAGTTGCTCAGTCGTGTCCAACTCTTTGTGACCCCATGAACCGCAGCACGCCAGGCCTCCCTGTCCATCACCAACTCCTGGAGTTTACCCAAACTCATGTCCATTGAGTCGGTGATGCCATCTAACCATCTCATCCTCTGTCGTCCCCTTCTCCTCCTGCCTTCAATCTTTCCCAACATCAGGGTAAAGAATCTTACCCATTTACATTCTAGTGAGGGAGAGGGCTGCAGAAAATAAACAGTATTGTGATTAAGTGTGATGGAGGTTAAAAAAAAAAGAACATTAGAACAGAGTAAGGAGGGCTGGAAGTACTGATAACAATTATAAATAGGAAAGTCAACATAGGCTTCAAAAGAGATGGTGACATCTGAAGATGACATGAAGGTGAGGAGTGAGCCACGGACTTTATATGGAAGAAAGACTTGGGCAAAAGGAAGAGCTAGTGCAAAGGCCTGGAAGCCACCAATTAGTTTATCTGAAAGCCCTGAACTACTGGGCACAATTCAACCAAAACAGTTGACGTGTAGATCAGGAATGGCTTGTCCTCTTCGCTCTTTCACTTCCAGTCCAAGTCTAAAACCCAGGCTTGCGGATGTTCAGAATGCAGCTCTGCACAGCTAAGGGAGTAACAAGAACAGCCCAGTTCCACTTTCTGGGTCCAGAAAGTCTTTCTACCAGAAATGCTCACTGAACATCTCACTCTCTTCTTTGACCTCTGGTAGTAGAGCTTTCTTATAACCCAGATTTAAAATATCACATTGGGGTTGCTTTAAAACAGAGTGGAAGAACAGTGATTGATACATAATAAGTTTTAAAATCAGACAAAATGAAGTAGCAGTAAGCTTACAGGAAATGTTCTCATAGGGGGATCAAATATCTAAACCCCTAAATATAAGATTAAGAGTTTAGGCATGAAAAGTTCTCCTATGTGTAAAATGTATCTGAGGTCTTCAGCTCAAGACACAGGAAATCTCACACTCATTAAAAATGCTTTTTCCTCCCCCTACATCACCTAGAAATCATCTCATGAGAGGTGATTTTTCACTCTCCTTTTATGGATGGGAAACTAAGGCTCAGAGAATTAAACTAACTTGCTAACACCACAGAACTGCAGAACTTTAACTTAAAGGAACAAGAATTCAAAAGAGAAGGCGTTAAAAGAAGTTAATTAGACCAAGAAGTTTGATTTCAAATGGAGCTGAAATCTCTTCTAGTCACCCTTGGTTCCATAGTTTAACTTAAGATTTAAACAGCCCAGAAGCATTTTGGCGGAACCAATAATTACCCCAAATTTCTTTGAGAAATGTTTCTCTATGGTTGATTAAATTGACAATGACTTCATTTTTAGGTACCAAATCTAAATGTGACAACTTTTTACCCTCAGCCTGAAAATCCACATACAGAGTTCTGACATCAAGTTATTATTCAAAATGAATATTCTTTAGTATGCCAGAGAAAGTCAAGTTCTAAGTATCCAAAAGCAGGAAAAGGTAGCCAAAGAGGAGCATAAAGTATACTACTTTAAAATACCACTCTTTTAAATTTGGCTTTGCAATTTCCAGAAAAGCCATAGTTAATATATTAAAATAAAACAGAAAATGTAAACCAAACTTTAATATGACTTTATTAGCAACTTAAGCACAATGGTAAAGGCTAGTATTGGACAGATTTAAATTCTAGTGGACAGAATTAAGAATAGTCACAAAGTCAAGGAATTCACTATGTCTAGACATCTCTCCTAGATTTCTATTTGAGGAACAGTCATCCTTTGAATTCCCAAGCCAGGAATTCAGAACCTGCTGTTGAAAGGATCATCATCCTTAATTCTCAATCCATTTATCAGGCTAAAATGCAAATGTAAGTGGTGAATACATTTCCACAGCACTGGAGCTCCAAAGAGCCTTCTCAGGGAGCATGCTGAGCTAACTGGGGAAGGGTTAAGCCACCCCTATTTTTCAGATCTGAAAACAGTTGTTCTGATATGAGAAGAATCATTACAATGGTGCCAGCTCCCTTCTATAAAAGCTATACACATTTTCTGCACAACTGTATGATTGTTATGGCAACCATAAAAATGGAACTATCATTCTTCAAATTACACACTACCCATACTGGATTACCTACATAGTCTGCTCTTCCGCATCACCCAGAATTTCTTTTCAGAAAGTGCTATGTCTGTCCTATAGATGTTTAGGAGCAAGATAAAGTGGTCTCTTTCAAAGGGAGAGTCCACAACAATGAATCTTTCAAAGGCCCAGTTCTTCAAGAATTCTAGGACTTCCCTGTCAAGCCTTTTAATCCCATGGTCACTGGGAGGCCTCGAAATATTTCCCCTGGGAGGCAGGGGAACTGCCTGGAAAATGTATTCCCCTAAATGACTGATTTTATTATAAGCATGAATAAGAGCACCATGAATGAGCCTTATTAGACCTCGATCAGTTCTGCAAAGTACAGAGAACATTTACTAGAGTCTCAGTTCAGGAAAGTGAGAGATTTAAGAAAACACATAAGCATTTTAATTAAATTTACTGTAGAAAATAATAATAACATGAATACAGCAAACTAAAATGTCAAAAATTTCAGCTGTATTTCATGATGATCAGGGACTCTTTAAAAATCACTTTGGCCAACATAAGTAGGATTTTGTAATTTTTAACAGAAAAGAGTAATGGAGAAAGCAAATTCTAGTCTTGTCTTTTAAATATTAATTTTAGGTCAAAATTATCTCTCATTGTTCACAGAACTGATTCCATAGTTAAAAAAAAAAAAAAAGGCAGCCTGGTAGTAACTTTCTGGCCGATTTTAATATAGAATACTTAGATTTTGGATGAAAATGTGTTCAAAATACTGTTTGCGCCATAGAGTTTCCAAATAAGGCACTGAAATTTATCTAGATTTCCTTTATCAAAAAACACCACCACCACCCAAAAATTCCCCAGGCAAGTCAAGCTCTAATATAGCACCTCTAGTCACAGGAGGTATTCCTTCAGGGTGCAGTGAACCATTAATGTTCCCTTCATTCCCACTCCAACTTCAGGGGACGAGGAGCCCCGAAGTGATCCCCAATGACCTCATCCACAGCCTACACTTCTTCTTGCACTTTCAGGGTTCAAGTTATCCAGCATAATTCCTCTATCTCAGCCCAATCCCCATCTTTTAGCCTTTATGACATTTTGAACTGACCACGAATTCATAATCCCACCCTCACATCCTACTGAAACAGCTCCCCAGCTGGATTCCAGTCTCCTTCCTCTCTTGCCTTCCTGCCTTTCAGATCCTTTAGCATTTGACTACCAGGATGAAGTTCCTAAAACACACCGTTAGATTATGCTTCTTTCTCATAATGTATGCTTTCTCAAAAATCTGCACTGGCTTCCAGCCACCCTGACATTACAGTCCTCAGTTTGGCATTCCATATCCTCCATGATCTGGCTTCAAACTACTTTGCCCCCCCTTACTTAAGATGACCTATCTTCATCAACATAGTGCCTTAGTAAGCCAGTTCTACCAGCATCCTGAATTAATGACTTGTGTAGATCCATCATTTCTTTTTCTAGATTTTATTCTCTCGGGTAGAAAGGACTATCTCTTTCAATTACATATTTTTCAGTTCCAACAATACCTAGAGTTCAGTTCAGTCACTCAGTCGTGTCTGACTCTTTTGTGACCCCATTGACTGCAGCACGCCAGGCTTCCCTGTCTATCATCAACTCCTGGAGTTTACTCAAACTCATGTCCACTGAGTTGGGCATGCCATCCAACCATCTCATCCTCTGTCGTCCCCTTCTCCTCCTGCCCTCAATCTTTCCCAGCATCAGGGTCTTTTCCAATGAGTCAGCTCTTCGCATCAGGTAGCCGAAGTACTGGAGTTTCAGCTTCAGTATCAGTCCTTTAATGAATATTCAGGACTGATTTCCTTTAGGATTGACTGGTTGGATCTAGAACCTAGAGTTCAGGGTCTTGCAAATAGTAAAGATAATCAATATTTACTGAATTGAATCTTTAATCAGGCTCCTTCAGCTCTAACCACAGGAAAAAAGGCTGGAGCTGTGGTAGAGCTGATACCCCCTTGACTGGAAGTACCATCTATCTGTGAGAGTGGAATCCACTTCAGGTGATACCTAGGGACCTCTAGCTCTGGCCTGAGAATACAACCCTAGAAACTTTTCTAGGTTTAAAACCCAAGTCCTTTGCCAAGTCCAAGGCAATGCATCTTAATGCTCACCAGAAAGAAGGAAGGGGCAGTATTTTATCAAGCATAATGTATGCTAGACCTGGGCTAAGCATTATACGTGTTATATTTAATCCCTGCCACGACCTCATAAGAAATATAGCAACTGTACATTCCTTTTAACTTGTACAGAAAGAAAGGCTCAGAGTATTTAAGTAACTTGCCCAAGAACACATACCTAGTAAGTGGCAGAGTGATAACACTAGCCAAATTTGTCTCTAAAACCTACATTCTAATATTTCACTCCTATGCTATCAGGGCCATTAACATTTTCAAACTCCTGGGATAGAAAAGTAACCAGTGGCACCATGGCATAAAGGGAGGAGGAAACAAGAGTTGTGGTGGACTGTTAACTGGCTTGACGCTCCCTCTCCCAAACCAACACGTAACCCAAAGCAGGACAAAATTTAATTCTCACCCTTGAATTTGGAATCAGGACAGGGAGAGTGAAAGAAAGAGGAAGGCATGTGAGGCGGGGAGAGGGAGAGAGAAGCAAGGCTCCTTCTGGGTAGCTGTGGTAGCTCTTAGTAGCAGCCATCCCCCTCAGGGACAGGAAGCAAGAGAGGCTGGTGTGAATTAGGGGAAGCCAGGGTGTAGAGGGCGTGAGGGGCGGAGGTGAAGCAAGAAACCTTTCTGGGTTTCCTGCCTCACTGCAGTCCCTGGTTCCCTGCCCTTGAATTCTGGGAGTCATCACAGGATCCTTAAAACAAATTCCCCTTTCTGCTTAAGTGAGCTCCAGTGGTTTCTGTTATTTGGGACCAAAAGTCTTAATTAATGCAACAGCTGTGGAAAGTTTCCTAGAATGGCTAACTCCTTGTGGCTTTCCCCAAGGCTTTCTCATTAGCAAGCCATGACAGAATGTTACAGCTGATGCTTCCACACTGCCCACTCCTGGGAGCACCAGGTGCTGGGAAGCAGAGGGAGGGCATGGCAGGGTATCAATATTGAGTTACTATTGTGGGAGGAGGGGAAGTGCCGCACTGTATAGCACACGGGATCTAGTTCCAACCAGGGATCGAACCCTTGCCCCCTGCAGTGGAAGCCCAGAGTCTTAACTGCTGGACCACGAGGGAAGTCCCTCAAGTTTCTATTTCAAAAACAAATTAATTTTTAGGATTGCTTCTGTAATTAGAATTACACAAAGTACAATGAATGCTATGACATTTTTTTGGCCAGCAGAGATTTGAAGGAGGTTCTAACTTCTCCTTTCTCAAAATGGGGAGGGGAAGCATGTGGTGTTTGTTTGTTTGTTTGTTTTGATTTGATGTTTTCCTTGTTTTTTTTAATGTTTTATCAAGGGTATGAGTTTTAATGTGGAGACATACGGAGATGGTGGTAAGAGGTTCCTAGACTGCAGAACTGAATTCAAGTCCATGCTTTGCCCCTCTCAGCCATGTGACTTTGAGCAAGTGACTACACTCATCTGAGCCATAGTTTCTTCATCTGTCAAACAGGGGTGATTATTGGATTAAAAAGTTCATTTGGGTTTTTCTGTACCATCCCAAACTAACTTTTTGGCCAATCCAATATTTCACAGGGTTGTTTTAATGATTAAATAGGGTAATGCTTAAGTATAAAATAATTATACCTATCAAAAAGTACAAAGGATGCAGTCAATAAATTATATTTTGGTATATGTATATTTGGGCTTTCCTGGTGGCTCAGATGGTAAAGACTCTGCCTGCAATTCAGGAGACCCAGGTTTGATCCCTGGTTTGGGAAGATCCCCTGGAGAAGGGAATGGCAACCCACTCCAGTATTCTTGCCTAGAGAATTCCATGGACAGAGGAACCTGGAGGGCTACAGTCCATGGGGTTGCAAAGAGTCGGGCATGACTGAAGCAACTTAGCACATATGTTTATTTGCCACATTAACAACAAGGCTAAATGAAAACTTCAGACTTTCCCATGTGTTAATTTCCCTTATCCTGGATATGTCTGGCAGAACGTAACGGAGATGATCTATTACTAGGGAACGGGTCTTTCTCTTGGTGTGTCCTTGGTGTGTATCAAGCCCCAAGGCAGAGACAACAGGAAAGGGACACCCAATGAGCACCTCCTCCGTGCCCAGCACTGCGTCAGGTCTGACCAACAGTCAAGATCATGCGAGTGATTTAATATTTTCAAAGTAGCTCTATTTCAAAAAGAAACGATTAAATATGGCTATAGAAAAGGATAATTGAACACACATTTAAAGCATTATTATGCTTGTGGGAACACTCCTATCCTAGGAATTCTAATTACATCTGTAAGACCACAGGAGAACTGTTTAAACAATCACAATTTGAAACTCTGGATTCTCCCACATACAAACTTTGGTATAATTCCACTAGGTCACCTCTCAGGCAAAAAGAATACAGGGCAACTTTACATTTGCAAACTCTGAGTGAATATATGTAACAAATATGAGTAAATATATGCAACAAAACCATCACACATGTAACAGGACCTCTATGCACATCAATATCTTCCTCTGAAACCTACAAAGAGACTTCATACACTTGCTCACATCATGCCACAACTGCTCAAGAGGTTTTTGGAATTCTGTAAGAACTACTTTCTAAGCCAATTCACAAGCTTCACAAGAAAATCAGTTTTACTACTTTATAATTATACTTTTTTTTTTCTTTTGAAGTCGTATTATCCAGCCTGATCACCCACCTGATTTACCACTCTTGGCTCCAAACTGACTTAGCTGTTTCCAAAATTCAAATGTACTCTCAAAAGATGAAGATTTGCCATTGTTGAAAATGTGCCTTAGGCTCTGAAGGCAATTTCCGAAGAGGAGTCCAAAAATGTGTATGGCTCCTTACCCGCTGCCTGCCAGCAGGCTCAAACCCTCCTCATTCTCACAAACATCTTCAGGACCCTGCTTCTGTCAAGCTCCCTGTCACAGCCTCTGGTGTGGCAAAGCTCTTTGAAAGGCATGTATGTATTTAGCGTCCCCACTTTTTCATGTCCCTTCCACTCTTTTGGCTCTGGTGGTGCCACTGAAACAACTCACGAGATAGTCCAAAGACAAAGAAAAGGGCTTGATAGATAAATGCAATGACTTCTGTCCCAGAGCCCAGGGCAGCTCACCCTTGCTTGGAACTTGCCTTCCCTTTACCTCTTCTAACACCCTCCTTTCTGTAGCCCGCTCCTCACCTTTTCCTAAGAAGCTTCCACCCTTTAAATGTCGGAGCTCTTCACAGTCCATCACTGGTCCTCTTTCCCTTTTCTGACTATAGGCTTACCAGGTATATGCATTCACTTTGTGGCTTTAACTACTACTTCATGTACCTGAGTAGGTATCTGCAGCCCAGACTCCATTCATGAGTGCCAGCTGTTTCTTTCTGCCTCTTGGACATCTCCTATTGATTATCCTAGGCACTTAATACCCAAATTTTACTCATCTTCCTCCATCCAAACTTTCTGTTCTCGCCCTCTAACTCACACCCTCAGATTTTCCTGAACTTAACCTAGGCCTAAGGTTACTGACATACAGACATATCCTCCTACTGAGAGGTCTTCTCAGACGATGTCAGTGACAGTGTTAATTGCCTTTTCCTCTTCCTTTTAAAATAATAATAAGACAAAAGCCTGTGGAAATTCTATTCATCCCTCATGATCAAGTTCAAAGATTACCTGGCTTTAAAGTTTCCTCATGCAAAATTAATTACTTTCTCATCTGTGTTCATCTGGTGCCCCTTTAAAAAATTTTAAACTTTTATTTTGAGATAATCATTGATTAATACACAATGTAAGAAATAATAGAGAGATGCTATCTTTCTGTTGGGGCTTCCAAGGTGGCTCAGGGTTAAAGAATCCGCCTGCAAATGCAAGAGATGTGGGTTCGATGCCTGGGTCGGGAAGATCTCCTGGATGAGGAAATGGCAACTGGCTCCAGTATTCTTGCCTGGAGAGGAAAATTACATGGACAGAGGAGCCTAGCAGGCTACAGTCTACGGGGTCACAAAGAGTTGGACACAACTGAGCAGACACACATCTTCCTTTTACGTGACTTCCAATGGTAAATCTTATAAAATTATAGTACAATATCAAAACCAGGATGTTGATGTTGAGACAGTGCACTGATCTTATTTAGATAACCCATTGGTACCTGTATTCATGAAGTCCTCAACAATTTCATCATACGCGGAGGTTCATATAAGCACCACCTCAGTCGAGATAAAGAATGCTATCTTATCTCAAGGATGCTTCAAGTTGTCTGTTAATAATAATCATACCTAACTCCCACCCGTCTGCACGCCTCAGTCCCTGACAACTACAAACCTCTCCATTTTCAAAATGTGTCTTTCCTAAAAAGTGACATCAGTAGAATCATACAGCTATAAACCTTGCAGACTGGCTTTTTTTTTACTCAGCTTATTTCCTGAAGATTCATGCAATTGTTGTGTATATCAACAGTCCATTCCTTTCTGTTGCTGAGTACCATTCCATGATGTGGATGTACCACAGCTTGTCTAACCATTCACCCATGGAAGGGAATCTGGGTTGTTTCCAGTCTGAGGATGCTACAACTAAAGATGCTATGAAAACCTGTGCATAAGTTTTTGTGTGAAACATAAGTTTTCATTCTTCTGGGATAAATGCCTAAGAATGCAATTACCAGGCTATATGGTGGTTGCACTTAGCTTTTTGAGAAACTGCAAAAAGTGTTTCCAGAGTGGCTGTGCCATTTTACATTTCCACTAGCAGTGTGGGAATGAATCACTTTCTCTGCTTGGAACTTCTCACAGACTTTGGTTTTTGCTTTTACTTTAGCCATTCTGATAGGTAAGTACTGGTATTTTCATTGTAGACTTAATTTGCATTTTCTAGTGGCTAATGATATTCAACTTAAAAAATATTTATTATTTATTTATTCATTTGGCTGCACCAGGTCATAGCTGGAGCACTCAGGTTCTTTGATCTTCACTGCAGTAGGGAGATCTTAAGTTGCAGCCTGCAAACTCACAGTTGTGGCACGTGGGATCTAGTTCCCTGCCCAGGGATTGAACTCAGGCACCCTGCATTGGCAGTGTGGAGCCTTAGCCACTGGACCAAAGTCAGGGAAGTTCTTAGATGTTTTTTTGTTTATGCATTTGCCATAAGCAGCATGTGTCTTCTGCCAATTTTCTAACTGGATTGCTTTTATACTGTTGAGTTTTAAGGGTTCTCTACATATTGTAGATACTATTCCTTTGTTGCATATGCGGTTTGCAAATATTTTCTCCCAGTCTAGCTTGTCTTTTCATCTTCTTAACAGAGTCTTTCACAGGAAAACAAAATTTCTAATGTCATTGAGAACCAATTTATCCATCTTTCCTGACATGGACTGTGCTTTTTGTGTCAAGTCTAATAACTCTTTTGAAGTGTGGAAGCACGTGTGTTCAGCTGTGTCTGATTCTTTGCAACCCCATGGACTAAAACCCACCAGGCTCCTCTGTCCATGAGATTTCCCAGGGAAGAGTACAGAAGTGGGTTGCCATTTCCTTCTCCAGGGGATGTTCCTGAACCAGGGATCAAACCTGTGTCTCCTGCATTGGCAGGTGAATTCTTTTACCACTGAGCCACCAGGGAAGTGGCAAAGTAGAAGCCATCCCTTTACTAACCTTCTATCATGCAAGTATTCTATACACATTTCTGTGAGTTTTATAGTTTATAATGAAGCCCATTTTCAGTTAATTTTTGCCTAAAGCATGAGGTTTAGGTTAAGGATCATTCATTTGTCTATATATGCTCAATTCCTCCAACAAACATCATTTGCTGGAAGGCTATCTTTCCTCCATTGAATTGCTTCTGATCCTCTATCAAAAATTAATTGGGCATATTTGTGTGGAACTAATCCTGAGCTTTCTATTCTGTTTCATTTATCGACGTGCCTATCGCCCATAGGTTTTTTGTAGATGATCTTTATCAAGCTGAGAATGTTCTTCTCTTTGTCTAGTTTGCTGAGAGCTTTTGGTATGAATGTGTGTTGAATTTTTCCCAAATGCCTTTTCTGTAATAGTTGACGGGATCTTACAATTTTAAATTTTTGTTTATTCTGTTGACATGATAGATTACATGTATTGATTTTTAACAATGGTTTTTAAATTTTTTTATTTATATTTTTTTGGCTGTGCTGGGTCTTCATTGCTGCCCAAACTTTTCTTGAGTTGTGGCATGCAGGCTTCTCATTGCTGTGAGCATGAGCTCTAGAACATAGGTTTCAGCAGTTGCAGTAAGAAGGTTCAGTAGTTGTGGTTCCCGGGTTCTAGAGCACACGCTCAATAGTTGAGGTGCATAGGTTTAGTTGCTCCGCAGCACGTGGGATCCTCCCAGACCAGGGATTGAACCCATGTCTCCTGCATTGGCAGGCTGATTCTTTACCACTGAGCCACCAGGGAAGCCCTTAATAATAATTTTATTTGGCCACCTCATGCGAAGAGTTGATGATTCATTGGAAAAGACCCTGATGCTGGGAGGGATTGGGGGCAGGAGGAAAAGGGAACGACAGAGGATGAGATGGCTGGATGGCATCACTGACTTGATGGACGTGAGTCTCAGTGAACTCCGGGAGTTGGTGATGGACAGGGAGGTCTGGTGTGCTGCGATTCATGGGGTCGCAAAGAGTCAGACACGACTGAGCGACTGATCTGATCTGATCTGATAATTCACACACCATAAAATTCACCCTTTAAAATATACAATTCAAGCTTTGCACAGCTGTAGTACTGCAACCAGTGAGGTTTATTCAAGGCATGATTACTGCTAATTGGAAATAATCACATGGACACTTCAGAGTTACAGAATCATTTCCCTTACCTACCCTCATAATATTTTCATCACCCAAAATAGAAACTCCGTACCCATTAGCACTTACTCCACATCTCCCCTTCCCTGTAGCCCCTAGCCAACACCATGTGACTCTTATCTGTAGGACACCATGCGACCTTTTATGTCTGGTTCCTTTAGCTTGGCATTATGTCTTCAAGTTTCATCCATGTTGCAGCATGTATCTGTACTTCATTTCTTTTCACGGCCAAAAAATATTCCAATGAATGAATGCACCACGTAGTGTTAACCTGTTTACAGCTGACGGGCATTTAGGTTGTTTCCATCTTTTGGCTATTAAGGAGATGCTGTTATGAACATCCATCCACATTTAACTTTTTGGGTGCATATGTTTCTAATTCTTTAACAGCCAAATTGGTGGCTCATTACCTCTATGTTTAACCCTTTGAGGAACTGCCAAACAGTTTTCCAAAGTGGCTACATCATTTTACATTCACACCAGCAATCTGTGAGGATTTCAATTTCTCTGCACCCTCATTAACACTTGTTATCTGTATTTTTGACCATAGCTATCCTAGTTAATCTGTCTTTTTCTGTGATCACTTTTCCTTTGCCTGACCAAAGGTGACGAAGACTTACTCCTACACACATCTGGTGTCAGAGGCACGCAAGCACGGAGAGCAGAAGACACAAAGGAGGAACGTGCTTTTCTTTATAGGTATGCAGAGCTTACCGAATCTGTGGGCTTGTCTTTGGCCAAATTCGGGAAGTTATCAACCATTATTAGCTGGGTATAAGCTTAGTTCCCCACTAAGCCCCACTGCCATCAGGAATAGGAAAAGCTAAAGTCTGGTGTATACTACTTTGTCACTATAATTTGGGGGCACAAGTTCAAATCCCTGTTGACACAAGGAGAGGGAAGCAGGTTAAGTGCTAAATATCCCTCTCTCACCACGTTGTTTATGCTGGCAGAAGGCAGAGGCTCAGCTTGCCCTGAGCTCCACTGACACCAGGCAAGGATGTTATGGTAAGCGGCCCTGACCAATAGTCTCTTTGCTGCCAGGCAGGAATGGAGGCTCATCTCATCACTGGAAGCTGCTGGTACTGCTCTCAGGGGACAGTGGGAAAATGCTTCCTTTTACTGGAGAGCGGATGGAAGGTCAGTTCCACTCTTGATTCTGTCAGTTCTACCCATGCAGGGGAAACAGAAAAGTCTGCTTCCACTGGATGGGAACAGGTGAGCTCTCTGCTTGGCCCCAGTGACACTATCGCAGTTAGGGAATTGGAGCATGCCTGCTTCTACTTAGGAGGGGAAGGAAGAACGGCTTCATGCTTAGTTTCACTGACACCACTCTGGCAGGGGAACTAGAGCACCGCCAACCACTTCTCCTGGGCAGGGGAGGGAAGATTAGTCCCCTGCTCAGATCCACAGACATCTCCCTAAGCAGGAATCAGTGTCACCTGCAATGTGGCAGGCAGAATGGAAGATTAAGTCCCTGCATGGCTCCACAGACATCACCAAGTGGGGTGGAGGGAGGGAGCAATTGGAGCACTGCTGCGTGATTTCATGAGATAGGATGGGGTGGGGTGTAGACTGTGAACACTGTGCCCAGGCCCACAGAAACCACGGTGTGTGTATGTGTGTGTGTGTGTGTGTGTGTGTCTTTTCCACTGGCATTTGGTTGGAGTATGGTGAGCACTGCTTAAAAGCTTTTCTGTTTTAGACTATCCTTTTCTTGGTCTTTTGGCTAGAAGAGAAAGGTTTCTCTTGGAGACCACTTTTCCTGTGCTTTTTGGCCATTCTAGGTTGGCAATTTCCACAGTACCCTATTTAGGATTTGTAGGAGACAATAAGAAAACCAGGGGATCACTGTCATGCTGGCCCTCGAGTCCTGAGACCCCCCTAGGCAATCCACCTTCTCTTCCCCTTCCTTCAGAATCTTCCTACACGTGTTTGTTGTGTTATGCTCCACGTTTACAGCTGTTAATACAAAGAGCCAGGAAAGAATGCGTTTACTCCATCTTTGTCAGAAATATAAGTTGTGCCGTATTTTATTACAGTAATTTTAACACTTTACTCTTTAGTGTGAAAATCAGATAGGAAAACATCTTAACAACTTCTTTTTTGAAGGCACTGCACCGTGTTTTATCTATATTTTTGCCTAGGAATATCAAAAAGAAATAGGAATGATTCCTACTGTTGCTTAAAAACACATTCAGTTCAGTTCTGAATACATTAACACATTCTGCAAACTTCTAAATAAAACCCTTTTTGTCTTTTTCTCCCTTATCTTATACATATATATACATATATGATTTACTATATACCAATTAGTTTCTAGAAACAGAAAGATCTAGTCCTTGTTCTTGAGGACACTGCTCTCCATCAGAAAGAGAGAGCTGTACACAGGTAAATTAGAAATACAATATGGCAAGTGTTATAACATAGGTATGAACAAATGGTCAAGGGAAAGAAGAACGGGGCATGACTAATACTTTCAGAGTGAGATGTCAAAAGATTCACAGTAGTGAAGATGGGTCCTGAAAAGTGGATGAAATGCAGTACAGGGCAAGGGCAAGAGACAGAACTAGCAGAGTAAGATCTTTGGGGAAAGATGAAGGGTTAAGTACAGAACAAGATACCTCATAGAAAGCTAAGACATTTATCCCCCTCTTTTCCTATTATCAATAAAGTTGTTAATTTCACGCCACTGATGTGGATGTCAAGCTGTCCAACATTTCTAAATCTTAAGAATGATTTGCCCATACAATTATTTACTTCTCATGGCCCTTATTTTCAAATTCTTTCTCTTCTCACTATTATCTTCAGTGCGGGTTTGCTTCTTTCTCAAAACTTTCTGCTGGAAGTTGTCTCCTTTTAGCCCCATCCCTGGCATGAAAAAGTGAAGAGCCTTGAGAATGACGGCAGTGGGACTGGCAGAGTATGGACCTCTCCACACAGGCATTAGTAACACCGGTGGAATGGTTAAAATGAACCTTTTCATAATTCCAGAAATTAACCAGAGGCCTATAAAAATCTGATGTACATTTATTCAAGAGAAATAGATGAATTTCAATTAGAATAGTGAGCTCTGTGCGTTTTTTACTTGCCTTAATTCTCACGGCCCACTCCCCAGCTCTGAGGTGGCCTTGAAAACCAACAGCTTTCTAATTCTGGTGAAAATCAACAGCCTAGCAGCCACTGGAGGGGACACAGCAGGTTCAGAAGCTCACCAAAATCTGCATTCTTGTCATTATGGAAGTTGTCTGGCAGTTCTCTGAAAAACCCCATTCATGTTACTTTGACCTGACTCATACCTAACTCCTATGCAAAAAGCCTTATAGCCTCAGGGGTGCTTGCTAAAAACAGTCAGCAGCAATTATTTAACATCACAGATTTCTGAGATAGCAGTAACAGCTGGAAAATAAGAAGCTGACCAAAAAAGTTAAAGGAGTCCCCAGGGGCCTTTGCAAAGACTTGACATATTCCTGGGGGTTGAGACAGCTGCATACATGCATAAGGCTGCGTACATGCCAACAGACACCAGAAAAGGACTTAAGCTCTCACCTCTGGTTGACCTTGAAGCTCTGCACAGCAGGAAGTGAAGACTAAGGCAGAGCTGTAAAGTGCATGTTTGAACATTGGAGGTATGACCCAATCAGTATATGCACAGAGGCTCTCAGCAAAGGCTAGGAGACCATTGGTTCAAAGCATTTAAGAAAATCTCCGTTCATTCATTAGCTGACCATTAAGCTAGCAAAGCAGAAATTTTAGTGACTTCACACAACAAAGAATACAGACTCTACACAATTAGAATTAGTTCAGTGAAGTCACAAGGGCAATAAAAACAGTAACAATAACAAACCTTAGGGAGATAGGAAGGTGATTTTCAGAGTTCACACATTAGTTCAGTTCAGTCGCTCAGTCGTGTCCCACTCTTTGCAACCCCATGAACCGCAACACGCCAGGCCTCCCTGTCCATCACCAACTCCCAGAGTCCACCCAAACCCATGTCCATTGAGTCAGTGATGCCATCCAACTATCTCTTCCTCTGTCATCCCCTTCTCCTCCTGCCCTCAATCTTTCCCAGCATCAGGGTCTTTTCAAATGAGTCAGCTCTTCGCATCAGGTGGCCAAAGTATTGGAGTTTCAGCTTCAACATCAGTCCTTCCAATGAACAGCCAGGACTGATCTCCTTTAGGATGGACTGGTTGGATCTCCTTGCAATCCAAGGGACTCTCAAGAGTCTTCTCCAACACCACAGTTCAAAGGCATCAGTTCTTCAGTGCTCAGCTTTCTTTATAGTCCAACTCTCACATCCATACATGACTACTGGAAAAACCATAGTCTTGACTAGACGGATCTTTGTTGACAAAGCAATGTCTTTGCTTTTTAATATGCTGTCTAAGTTGGTCATAACTTTCCTTCCAAGGAGTAAGCGTCTTTTAATTTCATAGCTGCAATCACCATCTGCAGTGATTTTGGAGCCCCAAAAAATAAAGTCAGCCACTGTTTCCACTGTTTCCCCATCTACTTGCCATGAAGTGATGAGACCGGATGCCATGATCTTAGTTTTCTGAATGTTGAGTTTTAAGCCAACTTTTTCACTCTCCTCTTTCACGTTCATCAAGAGGCTCATTAGTTCCTCTTCACTTTCTGCCATGAGGGTGGTGTCATCTGCATATCTGAGGTTACTGATTTCTTTCCCAGCAATCTTGATTCCAGCTTGTGCTTCTTTCAGGCCAGCATTTCTCATGATGTACTCTGCATATAAGTAAGCAGGGTAACAATATACAGCCTTGATGTACTTCTTTCCTATTTGGAACCAGTCTGTTGTTCATGTCCAGTTCTAACTGTTGCTTCCTGGCCTGCGTACAGGTTTCTCAAGAGGCAGGTCAGGTGGTCTGGTATTCCCATCTATTTCAGACTTATCCACAGTTTATTGTGATCCACACAGTCAAAGGCTTTGGCATAGTCAATAAAGCAGAAATAGATGTTTTTCTGGAACTCTCTTTCTGGTTTGTCAATGATCCAGTGAATGTTGGCAATTTGATCTCTGGTTCCTGCCTTTTGTAAAACCAGCTTGAACATCTGGAACTTCACAATTCACGTATTGCTGAAGCCTGATTTGGATAATTTTGAGCATTACTTTACTAGCATGTGAGATGAGTGCAATTGTGTGGTAGTTTGAGTTTCTTTGGCATTGCCTTTCTTTGGGATTGGAATGAAAACTGACCTTTTCCAGTCCTATGGCCACTGCTGAGTTTTCCAAATTTGCTGCCATATTGAGTGCAGCACTTTCACAGCATCATCTTTTAGGATTTGAAATAACTCAACTGGAATTCCATCACTTCTACTAGCTTTGTTCATAGTGATGCCTCCTAAGGCCCACTTGACTTCACTTTCCAGGATGTCTGGCTCTAGGTGAGTGTGAGTGATCACACTACCGTGATTATCTGGGTCGTGAAGATTTTTTTTGTACAGTTCTTCTGTGTATTCTTGGCACCTCTTAATATCTTCTGCTTCTGTTAGGTCCCTACCATTTCTGTCCTTTATTGATCCCATTTTTGCATGAAATGTTACTCTGGTTTCTCTGATTTTCTTGAAGAGATCTCTAGTCTTTCCCATTCTGTTGTTTTCCTCTATTTCTTTGCATTGATCACAGAGGAAGGCTTTCTTATCTCTCCGTGCTATTCTTTGGAACTCTGCATTCAAATGAGTATATCTTTCTTTTTCTCCTTTGCTTTTGGCTTCTCTTCTTTTCACAGCTATTTGTAAGGCTTCCTCAGACAGCCATTTTGCTTTTTTGCATTTCTTCTTCTTGGGGATGGTCTTGATTCCTGTCTCCTGTACAGTGTTACGAACCTCCGTCCATAGTATATCAGGCACTCTGTCTATCAGATCTAGTCCCTTAAATCTATTTCTCATTTATATCATTTAAAATGGAAGAGATATAGGTATACCTTTTTGATTATAGATACAGCATGCAAACAATAATCAAAAAGAGCAGAGTACCTAAACTAATAGCAAAATAGATTTCAAGATAAAAACTGTTACTAGAGACAAAAAGGACAGTTTATAATGATAATAGAATCAATCCACCCAGTGAATGTTATCAGCAAGATACTGTCAAAGAGCTACTATTCCATACCTGTAAGAATCACTGTAATTGTGAATACAGATAACAAGTGTTGGTGAAAACATGGAGCAATTAGGACACTCACAGACCGCTAGTAGGAATGTAAAGCTGTGCAGTCACTTTGGAAAAAAGTTGAGTTACTCAAAAGGTTAAATATAAAGTGACTATATGAACCAGCAATTCCACTCCTAGGTATACACTCAAAAGAATTGAAAACATAGGTCCACACAAAAATCTGTACACAAATATTTACAGCAGCATTATTTATAACAGTTAAAAACTAGAAACACCCTAAATGTCCATTAACAAATGGGTAAACAAAATGTGGTATATCCATACAATGGAATACTATTCAGCCATAAAAAGGGTTGAAATATTGACACATGCTACAGGACGGGTGAACCTTGAAAACATTATGCCAAGTAAAAGAAGCCAGATACAAAGGCCACTTATTACATGAATCTACTTATATGAAATGTCCAGAATAGGGAAATTCATAGAGACAGAATGTAGATTAACTGTTGCTAGGACCTAGGGTGGAGAGGGAACAGGAACCGACTGCCAGTAAGTCTAGGATTTCTTTTGCGAGGGGTGAAAATGTTCTGAAATTAGTGGTGATGGTTGCATAATTTTAAGAATGTCCAAGAAATTGTCAAATTGTACATTAAAAAGATGAATTTTATGGTATTTGAATATCTCAACATAAAAAACATTTCAGAGACTTTGCCACTCTGACATTTAGTTATCTCTAAATCCTACTAGTTTACTCTAAATCCTCAGCCACCCACATAAAAATAAGTTTTTTTTAATCATTACAGTATAACTTCCAAACAAATCTCATGTATTTAGAATATATAGAAATTAATCATCTTTGCTATGCATTCATATTTGCAAAATGGTACAAAATTATTTCTGAGTATAAGTTCAAATACTGTCTTCTCTGTCAACAGGCATTTTTCTACCTGTTCAGATAAAATCTAC
The DNA here is from genome assembly GCF_055505025.1 of Bos grunniens. Classification (NCBI taxonomy): domain Eukaryota; kingdom Metazoa; phylum Chordata; class Mammalia; order Artiodactyla; family Bovidae; genus Bos; species Bos grunniens. The sequence continues at coordinate 16,996,277 of NC_141166.1, forward strand.
TAATCTTTGGCTATTTATTTTCTTTGAGATTTAGTGCTACTTATCAATATAAATTTTATGTTAACAAACTACTCAAGTACTTATAGTTAAGAATATCCACTTGTGGATCTACTTTCAGACCCATTCATCTTTGTTACTATCTATGAGTTTCTTGTATTTTCATAAACAGTGAGTTGGGATTTATATGAAGGGAATAGCATTGCTGTTTCAAATGACAATGACAGCTTCCCCCAGACTTCCTGGTGGTTTAGACGGTAAAGCGTCTACCTGCGATGCAGGAGACCCAGGTTCAATCCCTGGGTCAGGAAGATGCCCTGGAGAAGGAAAAGGCAATCCACTCCAGTATTCTCACCTGGGAAATTCCGCGGACAGAGGAGCCTGGCAGGCTACAGTCCATAGGGTTGCAACAGTCGGAGACAACTAAGCAACTAATACAATTAAACTTTGCTTCCCACCAGGCAAGAAAAGAAGGGGTTCCCTTGGCAATGGAAGAGCTGAGAATGCTTTAAAGACTATGCTTTAATTTAAAGCACAGTTCTTGAATTCCTTCTGTTGCCCACAGAGAAGCACAGTCAATATTTGTCAGATAAATGTGGCAGATAATCACCAGTGGAATACCACTTTCTTTCAAAGCCAAGAATTTTGCTCTGAATAATTCAGAAAGGACATCCCAAACACAGTCACACACCATTAGACCTATTACGTTGTGAAATATTTAGTTTAGCAATTTCATAGTGTATACTAAGGAACACTAGTTTCATGAGATGATCCACAAAAAAGTGCTGTAAGAAATGTATTAACCCAACGTTTTCCGAAACAGGATGGCCACGGAATCTTTTTTCTCCATAGCACATATTAAAATCCCAAAGAACTTGCAGCCTACCAACATCTTTTGGAAAACCTAAGTTGGTCAAATAATCCATTTTACCAAAGATGAAACTTCAGTTTCATCTGTGTTCACTGTCTCCCCAAATGTAATTAATTTTCCCAAGGTCACCCAGCTAGTCCCTAACTTCCAGTGCTCCTTCTACACTGCCACACTCCCTCACCAGAGGGACCTTTTCTAAATGGCAATTTAATCAGACTGGACTTCCTGATAAACAGCAAGATCATTAGTCATTTAATGTTAGTTATGTTTGAAAGCTTTCCCACAAGAGGCTTGACCTGAAAGAGGTTAGTATTATATGTCTCTCCTTTCAAGTTGCTATTTCAAGGTTGGTTTTACCTGGAGTGAGAGGAAATTTCTGTCTATCTGGAACAGTTCCATCCTGAAGATATTTCAATATTTCTCACCACAACACCCTTTCTGTGATCAGTATTTTTAGCTCATTGTTTTCTATTTTGGCAGCTGAGAAGGTGCAGTTTGTAATTTTACCTCCAGCTTCATATTTCTTCTTAAAAGTGAATACAATGTCCTGTTTATAATAATAAAATCACTAGTTGGCAGAACGACATTAAATGGAAAAAAAAAAAAAAGGGAGGGGGGAAAGCAATTGGAAAATTTAGAGCAAGCAATTTTAAGTGCCAAGTTTTGCATTTGTAATGGTCCAGTGGAGGTCACTGGGCTTCCTTTTTATTGAGGGAATAGTAAAGAAATAGATATCTACAAGTTCTGCTGTGAAAAACTATAGAAATCACCTCTACTTAAAGGAAGCTCATAGTTTTACTGAAAAGTGACATGATCCAAACTTCTACAATACTACTGAAGTATAAAAATCAGTTTAGCATGGTATTTTCCCCCTCCAATAATTTAGGTTTTCACTTTCTACTTTAATGGAGCTTTTAAGCTTTGGTTTCAGTTTAGCAACAAAGGAAGCAAAACAATATGAATGAAATTGGAAATAATTGGAGCCAGTCTCAGAAATAACCTTGGGGTTTCTTGGGCTTCTGGTGCAACCCCCTTTAAGCAGTTTCCTTGGATATATTCTCCTCCTGATCCCCAAAGGCTTGCAGTATTGGCGTTCCTTTTTTTTTTTTTTTTTTAACCTCAAATGCCCTGCTAAGGAGAGCTGCAGGTTAGGCCATGCAAGCACCAATTCTCCAGAGACTGAAGCCCAAGGTCCAGAAAAATGGTGCTCCCAATCAGAAGGGCCAGATTCCTCCTAGGAGTTCACACCAGCCTTCCTTCTTGAAAATTGCTAACCAACCATTTTTCTTTTCAAAATAAACACTATTTCTCTCAACTTCAGTTTGCAAAATATTACCCCAATTCCACTGGACTAAAAAACTGGAATTTTACTGACATAATTGGATTATGAGGTTTAAAGATTGATGGAACTTTTCTGTTCCAAATATAATTGTTCAAATACCAAACCTAAACGGGTATGTAGAAGTCCTTACATAGCTAGAGCCAGGGCAACATCACAGGCTCCACGGCAGGGCGGCCCAGCAGAGGGGGTCAAGAAGCCATCAAAACCATAGGAGCTGTGAGCCCTGTTACAGTAGATCTGTAAGGCTTAAGGGAACACCCTACCCTTTCTGCAGCCATAGCCTGCCACTAAACTGAAGACTACTTAGTCACTCTAGTTCTAGAAATGCCTGCTCATTTCTCAGATCTCAGCTCTAGCACCAATGACATTGGAAATTTGTTCATACGGATATTATAGGACTTGCTATTCTCTGCTATAATTTATCTGAGTATAAATCTGCCTTCCTGTGAACAGTAAAGTCATGAAGAACAAGGGCTGGGCCTTACTTGCCTTGCATTTCCAGTGACTGATTTAGTATACTTGGTATATATTATATGTACATATATATTTTATATATTTATATATATATATAATATATATATTAAAATATATATATATATATGTAAACACAAGAGGCTTCCCTCATAGCTCAGTTGGTAAAGAGTGCGTGCAATGCAGGAGACCCGGGTTTGATTCCTGGGTCGGCAAGATCCCCTGGAGAAAGAAATGGCAAACCGCTCCAGTACTCTTGCCTGGAGAATCCCATGGACAGAGGAGCCTGGTGGGCTACAGTCCATGGAGTTGCAAGAGTCAGACACAATTTAGCGACTAAACCACCATAGAGAGAAGAAGAGAGGAAAAGAAAAAAAGTTTGATTTAGGAGTTTACAGAATATGTATTATTTATTCATAGCATGTTTCTTAGGGTATATTAGGATTCAGTCCTAGTTCTTTTGACTTTCCTAGAAAAATATTGGCAAAACCTCTTTGAGGGCACTGAACCTCTGAGCAAAATAAATAAGAGTATTATAAATTCTTGTACCAAGTATCTCTCGTCCATTATAATTCCATATTTGACTATTGCTCCAAGACAGAGTTCCACAAGAACAGAAACCATCATCTACTTTTACTTATGTTGAATTTCTACTGCCTGTGGATGGTGTTCGATAAATATTTGTTGATAGAAAAATGAAATAAATTTATTACAAGACCAATCAAAGAGAGGAAAAGGTAATAAGATCCAAACGCTTCAGCATACTAAGTACTTCTCTATTTTTTATTGTAAAAAAATGAGAAATTATTTACTGTGGCTACATACACACATGAATTAACCCTGGCATACTCACAAGATGTGTGGATCAGGTGGTAAATGAGGTGAACCTCAGGTGTTCCAGAACACAAAAGGCAATGATATTGGCACGTTTGTTGGTTCTTTTATTTTCAGCCAACTATGAACAGTGGGTAATTATACATGCCCAGTACCATGGATTTATGGTTTTAGCGAAGTTAATCCTTACAAAATAGGTACGTGGCTAAAAAAAGACTATTGCAAAAATCCAGATTGAAGATAATATTAAACTAATAATAGTAATACCATGAAAATAGCAAAGTTGACATTTTCTTCTGCTCGTAACATGAATTCATCATCAGCCACATTATGATTCCAAAACAATGACTGTCAATCATATGTTCCCTAGCAGATACTTAGAAAAAAAAAATACACTTAATCTGTCCCTTCAAGTAAATGTGATCTTTTAACAATGATTTTTAAAAGTTATTGCTTTTTGAAAGCAAAATAAAACAAGAAACTCAAGTTTTTAATATAAAATTCTAAAATTGGATGTTTTGAAATGTTTCATTATTATACAATTTGGGGACCTAAAATGACCTAATCTTATAAGCTACCAAACTGCTCATATCCGTACACTTAAATTTTCTCACGTAATTTTATAACTAGTTTTTAAAGATGCCAACTGAAAAATAATTGAAGATAATGAAACCATTTTTAAAAACTCTAAAAATGTAGCACCTTTCAATTTGTTCAAAAGAAAGGACTGATTTCAAAATGAATCTGAATATGATCAGTGAATAGGATTGAAAAATGATTTAGTGAGTTCAACTCATTTCTTCCTAAGATATGAGGCATCTTTTTCAGTTATGATAACCATTAAAACCAAAACTAAGTATCAAAATACAAAATACACTCAGACCTTTGTGGAGAAGGCAATGGCACCCCACTCCAGTACTCTTGCCTGGAAAATCCCATGGACGGAGGAGCCTGGTAGGCTGCAGTCCATGGGGTCGCAAAGAGTCGGACACGACTGAGCGACTTGACTTTTATTTTTCACTTTCATGCATTGGAGAAGGAAATGGCAACCCACTCCAGTGTTCTTGCCTGGAGAATCCCAGGGACGGTGGAGCCTGGTGGGCTGCCGTCTATGGGATCGCACAGAGTTGGACACGACTGAAGCGATTTAGCAGCAGACCTTTGTATTTCCATATTGCAAGTTGCTCAAGCAAAATAAAAAATTAAAATATTCAATCACATTGCTTTCACCAAAAGATTAATGATAATATGAACATCTTTCTCTACCATTTTAAAGTAAAATAAAATACATTAAAATTTGTTTCATTCTTATTTTTCCACTTTTATGTATGTTAATAACACATAATAAATTAGTGAAGTAGTATGTACACTTGTAATTTTAGAATAAAGGCGCAGAAGTTACAGGAAATGCATGTCCAACAAAGTTTAGAGGTTACCACTTTAGGCATCAGGAAGCAGGTGAAAGATTTTAAGCCAAAGGAGTAGAAACAAAAGAATGATTTGAATTTTAGAAAAATAATTCTAGAGGATAATGGACAGGAAAACAGCTCCTAGAAATTAAAGTGTTTTTTTTTAAAAAAAAAAAAACCCTGTTACTGACATAAAGAACAAACTTTTGGACTCAGTGGGAGAAGGCAAGGGTGAGATGATTTCAGAGAATAGCACTGAAACATGTATATTACCATATGTAAAACAGATGACCATTGCAAGTTCGATGCATGAAGCGGGGCACCCAAAGCTGGTGCTCTGGGACAATCCAGAGGGATAGGGTGGGAAGGGAGGTGGGAGGGGGGTTTGGATGGGGGGACACATGTATACCTGTAACAATTCATGTTGATGTATGGCAAAAACCATCACACTACTGTTAAGTAATTATCCTCCAAATTAAAATAAATAAATAAAAAATTTTAAAAAAAGAGTGATATTTGGCAAAACTAATACAATTATGTAAAGTTTAAAAATAAAATAAAATTAAAAAAAAATAAAATAGATAGTGATAGGCAAAAATGATATTTACAAAAGTGAAAAAAAAAAATCCCTGTTACTATGCTAACAGCAGAGAGCATCCCACAGGCTCCCTGAATCTTTGGATCCTTGTGCAGGACACATAGGTATATTTTAACAGAAGCCTTCTGCAGAGCAAGACCTCCCAGTCTGTGGTCTAACTCAGAAGGTAACAGGGGCAGAAGAAAAAGGTAATGTGGGGCCATGAGAGGGGAACTGAGCAATACTGGCTGCAGGGACTACTGGCATGACTTATTATTTACCTGCACACTAGGAGTCAGGCTTGGAAAGATTGAGCACCTCTCTCTTCTGATATTTCCATTCATAATTTTAAAAAGTTATAAAGGTTATTTGTTTAAATAACTTGAATAATAGAGCAATTTATAAAATGAAAAGTAAAATACTGCCTCCATGCCTCTTACCACTTCACTGAGTCCATGCACAATAATCACTGTCAGCAGTTTGCTGTGTCTCCTTCCGGGACTTTTTAAAATATATATATATATACTTTCATGTATACATGTATATTATACATATACCTTTACATAGTTTTAAAAACTAGGCTCATATTCTTACTGTTCTGAAACTTGCTTCTTTCACTTTGCAATAAGCCATTCTTTTAGGAAAGTCCACATGGGTCTAGCTTCTTTTTCACAGTGACAGAGAATGCTAGCTTACTGATATGACATAGGTTATGTAACCATTCCTTTACTAGCGGACATCAGCAGTGTCACTTTTATAATAAGGTAGCAACAAACATTCAAGTACATGTGCCCTAATATACTTCCTTGAATAGCATGAATTGAAAGGGTAGGTACATTTAAAATGTCGATAGCTACGGAGGAATAGCTCTACTAACTTACACTTCAAACAACAAAATTCAGTCATCCATTCTATCTTTTTCTTATTAATTTTTTAATAGATTCCTAGATTTAGGAAAAGATCTCAGAAAACAAGTCCCTCCATTTATATATGAGAATATGAAGATTCAGAGAGAATAAGATTATGGCCTCAGGATCCCAAAACCCTTGACAAGATAACTGACCAGAAGCAGTTCTATGAACAATGGTTACTGCTGAAAGCCAAGAAAGCAACTTGAGTTAACTGACTTCAAATATAATGTGTGTTCCATCTGAGTCACTAACAAGTAGGAAAGGGAACCATCAACTCCTTTTCCTTGCCTACCCTTGGCAAGAAAAGGAAAAAAAAAAAAAAAGTAAATTCCTAAAAGATACAAAAGCGAGAGGGAGCCGGAAAGGAGGATTCTCAAACTAGGTGGAGTAATGGGCACCACAAGCTTAAGGTACCATAAGTTCAGCTGCATGAAGCGAGCAAGTGTGGTGGTGGAAAAGACTCTGACACGGGATGACCTTAGCAAAAAACCTTCCACGGCCTCAGTGGGTTGTATGAAAAGTTTCTTGGTTCTGAATATCTCCATGTGGCATCCAAAATGAATGCCAGCACTGAAACCAAATTCTGAAGAGAAATATCAGAAAAGAACTAACATCCCACAATGAAGAAACATCTTCAAAGAAGATGTTGTTAAAAAAAAATACCACAAAAGTACTTTCCAACAAATTCCAGACCTAAAAGTAAAGCTTTAAAATGAAGCTCCAAGCACAGAAGTTTTGAATCCTTTGCTCTGTGTCTGAAGAGGCCCACTTAAAGGAGGGCACTTCTAACAAGATAACACTGTCTTTATTGGACCAGACCTATGGGGCTTAGCAATGAAAAAAGAAGGTGGCAACTGTACCTGTTGAAATTAGAATGGTCTAGAAGAGTCAGCACACATTTTCAATAAAGGGCTAGATAGCAAATATCTTAGGCTTTGCAGGCCATATGGCCTCTGTTGCAACTATTCAACCCTGCTATTGTATTGCAAAAAAACAGCCAAAGACAATATATAATCAAATAAGCATGGCTAAGTTTCAGCACAACTTTATGAATGCTGAAATTTGAATTTTATATAATTTTCATAAAAAATTATTGTTTTAATTTTTTGCAACCATGAAAAAATATAAAAACCATTCTTAGCTCACAAGTGCATGCAAGTGTGCTCAGTCACGTCTGACTCTTTGCAACTCCATGGGCTGTGGCTTAACAAGATCCTCTGTCCATGGGATTTTCCAGGCAAGAATACTGGAGTGGGTTGCCATTTCCTTCTCTAGGGGATCTTCCCGACCCAGGGATGGAACCCACGTCTCTGGTGTCTCCTGCATTGGCAGATGGATTGTTTACCACTGAGCCACCTAGGAAGCCTTCTTAGCTCACAGGCTGTAAGTAAACAGGCAATAGGCTAGGTTTAGCTCACAAGGCATGACTGGTCAACCTCTGGTACAGAGCACTTGAGTTTCAATTGTACGGAACTTGAGCGTTGGTGGAAAGATGGCAACATCTGAGGCCAGCTCCTCAGAAAGTTAAGTCAGAAGACAGAAAGGTAGAAAACGTGTCATTTTTTAAAGGGTTTCAGATATTTACCTTAAATCTCTTCTCCTGCTGAATTCCTCTGGTGGTATTGTCCAAGGCAGGCCCTGAGGGAGGCATTCTAAAACTTCTGAAGAGAAATCAGAGAAATCCACACCATATTCTGTAAGTATCCCTTCTGTTTCAGGCTCAATTTCACCAGCCTGTCCAAGACTCTTTGCCAGCTGCCTGTGTACGGGATGGACAGGAAAGACTGTGTTAGTAATGGAACGTGGGCAACCTGTCTCCTCTCTCAAGTTAAGGTTGTCTTTCGAACTCTCCTGCCCCTCCCCCGGCAGGAACACCATCACCAGTGAATGAACAGGGGGCCAAGCCGAAGAGCTTAGGATACTCTTGTCTTGTTAATGCCATGATTACAGTGTACTGTTACCTTTCCTCAGGAATGCTGACCCACGGAGAAGGGCCAGACAACCCTCTGTGGGACTCCTGCAGTTGTTCTTCGTGGAGAAGTGAAAGCTTTTGTCAATTACTTCTCTTGTAAACACCTTTAGAGACAATTCTGATCAACCCAGTTTGCTGTTAAATCACTAGTTTCACACTGATTATACCTTACGTCATGCTCACTAAATCAGATCTGATGTTTTCATTTATTTCACAACTACTAATTTTTGCCTTAATGGTTTAAGACGTTTTGTCTGAACACAAAAGCTATATATATTCACTTTAGAGAAGTTATTAATAGAAAAGATAGAAATATACCAAGAAGAAAACTGAAGTTATCTTTAATCCAGTCACCCAGCAAATGATCATTCACATTTTAGGGTCCTGGACCATTAAAAGTAAGACTGTATTGAACAGGACAGTCCTGTCACTATGAGTAGGGTTCCATCTTTTAGAAGGCTGATCTTACTCTTTATCTGTGAGTCATCTACACAAACATCAAAACTGATAACCCTCCATTCTTGTAAGTACTGGCATGCCACATACAGCCAAGTCTAAAGTTAAGTGGTGAATGCTGATAGTCAATAGGAAATACGAAATGAGTCTTAAATCAGCTGCCTTTGTTGAGAGTGTTGAGGAGACCAGAGTTGGCTACCTCCTCCACTGCATAGGTCTATTCATCCACCAGGGTGACCCAGGAATCTACCTTCAGTAATTCCTGCAAGGAGTTTAGCTCTGGCGTTAGGGCCTTCTCTGGGGCCACGTGATTTCTTTGAAGAAGATTCTGTTTCCTTATATGAGGGTAGATGCCTGGGTACTAGAGTTCATAGGTACACAGTGGTATAGGAGGACTGGGAACGTGGTTGCCTTATATGCAGACTTTTAACAAATTTTCGGCCTCAATCCTGGAACATGGCAGTGGTGGTAGAACGGTTGGCCCCACTTCTCATATGCCAGCCAAGAGAGAGCAGCCCACTGCTGATACATACACCTGCCCACCAGCACAGGCTTGAGGCAGCCTGTGGGCATTTCACATACAATGGTGGCTCAGACCAGTGCCTCTTCTCAAAGTTAGGTGGTGATTTCCCACAAATCATATCAAAAAGACAGCAAAAATACATGGGAAAAAAAATGAAAGAAAGCTATCTGGTAGATCCATGAATATATGAAAATTAAATAACCCATGGGTTAATGAAGAAATAAAAAGAGAATTAGAAAATATTTTGAACTGAATGAAATACAATATATCAATATTTGTGAGATGCAGCTAAAGCAGTGCTGTGAGGAAAACTTACAGCATTAAATGCTCATATTAGAAAAGAAGAAATGAGTCAGTGAACTAAAATTCTATCTTAAAAAACTGAAAAAAGAAAAGCAAACTAGATCCCAGGTAAGCAGAAGGAAGGACATAATAAAGAAATAAAAATCAATGACTAGAAAACTAATAAATAATAAAGAAAACCAATAAAATCAAAAGCTGATTCTTTGAAAAGAAAATAAAATAGGTAAGTTTCTGGTGAGGCTGATCAAGAAAAATAAGGAATAAGTTTTCATTATTATAGATCTTTTGAGCATTAAAATAATAATAAGGGAATTATAAATGACTTTAGGCCAATAAATCCAATAACTTGGATGAAATGGATAAATTCCATGAAAGACACACACTGCCTAAGACTAGTCAAGGAGATACCAACACTATATATCCCTTCATCTACTAAAGAAACCAAATTCATAGTTTAAAATATTTCCACAAAGACAAAATGCAGGCCCAAATGGTTTCACTGGAGAATGCTACCAAGTCTTTATGAAAGAATTCATACTAACTTCACACAAACTCTTTCAGAATATAGAATAGGACGGAACACTTCCTAACTAGTTTTATGAAGCCAGCATTACTCTGATACCAAAATGAGACAAAAGATTCATGAGATCAATATCCCTCATGAAAAACAGACTTAAAATTCTTATGAAATATTAGCAAACAGAGTTCAGCAATATATAAAAGGGCCAAATAATTCAAGATCTGTCCGACATTCAAAAATTTACTCTATTTAATTACTCAGCTAGCAAACAATGAAAAAATACATACAATCATCTCAACAGAATAAAAAAAAAATTTGACAAAATTCAACATCTATTTATGACCAAAACACTCAGCAAATGAGTAATGAACAGGAACATCTTCAATTTAACAGAGAAAGTCTAAATGCTTTCCTCAAGATCAGGAAGAAAACAAGTTCACTCTCTTTGGTTCGGTTGGTACTGTTCACCAATAGTACCAAACATGGTATCAGATGTCCCAGTAAGAACCATAAGGCAAGAAAATGAAGAAAAGGAATGCAAATGAGAAAGACTTCCACATTGCATGTGAGTGGGCCAAAGGAGTATAATTCCCATTACAGAAATGAGCAGCTTCCTACTTAGACTCTGCTTCAGCTCAAGGCTTTGAATGTGAAGAGAGTGACACAAAGACAAAGGGGTGCTTAGGACCCATTCGTGGTGGCTACAGGGCTGCCAGTGAAAGCAGTGGTGGCAGCAGTGCCCAGTGGCAATGCTGTCTTGCAAGTGGTAAGAACCACTGCCATCGTGACCAAACTAATCCTGATAAAAGACAATGGCTAGACCTTGCTCTTGGCTTTCCAGGTTGGCCTTTCTTCCTTCCCATAACTTTCTCAGGACATTCAAGACTCTCACTGTTACTATGAACCCTTCAGTATCCCTCTAATAAATTCCTTTTTCAACCACAGTTGTTTTCTCTTATTTTGCAACCAAGGATCCAGATAGTTAAAAACTCAGGTCTCACTAATTTTCAAAATGACAACATTATTATCTGTGTATTATCCTCATTCTCTAGAATGAAGTTCCTGTTGAGGATCTGGGAAATCTGTTGTCAACGCCTTTTAAGTTTAAAGGACATTTTGGAGACTGATTCGTATTTTGAAAATCAAGTGGGACATGAGTTACGTCCAACCCACTTAAAGAATTAATTATTCTCACAGGTTCCTAAGGTTCTGTTCTCTACACCCATTTCCTAATACAAACATGTTTGTCTGGTTCTTGGTGTAAGCATGAGAAACTAACTCTGGTTTGAAAAGAAAGTTTTTGGAAAGATACCAAAAGCTCACAGAAACAGTGAGAGATGTGGAAAACCTGAAAAGAGGATAGAAACAAAAGAACTATGTGCTCAACCTCTAAAGTCTTAATTTCAGGCTAAGATGGAAACTCAGTGACTTCCTATGTATATCAAAAAAGTTTTCTGAGTCTATTGCAGCTTCCAGGCTAAGACAGCAAATAAACAAAAATCAAAGGGTGATAAATCACTACCATCATTAAATTCAGAGTCTCACCAAATCTCTTACATGAAAAGTAGGAATACTTATCAGAAAGAGTAAGCCTCAAAAGAACCAAACCATATATATTTATCTATATATGTATATATAGATATATATTATATGATATATATTTCATATATATATATATATATATACATGAAATACAAGATTAAGAAATACAAGATACAGGAAGATGCAGAAAGGTCTGAGTACCTTGGATGCCTAGTTCCAACTGACCTTTCATTGTCACGAATCATAAGTGGACTCTGGTAGTATATCCATTCTAAGGGATGGTCTCTGAAAAGACAGTGGAGCAGAAACTTCCTCCCTGCAGGTAGAACTTGAAGCAATACATCCATGGGCTACTTTGGCTGAAGAAAGATGGCCTGATGGGCAGTGGCTACAAGTTTAGCCAGATGGATAGGGACCTGAAAGAAGAAAGATTGGAGGACTGGTGACAAAGACATCTGAGGGACAGACATGGAGAAATGGGCCTAGAGTATAGCTATTTGTGTTCCATGAGAATGCTCAGCATAAGACTCTCACTGTGGGGGCAAGATGATCTACCTTGAAAATGTCAACCAACCCCCTTCCCCAGGCACTGCAGTGTTTGCTCAACTGGCATCAGAACAAAGTACCTGGTAGCAGGAAATGAGCTCCACACATGAGCTTCCTCTCACCAACGACAACCAGGCCACCACACTTAGAGGATGCCAGTTTTCCAGCAGCAGCAACCAACTCTGAGCCTCCAATACAGAACCATGGCAGGAGGACCCACCAACCTGCTGAAGGCAGATGAAGTTTGCTGAGCTCTTCTCTGATGGAGAGGGCAGTAATCTTTCTCCATTAAAAGAAACACTAAACCTGGGTTTGGCTTGACCGTCTTCATTTGTTCTACCCACCCTGCTTATATAAGCATCATAATCCATAGATTTATCAAATACTGTTCAAGCTTATTATGTTATCTCATTCAATATTTTGTAGTCAACAATTTCTGCCTCAACTAAGACCAGACACAGCGAAAAAATATTTTCTAAAAAAACTATTTGCAATTCAAGTCAGCTGAGAGATGATTCAGAAATAAGGATTCAAAGGTAGCAAGTAATGATGTAAAGAAGATAATCATATATTGAGACACATGAAATTACCAATATATTTGACCATGTTTTACCTAGAAAACACAATTTCACATGATTCTCCCCATAGTATTAAATACCATGTAAAATAATTAACCATACATATAATCCAACAGCATACACAGTTTCTGGGAGAAGCATAAACAACAAAGCAGATCATATAGCATTTATTAGAGAATATGAAAAGAAACACATTCTGACACGTGGTAAGAGTCTCAGTTTTTGTGAGGCTGCCTTTAAATACAGTGGCCATCCTATTCCTACTTGGTGAGGTTGCAGTGGTCAAAACTAATTATCTTATGCTTGTAATGGAGGGCTTAAATGCCTGAGCAGAAGGCATTTTGTAATATCCAACTTTAAAAATATAACACTAAAATCTAAGAACTCATTAAAGATGGGGTGGGAGGCAGGAAGAAGAGCCATTCCAGGTGTTCTATTAAAAAAATACTTCATGTAAACAGGAAGAAAGAGGCAAGAGAAATGGGAGAAGAATAAAACATAGTTTACATGCATGCAGACACATAAATTACTAACAACCAGAGATGCTAGCAAGAACTCAAAAATTTTATGAAAATATCACCACTAAAGAACAGCTCAAAGTAAAGATCCAAGTGCATAAGAAATAAATTTCACAAAAGGAAATAAAAACTAGTGTGATTTCTAGTTTTCTAACTATGTCTAGGAAATAGGAAATAAGTAGAAAGGAAAAATAAAATTAATGAAGAACTGACACTATCTGAAAAAATAAGACTCATAGAGAAAAGTCTGAAAGAAGTGGGGGAAAAATGAAATTAGAAAGTATTATGCAAAGAGTGTGAAAAGATTATAGGGAAAACAGATATGAAAGGCAAATGAAGGAGAACAAATTTTGGCATGACTTATACTCCTGAAGGAAGGAACTACATATATGAAACAGAAAGCATTTTCCAAAATATCATAAGACCATTTCCCTGAAATCAAAGAAATTTTACAGACATGGTATGCCATGTCTCAGGAAAAACTAATACAGAAAATTATCACTGAAGTTTGTGGACTTAAAGATGAAGTTTTTGGGGGTTTTTTAACACGCAAGAACTCAGGGAATATAATTCTCACAAACCCTTTCTGAAAGACTACTAAGTGAAAACAAGTCTACCAAGAGAGGGAGAAATTTTCCAAAAGAAGACTAGTGCTAACATTTTTGCATTGTGCCTTATGTTTGGATGAAAACAAATGTTTTGTAAATGTTTGCCAAGTCATCTGCCCTGACTTTTCCATCTGTATCATGCACACATATGTTATTTCTATGTATTTCAACATAGTTTCTTGTTTTGTACTTATTCTGCTCTCAGAGTATTTTCCTATGCTCTATCTTTATAGATACGTATATAAGCATAATTATGACTGTGGCCACGAATTGGGTGAAAATCTGCTAAAGAAACCATTGCAAAAACAAAGCAAAGTTGCATAAAAAATACTAGAAAGTATTATACGTTGTGCCATTCTGGGTAAGAAGCTGTTTAATACAAAATCATTAGACTCCTGGTTGTCAAATTAAGTTTTAAAAAATAACAATATATAATGTTACTGTATCATATTAATAAATGTAACATTAATAAAATAAAAAAAGACTAGTGCTGAGTGCTGTATCCACTTCCACTGGGGTGAGAAGGTGAAAAGAAAGGACAAAAGCAAGCAGGTGATGATGGACCTAGTATTTGTCAGAACAAGTCACAGCAATCATCGGCCCTTTGCTGACATTTAAAGAAAAAAACACTTTATCTTTCATCTCATTTAATTTTATTCTTGCTTTGTGTTCTGGCAATATTTTTTTCACCAGGCTCTATTCTAAGTCCAAAGAATCTTGAATTGTTCATTGAAATTGGAACATGGCTCATAAAGATGAAATTATATTTTGATTAGGGCCTCCAACTGCGATCAATGACTCCAAGTTTCTTTTTCTTTTTTTAAATTTTATTTTATTTTTAAACTTTATAATATTGTATTGGTTTTGCCAAATATCGAAATGAATCCGCCACAGGTTTACATGTGTTCCCCATCCTGAACCCTCCTCCCTCCTCCCTCCCCATACCATCCCTCTGGGTCGTCCCAGTGCACCAGCCCCAAGCATCCAGTATCGTGCATCCAAGTTTCTATTAGTAGTAATTAATATTTATTTTTATTAAGTTCCAGAAAACGTTTCTCAAGTGCCATATTTAAATAATTTATTATGGATATTCACTTGAGATATATGTGATAGCAGCATAGACTAAACAGCTTGCAGGAGATAAAAATCTAACAGGTCAGCATTAAACTTAGATGCATTCAGAACTTAGATGCCCCAGAAAGAATCATATGCTGCCTACTTATGAATTCTGCTGTCACTCTAAAATCCATAATGTCTTAGGATCTAAACAAAAGCAGAATCTAGTAGAGAATCGATTTATACACTGTATATTTTCCTCTTACAGAAGGATCTGTTTTATATTTTTATTTCAGTTGTAAATTTTATTTTATATGAATACTGAAAGTAACTTTCATCTGTTAGAGCTCAAATATTACAGCTTTCTAAGTAATTTCTGTCTTTCATTCACTGTCTGCAAAAATGGAAACAGTTGCTTTAGGACAATATGACTCAATGTTGCATCAAAATGTCTGGCCCATTCTCTTAAAAACCAACTTTATTGTTGTTGTTCAAGTAAAGAGATACCTGGCTGCTGCTGCTACTGCTAAGTCACTTCAGTCGTGTCCGACTCTGTGTGACCCCATAGGCGGCAGCCCACCAGGCTCCCCCGTCCCTGGACGGGGACACTGGAGTGGGTTGCCATTTCCTAGATACCTGGAGTAACAGGCAAATTTGGCCTTGGTGTACCAAATGAAGCAGGGCAAAGGGTAACAGAGTTCTGCCAAGAGAACTCGTTGGTCATAGCAAACACCGTCTTCCAACAACACAGAGAGATGACTCTACAAATGGATATCACCAGATGGTCAATACCGAAATCAGACTGATTATATTCTTTGCAGCCGAAGAAGGAGAAGCTCTATACAGTCAGCAGAAACAAGATCAGGTGCTGACTGTGGCTCAGATCATGAATGCCTTAGTGCAAAATACAGATTTAGATTGGAGAAAGTAGAGAAAACCACCAGGAAACTCAAGTATGACCTAAATCAAACCCCTTACAATTATACAGTGCAAGTGACAAATAGAGACAAGGGATTAGATCTGATAGAGTGTCTGAAGAACTATGGATGGAGGTTCGTGACACTGTACAGGAGGGGGTGATCAAACCATTCCCAAGAAAAAGAAATGCAAAAAGGCAAAATGGTTGCCTGAGGAGGTCTTACAAAGGGCTAAGAAAAGAAGAGAAGTAAAAG
Organism: Bos grunniens; assembly: GCF_055505025.1. Taxonomy (NCBI): domain Eukaryota; kingdom Metazoa; phylum Chordata; class Mammalia; order Artiodactyla; family Bovidae; genus Bos; species Bos grunniens. Next base: position 17,012,483 of record NC_141166.1, read on the forward strand.
GCAAGGAAGAAAAGGAAAGATATACCCATATGAATGCAGAGTTCCAAAGAATAGTACGGAGAAATAAAGTCTTCCAAAGCGAACATGGAAAGAAATAGAGGAAAATAATAGAATGGGAAAGACTAGAGATATCTTCAAGAAAATTGGAGACACCAAGGGAATATTTCATACATACACAGATGGGCACAATAAAGGACAGAAACAGTATGGACCTAACAGAAGCAGAAGATATTAAGAAGAGGTGGCAAGAATACACAGAAGAACTGTACAGAAAAGATCTTAATGACCCAAATAACCACAATGGTGTGATCATGCACCTAGAACCAGACATCCTGGAATGCGAAGTCAAGTGGGCCTTAGGAAGCATCACTATGAACAAAGCTAGCGGAGGTAATGGAATTCCAACTAAGCTATTTCTAATCCTAACAGATGATGCTGTTAAAGTGCTACACTTAATATGCCAGCAAATTTGGAAAACTCAGCAGTGACCACAGGACTGGAAAAGGTCAGTTTTCATTCCAATCCCAGAAAAGGGCAACGCCAAAGAATGTTCAAACTAATGCACAATTGTACTCATTTCACATGCTAGCAAAGTAATGCTCAAAATTCTCTATGCTGGGCTTCAACAGTACATGAACCGAGAACTTCCAGATGTTCAAGCTGTATTTAGAAAAGGAGAGATCAAATTGCCAACATCTGTTGGATCATCGAAAATTGCTAGCAAGAGAATTCCAGAAAAACATCTGCTTCATTGACTATGCTAAAGCCTTTGACTATGTGGATCACAACAAACTGTGGAAAATTCTGAAAGAGATGGGAATACCAGACTACCTTACCCCCTCCTGAGAAACCTGTATGCAGGTCAAGAAGCAACAGTTAATACCAGACATGGAACAACTGACTGATTCCAAATTGGGAAAGGAGCACATCAAGGCTGTATATTGTTACCCTGCTTAACTTCTATGCAGAGTACACCATGTGAAATGCCGGTCTGGAGGAGCCACAAGCTGGAATCAAGATTGCCAGGAGAAGTATCAATAACCTCAGATATGCAGATGAGACCACCCTTATGGCACAAAGTGAAGAGGAGCTAAAGAGCCTCTTGATGGAAGTGAAAGAGGAGAGTGAAAAAGTTGATTTAAAACTCAACATTCAAAAAACAAAGATTATGGCATCCGGTTCCATCACTTCATGGCAAATAGATGCGGAAACAATGGAAACAGTGAGAGACCTTTATTTTCTTTGGCTCTAAAATCACTGCAGATGGTGATTGCAGCCATGAAATTAAAAGACGCTTGCTCCTTAGAAGTAAAGCTATGACCAACCTAAACAGCATATTAAAAAGCAGAGACATTACTTTGCCAATAAAGGTTCATATACCCAAAGCTATGATTTTTTCCAGTAGTCATGTATGGATGTGAGAGCTGGACTATAAAGAAGGTTGAGCGCTGCTTTTGAACTGTGGTGCTGGAGAAGATTCTTGCGAGTCCCTTGGACTACAAAGAGATCAAACCCATCAATCCTAAAGGAAATCAGTTCTGAATATTCATTGGAAGGACTGATGCTGAACCTGAACCTAGAATACTTTGGCCACCTGATGCAAAGAACTGACACCTTAGAAAAGACCCTGATGCTGGGAAAGATTGAAGGCAGGAGGAAAAGGGGACGACAGAGGATGAGATGGTTGGATGGCACCCCCAACTCAATGGACATGAGTTTGAGTAAACTCCAGGAGTTGGTGATGGACAGGGAGGCCTGGTGTGCTGCAGTCCATGGGGTCACAAATAGTTGGACACAACTGAGCAACTGAACAACAAATCCATGACATACTGACATGGTACTGCTGGTTCTAGAGCATAAAAGGGCTATACAGCTCCTTCCTTAAGCAATGTATCTCTATCTTAAAGGCACTTCCTTTATGACTTCCATGTTGAACTAGGCCCACAAAACAAAACAAGCTCATTCACCTTCACAGAATATAGCAGCAAGGCTATGGAGTCATTCCTCCCCCAGAGCAGATCTCTCTCCTCAGAACTATTACTCTCCTTTGGTTCTATTTCCTTTCTGGAACATGCCTCTTTCCAGCTGCCTAACAATGCTTTAGGTACATCTCTTATTTATTAATAGATGAGGAGAATCATCCTAGAGGGAATACACATTTCTTTGTTTCTGTATCTTACACTGAGACTCTGTTCATCTTAAGAGCCCAGTAAAAGATGGTTGAATGAATAAATAAACAAATGAATGCTCTCGAGCCTGGAAAAAATGTATTCTATTCCTTACTTGAAACTCCAAAGGAAAAGAAGAAAACTGAAGATGGTAAAATACAACCAAATAAAACCCAAAGTCGTGGACCTAAGTAAACACCTGAGTCCTTTGATAACCAGCTGCCACATTAGCAAAGTTATTAATATTAACATATCAAAGAACCAAGAACAAGAAAAAAAATGCCTGCTACTATTTCTTTCACTCAAAATTGACCTGACATTACTTACTGATGTGGAAAATATCACTTCTTTAATTATGAGTTGCCAGTTCAAGAAGACTTGAAAAAGAAATATTTTAGGGATTTGAATGAAAGAAACAAATCTGTTTACCAATGATATGATTACCTACAGAAAAAATCCAAAGGAAATTATATCCAAAGTATTAAAATTAATAAGGGGATTTAGCAATGAGGCTGGATAAAGGATTAATAAACAAAAATTAATTATAACTTTAAAAATTAATTATAACTTTATACACAAGCACCAAAAAGCTAAAAAATGCAATTTAAGTGCCTGCTTTTCAGAAGTCAACATTAACAACATGAACAGACAATTCACAAACCAAGGAAAAGGTGTTTTCCATATTATTAACTGCTAAAAGGCTACTTTCTAGGTTTTTTTTTTAACTCCAGAAAATCAAATGACAAAGAGGCCAATTTAAAAAGAATGCTAACATGAGTGGGTAAAATTTTAAGAAAAGAGAATTACAAAGTCCCAAGTATATTAAATAGTATATTTATAAGGGAAAATAATAAAGTTAGGAATCCTGGCAGATAACTCCTTAGTCAAGTGATCAAGGTCAACATCACCAGTATACATACTGATATCATGTACCCACTGATATGCTGCACTTCATTTTGTGGTATCCTTCTCAATAATGCTTAAGCTGAATCCAGCCATGAGAAAACATTAGACAAACACAAACTGAGAAACATTCTACAAAACTGACCAGTACTCTTCAAAATCGTCAACGGAAGACAAGGCTGAGAAATGGTCACAAATTGGAAAAACTACAGTGACATGACAACTGCAAAGTAGAATCCTACCAGATTCTCGAACAGAAAAAGGGGGTTAGTAGAAAAACTGATAAGATCTGAATAAATTCTATACTTTATATAATAGTATTGTACCAGGGTTAATTTCTTAGTTTTGACAAATATTCTATAATAAGATGTTCACATAAGGAAAAGCTAGGTAAAGAACATAGGAACTCTCTACCATTTTTGCAATTTCTGTAAATCTAAATTATCTAAACAAAAAATTAACTGTGGAAAAAATATGAGGAAAGACACAAAGATAGTCTCTAAGAGAGGAAACATAATGACTATAAATATATGAAAAGATGCTCAATCTCATTAGTAATTTGTTGTCATTTGTTCAGTTGCTGAGTCAAGTCCTACTCTTTACTGCTAGATAAATAAATTATATTTCTGCAAATAGAAATATTATGAATTAAAATGAATGAAATATATGAATGCATCTTGGAAACATAATGTTAAAAGAAAAAAAGGCAAGTCACAGAAGAATATGTGTAGCCTTGTATTTTTTATAAGGTTCAGAAACAAGCAAAACTAACACTTTTAGGGATATAAATATGAGCAAATTATAAGGAAAAGCATATGTCTGAGACAATGGTTACCTCTTAGGAAAACATTAAGGGTTAGGATAGAGAGGAATACACAAGGAGCTTCAACACTATTGTGACAGATTCCTTAATCTGGGTGGTGAGTTCAAGGGTTGGTTTAAATACCAGAACTCAAAAATCACATAAATGTTACATGTATTCTTTTAACTGTGAAACATATTTTGCAATTGATGTTAGTAAATATTTTAAAAATAATATTTTAGACAAATATATACCAAACCCTTAATAGTGATTATTTCAGGGGATGAAATTCTGGAAATTTTTCACTTTCTATAGTATATATTTTAAATAATATTAAGTATATAGCATATATGTCCTGGAAAAAATTAAAATTTTCTAAAATTTTTGCTACTGCAATAACAAATAGATGTGAGAAAGCTTTCCTAGTTAGAATAATCTAAATGATCACTACCTCAATTTTCCTCATTCACCAGAGTTCTTCCACACATACTGCTCCCATTCACAATCCATGATATGACAACTGGGTCCTACTATAAAATTAATCAGGACAGAGCTGAAACATTTCTAGCTCCTTACAGTTGGGAGCTATGTGTACATGTAAACATTCTATACACATCAGCATTTTTAGGGTTCACTGTTCTGGGTAATGTGCCATTAAAACCTTACTGAGGGAAAAGACCAGCTACAGGCAGGAGAAATTAAGATAAGAAAGTCCTACAAATTGGCCCCTGGGCCTTAAAGAAAATTGGGAAGGTAACAGTCAACACTGGTGTTGCAAGCCATTCATCCTCCTTTTCCATCACAACTTCTCATCAAGTTTTAGCCTTAAAACTCGGCTACACACAGCAAGGCAGCCCTGCCCTCTTGCAGTGATTGTCACTATCATTATCACCCTCACACGCCTTCACGCATACTGGCCCATGTTGGAAACCCCATGCAAACAGATACAATGGTATCCGATCCCTGAGAACCTGCAAGTGGAAAACAATAAACATGGCCTCATCTAGGGCTCAGAACTTCGGTAACAAGACACAGTGAAAACAGAGTGTGGCAAATACTTGGGCTGTATTATTTTAGGTATTATTTCCTAAAATCAAGAGAAAAGAACACATCATTTCCCCTTTTCTGGCTCAGTATTATGATGCCGCAAAAGTCAGTAAGTAAGGAATTGGGGATTTTAGAGAAAGCTCGGGCGGATCAGTGATGACAAAATGCGGAAGAGAAGTAAGGCTCAACAACGTTTGATTTTAGGGAAGGCCCAGAAGATTGACAGTAAAGAGTTTAACGTCAATGTGAAGGGAGCAAAGAGGAGGCTGAAAGCATTTAAGGGGTAAAGGAGAAGGCTGATGGTAGCTAAGCTTCTCTAGTACTTTAATATTTTCAAGAAGATTGTGGATGAAGCTGACAACCGTGGAAGAAGTGTTAATGACTGCACGTGGTGCAAGGAGGGAACAATTCGGAAGCAAAGCCTGCATCAGGACTACTCTCTTCCACTCCTTTTATTTTTGTTTGGTTTGGACCAAGATGCTCTCAGTGCTGCTTACATAGCTTTTTCCAAAGTGGGTCCTCAGAAGCCACGAGGTAGAGCCCAACAGTCACACAGAAAGAGCTCCCTCCTCAGCCTAATTTGCTTCATGTCCACCAGCCAAGACAGAGTCACTCCTCCTGAAAAGGTCTTACAAAGTCTGAGTTTGGTAATACAAGTTTTCAGAATTACATAACACAGCCTCTTCCTCAGGAAAGTCTTCAGACAACGAACATCCTCTTGAAAAGGTGAAATACTCCGCACAGGGGGAAGGACTGGATGGAGCTATTTTTTCAATTTACTAACCTTATAGGCTATGCTTCCATGAAACAAACCAATGTATCCTGTTTGTTTTTTTCTACCAACCTAGTTATTGTTTCATCTTCCTAAATACACGTTAATGTAATGTCTACCTCCTAAATTCGTATCTACCACATAAGAAATTTTGCATCTATCAAACCTAAATAGAAGAGTAAAAGTATTTGCTTCTGTCAGTCAACAAATGTATCTGATGGTCTGATTACTGAAATCTTAAGGGTACAAAGGCAAGAGTTGAAGAAGATACCAGAACAGACCCCCTTCCCCATCAACCACTTCCCTCCCCACCACACGCGTCGTCAATGAGAACTCCCCTTCTCCTTTCACCTCACCCAGTCCCTCTCTGCAGTGCAAGCTGCCGTCCATTCCCTCTCTTTAAATGTGTAGTACTACGACATTAAGCCTGGACAATCCCATGTTCAACACCAATTTTTTCAACCATGCGGCACATGCACTGACCTATTCATTTTCCTCTTTCTCAAGCCTCAAAGCTACCAAACTTTGCTAGTTTATAGTATTAATAAAATAAAATATGTCAGTTTGTTCTAGGTCAATTCATGCCATAGATCTTTAGTCAGTCTTCAGTGTTGCCAAGAGACACTGTTATGTTTTTCACAGTAGTTGCTGTAAAACTTTTCCATCTTCTTCAAGATTTATCTTTAAATATTCCAGAAGAAGAAACTATGACCAATCTAGGAGAAAGTGATCTTGGTACTTCCATGCTTATGACATCCTGGGAGGAAAGGCTTGGACTGTAAACTCTAGACTTTAGGAGAACAGATTTCACAAATAATACAGGCATGATTTCACTGTAAGAGTTTCTAAAGGAAAAAATTATTTAAGAGAGTTGGGAAGCTCTTTTTTTTTAATTAAACTTTTTATTTTGTATTGGGGTGTAGCCAATTAACAAACAATGTTATGATAGTTTTGGGTGACAGTGAAAGGACTCGGCCATACACGCATATATACAAGTGTCCATCCTCCCCCAAACTCCCCTCTGACACATAACACTGAGCAGAATTCCACGTGCTATACAGTAGGTCCTCGTTGGTTATCCATTTTCAGTATACCAGTGTGTACATGTCCATCCCAAACTTTCTAGTTATCCCTTTATGAGAGTTGGGAAGCTCTTAAATCTGTAAGTCTGATTATATAGTTACAAATCATTCCAGCAAGGAAGCAAATGTGGCTTTTTAAGTATCTTGGACAAGAGTTCTAATACTAAATAGAAAAAGTACTAAGTATGTTGTGATGCATAGCAAAAAGCAGTGATGCCTAAAGCCAGTAAGAGTTCCTTAAGAACAGATTACCTTTAGGCTTTTGATAGCATTACAGGATTAAGATTCATGGAAGTGTGGTATATGATATATATACATACACATAGGTGAATAGGGCTCAACTGAAATCTCTCATGACCATTCCAAGAACAAAATAAAAAATAACTTTTTAACAACCAGAAGTCTCTAGTACTGTAATACTCTTTGGGCTCCCCTTAAATGGGCTACCCTGGTGGTGCAGATGGTAAAGAGTCTGCCTGCAGTGTGGGAGACCTGGGTTCAATCCCTGGGTCAGGAAGATCCCCTGGAGAAGGAAATGGCAACCCACTCCAGTATTTTTGCCTGGAAAATCCCATGGATGGAGGAGCCTGGCAGGCTGCAGTCCATGAGGTCGCAAAGAGTCGGACACGACCGAGCAACTTCACTTTCTTTCTTTCTTTTTTCTTAATTGGCACTTTGGTGCTACTGGGAGTGCCAGAGAAGCCATGCTTACACTGATGGAGGCACTAAGACTGATGGCCTCCTGAAGGCCCCTTCCAAAGCTACTGAAATTATGTATTCTATTAATGTGCATATTCTACTTAACCTTTTTGTTAAAAATTCGAAACTTGGGGTTCTCCCCCTGAGTTTATATACTGATTGGATGTTGTTATCAAGTGTTGATTTTGAAGCTAAGGAACCTTGGTTCTCATCACCTTCTGTTCTAAACCACTCGTGTTTTCCAGTTTGATTTATGGTACAATATCTTGCTAGTCAACATGGCTAAAGACCCTGGGGTCACCAAATCATTTTCATCTACCTATCTGACCAGCCAGTAAACATTCACTGAGTATCCTTGTCCTAAAGAAGCTCATGGCTAAGTAAGTAACTTACACAAGCAACTGTAATACAGACAAGAGCTATAAGAGTGGTATTATTAGAAATGACAGGAGTACCCATGACAGAAGACTCAGTCAGGGAACACTCTCTGAGCAGATAACTGACGTAAGTTTAAAAGTTGAGTATTTCACTAAACACTACAGAGAGGAGAAAGCCACTGCTGAGAAAGGAAGTGCTATGTGCAGAAGTTTGGAGCTATGAACAGAGTTAACAATGAAATAGCAAGCAATGAGGCACAAGTGAAGGGAACAGCAAGAGATAAAGATGCTCTTAGTGAATCGTGATTAAATGCCATCATCATTATTTATCCAGTCACCCAATCAGAAGCCTGAGAGTTCATTCAAGATTCTGTCCTTCTCCTTCATGCCCCATTTCCAGCTGGTCACCATGTCTGATAAAATTTGCTTCTTCCTCTCCCCTGACTCTTTTCATTCCTTCTGATTCCCTCTGTATAGCTCCTTCACTTCAGGTTCTCACATCTCATCTCATAGTGACATCTAGCTTGCTTCCAGCCATGGCCCGTCCCACCTACTCTGGACTCCTAGTCAGAGTGATTCTTTTTTTTTTTTAGTGGTCAAATATGGTTTTTATCAGAGTGATTCTTTAGCAAAGAGGCTTCCACTCTCCAAAAAACAACTCTAGATTTCCCCCTTCATCCACCTTCTCTACACTTTCAGGAAAGTATTTTATTCCTAAGGAAGAACATATAGCACTCTGCCTTGTATTATACATAGAGCTAAAAAGACAGGCCATTCAATCCATCTGCTTTGTTCACATTCCACGCCAGAGAGTTGAGTCCCATGGTCCCTGATAATCAGGTAGTGGATTGTGGGACCTTGGACCCCCGCCTCCTCTATTTAAAATTGTTGAGCAAATAACGGTCTCAATAGACCAATAAAGATTTTCTACTCTAGAAATTCTGTGCTCTAGACTTCAGTGTGTGACCTGCAGAGGACTGGCAGTACCATTTAGGGGCCATGTATGTTATTGAGAAGTTAAATGGCTACTGTGTGGAAAAGAGCAGAATAAAAACAGCTCATGTGCAGAACGGGGTAAAGAAAAGATACCATGTGGTGGCTGGACTGGTCAGGGTGGTTTAGACAGAAGCTGTGTTTCCCTTGCTACTTTGTTAGTTCTGAGTTCCCCATGAGATGTGCTATACTTGCTGCCCTGGGCTTTAGGCAAACCACCAGTTCCTTACACCAATTGCCACTTTCACTTCAATTAGTACAAGCAGAAGTCTATTTCCTAGAAAATAATTAATCCTATGACATTTATGTAAAGTCCTTCTGCGTTAGGCTATAATTTCTCTAAAGAAACCAGGGCTTGTTTACCTTTGTATTTCTCACATCATATAGCAGTGACTTACACATACGATTAACACCTGTCTTGTGAACTGAATTTAACTATAGATGAAGTAAATGGCTTTGGACTTGGATGATCCGTGGCAACTGTACAGGTAGAGGTTCAATAATTCTCAAGGATAGAGTGTTGGGGCAGAGAACAAATTCAAAAGGAAGGCTTTTTGGTTAAACTTGGTTTTGAGGCATGATTTCTATGGAAGCAAACCACACATATTCACACCCGTAGCAAGCACTACCTCCACACTCCTGGTCAAAACCTAGCAAGGATGAGAAAGGAAACCCAGGCAGTCACAGCACAGCACGCTCTGGTTGGGAAACGGTGACCTCAGCTCCTGAAGATCAGTAACTGATAGCCAGAACAAAACGGCAAGGCGACCACCAACGTGCAACAGCTGCGGCCCACACCCCCTGTGAGACAGACGTCAGCGGAGAACTTCATCGTGGAAACTTGCCGCACTTTACTTCCGAAGATAAATTTTCTCTTTTCCACAAAGACTTTTTAACAGGCTTACTTCCATAAAAGACAATTTTTAATATCCTTATAGTAAGAAGGTAGAGAAAAAGCACACCTTTCCATCTAAGTAGGAGAATCTTCAATTTTTTGTACGTAAAAGACAATTAACATATGGTTATTATTTTAAAATATTATTTTTCTGGATTCAGCAAATGTCCTTGCTGCTTCAAAGACTCAACTCCTTTTTTGATTACTGTTGTACTTTACCCACAAGAAAAGAGTTTTTGATGAAGTAAGTCTTCATCATTTGATGAAGTAATGGCACCTGAAGGGCCATTTGAACAATAAGAAACTCAGTCTGTGAAGATTTCCTGACTATACCCTGACTACACCCTTACAGCTCAAAAACTAAGGAAGTAGCCCAATCAAGTATACACAATGGGATATGACAGAAAGGCAGATAAAGACAAGGCTGGATTTCCTGCCTTGATATGAAATGTTCCCTTTTCACTGCCAAGCAAAGTGTGGCGGGCACAACCACCAGGGCCAGGTGGCACAGCCATTATCGAGCCTTTTGAGCGGATGGTGAGAAACTGGCAAGCTGCTGAGAAGGGCTATTTAGGGCTCAAGGGGTTGACGTCACTTTTGGATAATGAGTTAGGCTTCAAAATGATGACACTGCAATCACATCACTTGAGAACAGAAAAGAAAGTGCAACTGCTCCTGAGTGTCTCTGAGAACATATCAATCAAATCACTGAGAAAGTGGCCCAGGATAGTGTATATTTTTATTTATTTATTTGGCTGTGCCAGGAGATCTTAGTTGCTGTATGTGGAAATTTTAGCTGTGGCATGCCAACTTTTAGTTGTAACATGTGGGATCTAGCTCCCTAATCAGGTAGCGAACCTGGGCCCCCTGCATTGGGAGTGTAGGGTCTTAGCCACCGGACCACCAGGGATGTCCCAGGATAGTATATTTTAAATTGCATTATTAGGACACACAGATTTGACCTGCTTTACTTCACTAACCATAAAAGGCTAAGCAGAGAATAAACTTCATCAAGGCAGCACTTGGTGGCCATCCATTGTGTTGACACTCATAACCAAGGAACATTCCCAGGAGGGTCCGTCCTGTACAACAGTAAGGCACCAAATCAGGCTGAGAGTAGCATCAGAGCAAACTCTTCTAGCTTTTATGCCTTCATTTTCATCTCCTGTGAAGCATGCCACCCATAATAAAGGGCTACAAATTTAGCTAAAACTTAATACTGCTTCTCTTTCAAAATGAACATCAATTGTAAGAAAGAAACAGGCACAGCATTTGCTCAAACAGCTGGTTCCAGCAGCTTCTTCAGATGATAATGAAGTGGCTGGTGATGATGCTCTGTGGCTACAGAATCTATACTTAAGTGAGACTGGTTTCTGAAAGCTTCCCTAAAAACATGGCACCCTTCCCTTGCTTTTGGCAGGAAGATTTAACATTTAATGCTATTAAGTGAAACCTCTGAAGTGTTAGTCGCTCAATCGTGTCTGACTTTTTGCGACCCCATAGACCGTAGCCCGCCAGGCTCCTGGATCCATGGGATTCTCCAGGCAAGAATACTGGAGTGGGTTGCCATTTCTTCCTCCAGGAAACCTCTGAAGGATCAATACCAAAAAAGCATATCATTCAAACATATCTTTACATTCTTAGTTTATAAGCCCGGGAAACTGAGGTCCCATGAATATACCTCCAATTTCACATATTTGAATGCTAGTGTATGAAAGGAGGGGTGTGACTGTTGGATGTGATGAATTCTTTGCAAATTCACAAGTACAAACAGGATTTGTAACATAACAGGAAGTAAGTCGAGGCTTAGAATGTACTTACGTTTTACACCAAAAAACAGAAACAAACAAAAAGGGTGGCAATTCAAGGAACCTATAGGTGACCAGTTGAGGTGGTAGCTAAGGGCCATTTCTGAGGAACTAGGAGCAAAATATGCCTAGGACCCATGCTTTAATGAAGAAATAGTAATTAAAATACACATAAAAACGTTTATCTAAATGCTACCTAAACCAAATTGTGTCTGATTTCGGTAGTTTTTCTCGCCAAAGGTCACCTACCCTAGGGCAAAGTTGCTGTCCTCCTTCCAGTCCATGATGCGGCAGATGAACAGTGTGTTGGCATAGTCTTTGGGCCGGGTCACAAAGTCCTGCGGACAGTCCTTGAGAGGCACATATATTCTAGGCACCCGGTGGTCCGAGGGAGAAAACAAGGCGTATTTCCTAAACAGTTCACTGTTCTTATCAGCCAAGAGTTTGAGGAAGCCAGTCGCTGCACGTGAGTGCTTTTTCTCCAAGATGTAAACCACCTGAAAATACCGAGGATACATATATGGTTAGTGTTGTTTATCTACAGTAACTAGACAACAGTCGGGAGAAGGCAGAACGTTACCTGGTCACCTCGCTGGGTCCAAGAGTTTTCCTAAGACCTACTGAAATACTACTTCTCAGTGAGGCTCTGTGACTAAATGACTTTACCACAGTGTCAGTTTTGCATATGAGTGCTGTTTGCCTGGTAATTTTAGATCAAACAAAGAAACTACACACACACACACAAAAAATAGAGAGCGCACCATTGGGGGGCAGCAGCAAATTGCAGAACACAAATTCCATCTACAGAGGTTGCTTCTACTCAGTTCTGACCAAAGTCAAAGCCATTTAAGAAGGCGGCCCAGTGTTCCCAGATGTTTTGTTTTGTCAACAGAAGCCAGAAGCCTGATTTTTTTTTTTTAACTCGAACCACTCCATTTTTTTTTTAAATGAAAGCTACTAACTCAAAATTTTTAAACATTGCATAGGTCAAACAAAAAACAAATTTGTGAGAATTCCCTGGTGGTCCAGTGGTTAGGACTCCACTACCACTACATTGCTGAGGACCCAGGTTCAATCCAGGGTTGGGGAACTAAGATCCTACAAGCTGCGTGGTGTGGCCAAAAAAATTAAAAAACTAAAGCTTTTTTTTTTTTTTAAAGGCACAAATTTGTGAGCCAGATCCAGCCCATGGTCTTTCCGTTTGTTATAATCTTTCACACTTATCATGTTGCCTAGTGTATGGTTAGTATTCAAAATGCTTCTTAAAATAAAGATCTAGGTAACTGAATGGGCACTTGGCTGGGTGGGGTGGGGGGCAATAATATACATGTAATATAATTTAGAAATTCCCCATGTTGGTATTCAGGAGACACTCTCCTAGCCAACTTGCTAGACTGAGCGTCAACACTGCACTCCCAGGGTACACGTACCAACAGAGAGGAGACCACGTGCTCTCACACACTTCGCCCTTGGTACCACTCCTTCCACCCAGAGCTACCCCCATAGCGAGGATCAGCTGGATCTAATCCCATATCTGAATATGTCACCAGCATATATCATTAAAAAATAAAGTTGAATTATGCAAAAAAAAAAAACCACAAACAAACAAATTGGTTTTGTTACTATGACACCTAAATTAAATACTTTGGAGGAACTAGAAAATACCTTATTAAAAACTTACTTTTGAATTATATATGGTCATGACAACAATAAAAATCTAGGCGTCTACACTCATATTGCTTCACCAGTACCTAAATTCTCACGCTGCTTTAAATAAACCAAACCAGAAATTATAGTGCAGTTTATGCAGAAAGATAACACAGAACCTCAATAAATACCTCCATACACCAAGAAAGGGCCTTGGCCATTCAGCCAAAGACAGGCAAGTGAATATATAGGTATATGTTTACAGTTTATATATATATGAGTGAGTGAAGTTGCTCAGTCGTGTCCAACTCTTTGCGACCCCATGGACTGTAGCCTATCAGGCTCCTCCGTCCGTGGGATTTTCCAGGCAAGAGTGCTGGAGTGGATTGCCATTTCCTTCTCCAGGGCATCTTCTGACCCAGGAATCGAACCCAGGTCTCCCGCATTGCAGGCAGATGCTTTACCGTCTGAGCCACCAGGGAAGCTCATATATATATATATATATATATATATATATATATATATATATGTATGTATGTATGTATTTAAAAGATTCATTTTTTATGATTCCCTGCTTCCACTGACTTTTCTTATGAACTGAGCAACTTCAGTCCTAACTGAATTGTACGCGAGGCCTGCAAGAGGAAGCAGCTACGAGTCAGACAAGTGAAAGAAACAGGCAAAGACCTTTGCTGATCTCTGCAGCGACTTCTCTGGTAACACTCTGGAGTCCTGTGACGTGAAGGTGTTCTCGTCTTTTATCGCTGGTGCACCAGCATCCTCTTTGCCTAATTTAAAACAAGAGAACAGAAGAAGAGGAGACGTAGATGCAGAGCTATGAGGCATACAGACTTATGGTGCTTTTAAACTCAGAGCCGCAAGGATTCTTGGATACCATTTACCCCAAACTACTCATTTTACAGAAAAGGAAACCCGGGCCCACGGTGGTTAGGTGACTTGGCTAAGGTCAATTACATCACCAACTTATATTAATGCTCACACTCAGCAGGCCACATTTTATCTGTTTAACATTATTCATATATTAGGCATCATATAAGTGGAGTTACGTTGAATTAAACTAAATCACCTGTGTCAAAATGCCAAAAAAACTAAATGCTATACACTGTCCCTACCCGTAAGGAAGAAGAGAGACATGTTAACTTATATGCACATCTGCTGAAATAAAACAAAAGCAAAATAAATGTTAACTGTTAAAAGTACTTTGGTACCAGCCATAACAAACAAAATGGTGGAAAATAGATTATATTTATTAAATAAACAAATAAAAAAGCCAACCCTGATTTTCCTGGCTTTTCTTAGTGACATTATATAAAGAGTAAAGTACTTAAAGTCTTTTAATGTTTAATTTCCTTTCTTAAAAAACTTATAAAATGCACATTCACCCAAAAAACTGAAACCACATCTCTCCAGTAAAGAGGGAGTTAGGCTCTGGACCAGAAGTATTAAAACCACTCATGAAAAAAAAGCAGCAAATTACACACTTCTGAACATTTAATATTTTATATTTTCATGTGTTACATTAGATTTCCCCCACAAAATATTCTTATCCAACTACCCTGGAGTTTCTAGATGTTAGGGGTCACAACCAATTCATGTGGGACCCACTCCAGCTAGCTGAGAGAGACTTGTACTTATCATCATTTAGACATTATCATGGCCAAAATAAATAAGTAAATCCTTTTCAGGACTGGCCTCTTAGCAAAGGCTTAGCTGAAAGCCAACTTTACTCTGGGCGTACTCTGGAAACACTGACATGATCTGACCTATTGGGGCTTAAGAACCATCAACTGTATGCTTTTCCATCTATGCTAAAATCTACCTACCTAGTGCCCACTGAAAGCAGAATTCTTACTGTTTTCTGAAAAGAAAAACAAATGAAAACTTTCCCGTTGTCAATCACCATGTTTATCAGTAAAAGAGGGACATCATCTAAGTTCATCTTTTATTTTAGACCAAGTTCAGGATTCCAAATGCATCAGATGCTTCCAGAACAACCTCTTTTATACTCTTGGTGGTTTAGTTGCTAAGTCGTATTCAACTCTTTGCAACCCCATGGACTATAGCCCACGAGGCTCCTCCCCTCCATGGGATTTTCCAGGCAAGAATACTGAAGTGGGTTACCATTTCCTTCTCCAGGGGATCCCATCCCAGGGATTGAACCCAGGTCTTCTGCACTGCAGGCAGATTCTTTACTGATTGAGCTACCAGGGAAGATTGACACTCTTAGGGAGAAAAAAAAGACCTATACAAATTGTTGACCTATCCCATAACATATCTTGTCAATGTGTTCTGCAGAACAAGGTAAATTCAGGAAAGATTAGGAGGCTGGAATTACCACGAACAAGTATACTCTACCCAGATGTCTGATATCAAGATCTGGCAATCAAGAAAAGGTAGTGAGGGGGTTTCCAAGATAGCCCAAAATCCTGGGCAGGCAGCTTTCTGTGATGGTCACTGATGGCTCCATCTTAAAATAACTATTGCTTCAGATTCCATTCCAACCATAAGCAACTCTTCTGTTCTAATGGTTATGCCAAGTTGCATTAAAAAAAAAAAAGAGGAAGTGGCCAATCGTGATTTTCAGAGATGACCTTTTCAGGGTCTATGTTCATAAGGATCGCTGGAGAAGACTTTTCAGAGTCCCTTGGACAGCAAAGAGGTCAAACCAGTCAATCCTAAAGGATATCAACCCTGAATATTCATTGGAAGGACCGATACTGAAGCTGAAGCTCCAATACTTTGGCCACCTGATGCAAAGAGCTGATTCACTGGAAAAGACCCTGATGCTAGGAAAGACTGAGGGCAGAAAGAGAAGGGGACAAAAGAGGATAAGATGGTTGGATGGCATCACTGACCAAGCAGACATGAGTTTGAGCAAGCTCCAGGAGATAATGAAGGACAAAAAAGACTTGCATGCTGCATTGGATATCCTGGCAGAAATAAGGCTTGTTCAGACAAAGATGCATTCTAATATTATAAGGTAAACTGAAGCCTGTAGCCTTACAGGTAAGCACCAAAAATGTGTTCAATAAATGTAAAGAAACACACTGCCAGGTTAGAAAAGTGAGTCACCTTAATAAGTTTCCAACAAACCTACATCTTGGCATATCAAATAGCAAAGCTGTCAATTTAATGAGAGAACCTACTGCATTGTTTAATCACAAGACCATTTGTTTATTATACTTATTCCATGTGTATTTATTAGCATTGGGCATTGAGGATTCAGTGTGAATAAAAGAAAGATGATCCCAACTCTTAGGGAACATACAGTTTAACACTGAAGTGATATTCAATAAATACACACTTGATCAATATGAAGTTATAAACTGTGATAAATGCTAAGAATGAACACTCACAAGGAGGAACAACAGAGAACATACGATTTAGATTAAGAAGTCACAGAAAGGCCCTGTGTGCAAGTGACATTTGAGTTGAGACATGAGGAGGTATGCATAGGAGTGAGGAAGGGGACCCTGGGTGGGGAATGGTACTTGGGAAGGGGTGGAGGTGTGAAGTCCTAGGCACGGTCAAGGAATGGAAAGACCAATAGGCTAGAGCACGTGAGCAAGAAAAGGCGTGGCAAGAAATGGAAATGAGAGGTAGACAGGAGTCAAGTCAGATGGGGCCCTGCAGAAGTTAAGGATCCTGGGTTTAAACCTGCATACATTAGGAAGCTGGCTAAGGATTCTGTTCAAGAAAGTGACTGCCTGACTTGAGATTGGGCCAACCTAAGAGGGTGGATGTAGGGAGGTCAGTGAAGAGCTACTGCCAAGTTCAGACATGAGAGGATAGTGCTATAAGGCCGGCACTGGAGATGGAACTAAAAGGATCAATTTAAGACATGTTTTGGGGCTGAACTAATAGACTTTGGTGGCAATTAAATGAGAGTGTGAGGATTATTACATATAAGAAATGAAGGATTACTTCAGCTTTCTGATATCTGCAGCTAGGTTGTTAGAGGAATTGCTGGCACAGGGAAGACTAGAGGAGGTGAAAATCAGGAGTTCAATCAGTATTACGGAGGAGGTTCCATTTGAGAAGCCACCAATGAGACCTTCAAGTGATGATATTGAGTAAGCAGTTCAACATGAAGTTCTGGAACTCAAGAAAAGAGATCTGGACCCTGGCTCAAAGTATAATTTATATGCCAAGAACATCAATAACCTCAGATATGCAGATGACACCACCCTTATGGCAGAAAGTGAAGAACTAAAGAGCCTCTTGATGAAAGTGAAAGTGGAGAGTGAAAAAGTTGGCTTAAAGCTCAACATTCAGAAATTAATATCATGGCATCCAGCCCCATTACTTTAGGGCAAATAGATGGGGAAACAGTGGCAGACTTTATTTTGGGGGGCTCCAACATCACTGAAGATGGTGATACAGCCATGAAATTAAAAGACACTTACTCCTTGGAAGGAAAGTTATGACTAACCTAGACAGCATATTAAAAAGCAGAGATATTACTTTGCCAACAAAGGTCCATCTAGTCAAGGCTATAGTTTTTCCAGTAGTCATGTATGGATGTGAGAGTTGGACTATAAAGAAAGCTGAGCGCCGAATAATTGATGCTTTTGAACTGTGGTGTTGGAGAAGACTCTTCAGAGTCCCTTGGACAGCAAGGAGATCCAACCAGACCATCCTAAAGGAGATCAGTCCTGGCTGTTCATTGGAAGGACTGATGCTGAAGCTGAAATGCCAATACTTTGGCCACCTGATGCAAAGAACTGACTCATTTGAAAAGACCCTGATGCTGGAAAGATTGAAGGTGGGAGGAGAAGGGGACAACAGAGGATGAGATGGCTGGATGGCATCACCAACTCAATGGACATGAGTTTGGGTAAACTCCGGGAGTTGGTGATGGACAGGGAGGCCTGGTGTGCTGCAGTCCATGGGGTTGCAAAGAGTCAGACACGGCTGAGTGACTGAACTAAACTAAACCATATTTATACTTTACAGCACAAGCCACAGAGAAGAAATTCAAACCCAAGTCACTTCAGCTGGTAAGTTCATGAAGCTCAACCACTGACACATGCTCAAGTATGGAATAATGTACTGTCACTGTTAAGGAAGAAAGAACAATTCACTGAGGAAGTGAGTTGGGACTTGAAGGATATACAGATGTTTTGAACAAAGAAAGTTGAAAGGCATTCCAGGTAAAGGCCAGCCCTGGTACAGTGGCCCAGAGCTGTGAAAGAGCCTGACGTGGTAAAGGAAGATGAAGATTAAAGTTGTAATTTAAAGGATGGAGGCACAGCCTTTTCTCCTTTCCTTCTTCTTGCTGGCTGGAATCTGGATGTGAGAGCTGGCCCTCGGGCACTCATCTTGGTCCTAGAGGCTATAAGACAAGTGTGCATTCTACTGTGCAGAGAAGCACAGCACAGTTGAAGACTATGGAGCTATCCTACAAGACTTGACCTGTCTACCTCTGTTCTTTTCTGTGAGCTAGAAAAAAAAAAAAAAAAACCTTCTTATTTAAGTCAGTGATATTTTAGGATTTAATGTCACTCTCAGCAGAACATACTTCCTAAGACACATGGACATGAGTTTGTACAAGCTCCGGGAGTTTGTGACGGACAGGGAAACCTGGCAAGCTGCAGTCCATGGGGTTGCAAAGAGTCGAACACAACTGAGCAACTGAACTGAACCGAACCGAACACACAGGTCCTTACAGTGAAACTGATAAGTTTAGATACTAATCTACCAAGCATTATAAAGGCCAGGGACACATACATTTTATAGCTCTGAATTTGGTGGTATTCTGGAGCAGAGAAACAACAGTTAAAGAGATCTTTGAAAGCTGGGTTTACAGGCTAGGCAAGACACAATCAGAATCTAAATTAAGATAGTGGCAGTGGGAGTGAACAGAGGCAAAATTTGAGAGAGATTTCTGAGAAGGATGTTGCTAAGTGTGTTTGCATCACTATGAATGACTTAGTACCAGAAAAGGGGCTACGTTAAAAGACCTTTGATTGAATATCAGGAAGAATGCTTTGACAGAACAATAAAACTCCTTGATCAATTACCAGAATAGGGCAGAGTTGCTGGCAGTCCTCAACAAAGGAAAAGGCTGTGTGGCCCACAGTCTTCAGTTTTGCCATACTGAAGGCAGAGCTGGCCCCATGCATTCTGTGGTCCCTTCTAGCTTAAAATGTCTAGAAACTAGCGACTACCAATATTCTTCATCTAAAAAAGAGAACTTTCTAAAAACTAGACACACTACAAGGACAGCAACTGCTCATGATGTTCTCCAAGAAACACTCTGAGGAAAAATCCAGTGAAATCCTAATCTCTTTATGCTGATTATCTGAAACTTCTATTTTAAACATTCAAAAAGTAAAACACCATGGTCTGCTGGAGTTGGCATTGTCACTTACTTAAAAATCATTCTGATTTGGCCTTCTCATACATAAGCAACAGATCGACAAGGCTGATGATTCTGAACACTTGACAAATTCATTGGCTTTTCAGATGATTAGACTGTGATGATAAGTGAAAGCAATGTGAAGAAAAAAGCAAGAAATTGGGCAAAAAAGGTGTTTCAACCTTTCCAATGCAAAGAGTGACAAACTCTGACAAATCTAAGCTTTTCCATCTCTGAGTGGTCACAGAAATTTACAATTTCCACCAAGAATTCAATGAAAACTGTCATATAAATTGGTACATGAAAACAATTCCCCTCAGATCTCTCAAAATGAGCCAATGAGGATAACTTATTTTACAGGCCCCAGTGAAATGTAGGAATGACAACAGAGGTCCTCACCAGGCCAGGTAACACTCATGTTATCCCCATTTTCTGTGCTGCAAGTTTGCCAGCCCGAGCAAGTTTCTCACTCTGAAGTAAAGCTACTGAAATCACCTGGTGCCAGAGAATGTCCACAGTGTGTTCACACACATGACCTCGTTTGAGCCACAACATAACTTCACACAATAGGTAGAGCGGACATTGTTATTCCAGGTTCATCAGGGAAATGGGGGTAATGAAAGGGCAGAGCAGGCGATGACGACAGGCAGATCCTGGTGCTGTGGCAGCCTATTCTCCACTTAAGCAGGAATCAGAGCATCAGGGGAAATGCCATGAAAACCTACGTCAAGATATTGCTTAAGGACTTCCTTGGTGTTACAGTGGATAAGAATCTGCCTGTCAGTTGCAGGAGACATGGGTTCAATCCCAGGTCTGGGAAGATTCCACATGCTACGAAGCAACTAAGCCTGTGCATCATAACTACTGAGCTCACGCTCTAGAGCCCAAGAGCCACCATTACTGCAACTACTGAAGCCCAAGTGCCCTAGAGTCTGTGCTCTGCAGCAAGAGAAGCCACTGCAATGAGAAGCCCGTGCGCCTCAACAAAGAGTAGCCACTGGTTGCCACAACTAGAGAAAGCCCACGTGCAGCAACAAAGACTCAGCACAATCAAAAATAAAATGAAATAAATTAAATTAAAAAATCAAACCCCGCAGTTCCATGTTTTTTAAAAAAGACATTGCTTAAGTGGCCATGGGACTCCCTGAAATGCTCAAGGGCATACCACTCAAGGCAAGTATGGTATGCCCTTGAGTATGAAACGTTCCCTGAAGCATCAACTCAGTGAAGGTCCTGGGTACCTGTAGGGTGTCAGGCACTACAAATGACCCTGGCTCTGTCCTCAGAAAGCTCATGTGTGGGAAAGTGAAATTGAAAGTCGCTCAGTGTCCAACTCTTTGCGACCCCATGGACTTATACAGTCCATGGAATTCTCCAGGCCAGAATACTGGAGTGGGTAGCCTTTCCCTTCTCCAGGGGATCTTCCCAACCCAGGGACTGAAACCAGGTCTCCCACATTGCAGGTGGATTCTTTGCCAGCTGAGCCACAAGGGGAAGCAAAATGTAAACACTACTGAAAGTACACGTAGTTGGTGAGTACAGTAAGAAGGGGGCTAGGGAGTTTGATGGTGAAGCCCTGAGCTGAAACGGGAGGGCTAAGTAAGAGCTGGCTAGATGTATGGGCATGCAGAGCATTCCAGAAAGGGAGAAAACCAAGTGTAAAGGTACACAATCAAGACTAAAATGAGGAGAACAAAGGTTCTCTATGTCTAAACATGTTGCGGGGACCAGACTACTACAAAAGGCCTCACACTGAACCGCATGTATTTTACCTGTAGGGATGGAAAGATTTGAGAATAACGTAATCAGAACTATATCTGATGAGGAGTCAAGGGTCAGCCTATTGCTCCTTTGAAGATAATCTGTCTTTTTCTCTAACTGCTTTTGAGATTTTCCCTTTGGTTTTCTGTAACTTCATCTTGATGTATCTAAGTTTTAATTTTTTTTTAATTCTACATATAATCATTGGTCATAAATCTGAAGTTTGGTGTCCCAGTTGTTATGGGAAATTGCCATGATTACCTTTAAATTTCACCTTGGCTCATTTTCTCTCTCATCCCCTTTCCAGGTCTCTTATTTAGACCTCTCTATTCTCCATGCCTCTAACCCTCTCCCTCTGCATTTTCTATTTGTTTTCGCCATGCTTTACTCTGGATAACTTTTTCTGTCTTCCAGTTTGTTAATTTTTCTCTTCATCTTTATTCAATCTTCTGTTAAATTCATCCATTGAGTTCTTCTCTTTAAACTTTTAATTAATATATCTTTCCTCATCCACTGAGTCTTAAATTTCATTAGTTATGTTTACTTCTAGAAGTTTTATTTGGCTCCTTTTTAAATTTGCTATGTCCCATTTCAGTTTCCTATTCTTTGCAGATATATTCAAGCTTATCTTTTATTTCCTTAAACAGTAGCTTTTATAGATGGTAATGATTCCAATATGTGATGACATCTATGAAGGGCTGTTTCTGTTGTCTGTGTTGCTGATGATTCTTGCCCTTGAGTATGGTTTCCTTGGGTACCTGGTTATATTTATGTGCTGGTTACTGAATAATTTGAGGCCTAGGCTGAAGAAACCTTCCTTCTGAAAGAGTTTCCACTAGATTTTGCCAGATACCCCGAGGTACAACCAACCCATAAACCAGTTCAAGACTCGATTCCTTGGTTGATCCAGTCAGCTTGAACCTGGGCTGCAATTTCACAAGAGAGCTGGTATGTTTCAGGTCTACCCTCAGCCTGATAGTGTAGTCCTTTGGGGTCCCAGTTTCTTATGAGAAATCTGGGCTTTATTTCTGTCCCCTACAGCCGCTGGGCAAATCTGCACTCTTGCATGAGTTCTCCATTACAATTTTAAGATGGTAATGCCTATGAGCTCTCTAATGCTTTAGGAAGAAGATTGGGTTTGGTTTGGTCTTGGTTTTATATTTTATCCAAATATTTTTTGTTGTTTCAGTATGAGCGTACATGACTGAGTAACCATCAACCATTACTATCAACAGAAAGTCACTAAGGTTTGTATCTTAGAAATATTTTTCAGGTAACAGCGTAGAGCCTAGTGAGCAGTGACAGGAGTGAGAACAGGAGAGCGACAATGTAACCTGAGCAGGAAACGCAGCAAGGAGTGTACTGTGACAGGGCCCAGTGCTACATTAAGCAGAATCACAAGGGATGGAGAGAAGAGCCAGGTATTCTCACACTGATTCTCAGCAACCCCATGAGGGAAGCATTACTATTCTGGTTTTTAGAGCAATCAGCAGTTCACAGAGGTAAAATAACTTATCCCAGGGTTCATCCAAGGAGATGGTTAGTAGAGGTGGCATCAGAACCCAGTAAGACTCCAAGTCTAAAGTCTTCTCACCACAGTATGACAAGATCTAGAAGCAAGACAGGTGAATGTGGGTGGGTTCCAATGAGGAGATAGGAAGGTTGCCAAAAGTTGTATAATTCACTGAAAGATACCTCTGGATTTTAAATTTTAGAAGGTGCCAAGTGATAAACAGCTCTCTAAATAACTTCATTGCTTCCACTCACAGAAATGACAAGAGTGGTTAAAAGCATGAGCTTTGGAGTCCCAAGACCTAAAATCAAATCTAGGTCCTGTGATCTTGAATTTGTAACTTTGAACAAGTTACTCCCTCTCTCAACTTCCTCCTTTGGAAATCAAGAACAGTACACGTAAGTTATGTTTACATGTAGTGTCCTGGCGGAAAGTACATTAACAAAAATTGTTAGATATTACTATTAATGTTACTGTTGTCACAGTCATTATCATTAGCTCTTGGTAGTCAGTTCTGAGTAAATCCAACCCTGTTACCCTGAACACAACTGACTGGACAGGGACTGGTATGCAGGACAATGGCAACATTACAAAATGGGTCACATTTCCTCATCTGTAAAATGTAACCCATCTTACAGAGTTAGTGGGAATGGTAAATGAAATTAACGTATATACAGTGGCTAGAGCACAGCAAGCACTTAGTAACTGCTATATAATATGTATTTAAATTGCCTGCACTTTTCTGTATGCTGGGTGCATTCTGTGCAAAGGAAGGAAGGAGAAGAAATGGTGCTACATCAGTAGGCAGAGACGAGGTCAACGTCATGAAGTTTGGATTTATCCCAAAGGCAATGGAGAGCTAGGGAAGGAAGCATACAGAGGACTAACATGACACGGTTTAATCAGCTCATGGTTTAACCGGTGGCTGAATGGGGAACAGATTTAGAAGTGAAACTGGAGGCAGAAAGGCCAGGTAGCAGGTGACTTCAATAAATTGGACTAGTGGCAAAGGGAATGGAGGATTCCGAATAGAGAGGTATTTAAAAGGCAAAACTTACCAGATTATTCAGATGCTAGTGGGAAACTGGAGGCTGGGGAGATTACATGGGGTAGAGTAAGGAATGGGAATGGGCTTCCTTATGGCTCAGTAGTAAAGAATCCACCTGCCAATGCAAGAGATTCAAGAGACGTGGGTTTGATCCCTGGGTCGGGAAGATCCCCTAGAGGAGAAAATGGCAACCCACTCCAGTATTCTTGCCTGGGAAATCCCATGGACAGAGAAGCCTGGTGGGCTATATAGTCAATGGGGTCGCAAAGGAGTTGGATATGCCTCAGCGATTAAACAACAACAATAAAGAATGGGAAAAGACTGCCTCATTTCCTTGGAATAGACATTCTCAAAGTATAGTTCCCCGACCAGGAACATCAGCATCAACTGAGAACTCTTAGAAAGACATATTCTCAGACCCCCACCCCAGACCTACTGACTCAGACCCTCCAGGGATGGGGCCGAGCCACTGAACACACCTCCCAGGGGACTCTGATGGCCCCTAAAGTGAGGAACCACTGCTCTAAACGATTGTGCGCTGACCAGCTAGAGGAAGAGTCTTCAGGCAACCAGGCAGGGACCTAAGTGCAGTCGGACTTGGTGAGTCTGAGGCGACGGCTATGAGATCTGATGCTTAAGAGAGAGAGGTCTGGGCGGGAGAGAGAAAAGAGCATATTACATGTGTGAAGAAGGCTGAGTGCCAAAGAATTGATGCTTTTGAACTGTGGTGTTGGTGAAGACTCTTTACAGTCCCTTGGACTGCAAGGAGATCCAACCAGTTCATTCTGAAGGAGATCAGCCCTGGGATTTCTTTGGAAGGAATGATGCTAAAGCTGAAACTCCAGTACTTTGGCCACCTCACACAAAGAGTTGACTCATTGGAAAAGACTCTGATGCTGGGAGGGATTGGGGGCAGGAGGAGAAGGGGACCACAGAAGATGAGACGGCTGGATGGCATCACTGACTTGATGGACGTGAGTCTGAGTGAACTCCGGGAGTTGGTGATGGACAGGGAGGCCTGGCGTGCTGCGATTCATGGGGTTGCAAAGAGTCAGACACGACTGAGCAACTGAACTGAACTGAACTGAACACGTGTACATAGGACTGATGAATAGACCAGTTCCCTTGGAAATGGTTCAGAATCAGAAGGGAAGAGAGTCCAGAGCAGAGCAGTCCTAGGAACAACAGCAGGAACAGCATTAAGAAAGCACAAGTAGAAGAGTCTGCAAGGGAAAGTAAGGCATGATCAGAAAAGGTAGGAGAACGATCAGGCAAATGTGAAGTCAGAGGAGCCAAAGAAAGCAAGCCTCTCAATAAGGAAAGTATGGTCGGTAGGGTGTACGTGGTGACAAGGTCACAGGAGGAAATGGAGTGAAGCAGAACACGGGGCGTGGGAACTGGGGGGTCGAGGGTGTGCATGCACCAGGCTCCGGAAGGCTGGCTGTGAAGGTGGGCGCGGCACAGGGTGGAAGCTGTGAGGGAGAAGGAAATCACAACACGGTTCCTTTTATGCTTTTAAGATAAGAGAAGCCTGAACACAGTTAATTGCTGATAGGAAAGAATCAGTAAGGAAGGTGTGGTTGAAGAGGGCACCATGAAGAAAGGGAGGGGACCCTGGGCAGGAAGGGATAGGATCCAGAACCAGAGGGAAGGACTAACCTCAGGCAGCAGGACAGAGAGAGTCCACCTTCCCTGCATCAAAATAAATCAGGTTGGGGATGAGCCTGGACACAAGCCAGTTGCTCTGTCTGGCGCTGGAAAGTTGAGGGGGTTCCACAGGGGAAGTCGGTGGGTGACAGCTCTTGCTTTTTGAAACACAGAAGCCAATTCATCTGCTGAAAAGTGCTAGGGGAGGCAGAGGATACCTAATACGTTCAGAGCTAGGCTTCACAACCCCAGGGGGGGATTACAAACAAACGGCATCCTCAGACAGCAGCCCTGAACATGCCGGGCACTGTGCTCCATGAATTCAAAACAGTGATGGTAACTAGTTACTGAGCACCTGTGGCACACATCTGGCACTGGGTTAGGGGGCTTATATGCCCTCCCATGTAATATTCTCCAATATTCCAATGAGGTAGGTACGATTATCATGCCAATTTTAGAGATGAAGCTCTAAAAGATCGTTTAGGAACTGAGGATCACGAAAATTAAATAACACACTTGCTTGTGGATACCAGCTAGGAAATGACAAGGGCAGGATTCAATCCTAAATCTCACCCTCTT
The DNA here is from genome assembly GCF_055505025.1 of Bos grunniens. Taxonomy (NCBI): domain Eukaryota; kingdom Metazoa; phylum Chordata; class Mammalia; order Artiodactyla; family Bovidae; genus Bos; species Bos grunniens. The sequence goes on from NC_141166.1 coordinate 17,038,606, forward strand.
CCCATGATGCCTCAGAACTTTCAAGATTTGAACAGCATTAATGGAAGTGATTAGTTGCTGCAGTCCATGGGGTCGCAAAGAGTCAAACACGATTGGGTGACTGAACAACAGTGGGAGGGAGAATGAAAAAGAAAACATGATTTTAGAGAGATGTGCCTTTATAAGATACTAGGAGAAGTTGATCAACTCCTGGGCCCATCCTGAGTTTGGGTGACTATGGGATATAAGTGTGACTACCTCCTCCACTCAAGCTGGAGATCCAGTTCTACATCTTGGGGCAGAGGTTGGGATTATCAATCAGATGATAACACTGTCTGAAAGTAGACAGATGTGTATAGACTGGAAAAGAAGGATTTCACACAAGAGTAACAAGATGAATAAATGAATGAAAAGAATGCTAATACTCCAGCATTAAAAGGAAAAAAACAAAATTCCTTCACCAACCAGTTCCCTTCCTTGTTCTAATTCATAGACTGATGAGAGATGAAGAACGGGGGGACTCACTGTGGCAGGACTTGGTCACCCTTCTCACCAGGCTGACCATGAAGATACGCTCAGGTTCCTGAGTTGAAGCTGTGCCCTGGATACAGTGACTTTGGGGGCCCAAACTTGAATCCTTCACAGGGTCTTCTCAAATGGGGCTTTGCACCAATTCCCATTTCCAGCTGTTAACTGTATTAATTACATCATCAACATTGCTTTTCTTTGAATACGCTCTGCTCCAAATCTTTCCCTTGCCTTAGGAGAAACCACTTTTAAATTTCTCTCTACTAAAGCTTTAATTGGTTTTGAGCTTCATGGCTCCCCAAAGACCCAAAATGTAGGCACACATACTTATGTGCTCCCATCTAATTCTGCATTTTTCCCCACAGATGAATGACTCCTCCAAGTTTAAGCTGACTTCCATCTGAGTTTTTCTTAAAGGCACCAAGCTTGACCTGCTACTTTTCAGTACCTGAAATAACAGTGTCTGACTAATGTTTCTTTACCTGCCTTCTAAAGATTAGCTATCCATCAAAACTTCAAAAACTGAACAAGGTGCTGTGCTATTGTAGAGGGTAGAGACTGGCCTCAAAGCATAGGCAGCTAAAGAAAATGAGTTTCCCTGTGTTTTGAACCCGGACCCCACATACAGCAAACATATATATATACATATATATCTCATGTTCTAAGTCACTTAAAGCACATATGACATTTCATCCTCTTGAACATTTCCAACAGGGATAATAAGATGCAGCTCACTGCTTGGGCAAAAGGGAAGAATTAAAATGCTGCTTCTAAAGAACCAGCCCCCTTTATCAATTCAGTTGTTATTATTAAATACCTAAAAATGGCAGGGCTCCAAAATAATCATTACCAGGCAAAAGAAAACAGTTTAAAGAAGAAAAAAATTCATAGAGGTTACGTCATTCCTGAGAACCATCAAGCCCCCAGCAAATGAAACAATGCACCACTCAAAAGTAGCTAATGTTTGAAGCTTCTTTAATGGAAAATTTCTTCTCCTTAATAAGGTAACAAGAATAGTTCTAAATGCAAATCAGGCAGATCACTGCTGCCAGGTTATATAGACATGGATGAGTCACTGCTTCTGATGCCTAACTGGCAAATCTGAAGGTTTGATAATGGATCCTGTGTGGCTGCTACGGAGAAAAAGGACTCAGGTGTTAGACAGGAGAGCAACTAGTTTGGTCCTTCTTCAGTTTCAAAGGAGGAAAGAATAATCTTTTGCAGAACATTTCCTGAGTAAAAGACTTTGTTCTGGAGGTTAGAAGTAGATGAAAGGTGAGCAAAAATAGTTATATGAGGGAAACAAAGGAAATATTCAACCCCAATAATATCAGTCATGGAAAGTGAAGAAAAACAAAAAAGTAGCTGTAAAGAAGACTCACACACAGAAAAAAAGAAGTCACAGAAAGGAAAGATCACACATTTAGTTGAAAGAAGTAAGTAGAGGCTCATGGGGAAAACCTCTTATGGTGAGTGGACTCTAAAGAGGGCCCCCAAGGACCCTCACACCTCTTGCTCGTCACACTATGACATAACTCCCTCCTCCCTCTGAGAGTAGGCAGGACGATGACTTGCTTCTAACCAACAGAACATGGCCAAGACAACACGGTGTCACGTCCATGATTAGGTTCCAAGAGGCTGTAATGTCCACTTAATAACAGACTCTGTCCCTTGCTGGATCTGATGAAGCCCGCTGCCATTCAGAGAGACCCATGGCAGCAGCTGGCAAGGAAACTGGTGCTCAGTCCAAAAGCCCACCAGGAACTGAGGTCAGCCAACAACCACATAAACTTGGAAGAAGACCCTTCCCCAGTAGAGCCTTCCGATGACCAGCACCTTGACTGCAACCTTGTGAGAAACCCTGAAGCAGAGGACTGCGCTGGGCCATGCCCGGATTCCTGACCAAAGGGGAACCTCGTTTCCTCTACTCACGACACTTAGGATACCAATTGTATGGGTTTCCACACCAAGCACGTCTCCAGTTCTCTGTGGACACTGCCTGCTCGTCCTACATTTTAATTCAGTCCTGACACTAACTATCTGGGATTAGCACAGGCTTCACAAGTGAAGGGCTCAGTCCCACAAAACTGCTCCTGCCCACTTCAGACACCAAACACAAGCTGTGGGTCTCCAGATACCCTACACTCTGAGTTGGCCACAAATGGAGGGGTTCCCATGGCCCACCCTTAGGTCTGATAATCTGTCATCATTATGACTGATGAGTCATCACAGCAACCAGGGCAGCACTTAACTTATACTGACTTGCTTAGTATAAAGGATACAGCCAGAGAGGGACACCGGAGGCCCAGAAGGACCCCAAGCACAGGAGCTTCTGTCCCCATGGAGTAGAGTGGTGCACCACCCTTCCAGGACGTGGATGTATTCACCAAGCCATAAGCTCTCCAAACCCCACAGTTCAGGACTTTTTATGAAGGCTTCACCACGTAGGCATCAGCAATTATTAACTCAACCTTCAGTTGCTCTCTGCTCCTGAAGGATGGCAGTAGGGCTGAAAATGTCAAGCTTCTAACCATTGTGTGAAATGGTTAGAATCATTTCATGAACAGCCCCATCCTGAAGCTATCCAGGAGTCCACCAAGACTTGCCGCATAGAACAGTAAGTGCTCCTACCACTTGGGAAATTCCAAGAGATGTAGGAGCTCTGTTAAGATGCTATTACCACCATTACTTGGGAAATTACAAGGGTTTTAGGAACTCTGTGTCAAGGAACTAGGGTCAAAGGCCAAATATGAGGGCAAGCACCCCTATCACTCAGGAAATTCCAAGGTCTTTAGGAGCTCTGTGTCAGGAACCAGAAGTGAAAGTCGCTCAGTCATGTCCGACTCTTTGCAACCCCATGGACCGTACAAATCCATGGAATTCTCCAGGCCAGAATAATGGAGTGGGTAGCTGTTCCCTTCTCCAGGGGATCTTCCCAACCCCAGGGATTGAACCCAGTCTCCCTCATTGCAGGTGGATTGTTTACCAGCTGAGCCACCAGGGAAGCCCATCAGGAGCCAGAGGCAGAAGCCAAGTACATATTTCTTACTATGTTCTACTGACCTACAGTGGGATAAGTCAGTGGGACAGGAAGATGTGAGATAGTAAACATGTTCTATTAAGCCACTAAGCTTGTGGCAAATTTGTTACACAGTGATAATTAATATATACTTCAAATGACAGTTGACATTAGAGGAATGTCAAGGTTAGAGGAATTTTCAGAGGAAGAGTTGGGGAATTAGGCAGCATTCTCGGCAGAAAAGAGGCATGCAGACACCAAGATGGAAGAGGGAAGTGGGTGCTCAGGGACAATACAAGGTCCACTTTGGTTGGAGGTGAGGTCTGAGTGGGCAGGACCAAGAACATAAGCTGGAGAGACAAGCAGGAGGCCCCTGGTGGACAAGGACAGCTGTAAAGGGCCGTTAGAGCTCATCACTGACATCATGTGGTATCAGTTTTCTACAGGAAAACTCATTTGACACTTGTTGCTTTAAGAGGCAACAGGCTTCAAAAAAAAAAAAAAGATTTGGAAAAGGCCCGTAACTCAATGTTACGATTTATCCCTTTCAAGGTATTTTCCCTTCCATTACCTCATTTGATTTATGTAAGAACCTGTGAAGAACTCAAGGCAGGTATTTATTCTCAAGTGTTTTTTTTTTTTTTTAACAAATAAGGAAAGTGAAGCACTAAGAGGCAAGAATGACTGGCAAAAGCTTTTGTTCAGTACTTTTTTGTTTCCTACTAGGAGTGTTGCCACATTTTGTTGGCTCTTCCTTCCCTGGTGGAGATGCAAACAGGACTGGCCAGACAGGTTTGGATCCTGGCCTCAGTGCTCCAGGGTGGGCTCAAGGAGCATTTATACCTGTAATAGTAGGTACAGGGAGACCTAGGAGAACTGCAGAATTGAGAATATAGTAGTTGAGTCTGCAGAAGCGGATATTAAGACAGCCTTGAAATGAGGAGGGTAGAAATGAACATCAGCTCCCAAGTCGAGCCTATCAAGTTCATACTCGACTGCTGCCTCTGGCTCAAGCAAATGAGTCAGAGTGGAGGGGACTGGCCAGACAGGGGTCAACTAACTGCAGGCAGAGCTGAGAGACTTCACTAAGGCAGCTGAGCTTGACTCAGGGGCCTAGTGAAAGGTGTGCAGGGGTGGGAGGATGGTTCCACTTAAACTGATAGAGGTGACTCATTCATTTTTTAGGTTTCTTTTTTAAAGCAGTATCTGAAAACCAACCTAGACAGCATATTAAATAGCAGAGACATTACTTTGTCAACAAAGGTCTGTCCAGTCAAAGCTATGGTTTTTCCAGTAGTCATGTATGGATGTGAGAGCTGGACTATAAAGAAGGCTGAGAGCCAAAGAATTGATGCTTTTGAACTGTGGTGTTGGAGAAGACTCTTGAGAGTCTCCTGGACTGCAAGGAGATCAAACTAGTCAAACCTAAAGGAAATCAGTCCTAAATATTCACTGGAAGGACTGATGCTGAAGCTGAAACTCCAATACTTTGGCCACCTGATGCAAAGAACTGACTCCTTGGAAAAGACCCTGATGCTGGGAAAGACTGAAGGTAGGAGGAGAAGGGGACAATGGAGGATGAGATGGTTGGATGGCATCACCGACACGATGGACATGAGTTTGAGTAAACTCCAGGAGCTGGTGATGGACAGGGAAGCCTGGCGTGCTGCAGTCCATGGGGTCACAAAGAGTCAGACACGACTGGGCAACTGAACCAAACTAAAAGGGGAAACCAATGCCAGAGAGATGAGTCATAAATCTGCAGAGTGGCAATGAAAGAGTCTCCATCAAAGCAAAAAGCCAAATGAAACCTTATGAAAGCAGGTTAAACACTAAGCTACAAAAAAGGCTTCACTACTCGACTGAATAAAGTTGGCATACGCTGACGGGAGGGGTGGACAAGGAAGGGTGTCTTGACAGGGCCTTCCCTTCTTGGAGTCTGAGGACCTGAAAACTAACTTCACAGACAAAACTGTTCAGAACCCCAGGTCGAGCTAAGTGGGGATGAAGACATTAACCATCCCCACCTGTAATGATTCTCACTTTCCAGTTCAATAAGTACAAAACTAAACTTTTCTCTTTCAAGCCATTCTTTCAAAATAATGGTTAAATGCAAAAAAAAAAAAAAAAGAGGCCCTTCCTGAATAATTTGAAAGTCACTCAGTCGTGTTTGACTCTGTGACCCCAGGGACTATACAGTCCCTGGAATTCTCCAGGCCAGAATACTGGAGTGAGTAGCCTTTCCCTTCTCCAGGGGATCTTCCCAACCCAGGGATCGAATTCAGGTCTCCCGCATTGCAGGCAGACTCTTTGCCAGCTAAGCTACAAGCGAAGCCCAAGAATACTGGAGTGGATAGGAATAAAAGTTACTTTAAATAATTGTGAGAATCAGCCTTTTTTTAAAAAATAATCTTTAATCATTTGATATTCATTAAGGTAAGAAAGACATTCCTTCATTTCTAGAAAACAGTCATCACTTATTTCTATACACTTTTCTGTTAGGCCCCGTGCAAGGCTTTCAAAATCTTTATGAGAGTTAAGTACCAAACATCACCCTTGACCCTGAGTTTTCCATATGTACCAGCTCAGGCCTTGGTTTATAGGATAATGACTGCTGCTGCTGCTGCTGCTAAGTCGCTTCAGTCGTGTCTGACTCTGTGCAACCCCATGGACTGCGGCCTACCAGGCTCCTCCGTCCATGGGATTCTTCAGGCGAGAGTACTGGAGTGGGGTGCCATTGACTACTTCAGGTAATTCCAACTGTGGACCATCTACCCGATAATCTCTCCTATTTCCCACAGCTTTAACTAACAATATTCAGATCTAGAACTTGCATCAGTCCTCCTCTGGGTCTATATTTCTATTTTCAATCACTCACTGAATGTCACAACCTGAATGTCCCCCATACAACTCAAATTCAACACATAATCAGAATCTAGATTCATCGTCCTTCTCAAACCTGGTCTTATTTTTCTCATGTAAGATGTCAACACCTGTGCAGTTGCCTAATTAGATATCAAGTTAGTTGAATTCTTGAGTGTTCCTCTGCCTTATGTCCCATATCAGATCTACTATCGAACTCTGTCAATTCTGGTTCCAAAATATCTTGCCTCCCTATCCCTTCTCCTGCATGCCAGCTGCCTTTGCTCTCAGCCAGGTCTTCAAACATCTTAACTGGTTCCATTGCCATGCCCCAATCTCTCCCCTCTTCCTAACAATCAGTCTCGTTTCCTTAACAATGCTGGGTGACTTCCCGTTACCCAGATCTCTTAGCAAACACAGATAACTGGACAGAAGTTCACCACAGCCTGTTTCTCTAGCCTCCTCTCCAGACTGCCCCTCATCCCCCGCCCCGTGCATCCTGTGCTATTCCCTAGAGTCCTCAAGCTGTGGAGAACAAAATCTAATGGGTCCCTGGCAGCCAATATATTGATATGACTTAAGTCACATGTCCACTCAGGATCCAAATAAGTCCTGGGGACAGGGCAGAGCACATTGACCACTTTAGTAAAGGCAGTTCCCATGGAAGGGGAAGAGGGCCGTCAAGATCCAGAACACGTGTCTGTTCCTTTATCTCCTCTCATGGAATAATTTCACCTCAAGGACAAGCATCTGGATTTTACTCTTCATTCACCTTTCTTTACCGAGGAAGTGGCAGGATGCCTGGCTGGTCGTTCCCTCTGTATCTGTCTGAATGCTCTTAGTTGAGATGACAGAACATTCCACATAAACTGGCTTATGTCTCAAAGGTGATTCACTGGCTAATGAAATTAGAAGTTCAGAAGGAAGGCAAGCCTTAAGTCAGTTGATCCAAGGCTCAGCCCAGTGATGGTTGTAGGGGCCCAGAGTTTTTTCTGCTTCTTCACTCTTCTCTCCACGACACTTGGCAAGTCATACGACAGCTTCCAGTACCAATCAGGGATATGTGTTTCATGTTCACATCCACCAGGACACTATTTACATCCCAGAATTCTAAACAGGAGTCACCCTGATTAGACAGCTTAGGTCATGTGCCTACGAGAAGAGGAAATGGTAGGACACTACAATGTGCCCAATGCAGTAGTCACAAACCACATTCAGCTATTTATTAATAAATTAAAAGTAATATAATTAAAAATTCAGTTTCTCAGTCACATATCTCAAGTGCTCAATAGCCACATGTGACTAAGTGGCTAGAGACAGTACTGAACAGTACAGAAAGTCCTATCGGCACAAGGTGACCAAGCAACTTAACCAATTGGTATAAGGCAACCAAAATTCAGCAGCTGGGGTCAACTTAGCTCAAAGTCCAAGGAATTCGGGGAATGGGCAGATGTCCAGATGAAAATCTGGGTATATAGGCAAAAGGGAAAGAGGGAAATAGACTCTAGGTGGGCAATGAACAATGCTCAACAAATTCTTGTAGAAAGAAATTAAACTGATCTGGCACGATTTGCTCTTCAAAAAATGCAACCCATTTGGAGAAATTATCTGTTGTAATTAGAGGTATAAGGTGTTTTTCTTTTATGAACTCACTAACTTCCTGCGGGACACTGGACATGCCAAGTAACTTCTCTGAGTCTCAGTTTCCTCGTCTGTAAAACAAAAGGGGTGAACTAGATCAGTTGTTTCTAACCTTTTAATCAAAGCAGAATTTTTTACAATACATTTTTAATTAACTTTTGCCTCAGATCTCACACTTTAAAGTGTTTTTAGTAACTTACATGCATCAAAAACTAATGTTATCCTACTTCTTAACCAAAAGCACACAACTGTTCATTAGAGCCTCTGATCAGCAAGAAAAGTCTATATTACCATGGTAGGCTGGTATCATTTGTATCAAAAGTAAAATAAGTTGACCTTGCCATCTTACTTAAAGTAAATGAACTATTTTCATTTACTGTCATGAAACAGTGCTCCATGGGAAGCCCCTGGGATAGACTAACACATGTCAAGGAGAGTACTTGATCTTGTAGGACTCGAGTAGGTCCAAAATTTTATGATGTCTAATGTAACTGTAAACAGATATGATTCTTGTCACTAGCATGGACTTGCCTAACCTAAAAGTACCAGAGAGGGGTTTAAGTAGACATACTTGGAAGAAAGATTCCAAGGATGACTGGAAAAAGGGAGAAAATGATACCATCACACAAAGATGTTGATCTGTAAGCTCCCCCAAAGTAGATTATTAAGTAATCCAGGTAGGCAAGTATAAAGCTAAAAGTCAAACAAGAGAATTAGGAACGTAATACCACAAAAGATGTTAAAAGAACCAGGGGGCAGTGGGTGGCTCCAGAGACCTTCAAGTCTTCATTCACCTCTACTTGGGAGAAGGGCAGGCACACATAGAGACTGACTGCTAGAGACCGGGGAACTTCTGTTTCTCGGTAACAGCATGAACTGCACTCAATACAGATTATTTCCTTTTATTTAAATTTCTATCCCAGTAATTCAGTGTTTAAGTGCTAGCAAAAAGGCTGACAAGTGTGCCTATTCCTAGGTGCTGTAAGGAATGGATTGGAGCAGAGTATATTCTATAAAATTAACTACTTAAAATGTTAGAAAAATGTTCTGAAGCTCCAATTTCCTAGGTCCAATGAAACATCAAAGAGAAAATAGGTAGGAGTGACTCTATAAAAAATGGAAAGAGGAGAAAGTGAAAACAACAAGCCAGAGAAAGAACTAGACAAGCTCCAGGTATATTTCAATAAGGAACAAATGCAACTGTTATTATTTCAAGATTCCTCATGGTTTTCTATCTTTGTTAACCCTTCTAATCACTAGGTATTTAATGATTTTTTTTGAAATTTTATTTTTTTATCCTTTATTATTATTTTTACTTTACAATAGTGTATTGGTTTTGCCATACATCAACATGAATCCACCATGGGTGTACATGTGGAAATTCTTTTAAAAATACCCACATTTCTCAAACAGTTGATATAGGTAGTGTAGGTAGTGTGATGTAGGTAGTAGTAGAATATGACCCAGCAATTCTACTCCTGAATATAGTAGTAGTATATGCTGGTAGTAGAATATGCTGGTAGTAGTATATGGTAGTATATTGAATGCAGTAGTAGTATATGCTGGTAGAAGAATATGCTGGTAGTAGAATATGCTGGTAGTAGAATATGACCCAGCAATTCTACTCCTGAATGTAATTCCAACTGAACTGAAAACAGGTACTCAGATACTTGCACACCAATGCTCATTTTTACAATACATTTAGGATTCTGGCCTGGAGAATTCCATGGACTGTACAGTCTATGGGGTCGTAAACAATAGGACACGACTGTGTGACTTTCACTTTCACTTTTCACTTTCACTCAAATACTTGCACACCAAGGCTCATTTTGGCATTATTCACTATTGAAGAGCCAAAAGGTAGAAGCAAAACAGTGTCCATTAACATGAATGGATAAACAAAATGTATATTCAATGAAATATTACTCAGTCATGAAAAGGAATGATATTCTCATACATGTGACAACATAGATGAATCTTGAAGACATTAGACTAAATGAAATAAGCCAGACACAAAAGGAGAAATGTTGTATGACTCCATTTACATATGACATATCGAGAATAGACCAAAACAAAAAAAAGAAGAGACCACTTAAAGAGAAGAAGTATGCCATCTACGGGGTTGCACAGAGTCGGACACAACTGAAGCAACTTAGCAGCAGCAGCAGATTAGTGGTTAGCAGAGGCTGGGGTGGATTAAACAGGGAGTTACTGTTTAACTGTTAGAGTGTCTGTGTAACATGATTTAAAAAGTGTGGGGATAGTACTAGATAGTAGTAATGGCTGTTGAACATCATGAATGTAATTAGCAGGACTGAAGTGTAAACTTTAAAATGATTAGAAAGGCAAATTTTGTGCTATATATATTTCATCACACACACGGAAGACTTTTAAACCTATAAGAGTTTCTTATGGAGTCTGTAGGGCAGGGAGCAGTGCGATAATATTTATTTCTTTCAAGGAAGGAAACTCAGGTGGCAGGAGAGAACAGGTAGGCCCTGTACTCTGACAGTCCCTTAAAGAAACCCTTAGAACGGAGGGGTTCTCTTCAAGGAACTAACTAGATGCCAATGATTCTTTAAATTACATTTCCCACCCAAACTATGACATGAAATTCAACCTACATTTCCAACTACACCTAACTACCTCAGACTTAACATGTCTAAAGATAAAAGTAGAGATTACTGACAATAAATAAAAATAGAGAAATAAATCTCTACTAAAACACAGACACGTCACTTCCTAGTGTAATAAAAAATTAGGGGCAAACTGAAAGGTTTGATTATAGATGCAGAGGAAATTAATTGAAAAAAACTTTGTACAACTCTATTCTAAAATATTAATATTAGAATAGGTGCTAAAATGTATAATTTTCTTGCAAAATACAAATTATCAACATTAACACAAGAAGAGGGGAAAACCCTACAGAAACAAACAATCATTAGACATGGAAAAAGCTGCCAGATAAAGTCTTAACCCATGTTTCAACCATCAGTGCTTTAAATGGTTCAAGTACCAGAACACTTCATCCTCCTGAATGCTATTCTAAGTGCTCCAAAGCAGCGAGAAAAAGAAAGACTCCCAGTTCTTCCCACAAAGTTAACAAAGCCTGATACCAAGACACAGGGCTTCCCACGTGGCTCAGTGGTAAAGAATCTGCCTGCCAATGCAGGAGACGCAGGTTCACTCCCTGGGTGGAGAAAATTCCCTGGAAGAGGAAATGGCAACCCATTCCAGTAGTCTTGCCTGGGAAATCCCACAGACAGAGGAGCCTGGAAGGCTACAGTCTATAGGGTCACAAACAGTCAGACACAACTGAGCAACTGAGCATATATACACACACACCAAAACATAACAAAGACTGCCTAGTAAGAAGAAACTCACATCTTGTATTATAAATCCAAAAATCAAAAATAAACATTAGCAAACCAAATTGAGTTACATGTTAAAACATGCTATACACCATGACCAAATGAGGGTCACGGTTGTATGAGGGATGTAAGAATTATTCAATGTTATATACATTATCAAGTAAACAAGCCAAAGGGGAAAAAATGAAATCTTGAAAGAAGCTCAACAGGCACTTAAAATAAAAATTCAATATCCATTCCCATATAAACTTTAAGTAGAAAAGAAAGAGGACACTTGGTTAACTAGGTCTCAAGCCAACAACCAGCACCGTGCTTGAGGGTTTAATACTGGAAGCATTCCTATTAAAGTCCGGAAGAAGGCATCCACCACCATTATGTAATACAGTTTTTAAAGTAATGGCCAACGCAATGAGGTAATAAATGAAAAGCACAAAATTAGAATGGTAAGGACAAAATTATTTGTAGATAAAATTGTTTTATACCTAGAAAATCAAAACCACCAATGAGAAAATTATTGGAAATATTAGAGCATTCATTAAGGTATCTAGTTTAAAGAGACAAAACAACACCAATAGCTTTCTTATTGTATCAATGATTATATGTAGGAAATTGCTGGAAAATTTCCTTTCAAATTAATACTAAAAAACACAAAATACTCATTGGTTTTTCCTAAAGTACAATAATGCTATAAACTATTAAACATATTAAGAGGATGTAAAGATTCTGCAATTCACACTGTGAACAGGTTTGATAAACCAAGACATATACAGATCATGCTGTAGTCAAAACAGGGCACAAACAGTCCCCAAAAAGGACCACACAATTGAGCAAAAGGATTGAGGCAATAAATTTTTATCCAAATTATTTTAAGTACCAATACATGGACAAAAAACCAATCCAATAACCACAAGAAACTAAGGAAATGAAGCGGTGCTACATTTCCTAACAATATATAATTAAAACATTCACTAAAGTCTTGTTCAGCATCAACTATCAATTTCAATAGCTTAAGCCAGTGGTTCTTCAAGTGTGGTCTGAGATCCTGCCAAAGGATTCACACGGTCAGGACTCTTCGTAATAATACTAAGACATTATTTGTCTCTTTCATTCTCATTTTCTCATGTCTGTAAAATAAGGATCAGTAAGCTAAACTGGGGATTCCCTGGTGGCTCAGACAGTAAAGCGTCTGCCTGCAATGCGGGAGACCCGGGTTCGATTCCTGGGTTGGGAAGATCCCCCTGGAGAAGGAAATGGCAATCCACTCCAGCACTCTTGCCTGAAAAATCCCATGGACAGAAGAGCCTGATAGGCTACAGTCTATGGGATCGCAAAGAGTCAGACACGACTGAGCAACTTCACTTCAAGCTAAACTGGCCCCACAGGCCAAACCCAGTCATGTCCACTCATTTACATATTCTCTACATCCACTTTCAGGCTACAAAAAGAGTTAAGTAGTTGTGACACAGAAGTCTGTCTCTGGGTATCCCACAGAGCTGGAAATATTTACAATGTGGCCCTTTACAGAATACCTCTGCTACCCACTGCTCTAATGACTACTGGAATGTGTGCTGATGTATCCTGTGTTTTCTAGAATTTTCTAAGATAATCAATTTAAAGTATAAACAAGCACATTTTAGATGTTACTTCCATTTTTTGCCTCTGGATTTTGACTATTGTTTTATCTACCATAATCTCATTAACCTCACTAATACCCAATTTTAAATCACTATTTTAAAACCTGAAGTTTTTCTTAAATGTAGACTTGTGTACTTGCAGAATTTTGCAATATTTTAAAGCTTTCTTAGTTTTCATTTTAAATACAGAAATATTAATAGATATAACCTACATACATAAGAGCACCTTGGAGTCTTCAGTAATTCTTAAGAACATAGAAGTGTCTTGAGACCAAATAACCTGAGAATTACAGGTTTAAATAAGTTGTGAGTATTTCTGGCTTTGTGGGATACCCAGAGACAGACTTCTGTGTCACAACTACTCAACTCTTTTTGTAGCCTGAAAGTGGATGTAGAGAATACGTAAATGAGTGGCCATGACTGGGTCTGGCCTGTGGGGCCAGTTAAGCTTACTGATCCTTACTTTACAGACATGAGAAAATGAGAATGAATTGCAGCAGAATACACATTCTTTTCAAGAACACAAGGAACACTCCCCAGGATAAATCACATGCTACACCACAAAACAAGTCTCAACAAATTTAAGACGATAGAAATTATATTAAGCACTTTTTCCAACCACAACAGTATGAAACTAGAAGTCAATTACAGAAAGAAAAGTGGGCAAAGAACAAACATGTAAAGATTAAACAACATGTTACTAAAAAACCAATGGGTCAACAGGGAAGACAGAAAATACCTCAAGACAAATGAAAATGGAAATGACTTCCAAACTCTACTGGATGCAGCAAAATCAGTTCTCAGAGGGAAGTTTATAGTAATACAGGCCTTCCTCAAGAAACAAGAAAATCTCAAATAAACAATCTAACCTACCATCTAAAAAGAAGAACAAACAAAACCCAAAGTCAGCAGTGGTAAAGAAATAATAAAGATCACAGAGGATATAAAATAGAGATGAAAAAACAACAGAAAAGATCAATGAAACCAAGAGCTGTTTTTTTTAAATGAATAAATAAACAAAATTGATAACCTTCTAACCAGACCCACCAAGAAGAAATGAGAACTCAAACAAACAAAATTAGAAATGAAAGAGGAACAATAACAACCAATACCACAGAGATACCAAAAAAAAAAAAATCATAAGGAAATACTATAAACACTTATACACTAACAGATTACCTAGAAGAAATGGACAAATTTCTAGAAACATACAAACTGCCAAGACTAAATCAAGAAGAAACAAACAATTTGAATACACTGATTACTAGTAGTGAAACTGCATTTGTAATTTAAAAAAATTCCCGCCAATGAAAGTCCAGGACTGTATGGCTTCACAAGGGAATTCTACCAAACATATAAAGAAGTAGTAATATAATATCCTCCCTGAACTAGTCTAAAAAAAGTGAAGAGGACAGAGTACCCCCATGAAGCCACCATCACCCTAATACCAAAACCAAAGAAACGACAAAAAAAAACCTACGAGCCAATATCTGGGAAGAACATAGATACAAAAATTCTCAACAAAATATTAGCAAACCAAATCCAACAATATATAAAAGGATCATACACTGTAATCAAGTGGGATATATTCCAGGGACACAAGAATGGTTCAATATCTGCAAATCAATCAATGCGATACATTAGCAAACAGGATAAAAATCACATGATCATCTTAATAGACACAGAAAAAGTAGTTGACAAAATTCATTATCCATTCATGATAAAAATTCTCATCAAAGTTGGTAGAGAAGGAATATATATCAATATAATAAAGGCTATTTATGACAAACTCTCAGCTAACATCACACCCAATGGTGACTAATGACTTCAGTAATGTTACAGGATACAATATTAATATATAGAAATCTGTTATAATCACTAATTATAAAGTACTTAGGTCCTAGAACATAGCTAATGCTCAATAAATATCAGTGATTATTATTTGTAACTACATATATGGTTAGTATGTATACAAAAATATATCCAGGTATATCCTAGATATGGCAAAAGTAGTATTCAGAGGGAAATTTATACCTTTAAAAGCATTTCAAAGGAAACAAGAAAAGTTGCAAAGAGTTACTGAACTGAGGAAGTTGGGAAGGGACTTCCCTGGTGGTCCAGTGGCGAAGACTTTGTGCTCCCAATGCAAAGGGCTGGGTTCAATCCCTGGTCAGGGAACTAGAGCCCACATACTGCAACTAAGACCTGGTACAGCCAAATAAATTAATTAAATAAAAAGAATTTTTAAAAAAAGAAGTTGGGAAAAGGGCAAAAAAGGAAACCCTCCCAAATAAGGAATTAAGTAACTACGATAAGGGTAAATATCAATGATACAAAGAACAACATCCCATCAACAATAAACAGAAGAATAACACAACAAAAAATCATGCTCCTGGAAAAGATTAATGTGGGTAAATTAACAAGATGGCGTCAGTCAGGCTCTCTCACCCCACACTCTCATGCCCTCTGGCCCCATGTTCTGTAAACAATGACTTTGCACAGTTGTGTATAGGCTGAGATTGCTTACAGCACTGTACATGCACATCACAAGGCACTCGCTTGGTCATGGGCTACTTTGTGCGGGATGCCAGTATGAACTGCATCAGGGCTACATTGGAGCAACATCATGGTTATGTTATATGAGGTTATGTTATGGCTTTGTTATTATTGCTAAGCTGCTAAGTCGCTTCAGTCGTGTCCGACTCTGTGCGACCCCATAGAAGGCAGCCCACCAGGCTCCCCCATCCGTGGGATTCTCCAGGCAAGAACACTGGAGTGGGTTGCCATTTCCTTCTCCAATGCATGAAAGTGAAAAGTGAAAGTTCGTTATTATTATGTTATAATTATGTTGTGGCTGCTGCTACAGCTGCTGCATCAGCCAGCAGAGAGGCTGTATTATGGCTGCCATGCCAGCCAGGAGAGAAAAAACATGTCTGCAGTTCCTACGGTTCCTTGAGTCTCCTTCCAGCCTCTTAGCTCGCAACTTTCCTACCATGGGTTCAGCGAACAGTGTGCATGGTGTGAAGAGCATGACAACTGGCGTCACGAAAGGATTAGCAACACAATAAGATGGATCTTTGGCAAGCAAGAGTTAAGAAAAAAGAGAGAAGGGTCAAACAATTAAAATACAGAATGAAAAGGGAGGCAAAAGTACAGATACAAGGAAATTTTTTAACAATTAAAGAATATTAATGGGCTTCCCTGGTAGCTCAGCTGGTAAAGAATCCACCAGCAATGCAAGAGACCCTGGTTTGATTCCTGGGTCAGGAAGATTCCCTGGAGAAGGGATAGACTTACACATTCCAGTATTCCAGTATTCTTGGGCTTCCCTGGTGGCTCAACTGGTAAAGAAACCCCCTGCAATGCAGGAGACCTGGGTTCAATCCCTGGGTTGGGAAGATCCCCTGGAGAAAGGAACATATACCCACTCCAGGATTCTGCTCTGGAGAATTCCATGAGCTGTATAGTCCACGGGGTCATGAAGAGTCGGACAGGACTGAGCAACTTTTACTTTCAATGAGTATTAAGAATATTTATGTGCTCATAAATTCAAATGGATAAATTCCCCTTAAATTATGCCAGAATTGGCACCAAAAATAGAGAGAGAGATTAAACAGACCAATTAGTATAAAAGACTGAAAGAGCAAAGATCTCGCCTTCTGAAAAACAGCAGGTGTAGACAATTTTACAATGAGTTCTACCAAATTCTAAGGAACACTTAATTCCTCTCTTATACAAGTCGTTCCGGGAAAATAGTAAACAGTCAAAAACTGATCAGGACACTTCATGAAGTTAACATAATCTTGATTCTAAAAATCAGATACTGATAAGAAAATGATAGGGCCATTTAACATAATACTAAAAACCCTACACTATATATTACCTAAGTAAATCTAGTATTATATTTAAAAAATAAAAATATATCAGGATTAAGTAGGATTTATCCTAGGAATTCAAGGATGGTTCAATAACAAAAATATATTTAAAGGACAGAAACCAAATAATACTCTCAATCAGTAAAGAATTAGCTTCATAAAGTTCAGCAAAAGGTAATACTGTGGAGTTAATAAAGGTTGTGTGGGATATGTGACCTCAGCAGAGGGAAAAACTAAAAAAAACTATAAAGTATTTGATTAATTTTCCTGCAGTAAAATTAAGAAATTTTGTTCAATGAAAACACCATAAAGTTAATAGATGAATGAATAAAGGACAGAAAAACAGAAGTTGTTTGCAATGCCTAAAATGGAAAAGTGATCATTATGGAGAATAGACAAGAAATTCCTGCAAATCAACGATAGAACAGTAACTCTGATGGAACAATGGGCAAACAATACGAAAAGGCAATTTACAGAACTTAATCTCTAGAGGATAAAAACTTGAAAACTGTTGGCAGGAACAAAAAAACAGAAGATGCCTCATAGGTGTGGAGAAAAGGGAACCCTCCTACACTGTTGGTGGGAATGTAAATTAATGCAGTCGCTATGGAAAACAGTATGGAGGTTTCTTAAGAAACTAAAAACAGAGTTGCCATATGATCAAGCAATCCCATTCCTGATCATATATCCAGACAAAACCATACATCAAAAAGATACATGTACCTCTATTGTTCACAGCAGCACTATTTACAAAAGCCAAGACATAGGAAGACATATCCATCAACAGATGAATGCATAAAGAAGATATTGTGTGTACACACACACACAATGGAATATACTCAGCCATAAAAAAAAGAGAGTGAGGTAGGGAGGGGACATATGTATACCTATGGCTGATCCATGTTGATGTTTGACAGAAAACAACAAAATTCTATAAAGCAAGTATCCTTCAATTAAAAAATAAATATTTTTTAAAAGAGTGAAATAATGCCATTTGCAGCAACATCAATGGACCTAGAGATTATCACACTAGTGAAGAAAATCAGAAAAAGAGAGACAAATACCATATGACATCACTTATATGTGGACTCTAAAATATGGCATAAATAAACTGCCACAAAACAGACTCACAGATACAAAGAATATACCTGTGGTTGCCAAGGGGGAGGCAGGGCGGAAGAGGGAAGAACTGGGAGTTTGAGATTAGCATATGCAAACTATTTTCTATAGAATGGATAAACAACAAGGTCCTATGATATAGCACAGGGAACTATATTCAATATCCTGTAATAAGCCATAATGGAAAAGAACATGAAAAAAGAATATATATATATAGACACACACATATATATGCGTGTGTGTATAACTGAATCACTCCACTGTATAGCAGAAACTAGCATACCACTATAAATCAACTATACTTCAATAAAATAAAAAAAAATTTTTAAGCCTCATGAATTGCTGGTGAAAGTATAGACTGGTGTAATCACTCTGCCTTGGTCAAAACCTTAGTTAATAAAGAAGTGCTCCTCTGCATTGCTCTATCCTTGGTTCATATATTTCTTTTGAGGACTTCACGGGGAGGAATGGTTGCCCACTCAGTCAAAAATTGTGGTTGATGGGCAACTGCCATCTATTTAATTTTTGAATAATGTTTTGTGCCAGTGTTTTGTTTTTTTTTAAACTTTACAATATTGTATTGGTTTTGCCAAATATCGAAATGAATCCGCCACAAGTATACATGTGTTCCCCATCCTGAACCCTCCTCCCTCCCCATACCATCCCTCTGGGTCGTCCCAGTGCACCAGCCCCAAGCATCCAGTATTGTGTATCGAACCTGGACTGGCGACTCATTCCATATATGATATTTTACGTATTTCAATGCCATTCTCCCAAATCATCCCACCCTCTCCCTCTCCCACAGAGTCCAAAAGACTGCCAGTGTTTTAAAGTATCATTAAAAAGAAAGAGAGAGCAAAGTCTTGTCCAAACCTATGCTAGAAGGGTACAGTGGGGATTTTTGCTTCCCTGCTTTTTAGACTAAATGGGTGTTGCATTCGTATCATGTGTGATTCAGGCAGAGAAAGATGGTCAGGACCTACAATGTCTACCTAAGACCCAAATCCTATGCTAGACCAACCATTCCTCTCTGTGAAGGAAAGAAGGGTTTCCAAACAGCTAGGGATCTTGGGATTTCAGTAACCTCAAAGTATCACAGATGAATAATCATACAGACCTGCTTTTCTCAGCCAAAGGGAAATACAGTTACTTTTTATCAAAGGAAAGGCAACTTAAACCTAGACACTGAACAGGGCTGTCATTGGAAGGAGATGAATTTTAAGTGTGAAAGAAAGGGCTCTTCCTGATTCCTGAGCTTGACCTGAGCAGGCCCCAGGAGGAGGAGTAACAGATTGAGTCAAACCCCATAAAGGGACAAGGATTCCCTGTGGATTCTCCCTTCAAGAAAGAGCTAAAGGCGGCCAGAGACAAAAAGAGAGAATTGAAAATGTCACCGACTCTACATTCAAACCCATGTTCAGCCTTCAGGGTACTTGCAGAAGCCTACTTCCAGACCAGGAAACTGAACAAGATCTCTGACAGACCCTACTAAGGTAGAGAACAGGAAAAGTATGTCACAGCCTGATTGAGTCACCAATGCTAAGATTCAAAACTCTTCTTAAAGTTCCCAAAGATGTATGATAAAGAGCTACTGCGCCACTCAGTCATGACTTTTCTTCTCCTTAGGAGTTGGCTAATCAGGTGACTGTTACTCAAATACTTGATACCAAAAGATATTTATTTGGGTTGTCCCTGGTCTCGACCAGATGGCCATTTCCTATGCTGATAATGCCACTGCCTAGAAAGTGGTAAAAGCTTAGCCTTGAGAGGCTGTGGGGCTCGACCTAGAAAAGGGCCCTAGGTCTTTGGCCCATTCTCTCTCAAGGGCTGAGGCTGATCCAGATCCATGCTGTCTTTCTAGAAGAAACTACTATGTAGGTCTGAGATGCTCAGAGAAACTTTTCTCTGAATGCAAAGTATTTGCTGCAGACAGCTGAGGTTACTTGCTCACTTACCAGAGAAACTGGTAGTTACAGTAAAGATATGAATGTTTCCTGGGCAAAGAGGGATATACAATGCATACTGTAATATATAGCATTTGCTTCAGGTTTTAAAAAAAAGATATTACAACAAAAATAAATAAAAACCCCTCTTCTGCACATAAGTGTGATTAGGATAATACACAATCTGTAACTAGAAGACAAAGCAAAGAACCTTTCTAGAAGTCATAGGAAAAGTTTATGATGTTCTTAAGGTTATGGTTTGTTTCAATAACAAATTTCAAACCCTTAAATGGTGCAAAAAGTACTAACATCCTAACTGTAACCAGATTTTATATTATCCAGAGAAGAGAAGCTGGTTGAAATATTCTAAAAACACCATGATATTTAAAAGAGCAAATTGCAATTTTCCTAAATATCAAGAGGGCAAGAAATGAGAAACAGCCATGCGGTTTCACCAACTCTCTCTATTTAGAGGCTAGCGGGAAAGAGAAATTGGTACCAGATACTGAGGGAAGGATTAAGGCTGTTCCCTCAGTCAGGGCCAGTAAGGAAGCAATATAAATAACAGTAGGATAGGAAGACCATAAAAAGAGTAAGGAAAACACTGCTTACAGTGGACTTGCAAAACACTCAATGATACTTACTTGCAACAGAGATGGAGGGACCAGATGACAAATCAAGAGTAGGTCCAGCATCAGAATTTCCCAAACAAAGAGCAAAGTGGATTACTAATATCCACCCCAGGCATCAATTCTGCCATCACTTCCATCCATCAGTACTTCCTTGTCCTTGTATTGGTACCAACCACTAATGAGAAACTGAGGCATCTTAACCCTTCAACTTGGAGCCTGGGGGAAAAGAGGCTACTGAGGTCTACCAACTTCAATCACCTGAGCAAGGATTCCACAAAGTAGTTTTGGGATAATTACCCCCTCAATTCCAAAGTACTAACCCCCCTTGGCTTTGTCCTTCAAGTATCTCTCTCGGTGACCTTGTTGATAAACGATTTAACTATTTAGGGTCTTCCCACAAAGACATGACTCACAGTATTAATGCCATTATGATACACATGTACTCTCAAAAGAGGGTCACAGTATCCAACTATTTTTGAAAGAAAAAAGAAGAAACATCAGAAGAATGAATTTTCAAGGAATAACATCCAAATGAAATCGGCTGGGCCGTGAACAGTGAAACCACTAGTTGTCTCTAAACAGGCCACAAAAAAACAGAAAGAACCTGGGTGTCCTCAGGTCAGCACACCTGGTAGGGCAGTGAGGAAGCAGTGGCCTCCTCATTCAGACAGAATTTCAAAGTTGGAAAGTCCTTCTGGATGAGCAGTACTTGGCACCAGAACACAACATATGCTTTCAGAAAATGCTTGCTGCCCCAGATCACTCCCTCATCAGCAGTGGAGACACAGGACGATCCTTATATGCAGTCACTTCCTGAAATCACCTCCAACTTTCTTCAGGAGTCAGAGAACTGTGCTCACCAGTCTCTATCACAGCGTGTCTGCTCAACATCCTCCTTTAGTAATCTTCTGGCATTTCTTCCAGCCTTTCATGGGGGCTGTGCCAGAAACTTCTTCCTGATTAAAAAAACCTCATAATCTAGTTGGCCTAGCCAGGTCAATTTTTTCCATTTCACGACATACATAAAACTCAATCTGGCTAGAAAACAGATTCCCTGCACTTAAAACCTTCTAGAAATCTATTCATTGAAATATTCCAGTTTTTGCTCCTTTCCCTTAAGTTTCTCAGAGTGCACTCAGGTAGGGCCTTTGGTCACAGCTCCTCCCCTAAATGTCTGCAATTGCTTTTTCAGCATCCAGGGGACTCATGGTTTAAATTTTGATCAGAGAAAATAAGACTAGCTTTTCTAAAAGTTTACAATCGAAACTCTGTAAGGATCATCTACTTATCACATGTAAAGTGATCCATTCCCACCACTGGGCTTCCCTGGTGGCTCAGATGGTAAAGAATCTCCCTGCAATGCAGGAGACCCAGGTTGGGAAGATCCCCTGGAGAACGGAATGGCTACCCACTCCAGTATTCTTGCCTGGAGAATTCCAAGCACAAAGGAACCTGGTGGGCTATATAGTCCCTGGGGTTGCAAGAGTCAGACACAACTGAGTGACTAACATTTTCACTTGCAAACACTTTTCATTTTTCATTCCCACCACTAAGGACAAAATGTTCTGAGTTAAAATTAAAGCAAATTCTAGGGTAAAATGAAGTGCTTTTTGGGGGGAAGGATTTAATGGTTTAATTCTGTTCCCATCAACCACAGGGTGGGATTGGACTCATCACAGGAAAATCAAGGTGAGCTATCAACACAATGCAAAGCCCCCTAGGACAACAGCTGTTGTGACAACAGCAGCCACTGACCACACAAATCACCAGCAGCAGTTTGTTCCTGCCTCATAAACAGCAGCTGAAGCCTGTCAAAGATCCCCCTTTCCTAAAAGCTGCCACAGGTTAAAAACTAGAAAGACACCAATGGTACTGTGTGATGAATTCTGTGGCACAGAAAGAATTCCAATACTTAAGACAATCTACCAAATAAAATGTCAGAAAGCCGTCCTGTACTCACCTTTTTCCTGCACACACACTGAGAGTTTCTTAACACCATCAACCAGAGCATTTTGAGTGTTGCCATGTCCATCTTCTGAGTCGCTGTCATCAAACTGCGCCTCTATAATGACATCAGGGCTGTCATTATAGCCTTTCAGGGACTGTTGCGGAAGCTGGCTTCCACAGAGCTCCTCAGGGAGATCGGACTCATAGGCACCTTCTGTTTCCTTGTCATTGCTCTCCGATTTAATTACCTGAAGAAAATTGAAATGTTCTGCTAAATCACTGGAGGAGAAAAAGGGAAAGTGCAGATTCTTCTGTCTTCATTCTTCTTTCCTAAGGAAAAATCTGCACATTTGAAAGCAGTAGATACTCACCATGTAGTTTGAAAAAGAATCTTTATTTTCCAGATGTACAGACTGCCTTATGATCAACCCAGCTCTTCAATATGCCCAAGATTAATGCTATATCCACTTCTCAGTTTTCTGACATATACTTTCATCCCCTCTCCCACAAAGGACCTGAATACCAGAAGTACCACCCTGCTTCACAAGGGTTCATCACATGGGACCAACCACGATGTTGAGAAATGATAGAAGTCAACACAGTATGTTACTGCATTCCCAAATGAAACCACAAGAATGTAAAATGAAACAGAAACAAAATCCAATGTGAACAAGAGTTTATGAAATGTTCTCATAAAAAATATAAGCCCTCAACCTCCATTTTGAGACCTGAGATCAGCATAGAAAGCACACAACTAACAGACATTTACACTAGAAATAAGAATGACAAACTTTTTCAACTTTAAAAAATGAAGCAAAGAGAAAAGAATTCACTACTAATCCATTCAATGAGTTGGTCACGTGATACTCACATGACAGTACCCTTTGATTTCTATCAGCATGATACTAACATATACCAGTGTTATTTAGCCACTGAAAAAAAGGTGACCCTGTATGTAAACCTGCCCATCCACATTAGCAAAAAAGATAGCAGACTGTGTTGGTTCTAGACTTTACTTAGAGACTACATCCTTCCAACAATCCATTTCTGGATGAGAAACCTATGTGCAGTTTAAACATATAACCAAGATGTGATCATATATGTATATATATACATATACATATCATATACATATATATGAAGAAGGGCACAGCAACCCACTCAAGTATTCTTACCTAGAGAATCCCACAGACAGAGGAGCCTGAAGGGCAGCAGTCCATCGAGTCGCAAAGAGTCGGACACAACTGAAGCGACTGACCAGCATACACACACACACACACACACGTGAATTTGAATACTATTGGTATTACATTCACTTCATTCTTTCAAGCAAATGCTAGAAGGCCAAACTTGTGCCAGGCATCCTTATGAGGCCTGAATTCTATTGGGGAGACAGACGGTAAACAATTTACTCATTCAACAAATCATTATGGAATACCTTTCATGGTGCCAGGCACTATTCTAAGTGGCAAAGATGCAGCAGTGTAAACAGCAAAAAGTTTAACGCTAATGAAAAAGCATACATAGACACTGGAGACTGAGGCTGGTTTACCAGTAAGGTGGTTAGGGTAGGTGCCCCCTGGATGAAGCGACATTTGAGCAGAGACCTGAGTGAAGTGAGAGAGCTTCTAGCGGTTTCCCTAAGTGTCTATAATCGAGAGGTCTAATCACTTCATGGCAAATAGAATGGGAAACAATGGAAACAGTGACAGACGTTATTTTCCTGGGCTCCAAAATCACTGCAGATGATGACTGCAGCCATGAAATTAAAAGACTCTTGCTCCTTGGAAGTAAAGCTATAACCAACCTAGACAGCGTATTAAGAAGCAGAGACATTACTTTGCCAACAAAGGTCCATCTAGTCAAAGCTATGGTTTTCCCAATAGTCATGTATGGATGTGAGAGTTGGACCATAAAGAAAGTTGAGTGCCAAAGAATTGATGCTTTTAAACTGTGGTGGTGGTGAAGACTCTTGAGAGTCTCTTGGACTGCAAGGAGATCAATCCTTGCAGTCAATCCTAAAGGAAATCAGTCCTGAATATTCATTGGAAGGACTGATGCTGAAGCTGAAGTTCCAATACTTTGGCCACCTGATGGGAAGAACTGACTCATTGGAAAAGACCCTGATGCTGGGAAAGATTGAAGACAGGAGGAGAAGGGGACGACAGAGGATGAGATGGTTGGATGGCATTACCAATTCAATGGACATGAGTTTGAGCAAGCTCTGGGAGTTGGTGATGGACAGGGAGGCCTGGGGTACTGCAGTCCATGGGGTCACAAAGAGTCAGACACGACTGAGCGATTAAACTGAATATTTTCCTGAGTTTAACTTTGAGGTTTCAAATTAAATGCTTGCTTTCAACAAACCAGATTAATGTTCAAATTAGATCACAAAAAGATCACACTTAATGAAAGATCTTCATTTTATACAGGCAGAAAAAGTTATCAAAAAACATCTCTCTCCAAACACTATAATGTGACAGATTCCAATTAACACAACTGTCCCCAGACAAAGAATATTATAATATCCACCAAAAAAAATCAAAATAAAATACTCCAAAGATATTCACACCATCAAAATATAGACTCTAAAAATATATTCCCAAAGTTTTAAAATATTTGACTTCATGAAAACGTCATAACAGAAATAATTGTAAGAAATGGTGAACTTCTCTGAGCAAATGGTGCCTTTTAATAAAATCTTTTGAAAACTTGATTTCCAATTTCTGAATATATTTAATGAAATTTTCTTTCAACTCTTGCCTTGTTTTGACTCTTGTCAGATTCACTGATTTATTCACTTGGTCATTCATTAATTTGTTCATTATTTCCACGTTTGTTCATTATTTCCAAACAAACAAGACTTTTTTTCTTTGATAGTAAAAAAAAAGAAAAGAAAAGCTCAACTGGCTAAGCCAGAACTAGCTGAAGAGATACCCCTCAGACCCTTTACTGTATGAGAATATATAAGACTGAAGCAACAGCTAAGTTTGAAATTAATACACAATTTACAAAACCAGTTCTCCTCTATGTGCACTTCACCTTGATACGTAAGTCCTGGTTACACACCTGACCCAGAGCATATCATTCAAAAGACAGTACTCACTAACAAATTAGAGAAGAAAAAGAACCTGTCATCTCTCAAATCAGCAGACTCACTCAATTTCCTTAAACGTGCCCAGCAAATTCAATAACATTTAGGAAGATCTGCCCCTGATCATCCTCAGAATTAACACAACCTCAGGCACTGTCAGAACAGCCCAAAACACAGGCAGGAGGTACACATGTGTACCCCGTATCTAAGCATGGTGGCTACACACGATCACTGGTCTACTGTTCTTTTCTAAGAGTCATGCCTTACACACCTCATCTCAGAGAGAGGAGTGCTGGGGGCAGGGGTGAGAGAAAACAACTGACATGCCAGAGTTAAACTAGAAGGTAAAATGCAGTTTCTGGAAAGATGGTAAACAAAGGTTCCAGGCCTTTCAGTTCAGTTCAGTTCAGTTCAGTCAGTCATTCGTGTCTGACTCTTCACGACCCCATGAGCTGCAGCATGCCAGGCCTCCCTGTCCATCACCAACTCCCGGAGTCCACCCAAACTCATGTCCATTGAGTTGGTGATGCCATCCAACCATTTCATCCTCTGTCATCCCCTTCTTCTCCTGCCCTCAATCTTTCCCAGCATCAGGGTCTTTTTAAATGAGTCAGCTCTTTGCATCAGGTAGCCAAAGTATTAGAGTTTCAGCTTCAACATCAGACCTTCCAATGAACACCAATGACTGATCTCCTTTAGGATGGACTGATTGGATCTCCTTGAAGTCCAAGGGACTCTCAAGAGTCTTCTCCAACATCACAGTTCAAAACCATCAATTTGGAACTCAGCTTTCTTTATAGTCCAACTCTCACATCCACACATGACTACTGGAAAAACCATAGCCTTGACTAGACGGACCTTTGTTGGCAAAGTAATGTCTCTGTTTTTGAATATGCTATCTAGGTTGGTCATAACTTTCCTTCCAAAGAGCAAGTGTCTTTTAATTTCATGGCTGCAATCACCATTTGCAGTGATTTTGGAGCCCAGAAAAATAAAGTCAGCCACTGTTTCCCCATTTATTTCTCATGAAGTGATGGGACCAGATGCCATGATCTTCGTTTTCTGAATGTTGAGCTTTAAGCCAACTTTTTCACTCTCCTCTTTCACTTTCATCAAGAGGCTTTTTAGTTCCTCTTCACTAGGTAAAGTGTCTGCCTGTAATGTGGGAGACCTGGGTTCAATCCCTGGGTCGGGAAGATCCCCTGGAGAAGGAAATGGCAACCCACTCCAGTACTCTTGCCTGGAAAATTCCGTGGACAGAGGAGCCTTGTAGGCTGTAGTCTATGGGGTCGCAAAGAATCGGACACGACTGGGCAACTTCACTTCACTTGGTGTCATCTGCATATCTGAGGTTATTGATATTTCTCCCGGCAATATTGATTCCAGCTTGTGCTTCCTCCAACCCAGCATTTCCCATGATGTACTCTGCATATAAGTTAAATAAGCAGGGTGACAATATTCAGCCTTGACGTACTCCTTTTCCTATTTGGAACCAGTCCGTTGTTCCATGTTCAGTTCTAACTGTTGCTTCCTGACCTGCATATAGGTTTCTCAAGAGGCAGGTCAGGTGGTCTGCTATTCCCATCTCTTTCAGAATTTTCCACAGTTTATTGTGATCCACACAGTCAAAGGCTTTGGCATAGTCAATAAAGCAGAAATAGATGTTTTTCTGGAACTCTCTTGCTTTTTCAGTGATCCAGCAGATGTTGGCACTTTGATCTCTGGTTCCTCTGCCTTTTCTAAAACCAGCTTGAACATCTGGAACTTGGAGAATTTTGAGCATTACTTTACTAGCGTGTGAGATGAGTGCAATTGTGCGGTAGTTTGAGCATTCTTTGGCATTGCCTTTCTTTGGGATTGGAATGAAAATTGACCTTTTCCAGTCCTGTGGCCACTGTTGAGTTTTCCAAATTTGTTGACATATTGAGTGCAGCACTTTCACAGCATCATCTTTTAGGATTTTAAATAGCTCAACTGGAATTCCATCACCTCCACTAGCTTTGATTGTAGTGATGCTTCCTAAGGCCCACTTGACTTCACATTCCAGGATGTCTGGCTCTAGGTCAGTGATCACACCATTGTGATTATCTGGGTCGTGAAGATTTTTTTTTTGTACAGTTCTGTGTATTCTTGCCACCTCTTCTTAATATCTTCTGCTTCTGTCAGGTCCATACCATTTCTGTCCTTTATCGAGCCCATCTTTGCATGAAATGTCCCCTTGGTATCTATAATTTTATTGAAGAGATCTCTAGTCTTTCCCATTCTATTGTTTTCCTCTATTTCTTTGCATTGATCGCTTAGAAAGGCTTTCTTCTCTCTCCTTGCTTTTCTTTGGAACTCTGCATTCAAATGGGTATATCTTTTCTTTTCTCCTTTGCTTTTCGCTTCTATTCTTTTCAAAGCTATTTGTAAGGCCTCCTCAGATAGCCATTTTGCTTTTTCGCATTTCTTTTTCCTGGGGATGGTCTTGATACCTGTCTCCTGTACAATGTCACGAACCTCTGTCCATAGTTCACAGGCACTCTATCTATCAGATCTAGTCCCTTAAATCTATTTGTCACTTCCACTGTATAATCATAAGGGATTTGATTTAGGTCATACCTGAATTACACTGTATTATGTTTTTATTTCTGCTGCTAATGGTTTCCACAAAGGATTTGGTTCCTATAGACCATGGAGAAAATATTAGAGGGCTAACCAGAATATGGACTTTATACAGTGTGAAGGCTTAACTATCCCACACTGAAACGTAGTCTTTGTATGGGTATATAAGTGTGTGAGTAATCTATAAAAAGAATTCTGTAATCACCATGATTCTGCCTACCTACATATGAAGAATTATGCTTTGGCTTATACACGCTAAGTTCAAGGAAGAGTCAATGGGAAGAAGAGCCCAGTGGGAAACAATAACCAGAGTACAGCAAGCTTAACTGAAGAGCACATTTCAAAATCAACCCAGTTCTGATTTTGCGATAATCTCCATGGTTTAGATTAGCTATACTCAAGAATTAGTGTTTTAGGCACTAATTTCAATTTTGAGTTACTAAAGCAGAAAATGCTGTTAAGGTAGTAGGGTTTAGTGTATAAATCAAGTCATTCAAAACAGTGAAGTTAAAATATAAATCAATACACTGCATTTTTAAAGTATTTTCATTCTATTTTTATTATCACAGTACCCATTAGAATAAATGTTATGGGGGGAAAAGATCACCTGAAGGTCATAGGATACAAAAGGCACTCTAACCCTTCCATACCACATATTGATTAAGAGTGAGGGCTGTGCAACTCCTTAGAGAAATGGCTAATTCAAGTCTAGAAAAAGAAATCAACAAGATGAACCTGGAAGATCTTGTCATATGTGAAAAACAAGGAAGCACTTACAGGCTACTGGAGTCTCATCAAAAGGACTCAGAAATCATCATGAAAGAGGTGTCTCTGGTCAACCTTAGGAAATTCTAAACATTCATCCTACCTTTCCTGTACAAACTGTACCTCAGGCTAACCAAACAGCTGATGAGGTAAAGTGCTTCTTTACAGAAGAATTTCAGCTAATTAAGAAGGAAGGAAAGACATCCATTAACACCTTTCTGCTATCCCTATTGACATGATGGATTCCAAAAATGATCATGAATGGTTGCTAAATGCTGATGGGGATGGAATTTTATAACAGATAGACCACAACAGCAATACCTGAACCCACTGATTAATACAAATATCATAAAAAAGAGAAAGAACCAAATTGCTTCCTGATGTACTATAATTAGGAAGTACATACCACTATCTGTGAAGTATTTTCCCCTAGTTGAACTTGAATCTGACGTGATTAAGGAACAGAGGAAGATATTAAACACCACTAGGGAGGGGATCATTTACACTCACTCCCTAGATGATTTCACCCAGTCTCCTGGCTTTAAATCTCTCTATATGCCATTAACTCCAAAAAATTAAAACCCTAGCCTCAACCATTCCCTGAATTCCAGATTCATATCCATTTGCCTACTTAACATCATCTGGATGTCAGCTGGCACCTCAAACAAGAACCCTTGGTCCCCACCTGATCCCACCCCTTTCCCAGTGCTGCCTCTTGGCAGACGGCACCAAACTGGGACATCACTCTTGACTGTCTCCCTCACACACCCACATCCAATCCAACAAGATAGCCCACTGATCCTTCCCTGAAAATATAGCTTCGTGATGTTTCAACTGTCACTGTACAAATCCAAGCAACCTTTATGTCCTTGTGGAACTACTATGACAACCGGTCTCCCGACTTCTATTTTGGACCAAAGGAGATAGAGTTGTCTTTTTAAAACAAATCACGCCATGTCATTCTCCCAATAGCTTCCCAACATCAATCCATCACCAGGCCATGGTGTCTTGTCCAATCTGGCCCATATCTACTTTTCCACTCTCATCTTCTACAGTTTCTTCCTTTGCAAATTACACTCCAATCCCAGAGATCTCCTTGCTGTTCCTAGAACATAAACATCTTCATCTTGAGATTTTAACATTTGCTATTCCCTCTATCAAGAAACTCTCTGTCCAGCTATTCACAGGAATTGCTATCTTCGTTCTGATTAAGTCTCTGCTCAAATATCCTCCTCTCAGAGAGGCCTACCTTAATCACATTAACTGAAACAGCCCCACCTCACTGTTATTTCTCATCACTGCACTTATTACTACCTGGCAATTTATTATATATTTACCTACTTTCTGTCTCTCAACTAGGATGTGGGTTTCATGAGCACAGAGGTTATTTTCTTTACTGCTATATTCTAAGAGTTGGGAAAAACATTTAGTAGCCACTCAAGTATTTGTTGAATGAATGAATAAATAGCAATTAATTAGAAAATGACCTGTTCAGAATCCACCTGCCCTGATAAATATAAACTCCATAAAGTGACCAAGGCTAGGTCACATATATACTCAAGTCACATTTGAATGAATAAAGAACCAGAGATGACTGCATTTAACATCTCAGTTCAGTTCAGTCGCTCAGTCGTGTCTGATTCTCTGCAACCCCATAAACTGCAGCAGCACGCCAGGCTTCCCTATCCATCGCCAACTCCCCAAGCTTGCTCAAACTCATGTCCATTGAGTCGATGATGCCATCCAACCACCTCATTCCCTGTCACCCCCTTCTCCTCCTGCCTTCATTCTTTCTCAGCATCAAGGTCTTTTCCAATGAGTCAGTTCTTCACATCAGGTTGCCAAAGTATTGGTGCTTCAGCTTCAGCATCAGTCCTTTCAATGAATATTCAGGACTTATTTCCTTTAGGATTGACTGGTTTGATATCCTTGCTGTCCAAGGGACTCTCAAGAGTCTTCTCCAACACCACAGTTAAAAAGCATCAATTCTTCGGTGCTCAGGTTTCTTTAACATCTACATATATCTAAAATCCACCCATCTCTAAAGACCCAAATCGTTTGGATTCTATAACCCTAGAATCCACCACATAGTCTTTCACTTCCTCCTCACGCCTTGGTACTTGCCCCAGAACAGAGGCAGGTATCCTTTTCTAAAGTCCAAAAGCAATTCATACGCACCTCCTCTACTGGACTTTCCTTTTCTTTCACTACAGTGTATCTATGGACTTCCCAGGTGGCTCAGTGGTAAAGAATCCGCCTGCCAATGCAGGAGATGAGGGTTCAATCCGTGAGTCAGGAAGATTCCCTGGAGAAGGAAATGGCAACTCACTCTAAGATTCTTGCCCAGGAAATCCCATGGACAGAGGAGCCTGGCAGGCTACAGTCTTGGGGTCACACAGAGTGGACACAACTTAGTGACTGAACACAAGCACAGGTATTATCTATGCATGTGATTTTCCTCAGATTATATGTTCGCCAATTATATATCTGATTATTCTACAGCAACTTGCATAGTCAATCTAGGTGCTCAATGTTTAAGGAATAAACAGATGGATAAAAGGGTAGAAAATTGAAAAAAGGAATATAAAAGACTATCAGGATGCAAGAGAGTTTTCAGAATAGTTTCCAGACACAAGAGTACGAGGGTTAGAAAATAGCAGCCCAATTTTTCCTGGATCTGTAAAGTTACAGGCCTTCTTCTGTGGGACTGATCTTGAAAAAGTTGGAAAAGTCTAGTTCAGCGGTTCTCAATTTTGAAGTTTCACAGAGATGACATACTAAGAATTCCCTGTGATAATTTTCATTCCCTCTGATAATCACGTGAAAGCTGTAAACCCTTTCTCCACAGAAAAACACACATCTACAAGTAGACAGTAAATGCTCTGTGAGGATATAATACAATTTATATTTGTACAATATGAAATGTCTAGTGCTGGAGGCTACTAGTTTAGATTGATCAGTATTTTGGAAAGCTCTGAGCTCAGGGTGAAAGGAGGGAGGCCTTAGGAAAATGGATACATTACTGACCTGGTTAACTGAGGACTTTAAAACTTCCTCAGGTTTCCTCCACAGACCTGAGGGAACAAGGCAGCTGCCTGCACTTACTATTCTGAGAGTGCACACTGCTGCTGCTGCTACTGCTAAGTCACTTCAGTCATGTCCGACTCTGTGCGACCCCCAGGCTCCCCCGTCCCTGGGATTCTCCAGGCAAGAACACTGGAGTGGGTTGCCATTTCCTTCTTCAACGCATGAAAGTGAAAAGTGAAAATGAAGTCGCTCAGTCGTCCCTGACTCTTAGCGACACCAAGGACTGCAGCCTACCAGGCTCCTCCATCCATGGGATTTTCCAGGCAAGAGTACTAGAGTGGGGTGCCATTGCCTTCTCCGGTGCACACTGCAACTGGGGCTATTTCTCTCTTGGAGGTTTAGTCTAGTCTCTGGAGGACAGGACAGAAACAGGTTTGTGCGGGAACCAAATCACTGGGTCACACAAAACTTTTTCACTTTCAGTCTTATTCCATAAACGGGATAGGATGAGCATGACAAAACTCTGCTCATAAAAGCAAACAGTAAAAATACAAAAGGACGTGCATACACACACACAGAGAAATGTTCGTCAAACACACCCTGCAGTTAGTTTTACCATGGATACATCTGTAATCTACCTATTGTCTCCTTTTGGAGACAGGGTGGTAGTGTAATGAAAGGAAAAGGTGATCCCCTTTTTCCAACAGGCTGCAATCTCTGGAGGCTGGACAGCATTAATGTGGCCTCTTCAGTAGGACCTGGACCCTGAGAACCCGTCAGGGATGAAATTGAGAGGAGGTTCCAAGAAGCTTACCTCTGAAAGGAATAGGCCTAAGCCCAGAATCTTGAGACCAGAGACAAAGAGAAGAAAAGATACACGTTTTGGAAAAGGACAGTGAGTACAGCATGACTTATGTAATTTAAAGGGAACACAAGCCCAGTGTTAACAAAGGAATGGCAAAAGGCCTTAAGGAACATCCCTAATTTGAAAACAAGAACACTTGCTAAATCAGAGACCCTGTGCAACCATGTGATGGGGAAATGGCTAAGGAAGACGCTAATCTAAAAGGCTGGCAGAATTTTAGAAAATACATAAGGAAATACATTTCAAACATAACCAAAAAGCACTGCCATGAAAGAAAATAATGATAAATTCAACTCCATTAAAATTAAATTTTCCTTTTATCCTACAGTAATGTAAAAGAAATTTAAAAAGATAAGCCATGGCAGTGCTCATAATCCAGAATACATAGAGAACTCCTATAGATCAGTGAAAGACAATCCAATAGACAAATGGGGAAAAGGCTTAAAGGCCCTTAACAAAATAGTGAATCTTTATTGCCAAACAGCCAATAAACATGGAAAGAAGCTCAGCCTCATTAAGTCATCACAGAAATACAAATTAAAATCACCATGAGATATCCCTACAGACCCACAGATGGGCAAAATCTAAATATTCTGATAACACCAAATATCAGCAAGAATGTACAGCAAAATGAATAAACTGGTCCAGCCCTTTGTGAAACAGATCAAGACTGAGGGAAAAGTAGAAAACAGATTCACTCAACTCCCAACCTGGCTTATTCACTTCACACCCCACCTCCCTCAGGATTCGGACAGGTGAACACATGAAAAGGGGACTAAGCTGGGGAAGGACACATGTGCAGAAGAGGGAGACAAGAGAATGCACGTTCTCCTTCAGGAAAAGCGAGTATGCTTGTCTACACCATACTGCACTGCCCTCCATGACTGCCCTGTCTGGAAACTTGGTTATTTTACCAGAGAAGAAACTTATCACAAGACACAAACATAAGTATACATGCAAATGAATAAAACCATAAGATGTTTACATAAATGCATTTTTCTGAAATAATTCTAAACCTTTATATCTAAATTATAACCCCAGTTTCAATATAAACCCAAATGTAACCATAAAGTACACTGTCACCAATTTGAAAACAACAGTTTTAGCTAGAAAAACCATGAATGCCTAGATGAAGAGAAAGCCAAGATGCAAGCACCGCTTCCCGCAGTGTGAAGTACCAATCCATCCCTTAGAAGGGGGTCAGTCAGTTCAGTTTGCTCAGTCGTATCTGATTCTCTGTGACCCCATGGACTGCAGCACTTCAGGCTTCCCTGTGCATCACCAACTCCCACAGCTTGCTCAAATTCATGTCTATCAAGTCAGTGATGCCATCCAACCACCTCATCCTCTGTGGTCCCCTTTTCCTCCTGCCTCAACCTTTTCCAGCATCAGGGTTTTTTCCCATGAGTCAGTTCTTCACATCAGGTGGCAAAAGTACTGGAGTTGCAGCTTCAGCATCAGTCTTTTCAATGAATATTCAGGACAGATTTCCTTTAGGATGGACTGGTTGGATCTCCTTGCAGTCCAAGGGACTCTCTAGAGTCCTCTCCAACACCACACTTCAAAAGCATCAATTCTTTGGTGCTCAGCTTTCTTTATGGTCCAACTCTCACATTCATACGTGACTACTGGAAAAACCATAGCTTTGACTTGTCAGCAAAGTGATGTCTCTGTTTTTTAGAAGAGGGGTGGGTGATGTCTACACTGAGTGGTATACGTGATCAACTGCAGAGAGCAACCCAAACTCACCAGAATGAAGAAACCTGTGACTTCAAAACTCATATTAGTTTTTTTCTTCCCCATCTTTTTTAGAATTAATATAATGCATTTCAAAACTGGTGAGCAACAGAGTACCTGTAACCAATTTAAACAGAATCCTAAAGAAAAATGCCAAGTAACCTTTCATCTTGATGGCTTACCCAAGCTCCACACATGAAACATTTCATAGCCTCCCTGTGTACCGATATAGAAAAAACCGTTCCCTGAACACAAAAGCCATCACTGAAGAGTACTATTTTAAATCGCATAAAAGAGCAAGTCTATATTAGTACTGGAAAATTCTGTTTCAAGCAAATAAATTCTATGACATTCCTGGGGGGCAGGGAGTTGTTATCAACTTGGTAGGATGGAGCTTCTCTGAGAAGATTTACATATCCCTATGTCCTCGGGCACTTTCTACTGAAAGGGCTGTTTACAAGAGTCTGCTGGAGGCTTTGTGCACAGGAGATACTGCCCTGCCTAACCCACCTGAGCCTCTGATTCACAGGTAATGCATGTCACAAAGTCCACGAGGAGCTGCTTTTCGTTTCCTGGTTTCTCTGGCTGGGCTTAAGTGACGGCACTCACTTGCCACACATGTTTTAACAAACTTTCAAATCCCTTAATGGCACACTTGGGACAAAGTATAATACACTGTTCAGGAAATACCTTGGAGCCAAGAAAAGCAATTGATATTTCCACAGGGAGTTCTTGACAAGGCTTGCCAATATGCTTCTTTCATTTTAAAACAGGACCAGGGATCCTATCAATTTAAAGACATATTACAGATGTTCTTAAAGGTATATATGTTAATTGGGAATTCTGTTTGCCTATAGTAGTTAATCCAAAAGTACCTTTTATTCAGTTAACAAGAGTAGAAAAAACTATTCCCATTTCTTCCAGTTACTCAGGCCAAAACTCTTGTTAGCCTTATCAATGAATCAATTCCTTCCTCTTCTCCCCCAACCTGCATCACAGCCATCAACTCATCCTATCAGCTCTAGCTTCGTGGCCACCACGGCCTCCATCCTGGTTCAGGTCCATCATCTCTCACCTAGATACAGGCAAGAGCCTCGTAAGGGGGCTGCTCCTACTCTTGTCCTCTTTTCGTCTTCTCCCAACACAGCAGTCAGAGTGAGCCTATGAAAGGTGGTCAAATCAGGTCAATTCTCTGCTCTACATCCTGCAAGGCTTTCTGACTCCCTCAGAGCTAAATCGCAGATCCTGAGTGATGCAGAGGCCGTACCTGAGCTCTACCCCTACCTGGTGATCCTTCAGACTTCAACTTCAATTACTCCCCTCCTCAGCATCTCTACTACTCATTGAGCAAGTTAGGTATATATTCACTGTTCTCCAAGATCCTCACAAGGACCCTCACTTCCTTCAGTGCTTACTCATCATCACTTTCTCTATGAAGCCTTCTTTGGTCACCCTATGTAAAATCTCAACCCCACCCCCAAATTCACATCTCTCTTCCTTATTTTATTTTTCCTCTTCAGTCCTTATCACTATTGACCATGGCATTGTATGTACATTATTATGTCTTTCCTAGTGAAACACAAGCTCCATGAGAGCAGGGACTTTTTCACACCCATTTGGTCAATGTTGTATTCCCAGCACTTAACATAGAACCTAGCACAATGTTTCCAACACGATTCCACTCTCATGCGCTACTATCACCTAAACTCAAACCATCAAAAGCCACTCTAGTCCTTCCCCTCAAAGCATTTCCCCTTCCTCTTCTCTTTTTTTATTAATACCACAAGCATTTTCTTCCAGGCCTTTCAAACTCAAAACCTCACAACCAAATTTGACTCTTTCTGCTGCCAAGCATACTGCTTTGCCAAGTCCTTCACTTGTCTTTTTTACAAGAGTGCTTATATTTCCACAAATTCCCTGGTATTCTCAGTGCCACCATCTTACAGATTTCCGGAAATTAAAAAAAAAAAAATCTGATTAAATTACCTTCTTACTCAAAATTTTTCATGGTTTTTTCTTCCCTAAAGAAACTAATTCTCTGTTCTTTGACTTAGCATTCAAAGACCTTACCTTCTCAGTATCCACTGACATTTTTTAACCATTTTAATCTTATCTGCCAATTCGTTCCATTAGACACCACTCAGACTTCAAACTGCTTCCTGGCTTAGATCACAGCAACTCAAACACAGGTTTCTAACAACTCAGAACAGTAGGATCCATCTCTCCTTTCTATTTCCCTGTGAGCAGTTAGGAGAACTATTAACTCCCTTTTTAAATTGTTCAGCTTTTTTTTTTTTTTAATATTTTAAGAAAAAAAGGAAAAAGGGCTCTTGGAGAAACGATCTGTATTCATCAAGGAGCCTATACAGTGGCAGGCCTGGGCTCAGGATAAGAACTTCTCTCAGAGTGCAGAGGTCTGATGAGGCTGGCTTTAGGGTTTCTGCACATGGTTCCTAAGAGATCGCAGGGCTTGAAACAGAATTCTGGGTGTCTCGTAACACATGCCCTCTTTTCTTTTCTTCATGGCCACCACAAGAAACTAACTACCCACAACCTCACCCTGATGCAACCAAACCTCTGTGCCTAGTCACCAAGAAGAGTAGGAAGCAGGCACACTTCCCCTTAGAGTGGGGACAATTCACAGAACTCAGCAGATTTCCACCAAGAATACTCTCCATAGCAAGATATCAAATATTTAGACGCCAGGAAAGAGTACAGAGGTAGGGAAGAGAATTTGGCAGACTATCACACCAAGTTCTGAAACTCAGGAACAAATACAGTCAGGCAAGAGGTAGATAGAAGCAAAAGTGGGAAAGCAAACCCTAGGGAAGAGTTCCTAAGAGAGAGAAGAACTGGACAGAAGAACTTCCAAGAGCAGAGTTCATGAAAGGAATAGACGATTATTGAGATTTAGTGAAAGAATACACACATTTTACTGGTAACTCTGTACAGTGGTTTCTTTTCTCTTAACCTTACTCTTTATTGTATGTTGACTTAAGTCTCTAAAATATACTCAGTGTATTAATAATGACTGTTTTAGCTGCAAGAGACAGAAAAACTTGAATTGGCTTTTTTAAAGTAACTGATTAGCTTACATAATTGAGTCATTCTGATCAGACTGAGAGGCTCATCTGAATTTGCAAAGGGAGGGAGGAATGGAAGTGGGGGAGGGTGGGAAAGAGAGGTAGAGAGACAGATTTCAGATTTCCTCAATATTAATTTCAAAACCAGGGCAGCCTCTCTCTTCATGTGTCAAGGACTCCAATAGCTCTAGAATATATCCCATTCTTTTAGAGACTAGAGTGGGGGAAAAAAAAGAGAGAAATTCGTGCCCAGGTGCTCTGCACAAAAGTCTCAGGACTATGTTGCTGGGACTGATTCGGGTCACACGTTCATTCCTGAATCAATCACATGCCCATTCCCGCAGCAAGGAGGTAGACTGGACTGATACCCTCCTGTGTCTGAGGATTGTGGCCAGTTTTCAATCCTAGTAAAGAACAAAGTTGAAGTTCTCCTCAGAAATGATCAAAGTAGGGTTCTTTTTAAAGGTAATTTCTTTGCATTTGTATTCACAGAAGCCTACTAGTAATAATTTTCAACTGTTTCCATGAACCAAAGATCATTCCCTTTTTAGAATCATGATCATTTTTGATATAGAATCAAAGCAAGAACATAACATCCTTCAGGAAAGAAAAGAACCTAAAAAAATTTAAACAACATGCTCATGGATGTAGAGCACATGTCAAATAAAGATTATTTGTATTTGAAGTTTTTACATGTACAGAGACGTAGCTGCAGTGCCTGCCCTCAGATTCCTTCACTTCACATCATCTGTAGCAAAATGAATTTCACATCCTTGAGACATACTTGACTATGCTGGCCCTCACTGAAAAATAAGCTCAATTTGTAGACACCATTTCAAAAAACCAGGCAGTATACAATAAAAAAATTTTCAGAGCAAGGGATATTCAGGACGTTAATATAAACAGGGCCACAATCCCAGAACCTAAGATGTTCCATATAGCCAATTTACTACTAACAGATTAACCACAATTATCTGAAAAGTCAGCCAACACTTAACTACCACACTCATGTACTGATAATAAAAACTGAAACCACGTTTGATTAGTGGTTGCTGGCACACTATAATCTGTGTGCTTACTGCTAGATTTTTAATAGATTTAAGGTATGGCCAACTCTAAAAAATCTAATTGTATCTGCAACCATCCTTTCCTTCCTCCCACCTCAAACCACAGACAGAGTGATCCAGCTTGGAATCCTATTTTCTTCCCTTGAGTGCTCTGCTCACTGGGTAGGACCTTCTCCCCTACTATGCCACTGCCCCCTCCTCCTCCATGATTAATCTTTCTTATGTCATGTCAGATGTTCTCTATCATTTCCCACCTGGGAAAACATTCTTATAAAACTGAAGTAGCTAAATAATCACACGGAGTGGAAGTCAAGAAAAAAAGGCATCACAAGGGTCAAGGAGGATTATTTCATGTTAATGAAAGAGCCAATGCAGGGACTTCCCATTGTCCAGGGCTAAGACTCCACACTCCCAATGCAGGGGGCCTGGGTCTGATCCCAGGTCAGGGACCTAGATTCTACATGCCACAACTTAGAGGTCGCATGCACTGCAACTAAGACCTGGCACAGCCAAATAAATCTTAAAGATAATAAATTTTTTTTAATTTTTAAAGAGTCAATGCATTACCAAGTTATAATAATTGTAAGTTACATGTACCTAATAAAAAAGATCCTCAATCACAGATATTTATCAGGTAATAAAACAACTAGACAAAAAAAACAACAACAACAGTAACAGAAGACCTGAGATAAATAAATGTATATACACATACACACCTCTCAGAAGTCTTTATTCATAGGACACAAAGTCTTACAGTTCATTAACACAAAAACAAACCAACTGCAAAATGCGTAAAAAACTTGCACAGACATCCCAGAAAAAAACTAAATTTATATGAATGGCCAGTGAGCACACCCACAAATTGTTTAGTATCATTTTTTCATCAGGAAAACACAAAAACAAAAGATAATCAACAACTACAACAACAAAAAGTAAATATCACCATCCGCCCATGAGAACGGCTAGAATACTACTACTATATCCTGGTGAGGATGTGGAAAAACAGAACCTCTCACGTATTTTTAATGGGAGTGAAAAGTGGTACAACTACTTTGGAACACAGCTGCATGGTTTTTTATAAAGACAAACATACGCTTACCATATGACCCAGCAATTCCACTTCTAGGCATTTGACCAAGAGGGGAAAAAAAAAAAAAAATGTTCATACAGAGACATGTACAGCAACATTTACAGCAGTTTTCTTCTTAATGGTCAAAAGCTGAAAATAATCCAAATGTTCTTCAACTGGTGTATGGGTAAACAAACTCTGAAACATCAATACAATGGAATACTATTCAGCAACTCTAAACAACGTGCATGAATCTCAAATGCATTATGCTAATAGGAAAGGGCCAGACTCAAAACAATTCCATTTATATGACATTCTGCAAAAGGCAAATCCACAGGGACACAAAACAGATTAATGGTTGGCAGGGGCTGTGGGGTAAGGGGAAGTGTTGAGTAAAAAGAGACATGAGGGAATTTGTGGGTAGGATGAAACTGTTTTCTATCTTGACTGTGGTAGAGGTTACACAAATCTACACATGCTTTAAAATTCATAGAACTGAATGTTAAAAAGGCTAAATTTTACTATATGTAAAGAAAGCAACAAGACTCAACCTCTGAAGCCAAGGCAAGTTTTCTTCTACCTCGGCACACCCAGACCTACAAGCCCCAGCAGGTACACAAGAGGACCTTATAAATCTAAAGCAAACCTCCCAAGATCTTTGAATAAATGTTGATAAATATATTTGTTTAAGAAAGTTGTTTGCTGAGCAAAAACTAAAAGGTTTTGCTGTTGGTCCTGTTGTTGTTTTTATCTTGCTTGGACCAAAGTATGATATAGCATCATTACTTTAGACAATAGAGTAGGGAAGACTTTCACTAATGAGGTAATCCCTTCTCTACCATGCAGACTATATTTCTGAACAATTATATATACCCAATACAATTTTTTATTCATATTTCGCACAAAGTCATGTTTCATTTCAAACTGACAAGACCTCTACTGTTCCCTATGGGCTCTATGCACAACAACTGTACTTCTGACATTCACAAGTTGACATACCAGAGAAAGTTATTATGAACTCTGGGACCAGTCTGGCCACCACATACAGAATTATCCCTTGAGGAAATCTGCTTATGTGATTTAACTTTGAAGAAGAAGTAGGAAAAAAACAAAAAGGAAACCTGGCCACAGGCTGTAAAGTGCACATGTATTCACAATAACATAAGAGCAAGGAGCTTATCTTCATTGTGGTCGACCTTTTCAAGCTAAGACCTGTCCAGAGCTTTGAGAATGTTACAAGAACAAGAGGTTTTCCAGCTTCACTGGGTAATTCTCCAATCATGGAAGAAACATGTCTTTGCTTTCCCACTAGTACTTTTTTCCTTAATTTGCAGACAGGTAAGCTCAGGTACCAAACAAAAAGCCATTTTTCAACAGTGAAGTGAGGTGTTTGTTGCTCAGTTGTGTCCGACTCTACGACTCCATGATGGTAGCCTGCCAGGCTCCTCTGTCCATAGGATTCTCCAGGGAAGATTGCTGGAGTGGGTAGCCATTTCCTTCCCCAGGGGCTCTTCCCAACCCAGGGATCAAAACCGTGTCTCCTGCATTGCAGGCAGATTCTATTACCATCTGAGCCACCAAGGAAGCCCTATGGTTTGTGTTTGTTTTTCAACAAGCAGGGCCCAAAAGGATCTCTTCAGGGTTACACAGTCACTGATGGGCCAAATGCTACTTTCAAAATCAGCTGTTAAGATCTGGTTTTAGAAGAATTACTCTAAAATCATTTTGATTGGTGGCTTACACTGGGTTTGGATACTTAGGCCAATGGTGAGTCTTCTGTTGGTAGAATAACATTTTTTAACCAAGAGCTAGAAATATAATTTTCATATTGTTTTATTTGAATCATTTTAAAAGCTGTCATTTTTCCTCCACTTTGATAGAAGCATAAAAAATGAGTTCAATGTAAGCTGGTACTACCATATAACCTCACAGTTTATGCCACTGCAAAAATTCTTCTGAAAATTACCCTGGGCAGAGATTTTTGTATACAAAGTATCAGCCAAGAACAAATTTTTATAGTTGACTTCTAAACCCTTTAAAATTGCATTTTATAATGGAAATACTGAGAGAAGGTTTACCCTCAAAGCATTATTTAATATTTCTAGCTTTTCCAAAATACAGTACTATGAACTCAGGATCAGAGATGTAAAAAAGAAGAAACCCTAAGTTATAAAGCTGTCTTTTTAAAAACAGCCACAAATAAAAATGTTTTATGGATCAAACATGTTTACATATATTTATTTGCAACACCTGTTACATTAATTTTCAAGAGCTTTCTTCAACCATTTAGGCAGTATTTCAACCTGTGGGCATTTTACCCCAAAGATCCTTTGTAAGCAATGACTGACTTCAACCTGGCTTTCTA
This sequence comes from Bos grunniens, assembly GCF_055505025.1. Classification (NCBI taxonomy): domain Eukaryota; kingdom Metazoa; phylum Chordata; class Mammalia; order Artiodactyla; family Bovidae; genus Bos; species Bos grunniens. Next base: position 17,080,832 of record NC_141166.1, read on the forward strand.
CTCATTCAACTATATAGAGTCCAGTTCCTGTTTTCCACACTTGGGAAAAGTAAGGGTATTATCTGATTTCATCCTGATTCAAGGAAAAGGAAGGCTATAAACCAGCATGAGTCTTAGAAAACTTGGAACAGTAGGAAGCAATTTCTGGGAAGTGAGTACCCAAAACAATGAAAATCAATGACAAGGACATCCCAGGGCATAGCATTAACACAGGCATAGTAGACATTTATGGCTAAATGAATTTCTCGGCTGCACCTCCCTGCAATCTTCAATATCAGCTTATATTTCTAATTAGAACCAGAGAAATCCACCCACTCTCAGCATCCTCCATCCTGACCCAAACTGATGCATGACATGGCAACCAAACAGCGTGCACCAATACCCTCTGGATTCCAGAACGTCTGTGGTATTCAAGAGACAGTCACAGAAGTAGAGCCCTCAAGAGCTAAGGTCCTGGATTTGCTTAGCTTGAAGCATGTCACATTACTTCTAACTGGAAACATATCCTAGCTTCCTCACCTTTAAAATACTGAAGTTATACTAACAAAATGAAAATAAAAAACCATTTGACCACCTCAATAGATGGAGAAAAAAGCATTTGACAAAATTCAACATCCATTTATTATTAAAAAAAGAAGAAGACAAATCTCAACAGAGTGAGTGTACAGGGAGCTTGCTGGGATCGTATGGAATCTATACATCAGTTTGGAAAGAATATCTTTACTACATCAAACCTTTCAGTTCATGAACATTTAGCTAAGGCATCTTTAACTTCTCTTGATAACATCATGTCATTTTTCATGTTGAAGTAAGTCTTATAAATCTTTCATTATATCTACCCTAAGGCATTCCTTTTTATATGTTAACGTAAAGGGTATCATTTTTTAATGATTATTGGTTTGTTATAGGTATTCAGGGATACAAATAATTTTTGTAGGCTGACTTTGCATGTAGCAGCCTTAACTGTTTTGGATTTTTTCATGTATAAAATCAAGCAGTCTAAAAATAACAACCACTGGTTTCCTTTCCCAATCCTTATACCTTTTTCCTAGGCTTTATAGCATTGACTATGATTTCTGGTACAACGTGGAACAGAAGTTGTGATAATGAGCATTTTTGTTTTATACCCTAGACTATCAGAAGGAGACCTTTCAGAGTTTCATTATTAATTATGACGTTTTATAGCTGTTTTTGGTTAAAAGTTTTTATCACATTAAAGGAGTTTCTTCTATTACTAGTTTGCTATGAACTTCTATAAAAAAATGAGTACTGGGAGTTCCCTGGTGGCCTAATGGTTAGGATTCTAGGCTTTCAGTGCCATGGCCCAGGTTCAGTCCCTGGCTGGGGAACTGAGATCCCACAAGATCTCAAGAACTAAGATCTCACAAGATTTTTTTTTGCCATAGTAGAGCCAAAGAATTGATGCTTTTGAACTGTGGTGTTGGAGAAGACTCTTGAGAGTCCCTTGGACTGCAAGGAGATCCAACCAGTCCATTCTAAAGGAGATCAGTCCTTAGTGTTCTTTGGAAGGACTGATGCTAAAGCTGAAACTCCAATACTTTGGCCACCTCATACAAAGAGTTGACTCATTGGAAAAGACTCTGATGCTGGGAGGGATTGGGGGCAGGAGGAGAAGGGGATGACAGAGGATGAGATGGCTGGATGGCATCACCGACTCGATGGACATGAGTTTGAGTAAACTCCGGGATTTGATGATGGACAGGGAGGCCTGGGGTGCTGCGATTCATGGAGTCACAAAGAGTCGGACACGACTAAGCAACTGAACTGACTGACAGCCCCCAAAAAGGGGTTGGGGGGGTACTGAATTTTACCAAACATTTTTCTGCAAAAACTGAGGTAAATCATATGATTTTTCCTTTTCTTCTATTAATGTGGTTGATTTTATTGAGTTTTTCCCCCTATTTTTAACCACTTTATTGAGATGATGAATGACATACAGAAAGCTCTACATATTTAGCGTATGTAAGTCAGTAAGTTTGGGGATAAGTTTACATCCAGTGAAACGATGACCACCATTATGAAGACCATAGATGTATCTATCACCTCCCAAGTTTTTTCCCACTCACTTTAATTTTATTTTTGTGGTAAAAATACTTAAGATCAACCCTCTTAGCAAATTTTAAGCTATAGAACAAATCTCCAGAATTTATCTTGTATAACTCTGTATTCTTGGACCATCACCTCCCCTATTAATTGAGTTCTGAATAGTAAACCAACCTTGCATTCCTGGAATAAACCCCACTTGGTCCTAATATGTTATCCCTTTTATATACCTATGGATTCAATTTCCTGTTGTTTTAATATTTCTATCTCTGTTAATGAGAGAGATTTTCCTATAATTTTCTTACATTGGACTGTCTTTGTCATTTTTTAATATCAAGGATATGTTGGCCTCATAAAGCATTTTTCTATTCCCCTGAAAATTTTTTTAAGATTGATGCTATTTTTCATCCTTTAATATTTGGAAGCATTTATCAGTAAAGCTATTTGACCCTGGAATTTACCTTGTTAAAAAAATGAATTAAAGATTCAATTTTTTGCTAGATATAAAACTATTTAGATTTTCTATTTTTCTTCTAAACATTTTCTTGGACATTTCAAGAAATCTATTACATCAAAATTTTTCTTTTACTTTTGAAAAATACTTTTCCTGAGTACAGATATCTAGGTTCACAATTATGTCCTTTCTGTACTTTAAAAGATACCATTCTATCAGCCTCTGGATTTCATCAGTTTCATTTGAAAAGTCAGTGTTTATTTCCCCTGTTGTTCCTTTGAAGGTATCTTATTTTCCTCTCTCCTTTCAAGAATTTTCCCTTTGGCTTTGGTAAGTTTTATTATAGTGTGCCTACATATGATTTGCTTTGTATTAAATCCTGTTTGGGCTTCTTCAAGTCTCTCAAATCTGGGCCTGATGTCTTTTATAAGTTTTGGAAAATTCTTGGCCATTATTCCTTAATATACTGTTTGAGTCTCATTCTCTCTCTCCTTTCCTCCTTGTGCAGGCTTCAGAAACAGGAGAGCAGGCCTGTGACCTGCCTGGCACTGCCTAGATTATGTGCCTGCCCGTGAGCACACCAATTGTTACCAGCAAGTCAAGCAGTACTTCAGATGAGACAAGGAGTGGGTCTTAGAATTTCTTGAGCCCCTGGAGGTCTGGCTAAGCCCCCAGGGTCTAAGAAGTCTTATGACTCTCAAGGTGAAACAAACAGCATTGTAAAAGTTAAAGTAAAACCAGAGATGTATTTCTGCACACAAACTGCTGATGATGATGATACCAGTTTGCAGCCTGGGATTGTAAGTGGAAGCCCCCAAAACTGCAATTTGAAGTCTCACCAGTGGGGTGGATGCACTGCCCAGTACCCTTTCCCAACTGGGACTCCAGACTGCTGTTAACCTGAGAGTTCCCAGCACTGTTCAAGTCTAGATATAGTTGTCACCCCAATTTGGTGATATATATGCTTTTACATCTCCCTATTATTTTTCCTTCTTTTCTCTTAATGACTGTATATTGCAATTAAGTCAAATAATCTATAAAAATTGAAACTGTTTATCTGTATGTAACGAGTGGTTTCTTTTGTTAACGAATCCATTGAACTTAAAAGTAAAACTTTAGGCAAAACAAATGCATACAGACATAAGTGCACATTCTGTTTCTCAACTCACATTAGGGATTCAAGATGATGGCCTAAAGAACAAGGAAGTAGGAAGGGAGCTATTCCTTTTCCCAATGCAGCTTCTCAGAAACAAAAGCTATCAGTGGAAGGCTGCAAGGCAAAATGGAAGAAAGCAAAATAAAATGAAAGGTGATTCATTTTTAATCAGTTTTACACCTCATAAAATGTGCCAAATAACCCTAAAATGAATGAGTTTAGGAAAGTCATTTATTAATTCTAAGACAAAAATCATACTATAACTATATAATAGCAGTATTGGTTTTTCTTTCCCCAAATGAACTCAGCTAAAGAGAACTTATTTTCTGATGAAAGAACAGAATTTTCCTTTGAATTAGAAACCGTTAAAAAGCACCTCTCATTTTTGCATTTGTTAAAGTAGTTTTCAAATGTTAGGAAATCTCGTTAAATCTCCTTAGGGTTCATAAACAAAGAAACAAAAAGAGGTTTGGAAAAAAAGCCTCCCTGGATCCATTCAGGCCTAACAGATGATATAAGCTTTCTGCATGTTCCATGAGGGCAGCACATTGTCTGTTATATTCAATGACATATCTATTCCTTTATCTGGTGCACCACAGACGTCCAGAATAGTATTTGCACAATGAATCATCACACCAATGAATTAAGAATAAAGGAGACACTAACATATATATAAGTATCTGCCTGCTTATTATAAAAAACACATCTTTAAACTACTTTTAAAATAATTTAATAATAAAACTGATACCAACCTATTTTCTAAGTTTTTTCAGCCTTAACAGAAATACCTTGAAGATGGAAGTAATGAACAAAAACCTAAATTCAAGAATTTTCTGATTTAGGGACTGACTTTCCATCTGTTGCCACACATTGCCCCTTCATGAATTAAATCAATATGCTTTGGCCTGTTTAGAAATGAGTACATGAATAATGAAAAATAAATACTACAGTTCAGCCCACCTTACAAAGTAATTTATATTTGCAATATACAATGTTTACAAAGGCCCTATTGGAGTGCTTGTTACGGAATCAGATCAGATCAGTCGCTCAGTCGTGTCCAACTCTTTGCAACCCCATGAATCGCAGCACGCCAGGCCTCCCTGTTATGGAATAGGACTCAATAAATGGTAGCTGCGAATTTTAACATCACCATATAATTGGAATCATTCATAATAAGCAACATAGATAAAAACCAAAAGAAAACATCAAATACTATTGGAATGTGAACTAAAATAATACAAAGGCTCCATAATAAGGATAAAAAAACCTGAAGATTTTTCAATTGAGTAAAACAGCAACCGTGGGTAACAACTGTCGAAAGGAAACATTCCCAGGAGCAAAAACCTGTGAACCCAGTCTTGAAAGATGAGTTGGGGAGAGAGGGAGAGATACAAGCAGAGAACTAACTGCAAGCAAAGGAAACAATGTGTGTGAAAAGAAAATGCAGGCATGCAGTTGCATGGTACTTACTTAAAGACCTCCAGTCTACCATGTCTAAAGTCTAAGGGTACACTTAAGACTGCCCAAGAGGGCAGAGGGCAGGTCATGAACGGCTTTCATGTCAAAGGAGTAAGAATGTAATTGGAACAAAGGGCTGGATGACTCCAGTCTGAGCTAATATTAACTGAGAAGTAGGTGAGCTGCAGTATCTGGGCCTTGGGGAGAAAAAGACTACCCTGGAACAATTTATTCTACAACCATACTTATTTAACTCTTCAAACCAAAGGAAGGTTTGAAAGATAAAACCTTTCAAAGATGAAAATAAATAAAAAATCATCTGCAGTGAAGAAACATTATAGAAAACATTTACAATCAACACAGTCCATCTTGGATATTCAGAGCGTATAAATCACATCCAGCTCCCATATTCAAACACCCAGCAAACCTGACTTGATCCAGTGCTGTTTTCTCCTACAATTAAACTTCATTCTTAAGAAAACAAATTTTTGCTTTGTAAGACTACTAAATTTAGTGAATTCACCCTGTGCTTTTAAGTTACAAAATTTTACATCAAAAGAAACAAAATCAGTCATTTTTCTCATGTTGTTTGGAAACACTAAAATCGTTCAAGTATTTATCCCGTACCTACTGTACGTCTGTTACTGGGAAACTAGATACAAGGGAAAGAAATGAAAGAACTTTTTAAAGCACTTACTTCCCAGACACTACTTTAGGTCACTGTAGCTCATTAATCCTTACCAAAAAACTGAAGTATAAATCATATTTGTAAATGAGGGCTCTGAATCTCAAGGTCAATAAGCAAAGGGCCTAGAATGCAGGGCTTCCCAGGTGGCACAGTGGTAAAGAGCCACCCACCATGCAGAAGACGCAGGAGACTCAGGGTCAATCCCTGGGTCAGAGGATCCCCTGGAGGAGGAAAGAGCAACCCACTCTAGTATTCCCGGGTGGCTCAGGGTGAAGAATCTGCCTGCAATGCGGGAGACAAAGGAGCCTAGGGCTTGATTCCCCTGGACGAAGCAACGGCAACCCACTCCAGTATTCTTGCCTAGAAAATCCCATGGACAGAGGAGCTTGGCAGGCTACATCCATGGGGTTGCAAAGAGTCAGACACAACTGAGCACATATGCACTAGAATGCAGGTCCCAGTCTAACTCAAAAAGCACATGTTCTTCCCAAGATGCCATGAATATAAACATAAATAGGACACAATGCTTGCCCCACCAGATTAGACCTGGGAGGAATTATATGCTTATATTCATTCAAACATATAGTTCCTTTGCCTAAAAGATTCTCTTCTTGCCTGAATTTTCTTTTGGCAAACCCTCCTTTTAAACTAAAATTCAAATGTCATTTGTTCTAAGAAATTTTAACCAATTTCCTTAGGCAGAACTGTCCCCTCCTCTCAACTCCAAAAACGAGGGAGAAGGGCGCTACAGAAAACTCACTGGCATAAAAACAACTCAAGATGCAGACTGAAGTCTTTTTTCAATAAACTAATTAGTAGACTTTTTCTAACTACAGCTACAAGAATAATCTCTCTATCCTTCATTTGCTAGAGCTAACTGAGGAAACAGCAGGGTGTAAGGGGAAGTCCAAAGTCTAATTCTGTTAAAACACGGCAAACATTACTTCAAATTTCTGAAGCCCCAACAAGTTACACTGAAATTGTGACTCTCCTATAATGGTGTCATATATCTCTTCCTCCCTCCTCTATAGTGCCAAAGTAATTTAAAAACAAAAACCAAAGAGTTAACTCTCTTATCATCCACCTCAGTGCTTCACAAAATAAAATGTTCACACAAATCACTCGGGAATCTTTTCCCAAGTGGGTCTTGGGGCAGAGCCGGAGAGTCTGTAATGTTGCTGGTACACATCCCACACTCTGAGTTGCAAAGATCCAGATCACCCCGAAAGGAATACCACACCCAAAACTGAGTACATACTGAAGAGGAGAGACAGAAGGCCCCAAAACAATGCACCCAGACTGCCAAGAACCAAACTCTGTACTGTCAAAAGACAACCCGACCTTATCTCAAAGTATCTGAGACTACTATGTTTATGGGCTGATGACTCCATCATAGTGTATTACAAAACTCATTCTACCAGCAGTTCCAGGAAAAGAAATAACCATGCATTAAGAATTGCCACAGTACCCAGCTCATCTTAACGCTCACAGATCAGGGTCTTAATAGTCTACAACCAGCCTTGGCCAGTGCCCAGCGAGGAGGAGCCCACAAGGGTGACAAGGACTTATCTCCAGGCACTACTTTTCTCCTCCCAGCCTCCATTCCAGCTAATAAACAATTTTTAGGATTTAGAGCAGGCTAGGCTCTCCTTTCGGAGAAGGCAATGGCAACCCACTCCAGTACTTTTGCCTGGAAAATCCCATGGATGGAGGAGCCTGGTGGGCTGCAGTCCATGGGGGTCGCTAAGAGTCAGCTCGACCGAGCAGCTTCACTTTCACTTTTCACTTTCATTTACTGGAGAAGGAAACGGCAACCCACTCCAGTATTCTTGCCTGGAGAATCCCTGGAACAGTGGAGCCTGGTGGGCTGCCATCTATGGGGTCGCACAGAGTCGGACACAACTGAAGCAACTCAGCAGCAGCAGCAGGCTCTCCTTTCCATCCAATCTCTCTTCCTTATTCTTCATGGAGTTAAAACTTACTTTCCATTCAGACCTCATGTCCCCCAGAAAGCATTCCCAGACCCTCTGCAGCCTAACAGGATACCCCTATCATGGAGGCCCACCACACTCCAGGATTTACTATATACTGCCCTCAGCACTCAAGGCTGCTCTACTACACTGACCTTCTCAACCCAGGTTTCTCAAGAAAATTAAACCCATATACACTGAGGCATCCGTTACACATAATGAGTTACCTTCTCTACTTTGAATTTAGAATGGCACTATTTAAGCATCATCTTTGGGAGAACTGAGAAAATTCAAGTCATTTTCCATGGTCTGTGGTTTAGATGCAGAAGCAGATCCCACCGATCTCATTCTATATTGCATTTCTAAGGCACAGCATGATGCCTGACTCACAGTAAGCACGAAGCAAAGAGGTAATAGAGGAGTTGCATGAGTGGACAAGCCCTACCCTGACCCTGCTGACAGTCTGTATTTTAAACTGTTTACCTCCACCATTCATTCTATATTCCCACCTGCTAGAAATCTTGGTTCCTGACCATGAGCTCACTTCCCATTTGAAGCCTTATACTCATCCCTTAACTGATCTTTGGTCAAATGCTTCAAGCACTGACCTTGAGCTGATCTACTATAGGCCTCCTCTAACCGTGCCACTGACAATTTTTCCTGCAACACAAATAGGCCTCGTTTGGTACTTTACACGGATTGAGTGGAAAATTGCTTATCTTCTCTCTGATCACTTCAAGCACAGATGCATACTACCCACTGCTCAAGTAAATGGCAAAAAGACCTGAAGCGTAAGGGTAGAGCCCAGGGACACTGGATGAGAAACTGAATGAAGCTGGAATAAGCAGCAGTAAGGAAACAAAGTTAAGGTTAATTTTGCCACTATAATTTTCACATATATTGTTCAAGAGAAAACTATAAGGAAAACAAATCAAAACAAAACACAGAATCCAAGCAAGCTAATCTCCAAGAACTCACAGAGATAGAGACTCTTAACATTTTCTTTTTTAAAAAACTTTTTATTTTTTATTGGGGTACAGCCGATTAACAATATTGTGATAGTTTCAGGTGAACAGTGAAGGGATTCAGCTATACACAAATCCATTCTTCCCCAGAGACTCTAACATCTTCCAATTCAAAATCAAAAGATTCAAGAACTAAAAGCTTGAAATACTGAGATGGAGTCAAAACAGGAAAACTCTTCCCAGCATAGCTGTCACACTATTTAAGAGGAGAAGCAGGAGTCTGTGAAGGCTCCTACAGTTTCTTGGTCAGTTGGGCAGGAGCAAAGTCCTTCATGAGGCCTAATGCACCCCTAGAACGAGGATCAGCAAATCACCGCTGACCGGCCACATCCAGCTGCTTTTGGAAATGAAGTTTTTCTGGAACATAGCTGCTTTTGTGCTACAATGGCAGAGTTGAGAAGTTGTAGCAGAACCATGTGGCCCACAATGCCTCAAACATTTTACTATCTTGTCTTTTTTAGAAGTTTGCCAATTCCTACCCTCGAAGGTGCCTATGTCCCCCAAAGTACCATAGGGACATCAACTGGGCACAGGGCATTTGCTTCTAAACCTGATCTGGTTTTCTTCACAGTGTGTCCCTGTCCTACCCTTGGTTCTGTGCTCTGCATTATCAATTCATTCTCTTACCAGCCAGTCCCAACTTCTTTTAGCATTAAATCTAGTTCATTCTCTGTACACTGTTCTCAAATCTGAACTTTTAATCTGTCATGATTTGACTGATAAATTTTAAGTAATTTGGTATATTTCAGAAATCTTTCATTAAAAATAGACAACTTGGGCAAGATTTTCTATCTCAAGCTCTGCCTCTAGGAAATCTGACGTAAGATACTACATTTAGGTCAAGTTTTTCTTTCTCATATGAAAACAAAGGTAACCATCATCTTTGTGTCTCTTTCCTTGAATTACTACCCTTTCTCAGCCTTCTTTGTGCTGTCCTTCACTCTTTGTGACTTGGTTTCTGCCTTTTCTTTTCTTCCCTACTGAAACTGCTCTGATCTGTACCACAGATGGCTCCATACTAGCCAAATCTAACTTCTCATTAAAATTTCTCACTGGGTCCATCAGCAACAGGGCACTGTGGACTATTTCTCCTCATTCAAATGTCCCTTGTTTAGGCTCCCAGCCTAACATTCTCTCCTGGTTTTCCTCCTTCCTCTCTGGACACCATTTCTCAGTCTCCTATATTGGATCTTTCTTCCTCTCCAAGGCCATGAAGTGTTGGTATTCCTCAGACTCCATTCTCGGTGGCCTTATCTCTCCATAAGTCAACCCCAGGAAATTTATTCAAGTGTCATTGAGGTTACCCAAATCTCTACCTCTAGCCAAGGTCTCACCTGTGAACTCCAAATTCTAATATCCAACTGACTCCCAGCTCTACATACGTATACATCCCCAGGCCTCACAAACTCACCATATCCAAACAAACCCATCATCTGTCCCTGCTCCCCTTCCTAACTTAGCACATGGTGCCATCATCCTCTGAATTACCCAAGCCTGAAAAGTAGGAGTCATCCTAGCTTCTTCCTTCTCTCTTGCCTACTACATCCAATTGCCATGTTCTATCTTACTAAACAGGCTTAAATTCATCTCCTTACAACCCTCATGGCCACTGTGACTCTTACCATCTCGCACTGAGACTCTTAAATATTAATAACTTTGTTATCAATCTCCCACCAATTTTACTCCTTTCCTTTAAATTCTCCACCCTACCACCAAAATGATATTCTACTATTCAAATCTGACTGCATCACCTCTCCTCAAAATCCTTGAATGGCTCCCCAATACCTACAGGGTAACAGCAGAACTCTTTTACACAGTATGTAGACATTTCATGATGTGGCTCTCCTGACCTGCCATTTACCAGCCCAGCCTCATCTCCTGCCACTTTATATCTCTATCTTGCATTTTAAGCTCTAAAATACTAAAATAGTAGGTGTTTCCAAATCTACCACATTCCTCTCCCTAGTTGCCTAAATTCATAAAACAATTATGTCTATGTCCTAAATCATGACTAGTTTCTATAAAAGGTAGGGTAATATATGCCTATTGAAAAATTGTTCAAAAATGAAAATTTTAACAAAATTTAAATGAAAAATGTACATTTTTAACAGTAGCAGTAGGAAGCAATAAGATCAAAATACTACTAATAATAACGATAAACTCTTTATGTGTGTGTGTGTCTGTGTGTCAGTCACTCAGTCGTGTCCAGCTCTTTGCGACCTCATGACCTGCAGTCCACCAGGCTCCTCTGTCCATGGAATTCTCCAGGCAAGAATTCTGGAGTGGGTTGCCATTCCCTTCTCCCAGAGATCTTCCCAACCCAGGGACTGAACCGGGGTCTCCCATATTGTGGGCAGATTCTTTACCATCTGAGCCACCAGGAAGCCCTTTATGGTTTATAAATATTACCAAATAAATGCCTTAAAATTTCCTTGCCTTTCATTACAAAAATTACATCATTAGCTTAATTCAAAGATTAATAAGTTTACTTTGTACTACACATTGTACTTTAAGGCAAGAATTACATAATTAAGGGTGATCTTAAAGCCCATCTAGATCATTTTCAGGTATTTCTGAATTCTTTTTTCATTAGTGGGGATGAATTTATAGTAAGTGATGTAGAAATTTTTGCCCGATCTCCCTAATGACCAGTGGCATACGTTTTTCAGATGGTTAGCCAGGAATGCCAAGTATAAGGAATCTAATTAATCCAGCATGACAGTTATCAGTGCAGTTCACCAGATCACCCCAAATTGCAAACACTTTGGAGAACTGTACTTTTTGGCCCTCTTGTTGAGCAGGGTCAGGTGACTCATTCTGGCCAATGAGCTGTGAACAGAACTGACAAGCTGCTTCCATATTTTAAATATGGCCCCTCAGAGGCTCTGTTTCCTTCTGCCACAGAAAAGTGGACTCCTCCTGACGGCAGTTGTTTCAGTCAGCCTGGACTCTGGAGTGATGATCAGGCAAAACACAACCCTAGATGACAGTGATGGGCAAAGGGCATGAGTAAGAAATAAACCACATCATTGCATAATCTTGCCTACCATCCAATTATCCAGCAATTTCCTCAAAGGAATGTATACTGAAATACTAACATTTTATGTCAACACTTTGTAGGAGCATTTTATGTCTGCTATGAGTAAATGTTATCACTGGTAAATTCAAGAGCTAGGAATAGTAAACTTGAGTCATTACATGATCTTGGCCAAATTATAACTCCCAGTCCTCGTTTCAAAGAAGAATAATAATATCTGACATTTCTTGTGCATTTATAATGTGCCGATATTGCTTTAAGTACTTTATCTATATTAACTCATTCCTTACAATGAATGTGAATTCACCAAACCATCTCTATGGATCTAAGGAGGAATGAATTAGTTCTCTAGCAAATAATCCTAAAATATTAATTGGGAGTTCCCCAGCACAAATAAGCGACTCTATCCTTAAATGATACATTCCTTATTTTAGACATTTCAATTTGAATTATAGAGATGTGAAGGCATGTTTAAAGCAGGCAAGAACCTGAAGTATTTGATCCGAGAGCTGGCAATAAAGAAGAAGAAAAGAAGATTGTTAAAAATAGGTTTGTGTATATAACAATTTGGGGGAAATCTGATCATGGTAGTAGATATACCTTACCTACCATACTGTTATGGGTGGAGGCTCCGGAGACCTTGCCCTTCAAGATGAAATACCTTCCAAGCCTTTTTTGGGCCTGCCACACCAGCCAAGAAACCAAACAGTTCTAAGAAATCCTAATTCCACTGGAATTGAGAACAATCCAAAATGATAGTGGTTATATAAGAGATTGGATTAAATATAATCTAGTATGATGGGTGCATATTTAAAGAAGAACTTGGAAGACAAAACTTTAAAACAATCACTTGAAGGAAAAATTAGTTGTCAAAGGAAACAATTTACTGTACTAGATCATGTGACCATAAGAAGATTTGGAACAGCCATTGAAAATTAGGGATTAAATGTGTACTTTGATTTTTTTTTGTTTGTTTAATGTAGAACAAGAGTAGCTATTCCTATCAGCACTTCCTTTATTCTTTCAAGCTCAAGTTCTTTCTGTGCCAATCTCTTCCAAAATACCCATCCATATTTCTATTATTTCCTTGTTGAAGTATGAGTATTCTGAATAAAAATAAGTTTTCTTTCTTATTTCAACTGTACAAAAGACGTGTTAGAAAACATCAAATAATTGTCCCTGTTTTTCCATCCTTAATTCATGTATAAACTTTGCTCTGTTGTAAACTAAGTAAAATAATCCTGTCCCAAGAGAAATTTAGACTTGGCTAACAAAGTGCTTGGTTGATTTATTCTCACCCTACCTTCTCAGCACAATACAGGTATTCAACAAATACCCAGGTGATAAATGAATAACATTATAGTTTTCCAGGGGGCATCAATATACCAAACCTATTCCAGTCTATCTTACTATATTTTAAATATTCAGACAAAAGAATAAAGAAGCTAAGTTTCAATGAGAAGAAATTTCACTTGAAATCCACCCCTGACTCATCAGCCAGTCAACTCTTGTTTCAGTTTCACCTGATTTAACTGTAATATGCTCTTATCAGCCTCCTTTATTCTGATTTTCTCTGGGTCACTCACTATGGCTGCATCAACTAATCTGCTCACCCTAGTTACCGATCAAGCAAAGAAGTTAATATTTAAGCAACTCTGGCTCCTCCTATAGAGGACTTAGCTTGAACCCAACTCCCAGATCCAAGATACTGCAGCTGAATTCTGGGCTCCCAAATCTCCTTTGGTACAGTCAAAAAAGGCCCAGAATTCTGGTTTTCAAGGTTGGTCTTCTGCGTTGGTTCCTGTTCCCAGTATTGCTCTAACCAATTCTCCTGGCTTAGGGATTATACACTATCCTTGACTCCCAGCCTAATGGCTGCATCTACCAGTCTTTTTGTAATAAGATGGTCCCACATCTCTGGAATTAGAACCCTGTCCCAAAGTCCCAGAAGGATGTACTCCCTACATGACAAATGCCTGCCTGCTTTCGGAATACCTGTGTCACATGCCCCATGAATTTGAGACTTGGTACCAAGAGCCAGAATGGCATCGGGGTCTGCAACCTCTTTGATTCTATTCTTGTCCAGCGGGTTGTATCTCTTGGTTTGACTTTATAATTGGGTGAGCGCTCTCAGTTTCTTATCTACTATGTAGGGTAGATATCTAGTAAGATACATTCCTAACACCTGCCTTCATAATGCCCTGGGCAGCTATCATATCTCTCTAGTTTCAGAATACAACCACTCAATTCACTCAAATTCTAATTAACTATTTCTAAATTCTTTATCGTATAAGAATAATACTAGGCCTTTGGGTATCTCAAATGATAAAGTCAATTCTTTACCCATGATGGTAACTCAGGACATTGCCTTATGCTAAAGTATGTATTATTGTTTTCTGGATTTATGTTGATTTTTATGATACCTGACAGTATCATATCTAGATCAAATAACTCTCTCCTTTGTATCTACAGAATAACAAATAGCAATGGAATCATGAATTGATGTGACTCAATCCCAACTCTGTCACTCCCTGGTTATACGTTACCTAAATTAGTAAGATGTTTAAGCAAAAGCTCAGGTTTCCCATTTACGAAACGAGAAAGACAAACGAGCAGACTCAAGAATGGTGTGAGGCACTAAACACATTCCTGGTACACAGTAAATACTAAAAAGTTAGCAAGCAGCAGCAGCCACAGAGTTTATATAAACTTATTTGCAATGCACTGTATTACATTATTAAGAGAAGTAAAATAAGAGGATTAATTTATTAGAGTTTAAAAAGGATGAAGGGCAAGGTTGTTTATGATTATGGAAGATGAACTTGATGGGGAAAAGGAAAGGAAATGGAAGAGGCAAAGATCAAATAAATGGCAATCAGAAGAGTTTACAGAGCAAAGAGCAGGATTCTGTGAGCTTCAGTAAAACGGGGTCAAGGACATTAGTCTTCCTGGAGGGGGGAATCCTGATAACAGTTAGGAATTCCCTGCTCTTCCCAGTGTCTAAGAGAGCTGGTTGAAAGGCTGCAGCACTTAGCCAACTGCATGGCAGGAAGACAGAGCCTTACTTCATGTGTTCCTCCCTGGAAGTGGAAATTTTCACAGCCCTCTGCTAACAAATTAATTCTCAGCCCAAGTCATTCTCATTCCGTGCCCCCTCCCCCAGAGAAAAAAAGCCAAACCTCTCTCCTTCTCCATTCCCATCTTTCAAACCATAGTTCAAATGAAACCTCCTCTATGAAATCTTCCCCATTTATCTCAAGAGTTTAGTGCTCCCACAACAACATGTATTTCTCCATCGTACAAACTATACTACAGTTTTTCCCATCCCTTTTCCAACCAGCCTATGAGCATTTTAAGAGCAAAGCACGTGACCTGTTCGAGCGTGTACCTCCAGCGTCTAGCACAGGGCAGGATGTGTGGAGGGTGAGAAGCCATCAAGTACCCTGCACTGTTCCAGGCAGAATCATCAATATCAATGGTTCTAACCATTTGGGAATATGACCATCCACCTTAAAAACCTGAGGAAAGCTATGGACCCTCAGCCTATAAGAATCCATACACACACTCGCACTTTAAAAAAAAAACAAAAAACAAAAGCAAACATAAGGAAAGGAACAAGCAATAAGCTAAGTCAAGAGATATGTAGTCTACCTTTGGTTCCCAAAACTCCAAGTTCTCAAACAAGTCACTAAACTTATCAGTTGACAAAGTGAAGAAACTATCCTTTGCCTCAACTATCCTTCACCAGATTTCTGTAATAAAAAATACAGATACATACTAAAAGCATGGAGGAATTCTAAAATTAAAATTGTTATGTAAGAGCAAATTATTTCTTATTACTGCTCCACAGCTTGATACTTTCACAGCTATCTATTTTGCCAAAAAACATGCTGTGAAATAAATTGACTATTTACTACTACAGCGAAAAGAACTGTTGTTTACATACCCAAGAGGGGTTTGCACACAAGCATAAAGAAGCAAAGATGAATAATCCAATTAATTCGCATTTGCTCACACCATTGACTACAGATTCCTTTGATAACAATATGCTTTTGTACTAACAAACCTGTAATACAATTGGCCAGTATGCTGTGAGATGTTTATATTCTACATGTCAGGGGTTCTTGATGACAGTCTGAATATTCTCTTCTCTCTCATCTGAACCTGTCACCAACGACTGTCACAGGTGGGCTACAGCCAACAGAGCTCCCCTCTTCAGAAGGGGAAGTTGTAAAATGCTTGCACTTAGTGTGTGTATGCTCAGTCGTTCAGCTGTGTCTGACCCTTTGCAACCCCAAGGACTGGAGCCTGCCAGGCTTCTCTGTCCCTGGAATTTTCCAAGCAAGAATAGTGGAGCAGATTGCCATTTCCTACTCCAGGGGATCTTCCTAACCCAGGAGTCAAACCTGCATCTCTTGCGTCTCCTACACTGGTAGGCAGACAGGGCTGACTTTAATATAAAAAGCATTGTCAAGTAGCCGCTGTGAAGACCCTTAGGAACTCCAAAGAAATGGAACAAGTAAGGAACCCTGAGCCATCCTCCATACTTCAAATCTTCTGAAAGCCCAAGAGGGTCTACACACATACCCAGGCAGACAGACCCCATGTCACTGCCCTGACTCTACTTCAAGCAGCAACTCCAAGGGTAGGGTCCCCCTTGCCAGTCTAGATCTTTCTCTGTATCCATGCCAATCTCTGCTCAAAAGGATATCTGTTGGGGGCCGGCGTGAGGCACTCCACCCATGGCAAAGGTCATGAGGAAGGAGGCTCGACATCGCAAAGGCGGGATCGAGCCTCAGGAGTCCCCCTGGAAATCCTTGAGCATCTACCCCCACAACCAGACCCTGCCTACTTTACTACTTTGTGCTCTCCCCTACACCTCTGACTTTACGGGGGGCTGTCCCCCACCACCTCTTTCGGAGAAGGAGTTAACTTAGAGCTCCAGTTAATAATAATTCCTGGGCGTGATAGGAGTGTTTCAACCTACAAACTCCTCTGAAGGGTCTCTAGCCTGCCTGACAGGCTTGTCCGGCCACATGTGATTGTTCACAGCCTCCCAACCGTGAGAGGCACAAGATGCTTTAAACCTTCTAAAAACAGGTTCCTTAGAAAAGTTAGAAAACCATTAGTATAAGTATAGTGGGCTGATTAGAAATTGTATTGGTGAAGGGTTTTTCATTTGTTGAGCCACTGTTTGTTGCTAAGACTCCACATCCCCTGCCCTTACACATATTAATGAATATATAGAAGAAATAAGTATTAACCTTTGATATAAATCACATTAGACCTTAGGCTAAGTAAATTCTTTCCTTAACTAAAACCCACTACACCCTCACCCTATAGGAATGTAACTTTATCTGGGTGGCGTCTGTTTTAAGAATAATCACCCTTGGAGAAAAAAGTGTTCTGGTTGACTGACCACTGTCACAAGGAGAGGGTCATAAATTGTCAGCAGGCCCCCCTGGCCAGAAGATGATGTAACACCCCTAAGACCTCTGTATACATTTGTATGAAGCACCTGACTTTAATAAAAGTCAGGACTGCTGTCCCCACGTGACTTTTGTATAACATCTCAGTGTATAAAAACAGACTCTGGAAAATAAAGAATGGGGATCAGTTCCTCAAAATACTGGTCTCCCCATGTCGCTCTCTCTCTCACTCTGGCTGAGTCTCCATATGGAGCGCGGAACCTGCCATGCTTACTAATTATGCCTGGGCTTCTACGATCCGACAGGGGAGGCCTCAGTGTCTCCTCTCCTTCGGGAGAACGGAAGGACGCCTGCGGCCTACGTAAGTGGTGCAAACTTCTTGTCTTGAAGTTTTATTGGTCTCCCGCGTAAACCAAGCTACTCAGCCTCCTTTCTCCACTGAATTTTACTACTGAGCTATCCTCATTCTATTACTCTTTATATCTTTGATGAATATTTAAATAGTCGCCGACGCCGTCTCCCCTTCGAATACCCTGAATCAGCCAGGGCTGGACCCCAGCAGATATCATTAATAAAGGATCCAGCGTCCCAGGGGGAGGTCATGGCCCAGCCATAAGGTGTTAAGGTTCACATTTCTTCCCTCAGCTATCTTTCCGCCAATCAAGTCTCAGATCCTAGGTCCACAGAGTTCAGCCCCAGCTCCCTAACTTCTTCTTTCTTTTTCCCTGAGTCACATAGTATAGCCTTGTTACTCAGTGTGGTTCCAGAACCAGTAGCACCAATGTTGACTGGAGCCTTGCACAATTTGGGGCACCACTTCAGATCTACTGAATTAGAATCTGCATTTTAACAAAATCCCTGGGCTGAATCATTTGCAGCTTAGAGACAAGTACTGGCCTATAGGATTGGCCTCAATTCTAATGAGATAGTCTTGCATCTATCTTTATCTAACAGCTACTCTTAGCTTTGCTCTGCAAACCTCCTTCATGAATACCATTCCTTTCCAGACTCCCCTCTACCCATCTGCCTAGAAAGCATTCCCACACGGGGCAGTGACTGCCCTAATTCTTGATGAGCTGCCTGGCCTACCTTCCAGTAACTCTGAAGGCAGCCTCCCGGGCCAAGAGAGCTCCAAAGTTCCTCTTTCTGTGCTGATTCACAAGTCTTAGGCATTGGTAAGAAAATCATCAGAGGCTTTTCTACAATTAAGCTCTAGCACAATTTCTGGGGTCTCAGCCAATACCTAGCACCCAAGATTTAGGGACTTGGCCTCCTTTTCTTTTGACTTGAAAGATGCCACGGTCCACTCTAGTCTCTGCAATATTTCTCACTACAAGACTGCTATTAAAGAGATTAAGAGTGGACAACATAAAGGATAAACAAGGAGCACTAGCATTTTAAGAACTGCAAGCTTCCCTGGTGGCTCAGTGGTAAAGAGTCTGCCTGCAAGGCAGGAGATGCAGGTTCGATCCCTGGGTCAGGAAGATTCCCCTGGAGAAAGAAATGGCAACCCACTCCAGTATTTTTGCCTGAAGAATCCCATGGACAGAGGAGCCTGGTGGGCTACAATCCGTGGGGTCCCAAAAGAGTTGGACATGACTTAGCAACTAAACAACAGCAACTGTTAACTGAAAAGCAATTTTTATACTGTGCAAATACAACAGGAAGAACATTACAAATGACAGCTAAAAGGATTTCTAAAGATCCTGACTCTGCCCCTCTTCAGACTTGGCTTCTATGCTTAATCCTGAGAACAGATTTCACCAAACATCTTCCTCCTCCATGCTTAAGGGCTAAAGGTATATTGACTTCTTCCATGAAGCTTCCTCTTGCCAGCAAGAGGGCTGAAAAAGTCATCAAGCAAGGTAGATCAAAAAATGCCTCCCCAGATTCAAGCAGGTTATATGGACTATGAACACCTGAGTGTGTTGATACCATTTCACTTACACCTCTGCCCCTTGCACCCTCAGAATGCAGCAGCCTTTTCTCTAAACCAGGCAGAGTTGGAATTTAATCATCATGGTTCACACTCCACTTTATCAGGAGCAGAGTCCTCTCTCCAGGCTCTTTAGCTGACCTCTAAAGATCCTCCTGCTGACTTCTAAATGTTGGCTTTCCCCAAAACGCAGTATTCAGCTGCCTTCTCTGACTACACTCTCTAGGTGACCTCATTCACTATATGGCTGATGACTCCCAAATTGACATCTCGAGCTTCAAGCTTCTTCTTGAAGCTCCAGACTCATTTGTCCAAATATCTTATTTCATTCGTTGGTTTCTTCATTTTCAGGATTTTTTTTACAGCTTTATTGAGGTATAACTGACATCCAATAAACTACATATATTTAAAGTACACAAATTGATTGGTCTTAACATACACAATTATGAAACTATCCCATCATGAAAATGAACATGCCTATAGCCCCAAGTCTCTTTGGGGCCCCAAGGTAATCCATCTCTCCTGCTCCCACTTCAGGCAACCAATGATTTGCCTTTCGTCACTATAAATTAGTCTGCATTTTCTAGTCATATAAAGGAATCATTGAGCGTATACTGTCTAGCTTCTTTCACCCATCACAACTATTTTGAGATTCACCCATGTTAAATATTACATATATCAATCAATACCATTAGTTTTTGTTGTTTTTTTTTTTACCAGCGAAGTCATATTCCATTGAATGGATATAACAAAATTGGTTGACGTGCTTATGGACATTTGGGTGGTTTCCTCTTGCTGTATTACAACAACTGCAGGTGGTCCGCAGCAGTTTCCAATCTGTCTGGGGCTATCACTAAAAAAGCTGCTATGAACTTTCATATATAAATCTTTATATGAACAAATACCTTAATTCCTCTAAGGTAAATATCCAGGAATGGAACAGCTGGGAGACTTCATCTTTCTTGTTCCTTCTCTGGTTTACCTTTACTGTACAGCTGCCTGTTTGCTATAAAGCTATCTATAGAGCTCTCTAATGACCTCTAGAAATACTTCCTCTGGTTGGACCAGACTGTAATGTACTCTTCCTGTCATCTTAAACCTGGTCAACACTGTGCTAGATGATGCTTTCAAGAAAAGAGGAAACGACCTACATCAATCTATATTCCTAGGACCTGGAGCCAACCCCTAGTTGGCGCTTTCAAGGAATCAAGGAAGGAGACTGTGCACAACTGGCAGCAGCTAGGGATGGGAGTTCCCTGGAGGAGGGCACGGCAGCCCACTCCAGTATTCTCGCCTGCAGAACCCCATGGACAGAGGAGCCTGGCGGGCTACAGTCAAGGGGGTCGCAAAGCGTCGGACACAACTGAGCGACTAAGCACATCACAGCAGACGGATGAGAGCTGGGGGCAGGGTCGGGGGTAGATCTGGACTAGCATAATTCCCTCTCTGCACTTAACTAAAAACTCCATGAGAGCAACAACTATGTCCACCTTGATCATTACTAATGTCCATGCACCCTACAAATCCCTGACACGTAGGTCTTACTCAATTACTATAGCCCTATGAGATAACAAAAAAGAATTTAATTTATGCCTCAACAAAGCTCTGAGATAAGGTAGTACTTTCCACATTCCTGGAAAAATTAATAATAAAAACTTGAGCTGCTACCATGAGTCAAGAATTATTCTAAGATTTTTACATATATTCACATTTAATCCTATGACAAATCTAGGAAGTAGGTATGAAGTAGGTACTATGATTATTCCCAATCTATAGATGAGGCATTTGAAGCACAGAGAGGTTATATAACTCACCCAAGGTTATACAGGCAAGTGGCAAAGATGAGCTGCAAACCCAAGTAGCCTCACCTAAAAGCCCACTCTATGAAGCACTCTGCTTTAATACCTCTCACTGAAGAAGACACCAAAATCTCAGTGGCAATAAACTGAGACAAATAAAATAAAAGATGTGATATAAAGCATACTAGGAAGAAAAATTAATATTTAGATATACATTACCAGTTTTATACAATTAAAAAGAAACTGCTATGAATCATTCTAGTGCCTGACCCTTATTTAAAACAATAGTCAAAACGAAAGCAAATCTTCCTTTTCAATTGACAGACATAGATAGAAACTAAAACCCAGAATATTCTCATATTAAAAACATTTTCATCTGCTATCAAATCTCTGTTTTATAAAAATACACAGTCTATTTTTGCCTGCCAAGGGAAGCCCAACCACCAAACCGGACATCACAGAACTAGACATGTACTGCCTGGGTTTACAGGAAAGGCAACAGGGATGTGTGAAGACGGCCACCATCCCTATGGTCTTTTCTTTCCAGTTCTCCCAGGATTAAATGTTGGATAACAACACATTACCAGGTTTGAATGTCCCCTGCAAGCTTTTCTTCTACCTGAAAAATTACCAGAAATCAAGGCAAAGCATGTGAGAGGGCAGACAGATCACAGGGGCGGGAACAAGGAGAACTCAAATCATTAGGTGTGTGCCCATCCAATGAATCTACGTCCCAAGTGTCCTGTGGCCTGCTTCTGAGACAACGAAGGGCCTGAGGGGTCTGGGACTGCATCAGTTTATGCTGTCTCGCTGACGCACTATGGAATGCAAAAGGCCCTGAGAAGTCTCTAGTTTTAAGAGGAAAACTTAACTCACCTTCCACTGCTCCTCTGGAAGCAGCTTCACAACCACCAGATCCCCATTCAAGGCTCTATTACGAGCAACAACGCCATCAATAAAAATGTCTCGATCACCATCCTAGGTTGGAGAAAGGAATTTAAGAGTCAGCTTACCAAGGCTTAGAATCAAAAATAACTCCCTTGGCTTACAAACTGTAGACTCTACAATCTGCCCATTGACTTAACAGGAACACTGGTATTGCTATTTAGCCACAAACAGACCTAGAGAAGTTCAGTCTCTTTGGAACTAATAAAATTGGTGATAAACACATAAGAGCAGGTTAACATGATTCTTTAAAAAATCACCAAATAAGAGAAGATCTACTATAGGCAGGTCAAAAACAAAAATATATAAAGCAAAAAACTAGGATTGCATGCTTTCATAACCAAAATACGAAAGGAGTAAGTTGTCCTTTTTTGTTTTGAATAAAATAAAGCATGATGGTACCCGTTCTATACTGAATTTTTTTAAGCAAAGGGAAAGGTAAAAAGCAGACAGTTTGAAAGATAGAAGAAAATCAACATATAAAACCCTAAGTAAACCAACCACAAGCAGGGACAACAACCAGCTCCAGGATTTGGGCTCTCTACAAGGAAGCCGGCATATTCCCTGCCCTCCCCCCACCCCCGCCCCCGAAGAAAGCAGCAGAGAAAGCAAATCGTGGTTTGTTTTTTAACTGAAGTACAGTTGTAGTGTTGGTATCTTCCCTGGTGCCTCAGAGGTTAAAGCGTCTGCCCCCAATGCGGGAGACCCAGGTTTGATACCTGGGTCGGGAAGATCCCCTGGAGAAGGAAATGGTAACTCACTCCAGTATTCTTGCCTGGAGAATCCCAGGGACGGAGAAGCATGGAAGGCTACAGTACATGGGGTCGCAAAGAGTTGGACACAACTGAGAGACTTCACTTACTTACTTACTTACTTAGAGTTGTAGTGTTAGCTTCAGGTATCCAGCATAGTGACTGAGTAATTTTTTCAGATTATATTCCATTAGAGGTTATTATAAGATATTGATTATATAATAATTCCCTGTAGTGTAGTGTAATGTTAGTCACTCAGTTGTGTCTGACTCTCTGCAACCCCGTGGACTGTAGCCTGCCAGGCTCCTCTGTCCATGGAATTCTCTTGGCAAGAATACTAGAGTGAGTTGCCATTTCCTTCTCTAATAATTCCCTGTGCTATATAGTAAATCCTTGTTGCTTACCTATTTTACCTACGGCAATTTGAAGAGCTCAGCTGAATCTCAAACAATCCAGATCTATGAGTAGACTGCATTACAACTCAGCTCATACTTGATTCATTCAGGAGTTTGCATCTATTACAGAATCTCTTATTTTAAAGATACTCACAGGCAGCTCAAAATTTAAAGTTTGAGTCAACCTCTTCTAACTACCTTTTAAAGCCGAAGAGTTCAGTCCTTTATTTGAATGCCATAAGACTTGCTCTACCCATCAGAAAGATTGGGCAGGGAGGAAGTGGTTAATGATCAATTTGTTAGAAATACAAAGGGATCTGGGGGTATTCTAACTAAGTATTTAGGAGGCTGGAGTTGGGAAGCAACCCAAGTATGCCATAATGATCAGAACATCCTCCATCGATACAACAGTTTCCTCTGGGCCAAACATAAATTCTACAGATACACAAAGAGTGCCTCTTGGTGATAAGTTGCACAAAAAAGCTGCACAGAACTTTTTGCAATATAGTTCTGAGCTGAAACTTTGAAACCTAAAAAGCCAGGTTTTGACATCCAGTCTATTTCTTCTCTTTATCTTATCCCCAAAGAGGATAAAAAAGCATCTCAATAACATCAGTTTATCTTGGTCTTTTGGAAAAAGACACATGATTTTATTCTAATTCTATATCTTACTTTCACTGAGAACAACAGGACACCAGCAGGTACACATAGACATGACTTCTGTATCTTGAGTTTGTCATAAGAAAATGAATATCAACTTTCTATCAGTAGAAATTATAATAAACCTAAAACATATTCTCCCAAAACAAAGTACTTTTTTTATACCTGACGATCAATTCACTGTTCCTGTTGACATATGTAGCAATTTTAACACAGAAAGTGACACTGTGTAAGTTCTCAGCTGTTTTCAGAGTCAACAAGAGTAAATTTCATCAAATCTAGTCTAATTTTGTTTCTCAAAAAGTTTCAGAATTTTAAAGTTATGAGGAACATTAGACAATATTTAGTCTACCCCTTCATTTTACAATTAAGCAAACTTTCTGTTTCTTATTGTCAGAGCAGAAACCACATCTCCTACCAATTCCTATCTCTATTCTCCCTGGTAAAGCAGAGGGCAGGTAATATTCAGGCCCTGATCTCATAGCCCACCTCCTAGCCTATCTAGGAGGCTAGGAGCATGTTTCCAGTTCATACAAGTTCACAGTTGACATGGACATGAGCTACATACACTCAGAAAGCTAGACCAGTGATGGGATTTACAGAGGCATGTAATTTACTGCCTCTATTATCTCCTCCTTCAACTGCCTTCTATAATGCTTCTAAAACCTGAAACTGACCAGAAAACCCACAAAACTGGAATGCAGGATTGTTCCAGTGTCCAAAACCAGACTATCTACAATCAGTTACAACTGGGCTTTTTTTTTTTTTTTAAGTATAACTGCTTTACAATGTTGTGTTAGTTTCTGCTATACAACAAAGTGAATCAGCCATAGGTATACATATATCCCCTCCCTCGTGGGCCACTCTTTCCCAACCCCACCCCCCACCCCAGGTCATCACAGAGCACCAAGCTAAGCTCCCTATGCTAGGTTCTTAATTACTTAGAGGTGAGTCATTTAGCACTTTTTCCCTCCCTCTGAGACAATTTTATTACTCCATCAATAGCCAGATAAGAGAATAAAAGAGGTATAGAAATAAGCCAGTGTTAATACCACAACTTTATAAAAAATTCTAAGTAGGACATGCCAGGAACACAATTTCAAGTAGAACAACTTGAGCTCTTGAAACATCAATGACTTCTCTTTAACAAGCCAGATTAAACAGGGGCAGCAGGTCACTTGCAAATTTAAATCACATGAATTTAACTTAAGGGACCCTAAGTAGGCCCGCACTTCAGAGAACCCCTGCCCTGGCCCTCTTCTGACCACATCCCTCCTCATCAGGTAAGGAGTTTTCAAGGCCAGATGAATCGTAATCAGCCCCAAGCCCACTTCCAGGGCATATATGAGCATCTTCCCCAGGTCTGTCTTCCCAAACACACACCTCAGGCGGCTAACAGGTGGGTATCTCTAAGGGGTATGGGGAGATCTTGGACATGTGGGGTGAGATGCCCACCTAGAGGGCAAGGGCTGTCACTGAATGGGGGGAGGAGGCAGGAAGCAGCAAAGAGGCAACACGGAGCCAGGACTGGGAAGGGAAGAGGGGCAGGCCAGAAGGTGGACCCTCTCCATGCAGCCACCTTTCAGCATGGAGCTCCAAGTAGTCTGAGAACTCTACGTTTGAACCCAAGTTCAAGTACATGGAGGTATATTTAACAAGGAACATATTTCACTTAACAGTTTGTTTGTCTGGTGTATTACTTTTACGTATTTAATATAAGGTATTCATGCCTCCACTTGTACTTTGGTCCTAGGCCATACATTCATCAGGAACCGGCCTCACAGGGGACTAACTTACAGAAATTCAATACTGTGTACTCAGGAGAGAGAGAAAGCAGGCAGTGAAGTTTTCAAAATGCTGTATGTAGTTTCACTTATCGTTCAAATCAAAGAGAGCAAACGTCAGTATGCAGGGAGATGGGTGATTTGAAACCAGGTACGTCTCAGGGCCAACTCCTTACTGCACAGGTGTGATTCTCATGCTTAAAAATCCATGTTTTTCACACACTGGGGCCCCTCATACAATTGAGCTCCTCCAACTGGTGTGCCAATGAAGAAACAATCCTTCTTTCAAATGCAGAGAAAATGCTGGTTATGCTAGATTTCTGAAAAATGGTTAATCTATCTCCAACACTGCATATTCCTAAGAGGTTTTCATGGGTAATTTTTATCAATCTTGACTATGAATTTACCTTATGAGCAAACTCTGAAATCTAACACCCATGTAACTCTGCTTCCACTGCATGATGGAACAGCTCCCACAGCTAAGCTACTACCTCAAAGCTGACACTCAATTCTCTCATCTAAGTACCACGGTCAGTACATACATACCATGTTCTGTCACGGGAATAGAAGATGACTACGAGAGCACAAGGTCACATGGGATACTGCTTATCTAACCCAGTGTAAGACCTAAACTTCAGGTACAAACATGAATCCTTAGCTTCTGGACACGGGCAAGGGAAAAAAGGACTAAACTGAGCTTTGGAATAGGTCTTTGGTTACTGAAAACGACAACAATAATAATACCTATGGAGTATACCACTGAACTTGTATGCTCGTTAAATGTGTCATTTCTCAAAATGAAATGCAATAACCGAAATATATGTATTCCATTTCTTCAAGTAGAAGCCAAAGTTTCTTCCTATAATCTCTTCCACTGTGAAAAACCTACTTCTATGGCTATACTATTTATGGCATCCTGGAAAAGATAAGTCAAGAATTTAAGAATACTGCTCTCCCAGCTTTGCACAATCAAGCCTTACCCAGAGACCTGCTGCTAATTAGATGTCAGAGTGAACTTCCTTTAATCAGAGACAGCAGGTTCAAATGAGTCATGAATTAAGAAAACATATAAAGACTTAGCAGTAAAGAGCCTTGTACCAAGTCCTATCACCTGTGGAAAAGTGAAGTGAGAAACTCTAACCAAAAAAAAAAAAAAGCATCACACATTATTTTTGGACATATCTGAAGATTAGCTCATGCAGTAGATTGAAAGTAGATAGCATGTTTGTTTAAGAAAGATTAAATTTAAACCAGTGGAAACACCCATAAATCCTTTAAGAAGTGGTGGCTGTCTGTGAGGGTTCAGCTGAGCCTTGCAGCCAGTAACAAATGCCATCCCTTTCATTTGAAGTGTGATTTTTAAGACTGGCAGAAGGGGCTGTCAACCCAAGGCAAATGCTGTTTATTTAAATTTGAAACAAATCCTTGCCCATCTTCAATTCTGTTTCACTACTCTTTTTTTAGTTAGAATATATGATTTCAGTTTCATAGCACATCTAAAAAATTAAACGTGACATTAGGTTTATTATAAAGTTATTGAACTTACCGGGGAAGGAATGAAGGCTTCATGAAACTTCTTTGGATTAATTCTCAAAACACCCTTTAAAATAAAAAAATAAAATAAAGTCTGTGAAAATTTAACTAGTTACACGCTTAGGATTTTTCCATACATACGTTATTATTCAATAAAAAAGTTAAAATTAATTAAACAGTTCGATCTAGGAAACAAGTTAGATGTATGAGAACTATTCATTGAATGCATAAAATGATTCACATTGATGTCTATACCACAGAGTTCCATCAAACACTGAGAGCTCACACTGGCACCTTGCAGTGAACGGGCAGAGGTGAGAAGCAACAGAGCTTGGCGTGGAATGGGAAAGTGGCAGCTACTGGGGTTTTCTGTGCCCCTATATGCTAGTCTTCAAGTGTAAAGAACAAGGTTACCTGGAGATTAGGCATCACTATACAACGCCCTTTTTTTAATTCTACAGGGCCTTCCCACAACTGCTTGTTTCTGTGACAATTTTCAAAGCGATACAGGTTGACTTCCAAGTTGAATAGTGAGTCTCAAGATACTGGATGTATATTTTTTACTCTGGGCCCCTCTGCAGAGCTGAATGAGTCAATAATTCAAATTGGTCCAGAACCAGCTCTTAATGTAAATGGGAATCCTGGCTCCAACAGCCAGGCCACCCAGTCTGCCTTCAATTTCATGTTATTCCAGCACCAAATCAGGGTCTGCTTCTGTTTATGCTCAGAGGTGCAGGTAGGGGCTGTCTTCAATAGCAGTTCAGTATTTTAGGCCCTTGCAGGAAGCTGTAACCCTCCCCACTTACAGCTGCACTGGAAGGCCACTGGAACACATGATGGAGGCAGTTGTTTTCCTAAGAGTTAGGCTCAAAGGGAGTCTTGAGAAAGTGTTTTAAATAACATTTCTCCCCTAAAATATTGAAAGACTCAAAGATACACAATTAAAAAATAGGTGAGGGCATAAAATAAAGCAGAAAGTAATTCTTTCTTTCACTGGTACACCATGTTTAAATTACAAATTTCCATGTAACAGTTTATACTACTATTAAATCCCACATAGACTACTACAAACCCTCATTCAGCCCTTAATTCAATAATTATTTATTGAATTCTGATTACATGCAAGATCCTCAAACAATGTGGAAGAGACAATGAGAACCAAGCTCAGTCCTTATTTATAGAGTAAAACATGAAGAAAGCTGCAAGTGAGGGGACAGCTTACTTTTAGTTGGGGATACTAAGCAAGGCTCCAGAGATGGTGTCCGATTTGGTCCTTGATGGAGGAGCAAAATTTGAAGATAAGTCAGAAGAGAAATATAGGCAAGACTGATTAGGAGGGGACTTCTCTGATGGCCCAGTGGTTAAGAGTCCCTCCTGCCAAGGCAGGGAACATGGGTAGGATCCCACATGCCAGGGGCAACTAAGCCCGTGTGCCACAAGTACTGAGCCAGTGCTCTAGAGCCCAAGAGCTGCAACCACTGAGCCTGTGCTGCAACTACTCAAGACTGAGCACTCTAGAGTCTGTGCTCTGCAGCAAGAGAAGCCACCACCACGCGAAGTCCACGCACAACAACTAGAGAAAGCCTGCACACAGCAACAAAGATACACTGCGGCCAAAAGTAAATAAATGAAAAAAATTTTAAATATATGTATTTTTAAAAAGAGTGATTAACAGGACAAACACTTTTCTACCACCATGCTGTATCAGGGTAAGAGACAGAGGGACTGGGAAGTGAGGCAGGGAAAGCCCCCAGAGGCCTGTCCCTTCTTATAAATGTCATTACAACTTCACTTTTAGGACAGCTGTTTCTTGTTGGGGGAGGGAGGAAAAAGCTTATTACATTTATCCTATATATTCATCCACTCACTCAACAAATATTTCCTTATTTACTGACAGCTAGCATGCCAGACACTTTGCTAGGTGATGAGGACACAATGGAAAGAGGGTCTCTACCCTCAGAGCTTACTGTTTAGTGAGGGGAAATAAACACTCCAAATAAATAAAAGTAAACTCGTTGATTTTTTAAAATTCATTTTCTGACCCAAGTTTCTTTTTTTTTTTTTTTTTTCCAGTAAATAGTTAGTACATGAAAAAGCATAGAGCTAAGAATACCTTCTGCTTTGAAAGTTCCTTTACGTATAGAGCACTCAGAGATGCCATGACTGGGTTCAGGGGAAAGAAACAGGTTTGCTCAGGTCTGTATCTTGGCCTGATTTTGTGTGTGTGTGATTTTTTTTTAATTGAGATATAGTTGATGTGCAACATTGTATAAGTTGCAGGTGTACAAGGTAGTGATTTACAATTTTTAAAGGTTATATACTCCATTCACAGTTATTATAAAATACCTCAGCTCTATTTAAAAGAACAAATATTATAAGGACCTAAAAGATTTGTTTATTTGGTTGTGCTAGGTCTTAGTTGCGCCACGCAGGATCTTTAGTTGTGGCATGTGGGATCCAGTTTCCCAACCAGGGATCGAACGCAGGCCCCTCTGCATTGGGACCTTGAAGTCCTAGTCACTGGACCACCAGGGAAGTCCCAAGATTCTATTCTTGTCTGTCCTAAACTTCCTGATACATAAAAGTGTACAAGCAGGGACAGAAGCCTGTTTCGAGAAAAGCATTTGCAATTCGACTGGAGCAGACTTTACGAACTGCACCTCAGGAACACAGCGCCCTGTGAGTGACCACACTAAGAAACAAGAATCTCTAGCAGAGTCCAGAGAGGACCTCAGTCATCCCCACAGCCTGACAGAAGACGCTGTCAGCAAAGCATGTCAAGAAATGGCCTTGTAACTGAAAGAGACGTCTAGCAGACGCCTTGTCTTACTCACTGCCTACGTAAGTCTAGAACTTCCATTTCCACCTTTTTATGACCATTGCCTAATTTGCCCCAAACCCTCACCCCTCATTTCCCCCCCAAACCCTCTCCTAGGCCTGGGATGTGTGGCTCCTACATCCTCCATCTCTTTGCTGAAGGCTCTGGTGCCTCCTGGCCTCCATGGAAACCACGGAAACACTTCCCTTCAAGTCCTCTCAGAAGGAGCCGCTTTTCTCTCCTATCCCATACAGCTCAAGGACCAGAGGAGAAAAACTTTCCCCCCTTGCTTCCCCACTGCAACTTTAAAAGTATCCTTTTTTTGCCCAGTCTCTCTCAAGATCCCCAGAATCCTTAGCAGTTCATTCATTGGCTCCTGCTCCAGCACCTTGGTGCTGTCATCTTCAGATCTTCTGGTCAGATCCCTGATTTACTAATGCTCTGCCTCTTAGCTCACTCTCTTCCCCTCACTATGTTTATTTCCTTCCTCAGCTACCGAGTTGCCATGGCTTGTCATTATCTATCACCCCTGCAAACCCTGAGCCAAGGGTCCTTCTCCTCTTATAGTCAGCTAATGAAACCTCACTCTCAGTTGACTCCAACTACCTGCCTGAGTCTCCATGCCTACACCCAAGGAGCTGAACATTACTGTAGAAAAATACCATATAGCTGGGCTAATGAGTCTAACTTGGCAATAACAAACATGTTTTATTTGGCTTACAGGATGTTTGAAAATGCTTAAAACTGAGGAATTTCACACATAAATATGTATTTCCAGATTTTCATGAAAAATCAGCCACATGGCAGCAACCACCTGAATTGAATAACAGATGCTTCTCTTACAGCAATGAAAACAATCGCAAATAACACTTATACTGGCTTATTACATGTCACACTGTTTTAAGGGCTTTATGTCTAACAACTAATTTAACCCTCAAAACAACCCTATGAGGTAGGTACCATTACCCTCTTTTTATAAAATGAGAAAATGGGGGCACTGAGACGTGCCTCAGAAAACTAAGATCCTGGCATCCGGTCCCATCACTTCATGGCAAATAGATGGGGAAATGACTGAAACAGTGAGAGACTTTATTTTTGGGGGGCGGGGGGGCGGGCTCCAAAATCACTGCAGATGGTGAGTGCAGCCATGAAATTAAAAGGTGTTTACTCCTTGGAAGAAAAGCTATGACCAACCTAGACAGCATATTCAAAAGCAGAGACATTACTTTGCCAACAAAGGTCCATCTAGTCAAAGCTATGGTTTTTTCCTGTAGTCCTGTATGGATGTGAGAGTTGGGCCATAAAGAAAGGTGAGCACTGAAGAATTGATGCTTTTGAACTGTCGTGTTGGAGAAGACTCTTGAGAGCCCCTTGGACAGCAAGATCAAACCAGTCAATCCTAATGGAAATCAACTCTGAATATACATTGGAAGGACTGATGCTGAAGCTCCAATACTTTGGCCACCTGATATTAAGAACTGACTCATTGGAAAAGACCCTGATGCTGGAAAAGATGGAAGGCAGGAGGAGAAGGAGACAGAGGATGAGATGGTCGGATGGCATCACCGACTCGATGGACATGAGTTTGAGCAAGCTCTGGGAGCTGGTGAAGAACAGGGAAGCCTGGCGTGCTGCAATTCATGGAGTCGCAAAGAGTGGGACATGACTGAGTGACTGAACTGAACTGAGAGGTGCCCGCTTGCACACCACATTCAAGCCCAAGCAGTCTGGTTCTAGAGTCCTTGGTCTTAACTACTGCAGACTTCCTCTCCATTTGCCACAGCCACCACCAGACCCCTCTTCACTCGTTTGTGCCATCTGTCCCCTTCTCCCAAAAAACCAGTACCACATTCCAACCCTCAGTCTACCCTATTTTGGTGAATGGCATCATCATCCATCCAGCGGCTCAACTCAAACACTGCGGAGTCATCCATTATGACTCCTTTGCCTCACCCTCCACAATTCACCCATCAACAGGTCATGCCAGCACTAGCTCCACGTCCACCCACTTCTCTCCAACTTCACTGCCACCACCCATGTTCACATCGCCATATTTTCTTGCTTGGTGTAGAGTGATAGCCTTTTACGTGATCTCCCAGCTTCTACTCTATTCATCTCACAATTGCCAGAGAGTTGTTTTAAAAGCATAAAATAGACCATGTCCTTCCCCTGCTTATTACTCTTCCATGACTCCCCATCAGTTGTTTAAACAAAATCCAACCCTCCAACACAGCCTAGAGAACCTACATGGACTGGCAGCCACCTAACTCTCCCATTCATTCCCAACATAATCCCCTTTGCTCAGTATATTCAACAGGCCTTCTTCTAAGTCCTCAAAAATACTAGGCCTTTTTCCATTTGCCATACTTAAAAAAAAAAAAAAGAATAAAGGCATTTATTGATTTATGTGTTTATAAAATCCAAGATTATGTGGCTTCAAGTGAGGATAAAATGACAGCTCAAGATTAGGTTTGTTTCTACTTTCCAATCTGTTCCCTTGTATAGGTTCATTTTTTTAATTTAATGTATATATTTTACTGGTGTATAGTTGACTTACAATGTTTCAAGTACACAGCAAGGTGATTCAGTTATACATCTGCACATATATTATTTTTGAAATTATTTTCCTTTATGGGTTATTACAAGATATTGACTATCATTCCCTATGCTATACAGTAAACCTTTATTGCTCGTTGCATATCTTTTTGTTTTAATTAGAAATCTAGCATTCTATTCATACTAAGTCAAACAAACAGAATAGAAATGTCATAATTTTTTGTTAGGCAAAAACTGATTAAGTTTTCTAAAATATATATAGTATACATATTATTTATATGTACATGCTATACAAAAGCTTTTGTATTAAACCTGATAAAGTCTTGAGAAAGAAGATCAAAAAAAAAAAAAATGAAGAGACAGAGAAATTGGAAAATGTAAACTAAATGAAATAGGAGCACTGAATATGAAATAGAAAAAGTGAAACAAACTGATAAAAGTAAAAAATCATCATATAGTCCAGCTGTTTTTAACATGGCTGCTCACAGAAACATATCTGGAGCTCTAGTGAAAACAAAGCAATACCTGCACATTTGTATTTTTCAAAAACTTCCAAGATAATTCTGATATGCATCTGGATTTTTAAAAATGATTACAGGTTTTTCCATTAAATGGCAGTTTCTGTGATACAGAGTTCTATTATTTTTTCTGTTGACCAATCATGATACAATGGTATTAAGTGAGTAATAGTTACATAATCACAATAGTAAAAGATGTTTATCAGTTTTCACAATCACCACTTGCCATTCTTCTACTAACTTATATCACTGCCTATAATGTTCTTTTCCTAGTTCTCCAAATGTCTGGTTCAATCTCACCCTTCAGATCTCAACTCAAGTCACTTCCTCAAAGAGGCCTAACCTCCCTATGTAGAGTAGCACCCCATAGTTATTCTCTCTCATTATTCTTGCTTTCTAATAAGCACACAACACAGACTGTAATTTTCTCTTTATTTCTTCAGTTGTTTTTGCCTGTCTCCCCCAGTGAATTGCCTATTTTGCTCACTGGTATATGCTTGGCACTTAGCAGGTGGTCAAGAAACACTTGTTAAAGCTTATTAATTCATGTCTGCAGAGTTGAAGTTCTCCCACCACACCAGTATTAATGTCATGCATATCATCTGTTCCTTCTAAATGACTGGGCAGTCCACTATAACCCACTAATCACTGCAGATGGTGACTGCAGCCATGAAATTTAAAGACGCTTACTCCTTGGAAGAAAAGTTATGACCAACCTAGATAGCATATTCAAAAGCAGAGACATTACTTTGCCAACTAAAGGTCCATCTAGTCAAGGCTATGGTTTTTCCTGTGGTCATGTATGGGTGTGAGAGTTGGACTGTGAAGAAGGCTAAGCGCTGAAGAATTGATGCTTTTGAACTGCGGTGTTGGAGAAGACTCTTGAAGAGTCCCTTGGACTGCAAGGAGATCCAACCAGTCCATTCTGAAAGAGATCAGCCCTGGGATTTCTTTGGAAGGAATGATGCTAAAGCTGAAACTCCAGTACTTTGGCCACCTCATGCAAAGAGTTGACTCATCGGAAAAGACTCTGATGCTGGGAGGGATTGGGGGCAGGAGGAGAAGGGGACAACAGAGGATGAGATGGCTGGATGGCATCACTGACTCGATGGACGTGAGTCTGAGTGAACTCCGGGAGTTGGTGATGGACCAGGAGGCCTGGCGTGCTGCGATTCATGGGGTCGCAATCAGACACAAATGAGCAAGTGAACTGAACTGAACTGATTCTTCTCTTTAACTCACATCTAAATGTTCTCTAGCTGATTTTCCCTCTTAATAAATGGTGAATGTCCTAGAGACAGGACATCCTGTCCTGTCTTCCTGGACAAGGATTTCTTTCAGGGTCTAATAACAACTTTACACCAACATTTTAGCCTAGGAGAAACTTGACTTCATGCCTCAGGCAGCTCTGGGGGCTCAGCCTGAACCATCTTTTGCCAAAGAACCACCTAGGAATATGAAACAAACCAATTTTACCATCTTTATACCCATGTCACTTTGGTCATCACCCAAAACCGGAACTCCTTCCAGGCTGCTCTATCCCAGACTCTCATTTTCCCCAATACATCACATAATAACTTCCAAATACTGTACCTATGGAGAGAAAAAGGACATATGTTCTTCAACACGAAAACTCATTTTCCAAAAAAAAATTTCAAAACTACATGTACATGACCATCTGTTGTTGCCGGTCAGTTCAAACACAGGAAAGAGATTTCTTTGGTCACTGTGGACTTCTCTTCACCACACGTGACAAAACAATGAACGCACTGAAAATAAAATAATTATTCTACTCTATTAAAAAATATCTGTCTTTCAATAAAATTTTCTTTAGATGGGGAAAAGACAAAGGATGTCACGATATACTTAAGCCTGCATACAAAAGTTAACGAACACTTACATCTAATTAAGATGTAGCATTAAGATTTGAAGGCCACAGCATTCAAGTATCTTTCCTTGACTAGCTTTTTACCTTACCCATCAGGGCCTGCACAGATGGACTGTTTCTCTGCCTATGAAACCCTTATTTACAGTGTTGTATATTTTACAAGGTGACCTCATATCTGGAACCCATTCTTTTCCCATCTGCAGAGAACAACTGCTCTCATCTGTGGAGGGGATACTCTGGCTGCAGAGTCCCATGATGTCACAGGCCAGGAGGAATCACTTACAAACTCCTGGGAACCAGAGTTGTTATATTGATCAGCTTTTTGTTTTAATATTAGCAAAGAGTTGTTTCAAAAGCAAAAATTAATATGAGGGAGCAAAAATAATACCATTGCAGAATATTTCCCTCAGCCTATCTCTATGGATTTTATAAATGATTTTTCCTCCAAGTCATAACAACTGAGGGTCTGCTCACTCTTCTTCCAAGACTATACCTTGATCCTTTATTCAGTTAGTAAATAAATATTCATTCGATATAAATGTATTAAGCATCGATCAAATGCCAGTCATTGGGCCTATCTGTGGGAATAAGACATGACCCTGACCACAGGGAAGTGAACAATCTGTTTGAGGAAACTCAAATGCCAAGAAATGATAATAAGTTTAGAATAAAGGGTAAACAAAAAGGTTGGCTTCAGGAAAAGTGGTAATGACCAATTCTGGTTGGAGACTTAAGTAAAGCTTCACAGAGGAGGTAACATTTAGGTAAGGTCAAGCATGATTATATCAAGATAGTGGGAGAGAGCATTCCCAGCATCAGGAACAGCGTGTACAGAGAGTCACAGGGCAATCAAAGAGCAGAGTCTTTATTGGGGACGTTTCGAAGATCAGAGTGAATGGAGCAGAGCGTACCTGGAAGAGAAGGGCAGGAGATAAGACTTGGAAAAGCACAACAGGTCCTCATACATGGAACAAGACGAGGGCCAAGACACTTGCAGAGGAATGGAGTGCAGTGTGTGTGCTGAACGATAAACAGCAAATAAATGGATTAATGAATGAACAAATGTCCAGCTAAAGCTTTAACTTTCCTGAGAGGCTTTATCAAAGAAACCAAGGGATGCTTAAAAAAAAAACAAAAAAAACCAATGGTACCTCTGAAATCATAAAAAGCAACTAATTTGTTAAAAATAATTTTTCATTCAAAGTCTATATTAAGCGTATGTACTGGACCACAGGTAAATACAAAAGGTGATAAAAAAGGAAAAGAAAATAAGAGGATCTGTTAATTGGCTGGATCTCCAGCCCCAAATACAAATAGAGAAGCCGGACACTCAGAATGAGAGAAATGGAACACAGTCAACATCTTCAAGTGAGCCAAGTAACACATGGCAATGTTTGTATACTAACCTAAGAATTTTATAAAACAGACTCAATTCAAAGGATATGTGGCCTCGCCTGCCTGTTCATCTCATTACCGACTACCTGCCTCAGATTTCACACTTAAAAAGACCTGAGCTGTCCTGCTCCATACTGTTTCACAGTTCCCGGCTTCATTAGAGTCACGCCCTCTCCTTATCTCCCTCCCACACACACGTCACTCATTTAATACAGTCATCCTTCACTATTCACCGCAGGGGTCACCTGCTACAGCTTCCCAGTTTCCCCAAACATTCTCCCATACACCCTGGTCATACTGTTATCTGAGCACTTACCCTTTATCTTCAAATCATCTGTCCACAAAAATGTCTGCTCCACGACGGGGCCACAGGCTCAATGTACAGAAAGGCAGCCTCACCCACCTTCATCTTGGAAGCACCTATGCGGTGTGCTCCTATACAACGGCTCCTGGCTCACAGTGCATACCCCAGCGTTTGCCGAGCCAAACTGCTGAACTAGCTTGTAAAAATATTTAGCAAACTATAAAGCTCTCAACAAATACTGTCTGCTGCTGTTAACTGTTTCCTCTTCGACCTTATTCCCTGCAGTCAGCGTCCATGTGCTCCAGGCAAACTGACCTACAATGTGTCTTACAGCCACACCCTATATCCCACTCTCTCTCAGGAGCTCACACTGGTCCCCAAGAGAAGCGCCTTCTCTTCACTTAACTGCACCAGTCCACGGCCTGGCTCTAATATACCCCTTCCAATAAAGCACTCCTAGACAACCCTTACGGAAGTCATGGCTCCCTCCTCTCAAATCTCAGAGCACTCTGTGATGGCCTTGTGACACTTCTCACCTCTAGTTACTCTGGAGGTCCAAGAAGTGGAAAGCCCTGAGCCTGTGATGGCATCATTTCTTTCATGCACACAGCACAGAAAAATAAACAGTTTCATGAATAATTGATTACTTCTGATTCCATATATTCAAGGAATAGCCTTCTAGTATATTTTAAGCACCTGGATAAGTGTTCCTCTCTTCAGGCCTTCTGAAACATCCTCCTTGGACATGTAGGTTTCAAATATGCTCTTTTTCTTCCCTCGTGTGGTCTTGCTCTTTGACTTTTTGTCACCTGGCGAAGCACCAACACCATGTGGGCCAACCAAAGAGGACACACCTAGAAACATGAGGCAGCAATCAACTTTTTCTTCAAACATCTCTGTATTTTTAAAACTGGGGATATTTTACCTTTAAAAAAAAAAATTAAAGACCAAAAAAAGAATAAAATCCCCTGATAATGATTTAAAATAGTCATAAAAAGGAAAACTGAGTAAGAAAACATGAATAAAATGTACACAGATGAGACCTGAATTTTAAATCAGCACCACAATATACATGGAACAGAAAACAAGTAATGGGTTCAGTATGCTTTGCTGTTTATAGACACAAACTTTTAAAAATAGGAATTACTAAAAGATCATCACTTTTCTAGAGGAAATCAAACAGCTGTACTCAATATAACAATATATTAAGACAACAAGAAACCACACAATTCTAAAGTAAATAACCTACAGGAGAATATTTAAGAGATCACCAAAAGAATTATAGTCCCTCTTTAGTCCTAAGACCTGCCCTGTGCCTCCATTCCAGTTTTATTTCCAGTTGCTAGAGTAGACTCCATTTTCCGTGTGCTACCTCTGGGGGTCCCCAGGGGCCGGAGGTTCACCCGGTAGTCAGGATGGCTCATTACTGGTTCCAAGGTCACCTCTTCTCTCCAGATCCCGCAGGGCCTCCACTGCTCTGAATTCTTCCCGCCTTGAGCAGCTCAAGTGTCACTAGCTGAAACCAAAAAGAGACAGGTGACTGAGAAACAGTTAACCTGAAGCCTCCTCTGTGCTCTAGGAAATGTAGGACTTGGATGGCAAAGGCAACATGGTATCCCCCCCCTGGATCCCGGTGTCAGTTTCTGGTCGGCAGTTAGTCAAGCACACCATCTGTCCTGAGCTGCTTTTCAAAGCGTTCAACCTCATGGGTATCACAGCCTGCTTGTTTGGACCACTTCTACTAAAAACCTCCACAAATAGGGTAATGGGGTGAAAATTAAGGAATTCTGAGGTCCTGTTCAGCTAGTAAAATGCACAAGAGCAGGAGGGAATATGGTTTTGAAGATGGTATAAAGATCTAGAATCTAAAGGCTATCATGAAATAAGTACTAAACTAGGGCTCAAGAGATGCAGTATTTACTAAATTTAACGTTAGACAAACGATGTTCTTCTGTGAAATCAAATAAATCAATTTCTTAGAGTTCAGCAACATAACCTAACTTACTGCCACAACCAGATGTCCAAAACTATGCATGGATGATTCACTAGCTTTCAAAAAAAAAAAATGAAATATTGTAGTTAGACATCTACTTCCCTTCTCTTACCTGCCATCACTTCAAACCAGTCCTCTGATTAGAAGCTCAGGTGGCTACTCCTAAGGAATACAAGCAGCTGCCTGGCTCAGCAGACTGGAATGTGGGGCCCTGCAGCCAGCACCCCCAACCCCAGCCTTCCACCTGGATACTGAACATGTCATCACAACATTGTCTACTCTCTGCTGGCCACCGGCCCAGGCTTCAAGCCTATACTTGCAAATTTCCAAAATCCGGGTGGGCAGCCTGCTTACCAATAAAATGGATCAAGATGTCATTCTGAACACTAGCTTCCATTTCTGCTAAATTTCCCACACATATCCTTCACCAAAATGATGTCATTCTTCTTTAAGTCGAAATCAATACTAACTCAGGAAACAAGCAACAGAGACCAAGAGTAACAAACCACTCAGTGTACATGTACCACTCAGATACATGAAGAGAATCAGAGATAAAGTCGAAAAGTTTCAAGAAGGGAGAGAAACAGATGGTCTGAGACAAGCACCAAGGCAGAGGGAATGGCACCTTCCAGAGTCTAGGCTGTCCCATTGGCTTTATTCAGAAATGTGCTCACCCACTCCTTCATTCAACAACTGTTTCCACAAGGCACTATGCTAGGCACAAGGAGGGATACAAAAGTTAAGGAGACTTAAAAATCATATTAAAATAACAAGTAATACAGGTGGGGAGTGATAAGCACTTTATTTTCTTAAAGTATGGGTATATGTATGTATGATGGAAGAAGAGTACCTCCAGGTCCAGAAATCCGAGAGAGCGCCAGGAAAGATTTTAAGAGCTGAGAATGTGAGAAATGCATGCTGCTGCAAAAGCGGGGGGGAAATACGGACACGCAAACAGAAAAACACACGGAGCTTCTTGCAACGTTAATTCCATTTGGACAGAGTCCAGCCTATATGAAGGGAGGCAGTGGCAAGGAAAACAAAACAAGTTGGAAGGTCTAGAAAACCAGCCCTATTTTCAAAGGCAGTAGGGAAGTTTCTGAAGCGTGAATGAACGGAAGAGAAGAACAACAGATCAAAGTTGTGTTTCAAGAAAGATTAACCTGGCAGAGCAATGAGAGTCATCTGGAGTCCAGAGAGACTGGCTGCAGCTGCACCTTAGGAAAGAACCAGAACAGACTGGTAAGAGGACAGGAAGGCCTGAACTAGAGCTGCAGCTGTAGACATGGAAACAAAGAGACTGTGAACATGGCCTTACACAGGCCAGCCTAGCACCACTTGGCAACCAGGCGTATCTGAAAGAGAGCAAGGAGGTGGCAGTTGGGTGAGATTTCAAGTAAGGAGACTGGGAGATATAAACGACGTGAAGTATTACATCCCTCTATGTGGCACTACATACCTCTATTTATACTCTACACATGGAACTACACACTTCTACCTCAAAAACTTGAAAACTGGAGCATCACTTAGAGAGATAAATTAGCCTGCCATTTGCACAAAGACGGTATGCCAAAGTTTTCTAGAATGGAAGAGACTGCCCCAAAAGGGTAAGCTGATACAGAAGAGGGCCTAGGACAAAATCTGGGTTAGGGCAACTCTTAGGAAATGCAAAGAGGAAGAAGAAGTAGAAAACATAGTAAAAGCTATGTAAAAGAAGCTAGTAAAGATATAGTGGGGAAAAAACCAGTATAGTCTGATGACAAGAAAACAAGAGAAAAATAACTTTCAAAGGAAGACAGGTTCATGACCAGGGTTTGCACCAGGGTACGAAAACAAATGGTAGCCTTAGGGTGGGGCGAGGGGTTGGAGCAAGCTGCAAGCAGAAGAAAGACAATTCAAAAACAAGAGATAGAATTGAAAATGGGGTACTTCCTATCAAGTCTAGATGTAGGCAAGAGGTCAAAATTCAAGGGAGGTACTGCCAGTCCAGTGAGATGGAGGTACAGAGATCTCAACTCAAAAGTCCACAGGCAAGCTGCCTTTGTAACTTTTTTCCACAGCAAATATCTCAGTTGGTGTGATATGCACCTAACTTTTCTCTCTAGCTCAGGAAGATATGAAATGTTTGGTTGGGTTCATTACTGTAAACCCCACTGGCTCCCATAGTATCCAGGACAGAACAGGTGCCCAATAAT
This sequence comes from Bos grunniens, assembly GCF_055505025.1. NCBI lineage: Eukaryota > Metazoa > Chordata > Mammalia > Artiodactyla > Bovidae > Bos > Bos grunniens. Next base: position 17,121,584 of record NC_141166.1, read on the forward strand.
CATTCCTTAAATGACTGGACGAGTTTTGTTTTCATGAACAAGCAGTGAGAACACCAAGCAAAACAAGGTCATTCAGGGAAACCATGCTAAAAACAAGTCAGCAAAGAATGGGAAAAACCAGGAAAGCCCATTGGCAAGAATAAGCCAGACCGGCTAAGCAGAGCAGAGAGTCAAAGTCTGCTTTTGGGTTTCAAAGTACTGAAAGCAGATGGAAAGATTCCGAAAATATAAGACACTGAGCAGCAGGTGGACAAACAAGCACTCTTCCCTTCCCAGTGATACGACCGTGAAGCCCATTACCCCTGCAGAAGACCTGCATGCTCCTATCCTGAAAGCACAAGCACACTGCAAGCACAGGTTACTCTCTGATCCTCACCAGCTTCCAGAACACATGCCACCGATACACCGCCCAACCGCCCACCAGCTCCTAGAGAGGGTGTTTTGCCATGGAAATAGCTACACATTCTGAAAAGTTGGGCTGGGATGAGGATGAACACGCAGTACTGGGCAAGAGTGCTACATGGTACAAAAAAGTAGGAATGAGGAAGCAAAAGCACTAGACTTGAGAAAGTGAAAATGAAGAAAGCATTTGGGTGAAAGAAGTGATGGCTTAAGACCCAATGTTCAATACAGAGTAAGTGCTCAAAATTTTGAATAAATGAAGACTATCTGGGACAAAAACCAGGTTAAAATGAATATATACTAGAGAGAAATATGAGTAGCAGGACCAGGACTAGGGAGAGGCAAGCAAGGTATGTAGGATACAATATTCATAAAGGCAAAGTCACACAAGTGCCAACTCCATGCTTGCAGGACTCCGAGAGGAAGTGCCTCCTGAAGTGTTTGTGCCCGGAGTATCGCACCTGCCTTAGCCCTGCGTCTCCATCAGCCTTATGAGTAGCAAGAACAGAAGAAAGTTATGAATCTGGGTAGTGAAGGAAAGAAACTCAAGGAGATAAAGTCATGAGAGGTTTAAAGAAAGAAAGGTTGAGCCTATTCAGAAGCTAAGATGGAGCCAATGGAAAGCGAGAGATCATAAAAACACATGAAGAGGATATAATTCAAGGAATAAAGAAAAAAAGAGATAGGATTATAATAAGCATCACATTTAAAAATAGAAAATTAACATTACAAATAATTAGGAAACACGTAAAATAATTAAGGCCTTCCCTGGTAGCTTAGCTGGTAAAGAATCCACCTGCAATGCAGGAGACCCCAGTTCAGTTTCTGGGTCAGGAAGATCCAATGGAGAAGGGATAGGCTACCCACTCCAGTATTCTTGGGCTTCCCTGGTGGCTCAGCTGGTAAAGAATCTGCCTGCAAGGCGGGAGACCTGGGTTTGATCCCCGGGTTGGGAAGATCCCCTGGAGAAGGGAAAGGCTGCCCACTCTAGTATTCTGCCCTGGAGAATTCCGTAGACTATATAGTCCATGTGACCCGCAACGAGTCGGGACACAGCTGAGAGACTTTCACTTTCACTAAAATAGTTAAGTAATGCTAAAACACTACTTAATATTATTTTTTATAAATAGCCAGTAAATCCCTCCTTCATAACATATTCTGAACTAAGATTTAAATAAAATATAAATGTTTAAAAATGAGTCAGAGAAACACAGAGAAGGCAGGGAGAAGAATCTCCCAGGATGGCTGAATGAAGAGTCTGACAAATATTATATACCCCCAACAATAAATATGGACAAAATCATCAAAACCAACCATTTTAAGGGTCTAGATGCTAACCAAAGGCTACAACAAATTGAGAAGTGTTTATTCAAGAAAATCTACTGAATCTCAGTAACAACAGTGAGAATGTGTGGTGGTTTAGGCTGGAGCTCCCACCATCCTACACCTACTCCCAGTTCCTTGACGTGGAAGTCCTACTAAGGCAGCAAGCCCATGGCCATAGGAACTAAATTTGTTTAGAGCAGAACAAGAAGAATTCCATGTCCACGGGCATTTTCAAAATCAATAGTGATTCAAGGTGCAAAAAAACAGGGAAGGCCAATATCACAGCTAGTCTGAGATTGCAATACTAGTTAGGGCAAGTACCAGACCAATAGACTAACCAAAAATTTAACAGGGAGAATCAGGCAACAAGACAACCAATGGGTGCCTTGTTAAGAATCTACTTTTTCCTCCTATGTGCAGGAAAGACTGTAAACATGCAGGAGAGAAATGAGTGGGCCCTAGAGCGCTCATCCCTGGATGAATGTGAGCCTTGCAAATACAGAAAGCAAAAGCCAGGGCACAGCCATATAATGCCTCAATTTTGAATACATTTCCCAAGTCTGGTCAGGACCACTGACACAGGATGGGGGCCTTATTGTTGCAAGGAGTTAAAACATAACTTCTAACTAATCATAAGCTGACTGCTAAGACATGCTGACTCCGAGGCAACTACCAGACAGTCATGCTTAAAAAAAACAAGAAAGAAAGAACTGAACAGACACATGCGTGGCTACGTACTACAGGAGAAAACAGACTCTATAGAATTAGTCCATGCAAGCCACTAAACAAAAGAGCATCCACCTTCAACTCTGAAGGAAAAGGAATCAGAATGAAGAATATATTATCAAAAATGTCCAGATTTCAACAAAAAATTATAAGATATGCAAAAAAGAAAAAAAAAAAACAGGAAAGTGTGATCCATACACTGGGGCAGGGGATAGTTTCAATAAAAATTATCTCTAAGTGAGTCTAGATTTTTAGATTCAGTCAACAAAGACTTCAAAGCAGCTATTATAAATATGCTCAAAGAACTAAAAGAAGCTGTCTTTAAAGGAAAGCATGATGACAATGATTCATCAAACAAAAATATCCATAAAGACATACAAATTATTTTTTTAAAAGAACTAAATGTAAATTGCAAGTTGAAAGACAGAATAACTGAAATGAAAATTTCACTTGAAGAGCTCAAGAGCAGATTTGAGCTAACAGAAGAAATAATAGGTAGACATGGAAAAACAGATCAATCAAGATTAGCCAATCTGAAGAAAAAAAACAAAAATGAAAGAAAATTAACTCAAATTCAGGATTTGTAATAAAGAATATGGCTCCATTTTTTTCATGTATGACCACTAACTCATCTTAAGCCTCATCTCCCCCTTCCCCTTTGACCCATCCTGGACAGGTTGGTAAGAAAATCCATTGATCCTCACCTTTTTTGGCACAAGGGGGAAATTCAAATTTCAAAATGCCCAGCCTGCACATGGGACCTTTGAATCTCCAGTCCCCTAACCACTATAAAGGCGTAACTCACTCCTTTCACCTGGCTCAAGCCAGGCCAGACATGCTTATACCTGACCTGCTTTGCCCAGGAGTCTCCTGGGTAAGTAGTACATTTTCTCTCAAACTTTCTTGATGTATGGAGTGCAATCAATACAGGCACCCTACTAATTGGGAAGGGGTCCGTTCCACCTCCATAGGTTGACCACAAAACAGGAATGAAAGAAGGGACAGGTCTACTAACTTTATAGAAATGAAAACAATTATAAGGGACTCAATGAGCAAATTTATGCCAACTAGACAACTTAGGTGAAATGCATATATTCCTAGAAAAACACAAATTACTGAAGCCAACTTAAGAAACAGAAATTTTAAATAGACATGTAAAAAATAAAGAAATTAAACTGGTGATTTTAAATCTTTCAATTAAAAAAGTCCAGGAACCTTCACAGTGAAAGAAAACATAATACCAATCCTTTTCCAATTCTTCTAAAAAATAGGGGAAATATTTCCCCAATTAATTTTATGGAGACAGTATTCCCCAATACTATAAGCAGACAAAGACATCCCAAAAATTTAACTTTAAATAGTTTCAATTTTTAAATTTCTTTTTAGATCAGTTTTGTTAATTTGCATTTTTTAGGCATTTGTCAATTTCACTTAAAGGTTCCTTTTTTCTTCGGGGTGGGGGTGGGTGGGGGGGGTGGGTGTGGTGATGGATGTTAAAATATCCTCATGATCTTTTTAATACCAATAGCAGTCTGCTATCCTTCCTGAAATGATGGAAATTTTCATTATTTGTGCTGCCCAATACAGTAGCCTCTAGCCACATACATCTTCCGAGCATTTTAAAGAGTGGCTAGTACAACTGAAAAACTAAATTCTGAATTATCTGTATTTCATCTTTATTTTTATAGGACATTATTTCAGGTTTTAAAATTCCAGATTGTCAGCCATTCCATTGCATTCTGGCTTCCACTGTGTCTGTTGAAAAGTTAGCCATTAGTCTACTTGTTGGTTCTTTGAAAATATACTCTATTCCTTCTCCCCATCTCTGGTGCCTTTTGAATTTTTTTTTTTTTTTTTTTGTCTTTGGTTATCTATAGGTTTACTACAATAAACCAAGATATGAACTTACTTTTATTCTGCTTGGTGTTAGTAAGGTTTTGAGAATCTACTGCTTGATAAGTTTCAACAGTTATGCAGGGTTGGCTGAAGTTATGGAAAAACCCAAATGAACTTTTCAGTCAACCCAATAGAAAGCTTCCAGCAAATAAATCTCCTTCGGTATCATTTCTGTCCCATTCTCTCTCAACCCCTCATTTGGGACTCCAATCACACACTTTTGACCTTCTCAATGTTTTGATGTCTCCCTCAATCACTTCAGTAATTCTCCAATTCATTAATTCTCTCTCCAGCTCTATCTAATCTTCTGTTGTGCTAAGTCACTTCAGTCACATCCAACTCTTTACAACCCCATAGACTGCAGCCCTCCAGGCTCCTCTGTCCATGGGATTCTCCAGGCAAGAATACTGGAGTGGGTTGCCATTCCCTTCTCCAGGGGATCTTCCCAACCCAGGACTGAACCTGGGTCTCCCTGCATTGCAGGCAGATTCCCACGTGAAAGAAAGTGAAAGTGAAGTCTCTCCGTCATGTCCAACTCTTTGCGACCCCGTGAACTGTAGCCAACCAGGCTCCTCTGTCCATGGGATTTTCCAGGCAATAGTACTGGAGTGGATTGCCATTTCCTTCTCCAGGGGATCTTCCGACCCAGGGATTGAACCCAGGTCTCCCGCATTGTAGATAGACGCTTCCCACATGAGCAGGGCCTAAATTTTAATCCTTATCACTCTGGCCTTAAGGGATTATCATATGCACTACTCAGCTTCTCAGCTTCTAAGTCTTTCAGTTGATCCCTCCAAAAAAATTAGTAAACATCTGTAGGAGGCAAACAATCCAAAACATAAGCTTTTATTCTCTCCTAGATGTTCATTTATGACCTTTCAAATACCTTTCAGTGTCGTGTTTTTTTTTCCTGTGTTGATGAAGGGAGGGTAGTAGTGAGCTTTTCTAGTTCTCAGAAGAAAGATCGGTTTCAAATTATTTTCTATGCTATAACTGGAAGTGGAAGTATCGACCTGACACTTAACTCTCTCATTCATAGTCAATATCTTCAATTCCCAATTCACACCTATACGGACTCACTCTTCTTTCTTGCTGACAAAAGCTGTCTTATGATTTCATCTATCCTATCCTCTCATCCTGTATGAGAGGAAGAAACATCCCTACAGATTTAAAACCCATCCTCCTTAATGTGCGTTCTTCACCCAATTTTTATCTATCTACTCTAGAACTTCGTCATACTCATTTTTCTCTCACAGCAGCCTCCCCAACAGAATACATTCGAATTAAAAGACTGGCCCTGCTCTCATTCTGCACACTTCAAGCTACCAGCTACCATTCCATTTCTCTCACTCTCATCTCCGCCAAAGTTTGAAAATATGGTCAAGACTCATAAGCTCCATTTCCCCATGACATACTCTGTAATCCCCCTTGGAATATGACTTCTGTCTTCACCTCTACAATGAAATAAGGCTTTCATAATTCTGAGGGAGGAAAATCCTCATCACTAAAACAATGGTACAGTCTCACTCCTCTTCCAGGCCCTGCCTAGAACAGGAGCCACTGATCAGCCCCTTGAACTACACATTCTTCTCCACTGACATCCAGGACACAGCAGTCTCTTCACTCTTCTCTCTCTGCAGTTCTCAGATTTTGTTGTTGACTCCTCTTCTTTGTTGTACCTCTTCAGTTTCTACCATTTGCAACATTCTATTAAGTCTCATCTCACTTCTCTGTTAAAAAGTTTTAAATCTACATCTCCAACCCCTCTCTCTACAGTTCTTGAACTTTCCAACTTCCTGCTGAATATTGGCAAGCACTTTGAATGCAACATGTTTCTAATTCAAGTTATTATTGTCTTCAAACCAGATTTTCAGCCTTCTACTGCATCCAGATTAATGACATCATTATCATCTCTAGGCAGCAAACAGTAGTCATCTAATTTCTTTCTCTCCATTAAGAATATTCTATTACCAAATTTTGTCTATTCAGTCTTCAAAATGTATCCTAAACAGATTCCTTCCGTTGCAACTTGATTAGCACTGTGTGAATTCAGGTTGTAGCCTAAGCCTAAAGGTGACAACAGTTTAACAGGTCTCTCAACCACTAATCTCTTTTTTTTTAATCCATGTTTCACTTAAAAATACAAAATATATTGAAGGCACAGCATTTGCAAAACTCTTCAGGGTTCTTCAATGCAACTCTTTAATCTAACCTACTGTAATGGTTAATTTTATCTGTCAATTTCACTGGATCCTAGGGTGCCCAGAAATTTGGCTAAACATTACTTCCGAGTCCATCTGTGAAAGTGTTTCCGGATGAAATTAGCATTCGAATTGATGGACTCAGTAAAGCAGTTCACCCTCCCAAATGAGGGGGAGGGATCATACTAAGTTGAGTGCCTGAGTGAAATGAAAAGGCAGAGAAAGGAAGAATTTGACCCTTCCAGTCTGATTACTTGAGCTGGGATCCTGGTTTTCTCTTGCCTTCAGCCCCGCTGGTTCTCAGTCCTTCATCTCAGGCTGAAATACTCCACCTGCTTTCCTAGGTCTCTAGCTTGCAGAGAGCAGATCATGGGCCTTCTCAGCCTTCATAACTGCATGAGCCAATCATCATAATAAATATCCTCCAATATCCATGTCCTAGCAGTTTTGTTTCTTTAAAACCCTAATGCATCTATCTTCCAGGTCTCATCTTTGTTAGGAAGAGGTAGTCTTGTTCAGACTTCAGAAGTAGGGCAGCAGGCCTCTGACCAACTTCTGAGCTTGCCTGGACCTTGCCTGGACTATGTGCCTACTTGCAAACACATCAATTGTTACCAGCAAGTCCAAGATAAGAAAGGGAATGGGTCTTGGAATTGCTTAAGCCCCTGGGGGCCTGGCTAACCCTCTGGGGTCTAACAAAATCTTCTGATTCACAAGGTGAAACAAATAGCATTATAAAAGCTAAAGAAAAGCAGCTATTTTTATGTGCAGTGCAAACTGATGATGATACCACTCTGTGGCCTGGAATTATAAGCAAGAGCCCTCAAAGCTGCAATCTGAAGTCTCGCCCATGGGGTGGACACACCTCCTAGGACCCCTTTCCAACTGAAACTCCAGGTTGCTGTTAACATGGAAATTCCCAGCACTGTTCAAGTTTAGATGTAGGTTGCTGTCCCAATTTGGTGATGTACACACTATTACTTCTCTCTATTGCTTCTATTTCTTTTCTTTTAATGCCCATATATTGAAATTAACTCAATAATCTATAAAAAAATTGAAAATGTTTTTGTACAACAAATGGTTTCTTTTGTTAACAAATACTTTGAATCTAAAATGAAAGTTAAACTTTCGGCAAAATAATCCTTTACTAAAGATTTTCTCAATATCACACCATGTGAATTCCTGATGAAAACAAATAAGTCAGAAGAGCCCATGCTTGGCATCAAAGCTGGAAAAGCTTAAAACCAAATAGGGGCAAGTGGGGAGGGAATCAGTCAAGATGGCAAAGGAGGAAGATATGGAACCCACCTCCCCCTGACAAACGCATCAAAGATACATCTACATGAGGAACAATTCTCACTGAAAACTAACTGGAAACTGGCAGAAAGACTCCTGTACAACCGAGGCTGTAAAAAAGATCCACACAGATTTGGGTAGGAAGGTAAGAGAAGCAATAAGGTCAGGACTTGTGCCACTGGGAGGGGATTCAGAGGAAAAGGGAGAATAGACAGGCAGATATTCACCCTGGGGAGTGAGTGTTTCGAGCCATATAGGGTGCCCCAGTCCTGGGGTCCAAGCCAGAGAAGACAAGTTTCCTTGGCTGGTTGGACAGCTATTTGGACTAACAGAAGAGCTGCAGGACACCTGGATTCCACTCACAAGGAGTGCACAAGTGCTGGCTTGCATCCTAAGCAGGGTGGAGAAGGCAGATTGAAGACTGCCCCAGTGGCTGCCAAGTTTCCCACAACTGCACTGGCACGTGCCTAAGCCTGAGCTAAGTGAATACCAGAGGCACACGTATTCACCTTGCAGCTCTACACAGGAGCGAAGGCTACCACAAGTGGGAAGAGAGTTTGGCTGTGAGACACAGAGGTGACTCTGTAACACCAGGGTGGTGTCCCTCAGCAAGGCAAAGGCAGACATTGCTGGCATTTACATGGGCAGCACATGGGGATAGTTCTGATCTGTGACGGCAGCCAGCTCACCACAGCCTGTGCCCTGTCATGAGTTCAGAGACCACACAGGCCCTTCTTGCTCCAGCAATGACCCCCTCTGGGGCAACTGAGCCAGTGCTGGGAGAGGGGAGACACACACTTAAAGGGAGCAGAGCCACTTGGATCAGAACCTCCAGGACTTCTGCTTCATCAACTTGAGATCCAACCCCACCCCCAATAAGGAAGTAATGGTTACCGAACAGAGGCGAAAGCCCTTACAGCTGGCTCCACCCAGCTCCACCTCCTACCAAGGTGACAGCACACCCCAGGGAAAGGTGTTGACTCCTGTTAACAATAAATCCAGCTCTCCCACTGAAGGCACTTAGTAAACAGAGACTGTACAGGAACGCTGTCACATTTTAAAATCTCAATAGGTAGCCATTTCACCTAAATGCATAGAGACAGAAAAAGTTAAGCAAAATAAAAATACAGAGGAAACGCTCTCAACTAAAAGAGCAAGTGAACACACCTAAAAATAAATAAATAAATAATGAAACAGAAATAAACAATTTACCAACTAAAGAATTCAAAGCATTAGTAAATAAAAATACTAGCTGAATTAGGGAAAAGAATAGACAAACAGTGACTTCTTTTTAAAGGAACTAGAAAATATAAAAAAGAAGTACTGAGAAATAAAGAATACAATAACTGAAAGGAAAATCACACTATAAGGAATGAGTAGCAGACTCAGTAAAACAAAAGAATGTACAGGTGATCTGGAAGACAGAATAATGGAAATCACCCAACAAGACCAGCAAAAAAAAAAAAAATCTTTAAGAAATGAGAACAATTTAAGAGATCTCTGAAATAACACCAAGCATACCAATACCAATATTCACACTATACAGGTCCCAGAAAATGAAAAGAGAGAGAACAGGGTCAAAAACGTACTTGATGAAATTACAGCTGAAAACTTTCCAAACCTGAAGAAGGTACAGAAAGCACGGAAGGACCCAAACAAGTTGAACCTAAGTAGACTCATACCAAGCTGTGTCATAATTAAAACAGCAAGACTTAAGATAAAGAGAGAATCCTAAAGGCAGCAAGAGAAAAAGAGTCATGTACAAGGGAATCCCTATAAGGCTATCTGCTGATTTTTCTGCAGAAACTTTGCAAGGCCAAAAGGGAATGACCTGATACCTTCAAAGTGCTGAAAGGGAAAAACCTGGAACCTAGGATACTCTACCCAGCAAGATTATCATTTAAAATTGAACTTCAAGACAATTAAAAACTAAAAGAGTTCACCAATACTAAACCTACCCTAAAATAAATATTAAAGGGTCTTTTCTAAGTAAAAAAGAAAAGGCTATAACAAGAAGTAACAATTTACAGGAAAAGGAAAATCCCACTAGGAAAGGCAAACTAATTGTAAGGGCTGATACCAACCACTTAAATAAAGTGTTATGAAGATTAAAAGACAAAAATATTTTAAAGCAACTATAACTTAGAGCTTAAAATATTTATAAAAATATTTTAAAGCAACTATAATAGAGCTTCCCAGATGGTGCTAGTGGTAAAGAACTCACCTGCCAATGGAGGAGGTGTAAGAGTCATGGGTTCAATCCCTGGGTTGGGAGGATCCCCTGGAGGAAGACATGGCAACCCACTCCAGTATTCTTGCCTGGAGAATCATGGACAGAGGAGCCTGGAGGGCTACCGTCCATAGGGTTGCAAAGAGTTAGACACCACTGAAGCGACTTAGCACGCACACATAACTATAATAAACAGCAAAGGATAAACATTAAAATGTTTAATGTTTAAAACATTAAAAACATGAAATATGGCGGAGAGGAGTAAAAATAGAAGATCTTTTAGAATGTGTCTGAACTAATATGACTATCAGTTTAAAACAAGTAGGTATAGTTATAAGTCATCATAGATGAAGCCCATGGTAACCACATCAAAAAGCATATAAGGAGCCCAGAAAATCTGACCTATTCTAAACTGAAAAAGATTAATACATGCCAATCTCCAAATGACACAGAGGTTAGAATTAAAGACAAGGACTTTAAGCCAGCCATGAATACTATGCTTTCTGAGGTAAAGGAAAAGACATGTGAATGAATAAAATGATAGAAAAATCTCAACAGAGAAATAAAATTTACTTTAAAAATGGAAATTTTAAAACAGAAAAATACAATAGCTGAGACTAAAAATTCAGTGGATAATCTTAATAGCAAAACAGAGATAATAATTAAAAAATCAATGAGCTTAAATTTACTAATACATATAATACAATCTGAAAAATAGAGGAAAAAAATTGAACAAAGAGATGAACAGAGTCTTATGGACTTAAGGGATAATGTTAAAAGACCAAACATGCAGGTACTTGGGAGTTTCAAAAGATGGAGAATGAGTCCAAAAAACTAGAATAAATGTTGACCAAAACATCCCAGATTTGGTGTAAAAGACATAAATATATAGATTCAAGAAGCTCAGTTCAGTTCAGTCACTCAGTCATGTCTGACTCTTTGCAACCCCATGGACCACAGCACGCCAGGCCTCCCTGTCCATCACCAACTCCCGGAGTTTACACAAACTCATGTCTATCGAGTCAGTGATGCCATCCAACCATCTCATCCTCTGTCGTCCCCTTCTCCTCCTGCCCTCAATCTTTCCCAGCATCAGTTCAGTTCAGTTCAGTTCAGTCACTCAGTCGTGTCCAACTCTTCGCAACCCCATGAATCACAGCACACCAGGCCTCCCTGTCCATCACCAACTCCCAGAGTTCACTCAGACTCACGTCCATCGAATCGGTGATACCATCCAGCCATCTCATCCTCTGTCGTCCCCTTCTCCTCCTGCCCCCAATCCCTCCCAGCATCAGAGTCTTTTCCGATGAGTCAACCTTTGCATGAGGTGGCCAAAGTACTGGAGTTTCAGCTTTAGCATCATTCCTTCCAAAGAAATCCCAAGACTGATCTCCTTCAGAATGGACTGGTTGGATCTCCTTGCAGTCCAAGGGACTCTCAAGAGTCTTCTCCAACACCACACTTCAAAAGCATCAATTCTTCGGCACTCAGCTTTCTTCACAGTCCAACTCTCACATCCATACATGACCACTGGAAAAACCATAGCCTTGACTAGACGGACCTTTGTTGGCAAAGCAATGTCTCTGCTTTTCAGTATGCTATCTAGGTCAGGGTCTTTTCAAATGAGTCAGCTCTTCACATCAGGTGGCCAAAGTATTGGAGTTTCAGCTTCAACATCAGTCCTTCCAGTGAACACCCAGGACTGATCACCTTTAGGATGGACTGGTTGGATCTCCTTGCAGTCCAAGGGACTCTCAAGAGTCTTCTCCAACACCATACTTCAAAGGCATCAATTCTTCGGCACTCAGCTTTCTTTATAGTCCAACTCTCACATCCATACATGACCACTGGAAAAACCATAGCCTTGACTAGACGGACCTTTGTTGGCAAAGTAATGTCTCTGCTTTTCAGTATGCTGTCTAGATTGGTCATAACTTTCCTTCCAAGGAGAAAGCATCTTTTAATTTCATGGCTGAGTTACCATCGGCAGTGATTTTGGAGCCCCCAAAAATAAAGTCTGACACTGTTTCCACTGTCTCCCCATTTATTTGCCATGAAGTGATGGGACCAGATGCCCTGATCTTCGTTTTCTGAATGTTGAGCTTTAAGCCAACTTTTTCACTCTCCTCTTTCACTTTCATCAAGAGGCTCTTTAGTTCTTCTTCACTTTCTGCCATAAGGGTGGTGTCATCTGCATATCTGAGGTTATTGATATTTCTCCCGGCAATCTTGATTCCAGCTTGTGCTTCTTCCAGCCCAGCGTTTCTCATGATGTACTCTGCATAGAAATTAAATAAGCAGGGTGACAATATACAGCCTTGACATACTCCTTTCCCTATTTGGAACCAGCCTGTTGTTCCATGTCCAGTTCTAACTGTTGCTTCCTGACCTGCATACAGATTTCTCAAGAGGTAGATCAGGTGGTCTAGTATTCCCATCTCTTTCAGAAGCTCAATGAACTCCAAAAAGGAAAACTTCAAAGAAAACTACATATAGACTCATCATAATCAAACTGCTAAAAACCAAAGATACGGACAAAATCTAAAACAAGCAAAGGAAAATGGTACACTACACAGAAGGGAATACATTCAAATGGCAGCAGATTTCCTTTTTTTTTTTTCTTTTGGCCATGACACACAGTTTGTGGGATCCTATTTCTGAGACCTGAGCGCCAAAGAATTGATGCTTTTGAACTGTGGTGTTGGAGAAGACTCTTGAGAGTCCCTTGGACTGCAAGGAGATCCAATCAGTCCATTCTGAAGGAGATCAGCCTTGGGATTTCTTTGGAAGGAATGATGCTAAAGCTGAAACTCCAGTACTTTGGCCACCTCATGTGAAGAGTTGACTCACTGGAAAAGACTCTGACACTGGGAGGGATTGGGGGCAGGAGGAGAAGGGGACGACAGAGGATGAGATGGCTGGATGGCATCACCGACTCGATGGAGGTGAGTCTGAGTGAACTCTGGGAGTTGGTGATGGACAGGGAGGCCTGGCGTGCTGCAATTCATGGGGTCGCAAAGAGTTGGACACGACTGAGCGACTGATCTGATCTGTTGTGATCTGGTTTCTGAGACCAGGGATTGAACCCAGGCCCTCAGCAGTGAGTGCTTATTGTCCCAACCACTGGACCACCAGGGAATTTCCTCTTATCCTTTCTTACTGTCTTCTTTCAAGCCATCCAGAAGACAGCGGAACACTGTCAACACTTGTAAAACATCTTCTTATCATCTTCTAGGGGCTTCTCAGGTGACACTACAGGTAAAGAATCCGCCTGCCAATGCAGGAGACCTAAGAGACTTGGGTTCAATCCCTGGGTTGGGAAGATCCCCTGGAGAAGGAAATGGCAACCCACTCTAGTATTTCTTGCCTGGGAAATCCCATGGACAGAGGAACCTGGCAGACTATAGTCCATATGGTCGCACAGAGTCGGACACAACTGAAGTGACATAGCACACATCATCTTCTTTCATGATAGCCAGAAGACAACAGGACAACATTTTTAAAGAGCTGAAAGAAAAAACTATCGAACCTGAATTCTACATCCATTAAAAATATTCTTCAGAATGAACACAAAATAAAGACAATTTTCAGATAAAGGGGAACCAAGGAAATCCATCACCAGCATAACTGTACTACAAGAAACACCAAAGGAAGTTCTTCAGACTGAAGGTAAGGGATACCAGAGCAAAAACTAGATCCTCACAAAAAACTGTTAAGTATTAGAAATATTTAATGTACATAAATTAGATCTCAATAAAATACTAAAAAAAATTTAAGGAAGATTATTTCTAACCTAGAATTCTATATGCAGTCAAACTAAAAATCAAATATGGGGGAGTAGAATAAAAGACATTCAGAAGTATAGATCTAAAAAAATTCATGTATTTTTTTCTTATGAAGCTAAAAAAGGGTATGTTCCACAAAATGACAAAGTAAACTAAGGAAAAGGATGACATGGGATACAATAAGGAAGAAACACAGCACAAAAGAAGTACAAAGCCCAGGATGACAGAGAGAGGAGGCTCCAGGATCACAAATGCACTAGGTATAGAGGGCAACTGCTAGACTGGAGGACAAGAGAGTAGATCAGAATAGTCTCAAGAGAGAGAATGATATGAAGATCCCTGCTACCAAAATCACTATTGTCTTTTTAACCTAAAGCAGAAAGTCTGAGTGAATCCAGTCTGCTTCCTGTTCTTGGGTCAACTTGACCATAACCAGATGAAGTCCCCACTCACTCCTGCAGTAACTTGATTCAGCTGAAGTCACTCATTTCTCCACACGCAAGTGTTATACTTTCATCAACTTATGAGTTTGTGAATTAATTACAGGACAGATTATAAGCACGGTATGCTTCCTTTTATATATATAAAAAAGAAGGAAAAACAAAAATTACACACAAACATATGCTCATTTGTGCAAAAAGACACACAAAATAATAAATTAGAACTAGTGAGACTAGATAACTACAGGGGGTAGGTGAGAACAGGGTAAAAAGGAGAAAAGTAGGAACTGGAATTTCTTTTCTCACTAAAAGAAATCAATGTTAACACTTTACTGCATATGCCTTCTTGTATATTCTAACTTTTGAAATCATACTCATGTTTCACGTACTCAAAAAAAAAAAGCAACATAAAATAAAATAAGAATGGGGGAAATAGCTAAAATGCAGTACAAATAAAAACAAGTGATCCTTACTATATTTAAAATGAAAAATAAACAACATAATAAAGGAATTGAGGGACAAAACTAACCCAAGTAACTTTTAAGCATATTATTTAACTAAGCCCTAAGGCTGAAGACAAAAAAGAAGGGTAAATGAGAATTAAATTCTAATCATAGATTAGTTTTTCACAGAGATATGAGTTAGCAACTCTACTTTCTGTGTAGTCTGCTGCTGCTGCTAAGTCGCTTCAGTTGTGTCCGACTCTGTGCAACCCCATAGACAGAAGCCCACCAGGCTCCCCCGTCCCTGGGATTCTCTAGGCAAGAACACTGGAGTGGGTTGCCATTTCCTTCTCCAATGCAGGAAAGTGAAGAGTGAAAGGGAAGTCGCTCAGTCGTGTCCGACTCTTAGCGACCCCATGGACTGCAGCCTACCAGGCTCTTCCATCCATGGGATTTTCCAGGCAAGAGTACTGGAGTGGGGTGCCATTGCCTTCTCCTCTGTGTAGTCTAGGCTTGAACAAATAACTAAATATTTGTTTACTTGTTGGTACTATTACAGATAATAAGAGCGAGGTGTTTCAATGTTGGAGAAAGAAACATAGAAAGTAGAAAGGCTAGAATAAACTCCACAGTACAGAGATGTAATTGGAACTATCACTGTAATTCAGTGGTTTATAATATACAAATATATATGTCTGTATTGCATACCCACACACAAATGTATACAAGTATGTATGTATATATTCATATATTACCTGTCTTCTAAGAGGGCCAGGAATCAGTGATATTCCAGTAGCAATGAGCATATCTGGGGTCCATGTCTCAGTGTTTAAATATGATTCGCTGTTGAAAAGAATCAAGGCTCCTTAGAAAAAGGGCCAACTCTTAGACTGCAGAAGGGAAAGAACAAAGTGAGCCTAGAAAAGAAGTTGGCAAACTACAGCCCACAGGCCAAATCCAATCAGCCACCTGTCTTTGTAAATAAAGTTTTATTGGAACACAGCCATGCTCATTCATTTATAAATTGTCTATGGCTGCTTTCCTGTTGTGAGGGTGGAGTCAAGTAATTTCAACAGAGACCGTATGGCCCACTAAGCCAAAAATATTTACTATCTGGCTACTTACAGAAAAAGTTTGCCAAGCCCTGGCCGAGAATGTCTTGTTGTTCCAGAAAGTAAGGAAAGACTCAAAAAATGAGGGGGACATGTCAAAAGTTCACAGGAGGCAGTTAAAAAGTCTCCTACTGGCCAAAATTATGACAACTTTTAAGTATCAAAAATTTTACATGATAACAGATTATATATAACCCATTAAATAAAATGAGAATCCATGAGTTCATACTGATAAAGACAAATATGTAAATAAATAAAATGGGGGAAGCTCTCCTTACCTAAGAACCCCAAATAGTAAATGTAGAAAAAAATGATGGAATTGGAAAATTACCATTGGTAATAATCATAATTAATTAACATTCATCAATGGATGTTAAAACTAGTGGATGAAAATTTCAGGAATAATAGAATATTAAATAGTCTGAAAATAGTCTCAAAGATACTTATTGAAAACAAGGAGGAAAAGCATATGTTGATGGTGGAGAAATCTGGAAGATCACTTTTAACCAAGTGATCAAAGTAAACACTTGTAATGGGACAAATCAATATCATATGCCTCCTGATACGACACATTAAGAAAAACATGTCGCTTGTGAAACATCAATTAAACCCAAACTGAGGGACCTGCTACAAAATAACTGGTCTATAACCTTCAGAAATGTTAAATTCATTAAAGGAAAAATTCCCAAGTTAAAGGAAACTAAAGACACATGACAACTCTTTGCAACTTGTGATCCAGAATTGGGAAACTTGAAGACGTGTGAATACGATCTATAAACTAGCTAATGGCATTATATCAATGTTAATTTCCTGATTTTGATCCTTGCATAATGGTCACAAAAGAGAAAGGCTATGTTTTGACTATCTGCAAGTTACTCTCAAATAGCTCCAAACAAAGGTAAAGTGGGAAGGGCTATTAAACTAAATGCAGTAAGATATTAATGCTGAGGAATCTGGTGAAGAGTAGAGAGTAATATTTTGTACTATTCTCGCATCTTTTCTGTTGGTCTAAAATTACACATCTTCAAAAATAATCCAAGTTTTTAATTATAAAACCATATTTGTTTATTGAGTTATAATTTTATCATGCTAAAGAACATTGCCAACAGCTAAGAATATATCAATTGAAAAGCACTCCCTAACATTATACAAATGATATACTTAATAAAAGAAGCTCAAATAATCAGTTAAAGGATATGTGTTCTAGAAAATCATTCCATCCTGTTTCACGTGGGCCAAGAGATTTATTAGCTGCAGGCTCTAATAAAGTGATCTCAAATGAGAGTTATGTCAGTAAAAACACTGCCTCTCAACAGGTCAGAAGTGACTTTACTCACTTAAATTTTACAAAATATTTGGAGGATTTAAAAGATTGAATGTCCTGAAAGGGACAACAACCCAGCACTTTCTGCAAACACAGCTGTTGGTTAAAGCTCTTGAGAAAAGAAAAGCTCTGGAATGAGAATCAGTTGTACAAAGAGATAATGGTTATAAAATACTAAGAAAATTTTGGAATCTCCTTAATAGCTGACCTGTTGCTAAATATGTACTTTATTACTATTAGGTTGGTGCAAAAGTAACTGCAATTTTGCATTGTTGAACTTTGCCATTTGATACTGAAATACATCCTTAAATAAATGTGATTATGTTCTGCATCATTTTAATGTGCATTTCTCACTTTATGTTTTTTTGCTAATGATTTATTACTTGATGTTTATTTTATAATTATTTTAGACTAGGGCTTCCCTTGTGGCTCAGCCGGTAAAGAATCCACCTACAATGCAGGAAACCTGGGTTCGATCCTTGGGTTGGGAAGATCCCCTGGAGAAGAGAACAGCTACCCACTCCGGTATTCTAGTCTGGAGAATTCCGTGGATGTATATAGTCCATGGGGTTGCACAGTCAGACCCAACTGAACAACTTTCCCTTTCACTTTTTCAGGGAAATGATGTTAGACAAAAAGCAAATGCAAGTGATTTTCTTATTTGAGTTCAAAATGGGCCGTAAAGCAGCAGAGACAACTCTCAACAACAACACATTTGGCTCTGGAACTGCTAATGAACCTACAGTGCAGTGGTGGTTGGTTCAAGAAGTTCTGCAAAGGAGACAAGAGCCTTGAAGATGAGGAGCACAGTGGCCAGCCATTGGAGGTTGACAACCCAATTAAGAGGATCATCGAAGCTGTTCCTCTTAGAACTAGAGGACAAGTTGATGAAGAACTCAACATTGACCATTTCTTCGGTTATTCAGCATGTGAAACAAATTGGAAGGTGAAAAAGCTCAGTGAGTGGGTACCTCATGAGCTGACCAAAAATCAAAAAAATCATTGTTTTGAAGTGTCATCTTCTCTTATTCTATGCAACAACAATGAATCACTTCTCAATCAGATTGTGACGTGCAACGAAAAGTGGATTTTATACAACAACCAGTGATGACCAGCTCAGTGACTGGATCAAGAAGAAGTTCCAAAGCACTTCTCAAAGCCAAAGTTGCACCAAAAAAAGGTTCATGGTCACTGTTTGGTGGTCTGCTGCCAGTCTGATCCACTGCAGTTTTCTGAATCCCACCAAAACCATTACATCTGAGATGTATGCTCAGCAAGTGATGAGATGCACCAAAAACTGCAATCTCCGCAGGCAGCATTGGTCAACAGGAAGGGCCCAATTCTTCTCAACAACGCCCAACCACACGTCACACAGTCAACGCTTCAAAAGCTGAGCAAATTGGCCTACGAAGTTTTGCCTCATCGGCCGTATTCACCTGACCTCTTGCCAACCACTTCTTCCAGCATTTCGACAACTTTTGCAGGGAAACCACTTCCACAACCAGCAGGAGACAGAAAACGCTTTCCAAGAGTTTGTTAAATCCCGAAGCACAGATTTTTATGCTATAGGAATAAACACACTTAGTTCTTGTTGGCAAAAATGTGTTGATTGCAACGGTTCTTATTTTAATTATTAAAGATGCTTTTGAAAGTGATTTAAAAGTCACAGTCTGAAACCCCAGTTATGTTTGCACCAACTTAATATATCCTAGGGACCTTGTAAGGCCCTGAGCACAGAGCAATAAATGCATGACCGACAAGGTCTCTCCTCTCATAGTACTTATAATCTAGGGGATGGAGAAGACAATAAACAAGTAAACAGACAACAAGGCAGTGAAACAGAATGATGAGGTAGTAACAAATGAGATGGGGAAAGAGGACACAACTATACCTCTAGCAATTAGAAAAAGCCTCGAGTGAAAAGTTAATTCCAAGCAAAGATCTGAATGACAAAAAATCCATGTGAAGGTCTCAGCGTATGGCCTTCTGGGCTGAGGGAATGACAAGCGCAAAGACAACAAAGGAGAAACAATCTCAGAATGTTCAAAGAACTTTTAAAAACGGATCTCATTAATATTCTCAATACAGTAGATGATACCACAGAATTGTCAAGTCTGTATCAGGTGTGATAATGGCACCGTGACTCTGTATGACAATTTACATATTGCATATGTATATGTATGTGTATATAGAATAAACGACATCAGAGATTTCTTGAAAATATTTCATTAAAGGAAAGAGATATAAAATATGAATGAATAAGGCAAAAGTGAAAAAATTCTTGATTTTGGTAAAAAATGAAGGCTGATGAACTACTCTTTCTAGTTTTTCTATGTTTGAAATTTTTTGTAATTATTTTAGAAAACTCCACATAACAGAAACTTCATGCAAAAAATGGCAAAACCTCATTCATATTTTCTTTCTCTTACTTTAATATTTCAGCTCAGCTCTTACCTCTGCAGTTCTGTATCCTGATTACCTCATTTGAAGAGACATAAAGGAAAGTTTTCAGAACAAGTACACACTAGACAGGTCTGACACTCTACGGCTGAGTCCAGTTTTTATAACAAACAGAAATAAACTATCTAAGGCAGGTTTGGAACCCAGAGAGAATTAAAATGAGAGACTATAAAATAAACAGCCACATACTGATAAACAAGAAGTCATTCTCTCTGAGAAAAACAGGAATTGCCTGAACTAAGGATAATCCTCCCAGAGATTAAAAAAACACAATAGGCTTCTTCCCCTCCATTCCTTGGAGAATGTTCTGGCAAAGGTCTCCAGATTGTGAAATCCTGTCAGTTTTCAGACTTGATCTCACTTGACCTTGGTGTTAGCACTTGACACACAGATGAAAATTCCACCTCTTCCTGAGACTCCACCTCCTTGGCAGACAAGACAGAAGTGCTACAGACGTCCATGCTTCTTCCTTCGAAGAGCAAGGGTCGCATCCATAGCCCCGCCTGAGAGATGACAACCTTTGTCCCAGGGAACCAGTTCTAAAAGAACCAGGAATAGGTCCCTATCCCAACATCTACGATCTATCAAATGATGTGTCAGAAACAGTCTATTTCTGGTAACATATTGGAGTCAATATTCTCTGAAAAATCTTCTGATACCAAATTACTACAACTGCTGAACAAAATATTACCGACTTGAGAGCACAGCTGAGCTCTCAAGAGAGAAAAGAAAATCCCCTGGAGCTAAAAATCAAATGAGAGGTAGAAACCAGTATATGTAGACGCTGAGGCTACAGAGACCGTGGGAGCATGTCCTGGTATCAGAACCAAGAACCCAAAGGCCTATAAAGCTACAAGGGGGAAAGGAGACAAAGCCCTGAAGATATGAAATATAGACGAGCAGAGATTAGCCCCAATGCAAAAAATCAAGACCACTGAGGGGCAACCAACTCAGTGAAAAGGTAGACTGGAAAAAAAATACACCTACTGATAAAAAAAAAAAGTCAAGAGATATGCCTGTTTTGACCTGGGCTCCAAATGGGAGCAAAGGAGAGTTGCCCCAGAAGATTCATAACCACAGGCCTGCACTCATGCATTGTAGTCATGCTAACCCCAAACACAGGCACTAACTTCAGGTACCCCATGCTGGCAGTGTCCCAGGGCGCTGGCTGAACCAAAAAAATCATCACAACTACTCACTTCAGAATATTCCCACAGTCAAAAGCCGGAAAAGTGCTTACAAAACACATGAGGAAGAGCGCCACCACAACCAGAAATCAAAAACAGAAAAATGTGATGCAAAGGAATGTGGCGTCATAAAGATTACAAGACATAATATTTTAAAATTATATTGTGCATAAAGAAATAAAAGAAAAAATACAAACAACTAAAAGACCCTTAAAAAAGACAAATTTTAAAAGAAGTAAACAGAACTTTTAGAAGTAAAAAGTAACTAATGGTGATTAACTTCATAGGTAAATGAAACTATACTGCTTTTCCTCTTGAGTTTTTAACATTAGATAGTTTAACATGTTCAGTTCAGTTGCTCAGTCGTGTCCGACTCTTTGTGACCCCATGAATCACAGCACGCCAGGCCTCCCTGTCCATCACCAACTCCCGGAGTTCACTCAGACTCACGTCCATCGAGTCAG
Source organism: Bos grunniens (assembly GCF_055505025.1). Taxonomy (NCBI): domain Eukaryota; kingdom Metazoa; phylum Chordata; class Mammalia; order Artiodactyla; family Bovidae; genus Bos; species Bos grunniens. The sequence continues at coordinate 17,142,876 of NC_141166.1, forward strand.
TGATGCCATCCAGCCATCTCATCCTCTGTCGTCCCCTTTTTTCCTGTTCCCAATCCCTCCCAGCATCAGAGTCTTTTCCAATGAGTCAACTCTTCACATGAGGTGGCCAAAGTACTGGAGTTTCAGCTTTAGCATCATTCCTTCCAAAGAACACCCAGGACCAAGCTCGTTTTGAATGGACTGGTTGGATCTCCTTGCAGTCCAAGGGACTCTCAAGAGTCTTCTCCAACACCACACTTCAAAAGCATCAATTCTTCGGCACTCAGCTTTCTTCACAGTCCAACTCTCACATCCCTAGGTTCATTTTATTTCAAATGCCAGTTTCCATGAAAACTACTTTTTTTTAAACGTTAAACAAGAGATTAACATTAACCTGGCTTCTATTAGTTCTTTACTCTTTTTTAATGTCGGTTCTATCTGACTTTCTTCTCAGGAAGGTGTTGCTACACCAATGCCTACTCTCAGGGCTGCAGCCACAAACATCTGGAACTTTCTACCTACAGACATGGTTGGATGGCATCACCGACTGGATGGACATAAGTCTGAGGAAGTTCCAGGAGTTGGTGATGGACAGGGAAGCCTGGCGTGCTATTGACCACGGGATCGCAAAGAGTCAGACACAACTGATTGACTGAACTGAACTGAACTGAACCTACAGATTCAGCCCCAGGGAAGATAAGGTCTCACTAAGGACCATGCTCCTGCCTCCAACACAAGGTCGCCATGGCATCTCACAGGACATTCCAGAAGAAGACATGCAAACTCAGAAGCAATCACACCATCCCCTCAAAGTCACAGAGAAGAACTGTAGCATCATTCCAGGCACCTGGAAGAATACCAGACCTAAAATCCTTAACAGCAAAATGACTAAGACAAAATGCAGACCACAGATAGAAAGACAAGGGCACTCTAATGACACGCAGCCAATCTGTGGACTTTGGATCTGGTCTGTCAGGTGATCACCCTGTACCAGGAGACCTGAAAGAGGCCTTACAAAGACAAACTGCTGCCAGTCCTCCTTTTTGTAGAGAAACTATGTTCCATGTTCACACCATTCAACGTAAGTTTGAAAGATGGTGACTCTAGGGTTTGCAGTCTTTTCAAAACTCTGTTTCCAACATAAAAACCTCTACCACTCATAAGACCATCACCATGGATTTAATAAGTAATAACTTCAGGTAGATAGCAAAGAAACAGGACAATCCAAGAAAACAAATAACTGAAACAATTCCAAAAATACTGAAACACAACAAAGACAGACCTGCGGCCTTCCTTATCACTGCTTCAAAAACAGAACTCAAAACAGCAGCACTGGAATCCTTGCTTCTCAGGGAGACAAAACAAACCTAAAGTCTACAGGTATCAGGAAATAAGCCAGGCCTCCACTTCCACTCCAGAGCTTGAGTTTCCCAGCACTGACATAAGCCTTCCCAGCAGATGAGCAGAACACGTGACAGCAGCTCCACAGCAAAGTTCAGGATCTTGGGGTTACTTTAAAACTTCAGCTATGAGAGTTCAACTTGTCACTTAGGGGAAGCTCCACTATCAAGACCTTGCTACTTTCAGATTCACATAAAATAGGAAACCTATATTCACACAGAGCCTCTGTGTACACGGCATTAATCCAGATGTGAGGAATTCCAAAGTTATGATTCCCACGGCAACTGTAATCTTGGCAAACCCACACACATGTATTTTGAACTACTTCAGATGGTAGTGACCTTAAAAAGAACAAAGCACATTACAAAGAAAAACTCCCAGACAGATCGGAGATCAGGAAATTACCTTCCTTCAGAGAGAGTGGAGCTCTTTCTTTGAGACAATTAACAAAGACTAGCCCAAGCACTGAAGAACATTATGCTGGAACAATTCTTACCTGGCCTGAAGGACAAGGGCCAGACAACTTAACGGGGTTTCCTCTGAACACTCACTTCTAACTTGCTATGACAACCAGCTGTTAGATATTTAGAACTTCATTTCAAATATTTAATATTTTCAAAAAGTAACAAATGCTAATCAGATGCAGAATAGGCTCAATTTTAGTTCTCACTTGAAGCAACAGATGAAATATTTAAATTATTACTAAATAGATCATCTATTGAAAAACAAGTCAAATAATACTTGCTTATGTCAGTTAACACAGAGAATGGTTCCCTGGTTCTTAATTTAAGGTTAAAATGCCAGTTTCCAGAGGGCTGAGTACTACTAGAATAGGCTAAAAGGCTAATAGAAGAAAGTAGAATTTAGTGGTTAAAAGACTTCTGAAGCCAAAGAGCCCAGGTTTGAATCCTCTTCTACCACTTAAAAGTTGTGGCTTTCGGCAAGTCACTTAATGTCTCCGTGCCTGTTTCCCCATCTAAAACGGGCAGTAATAAAACCTAGCATGTGCAGCTGTCTTGAGTATTAAATGAGGTAATATTTGCAAAGTTCTCAGAGCAGTAACTGGCAGACAGTAAGCACTCAATAAGCATTCCCCGGTAGCTCAGCTAGGAGAGAATCCACCCACAATGCAGGAGACTCTGTTTTGATTCCTGGGTCAGAAAGTTTCCCTGGAGAAGGGACAGACTACCCACTCCAGTATTCATGGGCTTCCCTGGTGGCGCAGACAATAAAGCATCTGCCTGCAATGCGGGAGACTTGGGTTCGATCCCTGGGTTGGGAAGATCCTTTGGAGGAGGGCATGGCAACCCACTCCAATATTTTTGCCTGGAGAATCCCTATGGACAAAGGAGCCTGGTGCACTACAGTCCATGAGGTCGCAAACTAAGCACACATTATTAATGTAAAGCTTTTTATTTATTTCACCTTGGCAGCAATCTTTATTTGATAAACCAGCACCCACACAAACAGATTTTAAAAATCTAAAAATAATTTTAATACTATAATGAAATTTTAACCAGTCTCTTTAGCACAACAATAATAAATGACCTTCTCTCCTCTTGCCTCTGTCCTCTACCTGTCTTGTAATTAAAGACAGAATCCGAACTCCTCAGCCAAACACTCAAATTGCTCCATCATCTCTGCTGGTCCATCCTGGCTCAACATCCTGCATACTCCTGTAAGAACCTTCTGTTTCAACTAATTTTCTCACAGTCCTCTAAATACACCTTGTACTCATTCAACAAGGATCTGAGAATCTATGGAGCCAAGCAGTGTGCTAACATTATATGCAAAGATGACACAGAGTCTGCCCTTAAAAGACCACAGAAAATAATAGAAAAAGACATAAGCAAAAATAGTTTCAGTAGATGTAACTATAGTCACAAAAGAGCAAAGCGTTGGGTAGCTACACGGAGCGGAGTTGATCACTTCTGTAGATGAAGTCCCCTCAGGGAGGCTCTGCTCTGCTCAGTCATGTCCAATTCTTTGCAACCCCATGGACTGTAGACCACTAGGCTCCTCTACCCATGGAATTTTCCAGGAAAGAATACTGGAGTGGGTTGCCATTTCCTCCTCCAGGGGATCTTCCCAACCCAGAGATGGAACCACATTAACTTTTGCGACTACTGCACTGCAGGAGGATTCTTTACCACTGAGCTATTAGGGAAGCCCAAGAAGAGGTAAAAACCTATATAGATCTTTAACCAGAAAAGAAACTAGAAAATGCTGCCAAAGACCCACAAGCCCTCCCCGAAATGCATCGGGTTCAGATAGTTTCAAAGACAGGTAATTTCAGTGTTATTTAAACTGCTGGGGAGAGAGAGGGGTTTAAAAAAATTTTTGGATTTATGCTCTAAGGATAAATAATAAACTAGATACCAAATGTGACAAAGAAAGAACACACACTCTTTCACATACAGAATTACATAAGAATTTTTGTTACAAACATAAATGCAAAACCCAAAATAAAATAAAAAATCTATCCAACATTTAAATGTTAAAAATTAAATTCCATGCATGCACGGTATAGAATGTTTATTTTAACATTAAGAAATCTGTTAACATATTCACTATACAGTAAATTAAATAAACGCAATGGAATCAAGCTATCATCAAGCTAAAAGACAAAAGGCACTGATCAAGTCCAACACCCATTTCATTTTCTTTCTAGTTGGAGCAAGGATTACTATCAAACTCCACTCTCTGGGCCAGTCACTCTTGCCACTCATACAGTACATGACCTACGTCTGTGAATTCATTGGCCAGCCAACAGCCTCAACTCCAAGCTCTAACAATGTGCACCCAACTCCCATTCTTAATTAAGACTTCTTAGTAACTAGGACTAAAAAGAAATTTTCTTCTGATATGATAAGATCTCAAGGAAGCAACACCTCTTATGTAGCATTCAGACCAAATTAATACATAATTTGAATCTAATTATGAGGAAACACCAGACAAACCAGATGAGGAACGTTATATTTAAAAAGAAAAAAAGGCTGTCTTCTTCAAAAACTATCATGTCATAAAAGACAAAGAAGACTACAGAACTGTTCTAGATTAAAGGAGACATAAGAAACACGACAAGTAAATACCACGTGTGATCCCTCAACAGATCCTGTCCTCGAGGGGGAAAGATGCTGAAAGAGACTTTACTGGATCAACTGACAACTTGTAATAGAGGGCATATATGAGTAAACTCCAGGAGTTGCTGATGCATAGGGAGGCCTGGCGTGCGGCAGTCCATGGGGTTGCATAGAGTCGGACACTACTGAGCAACTGAACTGAACTGATGATCAAAGCTGTATCAGTGTTAAATGAACTAAGTTGATAACTCTTCTTTAGGTGTATAAAAAATATCCCTACACTTGGAAAATACTCATTGAAGTATTTAGGAGTAATCGTGTGCAATCATGCACAATAACCTCAAGAAGCTCAAGAAAATTTTTATTTTATATATGTGTGTGTGCCTGTGCATGTGTGTGTAGAGGATGAGAGAGAGGGAGGGTGAGCAAGCACAAAAAGGGTATATGCACTCTTGGGCATTTATCCCAGAGAACTGAAAACTTAGGTTCACACAAAAACCTGCTTATGCATGTTTATAGCAACTTTATTCATGACAGCCAAACACTGAAAACAACCCAGCTGCCCTTCCACAGGTGAATGGTTAAACAAGTGATGGTACATCCATGCCATGGAATACTGCTCAGCAGTAAAAAGGAACAAACTCTTGATACATGCAACAACCTGGAGAAATCACAAAGGAACTATTTTGAGTGAAAAAAGTCAGTCTCAGAGGTTATGTACTACGTATCTCGTCCCATGTACAATGCATTCTTGAAACAACAAATTAGAGAGACAGAGTTTAGTGGCTGCCAGGGTTCAGGGAGGCAGAGAGCAAGGGAAACAACTACGGCTATGAAAGTGCAAGACAAGAGATCCTCGGGAAGGGATTATTCTCGGTCTTGACTGTGGTGGTAATCATACAAATCTACAGATGTGACAGAATGAAATACACACACAGAGTACAAATAAAACTGGTAAAATTGCAATAAGATGGGTGAGTTGTATTGATAATTAATTTCCAAGTTGTGATATACTATAGCTCAACAAGAGGAAACTCGGTGAAATGCACACAGGATCTCTCTTACAACTGCATGTGATTCCACAAGTATCTCAAAATAAAGAGCCTAATTTAAAAGTAAAGTTTAAAAAGGATAAAAGTTAAAATGACAAACAGCCAGAAAATAATTCATGGATAATGGTAAAGCACTAGAGGCATTCTGAGAACAGGAAAAGGCTGCCAGCTATAATAGTTATTCAGTATTGTTCTAAAGAAGCTAGTTGCTGCCATATGACAAAAAGGATAATATAAATATTAGAAAAGAGACAAAATGATCAATTATAAATGAAATCATCGTCTACCTAGAAAATCCAACATAATCAAGTGATAAAGTATTACAATATGAGTTCAGTAGTGTCCAAATACAACACAGATGGTTGTTATCTGGAACTGACTGAGGGTTTTTCAACTTTACAACGGTTGAAAGCGACACACAGAGAGTTCCTGTAGAAACTCTACTTCGAATTTTGGTCTTTTCCTAGGCTAGTCATATATGGGAGATGATCTACTGTGATGCTTGCTGCTGAGCTGCAGCAAGCAGTCATCCACACCCTTAGAAGGGTGACCAACTGATACACTTACAATCATTCTGGACCCAGACAACCCTTCTGTTCTTCACTTTCAGTACAGCAGTCAATAAATTTCATGAGCTAGTCAACACTTTATTATAAAATAGACTTTGTGTTAGATGATTCTGCACCACTGAAGGCTAATATAAGTGTTCTGAACGTGTTTAAGGTGGCAAGGCTATGCTATGATGTTAGGTAGGTTAAGTGAAATTAAGTGAAAGTCGCTCAGTTGTGTCCAACTCTTTTTGACCCCATGGACTATACAGTCCATGGAATTCTCCAGGCCAGAATACTTCGTGGGTAGCCTTTCCCTTTCTCCAGGGCATCTTCCCGACCCAGGAACCAAACTGGGGTCAGATTCTTTACCAACTGAGCCACAAGGAAAGCCCAGTTAGGTAGGTTAGGTGTAATAATGGAGAAGGAAATGGCAACCCACTTCAGTACTCTTGCCTGGAAAATTCCATGGATGGAGGAGCATGGTAGGCTACAGTCCATGGGATTACAAAGGGTTGATCACGACTAAGCAAGTTCACTGGTTCACTGATTTGAGAAGTAATCCCAGATGATACCACTCTAATGGCAGAAAGTGAAGATGAACTGAAGAGCCTCTTGATGAGGGTGAAAGATAAGAGTAAAAAAGTTGGCTTGAAATTGAACATTCAAAAAACTAAGATGATGGCATCCAGTCTCATCACTTCATGGCAAATAGAAGGGTAAAAAGTGGAAGCAGTGACAAAGTTTATTTTCTTGGGCTCCAAAAGCATTGCATCTAGTGACTGCAGCCATGAAATTTTTTAAAAGACACTTGCCCCTTGAAGGAAAAGCCATGACAAACCTTGACAGGGTATTAAAAAAGCAGAGACATCACTTTGTCAACAAAGGTCCATCTAGTCAAAGCTATGATTTTTCCAGTAGTCACGTATGGATGTGAGGATTGGACCATAAAGAAGGCTGAGTACCAAAGAACTGATGCTTTTGAATTGTGGTGCTGGGGAAGACTCTTGAGAGTCCCTTGGACTGCAAGGAGATCAGACCACTAAATTTTAAAGAAAATCAACTCTGAATATTCATTGGAAGGACTGAAGCTGAAACTCCAATACTTTGGCCACCTGATGTAAACAGCCGGCTCATTGGAAAAGACCCTGATGCTGGGAAAGATAGACGGCAGGAGAAGGGGATGCCAGAGGATCAGATGGTTGGAAGAGCATCACCAACTCAATGGACATGAATTTGAGCAAACTCCAAGAGATAGTAGAGGACAGAGGAGCCTGGTGTGCTGCAGTCCATGGGATCTCAAAGAGTGGGATGTGACTTAGTGACTGAACAAGGATCCCAACATAAGGAAGATCTGTATATAAAAGTCAACAGTCTTTTTATTATATTCCACTAATAATCAATTTCCATGGGGTAGCAAAGAGTTGGGCATGACTGAGCGACTGAACTGAACTGAATAATCAATTAGAAAATTTTGTAAAAAAGAATTTTGTTCTATTTATATATACTTTTAAATCGTTTACATAAGTCATTTGCAACTATTTTTTACTACTTAAATTTTTCCCCCAGGAATATAAAGACTATGTACCTCTAATAAGCTTCTCCAAAACAACATATTACCAGTTCTCCCCCATTAAGTATTGTGTTTATCTTTCTCTGATTTGCTCTTCCTCAGTATCCAGTCCACACTTCACTTGAGAACCCAAAGATTCTAGAAAGCAGATTCAAACCTATTTTCCAATTCTCCAAAGCTTTAAGTACTTGGAACAAGCCCAAGCCAGATATAGAGATGAGGATCTAAGGTTTCTTCCAGCTCTCAATCTCCATCTTGCCAGGAGCTAGAATCCCTTCAGTCAGCTCTAGGAGACTCTAAGAGTGCATCCTTCTGCAGACCTCAGGAACATCTTCAAGAGGTTTCTCTCTCCTATGAATTCCAATTTCACAGACAGTGAACCTCATTCTAGAGTAGAATCACATTTAATCCATCCATTTCTAGTCAGAGCCTCTCACACGAGCCCCCACTGCAAATGCAAGCTGCTGCTAAACCACCATCAGCCCAATCCATTTCCTCCAGGTGGATCTGTTATGGGGTGCATCCTAGGTAAAAGCCAAGACCATGTCTCAGTCCTTACACAGAGTCCTTATACATTCCTGCTAAGTTCCAGGTCTCCCAGGATAACAAGAAACATCCTCAGTTAAGAAGCAAAAAGGATAGAAGAAAATAAATTATTTTCATAGTTCTTGAAGAGCATGGAGCCTATTAGAGAAGCAAAGAATGGCATACATTTTTAAGAAAAGGAAGAATTTCTTTCATTTTATTTTAATATAAATTCAACTCTCTCGTAACATTTTCACTCCAAAAACAGCAGGGGATTAAATTCTCAAACGAAATATGGCACTGGCCTATACCATCCTAAAAATGCCAGCAGTCTAGCAATGAACCATCTCTTTAATTTTAGTAATGTTTGGTATTTTCTTTCTTATAAGAGCATGAACTACTTTTGTCAAACATTATATATACATATATATGTACACATAAAGTTTTACCTCTATTCACTAATAATAAAAACAGTCTAGATTTGTTAATTAAAAATAATTATGCTTTCTCAGAAATCAAGTTGGTTCAGTAATTTAAGAGGTTTTCAATATTTACAGATAATATGACTGCCCATCTTGAAAAATCTCAAAGGATAAACTCACAAATTATTAAGACCAATGATTTCAGCAAGAATGACAGAAAAGGCAGATTCAACAACAAAAAATTATCAACAAAATTCCTATATGCCCACAATAATAAATTTAAAAATATGAGAGGATAAAAGATCAATTCTAAGTAGCAACCAAAATCACAAAATGTTGAGGAATTGAGACTTCCATGGCGGAGCAGTAGTTAAGACTCTGTGCTTCCAATGCATGGGGCACAGGTCAGATACAGTAAAAAAAATTCAACGTAACCACAATTGAATTCCAGTCACAACTTTTTTACAGAAACTAAGAAGCTGATCTTAAAAATCAAATGGAAGAAAAAATGGGCAAAGAATGTGAATAGACATTCTTTCAGAAAAGATATATTAATAGCCAAGAAATTTATGAAAAGATGTCCAAAATCATGAGGCTCATTCATACTCAAATCTAGAAAATAACTCCTAGACACCTGTTGGTGGTGGTTTTAATCACTCAGTTGTCTCTGACTCTTTGCAACCCCATGGACTATAGCCCTCCGGGATCCTCTGTCCATGGGATTTCCCAGGCAAGAATACTGAAGTGGGCTGCCATTTCTTCTCCAGGGAATCCTCCCAACCCAGGGAATCAAACCTGTGTCTACTTGCACTGCAGGCAGATTCTTTACTGCTGAGCCCACCAGGGAAGCCCAGTCACCTGGTAGGGAGTTAGAAATCCTTGATTTTCATCTTTTCTTCTGAAGTTGCATCAACAAGGAATTCATGGGGGTAGAGAGGGTTAACAGCAAAAGACATGTGTGTGCTCTTTGATGAAACTCACTGAGAACCACTAGTGATCACTTCAGGGGGCTCCAGAAAGAAGGGCAGTTGTTGGAACCGAAGAGTAAAAAGGTTTGCTGAAGATAATTAAAAGCCCTGCAAGAAGAATGATGTGACTTGAACAATAAGACATTTTTCCATTAATTATTTTTTAAGCAACTGAAACATAATGAAACCCTGGATGAAACCTCAGTTCTCAATTTCTTTGAGATACAAAGATCAGAGTGAGTCCAGTTGAGCACTTGAAGTGGCCGGACCAATTCTGCATGTGGTGGGCAGTTGTGAGTGCAAAGACAGTATCACATGTACTCCTTCCTACTAGCAGCCAGAAGTAAAAACGTCCCAAAGAAACAGGCTTGGGCTCTGCCCACAACACTGTCATCTGAGCATTCCTTTCATTAGAACAATACAAGATTATACAATGACCCCTAAGTTGAAGCAGGATTCTAGATGCCTGAGAAAGTGGGATACTCTTAGGGTATGGTAAGCTGACTGCTGACACAATCAATAAATGAATTAGCGTAAAGTATGCTGACTTCTTCAGAAGGAATTTTATGAACACAAGATTTAAGACTTCTTATACAATAAGCAATGCAATCACAAGTACTAATAAAGGTTGGATGGCATCACCGACTCGATGGACATGAGTTTGAGCAAGCTCTGGGAGTTGGTGATGGACAGGGAAGCCTGGTGTGCTTCTGTCCATAGGGTCTTAAAAAGAGTCAGACACAACTGAGCGACTGAACTGAAGAGTGCTATGTAAGAAACTGCTATCAATCAATCAATAAACCTAGGAATGAATTATGTGCAAGACTGTACTAAGGAATGAAGGGAAATTTTAAAGTCTACATCACTGAATCAGAAGCATGCAGCAGTTGAAATGACAAGATATATAAAAAAGCTGTGTTGGGGACTTCCTTGCTGGTCCAAGGGTCGAGAATCTGCCTTGCAATGCAGGGGACGGGACACAGGTTCAATCCCTGGTCTGAGAACTAAGATCCCACATGCTGCAGAGCAACTAAAACCCATGCACTGCAACCACTGAGCCTGTACGCCACAACTACAGAGATTACATTAAGATGGCTGCTGCTGCTAAATCACTTCAGTTGTGTCCGACTCTGTGCGACCCCATAGACAGCAGCCCACCAGGCTCCCCCATCCCTGGGATTCTCCAGGCAAGAACACTGGAGTGGGTTGCCATTTCCTTCTCCAATGCATGAAAGTGAAAAGTGAAAGTGAAGTCGCTCAGTCATGTCCGACTCTTAGCAACCCCATGGACTGCAGCCTACCAGGCTCCTCCGTCCATGGGATTTTCCAGGCAAGAGTACTGGAGTGGGGTGCCATTGGCTTCTCCACATTAAGATGGCAATTCTCCCCAAATTACTGATAGACACAATACAACCTGAATCAAATTCTCAAGCAGAGTTTTTTGAAAAGCTGACAAGCTGATTATAAAATTAATATGAAATGAAAAGGACCTCAAAAAGCCAAAGTCTGCGAAAGAACAGCAAAGCTGAAGGACTTACACTGTCTGACTTCAAGTCTTTTTTACAAAGCTATAGTAATCAAATCAGTGTAGTACTGGCATCAATACAGACCAACAGATGAATGAAAACAAAAAAAGACCAGAAACGGAACCAAAAATATATATAAATTTTCAACTGAGGTATAACCTAGGTACAAGGGAATTTAGTGAAAATATAGTCTTTTCAACAAACAGTTCTAGAACAATCAGATTCCATATACTTAAAAATGAACTCTGATCCATAGCTCGCACTATGTATAAAAATGAACTGAAAGTAGATCACAAGTCTACAGTAAAGTGAAAGTATTGGTCACTTAGTCCCGTCAGACTCTTTGCAAACCCATGGACTGTAGCCCGCCAGGTTTCTCTGTCCATGAAATTCTTCAGGCAAGAATACTGGAGTAGGTTGCCATTCCCTTCTCCAGGGGATACTTCTGACCCAGGTCAAACCCAGATCTCCTGCGCTGCAGGCGGATTCTTTACCATCTGAGCCACCAGGGATATAGGGTAAAATCTAAAACTATAGCTTCTAGAACATATCACAAACATATTATTGTGAAAATAGGCAAAGAAACTTTTTAAGCAAGAAAAGCAGAATCCATAAAAGAAAAAATTGTTAAGTTGGACTTCATCAAAATTAAGAACTGCTCTTCAAAAGTCATCATTTTGGAGAGTTCTGACAAAACATGGTCCACTGGAGAAAGAAATGTCAAACCACTTCAGTATTCTTGCCTTCAGAACCCCATGAACAGTATGAAAAGGCAAAGAGATATGACACTGAAAGATGAACTCCCCAGGTCGGTAGGTGCCCAATATGCTACTGGAGAAGAGTGGAGAAATAATTCCAGAAAGAATGAAGAGATGGAGTCAAAGTGAAACAACACCCAGTTGTGGATATGACTGGTGATAGAAGTAAAGTCCGATGCTGTAAAAAGCAATACTGCATAGGAACCTGGAATGTTAGATCCATGAATCAAGGTAAATTGGAAGTGGTCAAACAGGAGATGGCAAGAGTGAACATCAACATTTTAGGAATCAGTGAACTAAAATGGACCAGAATGGGTGAATTTAATTCAGATGAATTAAATTAAATTAAATTCTTGTGGGCAAGAATCCCTTCGAAGAAATGGAGTAGCCCTCACAGTCAACCAAAGAGTCTGAAATGCAGTAGTACTTGGGTGCAAGAATGATCTCTGTTCATTTTCAAGGCAAACCATTCAATATTACACTAACCCAAGGCTGTGCCCCAACCACTGATGCTGAAGAAGCTGAAAGGTTCTATGAAGACCTACAAGACATTCTAGAACTAACACCAAAAAAAGATGTTCTTTTCATCACAGGGGGCTGGAATACAAAAATAGGAAGTCAACAGATAACTGGACTAACAAACAAGTTTGGCCTTGGAACACAAAATGAAGCAGGGCAAAAGCTAACAGTTTTGCCAAGAGAACACACTGGTCATAGGAAACACCCTCTTCCAATGACACAAGAGACGACTCTACACATGGACATCACCAGGTGGTCAATACCAAAATCAGATTGATTACATTCTTTACAGCCGAAGATGGAGAAGCTCTATAGTCAGCAAAAACAAGACCAGGAGCTGATTGTGGCTCACATCATGAACTCTATTCGGAAGTGACAAATAGATTCAAGGGATTAGATCTGATAGAGTGCCTGAAGAACTATGGACACAAGTTTAAGACATTGTGCAGAGGGTGGTGATCAAGACCATCCCCAAGAAAAAGAAGTGCAAAAAGGCAAAATGGTTGTCTGAGGAGGTCTTAAAAATAGCTAGAAAAGAAGAGATGTAAAAGGCAAAGGAGAAAAGGAAAGGTATACCCATTTAAATGCAGAGTTCCAAAGAATAGCAAGGAGAGATAAGAAAGCCTTCCTCAGTGATCAACGCAAAGAAATAGAGGAAGACAACAGAATGGGTAAGACTAGAGATCTCTTCAAGAAAATTTCATGCAAACATAGGCACAATAAAGGACAGAAACAGTACAGACCTAACAGAAGCAGAAGATATTAAGAAGAGGTGGAAAGAATACACAAAAGAACTATGCAAGAAAGATCTTCATGACTCAGATAACCACAATAGTGTGATCACTCATCTAGAGCCAGACATCCTAGAATGCAGAATCAAGCGGGCCTTAGGAAGCATCACTACAAACAAAGCTAGAGAAGGTGATGGAATTTCAGTTGAGCTATTTCAAATCCTAAAAGATGATGTTGTGAAAGTGTTTCACTCAATATGCCAGCAAATTTGGAAAACTCAGCAGTGGCCACAGGACTGGAAAAGGTCCATTTTCATTCCAATCCCAAAGAAAGGCAATGCCAAAGAATGTTCAAACTACTGCACAATTGCATGCATCTCACACACTAGCAAAGTAATGCTCAAAATTCTCCAAGCCAGGCTTCAACAGTACGTGAACAGTGAAATTCCAGATATTTAAGCTGGATTTAGAAAAGGCAGAGGAACCAGAGATCAAATTGCCAATATCCACTGGATCAGCAAAAAAGCAAGAGAGTTCCAGAAAAATATCTACTTCTGCTTTATTCACTACGCCAAAGCTTTTGACTGTGTATTTCAACAAACTGTGGGAAATTCTTCAAGAGATGGGAATACCAGACCACCTGACCTGCCTCCTGAAAAATCTGTACGCAGGTCAAGAAGCAACAGTTAGAACTGGACATGGAACAACTGACTGGTTCCAAATTGGGAAAGGAGTACGTCAAGGCTGTATATTGTCACCCTGCTTATTTAACTTCCAGCCTGGTTCCTCCGCCAGGTTGGAGGAACCACAAGCTGGAATTAAGATTGCTGGGAGAAATATCAATAACCTTAGATAATGCAGATGATACCACTTTTATGGCAGAAAGTGAAGAGAAATTAAAGAGTCTCTTAATGAAAGTAAAAGAGAAGAGTGAAAAAGCTGGCTTAAAACTCAACATTCAAAAAACTAAGATCATGGCATCTGGCCCCATCACTTCATGGCAAATAGATGGGGAAACAATGGAAACAGTGATGGACTTATTTTCTTGGGATCCAAAACCACTGCAGATGGTGACTGCAGCCATGATATTAAAAGATGCTTGCTCCTTGGAAGAAAAGCTATGACCAACCTAGACAGCATGTTAAAAAGCAGGACTTTAGTTTGCCAACAAAGGTCCGTCTAATCAAAGCTATGGTTTTTCCAGTAATCATGTATGCATGTGAGAGTTGGACCATAAAGAAACCTGAGTGCCACAGAATTGATGCTTTTGAACTGTGGTGTTGGAGAAGACTCTTGAGAGTCCCTTGGACTGCAAGGAGATCAAATCAGTCAATCCTAAAGGAAATCAGTCCTGAATATTCCTTAGAAGCTGAATATTCAGTTGATGCTGAAGCTGAAGTTCCAATACTTTGGCCACCTGATGGGAAGAACTGACTCAGTGGAAAAGACCCTGATGCTGGGAAGGATTAAAGGCAGGAGGAGAAGGGGACAACAGAGGATGAGATGGTTGGATGGCATCACTGACTTGATGGACGTGAGTTTGAGTAAGCTCCGGGAGTTGGTGATAGACAGGGAAGCCTGGCATGCTGCAGTCCATGGGTTCACAGAGTCAGACACAGCTGAGAGACTGGATTGAACTGAAGAGAAAACATTTGCAAATCCTGTGTCTGAAAAAGGATATACATCCAGAATATATAAAGAACTTCTAAAAATCAGTGATAAGAAAACACACCCAATCAAAAATGGACAAACCATTTTTTGTCCATTTCACCAAAGAAGTTATATGGATAGGAAATAAGCTCATGTAAAGACACACAACATCTTAGTCCTTAGAGAAATACAATTTAAAATCACAATGAGATACCATTCCACATCTATAAGAAAGACTAAAATTGAAAAGACTGACCATCCCAAGTGTTGGCAAGGATGTGGAAGAACTGGACCTCTTATACACTGCTGGTGGTAAAGCAAAAGAGTACAGCCACTTTGGAAAATTTTGACAGTTTCTTTAAAAGTTAAGTATGTTCCTACCACATGATCTAGCCATTTTACTTCTATGTGCTTAACCAAGAGGAATAAAAGTATATATCCATACAAAAAGACTGGTATACAAATATTCATAACAACCTCATTTGTTACCAACTAAAAATTGGAAATGACCAATATGTCCAACAATAGGTGAATGTATCAATAAACTGCAGTATATCCCTTCAAAGGAACAGTATTCAGCATTAAAGAGGAATCAACTACTGACATACTAAAGAATGAATATCAAAATAACCATGCTAAATGAAAGAAGCATAACCACAAACTATATGATTCCGTTTATATAACATTCTAGGAAATTCTAGGAAACACAATTAATATATAATTACAGAATAATCAGTAGTTGTCATGGATGGGGATCAAGGAGCCAACGATGTAATGAAAGTTTTGGGGGTGATGGATATGTTCACTATCCTGTCTGTGATGACAGTCTCATAAGTACATATATCTATCAACATTTTATAAATTGCACATTTTTAATAAGTACTGTTTATATATGTTGACTATATCTCAGTAAACCAGCTTTGTAAAAACATGGTCTTAACCAATAATTAATAATGCTTCATGATCCAAACTGGTTTGTATTCAATCATTAAAAGTATTTCCTGCTAATAATGTATGTGTATTCGGACACTCAATCGTGTCCGAATCTTTGAGACCCCATGGACTGTAGCCCACCAGGTTTCTCTGTCCATGGAATTCTCCAGGCAAGAATACTGGAGTGGGTTGTCATGCCCTTCTCCAGGGGATCTTCCCAAACCAGGGATCAAACCCAGGTTTCCCGCATTGCAGGCAGATTCTTTACCATATGAGCTACCTGGGAAGCCCGAATAATGTATAGTTATAAAATTCACAGAGCATCTTTATGCAAAATATTAAGGAAGACTGATTTGAACTGACAAAATTCAGTAAATCATGGTAACAAATGTCTTAATGCAGCAAAAGATATATGAACAGTGCAAATATATTTTCATTTTTTAAATGTAAGATAACTAAAAAGAATAACCATGTAAATTATGGATCTTAAATCGGATTAAACAAAAATAACCATGTGTTGTTATCTCCTTCCTGGTACAATTGCTACTAGTTTCATATTCAACACTCTAAAACTGACTAAAGCGGACCATGGCAAAGAGAGAAAGAAGCAACTATTCCCACGCAGAGAAATGCTCTCTAAAAGACATGAAGCTACACAGAAATGTTTGCAGATTCTCTGCAAATCCCTCAGCACCTAAACAATCACTAGAAACCTCTTCCTCATCAAAGCCTAATGGGAGACAGAAACAATTCAGTTTCATTAAAGGAATCCTGCAAAGGAACCTAAAGAGCAAAGTTCCTCAGTTAGCATTATATAACTTCCTGCCTCCTCCTGGTTTGGGCACCCAAGCTCTCAAGTCTATTAAATACGCCAACAATTACTGTCCTTCATTTGAAGGATTCTTCAAACCACAGGGAACAGGTGACTTCCTACTGTATCCACCTACTTCATTACTTGCCCTTTTCCTTACAGTTCCCTTAGATCTCAGGTTGATGTTGACACATCTAGCATTCATGCTGAAATCAGAACCTGATTTACAGAAGTAGGATGATTCAGTGTGGGATTCCCAAGTGGTGGTAGTGGTGAAAAAAAAAAAAAAGTATTAGCTGCTCAGTCATGTCCAGCTCTTTGCGACCCCATGGACTACAGCCCGCCAGTCTCCTCTGTCCATGGAATTCTCCAGGCAACAATACTGAAGTGGGTTGCCATTCCCTTCTCCAAGTGGTAAAGAACCCACCTGCCAATGCAGGAGACTTAAGAGATGAGGGTTCGATCCCTGGGTCGGGAAGATCCCCTGGAGGAGAGTATGGCAACCCACTCCAGTATTCTTGCCTGGGAAATTCCATGGACAGAGGAGACTGATGGGCTATGGCCCACAGTGTCGCAAAGAGTCTGAAGCGACTTAGCATGCATAATGCAGAGTTGTGGAAGGATTATGGACTGTGAAATCAGACATGGGTTCATGTGTGCGTGCATGCCAAGTCATTTCAGTCGTGTCCAACTCTTTGCAACCATATGGACCATAGCCTGCCAGGCTCCTCTGTCCATGGGATGCTCCAGCCAAGATTACTGGAGTACCATGCCCTTCTCCAGGGGATCTTCCCGACCCAGGGATCGAACCTGGGTCTCCAGCATTGCAGGCACTAGGGAAGCCCAAACCCTGAGAACACAGCGCACAAAAAGACAAATACTGTGTGATTCCACTGTTACGAGGTACTTAGAGTACTCAAGATCAGAGACAGAAAGTAGATGAATAGTTGCCAGAGGCTGGGAAGAATAGGAAGTCATGGTTTAATGGGTAAAGAGTTTCAGTTTTACAGGATGAATAGTTCTGGAGATGAATGATGATGACTGCAAGACATTATGAATATATTTAATACCACTGAACAGCACACGGAAAATGGATAAGATGGCAAATTTTGGATTTTGTGTATTTTATCACAATTTTTAAAAATGGGGGTGGGGAGTGTTTTTGGACTAGTGGTTGATTGCACTTGACTAAATCTATGAGTTAATCACCTAATTGCAGCTCTGGGGCATCCAGTTCTTGCTACGGTTCCAAATTAAATGCTCTCTGAAAAGTTCTTGTTGTCAAATCCTCTACCTCTCGTGACACAACACAGAGGAGCATCCTGTGTACCTCCCACCACCCTCAGTCTAACAGCGATAACAAGAATTCTGCCTGCGCTTCCTTCACATCGCCAAAAATGGCACAGATGGCCAGACCGCAGAGGGAGTCACAGAACCATTCCAGGCCCATAGCGGGATTTGCACATGTGCTCAATAGTATTTGAATGAAAACGAGCTTCATTTCCTACAGAAACTCCCCAGAGAAAACAAAATACTTCTGAAGGTTAAAATAAAAGGACACTCTGCAACTTGGATCCTATGAGGCTGATCCTCTAAGGCTGGTCAACATTACAGAAAACCAAAGTTTGGGATAAATGCGGAAACTGAAAACAAAAGTTTACAAATCTTCCCCACACAAGAAAATCCTTTGCTATACCTTTTTTGTACTTAAAATACCGAGCCACCTCAAAATCATCTCCAATCCAATACCTAAAATCAACTGGTCTCTAAGTGTTGCAAGGTGAACACTATAAAATGTGGTACAAATATGATTCTTTCAAAACCACTGAGCAGTAATTAAACTCACAAATAAGCACAAATCTTTGTCTCAAATCAGTCAAGCTAAAAAGTTTAACGTGTTCTTTTTCTTTTCTGATGGCTTTTTCATCAAACTGTGCAGGGGAACCCAAGTATTTGCCATGGGCAAATACATGCCATAACGAGAGGGAAAAGGACAGGCAGGATTTGAACTGACTGACGGGAGAAGGAAGGACATGTGCAGAGGAGGAATATGAAGGTACAGGGGACACACCTTGTATAATTTCACTCCTCTGAAGTATCTGGAGTAGTCAAAATCATGATAACAGAAAGGAGAATGGTGGCTGCCGGGAGGTGGCGGGAAGGAGAAATGGGGAATTGTTCACTGGTACAGAGATTAGCTTTTCTAAGATGAAAAAGGGTGAGCACTGCTACACAACAGTGTAAATACAGCTAACCGTACACTGAAAAATGGTCGAGGGTCCATTTTAGACTACGCATTTTTTTAAACTACAATTAGAAAAAAAGAGTCACAAAAATTAGTGCCCTGGCAGTCATACTAATGCAAAAATATTTCAAATTGACTAACTTCAGTGTTCAGTCCTAATCTCTAAAATTCCTTTTGTCCCTAATTGGGAAAAAAAAAAGTAGACGTATCTTGCTAATGGTACAAGCAGGTTTCCTCAACTACAATAAAACTTAAGGAGCGAGAAAACCAAAAGAAGACAATACAAACACTAAGTGATGGTACAAAATACAGAGCAGGCTAGTAAACCCAATCTAATGGAGCCATCCCCACCCACAATCTAGTCTAAGGCTCAAAGGAAAACTGTACAGGGACTTCCCTGGTGGCCCAATGGCTAAGACTCTTGTGCTCCCAATGCAGGGGCCCAGGTTCAGTCCCTGCTCAGGGAACTAGACCCCACATGCCACAACAAAGATCAAAGATCCTGCGTGCCACAACTAAGACCTGGCGTGACCAAATAAATTAAAATTACGTTAAATCTTTAAAAAACTGTATGGAAGCTTCTCTTTACACCAAGAATAAAGAAAAACTCTTCTACCTGCTTGCAAGGCCCAGCACCTTCTGGCCCACTTCACCAGCCCCCTCTCCCCCCAGGTTCTTCTGTACGCTTCCTGATCCATACATAGGCCTGTACCTTAAGTCCCCAGTCATCTCCATGAACCCTGCCATCACAGGGTCTTTTTATCCTTGCGTTTGTTCTGACTGGAACGTTCTTCCTTTCCTGTGCATCCTTCAGATCTCAGATCAAATGTCACTTCTGGGATGTCCCTAACTCAAATACTTGTCACTGTTGCAGTTTTACATTCGTGTGGTTAATCTGCTGGCATCCGCTGAGCACAACGGTCTTGTATGCATTCACCTTCCCCCATTTCCAATGCTAAACTCAGCGCCTAGTACCAACTAAGCACTCAAATACCTGTTGAATAAGTGAACGGGCACCAAATCTATAATAATAAAATATCACAGAATGTCTCCTTAGGAGTCTATGCATCTTCACAAATCAATCTTGGAGGATGCCCAAAGCAACTGAGCCTGAAGTCCCTACTCAACTCTTTAAAAAAACAAGAAAGTCAACTCAAATGCCTGTATAAATTTCCCTGGCCCTTCTGTCTCTAAGCAAATACTGAGCACTCTAAGCACTTAATAAATACTTACTGAACTGAAATGAAATTATACTCTTTTGAATAATGGATTTTGATAACTAAACTCCTGCATTTTAGTCCCAAATAATATTTCCAAAAATTGTTCATATGCCTCAGTTTTATCTCCATTACCATTGGATTAATTATAATGTCGTTATCCAATAACGTTCGAATAAGGCTTAGAGCGGGGGGTCCCCAAACCCCATGGTACGGGTCTGTGGCCTGTTAGGAATTGGGCAGCACAGCAGGAAGTGAATAGCCGGTAAGCAAGCGAAGCTTCCGGTGTGTTTACAGCGGCTTCCCATTGCTCCCATTACAGCCTGAGCTTCACCTCCTGTCAGATCAGCAGCCACATGCGATTCTCACAGGAGCTCAAACCAAAACAAGACTATGGAGTAGACTGACATAAGCAACACACTTCAGGTGTCATTGTCCCCCATCACCCCTAGATGGGACCATCCAGTTGCAGGAAAACAAGCTCAGAGCTCCCACTGATTCTGCATTATGGTAAGCTGTACAATTATTCCATTATATGTAAAACTATTCCATTATATGTGCGTTCGTGCTAAGTCCCGGCCGACTCTTCGCGACCCTATGGACTGTAGCCCTCAAGTCTTCTCTGCCCATGGGATTCTCCAGGCATGAGTACTGGAGTGGGTTGCCATGCACTCTTCCGGGGGTTCTTTCCCACCCAGGGATCGATCTGGCATGTCTTAGCTTACATCTCCTACATTGGCAGGCGGGTTCTTTACCCCTAGTGCCACCTGGGAAGCCCCATTTCATTATACATCATAACGTAATACTAGAAATAAAATGCACAATAAATGTAATGTACTTGAATCAACCCCAAGCCATCCACGCAACCCCAGAAAAATTACCTTCAGCAAACCAGTCCCTGGTGCCAAAAAGATTACGACTGCTGGCTTAGAGCATCCTTAGTCCCACTGCTTCAAACTCAATTAAGGGAGGTTTTCAGTCCTTTGTATTTTAATATAAATTTTACTTTGTCAATTTCTGGGGTGGAGGCGGGGGGTGGGGGTGAGGGGGTCAGAAACAGGCCAGCTGGGATTTTACTATTGTGTTGAAACTGTTTTCAAATGTAAGTCAGAGATATTAACAACACCTGTCCCTACTTCTTCAACGTGGTAAATGTCACTTCAGTCTTTTTCCCCCAAATCCACTCAGTCCCAAGGAGAGTTCCTTTTGTAGAAAACTGTTAAGACACAAAATCTAACTCACAGAATACTAAATAAACTAAAATTCCCAGGTAGCTCAGCTGGTAAAGAATTTGCCGGCAATGCAGGAGACCCCGGTTCAATTTCTGGGTTGGGAAGTTCCCCTGCAGAAGGAACAGGCTACCCACTCCAGTATTCTTGGGATTCCCTGGTAGCTCAGACAGTAAAAGATCCCGCCTGCAATGCGGGAGGCCTGGGTTCCATACCTGGGTTGGGAAGATCCCTTGGAGGAGGGCATGGCAACCCACTCCAGTACTCTCGCCTGGAGAATCCCCATAGACAGGGCAGCCTGGCGGGCTACAAGTCCACAGGGTCGCAAAGACTCCGACTCGACTCAGCACAGCACAAATAAACTAAAAACCAGAAAGCTAATCCCCAGCTAAAGGATCAGTTCGAAATGTTGAACTAGATGAGTCTCCACGATCAACGAAGCAGATAAAAGTATACCACTCTGGAAGGCGCAAAGCAACAGGCAAACATCAAGTATTACAGCAAAGTCGCTGCTGCTCAGGAATCCTAAGGCGTCCCTCCCCTGTCAATCCCAAACATCTGTATCGGGACCCAAAAGAACGCGTCCACAGGTAACCCGAACCTCGGGAAGCGTCCCCTGGACAGCAACAGGCTGTTTAACTCTACTTTTCCTCCCGGGGCATCATACTGGGTACAAGGGAGGGCCGGCGAGGCTCAGGCGCGAGGAGCCGGGCCTGAGAGACCAGGTGGGCCCTGAGCCGGGGGCGTTGGGTGGGCAGAGACGACGCCAGGACCGGAGAATCGATGCCAGAGACAGAGAGCACTTGCGCCTGGCCGCCGGCGCAGGTGCCCCCACCACCCCGAAGGGTTGCGGTGGCCTTGAAGGGCAGCCCCGAGGTCGGTTCTGGGGAGGGGTCGAGATGGGCGCGCGGACGCGGGTGGGGGCAGGGGGCGGGGAGGCCTCACCGTGGCTCCCGGGAGGCCAGCACCGCCGCCGTCCCGCAGTTGCTAAGGAGAATGCTCTTCCGGGTCACGGGCGCCGAGTTGTAGAGAGCAACGGTGGCCGGGAGGGGCCAAAAGCGAAGCGCAGGGGTGAGCGCGCGCGGCCGCGGCCGTGGGTCCGCGGTAGCTCTGTTGCGGCGGCGGCAGCAGAGCCCGAGCGGAGGGTTCTCCCGGCAGCAGGCTGTAGCCAGTGGCTCTAGATGCCGGCCCTCTGCTCCCGGGCCAGCGGCTGGCGGGCGACCTCCCGCCCCTGCTCCTGATCGCGCCCAGCCCCAGTCTTCGGTACCGTGCCCTGCTGAACTGCGTCTCACACCACCCACTCCCCTATCCTCCTATCCCCCTATAGCCCCCCAACCCCCGCTATCCTCGCCCCCGACGCCGCCGGGCTGCAGCTTCTAGCTCCCGGGTGTAGCCTGCCGGTCCTTTCCTGTGACAAGTTTGGTTTTTTGTTTTTTTGTTTGTTTGTTTGTTTAACTCATCCCTTGACTTACTCCACGCTCGGTTACACCTGCTCAGAGCTAGCTAGGTGCAGGGCTGGCCTTGGGATACCGAGGTGGACCACCCAGGCGTGGTTCCTGCCCGCTGAACGGACAGGCGGGTGGGAGGGCAGGCAGGCAGGCAGTATCCTGCAGACTGGGATGCTCAGAGTGAAGAAAGGTAGGGGAGCCAGCCCGAGGCGAGCCTACCCAGACTCAGGTGGGGAAAAGCCAGGGGTAGGGACCTCAGCCAAGTTAAAAGGGTAGGGAAGAGTGATCCAGGGAGGAGAGTAGGCTCCCTGTTGAGAAACCCACTGAAAGAAAGGTATGTACGGGCCTCCCCTGGAAACTGTAGAGAAGAGAGTATGGTTAAGGCTGGAACCTAGAAAACATATCGTAGGTGTGCACAAAGGAAAAAGAACCCCCAAAGAGCAGGCAGCTTGTTCGTTTGAAAGACTGCTGAGAAGACAGCAGAAGAATTTCGGTAAGGAGGTGATCACCAGTGTCAAATGCTGTGTGGATCCAGAGCCCAGTGGTGACCATAGAAAAATCAAAATTCAGGACTGGGTTGTCAAAGCTGACAATGACTTGAATCTGTGTAGTAAGAGTCCACCACCATATGCTCCTAGTTGAAACAAGGGAAAGAGATAACATTAAATTGTTCCTGAATGCCTGATGTATCTAAAAGCACTGTCACTGTATTTGAAAATTTCAGAATTCCTCTACTAATAACCAATCTCCTTGAAGGTGGAAGATATTGTTATTTAACCTTGCATCTACAGTGCCTGCCACATGCAAAGGCCTCAATCGATGTTTATTTAAAGAATAAAAGAACCCCTGAGCCTCTGATTTTTAATGTTCACACAAGTCCCTTCCAAACCCTCAGCAAAGGTGTGTTGTGGGCAGAACTTACTTGTCTATTCAAACTGTAGAGGGTGGAAGAAACTCAGCAAGGGTAGGAAGCAGAGTGTGATGGAGGCCCAGGGACTCAGTAGATGGGAGAGAGCCCAGTGGAGCGAGAGGTGGGAAGATCCAGAAGAAAGATAAAGGACTGAAAACATAGAAGCTGGGCTTTCAGGGCCAGAAATGGGAAGTGAAGCCAAAAATAATTAGAAACAGGAATAGGAGAGAAAGACAACTTTTGTCCATAACAGAGATATCTCACTGAGATTGGGCTGCAGGCAGAAAGTGTGGTTTCAGCCAGTGTGAAGGCTACAGGGCTAGGTAGACATATCCCCAAGTCGTCTAAATGAAGTGCACCCTGGGCTTCTTCAATTGGGCCAAAGGGTAACCGCAACACACTCTGGAGTGAGTTGAAATGAGAGGCTTGCCCCAAAAACATATATCCCAGTCCATAATTCCAATCAATTTTTGTTATCACAAATATTACAGTGTGTGTGTGTGTGTGCACGTGTATGCCCGAGAGAGAAATATAATTCTCTGAGAGACTGCTAAATCTGTCCACAATGGATGTGACCAGGCATCCATGGAAAGAAACCATGAAATTCTAAATGTGTAGCTGAAGAGTTTAGGACACCCAACATATCAGTCCAGAGGGCCTAGAAGCAACATCAACCCCATGGAAATTTCAACCATATGGACTATAGCCTGCTAGACTCCTCTTTCCATGGAATTCTCCAGGCAAGAATACTGGAGTGAGTAACTATTCCCTTCTCCAGGGCATCTTCCCAACCCAGGGATTGAACCCAGGTCTCCTGCATTGCAGGTGAAATCTTTACCATCTGAGTCAACAGGGAAGCCCAGAAAATGGTTACAACTCAGTAAAAGAAAGTTAAATCAATTAATTTTTTGTGAAAAGGAGGGACAAAGTCAACTTGTAACCTGGAAAAAGGAAACCCAAATACATGAAGTATAAGATAAAGCCCACCCCACATTCTCCTGGCAACCTTGAATATAGCATCTATTCTAAAGAACTGTGTTCTATTGAAGGGCCAGGGTAATTCATTAGGCTCAAGTTGGCTAGGCTTCTGGGACATCTCAATGATGCTTCAAGAGGTAGAAATTTATCATTGCTATGAAGGGCATATTCTTAGAGAACTGCAGGGAATTGTAGGTGAACTCTGTATTTTCAGAGTGGTATGGGCATGGAAGTTTCCAAGTGATGTTGTCTGTCTGGTCTCTGGTTGATGGATGCCAGTTAATGGCTTAGAGGAATGCCCCCCAAGACCCAAGATATCAGTGAAGGATCAGAGTTACTGTGCCTGGTTCTTATATGAGATGAGCCATCTGCTGCCTCCAGGAGAATTCCATTTTGGCCCTAGGAGGAACTGTGTCTGTTATGAAGTCTAAGTTTTTGTTGCCCCAGAGCTTTCCGTGCCAATCCTGATTTCTAACCACCACCATCCCCAACTTGGGTTTCTCCTTTACTAACATCCACCTTGTCTCAAAGCCAGACACCCAGGAGTCACTCTTGACTCCACTTTCCCTCATCACCACACTCTCACCCTAATAACCCAGTCCAAGAACAAGTCCTATAGACTGTGTCATTTCCCCCACCCAATTCCATTGCCACCAATTGCGGTGAAAGGAGCAAATAACCAAGTAACTTGGGTTCAGTAAGAAGGGATTACAACCTCAGAGATGACGCAAGGTGCTAAAGCTGTGTGTGTGTGTGTCTGAACAACGTACTGACCAAACAGCACAAAAACTTCAAGGAGATAGGATGGAATAAATTCATTCAACAACACATTTTGATTGCCTTTCACCTGCTAATTTTACCTTGAAGGAAGTTAAAAGATAGTGAAAGGACTACCAAATAGGTTAAAGAAAAATCTAAGGTAGAATTGAATATATTCCAGGACTTCCCTGTAATCCAGTGGCTAAAACTCCACACTCCACAATGCGGGGAACCTGGGTTTGATCCTTGCTCAAGGCAATGGCACCCCACTCCAGTACTCTTGCCTGGAAAATCCCATGAACAGAGGAGCCTGGTGGGCTGCAGTCCATGGGGTCACTGAGGGTCGGACACGACTGAGCAACTTCACTTTCACTTTTCACTTTCATGCATTGGAGAAGGAAATGGCAACCCACTCCAGTGTTCTTGCCTGGAGAATCCCAGGGATGGGGAAGCCTGGTGGGCTTCCGTCTATGGGGTCGCACAGAGTCGGACACGACTGAAGTGACTTAGCAGCAGCAGCAGGGAATTAGATCTCATGCTATGACTAAGAGTTTGCATGCGGAAACTAAAGATCCCGCGTGCCACAGTGAAGATCGAAGATCCCACATGATGCAGCTGAGGCCTGGCACAGCCAAATAAATAAATATTTTTTTAAAAAAGAGAATTGAACACATTCCCACAACCAAAGTAAAAGAGTGCTTGCTGGCTTGGGAGTGTGACTTTGGAAGGTCTTAGCTCAGCTGTGCGTGTATGCATGCTAAGTCATTTCAGTTGTGTCTGACTCTTCGAGACCCTATGGACTGCAGCCTGCCAGGCTCCTCTGTCCATGGGATTCTCCAGACAAGAATACTGGGAGTGGGTTGCCATGCCCTCCTCCAAGGGATCTTCCCAACCCAGGGATCGAACCAGCATCTTTTATGTCTACCTGCCTTGGAAGGCAGGTTCTTTACCACTAGCTAATCAAGCCCAGATCAGCTGTGGGATGCATTATAAAGTCCATACCTGTGCAGGCAGAGTATGGTGGGCTTAGAGGGCTCTGAGTAAGCAGAAAATATCACCATCACCATATCAATTGTTCTTAGCCTCCCAGACTGCTGCAGCTAGATCACCCAGACCATGATTTCCAACTTGGAGTCTGTCTATAGTCTGATGCTGTTCTCATCTCACTTTAAATTTAGTCTTAAAAATTTATATCCCCAATATGCTTTTAATTTTTTCCCTTAACACTATGTTTTATAGATCTTTCCAAGTCAATCCATGAAAGTCAGCTTCACTATTTTTAATATCTATATAATATTTTATTGTACAAATGTGTAATTATTGATTCAATATTACTGTATTGGAGAATACTTCATTTGCATTCAATTTTCTCTATCATAAATAATGGTGCTTTCAGTATCCTGTACATAAGTTTGTTCTCATGTGAAAGTATTTCTGTGGAAAAGAGTTCTTGTTGGCTAAAAGTTACAAATTGAAATTTTGTGATACTGCCAAATGCTCTTCAAAATAGGCTTATTAATTTATACTCCCACCAACAGTGTATGAGAGTGCTTATTTGCACTTATCACTGCCAGCTCTGGATATCATAAATCTTTTTAATTTCTGCTAGTCCTGTGCTTGAAAATACAATCTTATTTTGTTTTACTTTGCATTTTTCCAATTATTAGTGAGGTTGGGCAGCTTTTTATATATTCACTGTCATTTGCATTTCATCTTCAGTGAATTGCTTTTTCTCATTTTTTTTCCTATTTGACAATTTTTTCTTATTGATCCATGAATCTAATGTCTTATCATTCTTGTCTTGACCTACTGACCTTTGTCTTTTGTTAATCCTGATGCTGATTCTGTGTATTTCTTCTATGCATGTGTGTGATACAGCAGTTACAAAAAAAATACTTAATAGTTTTTCATTGTAAAAGTAAAAATACAAGATTTTTTAAATTCAAAAAAAATTACATTTTTCTCTTCCTTCTAGCTTCATAGTATTATTTTTATCCTAATTTTTAAGACATAAATTCTTCTATAATATTCCCATTTTTGCCTCATAGGTGTTAGCTTTTGCCTTAATGTCTCTTTAACCTACTAACTTCTCTTTAAATTTTCATCTTTTTAAATATTTTCACTATTTATTTTATCAGGATTCAATTAACATATTATTCTTAACTTTTTAGGTTCATTTTTTAAATTTTTATAGTTTTTTGCCTTTTTATCTCTTTTTTTTTAATTTTACATATGCTACTTTAAATACGAATTTCAGAAAATGCTCTCATTTACAGTGTTATTCTTCCTAAATTTTTATTTCCACATCTTTAGCTTTAAATTTGTCTTAATTTTTATACTCCCTCATCATCTTATTTTGATTTTTATTTCTCTGATCTTCCATCTTGCATATTTTTTCTGGTTTTGGACTTGAATTATACATGTATCTCAGCAACTGCAAATGTCATCTAACAATCATTGCACTTTAAATGAGAAAATAAAGAGTCATATTTCATTCACAAAATCCAGAATGCTCATACTTTTCTTTGCTGGAGAATTTACTGCAGAGGGAGATATGTATAGGACAGAATTTTACTTTTCTTCTATGCCTTGTGTCCTGCTAGATACCAGCCACATAAGAAGCCGGTGTAAGAGAAAAGGCACTCTCAAGTTGCAACTCTGATACAGCACCAGTGTGGCATAGCACTTAAGGCATGGGTTACCAAACTGCTGGGTTGAAATCCAACTCCTCCAATTACTTGCTGTGTGACCTTGGGTAAGTTAACCAACCTCTCTGTGTCTCCATTTTCCTCACCTGTAGAATGTAGATGATGACGATAGCATCTCATAAGGCTTATGTGAGATTTGAATGAGTCAATATATGTAAAGGACCTAGAACAGTGCCTGGCACATAGTAAAATTCATGTGTTTGTTAATATTATTTAACACGTAGTTATCCTATATAGTAGTTGCTTTTAGGAGTATAAAATAGCCAAGTATCTTGTAAATGATGGTCTTAATTGACATAAGAAGCTTTTATTCTTCCTTTTAGAGCAGACACTGTAGCCTACCAAAGTTCTCCTTGGCACTTTCTCTTCCTAACCAAACCCAATATATATTTTTTTCAGATATCAACACTTCTCCAAGGACTTATGTGTGGGGTGGGGGTGGGGAACAATTTCAGTGACCGGTGAATCTGTTTCTCCTTTTTCAGTGTCCAACCCTGATTAACTCTCTGAATTCTAAAATTCTAGACAGAAAACATCTTATTGAATGGCTCAGGCCAGTCTATGAGTTGGGCTAGGGGTCTACTGGAGCCAATCAGCTGAGCAAGGGAAAGAGAATCACCCAGTAGAATTAGGGCTACTCAAGTATACACCTTTCTTAGGGGCTGGAGTGGGCGGGGAATGTATGTGTGTGTGCATGGTGCAGACTTACTGGAGGAGAGGGGAGCAAAATTTCAGTGAAGGGAGAAGTGATAGTTTCATGCACTGTATTATAGCCTGTCTCCACGGATATGCATATCCTAGCCTGAAAAGCAATGACATAAAGCTATGGTTGTCATTAAGAGTGATAGTGTATTTTTAAATATTTAACTTTTCTAAAGGCCAAAACCAAACCAAGAGGATTTGACCAAAGAGGACTTGAAGAAGTTGAGAGAATGACAAAAAGAATTCTGAATCTATTTATAAGAAAAACATTTTTTAAATTAGAACAGATAAAAAGAAATGTGCACGGTCACTTGATGGATAAATGAAAATATAGTAAAAACACAGGGAAGCTGAGTTGTTCAGAAAATGTTACATTTGATCTTAGTTAAATGAATCAAAAAACACAGCATCCAAAAGAAATCCTATTTTAAGTTAAAGAGAAAACAGTTTTATTAACTGAGAAAAATACAGAGTAATACAATTAGAACAATTATAAGATAACATGTAAAGGGACTAAATTCTCCTATTTAAAAAAATAGAATAATAGACTGGATTAAAAAGACAAATCCACACCTATGAATCTTGTTTTTTTAAAAAAAAAATTTTTTTTAAGAAAAGGGAGAGAATAATTTAAAAGCCTGGCTCAGATAAGTCAGGCTTGTACAAAAGCAAGAGTAGCGGGTCCCAGCTTGACTGAATAAGTTGTGTTCATCCCAGGATTCCAGCAAACCCGGACATGCCCTGAACACCAATGGCAGGACCCACTGGAGGACTGTTTTCATGAGAAGCTAGCATCCTAGAAAATAATCCCTTGTTCAGGCAGGGCCACGGAGAAGCCTGAGACAGCAGGTCAGTATAATGCTGTGAACAGCAGGGAGGCTGCAGGGGAAGTCCGGCAAAACAAGCTGTTTGGCCCAAGGCCCCCCTGCTCTGTAGCTTTTCAACAGAACGGAGCGCCAGCAAAGGCAGGGTGCTGTTGGAGCTTGCTGGCAGAAACTCTCCACAATACTCCATTCATTGGCCCCCAAGACAGGCTCTGACCCAGCCCCGCTGAGGGATTGTCAGCAAGTCCCTACACCTTGGGGTGGTGGTGAGGGGGCCTCCTTTTCTCTTCTACAAAACGGTGATTAGAGGATCTGATCCAAAAGGGAAAAATTAGGAAATAGGGAGCTTTCTCAAATGTGTATTAGGCTTTCACAGAAATGAACTGCAATTTTGAAGATAAAGATATTCACAATAGATAAACAAAGATTCTAGCACAAGTGGTAAAGAACTCGCCAGCCAGTGCAGGAGATATAAGAGACACGGGTTTGATCCCTGGGCTGGAAGAGCCCGTGGAGGAAGGCATGGCAACCCACTCCAGTATTCTTGCCTGGAGAATCGCATGGACAGAGGGGCCTGGCAGGCTACAGTCTATAGGGTCGCAAAGAGTCGGACATGACTGAAGTGACCTAGCACACAAAGATTTTACACATACTTTCTCAGTCAATAAAATTGGGGAGAAAACCGGTATGCCACCTGTATGCACATGACCAGGCAAGAAAGGAAGAAAGTTCTGTGATGGAACAATTATTAATAGGTTGAAAAGGCAACACCAAATATGGGAATGTTATTTAAAAGACAAACAAAAAAAGAGATACTGGATACACAGTTAAAGCTGCATTGAGAAAATTCTGGTGTCTTTTGGGCTTATGGTAACAAGAAAGAAAAAGGGAAAAAAATATCAACTAAATTTACACCTAAATTTTTTTAAAAAGATATAAGTAACAAATTTTTAAAGGAACAGGAATAAATATGAAATCAAATAAATTAATTGGAAAATAAGAATATCTGCTAAGATGCAAAATAATTTAAAATGAACTAATATAATATTTTCAAACTACAAGTACAGTCGATTAAGTAGCCAAGAAAATATAAGACGTACAAAAACCTAAAGACTATATAAACGCAAAAATGTTTCAATTATTAAGAAATACAATTCAAAGTTAAAATTGAATACATTTTAAAATTAAAAGGAATTAATAACTTTGAATAAAACCAAACAAGAAGAAAATTCAAAACATCAGGAAAAGATGAGTGAAAGGAAAAATTCACAGGAAATATGGAAAATCTGGGGAAGAGTGGATACATGTATATGTATGGGCGTGTCCCTTCGCTGTTCATC
Source organism: Bos grunniens (assembly GCF_055505025.1). Taxonomy (NCBI): domain Eukaryota; kingdom Metazoa; phylum Chordata; class Mammalia; order Artiodactyla; family Bovidae; genus Bos; species Bos grunniens. The sequence goes on from NC_141166.1 coordinate 17,173,715, forward strand.
TGAAACTGTCCCAACATTGCTTGTTCATCAGCTATACCCCAATACAAAATAACAAGTTTAGGGGAAAAAAAAGAAATATCTAAAACCTATTCAATGAAGATTGGTAGAATGAGTGAATTTTTTGGAAAAAGCATCTAGACTTGATATTGTTGTCATTAACATTTTCAGTAGCAAGTTAATAAACAAAACCTCAATTCATTTAAGACAAATATGTTCACTTTCTGCCTGCTTGTAAAGGTAAAGATTATAACACAAAAAAAGTTTAACAAATTTTGCCTCATATGTAGTTTTACCACTTTTGCACATTTGTTTTCACTTTATTCTGTTACTAGTACCATATCTTTATGTTGCAGAGCTGCACAAAGTGCAACCATTTTACATCCCTTCTTTTACAAATTGTATCTTAGCAGTTGCATGTATATTTTAGGGTTTTCTTTTATTTTTTTCTTTGTTATATAAATTATAAATATTCACATGAAGAAGCAACTTAAAATGTAGGTGTAATTCCAATACCCAAAATGAGATAGACTGGTAAGTAGATGTGTGAATGTGTGTTGCTGCTGCTGCTGCTGCTGCTAAATCGCTTCAGTCGTCTCCGACTCTGCGACCCCATAGACCGCAGCCCACCAGGCTCCCCCGTCCCTGGGATTCTCCAGGCAAGAATACTGGAGTGGGTTGCCATTTCCTTCTCCAATGCATGAAAGTGAAAAGTCAAAATGAAGTCGCTCAGTTGTGTCTGACTCTCAGCAACCTCATGGACTGCAGCCCACCAGGCTCCTCCATCCATGGGATTTTCCAGGCAAGAGTACTGGAGTGGGGTGCCATTGCCTTCTCCAGTGAATGTGTGTTAGTCATGTCCAACTCTTTGTGACCCCGAGAACCTTCGCCCACCAGGCTTCTCTGCCCAGGAAAATTTTCAGGCAGGAATACTGGAGTGGGTTGCCATTTCCTACTCCAGGGGATCCTCCCCAGCCAAGGATCAAACGTGCATCTCTTCCATCTCCTGCATTGGCAGGCAGATTCTTTACCACTAAGCTACCTGGCAAGTCCCTGTAGGTAGATACATATGTACAAACACACATACATACATTCGTAGGTAGGTACACATACATTTGGATTTAGATTGAAATATACTTTTTTGAAAATTTAAACAGATATAATTCACATAACATAAAATTCACCATTTTAAAGTGTACAATTTGGTTCTTCATAGTATAGTCACAGGGTTGTACAACCATCACCACAATAAATTTTAGAACATTTTAACCACACCAAAAAAGAAATCCCATGCCATCATTTCCCTCCCATCCTTCCAGCCCTAGGCAATCACAATCTACTTTTTGTTTCTATGAATTTCCCTATTCTGGACATTTATATAAATGGAATCATACAATATATGGCCCTTTATGATTGGCCTCTTTAGCTTCACTTCAGTTCAGTCGCTCAGTCGTGTCCAACTCTTTGTGACCCAGTAGACTGCAGCACACCAGTCTTCCCTGTTCATCACCAACTCCCGGAGCTTACTCAAACTCATGTCCATTGAGTCAGTGATGCCATCCAACCGTCTCATCCTCTGTCATCCCTTTCTCCTCCTGCCTTCAATCTTTCCCACCATCAGGGTCTTTTCTAATGAGTCAGTTCTTCGCATCAGGTGGCCAGAGTATTGTAGTTTCAGCTTCAGCATCAGTCCTTCCAATGAATATTCAGGACTGATTTCCTTTAGGATGGACTGGTTTAATTTCCTTACAGTCCAAGGGACTCTCAAGAGTCTTCTCCAACACCACAGATCAAAAGCATCAATTCTTCGGCACTTAGCTTTCTTTATGGTCCAACTCTCACATCCATACATGACTACTGGAAAAACCATTTATCTTAGCATAATGTTTTCAAGATTCACCCACATTATAATATGATCGCTGATTCATTCTTTTTTATCGTAAAATCATATTCATATATATATATCACATTTTCTTTGTCCATCAGTTAATGGACATTTGAGTTGTTTCCAGTTTTTGGCTATTATGAATAAAGCTACTATGAACATTCAAGTACAAGTTTTTGCATGAACATACATTTTCAATTCTTTAGGGCATATAGGAGTAAAATTGCTTGGTCATATGGACTGGGTCATATCATAACAGTGCCATTTTATATTTCCACCAACAATGTGTAAGTGTCCCAATTTCTCCACAACCTCAACAACATTTGTTATTTTCCATTTTTTAAACGCAGTCATTCGAATGCAGTACTATCTAGTAAAGTGGCATCTCATTGTAGTTTTAATTTGCATTTCCATAACAGCTAGTAATGATGTTTATTGACCATTTGTATATCTTCTTTGGAGAACTTTCTATTCAAGTCCTTTGCTCATTTTTAATTAGGTTGTCTTTTGGTTGCTGGATTGTAAGAATTCTTTATGTATTCTGGATTCTAGGTTCTTATCAAATATATTTTTTACAAATATTTTCTCTCATCTGGACTGTTGTCTTTTCACTACCTTAATAATGTCCTTTGATGAAAAGTAAGCTTTAAGCTTGGTGAAGTCCAAATTATCTATTTTTCATTTGGTTGCTTGTCCTTAGTGTATCATACGGAGAAGGCAATGGCACACCACTCCAGTACTCTTGCCTGGAAAATCCCATGGACGGAGGAACCTGGTAGGCTGCAGTCCATGGGCTTGCTAAGAGTCAGGCACGACTGAGCGACTTCACTTTCACATTTCACTTTCATGCATTGGAGAAGGAAATGGCAACCCACTCCAGTGTTCTTGCCTGGAGAATCCCAGGGACGGGGGAGCTTGGTGGGCTGCCATCTATGGGGTTGCACAGAGTTGAGGTTGAAGCGACTTAGCAGCAGCAGCAGCAGCAGTGTATCATATCTTAAGAAAAACTGTTGCCTAATGCAAGGTCATGAAAATTTATACCTATGTTTTCTTCCAAGTATTTTATGCTTTTAGCACACATGTTTGGATTTTTGATCCATTTTGAATAAATTTTTGTATGTGAAGTGAGGTAGAGGTCTAACTTCACTTGTTTGAATACAGTTATCCAGTTGTCCCAGTGTTCAAAAGACTATTTTTTCCCATTGAATGATCTTATCATCCTTGTCAAAATCAATTAACACATTTGGATTTATTTCTGGGCTCAATTCTAGTCCATTGATCTATCTTCATGCCTGTGCCACATTGTCATGACTACTGTGGCTTTATCGTAAGTTCTGAAATTGAAAACTGAAAAGTGAGTCCTCCAGTAGAATATACTTCAACAGTGTTTTGTAACTTTTTCACTTTAAAAACTTGAAGATATTCACATCAACATGTCAACAAATACAATTCTATGGCATCAGTCTAAGTAAATGTGTAGTATCCTACATGAATTTTCCAGTAGCTATTTGACCAGAATAATTATAGCATATTGTTAGATTCATAGATTATTTCCAACCTTTTGCTCTAATAAATAACTTAATTTTTACTTATTAGGCTTATCTTAGATACTATAAATGTATTTTCTTCTGAGTATATTTTTTTCATGAGTTTACCCAATTCTCTATTAAGACCTTCAATCCAAATAATCTGTAAAATCTCCTATTAAAGTGTAATATTGGGCTTTCCTGGAGGTTTGATGTAAAGAATCTGCCTGCCTATGTGGGAGACACGGATTCCATCCCTCATGCAGGAAGACCCCATAAGCCACGGAGCAACTAAGCCCATGTGCCACAACTATTGAGCCTGTGCTCTAGAGCCTGGGAGCCACAGCTACTGAGCCCACGTGCCCGAGAGCCTGTGCTCTGCAACAGGAGAAGCCACCACAGTGAGAAGCCCCTGCGCCACAACTGAAGAGTAGCCCCTGCTTGCTGCAACGAGAAAAGCCTGTGCAGCAACGAAGACCCAGCACAGCCAAAAATAAATAGACCAATGAGATTATTTTTTAAGTGTAATATTAACCATTTTCTGTCATTCTTGCTATAAACAATTTCCTGTCTCTGTTTGTCTCATTTATTCGTAATGTACAGGAGTGAAACAACAGCCAGGGCATCTTGCTGCTTAGACTATTTTGGGAAGAAATGAAAACTGAAGCTATGCTGATTTTTAATCTTTCAGGAGTGGCCTTTTATTCTACTTGTGTGTGTGCTACATTGCTTCATTCATGTCTGACTCTTTACAACCGTATGGACCATAGCCCTCCAGGCTCCTCTGTCCATGGAGATTCTCCAGGCAAGAATACTAGAGTGGGTTGCTATGCGCTCCTCCAGGAGATTTTCCCAACCCAAGGATCGAACCCATAACTCTTTTGTCTCCTGCATTGGCGGATGGGTTCTTTACCACTAGTGCCGCCTATATTCTACCTGGAAGATATTAATCCTTGTTATTTCATATATTCATTTTATAAACTAATGCATTCACCTAGTGCAAAATTTAAGAGATACTAAAGAGAAGCTGGTGAATAAGTCTCCCAACGGCACCCAGCTCCTCTCTCTGTTACCAGTTTCCTCCATCCCAACATCTGTCATCCATCCATCCATCCAACTAACATTTTCATGGTGTCTGCTCTGTGTGAAGACAACCAGGTACAGTAGATCAGGAAGATTTGAATCCCACGTCTACCACTGACATCCTATGGCCTCGAGCAGACCACTTGGTCAAGTCTCTGTTTCCTCATCTGTGAGATGAGGATAAAGACAATTACCTTATACATCATCAAGAAGATATATTACAAGGTACCTAGCAGAGGCCTGGGTGCTATGGATACCACCATGAAGCCAGATGTCATCAAGAGCTGTCCTCAGATGTCAACCCTGTCCTCAAGAGCTCTGTTCAAGCACCCGTCTCAGATCTGCATCTTAGCTCCCCCTTCCTGTTTTCCCCTCTTTGGATCAGGCTGTTTTTCTGGCTACCAGCTTAGAATCTCTCCTGCAACTGCAAGGAGTCCATCCACAGGGCTGGGCCCTGCAGACAGGCATGAGGTGGAAGCCTGGGGCTTCCCACTGCCTGATTCTGTCCCTGAGAATTTTTGACTAAATATCAAGCATCATATTCACCAGTGGTATCTTGTCAGAAGCTGTAAAAGCATTTATACTTTTGTCTAAACATTATGGATGGCAAGTATTCAACCATGGAGAGAAAAGATAGACAGTGAACTCACTCACCTGGTTCAGGCGTCATGGTTTTGTTCTTCTTGAAGAAAAATCATCCCTGAACTCTGTTCGAAAATATTGGCCAACATCTTCCCTACCAGCCAGGCCATCTATCTGCAGAGAAGAACAAGTTTTCAGTCTGAAAATACCTATTTCCAGACATGGGGTTTTTGTTTGGATTTCCCTGACGGGGCCAGTGGTAAAGAACCTGCCTGCCAGTTCAGAAGACATAAGAGACACAGGTTCAATCCCTAGGTTGGGAAGATCCCCTGGAAGAGGGCATGGCAACCCATTGCAGTATTCTTGCCTGGGAAATTCCTGTGGACAGAGGAGCCTGGTGAGCTACAGATCATAGGGTCACAAAAAGTTGGATACAACTAAAGCAACTTAGCATGCGTGGTGATTGTTTGTTTGTTTGTTTGTTTGTTGGCCATGTTGCGTGGCTTGCAGGATCTTAGTTCCCTGACCAGGGATTGAACCCAGTCCCTCAGCAGTGAGAATTCAGCCATAACCACTGGACTGCCAGGAAACTGCCAGTGGGTTTATTTTTTTTAACACAGTGTTCTCACTTTGCCACTGAACATATTAAGAAAACACACTCTGGGGAGGGGCATCTTTGGTGAGTGGAGGGATTCTTGGGAGAGACGAAGACAAAGAAACTCCCACATTTGGGGGAGTTGCAGCCTGGAGGCCAGTCTCTCCTTCCATTCCTGCTTTTGGTTCCTTCTGCCCCCAGGGAGCTGCTACCTGTGAGGTGACCATGCTGACCCCAAATCAGTCAGCCTCTGGAGGAAACTAAGGGCTTCTTCCCCCTCACCCTGAGCTAGGTTTCCCCACCAGCTCAAGGTCTGCAGGTACAGGCAGCCAGGCCTGAGAGGGACCACACTACCTCGCTTCTCTCCAGACACAGTACAGATGCGTGTTTCTGGGTCACATTCTGGTGTCATGATACCACTGACTTTCTCATCATTGCTGTAGTCTAGGCATCAGTGATTAGGGATCTTTGATGTTATTACTGTGACTCACTGAAGGTTCAGATGATGGTTAGCACTTTTTAGCAATAAAGTATTTTTACATTAAGGTAGGTATGTACTTTTTTTTTAGAGATAATGCTATTGCACACTTAATAGACTACAGTATAGTATAAATATAACTTTTATGTGCAGTGGGAAATCAAAAAATTCATTTGACTTGCTTTATTGTGATATGGCTTTATTGTAGTGTTCTGGAACCAAACCCACAATATCTCTGAAGCGTGCCTGTAATATTTCTATAAACTTGTATTGAGTCACTGAAAAATGAGAAGATTTCTTGCCTCTGGGGCAACTTTTCAAAATGCCAAGTGAATTTCTCCTTCCAGAGATGTAAGCTTGTCCAAAGCGTAGACTTATGATAAAAATTTGGCACTCTGTTTTTCACAGGGACAATATCATAAAAAGGAGGTTTCCTTGTGATTGGCTAAACTCAAAGCTCTCCACCAGATAAGGTGACTTTTCAAAAGGCAATTACAGTTCCAGGTTTTGTTCAATTTCAGGTTTATATAGGCAAGTTCATGGACTTCATGCATCCATTTCTGTTTTCCCAAGAAACACTGATTATTTTCACAATATCAAAACCAAGGTAATGGGAAAGCCATAGACATGGCCTGCTTGGCAGGCAAGGAAGATCCCATATTCATTCAGCGCCACGTCACCCTGCCTTTGGGGCCTCCCCGCCTTGCCAGCAGGAAGGCCAGTCGCTTTGAGGGTGAAGCCTTCCCTAATCTGTCAGGGCCTCCTGGGGTGCTTGCCTACATCCTGAATCTGTCCTCCTGGTTCCCCTCTGGCAACCTGCTGGGGAAGCAGAAATACAGTCCGTCAAGACCAGAATCCTTAACCACTTTAGATCTCCACCCCACCTCTGCTCCCACTTTCAGCCTCACTCACGGGCCTTGGTGCCTCCCACCCTGTAGCCCCTATGCCGAGGTGGACCCAGCCCCTGGCCTTGCAGGCCGTGGTACAACTGTAGCTCCTGACACCAGGGGAGCCCCAGCAGTGGCTCCGAAACACAGTCCCTGTAATGCTAGTGCAAACTTTCTACTGCCTCTGCTGCCACGTTGGAGGTGAGCTCTCCCACAGGGGTCCCTGAGAGAGAAGGGAAGGGGGGCTGCCTCCCCATGTTGCCGGAGTGTCCAGGGAGAGCACCAGCGCCCCAAGGAAGTGCAGCCTTTCCTGTGCACACACAGCCAAGCCCTGGGGGCCTGGGCAGGTGCCATTCGACCTGGATGATCAGAGATGGGAGTGAGTCCTGCCTGGGAGGACTCGATTCCCTACAACAGGGCACGGGAACCCGGAGTGACCACAGCCTGAGGGGAGGGTTTCTTTCAGCAATCCCACGGGTCCTCATGCTGGTTATTCTCCACTTACCCGCTCACCTCCCAAATCTGTCCTCTCCATTCTCTGCCCTGCTTGGCCATGATTCTGACAGTAGCTACTTTCTTTGTTTAAAAGTAGTATTGAAAGGCTCTTCTTTCATGTACTAGCTCTCTGTCACTATCCCCTATTACTTACTTTATCATGTGAATAGTCCCTTCACTAAATTCTCCCAGTTTAACCCTCTGAGTTGCCATGAGCCTGACTCCAGTGGCTCCCACCCCAGGATGCTTGAGGAGTCCTAGAGTAGACAACTGACTCCCAACAATGATGAAATTGACCACCCTATCAGTAGAAGAGCTGCAGGCTGAACCACATTTAATCTGATCCAGAAAAATAGAAAAATGTAGCATTTCTTGCACGCTAGTATTGCAGAGCAAATCCACACTGTGACCCAACGTCTGGCCTCTGGGAGCAGTTGGGCTCTCGGTCACTTTGCCTCTCAGAGTCCTCTCGTATTCTTCATCACTTCATGAAGAGATTTCAGGTGGCTTTGACCATTTATCATTTTGTCTAAAGCTCTCTCCTTAGCTTCGGCTCCAGGGGTAGAATCAGTGTGGATCTGAGCCCCAGGTGCTCAGAAGGAGCCCAGTTCCTCACACAGATCTAGAGTTTAACCACCCAAGGCCCTGGACCAGGCTACTTTGGTTACAAAGAGAAACACTGATCGGATAGAATCTCAAGCAAAGTAAAACAGTTGGATACGGCTCTCCTTTCTCTTTAAGTTTTGTGTGTGTGTGTACATATATACAATAAATATTTTATACTATATTTTATAGTATAGTATAAAATTGGGCTTCCCTGCTGGCTCAAACAGTGAAGAATCTGCCGGCAATGCAGGTGACCTGGGTTCAATCCCTGGGTTGAGAAGATCCCCTGGAGGAGGGCATGGCAACCCACTCCAGTGTTCTTGCCTGGAGAATCCCATGGACAGAGGAGCCTGGTGGGCTTACAGTCCACGCGGTCACAAAGAGTCAGACTAAGCACAGCATAGCACATAGTATATTATAGAATATTACAATATTTTATATTAAATAGTATATAAAATAAATTAAATTATATAATTTTATATTATATATATAATTTTGCAGGGCTATGCACAGCATGCAGGATCCTAATTCCCTGACCAGGGATTGAACCCATGCCCTCTGCAGTGGAAGGGCAGAGTCTTAACCACTGGCCCGTCAATGAAGCTTCTTCAGTTGTATTTTAATGACGTGATGTCTTTTTTCAAATTTATTTATTTCTAATTGACGGATGACTCCTTTATAATACTGTGTTGGTTTCTGCCAAACTGATGTCTTCTTTGGGTAAGCTGGATGCTCACCTCTCCCAACTGTGCCCCACACAATACTGCACTAGAGAGAGTGAAAAGTTACACACCCTCCTGTGACAGGGACTGACTGCCACGAGCTAGTGTGGACCCAGTTAATGGCTAGGGTACATACCTAAGTACTGCCAGGAAAACATGGCTAAGCATCAGTAATTTTTTTCTTAAAAATAGTGCTTTCCGGACAAAACTTTCTCAACTGATGACAGGCTTGTAGCTAAACAACTTAATAAAGGAATTCAAAAAATTTAATTGCTGGGTCTGGCAGTGTGTTCTGCAAATAATGCTAGCCTGGAGTTTTCATCAAAAAATAATAATTGTCTAAAGTTAGATGTTTTATGCTTTATTTGGATTTTTTAAATGATTGTGGTAGGTGATTGGTAACACCTGTGTTAAATTTTTCCATATTAAAAAGTAAAGCTGGATCCCTACCTCACACCCTAATAAATTCCAGATGTATTAGAAGTAAAAATGTATGCATACACCAACACATAACAAAACTCCATAAAAGTTCTAGGGAAGGCTATGTTTATTTAATCTTGGGAGGCGAAAAGGTAGGCCTTTCTAAAAATGACACCAAAGCCAGAAACCATGACAAAATATGATGGATTTGACTATATGAAAATCTGAGACTTCCATATGGTATTCACAAATGTTTAAAAGTCAAAGCAGAAACTGAAAAGCAGCATTTTTACATGTGAGAAGCAAAGGCATAATGTTCCTGACATCTGAAGAGCCAGGTGGCTCAGTGGTAAAGAATCTGCCTGCCAACGCAGGAGATGCGGGAGACCCAGGTTCAATCCCTGGGTTGGGAAGATCCCCTGGAGGAGGAAATGGCAACCTGCTCTGGTATTCTTGCCTGGAAAATACCATGGACAGAGGAGCCTGGCAGGCTACAGTCCATGGGGTCCCAAAAAGTCAGACACTACTGAGCGACTGAGCATACACACACACACACACACACAAAGAGCCATTACAAATCAATTAGGAGTAAAAGAATACTGTTTGAACAAGTTCCGGGAGTTAGTGATGGACAGGGAAGCCTGGTGTGCTGCAGTCCATGGGGTCACAAAGAGTCGGACATGACAGAGCGCCTGAACTGAACGGAACTGAATAGGAAGATGAGCAATGAATATGAAGTGGAAATTGACCAAGCTTTGCAAATGGCCAGGGACTTCACAGGAGAAGGCAATGGTACCCCACTCCAGTACTCTTGCCTGGAAAATCTCATGGATGGAGGAGTCTGGTGGGCTACAGTCCATGGGGTCGCACAGAGTAGGACACGACTGAAGTGACTTAGCAGTGACTTCACGAGAGGATGTTCAACCTCCCCGGTAGGCGAGGGTATATTTTAAAAAGAAGAAAGGGAAAAAGAAAACCACTCATGCTGCCACCACAACAAAGCTCGTGGGATGGTCCTTCCTCACACCCCAGAAGAACAAAGGTGAAAAAAGATTGCAACACCCAGTGCGGGTGAGGGTTCTGAAAGGGGCTTCTCACCCTGCTGGTGCCAGGGGTGTTAAGTATACTGGAACTTTTTGGAGAGCAGTTGCTCAATATGTATCAGAAGCCTTTTTAAATGGATATGTTGTAACCTAATAATGCTCCTGTTACTCCTGATCTGGCCTTGAGGGCAGGGACACAGTCTCCTTAGGCCACGCACGCCATCCAGAACATGGGACCCACTCCTCCTAATTTCCCCCAGAGATCAGAGGTCAGGTTGCCTGAAGGTGCCCGTAATTGAACAACAAGCACAGTACAGACAGCAGCATAATGACCGTTGCGGGCCCAGCCCCAGGCCAGGGTCACTCACCGGAAGCCCCTGCTTCCATTCGGCCAAGGGCAGTCATCACCCTCCTCAGAACTGGGCTCGGGCCCTCTCCTTTCGGCAGAGCCAGGCCCCACTGACGCAACCATGAGTTCAGAGAAAGGATGTTTTTCCACTACCCTCCCTATTCTTCACTTCCTGCCCCAGGAAATACCCACTCACTGCAGGGGCCTCTCCTCTCCAGCCTCTCCAGGGTTGGGGTCTGAGTCTCTGATCCCGTTAAGATAATCACACTATACTGCAAGATCTAAGCTCAACTGTGGTCCTGTTCTTACATTTATGAGAGTAAAAATACGAAAACGTACACATTCATCACTAAGAAAGTGACTAAGTAAGCTGAGACCTCCTCACATAGAATGCATAGAGAATGATGACATATGCCTATATATAGTCATGTGAAATGAAGAGGATGGGAAGGTGACTTGAGTCAATCCAAGTGCTCAGCACACGACCCGCCACACAGAGTGCTCAAGAGTTTGTGGTTAAGCGGGAAAAGAAACTACAAAACAGTGTTATGGTTCAAAAGCACTTCGTTATTAAAATATATGCACCTTTTACAAATGAACTTGCTTACGAAACAGAAAGAGACTCACAGACTTAGAGAACAAACTTATGGTTCTGGGCAGGGGGCTGGGGGGAAGGGGAAGGGATAGTTAGGCAATTTGGGATGGACTTGTACACACTGCTATATTTAAAATGGATAACCAACAAGGACCTACCGTATAGCACCAGGAACTCTGCTCCATGTTATGTGGCAGCCTGGATGGGAGGGGAGTTTGGGGGAGAATGGATACATGTATGTGTATGGCTGAGTCCCTTCCCTATTCCCCTGAAATTATCACAACACTGTTAATCGGTTATACCCCAACACAAAGTAAAAAGTTTAAAATCCATCAACATGAATCAGTCACTGGTATCAGTCACTGATGCCCCCTCCCATCCTTAACCCCCTCCCATCTCCCCTCCCATCTCCCACCCCTCTAGGTTGTCACGGAGCACTGGGTTGAGCTCCCTGTGTCACACAGCAAATTCCCCCTTGCTATCTATTTTACATAGGGTAATAATGTATATGATTCCATGCTGTTCTTCATGTTGATGTATGGCAGAGGCCAGCACAGTAATTGTAAAGCAAGGATCCTCCAATTAAAAAATAACAGAAAAAAATGTTTAAAATAATAAATATATATATATATATGCTTCTTTATATGTATATATGTAGAAAAACATATGGAAGGATATCACCTAAAATGTGAACAGTGCCTGTTTTGAGGTGGTGGCTCACACATCCATTTGCATCATTGCATTGTTCGTGTTATAGTGACCACTTAAGACTTTATCTTCTCAGACTGGTTCAGGAAATGGACAAGAAAGAAGATTTCCAGAAGTTTCTGGTCAACCTTAACATAAAAAATCTTGACATGTGAACTTGGTGATGCAATACCAGTCACATATTAATCAGGAAAAAAAAACTATTTTCATTTTTCAAAAGTTAGAATATAATGAAAAACCTTCATAATTTTTTAAACATTACAATGCTTGAGGCTCACTTGGGGGACTATGACTATGGGAAATCAACCCCACCACCACCCCTCTGGGCTGGAGGGGACCAAATTCCTTTCTATAGAAAGTTCCAATGCCCTCAGCCTTTTCCCCAAATTCACCCAGCTTCAGTACAGTGGGAACCCCCAAAACTGAACACCCACGAGCAGCTCAAGGCTGACCACCTTATGCACTACAGGAAAGAGGTTTCTTCCCTGCCAGCTCCAGAGAGGGAAAATCCCTGCAAGTTCTCTGAAAGGGCCTAGCATGAGTCACATGCCCACCACTCAGTCATTCATATAGCCAGGGTGAGGTAACTTGTGGTAGACACTGTTGTTCTTCAATTCTCACCACCCCTTTCCCTCCCTCTTCTGGTAACAGTATCAGACTTCCTTTGGAGACTCATTCTTTCCTCATTTCACAGGTTTCTGTTGGGGCTGGCATCTCCACACCCCACCTCTTGGCCCCAGAAATGAGCACTTGAGCTAAAACTGGCCAGTCTATGAAAAACCATCTTCCTGGCCACAGTGATTGGAGGCTCAAGTCAAATGGGACCAGGTGGTCCTTCTATAATATTCTATCAATAAAGTGAGGAAGATACCTGAGGGTATCTCCCAGCATATGAAGAAAGGTCCCCCATGGTGGGAGAGAATAGTCATTCCACAGAGGCAGAAGAGAGGTGTGGGGAGAAAGAGACACTATTTGAATCCCTTTACCTGGTTGGGACATTACTTTGCCAACAAAGGTCCAGCTAGTCAAAGCTATGGTTTTTCCAGTAGCCATGTATGGTTGTGAGAGTTGGGCTATAAAGAAAGCTGAGCACTGAAGACTTGATACTTTTGAACTGTGGTGTTGGAGAAGACTCTTGAGAGTCCCTTGGACAGCAAGGAGATCCAACCAGCCCATCCTAAAGGAAATCAGCCCTGAATATTCATTGGAAGGACTGATGCTGAAGCTGAAACTCCAATACTTTGGCCACCTGATGCAAAGAACTGACTCACTGAAAAAGACCCTGATGCTGGGAAAGATTGAAGGCAGGAGGAGAAAGATGACAGAGGATGAGATGGTTTGATGGCATCACCGACTCAATGGACATGAGTTTGAGTAAACTCCAGGAGTTGGTGATGGACAGGGAGGCCTGGCGTGCTGCAGTCCATGGGGTTGCAGAGTCAGACACAACTGAGCAACTGAACTGAACTGACCTGGTTGGGATTAGCTAACAGCCCACCCTCCCTGGGCTTCCCAGCTATGCAAACAAGAAAGTCCTTTCCAGCTTGAGCTGGGTTTCTGTCATTGGCCAATTTAGAGGCCCGAGCCTGGTGAGATCTAAACCATGTGCCCTTATCTGTGATGAAACAGACAGGTCACTGAGATTGCATGCATGCATGCATGCTAAGTCGCTTCAGTCGTGTCCGACTTTGTACAACCCCATAGACAGCAGCCCACCAGGCTCCCCTGTCCCTGGGATTCTCCAGGCAAGAAGACTAGAATGGGTTGCCATTTCCTTCTCCAATGCATGCGTGCATGCTAAGTCACTTCAGTCATGTCCAACTTTGTACAACCCCATAGACGGCAGCCCACCAGGCTCCTCCATTCACGGGATTCTCCAGGCAAGAAGACTAGAATGGGTTGCCATTTCCTTCTCCTCACTGAGATTAGTAGACCCTAATAAAACCACAAGGTAGGAGTAGAGGAAGATTTCTCCAAAGGAGGACTTGCTGCCGAGGGGCACAGCCAACAGTAATGACTAGTCAAGTATGGAAATGTCACTGATCAAATAAATGGGGGTTTTATCCACTCCTAGTACTTTATCACAAATCAGTTGACAAGAAAAAGGACATAGAAAATTTAATTAAATTGCATATATTAAGCTTTGTATGCTACAGAAAACAGTCCTATTTTTAAGTGCCCAAGAAATAGTTATGAAAATAACATGTATTCAAATATAAAGAAAATGTCAAATCTTTGAAATATTGTAAGTTCTAGTCTCTGACCACTATGCAATAAAATTAAAAATCCATAAGAAAAGTTGGAAAGTGAGAGTGTTAGCCACTCAGTTGTGTCTGACTCTTTGTGACCCCATGGCTCCTCTGTCCATGGAATTCTCCAGGCAAGAATACTGGAGTGGGTAGCCTTTCCCTTTTCCAGGGGATCTTCCCAACCCAGGGATCAAACCCGGGTCATCTGCACTGCAGACAGATTCTTTACCATCTGAGCCACATGGGAAGAAAAGTTTAAATGGAAATAAAATACAACTAATTAAATGTAATTTTATAAAAGTTTATATTATAATAACATTTATATGGAAAAGCAACTGTTCAGGAATTTTTTTTAATTTGAAGGCAAAACCAGGGAAATACGTACCAGTCTACAGAACATATGTGGCAGTTGTGAAAACTTTCTGGTAGAGGATGTAAACACACTTATCTATATTTAATATGTAATAAATCAGGTGAAAATAGAATGATGAAAGAAATAATTATCACTATATTCATAAGGGAAATGGGTAATAATGGCATGTGAATAGCAAATGCTTACTCAGACCATTTACCACAGAACATTCCAGACAGATTAAAGTTAAATAAACACATGTATACACATACACAGTCAGTTCAGTTCAGTCGCTCAGTCGTGTCTGACTCTTTGCGACCCCATGAATCGCAACATGCCAGGCCTCCCTGTCCATCACCAACTCCCAGAGTTCACTCAGACTTACGTCCATCGAGTCAGTGATGCCATCCAGCCATCTCATCCTCTGTCGTCCCCTTCTCCTCCTGCCCCCAATCCCTCCCAGCATCAGAGTCTTTTCCAATGAGTCAACTCTTCGCATCAGGTGGCCAAAGTACTGGAGTTTCAGCTTTAGCATCATTCCTTCCAAAGAAATCCCAGGGATGGTCTCCTTCAGAATGGACTGGTTGGATCTCCTTGCAGTCCAAGGGACTCTCAAGATTCTTCTCCAACATCACAGTTCAAAAGCATCAATTCTTCGGCGCTCAGCTTTCTTCACAGTCCAACTCTCACATCCATACATGACCACTGGAAAAACCATAGCCTTGACTAGACGGACCTTTGTTGGCAAAGTAATGTCTCTGCTTTTGAATATGCTATCTAGGTTGGTCATATCTTTTCTTCCAAGGAGTAAGCATCTTTTAATTTCATGGCTGAGTTACCATCTGCAGTGATTTTGGAGCCCCCAAAAATAAAGTCTGACACTGTTTCCCCATTTATTTCCCATGAAGTGATGGGACCAGATGCCATGATCTTCATTTTCTGAATGTTGAGCTTTAAGCCAACTTTTTCACTCTCCACTTTCACTTTCATCAAGAGGCTTTTTAGTTCCTCTTCACTTTCTGCCATAAGGGTGGTGTCATCTGCATATCTGAGGTTATTGAGATTTCTCCCAGCAATCTTGATTCCAGCTTGTGCTTCATCCAGCCCAGCATTTCTCATGATGTACTCTGCATATAAGTTAAATAAGCAGGGTGACAATATACAGCCTTGACATACTCCTTTTCCTATTTGGAACCAGTCTGTTGTTCCATGTCCAATTCGAACTGTTGCTTCCTGACCTGCATATAGGTTTCTCAAGAGGCAGGTCGGGTGGTCTGGTATTCCCATCTCTTTCAGAATTTTCCACAGTTTATTGTGATCCACACAGTCAAAGGCTCTGGCATAGTCAATAAAGCAGAAATAGATGTTTTTCTGGAACTCTTGCTTTTTTGATGATCCAGCAGATGTTGGCACTTTGATCTCTGGTTCCTCTGCCTTTTCTAAAACCAGCTTGAACATCTGGAAGTTCACCGTTCACGTATTGCTGAAGCCTGGCCTGGAGAATTTTGAGCATTACTTTACTACCGTGTGAGATGAGTGCAATTATGCGGTAGTTTGAGCATTCTTTGGCATTGCCTTTCTTTGGGATTGGAATGAAAACTGACCTTTTCCAGTCCTGTGGCCACTGCTGAGTTTTCCAAATTTGCTGGCATATTGAGTGCAGCACTTTCACAGCATCATCTTTCAGGATTTGAAATAGCTCAACTGGAATTCCATCACCTCCACTAGCTTTGTTCATAGTGATGTTTTCTAAGGCCCACTTGACTTCACATTCCAGGATGTCTGGCTCTAGGTGAGTGATCACACCATCGTGATTATCTTGGTTGTAAAGATCTTTTTTGTACAGTTCTTCTGTATATTCTTGCCACCTCTTCTTAATATTTTCTGCTTCTGTAAGGTCAATACTATTTCCATCCTTTATCGAGCCCATCTTTGCATGAAATGTTGCCTTGGTATCTCTCATTTTCTTGAAGAGATCTAGTTTTTCCCATTCTGTTGTTTTCCTCTATTTCTTTGCATTGATCACTGAGGAAGGCTTTCTTATCTCTTCTTCCTATTCTTTGGAACTCTGTATTCAGATGCTTATATCTTTCCTTTTCTCCTTTGCTTTTCACGTCTCTTCTTTTCACAGCTATTTGTAAGGCCTCCTCAGACAGCCATTTTCCTTTTTTGCATTTTTTTTTCCATGGGGATGGTCTTGATTCCTGTCTCCTGTACAATGTCACGAACCTCCGATCATAGTTCATCAGGCATTCTATCTATCAGATCTAGTCCCTTAAATCTATTTCTCACTTCCACTGTATAATCATAAGGGATTTGATTTAGGTCATATCTGAATGGTCTAGTGGTTTTCCCTACTTTCTTCAATTTAAGTCTGAATTTGGCAATAAGGAGTTCATGACCTGAGCCACAGTCAGCTCCTGGTCTTGTTTTTGCTGACTGTATAGAGCTTCTCCATCTTTGGTTGCAAAGAATATAATCAGTCTGATTTCGGTGTTGACCATCTGGTGATGTCCATGTGTAGAGTTTTCTCTTGTGTTGTTGGAAGAGGGTGTTTACTATGACCAGTGCATTTTCTTGGCAAAACTCTGTCAGTCTTTGCCCTGCTTCATTCCGTATTTCAATGCCAAATTTGCCTGTTACTCCAGGTGTTTCTTGACTTCCTACTTTTGCATTCCAGTCCCCTATAATGAAAAGTACACCTTTTTTGGGTGTTAGTTCTAAAAGGTCTTGTAGGTCTTCATAGAACCATTCAGCTTCTTCAGCATTACTGGTTGGGGCATAGACTTGGTTTACTGTGATATTGAATGGTTTGCTTTGGAAACAAACAGAGATCATTCTGTCGTTTTTGAGATTGCATCCAAGTACTGCATTTTGGACTCTTTTGTTGACCATAATGGCTACTCCATTTCTTCTAAGGGATTCCTGCGCACAGTAGTAGATATAATGGTCATCTGAGTTAAATTCACCCATTCCAGTCCATTTTAGTTCGCTGATTCCTAGAATGTCGACGTTCACTCTTGCCATCTCCTGTTTGACCACTTCCAATTTGCCTCGATTCATGGACCTGACATTCCAGGTTCCTATGCAATATTGCTCTTTACAGCATCGGACCTCGCTTCTATCACCAGTCACATCCACAACTGGGTGTTGTTTTTGCTTTGGCTCCATCCCTTCATTCTTTCTGGAGTTATTTCTCCACTGATCTCCAGTAGCATATTGGGCACCTACTGACCTGGGGAGTTCCTCTTTCAGTATCCTATCATTTTGCCTTTTCATACTGTTCATGGGGTTCTCAGGGCAAGAATACTGAAGTGGTTTGCATTCTCTTCTCCAGTGGACCACATTCTGTCAGACCTCTCCACCATGACCCACCCATCTTGGGTTGCCCCACGGGCATGGCTTAGTTTCATTGAGTTAGACAAGGCTGTGGTCCTGGTATGATTAGATTGACTAGTTTTCTGTGATTATGGTTCAGTGTATCTGCCCTCTGATGCCCTCTTGCAACACCTACTGTCTTACTTGGGTTTCTCTTACTTTGGACGTGGGGTATCTCTTCACGGCTGCTCCAGCAACGCGCAGCCGCTGCTCCTTACCTTGGACGAGGAGTATCTCCTCACCACCACCCCTCCTGACCTTGAACGTGGAATAGCTCCTCTAGGCCCTTCTGTGCCCACGCAGCCACCGCCCTTTGGACGTGGGGTTGTTCCTCCCGGCCGCCACCCCTGACCTCGGACGTGGGGTAGCTCCTCTTGGCCACACTTGTGCACCATTGCAGCCACCTGTGCTATGTACACATACACAACCATTAAAAAAATAAACCCACAGCTGCTGCTGCTGCTGCTAAGTCGCTTCAGTCGTGTCCAACTCTGTGCGACCCCATAAGACAGCAGCCCACCAGCCTCCCGCATCCCTGGGATTCTCCAGGCAAGAACACTGGAGTGGGTTGCCATTTCCTTCTCCAATGCATGAAAGTGAAAAGTGAAAGTGAAGTCGCTCAGTTGTTCCCGACTCTTAGCGACCCCATGGACTGCAGCCTACCAGGCTCCTCTGTCCATGGGATCCAGGCAAGAGTACTGGAGTGGGGTGCCATTGCCTTCTCCAACAGCAGAAGAATATAAAAATGTTTTCTCACTCTGTCTACTGAGACACTGGTGTCAGGACAAAGTGTGGGTTTCAGAGGAAACAGACCTCTGAACATCTGTGAGCTCAGTTCCTTATCTATTCAGTGTAAGTTCGTGTGTGCATGTGTGCTAAGTCCCTTCAGTCGTGTCTGACTCTTTGTGACTGCATGGACTGTAGCCCATCAGGCTTCTCTGTCCAAGCAATTCTCCAGCCAACGATACCAGAGTGGGTTGCCATGCCCTCCTCCAGGGGATCTTCCCAACCCAGGAATCAAACCCACATCTCATGTCTCTTACACTGGCAAGAGGGTTCTTTACTACTAGCACCACCTGGGAAGCTCCACAATGTAGGTAAAAATACCCAGTTCACAAGAATCAAAGCCACCTCATGGCCCCCACTTTAACCTCTGTAGTGGACTTCCTCAGACTGGGTACTGGGATTGCAAGAGGGCATCTTTGAGAATAGATGCCCTTGGGGAGAAAGATTTGAGTCAAGTAACCATATAAGTATGTAATTAAAGAAAAGTATGCAGAAGCTTTTAATTTTAATTAGGTCCCATTTGTTTATTTTTGCTTTTATTTCCAATATTCTGGGAGGTGGGTCATAGATGATCCTGCTGTGATTTATGTCAGAGAGTGTTTTGCCTATGTTCTCCTCTAAGAGCTTTATAGTTTCTGGTCTTATATTTAGATCTTTAATCTATTTTGAGTTTATTTTTGTGTATGGTGTTAGAAAGTGTTCTAGTTTCATTCTTTTACAAGTGGTTGACCAGTTTTCCCAGCACCACTTGTTAAAGAGATTGTCTTTTCTCCATTGTATATTCTTGCCTCCTTTGTCAAAGATAAGGTGTCCATAGGTGCATGGATTTATCTCTGGGCTTTCTATTTTGTTCCATTGATCTATATTTCTGTCTTTGTGCCAGTATCAAACTGTCATGATGACTGTAGCTTTGTAGTAGAGCCTGAAGTCAGGCAGGTTGATTCCCCCAGTTCCATTCTTCTTTCTCAAGATTGCTTTGGCTATTTGAGGTTTTTTGTATTTCCATACAAATTGTGAAATTATTTGTTCTAGCTCTGTGAAAAATACCGTTGGTAGCTTGATAGGGATTGCATTGAATCTATAGATTGCTTTGGGTAGTATACTCATTTTCACTATATTGATTATTCTGATCCATGAACATGGTATATTTCTCCACCTATTAGTGTCCTCTTTGATTTCTTTCACCAGTGTTTTATAGTTTTCTATATATAGGTCTTTAGTTTCTTTAGGTAGATATATTCCTAAGTATTTTATTCTTTTCATTGCAATGGTGAATGGAATTATTTCCTTAATTTCTCTTTCTATTTTCTCATTATTAGTGTCTAGATAGATGTCCATCAGCAGATGAATGGATAAGAAAGTTGTGGTACATGTACACAATGGAGTATTATTCAGCCATTAAAAAGAATACATTTGAATCAGTTCTAATAAGGTGGATGAAACTGGAGCCTATTATACAGATTGAAGTAAGCCAGAAAGGAAAACACCAATACAGTATACTAACGCATATATATGGAATTTAGAAAGATGGTAACGATAACCCTGTATGCGAGACAGCAAAAGAGACACAGATGTATAGACGAGTCTTTTGGACTCTGTGGGAGAGGGAAAGGGCAGGATGATTTGGGGGAATGGCATGGAAACATGTATAATATCATATAAGAAATGAATCGCTAGTCCAGGTTCGATACAGGATCCTTGGGGCTGGTGCACAGGGATGAGCCGGAGGGATGGTATGCGGAGGGAGGTGGGAGGGGGGTTCAGGATGGGGAACACGTGTACGCCTGTGGTGGATTCATGTTGATGTGTGGCAGAACCAATACAATATTGTAAAGTAATTAGCCTCCAATTAAAATAAATAAATTTAAATTAAAAATAATAATAATAAAATACTTACGAACAACAAAAAAAAG
This sequence comes from Bos grunniens, assembly GCF_055505025.1. Classification (NCBI taxonomy): domain Eukaryota; kingdom Metazoa; phylum Chordata; class Mammalia; order Artiodactyla; family Bovidae; genus Bos; species Bos grunniens. The sequence continues at coordinate 17,194,364 of NC_141166.1, forward strand.
TATGGGAGGCTATAAGAATAGAACACATTTTTAAAATTTGCAAGCATCTCTATATAAACATAAAGAAAAGCAATGGAGTGGAAGAACACTTCGTGATAAATATGAAAAATAATATCAAAATATATATGAAACTGATTTTAAAAGTTTAAGAAAGCCCAGTCTCTGGCAAATACAAATACAGATGTGGAGTTAGCAGAGGACTTGAAAAAGAATACACTGCACATATACCAGATCATGCCCATTGGCCCAGAGCTGATGAAGAGCTACCAACCACAACACACTGACACCATCAAACCTTTCAACCAGCAGTTCCCCTGATTGAAGGAAGAAAGAGAGAGAGGAAGGGAGAGAAGGAGGAAAGGAAAGAAAGAAGGGAGGGCAGGAGAACAAAGAAAAACCCTATTCGTATCAAGATGTTTTTACCTATATGATTTGCAGGCACACAACACTTAAGACAGCCCACATCCTGTGAACTATTACTATTTCAGACTACTTGTTGTTGTTTAGTTACTAAGTCATGTCCGACTCTTTGTGACCCCATAGACTGCAACACACCAGGCTTGACTGTCCTTCAATATCTCCTGGAGTTTGCTCAAGCTCATGTTCATTGAGCTGGTGATACTATCCAACCATCTCATCCTCTGTTGCCCCCTTCTCCTCCTGCCCTTGATCTTTCCCAGCATTAGGGTCTTTTCCAATGAGTGAGTCACTCTTTGCATCAGAAAAACTCATGGAAAAAATTATACAAAATAACACTGCATGAAAAAGTTGATCACAAGGTAATAAGTGCACATTGATTCTAACTAAGCATAATCTTTGCCAGAAGTATCTGAAAGTCTAGGAGAATAGTAGAGGTATTTGCTCATTTGCTGTAAGTTTGACATTTTTGGTGATCTCACATTGTATCATTGGGTAAATATTCTATTTTTTTAAAGGATTGATTTCACAAAAGAACTTTCACAAATGAACTTATTTGCAAAACAGATGTAGAAAACAAGCTTATGGTTATCAAGGAAGAAAGTGGGGAAGAGGAATAAATTGGGAGATCGGGATTGACATACACATATAAAATGGCTTTCTAGGTGGTGCAGTGGTAAAGAATACACCTGTTGATGCAGGAGACGCAGGAGATGTGGATTTGATCCCTGGGTCAGGAATATCCCCTCAGATAGGAATAAGAACCTACTGTATAACAGAGAACTAATAAGAACCTACTGTATAACAGAGAACTCTACCCAACGCTCTGTAATGAACTATATGGGAAATGAATCTAAAAAAAAAAAGAGTGGATCTATGCATATGTATCATATAACTGTTTCACTTTGCTGTACTGCAGAAACTAACACAACTTTGTAAATCAACTATACACCATAAAAATTAAGAAACCAAAACTAGGAAGAACCTTCAGCATTCTACCCACGTAAGCTGGATGCTGCCCAGGTCATCTCCAGACTGGATTCTTAGGTCTCAGCCCGAGATTTCCAAGCAAGTGAGAGCGGGTGTATGAAGGGTAGAGGGCTAGCAGGGCAGGCAGCAGGGGCTCCTTCTGCAGGACACAGCTGCCCGCCGGCTCCTGGCCTGGGGCGCGTCTTATCTCATGAGCTCATGTGAAAACCCCACGCCTCCAGGTCTTCAGCGAACACTTGCCATCCTTTTCCTGTCACCACCCAGCTCTGCCCCTGTGCCCATGAGCTCATCGCTGCTGGGCAAGTCCTCCTGAGGTCAGATAACTGCCAGGGACAGCTCTTTTCCCAGCCTCCTGCTCCTTGCCCCGTGCCCCCAGGAGACACAGGGCTGCCCTGACTCCCACTCCGTGGTTCCGCACAAGAACAGAGACTTGTGTGAGCACGGCCAAGGTCCTGGAGGTGAACAGGCCCTCCCAGTCTGCCCCCCCACCCCTGTCATGGCCTTGCCTGTTCTGAGAACTGCTCAGCCTCTGTGACCAGACAGACCCCTGCCCACCCCTGCGCCACCGTCTTTGTTTCTGTCTCAGTCCCAGACTCCACAGCAGCCCTGAACCCCAGCCTCCCAGGTGGGTGTCAGCCAGAGGAGATGCTGGGGGAGGGGGTCAGAGGCTGGGAGAACCCCTGCTAGAGGCAGAAAGGGTGGTTTCCCTGGCAGCCTGCAGGGGAGGGGAGCATGGCTGGGGGAGTACAGCGAGGTTCCTTCTCCAGGTGGGTCAAAGGCGGTTCACTCATGGATCTCGGGCGTGAGGGACTCACTCTGGGCCAGGCCCCCCGCTGCTGGAAATCCAGGGTGGGTCTTTCTGCTCCACCAGCTGCACTCCCCACCCCCCCCAGACTGCCCACCAGCATCATCTCCTTAGGGTCTCCCTGGCCTGGCTCTTTTCCTGTGCAGGCGGCTCCTTGCTTTGCACTTTCAGAACCCACCTCCCATGCTGGCCAGCTGTGGCCCCAGACCACCTAATTGCACACGACTCCCTGCCCCACCCCACTCCCCCCACACACACACCGAAGCTGCTTTCCTGACATTAGAGCTCTGTTTCCCCAGACCTTATGACCCCAGGGTTTCCAAGCGATCCAGGCCTGTCCCGTCCAGACCTCCCAGAAATTAAATAGAAAAGAATAAGGAGAGGGACAGTACCGTCCTGGAAAACTGGCCGCTGACAGATACGACAAAGGCCCCAGGATTCGAAGTCCCACTCCCACCCCATGGTTGGCCCCAGAGTGGCCAGGGAGCCGTGTCCGCTCCTCTGCCAAGCTGCTCACCACGTTCCCACGGGAGCCCGAGCGCAGCGTGGAGACAGCTGTTCCTCTCAGCAGATGCTTGCGGGGAGGGGGCGCCCGCTCCCAGCCCATCCCCGTGACTCGTAGAGTCTGGCCAGCTCACCCATTAAACTGGAGCAGCCTGAAGAGCCCCGAGTAGTATGGCTTGAGGGCAGAGCGAGTAGCTGGTCAATGCCTCCACGACCCCATTTGCCAGCACCTTCCCCCCAACTAGGTCAGAGGCTGTGTCTGCCCAGGCTGCCCCCCTGCCCTGGCCTAGGACAGTGCTGGCCGCTCATCTCTGAGCATTTATGGAGTGCCCACTCTGTGACAGGCAGGAGGCTGGGGCTACTGAGAGACACGGGAGGCCCCTGAGAAGCTGATAGGAGCAGAGGAGGAAGCCCTGCAGGTGCCAGGGCTGGGTCCCCACTGTCCGTGCTGAACCTGAGGAGAGGCCCGTGGGCATCAACTGGCCCGGGAAGAGACAGTGCTCTGCAGAGTCATGACACCAAGACCCCACAGCATTTCAGGTCCAGGCCAGGCCCTTCTGTCTGAAACCAGGCAGTCCTACAGCATGTCCTGCCCCAGCAGGGCTCAGAAACCAGTCCCAAGGGTCACACACCCTCGTCCATGACCCTCACCTCCCAGCCGGTTCTCAGTAAGCAGCCCTGGCCAGGCCATCCCTGTCTGACAGCTTCTCTGCTGCCCTGCAGGCCGCACCATACGAAAACTCGAAGAGGACGAAGAGGAGGTGGCATGCCCACGGTCCACGTGGGGCCTAGCACCTGGGGTCCTGGGGCCAGGATGGCCAGCGTACGATGCTTAATCCCTCTGAGTCAAGATCCTTTGGTAAAAAGAAGGGGCAGGACCCCAGCCTCTGGGCTCCTTGACCCAGGCCCTGTTCTCTGAAGCCCGGCGCCCCTTCTCCCAGCCCAGAGCGCAGACTCTCAGCCCTCCACCCCCTGCTTTCCTGACTCAGCCACCACCCAGCTTCCTGGATTTTCTCATAACACATCACTCACCACCCCGTGTTTCTTTTAGCTCCATGAAGACTTTTCTGCTTGAGAAACACATTTGGATCTAACAGGGTAAGAAGGTGCTGAAGTTAGAAATATTTGCTTAATTTAGTAATATGTATGTGCTTATGTCACATCCATTCTCCCGAAGTTAACTCTCCCCCACCGGGCTGTGAGCTCAGGTCAGAGACTGTCTACTCCCACAGAATCAGGGTGATATTTTTAGTCATCTTATAAAATAATTTAAAACAGACTTTTCAGGACAACCCAGCCAGCACAGGCAGCTTGGACCCAAGCATCAAACGTTGTCCTGACTATTTGCTTTCTGTTTCCATAGGGGAACCACTCCATCTCTCCTCCTCATGCTTCTCTCCGTGTTGTCCCTTCACCCTTGTATCCATCACTGAAGGTACAGGAAGAAGGCCAATGTTCCCAGATGTCCTTACCTTCACGTCAGGTGCTGTCGAGGGGGTGGCGGTGCAGGGGGCGGTTCTGGCAGACTGGTTATTCCAGGAATGAAATGTTGGAGAGGTCGGGCTGTGGGCACCAGCACCTGGGTAACCCTGAGAATCATTCAGGGTACTTGTGTGTGCATGCTAAGTCGCTTCAGTCGTGTCCGACTCTTTGTGACCCTTTAGACTGTAGCCCGCCAGGCTCCTCTGTCCATGGAATTCTCCAGGCAAGAATACTAGAGTGGGTTGCCATGCCCCCAGAGGATCTTCCCCACCCAGGGACTGAAACTGAATCTCTTTTGTCTCCTGCATTTGGCAGGCAGGATCTTTATCACCAGGACCACCTGGGAAGCCTTTCAGGGTACTTACTTACAAGGAAAGAATCCTGACTCTGGCTGTAGGTCAAGTACGAAAAGAATCTACTTAAAGGGTATTGTGTAGGGACTTCTCTGACTGTGCAGGGGTTAAGACTCCTTGCTCCCAATGCAGGGAGCACAGGTTCGATCCCTGGTCGGGGAATTAAGATTCCACGTGCTACACAGCACATGGAAAGGGCGGGGCGGGGCGGGGCAGGGGGGCAGGTGGCTATCAGGTAGTGGAGAAGGCTTGGAAACAACCTATCCAGGACTAAGCCAGGACAGAATGGATCTGGCGAGGCTGCCACTGCCACCAGCATGTATAATAGCACTGCGACAATGACAACCCTGACACAGGACAGTGGAGGTGTGACCTAGGTGCCCAAAGAAGTGCTCCTGCAGCATGTTGAAGACTGTTCTGCATGGCCCTGGCTTCTCTGAAGGAATGGCTCCTCGTTTAAAAACTAGGGCTGGCCCATCTGGCTAGGGGACTCCAGGTCACACACCAGTGCAGTCTGTGGGGGTGGGGGCTGGGGGACAAGCATTTGGCATCTCAGCTTCTTCAACAGGCCGAGAGCCAGGCAGCAAACACCCACTGACTTGCGTCAACTACACACAGACTCTTTCCCCTCCTCACCATCTCCAAGCACCCCAAGCCCCCAAATCAATTGCTTAATCTGAAGTTCTAAACCCTGCTCAACTCAAAGCGGGGGCCTGCTCTCTTAAATTACTTCACCCACAAGGAAAAGAGGTTGTCATTTGTAGGGCAAGACCCTTCTTCTCCTTGCCCAGCCTGAACTGGGACACAGGGACCTTCCCAGGCGATCCAAGAGAAAAGGTTTGTTGTATGGTATTATTGCACATGAAGCTCAGAAAAAAATTCACACAGGCACTGGGGTGGTTTTCAAACAATTTATGGACCTTGGGCTTAAAAGTGTTTTCTAATCCCTGTGGAGACCAGATTGCAAAAAAGTATGTTCCTCCAAGCCTTGTGAGCATCTGGCTTGGTCATGACCCTCTGTTGCTAGGGTTTTCTGGTCATTTTCATTTCATAAATTGACTGTTCACCAGAAAGTAGTTGGTGATCACACACTCTGAGGGCAGAAATCTGCAGAGGAGTTTCTGGCTTGGAAAATCCAGAGAGGTGACTCCTTGAGCTGCCTGGTGGCCCTGGGTCCCAGCAGGCCCATCCTAGAGTGCCTTCTGCCAAAGGGCAAAATTAAGAGGCTTCTGGAAGTCACCTGGGGCCCCTTCTCTTCCTGGGAGAAACCCCCTTCCTTGAAGACTGTGGCCTCCAACAAATCTGAAACCCTGTCTCCAAGACCACATGGTAGACAGCCTCTTTCTGGTACCCACCAAGGGGGTGGGCTCACTGCACGCAGGGACCCCCAGGCCAGCAAGAAGTAGCTCCCTGCTTGGAAAAGCTCCATATGACCAATATTATAGCAGAAACCCAGCCAAGGCAAGCTCAGTCCCCAGGGCACAGAGCCTGGGAGCAAATCCATTCCCTCTGCAAACATCTGGTGCATGCACCACGCTGAGGTCAGGATGCTGAACTGTCTTCTGCTGGGAAGGTCCCTCTCCCTCACCACCCCGTTCACTTTCTCAGGATTTAGGCCTTAGCCTCTCCTCCCTTACCTGCCTGTTGATAGCCACAGAGGGAACAGTTGTCCCCCACCACCACCCACTACCCCCAGGGAACTGAGCCTATCTGCAGGGCTTGTCTGTCTCTTATTTTTGAAAAGGAAAAAAAGGAGGGGTTGCAAGGGATAAACTCTGACGTCATGGGCCGGCGTCGGACATGGGGGTTGGAGGCCATCTGGAGCAGGTGCTGGCAGGGCCCCTGGGAAAGGAGAGAGAGGGCAGCTGGTTCACCGGGTGGGGGGTGTCCTGGGGTCAGACAAAGACCTCACGGCATGATGAAGTTAAGCTTTTCTGGAATTTCTGGCCTGGGAAGGATGGATGATACTTCCTTGGCCTCTGGCTCCTCTCCTAAACCCAGGCCCTATAGGTGCAGGACTCATGGAAGAGGTCCAAGCTCAAAGAGACCTGGCCATGTGGTGCCCTTGCACCCTCCGTGGGTCCCCATCACCAACAGATCTGAGAATCTCAGGGTTGCAGGGCCCTCCCACCTGGGGGTGTGTGTCTGGTGCACTGACACTGAGAACCCTCTTCTGCCCTGGCTGCTTCCTCTTGCCTTCGTCTAGGACTCCGAAACTTCTAGAAGGGGCCTCCAGACTCATCTGCCCCCATCCAGGAGGCAAGGAAAGCTTTTCCCCCTGATTCAGGTGGTGAAACTGAAGGCCCCATGCAGTGATGGGATTGGCGAGGGTCCCACTGCAATTTCCCGGCCCGGCCTACTTGAGATCTGCTCACCGCCTGTTCAGTGTCCTCTCTGGGAAGTTATGCAACTGGAAGGGGGCCCCCTCGGGATGAAATAATTGCAGAGAAAAACAGATGGGCCTCGGAGCAATCTTTCCCTCCTCTGTGTGCCTGAGAATCCTCCGCAGGACCAGGAGGGGGCGCTGTTACACGGGGCGCTTGTTCCCCAATCCTGGGGAGGGGGCTGGACAATCCTCTCTTAGCCACACATTCCCCAGCCTCCTAAAAGGTTATACACACATTTCTTACTTCATCAAGGCCCCCTCTCATCTCTGCGCGTGGGTGCTCAATCGCGACCGACTCTTTGCGACCCTATGGACTGTAGCATGCCAGGCTTCTCTGTCCATGGGATTCTTTAGGCAAGAATACTGGAGTGGATTGGACTGTAGCCCACCAGGCTCCTCTGTCCATAGGGATTCTCCAGGCAAGAATACTGGAATGGATTGCCATGCCCTCCTCCAGGGGATCTTCCCACCCAGGAACTGAACCCCAGGGTCTCCTGCATCTTCTGCATCACAGGCGGGTTCTTTACCACTGAGCCACCCATTTCTACAGGGTCCTAGTAAAGGACTGAACATCAACTGCCCCCTGGAAGGGCCGACCAATGGTAGGCATAAGGATCTAACCTTGCCCTTGTGGAGGAAGGAGAAAAAAGGAAGAAGGGCCAATAATAATGGAGTCTTTTCTCTCCATGTCCCCACCTCTCAGAGGTTCAGGAGGAAGAAGAGGTCCCAGGCATGCCACTTTGGGGTGCCTGGAGCTTGGCACAATCCAGCCTGGCTCTGACTTTTCCTACTCCCTCTCTATGTCCCCTCCACAACTGACCACTCTCCTTTGGCCCCATCAATCAAGCCCCACCCCCTAAGCTGCTTGCCTTCCTCATCCTCAGGAGCACAACACCCCCAACCCTTGGAAGACAAGCCCCTCCCCCTCTTTACCCCAGCTCCTTGTCTCTACCTGCCTCTCTCCTAAGTCTGCCCTCCTCTGGGCACTCCCACCCAAAGATCTCCCCCTCTTTCTTTCCCTAGGTCTGAGTACTCGTGTTTTTCTTTCACTGCCCGCTCTAAGCCTGGGTGCATGCCCCCTCCATTAACCCAAAGGGAGTCACTCTGTTTTCCATCTACGTCTCCCTCCTCTCCTTCCTCTCCTCCTGCCTGCCAGGTGACCTTTCCCGGCTCAGCACACAGTTTTCCTTCTCCAGGAAGCTTGCCCTCCTAGCCCAAGCTGGGGAAACTGCCTGTCTCCCTGCCATTGTCCTTTTCAGCCCACAAAGCTAGTGTCTGCTGCCTGGGGATTGGGGGGAGGGGGTCCTGCCAGGATGGAACCCTACAGGTTGCATGGATGTTCAGTGAATACTTGGGGGAATCAGTGGATGGAGAAGTGACAAATGACAAGAGTCCCTACAGAACGGCCAGGCTCCTGAGACCCAGTGACCTTTTCTCTCTCCTTTGCCATCAAGAGGAGTTATCACACTGGGCATTCAATAAAGGGCCACAAACAGCTCACGCTCAGCTGCTCAGTGGTTCCAACTTTCCCAGGCCTGGCCTCTGGGGCCAGAGCAAGAAGGAGCAGACCTTATGGAGGAAAAAACAGGAAGAAGGAATCTGAGTCCCAGGTCTAGCCCAGGAGGCAGAGAGAGCCTTCTCTGCAGCTTTCTGAGCAAGGAAACGGGGAGGAGGGGTGGGGAGCTTCCATCGCCAAGGCAGTCATGTGCTGACTACCTCCTTCCCTGGAGGTCCCTCCAGCACCATCCTCCCACTTCTATCCATCCCACCTCTCAGGCCCCAGGGAAGCAGGAACTGAACCCTAATCTGTCCCAGGGAAGCCTCATGCCACAAGTAACTCTTCCAGGATCTGACCTGCCCCAAAGGACCGCAGGCTAGTGTTCAGAAGTGAGGGCTCACCAGAAAACTGTTCCACAGACGGGGGCAGGTAGAGCCCAAGGTGTTGATTCTGTCCACCCTGGGATGGGGGTGGGGCAGGGTTGATTTACTGCATGTAATCTCAAAGCTCAAAGAGAGAGGAGACCTACCTAGATGGTTACCCAGCCGTCACCAAGTACAAACAAGGGACAAAGAAGACAGGAAGAACCAGCCTACAGATATTCAGACAGAAGGAGGTGCCCATGAAGCTCCCAACCTGTCCTTAATAAGGGGTTTCAGAGGATGTAGCTGCTGCTCCCTGGAAACCAACCCCATGCCTGGCCCAATCTGCCTGGCTCCTTAAACCTGTATAAACAAAGCAAATCTCAAAGAAGTTCCAGGTTGGTAACAATCCTGTTTGTCCAATAGACAAAAAGGAGAGGGAACTTCCATCCTCCACCCGGCGATCCCTCCCTTTTCCTCTTCAGTATCTCTTCTTTTCTCTTCAAATGAAAAGAGTGGTGCCACTGTCCTGGTGCAACTATAGACAGGCAATCAGGGTGGCTGCCTGAAGGTGGTGAGCCAACTCATCAAAACACAAAGGACACACTGCTGATGGTCATCTTGGAATTCAGGAGATCTGCTACCCCAAGCTCAGGCCTCACACGTAGGTTATTTCCTAAACAAAGGCACCTGCACTTTCCAGCGCAGAATGCTAGGGTGGGAAAGAGAGAGCATATGGTTTTGCATCAGCCTCTGCTGTGGGATCCACCAGAAGACACCTGGTTCTCCCGGTCCCTCTTGACTCCAGTAGCCTTCAGGCATGGGGAGCAGCTTCCTTTCCCCGAAAAAGGTCATCCTGGTGCCTCCAACCCTCCGGGTCGTCTTGGCCGCAGGGGTCCGCCAGCGCGCCCTCCCCTGGTCTCTGCTCTGCAGCTGAGTCCTGTTCGGAGGCAGTCACGGAGTCATAGATTCCCACACCTCACTCAGTTCTTAGGATCCTCTGTCTCCGCCGCCCATCCCGAATGACTCCTCAGCCTGCGGAGACGCCCTTTCCAGGAGAAGGAGTCGTGGGCGGCAGGGATACTTGGGCGTGTACCGACAACTACGACGGGAACCACTCAGGGCAGAGAACGCGAACGCGACCACCTGTTACGGCTCACAGAAGCCGGACCCGGCTCGGGGTTGGGTGAAGCTCGCGCCCCAGACTGTGCAGGTGCACAGGACACTGGAGCGACAGCCCCGCGCTGCGGATCCTCGCGTGGGTGCAGACTGGGTCAGGCGCGCCCCCGCCGGTGCAGACGGGAGCCATCTGGCGGGTCAGACCCGGGGACGTTCTGTGCAGCCGACCCGGGCTGAGGACGCACTTAGAGTCACCGCGTCCGGCACACGGGGCTTCGGTACACACGCAGGAACACTCGCATCTCAAACACACCCGCAGTTTTCTGTTTTTTTGCTCTCACCCGCAGGCGAAAAGCTTGCATTCTGTGGTGTAGGGCTTGCGCTCCCCCCCTGCGGCCCCGGGCAAATCCCTGTCTTCTTGCGCCTCCCTCCCCGACCTCCCGCTCCACCATCCGCCTCCTCAGTCTCAAGGCATCGGTGCCTCTCGCCCGTCAGGTGCCCCGGGGAAGAGATTGGCAACAAGGCAGCTCTGGGTGGATTTCGGACTGTGCCAACTTTCTGGCTGTGTGCTTTTGGTCAAGTGATTTAATTCCTCTGAGCCCATCTTTGCACCTGCAAAGAGGAAAACTGATCCTTTCCAGGACGAGCGTGTGGGTTGAGGGCCAAGCTTGTGCGCAGGGCACCGGGTGCACGGACGCTTGGCATGCTAGGGCGCGCTCCCTGCAATCCTTGGTCCCTTGTGCGCGCCGCTTTGCAGCTTGGAGAGCAGTCCAGAGGGAGCCCGCCGAGCCGCGGGATCCCTCCAGGGTAGGGTGAGGGTGGGGGCCGAGGGGGAGCCCCCGCGGCCCCCTCCCGGCCCTCGGCGCGTGTGCCATTGGCCCGGACGGCCCTGTGGGCGGGAGGATGACATCAGCGGCAGGTTGGATTATAAAGGCGCGAGCGGAGCCGCGGACTCAGAGCGCACCCAGCCGGCGCCGCGCAGCACTGGGACCCGCGTCCGCCTCGCAGCCCGGCCAGCCTGCTCCGCGCTCGCCTGCCTGTCGGCTCGCCGGCCCCGCGCACCCTCGCTGCCGCTCGTCTGCGCCCAGGCACCCCACGGGCACCATGCACCTCTCCCAGCTGCTGGCCTGCGCCCTGCTGCTCGCGCTACTCTCGCTCCGGCCCTCCGAAGCCAAGCCCGGGGCGCCGCCAAAGGTGGGTACTGTCGCGGGGACGTCGGAACCTGTGAGGGGCAATGGGAGGGCTGGGGTGTCTAGGAGGGTGTGGCGCACCGGGGTGAGGGGTGAGAGCAGTGGGGGCGGAAAGACGGCTCTCTCCCCTGAGATGCGCGCGGGGGACAGCTGGGGGGCCCTCGAAGCCCGGACTCAGGATAGCGTCCAAAAATGCGCAGCCCCGACCACAGAGTGGTCAGCCCCGCAAGGGGCAAAGGAGAGGAGGGCAAAGGGCTCCCCGAGGGAGCGGACCACGGCGGCCTCGAGGCAGGTGGACGCAGGGCCGAGCTGCCGGGCACCTGTGACGGGCGTTCTCAGGACTCCGCGCCGGACCATCGGCGGCCCCGCAGAGTCCCCCGTGCTGCCGCGGCGCGTGCCTTCACCTACCCGTCCTTTCCCTTGGAGGTCCCGCGAACTCCGTCCGGCGAGGAGGTGGCCGAGCCCCAGGCTGCGGGCGGCGGTCAGAAGAAAGGCGACAAGACTCCCGGGGGCGGCGGCGCCAATCTCAAGGACGACCGATCGCGACTGCTTCGGGACCTGCGCGTGGACACCAAGTCCCGGGCGGCGTGGACCCGCCTCCTGCACGAGCACCCCAACGCGCGCAAATACAAAGGAGGCAACAAGAAGGGTTTGTCCAAGGGCTGCTTCGGCCTCAAGCTGGACAGGATCGGCTCCATGAGCGGCCTGGGATGTTAGTGCGGCGACCCCTGGCGGCGGTGAGTACCACCAACCCTGGCCTCCGGGCTCTCTTGCACACCCAGCACCCCCGCGAAGCCCCCAGAACCAAACCTGTACCCTCTCCCGCAGGCCGGTTCCCCCCTGATCCCGTAGCCCTGGGAGCTTTCCTCCTCACGACCAGCCCATCCGGACATAGGACTGTGTGTGTGCTTGACTTTTACCCCAGGAACATTTATCATCCCATTTTACAGATGGATAAAGTGAGGGAAAAGTAGTCGGGGAACTTTGGCAAGGTCAGAAATGGCTTAGCATAGATGAACCCATCTGACTTCCTCTGGAGAATCAGAGACAGCTTGGTGGGGTCCCAACCACCCCAGGACCACAGAGCAACCAGCAGCATTGGCCCCAGTTCTCCAACTGGGGGTGGGGGAGGGGCGAGGTTGAGGGGTGATCCTGGGTTTGTGGGAGCAAAGGAGGAGGGCATACATACAAGTCAAGGGTAAATTCACTTGCCAGCCACTGCATCATGGTGCTGGGTAGTAAGCAGCCCAGGGGTCAGGACAGCTCCCTGGGTCTGTTGTCCCTGTGATGGGACAGACTTGGGGTGACACCTGCCCCCTCCCAATATACAGAATAGCCACTTGTTAGCACCACCAGGGAGCATTTCAGTCCCAGAGCATTCTGGTTCTTGTCTGGTCTCTAAACCGTGGCTGTGGGCAAGCTGGCCTGTCCAGGGTCCTGACGCTGCTGCAATCCATGTGACTTCAGGATCCAACCTCAGTGTTCATGGCACTATTTCAGGGCAAGGAAACAGAAACTAAAATAAATCTTTTTTTGCCCCAACCTCAAACTCAAACATATCCCAAACTGAGCTCCTCCCCACCCGCTACCCGCCACCCCCACCATGCGGAGGCTCCACACCCGGGTTTCTGGCATGGCCTTCTACCCCTGCACCAGGCTGGAAACCCCCGTGCTACCTTCTGCCCCTGCCGAGCGCTGCATCCTGGCAAGATACTGGGCCAAGGTCCTTCCCTCCTTTCCCCATCCTCTCCATCCCCGCTGCCCATCAGTGTCCGAACAACAAACAACATCCAACCTCTGGAACTGACATTCAGCTGCTTTAGAATCTGACCCTTTCCGGTGTCCAGCCTTGCCTGCGGCCAGCTGCTGTCGTTCCCTGTCCCACAGCCTTTCTGTCCCACTCCAGACCAAGCTGTTCTCTCATCCCAGAAGCCATATCAGTGTCCACACTGTCTTCCCCCACAGAGGACAAGAGCGCCCCTCTCTGAAGCTCTCCAGCACAACGCCTGAGGCTTCGATACAGAAAACCTCACCTAAAAAAAAAAAAAAAAAAAAATTTTGAAAACCTCACCTGAGCTATAGTTGTCTGTGAACCTCCCCAAATGAACTCATGAGCATGTTAAGGGCCAGATGCCAGCCAAAGATGGTCTGGGGCCTGTAAGATGCCCAAAGGGGCTCTGAAAAATGTCTGTCAATGATCCACAAAACCTGCCTCACCCAACTTAGGGGCACTCCTCACCCACCTGCCCTAGCATTTAGCTGGTATCTTTCCTCTCTGCAGCCAGACATGGCTGGGCTGTGTGCTCCTCCTGCAAGGGCTTCGTTTGTCTGAGATCTTAACTTGCTGTGATTCTAGCACATGTGCCCCAGTCTTTAGAAGCTACCCTTGTGATGGGTTTGTTCTATTCTCTCCTATCTCAGCAACGAAGAGATGGAGCCACAGGCCTTAGACTTTCAACTTGTGATTTAAGCATCAAGTTCCAACTTGAGAATCCAAACAAATGGTATTATGAGTTAGCAGAGGATGGGATAAGGTCCTGGCATCAGGTCAAGCCCCTGCCGTGCACATCCCGTAGGTTCCTTGTTCTCAGATGTGGTTGTCTGTGGGTATCAAGTGGGGGTGGGGAGAAGGACCCTGAGGGAGGAATCGAGGTTGCTAAGACTTCTTGACCCCTTTGAATGAGGAAGTTTGTCAACTTCCTGGAAGTTCTCTTTTAGCTGAACACTAACCTCCAACATCCACAACCATCTCAGCCCCACCCTCACCCCTATCTCCGTGAGAAGGCAGAGCATCCTTCCTGTTGCCAGCAGCCTCCTAGTGGCGATGCCCAAGCTATCTCACTGTCTGGGCTAAAAAGAGAAAGACAGCTTAGGGTTCCCCATTGATGAAAGCTCTTCCGAAGCAGTGGCCATGCCTCCACTCAGGAGTTGACTTTGGCTCTAACCAGCCGCCAAAATGACTATCGCTGATGGTTATAGCCTTGATTATAAAATGCTAATGACAGAGACGAGGTGTGGAGGGTGCCTGAATGAACACCTCACAGACATCTGTCATCTGTTTAAACACATGGGACGGCCAGAGAAGGGGGCTGGGGGAGAGTTCACCAAGGCCTTGAGACCCAGGGACCCTCTGCTCGCGCTGTCCACCACCCTGCCTCCGAGGCGGCCTTCCTCCAGTCCTGCGGCACCCTCACACCCGTTCACCCTCATACCCACTAGCAGAGACTGGATGCAGCCCTCATCAAACGCTTCTGCTAACCCAGCACGACCACTCATCTCCCCAGGGCAGGTGCGAGATGTTCTCAGGAGAAGCCAGCCGGGGAAGGAAGTGCTATTTACTGGGCCGCTGTGACCCAGACACCCTGCCAGTGCCCTGTGTGGCAGCCCTGGGAGGTGGCTATTATCCCATTTTATGGGTGAGGAAAGCGAGCCTAAAAAGCTCTCCAGAGCTGTCCCGGAAGTACTTGTCCGAGTCGGGATTTGGGCCCAGAATTCCCCACTCTTCAGACGCTTCTCTCCCCCTTCCCTCCATTGTCCCCCAGACTTACAAAGCCAAGGCAAGCACGTGACCGAGGGTCTGTATCGTAGCTAAAATTGGGAGGCGGGGGGATTGGGCAGGGGCGTTTTCCCTTTCCCTTCCCTCACTGTGTCCCACTGAGCGCCTGCGCTTAGACAGAGGGGGCGGAGGGCTGGCTGACTTTCTGGTTCCACCTGTGCTTGGACAGGTGACGGCTGAGGGCCTGGGGAGGACCTGAGTGGAAGGGCCTTATCCCTCTGCAGCAAGGCCTCCGTCAGGGCCTGTAGGGCAGAGGTGGAGGGACTACGCCTCCTGCTACAGCTGGAGTGGGAGGAAGGTTCTAGATATGCCCTGCAGGCTGGGCTTGCTCAGCTGAGTTCCCCTGGCCCTCTGTGTTTCAGGACTGGGGACTTGCTGCGTTTTGCTGAGGTCACCCTTGGTCATCAGCCTCCTCGCATCTGGAAGCACCTCCAGCGCAATGTGGCTTTTACATTTCTTTTTTTTTTTTTTTCCTGGTACTGGGGATACACAACACCAGCTGTTTTATGATTATTTAGGGAGGGGGGTATGATTTTGTCATTTGTTTTTTTTTTTAATGAAAAATAAAAAGTTATATATTATATATATATTATATACATGAAACACACACACCTACACCAACGTGATGACAAGGGACAGTTTTTAAGAGACTGACAAAACCAGCTGTAAAACATTGCTGTTTGTAAATTCATGTCATGCATAAATGTATTTATGTTGTAAAGCTATTTATATTGTTTATAAAGAGATATTTATAAAAATTTTATTTATGTAACTAAATGAAAGAAGTCAATCATTGTAATGTTTTTGTCTTAACTAGTTGAAAAATGTAAAAAAAAAAAAAATTCATTCCGTGAACATCTTGAAAGCTGTCTTTATTTACTCACGGCACTTCTTTTTTAGTAATTAGTCTGAGGAGGAGGGAAGAGGTGGAGACAAGGATTTTGCCTCTGAATGGATCTAACAGCCATGTTCCCAATTCTGGTTTGATTTGTATCCAAATCCTCCAGGAATCTTGTTAAAAATACAGATTCCTTCCCCCACCCACCCCCTGATCCAGTGAATCCGTGTCTCCGAGGATAGGATTGGCCATGTGGCTTTTGTCCCAAGTGATTCTGATCATCTTGGCCATGTCAGGAAGCTCTGCTCAGGACACTGGACAGCTGAGAAGTCAGATGTGGTGAATTAAATTAAAATTAAATTTAGCTAACAGAGGGCCCTCTAATTCTACTCCATCTTCTCTCTGTTATCAGAGGAAACAAATGACTGAAAATTTCCTTTCTGCTTTGGAGACTCAGAAGGTTCCTGTGTAACTTGCGGAGTGGGTCCGGTTACCTTACGAATCTCAGTTCAGGGAATTATGGAGTGGGTGGTTTTCTCCAGGCTTGGCGGGGTAAGGCCAAGGATCTCAGAAAGAACACATTCTGTGGTTGGTTTCCTATTTGCATCGTGTGATGTGCTTTTGTGTGTGTGTGTGTGTGATGTGCTTTTTGAGGGGGATGTGGGTTTTCTTTTCACCTGAAGCTGTTCACAATTTTGGCTCATACGCCCCATGGAGCCTTGCATGAGAAATTATGAATATTTAGAACCTCTTCTCCTGAAGCCATCAGGAAATTTAAATCATTTCAAGCTAATCTTACTCTATCCTTGATATGTGCCTCTCCTGGACAGCTCCCCCGTCTGCCTTCTGTCCCTAGTTTGGTGAAAACAAGGACAAATAGAGCCTCTTGGGCTGGTTCTGCCAGGCGGGCATGACTCCTCTCAGGGGGATCCAGAGTGGTTGTGGCCCCAAGATCATGGGGTCAGCAGGCCTGTCCAAGTGTCTCCAGAGGAAAATTGGCTGGGGATGGGGGTAGCAAAGTGGCCAGTGGAGCCAGGATCCTCTGTCCCTGGAATTCTCCAGGCAAAAAGATTGGAGTGGGTTGCCAGTCCCTTCTCCAGGAAATCTTCCTGACCCAGGGATCGAACTCAGGTATCCCGCATTACAGGCAGATTCTTTACTGTCTGAGCCACCCAAGAAGCCCCATGCTGCTGCTACTGAGGGTAGGGAAGTGACCTGTGGCACCTGGCTTTTCTGCGGACATCGGAGCCCCTGACCTCTCTTCCCTGAGCAGTGGGTTCTCAGGTGGGCGGACGGCCAACACAGTGACCTCACCTAGGTAAGGAAACAGCTCTGAAGTCATGTTCCAGCTGGGGACACAAGGGACCTTCTTCCCACCCCTTGATTTCCACCACTGTCGGGGGCCCTTCTTTGAGCCGAGTTCACTAGGAGCTGTCTCTCTTACTCGGTCTCACCGCGCTTCCGTAGCTCAGAACTCAGATGCCAGGTCAATGAGGGTGAGGGGCTGCCGTACCCAGGGCTCGCCAGTGCTTCAGTTTGCTGGGCTGCCTGCCGACCCCTTGCCAGAGGATGCTTAGGGGTGCTGCCAGAGTAGGAGGAGCAGGAAGGCGGCGGGTCCACTGTGGGCTTCACTGGTAGGGAAGCGGGCATATCTTCCAAAGCCCAGATACAAGGAATGGAGAATTCTGGGATTCAAGGAGCTGCCACCGAAAGAAAAAAAATTTTCTCCGCGGACGGTATCCGGACACCCGGGATCCTGGGGCCCAAGCACCACAGAGTCTCCTCCTAAGTAGCTCTCATCCCTGAATCAGCTGCAAACAACATGCATGATGGATTTCTCCTGGTGGCTCAGACTGCAAAGAATCTGCCTGCAATGCAGAAGACCTGGGTTCTATTCCTGGGTCGGGAAGATCCCCTGGAGGAGGGAATGGCAGTATTCTGGTGGCTAAACCCACCAGAAGCCAGCCAGCAGGGGAGCCTGGGTCCTGCAGCCTGCAGGGTGGGTAGGGTGGGAGGCAGACAGAATCACAAAGCACCAGAGGGATGTTGCTTGAGCCAGGGGTCCTGCATACACCTCCTTCCTGCAAGAATGAGTCCTGCAGGAGGTATGGGGGTGATGTCACCTCCCCGGAGGCCACTGATTGTCTTGATTGTAGGAGACAGAGGATTGGGTCCAAAGTATGGGCACGGGGACCTTCCTGTGGGCTTAGCTAATCCAGTGGCTTAGATTCCGCACTCCCAATGCAGGGGGCCTGGGTTCAATCCCTGGTCGGGAAACTCGATCCCGCTTGACACAATTAAAGATCCTGCTTGCCTCAATGAAGATCAAAGATCCCACGGGCCACAGCTAAGACCTGGCACAGCCAAGCAAACAAATAAAAATATTTAAAAAAACTATAAAATGAAGTGTGGGTGCTGTGTGACCGGCAGTTTCCGCTCTAGGAATGGTCCCACATTCATATCTTTACTGAACTTGTCTGGAGGCTCACTGGGGCTCCCGCCACACCATCTACACCCTTCACGGCCCTCCTGCCCCCTGAAGACTGATAATGTTGTTAGAAAAATTCACGTGATTTTTTTCTGTTTATCCTTGTTTTTTCTTTTATTATTAATATTATCATTTATAATTGATTTACAAGGCGTTACAACATGCGAGTGAAAGTGTTAGTTGCTCGGTCATGTCTGACTCTTTGCCACCCCATGGCAAGAATACTGGAGTGGGTAGCCATACCCTTCTCCAGGGGAATCTTCCCAACTCAGGGATCAAACCTGGGTCTCCTACATTTCAGGCAGGTTCTTTACTGTCTGAGTCATCACAGAAGCCCTGTACAACATAGCGTTTCAGTATTTTTATATATTACAAAATGATCACCACAATAAGTCTAGTTACGATCCGTCACTGTACAAAAGGATTACAATATCATTGACCATATTCCCTATGCTGTACGTCATATCCCTGTGAATTATTTATTCCATAACTGGAAGTTTGTACCTCCTTATCGCCCTCTCCTGTTTCATTCAGCACCCCTCACATCCTTCACTCAGCGCCCCTCAACCCCCGCCAACCAGGCTGTTCTCCATATCTATGAGTCTGTTTCTGTTTTGTTATATTTGTTTTATTTTTTTAGATTCCACATATAAGTGAAATGATACGGTGTTTATTTGTCCTTATATTTTAATAGTCATATAGGTGTTATTTATTCAGTACGTTAAGGTTCAATTTTAGTATTTATATTAGATAGGAAATGTGAGGTCTTGCTGTGGTAACAAACACAAAATTGCAGTGGGTTAAAATATTTATTTCCTGCTTGCACTGTCTGTCGTGGGGCTGGGCAACCCTCCAGGGCAGCTCCTTACCATTCAATGGCTCAGTGTGGCACCTCCAAACCAAGGAATTTTTCCTCAGTTGATGGGACATAGAAGAGAGCCTGCTGGGAGTTCAAGGAACTGAAGGCTTCTACCCAGGATGTGAGACTTACAGTCACATTTAACTGGCCAAAACAAGTCACGTGGCCCGTAACTTACTTTTTGGAGCTGAGGAAGCACAGTTCTCCCTTGTGCCCAGAATTGGAGGAGACCTGGACTTCAGGGAACAGGAGCGAGTGCCTGCACCCACATGTAGGCACCACTTAAATCCTTCCTTTGATGTGAGCTGTCCACTTCCTAGCAGATTCTACTTTATCTGGTGTGAATGTAACAGCCCTACTTAATTTTTATTTGTGCTTGATATCTTTGCCCAAGCTTTGATTCTTTCCCTTTCTGGTATTTTTTTAAAATTTAGGTGTGTTTATAATGTATTAGATTAAAAATATGTAATTCGAGACATTTTGCCTTTTAATAAGGAAACTAGATTGTTCACAGTTATTGTCATTATTGCTTATGCTTGGCCCAACTTTTTCATCTGAATTTTGACTTTGTGTTTTTAAGGTTCTTTAAAGTTTTTTGATCCTTTTAATTTAATTTTTTTTCTTCTGTAGACTCTGGTGCTTGCTTTTATCTTCTGCAATGATTTGGAAAGTAGATATCCTGTTTTTAATTCTGTTAGCAGTTCCATTTAGTTTTTCATGAAAATTATTAAACACACATTTATATTATTATCAAAATCAAAATCACAAACAAACACTGAGCTCCTTCACATGAGGGACAAGAATTCAGCCCATTTGCTCCTCCCCCTGCCTCCTCTGCCATCTCTGGGTCTCTATTAACATAATCTGAGGACAAGCTCCCTCACTGGATGTTACAGCTACCAAACACCCTCTCTCCAAAACACCTTCAGCTTTCTTTTTGTTCCCCCAGGTTCATCAAAGATTCTGATTTTTCCACCCAAACCCACTTCTCCAGACAGGGCCCCATTGCACACATCTTAGTCTGGGCTAGCTTCTCGCTCCACGGCCTGTTCTCCATGGCAGCCGGGCCCATCCCACGATTGTGAGGTTTGAATTTCAGGTTCAGTATATGTATGGGGTGTTGTGAGCATGTGTGTGTGTGTGTGTGTGTGTGTCAGAGGTTTGATTTTCAGGTTCAGTATATAGGGTGAGTGTGTGTGTGTGAGAGAGAGAGAGAAAGGTTTGAATTTCAGGTTCAGTGTATGGGGTGTGTGTGTGTGTGTTGGAGGTTTGAATTTCAGGTTCAGTGTATGGGGTGTGTGTGTGTGTGTGTGAGTGTGTGTGTGTTGGAGGTTTGAATTTCAGGTTCAGTGTATGGGGTGTGAGTGTGTGTGTGTGTGTGTGTGTGTGTTGGAGGTTTGAATTTCAGGTTCAGTGTATGGGGTGTGTGTGTGTGTGCGTGTGTGTGTGTCGGAGGTTTGAATTTCAGGTTCAGTGTATGGAGTGTGAGTGTGTACACGTGTGTGCGTCTCAGGGCAGTACAAGTGCTGTGCGTTACACTGGGCAGCACAGGTGTGCTTCCCCACTAGAGTCAGCCAAACCTTTCATTTCTCCAGTGGCTGTTCAGACACAAGCTCTGCACTGCATTCCTGAGAGAAATTCACAGCTGCAGCGTGTCCTCCTCTGGCCGAAGAGTAGTGGGTCCGGAGCTGGAGAATGGACAGACCAGTCATCTCTGGGGCTGTCCGGCTCTCCAAGGCATCTCTTCTACCTGGGCTGGGGTAGGGGACCCCAGGTGGGCTTTGAGACCCAAGAAGCACTGCGGGGCTCCCTCTCCTGGCTTAGGGCTCGGGTCACTTGGGGGGTCTGTGGACACCAGGGCTGGTGTGAATTGTGAATGTAAGCAAAGAGAGGCAGGCAAGCTGTAGTGCCGCCAGGGCTCAGGCAGCTCGGAGAAGGACTGGGAGCCTTTGGACGGCCGTCTGCAGAAAGGCTGCCAAATCCACTCGAATCTACCTCTTTTTCATCACTGAACATACCCCATCAGTAAAAGGTTGAGTATAATTATTTATTTGAACATTAAGTGCAAGCATGTGCATGCTCAGTCACGTCTGACTCTTTGCAAACCTATGGACTGTAGCCCTCCAGGCTCCTCTGTGCGTGGGATTGTCCCAGCAAGAATACTGGAGTGGGTTGCCATTTCCTCCCCTAGGGGATCTTTCTGACCCAAGGCTCCAACCTGCATCTCCTGCATTGCAGGCAGATTCTTTACCACTGAGGGCTCAAATAAATACAAGCACTTCTGTGTTAATAAAAGTATGATAGTATTGTGTGTATACACACATACTTTCTTCCCAGGCCATGGGATGCACTCACACTCCTTTTGCAGAGCACTGACCCAAAGAACCTTCAGCAACTTTGCATCCATGGCCTGCTGGGGGGAAGGTGTCCCTCTCCTGTGTGATCCATGACCCATGAGCGAGGAGGAAGCAGTGCCCAAACTCAAAGAAACCTTTTAGATAATTTCTGAGACTAGAAATGGGATAACATCTGGTAGGATGTCTGCCAGTGATGACAGCTATTACCTCTAGGTGAGGGATTTCAGGTGGCTGCTTTTATTTCTTGTACTTTTTGGTTGTACTTGTTTGCAATGAAGATATATATATGTGTGTATGTGTGTGTGTGTGTATACATACACATATATATGTTATTTGTATGAACATGTATATAGGGGCTTCCTCGGTGGCTCAGTGGTAAAGAATCCGCCTGCAATGTAGGAGATGCGGGTTCAATTCCTGGGTCAAGAAAACTCCCTAGGGGAGGAAATAACAACCTACTCCAGTATTCT
This sequence comes from Bos grunniens, assembly GCF_055505025.1. Taxonomy (NCBI): domain Eukaryota; kingdom Metazoa; phylum Chordata; class Mammalia; order Artiodactyla; family Bovidae; genus Bos; species Bos grunniens. The sequence goes on from NC_141166.1 coordinate 17,216,038, forward strand.
TCCCAGGATAATCCCATGGACAGAGGAATCTGGCGGGCTACAGTCCATAGGATCAAAAAGAGTCAGACACTACTGAGCACACACACACACACAAGCATATAGACACACACAGGTGTTCACAGCTGCATTATTCATAATAACAACAACAAAAAAAATCTCAAATGAATTTCTTCAGTTTGTTCTGATATACTACTAGCGTTTTAAAAGCTTGTGAAAAATTTAATACTAAGAAATGAATCAAATTTAGCTCTAATACCAAGCTTAGCATCTTATCCACATATATGAATAATTACTATAATAAATACTATAATATATAATTATAGTATTAATATTAAATAATTAATAGTCTAGCTTCATAATGTTAATTTATAGTAAGAAAGCCATTATTATATTTTAAGTTTGCCATTTAGTAAAAACTATTTTGATTAATAGATCTTGGAACCACTCTATGAGTAAAAGGAAATGTTTTGATCTATCTAACATTTAATTATCAGAGTAATAAATAAATTAATAATTAAAAAAATTTTTAAAGTCCATCACAACCCAAATGTCCATCAATTAGTGGATAGATAAGTAAAATGTGGTCTAGCCACATGTGTGCGCTTGAGTGCTGAGTTGCTTCAATGCTGTCTGACTCTATGCAACCCTACAGACCGTATTCCGCCAGGCTCCTCTGTCCATTGGATTCCCCAAGAAAGAATACTGGAGTTGCCATTTCCTACTCCAGGGAATCTTCCCGACCCAGGGATCGAACCCATGTCTCTTACGTGTCCTGCATTGGCAGGTGAGTTCTTTACCACTAGCACCGCCTGGGAAGCCCCTGGTCTATTCCCACAGCAGGATGTTATTTGGAAATAAAAAGAAATGGAGTTCTTATTCGTGCCACAACATAGATGAACCTTAGAAACATCATGTGAAAGAAGTCAGACACAAAGATCACGTATTGAATGGTTCCATATACACAAAAGGTCCAGAACAGGTGAATCTCTAGAAGCAGAAAGTACTGGGCTGGCCAAAAAGTTCGTTCGGGTCTTTCTGCACCGTCTTATGGGAAAACCTAAAAGAACTTCTTGGCCAATCCAGTACAAGACGAGGTGCAGGCACGCTCTAACACACGAGCGCCCAGGCTTCCCAAACTGCACACGAAAGCCAGGTCTCATCAACCTGAATTACCGCAGCCTGTAGGATTGTGCCTCCCCTCACAGTCACCCCAGTAATTTCAGGGAAATCTCCAAACACTTTCGTTCCCCATCCTCCAGATGGACCATCGATGGCTCACAGCCCTCGAAGGGGACACTGGCCACCTCACACTGTCGAAGCCCCCGCCCCCAGGAATGCCACCTTGCTGGACACGGAAACTGCCCCCTGAGGCCACTCTGAGGCTTGCTGGGCGTTCCTGTTTGGAGCTGAGGTGTGGGAAGCTCTGATCCCTAAGCGGTGCTGCTGGGTCGGATCTCATGAACCCCTCCTTCAGCTGCCCCTACCAGCCGCTCTGGTCTTTGGGTCTTGAAGTCAATCCATAGGGGGAGGGGCAGGGGCGGAGGGTGGCCGGTGACCCCAGGTTCTCGCCTCTCTTCTCATCACACTGTTGTGTTCGTCCTTTGCTTTGTCCTTACAGGCCATCCAACACCTCCTAGCACTAATCCCCTCCCAGACTTCTTTCTCCTTCAGCCAAGCGGTAAAGGTCTTTGTGCCTATTGACACCGACTAACAGGTAGTCAGATGGCATCATTAGCTCCCAGTGAGAACAATCCCATTTGGGCAGAACCAAGATGCTCCCCCAGAGTGGCTGCAAGTTCTTCAAGGGCAAGGTTGAGGTCTTCTCATCCTGATGTTCCCAGCATCCAGCCCAGTGACTGGCACATCACAGGCGCTCACTGAAAGTTTGTGGCAACAAAGAGCAGGCTCAAGATTCCAGCGCTGATCCCTGCTGATGGGAAAATGAGTGACTCTCATGGGTGAAACCCCTGGGGTCTCACAGAAGGGTCAGGGAGCTGTGAGCAGATCACACTCTTATTTCCAGTAAGCGAAGCCAAAGTGGCTGGCCTGGGGATGTGAGCATCTGTCCCTTGAGATGGTCCCAGAATCAGAGTGCTCAGGACAGGTCGCATCCAAGTCACGTGGTAAAGGAGAGAGGCCTCTAGGAAAAGCCCCATTCAGAACTGGGCTTACTCCCTGCACATCGCCGCTCAAGAGCAATAGAAATGGCTGCTCAGTCTCCGTCCTTGCCACCACCAAAGTTTCAAGACTGCCTTTATGACCCCTGTTGTCGTTGTTCAGTCGCTCAGTCGTGTCCGGCTGTTTGTGACCCCATGGACTGCAGCACGCCAGGCTTCCCTGTCCTTCACTATTTCCCAGGGTTTGCTCAAACTCATGTCCATTGAGTCAGTGGTGTTACCTAACCATGTCATCCTCTGTCATCCCCTTCTCCTCCTGCCCTCAACCTTTCCCAGCATCAGGGTCTTTCCAGTGAGTCAGTTCTTCAGATCAGATGGCCAAAGTATTGGAGCTCCAGCTTCAGCATCAGTCCTTCCAGTGAATATTCAGGGCTAATTTCTGCGAAGCCCATTTTCCCTGGCTCATGGTTTCCATCTGTCTTCTGACAATGTTCCCAATCTGCTAAGTCTCTCTGATCCTTTGGACTTATGAATAACAACTTAGGAGACGTGTGGTCAAACAAATATCTTTGCCTGTTTGAGTCTCAGTTTCTTATTCTGTAAAATTGAGATAAGACCTAATTCAGAGCTCTGTGAGAGAGCTAGATGTCCGAATAATGTCTCAGCTATTGGCATGTGTGTGAGTCTAGTCATTCAGTTGTGTCTGACTCTTTGAGACCTCATGGACTGGAGCATACCAGGCTCCCCTGTCCTGCACTATCTCCTGGACTTTGCTCAGATTCATGTCCATTGAGTCAATGGTGTTATCTAACCAGCTCATCCTCTGTCACTCCCCTTCTCCTCCTGATCTCAGTCTTTCCCAGCATTTTGGTCTTTTCCAATGAGTTGGCTCTTTGAATCAGGTGGCCAAAATATAGGAGCTTCAGCCTTAGCATCAGTCCTTCCAATGAATACTCAGGGCTGATATTCTCTTGATAGATTCGCTTATTAATATTATTCAGGTCTTTGCTCAGATGCCAACGTCTTAGCCAGACCGTCCCAACTGTCTTATCTGTAATCTCCTGAACCATCTTATTTGAAATATCTTCCCATCTTACCACCCACACAGTGGTTATGCCCTCACCCTGCTTTATTTTTCTTCTGACACTATATTCTGTAAGTTCCAGATGAGTTCCAGAAAAACATCTATTTCTGCTTTATTGACTATGCTAAAGCCTTTGACTGTGTGGATCACAACAAACTGTGGAAAATTCTGAAAGAGATGGGAATACCAGACCACCTGACCTGCCTCTTGAGAAATCTGTATACAGGTCAGGAAGCAACAGTTAGAACTGACATGGAACAACAGACTGGTTCCAAATAGGAAAAGGAGTACGTCAAGGCTGTATATTGTCACCCTGCTTATTTAACTTATATGCAGAGTACATCATGAGAAACGCTGGGCTGGATGAATCACAAGCTGGAATCAAGATTGCCGGGAGAAATATCAATAACCTCAGATATGCAGATGACACCACCCTTATGGCAGAAAGTGAAGAGGAACTAAAAAGCCTCTTGATGAAGGTGAAAGAGGAGAGTGAAAAAGTTGGCTTAAAGCTCAACATTCAGAAAACTAAGATCATGGCATCCAGTCCCATCACTTCATGGCAAATAGATGGGGAAACAGTGGAAACAGTGGCATACTTTATTTTGGGGGGCTCCAAAATCACTGCAGATGGTAATTGCAGCCATGAAATTAAAAGATGATTACTCCTTGGAAGAAAAGTCATGACCAAACTAGACAGCATATTAAAAAGCAGAGACAGTACTTTGTCAACAAAAGTCCATCTAGTCAAGGCTATGGTTTTTCCAGTAATCATGTATGGATGTGAGAGTTGGACTATAAAGAAAGCTGAGCGCTGAAGAATTGATGCTTTTGAACTGTGGTATTAGAGAAGACTCTTGAGAGTCTCTTGGACAGCAAGGAGATCCAACCAGTCCATCCTAAAGGAAATCATTCCTGAATATTCATTGGAAGGACTGATGTTGAAGCTGAAACTCCAATACTTTGGTCACCTGATGCAAAGAGCTGACTCATTGGAAAAGACCATGATGCTGGGAAAGACTGATGGCAGAAGAAGAAGGGAACGACAGAGGATGAGATGGTTGGATGGCATCATTGACTCAATGGACAGGAGTTTGAATAAACTCCAGGAGTTGGTGATGGACAGGGAGGCCGGGTGTTCTGCAGTCCATGGGGTCACAAACAGACAGACACGACTGAGAGACTGAACTGATTGATGATATTCTGTGCTTATTTATTGCTTGCCTTTTGCACTAAAATGTAAATTTTGTAGGGGCAGGATTTGTGTTTACACTGAAAGCCTAGCATCTAGAATATGATAAGTACTCAATAAATATTTGTCAAATGAGTACTTGACAGCTGAGTCCTAGATAAACATTCGGTTACAAGTAGGTTTAAAAAAATATGCAAGTTGGGACTTCTTTGGTGGGCTAGTGATTAAGACTCCATGCTTCCACTACAGAGAACATGGGTTCAATCCCTGGTTGAGGAACTAAGATCCTGAATGCCATAAATAAATTTAAAAAAATTTTTTGAATACATAAAATTTATCCAGTTCTGAAAATCTAGACTTCTCTTTTACGTTTGTATCTTGTTCAAAACCCTGCAAAGCCCTGTGACCTGGAAGAGCACCTGGGTACCCGAGGGAGGTGTCTAGGGGCTTTGCAAACTACACAGAGAGACTGCTGAGGTCTGAATTGTTCTCAGAAAAAGGACGTCAGCAACCATATGAGGCAGAGAGCCAAACGCTCCTGCGAGGTGTCACCAAGTTGGACCCACCGAGTCACTGCTGGACCCTGTCCTTCTATTGGGACTTGCAAGAAGGGATTCCCTGCCCAGGGCCCACTGATCTGAGTTCTGAAGTGCACTTGGAGGCCCTCAGGTGCCTTGAAAGTGAAAGTCACTCAGTTGTATCTGACTCTTTGCAACCCCGTGGACTATAGAGTCCATGGAATTCTCCAGGCCAGAATACTGGAGTGGGTGGCCGCTCCTTTCTCCAAGGGATCTTCCCAACCCAGGAATCGAACTGGAGTCTCCTGCATTGCAGGCGGATTCTTTACCAACTGAGCTACCAGGGAAGCCCTGATATCACGGAAGACCTATCAGGTGATTTAATGGCCACCAAACACTGTGTTTGAAGGAAGATGGAGAGAGGGAAATAATTGGGTCCATCCTAAAGAAAATCAGTCCTGAATATTCATTGGAAGGACTGATACTGAAGCTGAAACTCCAATACTTTGGCCACCTGATCTGAAGAACTGACTCACTGGAAAGACCCTGATGCTGGGAAAGGTTGAAGGCAGGAGGAGAAGGGGACAATGGAGGATGAGATGGTTGGATGGCATCACCGACTCAATGGACACGAGTTTGAGTAAACTCCAGGAAGGTAATGGACAGGGAGGCTTGGCGTTCTGCAGTCCACAGGGTCCCAAAGAGTCGGACATGACTGAGCAACTGAACTGAACTGAACTGTAAGTTTCACTTTTAAAAAAATCCATGGGGGCAGTGACTACATTTTTCAAAGTGTATTGAATTTAATTCATTGTACACTTCCAGTGGGTACACTCACCATATGTAAATTACACCTCAGTGCAATTGATTGGAAAATAACAACAAGGGAAAAAAGAGGCAACCAGAGGGAGGAAGGGACACTGATGAGAGCCAGGCTCTCGGCCCAGGGTGCACTCCCCCAGCCATGGTTATAGAAAGTCGGGAAATGCAGAGAAACAAAAAGGAAGAGCTGTCTCCTGCTTTTTATAGAATACAAACATTTCTTAAGCGATCATCTTTTTTTTTTAACATAGTGAAAACTTTTATATTTGGAATTAGCCACCTGGACTCAGCTTAGGTGATCCCAATTTTGTTGGTAATATCCAAAGCATCATGCTGCTGCTGCTGCTAAGTCACTTCAGTCGTGTCCGACTCTGTGTGACCCCATAGATGGAAACCCACCAGGCTCCCCCGTCCCTGGGATTCTCCAGGCAAGAACACTGGAGTGGGTTGCCATTTCCTTCTCCAATTCATGAAAGTGAAAAGTGAAAGGGAAGTCACTCAGTCGTGTCCGACTCCTATCGACCCCATGGACTACAGCCTACCAGGCTCCTCCATGCATGGGATTTTCCAGGCAAGAGTACTGGAGTGAAGTGCCGTTGCCTTCTCCCCAAAGCATCATAGTCGGGAGCCAATCGAACATATGCCTTCTTCTCTCCATCAGGCCTGATCAGAGTACTGACCTTAGCCACAACAATGTCATAGAGCTTCTTCACAGCCTGTTTCATCTGGTGCTTGTTGGCCCTGACATCCACAGTGAGTACCAGTGTGTTGTCTTCTATTCTTTTCACGGCTGACTTGATGGTGATGATGGCATAGTGGTCAAGTTTGTTTCTCCTAGGGGTGCTCTTCCAAGGATATTTGGTCTGCCTCCTGAGTTGCAGTGTTTTGGGCCACCGGCAGGTTGGTGACGTCTGGATCTTATTTTTTGTGTGAGGCTGTGGACACTGCTTCCTTGGCCTTCAAAGCCTTTGCTTTGGCTTCGACTTTAGGGGGGGCAGGGGCTTCCTTCTTCGCCTTCGGCGCCATCTTCATGAAAAGCTTAAGTGATCATCTTTACTACTGACCCATAATGCTTCTGCATTTCTTGATGCTCCAAACAAAACGAGTGCTGTCAAGTATGTTCTACCACTGCCAAAACACTGGGTCCACGGTCAAGCAAGGACCAGAATGACAGCTCAGTTTGGCCCAAACACGGTGGCATTTAAAGTTTGTCGATAATTACCGAAATATCATCAGGCAATCTTTATTCCAATTTTTAAAAAGGAAGAAAGTGTTGCAAGGTCTCTGTCGCAGGTCCTTAGAGAATGAAAAAGTTGGCAAGGCAGGGGAAAATCACAGCCTGCTGGTGCCCTCTGGTGGTAACGTAGAAGGGCTGCGTTGGGATCACAAAGGTGCCAACCAACGGTTTCCCAACTGTTGTCGTTCAGTGTGGCTAAGTCGTGTCGGACTCTTTGCCACCCCATGGACTGCAGCACGCCCAGCGCCCCTGTCTTTCACTATCTCCTGGAGTTTGCTCAAACCCATGGTTCCCCAATTGGAGTTCATCAAATCTATTCAAGCAGAGCTGGCTGGGCCCCACCCCGGTTTCTATTTTGGAAGGCGAGGCCTGAGACTCAGCATTTCTGACAAGTCCCCAGCTGACACTGCCACTGCTGCTGCCGTTCCTGAGGCCACACTTTGAGAACCACTGGTGTAGGTTTATCCATCCCAGCACCTTGTTTGTGTCATACTAAACTGCGTGCTAAGAAACGGGGCTTCACTGGTGGCTCAGTGGTAAAGAAGTTGTTTGCAATGCTGGAGACGCAGGTTCCATCCCTGGGTTGGGAAGATCCCCTGGAGAAGGATATGGCAACCCACTCCAGTATTCTTGCCTGGAGAATCCCATGGACAGAGGAGCCTGGAGGGCTACAGTCCATGGTGTCACAGAAGAGTCGGACACGATTTAGTGACTAAAGAACGCTAGGAAATTAATTAAAACAGCAGTTTTCAACATGTCAGTAGTAGTTTATGGGTGACGCTTTTGTTGATTTTTCTAAATTTTGTACCATGGCCATGACTCTAAAAAAAAAATTTTAGCGAAACCAAGAAGACCCGAAGTCCATTACTCTTGTTGAAGAATTGTTACGATAGTGCCCTCCCAAGAGACGAGCACAGACTACTTTTGTGAAGATGGACTGGGCACTTCAGTCTGGCCCTTCTTGGCCACTCTAAGCCTTCTGTCTAAGGCGCTGTGCTTGCAAAGGCCCAACGGGTAGATGAGGGCTGTACCCCAATGCTGTGGGGCTGACACCCCAAATGAGGGCTGGTCCCCCGGAGGAGCCACCTCTTCCTCTGAGCCATCTCTCACCTTCTTCCAGGACTCCAGATGCCTTTCCTCCCACCACCCCCAGTCCCCGTCCCACTTGTTTGCTGATGTCAGGCTTGGGCTACACTTAGCTCTACCATGAGAACTGATGTTCCCACACCTTCCCCCTCCCAGGTCTACCATCACAGAGGGTCTGGGGGCTTGGGCAGGGGTCACTCTGGAAAGAAAAGTCCAAGAGTTGGACCCCAACTGGCCTAGCAGGGGTCAAATACCTACCTGGGGCCAATTAACTGTAGCCAGAGTTCAGAGGTCTCATGAGAGCCACCTCTGCCCATGAGGACAATTTGGCTTGGGACAAGATTCACCCTCCTGAGGAACAGGGCAGACAAAGCAAAGGTCCCAGCAGCTTGGTGGGGGCATACACTATTCCCCAGGCTCCCAGGGGTTGGAGTTCAAGTCCAGTGCCAAGGCAGCGCCCCTGCCAAGACATAAGCTCCCTCCCTCCATGGCTGCTCTCCTCCCAGCTGGGCTCTGCACAAGGCTGTGCTGCCCCTTCCTGAAGCAGGTGGGTGCTCAAGAATGTAGTGCCTCCAGGGGGCTCTATGCCACCTCATCAGAGTGGAGTGGCCCCTCCATCTGTGGTGCCAGAGCAAGTGAACGATCCCCCAGGAGTACAGAGCTCTTGGAGGGCCTCAGGTCCTTCTTCACCAGGAGCCATCCCAGAATTAAAGATCTTTTTGTAACAGTTTTATTGAGCTATCGTACAATTTGCCTTTTAAAGTGTACAATTCATCATAGAATGTTAAAGGTTACCTTACCACCTCTGGACACAGCCTCCACCTTTTGTTTGTTTTTTGGCCACACCACATTGCACGTGGGATCTTAGTTCCGGGACCAGGGATCGAACCCATGCCCCCTGCAGCAGAAGTTCAGAGTCTTAACCACTGGACCACCTAGGAAGTCCCTGGCACGCACCTTTTAACCTCCGAAATATCCATCATTAACAAACTCCAAGTATATCGCCAGAGGCTTACATAAAATATTTTCATAACTATAGCTGGTTTTTAAATTAACAGTTGATATCAAACAGCTCATCCTTGTCCAGTCGTGCTTCCTGATTCAGAGGTTCAATGTCAGGTGAAAGGAAGTAAACTTGTTCTCAGTTTAACAGCTGGCAGCAGAGACCCCATGGGAGAGGCGCTGTCTTATAGAGAAAAACACCTTGATATTTTGAGAGAAAGGTGAGATTTCAGAACATAGAAGGTGACAGGCGTCTGGGAGGCTGAGCTGCCTGAGTTGTTCCGTTTGTGGTGGTTGGGGGCGGGGGAGGGGCGTGATGAGGAAGGACACTGATGCAAAACCTTTGAAGATGTTTTGCTGAGACATAAATCCACCTCCCATGGCTCAGCTTTTGAGGGGACGAGGGATGAAGGCCTGAGCCCCAGCCATGAACTTTGCTTGCAATGCTGGGTCACTTCACAGTGACCTGGGGAAAGCAGGCCCCACCGGGCGCTGCAGGAATCTAGCGCAGTCTCCTGGGAGAGTGCTCAGCATGTGTGGTGGGCTCCAGGCTAAGCTTCTGTCAAATCCAAGGCGCAAAGGACACCGCCAGCTGACACGCACACCAGCCGAGCTCACAGGCACACAGTTGGGAAAGGACCGCAACATTCTAGATGCATCATACAGCTCTTTAGCTTTCTTGAGCCAATGTGTCCATGTCAAAATAGTCAGTGTTTTGAATCACCAAGTAACCAGTGTCCTCCTGGCTCCCTTCTGTGTTTCTGTCCCATGGACAGATGTCCGGGTACCTGCACCCCTAACATTTGTTCCCCTCCATGTGGCCCCTGAGACTGTCAAGCTCTGGGGTGTGACTGGGGTTGACCACCACTGCTCCAGGAGCCTGCAGGGCATCATGTCTTTCAGCAACGACCAGGTGTACAGAGGCTTGGGCTGCCGGTGGCACTGGGCACATAGGGGTCTGGAGCTTTGGCTGGCATCACCTCCAGCCAGCAGAGCACCACCAGGTGGACCTCAGTCTGGGGCACATACCTGACCACACCCCCAGGACGAGCTGGTTCAGGATGCCCAGAGTTTTTCCAAAGCCAGTTTCCCAGAAGCCCTACAACTAAGGTCCTCTGTCTCTCAGGGATTCTCCAAGAGGTTAGTCAGAGTTTTTTCTTTTAAACCTTTGAAACAAGAGGGTCTGGTTACCTCCCCTTTGCACAGGCCATTGTTATGTTCCTTCTCTAGGACTGGAGTCATCTCGCCTGACCCCTCTTCTCCTGCAAACTCAGTCTAGGGACCCACGTGTCCTTTCCTGCTCTAATGGGGGTGAGGACTGCCCTCGAATCCAAGGAGGCTTTCTGATACCTTCTCAAGGAGAAGAGGAACAAAATGCAAACATAACCCCTAACAAGGAACACTGAACATAATAAAAATAGTGAACATTTTTGTATACTTTACACTACAATTCATGTTTATTAAATTATCTGCTTTTTATACTACTTAGATTATTTAAGACATTGCAGTCATCATGTGTTTTATAAACTAGCACAAACATTGCTTTGTAATATGTGAAAAGTAAATGTAGAACCTCAGCTCCACGCAGGCAGGGATTTTTGCCTATCTTGTTCATCTCTGCTTCCCCAAGTGTCGGGAAAAGAGCCCTGTCACAGAGCAGGTGTGCAATATGTATTCGCTGAAGGAGGGGATTATCCAATTAATCAATTTCACAAATTTAAAATACCTTTGGCACTATAACTCATAGCTTCTTTGCCATACTACAGAAGTAATACAAGACGGTCATCCTCACATTCTTCTTAAGATGTTTAATCTGCCCCTTGTGTCTTACAGTAAATGGATGCAATGTTTTATTAAGAAACAAGATTGGAGCTTCCCTAGTGGTTCAGGGGTAAAGAATCTGCCTTCCAATGCAGGAGACAAGGGTTCGATCCCTGATCTGGCAAGATCCCACATGCCAAGGAACAACTAAGCCTGAACACTACAACTATTGAACCTGTGCTCTAGAGCCAGAGAGCCACAACTACCGAGCCCACGTGATCCAACTATGGAAACCCGTGCACCTAGAGCCTGTGCTCTGCAACCAGAGAAGCCAGAGCAATACGAAGCCCAGGCACTACCACTAGAGAAAGCCCACGCAGCAGCAAAGACCAGCACAGCCATAAATAAAGTTATTTTTAAAAAGAAACAAGCTTGGAAATTCTTACGGCATCAAATTTATTTTCCTTGAAATGAGAGCATCGTATATTAGCATTAATAATTCTGAAACGTATGAACTGATGGAAATTCACTGAAGAAAGATTTAGCCAGCTTGGCTCTAAGAAACTGAAAGTGAAAGTCGCTCAGTCATGCCCGACTCTTTGCGACCCCATGGACTGTACAGTCCATGGAATTTTCCAGGCCAGAATACTGGAGTGAGTAGCCTTTCCTGTCTCCAGGGGACCTTCCCAACACAGGGATCAAACCCAGGTCTCCCACATTGCAGGCAGATTCCTTACCACCTGAGCCACAAGGGAAGCCCAAGAATACTGGAGTGGATAGCCTATCCCTTCTCCAACCCAGGAATTGAACTGGGGTCTCCAGCATTACAGGAGGATTCTTTACCAACTGAGATATCCAGGAAGAAGCCATGATATAATAAACATTCAGAGAACTACAAATGAACCCCTGACTACTTACTATCTCTGTGACATCAGGAAAGTAACTTCACTTAACCTAGGGCTCTTTATTTGTAAAATAATATCAGACCTCACCTTCCTACTGTATGGAGCTGCTAAAGATCAAGTAGGGTCACACACAAGGGCATTTCATAAAATACCACTCAAAACTAAGGCTTCTGAAGAATATGTATGGATGTCTCAATCTGCATACCAAAAATGGATGTCTTTTATTTTTCTAAGATTTTTTTGATATGGGCCATTTTAAAAGTCTTTATTGAATTTGTTACAATATTGATTCTGCTTTATGCTTTGGTTTTTTGGCCATGAAGCCTGTGGGATCCTAGCTCCCCAGTCAGGGATGGAACCCACACCCCCTGCACTGGAAGGCGAAGTCCTGACCACTGGATCGGCGGCGAAATCTTTGAAACATTTTTGAAGTCAATCAGATAGTTAAAAAATAATAATTAGGTACTAAACAACTGCTATCATTTGTGTTTCTTTGAACCTCACTGCTTGTTTATTGGCCACTTGGATTTCTTCCTCAGTGAAGGACTTGTTCTTATCCTTTGCCTATTTTCCTCTTGGGTGCTGCTGCTACTGCTGCTAAGTCACTTCAGTCGTGTCCGACTCTGTGCGACCCCATAGACGGCAGCCCACCACGCTCCCCTGTCCCTGGGATTCTCCAGGCAAGAACACTGAAGTGGGTTGCCATTTCCTTCTCCAATGCGTGAAAGTGAAAAGTGAAAGTGAAGTCGCTCAGTCGTTTCCGATTCTTCAAGACCTCATGGACGGCAGCCTACCAGGCTCCTCCACCCATGGGATTTTCCAGGCAAGAGTACTGGAGTAGGGTGCCATTGCCTTCTCTGTTCCTCTTGGGTATTTGCCTCCTAATTGATTTCAGTAGCTCTTAAGCTGTTTAGCATATTTACTCCTTATCTGTCATATATGTAGCAATTACATTCCCCAGATGATTTAATTTGCCAGATAAATCTTACAATGAATCTTTATCAGTCTTACATATATATTTATAGGCTTTAGATCAATGCTTAAAGAAATGTCTCCAACTTCAAGGCTATAAAGTATTTTACTTATTTTTTTTTCTTTGACAGATTTGTTTTTATTTAAATATTTAATCCATCTGTCATTTATTTCAGCATAAGATGAACAGTGCATGCATGCTAAGTGGCTTCAGTCATGTCCGACTCTGCAACTCTCAACTCTGACTCTTTGAGACCCTGTGGACTGCAGCCTGCCAGGCTCCTCTGTCCACGGGACTCTCCAGGCAAGGATACTGGAGTGGGTTGCCATTCCCTCCTCCAGGGGATCTTCCCGACCCAGAGATCGAACCTGCATCTCTTACATCTCCTGCTTTGGCAGGCAGGTTCTTAACCACTAGAGCCACCTGGAAAGCCTGAGAAGAAAAGTGAAGTGAAGTGAAGTCACTCAGTCGTGTCCGGACCAGGCTCCTCCCTCCATGGGATTCTCCAGGTAAGAATACTGGAGTGGGTTGCCATTTCCTTCTCCAGGGGATCTTCCCAACCCAGGGATCAAACCCAGGTCTCCCGCATTGCAGGCAGATGCTTTAATCTCTGAGCCACCTGGAAAGCCCAAGAGGAAAGGAGGGAATCTAATCTCATTTCCCCCAGTGATGAGCCAAGGCCATTTATTGACTCACCTATACTTTCCAGACTAATCTGAATTGCCATCTTTTTATCTGCTGAATTCCCACTGTAACTTAGAGTCAGATCTGGATTCTCTTCTATTCTGTGGATCAATCTGTTTATTCCTATGCTAACCTGACACTGTTTTGATTTCTATTCAGTTCAGTTCAGTTGCCCAGTCTTGTCTGACTCTTTGCAACCCCATGGACTACAGCACTCCAGGCCTCCCTGTCCATCACGAACTCCTGGAGTTTACTCAAACTCATGTCCATTGAATCAGTGATGCCATCCAACCATCTCATCCTCTGTCATCCCCTTTTGTTCCTGCCTTCAATCTTTCCCAGCATCAAGGTCTTTTCAAATGAGTCAGTTCTTTGATTTCTACAGGCTCAATAAATTTTTATATCTGATAGTGTATGAATCTCACAGACATCAATCACACTGAGGGAAAGAAACTAGATGCAAAAGAGAACATTCTGTAAGTTCCTAGTCAGATGATATTCCAGAGCAGGTGAAACTAAACTCACCTATAATGTCAGATCAGTGGTCACCTGAGTCAAGTCTAGTGTTGGGACCTGGGGGGATTGGACGAAGGTTAACCTAAAGGGGCACACGGGAGCCTTCTGGGGAAATGGAAATGTTCTATATTTTGACTGGGTTGGTGTATACATTTGTCAAAACTCATTCAATTGTACACTTAAAATGTGTTCATTATAGCGTATGTAAATTATCTCAATTAAAAATACATGACAAGGTAAGCCTTCTTATTTCATTGCTGTTTCCAAAAAAATGCTTTTCTATTCTCAGTCCTGAATATTCATTGGAGGGACTGATGCTGAAGCTGAAACTCTAATACTTTGGTCACCTGATTTGAAGAACTGACTGGAAAAAACCCTGGAACTCATTGGAAAAGACCCTGATGCTGGGAAACATTGAAGGCGGGAGGAAAAGGGGACCACAGAGGATGAGATGGTTTGATGGCATCACCGACTCAATGGACATGAGTTTGAGTAAATTCCGGGAGTTGGTGATGGACAGGGAGGCCTGGAGTGCTGCAGTCCATGGGGTTGCAAAGAGTCGGACATGACTGAGCGACTGAACTGAACTGATAATTATTATTCTTCCAGATGAATTTTACAATACCTATATAAAGTTAAATTTTTCTCATGGCTCTTCATAGGAATTGTGTTAAATGTGTTTATTCATTTGGGGTAGAACTAACATCCACAAAGACTTTCCATCCTGAAAGAGAATACATCTCTTCATTTATTCAATTCTTCTTTGGTAACTTTCTGCCATCTTGGTAAAAGTTTGTTTTTTCAGGTTTTGGTATCAAAGCTGCCTCAGGGACTGGGTCTCCACATTCATTTCTAATTCTGAGGACTTTTCCTCTGTAAGACTGGCCAGCAAATTTCATCATTTGTTGATATTTTCAAAAAATGATTCTCTTTTCCCCTTTATTTTGTATTGACATCATTCTCAAACTAAAGTCTATTGTGAAAAAAAAAACAAAACTGATCTGTTGGAACTGGCTCATTTTTTAAAATCATTTCACACTATTTTAACTTTTATAACTCTACAAAGTATTTTAGTGTCTCTTACCCAGATATTTGGTAAATCCGTTGAGCATTTTAAAACTCCTCTTTTCTAACTGCCCTGCTCCCTCCAGGCATCTGGTAGAAGGTCAGGAGAGAATGACCTCATTTCGGAAAGGCTTCTCCACGTGCCATTCAGCTTGTTGGCAGCTGTTGCTGTGTAGACATGTGGGCCCCCAGACTGTCAGGCCTGAAACACATGTGCACATTAATAAATCCGCTCTACCACACGCTGAGGAGTCCTGAAGAGGAGCCTGGACTCGGACCAACGCAGCCAAGAACACTGTCCCATCTTCCATTTTAATGCCTGCTAAAGGAGGCACAATTTAAGTATATTGTTTAAAAAGACCTTCCACTGGTTAAATTTTGGTTCCTGCAATAAAACTCTCTTCAGGCACATTCTCCAGCTTTGGGCCCTGGAGGGCTGAAGGTTCTCTAGACTGCACTGCAGACAGGGGTCTCGAGGGGTCAGGTTTCCCGGTGGTGGTTTCAACTCTCTGAGTCAGGGCATCAGGAGCTGCCCTGACCTCCAGAGGACTTCCTCTGTGATCCGAGTGATCCACCTCTAGAGTACTCTGGCCAGCTAGGAAAAAGTTTACTCAGTAAAATACTTCCAATGAAACAGTGGGCTGTTTTCCTTCGCCATGATCAGGCAGGTCCTCCCTCCCACTCTGCTCTGAATGCACTGAAGTCCTGATGCTCACCTGCCAGGAAGAGAAGGGCCTTCGTGAGCTCTAAGTCACCTCCCAGTGTCAAGGTTGGGCTTCCCCGGGTCCCCACCAGCAGCTCTCCAGGTTCAGGTGGCAGGAAAGGCCTGGCATCCAGGTTCAGCCTGGTCAAAGCCCCCAGCGGCTTTGTCTTGTTCGCCACTTTGAGGGCTTTTCCCCTGAGCTTCCAACATCCTCTCCTCCATTCAAGGAGTCACCTGGGTCCTGCTAACATGAGGATGGACCAGGATACAGAGTGGCAGAGGGGTGACGCAAGGCAGCCAGGACTATGCAACAGGGGAATCTGGGTGAGAGGCAGGCAGGGCTGTGCCAGACCCTGCTTCTAACACAGAAGGATGGAGGGGCCAGGGCAGGGCACTGGGGTGAGAGAGAGGTGAGAATTCGACTGCATGGCTGAGTGACCTGCTGTCTGACAACCTGTGTTCAGGGGAAGGAGGGATGAATGGGACTGGGTTGGTTGTCTTCATGAGGTCTGGGGCTGAATTAGGTGGAGTAGAGAGTCTGGGCTTGGGGAGGAATGTTCAGGTGGCTTAGGTATTGGCAGAGAAAAGAAGAGATCAGATTGAAAAATTGGTTGCATTTCAGGTGAGAGGAGCCTTCGCCAAGGACAGTGGATTTCACTCCACAGACCCTGGCAATGCCTGCAGCCAGAACTCTGCTATTGACACTACTCAGCCTTTGAGGTTGAGAACATTGTTATCAGACAGGTTCCTGCTGAGTCCTGCTGGTAACAAACATACTCAAAAATCTCAGTGACTGAGAGCGGCAGCCATCGAGTTCACATTCACAGGTCTGCAGGTTGGCTGTAGCAGCTCTACCTCAGGCTCTTGATGGTGTTTAGTTCTCCATGTCTCACATTCTGGGACCAGTGGCCACCTGGAGTTTGTTCTTTCCATGATAAACATCAGAAAGTGCAAGAGGGGTGGGTGGCAACACAGATGCTCTTTGAACTGACCTCTGCCCATATTTTAATGCTCAAAGAAAATCACATGGCCAAACCCAAGAGCCACAGAGCAGAGAATCACACTGTGCCTACTCTAGTGGGGATGACTCAGCATCCCCCCAAAAAGGGCGTGGGTCAGAGACTGGAAACAAAGGTTTGTTTACTGCCATCACCAACCTACCTTCTTCAACTTTACCCTCCTGGTTCATGAGTGGCTGTGTAGTATAACAGAGTGCTGGGAGAGGTCTGGGGTCCTGGATTCTAACCCCAGCTTGCAAGTCATTTCATCAACAACCTCCATTCTCCTCCTCCACATACGATGGTTGTTTGGGTGGGTTCCCAAGATCTCCTCCAGCTCTGGCCATCATGAACCTTCAGTACTCAGAGAATTCCATCTGCTACCAGCCTGATGGCTTCAGGAGGCATAGAGACCAGGGGCGGGAGACCTGTGAGACGAATGTGCAGGAATGCAGTCAGGGAATGGAAAGAGGGGACTGGATTTGCAAAGTGTCAGGAAGGAAGAATAAAGCTGGGTGTTAAGGAGATTCTTATACTTAGCCCTGTTTTATACATGAGAAAAGCAAAGCATCACTAGGCTGAGGAGAATTTGAATGGGGATTCAAACCCAGATAGTCTTGGTTGAAATCACTTAATATTTCCATGAATATCATTTAATGTTTCTTCAGAGGTTGCCACAGGAACTCAGGACAAATACTCAAGAGGTCTGAATCAAGGGAAACAGGGACTATTTTGCAGGTGCCTGGAACAGGAAATAACCATGAGACCAAAGGAAACAGAGATTGGGAGAATGCAGTTTTTAAAATTCAAAAAATAAAAGGATGGAAAGCTTAAAAAAAAAAAAAAAAAAAAAACCTTTGAGGATTTCTCTGAAGTGTTGAACTGTGGAGAGTTGAAAGAGCTGCTAATATCATTTCATTCCCACTTCAACTCCTACCTGGTGAGGGACTCTTGCTTCCTGTGGGTTCCCGAGCTGGTTTGTATTCTGCTCCTGACTCGTCTCTCACGCTGACAGACCCATGTGTGGAGCCAGGTGTGGAGCTGAGCACAGCTGGCTCTAATTTGAGGGGCCTTCCACCATCTTAAGATGACTTCACCCCATTCCCTTGACTTTTCAATATGCAATTCACGTCACTTTTCTAAACTTCAGGTAACAATTTATTGGCCTTTTTTTTTTTTTTTTTTGCTATTCTGCAGTGTGAGGTTTTTTTGGTTTGTTTAATAACTGCCCTTGATAGGAGGGTTGTCAATGTATCTATTGGATTGACTAAAATGTTCGTTCAGGTATGGAAAAACTCAAATGAACATTTTGGCCAACCCAATACTAAAGGAGAGAATCAAAAAAATACCACTTTCTTATTTCTACCTTTCTGGCTATTCTTCCTGTATCTCCCATATCTACGTCTGAAAGCCCAGTGTAGACCAAGGGACTGAGTGGCTTTGGCATGAGCATGCTCAGATTTGCAGCTTGCCTCTGGCACTTGTAACTGTATGCGTAGGGGCTGTACTACAGTCAGTCCTGGGAGCAGCAGGGAACCCTGTTCTAAAGGGAACACACTCTACCCCTGGGTCCTTTCTGAAAGAAGCGGTTCCTAGTAAGGGAGCCCACGGGCAGTGTTACACTGACCACAGCCGATTGGCCAGAGTGGGCGTCTGACCCATGAGTGCCTGGCATGAAAGGAGAACCAATCAGACTTCATTTCAGAAATCTTAACTGCGAAAAACAAGGAGCAAGTCATTCAGTTGGTCAAGGGGTGGGCTGGGGACCAGGCACCGGTGAGCAGCCAGAAAGCCTGGCCAGCTGCAACTCTTTTTTTAAAAAAAAAAAACCTTTTATTTTGTACTAAGGTATAGCTGATTAACAATGTTGTGATATTTCAGGTGAACAGCAAAGGGACTCAGCCATACGTACACATGTATCCATTCTCCCCCAAACTCACCTCCCATCCAGGCTGCCACATGACACTGAGCAGAGTGCCCTGTGCTCTACAGTAGGTCCTTGTTGGTTATCCATTTTAAATATGGCAGTGTGTACATGACCTTCCCAAAGTCCCTAAGCATCCCATGCCCCTGTGGTTCCCCCCAGCAACCGTAAGCTCTTTCCTGAAGTCTGTGAGTCTGTTTCCGTTTTGTAAGTAAGTTCATTTCTGTCATTTCTTTTTAGATTCCACCTATAAGGGATGCCATGATAGTTCTCCTTCTCCGTCTGACTTACTTCACTCAGCGTGACACTCTCAGGTCCATCCATGTTGTGAAGCTCCTCTTTGGAACAGATGACAGGATATCTGGTCCTGGAGTTGCCCTAAATCTACAACTGCTCATCTTCAAGCAGGGGTAGCCCAGGGTCCCTGTGCTTGGAGTGTGGCAGGACACTTCTCTGTCCTGTTATATAAAGAAACCACCTTTGCCTGGGGTGGAGGAGGAGGTGATGGACACAACCTGCTTGTGGGGGAGGTAAAAAAAAAAAAAGTGGGAAGGGTAATGCCTCTGGCACTTCTTCGGTGCTTCCAAAATGTGGGCTAGGGGAGCTCTCTGTTTAGCAGAGAATATTATTGGGTTTGGGGTGCCCAGGGAGGCCCAGGACCCAGTGTGGGGGGAGTTAAACTGCTCAGCATAATGAGAAGGATCGAGTTTTAAGGGAGCAAAGTGGAATCCACTTAGGTTGGGGGCACCTCTCTGGCACTCTGGAGGCTACAGGCAGTTAAGAGGGATTCAGGGAAATTCCTTGTGATGGAGACAGAAAGCCTTCTTAAGACTATAAAAATATTCACAGTGAAGCAGTTTGTACCTTTCCACATCCAACACCTTCAGTAAAATAGTACAAAATGGCCATTTAAAAGATACTGCAGAAGACAGTACCTAGGAATTTCCAGATCGCTCAAGGAGCACCCGCAGCCAACGGCAGCCAGAGTAAGCCTCTTGCTCCTGGAGCCAAGAGTCTGCAGCAGAACCTTGCCCACCATGGGCTGCATGGACCCAGGAAACAGTGTCCACTGAGTGCCCAACACAGCACCTGGCCCAGAGCAGGAGCCCAACGCACATACCACACAGAGGTCAACCAGGACCAGCTCCAGAGTATCCACTGGGAGGAACATGCAATGATCTTACTGAGATAAGCAAGAGCCTTGTTGACCTAGGGACTGAGAGGGCAGGTGCATTTGTCAGGAGAAAATTTAATGCCCCTAAAGCATCTTCCTCAGATGCTAGATGCCTCAAAGGGACCACTGTGCCTCCTGAAACACCAATGTGCTCTGGATTTTGCATGGCCCATTTCCCCAGACCCCGTGGTAGTTACCTGGTGTCTCGCTGTTCCTCACTGTGCACATGGTTCGCTGAACCCGGGGTAGGCAAGGCGCAAGCGGGGAAGCTGGAAGAAAGTGCCATAGGAACTGCAGTCATGTTTATTCTCTGCAGGCTGGCACAGCAGCTGTAGCATTAGACATGCTGTATTCTCACCTCTCGTGGTTGATACAGCTGAAACAGCCACAAGGGCTTCTCAGGTGGTGTTCATATAGATCAAAAGTGGCCGGTGGTCAAGCAGGTCCATCATGACATGCATGCACAGTAGTATAAGTGACCTCAGCTGTTACATGCCCTTGTATTTACAAAATGCAGGGCAAGAGAGCCTGACCACCGCCATCTTGGCTAATTTGCTCTTACCCCTTCAGGGTCTCTCGCCTCACAACCTACGCACAGTCCGTCTTTTGCAATATTCTTTTGGTGAGTAACACCGACCTTTGAACCCCCCTTCTGCAACAGCAGTAGATGCTACAACAACAAACAGTCACACCCCCAACACATAGCAAAACTCAATGCCAGGTATCACCTGGAACTCCTGTTGCAGTCCTTGCCCTCATGGGGCTAGAACAGCCCCACTGGGACTGGAGTGCCTTTATCTTCCATGGGCAAGGCCAGTCCACCATGTGTCCTTGTGAGATTGCAGGAAAGCCCCCACAAGGGCAACCCCGCCTTTCGTTTTTTTTCCCCCCAAGGACTGAAAAACCCCCCACAGGCACGAGGCCCACCCCTCCAAGGAGGGGATTTTTGTGGTGTTCACAGCCCACCACGTGATTCCAAATGCTTTCACACTGTCCGAAATCTGCAAGAGAAACAGATGTTAGTAACACACCACGCACAACCTTTACAGCACACTGTCTACTAAATCTACATCATCTGGCCACGAGAGCCAGCAATGTAGGCTCTAGGGCCAGGAAACTGCTTCAGCTTGCTGAAAGCACGGCCACGTTCAGCACCGGCGTCAACCAGGGCTGTTACTCTCTGTACATCAGCCGGTGACCAGTGAATTGCAAGTTCTACATGGGGCCTCCAGTCCCTGGCCTGGGCTCTTTGGGTGGGCACCATGGTCTGAGCCCTATTCAAAGCGGAAAAGGACATCTAAAGGAACATCCTTGGGAGCCACGTGATCTTCTAACTGAACCGCCTGTATCTCTTGCTGTGGGTGCTTCCCAAACTTGGTAAACTGCTGCTCCGGCCTCAGTTGCCTCCATAGCTCCAGGAGCAGAGCGTTGGGCTGTCTATCAGTTTTATTCCTGTCAACTCCCGCTGTCAGAAAATCTGTCCACATTTGCGATACCCGGATTGGGCCTTTACCAGCTCGGCCCTCTTCGGAGTGTATCTCACTCCTTATCCCCTTTGCCTGCTGCCGTCCCTCGACCTCTCCCCAAGCTTGCCACTATCGAGGTAGCAGTTAGGGAACCAAAAAGAGGTGGACAGGGCATCGTTCAAAATGACATCTCGTGTGATGTCTGTAAAACACCCGCCATCTGCTGGAGGCTCCTCCGCCTGCCCAGCCAGTGTAGAAGCTGAGAGGGTGGACCTCCAGCCAGCTCCAAGCATTGCAATAGTTTCCCCCATCGTCGTCCACCACCCTGAAGTCCAGGTCCTCACTGTATTTTCTGAACTTCATTTGCCGTCCTGAGTGATGTTTCTGTCTGCAGACCCAGTGGACTCCTCTGGGCTCTGCAGGGATGGGCTCGGCAGGCCCTGATCCAGCTCTAAACTCTCCCCTGTGGTTTCCCTTCCCTTTTTCCTTTCTTCTCTCTCTCCAGTGGGATTGGTCCTTGCTCCTTGTCAGCCTACTTCCTCGTGGCTGCAGAGTCGGGCACTGGCCTCCTCAGTGCCCAAGGCCTCCCAGGGCTTCCCAGGGCTTCCATGCCTTCTTGGCCCCATCCTGCTGCAGAACAGGCCTCGCTAACCAGTGGGGACCCGCAGTCTCAAAACGTTCCATAATGTTTATCATCACTGTCCCTTACTGCCTCACTCTCAGAGACGCTGGGCTCTTCAGGGCCACAGGGTTCTTGCTCTAATGTCAGCGTACGTTGCTCTAGTTCTTCCAAGCGTCTCTGCGCATCACACGCCTGCATGGTTTCACACAGGGCACTGTCCATATTTGCTTTCAGAGAAGTCTGGAAAATCTGCACCACAGTGTCAGCAGCAGTCCATGCCACTTTGTCTGGCAAATGGGAACTCACTGCCCGTAACACCTTTTCAATGTTCTCCAGTGACCCGTCCACTACCTCCCAGTCTTCCACTGGGCCCATGCCGAGAGGGCCACAGCCACTGGTACCACATGCCATGTGGTGGCCCTTGGCTTCCTCCATCCATTGGCGCCTCAGGCTTCTCCACCTGCTGGGAATCCTGCCGACCTATGCCAACTGTCTTGCTGTTCCTCACTGTGCACACCATTCACTGAACCGAGGGTAGACAGGGGATGAGCAGGGAAGTTGGAAGAAAACTCGAGGAGCCATAGGAACTGCAGACATGTTTATTCTCTCCTGGCTGGTGTGGCAGCCTTAGCAGCAGACATGCTGTATTCTCTCCTCTCGTGCATAACCCAGTGGACACAGCTGTAACGCAGCCACAAGGGCTTCTCAGGTGATGCTTATATAGAACACAGTGGCCCATGGTCAAGCAGGTCCACCATGATGCATGCACAGTAATATAAGTGATCTCAGCTGTTACATAATCTTGTATTTACAAAACGTGGGGCAAGAGAACCTGACCACCGTCATCTTAGCTAATTTACTCTTTCCCTACATCTGTATTCTGGGGGAATAACCCCCATCTACTCCCAAGAATGCTCCCCTTTGCAAAGTTCCCCACAAGCATGCTCTAGGAACCCCTGGAGGTTACATAGGAGCTCCTGGGGTGTGTGACAGCCACCCCATCTGTTCTAGGCAGGCACAGATGTCTCCCTTCAGCACAGCCTGCAATACTCTGGATGCCTCAAAGGGCCAGAGCTGCATCAGTGTCCCCTGGGCAGATGGCACTCAAAGGGCTATGAGGCATGCCCAGAACAATGGTTCAGATGTGAGTCTTAAAGAATGTGTCATTCTAGGGACTTCCCTAATAGTCCAGAGGTAAAGACTTTGCCTCCAATGAAGGGGGTGTGGGTTCAATCCCTTGTCAGGGAACAAAGATCCCACAAGCCACATGGTGAGGTCAAAACAAAAAGAAGAATGTCATTCTGCTCCTTGACCCAAGCTATCAGAACCACCAACTGAAAAGGCGCTCAAGCCAGCTTCAACACCACAAGCGAGTTGGCTCCAGGGTCACGGTCATCAGCTCGTTCCTCTACAGAGCAATGGCTCACTTATTCATCCAACATACCTGTTCCAAGGGCTCCGCCAGGTTTACACTGAACCTGGCATTTCCAGTCCAGATTCTGTGAGGGGTGCTCTGGATGTCTTGTGATAATCAGTGTGCCATCTGGGGCACAAACTGTGATCTGTTCACCAAACAGTGTTCCCTTCCTCCTAGGCATCTCTCATTGTCTCTGCCCAGTCTCCTCGTGGTGAGGTGCGGCCCTGCAGCTGAGTTCCAGTCTGTAGGTTGTGGGCAGAAATGACATGTCTTGCTCCCAGGCCTGGCCTGTGGAAAGCTCCCATGTATGGGTCTTCATACTCCTCACCCTCAGGACAAGCATGATGACCCCAGAAGCGACATGCTGCAGAGATCAGAATCCTGGGTGCAGGCATCAGTGCTTGGAAGAGAGCCAGCGAGCCAAGCACAATACCCACCTGGATTTCCTAGATGTTTCAGCCCTAGGTATTTTGATGTCTGTTTGTTATAGCCACTAGCATTATTTTAAAGTAAAAGCTGGAAGGAAAGCCAGCTGGAAGATATATTTGACCATTAGAGAAAATGTGGTTCTATTCTAAACTTTGAAACTTAGATGTGTTTGTGATAAACATCTGCTTCCTTCCTAAAAGCTGCTCAAACTAATTCGATTTTGCAAAATACTGAAAATTAGTCTATGGTGCTAAGTGTATGGGCTTCCCTCATGGCTCAGACAGTAAAGAATCCACCTGCAAGGTGGGAGACCTGGGTTTGATCCCTGGGTTGGGAAGATCCCCTGGAGGAGGGCCCACTCTAGTATTCTTGCCTGGAGAATCCCCATGGACAGAGGAGCCTGGAGGGCTACAATGCGTGGGATCACACAGAGTCAGAAACGACTGAAGCAACTAAGTGTGCCGAGAGGAACAGTGGCACTTCACTCCACCAGCTTAGCATACAAAAAGGAGTCACATCTCTCTGAATTTCCTATCTCGTGTCTACAGGCTTCTATTAGCAGGAAACTCAGTGCTTCCACCTGAGGCCTCTCTAACATGCCCCAGATGAGGGCAGCCAGATGCTGTCACCCAGCATCACTGCTGAAAACTCGTCCCAAAGTCTGCAGGATGCTGAGGGCCACTGCAGTGATGCCGCTGTAGGTTCTAACCCAAGGGTACCCCTCTTTGGGGCTCCAAAGCCTCAGTTTCCTTAGGCCATCTTCACAAACCTCCACACCAGCAGGGTGGCTGGACTTCCGGGCTCAGCCCACACTGTACCAGGAACTGCATAGCCCTGTCAGTCAAGCAACTTTGGCCAGAGTCCGTTACATGACTCTATAGGCCTCCCTAACTTCAAAATCTCAGGGAGAAGGGGCTGAGGTCTCAGGACGCCCTTGGTTTGCTTGTGCCAGATCCCTGCACACAGGGGAAGCCAGCACCTGCTAAGCATGTTCTTCACTGACCCCCACCTGGAAAATGAGAGATCACTCTCCTTCCATCATAAAACAAAGGGGCCACCCAGTGACTCTCCACAGACCCAGCTCCAAGATGTCCTTCTGTCTTGGCTTCGTAAAAAAAAAAAAAAAAAAAACAGCTGGCAGCTTTTTCTTCTCTATTAAAAAAAAAAATTCTGCATATTACACTGAGCCGAGGGAATGGATGATGAGCCCCTGGGAAGAGATTAATTTCCATTTTGCTACAAAAACATGCAAGCAGGTTGCTGAGAATCTGATCCCCTCATTTTGTTTGTAAAACATGTTTTGTATTAGTTCCTTCCTTTTTCCAGAGTATATTAATTTGCATTTGCTCCTATTTAGAGTTTGGCTAATGACTTGTTAATTTTTTTTAAGGCTGACTGTAAGGGGAATGGCCCCTTCAGATAAACATAACGTTAAATCCTCAAAAGAACCAGTCCCCAAAGAACCTGTGAGCCCAGCATAACCAGTCTCCCCTCTCTGAGCCCACACTGGCTGACCTGTGCCCCAACTATACCCAGCACAGGGTATCTGACCCCCACCTGCTCTGGTTGGGGAGCAGGCAAAACCTTTTCTCCATCAGGGTGAAATTTTTTGGACTGTTACTAAAACCAAGGAGACAGAGGGAAAGGAAGACACAACAAGCAGCGTGAGGCTAGAGGGGCTTACCCAGGACACACACCCTGCTCACCGCAAGCTCTGCACCTCGCTCTCCCTGCATACTGGGTCCACCGGGTGCTGTCCTAACTGTGAGCATTCTCTACCCCACCCCACGAACTTCCAGGCTGGCTGGGGCAAGAACTCCAGTCAAGAGTTCATGGCCAGTGGGTGGCCACAAGGTCAACAGAACCCCCTAGCTCAAGCCCACCTGCCTCCCCGCCGCTCCCCACCAACCCCCGGCATCTGAGTAGAAGGAAGAGCCAGGCTGCCGGGTGGGACCCAAGTCTCTTCCTCCATCCTATCCCTCTTTGCCCCACTTGGCTGAAGGGCCATTTCTTCCCATGTGCTATTGATTAAATTTATCAATTCTCTCTCTTCTTCCCCCATTTTGCCTAAATTTATTACTTCCTTTTTCTCCTTTCTCTTGGTTTCTAACTTAAAGGGAACAAAGTTCATCAGGTATCGACTTGATTTATTGTTTCGCTCTTTTTTTTTTCCCTCCCTAATATAAGCCCTGGGAACAATAAATCTCCCCTAAGTACTGCATTGGCAGTTTCCCAGAAATCGAGATATGTCACTTGCATGCTTTTATTCTTTAAATATTCTGTGGAGTCCTAAATGTCTTCCCTAATGAAAGGTTTATTTAAGAAAGTATCTGCTCTGCCAAACGCAATAAAAAACAGCTGAAAAAGAGGTTCAACTAGAGGAAGGGAAGGAAGGAGATAAAATTGTCATTTGTTGATAATGTGATTTTATTCCTAAGATAATCAAATGAAAAATTCTTAGGATTGATAAAACTTTAGTTAAAGTGAATGGATACAAAGTAAACATTCACAAATCAATTCCTTTCCTCCATACGAACAATTAGAAAACAAGAGTCGGGTGGAAGGGGGGCAGATACCGCCATGATAGCAACTGTGAGAGTAAAGTACCCTGAAAATGACTTTAGCAGTAAATATGCAGGAACTATATGAAAACTGAGAGTCATAAAAGAAGACAAGGAAATACATTGTAATACATCAATGATACCATACATTGTAACGATGTCATTTTTTTTTTTTTCAAATTGATGTATATATTTAAACAATGTCCATCACAATCTCAGTGGAAGTTTTTGGGAACCATGCCCAAAAAATTCTGAAGCTCATCTGGAAAAATAAAGAGACAAGAGACTTACCTTTCCCTACCTCTCCTCCTGGGCTGCGTGAGGGGGCCTAATGGCAGGAGTGGGAGGGACAAATGAGGACAGAGGACTAGCTGTCACTTGAGGTCTAGCTGTGCCTGAGCTTTCAAAGGAGACTTTGGGTTTTTCCCACTGAGGAGGGTGTGAGTTTATTTTAGTTGTTCAGCAAATATTCACTGAGCTTCAGGTATGATTGTAGGAACCAGGGATGGAGTGCTGAACAAGACAAAACCCTGCCCTGAGGAGTTGATGTTAGCTGGGGAGGCTGACCACAGACCAGGAACTTGTGTTAGCACATCAAGGTGCTGTATGGACCTGAGTCAGAGCCAGTGGGCAGGAAGGCACCCATGGGGGGTGGGATCATTGCTGCACGGTCATGCAGGGTGAGGGCATCGCCAGAACTGGACCCATGAGAGCAAGGGGCAGGACCCGGGCAGGGGAGGGCTGGGTTGGCCATCCCCTCCCTCCTGCTTCACTCCTTTTTCACAGAAGCCTCGCTGCCTTGGAAGGTGTAGCCATGCCCAGTTAGAGAGACACCGGACCTGAGACAGCCAGGCAGTCTCTCTCAGGGAATTTTAAATCAGACACATTGACTGAACAGAATCCTTGAGTAAAGGGGCGCTGAGCAGTGGGGGGTGGGGAGTGAGGGGCAGTGGACAGGCTGGACCACCTGCCAGCTGAGGAGTGGGAGCTGAAGGCAGCTGAAGCTGTTTAAGGGAAAGCAGGGACTTGGCTGTCCCCAGAAGAGAGAGACAGAGAAAAACACAGAGGGACAGAGAGAGAGGGGGACAGAGAAAGAGAGAGATGCAGATGGAGACAGAGGGACAAAAGAGAGACAGAAACAAGGAAACAGGGAAACCACCCATGACCTTCCAGGGCCCCCTGACTCTCAGTTTCGTGGGTCTCTCAATTCTTTTTTATCAATTGGTCCCCAAGTAATCACTTCACCAAACTTAGCATGTACATTGATTTTCAAAGCACTGTTTTAGGGAATATGCTTTTTAAATGTTTAATATTCTTTTTTTAATATCTTACCATCATTTTAAGAAATGTTCAAATTGTTGAAAACTATCCCAAATTAACCTTTTGACTTCACTCTTTATATTAAGATACTCCAAATTTAAAACAATTCATATAGAAATTTTCAGTTTACACTGATTTCTCTTGAATTCTCTTGAGTTATCTTCTGTTTTGTCAATATTTAGCACCGTTAGAATTCTCATACCAATTTCTCTGAGTGACCAATCTGATAAGTTTAGCTGATGTACGGATGTACAGACTCGTGGCTTCTCACTGTGTATAAAGCTGACAATTTGTATTTCATGGAACATTTTACAAGATGCAAAAGCAGTTTTGATTTTGTTTTCTGTGGTATTCTAAGGAATGTTCAGTGTGCCTCTACCTCAGAGCAACAGAGAGGAGAGAAAATAGAAAGGAGATCTGGGAGGCTGGGGCAGAGGGAGGGAGGAGAATTTGTAAGCAAGGGGGAAAGGGCTGGTGGATCTTAGGTGCACATGAAGGCTGTCAAGAGCAGCTGGGGGGTTAGGGCAGACACACAAGGAAAGTGGAGCAGACCGCAGGAAGCCCCAGAGGAAGGATGAGAGCCTGTCCCGGGCCCCTGGCCACCTTGCAACAAACCCCATGTGAGTCTCTTCCTTGCAGCTGGAAAAACCAAAGTAAAGTACAAGTAGATGAAATATTTACCTAACCCCATGCATATGTATAATGAGGCTGTTTCTGCTTTTTTCTATTATAATAATGTTATACTAGATATAGTTGGACATTGAGCTTTCACCATGTATAGAATTATTGTCTTAGGATTGAATGCCTGGAAATTAGTGGGTCAGAAAGTTAAAACACCAATGTTCATGCCAAAGGACTTCCCCACTTGAGGAAAGAAGGTTTTACCAGTTGATACCAGCAGTGTCTAACAGAGCCTATTGGCCTGTACCCTCTATGCCCAGTATGTGCTCCTTAAAATAGCCTATGGTTTCATGATCTACAGCTGCAAGGGGCTTCCCAGGTGGTGTTAATGGTAAAGAACTCACCTGCAATCCCTGGGTTGGGAAGATCCCCTGGAGAAGGAAATGGCCACCCACTCCAGTATTCTTACCCGAAAAATCCCATGGACAGAGGAGCCTGGGGGGGTAAGTCCATGGGGTCCCAAAGGGACAAACACAACTGAGCGACTAACACACACAGCTGCGAACCACGAAAGGGTAACTTCGGTTTTGCTTCTGAAACATAAATCAAGCCCGACTGCCAGCTCCTCATCTCTCCTGTCACACAAATCAGATTCTGAAGGAGTGAAGCAGTGGTGTCTTCTGGCTGTGTTACTGCATTCGAGGTGCCTCTCCTTCATGTTGAGTCCTGCTCCAAGGCCGCAGGTGCGAGGCCTTGCACCAAGGCCACAGAGGCAGAGCCCAGAATCAAGGACACCTCCGAAGCTGACTGAGCCCCTTTGCCAAAACCTCACTAACCATCACTAACAAGCTTCCTGATTCCCCATTTGGCAAAGATGCCCACTCCAGTAAACACCCTATAGCACTCCAACCAATCACCTAACGCCAACCTCCAGCAGAAATTTTCTTTGTTTTAAGGCTATAAAAATTGACTACTAACCCACAAAAACTGTCAACTTTCCCTGGTTTGTCAGGAGGTTGGCCCACTGTGTTCACAATGCCCACATTATCTCTGCTCTTTGTTCTTAATAAACTCCCTCCATTCTGAAATGCTCTGTGTCTGGAAATTCTTTTTCAACCCGTGCTTGGGCTGCCTCAACACTTCACATCCAATCTGCAAATGCTGAACCTGGAGCTCTGCATTCCCCAAACAAAAGCAGTGACTTTCATCACTGCGCACTGTTAACATTCTCGAGAAGCTGACTGACCTGCAGAGGGAGTCCTGTCATGGAGGGAAAAGAAGTGGTGGAAAAAGTCCTTGGTAGAGCTCCAAAAGCAGAAAGTCTGGCAGGAACAACAACAAAATCTCATGCTCGCTTATTCTGAGAGTGAACAGAGTGGAGGGAGGACCTTCAAGTCAGCTGCCCTCACTGTTCTCTCTCCTGCAGGAAAAAGGGCTGATGACGGCAGAATGGTCAAGAGAGGGGCAAGGAGGGGGCCTCCATGTGGACCCTGATGTCTCAGTACAAGTGATTGTCCTCAGCAAACAATGGACAAGTTCAGAAATCATGCTACATCTCAATTTAAAACCTCACGTTGGTTTCTGCTTTGAAATGCTCTTCATTTAGTGATCAGATGTGTGTGTGCTAAGTCACTTCAGTCATGTCCAACTCTGCAATCCCATGGACTGTAGCCCACCAGGCTCCTCTGTCCATGGGGATTCTCCAGGCAAGAATACTGGAGTGGGTCACCATGCCCTTCTCCCAACTCAGGGGATCTTCCCAACCCAGGGGTTTAAGCTGCATGTCCTGCAGCTCCTGCATTGTAGGTGGATTCTTTACTGCTGAGCTACTGGGGAAGCCCTAGTGATCTCATATGAAGAGGCAGATTCTTGCAGAAAAAAAATTTTTGTCTGGGTGTGTGTTAAGTCATTTCAGTCGTGTCTGACTCTTTGCAGCCCTATGGACTGTAGCCCACCAGGTTCCTCTGTCCACAGGATTCTCCAGGAAGAACACTTGAGTAGGTTGCCATGCCCTCCTCCAGGGGATCTTCCCAACCCAGGGATCAAACCCTTGTCTCTTATGTCTTCTGCTCTGGCAGGCAGGGTTTTTACCACTAGCACCACCTGGGAAGCCTTTTGTGTGGGAAAAGTATTAAAATGGTAGGTTTTTAATGGTTTATAGGAGAACTGCTGCCTCAAAATCCTGGATTTCACACCTACTGCCCCCTCTCAACAGATGAAGAAAATGCCCAGGGAACAGCTTTGGACTTTGTACTGGTCCAAAGGGAGAAACCAGTGTCAGCGCCTGTGTGGAAACTCCCAGCACCCTCCAGTTCCAAGCTAGTCCCTGTTGGAATCCTCGGGCTGGGGGCCATGGACTTTGTTCCTGGATCTGACTGGGCTGCCCACACACTGACAGCTACCTATTTGGATTTCCTTAGGCACCCATCCAGGAGACTCCAAGTGACTAGCAGGAGGACTCTCAGAAGCCAAGGACCTCAAAGAGGGGGTGACAGATTCTCTCGACTGGGCCCAGACCTAAGCTCCCAGATTTCACCAGGGTTCCCAGACCACTGCAGAGGCTTCACCCACCCAACCCAGACTCCCTACCCCAAAGGTTCTGCCTCCCCTGGTCTCACCTGCCTTCTGAGTCCCGGGGGAAAAGTCAGGAACAGTAGGTGGGGAGACAAGAGCTCTGGAGGCCAGGGGATTATCACCTTCCCCTAGAGAAGGATAACACCCAGAGCCAGAGCCAGGACTTCATTCCTGGAACCTGGAAAGCTCGGGACAAGTCTCACTCTCCAAAAGGAAGCAGTAGATCGTGTATTCATGCATTCATCAAGCACCTACTGTGTGCCATGTACTCTGCTGGGTGCTTCTGTAAGGTTAGATACAAATCTAATTTAAAATTAATTTTGATTTCCCTTGGTGCCAGTTGTGTCTGACTCTTTTTTGGACCCCATGGACTGCAGCCCACCAGGCTCTTCTGTCCATGGGATTCTCCAGGCCAGAATACTGGAGTGGGTAGCCATCCCCTTCTCCAGGGGATCTTCCCAACCCAGGAATCAAACTCAGGTCTCCTGCATTGCAGGCAGATTCTTTACCATCTGAGCCACCAGGAAAGGGAATGTCCCTCCTCTTTAGCATCCCCTTTAGAAATGTGAAATTGGAATGCTTTCTATGTCTCTGAGATGTATGTAAATCTTTTTAAAAGCCAAATGAGTCTGTTGTTTTGCAGCCGCTGGAATGCCTTTCTTGGGGGTCTTGAAGCCATCTCTGAAATGTGACCATCAATAAAGGGGACCCCCTTCTGTTTGTCTCTATGGGAGTTTTAGCCTAGGTGCTTGACTCCAGATGCAACTTCCTGCTGATTGAGAAGATCTGAGCTGTTTTGCATGGAGAACAAACATATAGATACTAAGGGGAGAAGTGGGGGTGGGGTGGATTGGGATTGTCAATTATACACTACTATGTATAAAATAAATAACTAATAAGAACCAACTGTATCAGTTCAGTTCAGTTCAGTTGCTCAGTCGTGTCCGACTCTTTGTGACCCCATGAACTGCAGCACACCAGGCCTCCCTGTCCATCACCAACTCCTGGAATTCACTCAAACTCACGTCCATCGAGTCGGTGATGGCATCCAGCCACCTCATCCTCTGTCATCCCCTTCTCCTCTTGCCCCCAATCCTTCCCAGCATCAGAGTCTTTTCCAATGAGTCAACTCTTCGCATGAGGTGGCCAAAGTACTGGAGTTTCAGCTTTAGCATCAGTCCTTCCAAAGAAACCCCAGGGCTGATCTCCTTTAGAATGGACTGGTTGGATCTCCTTGCAGTCCAAGGGACTCTCAAGAGTCTTCTCCAACACCACAGTTCAAAAGCATCAATTCTTCGGCACTCAGCCTTCTTCACCAACTGTATAGCACAGGGAATTCTAATTAGTGCTTTGTGTTGACCTAAATGGGAAGGAAATCCACAAAAGAGGGGATATATGTGTATGTATAGCTGATTCACTTTGCTGTACAGCAGAAACTAACACAACATTGGAAAGAAACTATACTCCCATTTAAAAAAAATAATAAGAAGAAAGAAAGTAAAGGATCTGAGCTGTTTTACCTTTCCTTCAGATAAAGACCGTTAACATGTATGGGCTGGCTCTGCCTGGCTATATGAAAGGCTGAGATTTCTTTCTGTCTTTCCAATCTCTTTGGTGGATACCTGTAATGTTCATGCAGTCTTGTTCAATGTTTATTCAATAGTAAAACTGTTTTCTTTCTCTTCCACCTTTGTGGAGAGTTTTTCTGAGTTGGCAGGTATCTTAGTCCATTTGGGCTATGATAACAAAATAACATAAATTTATAACATTTATCACAATTCTGGAGGAAAAATAGTTCAGAGTTCAGCATGGTCAGGTTCTAGTGAGAACCATTTTCCAGGTGGCAGACAGACGATCTCTGTGTCCCCACTGGTGGAAGGGATGAGCTAGTTAGACACCACCCTTGTGTGGGGTCTCACAAGGGCACTTACTCCAATCCTGAGGGCTCCATCTTCATGACCTAATCACTTCCCAAAGGCCTCACGTCCTATTACTATTACCTGGGGGGTTAGGTTTCAATGTAGACATGAGTTTGAGCAAACTCCAGGAGACCGTGAAGGATAGAGAAGCCTGGTGTGCCATAGTCCATGGGGTCACAAAGAGTCAGACACAACTTAGCAACTGAACAACAACAATAGGTTTCAACATATGAATTTTTTTTTTTTTGGAAGGGACACAGACATTAAAACCATATAGCAGAAGGAGCATTTATTTTTAGTTACTTTCCTAACAATTGGGATATAGCAGTGAACAAGGCAAAAATGGTCCTTGCTTTTAGGAGTCTCCAATCTATTGGTTTGAGGAAAGATACAGATGGCACCCCACTCCAGTACTCTTGCCTGGAAAATCCCATGGACGAAGGAGCCTGGTAGGCTGCAGTCCATGGGGTCGCTAAGAGTCAGACACGACTAAGCGACTTCACTTTTACTTTTCACTTTCCTGCACTGGAGAAGGAAATGGCAACCCACTCCAGTGTTCTTGCCTGGAGAATCCCAGGGATGGAGGAGCCTGGTGGGCTGCCGTCTATGGGGTCACACAGAGTCAGACACGACTGAAGTGACTTAGCAGCAGTAGCACAGAAACCTTTAAACACTGAGGAAGTAAAGACAAAGGGTTAGGAACAACCCTGAACAATAGGAGAGTCCCTCTTCTCAGGACCATCCAGGCCCCTTTTCCTGGGGGAGGACAGGGAGGCCTGTTACCCCCAGTTTCTCCTGGGTTATTAGCACATCAGCACTGGAAGTGTTACCCAGAATACAACTAGAACGAAGACCAAAAGAACCTGATCGACTGTCAAGTTAAACTCTGCTGACAGAAGGAATATACTGTACTCAGATGCAAAGGAAGAAATCACAAAGGAAAACATGAACAGATGTGATTATATAGGAATTTATAACTTCTGTATTTTTCCTCTTTTACCTTACCATAATCATAAGGCTTATCCAAGTACAGAAAATATTTACAACAAAATTATATAAAGAGTTCATAAAGACTGATAAAAACACTAAGCCCTTAAAAACAGACGGGCAAGGGGTGAAAACTGGTCCTTCTCAAAAAAGAAAGCACAGCATAGGAAATACATTCCAGCTGGAAATAAAAACATCCACAACTTAAACCAGCAACAAGAGACCATTTCTCACGTCTTGTAAATAGAGCACCTGGTGGCTCAGTAGTGAAGAATCTGCCTGCCGATGCAGAAGATACGGATTCAGTCCCTGATCCGGGAAGATCCTGCGTGCCACGGAACAACTAAGCCTGAGCAACACAACTCCTGAGCCTGGGCTCTGCCATGAGACGCCCGCGCAGCACAACTAGAGAGAAGCCCCCGCTCGCCGCAACTAGAGAAGAGCCCTGCAGCAGCGAAGACCCAGCACAGCCAAAACATTTAAAAATTAACTAATTCAGTTTTTTAAAAAAGAATTACAAACGGAGCACCCACTAAGGGCAGGGCTAGAGGCAACCCAAAGAGGAATGGAGTCCAGTGAGCCTCGGGGAGCCTCGCACCCACAGGTGGGTGAAGAAGGGATCAGGTAAGTGCTTTAAGAGAGGCCCCGTGATGAGGTACAGAAGGAGAGAGGCACTGGGTGGAGGCTACGTTTGGGGAGAAGTTTTCAGGGAGGACTTAGCCTTGAAGGAAGGTGATTTGTGGACAGGGACAACTAGCAGCAGGAGGGAGAACTAGATGACAGAAGAATATTCATGTGGGCTCAAGTGTTGTTAGAGAGAAAGCAGGAGAGAGAGGGGTGGCCATCCTGCAGCACATATATTCACACAGGGGGTGGGGCAGAGCATATGGGAGAGGGCGTCAAACTCACACCCAGGCTCCAGTTCCCTAAGAAACAATCCTGCCCTGTCCTGCAAAGGCACCTATGGGCCTCATACCAGCCACATGCCCACTGCCCCGAAGTAAGTCCCACCCTACCAAGGCCTCTACCTCGGGGGTCTGAGCACCAGGTCTCAGGGGACAGCTGATAAGAATCATGGTTTTGGAAGCGTATCATTTATAAAGGAATTTCGCTACGATGGGAGCTCATTCTTGGTGAAAGTTCGGCTGGTTTGTTTAACTCTCTTGTGTGTGTCGAAGGACCATACATCTTCAAAGAGCTATAAAAAGAAAGCTTCCGAGCCAGATAATAAACTTCCATTGTGCCATTTACTGACAAAGATAAGGAAGTTTTTCAATGACAGTGTTAAAGTATAAGTGGGGTGTTAAATGCCCATATAAATTATGGCTGAGGCCAGGTTAATTTTTTTCTAGGGTTACATATGGATGAGAAAAAGAGTGTTCGCATTTTTATGAGGTCACAGAATGTCAGAGCTGACTAATGTCTCTGGTGAACTATATCATGGATAGAATTTAATCTCCCAGATGCTTCTGAGAGGAAAGCCCAGATAGGGGGACAGCCACCTAGCGTCTGCCATTCTTGTGTTAGAGTACTTACTTTCCAATGTGGAGGCCCACGGACTCACTCTTCGTGGCAGAAAAGCACTGATGACCACCCTCCTGTTCCTTTGGGACGCTGGACCAAACAACAAGACGTGCATGTGCCTGTCACCATACCCACTGTCTTCATGGTTTGGAAGTCACATTTCAGGCCCCATACCCAGAGGCCCTGCAATACTGCCTGATTAGTTATGGATGAGTGCTTGACAGCACTCCTCGGGGCTTACAATAAGGCTTTTCCCACCTCCCCAGTAATGTAGAAGACAGAGGGGAAAGACTGTCCTCTAAGTGGTATCAAAAACAGCCTGGAAAGAACACTCAACCAGGAGTCCGCCTGATCCATCTTTGATCACCGCCTTTCAATTGAAAGAAGGGCTAACATTCATGTACAGGTTTCTGTGCAGACGTGTATTTTCAGTTTTCTTGGGTATATACCTAAGAGTGGAATTGCCATATCAAATGAGAGCTCTGGGTTAAACTTTTTGAGTGTTGCCATATTGTCCAGAGTGGTTGCACCATTTCACATCACCACCAGCAGTGTATGAAGCCTCCAATATCTTCACATTCTCACCAACACTTGGCATTAACTGCCTTTTTGATGATAGCTTATTCTAGTAAGTGTGGCATGCATGCTAAGTCGCTTCAGTTGTGTCCAACTCTTCGTGATGTCATGGACTGTAGCCCACAAGGCTCTTCTGTTCATGGCATTTTCTGGACAAGAATACTGGGGTGGGTTGCCATGCCCTCCTCCAAGTAAGTGTAGAGTGGTATCTATTTGTGGTCTTCATTTGCATTTCCCCAATAAAATATGTCGGGCACCTTTTCATGTGCTTATTGGCCATTCGTAGATCTTCTTTGAAGAAATGTCTATTCAGATCCTTTGCCCATTTTTCAATTGGTGAGTGGTTTTTTTTTTTTTCCTGACACAAACACACGGTATCTTTTCCAATCTCACTTTTCCAACTTTCCAACACCAACTGAAGGGAGTCCTACAATTTAACCCTACACTGACACTACCTGGAGTGAGCATCAGATTCCACAGGTTTAAGAACTCAGTCCTCTAAGACTGGCCCATTTCAGATACCAGCCACAAGGATCAAGTTCCCAGGTTACCTGTAATTCTGTCTAACTTGGCTTACAGTCAGAGGCTCCCACCTGCCCCAGGTTCAACAGTTTGCTAGAACAACTCACAGAACTCGGGAGAATGCCAGCGAATCCTGAGCACAGGGGCCTCTGTCCCTGTAGAGTCCCTGTGTACACCCTTCTGGCATATGGATATGTTCACCTACAAATCTGCTCTCCTAACAGCATCATTTAGGTGTTCTTATGAGAACTTAATGTGCCCATTGGTGGCTTTTTTTTTTTAACACTTTCATTTTTTATTTTTGGGTCTCTTTTGCTGCTCACAGGGTACTCTCTAGTTGCAGTGTGTGAGCTTGTCACTGCAGCAGCTTCTCTTGTTGAGGAGCAGGGGCTCTAGACACTTAGGCTTCAGTAGTTGTAGCTCTCGGGCCCAGTAGTTGTGGCACACTGGCTTAGTTGCTCCATGGCATGTGGGATCTTCCTGGACTAGGGATTGAACCTGTGTCTCCTGCATTGGCAGGCAGATTCTTAACCACAGGGCCACTACAGAAGTCTCGACCATTGGTGATTAACTCTATCTCCAGCTCTTTCCTCCATAAAGGTTGGGGTATGGAGCTGAAAGTTCCAAGCTTACAATTGAGGCTTGGTCTTTCTGGGAACCAGTTCCCATCCTGAGCTACCTAGGGGTACACCCAAAATCACCTCAGTAGTAACAAAAGATGTTCCTATTACCCTTATCACTTGGGAAATGTCAAAGGTTTTAGGAGCTCTGTGCCAGGAACTAGGACCAAACATCTTTCTTACTAGACCGCAGTTGCACTGTCTTTTAATTATTGAGCTATAAAAGTACTTTATATAGTCCCCTAGCAGATATATGGAGAAGGCAATGGCACCCCACTCCAGTACTCTTGCCTGGAAAATCCCATGGACGGAGGAGCCTGGTAGGCTACAGTCTATGGGATTGCTAAGAGTTGGACACGACTGAGCGACTTCACTTTCACTTTTTACTTTCATGCATTGGAGAAGGAAATGGCAACCCACTCCAATATTCTTGCCTGGAGAATCCCAGGGACGGGGGAGCCTAGTGGGCTGCCGTCTATGGGGTCGCACAGAGTCAGACATGACTGAAGCGACTTAGCAGCAGCAGCGGATATGTAATTTGTAAATTTTTTCTCTCATTCAGTGGGTTGTCTTTTAATTTTCTTGTTGGTGTCTTTTGAAGCACAAAAGCTTTTGCAGAAGTCCAATTTACCTTTTTTTTTTCTTGGTTTCTTATGCTTTTGGTGTCATATCTAAGAAGCCATTACCAATAAAGGTGATGAAATTTTATTCCTATGGATTTTTTCCTAAGAATTTTATAGTTTTAGCTCATATTTAAGCCCATGATTCATTTGGGTCTAATTTTGTATCTGGTGTGCTGAGGGTTTACAACTTCAACTTTTTTGTACTTCAATTTCCAGTTGTCCCAGCACCACTAGTTAAAGACACTGACTTGTCTTGGCAACCTTGTAAAAAATCAATTGACTGAAAATATGAGGTTTATCTGTGGACTTTAAATTCTCTTCCATTGATCTACATGTCTATTCTTAAGCCATTACCGCACCGTCTTAATCATTGTTCTTTTTATTAAATTTTGAAATTGATAAATCCCCCAACTTTCTTCTTTTTGAAGATTGTTTTGATGTTCTTGAGTTTTCATATGAATTTTAAGATAAGTTTGTCAGTCCCTGCAAAGAAGCCAGCTGGGATTATGACAGTATTGCATTGACTCTTTCATTGACT
This sequence comes from Bos grunniens, assembly GCF_055505025.1. Classification (NCBI taxonomy): domain Eukaryota; kingdom Metazoa; phylum Chordata; class Mammalia; order Artiodactyla; family Bovidae; genus Bos; species Bos grunniens. The sequence goes on from NC_141166.1 coordinate 17,254,118, forward strand.
AGAGGGCTACTCCATTTCTTCAAAGGAATTCTTGCCCACAATAGTAGAGGTAATGGTCATCTGAATTAAATTCACCCATTCAGGTCCATTTTAGTTCACTGCTTTCTAAAATGTCGATGTTCACTCTTGCCATCTCCTGTTTGACCACTTCCAATTTACCATGATTCATGGACCTAACATGAATCTTTACAGCATCGGACTTTACTTCCATCACCAGTCACGTCCACAACTGGGCATTGTTTTCACTTTGACTCAGCCCCTTTGTTCCTTCTGGAGCTATTTCTCTGCTCTTCTCCAGTAGCATATTGGGTTCCTCCTGACCTGGGGAGTTCGTCTTTCACTGTCATATCTTAGTAAATTTTAGTAAATTTACTGGATAGTAAAGGGGAAAAATCCTTTAGACAACTATGGAGAAAGGAATAAGTGACTTATGAGAAAATGAAAATTAGATTATCATCAGACTTTTCAACAACACTGCTTTGCACCAGAAGAAAAGGGTGTGACCTATCTAAGAGGGTGAAAGAGTAAGCCAAGGAAAACTGACTTTATATCCAGGAAAACTATCAAGTATAAAAGGTACAAACTGTTATCAGCATACAAGAACTCAGGGAACATTGTTCCTAAGAACCCTTCCTGAAGAATTTACTGGAAAACAAGCCTCAGGCTGCCAAAATTACTAGACACATCAGCATAAGAAAGCATAAAAACTAGTAGGGACCATTAAATACATTACTTGGAGTACCAAAACAATATGAGAAGTAAAAGGAAGAGAATATAAATGTGGACTCTAAAAAACAAAACAAATAAGACAAAACAAAAACAGATTCTTGGACACAGAGAACAGGCGGTTGCCAGAAGAGAGGTGGGGGGAAAATAGACAACAGGGATTAAGAGATACAAACCTCCAATTAAACAATAAGTAAGTCAGTAAGTCACGGGGATGTAGTACACAGCATAAGGAATATGGTCAGTAATACTGTAATAACTGTATGGGGACAGATGGTTATCAGATTTACTGTGGTGATCATTTCAAAATGTATGCAAATGTCAAATCGTTATGTACACCTGACCTAACGTAATATTGTACGTCAGCTATGCATGCATGTCTGCTAAGTTGCTTCAGTCATGTCTAACTCTTTGTGACCTCATGGACTATAGCTCCGGAGAAGGCCCTGGCACCCCACTCCAGTACTCTTGCCTAGAAAATCCCATGGACGGAGGAGCCTGGTGGGCTACAGTCCATGGAGTCGCTAAGAGTTGGACACGACTGAGCGACTTCACTTTCACTTTTCACTTTCATGCATTGGAGAAGGAAATGGCAACCCACTCCAGTGTTCTTGCCTGGAGAATCCCAGGGACGGCAGAGCCTAGTAGGCTGCTGTCTATGGGGTCGCACAGAGTCGGACGCTACTGAAGTGACTTAGCAGTAGCAGCAGCAGGACTATAACTCACTAGGCTCCTCTGTCCATGGGATTCTCCAAGCATGAATACTAGAGTGGGTCGCCATGCCCTCCTCCAGGGGATCTTCCCGACCCAGGGATCGAACCCTTGTCTCTTATGTCTCCTGCATTGGCAGGTGGGTTCTTTACCTACCTGTGTCACCTGGGAACCCCATACGCCAACTATGTTTCAATAAAAAACATAAGCTAAAAATAAGAGAATATGGTATAAGAGGCTATAGGCTCAATTGATGTAGATATTCAATAACTATAATGGGGGTGAGAACTTTAAAACTATTTTCACTTGTCATTCTGGTGGTGGTAGCATTAGTATTCCCTGTTGTGTGTGTAATGTTGCCTGAAACAAATGAGTAATTACGGGATATTTTAAATGTTATCCCCTGTGTCCTAAAACTAGGATTCTCAGTATGGAAGAAAAGAGATACAGCAGTAATTTTTTTTAAAGATTAAATATAAAATCTGTAGTCCTGAAATTTAATTGAAAATAACAGCACGACCTTATAAGGTATTTGATCTATCATTCTATCTGTATCTATTAGCTCTAACCACTGAAAGGACCTAGGAACCATGACCCGCTGAGTAGCACTGAGAATACCCAGAGTCCACACTGTGGTCAGGAAACATCATTTCCCACTAAAAGTCAGGGCTGTGTGGAGAAGTGACTGATTGCTGGTCTGAGGAAAAAATGTACAAAAGCAGCCTGGAGCATCTTGACATAAACGACAGCACACAAGCCACCACAGATAAGCCACATGCAGACTGGAGCAGTGCCAAAAGAACACAGAAGGGCCTTTCTCTGTCTGTCCAGTGATTACAACTTCACCTTCCAATGCAGGGGGTGTGGGCTTGACCCCTGGTTGAGGAGCTAAGATCCCACATGCCTCGTGGCCAAAAATCCAAAACATAAAACAGAAGCAATATTATAACAAATTCAATAAAGGTTTTTAAAATGGTCCACATAGAAGAAAAAAAAAAAAAACACACACACACACAAGCACCCACCAAGAATCTGCCTGACAAAAAAGAGACGTGGTTCAATCCCTGAGTTGAGAAGATCCTTTGGAGGAGGGCATGGCAACCCATTCCAGTATTCATGCACGGAGAATCCCAGGGACAGAGGAGCTTGGCAGGTGACAATCCACAGGGTCGCAAAGAATCGAACATGACTGATTTGACAACAACAACAAAAACTCACCAAATTTATTTAAATCCATGAGTTCATGGTGATATTGAAAAAATGAAATGGTCTCCACCAGAGGATAATAAGGAACCAGTTTATTATTTTGCAAACTGGCAAATACAGGAAAAGAAGGGAGCATTTACCCTGCCTCTCTTCTGTGAGCTATACCACTGGGTAACCTCATGATAGACGAAAGAAAGCATCTGTTTATGAAGAATTCCAGCAAATAAATGAAAAAGAAATGATGGAATTAGAATAGCATCATCATTTTGCAGGGGTGGCAGCTGTAGTGCTTTTCATTACCTTATGTAAAACACGGGAACAGTCTCATCAACGTTGCCATCATCTGTTGAACTCAAGTATATTTTTCTCAAAGCCTATTTACTTACAAATTGTGTGCAATGACAAAATTAATAAGCAATAAAATGTGAACCACAGCACAGTGAAAAGAATGTGTCACCATGTTGGCCCCCCAGTGAAGTAATGGATCCAGGGCCTGAGCCTCCACGGCTAAGAACATCCAGCAGAGAGGCAGCTGATGCAGGAACCCATAGAGCCTTGTCAAAAGGACAGAAGCTGGGTCTGGTGGAGCCTCTAGATCCAGCTGACTGTCCCAAGAGTGGGTAGCCAGCAAAATCCAGATTGTGGGGAAAACTGCAGTCAGATGGCCTGGTTTCCTCAAGCAGTAAAATGAAAGGAAAAGAAAGCAATGCAGGAAGAACTTGTGCATTATAAGAGGTAAAACGTTGGTTTTTTTAAAGGGGGCAAGACTGAACCATAGTTGAAAGATGCACACTTGGATGATGCAACTGTCAAGAAACAGGGGGAAGTGACTGCAATAAAAGTCAAATGGGGACGGTGGAGGAGTAGGTGGACGTGGAGTACGTCTCTCTCCATGGATACATCAGGAATACACCTTCAGACACGGAAGAGCTTGCAGAACACCAGGGGAGAGCAGACAGGAGTACCTGACCACGGGGGGAAAGCCAGGTGGTGGTTCCTCCAGCTGTGGCAGAGAGGGTCTACCACTGGAACAGGCAACATGGAGGAGCTGCTGGGGTGGCTGCAATGTTCCATCTCTTGGGTTACAAGAGCACTGCGGGTATTTGCCCTATTAAACTTTATTAAACTCTATGTTTATCTCATAGCTTTTTCTGTATTTTATTTCACAAAAAGATGTTCAAAATAAGGACTGTTTACAAATTAATGCATATCTATAAAAATAAGTCACAAACTAGAATGGTATGAACAGCATGCCTGGAGAAATGCCGACCTTTTCCATAAACCTGAGTGACTCAGACCCTAGAAGCCACCTTGCCCACCTTCCCGTAGCCTTGGGAATGCATGGACTTCATGGAGGGGCAGAGCAGAAAACTGATGTCTACATTGGACAGCAGGAAGGTACAAAGGGCAGCCAGTGGGCATGGTGCGCTGTTGGGGAGTCCTACCTAAATACATCCCAAGCCCAACATATACAGTTGAAACCCAGGATCCTGCTTCAAACACAGCATCTCCTCTGCTGTTCCCTGGGCCCCCGAAGACCTACAGCAGGCCAGCGGGAGTGGCTAGAAATGCCATGACCAGGTTAACATCCTAAGGCGAGGGGAGATGGGCAGTAACACTGTTTTAGACACAAAAACCCTGACTGTGGTAGAGACCTCCTGGGGCACCTGTCCAACACTCACTCCCCTGAACCAAGAACTGACCCCTATCCCAGGAGACATGTCTGTACCACATGGTCCAGTCCTCCCGGTCACAGCTGATTTGATCAGGGAGGGACAGACTCCATGCCAAAGATGGGGGACACCTATGGTTTACTGCCAGCATCTATTCCCACTCTCTAGTAATACCCAAATTTATTTTCAGACACTTTCCCTGTCCCATGTGGTCAGGGTGGAATAAACCAACCTTCCGTCTGAGATTAGAGTAAACCAATAAATTATCCCAATCACCAGGTGTTCATGGAGGGGTTAGGAGTCCAGGCAAGAGCCAACTAGTGTAGCTCATTCTCCTGGCCCTGTGATTGGTTGAGGTGTGGGCACTGGATCCAAGCTAGTCCAATCAGAATGAATCCTACAACTTCTATAGGAATGATGAGACTCACCCCCTGAAACCCCGCCCCACCAACCCCGCTTCCTCTGTGGTATGGGATGATGATGAAAAGTCTGGAATCATCACAGCCACAGCCACTGCTGGGACCTTGAGGGAGGATGTCTGAGAATAAAACCAGAACTGAGACGTGCAGAGAGAGGGGTCACTGCAGAAAAAAGGAGTGAGCTCTGGCATGACCTCCTGAACCACTGGCACCAGTTAGGTCATTCCTCTGGATTTCATTACATGAACCAATATTCCTCCCCCTTTCTTTTTTCTTTTCTTTTTAAATTGAGCCAGTTTACATGAGGTTTTCTGTACGTTATAATTAGATGTTATGGTTAGGAATGTTAAGGCTTCAAGTACAGAAAGCTCTACTAACGATAAGTTAAACAAATACGGGTACCCTTTTACACAAAGCCCAAAAGATGGAGATCCAGAGCTTCTCACACAGCCCAGAAATGTCACGTGCACGCACACACACACACACACACACGCGCGCGCATGAATCGGAATAAGGCCTGAATTGAACCAAAGTCAATTTCCTGGTTAAAGTTACATGAGATGTTATCATTGGGGATAAGTGGGTGAAAGGTACACAGAGCCTCTCTACTGTTTTTGCAACTGTGTCTGAATCTAAAATTATTTAAAAATTAAATGTTTTTTACCAGGGCTTCCCTGGTGGTTCAGACAGTAAAGAACCCACCTGTGGTGCAGGAGACTCGGGTTCCATCCCTGGGTCAGGAATATCCCCTGGAGAGGGAATGGCTACCCACTCCAATATTTTTGGCTGGAGAATTCCATGGACAGAGGAGCCTGATGGGCTACAGTCCATGGGGTCAGAGAGAGTCCAACACAACTAAGCAACAAGCACATAAATGTAAGTACATAGACAATTCTGCATATGATTTCAGGGGTTTTACATCTCCCTGAGGCTCATCCAGCTTCCTCCAGGGAGAGGCAAAGAAGTACCCACCGGCTGGCCCCCTTCTAGGACCCGCCCCCCCATGCCTACGTGACCACCCAGGCCCTGCCTATCAAGCCGCTTCAATTTCTCACTGAGACAGAGGAGGAGCCAGCTCAGACAGAGAGGATGGTATATGTGAAGCTTATTCAGCTATCTTTCTGGAGGGTGGGTGTACATTTTTATTCACACACATATCCCATTATTCTTGCGATAACCTGAGTCTCCCATCAGATACTCTGGGACCTACCGGTTTATCCTCTTCTTGTTCCTAGCCCACCTATAGACTTTCAGACAAATAATTCAACTTGGAGAGGAAATTAACCACATTATTTGTTCTAAGTTTCCCTAGTCCACTGATGCCAAGGCCCCAGGGGCTAGGCTGTGTTTTTGTCCAAAATATACTATTAAGCTTCAGGTTCCAGCACCATCCCCTTGGTATCCTGATGCACTGCTGTCCTCTGCTGGTGACTTCTAGGTATTGCTTAGAAATTCTTGGTCTTCCTGGTGGTTCAGAGGGTAAAGAAATCTGCCTGCAATGCAGAAAACCTGGATTCGATCCCTGGGTCAGGAAAATTCCCTGGAGAAAGGGATGGCAGCCTGCTCCAGTATTCTTGCCTGGAGAATTCCATGGACAGATGAGCCTGGTGGGCTACAGTCTGTGGGGTTGCAGAGCTGGACACAACTGAGACTAACACTTTCATTTTCTTTTCATGATCCTGACCCCACTGGAATGCAAACATCTACAACCAAAATATGAAAGTCAGTTAACCAGCACTAACACCTGTGCTCATAGCAATCTGGCTTTGCTTCCTGTAATTCTCATGACTCTTTACAGAGGAAGGAAGAAGCCAGAGGGGCCAGCCACACTGCCTGCTGCAGAGTTTCTTCCCCAACCAGCAGGCCATATTGCCTCTCCATGGCCCTGTCCCACTCAAGACCTCAGGTGTTCGAGAAGCTTATGAGGTGAGTGAAGGTGCTCTTCCCGCCAGAACCATCAGCACCCGCCAGAACACTCCGATTCACAACTCCTTCTCAATGGCCAGCAGCACAGAAAGACCAGTGGTTTAGTGGGAAAATCCTGGCATATTTACTGAAATGACAATGTGGTCCCTGGACTTAATATATATGGTTCCTTATCCTGTTAAGGAAGCATCCTTCTCTTAGATTCCTAAAAGGTTGTTTAGGATTGTATATCTAATTTTATAAAATTCTTTTCATCTACATTCATAAATGAAATGAGACCAAGAAAAATAAAAGCTATCTTAGATTTGGGTTAATAGGACTAACCTAGAAACTTTTGTTTTCAGTTCCTTTTTTTTAAACAAAAACCTGTTCAGCCTATAATGATGAAGGGAATCACTGAATCATTTAATAACAGGAATTCACCCAGTAAATAATATGAACCCAGAGCCTTGTGAAGCCTTGTTAGGGGCTTCCCTGACAGCTCAGTTGGTAAAGAATCCACCTGCAATGCAGGAGACCTCAGTTCAATTCCTGGGTCAGGAAGATCCACTGGAGAAGGGATAGTCTACCCACTCCAGTATTCTTGGGCTTCCCTGGTGGCTCAGCTGGTAAAGAATCCACCTGCAATGTGGGAGACCTGGGTCTGATCCCTGGGTTGGGAGATCCTCTGGAGAAGGGAAAGGCTACCCACTCCACTATTCTGGCCTGGAGAATTCCTAAATCCATGGGGTCACAAAGAGTCAGATACAACAGAGAAACTCACTTTCAGAGCCTTGTTAAAGATACATCTTCAGTAGCATTTAAGTTTCATTTCTTGGTTTTTAGCCAGTTCTAGCATTTTATTTCTTGAATTATGGTCACTCAATTTTCCAGAAAATTCTCTTTATCACTGAGTTTCAAATAGATTGATGTAACATCTTAGTTTTAAAATACTGTTCTCTTTATTCATTTATTGCCTTTTATTAATTAGATTTGCCAGGTATATATCTTTTTCATTATTTAAAAAGCCCTCTTAAACTAACTTTTGATCTGGCCAGTTAATTTATTTTTGCATTTATCTTTATAGTTTCCTTCCATATACTTTTCTTAATTTCATATTTTTTAACTTTTCTTTGGCTGCCTTCCTACTATTAACACATAGTGGATATCCACAGAGTACACTGAATGAATGAATTTTCAAAGAGGCAGAAAAATGGGAAAAAGATGGGTTCAAAAAACAATAAAAATAGAATAGTGAGGATGTGGTATATCAGATGTGAGGTAGGGAGAAATTAAGGATGAACCCCCAAGTTCTGGCTCAGGTAGCTGTGTTATGGGACTGAATTACGTTCTCCCCAAATTTATATATATTAAAGTTTTAACCCCAATATGACTGTACTAGTCCTTTAAAATAATTAAGGTTAAATGAAGTCATAAAGGTGGAGCCCTAATCTAATATGACTGATGTCTTTATGAGAAGAGGAAGAGACACCGGGGATGCATAGGCTCAGAAGAAAAGCAGTGTGAGGACACAGGGGAGGGTGGCTGTCTGCACATCAAGGAGAGAAGCCTCAGGAGACACCAAACCTGCCAACACCTTGATTCCCTCCAGAACTGTGAGGGAATAAATTTCTGTTGTTTAAGCCAGCTAGTCTGTGCGCTTCATTATGACAGCCCTATAAAACACTACATTTGATGAACTGTGGGCATCATTTACTGTCTATGAGAGTAGACCTGGGAAGAAAACCACCAGCAGATGGCTGGCAATAGGAGCCATGTGGCCAAGGATTTAGGTGTGGATGAGGGAGAAAGTAGAAACAAAGTGTACACAACTCTCAAGAAACTTACTTGTTAAAGAGAAAGAGCAGTGGTGGTCAGAAAGAGACATCAGGCTCAGAGAGGGTCTCCATCACATACAGCCACTAGGAGAGGCCAAAGACACAAGTGAAAACTCTTGGGAGAAGAGGTGAGGCGGATCCCTACCACACAGGTGGACAAAGTACACTCCTGTGGAAGGAGGCTGCGTGTAAAGGGTAGATGTAGGCGATTCTGTAGATGAAAGACAAGAAACTGGGCATTTCCCCATCTGGTGAGATTTTCACTATTCTACTCTGAAGTAGAATAGTCTTCTGCTCAAAGTGAGGGGTAAGATGGAGTAAATGACTTTAAAAGAACAGTGAATCAACACAGTACTGTAAAGCAATTATCCTTCAATTAAAAAAAAATGAAACTTAGCTCTAGGGAATGAGTGAGAGCTGACAAGAGGCGTGTGATGGGATGGCCCCACAGCTCTGAGGAGCCCGTTTAGAGACAAGAGGCACCACCCCGCAGCTGTGTGCCTTCTCCAGTGCCTGTATGAGATACTGTATGAGGCCCCATTCTCCTTAGATTCCATGGGCGCTCTGTTGTAACATTTCTTCAGGGATAGCACTTCCTTTAGAATCCACCAAAGCATCTTCTATGGTTCCACTGTGACTTCTTTTACTTGTATACATTCTCCACAGCTTATATGATCCACGCCCATGGTGACACTTCATTTCCTGTGACTCAAAAATTTGGAAAGGTAACCAACTGGATGAGACCTTAATAGGGTTTTGCTAGGAAAAAACAATGTAAGACAGGAACAAGTGACCCCAAAATTTGGGCTGCCTCTGAACTTTGCTCTCCCAGTTAACTTCATTGTGGGTTTCATCCTTAACCAAAGGATAAAGTTCTCAACCCTAACAGATCAACCTGTCTGTTGTTCCATGTCATTCTAATTGTTGCTTCCTGACCTGCATACAGATTTCTCAAGAGGCAGGTCAAGTGATCTGGTATTCCCATCTTTAACAATTTTCCAGTTTGCTGTGATCCATACAGACTGGCTCCAAATATGGAGAGGAGTCCATCAAGGCTGTATATTGTCATCCTGCTTATTTAACTTATATGCAGAGTACATCATGAGAAACACTGGGCTGGATGAAGCACAAGCTGGAATCAAGATTGCCAGGAGAAATATCAATAACCTCAGATATGCAGATGACACCACCCTTATGGCAGAAAGTGAAGAACTAAAGAACCTCTTGATGAAAGTGAGAGAGTGAAAAAGTTGGCTTAAAACTCAACAGTCAGAAAACTAAGATCATGGCATCCAGTCCCATCACTTCATGGCAAATAGATGGGGAAACAGTGGCTGACTTTACTTTTGGGGGCTCCAAAATCACTGCAGATGGTAACTGAGGCCATGAAATTAAAAGACACTTGCTCCTTGGAAGAAAAGTTATGACCAACCTAGACAACATATTAAAAAGCAGAGACATTACTTTGCCAACAAAGGTCTGTCTAGTCAAGGCTATGGTTTTTCCAGTGGTCATGTATGGATGTGAGAGTTGGACTATAAGAAAGCTGAATGCTGAAGAAATCAATGTTTTTGAACTGTGGTGTTGGAAAAGACTCTTGAGAGTCCCTTGGACAGCAAGGAATCCAACCAGTCCATCCTAAAGGAAATCAGTCCTGAATACTCATTGGAAGGACTGATGCTGAAGCTGAAACTCCAATACTTTGGCCACCTGATGTGAACACACACTGGAAGACCCTGATGTTAGGGAAGATTGAAGATGGGAAGAGAAGGGGACGACAGAGAATGAGATGGTTGGATGGCATTACAGAATCGATGGACATGAGTTTGAGCAAGTGCTGGGAGTTGGTGATGGACAGGGAGGCCTGGCGTACTGTAGTCCATAGGGTCGCAGAGTTGGACACAACTGAGCAACTGAACGGAACTGAATAGATCAACACTCCCTTCTTGTAATGACCATGTATTGTACCCACTTTTACAGTCCTAAGGTCATTATAAATAATCTAAATTCATTTTTTGGCTGCACGGGTGTTCCCGGCTATGCACAGGCTTTCTCCAGTTGCAGTGAGCAGGGGCTACTCTTTTCGGTGTGCGGGCTTCTTGCTGCAGTGGCTTCTCTTGTGGAGTGCAGGCTCTAGGTACGTGTGCTTCGGTAGTCGCAGCAAGAGGGCTCAGCAGTTGAGGCTCGCAGGCCCTAGAACACGGGCTCAGTTGTAGCACACAGACTTAGTTGCCTTGCAGCTTATGGAATCTTCCTGGAGCATGGATTAAACCAGTGTCCCCTGCACTGGCAGGCAGATTTTCAACCACTGGACCACCAGGGAAGTTCCAGACATAAGTTTAAAGGATCTACTTAATTCCCTATAGGTAATGTAAAGGAGACGTAAAATGAAATTTATAATAAAAAATTTACCTTAATCTGTAAATCTCAAGCCTAACTATAAGAATAAAGACTTACTGAAGCAGTCAGATGCTCATGGCTGTATACAGATCCCCAGGAAGACAGGATCACAGAATGAAAAGGGTATAATACACTTGGAAGCCAAACACATGAGTACTGAGACACTCCATCAGGTCCAGTAAAAATGAACCAACTGCTGCACTTCAAACAAATGTTTGGAGACTCAAGCTGTTAATGACTAAGTACAAAAACTTAAATGTGGTTTGGTTTCAGGCACCCCAGCACATGAGATACAGAAAACCGCCTTTATGTGAAACATCACAGGTTGTCATATCAGCTTCTTTGATGACCACCCTTTCCCATTACTCTCAAGTTTGGGGACGGAAATACTATCAGTGGTGGCCATCTGGATCTGGGGGACTTTGACCGCCTCCCTCATGTTATCAACATAATGCCTCTCATCCAGAAAGTAAAGACGACCAACGAGGCCTCGAGGAAGCGGATGGCTTAGGGGTCAAAGACGGGCGCTACTACCAAGCTAACTGCTTCATACTGCAGTGTCTCCTTCCCGAACTCAGAGGGTTCCCTGCTGCTGTGGACACCTCTTCTGAACATTCATTGTTTTGATATGGAAAATACTCAAGCAGATTTCAGACCCAAGCCTGGCTGACATAGCAGGCCAGGTGGGAAACTGCAGAGCTCGGAGGGCAGGCCTCCTAGAGTCCAGCAGAGCCAAGAACTTCCAGCTGTTCCGACGATGCCTGGTGCCCCACCCCACCTTCTGCTTCTTTACGAAGTGGCTGCGTGGGTCTGGGAAACAGGCTGTGATGCATTGGGTGTCAGTTAAGAGCAAGAGGGGCCCTCAGAGGAATAAGCAAGCAGAAGGGTACTGAGGGTGAGTTTGGGGACTACCTAGAGAAGACAGCTGGGCACTCAAGTCCAGAGATCCAGGAGTCTTCGTTTCACCCCTGAACACCAGGGGACTCTGAATTTCTGAGCTTCCATTTTCTCACATGTAAAGTGAGGATGGCTCTAGCAATACTTACCTTACCAATCTCAGGAGACTGTTCAGTGGAGGGATTCGATGACTTACTGTAGATGAAGCCATTCTGTAGAGCACCTTGGGAGTGTTGTTCTTATGACTGTCACTACTATTCATAAGAACAGCAGACCCGTGGAGAAGGTGAACCTCGAGCCCCTGAGGGCCTGGGGCAGTCAAACAACAAGTGGGTGCACACTTCCTACAGATGAGTCACGTTTCCTAACCTGCTCCCTGGCAGGAAACATAAGGATCGATGACCACTTGCAAGAGCAAGTGACTGTTTTGGATCTAGAAGGAATAGGTGGAAAAACCTATAAGGCTGGGAGGTGTTTCTGAGAAATACTATGTTTCCAAAAATATCCCCAAAATGTGTTCCACTAAAAATTACCAAAAAGGACTGGATGCTGAGATGAGTGTGGGAACCGACTTCCTCCCCCAGGCCTTCTCTGAGATCTTAACAATGAACTTCCAGTGAGGATATGGGATGCAAGATGTGCCAGATTTATTTAACAACAGAACCTCCTTTCCACAGAGCATCTACCAAAGGGTTTCATGAAACATACTTTGGGAATTAAACCCTCCAGCTGGGCATGTAATATGGGGACATGGATTATAAGAAAGGAAACAAGAACACTTTGTTAACATTCAGTCAATGGTAGGCAGCTGCTGGACATTTTGGAAAAAGGAGAAATCTGTTTTTTACCATGGCACTGACACAGTATCACCTGTTCCCTGAACCCCCTAATTCCAGCCCCTCGAGATCCACCAGCTATGCAACCCCACATTTTACAGTCACATACATTAAATCTATGTTTATTTTTTGTTCTAAAATGTGCTTTTTCTCTCTTTAGTATCAGCCCAGGACCTCCACCTCCCCTTAAAAAAAAAGCCAACAAACACCACCACACGCACACATACACACACACCACCCTCCAACCAGGTGAAAATCCCCGGCGATTAGTCTATAACAAATATTGACACGAGGGGGAAAAAAAGCATGTTGAAATGTATTAGAATCAGAACCTGTACAAAAAAAAAAAAAAATTAAAATATAACCTGAAACTGTTCAAGTTCAGAAAGGCTACTAGTCAAGTCCTTTTCTCTTGCCAGGAGAATGCCATCATCAGAGGGCTCTGGGTCACCAGCCAGGGAGGGTGGGAAGAAAGAAACAGAAGCAGCAACAAATCCTTCACCAGAGGGACCACGACACACCATCCCCACCACAGATGCAGCCGGGAGGAATTAAAGACCTCGGGAGAGCGAATGTTGGCAGACAGCCTCTGTGGGCAGCCGGGGCCTTCACACCAAAGGCCAGTCTGAGTAGTCAAAAGGCAGCAGGGAGCGAAGCCAGCAGAGAACACCAAGCCAGAAGAGACTTCTGCCACCCAGCAGACCCATGGCAACCCAGCACTGGTGCTCAGATACCAGGGGTAAAGACAGCCCAGTGCTCCCAGCTAATGAGAGATTGGAGCTGGGCATTAAGAGGCTGAAAACCCGCAGGTTTAGTAAACACAGCCCAGCGTCGGCATCCCTCCATGGCCTGATCGGAGCTGCCAACAAGGGGTAAGGCAGGAGAGGGAAAAAGAAGCATTTTGATACCTGGCTACTAGAGAGCGCCCACACCTCTGTGGGTACTGTGTACAAGGGGCTGGAGAAGGAAGGCGCCCCCCTCACTCAGAGAGCACCCATCCCGGTGGGCCGGTTAAAGCTGCTTCCGGCTTATGAACAGCCTGACAAAATGACACGAAGCAAAAGGAAAACTGGGAGACAAGCCCTTAGACAGGAACGAGAACCTCCTGGAGGGAAGCTGGGCAGTGTCGGCCCTGTTGGGATGGCATCCATGGAGCCCCTGAGTCTGAAGGGAGCAACTGGGGACAGGGGCGGTGGGCTGGTGGGGAGGGACTTAACGGTTCTTCTGGAACAGTACCAACGAGGGGGGAGGCGCTGGTGAGGGGACGGGCAGGTCTGGAACTCACGGAAGGTGGAGAGGGGAGGAAGAAGGCCCTCGGTGTCCCCTCCCCACCTGACCCAGGCCTGGTGAGTGCCAGCTGCCCCAGCCTGCCCTAGTGGCGGCTGGAGACCAGACCTTTCACTTTGGACATCTTCTTAGTGGGCTGCCTCTGCTCGGCGTGAGGGGGACACTCTCGTTCGGCCAACTGCTGTTCCATCTCCTGAGCCGAGGAGGACGCGGTAGCTTTGAGGGTCTTCTTAATGTTGGTAACCTGGAGGGAGACAGAGAATTGGCGTGCTCAGCCCGTACGTGCCAGAAACTCACAAGTTGCTCCTGCAACAACGGGGGCCACTCAGCGAAGAAACCAGAGCCCTCTGCAAGACGACCTGAGATTATCTTCAGAAACCCACGCGAGGGGAGAATGAGCAGGGGCTACTCAGAGAAGATTATGTGGAAGTGAGTGGAGCAGAAAAGCGGAACGAATGACGCTTTCTTGGTTGAAAATGGGAAACAAGCCAAGTGGTAGTGGACCATTTGGCAAAAAGGTACAACAGAGCAGGTGAGAGAAAGCACTGACTAAAATGGCCACAGAAAAAGAAAGGGCGACACGAGATGCTATACTCAGCTGACCGCTTTCAGGTATGAAACCGCAGACTACTTTCACAAGAACTTTGGAATACAATTGCATGAGCCTTTATTTCGGCTTCCCTGGTGGCTCTGATGGTAAAGAATCAGCCTGCAATGCAGGAGACCTGGGTTCAATTCCTGGGTTGGGAAGATCCCCTGGAGAAGGGAATGGCAACCCACTCCAGTATTCTTGCCTGGAGAATTCCATGGACACAGGAGCCTGGTGTGCTGCATTCCGTGGGGTCCAAAGAACACGACTGAGCAACTAATATTTTCTTTCTTGAATAAGCAACTAGAAGGTAAACTTCAGCCAACTAAGTGACCAATGGCAAAAAATGTAGTCAAAGAAAAATGAAATCACAGTACTGTTTTCAGCAGACCTTTCTTAATGGATATTTAAGCACCTCCTCCTGAACATATCCTATACAGTAACATGGGTGTACTGTTCTATGAATGTTCTGCTAAGTCGCTTCAGTCGTGTCCAACTCTGTGCGACCCCGTAGACGGCAGCCCACCAGGCTCCCCGGTCCCTGGGATTCCCCAGGCAAGAACACTGGAGTGGGTTGCCATTTCCTTCTCCAATGAATGTTCTACCATTTCTTAATTAGTTCCTAGCTTGCTTTCCACTTATGTATGGTGCTTCAATGAACAGCCTTGGCATACTTTTGTGAACACCTGTGGAGCTTTCCAGATCAAAGGGTTTACACATTTTACTTTAGTAACTACTGCTATACTGCCTTCTGAAACATGACTGTACCAACTTGTCCTACAAACTATGAGCTCCTATGCCCATATTATACACATTTCCCAACGCCAGTTCTAAAGGATCATTCATACCTTTGCCCTTCAGCTAGCTGAGAATAATAATAAAGGGAAGAAAAACAGAAGAGGAAATATCAACTTTTTCCCCCAATCATTAGAAGGAAGAAAGAGGAGAAAGCTGGTGCAGAGAAAGGTGTATGCTTGTTAGTAAGAGTAAGCAGCTTCCCCTGTTTGGTGGCTTCTGTGTTCTCTGGGAAGAAGCCCTGGTTTCTTATAGAACAAGAAGGGAGCTATTACTGTCAACACTTCTCAACAGGCAGAGTATCAGGAGCTTGAGTAAGAGACAGTCCAAATGCAGAAAGGAAAGCAACATAAAAATTAGGTTCCTGGAGGAGAGCTGTCATCTGCGGAATGGGCCTAGACTAGACTGCAGGTCATTTTGTTTTTTGTTGTTCTGAGATGTAGGAACAGCCACGCCTCAACACTGCTGTCCCCTCAGTCATCTCAATGGCATTTCTAAGAGGAGCATCAACAGAGGACTGTGGACGGGGACAGTGGACACGGAGGGCCACCGAATCCAAGGCTGGGTGCATCCGGTGTCGGCCAGGCCCAGACATGCCATCTCAGGACCCCGGGCATCCCACGTTCCCGGGCTCACTGCTGCTCTGTTATCTCCTGTTCAGGAGAGTTACCTGGTGAGGTAGTGAGCAAAGAATGTGAAGCAAGTGGACAGCCTGCCACTCTTTCTCTTACTTCAAGGCGTATTTGATGGCCGTGGAGGAGAGATTAAGAAATGTGACTTCTCAGTTATCACTGCTTTATAAAACAATACTCCAAGTGCCTATTTACCTCTTCAGTTTCTTATAGAAACTTATCTCCCAATAAGCTGATATTTTGGGTGCTCAGTGACACTGGCATGCCACATGAAGAAATGAGACCTACCTCAAGGACAAATCTGGCTTGTTCTCCATTTCTGACATGCCACTCAAGACCTTGTACCATCCTTCCCTTCGCAACACATGCCCCCCATTCGAGCCACACCAAGTCCCCAGCCACACACGCAGGAGCAGTCATTTCCCTCTACCTGGCTACCTGTCCTGCACACCCTGTCATTCCAGCCTGGGCAAGCCTCCTCCTTCACTAGCCCCCTCCAACCCCACCTCTTCCACAAACCCACCCTGACCACTCGCCCACGCTGACCTGTCTCCCCTCAATTACACTGCCTGGCAGCGCCGCTCACTGTCAGATGGCGGCCTCCTACATGCTATGTCTCCTCTGTTTCAGGGGTTCACATCTAGCTTCCTACAGTGAGACTACACGCTGACAAAGCTGAGCCCTCCACAGTCGGGTAAACAAACCTAGGTGAAAAGAGGGCTTCCTGAAGAAATGAGGCCCTTTATCCTCACAAGGCCTCAGCTGGATGGGGTGGGGGTGGGAGTGGGGTCATGACATGGCTCACAGTGGGTCGTTATGCATATACCATGCTCAATCAGTTTGACTGTTGGCATTTAAAACACACGGAACTTACAAAGGAGACTGCTGAGCCAGTTACAGACTCTTAGAGTTGAAGGGAGAGTCAACCAGCTTTCTGTAATAACTCCCCAGGTCTAACCATAGACACCTCCTTTTAGAACCCAAGACTGGCCACTCAGGCAGGTCCGTCAATTAAGCCTGTCTCAGCTCCATGGAACAATCCTGAGAAGTCTAACTCTGCCTTCACAGAGCCACTCTTGAAACAATGACTGATATCCCGCAGGCTGGACCTCTTTGGCCTCAATGTCGTGCTGCCTTCTAATTTTCTTCCTTGAGCAGTCTGGCTTGCAGGCCAGAACCATCCCATTACCCCAGATGACCTAGAGTTTGTCAGGTCCCTCAGATTATGAGCGCCGGATTCTCACATGGGACTGCACGTGCTGACACAATCACAGCCTAGCTCTACTAGAGACTTTAGATACTCAGGTGAAAGGGGAATCGAGACAGCTCAGGGCAGGAAGACACCTTTGAGCTGTGGGGCCGAGCAAAGGCAGACAACATGAGTAGAGCGCATAGTGGGGAAAGGGCCACACAGAAAAAGGAGACCAGGGAGACGGCAAGAAGCCTCTCAGGAGGCACGGGAAGTACACGCTAACAGCCAACGAGCTCAAGGTCTGTCACTAACTCAGCTTCTGGAGGATTTTCCATATTGAAAGAAAAGAGTGTACTTTGTCCAGTTATGCTGTATTACCTACCTGACTGGAAAATGGCTTATCTTGTAAACGCAGCAAGAGCTATATATTGACGTTCCACAGAACATCAGACTTATAAGCACATTCAAATATGAAGAAGAATACATTCCAAAATCAAATATAAGTGATGAGGTACTTTGTGGAGGTGACCAATACCTCCCTCCAGAGCATTTGCTCAGGGATGACAAACAGTTCGTGACATCACTGCTTTATCTCCTGCAGGTATGCTGGCATTGTGACTAATTAGTTTGTGTTATTTCTGTGAAAGACTAAAATGAGAGAATATTCTTAGGCAGTTTGCATGGGACTGACTTCACTAAGAGGGAAAGCTCTTAAAGCTAATAGCCACCAGAAGTTTGCTGTTATAAGATTTGAGGGAAAAAAAACATGGAAGTTTTCCCCTCTGAGAACACCAATCTAACTTAAAAATAAATAAAGATCAACTTAGTTGAGAAGATGACTAAAAAAGTTAAGAGTAACAGAAGCATAAATACAAGCAGAATAGAACAAAATTACAACTTGGTGGTAGATCTGTTTTCAAGTCAACAAATACTTAGTGAGCTACATGCAGCAGCCAGGTCATGCATTTAGAAAAACTGACAAGGCTCTGGGCTTTGACCACGCTCCTACTCTTCTCAGAGTTGTCTGCTCTAGATTTCCTAGAAGAGTATCAAATTAGTGAAAAGTTAAAGTGTTAGTTGCTCAGTCATGTCCAACTCTTTGCGACCCCATGGACTGTGGCCCGCCAGGCTCCTCTGTCCATGGGATATTTCCCAGGCAAGAATACTGGAGAGGGCTTCCATGCCCTTTTCCACGGTATCCTCTCGGCCCAGGGATCAAACCCAGGTCTCCTGCATTACAAGCAGATTCTTCACTGTCTGAGACACCAGGAAAGACCAAATTAGAAGGCTGCCTTAATCGGTAGTGGAGGTGATCTTGGTTATTGTTGTCGATGTTCAATTGCTAAGTTGTGTCCAATTCTTTGTGACCCCATGGACTACAGCACGCCAGGCTTCCCTGTCCTCTGCTGCTGCTGCTGCTAAGTCGCTTCAGTCGTGTCCGACTCTGTGCGACCCCATAGATGGCAGCCCACCAGGCTCCGCTGTCCCTGGGATTCTCCAGGCAAGAACACTGGAGTGGGTTGCCTTTTCCTTCTCCAATGCGTGAAAGGTGAAAGGGAAGTCGCTCAGTTGTGTCCAACTCTTAGCGACCGCATGGACTGCAGCCCACCAGGCTCCTCCGTCCATGGGATTTTCCAGGCAAGAGTCCTCTGCTGCTACTGTTAAGTCACTTCAGTCATGTCCGACTCTGTGCGACCCCATAGACGGCAGCCCACTAGGCTCCTCCGTCCCTGGAATTCTCCAGGCAAGAATCCAGGCAAGTGGGTTGCCATTTCCTTCTCCAAAGAGTCCTCTAGTTGGCTCAAATTTCTTTCTCTTGGCACTTAAGCAAGCCCTTACTGCCACCTGGTGGCAGCATCAGGCCCTGCCAGCTGGAGCAGCTGTGTTTTCCAGTAGAGGACTGCTGACAGCCAAGTCCACACGTGCTGGCTCTCTCGTTTAATAACCGTACTTTAAGGAGTCCACACTGTTGTCTAAGTACTGGTCGGGCTTCCACATTAGGCAATCAGTGTCTTCTTTCATGAGATGCCATTTATTATGGAAATAAACTGGAGCCATTCAAAGTTCTACGACTAGTATCATTCATGTTGGCAAACCACCACAATCAAGCCCACCACCTGACACACAATTAGCAGCAGTCCAATCACCCTGGTTCGATTCCTGAGTTGGGAAGATCTGCTGGAGAAGGGATAGGCTACCCACTCCAGTATTCTTGGGCTTCCCTTGTGGCTCAGCTGGTAAAGAATCGCTTGCAAGGAGGGAGGGGGGTTCAGGATGGGGAACACGTGTATACCTGTGGCGGATTCATATTGATGTATGGCAAAACCAATACAATATTGTAAAGTAATTAACCTCCAATTAAAATAAATAAATTTATATTAAAAAAAAAAACAAAGAAAGAATCACCTGCAATGCAGGAGACCTGGATTCAATCCCTGGGTTGGGAAGATCCCCTGGAGAAGGGAAAGGCTATCCACTCCAGAATTCTGGCCTGGAGAATTCCATGGCCTGTATCACAGGGTCACAAAGAGTCGGACACGATTCAGTGACTTTCACTTCACTTCACTCCAACCACACTGGGGCAGCCGGCAGCTATCAGGCTCCTCCTGGGCGACCAACCAGGTTAAAGAGCGTTTCAGGTGATCCCAGGTCAAGTGAGCATTTTGCCTCTAAATCTCCTATTTCTGGGGTCTGATTTACAGGGAACAGTCAGTGAAGAGGAGAGAGGCTAGCCTTTGCTACTTCGCTCAGACATCAATCCCAGGTCAAAGAAGAAACTACAATCTTCAACAGGGGATCACAGAGCTCACTAGAGGAGCAGCAGGCTTACTTTCCTAATTGCTTCTGTCTTTGACTAATGCTAAATTGAATATAGATCACACTTCTCCTGCAAGAAGTAGGGTTAAAAATTTACAACAGGTGGAACATTCCCAAAGTAGGTGTGCCTGTGTAGTACACATGGGTGTTTGTGCACATAAATTCTCTCTGGTTTGTGAAAAGCAGACTTCAGCAGTTCACTGAAACAGGGTGTGCCTGAAATATACAATAATCATGTGAGCACTTATTATGCGTAAGGCACGGGGCAAAGAGCTGATCTTACAAAGATCAGGTTTTAATTTAAGTAAGACACAGGTTTTATTTTTAAGAAATACATACAACAGAGTAGGGGAAATCTTCAAATTTCACAAATCCCCCTTTGAAAGGCATGACCACCTATTTCTTATGTTCCTTACCTCTAACTCTGGGTTCCAGTCTGCCATACTCTAGGACACCTGACTTTTAAAATTCATTAAATATCATTAATGCCTCAAGCTCCATCATACCAGAACAGAACTTTCAGTGCTAAAATTCTGATCTTCAGGGCTCCAAACAAATTGGGAGATGACTCACACGGGTGTCCAGGCTACAGTCTCACAAATGCCCATTCACTCCAGGGCTGGAGCCTGCATCTCCCCAGAGGCTAAAAGTGTCCTGAATAACCAGGTGTCTAATACCACAATCACAAATTTTACCTTCACTTGTGTTTCATTCATCGAATCTTTTCCCTTTCTTCCTTGTTCAGGATAAAACATATGATGCATTTTCAAAGGTTATGACAAACACGCACAGATTAGAGAATAAAACGAACATAGCGTACCCACCACACAGCCGAGGAGCAGAGCAGCATTAGGCCTGGATGCCAGGTGCCTCAGCCCAGCCTCACCCCGCCATCCACCCAGCCTAGTAACCATCAACCTTCCATCCACCCTGAAGGCCATCCCTAAACTCGTTTCTTGTGCTCTGCAGCTGCAAAGTGTGTGTGAGCTGAGCAATTACAACATGCTGGTCTCCAAGCCCACTCACCCTCTGGCGACCAGGAATCAGAAAGGAGACGGAGAGCACCAAGCCCAGGGATGGGTCACACTGTCCTCTACCTGAGCACCTTGCCCAGGGCCTGCTCGTGAGCGCTTCATCTACGCCAAGATTCACGAGAAAAGGAACAGGGATACCTGGGAGTGGGGACAGACACCCCCTGCCTTACCTCGGCCTCTACTTGCTGCTGAGTTCGGCTGTGGTTCTCCTTGTACTGGTTGGCTCTCAGAACTTGCTGCTCGATGCCCAGCAGGACAGCCTCGCAGCCATCACACCTACACAGGAGAGAACCAGCCCTGAGCTGCAGAGAAGCCTGGGAGTCCACCAGTCTCCCAAATCTCCCTCCCCAACTCCATAGACGCTTGCTGGAACATTCCGTCTGCAGGGGCTCTTGCCCCTTCAATCCTGCCACAGGACAGGCTGTTACTAAATACATAAGACAAGGCATATGGAAACAAACACAGAGGATATGGAGCAGTTTCCTAAGAGTTTATTTTTGACCATGGCATGCAGAATGCAAGCTCTTAGTTCCCCAACCAGGGATCAAACCCGCGCCCCCAGCAGTGGGAGCACGGAGTCTTAACCACAGGACCACCAAGGAAGTCCCTGGGGTGGTTTCTTAGAATACAGCTTCAATTTCCAACCTATGTGTCCCACGGGAAAGTGGCACAGACCATGCAATTAAAGGAATTAGGAGAGACTGCACAGGTGGCAATGACTGATCAGTTTTCTCATCAGAAAAAATTATTTTCTAAAAGCATTCTATTTTGAAGATTGCCCTTTTTCTTAGAAGTGTGTTACTTCCTGGTTGCCACCCACCTCCTCATTATTTCATTTTCCACACTTTTTATTTTGAAAATTTTTAAATGTAAAAAAAAAACAGTTGGGAGAAGGAAATGGCAACCCACTCGAGTATTCTTGCCTGGAGAATCCCATAGACAGAGGAGCCTGGCAGGCTACAGTCCATGGGGTCGCAAGAGTCGGACACGAATTAGTGCACTGTCTCACCCCAGAGATCCTGCCACATATACCACAAAAACCAAACATCCCCCAGTGACCTTGGCCCCACTGCTCCAATCACTCCCAGGTGGGAATCCAGGCACATGTCCACAGAGGTCACAGACAACACACATACGGTTCTGTTATGTCCCATATATTATCCTTTCATGTCCCAAGGAAGACATTTTCTCTTAGAGATTTTCATTTAGTGTTATCTTTAAAAAATCTTGTGTTAAACTTGCCTCCATCTTTTCCTTGGGTAAGGACAACCCAGAAATGGCCCTTTTGTGTCTGTGATGTTGCCATTCACAGCTTTCTTGACAGGCCTAGTAAAATCTTGAGAACAGGGCTGCTGTATGCTGAATGTCAGACGGTAGCTCTTAGCTTTGCCTATCGTAGGGAGTTATGCTGTGCATTTTTATTGGTGTACCATGTTTGATTTGTCCCTAGTACCTTTGAAGTTTTTCTGAGAAATGAAATAATGCAACCTAAACTTATTAAAATACATTTTAAGCCTTAAAAAAAAAAACAGTTGAAGCTGTAGTACAGTAAATACCCACCTCCCCTCCATTTCAGAGTCAGTAGTTGTGAACATCCTGCCATACCTGTGGAACCACTCTACGTACCAGCTTTGTTTCAAATCTGATTCCAATGCCTAAAAACAAGGGGTAAGAATTCGTAGACACCCTGGGATGGGAGCTAGGAGAGCCCTGAGTGCAAATATGTTGACGCCAGATGTTGGAGGTGAAAACTGTGTCGGTCATCTCAAAGACAGAAACAGACAGCCAACTTCAGCAGGACTAGATACCGAAAGCTTCTCTTCCAGACCATGTTCATGTTAGGGGTATATTATAAGTTTCTTTCCCATCTATTCTGACTTAACAGTTTTACAATCTTTTGAAAGCTCCTGTATGTGTCACATGTTGTAAAGGGAAGATGTATGGAGTCACACCTAGGACGGAACCCTGGGTGAAGTGTGGGCAGCAACAGCCTGGGGGTCTGACAGGAGCTGCAGCGAGGGAAGCCTCTAGAAGGTCAAAGCCGGGCTGTACCTCCCCGATATGCACCTCCTGCGGCTAAGCCGGAGAGTCAGTCTGTTTAAAGACAGTTTTCACCCCCACCCCCACCCCTTGCCCAAAGTCTACCTGCCCTGTTTCATGATCTCAAACATGACATGAGCCCACCTGCAACTGTACTCTTCTCACCTCCAACTATACTCTCATCCTGGCCCTCCTTCACAACTCGGTTTTTAATAACTATAACAAATTCTTATAAAATGTGCAACAGCTTTCACAAGCATCCAATTCCATTAAAATAGTTTATGTGCAAATGTCCCACTCCTTTTTATATACCAGAATACGGTTATCAAATATTCTATACCTGGGTCTATGTCCCAATTTAGAATAACCCATTCCTTGTCTTCAATATCCCTCATGGGGTTTTACAACAATGGCACCCCACTCCAGTACTCTTGCCTGGAAAATCCCATGGACGGAGGAGCCTGGTAGGCTGCAATCCATGGGGTCGCTGAGTCGGACACAACTGAGCGACTTCATTTCACTTTTCACTTTCATGAATTGGAGAAGGCAATGGCAACCCACTCCAGTGTTCTTGCCTGGAGAATCCCAGGGACGGGGGAGCCTAGTGGGCTGCCGTCTGTGGGGTCACACAGAGTCGGACACGACTGAAGCAACTTAGCAGCAGTAGCAGCCCAATGTTACTGATGCTGAATATGGTTCTCTTATCCACAAAATCTTACTGACACAAATTCCCCAGCTTAGTTGAAGGCTGAGGGTGAGTCTGTGAAGCAATAGGATCAGTGTCAGGCTTAAAAGACTCCACCTACCAACCCTGGGCATTTCACAGCCTGCTGCTAAATAGCCCCCAGTTGCACAGGACAAGAACAATTTTACAACTATGACATTAGGCAGCCTGAAGTGATTCTTGCTGTCACACAGATATAGTCACAAATGCAGCTCACACCCTGCTTGCTATCCCAAGGTCCCAGCACCCAGGCAACCCCCGCTGATACCTGAAGACCACATTTCCCCAAACAGAAGCCCAAAGGCCAGGCTAGATATCCCCTTCCTAAAGGCGGGCGGCAGGGGGCAGTTGGCTTCCCTGGTGGCTCAGTGGTCAAGAATCCGCCTGCAGTGCAGGAGATGTGGGTTCGAGCCCTGGGTCAGGAAAATCCCCTGGAGAAGGAAATGGCAACCCACTCTAGGATTCTCATCTGGGAAATCCCATGGACAGAGGAGCCTGGCAGGCTACAGCCCTTGGGGTCACGAAAGAGTCAGACACAACCTAGCGACTAAACAACAACAAAGGTGGGGGTGCCCCCTTCTTGGAGCCTCACCATTCATGCAAGGTCTTGACAATATTATTGATATCTTTCTTTCGGATGTCACGGCCAATGCAGAAATCCACTTCCAGCAGCTGGTTTCGCTGGTCCAGCTTGCCCTGGATGATGTCAGTGTAGACTGCCTCAATGATGAGGTCCTCCAGTTCCCGGAGGTTCCGCATCTCCAGGTCCTTCAGCAGCACGGAGTAAGGGATACACTGTGCAGAAGGTATGCATCATACTTACAAAACCACTGGTAAACATTCAAGAAAATTCAAGTTATTACCCAGATAGCCAATGTCTGCCTCAGGGCTTTGGGAAGTGCGGTCCAGTGGTAATTATTAACATTTATAGTGCGGTGAGATCTGGGCTTCCCCAGTGGCTCAGCTGGTAAAGAATCTGCCTGCAATGCAGGAGGTCTGGGTTCCAATCCTGGGTTGGGAAGATCCCCTAAAGAGGGGAAAGGCTACCCACTCCAGTAATTCTGGTCTAGAGAATTCCATGGACTGTATAGTCCATGGGATCACAAAGAGTTGGACACGACTGAGTGACTTTCACTCATGGCAACAAGAGATGGATAAAAGAGCTGTGAGACCGGTGGGATCCAAACCAGACCCACAGTATCTAGGAATGCATTCTCCTCCATCCTCTGCCTAGTGGACGTTGCTCACCTTTCAGCTAAGAAGAGAGAAATACTCAGTATCTGGCACTGTGCTGCCTTCTGGAAGCTTGCAGAATTTGTGTAACATGCTAGGTCATCAAAAAACTCCAAACAATCTCAGACACCAGAGAGACAAACTGGCTGCTTGCCCAGCAGAGCAAAAATTTTAAAAACTTACAGGCTAACACACCCACCTACAGGTGGCCACTGGGTACTGCCGGCTCAGGGGTCATCCTGAAATTTACATTTGCTTTCTTAGTCTCTTACCCAACAAAGTCAACTCCCCAATAGTAGTCCTGTAATGGGCTGTACCAAAATTCTGCATGACTCCAAGGAAAATGGATATTTAAATACCCAGTTTTCTGCAATTCCTCTGACACATCACTATTTGCTTGAAAATTAACAGAGCAATCAAATCTGCAGAAACAGACAGGAGGAAGATGTATGCAGAGAATATGACAAACCTACCTGAGGGGTGTTCTATGACTAAAGGTCTGAAATCCAGAGTTGGTACATGGGCTTACAATGAGAGGTTGCAAAAATGAGGTAAAGAGTCACTACTACTCTTTGCTATACTTGAGAAGTCCATGACCAGGACAAAAGGAAAAAAAAAGTTCAGGTCCTCATTTCCTAACAAATTAGGCCTCCCACCTGTAATGCCCAGCTGAGAATCAGAAATCTGTGATTAGACCAGATAAAATAATATTAATAAGTGAAAACAACAATCCAAGAACAAATATACATCTTTCTGGCTCAATCACAGAAGGAAAATGCAAAAAGCAAACTTTTTCAAAGGCACATCTTCATGAAAACTTAAGACATTTAGGTTAGGATTGAGCAGAGAGCCAAAACCCAACTATAAATTGACTGAACCTGGATCTTCTTTGTTAATGGCTATGAGCAGATGGTTGCATGTCACCTAAACTGAGTGGGGCAAAGACCTCAGAGACACAATGGTGTGGTATTTTACAGGAGGTTAGGGTCAGAAGTTAGCATATAAGGCAAAAAATTCCAATCAGTATATTCAACCTTGAAAATCCCCAGAGGAAGGCAGCCTATTAAAAAATCAACCTCTCAGTAAGTCCAACATACAGGTTATTCCTCCAGCACAGAACAGTTCACTGTGTATTGAGTAACAGCTGAAGTGGTTAACTTGCCTTCAGATGCCTTGCTGTTTGAAAAATCTGCATCTTAAAACAGCAGTCTCCTTTAAGCATGGCAAATGCTTGAGCACGTGGGGTACCACGGCATGCCAGAGCTGAGACCTGCTGATTCACATCACTCCTGGGCATACTTTTCCTAAATGGAATCATAAGTAATTATCTACACTATTTTAACTGCTATCTTATTCTCTTTTGTCCTTTGCCAGACAAATTTTATGCATTTATGATGCAACTCTACCATGTGCAGCTGGGAGTTTCCACACTGATGCCAACGAGACACCTGCCTCGAGGTGAGGAAGAAGACAGGAAAGGGCTGGGGCCATACCTTCATCCTCGACGCCAAGCTCACGATGGTAAGGTGTTTCAGCTTGTTCTGCTGAGCTGTGCTCAGTTCTGGCAGGCTCTCCTTGTTGGCTGCTCAGTCCCACCCACCACAAAAATCAAGACACAAAACAAAATTAGGATTTCTTCACGGAATAAGCACACAAACTCCCCACATCAAACCTACTACTGAATCACTGTCATGACTCTGCACTTACTCATGAGGCAAATGTTCAATAAGCGCCTCCTGTCTTCACTCAAAGACCATGTGCTTCCAAAGAAGAAAAAAACTGTATCTCTACACCTAAGAAGCTGGGTCTCCTAAGAAGCCAGGCATGACTGCACAAAATGATATGAAAATTATCTTAATGAAATACTATTTTCAATGTCTTCCCAGAGTACCTGTTATGTGCAATGCACTATCTTAAGTGATTCAAGGGGAATAAGATGGGCCTTATCAGGGCTGCTGCACTCCACAACTCCAGAAGCACCAACCACCACCCACAGTTGGGCAATTCAATGGCCCTGGACTTGTCCTCAGTTGTCATCTGACATTTCAACAGCTACAAATGCAGGAGAACTACCAGAAGAAAGGTACAAGTTACCAGAAAACGACAAGAGGGTGAGAAGAAGAAAGGGAAAAAGAGAGCGCACAAGTGAGTGCAATCACACTGGGGAGATAGGAGAGAAAAAGAAAAAAAGGTGGAGCTTTGGATGACTGTGGAAGGACAGGCACAATGTGAGCAATGGCAATAATGAAAACAACTGCGATGGCAGCAGCCAAGGGAACAGACGGCAAGTTGTACTTAGTGCAAGTGCACACACAGATCCACACGTACACACACACAACCAGGGAGTCCTCACAACCACCCCACAAATCAGATTCCAAATGTCTTCGGTTCCTTACTCATAATTCTAGATTCCAACTGGTGAATCCAAACTGCCTTTTTTTCCCCTTGAGCACCCTGCTGAAATTCACGTGATGGCAATTCCTGACCTAAACTGAGTTAGGCTTTTTAATCCCATTTGTTGTCAACAGTCATTTGTTTTGCTGCAAAACTTGAATGCATGTGACTACTGGTTTTGCCCACATCTCTCAAGGGTGTTACATAAAAAAGTATATGCATCATACAACTTTTTAAAATCATATAACCTTTTTAGAATCCCTAAAATTCTAAATGATGAGACATCCAGCCCAAGAAGTGCAAATAAAGGATTGTGGACCTTTTTATTACTCCCCTCTGACAGATGAGGGGACTGAGGTACAGAAGATCACTTAATTTGCCAAAGGACACACAACTGGTGGAAGTGGAGACAGAGTATAAAAGCCAAGAATCCTGGTTCCAGAGTCTGTAAAATGCTGCTCTCTAGTGAGGACAGAAACAAAGGATTCACTCATTGGAACAAAGTGAAGGTCAGAAAAAACTAGCAAGTGGCAAACTGTCCAGTGTGATGGCAGCAAAGAGTTAAGTAAAAGTGACCAGGGAGAAAGAAAGTGAGAGAAAAAGCAGTCAGGGATACCACAGTGAAGACCTTGAGTCATACCACTGAAATAAACTGCCAGGTCTATGTCATACCACTAAAATAAACTAGGAAAGCCAGACAAAAAAGCCTTGAGTGGAATATGAGTTAGTGTATGGACATGCATGTACCTCATTCCTGACAGTTACAATGACGATGCTGTACAATAACTTACAATGACTCAAATGATCTAGAAAAGAGAACTAGGTAAGTAGATTATGGAGTATTAGATTATAGAATATTAAAAATGACTATAAAGACGTATAGTAAAGTAATGCTCAAAATTCTCCAAGCCAGGCTTCAGCAATATGTGAACTGTGAACTTCCTGATGTTCAAGCTGGTTTTAGAAAAGGCAGAGGAACCAGAGATCAAATTGCCAACATCCACTGGATCATGGAAAAAGCAAGAGAGTTCCAGAAAAACATCTATTTCTGCTGTGTGGATCACAATAAACTGTGGAAAATTCTTAAAGAGATGGGAATACCAGACCACCTGACCTGCCTCTTGAGAAATCTGTATGCAGGTCAGGAAGCAACAGTTAGAACTGGACATGGAACAATCAGGAAGCAACAGTTAGAACTGGACATGGAACCACAGACTGGTTCCAAATAGGAAAAGGAGTTCGTCAAGGCTGTATATTGTCACCCTGTTTATTTAACTTATATGCAGAGTACATCATGAGAAACGCTGGACTGGAAGAAACACAAGCTGGAATCAAGATTGCCAGGAGAAATATCAATAACCTCAGATATGCAGATGACACCATCCTTATGGCAGAAAGTGAAGAGGAACTCAAAAGCCTCTTGATGAAAGTTAAAGTGGAGAGTGAAAAAGTTGGCTTAAAGCTCAACATTCAGAAAACGAAGATCATGGCATCCGGTCCCACCACTTCATGGGAAATAGATGGGGAAACAGTGGAAACAGTGTCAGACTTTATTTTTCTGGGCTTCAAAATCACTACAGGTGATGACTGCAGCCATGAAATTAAAAGACACTTACTCCTTGGAAGGAAAGTTATGACCAACCTAGATAGCATATTAAAAAGCAGAGACATTACTTTGCCAACAAAGGTCCATCTAGTCAAGGCTATGGTTTTTCCTGTGGTCATGTATGGATGTGAGAGTTGGACTGTGAAGAAGGCTGAGCCCCGAAGAACTGATGCTTTGGAACTGTGGTGTTGGAGAAGAATCTTGAGAGTCCCTTGGACTGCAAGGAGATCCAACCAGTCCATTCTGAAGATCAGCCCTGGGATTTCTTTGGAAGGAATGATGCTAAAGCTGGAACTCCAGTACTTTGGCCACCTCATGTGAAGAGTTGACTCATTGGAAAAGACTCTGATGCTGGGAGGGATTGGGGGCAGGAGGAGAAGGGGACGACAGAGGATGAAATGGCTGGATGGCATCACTGACTCGATGGATGTGAGTCTGAGTGCACTCCGGGAGTTGGTGATGGACAGGGAAGCCTGGCGTGCTGCGATTCATGGGGTCGCAAAGAGTCGGACACGACTGAGCGACTGATCTGATCTGATAAAGGCGTAAAACAGGGATAAACGCCTATGAAATAAGTGAATAAAGCCAGATATAAAATTGTACACGTAATCTAATTACACCTACAGAAATCATAAGCACAAGGGAGAAAAAGCCCAGGACCATAAAATGAACAGTGGTTATGGGTGGTACAACTACAAGTGACTTTTTTCCCTATTTTCCAAACCTTCTTCAATATGGTGATGGTATTTAGATAATATTTAACACTTAAAGACTTTCCAAATGGTATTCTGACATTTCACAACACTCCAAGTGCTCTACCAATACCAGTCCTCAAGAACCTCATCTGAAAAAAAACAAGGGCTGTATTTATGGATGAGCATAAACACAGCCCCCTTTAACCCACTGGGAAATAAAAGGAGGGAACCAAGGTCATCATGGGATGTCACCTACAGAGCACAGTGAGATGAGAAACAGCCAGGTAAGTGCCCACCCCATTATACCCCAGACCTCAGTGAACCTCGGGAAGACAACACATCCAGGCAGAGTAACATAGTGGAGAGAAGTCTGGAGGATGTTACCAACTCACCTATGTAATCGGGGTATGTTCCATAGGCAAACAGATTCAGCAACTGCAAGTAAGCAGCGTTGGCTCCTTCTGCAAGCTGAGGAGGGAAAAAAGAAAACCGTTCACAGAGTGAGCTGTCTACCCATCACTGCAGCATTTGAGCAGAGGGCAGGTGATCACAGGCCTCAGTTCTGTACTGTGTTATTGCTTGGTCCCTGAGATCCCTCCCAACTCTGATTCTTTGAGAAAAAATAAATAAGGTTATTAAGGGCCCATATTTAAATTCTCTCTCTCAGGAATACACACTTTACACTCTACCCAGCTTGCCCAAGGAACTACTTTTGTCACACAGATGCGCATACATGCACACAAAGCAATAAGCACTGGGAGCAAGTGGAATTTTCTCAGCGTTCCCCACCATTGAAACAAGGACTGGAGCATCTTTGTCAACACCCCAGCTTGATGGGTACAGGGTAAGTCACCCTTAATCCAAACTGAAAAAAGTACAGGGGTGGCTCCAAGTTTCAAGGCCTACAAGTGGACTATGAATGCCAGAGATTAGCAAAGCCTAAGATTCGACAGCACAGCCCAGCTGGGACAGGAAACCAGGCTATCCGTCAGCCCCAAACAAAACTGTTCATTAAAATTGCCTGCTCCTCGCTAATTGGAGAAGGCAATGGCACCCCAATCCAGTACTCTTGCCTGGAAAATCCCATGGATGGAGGAGGCTGGTAGGCTGCAATCCATGGGGTCGCTAAGAGTCGGATACGACTGAGAGACTTCACTTTCACTTTTCACTTTCATGTATTAGAGAAGGAAATGGCAACCCACTCCAGTGTTCTTGCCTGGAGAATCCCAGGGACGGGGGAGCCTGGTGGGCTGCCGTCTATGGGGTCGCACAGAGTCGGACGTGACTGAAGCGACTTAGCAGCAGCAGCAGCAGCAGCTCCTCGCTAATACTAACTGCGGAAGAAAAAGGAAAGAGGTCCTGCTCTGCTCTGCTCTGCTGCCAGTCACCATAACTGTGTGCTTTCCCTACTTGCAAATATGACCTGTTACTCTCCCAATTTACCAAACTCAGGAAAGTCTAAACAGGAACCAATTGGCATTCTGTGGACACCGATAATAATACCACTCAACTTTAAAAGGTTCCAAAAACTACATCTATAATTTCTGACCACTGGAAGGCAACTAGCTTATTCCCAGCTCATAAATGGAAAGAAAATCAACTGTGGGAAGATAAAGGTGTTCTGCTGAGCATGCCAATGAGAACTCTGACATCCTAATACCCTGGCCTACTTTCTCAGATTATCAAGAATCTCCTGAGGTCCTGAATCAGAAGTGGATGAGACCATCAAATCTAGCCCCTACTTTTCAGATAGACAATTTCAAAACCAGCCATAAAAGACTATTTTCTCTAGGACAGACACTCCAAAATTTCTCCCACTGGCCCAAATCAGTAACATCTTTCTGACTTTAATTTTCATCCATCTCCTCTTACCCAAACTTCCATAAAAAACAACTACTTGTTTATATTCATTCAGGCTTTTCACAAACCTGGCCATCTCTTCTTTTGAAAGATGATGACCTATCAAACCACAAAAAGACATGGTGGAAATTTAAATGCAATATTACTAAGTGAAAGAAGCCAATCTGAAAAGGCTACATATGTATGTTTCCAACTACATGACATTCTGAGAAAAGTAAAAACATCAGTGGTTGTCAGGGATTACAGGGGAGGAAGAGAATCTTGTGGGCAGTGAAACGCTCTCCCTGATACTGTAATGATGGATACATGTCATCAAACACTTCTCTAAATCCACGGCTTTCCAGGTGGTGCCATGGTAAAGAATCCACCTGCCAATGGAGGGGACACAAGAGACATGGGTTCAATCCCTAGGTCAGGAAGATCCCCTGGAGGAGGGCATGACAACCCACTCCAGAGAAGCCTGATGGGCTATAGTCCATGGGGTCTCAAAGAGTCAGACACGCCTGAGCACGCACACACACACACACACACACACACACACACACACAGAACCCATGGACTGCACAACACCAAGTGTGAACCCTAACAGAAACTCTGGTCTCTGGGTGATGATCATGCATCAGTGACATTCCACACTGGTGGGGGACATTGGTAACGGGGCAGGCCATGCATGCATGAGAGCAAGGGATATGTTAGAACTCTCTGCACCTCCCTCTCAATTTTGCTGTAAATCTAAAACTGATCTAAAACAATTAAGTCTTTAAAAAAAAAAAAAAAGAACTTAAATTTTCTTAAATTTTCCTCACAGGATTCCTTTTCTATCTCTGGTAATTAAATTTTTACTGAAAGTCTATGGTGTGTCAGGGTACATAAGAAGCTCTAAGAAAACAACAGTGGGCAGAACAGACCTTACCCTCACAGAGCTTACAGTCCAGCAAGCCAGTCTGATGTTAAATAAAAATTTACAATTAAAAAAAAAGTGGGTCTTTCTGTTTTCAACTGTTGCAGGGACAGGAACTGATGCCACACCCATACATCTGCACGGGATGATCCAGCGGAACTGCTCGAGCTTCTTAATCAAGAGGAATGAGCACATGTACAACCCAAGTCCAGTAACCTGAAGACCCAACTCCTTTTGCTACAACGGGCTAACAGCAGGGCTATAAGCATGAAGCCAGCAGCCAATGGCAAAGGCATGTGTCCTACTGTCATGAACTGAAGAACTGGCCAGCAAAAGTCAGTCACCCTACTTATGTGGACCACCATCGACAAGAAAGCCCGGGCAACTCTAAGTAGCATCATGCACCTGATCCTCAAGAACAAGGACCACCCAGACCTGCACATGGCAGCCTTCAGCAGAGCAGGAGTGACACTGGGCAACCAGGAAAGAGCTCTGACAGTGTAGAGGAAGCCAGCCTCCCACTCCAAGAGCTCCGGGTGTAATAAAGTATGTAATACAATAAAGTATGTAATAAAGATGTCACCAGACTTTTAAATCAATCAACATAAAAGCATTAATCAATAAATATGAAAATATCCTAGGTGGAAAACAGAGGTGGAAAAGTATGGGATCCTTTACAGCTCTGTTCCACCTGGTTATTCACATTTTTAAGATACAACAACCAAAGGTGATACCCAAGGGTTTAATAACCACTACCAAACAAACAAGCAAACAAAGCAAAAAGGACTACTTCCCAGCTTTTCATGTCATATTGTTTTTACACATCTTTAGCACTCAACTGCCTTTTTCACGGAAATAAAATATTCTTTATCCATGCCCATCTCATGCTCAATAACAAATACCTCCTGCTACGTATGTGCCTGACCAATCTTCAATGTCCATATTTACACCGGAGGCTTTTTGTCCCTAAGAATGACTGGAACTACCAGTAACATCATTCATGCTGATACTATACTTTTCTAATTTATCAGGTTCAACTGGATTTTTCCCCTATCTTTCAAATTACTACCACTTCCCTGGTGACTCAGACAGTAAAGAATCTGTCTGCAGTGCAGGAGACCTGGGTTCGATCCCTGGGTCAGGAAGACAGGAAGATCCCTTGGCAAAGGGAATGGCAACCCACTCTAGTATTCTTGCCTGGAGAATTCCATGGACAGAGGAGCCTAGCAGGCTACAGTCCACAGGGTCACAAAAAGTCAGATACGACTGAGCAACTAACACTACTACTAATCTCAATTTACTCCAAATTCAGATGAAAATACTGACCAGAAGGAGCCCAGAATTTCATCCCCACTCACTTCCCCTGCCTTACCAATTTCCATCGCTTGCTCAAAAATAGCACCTCATAGGTCCACAATGCTTCAGCACCAATAATCCCTGGAAGCCTGGAGAATCTCAGGAAGGTTTAAAACAAAGAAGATATTGTCTGAAAACTGCCCTTACCTCCTGCACGTTGGCCAGCTCCAGCAGTTCTCCGAAGACATATACTCCAGGAGCCTCCAAAACTTGGCTTATGAGAGCAGTGAGAGCTGAACCACTGGTACCTTTGGCTAGTAAGATAAACTGTTCCAGGAGGTTACTTGAGGGCTTCTGTTCACCTGCCATTCTCTGGCCTTGAGATCTGTCCAAAAGAAAAGCGTTTCAGTCATTTTTCCTCCTCCTTTGCAAAATCTATGCTTATTTCATGCTGGATCAGACATCAGAATAGTTTTGCAGTATTCAAAAAGAAAAAACAGGTCCTGAGTCCAGATCTCACTTTGTGACATGGTAGGGTCTAACCTGGAGTTACAGGGATTTGGTCCTTATTCTGAGGTTTGAAACATTTAATAAAAGCCACTTTATTCCATCTGACCCTTCCCAAAAGGCAGCACCTTCGAAGCCCTTAAACCTAACCAGGACCTGAAGAAACACACAGGAGTATCTCAGTAGCTGTCTTATATTCACCTCATTTTTAGACTCTGGTTAAGAAGCAGAGAATCTTGTCAAAACACAGAGGCATCAGTTGTAAGCAAAAGCAATCAGTTATAGCTTCCATTGTGTCATTAGAATCCCACCTACAACCAGATACAGATAAGGAAAAATAAAAGGCAGACAAAAAAGACGATGCATTTAATCAACAAAATCACTGACTGAATAGAAAAGGGGAGAGGAGGATCATCTTGAAAGATAAAGAGCAACATATTCAAACTAAGAAAATACACGCACACATGCTCTTTAAGTCCATGTGGAAAATCCCTTTATTTGGCCTCCTACCGGTATGTGACATTTCACAAAATACGACTTCAGAATTTGTAGAAAACCTCCAGAAAACAATAAAAAGATTTGAGGAAACAATGAAGATACAGTATAGCCATCCTGAAGACATTAGGACAGAAGGGTTCCTCGATTGTAAAATCTACTGACTACAAGCTGAGTGTATGTGAACATACACACATTGTATATCTACTCTACAGGAATCCTACATAAGAAAAGATCACTTCTCTAAGAATGATATATCCTGGGCAGTGTAACAAAATGAAGGAGTAGAAGAGGGAAGAAGAGAACAAACCGAAAAAGGATAGCTTGGTGCAAGAGAAACTAAGTTTTCCTTTGCAGGCAGGCACCAAGAGCTGCAGTCCTTTCACAGTATTACAGGAACAAGTATGTCGTTTCACCAGGGTTACTTAAGAAGGTCTTGTTGGAAACAGAAAACAATGAAGTGCTAAATAAAAGGAATAAAGGTTGCTAAGGGAAGGGGAAACTGGAGGGAGAAGAGGAGAGGGTATGAGGGAGATGTCGAGGGAAGGTGATGTGTTCGGAGAGGAAAAAAACAAAAACCTCCCTTCCAAGTGGAGATGTGTGAGGACACTAAATGATAGGGCATGGAGAAGGGGTAAAAACATGGACACAACTTCGGTCCCTCAAAAAAAATCTCGGCCTAAAAAGCAAACCCCGTGGGGGCAAAGAGATAATAAGGAGGTGCTGATAACCGCTTTCCTCTGGAGTGGGAGGGCCCAAGGAGGCGGCTAGGAACTCAGGGGAGAATTCCCGTCCTGCGGGGGGCGCTATTTTCATGGACCGCAGAGGGGCAAAGTCGGAGCCTTTGCGGGTGGGGAAGCGAGAGCAAGCACGGTGCGGACGCTAAGGGTCGCGGGCTGGGGTGGGCTTTAGGGCGGGCGGCGTGTACCGCGCAGGGCCGCGGGTGCAGGGTGAGGAGCGGAGGGGCGCGCTCCGGGGCGGGGGCGGGGCGGTGTAGCCGCGGGCTTTTCCCACGGCTGGCGCTAGGCCTGACCGCCCAGCCGCGACTGGCGCGCCGGGCCCCACCCTCTCGCCGGCCCCTACCTGTCCTCGGCCGCCTCTCTGTCCTCTCGGTCGCTGGCTTGGCCTCCCGGCGCCTGCCTGTAGGTTGTCAAGCGTCCATGATCGGCCCGGCGTCCGACGCTTTTCTGCCTCCGCCGACCCGTTGCCCTTGCGGCTCCCCCGGAAGCCTCCCGCCGCTACACTCGAGTTCCGCCCACACTCGGTTCCTCTGTCGCGTTCGCAGCCTCGGAGCTCCAGTGAGGCCTCCACCAGAGAAAGGGGGTCCGAGCCGGCTGGGGTGGGGGTCCTGAGGAGAGGAATGCAGCCTAGACAGGACTGGGGGCCCAAACCATTGCCATCAGCAGCTTTGAGCCCTAAATCCATTCTCCCTGCAGAACTGTGGCTACCCATGGGGTACAGAGCATCTTTGCGCCGAATGCTGTACACCGTCTGGTTGAATTCTTAAAACAACTCCAGGCCTGTAACATTATTCCCATTTTTTCAGATCCAAAGGCCAGTGTGTCGAAGTCTGCTTTGAAACCCAGGCTCTCTGAAGCCAAAGACCATGTTCTTCACCTCTATTCAGGAAATGTTTAAAAATAAGTAAAAGATGGGTTGAACCAACCATGATTCTGTGACCAAAATGATATTTGTGGTGTTGCATCTGGTATTTACCAACGCCCCTGGAAGATAGCTAGGAATGCCACGCAACTGAACACCTAAGCTGGCTCCTTTAACGTGTACACCAGACTAAGATCTTGAAAATGAGAAGGGGAAAACAAAACAAAACCCTATTTACATTTCGTGAATTCAAGTGCAGAAATCAGACAGCGGCAAAGGTGTGGAGCACCAACACATTCATTTTGAAAATTTCTTTAGTGCCTATTATGTTCTAGAAGGTTCTATGAAGATAAAGTTCTTGCCCTCAAAAAGCTTCAATTTGTTAAGTGCTATGAGAGAGAGAGATGACACCACTTTGGAAGCACAGAAGAGAATGCACTGGGGAAGAGAAAGTGGGCATCTTATGGGCAAGA
The DNA here is from genome assembly GCF_055505025.1 of Bos grunniens. Lineage (NCBI taxonomy): Eukaryota > Metazoa > Chordata > Mammalia > Artiodactyla > Bovidae > Bos > Bos grunniens. The sequence continues at coordinate 17,290,901 of NC_141166.1, forward strand.
GCTGAAAAGAAAAAAGGTCTGCACTATGTAGCGTATACTGATGCAAAAAAGAAACCCAGAGTGACTGGAGCCCAGGGTGAGAGATGGGGGCTGCAGAGCCAGCATCAGGTCATCTTGTGTTCTTGGAAACCACATGCAAGGCACTATACCCATAAAAACCTAAATACAGCAAAGTTCCTACCTGGGAGAGTTCATGGTTCTGGGGGAGACAGGCCTGTCTGGCCAGGACAGATGGTGCCACAGGTATCCCAGAAGTACAGCCAAGGCTCTCCTGACTGTGCCCTGGGGAGAGGTGATTCAAGGCAGCCTTCTAGAGGAAATGAGGCTTGAGTTGAGCCTGAAAGAATGAGCAAGCAAATCAGAAAGAGGACAAGCCATGTAAAAGAGTTTTTCTTTTATCTTAGAGGCACTGGGGAGCTACTAAAGGTTTTTAAGCTGTGGAGAGGTCTGAATAATTGCCATTTTGGACACTAGCTGCTATAGGAATGGACTGGATATGGAGAAAACTAGAGGCTGGGAAACCCTTGAGGTGACTGATGGATTCCGGTTAAGAGATTGTGAGATCTTGAACAAAGGTGGCAGCAGTTGGGCTTGAAATAGAAAGGTCCTTGTTGGAGATGTTTAGACCATAGACTCTATCCTGGCAACCAGTTGAATGCAGGGATAGAGACGGAAGATATCACCCAGGATTCTGGCTGGGGAGGCCAGAGCTGTCTGGAGGTGGTGGTAAGTGAACAGGGCTGAGGAGGAAAAGGGACAAATTTGGTGTTGGAAAGAGGACTAATAAGTCTTGTTTAAGTTCATAAATATTCTGGCTGTGCCTCTGCTTCCTCCAGAATAATGTTCATATTTGAAGGCTCAGGATGCCTCCCCCACCCCACCCAGCTTTGTCTCACTGCCCTCCCCTCATCAGAGCTCAAACTCCATGCCGTCCCAACACAACAGGACTCAGATCTTGCCTCTGACACCAGGGCCTAGGCTCAGACTTGCTCTCTCTTCCTTTGTGCAGTGCTCTTCCCTCATATTTGTCTGCTAAAATTCCACCAACTATGTAGGCAAAGAGTTAAACAATTAAAAAAAGTACTAATCATGAAAAGGGAACACTGAACTATGACCCTTCATTAAAATTAAGAATTGCCCTTTCTCAAAAGACACCAGTACAAGACTAAAGGGACAGGACACAGACTTGGAAAAGATATTTGTAAAGCGTGTATCAGACAAGGAACTCTGTATCTAGACCATATAAAGAACTACAAATCAACAAGAAGATAATCAGCCCAATTAAAAAAGTGGACAAAAGACTTGAACAAACACTTCACAAAAGAGGATAGCAAACAGTCAACAAGCATATGACAAGGATTCAACACCAAAGACAATGTAAACAAAAACATAATGGGATACCACTTTTAGTCAAAATGGCTAGGATTTTTAAAAACTGACACCACTCTCTATTGCCAAGGATAAGAGTCAGCCAGAACTCTCTTATGTTGCTGTTTAAGGTGAAAATTGGTACAAATATTTTGGAAAACTGGCAATATCTACTATTGCTGATCACACACCCTCCAGACAAGCCAGAAACTTCTCTCCTAGAAATAAGTGCACGAGTCCACAAAAAGAACCGTTTAAGAATGTTCACTGCAGCTCTGTTAATAAAAGCCAAAAATTGGTAAATGAAAACCTAAATGTCCATGAACAGTAGAGAAGATAAACAGTGCTACATACCTACAATGGAATACTACTTAGCAATTAAAAAGTAAAAATAAAAAACTTAGCTACTGCCACATACAGCATAGATGAATCTCACAAAAATACTGAACAAGAAAAGCCAGACTTATACTGTACATAGTGTATGATTACATAGGAATTCAAGGGACTTCCCTGGTAGTCCAGTGGTTAAGAATCCACCCTCCAATGCAGAAGACATAAGTTCAGTCCTTGGTCTGGGAACTAAGATCCCACAAGCCGTGGAGAAATAGGGCCCGTGCACCACAACTACTGAGCCTGCCAGCCCTAGAGCCCATGCTCTGCAACAAGAGAAACCACCACGATAAGAAGCCAGGGCTCTGCAACCAGCCAGTAGCCCCCACTCGCCTAAACTAGAGAAAGCCAGCGTGCAGCAACACAGAACCAGATCAGCCAAAAATAAAGAAATAATACATAAATAAATTAAATTCAAGGACAGGCAAAACTGTTCTATGGTAATAGAAGTCAGAAGAGTGATTATCAGGACGGAAGGATGACTGGGAAGGGGCAAAGGGGTGCTACAAACATTCTCTATCTGGATTTAGGGGTTCATGACACAAGTGTATACGTAGGCAAAAATTGTGCCCTTGCTGTATGTGTTATATTTCATTAACAAAAACAATTTACAGATAAAGATTTTAACGTAGACCCCTGCCACCTCCTCCATCAAGTTTTGCCAACTGAATGTATCTTTCCATGGGGGCCTCTGTAGCATTCTAATGTCCTTTCTTTTGTACCATGCCTACCATTTCATCTTGAATTCCAGTGGAATCTCTTTATTTCCCTAACTACATGGTTATCTTCCTGGTGGTAGTGACCATGTCTTTCACCTTCTACCAACAAAGTCTGGCAAGTAACAGAAACTGAAAAAGGTGTTTGTTGAATTACATGGAAGGAAAAATCAGGTGGGTGCCCAGAGGGGCAAAAGAAGTAAAGGAAGAGGAAGGAAGGCCTAGAAAAAGAGTATAAGATCGCTAAAGAAACTTTAGCTTAAACTACAGTATTTATCTAGTTTCTGAAATCATATTAAAGCTTTACTGTCTGAGCTACCAGGGAAGCCCTTGAACACAGAACAAATCAAAACACCAAGTCTTACCTAGACTGAGGATAAACAAACACTGCACTCCTTCACTTGTAGGAAAGTCACCAAATAAATGTTCACCTAATATCCACTGAAGAAAAACGCACAACCTAAAACTTGCAAGTTATGTTTTATACAGGGACCTTACTGAGGACTATAGCCCAGGAGACAGCCTCATATAGCCCTGAGGAACTGCTCCAAATATGTAAGGGAGGAGCCAGGATATATAGCAGTTTTTGCTGAAAGAGAGCTTGTAGTTGAACATCAAAAGATTACTGCCAATTAACAAGAAACAGAGAACTCAAATGGATGATTTCTGTGGTTTTCTATGCTTGGGAAGATGCAACTGTCTGGGCTCATTGACATCATTCCTTAGATATGTATCTTAATTATCTAGGGCAAGTTCCTATTTTTCTCCATCCTGAATCCTCCTCTGGGCCCATCTTCAGCGGTGGCTTCAGTGGCTGACGGCTTGACAGTGGGCAACGTTTGTTGTTGTTTACTGAAATGTCAGGCAACATTTTTTTGTCCACAGTATCCTCTGGGTGTTTCAACCTTGATAGGAAAACTTCACCAAGGAGAGGAACATCGCATAGCCATGTTGCTAAAAATAATCACTACCCTAGTGTACTGCAAAAAGCCCAGACTGCAGGAGTCTTAGAGCTGAATTCTAACTCTGCCCCAACTTTCTGTGACCCCGACAATCTCTCTGCCTCTCTGGGCCTCAGTTTCTTCATACGTAAAATAATAGAGGTTGGATTAGCAAATCCTCTGAATTCTGACTGTATTGATAGTCTGAGTACACAACCTTTACATCTCTTGGTCCACCGCAGGAGCACACCAGAAATCCCTGCGAAATACCTAACCGGCTCCCCAGGCCAACAAACAAGCACGACTTGAAGGAGTCATTCTATTACATTCTCTTTCATGATTTAATCAGTGTTTGTGTTTGTTGTTTCAGCCTTACCATGATGTGCAGGAGATTTCTGGGTTCCATGTAAATAGAAGTTACCTGTCTGTGGGCTGTCATCTTTTGAGGCTGAAGAGGATCTTCCCGCCTGGTTTCAACCCCTGGGATTCAGAAACCACCAAGCCTACAAGCAGATTTATGGATTTGCGCACACTTTGCGGCACACTGGAATCGAAGTTAGAGGAACTGAGTGCGGAGAATGCTGGGATTTGTAGTCCCTGGGCTTTCTGTTGCGTGCTGGGATCTGTGGTCTCCCCTGGCGCCCCCTGGAATGCTGGGAAGTGTAGTCTCTACCACATCGCACAGGGCAACCTGCTGTCATCTCAAAGCCCTGCTGTACCCAGCCGCAGGAGAGCCTCTGCAAATCTGAAGCAAACTCTCCTCTGGGACAAACTCTAGGCAACCACGCCGAATGAAAATTTTGTCCTACGGGACTTCCCCGTGAGGGCCCTTCCCATTGACGCTCTTCGTCCCCCTGCGAAGCCGCTGGGTGTTTCTATTGGTCGATAAAGATGCCAATCGCCGAGGAGGGCTTTCTATTGGCTTCAGGGCGGGCGCTCAGAGGCTAGAGGGAAGGAGAAGGGATAAGGAGCGGGAGCTGAGGGGAGGGAGAGGCTGGTTTGGGTCTGGCCGCTGCCGCTGTTCGCCCGAGGTCTTCAGGCCGGGCTGCGGCTCCGTCCTCAGTTCCTGGGCACCGTCTGCGAGGCTCCGCCAGGCCAGCGTGAGAGAGCCACAGGCGGCGGCCGCCGCATCATGTCAGCCAAGGACGAGCGTGCCAGGGAGATCCTGAGGGGCTTCAAACTGTATCCGCCCGGGAGCGGGGCGGGGCCGGGAGGGCTCGGGAGGCGGCCGCTCGCTGAGGAGAAGGACCGGGGGCGGGGGCCGCGCCAGGTGGGCATCCGGGGAGAGGGTGGCGGGAAAGGAGGACAGGAACGGCGTCCGGGGGCCCCCGGCTGGACCCGGCGCGGGAGGCGGGGAAAGGGGCGTCCGGAGGAAAGGAGGGGACGTTGATGGGAGCCCTGTGGGTAGAGGCAGAGGAGCCGCCGAATGGGACTGGGAGAGACTCCAGGCGTCGGAAACCGGAGTCTGGGAGGCGCGCTTGGGTCCGAGAAGGGAGGCAGGGAAGGGGCTGCGGCCCGTAGGGGAGGGCCGAGGGACCTCGGTGGGCTGGCCTCGAAGCCCAGCAGCCTCTGGCGGGAAGCCCACCGGGCAGCAGGGGGAAAGTGACTTGGAGCGAGTGACCTTGTGTGGGACAAATACAGATGCTGGTGTTGAACTCTCTCAATGCGAGTGGGGTTCTCGCATCCCACTCCGCACCCCCCAACCCCACCCCACCCTCTACTCCCCTTCTTGTTTCCACAACTTCTCTTCCTCACTTGTGGCTCCTTCCAGGGCTGGAGCGGAGGAAGGTTAGGAGTGAGAAATCCGAGATGGACCTCACCTTAACTCTTGGCTCTTGGAGGCGTTGGACGGTCGCTGCTTCTCCCTCAGCTCCTCAGTTGTCTTTCCAGCGAAATGAGGACCCTAGATGTGTGCGTGAGATGCCTTGAGGCGTTTTGGTTTTGCACTGGGACTCCTGGCGAAGGTGTGTCTGCTCGCACGAGTTTGTGTGATTAAGGCGTAGACACGCTGGAACTGTCCAGCAATTATTTGATTACGTTGGGGACACGGTAGGGTTTAGTAGGGTGTAGAAATCATTGTCTCGGGCCTGTTGTGATGCTGCGGATACTACCTTCTCCCCTTACCCTAGTGAAACTGTGTTTGAATGCAGTGTTCATCTGTGACCATTTGATGCACATGGAAAAAGTGCAATCTTGTCCGTTCCAATCTCACATTTTCCTGCTGACCTTAATCTCTTCTTACATCCTATGTTTACAATATGGAACATTCTTCAGTTCGTCTCTTAATGAACTTTAAGAACAGTTCGTCTCTTAAGTCATTCCTGTAGGGCTCCTCCCCTGGAGATTTACTCAAGCAGTGTTCTCTGAGCTGACTGTGTATTTCCACAGTGTCCATTTCACCCCTGCAAATTTTCATTGCCTTGTCATAATCAGAAACCAAGTTGGTAGTTTTAGAACCCAACAGCAAAAAAGTTTAACAGGAAGTTTTGAAGGTGCAAATTAAGTTTTTCAAAGGGGAACTGACCTGCTATGCTTTTTTTTAAGGGAAGGCAGTATCACCTAAGCTTACTGCCATTTATGATAAACTTTCAGTACTTTTATGCAGTGAAGTTTCCTAACAGCCTCTTTTATATATTAATAGCTTCATGTACCTTCCCCTGTTTCTCTTGCTAATAGTGCCTATAGATAGGAATGGCTGAAGTGTTACAAAAGCTGACACGGATTTTATTTTTCCCTTAAGTAATTTATATTGTTACTTTACATTTATGCTGTAAACGGTAAACTGAAGACTATGAAGAATTGAGAGATTTCAGAAGCCATGTTTTTATCTGATTGGAGTTAACATGTTGCTGAAAATAAGAAAGGGTCTTTTTAATGGCTTTGAACAAACCAAAAAGGGAAAGTTTGAGCTTCTCACCTTCAGCCTTGGTTCTTGAATGTTGTTCAAGAGAAACTTTGGCTCTTGAGAAAGAGGCAAAGGACAAATATGGAAAAGAATATAAAGTAGAACGAAACAGGCTTTCAGGGAAAATTTGACCAGGGCTGATTAAATCACGTGGGGAGCAGCCACTGAGAAAAGTTAGCATGGAGACAGCAGAATATCATCTTCTGGTAGCTTTTATTCATATCCGAGAATTAAGAGAGAAAAGGAAAGAGTTCTAGGATTTCTTACTACCTTCAGGGAAAAATAAAATTAATGTTTTAATAAGAAACTACCTGTTATCCACCTTTTATTGGATAAATTGTTCTGAGTATCTTTTTTTTGTAAGAAGAGTCATTTCTACAAAAAGAAATCACCATTTTATTCTCCTGCCAACAATATTGATAGTACTCATTTTCCACATTGACTGTGTTGGTCAAGATTTCTTTTTGTCAGTTTGAACAGTAGATGACATCTTGTGTTAACTTGTGTTTCCCTGATACTGCTATCTCTGGAGAGGTAACAGCATAGTGGTTAAGAGATATACTGGCTTGAGAGCTTTACTGTCTGCAATGGAATTCCAGCTCAGGTTGTGTGTCCCTGAGGAGCTTCTTTTAACTGCTGCTACAATTTCCTCAGCAGTTAAAAAAGGATAAAAATAGTATCTTATCTCCTAGAGTTATTGTGAGCATTAAATGAGTTGATATCTAAAGCATTTAGCCAAGCACTTGATGCCTATAAGCACATTGTATTAGCTATTATCGTTGTCATTGTTATTATTATTATAAGTCACAAAATCTTCTGTTTGGCCATTTCTTTTTCTTCTATGGATTGTTTGTTGATTTTGTTTTTGCCCATTTTACTATGGAATTGCGTATTTTTCTTATTGCTTTGTAGGTGTTCTTTATTGTAATATCAATCCTTTGTGTACATTACATACTGCCAATGTTTTCTCTCGACATTTTACTTTTTTTTTTGTTGAACAGAAGTTCAATACTATAACTTTAAATTCATCAATATTTTTCATGTGACTTTTGAATTTTGTGTCTTGTTTAAGAAGACCTTCCTTATCTTACTGTTAATAAATATCCTCCTATGTTTTTTCTCTTTTCAATGTTTAGCTCTTTAATCCACCTGAAATGTATTTATACATATGGTATGGGGTGGAAATCTAACTTCCTCTGCTATTTGGATAGACCGTTGTCCACTACCATTTACTAAGTAGTTAGGCAATCCTTTCCCCACTGTTTTGAAAGCTATCTTTGTCGTGTACTGCTGCTGCTGTTGTGTTCTAAGTCTCCATAAGACCTGGGTGTATTTTTTGAATATTTCTGTTTCACTGATCCATTTACCTCTTCCGATTCCTTTCCTGTATGCATTGGTTTAATATAGTTTTATAGCGTGACTTAGTATAGTTTACAGTAGGATTGGTATGTCACAGAGTTATGTGTTTGTTTTAAGTCATATAAGTTCCTTATAAATATTCATGTACTGTTTATACAAACAGAACTTTGCCCATGTGCTCATAATAGGTATTCAATAAGCATGAATAACATACTTCATAAATCAGGCATAGTCTTTGTGTCTGAGAGAATCCAACATGAACTTTATATTTGTCATAAGTTTTTTCAAAAATGAAATATTAAAAAAATTTTTTTGGCTGCTCAGGCTTGCGGAATCTCAGTTCCTGAGCCAGGGATCGAACCCATATACCCTGCAGTAGAAGCTCAGAGCCCTTAACCAGTGGACCACCAGGGAATTCCCAAGATTTCTTTTTCACATCACTTCCACACCACCTGCTTTTAGCTCATACACGTTAGAAACTAAAGTTGTGAATAAAATATGACTTGGGGAACAAATGTGATTCTCCTGCAAGGTTTTGATTGTGAGTATTTAAGTAGCTAATATGGAGATTTTGTTTGTGAATTCTGCATTCCGTATTTTATTCATTCAATAAATGTCTGTTGGGCAATTTCTGAACAGGGCACTGTGCACTTAAAGGACATAAAAATGTATGAGTCACAAACCCTTCAGAAGTCTAACCATTTTTGTGTCTGTTTAGAAGGGATATCTTATAAAGCAATGCATTTTTTAAAATAGTATTTAATTTTTCTTTTACAGACTCCAGCTACCTAGATATGACCTTTGTTAATATTTTAATATAGTCTTCTAGTATAGCTAATGTTTATTGTATTTCCTCTTATTAAATGGAATCATAAGTATTATTTTGAAACTTTTTAAACTGAATGAATTTATCGTGTTCATAATTTTTGAAGATAGGTATTAATACTTTGAATTGCAGCCAGTGACATAGATTTGTCACAGAAAGCCTTATACTAGTTTTGTAGTGTAGGCTGTAATGCACTGTTCTGCCTATCAGATTATTTTTTCCTCAACATAAATCTATAATTTTATTAAGTTAATATCAAGAAACTGACACACTGCCAGAAGAAAGAATTATGCTTTTATGATCTCATTATTTTTAATCCGTCTGGAATTTGTTTTGGTATAAGGTATGAAGCAGTGATTTAATTTTATAAAGATTGCTGCTGCTGCTGCTGCTGCTAAGTCGCTTCAGTCGTGTCCGACTCTGTGCGACCCCATAGACGGCAGCCCACCAGGCTCCCCCGTCCGTGGGATTCTCCAGGCAAGAACACTGGAGTGGGTTGCCATTGCCTTCTCCAATGCATGAAAGTGAAAAGTGAAAGTGAAGTCTCTCAGTTGTGTCCGACTCCTAGCGACCCCATGGACTGTAGCCCACCAGGCTCCTCCATCCATGGGATTTTCCAGGCAAGAGTACTGGAATGGGGTGCCATTGCCTTCTCCGTATAAAGATTGCTAATTGTCTTTATTTCTTCATTTCCTTATACTCCAAATATTAATATAATATCCAGAATATAAGTGACTGCCTACAAATCAATAAGATAAATACTTAATTCAAAATGGGCAAAGAATATGAAAAACAGTTCACAGAAGAAAAATGCAAATGACTAATGAATAGATTCAGAGATACACAACCTTCTTAAAACAACAAGGGACTTGCCTGGGGTTCCAGTGGCTGAGACTTCTGTTCCCAGTATAGGGAGTATTCCTCGATCTCTGGTTGAGGAACTAAGATCCCACATGCCTCGTGGTGTGACCAAAAAAAAAAAATTTTCCTAATTAGTTGACAAAAACTTAAAAGATTGATAATAGTCAGTGTTGGCAACTATTGGGGGAAAAGGGGTGCTTTGTTTGCTCTGTGTGCGTGTGTGTCTGTGTAAGACCTTATGGAAAGTGATTGGTATCTATCAAAAGTGTATATGTAGCTGCAGCAAAGCACAGAGCAGTCTTTGGAGCATGGACTATAGATTCAGATTTTATTGCCTCTACTAGTGTGACCATGGGCAGAGCCCTCAACTCTGAACCTCAGTATCCATTTCATTTCTTTAGAGGGTTGTTAAGAGGATTAGATGAGACTTCATATAAAGTGATTAGTACAGTGCCTGGCTCATAGTAAGTAATAAATGTTAAGTGATATATTATTTGCTTTATTAATACTTATTATTATTAACAGTAATAGTAATGTTAATATTACTGTAAGTGAAAAAAGTGAAAGTGTTAGTCGCTCAATCATGTTCAGCTCTTTGTGACCCCAGGAACTGTAGCTCCTCCGTCCGTGGAATTTTCCAGGCAAGAATACTGCAGTGGATAGGCATTCCCTTCTCCAGGGGATCTTTCCAACCCAGGAATCAAACCCAGGTCTCCTCCATTGCAGGCGTATTCTTTGCCATCTGAGCCACCAGGGAAAGCCACTTATTTTTCTGAGGTATAACCAATGACTTCATGCTATCATTCTTTCTCACTGAACAGCTATAATATTTGTTTTGCTTCTTTGAAGAAATGGTTCAGTTAAGTAGCATCAATGTATACCTAGTATTTATCTTGTTTTCTAGCAACTAATCACATTCCAATTTATGGCAGTAAGCAGAAAAAGAACTAGTTTGACTCAGAGGTTTCTGAAAGCAACTTTCACTTATGTTGTTGCATTTCCTCTCTATAGTTTGCTCCTGGATCCCCCACCTTCTCTTTCTCAGAGCACTTTGATCTTTGACTTTACTTCCAGTCAAAAATAATTGGTTTTGCATCATCTATTCACTTAGATTTCCTTGTTAAGAGTAGTAGACTGTTGAACTTTTCTTGAATGTCAGTATTGCCTAAGAGATACCTTGACCAAGTGTTAAAAGTGAGTCCGGAGTTTATAATTCCTAAAATATACCAAGGGAACATTTCAGGCAAAGATGGGCTCCATAAAGGACAGAAATGGTATGGACCTAACAGAAGCAGAAGATATTAAGAAGAGGTGGCAAGAATACACAGAAGAACTGTACAAAAAAAGATCTTCATGACCCAGATAATCACGATGGTGTGATCACTCATCTAGAGCCAGACATCCTGGAATGTGAAGTCAAGTGGGCCTTAGAAAGCATCACTACAAACAAAGCTAGTGGAGGTGATGGAATTCCAGTGGAGCTATTTCAAATCCTGAAAGATGATGCTGTGAAAGTGCTGCATTCAATATGCCAACAAATTTGGAAAATTCAGCCGTGGCCACAGGACTGGAAAAGGTCAGTTTTCATTCCAGTCCAAAGAAAGGCAATGCCAAAGAATGCTCAAAGTACCGTACAATTGCAGTCATCTCACATGCTAGTAAAGTAATGCTCAAAATTCTCCAAGCCAGGCTTCAGCAATACATGAACCGTGAACTTCCTGATGTTCAAGCTGGTTTTAGAAAAGGCAGAGGAACCAGAGATCAAATTGCCAACATCCGCTGGATCATGGAAAAAGCAAGAGAGTTCCAGAAAAACATCTATTTCTGCTTTATTGACTATGCCAAAGCCTTTGACTGTGTGGATCACAATAAACTGTGGAAAATTGTGAAAGAGATGGGAATACCAGAGCACCTGACCTGCCTCTTGAGAAACCTGTATGCAGGCCAGGAAGCAATAGTTAAAACTGGACATGGAACAACAGACTGGTTCCAAATAGGAAAAGGAGTACATCAAGGCTGTATATTGTCACCCTGCTTATTTAACTTATACGCAGAGTACATCATGAGAAATGCTGGGCTGGAAGAAACAGAAGCTGGAATCAAGATTACCAGGAAAAATATCAATAACCTCAGATATGCAGATGACACCACCCTTATGGCAGAAAGTGAAGAGGAACTCAAAAGCCTCTTGATGAAAGTGAAAGTGGAGAGTGAAAAAGTTGGCTTAAAGCTCAACATTCAGAAAACGAAGATCATGGCATCTGGTCCCATCACTTCATGGGAAATAGATGGGAAACAGTGGAAACAGTGGCAGACTTTATTTTGGGGGGCTCCAAAATCACTACAGGTGGTGACTGCAGCCATGAGATTAAAAGACGCTTACTCCTTGGAAGGAAAGTTATGACCAACCTAGATAGCATATTGAAAAGCAGAGACATTACTTTGCCAACAAAGGACAATCTAGTCAAGGCTATGGTTTTTCCTGTGGTCATGTATGGATGTGAGAGTTGGACTGTGAAGAAGGCTGAGCCCCGAAGAATTGATGCTTTGGAACTGTGGTGTTGGAGAAGAATCTTGAGAGTCCCTTGGACTGCAAGGAGATCCAACCAGTCCATTCTGAAGGAGATCAGCCCTGGGATTTCTTTAGAAGGAATGATGCTAAAGCTGAAACTCCAGTACTTTGGCCACCTTGTGCAAAGAGTTGACTCATTGGAAAAGTCTCTGATGCTGGGAGGGATTGGGGGCAGGAGGAGAGGGGGACGACAGGGGATGAGATGGCTGGATGGCATCACTGACTCGATGGACGTGAGTCCGAGTGAACTCTGGGAGTTGGTGATGGACAGGGAAGCCTGGCGTGCTGCGATTCATGGGGTCGCAAAGAGTCGGACACGACTGAGCGACTGAACTGAACTGGAAATATAGTTTTAATCTTATAAACCCCAAATTTGGGGAAAGTAAAACACACCACCCATACAGCCTGTGAACACACAGACTTTTTAAAAATATTGATTGATTTTATGTATCTGGCTGCTCAAAGTCTCAGTTGCAGCTTGCAGAATCTTTTTTATTTGGCATGTGGAATCTAGTTCCCTGACCAGGGATCGAACCTGGGCCCTGTCTTAGGAGCACAGAGTCTTAGCCACTGGACCACCAGGGAAGTCCCCAAACAGATTGTTTTGATCATAGATCATAGACTTCATGGAGATTGTGATTGGTAGTTTGTTCTCCAGAACCTTCCTGCGTGGGCTTGGAGAAGTTATTGCTATCCTGAATTGATTAAATGATGATAACATCCTATTGTTTTTGTTATTTAGGATTTTTAAACAGGAATTGCTGCTTTTGCATTTGGGGGAGGAATTTAGAACTTAAATTCTTCAGACCTTCTAAATTTCTTTCCAGGATTATATTTATAGTGAAATATAGTATTGACTCAGAGAAGGCAATGGCACCCCACTCCAGTACTCTTGCCTGGAAAATCCCATGGATGGAGGAGCCTGGAAGGCTGCAGTCCATGGGGTCGCTGAGGGTCGGACACGACTGAGCAACTTCACTTTCACTTTTCACTTTCATGCATTGGAGAAGGAAATGGCAACCCACTCCAGTGTTCTTGCCTGGAGAATCCCAGAGAAGGGGGAGCCTGGTGGGCTGCCTTCTATGGGGTCACACAGAGTCGGACACGACTGAAGTGACTTAGCAGCAGCAGCATAGTATTGACTTCTGGAAAAATGGAACAGAATATGGTAAAACTGCCATGGAAAATTCCAGTTGTATCATCATTGTATTTGATAGAAGACTAGCAGTGGTGCTGAGGTTTGCCAGCTCTAGGTTCTTATTAGGCTTGACCTCACTTTTGCCTCACAGGCATCACTTGTCAGGACTCTGCGTCCCCAAATCACCATGTTAGAGGAGGACTTGACTTCTAAAAGTATGGACCTGTCCCTATTCCTGAGCTTTGGCATCAGAGGGAGATGCTATAAAAGGCAAGGCCATCTTGTCTAATAAAATCTGACTGTTCCAACCATTGCTTGAATGCATAAAACTCAAATTATCAAGATTTTAGGAGCAACATTCTTCTTTTGCTTTTCACCTGCTGATAATTTTGAAGTTGAGAGGAAAAGCAAATATATTTTCTTAAGTCAAATATCCATAAAGATCTCAATGGATTGGACTAAAGAAGCACACTGTTTATAGAGGAATTTGCTTAGACTGCAGTGAGGATGTGGGGACACAGCGAAGTGGAGCTGGTCCAGAGGAGAGACGCTTGAAAAATGTCAGCACAATAATTGGAGAACTGAGGAAGATTAATCTGAAGATTAATTGGGCAAAGGATATGAGTGTTGTAAAGTTTTAAAAAACTGTTCTAAAGAGTTAAAATTGAATGTATTCTTTGTGGCTCTCAGAGGACACAAGGTTAGCAGTTATAAGGGACAGAGGTTAGCCCAGTTGTTTTTTGTCTTGGAGGATTTTGCGGGGTGGGCCTCTGTGCAGCAGGCAGGATCTAGTTCCTTGACCAGGAATCAAACCCGTACCCCCTGCAGTAGAAGCAGAGTCTTAACCACAGGACCACCAGGGAAGTCCCAGCCCAGTTTTAATAATTAGAGTTACCTGAAGAGAAAAATTTTTTCCAGAAAATATTTTAAGCAGCAGATGGATGCCTATCCATCAACAGTATTGCAGAAGGGAATTATATATGCATCAGACAAGATATTAGAGTAGATGGTTTCTAAAAGGTCTCAAATCCTTTCAACACTGCAGTTCTTTGATTTGGTGACAAACTTTCTTAGTTAACAAGGACTCTTCAGCAGCTTATTTCTATTGAGATATGTACTATACCTAAAATAGGCAAAACACTTTTTTGTCATTTGACATAATGAAAGCATGATGTCGTTTCCTTTTTGTTTTTCAGACAACTCTTTAGGAACTCAGTATTGTTAATGTGTTTTGTTTAGTGTATTGTGGATCCACTGATTCAAAGTTATGGAGAGCAATTTTTGCCTCTGAATTTGGACTAAACATAAGTAGCTCTAATATAAAAAACACTTTATATATAGCCACAAGAAGAAAGAGGATAGTCTAATAATATCTCACATTCTTGTAGTCTTTTTCAGTTTTTCAAAGCCCTTTGATGTATTATTACATTATTATTATATACAACTCTATGCAATATTAACCTCACTTTATTGACAAGAAAAGTAAGGATTGACAAGGTTGTCACTAAGATAAAGGCAGAATCTTAACTTAAACCTTGGCTTGTCTTTCTACAAACTACTATTTTCTATAGCATATCATGATGCCTCTCTGGAGAATTTATTTTTGTTGCTATATTATCGGATGGCATCACTGACTTGATGGACGTGAGTCTGAGTGAACTCCGGGAGTTGGTGAGGGACAGGAAGGCCTGGCGCGCTGTGATTCATGGGGTCGCAAAGAGTCGGAAACGACTGAGCGACTGATCTGATCTGATCTGATCGGTTTTCAGTTTGAAATTTTTCCTCAAAAAAAAAAAGAAAAGAAAATTTTCCCCAGTGGTCAAGTCACAGATTTATTTTTCAGTTGGAAATTATTCTCTTCTGTTGTGATCCTACCCCCTATATTCTTTGTTTTTCCTCAATTCTCAGATACAGAGGGCTAAGGGAGAATTTCCTAACAATTAGAGTTAGCTGGGGGGGAAAAAAGATGTTTTTCAGAAAAAGACATTTCCCCCACAGACTGGGGGCCTTGAACAACAGAAGTTTATTTCTCACAGTTCTAGAGGCTTGGAAGTCCAAGATCAAGATAGTGACTGATTTGGTCCCTAGCTTCCAGCTGGCCACCTTCTCCCTGAGTCCTCACGTGGTGGAGAGAGAGGAGATGGGCAAATCGTAGGAGAGTCATGACTCTACCATGTGTGGCACCACTGCCTGGCCGACAGTTCTACTTGGAAAGGATGATTCGTAGACAGGTCACTGCCAAATAAACTTTTTTAAGTGACTAAATCTGAGAATCTAGCCTGATCACTTAACTTCACAGAATAGAAATTAAGAGATTTAAATTAAATGTCTTTTGCTTTTGAGCCACTTTCTGTGAGAAGGATAAAGGCAGAGGAACTCTGGCCTTAGGGCTCCTGCTTACTGGTGGTTCATTCAGACATTTGTTGGCAGGGTCTGTAAGTGCCAGGTAATTTACTAAACCCAAGAGATGTAGAATAATAAGCCAGTTTGTGTATCCAAAGAGCTTTTATGAGGGAGGGAGAGACCGAGACGGAGATGATAACAAGCAGAATACAAAGCAATAAGTGCCTAATAGTTTGAAGTACTGAGGAACCTCAGAATACTGTGGAACCTGAGGCTGGAGGCGTTCTAGAAGACTTCAGAATTGTCATTTGAATCAGGTCTTGGATGATGAGTAGGTGTTGAGCAGTTTAATTTTAAAGATACAAGACAGTAACATAGAGGAGGAAAGTGATGGCATGGAAAATGAGGAAAGAGAGGATTTCAGAGGGGAGTTGGGGTCAAAAATGAGAAAGAGGGCTTCCCTGGTGGCACAGTGATCCCCGGTCTGAGAAGATTCCACATGCCACGGACCAACTGAGCCAGTGCAACACAACTACTGAGTCCATGCTCTAGAGCCCAGGAGCCGCAAGTACTGAAGCCCGTGAGCTCTAGAGCCCACATGCCACAGCTACTGAGCCCAGGTGCTGCAACTACTGAGCCCTCCTGCCTAGAGCCCAAACCCCCACAGTGCCCTGAACAGATTAAACAGGGTGGCATAACTACTTCTTTAAACCTCATTCTCTTATGGAACCTGCAAAATTTGCAAGCTGCAGTAAAATCCTTTATTAAAATGCTGAATTAAAAAAGAGAAGCCACCACAATAAGCTTACACACTGCTACGAAAAGTAGCTCCTGCTCACTGCAACTTCAGAAAGCCCACTCACAACAACAAAGACCTTGCACAGCCATAAATAAATAAATTAAAAAAGAATGAGAAAGGATGAGGATCAAAAACAAGTCCTTGAGATTGCTGGAAATTTCATTCACTCATTGCATATTTGAGACTCTACTGAAAGTTCCATGATCCTTTCTTGGTGATCTTTTTGAGAATAGTAGCTATTTGGGGAAACAAATTAACTACCAAGATTTAAAAAGTGGATAATAGGGGAGGAAATAAATTCAGCAAGAATAGATTACTTTTCCAAGAAATCTGGTGACTTGAGAAAGCAGAGATTAGGGAAGTAGCTTGAGTAGGCAGAGAGATTTTATTAAAGAGTGGAAGTCACTTATTAAAACTTATCCAACTTTATGCAAGTTGCTTAACACTTATGAGACAAGGATAATGCTTGTTCCATCTGCCTCATAGAGATACGAAATTTGAGTGGAATAATATTTGTCACCTCACTTTAAAAACGGTAGCTCTATAGATGCATTGTGCTTACTATTACACTGTTAAATTATTTATCTTTGCTTTAAATTTCAGGATTGCTTTCTATTTTTCAAATTTTAGGTTCCATGTTTCAGGGTGTTGATAAAACCAGAGCCTTAGTGATCCTTTTTTTTTAACTCCAGATTAGACATCTGAAGCCTTTTTCACAATTCTGGAGGATAATTATGGCTGCTGGAGTGATGAAATAAGCCCCCTCCTTGGCACGTATGTCCCATTTGAAAGCCAAAATCATCTTTGGTTTTCCTTTTTTTTTTTTTTTTTTTAAGGGTTATAACTTGAGGAAGTTGATTTTTCAATATGGTAGCATTTTTAAAGCTAGGTAAAATTTGGGATCTCTAAATGTGGATTTCAATAGGATTTAAGGTAATATTCCTGTTCCTCTGAATAATGTATAAGAAACAGCTGCTGATCCTTTTGGGAAAGTACCCTGTGTTGTCTCTTCCTCCATCAGGAGGTTTTGGGAAGCAGGTAAAAATGCGAAGTGAGTCTCTGTGAATCTCTTTGGTTGTGTCTCTTCTAGCTTGTTTCTGAGCAGTTTCAGACACATAACCACACATATATCAGTAGAAGAATACACCTACTAGAAAAAGAAAGGTTTGTTTCATTGTTGTCTTTGCTAGTGAGAAGGCTGTGTTATGTTTCAAATACTGATCTTTTTCTCATTATAAATTACTTGCCTCCACTCTTTTCCCAGGCCAGTTTGAATTTTGATTACGCACTTTCCAAGCATAGTACCTCTGCCAGGCCAGAGTATTATTTCACTGGGATATCACCACTGATCACAGTGTGCATATTATGTTTCAAGGATACTGATAGCAAGTTTCTCAGGGATCCACTTATATTTTCTCACCTTGTCCCCATGCATAAGAGAAATACCACATGGAAAAATCACTGGGAACTTATTGGGCAAAGAAAAATGTTGTTGTTCAGTCGCCAAGTCATGTCCAACTCTTTGCAACTCCATGGACTGCAGGAAACCAGGCTTCCCTGTCCCTCACCATCTCTTGGAGTTTAAATGTCCATCAATTAGAACTGGTTCTTTAAACATACTAAAAAATAGGACACTCTCTATAACCAATGCTAGGGCAGAAGGAGCCTAGAAGTAGGGTTTTGGTATTTAAAATTAATGAAAGGCAGGGGGAGTTCTCTGGCTAAGACTCCATGCTCCCAAAGCAGGGGGCCCGGTTTCCATTCCTGGTAAGGGAATTAGATCCCATATGCTACAACTAAAAGAGCCTACATGCCACAACTAAGACCCAGTGCAGCCAAATAAATAATTTTTTAAAGGATTGCTGAATGAATACCTTATTTAAAAAAAAAAAAAAAGAATGATAATGGGAATAAGAGAAGGAAGTGAATTCATAAAGTGAACTAGGAAGAGAGGGTTCTAGAGGGGAGAGATCATAAAGGCAGAGTGTTAAAGTACAGAGAATGAGAACAAAAAGAAAAAGCTACAACCAAAAATGAGGAAAGCAGAGCAAAGAAAGGCACTCCTATGATGAAAATGCTCAGAATACCACTAAATAGAAACTCCCTTTGTTTACTGCTGGTCATTGCAGCTGCTTCCACCCCAGAGGAATGAGAAGGGGGAGGTTTTTCCTCATGCCTGTGACCTTGGTGTTGAAGCTTTGCCTCCTATTGCTCAGGTCAGCCATAGTAGACGTTAGCATATGTCATTTGTGCTTAGTCAGCCGTTTTGCCTGACAATTCAACTTACCTTGAAATTCCTCCAGACTATGGGTAATGAGCCGCATTCCCATGTATAATTTACTCTGCCAAGTGATGAATTCAACTTAATACAGAATGGGCTTTTCATTCTAATGTGTTTTCATGTACAGTTTGGCTTAGTGAAGAAACTGTTCTCCCTAAGGAGAATGGGGTTTTGGGGTCTGTCTGTTGCCTTTTGTTTTTTGCTGAGCTCCGTCTCTAAGCTGGCCTTTCCATAGCCTATTGAACCCTGAATGAGCAGCTCTACTTGTTTGGCTTCTAGGCACTTTTCAGCGAGCCTTGCTTTCTGATTGCTCAGCCTGAACAAGAATCTAATCAACCCCTCTAACTTGCTCTCTGATGTTCAGTGTGGTTCAACACGTATTTGAAAGGCAATTATGTGCTGAGCACAGAGAAGAGAAGGGTAAATAATACAGTGCCAATGGAATTTGACTCACAGACTTATATTCATGGTACATTCTGATAAGTAATGTGATCCAAGTTTAAACAAGTGTCCAAGTGCGCTGAAGAGGGATAAAAGCTTTCCCTCAGGGTGTGTCAGGGACCACGGTCAGAGAGGTTGACAGCAACACTTGAGTCCTTAAGAAGAGTACTGGATGGGGGGATACATACTCTAGGCGGAGTGGAGCAGTAGTCTGCTAAACACTCAAGCAGAAGAAAATAATGTCTTTGGGAAGTATAGCAATTAGGGGTAGCTGGAGGGTAGGCTGTGCCTAGGAACTAAGGTAGGAGGTTACTGGAGAGTGGAAAGGATGGCTGAGACTAGACTCAGTGTCTCCCTCCCTCCAGTAAGCCTTGACTGACCCTCTTAGCTTCACTCCAGGCTTTCAGCAGTTCATCATACCTATTACCCTCCTGGCTGCCTGTTGGTTTCCTGTTCTGTGTTAAATTGTCCTTTCTACTTGACCTGCCTTCTTATCTCACCCTTCTCCATTGTTCTTTTAGCCTATTATTAACTTATAACCTTTAAAAAGAGGGTCAGTATTCCCCAAACCTATTTACAAAGGTTGAACTTTATATCAAGTTCCTTAGAAATGTGTGTGTCTGAGGATGGAAAGATTTTTTTTTTTAACGCTCACATGGGATTAATTATGCCCATGTCAAGCAAGAGCCAAGGTCTTATCTTTCTATCCTCTCGAATAGGGGTCCCCAACCTCTGGATCTAATGCCCGATGATCTGGGGTGGAGATGATGTAATAATAATAGAAATCAAATGCACAGTAAATGTAATGCGCTGAAATCATCCTGAAATCATCCCTTACCCCAATCCAGGGAAAAATTATCTTCCACAAATCCAGTCCCTGGTGCCAGAAAGGTTAGGGACTGCAGCTTTAGATCAATGCTACTTAAACTATTACTGGTAACAAGCCAGATTTTTACTTCTAATCCTTTATAGACTAGTGTTTTCATAAAATAAATAAAAATGAGTTATTAGAAAGATGACATACAAAATGTCAAAAATTTTATTATTAGAATCAACATTCAAATTACTCTGCCAAATTCCTGTTAAACTTTTTAGACCCTTGTCGTAGACAGGTAACCAATGCATTCACAAACCAGCACCAGTCTGTGGACCACTTTTTGAGTAACATGGCTGTAGAATCCCCAGTACAATTTGTGCCTGATACACAGTCGAACTTCAGTGCATGTTTAAAGAGTAAGTATGTGAATGAGATGCTTAGCAAGATTATAGTAGTAGAAAAGGGAAAATGAACAATGGCAGCTCTCTTTGGAGAGTTGAAGGGAAATAATTTAGTGAGAAAGAGTACCGTAGCAGTGTTACCCTCCATGTAAAACAAGCTTTCTGTCATCACTTTCTGAACATTGTTCCTTTGGCTCTCTAGGCAAATACTAGTAAATCACCTGTGTGAATTTATGAGAAATACTAGTTTTGATCTTGACAAAAATATAAAAGTTACTGTGAATGTCTATAGAGAACTGTCAACCTGCTTATCTGAACTAATTTTCAGGAGCAAAGCTACAGTTGGCAAGGATTGATTCAGATAGTAACCCTGCTCTTTCAGTCACAGTATCCTCCATGTCATAATATGGACCATACTGCCAAATGCTTTCCCTGCCTGAGATTTTCTTGTTTCCTTTTGCATCTTTTCGAAGATTAGCTGAGTAAGGTAAGAAGTCTTTATATTAAAAACTTTATAATAAACAAGCTTTCTGTGTCAGGTAAGATAACTTCAGATTGCTTATTACACTACAGATTTTCAGTTCCTTAAAGCAAGTTGTAAGGTCTTGAATTCCTTTCAGTAAGAAATTCCTGCTATTGTTCAGAGGATAAAAAAGCAGGAGGTGTACTCTGATATTTGAACTCACAGCTGCATTTCAAGGAGATCATTAATCTAAGATATTTAATTAACTGAATGCAGCTTATAACAGGGGACTTCTGCTGTCATAAGTAGATTCTTGTTTCCATTGTGGATCAGTAAAACCAACCCTCCGTATTCATGGGTTCCACATCCAGGGATTCAACCAACTGCATTATCAGAAATATTTAGGGGACTTCCCTGGTGGCGCAGTGGTTAGGACTCCACCCTTCCAGTGAGGGGGCATGGGTATGATCCCTGGTTGGGGAACTAGAATCTTACATGCCCAGTGGTGTAGTTAAATTTTAAAAAATATATATAGTCAAGAAAAAAAATTCCAGAAAGTTTCCAAAAAGCAAAACTTGAATTTGCCGTGCCAGCAACTATTTACATAGCATTTACATTGTATTATATATTATAAATATTCTAGAGATTATTTAAAGTATAGGGAGAATGTACCTAAGTTGTATGCAAATACTATACCATTTTATAAAGAAAGGACTTGGGCATCCACAGATTATGATGTGAGGGGGTCCTACAACCAGTCCCCCACAGATACCTGAGGGTACAGCTGTACAGCATCAATAACTCAATCCATAGTCCTTACTCTCTACTAACCATATCC
The DNA here is from genome assembly GCF_055505025.1 of Bos grunniens. Lineage (NCBI taxonomy): Eukaryota > Metazoa > Chordata > Mammalia > Artiodactyla > Bovidae > Bos > Bos grunniens. Next base: position 17,312,360 of record NC_141166.1, read on the forward strand.
CAAGAGAACATTGTTAGGTGGAGCAAAAGGACCATTTTTGTGAAATGTTTGAGGTCTGCCTGCCTTTATCATCCTCTCATCAGTTTCCTCAGCTCTTCTAGCACTGGAAGCCTATCCTCATAAAGATACCCAGGATCTTGCAGCTGCCTGAAGTCACTTCTTTTCAAGAACACGTAGTACGGACAGGCCTCACCTGAATGCGAGCTGTGTTGACTACCTGAGTACCTTTCTCATGAGTTCCTAAGAAAGGTGTTTAACTTCTGAGATCAGTACTGTTTCCTGTGAGTGTCATTATCAAGTGAGATAAGATTGAAAAATAGAAAAGAGAGGGGCTCTTAGGACAGTGCTTAACTGGTATATTGAATGTAGGTACTCAGATAGTAGTTCTTTCCCCTGCCTCTTTCTTTGAAAGACCAGCTTTAAGCAATTAATGTAGCCAAACGTCAAATAAGGCTGGAAATACTATTTGCCTTTTCCCTGGTAAGTTTGCAGTTATCAAGTTGAATAAGACTGCTAGGAAACTGGCTTCTCAGGTGGCTTAGTGGTAAAGAATTCACCTGCTAAGACAGGAGACGTGGGTTCCATCCCTGGGTGGGGAAGACCCTCTAGAGAAGGAAATGGCAACCCACTCCAGTATTCTTGCCTGGGAAATTTCCACAGACAGAGGAGCCAGGCGGGCTACAGCCGAGAGGTCCCAAAGAGTTGAACGTGACTGAACACGAATGCATGCTAGAAAGCTAGCTCTTAGAAATGCAAAAAAGTTAGGACTTTCTTTATCTGTCTGCACTGGTAATGAATCATTGATTAAGAATTATTGATCTTCATCACCACTGTTTAGCTAATACCTTCAGTGGGGTTTCCCTTAGCCTTTGGAGATTTTTACAGAAACTCAGTAGAAAGTCAAGAACCTCAATCTGAGACAGATTTCTTTTTTCCTAGTCCTAACTGGACTAGATTATCCAGCAACCCCCCTTACCATTTGAATGTGGAGGAGACCAACCCCTCAACTAGTAGTAGATCTCTTATCTGGACATTGTTGTGGCTTTCTTGATTTTATAGAGTTAGAGTGGTTCAGTAATTTCTGGAAAGCTTGCCTAAGCTAAAAGAAATTATGTCTATAGTCACATAGTATGTCCTCTTTGTAAATATGTCTTTTGCTCATCAAGAATATATAAAAGATCAAGAATCAGGGACCCCAAAGGTAAATGAGTTCTGACCCATGGAATACACCAGCAGCATAATCTGAGCTGACATGCCACAACACCATACAGCATCCTGTATTCTACAGTGTTTGAAGTACCTTTCCAGCCTCGTGTCCCAGAAGAACTGCTTATCCTGTACCACAAACTTAGACATCATAACTTACCTTCTGTCCCCCAGCCTTGAGTATAGTTTCTCCCTGGTACAGACTTAGCACACAGGAGGGCTGTTTATGTCATATAAATGTTAAGAGAATAGATATTGCAATCAGGCACTCAAAAACCAGCATTATGACATACTGGCTTCATGACCTTTGAGCATGGTACTTGCCATCCCTAAACCAGATTTCTTATCCATACAAGGACTGTAATAATCATGCCTATTTCATAGGGTTGTGCAGATTAACTTAGATGTGGATAAAGCACTTAGCCAACATCTGGCACTCAACACATGTTAACCATCACCATCACACAGTAAGTAAGTGCTGAATATACAGATCAGTGGAACCGTTATGGTTGGGTATGATTCTGCCAAAGATTCTTACATCCAAGAGATGTGTAACATGAATCATATGACATCAGAATTCTTTTCATTACTTGGTAAAGTCTTCCCCTTTAGTTTCTTCCTCTTTAGTTTATTTGAACAGAACTTTACTCAGACATGGCCGAGCTGATAAGCAATATCTGATAAAGTGTACCAGCTGATTCAAATAATTTTCCAGATAATTTTATGCAAAAGTTTTCCTATTTTATTGTTTTTAGAAGTTATTTTGAAGGACAGTCTGGTGATTTATGAAAACTTATGTTTTCTATTTATGAATACTTACATTGTTTGTCATTCTACAAATTAGGCTAAACTTCTAATTTTCAGGAGGAAAAAAAACCTTTTTTGTTCCATCTCCATTGAAATTTAGAAATCTGAAGTAGAGTGTTGCTAAGAAGCTTCATGCATGCTGAGTCACTTCATTCATGTCCGACTCTTTGCAACCCCATGGACTGTAGCCCACCAGGCTCCTCTGTCCATGGGATTCACCAGGCAAGAATACTGGGGTGGGTTGCCATTTCCTACTCCAGAGGATCTTCCCAACCTAAGGATCAAACCCCCTTCTCTTATATCTCCTGCATTGGCAGGCAGATTCTTTACCACTAATGCCACCTGGGAAGCCCCAAGAAGCTTTGTAAGACCCCATGTTTGAGCATCTCAGTGTTCTTTCTGCACACAGTGAGAAGCGTTTGGGCAAATAGTCCACTGTTTGTTGTTGGTTTCTTAAGTGCTGCCAGGAGAGACTTATACTCCTGGGGTCTCTTCTTAGGTCCCAGGAGTGGGTTGATGGAGGATGGTTAGTAATCTGCACCAACTTCAGTTTATTAGCTGTACTGCTTCCCAAACATGTTTTTGGCAGTGAAATATTCTACAAATCTCCTTGTAGTGTTTCTCCATCCATTTCCAGCACAGCAGCCAAAGATTTTATTTTTCCCATAACAATTCTTTAGACAGTTGATTTTTTTTTCTTACACTGCCCACCTTTCTTTGTCTTCATTATCTCTTGTCCTTCTTTGTGCACACAAACTATATAAGCTCTAGCGACTGTTTTCCCCTGAAAAATGTAGTTATTCCAAACTTTCACTTCCCTAAAATCTTATTTTTTAGAAACATCTTTTAACTCCCCGTATCAGTTCTTTGTCCATCGTGGTAGACTGCCCTCCCTGCCTGGTGGCATAGAGCATGGGCTTCAGTGGCTGTAAGTGTTTCTTTCCATTTAAGAGTTTTCCTTCCCAGAACCCTGTAGCTACTCAGACCTCGGCCTTTGAGCCAATGCTGAATCTCAAGTCCTACCCCAGCCCTACTGAGCCAGAATTTAGATTTTGACAAGATTTCCACATGATCTATATATATGCACATGAAAGTTTAAGAAAGCACTGCTGTAAATCACGTTTTGCTCAAAGCAGGGAAAGCTGTCAAGTGGTGGTTCTCAACCCTGGTGTTCAGTGGAATCACCTGGGGAACTCTGAAAAATACTAATGCCTAGGTCCCATCTCCTGAGATTCTGATTTAATTGGTCTGTGGGAGTGGTCCAGACATTGGGAATTTTCAGTATTCCCCTAGGCGATTCTAATATGCAACCAAGGTTGAAAACCACTCATGTGCATGAATCTTATAATTTACCCTGCTGCTACTGCTGCTAAGTCGAATCAGTCGTGTCCGACTCTGTGCGACCCCAGAGATGGCAGCCCACCAGGCTCTCCCGTCCCTGGGATTCTCCAGGCAAGAACACTGGAGTGGGTTGCCATTGCCTTCTCCAATGCATGAAAGCGAAAAGTGAAAGTGAAGTCGCTCAGTCGTGTCTGACTCTTAGCGACCCCATGGACTGCAGCCTACCAGGCTCCTCCGTCCATGGGATTTTCCAGGAAAGAGTACTGGAGTGGAGTGCCATTGCCTTCTCTGAATTTACCCTATTTTCCTAGAATATCATTATATGTTAATCTGTGCAAGACTAATGACTAAGAAAAAGATTAAGTTTTTCACAATTACATTTATTGGGAGGACATATATATATAGACAGAAAAAATTGGAAATACTGACACAAATATTAAGTGGTAATCTTTGGTTTATAGGAATACAACTATTGTTTTTTGTCCTCTATTTTCCAAATTTTCTATAATAGCCATGAATCCTTTTGGTAAAAAATCCTCACATATATATATACTTTTTAATAAATGTGATCACATTATATGTGTTTTGTAAACTTCTTAATTTTAAAATTTTATCTTTTTTCACACACAAATAAATAACATTTCCTCATACCATTAAATATCATTTAAATAGGCATAATTGTTTAAAGTGAATCTTGACCCAGGATGACTGTATTTTTACTTAAAAGATACATTTATATACTGACTAGAATCTTTGAGAGACTAACTCCTGGAGAAACCTATAGTGTTTGGAAGCTTTCCTTGTCCACAGAAGGAACTGTGTTTAAATGGAGACGTCAGAACTGCAGTGAGGTCAGGTCAGACCTTCCCAGAGGCTTTTGCAGCTGTCATCAATTGAGTACCAGCATTTTTTGAGCACTTAACACAGAAAACTTGACTTTACCATCCCAGAAGATGCTGCCCCCTAGGGAATCCTTAATGCTATTTGGCTTGCAGCCTACATGTCCTGTTGAAGGACATTATACTTCTGAATTTTCTCTGCAAATCCTTTTTGGTTTAGTTGGAATTGTGCTTCAATACAACAAATGCCTCTCACAGTTTGAGTCTCCTCTACATTACTGTGTACATTATGGTATGTAAAGCTAGAATATCCTTTGAGCAAAATCTTGAAAACATCAACGGTGTATTATAGTGGGCCAGGCTGTGTTGTAATTAAAGAAATTCAAGTACCTCCTTTTTCCCAAACTTGGGAATAAATACCAGTCCTCCCCCAACTTCAAAAGAAAAAATAAGTGATTTGCCTATTCTTCTTGACTGTTCTATTCTTGACCCAGTCCAGTTGCACTATATGGGAAAGGAATAATTTTGCTGATAGTGTCTTTACAGTTGGAAGAAAGGAGATACATTCTATAGTTGGGGAACCTTTTAAAAGATGTACAGTAGCTTTGTGGGAGAAAAATTCTTATTTTTTTACTCCATTTAACCTTTTCTATACCAGAATCTATATATAAAAGTTTCAAAAATGTACGGTCTTTAATTTCAGAGAAATAGGCTTAATGTTTTATTTGCATATTTGTGGTTCTAACTGAGCTTTTAAACTTAGCTTTTCTTCTGAAGAGAAAAATTTCACAACACTTCACAACCTAAAGACTTCAGGAGTTATACCTACTAAGATCATGAGGGAATTTATGTTCCTTTGAGTAGTATTTGATCTGAGTTTGTGCCTTAACCTGAGACAGTAGTGCTATCAACCTGGGCTATCTTGCCTAGTTATGCAAATCAGGAAGAGAGGAGACACCTGGGTATGGCACAGTATCGAAAGATGATACAGGTTAGTGAGTGGCTATTCAGCTTTAGAGGCATGTTTTAGTCACTGATACTTATCTTATCTCACAAGACCTGATCATAAGCAAGCCAAAGATGGTACTTTGTACAAGTCTTCATTATAGATAGTCATTCTCACATTGCATTGTAATTATTCTTTTACCTAATAGTTTTCCCTACCTGGAGGAGCACTCCAGAGAACATGCACACAGTCATGTCTTATTAGTCACGGTGTGTGCTAGCCTAACACTCATAAATGTTCAGTAAAGTTAGACAAATGAAATGTCCAATTCAGCCATGTTGTAATACAGAACCCTTTGGCCATATTCAAATGTAAATTCAATTGATTTCTTTCTTTTTTCCCAACAATTATAGGTTGATCATTACTTAACACCAGTGTTTAACAACTGTACAGTAGATGATCGTTCTGGAGTTCTGGACATTCTGGAAGGAAAATAAAGGGGAAATGATTTAGGAAAACTTCTATCTAAAATTATATCAAAATTTGGGGATTAGCTTTTCAGACCATATTTATATTCAGACTGGTATTGTGTTTTGGAGGACATGCATGTACTATACTATCTGTCATTGCTGCTGCTGCTGCTAAGTCGTTTTAGTCGTGTCCGACTCTGTGCAACCCCATAGACGGCAGCCCACCAGGCTCCCGCGTCCCTGGGATTCTCCAGGCAAGAATACTGGAGTGGGTTGCCATTTCCTCCTCCAATGCATGAAAGTGAAAAGTGAAAGTGAAGTTGCTCAGTTGTGTCCGACTCGTAGCGACCCCATGGACTGCAGCCTTCCAGGCTCCTCCATCCATGGGATTTTCTAGGCAAGAGTACTGGAGTGGGGTGCCATTGCCTTCTCCGTATCTGTCATTATAGTGCCTTAATTCTTAAATAAGATATGAAAACACAAGGAAAGATTATTTCCTGATATTAGTATATTAAGTAAATTAAACGGTTGAGACACACATTTGACTTTTGGATGCATCGCAAAGTTATTGCCCAAAAGCATTACTTTGACTTCTTAACCATTAGTCAAAAGCATTATTTTGACTTCTTAGCCATTAGTCAAACTCTGTAGTAGTCAGCTTGGAATCTGTACATTTCTGAGTAATTGTTTTTGAGGGGTTTTTTTGGCTGCACTACACAGCCTATGGGATCTTAGTTTCCCAACCAGGGATTGAACCTAGGGCCACAGCAGTAAAAGTGCCGAGTCCTGACCACTGGACCACAAGGGAACTCCCCGTGTAATTGTTTTTTTGATTTTTAAAAAATGAAATATAGGATTGAAATTAGTATAGAATATATATTATACTGTATATTAAACTATGTTTCAATATGGACCAAACTGCTATTTAAAATTAGTTCCGAACACTTTTCGTAAGAGAAAATTCAACAAGAAAAAATTGTATTTACTAAAAGAATATTGTATACAAAAGAGCAGTTTCTTTATAAACTTAGAAAGTGGCCTGGGTTCTAATCTGTCTATACCTTTCACTAGATGTGAGGCTTTAAATGTCTGTTACTATTTCTGAGGCTGTTTCTTCATCTTTAAAATGGGGGTGATACTTGCTTTGAGAGGATCAGCTGAGATAAAATGTGTAAAAGTGATTTATAAACTTTAAGATTCTATGCAAATGAATGATGGATTTCATTGATTGCCTTAGTAAATCTGATAGCCTAATTCTGTATCTTTTTTTTAATTAGAACAATGATTTAGAAAATATTAGGGTGGAAGGTGTGTTTGGCATGAGAAATAACTACTACTAAGCTCTTCCTATATCTAAAGAGTCCATGTGCAGACCAGACCTTTTTTGTCATTTATTAATATCAATAAAACTGCAACCAAAAAAAGAAGGGGGAACAGTTTGTGGTAGACTCTCCCTCTTGTGTTTTCTAAATTTTTTCTAGTTTTACTGAGATAGAATTGACATATAATGTGTTTTTAAAATTGAAATATAGTTGATTTGCAAAGTTGTGTTAATTTCAGGTGTATAGCAAAGTTGTGCAGAGATCAGTTCAGTTCAGTCGCTCAGTCGTGTCCGACTCTTTGCGAGAGATATTCAGAGATGGATATTCTTTTTTAGATTCTTCTTCATTATAGGTTATTACCAGATATTGAATATAGTTCCCTGTACTATACAGTAGGTCTTTATCTTTTTTATATATGAAATAAAGTGTTAGTCGCTTAGTTGTGTCCTACTCTTTTCGACCCCATGGACTTTAGCCTGCCAGGCTCCTCTGTCCATATGATTTCCCAAGCAAGAATACTGGGGTGGGTTGCCATGCCCTCCTCCAGGGTATCTTCCCACCAGGGATCAAACCGGAGTCTCCTGCATTGCAGGCAGATTCTTTACCATCTGAGCCACGAGGGAAGCCCAGGGATTAACATACACACACTACAATATAATGTGGCTCAGACAGCTGCAGTCCCTGGGGTCTCAGAGTCAGACTCAACTGAGCCACTAACACTTTCACTTTTCATGTTATCCCAAACTTCCAGTTTATCCCTCCCCACCACAGTGTGTTTTTTAAAAATTTGTTTTTCAGAATAGATCCAGACTAAGGATGTTTTTAATTTCCAGTCCTACAGCTTTCCTTTTCACATACTTACCAAGTGTTTTTCTGATTCTTTTGTGGATTTTTGTTTTTGAAATATTTCCTGACCTTTTCATTAATGTTGAAGCCTTTTTCTTGATATCCCTGTAATCCTTTTTATTTATTTTTTTTAGTGTGGTGATTTTTTTTAATATAAATTTATTTACCTGTAATTCTTTTTAAAATACACATTTAACAGCTTCATTGAGATATAGTTCACCCATTTATAATGTACAGTTCAGTGGGTTTTATTCTATTCACAATGTTATGTAGCCATCATCAGTCACTTTGGGAACATTTCATCACCTTTTTAAAAGAAACCCTGTTTCCTCTAGCAGTCATTCTTCATTTCCTCTACCCTCCCATCCCAGCTGTAGGAAACCACTAATCTACCTTCTGCCTCTATAGATTTCACTATTCTGGATATTTCATATAAATGGAATCAAGGAATTTGGGGGCTTTTGTGACTGATTTCTTTCACTTAATGTTTTCAAGGTTCATCCATGCAATAGCGTATATTAGTGTCTAATTCCATTTCAATTCCAGATAATAGTTCATAGTGTGGATGTACCACATTTTATTTATCCATTCATCAGTTGAACATTTGGGTTGTCTTCACTTTTTTTTTTTTTAGTTATTAAGACTAATATTGCTATCAACATTCATGTACAAGTTTTTGTGTGAACATGTGTTCTCATTTCTCTTGGACATATACCTAGGAGCAGAATAGCTGGGCTATAAGGTAACTCTGTTTAACCTTCTGAGTAACTGCCAGACTCTTTGAAAAGTTGCTCCATTTTACATTTCCACCAGCAGTGTATGAGGGTTCTAGTTTCTCTACATGGTTTTGAACACATGTCTTCCTACGAATACTCCTCCTAGAGGATGTAAAGTAATATCTCAGTGTGGTTTTAATCTGCATTTCCCTGGTGACTAATGATGTTGAGTATCTTTTCATATGCTTTTGACCATTTCTGTATCTTCTTTGGAGAAATGTCTATTCAGATTCTTGACCATTTTTTATTTATTTTTTTGTTGCACATCACTCCTTTATTTTATACTGATCTGGAAAAAAGACATTTTTAGTACAGTTATGCTCAAATGAATACTGGGCCCAAGTGCTGGGCCAAGCAACTGGAACATGATTCAGAAGTCAGGCACAGTGAGAGACACACTTGGACATGATCAAGAGGCATTCCGCTGCCACAAAACAGTAAGGCAGGGGAGGGATTCTAAAACACAGCAGGATGAACTCCTACACCTTAGACGTCAGGAGCTTATCCCATGATAGTGTAAGGAATGACTTATTTGCTGATGACCACATGTGGGAATATTTCAACCTCCACTAAAAACCCCAGAAGGGTTTTGTTTTGTTTGTTTTTTTGTATTTATATATATATATATATATATATATATTTTTTTTTTTTTTTTAAGTAAATGCAACACAAAAACATTCAGGATTGATCCAGCCTTTTAGAGTCAGGGAGGAATATTTGATTGAGTCACCATGCAGGTTACATTCATCTTCCACTGGAATGATTAGAGCCCCGAGTCACCTAACAACAGTGCCCGGCTGGCCTCTGGGGACACGAACAGGCTCTTACTTCTCATTGGTCACACCTCAGCATGGTTTTCTCCCTGTTCCCTACTCAAGCAGCTCCTTAGTAATAAACCACCATCAAACCCCCCCAGTGATGACCTCTCAACACTTGGATAAGTCTTCCCTCAGCTTGGACTGAGGACCATGCCCCAGACGTGCCATTCTGACTAGACTGTATGAAGGGAGTGGGTGCAAGAGATAAAATGGCTAATGTGGAATTGGGAGCCGCTGGTCCCCACCTGCAGGTACAACTTACGATGCCTACAGATGTCATCAGTGGGACATGTGCCAGGGAGAGGTGCAGAGGAATAGGGTAGGCCAGGGCAGGGGAGGAAGGTAATCCTTGGGAAAGTAATCTGCTGCTTGCCCTCACTTCTTGGCCTTGCCCTGGGCAGCCACAGCCTCCATGGCTTTACGCACAGTCTCCTCATCCCCCAGGAACTGCATGGGCTTGATGGGCTTAAAGTTCTTGTCCAATTCATAGACCATGGGAATGGCAGTTGGCAGGTTCAGCTCCATGATAGCCTCTTCAGAGAGACCCTCCAGATGCTTGACGATGCCCCTAAGGCTGTTGCCATGGGCTGCAATTAGTACCCGTTTCCCCTCCTTGATCTGGGGGACAATTTCTTCATTCCAAAAGGGCAGAGCTCTGGCAATTGTGTCCTTCAGACTCTCACAGGAGGGCAGCTGGTCTTCAGTGATGTCTGCATACCTGTGATCCTTACTGATGTTGCTGTAGAAGGGATGGTCAGGCTCCATGGAGGTGGCCGGACATGATAGGAGCACCTCCAGAGCTTTACCTGGGCCTCACCATGCTTGGCAGCAGTTTCTGCCTTATTGAGGCCAGTCAGACCCCAGTAGTGTCGCTCATTAAGGCGCCAAGTCCTCACCACTGGCAGCCACATTTGGTCAGTGGCATCCAGCACTGTCCAGAGGGTCCAGATTGCTCTCTTCTGCACTGAGGTGAAGCAGATGTCAAACTCATAGCCAGCATCTCTCAGCGCCTGCCCGCCTCGCTTCACCTCCTCGTGCCTGGCTGGGCTCAGGTCGTGTCGTACCAGCCGCTGAAACAGTTCTCCAGGTTCCATGTGCTCTCACCGTGCCGGATCAGCACCAGCTTGTAGGCAGCCATGGCTGCGGTTCGGGATGCGGCCTGACCATTTTTTAATTGGGTTATTTGTCTTATTGAGTTGTAAGAGTTTTTTATATATTCTGGATACAGTTTGCTCCTCAGATCCGTGATCTGCAAATATTTTCTCCCACTATGTGAGTTGTTTTTCCATTTTCTTAATGGTGTCCTTTGGAGCATAAGAGTTTTTAACTTTGATGAAATCCAGTTTATTTCTTTTTTTTCTTTTGTCATCATGTTTTTCTAGTCTGTCATATCTAAGAAGGGTTTTAACTAACCCAAGGTCACAAAGAGTTATTCCTGTATTGCTCCTAAGAGTTTTGTAATTTTAGCTCTTACATGTGGAGCTATGATCCACTTTAAGTTAATTTTTATGTATGATGTGAATGTTGGGGGTCCAGCTTTATCTTTTTGCATGTAGATAGCCCATTGTCCCTGCACCATCTGTTGAAAAAACTATTCTTTCTCCCATTGAATTGTCTTGGCAGCCTTGTCAGACATCAGGTGACCATAAATGTGAGGTTTATTTATGGACTCTCAGTTCTTCCATTGATCTATATGTCTGTCCTTATGCCAGTACCACACCATCTGATTACTGTAGCTTTATAGCAAGTTTTGAAATCAGAAAGTGTGATTTGGCCAACTTTGTTTCTCTCTCAAGGCTGTTTGAATTCTCTGAGTCTCTTGATTTCCATATGAATTTTAGGATCATTTTGTCAATTTCAGCCCAAAAAAAGCCAGCTGGGATTTTATTAAGTTGAATTTGTAAAGCAGTTTGGGAAATATCATTATCTTAATCCCTCCAGTCCTCATAATTCTCTTCTGACATGTAGGAGAGAAGCATTGTAAAGAAAAAAGTTCTTTGCCCTCTTTCCACAAGTAAAGACCCTCTGTTGATAAGTGGGTAAATGAAGGGAGAGACCTTAAAACTCCTGTTGGTCATCCACCAATCTCAGTCTCCCAACTCAGGAAGTTACTGACACTGAGCCTTAGAGAATCCATGCCCAGGGTGTCTGTCCAGAGGCTGGCAGTGGGCAGCTCCCCTACTGATAGGAATGTATATCTATTCCTTCTGACCTCTAAAGTACCCTTGATAGTTAAGAGACAGTAGAGCGGGGGAGACATGTTTATTTCTTAAGTAGATGAACTTGTTTTATGGCTGTTGGTTTCTTTTGTTTGCTTGTTTTAAAGAAGTTCTTTCACCTTTATCAGGCAAAACAGTTTGAGAGTTAGCAAGATAAAATTTGCAGGTTTCACTCAGAGGCAGTGCTTTCTCATGGTCTGGAAACTGTAGGCTCCTGAAGAGGCCTAATGTGTGATGATTCTACTGGCAATCAGTTTGTAAACATAATTACCATGTCAGTTAATACAGTGGTTCATTTTTATGTTCGTTCAGTTCTTACCAAACAAATCTAGTTGTATGTACTGGCACTCTCATGTAATAGATCAGAATAAATAATACACAGTTGTGGGGTCTGTCCTTCTTTTGTCCTTTAGGGTTTTGTCTTTCTGACTCTTTAAGACTTACACTCTTTTATGTTGCCTTTGGGAAAGGTTGGCCTCTTCTGTACTCAGAAGGCTTGGTTCTTTCTATTAAGAGCCTCTCTTTCTCCTCAGAAAGACAGGGAAGACAGGGTGCTTCTTGTTGATGGAAACCTGGTTTTTGTTCTGATGACTTATGGCATGATTTCTCATGCCAGAAATGATCTTCCTCTCTTCTTATAACAAAACATGGGGCTTCTCGTGTGCTTTCTTTCTTAAAGTCAAAGGGTCAGAGCAGTCGCTGGAGGAAAGCGCAGGCTCTGGCTGTTTGGGGAGCGAAGCTGAAGCCAGATCTGGTGACAGTGCTCAGTTCTCCTTGGGAGGAATCTCCCGATGAGGGAAGATCAGACCTGACTCATTAGGACTGTCCAGCGATCATTCATGGAAATCGTAGACAGTTTTCAACCTTAAAAATAGATCAATCAAAAGAAAATCACCTGCTTCTTCCTTCCAGCTGTTTAATATTAGGTTCGGTTTTTAATATCTCCAAACTTTTTCCCATCCAGAAAGTGAAGTGATGGAAGTAACAGTACCTAACATGTCGTTTTGTGTACATAAAGCATCTAACACAGGGCTTTACGTCCAGTGTTAATGAGTATAAAAATCTAAATGTAAGAGAGAAAATAGCAGTGCACACAAGCACCAAATCATAAGAAAAACTTTATACTCAGAGAAAAGAAATGTATTTTGGACAGTAATAATGAGTACTGTCTAGTGAACTTCCGGGCATTACTACTGATCTCCTGTGCTCCAGGCACTGTGTTAGTTTTACATACATAGTTCTCATTGAATCTTCACAAGAATCGTACAAATATTTATTACATTTTGGAGTTGAGGCAAACTAAGCCTTAAGGAAGCCGCTTCCCCTGTGGCTCTGACGGTAAAGAATCTGTCTGCAATGAGGGAGACCTGGGTTCAATCCCTGGGTCAGGAAGATCCTCTGGAGAAGGAAATGGCAGCCCACTCCAGTATTCTTGCCTGGAAAATCACATGGACAGAGAACACTGGTGGGCTACAGTCCATGGGGCCACAAAGAGTTGGACATGACTGAAGCAACTTAGCATGCAAACCTAAAGAAAGTGACCCCAAGGTCACAAAACTATTAAATAATGGTGCCGTGATTATCACCGGGGCTGTGAGACTCCACTCTTGTGCTTTAAGCATATTGTATACTCGTGGGAGAAGAGGGGATGAAACTGAATGTGAAAGAATGCTAGACCATGGAGAAGTAAAAAGGAAAGGGTCTTTTGAGTGTGAAATCAGACTTAGGAAAAACATAAAAAAGGCTTTGGGGGGATGGTGGCACATACAAGGACAGGTCTGTGATGGAACCAGTTTGGCTGGAGCAGGTGTTTTTGAAGGGAACCGGAGACTGCTCGTGGTGTGTCTATGCTTGACCCAGTGACAGCAGAAAGCTCTGAGAGGTTTATGAGCAGGGAGGAGACAAGATCCAAGTGATATTTTAGAAACAATAGTCTGCCAGTAGTGTGCAGATTGGATAGAGGGGAAAAAAGGTGAAACTGCATTTTAATGGAAGAAAATAGCAGAACTTGGTGACTGACTGGAAAGGAAGGTCAAGAGAGGTCAGGAAGGTCAATGCCCAAAGAAACAAAGCCCTTTGGGCAAGTTTAGTACCAAAATAATTTTGTCAAAAGTTGGAAACCTTGAGAACAGGCTATAAATGACTCCATAAACTTCCTGTACCCTCCCAAAGCGCAGGCTCCTCCAGGCACCAGTCCATTCTGGTGGTCTCACCCTCTTGCCTTTTACTCCACCCAATTCTCCCCAACACCACCCCATCAGAAAACCCTTTTCTGCTCTAAACACGGTCTCCTCCCTCCAGGAGCACTTCCTGGAGCCCTCCCCTTCCCTGAAACCTGGTCCTCCCTCAAGGAGGCACCTCTCCCTCGGGGTCCCAGGGAGGCAGCTCTTTCTCTGTCTCCTCCTGTGAGGGCCAGGCTGGGCTGGGGGAGTGTGACAGGTGAAAACTTGCATTTCCTGCATGTTTTTGCCTACTGTTCTTTTGAGCCATTTTGTCTTTTTCTCATGTAAGTGCTCCTTCTGTGGTAAAGACATTGTCCCTTTGCCTGTCATATTTTTCTAGTTTTTCATTTGACTTAACTTTGTTTATGATGATTTTGAGGTATAAAGTGTTCTATGGTTTGACTTTTGAGATACTTCTTAAATTAAGTAATAGAGATACATTCTTCTTGTAAAAACTTAAAACAGTTTGAAAAACCTAGTCTGTTTCAATCTCTGTCCCCAGAGCACTCTGTCTAGTGCTCTCCCCCTCCTGCTGAAACCGCTTGGGTTTTATTCTGGAATTTGTACACACTTTATTCTTTTATGTTTTTTTTTTTCTTTTGCATTTCTTTTTAGAGAGGCATTCTTTATCCTTAGGTTACATATTCATCTGTATTTTCTTTATATGTAATTATTGAGGTCAATTGCAGTGTATTATAGTAAACAATATGAGATAATTAACCATTTTTCTTCAATAATTTGGAATTTAGCATATGGTATAGAACGAAGCAGGGCTTCCCTGGTGGCTCAGACAGTAAATTTGCCTGCAATACAGGAGACCCGGGTTCGATCCTTGGGTTGAGAAGGTCTGCTGGAGAAGGAAATGGCAACCCACTCCAGTATTATTGCGTGGGAAATCCCATGGACAGAGGAACCTGGTGGACTACAGTCCATGGGGTTGCAAAGAGTCAGACACGACTGAGCATGCTCATAGAGTCTTAAATGTCTTAGAAACTAATACTAGTGTAATATACACATGGGTGTCTATTTTTTAATTTTCAAATTCCATTTTGGAATAATTTTAGGCCACAAGAAGTTGTGAAAATAGAAAGTGAGTCTTCATGTACCTTTTATCTAATGTCCCTCAATGATAACATCTTACATAGCTATACTACATTATCAAAACCGGGAAAGAGACATTGGTACAGTACTATTAACCACTGTTTTTCCTGGGTCACATACCTTCTAGGATTACCCTGAGAGTCCACTTGGTGAATAACCATGCAAAACAGTCATGGAAGTAGCTGCTTTTCAGCTATCTTATTTACAGTCAGACTCCACAGTGTGTATTAAAAGAAATAAGAAGTGGAGTAAAGAAACCGAGGATATCAAGGAAGCTAGTGGACATTCTGGTCAAAGCCAGCTCTACACAATTTCCTTTTTTTCCTTCCTCTGACAGACTTTTCCATGTTCCCCAAGTAGCCAACCAAACATTTCATAGAATAGCAGATTTCTTGTCCTGTTTGGTAACAATACATCTTTCTTCAGCTTTACCCTGTTTCCAGGCGAGGAGCCAGGAGTCAGGTTTGTCAGGGCAGCAGAGGGAATCCATAACTTCTGCTGTTGTTACAAGTTAGAAGCAAACCCTGTTGCCCTCCCCTGTGGCTGAGACAAAGGAAAATAATGTGACAAGGACGAATTGACAGCGGCCACCTCTGCCAGCAAACGCTAGAACAGCCGAGAATTTCAGGTTACCTTGGTTGAGTAAACTTAGGGCTGCCCCGGACGTTGTTTCTCATGCAGATAATTTGGTCTTGGCACTTGCTTGAGGTCATATTGAAAGAAAATGAAAGTATTGGTCACTTAGTCATGTATGATTCTTTGCAACCCCATGAACTGTAGCCCACCAGGCTCCTCTGTCCCTGGGATTCTCCAGGCCAGAATACTGGAGTGAGTTGCCATTCCCTTCTCCAGGAGATCTTCCCAACCCAGGGACAGAACCCAGGTCTCCCACACTGCAGGCAGAGTCTTTACTATCTGAGCCACCAGGGAAGCCAAGCATAAGCTTATTATAAGGTGCCATTGATGTGATAATGATGCACTTCAGGTTCTTAGGCTTAGGGGAAAAAAAGGAAAAAAAATGTCACTTTATGAAGACATCAAAGATATCTTTTTCTAAGAGAGAGGCCTTGTGTGGTAGGGAAAGATACATTACAGTGATGTGACAAATTAAGTTCTGGCTTTTTAGGGGGTTCAGATCTGAAATATGATTGTATCTAACTGGGGTATAATCTTCAGAAGCTGTTAACTAACATGACTGGCATTTTTTCCTATCACAATAAAGACTTACCATGGATGTGCCCTGCCTGAAGAAATCACAGTAAACAGAAATTTGCTTTTAGAGATTTGCTAGTTAATCTCAAATTAGGGCTTTAAACATTAATTTACAGAAAATTTTCTCCATTTATGAGATAACTTATTTGGTACTTTTAAAACTCCTACAGAGCAATTTAAACCATGTAATTTACCAAAAAAACAAAAACAAAACCCAAACAAAAACCACGCTTCATTTTTACACAACTGTTCTAAACTGCTAACATTAAATTCACCTGCATAAAAAAGCAGGGGCACTCTCCCCCTCTCACTCCCTCTCTCCCATTTTTCTCTCCCCCTTCTCCCCGCTCCTTCCCTCCTTCCCCCTCTTCATATCTATCTATATCTTTGTCTCTCTTCTCTCCCTCTTTTCTCTCTCAATCTCTCTCTCCTGTTACACAAAGGAATATCACAGGATCTTAAGTATGGTACCTCATTCTAGTTAAATGTGTGCATTCAAATGACCAACAGGCAGACATTTATTTTTACAAACTAGCAAATCTCTAAAAATAGTATGAAAATATAAAAAATACTCTTCTATTTATAATAATAATAGTCCATTTAAAAATGATCCCTTTGTCTTCCGTCAAATTTCAAGCTAATAAAGCTAGTGATTTTTGTTTTCTCTGGCATAGTTTAGGAATGTGCCCCTGTTTTGATTTTGGTAGCATCTGTAAGAGACTACATTTTCGAAAGTTTATAATTCTAAACTATAATTAAAATGGAAGAAAAGGATTATGTCTAGAAATTGATTAGGATTCCAAGTCCGGAGTAAACAAGAACTGTACAATAACTTTAAGATACCTGTTAATAGTGAAGTGAAAGTCACTCAGATGGAATTCTCCAGGCCAGAATACTGGAGTGGGTAGCCTTTCCCTTCTCCAGGGTATGTTCCCAACCTAGGGATCAAACCCAGGTCTCCTGCATTGCAGGTGGATTCTTCACCAGCTGAGCCACCAGGGAAGAATATGTGTCATGAAAAAAAGTGCAAAGTAGAATAAGAATAAAATACTAATTAAGAAATTAGTCCCTTTTAAAGCCTTAATTCAGGCATTATCCTAAAAGAAAAATCCTTTCTAAGAAAACATACTCTATGAAAACTAATGTTGACTGTCCTTATACAGAGTACCCTAGACTTAATAATTTGGAAGCAAAATCTTGTTCATTCTACTTAGCCCTATTACCCCACCCCACCCCCCAATTTTTTTTTTTTTTTTTGCTAATTACTTTTGGCACACTGGAAAGTTACTGATTGATGTGATGCAAAAGCCACGATAGCCAAAGATTTCCATTTTTTGCTATCAACTCAATGAGTGGGAATACCTCTGCCCTCAGTAAGTACATAAACCAAATTAGGGAAAATTTGTAACTAGTACACAAAACAGCTGCTAAAAGCCTGTGAATGTTCAGAATAAAAGGAATAATGAGGAGCAAGTACTAGAAAATCAGACAGAGGAAGACAAAAATAAGCATTCAGGAGAGCCATTTGGCAAGCAGAGGCTCATTTTTAAATCTTGATTCGTTCAGAGATGGTGGATTATAGTGTCTGTCTTAGCCAGGAGATACACACATGTAACGCGATTATTCTGCCCCTCTTTTTAAAGTAGCCTGCACACCACTGCCATTATGAAGCCAGTGACTCCAGAACTGACCGGGGCAGAAGCTGCTGCAAAGGTTAATCTGATCAAATTCAATAGATCCTCCTGGAATCCTCTCTATCCGCAGAAGTTACCATATATTAGAGCAGTGAGGGAGCCGGGGCCAAGTCTTCACTACTGAGAAAAGCTTCCAGAGAAAGAAATTCAGGTGACCTAGGGTATGAAAAATTAGGCCTCTTCTTTGGTGAAGAATTAGGAAGTGATTCTTATTGAAGTTATTTGTGCTTTTGTTTTTAAATAATATACAGATTAAAATGTTTTCAAATAGTATAAAAGGTTATACAGTGAAAACTAAAACTTTTGCAGTTAAAAGCTGAACTGTGTTTTCTTTAAAAAAATCAGATGGAGGAATACGTTATGTATTAAAAGAAAAGCCTCTAGAAGATCTAAATGGGAGGGATAAGACAATGACAGAAGAAATGAGGATTTCTGGCAGTTTGCAGTTTTGGTCAGAGAAGGAAGAGACTTATGTAAAGGCTTCTGGATTTTTCATCATATCACACCTTTCCCAATCCTACATTATAAAAAAGATCCCCATATTTCCCTTTGTATTTTTCTCCTTCCTTCCTTTCTTTCTTTTTTAACTTTGATCTGTCTGAAGTACATTTTAATAGAAGGAGTGAAGTAGAGATTTAATTTTTTCTATATGACCACCCTTTTGTCCTAACACTATTTATTCAATAGTCCCATCTTTTTTTGCCACTGATTTTAAATGTTTCTGTTAATACATTCAGTTCAGTTCAGTCACTCAGTCATGTCCGACTCTTTGTGACCCCATGGACTGTAGCACGCCAGGCTTCCCTGTCCATCACCAACTCTTGGAGTTTGTGCAAACTCATGTCCATCAAGTCAGTGATGCCATCCAACCATTTCATCCTTTGTTGTCCCCTTCTCCTCCTGCCTTCAGTCTTTCCCAACATCAGGGTCTTTTCAAATGAGTCAGCTCTTTGTATCAGGTGGCCAAAGTATTGGAGTTTCAGCTTCAACATCAGTCCTTCCAATGAATATTCTGAACTGATTTCCTTTAGGATGGCCTGGTTGGATCTCCTTGCAGTCCAAGGGACTCTCAAGAGTCTTCTCCAACACCACAGTTTAAAAGCATCAATTCTTTGGCGCTCAGCTGTCTTTATAGTCCAACTCTCACATCCAAACATGACTAATGGAAAAACCATAGTTTTGACTAAACAAACCTTTGTTGGCAAAGTAATGTCTCTGCTTTTTAATATGCTGTCTAGGTTTATCATAGCTTTTCTTCCAAGGAGCAAGCATCTTTTAATATTATGGCCGCAGTCACCATCTGCAGTGATTTTGGAGCCCCCCATAATAAAGTCTGTCACTGTTTCCATTGTTTCCCCATCTATTTGCCATGAAGTGATGGGACCAGATGCCATGATCTTCGTTTTCTGAATGTTGAGTTTTAAGCCAACTTTTTCACTCTCTTTCACTTTTATCAAGAGGTTCTTTAGTTCTTCTTCACTTTCTGCCCTAAGTGTGGTGTCATCTGCATATCTGGGATTATTGATATTTCTCCCGCCAATCTTGATTCCAGCTTGTGCTTCATCCAGCCCAGCATTTCTCATGATGTACTCAGCATATAAGTTAAATAAACAGGGCGACAGTATATAGCCTTGACATACTCCTTTCCCAATTTGGAACCAGTCTGTTCCATGTCCAGTTCTAACTGTTGCTTCTTGACCTGCATACAGATTTCTCAGGAGGCAGGTCAGGTGGTCTGGTATTCCCATCTCTTTAAGAATTTTCCCATCTCTTTAAAAATACTCTTTAAGAATTTTAATATGTACTGAATTCCATGTGATTTTTTTCTCTTCCATTGATCTGTCTAGTCATATTCAACACTATTTTAGTTGTTATAACTTTATAAGTTTTAATATCTGTAAGGATATCTTTCTTGTTACTTTTTTCTTGTTATTCTTCAGGATTTTACTGATGATTCTCGTACTTTCCATATGAATTTTAAGATCAGTTTTCGGGTTTTTAAAAAATCCTATAGTTTACATTTATCTGAATTGCATTAAATTTATGGATGAATCTATGGCATTAATTTTTTCCATCCAAAATTAGGGTATGCTTTTCCATTTATTTAATATTTCTTTTGTGTCCCTCAGTAGCATTTAGAGTTTTTTTCTGATAGAGCTTGAGCCGAGCAGCCTTACTTTTATTGTTATTTACAGTAACTTTTCTTTTGATTCTTTTCAGTTTTCCAGATAAATAACCATATCACTGGCACATAATGATTATTTTATTTTCTCTTTTCCAATTTTTATATTTCCTATTTCTTTCTCTTATAATTGTGTTGTCTAGTACCTCCAGAATACAGTAAATAATAGTGGTGCTAGAAGATGTCTCTGCCCTACTTATGACTTTAAAGGGAATGTTTCTAGTGTTTACCCAGTAAGTGTGAATCATAGCTTGTTTTACATAAATATCTTTATTTCTCCTTACTCAGCTTTTTTTGGGGGAATGAGGTAAAGTAGAAAAGGATAGCTTTATTGCTTTGCCAAGCAAAGGGAGCCACAGTGGGCTGATAGCCTCAAAGTAAGTGTCCCTTACTTAACGTTTCTTTCTTTTTTTTTTTAAAGGGAAATAATCTTTAATTTGTAAATCTCTTACATGAGTCGAGAATAAAAAAGAACCAACAGTTTCTAAAAGTGAAATAGATAATATTGGAATATTTAAAGTTTACTGAGTGGAACTTTTTTTTTTAAGTGGAGTATAGTTGATTTGCTTACTGAGTGGAACTTCTTTTTTTTTTTTTTTTTAAGTGGAGTATAGTTGATTTGCAATGTTGTAGTAGTTTCTGCTGTACAGCAAAGTGAATCAGTTACATATAGTCATATAGCCATTCCTTTTTATTTTTTTATTTTAGGTTTGTTTTTTTTTTTTTTTGCCACATCTCACAGCTTTTGGGATCTCGGTTCCCCAATCAGGAATTGAACCCGGGCCACAGCTGGGCAAGCCTGGAATCCTAACCACTAGGCAATGAGGAAACTCCCTCTCCACTCTTTTTTAGATTCTCTTCTCATGTAGGCCATTACAGAGTACTGAGTATAGAGTTCCCTGTGCTATACAATAGGTCCTTACTAGTTGTGTATTTTATATATAGCAGTGTGTGTGTGTCAATCTGGGTCTCCTGATTTACCCCTCCACCCCCCTCTTTTCCCCCTTGTTAACCATAAGTTTGTTTTCTGCACTTGTGACTCTGTTTTGTAAATAAGTACATTTATACTCCACATTTCTTGACTCATTCTCTCCCCTGAATACAAAATATTTCTTTTCATCCATTGTTAAAAACTTGTATTTGTTCTTCCGTTGCCTAATAGTCATCCTTAATTGCATCATCCAAAGACAGTAAAACTCAGGATGTGGACGAATAAGCTAAAAATAAGGGAAACCTGAATTAATGGTTGAAAGAATTAAAAGCTCTGTTCTACCTGTGAATCAGTTTCCTGAGCAATCAGCTTCACCTAGAGTAGAAGCCAGTGACTGAAACTGGAATTGCCATTGGCTTGAGCAGTTTGGTGTGTCTAGAAGTGCTGAAGACTTAAGAGTTTTTCTGGGTCTTTTTAAAAATAAGTTTTTTGGAACTCCCATTAAGAAAAAACCATGGTAGTTTTAAAAATTGTAAGAGAAGAGTGGATTTTAATCTTTGAAGGAAAAGAAAAGAAATTTGCTCCCTGTCATGGAGAGGCAGTGAGAATAGTGGAAGAATTTTAAGCTTCAGAGTCTGACCATCATTCCAAATCCTGGGCTGCTGCCTCTTGCCTGTGCAGCTTTGGTTAGGATACTGAGCAGCTCTGCTTTATGGCTTTTTTCTTAGTCTCATCACATGATGAGAAACTGCTGTTCTTTGGTACAAGTTTTGCTCTATAGCATTTATGGCATTATATGAAAATGGCATAAATGAGTGTTTAAGCCACAAAGAGTGTTTCCTTCTCTCAGTAATGGAAGTAAAGACTAGTCACACTTGATATATTTTAGGGAGATTTTCTTGGGATGATTGGGGGCCTTTGCTCTACATTTGGTACATCTGGGACAATTATAGCCGGCCTCTGCCAATGATAATTACTGTGTCTTTGTTACTCTGCTTCTCTGTCATGATTGCCTCCACAAGGGTCCTCTGAGCTAAAGACCGGTTTCTTCCCGTCTCCTTTTGTCAGCTTGTCTGGTGTGGCCTTGTGGTAATCATAACACTTGATTGGTTCCCAAAAAGCAGCTCAACTCTCTTGATCTTTCTGGCTCCTCTCATGAGAGACTTCAGACAAGTACCCAAGCTGACCAGAGAGCACAGAGGTGCGTGTGCATGCAGGCTAGATTGCTTCATTTGTGTCTGACTCTTTGCAACCCTATGGACCATAGCCTGGCAGGCTTCTCTGTCCATAGGGTTCTCTAGGTAAGAATACTGAAGTGGATTGCCATGCCCTCCTCCAGAGGATCTTCCAGACCCAGGGATCGAACCTGCATCTCTTATGTCCCTTGTATTGGCAAGCGGGTTCTTTACCACTAGTGCCATCTGGGAGGCCCCTGGAGGTGTATGGGCCATAGTATACTCACTGTGCCTAGATAAGAATGGGGTACAGGAAGGGATCAAAAGGGATATGAAGCAGAAAGGAGACTGAGCAGAAAGAGAGATGCTGGGGCACAATGTAAAGAACTTTAAATACCAAGCTAAAAAATTAGGACCAGTGAAAATCTTTTGAAAAATTTTTTTGAAGAAGTAATGATATGATCCACCTTGTACTTTAGAAGTATAACTCTAGTCATAGATTGTAAAGGCTACACAAATGGTACTTCAACTTTATTGCACATAAGAATTGCTTTTTAAAATGAGCATCGCTAGGCCTCACCTGAAGAGATTCTGATTAAGACTGAGATGAGGCCTTGGGAACAGTGTTTTTAACAAGATCATCAAACCACACTATAAAAAAACAATGGACTGCAGATTGAAGGAGAGAAATTAGTTGGCATACTATTGTATCAATAATATACAGGAGAAAAAATACCTCAAGAGAACTAGCTTTAACAAGTACAGTAGAAGAAAAAATCATTTTCTAGTGACTTTTCTCAAAAAAATCACCTAATTTTTAATTTTAGTTAATACATATCAGTGTAAAGTGAAAAATGAAAGTGTTAGTTGCTCAGGTGTGTTCGACTCTTTGAGATCCAATAGACTGTAGCCTACCAGGCTCTGTCCATGAAATTTTCCAGGCAAGAACACTGCAGTGGGTTGCCATTCCCTTTTCCGGGGGATCTTCCCGACCCAGGAATCAAACCCAGGTCTCCTGCATTGCAGGCAGATTTTTTACTGTCTGAGCCACTAGGGAAGCCCTCTCAGTGTAAAATGTGAATCAAACAGAAAACCAGAAGGAGTTATTAATAAAAGTTAGGTTTCAGTTCAAATGGAAAAACTAAGAGAGCCATCCCTGCCTTTATTTTTTTTTTAGGTTAAAGTATTAAAACCCCTAAATACAATTTCTGCTTTCTATCTACCTAATATTTAGGATATATGTATTTACAAGTATAAAGTAGGTTTGCTGCTGCTGCTAAAAGTCACTTTAGTCGTGTCCGACTCTGTGCGACCCTATGGACAGCAGCCAACCAGGCTTCTCTGTCCCTGGGATTCTCCAGGCAAGAATACTGGAGTGGGTTGCCATTTCCTTCTCCAAAGCATGCATGCATGCTAAGTCACATCAGTCATGTCCGACTCTATGCAACCCTATGGACAGCAGCCCACCAGGCTCCTCTGGCCACGGGATTCTCTAGACAAGAATACTGGAGTGGGTTGCCATTTCCTTCTCCAATAAAGTAGGTTTAGGTCTCACCTATACTCTTAAATGAGGAGATACCCCTCGTCTAAGGTAAGGAGCAGCGGCTACGCGTTGCTGGAGCAGCCGTGAAGAGATACCCCACGTCCAAGGTAAGAGAAACCCAAGAAAGACAGTAGGTGTTGCAAGAGGGCATCAGGGCAGACACACTGAAACCATACTCACAGAAAACTAGTCAATCTAATCACACTAGGACCACAGCTTTGTCTAACTCAATGAAACTAAGCCATATCCGTGGGGCCACCCAAGACAGGCAGGTCATGGTGGAGAAGTCTGACAGAATGTGGTCCACTGGAGAAGGGAATGGCAAACCACTTCAGTATTCTTGCCTTGAGAACCCCATGAACAGTATGAAAAGGCAAAATGATAGGATACTGAAAGAGGAACTCCCCAAGTCAGTAGGTACCCAATATGCTACTGAAGATCAGTGGAGAAATAACTCCAGAAAGAATGAAGGGATGGAGCCAAAGCAAAAGCAATACCCAGTTGTGGATGTGACTGGTGATAGAAGCAAGGTCCGATGCTGTAAAGAGCAATATTGCATAGGAACCTGGAATGTCAGGTCCGTGAATCAAGCAAATTGGAAGTGGTCAAACAAGAGATGGCAAGAGTGAACGTCGACGTTCTAGGAATCAGCGAACTAAAATGGACTGGAATGGGTGAATTTAACTCAGATAACCATTATATCTACTACTGTAGGCAGGAATCCCTCAGAAGAAATGGAGTAGCCATCATGGTCAACAAAAGAGTTCGAAATGCAGTACTTGGATGCAATCTCAAAAACGACAGAATGATCTCTGTTCATTTCCAAGGCAAAACATTCAATATCACAGTAATCCAATCCAGTTACTGCCCCAACCAGTAACGCTGAATAAGCTGAAGTTGAACGGTTCTATGAAGACCTACAAGACCTTTTAGAACTAACACCCCAAAAAGATGTCCTTTTCATTATAGGGGACTGGAATGCAAAAGTAGGAAGTCAAGAAACACCTGGAGTAACAGGCAAATTTGGCCTTGGAATACGGAATGAAGCAGGGCAAAGACTGATAGAGTTTTGCCAAGAAAATTCACTGGTCATAGCAAACACCCTCTTCCAACAACACAAGAGAAGACTCTACACATGGACATCACCAGATGGTCAACACCAAAATCAGATTGATTATATTCTTTGCAGCCAAAGATGGAGAAGCTCTATATAGTCAACAAAAACAAGACCGGGAGCTGACTGTGGCTCAGATCAGGAACTCCTTATTGCCAAATTCAGACTTAAATTGAAGAAAGTAGGGAAAACCACTAGACCATTCAGGTATGACCTAAATCAAATCCCTTATGATTACACAGTGGAAGTGAGAAATAGATTTAAGGGCCTAGATCTGATAGAGTGCCTGATGAACTATGGACTGAGGTTCGTGACATTGTACAGGAGACAGGGATGAAGACCATCCCCATGGAAAAGAAATGCAAAAAAGCAAAATGGCTGTCTGAGGAGGCCTTACAAATAGCTGTGAAAAGAAGAGAAGCGAAAAGCAAAGGAGAAAAAGAAAGATATAAGCATCTGAATGCAGAGTTCCAAAGAATAGCAAGAAGAGATAAAGCCTTCTTCAGTGATCAATGCAAAGAAATAGAGGAAAACAACAGAATGGGAAAGACTAGAGATCTCTTCAAGAAAATTAGAGATACCAAGGGAACATTTCATGCAAAGATGGGCTCGATAAAGGACAGAAACGGTATGGACCTAACAGAAGCATTAGATATTAAGAAGAGTTGGCAAGAATACACAGAAGAACTGTACAAAAAAGATCTTCATGACCCAGATAATCACGATGGTGTGATCACTCATCTAGAGCCAGACATCCTAGAATGTGAAGTCAAGTGGGCCTTAGAAAGCATCACTACAAACAAAGCTAGTGGAGGTGATGGAATTCCAGTGGAGCTATTTCAAATCCTGAAAGATGATGCTGTGAAGTGCTGCACTCAATATGCCAGCAAATTTGGAAAACTCAGCCGTGGCCACAGGACTGGAAAAGGTCAGTTTTCATTCCAATCCAAAGAAAGGCAATGCCAAAGAATGCTCAAACTACCGCACAATTGCACTCATCTCACACGCTAGTAAAGTAATGCTCAGAATTCTCCAAGCCAGGCTTCAGCAATACATGAACAGTGAACTTCAGTTGTTCAAGCTGGTTTTAGAAAAGGCAGAGGAACCAGAAATCAAATTGCCAACATCCGCTGGATCATTGAAAAAGCAAGAGAGTTCCAGAAAAACATCTATTTCTGCTTTATTGACTATGCCAAAGCCTTTGACTGTGTGGATCACAATAAACTGTGGAAAATTCTGAAAGAGATTGGAGTACCAGACCACCTGACCTGCCTCTTGAGAAATTTGTATGCAGGTCAGGAAGCAACAGTTGGAACAACAGACTGTTTCCAAATAGGAAAAGGAGTACGTCAAGGCTGTATATTGTCACCCTGCTTATTTAACTTATATGCAGAGTACATCATGAGAAACGCTGGGCTGGAAGAAGCACAAGCTGGAATCAAGATTGCTGGGAGAAATATCAATAACCTCAGATATGCAGATGACACCACCCTTATGGCAGAAAGTGAAGAGGAACTCAAAAGCCTCTTGATGAAGGTGAAAGAGGAGACTTAAAAAGTTGGCTTAAAACTCAACATTCAGAAAACGAAGATCATGGCATCCGGTCCCATCACTTCATGGGAAATAGATGGGGAAACAGTGGCAGACTTTATTTTTGGGGGCTCCAAAATCACTGCAGATGGTGACTGCAGCCATGAAATTAAAAGACGCTTACTCCTTGGAAGGAAAGTTATAACCAACCTAGACAGCATATTGAAAAGCAGAGACATTACTTTGCCAACAAAGGTCCGTCTAGTCAAGGCTATGGTTTTTCCAGTGATCATGTATGGATGTGAGAGTTGGACTGTGAAGAAAGCGGAGCGCCGAAGAATTGATTCTTTTGAACTGTGGTGTTGGAGAAGAGTCTTGAGAGTCCCTTGGACTGCAAGGCGATCCAACCAGTCCATTCTGAAGGAGATAAGCCCTGGGATTTCTTTGGAAGGAATGATGCTAAAGCTGAAACTCCAGTACTTTGGCCACCTCATGCGAAGAGTTGACTCATTGGAAAAGACTCTGATGCTGGGAGGGATTGGGGGCAGGAGGAGAAGGGGACGACAGAGGATGAGATGGCTGGATGGCATCACTGACTCGATGGATGTGAGTCTGAGTAAACTCCGGGAGTTGGTGATGGACAGGGAGGCCTGGCGTGCTGCAATTCATGGGGTCACAAAGAGTCGGACACGACTGAGCGACTGAACTGAACTGAACTGATACTCTTAAACGGGCTTCCCAGGTAGCACAGTGGTAAAGAATCCACCTGCCAATGCAGGAGACCCAAGAGATGATCCCTGGGCTCGATCCCTGGGTCAGGAAGATACCCTGGAGTAGGAAATGGCAACCTGCTCCAGTATTCTTGCCTGGAAAATTCCATGGACAGAGGAGCCTGGTGGGCTATAGTCCTTGAGGTCACAAAGAGACACAACTGAGCAACTAAGCACACATATGTACATTTAAACAGATGAAGGTGGGAAAAGAAATGCTGATTAATATATGAGCAACAAAAAGGACAGCAAGAGATTTTCTAGGAATTATAAGGTTTTGAGTGGATAAACCAAAATCAAACATTAATTCATATAACTAACTTGTAATTTTTCCCTTGTTGAAGATTATATAGCATTTTAAGATAATGTGCTTTTATTAGAGAATGTGAAATAGCTCAGAAGACGTTGCTTCCTTTTTTTTTCTTTTTCCAGTCCTGAATAATTATGATATAATAATGTCATACTTTTGTATCAAGTTTGTGTGTGTGCTCAGTCTTGTCTGACTCTTTGTGACCCCCATGGACTGTGGCCCCCCAGGCTCCTCTGTCCATGCAGTTTTCCGGGCAAGAATACTGGAGCAGGTTATCATTTCCTACTCCAGGGGTTCTTCCCGACCCAGAGACTGAACCCACATCTCTTGTGTCTCCTGCATTGGCATGTGGATTCTTTATCATGGTGCCTTCTGGGAAGCCCTGTATCAAGTTTATCAGTTTATAAACCATTTTTATAGGTATTTCATATAATCCTGCAGTAACCTTAAGGGTTAAAGTATTATCAGTAGTTGACAAACTAAAACTTGGGCAGGATAAATGACTTAATCTAAGATCACACAAATATTATA
Source organism: Bos grunniens (assembly GCF_055505025.1). Lineage (NCBI taxonomy): Eukaryota > Metazoa > Chordata > Mammalia > Artiodactyla > Bovidae > Bos > Bos grunniens. Next base: position 17,340,265 of record NC_141166.1, read on the forward strand.
TGGTAGAAATTGGACTCTCATCCAGGTGTTCTGCTCCAAACCAATTTTGTTTTCCTCTGTCTCAGCTTTTCCTTGTTACTGTATACTAATATACCCTGTGGTGTCTGTCTTCCCCTCTACAATCCAAATGAATCCCTGAGACTTAACAGGTGAACATCTTAAATATTTTTTTTTAAATATTTACTTACTTGTATTATTTATTTGGCTGAGCCAAGTCTTAGCTGAGGCATGCAAACTCTTAGTTGCAGCGTGTGGGATCTAGTCCTTGACCAGGGATGGAACACAGGCCCTCTTCATTGAGACAGCTGAGTCTTAGCCACTGGACCACCAAGGAAATCCCGTCTTAAATATTTTTAAACAAATTGCTTAGTGTTGAAATATTTTCATGTAGATAGATCATTTAGGTATCAGAGCACAGTTATTTGATAATAAAACCAACTGAACTGATATAAATAAATAATTTGATTTTAAAATAAATAGGAAAAAAGACAAATCTCCATTGCAGAGTTCCAGATAATTCATCTAGTTATTCTTCCCACTGGGACATGGAGTATAACTCCCCACCCCTTAATTCATGCTGCATACAGTGACTTATTTCTAAGAGTACAATATGGAAAGAAGGGGAAATGATTGTGTACAATGGAGAAGGCTAACAAATACTACCTCAGCCAGGCAATTGAGGTCAGCATCAACAGTGATAAGTCATGTTGACATTATGTACCCTTGACATGATATGATGGAAATGGCCCTTTACTTCAGTGGTCTTCCTCCTCAAAACCCACAACTCCAGTCTAATCATAAGAAAAAACATCAGACAAACCCCAGTTGATGGACATCCAGGAAATACCTAACCAGTTCTCAACACTGTCAAGGTCACCAAAAACAAGGAAGGTCTGAGAAATTCTCACAGCCAAGAAGAGTTTCAAGGGATTTCCCTGGTGGTCCAGTGGTTAAGACTCGGTGTTCCCAATGCAGGGGACACCAGTTCAATCCCTGGATGGGGAACTAAGATCCTGCATGCTACATAGTGGCACAACCAAAATAAATAAATAAAAGTTATTGTTTAAAAAAAAAGAACTTCAGGAGACACGACAACTAAATGTAATGTGGATTCCTGAATGGGATCCTGGGACAGAAAAAGGACATTGCATAAAAACTAAGGAAATCTGAAGAAACTATGAAGTGAAGTGAAAGTCGCTCAGTCATGTCTGACTCTGCGACCCCATGGACTATACGGTCTGTGGAATTCTCCAGGCCAGAATACTGGAGTGGGTAGCCTTTCCCTTCTCCAGTGAATCTTCCCAATCCAGGGATTGAACCCAGGACTTTAATTAATGTTAATGTATCAGTGTTGGTTCATAAGTTGCAGCAAACATAAGATGTTTATATAAAGGGAAACTGGTGTTGGGTATATGAGAACTCTACTATCTTACAGCTTTTCTGTAAGTCTAAAACTAAAATTTAAAGTTTATTTTTTTAAAAAAAAGGGCTAGAATAGAATAACACTTGATAAGCCAATTCCCTTCTTGGTGAATTGCTGTGAATTGAAATCTTATGTATCTTCCATCCTTAGATTGGTATCAGGGTTGCAGTTAATATCATTAGAGAATTATCTCAGTATCATTGCAGATTATCCAGCTTGAGTATGAATTATCTTTAAGGAAGTGAGTAAATTTTTTGGTTTTAAGTAAAGAAAACCCACAAAATTATCAGAATAATGCCTAAATATATGGTGACCCTGAGTATAAGGCAATTTCTTATCTTTCCAATGAAAAAATATTTTAAAAAGGGATGTGGATGAAATATTTTTGCATGCATATTTAAGATCATAATTTTAATAAAATAATATTAATTTAGAACTATTATTTCCCTCCACCTATCACTTTTTTTTTTTTTTAGTTCTACCAGTTTATTGCTACCAACACATCTCCCTCCACCCTGATGCACACATGGTCAATCATGTAACCCCATGGACTGCAACCCACCAGGCTCCTCTGTCCATGGACTTTTCCAGGCAAGAATACTGGAGTGGGTCACCTGTCACTTTTTATGAAACAACATTGCCTAGATTTTTTTCACATGTGACTTTGATGTCAGTCTTCGGCACACAGTAGGTTGTCAGTAAGCTTTTATTGAATGAATGATAGTTTGAAATCAGATATATGGGGAGCCCTGCATCAGTCTGGGAGGATCCATTGAAGGTTTTTTACCAAGAGAGCAACACACAAAGGTGGAGGGGTATTTAGCCTTTTTTTCAGGGGAGATGAAGATACCACAAATCCTCTGCTTCTGGGAAGCCAGCTGTGGCCAGGTGTTGGCCTTGGGGCAAGAAGAAACCTTGACCCAGGAGTCAGGCAGATCTGATTTTAGAAACTGCTGGAAACCGAGTGGTCCCAGGTGTCTTTGAGGAGGTGGCACTGAAGCCAGGACCTGAGGGTGTGAAGAGTCAGGACAAAAGCAGGGAGAAGAGACTGTGGGAGCAGAACATAGCAACTGGGGGACCCTGGAAACTACACAAAGGACTTTTTTTTTTCCTAAGTGCAAAGGAAAAAATGGGGATTGACATCTGATTTACAGTTCTAAAAAACCACTTCCATCTGTGAGAATGGGTTTGAGGAGGAGGCAAGAATGGAAACAGAACTTCCCTGGTGGTCCAGTGGTTAAGAATCTGCCTGCCAGTGCAGGGGACACGGGTTCAATCCCTGATCTGGGAAGATTCCACATGTTCTGGGGCAACTAAGCCCATGTGCCACAGCTGCTGAAGCCCTTGCACCTAGAGCCTGTGCTGTGCAACAAGAGAAACCACTGCAATGAAAAGCCCGAGCACCACAATGAAGAGTAGTTCCCATTCACCGCAAGTAAAGAAAGCCCACACAAAGCAATGAAGACTCTGTGTGGCAAAAAATAAATTTATAAAAAGGAGACTGGAAGCAAGGAGGCCAGGTTGGAAATGATAAGCAATAATAGTGATAATAATAATAGCTAACACATGGCTAACTAAATGCCCAGGCACTTTTTAAGCTCTTGTATGAACCAACTCACTTAAGTGTACCTCCCAGTAAGCAACTCTTTCATTCTTGAAAATACCACAGTTGTTTTTTTTTTAATATAGTTGCTGGACAATATTAGATAAGTTGCAGATGTATAATATATTGTAATTCACAATTTTTAAAGGTTATACTCCATTTATGAAAGTGTTAGTTGCTGACTCGTGTCCAGCTCTTTGCAACCAACCCCGTGGACGGTAGCCCACCAGGCTCCTCTGTCCATGGGATTCTCCAGGCAAGAATACTGGAGTGGTAGCCATTCCTGTCTCCAGGGGACCTTCTTGACCCAGGTCTCCTGCATTGCAGACAGGTTCTTTACCATCTGAGCCACCAGGGAAGCTATACTCCATTTATAGTTACTATAAAATATGGCTGTATTCCCCATGTTGTTCAATATATCCTTGTAGCTTATTTTATAGCTAATAGTTTGTACTTCCTCTTCATGTACTCTTGTATTGCCCCTCAACATACCCTCTCGCCACTGGTAACCACAGTTTGGATAATAAATTCCAGAAAACTATGAATCAGCCAATTCAGAGGGGCTTAATGGTTGGATTGCTGTTTCCTTCTCCACCCATCAATTTCAAACCATTCTGTGAAAGTCATTAACCAAAACGCTCTATGGTGCAATATTAAAGTAGAAAAAACTAGAACTGACCTCTCAACTTGCCGAACCTCTTCCTCTCTGTTCCCTTCTGTCCTCACCCTATCTCTTGGTTCTGCGTTTATATGGGCTTTTTTTTTCCTTCTTTAGCTCTCTCCCTCGAGTCCCTTTTCCTGTTCTTGTGTGTTCTGTGTTTCTTTCCTCTTTCCCCTCTTTGCCTTCCTCATTCCCTCTCTATTACCTTGCCTTGCCTTAATGTCCCTCATTTTTCCCTCCCTTAACTGGCCAGTGAGATACTGGCATGTCCAGTAAGTCTGTTCTGTTCAGCATATTAATGTTGTTAATACAATGTATATTATATATACAGTATAATAATGAATGTTCATCTTATTCAGTAATTAATCAAAAATTAATGTTTACTATTTCCATTTAAAACTAATTAAGACCCACAAGACTCAATGTACTCTTCCAAAATGCTTCTATAGATGATTGTTATGAAGTATTTTAAGTCTTTGTATCCCAGTTCCTGAACTGACATCTCTAGGAGAAATTTACCTAGTACCCTGTTCATGTCCAGTATTCTTGCCTGGAGAATCCCATGGACAGAGGAGCCTGGCAGGCTACAGTCCACGGGATCGCAGGAGTTGGACACGACCTAGCAACTAAACCACTACCACAACCACTCATCTAACTGGTTTCTTCCAACCCCCACACGCTCCCTTCCCACTCCACTACCACCTCTGCACCTCCACTGCCTTCTGTACCTCAGGACTGTCCCCAGCTCCTACATTGGACTGCATCTAATTCATACCAGACCATGTCTGTTCTTTAAAACATCAGAGGACTTATGCAACTGTCACGTTGAACCAAACGTCTCATTCTTCCATAGTTTCTCTTAGTTTATTTCCTCTGTTAACTTTCGTAAAGCCTGATACATTACAAACTATTGCTTTTGTTCTGAAGCTTCTTTTTAAGATGCTTTTATTTTACATGTGAGAGTGCATCTCCTTTTGGGTGCCTGGTTCCAAATATAGAGGTACCAGGGACAACCCCTCTTCCCCAGCAGAGGCTTCCCTTAGTAAAGGAGCGTTCCTCTGTGCTCATCTCATATATAAATCACCAGGGAGCTTTTAAATGAGAAAAGACCTGGCTGACCCAGAAGGTGGTATTTATAAATAGTCCTCCAGCCCCCGCTCCTTAAAGCTTGTCCACCTAATCCTCTTCTCTCAAGATAGGAAGTGACTTGAACTTTGAGCCTTAAAACTCACATTCTTTTTTCTTTTAAAAATCTCGTTGGCAAAAAGCTGTTAAAAAATGTTTTCAGCCAGATGATGATCGGTCATAAGAGCTTATCTTTCATTTCCAACATTTTTAGGCAAATATGCTTCTTCTTTTGTGGACCAGCTTTTCTCATTGTTATTATTTTAAGACACTTTCCTCAATCATTTTTATTTCTTTTTACTGATAGGGTATCATGGATTTGTATTTTTATGATTTAGAAAGCTGTTCCCAAATGACTCCACAGGAGATGTGGGTTCGATCCCTGGGTCAAGACAGTCCCCTGGAGGAGGAAATGGCAACCCACTCCAGTATTCTTGCCTGGGGAATCCCATGGACAGAGGAGCCTGGTGGGCTATAGTCAATGGGATCGCAAAGAGTCAGACATGACTTAGTGTCTGACTAACAACAACAACAAAAATGACTGCATCTCTATAATGAGCTAAGAGCCTTTCTTTTCACCCCTAAAATCACAGAACTTGGAGGGTCTCTAAGTAACCTTCACCCCAGTATCTTTGAATGGAGCTCTGTTTGTATTTCTCTGATTTTGTGTTGTATGTGTGGGGGTGTGTGTATGTATGTGCTCAATTGCTTAGTCTTGTTCGACTCTTTGCGACCCCTTGGACTGTGGCCCACCAGGCTGCTCTGTCCATGGGATTCCCCAGGCAAGAATAATGGAGCGGGTTGCCATTTCCTCCTCCAGAGGATCTTCCCAACCCAGGGATCAAACCCATGTCTCCTGCATTGGCAGATGGATTCTTTACCTCTCTGCTACCTGGGAAGCTTTTTGTATTATTTATTGGGGCTAAAATGTCACAGGTTTAGGATTATGAAATGAACATATGATATAGACACTAGTAAATAATATTCCAGATTAGGGTACATACAGGAAATGCCTAATTGTTGAAGTGGCCGAAGATACTTTTTTTTTTTACTATATTTTCCCCAATATTAATTAAATCCTTAATCTGATTATTTATAAAGAGAAGAGATGTTTACATTAAGGAATTAAGCTATATGTTTTTAGCAGCCTCTCTGCCTTATAAAATGGAGGAAACAAATTCACTATCTACTAACTATCAGACAGAATAATTTAAGGCTATTTTCTTTTTATCCCCTGACAGATTGAAGAGTATGTCGTGGTCCCAGGCTTTTGTTTGCTGACCTGGGTCAGGGACAGTAATGCTTTTTCTAGAAGCTACTAGGTCTGATCCATCTGTTGCTTTGTGAGGAGAACTCCTTCCCCAAGGCTTTTCTTATAGTAGTTTTGCTAGAATGTCCTACTTGCATTGTGAGCCTGGAAATTTAGAAATAATTTTAGTTCTCTTATTTAAGAAAGGCTGGTGTCCATTGTGGCTATATTAGTACATAAGAGACTATCTGCAGGAAAAGAATGAAAAGCATGTACACTGCAGGTTGAATGAGTACTGTGTCTTCTGAAAACCTTGGGCTTAAATGTCTAAGGCAGTTCTGTTTAGATCTGAGTTCAGTATGGACTTGCTAGAGCAGTAGTGCCTGTTTTATTTCTCCAGTTGGGGAAGCTTTCTCTTAATACACGGAGACTCTAGAATGGGTAAGTATATGTATGTTGTTGTTCAGTCGCAGATTTGTGTCCGACTCTTTGCAACCCCCATGAACACCAGGCTTCCCTGTCCTTCACTGTCTCACAGAGTTTGCTCAAACTCATGTCCATTGAGTCGGTGATGCCATCCAACCATCTCATCCTCTGTCACCCCCTTCTCCTCCTGCCCTTATTCTTTACCAGCATCAGGGTCTTTTCCAATGAGTCGGCTCTTCGTTTCAGCATCAGTCCTTCCAGTGAATACTCATGACTGATTTCCTTTAGGATGGACAGGTTGGATCTCCTTGCTGTCCAAGGGACTCTCAAGAGTCTTCTCCAGCACCACAATTTGAAAGCATCATTTCTTTGATACTCAGCCTTCTTTATGGTCCAACTCTTACATGTGTACATGAATACTGGAAAAACCATAGCTTTGACTCTATGGACCTTTGTTGGCAAAGTGATGTCTCTGCTTTTTAATATGCTATCTAGGTTTGTCATAGCTTTCCTTCCAAGGAGCAAACATCTTTTAATTCCGTGGCTGCAGTCACCATCCACAGTGATTTTGGAGCCCAAGAAAAGAAAATCTGTCACCGTTTACACTTTTTAGGATATGGCCTAAGCAAGTGTGGATACGTTTAACTTGCTTTTAGATTCAGTTGCTAAAATTAAAAAGTGGAATGTAGAAATATGAAAGAGGTGAGAAAACCACGTAGGTGCAACAGAGCAACTGTATCAAGAGATATAATGAGGTTGCAGGAGAATTTGTTAGGATTTCGCACACTGAGAGGAGAGGAGCACAACCAACACAACTTCAAAGCAGTGGTGGGTGCATGTCCAAGGACAGTGCCCAAGCAGGTCAAAGGCATGGGAGGTTTAGGTACCAATCACATTTGGGGCACACTACTGGATAACCCTTGGTTCTCTTTTGTGACCTTTTTTATATAGCAGCAAAACTTAGAGTCTCTCCAGAGGGTTAAATGTGGAACTATTCCATACATAATGATGCTCATCAACTGTGTTGTTCAGAGTTCTGCACTGCAAACTACCCAACCCATGGAAAAGACTCTCAGAGGCTTTCTGCTGCTTCAGAACTGACTGGCAGTCAGAGGGACAAGGGACACACTTCAGGAAGCATCAGGTTGGCACAACCTGCTGCCCTACCCTGAGGAACTGCTGGCTTTTACTCAAATCTTTGTGTGACAACAGCTTCAGGGCCCCGGGTGTCCCAGCCTAGGTCATATGCTTGCCCCCAGCTGCACCGTGACTAGGAGAGAAGAAGCTGAATCCTAGTTGCTATAGTGCAAAGCACTCACTGCCTCCCACAGGGGAAAGGAGGCTGCAGGGTGCTGGTTGGGAAGAAGGTTTGGTTGCTAGACAGCCGGGGGTGGGGGGGGGAGACATATAAACTATCAACTGTATTTGTCTGGAGCTCAGTCTCTTTACAAATATTAACAATCTTTTTCAGGCTCAGCCATGCATGAAGAATATTAATTTTCTTTTCCTTTAATGCTTTGTTCATTGTTTTTAAAAACAAAAACAAACAAAAAAAACTTGGGACTATCTTTTTTAAACTTAGTCTTTATTTTTATCAGAGTTGTATGTATACTTCACATAGAGTCATAGTTCTCCCTGGTTTCTAAAGACGAAGAGCATTTCATTGCTCACACTGCGATTTTCTACTCCCTGCTGCTGCTGCTAAGTCACTTCAGTCGTGTCCGACTCTGCGACCCCATAGACAGGAGCCCACCAGGCTTCCCCGTCCCTGGGATTGATTCTCCAGGCAAGAACTCCAGAAAACTATTTTCACTTCTTTCTAACTGATTTATTTGGTGTTTATCTTGATATTTCCAAATAGTGCACTGTGGTTATATCTTAATGTTTCCCTTTTAAACATTATTTATCGACTTTCCATGATGAAAATGAGTTTTTTTCTGTCTCAATACTTTACTCTTAGTCACACACACATTCTCTTCTTTTCCCATCCTCCCAGGATAATTGTGTTGAACCTATGATCTGTGTTTTTATCATCACTTTTTCAGCACTGCGATGAAGCTGTGTAGTATGCTGTGACTACTCCTTTCTCCAGTACTACATTTAATTTTTCCCTGATGCTAATAATTGTTTTTTTTAATTTGCTTAAATTTTCTATACTTCTCACTAATTTGACCCCCAAACCTCCCCTAATTGAATCAACCCTCTTTTCATATAAACACATCAGATATATGAATTTCATCTTTTTGTTTTTGTTGTTTTTAATTTCATCTTCTTAAACGTCTCCATGAGTGTTATGGCTTGCTCTTGTCTGGACCCTGAACCAGTCGCCCTCCAGGCCTGTTAAGGAGCTCTTGTCTTGGGGTCTCCTTCACCATCACTCTGAGGACCCCTTTGCTGTTTCTTGTTTTAGATCTCTTGCTTCCTGGATTCCATGTTATCCTCTTCCTTGGTCTTCCCTGTCATTTTGAAGGAGTGTGTTACTATTAGTTTCTTGAGAAAGTAAAGGTTTATTAGTTTTAGGAATCATTTCTTTAAGAATTTTAAAGGCACTGCTCCATTTTTTTCTGTCCTCCAGAGTCCCTGTTGAAAAGTCTTATGCGTTCTGATTTTGACCTTTTCGGTAACAACTCATTTTCCTTCTGGAAGCTTGTCTTTTAACCTTGATGTTCTGCAAGTTCACAGTGATGCGATTCAGGCCCTTGCTGGACCTTTTCAATCTGGGACATTTTCTTGAATTCATTTTTTTGATGACTTCCTCTCCTTGTTTTTTTCTCTTCTTTCTCAAAGTTATATTAGCTAGATGTTGGGCCTCTTGTACTGGCGTCCAGTTTTTGTATCTTTACTCTCATTTTCTATCCTTTTGCCTTTTTTTCTTTCTAAGAGTATCTCTCAACTTTGTCTTTCATCCCAGGGGACTGGGGCAGTCCCAGGGGCAGGGTCCCAGTTCTCACAGCTTATTGTCCCTGACCTGACAATAGGAGGGAACAGCAGAGGTCATTTTGGTCTTGGAAGCTGACTTCTTTGGAATGCAGCCTTCAGTTAAGCTCTTCATGTGTTCAGCTCGATGGCTAACTTCCATCTCTGTCTATGTTGTACTCCTTCATGTTGACTCAAAGAGATGCCACCTGAGACAGTCATCTGTAAATGCTGGAGATGTAGGGTCACTGTTTCTGTGTCTCTGTCTTGGGAATGGGCTGTTTACTGTTAAAGTGATGTTTGTGAAGCCATTGCCTTGAGGCCCAGAATAACCAGGCATGTTAAAGTAGACCAGGGATGAGGTGCTTGAAGTTCAGGTTCGGGATGTTTCAGACTGAGGCACCTGTGAACATTCAGTCATTTTATGTGTTCCAAATGTATTTTTATGTGTCACATGTATGTACATATATGCATGTATCTCTCAGGAAGTAGGGAACTGGAAATGAGGGTATTATATAACCTCAAAATGGTGGTAAAGAACCTACCTGCCAATGCAGGAGATGCGGGAGATGTGCTTTTGATCCCTGGGTTGGGAGGAAGGCAGGGGGAACCCACTCCAGTATTCTTGCCTGGAGAATTCCATGGACAAAGGAGGCTGTCAGGCTAAGATCCATAGGGTGGCAAAGAGTTGACCGTGACTGAAGTGACTTAGCATGCACGCAGGCTAAAAATTAGGTAAGAGACATTTGCCTACTTGCAATGAATTGTAATAGAAATGTGATCTTCCCACGTCATTGGGAAACTTGTTTTCTGCTCAGGCCCTCAGAGAATCGTAGATCGTTGGGGTGAGGACTAAGTGAGTCCCCATTGGGTTTTTCTACATAGCAAACAGATGGTATGGCAAGCTTGACGCCTCTCCCCTCTTGCTGCCTAGGCTAGGCTTGTCCTGAGAACATCCCACAGCAGTTTGATATCATCCCCGTGACCTTTGGGTGTCCTGTGCCCAGCTTGAGGAGGCCAAGGTCTACTTAGCAGCTCTTCCTGCTCCCAGGTTAATGGACTTGATAGATCCCTTGTCCCTGCCTTCCCACTTCTCCTGCAGGAAACAACAGCTAGGAAATTTGTAAGTGTAAAGACTGCTGAGCCCATGTGACCTCCTTAGGCTCCCTGCTGGTCTCTGCCTGCCAGCCTCCCAGATTGATATCTCAGCTTTGACTTTAATGGTCTCAATGGCACCCCACTCCAGTACTCTCGCCTGGAAAATCCATGGACGGAGGAGCCTGGTGGGCTGCAGTCCATGGGGTCGCTAAGAGTCGGACATGACTGAGCAATTTCACTTTCACTTTTCACGTTCATGCGTTGGAGGAGGAAATGGCAACCCACTCCAGTGTTCTTGCCTGGAGAATCCCAGGGACAGAGGAGCCTGGTAGGAGGCCGTCTATGGGGTCGCACAGAGTCGGACACGACTGAAGCGACTTAGCAGCAGCAGCAGCAGGCTAGGGGAACAGCCTAACCCAGACAGCCCATTGGCTTCCTTTGCAGCAGCTACTTAACTCGGACAGAGCCGAGGGGACTCCCTTTTGCCTGTGGTTATGATGTCCTTCACGGACCAGGCTCCAGCAAGGAGGACAGACAAATTCCAATCTCAGACCCTGGCTTTCCTGAGATTGAGGCCCGGGGCTTACCATTTGGAATACAAAGTGAAGGGTTTTTTGTACCATTTTTTAAAAATATAAACTTGATAATTTTATTGCCAATTTAAAAATAAATGACTTTATATTGATTGTGAAGGGGTAGGAAGGCTACTTGAGGAAACTCTTTGGCAGTAGTTAGGACTCTATGCTTTCACTGCTGGGCCCAAGTTCAATCCCTAGTCAGGGAACTAAAATCCTAGAAGCTAAGTGGCACAGCCAAAAAAAAGCATTGCTTGAAAGGTCTGGATTTGTTAGTAACGCTTGTGGACAGTGATTTTCACTGTAGGGCTATCTCCATGAGTCATGTCCTGGGATTTTTCTCATACCTATTTCTTCAGGTCTTTTTATCTCAGCTGGTCAGTTTCTGTTGGAAAATTTAAAATTTTGCACTGTTCATTTTCTACCTCTTTCTTGCAATTGCTAGACGTGTACCATCTGTGAGCTCTCATGTTGCAGATAAAAATATCTCCCCTGGGTCTCTGCATCTTCCTTTAGATGTCTTCTGCACTCTCTTCCACATTTATATTTGCTTTCTTGGCACTTAGCAGTCAGGCCAGCTTGCTGAGAAGTAAACAGGAGTCAATAGGAGCACATTTGAGACACCTGGAGGACGAAGTAGGCGGCTTTAGGGTCTTCTTTTTCCTTAATATACTTGATCAGAAATTGGATGAACCTTCGGGATGCTGAGACAGGGAAGATACTTTGGCAAGGAACAGAAGACCTGTCAGTCCCTGGCGTGGAGCACGAAGGTACTTTCCACCCTTTTCTGCACAGGGCTGACGACGCAGAGCAGGCCTGGGGAGTCAGGGAGCTGAGTTGACACAGCACCACCAGTGGACAGGCCTCTACAGGCACAGCACGTCCATCCACGTGATGCTGAGATTTCTAGTGCCTTCTCCTACTTCCCAAAACCAACTCTGTGCTGAAATTTTAGCATTAAAACTTACCCAAAGATATAAAGTAAGATCTTGATTTTTTATCATCCTGAAATAAAAGAAAAACCAAGGGGTTAAAACCGACAGGACAGACTAGAAAGAAGGCTCCCATTCAGCCTCCTTCCTGATAAGAGGGGCTGGGTAAGGCCTTTCGGTGCACTAAATCTGGTGTTCCTTGAAGATCTTTCAGTCAGATGCATTGGACCAGTTTGGGACCTCTGCCTTTAATCAAAAAGTATAACTCTGTTACCGAGGCATTCTCTGAGATTTAGCATAGATAAGATATGCTCTAAATCATCTCTAAGAAGCTCCCAGAAATGGTTTCAGTATTTCTTTTTCTTTACCAGCCCGTGTTCCCAAGAAAATCCTCAAATGCAAGGCAGTGTCTCGAGAACTGAACTTCTCTTCAGCAGAGCAAATGGAAAAATTCCGCCTGGAACAAAAAGTCTACTTCAAAGGGCAATGTCTGGAAGGTATTCTGCTGCCTACATGCCTCGTATCTGGGCTTAGGGTGACAGGGGCAGAAGTCAAGACTCAGGGAACTAAAGCCCTGCTTTGATAACATCCATTTTGCAACTCAGCTTGGATAGGGTTCCTACACCCTGGGAGATTGGGAGCTTGGGCAAAAAGCAGAAACAAAGCTGGCAACTGTGAGGGGCTCTGAGCCCAGTGAGAGGATTACCGACCCTGGAGGGCCTGGGGGTGGTGCTGGCTTTTCACTGATGTGGTCACGAGGAAGCTGCTGGTTAGGCCCTGGTACAGTGCTCTCTATACTGTCACATACAGATTCCACTGGCAAGGGCACCCTGCAGTGAGTTTTCTTCACCATGTGTAAGAGTATAAAAGTGCACTCTGTGTCTTAGATCTGAAGTAACAAGTGAAAAGGCCTGTTCTGTGCCTCTGTGTATAATTTACATCTAGCCTACTTATAAGAAAATGCTGCTGGTCCTAGTGCTTTAGATCTCAGAGCATAGGAGCAGACCTCTGGTGTGGTTCAGGGGGCTTCCATGTCCTTTCTTGTGGCCTCTGGCCTGGGAGGTTTCTGATGGCTTCATTGGTGGTTCCTGGGGTAGGAAATGGCAACCCACTCCAGTACTCTTGCCTGGAAAATCCCATGGATGGAGGAGCCTGGTAGGCTGCAGTCCATGGAGTCGCTAAGAGTCGGGCACGACTGAGCGACTTCACTTTCACTTTCATGCATTGGAGAAGGAAATAGCAACCCGCTCCAGTGTTCTTGCCTGGAGAATCCCAGGGACGGTGGAGCCTGATGGGCTGCCATCTATGGAGTCGCAAAGAGTCAGATACAACTGAAGCAACTTAGCAGCAGGGGTAGGAAAAGGCTTGCTCAAAAGGATAGGGACACAGAGCCCAGAGACTCTGCCCAGGGCTCCAGCTCACCCACTTTTCCTTCTTCCTTCAGAATGGTTCTTCGAGTTTGGCTTTGTGATCCCTAACTCAACAAACACCTGGCAGTCCCTGATAGAGGCCGCGCCCGAGTCCCAGATGATGCCAGCCAGCGTGCTAACGTGAGTGATCGGGCCGCAGGGACGGTGGAGGTGTCCTGAAGCAGCAAGTCCAGGCACATGGGACGCATGGTTCCGTTCAGCAGGCAGGCAACCTAGGTTGAGAACAGGGGTAAGAGTATCCAGGGTATCCAAGGTTACAGCTTACTGGCTTCAGTCACATGAAAAGACAGTATGATAGAGTGGAAAGAATTAAAAACTTCAGACTAGACCTTTAGACTAAATTCCTGATTAACCCTGACTAGTGAGGGCAATGGCACCCCACTCCAGTACTCTTGCCTGGAGAATCCCACGGACGGAGGGACCTGGTGGGCTATAGTCCATGGGGTCGCTAAGGGTCAGACGCAACTGAGTGACTTCACTTTCACTTTTCACTTTCATGCATTGGAGAAGGAAATGGCAACCCACTCCAGTGTTCTTGCCTGGAGAATCCCAGGGACAGTGAGTGGGGCCTGGTGCGCTGCCGTCTATGGGGTCGCACAGAGTCGGAGACGACTGAAGCAACTTAGCAGGAGAAGCAGCAGCAGCAGTGTAACCTTGGCTATGTACTTTATTTCTCTGGGCCTTACTCTCTTCTCTAAACGGAGAATTAATAATCCTGTCTCACAGAGGTAGAGTAAGGATAAAATGAGATCGTATGGAAGAAAACTAGCACATAACATAAATTAAATCTATGCTAATTTGCTCCCTTTCCTGACTATCAAACTCCTGATACTATGTACTTCATTTGACCCTCAGCAGAATCTGGAAAAGTCCTAATTCTGTTTTAGAGGATAATGTTTGATTGTAGTTTTTCAGAGACTCACTTACCATTTTTATAAATTTGCTTCCTGCTCAAAGAATAGTTTGTCCTTTGTCCCCCAAATCAGTCAGTCACTGCCCACCTACCATTTTCTCTTGGGAAAAGATTTTAGTCTTTTAAAGGTTTTAGAAGTATTGCCTGGTAGCAGATCATGTACACAGATAGATAATTGTGTGATATTGGATCACCTCTTTAAACAGGTCCTTTATGAAAACCACATTGAATTTGTAAATAGAGGTTTTTTTATTTTATATCTTGGATAGATTTTTATTTACATAATAGTATAAACTATAAAATACTATATATAATAGTATAAACTAAAATAATATAAATTTATATTTAATCAGTCAGATTTTGAGTTCCTTATTTACCCATTTTTTTATAATTAATTACCAGCAAAAATGCATCTGGTAGATATTAACTACCCTGGGAAAGTACAGTGTCATAAGTAGATGGGCATTTTTTAGATTTTGTTAACCCTTACTTGACTTCTTGGCCAGGCCTGATTTCTTTCAGGTGCTAACACCAGCAAGTCTATGATAATATATTCAGGTTATTTAAGTTGTCTTACTTTTTAGAACCCCAGAATAGCACCACTCTTGCTTTTAACTCAGTTCAAGAGGAGTTTGATTTGGAAACACTGACATACCCACCAAGAATGAAATTGTACACTGCGTACAATACAGGTGTATCGTTTGGGGTTATTGAGCCGTAAGCCACAGAAACTGACTCTGGCTTATAGGACAGAGTTGAAAGGGTAGGGCTCAGACCTGAGCAGTCAGAGGATGCAGGTGGCAGGAATCATGGATTCCTCAAGGAGCAGCCATGGGAAGGATTTTGCTCAGAGGAGAGATTCTGATTGGTTCAAATTATATCCTGTGCCTGCCTTTTTGTCAGTCAAGGGAGGGGCCACTTGACTGACCATGGACTGGAGATAGGGGTTCCCCCAAGAGAAGAACAGAGTGTTGTTACCCAAAGTGAGGAGAAAGATGCAGGACAGGCCAACCCACAGCTTCCACCAGAGTGAGTTTTATAAGAAAAGATACCACCCCTGCGGTCTCAGGTTTTCATGTGAATCAGAAAGTCGTATTTATAGGCACCTCTGCATGCAGAGCACTCAGAGGGCCTTGGGTGTACTGTGGGTTAAGACATGCTCCCTCTTATAATTTCTAAACTTGAAGAAGATGAACCTCATCACATAAATTAAAAGGTCATGTGAGATGTCTAATCCCATGTGATCTTAATATCCCCAAGCCAAGGTTATATAGGTGAGTGCATGTCCACGGGCCCAGTAGACCTAGATTGAAACTACTTTGTGGAAATGAAATCTGTTGCTAACACGCTCACTCTTCTGCCCTCTCTTCTGACTTACAGTGGAAATGTTATCATAGAGACAAAGTTTTTTGATGACGATCTTCTCGTAAGCACATCCAGAGTGAGGCTTTTCTACGTTTGAGAGAAGAATGTGTGTGCATTTCAAGAATTCATTTTTTTAGGGGGATGGAGGAAACTGTTTACTTTTTTCCTCTACACCTTTGATTTTTGGCACTTTCACCCCTGATTCCTTCTACGGCAAAACCCACCTGCAGCCACCAGGGGACCAGCTCTGTGTAGGTAACCAGATGGCTTTTTTCTCTCAAGCCACCATCTTCCGTTGACCAGAGTATAAACTCCCAGTCCCAGACCAGGGCAGAGGGCATGCCTCGACTCCTTCCTGGAGTAGCCCCAGGGACAGACACACACCACGAGCTGTTCCCATCACCCTCCCTGCCTCCTCTTTGGGCCCTGCAGGCAACACATCTTCTTTTGGCCCCTGGTTTTGGAAAACTTCATGTTCCTGACCCACATTTAGTTTTTTCCTACTGTTTCTATTTCATACATTCTCATACATTTAACTTGTAAAATAGACTGATATTATTATTATTACATAATTAATTAAAACATGTTAATTAAAATATTCCTACGTCTTTAGCATGACACTTCTTTCATTTCTCCTTTTTTTGGAATGTGAACCTGGCTCCATGATGGGAAGAAAGACATTTATCAGACTGTAGGATCACAGCTCTGTTTTGCTCCAGAGAGAACTGATAGATCTTGCAGTTCCTGAGTGCTTCAGTCACTGCTTTCCAAGAACGTACAACACACTTGAGCAAGACCCGTGACCTTGACATTTGTCTTTTAGATGTGGTATTTAGTGGCTGTCTTCAACATACATGTGCCCTCCATTTGTCTATTGTTTTTAACTTTTCCCCTTCTTTTATAATGTGCATTTGTTCAAGAGGTTTCCAGAGAGGTTGGAGGTCCTAAGTTGGTCGAGTAAGGACTCTTACCTTCCTAAACGAGACACTAGAAGTTACAAAATGAAGAAAAGGTCTCCCTAAACTCACCTGGAGAACAGTGATGAGGAAGTACCTGGATGAGGAGGGATACTGGGAGACGTTGAAAACCGCAATCAGAGGGAGCCCGTGTAGGGGAGCAGAAGTTATATTTGCAGTGCTTTTAAGTATGACAATGGAAAGAAAACTAAAATGGGTTCTTCTGGAGACTTCCTTGGTGGTTCAGGGGTTAAGCATCTGCCTTGCAATGTAAGGGACTCAGGTTTGATCCCTGATTGGGAGCTAAGATCCCACATGCTAAGCAGGGTGGCCAAAAGAGTTTAAAAAAAAAAACCACACACACACAGAGAACAACAAGAAAGGGTTCTTTTTTATGAACTTACCTGTGAACTATCAGTAGCCTTCACTGTCCTTTATAAAATACCAGCAATGAAAAGTCTTCTGGTTCTGGGACTACCCTGGAGGCCCAGGGATTAAGACCTCATCTTCCAATGTACATGCCTTCTCACATGCCTCACTACCAAGAAAACAAACTTAAAAGAGAAGCAATATTGTAACAAATTCAATAAAGGACTTCAAAAAATGGTCTACATCCAAAAAAAAAATTTTTTTAAGCAAATTTTTCTGGTTCCTAAAGTAGTAAGGTCTGAGGCCAGAGGAGGGAAAATACACTGAGTGGGCCCTCTTGGTGGAGCCCCTGCTCCTAGATCCCTGCTCTCCTTCCATCTGTTACCGCAAAGGGCCTGTTTGCATCTGTGGGTGGGAGAAGCAGAACATTTTTAGTACTGTATCTCCATCTTTCAGTGATGACTCCATTCTTAGATCTGTTATCTTCAAAACCTAATTTTTAAATACCAAAGGTTGAATTAAAAAAAAAAAGATAAAAGTGAGTCAAGCTTTTCTTTTTCTTTCCAAAAATGCCTTGTCTTTTCTCAGCATCAACCTGTCTCTTTCCTTTTTCCTGGACTGAGTCTTCTCCCCAGAATCCCCCCGGGGAAGGCTCTTGGGCCTGGACACATCCTGATGGAGAAAAGACTTCCCAAGGGGCTTCTCCACCTGCTTAGACTTCCTTCACTGCCCTGCCCCACTCACCCACCCAGCTAGCACTGCTCTGCTAGCTGCTCTGAGAAAAACAAAAAGAACCATGGCCCAGTCCTTCTTAGAAGCTTGCCATCTCTCCAAGGTACATGTGCTCAGGAAATATTGAACATGTGCAAAGAACTGATGCTTTTTTACTGTGGTGCTCGAGAAGACTCTTGAGAGTTCCTTGGAGAGCAAGGAGATCAAATGAGTCAATCCTGAAGGAAATCAAGCCTGAATACTCAATGGAAGGACTAATGCTGAAGCTGAAGCTCCAATACTTTGGCCACCTGATGAAAAGAGCGAACTCATTGGAAAAAACACTGATGCTGGGAAATATTGAAGGCAAAAGGAGAAGGGGATGACAGAGGATGAGATGGTTGGATGGCATTACCGACTCAATGGACATGGGTTTGAGCAAACTGCAGGAGATAGTAGAAGACAGGGAAGCCTGCCCTGCTGCAGTCCATGGGGTTGCAAAGAGACGTGACTGAGTGACTGAACAACAGCAGCAAATCATGAAACAAACAAGGAAGAAAAGTGTGTGCTTTGGGAACAATGCCAATCAAGGAGTTCCAAGCACGGGTGGGACTTGAACTGATGGGGAGAATGGCTGAATACTATGGTGGGAGGAAAAGGGAGGTGGTACAGGCCAGGCAGAAAGAGAGGACACGGGACCTGCAGGGACCAGGATCCTTGGTGGGTTCAGGTCAGCCCCTGTAGGGTGAGTGCTCGTCCAAATGCCTGAAAATCTGTGTGGGGTTGGGGGTGGATATATTAAAGATCACAAAATGTTATTGGAAGGAGATGCATTCAGATCAGACCTGGCACAGTGTACAGCCACTGTTTCTCTAACATTTATGGACATCTGCCCATCCCCAGGAATGATGACTTAGCGGGTATCAGGCCCAGATACCTGCCTATGGAAGCACCCCGGCTGATTCTGCTACAGGTGGTCTGTGGAACAATCTTTGAAATACAGCACTGTCCCTGTTTTTCAACAGGGATACAGATACAACCCAGTATTTCCCTGACAGTGCTGGCTGGGTGGGTGAGTGGAGCAGGGCAGTGAAGGAAGTCTAAGCAGGTGGAGAAGCCTCACCTGGGAAGTCCTTTCTCCATCAGGATGTGTCCAGGCCCGAGAGCCTTCCCTGGGTGGATGCTAGGGAGAAGACAGTCCAGGAAAAAGGAAGGAAACAGGTTGATGCTGAGAAAAGGCATTTTTGGAAAGCAAAATAAAAGCTTGACCCACTTTCACATTTTTTTTAAATCCAAAATACTGGCATTCAGTGAGTATTAGAGACATAATATGTCCACTGGTGACCATAAGATAAACTGAGATCTCCAAGCAGCATGCTTAAGGAACAAAGGCAGTCCCAGTTCTGACTTGTGCAAGTGGCCTATTCTGACCTGTGCAAGTTCTGACCTGTCCAGTTGCTTGGGGCCATCCAGAGGAACTTTGTCATCTTTAGAGGAGGACAAGAGCCCGAGGCAGCAACTTAAGAGACTCTTTCAAACACAGACTTCTATTTAGAAAGTTTTGGTTAAGGTTTCCTGTGTGATGTGAGTCAACTGTCTCGTCCACCTTCCCATCTGTGTTACGGGCCAGAGTGCTGGGTGGTTTTTGTGATGGGGCATGTGGTGAAGCCCTGAGTCTGGCCCCAGGTGGGCGTGGGAGTTGGAGGACGCGCAGTCTGGCAGAGGGGATCTGGCCCATTCAGGCCACACTGTGTACCAGTTAGAGAGCACAGGTCTGCATTTCCGAGTGTCGTCTCCAGTTGAGCAGTTATAAATGCCTGCCACGAGAAAAGGACAGGGTGGGCATTCAAAGGAAGAGATGACACACAGTGCAGAAAAAATCAGGAAAGCCCTCTCTTCTCTGGATCCTTCAACTCTCAGCCGACAAAACATGTTCAAGTTACCCTAAAAAAAAGATGAATTAAAAAAAAAAAGGCTTTCCTTCAGTCCTGCATAGAGTTCAGCTCCTGCTTCATCCTTTTCTTTCTCCACAGAGTCAAGTTCCCCAGAATTATCTCCTCACACTCTTTGCACTCCTGCCTCTCATTTACTGCTTGACCCTCTGCTGTCTCACCTGGCCTGTGGCCACCTCTTCTGAGGCATCAGAGAACTCCACTGAGCCCCTGCCCCCGTCAAGCCCTTCTTGCTTTTTACCTGCTGGGGTCCTGGGAGCCCCTTTCCTGAGTGTTTGCTCCTTGTTACTTTGCAGGCTCTTCATTTTCTTCCAGCTGCCCTGTCCCTAAAATGTTGGTAAATTTGGGATTTTTTTGTTGTTGTTGTTAGTTAGTATATATTGAAAACATGTCAAATTCTTTAAGCATTATACATTCACTCCACACATACTTATTGAGCACTTTTTATGTGCCAGACACTGTTTTAAGTGATGGAGACACTTGCTGGACAAGATGAGCAAAGTCCCTACCATGAAAGCCTAATGAGAAGAGACAGAAAGCAGATAATTTCAGATGGTAATCAGTTTGCTCTGAAGAAAACACAGCAGTGCAGTGGCAGCATGTCTGAAATGAGGAGGTGAAAAAAACGGAAAGAAGTCAGCATTCAGCCCTTGACCCCGAAACAAGGATTGACAAGCTCCCGCAGTAAGCCAGCAGTCTGGAAAGCCAGGTTTGACTCAAACAGAAAGATTTTTTACACTCTTTTAACCTGTCATCAACAAAGTAAGAACCAGATGTGCCAAGCTTGATACTACAAAGACCTCCGGGTGTGATGGGGAAAGCACTGCCCTGTGGGAGGAGTGACCGCCTGCCCCTTCCACCTGGTGAAGGATGGAGAGGAGGGTGAGGAGAAAGCAGGGCACAGACTCCCACGCTGACATCCTTGCTCTCCACCCCTCAGGCCTGGAGGGGATGGCTGTATAGAAACATCTGCCTGGGACTTTCCTGGTGGCTCAGCCGTTGAATCTGCCTGCCAATGCAACTCCTGCAGGTTTGACCCCTGATCTGGGAAGATCCCACACGCCACAGAGTAACTAAGCCTGTGCACCACAGCTACCAAGTCTGTGCTCCTGAGCCCGAGTGCTGCAACTAGAAGCCGGCGAGCTCAAGAGAGGCCATGCTCGGCAACAAGAGGAGTCACTGCAGTGAGAAGCCCACGCACACCGCAACTAGAGAGGAGCCCCGGCTCGCGGAGACTCGAGAAACACCTGCACAGCAACAAAAGACCCAGCACAGCCAAATAAATAATTATTTTTTTTAATCTGCCCAGGTGTGGGGGATGATGGGGCCTTCTGGAAGTCAGTAGGGAGGGTGGGCTGCCCGCCATCCAGTAGACGGGAGCCTGTTGACTCAGCTTCCATAAGCATCTCCCCCATCGTGTCCTCTATCTCCACCACCCCTGCTAAAGTTCCTATAACCATCTGGGGCCTGTCCAGCCAGCGGCATGCCTGCCCCCAACCCCCATTTATCCTTCACACCACAACCAGAGAGCGCCCCAGGGCGCGCATATGCTCACCAATCCCTGTGTACTGGCGAGTTTATTTTTAGAATTTCTGGCTAGTGACCTGACACTCGTTTTAGCGCCTTCCATAAACGCACCGTTAAAATGGCCCTCAAAGTGAAAACATAAAGCCGCTTAGCAGCTCCTTCAGGTGCTTTTATTTGGTATGAAACTGAGCAGCTTTGACTATGGCTTTGAAGAACCTGATAAATGCAATGCAGTGGAGTGAGAAGCAGAAATATAGTAAATATCAGGTTGGCCAAAAAGTCTGTTTGGGCTTTTCCATGGCAGCATACCAAAAACCCAAACGAACTTTCTGGCCAACCCAATACATTTGTTTCCCAATCTGTACACTGAGGCACCCCAGGGCACTACAGTGAGTCCACAGGGGTGGCACAGGATCTTTTAGTTTTTAAAAGCAATGTAATGGTCCAGGACATCTGTTACACACTGCTGAAAATCATTGTGAAAAGGAAATGAGGGGTGTGGTCCAATCTAACTCCAGGTTGAAAAAGCTGTGCCGGGTGCCACAGGCACACACACTCCATTCGTAAGTCCTTGTGATTATAAATGAAATAAAAATATTTTTGCTCTCTATTTATGTGGCTTTTCTTTTTCCAAAATAATATGGCTAGTAAGCAGGACATTATAATACTGAATAAGTTGTTTGGACCTAACTACTTAATAAAGAGAATTGTTATTTGTTTCAGTCTAGTTGCACTGTGAAAAACATTTCTGAGACACAAAGATTTCTGTGAACAGAGAGCATTTGCAGCTCTCTGATAAAACCTTTAGTTTAAAATTATGTCTTTCAGAGGATTGGAAACATACTTAAACACA
Source organism: Bos grunniens (assembly GCF_055505025.1). NCBI lineage: Eukaryota > Metazoa > Chordata > Mammalia > Artiodactyla > Bovidae > Bos > Bos grunniens. The sequence continues at coordinate 17,362,349 of NC_141166.1, forward strand.
CAAATATCACCATCACTGGCAGCAGTACCAACAAATGGGTATTGAGCACCCAGCTCCGAGCTCTGAAACAGCTGCGTGTTTCCATGCAATGCTTTTAAAGTCTTGCAGTTATTTGGAGGAAATGTATTCAAAGTTAAAAAAATAGCATTTACTCAATTTTTTTAGAATGATTTCTTAGGTGACTTGATTTATGCAAATCAACCCCCAACAGCTCTTCTCAATTATAAGGGAATAAGGAAAATTATTGTCACCTTGAATGTTTCAGGTATATTATAATTATTGCTTTTGTGTTGGGATAAAATGTGTATTCTGAGCTATCAGTATGCCATCTGCGTGGTACACAGGACACCCCTGTATAATAAAGGTGTACGTGATTGGTCTACCTGTTTAGAGAAAAAGAATTTCATTCCACTGCTTTGTGCTATTATTACAGACGTTGATCATGGTCATTTCTTTTCTTTCCTGGTACATTTTCAGTCATACATATTGGTTACTGGGGACCACAACCCTTGGCTACAACTGGAATCCACCTCATCTCTTCCAGCAGACTGTCTACGAAGTGTTACTCTCTTTTAATTGACTTGTATTCAGCAACCATCTATAATGTATTTGGTAGAATTAGGCTAAGGTTTTTCTTGGAGGGTTTGTGCATGCGTGCATGCATGCTCAGTCCCTCAGTCACGTCAGACTCTTGGCAACCCTTTGGACTGTAGACCACTAGGCTCCTCTGTCCATGGAACTTTCCAGGCAAAAATACTGGACTGGGTTGCCACTTCCTACTCCAGGGGATCTTCCTGACCAAGGTATCAAACGTGCATCTCTTGTGTCTCCTGCAATGGCAGGCCAATTCTTTACCACTGCACCACCTGGGAAGCTCTTGGAGGGTTCACATTTACTTAAAAGTAGATGTTTCGTGATACTGAAATGGTTTTATGACCAATAGTGATCCTCAGTGTTTCCAGGATCTCAAATAGTATCATTATGACCCAGAATTCTGGTAGCTCCATTGTGGATTTGGTGATGTTCTGGAGGACACACAATTATTTGCAGAGGAAAATCTTGCCTCTGCTCACAAACACCTCCTTGACCTACCTGGAAGGCCAGTAGCCACTGGGAGTACCCATCTGAAAAATGTCATTGCATAACAAGAGACTACCATTTAAAAGTCAAGTCTGTTATTTTGGCAGGACTCCCACCCTCTCCCCAAGCAGAACAGGAAAATAATAGAAAGCCCACCCACCTAATAATGGGACCTCTTAAGTGCCAAGGTCAGTAAAATGTTTTTTCTTTAAAATGGATTCAGGGACCTCCCTGGTGGTCCAGTGGTTAAGACTGCACTTCCAATGCAAGGGGCACAGGTTTGATCCCTAGTTGAGGAACTAAGATCCCACATGCCAAAAATGAATAAATAAAATAAATATAAATTTTAAAATGGGTCAGACCACACTGGTCTCCAAGGAAAGGAAGGAGCTTCTCCTGGGGAGAGACACTCACTAGTAGGTTGATGAGTAGAGCAGCTCACCAGGGACAATGTTGACAAAGGGTAGAAGCCACTGTCACTCCCCCCTGGGACAAGGAACACCCTCCCTCCCCCCCACTCCCACCATTCTTCAGCCTCTTTGAGGATGGGTGACTGCCCAGCAGGCCAAGCCCCGGGCTCCAGTAGAAACCACGAGAGTCAGATCTGGGACATTGTGGGGAGACTGGCAAGTAGGATGAGAGGGGGTAGAGATTTTTCTAGGATGCAGAATGGCATTGCAGGTGAATTTCTATCACAAAAAAAGTATGTACCTATTTTGTGAATCTTGATATTTTGGGTCAAATGCTTTCTAGAGCATTTCTAGAAGGGTCTGTACCAGTTCCCCTTTTGTTATCCCCCTAATCTACTGATAGGTCACCTCCCAGGCTGTGTTAACAAGGGCCACTGTTGTGGGCACAGGGGCCCAGGCCGCCTGTGGAACCAGTTCCCAAGGGAATCCTTTCCCATCATCTGCTTGGTTCAGCAAATATTCCCTGAGCCCTAGAGATGGTCCTTGTGCAAGAGCAGCTTTTTCAGGACATGAATGTCCTTCAACATGTTAATAGACTTACTATGAAAAAAATACAGGTCAGATAAACTTGGGAAGAGCTGCATGTTAAACCTTATTTCTGGAGACTCCTTGGTAATAAGACCCCATGAGTTCTGTGGAAAGAAGACACTTGGACACTGGTTAGCCTAGCAGTTCTGCACACAGGGGATCTCACCTCTCAGGCCCAACTTGAAGCAGAGAGACAGTTGGGAGGCACCAGGAGGCATAAAGACAGAGAGTCTCACCTTTCACCTCTGGCCTTCAAGAGCAATCAAGTTAGTTCAGTGAGACTTAGACTGTGAAGCACAGGTGGGAATGCTGGAAGTTCAGTGAGTTGCTGGGAAATCAGAGAACCAGAGAGTCCTGGGACTAGAGATGAGGGAAAGGGGGTCTCCAGGCGGGTGATACATGAGGGGCAGCTCAGATGACCCGGGCCCTCTCTCCCCAGTGCCCACCCCCAGTTGAGAATGAATCCAGCAGTATTCTGCCATCCTGCTGAGAGCTAGGCCATGAGCATCACAGCCTCTTCTGAGGCTGATTCACCTCCCTCTGTTCCCTCTCAACCTGAAAACCTCACCAGAGAAGCAATCCCCCACACCTCCATGCTCCTCCTCCTTCAGGCTGTCTTTGTTCATGGAAGCCTGGTTGGCCTTGGAGACCAGAGCCTGGAGCCCTGTATTCACCTGTTGACTGGTATGACTCAGAGACCACAGAAAACCCAACGTGAACCAGCCTAAGCTAGGAAGAAATTTACTGACATGTATAATTAACAAGTCAAAAGATTGTTCTAGCTTCAGGCATGGCTAGACTCAGGGGCTCGAGCAATGTCATCAGAAAACTCAGGGTTCCTCTGCCTTTTGGCTCAACTCTGCTGCTATCCATGTGGGCTGCAGCCTCAGCTTCTTACTCAGCTGCCCAAGTTCAATGCCCAAGGCTCAGAATCAAATTTGTTCTCTTCCCAGCAACTCAGGCAAAAATCTCAGGTCTCACTCTGATTGGATCAACTTGAGCCAATCTGTTTAGCCAGAGGGGGCTTCCAGGCACTGATTGACCAGGACCAAACCACATCCTTCCTGTGAGGCTTGATTAAGATTGGGAGAGGGGAAATTATCCAGGAGGCAGACTGGACAGTTTCAGGAGATTATTGCCAAGAGAACAGTAAAGATTGCTGGTCGCAAAAACAACAGATGTCCCCAGTACCTTCTGGAATCCTCACTAGCATCTGCTTCCTTCAAGGGATTTGCTTGCTGCCAAGAGCCTCACAGCTGGGCCCCAGCATGGTGCATGTGAAATGAGCTTGTCTCAAATGACCACCTGGCACTTCATGTTGCTATGGGCAGCAGCCTTGATGGAAAGCTCCCGAGGGCACATACACCCTTCTAACTGGGTTCTTGGCTCTGCCCAGAACTTCGTGGAATCCCACAACAGTCAGTGGCTGCGAGGCCATCTCCATAAATAATGCACATATCATTCACCCAGTATATAAGGTCAATGTCCCAGGCGGTTTTAGAATGTTTTACCTCTATTTCCTTGTTTGAGCCTTCATCAGCTCTCTGAGCTCAGACCAAACCCTGTGGGCATAGACTGAGGTCTCCATAGGCTGAGTATAGCTCCTTGCCTACAAAGTGTTGAAGTTGGGAGGGACAAGCAGCCACACAGCAGAACTGGACCAACTCAAGTAAAGCTGTTACTGGGGTTTTCATCCTCACAAAACAACTTCCACTAGGAGAGACCAGAGTAGCCAGGGACCTGAGGCAAGCAGGGCTGCCTCAGGCTGCCTCCAAGACACGGGAGGCCACAGGGGAGACTGGGCATCAGGGTCCTGGAAGGACTGGGACCTGGGAGGCCTTTGGGCCCTTGGGCCAGCAACGGAGCTGTGGAGAGGTGACCCCAGATCCTGGACCTTGGGCCTGGGGCAGCCTGGAAGGGAGGCAGAGTTCCAGGGAGTACAGCTGGGAACTCCCGCCCCCCACCCCCAAATCCAATCAGTTGAGGCCCTAGAGCCTCATCAGAGCAGCAGCCACTGTGTGGAGTCCTACAATAGGGCCCAGAGATGGCCAAAAGCTGTGCCTGCCCTAGGAGGACGCTCTGTACACCATGCATTTCAACAGAACTAAACAAGAGAGAGGGCTTCCCTGGTATTCAGCCGGTAAATAATCTGCCTGCAGTGCAGGAGACCCCGGGTTCGATTCCTGGGTCGGGAAGATTCCCTGGAGAAGGGAAGGGCGATGGACAGAGGAGCCTTGGTGGGCTACAGTTTACAGGGTCGCAAAGAGTCAGATATGACTGAGCGACTAACACTTTAAAACAAGAGGGAGTTTGAAACAAGAGGGTCCAGAATCCAGGGGACTCCCATGACTCCAGAGGAGCCAACCCTGGCCTCAGCTCTGGCTCTGGGAGGCCTGCGGTCTCCACTCCAGGAAAACAAGGATCAGAACCCTGAGATGGACCAGAGGGAAGGCTTGGGAAATGACCACCGACTTTCATGTCTGACTGGAGTTACAGCAACAGAGAGGGAGGAAGATCTTGTTTTTGGCCAAGCCTGCGTTTGCTAGGGGCCAGGGCCCAGAATGGCTCTTTCCTGGAAGGTGCTGAACGCAGGAGAGCTACATGCAGTTTCTCTATGTCCACCAGGGGGCGCCCATTCCCCACAAATCTTCCAACTTGGGGTTCCTGAGAATCCTGTCCTTCCCCTTGGAGAGAACTTGAATAGGATCCAGGTGACCCTGTATCCCGAGGACACGTCGCAGGCACTGATAAATTGTGTACTAAACTCAGGACTACAGAGAAGTGGGTTCTGCCAAAGGTAGCAGGGTCTGTTCCAGACCAAACCTTTGGAGGGGTGAGCAGTACGGATGGGAAAATGAGTGTGGAGAGCTCACAGTGCAGACTTAAGACCCTAGGAAAGGCAGCTCTGGGCCATGGCACACGCCTCTTGCTAGTGTTGCCTTCAGGCAGAGTAGGAGATGGAGGCCCAGCTGGGCTCAGTTATTTGCCCCACATTAACCACCCTTATAGCAGAAAGTGAAGAAGAACTAAAGGGCCTCTTGATGAAAGTGAAAAAGGAGAGTGAAAAAGTTGGCTTAAAGCTCAATATTCAGAAAACTAATATCATGGCATCTGGTCCCATCACTTCATGGTAAATAGATGGGGAAACAGTGGAAACAGTGGCAGACTTAATTTTTGGGGGCTCCAAAATCACTGCAGATGGTGATTGCAGCCACGAAATTAAAAGACGCTTACTCCTTGGAAGGAAAGTTATGGCCAACCTAGATACTGTATTCAAAAGCAGAGACATTACTTTGCCAACAAAGTTCCATCTAGTCAAGGCTGTGGTTTTTCCTGTGGTCATGCATGGATGTGAGAGTTGGACTGTGAAGAAAGCTAAGCGCCGAAGAATAGATGCTTTTGAATTGTGATGTTGGAGAAGACTCTTGAGAGTCCTCACACCAAACACGAGGCTCCGCTGTGGACCCCTCACACCCCACACACGACGCTCTGCTGTGGACTCCCCCAAACCCCACACACACACGAGGCTCCGCTGTGGACCCCTCACACCACACACGAGGCTCCCCTCTGGACCCCTCACACCACACACACGAGGCTACGCTGTGGACCCCTCACACCACACACGAGGCTTCTCTGTGGACCCGCCACACCACACACACACACGAGGCTCCGCTGTGGACCCCTCACACCACACACGAGGCTCCTCTGTGGACCGCTCACACCAAACAAGAGGCTCCGCTGTGGACCCCTCACACCACACACACAAGGCTCCGCTGTGGACCCCTCACACCACATACACACACGAGGCTCCGCTGTGGACCCCTTACAACAAACACAAGTCTCCGCTGTGGACCCCTCACACCACACACGAGGCTCCGCTGTGGACCCCCCACACCACACACACACACGAGGCTCCTCTGTGGACCCCTCACACCACACACGAGGCTCCGCTGTGGACCCCCCACACCACACACACACACGAGGCTCCGCTGTGGACCCCTCACACCAAACACGAGGCGCCGCTGTGGACCCCTCACACCACACACAAGGCTCCTCTGTGGACCCTTCACACCACACACGAGGCTCCTCTGTGGACCCCCCACACCACACCACACACACACACGAGGCTCCGCTGTGGACCCCTCACACCACACACGAGGCTCCGCTGTGGACACCTCACACCACACACGAGGCTCCGCTGTGGACCCCTCACACCACACACACACACGAGGCTCCGCTGTGGACCCCTCACAGCACACACACGAGGCTCCGCTGAGGACCCCTCACAACACACACGAGGCTCGGCTGGGGACCCCTCACACCACACACGAGGCTCCGCGGGGGACCCCTCACACCACACACGAGGCTCCGCTGTGGACCCCTCACACCACACACACGAGGCTCCCCTCTGGACCCCTCACAGCACACACACGAGGCTCCACTGTGGACCCCTCACACCACACACGAGGCTCTCCTCTGGACCCCTCACACCACACACACGAGGCTCCACTGTGGACCCCTCACACCACACATGAGGCTCCTCTGTGGACCCCCCACACCACACACACACGAGGCTCCGCTGTGGACCCCTCACACCACACACGAGGCTCCTCTGTGGACCCCCCACACCACACACACACACGAGGCTCCGCTGTGGACCCCTCACACCACACACACAAGGCTCCGCTGTGGACCCCTCACACCACACACGAGGCTCCGCTGTGGACCCCTCACACCACACACACGAGGCTCCTCAGTGGACCCCTCACACCACACACGAGGCTCCGCTGTGGACCCCCCACACCACACACACACACGAGGCTCCGCTGTGGACCCCTCACACCACACACGAGGCTTCTCTGTGGACCCGCCACACCACACACACACACGAGGCTCCGCTGTGGACCCCTCACACCACACACGAGGCTCCTCTGTGGACCGCTCACACCAAACAAGAGGCTCCGCTGTGGACCCCTCACACCACACACACAAGGCTCCGCTGTGGACCCCTCACACCACATACACACACGAGGCTCCGCTGTGGACCCCTTACAACAAACACAAGGCTCCGCTGTGGACCCCTCACACCACACACGAGGCTCCGCTGTGGACCCCCCACACCACACACACACACGAGGCTCCTCTGTGGACCCCTCACACCACACACGAGGCTCCGCTGTGGACCCCCCCACACCACACACACACACGAGGCTCCTCTGTGGACCCCTCACACCACACACGAGGCTCCGCTGTGGACCCCCCCACACCACACACACACACGAGGCGCCGCTGTGGACCCCTCACACCACACACAAGGCTCCTCTGTGGACCCTTCACACCACACACGAGGCTCCGCTGTGGACACCTCACACCACACACACACACGAGGCTCCGCTGTGGACACCTCACACCACACACACACACGAGGCTCCGCTGTGGACCCCTCACACCACACACGAGGCTCCGCTGTGGACACCTCACACCACACACGAGGCTCCGCTGAGGACCCCTCACAACACACACGAGGCTCCGCTGAGGACCCCTCACAACACACACGAGGCTCCGCTGGAGACCCCTCAACCACACACGAGGCTCCGAGGGGGACCCCTCACACCACACACGAGGCTCCGCTGTGGACCCCCCACACCACACACACACACGAGGCTCCGCTGTGGACCCCTCACACCACACACACAAGGCTCCGCTGTGGACCCCTCACACCACACACGGGGCTCCGCTGTGGACCCCTCACACCACACACACGAGGCTCCTCAGTGGACCCCTCACACCACACACGAGGCTCCCCTGTGGACCCCTCACACCACACACACGCGGCTCCGCTGTGGACCCCTCACACCACACACGAGGCTCCTCTGTGGACCCCCCACACCACACACACACACACACGAGGCTCCGCTGTGGACCCCTCACACCACACACACAAGGCTCCGCTGTGGACCCCTCACACCACACACGAGGCTCCGCTGTGGACCCCTCACACCACACACACGAGGCTCCTCAGTGGACCCCTCACACCACACACACACACGAGGCTCCGCTGTGGACCCCTCACACCACACACACGAGGCTACGCTGTGGACCCCTCACACCACACACGAGGCTCCTCTGTGGACCCGCCACACCACACACACACATGAGGCTCCGCTGTGGACCCCTCACACCACACACGAGGCTCCTCTGTGGAGCGCTCACACCAAACAAGAGGCTCCGCTGTGGACCCCTCACACCACACACACAAGGCTCCGCTGTGGACCCCTCACACCACATACACACACGAGGCTCCGCTGTGGACCCCTTACAACAAACACAAGTCTCCGCTGTGGACCCCTCACACCACACACGAGGCTCCGCTGTGGACCCCCCACACCACACACACACACGAGGCTCCTCTGTGGACCCCTCACACCACACACGAGGCTCCGCTGTGGACCCCCCACACCACACACACACACGAGGCTCCGCTGTGGACCCCTTACAACACACACAAGGCTCCGCTGTGGACCCCTCACACCAAACACGAGGCGCTGCTGTGGACCCCTCACACCACACACAAGGCTCCTCTGTGGACCCTTCACACCACACACGAGGCTCCGCTGTGGACCCCCCACACCACACACACACACGAGGCTCCGCTGTGGACCCCTCACACCACACACGAGGCTCCGCTGTGGACCCCTCACACCACACACGAGGCTCCGCTGTGGACCCCTCACAACACACACGAGGCTCCGCTGAGGACCCCTCACAACACACACGAGGCTCCGCTGAGGACTCCTCACAACACACACGAGGCTCCGCTGTGGACCCTCACACCACACACGAGGCTCCCCTCTGAACCCCTCACACCACACACACTAGGCTCCGCTGTGGACCCCTCACACCACACACGAGGCTCCTCTGTGGACCCCCCACACCACACACACACACGAGGCTCCGCTGTGGACCCCTCACACCACACACACAAGGCTCCGCTGTGGACCCCTCACACCACACACGAGGCTCCGCTGTGGACCCCTCACACCACACACACAAGGCTCCTCAGTGGACCCCTCACACCACACACGAGGCTCCGCTGTGGACCCCCCACACCACACACACACACGAGGCTCCGCTGTGGACCCCTCACACCACACACACGAGGCTCCGCTGTGGACCCTCACACCACACACGAGGCTCCCCTCTGGACCCCTCACACCACATACGAGGCTCCGCTGTGGACCCCTCACACCACACACGAGGCTCCGCTGTGGACCCCTCACATCACACACGAGGCTCCCCTCTGGACCCCTCACACCACATACGAGGCTCCGCTGTGGACACCTCACAACACACACGAGGCTCCGCTGTGGACACCTCACACCACACACCAGGCTCCCCTGGGGACCCCTCACACCACACACACGAGGCTCCCCTCTGGACCCCTCACACCACACACGAGGCTCTCCTCTGGACCCCTCACACCACACACACGAGGCTCCCCTCTGCACCCCTCACACCACACACACGCGGCTCCGCTGTGGTCCCCTCACACCACACACACGAGGCTCCGCTGTGGACCCCTCACACCACACACACGAGGCTCCGCTGTGGACCCCTCACACCACACACGAGGCTCCGCTGTGGACCCCTCACACCACACACACGAGGCTCCCCTCTGGACCCCTCACACCACACACGAGGCTCTCCTCTGGACCCCTCACACCACACACGAGGCTCCCCTCTGGACCCCTCACACCACACACACGAGGCTCTGCTGTGGACCCTCACACCACACACGAGGCTCCCCTCTGAACCCCTCACACCACACACACTAGGCTCCGCTGTGGACCCCTCACACCACACACACGAGGCTCTGCTGTGGACCCCTCACACCACACACGAGGCTCCCCTCTGGACCCCTCACACCACACACACGAGGCTCCACTGTGGACCCCTCACACCACACACACGCGGCTCAGCTGTGGTCCCCTCACACCACACACACGAGACTCCGCTGTGGACCCCCCACACCACACACACACACGAGGCTCCGCTGTAGACCCTCACACCACACACGAGGCTCCCCTCTGGACCCCCCCTCACACCACACACGAGGCTCCGCTGTGGACCCCTCACACCACACACACGAGGCTCTACTGTGGACCCCTCACACCACACAGGAGGCTCCGCTGTGGACCCCTCACACCACACACACGAGGCTCCGCTGTGGACCCCTCACACCACACACGAGGCTCCGCTGTGGACCCCTCACACCACATACACGAGGCTCCACTGTGGACCCCTCACACCACACACGAGGCTCCTCTGTGGACCCCCCACACCACACACACACACGAGGCTCCGCTGTGGACCCCTCACACCACACACGAGGCTCCGCTGTGGACCCCTCACACCACACACGAGGCTCCTCTGTGGACCCCCCACACCACACACACACACGAGGCTCCGCTGTGGACCCCTCACACCACACACGAGGCTCCCCTCTGGACCCCTCACACCACACACACTAGGCTCTGCTGTGGACACCTCACACCACACACACGAGGCTCAGCTGTGGACCCTCACACCACACACGAGGCTCAGCTGTTGACACCCCACGCCACACACACACGGGGCTCAGCTGTGGTCCCCTCACACCACACACACAGGTCTCCTCTGTGGACCCCTCACACCACACACGAGGCTCTGCCTTGGAGTCGTCACACCACACAGGAGGCTCTGCTGTGGACCCCTCACACCACACACACACGGCTCCTGTGTGGACCCCCACAAAGACACACATGAATCGCCTCTCTGGACCCCCCCCACTACCACACACAAGGCTCCTCTGTAGACCCCTCCCACCACACATATGAGGCTCATCTGTAGACCTTAGGTTCTTAAAAGGGCTCCTCACCTGTCTGAAAATTCCGAGCAGCTCACCTATCACCCCTTACTGTGCTGAAGGGGCAGGGTGTCTCTCCCCCAACCAAGGTATTTATTTTGGAGATCGGAATTTTGAGTTAAGTGCAAGTTTGGTAAGGAATCTGCCTGCAATGCAGGAGACCCAGGTTCAATCCCTGGGTCCAGAAGGTCCCCTAGACAAGAAAATGGCAATCTACTCCAGTATTCTTACCTGGGAAATCCCATGGACAGAGGAGCCTGGCAGGCTACAATCTACAGGGTCCCAATGGTCAGACATGACTTAGCTCTTAGTGACTGAACCTAGGCTGCATTAGTATCCTGGAATGTATGTCCTAAGGGACCAGAAGGTGCCACATGCCACCACCAGGGGGAGCCATTCAGTGGCCAGGATAATCTAGTGAGGCCTTTGAGGTGAAGGGCACAGCTAGCAGCTGTCCCATAGGGAGGTAGCATCTCTGGGATCTTTGGCCCTGAGTGCATACTTGGGCCTGGACCACCCCCTACCCCACCTCCTGGATCCAGAGGGCAGCCCTGCATGTAGCCTGTTTCCCCAGCGTATAGAGGTGTCAGCACCTTTCCAATGAAACTAGGTTAAACAACTTCAGTGAAGATGCTCTCACTACAATCCTAGGAAGGGATGAAGCTGGTAAGTGGCTCCCCCTTCAGCCCATAGCTCTATAGTGCTCCCATCACATCCCCATTAGCCAGTTGCAGCTCAGTCCTTGACTACAGGATGGCCACCCACCAGACCCTGGTGCCAAGGGGCACACCCCCCCAACTGAGGTCTCCAACCCACTGTCCCCAGGAAGGACAGCAGGGTCAGAGTTCAAGATCCTCCCCTCTTCTTGCCCCTGCACCTCTGGAGAAAGCCTAAAGAAACCAAAACAGAAAAACCAGGCCTGAGACAGCTTTGTTAGAACAACTCAGCAAAATAAAATTCCGGTTTATTGTTGGACAACATTGTTTCACACATACATCAAACAGGCCAAAAAAATAAACAGCAACTTCATAGACAAAAAAAGGAAAAAAAAGAAACCTTTTATCTTTGGCCTTTTTAACCATCTCATACAAACCAACTACTTATAGTACAGCTAAGTACATACACAAAAAAAGTTACTGGAATGCTCGGAATAAGATTGTTTTTTTTTGTTGTTGTTTTTGCTTTTTTTACAAGGTTTTTTTTCTCCTTTGAGATTATAATGAACATGGTCACACCACAAGTAAAGTCAGAGTAGGACAGAGAACGCTCCGAAGGCTGGTTTGGTCATCCGAGATCATTAAAAATGGCTGACCCCTAACAATATGTACAAAAATATAAAATGTAAATAAAAAATACAAACAAATTTTCCTTTTTAAAGTACTTTAAGAAAAAAAGCAGGGCCTTAGAAGTTTTGGTTCTTTTTTCCTCCCCTGTTGCAAATTCACGTTGTGGTTTTGGTTGGGTGGTGGAGAGCGCTGTCGTCTGTGGGTGGCGCTGCCCGCCAGGGGCGGGCGGGCGGGACTCTCTACTCGAAGGTGACCACGTTTATAGATTCTGAGACGGGAAGTGGAGGGTGAATAGGTCACGGCGGCCTTTTTTTTTTTTAAGTTTAACTTTTCCTTTTTTGCTGTCTAGTCATCTTCATCAGTCTTCTGCTTCTTGGTATCCACATCGTCATCCTGGGAAGGGAAGGATTGTCAAGGCCTCTTCCAATCCCCTGGGCCCGCCCACCCACTGGCTGAACTCCCGCTGGCAGAACTAAAACCAGGCATGCACTGTTCCAGAGGGCCCCTGTTCCCACTCCAGCTCAAGAGAAGGACCATACACTGCATCTTATAACCACTTAAGTTCCATCAGCCCCTCCAGTGTTAGTGTCTCAGATCCTAGCCCTCTCGCCCAACTCAAGCCAGACCAGACCCACCTCGTCATCTTCAGCTGCCCGTTTGCCCGTAGCTGCCTCAGCCTCCTCATCTTCATCTCCGTCCTCTTCCTCACCTGGTGAGAACAAAGCCCAAGTAAACCGCTCTGCCTTCCTCAACTAACCAGGCACAGTGGGTCCTGGGACTCTCCCACTCAGTGGTAGCCAACAACGGGGTGGTGGGGGGTGGGTGGACACAATGACAGGAAAACTGCAGCTCCTTGGGCAATCTCCAGTAAGAGAGTAACCAGGGTTGAGTGCCGCTGAGCCATCTCTGCTGCCTGACAAACTGGGCAGTCGCTGCACCCACACTGCCCATCACGGGCAGCTTGTCGTCAGAGGTAAGAAGACCCAAGTGAAACCAGAGAAGCCCCACCAACCAACTGATCGGGGCATGGAGGGCACTCTCCAGTGGGCGTTGAGCATGGTGCTGGGGGCACAGCCCCACAGTCACTGGCCTAAAGTGAGAAAGATGCCGGCTCTGCGGCTTCAAGCCCAGTTGGAAGTGGTCCCTTGGACCCACCCCCCGCCCCAGGAAGACCCCAGTCCCTCCCCATCTGCTAGGAAAGACCAGAAGGTACTAGAGGAACAAAGCTACTCACCGTCACCTTCCTCCTCCTCCTCCTCTTCCTCCCCACCTTCCTCCTCTTCTTCGTCTACCTCATTGTCTGCCTCCTGCTCCCCGTTTTCCTCATTCTCCTCGACAGAAAGCAGAACAGCTTGTTGATGAGGACAGAACATCACTCTGCCCCCAACGTCCCTTCTTCCAGACCCTGCCCTGGGCTTCTACAGACCAGACCCCCGGAGAGATGCCCCCTGAAGTTCTAGCCAGAGATCCCAGTACAGAACTGGCCAAGGCCTTGGCCCCCCTGCCCCACCCTTGATTAAGCCCAAAGTCTTAAGTAAGAAGTCCAGGCCAGGAGCTGCTGGGGGTCATGACCACAGCAGACACTCACAGCATTCCCATTTGCAGGTGCCTCTCTCCCATTCTCCGCCTCCTCCACAACTTCCTTCTTCTCCTTTAAGTCCTTCAAAAAGGAAAAGGGAACCAGTAAGTCTTCTGAGTAGCCTAGGGCTGGCAAAGGGGCCCAGACCTACAGGTAGGAGGGATTCAGTGCCAATCCTGATGTCCCAAATTACAAGCTCAAAGTTACAGGTGGGAGAGAGCAAAGAATACTGAGTGTCTGTGGCCGGGATCTCATCCTACTTCTCTACCCTTAAAAACACACACATTTTAAAAAATGGATCCAGAACAGCGGTTCCCACCGCACCTTTACTCATGCTTCTTAGGAAAGAAGCCATGTAGCACCACAGACCGAAACCTGTCTGGCCGGGCAGACGAGCCCGGGAACACTTCACTCACACTCTCTCATCACAGACTTGTTTCCAACCAGAGAGCTCCGCCTCTCACAAATCCTTCTTGGAAGACAGCAGGTATGTGCCATAAATAAATAAGGCAATGGGGGAGGGCCCTGACACTGCGGGAGGATTCCCGTGGGTGGACTAGCCTGGGAAGGGAATGGGAGGGAACTAACTGGCAAAACTGGGGAAGCCGCTTCTCCAGCCAGAGGCCCCGCAGCCGAGCTCGAGCTCGGAGCCCACGATCTGGCAAGCGCAGGGCTTTCTTTGAAGGTACCAGAATCCCACCGATCCCTCCGTAAGCCACAGCCATCCCAGGAGGAGGCAGACCACAGCCCTGGACATGGGCGCGGGCTCAGGCGACAACACTCCTGGGCCCGAGTGAGGCCTTGCTGCACTCAGACGCGCAGTCCCTGAAATGTGGCAGTTGGGAGCACCAAAATGTCCCTCCGTGGCTCTCTCGCCCGTCCGAGGGCCAGCTCGGTGTCCGTCAGGCCGCGCCTCGCCCGAGCCCCAAGGGGCAGCGCCGCCGCGAGTACCCCGCAGCCCCGTAATTATTTCCACCCAGTGCGGCACACTCTGCCGCCAACACAAACAGGCTTCGAGCAGCCAGGGAACCGGAGGCTGCTCGGGCGCCTTCCGGTGAAGGGCGCCGGGGCACCTGCCGGCCCCATCCTCCTGGTGCTGCTCCCTGTCCGACACAGCGCGGACCCCGGCACCGCCCGCTCCCGCCCCCTGGCGGCCGGAGCCCCGGGGAGTTGTGGGGGCGGGGAGGTCGTGGCGCGCAGGCGCGCACCCCCGCCCGGCGGGCTTTGCGCGCGGGCCTCTGCACGCACCGCGCGCGCGGAGCACGTGGCCCCGGGGCCTCCGAGTGCGCCCCTGACCCTGGAGACCTGGCGCTCGCTGGCTGCACCGGCACCGCCGGGCGCGCGCCAGTTGGTCTCCAGTCTTTCCGGGCCTCTGGGCGCCCCCGCCGCCTCCCCTCGCAGGCCTAGATGCGCGCGCCTACGTCTCTGTATTTGGCGGGCAAAGTCCCGCGGGAGGCCGCCCCGAAGTCCGCGGGGCTTTAGCAGTCCCGCAGCCGGAGGCCGTCGGAGACGCATTCAACAGGGGCACTTAGGGCTCCTAGCGGGAAATCACCTTGGGGGAAAAGCGAACGCCCGCGCTGGGAAGGGCTGACCCTCTCCTTCAAACTAGTTCCCTAGCTGGGCCCAGAGAGAACCGGAGGGAGCCCCGGCGGAGATCCGTGTCCCAAGCCCTGCTCCTCTCGTGGAGTCGCCCCTGGGAAAGAACCAGGGGTGACGGCAGGGGCACAGGAGTTAAGGAGACGCCAAGGTGACTCGCGCCTGTCTCCGCAGGGGCACGAATAAGGACCAAAGGATTAAAAAAAAGCGGTTCCTCCTCAAAGTGCCGTGCTCCCGCCGAGGGCGGAGACACTCCCCAGGGCAGGGAGCGGGACCGACGCGGCGCGCAGGAGCGGAGCTGCGCCAAACGCGCAGGATCTCAAAACCGAGGGCAGTGAAGCCGCATCACCGGGCCTCAACAGCCCCTGGCGCGCGGCTCGGTCCACAAGAAGGTAGTCGTGGCCGCAGCTTTTGTTCGCCCGCGCAGTGCCCGAAGCAGCCGCACACTTGGTGCCCCCGGGCAGCCGCGGGGGGCGCCCATCGTCGCCCCGGCGCGCCGATCCTTCACTTTTCGTTTCCTCCCCTCCAGCGCGTGGGCTCGCCTCCTCCTCAGCGATGCCTGGTACCACTGGTGAATTACTGAGGCTGGGCGGCTGCTCCCGGCACACTCCTCCACACCCCGGGAAACCCACCTTCCCTCCCCGGGGGCAGCCAGGGCGGAGGAGACCTTCACACCTCCGCGGGAAGACAACCGACACCGCGGCCCCGCCGCCCCGCTCCGCCTTATCGGAGCCTAGTCCAGATAAACCTCTTCGGATCCAGTATAAGGCGCGAAAAGTCGGCCGCCCGGCGCCTAACAAAGAGCAGCGCCGCGGATGGGCGCTCGCCACGGAGCCGCCACTTCCCGCAGCCGGCCCGCGCCCGCACACGCTGGCCCCCCCAACCCCGGCACTTCCGATTCCAAAAGCGCTCCAGTTTCAAAGTTACCTCAGCGCGCCCCGTGGGCCGACGACCCCCCAGCCAGGTCCCTATCCTCCGGCCGCGACTCCGAAGAGTCACAAACAAGTTTCGGGAGCCCGTGCGGCAGCCTCCCCTCGAGCCTGTCGGCCTCCGCACTCGCATCTCCGGGTCCCTGAGGGCCCTCAGGTCACTCCCGGATGGGCATCACGTTTGCCCACGGCGCTTCCCGCCCCCTCCCCCGCACGCGCACAAAGAGTGGGCTACCTAGTACCCTAGGCCGGGAGCGGGCGGGCTCCGCAGCGAATGGGAGTAACAGCGGGCTCGGGGCAGAGCCGGGTGCGGCGCGCCAAACACCGCTCCGGCAGTGGCGGCGCGCGGACCCCAAAAGGGCGGGCGGGCGGCGTCTAACCTCACCTTGGTGGTGATCTCGGAGCTGGTGTCCACGGCCGCGTCTGACATGATGGGGCACTCCGGTGATCCGATGCAACGGACTGAGAAGAAAAGCGGGAGTTCGAGGACTCTGGCGGTAAAGCTGCCGGAGCCCGCGGCGGCGGAGATGGCGCGCGGCGGAGGTGGCTGCGGCGATCAGGGAAGCCGGAGACGGGAACAATGCAAAGATGGCTTTTCAGAGCAGCCAGTGGGGAACTCACGCGGCGCCAGAACCTTTAATATAGATTAGTGGGCGGCGCTCGGCCTCCTTTGCCCGAACGCCATTGGCTGCGGGCAGGGAGCGGGCGCTCGCTCATTGGCTCGATTCCGAACAATGGGCAAGCATGCTTAAAGCGGCAGTGCCTTGGTGCGTCCGTGCTGCGCAGTCGCCGGCAGCCCTGTCATTCGGGGTCTGAGTTTGCCGGGTCTCGGCGGCACCGACGCCGCTGGGGGAGGGGCGCGCGCTCGCATTCAGGGCGCGCGCTCCCGCCGCTGTTTTGCTCGGTGCTGCTGACGCAGAAAGCCAAAGCGCGGCAAAGCTGCCCGCCCAGCCCCCACCTTCCCCCCACTCCGTCCTTACCCCTCCCCGCGCTTGCTCGGAAGGACGGGGGAAGGGAACAGAAGGAGGCGGCTGGCCCACACGACGGCTGCCAGCGAGGGGGAGGGGCAGGCCGGGTGCTGG
This sequence comes from Bos grunniens, assembly GCF_055505025.1. Taxonomy (NCBI): domain Eukaryota; kingdom Metazoa; phylum Chordata; class Mammalia; order Artiodactyla; family Bovidae; genus Bos; species Bos grunniens. Next base: position 17,379,804 of record NC_141166.1, read on the forward strand.
GCTGTGCTCGCCCCGGGCGGTACCCTGCGTAGTGCCCGGGGATGCTCACTCCTCCACCCCCGCGCCTTGGCACATTCCACCACGAATTTTCCCAGCGCAAGTCGGTGGAAAACCCCACGACGAGCGATGAGGGCGTGAGGCCGAGGCCCGCGTACCTGGGCCACCCCCTACGTCCTCTATCCGCGTCCAGTTCTGGGTGCCCCGAGTCTTTGGGGAGGTGACCCCTTCGCCCCCTACCCAGCCTAGGCGCCCGCCGCCAAAGCCAGCCGACGAGTGGGCTTCGTGCCAAGCATTCACATTGGGGGTATTCGTGCATCGAGGGGACTCGAGGGCCGGCATGGGCTCCGTCGTCGAGCTGAACAGCCCACGGGCGTCGCAACACACAGCGGGTGCCCGCACTTCGGGGTTCTGATTTGCGCCTGCCCCGAGCGGTCACTGCCGTCGCGACAGCTACTGAGATGCTTCCAGGACCCGGCCTTCGAGTCTGTCGCTCTCCCGCCCCACTTAAAGCTCTGTGAAGGGCACTTGAACATTTCCTTGCTAGGTTATTCGAGGGGAAGTAATGGTCCCTCAGATCGGGTGGGCTAGTCCTTGGGGGCTCCTTGAAGTTTTGGGCGCCATTTAGGGAACACGCGGAGTCCGAAAAGGGGAACCATCCGGCCGCCACACTCAAGATGGCGCTGGGCTCGGCGAGCGTGGCGTGACGTGGCGACCCAACCCACTCGGACGATCCAAAAACCGTAGGCCACCCTCTTCTTATCGCCGTTGCACTTGGCTGTCGAACTGAGACACCGGCTTTGTGGCAGGAAAGATCGAATTGAGTGCAAAGACGTTCGAGAGAAAAAATACCTGTGCCACACACAAGATGGCGACAGATAGTGTTCATCCTCGTGTTGCCAGAAGGGGGCGCCCGACACGGAAGGCGGGACTCGGGAGAAACGAGCGCACACTGGCTGAGAGTGGCGGGCGAACACAAAGTTGACGCTTTGCGTCCTGCCATTGGCAGGTTCCTCTGTCTGTCTCTTGGGGGCCGCCGATTTGGGAATGGAGAAAACCCGGAGTCTGGGATCGGGGAGGAGGGACGATTGCCAAGTCCAGTAGGGCTTGAAGTCGGGGGGCGAGAAGAGAGACTGAGTGGGTCGCCCTTCTCTTTTATTTAAATCAAGGACCCGTGGTCCTGTTTCCACCGCGAGACCCCCGTTAACTAAGCTCAGCGCGCACTCGCATGGCTGCCCCCACCTCGGGCCACAGACTCCGCTGCCCAGCCGGGAGCAGGCGCGGAGTGCCGGGGCGCCACTCGGGTCGGGGTCCCCTCCCATTGCCCCTGTCGCTCGCTTGTCAGGCTCGCATCCCCGTTTACATCTGACTTTCTGGCCGCTGGCCTGTGGGGGCTTTCCCGAGCGAGTTTGTCCTTTGGGGAAAAGAGAAGCCCGGACTCCCTGTCTTCTGGCAGAAGGGAACGTGGGGCAGGTGCTGGACAGGACAGGGCACCGCGCCACCTCCCGCTGCCTGGCGGTCGCCATCCTGTCCTGGGTACGCAACCGCGGAGGTGGGGCGCCCGCCGGGTCCCCGCCCTGCCCCAGGGCGCCCCGATGGCTGGAGGTGCGATTCTCCCCCAGGGCGGGCGCCTGCCAAACCAAAGGACTGGCAAGTGGTGTCCCCCGGGGCCACGCGTCCCAACCTTTTTGTTCACTCCGCTCCCGCCAGCCGTCAGTTGCCTTTGCTGAGACGGAGACCGGGGCCGCCCTTCGCCCCAGAATAGGAAGGGTCTCCTTGGCAGCTGCGGCGGCGACCCTTCCTTTGTATCACGTTATCCCGAGAGGTGGAGGGATTGTGCGGCTCCTACCTGGGGTACAAGAGAGCCTCCTGCGGCGCGACCCTTAAACTCTCGTTACCCTGGAAGGGATTGTTTTGTCCACGAAACGCGGATGCATTGAGAGTTTGCTCTGTGCCGCATTTGAGCGACTGAGTCTTCTTCCCTATCTGGATAGTGGCCTTGGGCAGTCGTCTCTTGTGTCCACGGCTGAAAACTGGTCACGATTGTTCTGGATTCTGACCTTAGTGAACGGGGGAGGGGAGTCGAGGGGAGGGGGCAGATCCTGGGAGGAACTGGGTGAATGTGAATTTCCCTCGAAGAACTGCTTTGCCTGACGCTGTCCCTGTGCAGCTGGCTTGGCTAGGTGGGTAAGTAAGGCTCATGCCCACCTGGTTCTGGAACCAGCGTTCCCTTCACTGAGCACACACTGGGTGCCTTCTGTGTAGGTGGCAGTTAGCCTCTGGCTCATGCTTCAAGCATTTTTAGGTATTCTCCGCACTTTCCAAAGTAGGTAGGACAATTATAGGGTTGGATTTTATGAAACTGATGTTTTTTTGAATGTCAAAACCAACTGAAAATCGGCAGATTTATAGGTTCAATCTCTAATATGCTATCACTCTCCTTTTTAACAGGTCAGGAAAGCGGACCAAGGGATTATAGCAAGGAACTTGGGATAACCAAGTGAATCAGTGACCAAGTTGAGGCTAAAACCTTAGAGTGGAGGAATCTTTGTTGTTAAATGAGCCCTGAATCAGCTATGGCCTTGAACCTCCTTCCTGCCGTAGGCATGTGGTATTTGAAGGCATGTGGTATTTGACACCTCGTAAGTGAAGGCGTTATTTAGGCTAATGGAGAGCCTCATTCCAGGACTTCCCTGATGGTCCAGTGATTAGGAATCCTCCTGCCATGGGTTCAATCCCTGGTCTGGGAAGCTCTCATGTGGAGAAACTAAGCCCAGGTGCCACAACTACTGAGCCAGTGCTCTGGAGCCCACCAGCCGCAACAGCTGAAGCGCATGTGCCTAGCACCCATGCTGTGGAGCCCCCACTTGCTGCCGCCATAGAAAGCCTGAGTGCAGCAGTGAGGACTCAGCACAGCCAAAAAGAGAAAAAGCCCCGTATCTCCAGTGACAGGCAACCCCTCACCTCCTTTGCTCTTTCTGAACAGGTTGTTATCCCCTTCCCCTGTCACTTTGACTCACTGGTGCCTCTCTGCCCTTTGCTGCTTCTGTGACCTTTCAACACCCCACCCCCACCCCCAGGACAAACTGGTAATGCCTTGGGAGCCCACATGTCCTGTCCCTGGTCGTTTACAGCCTGAGGCGCACTGGCTTAGGTTAGAGCTACTTTAAGCCAGGGGACCCAATTGGCCTCCAGGCTAGTTTTGGTTTTAGGGAATTTGCACGAGGGACACCTCTGTATGGCCTGCACACTCTCAGCTGGACGACAGGCCTTTCTCTGCTGGCCTGGGGCACACATTTTTTTCAGTTGCCTCACCCTGTAGGCACTTAAGTTTGCAATTCTTGCTCCAAAGCCATTTCCAACATATTCCTAATTGGTCATCTCACAATTTTGATACCCAACAGACCAGAAAGAATATAAATGCTAGTAAAGCTGCCTAGGTTCAAATCCCAGCTCTGCCATATGCTCTCCGTGTGAATTTGGGAGAGTTATCTTCCCACCTTTGAAAAATGGAGATGACAAGAATAGTATCTACCTTCCACGGGTTCTGGTGGGAACTGAACGAGTTCATATGCAGAAAGTGCTTAAAAATAGGGTCTGGCACAACCAGGAAAGCTGTCAGTGTTCTCAGGATTCCACTTTCCAGCTGCCATCTGTACCTAAGTGGGTTGGCTTCACAGTTTTCGCAGGACTCTGGACAAAGGAACAATGTCTTCAGCAAATTCTTCCTATACTTGGTGGGAAGGGAGGGCACCAGCCGAGCTGAGTTTCTGGAAGCCTGTGACTCGGTGCCTGACATCCTCAGCAGCCCCTCTGGCCTCAGAGGAAGGACAGAGTCTGAGAGGAACAAGCCTCCAAAAGAACCGCCTTTAGAAACCCAGGAGTTTAGGGCTGTGGTTTCCTTGCCCAGGCATCAGGGCCTGGGGAGCTGCCAGGGCCCTTTCAACTCTCCCGCCCTGCCGAGCCCGGATGGGATTGTGTAAGAGCCGCCCTCCACACGCCTGCTCTCTCGTGCAGCACGCCTGGGCCTGCCCGTCCTCCCGGGGAGCCGGGCCAGAAGGCCCTGGTACCCACACAGGTCTGGCCACCCAAAGGCTCCTGCCTGGTTGGGAGAGGGAGGGGGATATCTCTTGAAGTTCAAGGCCTAATCCCAAACTGATGCCAGACTGGAGTTCTGGGGAGGCTTGGGGCGAGGGGTGTGTGCTGTGTACACGACCCTGGCCACCCCCTGAGCACACATGCCCTGGTGTCTCCAGGGATCTTCTGCCGGCCTGTACCATTTCCCAGGCCTTCTTCCCTGTATCCTTGTGTCTGTGTGTGTGTCTGTGTGAGCGTGCCTCCCTGCATAGCCCAAGCAGGTGTTTTGCTTAAGCTCTGGGTACCGTTTGTGAGTGCATGGGCCTAGCATCCCAGTGGCAGGTGAAGGTGCTGGCTAGGGGAGAACATGTGTGGGCGCACAGCCTGTTGCCCTGGCTGCAAAAGCAGGGCATCTGGAGAAAGGTTAATCAGGTATGTGACCGTGAGAAGGCATTTAAGGGGGCATCTCCGCACCTGGCCCCACTTGGAAACCCAGCAAGACAGGAACCAAAAGCGGGCCCCAGCTGAGGACCTCGGTGGTCTGGGCCAGGCCAGAAATCCCAACCTGGTTAAACTTGAAGCTAGGAGAGGCCGGCTTTTTGACATCTTGAAGGTTCCTCTTCCCTCTTTCTGTTAAACTCAAATGGGTCTTTTCTACCTTTCCGTCACCCCTGGCAGAGGAGCCACCCTCAGTCTCGATTAGAGGGGAGAAGATATGAGGGATGGAGGACACACCACCAGCTCCCCTTCTCACAGCCAAGGGGAGTGCAGGCAAGGTGATTGATTGGATGGTTCCGGGGCTCAGAACACTCAGTGGTGCAACCAGGAAACGCCTGGACACGCTGGATGGCTGGTTACCCTGGTCTGGTCCTTACTCGTGTGCTGGTAACTATGGCATTCCTGCAGAAATCTGAGACACTGTCAGGAAGAAGGGACCTGCAGCGCTCAGTCCAAGAACAGCTTCCAGCTCTGATGCTGCCTCTCTGCGATGGAGAAGCCAGGGTGGCTCCGGGAGCATTTGGTTTGCATGTGACAGAGCAGAAGAATGAAGAAGCTTAGCAGAGATCACAGAGCCAGTGGGTGACACCGGGATCGGGCCTCCCGCACCCTCCTGGGAGGGCTCGCAGCTGTGCCGTGCAGCGCATAGGAATCCGTTGGTTTCCAGATCCAGGTGGGAACGAGGGGAGGAGATTTCAGCCTCCTTTAAAGCAATGTTCTCTCCTCCAAGAGGTTTTCTGAGGATTTCACAGGGGAAAAAAAGTGAGGCTCGGACAATTCTACAGGAAGTCTCAAAACAGGATGAAAGGTTACTCCAGAGAGCAAACCTCCCCAGGGAAGGGAAAGAGGAGCACCCTTTCTAAGGAAGTGCAAGCTCCATGGGCATTTAGAGCCTGAGAGGAAAGTCACAGCTCATCCACCTGAACCAAGAGCCCTAGGCCTCCTCAGCTGCAGTGCGTTCTTAACTTACAGTGTTGTGGCCAAGCCTAGAATTGTGACTGTGTACTGGCTCTTGGCAGCTTTCTCCAGGACAGGCCAGTCTCTCTTGCCACTTAGGTGCTTCAAGAGTGTTACTTTGAAAGCGTGGGCTAGACACCTCCCCATCCACCTGGCTGCTGGCAAGGCCTCGGTTTTCCCAATCGCTAAGTGGAGGGAAGAACATAGCCCAGGTTCCAGGGAGGGAACAGCACGGCTGTCAGTACCCCTCCATCCTGAGTCATTCACGGGGCCACATCAAAGTCCTTGGCCAAGACAGTGTTGAGACCCACCCCCCACCTCTACCCCCTGCAAAGTACCTATCACTGAGGGAGTAACCAGTCTCCTCTCGGGCCATATGTGATAGGTTGGAGGTTTCCTCAATGAAGACTTTTAGGACGATAAAATGTATTCCAGAATGTTCTTCAAAGTCACCACTATAATTAAACAAGGGGCAGCCATGATGGAAGTAAAATGTGTTCTGAATACCTGTAGAAAAGATAAAAGGGAAATCAGAAATTAATGATTAATGTTAATAAGTGAGCCTGCATGAAATGAGTGTCGAGCGTTAGTCGCTCAGTCGTGTCTGACTCTTTGCGACCCTATGAACTGTAGCCTGCCAGGCTCCTCTGTCCATGGGATTCTCCAGGCGAGAACACTGGAGTGGGTTGCCATGCCCGCCTCAGGGGATCTTCCTGAGCCAGGGGTTGAACCCATGTCTCTTGCGTTGGCAGGTAGGTTCTTTACCACTAGTGCCACCTGGGAAGCCCCACTTGAATTGAAATGGCTCTCAAAGCAGGCAAGGACCAGCGTTAAGAAACATCCATAGCTGGGAACCCCAGCTCCTGGTTACTGGAAGCTTTCAGCTTCATGCAAGCCTGGCACCTGGCAGTGGTTGGGGTCCTCCATGATTCCTCGCTTCAGTCCTACCTCTCTTCCTCATGGAGCCACTGGTAGGAGTTGGGGCATGCCAGGGACTGGAGGATGCCTAGGACGAGGAGTGCCTAGGCTTGAGTGACGCTGGTTCTAAGCAAATTTCTTTATCCTCCCCACCTGGTTCCCATCATCTGGGCTGAAATGAGAGAGGATCTCTGGGCATATGTGCAGGCTGGGGCTGGCAGGGGCAGGTCTGGTTGTATCCCCCCATTCGGCGTGGCCCTGTGTTCTGCACATCTGGCTATACTTTATCAAGAAGTGACCATTCTATTTCTCTGAATCAATTGCCATTGGGCCTGACGTTCCACTGAGCCAGCCCTGATCCCAGGTGTGAACACCAACTCCGTGCCAGAGAAGAGAAAACTTGAACGTGCTTCCGACAGTTACGGCAGCACCTCTGCAGATGGAGAGAATGGGAAAGAGCCTCTTTTTACAGGTGGGGTTGCTGGGATCCAGAGCAGGAAACTGATTTGCCAGCAGAGTAGCCCCTAGCCAGGAAGAGAACCCCTTGGCCCCAGCTGCCAGGGCTCCATGCCACCCACCCTCCCTCTCAATGAGCAGTGGGGGCCCTGGCAGAGGCTGGCTCTGAAAACTCAAAGGCCCAGGGCAGAGGTGCTTCCTGGAGCAAATCAGGCTTGGCAAGAGGCTAAGGTCAGGGAAAGAAGTAAGGGAGAGAGCAAAGGCGAGGGAGCCTGGGCAGCTCCACCAGGGAAACCAGCCAGGTAGGCACATGAACACGAGGGTGAGGCAGGAGGGTCAGAGGGGAGAGGGTGCCTCTGAAAGCCGCCTTGCCCCAAACAAGCAGAGACATTCCAAACGTGCCCTTCCACAAGTGGGGCCTGGCTACCGGGCTAGAACCCTGAACACTCGCCCCAGCAGGGGCACAGCAAGGGACAGAGCTACACGGTGTAAGCAGTAGAGTGGGCGGTGAGACAGGCAGCTCCTGTTTACTGAACAAAGTCTGGGTCAGTCATGACTCTGGACTCCAGACCCACGTTAACCCATTCAGTGCTAGGTGGTGAGCTACCCACACTCATGGGAGTCAACCCTGTGCCATTCACTGGAAGGACTGATGCTGAAGCCGAAGCCTGATACTTTGGCCACCTGATGCAAAGAGCTGACTCACTGGAAAAGACCCTGATGCTGGGAAAGACTGAAGGCTGGAGGAAAAGGGGACAACAGAGGACGAGATGGATGGTATCACCGACTCAATGGACATGAGTTTGAGCAAACTCTGGGAGATCGTGATGGACAGGGAAGCCTGGCATGCTGCAGTCTGTGGGGCTACAAAGAGTCGGACACAACTGAGCAACTGAACAACAATATGAGAGAGGAAACAGAGGCACAGAGTGGGTGGATGTTGCCCAGGGTACCTGGCAGAGCTGGGTTTTAAACCAGGTGTAGCTCCTGCTTTCAAAGGGAAAAGCTGCTGGTCACAAGCAATCCTGCCCCCACCAGCCTGTGCCCACCCCTACCCACTCCAAAGGCACGGACAGGGTCTTGGACTTTTCTCTGTCGATTGGTAAGGAGTTTATTTTCACCAGCTGAGGGGCTCGTCCTCCAGTAGATAGATGCCTTTCAGGTTGCAGAAGGAGCAGAGAATTCTCCCCAGATGGGTGATTTCTGGTTGCGAGGCAGGATTCCTTCTGGCAGGATATTATGACCCGGAAGAACAGCATTTTGCAACTGTTTGTGGCCAAGGACTCACCTAAGTTAGCCTACTGAAAACTAAATACTCCCGGGCTGTTGCATTGAGCTTTTTCGTGGCATCAGTAGACAGTTGGCAACAACACCTTGAACATTTCTCCAGGCTACCATTGACTGTGGCCTTGCTCTGGGCTGTGGAAGCCCAACGTTGCCCAATGTTCCTTTATAGTGACCCACAGGACAAATTCCTTTCAGGCCCCCACACCAGCAGGGCAGTGTAGCCTGGTGATTAGAAGCACAAACTCCAGGTCCCCCTGCTGTCCTCCTGTTGAGGGTGAGTGGGGGCAGGAGCCCATCAGAGCAGGGTTCTTTGCCTGCCTCTGTGGCTTAGCATGTGAATCCTTGGGCAAGGTGAAACCTCCATAAGTTTCAGTTTTCTCACCTGTAAAATGGGAATAAATAACACCCTCCTGAGACATCTCCTGGGGAATTCCCTGGTAGTCCGGTAGTTAGGACTCCGTGCTTTCACTGCCCAGGTTCGATCCCTGGTCAGGGAACTGAGGTTCTGCCTACCACATGGGGCAGTCAAAAAAAAAAGACTTCTTCCAAATAACTTGCTTTAGTTTTTCTTTATAGACCCTCTGTGTCTTGTAACTAAGCACATTTCCCTCCCTGTCTGGGCTGCCAGAGGCCCAGCACCCACCTTGAGGGCACTCTCCAGTTCCAGATCACGCTGAGGTGGATGGGATCAACCCTATCCCCTCTTACTTCCTACCTTGTTTTCCCTTAACCCAACCTCTTCAGTCATTTTTTTTTTCCTGTTGGCCTTTTGGTATTTCTATGAACTTCAGGACACGGGTCCCTGACCTCCGGGCCTTGTACCGGTTTACTTCCTGTCAGACCAGCAGCGGCATTAGATTGGAAATAAAAGTGCCCAATAAATGTAATGCACCGGAATCATCTCGAAACCATCCCGGTCCATAGAAAAATTGTCTTCCACGAAATCGGTTGTTGTTCAGTCGCTCTTTTGCAACTCCATGGACTGTATCCCGCCAGGCTCCTCTGTCCATGGGATTTCCCAGGCAAGAATACTGGAGCGGGTTGCCATTTCCTTCTCCAGAGGATCTTCCCAGACCAGGGATCGAACCGGTAGTCTCCTGCATTGGCAGGCAGATTCTTTACCGCTGAGCCAGCAGGGAAGGCCCACAAAATTGGTCCCTGGTGCTAAAAAGATTGGGGACCACTGCTTTAGAACTAAGGCCTAAATTAATTATCGTGGTAAAAAGACTGCAGCCCTTTATACCAAAGCACTTCCTCGCAGGTTATATGCTGTTTAAGCCTCAGGCCAATCCAGGTAGGTGCCCCATTTTACAGGAGAGGAAATGGAGGCCCCCGGAGGGAACTGGCAGGGTGGACACCGGTCATTCCACGCCACCTGAGCCATCCACCACCAGTCTCCCCGGACTCCTGCCCTGGCTCCGTAAGTGGCCACCCCCTACCTACTTTCCCAGCCCTTTCCAGAATCCCTCACCTGCCCCCAAGCAGCTGAGTGATTCTGCCCCTCCCTCACATTTCCCTCCCATCCCACTCCATTTCCCTGTTATCATTCTCTTGACTTTGTGGGGACTTTCCAAGAAATGGTAAAATCCACTGCATTAAGGATGATTGAAAAATCTGCCTCTGCTCTCTATGGCCCCCTCTATGGTGCTTCCACCAGATAGTTCAGCTTTGGCTCTGTCCTCAACAGGGAACGGATGGCCTGAGTGCTGGCACACTGCTCAGGACAAGAAGGTGTGGTCCAACCCTCCCAGGAACAAGCCCCAGGAGGGCAGAACACGGGGGCCACTGACTGCCTCTCCACCTCTTTCTTGGGACTTGTCAACCTGGGTGTCTCCCCGGCTGAACCCCAGCTGGTCCCTCAGGGGACCCCGCAGCACGTTGGAAAGAGCCACTACCCAGCCTAGCGCCCCTTCATTCCCTGAACTGGCTTCCTGGGGAAGGCCACAGGCTCCCAAGGGGCTCACAAGTTTCCAGTGCAATGGGGACCCTCTTCAAATTCCAAGCTGCCATCTGAGGCTCAGAGCCTTTGAGTCCAGCTGAGTTTTGAAGCCCCAGATGTGCCCGTGCAGGCCTAGAGCTGAGCTAGGGTCAGATGGAGAGAACTGAAGTGATTGTGGAATACGGGGAGGGAGACTGGAGCTCTTGCAGGACACTGGGCAGCAGTCATTTTGTTCACATCTGAATAGGAAAGCAGCCTACAACTTAGAGCTTGTTGTGTGTGTGCTCAGTCATGTCCAACACTTTGTGACCCTGTGGACTGTAGCCCGCCAGGCTCCTCTCCTCAAAATTCCTTGCCAGGAATTTTCCAGGCAAGAATCCTGGACAGGATTGCCATTTTCTTCTCCAGGGGATCTTCCTGACCCAGGGATGAAACTCGCATCTCTGGAGTCTCTTGCATTGGCAGGCGCATTCTTTCCCAGCCAAGCCACCAGGGAAGCCCCTTTATTATTACTTGGTGGTAATTTCTCTTCTCCGCACACACAGCTCACGATGGTTGCCTTTCAAGGCACTGGGGCGGTGTGGTTGGTGGTATTAGCCCCAAGGTGACCCAGCTCCACCCTGAAGGCTCTGATCCCTGCCCACGGATCCACCTCCCAGGGGACCTCAGTCCTCATCTGTCCACAGTGGCTGTGCCCGTGTGTACGTCATCCAGGAGCCACAGGGGCCAGCAGGAAAGGCCAGGAAGTGTCGCAGCCTGAAACCCCAGAAATAGGGTCAGGGAGCCCCAACCCTGGTGGCTTCCTTGTGGGCTCTCCATTGATGGGGCGGCCTTGCCAATCAGGACAGAAGCACACAGTGAAAGTGACAGCTGGGGGCAGGCCTGGTGCTGGCCTGGACACCCTTGGCGGACAGGCACACGGCCGGCGCGCAGCAGCCACACCCCTGGCCTTGGCCCAGCTTCCTTCTCTGGACCAGGCCCCATTCCAGTCCTCCCACCTCCTGATTATGGGTGTGCACGTGCCTTGGAAGTGCAACTGTGAACATATAGCCATGTCTGGCAACAGGTTTCGTTACTGTGAGCCAGACATGTGTGTTCACGCATGCGCGAATATGAGTGCGTGCTTGCCATGTTTGCAGTCATGTTGGCGCCCCTCCCATCTAGGGGTTGGCGCACAGAGCCGCTCTCTGCAGGTACACAGGTGTTTGCTTTAGTTTCCTTTGTATTTCTCTGTATTTTCGAGCATTCCCAAGTGTTAGCATCCACACACAGGCTCCCTCCCTGGTCACCGCCCACTGAGGGAGGCAGGCACAGTCTGGAAAGTATACAATGAGTGTAACAAGGGCCACAACAGGGAGAACCCGGGGAGAGAGCAGACAAGTTCTGCTGAGCAGTCAGGGAGGGCTTCCCAGAGGAGGCATCTTCCGAACTGGACTCAAAGATGAGGAGGCTGCTCTGGGTGGATTGGGGGCCTCCCCTGCTGATCGCTCCTCCCTGCCGCATCCCCTTTACACGGGCTCTGCTTTGCTGTCGCCACCTTCCATTCTCACCTCTCTTTGCTCATGGGCACAGTCCATGTACCTCCCTCGGGCCTGTTTTCTGACCAAAACAACAGCACACAAGCAAATCAAACAAACAGCTAATAAAACAGTCTATCTGGGTGAGACTGGAAGCAATGGAAGCATTGCTTCCTGTTCCAATGGAAGCATTTCATTTGGCCCAGTCTTTTTCTAGAAGTTTCTGAGTCACCTAAACCTAAGAACAGAAAGGGTTTGTGACACTAAGTTGGTTCCACATCTCACTCTGGGAGGTATGACCCCTAAATAAGCCCCCTTTGGGGGTCACCTGGTCTTAGCCTAAACGCCTACCTGCACCCACAGGTGAGCATACAATCCTGCCTGGACACCCTCACACCTGGTGAAATGCCCCCTCCCCACCAGCGGTCAGATCTCAGACAGCCTCCATGTCTTCTGCCAGGCTCCCTGTGCCTCCCGCCCCTGCCCAGAACTGGGGATACAGTGACCTGAGGACACAGTGGCCTGGGGACTGCCAGCGCCACAGCCTGGGGAGGAGTGAGCTCTGCCTTCTTGCTCACTGTGAGGTCTTAGAGAAGTTCATTAACTTCTCTGAGCCTGTTTCTTTTTGTAAAGGTGGGAGGGGGGGTGCAGGAAGAGTTAGAGTTTGTAAACTGCTCTGCAGATGCTATTTATTATGATTAAACCATTTGAGAGCAATTATAGAGCAACCATCAAGGATTATAGAACAATACAGGGGAAATTGCCCACATATGTGCTAGGGAGGCCCCCAGGAAGAACACTTGGAGTGAGTCCGCGGTGGCTGTCTGGGTGGTATCTCGATGCCCTGTGTTCCCTGCACAAGATAAAATGCATCTAATCCTCAGAGCCAGCCTGGGGGACGGCAAGCCCCGCATGACCACGGGGAACGGCTGGCTCAAAGGAGTGATCATCCAGCTCCTGGACAACCGGCTGGCCCCGGAATTCAGGTCTCTGGCCATGAAATGTGGACGCTCTCCAATCGGCAGCTGCAGGAAGAAGGTTTTCAAGCTGGAGAGATTTGACAAGATGTGAGTCACAAGTGTTGATGAAGAGAAGTTGCTTCTGTGTGGGGAGGGCCTCCACTCATTCATTCAGCAGCACCGGCCTCTTAACACCTGGCTCCTGCTGAGTAAATGAAAGTGCGGAGGGTGGTCATCAAGAGGACGCGTGTGGGCTCCTGAGGGCTTCTATGGCAGAGACCAAGGTTGTGTCTTCCCCACCCACCTTAGTTCTAAGAAGGGCAGGGGGGGGCCTGGCCTGAGGGCCCCTGGCAGGAACTGGTCCCAGGCAGCTAGCTACCAGGAACCTCCTATGCATAGACTGAGCTTCTGTTTTTCATCAAGACCAGTTAAGTGGATCCCAGGGCTTCGGTTGAAGGGGGTCAGGAAGGCACAGAGGGAGGAGGGAAAAGGATGAGGGGGCCTCCCTCCGGTCACTCAAGGTACCCAGGGGACAAAGGGAGCAGGAGACAGAGCCTGGTGGGGCAGGCCAGGTTGGCGGAAGCTGGGCGCAGGTCCAAGGCCACCAGGCCTGTGTGTGGGAGGGGCTGGTGGATGGAGGCAAGCGCCACGGAGCCAGCAGGGAGCAGCCCAATGAACAGGATGACAGGGGCAGATGGACAGGCAGCCTTGGCTGCTCTGGGTACCAGCCCTGTGCTCCGGCCCCCAGTCAGGCCGCTGGGCTGGGGGCAGGGATGCTGCTGGCCTCTATGTTGAATGAATCACTGGCCGGTGCCAGGAGCCTGCAGGCCTCAGCGCTCACTCCCTGAGGACCAGCTAATTCACTTGGAGTGAGGCCGGCCGTTAATGACCAGAGTAGCCTCCTGGGCCCTGCCGAGCCCCACGCACGGCTGACCACTGAGCAAGGGGCCAGGCTGAGGGCGAGGGCAGGAATGCCCACCTCTGCCATAGGCTTGGCCAGGGCTCCCCATCTGCCTGCATGAGGGCAGCAATGCCCCTGAGGGCGGGTGGACCCTCTCCCTGGGCGAGCCTGAGTCTGGAGGTGGAGAGGAGGTGCAGATACCCACTCCCGAGCCACAGAGAGACTAATTATGGTGGACAACTGGAAAGGGGGTGGGGAGGAGTAGAAGGCGGGAGCCAGCCGAGCCCTCCCTCCTGAACAAGGAGGAAAAACCCGGGTTGAGAGCCCAGCCCTGCATCCCGGAGAAACCAACCACTTGAAAAACATGGCCTGGTGTCTTGCCAGGCTCTCCCTGACACACGCAGTTTGCTGATGGCACAGGTGCAGCGTCCCCAGGCTGCCCCATCCTGGGCAGGTCCCAGGGTTTAGTGAGCACGTACTGAGGGGTTCTCTGCTGGGGTCCAAACCTTGTCCAGGGGCTCAGTCAGGAAAGGGGTCAGCACCCAGGAATCACCACAGGGTCAGGAGCCAGCTTCCACTCACTGTGCGCCAGGCCCCACACCAGGTCTCCACCGAGTTGTGTATCCTCACATCCACCTGCAAGGTAGAGAATGTCATTTTTTACAATGACATTTTACAGATGTCATTGTAAAAAATGGAAGCCCATTTTACAGATGGGAAAACTGAGGCTCAGAAGGGTCACGCACTTACCCAAGGCCCAGAACTTAGCAGCAGAGGCAGGTCTTAAATGACTCCGTTGTATATAATCTCTGCCTAGCACAGCTCCAGGATTCCAGGTTTCAGGGTGAGAGGAGAGGGAGGCCCCCAGGCTTCTGTTCTTTAGGAATCAAAGTCCTCACTGGAGGCTCCTTGGGGCCAGAAGAGCTGGACACTGGCAGAAGGGAAGGATGGAAGGCTTGCCTCTGGGATTCTTGCTCTTGTTTCAATGTTCCTGGGTGGCCCTCTCCCAGGGGAGAACACTTAACAAACTTTCAGGGAGACAAGGGGGTAGGGGGCAGGGCTGCAGGCCTGTGAGGCAGTGGGCTTGCGGGGGCCCTGGGGGCCGCATGGTTCTGCCTGACCGGCAGTGGGCGATGATGAGCTGGCTCTCCCTCCCTGTGGTCGTGGCGGTCCGTGTGCTGGACTCGGTCATCTCCGGGACCAAGACGAAAGCGCAGGATCGGCACCTGGAGGACTCTGTGGCTGGGTGCTTCCCCGGCGCGGCGGCCTCTTTCCGGGTGGGGGAACAAAGGGGACCTAGCTTGGGAGGGCGGAGGGTGGGTGGCACCCGCGAGCGCTCCCTCCCGCCAGGGCTGGGCCCGGACGGAAGGGGCCTCGGGCGCCCCCTGCCGGCCTGGGGGCTCCGGGAGGAAGGCAGGGGCAGCTGGGGAGCCTAGATTAGCAGTCCGTCCTCCCCGCGCTGAGGCCTGGCAGGGTTGGGCACTGGTGGGTCCTTGTGTGTGCAAGTATGTTGTGTGTGTGCAAGTGTACCTATGTGTCTGTGAGGGTATGCGTTATGTGAGTGGGTCTTGGGTGCACGTGTCCGCAGATGTGTCTATGGGTGCATTTGTGTCTGTATGTGTGCATGCATATGTAGGTGTATGCATATCTGGCTGCGTAGCAATGTGTCAGTGTGTGTGCACACGTGTGTTTGTACTCGTTTGTGTGTGCAGGTGTGTTTGAGTGCCTGTGTCTGTGTGGGTGCCTCTTGGCACACATCTGTCTCCCCGGGCTCAGGGACAGGTGAATGGGGTCTGGCTTGCTCTGAAGCAGTTGCCTGTTCTGAAAGCACCCTGGCTAGGTGGTCCCTGGAGTGGGCAGCTCACGTGGCCATCAGCGAAAGGCTTCCGGGGGGGCAGAGTTGGCCACTGGCCACTCTAATGTTTATTTGCTGCCTATGAGGGGAAAGAGAGGAAGAGAACTGCTTTTGTCCCTAAGCAGTTCTGCCTGTGAGTAATTATAATCTATCATGATAATTAAGGTGATAAGGACACTGGAGGTGCCTGCAAAATGCAGGGAGAGTGTGGGAGGGCCACAACTGGCCTGGAGAAATCCTAGAAGTCTCTGTGGGGGAGGCAAGCTGAGCTGAGGCTTGAGGGGTAGGGGAAAGCCTGAAAACAGGCAGGCAAGGTGGGTGGGGAGCCCAGTGGGCTCTGAGCACAGAGGGCAGAGAATCAGAGAGGGAGTGGGGGCATGCCAGGCGAGTGGAAGCTGTGGTTGGTGAGGGGGAGCAAAGCCTGAGAGGTGGGCCAGGCACAGGTGCCCTGATTCTGCCTGGTGCTGGAAGGTCACTGACGGAGTCTAGGCAGGGCTGAAACCATCCATTATGAGGCCAGAGGGGGGCCCTCTGCCTTCTGCCAACACCTGGGAGGGAAGGTCCAAGGTGTTTCCTTCTGGGCTGTGCGGGCCCTGAGTCAGGCGCCCCGCCTACCTGCCACGTGGAAGCCTCTCAAGGCAAGGATGCCTGGGGTTCCCTCGCTGACCCCAGATGCTCAGACGTGGGCCCTGGAGCCCGAGGATCATCCTTCTTCTCCTGCCAGCCCAGTGATGCCCACGTTGCCCCAGCTGCAGCAGCCTCTGGGCGCCTCTTTTGCCATCAATGCCTCCTCTGTGGCCTGGGCCTGGGAGGGTGGGCCGGGTAAGGCTTTGGGCCCCAGCCAGCCTGGTCCCCTCTCGGGGTGGCACCGGGCTGGCCTTCTCAGCACTGGCCTAGGGGTCTTAAGCGGGCCTTCTCCATCCTGAGGATGCAACCCCTGAACACGCATTCATTCAGGCTTGGCAAAATGGGCGCCTGAGCACACACTGGGGATGGGAGAGCTTCCTCTCTGCACTCCCAACAGCCTTCAAGGTCCAGCCCCACTCACCACCTGGACCACTGTGGGGTGCTGGCTTCCTGACCCTGCCCCACTTTTTCCCTGTGGCACCCAGGCTTCTGCAGGCCACCGCGCCAGCAACCCTGTTCTTGCCCAGGCCGAACTTGGGCTCAGGGACACATCATGCACTTCTGAGCCCCACCCCCCAGCCCATCAACCTTCTCCCTGTGCGCCCACTACCCCCCACCCCCAGGAGGGGAAGTGAGCCATGGTGTGCGCCTCTGACCTCGCAGAGGCCACCTGTGACTCAGGAGCCCGAGCCCCATTCAAGCCACTCCTCCTCCCACTAGGGACAACAGTTCACCTTCAGGAGCAGTCGCACGCCTTCCATCATCCAACCCTCCTGACCAACCTGCCAGGGAGGCCTCATAGCACCCCCAAATTACAGCTGTGGGAGCTGAGCCCCAGAGAGGCTCACGATGGGGACTGGGAGCCAGGCCCTCGTGACCCCAGGACCCCCGGTGTTATCCCTACACCAGGACCATGACTCCCCTGCGCCCAGACCCACCTGGCCACCGCCTCTCGCTGGACTGTGGCCAAGGTCTCCCCATGGCCCCGTCTGTCTCATTGCTTCTTCCTCAGCATCCTCTGTCATTCCCACGGACCTCAGGAAAAACACCCCTTATTCGCCTTGGAATTCAAGCCTCCTGCTCACTGTCTCCTGTGCCCCTCCCAGTCCCACTGCCCAGCCTTTGTCCAGCTGTCCCAACTCCCTGGACTGCCCTCCTTCCCTCCCATGACACCCAGTCCCCCTCCAGCCTTGAGAGAAGAAGAGTCAATGGCTGAGAAGGAGCCCACAGGGTCAGGTCTCTCTCCAGATGTGTCCAGCCCAGGGCTCAGGTTCGACAAAGGGGAGGTTCCCGCCAACCTCCCCCCACCCCCACCCCCCCCCCCCCGCCCCGAGGCTGCCCCCTGCAGAGCATGGCCCTCCACTCCTTAGAGTCTGGCCTGCAGAAGCCCAAAGCCCCAGGAGGTGCACTGTGCTGGATCCTGCCCCTCGGTCTCAGAGCTAACCCTCTTCTGGAGCAGGTGTTAACAGGGCACTCAGGCACGGGGTGGGGGCGGAGGAGGGTAGGGCATGGGAGCTGCCCTCCCCACCTAGTGCTGCCTCTCCCAGCCCCTGGGAACCTGTTGCTAGGCTGGTGCGCGCTCCTTCACAGGCTCAGCCTGTCAGCTGCACCCACAGCCCCCATGGCAGGAGCCAGCTGTGGAAGAGGGGAGCTCTTTGCCCCGGGGAGATGCTGAAGGGCCCGCCAGACCCTGGGGGCTGGGAAGATGGGCACAGGTAGAGCAGGGCCCTTCCATGACCCTCCCAGCAGGCGTGACTGGAGTGGGGGTCCCACTCCTGACACCCAGGGTCCCAGCTGGTCTTCCTCAGGCCTTGTTTATCTGCCCCCTGTCTGATGGGCGACCCAGGGGCCCTCTGGCATGACTGGGGGCCAGGGGCCGGGGTGGGGGGAGCTGACAGACTTCCAGCCTTCCCCCTCAGCCCTGGTCTGTCGCTCTGCCCCTGTGGGAGGCCCCAGGGTCAGCGGACTCTTCTCGGCCTCCTATCTGGGAGCCTTGTCTCTTCTCCAAGCTCTGGGCCCTCCAAGCTCCACTCAGGGCCTCCGTTCTGGCCGGGAGCTCAGAGGCAGGGAGTCTGGGCTGGCTCTGAGTCCTCGGGCACCCTTGGGCCCCCCTGGGTCCCAGCCCTTCCTGTGGGCTTCCCCAGGACTGCTCTCAGGACGAGTACAGCCCGAGCGGGCGGATTTGAGCCTTGGGCTGAAGGGCCAGATCCCCCGCCCTAGGCTCTTCCTGCTCTCCCCTGCCGGCCGCAGTCCTAGGGGCAGATGTACAGCTGGGTGCGAGCAGGGAGGGCCCAGGGTTGGGGGCAGTGGAGGGAGGGGCTCAGTGATCCTGGGCAGACTCTTCAGCTGGCAGAGGCTCCTGCCAAGACAGTTCCCGCCCCACCCCCGCCCCTCCACTCATTATCTACTTGGGGTTTGTGTGCAAACAGCAGCTGGTCTCTTTTGTCAGCTTCTCCTCCTCTCCTCCCCCCCCCGCCCCCCCCTCCACCGCGCCCCTTTCCCTCCTTGCCCAGGCCTCCCAACTGGCTCTTTCAGCCCAGGCTCTGCCCTGCCCCCAGGTGACTTAGAAGCTCAAGCTCTGGGGAGCACCTGGGGTCGGGGTGGGGGTGGGCAGCCCCTGCCCATTCTTGGCCCTGAGTCCTATGTTCTTATCTGGCCCTTCAAAGAGATGGTATTAAACCCATCTGGGACATGAGAGCCAGAGAGGGTGAGTCACAAAGCCAAAGTCACAGAGCAGGCAAGTGCAGAGCCATAACCCAGACCCAGGCGTGCCTGTGTGCAGAACCTGTTTGCTGAGCTAGTTCTACTTCACAGTTTTCACTGTTCCTCTGACCGCCCCGCGCCTGGCATCACTCCTCTGCGGGAGCCCTGGGAAGGTGGACCCACTCCCAACCGCCTTGCTGTGTCAAGGGCTATCAACTGAAGTACTCGTGTGCCTGTGGCTGAGACGGAAAGGCAGGCAGGGCCAGATGGCAAGGCCCTACCAGTTACACCTAGGAGTTGGACCTGGATGCTGAGACCAGGGGGAGGAGAAATCTTGTAAGCAGTGGGCCCTGCAGAACTAGGGAGGCAGAGAGCAAGAGGCCAATTAGAAGAGATAGTAAAAAGGACAGGAGTATGGGCCAAGGAAGACACTGGCCCTGGGAAAGTGGGGACAGCCAGACCTGGGAGCCAAAGATATGGTCAGAGTGGGTGGTGAGCAAGCAGGTGGGGGTGGGGATGACACCTGGGTCACACCTGGGCAGTGATGAAGACGTGAGTCCTTTACAGGCATAGGAGCAGGTGTGGCTGGATGAAGACCTTTAGTTTACCACATCTGGGTTTGAGGTGCTGAGTGATGTCCAGGTGGAGGTCTCCAGAGGACCCAGGAGACAGATCCAGGCTGGGCAGATGGAGGTCTGGGAATGGATGAGCTCATGGAGGAAATAAGGGAAGAAGGGGACTGAGGATGGAGTCCTGAGCAGAAGGCCAGGAGGTCTCGGGAGGGGACTGAGAGGAGGGGAGGAAGAGCAAGAGGAACGTCCACTGGATTTGGGAACTCAGAAGAGGCAGGGACTCTGGGAGGGCAAAGCCATGGCATGGCAGGGCAGTCTGTGTGGGTGATCAGGCACTCACTCTGTTCTTTGCAGATTTTAGCTTTTTTAATCCCTTCAGCAGGCCTGGGATAACAAGCCTCCATTTCAAGTGGAACCAAGAATAGGTCTGAAGGTCTATGTGACCCCCCCAAGTATTTGAGATGAGGACTCGGTGCTGCCAAGTCTAAGTCCCTTGGTGGTTGATGCAGATCCCAGACTAGAGGGGATCATGTGACAGATGAGTGATGAGGGCAGAGGAGGGAGGAATCTGCTGCCCTCACAGGCGTCACAGAGGCTGCGACCCCAAGGCAGGTCCGGAGGGAAGACTCCTTGCTCATCAGGTGCAGGTATCCCAGGTGGTAAAGAATCCCCCTGCCAGCACAGGAGACACGGGTTTGATCCCTGGTCCAACAAGAACCCCTGGAGAAGGGAATGCAACCCACTCCAGTATTCTTCGCCTGGGAAATCCCATGGACAGAGGGGCCTGGCCGGCTACAGACCATGGGGGTCACAAAGAGTCCCACACAACTTAGCAACTAAACAACAACAATGTGAAAGGCAGCAGACAAGGAAGCAGCCTGAGCAAAGGCAAGGAAGCGTGAGAGAGCGAGGAAAACCGCGGCCCAGGAAGGAAAGGTGGGGCCTCAGCTGGACCACTGCCCAGTCCTGATGCTCACTCGGAGCCCCCCGCCCATGGTCCAAGTCCAGTCTCTCGGAAGAGCTTTTCTGGGGCTTTGGCCAGGCCATCTAGGGACATGAGAGTGGGCAAGGCCTGTGCCGGTGGCCGGACCCGGAGTGCCCCTGGGGCAGGCAGGGCGGACCCGGCACACACGCGCGTGCACACACCGGGTACATGGGCACGTGCATGCCGCTGGGTCCGCTCGGGCCGGAAGTCGCAAGGCCAGAGGCCGGGGTCCGGGAGCCGGGCCGCCGGGGCGAGCTGGAACAAAGGACGCGGCGGGGGGGGGGGGGGGGGGGGGCGGCCGGGCCGGGCCGCGATTGGCTGCCGGCCGCTGAGGGGAGGCCGGGTCGGGCGGTGATTGGCCGCGGCTTCAGAGGGCCCCTTGCGGCCGAAACCCGAGCCCCAAACTGTGGCCCGGGACCGCCCGCACCTCGCCATCTGCGCCGAGGGCGGGACGCAGGCGGGGGTCGGGTTCCTGCCCAACACCCCCAGGCTGGTCCTCCGCATAGTCTCGCAATCTATGCGCCCAACCCCACCCCCCACCCCAACCCAGCGCCCAACTGGGCGCGGGGTTCCCCGGGACCCAGGCAGGGTAGGGCGGTCTGGGCCACCGCCCCGCAGGGACGCCCAGAGGGCCGGGTCTGCAGCACAGAGGCCGGGGTGCCCAAGTGGAAAGGGGCTAGGGCCCAGGAAGCTGTCCCTTCCGAGAGGCTGGCCGGCGCCTGTATTTGCACTGGGAAAAGGGTCAGAGGACACTCCCGAAAGGACGGGCTAGGGAAAAAACGAGTTGAGGAGGCCGCGAACTGCAGGATGGCTCAGAGGAGGGTTGTTTGGATGACCTGAGACCCGAGTACCCAAGCCCAGCGGCTTGGGGAGTCGCTGGGGCTGACGGCGGTGCCAGGAAGCCAGACAGGGTCCTGGCAGGGCTCGCAGCACAGGAGGGGGTTAATTGAGCTCACTGCCAGCCAGTCCACCGCTAGGTGCTTAAGGATTTAGGATGAAGGGCCTTCTCTACTCCAGCCCTCTTTCCCAGCTGCCTGGGAGGTGAGAGAGAAGGGGTGGAGCGAGGCACCCGGGCCACCAATCACAGCCTCCGCTCCTCTTTGAATCTGGCCTGGCGGGCTCAGGCTGCCCGGCGCCAGGTGTGCTGGCGCCCTCTTTGTCCCTACTTGCCGGCCCAGGCATGTCCCACTCCACCCCCCACCCTTTGGGAGATTCTGTGCGCCACCCAGCTGCTTCCCCTGTCTGGGACTGAAACGACCTTGCTTCTGCCGAGGACCCTGGCGACTCCAGACCAGGCCCCCCTCTCCCATTCCTTCTCAGCTCTGCACACAGGCCTTGGTGGCTCAGACAGTAAAGAATCCTCCTGCAAAGCAGGAAACCTGGGTCAGGAAGATCCCCCGGAGAAGGAAAGGGCTACCCACTCCAGTACTCTTGTCTGGAGAATTTCATAGACAGAGGAGCCTGGCGGCTTACAGTCCGTGGGGTCGCAAAGAATTGGGCACAACTGAGCGACTAACACTCCCAGCCCTTTTCAGCGCCACACATGGTCACAGCTGCCTCCACCTCCCTAAGATGTCCACCAAGGGTCCAATAGTTCTGGGAGTGGAGGGGGTAAAAGCCCATGATTTGCAACAAAAGTCCTGGTAGAGGGACCCAGGGCAGGCCCCTTACCTCCAAGGTGGCTCCCTCAGTTGTGAAACCTATATAATAAGGGCCTAACTCCAGGTTGCTCTGAGGATTAAATGAGAGCTTGTAGAGGAGGGGGCTTTGTGAGGCTGAAGCCTCAACATTAAGGAGGGGAGGGGGACGTTTTCTCACTGTCCCAATGCTGCAGACGGTCGGTGGGATGCCTGCGTCCTGCCCTGTGGGCAAGGGCCAGGGTGCTAGGTAGTATGGGAGAGACGGGTGCAGTGCCAGCCCATTGAGCCCAGAGCCCCATAGTCCCTTGCTGTCATACCATCCCCAGCTCTCTCGGAAACATGGGGCACAGGGATCTGGGGCTGCTTCTCTTTTGTCTTCAGCCCCAAGTGTAAGGAGCCCTCTCCTAGGGGACGGTCAGAAGGCAGGTGGGAGCCCCACACTCCCCTACCCTCTCCCAACTCTGCTTCCCCAGCCACTGCTTTCTGCCCCCTCCTTCCTCCAACCCTGGCTTGAAATTGGGCACCAAGACCTGCAGGCTGCTTCCCTCACATCTCTCAAATCTGTCTTCTCTCCACCCTCCACTGCCCTCCTGGTCCTAGCTGGGACCTTGGTCTTACCTGACCAGTCCCCCTCCCACCAGGCTCGCCCACCCTACAGCCAGCATGAGACTCAAATTTTTAGGCCTCATCTCGTCCCTACTAAAATTCTCTCTCCCCAGGAAGCCCTGACTGGATCTACCAGGGAGTTCTAGTAACTGAGTAAACGCACACTCTGGGACCAGCCTGCTTAGGATTGCCTCCTTGTGAGCTGGGCCTTGTTTTCCCCATCTGTAAAATGGACATGATGATAACAACTGGGCAGTGTTCCAAGTGTTTTGCACATAATCATATTGATCCCTTTACTCCTCACAACAATTTTATTCAGTAAGTGCTAGCTTTACTGCACCCACAATAAAAGTAGAATAATGGAGTACCTATTTCATACAGTTATGGATTAAATGAGTTGATGCATATAAAAATTTCAAAGAGTTTGAAACACTGCTGGTGCTCAGTACAATCAATCAATCTGTTATTTTTGACCCAGCCTCTCTTGCCAACACCTTCCCCATCTAACCTCCAGTCCTGCCTCTTCACTTACCCTATCCATCCACTCCCCACCCACCCACGCCTCAGCCTTTCTTCTCTGGGTCCTATCATCTGGTACAGAATGAGTGCTTAAGACTATTTAAGAATGAATGAAAAAGGTTTTGGAAGGAGGCTAGGCTGAAAAGGATTAGTCAGTGCTCGTGCGCCCCCTGGTGGTCATTCTGGGCACTCACGCCTTGGCCCATCCTTTAAAACAAATAGGAAGGCAGAAAGTAGTCTCAAAACCCGGGATGGTGGGAGGCCATGACTGAGGACAGACTGCGACCTAGGGGGTTGATCCCAGGGCTTAGGCACAAATTTATACGTGGTCCCAGAGATTCACAGCCCCTAGCCAGCTTGACCTTTTTTCCTCTGAGAGTTCTGTGTGTGTGTGTGTGTGTGTCTGTACACTTGTCAGCGTGAGCTACACTATGTGCCCAAGAGGCCAAGAGTTCAGCTGTGTCTGCAGAGAACCGATGGTGGCAGAGGTTCTATCTTCAGAAGATGTGTGAGCGGGGCTGTGTGACCAAGCCAGTATTCATGTGTGTGTCCCCTGCTTGTGTGTGGCTGTCACCAAAGCCTGTCAGGATTACAACTCTAGGCCTCAGTTGGCACTGAGCCGAGGGCAGACTGCAGCCAGTCACTGGAACTTTCTGGACATCAGTGTCCTGCATGGTGTCCAGGGGTGTATGTTCTAGAAAGACTAATACCCAAGCTCCGATCTGTCCTGCACACAAGCAGCTCCTGGGTCACCCTGGGCCTCTGTGTACACCTGGGCAGGAAGCTGACTTAACTCTCCCTTTCTCTCATATTTGTGTATTCACCGTGCTTGTATAACTGGCCTGTTACAGTGCCACTTACTTCTGCTGAGCGCCTGCTGGGTGTGCTCCTGGTGTGGGAAGGAGCTGTACACCCTCACTCATGAGCACACTCATACCTCTCCTCGTTACCTTGCCAGGTCGTCTTCCTGTGCATAGGCCAGCTTGCATAAGAGCAAGGAATTTGGAGTCAGGCATGTTTGAGTTCAAATTCAGGCTTCCCCTAGCTGGGTGATTTTAAACAAGGGATTTAAATTCACTGAGCCTCAGTTTCCTCATCTGCTACATTTGGATAATAACAACCATTTCCTATGTTGTTGTGAGAAGTAAAGAAACACTGCTGGTGCTCAGTACAATCAATGAAGGATAGAAGACCTGGAACATGGTGAAAGGCAGACCAAAGGCGCGTGATAAATGGCGATGATTACCGGTTCCAGTGTACTTTTGGCTTCTAGCTGGGATTCCCGTCCCCGTGTCCTGTGACCCATGACAAAGCAGGGTGTAAGTCCAGACCCTGCAGACAGTCCTTCACCCGTGTCTGGAATGGCTGTCAGCAATTGCCCGCAGCCCAGCTAAGGGTAGTTTACACCTGGACCACACACAGTGCTTGTTTCCTACAGCGGTGAGCACACATCCAGGTGACCTGAGTTTCCAAACCTCAGACTGGAACACCTGGTCTGACCGGGCAGATGTATTTATCAGGCTAAAGGGACAAGATATCTGAAGGGAGTCCTTGCACACTCCCCAGCTTCAGGCCTTGGCACGTTTGGCCACCTGGGGGAGCCCTGTGTTCCCTCTGGTCAGAAGGCATTGGAGGGGGTTATTTGTGAAGAGGGAAGGGGTGCCGGCTGCTTTGGGGGCCGAGGAAAGTCCAGGAACGGAGTAGGGAGCTAGGTGCCCTAGGAAGCATCTCTTCCAGGAGCCAGGCCAGGGGGTTAACCTGTCTGCTGCCAGCCTCCACCCCTTAGGCTCCAGGGACCTCCGGGTTCATGGTGGGCGAGGCTGGGGGGATTTGACCTCCTTGGGAGCAGTGGCAGCCAAGGGGAGAACAAGGTATCCTGGATCATTGCCGCTCCTAAAATGGCTCAGGAATGAGTGACACAGAGAGTGTGAGAGTGCGGGTGTGACTTCTCAGATGGCTGGGAGCCCCAAGTCAGCCAGACTACCTGACCTGACCACCCTGGGGAGGCCTCAGTGAACCTTCACCTGGTTATCTGGCCCGTGGCTGTCCCCGAGCGTATCTGCGCCGGGCTCCAGGCGCCAGCAGGCAGAGCTCAGAGTTCTCTCTGAGCCGCAGCCGCCCTGGGCTGGCCCCTGACGGAGGGAAGGTCAGTGCTTCCAGACCCTCGCGGGACCTGGCGGGTCACCTCTGTATTGTCCTCCCCACTTGACAGCTGAGGAGACCGGGGCACAGAGGAAGAAGGAACCGCCCAAGGCCACCCAGCTGGTAGGCCAGGAAGCCTCTTGGTACCCCGGGTGTCTGATGTCAGTGCCCGGGTCCCCGCCCCCCCAACCTTCTGCCGCTCTTGGGGGAGAACTCTGATCCAGGCACAACCTTCTGCCACTCTTGGGGGAGAACTCTGACCCAGGCAGACAGAGGGACCTGCCGGGGTGGACAGGAAGGACGGGGGGAGAGGAGGGAAGAGAAGCCCAGCAAGGGGGACACAGTGCTGCGGAGATCCGCCTCTGAATTGGCCCTGGGGTGGCCACGGGCTAAGGAATGAGGAAGGCAGGAGGAAGTGGAGGTGGGTGTGGACATCTCTTTCTGGAGGGTGGCTGTGGGGGAAGGAAGCCAAGGAACAGGTGGGCTCAGGGCACTCCCATGAACAGGGGAGGGACTTGGTGGCTTCGGTATTGGGGGAGGGGGCTGTCATTGAAGATCCATGTGGAGTCAGGTGCCCAGTGGGGTGGGGCAGGGAAGGGAGCCAGCACAGTAGCAGGGTCACTTCTGCTTCCTCATTGGGGACAGGGGTTCCAGCTGCTGGCAGGTGACAGAAGCAGGAAGGGGGGTGCCCTCTGGGGAGGGGCTCTCTTTTCTCTGGGACCTGGAGGGTGGGGGCGGGGGAGGGAGCCTGGCTTCCCAGCTAGGGACAGTCAGAGGCCAGAGCCCCAAGGGGACAGGGCCCCGAGACCCGCCCTCCAGTCTGTAACCGTCCCCGTGCCTTCCTTTTCCCCCTGAGGCCCTCGCTCAGCTCTTCAGGGGGACTCCAACTCCTCCCAAGAACCGAGGCTCATCGATTTGGATGGAAAAGAAGAGTTTCAATAAAATGGGGACCTCCAGAGCCCGAAAGTGAAAGTGAGGTCCCTCAGCCGGGTCCGTGGACTGTAGCCTACCAGTCTCCTCCGTCCCAGGGATTCTCCAGGCAAGAATACTGGAGTGGGTTGCCATTTCCTTCTCCAGTCCAGGGCCTGAAAGGGCTTTGAAAAGGCCAGGTGGTCTAGGTTCAAGGTTGTCTGCGGTGCCCTGCATTAGGCAGGGGAAGGAAGGAGGTGGGGGAGGACCCTCCTTTTCTGGCCTCCTTCCTGCCCCTCCTCACAAATTCCCAGGGGCTTGTGCTGTGCAGAGGTCTTGAAACCCATCTCTTCCTCAATGCACTCAGCACCCATCCGTGACCCCTGGGAGCCCGTTCCCAGAGGAGGGCGGGTGGCCTGGGGGACCCTGCGTGCTGGTGCTCAGAAGGCCCTCCCTGTAGCCGGTTCTGCTCCCTGAGCCCGCAGCCTGGGGAGCAGATGGCCCCGGCTCTCCCTCCCAGATGGCTCTTCCCTGAATCCCAGGGGGCTCTTTGGCTCCTCCTTGTGTTCTACCCAGTCTTCCCCTCCCACTTTGGGAAGCAACGAGCTGAAAAGAGACAACATCTGGGTCTCCCCAGGTGGCCCAGCTGCCTGACTGGCCGGCAGCCTTAGCAACCACCCTGCTTCCCAGTGCCCGTGTCACAGAACCACCCCCCTCCCCCGGTCTCAAGTGAATGCCTAGCATCCTTGGAGGCAGGGGTCCTGAGCTTGGTGCTAGAGACCCCTGCCCAAAGCCACAACTGTCCCTGTTATAGTAGGTGACCAGCCAGCTCCTCAAAGACCTTTGCCATATGAGTCCCCAGACTCAGAGGGCCAACTCAGCCCCAGGCTGAAAGACATTCTTCTCTGAACCTGGGGGAGGGGGACAGATGCCACCCACAGTGTGTGGGATGACACCAGACACAAATGACTGCAGAAGGGGCAGAATGCTGTGTGTCTCATTAGACCAGGCACCGAGGGTCCTGGGCTTAGGTAGTGGAGAGATGATCAATGCCACCGTGACCCCAGGAGCCCAGCCCACTTCCCTCGGCGAGGACACAGAGAGGTCACGGGCACTCTCTGAGGCATCTGGGTCTCCCTGGGTCTTGTCAGAAGGGAAGGAACAAACACTGATTTACATACTGGGCTCTCATTTGCATTTCACCCAGGCTCTGGCCTTGACCTTCTCCACCCGGCTCCTTCACAACTAGGCAAGGCTCACAGGGCCCACTCTCTGAGAATCACAATTACATACTGGCCAGCAGAGCTAGGATCCAGGGACTGAGGGCCAGTGAGCAGAGTGACCTTCCTGAGGTCATCTAGCCAGTTAGGGTCAGGGCTGGACCTTGACCCTCGCCCAGAAAACCCATCCAGGATCCTCCCCCAGCACCTGCGGCCTCGCGGCCTGCGTTAGATGGACCACAACAGGTTCCAGGGGCTCTATCAGGCTCTCTCAAGCATGAGGCAGGACCGGAGCTCTGGGCAGCGCCCACCTGCAAAACCACACCACTCTCAGCAGCCAGGGAGGGAGACACCAGCCTGCACCGGGAGTCAGCAGTGCAGAGAGGCTGACAGAGTGCCAGTGTCAATGCATCCAGTGTATCGTAGCTGCGTGGAGGGTGGTGGGGGTAAGGAGGGGTCTGGGTGAGCCCTGGCTCTCCCGGGCATGTCTGGGCGCCCCCGGCTAAGCCCTGTGGTGTAGGGACTGAGCAGGTGTCCTCCTGGAGGTGAGCCAGCTGCCCCAGTGCCCACCCTCTGCCCTCCGCTGTGACAGGAGTTGGATTCTGCTGGAGGAGAGGGGCCTCTCCCGAGCCTTCCTTCCTTTCTCAGACTCTTCCTTTCTGTTGCCCTGCACTGACCTTGTGGTTTTCTAGGGCTTCCTCTCTGTCACAAGGATCCTGCAGTGGGTGTCAGCAGGAGCAGTGATCCTGCCCGGCCCGCCCCCTTTGCCCTTGCGCCCCTCCCCCACTGACCAGGCCGGCCGAGCCCGGCCCACTGCCCCATGAGCTCCGCCACCTGCACCCTCAGGCACTTGCTGACCTGGGGTGCACCCTCCCTAGCTGACAGCCATTCTAGAGGGTGGACACTCAGGTGGCATAAAGCCCCTTCTGAGGAGAAAAACCTCTTTGCATAGAGCCCCCCTCATCCTTCCTTCCAGGACCTTGTAGACCTTTACCCACCTTCCATCTAGAAGTTTAGGCCAGGCCTGGTCCCAAGCTGACTCCCAGTCCACCTGCAGCCGCCTCGGGGCCAGAGCCTCCTCTCATCACCCTTCATCAGATCCACAAACTGGGGGCAGGGTGCGGGATTCTGACCTGGCCCCAAACTGCAGAGGGGGCAGGGAGGAGCAGGTGTCCAAGATGGGGACAATGACCGAGGATTGCTCTCCACCTCCTAGCTATCAAGGAGTCAGACAACAAACACATATGAACCCCGAGCAGTGTGTTCACAGCTACCCTGCACCTGCTCAGCTTTGTGGGAGAACAGAGCTGAGCCACAGCGTCCGGAAGCCCCAGGGCCCCAAGGGGCTCCCACCAACCGTGGTCAGGGACTTGCTGAATACCTGAACACGGGTCTTAGGTTGGGGTCTTGGGGAGAGAAGTGTGCTGAGCCAAAGTCACACCTTGACATCTTCTTTGCCCAAGCCAGAGTCTTGGCCCCGTGAACAGGTCTTTGGGCTCAGTTGTGTCCGATTCTTTGCGATCCTCTGGACTGTAGGCCACCAGGTTCCTCTGTCCATGGGATACTTCAGGCAAGAATACTGGAGTGGGTTGCCATGCTCTCCTCAAGAAGTTATTCCTGACCCAGGGATTGAAC
Source organism: Bos grunniens (assembly GCF_055505025.1). Taxonomy (NCBI): domain Eukaryota; kingdom Metazoa; phylum Chordata; class Mammalia; order Artiodactyla; family Bovidae; genus Bos; species Bos grunniens. Next base: position 17,408,723 of record NC_141166.1, read on the forward strand.
CCGTGTCTCGAGTCTCCTGCATTGCAGGTGAATTTACCACTGAGCCACCGGGGAAGCCCGTGAACAGGTCCTACCCAGGAGCATTTGGGCTGCCAGTCCCCAGTCCAGCCTCCTGAGATGCCAACTGTAACCACAGGCCCTTCCCAGGGCACAGCAGCATTGCCACATGCAAAATGGAGCCCTCTCTTTGTTAAAATTGTAAAAGTTAAAGTTACAGCGGTGCCATACAAGGGACCAGTCTCGGGCTCAGACAGATGCAACCGCAGCAGGATGTTAAAAATAAGGCCTGGCAGGGTCAGGCCTCATGGATGATAGCACAGAGCACATGGTGAGAGAGACCAGCCCCACTCCACCTCTGTGCCGCTCACCGCAGGGTCCTCTGCTGAGAAGAAACGCTGCCACCCAGATGCAGCAGTGGGGTGGGAAGGATGAAGAATGTTCTGGAAACCAGGGTTCATATGGGATGGGGAGGGGGGGAAAGCTGGTGTGGTTTAGCGCAGAGTGGAGGGCTCCAAGTGGCTCTTGGGCAAACATTCAGTATGGTTTCATCATTCGTACTTACCACACGTCCACTGAACACCCCTGTGCTCCAGCACTTTGGGCAGCAGCAGGACCCACAGGGACCCCGCCTTCACAGGACACACACAGACAACAACCATGACGATGGGCGGTAAAGAAGGCAGATCTCAACTCTGTGTAAGACAGAACACACTGAAAAAGTGAGTTCCCTGCCGCTGAAAGCAATCCAGGAATTCAGAGGCTATTTCTGCTCCAGGTATTATAGTTGGAGTGAATGAGGAGACTACTAAGGTCCCTTCTAATCTGAGACTTGGCCTTTTCAACCGCAGACGAATAACTGAGCGTCTCATGCTTTTGAGTATCCATTTCCCCGTCTCCCTTCTTCAGATTCCTTGGGGATCTGTCCTCAGCGTGAAAGGAGGAGAATCTCAAAAGTGGACCGTCTACCACTGAGGCAGTGTTTCAGTCCACTGGGAAAGGAGGGCCATTGCCATCTTACTGACAGGATTAGGGTTGTTGTTGTTTTTTTTTTTTTTTAAACTTTCTGTCCTTGCTTTGTGGCATGCAAGATCTCAGTTCCCTGACCAGCGATGGAACCAGTGCCCCTGCAGTGGAAGCGTGGAGTGTTAACTGTTGGACTACTGGGGAAGTGCCAGCATTCTTTACTTCAGCTCCTGAAACCTCCTGTCCCACAGAAGAGTGTTCCTCTAACTGGGTGGCTGGAACCCTGCCTGGTCCCACTGCACCAGGATGGGGATGAAGATGATGTTGTTCCCTGTGCTGGGGAGTTAACAGCCATGGCTGGGGCAGGCCGCTTGGCTATGAGTGCCCTGAGACTCAGGAACAGACCTAAGGGAGCCAGGGATCGGGGGCTGCAGGAGGAGGGACGGGAGTCACGCCGGGAAGGAGGAAGCAGGGAGCAGATGGAGGGACTTTCTTTTCCCTCAGCCCTCTGAGGGAGGAGGGCGCTGAACCGAAGTCCTCCCTGACTGGATGGGGATTATCTCAGCCGCTAGCCTCCAAATCCGGTCCCTGAAATTAGACCCACTAGAGAGTCACTGAGGTGAGCGTCCCACTAAAAGCCCCATTTAAAAATTATCCCACGGGGAAACTGCCCTGTCAGATATCGAAGTCTGCTCAGTATTGGAGAAGTGAGGTAATGACCCAAGAATCCAGGGTAGTTCAGGGGAGTTAGAGCAAGCACCCCAGAACCGGGCCTGGGGAGGGGTGGTGTCATAGCCAAGGATGCACTAATCAGGCTCTGGGAAGCTGGGGTGCCTGTCCAGGTCACTGTCCCTGCGTCCCCCAGGGCAGGGACCCCAGAGTCCTGGCCTTGCAGTGGAAAGGCTGTGCTTTCTCCATGTTGTTGATGTCAAAGCCCTCCAGGAGCCCTAAGCCCGCCTGGAACGGATGGAGCCGCATTTCCTTGGATGCAGCTCCTTCACGTCCCACCCCCGGGCTGTCCCTCCCATGAGTCACCCCGTTAGCCCCTCCGGGCCAAATATAGCTCCCAAGGCAGAGGAGGGTGCTGCGCTGTGCGCTTTGGGCAAACGGGCCAGGGAGGGGCCCAGGCACCCCACCCTCCTGCACCCAGGCCCCAGGTCTCGGCCTGAACCTCAGCCCTCGAGGACACCTTCCCACCAACGCCGGGCAAGTCGGGGGGTTGGGAAAGAGAGGGTCCCGCCGAGACGCAGGGACCGCTTCCTCTTTGGAGAATGTGGGACGCGCTCCAGGGGACAAAGGATAGGGCAGGGGGCCTTTCCTTTGTGTAGCCCAGGGGATGAGGCCGAGATCCCAACGAACCGCGATCACCCGAGGCGGGTCTAGCTCCCCCCTCCCACCACCACCCCGGGCGCCGCCCCGGCCCTCGGAGCCACCACATAAGGAAATGTTTGTGCCTGGGCGGCGCGGCCTCTGGGCAGCAGCTCGGCTAAGCTCCCTCCTCCCTCCCCGCCCCGGCCGCCTCCGGACCGGCCCGGCTGGGGCGGCCTGACCCCGAGGGACCGCCCAGAGCAGGGCAGGAGGGACCCGCCCAGCCCCGGGCTAGTCTCGGCGGAGGGCGGGGAAGTGGGCGGGCACAGGCAGTGATCGGTGGTCTCTGGGCCGGGCTGCCCACGGGGACACCCGGCCGGCGAGGGGGAGAGGGCCTCCGGAAGCCTCTTCCTCTGCCCCCGACCCCCAGCCCACTGCTGGAGCCCCGAGGCTGCCCTGGGTGAGGGGCAGGGAGGACCTGGCTTCGCCATCTCAGAGGCGCCACACCCTGGAGTGTCCAACAAGAACCTCCGGGGGGCAGCGCAGACGAAGGGTCTCCCTGGAAAACACTCCACACACACCCCCGCCCCCCCACAAATTGTCCCTACCCAAGAGCCCAGAGAGCTATGGCTTTTCTTTCCTTGGGTTGTGACTGAAGCACCCTGACTCCCAGCCACAGCATAAAGAGCAAACATTTTATAACCTGTCTGCTGGCTGGCAAGGTCAGGCTCACACGGGCTGCATCCCCTTCTGGAGTTTTCCATTAAATTATTTACACAGAAGCAGCCCACAAACCTCTGCAGGAAGTCGGAAGACACAAGGTGGCATTTATTCTTCTGCACAGTCTCATTTTTCCGAGGGATCCCTCCTTTCTTACATGTGACCCTCTGGAGATAAGAAGCTGCCCAAGGGTGGAGCCTTCTAGGTCCTTGTGGTTTATTCTTAGGAGCTAGAGAATGGAGCCGCATTTCCTGGGATGCGCCCCCGCCCCCCCAGGTGTTTCCTGGGCCAGACTTCCATGCCCACCACAGAATTCAGAGGGAGCAGCTCTGGTCCCTGCTCGGAAACAGAGGTCTCAGGGAGCCCACCTCTGGAGCTCATATTCCAGGAAAGAGCCATTGAGGGAGGGTGACATCACCCAGACCCTTGGGCCTGTGGGAAATGTGTGGAATGTAGAGCAGTGATCTGGTACAACTGGCCCCCTTCAGCAGGCGAGGCGGGGAACCACCTCGCCTACTTTCAGGTTAGACAGAGTTTATTTAGATCAGCTCTCAGAGGATCTAGCCTGCAGCCCTGCTGGTGAGTTAAAACGGTGGAAAAACCTGCCCCAAGCCTGAGGGAAATAGGATCCCCAGGCCCCACCTCCCAGGGAGGCAGGGCTGCCCAGAAGCTGGCTGGTAAGAGGGCTCAGCAGAATCGCCCCCACCCCTGAGGCCAGCCAGGGTGTCCTCCATTTCCACAGCCCCCTGTCTGAGGAGGATCCCTCCTGGTTCTTTCTATAAAAGTGGCCAGTGCTTCTGAGCATGTGTCAGTTCCTGCCATCCCCAGGTGGATGGACTCTGGACCATGCCCAGGGCAGGGACATCTGAAAAGGATGAGGGAAAGGGAGGCTGTGCTTAACAAGATCACTGGGGGAGTGGAGGGCACTGCCTGTTCAATCCCCACCCCCAAAGCCCCCTACAGCATTAATTCAGGATGCATAAGGGGCACATCAGTGCCCTGTAACAACACACTGCATGGACTTCCAGCATGAACACATCAAGTATGAAGAAGCTGTGTTTGCTCTTGGACCCTGGGATCCTGCAGTTTGGGTCTCTAAGCTCCTGGATGTAGGAACTGTTGGGGTGCTGTAACCCTAGCCCTAACGCCGGAGAAGGCAATGGCAGCCCACTCCAGTACTTTTGCGTGGAAAATCCCATGGGCGGAAGAGCCTGGTAGGGTGCAGTCCATGGGGTCACTAAGAGTTGGACACGACTGAGCGACTTCACTTTCACTTTTCACTTTCATGCATTGGAGAAGGAAATGGCAACCCACTCCCGCGTTCTTGCCTGGAGAATCCCAGGGACGGGGGAGCCTGGTGGGCTGCCATCTATGGGGTCGCACAGAGTCGGACACGACTGAAGCGACTTAGCAGCAGCAGCAGCCACCCTAACACAGGCCCAATATACAGCATGTGCTCAGAAAGTATGTTCTGGGTAACAAAAAAAAAAAAAGAAAATCCTTCGTTTCAGAGCGCAAACATCTGGGTCTCACTAAAAAGGCTATCCTATGAGGTGGTCCTTTCTCCGTCATGAGATTCAAGGGGGTGGGGCTCCACGTTGCAGAGGGCTTCTCAATGGGAATGTCAGTGGTATGTTAGAGGAGAGATGGACTTTTATGCTCTTAAAATATACCTAGGGATACTGAGCACAACGGAAATCCCGTAACTTATCAAAGATAGCCAAATGAAGTGGTTCTTTGATGGAAGCAAAAGGAGGTCCAGGCAAGAGGACTTCGGAGTCAGTCCAGTTCAAAGGCTAACATCCCATGTTCATCAACAGTTACTCTGTGCCTGGAGGGTTCTCTTGCAAGCCAGATCTCCCTCCATCCCCAATGACACGGACCCTTGCCCAAAGCCCAGCTGTAAAGGGCAGTGCTGGGTCCTGAGTCTATGCCTCTCTCCTGGAGAGAAGACTGCTTGCAACACAGAAGAGCCAGGAGCAGGGGGAGGTGTAAACCAGAGCCGCCTTGGTCCTCCCGCACTGCTTTCCCTCCCCCACCCTCCCTGGGGAGGCCACTTCCCTGCTGAGCTGGGCCCCACAAGCAGCCCTCCTTTTCCTACACACCCTTCTATCACCTGCCCCTTTTCAATCCCCTGTGTTCTTAAGTGCAAATTTGATAGTACTTCCTGTTGATATGCCTCCCAGAACAAAGTTTTCAGGCCTGAGCCCAAACTTGGGGATTGACCCCTGATACTTTCTTCAGCTAAGGCTTGACCAGCTAGACTGGCCTTGGTTCTTGGCTTCCTCCCTGAAGCTTTTTTTTTTTTAATTTTTTGGGCCAGGGGCCTCCAAAGCTGCATCAGGATGCCTTTAACTGCCCGCTTCTCTGTCAGTTTCCCACACTAGCCCTGTCTTTGTCACGAGGTGCCCACAGTGCAAAGTCCGGTCCACCAGAGAAAAGGTTAATAGCAGCAAACGGGGTCGGGGGAGGGGGACTTGCCTGGCCGTGCTCAGGGAACTAAGACTCCACATGCCCCATGCATGCATGTAAATCACTTCACTCAGTGTACGACTCTGTGCAACCCTATGGACTGTAGCCCACCAGGTTCCTCTGTCCATGGGAATGCTCCAAGCAAGAATATTGGAATGGGTTGCCATTTCCTTCACCAGGGGATCATCCCAACCCAAGGATCCAACCGGTGTCTTTTGTCTCCTGCACTGACAGGCGGGTTCTTTAGCACCAGCGCCACCTGGGAAGCTGCAAGTCCCATGGTGTGACCAAATTAAAAAAAAAAACAGCAAACGGTAGCAGATGGGTGATTATGATTTGCACATAAACTCTGCAAGATGGAAGAAGAATCCCAAACAGGCCAAATCCAAGATCGTTTCCGCGGTGTTGGAATTGCACTCCTGGGTCTGCGAACGTCCTGGGTCACGAAAACAGGGTGGTGCATACACCAGATTCAGGAGGGCACGCGTCTATACACATACCGGGTTAGTGCAAACACGAGTCCGTGTACACCCAGGCCTGTAGAAGCAGCCAGTGGAAACGCCAAGTGTGCATACTCAGGTCGAGCACACTAGAACGCGTGGAAACCCACGGATTCGTGCACGCCCAAGGCCGCAAACACGAATGTGGGAATCCTATGGCCACGAAGCTCCCAAGGTTGAGCATACTTCGGAAGAGTGCACACTCCCGGTGGTGCACACACGAGGCCGTGCGTGGCACTGAGGCCAGCTCGCAGGCCCATCCATAGGAAGTGGAAGCGCCCACTTCCCTCCCTGCTCGGTCTCTGAGCTGCAGTCTCTGAGCGCCATCTTCGCCCAGCGGGCAGCGGAAGGACCTGCAGGCCGCGCAGACCTTGCGCCCGGGCCTTTGTTGTCCTGGTTTCCGGGCATCCATCACGCGGTGGCCGCGAGCGCCGGAGCACGAAATGGCGGCCGGGGGAGGGGGTGAGGGGAGGGCGGGGCGTCCGGGAGCAGCAGCCATTCCCGACTCCCGGCTGGGCGCGCCGCCCGCCCTCTGGCGCAGGCGCACGGCGCGGCGCGCGTTCCCGCGTTCCCTCCGACGCGCGCCAGGACACAAAGGGCTGGAGGGAAAGCACGGAGAGCGGCTGCGCCTCCGGAGCGGCCGGCGGGCCAGAGCGGCCTGGAGCGGACTGCCGGGCCGGAGTCGGACTCGCCGGAACCGCGCGCTGGGGCGCCGGGTGGGGCGTGGTGCGGCCCTCCTGCCCCTCCCTTCGCCCTCCCTCAACGGCCGTAACGGCCTCGCGGGCCGAGGTGGGCGCGCAGGGCGCAGGCGCTGCGCTGGCGGTCGCCGTGCGGCCGGCCGGGCGCCTCCATTTTCCCTCGCGCGCCCTAATGGCGGCAGCTGGGCTCCTTTTCCTCAGAGCAGAGCGAGGGCTCACCTCCGAGGACGCCCGAGGCCTTCTCCACGAATTCTGTCTTCCGTCCGCGCGGTTTAGCGCGGAAGCAAGGCGAAGTAGCTCTTTAGAAAGTTTTTCGGACGTGATTGCCATAGTTTTTCGTAAAAGGAAAGCAGACCCCTCCGCCAAGTGCTATGTAGTTTGCATTTTGCTGCTTGAAATTAGGAATGTGGTTCTGGGGGAAGAGTGAAGACATGGACGAACAAAAAGTAAAAATTTTTTCAATTGAAGAGAGGTTTTTAAAAGCAATAAGTAAAAATAATTTTTTTTCATCATACAAATAATGCATATTCTTGGTAGAGTATTTCGAAAGAAATAAGTGGCATGTCATTGACTACTTATAATGCCGGGTACTGTTTTAAGTGCTTTAATTTTCATCACCAGATACAGATGGAAAAACCGAAGCACAGAGGGGTTAAGTACACAAATATACTTCAAGTTCAGGAAAGCAGGAAAAGTAGTAAACCCAACCTTCCAGGACAACTGCTCTTGAATAAACTGGCGTGGTTCCCGCCAATGTTTTTCTGTGTCTTTAGTTTGGTTCATGTTATACACACAGCCTGTGGCATTTTTTGATTAAGTGGGAGAGCTGTGGGTGGGCAAATGGAAAAGGAGCTAGGAGGGGCTTGGGAAGTTCCTGTTCCTCCGGTTGCTCGCTGTCTGTGGGGCCTCTTGGTCTTGTGCAGTTAGGAGACAGCACTGGGTAATGTCTGAGGAGCACCCCAGCTCTAGAATGTTGGCATCCCATGGTCCAGGAGAATTCTTGCCACTCGTGATCATTTCTGGGGGTTGGGAGGAAAAGCCTCCTTAGCCCTCCCTCCTTTCTCTTCTTGCTGTAGCACATTTTCAGGTCATAAATGCCTTACTTGAGTTTCCCAAGCTCCGAGGAATGAAGTTTTGCAGATCAGAATAGGGTCAGTTCAAGAGGAGGGAAGGAATGATTCCTCATTTACAGGCTTCCCACGTGGCTCAGTGGTAAAGAACCCACCTGCCAATGCAGGAGAGGCAGGTTTGATCCCTGAGTTGGGAAGATTCCCTGGAGAAGGAAATGGCATCCCACTCCAGTATTCTTGCCTGGGAAATCCCATGGGCAGAAGAACCTGGCGGGCTACAGTCCATGGGGTCGCAAAGAGTCAGACATGACTGAATAACTGAGCACAGCTGGGATTTAGGGTTTTAAGTCTTGCCCAAGTTCATAAACTAATCCACAGTGGAGCAGAGATGCTTCATCCAGCTGGAGGCATCTGCTTTGCAACCTCAGTCACCAAGTCTGCGGCTTCCATCCGATCTATAATTATGTCCATGCTTATTTGTCTAAACTTTAGCAAGGTGGGAATGCCAACACCCAGCATTACCGATAAATGATAGCTGCGTCTCTTGCTTAGTGAAAGATTGTCTATTTTTAACAGTTGAGCAGAACGAAGCTAGCTTTTCTCGATTAAGAAAGTAGCACGATCAACTCGCTGGTTGCCTTTGAGAAAACATTACTGTAGCTCCCTGCAGATCACAGCTGTGTACCTAGTTCCTCCCCGAACAGCATCTAAGATTGCTCAAACTTTTAGTCAAGGAAAGAGAAGCTTTAAAATTCATTTGAGAAACAAGTCAAGTGCTTGATGCATCAGGCATGTGTGTTATCTGGAGTAAAATACAGAAGTTCTCTATGAAGTGGAACCATGTAAGGTCCGACTCTCAGCTTTGAAAGGGCCTGGAGAAGGGGGCTCAAGATTAATTGCAACCCTCAGAGAAGGACCTCTGTCTACTTAAAGCAACAGGGCTCCCTCAAAGCCACAGTGCTCTCTCTTTGCGACTGGGTCCTGAGGTCTCTGTTCAGCACATTTCTTTTTTTTTTTTTTTTTGTTCAGCACATTTCTAAGTGCATTCTCTGTTTGTGAGCTGGTGGCAGGGGGTAGAACAGTGAACAAGATAACTCATCCCCGCCCTCATGGAGCCTAAAGTTTAACAAGAAAGCCATACCCTGAGCAAATTACCAGGGTGGCAAGTGTAGGATGGTGAGGTGGTACATGAGGTGGCAGGGGCTGTGACTTAGGCAGAGGACCAGGGAGGCTCCCTGGAGGCAGTGATCCTTCAGCTGAGCCCAGCATTCTCTGAGACTCTTGAAGAGGAAAATGACACATTAAAGTTGAAATACTGAAGTCCAGAAAGTCTGGGCATGAGAGGTAGGGGGAGGGAGTGACAGGAACTGAGACACAGAAAGGAGGAGCCAAACAATGAAGGATTCTGCATAAGCAGGAGAAGAAAAAGAATCTTTTTCCTCTACCCATTCTAAGTCCTCTGACCAGAGCCCTGTACACTAACAAAATATCACCAAGAGAAAAATAAACAGAAGTTTATTAAAATGTAATGACATGTACACAAGGGAGCACCCAGAGAGGAGTAACTTGATGGGGCGGTAGAACTGGAGCTTATGGTATAGCATCTTGACACAAGAACAATGAACTTTTAGAGAAGTGGCAAGAGAAAGGAAAGGACTTTGAGTTTCTAGGGGAACAAATTGTACAAAGGTAAATATATAGAGTACTAGTGGTAGATACGGAGAAGGCAGTGGCCCCCCACTCCAGTACTCTTGCCTGGAAAATCCCATGGATGGAGGAGCCTGGTAGGCTGCGGTCCATGGGGTCGCTAAGAGGCAGGCACGACTGAGTGACTTCACTTTCACTTTTCACTTTCATGCATCGGAGAAGGAAATGACAACCCACTCCAGTATTCTTGCCTGGAGAATCCCAGGGACAGAGGAGCCTGGTGGGCTGCCGTCTATGGGGTCGCACAGAGTCAGACATGACTGAAGTGACTTAGCAGCAGCAGCAGTGGTAGATAAGGGCTAGTTTTAAGAAGGTTTGTCATTTAAGTTCCTCTCTTGGCATCTCAAGACTGGTGTCCAGGGTTGCCTCCAGTGATTAACTTCTTCCTGGTAGAGAGGAGAGGGGCCACCTCTGCAAATTTATGTCCAAATAAGAAGAGGGCTTCCTAGGTTGCTCAGTGGTAAAGAATCCTCCTGTCAATGCAGGAGACAGAGGAGACGCGGATTCAATCCCTGGGTTGGGAAGATCCCCTGGAGGAGGAAATCACAACCCACTCTAGTATTCTTGCCTGGAAAATCCCATGGACAGAGAAGCCTGGCGGACTACAGTCCAGGGGGTTGGAGAGTCAGACATGACACAGCATGCACACACTTGTTTAGCTAAAAATAATCCTTACACCAAAGTGGCATATTTGGGGGTAACATATTCTGCCACCCTTTACCAGGTTTGGTTTACTAAATGTTCAGTATTCTCCTTATTTGTCCAGAGATATAATCCACATACCATAAAATCTACCCCGTTAAAAGTATATATAACTCAGTTGTTTCTAATATATTCACATAGTTGGGCAGCCGTCACCCCAAAAAGAAACCTGGTACTCCTCAGTAGTCGCCCCTCATCTACCCCTCCCTTCAACCCCACCATGGATCTACTTACTGTTTCTGTGGGTTTGCCTATGCTAGATACTTCATATAAATGGAAGAATAGGATATGTGTTCGTTGTGTCTGGCTTCTTTCACTTAGCATAATGTTTTTAAGTTCATCAAGGTGGTAGAGGGTAACAGTACTCCATTCCTTTTTATGGCGGAATAATACTCCACTGTGTAAATATGCCTCAGAAAACTCTAGAGGGTTAGGCTTTCATACCTTGTAGGGACAAGTGCCCTGGGGCCTGGCCCCAGTATGAGAAACACTGTGCTTAGAACAGCAATGGATTGCCTGGGCTCACCTCCAATTGGCTGTGTCATCTTGGCAAGTCACTTCCTTTGAGTTTCATTTTTCTTTTCATAAATGGGGATAATAGTAGTAACTCTTGTAGGATTGGTGAATAATTGAGTTAATACATTTAAAGGGCTAAGAAAAGTGCCTGGTTCGAAGGTCCAGTGGTTCTTATGGGAAAAACATCTGACAAATGCAGAGCTCCCAACTGAACTACTTAGTGAGCACATTGTCCTTTATTCTAGAATCTTCCAAATGGCTACAGGACTACTTTATAAAACTGGAAATTACAACTAGGTCTGATATGAGGGGATGAACTGAAAATAGTAGTTTCTCTGCTTTCCTTAGGCATCTTGAATTTTATAGTTCTTCAGACTTTCAAATTTGTTGTGAGTGATAATGAACCAAGAGACTTTTTCTATGTATGTACTTTTAAGGTCATCTGCCTTGAGAACAAACTGCTTTAAATTGTAAAAAATGTATATTAAATTTTCAACATGTGAAAAATTAGAAGAGTATGATTTCTTGTATACCGTCAACAACATGTTTCCATTTTTGAGTACTTGACTAATGGCTTTTGTTCCCCAGATGGACGGAGGAGGCACACCCTATAAGTAGGAGCCATCTTGCAAGGACCTGGGGAAACTGGTTTTATGGGCAGTTGAGAAATGTATGCTTTGCCTTGGCAGCTGAGGCACTTCATGGAAGGTAGGGGTCGGGTGGGAGGGTTGCGGTCCCCGTACAGCCCAGACCCCTCCATGGGACCAGGCCTAGCATGAGAAGACTCCCTCTGGGGAGCTGGCACTAGTAGCATGATGACATTGTCTCCAAATTCTGCCAATCCATCAGGAATAAGGGATGCAGTGGTTCTGTTCATACTGATTCCACTAGGAACTGTCCAGCAGCCACATTTTACTTTTTTAAATTATTTATTTCTTGTTTTTATTTTTTAGGTTGCACTGGATCTTCGTGGCTGCACACAGGCTTCCTCTAGTTTCAGCGAGCAGGGGCTTCCCGTTGCAATGATTTTTCTTGTTGCAGAGCACAGGCTCTAGTGTGTGCCGGCTTCAGTAGTTGCAGCACACAGGCTCAGTAGTTACAGAGCACAGGCTTAGTTGCTTCATAGCATGTGGAATCTTCCAGGACCAGGGATTGAACATGTGTCTCCTGCATTGGCATGCAGATTCTTATCCACTGTACCATCAGGGAAGTCCCAGCAGCCACATTTTAATAGACATTGACAAACTGTGGAAATGCAAAGGAGCAAGATTAGGAACCAGGGACCCTCTAGGTCAAGTACTCCAGATCCTCCCTTCTCAAGTGAGGCCGTGTGTCTGAGAGCTGGTTGTTGTTGTTCAGTCGCTCAGTCATGTCTGACTCTTTGCAACCCCTTGGACTGCAGCACGCCAGGCTTCCCTGTCCTTCACAATCTCCTGGAGTTTGCTCAAGCTCATGTCCATTGAGTCAGTGATGCCATCCAACCATCTCGTCCTCTGTTGTCCCCTTCTCCTCCTGCCTTCAGTCTTTCCCAGCATCCAGGTCTTTTCCAATGAGTTGTCTCTTCCCATCAGGTGGCCAAAGTATTGGAGCTTCAGCTTCAGCATCAGTCCTTTCAATGAATATTCAGGGAGCTGGTTAGGAATGCAGAGTCTGGGGCCCCACCCCAGACCTACAAAAACCTCCAGCAGTTCCTTGCACATTTTACCATGGAGAAGTACTGCTCTAAAGAACTCAAAGCGTGATGTGTTGGAGGGAAGATTTGGGGTGCTGGAACCCCAGCAATGCTGGGTTGGCAAGCAGCTGGTCCAGTCTTTAGCTGAAGATGCATAAATTCCTTCAACAAAGTCCTGGAGAAGAGGACCTTCTCCCAGATAAGTCTCAAAACACATCCGTTCACAGGCAACTCGCTAGCTGGGCAACAGCTATCCATCTCTGATAAATTACTGTTGGGAGGGCAGACTATGGGTTCACATTACATCTGGGCTGGCACTGGGAACCTTCTTAACTAAAGAAGACCCAGCTGAGAATATTCCTTTCTGTTGTCCCTGTTGGAAATTCCAAGCCCTCCAGCTAGTTTGAGGAAAACTTCCTGTATTAATTGTAATACCAAACTTTCAGCCCCACATGCAATGGGCTGACTAGGAATTGAGAAAAAGAAGGTATTTGAAAAAGACTTTTTCTTAATAAGTTTTTCTGTGTGCAACGGTTCGTAAATGCTTAATTTTTTTCTTTTTTAAACGTTGACCCTACAAAAATAAAATGTGAAAGCCTTTGTTTCAGCTCTCTGCATCTGCCACCTCCCCTCAAGATAAGAGAGCTGTGTATCCTTGCATTTAAAAAGGCCACACACACACACACACACAATTCCTGAAATCTTCCCACCTTGACCTAAGTCTTCTCTTTCTCAGATTTTGCACTTTCTTAAGAGATAACTACTTTAGTGATCACCTCTCTATTGGCTGAACTCATTAACTGATTTTCAAAAAGTTGCTGAGCCCTCTGAGTCTAGTGGCTTTGAGGGAGAGATGCACAGAGGCAGCATTTTGTATAAAGAACTTATTCTGACCTACAGTCTCTATGTGTGTAACTCATTAATCCTCACAGCCACCCCATGAGGGACTATTGTTATCCCCATTGTACAAAGGAGGAAACTGAGGTCCAGAAATGTTAAGTCGCTTGCCTGAAGTCACCCAGCTGGTGGTCAGCTAAACTGGGGTTTGAATCCAAGCAGCCAGTTCCCAAGTCTGTACTCAGGATACCCAGCCATATTCATGGAGATTCATAAATCTTGGACATGCCTCACCCATGTGGGCTTTCCAGAGTGGACAGTTCAACCTCTGGGTTGAGGTGGAGATCCTTCCACGTGCAGCCTTCCTGCCCTGCCCCTTCCAGGCCTTCCTGTGATGGAAGATCTGCCCCATAACTTTCTAACTGGGTGAACTTGGTTAATGTTTACCAAACTGTTCAGAATGGAATAACAGTACTTACCTTCTTGGGATGAGTAAAGGATCAGATGCACAAAAAGTGTCAGTAAACAGCAGCTGTTGATTTTGTTACACGTGTGTTTCAAGGGTGTGAGAAGAGTGCAGAGGGAGGGGGCACACGAGTTGAGGCAAAAATGTCTGGGAGATTAGAGTTATTATGTTAAATTTCAGCCCAGAGAGGGGTACAGAAAATTACATGATGGAGCAGAATGCTTCTGCCTAGGAGATCTTTTCTTGGAATTCTCGGGGACTCTAGACAAAAGCCAAGGTGATGGGTGAGGGCGTGGACAGTTGGCTCTTGTTCTGGTTTGTTCTACTGGGCATCAGTGTCAATGAGGTGGAGGGACACCCCCAGCAGGAGCTTGCTGCAGGCCAGGGCACAGGTGAGGGGGGGTGGGGGGGCAGCCTGTGGAACTCCAGCCCCGGAGGGTTTCCAGGGCCCCCACCAGCAGGGACAAACCTGGGGTAGAAGAGCTCTCTGTCCAACAGGATTGGCCCCTAACGCTGTCCACCTGCCCACAGCCCATATCCAGTCTTAGGCCCTCCTGCCCTGGCCCCAGTGTCCTGCAACTAGTCCCTGTTCAGCAGCAGCGCTGGTTTTATGGGTACTCTCTGTAGCCTCTCAGACGGATGCAAACATGTGCGGGGGCAGAGAATGAACACAGAACTGCGAACTGGAACTCCTTAAATCCTGAACCCTAGACCCACCTCCCAATCAAGCCGTATTGCCCATTGTAGACTATTTAAATGAACTGTGTGGTCGTACAATGTATTGTCCATACTAGTGCTCCTCACTGGTTAGGTAATATGTTTTTTGATAAGTTTTTTCTGAAAACCCAAACCTATAGAATAGTTGCAAGAATACAAATAGTATAAGAACACTCCTATGTCTTTTACTCAGATTCACCTATCTTAACATTTTCCCTATTTATTTTCAATTTTCTCCTTCTCTCTATATACACATATATGTTTAAATGTACATATGTGTACACTTTTTTTCCTGCAACATTTGAAAGTCAGTTGCATATATCATGGCCTCTTACTCCTCTTTATTTCCTAAGAATAAGGAGTCTGTCTTACATAACCGTAATTTTTAAAACCAACTTGAGTAAATATAACTTTGAGATAACATTTCTATTTGCACCACTCTTCGTGTTGTTGTTTGGCCGCACCATGCATCTTACAGCATCTTAGTTCCCCTACCAGGGATTGAACCTAGGCCTCGGCGGTGAAAGCACTGAGTCCTAACCACTGGGCAGCCAGGGAACCCCCCGCACTATTGTTTATATCCCAGCTTTTATCAATTGACCTCAAGATGTCCTTAATAGATTTTTTTTTCCCTCCCGTGTAGGACCATCTAGGATCAGGTACTGCATATAGTTGTTCAAGCTAGGACTTTTGGGAGTGACCATTATTATGCTATAAAGGGACAAATAAAGGGAGTGTTGTGAAAGGTTGATAACTGTAGAATATGGGAGTCCATTTTATCTACTTTTATGTATGTTTAAAAAAAGTATAAAAAAAACTAAAAAATATATAAATATACATGGACCCAGGTTCAATCCCTGAGTCGGAAAGATCCCCTGGAGAAGGAAATGGCACCCCACTCCAGTACTCTTGCCTGGAAAATCCCATGGATGGAGGAACCTGGTAGGCTACAATCCATGGGGTCGCAAAGAGTCGGACACGACTGAGTGACTTCACTTTCACGTTCATATATATGCCAAGCCCACAGATCTAAAAGGGGATCATCTAGAAAAATGGAGTGTCTGGCCTCCTGTCTGTAGATTCAGACCCACAGCACCGGTTCAGGTGGAGGCATAGCAGAGTAGATGGACCTCCCCCTTCCTTGTTGTTGGTCCCGTATTGAGAGGAAGTGAGCCTCAGGGAAGGAAGAGGGGCTCTCAGGGGAGGAAGAGAGTCTCTGGGCTCCCCCTGAAGTGAAGTGAACCAGGGTGGGCTTGGATGGGAGTCGGAGGAATGAGGAGGACAGGAGCCCTGATTTCCTTTGGTCACCAGAGGGCCTGGAGGCTGGGACAGGGCACCCATCCCATGCAGACTCCATGCCTGCTTCCAGTCAGGGCAAAGTGCGCTGGCAGCAGCTTGACGAGCCCCCAGCCTCCCCATCTCCCCTGCCCCTCCTGTACCTTCCAGTTTCTATTTGAATGGCAGAAATGAACTCTGGTTGGGTGAGATGGTCTAGAAACCCATCTTTTCTTCCCCATTTGGTGCACTCCAAACCTTCACTCAGATTCTTAGCCTGCAGTTAAGTTTTTAGGAGTTGGTGAACTTGGACAGGAAAAATTTTCATGTCTATTTTAAATAATCTTTTATTGAAATCTAGCACTTCCTTCTCTTGTGCCTGTAGGCATCTCACCACAAGTAGTATAGGCAGTTCCCGGGATCTCGTCACAATAGAAGTCATAGCTATTTTCATATCACAGAACAGTCGGTGCAGATATTTTGAAAACTGTCTACCTTCATCATGACTTAAAAATCATAGAGGTTATTAAGCCTACCACCAGATCTGGTCCTGATTTAATACATTAATAAAGACTTACAATCACAATATCTTGGAAGGAAAGTATGACAAACCTAGACAGCATGTTAAAAAGCAGAGACATTTCATTACTTTCCCGACAAAAATCCATATAGTCAAAGCTATGGTCTTTCGAATAGTCATGTGTAGATGTGAGAGTTGGGCCATAAAGAAAGCTGAATGCCGAAGAATTGATGCTTTTGAACTGTGGTGTTGGAGAAGACTCTTGAGAGTCCCTTGGACTGCAAAGAGATCCAACCAGTCCATCCTAAAGGAAATCAGTCCTGAATATTCGTTGGAAGGACTGATGCTGAAGCTGAAGCTCCAATACTTTGGCCAGCTGATGCAAAGAACTGACTCATTGGAAAAGACCCTGATGCTGGAAAAGATTGAAGGAGGGAGGAGAAGGGGACGACAGAGAATGAGATGGTTGGATGGCATCACTGACTCAATGGACATGAGTTTGAGCGAGCTTTGGGAGTTGGTGATGGACAGTGAAGCCTGGTGTGCTGCAGTCCATGGGGCTACAAAGAGTCGGACACGATTGAGCGACTGAAAACTGAACTGACCTTAACCAATCACATATGGTCATTGCATTTCAATATAATTTGCTTCCTTGGTAATCCTGGGTATTTTACTTTATGCATTTAAAGCTCTCACTATGAGAGGGGTCTGGTGGCTTCACCAGACTCCAGAGGGTCCTGTGACACAGAGAAGATGAGGAATTCCGCCCAGCCTGCCTGGGGCCCCTCCCGCTCTCACAGTTACCCTGCCAGCCCTCTCTCTGGGGTTCCAGTGCCCACTCCTATGTGCTGTGTGTGGCTGGCCCCCTCCTTGGAAGCCTGGCCACAAGCCATCATCTTCTGGGGTTGGCCCACGTGGCACCTGTTGGCTTTGTGAGGTGTTGTGGTCCTCCTATTCCTTCTGGGCCTTGTGAGGAATACATGAAGATATGTGCCCCAAACTCTTGCTGTGGGACCCCTTGTGCCATTCCTTGCACCCGCTTGCTTGCCAGGGTCCCTGAGTCCCTGGCACAGATGTGTGGTGCTCGCCTGACCTGTGATGAAGACCTGGGAGCAGGTTAGCAGCAGAGTACGGAACTGGGTCCAAGAGCTAGAGGCAGGAGCCTCTGCAGTTGACCATCAAGCCAAGTGAAAACTTAAAGACAAATTGTTCCTTGAACTGATACAGGAGCACATGGAACAAGTGTCAAAAGTTGAGAAGAGAGTATGGTAAGTTTCTCTCTCTCCCTGGGCCTTGGCCTCAAACTTTACCAGCTTCTTTTCCGGCCAGCTCCCAGGCCCACCCAGCAACCTTCTCACTGGAGTGCCGTTTCCTCTCAGACTCACACACTGGGAGAGAGAGAGAGAGACTGTCCAGACCTGCTAATGTGCGCATCTTGCTGGCCAAACAGGCTTCTCTGCAAACTTGGAAGATAGCGTTCTGATTTTTACATCAGTGCTTGGTGAGTTTGATTAGTGTGAGTCAGTCCTGCTGAAAGGGATCCCCTCTGGCCCACAGAGCCAAGGGCTGCACTGCAGACTGTGGTGAATTTCCCACAGCAAGCAGGCAGAAGAAAAACGAGCACAAATCCATTCTGACAATCAAGAAGCAGCTAGGGGTCTACAGGCCTCCTTCCATCTGGAGTGTTTTTCCCTCCAGATCTAACTCGGCATTATCTGGGAGATAATGATCTTTTTCTCTACCCTGTTAGGTTCAGTACCTCTGAACCTGCAAATTAATCTGGCAAAATACAGATTCACAAGAGAAAAGACAGATGTTTAATTTACATGCATGCATGGAAATTCACAGAACAATGTGACTCCAGGCAGTGGTCAGAATTAGGGGACTTATATATCAACTTACGAAGGCTTCCCCAGTGGCTCAGTGGTAAAGAATCCACTTGCAAGACAGGAGATGCAGGAGACATGGGTTTGATCCCTGGGTCGGGAAGATCCCTGGAGGAGGGCATGGCAACCCACTCCAGTATTCTTGTCTGGAGAGCCTCATGGACAGAGGAGCCTTGGCGGGCTACAATCCATGGGGGTCGCTAAGAGTCGGACATGACTGAAGCGACGGCAGAGCACATGCACGAAGCGCGCGCAAGCGCGCGCGCGCACACACACACACACACACACACACATCATCATCTTAGGAGGGGAAGGGGAGATGGAAAAAGGCATTTATGGGAAAATAACTGATTTTTTTTAAAGAGCCCTTAGGAGAATAGATGAGAGATTGGATAGTTTTGTGGCACTATATACTCATGTGATTTATGTAGACTTCTCTCCAGAGATAAGAGGTTGCAAAACTTTGGAGGGAGGGGATATACGACAGTCAGAGCTTTGAGGAGGCACTGCTTCTAGATAAGGGGAGTGGGCAGGGAGGAGTAGAAAACAAGAAAGAACTCTTCACAGTGGGGTGTACTGGATCTATCTGCATGACTCTCTTCTCTTCACCCAAAGACCAGACTGTTTGGGGGTGAGCTGGTGGAAGCTAGGGGTTTGGCTCAGCGAGCAAAGGCGGAGCGAGTGGGGTGGCCTTCCCAGCAGAGGAGGTACGAGGCCACCTTCTCGTGGCCAGGTCGGTGTAGTAGTTAAGGGGTACACGCAGGGGCATGGACTCCAGGGTCCAACTGTGTTCCCGGCCAAGATTCTCAACTTCTCTGGGTGTCATTCTCCTACTTGGGTAAAAACCCTCATAAAATTGTCCTGAGGATAAAATTCAATAATGCTTTTAAAGCACCAAATACAAAAATAAATAAGTAAATAAAGCACCTAATACAGTGCCCCCCACACCTAGCAAGTGTTTGGGTAATGCTCTGGGCACTGGGGATACAGCACCGAGCAAAATCAAGTCCCCGCTCTCCTGCGTCTTCCGTTCTGGAGAGGAAAACAGGCCGCGGTCCGATGAGGATGTGCACTCTGAGAACAGGAAGCAAGTCGGGGCTGAGACGGAGAGGTTTGATTTGGATGGGCAGGGAGGGGCCACTCCAGAGGAGGTGGGAGGGAGTGGTGACCACAGGAAGTGGCCTTGCTCTTTGCCCCTACGGCTGCGTTCCCATGTGCTGTGCAGTCAGCCCTTCTCTGATCCCACAGTGAACCGGGACCAAGATGCGGACAGAAGGGCCCCAGGTTTGGAAATGTGAGTTAGGGTGGTGGACTTTCCTGCCTTTGATCTGTCTTCCACGCCTCCCTGCCTCAGGCTTCCTCGGAACAACTCTAAGGACCAGCTTCCGGGAGAGGAGCTTACTTTGAGGAGCTGTTGTGCTCAGGAAAACTGGCCGGTTCTATGGCTACAGGGCCAGAGCAGAACAGCAGCGACCAGAATAGAAGATCTAAATTTAAACTGTCTGGGGGCCTCAGAGAGCCGGGGTTGGTGGGGGTGGTGCCGGGGCCCTGGGCCGGCTCCCTTCTGGGCCGGCCTCCTGCATCAAGGCCTTCCACTCCCCCCTTTCTTCCTCCCTCCTCTCTCCCAGAGTGGAAACTGTTTCGTTTCTGGCTGCTGAGAGCTGGTTTCCTCCCAAGGAAATAATGTCTCACCGCAGCTGCGGCAGGATCTGCCCCCTGGAATTTCCCTGTCCTGGAGAAATCACCGCGCTAGCAGAGCTGCCCCGAGGTGGGACACACCTAGAGCCTGCCTGTCCATCACCACCCAGAAGGGGCCACGCCCAGAGACTCACCGATGTAAACAGAAATAAACACTGGGAAAACCCTCCCAGCCCAGGCCCGGTTTCAGCTGTCTCCACCTCCCTGTGTGGCCTGAGCGAATCAGCTCCTCTCCTGAACCCACTTTTCCACCTCTACAGTAGTAACAATAGATCTCTTGAAATTCAAAATAGAACAGAATTCTACAGGGATCACCCCAGAAACTTCTCTATTCCAAAAGGGTTGCTTTCATTGTGCAAAATATTTTTTAAGTTTTTTCTTTTTTTTTTTTCCCCTGAAAAATTCCTTTAGAACCACTTTCAGGCACTCACAAGTCTGCCTGGTTGTGTTTTCCAGACGTTTCTGCCTGAAGGGATCACTGCCCGTGGTACTCAGAGGCTTTGGGCTGGTTTCAAATCCTGAATTCAAAGATTCCTGGGAGGATGGCGAGAGGTGCCTGGAGCAGCCAGTCCACTCTGCAAATCCTCAGCCATAATCAGAGTCCTTAAAGAGTCCCCGACTTAGAGGGGTCTGCAAACTCATGGCCAAACGGAAACTTCCAGTTTTAAACCCCAACTTCAGAGGAAGTGGGCTTCACTGGTGGCTCAGTGGTAAAGAATCCACCTGCCAATGCAGGAGCCACAGGAGACGTGGGTTCGATTCCTGGGTCGGGAAGATCCCCTGGAGAAGGAAATAGCAACCCACTCCGGTATTTTTGCGTGGGAAATTCTATGGACAGAGGAGCCTGAAGGGCTCCTGTCCATGGGGTTGTGAAAGAGTTGGACACAACTCAGCGACCAAACAACAACAGTCGGAGGCGGCAGTTTGGGAGAACATCAGCCAGGCAGCACTTTTATTCCCTGAGATGAGAGAACAGGGGCTGCCACAGACCTGATTCCTGTGGGGATGGTCACAGCCCAGATGCTCATGTGCAGGATGTACCCATGAACTTTAGCAGGAGGGAGCAGAGCGTGCTAAGGGGACACACCCAGACACACTGGGTTGCCCAGCAGCAGGGAATGACAGACCCAGGGACACACACCAGCCCTGGGATGACGCATGCATTGTTTCTGCACAGGCAGACTGCTTGAAGCCGGCTGCCCCTTGCACGGCCTCTTACCACACGAATATGCTCTCAGTCATACCCTTCAAGTCAGAAACAGCTGTGTGACTAAACAGCCTGCTCACCCCCCAAAACGCTTACCCAGATTTAGACAGTCCTGGAGCAACTCCCCCCCCCCATACTTCCGGTCATAACTCGATGACACGGGGCACTCTTCTGAGTGGCCAGAGTCTAAAAGCCTCACCTCCTTTTGTTTTCTCTCGAAAAAACCTTTGGCTTTTCCATTGTAATCACCCAGTGACCAAATAGTCTATTTCTGTAACTTATTAGCATTAGCCAGAGATTGTTCTTTTGAAATGTCTGCAAGTTACAAAGAATGCCTCTGACGTTGGTTTTCAAATTCAAGTATGCGAACACTGAACACACAATGTGAAAACTTAGAGGACGATTTTCAAAATTTGAAATTCACAAACCGCGCCTGAAGTTTCTTTTCCGCTTTTGGAGGCAGGGGAAAGGCAAGTTTACCAACTTGTTAACGATTCTAAAAATTCCACCCTGGTAAACAGGAAAGCAGCAGTAGCAGTTCTGGAGTCTCTGAAAGTGTAGCGTGAACAACAGGAAAAGACCCCTTCTGGACAGCGCCCCTCACTAACGAGGAATGGGTGAAATGAGGACTTGACCTCCATCTAGTTTTCACACTGAGGGCTCATCTGTGATTAGGCAGAACTTGCGGGGTGGTGTTTGTGTATTTTTAAAATATCTATTTATTTGGCTACACTGGGTCTTGGTCACGCCATGCGGGATCTTCACTCTTTGTTGCATCATGAGAACTCTCAGTTGTGGCAGGTGGGATCTAGTTCCTTGACCAGGAATCGAACCCAGGCCCCCTGCATTGGGAGTGTGACGTTTTAGCCACTGGACCACCAGGGAAGTCCCTAGTGTGGTGTGTAGACTGCCTGTCGAGGGGACAGTGTGCCCTCAGCTGGGTCCAAAGACGGCCCCTTGTATAGATTCTGTCCCCTTCCCGGGGTGTTTCAGACACTGAGTTGGTTTTTGTTTGAGAGAGGCTATTCTCCCTGGGCAGGCAGGCCTCTCTCCAGTCCCATGACAGGGCTGGACCTACCTAGAGACAGCTTCGGATCTACACACTGGGTCTGGCTGGCCCTGACCTACTGTCCAGAAACTTCCTCTGTCCTTTCCTCCTTTTCCCTCCCTCCTTCCCTAGCCTCTGACAGGAATTTCTGGGTGATTCTGGTGGCTACCTTTAGTGAGCTGGGACCTTGCCTCACTCAGTCTCTCCTGTTCTTACTGTTTATACCTCAGTATTTGAGATATTAATCAGTGCCTCACCCAAGACAGAAAGGAAGCAAAAAAAAAAAAAAAATTAGATGCAACATGTTTAATGAATATTTTCTGTATGTCAAAACCCATAAAGAAAACAAATTGATGGCAAAAGACAAACTTGAAATATATATTTTCCAGATAAATATGGCAACAGAGGCAAATACCCTTAATATACAAAAGGCTTTTGTAAAGTATAGGGCACCAAAGAAAGATGGGAGATGTGAGCAGACAGATTCATCAGAAGGATGAAACAAATGGTTAATAAGAGAAAAATTTCACTCTCTGGAATACTCAAAGCAACACACACACACACACACACACACAAACTTTGTGATAACATTTCCCCTATTACATCTCAGACTAGCAAATGAATCCCCACTGTTGAGCAGGAGCTTCCTCTTTAATTACTTCCAAGAATGCCCAATAATTGGAAGAGCCTTTTTTGAGGGAAAATTAAGCCTGAAAATTAGACAGTACCTTTTGACCTGTCATTTCTACCTCTGGAAGTATCCTAGAAGGAATCTTTACGGTGTCCAAAATGCATAACTACAAAAATACTTGTTGCAGTACTGTTGTTAAACCAACAAAAAAAAGCATTTATAATTTCATCCTCACTTTGTTGATTGTATACCCAATGCTCCTGGGCCTGTCTTATGTTATATTTATTTAAATTCTGAACACGCTGTGCCAGAACATTGCTTTGTATTTCAGTACCTTAATAAAAAAATGCAGTTGATAGATATTCTGAGCCAGGGTGAATCTGGGGGCTGACTTAGTCCCCCGTCGGTCCTGTCACCTGTGGAAAGGGTCTTCGCCTTCAGCTTCCTGCTCTGACGCGGGTGGGACCTGGGGCTGAATGAAGCCCATGAGACCCACAAGGACGCTATGTGGACAGCAGCTGCCAGAAAAGCAGGACGGCGTGGTGGTTGAATTACAGGCAGTTAGAGCGGGAGCCATGATGCTGAGCCCACTGTCTGGAATGAGAAGCCCTTTCCAGGAGGGGATGGGGTCAACAGGCTGCCTTTGGACCTCACACCCTCTGCCTCCCCCATCACCCACCCTGCTGTCAGCATGGCATCGGCATCGGGCTGTCCCAGGCCTTCTCAGGGTGAAGGTCTCTTGGAAAAGAAAGGGAACACAGAGAAAACCCTTTTACGGGAAAGCTTCCACATCCCTTGAACTTCCTCTGTGAGTCCTCGAGTTCCCTCCTCCCGCTGCCCTCCGGCAGCTCCCTCACATGGCCAGGACGCTCCAGAGACCCTCTCCCCAGCAGGACAGCTGCATCCTCAGGTGGCCTTGAAAGCAGATTCAGCCTGGCCTGGGGTGGGGTGGGTCTGAACGCCGGTCCCGTCTTCGCCTCACTAGGAAGCTTCCGCCCAATATGGCTGCCTCCAGGCAGGTCTGTGTAACAGGCCAGCTTTCTCACTGCATCCCTTGTAGAGTCAGGAATTTCCTGATTCCTTCTCCTAAATGCTTCTCGGCCATTTCTTTTCCACCAGTCCTCCTCATCCCAGCCCTCCTTCCCTAGGGTCCGCACTGTCTCAGGTGCTGCCTGTCTGCTCAGAAACGTGGTCAGGCTGAGTTCAGTTTACTTCAGAGTTGACACAACCACGTGCATTTTCTTATTCTAGGCTAGTGGTGTTCACACATTTATTTTTAGCTGTAGGACCCGGGTTTTGGCTGCCCCCATGCAAAACATAAATGCTGAGCTGCCCTGGGTGGTGGGGGTTGGGTGGGGGCGCAGTGGGAGCAGGATGAGACACCGACCCCTCCCCCCACCCCAGAGGAAAATCCTTGCAGAGGCCAACAGGTTACTATCACCGTCAGAATCAGCGGAGGAACTGAACAAACAGGAATTCCGGATCCCGGGCCAGGCTGTGTGTGTGTGTGTGTGTGTGTGTGTGTGAGAGAGAGACCAGGCCAAGTGTGTGTGTGTCAGAGAGAGAGAGATCAAGTCGAGTGTGTGTGTGTGTCAGAGAGAGAAACCAGGCTGAGTGTGTGTGTGTGTGAGTGTGTGTGAGAGAGAGAGAGACCAGGCCAAGTGTGTGTGTGTGAGAGAGAGGGAGAGAGAGAGACCAGGCCAAGTGTGTGTGTGTGAGAGAGAGGGAGAGAGAGAGACCAGGCCAAGTGTGTGTGTGTGTGTGTGTGTCAGAAAGAGAGGGAGAGAGATCAAGCCAAGTGTGTGTGTGTGTGTCAGAAAGAGAGAAAGAGAGAGAGACCAAGTTGAGTGTGTGTGTGTCACAGAGAAACCAGGCTGAGTGTGTGTGTGTGTGTTTGTGAGAGAGAGAGAGACCAGGACAAGTGTGTGTGTGAGAGAGGGAGAGAGAGACCAAACCAAGTGTGTGTGTGTCAGAGAGAGATCAAGTTGAGTGTGTGTGTGTCAGAGAGAGAGAAACCAGGCTGAGTGTGTGTGTGTGTGAGTGTGTGAGAGAGAGAGAGAGACCAGGCCAAGTGTGTGTGTGTGAGAGAGAGGGAGAGAGAGAGACCAGGCCAAGTGTGTGTGTGAGAGAGAGGGAGAGAGAGACCAGGCCGAATGAGTATGTGTGAGAGAGAGAGACCAGACCAAGTGTGTGTGTGTGTGTGAGAGAGAGAGAGGGAGAGAGACCAAGCCAAGTGTGTGTGTGTGTGTGTGTGTCAGAGAGAAAGAGAGACCAAGTTGAGTCTGTGTGTGTCAGAGAGAAAGAAACCAGGCTGAGTGTGTGTGTGTGTGTGTTTGTGTGAGAGACAGAGAGAGACCAGGCAAAGTGTGTGTGTGTGTGTGTGTGTGTATGTGTGTGTGTATGAGAGACAGAGATAGACCAGGCTGAATGTGTGTGTGTGAGAGAGAGAGACCAGGCCAAGTGTGTGTGTGTGTGTGTGTGTGTGTGTGTGTATGAGAGAGAGACCAGGCCAAGTGTGTGTGTGTGAGAGAGAGAGACCAAGTCGAGTGTGTGTGTGTGTGTGTGTATGAGAGAGAGACCAGGCCAAGTGTGTGTGTGCATGCGTGTGGGTGCACTCATGTGTGGTTGAGTATCTCTGCTTTTGAACACGCCTCCCAGAGACCCTGAAGCAGCTGCTCAGGGAGGCATCTCCTGGGGCCCAGTTCCTCTCCCACAGGTACCTCTCTCAGGCCATAGGGGTCTTGCTGCCTTCACAACATGCCACACCTTCCCTTTCTTTCTCAGCTCTTCCCCAAGGTGCCCCTTCACCTGATCAAATCCCATCCAGCTCACCCACTCCACTCGGTGACTCCTAAACCTGTCTCACCCTTCTCTGAGTAACCAGCACTTACTGTGCTGCTCAGAGGGTCTGATTTACTTAGGGTTTTCTCTAGTGGTTCATATGGTAAAGAATCTGCCCGCCAATGCAGGAGACAAAAAGAGTCTCAGGTTCAATTTCTGGGTGCGGAAGATTCCCCTGGAGAAACAAAATGGCAACCCACTCCAGTATTCTTGCCTGGAGAAGTCCATGGACAGAGGAGCCTGGCGGGCTATATAGTCCGTGGAGTTACAAAGAGTCGGACACTACTGAGAAACTTATCTAAGTTGATTTTTAATTTCACGAGTGACATAGGAGGACATCTACATTGTAAAACAATTCAGGTGATCCAGATGCCGTGAAAAGCCTTCATCCTCCCCACCTCCACAGTCCCACACTGGTCACTCCACAGTCCCACTCCAGGGCAAGTGGGCTGTCCTTCCAGACTCTTGTCCATGGATTCCCTAGCTAGTTTCCAGACCTGGAGAGAGAAAGAATCATCCTTCCTCTCTCCCAAGACAGCTCTTCTGTTAGTGCTGTGATCTGGGCCCTGCAGCCTCCCCCACAGCTGTTCATAGTCTGGACCATACCTGTCTCATTCCAGCTTCTTTCCCCTTGATAGCCCCTTACCTAGGACCTCTGTGTGTACATACATGCACACACATGCACACACATACACACACACACACGCACACAAATATATACAGGTGTTTTTCTTCCTGAAAAATAATCATCTTTTTCTGGATCCTTACATGCCTTTAAACCAATCTCCTTTCAGCCCTCTCTCTCTCTCAAGCCCAACTTCTTCACCGAGTGGGCTCCCTCCCTGAATACCGTATGTCCACCTGTAACAGGCTGACCCCAGGCTGCACGCTCGTTGAGAGGGCACTGACCCAGGTCGAGGGGTGGAGGCTCCTGTTAGCACAGTGCTGTTGTTCGTCCCCCTGCCTTCCTCCCCTAGCCCCACAGGGACAGAAGAGCTGTGGCCTTGGAGGAGGGCCTGGCCATCCGACATCTGGAGTCTCCACTCCCAGGCAAAACCCTGCAACATGGGCTGAGCCTTCAGGAGATGCATGCAGGGCCCAGAGTGTCTTGGGGAGCTCTCTGCGCAGGGCCTCAAGGGCACCTCTGCAGCTACCCTCAGACATCTGGGAACTTCCCTTCCGCAGCTTTCCCTACCCTGGGAGGGAGGGAGCCGCTCTCCCAGTGCCCGGACTTGTTCTGACAATCTGAAACCCCAGGGCCACGCCTCTTAGATACCACCCCCACCCCCCTCACAAGGTTCCCAAATAGCTCTGCCTCCTGTGAAGGGAGAGGAACGGGAAGACTGGGCCGAAGCTTTAACCACCATTCTCCTAACTCAGTATCATAAAATGAAAGCAAACAAGCTTGGCTTATGAGACGTGCCCCAGAAGAACTGGATTCGTTTCCTCTTGCCGCCATACCAATTTACCACGAATTAAGTGACTGAAACAATGCCGATCTGTTCTCTTACAGCCTTGGAGGTCAGAGGTGTTGGCAGATCTGTGTTCCTTCTGGAGCCTTCAGGGGAAGATCTGTTTTCTTGCCTTTTTTAGCTTCTAGGGACCTTGTGCATTCCTCAGCTCTGGGCCCTTCCTTCTTCTGTCTCCAGAGGGCAACCCTCCACCCTCTTCCTCCACTGTCCTGTCTCCTCTTGCTGGCTCTGATGGCTCTCCTGTCTCCCTCTTATAAAGACCCTCATGGTTACATTAGACCCGCTCCTGTAGTTCAGGATAATCTCCTTATTGCTTCCTTGGTGGCTCAGATGGTAAAGGATCTGCCTGCAATGCAAGGAGACCCAGGTTCGATCCCTGGGTTGGGAAGCTCCTCAGAAGGGAATGACAACCCCTCCAGTTCCATGGACAAAGGAGCCTGGTGGGCTACAGTCCATGGGGTCAAAAAGAGTTGGACACGACTGAGCAACTAACACTTTTACTTTCTTTTACTTAACACATATGCGCTGTCTCTTTAAACATATCAGGTAACATACTCATAGGTTCTGGGGACTAGGACATGGTAGGCATTTCTGGGGGCCATTATTCAGCCCACCACAGGTACAAAATGTAATCTGGATAAGCATCTGTATCTACCACCAAGAGTAAACAGATACTAACATGTTGCCTTCTTTTTTTTTTTTTTTTAAGAAATAAAGCTTTAGAAACAGCTAGAGCCCTATGTTGTTTTCCATTCCTCCTCTCCTCAGAGGTTGGTGAAAATAACCCACCTGTATGTTTCTGTGCTTCGCTACATATTAAAAATGCATTTCTAAACAGAACAGTTCTATTTTTGGCATGTTTTGAAACTTTATGTAAAAGGAATCACTGTGTAGCACTCTGTAACTTGATTTTTCCACTCAATATGGCTTTGAGATTATACATGTTGATACATGAAAGTCTGGTTCATTCATTCTAACTGCAGCAGAGAACACCTCCCGTGAGCATTTAGTTAAGAGTTCATTTTGTCTTTTCTTTTGTTGAGAGGCAGATTGTTTTCACCTCTTTTTTTTTTTTTTTTGCTGTTATAAACAGTCCTTCAGTGAATATCTTTGTATTTATTTTCTGGGGCACCTGTGCCGAAGACCTTGCAGGGGAGACCCCTGAGGGGAGCCCACAGCTGGGTCTGGGCTGTGCACACCTTCAGTTTACAGGACTGTCACCCAGTCCACAGGTCCCTCCGGGTTTAAACAAATTTTTATCTCCCTCCTGCCCTCCTTCTTCAGCAGCATCTGTTTATTCAAATTTACTGTTTTTTTTAAAAATGATTTTCCTTCCATATTTCGAGTCCCTCTCTTTTGCTCCCAGTCTTTTTTTTTTTTTTTTTAATAATTTTATTTATTTAGTTTTAGCTGTGCTGGGTCTTCGTTGCGGCGCCGGCTTTTCTCTAGCTGCGGCGAGTAGGGGCTACTCTCTTGTTGCGGGGCATGGGCTCTAGGGTGTGAGGGCTTTAATAGCTGCGGCACGTGGGCTCAGCAGTTGTGGCTCCCAGGCTCTAGAGCACAAGCTCAGAAGTTGTGGCATGTGGGATTTTCCAGGATCAGGAATTGAACCTGTGTCTCCTGCATTGATAGGTAGATTCTTTACCACTGAGCCACTAAGGAAGCCCTCCCAGTCTTTCTCTTTTTTTTTTTTTCAAACTAGAAACCTTTTATTTTGTGTTGGGGTATTGCCAGTTAACGGGCTTCCCTGGTGACAAGAGTTTGATCCCTGGGTCAGGAAGATCCCCTGGAAGAGGGCATGGCAACCCACTCCAGTATTCTTGCCTGAAGGATTCCATGGACAGAGGAGCCTGGTGGGCTGTAGTCCATGGGGTCACAAAGAGTCGGATATGACTGCAGTGACTTAGCACTTCACACGTGCAGTCGATTAACAACATTGTGGTAGTTTCCGGTGAAACAGTGAAGGGAGTCAGCCGTACATTTATATGTATCCATTCTCCCCTAACGGAGAAGGCGATGGCACCCCACTCCAGTACTCTTGCCTGGAAAATCCCATGGACGGAGGATCCTGGTGGGCTGCAGTCCATGGGGTCGTTAGGAGTCGGACACGACTGAGCGACTTCACTTTCACTTTTCACTTTTGTGCATTGGAGAAGGAAATGGCAACCCACTCCAGTGTTCTTGCCCGGAGAACCCCAGGGACGGGGAAGCCTGGCAGGCTGCCGTCTATGGGGTCACACAGAGTCGGACACAACTGAATCGACTTAGCAGTAGCAGCATTCTCCCCTAAACCCCTCTCCCATCCAGGCTGGTATGTAACATTGAGCAGAATTCCATGTGCTATACAATAGGTCCTTGTTGGGTATCCATTTTAAACATAGCAATGTGTCCATGGCCTTCCCAAAGTCCCTAATTCTCCCTCCCCCTCGCAACCATAAGTTCATTTCCTAAGTCTGTGAGTCTCTGTTTTCTAAGTAAGTTCATTTGTATCCTTTATTTTTAGATTCCAAGTATAAGGAATGTCCGGAGAAGGCAATGGCACCCCACTCCAGTACTCTTGCCTGGAAAATCCCATGGATGGAGGAGCCTGGTGGGCTGCAGTCCATGGGGTCTCTACCAGTCTGACACAACTGAGCGACTTCACTTTCACTTTTCACTTTCATGCATT
This sequence comes from Bos grunniens, assembly GCF_055505025.1. Classification (NCBI taxonomy): domain Eukaryota; kingdom Metazoa; phylum Chordata; class Mammalia; order Artiodactyla; family Bovidae; genus Bos; species Bos grunniens. Next base: position 17,438,317 of record NC_141166.1, read on the forward strand.
GGAGAAGGAGATGGCAACCCACTCCAGTGTTCTTGCCTGGAGAATCCCAGGGATGGCGGAGCCTCGTGGGCTGCCGTCTATGGGGTTGCACAGAGTTGGACACGACTGAAGCGACTTAGCAGCAGCAGCATAAGGAATGTCAAACAGTATTTCTCCTTCTCTGTCTGTTCCCATTCTTCTATTGAATGTTACACAGCTGGGGCCTTTCCTCCATCCTGACCCCGAGGACCATCCACCCAGGGCCTTCCATGCTTTGCCATCCTCCTTCCCCAGGTTCCCTCTCTGTGGTTTCACTTGCAGCGGCCCTTCCCCTCGATGGTTCTGAAGCCCTGCTCTCCCGACCGAGGCCAGGCCAAGGACATGTGGCGAGGCTCCTGCCAGATGAGTGAAGTCCTCTGCATCACTACCCTTCAGCCTAAATAAATGAGGCGTGTCTAACCCTAATGATGTGAGTAAATCAGGCCAAAAGTATAAATGGTTTTATGTTTCCTGTCCCCAAGGCTATTCTGAAACACACAACCTGCCAGTGAATGAAACTAACCTGCAACGTGGCAGGATGGAGGAATAAATCCAAAGGCTGATACTTCTTCCCAGGAGAGGCCTCATTTCTTTATCAGCCTGTGGCTTTTAGACACCAAATCTCCTTCCGTTCTAGGTTTCTCAACCTCCCTTTGAAGATCCCGTTAAAGCAGTGGGCTTCCTCACCACAAGGGATCATCTCTGATTACCTGGCCCTCATAATGACCCATCTCTCCTCCTGCTGCTCCCTAAACAGACTGAATGACATTGTCCTCAGGGATCTATCTTAAGTCAAAGAGATTCTCAGTTATCTGGTTCCAACCCGACAGTCTTTTGAACTCCGTGCGTACCTGTCAGCCATATATGTCCTTTTGTACACTCCCCTGCGCTGCGTGGCAGTGGCTTTGCTGAGATGTATCACTGGAAAAGATAGGGCGCAGGGAATTGCTTCCCACAGGGGCTCAGTCACCTGCTTCACACGGGAACCCTGAAAGCTGTCAGCCGAGTCATCCATAACCTCCTGCTGTAGAACAGTGGCTGGCGGGATGCATCCAGGGACCCTGACGCCCTCAGCATCTGGACTGAGTCCCATGCTCTTATGAGTGAGACTCACAGCTTCCCATGAACTAAGTGTGTGCTGGGGCTTCTCAGTTGGCGCTGGTGGTAAAGAACCTGCCTGCCAATGCAGGAAACATAAGAGACGTGGGTTCGATCCCTGGGTCGGGAAGATCCCCTGGAGGAGGAAAGGGCAACCCACTCCAGTATTCTTGTCAGGAGAATCCCATGGACAGAGGAGGCTGGCTGGCCACAGTCCATGGGGTTGCAAAGGGATGGACACGACTGAAACGACTTAGCACACAGCACAAGAATGTGCTTCTAATGCTCAACCCTGTGCCCCTTTGTCCACCCATTCCTGGGACTGAGATGGGAGAGGAGGGGTTCACAGAGGCCAGCATGGCGTGGGTCCCATGAGTCACCTTCTGGCACCCGAAGAGCACACAGAGCTGTCTAGGAGAGGCAGCCTTCTGGAGAATAACCCAGACAGAGAGAGCCCAAGTGGACACCAGAGCTAGTTGCCCTGCTTATGACAAAGACAGCTGGAAACTCGAAAGGTCTGACACAGAAGCCGGGAGGCAGAGTGACAGGCCAACCACAGAGGAAGTCACCAGAAACCCAGGGAGTTGAAATCCTCTTCTCAAGCGCTTATGCTTTTTTTTAAGAAAACAAATGTTTCGTAATGGAGCTTGGAGGGTTTCCTGGGCAGCCGCCCAGGCGGATCATTGGGCAATATCATCCATGGCTTCTGAAGAGAACCTGGGAAGTTCACGGTCACACACCTGCCTGTGACCTCTCTCCTTAGGCTTCGTTCTCCAAGCTTTGTAGATTCCTGAATTGTGACTGGGAAATTTGATCATCTGAGGTTTTAAAAGGAGTTTGGTGAAGATCTTTTTTTTTTTTTTTTTTTCTGGCAGTCTAAATCCTGTCTTGAATTAACTCCTAACTACTCGATTAAAAATTATGATGTTGCTTCTTCAAAACAAAGTTTTTATTCTTCAAAAATGACATTCCACTAATTAGCTTCTTAAAATCACTTATCCCATATTTGACCTGATGGCCCTTCCTAATTTTCTGCCACACACACTTCTTTTTATTCTTTGGCTGTGGTGGGTCTTCATTGCTGCACTCAGGCTTTCTCTGGTTGCAGCAAGCACGGGGCTTCTCTTCATTGCGGTGCACGGGCTTCTCGTTGCGGTGACTTCCCTCTTGTTGTGGAGCACAAGCTCTAGGCCCTTGGGCTTCAGTAGTTGCCGCTCACAGGTTCTAGACCGTCCACCCAGCAGTTGTGGCACACAGGCTTAGTTGCCCCGTGGCATGTGGGATCTTCCCAGACCAGGGATTGAACCTGTGTCCCTTGCATTGCAAGGCAGATTCTTAACCACTGGCCCACCAGGGAAGCCCTGCCACACACACTTCTCAGAGGTTGTAGGACAGACCCTCCCAATCTATATAGTCTTATATGAGGCAGGTCGGATGCATCAGTTCCACTGTGGTTCTTGCTGTATTTGGCTTCATCTTACTGAGAAGTTTGTTAGGTACAAAGTAAGAAGCAAGCTTTCATGTCTTGCTTGATGGTGACAAATGATGACACGCGCATAACTTCACTGTGGCAAGCTGGAGCTGGGTCTCATCCCTCACCAGTCATGAGCACGTTTTCTCAACTCCACATTCACTGACATCATGTTGGTCACTTGACATCAGCCATGGTGGGAGTATTTATACCAGAAAAACTGGCAAGCTCTACAAATCAGCTTTTTGTTCGGTGGCAGGGGCGGTGAGGAGAGTAGTGCTTAAAACATGTTTGGAAGGAACAAGAAACCCCAAATAATTACCCATGCAGGGTGGGAGTGGAGTGGAAGCGTGTCTGAGTTTCTCTTTTGCTTTTTGAATTTTTTATCACGTGCATCACTATTTTTTTTAAAAAAAAAGAGAACTTGCTTTTTTTAGGAATGAAGACTTCCTACTGTGTTTATTAAACCCATACCATCAGCTGGAAACTGCCCGGGCTGAGCTGTCTGTTTGAGGAAGCAATCAGAGCCTGGAAATGTGTCCTCGCAGTGGCCACAGTGGAGCAACATCCTGGGGAATGGGGTGGAGGCTGGGCAGGGGTGGAGCCTGAGGGTGGACAGAGCGCAGAGCAGGCAGGCAGTCCTGCTAGAACTCCATGCCAAGTCTGAGAGGGGACCCAAAGTAATGACAGGCCCAGACCCAAGGTGTCAGCCCAAAATTCGGGTCATCAAACCCCAAGGATCAGAAATATGGATGTGAAGACAGAACACCCCAAATGGCACAGCTGGAAGGGAGGGAGGATGGAAGAGGCAGAGGTGTGATAGAACAGGGTACAAGGTTCACAGGAGGAGCTTCTAGACTATGGGGCTGAGGGGCAACCCTTTAGGTCATTCCCAAGACCATTTCCCCCGCAGCGTATGTTAAAAGGGGACATCCGCTCTGCCCAGGAAGGAAGGCAGGCAAACTGGGGAAGGGAGGAAACAAGCACAAACAGGTTCCCTGACACTGCGGAAAAGGCTCCCACAAGTCCCCGAGGGAGGCTGCGGTAAACAAGTTCCAGGGAGTGAGGCCGAGCCCCAGGCGGATTCCAGGAACCTCGTCACACAGCAGAAAGGCCCCAGGAGGCCCTGGTCAGTGTCTGGGAGTGGGGCGGAGGTTCCCATTGGAGGAGTTTGCAGTGGCTTGGAGATTCTCAGCAAAGATAATGGAGGGCCCAGGTGCAAGGATGGGCCACGGCCAGGAAAATCCATCCAAGACACAAAGCAAATGCAGGACCCAGCGGGGAGCCCTGGAAGAGGCTGGCAGGACCCCACTGCTGGGGGAAATGGAGGCCGTATCCCACCCCCTCCCTGAGGGCTGGGTATTTGGGAAGAGAGACTCTTCAGCAAACTGAGCACAAGGAGGCCACGCCTTGCCTGGGCTGGCCAGGAAATCAGGGGAGGGGTAGCGGAGGACGGAGTGGGATGCTCCCTGTGGCAACAGCCAAATGCCACGTCTGTGCCCTCTGTGGCCCTCAGACGTTTCCAAACCTCCACCTGACAGTGCAGGTGGGCAGTCCTTTGTGAAGTCGTTAAGAGGGCTGCCGCTAGTTGCAAGGGAATTGTATATCCCACCTTGTAAACACCTAAGTGTGGTGATGAGCCGCAAGGATTAGCAAGGCCATGACTTGGTCCCCTTTCTTTTTGACTTGCTGCTAAAAGCCTTCAGCTTTTTATTTTGTAAATTTATTTTTAATGTTTTTTTGGCTGCACCACATGGCTTGTGGGATCTTAGATCCTTGACCAAGGATTGAATCTGTGCCCTCAGCAGTGGAAGCTTGGAACCCTAACCACTGGACCACCAGGGAATTTGAATTCCTAAGACCTTCATTTTTAAGATAAATTAGATGCATAAATCTCTTATCACTGGCACAGGATGTTCCCTGTCTCCTTCCATACTGCTGAGAACTGTTGTTGTTGTTCAGTCGCTAAGTCACATCTGACTCTTTGTGACCCCATAAACTGCAGCACGCCAGGCTTCCCTGTCCTTCACTCTCTGCCTGAGTTTGCTCAAACTCATGTCCATTGAGCAACCATGTCATCCTCTGTCGTCCCCTTCTCCTCTTGCCCTCAATCTATCCCAGCATCAGGGTCTTTTCCAGTGAGTTGACTCTTCGCATCAGCTGGCCAAAGTACTGGAGCTTCAGCTTCAGCATCAGTTCTTCCAATGACTATTCAGGGTTGATTTCCCTTAGGATTGACTGGTTTGATCTCGCTGTCCAAGGGACTCTGGAGAGTCTCCTCCAGCAACACAGTTCAAAAGCATCAACGCTCAGCCTTCTTTATGGTCCAGTTCTCACATCGGTACATGACTACTGCTGAGAACTGATCAAACTTAAAATACTGCTGAACCTACTGATTAATGACCGTCAGCCCCAAAAGCTCCATTACGGGTAAACTAAGTCAGTTTCATTGTCAACATATTGAATGTTGAGATCACACGGTCATCACTAAATCATAATATCCAACAGCTTCAACTATTTGGGGACATATTTTATAGCTAACTCATGCCCCAAAGCTTGTTGAGAGGTCAGCAACCCATCAGGGGATACTCAGAGGAAGACTTGCCCAGGCTCGGTCACTCACTTAACCAACACGGAGACTTGTGGCTGCAGTGTTCTGTGGTGAGCTCTGAGGATGGTGAAAGGGCCTGGCCCTAAGTGGAGGACAGGAGGGGCCCATGACAGCCGTGCCACCACCAGGCTGTAGGCTCCAAAGACAGCCCTGTGCTGTATTTGTGACTATATCTTGCACCTAACAGGAGACCTAATGCTTAGTAGGTGTTCAATAAATAATTACAATGAATAATATGACATGCTTCTGATAACAAACATTTGAGAAATCAGGAGGAAGCAGTTAATTCTTCTAGGGAACTGAAGCAGCCTTCACAGACGAGGCCGCAGGACCAAGCTGGTCCTTCAATGTAGGAGTCAACAGGCAGAAAAGGGAGAAGAGGGTAGCGAATGGGAGGGTGTGATGTCTCAATAGGTCAGGCAAGAAGGAAGGCAGGATGAAGAAGGATCTTGAAATACAGGAAGGTCCAGGTCCTGTAGACTCTATGCTCTGGTCATAGAGTCCACTGTCCACATGACAAGCTCTTCTTAGCATCAGGAGCCAAGTCGCCTCTTTAGAAACATTACTTTCCTTTTGTCCAATGGTGAAACCATGCTGTATTTCCTTTCTCATCTTGACTGCCAGGAAGCTCCTTAAGTGCTGGGTTCCTTATTCTTTTTTTGTGCCCCATGACAGTCCCATGTAGCACTTTTCACCCCTAGGTCCTGTGTCAGTTCTCTGTTGCTGCAAAACACCACACACATAGCATCTTAAGACAATATGCCTTTATTATTCAGTTTATCACGGGAGTCTGAGCTCTTCAGGAGGGCTTCAGTCAAGGTGTTGGCCGGGGCTGGGGTCTCACCTGAGGTTTGACTGAGGAAGAATCTGCTTGCAAGCTCACGTGGCTGTTGGCAGAATTCAGTTCTTTACAGGTGACAGGCAGAAGCCTCAGTTTCTTGCTTGGTGCCAGCTGGGATCCCACCCTCTCTACAGGCAGTCCACAGCTCGGTAGCTTACTTCTTCAAAGTCAGTAAGGGAGGGGGTACCCTAGCAAGATGGTTGTTACCATCTAGCGTAACACAACCACACACACACAACCACACATCTCATCACCTTTGCCCTATTTTACTGGTTAGAACAAGTGCCACACATCCATGCCTCCCTCTCACACCCAGGAGGAAGGCTCATGGGGCCACCTCAAATCTGTCCACTATAAGTCCTCATCAGGTAGTAACCGCTCTCTAATTGAACTACTCCTTTTGGCAAATAAGAGCATCAGGTCACATAGACATACACAGTGAAGTGAGCAAACAGTTCCTGCTAAGAATGCTCTCCCTGCCCCCACAGAATTCACTAAAATGTGGGGCATAGATAAGTTGATAAATATGAGATGAAGACATGTTATAGGATTCACATTACTGCTGGAAAGACTGAGAGTCTTCTCCACCAACGTGATTATCTGATTGTCATAACTTTCTTGATTGACAAACATAAAACAAAGGTAGTAGCCATAAAGCGGGAACTAGGTCAGATATCACTGTTATGAATTTGGTCCTTCCCTGGAAAAATGTCTCCTGACCCCCAGCACCTTTTGTTTCCCCTACATTATAGATAACGTTACTGCAAAGTTTCACTAGCACAGTATGAGAGGCTGGGCTCTGAGGTCACATGGCACTAAGCTTAGTCACTGTATGACTTTGGACAAGTTACTTAACTTCTAATAAGGACAGTAAATGCTTGTTTAGTATCTGCTATGTACCAGGCTCGGGCTTCCCTGGTGACTCAGGGGTAAAGAATCCCCTTGCAATGTAGGAGGCTGCTTCCAATGCAGGCAACTCGGGTTCGATCCCTGGGTTGGGAAGATTTCCTGGAGAAGGAAATAGGAACCCACTCCAGTATTCTTGCTGGGACAATCCCATGGACAGAGGAGGCTGACAGGCTACATTCCACAGGGTCGTAAGAGTTGGACGTGATTTAGTGACTAAACCACCACTACCATCATATGCCAGGCTTTTTACATACATTAAATCCATTAAAATTCATATACATTCTTTTAACCCATATAAACACCCAGGAGAGTAGGCACCATTTACCCATTTATAGATAAGAAAACTAAGGGATGATTAAGCAAGGCCTAAAATTCTCAACTTGAGCAAGATCATGGAGATTGAAGGGTTGTGCCTGAGTGCTCAGTCGGTAAGTCGTGTCCGGCTCTTTATACCTCATGGACTGTAGCCTGCCAGGCTCCTCTGTCCATGGGATTTTTCCAGGCAGGAACACTGGAATGGGTTGCCATTTCCTTCTCCAGGGGATTTTCCTGACCCAGGGATCGAACCAGTGGTCTCTTGTGTCTCCTACATTGGCAAACGGATTCTTTACCATTAGTGCCACCTGGGAAGGCCGAAGGTCAGTGGTTGACAAGATAACTGAGGGCAAGGTAAAAGCAAATAGGATGCTAACGCTGGCAGATTCTCTAACCTGCTGTCCCCACTGCTGACCCTGCCCAAGGACAGACAGAAACCCTGTGGTGGAGGGCAAGGTGCCCTGTCTCAGCTTCTGGAACCTTCCACTAGTTCCACAAGGGCAAGAGCCTCTCTGTTAACCTGTGAGCAGGAGGAAGCCCAGGAACCAAGACTTCGTGGTCCTGGGAGGACTAGTGGGTAGAGGTGGCCGAAGTTCTCTGAGCAGAGAATAGGGGAAGGGGCTGGACCGAGTGGGCTCCACCGACAGAGACACACCTGGAGAAAGGGCCCTTTCAGAACAGTGGGCTCCCCAAGACTGCTCAGCAGACAAGATGATGCACCAGGGGCGGGGGAAGAGGCTGGCACTCAGAGGGGTCTAGGGACCCTCCCTTCCACTCCTCATAGCCAGGAGGCTCCGGGTCTCTGCGGATCTGGGGGTCCCTTACCCTGCATCCTTCTCCCGCCCCACCTCCAGATCTTTAGCCCTCTGAGGCTGCCTCCTGTCGGGCTGTGGGGAGGGGACCCGTCAGAGTTCCCAAACTCTCACAGAGCCAGACACCCTCTTAATTCAGAACCCCTTCCTCTGCCCAGACGCCCCTTCATCCCTGTACCCCAGCCCGCAGGCCACCCTGGGAGTCTGGCTTCTCAGCAGGGCTTAGCAAAAAACTGTTTCTTACACATTTCCCGCCAACATGGCAGGGTAATAGCCGGGAAGCTCCGCCGGTTCGCAGACAAATGAAGGCGGCTCAGTGCAGAACCAGGCTGCAGACAGTCCCCACGGGGCACATGGAAACCGCGTGCCTGTCCTCACTCCCTCGAATACCACCCCCCGCCCCCGCATCTCCTATCTCTCCCCCTTTCCGCCTGCCGGTTTCCCCTTCCTTGGGGGAGTGGGACAGAGGAGTCCCCCACGCTCTGGCGCTTGCTGCCCGCGAGTGTGCCCATTTTCCCGTGGGGGCGGGCGCATTTCTGCTCGCGAGCTGTCAGCGCGCGCTAGGCACACACGGCGATCTCTCGCTGTGATGGGGCCGTTGGCGCGCGCTCGGGTGCCCCTCTGGGACGCCTGCTTCTGGGGAGAAATGTGAGCCCCCAACACAAGCTGGAGGCTCTGCAGACACTGCACCGGCCCGACCCTCGCTTCACAAGGTGCAGCCTGGGAGGGACTCGGGGCGCCAAGAGCGCGTAACGAAACGCAGGAGCGCTCAAGCCGGGTGACAGTCAACTAGGCGCACAAATACGGGCTCAGGGGCCGCAGGCCTTGGCGGCGGGGAAGGAACGGACGGTGCGGTGCGTCTGGGATCGCAGGGTCCCGTGGGGGCCGCCGCTCGGCCGGGGGCGGGAAGGCGGCTCCTCCATGCTCCAGTTGAGCCCTGGAAAAACCCCGGCGCGCGGGGGAGAGACGGGCCAGCTCGCAGGCACTGCCGCGGATGGCGGGAACAAAGACGGCCCGCGGCCGGATGCAGTCATGGAAAAACCCATCGGGGCGCCGGGGCGGGGGCGACAGGGGAGGGGCGGCGCGCGCCCGGCCGCCCCGCCACCCTCGCCGGCCCGCCCGGGCGGGGCTGCTCTCGGATCCCGCCCCGGGAGCGCTCCTCGCGGGCAGAGGGGGAGACCCGGGAAAACAGAGAATGCCGGGCGGGAAGGGGCGGCCTGGGAACCGAGAACCAGAAGTACCCTGCTTCTGGGGGCGGCGCGCATCCTGGCTCCGCCAGCATACCCTCGTGCTCTCGGCCGGGACGGGAGGGTGGCCGGCCTGGTGCGCGCCGGGTACACGCGGGCTGTACACGGCCACTGGGCAGCTGCGGCAGAGGGTGGTGGCCGGCCCCTAGGGGGCGCGCACAGACACCTCCCCACCACCCCCAGGCCAGGGCGCGGACGCGTGTGCGGCGGCTCACATGCCTCTGTACACACATGATCATATACACGCACGTGCTCCCCGACACGCGAGCTAACCCCAGCTCCCAGGACAGAGGGAAAGAAAGCGTCCTACCGAGCGGGGCGGATTAGATGCTTCTTTGGCGGCCCCCAGGGCAGGTGACAGAACCTCAGGAGCTAGAGGCAAGGACCTTAGAATCTTACGCCGCGGTTAGGGTCCCCCCTCCCCCCTACTTTACAGGTGTGTGCCAGGATCCCATCTCAGGGCTAGAGTTTCCCTCCCGTTCAGGATGCCGCCTGCCGGTCCTGGTCTTAGGAACCCGCCTGGAGACTTTACGCCTGGGAGGCGTAAAGACTTTTTTTCTCTTTAGAAAAGGAAAGTGTTGGCTGGAGTCGGGCTCAGTGACTTCTGAGGCCTTTCCAGTTAACGACTTATTATGAAGAAGGAACTGGACCCAGAGACCATAAAAGGAGTTGGTGGGAGCGGAGGAAAAAAAACCTTGGTGCCCGGTTTGGCCCCAGCCACAGGCTCAAACGTCCCCTTGTTTATTTGTGCTGCTGCCTGCAGTGGGGCGCCAGGGTGCAAACGTGAACCCATGGGGGTCCCTGGGGTGGGGAGGGGACGTGGAAGAGGACATGATTCTGGGGGGCCCAGAGCCAGATTCGGGAGAAGAGACTTCAGGTTCTGCCTGAGTGGGGAGGCTGCTAGGTTGGGGTGGCAGGTGGGGGTTCTTGAAACTCGGAGGGCAGGGAGCCCACCACCTCAAAAAGTTCAGGAACAGGGCTGTCTTTCTGAGGTCTGGCTGTTGGAATTGTGGGAATCCAGTTGTGCTGGGAGTTCCAGCCACCTCCCAGAATACAGAATACAGGCACAAAGTGACAGGACAGGGTCAGAGGAGCCGGCAGCCACTTGTGGTCTCCTTGGGAACTGAGGTTGGAATCAAATGACCCAGACCCGACCTCTCCCTAACTTCCTGGTTTGGGGGATCTGATCCGACATCTTTGGACCTCAGATTCCTCATCTGTAAAGTGGGAACAAGAGCTCCTCCGTAGGCTCCCTCCATCCTGCCTGCCTTCCTTTTCCACTTCTCAAAGCCCCTGGAGCTTGCTCACCAGGACTCCTTCCAAGGCCTAATTTCCTGAGAGCAGGTGGGGTCCAGTGGGACGTAGGTTGGGGAGCAGCGCCCCCTTGTGGGAAATATCGGGAGGGCTCGGTTATTCCAGGAGGACTCACGGGGGCTACTGCTTTTGGTGCCTGATCGGGGCTCTGGCAAGTTAGAGCTTCCATGGGCTGATCCTGGGGCTCCACTCAGGGAGGCTTTTTCATCTTGCTTCAGCTACCCCGTTGAGCAACCAGAGAGAATTCTGCTTCCCCGCAGCAGCCTCTGGTCTGCCTTCTCACAACCCCGCTTCTCCATTTTTAACAGGCTTCTCTCACTTCTGTCCCGGAGGAATCCATTTGGCATTTACACTGTGCTTTACAGCTTACACAGCACTTTGACACACATTACTCGTCCCTGAGGTGTGCTGTTTCTGGGTGGTGACGGCCCCAGATGGATAGAGGATCCTGGCTTGGGGCGTGGCTCCAGCACCAGAGGGCTGGTTTGGATCCTGCCTCCTCCATCCAGCTGTGTAACCAGGGCGACGCTCAAAACATTGAATAACCAGTAGGACAGGCAGCGACCAATCAGAACAGACCCTGCCCTAAACACCAGGTACAGCCAAAAGTGTGTACCTGCTGAAGATTCTAGAACAATCTCAGCCTCACCTCGGTTTCTCTATCTTCTGTAAGGACACAGTGATCCCACTTCATAGGGCTGTTGTGAAGGCTGAATTAGTTGGATAATAATAAAGGTGGAGAAACCAGTGTCTGGGACATAGAAAGCACCCACTAAGAGCTTTATTACTGGTCCCTTTTCTTCTCAGACTCTGTGACTCAGGGTGAGCAGCACTCTTAAGGGATAACACCTCCCTTCCCTGCAGTGAGCCCTCTATATACATCTGGGCTTGCCCCCTGGCTCACTTCCCACTTCCCACACTTCCTCTAGTTATTCTACTCATCAGAAGTGCTTCTCAAGCTTTCCCACATATCCAAATTTCTGGGAGACCTTATTACACCACAGATTCTGATTGACGAGGTCTGTGTGGGGCCTGGGATTCTACATTTCCTACAAGCTCCCAAGTGGTGCTGATGCTGGTCTGAGAAGCAAGACTCCCAGAGATCACTGCAGAAACAGAAGTGTCAGCAGATTGTGAGCCATAAATGTTCATTGAGCATGTACTCGGTGCAAGGCTTCCCTGGTGGCTCAGAAGGTAAAGAATCCGACTGCAGTGCGATCCCTGGGTAGGGAAGATCCCCTGGGTCAGGGAGAAGGGCAACCCACTCCAGTATTCTTGCCTGGAGAACTCCATGGACAGAGGCAGGCTGCAGTCCATGGGGTCTCAAAGAGTTGGACACGACCGAGTGACTCACACACACAGTCAGTGCAAGGCTGTGCAAGGATCCAAACAGTCCAAGGGCTGGGTTCCAACCTCAAGTGGCAAATTAGTTATCTCACACACATGGAGGTTAAAACCTAGCAATTGGGCCAAAGGGCTAACATGTGCCAAAGGGGGTGCATGTGGTGAATCCATTCTCCTCCCCGTAGCCAGAGTGATGCTTTAAACAAGTGATGCTCTTGGCTTTGGCCAAGATATTTTACTTTCTTCAGTTGAAGTGATCCCCAGAGAGGGCTGACAGCTGAGGGTCCTTCTGTCTGAAGCCTGTACTCCCAGCTCTGGGGTACCCTAAATCCTTCAGGCCTACAGGTGACCTGGATGGTGCAGCACAGCGCCCACGTTGGGGTACTCACCCTGGCAGGAGGGCAGGAATCAGAGAGCCTGGTGGAGGGGGCGGGCTGTGCAGGGAGTCCAGCAGAGGGGTTTGCCAGCCCTGATCCCAGGGTAGAGATGAACCAGATGGGCTGAGGCAGAAGTTCTCTCCCTTGGTTCCCTGAAGACAGAGTGGGATGAATCATGGGTGGGATGTAGACCACAGGCACGACCGCGACTTTTGTTCTTCTGTGTTGTAGTGTTAATCAGTGTCAACTTATCATCCATCACCTGCTACACTTCACATTTCATCATCTTAGGTAGATGACCCTCACATTTTTCCAAGAGCAAGTTTTGTTCAGCTCGAAATAGGGAATCAGACAATCAGCATTTGCAAGAATGAGCATTTCTGAAAGTGTTCTGTGGTTTGGGTCCTTTGCTAAGAAAGCACCAGGTTTACCCCTCCGCCCCCACATGTGATATCTTGTGAGCCTCTTTGAGGCCGCCCTAGATGTTCACATTGTGTTGACTGGATGGTGTGTACAGTGGTCCAGGAAGCAGCCAGCAGCAGCATGGGGAGAGGCCAGCAGAGGGACCTGAGAGAAGGAAGAGGCGGGCTGTGCCCAGGAAGGAGCCTTGCTTGGTGTCGGTGACACAGCAGCTAGGTTGGCCTCATGAGTCTGTACCCTGTGCAGTCCCATGGGGTTCCGGGCTTGGCTTAATGCTTCGCCATCCCTGTCTTGATGTCCTTTTTTAATTTCATTTTTGTTTTCTTTTTTGTTTGTTTTTGTTGTTGTTGTCTTGACATTCTCAATACTTTTTGAAGAAGGGACCTTGTATTTTTGCTTCACTTGGGCCCCATACATTATGTAGCTGGTTCTGCTTGCCAGCTCTGGTTCCTGGGCCCAGAGCCTGTTCTGCAGGGCCCATCTGGGAGAAGACAGGTTGGGGGAGGTGGGCCTGGTGGGGATCCTTGAACAGGTCTTTGTGTGAATCTGGGATCATGGAGCTTGCTCCACCCCGAGGGGAAGAGAGGATGAAGGCTGCAGGCTTTTCTCAATTGAGAACCAGGCCCAGGAAGCCAGCCCCCGAGGCTGGTCTTTCAGAGATGCCTGGTGCCTCCCGTCTTCCAAGCCCCCATCAGTGAGACTAAGAGACAGGAAGGGCCACAGGGATGGAGTAGAGGCCCCGCTTGGCTGGGACCGGCAGAGTGCCCCCTGGCTCCTGGGTTAACAACTGGCCAGGATGTGGGTGCTTGGCTCATTCTCTCTGGCCTGGGTTCAGATATCTGTGTCCCTGAGTCCAGCCTGGTCTGGCCCACTGGACAGCTCCCTGGAGACAGACTGTGAGAGGCTTGGGTGGTACTCTGTTTTGACAGGTGGCATACGGAGGAAGGAGCCTGAGAGGCCTGGACAGACTGTGTCACTTAAGTCCTGAGACCCAGTTAGGGGCTGAGTCCTGAGGGGACCCGCTCACCCCTCCCTTCCCCACCTCTCATCCCCACCTTCCTGGGCCTGGGCCAGCTCTCAGGCGCAAATTTAGGTCATGGCTTTGTCTTTGCACACCTGATGCTTTTTCTGCTCCTGTGGTGTCTTGTCCCTCCCCTTCTTCCACTCCAGGTTGGAACAATATCCTCTCTCAGGGGAACATCTGCAGTCCCATGGGAAGCGCGTGCAGAGCGCCCACTGTGTGCCAGTGAGGTGACAGTGAGCCTGGGCTGCTCCAAACAGGAGTGCGTTACTTCAAGGAGTTCACCCAGCCGAACATTTATAAATAGGATAAAGCCTGGCGGTCCCGGGGCCCCCCGAGTGGGGAGAAAACCTGGGCGACAGGGAGCAGAGTGGGGGCGTCCTGCTTTGGGCGCAGACCCCGCCCCGCCTGGGTCGCGGGTCTCCGAGAGCTGAAAAGGGCCTCTGTGTTCCGTCTTCTGCCTGCCCGCGGGCCAGGAGCGCATTTCCGCAGCTGCGCCAGACCCCGGAGGCTCCGCAGACCCTCGGGGGACAGACGCAAATAGTTCCCGGCCCAGCTGCCCAGCCAGTTACCTTGGGAACCAAACTCAATCGCCTGACGTCACTGGGCCGTTGCGTAGCAACCGGCAAAGACTCACCCTGCAGCTCTCCCCGCCTCCGCGGTGAGGTAGCCGTCGCCATGGAGACGGCGGGACTGGGCATGGAGCTGCCGGGCCTCCCTGTCCTCCTCGCCCCTCGCCTGCCTGGTCGCGCCCTCCGCTCCTCCCCGCGACGGAAGGGGACCAGCCCTAGCGGGGGAAACGGCGCCTCCTGGCCTCAGGGCGGCTGGCGAGGGCCCCGTGGTGGCCTAAAGTGCGTCCTGCAGCCAACTGGGATCCCTCTTCCAGAGAGGCCATTGTTCACCGTCACCCACCTGCCTGCCCCCTTTTCGGTTCCCAGCCTGGGATCCTGCTCTGGAGACGGAGCAGGTGGCAGCATGGGACATTTCCCCCCACACCCATCGCCCAGGACATCTCAGCAGTGTTTGGCTACCTGCCTTGTGGGAGGAGACACTGGGCCCTGCTCACGCCACTCTGCTCCCATCCTTGGTTCCCTCCTCCACCTTCCTCTGACGTCTGTGCTGTGACATTCACCCCCATGCCTGCCTGCCGGTGCTGGTTGCGGTTTGGCCAGGCCACCCCTGGGTAGGGGGGAGTGGGGAGGGTAGAGCCTACCTGACAGCTTGCCAAAATTTCTGTTGTGGGTGTTGTTCCGCGGTTGCCCCATCTCCATTTCACACCATAGCAGATTATACAATGCGGAATCCCCAAGCCCAGAACCTTCCAGGGGCCAGCAGCAATCCGCCACTATGCCCTGCCTCCCTCTCTGCCTTGACTTAACCGTCTTTGGCCAGGAATAATCCTAACCACCTCCTCTTGCTAGAGCACCTTGATTGTTTTGTCCAAGTTCAGAGCGCTGGAGGCCTACCGTGGCAGATGTTTTTCTTCATCGAAAACTGCATTTTGACAAGCACTTAATATTCCCTGGTGGCTCAAATGGTAAAGAATCTGCTTGCAATGCAGGAGACACAGGTTCAATCCCTGGGTTGGGAAGATCCTCTGCAGAAGGGAATGGCTACCCACTCCAGTATTCTTGTCTGGAGAATCCCATGGACAGAGGAGCCTGGCAGGTGGCAGTCCATAGGGTCGCAGAGTTGGACACGACTGAGCAACTAAAACACACCCAATAATATACAGGTGGTCAGAAACAAAACCAGGTGTTTTAGGCGAATCCTATTTTCTCATGAATATTTAGAATTCAGAGATCCAAAGGAAGAATTTTCAATCCATGGAGTTGCAAGGAGAACACTTCAGAATGCCTCAGCTCTTTCCAAACACATGGTTCAGAAACAGTCTGACTGTGGGCAGAGGATTCACAGACAAACTCTAGTGTTGTGGTGGGCATCTTCAGGGCGTAGAGCTGAGGACTGCGCTCTGGGTGGCTTTGTGTGAACATCTGACCTCATCTGGAGCCTCAGACTGGTTTTGTGGGAAAAGTGACTTTTATCTGCAGGGGAGCCTTCAGATGTGGGTGGAAAGGGAGGTCAGGGCTGTGCCACCTGCAGTGGGGAACCCCAGGTAGCCAGAAAAGGACAGTTTGCCTGGCTCCTGCTTTTCATCTCTGGGAGGGAGGGGCGTGGCTCAGGATGTCCAGAGCTGCCTGCTCAGAGAGGCACCAGGTCTGACCTTTCCACCATGTGATCCAGGCTGGGCCAACCAGAGTCCTTCCCCTTGGAATTTATCAGACTGGAGCAGGAAACAGACCTTTTCTCTTGGTCATGGAAGTGCAAGGCTGTGGACCTGGAGCCTCCAGGAGCCTCGTTCTCTGACATAAGCAGAAGCTTGGAGAAGAGTTGCCATGGGAGGTAGAGGACACAGCCATGGAGGTATCTGACAGCTTTGTGACCCGACAGCAGGCATCTCGAAAGTCAGTTCCTTCTCAGCCCTTTTCTGCCCAGCTTGTCAAATCTGTGGGTTTTTGTCACTTCTAATGAAGAGACTCCTGACCAGTATATAGACAGACAATGCAGAAAGCCCCAAGGAAGGAAGAAAACTAACATTTGTCACAGACCTATTGTTAAATGCTGTTCTTTTTCTAATGCATTCTTTTTTTTTTTTTAATTTTTTTATTGAAGGATAATTGGTTTACAGAATGAACTGTGGTGTTGGAGAAGACTCTCGAGAGTCCCTTGGATTGCAAGGAGATCCAACCAGTCCATCCTGAAGGAGATCAGTCCTGGGTGTTCAATGGAAGGACCGATGCTAAAGCTGAAACTCCAATACTTTGGCCATCTCATGCGAAGAGTTGACTCATTGGAAAAGACCCTGATGCTGGGAGGGATTGGGGGCAGGAGGAGAAGGGGACGACAGAGGATGAGATGGCTGGATGGCATCACTGACTCGATGGACATGAGTTTGAGTGAACCCCGGGAGTTGGTGATGAACAGGGAGGCCTGGTGTGCTGCAGTTCATGGGGTCACAAAGAGTCACACAACTGAGCGACTGAACTGAACTGAATGCATTCTTGATCACAGGCATTTTAGAGGTGAGGAAATGGAGGTTTGGCCCTCATCTAGCACCACAGTGCCCGTGAGGACTCCACAGGGAGGGCCAGTGCAGCATCTGTGGTTCCTGCCCATCCAGAGACCCGCCAGCCAAGCCCTCCTCTTGAGGCCACAGCGTTCCTCTGCCATCTCCCAGGACTGTCAGTGTCCTACCCTTAGCCACACCCTGGCTGGGCTCAGAGATTAGGGTGTTGTGTCCTACGGCTCTTGTTGCTGCTGCTGCTGCTGTTGCTTCAGTTGTGTCCGACTCTGTGCAGCCCCATAGAGGGCAGCCCACCAGGCTCCTACACCCATGGGATTTTCTAGGCAAGAGTACTGGAGTGGGTTGCCATTGCCTTCTCCCTCTGTGGCTCTTAGCTGAGCCTAAATGTTTCTTTAAACAAAACCTCTGCTTACCGGTCAATCTCTCAGAGGCAGAATACACACCCGAAAAGACTGCTGTTGATCTAGAGAAATGCTGGTAGCTGTCAGGTGTTAACCCTAATATATAAACAAGAAACTGAAGAGACACCGGCTTTGTTGGGGTGAACTTATAACTTTGTTGTATCTCAATTCTCAACACCAAAGAGTACCCCCCATACAACTGCCCTGTTGTTCTGACGACGGCTCATTCTTTTTCCGTTTATACACCACCTTCTGTCCCTACCAGCTGCCCCTGCCCAATAGTTCCATAGTTGTTTAGGGAATTCCCTGGCGATCCAGTAGTTAGCACTCGGCACTTTCACTGCCAGAGCCCAGGGTTTGATCCCTCGTTGAGGAACTAAGATCCTGTAAGCTTCGTGGTGCAGCCAAAAAAAAAAAAAGTTTAGTATTTATCCATCCAACACAGGGGTGCATGTGCCTGTGATAGGCTGGATCACCCGCATTTGCTAAGTGCTCCTGTCTCTTATGAATTGCTTCCTCTTGGCCTGTGAAATGGGGCCTTTCTCCAAGTCCCTGACTCTGGGCCTTTCCTTTCTCACTCCAGCCAGAGTTGGGGTGCACCCATGAGCCCCTGTGTTGGATTCCTCATTCCTGAGTGCCCCGCCCTGACTCTGCAGGTACAGTAGCACCTGGATGCCTGGGGGGTCCCACCTGCAGAGATGACGTGTTGCCAGGTGTATTTGCCAACACCACAGTTAATCACACTACAAAGGGAAAGGCCAGGAGCAGGCAGGGAAATTCCGTCCTCAGCACACAGCTCCATAGCACGCTTCTGTCCCAGTAAACACAGTGATCGTTAACACGTACATGGTACTCAACAGTGAGCCAGGCACATTTCCAAGCCCTTGCTTCATCTATTCCTCACAACAGCTTGATGTGGCAGGTGTATCATCATTTTACAGATGAGGAGACCGACACATGGGGGATGAAAGGAACGTAGCTAGGAAGAGGAGGAGCCAGGACTCAAGGTAGCCTGACCCCCAAAGTGAAAGTGAAAGTGAAGTCCCTCAGTTGCATCTGACTCTTTGCAACTCCATGGACAGTGGCCTACCACACTCCTGCGTCCATGGGATTTTGCAGGCAGGAGTACTGGAGTAGGTTGCCATTTCCTTTTCCAGAGGATCTTCCCGACTCAGGGATCGAACCCGGGTCTCCTGCAATGTAGGCAAAGCATGCTCTATATAACTCGGGTGGCTTTTTTTTTTTTTTTTAACTTCATGGGTGTGGAAGCTTTTATTTATTTTTAAAAAATTATTTGTAAGCAAATAATTTGCTTACAAATAATTTTTATAATAATTATTTATTTTGGTTGTGCTGGGTCTTCGTTGTTGCACAGGCTTCTCTCTAGTTGTGGTGAGTGGGTGCCACTCTCCAGCTGCAGTGTGCAGGCCTCTCATGGCAGCGGCTTCTCCTGCTGTGGAGCACAGGCTCTGGGGCTCGCAGGCTTCGGTAGTTGCAGCTCTCAGGCACTAGAGCACGGGCTCAGTAGGTGTGGTGCCCAGGCTTTAGTTGTGAGGCATGTGGAATCTTCTTGGACTAGGGACCAAACCCACGTCCCTTGCATCGCAAGTCAGATTCTTATCCACTGTAACCCCAGGGGAGTCTGAAACTCTGCTGGCTTTAACACACAAAATGGTGTTGGTCCAGCAGCCCTTGCTGTGAGGAACCTCCATTTCTGGACTGACCCAGCCCCAGAGGTGGACTTGAGGCCCACGCCAGGCAACGAGCTATTTCATTTCCCGTGGCCTCCGTGATTGGCTCAGTAGAGCATCGGAGCCGTGTCTTCCCCTGGGATTCTCCCGCCAGAGCCAGGGGGAACTAGAGCCTCTCTTTCCAGGAAGGCGTCTGAGCACTGGAGAATGGAGCCAGCACAGGAGGGGCCAAGCTGGAAAGACAGAGCCCTGAGGACACGGCTGAGGCCTGGGTGCAAACACTCCGGCACTTGGCAATTGTGCTAGTCGGCTAATCCTTGCCCCTAACCTGGGTCGAGCTCGGCCTCCATCTCTCGTTCGCCTTTGCAGTCTCAGGATCTGGCAGTGCCTGGCCTAAAGCAGTGCTTTGTTCTTGTTGCTTAGTTGGTAAGTTGGGTCTGACTCTGTGATCCCATGGACTATAGCCTCATGGACAGGCTCCTCTGTCCATGAGATTTCCCAGGGAAGAATACTGGAGTGGGTTGCCATTTCCTTCTCCAGGGCATCTTCCCGACTCAGGGATCGAACCTGAATTTTCTGCATTGGCAGGTGGATTCTTTACCACTGAACCTCCTGGGGAACAGAGTGGCACTTGCGTGCGTGCGTGATAAGTCACTTCAGTTGTGTCTGACTCTGTGAGACTTTATGGGCTGCAGCCTGCTAGACTTCTCTGTCCATGGAATTCTCAAGGCAAGAACACTAGAGTGGGTTGCTGTGCCCTCCGCCAGGGAATCTTCCTGACCCAGGGATCAAACTCGCATCTCTTAGGCCTACCTGCATTGGCAGGCGGGTTCCTTACCACTAGCACCACCTAGGAAGCCCAATAGTGGCCCTTGCTGCTGCTGCTGCTAAGTCCCTTCAGTCGTGTCCGACTCTGTGTGACACCATAGACAGCAGCCCACCAGGCTCCCCTGTCCCTGGGATTCTCCAGGCAAGAACACTGGAGTGGGTTGCCATTTCCTTCTCCAATGCATGAAAGTGAAAAGTGAAAGGGAAGTCGCTCAGTCGTGCCCGACTCTTAGCGACCCCATGGACTGCAGCCTACCAGGCTCCTCTGTCCATGGGATCCTCCAGGCAAGAACACTGGAGTGGGTTGCCATTTCCTTCTCCAATGCATGAAAGTGAAAAGTGAAAGGGAAGTCGCTCAGTCGTGCCCGACTCTTAGCGACCCCATGGACTGCAGCCTACCAGGCTCCTCTGTCCATGGGATTTTCCAGGCAAGAGTACTGGAGTGGGGTGCCATTGCCTTCGCTGTTTTAAAAATATTTGTTGAAAGCATTTGGGGTCCACCTGGCAGTTCTGTCTCCTCTGCTCTAGACTCTGGGCAGGTCGAGCTGCTGGGCCACCCTCCTCACTGAGCACCCACCATGCCTGCCTCTACTTTTGTCGTCCTTGCCTCTGTTGGGGACACATCCTTCTTCTCTTTAGGCCTGCCTCAGAGGGCCCCTGATCCTGGAATCTGAACTGACAACCCCCCTCCTCTGGATTCCTTGCTTTCACTCCATAGGGGCAGCTCACCTTCAGAAAGTGGTAGCTCCTTGAGGGAAGGGGTAGACACACCTGGTTTTATGCCCTTGGGGCCTGGCATCAGACTTATTCACAGGAAGCATGTGCTGGGGAGGGGTTGTAAGTGCACGCCTCTGGGGGTCAGGCCAGTGACGTCAGTCCTGATGTAAGGCAGGTGGTTCCCTCTAAAGTGGGCAGCTCGGCTGCAGGTTGCCCAGAAGAAAGACGGCCCCTAGGTTTCTCAAGAGAAGCAGAAGTCCATTAATAAGTATTTATTTATTTGGCTGCACCAGGCTTTAGCCATGGCACACAGGATCTTCAATCCTTGGTGCAGTATGCAAACTCTTAGTTGTGGCATGTGGGATCCAGTTCCCTGACTGGGGATCGAACCTGGGCCCCCTACATGGGGGAAGTGGATTCTCAGCCACTGGACCACCAGGGACGTCCTCAGTTTTTATTTAAAATCTCTTGGCTTGGACTTCCCTAGTGGGGCAGTGGATAAGAAATCCACCTGCCAGTGCAGGGGACTCGGGTTCGATTCCTGGTCTTGGAAGATTCCGTATGCCTCAGGGCAACTAAGCCCGAGCACCACAATCACTGAGCCGGTGCTCTAGAGCCCTCAAGTCACATCTACTGAATCTGTGCAACACAATTGCTGAAGCCTGGGTGCCGGAGAGCCGGTGCTTCACAACAACAGAAGCCACTGCAGTGAGAAACCGTCCCACCACAATGACGAGTAGCCCCCGCTTGCCACAACCAGAGAAAACCCGAGTGAAGGAATGAAGACCAGCGCAGCGGAAAATAAAATAAATTAAAAAGAAAAAAGAACTACTGTGAAGGGCAAACAATCCATCAGTGGGCTGGTTCCTGCCAAGGTTGTCTCCCATTTGGAGACTCTGCTGGGAATGAAGGGTGGGTGAATGAAGGACTCCATGGCCAGGGCTGTAGGGAAGGTGTGTGGGTTGTGACCCATGTAAGGCGCCCAGCCAAGGGCGAGAGTCGGGGCTGATGTCCAGCCAGATCACTCACCAAGTCACGTGGCCAGGTTGGCACTGTGTCCAGCCAGAGGGTGGTCTGGTGGCCTTCCAAAGTAGGTGGCTCCCTTGTCAAGGTGGACAGAATCACAGACAAGGGTCAAAACCACGTCAAGAGACATGGGTCTAAGGTGACCAACTTATCCTGGTTTGCCTGGGATTTCCTTGGTTTTAAATCTGAAAGTCTCACATCCCAGGAACCCCAGGCAAAGCAGGGTGGTTGGCCACCCTACCAGGATCCTTCTTCCCACTGTGTCCACCGTCTGCTGGAGGATAATTGTGGCAGCTGACACATGTGAACTCATTAAGTGCCAGACATCATGTGTTAGGACCTGCGTTGTTCTCCTTATGTCTTAGAATATCTTCATGGTATGGGTTTGCTGTTGGTTCTATGGAAGAGAATTGGAGGTTCAGGAGGGTGAACGGATTGGCCCACAGCCAGTAAGGGTGCTGGGATTTGAACCCACATTGGTCTTGCTCTGAGTTCTCAACCCCACTACCAGAGAGCCCGGCAAGCTGGCCTGAGCCTGCTAATCCAGGAAGCCCCAGAGAAGGGCCAGGTCTCACTTCCTCAGAAATGCACTTACCTGGTTAGAGGTCCAGACCAGATCAATTTTTGCAGTGGTAAAGAATCCGTCTGCCAGTGCAGGAGACCCAGGAGATGCGGGTGCCATCCCTGGGTTGGGAAGATCCCCTGGAGGAGGAAATGGCAACCCACCCCAGTATTGTCGCCTGGAAAATTCCATGGGCAGAGGAGCCTGGCAGGCTACAGTCCATGGGGTCGCAAAGAGTCAGACATGACTGAGCGACAGCGCCCACAGCTCCCCACACCTGGCCTCCCAGGCTTGCCCAGGCCCTTCTCTTTCTCTTTAATTTTAATTTTTAAAATTGTATTGGCAATGCCACGTGGCATGCAGGATCTTAGTTTCCAGGCTGGGGATTGAACCTGTGCCCCCTGCACTGGAAGGCTCAGAGTCTTAGCCACTGGGCCACTCGGGAAGTCCCAAGGCAGGTCTCTTTCCGCACTTTGGCTCCCAGCTCCTGAGTGGGACAAGCTAAGAAGCCCTCAGAAGGGCACTTTTCCATTTCCAGAACACCCTAGCCCCCTCCTGTCCCTCCACCCTGTGCCCACTGCACAGACAAGGGAGGAGGCCGGCGCTTGGAAAATAAACGCTGGCCAGTGATTTATTGCCCAGTGTGGGGAGAGCTGTCCAGAGCAGGGGTGGGCGAGACAGCAGGGCAGGAGTGTCCCTGGGGTCTTGGGAAGCTGCCGAACATGGGGTCCAGTCCCAGTAGGGGCTGGCGTGGGCCTAGTGTGGGGTGAGATGGCTGGTCAGGTAGTACATGGCCGAATGGATGCCCTCGATGGTCCTCTGCTCCACTGATTCCAGCACGTGGGTGACAGAGCGCAGGGCCAATCTGGTCCTCACCACCAGCCTGGAGGACAGGGCAGAGCTGGCTCTCCCCAGGATGCTGGAGACGGAGCGCAGGCTAGGCCCTGGGCTGTACAACAGGTCTGACACAGAGCCACGGCCGGTGGCCAGGAAGCCTGTGGCCAGGCCCATGGTGGCATCGGACCACACCAGGATATCTGCCAGGGAGCTGATGGACCCCTCGCCCCCGCCCAGCAAGCTGGTCATGGAGCGCATGTAGCTGTTCTCCTCGCCAGCAGTGGAGTCCAGGGGACCCGTCCCTGGGGCCGATGCTCCGGGGCCTGGCGAGGCAGGGGCTGACAGCGAAGCATCATGGTCAGGGTTCAAGGCTTCGGGACCCTCTGGCTTCTCCTCAACAGTTTCAGGGGTGTCAGCAGTCCCAGGGTCAAGCTGGTCCTTGGGGTCTGCGGTGCTCACGATGGGCTGAGCCTCCACATTTTGGGGGGACTGTGCCTCGGCACTTGGGGTGGCTGTTGCTGGCTCCTGCTCTCTGTCCGGGGTGGCCACTGCTTGTGGCGTTGCTTCCTCAACCAGGGAGTTAACTTGGAAAATCTGAGGATTCTGAGTCCCGCTGGAATCTTGCAGCAGCCCTTTCTGCACTAGGTTCTGGAAGCCCAGGGAATTTTTTAGGGCACCTGGGGCCGGGTCAGCAGGCAGGGCTGTGGCCTCCCTGGGCTCCTGGGCCTGCCCCTCGGCAGCTTCATGCTTATCTGCATCCCCGGACTCTGACGTGGTCCCCGAGGTGGCTGGTTCAATGGAGGCCTGATCTACATCCTGCCGTTCGGCTGATGTTACAGCATCAAGAGACACCAGGTCATCTGCGAGGAGGGGGACCTGACTTTGGGACCCCACTGCTGGGATGTCTGTAGACCTGCTGTCCCCATCTGAAGGGGTGCTGGTGGCTCTGGCCTCTCCCGAGGGCACGGTGGTCATCTAGGCCCTTTGTTACTTGTGCTGGTTGAGAGAGTGGCCATGGCCCTGCTGGGCTGAGCTCCCCAGATGGTGAGGTCACAGGGGACTGTCGAAGCTGGCGATGTCACAGGTACTTGCAGAGCAAGGGTCCTGTGCCTCTGGAGTGGCTGCCCTAGTGGGCTGAGTCTGTGGGGCTGTTTGTAGCCATGTTTGCAGATGTCTAAGGAGACTCAGGCAAGTGTCTTAGCAAAGCAGGAAGGTTGTATACAGGGGCAGGTGCCCACCAGGAATCAGGATCCTGTGGCTCTCATGAAAGGGTGGGATGCAGATGTCAATTTGTGATAAATGTCATAAGGGACCCCTCCCAGCACCTCTCTGCCCACACTGGTGACTCACTTGGCCAGTTCTTCTGCAGAGGCTCAGTTTTGCAGCAGTGGTGAGTCGGCACAAGGGAAGGGGAGGGGCTTGGGCAGCTCCCAGCCCTGACTGTCCGTCCTGGTTGTGGGGAGCTACAGACTTAAGGTTTGTGTCTCACCACAAAGTGTGTATGGTTGAAAGCTATAGTACTTGGAGGTGGAGACTTTGGGAACTGATTGGGTCATGAGGGTGGAGGCTTCATGACTGGGATTAGTGCCCTTATAAAAGGGACCACACAGACTCCCTGGCCCCCTTCTCCATGTGAAATGCAGCTAGAAAACAGCTATCTATGAACCAGGAAGCAGGCTTCACTGGACACTGAATCTGCAGCCCAAATGTGCTAATACAGGGGTTAACCCTGTGATGTGGAATAAACAATCTCCATTTTCTCCCTGCTTAGCTAGGCTGAGAGGGCAGAGAATAACAAAGGATCTGTAAACCCTCGAGTGTTCTCTGGAAATGTGTGGACCCAGATAAACCTATTCGAGCTTGTGCTCTTCATTAAGAAGGTGGCTGGAGTGAAGGTTCCAATCTGTTGTGTCTTGCTTCCCCTGGGGTTATCAGCTAATATTTAGTGACTGCTTATCATAAGCAGATATGTGACTTCCCTGGTGGCTCAGATGGTAAAGCGTCTGACTACAATGCAGGAAACCCAGGTTCGATCCCTGGGTTGGGAAGATCCTCTGGAGAAGGAAATGGCACCCCACTCCAGTACTCTTGCCTGGAAAATTCCATGGACGGAGGAGCATGGTAGGCTACAGTCCATGGGGTCGCAAAGAGTTGGACACGACTGAGTGACTTCACTTTCACTTTTATCCTGGAGAGAAGAAGGAGCTAAACATCTAATCCTTCCAACTACCCTGTCACCTCTAGGTAAGTGCCATCCATTATTATACCCATTCTATACAGGGGGAAGCTAAGGCTCAGAGGAAATAAGTGACTTATTCAAAGGCACATATCAATAAGCACTGAATCTGTGATTTGAACCCTGTCTGGTTTCAGAAGTCAAGTTCTCCAGCACTATTTTATACCCAGAAGAGATATTAAAATATTGAATGATCAGCATGGTAAGGATACTAGCTAATGCAGAGAAAGGCCTACCATAATCCAGCCACATCAGTAGGTAACAGTTGCTGTCACTTCTCCCAGCACCAGGCTCAAAAGTATTTCTTCTCCCCATGAATGCTCTGCGGCCATCTGAGAGGTCACAGGGCAAACCCAAGTTTTTTGCGGGTGAGATAACCTTATACTTTGTGAAGGAATGATTGAGAAGACTGGTAGTTGCTCACAAAAGCCTGAAGTCTAAGGGAAAGTTTCTGCACAGACAGAGTTCAGCGATGCCTTCAAGATTCGGCCTTCTCTCTCTCCTTCTCTCGGTTTCCCCTTTCTCACTGATGGCTAGATTTTTGGGAAGATTCCTCTGGCTGCAGGTTGCTAGCGCCTTCAGGCTAGTGCAGACATCCTGGTCCTTGGTAATTAACAGCAAACATCAGGCCCTGAGTACCATGGGCCTTCTATGAAGGAGTCAACACAGCCTGGGGACCAAACCCTGGTTGGTCAGGCCTGGAACGGGGCTTGGGGTCAGCCCCCCTGAAACACAAGGCCTGTAAGTGGAAATCAGGTTGGCCCCCAGAGGAAATGGGGTGCCATTACCAAAATAAGGCAAAATAGATGCTGGTCAAGAAACAGAAAAGATCCACTCTTTGGTGATTATAATAGACATCTAAAGAAAGTCTATTTATTGGGGAAAAGCCTGGCAGGTAATGAAGCAAAATGTTCAGAAGAGACTCTGATTATTGTGACAAAATCAGAAAATACATATAAGCAAAAACAGGTAAATGGCAATAAAAATAAAAATACCCTAAGCAATATGGTAGACTGAGTGGGAAGCCTCTTACACCAGCACACTCACACAAATATCATACAGGGTTAGTATCTATACTGTAGGAACTTCCCAGGTGGTCTAGTGGATAAGACTCAGTGATCCCAATGCAGGGGCCTGGGTTCGATCCCTGGTCGGAGAACTAGATTGCACATGCCACAACCAAGAGTTCACCTGCCACAGCTAAAGACTCCACATGCGGCATCTAAGAGATGACACACCCGAATAAGGAAGTCAAGGAAGGCCTGGAGACCCCCAGCAGCTGGAAGAGGCAAGGAGGGCCTTCCCGGAGCCTTGAGAGAGGAGCGTGGCCCTGTTGACAGCTTGACTTTGGACTCGGGTCTCCAGAACCGTGAGAGAATGACTCTGTGTTGTTGT
Organism: Bos grunniens; assembly: GCF_055505025.1. Classification (NCBI taxonomy): domain Eukaryota; kingdom Metazoa; phylum Chordata; class Mammalia; order Artiodactyla; family Bovidae; genus Bos; species Bos grunniens. The sequence goes on from NC_141166.1 coordinate 17,464,893, forward strand.
CAGACACCCAGTCTGTGGTTATTTGCCTCGGCAGCCGTGGGAAACTAAGATAGCCTCTCACGGTGATGGTGATGTCCAGTTGTTATCACTCTCAGCACGTGCTCAGACACCATGTACTTGTCCTCCAACGATGTCTCGTGGTTAAGTATTGTTACCACTTTGTACAGATGGGGAGACTGCAGCTCAGGTAGAGGAAGACCTGGGTACAAGCCAGGCTGTCTGGTTTGAGCCCACACTCTTCACCCCTGCACGATCAGGCCAACTGACATTTAGCAGCCAGCACCCCTTTGGAGCAGGTCAGAACTTTGTTTCCACAAACCTGTGTGATCATTTCTGGGGCAACCCTCCTCCCCCTCCCCCGCCCCACCAGCCCTGTTGCCCCAGTACCTGATGTTTCTACAGCTTTTCTACACCTGCTGTGATCGGTGCCTTTGCCATGGGCACTGCTCGGTGCTGCCACCTTGAGGTGGCCACTGGGATGGGGCCACTCCCCAGCCTTCCACCGCGGTTCCTGCAAGTGTGGGCCTGCAGTTCTTGTCTGCAAGAATCCCCTGGGGTCCTGTCCATGACGAGGGGGGTGCCCATGGCCCCCACTTGCCCGTGAGACCACCTTGGGGCCTGAGTCTTTGATGGGTGCTCCATCGTAGCTCTCGCTCCCAGGGCAGCCACCCAGAACCCCAGTGTTCTAAGGGGAAACTGCAGTTTTTGCCCCTTGCCAGGACTCCCACTTCCTGCGTGTTCGAGACACTTAAGGAGTCGGAGCTCCAACCATTAGCAGGTGGTGTGGGAATTCCACTTAGAACCTACACTGGATTTGTTTGGGAGAAGCAGGTTAATAGGCCCCATGGGATAGGGGCTGAGACCCCAAAGGCATTCATTCTCAAATGACAAAGGACGTCACCCTGCTTTCTAAGAAGGTGAACGTGGTTATCTGGAGAGGTGAGGCTTTGTTTGGAAAGAGCTGGGTTTGGGCTGGGAGCCCTACAGCCAGGCTGTTCTGTGGGAGAGAAGGGGTGAGGGCTTTGAAGTTCCTTGGCTGCACCAAGAAGGGGAGAAAGGTCAGGCCTCTCTGGGGGTGGAGCAGGTGAGGCTTGGGGAGAACAGAAACATCTAGAGGGAATTTTTAAATTGTTTGTGTTGAGGTCTCCAAGGTAAACCCCTTACCTCCACAACATCAGAAATCGGGCCTTGTTTGCCAGTGCTTTTGTGTGAGTGCTGGTGGCCAGAGACGTGCAGGCCCCAAGGAGCAGGAGGGTAGGGTTTTCTCCTGTAGGTTGGCACAGAGCAGACTGCCCTGGGGACACAGAACAGGGACAGTGGAGCGCTGAGCTACAAAATGGTGCTGGGACAATCAGTTAAGTATTGGAAAAACAGTGGGTTAGTTTCTTACTCTCACTTGGAGATGAAAACTACAAAGAGAGAGAGTGAGAGGTCATAAGTAAACTGCAAATACTTGATTTGGGGAAGACGTACTTTCTAAATATAGAAGCCAGTAAAGAAATTCCAAGGTGGGGGAAATCAGTCTAAAAATAGGTCAAGGACTTCCCTGGTGATCCAGTGGTCTAAGACTCTGTGCTGCCAATGCAGGGTGCTCGGGTTTGACCCCTGGTCAGGGAACTAGATCCCACATGCCTCAACTAAGACCTGGCACAGCCAAATAAATAAATAAATATTCCTGAAAAATAAAAACATGTCAAAAAGTAATCTAAAAAAATTTTTAAGTACAAGCCACAAACAAAAAATATTTGCTACAAATACCCTAACAGGGTTAATATCTATACTGTATAAAAATCCCAGATTGAAAGGACACCATTATATTCCAAATAACACAATATGCAAAGAATGAGAACAGACCATTCACCAAAGAAATCTAAATAACTAATAGCCATGAGACAAAATTCAGAAGTACTAGTGGTCAAAGAAATACAAGATTAAAAAAAAAAGCAAAACAAGATATCTTTGTGTAGTGGGATGATAAGTGACTTAATTTTGGGGGGGAGCAAACTTTATTTTCTGATGTTTCTCTAGTAATATTTCTTACTTGCATTAAGAAAAGATTCTAAAAGTTAAAAGCACGTGGTTTGGTCAAATAACAAATGAATAGCCTGTATCAGAGAATTTTTCACTGTGGTGGATCATGGGCAAGTTTTTTCTTTCAAGCTCTTGCACATTTTAAAATTTATACAATTCATTTGCCCTTTTAACAATGGATAAAAACTACTTGAAGCATTAGAACAAATTTGCAAGTTAAGATAAATTCCTTCTCCCTAACCATCCAGAAGCCTGGGCCCTGAATGTAGATAGGATTCCTAGAGCCACCCAAACACCCACTCTGAGTGGGAAGGGACTTGAACTGAGGGGCCAGCCCCACACCTCCCGCTGCAAAACAAAGGGGATACTTCAGCACCCCCCCCCACACCACACACACACACACACACACATACACACACACCCCTTGGACTGCTGCAACTCTTAGGATGCCTGTGCTACTCTCCATCTCCAGGGTCCACCCCCATCTCTCCCTACTCTCAGGTTTGGCTGGCCAGTGGCTGTGAGAGAACTCAAGTCCCTCAGAGGTCTGGTTGGTGGCTGTGGGGTGGCCTGGGCGGGGCGCTGAAGGGACGCTTGTGCAGACCAGCCTTGAGAGGCCAGAAGTCTGCCCATGCGACCCTCCATCCATTCTTCTTGTATTACTCCTGGGTGTCCGTACTTCAGAATGTGACTCTATTAGGAGACGGGCCTTTAAGGAGGTAATTAAGTTAGAAGAGGGTCATCTGGGTGAGCCCTAGCTCAGTATGACTGCTGTCCTTTTAAGAAGAGGAAATGTGGACGCAGACACACACAGAGAAAGCCATGTGAACATGAAGACGGCCACCCGTAAACCAAGGAGAGCAGCTGGGGACAGCGCCTTCCTTCACGGCCCTCGGAAGGAGCAGACACTGCCAACGTCTTGATTTCTGAGTTCTGCCTGCAGTTCTGTTGCTTAAGCACCCCCTTATCTGTGACACTTTGTTCTGGCAGCCAAGCTGACAGACACGGTACTCCTGAGCATAGGATTAGGCCCTCAAATAGAATCACAGAGAGGGATTCCCTGGTGCTCAGTGGTAAAGAATCTGCCTGCCAATGCAGGAGACACATGGGTTCAATCCCTGATCCAGGAGGCTCCCACATGCCATGGAGCGGCTAAGCCCGGGTGTCACAACTACCGAGCCTGTGCTCTAGAGCCCGGGAGCCACAACTACTGAGCCCATGTGTCACAAATACTGAAGCCCGCGCGCCCTAGAGCTCAGTGGCTGCAACAAGAGAAGCCACTGCAATGAGAAGCCTGTGCATGGCAACTAGAGAGTAGCCCCCGCTTGTCACAGCTAGAAAAAAGCCCACACAGCAAGGAAGCCCCAGCACAGCCAAAAATACATGCATTTATTAAAAAAAAAACACAAAGAGATTAAAGATAAGTATCTAATGGCAAAGAATTTATCATCTAATTTGAGACAGGTCCCCAGTCTGTTGTCACAAGGTGGCCTAGTAGGTTGAATGCACATTCCCCAAAGTGTGCGGGCTCCCTGGGTTTGGGATGCTGGGAAAACTTAACAGCATGGCTAGAGGTCAAACCACGGTGGTGAGGTCACAGGGTTTGGTGACCTCAGCCTTCCCAGCTCTCTTCTGGCTCCAGAGATCTGCTAGTCTCCTATGGGGGCTGGAGGGTGGTAAGGTAGGGTATGGGGTGGGGGCAGAGCCCTGAGCCACCTCCTGCTCCCAGTATGGACCCAGCTTTGCTCCACCCCTCGGGCAGCCTATCTGGACAATCTGTGTTTCCCAAAACCGGGACTCACTTCTGCCCCTTTTCTCCTCCTACCAGAGGCCCCTCAACTCAGAAAGAGTGGGGAGAGGGGTTCTTCCACTTCAGGTGGGGTTCCCCAGAGGTATTGCTCTAAGGAAGAGTTACTGAGCCTTAGCTCTAAACTAATGGTTTTAACCTCCTTAGTCTGGAAGGAACAATTTGGAGAAGTGGTAAAAGATATGGGCCACTCCCCAGACAAAGGAAATGGCAACCCACTCCAGTAGTCTTGCCTGGAGAATTCCATGGACAGAGGAGCCTGGCAGGCTATAAAGTCCACTGGGTCACAAACAGTTGGATATGATTTAGTGAATGAAAAACAACAACCACCTCTAAGATCTGAGCTGTGTCTGGTTATTTGCATTCCAGGGACCAGCAGACCCCCAAAATCCACCTGCCAAGTGACTGGTCGGTCCATGGCTGTGCACAAGTGGAGGGAAGGGTGCTCAGGGATGGAATCTAGGTGGAAGGCACTAAAGCAGTAAGAGGCGGCCTGTAGGGAGGCAGTGGGAGCACCCTGACTGATGCTGGAAGGAAGCCTGTCCCTGAGGCAGAAGATCTCACTTTCTCCTGGAAGCCGGGGAAAGGCATGGAGGAAGCAGATCTTTGGAAAGGTTTGGGGAAGAAGCCTCTAGGAGCCCAGCTCTGTAAGTGTCTGCCTGCCACACTGCAGCATGAACAAGCATTTTGCAAACATTCCCCAGAAAGACAGGCTCTGTCTTTCAGAACAAAGCAGGAACAGCAGGGCAGGAGGCCCAATCAGGTTTTGAGTGAATAGAACAGAAAGTCTCAACCTGCCCCTTACAGGAATGTGTTCACGGGGGACGATCAGCAAGGAGCTTAGGAAACTGGGGTTTGGGGGGTAGACAGCACTGTCAAGGTAAGAAGGTGATGTCCCCCATGTGTTCCCTGGAGGGGAGGGACATCCAGCTTGCAGAGACCTAGACAGGTCCCACTGACCCTGCCCCCCACTTTGTGTCCACACTCAGCCAGCCACCTTGGGTGTCCCTTGGCTTCTGGATTGAATTGTGGTGCCCAAAAGACATGTCCACCTGCAACTCAGAATGGGGACTTTTTTGGAATTTGTAGATTCCAAATTTTTTTCCAAATTTGAAATTTGCAGATTCCAAATTTATTAAGCTCATCTCCAGATGAGATCATCCTGGATTTAGGGTCGGCCCTCATTCCAATGACTGTGTCCTTGTAAGAGCAAAGGGGAAGATGCTGGGAATGAGGCACAGAGGGGGAGGCCACATGAAGACTGAGGGAGATGGGGGCCAAGGAACACTAAGAGTCATTAACAGTGAACAGAGGCCAGGAGAGGGGCATGGGACACATTCTCCCTCAGGGCCTCCACAAAGAACCAATCCTGTTGACAATTTCTAACTTCAGGTTTCCAGAACTGTGAGAGAATAAGGCCATCTTTATAAGTTTGCACATATAAAATAGATAACTAATAAGAAGCTGCTGTATAGCTCAGAGGACTCCAATCAATGCTCTGTAATGGCCTGTATGGGAAAAGAATCTAAAAAGGAGTGGATATATGTATGTATATAACTGATTCACTTTGATGTACAGCAGAAGCTAACAGAATATTGTAAATTAATTACAATCCAATAAAAATTAAAAAAACAAACGTTTGCAGTAGTTTGTTATGACAACCCTAGAGATGAATACAGCTTCCTATGGTGATCACAGGTGTTGGGAAAGGATCACACGTGTAAATGAATTTCAGAAACACTGGGCTTCCGTGGTGGCTCAGCAGTAAAGAGTCTACCTGCAATGCAGGAGACGTGGGTTTGATCCGAGTCAGGAATATCTCCTGAAGGAGGGTGTGGTAACCCACTCCAGCATTCTTGCCTGGAGAATCCCATGGACAGAGGAGCCTGGCGGGCTACAGTCCATAGGCTGGCAAAGGGTTGGACATGACTGAAGCAACTGAGCATGTGTCATACTAGAGGTTCCTCTGCTGAGGAACGTCTCAGAGCCTTTGATAGACTACAGAGCCCTTTGAGTTTTCAAGATGGGGGCAACCAGTATTGAACACACATTTCCCAAGCTTATTTGACCAAGGAACACTCATACATTGGTCAGCTTGGGCTGCCATACAAAATACCACAGACTGAGTGGCTTAGACAACTGACATTTGTTTCCTACAGTCTGGAGTCCAAGATCAAGGTTGTTGGCAAGGTTAGCTCTGGGGAGGTCTCTTTTACTGCCTTGCAGACGGCTGCCTTCTCACTGTGCCCTCGCATGAACTCCTTTCTGTGCATACATGCAGAGAGAGACAGCGAGAGCACATAAGAGCTCCAGTGTCTCTTTCTCTTTGTATAAGGACGTGAGTCCTGCTGGATTAGGGTCCTATGCTTTCGGCTTCATTTAATCTTGATTACCTCCTTAAAAGTATTTCTAAGTATAGTCACATTAGACCTTCAACATACGAGTTTGCAGTGGAGTTGAGGGGAGAACACAAACACCTTTTGCACTGACACACCTGGGGAGATGCAGATTTAATTGCCTTGAACTTGACCCCAGGGATAGGGGGTGGCAGGGGCCACTGTTAGTGAGCAGGTGGCTGTCATCCATCTGTGCCTGTATAAGGATGTCCTTGGTACGACAGGAGAGAAGAAAGAAGGTGTAGTATGTATCTTTTGAAGGTCACATCATCTTGCAGCTCCTCCTGTCAAAAGGAGTCTATTTTCTCTAGCCGCTGAGTCAGGGCTTAGCCATGTGACTTGCGTCAGTCAAGGGGACAATAGGAAACATGACGAGCAGAGGCTTAACGCGTGTTTGTGCACTGGGGCTTGGCTTCTCTTACTCCTTTTGGAGCCCAGCTGCCAAGCAAAGGAGTCTGGCCAGCTTGATAATGAGATTTGTGTGGCCTAGTTGCCTTCGTCACCCATGCCAAACGCCAGACGTGTGTGGGGCTGTCTGGACCATTTCATCCCCCAGCCTGTACCAAGTCAGCCTTCTCAGTACTTTGAGGAATATCTTTGTCACCAGTTTTACTATCACAATTTTCTAGCCTTTTAAAGATATTAGCATGAAGAATATCAGGTGCATGCGTGCTCAGCTGTGTCCAACTCTTTGTGACCCCATGGACTGTAGCCCACCAGACTCCTCTGTCCATGGAAATTTCCAGGCAAGAATACTGCAGTGGGTGGCCATTTCCTTCTCCAGGGGATCTTCCCAACCCAGGGATCGAACCCACATCTCTTGTCTTCTGTACTGGCAGGTGGATTCTTTTATCGCTATGCTACCTGGGAAGCCCATTCATATCAGGTGAAAAATCTTAAACTGATACCCCACAAAAATAGGATGTGAGGTTTATTAGATTGGTCCCTGAAATTAGCCATAGGTTGGCTAGAGAGAAACTGGAAATGTTTCGAATGACAGAATGTATCAAACATGTGAACACTGACCTATCTTGAGTATTTTTGAATATCCCACTGGAAGGAGCTGGTGAAACACATGGGTTTGCTTGAAAAGTAATTCCCTCTTGAGAAATGGCACGATTTTCTGAAAACCCAGCTGAAATGACTGTCTTCGTTAGTCTTGGTTGTCTTGAGAATGTCAGGGACAGGGAACGCGGGCAAGAGAGCAGCTGATGCACCTCCCTGGTGTCCTCCTTCTTGACCTGGCTCTCGGCTGCCCCCTCGCGCTGGTTCTGTGGCACTGCAGGAGGCTGCCCATCCATTATTCTTTATGCAGGCTCCTGGCTCTGGTAGGTGGCATCCTTACCAGCCAAGGGGCAGAGTGAGGAAGACGATTGCACTCCACGCCTCACTCCTGCTGCTGCTAAGTCGCTTCAGTCGTGTCCGACTCTGTGCGATGCCATAGACGGCAACCCACCAGGCTCCCTCGTCCCTGGAATTCTCCAGGCAAGAACACTGGAGTGGGTTGCCAGTTCCTTCTCCCATGCATGAAAGTGAAAAGTGAAAGTGAAGTCACTCAGTCGTGTCCAACTCTTCACGACCCCATGGACTGCAGCCCACCAGGCTCTTTCATCATGGGATTTTCCAGGCAAGAGTACTGGAGTGGGTTGCCATCGCCTTCTCCAATGCCTCACTCTTACACCCACTCTAAAAGCTACACATTCATTGTCACACCACAAGGTGTCCAGGGACAGGAGACTATGGATCATTATCAACCACTGCCTCTGTGAGTGCGTTCTCAGTCACTCAGTTGTGTTTGACTCTTTGCAACCCCATGGACTGTAGCTTGCCAGGCTCCTCTGTCCATGGGATTTTCCCAGCAAGAATACTAGAGAGTGGGTAGCCATTTCCTTCTCAGGGGGATCTTTCTGACCCAGGCATAGCACCCAAGTCTTGTGTCTCCATTGGCAGGCAGATTCTTTACCACTGGGCTTCCCTGGTGGCTCAGATGGTAAAGAATTAGTATGTAATGCAGGAGACCCAGGTTCTTGGGGACTGGAATACAAAAGTAGGAAGTCAAGAGATATCTGGAGTAACAGGCAAGTTTGACCTTGGAGTACAAAATGAATCTGGGCAAAGACTAACAGGGTTTTGTCAAAAGAACATGTTGGTCATAGCAAACACCCTCTTTCAACAACAAAAGAGATGACTCTACACATGGACATCACCAGATAACTAATTGAGATATTTTTTGCAGCTGAAGATGGAGAAGCTCTATACAGTTAGAGAAACAAGACCTGGAGCTGACTGTGGCTCAGAATATGAGCTCCTTCTTGCAAAATTCAGGCTTAAATTGAAGAAAGTGGGGAAAACCACTAGACCATTCAGGTGTGTGCGTGTGTGTGTGTGTGTGTGTGTGTGTGTGTGTGTGTTTTAGTGGCTCAGTCATGTTCAACTCTCTGGGACCCCATGAACTATAGCCTGCCAGGCCCCTCTGTCCATGGAATTTCGCAGGCAAGAATATCTTCCTGACTCAGGGATTGAACCCAGGTCTTCTGCATTGCAGGCAGATTCTTTACTGTCTGAGCTACCAGGGAAGCCCAGACTATTATGGGCTTCAAATCCCTTATGATTATACAGTGGAGGTGATGAATAGATTCAAAGGATTAGATTTGGTAGAGTGCCTGAAGAACTATGGATGGAGATTCATAACCTTGAACAAGTGGTGGTGACCATAACTATCCCCCAAAAAAAGAAATGCAAGAAGGCAAAGTGATTGTCTGAAGAGGACTTACAAATAGCTAAGAAGATAAGCAAAAGGCAAAGGATAAAGGGAAAGATATAACAAACTGAATGCAGAGTTCCAGAGAATAGCAAGGAGAGAAGAGAAAGTGTTCTAAAATGAACAATGCAAAGAAATAAAGGAAAACAATAGAATAAGAAAGACTAGAGAACTCTTTAAGAAAATCAGGTAACATTCCATGCAAAGATTGGCACAATAAAGGACAGAAATGGCAAGGACCTAAGAGAACAGAAAAGATTAAAAAGAGATGACAAGAATACACAGAAGAACTATACAAAAAAGGTCTTAATAACATGGATAACTACGATGGTGTGATCACTCACCTAGAGCCAGACATCATGGAGTGTGAAGTCAAGTGGGCCTTAGGAAGCATTACTATGAACAAAGGTAGTGGCGGTCATAGAACTTCAGCTGAGCTATTTAAAATCTTAAAACAGGATGTTGTTAAAGTGCTGCACTCATTATGCCAGCAAATTTGGAAAATTCAGCAGTGGTTGAAAAGGGCCAGTTTTCATTCCAATCCCAAAGAAAGGCAATGCCAAAGAATGTTCAAACTACAGCACAATTACACTCATTTTACATGCTAGCAAGGTAATGCTCAAAATCTTCCAAGCTAAGCTTCAACAACACGTGAACTGAGAACTTCCAGATGTACTAGCTAGACTTAGAAAAGGCAGAGGAACCAGAGATCAAACTGCCAATATCCGTTGGATCACAGAAAAAGCAAGGGAATTCCAGAAGAACATCTACTTCTGCTTCATTGACTACACTAAAGCCTTTGACTGTGTGGATCATAACAACCTGCGGAAAATTCTTAAAGAGATGGGAATACCAGACCATCTTACTTGCCTCCTGAGAAATCTGTATGCAGGTCAAGGAGCAACAGTTAGAACCAGACATGGAACAATGGACTGGTTCAAATTGGGAAAGGAGTATGTCAAGGCTGTATATTGTCACCCTGCTTATTTAATTTATATGCAGAGTATATCATGCAAAATGCTGGACTGGATGAATCCCAGGGTGGAATCAAGATTGCCAGGAGAAATATCAACAACCTCAGATATGCAGATGACACCACCCTAATGACAGAAAGCAAAGAAGAACTAAAAAGCCTTTTGATGCAAGTGAAAGAGGAGAGTGAAAAAGGTGGCTTAAAACTCAACATTCAAAAAATGAATATCATGGCTCCCGGTCCCATCACTTCATGGCAAATAGTTGGGGAAAAAGTGGATAGGGTGAAAGGTTTTATTTTCTTGGGCTCCAAAATCACAGCCATGAAATTAAAAGACACTTTCTCCTTGGAAGAAAAGCTATGACAAACCTAGACAATGTATTAAAAAGCAGAGACATTACTTTGCCAACAAAGGTTCGTCTAGTCAAAGCTATGGTTTTTCCAGTGGTCATGTATAGAGGTGAGAAATGGACCAGAAAGAAGGCTGGGCACTGAAGAATTTATGCTTTTTGAACTGTGGTGTTGGAGAAGACTCTTAAGAGTTCCTTGGACAGCAAGGAGATCAAACCAGTCAATCCTAAAGGAAATCAACCCTGAATATTTATTGGAAGGACTGATGCTGAAGCTGAAGCTGCAATGCTTTGGCCACCTGTTGGGAAGAGCTGACTCATTAGAAAATACCCTGATGCTGGGAAAGATCGAGGGCAAGAGGAGAAGGGGGTGACAGAGGATGAGATAGTTGGATGGCATCACTGACTCAATGGACATGAGTTTGAGCAAACTCTGGGAGATAGTGAAGTACAGGGAGCCTGGTGTGCTGTAGTCCATGGGGTCACAAAGAGTTAGACACAACTTAGCGACTGAACAACAACAACTTACCTCAGTATGTATGGTACACACACACACATATATATATATTTTTAAATTGGGATCTTGCTGTACTTTCCATTTAAAGCTTTACCATTGTTCACTTATTTAAAATGATACTTTAAGCAATTTCCTACAGCCTTAAATATAGTATTAATAGCTGAATATATTTAAATATAAATCGAAATTGAAAATATTACTTTACATTGAATAGCTACATTCCCATCATTTAGATACACCGTACTTTATTTAGCCAGGCAGCTATGTGGGATGTTTTTTAGTCAGTTTTCACTAGGTGTAGCTGCAGTAACAACATATTCCCACATCTCAGGGGCTCATAATCATCAAGGCTCATTTCTTGTCCTTCTTATATTTCCTTCACAGCGTAGTTGAGGCTTCGCCTCCTATGGGCTGGGTCGGCTGTGGCTCTAATTCTCTGTACAAGCCACAGGAACAGCCCCCGGGGACACGTCAGTTTTGTGGCAGAAGACAGAAGCGAGTGAGCAGGTGGAAATAAGCAATGGCTCTTAAAGTCTCTGCCTCAAGTTTTGACCCCACACAGGCCATTTGCAAAGGCAGTCATGGGGTCAAGGCCAAGGTCAAGGCCAAGTAGTGGGCGAGGCCACTACTCCTGCCAGAGAAGGCGCCACAGGTCACACGCAGTGGGTGGGGCTGTATAATCCTCTTCAGGAAGGGAGGGTGAATAATTGGGAACAATAATACAATTGTCTGCAGAGGTTCCCTGTTGAAACTATTAAAGCGCTTTTGAACTCTCTCTTTTTTTTAATGATATTAAATCTCATGCAACTTTTGAAATTAAAATTTTATTTTAAACAAGGTCACACAGGTACATGTTTTTTTCAAAGTAAGCATGTACCTGTGTGACCTTGTTTTAATTTCAAAAGTTGCATGAGATTTAATATCATTAAAAAAAAAAAGGTTTGTAAAACAACCCCCCCCACCCCAAACAGCAGCTTCCTTTAGCCAAATTCCCACACCTCAATCAACCGAAAAAGAACTTTTCCCCAGTCTTACCACGTGCCAGGAATTGTGCTAAACAACTTACCCAGGGTATCTCAAGTTACCACAACCTCAGAAGGTAAATATTATTATTTATCTTCCTAGTGGAGAAGAAATTTAAGCTTGAGAAGTGATTTCTTCGGCCTGAGCAGCCACTTACCAGCAGAGGGCAGATTTGCGATTGGAACCCAGGTTACCGAACTTCCGCAGCCGCGGTCCTGGAAGAACGGTCCTGGCCCGCAGCATCCGCCTCACCTGGGACCCTGTTAGAAACACTGGTTCCTTGGGCCCCACGCCAGCCCTGCGGGCTTAGAAACTCAGGGGTTACAAGCGGCAGTTCGGTGACTCAGATGGACACAGGAAGGGGCGTGTGCCCTGACCACCCCCGCAACGCCGGCTTCAGTGATGTGGGGGCCATTAAAAACACGACTTGGGAGCCGGACATAGGTGCCCCTGGCCCCCGTAGTCCTCCCCACTGCCCCCCACGCCCCCACCTCAGCCGGACGGCCGCGGATCTGAGCGAAGGGGCCGCTCCTCTTGCCCGGTTGAGGGGCGAGCGTGTCCAAGCCGGGCTGGGGGCCTGGCTGGTTGCCCTGGGAGGTCTCTGCAGCCCTGTCCCCGGGCCGGAGTTGCCTGAAGTCTGGTCTGGAACCGGAGCCCTTCGCATCTAGGAAGTAAATGGAGGGGGCGGGGGGTGGCGGGGAGAGGGGAAAGCCTACTAATGTCAGAAATTTCCAAATCAAGTTCATGACTGAGCTTTATAGAGGGTATAAAGCTGAGCTTGCTTGCCTGGTTTCAACTCCTCACCCCAACGCTGACGGGCTTCAGCTCATCCCTTCCCTGCCCCACACTCTTCCCACTCCACGCCTCACCCCCAGCCCATGCCACAGAGCTGGGGGTGGGGTGAGGGTGGAGAGCTGAGGGTCGTCAGTCAAGAACCCACCCTGTGGCTGCAAGGCTCCTCCTGTCTCTGTGGAACCCCGGAGGGTGGCTGCTCCCACAGTGTGGGGCTGCGCTTGAGCTGGGGCTGCTACCTAATACCACCCTGGGCCCCTCATCCTGGGGGCACATAGCTAGTGCCCTCCCTCTCTTGGTCCTGCTGCTCCCCAGGGGCACTGCCAGGACACAGGAGATGGGTCCCTCTGCCCTCAGACCCACGGATCTCCTCTCTCCCTTCCCCTTTCTGCCTGTCTCCCCCTCCTGCCCTCTGATGGTGGAGGGGGTACCTTGCCCTCCTTGGAGCCATTACTCTGCCCTTCTTCCTTTTCACTTCCTCAGCAAACCCTCCCAGGTTCTTCTAAGAAGGACCTTCAAGGGGAGAAAGGGCTCTGCCTGAGTAGGGACGCCGGGATTGGAATGGAAGGCAAATGTGGGAGATAGTCTGAAGGCTGAATCAACAGGACCTGGTGGCTGATGGATGTTGAAGACAGGGAGAAGTCAAAACCCAGGCAGCTGGGATAACAGGCCTCGTGCCCAGAGCCGGAGATGTGAAAAGTTTGTTCATATTCAAGGTGATGGGAGGACTCCAGCCAGTGCACAGGTCCAGAAGGCCATTGGGAAGAGCTGAGCCTGGATGCTGTTCATGGAAGAGATTAGGGAGCACTGGTGAGGACCACTCCTGGGGAGTGAGCGGATGAGCCTGCAGGGGGCAGGCAGAGGCTCAGGTCACAAGGTGGAGACGGCCCCACCTAAATAAAGGGGACTGAGGCCGAGGAGGAGCAGGCAGGGAGGCTAGCATGCTTATAAATAGCTAGTGGGGACCAGCTGGCCCACAGCCCCATGCAGGCTGAGCAGGGCTCTCATCCGGAAAGGGATGCAGGCAGGCCTGGGAATCAGGCATCCATGTATCCTGGGAATCTGGTACATAATAGGTGCTCAGTGTGTGTGTTTCTAACTGTGAGGAACGCATGAAAGACTGCAGTGTGTTAGTTTCCTGTGGCTGCCATAGCAGAGTAGCACAGGCTGGGTGGCTTAAACAACAGAAATTAACTTTCTTGCAGTTCTGAAAGCCGGAAGAGCGAAATCAAGTTGTCATCACGTTTGGTTGCTTCTGAGGCCTTCCCTCTCGGCTTGCAGATGGCCATCTCACTGTGTCTCTGCGTGGTCTTTCCTCTGTGTGCTAATCTTATCTTCTCATAACACTAGTCATATTGGATTAGGGCCTCCCGGTGACCTCATTGAAGCTTAACCATCTCTTCAAAGATCCTATCTCCTATCCTAACTGGGGGTTAGGATTTCAACAGGTGAAGTTTGTGGGGACACAATGCAGCCTGTAACAGGGAACAGTGCACATAGTTGGGGGCTTTCCAGGTGGTAAAGAAGCTGCTTGCCAGTGCAGGAGACAATAGGAGACGCGGGTTCAATCCCTGGGTTGGGAAGATTCCCCTGGAGAAGGGAATGGCTACCCACTCCAGTATTCTTGCCTGGAGAATCCCATGGATAGAAGAGCCTGTCAGGGTGCAGTCCATAGGATTGCAAAGAGTCAGACACAACTGAAGCAACTTAGCACGTGTGCACGGGGAGATAAAATATACACACTGAAGTAATTTTAAGAAATGGTGCACAGTTAATTGTTAAACTGTGTGCTAAAGAGAAACAAGAAAGTAAGACTGTATATAAAAAATGATTACACATGGAGATGCTGAATAAAAGGAAGTGGAATTCCCTGGTGGTCCAGTGGGTAGGACCCTACATGTCTACTGCAGGGGACCTGGGTTTGATCCCCTGCTGCTAAGTCACTTCAGTAGCGTCCGACTCTGTGCGACCCCATGGACGGCAGCCCACCAGGCTCCCCCGTCCCTGGGATTCTCCAGGCAAGAACACTGGAGTGGGTTGCCATTTCCTTCTCCAATGCATGAAAATGAAAAGTGAAAGTGAAGTTGCTCAGTCGTGTCCAACTCTTAGCAACCCCATGGACTGCAGCCTTCCAGGCTCCTCCGTCCATGGGAGTTTCCAGGCAAGAGTACTGGAGTGGGGTGCCAGGGCCTTCTCTAGTGCTAAAATCCCACATGCTTTGAAGTGCAGCCAAAAAAAAAGGTGGGGGAGATTTTCTCATGAGTCTCACTCAACAACTTCTCCTCAAGAGTAGCTCCTGTTTGGGAAATGTCATCATTTAGCTGGTCACTTGAGGGACTTCCCTGGTGGTCTAGGGGTTAGGACTCTGTGTTCCCATTGCAGGGGGCCTGGGTTTGATCCCCAGTTAGGGAAATAGATCGCACAAGCTGCAGTAAGAACCAGCCTGCCGCATCGAAGGTCCCGCACATGGCAACGGAGATCCCGCGTGCCGCAACTCAGACCTGGTGTAGCCAAAAAAGAAAAAGTTAAAAAACAAGGTCATTGGAAAAGCAAAGAATCCAGGGTCTGCGAGTGAGGAAAGAGGGGAAAAGAAGAAAGTATATGAAGTGGGCAGTCCGAGTCTCTGTCGCAGGTCCCAACC
Source organism: Bos grunniens (assembly GCF_055505025.1). Taxonomy (NCBI): domain Eukaryota; kingdom Metazoa; phylum Chordata; class Mammalia; order Artiodactyla; family Bovidae; genus Bos; species Bos grunniens. The sequence goes on from NC_141166.1 coordinate 17,480,184, forward strand.
CAAATCCCTTCTGTCTCTTCCAGTCCAGACTCCACCTAGCAGCCAGAGTGATTGCTTAAATTTTAAGGCACTTCCTTTACAGAGTGGGAAAAAAAAAAAAAAATCTAGCAGTGTAGCTGATAATATAGTGAAAAATAAGTCTCCCTCTAACTCCTACTTCCCACCCGCTCAGCCCAGAAATAATCTCTGGACTTGCCACCTGTGAAGCAGACCGCAGCGTTTTCCTGCTGAAGACGCCTCCCCGGGTCCCAGAGTCTGCTCTTGGACCCTGCCATCCTTTCTGCCCTCGGTTCACTCTGCTGTCCTCCTGGCTCATAGGGGAGCCTTTCTGGCTTCCACTCAGTTACTGAGGGCAGTGCTCTATGGCCCTTCCCCTGCTGTTCTCTCTGCCTGGAATACTCTTCAGGGCTCAGTTCAGTTCCATCTTGTTCAGCAGCAAGTCTTTCTTTTTAAGTCCAACCCTGTTCACAGTATCAAGCCCTCCACCCTCCAGTCAGGGACCCAAACCCCTGCACCACTGAATTCCACCACTCTACTGTCAACCCCCAAGGACCCGATGGGGTCAGCCCCCTGTCAGAAGGTGTGAAGGGCTCCTGCCCGAACATGGATGAGCTTAGAAGCTGAGGGATCATTCATTTCTTGACTATGTATCAGGGGAATTCCCTGATGGTCCAGTGGTTAGGATGCTATGCTTCTACTACAAGGCCACCTGAGGTGAAGAGCCAACTCATTGCAAAACACCCTGATGCTGGGAAACATTGAAGGCAAAAGGAAAGAGGGGTGGCAGAGGATAAGATGGTTAGACAGCATCATTGATTCAATGAATATCCATTTGAACAAACTCCGGGAGACAGTGAAAGACAGAGAAGCCTGGTATGCTGCAGTCCATGGGGTCGCAAAGAGTCGGACACAACTGAGTGAGTGAACGAAACCAAACAAAACAAAACTGCAAGGGGCATGAGTTTGATCACTGATCAGGGAAATAAAATCCTGTAAAACAGGAGGCTGTATATTGTCACCCTGCTTATTTAACTTATATGCAGAGTACATCATGAGAAACGCTGGACTGGAAGAAGCACAAGCTGGAATCAAGATTGCTGGGAGAAATATCAATAACCTCAGATATGCAGATGATACCACCCTTACGGCAGAAAGTGAAGAGGAACTCAAAAGCCTCTTGATGAAAGTGAAAGTGGACAGTGAAAAAGTTGGCTTAAAGCTCAATATTCAGAAAACGAAGATCATGGCATCCGGTCCCATCAGTTCATGGGAAATAGATGGGTAAACAGTGGAAACAGTGTCAGACTTTATTTTTGGGGGCTCCAAAATCACTGCAGATGGTGACTGCAGCCATGAAATTAATAGACGCTTACTCCTTGGAAGGAAAGTTATGACCAACCTAGATAGCATATTCAAAAGCAGAGACATTACTTTGCCAACAAAGGTTCGTCTAGTCAAGGCTATGGTTTTTCCTGTGGTCATGTATGGATGTCAGAGTTGGACTGTGAAGAAGGCTGAGCCCAGAAGAATTGATGCTTTGGAACTGTGGTGTTGGAGAAGACTCTTGAGAGTCCCTTGGACTGCAAGGAGATCCAACCAGTCCATTCTGAAGGAGATCAGCCCTGGGATTTCTTTGGAAGGAATGATGCTAAAGCTGAAAGTCCAGTACTTTGGCCACCTCATGCGAAGAGTTGACTCATTGGAAAAGGCTCTGATGCTGGGAGGGATTGGGGGCAAGAGGAGAAGGGGACGACAGAGGATGAGATGGCTGGATAGCATATGAACGTGAGTCTGGGTGAACTCTGGGAGTTGGTGATGGACAAGGAGGCCTGGTGTGCTGCGATTCATGGGGTCACAAAGGGTTGGACATGACTGAGTGATGAACTGAACTGAAGACAGGAGGCACGACCAAAAAAAATCAATATCAGATGCTGTCTCCTATGACCTGGTATCAGAAAGATACAAGAGAATGAGATCGTCATGTTCTTCTGGAACCTGCAGACCAGATTGAGGAGATAGGCAATGAACAAGAAAACGAACCAATAAGATTATTCCAGGCTGCAGTTCCATGAAGGGCATAAATAGGGGATATAGCAGAAGGTTTGGGAGTGGAGGAGGGCATGCCAGAATGTGTGGTCAGGGAAGCCATCTCAGAGCCCTGAAAGATAAGAAGGTGCCAGGGAAGGAACCAGGGAGAGAAAGTTCTAGTAGAACAAACAGCATGTGCAAAGGCCCTAAGGTCTCAGAGAGTGGTCCAGCCAAGCACAGGGAAGGAAAAGGTGAACACAGCTGAGCGAAGCTGAGCTGCACGCTGACTTAAGCTGGGGTTTATTCTAAGAGCCTTAGGAGGATTTTCAGCAGGACAGTGGCGTGATCTGGTTTGATTTATGAGGAAGCCGGCTATGGGACCTGAACTTTGTGAGTCCTTTGAGTGGTTTCTGTAATTTTCCATTTGCAGTGTTGTCTTGGGATAGTGTTATTTTTGGTTTTCTGGCCAACTTCGTTAAACCAACAGCCGGATTTATTTTATGCATGTAGAGTAGCCGAGCAAGTCTCAGCAAATTTCCTACCTGCTTCTCTATGACCTTGGGGGTTGTATCTTCCAGGAGAGACACTCATACCCCCTGAATGGTAGACCCTTCATCCTTGACATTGCGCCATTCAGCCTCTCCAACTTGCCTTCCACTGACAGCAGATGCATCAATCAGGGCTCTCCAGGAAAACAGAACCAACAGGAAATAAGTGATAGATAGGGAGGGAGGTGGATGGATGGATAGATGAGAGAGAGAAATAGAATGATAATGAAACCTTTAAGCCAGCCTGGACTCTTGCTCTGGGCAACTCTGTGTGTTTTGGGAGTACCAACTATCTTTTGCTTGAAAATGAAGGCATTTGACTGACACTGAGCAGGTCTGAATTTGGGAAAGAAGAAAATTCCAGGCACCCGTTTCCCAATCCAGGCCTAGAGGCTGGTGTGAGAGGGCGGATGGAGCCTGGACCTCTCCCTTCTGCTGTCTGACCCTCAGCATGTGCTCGGCGACTATCAGTGAGGTTCACGACCAAAGTGACCTGTGGGCCTCACAGGGCAGGAGATGCCGCACCACGTTGGTCCCTTTGGCTGTGGGGCCTCTAGAGGAGTTACTGGCTCCCTAGTTGCAAGTCTTGGCTGTGCAATCTTGGCTTTTTCCTAATCAGGTACTATAAGATCACAGTGAAGGGTCTGACTCTTCCCACAGAGTCTGCTGAACTCTGACCCCACAGCCCTTCATAACCTCCTGCTTCTCTGTCTTGGTGGTTTGTGTGGGCAGATGACACCCAGCCACAGAGACAGGCAAAATAAGCCCCAGGGGAAACAAAGACTCCCACACATCCTGCCTCGAATAAAGGGCAGAGGGAGGCCCTGCTTGTTGAATGGTCTCACCACTGTTCCCAGGCCTCAAAGTATGTGTGTGTGTTAGCATGTGTGCAAATCACAACAGGTTCATGCTAAGCATGCTGGGGGTTTGAAAGCCAGCTCTGTGACTAGTCTGGACTTTGGTTCAAGCCTGTGCCCTGGACAGTCAGTCAGGGGGCAGACCCCCCAGCTGAGTTCCCTATGGATGTAGCTCAGAATCAGCACCGTCCCTAGGGACCTTGACCTTCAATCTGAAGAGCATGATTGCTTTCGTTTGGGTTCCCTCAAAAGCAAACCTTGAGATGAGAATTGGGTAAAGTACTTTGTTTGCAATGTGATCCTCAAAAGCATGGGGTGGAAAATGAGACAACGAGAGGAAAGAAAATCACAGGTGTATATTAATAAGCCACTTCTGGCTTTGGGAAACTGGGGTTCAGTCCTAGTGGGAACCCTCTGAGAGGCTCTGTGGAACATGCCTTGGAGTTATTTCACCAGGGGGAAAGGAAGCTGTGCTGTATTTGTTATTTTTTTTTAAGTTTTATTAAGATATAACAGCCACACCATACAATTCACCTATTAAAAGTATACAACTCAGTGTTTAACAAAATTTTTTTACAGATACGTGCAACCATCACCATGGTCAATTTTAAAAGGTTTTCAGAGCCTCAAAAAGGAATCGCACCCATTTAACCCCTTTCTACCACAGCCCACCTCAGCCTACGCAACTGTTAATCTACCTTCAGTGTATGTAGACTTGCCTATTCTGGCCATTTCACATGGATAGAATCATACAGTATGTGGGTTTTCGTAACTGGCTTCTTCTACTTTTCAAGGGTCAGTTGAGCTATACATAGCATGTATCTATACTCCAACCCTTTTTCATGGCTGAATAACATTCCGTTGTACATATATACCCATTTGTTTCTCCATTTGGGATGTGAATACCAGGAAGCAAGGCTCACTGGGGCCATCTTGGAGGCTGCCTATGAGATGGGGCATTTATTCATCCATTCCCACCATTGCACCGGAGAGTTGTTCCTGGGGAGATAAGTCCGTGACACTTCTGCCCCAAACCTGAACATCCTGAAGACACGTTCATGCAGAAGAACACCCTCAGGCAAAGATTCAGGAAACTGTCAGTGCGTAGTTGCTGTATTTGCAGATGTTTACAAGAGATAAGAGCAGGGTGCTGATTTGGTCTGTTATGGTGATCAAACCCATCCCACATCAGGTCTCCCGTATCCTCCTTCCTTGCTGAAAGGCCCACCACCACCCAACATTTGCCCTCATTCAAACATCCCTCCCCTCCCCTGCCTGACCATTCTCATCTGTTCCTCCCTTAGTTGGTCAACAGCTATTTCAGCAGATTCCATAGGCTTCTTTAAATACTTAATTGATTTTTTTTTTGGTTTTATGATTATATAAGCAATACACATTGCTGAAAATACAAACAAACAAAAATATATTACTAGGAAGTAGAAGTCCCTTATAATCTCACTCTAGAAATGATCACTGTTGCTTGATTGACACATGTTCTTCAATAGTTTTCTGGGCATAAAAATCCCACCTAAGTGGGACTTCCCTGGTGGTCCAGGGGTTAAGAATCTGCCTTCCAATGCAGGGGATGTGGGTTCAATCTCTGGTCGGGAAAATAAGATTCCATATACTGCAGGTCTACTGAGCCCTCGTGCCAAAACTAGAGAGCTTGCGTTCTCCAGCTAAGAGCTGACACAGCCAAAATAAATAAAACAGAAGACAAAATTCAAATTATTAAAAAAAATTTTTTTAAATCCCACCTACTTAAAAAAAATAAAGCGAAAAACACCTAGTCATTTACATGGCTGGGATCCAACCCTCCCTGCTATTATGTTCCTTACAGGTTTCTCTTGGCAACATATCTTGCCTGGGTGCCTCTCTAGGACAACATGTGTAGATTAGCCTCCGTTTTTCACATGCATGCACAGTGCTACTTAATATGCATGTCCCACCAATTGTTTTCCCATCCCCTATTGATGGAGAATTGATGCTTTTCAATGTGGTGTTGGAGAAGACTTGAGAGTCCCTTGCACTGCAAGGAGATCCAACCAGGCCATCCTAAAGAAAATCAGTCCTGAATATTCATTGGAAGGACTGATGTTGAAGCTGAAACTCCAATACTTTGGCCGCCTGATGCGAAGAACTTACTCACTGGAAAAGACCCTGAGGCTGGGAAAGATTGAAGGTGGGAGGAGAAGGGGATGACAGAGGATGAGATGGTTGGATGGCACATGAGTTTGAGTAAACTCAGGGAGTTAGTGATGGACAGGGAGGCCTGGAGTGCTGCAATCCATGGGGTCACAAAGAGTCGGACACGACTGAATGACTGAACTGAACTGAACTGATTGACGGAGATAGCAGATGCCTTTGGGGCCCTCTGTCTTCTCCCCTAATGTGACTCTGATTTCAGCCTCACTGGGGAGGGAGGGGGGCCCCCGCTCAGGCACAGGCCTTGCCTTGTCCACTTTCTGGTCCAAGACCTCTGACACACAGGAGTCCCTGGGACTCGTGTACAAACACAATCAGGAAGTGCAGGGGGAGCCAAGAGCTCCAGAGAAAGTCAGTTAGAAACCAGTTGTCTGGTCCTTCAGGCAGATGGCTCTGGGTAAAGGATACTTTACCCAGGACCCTCTGCTTTTAGGAGCTAAGATAATTTAGGTTGTCTCCAATTTTTCATTATTACAGACAAAGTTATAACAAGTAGCCTCTTACACTTATCTCTGTATTTGAGCTACTACTCTTTTCCATAAATTTTTGGAGGTAAAGTTGCAGGGCCGAAGGGATAAACCTCACTATTTGGTGGCTATAGCCAATTGGTCCTCCAGAAATGTTATGATTCTCATCTATGGTGGGTGAGGGAGACTGTTTCCCTCTCTCTGGGAGGCTAAGTGAAATGAGTAGGGTGTCCTGCCTGCCTCCTGGATAGAGGTAGGGAGGGGGCAGGGACAACTCAGAGTCAGGCTTGTGTGGGTTAGGAGGGGTTGACAAGATTGGTTACATACTGAGGGGGGTCCTTATTGTTGCTGTCAGTCACCCAGTCGTGCCCGACTCTGTGACCCCATGGACTGCAGCATGCCGGGCCTCCTTGTCCCTCACCATCTCCCAGAGTTTGTCCAAGTTCATGTTCACTGCATCGGTGATGCCATCCAGCCGTCTCATCCTCTGTCACTCTCTTCTCCTTCTGCCCTCAATCTTTCCCAGCCTCAGGGACTTTTCCAATGAGTCATCTGTTTGCATCAGATGACCAAAGTACTAGCTTTGTTTCCAAAGCAAGCCATTCAACATCACAGTAATCCAAGTCTATGCCCCTGCCACCGATGCCGAAGAAGCTGAAGTTGATCGGTTCTATGAAGACCTAGGTCGGGAAGATCTCCTGGAGAAGGAAATGGCAATCCACTCCAGTACTATTGCCTGGAAAATCCCATAGACAGAGGAACCTGGTAGGCTACAGTCCATGGGGTTACTAAGAGTCGGACAGGACTGAGTGACTTCACTTCACTTCATGAAGACCTAGAAGACCTCCTAGAACTAATACCTGAAAAAGATGTTCTATTCATCATCCAGGACTAAAATGCGAAAGTAGGAAGTCAAGATATACCTGGAGTAACAGGCAAGTTTAGCCTTGAAGAACAAGATGAAAAAACAAAATGAAGAGGGGAACCCACCCAGTAAGTAAATATGCTGCAAAGAGAAGACACATTTCTCACTTGGGGAAGGAGAAGGAGGGTGAATGCTGGGGCATTGGATTGGAATTAGAGGTACTGATGTCAGTTTATGGTTTTCAATGTTTATTGATAGATATAAAAATATTGACTGTGCATATATGTGTATTATATTTACTTATGTAAAATAGAAAATTATATTTCCTAGTTGGGCTCACTGAGAGGGCCTGGGGGCAGCAACACCCCAGTAGTAATGATCATACAAGATCTTTGTTTCTAAACCCCAGTCTTTGCTAAAAGGAACCAGATCTCCTTGGAAAATGGCTGATTTCAGACTGGTGCAGGGAAATACCTGATGAGCCTGTAATATCTTATTGTGCAAGAAAACACAGAAATGTTTATGATGAAGACGTGGAAAGGATATAGGAGGCAGCTTGATGAGGTTCCCACCGGCCAAATCTGGGATAATTTAAACATGACAAATAATGATAATGGATTATTGCTCATTGAATACAATTAGAAATCCTGCATCCACACAGATATAAATAAAGAGTGAGAGGACAAATTTTTATCTTACAGTCTAGTGCAAACTAACCAAAGAAGGAATGATAGATAGAATTACCATTTGGCAACCAATAATTAATTTATCTAAGAATCATAGACGAATGCTAAAATTAGTGGGTGTTTGATGACAAATGGGATATTTACACAATCTCAAAGCACCCTCCGTGAAATACAAATTAATTCCCCCCCCAAAAGTAGTAGTTTTCCAGAGGAGAACCCTGGCAGATACCACGTTAATCAAGGGAATAAAATGATCATTTTCAGTAACAGGACCAATCAAAACTGGTGGCTGCCTCATAGGATGCAATGAAAAGAACAAATCTCCCTTTCTGTGATACTGCCACCCAAAATGTATAACCTGAATCTCTCATAAGGAAACATCAAGCCTTAATTGAAAGAAATCCTGCAAAAGAACTGGCCCGCGTGCTAAGTCACTTCAGTCGTGTCTGACTCTTTGTGACCCCAAGAACTGTAGCCTACCAGGCTCCTCTGAACACGGAATTCTCTCTAGCCAAGAATACTGGAGTGGGATCCCATTCTCCAGGGGGTCTTCCTGACCCAGGGATCGAACCTGAGTCTCTTACATCTCCTGCATTGCAGGCAGGTTCTTTACCACTAGCACCGCCTGGGAAGCTCACAAACCAACTGACCTAGAATCTTCAAAAATGCCAAGGTTATGAAGTCAAGGGATGATTGAGGAACTACTGCAGGCTGGGACAACTGGCAGAACTTGAAAGCGTTTGAGCTCTGGCCAGCAGGAAAGCCTCAGTGCCGGTCCTGATGTTGATGGCAAGGTTGTGGTGATATAGGAGAGGGTCTCCACTGGCAGGAAATAGGTAAGAAAGTATTTAGGGAGACTGAGCTTCAGGCCAGCAGCTTATTCTCAAAAGGTTCAGGATGTACTATGCTTGCAAAATTTTTCTGGAATGTATTCTCTCGTTAAAAATGCTGCATGTTCTCCAGCGTCTATAAGAATTATCTCACTTAATCCTCGCAGCAGCCACTTGATGGATGAGAGGAATGAGGCCCTGGGACTCACACAGGCAGTTGGGGCAGTGGGGGATTCAGCCAGGCCTGCACTGTCTTTTTAGGTCTTTCAGTGAGGAATGTGGTCTGTCAGGATCAGGGCTTTGCAGGGGGAGTGAGAAGCAGGGAGAGAGAGAGCCAATGATGCCTTCCTCACAGAAATAATACTTAACCCTTTAAGCGCCCAGAAGACCATGCTGTCAGGTGTGATGGGTCCTATGCCTGCTTGGGGACCATATAGTGGGCAGGATCTGGTCCAGGCTCCTGGTCAGAGGCCCCTGTGTGCCCCTGGTGGGCTTTGGGCAGAGGGTGCCCTTCCATCCTGACCCCTGCACCAGGATCAGGAGGGCAGAAGCTGCCATACCTGGAGGCGAGCAGTGCAGAACAGGTGCGTGGCTCCTGGCTTCTCACACAGGGCCTGGGAAACTTGGGTGTGCAGCAGGGGCAACACGGGGGAAGGCATAACAGTTGGGGTGACAAAATGTCAGCGATATGGAGGGGCCTCGGGGGCCCCTCGGGGCCCCTTGGGGGCACAGGGTACGTGACCAACTGGAGGGCATTTCTGTGTCCAAGTTTTCCTGAGCTGTCCTTTGAAGGCTTCTGACCAGACTAACCATGACCCTGATGATGGCTTGAACAAAGGGCTTGAGCAGAGACAAGCTATCAGGTTTAAGAAAGGAACTGCCTTTTAAAATGGAAAAAAAATAAATCTACAACTAAGATGCTTACTCCTTGGTAGAAAAGCTATGACAAACCTAGATAGCATATTAAAAAGCAGAGACATTACTTTGCTGACAAAGGTCTATCTAGTGAAAGTTATGGTTTTTCCAGTAGTCATGTATGGATGTGAAAGTTGGACCATAAAGAAGGCTGAGCACCGAAGAATTAATGTTTTCGAACTGTGGTACTTGAGAAGACTCTTGAGAATCCCTTGGACTGCAATGAGATCAAACCAGTCAATCTTAAAGGAAATCAACCCTGAATATTCATTGGAAGGACTGATGCTGAAGCTGAAGCTCCAATACTTTGGCCACCTGCTTCAAAGAACTGACTCACTGGAAAAGACCCTGATGCTGGGAAAGGTTGAGGACAAGAGGAGAAGGGGATGACAGAGGATGAGATGGTTGGATGGCATCACCAACTCAATGGACAAGAGTTTGAGCAAACCCCAGAAGATGATGAAGGATAGGGAAGTCTGGTGTGCTGCAGTTCACTGGGGTCAAAAAGAGTCAGACATGCCTTAACAACTGAACAACAAAAATAAGACCCGACGTAGCTAATAAATAAATATTTTAAAAATACAGTAAAATGAAAAATACATCTATATATATATTATAGGATGAATGAATGCTGAAAAAAAGTCTTTTGATCAGAAAACAACCAATTACCCTAATCTGCTCCCTGGAGATAACCACAGTCAGCTTCAGAATTGAGTACTGTTCAGTGCCTGGGATGGATCCCGTCTGCTTCGTTCCCCAGGGGCATACGTGTCCCCATTCTACAGACGAGGAGACTGAGGTTGGTGGAGCGAATGGACTTACTTACCCCAGGTCACCGAGCTGGTCCACAGCCTCTCCTTGCCGTCGCTGCAGCCAGCCTCCCTCATTACAGAGGAGGCCCTGCCCCCTTCCTGCTGGGGGCCTGGTGCAGTGGGGGCTGGGGTCCTCCTGGGTCCTCTGGGGCCCGGAGAGGTTGGAAACCTTTCCTGTGGCAGGGGTTCAGCCTGACTGAAGTGGTTATGCCCTAATAAAGCCCTGCTGATTGCAGCCCACTCTTCCCGACCTTGTTTACAGTGCCTGCACACAAACACACTTGAGAAATTTCTGGGAACTTGAGAGCTTTCTCAGGAAGGCAGGATCCCAGAGAGACCACCTGAAGGTGGAGAGTGACTCCCGATGGGGCCTGCCTCCAGTCCGTAGCTTCTGTGTCCTTCCCTTTCACTCTCCACGAGCCCCTCTTGCCAGGGAACAAAGAGAGAAACCTCTTTATTATTTTCTCTCAGTGCCTTGGAAAAAAAATATTAAAAATCGCTTCCTTTGTGTTCAGAAACTGTACCAAGTTTCCGAGACATGCACCTACCCTGATTTATTTGAAAAACAGTTATCAAAAGCTGGCTGAGCGCCTTCCCGGAAACTCCGCATCCTTTATTTCATTTAATCTCCATAATAACCTTATGAAGCAGGTCTGTTGTCATTCCCATTTTCCAGATGAAGAAACTGAGGCACAGAGAGCATAAGCATCATATCTCCAACAGCCAAAGGATGAAGATAAAATAACTTGTGTCCCTGGAAATGCATCTAACAATCTCTCTGAGCTGGGACCACATGTTATAACCCCTTGGAAGGCATCAAGCCCTAACTAGGGAATGTTTGAATTTTTACCAAAAGTTCCAGAGTGAACTGGGTACCAACACTCTGGAGAAAGGCACTCAGTGGCCTGGCTTGTCCCCACGGAACAACTATCCCTGGGCTAGAGGGTGCCAGGCTAGCTCATGGCAGCTGGTGCCCCAAGGAGTTCAGAGCCTTAAAGAACCCTGATGTACCCAGGTAGCTCTTGGAGAAAACTCGTAGCCCAGTGAGAGAAAGGCAAATGGGCTTCAGAAGGGGAAGTAGGACTTTGTGGGTGGCGCTAGTGGTAAAGAACCTGCCTGCCAATGCGGGAGACGTAAGAGATGGGGGTTCGATCCCTGGCTTGGGAAGATCCCCTGGAGGAGGGCATGGCTACCCACTCCAGTCTTCTTGCCTGGAGAATCCCATGGACAGAGGAGCCTGGTGGGCTACAGTCCATGGGGTTGCCAAGAGTCAGACATGACTGAAGCGATTTAGCAGGTGCACCTGGAAGATTCCACATGCTGCAGGGCAACTGATGCCACAACCAGAGAAGCCAGTGAGCTGCGACTAAGGCCTGACACGGCCAAATAAATAATAAATAAATAAATATTTTTGTAAAAAAGGAGGGGAACTGCAGCAGATGTGTCTATACAAATTTAATCTCTGAGAGGGTAAATATACATATGAACTTTTTTTTTTTAAGTTCTTGAAATTTGACCTGCTTTAAAAACGGGAGAGCCAGGCTCAGAAATGCAGAATAAAAGGGAAAGTTTTTACGCAGATAAACTTAGAGTCAAATCCCAGCTTCAGCACTTAGCTGGGGGACCTTGGGCAAGTTATTTAACATTGTGGGCTCCCTGTTTTCACATATTAAAAGCCAATTCATTATAATCTCCGCCTCAAGGCAGCTGGGAGGAGAACTGACATTCTCTTCTTGAGGGAAGGCTGTTTATAAGTCTGCTATTTTTGAGTCCAAATGAACTAATAAAAAGGGTTAAACTTTCAGTTCCCAGATGTGCTTCCCTCTAATAGGAGTGTGACCTGGGCCTTCCTATTTGAATAACTGGAATTTCTTATCTTCTTGGCAGACACATGTTCTCCTGGGTATCGTTTTCCAAAAAGGTTACGTCGACACTTGTGAGCTGGGACAAGCCACTCAGGCCCAGCAGCAGGCTGCTGGGCTGCCAGCCCCTCTCTCTCATGCTGGTGAAGAGCCCTTGAACCCCTGGCTGGCAGATAGTAGTACTAGTGTTAGTTGCTCAGTTGTGTCCGACTCTTTGCAACCCCACAGACTGTAGCCCGCCCTCCATGTAGGCTCCTCTGTCCACAGGATTCTCCAGGCAAGAATACTCGAATGGGTTGCCATTTCCTTCTCCAGGGGATCTTTCCAACCCAGGGATTGAATCCAAGTCTCCTGAGTCTCCTGCATTGGCAGGCGGATTCTTGAGCTTCCTGGGAAGCCCTGGCTGGCAGATTTGTTGTTCAGTTGCTAAGTCGCCTCCTACTCTTTGCGACCCCATGGACTGTAGCCTGCCAGGCTCCTCTGTCCATGGGATGATCCTGGCAGGAATACTGGAGTGGGTTGCCATTTCCTTATGTGTGTGCTTTGTTTGGCTGCTTGGCACCTGTACTGTCTGCCAGGAGCTATGGCTGCCCCATTGTGTAGGGAATCCTTTCTCCACTGCAGAGGGCCTGAAGGCTCCCCTTCCCAAACAGTGAGAGTGCTGGGTCAGGATCCAACTTCACAGCATCCGGCGTGTCACCCTGGGCAGGGGTCCATCAAGTGCCTCAAAGAAGTAGGGATGGGGTCCCAGCCTGCGACTCATGTTGCCACACTACCAGCCCTTTCAGCTGCAAGAGGTCTTCAGCTACCTGGTCTTCAGGAAATCATGCTTAAATTAGCCAGAGCCAGTTTTGATATTTGCAAACCAAGATCCTCACCTGGCACAGGAGCCCATATCACTTGCTACAAGAATTTATATTTTTACCAAAAAATTTACTGTACTTACACCACCACAAGTCATGGTTAATCCAAGAGAGGGGTTTAAACTTTATTTTTATTTGTTTAGAGATTTTGACTTGGAGCAGTAGTTTACCATTGACTGCTGTCAATCTTCACTGTAGTTTTAAAGAAGAACTGTAAGTGACGGTGCTATCCAAGTCAAATAAATGCATGCCTGCCTCACAGCGAAGTTGTAGCTCTCCGTTATATATATATTTTAATCAGTTTTCAACATTTTGTGGATGTTGACTACCTGAGGTTTATTTTTAGATGTGCTATTAACATTTTGTTAAATTCAGAGGGTTCCTTAGAAGTTTTATGTATGAATTGTAAAATAAAAATTAAAGCTTTGTTTCATTAAAAAAAAAAGAAGAATTTCAACCATAGAATAATCTTCTAGCATCCTGCCTTGAAGTGCGCAGACTCCTGGCCATCTTTAACTTTGCGACAACTGTGCCCACACTGATGCCTAGCTCCCCACCACACGCTCCCAGCGTCCTGTTTTGTACCCTTCTCCGAGTCTAACGACTGCTGGTGGCTACACCCAGCACTTCTCACCTTGTGATGACCTTAGAAAGACTCACCCATCTGCACGAACAATTGTCATTTTTTCACTACTTCTGGGTTCTTTCATTTATTTCCTCCAACTTAATGGTATTTCCTTTGTCGTCCTGAGCCTATTTTTTGTTGTTGTTGGCACTTGACTATTTACTGCTTTTGTGTCTACTGGCTGTGGAAGCAGTCTGCCTTGGGAATGGCAATAATTGGGAAGAAAAGTAAAGTGGTTATCAGACCAGCTAGAAGTGATCCGCTTTCTATAATCACAATGTTGAGTGGCAAGATACTACTCTTCCCAGGCTGACTGTTCCCTCTACACTCACCGCTTGGTACGCCACTGCCTCTGGGAAGATAGTCCCATGGAACTGATATTCATGGAACATGTTGAAATTGAACCAGAACTGAAGTATTAAGTGGTAAAGGTTTGCGACTGACTCTCATACAGTCCAGAAAAATTGCATATACACATGCACACACAGGGCTTCCCTGGTGGCTCAGACGGTAAAGAACCCACCTGCAGTGCAGGAGACCTGGGTTCAGTCCCTGGGTTGGGAAGGTCTCCTGAAAGAGGGCATGGCAACCCACTCCAGTTTTCTTGTCTGGAGAATCCCATGGACAGAGGAGCCTGGTGGGCTATACAGTCCATGGGGTCACAGAGAGTCAGACAGGACTAAGCGACTAAGCACACAGACACACATACACACACACACACACACACACACAGAAAAGGATGCAAGAAATGTAAAATTTTAACATTTGGTGAATCAGTGTGGAGGATGTATAGGAATTCTTGATTCTATTCTTTCAACTTGTCTGTAAGTGTGAAATTGTGCCAATATTAAAAGCTAAAAGGGAGAGACTTCCCTGGTGGTCCAGTGGTTAAGACTCCACCTGCCAATGGAGGGGACAGGGGTTCAATCCCTGGTCCGGAAAGTTTCCACATTCTGCAGAACCTGAGAGTCGCAGCTACTGAAGCTTAAGCATTCCAGGGCCCTTACTCTGCAACAAGAGAAGCCACTGCAATGAGAAGCCTGTGCTCCGCAACAGAGGAGCCCCCACCTGCCACAACTAGAGAAAGCCTGCACAGCAACGAAGACCCAGCACAGCCACACGTAAATAAATAGAAACTAAAAGGAAAAGAAAAACTCTAATGCAGACACAGCAAACCATGGTGAACTAATGAATTCCCAAGTCTGACTTCATTCACTGGCAGAGCTTTGGTTCTGAACTAACCGTGGGCATTCCTAAAGGGGACAATCTAAGGAGTAGTCTCTATAGTGCCTCTTAACAATGGTGTGTTAGCTAGGAAGGTGTGTGGCACACACGCACACACATACCCTGAGGAGGCATGAGGGACACACAGGCTCAGGATGAGAGAGGTCCAGGCTTTTTTCTGGTCCTCTTTCTGTGTGACTGTGGCCACAAGTGGAGGTTGAGGCCTGAGGCACCAGTCAGGGGCTGGGGGAGGAGGTGGGTGACCCTCTGGGTGTCAGTTCCTCGGGGACCTGACAGCCTGGGGTAGCTCAGAAACCAGCTGCCTGGCCCTTGGGTGGCAAAGGCCAGACGGCCTCAAGCAGATCTCTCCACGGACAGGAGAGGTGGAGGTCTCCGAGGTCCAGCTGCAGGGCCCAGCCTGCTTGAGCTGTGGTCATGCTCCGCCCAGTTTCGTCTTCTCCTTCCCTCCCGCTGGGGCCAGCTCTCCGGCCACAGCTGTCTGGGAACCTGTCCCTCCCAACCGGAAGAACGATGCACCCCCAGCCCTGACCCCTGGCAGTTTTCCAGTATCTCCCAGAGAATTCTGAGCAGAGTTATGAACACCATTTCTTGAGTGGCTCAGTCCTAAGTGTTTTAACCCATGTTATTGAGCTTAATGGGCTTCCCTGATGACCCAGATGGTAAAGAATCTGTCTGCAGAGTGGGAGACCTGGGTTCAATTCCTGGGTAGGGAAGATCCAACCCACTCCAGTATTCTTGCCTGGAGCATCCCATGGACAGAGGAGCCTGGTGGGCTACCGTCCATGGGGTTGCAAAAGAGTCGGACACGACTGAGTGACTAAACAACAACTCTGGCAGAGAGCCCAGGTGGATGGGGTGGGTGGTGGGTTGGGGGTTCTCATCCAGGCCCCACTGTCCCGTGCCTTCTTTTACCCTCTCGTTTCATGAGAGTGAATCAGTTTCTGTAAGAGGAGTCAGGCCTGGTGGTGTGTAGAGTGTGGGTGACTATTGAAGCCACGCAGCTTCCTAAGATGCATTCCAGACTCCAATCATGGGGCCCAGACCTTTCCTCTCTCCCAGACATGGCCTACTCAGGCCCAGCTGAGCAAACCAGGTGGAAAAGGCTGTAACCTGCGGAGGCACCCAGCTGAGCCTGGACTGTCCTGCTGCAACATTCGCTCTTCCCAGCTCTCCCTGTTTACTGAGCCTGATTACTGGTGGCTCCTGGGCTGTCCTCACTGCCTGGGCTTCAGAACAGCCCCTCCATCCAGTCCAGTGCCTCAGGGTCCCCAGGCTCACCTCACCCTCCTCGTCTCATCCCCAGGGGGCAGGAAAGCAGGGTGGAGGTGGGGGTTTCTGGGCCTTCCAGGAGTCCCCAGGGTGAGGAAGGCTACGGGACTTGTCACAGGCCTCAGGCCCAGCGAGCCCTGTGGATGGGTCAGAACCTGGGAGGCGGGCCCACCAGCTCCTAGAAGTCCCAGGGGCACTCCTCTGGCAGAACTGCTGTTGTGTGGAGGTGGACCCTTAGCACCCAAGCCTTGGTAGATGTCTACCATCCAAGCTCCTGAGACTGAGATACACACCCAGAGAACCTGACAAACGTTTAGTCCAGGCCTCAGCCCTGCGGGACTCCCAGACAGACAAGGCCCTGGGGAAGTCACCTCAGGACGGGGTGGGAGGCAGTGGATGTCAGGGGGTTCTGATGGGACATGCTGCTGTGGAGGTCTTGAGCCCTGGCCCAGAGGCTGGGACACCCAGGGCCCTTTGGATAATGCTACAGCCATGATGGCCACTGGGCCTTCTCCTTTTGGAGGGCATCATTTTAGCCTCACGTGGTCTTTGATGGCTGCTAACGCTGTGAATGGTGGGGTGGCAGATGATGAGATGGTTAGATAGCATCACTGACTCAATGGACATGAATTTGAGCAAACTCCAGGAGACAGTGGAGGATAGAGGAGCCTGGCCTGCTGCAGTCCATGGGGTTGCAAAGAGATGAACATGACTGAACAACAGCAACAATGCTATGAAAGACGCAGCCAGCTGTAGGAATTCCTAATGGGTAGGAGCCATTCTGCCTCTCTAGGCAGAAATAGGGCTTCCCAGGTGGCACCAGTGGTAAAAAAAAAAAAACCCACTTGCCAATGCAGGTAGACATAAGAGATGCATGTTCAATTCCTGGATCAGGAAGATCCCCTGGAGGAGGGCGTGGCAACCCACTCCAGTATTCTTTCCTGAAGAATCCCATGGACAAAGGAACCTGGCAGGCTATATAGTCCATGGGGTTGCACAGAGTCAGACATGACCGAGTGACTTAGCATGCACGCACACAAGGCAGAGATAAGGTCCTTCCCCATCCTCTTCTGGGCTCTGAGCACCTCCAGAGGGTCCATAGTGGGTTTCAGGCTGCTCAAGAGTCTGAGTGAAGTGGTAGTCGTGTGTGTGAGTCGTGTGTGTTCCAGTAAGGGGGGTAGGGCTCGACAAAGATCATCTCATGTTAAGTGCTGTGACCCCATGGTAGGCTGTTCCCAGTGATGCCCTCTGCCCCTCACTGCTCATCTGATGTGACTGCAGCCCCGATTTTGAAGGCACCAGCCAGGCTCATGCATCTGAGCCTGAGTAGCTAACTATCAGGGATACACCAGAATCCTTTCAC
Organism: Bos grunniens; assembly: GCF_055505025.1. Classification (NCBI taxonomy): domain Eukaryota; kingdom Metazoa; phylum Chordata; class Mammalia; order Artiodactyla; family Bovidae; genus Bos; species Bos grunniens. Next base: position 17,497,624 of record NC_141166.1, read on the forward strand.
GGGGACCCTGTGTCTCTTCGCTGCCTGCAACCTCCCTGAGCCTGGGGCTGTGTTTACGTGTGGAGTTCCTGGGAAGACAGCCTGGGGGCCAGGGGCTAACTCCCAGTATCCAAGGCCAAACAGTGACTCATGGGAAGGAGGTGGTGGTGGGGGCAGAGAGAGTCTAAGGGTAGAACGTCTCGCCTCCAGTTGTCATTAAGCAGAGATAATCCCACTCAAATCCCACTGACATTCTTGAGTGCTGGCCGTGTGCCAGCCCCATGCGAAATCTTCACCGTCATGTCTCACGGTGGGCACAGGATCGTGGCAAGGGTGGTACAGAGGGTCTGTGTCTCTTCCCTTCACACAGCTCACAGCCTTCCTGGGGCCTGGGGCTTTGTGCTTAACCCTTCCCAGTGCTTCTCACAGTGTGGTTCTGGGGCCAGGGTTCCTCTGGGCCAAATCTGAGGATTTCTGGATCTAGCCCAGACTAAGGAAATCAGACCCTGGGAAGAGGCCCAGGAGCCAGCATTTCCGCCTGTGAGATCCATGTTGCTAAACTCCCGAGCGAGTTCCTTCAGCTAAGGAGCTGGCTGGAGGAGGGGGGCTGAGCCCAGGAGGTGCTCCCTGCTGGGTTTACCAGTGCGCAGTTTGAAGGAGCAGGAGGAGACCCCGGGATCCACGGCTCTTCTCTACAGTTTTCTCCCTCCTGTGGACACCCTGTGGTAGGCTGAGAGGAGCAGGCAGAACATCTGAATGGCAGAGAGCTAGTTGGGGTATATGGGGTGGGAGAATATGCTTATGGGGGTGTGGGCTGGTGCGTAGGGGTAGGGGGACCAGGAAGGCAAGCGGGAGTGGGGAGGTCCAATACCAGGCTAGACTCCGGTGTTCTTATTCAGAAGGGAGTGTTGGGCCCTACAGAAGGTTTCCAAGGAGTGGAATGCTATTGTGGGGATGTTCAGGAAGATGGCTGGGCGGTGGGAGGCCACACTAGAGGGACAGTGGAGGTTCTTACAGCAGTCCTCGGGGAGGGGGCACAGCCAAGACCTGGACTTAGGGGCTGGAGGACCCAAAGGCAGAGGGGGTGAAGGGGGAGGGGGTGGAGACTGCTGTCCAGGGACTGAGATAGACAGAAGGGGAGGAATCCCATGTGAAGCCTAGGAGCCTGGGATGAGACCCTTTGAGGCTTGTTGATTTGGAGGGGCTGGTGGGATGTCCTTGGGGGTAAGTTTGAAAGGCACGGCTGGAGAAGGTGGGATCTGGAAGGACACTGTAAGAAGGGTTATGCGAAGAGTCAGCATGCTGGAACACGGGGACAGAGATGTGAGACCCTGATCACTCCAATGGCATCTCTCTGAGGCTCAGTTTGCTCATCTATAAAATGGGTTGCTGTGAGGGTTCCGGTGTTCCTGGAAGCGTCCCCCATCAAACACTTGGAAACACAATCGCTACAGTTTGTGGCGTGCGGTGGGACCCCCAGATAAGTGTGTCAGGGTTCAGCCGTTGAGGGGGGCTAAACTGGGCTGAGGGGACGCCACTGCCCCCTGTTGGCTGTCTGGGCCAGAGCGCCCCTGGCCCCCGACGGGCGGGGCGACCTGCGGGCTGCTAGCGGGCTGGCCGCCTCCAGACTGCCAGTCGGCCCGCTCTAGCGCCGCGTCCGTCAGTCGATCAGTGCGAGGACGCCCGGCCAGCGCTCGGCGCGTGGGCTCCCGGCCCCTGGGATCTCGCGGGGCGCAGGCGGCATGGTAGGTGCGCGGGATGTGGGCGCGGCGGGGAGGGCGCGCCCGCAGGGTCGCCCCAGAGCGGTAGGGATCGCAGGGCCAGTTGAGACGCGTTCCCCGCCACCCCGCTCTCCGGAGGACTCGCAGTCTCCTTGGGTATATCTGTCTTTTCGCCGGCCTTGCGCGCCGCGAGGCGTGGGGGGCTCTGGTGCGGCGACCTTTCCCCGGGTTCGCAGGAGCCTCTCTCGAACCCGAGTCGGCGCCTGCGCGTTCTCAGCTCATCGCTGCGGTCCCGGCTTAGCTCTCGCAGCAACCCGGGTAGGGAGGCCGGGGGAGGCAGGGGCGGGAGGAACTTTTGAGGGGATAAAGATGCCCCTCCATCCCAAAATGCGGGGATTCGGTGTCAGAGAGGCAGGAAGGCTGGGGGAGGCTTCTGGGTGGAGACTTTGGTGAGAAGATACTCGGGGTGAAGAATACTTGGGATTTAGGGGAGAGAAGGACCTGAAAAAGAAAGTTGAACGGTGGGTACACAGGTACGTGGGCAAGGGAAGCCCCGAACCCGCATCTGAGGAAATGAAATGGAGCTGGAGCCAGGATCCAGGGAGAGGACCCAGAAACCAAGCCGGAAAATCGGCGGTTGCTCAGAAGGGAGGGGAGGTGGTGGTGGCCGGTTTGAGGAACAGGCTCAGGTGGGCAGCTCCCAGTCTTCGCAACAAGCCACAGGACCAGAGGAATCCCGTTCAGCCCCTGCCCCGTGTCCCTTCGACTGTCCTTCATTTGCTGGGTGAGAAGTAAGGATCATGTCACTATGCATTGGAGTTGAGCACCTGAAATTTATCAGGCATGTTCCTGAGAACTTAATTCTCTCATTTACTCTTCCCAGAAACTAGCTAGGAGGTAGGCTGTATCTACTTACCCATTTTACAGATGAAGAGACTGAGGCACAGTGAGGGCCTGTCACAGAAGAGGATGGCGGACCTGGCACTTGATCCCCAGTCAGTCTGTTTAGCTTCATAGCCAGGGTCCTTAGCTACTCTATCTGCCTGCTATGTCACTTCAGTCGTGTCTGACTCTGTGAGACCATATGGATTGTAGCCTGCCAGGTTCCTCTGTCCAAGGGATTTCCCAGGCAAGAATACTGGACTGGGTTGACATTTTCTCCTCCAGGGGATCTTCCCAACCCAGGGATCGAACCTGAGTCTCTTATGTCTCCTGCAGTGGCAGGAGGGTTCTTTACCACTAGTGCCATGTGGGAAGCCCCACTCTCTCTGGTGGGCTGGCAAAGAGATGGGGAGCCAGAGGGAGGAGAGTGAACCTCAGAACTGGCAGCATCAAAGGTATCAAATACTTGGACTTCAAACGGTTCAGGGGATAGAAAACAGAAGTAAGTACTAACTTTTGGATCAGCATTATAGTTTTGGGCCCTTTCACTCCCTTGCTTGATGCCCAGTGACCCAGTCCTCCCAGCAAGGTCATGTAATCAGGCCCTTTTGTATGTCAGGCAGACGGTGTGCTAATACCTTTCATGGATTAAATTTCTGGATCCTTGTAATAAGGGAACAGCCACAGAGAGGTTACCATGCAAATGGTCCCACAGTTCGAAATTGGTGAGGCTAGATTTGAATCCAAGCAGGTGTTTCCAGAACCCTTCCTTGCTCATCAGGACCAACTGATACTGTGCACTGTGCCCATTTTACAGGTGCCCAAACTGAGTGTCTCTCCCAAAGTCCATGGCTTGGAAGAGTAGAGACTGAAAGGGACTGCCGATGGCATAGTGCGTGCTTGAGAGTTTCCATCACTAACCAAAGGTTTCAGTAGCTTGTGAAATTAAAAATTGAAGTTCCGGGGCTTCCCTGGTCGTCTAGAGGTTAAGAATCCGCTTGCCAATGCAAGGGACCCAGGTTTGACCCCTGGGCTGGGAGGTTCCCACATGGTGCAGAGCAACTAAGCCCATGCACCACAACTACTGAGCCTACCAGGCACAATTACTGAAGCCCACTCACGTAGAGCCTGTGCTCGGCAGCAAGAGAAGCCATTGCAGTGAGAAGCCTGAGCCCCGCGACAAAGAGTGGCCCCCGCTTCCTGAAACTAAGAGAAAGCCCATTGCACAGCAGTGAAGACCCAGCATGGCCAAAAGAAAATAAATAAATAAATCTTTAACAAATTGAAGTCCCACTTTTTAAAAAATCATTTTTAAGATGTATATTTTGGGGAGAATTCTTTAAAATTTTTTATTTATTTGGCTGCATTGGGTCTTAGTTGCAGCACTCAGGATTTTTGTTGCTGCGTACAGAATCTAGTCCCCTGAGCAGGAATCGAACCTGGGCCCCCTGCATTGGGAGCACAGAGTGTCAGCCATTGGATCATCAGGGAAGTCCCTAAGATGTACATTTTTAAGATGAAATTGTGATGGGTCTTACAATGGATGGCAGAGTTTTTCTTTCTCATTGGCACAAAAAATAATGGCCTTCTTTGTGTCAACGGCACCTTTAGCTGGAATTAGGATAGAGCCAGGTTCCCTGAGTGACTTTCTGGGTGTCTCTCTCTTCCGTTTCACAGGTTCCTCTCTGTTTCAACTGCTCCATCCTCCCTGGAGACAGGTCCCTGGGTGCAAGGAGCCCGTTGTCCTGCAATGGCAGCAGGGCTCTGGGGCCCTTTGACCCCCAGGACTTGAACCTGACCGATGAAGAGCTCAGGCTCAAGTACCTGGGGCCCCAGCAGACGGAGCTGTTCGTGCCCATCTGTGTCACCTACCTGCTGATCTTCGCGGTGGGCGCGGTGGGCAACGCGCTGACCTGCACGGTCATCCTGCGCCACAGGGCCATGCGCACACCCACCAACTACTACCTCTTCAGCCTGGCCGTGTCGGACCTACTGGTGCTGCTCGTGGGCCTGCCCTTGGAGCTCTACGAGATGCAGAATAACTACCCGTTCTTGCTGGGCGCCGGCGGCTGCTACTTCCGCACGCTGCTCTTTGAGACCGTCTGCCTGGCCTCGGTGCTCAACGTCACCGCCCTGAGCGTCGAGCGCTACGTGGCCGTGGTGCACCCGCTGCGGGCCAGGTCGGTGGTGACGCACGCCCACGTGCGCCGCGTACTCGCAGCCATCTGGGGCCTAGCCGTGCTCTGCTCTCTGCCCAACACCAGCCTGCACGGCATCCGGCAGCTAGATGTGCCCTGCCGGGGCCTGGTGCCCAGCTCCACTGTGTGCACCCTGGTGCGCCCGAAAGCCATCTACAACCTGGTGGTGCAGGCCACCGCGGTGCTCTTCTTCTGCCTGCCCATGGCCACCATCAGCGTGCTCTACCTGCTCATCGGCCTGCGACTGCGGCGTGAGAGACAGCTGATCCCCAGGCAGGAGGCCAAGGGCAGGGCCAGGACAAGCGACAGCTGCAGGCTGCGGGGGCTGCAGGATCGGGGTCGGACACAGGTGACCAAGATGCTGTGTAAGTGTTGCTGCTGGGAAGGGGGACTGAGCCAGGCGCTAGGCATGGAGCTGGGGGTTTCTGGGGCCTGGGGAAAGGGGTTGAATGTTTGGGTTTACGATGGGGGATTAGCGTGAGGGGGAGTAACCCCACCCCCATCCCCGTGTGTGCATGCTTATGTGTGCATACTCTTTTAGATTAACTTGTGAGAAATTGACACGAAGGATAAATGTGAATGGTTCATAGCAGGATCGGCTGCATAATCTGTGGAGCCCAATGCAAAATGAAAATTCAGGGTTCCCTGTTAAAAAAATGATTAAGAACCTTAAGACAGCAAGAGTAGAGCTGCTGTCTTGACTGTTTTAAGGTCAGGGCTTGGTGCAAATGCACAGATATCACCAAGAAGCTGGCTCATGGGACCAAAGGCAGACAGGGCAGAAGCTGGGCTCCAGGATGACAGAGCTGTTCATGGGCTCTGGACCCCCAGGTCTCTTATCTTTGCTCCCAAATATGTCTTGGTTCTGTCCTTCCCTGAGCAGCCTGGGGGCATGACCTCAGACACAGAGTTCTCCTTTCCTGCGGAACTAACTGTCCTCTTCCCTTAGTGGCAGTTGAAAATCCCAGGGAAGGATTCTCATTGGTGGGCTTAGGTCATGGCTTGCCACAGGGCCAGAGTGGCAGGATGCTGAGGTGAGCAGCCCTCATAGATCCACATGGTGGGATCAGGGGGAGCAAAATTCCCAAAAGAAGGGGATGGGGGTGCTGGAAAGGCAAGGTGATGAATTTCCTGCATGCCATGTCTGTGGCTCATTGGGGACCACACAAGTGACCATGATCTAAAAGAGGTTGTGCGACTTCCCTGTGGTCCAGTGGTTAGGACTCTGCACTCCCAATGCTGGGAGCGCAATTTTGACCCCTGGTGTGGGAACTAAGATCCTGCATGCCACACAGTACAGCCAAAAAAAAAAAAATAGTGAGAGAAAAAAGAGTTCATTAGAGGCATGTTTGTGAGGGTCTATGTGATCAGGACAGTGGGGGCTGGGGCTGGCTAGGGCACACTCAGCTGGCTTGAGACTCTGGATCTTACTGTGGCCCTATGCATGCTAAGTTGCTTCAGTCGTGTCCAACTCTGTGTGACCCTATGGACTGTCGCCTGTCAGGCTCCTCTGTTCATGGGATTCTCCAGGCAAGAGTACTGGAGTGGGTTGCCATGCCCTCTTCCAGGACCTGACAGCTTCTACACACTCCTATAACACAGGACTCCTAAACAAATAGTTAATACCGTCCCCCTAAGTTGTGGGTGTCAATTGATCTAACAGTTGTGTAATAATCTGATGGCCCTAGGCCTAACACTTTCTCATATACAGTGGTCCTGGGGAAAACAGGCAAACTGATGCTAACCCAGTCGTTGATTCTCTCCCCACCCTGCCCTATTCCACAGGGTCTGAATCAGGTAGGTGGGGTGGGCCAGGACAGGATGGGGCTGGTGAGACTTTGGTCAAAGCGAAGGGATTTTATCCAGCGAACTGGGGATTGCCCTGCTTCCACAGAGGGACTCACTCCTCTCACCCCCAAGAACAGTGTCCCAGATCCCACAGTCACTTGTGCCGCCTCCTAAGGTGGACCCGACCTGGAGCTGTGTGCTCACCCCTGCACTAGAGACCACCTGCCCCTGCTGCCTCCTACTTCCCTGCCCACTAGGGCCGATCTCTGCCTCTGGGGTGGCTCTTACCCTGGGAAAGTGGGGTGTTTCCTTAAGGCCACCTTGCTTGCTGGCCTGGGGCTCTGGTTTTCTTCTCTCTCCTGTCTTCACTTTCTGAGGACCTACTACGCACCAGGCCATGTGCTGGGGATGTTGTAAGCCATGTTCTGACTGAAATCCCAGGTTATGAGGAAGGCCACAGAGGGCCGTAAGAGGGGGAGACACTGCGGGGGAAGGATCGTGAGCTGGAGAAGCAAACACGGGGAACAAGGGACAGAAATCAAGGCAGATCTGATGGCAGAGACCCAAGGAAGGGCAGGGTTAAGACCAGGGCTGGAGGGACGCTCTGGAGAAAGAGTGAAGGCTTGGCTGCCTGTCCTGCCTTTTTTCTGGGGGTGGGATGGGACCTTTCAAAGAAAGGGGAGTTCGTGAAGGAAGGATACTGAGCTGAGCCCAGGAGAGCTGGGGGCTGGGGCTTTGAAGGCTTCTAGGGCCAAGGCAGGCAAGTGGGTGTGTGTGTGTGTGTGTGTGTCTGTGTATGTGGGCCGGTGTTCATCTCCCTTCCCCTCCAGTGAGTGTGTGTGTGTGTGTGTGTGTGTGTGTATGGGGTATGGGGGCCGATGTTCAGTGTGTGTGTGTGTGTGTGTGTGTGTGTGTGTATGTATGGGTGCCAGTGTTCATCGTGTGTGTGTGTGTGTGTGTCTGTGTATGTGGGCCGGTGTTCATCTCCCTTCCCCTCCAGTGAGAGAGTGTGTGTGTGTGTGTGTGTGTGTGTGTGTATGGGGTATGGGGGCCGATGTTCAGTGTGTGTGTGTGTGTGTGTGTGTATGTATGGGTGCCAGTGTTCATCGTGTGTGTGTGTGTGTGTGTGTATGGGGGCTGGTGTTCATCGTGTGTGTGTGTGTGTGTGTGTATGTATGGGGGCCAGTGTTCGTCGTGTGTGTGTGTGTGTGTGGGCCAGTGTTCATCGTGTGTGTGTATGGAGGCCAGTGTTCATCATGTGTGTGTGTCTGTGTGTATGTATGGGGGCCAGTGTTCGTCGTGTGTGTGTGGGGGGCTGGTGTTCATCGTGTGTGTGTGTGTGTGTGTGTGTGTGTGTGTATGGAGGCCGGTGTTCATCGTGTGTGTGTGTGTGTGTGTGTATGGGGGCCAGTGTTCTTCGTGTGTGTGTTGGGGGGGCTGGTGTTCAGTGTGTGTGTATGTGTATGGGGGCCGGTGTTCATCTCCCTTTCCCTCCATGACCTCCCCGTCTACTGTCCTCTGACCACAGGCCCCATTCTCCTGCTCTCCCTGCTTATGCATCAGCAGGCATGGCCCCCGAGTGTCACCAGAGGGGTCCTTAGCCACACTGTGTCACACACTCAGTTCCAGTTCCACGGCGAGAGAACCGGACCAGGCCAGGCTTGGCTCGGGTGTCCACGGCTGGTCCAGGGCACAGCCCACTGGTCAGTCAGCGGCAGTGGCATGAGAGTAGCCTCTCCTAAAGGGGCACGGCCAGGGCAGACAGAGTTCCAGAAGCTTCCAGCTGGACTGTGGGCATGGGTGGCCTGTGGGAGAGGCACGGAGGTGAGAACAGGCGCCCTCTCTGCCCGCAGTTGTACTGGTCGTGGTGTTCGGGATCTGCTGGGCCCCATTCCACATCGACCGCCTCATGTGGAGCTTCGTGTCCCGCTGGACCGAGGGCCTGCTCCTGGCCTTCCAGTACGTGCACGTCATCTCCGGAGTCTTCTTCTACCTCAGCTCGGCCGCCAACCCTGTGCTCTACAGCCTCATGTCCACCCGCTTCCGGGACGCCTTCCGGGAGGCCATGTGCCCGGGGACCCAGTGCCGTGGCCACAGAGCCCACCACAGCTCCTACAGCCTCAGCAGGGTGACCGTGGGCAGCATCCTGGGTGACACGGGCTCCCCGGGCAGCCAGGCCCAGCCTCTGGCCGAGAACAGTAGCCCAGGGGGCCAGCAAGGGACGCACCCCTCCTGAGAGGAGCCTCATGCCGCTTCACCCCAAGGGGCCAGAAGGTCACACCCAGCTTTGGGGGGCCACACCTGCCTCTTCTGCAGGCTATCCTCTGTCCCCCTACCCCACTTCAACCTAGTAACTCTGACTAGCACCTGACTACTGCCCCCACACATGTATTGGAAGGATTATAAGGTTGCTGTCTGCTCTCCAGGCCCCCAGGCCTCCTGGTACAGCCCTGCCCTGGTAGGAACATCATGTCTGGTTAACTGGGCACGGCAAGACTCCATCTGGGGGTTCCCCCACCCACCCCCAGTTTCTGAAGTGTTTCCGGGGCGGCCCTCCCTTTCCATTTCTTGCTGAGCTTCCGGTTCTGGTCCACTCTGCCCCCTCTAGTTCTTGGTGCACCTGGGAACCTGCGACCTTCCTCTGACCCAACCGCTCCCCGGCCCCCAGTTGACTTATTCTGCTCTGGGATTTCCACCTGGTGGAGCCACTAGGTGGCAGGTGTGCCTGGGATCCAGGGGACCTGCTTCCAATTTCAGCTGTGCTGCCACCTCCTGTGCAGCCCCCACTCTCCCTGCTGTCCCCCACCCCCGCCCGGCATCAAGCAAATTGCCTCTCCTTACTTGCCTGGGTCCCTTATTTGCAAAACAAGAGGCCCTGACACTCTGGAGCATCGCACTTTGGCACTTCAGCTGGTTTTCTGTGTGGGTGCAGAAGTCACTGCTGGTAACAGATACCCTCAGATTAACAAGGCGGAAATTACCCTTCACATCCTCATTACCTTCAACCCTTACTCCTGCCCTGACCCCTACAAGCTCCCCACCCCACCTCCTCCAGAGCCACCCAAAGAACGTTCTTTGATTGTCCTAGAGAAGGTGAGACTTGGCACCGACTGAGGAACCACATGTATGAGCAGAGGCCCCTGCCTGCCTCCATTCTCACCTCCTCACATGCTGGCTTGGGGGCCTGAGATGAACGGAGCGTTGGGCCTGACTGGCCAGAGAATCTCTGGGGACAAGAGACATGGGCCACCCAAGGACAAAGGGTGCCCCGTGAGGACTGCCTGGGGCTCAGTGAAGTGAGAAGAGGGTGCATGTGTGCTCAGTCGTTTCTGACTCTGAGACCCCACAGACTGTAGCCCACCAGGCTCTTCTGTTCATGGGATTCTCCAGGCAAGAATACTGGAGTGGGTTGCCACGCCCTCCTCCAGGGGATCTTTCTGACCCAGGGATCGAACCGGTGTCTCCTGGATCTCCTGCACTGCAGGCAAATTCTTTCCTGCCCAGCCACTAAGAAAGCCCTGAGGTAAGAAGAGAGATGGAGTAAGTCCTGAAATGAAGCTCCATCCTGAGTCCCCATGGATAGCTGGGTGCTCAGCCAGGACTCAGTTCATGGCCAGAACTTGTCCTGCTACAGCGCCTGGCCCGTTCTCCTCCTGAGGGGGAACTGCGGCAGAAGGAACCGTGGCCTCCCTGGCGAGGGGCTGTAGGGCCCCTGGGTGCTACGGGACTCTCGCTGCAGACTCTCCCCAGCTCAGGCCCCTGGCCCCCTGACTGCAAAGTGGAGGAGATTGTACAAAATGTTCTGGGGTTTTTGAAATTCAATTGTAAAAACAATACTCATTTTAGAAAATTGGAAATTACAAATGAGTGAAAACAAAAGCAATTTAAAGTAATTGCTAGGGGATGGGGGGAGGGGGAAATAGTTGTTTAATGGGTACAGGGTTTCAGTTTGAAAGTTCTGGAGATTGGTTGCAAACCAATGTGAATATACTTGAATAATATTGAATTATACACTTAAATGGTTAAGATGGTAAATTGTATATGTATTTTATTACAGTTTTTTTTTTAAAGGAAGAATTAAGCCTAAAGGAAAAGAAAAAAAGAAAGTCACCTGTAGCTTTACTCTCCAGAGGTAACCACCATATATTAGACAGGATGGGCAAATTTGAGAAGGGAGCTTGTGTAAAGAGGCTGTGCAGAGCCATGAGGACCCAATGTCGTCTCTGAAATGAGCTCCCTGGAGGCCTTGGGGTGGCGTCGGGGGAGGCGGAGCCTGCCGTTGTTCCCACAGACTAACTGGACTCCCTGGAGCCTCTCTTAAGTGATAGTCAGAGCTGACGTGCTCCTGAGGCTTTGGTCAGCATTTGTGAAGGGCCAACTATGGGCAGAGAAGCCCTGGGCAGATGGGGGAACATAGGGGAGGTAAGTTATCAAAAGACCTGGGCTCTTAGTGTAAATTCGATGTATGTCTCTTGAGTGTCTCCATAGCACATCAATGGGTAGGTCCCATTTCCATTTGTCATGAGTTACCATGGAAAGTGGAAACAGCAGTTCCGGGCTCAGCCCTTGAGAAACGAGTGGAGGTAGAAAGGCCAGCCAGCAAGATCCCAGTCTATCCTGGATGCAGCATCTTCTGCAGCTTGCTCTGCTCTTCTGCACGGTCAGGGTGGTAGGGGAGGTGGGGTGTGAGGCAGCATTGCCAAGTGCCCAGTGCTACTCCCAGGATAGGAGTGCTGGCTCCTCTGGGGCTCAAGTCACCTCATGTCCTGGCTACAGTCATACACATCCCTCCTCCTCCATGTTCAAGAGGCTGGGCCCTCTCTGCTTCCTGTCTCCTCCTTTCCTGCCGTGATCCTGGGTGATGCTGAAACCCACGTGGACAGCCCTCTGCGACCCTGGCGTCTCCTCCTGGTCTTTCCTACAGCTTTGGACACTCTTCTCCACCCCAGCCTTTTGGTCCTGTGGTCACCTCCTCACTCCTAGGACCTCCAGGAGCGTTTCCATTTCTGGAAGTGGGAGCTCTTGACCATGATTGCCTCCTTCCAGCTCTTTTGCTCTATAAGTCATAGTTATTCTTTAAACATGTCTAACCTTCCCGGTTCTCAGCTGCTCTTCTTTCTCCCAGTCCATCAGTTGCCTCTGCTCTTCACTTCCAAGGGTCCTAGATCCCACGGTTCATCATACACAACCCTCTCTGAAAGTATTTCTGAAGGCCAAGGCAATCACCGTTTCCTTCTCAGAAAAAAAGTTTTATTTTCTTTGGGAACTCACCAAGATGGGTGTCATCAACAAAGCTGCATTTGCCCACCCTTCCTTTTGTTAAAGTATCTGCTCAGGAAATATAAAGTATGCAGCACTTCGCATCCACTGTTCTGTAGACAGATGGCATTTCCAAATGAGTCCTGCTGTCCGGAAGCCCATCTCATTTCATACACTTCTCAGTGTCTCCTTCTTCCTCATTCTTGTCTTCTAACAGATCCACCAGGCGTTCTTTGTCCCAAGTCTTCCCTGTAGAGAGGAGCTGCCTTCTTGGAGGGCTCCCTAGTATTTGCATTATCAACTAATTTGAGGGGAATCCCTCAGTGTGTGACTTGGTGGGAGACCAAGCCCAGGCTCCTACTATGAATACAGAAACTGAAAGTGTTCTGGACACGGCATCACTGACATCACTGTGACCCATGACTTACACTCAGACAGCCGGAGGGTCCCACGTTGGCAGCAAGTGATGCTAAGACCCACGACCCAGGGCAGCAGTGCTAACAGCAGCATCCCATCCAGGCTGCCCCTGGGGCTCCAGTTGCCCAGCCTGCCTTGGCTTCTGCCCATTTGCTCTGCCACGTTTTCCAAGAGCTGTTGTTATGAGCTCCCAAGAGCCTTTCAATAAATTCCTTTTCTGCTTAAGTTGGTCAGAGTTGTTTGCCATTGTTTGTAAACCAAGAACCTTAGCAGATCCATCCACCCCTGCTGTGAAGGGTACAGACTCTGTTTGTTCTACTAGTGGTTGTCTTTACATATTCTTAAGATAAGCAGATATCATCGTTAATTGTTCTAAAACCCCAAACTGCAGTCTGTAATACTTACTCATTCTCCTTCTCACTCTATTTTTAAAACACTTTTTTTTAAGAGGCAAGAACGATGAGGACAGGCTTAAGGAATTTGATCCTAGAAACACATTTACATTTTCTAAGCACTGTAGTATGCTTCTTCTGACAAAGCAATAGGGTTTAGGTGGTGAGCAAGGACTCTGGTCAGGCTGCCTGGGTTTGAATCCTGACTCAAAAGTCAGACGGGACTTCCGTGGTTGGTGATCCAGTGGCTAAGACTCTTTGCTCCCCAGGCAGGGGCCTGGGTTCAATCCCTGGTCAGGAAATAAGGTTCCACATGCCACAACTAAAGATCCTGCATGCCACAATCGAAGATTCCATGTACCTCAACTAAGACCCAGTGCAGTCTAATTAATTAATTTAAAAAAGTCAATCTGGCATTAGGCCAAAGTCAGTCTGGATTGGAAGATACATTTCAAAGAAACGGTGTGCAACCTGCCTGCACACATATGAAACTCAGAGGCCAGCACTGATTGCTGTATCCTTCCGGTGTCCAGGCCTGTAAGTCTACGAGGTTTAGTTTGAGGATGGTGGTTACTCCATGTCCCCTTGTGTGGCCTCTTTAAGTGCAACAGCTCAGCTTCACCTTCTTTCAAGCTTCTGCACAGGCAGAGGGGGATAGTTGAGGGGCTGCTCAGGAAGAGAGGCCACAGCCCAACTGGGGGACAGTGGGGATTCAGGGAAGGCTGTACCTGGCTGGCTAAGAGTTCCCTGACTCCGGAGAGGTGGTTACAAGCTAGGACTAGACTGGAGGCCAGGAAGCTGCTGCCAAATTTTCTGGAACATCTACAAGAGCACCTGGGATCTTCATTTTTTTTATATTTTTGGTTTTTATGGCCATGCGTTGTAGCATGTGGGATCAGTTCCCCAACCAGGAATCAAACTTGCATCCCCTGCACTGGAAGCTCCGAGTCAGGGAAGTCCCTACCTGGGATCTTTTAATCTAACATTCAAGTACCTTCATCAGCTCTAAGCAACGTGGGCCTCATTCATTCAGCTAAGTACTGAGTACCATGTGCCAGGCACTGCCTAAAGCTGAGGACGGGGGGTGGGCATACAGGCACTGGAATACAAGGGTTCTGACAGCTGGAACTCTGGGGGCACAGAAGACAGGCACCTGCCCCAGTGGAGGGAGGGCTTCCAGGAGGAGGCAGAGCTGCTCAACTCTCAAAAGTTGTGGGAGAAGGGAGCTGACTGGCCCCTGAACTGTGACCAGGAAACGGTGGAGCATCTATAGTGACAGTTCCACCAGAACAGAATTCATAGGAGGAGGAGGGGGGGACCCTAAATTAAACAGGGGGAGGAATGGACACTGGACAGGCAAAAACAATAGCAAAGCTGACTGCAGTCCAAGTTCTTTGCTCTCATTCTCTGGACTCTCCCTGGCTGCTCTTCCTGGAATTTGGACTTGAAACATTCCCTCCAGTCTGTTTCCTTGTCTGTCTGGCCTTCAGGCACAGGCAGGATTATTTTTGTTCCCATTTTATTAAATTTGGGGAAAAAATGAATTACACAAATAATTACTTCTATTCCCCACACCTAAATTAATCACTATTAACATTTTGCAATTTGATCTCTGTCATTTTCCGGACATATACTCTCCCTCATCAATGAATAATATTGGGTTGGCCAAAAAGTTCCTTGGGGTTTTTCCATAGGATTTTACGGAAAAACCTAAGGAACATTTTGGCCAACCCAAAAGATTGTTTTCAGTCATTTGCTTTATAAGAGAACTGCCTAGAACCATCTGGTAGAAGCTCCATGGTTATGATGGATGCATGAAGCTGACACTGCCCAAACTGTCTAAACAGTGTTACCATCACTAGAAGTGGTCACTTCAGTTCAGTTCAGTTCAGTCGCTCAGTCGTGTCCGACTCTTTGCGACCCCATGAATTGCAGCACACCAGGCCTCCCTGTCCATCACCAACTCCGGAGTTCACTCAAAGTCACGTCCATTGATTCAGTGATGCCATCCAGCCATCTCATCCTCTCTCATTCCCTTCTCCTCCTGCCCCCAATCCCTCCCAGCATCAGGGTCTTTTCCAGTGAGTCAGCTCTTCGCATCAGGTGGCCAAAGTATTGGAGTTTCAGTTTCAACATCAGTCCTTCCAATGAATATTCAGGACTGATCTCCTTTAGGATGGACTGGTTGGACCTCCTTGCAGTCCGAGGGACTCTCAAGAGTCTTCTTCAACACCACAGTTCAAAAGTTATCAATTCTTCGGAGCTCAGCTTTTTTTATAGTCCAACTCTCACATCCAAACATGACCACTGGGAAAACCATAGCCTTGACTAGATGGACCTTTCTTGACAACGTAATGTCTCTGCTTTTTAATATGCTGTCTAGGTTGGTCATAACTTTCCTTCCAAGGAGTAAGCATCTTTTAATTTCATGGCTGCAATTACCATCTGCAGGAGCCCAGAAAAATTAAGTCAGCCACTGTTTCCCCATCTATTTGCCATAAAGTGATGGGACCGGATGCCATGATTTTCATTTTCTGAATGCTGAGCTTTAAGCCAACTTTTTCACTCTCCTCTTTCACTTTCATCAAGAGGCTCTTTAGTTCTTCTTCACTTTCTGCCATAAGGGTGGTGTCATCTGCATATCTGAGGTTATTGATATTTCTCCTGGCAATCTTGATTCCAGCTTGTACTTCTTCCAGCCCAGCATTTCCCATGATGTACTCTGCATAGAAGTTAAATAAGCAGGGTGACAATATACAGCCTTGATGTACTCCTTTTCCTGTTTGGAACCAGTCTGTTGTTCCATGTCCAGTTCTAACTGTTGCTTCCTGACCTGCATATAGGTTTCTCAAGAGGCAGGTCAGGTGGTCTGGTATTCCCATCTCTTTCAGAATTTTCCACGGTTTATTGTGATCCACGGAGAAGGCAATGGCACCCCACTCCAGTACTGTTGCCCGGAAAATCCCATGGATGGAGGAGCCTGGTAGGCTGCAGTCCATGGGGTCGCTAAGAGTCCACACGACTGAGCGACTTCACTTTCACTTTTCACTTTGATGCATTGGAGAAGGAAATGGCAACCCACTCCAGTGTTCTTGCCTGGAGAATCCCATGGACGGAAAAGCCTGGTAGGCTGCAGTCTATGGGGTCACACAGAGTCGGACACGACTGAAGCGACTTAGCAGCAGTAGCAGCAGCATTGTGATCCACACAGTCAAAGGCTTTGCCATAGTCAATAAAGCAGAAATAGATGTTTTTCTGGAACTCTCTTGCTTTTTTGATGATCCAGCGGATGTTGGCAATTTGATCTCTGGTTCCTCTGCCTTTTCTAAAACCAGCTTGAACATGTGGAAGTTCACGGTTCATATATTGCTGAAGCCTGGCTTGGAGAATTTTGAGCATTACTTTACAAGCGTGTGAGATGAGTGCAATTGTGTGGTAGTTTGAGCATTCTTTGGCATTGCCTTTCTTTGGGGCTGGAATGAAAACTGACCTTTTCCAGTCCTGTGGCCACTGCTGAGTTTTCCAAATGTGCTGGCATATTGAGTGCAGCACTTTCACAGCATCATCTTTCAGGATCTGAAATAGCTCAACTGGAATTCCATCACCTCCACTAGCTTTGTTCGTAGTGATACTTTCTAAGGCCCACTTGACTTCACATTCCAGGATGTCTGGCTCTAGGTGAGTGATCACACCATCATGATTATCTTGATCATGAAGATCTTTTTTGTATAGTTCTTCTGTGTATTCTTGCCACCTCTTCTTAATATCTTCTGCTTCTGTTAGGTCCATACCATTTCTGTCCTTTATCGAGCCCATCTTTGCATGAAATGTTCCCTTGGTATCTCTCATTTTTTGAAGAGATCTCTAGTCTTTCCCATTCTGTTGTTTTCCTCTGTTTCTTTGCACTGATTGCTGAAGATGGCTTTCTTATCTCTTCTTGCTATTCTTTGGACCTCTGCATTCAGATGCTTTTATCTTTCCTTTTCTCCTTTGCTTTTCGCTTCTCTTTTCACAGCTCTTTGTAAGGCCTCCCCAGACAGCCATTTTGCTTTTTTGCATTTCTTTTCCATGGGGATGGTCTTGATCCCTGTCTCCTGTACAATGTCACGAACCTCAGTCCATAGTTCATCAGGCACTCTATCTATCAGATCTAGGCCCTTAAATCTATTTCTCACTTCCACTGTATAATCATAAGGGATTTGATTTAGGTCATACCTGAATGGTCTAGTGGTTTTCCCTACTTTCTTCAATTTAAGTCTGAATTTGGCAATAAGGAGTTCCTGATCTGAGCCACAGTCAGCTCCCAGTCTTGTTTCACTTAACCAGATGTTAAGTGCCTCCTGCTGCTGCTACTGCTGCTAAGTCGCTTCAGTCATGTCCGACTCTGTGCGACCCCTAGAGGGATGAAAAAGAAGTACACCAACCCTAAGTCTTGCAAAAAAAACCCCCAAAACAACCAACTCCTCCCCCTTACCCCACAGAAGCTGAAACGAAGCCTGCAGATCTAACTGGCAGTTTACAAGATTGCTGAGGATTGTGGAGTCTGCTCAAGACACCTCAACGATGCAGGCCAAATCCAGTATAAGGACAAATTCTGTAAGAATTTGAAGAAGCCTTGGTTTCTTCAACAAATAAATAGTATTTAAAAGGGAGTTTCTGGGACTTCACTGGTGGTACAGTGGATAGGAATCTGCCTGCCAATGCAGGAAAGCATGGGTTTGATCCCTGGTCCAGAAGGATTGCACATACCATGGAGCAACTAGGCCTGGGCACCACAACTGCTGAAGCCCACATGCCCAGAGCACGTGCGCAACAGGAGAAACCACCTCAAGGAGAAGCCCGTGCACTGCAACCAAGAGTAGCCCCCACTTGCAGCAACAAAGACTCAAAGATAAAATCAAAGGGGGTTTCTGTTAGAGGAAGAAAAGACGTATCAACCAAATGTAATGTGTGGAAATGTTTGAATCCTAATTCAAACATGCTAAGGGTAGAAAGGCACTTCTGAGACAGAAAACTAAACACAGACTAGATATTGCTCTTGTTGTTTAGTTGCTTAGTCATGTCCAACTCTTTGTGACCCCAGACTGCAGCACCCAGGCTCCTCTGTCCATGGGATTTCCCAGGCAAGAATACTGGAGTAATCCTGACAGCATGTAGCAGTATTTAATAAAGTGTTTATAGGCAAAATAATAGGATGCCTGGAATTCATATTAAAATACTCAAGCAAAAAAAATTTTAAAAGGAGAGGAAAAAAGTGGGGCAAGGAGTAGCTGAAAAAAGAGTGGCAAAAATATTGAAGTGGTTGAGGTGATGGGTAAAAGGGGATGCAGTATATATTCTACTTAATAATGTATGTTTGAAAATGTCCATAAGATTTTGTTTGAAAAATGTATTTGGCTGTGCCTGGTCTTAGTTGCAGCATATGGACTCTTTGTGGCATGTAGGATCTCGTTCCCTGATCAGGAATCAAACCTAGGCCATCTGCATTGGGAGGACGGAGTCTTAGTTCCTGGACCACCAGGGAATTCCCCATAATAAATTTTAAACTTGCAATAAAGACTCACTTTGTGTTTTCCTCAGTGTGATCCCTTATCTCTAGGTGAGAAAAGTGGAATTCCTAAATTTAAGGAAGGAGAATTTTCACCTCAACAAGAAATTGCCAAATTTTTCTCCAGGTGTTTGTAATGAAGGGATTCAGGATATTATACCCCAAAATAAGCCCCTTGGCAGGCTGGATATTTTAAGCCAACTGGAAAAACAGCAGTGCAGAAAGGACTCCCTGACCTTCCCCTGAAGCAGGTCATAAAACCCTCACATGAGAGGTGCCCTCCCTCTGCCCAGAGGGAAGGAGTATGTTTTCTCCAAGACTGAGGAACACCAAGAGGAATCTGAACACAGAGGCCTTGCTGTTTCCGCTAGTGACACACTTATACTCCTTTCCATCCTATCACATTTTGTCACACCCTCCACTCTTCATCAAATGTAGCAAAACACTCAGGTCTAAGCAATTCTTCAGGTCATTTCCTTATGAAGGCTCCTGGTCACATCAAACTTAAATAGATCTATATTCTTTTATCTTGTTAATCTGCCTTTTGTTACAGGGTCCTAGCTAAAAATTTTGATAGGTAGATATTTTTCCTCCTCTTACAGTAACAACTTGCCTTCTCACCAGTTTTCCCACAATCCTTAAACACTTGTTGATATTTTAATTTCTGTTAATTTGATGGATAAAATGGTATCGTATAATTGTTTTAAATGATGTTTTCCTGGTGGTTGTACCTCTTCATTCTTTTTATACTACCTACATTTCTCCTGAAAGCTACGTTTCATATCCTTTGCCCATTATTTCCTTGCCTTTTTCTTATAGTTTTTCATCTGTTGTTGTTTAGTTGCTCAGTTGTATCCAACTCTTTGTGACCCAATGGACTGTAACCTGCCAGGATCCTTTGTCCATGGGATTTCCCAAGCAGAAATACTGAAGCGGTTTGCCATTTCCTTCTCCAGGGGATCTTCCTGACCCAGGAATCAAACCAGTATCTCTTGCTTGGCAGGCAGATTCTTTACCACTGAGCCACCTGGGAAGCTCATAGTTTTGTCATATTCTGATACTCAATTTTTATTATGTTACAAGTATTGCTTCCCAATTTGTTCCTTATATTTAAAATTTTTTATGCAAGCTATCTTGCATCCAAAGTTTTAAACTGTAACGTGACCAAATCCGTCATAATTTTTTTTGCCGTCATAATTTAGCTGTCTTGAGTGACACCCACATCCCAAGTTTTTATGCAGATGACACCACCCTTATGGCAGAAAGTGAAGAGGAACTAAAAAGCCTCTTGATGAAAGTGAAAGAGGACAGTGAAAAAGCTGGCTTAAAACTCAACATTCAGAAAACTAAGATCATGGCAGCCAGTCCCAGCACTTCATGGCAAATAGATGGGGAAACAAAGGAAATAGTGAGAGACTTTTTGTTTTTCTTGGCTCCAAAATCACTGCAGATGGTAACTGCAGCCATGAAATTAAAAGACACTTGCTCCTTGGAAGAAAAGCTGTGACCAACCTAGACAGCATATTGAAAGCAGAGACATTACTTTATCAACAAAGGTCCATATAGTCAAAGCTATGGTTTTTCCAGTAGTCATGTATGGGTGTGAGAGTTGGATCACAAAGAAAGCTGAGAGCCGAAGAATTGATGCTTTTGAACTGTGGTGTTGGAAAAGACTCTTGAGAGTCCCTTGGACTGCAAGGAGATCCAACCAGTCCATCCTAAAGGAAATCAGTCCTGAATATTCATTGGAAGGACTGATGTTGAAGCTGAAACTCCAATACTTTGGCCACCTGATGCAAAGAATTGACTCCTTGGAAAAGACCCTGATGCTGGGAAAGATTGAAGGCAGGAGAAGGGGATAACAGAGGATGAGATGGTTGGATGGATGGCATTACCGACTCGATGGACATGAATCTGAGTAAGCTCGGGGAGTTGGTGACGGACAGGGAAGCTTGCTGTGCTACAGTCCATGGGGTCACATAGAGTTGGACAAGACTGAGCAACTGATCTGAACTGATCATGAATTTTAATAAGAATGCTTAATTTTTTGCCACCAAATGTTTATCTTACATTTTCACACATACAGTTTATCTAAAATAATATGGTATTTTCTTCCTTTAGTCAGTTTGACCTTGACTTACTTGAAACATCTTGCATTTCAGAGATAAATACTATTGGTCAACATTCTTTTACTATCTTCAGTCAAGTTGTTGTTGTTATTTAGTCACCAAGTACCAAATCTAAAATATGTAGGCAAGTCTTTCTTCAGTTCAGTTCAGTCGCTCAGTTGTGTCCAACTCTTTGTGACCCCATGAATTGCAGCACAGGCCTCCCTGTCTATCACCAACTCCGGAGTTCACTCAAAGTCACGTCCATTGATTCAGTGATGCCATCCAGCCATCTCATCCTCTGTTGTCCCCTTCTCCTCCCCAATCCCTCCCAGCATCAGAGTCTTTTCAATGAGTCAACTCTTCGCATGAGGTGGCCAAAGTACTGGATTTTCAGCTTTAGCATCATTCCTTCCAAAGAACATCCAGGACTGATCTTCTTTAGGATGGACTGGTTGGATCTCCTTGCAGTCCAAGGGACTCTCAAGAGTCTTCTCCAACACCACAGTTCAAAAGCATCAGTTCTTCGGCGCTCAGCTTTCTTCACAGTCCAACTCTCACATCCATACATGACTACTGGAAAAACCATAGCCTTGACTAGACGGACCTTTGTTGGCAAAGTAATGTCTCTGCTTTTGAATATGCTATCTAGGTTGGTCATAACTTTCCTTCCAAGGAGTAAGCGTCTTTTAATTTCATGGCTGCAATCACCATCTACAGTGATTTTGGAGCCCAAAAAAATAAAGTCTGACAGTTTCCCCATCTATTTCCCATGAAATGATGGGACCGGATGCCATGATCTTGGTTTTCTGAATGTTGAGCTTTCTTTTTCCCCTAATTTGGGACTTTCTGAAGCTAGGACAAGGGCAGGGTCCCTTATCCAGGGCCATGCCTTCTCACTCCCCAAAACACACACGTGACTCAAGGCTCTCTTTTTAAAATCCCAATGTGGGTATAATTCCTAAAATTTTGATCTGTTACTACAGGGCCTAATGGTGCAAATGACTGTTGAGAAAGCACATATTAAAGATGGCTTAAAGAAACTAGGAGATCATATTAAGCAACTGAGGATGTAAATCAATGGCCTTGGATGAGTTCCTTAACCTCTGTGTGCCTCAATTTCCCTAAATGTAAAATGAAACCAGCTCCAATACTTTAGCCACCTGATGCGAAGAGCTGACTCATTTGAAAAGACCCTGATGCTGGGAAAGATTGAGGGCAGGAGGAGAAGGGGATGACAGAGGATGAGATGGTTGGATGGCAACACCGACTCAATGGACATGGGTTTGGGTGGACTCTGGGAGTTGGTGATGGACAGGGAGGCCTGGCGTGCTGCGGTTCATGGGGTTGCAAAGAGTAGGAGGCAACTGAACTGAACTGAAGATTCTGAGTCACAGATTTGTTTTGAAAAGCCCATGATAAACTATATGAAAAGCAACCAGTACAATGCCTGGCACACATACAGGTATTAATGTTTTAGCTGTGATCATTACTGAAACAGAGCAGAATGCTATGGTCCTTGCCCTCCATGTCCTCTGCCTGCCTTTTGTCTGTGGAAAAACTTTAGACAAAGAATAATTTTAATCAGAAAAATGAGAAAATGCAGAAACAAAGGAAAACAGTCAAGGAGACCAAATAATAATAGCTTAGTCATTAAGCAAAGTCAAGGACCTTTAGCTCCTTCTCAAGGGCTATAGATTAATATTTGAGCCACATCTTGTGAGCCATCTTATAAATACTGAAACCCCTCCACCAGCTGGAGGAAGTTAACTACATGGTGCCCATGATATAAGCTGCCACAATTTCAAGAACTGGTTTCATCGAAACAGTAACTGACCCTGGAACTAAAGATTACTTAAAACACTGAAGATGACCACGGCCAGACTAACAACCAATTCGAAGATGACTGTCTCCGTTTCTATGTGTAAGCCCCTCCTTGTCTATAAAACCTATTGCCCCCTGACTGCTTGTGGGGGCTAGTGAGGGTGGTGAGAGGGAGGTGCCCGGAGAGGTGGGAGAGGGTGGGGTACGGTGCGGGGCGGGGGCGGGGGGGGGGGGACCGGCGGTCAGCCTTTGGGTATCTGCCTCCTCCTCCTCCCTGGCTTGCCAGCATCCAAAATAAAGCAAGCTTTTCTTTCCACAAACCTTGCCTCTTCATTGGCTTTTGGGCAGCAAGCAGAACCCTACTTTTGGTTACATTACTGTCACTAACTGCTTTGAAGGCAGCTTCAGACGCTGGTGGGCAGCGAGGGGAAATTCTCCAGGATCAAGAGGCCAACTGCCAGTTTGTGGTCTCCACTCCGCCTCGCCTTAGGGTTCTGCCTCCTTCTAGGCTTGAAAAAGGCGGATAATAACGACCACGCCGCAGTGACTAGGTGGCTGCCTAACCGGATTAACGGACGTGAGCTCCTGGAACCTCTCCCCTGGCTCACCAGCCCGCAAAGAGTGGCTGTTTCTATGAGCCGCGTTTGCTTTCCACAGCTCCACCAACAGTAAGTGCCTAGCTTGTGACCGCGGCCAGGTCCCCGCACGTATGGGAACCTTCGCTTACTCTACTCCGCTTACCACACGCCCTGCTGTCCTCAACGGCAGCGGCGGCGGCAACTTTGAACTCACGCCGGGTGACCGACGGACCATTCACCTATGTAAACGGCCCGCCAAGACCAAATGGCCCCCTGCGCGCAGGCGCAGTACGTGGCAACCCCCCCCTACGCCCGCGGGCTGGTGACCCCGCCCCCAGTCTTGCTAGCCGCCCGCCCCTCCCAGGGCGGCTGGGGAGGGGCGTAAAGGCAGCACCGGCTCTGATTGCGCAAGGCCTAGGCACGAGGGCGCCATTTTCTTCCCGGCTGTGTGCCGCTAGGGTCTAGCGTGTGGAGCGGTGCCTGGGAGCGTTCTCTTGGCTAGTCTGCAGCTGCGGTGTGCGGCAGCCTCTTCCGGGGCGTGCAGTCCCAGCTGGCCGCGCCTGGAAGCCCTCCGGGCTCAGTGGGCGGGGCCCCACACCGGCGTTCGTTTTAAGGCGAGGAGAACGGGTCTGTGACTACCCTGTGCGGATTAATTTTGAAAGTGATGGTTAAGGGTCCTGGCTTGAGACTCCTGTATTTATATTGTTAATTTTGATGGGAGTCCAGCTGGAAGCTGCTCCAGTTAACAATGAATTCTCAAGTCTGGAGAGGTAAAGGAACTTGAAATGTAGGCTGATTTTGTTCCGCTATGGGGGCTTCCATTTGAGCAGTCGGTAATGAAATTAACAAATTTTTAAGAACATCCAAGTTGTCTGAAAACGTGTGGTAAAGGGAGCAGAATGAGAGGAAAGGGGAGGAATTCCTTTTTTATCTTGAGGAGTTTCCGTTTCTGCTGCTGCTGCTGCTAAGTCGCTTCAATCGTGTCCGACTCTGTGCGACCCCATAGACGGCAGCCCACCAGGCTCCCCCGTCCCTGGGATTCACAAGGCAAGAACATGAGTGGGTTGCCATTTTCTTCTCCAGTGCATGATAGTGAAAAGTGAAAGGGAAGTCGCTCCGTTTCTAGATGGTGGCAAAGGAGAGAGAGTTTGGGAGACCTAACCTACAAACATATACCAAAAATAATCTTTGCAATGCATTTTGATATTAGCTGGTGTGAGTTAAAGATTCCGAATGAAAATAACTAGGGTGAGGCCTAACACAGATTTATTCCAAATGGAAACAACGCAAATATTAGAGGCAAGAGGTATATAGCATGAAATGTTGAAGGCCCTGTGATATGCTTGATAGTCTTGTCCTTTTTAAGAAGGAACACAGATGAAGGTGAAACTGAAGAAAATGAGTCTTTCCCCAAAGGAGATAGAAGATGGGGAGGATGAGATGTCAGAAGATAAGGACAGTGGCAGTAGAGATGAGGAATCTATATGTACAGTGTGGAGCAGAGTAACATTAATTTTAACAGTCAAAATCCAGAGTAAAGCACTTAAACTGCACTATTTAATTTAAAAAGTGGTTTTATGAGCACTTCCAACTAGTTTCACAAGCCCACTGTAAACTCCGTACCAAAATCTAACAAAGTCATTTTTTAAAAATTGGAGACCACTCTTAGGAGCATTGGAGAAGGCAATGGCACCCCACTCCAGTATTCTTGCCTGGAAAATCCCATGGACGGAGGAGCCTGCTGGGCTCCAGTCCATGGGGTCGCTAAGAGTCCACACGACTGAGCGACTTCACTTTCACTTTTCACTTTGATGCATTGGAGAAGGAAATGGCAACCCACTCCAGTGTTCTTGCCTGGAGAATCCCAGGGACGTTGGAGCCTGATGGACTGCCATCATGGGGTCACACAGAGTTGGACATGACTGAAGCGACTTAGCAGCAGCAGCAGCTTAGGAGCATAGATGCAAAAATTCCAAACAAAATGTTAGCAAGTTGAGCATCAGTGTTATGTAAAATGGATGATGCATTGTGACTAAGTGCGGTTTATTTGGTGTTATTTGTTTGAAAAGTGATAGTGATTACCTAGAGATACTGGTTTGAAAGACAGTTTCTTGGTTCTTAAAATTGCTTCCTTAAATTTCATTAGTTTGCATGCCCATCAAACATAATGTTTCCATATTTATCCTTTTGGCATGTATTTAGGTCCCTAGAATGGTCTGCTTCTGGCTAGGTGAAAGTCGCTCAGTTGTGTTCAACTCCTTGTGACGCCATGGACTAAACAGTCCATGGAATTCTCCAGGCCAGAATACTGAAGTGGGTCACCTTTCCCTTCTCCAGGGGATCTTCCCAACCCAGGGATTGAATCCAGGTCTCCTGCATTGCAGGCGAATTCTTTACTAGTTGAGCCACAAGGGAGCCTCTTCATTAATATTTGAACATAGATAGGTTAAGTTGGGTCTAGAAGAATTGAGGTGGGTGACTGGGTACACAGCTAAAGAATATTGAACGCCTCCTCTGTGCAGCCACTGTGTTAGGACTTGATACACTATCTCATTTCATCCTTACAGTGACCTTGTTAGGTAGACTGAATAGGGTTAGTGAATGGAAAGTAAATTATCCAGGGGGGAGGGGGATGGTTGAAATAGGTGAATGGGATTAAGAGGTAGAAACTACTAGTTATAAAATAAGAAAGTCACAGGGGTACAGCACAGGGAATATAGTCAATAATATTGTAATAACTTCATATGGTGTATAATCTGTAAAAATATGAAATCACTGCATTGTACTCAGATGGTAAAGAATCAGCCTGCAATACAGGAGACCTGGGTTCAATTCCTGGGTTGGGAAGATCCCCTGGAGAAGGGCATGGCAACCTACTCCAGTATTCTTGCTTAGTGGGCTACAGTCCATGGGGTTGCAAAGAGTCAGACAGGACTGAGCAAGTAAGCACAGCAAGCACTGTGTTGTACACCTGAAACTAACATGATACTGTATGGTAATGTCAGTACCTCAAAAAAAAGTAAATTATCCATACACACCTTTGATTGTAATTGAAAACACATTAAATGTGTACTCAGGAGACTTCCCTGGCAGTCCAGTGGTTAATACAGGAGGTGCAGGTTTGAACCCTGGTTGGTGAGATGATCCCACATGCCTTGTGCCCCAAAAACCAAAACACTAAAAAAAAAAGAAACAATGTTGTAACAAGTTCAATAAAGACTTTTAAATGGTCCACATAAAAAAGTCTTTAAAAAAAATATGTGTATTCATTTGCTAGTCTTTTGATGTGGGTCACTGTGGCAGGAGTTTATTTTCTCTGTATAAAGTATACCCAGAGTGTGTCTTCTGCAAGGCCTTGTCTTTAAAATTTGTTTCTTTAAGGCAAAGCAAAACTGAAAAAAACAACCCAAGAAAGCAATTTGAATAGACTCCTACATCTACATTTTTACAGTTTTTTCCATTCTTTTATGGTTGCTCACCCACACCTAATTTGACTGCAGTTTTTAAGCATTATCAAGTGTGTCCAAAGTGTTCAAATTTGTTTTCATAGATTCAGTAACTTTTTGGATTAATTTGATTGGTTTATATGAAATTTATTATGTAATTGAAACTGCAATACACTGGTCATATACAAGCTTTCAAGCAAAGATAGCTGAAGCTTATTAAAGATTATTTCTGCTCATGGGGGACAGAAATGCCCAGGTGTACTGAGTATGGCATACGTGCTTTGCATCTCCCAGCTATCAAGTTAGTAACTCTTGTTTGGAATTGAGATGGTCATTTAATCCTTTCACAGACGTAGCTTGGTGTGACATAGTTAAGTGGACAAAGATAGGAGAGCAACTCCTGTTCTGTGGTGTCCCCAGTACGGTGCATTAACTCTCTATACCAGTCAGAGCCAAAAAATTTCCTGATGAACATAACTTTTGTTTTGAAACCCAGACTGTATTAGCTCAGAGGAAAATAGGAGTAGTCACATTATACTTTCCTTAAACTGAAATGCACGTGATATGATTCTAGACTGTTCACACTGGCAACCCTTGGTCATTCCTGTTTAAAATGTGTTGCCTGGAACAGTTTGCTTTGATGGGTGCAGCATATGGTCCCTTTCACATGCTTTCCCTGATCCCATGTCATTCCTATGCCAGGTGAACTGGTCCTTCATCTTATGCCTATAAATTTTGTTCATAACCAGTAATGCTAATCACATATTATAGTTACTCATCTCTTCCTGTGATGTGGGTTCAGATCTGTATGTGTAATCAGTTATGTTTTATGTTTTGCTGGGTCTGCCATGATATCACAGATGTATGGATGGCTGAAAAAACCATAAATTTACTTTCTTACAGTTCAGGAAGCCAGACAGCAAAGATCAAGCTGTTGGCAGATTGGTTACTTCTGCGGCCCCTCTCCTTGGCATGCAGATATCTGACCTTTGGCTGTGTTTTCACAAGGTCATCTACTGCCCATAGTTCTTCATTTTTGTATACGGTGAGTCTTCATTCAGTGTTCTGCTAAAATTTTCGTCTTTAGTCATTGAGTTTTGTAATACCATGCCCGATTTTTAGTGGCTCTGGATGGGAACTGGTGGTGTGATTGGGAAGCACGAGGTCCACCTTCGGGGGCCTGGCTCTCATTCTTGTGTATATTTCAGGTGCCAGTGTGGGGCCCTCTCTTGTGTTTTGCAGAGCTCAGCATGTCTGACTCTTTGTAACCCTATGGTTGGACTGTAGGCCCCCAGGCTTCTCTGTCCATGGGATTCTCCAGGCAAGAATACTGGAGTACTCCAGAGGATCTTCCCGACTAAGGGATGGAAACTGCGTCTCCTGCATCTCCTGCGTTGCAGGTGGATTCTTCACTGCTGAGCCACCAGGGAAGCCCCCCTTTAGTGTTTTACTTGTGTGCGGAGATTTGGGACTCCACAGGCATGTGGAGCCACTTAGACAGTAGTTGATTTGGTGTGTTTTCTTAGGCGGTATCTTGCATAGGTTTTAGAAATCTAGATCCTTTCCTGTAGAGATTCTGATTTGAAAGTTTTAAGTGAAGTCCCAAGAATTTCCCCCCCCCCTTTTTTTTCTTAGACAAACATGCCAGGTGATCCTGGGGCTGGGAGCTCTTTTACTGCACAAATTCATCCTGGAGAAATCAGCATGGATGCTAACACATGGGCCTGAGCAGACTTTGCACTTGCTGACTCTGCAGTGTGACTGCCACCTCCTGGCCACAGGGGAGATACCTCTTTATTGCTCTTCCTCTAGCTCACTTGGTAAAGAATCCACCTGCAATGGAGGAGACCCTGGTTCGATTCCTGGGTCGGGAAGATCTGCTGCAGAAGGAATAGGCTACCCATTCCAGTATTCTTGAGTTTCCCTTGTGGCTCAACTGGTAAAGAATCTGCCTGTAGTGAGGGAGAGTGGGTTCAATCCCTGGGTTGGGAAGATCCCCTGGAGAAGGAAAAAGCTACCCACTCCAGTATTCTGGCCTGGAGAATTCCATGGACAGTCCATGGGGTTGCAAAGAGTCGGACTCAACTCTCACTTTCACTTTTTCACTTTCCTCCTCCTGGTTGTTGTCTTTCAGAAGAATAGTAGGAAGATTACTACCGCTCCAGGAAATAAAAAAAAAAAGTTTCTCAGTCCCGTTTGCTGAGAAGTTAATATCACCATGCAGAAAGGGGCCAAGTTTCCAAAAGACAGGAGGATTGCCAAGCTCGAGGACCATGAGAAGAGGGCTGAGAACTCTGGGGAGGATGAAGGTAAAAACTGTGAGTTGGATCAGTGTGAGGGAGGTAAACAGACCCTTCTTGGGGCGTCCTGCTGGTGACTACAGTGCCATGGCACATGCCTCTTGGAGGGCCTCTGTGGAAACACCACGCTTGGCACCCCTGGCCAATTCCCCAGACTTGGTTTGAGGAGTCCCAGTGGACATTAGGCTTCTTCTCTCCACATGAACAGATTCAGAGTTTTATCTTTGAATACTGTATATTATTTGTTTCTCTCTTTGTGCTTGTAAACCAAGCAGGTTAATTGTCCCCTAGATTTGACTCTCAGTGATTCTTTTATCCTAATGGCATCTGTGTAACATTTTAAATGGTATTGCTTCCAAAGCAGTAATTCTCAGCATTGGTATTAAAATACAGTGGCAGTACATTTTTAATTATTTCAAAATAAAAGGTTGAAATGACAATGAATTTTTTTGTCTTAGATGTGTGTATATAGTCAGACTTACGAGCAGTTACTCCCAAAGATGAATTTGTTATTTTCATTCTCAGCAAGTCTGTGCAGTAGTAATTGATTAGGTGCGTTTTCATTTAGATTCTAGAAAAGAAACCTTGTGTCCTATACGGGCCAAGGGGAGATGAGCCTTTCCCTGGGGGTGGAGGAAAATGATCAGGATCATGAGGATGACGACAAAGGCTGAGAGGAAGAGGAAGGTCAGAAAGACTGAAACCACATTGCAGGTGGATTCTTTACCAGGTGAGCCACCAGGGAAGATCCTGGTATGGACTGCAGCATACCAGGGTTCCCTGTTCTTCAGTGTCCCCCAGAGTTTGCTCAAATTCATGCCCATTGAGTCGGTGATGCTGTCTAACCATCTCACCCTCTGTCACCCTCTTCTTCTTTTGCTTTCAGTCTTTCCCAGCATCATACCATAGCCTGGATCCGCTCCCATGGCTTGGACCACAGAGAGTTCCGTGCTTTATTTGATGAGTTAGATGCCCAATATGGAAGTGTGTTCTGCTCCACAGGACTGAAGTGGCTGAGTCGTGGTGTAGTCATAAGGCAGTTTTTGGAACTGGTGGAAGAAATTGACTTTTTGATGTCCTCTGGAGGAGAATCTGTGCCTCAGCTCACGAGTAGAGATTGGGTCAGAGACCTCGCCTTTTTGGTTGTCATTGTGACACATCTAAACATGTTGGCTATTTCTCTAGAAAGGCATTCACAGGTGCTGGCACAACTGTATGATTCAGTTGACTCATTCCTGGTGAAATTGTGTCTTTGGGAGACTCATTTGGCACAGAGCAACCTGGCCCACTTTCCTATGCTAGAGTTAGTTTCTGAAAATGAAAATGATGGCCTGCACTACATTCCTCAAATTAGAGTTGAAGACTAAATTCCAAAAAAGATTCTCCGATTTCACACTTTATGGGAATGAACTAATACTGTTCAGTTCCCCTTTCTCAGTTAGGGTTCATAGTGTGAATGAAGAGCTACAAATGGAAGTTAGTGAAGTGCAGTACCAGCCTGAAGCCAAGTACCACGGTGCTGAGATTCCAGAGTTCTACAGATATCTTGGGAATGGTTACCCTGAATACAAACACCGTTGTGCAGAGATTCTGTCCATGTTTGGAAGTACTTATGTTTGTAAGCAGCCATTCTCTGCTGTGAAACTAAAGAAAACCTAAATGTGGCTCCCAGTTAAAGGATTCAAGGATGAATTCTCTGCTGTGTGTTGCAACACAAGGTCCACAGCCTGATGTTGACTGACATCTTGTGGCATAAGAAAGGAATGTCAGACTTTGAATTTCAAATCTGAAGAGTAATAAATTTTGGAACTTTGAACAGTTATTTCTATTTCCAAATTATATTTTTTTCAATGTCAAATTTAAAGTGCAATCTGTGGCATTGCATATTTGTACCTTATAGGATATAAAAATAACATTTGATTATATCCTGGCAAGTTTATTTTCTTCTGTACTTCGCCTTTCTAGCACTTAAGGCTATTCAAATTGATAAACCTCTGCCCTAAAGGCAGCCATACTTTCCTTAAAGGTACTTGTGAAGCAGGGATGTGAACCAGGGAGTCCGCTGGAAGAACAGAATGTTTAGACACCTTGTGCAACCCTGCCCATAGGAAGACGGACATACCAAACCGGCCGAGGGGCTCAGGCCAGTGTGCACCGATAGGCCTTCACCAGGGTAGATTG
This sequence comes from Bos grunniens, assembly GCF_055505025.1. Lineage (NCBI taxonomy): Eukaryota > Metazoa > Chordata > Mammalia > Artiodactyla > Bovidae > Bos > Bos grunniens. Next base: position 17,528,245 of record NC_141166.1, read on the forward strand.
TCTGGGCACCACATGAGCCACAAGGCTGATGTCCAGGGGTGGGATTCCTCTTCCATTCTGCCAGGCTCTGAGAAGGCCAGAGAGCCACCCTGTCGTCCAGGGAAGGAGAGGCAAATGGCATCAGTGACCCTCAGGACAGCCTCCTAGCGGAGGTCTTGGCCACTAAGGAGGAGAAACTCAGCTGGACAGTCACCATGGAGCAAAGGGGGATGGAGGCTTTAGGACAGATCTAAACCCATGGCTCCAGTCTTGGCTGGGCCATCAGGGCTCTCCAGAAGTCTTCCATTTCTCTTGTCCTCATGACCCCCTCTTCTCCCCCGAAGCCAGAGCGTTCTTCTCTCACTCTCGTTTGGTAACATCACCTACTAAATAAAGCCCTAATAGAACCCCTCCCCTCCCATCACCTGTACACTCTTTGTGGGTCTGCAGCCTCCTCACCTCCTAAGGTGCCTTCCTCCTGCCCCTGACTGATCTCCACCCCTCACTGCACCCCAGCCTCCATCCCCTGCCTCTTTAGGGCTTTCCTCCATCCTCTACCTTTCTGTATTTCTGGGATTTTTGGTGGTACTGGCTCCTTCCACCAAAATTAGACATGACCACGGAGGACTTCCCTGGTGGTCCTGTGGCTAAGACTCCACATTCCCAATGCCAGGGACCCTGGTGTGGGGTCTTCTAAGCTCATTCACTGTTCGTTGTGGTTCAGCTGCTAGGTCGTGTCCAACTCTTTTGTTACCCCATGGGCTCTAGCCTGTTGGACTTCTCTGTCCATGGGATTTCCCAAGCAGGAGTACTGGAGTGGATTGCCGTTTCCTCCTCCAGGAAGGCATGGTCTCTGAGAGTTGTTTGTACACCCACGTTCACAATGACTAAAATCCAAGTGTCTCTCCGTGGATTGATGAATAAGCAAAATGTGGTTTATACATACGATGGAATATTAGTCATCCTTAAAAAAGGAAGAAAATTCTGACACATACTACAAATTGATGAACCTGAGAACATTATGCTAAGTGAAATAAACCAGACTCAAAAAAAAAAAACAAAACCCAGTGTGATTTTACTTATTTGAGATGCTTAGAGTAGTCAAAAATCATAGAAGCAGGAAGTTGAACAGTGATTGCCAGGTCTGTGGGGCGGGAGGCTGGGGAGTTCTTGTTTCATGGGTATAGAGTTTCAGCTTTATAAGATGAAAAGAGTTCTGTGGATATATGGTAGTGTTAATTGCATAACATGAACATATTTTATAACATCGAACTGTGCACTGAAAAAAATTTAGACGGTAAACTTTGTTTTGTGTATTTTACCACACACACACACAAAAAATCGAAGGAAGAAACTCCCAAACTTCTCACCTAACATGGGACCACAGAGCCCCATGTAATAGGGGCTCCCCTGTCTCTCTGACCTCCACTTCACTCCCCACGGCTGAGCTTTCTTTATAGTCCAACTCTCACATCCATACCTGACCACTGGAAAAACCGTAGTGTTGACCAGACGGACCTTTGTTGGCAGAGTAATGTCTCTGCTTTTTAATGTGCTGACACTGTTATTACCAGGGTATTTGCCAAGTGGTGGTTTTCAGGTTTCCTCATTTTACATTTATGGGTTAGAGTCTACCATGAGAAAGGATTTTTCCTCCACCCTCCTTTATTTTATTTATTTTTTACTTTATTTTTTTTTTAGCCACACCACTCGGCTTGTGGGACTCTTAGTTCCCTGACCAGGGATTGAACCTGGGCCCTCACAGTGAAAGCATGGAATCCTAACCACTGAACTGCCAGGGAATTCCGCTGCCTTTATTTATTTATTTATTTCTTCACTCATTCAAATATTTATATTGATGTGGATCCGCAGATTCTTATTTTATTCTGTAGGTTCTTATTCTGTGGATTATCATCCATTACTAGCATTGTTTTGTCTGTTGTATTGTCCCTGGTTTGGCATGGGGACGGGACATTCAGGTTGCCTCCTTGGGTCTACTGACATGTCCCAGTATGCCCCCCATTATTCTTTGAGCTCTTCCTTCCCTTCCGACCCCATAAGATGTTGGCGGCTCATCTTGTACTTTCCTTGCCACAGCCCTGGAAATAGCCATTTCTCCAAGGAGTCTTGGTGCCTGTTATTGGAGAATGGCTTTAGACGCCAAGATTTAGGAGCTAGGTGAGTTCACTGGTGTTGGGCAATATGAGTTGCAAGCCGTCTCAGTTGTCAGAGGTAGGAAGCATATATGCACACACATTCTCATCCAAAGCTATTTCTATATCTTATCAATATATATTCTTGAAAACCATGAGTTCACACTGGTGCCCCCAGTTCCAGTTCAACACCAAGGTGTTCATTTTAGCCTACCCTCATTCCTTCTTTCCTCTTTTTATTTGGCTATGCTGGGTCTTCATTGCTTTGCATGGCTTCCTCTTGCTGCTTTCAGCAGGCGCTCTTCTTTCGGTGCGAGGGCTTCTTACTGTGGTGGCTTCTCTTGTGAAGCACACACAGCTCGAGGTGCGTGGGCTTCAGCAGTAGCAGTGTGTGGGCTTAGAGCTTGTGGCTCGAGGATTCTAGAGCTTGGGCACAGTGGTTGTGGCACATGGGCTTAGCTGCTCCAAAGCATGCAGGATCTTAGTTCCCGGACCAGGGATCGAACCTGTGTGCTCTACCTTGGGAGGTGGATTCTTTATCTACTGTGCCACCAGGGAGGTGCCTTCTTCCTTATTTCTAACTTGTTTCTTTGACAGTGAGAAATCTGGCTTTTATTAGTCACCATGTATTTACTTACTTGCTTAGTGCTAAAATACACATAAGCAGTTTCTGGATTTTTAACTCAGCTCTGTGAAAAACAAACCTGCTACTTAGAGTGCATGCTGTTCTGTTTTTCCCCAGAGTAGATGGTCAAATACTCTTTTCTGAAGTCGCTCAGCTGAGTGTCCCCCAGTGTCCTCAGTGTCGTGATGGTCTCCATTGTTGCACAGTTGGGCTCTTTTGTTTCTGTTTATATTCCACTTTGGGTCGTCTCCACTCCCCTATTCCCAACTGCCTGTTGATTAAAATTTTGTTTAATTTTTGCAACACAGTAATGATTCTAAGAATCGGAACTGGAACTTCCCTCGTGGTCTAGCAGTCTACTTCCATCTTAGGGAGCGCGGGCTCCATCCATGGTCAGGGAACCAAGATCCCACAGGCCACACAGCATGGCCCTAAAGTAATAACAACAAAGTCGGAACTACACAGAGACACACAGAGAAGTGTCACTCCCCATATGCCTTCTCCCTGGCCCCGTTCTTCACACCCTGCCCCTTCCACAAGTAAGCAATCTCGCTGGTTTCTGGTTTAGCTGCATTTATTACCGTATTTCTTTTTGCACATGTGTATAATTTCTAGTTCCCCTTCTGTACATGATAGGTAATAAATAGATCACTTTTGCATTTTGCTTTTTTCACTTTGCAGTTTCTTAGCAACCATTAGTAAACATTTTGGGCCATTATGTTATGACCCTGCTTACTCACCAACAGTTCATTTCGACAGTGTCCCCATCTTAGAAGGGGCTGTGGAGAGAGGTCAGGCTGGAGAGGCAGGCAGGGTCAGATCCTGGCCAAGGAGGTTGCTTGCTGCCCTCATGAAGTGGTACAGGATGGACTGGGATGAGGCCAGGGCCAGGGCCAGGGTGAGGAGACAAGAAGACCAGACAGGAGACCCTGCAGTGGCATTGGCCTGGACCAAGGCAGAAAAGATGGAGGGAAGGGGGAAACTGGGGAGGGCGACATCCGGAGATGTGGGGACAGCAGACAGAGGCACAGAGGCAAGGATGCCTTGTGGATTTCTAGCTTGGTGACTAAGGGAGAGAGTGAGGCAGAGAATCTGGTTTGAGGGAACCTGAGAGCCTCGTTGAGTTTCAGGCAGAGTTTGTTAGAGAGCCATGGTAGGGGGTGTGTGACATCACAGAGAACGGCGCTTTATTTATTGTTATTTATTTCTCTGGACATGCCATCTGGCTTGTGGGATCCCAGTTTCCTCACCAAGGACTGAACCCAGGCCCTTGGCAGTGAAAGCATGGAAGCCAGGGAATTCTAGGTGGTGCTTAACGATGGCTGCACATGGAATACCAAGAAATGAGAGTCAGAAACGGGTGTGAGAGCTTCTCTGGTGCTCCAGTGATGAAGACTCCAAGCTTCCAAGGCAGGGGGCTCAGGTTCGATCCCTGATTGGGGAACTAAGATCCTCCATGCCGTGAGCGTGGCCAAAAAACAAAACAAGAGTGTGGCATGATGTTAAATGAATGAAGGCAGACCCAAAAGGCTACTGGCTGTATGATTCTACTTATATGACATTCTGGAAAAGGTGAAATAAGAGAGACAGGAAATGGATCGGTGGTTGCCGGGGGCTGGAGTGAGGGCCTGGGAGAAATCTTGGGGGTGTGGAAATACTCTGGATTATATTGTGACTGCATGTGTTTACTAAAACTCATTGAACTGTGCATCGGAAAGGGTGAGTTTCACTGTGTGTAAATTACACCTCAATAAGTGACTTTCTAATAAAGTGGAAGGAAGCCTAGGGGACCCTGATGGTTGTGGGGCAGTGAGTGAGGAGTGTTCAGAGGAGAGAGAGGGCCCCTGAACTGAGCCCTGAGACACTATGGAATGGAGGAATTGAGTGTCAGATACCAGAGGGGACAAGTAAGACGAGGCCCACAACCAGGCCATTGATGACCTTGACCAGAGAGGACTTTTCTATCCCATGTGGGGTTCCATCCTCCCCACGTGGGTCTCCATCCTCCATACCTGGGATCCCCATCCTCCTCCCCACTTGGGGTCCCCATCCTCCCCCTGTAGGTCCCCGTCTTCCCCATGTGGGGTCTCTGTCTTCCCCCGTAGGGTCCCTGTCTTCCCCCTTGGAGTCCTCGTCCTCCCCCGTGGGGTTCCTGCCCTCCCCACATGGGGTCCCCGCCCTCCCCGTGTGGGGTCACCAGCCTTCCCCCTTGTCCTCGTCCTCCCCCCTGGGGTCCTCATCCTCCCACGTAGGGTCCCTGTCTTCCCCTTAGTCTCTGTCCTCCCTACTAGGGTCCCTGTCCTCACCATGTAGGATCCCTGCCTTCCCCTTAGAGTCTCCGCCCTCCCCACATGGGGTCCCCGCTCTCCCCACATGGGGTTCCCGCTCTCCCCACATAGGGTCTCTGTCCTTCCCCCTTGGGGTCCTTGTCCTCCCCCCTGGGGTCCCCGTCTTCCCCATGTAGGGTCCCTGTCTTCCCCTTAGAGTCTCCATCCTCCCCTGTGGGGTCCCAGCCCTCCCCACGTGGGGTCTCTGCCCTTTCCCCTTGGGGTCCCGGTCTCCCCCCTTGGGATCTTCATCCTCCCCACGTTGGGCCCTTGCACTTTCTGGGCTTCCCAGCAGACAGTGAGCTGAGGAGACCAGCACAATCAGGAGCCCCGGGAAGGCTGATGGAAGGCATAGCAAGGGGAAAGGCCCAGCCCGTCTCTGGGAAGTAGCGGTGAGTCCTGCCACCCAGCACTATAATTTAGGGCCTACCGCAAAGTGAAAGTGAGGGCTCCTGTTCAACAGTTAGTAAGACTCCAAGGCGGCAGGGCTGAAACCAGTCCCAGGGCCCTTCTAAGTGTGGGTGGCATGCTCATGAAGCTGGCCCTGCTGCCATCTGAGAGCTGGGTTCCCAAAAAGGCACAGGAGACCACAGGTTCTGGCTGAAGAGGCCCAGCTTGGCTCTCTGCAGCTGCGGCTCCCAGGCTCTACCAGAACGAGGACATGCCTCAGGACTGCCATCTGCTGGTCTTATCTGGCCATTGCAGCTCCTTTCAGAGAAAAGGACCTTGGGAGGAACAGGAAAAGCGGCTTGATCACCAAGTGACTCAGCCCTTACTTTCACTGAAAAGAAAACAGCCCTGGAGGGGATATTCTGCCCAGGTCGCATTGGCCACAGCACAGAACTGTCGTGCTTGAACCTGTAAAGTAGAGCTGATATACCCCCATGCAGATGAGGAAAGGAAATTAATAATTTGAGGGACTTCCTGGTAGTTCCGTGGCTAAAACTGCACTCCCAATGCAGGGGGCTTGGGAGTGCGTTGCCATTTCCTCCTTTAGGGGATCTTCCCAACCCAGGATCGAACCAGAGTCTCACATCCCTCCTGCATTGGCAGGTGGATTCTTTATCACTAGCGCCACTTGGGAAGCCCTCTGGTCAGGGGTGATCTTGTGCTAAGTCGCTCAGTTGTGTCCGACTCTTTGTGACCTTAGGGCCTGTAGCCTCCCAGGCTCCTCTGTCCATGGGGTTCTCCAGTTACGAATACTAGAGTGGGTTGCCATTCCCTCCTCCAGGGGATCTTCCCGACCCAGGGATCGAACCTGTGTTACTTACGTCTGGTCAGGGAACTAGATGCCAAATGCTGCAACTGAGAGTTGGAATGTGGAACGATGACAACAAAAAAAGGTGCCACAACTAAGAGATCCCTATGCTGTATGAAGATCAGGGATCCCGCATGCCGCAACGGAGACCCAGCACAGCCAAATAAATAATAAAAAGAAAAAGAGAATTTGACTTTCTTGGCTATTGTGGTTGTCTCCTATGACCCTTCTTTTGTCTGGGCACTTCCCTAATGGTTCTTTGGGTATGAACTGGGCCTGGGGCTGGGACGGGTGGCCCAGGCCCTCATAGAGCAGCGTCAGCCCAGGAGTGGGCCTCGAACCCAAGGACAGTGGAGGGGACTTCTTTTTGGCTGCGGCTGCTGGAAAAGATGTTTCCTAGCTCCTTCTGGACTAAGATGTGCAGACATGGGGGTCACTGCTTGAACTGCAAAAAGAGGTTTTGCCACCAGGATGAAAGTTGCTCTGAGAATGAAACTGACATGGAGAAATGGGGAAAGAAAGAGCAAGAAGCAAGTATAGGATGACATCTTTGAGCTGCTGGGTCAAGCCAGTCCTGAAGAGCTGAGAGTCAGGGTAGCCAGCACTCTGTAGTACTGAGGGCCAGTGAATCTTCTTGCATATTTAAACAGTTCTGAGCAGCTGCTTATGAGGAAACGTGTCTAATGCAAAAGTCCCTCGAACCTCCATCTGTGTCTAGCCCCATCTGTGATGATCTAACTCTTTTTGACCTCATCGACTGTAGCCCACCAGGCTCCTCTGTTCATGAGATTTTCCAGGCAAGAATATTGGAGTGGGCTGTCAGTTCCTTCTCCAAAGGGATCTTCCCAACCTAGGATCAAACTCGGGTCTTCCATGTTGCAGGCAGATTCTTTACCATCTGAGCCACCAGTGGTGGCAATTGAACTCTTAGTTGCGGCAGGCAGGATCTAGTTCTCTAATCAGAGACGGAACCCCGGGCGCCCTGCACTGGGAGTGTGGTGTCTTAGCCTCTGGGCCACGAGGGAAGTCCCAAGCAACCTGCTGATTCAGCTTCCATAGTAGATCTGCAAATAAGCTGGTGCTGACCCAGTGAGAGCTGTATTTCTTCCCAGCTTATATTTACAGGTTAGCATATTTTTATATGGACTGTTAAATTGTGATAAAATTCACATACCATAATACTTACTCTTTTATTTTATTTTATTTTTTATTTTATTTTATTTTTTTTAATACTTACTCTTTTAAAGTGTACAGTTCAGTGGGGTGGGTTTTTTGTTTATTTGTTTTTTGGTATCTTCACAAAGTTGTGTGACCATCACAACTATCTAATTCTAGAACATTTTTGTGACCTCAGAAGAGACCCTATACCATCAGCAGTCCCCTCCCCATTTCCCTTTTCCCTTAGTCCCTGGAAACTACTTATTTCCTGTCTCTAAAGATTTGCTAATGTTGGATATTTCGTATGAATGGCAACATAAAGTACGTGGTATTTTGCATCTTCTTTTACTTAACATATTTTCAAAATTCATCCATATTGTAACATAGATAAGTACTTTCTCTTTATTGCTGAATTACATGCCCATATCTGGAGAGAACACATTTCATTCATCCATTCATTAGCTGTTAGGCATTTAGGCTGTTTTCTTTTTTTTTTTTTTTGGTAGGAATAATGCTGCTATGAACAGTCTGGTGTATGGTTTTTTAAAAATACTTATTTGGCTTCATTGGATCTAATTGCATCAAGGGGGTCTTTTGTGGCATGTGTGATCTTAGTTCTCTGACCAGGAATTGAACCCGCATCTCCTGCATTGCAAAAAGAATTCTCATCTCCTGGACCACCAGGAAAGTTCCTCATGTGTGAGTTTTTGTATGAACATTTTCTTTCTTTCTTTCACCTTTCCTTCCTTCTTTTCATTTTGGTTGTGCTGTGTGGCTTGCTAGGCTCTCAGTTCTCCAACCAGGGATTGAACCCGGGCAATGCAGTGAAAGCCTGGAATCCTAACCACTAGGCCACCAGGGAACTCCTGACATCACTGTCATTTCTCTAGGCTAAATGCACCTAGGACTGCATTGGCTGAATTATGTGGTAACTCTGTGTTTAACCATTTGAGGAACTACCAGACCGTTTTCCAGAGCAGCTGCACCACTTTACACTCCCATCAGTAGTATACTAGTCCTCCAATTTCTCCACATCCTCACCATTTCATTTTATTATTTGACTTTTTGATTACTGCCATCCCAGTGGGTGTGAAGATGTATCTTCTTATGCTTTCGATGTGCGTTTCCTTGATGGCTAATGACGTTGAGCATCTCTTCATTACTCAGTATTTGTCATATCTCTTTGGAGAATGTTTATTCAAACCCTCTGCTCGTTTTTTAACTGGGTGTTTTGTTTTCATTTTTGTTGTTGAGTTTTAGGAATTCTTTGTGTATTCCTGATGTTAATCCCTTATCAGATGTATGATTAGCAAATATTTTCTTGCAGTATATATTATTATCTTTTCACTTTCTTGATGGTGTCCTTTGCAACACAAAAGTTTTTTTTTTTTATTTTTTTTATTTTGCTGAAGTCCAGTGTGTCTCTTTTTTCTTTTGTAACTTATGCCTTTGGTGTTGTATCTAGGAAACCCTTGCCTCCCGTAAGATCAGGAAGATTTTTGCTTACATTGTCTTCTTCGAGTTTACAGTTGTAACATTTGTTGATCCATTTTGACTTAATCTTTGTCAGTGGTAGGAGACAGGCATCCAATTTCATTCTGTTGCACGTGGATATCCAACTGTCCCCACACCATTTGTTGAAGAGATTGTTTCCCCATTGATTTATCCTGGCACCTTTGTCAGAATCAATTGACCGTAAAAGCAAGGATTTATTTCTGGACTTTCAGATTTATCCCTCTGATTTATGTGTCTGTTCTTAATGCCAATATCACATAGTCTTGACTACTGTAGCTTTGTAGTAAGTTTTGAGATGAAAAAGTGTGTCTACCATCTTTGTTCTTTTCCAAGACTGTTTTGACTATTCTGGGTCTCTTGAAGTTTTGTATGAATTTTAGGATCAGCTCGTCAACTTCTACAGAGCAGGCAGGTAGTATTTTGATAGGGATTGTGTTGAATTTGGGGAATATTGCCATCTTAACAAAATTAAGATTTCCAATCCATGAACACAGGATTTCTTTCAGTGTAGTTTTCAGTGTACAAGTCTTTTACTCTTGTTAAACTTATTCCTACAGGTTTTTTGTTTTTTTTTTTTTGCCATGAGGCATGTGGGATCTTAGTTCCCTGACCAGGGATCAAACACAGGCCCCCTACATTGGAAGCAAGGAGTCTTAACCACTGGACTGCCAGGAAAATCCTCATTAAGCTTATTCCTAAGTGGTTTATTCCTTTTGATGCTAGTGTAAACAGAATTGTTTTAATTCCATTTTTGATTGTTCATTGTTATTGTATAGGAAATATAACTGATTTTTGCACATTGGTCTTGTATCCTGCAATCTTGCTGAACTTTTCATTAGCTCTGTTAGTGTTTTTATGAATTCCGTTGGATTTTACATACATAAGATCATGTCATTTGAACATAGAGATAGTTTTACTTCTTCCTTTTCAAACTGGATGACTTTTTTTCTCCCCAAAATCACCCTGGATATAACGTCCAGTATAATGTTGAATAGAAGTGGTGAGAGCAGACATCTTTGTTTTGTCCCTAATCTTAAGGGGAAAAACTTTCAGTCTTTCACCACGGAGTATGATGTTAGCTGTGGGTTTTGTGTAGATGCCCATTATCAGATTGAGGAAGTACCCTTCTGTTTCTTTGCTGAGTGTTTTTATCGTGAAAGGGTTTGGACTTTGTGAAATGCTTTTCCTGTGCTATTTGAAGTGAGCCCAGTATATGGTTTCTGTCCTTTATGGTTAATATATTTTTTAAAGGCAGGTAGAGAAATAGGAACCAGGAGAATGGGAGACAGGAGACAGGGAGACTTTTTACTGTGTATTCTTTTCTATTTTTTTGGTTTCCTGCATGTATTTTTTATTCACAAATGAAATTCTCTTTTAGAAAACTATGGCAACATAAGCCCGACGTGAAGTCCATCATCCTGAACACTTTAAAGCCTGCAGTTCAGCAGCGTCAGGTGTGTGCACATTGTTATGCAAACTGCAGAACCTTTTCATCTTGCAAAACTGAAACTATACCATTCACAAACAACAGCTCCCAGCTGCCCCTCCTCCTGGCCCCCGGCAACCACCTTTCTACTTCCTGTATCTGTGAGTTTGACTCCTCTGTGCTGTGCTCTGCTCTGCTGTGCTTAGTCACTCAGTTGTGTCTGACCTTTTGGGGACCCCACGGACTGTAGCCTGCCAGGCTCTGCTGCTGTCCATGGGATTCTCCAGGCAAGAATACTGGAGTGGGTTGCCATGCCCTCCTCCAGGGGATCTTCCCAACCCAGGGATCGAACCCAGGTCTGCCACGTTGCAGTCAGATTCTTTACTGTCTTAGCCACCAGGGAATAAGCCCTTGATTACTCAAGATACCTCATATAGTGAAATCATACAGTATTTGCTTTTTGTGACTCACTTATTAGCATAATATCTTTAACGTTTATCCATGTCATAGCATGCATTAAAATTTCCTTTCATTTTGTTTATCTATTCACTCGCTGATGGACATTTGGGACCTTAGGCTATTATAATAGCTAAACGTGGCTGTTGAAAAGAGTGTGCAAAAGTTTTTCAGACCCTGCTTTCAATTCTTTTGGATACATACCCAGCAGGGTTATTGCTGGATCATAGGGCCGTTCTGTTTCTAATTTTTTGAGGGCCAGTGTTTTCCATGATGGCTGCACTAGTTTACATTTATAGCAGCAGTGCACAGGGTTCTAGATTTCTCCACCTCTTTACTTGTACTTGTTGTTTTCTGTTTTTTTTTTTTTTTAATAGCAGTCATCCTAATATACATGAAGTATAAATTATCTTTTAAAATTTCCGGTTTCTGAATCTACAAAACTGAGATCCAGACCCTCCACTATTTTCAATCTCACCGTCTTTCAATCCTCCACACAAGGCAGGGCCCTAGATCTAGGTTTGACTCTCCCAGATCCAGGAGGACAACTGGAGGAATGGATAGGAATAGAGGTGGTGACCCAGTAGGGGACAGTGGGGATTCAGGAAAGGCAGGGCTTAGATAAGGTGGCCACAGACTGAGGTTAGACTGAAGGGCCTGGAAGCAGCTGCCTTATTCTCTGGAGTATCTGCGATCTCCACACTCTGAAATACCCATGAGAATTCCTGAGTACTCTCTGGCTAATCCCAAGTTCCTCCAACAGCTCTAACCTATGTGAACAGCATTCACAGAATCAACATTTACTGAACACCAACTGTTTGCTGACATTGCGGAGCCCAGGGTTCAAAGAATGAATTCCATACAACCTCAAAAAGCTCACTGCTGAGTAGGGAAACAGAAATGGAAGCAAACTGTGCTTCCACAAGCTCTGTGACAGATGGTGCTAAGAAGTTTCCGAGCTAGTCTGCAGATAACAGGGGTCTCTCCAGGAAGAGGTGGCTGAGTGTGGAAGGTTGACCAGGAGGCAGAGGTGAGGAGAGGTAGTCTCAGGGGAAGGCATGCAAGAAGGATGCATGTGGGACAGCCCAGAGGGCCCACTCGCGGAAGGTCAGTGGTCCAGCTGGCTGAAGCCTGGAGCTCACAGTTGAGTATAGGACCAGGACCTGGGTGACACACTTTAGTCCCTTCTCTGCAGCAGAAAGTGGGCTTTCAATGGTGGGATTGTAACAGGAGGGAAAGGGGCAGGGCACAACTTTTGAAAGAATGATATAACCCAAGGACACAACATAAACTGATCAGAATCAAAAAGGACCAAGATGGCAGACAAGACTAGACCTTGATCCCCAATCAGCAAGTAAAATGACACACCCAGAGCTGCCATGACAGTTCCAAGGCACTGTTAAAAGACCAAGGAGTGGGTGGTGGCCCCAATCCTAGAAATCTCCGCCCCTCTCCAAAAGAGTTGGAACAGTCCTCCCACTCATTCAGATCAGTTCAGTCGCTCAGTCGTGTCGGACTCTTTGTGACCCCATGAATCACAGCACGCCAGGCCTCCCTGTCCATCACCAACTCCCAGAGTTCACTCAGACTCACATCCATCAAGTCAGTGATGCCATCCAGCCATCTCATCCTCTGTCGTCCCCTTCTCCTCCTGCCCCCAATCCCCCCCAGCATCAGAGTCTTTTCCAATGAGTCAACTCTTCGCATGAGGTGGCCAAAGTACTGGAGTTTCAGCTTTAGCATCATTCCTTCCAAAGAAATCCCAGGGCTGATCTCCTTCAGAATGGACTGGTTGGATCTCCTTGCAGTCCAAGGGACTCTCAAGAGTCTTCTCCAATACCACAGTTCAAAAGCATCGATTCTTTGGGGCTTAGCCTTCTTCACAGTCCAACTCTCACATCCATACATGACCACAGGAAAAACCATAGCCTTGACTAGACGAACCTTTGTTAGCAAAGTAATGTCTCTGCTTTTCAGTATGCTATCTAGGTTGGTCATAACTTTCCTTCCAAGGAGTAAGCGTCTTTTAATTTCATAGCTGCAGTCACCATCTACAGTGATTTTGGAGCCCAGAAAAATAAAGTCTGACACTGTTTCCACTGTTTCCCCATCTCTTTCCCATGAAGTGGTGGGTCCGGATGCCATGATCTTCATTTTCTGAATGTTGAGCTTTAAGCCAACTTTTTCACTCTCCACTTTCACTTTCATCAAGAGGCTTTTGAGTTCCTCTTCACTTTCTGCCATAAGGGTGGTGTCATCTGCATATTGATATTTCTCCTGGCAATCTTGATTCCAGTTTGTGTTTCTTCCAGTCCAGCGTTTCTCATGATGTACTCTGCATATAAGTTAAATAAACAGGGTGATAATATACAGCCTTGATGAACTCCCTTTCCTATTTGGAACCAGTCTGTTGTTCCATGTCCAGTTCTAACTGTTGCTTCCTGACCCGCATACAAATTTCTCAAGAGGCAGATCAGGTGGTCTGGTATTCCCATCTCTTGAAGAATTTTCCACAGTTTATTGTGATCCACACAATCAAAGGCTTTGGCATAGTCAATAAAGCAGAAATAGATGTTTTTCTGGAACTCTGCGCTTTGCTGGAGCAGCCGTGAAGAGATACCCCACGCCCAAGGTAAGAGAAACCCAAGTAAGTGTTGCAAGAGGGCATCAGAGGGCAAACACACTGAAACCATACTCACAGAAAACTAGTCAATCTAATCACACTAGGACCACCTTGTCTAACTCAATGAAACTAAGCCATGCCTGTGGGGCAACCCAAGACGGGTGGGTCATGGTGGAGAGATTTGACAGAATGTGGTCCACTGGAGAAGGGAATGGCAAACCACTTCAGTATTCTTGCCTTGAGAACCCCATGAACAGTATGAAAAAGCAAAATGATAGGATACTGAAAGATGAACTCCCCAGGTCAGTAGGGGCCCAATATGCTACTGGAGATCAGTGGAGAAATAACTCCAGAAAGAATGAAGGGATGGAGCCAAAACAAAAACAATACCCAGCTGTGGATGTGACTGGTGATAGAAGCAAGGTCCGATGCTGTAAAGAGCAATATTGCATAGGAACCTGGAATGTCAGGTCCATGAATCAAGGCAAATTGGAAGTGGTCAAACAAGAGATGGCAAGAGTGAATGTTGACATTCTAGGAATCAGCAAACTGAAATGGACTGGAATGGGTGAATTTAACTCAGATGACCATTATATCTACTACTGTGGGCAGGACTCCCTCAGAAGAAACGGAGTGGCCATCATGGTCAACAAAAGAGTCCGAAATGCAGTACTTGGATGCAATCTCAAAAACAACAGAATAATCTTGTTCGTTTCCAAGGCAAACCATTCAATATCACAGTAATCTGAGTCTATGCCCGAACCAGTAACGCTGAAGAAGCTGAAGTTGAACGGTTCTTTGAAGACCTACAAGACCTTTTAGAACTAACACCCAAAAAAGATGTCCTTTTCATTATAGGGGACTGGAATGCAAAAGTAGGAAGTCAAGAAACACCTGGAGTAACAGGCAAATTTGGCCTTGGAATATGCAATGAAGTAGGGCAAAGACTAATAGAGTTTTGCCAAGAAAATGCACTGGTCATAACAAACACCCTCTTCCAACAACACAAGAGAAGACTCTATACATGGACATCACCAGATGGTCAACACTGAAATCAGATTGATTATATTCTTTGCAGCCAAAGATGGAGAAGCTCTATATAGTCAGCAAAAACAAGACCAGAAGCTGATTGTGGCTCAGACCATGAACTCCTTATTGCCAAATTCAGACTTAAATTGAAGAAAGTAGGGAAAACCACTAGACCAGTAAGGTATGACCTAAATCAAATCCCTTATGATTATACAGTGGAAGTGAGAAATAGATTTAAGGACCTAGATCTGATAGATAGAGTGCCTGATGAACTATGGAATGAGGTTCGTGACATTGTGCAGGAGACAGGGATCAAGACCATTCCCATAGAAAAGATAGTTAAATAGTGGACATTTATCAATAGGCCTGTGGTCATATCCCGATAAACATAATGGAATTTACAATTTTGCTCTGTTACAGAGATAATTAGCATATTCTTTTAGGCGATGGGAGAGTCCAAGTACAAGTCCTGAGGCTCTTTTATCTGGGGGGGGGTCTGGTTTTCCATTGGTATGCCATTTCTATAGAGAGCGGGCACAAAGTTCAGAGTCCATTGGGAGGGTGAACGTGCGTGTAGCCTAATGTTCGCAGCCTGGCCTAAGATGGAGTCCAGCTCTGTCTGTTTCCTCCTTCAGGTTGAAGTCCCAAGCAGGGTTTTGGCTGGGTTCGAGTCCCAGCCACGTGGGTTCAAGTCCCAAGCAGAGTTTTGGCTGGGTTTGAGTCCCAGCCATGTGAGTACGAGTCCCATACTGGGTTTTGGCTGGGTTTGAGTCCAAACCATGTGGGTTCAAGTCCCAATCTGTGGTAAATGGTTTCAGGCTGAGGCACTGGAGGGTCACCCTATTGCCTAGAAGTCATTGCAATCTTTTAATTATTAGAATATGCTTGGGTCCATTGATTAAAAAAAATGCTGATGTGGCTACAGATAGAGTAAGTTACAGGGGAGAGACAGGTGTCAGAGAGGCCAGTTCAGAATTGCTGCTTTAATCCAAGCAGGATGATGAAGCCTGAAATAAGAGAGAAGCAGAGGGAAAAGTAGGGGGAGGACTCCAAAGACCCCTGAGGGCCAGGCTGTGGGAAGCCCCTGCCTTGGGAGAGAGCAGTCTAAGACACCGCCTCTGACCCGGGAGGACTGGTTGCTGTGTCTTATTTACGGAGGTACGCAAGGTGGCAGTTCAGAGTGGAGGAAGAAACTGACTTTGTAACCCTTGGAATTTGAAGATGTATAGGACACCAAAGGGAGCTGCCTGGAGTCCCGGAGGAAGGTGGCTCCTGCAGAGACCCTGTTTGGGTGCCATCATGGGGGCAGTCATCCCTGAAAGGTGGAGCGTAAACCAGAGAGGGTGCCCCAAGCAGAGGGCAGGACGTGGGGGTATAGACAGAAGAGAGTTGAGGTCACGAGGCCAAAGAGCTCATCTAGGGAGAGAGCACGGAAGGAGCAGACAGAAGGTAGGCAAAGAGGAAGGAGGCAGCCGAGAAGTCCCAGGGAAGATGTGGTCAAGAGAAAGAGGTCCAGGAAGCTAAGGTCAGAAAGTGTCCTTTGGGCTGGCCCCCAAGAGGGTGCCTGGTCCTCCCAAGGAAGAGTGCTGGAGGCCCTGCAGGGTCTGGCAGCAACTCTTCTCCATTCTTGGTGGAAATTAGTTCCTATAAAGGACCAAGGAAGGGAAGGATACTGAAATGAAAGGTGTGGCTGATGAGTAGGAGTAGGCCAATTATGGAGTAGGGCCCAGGAGGCGGGTGGGAGGGGCTCCTGGCCCCGGGGAAAGGTGTTGTTTTAGAGAAGGATTCTAGCTTCCCTTGGGCCTTGAGGGTGGAGAGCCAGGGCCTAAGGCTGTTGTAAATGAGAAAGTAGAATGCCCTGGGGGAGGGTCTGTTTTTCTCCAGGAAGTAGAAGGTGGGGTGACTGTGGAAGGGGAAGGGTGAGGAGCCTCCTGGGAGAAGAGACTCGGAACAGATGCTGGAGAGGTGGGAACGCGAGCTCCTGGGGGACTTCCTAGGCAGCTGCTGAGGGCGGAACAGTTGGAGATCCCCGACCTGTGTCATCACAAGATTTCTCCCCAGTGTGGTCAACCTCTGGGATGTAGGAGACAGGAGAGCTGACTGGGGGCCTGAACTGCCAGCCCTCCTCCATCAGGCTCAGAGGCCTCCTGGTCCCTGTGTGGTTGGGGACCTGAGGGCTGACCCCCGAGTTGGCGGATGAAGCTTCGCAGGTTCTTGGGAAGACAAATGCTGGGTCTTTTGACTCAGGTCTCTGAGCCCCACAGGCAGTAGAGGCATAAGTTGCCTTGAGCATGAAAACATTGGCCTAAATGCCAAGCAAGGCCTGGCAGGGGAGGAAGCCCTTAGGATCCCTCTTCAGAAATCTGGCTGAAAGTTCTGGAAAGCATCTCGAGGCCTCAGGGATGCCCCAGAAGATAGAAGCAGGCCGGGTTGGTCAAGGGAACCTGGTCATCTTCACAGCCTCATAGCAGACACCCCAGGCCTCTGGGCTCCGGCAGGCTTGAGCACTGGACTTCAGGCTGTGAATTGTTCTCCTGGCAAAGAGAGGTGCCCACTGGTCCTCTGGGAAGCTTCCTTGGGTGCAGCCCTGGTCCCCCCACTGTGGACCTACCTTCAGTGAACAAGCCTTCTGGGGATCACAGTGTGTGCCTGACATTCCGTTTGGCCTCTCAGTAATCCTATCGACCTGGTAACCAATTCCCTGCATTAAACTCCTGTTTTCATTTTTGGCTGCGCCTCACAGCTTGCTTGCAGGCTCTTAGTTCCCAGACCAGGGACGGAACCCAGGCCCTTGGCAGTGAAAGCACAGTCCTAATCACTGGACTGCCAGGGAGTTCCCAAACTCCTTCTGTTTTAAATACCTGATGTGGACTTTCGTGGTGATCCAGTGGTGAAGAATATGCCATGCAATGCAGAAGATGGGGGTTTGATCACTGGTTGGGGAAATAAGACTCCACATGCTGTGGGGCAACTAATCCCAAGTGCTCTAGAGCCCACATGATGCAAGGAAGATCCCGTGTGCTGCAACTAAAGCAGCCAGATAAATATTTAAAAATAAGTAAATATCTGATGTGACTTTTCTTTGCTGGTTGGAGCCTAATGGAGGCATTTGGCTTCTGGAGACCAGGAACTGGGAACTGGCACTAACCCTTCTGAAGATCAGCAGACTTCCTCCAAGGGCCTGGGAGACCCTCACATTCACATGAAGCCCATTGTGGTTGGGTGGGTCAGAAGAGTCCAGAACTGCCCACGGATGCCCAGAGTGGGAGCCTCAGGGCAGACAGGGGCAGTGGGTACTGGGGGCTGGCCAGGCCACGGCAGTGTGGCTGTGCCAGGCCACAAGCCGAAGAGGTGGCCCACAGCTACTCAAGTACCTCTGGGGCTCTGGGCTGGTGTCAGAAGCTGGTCAAAGTCTCCACTGTGAAAATTCAGGGAAAAGAACTAAAACGATGCCTCTAGGGGGTATGGTAGCCTCCCACCTCTCCCCCACCCAGTCCCTCCTCTATCAAGGGGTATAGTGCTCTGGGCCATAGATAACCCCAGCCGGCCAGGGCAGGTGGGATCGCTCTCAGGTGGAACTGCCACCAAAAACCCAGCCAAAGTGAAAGTGAAAGTGTTGGTCACTCAGTTGTGTCCAGCTCTTTGTGACCCCATTGACTGTAACCCACCAGGCTCTTCCGTCCATGGGATTTCCCAGGCAAGAATACTGGAGTCAGTTGCCAGTTCCTTCAGAAGATCTTCCCAACTCAGGGATCTTCCCGACCCAGGGATTGAACCCAGGTCTCCCACATTGCTGGCAGACGCTTTACCATCTGAGCTACCAAGGAAGCCCCCAAAACCAGCCAAAGGCAGCATTTAAGAAAGCATCTATCAAAATATGAAAGGCCATCCTCTTTGACCCAACTGTCCTACAATTAAGTATTCTACAAGTGTAATTTGCACATGTGCAAAATGAAGTATGTAGGAAGGTTTATTGGCCTTCCCTGGTGATCCAGTGATTATGACTTTGTGCAGGGGGCACGGGTTCCATCTCTAGTCAGGGAACTAAGATCTCACATGCTACATGGAGTGCCAAAAAAAAAAAGTATTAATAAAAGAGGAGACTTCCCTGGTGGTCCAGTGGTTACGAATCTGCCTTGCAATGCAGGGGACGTAGGTTTGATCCCTGGTCAGGGAACTGGTACCTGTGTGCCACTAACTAGAGAAAGCCCATGAGCCACAACAAAATAAATGATTAAAAAATTTTTTTAAGATTATTTACTGTTAAACTTATAATAACAAAACATAGGAAACAACCCTAAATGTCCAGCATGGAGACTGGTTAAATAAATGACCCTTCCACTCAAGGAACACTCTGTAGCTATTGAGAAGAACGAGGCAGCTCTGCATGCATTGATGCGGAATGAGTTAGGACATAAACTTAGTTACTGAAGAAGAAAGGAGAGTTCAGCACAGTGTATATAGTATGACTGCATTTGTATGAAATATAATACATATATCTAATTGTAAACACACTGGTGAATCTGAAAGGATAGAGAGACTGCTGCTGGCCCTGTCCTAGGACAGAGTGGCTAGAGGACAGGGAGGGAGGAGACAGTTCATTGTGTATTTTCTTGAACTTTCTGAACTTTGTGCCATTGGTGTGCTTTAAAACTCAACAAATAATTCACTTTTATAAAACTAAAAAATAAAAAAGGCAGATTTGGAAACAAACCTCCTACACCCCTGCCTTTACTCTGCACAGGTACTGTGGTCCTGGTTACGGGTTGGAGATGAGGGGTTGGGAGGACTCTGCTGGCCACAGAATAAAGCTGGAGGTAACTAAAGAGCCTCTTGATGAAGGTGAAAGAGGAGAATGAAAAAGCTGGCTTGAAACTCAGCATTAAGACAACTAAGATCATGGCAACCAGTCCCATCATTTCATGGCAAATAGATGGGGAGCAAGTGGAAACAGTGACAGATTTTCTTTTCTTAGGTTCCAAAATCACTGTGGGTGGTAACTGCAGCCATGAAAATAAAAGATGCTTGCTCCTTGGAAGGAAAGCTATGACCAAACTAGACAGCATATTAAAAAGCAGAGACATTACTTTGCCAATAAAGGTCCATCTAATCAAAGCTATGGTTTTTCTAGTAGTCATGTATGGATATGCGAGTTGGACTATAAAGAGAGCTGAGCACTGAAGAATTGATGCTTTTGAACTGTGGTGTTGGAGAAGACTCTTGAGAGTCCCTTGGACTACAAGGAGATCCAACCAGTCCATCCTAAAGGAAATCAGTCCTGAATATTCACTGGAAGGGCTGATGCTGAAGCTGAAACTCCAATACTTTGGCCACCTGATGTGAAGAACTGACTCATTTGAAAAGACCTTGATGCTGGGAAAAATTGAAGGTGAGAGGAGAAGGGGATGACAGAGGATGAGATGGTTGGATGGCATCACCTACTCAATGGATGTGAGTTTGAGTAAACTCCAGGAGTTGGCGATGGACAGGGAGGCCTGGCATGCTGCAGTCCATTGGGTAGCAAAGAGTTGGAAACGATTGAGCGACTGAACTGAACTGAGACAGCATATTAAAAAGCAGACATCATGTTGCTGACCAGGACCAACTTAGAGAGCATATTAAAAAGCAGAGACATCACTTTGCTGAAAAAGGTCCATATAGTCAAAGCTATGGTTTTCCCAGTAGTCACGTATGGATGTGAGAGTTGGACCATAAAGAAGGCTGAGCACTGAAGAATTGATGCTTTTGAATTGTGGTGCTAGAGAAGACTCTTGAGAGTCCCTTACACTGTAAGGAGATCAAACCAGTCAATCCTAAAGGACATCAACCCTGAATATTCCTTGGAAGGACTGATACGAAAGCTGAAGTTCAAATACTTTGTCCACCTGCGAAGAACCAACTCATCAGAAAAGACCCCGATGCTGGGAAAGTTTGAAGGGAAAAGGAGAAGGGGACGGCAGAGGATGAGATAGGTAAGATAGCATCACTGACTCAATGAACATGAATTTGAGCAAACTCCGGGAGATGGAAGACAGAGAAGCTTGGTTGTGCTATAGTCCATGGGGTGGTAAAGATTCAGACACGACTTAGTGACTGAACAATGAGAAGCTTTAATTACACATCTGAGCATTTGGGTAGCCACCTGTTTCCCTTCCAGACTCTCAGACTCAGGTCGCTTGAGGATGTGGATTGAACCAACTCTGCCTTATTCCTAGTACATGAGCATACCCTTGCAAAAGGGAACAGGCATTCCTGCCTTCATTTAATAGATGAAAAATAGGGAGGCAGAAATCCACACAGTGAAGAAGCAACATTTCATTTCATTCTCCCACCCACTGCATGTCAGGGAGGTTCACATCTTACCATTTCTACTCCTGCAAAGTCTTGTGCATTTGCTAGGGACATCATTTCATTCTAAACAATATTCTGTTCTTCCCTGTTATGACTGTAGGCAATTTACTTCATTTGATGTTTATATACTTTTATTTTTAAAATTTTAGATGCTCTAGTTTTTTGCTTAAATTTCAGCTTTGAGGTATAATTGACATACAATATTTTAAGATATTTAAAGTGTACATTGTAGTGATTTGATAGATCTATATACTGTGAAAGGATTTCCCAAGTAGTTAATTAACACATCCAACACCTCACATTTTTATCCTTTTTTTGTGTGTGAGAATATTTAAGTTGTACTATTTTAGCAAATTTCAGTTATACTATACAGTGTTATAACTGAAATTTGCTAAAATAGTACAACTTAAATATTTAAGGCAATGGCACCCCATTCCAGTACTCTTGCCTGGAAAATCCCATGGACGGAGGAGCCTGGTAGGCTGCAGTCCATGGGGTCGCTAAGAGTCGGACACGACTGAGCGACTTCACTTTCACTTTTCACTTTCATGCATTGGAGAAGGAAATGGCAACCCACTCCAGTCTTCTTGCCTGGAGAATCCCAGGGACGGGGGAGCCTGGTCGGTTGCCGTCTATGGGTCACACAGAGTTGGACACGACTGAAGCGACGCAGCAGCAGCAGCTGCAGCATACAGTGTTATCAATCATAGTCACCATGTTTTACATGAGGTCCTCAGACCTTATTCATCTTTTCGAAAAATTCATTATTATTATTATTTTTTTGGCTGCAGTGGGTCTTCATTGCTGCATCCGAGCTTTCTCCAGTTGTAGCAGGCTAGCGCTACTCTTCATTGTGGTGCACTGGCTTCTCATCGTAGTGGCTTCTGTTGTTGCACAGGCTCTAAGTGTGAGGGCTTCAGTAGTTGCAGCATGTGGGCTCAGTCATCGTGGTGCATGAACTTAGGTGCTCCTCGGCACGTGGAATCTTCCCAAACTAAGGATCAAACTGTCTCCAACACTGGCAGGTGGATTCCTATCCACTGTACCACCAGGGAAGTCCAGACCTTATTCATCTTATAACTGAAAGTTAGTACCCTTTTACCAACTTCTCCCCATAGCCTCCACCTCCTAGCTATTGCAATAGTGTTTTAATGAACATGAGAGTGCAGATATCTTTCAGCAATACTATTTTAATATTTTGAGGAACCTCCATATTATTTTCCATAGTGGCTGCAACAATTTACATTCCATTACTTATAAATCAATCTTGTGGCATTTAAGAAAGTGTTCCCTCCTTTTCTCCAGCCAGTTGATGCCTTGTAAATGCCCATCTGGGGTTCCCTGGTAGCTTAGCTGGTAAAGAATCTGCCTGCAATACAGGAGACCCTTGTTTGATTCCTGGGTTGGGAAGATTCCCTGGAGAAGGGATAGGTTACCCACTCCAGTACTCATGGGCTTCCCTGGTGGCTCAGAAGGTAAAGAATCCGTCTGCAATGTGGGAGACCTGGGTTTGATCCCTGGGTTGGGAAGATCCCCTGGAGGGCATGGCAACCCACTCCAGTAGTCTTGCCTGGAGAACCCCCATGGATAGAGGATCCTGGTGGCTACAGTCCATGGGGTCCCAAAGAGGTCAGACACGACTGAGTGACTAAGCACCTGCACAACTGCCCATCCAGCCTCCGATTCTTCCCAAAGAAGACAGCAGCAGACAGGAATTATCCTAATTTTCATGCCCATACTCCATTCACTGAATGGACACTTATTAATGTCCATTTTATGCACTTTTATGCACTGGGAACTGTCTGGACACTTAAGAGGCATTAAGCCATCTGCATCAGTTACACAGGTACACTTACCTTTAGCGTCAAATTGGTCTGGACCAAGGGGAAGCCCCTTGGTTTGACAATCCTCAGTCAGTCTTGTCTTCTCATGGTTCTTTCCTGAGCTTCCAAGTCCCCCTTTACTGGCTCCTTTCCCATAGGCTATAAGCCACGGAGAAACTTGTGACTACTCCCTCTCCCAGGGGCACTTCCCACAGGGGCCTTACAACTTCTCTATCCACAGCAGTGTGGCTGCTATCCATCACACTTGCCAAAACCTCTGATATCTTTTAGTACCAAATCCAGTAGACCCTCTCAGGCCTTACCTTATTTGACTTTTCTGGAGGCACTGGACACTGTTCTTTGCTTCCCTTTTTCTTAAATTCTTTCTTCCCTTGGCTTCCAAAATTCCCCTTTCCTATCTTGGCTTCTGACTCCGGGCCTTTTCCCACCACTGGACCTGGGTCTGCCCAGCCTTCTCCTCTCATTCCGTCTGCTATTCTAGGCTGGTCCCTTCTGTCATCTGTCTGCAGCCAGGCGGCCACCTTCTCAGAGCCAATTGCCTAAAGTGACTGGTATTTCTCATGCACGCAGCATGTCCAACACTGAATTCAGGAGCTTCCCCCCAAACCTGCAGCCCTGTTGGCGTCACTCCACTTACATACACACATTCAACAGATAATGGCAATAAATGATCCTTTATCCCTCTCCATGAAGTGAAGTGAAAGTCGCTCAGTTGTGTCCGACTCTTTGCGACCCCATGGACTATACAGTCCACGGAATTCTCCAGGCCGGAATACTGGAGTGGGTAGCCTTTCCCTTCTCCATGGGATCTTCCCAACCCAGGCATCAAACCCAGGTCTCCTGCATTGCAGGCAGATTCTTTACCAGCTGAGCCACAAGGGAAGCCCAAGAATACTGGAATGGGTAGCCAATCCCTTCTCCAGTGGATCTTCTTGACCCAGGAATCGAACTGGGGTCTCCTTCATTGCAGGTGGATTCTTTACCAACTGAACTATCATGGAAGCCCATAATTCAAGTCACCAAGTCTGTTAATAATAACACTAACTAGTATTGAGGGCTTATTATACATCTCATTTAATACTTGTTACAACCCCAAAGTCAGGTGCTATTAATATCCCCATTTTATAAAGAAACTGGGATGACAGAGTAGGGTCTATTTCAATCCTAGTTCCAGGATTCCCTGGTGGTCCAGTGGCTGACTCCACGCTCTCAATGCAGAGGGCCCAGGTTTGATCCCTGGTCAGGGTACTAGATCCCCCTGCCACAAATAAAGTTTGCATGCTGCAACTAAGACCTTATGCAGGTCAGGAAGCAACAGTTAGAACTGGACATGGAACAACCGACTGGTTCCAAATAGGAAAAGGAGTTCGTCAAGGCTGTGTATTGTCACCCTGCTTATTTAACTTCTGTGCAGAGTACATCATGAGAAACGCTGGGCTGGAAGAAGCACAAGCTGGAATCAAGATTGCTGGGAGAAATATCAATAACCTCAGATATGCAGATGACACCACCCTTATGGCAGAAAGTGAAGAGGAACTAAAAAGCCTCTTGATGAAAGTGAAAGAGGAGAGTGAAACAGTTGGCTTAAAGCACAACATTCAGAAAACGAAGATCATGGCATCCGGACCCACCACTTCATGGGAAATAGATGGGGAAACAGTGGAAACAGTGTCAGACTTCATTTTTCTGGGCTCCAAAATCACTGCAGATGGTGATTGTAGCCATGAAATTAAAAGACGCTTACTCCTTGGAAGGAAAGTTATGACCAACCTAGATAGCATATTGAAAAGCAGAGACATTACTTTGCCAACAAAGGTCCGACTAGTCAAGGCTATGGTTTTTCCAGTGGTCATGTATGGATGTGAGAGTTGGACTGTGAAGAAAGCTGAGCGCCGAAGAATTGATGCTTTTGAACTGTGGTGTTGGAGGAGACTCTTGAGAGTCCCTTGGACTTCAACGAGATCCAACCAGTCCAGAAGGAGATTAGCCCTGGGATTTCTTTGGAAGCTGCTAAGCTGCTAAGTCACTTCAGTTGTGTCCGACTCTGTGTGACCCCATAGACGGCAGCCCACCAGGCTCCCCCGTCCCTGGGACTCTCCAGGCAAGAACACTGGAGTAGGCTGCCATTTCCTTCTCCAATGGGTGAAAGTGAAAAGTGAAAGTCAAGTTGCTCAGTCATGTCTGACTCTTAGCGACCCCATGAATCGCAGCAAGCCAGGCCTCCCTGTCCATCACCAACTCCCGGAGTTCACTCAGACTCACGTCCATCAAGTCAGTGATGCCATCCAGCCATCTCATCCTCTGTCGTCCCCTTCTCCTCCTGCCCCCAATCCCTCCCAGCTTCAGAGTCTTTTTCAATGAGTCAACTCTTCGCATGAGGTGGCCAAAGTACTGGAGTTTCAGCTTTAGCATCATTTCTTCCAAAGAAATCCCAGGGCTGATCTCCACTTTCATCAAGAGGCTTTTTAGTTCCTCTTCACTTTCTGCCATAAGGGTGGTGTCATCTGCATATCTGAGGTTATTGATATTTCTCCCAGCAATCTTGATTCCAGCTTGTGCTTCTTCCAGCCCAGCGTTTCTCATGATGTACTCTGCACAGAAGTTAAATAAGCAGGGTGACAATACACAGCCTTGACATACTCCTTTTCCTATTTGGAACCAGTCTGTTGTTCCATGTCCAGTTCTACCTGTTGCTTCCTGACCTGCATATAGGTTTCTCAAGAGGCAGGTCAGGTGGTCTGGTATGCCCATCTCTTGAAGAATTTTCCACAGTTTATTGTGATCCACACAGTTAAAGGCTTTGGCATAGTCAATAAAGCAGAAATAGATGTTTTTCTGGAACTCTCTTGCTTTTTCCATGATCCAGCGGATGTTGGCAATTTGATCTCTGGTTCCTCTGCCTTTTCTAAAACCAGCTTGAACATCTGGAAGTTCATGGTTCACATATTGCTGAAGCCTGGCTTGGAGAATTTTGAGCATTACTTTACTAGTGTGTGAGATGAGTGCAATTGTGCGGTAGTTTGAGCATTCTATTTATTAATAGATATTATTTATTTTATGTTAATAGGTATTTATTTAATAAATACATAAAAATATTAAAATTTATTTGGTTTACTGTAAGCAGCACACAAACAATATTTAATCTCAAGAAACCTCTAGTACTAGGAATTGTTCACAGTAGGAACCACCCTGGTGGTCACAGGATATTGTAACTGTGGGCTGAGGAGAAGAACTTGTCAGGCCAGCCACAAACCAGAGCCTTTGACTACGTAAAAGTGGTCAAATAAATGCTCAAAAAAATAAATTCTAGTTCCTAGCTATGTGACCCTGGACAAGTTAATCTATCTCTCTGCCTCAGTTTCTGTAAAACAGTGGTAATTTATTTTTAGAGGTATAAAGAACTGGAATAGTGCTTAGAAATTCATAATTATTATAGAAGTATCAGTGATTACTTTTTTTTTTTTTTTAATCTCAGGCTGACTCCAAAGCAAAGCACTTGAACACTCATATACTCAGACTTTCTCCAGTGCTCCCTTTACCTAAATACTTCATTCATTCAACAAATTTTCACCACTACTTGTATCAAGCAATGCTTAAGGCACCAGGAATACAGCAGAGAACAAAGGTTGTATTCTTTGAGGCTGGGGAAAGAGCAAATGGGCAGTAAACAGACAAAAAATGCTAGGTAGTGGTTAAGAACCTGCCTCCATTAGGGTGGTGTGGTAGGAAGCCTCTGCGTGGCACTTTTCACTGGAGGGTGGGGGAAGGCCTCTTAAGAGGTGATATAAGCTGAGATCTGAACTGACAAGTCAGCCATGCCAATATTTCTATAACTCATCCTTGTCACTTGAGCATGTTCCCTGCTTATCTCCCTAGCCTCTTCCCACGAGTGTCCAAAGCTTGCTCTGTGCCAAACTGCTTGCAAACACTGGGGTTTTATTCTACCACGCCTTGGCTTATGCTGTTTTTTCTGTCCCTAGTCACCCAGTACGTGTCCACTTGGCTCCATCCCAGAGTTCAAAATGAAAACCTCCTTAGGATGCTCACCAGATATCAGAAAGCAGGGTGCAGACCAGAGCATGGGCCCGTCTCCTCCCTGATCAGACAGCCCCAGTGGGTAGCTGTGGGCTTCCTATTCACTTAGTCACAGGAGTGTTTTAGTAAGAACTGCAAAATAATTTGATGGCTCAGAGAATACCCATCAGCCCTTGTTAAAATACAAAACCCTGGGCCCAGCCCCACATCTCCTTAATTAGGAACCCCAGAGGTGATTCTGAACATTAGTTCATTTGGGGAAACATCGTCATAGCTGAAGATACCTTGGTTTTGTTTCAGGTACCAGATGCCAGATATAACTTACTACCTGGGCAGCTCTAAACTGAAGAAAGTGCTCTGGGTTGTTTTACACCAATTAAGTTTTGCCAATGATCCATCTGAACAACTGGCAAAAGCACAACGCAAAGGCAATCTTCTATTCCGTCCAGGGAACCTTCCTTTAGACTCTTTTGACTAACTCCTGGACCATCTGACACTGACTTAGCAGCCAACGTTTTTAAAAAGGAGGTGCTTTAGTTCCAAATAACAAAGAGGGAACTTTTAAGTGGTCAAAGGCCCTGCTTTGTGGTTGGCCTGACCAAGTTCTCCTCAGCCCGCAGTTATCCCGTGACCACCAGGGTGTTGCCTACTGTGAAAAATACCTAGCACATGAGGTTTCTTGAAATTAAATATTATTTGTGCGCTGCTCACTGTAAACCTCACATACTAGATTGTATCAGCAGTTCTCAGGAGGCAGTTTCTGAGATGGGACACCGGGGGAATCACCAGCAGACAGGGGTACTTTCTGGCGCGGTTCATTAGCAGGGGGAACTAAGGTGGGCGCTCAACGTGGTGGAGTCTGAATTCCCGAAAGTCTTGGGCTCTTTAGAGAGGAAACCGGACAAACTCTTTTCTGCACTGCCTCCAGGAGGCTTTGTGTAGAATGTGGGCCGGGGCCGCCCGTGAAGCCTCTCAGGAAACCCAAGCCCTCCGAGGCAGACAAGACCCTCCCTGACTGAAAAATCAGAGACAACTGGTATCCACCGCCCGGGAGTTAAGGAACACGCGGCGCCAAAATGTCCGTCCCAAAGCGCAGGCGCCGAGAGCGCGGGCCGTGGATGGGCACTCCGGATACCGCGCGCCAATAGCCCAATCAGAGCTGGCTTTGCACAAAGCGAGTCCCGCCCCAGGCCGCCGCCACGAATCCCCTCCCCCTTCCTTGGCCGCGTCGGCCCGCCCACTCCGGCCCGCGCCCCGCCCCGCGCCGTTCTCAGCTAGAGGCTCGCGATTGGCTCATGAGAGGGACGCGAAATCTGGTTGGTCGAGGCGGAGTCACGAGGGTGCCGTCGTCGCCTTTCCAGAGGCGATTACTGGGCAGGCTCAGTCTTTCGCCTCAGTCTCGAGCGCTAGCTGGCAGCCAAGCGTACGCGCTCAGGGATTAGCGGCCGCCATCGACGGTGCTTAGGTTCCTCTGGACTCGTCTGCGCCACTCGCTCGCCACACACTCCGCCGTCATAAGCCGCCATCATGGTAAAGCTCGCAAAGGTAAGAGGCCTTGCCCGCGCGAGCACGGACATCAAGGCCCGTTTTTCGAGGAGCGCGCGCCCTGCGCCGCCAGGAGGAGGGCCTGCGCGCCGTCCCGGGCGCGTTCGAGGGCGCCATGCTGTGGGAAGTCTCGCGCGATTAGCTGGGAGGTCTCGCGTTTTTAGCTGCTTCGTAGCGAAGTGAAGAGCTTCGGCAGGTGCCGCGCTGGTAGTGAATGCGGCGGGGAAGGACTTCAGGGCTGGGAGCGGGGAGGGGGAGAAGGGCCTCGGACTGATGAGGCGAAACTCCTGTGACGGGCCGGAGCGGGGCCCCGCCTACTGACGCACGTGCCGCGGCGCGGGGCTCGCCACGTGGGCCGTGCCGTGTAGGGCCGGCGGCCTGCGGAGGGACCTGGCCTTGTGGGGAGGGCGGCGGTGCACCTCGTCTCCGGTCCCGGTCCAGCGGAGTGGGTGGACGGGAGTGGGGTGGGTGGACGGGAGCGGGGCGGGTGGACGGGAGCGGGGCTCCGGTAGGAGGCCCTGCCGCATGCTTTCTGCGCCAGGCTGCGCGCACGTGGTGGCCTGCGACTTGTCCCACGTGGCCGTTCCAGGGCTGAAAGGGGCGGGGTTGGTAACCTGGGAAAGGAAGTCTTAATAGAAGACTACGGGTTAGACGTGTTTTTTTTTTGTTTTTTTTTTAAAGCTGCCTTCAGAATAGGGTGGTGGGATTTGGTGCCACAGTTTACCTCAAAGGCTTTTTCAAGGTGGTTTTCCTCACGTGAAGGGCCTCGAATTGTTGGCAGTTACATTGGTCCAGTTGTAGTCCGCATTGAGAAACGGTGCGGTGAAGCAAGGTTCGATTCGGGTTGGAGGTGTAATTTTTAAAAAGGGGTGTGCTTAAAGAACGTAGCAAGAAGAGAGTAGCCTTTTTATCCAAAGCAAAAGTTTTTTTTTTTTTTAAAGAACTTGAGAGAAAATACGTAGGAAATTGAGTGCTAAGTCGCTTTGGTCGTATCCATTTCTTTGCGACTCCATGGACTGTAGCCCGTCAGGCTTCTCTGTCCATGGAATTCTCTAGGCAAGAATACTGGAGTGGGTTGCCATACCCTCCAGGGGATCTTCCCGATCCAGGGTTTGAACCTCCGTCTCTTATGTTTCCTACAGCCGGGTTCTTTTATCACTAGCGCCACCTGGGAAGCCCTGTGTTAACATTGGTATGAAGGATAATTTTTATGTAAATTGTAGTTAACAGTATGAAGAGGGAGTTCTAAGGGACATTAGTGCCGTTTTGCTATGAAGAATGGCTTGAAATGAGGGAGGGTGTAATGTGTCACGTCTGTTTTAGGCCGGTAAAAATCAAGGTGACTCCAAGAAAATGGCTCCTCCCCCAAAGGAGGTAGAAGAAGATAGTGAAGATGAGGAAATGTCAGAAGATGAAGACGATGAGAGCAGTGGAGAAGAGGTAATTGTATATAGTTCAATGTTGAATTGCCTTAAACTACAAAATGGAGACTTAAAGCAGGTGGTATTGGATGTCTGAAAATATTGGCAGAAAAACCAGGATTCTGTTAATTCACATAGGACCTGTTGTAATGGTCGAGCATTTCACAAAGTTGTATTGACCTGTCATGATGGCACAAGAATATTTGAATGAACTTGAGAGCAAAGATCTGTAGGTGTGTGTATGTGCATGCACATGCGTGCACACCTTCTGCAGGACTTGGTGTGATATATTGTAGTAAATCACTAGTTTTCCACTTTCAACATGTTAATTCCACATACCAGATAAACAGTGAGTTCTACATACCAGATAAACAGGGTGGACAGTTAACTGTCCTGCGAATGGCAGCTCTGAGCATTATATTCAGGTCTGAGGTTAGCCTTATCAGATTCTTCTAGCTTCCCAGTAGGATCAGTTGGTCTCTGTTACCCTGTATGAGTTTGATAATACTAATCACTGTTACAGTGGTGTGGATTGAGAGTTGCCGCCTTTCATTGTATTAGCACTTATTTAGAACTCCCAGCTACTGTTGATTCACTGTAAAGAAGACTCATTGCTTTATTTGTTCATATTTCTTATTTAGAATTTAATGAAGGTTTTATTTTGGCACATGTTACCTGATAAAACCAATAGTTAACAAAAAGTAGTTTTGAGTCTAACTTTAAATATAGACAAGTGATGGTTTTTATCAAGCTAATGTGGTCTTTACTAACTTTGCCACTATTGATTATCCCACTGGCCTTTTTTGATGTTCATTTTCTCTTTGGTTCTAAGAATGAGCATTCATTGAACTTCCTACCTCCACCCACTGTGAGAGCCCCAAATGACTTAATAACATTTAACAGGTTGTCTTCTCTATGTGTTAAGGCTTTATGTGTCAAGTCATAATCCTTAAAGCAGTGTATAAAGAGCCAACTCAGTGGAAAAGACCCTAATGCTGGGAAAGGTTGATGGCAAAAGGAGAATAGGGCAGACAGAAGAGGATGAGATGGTTAGGTAACATCACTGACCCAGTGGACGTGGATTTGAGCAAACTCCAGGAGATGGTGAGGACAGGGACGGCTGGCTGCAGTCCAGAGTTGGATGTGATTTAGTGACTGAACAACAGTTATTTTCAGATGTGAAAACTATAGAGGCTTAAAATTAAGTTTTAAAACTTTGTCTAAGCCCATGCAGTGGCATCTAGTCTATTTTCAGGGTCTGTGTTAGAGTTTCCTGCAAGATTAAGACTGTGACTCAAGTGTACAGAACATGTTAATTTGACCCTACCTTTTAACTTGTTTACATCTGGTGCATGTGGTGGTGAACTGAGGCAGTGCTAGAGTTGAGCATTCATTTATGGGACAACTCCTTGAGTTTGAAAACAAGCTTATGTTGTTTTTTGTTTATTCTTAAAGGTTGTTATCCCTCAGAAAAAAGGCAAGAAGGCTGCCACAACTCCAGCAAAGAAGATGGTGGTTTCCCCAACAAAAAAGGTTGCAGTTGCCACACCAGCAAAGAAAGCAGTTGTCACCCCTGGCAAAAAGGCAGCAGCTATGCCAGCCAAGAAGACAGTTACACCTGTCAAAGCAGTGGTTACACCTGGCAAAAAGGGAGCCACCCCAGGCAAAGCAGTGGTAGCAACCTCTGGTAAGAAGGGAGCAGCCACCCCAGGCAAGGGAGCAAAGAACGGCAAGAATGCCAAGAAGGAAGACAGTGATGAAGAAGATGAAGATGACAGTGAAGAGGAAGACGATGATGATGAAGAGGAGGATGAGCCAGCAGTGAGGAAGGCAGCTGCTGCTTTTGGTGCTGCTCCTGCCACAGATGATGAGGATGACGAGGATGACGATGATGACGACGATGAGGAGGAGGAGGAGGATGAGGAGGATGAGGAGGACGAAGATGGTAAGGCATTGTATTGGTAGTTCCTGGACTCCTGTTTGCAAGGTACATTAGGGATGAGGTGCGGGTGGTAGAACTACATATTACTGAAAACCTGGGGGGTTAGATAAGAATCATCCCAGGGATTCTCTGGGCTGATTGTGATGCACTAGATTGGGACCCATGAAAGATTGCCTGCTTGTGTTGCTGAGTCCTTTTTATGCTTTGCAACCCCACAGACTATAGCTGCTCCTGAGTAAAATGCTTCAAACAGCTCATTCTGTGTTTTACTTATCATAGCTCTAAGCACAGTGGCATGAATAAGATTACATTTATTTTCCTTTAGGTCTTCATGAACTGGGATAGAACTCAGTTTTTGACTAGGTGGTTTCTCTTTCAGACTCTGAAGAAGAACCTATGGAGATTGTACCAGCCAAAGGAAAGAAAGCTCCAGTAAAAGCTGTTCCTGTGAAGGCTAAGAGCACTGCTGAAGATGAAGATGAAGAGGAGGATGATGATGATGATGATGAAGAGGAGGAGGAAGAGGATGACGATGATGAAGACGACGACGATGAGGAAGAGGAGGAGGAGGAGGAAGAGGAGGAAGAGGAAGAAGGTAATGAGTTGGATTCTCAAGTACATTGATATGAGTTTTGTTTAAAAGGAGGTACTTGAGTATGTGTGGATGACATAGATTGTTTGAACTCTTGTCCAGAGCCTGTCAAAGAAGCACCTGGAAAACGAAAGAAGGAAATGGCCAAACAAAAAGCAGCTCCTGAAGCCAAGAAACAAAAAGTGGAAGGTAACTTAGAGAATTGGGGGATTGGGAAATGATACCACATAGCACAAGTGATGAACAATAAAGGGACTTAATACTGAAACCTGATGTTATATTTCAATGTGCTGATGTGCTGTGTACAGAAATAATTTGATTAATATTTAAGTATACTGGAAAATTGACTAATTTGAGAAAATTTTTGTATAGGCACAGAACCAACTACGTCTTTCAATCTCTTTGTTGGAAATCTGAACTTCAATAAATCTGCTCCTGAATTGAAAACGGGTATCAGTGATCTTTTTGCTAAAAATGATCTTGCTGTTGTTGATGTCAGAATTGGTGTGTCTAGGTAAGTATAGGGGGCCTGTGTCATAACATCACACATTGTTTGTGGGTCTGCTGTTGCTTTTTCCTTTCAATTTTAGGACCGTAGCTCATTATTCTTAAACAAGAATATCTAAAAGTCTTCAAAAATTAGATATTATTGAATTAAATAATCTGATTATCAAATTGTGAAACCCCCAAATTGAAATTTTCATAATTCCCCTTAATTTTTGATATTACACAAACTAAACATTTCTTAGACCTGAAAAGCCATAATAGTGAATGCTTTTAAACAGGATTCTCTTAGTGCTTAAACAGGTTCTTTTATCATGTGCTATTAGTTGTTAAGCAGCAGTGTAGCTAATGAAGATCTCAGAGAAGAACTTGCATCATTAGGTCTTGATACTTATAGACCTTGTTCTGTAGCCCCATCTTAAAGGGCTTAACTTAATTTTGTTAATAGTACAGGTGCTTCTTAATCTTGGTTTGCACTATTATGTTAGTGTTACTGCTTGTCCAGAGTACTTGGTAGCTGTGACTTTTGTGGGTTTGTCCCACCACCTCCTGACCTGTAATTTTTAAAATTTTTGTCTCTTCACTTTAAAGGAAGTTTGGCTATGTGGATTTTGAATCTGCTGAAGACCTGGAAAAAGCCTTGGAACTCACTGGTTTAAAAGTCTTTGGCAATGAAATTAAACTAGAAAAACCAAAGGGAAAAGACAGTAAGAAAGGTATGTAAAGCTTTAGGTAACGCTGATACTGATAGCTTGTTCATAGCTATGTATCTAATTTAATGTAGACAAGCTGGGGTAAGTAGTTTAACCTTTTTCTTTTGGCTTCCTCATATGTTGAGGATTAAATGAATTAGAATGTTAAATGTTTACATCAGTGCTTGGCACTGCTTGCTAGACTTAAAAAATAATTGGTTCAGTATATCTAAATTAATAGTCTTTTCCTCACTGGACTAGAGCAGATCTCTTAACTACTCTCTCTGCATCTTTTACCCTTTTCTAGACACTTGTCACTTTTCAAGTGTGTGTTCATCACCTTTTTATTTGGGGCACCTGCATTGTATACCTTATGAAATCCTAGTTCCCTGACCAGGAATCAAACCGTGCCCCATGCAGCAGTGGAAGCACAAGAGCCCCAACCATTGGACCATGAGGGAATTATCTACAGTATTTTTTCCCATAGTCTTTTAAATTAAAACATACTGAACACTTTACATACATAGCATATGATATTTAGCTCTCTTTTTAAGTGTTCAGCACATAGTTAGCTGTCAGCTGTGAAAACAGTTTGTTTTTCCATTGCTGTATCTCCATAATATATAATAGCAGAGTGCCTTTTACATTATGAAATCTAAAAATTATAATTTTTTTGGTTGTGCCCTGTTGCAAGCAGGGTCTTAATTCCCCAACCAAGGATCAAACCTGTGCTCCTGCATTAGGAGCTCAGTCTTCACCACTGGACTACCAGAAAAGTCCATAAAAATTTTAGCAAGAACTTGTACATTGGTCAGTCTTTGATCTTTGGGACAAGAAGGGTCTTTTAAGCCATTCAGTTCATTTTTATGTTTTTTTTTTTTTAATCTAGATCGAGATGCAAGAACACTTCTGGCTAAAAATCTGCCTTACAAAGTTACTCAGGATGAATTAAAAGAAGTGTTTGAAGATGCTGTGGAGATCAGATTAGTCAGCAAGGATGGAAAGAGTAAAGGGTATGTTTTGTGTCTACTGAAATGTTTCATTAAAATTAATGCACTTTAATTTATAGAAGAAATGTTTATTTAACGTTCCTATGTTTGTGATTTTGGGCAAATTATTCTATAACCTCAGTTTCCTATCTGTACAGTGAGGATAATGTACCTAATTCAGAATAATTTTATTATAAACTAACATAAAAGTACTACCTAAGGCCTAGCTTTCTAGAAGTATCGGGTAAGCTTTCTGTAGTGGGAGGAAAGTTTTAGTTGAAAAGTGGAAAATGGCAGAAACCTTGACCATTTCAATTAGTATAAAACGGCATTTTTATTTTACTTGTCTGAAATAGTCATATTGCTGAGATTAAGAGAGAATTAATATGGTTTTTAAAACCAAGTGAGTTCTTTACTTTTTTTCCCCCTATTGTAGGATTGCTTATATTGAATTTAAGACAGAAGCTGATGCAGAAAAAACCTTGGAAGAAAAGCAGGGAACAGAGATAGATGGGCGATCCATTTCTCTGTACTACACCGGAGAGAAAGGTCAAAGTCAAGACCATAGAGGTGGAAAGAACAGCACTTGGAGTGGTAAGAATTTAAGTTTCCTTCTGGGTTCTGAAATTTAGGAGAGAAAAGAAATCCTTTGCATCTTTGTACTTTATATAGTGGATAAACTGGATGTAGATCAGCATGCTATACGTCTATTTGTAATTGTCTTGAATGAGAGCTATATGAAATATTTGTGCTAGAACATAGATAAATCTAGCTTCCTTTGTATGTTTTATACTGTAAAGAACTTAGATTGTGTGCATTTAAATTAGAATATTGTTCTAGGAAAACACAGGGCTATAGTCAGCTTGCACATCTGCACAGTAGGAATGGAAGGAACCAGCATGTAAGTACTTAACAGGTATTTGATGTTGAGTAGCAAGTAGGATGGAGAAGGCAATGGCACCCCACTCCAGTACTCTTGCCTGGAAAATCCCATGGGCAGAGGAGCTTGGTAGGCTGTAATCCATGGGATCGCGAAGAGTTGGACATGACTGAGCAACTTTCACTTCACTTTGATGCATTGGAGAAGGAAATGGCAACCCACTCCAGTGTTCTTGCCTGGAGAATTCCAGGGACGGGAGCCTGCTGGGCTGCTTGTCTATGGGGTTGCACAGTCGGACATAACTGAAGCGACTTAGCAGCAGCAAGTAGGATTCCACCTATATTAACATTGGTGTGTTACCTCTCTGAAGCACAGAAGTTCTTGGAGAACACGGTACAACTGTGACTTAAGTTGGGATGTACTGCTTCAGAGTCTTAACTTGACATCTCTTTATTTATAGGTGAATCAAAAACCCTGGTTTTAAGCAACCTCTCCTATAGTGCAACGGAAGAAACTCTTCAGGAAGTATTTGAGAAGGCAACTCATATCAAGGTGCCCCAGAACCAAAATGGCAAATCTAAAGGGTAAAGTATATTTATGTCACCAGTTAACAGGCTTTTTAAGAGTTGTCTTGTGGAAGTGAAATCATGTTCTCACATTTAGCAGAAGCTGCATTGTTTAAGGATTTGCTTGAGGAAAAAGGCTTGGTGGCAGCAGCAGAGTCATGTGCTTAGTAACTTACTCTAAGTATTGACTTAATCCTCAGGTATGCATTTATAGAATTTGCTTCATTTGAAGATGCTAAAGAAGCTTTAAATTCATGTAATAAAAGGGAAATTGAGGGCAGAGCCATCAGACTGGAGTTGCAAGGACCCAGGGGATCACCTAATGCAAGAAGCCGTAAGTCACTTTGTTAACAGGAATTTGTGGTTGGGTCCTGAGATCTACAGAAGAACATTTGCTTCTTTCTGTTGCTGCTGAGTAAATGATACTGGATATGATGACTGATTATCTGAGAAGTAACTGATGAAATCTCAAGAAAATTCCTCTAGATAGTCAAGTTCTGATCCAGCTAAGTCAACACTGAGCAGCACATTGCCCTGTGGTTCACTGTCTTGTGTTTATAGCTGCCTATTTTAGGACTACTGTCACTTATTTGGGTTGCTGCTGCTTCTGTTTTCCATAAAAAGATTCTTAACTGCTCTGGTGATCAGTGTAAACATTACGTGGAATTTGGTCCAAACCGTTTGCTGAATTAAGCATTAATTGACCCAAGTTGCTTTAACCTGCTTTTTCTCATATAGACACTCTTAAGTTGAAAGGCTAGCATTTGCTAAGGGAAGCATTCTTAGCCAGTAGTCAGATGCTAGACTGTAACGTAAATCCAGTGTTTTCATGGATTGTGACTGATACAGTTTTTATTTTTATTTCCCAGAGCCATCCAAAACTCTCTTTGTCAAAGGTCTCTCTGAGGATACCACAGAAGAGACGTTAAAAGAGTCGTTTGATGGCTCTATTCGAGCAAGGATAGTCACTGACCGGGAGACTGGATCCTCCAAAGGGTAAGAGGCAGGAAATGTGCGGCTCTCCCACCTTGAGTCTTCTCACTGAGCTCCTTTCTGTCAATCAGTGACAGTTGAGGATTCGCACGAGAAGAAGAGATAATTCACGGAGCTAGCGTTGTTGCCTTCTGTCTTCACAGAGGCCTATTAAGCTGTTTTGTGAGACATTCTGTTTCAGCTTTCTGTAGGGAAGTGCTCTCACCTGGGTCTTCTCAGTTTAAGGCTTATGGGATCGCTATGAAACATGTGAGATTAAACTTGGCATATGTGTGCTTTATAACAGGCAATTTCATTTGGTGTTTTAGGTTTGGTTTTGTAGACTTCAACAGCGAGGAAGATGCCAAAGCTGCCAAGGAGGCCATGGAAGATGGTGAAATCGATGGAAACAAAGTCACTTTGGACTGGGCCAAACCTAAGGGTGAAGGTGGCTTTGGTGGCCGAGGAGGAGGCAGAGGTGGCTTTGGAGGCCGAGGTGGTGGCAGAGGTGGCCGAGGTGGCTTTGGTGGCAGAGGCCGGGGAGGCTTTGGAGGTAAGAAGCGTGGAGGGCCACCCTGCTGTGTTCACTGGTTTATGTGGCCATGCACTTCCCAACCTGCAGATCCATGTTTCCGCATCAGTCCCCAAGTCCTTACTCACCCTGCTGGGGAGGGATGACTGGCTTTTAGAGCCTGTTTAATGATGCCTTGCTTTTCTGCAGGGCGAGGAGGCTTCCGAGGAGGCAGAGGAGGAGGAGGAGACCACAAGCCACAAGGAAAGAAGACGAAGTTTGAATAGTTTCTTCTATCTCTGTCTCTTCCTCTTCCATTTGAAAGAAAGGACTCTGGGGTTTTTACTCTGTTAACTGATCAATGACAGAGCCTTCTGAGGACATTCCAAGACAGTATACAGCTCTGTGGTCTACTTGGAAATCCGTATAGATAACATTTCAAGGGAGGTAACCCTGTTGGTGTTGACTGGATATTCGTATAAACTTTTTAAAGAGTGATAGAGCTAACCCTTATCTGTAAGTTTTGAATTTATATTGTTTCTTCCCATGTACAAAACCATTTTTTTCCTACAGAGTTTGTTTTTTTGTTTTTTTGGTTTTTTTTTTGCGTTGGGGGGTGTAAAGGAAAGCAGAACGTTTTATCATGATTTTTGCTTCAGCAATTTTGGGACAGATTAAAAGTCCTAGAACTCTGGTGCCAGCCTTGTACTTCCTGTCTTAGAGTGTTTCTCCTGGAATATCACTGAGAGTAGAGCATGGTGGAGCCAAGTTCTACCATTCCATATCTGTTCCACCCCTGATGAAGATGTTTCTGCTTTGGTTTTGAGTGTCCCAGCCATAAGTTTTGGTGAAATGGCTACTGAAGTAACAACTGCAGCCTTGTGTGTCTTCATATGAAAGCCTGCTATGATCTTATCCCAATTACAAAAAGTCCTGAGGGTCAGGTGTCCTGAAAAAGTGCTCTGGAAAGAGGGCTAGGAACGCTTTGGTTGAGCCTCTTAGATAAGCATACAAGAGCAGTGCCTGATGAGAATTCTTCTGGGGTGAATGGGCCAAAATGAAAGCTTCCAACAACTTTGGTTAAAACTGACAAGAAAGGCCTTCAGTTTTGCACTGGGTTAATTCAGACATTGTGCAAGTATTCCCTGCCCACCCCACTTCCAAATAAAGGTCACATGAGAGACCTAGGTCAAGGGATTAACATTTTAGTTGAAAAACAGTGCCCTAGGTGATAGAAAGAATGAAAGATACTAGTGGAATAGAAGGCCAGCTGAAAGATAGAAACCAGGGGTCACCAACCTTGTTAGGAACCGGGCTGAAAATAGGTGATCCAGTGCCATCACAGAATTACCAGCTGAGCTCTGCCTCCAGTCAGGTCAACAGTGGCATAAATAATGTCACTTGAATCACCCCCAACCTGTCCCCACCCCATGGGGAAAAACTACCAGTCCTTGGTGCAGATTTCTGGCTCTGAGTTGCTGGTGGAGTGAGGGTGTCTAAACCTTGACATGTGATGCACCATGTCTCGGTCACTCTGGTACACTCTTTGTGACCCATGGACAGTAGCCTACTAGGCGGCTCTAGTATTACAGGCAAGGATGGATACTAGAATGAGTTGCCATTTCCTACTCCAGGGAATTTTCCCAACCCAGCATTGAACCTTAGTCTCACATCTCCATGGCAGGTGGATTCTTTATTAGTGTCACTTCACTATCTGCCAAGTCTGTTGTACAACAGGTCAGGATAAATACCTACTTTGAAGCAGGGAAGATTGAAAATTTGGTTCTGCTAGAAAGAAAAGCCAGCATAGGGACATCATCTGATTAACGAAACCTAAAAACTAAAATGAACCCTTTGTGACCTATATTTTCTAGATTTAAAAGATCTAATTAGTTGGAGCCATTTGTGCTAGTGCATGCTGGCTGAGTCACTTCAGTCGTGTCAGACCCTGTGACCCCATGGACTGTAGCCCACCAGGCTCGTCTGTCCATGGGATTATCCAGGCAAGAATGCTAGAGTGCGTTGCCATTTCCTACTCCATGGGAAATGCAGAGATCAAACCTCCATCTTCTGTGTCTCCAGCATCGGGAGGTGAATACTTTACCACTGAGCCATCTGGGATGGCTCATGTTGTCTGTTACCTCTTGAAGCAAACGTGTAGAATTTTTGACTGGACGTGTGGAAATTTGCATCAATGGCAGCTCAGTCTGTCACAAACTGGACATTTAGGAAGGGCCTGTATGATTGGTCTCTAGGTCTCCAGGGCCTTTTCCATTATCCAGCAGCTGTCTTGTGGGTACCACCCCTGACTGCTTAGCTCAACTTTAGACAAGTTTCTGGGTTTAAACCTGAAGGTGTAATAAACAACTTGGCCACCTAGAAACATGAATTAGCATTTGCTGGCTTGCTAACCCACTAGCAGCTAATGCTGCTTATGCTGTATCCATGGTGTGCCAGGCTTTGATCTCGGTGTCTCTAACCTGCTGTGGGTCAGGATGAGCAGAAAAACAGTTCTTTAATCCTAACTGTTCTTCCTTCCCATCAAGGGAAGGAGATTGTCAAGCCCTATATACTACAGTTATTCCAGTCAGGGATATTATGGTGATTTCCACTGGGATGAAGATGAAGGGTGGTTACCCTGTAGCACTTGGATTTAGGGAGTCCAACAAACCTCTTAATCCTAGGCCTTCTCAGCGCCTGTCTGGTCTCTTGGTGAGGGTTTTGCAGCCATTTTAGAAAAGCAGCTCCCTACAGCAAATGGTTGTCACCACTTTCATCACTCTTCCAGTAGGTGGCAGCACACCCCCAAAGATGTGGACACCTGACAGGGAGGAGTCGGGGGGGAAGCCTTAAGTTTAGTTTCAGGTCAATTCGTCTTCCAATTCAGTTTAAGTAGTGGTGGTGTTAGTCATTCAGCCGTGTCCAACTCTTTGTGACCCCATGGACTATAGCCCTCCAGGCTCCTCTAGCCACAGGATTTCCCAGATAAGAATACTGGAGTGGGTTGCTATTTCCTTCTCCAGAGGATCTTCCTGATCCAGGGACCGAACCCGCATCTCCTGCGTTGATAAAGTGAAGTTGCTCAGTGGTGTCTGACTCTGCGACCCCATGGACTGTAGCCTACTATGCTCCTCCGTCCATGGGATTTTCCAGGCAAGAGTACTGAAGTGGGTTGCCATTTCCTTCTCCAGAGGATCTTCCTAACCCAGGGATCGAACCCAGGTCTCCCACACTGTAGGCAGATGCTTTGCTGTCTGAGCCACCAGGCAAGTCCAAGAAGTCCTTCATCGGTAGGTGGATTCTTTACCACTGAACCACTAGAGAAACCCCGGGCTTAGGAATCCGCAGAAAGTCCACTCAGAGCACAGGAGTGCTATGGAATCCCCACAAAAAAGTGGATACTAATTGGGCCCAAGAACTAAATTTTGTTGAATGGTTGTTCTATGCTGTTTATCTGAGTTGTCACTTACCCATACTTGGCCCACTAATAACTTCATTGTAACTCAGTCTTTGTCTCCCCTCAGCCTTAAAAAGTGCAAAGCTTTTCTCACCCAAAAAGAGTTTGTCTCTTCACCCTACCTCCCTGCCTAGCTGTTCCCTCTAAACTTTACTGCCAAACTTCAAGAAGGGTCACGCTGCTGCTTCCCACTTCTTTGCCTCCAGTAGGGTGGCTGCTGTCCCCACACCAGCATTGAGTTCGTTAATGGGTTCTCATGACCAAAGGCTGTAAATCCAGTGGTTGGTCTTCCCTTCGGTTTTGGCTTCCCTGTAGCATCTGACAATTCCTTTCTGTTTGAAACTTCCTTTTCTTCCACTTAAGAAAGGGGTGGTGGCTCTAACAGTAGACCAGTGTGAAGAGGGACAAGAACAAATACCCCTGGGAGTAGAACCTCTCAGAATTTTACCCAATTAATATGTGTGAGCTAGTGGCTGTTCCTCCATGTCAGGTAACCCCGTAATTAGAGGAGAAAGACTTAATGATCCTTCTACTTGGAAATGTGAAAAGAACACTTGTATAACTGCTGACTTCTGAGTGGAGGGACTTGGTTTTATTTACTGTCCTGTCTCATGGCCCTAGGATAGTCCATGACACATGCTAGGTCCTCAGTAGATAATGAATGAAGAAATCCTGGAGAAACGTCTTCCCTCAACTGCAGGAAACCTATGGCAGCAGCAGGAAGGAGTCTCTAAGGCCAGGAATTCTTAACATATATTTTTGAAGTTCTTAATCTTTTTGTGTTGGAAATTCTTGGGTAAAGCCTTTGAAAACTTTTCAGAATAATGTTTCCCATTAAAAAAAAAAGGATTATAAGGGAAATAAGTATACTGAAAAAAGTTTTCAAAATATTAATATTCATAATTTGTGATAGAATTACGTGTTCACTAATGCATTAGGTAGGTGTGCGTGCATGCTAAGTCGCTTCAGTCGTGTCCAACTCTGTGCCACCCTATGGACTGTAACCCACCAGGCTCCTCTGTCCATGGGATTCTCCAGGCAAGAATACTGGAGTGGGTTGCCATTTTCTTTTCCAGGGGATTTTCCCAACCCAGGGTTTTTGAACCCTGGGTTCGAACCTGGGTCTCCTACATTGCAGGCAGATTCTTTACCATCTGAGCCACCAGGAAAGCCCCAGGTAAGATGTATTTATGTTTAAAATACAGTTCCTGTTGCATGCGTGCTCAGTCCTGTTTGACTCTCTCTGACCCCCCCCCCCGCCAGACTCCTCTGTCCATGGGATTTTCCAGGCAAGAATGCTGGAGCGGGTTGCCATTTCCTCCCCCAGGGGATCTTCCTGCCCAGGGAGTGAACCTGTGTCTCTTTCATCTCTTGCATTGGCAGGCGGATTCTTTACCATTGCACCACCTGAGAAGCCCAAAATATAGTTAGAGAGTTTGGTTCTGGTGATGGTGGAGTGACTTTTAACAGATTAACCCTCCTGTTGGGAATTATAAACTTGACAAAATATAAAAATCAACTTCTGAGGTGTTGAAGACCAAACAATAGAAGCTGAAACAGGTACCATCCTTGAAAGAAGCTAAAGACACTGGGGGAGATACATGTTTAACCAGCTTTTCCCTTGAGGATATGCCCCCCATCCCCTACGGATTGGCATGAATCTTTGGACATAGACTTTAAGCAGAAAGGGAGTCTTACTAAACTGAGAAGTCAGGTTGGAGCAAACATGAATCTGGCAACCTACCTGAAGATAAGAGATAACTAATTGCCTTCAAATTCTTGATTGAGTCCCATATTTATGAGCAGCACAAGACTCTCATGTTGTTGCTGTTCAATTGCTCAGTTGTGTCTGACTCTTTGTGATCCCATGGACTGCAGCATGCCAGGCTTCCCTGTCCTTCACAGTCTCCCGGAGCTTGCTCAAACTCATGTCCGTTGAATTGGTGATGCCATCCAGCCATCTCATCCTGTGTCATCCCCTTCCTCTCCTGCCTTCAATCTCTCACAGCATCAAGGTCTTTTCCAGTTAGTTCTTCTCATCAGGTGGCCAAAGTACTGAAACTTCAGCTTCAGCATCAGTCCTTCCAATTGATTTTCAGGGTTGATTTCCTTTAGGATTGACTGGTTAGATCTCCTTGCAGTCCAAGGGACTCTCAAGAGTCTTCTCCAACACCACAGTTCAAAAGCATCAATTCTTCAGTCTTCTTTATGGTCTAACTCACATCCATACACATCTACTGGAAAAACCATAGCTTTGACTAGACGGACCTTTGTCGGGAAAGTGATGTCTCTGCTTTTAAATATACTGTCTAGGTTTGTCATAGCTTTTCTTCCAAGCTAATTTCATGGCTGCAGTCACTATCCACAGTGATTTTAGAGCCCCAGAAAATAAAGTCTCTCATTGTTTCCGTTTTTTCCCCATCTTTTTGCCATGAAGTGATGGGGCTGGACACCATGATCTTTGTTTTTTTAATGTTGAGTTTTAAGTCAGCTTTTTCACTCTCCTCCCAGGGGAAAACAGGAAAGGTGAGAAAGAGCTGGCTATAGATTCCAGCAGATACCTGGTGCTGGAGGGAAGTTTGGAGTTCAAATTTTTCCCAGTTAGAAGGGTTTGATAAACACTTCAAGTGTTTCTTTGAAACTCAGAAGGGTCATACATTAGACATACAGAATAGCACATTCCAGGCCTAAGGACTAAGGACTAAGACTAAGGGCAAATATACGAAACTGAAGTAGACTCACCCTAACAGTAAAACCTAAAACAATCAGTGGGGGAGTCTGCTTTGAATTTAACTGCATACTAGAACAAAATCTAACAGTGTTCAGGGGAAGATAACAATCCAGACTCTGCAATATGTCATTCATATTGTCCAGTAAGCAAAAAGATTAACAGACGTGCAATGAACCATGACTGTCCACAATCAAGGGAAAAAGGCAAACAACTCATGTTGAAATTTGTAAGCAAGCACTTTAATCATTGTAAACATGTTAATCTACAGGAAAAGATAAGTATATTGAATGAAGAAATGAGGAATTTCTGGAGAGAATGGAAACTCTAAGAACTGAATGGAAATCCTAGAAGTGAAAGTACTATGTTAAAGATTTAGCTAGAAAGGCTTAGTAGCAGGAAAAAGGATCCATAAGGATCCAAAAGGATTGGTCTAGAAAATAGACCAATAGCAGTATAGAGTTCAAAACATGCTACTCCTAAATATGATATCAAAAGATATTAAATATTTCAAGCTGAAGGAACTTGAGAAACAGCAAGTGCATGAAGGATTTTTGGAGTGTCCCCTGAAGCAGCTC
Organism: Bos grunniens; assembly: GCF_055505025.1. Classification (NCBI taxonomy): domain Eukaryota; kingdom Metazoa; phylum Chordata; class Mammalia; order Artiodactyla; family Bovidae; genus Bos; species Bos grunniens. The sequence continues at coordinate 17,572,401 of NC_141166.1, forward strand.
ATAAAACCCTCATATGAATGTACCCTCGTTATACCCAGAAGAAGGACTTCCCTGGTGGCTCTGATGGTAAAGCGTCTGCCTACAATGCGGGAGACCCAGGTTCAATCCCTGGGTTGGGAAGATCTCCTGGAGAAGGAAATGGCAACCCACTCCAGTATTCTTGCCTGGAAAATCCCATGGATGGAAGAGCCTGGTAGGCTACAGTCCACGGGGTCGCAGAGTCCGGACACGACTGAGCGACTTCACTTTCTGTCTCTGAAGACAGAGGGACACCAAAAGGGAATTTTAAGGAATAGGCCTGCTGTTTTCCCCGTTTACTACACTCAGTTTATATCCTTTTTTTTTTTTTGGTCCTTATTTTTCCACAACTCTCCATTATTCATCAAACCTAACATAAAAATACTCAGGTTTAACCACTTCTTCAAGTCTTCATTTCCTTATAAAGGCTTCCATGTCTCGTAAGACTTACATAAATCTGTCTGCTTTCTCTTTTTATTTATTTGGCTACATCAGCTCTTTGTTGGTGGTGCACAGGTTTGCTCTGTGTTATGTGGGATCTCAGTTTCCCCCACCAGGGACTGAACGCAAGTCCCCTGCATAAGAAGGCAGATTCTTAACCATTGGATCACCAGGGAAGGCCTGCTTTTCTCTCTGTCTCGTTAAATTTTTTAATTGCAGGATAATTGCTTTACAAAATTTTGTTGTTTTCTGCCAAACCTTAACATGAATCAGCCATCAGATCAGATCAGATCAGATCAGTCGCTCAGTCGTGTCCGACTCCTTGCAACCCCATGAATCGCAGCACGCCAGGCCTCCCTGTCCATCACCAACTCACAGAGTTCACTCAAACTCACGTCCACCAAGTCAGTGATGCCATCCAGCCATCTCATCCTCTGTCGTCCCCTTCTCCTCCTGCCCCCAATCCCTCCCAGCATCAGAGTCTTTTCCAATGAGTCAACTCTTTGCATGAGGTGGCCAAAGTACTGGAGTTTCAGCTTTAGCATCATTCCTTCCAAAGAAATCCCAGGGCTGATCTTCAGAATGGACTGGTTGGATCTCCTTGCAGTCCAAGGGACTGTCAAGAGTCTTCTCCAACACCACAGTTCAAAAGCATCAATTCTTCGGCACTCAGCCTTCTTCACAGTCCAACTCTCACATCCATACATGACCACAGGAAAAACCATAGCCTTGACTAGATGGACCTTTGTTGGCAAAGTAATGTCTCTAGCATAATGAATATGCTATCTAGGTTGGTCATAACTTTCCTTCCAAGGAGCAAGGGTCTTTTAATTTCATGGCTGCAGTCACCATCTGCAGTGATTTTGGAGCCCAGAAAAATAAAGTCTGACACTGTTTCCACTGTTTCCCCATCTATTTCCCATGAAGTGTTGAACCTCCTTCCTATCTCCCTTCCCACCCCACCCCTCTAGGTTGATACAGAGCCCCTGTTTGAGTTTCCTGAGCCATACAGCAAATTCCCATTGGCTATCTATTTTACATATGATGATGTAAGTTTCCGTGTTACTCTTTCCATACATCTCACCCTCTCCTCCCCTCTCCCCATGTCCATAAGTCCGTTCTCTATCTCTGTTTCTCCATTGCTGCCCTCCCTGTAAATAAGTTCTTCAGTACCATTCTCCTAGATTTGGTATATATGTGTTAGAATACAATATTTGTCTTTCTCTTTCTGGCTTTCCTTGTGGTTCAGCTGGTAAAGAATCCACCTGCTTTTCTCTTTTTAAATCTTTTTTTTTTTTTTTAATCTATTGTTACAGGGCTCTAGCCAAGAACTTAGACATATAAAGGAAAAAGATACTTTTCCTCCCCAACATGATCCAAACTAAAGGTCTAAGAGAAAAAGATGAGAGAAAAAGAAACAGAGCCTCAATGGCAATATCAAATTGTCTGTCATATGTGGAATTGAGTCCAAGAAGGAGAGGAAAGAAGGAATAGGCACAAATAAATCTCTTAGAAAAATAATGGCAGAAAAATATCTAAATTGATGAAAAACAACCTACAGAGCCAAGAAGAAAGTCACACACACCTCAGCATAGCATAACTGAGTTGTTGAAAAACAAAATAAACTTTTAAACAAAGCCAGGCAAAAGAATGAAGGCTAAGCCTCGCAGGAAAATGACAAGATAATGGATGATAGTGTTAAAGGAAAAGTATCAATCTAGAATTCTGTATCTACAAAGTGTTTTTCAAAAATAAAGGGAAATAAGTCATTTTCAAACAACTGAAGCCGAGAGAGCTCATCAGTAAGTATACTTGAGTTTCGAGAAATGCTGAAGAAAGTTTTTCATGCTGAAGGGGAATGATGTCAAATGGAAAGCTGGGTCCTCCAGAAGAAATAAAGAGCACCAGAAATGCTAAATAATACCCTTTGAAAGGTCTAAAGCAAAAACCTAACACCTATTTGCTGGGGTTTATAATATATGTAAAAGTAAAATACATGACAAAAATAGCACAAACTAAGGAAGTGGGTCCATGAAGTTGTATGATTTTGAGATCCTTGTATTAGACTTAAGCTAGTATAAAGTTAATTCAGGGTAAACAGTGATAAATTAAAAATACATAGTGTATGTTTAACCCTGGTTGTTCAGTCGCTCAGTAGTGTCCAACTCTTTGCGACCCCCTGAACTGCAGGACGCTACGCTAGGCTTCCCTGTCCTTCACTCTTTCCTGGACCTTGCTCAAACTCATGTCTATCGAGTCAGTGATGCCATCCAACCATCTCATCCTCTGTCACTCCCTCTCATCCTACCCTGAATCTTTCCCAGCTTTGGGGTCTTTTCCAATGAGTCAGCTCTTCACATCAAGTGGCCAAAGTATTGGAGCTTCAGCATCAGTCCTTCCAGTGAATATTCAGGGTTGATTTCCTTTAGGATCAACTGGCTTGATCTCCTTGCTGTCCAAGGGACTCTCAAAAGTCTTCGCCAGAACCACAAATTGAATGCATCAATTCTTTGGTGCTCAGTCTTCTTTATGGCTTTATAGTCCAACTCTCACATCCATACATGACTACTAGAAAAACCATAGCTTTAACTATACAGACCTTTGTCGGGCAAGTGATGTTTCTGCTTTTTAATATGGCATTTAGTTTTGTCATAGCTTTCCTTCCAAAGAGCAAGTGTATTTTAATTTTGTGGCTGCAGTCATCATTCTCAGTGATTTTGGAGCCCAAGAAAATAAAATCTGTCACTATTTCCACATATCCCTCATCTATTTGCATGAAGTGATGGGACTGGATGCCATGACCTTAGTTTGTTTTTTTTTTTTTATGACCTTAGTTTTTTGAATGTTGAGTTTAAGTCAGTTTTTTCACTCTCCTCTTTCACCCTCAACAGGTTCTTTAGTTTCTCTTCACTTTCAGCCATTAGAATGGTATCATCTGCATATCTGAGTTTATTGATATTTCTCCCAGAAATCTTGATTCCAGCTTGTGATTTATCCAGCCAGGCATTTTACATGAGGTACTCTGCATATAAGTTTAAAACAAGCAGGGTGACAATATAGAGCCTTGTCATACTCCTTTCCCCAACTAGGCCATTGTTCCATGTCCGATCCTAACTGTTGCTTCTTGGCCTGTGTACAGGTTTCTCAGGAGACAGGTAAGGTGGTCTGGTATTTCCACCTCTTGAAGAATTTTCCACAATTTGTTGTGATCCACACAGTCAAAGGCTTTGGCGTAGTCTATAAAGCAGAAGTAGATGTTTTTTTTGAACTATCTTGCTTTTTCTATGATCCAACAGATGTTAGCAATTTGATCTCTGGTTCCTCTGCCTTTTCTAAAACCAGCTTGAACATCTGGAAGTTCTCAGTTCACGAACTGTTGAAGCCTGGCTTGGAGAATTTTGAGCATTACTTTGTTAGTGTGTGAGATGAGTGCAATTGTGCGATAGTTTGAACATTCTTTGGCATTGCCTTTCTTTGGGATTGGAATAAAAACCTTTTCCAGTCCTGTGGCCATTGCTGAGTTTTCCAAATTTGCTGGCATACTGAGTGCAGCACTTTCACAGCATTATCTTTTAGGATTTGAAATAGCTCAGCTGGAATTCCATCACCTCTACTAGCTTTGTTCGTAGTAATGCTTCCTAAGGCCCACTTGACTTCACATTCCAGGATGTCTGACTCTAGGTGAGTGATCACACCATGATTATCCGGGTCATTAAGATCTTTTTTGTATAGTTCTGTGTGTTCTTGCCACCTTTTCTTAATCTCTTCAGCTTCTGTTAGATACTTACTGTTTCTGCCCTTTACTGTGCCCATCTTTGCTTGAAATGTTCCCTTAGTATCTAATATTCTTGAAAAGATCTCTAGTCTTTCCCATCCTATTGTTTTCCTCTATTTCTTTGCATTGTTCACTTAAGAAGGTTTTCTTATTTCTCCTTGCTATTCTCTGGAACTCTGCATTCAGTTGGGTATATTTTCCCCTTTCTCCTTTGCGTTTCACTTCTCTTCTTTTTTCAGCTACTTGTAAAGCCTCCTCAGACAGCCACTCTATCTTCTCGCATTTCTTTTTCTTGGCCCTCCCTGGTGGCTCAGATGGTAATCCCCAGAGCAACCATTAAATGAAATCATACAAAGAGGGATAGCTGAAGACTCAATACAGAATATAGAATACTAATTCTAGGTGGCAAAATGTGAAAAAATAACCTAAAATAAGATAGAAGAACAAGGGTTAGATGGGACAGTAGAAAGCAAGTGTCTTGAACAGATATTTTAAGAAAGAAGCTATCTGGTTAGGAAAAAAACACATGAAAAAGTGGTCAACATTCATCGTCATCAGAGAAATACAAAACTGCAACAAGATACCACTACACACCCAGCAGTGGGGCCATAGTTAAAACTACTGACAATGCTAAATGTGGTCAAGAATATAGAGCTAGAACTCTGAAATTACTGGCAGAATGTACATGTATAGGCACCCTTGTTATTTATTTTGGGGGGGCCATGCCACCTGGCTTGTGGGATCTCAGTTCCCCAACCAGGGATTGAACCCAGGCCTCAGCAGTGAAAATCTGGAATCTTAACCATTGGGTGACCAGGGAACTCCCTAGGTACACCTTGTTTTACTGTGCTTTAATTTTTTTTTTTTCTTTTCACTTTTTGGCTGCTTCGCATGGTGTGATATGTGGGATCCCAGCTCCCCAACTGGAACTCCCGCAACTCCCGCAGTGGAAGCCAGAGTCTTAACCTCTGAACTTCCATGGAAGTCCCTGTGATCAGTGACCTTTGATGTTACTATTATAATTGTTTTGAGGCATAGTGAACCAGATCTACATAAGACTGCAAATTTAATGTGTGTGTAATCTGGCTGCTTCCCCTGTGGACTGTCCTTCTGTCTTTCCCTCTCCTCGGGCCTCCCTGTTCCCTGGGATGCAATATTGAAATTAGGCCAATTATTAATGATAACCCTACAACGACCTCTAAGTGTTCAAGTGAAAGGAAGTCACATGTCCCTCAATTTAAATACAAGACTAGAAATGATTAAGCTTAGTGAGAAAGGCATGTGGAAAGCTCAGACAGGCTGAAAAGTAGGCCTCTGGCACAGAACAGTTAGCCAAGTTGTGAACTGAGAAGAAAAGTTTCTGAAAGAAATTAAAAGTGTGACTCATGGACACATGAGTAATGAGAAAGTGAAGCAGCCTTACTGCTGACATGGAGAATGTCTCAGCGGTCTGGAGAGAAGACCAAATGAGCCACAGCATCCCTTTAAGCCAAAAAGTGAAAGTTGCTCAGTTGTAAACTTTGCGACCCCACGGACTATGGCCTGCCAGGCCCCTGTCCATATAGTTCTCCAGGCAAGAATACTGGAGTGGGGTCTTCCCAATCCAGGGACTGACCCTGAGTCTCTTGCATTGCAGGCAGATTCTTTACCATCTGATCCACCAGGGAAGCCCTCCCTTAAGCCAAAGCCCAATCCTAATCAAAGCCCCAGCTCTCTTCACTTCTGAGAAGCCTGAAGAAGGTGAGAAAGCTGCAGAAGAACAGTGTGAAGCCGGCAGAGGTTGGTTCCTGAGGTTTAAGGAATGACGGTCTCTCCACAACAGAGAACTGCAAGGTGAAGCAGCAAGTGCTGATGTAGAAGCTGTAGCAAGTTTACCGGGAGATCCAGCGAGGATCCTGAATGGAGGGCTACACTAAACGAAGTCCCTGCTGGGACTTCCCAGGTGGCGCTAGTGGTGAAAAGTCTGTCTAACAGTGCAGGAGACCTGGGTTTGGTTCCTGGATTGGGAAGATCCCCTGGAGAAAGAAATGAAGTGACATAGCACAGCACACCAAACAATGGATTTTCAACGTAGACAAAACAAATTTTTAAAAAAATATACTTTTTTTTGTTATTGTTTGCAGGGTCTTAGCTCCCTGATGAGGGATTGAACCTGAACCCTTGGCAGTGAAAACGCCCAGTCCTAACCACTGGACTGTCAGGGAACACCTTTATAATGGAAGAAGATGCCACGTAGGACTTTCAGAGCTGGAGACGAGAAGTCAATGCCTCAGAGGACAGGCAGACTTTCTTGTTAGGGGCTAAAGCAGCTGGTGACTTCAAGATGAAACTGAAGTTCTTTTACCATTTCCAAAACCCTGAGGCCCTTCAGAATTATGCTAAATCTACTCTGTCCATGCTTTATAAATGGAATGACAAAGTCTGGATGATGCACAGTACCTTACAACATGGTTTGCTGAGTATTTTAATCCCACTGCTGAAAACTACTGCCCAGAAAAAAAAAGATTCCTTTCAAAATATTACTGCTCACTGATGATATACCTGGTCACCCAAGAGCACGGATGAAGATGTACAATGAAATTTGTGTTGTTTTCATGCCTGCTAACGCAGCAGCCATTTTTTTTTTGAAAAAATTATTTACTTATTTTTGATTGCACTGGGTTTTCATCCACGTGTGGGCTTTCTCTATTTGCACACGGGCTTCTCATTGCAATGGCTTCTCTTGTGGAGCACAGGCTCTAGGCACACAGGCTTCATCAGTTAAGAGGCACGAGTTTAGCTGCTCTGAAGCATGTGGGATCTTCCCGGACCAGGGATCAAACCCATATCCCCTGCATTGGCAGTCAGCTTCTTATCCATTGTACCACCAGGGAAGTCCCACAGCATCCATTCTGCAACACATGGATTAAGGAGTAATTTCAATTTTCGAGTTTTATTGTTTAAGAAATACATTTCATATGCTATAGCTGCCATAGATTGCCATTCCTCTGATGGACCTGGGTAACGTACAGTTGACCCTTGAACAATACAGGGACTGGGGATTCCAACCCTCCTTACAGTCGAAAATCTGTGTAGTGCTATCTCAGTACTTCAGTGGAGGAAGTAACTGTAGATGTGGTGGAAATAGCAAGAGAACTAGAAGTAAAACCTCAGACTTGCCTGGCGATCCAGTGGTTAAGAATCTGCCTGTCAATGTAGGGACACAGGTTCAATCCCTGGTCTGGGAAGATCCCACATGTCACGGAGCAACTAAGCCTTCGTGCCACAGCTACTGAAACCCATGCTCTAGAGCCCATGTTCTGCAATGAAAAGCCACCATAATAAGAAGCTCCCACACTGCAATTAGAGAGTAGCCTCTGTTTGTCACAGCTAGAGAAAAGCCCGTGTGTGCATGCTAAGTCGCTTCAGTTGTGTCTGACTCTTTTTGACCCCATGGACTCCAAGCTCCTCTGTCCGTGGGATTATCCAGGCAAGAATACTGGAGTGGGTTGCCATGTCCTCCTCCAGGGGAGTTTTCCCAACCCAAGGATCAAACCTGCATTTCCTGCAACTCCTGCACTGCAGGTGGATTTTTTACTGCTGAGCCACTGGGGAAGTCTAGAGGAAAACCCACACAGCAACAAAGACCCAGCACAGCCCAAAATAAAAATAAATAAATAAATTTTTTTTTTTTAAAGTGGAGCCTGAAGATGTGACTGAGTTGCTGCAGTCTCATGATAACACTTTAATAGATGGGGAGTTGCTTCTTATGGATGAGCAAAGAAAGTGGTTTCTTGAGATGGAATCTACTCCTGGTAAAGATGCTATGGAGATTGTTGAAATTACAACAAAGGATTTAGGATATGACAGAAACTTGGTTGATAAAGCAGTAGCACGGTCCAGGAGGACTGACTCCAATGTGGAAAGTTTTACCATTGATAAAATGTTATCAAACCGTATCACATGCTACGAGAAATCATTAGTGAAAGGAAGAGTCAATTGATGTGGCACACTTCATTGTTGTCTTATTTTAAGAAATTGCACAACCATCCCACCTTCAGCAACAACCACCAGGCATCAACACAGAGGCGAGACCCTCCACCAGGATAAAGATTACAACTCACTGATGATGGTTATCACAACTTCTATATGCACTGGGAAACCAAAAAAATTCACATGACTTACTTTATTGTGATATCTGCTTTATCACAGCGATCTGGAACCGAACCTGCAATATCTCCAAGGTGTGCCTATATAGCCATTTTGGAAAGCGCTTGACCGTTTGTTATAAAGTTAAATGTACACCTACACTGGAAGTTTATAGTAAGGTGAAGTTAAAGATATACCTATCTGGTGCCTCATCAATTCCACTCCTAAATATTTACTCAGGAGGAAACATAATATATCCACAAAAAAAATCTTGTACAAAAATGCTTGCAGCAGCTTTGTTCATAATAGCCAAAAACTGGAAACCACTCAAATGTCCATCAAGAGGAGAATGGATGAATCAACTGTGGTATAATGCAATGGAATGCTCCTCAGCAATAAAAGGGAACAAACGACTTAAATACTCAACAACATGGATGACTTAAAAATAGTATATCCAGTGAGAGAAGGCAGAATGAACAAGCACAACCCATCACTTTTAAATACAAATTGGAACAGTGGTTGCCTCTGGGGTTGGGAGGGGATTGAGTGGAAAGAACCTCAAGGGAATTTCTAGGGTTGGAAATAGTCTAAATCTTGACTGCGGTGGGGGTTACAGATTGAGCAATTGTCAAAACTCATAAAACTGCACATTATGATTTGTGCATTTTATTGAATGTAAATTATACATTGACTTTTAAAATGTACAAGCAAATTAAAGTTAAATTTTATTTTTTAAAGACATATTGGTGTTAAAGTTGTTATTTAGTTTGAAATAAAGCACTATATTATATAACTACAAGGATATATTGTACAACACAGGAAATACAGCCAGTGTTTAATCTTACCTATAAATGGAGCATAACATTTAAAAATTGTGAATCACTATATTATATACCTGTAACTTATGTAATATTGTACGTCAGTTATACTTCAATTAGAAAAGTAAATACATGAACTTAAAAAAATTATAGGGTGGCCTTTGACAAGACAATACACACACAATTTTTTACACCCAATTGATTTCAATTTTCTGTTTCAATGGTATGGTGGTGGTTTAGTTGCTGAGTTGTGTCTGACTCTTGCAACACCATGGACTGTAGCCTGCCAGGCTCCTCTGTCCATGGGATTCTCTAGGCAAGAATACTGGAGTGGGTTGCCATTTCCTTCTCCAGTTCAATGGTATAAGTCTTGAAAATCGTCACTTTCAAAGATAAATATCTAAGCTTCCAGGGCTTTCTTTACTAAAAGAAGATAGGCTTTTCTCAAAGAATACCAGCATTCTTCAAGGCTCTTTTAGTTTAACTCTGCTTGTCATAAGTATATTTGTTCTAAGAAAAATGAGTTCTTTAGCTAGATCACAATTCAGAAACACACTATCTCAGAAAGAAAAGATTGTGGATTCGTGGTTCAATTTTGATGCCCTAAAGATTGAAATCTTCCCTGGTTGCTCAGCACCAGGATCAGTGCCGAGAATCAGCACTGCAATACAGGAGACACAGGTTCAATCACTGGGTTGGGAAGATACTCTGGAATTTTTAAATACTCTCACAGTTTTTAAAGGAATGGCAACCCACTCCAGTATTCTTGCCTGGTAAATCTCCTCTGGACAGAGGAGCCTGGCAGGCTATAGTCCATGGAGTAGCAAGAATTAGACAAGACTTAGTGACTAAACAACAACAACAACGACTGAAATAACTTTTGAAAGAAGTATGAACTGTTGCTAGGTGTTGGCAAATTTTTCTATGCAAAGAAGTCGATGTTTTGTGTCTGGTCTCTATCCTAAGAGAGCACTTTTCCAGCCCAGATCATTTGCAAAGGTGGATTTTTAGGAGCATCATAAATGGTGACTTTGGGACCTCAGAGAAGTCTCATTCATATGGTTAAATATATCTGCTACTACTGCTAAGTCACTTCAGTCGTGTCCGACTCTGTGCGACCCCTTAGATGGCAGGCCACCAGGCTCCACCGTCCCTGGGGAATCCCAGGCAAGAACACTGGAGTGGGTTGCCGTTTCCTTCTCCAATGCATGAAAGTGAAAAGTGAAACTGAAGTTGCTCAGTCGTCTGACTCTTCGTGACCCCATGGACTGCAGCCCACCAGGCTCCTCCATCCCTGTCCATGGGATTTTCCAGGCAAGAGTACTGGAGTGGGTTGCCATTGCCTTCTCCTAAATATAACTAAGTAAGCCAATTCAAGGATAAAATTTTTTTTTGTTCAAAACATTGCCAGAAGTGCCTTTCTTTTTCTTTCAAAAGACAGTAAGACTTCCGCTGTTTGTTTGGATAAAGCACTTGTCCTTTGAAAGCCAGTGAGGAGCATTTTCTGGAGTCTGTTCACATTTCCTGACAAGCTTTTTGCAAATGGAGTGATTGAGGGACCTGATTCTTCAGAAGTTGCTGACTTTATGAATGTTGACAAAACATCTTTCAGAGACGTCGGAAAAGTCTTTACTGCCTGTGCATTGAGAGATGACGACATGGAGAGTTTCATCACTAAGTCCAAATGAAATCAGCTTTGCAGGAGGTCCATCTGGGCAGAGAATGAAGCTTTTCTTCCCAGGCAAAGTTCTATTTGGCAAAGACCCCTTTTACTGCTTCCAAAATGTCCACAGTCTTTACAGTTTGCAAAAGCCACTCAGAAAGTCAGGATTCTTTGGTACTGTCAGCATGCCAACAGTGAGGCAAACAAGAAGACCCCTCTGTTGGGATTGATGAGGCAGCTCTGTCCTCAAAGATCTGCTTCAAAATGTTGAAAGACATGCCATCTATTCTAAAACGTATCACACCACATGACAGGGTAACTGCTTCCAGTGTTTCCTTCTGATCCAATCCCCAAAACAGCCTGGTAATTTCTGCACGTGCCATTGGAGTCTAATATGTCCCTCCGATGGCGTGGGAGCTTTTCCTCTGGGCCCCTGGTAAGCAGTTTGGAGGATGCTCCAATAAAAGCTTACTGTGACATAGCAAATCCAAGTGTTGGAAGTGCTCCAGCTTTTCTGAATTGAGTTTTCCTTACATAACCACCACCCCCACCCCAACATCTTTTAATGATTTTCAGGACAGATAGATGTGCCGTGCCCTTTCCATTTTGCTGATCCCATTCTTCCATTCACAAGAATTTTTCAGTACAGGAAACACTGAGGCTTTTGTATCCTGTCATGTTCATTACTAAAAGCGAAACAGTTATGACCGATTCATGTTGATGTATGGAAAAAGCAACGCAATAGTGTAAAGCAATTATCCTTCAGTTAAAAATAAATAAAAGTGAAACCAGATAATACATCCTCTGTATTGTACTTCAGTATTACTCCTATAATGTGACTTCTTACAGAGACCTTGCTGGTCTTCTGATGTGTCAGCCTGGCCAAGTGAGAGTCCCCAGTTCTTTAGTCAAGCATAAACTGGGTGTTGCAGAGAAGATGTTTGGTAGATGGGCTGAAAGTCCATAGACAGTTGATTTTAAGTCAAGGAGATTATCCTAGATCCTCTGGGTGGGACTGATTTCAAACAGTTGAAAGGCTTTAAGAGCAAAGTGTTAGATTCCCCAAAGAAATTCTGTCCATGTACTTCCAGCCCTGTCCCTTCCCAACAGCCTGCCCTATGTATTCGGGACATGCCCACCCCCATAAGCCTGAAAGCCAGTTCCTTACACTTACAATGCAATAAATCTCTTGATATATACAGCTGATTCTCATTATCAGTTTTTGATTTTTGTATTTGTAAATTCAACCACTTGCTAAAGGCTACTTGTAACCCCCAAATCCATGCACATGGTGTTTTTGAGATCATACAAGATCATTCACATGGTCCTCCAGGACACGCGCAGAACTTGTGAGATGTCTAACATTCATCTAGTGAAGTTGAATAAGGTGACCCTGCTTTGTGGGTTTTTTTTTGGAGGGGACCCTGCCTTTTTTTCTTTTTTGCCATGTCACGTGGCTTATGGGCTCTTAGTTCCCTGACCAGGGATTGAACCTGAGCCTCCACAGTGGAAGTGCGGCATCTTAACCACTGGACTGAGAGGGAAGTCCAGACTCTGCCTTTTTGGTGCAGCTCTCACACTGTAAGCAAGTGTCCTTTTGACAATCCATTTAGTGCCATGGTTTTGCATTTTTGTCCTTCTTGCTGGTGATTTTACCATTTGAAATGGTCCCCCACGCAGTGCTGAAGTGGTGTATACAGTTCTAAGCTGTGTGCAGTGTGCCTTAAGGGGAAAATGTGTTAGATGAGCTTCACTCAGGCCTGAGTTATGGTGCTCTTGGCTCTGAATTCAATGTTAATGAATCAACATATATGTGAAATTAGACATATGTACATGTGTCTTTAAACAGAAACACATGTAAGCAAGGTTATGTATTGATTGGTTGATGACATTTTCCCCAGGAGCAATGCTTTCGTGTTCACTAATCCAGTGTGTGCACCGATTTTATAGAACGTAACTACTGCAAAGATGAAGCATTAACTGTATCTTCTGCTGACAGTTTCTCTGCTTAAAATCCTGATTGATAGTGACAGTCACAGAACTTCTAAGATTACTGTGGTTTGTTGCTTATGTTTGCAATCAAAGGAAACTTAAAAGTCAGTGAAGGTGAAGTTGCAAGTTTTATTCCCATCCAAGTTTATGGCTCCCCTGAATTCATGGCCCCCAGGTTAAGACACATCTAAATAGAGGGTCATGGAGAAGGATCACATCAATCCTGGCAGTCAGGTGGTGTGGGCTGGAGGTGGGGAGGTTCCCACAGGCTCTGCAGAAGCCAGTGAGGCAGAGAAGGCCCAGTCGGGCTACTTTAGCCCTCCCTAGCATGTTGCCTGCGGTTATTCTTGCTTCATATATATATAAACCAGTCGACCCTAAAGGAAATCAGTCCTGAATATTTATTGGAAGGACTAAAGCCGAAGCTGAGACTCCAATACTTTGGCCAGCTGAAGTGAAGAACTAACTCATTGGAAAAGACCCTGATGCTGGGAAAGATTGAAGGCGAGAGGAGAAGGGGAGGACAGAGGATGAGATGGTTGGATGGCATCACCGACTCGATGGACATGAGTTTGAGCAAGCTCTGGGAGTTGATGATGGACAGGGAAGCCTGGTGTGCTGCAGTCCATGGGGTCACAAAGAGTTGGACATGACTGAGCGACTGAACTGAACTGAACTTTTAAAAACATTTATTCAGTTGCACTGGATTTTAGTTGGGACACACAATATCTTCAATTGTGGCATGGGAACTCTTAGTTAGGTATGTGGGGTCTATGTTCCCTGACCAGGGATTGAATCCAGGCCCCTCGAATTGGGAGCACAAAGTGTTAGCCCCTGGAGAAGGCAATGGCACCCCACTCCAGTACTCTTGCCTGGAAAATCCCATGGACAGAGGAGCCTGGTAGGCTGCAGTCCATGGGGTCGCTATGAGTCGGACATGACTGAGCGACCTCACTTTCACTTTTCACTTTCATGCATTAGAGAAGGAAATGGCAACCCACTCCAGTGTTCTTGCCTGGAGAACCGCAGGGACGGGGGAGCCTGGTGGGCTGCCGTCTATGGGGTCGCACAGAGTCGGACACGACTGAAGCGACTTAACAGCAGCAGTAGAAGTGTTAGCCCCTGGACCACCAGGGAAGTCTCTCCTGTGGTTATTCTTCAAAGGATGGTTGGGTGACCCCATCTGGAAGAGCAGTGTTTGCCTCCAGTGCTGAGGAGCTGCCCTCAAGGAGGGGAGTTTGGCTGGTGTAGCCCTGGGGTCCCTCTCTGGTGGAGTCTCAGAAGATACAACTGGGTGGTGGGTGAGCCTTGATTGTTTTCAACTGGAAGTAATCCTCATGATCAAGAGACATTTTAGGGTGGCAGATTTTGTCCCCACATTTTAGGGCGGCAGATTTTGTCCCCTCTGCTCCCACCTTTAAAACTTCTGGTACAAAGTTTCAAGGTCCAAAAGTAGCGCTGGTAGATAGTTGATCTCAGGGAACCGGTCTGTCGGCCAAGGAAAACAAAGGTTCATGGTTAGAACACATGATAAATCCAGATTCTTAGTCCTGAGCACTGCCATCGGGGAAGATTTCTAAATGTCAGGGTCAAAGCATCTAGAGCAGTCAGAACTGTCTCTGATGAGTTCAGCCATGAGGATGAGGGTGGTTTAAAGAGGGGCAATTGTGTGATCTCTCTCCAGAGGATGTTAGGTGTTCAACTTAACTTTTCAGGGCTTCAGGAAAAGGACAGCTTTGATTTATTTATGTATGAATTTATTTAGCTGCACTGGGTCTTAGTTGAGGCACTCAGGGTCTTTAGTTGCAGCATGTGGGATTTTTTTTTTTAATGTTTAATGTTTATTTATTTGGCTGCACTCAGCCTCAGCTGCGGTATGCAGGATCTAGTTCCCTGACCAGGGATCAAACCCGGACCCCCTGCATTGGCAGTATGGAGTCTTAGCCACTGGACCATCAGGAAAGTCCCACAGTTTGGGTTTTTGATGAAAAAAGTGGGATGAAAAAAGCCAAGTCAAAAGTGGGAGAGAAGTTGGAAACATGAGTTGGAAGAGTGGTAGCCAAATTCTGGAGAAAGCTAGAAGAATTTAGGATATTTTCTAGTTTATAGGGATCACTTTGGGGTTGGACACCATCTGTCTTTTTTATTTTTATTTTTGGCTGCCCTGCAAGGCTTGTGGGACTTCAGTCTCACAAGGGATCGAACCCTTGCCCCCTGCAATGGAAATGCAGAGTCCTAATCATTAGACCACCAGAGAAGTCCCAGACACTATTTGTCTTGATTCATCTATTGTTCTACCTATGATTTTAAACCTCCTTCTGTGTGGACCTTTTGTCTCTTTGTGAAATTAACCAGTAAACCCTGGTTCATCAGATTGGGGGTATCCTTTGGCCGCCTGTGCACACAGGACCTCTCTGCCACCCTGGAAGGTGAGGGGGGCCTGCTTGGCCAGGCTCATTACAAAGAGGGGCTGGTAATCCGTCCTGTGCAGGCCTCCGTGCCCTGCAGCTTCAGGTGCTGGGAACATGAGGACTTGCTTTTGGCATCCTTGGGTCATGAAGCTGGACCTTGGTCCTTCTTGGCTGGGCTCGAATTTACCTCCAGTTGTTGATGCTTCCTTAAGCACAGCTCTGTGGACCCAGGGTATCGCTCTCTATTTAGGTCTTATTGTACCCAAGAACTGAGAGTTGCAGAGTAACTAGCTGACCGAGCTGACCCCATCTGACCTCACCCTCTGTCAGATCACAGCTTTGGCAGAACCTTTACCTCAACATCTGCTCTGTTGGGTAAGGATGTGGCTCTGCTTTTGACCCCGGGTCTGTGGCGATCCGTCCCTGAATGACCCGTCCCCAACCCCCAGCGTGAGGTCGGGGGTCTGCACATTTCCCCTAAAATCCTCGGTGCCCACCTCAGGCTCCTACCTGGGGAAGAGCTGTCACCCAGTTGGGACCACTTCTGCTCCTCCCCTGCAGGAGACTGCCTTCTCACACTCTTCCCAGTGTCACAACTATGCACATCCCATGACCCGTGGCTCAGGAATGAATGGATGAAAGCTTGAGAAAATACTTCACCCCAGGTGGACCTATTGTCTTCAAAGGGCTCCTCTGTGACCTGAGCTCTTTCCCGGAGGCTCTTGGGGCTTTGTTAGCATCTAGACAGCTGTCCATGAGCCTGGGGAAGTCTCAGGTGGATCTGGGTGAGCTTCAGGTCTTGGCACTTGCAGTGTTGCTTTGAGAATCCACGGATCCTCTCTAGAAATACCCACAGTCATACACATAGAATTTTAAAAAAATTTTTTTAATTTTATATTGGATTTTTTTTTGTATTGTTGATTAACAATGTATTCATTTCAGGTGTAGAGCAAAGTGATTCCATTGTACATATACATGCATCTATTCTTTTTCAAATTCTGCCCCGTTTAGGTTATTACAGAATATTGAGCAGAGTTCCCTGTGCAATACAGAAGGTCCATACACATAGAATCCTGCCAGCAACTTCAAGGGGCTCGGGAACCCGCCGCACCCCCGCCCCGAGTCTTTCAATCTCATCTCCTATTTCAGGCATCACTCAGTCAGGCAAAGTGAAGACAAAAAGTAAAAGGTATTGCAATTGCTCTAAGACATCAGGATTGTGAACCTAGGGGCAGAGTCCTGGCCATGGAGAAGGTCAGATAGCATGTTGCCCACTTGCAGTGGTCCCACTGGGATAAGGTAGGAATGGAAGTGTCCTGCCTGGGAGTTAGCCAAGGTCCAAGGTTAAAGGCAGAGCCCTCCAGACCATCACATGTGCCTGAGACTTCTCACAACAGCGGCATCAAGTTCAGCCAACTGTACTATTTGAGGGGACAACCCCCCCCACCACACCAAGACTGCCCTTACTGCAGGCACCGGCTGCACGTTCAGGGGCCCTGGGACCACCTTTACTTTAGATCAGCTGGCTACAAATTTCAGGGTCCTCAAGGCTACAGATTTCATGATGCTCACAACCACTCTCAGGTCTGATGATTTGCTAGAATGACTCATAGAACTCGCTGAAAACTACTATACTCAACAGCCACATTTATTACAGGGAAGGATACAAATTAGAACCGGAGTAGAATGGTGGCATCCAGGGATGTCTGAGTGTGGAGCTTGGCCCTTCCTTTCCCTGTGGAGACATGAGTGGCATCGCCCCTCCCAGCCATGTGTGATGAAACGCACAGGGGATTGCCAACCTGGAAAGCTCACTAAGCCTCCGCGTCCGGCCTTCAGACGGGAGTCTCACTGTGGAGGCCACGAATCAGGGGCCGCTTGGTTGGATGCTATCACCAGCCCAACCTCCTTCCCTGGAGGATGAGCTGACATCACACAATAAGTCACTTTGTTAGAATAAAGTATATACCGTGGTCCAGAGTCCCACCATGAATGACAGATAATCTCATGTTACTTAGGAGATTCCAAGAGCTTGGAGTTTCCCTCCCAGGATCCAGGACAAAGGGACCCAGGCCAGATCTTTCTCATGGGAGAGGCCAAATTTCTTAACACACAGCTCCTGACCTCAGTCTTCTGCACCTCAGTTGGCTGCTCACCTCAATTCTTTTTCTTAAATGTTAATCACTCAATCATGTCTGACTCTTTGCAACCCCATGACCTGTGGCCCACCAGGTTCCTCTGTCCACAGAATTCTTCAGGCAAGAAAACTGGAGTGGGTTGCCATTTCCTACTCCAGGGCATCTTCCTGACCCAAGGATTGAATCTGGGTCTCCTGCACTGTGGGCAGATTCTTTACCATCTGAGCCACCAGGAGTGGTTTAATTATTATTATTTTTTAATTAATTTATTTATTTTTGGCTGTGCTGGGTCTTCATTGCTGTGTGGGCTTTTCTCTACTTGCAGAGAGCTGGGGCTACACTTCGTTGCGATGACTTCTCTTGTCGTGGAGCATGGGCTTAGCGCACACGGGTTTCAGTAGTTGTGGTTCTCGGGCTCTAAGAGCGTAGGCTCAATGTTGTGGAACATGGGCTCAATTGCTCTGTACCATGTGGGATCTCCCCAGACAGGGGATGGAACCCGTGTCTCTTGCATTGGCAGGCCAATTCTTATCCACTGAGCCTCCAGGGAAGCCCCTCGCCTCAATTCTCATTGTACATTCTGCTTGGTAAGTGACCCCATAAGTCTCCTCCAGGCTGTGAGCTTGCAGTGGGGGAAGTGTTGAAGCAGGTGGCTGAACTCAGGGTCTGGTCCGCTGATGGGAAGTGACATTTGCTTCTCTCCCAGTAACTACCAATTTCTTCCCCTGCATCCCTTCTGGTTCATCTGTGAAGAGACCCAGAATCCTGACTGGTCACTGTGGAAGGGCGACAGGTGGCCACTTTCACAACCTCCTGCTCTTAGCCTTCCCCCTGTGGGCACTCTGTGGACATGCTTACGCTGAGCCACGTCCTGTCCAGTCTGAGTCCTGCTCCATGTTGACTGAGCCTGCAGTGCTTAGAATTGGGACGACAGAGTAGAGGACTGAGCACGGCTCAGTTTCGCATCATCCGGACCAGAGGCTGATGGGGGTGGAAGCAGAGTCAGTGGACTGAGGAGTTCACCAGAGACAGGAATGAGAGACAGGAAGTAGATGATGTTCTCAGAGGCTTGGGGTCTGAAGGCCAGAGTAAAGACAGTAGTAGCTGCAGAGGATCACAGAATTGAAGGAGGCTTTTTGTTTGTTTTTAATGTGTGAGAAACTTGAGTCCATTTAAACGAACATCGAGAAGGGGTAGGGAAACGACAGATAGATGTTGAACACAGAAGAGGGAGATTTTGGGGCTTGGGAGGCTAGGCTTTCAGACTTGGATGGAGTGGCTACCTTAGAGAGGAGGGAGGGTGGGCCTTCCATTTCATTTTTATATATTTTTTCATTTTGCTGCACTTTGAGGCATGCAGGATTATAGTTTCCCGAACAGGGATCCAACCCACACCCCCTGCGATGGAAGCACAGAATCTTAACCACTGGACCACCAGGGAGGTCCCAGGGGTCTTCCATCTCCCATCAATCTTTTCATTTCCTTGTGAACTAAAACGCAAGGTCATCTGATAAGAAGTGGGTAGTTGTCGTGGTCAGTGGTTTGAGAAGAGTGAAGAAGGTCTCAAATAGGCTGGTATATAGGAAGCATGAAAATAGACCCAAATGCACAGAAGAACTCAGTAGGTAATAAATATAGCACTTCAGATTGGTGGAAGAAAGAGGGGCTGGTGTTGGGACAGCTGGATAAACACCTACCAAAAGAGACATTGTTCCTAATGCCTTACATTAAAATAAGTTTCAAGTGCATCAGAGGTATTGATGTGAAAAGTAAAATACTAAAGAAGTAGAAGAGGGAATTCCCTGGTGGTCCAGTGGTTAAGACTCTGAGCTTCTACTGCAGGGGGCATGGGTTTGACCCCTAGTCAGGGAACTATCCTACATGCTGTGTGGCTAAAAAAATACAATAAAGTTCTAAAAGAAAACACACAAGAAAATTTGTTTTATAACCTCAAAGTTGGAAAGGACTTTCTGAGAATGACATAGAGCCTAGAAGCCATAAAA
Source organism: Bos grunniens (assembly GCF_055505025.1). NCBI lineage: Eukaryota > Metazoa > Chordata > Mammalia > Artiodactyla > Bovidae > Bos > Bos grunniens. The sequence goes on from NC_141166.1 coordinate 17,591,788, forward strand.
GAAAAGATGGGTAATTTACATAAAAATAAAATATCACTGAATTATAGAAAAATTATGAACAAAGTTGAAAGATAAATGACAAATATTTGCACAGTATATTGAGTAAATGTCTTTGGTGAAGCCCTTCTACAAAACAATAAGAAAAAGACAAATAAGCCAATAGAAAAATGGACAGGTCCAGCAGTTAAGACCTCGATTCCACTGGAGGGGGTGCAGGATGGATTCCTAGTTGGGGAACTAAGATCTCACATGTCCTTGGCCTTGTCATGGCCCCAAATAAAATACAATAAAAGACAAATTTTTTTTAATTGCAAAAAATTTTTTTAAAAACTGGACAAAGACTGTGAACAAACCTTTCTCAGAAAAGGAAACACAGATTACTCATAAACTCATGAAATAGCTGTTAACCTCATTCAGAGTAAGAGAAATGCAAGTTAAAACAACACCATGTGCTCTTTCCTGCCTATTAGATAGTAGAGCTCACTGAGTTTGCCTCAGACTCTTGGGGCAAGTGTATGGAGACTGGGCTCCCTTGTGCGTTGATATAAGGCATGTAGGTTGGTAGATCCTGGGGAGAAAGCGAGTTGGTAATAGCTTTCTCTTATGGGCTGAGTTGTGGGCCCCCTCACAAATTCATATGTTTGAAATCCTAACTCCAGTACTTCAGAACATGAGTGTATTTGAAGAGAGGGTCTTCAGGAACATTTAGGAACATTAAAAAGAGGTCATTAGGGTGGACTCTGTCCACTATGACTGGTGTCCTTATAAGAGGAGGAAATGTGAACATGCACACATACACGTAAAGACACAGGAAGAAGACGGTCACCTATGAAGCCTCAGAAGAAACCACCCCTGCAGACACCATCTCAGACCCTGGGCCTACAGACTGTAAGGACATAAATTTCCATTGCTGAAGCCACTCGGTCTGTGGTATTTTGTTACGGCAGCACTAGCTGAATAATACACCTAAAATTTAAATTGATGTGGAAATTTTACTCGTAGGAATTTATGCTCCAGTTAGAGCGGCCCGTGGGTTCATGAGCCCACACAAGGATATGCAAGCAGCCCTGTTTGTATCATTCAAGGTTTAATCAGGAAGACAGAAGCCATTCTAGGTATTTCGAGTAGAGAGAGGTTAATACAGGGAAGTGGAGACTTGCAGCAGCACTGGAGGGGCTGGGAGAGGAAAGGACAGAAAGACAGTGGGACTGAGGGGGTGGCAGGGAAGTGCCACCCGTGACCCCAGGTGCCAGCAGGACAAAGCAGGGGTTCCCCAGGAGGACACCAGCAGCCTCTGGAAACTGGCACCAAGGATCTCAGTTGCACATAGCACTAAAGTGAGGGTCTTGCAAGGGGGACCCCAGAAGCCAAGAAAGACCCCAGCAATGATTGTTGCTGCTTTTACCCATAGCTGCATGTAGAGAGCAATGGCTCCTACTTCCTTCAGCCTTTGGAATCTGGTGACAGTGCCCCTCCTGGGCAGAATCCAGCCTAGAACATACTGGAAAGGGATTCTGGGAATGCAGTGGATATATACAAGGGGACAGAGATGGTGCCATATTACAGTAATTGATCTAGCACTTTCCTCATCAGGGCTCATCCATAGAATGGAACACTGAGCCATTTCAAATGCACTGTGACAATTCTACCTGGATTGGTGATGTGGAATGATCTTTTAGGCTCACTATTAAGCGAAAAAGCAAAATGTGGCGAGCCTCATGTGCTTCAGTTTGTGTAAAAGATAAAAAGAGGGTGAGAGTTCCATATATGTTTGCATAAATTACCTTGAAAAGCTTCCCTAGAGCCAGGTGACAGTGGAGGCCTGGGCAGATGGGAACCTGAAAGCCCCAGCCAGCCCCTGATGAATGTACCCTCTGTGTGGTTGTGTGGCTTTTCTTGCCCAGGGACCGTCAGCAGCAGTAGTGGCCAGAGAAGACGCCCAGGGAATCTGAGGAAGCCAGGATGGGTCTCGAGCACAGATGTCAGCGTTCGCCAATCGAGCCCCCAGGGAAGCTCTGTCTGAAGCGAGTAGTTCCAGGCTGGAGCTTGGGGTCGCTCTAGGCTGCAGGTTTTCCTGCAACCCCGGCGAGGTGAGGTGTGTCTGGCCCTCTGCTGGCCCAGGAGCGCGGTGCAGACGTGCAGCCATTATCTGACAGGGCGGCTGCTGGTCTCTGGGGCAGGAGTGCCTGGCCAGCGGCAGGGGTGTTGAGTCCAGGGCCGGCTCTCTACCCCAGGCCCTCAGTCTGAGTGTCCTTCTACAGGTTCAGACTCTTGGCTTGCTTCTTCCTGTTTTTTTTTCTTTTGTTTTTTAATTTTAAAAAACAAGTCTGGAAACGGTTTTGCTGTCTCAGGATTAGACATACCTGTCTAGCACACCTATCATTCTGAGTTTTTCTTTTCTTGTTATTATTGGGTCACACTGTGCAGCTACGGGATTCCAGTTCCCCCACCTGGAATTGAACTTCAACCATGGTAATGAAGGCCCTGAATCCTAACCTCTAGTCTACCAAGTGGCTCAGTAGGTAAAGAATCCGCCAGCAATGCCGGAAACCTGAGTTTGATTGCTGAGTTGGGAAGATCCCCTGGGGAAGGAAATGGCAACCCACTTTGGTATTCTTGCCTGGAAAATTCTATGGACAGAGGAGCCTGGAGGGGTACAGTCCATGGGGTTGCAAGCGTCGGACACGACTTAGTGACTAAACTCCCCTGAGTTTTTTCTTTTAAATTGGTTTATCTTTTTTCTTGGGTATCCAATTGCTTTATTATTTCACTTTTACATCTTCTTCTTTCGTTGAATCTTGCATGTCCTTTAATATTTTCAACACTTGTGTAGTTTGGTTATTATTTATCCTTTATTTTTCTGACCATCTTGTTTCCTATGTTGAATTGCTCATCTGGGCCAAGAGTCGTGGGGTCGCTGTGTGGCTGGAAGGACTCCGAGTCTCCAGCCTGATATCAGGGAGGAGGGCCTGGCCTCACAGGCCTGGGGGCGGGAGGCACAGGCAGTTTCCCTTCCTACCCTACCCTTGACCTCTCTCACCTCTGACTCCTCAGATTTTTCTGGCCCTCACCAGCTAGCCCTGACTACATACGCATCACTTCCCTATGCGGTGGCCACAGGCTTCAGCAGCACGAAAGACTGAACGGGGATACTCCTCTATCTAGTGTCTTGCTTTAACTTTCTCTGCTGCTTTATGCAGAAAACAATGACTTGTTCAGGACGGTTCCCACTGCTTTTGTGACATCATTATTATCTTTTACTTTTTGTCCTTTAATCCTCTGAACTTTATTATATGTTCTCTTTGTTATCTTCCAAATTATTATGTGTCCTCGAGCCACTTATTAAAAGAACAATTCGTCCTCAGTAAAATCTCTGCTTTGTTATATATGACAATCTTGACTGTCCCAGGGTCAGCTTCTGAGCTATTAAGTATCATTAATCTGCCCAATGTAGTCTTGTACCAGACAATATTAACTGCTGTAGCAGCTAATCTGTAATGGGTTTTCAATCTGGCAAAGCTAGTTTCTTTCCTTTCAAATGTTCTTAACTAGCCTCGATTACTCTTTTCAGATGACTTTTAAAAGCTTTGTCAAATTCTGGGGAAAAAAATAAAAATAAAAAAGAATTTTGGATGGAGTTGTGTTAAATGTTAAACATTAGGGAATTCTCTGGTGATCCAGGAGTTAGGACTCTGTACTTTCACTGCCGAGGGCATAGGTTCAATCCCTGAAGGGAGAACTAAGATCCCACATGTTGTGCAGTAAAAAAAAAAAAAGTTAAACATTAATATTTAGACTTCCAGTTTGAAACACATGCTCTTTAAATATTCTTTACTACAAAGAAAACATTTTTGTGTTTCTTCATACACCTCTCATATTTATCAGGATATTCGTCACAATTTTTGTGGTTATCTTTCTATATACTACCAACAATCAGAAATTACAATTTTAAAAGCCTTGTCAAAAAAACCCCATTCCATTTACAATAGCATCAAAGATTTAAAAATGCTTAAATATTAATTTGACAAAAGATTTGTAAGACCTGTACTAAAAAAATTGCTGAGAGAACTTAAATAGATATACGCACGCACATGTATTTATATAGTGTTCATAGATGGATCAGATGGCTCAATATTATTAAGATGTTAATTCTACCCCAAACTGACATACACATGCAGTGTAATCCCAATCAAAATCTCAGTAGGTTTATCCGTGGAAATTGACAAGCTGATTCTAATGTTTATATGGAAATGCAAATAACTCAGAAAAACCAAAGCAACTTTGGAAAAAAAGGAATGAAGTTCAAGGATTTATATTACCTGATATCATAAAACTACAGAAGTCAAGATAATATATACTGGTGTAAAGATACACAAATGCATCAAAAGAATAAAGTCCAAAAATAGACTCCCATACATATGGTCAATTAATTTTTCATAAAAATGAAAAGCATTTGGTGGAGAAAGCATAATCTTTCAACAAACAGTACTGAGACAATTGACAACCATGTGTAAAAACCCCAAAACTGAAAAATTAAAAATTCAACCTGGATCATGCATTCTCAGGAGAGGTGGTATTGCCTATAGGAGGCAGAAATGGGTTCTTATAAATCACTGCAAATGGTGACTGCAGCCATGAAATTAAAAGACGCTTACTCCTTGGAAGGAAAGTTATGACCAACCTAGATAGCATATTGAAAAGCAGAGACATTGCTTTGCCAACAAAGGTCCGTCTAGTCAAGGCTATGGTTTTTCCAGTGGTCATGTATGGATGTGAGAGTTGGACTGTGAAGAAAGCTGAGCGCCGAAGAGTTGATGCTTTTGAACCGTGGTGTTGGAGAAGACTCTTGAGAGTCCCTTGGACTGCAAGGAGATCCAACCAGTCCATTCTGAAGGAGATCAGCCCTGGGATTTCTTTGGAAGGAATGATGCTAAAGCTGAAACTCCAGTACTTTGGCCACCTCATGCGAAGAGTTGACTCATTGGAAAAGACTCTGATGCTGGGAGGGATTGGGGGCAGGAGGAGAAGGGGACGACAGAGGATGAGATGGCTGGATGGCATCACTGACTTGATGGACGTGAGTCTGAGTGAACTCTGAGAGTTGGTGATGGACAGGGAGGCCTGGCGTGCTGTGATTCATGGGGTCGCAAAGAGTCGGACACGACTGAGAGACTGAACTGAACTGAAGGGGAGTGAAAAAACTTACCTGTTAACAATGGCTTGTAGCCCTCCATAGCTCAACCCTACCTGAAAAAAAATCTTATTCCTTAGTATTTAATTTCTCTCATTAGGAAAAAATTAAGTTTAAATTTAAATCAATCATTGAAATTTTAGTTAATTGAATTTTTATTCTTGAAGAGGCCATAAAAACAATGATTTAGAAAAATTACACTTAGATTCATACCTCAAATCACTAAAAAAAAAAACCTTCAAAGTGGATCATTACACCTAAATAAAAACCTAAAACTAAAACTTATAGAAGGAACTTCCCTGATGGTTCAATGTCTAAGACTCTGAGCTCCCAATGCAGGGGTCCTGGGTTTGATCCCTGGTCAGGGAACTAGATCCCATATGTCACATCTAAGACTTGATGCAGCCAAATAAATAAATAAATACTTTACAAAAGTTAATGATGAAAATTGTAATGCCATTATCACATCTTAAAATTTAAACATCAGTTCCCTAATAGCATAAAATATTTTGTCAGTGTTATTTTCCTGATTATCTTGTTATTTTTTTCATTTGATTTATTCAAATCTGCATTCAAAGAAGAGCCACACATGGGTCTGAAGTCTCCTTCAATTTATAAATTCTCTTTCCTGCTTTTCAGTTTTCTTGCTGTCTGTTCATTGAAGGCACTGGGCAATTTGCCCTGCAAGGATTACATAGTCTTGGTTTTGTTGAGAATATCCTTGTGGTGGTGTTTGTTCCTCTGTCTCCCAGTATTTCTAGAGAATTGATCAGATGGAGGCTCAGTTTTTTGGCAAGTATATGTCAGGGTGGTGCCGTGGGGTGGGTTGCTGGGACCCTAGACTCTGAGAGATTTGCCAAAGGAAGTTTTTACTGGGGAGGGCTCTCGGGATTGAGGCCTAGGGGAGTGGGGGAGGTGGAATGGGGCAGAAGGAGTAGTTGGCCTGTGATGCGGTGGAAACCAAGGCCTCAGCTGACCACAGGGAGCTCTGGAGCTGGGACAGTCCTTCAGAATTGTTCTGGTTGGAGGCAAGGGGTGGGGCTCTTGTGCCCTCTAGTGGGCGTGTCTTTAGGACAGGAGAATAAACTGTTAACTTAGCAGCAGCAGCAGCAACCCCTGGGGGGACCCCAAGTGTCAGCAACAGGCAGGAACACCGCTCTGGCAGCTGGGGGGAATGCCTGCCAAAGTCTTGGAGGTGGCACCTCAGTGGTGTTCCAATCAATATTTCTTATTGCTTCACATGGGGAGCATGGGGGTGGCTGGGATGGGAGACATGTAGTCTCTGGCTGCCTCTCTTATGATGTTACAGCTGATCAGTGGGTTCAGTTCTTACCAGTTTCATCTATTCATCACAAGCTTTCCATCAGCTTTTCCTCACTAGTTTAAGCAGCCAAAGTTAGATCTTTTATTTCATGGGGCATTAGGAGATGGTGCTATTCTAAGTCTAGCATTCTTGTCTCATTTAAAAGCTGGAAGTCTTCTATAAATAACGTCCTCATAAACTGGTTATCTTGAGGTACAATTCATACAGAATAGGTGGAATAAACACTTGATTCCTTTCCTTGATTTTCCAATTAAAATACATCCATCTAGGGATGCTGAAGCTGGTGATCTATAAATCACACTTAGATTGGCAGCTCAGCATCACTAGAAATTTTGGTAGAACTTCAGACTCTCAGGTTTATAACCAGACCTACTGAATGAGGGTCTGCCATTCAATGAAATCCCACATGTCCATTAATGATTGAAAATGGCTGTAAAATAATTTCCTTTACATATATCAATAAATATTCAATTCCATACTGGCTATTAAATTTTATCAAGCATCTTTTCATTATATATTGAGATGATCAGCACACCTGTGCAGTGTTGAACTGCATCTTTTGATTCTTTTGTGTATGAACATCCTTTTTATTTCTCAGTAGCATTTCATGGCATGCATATCCCATGGTTCATTTATCCATTCATCGGATGTTTATCCATTCATTGGATGTTTATCCATTCATCGAATGTCCATCCATTTGGTTGATGGACACCAGGTTAGTTTCTGGTTTTTCTTTTTTATTATCAGTTTTGGTTGCACTGGGTCTTCCTTGCTGAGTGCAGGCTCTCTCTAGCTGTCGTGAGTGGGGGCTACTCTCTTGAAGTGTGTGGGCTTCTTGTGGCTTCTCTTGTTGCATAGCACAGGTTCTAGGCCTGCGGGCTTCAGTGGTTGCAGCACATAGGCTCAGAAGTTGTGGTTCAAGGGCCCTAGAGCATGGGCTCAGAAGCTGTGGCACACGGGCATAGTTGCTCCACAGCATATGGAATATTCCCGGACCAGGGATTGAACCCATGTCCCCTACACTGGCATGCAGATTCTTATCCGCTGCACCACCAGGGAAGTCCAGTTTCCAGTTTTGGACTATTACAAATAAAGCTCCATGAATATTTGTGTACAGGTTTTAGGTAGAAACATGCTTTTTCTTGGATAAATACTGAGTATCGAAATGGCTGAGTCATAGATTCATATTTAATTTGGAAAGAAACTGCCAATGTGTGTTTTAATTTTTATAAAACATAAATTTATTTATTTTTGACTCCACTGGGTCTTCATTGCTGCTCGTGCGCTTTCTCTAGTTGTGGTGAGTGGGGGCTACCTTCTAACTGTGGTGTGCGGGCGTCTCATTGTGGGGCTTCTCTCGCTGTGGAACACGGCTCTGCAGCACAGGCTAAGTGGTTGTGGTGCACAAGCTTAGTTGCCGCGCAGCACGTGGACTCTTCCTGGACCAGGGATTGAACTGTGTTCCCTGCAGTGGCAGGTGATTCTCAACCACTGGACCACTGGGAGAAAGTCCAATATATTTTTTCAAATTGACCCTGAAAAAGGTTGTTTAGGTATAACTGTTACGTTTTGGTGTAATTTGTTATGCAGCAATAGGTGACTTTCACAGGTTCAGTTCTGGAAAGCAGACCTGAACCCGTGATAGAAAAGAAAATAGAAATTCCTACTTCCTCTCTTCTGTCTTGGATTCCTCTTTCCTTCACTTCAAATGTGGGTTTTAAGCCACTATGCCAGATCTTCTCAGACTTGAAAGCCCCATGGAAAGTGATGGGAACTTTATTTAAATTGGGGGATCCGCCACAAAAGAACAATTCTGATGGATTTTGGTGGGTAGGGAATGGAAGCCAGATTGCAAGAAGGAGCAACAGCACCCAGGAGGAAAAAAATCTTGTAAGGACGGGGTTTGATGGAGGGTGAAGGCTTCTCTGGGGACTCCAGCATAGGAAGCACCAGCTCTTGAGTAGAATGTGAGGGTCAACTTCATCCATCCCAGACTCAGGTTTTGTAGACGGAATCCATAATTTTTATCTCCTAATAACCTTTTCTTTGGGGGAAGACACCGTCCCCTCACTGCTGTCTTCCGTTTGCTTGTGTGTGTGAGTGTGTGTGTGAGAGAGAGAGAGATATTAGTTTCTCAGTCACACCCTCAGCAGTAAAAGTGCGGAGTCCTAACCACTGGACCACCAGGGAATTCTCGGTCCTCTCCCATTGTAATCCTGCTCACGTCATGTGGATCAAGTGGGATGAAGCCAATCCCTGGCCTCAGGGATGTCCTGATTAGAGAATTCCATTCTCCTCACTGTAGACACTGGTTCTAGCTTGGACATAAGATACAATCAAACCTAATTTTTGGGTATTTGCTAGAAATATCAGAAAATACACTCTTTTTTTTTTTTTTTCTTTTAGGAGTGAGCTGTAAAGATCACCTACATCTAAAGCAGCCTGGGACCATTTTTTCCTCCCATCTCTAGAAAGCCTGTTAGAGAATCAAGTCAACTCAGAATGAAGAAGAGCTAACCAGTGAAGAGCAATCACATGTTAAGCACCTGGACCAGCCATACCTGAAGCCCTAGTGATTTGTTTTTATCTACTAAAACTTTATTTTTCCCCTGAGCTAGTTTGGAGTAGGGTTTCTGTCAGTTACCAGTGACTGAAACCTGAATAGGAGAATGCTTTGTGGCAAAATTGAAAGAAACAGATTCCCCTAAGGAACTATACTTCAGTATCCGCCCTCCTAGTAAGGGAACATGGTATGAGAAGGGGAGATTGCATCTCAGTTAAATGAGAAAGTGCCTCTTCCTCCTCTCCCTCCTACCACTCCCACTCCCAGCTTTCTCTTATAATTTTACGTTCTACTATTTTTAAAATACTTAGTTATTTAATTAATTTATTTGGCTGCACCAGGCCTTAGTTGCAGTATGCAAGATCTTTGATCTTTGCTGTGACATGTAGTATCTGGTTCACTGACCAGGGGTTGAATCTGGGCCCCCTGCATTGGGAGAACAGAGTCTTAGCCTTACTGGACCACCACAGAAGTCCTAATCTTACATTTTAGTCTTCATTAATTACATGAACTTGTTAATTATATTTGTCTTTTAATAAATTTGGCCGTGGTCTAGCTATTTCAATGCTTTATTTAATTCCTTTATTTATTTTATTGAAGTATAATTAACCTACAACACTATGTCAGTTCCAGGTACACAACATAGTGATTCAATGTTTGTGAACATTACAAAGTGATCGCTATAGACCATCGATATATCTAGGAAGCGTCTGCCATTATACAAATATATTACAAGGTTATTGACTCTACTCCCCATGCTGGACATCTCACCCCCATGCTTTGGGTGCATATTGTAACTGAAGTTTGCACCTCTTAGTCTTTTTTCATCTGATTCTTTCCTTCCCCCAACCCCCTCCCTCTGGCAACCATCAGTTTGTTCTCTGTATTAATGAGTTTGTTCTGTTTTGTTATGTTTATTAATTTATTTTTTTTGGTAAGATTCCATATATAAGCAAAATTATACAGTATTTGCCTTTCTCTGTCTGCCTTATTTCACTATCATAATACCCTCTAGGTCCATCCATGTTGGTGCAAAGGGCAAGATTTCATTCTTATTTATGGTTGAGTAACATTCTACTGTGTGTGTGTGTGTGTATACACACTGCATCTTCTTTTTCCACTCATTTCACCATCACTCATATCAATGGACACTTAGGTTACTTCCATATCTTGGCTATAGTAAATAATGTTGCAGTGTACATAGGGACACATATATCTTTCCAATATAGTATTATCGGTTTCTTTGGGAAAAAACCCAGAAGTGGAATTGCTGGATCATATGGTAGTTCTATTTGTAATTTTTCAAGAAACCTCTATACTATTTTTCATGGTGACGGCCTCAATTTACATTCCCATAAACAGTACACAAAAGTTCCCTCCTCTTCACATCCTCCCCAACACTTGTTATTTGTTGTCTTTTTTTTTTTTAAATAAGAGCCATTCTGATAGGTGATATCTCATTATAGTTTTGATTTGTTATTTTTTTTTGCCATCCCAACTGAGAATTTATTGGCATAAATGCAACCATATAAAAACCTAAGTAATGAAACACAGTCATGATGTGCCCTCCATGCCCCGGCACATAAAACCCCCTTTTGTGGGAGGGAGTGAGGGGTACGAGGAGCCCCGAAACTGCCTAAGAACGCCGCAGCCCCTGGGGCCTTTGCAGGACCAGCCGGACTGGGGTGGGAGAACCCAGGCACCGCCTTAGTGCATCCAGTAGTCGGTGGAGCAGGAGAGCTCACAGAGCTGGCTAGGCCAGCTCTAGGCTGAAGTCTAGGCCAATGGTGAGGTCCAGGTCACGGTTGTTCTTGGCATTGCGCCACATGCCGGTGGGGCCAAAGATCTCCTCGCCTGTCTTCATTATCAGATAGTCCTCCAGGTAGAACACCGTCTGCTTCCAGGGAGGGGATGGGGACTCAGGGCTGTGCAGAAGCCAGTTCTCTTGTGGCAGCAGGTGAACTTGACGTTGAAGTCGGCCACCAGAGCATGCATGCAGCCGTTCGGCTTCACTTGCAGGCAGAAGGGGGAAGTGAAAGCCAGGTCTTCCACCTTGACCGTGTAGATGTCCACTTCCTTTATGAGGCAGGTTGATGACCAGCTGCTTGGGGTCCACCATGTCCACCAGGGGCTCCTTGATGGCCACATCTTTGATGCAAGACGTCAAAGCTGCACATGTTCTCCCGCCAGTGGACCATGTAGTCTTTGTTCTGCTGGTCCTCAATGGCTCTTACATACCAGCATGGCTCGGTCTGGGAAGATGAGGCCATTGGGCACCAGCCACTTGTCTCGGGCGTAGACCACGGTGTTGAGCATCAACTCATAGGAGAGGTAGTAGCCCATCTATGGTGATGAAATCCACCTCCTCCACCTTCCCCTTGATGATAGTCACCACATGGTCTAACTTGTTAGCTTTCACAATCTTCATGAAGTAATCAGAGCTACTGAAACACTCAATCCCAATGACCACGCGGGCCCTGGCCTTGGCAGTAAACATACAGAGGACCCTTGTGCCTGAGCCAACGTCCAGCACCATCTTGTCTTTGAAAAGGTGTGGGCCATGAAACATGGAGTTGCTGTACATGAATGTGCGGACCTTTCGGCACTTCCTCATGGGTGCTGAAGTGAGCATAGTAGTCAAAGTAGCAATCTTTGGACATCACGTCCTCAGCATTGGGCTTCTCGCTGAGCCACAGGAGACCACCTCTCCAGTCTCTCTGCCCCAGTCTCTAGCTCAGCCCACAGCTGGGGAGGGGAGGGAAGGGAAGGCAGAAGTGGGGGCAGACATAGGGAAGCACAAAAGTGGGGGGGTTACTTCTTCAAGAGGCAGCTGGAGGCTCATCCCATTAGCCAAGGTGGCTACAAAATTCTCCAGGATGCAATTTGAGGCCTTGGCTGCTGCCATCTTCAGCCATGCCTGCTCTTCTTCTGGCTGCTGAGACCCCTCCCCACTTTTGATTTGTTAATTTTTTTTCTTAAGAAACAATTTTTGGATTCTTTTCAGTTCTACTGCTTTCAAATTCATTGATTCAGCTTTCATCTTTATTATGTCTTTATTCTTTCCTTTTTACTGGCTTGGCTTTAGTCTGTTTTATTTATTTATGGCCACACCACGTGGCTTACAGGATGCTCCCTGACTAGGGATTGAACCCAGGCCATGGTGATGAGAGGACCACATCTTAACCATTAGGCCATCAGGGAATTCCAGCTTTCAGTTCAGTTCAGTCACTCAGTCGTGTCTGACTCTTTGTGACCCCATGACCTACAGAACGCCAGGCCTCCCTGTCCATCACCAACTCCTGGAGTCCACCCAAACCCATGTGCATTGTGTTGGTGATGCCATCCAACCATCTCATCCTCCGTTGTCTCCTTCTCCTCCTGCCTTCAATCTTTCCCAGCATCAGGGTCTTTTCGAATGAGTCAGCTCATCACATCAGGTGGCCAAAGTATTGGAGTTTCAGTTTCAATATCAGTCCTTCCAATGAATATTCAGGACTGATCTCCTTTAGGATGGACTGGTTGGATCTCCTCGCAGTTCGAGGGACTCTGAAGAGTCTTCTCCAACACCACAGTTCAAAAGTATCCATTCTTTGGAGCTCAGCTTTCTTTATAGTCCAACTCTCACATCCAAACATGACCACTGGGAAAACCATAGCCTTGACTAGACGGACCTTTCTTGACAATGTAATGTCTCTGCTTTTTAATATGCTGTCTAGGTTGGTCATAACTTTCCTTCCAAGGAGTAAGCGTCTTTTAATTTCATGGCTACAATCACCATCTGCAGTGATTTTGGAGCCCAGAAAAATTAAGTCAGCCACTGTTTCCCCATCTATTTGCCATAAAGTGATGGGACCGGACGCCATGATCTTAGTTTTCTGAGTGTTGAGCTTTAAGCCAACTTTTTCACTCTCCTCTTTCACTTTCATCAAGAGGCTCTTTAGTTCTTCTTCACTTTCTGCCATAAGGGTGGTGTCATCTGCATATCTGAGGTTATTGATATTTCTCCCAGCAATCTTGATTCCAGCTTGTGCTTCTTCCAGCCCAGCGTTTCTCATGATGTACTCTGCATAGAAGTTAAATAAGCAGGGTGACAACATACAGCCTTGACGTACTCCTTTTCCTATTTGGAACCAGTCTGTTGTTCCATGTCCAGTTCTAACTGTTGCTTCCTGACCTGCATATAGGTTTCTCAAGAGGCAGGTCAGATGGTCTGGTATCCCCATTTCTTTCAGAATTTTCCACAGTTTATTGTGATCCACACAGTCAAAGGCTTTGGCATAGTCAATAAAGCAGAAATAGATGTTCTTCTGGAACTCTCTTGCTTTTTCCACGATCCAGCGGATGTTGGCAATTTGATCTCTGGTTCCTTTGCCTTTTCTAAAACCAGCTTGAACATCTGGAATTTCATGGTTCATGTATTGCTGAAGCCTGGCTTGGAGAATTTTGAGCATTAGTTCACTAGCGTGGGAGATGAGTACAATTGTGTGGTAGTTTGAGTATTCTTTGATATTGTCTTTCTTTGAGACTGGAATGAAAACTGACCTTTTCCAGTCCTGTGGCCACTGCTGAGTTTTCCAAATTCGCTGGCATATTGAGTGCAGCACTTTCACAGCATCATCTTTTAGGATTTGAAATAGCTCCACTGGAATTCCATCACCTCCACTAGCTTTGTTTGTAGTGATGCTTTCTAAGGTCCACTTGACTTCACATCCCAGGATGTCTGGCTCTAGGTGAGTGATCACACCATCATGATTATCTGGGTCGTGAAGATCTTTTTTGTACAGTTCTTCTGTGTATTCTTGCCACCTCTTCTTAATATCTTCTGCTTCTGTTAGGTCCACACCATTTCTGTCCTTTATCGAGCCCATCTTTGCATGAAATGTTCCCTTGGTATCTAATTTTCTTGAAGAGATCTCTTGTCTTTCTCATTCTATTGTTTTCCTCTATTTCTTTGCATTGATCACTGAGGAAGGCTTTCTCATCTCTCCTTGCCATTCTTTGGAACTCTGCATTCAGATGCTTATATCTTTCCTTTTCTCCTTTGCCTTTCACCTCTCTTCTTTTCACAGCTATTTGTAAGGCCTCCTCAGACAGCCACTTTGCTTTTTTGCATTTCTTTTTCTTCGGGATGGTCTGGCTCCCTGTCTCCTGTACAATGTCACGAACTCCAGCGTTAGTCTGTTTTAAAGTTCTTTCCCTGAAATTTTGAGTAGAAATATGAGTTTGATTATTTGTATTCTTTTTTTCATAGATAATGAATGCATTGAAAGTTGTTAAATTTCACAATATTCAACTGCTTTAGGCCCAAGGTTTAACATGTGACACTTCTGAAGTCATAATGATGCAAATTTGTGTTATCAACATAAATATAATGATGTGGTATTCTTGATTTCAAAATAATCTGCCTCTGTACCTTTCACTTTCTCTTTGAGGCACAGGTATTTAAGAAAGCGGTTAGGATTGTTGTCACTGTTCCTGTCATTTGGTTTACTTTTGTGGGTAATTTCTGGTTTACTGTCTCATGCACACAGAGTTTGGTCTGCTCAATTTCCACTTTGAGGGACCCTTGATATTTTCTTCCTAATATACATAGGTGGTAAAAGTTTCAGGAGCAGAAAGGATGTATGTGCTGACTTGAGTATTGTACAGAGTTTGATATGAATCTTTGATTCAGTCCCACTTCCTTGCTGGCTGCTAACCGGGGCTTGCTCTCAGCTTCTATTAATAGAAGCTTCTCTCACTCTTTATCACTTGGCCAATCTTCATCTTCAGTTCCATGTTGTATATGGAATTGTTTTCTACTTTGAATCTCTCTGACTTCTTCAAATGACAGGAGAAAACTCTCCACTTCTAAGGGCTTCTGGGATTCATTCAGGCCCACGCAGATAACCTCCCTATTTTTAGGTCAATTGTAACATATAATGGGCTTCCCAGGTGGGGCAGTGTAAAGAATCTGTCTGCCAATGCAGGAGACACAAGAGTCTTGGGTTCAATCCCTGTATCGGGAAGATCACCTGGAGGAGAACATGGCAACCCACTCCAGTATTCTTGCCTGGAAAATTCCATGGATAGAGGAGCCTGGCGGGCTACAGTCCATGGGGTCACAAAGAGTCAGACATGACTGAGCGACTGAGCATGCGTGCAAGGGGTCAAGGGAAACACATAATGCACTGTAATTGTAAGAATGACACCTCATCAAATGTGAAAGTTCCTGGGAGCAAGGAAGATATCTTTGGGGGATGAATATCCTGTGATCAACAATGGCTCGTAAGTCTTTACTATAAAAGATACATTTTTATCGGTAACCTCTATTTTTTAAGTGCCAAAGAACATTGGATCAAATTACATAAAACAAATCTAGCAAGAAAACTTTGATTAGGTCTGGGTGTATTGGGCTGCCTGATTCGAGTCTGGCCTTTTAGCCAGCAGCTGGTACTAGCTAACTACAGGCAGGAATAATGGATGGTCAGCTGTTTTCAGACCTGCCTCAAAGTTTTTCAGGCCATCTGCCTGGGGTCGGTTGGTGGTCAATGTGCAGGTTTTGCAAACTAGCTACCTGAGTGTGGATCTCAATCCATCACTTAGGCCCTTGACCTTTCACTCATGCGAGCCAGCAATCCCTTTTAAAGTTTCAAAAAGCCTGAGCTGAATTTTATGTCATTTGCAATCAAACTTACCCTAAGCAATGCTGGCTATACATAGCTTTTTAAAAATATATATATTTATTTTTAATTGGAAGCTAATTGCTTTACAATTTTGTGTTGGTTATATATTAGCTTTTATAACAAATGGATTGTTGCGTTGGTTGTGTAGGAGTGCTTACACAGTAAACTCTTACAAGGAGAGTGGATTGTTTTCAGATTCTAAGATTTCCTTCCTCTGACCTCAGAGGGCCTCTGAGGGTGGGCCAGCCAAGGTGATTTCTGTCAAGAGACTGTACTCCTCTCCTTGGTGGGTAATCATTCCTCCTTTTTCTGGAAGAAGCCCCCTGAGGGCCTCAAAGCCACTTTCACTCCCTCCAAGGCCACCCGTTCTGTCTGAATATTGGCCCATGTCTATCTTCTAAACTTTTTGTTGTGTAGTCACTAAGTCATGTCTGACTCTTTGAGATCCCATGAACTGCAGTATGCCAGGCTTCCCTGTCCTTCATTATCTCCCAGAGTTTGCTCAAACTCATGTCCATTGAGTTGACGATAGCATCCAACCATCTCATCCTCTGTAGCCTCCTTCTCATCCTGCCTTCAATCTTTCCCAGCATCAGAGTCTTTTTCAATGAGTCAGTTCTTCGAATCAGGTGGCCAAAGTATTGGTAGCTTCAGCTTCAGCATCAGTCTTTCCAATGAATATTCAGGATTGATTTCCTTTAGGATTGACTGGTTTGATCTCCTTGCTGTCCAAGGGACTCTCAAGAGTCTTCTCCAGCACTACAGCTCAAAAGCATCAATTCTTTGGCGCTCAACCTTCTTTATGATCCAACTCTCACATCCCTACATGACTACTGGAAAAACCACAGGTTTGACTATACCCACCTTTGCTGGCAAAGTGACTTCTCTGCTTTTTAATACCTTGTCTAGGTTCTAAATTTTATCCCTCTACTAAGTGGTAACTGCTCATGGTACAAAGCCTTCTTTAGACAAATAGGCAGAAAGAAGAGAATAAAATCCCTGGAATTCCAATGAAAGTGAAAATCGCTCAGTCCTGTCCAACTCTTTGCGACCCCATGGAATTCTCCAGGCCAGAATACTGGAGTGGCTAGCCTTTCCCTTCTCCAGGGGATCTTCCCAACCCAGGGATTGAACCGAGGTCTTCCACATTGCAGGCGGATTCTTTATCAGCTGAGCCACAAGCAAACGCCAAGAATACTGGAGTGAGTAGCCTATGCCTTCTCCAGCGGATCTTTCCCACCCAAGAATCGAAATGGGGTCTCCTGCATTGCAGGCGGATTCTTTACCAACTTAGCTATTAGGGAAGCCCATTACAAGGAAAGAATTCCTATTAAATAGTGGCGTGGAGATTTCTGGTATTTTTGAGGCATACATGCCCTTAGGGACCGCGGATAAATTGGGGTACAAGGATTCCAAGTTAACCAATTTCACATAACAGCTCTAATCGTCCTTCTCTTTGTCACTATGCCCACCGTGGTCGGCTGGGGGCGCTCTCCGCCCTGTCCTGGGATGGTTCTGGCTCCGCGGATGACTCCAGCCCTCCGGCCCCTCCCCGCCCCTTGGATCTTCTCAAGGGCCCTGCCCGGGGCCGCCTCTACGGAGCCGGCGCAGAGGGGTCTGCCCAGCGCCCGGCGCCCCCAGCCTCGCTGCGATCGCGGCGTGGGCCAACAGGTAGGTCTCACTAGAAGATGCCGCACTCTCCACCTCTAGTCCAGGCCCCCGGGGTCCAGTGGATTCCACCACCAGCCTCCCCCACCTCCGATGGCAGAGCGTGATGGTCCCCACCAAAGCCTAGGTGGTTCAGCGATGGCCTCTGGGTTCCTGGTTGCGCTGACCACCCTCCGGCGCCCGAACCCTCAGTCCTGCCTGGGGCGAGGGCAGGAATTCCGGGCATTCTTGTTAGATTCGACACCAGAGAAAAACAGAGCGAGAGCAGATTCCTGACCCATCACCTGCAGGGTCAGTTAATCCCCGCCCGGGCGTCGGCCGGAGTCACCTGGGCGGGGGTTTGAAATACCTAGACTAGCGCCCACCTCCGAGGTTCGGAGGTGCCCCGCCTGGGTTGGGGCCTGAACGCCAATTTTTTTCCCCAAAGTTCCGGGGGGAGTGAGGGCTTTGCAGACGAGCAGCGGGGCTGAGCCCCTTCGGAAGGGACTGAGCTCTAGGCTCACCTGAAGGTGTAAAATTTATTCCAAGATGCAAGTTTGGTATCAGAAATATATGCAAAAAATGGCATTCTCAACCATAATGAGTCTGTGTTCATTTTAATATAAAAGATGGTAAAAGATACTTTTCAGAAAAAAGAAACGCCTAACTCCTACAGGTATAAAAATTAACAGGAGGTAAAGATTTATTTTATTCGTAAGAGGGTAAGCTGATGTTATAACTGGTTCACAGGAGACTTGTCTAAAAGCACAGATTTGTATGGAATGAAGGAATTGAATTGCTAACGGAGGCAAAACTGGTTTTTCCACAGTGGGGAGAGAAGTTGATGGGATCTCTCCCTTTCTGTGTTTTTTTTTTTTAAAAATTATATTTACAATATATTTCTTAAAAATTTTTTATTTTAGAAAAATTTAAAATTGAAGTACAGTTGATTTACAAAGCTGTGTTAGTTTTAGGTGTACAGTCGAGTGATTTAGTTTTGAATATAAATCTTCTCTTTCAGATTCTTTTCCATTATTGATTATTGCAAGATATTGAATATACTTCCCTGTGCTATATAGTAGGTGCTTGTTGTTTATCTATTTTATATATAGTAGTGTGTGTATATGAATCCAAAACTCCCAATTTATCCCTCCCCTATTTTCTGTGGTTTTAAAAAAGGTGCAGAATAGCTCCAAGACCATGAACTGGGCTAGAAGCAGACAGCTTGGGGGTTGTGTATTAAACAATGTATAGTGTTCCACTAAACAGAGAAGCTCGTCTTCACAATATTTTTTTAAACTATGTGGAAAGAAAGGTCTCCTATAGTGCTAGTTCTGCTGGGCTTCCTCAAACCCCAAATACCCAATTTCCAGTCACTCACGGGACACTACATTTTTCTACTTTGGGGACTGTCAGGCAAAACCCCACAAATACACATGGAGGTTCCTGGGAGACAAAAGGGTGGGGGGTTAGGTGCAGAGACTGCGTTCAGACAGTGCTTGGTCACACAAGTGCCATGGGACCCTACTCTGGGGAGCCTCCATTTCTTCACTTGACAGTCGTCTTCGTCTATAACCGGTTCCACAGAAGCTTCCCTCCCTGCTGAGGTGGACAGAGCGAGTCTCCCCAGAACAGGCTTTCTTTGTTAAGGGTAGAGTTCTTTGAGTGGTCTCCTTTAGTTATGTAAATGTGGCCAAGCAGCACCCATTGCCTGGCAGGAGACCTTCTGTGGCCTGACAAAGCCACCTCTTCCGCAGACCCCTTAGGAATGCAGGACTGGAGGCAGGAAAGCAGGGGGGAAGCGTCTTGCCTTTCAAGCTGGGGGTCTTTGGGGAGGAAAGCGTTTGAGACCTACTTCCCCTTCCCCCCAACCTGTTCCCCAGGATTTGATTGAGACTGACTAAAATTTACCAGCAGCCCTGGAAAGTTGCTTCCCAGTGACAGAACCTGAGTGAATTTGTAGGGTCCCCCCAAACTCTGTGTCACTGACTGGGAGTCTCAGGACCCAGCGCTCCTAGCTGGCTGCTTCTGCTCTTTGGAGAAGAGCAAGCGAGGGTGACTAAGAGAATCATTCTGTCTCTGAATCGTGGGGCCCACTACAGCCTCTGTCAGGAAGACTGTGCCTCAGAGTCCACAGGACTGTGGGGGCCTATGGGCCAGGGTGTCACCGTGTGGGATGAGAGGCAGCAGCTGCAGAGGGCGGCTCAGACTTTTCCTGGACACACACTCAGGACTAAGGAAGCCCTTGAGGTTCCAGACAATTAAGGACTGAGTGGGCTCCGAAAGGGAGAGGTAGGATTTGGTGAGGAGGAATGATAATTTCCCCCTCTAGCCTTCTAGGTTCTTGGTGGAGACCCTTCTCTATATAATAAAAGACCGGTTAAGAAGAGAAAAACAAACAGAATGATATGTATACCTATTGTATGCATGGAGGATATCAGGGAACTCTCCAAAATGGCCAAGCCACCAGCTTAAATACCACCTCCAGCCAAGATGTTGTGGTGGGGGGAGCACCAGCACACCCCATCCAGCCTCATCTCCAACACTGTCCACACCGGGCAGCCGGCAGCTCCAATGTCCCACTTTTTTTGCACTGCTGGGCTGTTGCATGTGTCCCCTGTCTGGACTGTCCTTCCCCTTCGACCACAGGCAAGGGCCTACTCCTTCTTCAAGACACAGGTGCACTGGCAGGCCCGGTGATGAAGCCCGCTCCCCACCCTGTGCTGGGGGGCTCCTATTCCACTGGTCCCCTCACAGGTGGGCTGCCTGCCCTTCCTCCTGCTGTGCTAACGCTGGCGCCCCACCCCTTACCCAGCCCTCTCTGCAAGCTCAGCCTGGGCCTCTGAGGTCTGAAACGGGGTCAGACACAAGGGTCCCCCTGGGGCGGAGGCTGAGGGCGTTCCCATGCTGGAAACTTGCTGCTTCCACTGAGTCCCTGCGGCTCAGCTGGAGACAGGGCAAACCTAGAGGCAGGGGTGTGTACCCAGGGCCCCACTCCCGGTCCCTGCCTCTCAGGATCAAGTCTGAACACCCCCCTGCAACCCAGGAGGCCCTGAGATCCCCTTCTCACACTCCAGCTCCCCCCATCCCCCCACTCCATCCTCCCACTGTTGAGGAGCAGCTATCTGCTTCAACACGCACCTGCTCAGCATCCTTCAGGTCATTTCTGAGCAAAAATGCTGTCTCTGGGCCCCAACCTGCGCGCAGGGACCAGTGGCCCTTCCACCTCTGTCTCCTGGCTGTCTCTCCATGGCTCCTGCCCTGGCTGGACTGAGCTCTGGAAAGGCAGAGACCCTAGAGCCCCACCCTGCTGTCTGCAGCCCCCAGCCTCAGAGGGTGCGTGAAAGACAGAGAGAGCTGGTGACGTGTGCAGTCACCAGGTCCCACCTCAGAAGGGCCCTGTGATTGGTGGTGACATTCTTAACATTCGAAGATGGTGCTTTATATTAGGACCCAGCCCTTGCTCTCACTCATCTGTGGGAGAGGCCTGGTGTGGACATTAATAAGCAAGTGACTCTCTCAGGGCATCTGGCCCATTGAGCACAGGCAGGGGCTGCTGGCTTGCCCACTGCAGTCCCAGTGTCCCTCCTCCTGGGGGTGCCTGCCCTCCCAGCCTGGAGGTAAGCAGTTTCGGCCAAGGTTCCCTGCGCAGTGCAGTCCCCCTATCACTGGACCCCACGGAGCCACTGTTTCAGTGCTGCTTATCAACCTGATCTAGGCTCGAGGCTGACTGCAGGAATGTCAGGAAGCCCACCAGCCCCTGCAGGCGCCCACCGCATCCCGCTCACTGTCACCCCAGCCTCAGGGGCAGCTCTGGCCCGGCCCTTACCAGAAAATGCTCTCTGAGCTACAGGTCTCTCTTGCACCCCACCCCCCACCCAGGGGCCCATGTGGCCTCTGCTTCCCTCCTGGAGATGAAGAGGCCCTTCAGAAGGTCCTTGTGTACCCACCAGCCAACAACAAGGAACAAGCTGCGTCTTCAAAAAACCTCCAGCCACCTTGGCCCCAGACAGGCCCTCCAATAGTAATGGCGACAGGAACTTTCACACCGGGGAGGGGGAAAAAAAACCAATCCCCTTTTATTAAGAAAATAAGAGTTAATCCCTCACTTTTCCCAGGGGACTTGACCCTGATGCAAGGTGACATCTTCTTCAGCCACCCCCCAGGACCCCCTGAATCCGAGTGGGGTGGGCACCAAGTCCACTCCATCCCTTCACAGGGGCCAATGCTGGTCTGCTCAGGGCCTGGAGAAGTAGGCGTGCAGGTGGGCATGGCTCTGGAGGCGCGGGGGTTGGGGGGGCTGTGATGGGCGTTGGCAGGGGTGTCTGGGGTGGGGGCGGGGCTGAGGGGCAAGAGTGGTGGAGGCAGGCGGTGTCTTGCTGAAATAAGGGAAGGGAAGAATACCACCTCCCCCCCCACCCCACCCCACCCTCTGAGGCCTGGCGCCTTCTCCCTCCGAATTCTTCATAAATAAAACTTCACAGTAATGGAGGCATATCCTTCCAGGGTCAGACCAGCTGGTTTCCCAATGAGGGAGCCAGGCCTTGCGGAGCAACATGGGAACTGCTGGGACCGGAGCACGGCTCTCTGGCCCTGCGTCTGGGGGCAGAGGAGTCGCGGGGCAGGGGCGTGCGGTGAGGTGGGGCTGCAGCCCATCCAGAGGTTCTGAGGATCACTGAGGTAGTCAGAGCGGCTGCTCCAGCTTCCGGACAGACGGGAGCCGGACGGAGCAGCGCCGGACGCAGCCAGGAGTGAAGCCACCTGGAAGCAGAGACTGTGCAGTCAAACCCCAGGAAGGTCAGGGGCCGGAGGGCAGGGGGATGCTGAGGGCCTTCTGAGGCTCGGTCTCCAGGAGCCCCTGGAGGTGTTGACAGGAGGAGGCCTGTGAGCCTGCACAGGGTTGAGCTTCTCCTGAAAGGGCTGCCCAAGCAGCCTGTGGGGAGACTGAGGCATTTCACAGAAGCCGGAGGATCTTCTCTGTGAAGACAAGAGGGCAGCCCTGGACCCCTCGAGGGCAGGTCGAGCCGGGGTACCTGAGCACAGGGTTCCTTCAGAGGTCATCAGGGCCTCCCGCCCGGTCAGAGGGAGCCAGACCACAGACCCAGGCTAGGAGGGCTGCCAGAGAACCAGTCTCCAGTCTGGGCCGTTTGGAACGTGGCCAGGCCTCAGTCTTGGTCACCCACACCCCACCACACCCAGGGGCACGTAAGGCCCACCCCTCCACCTCCCTGCAGGGACCAGAGGCAGTGCCCTGGCCTTGCAGCTGCAGCCTCATGACTTGCAGAGACTCTGGGGCACATGTTTCTCGTCAATCCTGATGGCCCGAGCCAGGTCAGAGCACCTGGAGCTTGCGGGAGCAGGTGAGGTTGCCATGCACCAGCTCCCACATGGCCAGCAGCTCGGTGGGCAGCAGCTTGTGCACGACAAGCATGGAGCGGAAGAAGCAGGGCTCCTTGTTCATGCGGCTGTTGCGATTCCTGGAGATGCCGAAAGTCTTGAAGCCCTCGTGGGCCATGGGCCGCACGCCCAGCACCTCCAGGCACATGCCCAGGAAGACATCGTCGATGGGGTAAAGCTCCAGGGTATCGCAGCTGTGGTGTAGGCGCTGGGCCAGTCCCCCGGCCATAAGGAAGCCCCCTCCACCTGCGTAGGGTGGGTAACTGTTCTGGTTGTACAAGATTCCGGGGATGTAGTACTTGCTATCCTTCCGGCGGATGGGTCGGGCGTGATGCAGAATGTCGCCCACAAACAGGTCTTCCTGGGGCCGCCGGTCGGCCAGAAATTCCAGCAGGTTGGTGGGGTTGACGAAGACATCGTCATCGCCCTTGAAGACAAAGCGGACATCAGGGCAGTAGATGTCGAGCCACTTGAGGAAGTGGATCTCCTTGAGGGTCAGGTTGAAGAAGCTGTCGAGGAAGTCCCATTGCAGGATGTCCCCGTAGATGCGGTCCTCGTAGGCTAGCAGCTGCTGGTAGTGGGATTGCTCCTCCGGCTTGGAGGCTTTGCCCAGCAGGAAGAGAGTGCGCACCGCGCCGCGGCCCCTGCCCGCCGACTCCTGCTCGCGGCCCCAGGTCTGGCGGATGGCCTCGCGGCGGTCATGCTGCGCAATGATAGACTTGACGACCACCAGCAGGTACACATCACCACTGCACTTCTCCGGATGGTTGAGCAGCATGGGAAAGTAGCGGCAGTGGCGATACAATAGAAACTGCTGGAAGTGTGGCTCCAGGCCCTGGAACCAGGATTGGTGGGTTAAGTTTACATTGGCCGAGCAGTTAGTGGTGTTCACGTCCCAGGCCTGGGGCCTCCGTGAAACCACGGGAGTGGGGGTGACCACCTCCTTCGCGCTCTTCCAGAAGCTGTCAGGGTTCACCAGGAGTCCGCTGGGTTTCTGGGCCTTCTGTTGCCTGAGGGAGGCTGGCGGGGGCTCCTGCAGAAACTGGCTGGGAGTCAGACTGCGCTGGAATACTGTTACGGCCACGAGCAAGGCCAGGGACAGGCACACGCTCTTGTAGACGGTTCTCTTCCTGGGGGTAGGGGTGAGGTGGGGAGTGGATAGTTCAGAAGAGAGAAAAAAGGATAAGTCAGTCCCCTAGTACAGAGCTGCAGTCCCAGATGGGCAGATGGCCCCTGTACACAGACTCAAGTCCCTTGGCCCCTGAGTGGTCAGAGGAGGTCTTGCTTCTTTTCCTATCCTGACCTCCTTCCTTCTCCAGGACCAGGGAGGCACACAACACAGAGCTTAAGTACAGGCGCTGTGGAGTCAGGCTCCTGGAGTTCAGATTTCGGTCCCACTATGAATGGAGAAAGTTCCCCTCCCTCCGCCACCCCATGGCTCAGTGATTAAAAAAAAATCCACCTGCAATACAGGAGTCGCAGGAGATGCGGGTTCAATCCCTGGGTTGGGAAGATCCCCTGGAGGAGGGCATGGCAACCCACTCCAGTATTCTTACCTGGAGAATCTCATGCACAAAGGAGCCTGGTAAGCTACAGTCCATAGGGTCGCAAAGAGTCAGACATGACTGAAGTGACTTAACACACGCACGCACTTACTGAATACAAGCTATATGGAGACGTTTTGTGATTTCTCTTAACCTCTCCAAGCTGTGATTTTTTTTCTTTCCCCAAATGAGGATAGCATGCAATTGGCGTGTCAGCTGCAGTGCTGGGCACAGAGTGGGTTTGGAGTTGGGGGAATGCTGTGATTCTACAAGGGATTGACCTGCCCTGCTCCCCATCTGTCCCTCAGGCACCCTGCTTGCTTTGTGCAAACCTGATGAACCACTGGGGTAGACTTCTGGGAGGTGCAGAGAAGACACCTGTTCAAAAAGTATAGGGGCTCCTGGGAAGAAAGCTCTCACTAAACCTGAGGAAGCCTGTCCCTCCCCTCCCACCCCCCATCCATCTTATGCAACAAAAAAAGAACAGTTCTCACTGTTGACACAAGCCTGAAAATGGGACAAGCATCTCCCAGCAAGCCCATGTCCCTGTAGCCCCAGTCTGAGCCCCACTCGGAGAGCTGAATTTCCCCAGCTCTGCTGCCTTGAGAGGGGCACAGTTGGACCCCACTCTCCAGGGTCCCTCATGCCAAATTAACCCCACTACACCCCTTTAGGAAGCAGAAATCAGTTCTTTTCTAGGAGTGCTCGCATGGCCAGGGTCCTGAGTCCTTGGGCCCTGAGTCCCTGGGCCCGGGGACCCTCTCTCCTCGGCTCACAGTCTGGGGAGACCCAGGCCACGTGCCATGTTTTCTTCCGGGGAGATGCAGGAGCTGGGGACTCCAGGGAAAGGGCAGGCCAGAAAAGTGTGGCTTCACAGGGCCAGGCCAGAAGGGTGCCAAGAGGGGAGATTCGGGGTGATGGGAGAGACAGGCAGCAGTGTGGTGAGACAGGGACCAGGTGGTCCAGCCTGGGGTGGCCTCAGGACCGGCTGATGAAAGGTGCAGGCACCCTGGGCGAGTGATGCAGAGCCCAAAGGAGAGACATTTTCCCGTGGGCTCCCAAGATTTCCTCTATATAGAGTTGGAGGGAGGCTGGGTCATCTCAGGTGCTGGGGTAGGGGTGTGACCCAGACCCCATCCTCCCAGGAGGACAGGGGAGTGCTCTGGCCTGGTTTGTTGGGTTGGACTGAGGGGGTCACCCCAAAGAGGGCCATGAGGCTATGTCCCTTCACTCCAGGCTGTTCCCACTCCATTTGTGGGGGGAAAAAAGCCCCCAGTGCAAGGAGAAGAGAAGGGAAGCGATGGGCAGGCCGGAGGCCTCAGCTCCGGGAGAGGAAGGAGAGCCACTCTGGGGTTGAGGGTGGAGGACAGGGGTCGCCCAGGACGCAGGAGGCCCTCGGAATCGGGGACGGGACCCAGCTACCGGCGAGACCTTGCGGTCCCCAACTCCTCGAGTCCAGGAATGAGATCTGGGTGCCTTGGGGCCGGAGCATAAGAGAGCAGAGGGACGGCGGGGGAAGACTGAGCGCACAAGTCCACCCCGGTCCCCGAGTCGCCGACTGGCCGGCCCAGGCGTCGCGCACGGCCGGGCATCTCCAGCCATCGCCGCGCCAGCCCAGCTGCGCCCGGGAAACGGAGGCCCGCCCGCGCCCCCCGCGACCCGCGGCATCCCTCCCGGCGCCCGCAGCCCGGGTCCCCGGCCCGACGGCCCCACTCACCACAGAGACATGGCGGCCCGGGCCACGGCGGCGGCGGAGCGGGGCGCGCGGATCGCAGCTCTGGGCGCCGCGGGCTCGGGGACGGCGGGCGGGCGGGGACGAGGAACGGGACAGGGACAGGGGCGGGCGGGGGCGGGCGGGGGCGGAGGTCCGGCCGCGCCCCCGCCGAGGCTCTCCACTTCCCCGCGGCCGGAGGAGGGGCCCGCAGGGTAGGCGGCGGCCCAGGTACGTTAACCCCTTCGGCGCCCCCCCGGCCCTCCATCCCCGCGATCGCGGGGCGCAGCGCGGCGGGGCGGTAAAGGACCCATTTTCCGGAGGTGGCATCCGAGCCCCGGCGGCTCCCGGAGCCGCCTACGGTCATTCGGCCGGAGCGTGAGTGGCTGAGTCGGGACATCGGAACTCACGAAGGTCACCCCCGCCACCGGGGACGGGGGCTCCTCCCCCCTTGGGGGGCTTCCCCAGGGTCGCCGGTTCCTCTGGGTGCTTGCGAACCGGGACCCCACCCACCTCCAATCTCCCCGGGCGCACGGGGGCCCCGCCATTTCCCTCCGGCCCGGTCCGGCCTTTTTCTGGGTGGGAGAAGCCGAGACAGAGCTTCCTTTCCTCCTGTCTGTTTCCCTCTGCCCTCTCCCCTGGCCCCCTCCAGGTAGGGGCCCCCACCCACCCCCGCACCCCGCTATCTAAGGTGGGGTCTACAGAGGACAGGGACTGGGGCGGAAAGAGCAGAACCCCTAGCAGAGGTCAGGAAGCGGCTGGTCTGCCCGAATGGGGACCTTCCCGAGCGGGGACAGCGGCCCACGCCGCCGCTCTGAAGCCTTCTCTTTGCCCCGGACAATGGCCTTCTCCATCTCTGGAGCCCTTCCAACCTCAGAGAACCCCTCCTAACCGCCAAAAGGCCTGTCTGCTGGCCCAGCCTGCCTTTTCATCTGTCAACTAGTATTTCACTTCAAACCCCTTTTTGTCCCTAAGTCTTTATTAATCTGTTTGTGTATGCCACACCCAGCGACTCCTAGGGAGTGGGCTGCATGAAGACAGAGAACTCCCAGGGCCCAGTCGGGTCCCGGGTGGTGGGTGTTCCACCCAGGTGATTTCCAGAACCCCCAAATAGGTAAAACCCTTCGTGGGTCCTGCTATTGCCCAAGATCTGTTCTAGCCTTGTTCCACGTTGAAGTCCCATCCCTGAGTTTACAGTGCTGTACTTAGTCGCTGAGTCCTGTCCGACTCTTTGCGAACCCACAGACTGTAGCCCTCTAGGCTCCTCTGTCCATGGGGATTCTCCAGGCAAGAATACTGGAGTGGGTTGCCATGCTCTCCTCCAGGGGGATCTTCCCAACCCAGGGATTGAACCCAGGTCTCCCACACTGCAGGCGGATTCTTTACTGTCTGAGCCATCAGGGAAGCCCTCGAACTTACAGTAGGGCCTCAAAAATGCCCGTAGTAGTGACATAAGCATTTCGCAGGCCAGTAAACAACAGCTAAGATTCATCAAGCAGTGCAATATGCAAAGCACACTTGAGGCCCATGCGTGAGTGACTCAGTCCTAGAGGCTATTAATATTATTATTTTTACCGCTCCACAAAGGAGGAAATAAAAGTGCCTGACTCCTGCCCGTCAGCTCTCATAGTGAGCAAACCCAGGAGGCCTGCCTGGTTCCAGAGGCAGGCTCTTTTGCCTTTCACCCAGGGAGAGCAGTGACAGGGAGCTCCTTCCTGCTAGGAGGCCCCCAGGGAGGCCAGGAGGCCCCCAGGTACAGTCAGAGACTGGAGATAGGAAGCCTGAGCCCCTGAGGCTTGGGTGAGCAGGTCTTTCCTTTAGGCTCCGGAGCCTTAAGGATAGGAGGGGGAGGAGAAACTCAACAGTCACTAGAATTTTTTCCGGATGTTGCAAGCTTCAGTGAGGGAATGTGAAGGGCCTTTCAGGCCGAATTCCAGAGGAGGACCCTGGGACCAGCGCCCTTCATAGCAGCCCCTCCCAAGTACCAGAGCAGGATGAAGATCTGACCTGCAGCCCAGCCCCCTGGGCCTAGCTGCCTGCTTTTGGGGAACCTCCACAGTTCCCCTGGCCACCCATCCCACAGGGCACCAGGTAGCTCACTGCCTGGGCTTCTGCTTTGCCCTGCAGGTGTGGCCTTGAGGGGGCTTGTGCTAGCCTGGCTGAGGACAGTCCACCCTGCCTCAGCGCTTACATCTCACACAGAAGCTGTGGGGTCTTATTAGGAGCCTAGTCGGGAATGGACACAGAAATCCCTGGGAAGGGGTTTTGAACCTGGGTTTGGGGACTTCCCTGTAGCTCAGATGGTAAAGAATCTGCCTGCAGTGCAGCTGACCTGGGTTTGATCCCTGGGTTGGGAAGATCCTCTAGAGAAGGGAATGGCAGCCCACTCCCAGTATTCTTGCCTGGAAAACCCCACGGATAGAGGAGCCTGGTGGGTTACAGTCCGTGGGGTTGCAAAGAGTCGGACACAGCTAAGCGACAGGCAGCACTACTACTACTACTGGACTGGAGAGTGGAAGGTATGCAGGTTTGCACTTCCTGACTGTCACTAGGAGCAGGTGGCTTGTCCCCTTGAGACCTCAGTTTCCTGCCAGCACGGGATTACGGAGATGACGCATGAGAAGCTTGATCAGTGTCTCCTTTGTGATGGCATTGTGACAGACCGGTTGCTGTATTATTGTTGTTAATATTTACCCAATCCATAAGGCCTCAGAACCCAGGAAGGCTCAACGAGGTGGAAATGGGAGGGCCCGCCAGCAAAGCCAGCGGAGTGTTTGCCAGTGGAATCTGGTCCATTGAGAGAAACAGTTTGTCATCACGGATTCATTTGATCTGTGCCTCGGGTCGAACTCAGACTGGGAAATGGATGACAATTAAATACTCAGTGCCTGACTGTGGGGTGGGGGTGGGGGCTGTGGGCACCCGGCCAGGCCCTGGTCAAGCTTTCACTGTCAGTCCAACAGGCTTCCCTGAGGCTGCCTGGGCCTGTCCCTGTCAGGAGAGCTGGAGCTCACCCTGTCTGGCCCACTCCAACGGTCCTTCGGGCAGAGTCCTGGCAGATTCCTGCCAGTGGTCTCTAGGCGGGCTGGGGTGGTTGAGCAAGGCCCCCGAGGAGTCAGAGGGCAGCTTGCAGAGGGGATCAGTCACCTGCCCCGCTGCCCTGGCTGAGGACACAGGGCAGCTGCAGAAACAGATTCAGGAGGTGGAGGGGGTCTGTGGGTCGCCCTGGAGGGAGGCTGGGGTTGGAAGCATCTGGTTGGGTTGGGGCTGGAGTCCCACGCGTGGTGGAAGTAGGCCACGTGTCCCCTGTCCCATGGCCATTCTTTGCTCCCCTTGGGTTGATGTTCTGCCCTGAAAGAGGGGCTCAGTGAGCCCTGTCTCGGAGAATCCCAAGAACCCCCACCTTCTCTGTCCCCCTCTTTCTCCATGCACTTTGGACCGTACTCCCCTTTCCCTCCCCACCTCTTCCCTTGTTCCTCTCCTGGTTCCTTTCCCCACCCTGCTCCCCACTTTCTTTCACATCAGCCTCCACCAACCCTCCAGAATGGGTTGGGATCCAGCCCCTGCTGGTTTCCCCTGAGGACAGATGCCCAGGGCCAGGGCTGGTTGAGCCCTCAGATGTGGGGGGCTGAGTGGGGGGGTGTCTCTGCCAGGCCAGAGGGTGCCCTGGGTCAGCCCCTGGGCAGACAAGGTGTGAGGAGCTCTGGGCACCTGGGAGAGAGGGGATGAAACCCAGAGCTGGGCATGGGCTGCAGGCTGGAGAGCAGCCGTGACCACAGTCACATCAGTGCAGCCGTGTGATGTGGGTGAGTCTGTGAATTCACATGCTCCCCAGCAGGATCCACATCCTGGGGGCAGCCATGGCCAGCGCTGCAAGGGTGGCCATCACACTTGCACCGCAGGGTCTGTTAATTCACACTGGAGTCTCAGAAACCATCGCTCTCTGGTGAACATGTGTGCCTGGCGAGAAACTGGACAGGCCTCTCAGTTTGAGTCTGAACAAGCCCCATAAGCCAGCAGCACAATGCCTAGGCCCAGAACTTTCTCTTTTTGGTCCTGGGTCCTTCCATCCACAGCAATCTGACTGGAGGTATGAGCTTGAGAAGTAGGGGAGAGGTGGCCACAGCCCCTGCCTGGGATCTGAGAAAGCCAGGGAGGGACAGTGGAGTGTGAAGCATCAGGCAAAGGTGGACCTGTACACCCTCAGACCCACAACTAAGGCAGGGATTGTCCTGGGCCCCTTTGGCTGCAAGTGACAGAACCCCACCTCAAAGTAGCTCAGGCTTGTTAGACAGGCCAGCGATCGTATCTGAGGGGTTGGAGTGCTGCAGTCGTCCAGGCCTGGTCACGTATCGCCTGCTGTGGTGCTGGGAATGACTGTGAGGGTGTAGATCCCTTAAAGGAAGCTGTTAGTCTCACACAAGCAGGGGAAGAGCTGCCCAGGCCAGTCTTCCTGCTCACATCCCCTTGGACTGTTAGCCGCCCTTTGAAACAAGCTCCGAAGCTGGAGGGCCCCAGAAGGAAGAAGAAGGGTGCTGGCTGTGTGGCATGTGTCCGCTCACGTTTTCCTGACACGTCCTGTCCTGGGGAAGGAGCTCTAGGTTGGTCAGTGGGGACTGGGTATAGCTCCCTCGGGGGGCTGGCCACTCTCTGACTCCTTTGCTGTGCCTGGGCCCCTCTTGGGTGGTGATACCATGCAGGGCCCTGTGGAGCTCCTGGATTTAAGGCCTTTCTTTGTCCCCCATCAACAGCCTTCATTCAGCCTCCATGACCTTCCCTGAGTTCCAACCTGCAGGTTGAAGCAGTTGTTAATCAGGGAAGGGATGTGAGACCAGGGAGAAACAAGCAGTCAAGAGCAGCTTTGGGGCAGGGTCCTGTTTATCCATCAGTGGATACACTCAACAGCATCTTTGAGCTACTTTGCAGATACTGAAACCCCCTCCACGTGGGCAAAGTTAATGATTAATGATGGTACGCTGCCCACAAGCCTGTAGACCCCAGGCCAGTTGGACCTGAAGGTTGATGATGTTGACTGCTACTTAGCTCCTCACCAGCCCATGAACTGATCAATTTGAACAATTATTATAAAACTTCAATCTTCCTCAAGTTGGGGCACATGGTTTTCAGGGCATTAGCCTATGTGGGCCCCTTTGCTTGGCAAAGCAATAAAGCTACTCTTTTCTATTTCACCCAAAACTCTGTCTCCAAGATTTAATCTGGCACCAGTGTACAAAGAAGCTGAGCTTTTGGCATCACTGGTCCGGGGGCAGCTGAAGCCACCCAGGCCTTTCTGGGTTGGGAGCCAGTCATGTGTGGGTGGAGCTGGGCAGACACAGAGAGAGAGAGAAGCCAGAATTCAAACAGGCCCGGGGCGGGGGCAGAGCTCCCTCTGAAGGCTGGGCAGGAATGGGGGGTGCACTCCTAGGTGCTGCCCTGGACACAGGCCAGCTGGGCTGCACCGCAGGCTCCTGAGGGCTGGGTGTGGTAGACACAGCAGACACACACACAGCCACGCAGGCCGCCAAGCAAGAGACGGAGACACACACACCAGGGATAGGCACACGCACACGCACACGCACGTACTCAGAGACACACAACGCTCGTACACAGACACATTCACATGGAAGCATGCATGCTCAGAGAAAGACACACCCGTGGCAGTCAAAGTCACACACACACACACACACACACACACGAGATACATGCACACATCGTAAGAACACACACAGGCGCACATACACGCATGCACCTACGGGGACACACATTTGCAGAGATGCACACACACACCAATACTCACCCACAGACACACACCCAGATACTTATTACTCACACACATGTCCAGGTGGCAGGGGCTTCCCCTAACCAGCTTGTTTGCCAGCAGTGAAACCCTGCCTGGCAGGCTCTTGAGAATGGGCTCAGCGCTAGGCAGGTACCTGCTGCATCCATGAGTGACCTCTTTTGATCTCTTTCCAGGTCCTCAAGCCTATGTCCACCTCCAGGAGGCTCCAGGTACCTCCTGGAGCACTTCCCATCCCAAGAATCTACCCCTATCCCTGTTTCAGCTACCCTGGCCTTCCTTGCTCCTTCACCAAGACCCCAGCTTGCTTCTGCTCAAATGCACTCTCCCTTCTGCATCGAGTGAACTTCCACTCATCTTACAAAACCCACCTCAAAGTTTCCCTTCCTTGGAGAAGGTGCTCCCTTTCCTGGCTGGCATCAGGTCTGTCTGTCTGCACTTCCCCCACCCGCCACCTGTCCCACCGCAACTAAGAGAACGAAGAGCAGGGACAGGCCCTTCTGTTCTCCTGGCTGCACAGGGATGCCATCGACTGAATAACGGAGGGCGTGCATTGCCAGCCCTGGCTGCCTGGAGGAGACCCTGGCAGGGATGAGGCCAGTCTCACCACGGCCGCATTCAGAGGATGATGGGGGTGTGTGTCCACCTCTGGGAGCCTGGGGCGGCCCAGACAGATCTGCAGGGCCTCACCCGCACCCCCCGCACACATGTCCAAATTCACACTGACACGCATTCACACAAGGGTGGGTGTTGGGCCCCCTTGTCTGGGACAGCTGGGTGCCCCCCTCCCCCAGGCCACCAGTGACTCACATCCCCCCCGCCGCCAGGCAGCCAGCTTGGGCACACACAAGCCTCCTTTCAGCCTCTCGGTCTCCAACACACTAGCTTAGTCTTCCCTCCAGGCGCCTCCCCTCCGTGGTGAGCCGGCCTGCCCTCCCGGCCTGGCAGCTCAACCCCACGGGGAGGCCAGGCAGAGGCCGCCTTCCTCTTCTCAGCACAGGGCTCCCTGTCTCTCGTCATCCGGCTCCTGTTCAAGCCCTGAATGGCCGCCTTTTCATGGCCTAGAGCCTGGCCAGGTGCATTCTGGGCAGCCTTGCTCCCACCACCGCCCGCCGGGGAGCTGTCGGCCTTGCTGCTGCTAACACTGAGGGGCCCGGAGCCAGGGGGACCGCTGAGACTCTGGCTGAAGACTCAGAGCCCCAGAATCCCTCTCAGGCTCTGGTCAGAGGCCTCTGCAGGTTGACAAAGACTCTTCTTGACACATACCCTCCCGCCTGTTTCCCTAGCAGCCCTAGATAGCCTGTCCAGGCACAGGGTTTTATTATTCCCATTTTACTGAAGGAAGAACTGAGGCCTGAGAAGAGTCAGCCTGCTGGCAAACGGTAGAGCTGGGTGAAGAGGAGTGAATAACACCGTGGAACTTACAGAACTGCAGTAAGCACCATGAGGTGCTGAGCTGGGTGCCCTAGAGACGGGGTCAGTGAGTGGGCTCCATGTAACAGTGGTCAAAGAATCAGTCCTGGGCTTTGTGCCCAGCACCCCTCCCTTCTTTTGGTAACAGACTTCTTTCCTCTGGTCTCAGGGTGGGCCCTCCACCAGCGGCCCACGTATGGGCTAGTCAGTCCCATACATATCTTCCTTCCCTGCCGGCATGCTCAGTCCAAGGGGTGGGCCTGTGCCCTCCCCTGGGGTGGTCAGGGCACTGCCCTGGGGAGTGGAACTGAGAGAGGGACACCCTTGTCCTTTCTGCTCAAAGTGCCACATGTATCCTGTGCCCCACTCACCAACGACGACAACAACAACAGCAAACAACACACAGCAAACGGAGAAACAGGGTCAGGATCCTGGATCTAGAGGCCCTGAGGTCAGCAAAGTGTTGCCCTTCCCACAAGGCTGCCCCTGTCCTAGCCCTCAAAACCTGCTACTGTGTTAGGAAACAGGCAAAAAGGATGCAGATGTAATAAGGTAATAGACCTGGAAATAAGGGAGTTAGTCTGGGCCCAATGTAATCACAAGAAGTCTTGACAGCAGAGAACCTTCTCTGACTGGAAGCAGAAGGGAGAGTGAGACTCCAGGTGTGAGAGGCATTTGATGTGTCTTTACCAGTTGTGAAATGCAGGGACCCACTTGAAGCCTAGAGACCAGAGAGGCCCCTGGGAGCTCTGGGCAGTGTCCAGTCAACAGCCAGTGAGGATTTGGGAACGTCAGTTCTATAACCACAAGGAACTGGAATCTGTCCACAGTGTGAATGAGCTTAGTAGCAGATTCTTCCCAGACCCTCCCAATAAGAACCTACCTGGCAAACACTTTGGAGAAGGCAATGGCACCCCACTCCAGTACTCGATTTTGACCTTATAAAATTCTGAGTAGAAAAACTAGTTGAGCCAACCCGGGCTTCTGATCTACAGATGTATGAGAATAAATTTCAAGTTGCTGAGTTTGTGGAAATTTGTTACTGCAGTATTAGAAAGCCAACTGTGCTCACCACTGTGCCACCAATGCTTCACTCGTTACTATACTACTGTTGTTGTTAGTCACTAAGTCATGTCCAACTACTGTGCAACTCCACAGACTGTAGCCTGCCAGGCTCCTCTTCTGTGAGTTTTCTCAGACAAGGATACTGGAGTAGTTTGCCATTTCCTTCTCTAGGGGATCTTCCCGACCCAAGGATTGAACCTGCGTCTCCTGCATTGGCTCTTAACCACCAAGCCACCAGGGAAGCCCTCTTTCTACTTTAGGAAGATAAAATAGAGCCTGAGAACTAGGGCCACTCTGCCTCTTTTGGTTTGGTTACAGGCGCCAATAATTTTTTGTTGGTGGTCTTTGTCACTCACCCATGACCAAAGACTCTAGACTGATGCTGTTATTGTTATCTTCCGCATTCACTGTTTCCCAAAAAGTCTGCTCTCAGGGCTGGGTAGGAGAAGGGGCACCCAAGCCACCACTGTACAGGCTTGGGGACAGTGGAGACAGTGGGAGGGACAGGCCCTCTTGGACCTCAGAGCCTTCAAAGGTCCAAGGCAGTTCTTCCAGAAACTCAGGTGGCCCAGTCTGCCTCTTCCTCACCAGGCAGGGCTGAGGTCACTGGGGAGAGGTCCAGCGCCAGGGAGCCGGGGATGAGTGACTTGTCTGAGAATGTCCTATGGTGACTTAGTCAAAACTTGTGAAGTTTGGCAGGGTCAATAGACATAGGGAGTTGCAGTCCAAGGTGGCGAAATAGGAGGCACCTGAACCCAGCTCTTCCTGGGGACACACCAAATCGACATTGACACATGGAGCAGTTCTCTCTGAAATAAACCCAGAAACTAGTTGAGTGACAGCTACACACCAAGAAAATAGGGAAAGACCTACGTTGAAAGGGTAGGTGATGCCGAGACACAGTCTTGCCACACTCCACCTCTTGTAGAGTGACGTGTACTAGCAGGAAGCTCATAACTCCCA
This sequence comes from Bos grunniens, assembly GCF_055505025.1. NCBI lineage: Eukaryota > Metazoa > Chordata > Mammalia > Artiodactyla > Bovidae > Bos > Bos grunniens. The sequence goes on from NC_141166.1 coordinate 17,627,068, forward strand.
ACTTCTCCCTCAGAAGTGAAGGGGTTGGACCCAACATATAGTACCTCAACTTTTTTTTGGGGGGTTGAGTTTGTGGCATGAGGGATCTTAGTTCCCTGACCAGGGGTTGAACCTGTGCCCACTGAAATGGAAATGCAGAGTCTTAACCACTGGACTGTCAGAGAAGTCTTCCTAGTGCTCCAACTTCCACCTAAGGGAAGAGACCCCAGAATATGTAGCCCTGAAAGCCTAAGGGGTTTTTGTCCCCAAGACCCATTAAACTATAGCCAACAAACAGTTCTTAACTGGCTATTTCCCCATGGTTCTACTAACAAAATCCGAAAGGCATTTCACAGAAATAGGAAAAAAAAAAAAATTCCTAAAATTTGTATGGAACCACAAAAGGCCCCAAATGACCAAAGCAATCTTAAGAAAGATGAACAAAGCTGGAGGAATTACACTTGTGATTTCCAATTATATTACAAAGGTACAGTAATCAAAACAGTATGGTATTGGCACAAAACAGACACAAAGATCAATGGAACAGAATAATGAGCCCAGAAAAAAGCTCGTGTACATGGAGTCTATTAATTTACAACAAAAGAGTCAAGGCCAAGAATATGCAATGAGGAAAGGATAGTCTTTTCAATAAATGATACATATTGAGAAAACTGGACAGTTTAGTTCAGTTCAGTCACTCAGTCGTGTCCGACTCTTTGCAACTCCATGAATTGCAGCATGCCAGGCCTCCCTGTCCATCACCAACTCCCGGAGTTCACCCAAACTCATGTCCGTCGAGTGGTGATGTCATCCAGCCATCTCATCCTCTGTCGTCCCCTTCTTCTCCTGCCCCCAATCCCTCCCAGCATCAGAGTCTTTTCCAATGAGTCAACTCTTAGCATGAGGTGGCCAAAGTACTGGAGTTTCAGCTTTAGCATCATTCCTTCCAAAGAAATCCCAGGGCTGATCTCCTTTAGAATGGACTGGTTGGATCTCCTCACACTCCAAGGGACTCTCAAGAGTCTTCTCTAACACCACAGTTCAAAAGCATCAATTCTTTGGTGCTCAGCTGTCTTCACAGTCTAACTCTCACATCCATACATGACTACTGGAAAAACCATAGCCTTGACTAGATGGACCTTTGTTGGCAAACTAATGTCTCTGCTTTTCAATATGCTGTCTAGGTTGGTCATAACTTTGCTTCCAAGTAGCAAACGTCTTTTAATTGCATGGCTGCAATCACCATCTGCAGTGATTTTGGAGCCCAGAAAAATAAAGTCTGACACTGTTTCCACTGTTTCCCAATCTATTTCCTATGAAGTGATGGGGCCAGATGCCATGATCTTCGTTTTCTGAATGTTGAGCTTTCAGCCAATTTTTTCACTCTCCTCTTTCACTTTCATCAAGAGGCTTTTAGTTCCTCTTCACTTTCTGCCATAAGGGTGGTGTCATCTGCATATCTGAGGTTATTGATATTTCTCCTGGCAATCTTGATTCCAGCTTGTGCTTCCTCCAGCCCAGTGTTTCTCATGATGTACTCTGCATAGAAGTTAAATAAGCAGGGTGACAACATACAGCCTTGATGTACTCCTTTTCCTATTTGGAACCAGTCTGTTGTTCCATGTCTAGTTCTAACTGTTGCTTCCTGACCTGCATACAGGTTTCTCAAGAGGCAGGTCAGGTGGTCTGGTATTCCGATCTGTTTCAGAATTTTCCAGTTTATTGTGATCTACACAGTCAAAGGCTTTGGCATAGTCAATAAAGCAGAAATAGATGTTTTTCTGGAACTCTCTTGCTTTTTCCATGATCCAGCAGATGTTGGCAATTTGATCTCTTGTTCCTCTGCCTTTTCTAAAACCAGCTTGAACATCTGGAAGTTCACGGTTCACGTATTGCTGAAGCCTGGCTTGGAGAATTTTGAGCATTACTTTACTAGCATGAGAGATGAGTGCAATTGTGTGGTAGTTTGAGCATTCTTTGGCATTGCCTTTCTTTGGGATTGAAATGAAAACTGACCTTTTCTAGTCCTGTGGCCACTGCTGAGTTTTCCAAATTCGCTGGCATATTGAGTGCAGCACTTTCACAGCATCATCTTTTAGGATTTGAAATAGCTCAATTGGAATTCCATCACCTCCACTAGCTTTGTTCGTAGTGATGCTTTCTAAGGCCCACTTGACTTCACATTCCAGGATGTCTGGCTTTAGGTGAGTGATCACACCATCGTGATTATCTTGGTCGTGAAGATCTTTTTTCTACACAGCCACATACAAAAGAGTGAGAAAGGACCCATGTCTTACACTCAGAATGGATTAAAGTCTTATGTGGATTATTACCTGAAACCATAAAACTCCTAGAAAAAGAACATAAAGAGTAAGCTCCTCGACATTAGTCTTGGCAACTTTTTGGAAAGGAAAGGCAACAAAAGTAAAAATAGTCAAGCAGGACTACATCAAACTAAAAAGCTTCTGCACAGCAAATGAACCATCAACAAAGTGAAATGGCAACCTATAAAATGGGAGGGAAATATTTGAAATCATATATCTGAGAAGGGGTTAATATCCAAAATATATTAAAAATTCAAAAAACTTAATAGCAGAAAACCAAACAATCTGTTCTTAAAATGGCCAGAGGAACTCAATAGACATTTTCTCAGAGAAGACATCCAAATGGTCAACAGGTACATGACATATACTCAACATCATTAATCATCAAGGAGTTGCAAATCAACACCACAATGAGATATCACCACATACCTGTTAAGATAGCTCATCAAAGAGGTGTTTGTGCCTGCTGAGTCACTTCAGTTGTGTCCGACTCTTTGCAACCCTATGGACTGTAGCCTGCCCAGCTCTTCTGTCCCTGGGATTCTCCAGGCAAGAAAACTGGGGTGGGTTGCCATGCCCTCCTCCAGGAGATCTATACTTAGCTAATACCTTGGCTATTGTGAGTAATGCTGCATAAACATGTGTGCAAATATCTCTTTGAAACCCTTTGGCTAAGTGACTGTCAATGTATGTCAATGGATGAATGGATAAAGAAGATGTGAGATACACATATATATATATATATATGAATATATTTGAATACATCAATTCAGTTCAGTCGCTCAGTCATGTTTGACTCTTTGCGACCCCATGGACTGTAGCACTCCAGGCTTCCCTGTCCATCACCAACTCCTAAAGCTTGCTCTAACTCATGTCCATCGAGTTGGTGATGCTGTTCAACCATCTCATTCTCTGTCGTCCTTTCTCCTCCTTCCTTCAAGTTTTCCCAGCATCAGTGTCTTTTCAAATGAGTCAGTTCTTTGCACCGGGTGGCCAAAGTACTGGAGTTTCAGTTTTAGCATCAGTTCTTCCAGTGAATGGTTAGTTAGGACTGATTTCTTTTACAATGTACTGGTTGAATCTCCTTGCAGTCCAAGGGACTCCCAAGAGTCTTCTCCAACACCACAGTTCAAAAGCATCAATTCTTTGGTGCTCAGCTTTCTTTATAGTCCAATTCTCACATCCATATATGACTACTGGAAAAATCATAGCTTTGACCAGACAGACCTTTGTTGGCATTGTCTCTGCTTTTTAAGATGCTGTCTCGGTTGGTCATAGCCTTTCTTCCAGGAGCAAGCACCCCTTGGCTGCAGTCACTATCTGCAGTGATTTTGGAGCCCAAGAAAATAAAGTCTGTCACTGTTTCCATTGTTTCCCCATCTATTTGCCATGAAGTGATGGGACCTGATGCCATGACCTTTGTTTTTTGAATGGTGAGTTTTAAGCCAGCTTTTTCACTCTCCTGTTTCACTTTCATCAAGAGGCTCTTTAGTTCCTCTTCACTTTCTGCCATAAGAATGGTGTCATTTGAATATATATATGAGTATTATTCAGCCATGAAGGAAATCTTAGCATTTTTGAAAATATGGATGGATCTTGAGTGTGTTGTTGTTGTTTAGTCGCTAAGTCATGTCTGAGTCTTGCAAACCCAAGGACTGTAGTTTGCCAGGCTCCTCTGTCTATGGGATTCTCCAGGCAAGAATACTGGAGTGGCTTGCCATTTCCTTCTCCAGAGGATCTTCCCGACCCATAGATTGAACCTGAGCCTTCTACATCTCCTGTACTGCAGGTGGATTCTTTGCTGCTGAGCCACCTGGGAAGCCCCTTGAATATATTATGTTAAGTGAAATAGCCAGACAAAGATAAATACTACATGATTATCACTCATATGTGGAATTTTAAAAAGTCAAACTCAAAAAAACAAACAAAAAAAAGTGGTTGTCAGGGACTAGGAGTGGGGGAAATAGGGAGAGGTTGATTAAAGGGCACACACTTTCAGCTATAAGATGAATAAGGGGATTTCCCTGGTGGTCCAGTGGTTAGGACTCTGAGCTTCTACTTCTGGGGGTACAGGTTCAATCCCTGGTCAGGGTACTAAAATTCTGTAAGACATGCGATGTGGCAAAAACAAAACGAACAAGCAAACAAAATAAGGTCTAAGGATCTGAGGTAAAACATGGTGAGTAGAGTTGGTAATGTCACATTGTATAGTTATGATTTGCTAAGAGACTGGAACTTAATTAGAACTTATCACCAAATAAAAAACTCTGAGATGATGGAAGTGATCCTTTTACAGTGTATTAGAAGGTCTGAATTACCAAGTCCGACCATTCCAAGTGTTATTGAGGAGGTGGAGACACTGGAACTCTTGTCCACTGGTGGTTTTGGGAATGTCAACAGGTGTGACACCTTCAGAAAACAGCTGGACTTAAAACAATAGTCACAATCTAAAAGTTGAGAGTTATATTTTATTTGGTGGAAATTTTTAGGACTTCAAGTCTAGGAATAGCATCTCAAGTAACCCTGAGAGAACTGCTCTGGGAAGGTGAGGGAAGGAGTCAGCTTATATAGAAGTTTTGCAACAAGGGGCAGGTAGTCTTAACATCAAAATGTTACTGTTACTTAAAAAAAAAATCAGATATCCCAAGTTAAGGAACTTAGCACTTTTCTCTGTGTGGGAAAATGCAAGAGTCTTGTTGTTTGGTTGCTCAGTTGTGTCCAACCCTTTGCAACTCCATGGACTGCAGCACGCTAAGCTTCCCTGTCCTTCACCATCTCCCAGAGTTTGCTCAAACTGAAGTCAGTGATGCCATCCAACCATCTCATCTTCTGCCGTCCCCTTTCCTCCTGCCTTCAGTCTTTCCCAGCATCGGGGTTTTTCTCATAATGCAAGAGTCTGGGCTCACTGAAATCATTCTTTTCATACGCATCTCAGCTATCCTGGGCCAGTATCCTGTGTTTTTTCACATCTTGAGATCACCTGGGGCTCACCATAGGGAGGGGCTGCAGTCTGCTGACGGGCATTCTTCTCCTTCCTAAGTGCCCTTAGAGCTTACCGGCTCACGTTGGAGGGCTGCAGTCACTGACAACTGTGACATCCTTGTTGACTGATATGGCAAGAAATATTTCATTTCCCAACGGTTTTCTAATAAGTTAAACATATACTTACCACGTGACCCAGTCATTCAACTTCTAAGTGTTTACCAAAGAGAGACAACACTCACGTCCATAAAAGACTTGGACATGAAGCTCATGACATCTTTATTTGTAGCCACTAATAAACCAATGGTGGTATTATAAAATGGAATATTAGGGGCTTCCTTGATGGTTCAGTAGTTAAGAACCTGCCTTACAATGCAAGGGACATGGGTTCAAAGCCCGGTCTGGGAAGATGGCACATGCCACGAAGCAACTAAGACTGTGCCACAGCTACTGAACCTGGAGGCCACCACTACTGAAGCCTGTGAGCCTAGAGCCTGCACTTTGCAACAACAGAAGTCATTTCTATGAAAAGCCCATGCACCGGAACTAGCAAAAGCTCATGGGCAGCAGTGAAGACCCAGCACAGCCAAAAATAAATCTTAAAAAAATAAAATGGAACACTACTCAGTATTGTAATACAAAGGACTAAACTCCTGATACACACCGCAACAGGAATAAATCTGTTATGTTGAGCGAAAGAGCCAGATCAGAAAGAATACCTGCTGTATAATTTTGTATAGCAAACTCTGGGAGATAGTGAAGGACAAGGAAGCCTGGTGTGCTGCGGTCCTTGGGGTCGCAAAGAGTTGGACACGACTGAGTGGCTGAACAACAACAATAACAAAAGTAATTCTAGTGAATACATAAAAATTGGGAGAAGACAAACATGCTTTTAATGACAGGGAAATCAGTTGCCTAGAGATGGGGAGCGGGGAAGGAAAAGGTTACCAGAAGCTGGAGGAAATCTCTTGGAGTGATATATCTCTTCACTCTGCTGCTTGTGGAAGATGGTGTTGTGGGTGTTCACATCTATCAGAACTGATCACATCATACACTTGACACAATCGAGTTGACTGTATGTTAATGATACCTCAGAGATAAAACCACTAAAAAGAAGAAGAAGCAACTAGACATGGGCTCCCTGAAGGGATGTGTGGTTTGTGGGGAGGAGAGTTGAGCCCCAGCCAGGAGGGGCCTTAAGGGCGGGGCTCAGGGGGTTGTCCTAGATGAAGTGGCACCTTGGAGCTCTCGAGACAGGGTGTCAGCCCTGCCCTGTGACTTCTGCAAGTTCAGGTATACCATGCCCACTCTGCAGGACACTGGGAAGATGCCCAGGCCCTCTCTGCCCTTCCAGAGCTCCCAGCAAGGACCCCCAGGGTGTCTGTGCTGTGATAAAAGGAGAGAGAAAGGTCTCTTGGAAGCTGGGGTCCCAATGGAGGCCCAAGGAGGAATGGAGGTGAGTGGGGAAGGGCAGGAGGGGGCCAAAGCACACGTGGGATGTTGGCCAGGGAAAGAAAGGCAGGAGCAGCCCAGCCCTGTGTCTCCTGGGGCCTGACCCCTCCTCAGGGGCCCTCAGGGTCTTCTTCCATCGTGGGTGTGGGTCCCCGACTTCCACCTGGGCCTGGGCAAGCCTCCCAGCCCCAGGCCCCCCACTCCTTCCATGGCACCCCCTGCTGGTCTTGCTTTCCTCTCCCCAGCCCCAGCACACGGCAAGGTCTCAGGAAGCCCAACTCTGCCCAGAAAGTGTTAACAAGTACGAGGTGTGATACATACTTCAGGGCGCTGGACCACTGTCCCAGTGGAGGCCCCAGTCTGCTCCTGGCACCGTGGAAGGGCATCCTTCAGCCAGGAATAAGAGGCTGATATGATCCTGTCCGGTGTTGAGAGACCTCTGATCCAGTCTTGCCAAGAGAAGCTGGGCACAGACATGGTGGCGCCATGCGCCAAACTGTCTGGGCTGCAGGTAGCTGCCCACCTGTGCGGCCTCCCCCTTGGGCTTGGACAGCAGAAGAAACGAAGCTGTGAGGCCCGCCTTTCTACTGGTCTTTCCTGCCTTCTTGCAGCTAGAGCTGCTTTGAGAAGGTGAAACCCCACACCCAGTCCTGCTTGACCAATGAAACTGAGCTCAATGCCCCTTCCTGATCTCGGGCGAGGCAACAGTGAGCAGTTGCCTCTCAGTGAAGTGAGATCTTAATTTTCTGCCCGGGAATTGAGCTTGGGTAGCCTGGAAGAAAACCAGGAATCCTAGCCACCAGACCAGCAAGGGCTAGAGGCTATTTTTCCCTGGATCTTTGCCCTCAGTAAAAAATGCATTTGTCACAGAGACAGAAGCTGTAAATGTAGGTACAACACAGCACAACAGCAAGTGGGAGAACGCATAGAGAAATGGTTGGTTTATTTTAGTTAAGACAGAAGCAAAGCAGAGATGCACATGGGGAGAGAAAGGGCGTGGGTGTCCCACCCTGTGATGAGGAGCACAGTAAAGAGGAGGTTAAGTCATTTATATAGGGTAGTTCTTTCGGGTCCTTTTCTTCCTTCAGGCCATCTATCTGGTTTCTTTATCCACACCTGACCTACCCTGAGACCCTCTCCTGGGTACACACGCACCCCTCAGTCAAGACGGATCTCGAAGTGAAGGCTTCTGGGAGGATCAAGACTCATTAGGGCTTGGTGTTATCTCTTGACTTTTGACCCACAAGGAGCCTTTCTGTGCATGTGTAGTGTCTCCCTTGTCCCAAAAGAGGGGGAAGCAGAGATCCCTTAATCTTTTACTCAAAAAGGATTTTGTCCCTCTTTGTCCTTGCCATGACTATTGCCCTGACTATTGCCTTGACTGTTACTTCAAGGTGTTTACAAGAAACAAACAATGACTATTTATCCTGTTTCTGTTGTTACTTTCATTTCGGAGGGCAAACAGGAGGCTGATTGTACATGCCTTAACTGGAGCCCGCATATCTTGGTTTGGTCTTGGTTTGAGGCTGACATTAGACCCAGGATACCATTTCCACTTCCAGAATTTAAGGAGCCAGAGGCACCCAAGGACAGAGAAGGACAGGTGGTCAGTCCCCTTCTTGCTGCTTAGACCTCATTGCTGGATGGAGTCCCTGGTGCCCTTCCACTCTCCCAGATTGTCATCTGTCTGGAGCAGGCACTGGGAGATTGGTCGGATCCCCGGAAAGATGAGACAGGAGGGCTGGGAGGAAGCAGGCCGGTGAGGGCTGGGGTGAAGGGCAGGAGTGGATAAAACCATTTTCAGAGCTAGCCACCATCCGCCCCCCCATATAATTCTGGACAATTGGATCCAGGATCTTTCCTTAACATGAGCAGACTTAAAAAATATCCACAACCTAAAAGTTGAAAGTTTTGTTTTATTTGGTGGGAATTTTTAGGACTTCAAGGCTGGAGGCAGCATCTCAAGCAACCTTGAGAGAACTGCTCTGAGGAGGCAAGGCGGGGATCCGGGTTATATAGAAGGTTTGTAACAAAGAGCAGGGAGTTGGAACATCAAAAGATGATTGTTAATTGAAGAAAATCAGATAACCCAAGTTAAGGAATTTAGTGCTTTTCTGTGTATGGAAGACGCAGGAGTCTGGGCTCACTGAAATAGTTCCTTTGATATTCACCTCAGCTATCTGGGGCCAGTGTCCTGTGTTTTCACATCCTGAGTTTCCTCAGGGCTCACCATAGGGAGTGACTGCAGTTTGATGGCAGTTGGGTGGCAGGCCTTCTTTTCTTTCCTGAGTTTCCTCAGGACTCACTGGCTCATATTGCAGGGCTGCAATCACTGGTGGCTGTGACGTCCTTGTTTGTTGATATGGCAGGAAGTGCTCCATGTCTCACACGGGAGGGTCACTGCGGGCATGGGGGAGCCACTGATTACAGATGTTTGATTATGGATGTTGGCAAACCAACAAAGGAGAAAAGAAAAGTGGGTCCTGGACCTGATGCTCTAACGGCAGAAGATGACCAGCACAGCACACAGCACAGGGGGTGGGGGTTGCTGCCTGGAGCCCCAGTCGTGGAAGGTCAGCTCCAGGACACACAGAGAGAGGACAAGGCCAGAGCCGTTCGGGGTGCCGGGGGGTGTGGTTGGTAGAAACACCTGTGAGGGCATTTTCTGCCTGCCTGGCCCACCCTAGGCACCAGTTGGGTGCCTTACCTTCTGGCAGAAAACTTTTTTGTTAGCCACAGAGCCATGCAGGAAAAAGGAGGTGGTGTATTTTATCCCTGGGTCAGACTGAGTTTCTGTGAAGATGTTATTTAACTACAACTATGACCTTGGACTTTTGGGTTCAGTTTGCTTGACCTGCTGCTGCTCCTGCCTTATGGTGACCTCAGGATCCTTGCGGAAACCCTGACCCTCACAATGGAAGCTGTGGAGGGAGTCTAGTCCTCACAAGACCTTGAGGTTGGCCTGCAGTGGCCTCCTGGTCCCACCTTAACTCCTTTTGCTGATTCCCCAGGGCTTCCCTTGTGGCTTAGCTGGTAAAGAATCCACCTGAAATGCAGAAGACCTGGGTTCAACCCCTGGGTTGGGAAGATCCCCTGGAGAAGGGAAAGGCTACCCACTTGAGTAATCTGGCCTGGAGAATTCCATGGACACGGTCCATGGGATCACAGAGTTGGACACGACTGAACGATTTTCACTTTCATACCTGGCCTCATGGGTCCCATTCTTGTCCCTTCCTAGTCTTTTGTTTGTCACAGAGGGTGTGTTAGTCACTCAGTCATGTCTGACTCTTTGTGACCCCATGGACTGTATAGCCCACCCGTCTCCTCTGTCCATGGGATTCTTCAGGCAAGAATACTGGAGTGGGTAGCCATTCTCTTTTCCAGGGGATCTTCCCAACCCATGGATCAAACATGGGTCTCCTAAATTGCAGGCAAATTATTTGCTGTCTGAGCTACCAGGGAAGCCCACAGAGGGGGTCCTCACCATTTTGCAAAAACCATACAGGTAAAGTTGTTCTTACAAGAATTCAAGGGCGAGTGGTTTGGGACTTCGTAAGGCAGTATTTGTTGCTGAAGCATCACCAGGGACACAATCAGATGACATTTCCCTGAAGGGACCCGAGGCTGAGGGGCAGAGTCGCAACATCAGACCACACTTCCTGAGGGCCAGGTGGGGAGCACTTCCGTGTGTGGGTGGGTGGGTGGGAGGGAGGGCGGTTGCACAAGAAAAAATTCACAAGTTGAGTTAGAGACGCTTTTCCCCAGCTGCTAAAAGAAGGTGGGTTTGGAAGAAAAATTGGGAGTAATGTGGCCAGCAGAGCCTGATGGCAGCCCACATCTAAGCAGGTGGGGTCACTGTTTTGGTTGCTAGTAAGTGACACCCTCCTGGAGAAGGAAATGTCAACCTGCTCCAGTTTTCTTGCCTGGAAAATCCAATGGATGAGGAGCCTGGCGGGCTACAGTCCATGGGGTCATGAAAGACTGGAACATGGCTGAGTGATTGAGCATGCAAACGCATACACGAAAGTGACACCCAACCTGAAGAATCATTAACCAATCAACAAAGCAGGGATTTGTTGGTGACTTACTGGCCCAGGTAAGCAGAAAAGGTCATGGTGTTGCTGGAGACATCTGCAAGCAGACTCTGCCCAGGGATCACGCCTCTGTCTCCTCCTCAGTGGCATCTCCTTCTCTGCTCCTGCAGAAGGGGACTTAGCCTGGGCAGCCAGCACTTCAGCTTTGTTGTCCAGAGGGAGAGGGGCCCTGGGGCCTGACCCCTGAGGCTCCAGCCCACCTCCTGCCATGCATGACTTCAGAGGGCAGGGGCAAGGCGGAGAGTGGGATTTCCCTTTGGACCGTGTGGTTGCCGGTAGGGAAGGAGATGCCACCCTATTTGGAGGGAGTCTGCTCAGGCATCCCGTGTGCTGCGCTGTGCTTAGTTGCTCAGTCCTGTCCGAGTCTCTGTGACCCCATGGACTGTAGCCGGCCAGGCTCCTCTGTCCCTGGAATTCTCCAGGCAAGGATACTGGAGTGGGTGGCCATGCCTTCCTCCAAAGGATCTTACCGACCTAGGGAATCGAACCCAGGTCTCCCGCATTGCAGGCAAATTCTTTACCATCTGAGCCACCAGGGAAGCTCGAGTGTACTGGAGTGGGTAGTCTATCCCTCCTCCAGTGGATCTTCCTGACCCAGAAATTGAACTGGGGTCTCCTGCATTGCAGGCGGATTCTTTACCAGCTGAGCTATCATGGTAGTATCCCAATTTCTGATCGTCAAGGAATCCCAGGCACAGGTGGGATGGCCCTCAGATGTTACGGCAGAGTGTCACAACGTCCATGTCCGGATGTTGGGTGACACTGCCCTACCCCCCAGATTTGGTGGTGCCTCTGCAGCCTGTGGGTCAAGGCTCTCCTTCGCTGGCTGGCCCCCTGCACCCTTCTTAGTGCTAAATCCTCCTTGAAGTCATTGTAATGGAAGTGCAACTACCTCCATTCTTCCCCTCTCTTTGTAGTCATCGGACAATGGTCCAGTTGCCAAGGTGCAGGCACTCAGGTTGCTCAGGGGAGGGTCTGGCCTGGCCCAGCCCAGATCCCTTTCTGATGATGGGGGACTTGTTCTCCTTGGTGTTCCAAGGTGGTCCAGTGAGAGCCAGGTTCCCACCTCCTTCCCTATTTCCATGAGCTCCCCCTCAGGGTCCCTGAAACCTCAGAAATCCTTCCTTTTGCCTGAATTTTGTGTTTTTTCACTTTTCCCTCCTCCCTCCTCTCCATGCCCTCTAGTTCAGTTCAGTACAGTCGCTCAGTCGTGTCCGACTCTTTGCGACCCCATGGACTGCAGCATGCCAGGTCTCCCTGTCCGTCACCAACTCCCGGAGTTGACTCAAACTCATGTCCATTCAGTCAGTGATGCCATCCAACCATCTCATCCTCTGTCATCCCCTTCTCCTCCCGCCTTCAATCTTTCCCAGCATCAGGGTCTTTTCCATGCCCTCAGTGAAGGGCAAGTCCTGGTCACTGACTCCCTGCCTGGGAGCCCACACCCAACACTCTCCCAGCCTCTGGGCCTCTCTGCCCAGGGGTCTTGTCTGTGGGACTTTGGGCTCAGAAACTGGGTCCCCCAGAAAACAGTCCAGCTAGGAGGCTCACACGAGGCTATAAATCGATCCTCAAGCCCCAGAGCCAGGTGTTCCCAGGAGGCTCCAAGCCCCTAGTCACGCTGCTTCCCAGGTGGGGCCCTGGAAGACTGGCCTTCCTCCCGGGGCTCGTGTCTCCCCAGCTCATGTCCTGGCCACTTTTACTCCTGCTCTTCTTGTCTTTGGCTCAGACAACTTAACCAGGCTCTATGCCTGTCTTCTCCCAGTGCAACCAGTCTCCAGGACACGCAGACTCTGCCCCTCTGGACTTACAAGTCACTGAGACCCTCTGCCTGGCTTCTCTCTTGAAGATGCTGTTGCCTGAGGTCAAGCCTGGCCTGAGTGCTGCTGGTGTGAGCAGGGCATCCACACTTATCTGCTCCTGACCCTGTCAGTGTCCCCACCTGGGCATTGAAGAACCAGATCACAAAGTCCTAGGAGTGTAGCTAGGGAAGCCCTCCTGGCTCCTTGGGAGGGTGACCCGCCATGATGATGGGTGGGCAGGAGCAGTGTCACACCCTTGAGCACACACAGTGTGTGTGTTTCTAGGTGGCACGGAGATTGCTGAAGGGCAAGCAGCAGCAGTGTGCCAAGAGGGAGGTGTCCAAGGACACCCTGGGTCACTGGACATCACCCTCAGTTGGCACATGACTCAGACGGAAGGCTCCGGCAGGGCAAAGGCCTGGTCGTGGAGTGATGTAGCCATCACCTGTCCCTTTTACTTGCCATCTTTAGGGTGTGCCATGCCAGGGAACACACTGCCCTGCTCCTTCCACCTTGTCTCTGATCCACCCAACCTTCTGCTTCAGGCTGCACTGAGGGTGGGGAGGGCGGGGTGCCCTGGTTTGTGAAGTGAAAGTGTGAGTCACTCAGTCACGTCCAACTCTTTTGTGACCCCATGGATCATAGCCTGCCAGGCTCCAATGTCCATGGAATTTTCCAGGCAAGAATACTGGAGTGGGTAGCCATTTCCTTTTCCAGGGGATTTTCCCAGCCCACGATTGAACCCTGGTCTTCTGCATTGTAGGCAGATCCTTTACCATCTGAGCTGTGAGGGAAGCACTATCTCCCCCTATACGGATGTTAATACAACACAGTGTAAGTACCCTCCAGGATGCAGACAATGGTAAATGGTACAATTAGGAAGGGATGAGATTTTAGCATTTATTACTTTTATTTTTAATAGAAATTATTTAGTTTTTTTCTCCCAGCAATCTTGATTCCAGCTTGTGCTTCATCCAGCCCAGCATTTCCCATGATGTACTCTGCATAGAAGTTAAATAAGCAGGGTGACAATATACAGCCTTGACGTACTTCTTTCCCAACTTGGAACCAATCTGTTGTTCCATGTCCAGTTCTAACTTGCTTCTTGACCTGCATACAGATTTCTCAGGAGGCAGTCAGATGGTCTGGTATTCCCATCTCTTGAAGAATTTTCCACAGTTTGTTGTGATCCACATAGTCAAAGGCTTTGGTGTAGTCAATAAAGCAGAAGTAGATGTTTTTCTGGAACTCTCTTGCTTTTTGTATGATCCAACGGGTGTTGGCAATTTGATCTCTGGTTCCTCTGCCTTTTCTAAAACTAGCTGGAACATTTGGAAGTTCACAGTTCACGTATTGCTGAAGCCTGGCTTGGAGAATTCTGAGTATTACTTTGCTAGCATGTGAGATGAGTGCAACTGTGCAGTAGTTTGAACATTCTTTGGCATTGCCTTTCTCTGGGAAAGAAACTGTGGACACTGCTGAGTTTTCCAAATTTGCTGGCATACTGAGTGCAGCACTTTCACAGCATCATCTTTCAGGATTTGAAATAGCTCAACTGGGATTCCATCTCCTCCACTAGCTTTGTTCGTAGTGATGGTTCCTAAGGCTCACTTGACTTCGCATTCCAGGATGTCTGGCTCTAGGTGAGTGATCCCGCCATTGTGGTTATCTGGGTCATTAAGATCTTTTTTGTATAGTTTTGTGTATTCTTGCCACCTCTTCTTAATATCTTCTGCTTCTGTTAGGTCCATACTATTTCTGTCCTTTATTGTGCCCATCTTTGCATGAAATGTTCCCTTGGTGTCTCTAATTTTCTTGAAGAGATCTCTAGTCTTTCCCATTCTAATTTTTTCCTCTGTATCTTTTCACTGATCACTGAAGAAGGCTTTCTTATCTCTCCTTGTTATTCTTTGGAATTCTGCATTCAGATGGTTCTATCTTTCCTTTTCTCCTTTGCCTTTAGCTTCTCTTCTTTTCACAGGTATTTGTAAGGCCTCCTCAGACAACCATTTTGCCTTTTTGCATTTCTTTTTCTTGGGGATGGTCTTGATCACTGCCTCCTGTACAACACCAGGAATCTCTGTCCTGAGTTCTTCAGGCATTCTATCAGATCTAATCCCTGGAATCTATTTGTCACTTCTACTGTATAATCATAAGGGGTTTGATTCCAGCACAAGCTGGAATCAAGATTGCTGGGAGAAATATCAGTAACCTCAGATATGCGGATAACACCATCCTTATGGCAGAAAGCAAAGAGGAACTGAAGAACCTCTTGATGAAAGTGAAAGAAGAGAGTGAAAAAACTGGCTTAAAACTCAACAATCAAAAAACGAAGATCATGGCATCCTGTCCCATCACTTCATGGCAAATAGATGGGGAAACAATGGAAACAGTGACAGACTTTATTTTCTTGGGCTCCAAAATCACTGCAGATGGTGACCACAGCCATGAAATTAAAAGACATTTGCTCCTTGGAAGAAAAGCTGTGACCGACCTAGACAACATATTAAAAAGCATAGGCATTATTTTGCCTACAAAGGTCTGTCTAGTCAAAGCTATGGTTTTTCCAGTAGTCATGTATGGATGTAAGAGACCATAAAGAAAGCTGAGTGCCAAAGAATTGATGCTTTTGAACTGTGGTATTGAAGAAGGCTCTTGAGAATCCCCTGGACTTCAAGGAGATCAAACCAGTGAATCCTAATGGAAATCAGTCCTGAATATTCATTGGCAGGACTGATGCTGAAGCTGAAGCTCCATTTGGCCACCTAATGCAAAGAACTGACTCACTGGAAAATTCCATGATGCTGGGAAAGATTGAAGGCAGGAGGAGAAGGGGACGACAGAGGATGAGATGGTTGGATGGCATCATCAACTCAATGGACATGAGTTTGAGCAAGCTCTGGGAGATGGTGCTGGACAGGGAAGCCTGCTGTGCTCCAGTCCATGAGGTTGCAAAGAGTCGGACATGACTGAGTGACTGAACTGAACTGACTGATTTAATTTTTTAAAATGATTCTTTTTGATGTGGACCATTTTTAAAGTCTTTATTGGCTTTGTTACAATATTGCTTCTGTTTTGTTTTTTGCCCTTGAGGCATGTGGGATCTTAACTTCCTGACCAGGGATCGAGCCTGTACCTCCTGCATTGGAAGGCAAAGTCTTGACCACTGGACTGTCAGGGAAATCCCTAATTTTAAGTTTGTAAAATTGAGCTTTGGAACCGGCTGTCTTCAACACCAGCTCATGGAACTCCTGAAAATGTAGCGAGCAGGTACGAGCTGGCTCCAGAATACCACTGTCTCCCTCCAGGTGGACCTGGCTCAGGGCCTGGTGGACACCCTGCTCCCAGCGACTTAGGTCCACTGCTCGGTGGCCTTGGCTCCAGTTGCCCCTCTGAGAGGTCATGCCATCACCTTGTCCTTCTCCAGCCAAGCTCCCCGACCTCAACGCCTCTAGCATCTAACTGGTCACCTCAGTTCTTCCCGGGCCAGGCTGACCTCTGGCCCAGGACTGCTCCCTGGAATGTGTCCTCAGGCAGCCCCGCCTCCTCCGGCTCTGGCCATGGTGACCACCCGCCATGCACTGCTTTCCTCCCCTGGTTCTACAGCGCGTGTTCCCAGGCCGCCCCCTCCCTGGAGACTGTCTCCTGCAGCAGGCCCTCTTTCTTCTCTCACCCCTGGTTCTGCCCCAGGTTTCTTATTTCTCCAGTCCTCTCCTCTGAGATTCTATCCACCCCCAGGCTTCCACTGACACCTTAATTTACGACTCTGGGTAGGTGTCTCTAGACCTGACTTTCTCCAAATTCCACAACCTCCTGGAAATCTGCCCATGGCTTCAATCTGGCACTGTTGCCTGCCCTGAACCCTGGCTATCTGCAGAGTCCAGGGATTCCTCCTAGAAGATGGATGGCAACTCGCTGGCCAGCGGAACTGTGTCTCCTGCTTCAAGTTTAACTGAGCTTCTCTAGGATGTTGCGGCGGCACATGCTCTGTGTGGCTAAGGGAGGCTGCAGGGTCCTGGAACTGATCCCAGCCTACTCACCAGTGCATGGCCCAGTGCAGCCTGCAGCTTGCAGCTAAGTTTCCAACAGGGCTTCCCCAAGGGCCTTGTGACACAGTCTCCCCCGCCTCCCAGGACCCTCCACTCCCAAGAGAGCCGTGTGCCTCCCCCGGACTGTCTCCATTGCACTTTCCCTTCACCAGAGTTCAAGCTAACCGATGCTAATTTAACACAATCACAACCCCCCACAACCCAATGCAGAACAGTCCCCCAGGATATGTTGAACTGAATTAAAATGGAGAGGTTATGCCCTGGTGGAAAATTCATCCGGGAAGATTTGATTCTGAGATGCGTAAGTTCTGAACACCCTCTCTGGGGCAGATTGTTGCAGTCCTATTGGGTTTGTCTTTGTTTCCTTTTAGTCCCTCTGCAGAGACTAGGCCTTGGCCGTGAGACCTGCACTGGCCAATAGGAGAGCAGCAAATGTGGTGCAGGTAGAAACCTGAACAGCATGCGGGCTTGATCTCTCTCATTGCAGATGTCCTGAGAGCACCAGGCGAACGAGCCTGAGCTAATTTGCCGGAGGGTGAACCCAGGATCCAGCCCACAGCCAGCTGCCAGACCTGAGTGAGGCCCTCGACTGCCCTCTCATCACAGATGTGCATCTAGGTCCAGCTGAGCCCGAGAGAGCTGTCCATCTGGGCCCAGCCCCACCACGGATCCACATAACTGCGACACTCACAGATTTTTAAAATATTTATCTGTCTGTGCCAGGTCTTAGATCTTCGTTGTGGCATGCAGGATCTTTAGCTGCCACATGTGGACTTAGTTGCCACATGTAGGATCTAGTTCCTTGACCAAGGGTTGAACCTGAGCGTTGAGAGCTCAGAGTCTTAGCCACTGCACCACCAGTGCGTCGCTTTAGTCACGACTGACTCTTTGCAACATTATGGACTGTAGCCCACCAGGCTCCTCTGTCCATAGGATTCTCCAGAGACGAATACTGCAGGTGGGTTGCCATGCCTTCCTCCAGGGGATCTCCCCTACCCGGGAACTGAACCTGCGTCTCTTATGTCTCCTGCATTGGCAGGTGGGAGCTTTACCATTCGTGCCACCTGGGAAGCCTAGGGAAGTCCCATAAATTGTTGTTTTAAGCCATTAAGTTTTGGGGGTAGCTTTTTCGTGCAAAGGTGAACAGTATTGCTCCTTTAGTCTCTGGAGAGCTGAAGATGGTCAGACAGGCAGGTCCAGTGCCTCAGCCACAAGGCTATGCCACGAGCACCCTGGGAAGCCCTGGAGGATCCCCCACCCCCAGATCCTGGGTGAGGCCAGTGCAGCTTCACCTTGCACACAGAATGGAAAGGGTGCCCTGAAACTCAGTAACGTTTTCATGCAGTTCAGCAAACTATGGCTCATGGGCTGTCTGCCTATTTTTGTAAATAAACCTTTATTGGAATAGGTGCTGGATCAAGGTTCTGCAAGCAGGGTAGGGTCACAGAAGCACAGGCTCAGATCCTGTTTGTATTAAAAGTTTGAGACTTTGTCATGGATTTTTTGTGTTAATCTTATTTATTTGTGCTTTTTTTTTTAAAGCTCCTTTGATTTGGGCCAAGTCCCTTCCAATGTCCTGAGTGAGCCCTTTTATCTGCTGCTGCTGCTACTGCTAAGTCACTTCAGTAGTGTCCAACTCTGTGCGACTCCATAGACCGTAGCCCACGAGGCTTCCCTGTCCCTGGGATTCTCCAGGCAAGAACACTGGAGTGGGTTGCCATTGCCTTCTCTAATGCATGAAAGTGAAAAGTGAAAGTGAAGTCGCTCAGTTGTGTTCGACTCTTAGCGATCCCATGGACTGCAGCCCACCAGGCTCCTCCGTCCATGGGATTTTCCAGGCAAGAATACTGGAGTGGGGTGCCATTGCCTTCTCCCCCTTTTATCTGACTGGATCTCAAATCTCTACCTGATTATTACATTCCCACCAAGGGTCATCATTTAGGCTATTGCTGGACATTTACATCCTTTTGTGAATGAAGATCAAGTCCTACTCAGGAGAAATCAGAGGGCCAGGTAACCAGAGAGCTGGGGTCAGCTTCCAGGGAAAGAAGGGCTCTTCCTAAAGGTCCCCATTTCTTAAAAGTTCCACAGACTCCTCTCCGTGGCCTCCCTGGGTAGGTGTCATGGGCAAAGCCTAGGAGCTGTAGGATTTGGTCTCCGGATGACCTGTGAAAACATTTTGGTTTATTTGTGTATTTGATTCTCGCCCCTCCCCCACCTTAGACTGTGGTTGTATCTGGCTCCCCATTAGGCCTACACATAGCTGGAATATTTATGCTAGTTGGTATTTTCTAAAGTCTCTTTTGCACCATCAGCCCTGGGATGCATAAGTGTGTGTCTGCAAGAGGGCTCTCCCAGAGGCCATATTTACTCCCCAGAGAACCACCCAGACCGCACCTGGTGACCTCAGTGTAGTCTGTCCACATTTTTTTTTTACCCTAAGTGGCCAGACATCTTCAAATCAGACTTGAGCTCATCTATGGGCCTGAGGAAGAAACAGAAGTCACCCTGGCTTCAGGGAGACCGTGGGCGGTAACGGACAAGTCACTCACTCCCTCTGGATTCTGGAGACAGGACTGCTCTCTCGCCACGGCAGGGCCAGGCTGTGTCAGTCGGAGGCATGTGAGGAATCCGAAGGGAGTGGATTTGCTGGGAGAAAGGGAGAGATCTTTCCATGATGCTCCTCTGCTGTTCATCTGCAAACACTCTCTGCCTTTTCAGGGTTTCTCCAGGAGCGCTTCCATTTCAGGGACCCAGTCTCCACTTCTCTTGCTGGTCCATTATCCACAACACCAAGAGAAGCGTTTGCGTTTTCTCTTTATCCCTCCAGAGGTCAAGCCAGGAGTTCGGAGGGGCTGGAGGGCAGTGTTCTGCCCAGCCTTCTTCCCCCTGGAACAGAGAGGAACTCACATATTTCCAGAGGGTCAAGATGGGCTAGTCACATGACCACAGAGGTCTACTGTGCCCACCCTGGCACCACTGCCAAGCACTTGTGAAATTAACCCAGGGCCCGGCTCACGATGGGTCTACGGTCATCACAGGGCCAACCTGGCCTCTCGCCTGCTCCAGCGTTCTTCTGTTGGCCTCTTCTGCCTGCTCTCCTCTGGAGTTGGGAGGATACTGAAAAACGCAACGTTGTCCTTTATTTATATCCCGTGGGGCCACCAAGATGACTCCCAGTGGGCCTGGCCAGGGCAGATGGACTGCCTGGGGGACAGCGCACGCGCGCGCGCGCACACACACACACACACACACACACACAAACTCACGCAGAGGCACATACACAAGTGCCATCTCAATACTCATCATTTTAGTTCAGTATTTCTGTTTTAGGCGAGGTCAGACTCTGCTACAGGCTTGGGTAACAGTGCTGACTCTGCAGGTGCACGTTCTTTCTGTCCCAGTGTTGTGGAATCCGGAGTCACAAAACACACCTCGGAGGACACTTTAGACAGTGGAGTACGGTTCATTATGCCAGCATGTCCAAGGGGGACTCGGTTCCCAACAAGGACCCTGAAGTTTCTGAGAGGCCCAGTTTTATACCCCCCACTATGTGACAGGTTACATGTTAGCAACCTCTCTGTTGCATATGATTGAGTTTACAACAAGTAGGTGCTAGGAGAACAAACAATTAAGGTTAAAGGTGGGGGCGGACAATGATTATACATCAAGGGGGGATGTCTCCATGGTTAATCTAACAGGGGCAGCCTGACTTCAACTACAATCTCTGTTTGCCATCTGTAGGGAGGGAAGTCTCCAGGAGACCTGGTTTTCACTACCGACCATTTCCTCACTCCAGGGCTAGGGTCCAGGCCCAGTTCACATCCTGCCTTTAAGACGGATGACAGGCTTCAAGATGGAGGCTCTCCTGCTTTCCTCACACGGGCCCCGATAGTAGGACTGGCCCTGATGTCACCCTTGGCAAGGAGGGAGCAATGGGCCTCCCCCACGGGGACCAGTCACCCTGCTGGGGGCACAGTCTGTGCTTGTGGTCTTAACGGATGGAGGGAGGGAAATGGCTTTAAACTGGTCAACCCTCTGAGCCCTTAGAACACGTGTGCAGAAGCACACGGCCGCTTTGGAACAGCCACATTCCAGCCACAGAGGGGAACACCCCATATTCTTTCCAGGTTTTAAGAGGAAGAAAATACCAAGTCTGCCGCTCAGGCAGCTGATTTGAGAAGGACTTTCCTGTATTCTAACCCCCTTCTGTTTCCTCATACTTGGTCTGGGTAAGGAGAACCGGTTTCCTCCAAGGTCGAGGGCCTGCCTCTGGCTGAGCTGTCTGGCCCTGGCTCCCCGAGATGGACGAGCTCCCGGCTTTGGCTCTGCTGTCCCCCGCTGCCCTCCCAAGCTGGGTGCCAGTGGGGAGGGTGGGCAGGAAGGGCAGTGGCAGGACCCTGGGGCAGGGGCTACGGTGGGCCTGCTCCTGGACGCCTGGAGGGCTGTCCTCCTCGGGTCCTCGAGTCACCTGGTGGCGTGACAACAACCGTCTCGTCACTTTTGTCGTCTGCAGCTGCCAGCTGGCCGAGAGCAGGAAGCGGGCTGGTCACTGGGCGAAGGGACGGTGACAGCGGGGAAGAACCCATCCTCACTTCCTGGAAGACGGGTTGCCTGGAGAAGAAAAGCCAGGCAAGCTGCCAGCGCCAGGGCAAGCTTGGGCACAGAGACCCCCTCTGTCCCTGCACAAGCCCTCCTTTCAACGGGCCCTGTGCAAACTGAATGCAGAGCGCCTTCCTCCCGGTCACCTGCGCTGTGGCCGGGGGGCCCTGACTCACTGGGGTGGCCATGCACTTTCCTGACAGGAAGCTTGGTGTGGGGACTCAGTGAGCCTCGCTGCCAGCAGCTCCTGTGTTTGTGGAGGCCGAGGGGGTGGGTATGTGCTGCTCCCCACCCTGTGCGGCCAGCCAGCCAGGCAGCCCGCCTGCTCCTGGGCGCTGCTACTGTGGTTACTTCAGTGGGGGCGTCCAGCCTGACGGCCGGGCAGGGCCCTGGGGAAGCCGGTCTGCTTCGCTCCTGGCCGCTCTCTCCCTGTACTTGCTGGCGTTTCCTCGGGGCTCGTGTGTAGAAGCACTGTGGTGGGGAGATGGGGCCGGGGCTCCGCTGTGAGTTTCTCAGCAGAGAGGTGCTGAGAGCAGAGGGAGGCCTGCCCATCCCCACGGGCTGCCCAGACTTGGCCCATGAACCACGGTCCCAGCCCAGTGCTCCCTGGTTGGCCAGAGCGCCCAAGGCCCTGTCAGGAAGGAGGGGGCGGCCAGGACGCAGGACTCACACATCCTGAGTGTGACTGATTTTCTGCCTCTTGACGTCCTTTTGTTGGGTTTCTCTTTTGCCTTCCCTTATTTTTAGTAAAGCCCTATTGGAAAGTTCCAGGCTTGGGTTGGGGAGTGGGAGGGGCGGGGGTGGTCAACTGGCTGACTGGGAGGCAACACAGAAGTGGTCTTTATCAGGAGCAGAAGAGTGGGAGGGCGGCCCCAGGGACACAGCGGGGTCCCCTAGGGCCCACCCCACCCTCAGGCCCTCGGAGGGGGCCTCTCCACCCAGCCTGTGAGGAAGTACCTGCTTCTGTTTCCCACCAGAAGGTCGATTCTGGTTTCAGGGCTGACCCGTAAGCCCCCGGGTAGGGGGATCTTATCCCTGAGTGACTGTCTGGAAGGGTCTCCCTCTGCCAGCTTGTGCCTGAGCCGCTGAAGTGTGAAAGTCACTCAGTCGTGTCCGACTCTTTGCGATCCCATAGATTATACTGTCCATGGAATTCTCCAGGCCAGAATACTTGAGTGGGTAGCCGTTCCCTTCTCCAGGGGATCTTCCCAACCCAGGGATTGAACCCAGGTCTCCTGCATTGTAGGGGAATTTTTACCAGCTGAGCCACCAGGGAAGCCCACGACCCGCTGAGGCCAAGGGCAATTTCTTAAACAGAAAGATGAGTGAAGAACCGGTCCCTGGGGCAAAGGAAGCGGGCAGCTAGGGCCCTGGTCTTGTGGGGAGGGGAGATGGGCCTTTCCCCTTGGTCTGGTGGGCATGGAAGGAGCACGAATCAGATGGGGAAGCCCAGTGCCCTCCCGTGCAGGGTGACTTACTCTGCAGGCTCCTTGTGGAAGAGGTCTTGGAGCTGGGACGGCTGGCCTGCTGGGGGCCACATGAGGAGAACTGAGGGCCCAGAGCTGATGACTTGACCTTGGGTGGGTTCATGTCCAGCATCTCTGGGGTGTGGGGGGCCCGGGGCTTGCAGGAGAAGCTTGATGTGAATCCCCTGGAACAAAACATCCAAGCTAAAGTCACAGGAGGAAGAAGGAAGGACTCCCCCTTCTGGCTCTAAGAGATGCCAGCCAGGCACCATCCTGGGCACTGGGGGGTGGGGTGGGGTAGAGCAGGGCACCTGGTGGCATAAATCCCTGCCCGTGGAGCTCACACTTTGGGGGAGGAGGGAGATGATGAGAGAGGAGATTGAAGGCAAGGAGCAGAATAGGGAACCTGAGAGAGTATTACAGTGTCAGATCCAGTGGCCAGGAAAGGTGTGTCTGGCTCCAGTTAGTTCCATGTCCCAGTCCCTGGAACCCTACATGACAACAGGAAATCAAGGCTGCAGGTGTGAGGTTATCCTAGATTACTGGGATATCTGTAATCACAAGCGTCCTTAAAAGTGGGAGAGAAGCAGAGGAAGAAAGAGAAATAGGCTCGGCTGTGGGAAAAAAGACACAGATACAATGCCACTGGCTTTGAGGATGGAGGAAGGGGCCACAGTGCTTTTCAGGTGGCGCTAATGGTAAAGAACCCGGCTGCCAATACAGGAGCCGTAAAAGATGCTGGTTTGATCCCTGGTTCGGGAAGATCCCCTGGAGGAGAGCATGGCAACCCACTCCGTTATTCTTGCCTGGAGAGTCCCATTAGAGAGAGGAGCCTGGCGGCTGCAGTCCATAGGGTCACAAAGAGTCAGACACAACTGAAGCGACTTCACATATGCACGCAGGAAGGGGCCACAGGCCCAGGAGGGCAGGAGGCTTCTTGAAGCCAGAGGGGATAGCAGAGAGATTCTTCCCTAGACCTCCAGGGTATAACCTGTCTTGTGGACACCTTGATTCCAGCCCATGAAGACCCATGTGGGACTTCTAATCTACAGAACTGGAAAATAATAAATTCGTGCTTATTTAGTGACTAAATTTGTGCAACTGGAAGTTTATTACAGCATCAACTGGAAGCTGACTTTAGATGGGGTGACCAGGGAAGGCCACAATGAGAAGACGACATTGAGCCCCCAAACAACCCTGCGAAGCAGGCATTACTACCCCATTTTTCAGATGTCGAAACTGAGGCTCCAAGTCGGTCAAGTTTCCCAAATTTACACACATAACAAGCAGGCAGTGAACCTGGTGGGATCTTACAGCCAGCCATTCTCCAGACACCCTCAGGACCCCAGCCCAGTGGGTCGGCTTCACAGAGACAAGAGGCCACATCTTAGAGCCTGTTCCCTCCTTCCTACCAGTGCCCGCAGCCACTGCAGCTGGGGTTGGGGACATGATTCCCCCACCCAAACCTTTGCTCCCTGGCTGTCACTGAGGTATATACATGCTCAACTTTTATTCCCATCTCAACTTCTGTTGCTATTGTTGTTCCGTCGCTCGGTCATGTTGGACTCTGTGACCCCATGGATGGTAGCACACCAGGCTCCTCTGTCCTCCACCATCTCCCAGAGTTTGCTCGACTTCTGGGGACTTTGCTATGTGTCCGTTTTTCTGACACCTAACTCTGAAGACTGGGGTCCCGGGGGCCGTCACCCAGGGCTGTGGTCACCACTGACTGAGCTGATGTAAGCGCCATCTCAGCTCCCAGCAGGCAGCAGGGGCTCCTGGTCTGACCTTCCTTCAGTAGGTGGGCATCTCGGTCTGCAGGCTGCAAGTGTGAGTGGGCAGCAGACACTGTGAGCGTGGCTAGTAAGGGGGGTGGTCTCCCCACCGCACCCCCAGGACAGAGAGATGCTGACCGGCTGCAGGGCTCCTAGTGGGCCGTGTGTGTGTGTGTGTGTGTGTGTGTGTGTGTATACACTGTGCTGGGGGCTGAAACTGAGGACTGGGGCAAGTGAAGGATCTGGTGGCAGGGAGGAGGGTAAGGGCCCTGGAATGGCCTGGACTCTGTCTCGCTCTGTTGCTTTCTAGCCGGTGAGGGAGTGAGCAATCTGCTGACATCTCAGGAGCCTCAGTTTCCCCACCTGTGAAATGGCTTCTGTAGCACAGCTCTGAAGGTTCTGTGAGGTGGTATCCCTGGGCCAGCTGTGGTAAAGCGCCCCATAAACGGGGATGATGGCTCTGGGGAGTGAGACTAGGGAGGCAGCTGCATAATTTGTTGATTCATTTCATTATGCTTCCCTTTTTTTTTTTACATTGAGAATCTATTACTTTAATCATCAGAAAAATAAAACTTAAATATTTGAAAAGTTTCCAAATTCAAATTTAGAAAAAGACGTGTAAAAAAACTGCCTGTACTTTAGACAAGAAATCTTTCATACCTGGTTGAAAAGGATAGAGGAGATTTAGCCCTCTTACAATTTTTTAACTTTTTTTTTCCTTTAAAAAGCAAATTTATTTTCATGTCATGTATAACATTGTCCTTCCAGGTGAACTGCCTCAGAGCAGCAATTTGGTCTAGTCCACCTTTGATATCCACTGTCCAGCACAGTTCTGAGCACACATGTGCTAAGCTGCTTCAGTCGTGTCTGACTCTTTGCAACCCCATGGACTGTAGCCCGCCAGGCTCCTCTGTTCATGGGATTCTCCAGGCAAGAATACTAGACTGGGTTGCCATTCTTCCTCCAGGGGATCTTCCCGACCCTGAGCACACACCCATGTGCATTATCAGTGAATGAAAGAAATGTAAAAAGTTAGAGTATACTGATCAGATGAAAGAGTATGCAATCATCGTAAATAATGTGGGGGCTACTCAGGCACATGAGAGAGAATGTAGTGAGGCTCAGAATAGAAGAAAAAAGCTGCTGTATAACCCAGGGAGCTCAACTTGGTGCTCTGTGACAACCTAGAGGGGTGGGATGGGGTGGTGGGAGGGAGGTTCAAGAGGGAGGGGACATATGTATACTTAGAGCTGATTCACACTGTTGTACAGGAGAGACTAACATACCAATGTAAAGCAATTATCCTGCAATTAAAAATAAATTAAAAACAAAGTAAACACAAACACACACACCCAAAAATCCCAGAGCAATACAGCGTGCTCAGTTGCTAAGTCCTGCCTGACTCTTTGTGACCCCATGAACCGCAGTCCGCCAGGCTCCCCTGTCCATGGGATATACCAGGCAAGACTACTGAAGTGGGTTGCTATTTCTTCCTCCATGGGATCTTCCCGACCCAGGGATCTAACCCACATCTTCGGCATTGGCAGCCGGATTCTTTACCACACAGCCACCTTGGAAGCCCTTGGAGTGACACAGAAAGTGAAGGTGAAAGTGGCTCAGTTGTGTCCGACTCTTTGTGGCCACGGTTCTCTAGGCCAGAATACTGGAGTAGGTAGCCTTTCCCTTCTTCCCAACCCAGGGATTGAACCCAGGTCTCCTGAATCGCAGGATTCTTTACCAGCTGAGCCACAAGGGAAGTCCAAGGGAGTGATACAGAGCAGCATGTAAATCTGACTGCAAGTGTGTGAAACAGGCATGCACTGCTGACACCTTTCTGACACATACAATGAAGCTTTTCTAATTTTGAGATATATATTCTTTTGTTTGTTTGTTTTTGGCTGTGCCACATGGCTTGCAGGATCTCAGTTCTCTCTCCAGGAACTGAACCCAGACTACAGCAGTAAAAGCCCAGAATCCTAACCACTAGACCTCCAGGGAACTCCCTAATGTTGAAATTTGTTATCATTGTTATGGTGGTAAAATATACATAACATAAAATCTTGATTGTTTTAAAATGCAGCCCCTTTACACTTTCAGTTCAGTTCAGTCACTCAGTCATGTCCGACTCTTTGTGACCCCATGAACCGCAGGATGCCAGGCCTCCCTGTCCATCACCAACTCCCGGAGTTCACTCAGACTCACGTCCATCAAGTCGTGATGCCATCCAACCATCTCATCTTCTGTCGTTCCCTTCTCCTCCTGCCCCCAATCCCTCCCAGCATCAGAGTCTTTTCCAAAGAGTCAACTCTTCACATGAGGTGGCCAAAGTACTGGAGTTTCAGCTTTAGCATCATTCCTTCCAAAGAAATCCCAGGGATGGTCTCCTTCAGAATGGACTGGTTGGATCTCCTTGCAGTCCAAGGGATTCTCAAGAGTCTTCTCCAACACCACAGTTCAAAAGCATCAATTCTTCAGCGCTAAGCTTTCTTCACAGTCCAACTCTCACATCCATACATGACCACTGGAAAAACCACAGCCTTGACTAGACGGACCTTTCTTGACAAAGTAATGTCTCTGCTTTTGAATATGCTGTCTAGGTTGGTTATAACTTTCCTTCCAAGGAGTAAGCGTCTTTTAATTTCATGGCTGCAGTCACCATCTGCAGTGATTTTGGAGCCCCCAAAAATTAAGTCTGACACTGTTTCCACTTTTTCCCCATCTATTTCCCACGAAGTGATGGGACCAGATGCCGTGATCTTTGTTTTCTGAATGTTGAGCTTTAAGCCAACTTTTTCACTCTCCACTTTCACCTTCATCAAGAGGCTTTTTAGTTCCTCTTCACTTTCTGCCATAAGGGTGGTGTCATCTGCATATCTGAGGTTATTGATATTTCTCCTGGCAATCTTGATTCCAGCTTGTGTTTCTTCCAGTCCAGCGTTTCTCATGATGTACTCTGCATATAAGTTAAATAAGCAGAGTGGCAATATGCAGCCATGAAAAGCCTACATGCAGGTAAACTTTATGTGGCAGTGTCGTGGGGCTGCGGCGCCCAGGTATCTGATCAAACACTGCATATTTCTGTGCAGGTGTCTCTGGACAAGGCAGACATTCCACAGGGGGGACGCTGAGTAAAGCAGACTGCCCTCTAGAAAGCGAGTGTGCCCCATCCACTCGCTCTTGGGTTCTGGACTTGCCTCTGCAGCCACATGAGCCGATTCCTTAATTAAATCTCTTTCCACACACACTTCCTGTTGGCTCTGTTTCTCTGGAGAATCCTGACTAATATACCTAAGAGCGGGCCTCCTCTTGGCTCTGGGACATGACCTTTGTTTGACTGGGGTCGTGTTGTTGCCATGAAAGAACATCTCAGACACATCCTCCCTCTGGCTGGCACCTCCCTCTGGCACTGGGGAAAGTGGCCCTTGGCAGACACCAGGGAACCACCCCTTCGGCTTGGCAGATCCTTCCCCTCCATGGGGTCCCCACCTGGGCGGCTGCAGGAGGCAGATGTGTTGACTGGGGGTGCTGGTCACTGTCGCTGAACTCTGGGGGGTGATGAGTTTGGGGCCCCCTGGAGAGGACACTGTGGGAGGCAGGGAGGGATGGCTGTCGGGAAGGGTCAGCTTGGCCCCTGAGCAGCCCCCCAGCCCCCTCAAGCCCCTGCATGGTGTGAGCTTATGGTCTAGGGAGTCAGGAGCTAGAGCCAGGAAATGGCG
This sequence comes from Bos grunniens, assembly GCF_055505025.1. Classification (NCBI taxonomy): domain Eukaryota; kingdom Metazoa; phylum Chordata; class Mammalia; order Artiodactyla; family Bovidae; genus Bos; species Bos grunniens. The sequence goes on from NC_141166.1 coordinate 17,655,309, forward strand.
ATGGTCTGGCCGGGGATGCAGCCAGATTAGGGCAGAGCAGAAAGAGCACATGGGAAGCACACGTGGATAGCAGTCGCCTCCAACTCAGGAAGATGTGACCGGCTGCAGGAACACACGGTGCTGGGTCCTAGAAAAAGGTGAAGGTCGATCGATATATTGGTAAATTGGGAGGTGCCCTGCAAGGTAGGCAGTTATGTATCAGAGAAGCCTGGCTGGCTTCTATGATCTCTGCTCGTCAATAGGAACATTGTGTTGGAAGGGAGTCACAATAAAAAGTTTCTGGAGATATTTAATCTTTACTTGTGTTTGGAATGCTGCTGAGTCATAATCCCAGAGCTGAGATTCCCACGGCAGAACATCCCCGTCTCCCTTCATTTCTTTGGAGGGAGATACCGTCTGCATTAAGATACGAATCAAAGCGCTCAGGGCTTGCCTAAGTGGACTCTGCTCATCAAAGTACCTAACTTGGTCATTGCTGTGGAATTTCATCTGGACTGCAACAAAGTCCAGAGGGGAGAAGGGGGCTGGGAAGAGCGTGGCGGCTGGGGAGGGAGCATGCCGGATGAAGGCAAATTTCACACACGGATATTCAGTGAGGGTGCACACATGTCTGTATAAATACTCAGGCTACCCCAATTTCCCTGACCTCCTGGTTCTGTAATTTCTTTTAGCTCAATATTGTCATATATCCTTTGGGAACAAATGTGAGGAGGGAAAAGCATATATGGGACATATATGTAAGGGCTTCCTGGTGGCTCAGTGGTCAAGAATGTGACTGCAATGCAGGAGATTCCCGGGTTTGATACCCGGGTTGGGAAAATCCCCTGGAGAAGGAAAATGGCAACCTGCTCCAGTATTCTTGCCTGGAAAATGCCATGGACAGAGGAACCTGGAGGGTTACAGCCCATGGGGTCGCAAAGAGTCGGACACAACTTAACCACTAAACAACCACCACAGACATACGTAAAATCTCGTTCTTCCTTATTTTTTAAAAGCCACAATACTTGCGGCTGGGCAGAATTTTGACAGTTTGCTTCCCATCTCAGGCTGGCACTGGTAGACGTCTGTGGGGCAGTGAGAGCTCTGACTGGAGGAGCCCACTCCCTCACCCGCCCTCGGCCACACGGAGGGAATGTCCAGACAAATGCCATCCTGGTCTGGCTGGGCTCCTCGGCATCTCCGTGTGGATGACGTGCCAATGCCGTGCAGAGCAGGGCCCCAGCAGATGGCGGGCGGCCAGTGGGCGGGCAAGGCCATGTGACGTCTGGGCAGCCTGGCCCCTCACCTTCCCGGAGGTGACAGCTGGAAACCAACCCTGTACTTTCCAAGGTTGGGGGGTCAGCCCCTCTAGGTCGGGACTGACAGATTTCCCTGGGAAAGTGCCTTGGTTCTCCTTGGGATAAATGCTTGTTTTCTTTGAAAATGCATTTTCATAGTCTGGTTAACATTTATTCAAAGCTAAGGACTGTAAGAGGCGGAGAGAAAAAGGAAAAGGAAGACGTGGGCTGTGGGGAGGCTGTGCACTGGTAGAGTCTGAACCTTTTCACTCCTGGCTTCCAGGAAGCCAATTTCACAGCAAGATCAGTTGCTGGAAGCCACTGGAGCTGCAATTATCTTTACACCACCTCAAAGTCAGGGCTAAGCAATGCGGGCTATCATTTTGTCTACCAACGACCCACATCCAGGGCTCCAGGGCCTTCCTTCTCCCCACAAGTAAGGGCCCAACCCAGCCAACTCATCTTCTGGGGCCAGGGGCTGCCCTCCTTTACAGACTGAGAGAGTGGAGCTGTCAAGCCAGACAGAGAGCCACGCTCTCTTCTTTTCTCCTAGGGATTCATCCAATGTGTATTTTGAGCTCCTGCTCTGTGCCAGGAACACGGGGGATAAACACCCTACACATGGCCCCCGTCTTTGAGGACAGTGGGAGAGTCATGGAGCACGTGACTATACAGCGGAACTCTGGCTCACCATCTTTGACACCTTCTGCCCCGTAGACACATCCAGGACTGTCCCCTCCCCAGTCCAGATCCCAAGGTCCTTGTGGCTCATCCCTATACAGCCCTGCCGCCCTTCTGCCCTTGAAGCAGGAAAGGAAGGTGCAAGGTAGCTGCCTGCTCAGAGGGGTAGGCTTTGGCAGTCTCCCCGCCCCTCCTCTCCCTGACTTTCTCGCCAGTGGGTGCAGCGCTGCTGGGCCTTCTGCCTGTCCTCAGGGGTCCCTGACCCCTCCAAGGTGTCCAGCAGCTTCTAGAACCCAGCAGGAATCCCTGTTTCTGTGGCGTTTCCATCAGTGGGAGATTGCAAGAAGGCAGGAAGGTCCCTACAGGGGAGGGCCGGTGGGCTGGTTTCTCAGACTCCCCTGCACTGTGATGGGGGCCACATCTGCAGGGGGTGGGTAGTTTCAGGCCTCGAGGGGCCTAGAATGCAGGCCTCCCACAGCCTCACCCAGCTCCACAAGGCCCCACTGCTGGAGGAGCTGCAAGTCAGCTGTGACCACAGCGGAGGTGGGGGCCTGCTCACTGCAGACACAATAACGGACGTTCCTCCCTGTTCTAAGGGGAAAGTGGGGCACGGATGGCCTGACCAGTCACCATGGCAAAATTCCTCTAATCAGAGACTCCAAGGGTGTTGTCATGATGCTCAGCATGACTCTCTAGAGCAGTGTTTTAGCACAGGAGCGAGGCTCCTCTGTCTTGAAACTTGCAGCCTTCAGGGCGCTGTGGGGCCGGGAGGAGGAAGTAGTGGGCGGCGGTCAGGAGACAAGTTGGGTCTGAGTCCAGGGCCAGGCCCCTCCCCCAAGCAGGTTCTCTCAGATCTGAAAGAAGGAGCCTGTAAGATCATTAAAAAAAAAAAAAAAAAAAAAAGTCCTTTCGAGATTCTAAAGAATCCCTCCTCACCCACTGAGTGCCGGTTTGTGCTCATTTGACACAGAGGAACAGAAAACATCTTTTTTTTTTTTTCTTCCTGGGGGTCCAGTTTCTGTTTTAGGAAGCTGACATATGAGCCAAACCCTTGTACTGACCTCAGGCCTCACCTTTCTCCCCTCCACAGCCCCCTCTCCAAAAGCGAACTGCTAAGAGAGGCCACTGACCTCAAATTACTTCTCTTCACTCACCCTCCCAAACGTGTTCACCCAGCAGTTCTTAAAACAAGTCCCTTGGGTGTGTTTGTAAGTTTTTCTCTCCTTCCGGCCTGACGACTGGTGATTCTCAGGAGGGCAGATCCCTCCCCTTGGGCTCTGAGGTTGTCAGACGAGCTGACCACACTCCCCTGAGGGTCTCAGAACCGCACTTGGGCCCCCAGTGGGAGGCTCCTTTGCCTCCATCATCAGAGGCTGGGCCTCAGAGGAGCCCTTCCGGGACACCGCTCCACCCCTACCTGGTGGTGTCTCCACTTTCTGGGGCCCGGGGCCCCTCTCGAGACTGGCTTGGGGCCCCTGCTGGGGGCAGACGAGGCTCTCCCTGACGTCCTGCTGGCGACCACTCTCCCGGCTTGGCGTCGGTGGCGGCTGAGAGGAGTCAGGAGAGAGAGCTCAGTTGACCTCTGCTCTGGAAGCTCTTTGAAGATACTCTTTACTGGGCTGGACCCCGGAGCCAAGAAAAGCACACAGCCTGGGGGCCAGTCCCTCACGGCTCCCCTCCCCGGCACCTATGGATGGGGACTTGTTTACTTGTGCAGGTTGGGACCTTTCCAGATGACCACTTCGGGTACTTGTAACCTGAGGGTGCAGTGGGCACGCTCTGGTTGGAACACACGCAGGCAGGGAAGATCAGACCCTCTGCCCTGTGGCCTGCCCCCTCCCCACCCCTGCCCCCACCTCTTGGGAAAAGCCAACAAAACCTGGAATTGTCTCCTGGGCCCCCTGCTTGGCACTGATGCACAGTTGCCCAGAGGCACACTGAAAAACTATTCATGTCTGTTTGAAATTCAACTTCAGCTGGGTGTCCTGTGTTTTTATTTGCCAAATCTGGCAACCCCAGAGGTGGGGCTCTCTGAGCCTCCCCTGGATCCGTCAGGGCTGAATCCCTGCCCTCCCACAAGGGCAGGAACCTCCCTAATACTGCCCAGCAAGGACCAGGCACCTGGGTCACCCCCAGATCACAGGGAACAGTGGGAGAAGTTCCCGATAACACTGCTGAGGGTCCCTCCCCAGGGTCTGGGGACGGGCCTGTTCTGTACTTCAAATGACATGCACCCCTCCTTCTCCAGCTCAAAGGGGTTCATGTCACTGTCACAGCAACACTGTGATAGTTTGAATTCACTGCCCCTTTAACCCAAGCTCCTTTCAGCTCATTAAAAAAAAAAAAACAAGAATCTCTCTAGCACCTTTGCAATGGCCTCAGCTTTATCTTAAATAATCTTCCCTACCTAAACAGACATTTCTCTAAAGAAGACATTCAGATGGTCAACAGGCACACGAAAAGCTCCACATCACCAATTATTAGAGAAATGCAAATCAAAACTACAGAGTGATATCACCTCACGCTGGTCAGAATGGCCATCATCAAAAAGCCTACAAATGACAGATGCTGGAGAGAGTGTGGAGAAAAGGGACCCTCCCACACTGTTGGTGGGAATGCAGATTGGTGCAACCACAATGGAAAACAGTATGGAGGTTCTCCCACACTGTTGGTGGGAATGCAGATTGGTGCAACCACAATGGAAAACAGTATGGAGGTTCTCCTACACTGTTGGTGGGAATGCAGATTGGTGCAACCACAATGGAAAACAGTATGGAGGTTCTCCTACACTGTTGGTGGGAATGCAGATTGGTGCAACCACAATGGAAAACAGTATGGAGGTTCTCCTACACTGTTGGTGGGAATGCAGATTGGTGCAACCACAATGGAAAACAGTATGGAGGTTCTCCTACACTGTTGGTGGGAATGCAGATTGGTGCAACCACAATGGAAAACAGTATGGAGGTTCTCCTACACTGTTGGTGGGAATGCAGATTGGTGCAACCACAATGGAAAACAGTATGGAGGTTCTCCTACACTGTTGGTGGGAATGCAGATTGGTGCAACCACAATGGAAAACAGTATGGAGGTTCTCCTACACTGTTGGTGGGAATGCAGATTGGTGCAACCACAATGGAAAACAGTATGGAGGTTCTCCTACACTGTTGGTGGGAATGCAGATTGGTGCAACCACAATGGAAAACAGTATGGAGGTTCTCCCACACTGTTGGTGGGAATGCAGATTGGTGCAACCACAATGGAAAACAGTATGGAGGTTCTCCCACACTGTTGGTGGGAATGCAGATTGGTGCAACCACAATGGAAAACAGTATGGAGGTTCTCCCACACTGTTGGTGGGAATGCAGATTGGTGCAACCACAATGGAAAACAGTATGGAGGTTCTCCCACACTGTTGGTGGGAATGCAGATTGGTGCAACCACAATGGAAAACAGTATGGAGGTTCTCCTACACTGTTGGTGGGAATGCAGATTGGTGCAACCACAATGGAAAACAGTATGGAGGTTCTCCCACACTGTTGGTGGGAATGCAGATTGGTGCAACCACAATGGAAAACAGTATGGAGGTCCTCCTACACTGTTGGTGGGAATGCAGATTGGTGCAACCACAATGGAAAACAGTATGGAGGTTCTCCTACACTGTTGGTGGGAATGCAGATTGGTGCAACCACAATGGAAAACAGTATGGAGGTTCTCCTACACTGTTGGTGGGAATGCAGATTGGTGCAACCACAATGGAAAACAGTATGGAGGTTCTCCTACACTGTTGGTGGGAATGCAGATTGGTGCAACCACAATGGAAAACAGTATGGAGGTTCTCCCACACTGTTGGTGGGAATGCAGATTGGTGCAACCACAATGGAAAACAGTATGGAGGTCCTCCTACACTGTTGGTGGGAATGCAGATTGGTGCAACCACAATGGAAAACAGTATGGAGGTTCTCCTACACTGTTGGTGGGAATGCAGATTGGTGCAACCACAATGGAAAACAGTATGGAGGTTCTCCTACACTGTTGGTGGGAATGCAGATTGGTGCAACCACAATGGAAAACAGTATGGAGGTTCTCCTACACTGTTGGTGGGAATGCAGATTGGTGCAACCACAATGGAAAACAGTATGGAGGTTCTCCTACACTGTTGGTGGGAATGCAGATTGGTGCAACCACAATGGAAAACAGTATGGAGGTTCTCCTACACTGTTGGTGGGAATGCAGATTGGTGCAACCACAATGGAAAACAGTATGGAGGTTCTCCTACACTGTTGGTGGGAATGCAGATTGGTGCAACCACAATGGAAAACAGTATGGAGGTTCTCCTACACTGTTGGTGGGAATGCAGATTGGTGCAACCACAATGGAAAACAGTATGGAGGTTCTCCTACACTGTTGGTGGGAATGCAGATTGGTGCAACCACAATGGAAAACAGTATGGAGGTTCTCCTACACTGTTGGTGGGAATGCAGATTGGTGCAACCACAATGGAAAACAGTATGGAGGTTCTCCTACACTGTTGGTGGGAATGCAGATTGGTGCAACCACAATGGAAAACAGTATGGAGGTTCTCCCACACTGTTGGTGGGAATGCAGATTGGTGCAACCACAATGGAAAACAGTATGGAGGTTCTCCCACACTGTTGGTGGGAATGCAGATTGGTGCAACCACAATGGAAAACAGTATGGAGGTTCTCCCACACTGTTGGTGGGAATGCAGATTGGTGCAACCACAATGGAAAACAGTATGGAGGTTCTCCCACACTGTTGGTGGGAATGCAGATTGGTGCAACCACAATGGAAAACAGTATGGAGGTTCTCCCACACTGTTGGTGGGAATGCAGATTGGTGCAACCACAATGGAAAACAGTATGGAGGTTCTCCTACACTGTTGGTGGGAATACAGATTGGTGCAACCACAATGGAAAACAGTATGGAGGTTCTCCCACACTGTTGGTGGGAATGCAGATTGGTGCAACCACAATGGAAAACAGTATGGAGGTTCTCCCACACTGTTGGTGGGAATGCAGATTGGTGCAACCACAATGGAAAACAGTATGGAGGTTCTCCTACACTGTTGGTGGGAATGCAGATTGGTGCAACCACAATGGAAAACAGTATGGAGGTTCTCCTACACTGTTGGTGGGAATGCAGATTGGTGCAACCACAATGGAAAACAGTATGGAGGTTCTCCTACACTGTTGGTGGGAATGCAGATTGGTGCAACCACAATGGAAAACAGTATGGAGGTTCTCCTACACTGTTGGTGGGAATGCAGATTGGTGCAACCACAATGGAAAACAGTATGGAGGTTCTCCTACACTGTTGGTGGGAATGCAGATTGGTGCAACCACAATGGAAAACAGTATGGAGGTTCTCCCACACTGTTGGTGGGAATGCAGATTGGTGCAACCACAATGGAAAACAGTATGGAGGTTCTCCCACACTGTTGGTGGGAATGCAGATTGGTGCAACCACAATGGAAAACAGTATGGAGGTTCTCCCACACTGTTGGTGGGAATGCAGATTGGTGCAACCACAATGGAAAACAGTATGGAGGTTCTCCCACACTGTTGGTGGGAATGCAGATTGGTGCAACCACAATGGAAAACAGTATGGAGGTTCTCCTACACTGTTGGTGGGAATGCAGATTGGTGCAACCACAATGGAAAACAGTATGGAGGTTCTCCCACACTGTTGGTGGGAATGCAGATTGGTGCAACCACAATGGAAAACAGTATGGAGGTCCTCCTACACTGTTGGTGGGAATGCAGATTGGTGCAACCACAATGGAAAACAGTATGGAGGTTCTCCTACACTGTTGGTGGGAATGCAGATTGGTGCAACCACAATGGAAAACAGTATGGAGGTTCTCCTACACTGTTGGTGGGAATGCAGATTGGTGCAACCACAATGGAAAACAGTATGGAGGTTCTCCTACACTGTTGGTGGGAATGCAGATTGGTGCAACCACAATGGAAAACAGTATGGAGGTTCTCCCACACTGTTGGTGGGAATGCAGATTGGTGCAACCACAATGGAAAACAGTATGGAGGTCCTCCTACACTGTTGGTGGGAATGCAGATTGGTGCAACCACAATGGAAAACAGTATGGAGGTTCTCCTACACTGTTGGTGGGAATGCAGATTGGTGCAACCACAATGGAAAACAGTATGGAGGTTCTCCTACACTGTTGGTGGGAATGCAGATTGGTGCAACCACAATGGAAAACAGTATGGAGGTTCTCCTACACTGTTGGTGGGAATGCAGATTGGTGCAACCACAATGGAAAACAGTATGGAGGTTCTCCTACACTGTTGGTGGGAATGCAGATTGGTGCAACCACAATGGAAAACAGTATGGAGGTTCTCCTACACTGTTGGTGGGAATGCAGATTGGTGCAACCACAATGGAAAACAGTATGGAGGTTCTCCTACACTGTTGGTGGGAATGCAGATTGGTGCAACCACAATGGAAAACAGTATGGAGGTTCTCCTACACTGTTGGTGGGAATGCAGATTGGTGCAACCACAATGGAAAACAGTATGGAGGTTCTCCTACACTGTTGGTGGGAATGCAGATTGGTGCAACCACAATGGAAAACAGTATGGAGGTTCTCCTACACTGTTGGTGGGAATGCAGATTGGTGCAACCACAATGGAAAACAGTATGGAGGTTCTCCTACACTGTTGGTGGGAATGCAGATTGGTGCAACCACAATGGAAAACAGTATGGAGGTTCTCCCACACTGTTGGTGGGAATGCAGATTGGTGCAACCACAATGGAAAACAGTATGGAGGTTCTCCCACACTGTTGGTGGGAATGCAGATTGGTGCAACCACAATGGAAAACAGTATGGAGGTTCTCCCACACTGTTGGTGGGAATGCAGATTGGTGCAACCACAATGGAAAACAGTATGGAGGTTCTCCCACACTGTTGGTGGGAATGCAGATTGGTGCAACCACAATGGAAAACAGTATGGAGGTTCTCCCACACTGTTGGTGGGAATGCAGATTGGTGCAACCACAATGGAAAACAGTATGGAGGTTCTCCTACACTGTTGGTGGGAATACAGATTGGTGCAACCACAATGGAAAACAGTATGGAGGTTCTCCCACACTGTTGGTGGGAATGCAGATTGGTGCAACCACAATGGAAAACAGTATGGAGGTTCTCCCACACTGTTGGTGGGAATGCAGATTGGTGCAACCACAATGGAAAACAGTATGGAGGTTCTCCTACACTGTTGGTGGGAATGCAGATTGGTGCAACCACAATGGAAAACAGTATGGAGGTTCTCCTACACTGTTGGTGGGAATGCAGATTGGTGCAACCACAATGGAAAACAGTATGGAGGTTCTCCTACACTGTTGGTGGGAATGCAGATTGGTGCAACCACAATGGAAAACAGTATGGAGGTTCTCCTACACTGTTGGTGGGAATGCAGATTGGTGCAACCACAATGGAAAACAGTATGGAGGTTCCTCAAAAAACTGAAAACAGAGTTGCCATATGATTCAGCAACCCCACTCCTGGGCATATAGGCAGAAAAAACTATAATTCAAAAAGATAAATTCACCGCTATGTTGATAGAAACATTATTTGCGATAGCCAAGACACAGAAACATCAATGTCCACTAACAGATGAATGGATAAAGACGTGGCACATGTATGCAACGGAATACTACTCAGCCATAAAAAGGGACGAAGTTGGACCATTTGCAGAGATGTGGATGGACCTAGAGACTATCACACAGAGTGAAGTCAGTCAGAAAGAGAAAAAGAAATACCATACGATATCACTTGACATGTGGAATCTAAAATATGACACAAACAAACTATTCTATGAAACTGAAACAGGCTCCTAGACATAGACTACACACTTGCGGTTGACAGGGGGAGAGGGATCAGGGAGGGGTGGACTGGGAACTTGGGATTAGCAGATGTAAACTATTATATATAGGATGGATAAACACCAAGGTCCAACTATACAGCATAGGGAACTATATTCAAGATCCTGTGAGAAACCATAATGGAAAAGAATAGGAAAAAAGAATGCATATACATGTGTAACCGAATCACTTTGCTCTAAGAGCAGAAATTAACACAGCATTTTAAATCAACTATACTTCGATTTAAAAACAAAAAGAATCCTCCCTGCAGGTTTCCTCAAACCCACGGCACGGGGGTACAGCTTTGATTTCCAGATAACTCTCTTTTGACCCAAACAAAGACTCTGTTTCTGGTACGGAACCCATGGGTGGCTTTATTTACAGTCCACACTGGACAGTCTCTGGGCTTCTCTGATAGCTCGGTTGGTAAAGAATCTGCCCGCAATGCAGGAGACCCTGGTTCGATCCCTGGGTTGGGAAGAGCCCCTGTAGAAGGGAAAGGCTACCCACTCCAGTATTCTGGCCTGGAGAATTCCATGGACTGTATAGTCCATGGGGTTGCAAAGAGTCGGACACGACTGAGTGACTTTCTCTCACTCATTCACTGGACAGTCTCCACCCAGAACTGTGACTGGAACTAGGATTTCAGCCTTCTCTGAGCTGCTCTTCAGTGGATAACTGGCCTGCTTGTCTGTGCTCTCTGCTGACTGGGCTTATAACAATGCTCAGGAGACCACACTTGGGTGTATAAAATAATGGTTGAGTGGCACCACACATAAGAGCTGGGCTGCACATGGAAAACCCCATGAGGGTCAATGGTGTTCCAAGATGGCGCCCAGGGGTAGGCAGCTCTCCAGGATCATGAGCTTTCCTGGGTGGGTGGCAGTGGGGGATAGGTGCCAAAGCCCCCTGGCAGGAGGGAGGAGGAACTGAGCTGGGCTCTTGGGAGAACTTCTTGGGTCTTCTTGGTTCAGCCACCCCTCCAGCCTCCCCTGCTCCCTCTGCTTAGGCCACACGGCAGACTTTCAGAGCAACCTCTATGGCCCCCGATGCCATCCTCTGATGCCATCCCCCGCCCGCCAAAAAAAATATATCTCCACTGAAAGAGCTGGGAGCTGGGAGGAGGAGGGCAGCTGCGTGCGTGCACCTGAAGCTTCCTGGGATAAACCACTGTTTCTCTACCTCTTCATCCATTTCAAACAGGGCTGGCATTTTCCCTCAGGGTCCACTGACAGGACATGCGATTTTGATATCCCAGCCTTGGTGGATAGGGAAGGAAATGAGAATAACTTTCCTCAGGCCAAAATCATACAAGATTCTAAGTCACATTCTTGGCTTTTCTTTTTTTTTTTTTTTCCCCTTGGGAGCTATTTCCTTTTGGCTCTGTGGGCCTGAGTCCTTTGCTTAAAAATAATGTATTTTCTGGCCCCTCACAGAACTGATGGAGCCATGTAAGGATCCCACGGCCTCCTCATTCCGAGTCCTGCCTTAGTGCTGACGGAATGCACAGCCATGAAGGGGGGTGTCCTGAACAAACCTGATGTTTGGGTTGGGGTGCTGGGACCCCACGGGTCTTGAGTGGGGCATTAATTCCCAGCAGGGGTGAAGGTCATGTGTGAGGGGACCTGTTGGGGGGTTGGTGGCCTGGCGAGGCCAGAACGGGCTGAGGGGACAAGGTGAGCAGGTGCAGAGACTGGGGAGAAAGGGCTGGAGGAGGCAGGACTGGATGGGTGGAAGGGTCAAGAGGAAATCAGATCAGCTCTCACTGGGGAAGGAAAGAAATGGGACAGCAAGGATCAGGAGGGTCCTGCCACATGCTGCTGTCCTCTTCTTTCCTCGACCGAGGTGCTTGGTTGGCCGAGCCCAGATGCGGCCTCAGAACTAGCCTCAACACAGCATTTGAGCATGTTGGCTGAAGCCGGTCTGCACCCGTCCCCTCAAGGAGGTTGAGTGAAAAGAGGAAGAGAAGGTGGTGGCCAGACCAGATGGAAAGCTCACACTGGTCCACGGAGGAGGCGAGGGCCTGTGGTGGTTGTGCTGGGCAAGGAAGGAAGAATAGAAATCTACACCAGAAATGGAATCCATGCTCATTAAATGACCCCAGGAGTGGGGAAGGATCAGGGGGAAGGGATAGTTAGGGAGTTTGGGATGGTCATGTATACACTGATATAACTAAAATGGATAACCAACAAGGACCTACTTACTGTATAGCACACGGGACTCTGCTCAATGTCACGTGGCAGCCTGGATGGGAGAGGAGTTGGGGGGAGAATGGACACATGTATATGTATGGCTGAGTCCCCTCGCCGTTTCCCTGAAACTATCACAACATCGTTAATTGGCTATGCGTGCTCAGTTGCTAAGCTCTCTGTGACTTCATGGGCTGTAGCCCACCAGGCTCCCTTGTCCATGGGATTTTCCAGGTAAGAATGCTTGGGTGGGTTGCCATTTCCTCCTCCAGGGGATCTTCCTGACTCAGGGATGGAACCTGCATCTCCTGTGTCTCCTGCAGTGGCGGGCTGATTCTTTACCAGTGTGCCACCTGGGGAGCCTATCCCAATACAAAATAAAAAGTAAAAAAAAATTTTTAAATAAATAAATGACCCCGGGAAAGCCAATAAGCTGGACCCTTGGCTTCTTCAAGGGGAGAACATTTGTCCTATAAAGGGGTTTTGAAGGAGAACTAAGTAAGGGTGCTGGCCTGAGGAAGAGAGAAGGCATGGGGGTGGGTGTGTGCTCAGGTGTGTCTGATTCTTTGCGACCCCGTGGACTGCAGCCCACCAGGCTCCTCTGCCCATGGAATTTTCCAGGCAAGAATACTGGAGTGGGTTGCCATTTCCTTCTCCAGGGGATCTTCCTGACCCAGGGATCGAACCTGGGTCTCCTGCATTGGCAGGCAGGTTCTTTACCACTAGCAATACCTGGGAAGCCTCTGCGGGTGGGGGAAGTGATTAATATCTGGTATGTGGCAGGGGGAGTGAGGATGGACTGGGGGTCAGTGTAGGGGAGTCCACTGAGGCAGGAGGGCAGCAGGTGGGCTCCCAGCCAGGCCTGAGTGAATGAGAGTAGGTAGAGGATGGGATGAAAAGTATGGCCTCAGTGCTCAGAGCAGGCTCCTGGGTGCAGCGGTAGCATGGCTCCAGGTGGCCCATCTAGCAGGGCAGGTGAGTAGCTGCTGCCTCCCCAGGGAGAAGCACTGGGAAGGGCTGGTGATCCCAGGCATGAGTGCCCTGGTGGGTGCCCACCGTTTTCAAGCAAGGAACCAGAATTTGCCAGGGTCAAAAGTAATTGTTCTTGAAAATAATAACGTCTACATCACCAGCAACATCAGCCACCACTCAGCTTCCTCCACCCTTGACAACCTCCAGTGACTCTACCCTACAGGTAATACCACGCCAAATCTTCCTAAAAGATAAGGCCACACTTAGAATCAATGCAAGACAGAGGGTCACCTTGGTGGCAATTTGGGTAAAACAAGGATGTTACTGATAAATAAATTAGCCTAAATGCAACTCTTTGGAAGAGTGGTGCTGTGTTCAGTCGTGCCCAACTCTTAGAGACCCCATGGACTGTAGCCTGCCAGGCTCCTCTGTCCATGGGATTTTCCAGGCAAGAACACTGGAGCGATTATTTCCTATTCCATTTCCTATTCCAGGGCATCTTCCTGATCCAGGGATTGAACCTACGTCTCCTGAGTCTCCTGCATTGGCGGGCAGGTTCTTTACCTCTGCACCACCTGGGAAGGCCAGCCCTATAGAGTTTGAAATCATTTTTAACTCAACAACAGTAGGTCAAATTGGCAAAAATCAGTAGACCACCTAAAACCTCCACCCTGGCAGCAGAAATCTCTAGGTAAACGACTGAGCTAACCATCTTTTAAAGAAGGCATATTAATGTTTGGAGCTCTAGCAAAACACATGTAAAATAACAAATGATCAAAGCTGGCATAAAAAAGCAACCCTCTAAAACTGCTGTAATCAAGAGACCCTTTCCCAGGGTAACCAAACAGCCTGGCTTTCTTCCGACTCTGTGACAGGTCTACTGCGCTGAATCAGGGATCAGACGCATTTGAATCCAATTCAGAGCAGATTAGAAAAGCTCACAGATGTTTCTCATACTGGAATCTGACCTGCTCCTCTTGTTGTTTTTCCTTTTTGAATGGAGAAATTGGAGTCTTATCTGATCTGTTCATATCCTTTTAATTTCCTCTTGAAAATTAAAAAAAAAAAAACAACTTTGTACATTTCTAATTCAAAGCATATATATATTTTTTTCTAGCATATAAAAAATACTTTTATTCCCCATCAGTCTCTAGTGAGCTCAACTAGAAGCTCTCTGGAGAGCTTCCCTGGTGGCTCAGTGGTAAAGAATCCACCTGCCAATGCAGAAGACACGGGTTCGACCTCTGATCCGGGAAGATCCCACATGACGCCTGAGAATTTAAGCCCGTGCACCACAACTATTAAGCCTGTGCTCTGGTGAGCCCTGGTGGCTCAGATGGTAAGGGATCCGCCTGCAGGAGACCTGGGTTCGATCCCTGGGTTGGGAAGATCCCTTAGAGGAGGGCATGGCAACCCAACCCAGTATTCTTGTCTGGAGAATCCTCACGGACAGAAGAGCCTGGCAGGCTACTTGGGGTCTCAGAGAGTCGGACACAACTGCTCGACTAAGCACACTAGAGCTGGGGAGCCGCAACTGCTGAGCCCGTGTGCTGCATCTGCTGAAACTGCCAGCACTTGAGTCCGTGCTCTGCAACCAGAGGAGCCGCTCCAGTGAGAAGCCCGCGCACTGCCACTGAGAGCAGCCTCTACTCGCCGCAACTAGAGGAAAACCCAGCACAGCCAAAAATAAATGAATACAATTATTTTAAAAAATGTGTTTGGATCCCACACTAGCTTTTGCTCCTGGCTGCACATTTCTAACTCTGTTCAGCCTTCTACCGTGTGGCTGACCACCTCAGCGATAGAGCTGGGTCACCAGAGTTTTGGTCAAGGATCTACATTGTTCGGAGAGTTCTACTTCAAAGTCTCACATTTAAACGTGGCTTCCCCAGTCAGAAATCTTGCTCAAATAGCTTGCAGAGGGGAGCACTGGACACAGTGCTCTGAGAGAAGGGAGTCTGGAGGAAAAGCCCATGGTCAGGTCTGGCTGTGGGATCACATGCCTGTGAACCTCTGTGACAGGGGGTAATGGTTGAGATCAGAGGGCTTTTCAAGAGCAGGTGTGAGGCTGAGGCCTTCCAGGGTTTGGAACTGCTGCAGTTTCATAAAATCCTGGGCATCAGCAGGCCCAGAGCTGCCCCCAGTCCCAGAGCTGTCCCCAGTTCTGGAGCTGCCCCCCCACATGCTGCCAGTTTTCTTACATGAAAAGGAAGGGCAAGGCTCGGGAGCAGCAGGTTTGCCCCCCCTGCAGACTGGAGTGTGGGTGTTTGGCAGGGACAGGAGGCAGCCATTTCTGGCATGCTGGGCCATCTGGGGAGAACTGAGATGATCGTCCAGCCTGGAGGAAAAAATGAAAAGCAGCAATCAATACAGAGAGGAGATATCTGACTGCCGACTACTGTGTAGCATCACAAACAAATACAGGAAGTGGAAGCACCTGAATGCCTTATGTTAAGCTAGTATTAGCAGATATTGGATGTCTTTAAGAAATAGGAAGTGCCCCTTGCCTCACTCATGTGAGCGCTTACACATTTTAAACATGGCTATTATTTTTCTAACACAGAGTTGGATCTATTGACTTTGGGTGATACGAGGACATAACATTTCAACCAAACAATTTAATTAAAGTATTAATCTTCTGGGCTTTCCTCCAAGGATGAAGCAGATTAGTGCAGGGATGAAATCAGTCAGAAAAGATGGGATGTGTCATAGCCCTGACAACAAGAGTTACTAGGCACAGGAGTGGGGAAGAACTTGTTCTCTGGAACACTATAATGGTGTGTGTCATGTCTAACGCTGCCACCTGGGTTGGTGGAGACTGGTCCACCCAGCAGACGTGCGCTGGGCACCTGCAAGAGGTGGTGGCCTGGGCAAGCACATCAGAGAGAGGCAGGATACCTTCACAGCAGATCCCGGGAGGGTTCTGCAGCGTGCACACAGCAGCTCGGTACTCGCATTCCATCTACGAGGAGACACGAGCCACCTGCTCTCAGCAAGGGCTTGGTGGGGACATACCATGGCAGGCCTGTCCCCACTCTGCCCAGAGTGGTACCCCATGAAACAGCTGTTCTTGAATGTCAGTTCCAGCAGCAAAGATAAGCAGACACCTAACTGCCCTGCAGGGCAGAAAAGCTTGTGTGTGTGAATGTGTATGTATTTCTATGTATATGTGTGTGTGTGAGTATATGTGTGTGTGTATGTACCTGTGTATATGTATGTGTGTGTGTGTGTGTATATGTAGTGTATGTATGAGTGTATGTGTGTATTGGTGTGTGTGTGTGTGTGACTCAGTCAGTTCTGATCTCTGGGCTGGGGTTTGCCAGGGGGCCGAAGAGGGAACATTTCCCAGCAGAGGTAGCACCATGAACAAGTAAGATGAAGCAAGAGGAGGCAAAAAGAAAGCATATATTTATACTGCTTTGTTACAGAGAGATTTAGGGCACCTGAAAAATGCAGGCCAGAGGGTACATAGTGTCCTGGGGAGCATGTGACTCTGAGGGTGGAGATGGGAGGGTGTCAATTAAGAAGGACCTGATCGGCCAGGGTTTGAATAGTTTGGTCTTGAAAGAGGGGTTCCCAAATAGTTCAGAGGTAAAGAATCTGCCTGGGAATTCAGGAACCAGAGGTTCGATCCTTGGGTCAGGAAGATTCCCTGGAGGAGGAAATGGCTACCTGCTCTAGTATTCTTTCCTGGGAAATCCCATGGACAGAGGAGCCTGGTGGGCTACAGTCCATGGAGTCACAAAGAGTCAGATATGACAGAGCGACTGGGCATGCACACCCTAAAGGAAATAGAAGACGCAGAAATGAGATTCCATGATGATGTGCTAGAAGGATCACTGTGTCTATGGTCCTGGAGGGCGGACTGTGGCAGGCAGAATGGTTTGGAGGCTCTGCCCAGGCTGGGGAGAAGGAGCTGGCTCAGGAGGGCAGAGAGGAGGTGCCAGAGCCAGGAGAAGGGGTGGCTGGGCACCCTGGGGTGGGATCCTGGCTCTGTGTCTGGGAGTATTAACTCCGTTCTCTGAAGCAGGGGGCTCAGAAGACAGGGGTGTTCACCTGAGAGGTACTGATCTGGGGGTGATGTGGGGACACACGTAGCTCTGGGGGCAAGAGTGGGCTGGAGTGGGAGATTTGGGTGTGAGCAGCGTGTAATGGAAACCAGAGGACCAGCAGGATGGGATGGGGACCTCAACACAGGACGGGGCCTGCACAGCAGTGTTTTAGGAGGAAGAGGGCGGAGAACTGGGGGACCAGCACACAGCGGCCACAGGGCAGAAGTTCGAAAGCTCCCAGGAGGGTGGTCAGTAGGGTCTAGGAGGTCATGGGTGTGACTGTGGCAGCGTTAACTTGAGGAAGTCACTGCCAGACCATGTGGGCTTCAAAGAAAGGAGGATGGCCCAGGGAAGTAGCCAGAGGGCCAGAAGGGAAGGGAGCCCAGGAGACACGGAGCCTGGGGACAGGCCTTGGGGAGGGGGTTGGGAGGCACCGTCAGATGCAGGGTGATGGAGAGTCCTGCATTGCACAGGGGCGACTGTAGTTGTTATTTTCAACCTTTCTTTTCTTGATTTTAAAACCAGCATTTATCACGAGAAATCAGGAAAACATAGAAAACAGATTGCCCTGTCCTCCCAATACCTAGACATGACTCCTATTAACATTTGATATCTTCTTTTATTTTGGTATCTTCTTTTAAAAGAGCAAATATATTCCTAAAAAAAAAACCAAACAAACAAAAAACCAAACTCAAAACTTAGGATTGCTATATTTGGCCAGCAGGTTAGATCCACAGTTTCATAATTTGCTTTTTCACTTAGTAGCGTCTTGTGAGGCTCTTCCCATTTATTAAATATTCTTCTAAAATGTTATTCTCAATACATTTTGTGTGGATAATAATTTAACCAGCCTCCTTTTTTGGGCATTTAGTAAAACAGTAACTCCTGTTGTGTGCACGTATGTATCTGATTATCTCAGTGTAAAACCCTAGGAATGGGATTACTGACTGCTAAAGTACTAGTGTCTGGAATGCGTGTAATGCATATTGTCACTAAGACTCTTGCTTTATCTACACATCTGGCATCACTAGGTTATCAGAGGACACTGGTTGGAAATGGAGACTCATGTAATCTTTTTAAAGAGGCGATCTGAAGATCCTGAGTCTTAGCCTTGTGCTGCCTGCCTGAGGGGAACCCCTATGCTCTGCCATCACCTACTTACCAAATTACGAATTACGAGCACTGTCTCTCTTCCCTACTAGGTAGCTTGCTCTGTGTGCTCCTGAGGGCAGGGACCACATTGTTTATTTTTGCACCTCTAGCAACTTTCCTAAAGGAAATCAGTCCTGAATATTCATTGAAAGGACTGATGCTGAAGCTGAAACTCTTAATACCTTGGCCACTTGATGTGAAGAACTGACTCATTTGAAAAGACCCTGATGCTGGGAAAAATTGAAGGTGGGAAGAGAAGGGGATGACAGAGGATGGGATGGTTGGATGGCATCACCGACTCAATGGACATGAGTTTGAGTAAGCTCTGGGAGTTGGTGATGGACAGGGAAGCCGGGTGTACTGCAGTCCATGGGGTTGAAAAGAGTCAAGACACAACTAAGCAACTGAACTGAACTGGGCAATTGGCACACAGAAGTGTTATAAATGTTCGTTAAATTGGCCTAACGGATGGAGTTGGTTATGGGGCAATGGCTTCGTTAGAATCAGAAGGTTCAGGGACTCCCCTGGTGGTCCAGTGGTTAGGACTCCACCCTTCCAATGCAGGGGGTACAGGTTCGACTCCTGGTCGGGGAATTTCAGGAAAATGAAGGGCTCTCATTCCTTGCAGGGAACACTTCGACAAGTCAGGGGAACACCATGTGTGCTCCCCAGGCAGGGAAGAATGTCCTCTTTTTCCTCTCTATAAGGTAGAACATTTGACCCAATTCACTGTGCCCATTGGTTGGATCTTGTATTTATTAGATTATCTTTGCCCTCCTTCCTGATTAAATATGCATAGGTTATTGTTGCCTCTCTGTAAAGCCAGGGTTTTAGTAACTTAAAAAAATTTTTTTAAATGATAATTCAGTGTCCTCTTTCCCATTTCAAACAAGATGAATTTTATTAGTTCCTCTTACTTCTTCCATTCAAAAAGATATTATATTTATAAACTGGATCTACTCATAGTTGATACTTGGCTATGGTCTAAATCAAAAGGTCGAGTACAAAACTTCTTAGATATAAATGATATTTGGGGGACAATTAGGGAATATTTATATGCTCATATTTTTAAATTAATGTTAACTTTTTAGGGTGTGACTATATGGTTAAAAATTATGGGCTTCCCTGGTATCTCAGCTGGTAAAGAATCCACCTGCAATGCAGGAGACCCTGGTTTGATTCATGAGTTGGGAAGATCTCCTGGAGAAGGGAATGGCTATCCACTCCAATATTCCAGCCTGGAGAATTCCATGGACTGTATAGTCCATGGGGTCACCAAGAGTCAGACACGACTGATTGACATTCACTTTCATGTGGTTAAATAAAAGGATATTCTTATTCTTTGGAGATGTGGGCTGAAACTATGCCACCTGCTTTCAACTCAGCAAAAAGAAAATGTGTATGTGTGTAAATTATATTTTATGCACAGAACGAGACCAAGAGAGTGAGTAAGCAAGAGAGCACATTTATTGCAGAATGCTAACAGCTGGAAGCTCTTTATTGTTAATAATTCTTTCAACTTTTCTGTAGGTTAAAAAATATTGGTTGTAGGTTAAAGAGAAAAACGCATATTAGTTTAGACATTAATAATGAAAAATAAAAGCCCTGAAATATGAAGCACATGGTAACTAGTTGTGAAGTCAAATCAAACAGATCTCAGCACTGATCCACAGCATGGGCCCTGAAATATTCACAGGTCAGGTCCTGGACGGGCAGTCAAACTCCCCGGGTCTGGGTGCAGGGTCTCTGGTGTCCCTCAGCATTCATGCACCCAGATCTAACAGGGCAGGTGCTTCTGCGTTCTGTCTGCTGCTGTAGCCCTGGTGCCTGGTTGTTTGTTACAAATGCCTATAAAGCAAACCTGGAAACAAGCAAACTGCTCGGCTATAGGGGATAATGAAGCAAAATATATCATATTCATTTGAAATATTTTAGGGCCAATAATTCAAAGAGAGTGAAAAAGTTGGCTTAAAGTTCAACATTCAGAAAACAAAGATCATGGCATCCAGTCCCATCACTTCATGGCAAAAAGATGGGGAAACAGTGGAAACAGTGGCTTGACTTTATTTTTCTGGGCTCCAAAATCACTGCAGATGGTGATTGCAGCCATGAAATTAAAAGATGCTTACTCCTTGGAAGGAAAGTTATGACCAACCTAGACAGCATATTAAAAAGCAGAGACATTATTTTGTCAACAAAGGTCCATCTAGTCAAGGCTATGGTTTGTCCTGTAGTCATGTATGGATGTGAGAGTTGGACTATAAAGAAAGCTGAGTGCTGAAGAATTGATGCTTTTGAACTGTGGTGTTGGAGAAGACTCTTGAGAGTCCCTTGGACTGCAAGGAGATCCAACCAGTCCATCCTAAAGGACATCAGTCCTGAACATTCACTGGAAGGACTGATGCTGAAGCTGAAACTCCAATACTTTGGCCACCTCATGCGAAGAGCTGACTCACGGGAAAAGACCCTGATGCTGGGAAAGATTGAAGGTGGGAGGAGAAGGGGACAACAGAGGATGAGATGGTTGGATGGCGTCACTGACTCAATGGACATGGGTTTGGGTGGACTCCGGGAGTTGGTGATGGACAAGGAGTCTTGGCGTGCTGCAGTCCATGGGGTTGCGAAAGTCAGACAGGACTGAGCGACTGAACTGAACGGCCAATAATTGTTGCATGAACAAACGTAGGTTTTTGCCTGCTCTCCATAGCCCCCTTTTTGTGCACCTGTTTATCTCCAGTGTTCTCTCTAGAAAGGTGAAGAGGTCACCCAGACCTCCGAAGAGGCCCAAGCTGGACTGCCTGGCCTAAGGCTCCCCAAGAGTCCACAGGGGTCTGGTCCTCGGGTTCTCAGGGAGACCAGAGGCTTTGGGTAACCAGACTAGATTTGTTTATATAAACAGGGTTGGAGCAAGGCTATCAAGAATGAATACAGGCTTGGCAGCCAAAACTGCATATAGTTCTTTTAAAAAATCATCTAGAAAAAAAGGCTGGTGGCATTTTAAACTGTGACACTCCTTCCCAACAAAGGGCCTGGTACTGCGGTGAGAGGCTGCAGAAAAGACTGAGAGCCCTCTCTGGGTAGGCATCTTGCCCCTTTCTGGTCCTTTCCTTCAGAATCAACACTGGCCAACACCAGGCTTCTCCTAGATAAAGGCTGTAAGTGCCTTGGAGACCCTGAGAAACATGGGGGGGAAGAGGGAGACTTGACCTCTGTCCTTTCAAAAAATCCCCCAAAGATGAATAATAAAGACAGAAATGCTTTATAGTATGAACATTTTATTTTGACTTCTTAAATACGTACATCTTTCACTGCAGTTCATCAAAACAAAGCTTAGGAAAAATAAATCCCTGCCTCCTTTAGCCCGGACTTACGCTGGGTACCCGGTCCTGTGGCCGCCGGGGGTGACAGGCCGGCGCAGGGGCTCTGGGCCACCCCACTGCACGCCAGCTGTCCCCCTCCGCCTCGCCTTCCCCGTGTTGGTCATGATCTGGTGGAAGCAAAGAGGAAACAGGGCTGGAGAGGTCATCTGGCTGAGAGCAGACCACACATTCTAACTCACTGTATTTAATACATTCATCTATAGGAATAAGAGACTTTGAAATAAGTAAGGAAGGGTCATGACACAGATTATTCAGATAAACAGAAAATGTCAGGAAAAATCCCTTTAACTTGCATATTATACCATCTAGCAGTATAAATTAAAAAAAAATCAAACCATGGAAAAAGTGGAAGAAAAGAGTTGAATATAGTAACTTATTGCATCTCTGGAGTATACTGACTTTTGAAAGTGAGAAGGAAAAAAAAAGATAGACAGATTTGGTTTCATAAAAAGTTAACATTTCCATATATACAGTATTTGAATGATAAACCAAATTAACAGGTAAAACACTGAAGAAATACTTGCAGCACAGTTAACAGATTAAAGGTTAAGATTTTCATTAGATAAAGAATTCTTATAAATCAGTTAAGTAAAACACCATACAGATAATAGGGCAAAGATTTTGAACAGCCAAGTCACAAAATAAAGAGTATCACCAGTCAAGAGAAGAAAAAAATCATCAACTTTCCAAGTAACTAGAAACTACAACTTTACAAAAACCCGCATCATTCTTAAATCATTAAATGAGTGACAATTAAAGAACTGACTCCATCTGCTTCTGGCAACAGTTTAAGATGGCAGTGGCGTGGAAATGAGAGACAGTGCTTTTGCAAAGTAATCTGGCATTTTATATCAAGAGTCACTGAAATGTTCATACCCTTGGGTGTTAAACTCTGGAGTGTTAGTTGCTCAGTCGTGTCTGACTCTTTGTGATCTCACGGACTGTAGCCTGCCAGGGTTCTCTCTCCATGGGATTCTCCAGGCAAGAATACCGGAGTGGGTTGCCATTCCCTTCTCCAGGGGAGCTTCCGGACCCAGGGATTGAACCTGGGTCTCCTGCATTGCAGGCAGATTCTTTACTGTCTGAGCCACCAAGAAAGCCCCTAGAGGAGGACTCCAAAATATGGAAGTTGTTAAATAAAGCTGTTTGTTACAAAATCACTGTACAGTAAAACTGCAACAATCGGTCTAGTAATAGGGTAGCAATGAAGGAAAATATGGCATATTCATTTGAAATATTATATGGCCATTTACAAGGATAAAGACTAAGTTATGAAGAAAAATGTTTATTTAAAACATTGTAAGTCAGGTTATAACACGGTGCGTAAATGATGCTTTCCATTTATGCTAAAAGTACACAAAACACTAATGCTTATAGTGGCCACACAGGACAGTGAACCAAGAACCATTTTCTTCTATTTTCTGTAACATAGCTATGTTAGTAATTAAGAAAATTTGTTTAAAAAAGAAATCACTTTTCTGGTGAAATCTGAATGAAGTCTGTGGACTGTGCCGACATCGACCCCCTACATGCTACAGTTGCCACTGGGATGCTGGGTGAAGGGTGTCTGGCACTTCTCTACTACTGTTTCAACTTCCTGTGAATCTATAATTACTTACAAATAAAATGTAAAAAAAAAAATCAGAAGGATTTCCCTGGTGGTCCAGTGGCTAAGACTCTGTGCTCCCAATGCAGGGGGTCTGGGTTCAATCCCCAGTCAGGGAACTAGACCCTACATGACACAACTAGGAGCTCATATGCGGCAACTTAAGATCCCATGTGCTACAACTGAGACCCAGCGTGGGCGAAGAAACAAATAATTATTTTTTAAAACTCAGAAAATATATGAATGGGAGTTACATCTTTGATTTCTTGATTTTTACTTGAAAGTTATTTGGGTTTATCTGTATTTGAGGTTCAGTTCAGTTCAGTTCAATCGCTCAGTGGTGTCCAACTCTTTGCGACCAAATGGACTGCAGCACATCAGGCCTCCCGGCCTGTCACCAGCTCCCAGAGTTTACTCAAACTCATGTCCATTGAGTCGGAGATGCCATCCAACCATCTCATCCTCTGTCATCTCCTTCTCCTCCAGCCTTCAATCTTTCCTAGCATCAGGGTCCTTTCCAATGAGTCAGCTCTTCGCATGAGGTGGCCAAAGTATTGGAGTTTCACCTTCAACATCAGTCCTTCCAGTGAATTTTCAGGACTGATTTCCTTCAGGATGGACTGGTTGGATCTCCTTGCAGTCCAAGGGACTCTCAAGAGTCTTCTCCAACACCACAGTTCAAAAGCATCAATTCTTTAGTGCTCAGCTTTCTTTGTATTTTTTTTATATTTGAGGTAGGAAGAATAAAAAAGGGCCAGTTTCTAGTGGGAGGGAATCACCAGGTCTCAGCTGTGCTGTGGGGACAGCCAGCAGCTGGAGGGGCGGGCAGGGCAGGGTGGTGAGGGGTGGGGGAGGGGGGAGGGGAGAAAGGCAGGGGAGAGGAGATGGGAGGCCTCCGCTCTTGTGGAGGAAACGATGGGCCATAAGCTTCCCAAGTAAGAACTAGTGCAGCTTCATCTCCCTTGTCCTGTGAAATACGCAAAAGAAGGCTATCCTACCCGCCATCACTAACACTGCCCTCCTCTGTCTGCTGTTCCTCCCATCTCCCTTCTGACCCGCTGTCCCCATCGTCAGGGCAGGTTCCTTAAGTCCAATATTCAGTGGTACCTTAGGATCCCCTGGGCCTTCTCTTTCCCCCTCCCTTATGCCTGGGTCCTTCCACAGGAGCTAGGAGAGGGAGGCTAGGGCTTAAGCGCTGGAAAAGGGAGATGGCGAGTGTGTGGGTTGCGCACCCCATGCCTCCTCCCTGCTCCAATGTCCTTCCCAGGTCACCCTTCCAACTCCTTCCTCAGGAGAGAGAATACAGCACATACTTGTGTTTCAGCCTTTGGAAACCCCACCCCCCCACCATACCATCTCCCTAAAACTCCAGAGGCCTAAGAAATCACCTAAGATGGGTGGTATTTGTCCTCTCCAGTGGATGAGGAAGGGGCTTCCCAGAAGGCACTACTGGTAAAGACCCCGCCTGCCAATGCAGGAGACATAAGAGATACAAGTTCCAGCCATGAGCTGGGAAGATCCCCTGGAGGAGGGCATGGCAACCCACTCCAGTATTCTTGCCTGGAGAATCCCATGGACAGGAGAGCCTTGTGGGCTACAGTCTGTAGAGTTGAAAAGAGTCAGACATGACTGAAGCGACTTAGCATGCACACACCCATGCACTGGATGAGGAAACTGGGTCAGTCTGTGGGCAGAATCCGGTGTCATCACAAGGCCTCAGGAAGGGTCCCTGGTGAAGAGGGTTGGTATGAGGGCCCAGAATGACTGCCTTAGGTGCTGGGTGTCTCAGAGGAGCCCAGAGGGCTTGTTTCCTGTTTACCTCATAACCCCCTGTGCTTGTGCGGAGCTCCAGGGCCCTCTCTGGGTGCCTCGGCTGCAAAGGAGCCTTTTGGGGATGGAGAGGTCTTAAAGCATATCTGTCTATACTGAGTTCCACAGAAATGCTTCAGGAGCTGCTGGGAGAGAAGGGAAAGGGTTCCCAACAACCACCCTCCCCATTACAGAACTCAGCATTCATCTGGGTTACACACGGAGATGCTGTCTGAAAAAGCATTCTGCTACAACAACAACAAAAAGAGCATATTTAACCACACACACACACACACACAAAAACCCCCAAAAAATGCAGCATGTGATTTAGCTGAATGTAATTTATTGTCAATCCTAAAGGAAATCAACTCTGAATATTCACTGGAAGGGCTGATGCTGAAGCTCCAATACTTTGGCCACCTGATTTGAAGAGCCAACTCACTGGAAAAGACCCTCATGCTGGGAAAGATTGAAGGCAAAAAAAGGGCAGCAGAGGATGAGATGGTTGGATGGTATTGCCGATTCAATGGACAGGAGTTTGAGCAAACTCCAGGAGATAGTGAAGGAGAAGGAAGCCTGGTGTGCTGCAATCCATGGGGTCACAAAGAGTTGGACATGACTGAGTGACTGAATAACAACAACAATTTGTTCTGTAGCAAAAGATGGTCAACACATATCAATTTAGGTAAATTTCCCAATACTAGTTTTTGAGTATTGGTGAAATCACTTAAAGCAATTATGGTATGTTATAAACAGTATGCATTTTTGTAAGAAAATACAGGCACACAATACATCTGTCTATCTATACACACAGAGAAAGTCCTGGAAGCTGAAGGAGACACTGCTAGCTGTCCACTCAATACTCATTCTCTCTTTCTTGACCAACAGCCCTCTGATTTTGTTGGCCCAAAAATGCGTCTACTTAAAAACACCTTTCCAGACCCCCTTGCAGCTAGGGGCCAGGGGACCCAGCTCTGACCAGTAAGCAGTAAATGGAAGTCTTCAGATGGAGCTTTGGAACCCTAGCAATGTGTTCAAACAGTCACATGTTTTTGTAAAATTTGCAAAAGTAGCAAGTTTTAATTGCAGTCACTTAAGAGTGCTGTTTCTTTCTACTCCAACTTCTGTTGTTATACCTCCCCACACGGTGTTAGAACGGCCAAAGACAATTTGGAACTTAGCTAAGGGGACACTGAACCCAGGTGACATACAATTTGGGCTTAATGAGAAATATCATTCTCAGTCGCTGCTGTGCCTAGCCAAACGATGGTGAGCTGTCCTGGTGTAGAAGCGACTACAAGGAATTCCCCAGGTCATCAGAGTATTTATGAAGAGTCAGTGCACAAGGAAACTTGAAATGTCCCTAGTCTTCCATTTTCAGAAGTTTGAGGAAGGTTTTCTCAAATTTAATAGAAATACTAAAAATTTACACAGCATTACCAAAAACTAAATGTGAAGTCCAGAGAAAAATTTCTAATCTCTCAATAATAATAAAACTTTTCTTTCACTGTAGAAGATATTACAAACTCCTCACATATGTAGAAGCAATCAAAGAGTATAAAACAAAAAATACCCAGAAAGAAAACTATGAAGCATGTGTGGAGTCCTGCCCCAAGGCCACAGGTGCAAGGCCTCACACAAAGGCCTCAGAAGTGCAGCTCAGAACCCAGGTCCCCTCTGAAGCTGACTGAGCCCCTCTGTAACCATCGCCAAAAGCCCTGGAGGGGGCTTCCTTCACCAGCAGGCTTCCTGACCCCAAATTAGGCAAAGATGCCCACCCCGGTAGTCACCCTACAGTGCCCTAACCGATCACCTAATGCCAACCTTCCAGCAGGAATTTTCTTTGTTTTGAGGCTATAAAAGTTGACTACTAACCCTCGAAAACTGTCAACTCTCCCTGGTCTGTCAGGAGGTTGGTCCACTGTGCTCGCAGTGCCCACATTATCTCTGCTCTTTGTTCTTAATAAAATCACTCCCTTCTGAAATGCTCTGTGTCTGGAAATTCTTTTCCAACCCATGCGGATTACCTCAACAGCATGTGGCAAGCCACTAGTTAATAAAACATTTTTCTGATGTTGGTACCTGTCATTTTTTTTCTCCTTTACCTACTTAAAAAAAATGAACTACAGCTGATTTACAATGTTGTGTTATTTTCAGGTACACAGTAAAGGGATTCAGTTATACGTATATCTATTCCTTTTTAGATTCTTTTCCATTAGAGATTATTATAAGATACTGAGTCTAGTTCCCTGTGCCATATGGTAAGTCCTTGTTGATTATCGATTCATCAGTTCTTAAAATTTGAATTTGTGATTTATTTCTCTAATTCTCACTCTGGACACTCGCTTTAATACCTAAACTTTATATTCTGTTGTTTTACAGAAGGCCTCCACAACCCTGTGACTGGAGGGCCCACAAAACCTGGATGCTCCCTTCTTCCTGATAGTCTGGGTGAAGGAAGGCAAAAGATGAGCCTTGGGTCTGGTAAGGCTGGATTCCTGGCTCTTTGCAGTTGAACTCAATTGCAACTGACAAAGGAAAGATAAGACACAGAGATAAATGGAAGGAGAACAGAGGGAGCGGTGGTTGTCGCTGGGCGGACAGAATTATTACGGTGGCTGTTTACGCTGTGTTTACTTTTGGCTTTTCAGTAATAAGTACGTACTTCATTTGTAATCAGAAAAAGGAATCCCAGAAACAAACTGAAAAAGAAAAAGGACTTGGAATCTTTGGGGGTTGGGGATCTTCCCCCTGCTCATTTGGTTGTGTTTTCACAGAACATGGATTTTAAGTTAGTTCCAACTGACTTTTCAACCACAGGGTGAGGCAGAGCACAAATAACGGATGGAAATGTGAGTAGAAAGCACCCCCAGGGACTTCCCTGGTGCTTCAGTGGCTAAGACTCGGCACTCCCAATGCAGAGGGCCTGGGTTCGATCTCTGGTCAGGGAACTAGATCCCATGTGCCGCAACTAAAGATCCTGCATACTGCAACTAATAGCCGGCACAGCCAAACAAATAAATACTCACAAGATAAAACAAAAACCCAGAGCGAAGACAAATTTGAAAAAAAGAAAAAAAAACTTGGAAACTACAGCCCTTCCTTTCCTGGTTTTGGTTTTGACTGAGTAAGACAGGGTCAGCTGCAGGCGCCCCAGCTTCTGTCCTGTCTCTGGGGGACTGGGCCCTGCCCCTTGGCAAGTTGCACCCACTTCCCATGCAGAGGCCCATTCACCTGGAGGTCTGCACACGTGGTAGTGAGTTTCATGGCGCAGACTCTGGCTGCAGAAGCACAGAGGGGTGTAATAAAGATGCAGATTCCCAGGGCCAGGGCCACACTCTCAGTCTCTCTGGGGGTGGGGCCAGGACTCCTGCTTTAGCCAGCTAAGAGAACTCTGGAAAACTAAATGAACGTGGGGGAATAAGAAAGTATGGAAAGTGAGAAATTAGCATTGACAACAGGCATCCCCCCCGAAAACTGAGCCTATGCTTAAAAATTGTTGCTGTCACTTCAATTTCAAGAAAAGCTATGACAAACCTAGACAGCATATTAAAAAGCAGAGACTTCACTTTGCCAGCAAAGGTTCATCTAGTCAAAGCTACGCTTTTTCCAGCAGTTATGTACAGATGTGAGAGTTGGACCATAAAGAAGGTTGAGTGCCAGAACTGATGCTTTCAAACCATGGTGATTCTCTCAGAAGACTCTTGAGAGTCCCTCAGACAGCAAGGAAATTAAACCAGTCAATCCTAAAGGAAATCAATCCTGAATATTCATTGGAAGGACTGATGCTGAAGCTGAAGCTCCAATACTTTGGCCACCTGATGTGAAGAGCCAACTCACTGAAAAAGCCCCTGATGCTGGCAAAGACTGAGGGCAGGAGGAGAAGGGGATGACAGAGGATGAGATGGTTGGATGGCATCATCGACTCAATGGACATGAGTTTGAGAAAGCTTCGGGAGATGGGGAAGGACAGGGAAGCCTGGCGTGCTGCAGTCCATGCGGTCTCAAAGAGTCTGACATTGACATGGCTTAGTGACCGAATAACAACAGCATCAGACCATAAAGTAACTTTGAGGAATCTCCACGGAAGATTTGGGAGAATGGCATTGAAACACGTAAAATATCATGTATGAAACGAGATGCCAGTCCAGGTTCGATGCACAATACTGGATGCTTGGGGCTAGTGCACTGGGACGACCCAGAGGGATGGTATGGGGAGGGAGGAGGGAGGAGGGTTCAGGATGGGGAACACATGTATACCTGTGGTGGATTCATTTTGATATTTGGCATAACTAATACAATTATGTAAAGTTTAAAAATAAAATAAAAAAAAATAAAGTAACTTTGAATATTTCATACAGTCAGAGACTCTAAACTTTCAAACACAGTTCACTGGAAAATCAACAGCTCTCCCAGAAGACAGCACAGCTTAGCGGTAAAGAGCGAGCAGGCTCAAATAACACTTGACCATGTTCCTCAACCTTTCTCAGTCTCAGCTTCATCATCTATAACATGCAATGTGAGCAGAATTCACCCCATTGTTGGTTTGGAAGATTATATAAATGCAATCAGACGTGTGAAGCAGTCAGCACGGGACTTGGCGCAGGACGCATGCCCAACTAGTTTAAGACACACCTATGACTGTTAAAAGTAACTGAACAATAAATTTAAACTTCAAAATAAAAACAAAAAAACTGAGATTCTTTGAAAAATACCTATAGCCCTTTAACCAAGGTATTGAGGATATTTAAAATTAGGGCACTTTTTTTAGGAAGCATTAAGTGGCATGGTATGGATAATTCTGAATTCAGTTCAGTTCAGTCGCTCAGACTCTTTGCGACTCCATGAATCGCAGCACGCCAGGCCTCCCTGTCCATCATCAACTCCCAGAGTTCACTCAGACTCACGTCCATCGAGTCAGTGATGCCATCCAGCCATCTCATCCTCTCTCGTCCCCTTCTTCTCCTGCCCCCAATCACCTCCAGCATCAGAGTCTTTTCCAATGAGTCAACTCTTCACATGAGGTGGCCAAAGTACTTGAGTTTCAGCTTTAGCATCATTCCTTCCAAAGAACATCCAGGACTGATCTCCTTCAGAATGGACTGGTTGGATCTCCTTGCAGTCCAAGGGACTCTCAAGAGTCTTCTCCAACACCAAAGTTCAAAAGCATCAATTCTTCAGCGCTCAGCTTTCTTCACATTCCAATTCTCACATCCATACATGACCACTGGAAAAACCTTAGCCTTGACTAGACGGACCTTTGTTGGCAAAGTAATGTCTCTGCTTTTCAATATGCTATCTAGATTGGTCATAACTTTCCTGCCAAGGAATAAGCGTCTTTTAATTGCATGGCTGCAGTCACCATCTGCAGTGATTTTGGAGCCCCCCAAAATTAAGTCTGATACTGTCTCCCCTGTTTCCCCATCTATTTCCCATGAAGTGATGGGACCAGATGCCATGATCTTTGTTTTCTGAATGTTGAGCTTTAAGCCAACTTTTTCACTCTCCACCTTCACTTTCATCAAGAGGCTTTTTAGTTCCTCTTCACTTTCTGCCATAAGGGTGGTGTCATCTGCATATCTGAAGTTATTGATATTTCTCCCGGCAATCTTGATTCCAGCTTGTGCTTCTTCCAGCCCAGCGTTTCCCATGATGTACTCTGCATATAAGTTAAGTAAGCAGGGCGACAATATACAGCCTTGACGTACTCCTTTTCCTATTTGGAACCAGTCTGTTGTTCCATGTCCAGTTCTAACTGTTGCTTCCTGACCTGCATATAGGTTTCTCAAGAGGCAGGTCAGGTGGTCTGGTATTCCCATCTCTTTCAGAATTTTCCACAGTTTATTGTGATCCACACAGTCAAAGGCTTTGGCATAGTCAATAAAGCAGAAATAGATGCTTTTCTGGAACTCTCTTGCCTTTTCGATGATCCAGCAGATGTTGGCAATTTAATCTCTTGTTCCTTTGCCTTTTCTAAAACCAGCTTGAACATCTGGAAGTTCACGGTTCACGTATTGCTGAAGCCTGGCTTGGAGAATTTTGAGCATTATTTTGCTAGCGTGTGAGATGAGTGCAACTGTGCGGTCGTTTGAGCATTCTTTGGCATTGCTTTTCTTTGGGACTGGAATGAAAACTGAGCTTTTCCAGTCCTGTGGCCACTGCTGAGTTTTCCAAATTTGCTGGCATATTGAGAGCAGCACTTTCACAGCATCATCTTTCAGGATTTGAAATAGCTCTACTGGAATTCCGTCACCTCCACTAGCTTTGTTGGTAGTGATGCTTTCTAAGGCCCACTTGACTTCACATTCCAGGATGTCTGGCTCTATGTGAGTGATCACACCATCGTGATTATCTTGGTCATGAAGATCTTTTTGTATAGTTCTTCTGTGTATTCCTGCCACCTCTTTTTAATATCTTCTGCTTCTGTTAGGTCCATACCATTTCTGTCCTTTACTGAGCCCATCTTCGTATGAAATGTTCCCTTGGTATCTCTAATTTTCTTGAAGAGATCTCTAGTCTTTCCCATTCTTAATTCTGAATTAAGAATTATTAATTAAGACTTATTTAATTAAGACTCATTTGGCATAGTACGGATGATTTTTAAAAATTTAGACATCACCAAGCACACAGAAGTTGGCAAGTCATTAATCTTGCCCTGCTACTGAAGGAGAAACATAAAAGGGTGCTGTTCTTCACCAGAATTATGAGTAAAGGATATATTTGACGTGACCACTGCTATTCTCAGGGACTCTCTGAGCTCCCTGTGGTCGTCAGTATTTTCATGGCCCCCAGGCTCTGCAGCGCTCAGTGCTGTCTGCTTATCCTTGAGGGGGTGCAGACAGGCAGCGAGTGTGGCCTTGTAGGGTTCAGGGGAGCCCATCAGTGCTCAGAAGGGGAGGAGCCATGAGTCCAGGAATCCTAGGAAAGGGCTCCCTTTCACTCTCAGAACATCTGAGAGGGGGGGTACCCTTGTACTCCATCCTCACCTTCAACATAGATAGCAGTTTTTCAGTCACTGGTGTGTACAATAACCACTCCTGAGATTATGGTAAGGGGATCTGGGATGGGGCCTAGATTCTACGTGAACCCACACTCAATGGTCTGAGAAGCCCTGGGCCAGCCACACAGGACGAGAACCATCAACTCCCTGATCATTCCTCCTTGTTATCTCCAGCCCTCATCAACAGCACAGATTTATCTGCTGTGTCCTCTTTTATAAACTTCTGGAAGAAAACAGCTTGTCAGACTTTTCTAGGATTCTGTGGAATGTTCAGCAAATGACTCAGGTTCAATAAAATTTTTTTGAATACAGTTTTCAAAAAAATCAACATTTTTCTACTGATCTTGATAGATCGCCCTGGCCCATCAGAATGGGAGGTACAAGTTGTGATTTGGGGGAACATTCCCTACGGAAATGCAGCTCCCGTCTCTGGCAGGTTCCCTCCTTCGGCACAAGCAGTTAGCAGCCCCATGTGAACAAGCGCACAGGGCGCCTCACCCAACCCTCCCTGGTGTGAACCGCCAGAGCCCAAGCAGGGCAGGTGAGGTGAGCTGCAGTGCTGGCCAGCTGCCAATTTCAAATCAGGACTGTGTGTCTGGGACTTCTCTGGTGGTCCAGTGGCTAAGATTCCGTGCTCCCAATGCATGGGGCCTGGGGTTCGATCCCTGGTCAGGGAACTAGATCCCACATGCCACAACTAAGAGTTTACATGTCACAATTAAGGATCCCAGACCCCACATGCTGCAACTAAAACCCAGCACAGCCAAATAAAAAAAAAGAAAAAGACCAGGTGACTAAGGGCAGCTAAGGAGATCTAAGAAACTAAGACACAAACAGGGAGTGTACGTACAACCTCAGCAATTATTGCTCGACAGTAAGTTTTCTAATAAAAACTTTACACTGCTTCCACAGGGGATCCTCTGGTGATCGGGCCCAGTGGGTGGCATGGTGGCCGCTCACAGGTCTGTCCAGGTACTAACCCCAGGAACCTGTGCATATGTGGCTTGGTTTGGATAAAGAGTCTTTGCAAATTGTAGTTAAGCTGTGGCTGTTGTTCAGTTGCTAAGTCATGTCTGCCTCTCTGCGACCCCATGGACTGTATCTTAGCTTATCCTCAGTCCAGTGACAAGTGTCATTATAAGAGACAGAGAGAACATAGGGACTTCCTGGTGGTCCAGGGGCTATGACTTCGTGCTCCCAATGCAGGGAGCCTGGGTTCGATCCCTGGTTAGGGAACTAGATCCCACATGCCGCAACTAAAAAAAAGATTCCAAGTGCTACAACTAAGACCCAGCACAGGCAAATAAATTTTTTTTTTTTTTTTTAAGAGAGGGAACATAAAGAGAAGAGGAGAAGGTTATTGGAGATGGAGGCACAGTATGGAAGTTCACAGCCACAAGTCAAGGAGGGCCTGCAGCCGCCAGAAGCTGCAAGAGCCAGAAAGGTTGTGGGACAACTTAATTTTGGATTTCTGGCCTCCAGAACTGGGAGAGAACACATTTCTGTTATTTGAAGCCACCCAGTACAAATACACTGGGGCTTCCCGTCTCTGTACTGAGTTCTTTCTGTACTTCATTCTTACCACTCACATTGCCACTGAAAAGAGACTGACACCGATGAGATAAACAAGCATGCGTGCAACTTTTCTAAATATTTCCTTCTGGTAAAAAGGACAGTACCTATGCATTAAGGAGATTAGAACTACAGACTGTGGTAGTGACACCATTTCCGGATGCCATTAAGTCGGGCCACTGGCTGATTTCAAAACTCTGTCCCTTTTGCGTCTTGCCAACCTGCATGATCCAGCTGGGAGTCACAGCATGTTCGGGGTCTTGTTTTTGTTGTTGCTGTTAAAAATCTTCAGTTAACAAGTTAACATCTTCAAGTTAACATCTCAGCCACGGCATTTCATTGTGCAGAGGTGCTAAAAGCTATTAGGGAAGGGGCCATGGTGGGGTTTCCGTCTGAACATCCCTGCTTGTGTGCTGGGAAGACCCAGCATCTGAGGGCTGTGTTCTCAACAGCTCCGCCACCACCCTCCAGAGAAGCCCCACTGGTGTGCCTTCTGCTTTTCTCACCATCTTGCTTTTCAACATGCACATCCTCTCCAATGCAGCTCCGTCCTTCCTGACAAACCCAGTGTCCTCCCAGATGTCAGGGCTCAATGACTTCCATCAACGGTTCGGAACCCAGGTGCCTCACTCCCCGCCCTTCTCGAGCACCTCCCCGCTTGACCTGTCTGCGGTCAGTTAGGGTCCTTTGATCCCTGAGTCATTCTGAGGGGTAGTGGCGCTTGTCCGTGACTGGGGGCCAGTGGTCACCCAGCCTCCTACGTCATCTCCCTTCTTTCATCCACTTTTGCCCCTCTATGTTCTATTCTTCACAAAGCAGCCGAGTGAAAACAGAAGTTAATGTAGTATAAAACATGAATCAAACTGAGTCACTCCCCTGCTCTGCGCCCTCCGACAACCTCCCAGCTCATCCAGGGTAAACTCCAAAACCCTTACCAACAATGCCCTCATGCCCAGCCCTTGGCTGTCCTCCAAACTCAAGTTCTGCCAGCATACACTGGCTCCAGCCGGGAACCCCTGGAAATTCCACGAACAATGAGGTGATCAGAGAGACCAGTGCCCAGAGAGAGGTGATGAGGGCCTGGGTGGGGCAGCAAGGGGAATGGACAGGCTTTCTGCTTCCGCCTGCCCCTGTGAAAGCTCACGCACCTGCACCCACCATCTTTTTCCTTCCCAAGTCACTGTCTCTGCTTCAGTTGTTGACAGCCTGGCTCCCAGCTCTAACGCTGACCTGCCCAATCTGAGAAGACTTCAGCGTCCACGTAACTGACCTAGTCAACCACCAGCATCAGAATTTCAGGAGTCCTTTTAAAAGCCTTCACTCCCATGTGCTCAGCTTTCCGTCACGGGGCTTCAGTCTGAACTGGCCTCAATCTTTGCATCTGCTCCTCCTTTCAGATCTTAGCTTTGAGTACCCACTGCTCACCCGTGCACTCTCAGATTGAGGTTCCGTGACACTGCCATCCTCTCTCTGCCAATCGGTAGCTCCCCCGACTCACACCTTCCCCGTGGGTCCCACAGCAGCAGAGTCTTTGGGGAGCTCAGATCATGGCCCCTCACAAACGTGTGACTCCACAGGCCTCTCAAAGCTTTGAGTGACTACTCAACCCATCCGGAAAGATCTCTCCCTCCTGTTTACCATGGCACTGTTGTCTCCTGGTTCTCCTCAAGCCTCTCAGACTGTTCACCTTTCTGTCCATCTCAGGGGCCACCTTTTGTCTTCCCTTAATCCCGGCATGCTGGTGGGCCCTCTGTATTCAGCACCGCCTCCCTCCCTGTCCAGCCTCTGCCTCAGTGGGTAACTTCATCTGGTCTGATGGTTTTGGCCATCCCCTGTGTGCTGGTCCATCTAGTCAAAGTTATGGTTTTTCCAGTAGTCATGTATGGATATGAGAGCTGGACTATATAAAGAAAGCTGAGTGCCAAAGAATTGATGCTTTTGAACTGTGGTATTGGAAAAGACTCTTAATAGTCCCTTGGACTGCAAGGAGATCAAACCAGTCAATCCTAAAGGAAATCAGTCTTGAATACTCATTGGAAGGACTGATGCTGAAGCTGAAACTCTAATACTTTGGCCACCTGATGTGAAGAACTGACTCCGTGGGAAATCCCCTGATGAAGGCAGGAGGAGAAGGGGATGATAGAGGATGAGATGGTTGGATGGCATCACCAACTCGATGGACATGACTTTGAGCAAGCTCCGGGAGTTGGTGATGGACAGGGAAGCCTGGCGTGCTGCAGTCCATGGGGTCGACTGCAAAGAGCCGGACATGACTGAGTGACTGAACTGAACTGAACTGAACTGTGTGCTGATGACTGACAAACCTGCAGCAGCCTTCCCTTCTCATAGATAAGCCACAAAAAGCCCAGGAATCTAGATGGGTAAATGACTGCTCCTAAGGATGGGCATGGGCTTCCCAGGTGGTGCTAGTGGTAAGAACCTGCCTGCCAATGCAGGAGACACAGATTTGATCCCTGGGCTGGGAAGATCCCCTGAAGGAGAGCATAGCAAGAATGCCTGGAGAGTCCCATGGACAGGTGGGCTACAGTCCATAGGGTCGCAAAGAGCTGGACACGACTGAAGCAACTTAGGATGCATGCACACACACAAGGACGAGCATACCTTTAGACACTGCGAAGGCTCTAGAGTGTGCCTTTTAGCTATACTCTAACCGCCTTCTGTTTGCCAGCGGGTCTGTTTAGGATAGTAACTAGGGCCTCTGTGCCCTTTAGGGGCCCTGGAAGCAAGTTGGCCACGATGGAACTTCTCATAAACATAGTATCATAATAGATCAAGCCAAATCCTCGTGTGTTACTGTAAACACTAAGTCCATCAACGGCCCATCTCTCCTTTCTATTATGGGGTCCTCACTCCCTTCATATGGTACTTACTCCCAAGTACTCCGTGGTCAGAAGCTTCTCCCCTGAGAGCTCTCCAAGCTGGGGCTGGATCAGTTCATCCTTGTCCAGATCGGCTTCCATAGTGTCATGGTCCTCCTGTTTCAAAGGAGACATGAAGTGAGAGCTCTGACCCCTCTGGCAAGTCCCCAGAGGGTGGCTCTCTGAGCGGCCACCTGTCATGAAATGGGAAGGCCTTGGGTTGGCATTTCAAGGGTCTCAAGGGCAGAACGCCCTCTGCTCATGACCTCCATGAAGATGAAAAGGAAAATGCCAACCCACCTCTTTAAGATGTCTCGTGTCTAATGACCACTTCCACAGCCACAGGTGGGAACGGATTCAACAAGATGCTATTGAACGGTTTCTCCTAGCTACAGTTCTCAGAATGTTTTTCTCTGTGAGGTCAAGACCGTGTGAACCAGCCGGCCTACAAATAACTATTAAGCCCCTCCATATGCACAGGCCTTACAGGGGATACAAAACTGTATACTGTAGGCTTGTTCTTCTCATGAAGTTTACAGTCTCTAAGTGAAAAAACTCAATAAAAAGATAAGAGTTGTTCTGCTTCTGAGAAGAAGGAATGGACATGTTTTCCCTTGTTGCTCCCTCTAAGCAAAACCAAAAATACTGGACATTATGTACCAAATAAACCTAGGAGACTCTGAAAGGTGGCGAGGAGGAGGCAGACTGGCTGGCTGTTCTGGAACACAAGGAATGAAAGGTGGTGAGTTCCCGGCTTTACTTTTTGCCTTAGAGATTCTAGACTTGGCGTTGAAAAAGGCAGCAACCCAGAAATGAGAATGGGAAGACAAACGCTTGCCCTCTCTAGCCAAAGAACAGCAAAGGGGGGTGCCCAGTGTGATGGGACTTTTAGACACTAAGCAGACACCGGAGCAAACGCTGCCACCCCTCCTGCCCAACCAACCCCCAAGCTCACCAGCAAAGGAGCCGAGACTTCTGCCCTCGCCTGGCTGTGATATCACTGTGTGGGGGGGTGATATCAGAGAAGGACAAGTAGGGAGGGGGAGTTCCAACCCTGCTGGGCGGTAATGAGCCACCCCCACATCCCAGCACCAGGGAGAGGAGAGACCCGGTGGAGAGCCTGGACTTCCACCCCAACTCGGCGGTAATGGGATGTCCCGTCCCCCAGCTGGGGATGGGGTCAGAGGAGCCCTGGTGAGACTCAAGATGTCCACCACTGTCTTGTTTCTCCACGCTCCTGCGGTGTCGGGGGGCCGTGTGGGGAGCAGTAACGCGCCGTTCCTATGGCAGAAGCCTCGTAGGGATGGAGAACTCCCACCCCCATTCTGCACTAACGAGGAGTCTCCTCCCCACTCCCCCTCCACTGGGTCTCCACAGGGACCAGGGGCAGAATCTGGACTTTTACGCACTTCTAACAGTAATGAAGAGGAGCCCCTGCTCCCCTGCCAGAGCAGCGTCAGAAGAAGCCAGATAAAACAGATTTACATAAGACAAAAGTTTCATCACATAGTATCCAAAATATTGGGGTTTAAATAAAAAAATCACTCATCATACCAGACATCAGAGTGTTCTCAAACTTAATTAAGAGAAAAACGATAGATGCCAATATCAGGATGCAGAGATGTTAGAATTCTCTGAAAAAATTTTGAAGGATCCATCATAAAAATGCTTCAGTGAGCAGTCACAAGCACTTTGGAAACAAATGAAAGAAACCAAGTCTTGGGGCTTCCCTGGTGGTCCAGTGGCCAACGCTCCAAGCTCCCATTGCAGGGCACCTGGGTTTGAACTGCGTCCCACATGCTGCAGCTAAAAAGATCCTGAACACCGCAATAAAGACCGAAGATCCCATGTGCTGCTACTAAGACTCAGCGCAGCCAAATAAATAAATAAAGATTAAAACAACAATTAAAAAAAACCCAGCACGTCTCAAGAACATAGAAAAGGAAGAATGAAGTAAACCCGGGGCAAGCAAAACGAAGGCAAGAATAGAGAGAAGAGCAGAAATCAATGAAAAGGAAAACAGAAAAACAAGAGAAAATTGGTGAAACTAAAAGCTGGCTCTGAAAAGATGAATATAATTGTCAAAACTCTAGTGAGACTGACAAAGGAAAAGAGACGTAAGTTACTGATATCAGGTATGAAATAGAAGCTATCACTACAGACCTGCAGACATCAAAAGGGGTGGGAGGGAGGTTCAAGAGAAGGGGGTATGTATATTTATGGCTGATTCACATTGTTGTATGGCAGAAACCAACACAACATTGTAAAGCAATTATCCTCCAATTAAAAATAATTTTAAAAAAGGATAATAGGGACTACTATGAGCAACTGTATATAAATTTGACAATTTAGATAAGAAACACAAATTATTACACTCTCATAACTCGAGTAATCCTATAACTATTAAGAAAATTGAATTCATAATTTTAGAATCTCCCCCAAAGAAATCTCCAGGCCCACATGGTTTCACTGGAGAATTCTATCAAACTTTTGAAAAAAAAAGTAACATCACTTCATGGCAAATAGATGGGGAAACAATGGAAAGAGTGACAGGTTTTATTTTTATTTTTTAAACTTAATTATTTTAATTGGAAGCTAATTACAATATTGTAGTGGTTTTTGCCATGCATTGACATGAATCAGCCATGGGTGTACATGTGTTCCCCATTCTGAACCCCCCTCCCATCCCATCCCTCAGGGTCATCCCAGTGCACCAGCCCTGAGCACTGTCTCATGCATGGAACCTGGGCTGGTGATCTGTTTCACATATGATAATATACATGTTTCAATGCTATTCTCTCAAATCATCCCACCCTTGCCTTCTCCCACAGAGTCCAAAAGACTGTTCTTTACATCTGTGTTTCTTTTGCTGTCTTGTATATAGGGTCATTGTTACCATCTTTCTCAATTCCATATATATGCATTAGTACACTGTATTGGTGTTTTTCTTTCTGATTTACTTCACTGTGTATAGTAGATTTCAGTTTCATCCACCTCATTAGAACTGATTCAAATGTATTCTTTTTAATGGCTGAGTAATATTCCATTGTGTATATGTACCAACAGCTTTCTTTTTTTTTTTTTTAATTTAATTTTATTTTTAAACTTTACATAATTGTATTAGTTTTGCCAAATATCAAAATGAATCCGCCACAGGTATACATGTGTTCCCCATCCTGAACCCTCCTTCCTCCTCCCTCCCCATACCATCCCTCTGGGTCGTCCCAGTGCACTAGCCCCAAGCATCCAGTATCGTGCATCGAACCTGGACTGGCAACTCGTTTCTTATATGATATTTTACATGTTTCAATGTCATTCTCCCAAATCTTCCCACCCTCTCCCTCTTCCACAGAGTCCATAAGACTGTTCTATACATCAGTGTCTCTTTTGCTGTCTTGTACACCGGGTTATTGTTACCATCTTTCTAAATTCCATATATATGCGTTAGTATACTGTATTGGTGTTTTTCCTTCTGGCTTACTTCACTCTGTATAATAGGCTCCAGTTTCATCCACCTCATTAGAACTGATTCAAATGTATTCTTTTTAATGGCTGAGTAATACTCCATTGTGTGTATGTACCGTAGCTTTCTTATCCATTCATCTGCTGATGGACATCTAGGTTGCTTCCATGTCCTGGCTATTATAAACAGTGCTGTGATGAACATTGGGGTACACGTGTCTCTTTCCCTTCTGGTTTCCTCAATGTGTATGCCCAGCAGTGGGATTGCTGGATCATAAGGCAGTTCTATTTCCAGTTTTTTAAGCAATCTCCACACTGTTCTCAAGAGTGGCTGTACTAGTTTGCATTCCCACTAACAGTGTAAGAGGGTTCCCTTTTCTCCACACCCTCTCCAGCATTTATTGTTTCTGGACTTTTTGATGGCAGCCATTTTGACTGGCGTGAGATGGTACCTCATTGTGGTTTTGATTTGCATTTCTCTGATAATGAGTGATGTTGAGTATCTTTTCATGTGTTTGTTAGCCATCTGTATGTCTTCTTTGGAGAAATGTTTGTTTAGTTCTTTGGGCCATTTTTTGATTGGGTCGTTTATTTTTCTGGAATTGAGCTGCAGGAGCTGCTTGTATATATTAGAGATTAATTCTTTGTCAGTTGTTTCCTTTGCTATTATTTTCTCCCATTCTGAAGGCTGTCTTTTCACCTTGCTTACAGTTTCCTTCACTGTGCAAAAGCTTTTAAGTTTAATTAGGTCCGATTTGTTTATTTTTGCTTTTATTTCCATTACTCTGGGAGGTGGGTCATAGAGGATCCTGCTGTGATTTATGTCAGAGAGTGTTTTGCCTATTTTTTCCTCTAGGAGTTTAATAGTTTCTAAAAATATGGAACACTTCACGAATTTGCATGTCATCTTTGTGCAGGGGCCATGCTAATCTTCTCTGTGTCATTCCAATTTTAGTATATGTGCTGCTGAAGTGAGGACGACAGATTTTATTTTCTTGGGGTCCAAAATCACTGCAGGTGGTGACTGCAGCCATGAAATTAAAAGATGCTTGCTCCTTGGAAGAAAAGCTATGACCAACCTAGAGAGTATATTAAAAAGCAGAGACATTACTTTGCCAACAAAGGTCCATCTAGTCAAAGCTATGGTTTTTCCAATAGTCATGTATGGATGTGAGAGTTGGACTACAAAGAAAGTTGAGCGCTGAAGAATTGATGCTTTTGAACTGTGGTGTTGGGGAAGACTCTTGAGAGTCCCTTGGACTGCAAGGAGATCAAACCAGTCAATCCTAAAAAAAATCAGTCCTAAATATTCATTGGAAGGACTGATGCTGAATCTGAAACTCCAATATTTTGGCCACCTAATGCAAATAACTGACTCCGTGGAAAAGACCCTGATGCTGGGAAAGATTGAGGGCAGGAGGAGAAGGGGACAACAGAGGATGAGATGATTGGATTGCATCACTGACTGGATGGACATGAGTTTGAGCAAGCTCTGGGAGTTGGTGATAGACAGGGAAGCCTGGCATGCTACAGTCCATGGCATCGCAAAGAGTCAGACAGGACTGAGCGACTGAACTGAACAGACCATCAATTCTACACAATGTTCTCCAGAAAATAGAAGAGGAAGAAATATTTCCTAATTCATTTTATGAAGCTAGCATTACCCTGGTACCAAAACTAGACAATGATAGTATCTTCATAAAAAGAAGTGTGTGGATGTATGCTCAGTCATGTCCAACTCTTTGTGACTCTGTGGACTGTAGTCTGCCAGGCTCCTCTCTGTCCATGGGATTTTCCAGGCAAGGATACTTGAGTGGGTTGCCATTTCCTTCTCCATGGGATCTTCCCAACACAGGGATTGAATTTGCAACCCCTGTGCCTCCTGCATTGGTAGGTAGATTCTTTACCACTTGAGCCACCTGGGAAGAAATACTTGGGTATAAATCTAACCAAATACGTATAGGACTTGTATGCTGAGAACTACAAAACACTAACGAAAGAAATCAAAAAAGTTTAAATAAATGGAAAGACAAATCTTATTCATGAATTAGAAACCCAACATAGAACTTCCCTGGTGGTCCAGTGATTTAAGAATCCGCCTTGCAATGCAGGGGATGCAGGTTTGATCCCTGGTTTGGGAACTAAGATCCTACATGTGGAGGAGCAACTAAGCCCATGCCTGGCAACTACAGAGCCCAAGCGCTCTGGGACCTACACGCCACAGCTACAGAGTTCATATGCATGACGCAACAAAGATCCCATCTGCTGCAGCTAAGAACTAACACAGCCAAATAAATAAATACATATTGAAAAAA
The DNA here is from genome assembly GCF_055505025.1 of Bos grunniens. NCBI lineage: Eukaryota > Metazoa > Chordata > Mammalia > Artiodactyla > Bovidae > Bos > Bos grunniens. The sequence goes on from NC_141166.1 coordinate 17,697,557, forward strand.
GAAACCCAACACAGTTAAAATGTCAATTCTCCCCAAGTTGATATCTAAGTTTCATGTAGTTTCTATAAAAATCCCAGCAGGATTTTTCTGTAGATGGACCCAAGACTATTCTAAGATTTATATGGAAGGACAAAGGAAGTCAAATAGCTAAGATAATTTTGAAAAAGAAGAATAAGGGAGAGGAATCAGTCTCCTAGATTTCAGGACATTATTGTTGACAAAGAACACTGCCTGCCATTTCAGTAAACGAAGGATGTGTATGTACCTAGTTACCAAGCTCGATTTAACTCCTGTGAGCCCATGGACTGTAGCCCACCAGGCTCCTTTGTCCATGGGATTTCCCAGGCAAGAATACTGGAGTGGGTTGTCATTTCCTTCTCCAGGGGATCTTCTTGACCCAGGGATTGAACCCATGGCTCCAGCTGCATCTTCTGCATTGCAGGTGGATTCTTGACTACTGAGTCACCGGGGAAGCCATCAGTACTCATAGAGCTATCAGCCAGTGCAGCTGGTTCTACATAGTTAAGATGACTATCACAGGAGTAATTTCAATGAGTCCAGACACTTGCGTCTTCCCAGACACAGAAAAGCACTAAAATCATTAACTTGAGATGTCTAGTAAAACTCCTCCCTTATCTCTTTGGAACAATTCTTCAGAGCTGTCTGAGAGGCTGTCTCCCAGGCTATAGTCCTCAGTAAGGTCCCAAATAAAACATAACTCTTAACATTTAGGCTGTGCATTTTTTTTCCAGTTGACATGATGCATGTACTAGAATTACGATTGATAATCTTGATATTGGCAGAGAGAGAGACATACAGATCAACTGGACAGAACAGAGAACTTCAAAACAGACCTACACAAATATGTCCAACTGATTTTTGACAAAGATGCAAAAGTAACTCAACAGAGGAAGGACAATCTTTTCAATAAGGAGTGCTGGAGCAACTGGATATGCACAGGGAAAAAAATGAACCTTACACTAATTCTCACACCTTATAATATAACAAAATAACTCCAAATGGACCATGGACTTACATGTAAAACTATCAAATCATCAGAAAAAAAAACCAGAAGAAAATCTTTAGGATCTATGGCAAAGCAAAGAGTTCTTATACTTGAAGTACAAAAGGAAAATTTGATAAATGGGAGTTTTATTGAAATTTTAAAAGCTTTTGTTCTCTGAAAGACCCTGTTGAGAGGACAAAAAGAAAAGCTATAGACAGGGAGAAAATATTTGGAAACCACGTATCTGAAAAAGGACTAGTATCTATATATAAGAACTCTCAAAATTCAAGAGTAAGTTCCCCAAACAATCCAATTAGAAAATGGGCAAATATATGAAGAGACATTTCACTAAAGAGGACATGTGGATGACAAATAAGCACAAGAAAATGCTCAACATCATTCACCATTCAATTCAGTTTAGTTCAGTCGCTCAGTTGTGTCCGACTCTTTGTGACCCCATGAATGGCAGCACGCCAGGCCTCCCTGTCTATCACCATCTCCCGGAGTTCACTCAGACTCACGTCCATCGAGTCGGTGACGCCATCCAGCCATCTCATCCTCTGTCATCCCCTTCTCCTCCTGCCCCCAATCCCTCCCAGCATCAGAGTCTTTTCCAATGAGTCAACTCTTTGCATGAGGTAGCCAAAGTACTGGAGTTTCAGCTTTAGCATCATTCCTTCCAAAGAAATCCCAGGGCTGGTCTCCTTCAGAATGGACTGGTTGGATCTCCTTGCAGTCTAAGGGACTCTCAAGAGTCTTCTCCAACACCACAGTTCAAAAGCATCAATTCTTCGGCGCTCAGCTTTCCTCACGGTCCAACTCTCACATCCATACATGACCACTGGAAAAACCATAGCCTTGACTAGATGGACCTTTGTTGGCAAAGTAATGTCTCTGCTTTTGAATATGCTATCTAGGTTGGTCATAACTTTTCTTCCAAGGACTAAGCGTCTTTTAATTGCATGGCTGCAGTCACCATCTGCAGTGATTTTGGAGCCCCCAAAAATAAAGTCTGACACTGTTTCCCCTGTTTCCCCATCTGTTTCCCATGAAGTGATTAGGAAAACCTAAATTAAAACCACAATAAGTCACTCCATACCTATCAGAATGGCTAAGTTAAAAAAGAGTAACAACATCAAATACTGGTGAGGATGCAGAGAAAGTAGATCTATTCCTAGCGGGAACACAGAACTGGTACAGCCACTCTGGAACACAGTCTGGCAGTTTCTTAAAAAGCTAAACATGCAACTACATACAACCCACAAGTGTGCTCTTAGGCATTTATCCTAGAGAAATGGAAACTTACTGTCACACAAAAATCTGCATATGAATGTTCACAGCAGCTTTATCTGTAAAAACCAAAACCTGGGAACAACAGACGTTCGGCCACAGGAGAATGTTAAACAAACTGTGGTCCAGCCACACTACGAGCTACTGACCACACACGCACCTGGATGAACCTCCAGTGAAATACGTTGTATGAAAAAAGCCAGTCCTTAGTGGTTACATACTATGTGACTCCATTTACATAACATTCTCGAAATGACATAACTCTGGAAATGGAGAACAGGTTAGTGGTTGCCAGGGTTTAAGGAGTAAATGGGATGTGACTGTAAAAGGGATCTGGTGGTTATAGAAATCTTCTGGCTCTTGAATGCATCCGTGTTAATACCCTGGTGGTTGTTATACTGTAGTTTTGTATGATGTTAGCGGTGGATGGAACTGGGTAAAAGGTATACAAGATTTTTCTCTATCATTATGTGAATCTACAATGATCTGAAAAAAAAAAGTTTTCAAATATACAAAAAGAGGAGTTAAAAACCAAGTAATAGTATATATGATAATAATAATATATAGTAATAGTATATATATGATGGTGTTGGAGAAGACTCTTGAGAGTCCCTTGGACTGCAAGGAGATCAAACCAGTCCATCCTAAAGGAAATCAGTCCTTGGAAGGACTGATGTTGAAGTTGAAACTTCAATTCTTTGGCCACCTGATGTAAAGAACTGACTCATTTGAAAAGACCCTGATGCTGGTAAAGATTGAGGCAGGAGGAGAAGGGGAAGACAGAGGATGAGATGGTTGGATGGCATCACCGACTCCATGGACATGAGTTTGAGTAAACTCTGGGAGTTGGTGATGGACAGGGAGGCCTGGCGTGCTGCAGTCCATGGGGTCACAAAGAGTTGGACATGACTGAGTGACTGAACTGAACAGAGTACATATGAACTGTCCCCAGCCTGCGTCTAATCAAATGCCAGCTGGCACTGGGGAAGCTGTGGTACTCTCCTCCATTCCCTGCCAGCACTTCGGAGACCACACTGTCCTTTGTAGGTTAAATTATGAAGATCCATACAAGACAGACCAGGGACTTACCCTGTGGTCCAGTCGTTAAGACTCCATGCTCCCAATGCAGGGGGCACAGGTTCGATTCCTGATCAGGGAACTAGAGCCCACGTGCTGCAAGTAAGACCCGGGGCAGTCAAATAAATACATGAATTAAAATAAGCTATAAACAAATAAATAATACGAAACTGACCATCCCGTCACCTGACTGAGGTAGAATCCAAGCAAAGAATGTGTCCGTGTGAGGGGAGCTGGCCTGCTGTGAAGTGAGGCCAGAGGAAGGAAGAGGCCCTGGAGGGGCAGCAGGCCCAAGACCCGGCACTCTCAGGGCAGAGGGCTGCCCCAGGCCGGCATGTCTGGGTGACAAGGGTCCCTGACATCCTCAAGCCAGGCCTTCTCCTGAATCTTCACCCACTCAACCACGTGGAATTTGCTTCCTCTAAAACTTGCCAACAGGAAGAGGAAGCTCTGCTCTGCAAACCTAAGTACCCGTCCTTATTTCCAAGCTGATTCCTAACCATTTTGGTGAATGTGATTTATTTGAGTCAGTTTCGAAAAGATGCCAAAGCCCCCGGTTCCCATGGGGACTGCCTTTGAGGGGTTGGGGCAGAGAGGCTGTTCCAGGGCGCACCCCTGTCTCCACAGGTCTCTTCACCACACAGTCAGTCAGCGCCACCTGCCACCACTAGATCCTGTCACCCCGGGGTGGGGCAGGGGAGGCTGTCTTAGGAAAAGGGGATTCGACTTATCCTATGTGGCCCCCAGAGCAGACCAGAACCAGCAGACTCAGGAAGGTTCCAGTCCACCCGGGAGCGTGTCCTCGCCCTCCGCGCTGTCTTACTTGCTGCGGGGGCTGCTGAGGAAACACTACCCACTCCAGCTTACATGCGAGCATGGAGGAAGCCACCGTGCACTTCCACATCACTCCACCTCAGCTCTCACAAGGACTCCGTGGGGGTTCCTTTCACGACACCTGCTTTGTGTGATATGGAACCTGAGCTGGAGAGGCGTGACAAGCCCACAGGGAGAGCCTGGCCTGGAGGGGGAGGTCTGGACTCTAAGCTCAGGGCAGTCCCCTTCCACCCAGAACTTTCTGACTCAAGACCTGGGGCCCTGCAGAGAAGCCTGTTTTCAGGGAGGCGCAGGCTGGACCTTAGTGCCTGGTGGAGATTGAGCACAATGGGGCAGAGAGAGGGGAGAGGAGGGCCAAGGGCTGGATCCGCACCCCCTACCCCATTCCTCTCCCAATCCCCCCACCCCACCCCTGCCCCGTCTTGTCCTCTCTCTTTCCATCCATCCTGTCTCATCGTGGATGGAGAACCCATTCTTGACTGAACTGGAAGACCAGGTTCATGGTCATTCAGCCCCTTGTCCTGATGATTCTCCACACAAGGGCTACTGCCTTCTTTTGCTGTTCACCTGAGTTGGCAGCTCTGCCAAGTGTGGTGTACCCGCCATCCTGAAATTTCACTCGGGGTTCCTTAAAGGTAATGCTATGTGAGGCCCTACCCGAGGTCAGGTCTGGGACAGCCAGGTAAGGTTTTACTGCTGCCCGGGCTTCGAGTTTAGCTTTACTTAAAACACCAGCATCTTGGAGATCAAATATTGTGTACATTATATGACTATTTTAGGAAAATGATTGCTCTTTGTGGACGACAGCACTGGGCTCTGTGGTCAGAGTGAGTGGCTAAGGGTGCTGGGCGGTGGAGTAGGATTTCATTTCTTTTCTAGGGAATGAAGCCGTGGAGGCACCAGCTGGCAATAGGCATGTGAATCACAGTTTCACAGAGGTATTGGTGATACACCACTTCCCTGCCAGGATGAAATAGGAGACCTTAAGAAACAAAACAAATGTCCACATTCCATTTCAATGAAAAATAAAAGGTCAATGGCTAAGCTTAATCAACACCAGCAAAAGTATTTCTCTACTCTGGACAACAAGTACGTATGTAAGACACTCACTTGCAAATACACAAATCAACAAACATATTCTCGATCATAAGTTAAAGCCTGACTTACTAGCTTCTTGTTGATGTTTGACAGAGAACAGTAAAATTCTGTAAAGTGATTATTTTTCTTAAAAAATAAATTAATTAAAAAACAAATTAGTAAGAGATTCACTGAGATATTCAATTTTTTTTTTAAAAAGCAAATTGATGCTTTTTAAAAAAAATTAAAAGTACTTCATAGTTAAATTCATTGGTAACTGATAAATTTTGGAAAACACAGGACAGCTTCTACATTGGCTCCCTAATATATACGACTCTGTAATAGAAGTGGACTTAAGTCACAGTGTCATATGCAAGTGTGGGGCCCAAGAAAGAACCAGGGTACCTCAGCCAGCCCGCTTCCACCTGGAGACTTTGCTTCTTCCGCCACAGTTTTTCTATTGCCAACATACAGGCAAATACACTGGGTGCTTTCAAGAATATCATGTTAGTGTAAGATGCAGAAATGTAAGAAAATGGATGTGAAAGTCATTATTAAATGAATAGCTAGCTCCTGGTTAAGAGAGTTAGCAGTGAGGCTCTGATTAGACCTGATTCTTATCAGTGCCTGAGCTTCTCCCTCCAGCAAATGAGATCATTTAAAGTCCTGCCCCTTTAAAATCAGGACTTACTGATTAAGGAAATTTCTTAAGCTTTCCATATACTGTATAGACATAAAGAAGTCACTGTCACGGTTTTTCTAAGAAACACACTGATATCAGCAAAAAGGAAACGGAGGCATTGTCAAGACTCCTGAAACGTAAAGACAGAAGGAAAGGGGCTGTACTCAATGAGCTGGAAGGTGCTATTAGACAGAGTTGTTGCTGTTGAGTCCCTGAGTCTATTCTCTGCGACCCCACGGACTGCAGCCTCCCAGGCTCCTCAGTGCATAGAATTTCCCAGGCAAGAATACTGGAGTGGGTTGCCATTTCCTTCTCCAGGGGATCTTCCCTATCCAGGGATAGAACCTGCATCTCCTGCATTGGCAGGCAGATTGTTTACCACTGAGCCACCAGGAAGCCCTTTAACTTCAATACTATTGAGGCAAGAGCTTAATTCAATACTTGTCTGTTTCCAGCAACACTTGGGAAACCAGATGCAGAGGGAGGTTCGGGAAGGCAGAGGAAATCACGAGATGTGGTGGGAAACGCAAAGAGAGAGCCCGTAAGACTGATGCCTGCTGAAAGCAGGGCACTGGGTCCACCTGTGCCGTTGGGGCCGAGTGGGTGGACCCACCGAGGACGTGTCAGAATTTTCTGAAATGGGCACACCTAGGAGACACTCAGGGATGACCTCACAGCGTCAGCCTTCTCTCTGGAACAGGAGAGACTACTTTCCACCATTTCCCCCCGATTTAAGTGGGTTTCATTTGTGTAGAAACAGTACCAGCCACACTGCTGGCTTCCCCCAGCTGCTTGTGAATTCCAAACGACGCATATTTTGCAATCTACTCTGTGAAGTAAGCAGGTGATGGATAAGGAGCACTTGGAGAATAAATGCCTCATTAGGGTGGGTTTTAAATACCATTGTCGGGAGGAATTTTACTAACATTACTGGTCTTTATGTACTTGGGCAGAATGCATCAGATTACTAAAGGGAGAGCCCAAGGATAACTGATCACGTCAAGAAATTAAGAATGCCTCAATAAAAAAGGCACTTGAGCTGAGATGAATTTAGATGCTCTAATACGAAGCTTCCCCATAGTGGCTCGGTGATCTTATGACACTACAAGATTCTTAACTGAAGGCTTTAGATACATAATACTCCAGACAAACCAGATTCTAAGCAGTTGGCCTGAAAGCAAAACTAAGGTTGACCACTAAATGCATTTGAAAACTCAGATTCTTGCAGATACAATGCAGAGCGCAGAATGTATTCAAGTGGTTTTACATATGACAAGCGAAAGTATCGAGTGTGTTTTCCACTTGAAATAATTATAGGACTTCTAGCAGCAGTTTAAACTTGAGATACCTTCTCAGAACCCTGAATTGGAAATCTTGCTCTTTGTAAAAATAAGGAAAAAACACTCCACATGGGAGACAAAGGGTGGACCAAGGTGACCAGGTAGGCAGTATAATCAACCTATTTCCCCTAGCAGAATGGATTTTTTTCCAATTTTGCAGCTTTATTTTACGTGTGTGCCAGGACTGCGGATGCAAGGAGGTTCTGAGCCCTGGAGGACTCGTTTTGTGGCTGAGCTGTTCTAACAGCAACTTCCCATCCACAAAATGACATTCCTGGGGGGCAATGACAGCTGGTTTGACAACCAGCCCAGTTCATTAACTAACCACATTATAGGAACCAGATAATCCGTAACACCCTTCACTTCCTTGATTCTTCTAGTCCAAGGCTTTAGCTGCCTAATGTGCTTGCTTAAACATCCCTGAAGTCTACGTGAAAATGATAAGACATGTGGAAATGACAGTCATGTTGCTCTGAGAGAAAGTGAAAAAGAAAATGAAAGTGTTAGTCCTGCAGTCGAGTCCGACTCTTTGCAATCCCACGGACTGCAGCCCACCAGGCTCCACTGTCCATGGGATTCTCAAGGCAAGAATACTGGAGTGGGTTGCCATTTCCTTCTCCAGGAGACTCATTCCAACCCAGGGATCAAACCCGTGTCTTCTGTGTCTCCTGCATCGCAGGTAGATACTTTACCGCTGAGCCACAGAAGCCGAGAGAGAGGCCGAGCTTAAAAAAATATGTGAACACAGAGAATCAGAGGCGACTGGGAGGATCAACACCTCTGGAAGTGAAAGACAGTAGAAAGATTTGGTGGGACAGAGAAAGGGAGCCACCATCACAGCAGTGTCTAGACACCGTGCTGAAGGCAGACAAGAGGACTCAGGTAACTGAGTTCCTTCTTTAATTTTAAAAAATTAATTATTTTTAAATTTTTGGCTGTGCTGGGGCTTCGTTGCTTTGCAAGGGACTTCTCTAGTTGCAGAGAGTGAGGGCACTCTTTCTCTAGTTGCAGAGAGCGGGAGTTGTGGTACATGGACTTCTCACTGTGGTTGCTTCTCTTGTAGCGGAGCACAGGCTCCAACCACTTGGGCTTCAGTGGTTGTGGTACCCAGGCTCAGTAGCTGTGGCGCACAGGCTTAGTTGCTCCTGTGAGGCACGTAGAATCTTCCCAGACCAGAGATGGAACCTGTATCCCCTGCATTGGCAGGCAGTTTCGTATCCACTGCACCATGAGGGAAGTCCTGAGTTCCTTCTAAACAGGAGTCGCTGAGTGTGCTCAAGAGATGTGGGGGTGGACCTGGCACTTGGGGAATCAAAACATCTCGAGTCTGGGTGTGTCCCTCCTCAATCCTGAGTGACTAGGGAGGGGCTAGCTAATAAGCAGAAACCACCACCCCAGATATGGAAACGTATCTGACACAATGAAGGTACACGAGCAAGCAAAGTCACAGGGAAAAACTCTTATTCTATAAACCATGTCAAGTTCTGAGATAATGTTTAGATGAACTCCAAAGTCCTCAAAGAACTAGATGAAGGAGATTTGAAAAGTAAGGATTTGTCATTATTTCTCAAGCTCCCTCGGTAGGGAGGATGTGTTTGTGGCGGGGTTGATTAGGAATCTGAATTTGGTATTTTAGGAAAAACAGGGAAATTTAGGAAGAGTTAAGAAAATTTTTCACAGGCTGGCTGTTACGAGAAGTTTGCTCTGGGAGCAGCGTCCCTCCCCTCCTTTCACCCACTGAGGGTATCCAACCCCTTCTTCCCCATTCTCCACCCCCAGCTCCATCCTGGCCACCCACCGACAGGCTCCAGCCCTGGCCAGGCACCGCACCAGGGACTTCCACTCTAGCAGACGATACTGAAATGTCAAAACTGACTAACAAGCTCTGAGTCTGTGCCAGTAGTTCACATGGATCATTTCATTCGATCCTCCCAACCACCTGATGAAATGGATATTTATAGCTGTACTACAGGTGAGAACACCGAGGCCTGGGGTGCTGAACCGTGTGCCCTTGGCCACATGGCTGGTGAGAGGAGGGGCTGGGCTCAAACCCTGGCAGGCTGATTATGGAACCACTTTCTCTGTATTGAGATTCAAACACTTGCTATTTTCCCATTAAGTATTTGTCATTTCCAGGGTCTGTTGGGGCTACAGAGAGGCTTCTGTGCTTGGCTCCTCTTACCTTGGACTTGAAATGAGGACACGGGCAGCACATACGATCAAATGCACCCATGAAAGGAGACAAGAACGTGATTCAAGACCCCAGGGGCTGTAACAGTGAGATATCAGCAGATCAAGAGAGTGTCCTAGCCTTGGCTTTAACATGTCCCCTTACCCACCCCCCACCCCCAGCTTTTCTGGATTATACTTACTCCGCATAGCTCCAGAAGGCACAAGTGGATATTATACAGACACAAAGGAAGAAATGGAAACTATCCATTTTGTGTGTTCATTGTGTGCCACAGACTAATTCACTGATCTCAACAATTCAGTAGTAATTATCTTTATCTTTACAGATGAAGAAACAAAGCTAGTAATGAGAGAGAAAATATAAACCTTGACTAGGGTCTCAATGGAGTGGACCTTTGAATACCACCGTTAGCAACTTAATTTTCTTAGGTGATACGGGGCATGGGAATGTTTTTAAGAAGGAATCGAGTGAAAGTAAAAATGGGTTCAGCCACCTTGGAGAGCAACGTGGCAGTATCTATTGGTAATAAAGACAAGACCCTTGTGCAGGGGTTAAGAGAATGAACTAGGGTGGCACATCTTAGTATGAACAAATCTCTAACATGTAATGTTGAATGAAAAAAAAGCAAGTTGGTAAATGATTCATAGAGCATTATGCCATTTATGTAAAACTGAAAACCACAAAACAATAGTGTACACGGTTAAGGGAGACATAAAGATATTATAGAAGCACAGAATGCCCATGGAATGTTACACACCAGGTTCCGAAAGGTGGTTAACTCTGGGGAAGGTGGGAGAGGAGAGCAGGGAAGAGATGGAGCCACGGCGGTCAGGTTAGTTTCTGGACTTTCTGGTAAGTTGAAAATGCTCCAAAATTTAAGAACAAAGTGATCATGGCCCTGCGTGATCCAGGCCCTGTTCTGGGAAGATGGTCTGGTGGCCACATGCAGGAAAGGCTGGGAAGGGAGGAGACTGAGGCTTAAGTCAGGATGTGGAGCAGAAAAAGGAAATGAAGGGGAAGATGAAAGTGACTTTTAGAACCATGAGCCATAGTGTCTGGAGGATGATGGCAAAGGATGAGGGAGAAGGAAAAACCAGATTCCGGAGCCACTGAAAGAGTACAGGTACCTGGACAAGTGGGCAATTTAAGAATGTCAGTTTTTGTGAATGTCCACATTTGATTTTTGGGCTTTGCTGGTGGCTCAGATGGTAAAGAATCTTCCTGCAATGCCGGAGACCCATGTTTGATATGTGGATCAGGAAGATCCCTGGAGAAAAGAATGGCAACCCACTCTAGTATTCTTGCCTGGAGAATTCCATGGACAGAGGAGCCTGGCAGGCTACAGCACAAAGAGTCAGACATGACTGAGTGACTAATACTTAATACACTTGATTTAGAGCCACTTATTGACCACACATGTTAGACACTAGACAGTTGGCTCATTTAGAGAAACTGAATCTTCTATACGGCAGAGTCTGGACCTCAATGAGGGTCCCTGATTCTAAGATGAATGATGTTCGGTTAAGCCCAGATGCCACTTCAGCCAAGAAATTCACAAGGTCCACAGGCTACCTGGTCCCAGTGCCTCAAAGCTCAGTTCAAGGACACAGACACCAAGCCCTGTTAATGACTTATTGTATTCAGTTGGCAACTGCAGTTCTCATTGTGATGCAGTCAATGGGTACTCTGAGTGACCCTTTAACACAAGATGAGTGCTAATGTCACTTTTCACTTAATATTTTCCAGCAACTTCCCTCTTCTCAGAAAAAGAGCTAATGTCCTTAAATACATTACCATGTGTAAAACAGATAGCTAATGATGGGAAGCTGCTGTATAGCACAGGGGGCTCAGCTCGATGCTCTGTGACGAGATAGAGGGGTGGGATGGAGAGAGTGGGAAGGAGGCTTAAGGGGGAGGGGAATACATATATATATACTTAAGGCTGATTCACGTTGTTGTAGGCAGAAACCAACACAAAGCAATTATCCTACAGTTAAAAATAAAAAATTTTTAAAAAGAGCTAATGTCCTTCTCAAGGATCCAGGTGATCTGACCCCATCCTCTGACTCTGTATCCTATTCCCTCCCCATTTCTTGTGGGTCCCCAGGAGGTTTTGACCTTGACATTCTCTGTCCTCAGGGTCTACCTTGGGGCTTCTCCCTCAAGTCCTTCTTACTTTTATTGTTCTTTGAGGCACCTACCACCGCTTGAAAAAGTAAGGAAATACTACATTTCTATTTCCTTATTTGTCTAAGGTCTGCTTTCTCCTGATAGGGTATCTATTTTGCTTACTGCCACGCCCAGACAGCTTCTGGTAAAGGAAAATGAGTAGGTCAGGCAATTCCCCTCTACACACATCAAGCACAAAATGTGACAAATTTATTAAAAACGATCATTTCAGGACACTGGAAAATGACCAGTGGCAGATCACAACTGCTCACTGGGGAAGGGCTACTGCACGTGGGGCAAGTGTGGCGTTTTGCTGGGAAAGTTCCTGTCTATTTCAGGCAGTGAAAATCCACAGCTTTATTAACTGAGGGTGTGGACTTGGGGGAGGGCAAGTAAGAAACCAGCTAGAAGCTGAAGAGGGATTCCCAGAAGCAAGGGAGCCACAGAAGGCCTGCGATGATAAAACCTCCAAGCGTCCCCAACGGACTGTTAACTACAGATGTGTGCAGAAAACCCAGGGAGCTCAGAGAAAATTAAAAGCTTGGGGGAACTTGGAAACTTTCTAGACTTTTAAATGAATTCTTCAACCTACAGGTAACTCAAGTCACAGAAGATGGTCACTTGAGATGGGTAAACATAATCTTTACCCAAATCTCTCACTGACAGTGAAACTATGCAGGGAGACCCATATGTCAGGGAAGGTAATAAGCAGAGACACCACGAGCTGCATGCCACAGGGGGAGAGGTTACACAGAGACCAGCCAAGGTAAATGATTACTCAACAACTCTCAAGAAAGCAACACATAAGCCAGAATCTTTGCAACGTATTATCTGCAATGCCTGGTTTTCAACCAAAGGCATTATCAGACGTGGCCCAAGAAACAGAAAAAATGTGACTTGCGCTCAGGAAATATTGAGTAGCCAAGAACTAACTTTGAGTGGGCCCAGATGTTGGATTTAGCAGACAAAGATTTCAAAATAGCTATTACGAAAACGTCTACAGAATTAAAGGAAAATGAGCTCAAGAGCTGAAGAAAAAGATACTAAAAATAAGTGAAAAACAGGGAAGTGGACCCTGTAAAAAGGAACCAGATGGGGGTTCTAGAGCTGAGAAGTATAATAACTGAAATGAAAAATTCAGTGGATGGGTACAACAGTAGATATGAACTGACAGAAGAATCAGTCAGTTGGAAAATGGAGCAACACAAAGTATCTGGCTTAAAGAACAGAGAGAAAAAACACTGAAGAAAATAAAGAAAGCCTCAGAGGTCTGTCACATAATATCAAGTATTCTCATACATGTGTAATTGGATTTCTAGGAAGAGAGGAGAGAAAGAAAGGGGCAGAAAAAATACTTGAATAGATAATGGTTGAACTCTTCCCAAATTTGGTGAAAAACTGTAACTTACAGATCCAAGACAACTTCCCTGGTGGCTCAGACGGTAAAGAATCTGAGAATCTGCCTGCAGTGCAGGAGACCCAGGTTCGATCCCTGGGTCAGGAAGATCCCCTGGAGAAGGGAATGGCTACCCACTCCAGTATTCTTACTTGGAGAATTCCAAGGACAGAGGAGCGTGGCGGCAGGGTATAGTCTATGGGGGTGGCAAAGAATTGAACACGACTGAGAGACTTTAACTTCCACTTTTTATAGACACAATGAATCCTAAAAAGGATAAATACAAAGAAGACTACATCCAAACACATCATCATCAAACTGCTGAGAGCCAAAATTGAAGAAAAGAATCTTAAGTTCCAGCAAGGGCAAAACAAGCACTTTCAGGGAAAGAATGATAAAAGGTACCATTAACAGCTGGCTTCTCATCAAAGACAAAGGAAGCCAGAGACAACGACATATTCAAAGCGAGAAAAAACATACCCAGTGTAACTGTCCTTCAAAAATGAAGGTGAAATAAAGACAATTCCAGATTTTAAAAACTAAGAGAATATAACAGACTTGAGTTACAGAAATGCTACAGGCAGTGCTTCAGGCAAAAGAGAAACGGCGTCAGATGGTAACTTCACAGGAAGGAACGAAGGACACTGAAAATGCTAAACACGTGGACAGGCACAGAGATGGACGCTTTCCCCCAAATTTCTTTAGAAGATTCATGACGACTGAAAGCAAAGACTCACAATACTGGGTTGATAATAAATATAGAGGTAGTATATGCAGCAACAAGAGCACGAAAGAGGAACAGAAATAGAGCTGTACTGGTGCAAAGTTCTATTTTACCAGAAACAAATCAGTATTAACTCAAAGAAGATTGTGCTAAGCTGTATACTGAAATCCCTAGAACCAACTCAGAAAGAAAAAGGAAAATACGGCTAAAAAGCTAACAGAGTAATTAAAACGGTATACTAAACAATACTTGTGCAATACAAAATAGGGTAAGACATGTATTTGTTTAAAACAAAGGAAGGGAGGAAAAAGAGGAACAAAGATCGCATAAATAGAAAACAGCAACTAGCAGAATTAAACCCAACCATGCCAATAATTACATTAAATATGAATAAATATTAAATAAAACAATTTTGAAAAAGAACAATGTTGGAGAACTCATATTTAAAAACCTATTATGAAGTTAAATACAATAATTAAGATCATGTGGTACTAGCACAAAGATAGACATGTAGGTCAAGTGAACAAAAATTAGAATCCAGAAATAAATGCTTACATTTATGGCCATTTTTTTTTAAAGAGTTTCAATTTGACAAAGTAATTCAATGGGTCAAAGCATAGTCTTTTCAACAAACTGTATTGGGATAACTGGATATTCATATGTAAAAAGATAAATTTAGATCTTTGCCTGAAATCATATATAGAAATTAACTACAAATGGTCCTACATCTAAATGTAAGAGCTAAAGTTATGAAACTCTTAGGGAAACATGGGAGAAAATCTTTGCAATATTAGTTTAGGCCAATAGTTTTCAACTGGAGGTGATTTTGCCTCCTGGGGACATTTAGCAACGTCTGTAAACATTTTTGGTTGTCACTACTTTGGAGTGGGGTGACTAATTCTGGCACCTACTGGCCTGAGATGCTGTTAAATGTCCTACAACACACAGGATAGTCTCTACAACAAAGAATTATCTGGCCCCAAATGTCAGTAGTGCCCAAAGTTGATAAACATTGGGTTGGTCAAAGAGTTCTTAGATACAACAACAAAAGCACAAACCATGAAAGAAAAGAAAAAGGTAGGTAAATCAGACTTCATCAAAATAAGAAACTTGGGTACTTCAAAAGATGCCATTAAGAAAATGAAAAGACAAGTCACACTCTGGGAGAATATATTTACAAGTCATATACATGGGGAAACAATGGAAACAGTGACAGATTTTCTTGGGCTTCAAAATCACTGTGGATGGTGCAGTCATAAAATTAAAAGATGTTTGCTCCTTGGAAGAAAAGCAATGACAAACCTAGACAGCATATTAAAAAGCAGAGACATTACCTTGCCTTCAAAGGCCAGTATAGTCAAAGCTATGGTTTTTCTAGTAGTCATGTATGGATGTGAGAGCTGGACAATGAAAAAGGCTGAGTGCCTTTGAACTGCAGTGTTGGAGAAGACTATTGAGAGTCCCTTGGATTGAAAGGAGATCAAACCAGTGAATCCTAAAGGAAATCAGTCCTGAATATTCACTGGAAGGACTGATGCTGAAGCTCTAATACTTTGGCCACTTGATTTGAAGAGCTGATTCAATGGAAAAGACCCTGATGCTGAGAAAGATTGAAGGCAGAAGGAGAAGGGGACAACGGAGGATGATATAGTTGGATGGCATCACTGACTCAATGGACATGAGTTTGAGCAAACTCCAGGAGATAGAGAAGGACAGGGAAGGCTGGCATGCTGCAGTCCATGGAGTCTCAAAGAGTAAGACATGTCTTAATGACTGAACAACAAATGATATGTTGAATTCCTAACCCCCAGTACCTCAGAATGTGACCTTAATTGGAAATAGGTTTGTTGTAGATGTAATTAGCTATGATGAGGTCATACTGCAGTAGGGTGGGCCCCTAATTCAATGTGACTGGCGCCCTTATAAAATGATGTGAAGACACACAGGTGAGAAATACACCTGCAAGTCAAGGAATGCTAAGGACCTCCAGCAACACCTGGAGCTAAGAAGGCATGGAACAGGCTCCCCCAGAGAGAGTGTGGCCCTGCTGACACCTTAATTTTGGACTCCTAGGTTCCAGAGCTGTGAGAAAACACCTTTCTGTTGTTTGAAGCCAACCAGTTTGTAGAACTTCGTTAGACCAGCCCTAGGAAAGGAATGCAGCTGAGCAAGAACATAAAAAGATGCTCAGCATCATTAGAAACTGGGGAAACACAGATTAAAAACGCAGTGTGGGACTTCCCTGCTGGTCCAGTACTTAAGAATCCGCCTGCCAGTGCGGCAACTACTGAAGCCCGCATGCCCAAGAGCCTGTGCACTGCAGGAGAAGCCATTGCCACGAGAAGCCCACTCATCGCAATTAGAGAGTAGCCCCTGCTCGCTGCAACTAGAGAAAGCCCGAGCACAACAGTGAAGACCCAGCACAGCCGAAGACATACAGATGGCTAACAAACACATGAAAAGATGCTCAACATCACTCATTATCAGAGAAATGCAAATCAAAACCACTATGAGGTACCATTTCACACCAGTCAGAATGGCTGCGATCCAAAAGTCTACAAATAATAAATGCTGGAGAGGGTGTGGAGAAAAGGGAACCCTCTTACACTGTTGGTGGGAATGCAAACTAGTACAGCCACTATGGAGAACAGTGTGGAGATTCCTTAAAAAACTGGAAATAGAACTGCCTTATGATCCAGCAATCCCACTGCTGGGCATACACATTGAGGAAACCAGAAGGGAAAGAGACACGTGTACCCCAATGTTCATCGCAGCACTGTTTATAATAGCCAGGACATGGAAGCAACCTAGATGTCCATCAGCAGATGAATGGATAAGAAAGCTGTGGTACATATACACAATGGAGTATTACTCAGCCATTAAAAAGAATACATTTGAATCAGTTCTAATGAGGTGGATGAAACTGGAGCCTATTATAGTGAAGTAAGCCAGAAGGAAAAACATAAATACAGTATACTAACGCATATATATGGAATTTAGAAAGATGGTAACAATAACCTGGTGTATGAAACAGCAAAAGAGACACTGATGTATAGAACAGTCTTATGGACTCTGTGGGAGAGGGAGAGGGTGGGAAGATTTGGGAGAATGGCATTGAAACATGTAAAATATCATGTAAGAAACAAGTTGCCAGTCCAGGTTCGATGCACGATACTGGATGCTTGGGGCTAGTGCACTGGGACGACCCAGAGGGATGGTATGGGGAGGGAGGAGGGAGGAGGGTTCAGGATGGGGAACACATGTATACCTGTGGCGGATTCATTTTGATATTTGGCAAAACTAATACAATTATGTAAAGTTTAAAAATAAAATAAAATTAGAAAAAAAAAATAAAAATCATGATGTAATATCACTTCATATCCACTAGGATGGCTATAATTAATTGAAACAACAGACAAATAAAAAACACTGGTGTGGATGTGGGAGGGCTTCTCAGGTAGCACTGGTGGTGAAGGAACCTGCCTGCCAATGCCAAAGCAGGAGACGTAAGAGACTCAGGTTCAATCCCTGGGTTGAGAAATCCCCTAAGGAGGACATGGCAACCCACTTCAGTATTCTTGCCTGGAAAATCCCCTGGACAGAGGAGCGTGGCGGGCTACAGTCTATGGGGTTGCAAACAGTCCGATATGACTGAAGCTACTCAGCACAGCAGAGGATGTGGAGAAATTGGAGCCCGAAAGCCTTCTTCAGCGATCAATGCAAAGAAATAGAGGAAAACAACAGAATGGGAAAGACTAGAGATCTCTTCAAGAAAATCAGAGATACCAAAGGAACATTTCATGCAAAGATGGGCTCGATAAAGGACAGAAATGGTATGGACCTAACAGAAGCAGAAGATATTAAGAAGAGATGGCAAGAATACACAGAAGAACTGTACAAAAAAGATCTTCACGACCTAGATAATCACGATGGTGTGATCACTCACCTAGAGCCAGACATCCTGGAATGTAAAGTCAAGTGGGCCTTAGAAAGCATCACTACAAACAAAGCTAGTGGAGGTGATGGAATTCCAGTTGAGCTATTCCAAATCCTGAAAGATGATGCTGTGAAAGTGCTGCACTCAATATGCCAGCAAATTTGGAAAACTCAGCAGTGGCCACAGGACTGGAAAAGGTCAGTTTTCATTCCAATCCCAAAGAAAGGCAATGCCAAAGAATGCTCAAATTACTGCACAATTGCACTCATCTCACACACTAGTAAAGTAATGCTCAAAATTCTCCAAGCCAGGCTTCAGCAATATGTGAACCGTGAACTTCCTGATGTTCAAGCTGGTTTTAGAAAAGGCAGAGGAACCATAGATCAAATTGCCAACATCTGCTGGATCATGGAAAAAGCAAGAGAGTTCCAGAAAAACATCTATTTCTGCTTTATTGACTATGCCAAAGCCTTTGACTGTGTGGATCACAATAAACTGTGGAAAATTCTGAAAGAGATGGGAATACCAGAACACCTGATCTGCCTCTTGAGAAATTCGTATGCAGGGCCAGAAGCAACAGTTAGAACTGGACATGGAACAACAGACTGGTTCCAAATAGGAAAAGGAGTTCGTCAAGGCTGTATGTTATCACCCTGTTTATTTAACTTCTATGCAGAGTACATCATGAGAAACGCTGGACTGGAAGAAACACAAGCTGGAATCAAGATTGCTGGGAGAAATATCAATAACCTCAGATATGCAGATGACACCACCCTTATGGCAGAAAGTGAAGAGGAACTAAAAAGCCTCTTGTGGAGAGTGAAAAAGTTGGCTTAAAGCTCAACATTCAGAAAATGAAGATCATGGCATCCGGTCCCATCACTTCATGGCAAATAGATGGGGAAACAGTGGAAACAGCATCAGACTTTATTTTTCTGGGCTCCAAAATCACTGAAGATGGTGACTGCAGCCATGAAATTAAAAGACGCTTACTCCTTGGAAAGAAAGTTATGACCAACCTAGATAGCATATTCAAAAGCAGAGACATTATTTTGCCAACAAAGGTTCATCTAGTCAAGGCTATGGTTTTTCCTGTGGTCATGTATGGATGTGAGAGTTGGACTGTGAAGAAGACTGAGCGCCGAAGAATTGATGCTTTTGAACTGTGGTGTTGGAGAAGACTCTTGAGAGTCCCTTGGACTGCAAGGAGATTCAACCAGTCCATTCTGAAGGAAATCAGCCCTGGGATTTCTTTGGAAGGAATGATGCTAAAGCTGAAGCTCCAATACTTTGGCCACCTCATGTGAAGAGTTGACTCATCAGAAAAGACTCTGATGCTGGGAGGGATTGGGGGCAAGAGGAGAAGGGGACGCCAGAGGATGAGATGGCTGGATGGCATCACTGACTCAATGGACGTGAGTCTGAGTGAGCCCGGGAGTTGGTGATGGACAGGGAGGCCTGGCGTGCTGAGATTCATGGGGTCGCAAAGAGTCGGACACGACTGAGTGACTGATCTGATTTGATCTGATACCTTGGCTGACGTGAATATAGAAATGGGAACAGCCAGTTTGGAAAACATTTGTCCATTCCTTTAAAAGTTAAACAAAAATCTGCCATACAACCTAGGAATTCCACTCCTGGGTAACTGCTCAAGAGAAATGAAAATGTATGACCAAACAAAGACTTACTCACAAATGTTCACAGCAACCTTATTTATAATAGCCAGAAAAGTGAAAACAATGCAAATGTCTATCAAGGGAAAAACAAAAAGTGGTCTATCCATACAATGGAATATTATTCAGCAATAAAAAGAAATACTGCTTTATTCTATATGGTTAGACCTCAAAAAAAATCATACTAAATGAAACCCACCATGTGCAAAAGACTACATACTATATGAAATGTCCAGAAAAGGCCGATCAACAGAGCTAGAAAGCAGATTAGTAGTTTCTTGGGGCTTGAGGGGAGGGAGACAATGGACAGGGATTAACTACAAAAGGGGGCTTCCCTCATAGCTCAGTCAACAAAGAATCTGCCTGAAATGCAGGAGACCTGGGTTAAATTCCTGGATTGGGAAGATCCCCTGGAGAAGGAAATGGCAACCACTCCAGTATTCTTGCCTGGAGAACCCATGGACCGAGGACGTGGCAGGCTGCAGTTGATGGGGTCGAAAGATTCGGACACGACTACAAAAGAGCCTAAGGGACGTTTCTGGGTTGCTGGGAATGTTCTACAGTTGAATTGTGGGGCTAGCAGTGCAACTGTAAATTTACTAAAAATCATTAAATTGTATGTTTAATTGTACAGGTGAAGATCATGGTATGTAAAAAGTGCTTAAGAATAGAAATGCTCTAATCAAACACTCCAGTCAAAGGCAGAGATTGTCAAACTGGATATAAAAGCAGGATCTAGCTATAGCCTGTCTACAAGAGAAGCACTTTATTTATTTATCTTTTTTTGGCTGTGCCACACGGCATGTGGGATCTCAGATTCCTGACTGGGAATTGAACCTGCATGCCCTGCATTGGAAGCTTGGAGTCTTAACCACTGGACTGCCAGGAAAATCCCAAGAGAAGCACTTAAATTCCAGGACACAGATAGGCTGAAAGTAAAAGAATGGAAAAAGATATACTGTGTGAACAGCAAGCACAACAGAGCTGAAATTGCTGTATTATTATCAGCCAGAGAAAACATACCAGGAACACTACTGGAGACAAAGGCTTTCCTAATGATAAAGGGGTCAACACTGCGACGATACAACAATCACAAACACGTGTGAGTCAAACAAAAGAACTTCAAAACAGATGAAGCAAAACTGACAGAACGGAAAGGGAAAATAGGCAAGAATACAATTATAATTGGAGATTTCTATAGTCCTCTCTTAGTAACTAGTAGAAAAGTAGACAGATCAGTAAGGACATAAGACTAGTTCCTGGCATAAAAGAGGTGCCTGATAAACACCTGTAAACTAGGTGAGTTTTCATTAAATCAGTTTTTGAAAGATTCCCAAAGTTTGATCAACTCGGATGAAGCTGGAGAACACAGCCCGCTATTCGACACCACTGGCTGAGCACAGACTACACACACCAGGCCTCCACTCAGACTTGGCACAGACATTCCGCCACCCCTGACAACACTGCTGTCTGCTTGGTAGAAATGAAAACTAGGTTTCTGAAGTTAACACCTGAGGGTAAACCCTGGTAAGGGGAGGGCAGTAGGAGACTCAGACTGAAAAAGGCAGTTGGCTTTTCCCATCTGGTAAGGCTTAGGTGGTAACAGTTGTCAATTTAGATCGCTAAAACTCTAAATGGAAGGAATTTCTTTCTTGTTTATTGTCAAGTCTTGTGTGTGTGTGTGAAACCACAAAGTTATTTTGTTTGTATATGAAAGCTACCTTAAAAGGGTTTGTTCTGAGATAAATCTGACTATGGTGGACTGTTGCAGACACCAACTCCCCTAAGGCCAGCAGGCATACTCCCTTGCAAGAGGCCCGGTGGCTTCGGCCCTCACCTTCTTAGAGCCTGGCAATGACAGTGCTGTGAAGATGCCCAGCACATTCACTGGAGGAGGGGGCCTGGCCCTGCACGAGCCTATGGGTGAGACCACTTTGGCCTTCCTGCCCACCTGACCTCCAGCCAACTGCAGATACAGCATGGAGTCCGGGTGAAACCACAGACAACCTGCCCAGTTAGCCCACAGAATTGGAAGGAAAAGACTTGTTTTTTTTTAAGCCATTAAGATTTGCGGTGGTTTTATCAATTAGCAAAGGCTAACGGGATCTGTCACAAATATAACTGAGCCAACGGTTCAGACTCAGTGTGCTTCCCACTGTATGATTCCCTTTACATAAGTGTCAACAACAGGGCGAGAACTCAAGGTGGGGCTCCTGAGATGCAGAGGGTGGTGGGTTACACAGGTGTGTGCCTTTGGGCCAGGTGAACGTGCCTGTGTCCACTCTTTTGGGGGATTCTCGGCAGAGAGGAGCTATCAGAGCTCCTGTGAGCATCCGCCCTGTCGGCATCCCTCTCTGACAGCCAGTATGTGCCACGTGCCGTGCGAGGTGCCGAGGGTGCCCTGGAGAACAAAGCTGACACTGTCCCTGCCCCAGGGGCACTTACAGTTCACTGGTGGAGAATAAAAGGCAGTGCAAATAAACAGCAGCTAAAAGAAGATGAATCCATCATGAAAGGTAATATCAAAATAAAAGCCCAAGAGTAGCCACAATCAGCTCTTGCCTGGAAAATCCCATGGATGGAGGAGCCTGGTAGGCTGCAGTCCATGGGGTCGCTAAGAGTCGGACACGACTGAGCGACTTCACTTTCACTTTTCACTTTCATGCATTGGAGAAGGAAATGGCAACCCACTCCAGCGTTCTTGCCTGGAGAATCCCAGGGACGGCAGAGCCTGGTGGGCTGCCATCTATGGGGTCGCACAGGGTAGGACACGACTGAAGCGACTTAGCAGCAGCAGCAGCAGCAGCAGCAGCCACAATCAGAGGCAACAAGGGCTGCATAACTAAATCCCTGTAGCATGTCTCCCACATACCACATAGCAATGTTAACTTCCACTTTGCTTCTGCTTTTTTCTATTTCAAGTAGGCTCCCTCTGTTTTTCCCTTTCAAACATGTGACTTAATGTCTGTCTACTCTTAGCAGTAGATCATAAGTTGAATATGCCACGCCTAACCACAGCTTCAAGAGTATCTGTCCATTTCGTAGTTCTTATTCTACAAAACTGAATATGACACGTTGCTCATTTTGCTCACTACTAACAGAAAACTGCTTCTATTTCTATGTTTTACATCACAGACATATTTAATATTTTATATCACTTACATGGCACACAGAATTTAGACACAAACTGGCTGAATTTGAGTCAAACAGCTCCTGAGCCCTTACAACTAAATGACAGTGATACAAGCAAGGGCCTCGGTTACTACCTGGAGAACCGATGTCTTGAATTAGAAAGTTAGAAGGGATGGCAGCTCATGTACTGTTTTTCTTCTAGTCATATTCCCAGGCCTAGGACACTGTGTCATCTTTGAATACCTAACTGAAAGTGACTTGATTAGGTAAGTAGAAACAAGTTATTAAATAAAATTTTTAAAATAATGCAGAACGCACTTGAGTATAAGGATTTAACAAAGAGGTCAAAATTAGAAATATACATGTCTCACTACATAAGATGTACTATTCCAAAAATCTGTGATAACAGGAAAAAAGCCATGCACTGCTTTGGTATTTGTTAAAAAAAAAAATAGATAAGAGAAAAAAATTTATTGTAGAGTACTGGTTGGCCTTTTCTGCATCTGTTTCCATGGCAACAGATGGTGGACAAATAGGGTTTGTAAATGCCTTGGAATCAGGAGGTGTCTCAGAGCCCTCACCTTGTTTTGAGCCAGCTGATGTCTATTTCCATAGAAACCAGAGTGGAAACGAGGGCAGCAGCCATGAGTCAGCCTGTTGGGTGGTTCGTCCCCGCCAAGGTATGAGAGCATGGGAGCCGTGTTACAGAAGTTAACGAATTTAGAACCAGAAAAAAGCAAAAATCTTAATTGGGAAACACTGGTTTCTTTATTGACTTGGTTAAGTAATGGAAAGGCCCTGCAAGTAACACAGACATAAAACAGACGTTTCTTTGCTAATTAGGTAGCAGGGACTTAAACTCCCATTTGCACCGGGCCAAGCAAGCGAATCACAGAGGGTGATCCATCAGAGGTGATTCACCGAGAACAGCTGATTCTCTGAACGTGGACTCTGAAGCAGCTTCAGGTGGGTCAACCATCTCATAGGTTGTGCATAAAGGTGGCCAGACAAAAAGGGCTTCCCTTGTAGCTCAGTTGGTAAAGAATCTGACTACAATGCAGGAAACCCAGGTTCAATACCTGGATCGGGAAGATCCCCTGGAGAAGGAAATGGCAACCCACTCCAGTATTCTTGCCTGGAGAATCCCATGGACAGAGGAGCCTGGCGGGCTACAGTCCATGGGGTCGCAAGAGTTAGACATGACTTAGCGACTAACCCACCACCACCAGAGAGAAAGGAGTTCACGGCCCAAGCACTCAAGATGTCTCTCTCTGTGGAACACAAGGTCACTCGAAGGAAGTCTGGTCAAAAACTGACTGGTTCTAGACCCCACCACTTTCTCGTTCCAGCCAGATCATGGTAAGGGCCTCCCACAGAAAATCAAGTTCCCCTAACACATGGTATATCCTACACCCCTAAGGCTGTGTGCCCCATTGTCGTTAAATGCATCACCACCCTTCTGGCTATCTAGGGTCAAGGTTCCCAGCCTTCAGTTCCTAATGACATACCAACTCCTGCCAGTTTCACCTCCAGAAGCCCCCCCCAACCCCCGAAAAACATCATCTCCCAGCCATAAGCCAAGTCAGCACCACTCCTCTTGCAGCTCCCCTCTTCAGCATCACACAGCAGAGGAGCGTGGGCGCACAGGCTCTCACCCCAGCCTTGGTTTACCCTTTTTCTTATATTTTGTTCAGTGGGAATGATCTCCACCATTCTGTCCTCCAGGTCGTTTATCCATTCTTCTGCCTCAGGTATTCCGCTACTGATTCCTTCTAGTGTATTATTCATCTCTGTCTGTTTGTTCCTTAGTTCCTGTAGGTCTTTGGCAAACATTTCTTGCATCTTCTCCACTGCTTTCCCGAGATCCTAGATGATCGTCACTATCATTAGCAGGTTGATATTAGATTCTATCATTCTATCATTAGATTCTATCAATAGAATCATTCTGAATTCTGTTTCTGGAAGGTGGCCTATTTCCACTTCATTTAGTTGCTTTTCGGGGGTTTTATCTTGTCCCTTCATCTGGGACATAGCTTTCTGCTTTTTCATCCTGGTTAACTTCCTATAATGTGATTTTTGTTCTAGCTGCTGTGGAAGTGTGGTTCTTCTTGCTTCTTCTGTCTGCCCTCTGATGGAGGAGGCTAAGAGGCTTCAGTAAGCTGATGGGAAGGACTGGCAGTGGGAAAAACTGCTCTGGTGGGCAGGGCCTTGCTCAGTGACGCTTTAATCCAATTATCTGCTGATGCACCGGTGGGGTTGTGCTCCCTCCCAGTTAGTTGTCTGGCCTGAGGTGACCCAGCCCTGGGGCCTATGGGCTCTATGGCAGGGTTAATGTCAACCTCCGAGAGAGCTCACGCCAAGGGGAACCTTCCAGGACTGCTGCTGCCAATGCCACCATGCCTGTGATAACCCCCTTGCCGACCCATGTCTACGCAGGAGACCCTCCAACACCAGCAGGTAGTTCTGGTTCAGTCTCCTATGGGGTTGGGAATCCCCAGGGAATCTGTCCCTGAAGGCCAGCAGGATTTGCTTATAGGACTTCCTCAGGACTGGGGGAAATGGAGACTCCAGTCTTGGAGGGCACAAACAAAATCCTGTGCATACCAAGGCCCAGAGGAAAGGAACAGTGACCCCACAGAAGAGTGAAAGTGAAAGCCGCTCAGTCGTGTCCGACTCTTGGAGATCCCGTGGACTGTACAGTCCATGGAATTCTCCAGGCCAGAACACTGGAGTGGGTAGCCGTCCCCTCCTCCAGGGGATCTTCCCAACCCGGGGATCGAAGCCAGGTCTCCCGCATTGCAGGTGGATTCTTTGCCATCTGAGCCACCAGGGACGTCCATTCAGATGATACTGGGTTTTAATTAAGTCTAAGCTTTCAGTGGAAACAGTGTCAGACTTTATTTTGGGGGGCTCCAAAAATCACTGCAGATGGTGACTGCAGCCATGAAATTAAAAGACGCTTACTCCTTGGAAGAAAAGTTATGACCAACCTAGATAGCATATTCAAAAGCAGAGACATTACTTTGCCAACAAAGGTTCATCTAGTCAAGGCTATGGTTTTTCCAGTGGTCGTGTATGGATGTGAGAGTTGGACTGCGAAGAAAGCTGAGTGCCGAAGAACTGATGCTTTTGAACTGTGGTGTTGGAGAAGACTCTTGAGAGTCCCTTGGACTGCAAGGAGACCCAACCAGTCCATTCTGAAGGAGACCAGCCCTGGGATTTCTTTGGAAGGAATGATGCTAAAGCTGAAACTCCAATACTTTGGCCACCTCGTGTGAAGAGTTGACTCATTGGAAAAGACTCTGATGCTGGGAGGGATTGGGGGCAGGAGGAGAAGGGGACGACAGAGGATGAGATGGCTGGATGGCATCACTGACTCGATGGACGTGAGTCTCAGTGAACTCTGGGAGTTGGTGATGGACAGGGAGGCCTGGCATGCTGCTATTCATGGGGTCGCAAAGAGTTGGACACGACTGAGCGACTGAACTGAACTGAACTGAATCTCCTGTTAATTTGAACGCACACCAGATCAACCTTCCTATAGCACAGCTCTGTTCACACCCTTCCCAGGCTGACAAATAGAAATTTCAGTTCAGTTCAGTTCAGTCACTCAGTTGTGTTTGACTCTTTGCGACCCCATGGACTGCAGTACACCAGGCCTCCCTGTCCAACACCAACTCCCAGAGTTACTCAAACTCATATCCATTGAGTCGGTGATGCCATCCAACCATCTCATCCTCTGTCGTCCCCTTCTCCTCCCGCCTTCAATCAAACTTAGGGCTTCACAAATTTCTGAAGACTTGCTCAGCCATACATATACACCTACACATATATATACACATATCCATTCTCCCCCAAACCCCCTTCCATCCAGGCTGCCACATAACATTGAACAGAGTTCTCTGTGCTATACAATAGGTCCTTGATTATCCATTTTGAATATAGCAGTGTGTACATGACCTCCCCAAACTTCCTAACTATCCTTTCCCACACACCCGCCCCCCTGCCCCCACCTTCAACCATAAGAGGACAATTGTTTTCTGATCTATTAGCCTAGCTGAAGCTCACACCTTCTATTAAAACACTGCATTTTAAAACATCTGAGGCCATATCCTTCTGTAAGGCTCCTCTATGGCACATCACTTCCACCAGAGCCAGAGTACAAGGCATGCCAGAAACACCAGGACTTAACCTGTTCTCTGCAGCCAGGCATGGCAGGGGCTGAAGCTGATAACATCACCATCATCACAACGAGAGCCAACATTCACCAAGGCCCTCCAGTATCTCAGGAACTGGGCCAGGGGTTTTGATGTGATTTCTTAGTGACATCAGAACATACTCGGATTTTTATAAAAGCCACTGATTCTGCTCTGCTGCTTGAGCCTGGTCTTTCTTTGGATATTAATGTTTCTCCCCACATGCTTGTATTGGTAAAATGCATCTCAAGAGAGTATCAGTTGAAAATTAGTGATATAAAAACATTTTTTTAAGGAATAAGACCTAGTTTTCTGCTTTCTGCACTGATGCTTTAGGAAGTACGATTAAAAAAGAAAAAGCCTCACTTTCCTTATGTCACATCAGTCACATGGGATGGTCTCTGGGTTTGGGTTAACAGCATTGGACCCCCCTCCCACCCCCACCTGGCCAGCTTCACTTACTCAGGAGCACACAAGCATATGCCATGGACCAGGAAGAATGGGTAGGGGGAAAAAGAAATGATAAAACAAAACTAATTCCAGTCCCTAGGACAAGATGAAAACTCTTCTGATCTATATTATGAAGTCAGAATAAATTTTAATAACCAAACACATAAAAATTGTAAACCCACAGTTCTCAAAGTGTGGTCTGGGGACCCTTCAAAAGCCTCAAGATCCTTTCAGGAGGTTTATAAAGTCTATACTATGTTCATAATAGAATGTTTTTATATATCACATAAACTATACTTATATATTACCATTTATAAAATATAAAATAGTACATGTCTATTTTAATAGTAATACTGTTTGCTGTTTTCACTCTCATTCTCTTATGATACAGAGAGGTTTTCTGGAGGCTACATGACATATGATGATATTACTCTGACAGTAAAATGTATGTTTGTTTGAGTATTCTTGTGTTTCTAGAAACTTCTAAGGTTTGGGGAATAGATACATGCCTTTTCATAACTAAGTTTGTTTCTAGTACTTTTACTGTGCTTGTACTAGCTATCTTTGGTTATATTTACTATAACTGAAATAACTTCATCATTACCCAATAAATATTTATTTTGAAATTATGAGGTCTTTCCTGCTCCTATGCAGGAACAGACTAGAAGTATTTCCTGTTTTATGTTGCAATGCGTTACGTGTGTGCATGCTCAGTCACTTCAGACGTGTCTGACTCTCTGTGACCCCATGGACTGTAGCCCACTAGGCTCCTCTGTCCATGGGATTCTCCAGGCAAGAGTACTGGAGTGGGTTGCCATGCCCTCCTCCAGGGGATCTTCCCCACCCAGGGGTCGAACCTGCACCTCCTGCACTGGCGGGCGGACTCTGTACCAATGAGCTGCCAGTGAAGCCCCATGTTGCAACAGTATTCTTATAAGTTTTCAAAAGATTTTCTAATTTTAAAATTTCTCTCTAAAATTTATTTCAAAATTTAACATTTATTTTAACAGAAAATCTGATTATAAAATCTTTTTGCTACACTTTTAAGGATGGATCATTGGCTTAAAAAAGGATGATCAGGGGACTCAATTTCTCAACCCACAGCTGCACCACTTATATGAAAAAATGCTGAAAAAAATGAAACTGACTTATCAAAGACTTCTCTGACTCATGGAAGGGAGGAACCTATTCCAGAGAAGTTGGCAAAACTTCAAATAAAAAACAGAATTATGATGGAAGCTATCTTTCCTTCAGTTTTAAAGATGTCAATAATTTACCTTATTGGGTCTTAGGTGACAGGACACCTTTGTACAGTATTATGAAGCTTGTGAAGGTGAGGTATAATTTTGAGACCAATCATTCAGAGTCTAATGAAAAAGAATTTAAATATTTTAAACACAGGTATGATTGAGTTCTTTAAAAGCGAAAAATCAAAAATATGTTAGAACTTTCCAGACTAGAAATTTAAAAGCCACTGAAGTTGCATTATGGGCAAACAGGAATTGCCTGTATTATTTGTTTTCTGTAAATCTAAAATTATCCCCACTCCCAAATAAAATTATTTAAAAAACAAAGACACTGAAGACCTTAAAGGGTAAGTTATTACATGACTTTGGTCCAAGAAAAATACACAATAGCCTTGTAGAGCTAATACTACTGAATGCCTGCTGGATGGAAAGTTTCCAAAATAAATCATAGCACACTACTTTCCAATGAGTTTGAGCAAACTCCAGGAGTTGGTGATGGACAGGGAAGCCTGGCATGCTGTAGTCCGTGGGGTCGCAAAGAGCTGGACATGACTGATCGACTGAACTGAACTGAGTTTTCCAATGAAACCGTAGCTTGTCAAATTAAAGATTTAGCTGCAAACAAGAACGCTGGGTTAATATCTCATCTGCAGAGGTATGCTTGGACTTGCTATGGGGCTTGTACTCATCCAGTATCAACAGTAACTAGTCTTTAAAGATCTTTTATGTAAATGCTTGGCAACAAAACACAAGTGGTGCGGGCTGAAGTACCATACTGAATGCCTGTATTGATTTTTATGGTTTATCCTGGTATTTGAGCTTACGGTACAAAACCAACAGGAGGGTAAAACCACAAGTGCGACAGCATCAGTCAGCGCGTTGCTAACAAGCTCTAGTAGTAGTCACTGCATTCTCCATGACCACCACAGATAGACAGACAGACTTATGGATGAATAACAGAAAAATGATTGGGAGATAGATAGATATAAGAAAGATGACAGCGTTTCATCTAAGAAGTCCTCAATGAAGCAGCAAGAATTAATTTGATTAAAATCCTGATTTTCATGACCCATTTTTTAACATTCTGTGTAACAAAAGGATGCACGTGATCATTATCTTGAGGAAAAGCATTTGTGAAGTTATATGCATTGCAAGCTGAACTACCACTTTGTTCAAAGAACATCACTTTTACTCAAAAGAATGACAGAAGAATTATGTTATTCAGACTTGGGTATTTGGTAGACATTTTCCCCAAAATTAATGAGGTGAACCTGTCACCTCAAGGAAAACAATGGATGGTATTAGTTATCAACAATAAAAAATGAACTCTCAAGAGAAAACAATAATTTTGAAAAAACTTATACCTGCTACAGTAAGCTTGTTAGCTTCCCCAAACCTAAAGATTTTCTGATGACATCAGTGGTGATATTAACTAATGCAATTCGGAGGGATGTTTTATAATAAAATACAGCAATGATTGGAAGAACTGCAAAATGCAAAACCATTATTTCCCCAATTATCAATGCATGAAAATACAAAATCAGGCCTCGTTAAAAGAACAACTGAAAGTGCAAGAGGCACTTGTAAAGTTCTTATAAAGTAAGAGCTTCGGAAAATCCATTCGCCATAAAAGCAAGAACACTGGCAAAAACTGTCAAAATCAATTTCTTCAGAACTCTGAAAATCAATCAAAGGCTCGTGGTAATCTGAGGAGTGTTTATTCAAGAAAAAAAAAACATCCTGACTCTTAATAAGAACAGCGAACGGGGACTTCCCTAGTGGTCCAGTGGTTAAGAATCCACCTTGCAAGGCAGGAGACTTGGGTTTGGTTGGTCCCTGGTCAGGGAACTAAGATCCCACATGCTGTGCAGCAGCTAAGCCCACGTGCCACAACTGGAGCGTCCATGCTTCGCAAGGGAAGATTCTGCATGACCTAACGAAGCTCCTATGTGTTACAACTAAGACCCGACACAGCCGCAGCCAAATAAATAAATAAATAATAAGCAGCAAATGTTGTGCCTTTTAAACTTGACCTCTTCCTCTCACTCCCACTCCACCTCTCTGAAAACCACCAGCTCTTCAATCAAAGTGAAAACCAGCATCCACGCAGTCACTGGAGCAAGCAGACAGGTTCTGAGCTCCCAAAAACCTCGCTCTCAGAGGACTGTCATTATTTGACCTGTCTGGCAATTTCCTGGAAACCCTCCTGATGGAACTTATCCTTTTTTATCCCAAGAGTTGACGTGGAGCCAACAGCATTGTCCTCACAGGCTCTGTTGAAAACATGTTCTTGAGTAATCAGTGGGTGAAGAAAACCACAAGAAAAAGTAAAAAATATTTTGAGATGAATGAAAATGAAAACACAACCTTCCAAAATTTATGAGATGCAGCAAAACAGTACTCAGAGGCAAATTTATAGCTCTCTATATTAGATGTATTTAATGCCTAGATTAAAAAAGAAGAAAAATCTCAAATGAACAAGCTAACTTTTTACCTTAAGAAACCAGAAAAAGAAGAGCAGAAGGAAAGAAGTAATGAACATTAGGGCAGAGATAGAGAACAGAAAAACAATAGAGAAAAAACAAAAGTTGTTTCTTGTAGAGATCACCAAAACTGACAAACCTTTAGCTAGACTGACTGTAGAGTCAGCTTGGGCCACCATCATAAATTACCACAGACTGAGTGGCTTAACCAACAGAAATTCATTTCTCATAGTTCTGGAGGCTAAGAAGTCCAAGATGAAGGAGCAAGCTGATTCACTTCTGATGAAGGCTCTCCTCTCGACTTGCAGACAGCTGCTTTCTCTCTGTATCCTCACATGGTGGTGAGAGAGAGACAGAGAAAGTGCTCTGAAGTACTTCTTTATAAGGACACTAATTCTACCGGATCACAGTCCCACCCTCATGATTTCACTTAACCTTAATTACCTCCTTTTGGGCCCTATATTCAAACAGAGCCACACTGAGGGTTTGGGCTTCAACGAATGAATTTGAGGAGACACAATTCAGTCCATAGCACTGACTAAGAAAAAGAGCTGACTCAGATTAGTAAAATCGGGAATGAGAGGTGGAATACTACTGACTGAACTTACAGAAATTAAAAGGATCATTACGAAATACTATGAACAAGCATACCCCAACAAATTGATGTCTTAGATGAAATGGAAAAATTCCTAGAAGGATACAAATTATAGCAACTGGCTCAAGAATAAATAAAAATATGAATAGATATGTAATAAGTAAAAAAGATCAAATTAGTAATAAAAAACTACCCACAGAGAAAAGCCCAGGCTACGAAGAAATAACATAAACTCTGCACAAACTCTTCCAAAAACAGAAGAGGAGGGAACACTTTCCAACTCATATATGAGGCCAGTATTACCCTGATATCAAAACTACAAGAGGATAGCACAAGAGAAGTCAAACTATAGACTAAAATCTATTATGAATATAGATACATAATTCCTCAACAAAATACTAGCAAATCAAATCCAGCACATATGAAAGGTATTATAAATCATGAAGCAGGATTTATTTCAGAAGTAAACCAGTCAATGTCATATACCAGTCAATGTAATGCAAGAAAACTCCCTCACATGGTCATCTTAACTGATGTAGAGAAGGCATTTGACAAAATTCCACACTTAAAGTTGGAAAAGGTGGGAGCTTTATCAACCTGATGATGAATATCTATGAAGAACACATAGCTAGACTCATACTGGACAGTGAAAGACAGAAAACGTTCCCCCTAAGATAAGAAAAAGGCAAGGGGTCCACTCTCACCACTTCTATTCAACACTGTACTAGAAATTTTAGAGAGGGCAATTAGGCAAGAAAAAGATATAAAAGACATTTAGACTAGAAAAAAGATGTGAAATTATCTCTATTCATAGATGACATGATGTTGTAAACAGAAGAGCCTAAGGAATTCATCACAAAGTAAACAAAACCCAAAAACTTTTAGAGCTAATAAATGAGTTCAGTAAGCATGCAGGACACAGGGTTGAAATACTAAAATCAGTTGTGTTTCTATAAACTAGCAATGAACAACCACAAAATAAGATAAATAAAATGCAAAATAGATGAAGATTTTAATTAACAGAATAAAAAAGATGACTTGATATGGTTCTCGATTCCACACTGTGACTCACCTTTAATAAATGATTACTTGTCTAGTTCTAAAGTAGTATCAAAGGAAAATATTTCTATCCCAACCCTTTCAACTACATAAATGTATGAGGCTGGATTTTCTTCATATCCCTTGATGAAAACAACATATTGCCCCAGAGGTGGATTTGAGAACCTAATTATTTTCTTATCCAGACATTAAAGAGATTCATAAAAATAAAATACAATGCTACTCTTCTTTTTTTTTTTTAACTTTTTATTTCAAATTGGAGTATAGCCAATTAACAATGCTGTGATAGATTCAGGTGCACAGCAGAGTTTTATTCTGTTTTTTAAATTGTTACTTCCTGGCTGTGCCATGTGTCATGTGGGATCTTAGTTCCTCAATTAGGGATCGAACCAGCACCCTCTACATTGGAAGCACGGAGTCATAATTACTGAACAGCCACAGAATTTCCAAAATACAATGCTACCCTTCTTAACAGTTATTTGCTTTTGATAATAATTCTTTGTTACATTGACATGTAACAGGTTTATTATTGTCATTTTAAAATTAGTACATTTTATCGGTTTTAAGTTCTAATTTAGCAAACATCCATAGGCAAAATAAACATAAAAGATTTTTGCAATATTCAATGGTTTGAAGAATATAAAAATGTTCTAAGAGTGAAACTTTGATAATAGTTACTTCAAACCTACATAAATATGTATTTTTCTCTTATATGTATAAAGTAATTAATAATTTAAATTTTAAATGAAAAGGGAATTCTCTGGCAATCCAGGGATTAGGACTCTGTGCCAATGCAGGGGTTGTGGGTTCAATCCCTACTGAGGGAACTAAGATCCCATAAGCTGCATAAGCATAGCCAAAAAAAAGAAAAGAATGAAAAAATAAATTATTAGAAGAAAATCTAGGAAACTACATATAAAATTTAGGGTTAATGGAAACCTTAATCAGGATAGAAAACCCAGAGGCTATCATAGAAAAAGCTAAGATATTTATCTTAAAAAAATTTTTTGGGGGGGCTTCCCTGGTGGTACAGTGGATAAGAATCCGCCTGCCAATGCAGGGGACACAGGTTTGAACCCTGGCTGGGGAAGATTCCACAAGCCATGGAGCAACTAAGCCCATGTGAACCACAAGTACTGAAGCCCTCACACCCAGGGTCTGCCCCGCAACAAGAGAAGCCTCTGCAACAAAACACTGCAACTAGGGAAAGCCTGCACGCAGCAAGGAAGGCCCAGCACAACTAAAAATAGTACAATCATTAAAAAGGTTGTTTTTTAAGATTTATGACAAAAGCAGTTATAAAAATATGTCAAAAGGTAAAAGATACATTTTAAAATATTTGCAACTAAGGTGAAGAAGGATCATTATCTATAATATACAGAGAATCCATATGAGCTGACCTGGAAAGACAAATGCAATTTTAAAAATAGAGAAAGGACAGAAATGGGAAAAATACAGCATAGCAAATCCAAATATCCACTCTGATAAACATAAAGACACTCAAACTCACTACTCATGGGATGCAAAATTAAAATAATGAGATAGCTAGCACCTTACCACCATTATCCTTTAACTGTTAGTCCCTCAGTTGTTTCCAGCTTTTTGGGAGCCTGTGGACTGTAGCCTGCCAGGCTCCTCTGTCCATGGAATTCTCCGGGCAAGAATACTGGAGTGGGTAGCCATTCCCTTCTCCAGGGGAATTTTCCCAACCCAGGGATTGAATCTGGGTCTCCTGCACTGCAGGCAGATTCTTTACCATCTAATCCACCAGGGAAGCCACCATTAAATAAGCAAAAATACAAAGAGTCATGACACCTACCACTGGAGGGAAATGGAAGGAAAGCCTCCTCTCCTGCTCTGCTAGCAAAATCTGAATTGTTACAGCCTTTCTAAAAAGCTTCCCTGGTGGCTCAGACAGTAAAGAGTCTGTCTGCAGTGTGGGAGACCCAGGTTTGATCCCTGGGTTGGGAAGATCCCCTGGAAAAGGAAATGGCAAACCCACTCCAGTATTCTTGCCTGGAAAATCCCATGGATGGAGAAGGTTGGCATGCTACCATCCATGGGGTTGCAAAGAGTCGGACACAACTGAGTGACTTCACTTTCTTTCTTTCTAAAAAGCAATTTAGAAAAATGTATTACAATTAAAACACACATACACTTCAACCCAGCAAAAAAAACCCATGTAAATAAAAAAGGATATATTTACAAAAATGTTAACTGAGGTATTGTTTGAAGTAGCAAGTATTGGGAAGACTGCACGAGTTCACAGCATTAAAAAGAATCAGTTGTGGTGCTGGCTGGCTTAGAGGGATTTCCAAAAGATATCAACAAGGGAAAAAGGCAACCCTGAGGATGCGTGTGCTTGTATTTCTGTGTTATCTCATTGTGTAAAACAAATACTGACAAAAACACACATGAACATGTGTACCTGTATGTGTGTTCTTTCTGTGTGTATCTTATCAGCGAAGTATGAAAGCATATACACATACTAGGTGGTGAATATGGGTTTTGGGGGGTGTCGATGTGCGCTGGGGAGAGGCAAGGACAAAGCTCACGCTGTCTCCCCTGGAAGATGCCTTTCCTACTTTCCTGACCACATCCTTCTCTTCAGCAGTCCATTCCACCCACCCTTCACCCTCGGCGAGGCAAAGCCCTGTCAAGACAGCCACTTTCCAGTTTTCTCTGAGTACTTAGAATTTCTGTAACACTTCCTGGTTCTACAACATTCATGAAGCTATGAGTGTTTATTTATTTTCTATTACTTGCTAACTGTTTATATATATAAATATATATGTGTGTGTGTGTTTATATATGACTTCCCTGGTGGCTTAGACAGTAAAGCATCTGCCTACAATGTGGGAGACCTGGGTTCAATCCCTGGGTTGGGAAGATCTCCTGGAGAAGGAAATGGCAACTCACTCCAGTATTCTTGCCTGGAAAATCCCATGGATGGAGAAGCCTGGTAGGCTACAGTCCATGGGTCACAAAGACTCGGACACGACTGTTTATATATATATATATATATATATATATATATATATATATATATCTCACGGGAGACAAAATCTTGTAGTGGTTAACAGCATGGACTGTCAAGTCAAACCACCTGGGTTGGTTCCTGGCTCCATCACTTAACTCATCAGCTGTGTGAACCAGGCAAGTGACATATTCTGTTTCCTCAAATGTGAAATGGAACAGTAACAGTACTTATCACGGGGTTGTTGTGAGGAGTAAATGAGTGAATAGTGCCAAGACAGGTACCCGGAGCACTGGTGAGGATACACAAGCTATTATCAGGGTCTTTATTATCTCACCTATCTGGATTTTAGAATACACAGAACTATACAACAAAGGTCTTAATGATTTGGATAACCATGATGTGGTCACTGACCTAGAGCCAGACATCCTGGAGTGTGATGTCAAGTGGGCCTTAGGAAGCATTGCTACGAACAAAGCTAGTGGAGGTGACGAAATTCCAGCTGAGTTATTTCAAATTCTAAAAGATGATGCTGTGAAAGTGCTGCACTCAATATGCCAGCAAATTTGGGAAACTTAGCAGTGGCCACAGGACTGGAAAAGGTGTTCATTCCAATTACAAAGAAAGGCAATCCCAAAGAATGTTCAAACTACCACACAATTGCGCTCATCTCACATGTTAGCAAGGTCATGCTCGAAATCCTTCAAGCTAGGCTTCAACAATACGTGAACCAAGAACTTCCAGATGTTCAAGCTGGATTTAGAGAACGCAGAGGAACTGGAGATCAAATTGTCAACATCCGTTGGACCATAGAAAAAGCAAGAGAATTTCAGAAAAACATCTACATCTGCTTTATTCACTATGCTAAAGCCTTTGTGTGGATCACAACAAACTGTGGAAGATTCTTAAAGAGATGGGAATACTAGACCCACTTGACCTGCCTCCTGAGAAACCTGTATGCAGGTCAAGAAGCAACAGTCAGTACCGGATACGGAACAATGAACTGGTTCAAAATTGGGAAAGGAGTATGTCAAGGCTGTACATTGTCATCCTGCTTATTTAACTTCTATGCAGAGTACGTCATGCAAAATGCCTGGCTGGATGACTCATAAGCTGGAATCAAGATTGCTGGGAGAAATATCAACAACCTCAGACATGCAGATGATACCACTCTAAAAACAGAAAGTGAAGAGGAACTCAAGAGCCTCTTGATGAGGGTGAAACACCAGAGTGAAAAAGCTGGCTTAAAACTCAACATTCAAAAAACTAAGATCGTGGCATCCGGTCCCATCATTTCATGGCAAACAGATGAGGGAAAAGTGGAAACAGTGAGAGATTTTATTTTCTTGGGCTCCAAAATCACTGTGGATAGTGACTGCAGCCACAAAATTAATAAACATTTGCTCTTTGGAAGAAAAGCTACGACAAACCTAGTGAAAGTGAAAATGTTCATCTCCCATCCAAGTACTAACCAGGCACTCATGACTCCTTAGCTTCTGAAATCAGACTACACTGGGCAAGTTCAGGGCGGTATGTATGGCCGTCGCTCAGCTGTGTTCCACTTTTTGGGACCCCGTGGACTGTGGCCTGCCCGGCTCCTCTGTCCATGGATTTCTCCAGGCAAGAATACTGGAATGGGTAGCCATTCTCCTTACTCCAGGGGATCTTCCTACCAAGGGATCAAACCTGCATCTCCTGTATTGCAGGCAGATTCTTTACTGTCTGAGCCCCCAGGGACCTAGACAGCATATTAAAAAGCAGAGACATTACTTTGCCAACAAAGGTCTGTATAGTCAAAGCTAAGGTTTTTCCAGTAGTCATGTATGGATGTGAGAGCTGGACCATCAAGAAGGGCAAGTGCCGAAGAATTGATGCTTTTGAACTGTGGTGTTGGAGAAGACTGTTGAGAGTTCCTTGGACAGCAGGTAGATCCAACCAGTCAATCCTAAAGGAAATCAGTCCTGAATATTCATTGGAAGGACTGATGCTGAAGCTGAAGCTCCAATACTTTGTCCACCTGATGTGAAAAGCCAACTTACTGGAAAAGACCCTGGTGCTGGGAAAGATTGAGGGCAGGAAGAGAAAGGGGTGATAGAGGATGAGATGGTTGGATGGCATCATCAACTCAATGGGCATGAGTTTGAGCAAACTCTGGGAGATAGTGAAGGATAGGGAAGCCTGGTATGCTGCAGTCCATGGGGTCATGAAGAGTCAGACACGACTGAGCGACTGAACAGCAACCATCTAGATTTCAAACTCTTGGAGGCATTTAAAACCATAGATCCCCTTTTAAATTTCTTTTGGATCTTTTCCCCATTACTTCCTGGTATAATGTTATTTTAAGGCCCTGAAATATTAATATTTGTGGTACATGTGTCTCTTTCAATTCTGGTTTCCTTGGGGTAAATGCCCAGCAGTGGGATTGCTGTGTCATAAGGTAGTTCTATTCCCAGTTTTTTAAGGAATCTCCACACTGTTCTCAAGAATGGCTGTACCAGTTTGCATTTCCACCAACAGTGTAAGAGGGTTCCCTTTTCTCCACACCCTCTCCAGCATTTATTGTTTGTAGACTTTTTGATGATGGCCGTTCTGACCAGTGTGAGGAGATATCTCATTGTGGTTTTGATTTGCATTTCTCTAATAATGAGTGATGTTGAGCATCTTTTCATGTACACAGTGGAGTATTACTCAGCTATGAAAAGGAACTCACTGGAGTCAGTTCTAGTGAGGCAGATGAACCTGGAGCCTGTTATACAGGATGAAGTAATTCATAAGGAGAAAGACAAATACTGTACATTAATGCATATATATTAACACATATATATGGAATTTGGAAAGACAGTACTGACGATCCTACATGCAGGGCAGCAAGGAAGACACAGATGTAGAAGACAGACTTTTGAACTCAGTGGGAGAAGGCAGGGGTGGGAGAATAGCATTTGCGAGAATAGCATTGAGACGCATACATTACCATATGTAAAATAAATGACCAGTGCCAGTTCGATGCATGAAACAGGGCACCGAAAGCCAGTGCTCTGGGACCACCGGGAGGTGGGGGGAGGTCAAGATGGGGGGAACACATATATACCTGCAGCTGATTCATGTTGATGTATGGCAAAAACCATCACAATATTGCAGGTAATTATCCTCCAATTAAAATAAATAATTAAAAATATTAATATCTGTGGAATAAACAAGTTAATGGCTTTTAGATTTGAGATGCCTGCTGAGAAAGAAACTGCTGAGCACATGATTGTCACTTTCATGGCAACCAGCAAGTAAATGTTCATGGCTGAGGTAACCTGGTCTTTCAATCTACTTTGTTAAGAGGGAACAATATTTATCTTAAAATCAATCTTCTGGATTAGCACAGAAAGGCCTTTCATCTCCACTTAGAAAGCCACGGAGGAGCTAGACACAAGGAACTCACCTCAAACTGTAAGAAAACCTGAGCCTTTTGTGGTGAGAATACTGGAATCAGGGCTCCTAATGATTCATATGGGGCTGCCCTGGTGGCTCAGTGGTAAAGAATCTGCCTGCCAATGCAGGAGATGCAGGTTTGATCCCTGCATCAGGAAGATCCCCTGGAGTAGGAAATGGCAACCCACTCCAGTATCCTTGCCTGGGAAATCCCATGGACAGAGGAGCCTGGTGGGCTATGGTCCATGGAGTCAAAAAAGAGTCCAGCATGACTTAGCACCTAAACAACAAGAAAGATTCACCCTTTGGGAACATATTATATATGTTCAACATAAAATAAATTGTATTAGATAATAACACATTTCTTCAAGCACTAGGTGAAATACATCGGAATCCTTAAACAGTAGTTGTCATCTGTCCAGTCTCTTGTCCGTACTACTCAAGCTTATCTAGTGATAGTTTTTCTCCTCTGGAGCTTTAAATGGGCCAAGAAGAGTGTAGACAATTTTGAAAATAATGGAAACACCTGTTCTTCTGATGCCACCTTCTCTCCTCTCACTCTCTTGTTCAACCTTTCCCTCTCAAATGAATCCTTCCCAATGGCATTTTAACATGCTTGGATATTTCCCAAATGAAAACACAACAAAAATGCCCTGTTCAACCACCATCCAACTCTCTTCCCCTGCTCACAGCCAACTCAGTGGAAAGAGCTGTATTATTACTTATTAGCTCCATTTTCTCACGTCCCACTCGCTCCACAACTATTCACTTTGGCTTTTGCCCCATTAAGTCTTCATAAATGCTCAGCAACTGACCTCTGTCCATTAATTCCAGGTGCCTTTTTCACTCCTCACCTCACTGGTGAGCCTGCTCATCTGGGCCTCTCTTCTCCTCTCATCCACACTTCCTCATCCCTGGCCCTCACCCGGGAAACTTCCAGTGTCAACAAAGAGGGTGTAACTTCCACACCTTTCTGCTATGTGTATATACACAGATATATAATTCATCAGGATGTGTGTTTATAAGTTTGCTTTTCTGAAGTTGACTCAGACTCATACGTTACTTTGCAATTTCCATTTTCCACTTGACATCACAGCCTAGACAGTCTGTACTTTACTCAAGTTAAAAAGCTTTTTATGTTGGTATGTAAATGTATATATATTCAGACATAACTAAATAAGTGCTAATACACCAGGGCAAGTAATTATATTTTTAGAAATAAGAAAAATCAGATTATGCACATGGGGATCCTTGAGAGTCTTCAGCGGGGCAGACTAGTGGCCAAAGTCACAAGGGCACAGATTTCAGCTCAGTGTCAGACGAGGCAGCCATGATCCACCCTGGCCTTCAGCCCCTCCTAGAGCCATTTTACCTTTAGAGGCACTGGCAGCTAACTGAAAACAGTCTTTGTTATCTGTGTTTGGGATTTAAATAATTTTGCTGTCTCCTTCAAAGTCATCACCTTGGGAAGTGACAGCCACATTCCAACAACAGTGTGACTTGCACAGATGCTTTTTGGAGATTTTTCTTTAGTCTAAGCACCCTTCACTTTCTCCGAACCACATACCCCACTTAAAAAAATAACATCTGGCCTTGGGGGAAGCTGAGTGAAATACAGACATGCTCATTCCTTGTCAGGTTGTCCTGGCTAATCCTCCACAGCGAGAGTCAGGACCAAGGGGGAGGATAAGCCCAGAATATGCTGACTTGAGCTCATCACAAAGAGTCAAGTTTTGGCCCCAAATGACAGGTCCTTTCTTTATAATTTTCCAACTAAACCCTTTCAAGGATCTTCTGAAAATTCTAGTTATCACAACAAATATTTTCACACACTATCTTCTTTCTTTTCTATTTAAAACAAAAAAAGTTTATTTATGTGTCTGCACCGGGTCTTAGTTGTGGCATGTGGGATCTAGTTCTCTGACCAGGGATCAAACCTGGGGCCCCTGCATTGGGAGTGTGAGGGAAGTCCCCATACACTATCTTCCTAAAATAAAAATCTGCACAGAATGGCAAAAAGTTCAGAAAGCTAAAAGATCTCTCTATTCTTTAATTTACAGTAGACTATAACTGTAGTTCTATAGTTATAGTCTACTATCACTTTTTAATTGTAGTTATAGTCTACTAAAACTATAACTTAGCTATCGTCTACTCTAACTTCCACAGGGAAATTACAAAAGTTGAAATTCCACCATTAACAGAATAGTTGAACCAAATGAAATTTCCCACGCAGTACAAAAACAAAAGGGTTAATAGTAAGAAAACAAAACAACCCCAAAGAGATAACAGGGGGAACAAAACCAGATCTTTAGGGAAGCTTTATGTGGACAAAAAGTTATTGGAATGAAATAATTAAGATGTTAACTCAAAATATAAAACGGTGCTGAAGGCCCAGGCACACAGATGGTATCTTGTCATAGTCCTGAGAAGCCCCAGTGAGTCCGGGAGCTGAGTTCTCTCCGGGGTTGGCAAACAGTGGCCTGTGGGCCAAGGTGTCTCTTGTTGTAAGGCCAGTAAACTAAGAATGGTTTTCACATTTTAAAATATTTGAAAAAATATTAATGACACAAAAATTATACGAAATTCAAACTTTAGGACACACTGAAAAAAGATTTATGGGAACACAGCCACGTTCATGCATTTATTTATTGTCCATGGCTACTTTGTGTTACAATGGTCCATCTGGGTGAATGAAACTGTGTGGCCTGCAAAGCTAAAACATTCACAAGTTTCCTCCTTGTAGAAAAGGTCTGCCGATGCCTGTTCTAAACCAGATTTTACTGCTATCAACTCCGTGTGACCTGAGGCTGGCCTCCTGCCTTATCTGGATGCACCTTTGAAAGGAAGGGGCCTGGAGAAGGTGCTGGCCCGGCCGCCAGAACTGCAGGGAGCAGGAGCACCCGCTGGCGCCACCTACAGCCCATTAGGAAAACGGCAGGCAGGAGGCTGGCTGCAGTGGGACACTCTCACAGGTCTGTCCCCATCTTTGGTGGAGCCGCCCTCTTAGGTTGAGGGCTTTTAAATGAACTCTCTCCCCCAACTAATGCCGTTAATGAACAAAAAACCTCGCCTTTACACACCTTTTAAACGGACAGCCCACAACTCCAAATAGCAATACATCTTCCAGCATTCATTTCAGGAATAAATGTGCCCCACAAAATAGAAGAAAAGCACTTATTTCCACAGAGAACTTATTACCACATCTGGCTTTTTAGTTCTGAAGGAAAAATAATGAAAAAGCTCTGCAGCTCATGAGTCACCATTCTCACTCACACCACTTCACAAGGCCCGCTCAGACTCCTGAACCTTCATGCTCTAAAAAACACAGGTGAGCAGACCTCACAGCTGAGGAAACCCACAACAAAGGAATGCAAATGACTGGGCCAAGGGGTTCGTCTGCCGGCTCTGAACCAATTCTCCCTGGGCCAAGGTTCCCGCCCATGAGGGAGACAGGCCAGACTCTCACCCCTTCAGAGCAAACAACCCGGCTCAAGACCTGTCATCTTTCAACCTCCCATCAACCCCAGTGCTGTAGAGAGTGGTATCTCCTGTTGAATGCAGCGAACCCACCAAGGCAAGGCCAATAGTCTCCAAAGACGCCACCCCCGAGTCCTCCCGCCCTGCCCGTTGTGTGGGTGGGGTCTAACTGCTGCCCCCCATGTGGGCGGGTCGGCCAGCACCCGGAGCAGCAGTGATGTTCTGAGACTGCTGAGCCCACATAAGGGCTGGAAGCTTCCACTATTTTCCCCTTGGAGCCCAGTCCCCAACCAATATGGAAGTCCAGGCTGGACAACTGAGGGATTAGAGGCCACATGGAGAGGGAATGTGGAGGACAGGATGCCAGCTTGGACACCTGGATACAGCTACCAGACACACCAAGAGAGACCACCCCCTGAGCTCTAGCTGACCCACAGAATCATGAGAAGTAACGCAGCAGGGACTGAAATCTCCATTTCCAGGCTAACTTTTCAAGGCAAAGAAAAGACTCAGCAGAGTTGGCCCAAGCTTTCTATATGGTGTGAAGAGCCTCCAACTTACTTCATCATCTTCATCTTCATCATCATCAGATTCAAGAACACCATCCAGTAGCTCTTCTACAAAGGGAAAAAAAGTCAATGAATAACTATAACCACAGTTGGGAGCCTGGGTCAACAAAATCCTTCAACTACTGCAGAGATGTGTAAATACCCTTCTGAGAGTTATTGTTGTTTTAGTCTCTCAGTCATGTCTGACACTTTCGTGATCCCATGAACTGTAGCCCACCAGACTCCTCTGTTCATGGGATTTCCCAGGCAAGAATACTGGAGTGGGTAGCCATTTCCTACTCCAGGGGATCTTCCTGATCCTGGGATCAAACCCGAATCTCCTGCATCCCAGGTGGATTCTTTACCACTGAGCCACCTGGGAAGCTCCTCTTGAGAGTTAGGTTACAGCAAAACAATCCTGTTCCTGGTACCATTTCAGCATAGTTTGATATTATGCTAAGCAGTTATAAATATCTCTCTCCATTTTTGTCAGCACACACTAGTCGTGGCATGAGAAAAATTAAAGCCAACATATAATTTGAGAGTAATTTTGGAGGAAGAAAGTAGACTAGTATCAATATTATTGCTAAGCATTATTCTAGATGGTGTCACACATGCGATTTGACTTAATCTTCAGTAGAGTTTGTTGACTTTTATCTGTTTTATAGCACGGAGCAAAGAGAGGCATGGAGGATAAAAGACACATTATGGTAACACTCCCAGTAAGTAAGAGTTGAGATTCGAACTACATCTATTTCTAAATCCCGCCATTTTCCAGAGGGCAGGCTAGTGGTCCCGGCAGGCTGAGCTCCTGAAGGCTCCTGTGCTTCACTGTTGTTTATTCGCTAAGTCGTGTCCGACTCTTTGCGACCCCCTGGCATGCAGCCCACCAGGGTCCTCTGTTCACGGGATTCTCCAGGCAAGAATACTGGAGGGGGTTGCCATTTTCTTCTCCAGGGGATCCTCCCAAACCAGGGACTGAACTTGCATCACCTGCATTGCAGGTGGCTTCTTTACTGCTGAGCCGCCAGGGAAGCCCTGCTATTAATTTCCCCTTGAGGATGGACCCTGGACTGGATGAAAACTCTCTAGCTCTC
This sequence comes from Bos grunniens, assembly GCF_055505025.1. Classification (NCBI taxonomy): domain Eukaryota; kingdom Metazoa; phylum Chordata; class Mammalia; order Artiodactyla; family Bovidae; genus Bos; species Bos grunniens. The sequence continues at coordinate 17,741,634 of NC_141166.1, forward strand.
CCTCTTCTAGGTTTCAGCACAATGCTTACAGATTCATTCTGACTTGATGCCTATGACACGTATCCTAAGGTATTTGTGTGTGTGTTTCTGATCCTCCACCCAAATGTTCAATGATTTTTCTAATTTGGTTATAAAGCAGCAGACTCCTGGGTAATCCTCTCTGGGGTCCTTCCACTGCCTGATGGATACAGAACAGCTTCCGTGCTTGAGACGAAAAAGAACTACTGTAGGCCCTCTATTTAAACTGGAATTTCCGGACCTGAGCAGGTAGATCCCAAGTTTGTCCAAAATACACAAGGTTGTAAGGCTTTAGCTCCATCCACGACAACTTCCTGCCAAAGCGCATCCCTTACAGAACAGTAGACTGACCCTTCCTCCTCACATCCATTAGCACGCTGGTCCAAGAGCTAGCTCTGTGTTAGAAAAAGAGGTGCTTCTTGGCCAGGGAGACAAGACACCATGCTTCTTGGCTGCCCGGGAAGAGAATATTGAAAAGGACACAGAAGTGTGTCTTGACAAAAATCAGCCCTGAAGAAGGTTCCCAACCAGAACCTGACCCTGACCCTGCAGAGGACCCCTGGCCTGGGAGGGAGGTCTCAGTCAGTGACCACAGAGCAGACAGGCAACAACTTCTCCAGCATTCCCCCACCTTCCCAAACTGTTGCAGACCCAGAGAAGGTTAGGGAGCAATCTCGGCTCCCTTTTATTTATTTATTATTACTTTTATTATTTATATTTTTATATTTTATTATTTATATATTATTTTATTTATAAAAAATCATTTATGATTATTTTTCAACATGCCTGCCTAGCAGAATGGAAGTCAGAAATACAGCAACTGCAGAAAATATAGTTCTATTTGTTGCTCACCTGAACTTGGGATGAATCTAGCTTGCCATAATAACCAAAGGGGAGGAGGTCTGAATGGAAATGGGTCCCCCCGTCTGAAGACAGCAGAGGTTTAACCTCACCAGCTGCTCTCCCAACCACCTTCTGTTGCTGGGGAGCCCTCTAACCTCCTCCTGTGCCTCCTCACTTCTGTGTCTGTCCAAGGGAGGGAGGCGCCACCTTGTCTGCATATGGGAATCGCGTAGGAGTTTTAAACACTATTTCTCCTCCGGGGCTCCCCCAGAGGTTCTGATTTAACTGCCATAGGGTGCTGCCTTGGGGGTTTTCAGATCTCTCCAGGTGTCTGCCTGGTTCAGCCTTGGCTGTGAACCCGGGAGAGCCATCTGTGGCGTCCTCCGGGGAAGGACTTTGGGCATCTCCCTTTTGCTTGGCCTTGGTCAAACTTGGCCCTGGGGTTAGAGCAGGGAACAGATGATTCATTTCTTACCTCCACTCAAGTAAGAAACAGGATCTATGCACCTGGATGTTCAGTGATGGGATGAGGGCGTGCAGAAAAGACGTAAGTGACAAACTTGGCCCAGGACCTAAGCAGCACCAGGTGCCTCTGGCACGGGTACCAATCAGGATCAAGGCATCAGGAAGCCACAGAAAGAGCTAAGAGATTCCCCACCACCTGGTCCCATCCGAGGCTTCCTTTCTTGCTTATGGGATTCAGGTGGGTGGTCACAGTAATGAAAGAAAGGAAGAAATATCGTCCAGGGTTGTTGGTTGGCAACATGGATTCTTCTGGAGTGGATATACGTGGGAGGATGTGTTCACTTTCCACAATGGTTCTGGAAAGACTGGCATCTTTTTTCACTATCTGACCCTTGGGCCCCATTTTATTATGGTTCATTGACTTGAGAACAGCCACCCTACTGAGCCAGGGGAAATACAGTAATTAGGAGGGGGAGGCCCACACAAAGAGAACTTCCAGTTAGAGAAGAGTTTCTGCAATTGCTTCTGAATGCTTTTTTGTTGACTTAGGCCAAAAGTGTGACAAGAGATTGTTGATCTTGAGACAACATGGCCTTGACCACCTGGCTGAACTTTTGTTTGTTCACTTGGACCACGCCAGCTTCCTTAAGGCCTCTTGAATGAACTCTGAGATAGGACAAGTCCCTTGAAGAAAGCCTGTGTGTCTTTCTAGCACATGTGAAAGACTCAAAAGATAGATGATAGATTCTTGCAGTAAACGGACCTGCATTGAGCTGCTTGATGATAAACTCGATCTGGCGGATCATTTCGGCGTTGCCCTCTTTGATGAAGCAGCGAAGGATGTCTTCCATTCCCTGGAAGCATTGGAGAGAGGAAGAGTGAACGTTTCAGTTTGGGAGAAAACTACTTATGATGGATAGTTCCACCTAATCAAAAAAAAAAAAAATCCACCTCCCCCATTGTTTTAATGAGGAAAGGATATGCACGATAAAAAAAATTCCTCTGCTTAGTTCATTCTTTTTTGTTGTTTTTACAATTCACAATGAAATTATTTTATTTTTGCTTGACTAGCTGACTTAATTATAACGCATTTACTTTTTAAAAAGCTATTGTACAATTTTACTGTGTAAGTACTCCTTTTAGTTTTGGCAATATGCTGTTTTGGGAGGTGGTTTCTTTCCTGTGTTTTCCCTATATTTATACACTGTCATCTGGATTTTAGGGCCAAAAATGTTCTTTGAAAAGTGGAACCATATGCTCAGAGAAGTAAATGAACAAATAGAACCTCTTTTTAAACAGCCATCATTCCCTTTCTATCAAAATAATTATAAAGTCACTACATTGTGCATTACTTACTCTACGACAAAGCACTGACATGAGTTTTCTATTTTGACTAACAGAATTCCCGGGAAATGTAGAGGTAAGATACTGACTGACCCATAAGTACGTATTTCCCCTCCTTCCTCTTCCCTCGTGAGACGTGAATGTGTGGATGCGTATGTATGTGTGTGCTCAATCGCTCAGTCGTGTCCGGCTCTTTGCTACCCCGTGGAATGCAGCCCGACTCCATGGACTGCAGCCCACCAGGCTCTGTCCATGGAATTTTCCAGGCAAGAATACTAGAATGGGTTGCCATTTCCTTCTCCAGGGGAATCTTTCCAACGCAGGGGTCGAACCTGAGCCTCTTACGTCTCCTGCATTGGCATTGGCAGGCAGGTTCTTTTACCATTAGTGCTGCCTGGGAAGCAACATGGATGTATGGCTGGAGCTAATGAGGCCTTCTTGCCCCTACAAGGAGAAAGTATATCTAATACTGAACTCAAAGCTGAGGAAACAGAGTCCAGAGGTGCTGGTTGAAACATGAAATCAAGTGACATGTGAACTCTGATCAAGATGTGCCTGAAGCTTATGCCTGTACTTTTCAGTTACATGAGTCATAAGTTGCCTTTTCAGGTAGGCCAGTTTGGAATCAACAGCTCTAACAAAATCAGAGAAGAAGGGCCAAGTGTAGTTTTGAACACAGTGAGTTCCCATCACCTAAAGCAGAGCACTATCTCCTAGAAAGGTTCAATCTGGATCGTAATTCTAGTTTCTCGATCAAATAGCCGTGGGACCTTGGTCAAATGGCTTAACTCCTGCCAGCCTGTTTCCTCAACTATAAAATAAGGATGGCAACTCAAGGCAACACGAGATTTTTAAAGGATGTATACTGGTGTTGGTTATGTAAACGTATGTTTGTGTAAAGGCACTGAAGGGAGGGACTTCCCTGGTGGTCCAGTGGTTAAGAATCTGCCTTGCAGTGCAGGGGATGGGGGTTCATCCCCTGGTTGGGGACTAAGATCCCACATGCCTCAGAGCAATTGAGCCTTCTAGCTACAACTAGAGAGTCCGTGCGCTGTAAGGAAAGATTCCACATGAAGCAATGAAGATCCTGAGTGCCGTAGCTATGGCCCAATGCAGCCAAATAAATTAATAAATTTTAAAATGCACTGAGCTATATATGTCAGGCCTGTGTATTTCACTGTTCATAAATTACAATACCTAAAAAAATAAAAGCATCTAATCCAATGATTGACACATAGGAGATGCTTAATAAATGACTGAGACTGCACTTGCTGTGTCTGGTAGGGCTTTGTGGCTCAGAACAGAAAGCTGGTAGGTGAAGCAAGGGAACAAGCAGGGTTCCTGGTGGTCACAGGTGGAGAGGGTTACTACAGAGCATGATAACATTTACCTGGGGGGGCAGAGACAGACCAGTCCACAGAACAGAAGGTGAAGGAGTGGCCTGGGAGGAAGAACTGGACAGTCGACAAGGGAAGAGAGTTTCACAGAGGGTGTGGTCAGCAGCACCCAGGCTCCTGGGGAACCAGTCAGACACACCTGGGCTTGTCTATTGTCAGGAGGGCTGCATTTCCTCTCTATTTGCCTCCTAAACTGACCTCTTCCCCAGACTCCATCCTGTCCCAAAGTAAGGGCCAGAGGAAGAAGAACATGGTCAAGTGCAAGCAGAGGGATAAACCCTAAAACACCAAAGGTTAGGATCACCGCCAACCAGCTGACCACTGTCAACATTTTACCTTTTTGCCAGTGGAGTGAGACAAATGATTCATTCAGGCTCTCCATTTTTTTTTTTTTTTTTAGCTAGAGTTTACTCTTGCAAATGATTAACTGTTTATATATTGAAAGATCTTTTAATTCTCACTTGATCTCTTTCTTCTGTCTCTAGCTCAGTTGTTACTTGGGGGTTAAAAAAAAAACACAAATTCCTTCTCTGTAATTAGGAAGATTATTGGGGGAAGATTTTTTAATAGAAAATTTCTCCATAAGAAATTTCACGTCTTTTAAATATATATTTTTATGTGTGTAGGTGCATGCTAAGTTGCTTCAGTCCTGTCCAACTCTTTGTATGGACCATAGCTCGCCAGACTCCTCTGTCCATGGGATTCTCCAGGCAAGAACACTGGAGCAGGTTGCCATGCCCTCCTCCAGGGGATCTTCCCAACCCAGGGATCAAACCTCGGTCTCTTACGTCTGCATTGGGTTCTGAACCACTAGCACCATCTGGGAAGTCCATATATTTTTATACTTATTATTAAATGTATATTTAAGAGAAGTGAAATTTATTTTATTAAAATAAGTGAAGTACATAAACCATATGTTTATTTTACTAAGCTAAAACGTAAATTATAGGAATAATAAATCATAAAAATATTTTATCATGAAAGCAATAACATGTCATTTCAGATAATTCAGGCCAAATAAAAATGCCAAGGCAGATGTAAAGGGTAAGAGAGCAGGTATTTGTATATCAGCCAGATACGTGAAAATAAGAATATGAATGTGTGCAAAAAGCAGAGAAACAAGGAATGCCCATTTCTGCCAGCTCGCTGAGATTAGAGACCGTCATAAAGACAATCACACGGAAGACTGTATCTGTATGCAGTACTGAAGGAAAGAAAAGGATGGATCACATGCAGATTCCTCGTTAGGTAACGGTTCGGGGGTGTGTCCCAAACACTGGAGCCAAACCACCCAGACCAGCTGCTCACTGGCTATGCCACCGGGCAAGGGTTTTAACCTCTAAACCTCATTTCATCACAGCAAAATGGGCACAACTACAGGAACTGCTTTGGGGGCCTTTTGGGAATGAAATAGATAAAGCCCCTGTCAGGGCCTACGACATGCACCAAATCCCATCCAGTCCAAGTAATTTCTAACTCTCCTTTCACGCTCAGCAGGTCAGCTCTCTCTAGTGTTCTATTTTGTTCCGACCCAAACAGTCCACACTTACATCACTACGGGTCTTCACGAGAAATTTCTCTTGGGAAATATAAACAGAACTTCCCTGGTGGCCCAGTGGTTAAGGATACATGGATTCGACGCCTCCTCTGGGAAGATCCCATATGCCTTGGAGCAACTAAGCCTCGAGCCACAAGTACTGAGCCCACGGGCTGCAAGCAGAGAGTAGCCCCGCATGCTTCACAACTAGAGAAAAGCCCATGTAGCAACGAAGACTCAGCACAGCTAAAATAATCAACTAATTTAAAAAAACACATAAACATATGTGTCAGGTGCACATGAATACTTTCTTTTAGCAGGGAAGGTATATAGGTTCTCTGCAGAAAACTGGTAAACTAAACTCAGCAAGACCCCCTGGAGAAGGGAAAGGCTACCCACTCCAGTATTCTGGCCTGGAGAATTTCATGGGCTGTACAGTCCATGGGGTTGCAAAGAGTGGGACACGACTGAGCGACTTTCACTTTTTCACAAACAAAGGAAAAGAATTAAAATTATCCACAAGCCCCTACACTCAGACATTAAAAAAACTGTGGACGTTTGAGATATGCCCTCCTTTTATGGGCACTGTTTACATAACTGACATCATATTGACAATATAAGACTGACTGCTGTTTTTCAACTAAACCCTATGACTGTTTGAATGTCAGTAAATTCTTTATAAACACAATTTTAATAACTATAACAATAATAGCTAATATTTTCCCAATATTTGCTATGTGCCAGGCACTGTTCTAAATATTTTACATGTGTCAGCTCTTTTAATTCTCATAATGGTCTTATGAATTTGATACTAAAACAATATCCACTTTGCCACTGAGAGAATAAGTCATAAGCCCAACGATACATCATGAGGTACTGGAAAGTCGCAGAGGCAACATTCAAACACCGTCCTGGGCTCGTCAGCTCCCGATTGACCCTCTGCCTCTGTTCTGACTTAACCAGTCCCTCCTTAACCATGCCTGGCATTTAGTTGTCTCCTACTTTCCACTATGATCAGGAATGCAGTGATGGATATTTTGATACATGAATCTTTGTTCGTGTTCTTGTATGGAGCTCCAGAAGTAGAATTCCTGGGCAAAGAATGTTAATATTTTTTAGGACCGTTATACATATCACTAAATTGCTTTCTAAAAAGGCTGCATAGGGACTTCCCTGGGGGTCCAGTGTTTGGGACTCTGCTCCCAAAGCAGGGGGCCCAGGTTCAATCCCTGGTTGGAGAACTAGATCTCACATGCTGCAACTAAAGATCCCGCGTCTGCAGCTAAGACCTGGCGCTAACAAATAAATATTTAAAAGAAATATGTAAGTAAAAATGCCGTATCAATTTATCCTGTCCGTTTTGAATTTTGAAAGGCCCCCTCATCATGGAGGCCATGGAATACAGCAAGCAGGCCTACCATCCGTAAAGGACAACTGCTGCAGCTGGAGCTGATGAACACCTGACACAGCTTTCCTACGGTGTGTTCATTTCCCAGAGTGGCAGCCAGACTCTGAGCATTCCCAGGCTCCCCTGAGCGAGGGGCATGCGGGCAGATGACCTCTCAGTCCTGCCGACAAACAGACGTGCTCATGTGAGACTGATTCAGCAGTGGGCCATGTGAAGAATCAGGCACACAGGGACACACATCTTTGGGAGAGTTGGCTGGGGTGGCATCCGGCCTCTGGGGACAGCAGGGCTGAGTTTCCCGCATGGCAGTGCGAGAATGGCCTGGGGCCAGGGTGCAAGGCACAGCAAGGGTATCTCTGGAGCAGCCCCGTGGGGGTGGGTGGGCATTCCTCCCAGCTCCGTGGCGTCTAAGCCCAGCTCCCTGGCTCTCCCGGAGACTCTGAGAGCCTTCACAACTGACCGAGCATCTGGTCTGCTCCAGCCCAGGGCGCCATGTCTGGCTGAGGTTTAGATCCCAGGGAGGAGGTCTGATGCCAACAATTCCCTGGGGGCAAGAAGGCCTTGGAGTTGGCATTAGAGCAGCCCTCTTGATTGCATCTGCTCTCCAGCCCCAGACCCTGAAGGGATCTTAAATTTCAAATAGGCCTCAGGGCACGCATCTATCTTTTTCTTTTTTTTTTTGGCATTAGGACCACCATAGTAGCATTTGGTACTAATATAATTTTTTTTTTTACTAATATAATTTTTATGTATTCTTTGTCATTTCCCACAAGCACACAAATGTTTTACACAGTTGCAAAAACAGAGTTATTGTAATAATAATGCCATATTCTTCTTTTATCCCCCATTACACAATAAAAAGTTTCCATACTGTCTCATACTGCTTTTTCTAATTATCATCTTCAGTAGCTACTAATACTGTGAGCAAAAGAACTGTAATTTCATGAGCAGGCATTACCACACATTTACATTCTGTTTTTTCACTGTTACAAAAATCCTGGAATGAGCAACTTCATGTGCAGAACTCTTCTCTGCACTGGTAGAAGAAAATGAATGAATCCAAAGCATGGAGGTTTTCATAATTTTTCACATATACTGCCAAACTTCCTTCCGGAATGACTGCGCTGACACGTATTGCAAACACTGGCCTGATCTGAACATCAGCCCTGCCCCATCTTGGCTTTGTGTGTGAGCAGATGCTAAGGTAGGGAGATGACAGACCACGTTCTCCTCACTGTCTGGTTTCCTTTATTACTGTTACATGGAAAAAGGATGTAATACTCTTTTTCAACCTAAAAACTCAAGGATAAGAGTGAAATGAGGGGAGACCTCGGGGTTTTAGAAAAACCCTGTTGAAGCTATAACCTCCCTTAGAGGCGTCTCTTCTAAATAAATGGGCAACTGCTTAGATGATGTGTCCAAAAGAGTTCTCCGTTTGCTTAGGCTTGGATCCCAGTTAAAATGCCAGAGGGAAGCTTATGCTACTTACACCTTCACCGAATCAGTCTGTGCTTTCTGTCTTTCATCTGTTTGGCCGTGCTGGTTCTGTTAGCAGGTCGGATTCAGTTCCCTGTTTAGGGACTGAACCTCGGATCCCTGCACTGGGAGCGTGAAGTCTTAGCCCCTGGACCACCAGGGAAGTTCCCCACATTTTCTTTTTAAAGTTAATAATTCACAGGGTGTAGAGAAACTTATGTCAGAAACTATAAAGGACAATATTAATAGATTTAACTACAGAGTTAACTGCCATATGACCAAAGTCCCATAACTAAAAGACAAATGAAAAGTTGGGGAAATATTTGTAATATATGTCAAAAGATGCTTCCCTGGTGGCTCAGATGGTAATGCACCTTGTCTGCAATGTGGGAGACCTAGGTTCGATCCCTGGGTCAGGAAGATCCCCTGGAGAAGGAAATGGCACCCCACTCCAGTACTCTTGCCTGGAAAACCCATGGATGGAGGAGCTTGGTAGGCTACAGTCCACAGGGTCGCAAAAGAGTCGACAGGACTGAGCGACTTCACTATGATGATGATGTCAAAAGATTAATAGCCCTAATTTCACTGTGATTTCTCTGATCCAGAGATGACTTAGAAGCGAGTGGCAGACAGGCTCCAACATGACCCCACCTCCTGGAATTCATACTCCTGAGTGTCCCCCACACTGTTCCTGGGCTGGTCAATGTAGTGGGAATTCCTAATAATGTACTTTCACAGCCTTGAGAAATTCTACAGAAATAGAATCTGGAAAAACAGCATATATTAAGAAACTATGGTAATCATTATATTTTATGTTTTTCCTAGAATAATCGCCTTGCTACAAACTCCAAGGCCAGACCCAGAAGGGAGTATGGCTGGGATCATGAGTGCATGGACCTTGGAACACCAAGGCGTCAGGCATGAACACTGCTTAAGCACTTGCTGACTGTTTCTGGGACTAGCCCAGAAGGGAATGGCCTGGGGTAAAAACAAGGAGATCTAGACTATGTCAGTGTAGTGTCTTGAGAAAGATAAGATCAAAGAAAGTCTGCAATTAGGAACAAAAGCTGGACCCAGAGTGGACTCTGCACCTCAGGCCAATAGAGGCTGCAGGTCCCTTGACCCACTGTACCAGATTTCGTGTTCTGTCTTCATTCTTGTTGCTCGCTCCCAGGACCATTAGGGCAACAACTGGCGCCCAACGTGGGGCCGGAGCGGAAGACAGCTACAAGCGAAAGTAAAACTACAGCGATGCAGAACCTGGGATAGTTAAGAGGCCTCTGAAAATTCCCACGGGTAAATCCTTCTGGCATTTAATCAGGGTTAAAATGGGAAATGTTGAGAGTGTAGAACACCATTGTCTGTATATTTGTTTACTAAGACAGCTCTCAAAAGTGGGAGGAGCTTCTATTAGTGAAGGGCGATTATTAGAATTGTTGCAAGCAGTGGATAAATATTGCTGCTGGCTCCTGTCAAGAGGGACCTTAGATTTGAAAGTCTGGGAAAAGGTTGGAGCTGAGTTAAGAAAAAGAACATGCAAAAGGAACTCTGCTCCCTGTTTCTATTTGGAGTACGTGGGCATTAGTTAAGTCAGTACTGGAACCTTTGCAGACTTCTGATTCTTTTGATGAAAGTGATGATGACTCTTGAAAAACCAGAATATGTAAAGACTGGGGAAATGGGCAAGCCATCTTCGAAACCTGTTTCCTCGGCTTCCGAAGAAAATGATGAGGGATTTTTTTTTCCTCCGGCTCCTCCCCACCATCTCCACTTCCACAGGGGACAGTTGGATTATTGTGAGGAAGATCGGGGCTGACTTCCCAGGGAGTTCAAATTCATACACCGAGTTACAGACAATGATTATGAAAGAGAATTGAAGGTTATGGCGTCTACCACTCTTCCCTGGAAGGTTTCTAAAGTGGATAGGATTGCTCAGCCTCCCTCATTGCTCAGTTGGTAAAGAATCTGCCTGTAATGCAGAAGACCCCAGTTCGATTCCTGGGTCAGGAATATCCACTGGAGAAGGGACAGGCTACCCACCCCAGTATTCCTGGGCTTCCCTTGTGGCTCAGCTGGTAAAGAATCCACCTGCAATGTGGGAGACCTGGGTTCCATCCCTGGGTTGGGAAGATCCCCTGGAGAAGGGAAAGGCTACCCACTCCAGTTTTCTGGCCTGGAGAATTCCATGAACTGTATAGTCCATGGGGTCACAAAGAGTCAGACGTGACTGAGTGACTTTCACTTCACTATGTGGGCATAGGACAGTCAAACAAAAAAGAAGGCTCCAGGGCATTTGGAAGCACAGCCAAGGCTGATATTTTTCTCACTGAAAAGATTTTGGAATCCAGACCCACTTGTCAAGTCAATATAAGTGGCAAAAACATTCAAGGTTCAATAGATGCTGGAGCCAAGGTTTCTATCATCAGCTCTAAACACTGGCCTAAAGCATGGCCACTGGGCCTGCTCCAATATCTATTGCAAGTCTAGGACAGGCACAGGATTAAAACAAAGTGCTATGGTGCTGTCTTGTTCAGGGCCTGATAAACAACCAGCCACCATCCAACCTTATATGGCTGCTATACCTGTCAATCTATGGGGTTGTGATCTCTTGGAACAATGGCATGCTGAGATACATATTCCTCCAAATCAATAGATCAAGGCCAGTTGCCAAATTGTGTTCAATCAAGGTTATATACAAGGATTGAGACTGGGCAAAAATCAACAAGGAAGACTATCCTTTGACTACTCAAGATTTCGAACCACCCCACTGCTCGTATTAATCTTCCCCCACCCACACCCATACCTTAATTGGAAAACTGATCGACCTGTGTGGATAGAGCCGTGGCCTCTAAAACAAGAAAAATTGGAGGCTTTACATGAATTAGTTAATGAACAACTGAGTAAGGGACATATTATTGAGTCCTTTAGCACTTGGACTTCTCTGGTGTTCATTATACAAAAGAAATCTGACAAATGGAGAAGACTTACTGATCTGAGAGCTGTTAATGCTATTATTGTTCCAATGGGTGCTTCACAGCCTGGCCTACCTAATCCTAATATGATTTCAAGAAATTGGCATTTGTTTGTTATTGACCTTAAAGATTGTTTTTTCACTATTCCTTTACACCCTGATGATAAACCTGGATTCACCTTTTCAGTTCCTTCCATTAATTTAAAGGAGCCACATAAAAGATTTCAATGGACTGTATTACCTCAAGGTATGCTTAATAGTCCCAGTATTTGTCAAAATTTTGCACCTAGCACAGCAATGATTCCCTTATGCATGTATTATTCATTATATGGATGATATATTATGTGCCTTACCTAATATTGATAGCCTATAGGAATTGTTTTTAAAGCTAAAAGGAATGCTCAGAATGTACTGGCCTGTATTCGGCTCCTGATAAACTAGAATACACTGAACCTTCTCAGTGCTTAGGAAATACAGTTACCCGTACTACAATCAAACCACAAAAGGTGCAAATACGCAGAGACTCAGTGAAAACTCCGAATGACTTACAAAAACTATTAGGAGATATTAACTGGATTCAACCTAAGTTAGGGACGCCAATGTATCCTTTATCCCATGTATTCTCTCTGTTAAGAGGAAATCCAGAGCTTAATAGCTCCTGACAGCTAACTCCTGAGGCTGAGAAAAATCTAGCAATTATAGAACGAGCAGTACAAAACCGCCAGAGAGACAGAATAGACCCTTTAGAGCCTCTCCAGTTGTTTGTCTTCCCTACCCCTCATTCCCCTACTGGGTTGATTATGCAAACTGAAGGGATATTCTTAGCTAATTCACAAAGAAAATCTATTACCCCTTATTTACACATACAGCCACTATAATTCTAAAAGGAAGAGAACGTGTTCAGCAACTTACTGGACATGATCCCTGCCTTATTTGCACTACACTAACCTCCAAAGAATTAAACATTCTCTTCAAAAGCCACTAACTTGGCAACTACCTTTAGCTGACTATATTGGACAAATCGACAACCACTATCCTGATTTACCTATCTGGCAGTTTTTAAAACAAACAAGATGGATTTTGCCTAAAATTACTAGTGCCAACCCCATTCCCACTGCTCTTTTCATTTTTACAGATGGCACTACCCGAGGAAAAGCAGGATATACAGGTGCATTTATGCTAGTTATTGCAACACCTGGATATTCCACACAACAAGCAGAAATTCTGGCTATTACACGCGCATTACAAAATAACCCCCAAGCAATTAATATCTTATCTGATTCTCAATATTCTGCACATGTCACTAAACATAGAGAAACAGCAACTATTACGGATACTATCCCATCCACATTATACACGCTTTTTACAAATTTACAATGGGTGATAAGGCACCGACAATTTCCATTCTACATTACTCAAATTCGGGCTCATATTACTTTACCAGGGCCCTTAACAGAAGGAAATGCTCAAGCTGATGCCATTTTATTTCCAGTCTTTACAGAGGCATCAGCCTTTCATGATCTGACACACTAATTCAAAATGTTTAAAAACCAAGTCTCATATCACTTGGTCTCAACCAAAACAGATTGTGCAGACTTGTCGTACATGCCAGACGGTTGCAATAACCACATCTCCAACAGAAGCCTTGGGAGTTTCGCCAGGTGATTCAGAAACACCCGTTTGGATTCCCTCGTGTCATCTGAAACCATATCATATCCCACGGGAGAGACACTTCTCATGAGATGTAGAGGCCCCAGTAATGAGTTTCGAAGGCTTGAGTCTGAGACAGACAAAGACAACGATTCCCCTCTCGTTGACGCACTGGAACAAGATCCCCACTTGGGGACAAATTAAAAGGTTAACACAGAAATCAGAGGAGATCTTAGAAAATGAAGGGAAAGCTGTCACTCCTAACAATCTGGCTGTTTCCATGTTTGCTCATATCACCACCGCAGTGAGTATATCCCCTAGCAACAGCTGAATCTAAAAATTATACTTATTGGGCATACATACCTAGCCTCCCACTACTAAAACCCATTGTTTGGGGGGGATTCTATGATCTCCGTTTATGTTAATAATTCTTTCTGAATACCAGGACCTGAAGGTACATGCCCTCCTCTTTTTAAACAAGAAAAAAGGACTCCCTTCAATGTTACTTATGGGTATGAATCCAGGCCAATTTGTATAGGACCGGCTACAGGATGTCTTTAATTATCTATGCAAGCCCAGCTGTCCACTAATTCTTTAAATCATAACTATCCTAAGGTTCAGCTACATCTTCTCTCTGGTCTGAGTTTTGCTTATGACAACTCAGAACCCAATAATGACACCAAATCGGACAGACCTTTAGGCGAGCATCGTGACCTGTGGACTGAAAAACAAGGTCGTACTCAGTGGGATAACTGCCACAGGGCTGAGGGAGTAATTGTGATGAATGGTTCCTACGGAATTGTATGGGACTGGTCCCCTACAGGGTATGCAGTCTCTAACTGCTCTCATCAAAATCAGTCCTGCAATCCTCACAAAAGGCTGCATTGGCAGGTGCATAAAGTCTTTAACCATACCAATGCTACCACTCATTCAGATCATCCAACTATATGACATGGTATTGGCATGTCACTCCCCTTCCCACAATTAGATCAAGGAAGAGGGCAAGAAAGGAGTTGGGAATTGGCTTTAGGTCTTGAAAAATTCCAAATCTGGGATGGACATTATTCCAATAAAACTAATTATTCATTGACATTTAACACCAGTACAAACTGGACATTCTATATTCATGCTTGTGTGAGAGATCCTTATGTGTTCTCGAAAGGAACAATTTTTATCAATGAAAGTCTATAAGCACTTTCTTGCCAGGATTGCAAATTATATAGCTGCTTAAATTCTTTGTAATTCTCATCACTCATTTGTTATACTAAGAAGGAGATTGGGAATATGGCTTCCAGTAAATCAAACCAGACCCTGGGAAGGCTCCCCTGAAACACATGCTCTTTTAAAGGTTATAAAGAAAGTACTACAATGTTCCAAAAGGTTTATTGGACTACTTGTAGCAGCTATTATGGGAATTATTGCTATAGCCACCACCGAGGTAGTAGCCGGGGTGGCAATGCATCAAACTACACAAACAGCTACACTGGTACAGCACGGCACCAAAACTCAAGTTCTGCCTGGAGAAGTCAAACCCACACAGACCAAGAAATTAACGAATGATTGATTGATTTAGGAAATGCAGTTCTCCTACAAGGGGATGAAGTACAAAGTTTCAAATTACAGATTCGTCTTAAGTGTTATGGGAATATCTCTTCATTTTGTGTCACACCTCATAAGTAGCATCAAAGTGCATATACTTGGGATCAATTATCTAAACATTTGAGAGGACACGTTTGTGATAATCTATCCTTGGATATTTCCCAATCACAGGCTACTATTTCTAAAATACAGAATGCTCACTTACAACTACTCCCAGAAACTGATTTATTTGAAGAAATTGAGGAAAGCTTACATAAATGTAACCCTATGATGTGGATTAAAACTTTAGGAGGAGGATTGCTTGGTACCATAATATCAGGATGTCTATTTTTGACTGTCTTGTGTCTAGTCCTCAGATGCACGAGAGAAACCATCTGAGAACTGATGAAGAAAGAAGTTGCTCAGTTGATGTATCTACTCCTACAAAAACAAGAAGGGGGAGCTTAGTGGGAATTCCTAACAATGTACTTTCACAGCTTTGAGAAATTCCACAGAAACAGAATCTGGGAAAACAGCATATATTAAGAAACTGAGGGATTATCAGTTAATGATTATTGTTCATGTTTTTCTTAAAATAGTCGCCTTGTTACAAACTCCAAGGCCAGACCCAGAAGGGAGTATGACTAGGATCATGAGAGCATGGACCTTGGAACACTGGCTTGGAGTCAGGCCTGAACACTGCCTAAACACTTGCTGATTGCTCCCGAGACTAGCCCAGAAAGGAACATCCAGGGGTAAAAACAAGGAGATCTAGACTATGTCAGTATAGTGTCTTGAGAAAAATAAGATCAAAGAAAGTTTGCAATTAGGAACAAAAGCTGGACTCAGAGTGGACTCTACACCTCAGTCCAATAGAGGCTGCAGGGCCCCTGACTCACTGCACCAGATTTCATGTTCTATCTTCATTCTCGTCTCTTGCTCCTGGACCATTAGGGCAACAGGTCAATGTAACCACTTCTTTATATACGTATAATTAATTTTATTTATTTTTAATTGAAGGATAGTTGCTCCACAGTATTGTGTTGGTTTCTGCCAAACATCAACACAAATCAGCTATAGGTATAGCTGTGTCCCCTCCCTCCCACCTCCCTCCCACCTAGCTCCCATCCCACTTCTCTGGGTTGTTACAGAGCCCCGGTGTGAGTTCCCGGAGTCACACCGCAAATTCCCCTGGGCTGTCTATTTTACACATGGTAGTGTGGATGTCTCCATGCTACTCTCTCCACACATCCCAAGGAGACTGTGGCTGCTGTCTGGCTCACTCTCTGTCTCTCTAGGATCCCTCAGCGGGTAAGCCAGCTGCCATGTAAAGACAAGCCCTGTGGAGAGGCCACTGGCTGGGAAACGAGGTCCCCGGACAATAGCCAATGTGACAATGGGCTTAGAAGCGGATCCTCTGCCCTCAGCTGAATCGAAGGACAGACTCTTGGCCAGCACCACGCAGCTAATGTGCTCCCCAACTTCTGTCCTCTAGAAACTGTGAGGCGTTAATTTTTCAAAAGATGTTAAACTTTGGGATAGTTTTTTATGAAGCAATAGAAAACTAATACAATTGTGCTGTTTAATTTCCAAACATTTGGGGGTTTCCCATTCCCAGATACCCTATTACTATGGTTATGCTTTTTCATCATTGTCTGTTCAGCCCTTTTTCTCTTCATTACCTCTCCCCTCTCCTCCTGGGGCTCCAATGACGGGGTTGTGACACCTCTGGATACTGCCCTCCCTGGATATAGGGCTCTGAGGCTGTCCCTTTCTCCACCTCTTTTCTCTCTGGCCTGGATGATCTCTAGGATGATCCCCTCTGTGTCCAACAAGAGTGAGTCTCTTTGCCCGACTTGGTCCCCTTTCTCCACCACCCCCCACCCCCATGCTTTCTCAACCCCTGGGCCCTGGATGTCTGGCCTTTGTGCTTTCAGATTCCATGTCACCACCATTCTTTCCTTTTCTTCAACCTACGTGCTTTCTTCCTTGTTCTCTGCCTTGGCTGACAAGCTCTCTCTTTCACCTGAATGACCATAATGCAGAATTTAATAAAAGTTTATTTTTCCCTTGGTCTGTATTGAGAAAGCAATTTTTTTTTCTTTAAAAGCAGTAGGTAATTCAGTTTCACTGTTTACTGTGACCACACAGAATAAACCTTAAGTAAGTTTGTGTTTCTGGCATAATTGCTGATGTAATTGTAGCTGACCCATTAGAAGATTTAGCAATTCTTCTAAGTAAGCAAAGCCAAGTGGAAGAGCATGCTTCATTGATCTCAAACTGAATTTAGCCTGTGTTCTGACAGTGGAAACATATTTAACCCCTTCATCCTAGGCATTTAACACACACACAATTAACCTGGTTTCACACGTTGTAAGGAAAAAGGACAAAACTCCAGTGGTTTTGATTAGATCTAGAAACATCTGTCATCACGAAAGAAGATGCTAATCACCTGAGGTTTGTTTTATGTCTCCAATGCAAGCACTAATGTTAACACATTAAATATTCAATTCACTCTTTTCCAACCAGCTAGTTGGATCATCTTCATCAGCGCCTCTATATCACTTGGTTGCTACCAGATGCCTGCGGATTACAAGGAGTGTGTTGATTGCCCCGGGTCTCACTGCCACAATTCCTCCAGGAGGCCTAGACGTGAATCTGAGTGATGATTTCATCATTTTCATCATTTTCTTGCTAAGCTTCTCCTGCTATGAAATCCATAGGCATTCCCAAAGCCCCCAATTAAAATGTCACTAAAATTTTTAAAAAGGTCTACAACTTTCCAAAAAATAAATCTGCTAGGAACTTCAACCCTGAATATGCATTGGAGGGACTGATGGCAAAGCTGAAGCACCAATATTCTGGCCACCTGATGTGATGTTCTGACTCACTGGAAAAGACCTTGATGCCAGGAAAGATTGAAAGCAAAAGGAGATGAGAGCAGCAGAAGATGAGGTGGGTTAGACAGCATTACCAACCCAATGGATGTGAACTTGAGCAAACTCTGGGAGATAGTGGAGGACAGGGAAGTCTGGCATGCTGCAGTCCAGGGGGTCATAAAGTCAGACATGGCTTAGCAACTGAACAACAACAAAGGAACTTCTGATGCTGTAGTTCTTAATTCTGTCAGCCGAGATCCCTTGAGAATCTGATAAAAACCACAAACTCTGGCCCCAGAAAACGGCAAATATGTGTTTGGGATACAATTCCAGGGAGTTTAGAAACCCTTCGAAGCCCTCCCTGGGGCCCAACTGGGAAGCCCTTGCGCTAACAGCCTCTGAACGTGGCACTGACGGATGGTGACTGACCCCACGAGCACATTTTCTTACCATTGCTCTAGCTTCCTCGCGAATGGATGGGATGGAAAGGATGCTGTACAGAGCTCCGTTCACATAGGGCTGTATCTTTAAGGGGAGAAAACAAACAGTCATGTGCGAGTTCTCAAACACCATACAATTCAACTATCACACACCACCCTGGAGAGCAGCCTGGCTGGTGAGGAGGGTGACCACTGCCATCTTCACAGCCCCTTGAGCTCCAAATGACAGACACCTCCACTGGCATGTCGCAGGGCAAAGGTTACAACTGAGAGTTCAAAGCAGAGCATGCACCATTCCCTCCCACAGCTTACTCCCGCTACATTTCACTGTTTAACTGATGTCTTCCTGACCACTCAGGCTAGAACCCCTGGAGGCATCCTTGATTCCTCTCTTCTTCCTCTCTAATACTGAGTCTCCAAGTTATCCTTGATGGGAATCCTTCCTATAAACATGCGCTGCCACAGTCCTTGTTCAGATGTCATTGTCCACGACCTGGGCTACATCGAATCTCCAAAAGGATCTCTCTGCCTTTACATTCACCCTTTTATCCAACCATCATATCATTGCTGAGAGTCTACAACTTGGGCCGTATTAATCCCTCTTCCAACCTCGGAAACCTTCCATAGAAACTCCCTGCGTGCGTGCTCAGTTGCTTCAAGTCATGTCCGACTCTTTGTAACCCCATGGATTGTAAGCCCACCAGGTTCCTCTGTCCATGGGATTCTCCAGGCGAGAATACTGGAGTGGGCTGCCATGCCCTCCTCCAGGGGATCTTCCCGACCCAGGGACTGACCCGCATCTCCTGCATTGAGGCAGATTCTTTACCGCTGAGGCACTGGGGAAGCCCCCTAGGAATGCCCTGGGAAGTTCTAACTCCTGATTAGAGAACACAGGGCCCTTCGAGGTTTGGCCTCCGTAAAGTCTTCCTCGGCTTCTTCCTTCCTGCCACTTGAAATGCACACTGCACAGGTTCTACACTACTTAAGAGACTCCCTGATACACACAGCACCTGGGACATGCCCTGGGCTGGTCCTAACAGCTCACCTTGCTGGGGATGCTATTCCCACATATGTCTCCCTGGAAAGTTATGGCTCATCCTTTAAAACTCAGTTCACACATATCTCAGAGGAATCCTTTCCTGAGCGCGCAGACAGAGTACTCTACCCTCCTTCCTGTATAGCCCTCCACTTCTGTGCTGGACTCAGTGTATTTTAAGATTTATACTTATGTCTCCCCTATGAGCTCTTCAAGGATAGGACCCATGTCTTAATCACACAGGTAACCCCACCATTAAGCCAGACAGGATTTGATAAATGAGCCCTCCCTTTGGAGTGGACTGTATGCTCTGTTCTCTCCATACCATGGGTGGGGAGGAGGACTCATTTCCCACCACCCTTTTCTAGCACTGGATTTATTATCACTTTTCATTTCTGCTAATATAACAGGTAAGAGAGGGCATTGTATAGTTATCTTTATTTTCATTTCCCTGATGACTAGCAGAAACTGAACATCTTTTCATGTTTATAGTAAATCATCAAGATTTACTATTCTGTAAACTGTCCTTTTACATACTTTATCTTTTTTTCCCTATTTTTCTCTGTTTGACTCTTACTTAACAATGTATAAGAGCTCTTTACATGTAAAGGATATAAAACTTTTGTCATATGTGATGCAAATCTCTTTCCATATGATTGTATGATTGAAGTTCATATATTTAACTATGGGTATTTTTTTCTTTATGGCTTCTTGATTTTGTTTTTCAAGACCATGACTACCTCATAAGGACATGTGTGTGAGAATTTTATGTAGGAAAGACATTTCTAGGCTCCAATATATTATATATATATTATTATTATTATTAACCCTGAATATTCATTGGAAGGACTGATGCTGAAGCTGAATGCCAGTATTTTGGCCACTTGAGGCAAAGAGCTGACTCATTGGAAAAGACTCTAATACTGGGAAAGACTGAAGGCAGGAGAAGGGGACGACAGAGGATGAGATTGTTGGATAGCATCACTGACTCAATGGATACGAGTTTGAGTAAACTCTGGGAAATGGTGAAGGACAGGGAAGCCTGGCTTGCAGGTCACAAAGAGTTGGACATGACTGAGCAACTGAATAACAACTATATATATATATATATGGATTTTCCTGCTCATTTTCAAAGCAGATGCTTTGGCAAGAGTTAATGACAAGACCTGACTCCTTTGGTCTATTCAGTTTTCAGAGCTGACATGGTTCTGACACTTGGAACCAAACTTTTCTGTTAGGTGACAGGATATAATTCCCACTGGCTTCAACTGTCTGAGTTGAATAAAATGGAACAGAGAGTTCACTCTGGTCTAGAAGTAGTTAAGAGCTCGCTGATTTTAAAATATAAAGGCACAGCAGGCGCTGTAAGGGCTTTCCTAATAGCTCAGTTGTTAAAGAATCCGCCTGCAATGCAGGAGACCCTGGTTTAATTCTTGGGTCAGGAAGATCCGCTGGAGAAGGGAAAGGCTGCTCACTCTAGTATTCTTGGGCTTCCCTATGGCTCAGCTGGTAAAGAATCCACCTGCAATGCAGGAGACCTGGGTTCAATTTTTGGGTTAGGAAGATCCCCTGGAGAAGGGAAAGGTTACCTACTCCAGTATTCTGGCCTTGAGAATTTCGTGGACTGCATAGTCCATGGGGTCGCAAAGAGTCTAACACGACTGAGCGATTTTCACTTTCAGGCACTGTAAAAATGAATAAGCCTCCACTCGCTAAAGCAGTCCAGGTCACTCAGCTGCGGGGGTGCTGGGGGAACATGAGATGTGAAAGGAATGGCCAGGATACAGCTGTCTGAAATGGGAACAGATGTGGGGAGACCGAGGGCTTCTCTCTGATCCAGTGGGACCCGGTCCCCCTGCGGAGACAGCCCTATGCCCGAGCTAAGGAGGGCAGAGCTCTGCGGAGATTAGGCTTCAGGTGCAAAGCGATGCCATGGTTTCTGCAAAGGCATTTGTAGCAAGCAGGTGAGAGAAGAACCGCACTGGGTGTTAGCTCATCCAGACCTCTGTTCCATTTAAAAAGGGCTTGAGCCCTATAGGCTAGAAAACCTCCCCAGGGCTGGGGAGGACACAGGCGAGGGTAGAAGCGAGGCCGGCCACTCCTCAGGACAACCTGGCAGGACCCTGACGTACAGGGTGAGCAGGCAGTGACCAGTGTCTACACCTCAGGGACGCCCTGGCCTGGGTCAAGGGGTAAGAGTGGAGATGTCCACGGAGGACGCAAAGGGCGGGGAGGCGCACCCATGGGGGCTGGACGAGTGAAACAGAAGGGCTGCCAACAGGGGGCTGTTGTGTGGTGGCGAGAGTGAAGGCTCTAGATGGACAGAGAGCAACGGAGAAAGGACCTAAAGACGCGGGGAAGAGAGTAAGAAAAGACCGAGATGGAGAGGGCACTGCTATTTATACAAATTAATCATGCCCACAATATTAAATACACTACCAGGTTATGTACACGTCCAGGGCCATATATTAAACTCAGTAGAGGAACGCCATAGTGGAGGGGAGGGGTGAAGGGGCGGGGAGAGGGGGAGGAGGAAAAAAATAATGCCCAGGAGAAAGCCGCACAGACCAGCGATGGCGGCTGTGCTCACACACCGGAAGCCGGAAGCCGCCTCCTGCTCCAGGTTCCAAAATTTGACAGAAAGCTCTGGCACAGGTTATACAGATATTTGAAGGAAGGTGATGAGGTAAGTACCCAGGGCCAGCCCTCCCATGAGCCCGGGGCCAGCGGCGCTGACTGGGTACCTCGTGGTTTTCATGGCCGAGCAGATCCGAAAGGACTTTCAGCACCAGGCCCGCCACCTTGGCACACATATTCTTGCCTTTAGGAGAAAAACAGCAAAACAGAACAGGTCACGTCTAAACTCAGAGGCACAAGTCAGGCAGATTTAAAAACATATCTTGGCTTCTCTGCTTATGAGCTGGGTGATCTTGGGTGGGGCCCTGTTTCTCCCTCTGGGGTCCCTTGGAAATCATTAGGGCCCACCTCAAAAGGCGATGTGGAAGTTAAGTAGCTCAGTACAGGGCAACATGGTCCCAGTGGTTCTTATCATTTGGGCAGAGCACAGAGCCACTCACTACAGGAACCACAAGGAATCGCAGAGCGATGCCCTCCTCCCAAGCGCACACACCATCACAGAAAAACCAACGGCTGTCTCAGTGGTTCTAAACATCATAGCAATCACTGAAGATAAACTGATGATAATCAAGAAAAGCTGATTATAACCTGATAAATGCTTTCAAGCTAGTAAATTTGCATATGCTGTTTTTCAAAAGAGAACTCTGAAAGAAGTCCTTTAGTCAGTCAACAACACACAGGTGGTTCAGATTCCACAGCATCTGAGGGGGAAGGTGCTTCTCACAAGTACCCCTGAGCTATTTATCTAGGTAGCCTTCTCCTAACACTGGGACTGCTCAGGGCAGCTCTTCTAAGGAGGCTTCTTCCATGTCAGGAAACAGATCATTTAAGTGGGGTGGAATCTGTTGGAGAGTGAAAATCACTCCCTTTATTGATCAAGACATAAATGACCAGAGATGTCACATGGGAATTCCCATCTCTAGGAGATGGAATGGAAAAGGCGACTGTGATTAAGAGCAGGGAGTCTGGTTGAACGTCACTGCTCTGCCGTAACGTCAGATTAATGCCACAACTTAATCCCATAGAATCTTAGGAATGTACTTCTCTGTTTTCAGATAAAACAGGTCATAATTCTTCATTTCCTACCTTTGAATAATGTAACAAAGAGGGAGAAAAATATAATGTAATTCAATTTTCTCTTAATATCTATATTGCATATAATTGAATAACATAAACTCTTCTTTCCAAGGCCAGGGTGGCATGTTGGCTTTAGGGATTCAATAGCTTTACACCTAGTTGGATATGCTTCACACTCTGTTTTGAGTTTTTCTAAGAGGGAAAAATGAAAGCCAACCCAGAGCTGGGGGAGGGGAGTAGGGCTGTGAGACCTGCGCTCCTGAGGCAGAGGTTCATGAGCAGGGCCACCGAGTACTCGAGCGTGTAGTCAGACAGGCAGTCGGGCTCCTTCAGGATGTCAATCAGCCAGAAGATGAGGCCATCTTGAATCATCGCTGTCTGCAGTGGGCGCCTAGGATGAGATAGCCGACAGGTGATTAAAGCCGGTAAGAAACCTTCCATGTCAGAGAACACAGTAGTGTGAGTGCATATCAGAAAAGGAAGTTTATACACGTTACAGACTCAAAGGACTGCTTTACTTTTAGACCTATACAACTGAAACTACAGCAATAAATTCTTTTTCTTCTTCTTTTGGCCACATCACGTGGTTTGTGGGATCTTAGTTCCCTCACCAGGGGTTGAATACATGCCCTCTCGGCAGTGAAAGCACAGAGTTCTAACCACAGGATCTCCAAGGAATTCCTAACAATAAACTCTTTACCTTTCAGGGGTATCATTAAAAGGTTAAAGAAAAATAAGGCAGTAAGGAGACTTCCTACTTTGAAAGTTTCTATTTCAATATATAGAATTAGCAGAGCATCACCTCAAATACTTCATAAATATTTATTCATAGCTTTTGGTCTACTTAACCCAGGAAACAGAGTCACAGAAATAGTTCACTGACAAACATGTTTTTACTTAAAATCTAGCCTGTATAATCCAGTGTAGGCACTCTGAGCTATATAAAAATACAGAGATACAAAAAAGAACATAAAACCAGCTTAATATCATTTTGATTCAGATCTCTATAGAATAAGGGTAGTTTAATAACCTGGATAATACAATTTATATGGAATTATTTTCCACCCAAAGTCCCGGTGTAAAATCTTACAATACCAAGGCACCATCACATTGTTATGGTGGATATCATCATGTCAGCCTTAAGAACTGATGGGACTAAGCACTACAATAACTATAGTTATTAAATTTCTGCAAATTTTTCAAATACTGTCAACATTAAGCTAAATTATCTCTATAAACAAACAGAATTATGTTCCTGTGATCTAATGAAGTAATAACTCTGCAGATCATTTGTAATTCTTAATTCATACAGGTAGAAAAAGAAACTTTCGTTAGCAGGGACCTGGAAAAGAGAACTTTGCCAGGTCTATATATCTACAGCCATAACTACAGCTTTCCCCCTACAAAACATATATACACTCAGAGTATGTCATTTTTCAGGTGTTAGGTTATTAGTGTATGTGCTAAGTCACCTCAGTCATGTCTGACTCTTTGCAACACTGTAAACTGTAGCCCACCAGGCTCCTCTGTCCATGGGATTCTCCAGGCAAGAATATTGGAGTAGGTGGCAATTTTCTCCTCCAGGGGATCTTCCTGACCTAGGGATCGAACCAGTGTTTCTTATGTCTCCTGCATTATTGGCAGGCAGATTCTTTATCACTAGCGCCACCTGGGAAGCCCATGTTATTAGTCAGAGTCAGTCAAATATTGACCATATCTGATGGGAAGGCAATGTGTTCACAAGAGGACTTACAGAAAAAGTTAGGTACTCAAGGTAATAAAATTCTTAATAGTCAAATAAAAAGTCATGTGTCATCAGGGAATATAGATGCTGGACGAATTAGCATATGACCCAGCAATTCCACTCCTAGATACCTACCCAGGAGAAAAGAAAACAAAGACTTGTATGCAAATATTCACAGCAGCACTACACATAATAGGCAAAAAGTAGAAGCAAGTAAGGTATCATCAACTGATGAATGCAAAGGCAAAACATGGTCTATTCATGTGATGGCCTATCACTCGGCAACACAAAGGAAGAAAGTGCTGATACATGCTATCTCTGTGTGAACCTCAAAAGCAGTATGCCAAGTGAAAGGAGCCAGTCATAAAAGAACACACCAGTCGAGGTAAATCTACAGAAAACAGTGGTGGCTGCCCAGGTGAGGAATAGAAGTGAAAAGTGACTGCAAAGAGGCATGAAGTTCCTTTTGGTGATGATGGAAATGTTCTAAAATTAGACTGTAGTAGTGGTTGTACAACTCTGTAAATATACCAAAAATCATTGAACTGTACACTTAAAATGGGTAAATTTTGTGGTATGTAAAGTACACCTTTGGCTTCCCAGGTGGCTCTGTGGTAAAGAATCTGCCTGCCAATGCAGGAGACTCGGATTCAATCCCTGGGTCAGGAAGATTCCCGGGAGGAGGGCATGGCAACCCACTCCAGTATTCTTGCCTGGAGAATCCCAAGGAGAGAAGCCTGGTGGGCTACAGCCCATGGGGTCGCAAAGAGGCAGACATGACCGAGCAACAACGAAGTATACCTTAACAATGCTGTCAGCTAAAAAACAAAACAAAAACACTCTGGGAGGACATCAGTTCTGCTTCAAGAAGAGGTGTCTGATTTTTAAATTTCTAATGTGGAACAGTTGCATGTCATGAGGGGGTCCAGGCTGAGACCATAGGGTGGCAGGCTGAGATGAATGGACAAGGAACCAGGAAGCTCCACTCTGACTTCCAAAGGGCGACTGACCCCGCTGACTGTGCCTGTGCATTTATATGCCTGTCTCCCACAATGAACTCTGAGCATTTGGCAGGCTGAGGCTCTATCGGGTTTTATTCCTGTGTTTATTTCCGAACCTTGCACATGGCTTAAGACACAATCTAGCATCTAGCATCTTGTCAGCATGAGATAACACTCATTGGGAGGATACAATGGTGCTTTAACATGTAGGAGCAGGATGTGAGAGTTGGACCATAAAGGGCTGAGTGCTGAAGAACTGATGCTTTCGAACTGTGGAGAATACTCTTGAGAGTCCCTTGGACAGCAAAAAGAGTCAACCAGTCAATCCTAAAGGAAATCAACCCTGAATATTCATTGGAAGGACTGATGCTGAAGCTCCAATACTTTGGCCCCTTGATTTGAAGAGCTGACACATTGGAAAAGACCCTGATGTTGGGAAAGATTGAGGGCAGGAGAAGAAGGAGGCAACAGAGGATAAGATGGTTCGATGTCATCACCAACTCAATGGACATAAGTTTGAGCAGACTCCAGGAGATGGTGAAGGACAGGGAAGCCTGGTGTGCTGCAGTCCATGGGGTTGCAGAGTCAGACATGACTGAGCGACTGAGCAACAACAACAAAGGATGGTTTAGGGGATTCAAGATAAGCTTTCTAGTTGGAAAGTCACCCAATCTCTTCTAAGTATTCACTGAAAAATATCACCCATCCCTTAGATTGTCACTGGGAACAAATAAGCACAAAACAGTGGCTAAGAACCCCCCAAGGTGATCTCATGGGAGCCACTGTGACCTATTGCATGGTCAGCACCTGAGGCTGAACTTCTGCAGGGCCCCAAGAACATTCTCCCGGGTGATGACATCCTTGTCTTCCTCCTTCAGCCTTTCCTCCAGCATCCGCAGCACCTTTGTGCTCTGGGCGAGGTAGCGGCGACCTGGTAATATGACAAGAGATGAACAAGTAAGAGATTCATCTTGTGTTAAGTTTCTGCTCTGAAGCCACTTTCTATGAAAACTGTGCATATAACACATGTAGAGTTTGGGATTCCTTGGTGGCTCAGTGGTAAAGAATCTGCCTGCCAATGCAGGAGATGCGGGTTTGATCCCTGTGTCGGAAAGATCCTCTGGAGAAGGAAATGGCAACCCACTCCAGTATTCTTGCCTGGGAAATCCCAGGGACAGGGGAGCCTGGCGGGCTACAGTTAGTGGGGTTGCAAAGAGTCAGACACAACTTAGTGACTAAACACAACAAGAATGCAGGTGGTTTTATGTTCTAGAAAACTTAGTAAAGCATATTTAATCTGCAAGTTGGTTTCATTCAACCAACTAATGAATAGAAAACCACTTTTTCTGTCATCTGAACATGATTCATCACTGTGTTCTTGTGGGGAGCACTGTCTTTTATTTACCCACGATCATGAGCCCAAAAGTCAAATCACAAGGGGATGATGGATCTGTGTTTTATGAGCCCTTTAGTCTTAACATTAGAGGCAGCCAAGTAGTACTTTCTGGACATACCAATGGCCTGGAGAAGTTAGGAACCACACTTGGGACCCTATTATAAGCCTTGAATTGTCATTAGCCTATGGTAAACTTGTATCTTGATATAGATTACATTAATTTCAGACATAAATTTCAACAATATTATATCAATGGTCTCTGGCACATACGCTGGCTAATCATAAAATGTTTGCTAAATGGATGGAAGAACAAACAAATGAGAAAATTTTTGGAGTATCATATAGTCACAATCTAAAACTCCCTTTATTCATGTTAAAAAGAGCTCAAACAAATGAGAATTTATTGAAGATAATGGCATTTTGTAAAATCATTTTGAATTCTGTTATGGTGGCATTTTAGTTTTGGAATTTTCAAATCTTGATTTAAGAGGCTTAGTCTTTTACAAGAAATGGTACAGTGCTTATTGGAGTCACTTTAATTATTCCAACAACCTTATTTTGCCTTAAGTAGAAAATGGCAGAGAATGCATTACCCGCTATCTTGAGAGCAATCTAAAAAGTACTACGTTATGATACCAGAAAGCTTACAAAACAAAACTGGAGGCTGACAAAATAAACTCCGAAACCATGAAAATTTGCTCTGACAACAGCTAACTTTCACAAAAGACTTTAGAGGCATTTAACAGTAATACATTAAGGAAACACATGTCATTGCTAAGAAACTTGGGGGGGAATGTTTCTTTTCCCAGGGAAAAACATAGCCACAAGACCTAGCTCTTCTCTTTGAAGATATCAATGAAAAAGGAAAATGTTGCTGCTGTATCAGTAAACAAGGGATGCTGGAGCCATCAAGTCACTACAGCCACCCTGGATGGTGAGCCCTGAGGGGGCTCAGGATGGAGAAAAGCGGGACACTGGCCCCAGACAGCTGAGGTGCACAGCAAAGGAATGACTTCAGTGAGCCCAGACTCCTGCATCTTCCCGTACATGTTTGTCTCTAAGTTGTGTCCAACTCTGCAGCCCCCAGGATTGTAGTCCTCCGGGCTTCTCTGTCCTGGGATTTCCCAGGCAAGAATACTAAAGTGGGTTGTCATTTTCTTCTTCAGGGGATCTTACTGACCCAGGGATCAAACCCACGTGTCCTGCATTGGCAGGCGAATTCTTTACTGCTGAGCCACCAGGAAAGAATTCCTGAAGAGATCTGGCTTTAACAGTCATCTTTTGAAGTTTCAGCTACCAGGTCTTTGTTGCCAAAAGGCCTATATGTCCCGGCTCCTCCCTCATCTCTTCGGAGCAGTCTCTCAGAGCTATCTGACATGCCGTGTTCTGGCTTGTCCATTTTGTCAGCCAAATAAAACATAATCCTCAACTTTTTTTTTTTCCAGTTGACAAGAAAAGCTGACATCTTACCTTCTGCTAGGGATGCGAAAGCATTGATGAGCCTGGCCGTGTACTGCCGTACCACCTCACTCTTGGATTGCAGCAGCTGAAGCACACTCCTCTGTGTGGGGTAGGGGGCGGACATCAAAACGTCAAACGAGGAAAAACAATGGAGGTAAACACAAGTGAGAGAGAAGCCTGTGTCTGCTCTGAGGGTCTGCTGTAGTCTCCCTCTGCGTGAATTTATTAGGTGATTCAGTTTTGATTTCCAACTGATCTTTTCTATGACTTGGCAAAAGGAAGTTGTTCAAGTCTTTTGGACTCTGTGGGAGAGGGTGAGGGTGGGATAATTTGGGAGCATGGTACTGTAACATGTATATTATCATATGTGAAATCAATCGCCAGTCCAGGTTTTTTGCATGATACAGGATGCTCGGGGCTGGTGCACTGGGATGACCCAGAGGGATGGGATGGGGAGGGAGGTGGGAGAGGGGTTCAGGATGGGGAACACATGTACACCCGTGGCGGAGTCATGTCAATGTATGGCAAAACCAATACAATATTGTAAAGTAATTAGCCTCCAGTTAAAATAAATAAATTTATATTAAATTAAAAAAAAAGTTGTTCAGGCCCAGAGTAGAAGAGTTAAGTATTCAAAGCATTTACAATGATGACTGACTCCAAGGAGGCAATGCTGTTTGCTATTATTGTTGCTGATGTTTTTCCAGGTAGAATGAATGACCCAGCACACGTCTAATTTTGCTCCTCCAAAACCACCATAAAACCATCAGTAAATGGAGTTTTTAAGGAGACAGATATTTTCCAGGACAGAGAAGATAGCACCAGAAACCATGACAACACAATTTTGGGATCAGGAATGCAGGATGATAACACACTCAGCAGACCCAAGAATGCCAAACAGGCAATGAGGAAGGAATTACCCGGTTTACATCACTTAATTCTCAGAAGTCACCAGAACTGGAGGAAAATCAAGAAGGAATGAAAGCTATAGGATCAGTAGCTCAGTCCCACATGCTGCTCCTGCTCTGTGTCCTCCTGTGCACCCCACACCACACACCTGGGACGCTCTCTTTTGAGGGCCACACAGAAGGTCTCTGGATGGAGAACACCAGATGCAGGTGAGCAGAGCTTCCACGTCAAAGCAGCAGAATAAATGCTCAACAGCCACCCCCTCCTCCTCTCCTAGCTGGCTCCCAGAATACTGGCAACCAAA
Organism: Bos grunniens; assembly: GCF_055505025.1. NCBI lineage: Eukaryota > Metazoa > Chordata > Mammalia > Artiodactyla > Bovidae > Bos > Bos grunniens. Next base: position 17,771,205 of record NC_141166.1, read on the forward strand.
CCCTTACCTACCTGCCTATGAACAGAGAAAACAAGAGAAGAAATCAACAAAATAACTCGAGAAAAGTTCCCAGAATTACAGCTGTCAGATTGAAAGGGCTCAAAAAGTGCTCCCCCAAAATGAATTAAATACATATCATGAAAGACATCAATGGGAAATTCATTAACACTGGTGAAAAGGAAAAGACTCAACATGCTTCTAGAAAGAAAAACAAAAACAGTTCACATACAAAAGGTCAGGAATTAGAAAGGGTTTGGACTTTTCAAGAGCAACATTGAAACCTAAAAGGCAGTGAAGCAATATCTTCAAAATTCTGAAGGATGATTATTTACAACCCAGAGCTCTACACAAAGAATAAAGGTATTTTCAGACGTACACAGCATCGAAAAATATACTCCCCCAATCTATCCTTTCTCTAGAAGCTATTAACTAAAGGCTGTGCTCCACCAAAAAGACAATTATAGAATGTTGGAAACAGAGATCCAGTTCAGGAAAGGGGTGAAAGGAATCAATATATGTTTGGTGGAGAGAGATTTCCAGAAGGCAGCTTTGGCCCAGAGGTGGAGGGCCACCAGTGCAGGCTGAATGACTGACTCAGGAGAGTGGCATACTGAAGGCTGTCACCCCCAAGATGCCTACTGCCATTGTGCCATCTTTGTTTAGGTAAAAATTTTATTGAAATATAACACCCATCAGAACATTGCCCAGATCATGAGTATACAGCTTGACAGGTTTTCACAGAGTGGACATGTGGCTAATGGACAGTCACATCAAGAAACAGAACAACAACAACAAAGGAACGGATTATCCAAATCCCAGACGCCCTCCGAGGGTCCTCATCTCAACCAAGGGCAACATCTCTCCTGGCTTCTTATATCGTGGGTTAGTTCTGTTTTAAATTTTTTATTAAATAAAGCCATGCTTTGCCGGGAGCCGGCGAGAGACATTCCACTCGTGACAAGCAGGTCCAGCCCCAGCTATGCTTTATTCTTTTATATCTGACTTTTCTCATTCAATATCATGTTTGTGAGACTCATCCATGTTGTATGCTGTATGCTCCCTCCCATGGCTCAATGCATGAAAGGGAAAGAAAGTGCTATTTGCTCAGTCATGTCCGACTCTTCGTGACCCCATGGACTGTAGCCCGCCAGGCTCCTCTGTCCATTCCCTTCTCCAAGGAATCTTCCCCACCCAGGGATCAAACCCAGGCCTCCTGCATTGCAGGCAGATTCTTTACCATCTGAGCCACCAGGGAAGCCCAATGGCCCAATGGCTCAATATATCCCATCTTAAAAATATATCGCAGATGACTTATCCATTCTACTCCTGATGGACATTTGGTTATAGCCAATGTTCTGGTTCTTATAAATACTGTTGCTATGAACATTCTTATACCTCTTACAGTTGAACATATGGCATACTTCTGTTGGGATTATACTTAGGCATGTTTCTGCTAGGGCACAGACTATGCAGTTGTGGTAAATACAGCCAGGGTTCCACAGGAGCTCACCATGTAACACATTTGCAAGCAGAGTGCGACATACCTGGACTGGTGAGCCCAGACTCATGTGCACTTGGACAGCCCTGCCCACATGCTGGTGAAGTTTCAGCTCCCCTTCCACAGCCTGCTGCGTGGACCAGCTGTGGAAAGTCTGTTCACCCGACAGAAGTGTGATCAACTCCTGAGAACTATGAGCAGACCAGGAGAGCTTAAAACCCAAATTAGAGCGCCTCACCATTCCCCTTGGCCATACATACTGCTGCCAGATAACCAGTGCCTGGGCTACATTTCAGCCCTGCCAGATGCCCTCTGCTTCCCCAGACTCTCTCCTGACTCTAACTACCAATGTCCCCAGAGGAACCAATAAGAGCCCAGGGGAGCTATGTCTAATTATAATCCAGCAATTTTGTTCATGTCACCTTCCCCTAGGTGCCTTCATCTAACCTGGAAATAGTACCCATTCCTTGCAGAGTAAGGTTTGTACTTGATACTCAGCAAACCCCAAATCAAACACTATTATTCTGGGGACATATGCAAATGAGGGTACTATAAAGAAAAATAAGGAACTGATTAAGACAAGAGTGAGGATGTGCACACCCATGTTCAAAGCCGCATTATTCACAATAGCCAAAAGGGAGAGGCAACTCAAGTGTCTGTTGATACATAAACGGATAAACAAGCTGCGAGACAAATACTTATATCCCAATTTATTTTGGTGTCGTGGTGACATGGCATCCATGTTTCCCAAGGAGTTTCCCCATTCTGCAGATTCTCTGACATCTTAAGATAACTCCAGCTCATTTCTTATTGAAAAGTAAATAAATAAATAAGCCATACCAATAAAAAAAAGACTTGAGGAAGATATGATATCTTCAGTGGCTATAAAGATTACAGCCTTTTGACAAATATCATGTATCATAAAATCTAAGACGCTTTTTATTAGAGGACATATTTTTTTATGCACAACCAAGAAAGAAAACGGCACTGCCAATTAAACTGTAACAGGCCATCGGCTATTCTTATAGATGCTAGCGTGAGGCAGGGGGAACTGCATCTTAGATTCAATGAAATATCATAATTCAGAAACAATCAGTATTGAATTCTGATTCAATTCAACTGGATTTGAGTGTATAAGTCAGGAGAGTATAATTCAGCTGCTTCAGTGCCTAATTCAGCTAGATTCAATGTCATTGCTGCTGCTGCTGCTGCTAAGCGCTTCAGTCATGTCCGACTCTGCGCGACCCCATAGACGGCAGCCCAACCAGGCCCCCCCGTCCCTGGGATTCTCCAGGCAAGAACACTGGAGTGGGTTGCCATTTCCTTCTCCAGTGCAGGAAAGGGAAAAGTGAAAGTGAAGTTGCTCAGTCGTGTCCGACTTTTAGCAACCCCATGGACTTCAGCCTACCAGGCTCCTCTGTCCATGGGATTTTCCAGGCAAGAGTAATGGAGTGGGGTGCCATTGCCTTCTCCGAATGTCATTGCAAATACCAACAAAAAAAAAAGGTTAAAGAAAATAACTCTAGAATTTGAGAGACTATTTTTCATACTTAACACAACTCTTTCATGGGCGCAATAAGATTATGTACAAAGAAGAAATGCAAAACCCTTCAGGGTTGCCACATGTGTACACAACACATCATGTGTGACAAGCATCCTTGAGGGGCTGTTTCATCAGGTTTCAAAGAGGTACAGATACTCCACTCCCTTAACAGTAGGGAGATGAAGGTTTTAGAGCATCCTAGATAAAGATGCAAGTGAAATAATGAGACACGGTATCCTCTCATGTAGGCCACAGCCAAGCTCTCGATGCTCCTCCGGTGTGGGAACAGGTGCTGAGAATGTGGAAGGGGCTGGGGGTGGGGAGGAGAACCACCACTGTGGACCCCTCTGCATTGGGCGCTGAGTCACGTCCATCCCCCACGTGACCTCGCACAACCATCCCACAACCTCCCAAGGCAGGTGACTCAGTGGTGGGAAAGCTCCCTGAGGCGAGAAACTTGCTTAAGGGCGTTAGCCAGCTGTTGGTGGGGCAGAGATCTGAGACCAGTTCATGTCCTTTTAAACCCCATACTTCCCCCAATGCACCATTAGACCCATCTGGTCCAAAGCTCTATACAAATAGTGTGGAAGACATGTGTAAAAGTCAGGCCCAGATGAAAACAACTGGAATCTGCTTCTTTACCTTGCCCATTCTAAGTCCTGCTGAGTTTTCAGACTCATGGTAAGCAGTGGCATGAGGGCAAGAGCAGAGACTTTGAGGAAAAAAAAAGAAAAGAGATGCAGAGTTGAATCAGGCAGTACTAGCTTATTTATTAGGACTCTGCATTATAAGTGAAAAGTGGGCCAAAGTCCAGGGTGGACAGCAGATCTCAGAAGCTAACAGAAGCCCCAGGCTGACATATGATCACTCTGCTGAAGACATGCATAGAAACGAAGGGCCTCCTCCTTCTAAGACCCTCCCCAGAAGGGCAGGCCCCGGCTGGGCGCTGGCCCGTCTCCCACCAACCTGGCTGTGGCTGTGACAGTCCAACAGGTCGTTGCTGATGTAGGCCTGCAGGACGGTCTCCCTCTGCTCTCCAGGATGTGATGTGGTCAAGCGCTAGGATGAAGAAAAACAAGAGTAGTGAGGTCCAAGTGTGAATGTGGGGAAAAGGCATTTTCTCATCACAGCCGGCACCAGTAACCGTGCCTTTCACCAAACCAAATGAGTGACACCCAGCTGGGCAGCTGGTCAACCAGCTGACATGTCAGTGAATGAAAAATTACAGCGAACCTCCTAATGGGTGATGTAGGAGTCACCTAACACACATACGCTCCTGAGCAGTGAAAGTGGAAAATGATGGGACTGCAAGGGACCAGATAAGGGAGAGCTCCCCAATGCACGGAGGGTTTTGTTTTTTGTTTTTTCCCCTGAAAGTGGCTCGAGTTGGTCCTTGAAGGATCAGCAGACTCTCAGGCTTCAGGGGACGTGTGAGCGTGGTGTGGGGCTGGGATGCGTGGTCCGGCTGAGGGAGGTGCCCGACGGGGAGGGCTGTGAGTGAGCGCCGGGCCCACAAAGCACACTCATTCTATGGGGGCCTGCACAGCACCGCTGAGGATACTGTGTGTGCGTGCATGTCTGTGTGGGGCACCCCTGGCACTGCCTTCCCTTCTCTTTCCCAGTGCCCCTCTCCTTGGTGGCTTCCTTGATAGCTCAGTTGGTAAAGAATCCTCCTGCAGTGCAGGAGACCCCAGTTCAATTCCTGGGTGGGAAAGATCTGCTGGAGAAGGAATTAGGCTCCCCACTCCAGTATTCTTGGGCTTCCCTTGTGGCTCACCCAGTAAAGAATCCACCTGCAATGCAGGAGACCTGGGTTCGATCCCTGGGTTGGGAAGATCCCCTGGAGAAGGGATAGGCTACCCACTCCAGTATTCTGGCCTGAACAATTCCATGGACTGTATAGTCCATGGGGTCGCAAAGAGCTGGACATGACTGAGGGACTTTCACTTTCTCTCCTTGGCCGCAGCGGGTCCAGTCTCTCTGACACCTACCTCTGGGGACCTGCACCGTTCAGTTCTGGGTAGTCTGCCACTCTGTCTTCTCACCCACGTGCTGTTCACGGTCACACCTAGGGGCCACCGCTCGTCTGTTGAGTTTGGAGGCCTCTGCCGGGCTAGTGTGGTGGGGCTGAGGTAGGGTGCTGGAGGGGTCTCAGACAGAATCTTATAAGGATCAGTGTGTTTTTCCTGCTTGTTCTATGACAATGTCATTCAGTAAGCAAAGGAACACCAGGTCTCACCATGAGGCTCACTAGCGTAGACCAACAGCGAGAACACAGTGGATAATCCAAGAGCCCCGGGGAGGCTGGTAACCAGAGCAGTGGCAAACCTCCAGGCAGGTTACTCTCGTCGCCCCACCCACTCCAGTCAACTGGACACAGCAGACATGCTGACTGGTCGCTGGACTCTTCCTGCTAGTCTGGATGCATACGTAGAGTGCTCCCCCAAAACACATTCCCGGAAGTGCTACCAGCCATCAGAGTGCACATGAGGAGAGCTATTTTTATCCAGAGATGGGGAAATGACACAAAGGCATTTTGATGTCAAGACAGCCTAAAATGTGGGGATCCCTGAAGATGTCTGACACTACTGTGGGTCAATCAGAGTAGACTGTTCAGTTAAGGAGTGAACTGGTGTTGGCTTGCACCAGTTGTTCTCAAAGTGTAGTCTGGGGAACCCTGGGGGTCCCCAGAGTCCCTTCAGAGGGATCTACAAGGTCACAATTATTTCTATAATAATACTAAGATATGTTTTGTCTTTTTAATGATCAGTTTCTCAGAGGCTAGATGAAGTGTGATACTGTGACAATGTAGAAGCAGAGATGAGAATTCAGCTGTCCTCCATCAAGCCAGACATTAAAGAAATGTATAAAAATGCAAAACAATGTCAGACTTCTAAATTTTTTAGTTTGGAAAATAGTTACTTTTCATAAAAATGGTATTTATGTTATGTCCTCGGTTTATTAGTGTTTATTTATTTATTTTTATTCTTTGGTCATGCCACGCGCACGGCATATGAGCTCTAATTTCCTCAACCAGGAATCAAGCCTGCTCCCTCTGCAATGGAAGTGTGGTATCTTAACCACTGGACCGCCAGGGACGTCCTATTATTGTTCATTTTAAATGAATTAATAAATATACATTTTCTCAGTTTTAACTGCTAATACTATAAATTTTGGCAGAGAAAAATTCACACAAAACCTTTGAGTTCCTCAGTCATTTTTACCATGTCAAGAGGTTTGACACCAAAGGCTTGGGAGTCAGTAATTTTTGACCCTGTCAAGACGTTTGAGACCAACAGACTTGGGAATCACTGCCTTAACTGTGATCAATCTGAAGACTGGGGAGAAAAGCAACCCTTTATTTATTTACTTGTTCATTTTTATTGGGCTGCACTGGGTCTTAGTTGCAGCATGTGGGATCTAGTTTCCTGACTAGGAATCAAACCCAGGCCCCCTGCACTGGGAGTGAAAAGTCTTAGCCACTGGACCACCAGGGAAGTTTCCATTTATTTTTTTAATGACGCCTTTTTTTTTTTTTTTCTTTTTTTGCTTGCCCCTTGGCAGAAGCAGTGCCCTCTGTAGTGGAAGTACGGAGTCCTAACCACTGGGACCCCCAGGGGATTCCCAGAAAAGCAGCTATTTAGGCTTTATTTTCCTTAAAGACTTAGTAAGTTTTCTCTCTTGATGTGGCTACATGGGAATACCTAAATCCAGAGGTCTCTGTGGGGGCCAGTATGAGAGGGACACCGAGCTCTAACATGCTAACACCACCATCTGCGGGTCTGGCTCACAACCAGGGAAGGGCCAGAGGACAGGGTGGCTTCAGGGCCTGGAAATTGCATGTATCAAATCATCAAGTGAGGGTAATGGCAGCTATGATGTCAATATAAGGGTTTTTTTTTTTTTTTTTTTAGAGACCACAGTGATCATCAGAAGCTGGTTTTTTAATTTTAGCTCTTGGTATCAGCAGGCAGCAGGAAGAAAGATTTTGAGAAGATGGGTTGAAAGATACAAGCAAGGGAGCCAGTCAAGAAAACCAGCGTGGTCTTTTTTTTTTTTCACTTCAAGAAAAAGGTACGTACCCAGCGTAGAGCCTGCAACAAGAAGGCTTTCAAGCGGTCACTCCCCAAAATCAAATCCTTCTTCAGTTTCTCATAATCCAAAGAGGGCAGTAATGGGACATCCTTCAATTTCCTGCTCAGCAACACAAGTTCAAAGAGAAAGAAAAGGGCACAAGGGCACATTCATTATACCTCCTGAGTATCATGATGTCCCATCTCAAGTGGCTCTGACAGACTGGACGGGCAGGGGTCCACTTGCTCTCTCTGTGCTCCTGGCATCAACTCCAGGCCTCCACTGAGAGGGCTGGGTTCCAGGCCCCCATCCCAGCTTCAACGGGCTCAGCTCTGCCTCTCGTTTATGTACCAAGATCTATATAAGTTTTCCTAAAACAAGGAGTCTGCCTAATGGCTATGGAAATGACTGCATGCACAATAGACCAGGGCTCCACCCCATGGGGATGAAATAGCCTTGGAGACCTCTTAACTTCCCATCGAAGTTCTAAGATTATGAGCAAAATCCAAAGTCTTATTAGTGTCAGCAGGCCCCTAGCGTCCTCCCTAAAAACCTGTCCCCCTCAAGCCTGAGGGACAGGCTTGGGGGGATGCGAAGGATAGTGAAGTCAAAGTTGCTCAGTTGTGTCCAACTCTTTGTGACCCCATGGACTGTAGTCCATGGAATTCTCCAGGCCAGAATACTGGAGTGGGTAGCTTTTCCCTTCTCCAGGGGATCTTCCTAATCCAGGGATCAAACCCATGTCTCCCATATTGCAGGCGGATTCTTTATCAGCTAAGTCACAGGGAAGCCCGAAGGACAGACCAGGGGTCAGAAAACAACCCTGAAGATGAGGAGCACCTCAATGACCCTCCAGGAGGTAGGAGGATGTGGCCAGGAAGCGGCAGTGAGGACATGCCGGTGAAGCGGGTAGTAAGTAGGACAATTTGCAAACCCTCCTCGAGAGGACCTGAGTCAGACCTCAGGCTAAGGCAGGTTTCAAATCAGACAGCTCTCTGTTCAGAGATCTATAAGGTGTTGACGACCCGACAGCTGCATTTGGTTCACCAGAAATGGAAGGAACCATCTTACATGCCTTGTCTTTAAAACAAGCAACCTCACATTTTGTTTTGTTGAACAAAAGGACATTGGAGTGTACAGAAAAATTGAAAACTGAATGATGTCTGGACTGTCTCAACGTTAATTTCCTCACTTGAGTGTTTTACTACAGCCAGATGAGATGTCACCACTGGGGTCTCAACTTCAGGTGCATCTGTAATTATTTCAAAACAAAAAGACTAAAAACTAAACAAAATATGAGTCTTCTAGTACTGTGCAGAGAATATTAATATTCAATGAGGATTCATTGAGAACTGAGTAAAAAGACTAAAGATGTAGGGTTTCATTTGTTTTTAAGGGTGGAGTAAAAACTGGGTTAATATTTCTGGGAGGTAGGATTGGGGGTTCTTTAAATTTTCTTCTTCATATGTTTCTGTGGAGTCAAAATTTCTATAATAAGCATGTATTACGTACATGATAGAAAAAATTTACATGCTAGGTTATTTTTTGGCCACACCATGTGGCTTACAGGATCTTAGTTCCTCGACCATGTTGGAACTCACACCCTTGGCCGCAAAGTGCAGAGTCCCAATTGCTGGACTGCCAGGGAATTCCCTTAATGTTAGTTCTTAAAAGACAAAATGAGATCCTCTTACAGTGCCCGGAAGAAAAAGCTAGAAAAGAGGCATCGAATGGGGTCTCAGTTAACATTCTTGGGGAAGATCATCTTCAATTTAAAACAAACAAGTGGTAAACCTCTGTACATGGCACATTGATTATTTTGATCTTTTTTCCCAGAGGCAGATACTACTGTGAGTTTAAAAAGTAATACAAATATTTTAAAAATTACAATTATAAATAGCTGGCCAGTATTCTTCAAAAGTGTCAAGGCCACAAAAGACCAAGACTGAAGAAGGATTTCGAAGTAAAGGAAACTAAGATGTGACAGGACTAACATGTGTGATCCTGGAGTGAATCTCAGTCCACAGAAAGGACACGATGGAACAACCGGTAAAGTGTGAGTCAGGCCTGCCGGTCAGCTGACAGTGCTGAGGCAGCATTAATCTTCTCATTTTGATAACTACACTGGGCTGGTGTAAAACAGTAGCACTGGGAATCTGGGTGAAGGATATATGGGAATTCTCTGTTTTGCAACTCTGAAATTATTTCAAAAGTAAAAAAAAAAAAATTTAAATTCAAACAGGCTTTTTCTAGACAAAAAAAAGTTCCATTTTAAAAACCAAGTTTGATGATGTTCCATAGCTGGGGAGCTTCTACTGGAAAGAGGAAAAACTGTCCTATTTGGGCCATATTTACTTGCCAATGATGGACTGATGCTGATGCCAAATCTCCAACACTTTGGCCACCTGATGCGAAGAGCCAACTGGGAAAGACTAAGGGTAGGAGGAGAGGGGGCGACACAGGATGAGATAGTTGGATGCCATCACTGCCTTGGTGGACATGAGTTTGACTGAGCTCTGGGAGATAGTGAAGGACAGGGAAGCCTTGCATGGTGCAAAGAGTTGGATATGACTTAAGAGACTGAACAACAACGGCAATATTACCAACTAAGTTGCTCAACAACCTGGCATTTCTGTGGTCCAGCCACTCTCCCAGGGTCTCTGAGGAAACTGAGGTATAGAGAGGTATGAAAGTGGTCCAAGGTCACAGAGTCTGTGGCCAAGGGGGTTTTAATGCTGATAGTCTGTGCTCATAAGCACCACATTCTAGAGCTACCAACCAGAGTGAACCAAGTGCAGGGTCCATGTCGGGCTCAGGCAGGATGGAGGGAGGAGGAATGCTGTATGAAGTGCAGGTGTCTGTGTAATCTCACAGCACCCAGCCCACCGCATCCCCCACTTCTCGCCACCCAAGGCTGGCTCACAGAGTCACCAGAACCCACCCTAATCCTCATGTCCACGCCAAAGGTTCTCGACTTCCTTGCTACTGCAACACACATGCCTGATGAAGCCCCCCCTCCCCCGCCCCCGGGGGACAGCCTAAGTGACCTGGGCAGGAATGCTCCAGCACAACACAGACCCACCCTGCGGCCCTGGTCATGGTGTGAATCGGCAGAGAACGTGAAATGTAAACACTGCAACACTCCGTTGACTGCCTTATGACAGGAAATTAAATTGATCTCTATAAAACATTATAGGAAAAATTCAATGATTTTTTTCCATTTGATGCTATCTTTCCAACATAAATAGAAATAACTTTAAAAGACATTTTTATAAGTATTTTTTGGGACTTAAAAAAAATCTTTATTCCAAACATATTTGATAAGTATTACTTATAATTACTGGTATTTCCTTTAATACCTACATGGAGCTCCAGCTAAGTAAAGGAATTCATCTAAATTAGGCACTTAAAACGAGAATTGATTAAAAGCACTTGGAATTCCATTTTTACCCATAGCCATTCCCCTTAATAACAGTTCCTCAGAGCAGTTACTTACACGGGTGCCAAGGAGGCTCTTAACATGGTTGAAGCCTGCGGGGGAGGGGCAGAAGGAAACAGATTTTGTGTTAAAACACTGACAGCAATGTGCTAACGCCCAGTCACTGTGGTGGTACAAAAACAACAGATTTGCAAAGTTTTTCATCCACCAGATTCTCCAACCATAATCAGATTCAATTTAAAAATCAGCCCAAGTTCAAGTTCAGTGACACCTTACTGATGCATTTCCCAAGCTACGCACCCTTAACTTGTTGCTAAACTCCACTCCAAAGAGCACGCTATAAAACCGCGGGTGGGTTCACCCTGACCAAGCTCTTGGAGGAACTTAAAGCTGCCTGGTCAAAGACATCATAAAGAATAAAAGCAATGGAAATCAGTTTATTATCCTGGTTTTATTAAGATTTTTATCTTTGAATATAAAAATAACACATGCACTTTGCACCAAGTCAAACACTATAGAAATGTTTATAGGAAAAATTCACAAGCCCCCTCCCATACCACTCCCTAAAGGGGATTTAAAGATTCTGTCTATAGGCCAAATCACAGCCTACTTTATGGGCATGTCCCATTTATTGTCTTCTTGCTTTCTTTTTGCCATATTAAGCATGCACTACAATAGACAAAACCAAGTGCTGTGAATGGCACTCAAACCAACCATAAAGGACGTTTGAGCAAAGAAGGGAAATGTGAAAATCTCACTGGTATTACATGATACTAAGGACTTAGTGTTAATTATATTTCACACTGTGGTTATGTTTTGTTTGTTTTTTAAAGCCCTTATCTGTTTGAGATGTACACTGAATTATTTATAGGTAAAGTAATAGTCAAAGCTATGGTTTTTCCAGTGATCACGTACGGATGTGAGAGTTGGACTATAAAGAAAGCTGAGCACCGAAGAATTGATGCTTTTGAACTGTGGTGTTGGAGAAGACTCTTGAGAGTCCCTTGGACTCAAGGACATCCAACCAGTCCATCCTAAAGGAAATCAGTCCTGAATATACATTGGAAGGACTGATGCTGAAGCTGAAACTCCAATACTTTAGCCACCTGATGTGAAGAGCTGACTCATTGGAAAAGACCCTGATGCTGGGAAAGATTGAAGGCAGGAGGAGAAGGGACGACAGAGGATGAGATGGTTGGATGGCATCACTGACTCTATGGACATGGGTTTGAGTAAACTTCGGGAGTTGGTGATGTACGGGGAGGCCTGGCGTTGCTGCCGTCCATGGGGTAGGAAAGAGTCAGACACGACTGAGTAACTGAACTAAGAGTGATAGAATGTTTGGAATTTGTCGAAGAGAACTCTAGGAGGGAAAAGCTAAGTAGAGCAGAAGAGAGGAAGTCTCAGCTGTCTGGGGGGCCTTTCCAGAAGGGGCAGGCGTTGGTACCCTGCTTCCTCTATGTTACCACAACCCTCTAACAGAGCCTTATCCATGCTGATCATATTCAATGGTGGTTATTTTGCAGCCACTTCTGTGTCCTTTCCACAAAGGCTGGAGATATAGCACCCTCGTGTCCCTAACACGAACCACGGTGCCTGGACCACAGAGACACTCAGTCAGCGTTTGCTGATTGAATGAATCAAGACTGACTTCCTAAAGGGGCACTTGAGGGAATTTTCTGGTGGTCCAGTGGTTAGGACTCCGTGTTCTCATTGCCAAAGGCCCAGGTTCAATCCCTAAGATCTAAGATCCCTAAACCACATGGCCAAAAAAGTTTTTTGTTTTATTTTAAATCTTCAAAAATGGGCACTCTAGGGCTTCCTCGGTGGCTCCGTGGTAAAGAATCTGCCTGCCAATGCAGGACACACAGGTTTGATCCCTGGTCTGGGAAGATCCCACATGCCGAAGAGCTGCTGAGCCTGTATGCCACAACCACTGAAGCCTATGCTCTGCAACAAGAGAAGCCCACACCCCTCAACTAGAGAGTAGTCCCCGCTCGCCACACTAGAGAAAAGCCCGAACAGCAACAAAGCCCCAGGACAGCCAAAAATAAATAAATAAAATTATTAAAAAAAATAGAATCCGTGTCAGAATGCTTGACAAATGTAACAATCTCCTGTAATAAATCAGCCCTGTTGTCAACTGTTTCCCTTCAAAGTATTACAGACCTCTCAATTCTCACCTCGAAGACAGAAAGCCCTGCTTTTAAATGACTCATGACCAAGTACGTTTTGCATTTTTTAACTCTTCGACTTTTTTTTTCCCTTGGCCACACTGCATGGTTTGTGGAATTCTAGTTCCCTGACTAGGACTGAACCTGGGCCCTTGGCACTTGGCAGTAAGAAAGCGGCGTCCTAACCACTGAGCCACCAGGGAATTTCCTTTTCTTTTTTATTTTTAAACCTTTGACATTTTTTTTTTAATCAAAGAAACTACCTGTTATTCCTGTTACTGGCTTAAGTAGCAAGGAATTCAGAAAATAAGTTGGAAACGTCATCTAAATTACTCATCTAACACACTAAGAGGATCAAGGAGCCTGGAATGAGTCAGTTAAGGACACAGCCATAGTAAAATATTAGCATAATATATGCACAAAAGAAAAATATTTTAAAATTAGTGATATTGGCTAATTCATATTTCCACAAATAAAATTCACTTACATACACCCCCTTTTTTCATAGCCAAGAAAACCTTTTCTATCTTTCAAAAATTGATTCTTTTCCTCTTTTGCTAAATTCTACAACATTCTATTTGTCCTAGGAAGAAATTAATTGAAAAGTAGTAATAACTGACCCTTTTATGAGAAAAGCCAGTATGTCAAATAGTATCAAGACTTTATTATCTGTGCGTGGGTGCTAAGTCGCTTCAGTTGTCTTGGACTCTTTGTGACCCCCTGGACTGTAGGCTGCAGACTCCTCTGTCCATGGGATTCTCCAGGCAGGAATACTAGAGTGGGTTGCCATGCCCTCCTCCACGGGATCTTCCCAACCCAAGGACCGAACCCATGTCTCCCGAGTCTCTTGCACTGGCAGGCAGGTTCTTTACCACCAGCACCACCTGGGAAGCCCCTTTATTATCCAATCAAGTAAAAGAAAACAACAACACCCCCCAAAAAAAAAAAAAAACACCCAAACTGGTGATGAGCTGTAGGAAGAATGGCTGAGCGCACCCTTAATGAGAGAGGAGAGGTTAAGGTATTTCGTTAAGTCCCTACTGATTGCTCACCCAATAGGCCTCTGCAGATAGCATATTCAAAAGCAGAGACATTACTTTGCCAACAAAGGTCCGTCTAGTCAAGGCTATGGTTTTTCCTGTGGTCATGTATGGATGTGAGAGTTGGACTGTGAAGAAGGCTGAGCGCCGAAGAATTGATGCTTTTGAACTGTGGTGTTGGAGAAGACTCTTGAGAGTCCCTTGGACTGCAAGGAGATCCAACCAGTCCATTCTGAAGGAGATCAGCCCTGGGATTTCTTTGGAAGGAATGATGCTGAAGCTGAAACTCCAGTACTTTGGCCACCTCATGCAAAGAGTTGACTCATTAGAAAAGACTCTGATGCTGGGAGGGATTGGGGGCAGGAGGAGAAGGACATGACAGAGGATGAGATGGCTGGATGGCATCACTGACTCAATGGACCTGAGTCTGAGTGAACTCCGGGAGATGGTGATGGACAGGGAGGCCTGGCGTGCTGCGATTCATGGGGTCGCAAAAAGTCGGACACGACTGAGCGACTGAACTGAACTGAACTGAGGCACTGCTGATACTGGTGAGCAAGACAAAGGCCCTCTTCTCAGACAGCTTGCAATTCAGTGGGAAGAATCAGTGGTCAAATAACTCTCCGCACCAAATCTGCAAGATGGGGACAATATCATACCAGTGGGTGCAGACGCCAAGAAGAGCACGTGGAAGTCAGCCTCACTTCCCCCCTTTTTCTGCCCGTCCACCCTGAGCTCCCTGAACTGACGGGGGTGCTGGAGCTGAGAGGCACTGAGCTGAAGTTATGCACTGGGATGTTGACCTTTAACATTGATACCCTGGTAGAAGCTTGCCCACAGAATGGAGAGCTCACTGCAGGTGACAACGACCACTTCCTTCCCCGACGTGGAGGCGTTAGTAAGAATACTCAAACACCTCGGGTGGGTGGGTGGGTGGGTCTTGCTCTGACCTCTTGACCAGCCTTTACACTGGATGGGATTTCTAAAGGTCACCGCCACCAGCTGCGGGCGCTGCTCTGCAGGCAGGTGGGGTGGACACAGATCCAGTGGTCTGGCCAAGGAAGGAAAGCCCCAGGGAGAGAAAGCTGGGAGAGAAAGGGCCCAAGTCCATCATCAGTTGGAATCATCCCCCTCTCGAGCAAACACTGGATTCTGAGTCTGGACGATGGGCCCAGACAGCATCCCCTCGCTAAGGGTCCCGACTGCAGGCCACGTGGGCGGTGTGTGACGTCTGGTACATTACGCTGGGTGGTCAGGGCGAGCACCCCCAAAGCCTGGGGCACCGGAAAGAGACCGGCGTCCTAGCCCACAGTGGACGTTGGGCGCGGGCAGGCGGTGCTTTCCCAGCTGGGGAAGCACAGTGTGAAGGTGCAGCAACCCTTTCCGGGCCCACGCAGAGGCAGGAACAATGAACGTAGGAACCTGTTGCTGAACCTGTCATTAGTCTCTGAGCACCTCTCCCGTGCCAGGATAAGGGCAGGGCTGGCCGGAACGCTTGGGCGTGGGAGAGATAAATCGATACCTGGGCTGAGAGTGACAGGTCAGAGCTACGCCTCCATCACTTCTCAGCCTGCAGGCCAGGGACCTGAGCCTGGCCCTCGCGGTAGAGGGGCCAAACGAGCCTGAGACAGCTCTTGGTGACAGCGGCAGGATGAGGAGCTTTGCTAATGACCCGTGACATCAGGAAGTGTATTTAGAGAAACTGGTATGAGGTGTGACGTGATGCAAGTATCCCTTAGTCATGGGGACTGGAAAGTCACTGGGTTGGACGGGGTAAGCAGTCCCTCACCGTGGGCCTTCTCCAGATGCCGGTGTGTGGCTGTGAACCTCAGGACAAAGTGTGTCTCAAACTCGCGACATCAACGCTTTGTCTGGGGATAGGGCCAACCTGTGGGGCTGGCTTACGGGCACACATCTCGGAAACTGCTGTTCCAGAGGACACAGTCAGGGGAGGGTCAGGAAGAAAGAGCTGCAAGGGTACCAGGGACAGGAAGGCCCTGTTTGGGGCCCGAAACCTCCTCGGACCAGGCCGGTCCGCAGAGGACCAGCCCTGCTTCCCAGGCTCTGCTCACACAGGACTAATGCTGACACAGCGGCCGCCTGTGCAGTGCAGACAAAGGCAGGACCCTTGTCAAGAGACCTCACGGGGCATGATCGTCAGGAGACGTTAAATAACCACAGAGGGACACTTGAGGGACTGTGTGTTGGCCAGCGGGCAGAGAGGCCATGGGAGCCAGAGACCCAGGGGGTGTCCCCACCACCTGGGGAAGGGTGGCTGCTATGGCCAACCCTCTAACAGGAGGTGCACAACTCGAGAAGGCAGGGCTGTGGCCGCAGGAGGGGAGCGTTGCCATGGAGCATGGGGCGAATGACATGTGGAAACAGAGCTAAGCGTGTGTGTGGTGTGGGTGTGCCCGAGTGTCCGAATGTGCCAGTGAGTTTTCCAGGAGCCTCTCGGGAAGGGTTCTCTCTGGCTCCCCAGGTCGCTGAGGGCACTGCCCTTGGCCCTGTCCCTCCACCCCATAGCCTGGAGGTGTCTGAGCACCTGGGGCCAGGGGCGGGCATGCTGGGGCTCCTTGGGGTTTCTGTGACCAGAGTCGGGCCTGGATAGATGGACAGGCATCACATCATGGAGGGCTGAGGACTCACGCGGAGCACTTTGGACTGCAAGCAGTGACAGACAGCTGTTACGCAAGGTAGAGTGACAAGGTCAGGTTCCTGTACATACCTAAATACTTCCTGAAACCTTTGGGCTAAATAAATAGGACACAGCCAGGAGCTTCCCTGGCCCAGTCCAGTGGTTAAGACTCTGTGGTATCTTATGCAGGGGGCGCAGATTCAATCCCTGGTCAGGGAACTAGATCCCATTTGTGGCCAAAAAAAAAAAAAAGACACAACCAAAAAGGTCACTCCAGCTCCCATGAGAAGGAGCCATCAGAGATTTAAGGGCTTTGAGACTGAGACCAGGCAGAAAATGTTGCTTTAATCAGGACAGAAAGAGGGAGACCCTGAACAGACAGACACAAAGCCAGGAGGCAGGGCAGGGGGAGCCACAGCACCCCCTGCTGGAAGCTTCAGGAAATGCTCTCCTTCGTGGAACAGCATCACAGCAAGGCTTCGTGAACAACTGCACAAGGCCCCATCCCAAAAGGGTCACTGTCACGGCCACCACCCCAGCTCTCTGCAGGTTGTTACTGCTAACAAAGATGGGTGATTTTGGAAGTAGATTCCTCCAAAGAGTCACATGTCCTGAGCTTTTAGTATATTTAATGCTTTTAGTATATTTAAATATACTAAATTTAAATTTAGTATATTTAATATTAATACTATATATATTTAGTATATTCAGATCTGGAAGTATTATAACTTACATTTCTTTTTTTTAAATTTTATTTATTTGTCTGCACTGGGTCTCAGATGAAGCATGCAAACTCTTAGTTGCGGCATGGGAACTCTTACTTGTGGCGTGTGAGATCTAGTTCCCTGACCATGGGTTGGACCCAGACCCCCGGCATTGGGAGTGCAGAATCTTAGCTACTGGACCACCAGGGAAGTCCTTATACTTCCAGTGGGGCCTACTGGGAGTTGTGTGAGAAAGGGAGGGTTAATTTCTAAATAAGCCATTTTCTCCAATAAGGATGGATTTAAATGGAAACTTTCCCATCTGAAGAATCACAAACCCAGAGGTGCCACTGGGTGGGCTTTGGGACTCACCCAGGGGGCTGTGCTCAGGTGTCCACCTTGAGAGTGTCTCTGCATTCAAGCTTACCCACTGCAAACAGGTGGCTAAGAGGAGAAAGGTATTCCACGGCATTTTTAAATGCTGTTTGCAGCACACAAAGACAGATGTTACACTGTTAGAAATGGCAAAAAACTGACAATGTCTACCAGAGGAATGGTTAAATGAACCATACTGTTGTCAAATTAAGATTCTAAAAGATAAGGAAGATATAAATATGCTAAAAGGACATGAAAGACTCTTGAAAATGTACCATTAAGTTAAAAGAGACAGCTGCAGAAGGACGTATCTAATAAAATCTCAGTTTTATATGGTTTTAAAGGTTTGGAAAATGCATATAAAACAGTGTCACCTGTGGAGGAAGCGGGAGGGGGTGGGTGCGAGGCAGGGAAGGGATTTGTGCTTCACTCCATTTCCTGCTAAACTGTTATACATTTTCCAGCTGACCCATATTTGTGTAGTTCTTGTACTGGACATGGAACAACAGACTGGTTCCAAATAGGAAAAGGAGTACGTTAAGGCTGTATATTGTCACCTTGCTTATTTAACTTATACGCAGAGTACATCATGAGAAACACTGGGCTGGAAGAAGCACAAGCTGGAATCAAGATTGCTGGGAGACATATCAATAACCTCAGATATGCAGATGACACCACCCTTATGGCAGAAAGTGAAGAACTAAAAAGCCTCTTGATGAAAGTGAAAGAGGAGAGTGAAAAAGTTGTCTTAAAGCTCAACATTCAGAAAACGAAAATCATGGCATCTGGTCCCATCACTTCATGGGAAATAGATGGGGAAACAGTGGAAATAGTGTCAGACTTAATTTTTTGGGGGTCCAAAATCACTGTAGATGGTGACTGCAGCCATGAAATTAAAGGACACTTACTCATTGGAAGGAAAGTTATGACCAAGCTAGATAGCATATTAAAAAGCAGAGACATTACTTTGCCAACAAAAGTCCGCCTAGTCAAGGCTATGGTTTTTCCAGTGGTCGTGTATGGATGTGAGAGTTGGACTGTGAAGAAAGCTGAGCACTGAAGAATTGATGCTTTTGAACTGTGGTGTTGGAGAAGACTCTTGAGAGTCCCTTGGACTGCAAGGAGATCCAACCAGTCCATTCTGAAGGAGATCAGCCCTGGGTGTTCTCTGGAAGGACTGATGCTAAAGCTGAAACTCCAGTACTTTGGCCACCTCATGCGAAGAGTTGACTCATTGGAAAAGACTGATGCTGGCAGGGATTGGGGGAAGGAGGAGAAGATGGCATCACCGACTCAATGGACATGAGTTTGAATGAACTCCGGGAGTTGGTGATGGACAGGGAGGCCTGGTGGCTGCAATTCATGGGGTCCCAAAGAGTCGGACACAACTGAGCAACTGAACTGAACTGAACTGAATAATCTTAGAAGACAAAAAACTCTCCTCGTGCTCTTAGAAGAAGCTTCTCCTTTTACTATTTATCACTAGATACTTGATAATATGAAATCAGATTCATCTCATGCATGTGTGTGTGCTAAGTCGCTTCAGTGGTGTCCAACTCTGCCACCCCATGGACTGTAGCCCGCCAGGCTCCTCTGTCCATGGGGATTCTCCAGGCAAGAATACTGGAGTGGGGCTCTTCTCAACCCAGGCATTGAACTCGCATCTCCTGCATTGGTGGCTGAGTTCTTCACCACTAGCACCACCTGGGAAGCCCCAGATTCATCTCATATCCCAGTAAATCATGGCCCAGGGTTTGGAGCCTGACGGTAGGGACCACGGCACGATAAGCCTGGGGTTAGGGTGGTGACAAGCAGCCCAACTGGAAGAGGCTATATGGGAGAGTTCTCATCTCAAAAATTTAACCTGTTATTAATCCTAGGAGCATCCAGATCTGTCAGCCAACTCTGATAATGCTTCTCAGGTGGTACAGTGGTAAAGAATCTGCCTGCCAACGCAAGAGATGAAAGAGATGTGGGTTCAACCCCTGAGTCAGGAAGATCCCCTGGAGGAGGAAAGGGCAACCCACTCCAGTATTCTTGCCTGAAGAATCCCATGGACAGAGGAGTCTGGTCGGCTACAGTTCACAGGGTTGCAAAGAGTTGGACATGATTGAGCACCGCACAGCAACAGACAACTCTGATAATGCAGCAGACTCTGGGACAGTTACCTGGGCAGGAACGAGGTAGGGTAGAAACACACCTCTGGGTTCCCCATGGGGCCCTCCACCAGGGTAATCTTTACACACACTCCCCAGAGGGGGTGACTGGCTGAATTTGCACTACCCTCTGCCCCCTTCCTCTGGGCAGTGAGGTTGTGTGGGTGGAGGAGGTTGGGTGAGGGACTGGCCTTCACTGTCCATGACTGAGTGAGAATGTTTCTTTAATTCCAGGGCTGAAAAGTAGGTAACCCACTTGCCTACCAAAAACCCCCCCACATTCTCCAATATAAGCTTTCTCAGAATCAGCCGCAATACCTTCAGTTCCATTTTCCTTCATTCTATTTATTTTTCAACTGGTTCGGAGCTCCAGGGGAAGAAGGGTGCGATTTACTGAACCCTTCGGAACTTTCAACAGTGAATGAGGTTACAGAGAGCCAGATTCTTAGTAGTCAGATTTAAAAACCAGATCAAAGTACTACATTTTGTAGAAGATGCAGCTGTTTTATGATGGGTCCTGGCCAGGCTTCTCCATGAATACAGTGAATAAGCCCGAAGAGAAGTTGATCAAGGACCAGGCTAGAAAGAAGGCTGGTCTGTGCTCACCTATTTATCTTGAAATTGATGACATTCTGTTTGGACTTAGAGTAGAATTTTGTTGTTTAGTTGCTCGGTGGTGTCCAGCTCTTTGCGATCCCATGGACTGCAGTCCACCAGGCTCCTCTGTCCATGGGATTCTCAAGGCAAGAATACTGGAGCGGGTTGCCATTTCCTTCTCCAGGGGATCTTCCCGACCCAGAGGCTGAACCCATGGTCGCTGTCGTGTCTCCTGCATAGCAGGTGGGTTCTTGACTGCTGAACCACTGGGGAAGCCCTTAGGATAGAATATATTCCCCTTAAAAAAAATAAAAAAGCAATCTCCTTCCAAAGGGCTTCCCTCCTGGTGGCTCAGATGGTCAAGAATCTGAGGAGACCTCAGATGAGGAAGTCTGGGTTTAATTCCTAGGTCGGGAAGATCCCCTGGAGAAGGGAATGACAACCCACTCCAGTATTCTTGCCTGGAGAATTTCATGGACAGAGAAGCCTGGCGGGCTACAGTCCATAGGATCTCAAAGGGTTGGACACGACTGAGTGACTAACACTTACACGCACTTATCCTCCGAATCCTAGATCCTATCAGCTCAGTCACCGGACAGCCCATCTAAATTGTATCCTAATTTCCTCTCCATACGTTATAAATCTGATACCACACACTGATGTTAGGCATGCCTGATCAACGACAATATCCTGTACACTTTCATAATGACCCCTTATCTACTTTTTTTATCATCGTGTAAGAAAAATATAATAGGAACAATAAAAGACTTTGCAGCTTTTATTGCCTGGTAAGTCAATGACTCAGTAGGAAAAAAAAACGGTCATGAGTGAAGATAAGCAGAGTTCACCCCCCTCCTGTGATTCTGAGGCTTCGACTCTGTACCTCAGTGTCCCTGCAACACGGGAGGGTGGCAGGCCCAGCCTCTGGGCAAATGAAGGCGACCTCTCGTGGGGTGAAATGTCCTGTGTGTTGTGCGCCATCCCCTTTTATACTGCTCCTTTTAAATATGACATCAGTTTGTTTTGTTTGTTTGTTTTGTGCCCTGCCTCAGGCATGTGGGGTCTCTTTCAATTTATGGTTAAAAATTTACCTTAGTTGTAGCATGTGGGATCCGTGAATAGTTCCCTGATGAGGGGATTGATTGGACCTCGGCCTCCTGCACTGGGAGCGTGGCGTTTAGCCACTGGACCACCAGGGAAGTCCCTAGAAAGCCACTGTTTTTGGTAAACACACTCTGATCCTTAAAGTCATCCCAAGGCTGATGACTTACAGCCACTGTTTTTGGTAAACACACTCTGATCCTTAAAGTCATCCCAAGGCTGATGACTTACAGCCAAGCATATACAGGACATAAAAACTCAACTCAGCCAGTCCTCAGGGAGGAGGCTTGAAGCCCCCCATCCTAGAGGGCCCACGAGGAAGTCACTTGTTTGAGACTCAGGTGTCTGTGTGTACTTAACTGACATTTAAGAAAAATGGCCGACTCACTAAGATTTCTGTACACAGACGTCATTGCAGCCATATCCTAAAGCACAGACGCCACAGCTCCTATCCTTCACTGTCCACGTGTGGCGCAGCCGACACAGCAGCGGCTGGCCAGTCCTTCCACATGCGCCTCAAGGACACGGTCAAGGACGCTGGCTCACAAGGATGGTACCACATCCTTTCTACCAAGATCCACGAGAGGAACTCTCCTCAGGTCTGAGCTACAGCATTGCCCATGCAGCGGTTTTTTTGACCTGTCAATCTTCAAAAATAATGTATGTAACAACTTGCTTTTAAACTGTGAGTTGGAAAAAGTTCACAGTCTAAAGGGCACGAGGGGACGTTGGCGGCACTGAGATGGTCTATTGTGGGCACGTGTGAGGGGCTCATGGGCGTTCATTTTACCGTTGTGCTTTGGAGGCTGCATGTTCAGCACAAATGTCTTTGATGCAATGAATATCATTGTCTCTTCCTTTATAAATAAATCATGTAACTGCTTTCTGCCCTGGCTACTGGAAAGCCGGCGCCAATTCTAGGCCTCCTTCCCCACATGCATTTTTTATACCAGCCTTAGCCTGGCTTACTTTTATTTTTCTCACCCTCGTTTTCCTTTAACCATCATTTTTCTTTTCCCTCCAGCATCACTGAGATATAACGGACATGTATCATTGTGTGAGTTCAAGGTGTACAGTGTGATAACTGGATAAAGGTGTGTATTGTGACATGATTACCACAATACACAGCTGTCACCTCACCTGCTTTTTCTAGTAAGAACATTTAGGAACTATTCCTTTAGAAACCATCAAGTTCACAATAGAGTATTGTTAACTATAGTCATCGTGCTGTCAATTACATCCCCAGAACATAATCGTCTTAAAACTGGATGTCTGTGCCCCTTGATCAATATCTCCCCATTTCCCCTACCCCTTGGCAACCACCAATCTACTTTCAGTGTCTATGAATTGTAACCAAAATTTCTTTATCTTTATTTTCTATATTTTTCATTTCTCATATGTGTGTTTTCTTGTAATAATAAGTTGCTTCAAATCTTTTTAAGAACGAGGTAGATTATTTTAAAACTAAAAAAGGACTCTGTTTATGAAGAGAAGATCCTAGCGTTAATGTTGAAACACTTCAGTAAAAACCAGGGCCCTAACCCGCAGAGGGAGTGAGGAGGGCTCTGATGTCAGGGGGAGGGGCTCTGACCCTGGAAGGGGGCTCTGAATGTAGGGAGGGCTTTGATCTTCAAAGTGGGGGGCAGGGGGGCTCTAACTCTTGGGGGGAGGGGCTCTGACCCTGGGGAGGGTGCTCTGACCTTTGGGGAGGGACTCTGAACCTGGGGTGGAGGGCTCTGACTCTGGGGGGTGGGTCCTCTGAACCTGGGGGGGAGGGGATCTGACCCTGGGGGGGAGCTCTGACTCTCAGGGGGTGGCTCTCACCCTTGGCGGGAGGGGCTCTGACTCTTGGGGGGTGGGGGCTCTGACTGTTGCGGGGGCTCTGGCACTCAGAGAGAGCCTCTGACCCCTGGGGACGGGCTCTGACTCTCATGGGGGGTGGGCTCTGACCCTCGGGGGTGGGCTCTGACCCTGGGGAGGGGCTCTGACCCTCGGGGGTGGGCTCTGAACCTGCGGGGGAACCCTGACCCTCGGGGGTGCCTCAGAATCACCTGGCGCTTCCCTCGGCCTCTGGACCAGGCGGCAGGTTGGTGTTTCCCAAGTTAGTTGGGTCCTTAACCAAGGGGCAGACAGAGTACACCAGCGTCTCCCAAGGGAGTTTTCAGTTCATGGACTCCTGTCCCGGGCTATTTTTGCAACTTTTCTGTAAGTTTGCAATGACTCTAAGTATAAAGTTAAAGAGAGAAAAAGAAAGGCCCTGCCTGAGACCTGGGAGTTGCCTGTAAAAGATGACGAAGTTGCCTTGGGTTCCTCCTGACCTGCTGTTACCAGCCCTGGTGCCCACAGAGCGGCCCCACCTGGAACAGACCAGCCTGTCTCCCCCTGCAGGAGGCTGCCTTCCAGCTGTTCACTCTCCAAAAACAGCTTTCTTTTCCTTCTGGGAAAGTACAGATCTCCAAAGCCTGCTGAAATGCAGACTCCCGAATGTATTTTCTCCTGCTCTCTCATTTTTTAAAGTTATGGCATGGTGAAATCTATGGCAACCCACTCCAGTATCCTTGCCTGGAGAATCCTATGGACAGAGAAGCCTGGTGGGCTACAGTCCATGGGGTCACAAAGAGTCGGACATGAGAGCGACTAACACACATGGTGAAATCTGCGGGCCTCACCGTGCCGGGCCTCGTGAAGTCCACACTGTGCGCCAGGCTCTGCCGCATCTGGTTGCTGAAGAGGCGGACGCAGACGCTCTGCAGGTACTCGGGGGTGATCTGCAGGGAACAGAGGACAGATGGCTGGTGAGTGTTGCCCTGGCTGGTGTGGGCACTGACTCTCCACAGCCGCGGCTGCGGAGGTGAGATTTTGCTTTAATATCGGGGCTCTGGCGAGTTGAGCCTGATGAGAAAACTAACAGTCTCCAGGTGTGACCACGGGATAGCATACTTTAAGTCATGTAATTGCACTTAACATACTCCCGCTGTCCTGCAAAATAAACTTTTTGTTTTGGCCACACTGCCTGGCTGGTGGGATCTTAGTTCCCTGACCAGGGATTGAACCTGAGCCCTCTGCAGTGAAAGCGCCTAACCACTGGACAGCCAGGGAATTCTCATAAAATAAACTTGATTTTAAACCAATTTTTTGTTAATTCAAGCAGTGAAGTCATGGTAGGGCAGGGGGAGGAGGGAGCGGTAAAAATGGATGGAAAGTCATGATAGAAAGCATGCCAGGCTTAAAATCTAAAGATCTGGGCTTAAGCAGTGGACTCAAGAAAACCAACGGGTCTGCCTCCTGCTTTCCGGACCTATGGGAAGAGATGAAGGAGGCCTATGGCTCTGTGTCTCGGGGATCAGGGGAGAGCCCAGCACATGGTAGATGCTCAGTAAACCGTAAATGAGTGAGTGATGGAGACTTGTCATGAACCACCCAGCGCTTGACAATGGGATCTGGGTTACTTCTGCATCAAAGCAGTTGACACAATGGCCTCTTTCTTCAGCTCTCATGCCTCTCTCATTAGCCACCATGATTCAGGACTGATATCCAGCATCTAAGGCGGTAATCTCTGAAACGTTTTCTTCTCATCTTACGTCTTTTTTAAAAATATATATTAAAATGAGAATTCCCTGGTGATTCAGTCATTAGGACTCTCCTCTTATTGCCAAAGGTCCGGGTTCCATCCCTGGTCAGGGAATTAAGATACCACAAGCCGTGTGGTCAAAAAAAAAAAGAGGTTAAGAGTGCCCCAATTTAACTTATATGCAGAGTACATCATGAGAAACGCTGGACTGGAAGAAACACAAGCTGGAATCAAGATTGCTGGGAGAAACATCAATAACCTCAGATATGCAGATGACACCACCCTTATGGCAGAAAGTGAAGAGGAACTAAAAAGCCTCTTGATGAAAGTGAAAGTGGAGAGTGAAAAAGTTGGCTTAAAGCTCAACATTCAGAAAACAAAGATCACGGCATCCGGTCCCATCACTTCATGGGAAATAGATGGGGAAACAGTGGAAACAGTGTCAGACTTTATTTTTCTGGGCTCCAAAATCACTACAGATGGTGACTACAGCCATGAAATTAAAAGACGCTTACTCCTTGGAAGGAAAGTTATGACCAACCTAGATAGCATATTCAAAAGCAGAGACATTACTTTGCCAACAAAGGTTCGTCTAGTCAAGGCTATGGTTTTTCCTGTGGTCATGTATGGATGTGAGAGTTGGACTGTGAAGAAGGCTGAGTGCTGAAGAATTGATGCTTTTGAACTGTGGTGTTGGAGAAGACTCTTGAGAGTCCCTTGAACTGCAAGGAGATCCAAGCAGTCCATTCTGAAGGAGATCAGCCCTGGGATTTCTTTGGAAGGACTGATGCTAAAGCTGAAACTCCAGTACTTTGGCCACCTCATGTGAAGAGTTGACTCATTGGAAAAGACTCTGATGCTGGGAGGGATTGGGGGCAGGAGGAGAAGGGGACGACAGAGGATGAGATGGCTGGATGGCATCACTGACTCGATGGACGGGAGTCTTGGTGAACTCCGGGAGTTGGTGATGGACAGGGAGGCCTGGCGTGCTGCGATTCATGGGGTCGCAAAGAGTTGGACACGACTGACTGACTGATCTGATCTGATCTGAAACTGTCACCAGTCCACCCTGCCCCACAAGCCAATCCCTAGAGGTTGTTGCTGTTTAGTTGCTAAGTTGTGTCAAACTTCTTCTGCAACCCCATGGACTGTAACCTGCCAGGTTCCTCTGTCCATGGGATTTTCCAGGCAAGTATACTGGAGTGGATTGCTTTTCTCTTTTCCGGGAGATATTCCTGACCCAGGGATCGAACCCGCGTCTCCCGTATTTCGGGTGGATTCTTTACCACTGAGCCACCAGACAGTTTTACCTCCTTCCATACTTCTATGCCTGACTGTTGGAGGGACACTTCTTTTCCCAGTCTCCTGACTCTGTCTGGTGAACTCCCACGTGCTAATGTAACAGGCATCCCTTCCCAATGCTCACTCACTCATGCCTACAAGAGGACGACTACTCAACCGACTGGTGGGTTGGAAGGAGCAGGAACACTGGACTAGACCCCTTCTCTCCCTGTGGTTCTCCTGTCTGGCCCCTGGAAACCTCGGGTCTGTTTCAGCCACAAGAAAGACTGTTCCTCGTGGAGAACTTCTCGGGTCGTCTGGGCTCCATCTCAAGCTGCACCCCCTACATTATCCTCAGCCTGTCTCCTCTGAATGCCTGCAGGATCAAAATTCAAACACCCCTTATTCATCCTGTGCATCTCGCCTTTCCTTTTATACCAGTTCCATCCCTACAACCTAGAAACGTGTCCAGATATGTCTCATATTTCAAAAATACCTTCCCCTCGCTCCTTCCAAGGTCCTCATCTATCAACCACCCTCTCGATGTTCCTCCTTTACAGCCACGGTCCTTAAAAGAACAGCCGACATCTGCTACCGCGCCCTCCCTTTACCTGTCCACACACCCCAGCTGAGCCCCCGTCTGCCTGGCCCCCACGGAAACTCCCATGGTAAAGGCCACCACCAGTGACTTTCTAAATGGCAGACACAGTGGACACTTTTCAGTTCGGACTCCTAGAGTTTTCTGTGATTTCTGAGACTTTGGAGCAACCCTTTGCTTCTGAGATTGCCTCCTCTCCTTTGGTACCAGAACCATTTCTTTAACTCGGAAATCTGATTCTGTCACCTTCTTGCTTAAAACAAAAGAGGACAGGACATGTGGCAAAAAAAACATATGAAAATATATTTGGCCTCACACATAATTAAAGAAATGTAAGTTGAAACATTCAGAATACCAAGTTTTACTCAGTGGACATGGGTTTGGGTGAACTCTGGGAGTTGGTGATAGACAGGGAGGCCCGGCATGCTGCAGTTCATGGGGTCACAAAGAGTCGGACACGACTGAGCGACTGAACTGACTGACTGACTTACCCAATCAGCAAAAATTTCAAAGTATAATCATGCCTAGTGTTGGCAAGTGTGTGAAGAAATAGATATTCTGATATGTTACCCGGGGTGGAGGGTGGGTAGACATTGTTGAAATCTTTGAGGAAATGATTTGGCAACATCTATCAAAACTTTAATGCCCATAACTTCTGACCTAGCAATTCCATTCAGGTGCTTATCTTCCCCACATTCAAGGGTATACTGTATATATAAGGATATATACAGTATGTACAACATTTTGTGTTATAGCAAACAAAAAAATCTAAATGTTCATCATCAGAGATCTGACAAATTATGGCTCACCCTTACAGTGGAATAATGTACACGCATTAAAAACAATGAAGCAGTGTGTGGTCATGTGGAAAGATTTCCAAGATATGCTGAAAGTGAAACAGTAAGTTTGAGAAGGAGAATGGGTTCCACAACCCCAAGCAGGATGTGTGTATGCACATGCACGCACTTGTATGTTCTGAAGTAAAACACAAGTGTTAATCTTGCAAGAAAACCAGACTAAGGAACTGTGTGTGGAAGGGGCCTTTTGTTCTTAACTATATACTCCTCTGAAGTGTTTCAATTTTTTACTATGAGCATGTACTTCTTTTACATTAAAAACAAGCTAGTTCAGATTCCAGTGCTGCCCCCTGCCCCAAGCCCATGTCTCCCTGTCTTGATACTGGAGGCCCTTCCAACCCCCTGCCTGGTGGTGTGTGGGCCTCTGCTCCCACACTCCAGCAGTAAGAGCTCAGGTCCCACCTGTGGTCAGCGGGCCACGACTGGCATCACATCAACCCTGGCCGTGGAAGCCACACCACGACGATGGCAGTTATTGTCTAATAGGAGAGACGGCAAAAGGAAAACACATTTTCTTTTATTTCTGTACTATTTGAATTTTCAGTGTACATGCCTTCTTTTCTTCATTTTTTTGTTAACAGTGATTATATAAGCCATCTTTGTTTTGTTTCTGGTACTTCTCTGTACTAAAGAAAAGTCAGTTTTAGTTTTTCAGAACTAAAAAACCCGAACAATTTTCAAGATACACATTTCAAATGCTCCTCACTAACTGCAGGGTGAAGCACAAGTTCCTAAGCACAGTCTACAAATCTCTCCATGATCGTCCCCGATGCACCTCCCCCGCCTCGTCTTCCAACACATGCCACTCCCCACCCCCTAGCTTCGGCCATTCCAGCCACACCATGCAACTTTCAGCAGTTCTGTGAACGTTTGTGTGCTGTGTTTTCATCCGGACAAAGACGTTTCGGTGTAGGGTATTAAAACATATTTAAAAGAATCCACCTGCAATGCGGGAGACCTGGGTTTGATCCCTGGGTTGGGAAGATCCCCCGGAGAAGGGAAAGGCTACCCACTCCAGTATTCTGGCCTGGAGAATTCCATGGACTGTGCAGTCCATGGGGTGGCAAAGAGTCAGACACGACTAAGTGACTTTCACTTTCACAAGCTATTATAGCAAAAAGCAATCCACAGTTGTTGCTCTGGCCTAGAGTTCTGGGGTAATCCCAGGGAACTGCATAACTGATTCCTTTCAAGTGTTTACTTAAATGACCCCTTATGAAAGTAAAAATCTGGAAACAACACTAATGTCCAACAACAGAGACCCGACACGCTAAATAACCTGATGGAAAACACAGCCACAATAGGTGAGCATCGTAGGAGGATATTTAATGACTTCAAGAATGCATGATTCGATGCCATTCACGTGTATACCTAGGGCAGATTCATGTTGATATATGGCAAAACCAATACAATATTGTAAAGTTAAAAAATAAAATAAAAAAAAAAAGAATGCATGATTCGGTATTTAGGAGAAAAGCAGACTAGAAGACTGTGTGAACTGAGCCCATTTCTATAAAACACATATATCCAAGTTTTGGAAAAAAAAAAAAAAAGTCTGGAATGTTAACAAGTGTTATTACTAAGTGAGATAATGGCAGGTAATTTTAATCTTATTTTTGCATAGTTCTATATTTTCAAAAATTTCTAGAATACATTTCATTTTGTAATCACATTTTTAAGGTATTAAAGCAAGTTTAATACATTAATCTATATTGGTGACAAAGTTGTATAAAGCTTAAAACACACACATATAGACACACACAAGAGTACAAGTAAAACTGGGGACATTAGAATAAAGCAATAGATTGTATCAGTGCCAGTATCTTGGCTGAGACACTGTACTATCGTTTTGCAAACTATTAACAACTGGTGGAAACTGGGAAGAGGGTACAAGGACCCTCTGCACTATGCCTTAAAATCACACGTGAACCCACAATTATTTCCAATAAAAAAAAATTCTATTTCCAGAATGTGATTTATTATGCTTTCTATTTTTTTATTGAGTAAAACACTCAAGTCACTCCCATTAAAGTCAGAAATAAGACAAACATGCCCATGAGCTCATTCAACTCCCAGGGTCTTAGCTAATCAGTTAAGTGGGGGGAAAAAGAAAGTTGGGATATACAAGGGAAAAAAAAAATCACTATTTGAAAGTGATATGACTGCCAATCTAGAATACAGGAAAACTGATCAAAAGAATCTCTCGGATTAATGGAGTTCAGAAAGGTTACTGGATACAAAATCAGTATATGAAAACCTATAGGTCTCCTATATACCAAAAGAATATCTCCCCTCATTTTTATGCCACAACATGTTTTCTGCTGCCCATTTATTCTTTGCTAACACTAAGAACAGGCTAGAGAAATAAAGACGCAGTAGGTAATGTGTCAGGAAAAATGGACGAAATCCTGCAGCGCGTGATAAACAGCTGCACCCAGCTTTGTAAAGTTGGGGGGCAAGTGTCACTGGCTGGGGGTGGCGAGGAATCATCCGTGCCTGCGACTCTTCTTTATCTCAAGAAGACACGTGGACGATGGGGGACCTCCTTACCATCTTGCCACTGACCGTGGCCTCCAGAGAATCCACCAGCTCTGCCGTGACTCCGATGAGGTTGTGGTAGTCGGCCTGGATCCTGTTGTACCGTTTCAGGTACGTCATGGACCTCCGCTCAGCTTCTACCAGCTGCTGGTGGAGCTGCTGCAACACGTCTAGGAAGACAATTTACATTTACATTGAAACAAAACAAAAAAGCGATGGTTAAAAAGAAAAAGTCTACAAGGGGCTTCCCTGGTGGCTCAACGGCAAAGAATCCGTCTGTCAATGTGGGAGACAGGAGTTCCATCCCTGATCCGAGAAGATCCCACGTGCCATGGAGCGACTCAGCCCATGGGCCACAACTACTGCGCATGCGTGCCGCGGGTACTGAAGCCTGCGTGCTCCAGGGCCTGTGCTCCTCAACTAGAGAAGCTGCCACAGCGCAACCGGAGAGCAGCCCCTGCTAGCTGGAACTAGAGAAAAGCCCGTGCAGCAAGGAGGACGCAGCACAGCCATAAATAAATAAACAATTTTTTAAAGAAAAAAACAACATTTAAAAAGATTTTTTAAAAACCCTACAAAGTAAAAAATACAAAAAAATAATTATATTCTTCTCGAGTGAATGCCACGCCTCCTGTGAGAATATCTTACTGTAACAATGAACTCAGCACTATGTATTCATCACTTCTGTTTATGCCACATTTACTGACAAAGTGCTTTGTCATCACCGATCTTTTAATTTCTTCCTTTTGGCCGCACTGCATGGCAGGTGGGATCTTTGTGTTCCCTGACCAGAGATCAAACTTGCGCCCCTTGCATGGGAAGCACAGGGTCTTAACCACTGGACGCTAGGAGAGTCCTTGATTTTTTTAATGTTTCACCCTGATAGTTCAACTGCTCATCACTGACTTTCCTAACAAAATCTATTTCCTTGGCTGAATCCCATACAACTTCAGTTCCTCTCTCTGCATATATGAGAAATGAACTCAATGTTTCTTTCTATCATGAGTTCACAAAATGGCTGAACCAAAACTGACTCATTTTCTCTGTTTGTGCCCTGTGAGTATGAGGGATAAGTTCTTCCTTTTAAGTAAAAGTTAGGGCTGCATGACGGGTGCTGAGAAAATTCAAATCCACAATTAGGTAAGACACCAGGTGTTCACTCTGCCAGTTTGAGAAAGCATAAGCCACCCCACTGGGCCTTAGAGCAGTAGCCTTGAAAGGTTCTAGGGTTCTCTTCCTGGAAGCCCACCACCACCCTGCCCCCATCGCTCACAGCAGCACAAGACAGCCAAGCCACCTTGGGCACAGCTGGACTCTTCATCGGGGTCCACCCTCCTTGCCTCTGTCCTACCTTCTTCCTTGCCTGGAAGGTCATGCTTTTGATGGAAGGACCTGTTGCTGCCCCCACACCCATGTTAACTCACTGTGTCCCAATCCAGGTGCTGTATAATATGTAAAGTCTTCATTTTAGAACACATTTCATGCATAAAGAGAGACTTTAAAATTATAAAGACCAAACACAGGCATTATTCTATAATAACTTTAAGGAATACAACCTATAATAATATTGAGGCACTATGTTGTATATATACCTGAAACTAATATAATACTGTAAATCGACTATGCTGTGCTATGCTTAGGTGCTCAGTCGTGTCAGACTCTCTGCGACTCCATGCACTGCCTCACACCAGGCTTCCCTGTCCTCCACTATCTCCCAGAGTTTGCTCAAACTCATGTCCACTGAGTCGATGATGCCATCCAACCATCTCATCCTCTGTTGCCCCCTTCTCCTCAATCTTTCCCAGCATCAGGGTCTTCTCCAATGAGTCAGTTCTTTGCATCAGGTGGCCAAGTATTGGAGCTTCAGCACCAGTCCTTCCAATGTTCAGGGTTGATTTCCTTTGGGATTGACTGGTTTGATCTCCTTGCAGTCCAAGGGACTCTCAAGAGCCTTCTCCAGCACCTCAGTTAGAAAGCATCACTTCTTTGGCACTCAGCCTTCTTTATAGTCCAACTTCCACATCCATATATGACTACTGAAAAAACCAAAGCTTTGACTTTATGGACCTTTGTTGGCAAAGTGATGTCTCTGCTTTTTAATACATCTAGATATATCATGGCTATCTTTCCAAGGAGCAAGCTATCTTTTAATTTTGTGGCTGCAGTCACCTGGTGGGTCATACATGGCAGCTATTATTATTATTTCCTTTCATGAAAAAGGGTCAAAGATTTTCTAAATGTATTTCTATATAAGTAGATCACTTGAAAAAATGGCAGAAAGGTTATGTCCTAAAGCAGTGGTATGTAAACTCTGAAATACATCAGAATCATCCAAAAATAAAAATGATCAAGCTTCAACTTCAGAGACTGATTTTGTGGATACTGGATAGGGGCTAAGTACCTACATTGTTAACAAACTCCTCAAATGGCTGACACATAACTGCATGTTTGAGAAACACTGCCCTAAAGTATCTATTCTTCTTAATTTGTATCCTAAACAGCTACGATGATAACCCACATCCCAACTGTATTTAAAAAACTTTCATGTTTCACAATTGTTGATGTGCAGAAGTAAAATACTTTAACTATTAAAACCCCAAATATCATATAATGAATTATTATTATTATTTAATACCCATCAAATTTCAGTATTGAAAGATAACTTTAAAAAGTCATCTGAAACAAATTTATATCCAGTATTTGAACCTCTGGAGAATATCCCTGGAAATCATTTATCATTCTCCTAATACAATATTGAGAGTCACTACCTTCTTTTCCCACTATGTATTGTTTAAGCTTTTTCATACATCCAAAACTCAAAATTACATAGATAAGAACTTTCAAGGATGAAAATTTAGATTATTCACAGTCCCATTTTATGGTAATAAATATTAGAGAGAATCTATGAGATTTTTCTCAACAAGTACCGAGTGGCAGATGAATGAAATACCAAAACCCATTAGCTGGGTCAAACGACTTCTCAAACCATCAATGTTAATGTCACCCAAGTAGTCCCTCTTGAAATGGGACTGCACCAAAACACTCCCCTCAGAAACTCATTGTCGATTAACTAAACGTAAGGGACTATTTCTGGAGTTTTTACCTTGAGAACAAAGAAATGGAATTTATGACAATTTCAAAGTATGGTAACCTGAGAGAAAAGAGCCTTAACTACCAGCAGCCTACAGAAAAGACTCGCTGTTTAGTCACTCAGTCGTGTCTGACTCTTTGCGACCCTATGGACTGCAGCCCACCAGACTCCTCTGTTCATGGGATTCTCCAGGCAAGAATACTGGAGTGGATTGCCATGCCCTTCTCCGGAACCAGGAATTGAACCTGTGTCTCTTCGTCTCCTGCATTGAAGGTGGATTCTTTACCGCAGAGCCACAGGGGAAGCCCATAAAACCCATTATTTACTTATAAAAATTAGTTTCATTCATGGAGAAAAATATTCAAATTTTATAAACAGGAGAGAAGTGGGAAACTCCTTCTCTGTTAGCAAAAACAGTCTGCTATCCAGAGACATCAATGTGCAGAGAACTTAACAGTTATAAACAGGACCTGACCATTGCTTTAAGATATCTGGGTTACAGCTCAAAATATCAACTCTATTTCTGAGCATTAAACAGAACTCTCTTTTCCCTGTCAAAAGTTTTATGAGAGAAGGACAACTAAGCCAAGATGCCTTGCCTTCCAAGATGTTAACTTTTAGTGGAGATGTCTTGGCCCATGTTATTTTAATGAAACTGCCATAGTTATGCCAGCAATACTTATTGAGACGCTTTATATTTCAAAGTCACTGACATAATTTGTGCAAAAGTCCAAAGAACTGCATTCTTTGTCCATTCTTTGGACAAAGAACTTCAAGCTTTAAACAAAACATATATACAACTAAAAGAATGCCAGTTAATGTCACAGACAGTTTTTTTAATTCCAGCATGAAATGAAACAATAACAAAAGTGATGGAGATCTTCAGTACAGTACAGCAGTCAAGTTTTCTTGACTTGTATAATGTATAAAAGTTAACATTTATACTTCATTTAGATGCATTGCTTTTTTATAAGAGTAGATGAGATTTCACTTTGGAGACCCCCTAGGCTGCTCGACAATACCTTTCAAAATACAGAAATTTTTTCTAACCTAATATAAAAATCAATGCTGAATACTCATTGTAAGGACTGATGCTGAGGCTGAAGCTCCAATAGTTTGGCCACCTGATGCGAAGAGCCAACTCACTGGAAAAGACCCTGATGCTGGGAAAGATTGAGGGCACATGGTGAAGACGGCGGCAGAAGATGAAATGGTTAGATAGCATCACTGACTCAATGAACATGAATCTGAGCAAACTCTGGGAGATAGTGCAGGACAGAGGAGCCTGGTGTTCTGCAGTCCACGGGGTCATAAAGAATCCAATACAACTCAGCGACTGAACAACAATATAAAAAACTAAATCAATCACCCTATTTTTACAATATATACACTTTTTTCTTTGTATTTAGATATAAATCAGTTCTTTGTTCTTTTGCTAATCCACAAAAGCTGGATGAAGAAAGTTAAGACTAGAAAGAACTAGGAACCAGTTCAGTTCAGTTCAGTCACTCAGTCGTGTCCAACTCTCTGTGACCCCATGAACCGCAGCACACCAGGCGACCCCATGAACTGCAGCACACCAGGCCTCCCTGTCGACACATCACCAACTCCCAGAGTCCACCCAAACCCATGTCCAACAAGTCTGTGATGCCATCCAACCATCTCATCCTCTGTCATCCCCTTCTCCTGCCCTTAATCTTTCCCAGCATCAGGGTCTTTTCCAACGAGTCAGTTCTTCGCATGAGGTGGCCAAAGTATTTGAGTTTCAGCTTTAACATCAGTCCTTCCAATGAACACCCAGGACTGATCTCCTTTAGGATGGACTGGTTGGATCTCCTTCAGTCCAAGGGACTCTCAAGAGTCTTCTCCAACACCACACTTCAAAAGCATTAGTTATTTGGTGCTCAGTCTTCTTCACAGTCCAACTCTCACATCCATACATGACCACTGGAAAAACCATAGCTTTGAGTAGACAGACCTTTGTTGACAAAGTGATGTCTCTGCTTTTTAATATGCTGTCTAGGTTGGTCATAACTTTCCTTCCAAGGAGTAAGCGTCTTTTAATTTCATGGCTACAATCACCATCTGCAGTGATTTTGGAGCCCAGAAAAATAAAGTCTGACACTGTGTCCACTGTTTCCCCATCTGTTTGCCATGAAGTGATGGGACCAGATGCCATGATCTTCGTTTTCTGAATGTTGAGCTTTAAGACAACTTTTTCACTCTTCACTTTCACTTTCATCAAGAGGCTCTTTAGTTCTTCTTCACTTTCTGCCATAAGGGTGGTGTCATTTGCATATCTGAGGTTGTTGATATTTCTCCTGGCAATCTTGATTCCAGCTTGTGCTTCCTCCAGCCCAGCGTTTCTCATGATGTACTCTGCATAGAAGTTAAATAAGCAGGGTGACAATATACAGCCTTGATGTACTCCTTTTCTTATCTGGAACCAGTCTGTTGTTCCACGTCCAGTTCTAACTGTTGCTTCCTGACCTGTATACAGGTTTCTCAAGAAGCAGGTCAGGTGGTCTGGTATTCCCATCTCTTTCAGAATTTTCCACAGTTTACTGTGATCCACACAGTCAAAGGCTTTGGCATAGTCAATAAAACAGAAATAGGTGTTTTTCTGGAACTCTCTTGCTTTTTCGATGATCCAGTGGAGTTGGCACTTTGATCTCTGGTTCCTGTGTCTTTTCTAAAACCAGCTTGAACATCTGGAAGTTCACGGTTCATGTATTGCTGAAGCCTGGCTTGGAACTAGGAATATCAGTCATCATTTTCAGAAACACTATTTATAGCTCTGAACTCCAGAAAAATGATCAGTTGCCCATTTTCTGAAGAGGCCAAATGGATAATACCAGGAATGCTGAAAGATGCTATTTCTATATCCTTTTTTAGATGGCTAGGTAAAAATAATAATCCAACATGCTATGCTGCCAACCTAAGTTTTTATTCCTAACACCATTTTTAATATAATTCCTCTTGAGGGACTTTTCCATACTCCAAACACTTTGCCTACCCTTCTTCCACAGTTTAGGGAAATAATAACGAATTAAAAAGAGAGAACAAAAAGAAGAAAAGAAAAAGTTAATGGAAATCTCACTGTGCCCATGAAACCTTCCTATCCAGACACATAATGATATTATCCAGTCACTCAAAGTGGTGACAACTAGCTGTGGTGATGCTGGGCCTGGGCCCGAGCCCCTGGCACAGGTGCCCTACTGGGTGCTATTCCCTCATCTCCATGGTGACACTGCATTTGGGGGCTATTCTGCCACAGACACATGCTGTGCCTGCCAGACTCAATTTCATAGACATCCTGCTTAGCTAGCCTCGGAGAACTCAAATCGAACTTGAAGAAGGCTCAGAACCCTGGTCTCCTTGCTGAAATACCAAATGAAAGGTCTGTAGAAAAAACACAGGCTCTTCTACGTGCACTCCCCCCACCCATGTTTATTTCTGTCTGCAAAACTGGGCCGCTTACTGGAGACATAACTGGTTCCTGGCAAGAAGCTATCCCCCTAAACCGCAGGGCATGCCAGGTGACAGGGGCTGGCAGAAACTCGGCAATCCGGGAGAAGTTTCTCACCACCTTCCTGCCTTCAGTGCCTAGGAGTCCAAAGGCTGAATCTGAACAGGGACTGAACAGACTCGGTCAAGCATTGAGGCAGTCCTCGGGGACCCAAAGACACAGGTGGGGCGGTGGCTTTAAAACATGACTGCAAAGTCTCTGACACTCCTTCCCGTCAAGAGGTGGAACATAATTCTCCTTCCTTCGAATGTGGGCTTCAGGAATTTGCTTGTAATGAAGAGAACACACGAGAAACAATACCAAGTTACTCGGCGCCTGGGTGACGAGGTGAAATGGCTTCCATCCGCACCCCTCTGGGGACATTCACCCTGGGTGGGAACCTGGCCACCAGGCCCTGAGGAAGCCCGGGCCACAAGGAGAGTCCACTTGGGGGTCCCGGCCCAGGGCCTGTGCTGAGAGCTCAGCTGACAGCCAGCATCAGCCACCACACCCGTGCTCGTGGAAGCCTTGGAGGTGGCTCGACCCGACCCAGCTCTGTCTACACCCGGGAGAAACCCTAAGGGAGAACTGACTGAGCCCATAACTCCCAGACCACGCAAGAGGATAATAGTAACAAATGGACATTGCTGTTTTATGCCACCAAGTCTGAGGTGGTTTGCTAGGATGGCTAGAGAAACAGAAGTAGTGAAGCACAAGAGCATTCCCAGGAGGTGCACGGCGAGGCCCGAGTGCCGGCCCAGCTGAAGAGTTCCAGCTGTGCCAAATGGGAGAAAACCGGGCAGGACCCGCCCTGGTCAAGGCCCAGACTTGCGCTGACCCAGTACAGAGCCGTCCTGGGGGCTGCACTCGTCCTCGGGGTCACTATGCCAGAGGTAAAGCTACCCCGACAGTTCAAGGCTGTGGTCTGCGACCCTTGGAGAGGTCCCTGTTGAC
This sequence comes from Bos grunniens, assembly GCF_055505025.1. Classification (NCBI taxonomy): domain Eukaryota; kingdom Metazoa; phylum Chordata; class Mammalia; order Artiodactyla; family Bovidae; genus Bos; species Bos grunniens. The sequence continues at coordinate 17,808,942 of NC_141166.1, forward strand.
CCCATGAGAAGACATCTGCAGCCTGCTCCTCCATGTTCGGGCAGATGGACAGGAGGGGTCCTGAGACCTGCCACTCCTCCACGTGGGGCCCTCGGAGCTCCAGGAGGGGCGGCCTGGCTGCAGAACTGGCTGTACAGTTGGAACCTCCGGGCTGGAGGCCACAGGGCTCCCGAGGTGGAGAACAGACACCCCAGGGCTTCCCACCTGAAGTTACTGAAGCCCCCGTGGGGATCTCAGCACTGCTCATCCTCCCAGTGCTGGAGAAGCAAGAGCCAAGTGACAACCTCCTAGCGCTTTTGTTCTTTGGAAAACTTTAACTCTCTAAAAGGAAACAAACAATGGCAGGAAGTTTTGGAATCCTCTCTGGCAGGACTGCTGTGAAAAGGACAAACGTGCTATTTCACGTAGTGAGACTCCACCTGCTGGGAATCGAGGATGATGCCATCGGTACTTAGCAAAGGCAAGAAGCACCTCACACACCCTTTCCAACAGGGTAACTTCAGCCGTTTTCATAATCATGTCGTATCAGAGACAAAGCTCCTACAAAGAACCCCACTTGTGGCCACCACGTTAACTAAAATTTTTCTCATCTTTCTGAAAAATGAAGGGGTCTGGTAAAAATGACTCATCATGGAAAAACCATCAGTTTATGCTAAAAATTTAAGACTGGAATTCCTACTTTGAATGTGAAAAATGGAAACACTTTATAAGAATGGACACTCCACAAGCTGCTGAGATAAGACCCAGTTAGACTAGACTAGTTCAAGGTAAAGGTGAAAGACACGGAAATAACTCTCTCCCCACTTGTGCTGCACTGGGCCGTCTACCTGCTGCTGCTCTGACATTTTCTGGCACCTGAGTGGATTCTCCCCGTCTTAGTCATCTGACATACCAGACAAAGCTAACAGTACCAGCCACCCTGAGAAGCGGGCCTCAAGGAATGCAGACAAAAAGGACTGCGAAGCACTTCATAAGTATTTAGACTTTCCAAGCCCTCTTTCGCCAAGTCTGTGGAATTCTCTCCATTTCATTACTTAAAACTTGAGTTGGCGAAGTTGTTATTTAAAAACGGTTAATCTAGATGATTTACCTTTGTTGCTTTGTCCATTCTCCTTCTGGGATGAGAAGAAGTTCAGGAAAACAGGCATTCAGGGAAACAGGCATTCAGGAGACAGTACTCAGGGTATCCCTCTCATTGTGCTGGGCAATCTGGGAAACAGCCCCGGTGCGGTGAAAAAAGAGAAATCTCAGGACAGGGAACTGGAACCCGATGAACAGAGAAGACAGTTAACCGACTATCTCAGGACAGGTAACTCGAACCCCATGAACAGCTGAGACGGTTAACTGCTCAGGACAGGTAACTGGAAGCTGATGAAGAGCAAACACAGTTAACCGACTTCTCAATCCTGGGGTGACTACCCTTAAGGAATCCTCCTCTCTCCATCTCAGGAACCAGTCTGTGCGTCCAAAAGCCCCCTAACTGGCCTCCTTACCAAAACATTGGACTGAAAATGCAAATCTGTGTTCATACCCTTTACCTCTGGACCTTCAGTGCTAAAGCAACTAGCCTAAGGAAACTGAGATTTTGATGAAAAGAACATGGCACAGAACAGAGACTGTGACCACAGACGCTAGTGCGGTGTGGCCTGGGTTTGAACCTCAGCTTCTACACATCTGGCCACATGACTGAAGGCCGAGGTGTTCACCTGTTTTATTTGGGTTTCCTTACTTTTTCTGGTAACAGCTTTATTGAGATGTAACTCACATATTATAGAATTCACCCATTTAAAGTGTACATTTCCATGGTTTTCAATATATTCACGGAGTTGTCCAACCATCACCACAATCAGGAGTGGAATATTTTCATCACCCAAGAAAGAGACCCTGTGCCATCAGCGGTCCCCACTCCCTCTCACCACCCGTCCCCCATCCCGCCCTAGGCAGCCACTTACCCACTCTCTACAGATCTGCCTTTTCTGGCCCCTTCACACAAGTGGAATCATACAGTACGCAGCCTTCTGTGTCTGGCTTCTTTCATCTCACCATCATGTTTTCAAGATTTCTCCGTGTAGCAGTACAGATCAGTAACTCGCTCACTTGTATGGCCACGTAACATTCCACTGTGAGCACTTGGTCAGCCCTGCATCAGAGGATGGACATCTGGACTGTCTGCACTTTTTGCCTATTTTGGATAATGCTGCTGTGAACATTCATGTACAAGCTGCTATGGAGATGGACACTTTTGTTTCTCTTGAGGATACAGCTAGGAGTGAAATTGCTGGGACATAGGTAATTTCTGTTTAAACTTTCAGACCACCTGTTTTTGAGGAATATTTTAATGCTATGAGGGAACATTCTCTTCATTTAAGAAAAATATTTAAAAATATGCATGCACAGAGATGTCTCTCCTTGCTTATTATAAACATTACATACTTTGAAGTGTATGTGTGCAAACAAATGCACTTCTGTGCTTTCTAAACTTTCCATAAGGAATAGGATCAATTTTATAATCAGGAATAAAAAGAGAATGATTAAAAAAAAATGTAAACATGACCATGTTTTTCTCCTCATTACTTAGGGGACCTCACACGAACCTCCACGACCCAGCCCTGCCAGGTCTCTGACTCTCTCCATCTCAATCCTTCTGCCCCAACAACACTGAATCCTTCAGTGTCCCAGAAACACTGGCTCAGCACTTGGGCACAAGCTGTTCCCTCTACCTGGAACTCCTACCCCTCATTCTGTCTGCCTCACAGACACCCATTTTCATGTTCAAAACTCCAGCTAAGACAATGATCTTGGCTTTTTCTTTTATCCCTAATTCCTAGCACACTATTCAACCTAATATACGTGTTGAACTGAACTCCAAATATGTAAGAAGGAAAAGAGAGGAATAATGTTTAAAGTTACCTGCTGGACTTCAGTGTATTTGCCTCAAAGCAAATGTTGAATGGGATAAAAGGTGACAAGTGTTTGCAAACTATAACACGACAGCTAACAGCTAACAGTAACACAAGTGCTTACTATGTGTTGGACAGTTCTAGCAGGTTTTTCATGTATTATCTCAATCCTCATACTATTCCTATGAAGTGGGTGCTATCATTAATATACCAGTATCATCTATTATGTAAAAATTTTCTTTTAGGATCTTTACATAATGGTTGGTACCTGTTACCTTTAAGGAGAAAGGCTTTTTATTTTTAATTTTTTAAATTATTTATTTGGCTGCACAGGATCTTTAGTTGTGGCAGGTGAACTCTTAGTCGTGGGATGTGGGATTTAGCTCCCTGACCAGGGATTGCACCCAGGCTCCGTGCATTGGGAGCACAGAATCCCAGCTACGGGACTACCAGGGAAGTCCTGAGAAATACTTCTTAAAAGTGTATTAAAAAAGCCATAAGCCAAGTTGGAGAAGTTCTAATTTCACTGAAAACTGTCCTTTTATACAAAACTCTAAGAGGGAAAGGAACTGGGTATGCAAACATGTGGGCAGACGGAAGAACTTGAAGAAAACCTTAAAGGATATAAAAGTGGAAAGGGGAGGTGTACTAAGCCTGTCTGGGGGCAGTCTCAGGGCGAGGTGAGGAGCTGAATACAGGCAAGAGGGAGCCACTGAACGTTCAGGAAGCAGAAGCAGGAGAAACGTGTCATGAAATCCCAGGGATTTCTATTCAGAGTCCAATTAGGAAAAGAGAGTACAGTGTTTTGGAGTCAGAATAGAAGCAGAAGTCATTACCCAGCAGAGTGGCCTAAATTTTTTATTATGGTAAACAAAACAAGCACCAACTTTACAATTAAAAATGCTAACTCTTGTCATGAAATAACTTTTGCTACATGCTTGTTCAGAATAAAATGCTGAAAATAAAATGCTTGTTCAGAATAAGATGCTCAGACGAGCATCCTTAGGGACCAACCAGCTCTAGGAAGGGAGCCTCCATGGGCAGGCAACGACCTTGCTCCTCCCTGGACAGCCTCCACTTACACTTGGTCCTGGGCCTCTGTCTGGTCAGTGTCCCCTTCTACTCTCAAAAGTGATTCTGTTTAAACTGGATTGTGGTGATGGCTGCACAGCTCTGTGCATTTGCTAAAAATCATTCAATAACATACTTACCGTGGGCAAATTTTATGGTATGTAAATTACACTTCAACAAAGTCGTTTCTTAAAAGTCCTGATTGGAAGGACAAGTTATATATGAGTTGATCCATACATCATGACCTCAAGGCCTTAAGTGACTTCCAAAGAGTTCTTTTCCAAGAAGACAGGCATTGTTTTTTTCCTACTCAAGACAGCTTCTTGGCACATGACAGAAAATAAGACCCTTGCCAAGTCTCAGAGACCCAATGCCATAGAAGTCAACTCTTTACAGGCCTTGGCACGTGCTCTTGTTAGTGCTTCATTCACTCTTGAGTATAGAAGCAGCACAACCACAACCATCCCTGTTTGAGGCCATCTAAGCCATTCTTGGGATTCCCAGGTGGTGCTAATGATAAAGAACCCACCTGCCAATGCAGGAGATGTAAGAGGGTTTGATCCCTGGCTTGGGAAGATCCCCTGGAGGAAGAAATGGCAATCCACTCCAGGATTCTTGCCTGGAGAATCCCCATGGACAGAGGAGCCTGGCAGGCTACAGTCCATGGGGTCACAAAGAGTTGGACACAACAAAAATGACTTAGCGCGCGCGCGTGCACACACACACACACACACACAGGCGACTATTAATTCCATAGGTGGTCTCCATTTGCTTTAAAAGGATACATACAATGTTAAAAGCTTTGGCGTATTACTGGCTTTGAACATTAAAGCCAGAAACTTTTCCAGTTTCAACTTTAATTCTGGAGTCCAAGAATCCTAAAGGTAAGGAAAAAAGAAGGAAAAATAAGAAAAGCACCAGATCATTAAATGCCAACAAACATTGTCAAGCTGTGGCCTTCAGGATAAAATAGCTCTGCTACAGTTACTGAAACCAGAAGGAAGATGTCTTGTCAGTGGTGTGATGCTGTAAAAAAACAGGTTTTAGGACATTTGACCAATTCACTTATAGAAGATTCAAGAGCCCATGTCAGGAAGAAAGGACAGAGTCCTTTCATAATCAGGGAAAAAATAACTCTGTACATGATTTGAATATTTCAAGGATGCCAAGTAACCTTATTAGGCTGAAAACCAAAAATATTTCAGTATGGTTTAGGCATATGTGGCACTGGCAGGCATATACAATTATCGCTAAGTTACGGAAAGTCTCCGGAAGAAAGGGACTCATTTCCATAAACCTCACTCAGACAAGAAAAACAGAAAGAAGCAGTTGCCTGCCTCAGATACTCCATTGTGTCCAGCATTCTGATATGTGTCTAGTTTGATTTCTTCCTTAAAAATAAATTATTTACCTCAAACAACGTTCACTGAGAAGGGAAAAATAATGACTTATGTAGTGAAAGAATAAGTATCACAAGCAACGACCTTTCTCGGGACAATTTTCCTGAGGGTTCTTAGACAAGAGTATCTACCACTAAACCGGGAGGTCCCACTAAAAGAAGTTCTGCTGCTAAAAATTCACGGCCACTTGGCTCTGAGATCCTGTCCCATCTCCCTCCAACCTGCCCATTCTCCCTACTTCTCCCTCCAGCTCTCATCGCCCACACCCCCTACCCCGCTCCACTGGTCTATCCTGTGCATTCTCTGACTCTTCAAAAAAATACTGCCAAATAAGCAGAAAAGTTTGATTCTCTGACATAGCACGATGACTCTATTTCTTTCTTTTTTTTTTTTTTTTTTTGGTGACTCTATTTCTAATGGGTCTGTTGTGGGTTGAACTGTGTCCCCTAAAAAGACATGTTGAAGCCTTAATCTCCTCGGAATGTGAGGTCAGGGGAGCGGGGACGCTGCAGAAGAAATTAGCTCAGAGGAGGCTGAATGAGAATAAGCTCTTAATCCAATATGACTGGTGTCCTTATAAGAAGAAGGACATTTAGGCACAGACATTGAGAGAAGACAGCCATGCAAAGACAGAGAGGAGATTTAGAATCACGCAGCCACAAGCCAAGGGACAGCTGAGGCTACTAGAAGCTGGAAAAGGTAAGGAAGGATCTTCCCCTAGAAGTTTCATAGGGAGCACAGTCCCTTGACACCCTGATTTCACACTTCTAGCCTCGTAAACTGTGAGACAAGCAATTTCTGTTGTTTTAAACCACCCAGTGTGTGGTCCTTTGTTATAACAACTGTAGGAAGCTCATACGGTGTGCTCCAGCTTGAGGCTTTCTGTGCTCAACCGTATAGAAATCAATCTCAGGAAAGGACTGCTAGGTTGGCCAACATAAACCAAGACATCTTAAATAAAAAAAGAAAAATAAAATATTTGGGTATCCCTAAGACACTCCTATGGTTTTTCCAGTAGTCACGTATGGATGTGAGAGTTGGACTGTCAAGAAAGCTGAGCGCTGAAGAATTGATGCTTTTGAACTTTGGTGTTGGAGAAGACTGTTGAGAGTCCCTTGGACTGCAAGGAGATCCAACCAGTCCATTCTGAAGGAGATCAGCCCTGGGTGTTCTTTGGAAGGAATGATGCTAAAGCTGAAACTCTAGTACTTTGGCCACCTCATGCGAAGAGTTGACTCATTGGAAAAGACTCTGATGCTGGGAGGGATTGGGGGCAGGAGGAGAAGGGGATGACAGAGGATGAGATGGCTGGATGGCATCACTGACTCGATGGACGTGAGTTTGAGTGAACTCTGGGAGATAGTGATGGACAGGGAGGCCTGGCGTGCTGCGATTCATGGGGTCGCAAAGAGCTGGACACGACTGAGCGACTGAACTGAACTGAAGACACGCTAGAGTGAAGTGATACAATCAGAGAAAAAAAGACAGGGGACCTGCAAAGGAACAGCAATCAGACTGATGGCCAACTTCAAAACTGCAACAGTGGGAGCCAGGACACAAAAAACCTTCAGTGTCCTGAAAGAAAATAACTGTCAGGACCTCCCTGTGGTCCAGTGGTTAAGACCCCGCGCTCCACTACAAGGGGCATGGGTTCAGTCACTGGTCGAGGAATTAAAATCCCACATGCCACACGAAAAAAAAAAAAGAGCTATAAACCTACTATTTTAACCCTGTCTGAGAAAGCAGTACAGATGCTTTCAGACAACAAGAACTGAAAGAAGGGAACCTCAGTGAAAGGAGATTCTAAAGGAGCATCTTTCAAGTAGGGGTGAAAACGATCCTGGATGGAAGGGCTTCTACACAAGATGGAATAGTAAACAAAAATACTGGTGAATCTAAGGGTAAATCGATACACATACTGACTGCATAACATTTTTAAAAGTTCAGATTGTGTGGGGCTAAAGTATATACTAAAATATTTGACAACTACAGCCCGTAAGTTAAATGAGGTCCTTGTAATGATCAGGAAGAGAGTAAATACTAACTTTAGATTTTATTATGTACACTGAAGTATCTGTGATGACCACTGAAAGAATATATTTAGAGATCAGTAAAAGGAAAAATTCCAGTTGAGCTATTTCAAATCCTGGAAGATGATGCTGTGAAAGTGCTGCACTCAATATGCCAGCAAATTTGGAAAACTCAGCAGTGGCCACAGGACTGGAAAAGGTCAGTTTTCATTCCAATCCCAAAGAAAGGCAATGCCAAAGAATGCTTAAACTACCGCACAATTGCACTCATCTCACACACTAGTAAAGTAATGCTCAAAATTCTCCAAGCCAGGCTTCAGCAATATGTGAACCGTGAACTTCCAGATATTCAAGCTGGTTTTAGAAAAGGCAGAGGAACCAGAGATCAAAGTGCCAACATCCGCTAGATCATTGAAAAAGCAAGAGAGTTCCAGAAAAATATCTATTTCTGCTTTATTGACTATGCCAAAGCCTTTGATTGTGTGGATCACAATAAACTGTGCAAAATTCTGAAAGAGATGGGAATACCAGATCACCTGACCTGTCTCTTGAGAAACCTATATGCAGGTCAGGAAGCAACAGTTAGAACTGGACATGGAACAACAGACTGGTTCCAAATAGGAAAAGGAGTACGTCAAGGCTGTATATTGTCACCCTGCTTATTTAACTTATGTGCAGAGTACGTCATGGGAAATGCTGGGCTGGAGGAAGCACAAGCTGGAATCAAGACTGCTGGGAAAAATATCAATAACCTCAGATATGCAGATGACACCACCCTTATGGCAGAAAGTGAAGAGGAACTAAAAGCCTCTTGATGAAAGTGAAAATGGAGAGTGAAAAAGTTGTCTTAAAGCTCAACATTCAGAAAACTAAGATCATGGCATCTGGTCCCATCACTTCATGGGAAATAGATGGGGAAACAGTGGACACAGTGTCAGACTTTATTTTTTTGGGCTCCAAAATCACTGCAGATGGTGATTGCAGCCATGAAATTAAAAGACGCTTACTCCTTGGAAGGAAAGTTATGACCAAACTAGACAGCATACTGAAAAGCAGAGACATTACTTTGTCAACAAAGGTCTGTCTAGTCAAGGATATGGTTTTTTCAGTGGTCATGTATGGATGTGAGAGTTGGACTATAAAGAAAGCTGAGCACAGAAGAATTGATGCTTTTGAACTGTGGTGTTGGAGAAGACTCTTGAGAGTCCCTTGGAGATCCAACCAGTCCATTCTGAAGGAGATCAGCCCTGGGTGTTCATTGGAAGGACTGATGCTGAAGCTGAAACTCTAATACTTTGGCCACCTCATGCCAAGAGTTGACTCACTGGAAAAGACCCTGATGCTGGGAGGGATTGGGGGCTGGAGGAGAAGGGGACAACAGAGGATGAGATGGCTGGATGGCATCACCGACTCGATGGACATGAATTTGAGTGAACTCTGGGAGTTGGTGATGGACAGGGAGGCCTGGCGTGCTGTGATTCATGGGGTCGCAAAGAGTTGGACATGACTGAGCAACTGAACTGAACTGAAAAGGAAAAAAAGGGGGGAATAAAATGATGCTGTGAATACTGATGATCTCTAACCTCCTGAACTCTGAAGAGGAACTTGAACTCAGTCTTGGAACATCAGACCTGCCGAGGACTCAGTGGGAACCTTTCCCTGACTCTCCCAGCTCCACCTCGCCTTGACCTAAGCTGTAGCCACACCACCATGTCATGACTCTCGTAAACAGAACCTTGACTGTGAGAACATCTAACCTTCCATTGCAAAGTTCATCACCTTTGTAACCGTTTTATATTTTTAACCTTTTAGGAGAAGACAGTAAAACTAAATTGGTACTGACCAGAAAAACAAGCACAGAATTCAACTGTGCTACTGTATAACAATCTAGCTTTGATAGAATGAGTCAACCACCTGAACTTCAATTTAGCAGCTGCTATTCAGGAGTAACGAAATTGGTTTTACTGAATTCAATAAACAGAGAATAGCAGAAACTGAAATGTAATTGTTTGGAAGAATTGCGTCCATTGTTCAGTGGTTGGGGAACACATACAAATTTTTGAAAACAGTGTGAGATCTTCAGAAAAACTATCTAGTCATATCAAAATATTTGTTTCTAAATACATTTCAATAAACCTCTCAGTGGGATGTATTAATTTTAGTAAGTCAACAAAAATTACCTTAATAGGTAAGTTTTTATTTATAAATACTATGCTAAAATGTCAAGTAAAATGAAATAAAACAATTAAAAGAGCTATAGACGAATAGTCTGATGGAAATAATGTAGTACAAAATCAGACAATCAAATATATACTGAGTAAGTGAGAATTTTAACACAAATCAAAATATACAAGGCCAGTGATTGTGTAAAGTAGCCTAGATTTTTCTTTGGCTACTAGTTTTCATTATAATTGAATAGGTTATTGTTTCAATACTGTAAAATTTTACAAAGAATGACTGAAGAGGCTAGTATATTTTACAATATTTTGTCAGTCTGAGTTAACAAGTCTTGGTGCAATAACAACAACAACAAAATCACATTTTATACCAGAAGAAAAGTTTGTTAAAGCAACTTACCTGTACCTTCTTTTAAAATACAACATATGCAAACGTTAGTGTTTTTTTACAGCATGCTTCAGAAATCAGCAGCGTATAAAAGGTGGAACTGCCATGCTGCCCAGGATCCAAGATCTGGAGACAGTCGCTTACCTGGAAGAGTTCTTTAAATGACGGGTGCGCCATGGGGTTGGGAACAAAAGGCAGGGCATAGAAAGGCAGGAACTCCGTGGTCTGGCTCAGGGCCGCCCCTTTGGTCTCCAGGAAGGTTTTGAAATAAGAAATCCTTTCATCCAGGTCCTCTTTGTCCTGCAAGGAAGAGAGGATGTCTGAGATCTCCGGCTTGACGCCAGCTCACCGGTTCACCTGTCCTCCCCCCAAGGCTCCCTCAGTTCCAGCCATGTCGCTGCCATCCTCCTCGCCTGGCCCAGCCTGCGAGCTGTCTGCAGTCATCCGAACATCACCCCCTGTTTCACCCCTTCATGAAATTGCCAGAATATCAGAGAACTGCATGTATAATATATATAGTCCAAGTGCTGCCTTTTCACTTTATCATTACCATTTTCTGATATCCTTAAATTCATCAATGTCTTTCTTAATGGCATGACAAAACCTCATCTTGTGGGTCTATCATAATTTATTTAACCAATCTCCCATTATTAGACATGTACATCGCTTTCATAGTACAGATAGAAAAAAATATTTGTCTGCATTCCTGTGATTTCCTTAGGAAAGGTTTTTAAGGGTGAATAGTTTTTTGTTTTTTTTTTAATATGGAACGCTTTGAAATTTGCATGTCATCCTTGCACAGGGGCCATGCTAATCTTCACTGTGTCGTTCCACTGTTTTTTTTAAGAGTATATGTGCTGCCAAAGCAAGCACTTAAGGGTGAACAGTTTTTTCAAACAGCAGTTTCCATATCATTATTCCCTTCTTTTATTAAGCTAACCAGGAATTGACCTTGCCAGCTTCACTACTTCTGGGTGTAACCCCAGGAAAGTCGGGTTCCCATCCCACCCCGATGGGTCTCCACCTCCCCCTGGGCCTCAGTGAGAAAGTCTTCCCTGGCCTCACCTGTTAAGTCCCTCACAGCCTCATACACAGGCCAGTTGTTCTCATCAATGTATCTCCCTTCACCTATACCATGAAGCCCACTGGACTTAAAAAATTTATTGATTTTTTTATCTTATAGCAAAACAGAAAAAATTAGTAAAAACAGATACAAGGGAAATTAAAATCTCCCACAATGGCACCCACCTGAGAACCATCTTTAGGAACAGCCTTCCAAGAACAGCTACTACAATTTGCTATATAGCTGCTCCCTCCACTCTGACCCCTCCTGTGGCCACTGACATGTTAGTAAGTTAACACAGGTCCTCAGGGCAGTAGCCAGTACATGGAGGAGTCACAAAACAAAGGCGGATGGTTTGATGTCAGCCTGGCTGGCCCCCCTCTGTCATTCCCTCCGCACCCCGAGGTTCATCCGCAGAGCAGCCTGTGTCTGCTCTCCTCTCTTTCACACCTCCAGGAAAAGACTGCAGAAGCTCAATTCAACCCATCACTCAAACTTTCACAAACGGGCACACCATTTTCCCACTGTTTAAGCTTAAATTCATCTTCTGGTTGAAAATGTGGTCTAAAGATGCATTCTCTTAGACATAGCCATCTTGAGATAGTCAAGCAAACGAGGACATAGCTTTCATTACAGAAATGACTTTCCATACAAATTAGAAAAGAAACTGCTGGGAATGAGACAGAAAAAGCATGCATCAGGACATATGAGGCCTACTCCTGAGAATAATATGATAAAAGGGGCGAAAAACTAACGTAATCTCATTTGCAAAAGGTAACGGCTAACATCCTCCTTTAACACACCCCGTGGACCAATCCCCCAGCACAAGGTGAACCTACAGGTCTGCCTGCAGAGTGCTTCAGAAGATAGATGGCAAAGTGGATGTGAAGGTAGAACTCCAGCTTCTGGGCCAGAGAGTCGCCGTCCCGGATGGGCCTGGGGATGTGCTCCTCCCACAGCCTGAAGAACACCTTCTGGTCTCCACTGTCAAACGCAGCAAGGAGATCCCTCTGTGGAGAAGACATTGGAGTGAAGCCTGGTCGGTTACAAGGGATGCCACATCTCCCAACACCCCTGATTCTCACACCCTCCCAATGCCTTGCTGTTGTTCAGTCGCTCATTTGTGTCCGGCTCTCTGTGACCCTGTGAACTGCAGCATGCCAGGCTTCGGTGGCCTTCACTATCTCCTGGAGCTTGCTCAAACTCAGGACCATTGAGTCGGTGATGCCATCCAACCATTTCATCCTAGACACCCATATACTCCATCATTTCAGTGTGAGCAAAACCAAGTCTCCTTTTCAGAGGTGAGGGATAGGAAAAGAGAGATCCGGAAGGCTTCAGACTGCCTTGGCTGACATTCCTGCAGACCGCCCCTGGTTTTCCACTGCTCTGCAACATCAAATCTGAGCATACTGAAGAACAGAGGGCTTCCCGGGTAGCTCAGTTGGTAAAGAATCTGCGTGCAATGCAGGAGACCCTGGTTTGATTCCTGGATCGGGAAGATCCCCTGGAGAAGGGATAGGCTACTCACTCCAGTATACTTGGGCTTTGCTGGTGGCTCACCTGGTAAAGAATCGCCTGTAAAGTGGGAGACCTGGGTTCAATCCCTGGGTTAGGAAGACCCCTTGGAGGAGGGAAAGGTTACCCACTCCAGTATTCTGGCCGGGAGAATTCCCTGGGCTGTATAGTCCATGGGGTCACAAAGAGTTGGACACAACTGAGTGGCTTTCACTGAAGAACAGATGCAATGGTGAAGGTCTCTGAAATGGAAGGAATCTGCCACCAGCACAAGAATATACTCAGGTTGCCCTTTGGACTTGGTGACCCACTGCCTAAGACTGATGAGAATAGCTCGGACCCAGAGCCCAGCCAGACCTCAGCGGAGCGACCTCATACTTACAGAGAGTCACTGACACCACAGCTGCCAAGATGTGGCGTGCGGCCAGGAGTTCAGCCACGTGGAATGGTCAATCCCAGGCCTGGGAGGTGGGACTGAGCGTTGTCACGGGCTTGCTGTTGCCAGAAGCGTGTCTGGTGGAGAGGGCAGCGCAGAAAGTGACCACAGAGCCCAGCTCCCCCAGAGTGATTGCCTCCAGGTCCAAGAATAGGACACCTGGGCTGGAGACGGAAGGGGAAACACAGGCCCGGCTCCAGGCTAACCTCGGGGTTGCACCAGCCTGACAACGTGGGGCAGCGCCCATGGCCCGACTCACCACGTGGTGGTTGAGACAAAGAACTCTGGAGAAAGGAGGTGGCAGTCAGCACATCACCTGTCTCACAGGAGGAGCGATAACTGACCCACCACCAACACCTGCTGTGTGACTTTACAGATTTAGGCAAGGTGGTTCGGCGGTAAAAGAATCTGCTTGCTGATGCAGGAGATACATGAAATGCCAGTTCGATCCCTGGGTCGGGAAGATCCCCTGGAGGAGGAAATGGCAACCCACTCCAGTATTCTTGCCTGGGAAATCCCATGGGCAGAGGAGCCTGGCGGGCTTCAGTCCATGGGGTCGCAAAGAGCAGGACACTACTGAGTACGCATGCTTGCCTTCAGGACCAAGAGAGCTTCCTGCTGTGTTTTCCTTTTTGTATCAAATGCCCACAATACCCAGACCTCCATTTTGGGCTCAACTGCAGAAACTTTTTTCAGAGTTTTCTGATTTTTTTTTTTTTTTTCAGATTTTCTGTAGAATCTCCAGTTCCCCCATCCTTGACCACCATTACTTACCACCATTATTGGGTCACTGTTCTTTTATGCTTTTAATAGTTTTACATTTTTTTCTGTAAATTTTTTTTAAGGTAAAATATTCTATTTGTTTATAATCAAGCTTTTTAACATAAGATAGAAACCTACAGAGAACAGGGCTGCTGTGTTTGGTTTTCCTTAAGTCAGAAACATTCTCTGATAAGGAGTCTTCCGACATGAACCCTACAAAAATGTTCTCTGTATCATGTGACTGAGAACAATGGTCTCTGAATATTACCTCACTCAGGAAGGGACTGGCTTACACTGGAAAGAAACTCAGAAGTTTTCAAAATAAGCCCCACAGTGAAATTCTACCTCTTCAAAACTGGCCTCTTTGGGGGGACCTGGCCAGAGGATCCCATGTTCTTGTCACTTCCTAATACAAAGGTGAGAGGGACGTGCTGCTGGGGCCTGGCCCCGCCCCAGGCTCAAGTCTGCGGAGCCCTGAGCAATCCCTGCTGACCACCCAGGGGAGGACTCTCCCTCGAGGTCCAGGAACTGTGTACAGACTCTTGAGGGTGTCTTAAAGCCTGGAGTCAAGTGTTTTCTTAACATGGTTTGGCAAAGTATGCCTACGCATCACATGGCCCATTTACAGTTTATTCTAGACTCTGCATTTGTAGACCTGGGACCACAAACCTTTGCTGTGCCATGACACTCCCAATTTATAAACCATACTCTGAACCTGGAAATGGTCCCTGCGTAGGGCACCCGAAGCTGGTGTTCTGTGACAACCTGGAGGGATGGGGTGCAGAGAGAGGTGGGAGGGGTTTTAGGATGGAGGGGACACGCGTATGCCTATTGCTGACTCATAATGATGTATGGCAAAAACCATCACAATATTGTAAAGTAATTATCCTTCAAGAAAAATTTAAAAATAAATAAATTTTTAAAAAATGACCCCTGAATTTAAAATAATATCTACACATAAAGCAATCCGACTCAATGGACATGAATTTGCGCACACTCCACGAGATAGTGGAGGACAGAAGCGCCTGGTGTACTGCAGTCCATGGAGTCAGACACAGCTTAGTGATAACAAATAGAACAATCCAGTGTGATAACTCATAGGGGTCACAAAAAATATTAACTTCTCTAATGTAAAGTGTGATCTCAGCCACAATTACCAAGATCAGAAAATTACACACCACCAATAATCACCCATACATACAAGTTCTTAAAGAACTGTAATTAAGGAAATTTTGTCTACTGAGGGCCACTGACACTTGGCAAGTATCACTAAGCCACCGCTCCAGGTATTTTTGTTTGGGAAATCTATAAAGGCGGGACATAGCTGTTTACTGAATGGGCAGAAAAGACAGGCTTCTCACAATCAGAAAGTTTCAAGACCTTTCAAGTTAAGTAGCCTCTGTTTGCATGTCTAATGATGACCAGACTCTTCTTCTCCTGCTCTGAAGTCTGCTCTGGGGTTGGGAG
Organism: Bos grunniens; assembly: GCF_055505025.1. Classification (NCBI taxonomy): domain Eukaryota; kingdom Metazoa; phylum Chordata; class Mammalia; order Artiodactyla; family Bovidae; genus Bos; species Bos grunniens. The sequence continues at coordinate 17,824,154 of NC_141166.1, forward strand.
GAAGCCTCAGGCTGCCCGGTGCAGCACTGGCAGAGGAGCCCGTGTCTGAAGTGGTGCAGGCTCGGCACCCAGATGCCCAAGGCCTGGAGGGGTGCTGGGCAGGGCACAGCCCCACTCCAACTCCCTGGGCCACTTCAACAGTGTCCCTGCTCGGTGGTACCCATGCCAGGTCATGGGGGAGTCAGGCTGTGGCCTGACCTCCAGCAACTCAGTGGGACTCTCAAACCAAGTCTCTGATTTTTCTTGGAAGTATGTATATTGAAACAAATTTATTAAAATAATCAAATCATGTTTTATGGGTTACCATTGGAAATTCTGATTTGTTTAATACTGACTTAGCCTCACTCCATGTAGTGTTTAGGAAAATGAACAAGAGAGTTATAAGAGGATAAAATTTGTAAATTCCAAAAAATAAAAATATTATCAGGCAAAGCTGAAACAAGCTGCCTCAGGAAATGGTATGTTCTCTTGTCATGGGTTGTACTTGAGGTGAACCAATTCCTTACCTAGAACATTTTGAACGGGACGCAGAATCAAATGACTGAAATGAGGACTTTTTGTTTTTGGCCGCACACGTGGAATCTTAGTTCCCTGATGAAGGACTGAACCTGTGCCCCTTGTATTGGGGGCACAGAGTCTTAACCACTTGACCACCAGGGAAGTCCTTGAAATGAAGACTTTCAAGGTCTTTTCTGATTCCGCTGCAGCCCAGCGCCAGGGCCTCCCAGCCACCCAGGCCTTCCTTTGACAGGGTGCTGCCCTGTATATGGCTCTTGCCCACTTCGACCTCCCCAAACTAGATGGCAAGCACCCTGAGGGCCGATATTTTGTTTTATTTTGTTCACCATAGTGTCCCCAGTACTTAGAATTAACCTAAACTTCCTCAGGGTGGAGATCACATTTGTCTCTGTTTCTAAGCATTGCGTGGTTTCTTCTTCCTACCAAGAAATATGTATGGAAAAACCTTGTGTTGCCATTCATTTTCTAGGTCAGTCAAGAAAGGATGTGAAATCTCTCCAGAGATTTGAAGATGATATCACCCGTTTATCCATAAACATCAGCACAGTCTAACAAGTTGCTCTGCCCAGGTCCCCAGAAATGATTCCAACATTCTCTAATGGTGACGTATTTTAGAAGTTGGGAGCATCTTGATTACATACGAAAATCAAAAAAGTAAAATGTTACCTGGAATTTCAATGATTTGGGGTCCCTTAAAGAGCCACATGTAGATTTAGATAATGGTTTTCCTTTTATTTTACATTCTTTCAAAAATGTTTTCAAGGTGTCTTCAAATTCAGCAAAATCTAAATACTGTAAAAAAAAAAAGCATAAATGAGCATACATTTCTCTGTTCTAACATCAACAAAGTGACTGTCTTTGATGTAATTGTATCAGCTCAATATTATCACAAATATATAATGGGATTAATTAACTGTCATCTTTGGAGAAGTAATGTGGGATCAGGAATTTACTTATTGATATACATACTAAAGGCCTAGAAAGACAGTATCATAGAAAATATTCATTTCAGTTCAGTTCAGTCACTCAGTCATGTCTGACTCTTTGCGACCCCATAGACTGCAGCATGCCAGGCCTCCTTGTCCATCTCTAACTCCCAGAGCTTGCTCAAACTCAAGTCCATCGAGTCGGTGATGCCGTCTAACCATCTCATCTTCTGTTGTCCCCTTCTCCTCCTGCCTTCAATTTTCCCAGCATCAGGGTTGTTACCAATGAGTCAGTTCTTCGCATCAGGTGGCCAAAGTATTGGAGCTTCAGCTTCAGCATCAGTCCCTCCAATGAATATTTGGGACTGATTTCCTTAAGATTGACTGGTTTGATCTCCTTGCAGTCTAAGGGACTCTCAAAAGTCTTCTCCAACAACACAGTTCAGAAGCATCAATTCTTTGGTGCTCAGCTTTCTTTATGGTCCAACTCTCACATCCATACATGACTACTGGAAAAACCATAGCTTTGACTAGACAGACCTTTGTTGGTAAAGTAATGTCTCTGCTTTTTAATATGCTGTCTAGGTGTGACATAGTTTTTCTTACAAGGAGCAAGAGTCTTTTACTGTCATGGCTGCAGGCACCATCTGCAGTGATTTTGGAGCCCAAGAAAATGAAGTCTCTCACTGTTTCCATTGTTTCCCCATCTATTTGCTATGAAGTGATGGGACCAGATGCCATGATCTTAGTTTTTTGAATGTTGAGTTTTAAACCAGCTTTTTCACTCTCCTCTTTCACTTTAATCAAGAGGCTCTTCAATTCCTCTTTGCTTTCTGCCATGAGTGGTGTCATCTGCATATCTGAGGTTATTGATATTTCTCCTGTCAATCTTGATTCCAGCTTGTGCTTCATCCGGCCTGGCATTTGTCACGATGTACTCTGCATATAAGTTAAATAAGTAGAGTGACAATATATAGCCTTAATGTACTCCTTTCCCAATTTGGAACCAGTGCGTTGTTCCATGTCCAGTTCTAATTGTTGCTTCTTGTCCTGCATACAGGTTTCTCAGAGGCAGGTAAGGTGGTCTGGTATTCCCATCTCTTAAAGAATTTTCCACAATTTGTTGTGATCCACACAATCAAAGGCTTTAGCATAATCAGTGAAGCAGAAACAAATGTTCTGGAATTCTCTTGTTTTTCCTATGATCCAATGGATGTTGGCAATTTGATCTCTGGTTCCTCTGCCTTTTCTAAATCCAGCTTGAACATCTGGAAGTTCTCGGTTCATGTACTGTTGAAGACTAGCTTGAAGGATTTTGAGCATTACTTTACCAGTGTGTGAGATGAGTGCAACTGTGTGGTAGTTTGAACATTCTTTAGCATTGCCTTTCTTTGGGACTGGAATGAAAACTGAGCTTTTCCAGTCCTGTGGCCACTGCTGAGTTTTCCAAATTTGCTGGCATACTGAGTACAGCACTTTCACAGCATCATCTTTTAGGATGTGGAATAGCTCAACTGGCATTCCATCACTTCCACTAGCTTTGTTCGTAGTGATGCTTCCTAAGGCCCACCTGACTTCACACTCCAGGATGTCTGGCTCTAGGTGAGTGATCACACCCTCGTGGTTATCTGAGTCATGACGATCTTTTTTGTACAGTTCCTCTGTGTATTCTTGCCACTTCTTTTTAATACCTTCTGCTTCCGTTAGGTCCATACCATTTCTGTCCTTTATTGAGCCCATCTTTGCATGAAATGTTCCCTTGGTATCTCTAATTTTCTTGAAGAGATCTCTAGTCTTTCTCATTCTATTGTTTTCCTCTATTTCTTTGCATTGATCACTTAGGGAAGGCTTTCTTATCTCTCCTTGCTATTTTTTGAAACTCTGCATTCAGATGAGTATATCTTTCCTTTTCTCCTTTGCCTTTCACTTCTCTTCTTTTCTCAGTGATTTGTAAAGCCTCCTCAGACAACCATTTTGCCTTTTTGCATTTCTTCTTCCTGGGGATGGTTTTGATCACCAGCTCCTGTACAATGTCACTAACCTCCAATCATAGTTCTTCAGGCACTCTGTCTATTAGATCTAATATCTTGAATCTATTTGTTGTTTCCACTGTATAATCGTAAGGAATTTGATTTAGGTCATACCTGAATGGGATAGTGGTTTTCCCTACTTTATTCAATTTAAGTCTGAATTTGGCAATAAGGAGTTCATGATCTGAGCCACAGTCAGCCCCCAGTCTTGTTTTTGCTGACTGTATAAAGGTTTTGTTTTGTTTGAGCCCTTCAAGTGGCTCTGGAGGGTATGGGGTTTGATTCTAAATGTGATTTCACCCCTCCTACCATCTTGTTAGGGCTTCTCCTTTGTCCTTGGACATTGGGTATCTTTTTTTGGTGGGATCCAACATTCTCCTGTTGATGGCTGTTCAGTGGTTAGTTTCTCACAGGAGAAGATGAGCATACATCCTTCTATTCTGCCATCTTGTGATCAGAGGAGAAAATGTTCATTTACATAAAATAAATGTGCTTTTAGAAAGAAAATGTGAGTTGTAAGATTCATTATAATTATTCATAGAAAAATAAAATGAAAAAAAGAAACAAGAAAAGAATATGTGCAGCAGCCTGAAAAAAGCAAAAGTGATTGGCAGAAGGCTTGATGGCTTTGGGTCTAGTAGGTCACTGGGAATTTGTTACCTGCAACAGGGATTAGAAATAATGCCTGTCCCTAAGAAGAAAGGTAAGTCATTAAACCTGGGAAACACCATCTGTGATCTTCAAGTAGGGCACTAAGGATCACCCTCCGTCTTTAAATATCATGGACAGAAGAGCCTGGCTACAGTCCATGAGGTGGCAAAGAGTCAGACAGGACTGAGCATACACACACACACACACACACATACATACATACACACACACAGGGTGGCAAAAAGTCAGACGGGACTGAGCGTACATACACACACACACACACACACACACACACACACACACACAGAGCTTCATGTTAGTGACACAGACTACTACTGCTGCTCTCCACTTCTCTGCCCATCTCCTCAGTTTGTGGCAGTCACACTTTTCTGTTTCCACCTCCTCTAACTCTGGCTATTTCTCCGGGCCCTGTCCACCACCCTCTGCTGTGACGCCTCTGAAAATTTATTCATGATCACACCAAATTTCAAAGCTGCATCCCTCAGGTGGATGCCTCATTCCTGCTCCATGGTCATGTCTCTCATGTGTGACTAAATGCCTAACGGACACTCAGTCACACTCCAAAACAGCAGCAACCATTGCTTTAGCATCAACTCTATGCCGGTCCCCTGATAAAAGTAGCTATTGTTGTTTAGTCGCTAGGTGGTGTCTGATTCTTTGTGACCCCATGGACTGTAGCCTGCCAGGCTCCTTTGTCCATGGGATTTCCCAGGCAAGAATACTGGAGTGGGTTGTTATTTCCTTTTCAAGGGGATCTTCCCGACCCAGGGACCGAACCCATGTCTCCTGATTGGCAAGTGGATTCTTTACTGCAGAATCACCTGGGAAGCCGGCTAAAAGCTGTAGAGAATATCAAAAAGCATAAGGCGTAGGCCTATCCTTTAAAAACTTTCAGTGTGGGGCACATAAAGGTCCATTAATAGGCAACAAGTTAACTAGACGATGACGCAGCCACTCAGTGAAATACTCTACAGTATTCAGAAGTCTGAGGCAGAACATAGGAAGATGTTTATACTGTATGACTGTTGACAGATAAAAGGCAAGCTACAGGGAGAGAAATTCAAGAGGGAGGGGACATCTATGGTTAATTCATGCTGATGTATGACAGAAATCAAACCAATATTGTAAAGCAATTATCAATCAATTAAAAATAAATGAATTTTTTAAAAAGGTAAGCTACAGAACAATGTGCATGGTATCACTACATTTTGTAAAATAAACTATTTAGTCATGTGAATATATTTTGAATATTCAAAGGAAAAAAAGTCTAGAAATGTAATATACTAAACCATTAATAGTGGTCACTACAGGAGCAGAGTAAGAGAATTCACTGTTTACACTTCTATACTGTTTGAATCTTTTACCACGAGCATGTATTGCTTGTATAACTTTCTTTAAAGGAAGTCTAAAAAGCAGCTCTAAGATTTCAGCTTATTATGAACACACTGAAAATTATAAAATGGAAAATAGATAACAGTAATGTAATGATATAAACATTACAAGGCATCATAGAATTTGTTGCATTGTAAAACACAAGCGTCGCAAGTTTTCAAGATCTCTTTCTCTGTGACCTGTGTTTTGTGAAACATACCTCTTTCACTAGTCCAAGTAATTCTGATTCATGAGCCAGAACGTCTACCATATTGAACAGATACTGTTAATTCTCACAGCAAAAATCTCTGCAAGGCAAAAACATAAAACAAAGGCTTTCATTTCAATCATCTGTGAATTAACAAAAGAGAGCTGTAGGGGACTTCCCTGGTGGTACAGTGGATGAGTATCCACCTGCCAATATAGGGGACACAGGTTCCATGTCTGGTCTGGGAAGATTCCACATGCCGCACGGAACAACTAAGCCCACAAGCCATAGCTGCTGCAGCCCACGCACCCTGGACTCCAGAGGCCACAACTACTAAGCCTGAGTGCTGCAACTGCTGAGGCCCGCGTGCCCAGAGCCTGTGCAACAAGAGAAGCCACCAAAATGAGAAGCCTGAGCACCACAACAAAGAGAAGCTCCTGCGTCCTCGACCAGAGAAAAGCCTGCGCAGCAATGAAGACCCAGCAGAACCAAAAATACATAATAATAACTTTTTTAAAAAACAGGTAGCTGTAGTGGGCAGAATAATGGCCCCCAAAGTTGCCTGTGTCTTAATCAGAATGGGTGAATATGTGATGTTGCTTAGAAGGGGGGAATCAAGCTTCTTCCTACCTCAGGGCCTTTGCACATATTGTTCTCTCTGCATGCAACACTTTTCCCCTTTCTTTCTTCACCTGGCTGACCTCTGTGCTTAATAAACATCACTTTGTCAGAGAAGTTCTTCACGACCATCATCTGAATAAGATTCTGTTATGATCATCTCTCAGTGAACATGAGCCATCATTGGGTGTTCTATTACCCTGACATTCTTAAAAAGTACAGAATTTTCTGTACACCTTTATATCATAATAGGCTCACTTACTGAGGACTTATCATAAGCCAGGCAATGTGCAAAATGCTTCACATTTAATTTTCACAATAAACCTGAACAATGAATATGATTTATATTCTTCTTTTACAGATGAGGCAACTGAGGCCCAGGGAGGGTGAAGTGTTCCCTAGAACTCAACTAATAAGTGACAAAGTGGAAATTTAAATCCACACTGATATTAACCACTACAGTATTACCCCAAAGTTTGGACCATCTGAATTAGAATCCCCTGGGATGCTTGTGCAAATGAAAACTCCTAGCATCACTCTGATCTTACTGAACATAATGTCCAGAAACTACTTTAAACAATCTCTCCCGATGACTTTTATGCACGTTCCAAGTTTGAGAACCACAGCTTTACTTTATGCAAAAACTAGAGAAAATTTCTTCAGTCACTTTTGAGGGTTGCAGGGGCAGCTTCGGAATTTCTATATGATAAGGATTTAGGGCCTACGAGCTAGTTGAATAAAGGTAAGACTAAGGCATTTGTCTGGAGGAGGAATTTGCAAGGAATTAGCAAGCATCCTGTTTCTGCTTAGATTGGAACAAATCTGGACTTAACCTAGGTGCCTGGGGAGAGGGGTTGGCTGATGGATAACGGAAGGGATGGATCTAAAAGCCCCAGGCCACCCTCCCGTGCCCCCACTACCCAAATGGACGATCTGGAGCCCCCTTTGTCCGGCTCACTGGAGCAAAGATCGGGGACTACTTGTGGCAAGCAGCTGGCCTGTCCTCGGGATGTCCGAGCAGCCGCCTCAGGCCCGCGCCAGAAAAAAAGTCCAGGATAGCAAGCGAAAAGTCGGGGCATCCGGCTGCGGCTGCTGAGTTGGCGCATCGGGGTCTTCCTCTGGGAAGGGGGCTCAGCAGAGCTGCGGCCCTCGGGCCCATCACTACTCCTCCCCGCCCGGGGACGGCGGGCTCTGAGATCGCCCGGCCCTGTCGGGGCGGGGAGGACGCACTTACCTGCTCCTCCGTAGCGGACGCACGCGCCTACCCGGCCCGGCCTCCACGTCTCCAGCCGTCGCCCCGGCAACCACCGCCGCCAGCCTGGCACCACGTGGAGCAGAGCAGCCAATCATGGGGCGTGACCTGTGCGGAGCATCCTGGGAGGAAAGGCGGAGCCTGGGAGGCTACGCTCCGAAGCTTACAGGCGTCGGAAGTGAAGTTGGAACTCGCGGAGCGGTGACGGCTGCGGATGTCGCGCTGCAGAGCCAAGTTACCCGTCCTCCTTTCCACAGTTTCCCATTGGCTCATTTCCACAAATATTGTGCCTGGCCCTGCGGATAAGCCCAATCAGGGTGGAAAATAAACTGGCAAGAGATTGCAGTGTGGTGTGAGTGGAAATAGATGGGCGTCGTTATTCCCATTCCAGAGGAGCCGCCTTCAGTTCAGTTCTGTTCAGTTGCTCTGTCGTGTCCAACTCTGCGACCCCATGGACTGCAGCACGCCAGGCCTCCCTGTCCATCGCCAACTCCTGGAGTTTACTCAAACTCATGTCCACTGAGTCGGTGATGCCATCCAACCATCTCTTCCTCTGTCGTCCCCTTCTCTTCCTGCCTTCAATCTTTCCCAGCATCAGGATCTTTGCAAATAAGTCAGTTATTTGTATCAGGTGGCCAAGGTATTGGAGTTTCAGCTTCAGCATCAGTCCTTCCAATGAATATTCAGGACTGATTTTCTTTAGGATAGATTGGTGGGATCTTGCAGTCCAAGGGACTCTCAAGAGTCTTCTCCAACACCACAATTCAAGAGCATAGATTCTTTGTCGCTCAGCTTTCTTTATAGTCCAACAATCACATCCATACATGACTACTAGGAAAACCATAGCCTTGACTAGACGGATCTTTGTTGGCAAAGTAATGTCTCTGCTTTTTAATATGCTGTCTAGGTTGGTCATAACTTTTCTTCCAAGGAACAAGTTTCTTTTAATTTCATGGCTGCAGTCACCATCTGCAGTGATTTTGGAGCTGCCTCGGAACCAAAAATGTAGCCCAAGATCTGCCTTAAAGCTCCAGGCACTAGAATTCCACCCCACTGCAGCAGTTTCCAGGAATTTAGAGAAACTGTTTTTTCCCCATGTGAAATGTAGGTTTGTAAAAATGAAACAGGATCGCACATCTTCCCTCACCTTGCACGTGGTGCTTTTGAATTGAAGTTCACCAGCACTGAAGAAGCACCTGTGAGTCTGTCTCTGGGCTGGATGCTGGGGAGGTGGCCAGAGATGGAGAAAATCCCTCCCCTCCAGGCACTGCGGGCCAGATCTCTCATGTGTACATCCCCAAGAAGGTGGAGACCACCCAGGCCAGAGACAGGGAAAAAGGCGTGGAGAAGGTAAATGAGCCTGCCTTTGAAGAAGCCCTGAGATGGTCTGTTGTCATCTCCCCAGGACCCAGGCTTGCCAGTGTTCTCTTGGGTTCTGAGATTGTTTTCAAAGTAAAGGTTGTATTTAGCAGGAAGAGACACCCCTCCTGGTAATATGAATTGAAAATAAATCTCTCTGTTCATGATGAAAGTTAATATTTATTATCAGCTTACTCTGTTCTGGGGTTGCCAGACAAAATACAGGACAACCAATTAAGCTTTAATTTCTGGTGAGTTTTTAGTATAAGTATATCCCCAATATTGCCTTGTTTAATTGTGCGTACAGGACATTATATTGTCTTGTATTTTCATTTGCTAAATATGGCAACCCTATTTCCTTGCATTGTTCTGTTAAGAAGGCTTTCTTATCTTTTCTTGCAGGGAAATAGAGGAAAATAACAGAATGGGAAGGATAGAGATCTCCAAGAAAATTGGAGATACCAAAGGAACATTTCATGCAAAGATGGGCACAATAAAGGACAGAAATGGTAAGGACCTAACAGAAGCAGAAGAGATTAAAAGGTGGCAACTAGTGGGAAAGAACCTGCCTGCCAATGCAGGAGATGTAAGAGATGCAGGTTCAATCCCTGGGTCTGGAAGATCCTGTGGAAGAGAACATGGCAAACCACTCCAGTATTCTTGCCCAGAGAATCCGATGTCAGAGGAGCCTGGCAGGCTACAGTCCATAGGGTCAAAAAGAGTCGGACACAACTGAAGCAACTTCGCACTCACGCAAGAATACACAGAAGAACTATACCACGTGGACTCTGAACCAAGAAGACAGGTGGCTCTGAAGTTCCCATGAAACAGTAGGATCCTATGGTCCTTGACTGCCCCCTCCCCGCCTCCATGTCCTCTGCCTGCCTTTTGCCTGTGGAAAACTTCAATCAAAGAATAAGTTTAATCAGAGAAATGAGAACATGTGAAAACAAAGGAAAATAGGCAAAGGAGACCAAATAATACTAATGTAGTCACTGAGCATAGTCAAGGACCTTTAGTTCTTTCTCAAGGGCTATATATAATATTCGGAGCCATATGCTGTGAGCTGTATTATAGATACCAGAACACCAGGTGGAGAAGTTAACTACATGATGACCAGACTATACCCGGGACAGGAGCTGCCACAGTTCTGAGAATTGGCCCCAAAGAATTGGGAACAAATGGACCCTGGAACATGAAGATTAACTGTACCTAAAACAGCCAAGATCACATTGGTCAGATCACTGATGACCAATTTGAAGATGACTGTTAAGAGATGACTGTGCTGTTTCTGTATGTCTATAAAAGCTCCTGCCTGTTGGGGGTATCAGGGAGTCTGCCTTTGGACAGATATCTGCCCTGAATTAAAGCAAACTTTCCATCAGCCTGGCCTGTTTATTGGCATTTGAATGGCGAGCAGCCAGAGCCTACACACTTCAGAGCCACCTGTCTTCTTTGCTCAGAGTCCACGTAGAAATAGAAGAACTGGGTCTTGGGTCTCCCAAGAGCTGCTTGGTTTCTTGGAAGGAGAGCACAGCCGGGTGGGAATGTACATCCCCCCAGGAGAGCTGTCTATAGGCAGGGGAGCAGGGAAGTAGGAAAATGGGGGAGACCAGAGCATCCACCCTGGCCTCAAGTGCTGTCCTTCCTCGCCCTGACCCAGGGGTCTGAGTCACATCACAGCCCCTGATAGGTTTTTTTTTTTTTAATTGAGACACTTCACTTTTTAAATGATCCTTTAAAAATTACTTTTATTTATGTATTTATTTATTTAGCTGTGTTGGGTCTTCTTTGCTGTGTGGGCTTTTCTATAGTTGCAGCAAGCGGGTCCTCCTCTCTAGTTGCCATGCAGGGGCTCCTCATTGCAGTGGCTTTTACTGTTTGTGAAGTACAAGCTCCAGGTCACTGGCTTCAGTAATTGCAGCACGTGGGCTCAGTGTTTGCAGCTCCCAGGCTCTAGAACACGGGTTCAATAGGTGTGATGCCCAGGCTTAGTTGCTTCACAACATGTGGGATCTTCCTGGAGCAGGGATCGAACCTGTGTCTCCTGCATTCGCAGGTAGATTCTTTATCACTGAGCCACCAGGGAAGCAGCCACCCCCAGTAGTTCTGTGGCCTAGATGAGGTTGGTAAAAAGATGCAGGCCTTCAAATGGCCTTCTCAAAGGGCAGACCTGCATCCAACATCATTGCAAAGGAAGTCAGCTCCTGCAAGAAATCCTCAGGCCATTCTCAGCAGTGGTGTTCCTAGGTACAGACACGATTTTTAGGGCAGAATAAAACTAATTTCTAAGCAAGTTTAAAAACACTCATTGTAAGTTAAGGCACATGATGTGAGCACAGAAGGTGGTATGTTGGTTTGAACTTGAGAGTAGATGCTACAGTGACTGCATTTGGGTTGCAGGTGGACACATCCTAAGGACCAGCAAGACATGGCTCACAGGGAACCTCTTTAGTTAGGTGGCCAACCCTGTCACTAAGCATTTCCTGACCTGATTGTTGTCTCAGCCTAAACACCGGCTCACTCGCTCCAAACCAAATTTACATTATGATTATTGCTTTCACAGTGAAACCTATATGTGGACTTCAAGGGTGTGTATGAGACAAAGTGACAATCCAGCTCCTAAATAAACAGTTGATTAATTGTAACAGTAAAAAAACAAACAAACAAAACAGGGACTTCCCTGGTAGGCCAGTGGCTAAGACTCCAGGCTCACAATGCAGGGGGCCTGGGTTTGATCCCTGGTCAGGGAACTATTAGATCCCACCTGACACAACTGACAGTTTGCATGTCACAACTAAAGCTCCTGCACTCCGCAACTAAGACCCAGCACAGCCAAACTGATAAATAAATATGATAAATAAATATAAAGAATAATTCATGATGATAGATGTTGCAGGTAGTAACAGTAAATCTCCCTTTTTACCCTTCTCCCCACCTGTAATGAATGTCCCCTGAGTTCAAATGAGCCTGAGGTCACGGGTAAGAGGAAGAACTCCCGTTCAGCTCTTGGGTGAACCGTTTTACTGCTAATATACAAAGCCCAAAGTGAATGTATGGCCCTAAGGAAAGAATCTGGGAGGATGAGGGTCCCCAGAGCAGCTGCCACAGCAGCATATGGGAGCTTGTTAGAAACGCACACTCTCAGGTCCCACCAGATTTGGCAAATCAGAAACCCTAGGGTGACGCCCAGCAATCTAGGCGATGGGGACGGGTGGGCACTCCAAGTGTGGGTCCCGCTGGGCGGGCTCGGGAGGGAGTATCCGCCCCGCCTCCCCTCCGCGGCCACAGAAGGAGAGCCGGCCACTGCAAAGCCAGATCTGCGACCGCTTCGCAGCGGGGATAAATCTATTAGCTGAGCAACCAGGCCGCAGCCCGCCCCGCCCAGGAAGCCGCGCAGACATCGCCCCACCTCTCCCCCCACACCCGCCGCAACCCGCCCCGCGCGGGGACCAGGTGGAGCCGTGGTCACCCCCGGAGCCCTCCGCCCCAAGAAGCAACGATCAAGGGGTCCACGGAGTTTTCACACAGTGACCCCCATCTTCGTGCGGGGGGATGGTCACTACAGTGATCTTGGGCCTGGGAAGGATGGGGTCAGCGCGGGTCCTGGTGAGAGCTTAAGACAGCAGCCCTCGGTCCTGAGCCCGACTCCGCCCCGGCGGCAATTCGGCTCCGGCCTGGCCCCAGGCGTACCCTGGCTCCCCCAACACGGCCATTTCCAGGAACCTGGACCCTGGCTGTGCCAGCCGGGCAGAGAGGTTCCCAGAAATCACCCGCGCTTGGGAGCGGAGGCAGTTCCCCACCCGTGGCCCGGGCATCACTGTTTTCCTCCCAGGACCGCCCACAGCTGTGACCTTGGGAAGGAAGTGGGGCACAGACACTGGGGGTGCGGGTGGAGGCGGGGAAGGGGGCGGGGGTAGGGGGGCGGGGCGGGGGTCGAGGCAGCCCAGCCGAGGCCCACGCCCACCTTCCCCATCACCAAGGCTCTCCGGAGTCCGGCCCTGTCCCTTCTCCTCCCTCTTCAACTCCTGACAAAGTGGCACCAGAGAAGCAAAAGCCTCCTTCACGTCCAGGGACAGAAACCCATCTCAAAGCAGCTTGAGCCAAGACAGACTTCCCTGGCTCCCTTCTCCTCCCGGCCTCTGGGGCTCTGGTCACAGGGAAGTCGGGTGGAGCTGGCCTGCCGAGGACAGAGTTTGAAGGAGGGCCTTCAGCTCTTGGCGTCTGTCCTCTCTGCTCTGCCACCACCTCTGTGTGGGGCTGGGACTGGAAGCCAGGTCTCCCCGTGGTTGGGCCTGCGACATGGGCCTGGGAGCGGTAATGACCTAGGCAGAGAGCCAGGGAGGACAATGAACAGAGCCCTGTGAGAGCACTCTCCCTGAGTCTGAGGGCCTGAGGGTCTGGTTCCCCTCCCTCCTGAGGCCTGGCTGCCCCCTGGGAAGAATCTGGACTCCCGAGGGCTCTCTGGGCAAACCTGGCTCCCTCCCAGCCTCCCTGCCCGCCCCTGAGGCTTGAGGTGGAGCCCTCTAGCAGGAGGGAAGGGAGGGGGGACATGGAAACTGCCCTCATCCAGCTCTGTGACCTCCTCCTCCTCCCTTCCTGTGCGACAGGGGAGTGGCCTTCTCCTCTGTGCCTAGTCCCAGGAGGGCCTGCCAAGATCCTGGGGGAGAAGTAGTTAGAGATGTCAGAGTAGCTACAGTGTGGCAGCATCTGGTCCAGGCTCAGAAGTTTCTGGTAAATAGAGTTAATGCACCCCCACCCCACGTTGAGTGTGTGCAGCCCCTGCTCTCAGGAGGGCCTAAGAAGCTGTCCAGGAAAGATGATATGAACCCTGTCCATCCTTCGGGTTCAGGCAAATATGGCCCAGCTGAGGCTCTGGGATAGTCCTGACAGAGGTCAGCTCACAGGGCTAGAAGTCAGCCTCCCGGGGACTGGGCACATCCGGGAAGGACCAGAAAGGTCCTTCATCAAACACTGCAAAACAGCCTGAGGCTTGGATCGCTGGCCAGCCTCTAGCAGCCGGATCCCATCGCAGACTCACGGGTCTTTGGGACTACTGCACTGGCCACAGGCTCTGGAGTCAGCGGGATCACAGGAGAAAACTCTAGAGTCAGAGAAGTCCCTGGGAGGGGCCCTCCTGCTGTGAAGGGGCCTCCGTCCATCCCTTCAGCTCCCGGCTGGAAGCTGGAGCCCTTTAGGTGCAGCAGCACCTTTGCTCTGGGCCTGTTGGCTGGTGGATGCGGAGCGGGGGAACTGCTCTGTTTCAAGGCTTCCCAGCTGGGCTGTGAGTGGTGAAGCCCAACAACCAAGGCTGGGCTAGGAGGGTGAAGGGGGCCATGTGGATGGAGAGGAAGGAAATTTCTTTCTCCAGATTTTCTCATAGGCTGAGCACTGGATTTATTTGGAAGAAATACTCAGATAAGCTCTTTGGGGTTAGGGTGGGTGAGGAGCAGATGAGAGGAGCAGTGCTTGGCCTTCTAAGGGGGCTGAGTGCTAGTCTTGGGGTGCTGGCTGACCCACTGCTGTATCCAGGGGTCATTCGGGATGGTGGTGCACCATAGCGGCCCTGCTCCCCGCAGTGTCCAGGCAAGGCTTGGAACCCCCTTGTGTCAAGGCTGTCCAGGTTTCTGGAAGGCCAGGTCTCAGGCCAGGCGAGCTGTGGCCACACAACTGCCCAGGTCTGTTGCCATTTCCTGCAGCAGTGCTGAACCCAGAACACAGGTTTGGGAAGGAACCAAGACAAAGATCGTTTTCTCTCTCTGCCCTGCCCTCTCCTCAGTCCTGGTCCCAAGAGCCCAAGGATTCTGGTCTGTTCTGACTCACATTTTCTAGAACCCTCTGTCTTATGGGCTGCCTTGGTGGTTCAGATGATAAAGAGTCTGCCTGCAGTGCAGGAGACCCAGATTCGATCCCTGGATCGGGAAGATCCCCTGAAGAAGGGCATGGCAACCCACTCCAGTATTCTGGCCAGGATAATCCCATGGACAGGGGAGCATGGGAGGTTACAGTCCATGGGGCCATGAAGAGTCATACACGACTGTGTGTCTAACGCTTTCATTGTGTCTTATGGAAATGTGTGTGTACCTATCTGGAGGAAGTAAGGGGCTGCAGACAAGGTAACATTCTTTACTTGCACTTGAAGGTCTGGAGTGAGGCTCACTCTGGATCCTTTAATCAGGAGCGGCAGCAGGGCATGGTGCAGCCCAAGCCCTCTGGGGGGCAGAAGGGGCTCTCTGAGAGGCTGCTGCGCCCCTAACCCACCCCAGCCCCCCTTCTCTCCCCTCCAGGAAGCTGTGAGAGCTGCAGGCGCCTGCAAGGGGAGCCCATTTATTTTCTCTGCTTGCTCAGCCCACACATGGCCTTATAGGGTAGAGGCTGTGCAGAGGCCTGGCCTGAGGGAACACCCTGGCTGGGAGGCCTTGGGGGCCTCTCCACTGAGTCTGAGGCGCTTCCCTGGTTGGTAAGTCTACTTCACCCTCTCAGGCTCTCTTCTCTAACATGCTTTGTAATAATAGCCTCTTTCCTACCCTAAAATGAAATCCCCAGATAATATAACCCACTCACCCACCTGATTTTAAAATGATCATTATAATGTCCTCACTGTAATAGAAAGAAATAAAAGGAAAGCAGTGTATTTAAAGGAGCTTTTATTTTCATATATGAGCTTGTGTTGACCGCACGGGAGGACACAAAGCAGTCTGATACACGTGGCCTCAGGCAGTTGCTGTGGTGCAACTTTTTGACTGGGTAGTTCAAGGTGATGAACGGCTCAGAAAATTTCCAGACCAGACAGAGCCCAGTGCTACTCCAGCTGCCCTTAGTGCGATGTCCAGCATGGTGGGCTCCCACCAGAAACACTGTTGGGGTCCCCGATCCTGAAGTGAAGGGAAAGTCGCTCAGTCGTGTCCGAATCTTTGTGACCCCCTGGATTGTAGCCAGCCAGGCTTCTCTCTCCATGGAATCTTCCCAACCCAGGGATCAAACCTGGGTCTCCAGCATTGCAGACAGAGTCTTTACCATCTGAGCCTCCAGGGAAGGCCAATCAAGTGGGAATTAAAAATGCCCACACCCCACCAATATGGGACATGCTTTCCTTCCGGGGGTGATTGGGTCCTGTCCTGAGAAGCCCGGTTCCAGGTGTGAGGGTAGAGGGGAGATGATTGAATCCACCAAGCTGGGCCTGAGGAGCTAATAACCTGCTGTGGGGAGAGGCATGGGGCACGTGAGGACAAACACAGGGAAAGTTCACGGTCACCACTTGGTGCCTCTGACTTCCCCCCGCTCCCCTGAAGGACACGGTGCTATCTGGCTCCAGCAAGAAGCTCAATATCCCTACCCTCACTTCATCATAGCCAGTGACCAAGTTATGTCAGTGTGGCCTAAACTTTCTCTCAGATCCATGTCCTTCTCTTTATCGCTTGTCTCCTCCTTCATTCAAGCCTCATCTCCCTGGTGGGTGACTGCAGTGACATCCTCACCCTTACCCCCTCCCCGTTCAGTCACCTCAGTGGTCCCCTAGTAGAGCCCTGCATTAGTTTTCTCGGGCTGCCATACAAAAAACTAGAGACCGGGTGACTTAAACCTCAGAAATTTATCACAGTCTGGAAGCTGGAAACTTGAGATCAGGTGTCGGCAGGTTGGTTTCTTCTGAGGCCTCTCTCCTCGGGTTGCAGGTAGCTGCCCTCTTGCTTGTCCTTACGTATTTGCCTTTGACCTCTGTGTTGTCTGTGTCCTCATCCCCTCTTGCAAGGACACCAGTCATAGGATTAGAGCCCATTCATACGAATTCATTTTAACTTAACTACCCCTTGAGAGGCCCCATCTCCACAGATGTGTGGAGATACGCTGAGGTACTGGTGGTTAGGACTTCCATATATGAACTCTGAGGGGACACAGTTTAGCCCGTAGCACCCCTCTTCAACAGTTCCTCTTGAAGTCATCTTTTGGTATCAAACTCCAAAAGTTCAACTCTAAGTGCCCTGTGTTTTGTTTAAGCAAAGAAGAGAATCTGTCACTCATGGCACTTCCTAGTCTGGAGTGGAGGTCCTGCTGGATTTGGAGCGTGTGCGATGCTTTGGATCCCTTCTGAGCTCAGGTTCCTCTGGGTTGACATTGTATTCAGGCTTCGTGTGCAGCAAGGCTCAGCTCTGGGTCACGTCAGAGGTAGAGGAGAGAGTGGTTCCCAGGGGTGGGAAAGGAGGTTCCAGAATTGGTCTTATTGGCTTGGATTGTCCTGACAGACCTTGTGTTCTTCCCTGAGCCTGTCACCAAGGCCTGCGGGATAAGAGTGATGGCAAGCAGCCAGGCTGAGCTAGGACATCACCAGTTCCCTCAGGGAAAAATAAAGGCACAGACATCAGTTCCCAGAAGGAAGGCAGATGGTGGCTGGCCTGCAAACATTACAGAAGCTCACTGGAGGATGAGTGAATACAGGAGGGAATGAGCAACTTGGACCTTCTCTAATGTAGAGAAATGTGAGCTACATCCAGTCATGTATGGATTTAATTTCCACAATTTGTTTAGTCACACTGGCTTTGCCCCCACAAACAATGCTTTTCCATGTTCCCTGTGGGCAACATTGACAGATTTTCTTTTCCTGGGCTCCAAAATCACTGCAGATGGTAACTGCAGCCATGAAATTAAGACGCTTGCTCTTTGGAAGAAAAGCTGTGGCAAACCTAGACAGTCCACATAGTCAGAACTATGGTTTTTCCAGTAGTCATGTATGGTTGTGAGAACTGGACCATAAAGAAGGCTGAGCACTGAAGAACTGATGCTTTCGAACTGTTGTGCTAGAGAAGACTCTTGAGAGCCCCTTCGACAGCAAGGAGATCAAACCAGTCAATCCTAAAGGAAATCAACTCTGAATATTCATTGGAAGGACTGATGCTAAAGTTGAAGCTCTAATACTTTGGCACCTGATGCGAAGAACTGACTCATTGGAAAAGACCCTGATGCTGGGAAAGACTGAGGGCAAAAGGAGAAGGGGACGACAGAGGATGTGGTGGTTGGATGGCATCACCAACTCAATGGACATGAGTTTGAGCAAGCTCCAGGAGACAGTGAAGAACAGGGTAGCCTGGTGTGCTGCAGTTCATGGGGTCACAAGAGTCAGCGGCTGAACAGTAACAACAATTAGTGTCAGCCCCACTGCAGAGTGTGACTTTGTCTTGAACCAGTGGCTTGAGAACGTGGAGGAACTAAGCACAGATTACATGTTCCTGTTTGGAATGAATTAGGACATTTAAAGGTTCTAGGAACTTCCCTGGTGGCCCAGTGGCTAAGACTCCACCCTCCCAATGTAGGGGGCCCTCGTTCAAACCCTGGTCCAGGAACTAGATTCCACATGTCTCAGCTATAGATCCTCAACTGTGACCTGTTGTTGCAGCCAAGTCAATAAATAAATAAATAAAATAAATAGAGACTCAAAGCACTAAGAAGATTATGGTGCCTCCCTCACCCGACCCTGTTACTGCCATTAAAAATAAAAGCATTTCTAAGCCATGGAATAAATGTAAAGAAGTCTAATAATTTGTTCATTTTTCCCATAAAGACTATTTGAATTGCAAATATATGTTGATCGAATTATTTTAAGAAAAATTAAATTATTTTTTCCTGGGCCTCTGCCCCGCTGGCTCTGGCAGACACTCCTGCCTGCTGATGGGGAATTTGGCCTTGCTGCCCCCGTTTGACCCTGGAGCATGGTTTACCCTGCTGCTGGCTGAGGTCTTCCTAGACTCAACACAGCCTCCAGAGAACACTGCAGAGTGGAGAGGACGAGGCACCTATGTCCAGGCCTCTGTGGGGCTGGCTTGGGGCCTGAAGATTCCAGGCAAGGACTGACTGTTGGGCATCCGCTCACAGGCACTGTCTGCTCAGGCAAGGCAATGCATTTGGATCTTGCTGGGTCACTTTAAGCCACAGAGGATGTCAGGCTGGGGGCCCTGGTTGGGTACATTGTGACTGCCCCTGCTAGCTCTCTTAGCTCCTCTGTATGCCTACCACAGGGCTCTGGGTAAGAGAGCATAGCATCTCTTTAAATATGCTGTTGCTGCTGGTGCTGCTGCTAAGTCGCATCAGTCGTGTCCAACTCTGTGCGACCCCATAGATGGCAGCCCACCAGGCTCCTCTGTCCCTGGGATTCTCCAGGCAAGAACACTGGAGTGGGTTGCCATTTCCTTCTCCAATGCGTGAAAGTGAAGTCGCTCAGTCGTGTCTGACTCTTAGCGACCCCATGGACCGCAGCCTACCAGGCTCTTCTGTCCATGGGATTTCCCAGGCAAGAGTACTGGAGTGGGGTGCCAATGCCTTCTCCGAATATGCTGTTAGACATATCCAAAGTTCATTTTGCTGGCAAGCAGCAGTCGCCAAGGTGAAGGTAGGGTATTCTGGAGATGGTAGGGGGCCAACAAGCCTGGTGCCATGTATCACATGTACTACAAGCCAGACCGGTCCAAGCGGCCCCAGCAGGACAGCACTCCCACTTTCTGCCACTTGGTCTGCCAATTTGGGTTCTGAAGGCCTTTCCTTTGGGGAGTAACTGCCTCCAGGTGTGTCCTGCCTTGCCTCTAGAGACATCTGTCCTCTAAGGAGGGTTTTGCAGATGGCTGTGTGGTTGGAGGGGTTCTGGGGTCCTGACTAGCCCTGTGTCCACACCCCATCTAAACAGCAAGGGGACCCAGCTCTGGAGACCCCTTTGTGTAGGAGTGTTTCTCAGTGTGGTCTCAGGATCACCTTTATCAGGATCACCTGAGTGCCAGCTAAAGTGATTTCTGAGTTGGACTTGAATTGAGTTTAGCCACTGCCATAGTGGCTACAATAAGCTATTGTTGTTCTGTCACTAAGTTGTCTCTGACTCTTTGAGACCCCATGGACTGCAGCATGCCAGGCTTCCCTGTCCATCACTAACTCCTGGAGCTTGCTCAGACTCATGTCCATCAAGTTGGTGATGCCATCCAACCATCTCATCCTCTGTCGTCCCCTTCTCTTCTTGTCCTCACTCTTTCCCAGCATCAGGGTCTTCTTCAATGAGTTGGCTCTATATCAGGTGGCCAAAGTATTGGAGCTTCAGCTTCAGCATCAGTCTTTCCAATGAATATTCAGGGTTGATTTCCTTTAGGATTGACTGGTCTGATCTCTGTGCAGTCCAAGGGACTCTCAAGAGTAATGAGCAAAAGCAAATAAATAAGCAAAAGCAAACCCAAAAGATACAGGTTTTGTAATCAGACAGACCTGGGTTTGAATTCCATCCTCATGACTTGCTAGATACCCTCATCCTCTAGAAGTCTCATTTTTTTGTAAAACGGGGATGGTAACATTTAGAATTGTAAGGGTTGAAAATGGTCATCTGAGTAAAATAATGTGCTGAACAGAGTGCCTAGCACACAGAAGCTACTGTTTTCCTCTATTTCTTTGCACTGATCATTCAAGAAGCCTTCTCATCTCTCCTTACTATTCTCTGGAACTCTGCATTCAGTTGGGTATATCTTTCCCTTTCTCCCTTGCCTTTTGCTTCTCTTCTTTCCTCAGTTATTTGTAAAGTCTCCTCAGACAACCACTTGTTTAGTCTGAAGCCAGTAGGCATGCTGTCTCAAACACTGTGACAGGGACTTGGGGAGATACGTTGGAACTTGCCCTTAAAGAGCTTATTTATAAGCTGGCTGGGCAGTAAAAATCCCATACACACAGGAAATCACTCAAGAACAACGAATCGCCTGCCAACCATGTGTCATACGTGCCTGGGAGCTGCTCAGAGAGACTGATTACCGGGGCTAGCGGTGAGGTGTAAGTGAGGAACTCCACCAGGCTTCTAATCCAAGAACAAAGGAAGGAATATGTTTATTCCTTGTTTTGGAGGGGTTGGTTCATACCCAGCATAAGCAGAGAGCCTGGGATGCATGTAAACCTCCTAAATCTTTAGAACATAAACCAGGGCTTCTGAGAGAAGATCACGGCATGAGTCAGAGGCTGCTCACACCAGGTCATGGGAACACGGCTTGGTGGGAAACTCTTTCTCTCTGTCCAACCACTTGCCAAGTCCCAGCTCTGTGTAATGCCCAAGATCTTTGAAGGTAATTATCTGCTGGATGCAATTTTATTATAAATAAATAACTCACTGACTTGACAATCACTGAACGCATGCACACCAAAGAAAGGACTGCCCAGATCCCAGCAAACAGATGGGAAATGCCCGTCAGCAGTGGGCCGTGACGTAGAGGCAACGGGTATCTGGAAATAATGCTTTTGTTGACAATCTCTTTCTTAAAAGGCACACTGGTTTAGGAGAATGGAAGAAGACACAGACTTGGAGCAGAGTATGGATGTAGAACGCGCAGAGAAATGGCTATTAGGAGGTCTGCTGCCTTTGGATCAAATAAGCTCATAAAACAAATAGGCCAGAGACCTGCTTTGTGGAAAGATGAACTGGAGACACAACTGTAAAAATGGCGCTTGATGTAGACTTCACTCTTTTGAGTGTCTTCATGTGTAAAATGAGGGGTAGACCACACCATTCTGACTCAGCTAAAAATTAGTGACTACCTGCTTAGTGCTAGGTTCTTTAACCTAGATAGATTCTCTCAACATAATAGCACCTACCTCACAAGGTGGTTGTGAAGCATAAATCAATATATGTGATTTCTTGATATCTAGCATGTAGCAAGCACTTAATAATTAGCCATTATCATCTAATCCCCACAACCTTGAGGTAAACATTATTTCCTCTGTACAGATGAAGAAACCATTAAGGGACAAGATCTGGATGTGAACCAAAGTCTGAAGTCAGGGTCCACCGTCTTCCCATTACGCAGTTTGCTTTGGATAGGGCCCTCCCTTCTAGCTCTTCACTGTGAAAAATGAGAGGGTGGAAAAAAAAAAAAACTTGAGTGCTACAAACAATTGAGCTTAGGACCTTCTAAGGGATTTTCTGTGAAAAGCTGAAGTGTCATCTCATTTATGATGAGGATAATAAGGAGGTTGGGGAGGGGACTGAGACAAAGTCATGAAAACTTCTTGGCCCAAGTTCACTTATCATCATCTCATGCCAGTTAGAGACTGCAGACACATTATCTTACA
The DNA here is from genome assembly GCF_055505025.1 of Bos grunniens. NCBI lineage: Eukaryota > Metazoa > Chordata > Mammalia > Artiodactyla > Bovidae > Bos > Bos grunniens. The sequence goes on from NC_141166.1 coordinate 17,846,183, forward strand.
TGTACACATAAAGAAAAGCCAAGGTTCTTCAAGAGTAAAACCACCTGAAAAGCAGTTCTTAGTAGTTTAGTCACTGCAGGAGATACACGAGAGACGTTTGAATTAATCTCCCCCCTGTGCTCAGGGGTTCTGTCCCAGTTGTTCTTAGTGCTCAGGTGTAGCTCTCACCATTCTAACAATTAGAGTCCAAGGATATATGATCACACATTGTGTGCTAGGGTTTTAACGGTAAGCAAGACAAATGCGGAGCCAGTAAATGAGGACCGCAGGGGCAATACTGGGCAAGTCTGGAGGCAGAAGGACAGGTAAGTACTTGAACGAAGGGTAGTGAAGAGTGGGGAAGGAGGGTCGGTGAAGTGGAGAGATGTTTGAGAGGGTAAACCTGAGTCAAGGGTGAAGCCTTTCTGGGTATCTGGTTGGATCACTAGATGGAGGGGTTCCCATGCCCCTCAAGGGGGAGAAGAGGCTGGACGTGCTTTGCTTACATGGTTTTTGGTGCCTGTGAGGCACCCCCTTGCCTTCAACTCTGAATCAGTGTCCACACGAACACCACCTGAGTAAGCACTGCCACTCTCGCTTCTGCTTCTTCTATTGAATGTGTCAATTCTAGCTCCTGTCCATCTCCATACAGGACCTTGTTTCACTCTATTCTATTTCACTTTAGATTTCTCTGCACCTTGGTTATCTCAATGCTATGAGTATCTTAGGAAATCTAGAGGGAAAAAATCAGGAAAAGAGATACCATCCCATCACAGTCTGACTCAAATAGACGTTTTATCTCAACAGCTTGCATTTTTAAAAGTTGTAACCTTAAGATTTAAGACCAAGATAACAGATTCTAAATGGCACTGCTTACCAGGAACTGGTGCTGACTGCTCCTTCAGGGAGCAACCCACTATTTTAGAAAGAATTTATTAACTTTGGCCAGAGACCAGTGAATGTACCACTTTTCCCAGACTACTCAATTTTGGGCAGTGACATCACTGAGAGACTTCTGTTTTTTTTTAAACATTTCATATATTATGGGAAATGGTAGTGATAACTGTCTGAAATGCAAGCAATGTTAAGACCTTGAAGAGGAAGGATATAGCTAATGAGAGGCTAGGAAATGAGATAATCTCTTTTATAGAAATCATCTGATATTGAGGAAACAAGGAATTTACAAATGAGGGGAAACAATGAAATTAACCAGTGAGTGGAGCCATCCTTTGGAATCAATAATCTTTAGACCTAGACCTAACAGTAAAGCTGTGATGGATGAATGGACACTGCTCATCTATCCAGGAGTTAGTTTCCTCTAAGATTAATTTTCTTTTCCTTAGATGCAGGAGGCTACATCTTAAATCACAAAGTGAAAAAATCAAGGCTGGAGTAAAGAATCATTTATGTATAAATGTTGCAAACTACCTACTTTAATGATTGAAGGCCAAGGCACAAAAAAACCCTACAGAACCAAATGTCTGCATTTTTTTTTTTATTACATTTAAATTATATCTCAATTTAAAAAGGAAACATGGGAAAAAAGTTAGAAAAGAAGGAAAAAAGGGTACACAATCAGGTCTTGTGGTTAAATAAGTTTATACCTATTGTCCATAACAGGATCAAAAGCAGGAAACAAGAAGTAAAGCTTATTAAAAAAAAAAAAAAGCTTCTGAGGTGCCTAAGTAGACTTCATTTCCCTTGGATCATTAAAGGGACTTCCTCAGTAACTGAACAGCACTCTACATCCTCAATCCCATTAATAAAAATGCAGAGAATTCTTGGAGTAATAAACAAGGGTTCTCAAGGCAAGAATACTGAAGTGGTTTGCCATTCCCTTCTCCAGTGGACCACATTTTGTCAGAACTCTCCACCAAGACCCGTCCATCTTGGGTGGCCCTACACGGCATGGCTTCGTTTCATTGAGTTAGACAAGGCTGTGGTCCATGTGATTAGACTGGTTAGTTTTCTGTGATTGTGGTTTCAGTCTGTCTTCCCTCTGATACCCTCTCTCAGCGCCTACCGTCTTACTGGAGAAGGGAATAGCAAACCACTTCAGTATTCTTGCCTTGAGAACCCCCATGAACAGTATGAAAAGGCAAAAAGATAGGACACTGAAAGATGAACTCCCCAGGTTGGTAGGTGCCCAATATGCTACTGGAGATAAGTGGAGAAATAACTCCAGGAAGAATGAAGAGATGGAGCCAAAGCAAAAGCAACACCCAGTTGTGGATGTGACTGGTGACAGAAGCAAGGTCCAATGTTGTAAAGAACAATATTGCATAGGAACCTGGAATGTCAGGTCCATGAATCAAGGCAAATTGGAAGTGGTCAAACAGGAGATGGCAAGAGTGAACGTCGACATTCTAGGAATCAGAGACTAAAATAGAACTGAATGGGTGAATTTAACTCAGATGACCCTTATATCTACTACTGTGGGCAGGAATCCCTTAGAAGAAATGGAGTAGCCATCATGGTCAGCCAAAGAGTCCGAAATGCAGTACTTGGATGCAATCTCAAAAACGACAGAATGATCTCTGTTCATTTCCAAGGCAAACCATTCAGTATCACAGTAATCCAAGTCTATGCCCCAACCAGTAACGCTGAAGAAGCTGAACGGTTCTTTGAAGACCTACAAGACCTTTTAAAACTAACACCCAAAAAAGATGTCCTTTTCATTATAGGGGACTGGAATGCAAAAGTAGGAAGTCAAGAAACACCTGGAGTAACAGGCAAATTTGGCCTTAGAGTACAGAACGAAGCAGGGCAAAGCCTAATAGAGTTTTGCCAAGAGAATGCACTAGTCATAGCAAACACCCTCTTCCAACAACACAAGAGAAGACTCTACACATGGACATCAATAGATGGCCAACACTGAAATCAGACTGATTACATTCTTTGCAACCAAAGATGGAGATGCTCTACACAGTCAGCAAAAACAAGACCGGGAGCTGACTGTGGCTCAGATCATGAACTCCTTATTGCCAATTTCAGATTTAAATTGAAGAAAGTAGGGGAAACCACTAGACCATTCAGGTATGACCTAAATCAAATCCCTTACGATTATACAGTGGAAGTGAGAAATAGATTTAAGGGCCTAGATCTGATAGACAAAGAGTGCCTGTGAACTATGGATGGAGGTTCGTGACATTGTACAGGAGACAGGGATCAAGACCATCTCCAAGAAAAAGAAATGCAAAAAAGCAAAATGGCTGTGAGGAGGTCTTACAAATAGCTGTGAAACAAAGATAAGCAAAAAGCAAAGGAGAAAAGGAAAGATATTCTCTTAAGAAATTTGCATGCAGGTCAGGAAGCAACAGTTAGAACTGGACATGGAACAACAGACTGGTTCCAAATAGGAAAAGGAGTTCGTCAAGGCTGTATCTTGTCACCCTGTTTATTTAACTTATATGTAGAGTACATCATGAGAAACGCTGGACTGGAAGAAACACAAGCTGGAATTAAGATTGACGGGAGAAATATCAATAACCTCAGATATGCAGATGACACCACCCTTATGGCAGAAAGTGAAGAGGAACTCAAAAGCCTCTTGATGAAAGTGAAAGTGGAGAGTGAAAAAGTTGGCTTAAAGCTCAACATTCAGAAAACGAAGATCACGGCATCCGGTCCCACCACTTCATGGGAAATAGATGGGGAAACAGTGGAAACAGTGTCAGACTTTATTTTTCTGGGCTCCAAAATCACTGCAGATGGTGACTGCAGCCATGAAATTAAAAGACACTTACTCCTTGGAAGGAAAGTTATGACCAACCTAGATAGCATATTCAAAAGCAGAGACATTATTTTGCCAACAAAGGTTCGTCTAGTCAAGGCTATGGTTTTTCCTGTGGTCATGTATGGATGTGAGAGTTGGACTGTGAAGAAGGCTGAGCGCTGAAGAATTGATGCTTTTGAATGGTGGTGTTGGAGAAGACTCTTGAGAGTCCCTTGGACTGCAAGGAGATCCAACCAGTCCATTCTGAAGGAGATCAGCCCTGGGATTTCTTTGGAAGGAATGATGCTAAAGCTGAAACTCCAGTACTTTGGCCACCTCACAAGAGTTGACTCATTGGAAAAGACTCTGATGCTGGGAGGGACTGGGGGCAGGAGAAGGGGACGACAGAGGATGAGATGGCTGGATGGCATCACTGACTCGATGGACGTGTCTCAGTGAACTCTGGGAGTTGGTGATGGACAGGGAGGCCTGGCGTGCTGCGATTCATGGGGTCGCAAAGAGTCGGACACGACTGAGCAACTGGTCTGATCTGATCTGATACCCATTTGAATGCAGAGTTCCAAAGAATAGCAAGGAGAGATAAGAAAGCCTTCCTCAGCGATCAATGCAAAGAAATAGAGGAAAACAACAGAATGGGAAAGACTAGAGATCTCTTCAAGAAAATTAGAGATACCAAGGGAACATTTCATGCAAAGATGGGCTCAATAAAGGACAGAAATGGTATGGACCTAACAGAAGCAGAATATATTAAGAAGAGTTGGCGAGAATACACAGAAGAACTGTACAAAAAAGATCTTCACGACCCAGATAATCATGATGGTGTGATCACTCACCTAGAGACAGACATCCTGGAATGTGAAGTAAAGTGGGCCTTAGGAAGCATCACTATGAACAAAACTAGTGGAGGTGATGGAATTCCAGTTGAGTTATTTCAAATCCTGAAAGATGATGCTGTGAAAGTGCTGCATTCAATATGCCAGCAAATTTGGAAAACTCAGCAGTGGCCACAGGACTGGAAAAGGTCAGTTTTCATTCCAATCCCAAAGAAAGGTAATGCCAAAGAATGCTCAAATAACCGCACAACTGCACTCATCTCACACACTAGTAAAGTAATGCTCAAAATTCTCCAAGCCAGGCTTCAGTGATACGTGAACTGTGAACTTCCTGATGTTCAAGCTGGTTTTAGAAAAGGCAGAGGAACCAGAGATCAAAGTGCCAACATCTGCTGGATCACTGAAAAAGCAAGCGTTCTAGAAAAACATCTATTTCTGCTTTATTGACTATGCCAAAGCCTTTGACTGTGTGGATCACAGTCAACTGTGGAAAATTCTTCAAGAGATGGGAAAACCAGACCACCTGACCTGCCTCTTGAGAAACCTATATGCAGGCCAGGAAGCAACAGTTAGAACTGGACATGGAACAACAGACTGGTTCCAAATAGGAAAAGGAGTTCGTCAAGGCTGTATATTGTCACCCTGTTTATTTAACTTATATGCAGAGTACATCATGAGAAACACTGGGCTGGATGAAGCCCAAACTGGAATCAAGATTGCCGGGAGAAATATCAATAACCTCAGATATGCAGATGACACCACCCTTATGGCAGAAAGTGAAGAACTAAAGAGCCTCTTGAAGAAAATGAAAGAGAGTAAAAAAGTTGTCTTAAAGCTCAACATTCAGAAAACTAAGATCATGGAATCTGGTCCCATCACTTCATGGCAAACGGACGGGGAAACAGTGGAAAACAGTAGCTGACTTTATTTTCTTGGGCTCCAAAATCACTGCAGCTGGTGACTGCAGCCAAGAGGTGCTTGTCTCTGGAAGAAAAGCTATGACCGTCCTAGACAGCATATTAAAAAGCAGAGACATTACTTTGCCAACAAAGGTCCATCTCGTCAAGGCTATGGTTTTTCCAGTGGTCATGTATGGATGTGAGAGTTGGACTATAAAGAAAGCTGAGCACCGAAGAATTGATGCTTTTGAACTGTGGTGCTGGAGAAGACTCTTGAGAGTCCCTTGGACTGCAAGGAGATCCAACCAGTCCATCCTAAAGGAGATGAGTCCTGGGTGCTCACTGGAAGGACTGATGCTGAAGCTGAAACTCCAATACTTTGGCTACCTGATGCAAAGAGCTGACTCATTTGAAAAGACCCTGATGCTGGCAAAGATTGAAGGCAGGAGGAGAAGGCGATGACTCAATGGACATGAGTTTGAATAAACTCCAGGAGTTGGTGATGGATAGGGAAGCCTGGTATGCTGTGGTCCATGGGGTTGTGAAGAGTCGGACATGACTGAGCGACTAAAATGAACTGAACTGAATAAACAAGGGTGGTTGTGTTTCTTATTTTTTTCCCATTATTTTTCAAATAATTTATAAAATAGTTTAACTCCTTCACTGATATTAAAGTCATGCCTATTCACCCCAGGAATCAGATTCAGCTCTTTGGGTTTAGGGGTTTCATGGTGGGGAGAATAGTATTCGATCCATTTATTTACAATCCAGTCTGAAAAACAAACAAGAAGTTCTTGTCCATCTGAAGATCTTAATATATTTATTTGAAAACCAAGTTGTGTGAAAGAGAACACTAGTCATATACCATCTCTTCAACCAAAGACTTGCAGACAAGGTCAGCACAGAGGCAATGATACATGCAGTGAATAGCAGGTCTCAGCATAAATTTCCTCACAGGCATTTCCAATATGAGCCTGGACAATCTTCTTCAGGTGAGCAATAAGATCCTGGGGTAGTGGGGAGAGGGAGAAGCTAGGGTTACTCTTAAAAACATTAAAAACCAACAACAACAAACCACCCCCCCCACCCCCCCACCCTCCCACCTCGCACTGCCCCAAAGACACTAGATATTGAACTTTAAAACTAGCCCCTAGGGACTTTCCTGGCGGTCCAATGGTTAAGACGTCACACCTCCACCACAAGGGGCACAAATTTGATCCCTGGTCTGGGAACTAGGATCGTGCATGTGGCCTGGTGCAGCCAAGACATAACAAAATAAACAAAAAAACCAAGCTCCTAACCCTGCTGATACAGTCCCAATATGCCAGTTTGTACTAAGACAGACTATAGGTTTCAGATTCTTATTGGACTGAATGTTTTGCCCTTTTAAAAACTAACAAGAATCCAATTTCCAACTGAAAACTTCTACGCCATCTGGTAGTTCACGGCCCTGAAAGACTTAATTGGGAGGTTTTCAGTAAGGGATTGTGAAAGGCTGCCAGGGGCTAACGTGAGCTCAGTTCTGCACACAAACTGAGAGCTCAGGGTATTAATACTGCTGTGTGCTGGTTGGGTAAAGCTTAGGAAACCAGCAAGAGCTGAAAGGTAATTTTCAAAAGCAGGAATAGAAGTTATCAATCTGAAAATTGTCTCTTGGGGGTCTGACTATATGTTGCTACTAAGAGCAGGGTTTCTGCCTTAATTATTTATCTGAGAAAGCTTTAATTGTTACTTATGAAGCTAGATCTGCAATATGACATTTAAAATGTATTTTTCCTTTGTCATAACGATACTATTCTTATCTTCTTTGAAGAGTACAATTCATGTTTGTTTTATAACCTATTTGTCCTACGGTGGGATTAGAGAACCTTGATTATACAGTTTGTGCTTAGTTGCTCGGTGGTGTCCGACTCTTTGTGACCCCATGAACTGTAGCCCTCCAGGCTCCTCTGCCCATGGTGATTCTCCAGGCAAGAACACTGGAGTGTGTTGCCATGCCCTCCTCTAAGGGATCTTCCCAACCCAGGGACTGAACCCAGGTCTTCTGCACTGCAGGTGGATTTTTTAATCTTCTGAGCCACCAGGGAATTGCATCTTCAAATATGTAACACCCATTTGAAAAAAAAATAAAGGAACAGAATGATAATTTTGTGAAATTGCAATCTTTTGCACCTAAAAATCCCCTTCGGTTAGGAAACTAGCATAATAATTATCTTTTTCAACTGGACAAAGCTTTGTTTACAGTCTAACTGACCACAAGTACCAATAAGCACTATTGTCTTATACATATTAGATGTTCAGTAGCTTCACTGAATAAATGAATTGTAAGGCTTTTAGAGCCCAAAGTATTACCAAAGGAAAGAGAGAAGAATCATGAGAAATTCAGACTTGTGCTACTCAAAGTGTAATCTACAGAACAGTGCCAGTCCACAAACTATAACTGATCCACAAGAAGGAGCTTACATCAGAATGGAAATCAACTCCATTACTGAACAGACAGACAGTTCAGTTATTTTTTGGGGGGGTTAGAGAATAGCAAGGCTTTTTGATGAGCGAAGCATTGAGTTACATTCTGGAGCAAGCCCCTTCCTCAGGGACCTATGAAAACAGTTTGCAGATCAGCCACTTTGAATAGAACTGGCAGAACACTAGACTAGGGGAAGAGAATCAAGAAAAAAAGAAAAAGGAATTGGTGGTTACATATTCAGGAAGAGGTCAAATAAAGAGAAGTTTTAATGTCATTTACACAAATAGGGATTAAGAACAGAAGGGCAAAGTGAGATCACGTCCTTGTAAAAACATTTGTGAAGAATCGACAGAGAGACTTCTCGTGGTACACAATTTTGCTCCACACGCACCTCTGGTCCTTAGTCATCAATATACTCAAATGGTTCTGGAGGTTCTGGTTCTTGTTCTTCCTCCTCGATTTTTGGGCCATGAGCTGCCACGGGTTCCACCAGCTCTTCAATGTCTTCACTGGTATCCTTCAGAATGATGATGCCTCCAATGGACAGCTATTAAACAGAGCAAGGAATGAAGATGCTCAAGCTCCACTCATATTTCCAGAATGCTCCACAATCTTGAGTGCATACTTGTTAAATGGTACCCCAAGAGAATGAGAATGATTTGGAAGTAGAAAACTGGAACTACACTCTCCTAGATGACAGTCAGGAAACTTGGCATTTGTCCCTGTGTGAGGCTACACCAGTAACTTAACTTTTCAACTGTAAGATGGGGCTAATAATATCTTCCTCATCTATTCCTTCAGGTTAGTCTGAGGACTGAACGTGGACAGCACTGCCAGTGTATATAACAAAGAATAAAGATAACTGTTGGCTATAAGAGTATCCTCAAATTTAATCCAATGGCTCTGGAGGGTGGAACACGCGGTGTTGCTCTGTTTGGACAATGCATCCCGATTTAAGAAGCATTACCTAGTACTGTACTAGCCTTAGCTGGACTGCAGGGAAAATGTTTACTATCCAACGAGGCACTCTAATGCTGTGCTACTTAACATGTGGTCCTGGGCCAGTAGCATCATTATCATGTCAGAGCTTGTTAGAAATGCAGAAAACTTAGCCCTACTTTAGAATTCTGAATTTGTGTTTAACAAGATCCTCAGGTGATTTTTACGCATGCTGAAGTTTAAGACACACAATCTAATAGATCCTTTTATCATTTGTGTGAAAAGCATCATTTTGGACACAAAAGACAATTTATAAATGAAAAGAGTATTTTTCTCCAGAAATTTTAGAATGACAGAACAATATAAATATCACAAATATCTGAGTGTTTTTCATTTTAATCTACAAATCGTTGTGATGCAAGACAGTGAAAAACTAGATGGGAAATAAAAGGGAAGTAGAATGTAGAAGCAATTCTATTACGCCCTCTCCCAAACATATTAGCAAAAGGTAAATTCAAGAGCCAAACTGTTCGCCCATCTCTGGTGTACCAATCTTATTCTATTTGCTTGCCTGTGTCAAAGGAAATGGAAAGCTGCTCTCTCTAATTAAATCAGTCAACAGTGGAGGGCACATCTGGAAAAAACACATTTCTACCAAAGCACATTACTGGGAAGGAAAAGAAGCCCAAGCACATTAGTCAAATGATTCACATATGTATAAGCATCTCTGCGGTTCAACCTAATCTAATTTTCCCATCAGAACCCTGCTCTGCCATGCTATAAAACTGGTGTGCCTGCATGAATTTCTAAACTATTTCCCCTGTCTCAATACACACATATCCATACATATTAATCTATAACCCTTTTCCTTAAAAAGTTTTCTTGAAAAAAACCATTTTATGAATGGTCCCTGACTTTACTACCAATATTCACCCAAGAACAGAGTTACTTGGCCACTATCTTAATACTTCATGGTCTAAAAGTGTGTATGAACCTCTAAAGGACCAATGGAGAGTCAGCAGAGGACTTCCTGCATTTTGGAAACAATGGCTCTAGGTTGTAACAGTACTATTTCGTGCTTAACTGGAATCCTCCAGCCCAAATCCTGCAGTATAACCAACATATAGGAAGAGCTTTTTATACCTACATGGTTTAGATTTATTAATGCCTTATATGTTAGAGAGTTCACACATTCTCTAATCAGAAAATAAGATATACGACAGTCTGTTTTCTGAGAAGGCTAGTGACAACTGAAGACAGAGACAATGGGACACTTCCTGCTGCCAAAAGCTCCACACTCTCTGTAAGGCGTCTTTTAAGATGGACAGGAAACAGTAGGAATGCAACCCATTTTCAAGATTAAACGCAATGTCTGAGGAAGGACCTGATGACCCTGCCAGCAGGGTACTAGAGGAGATGAGTCAGGGGGCACTCTTTTCTTCACCACAAACACACAGAGGCAGTCTTTTTTCCAAAATTGAGATATAATTCACATAATATAAATTAACTCTTTTAAGTATACAATTCAGTGTTTTTCATAAGTATATTCATAGAGTCATACAACCACCTCCACTATCTAATTCAAGAGCACATTCTCATGTTTAATCTAAAAGAAATTCTGCATCTATTAGCAGCCAGTCTTCATTTTTCCCTACTTCCAGCCCTTGCAACCATTAAAACAACTTCTGTTTCTATGGATTCGTCTGTTTTGGACATCTCAAATAAACAGAATCATACAACATGTGGTCTTTTGGGTCTGGCTTTTGTCACGTAGGCTAATGTTTTTAGGTTCAAACATGGTGCCGTATATATCACTATGTCATTTCTTTTGGCTGAATAAAATTCCATTGTGCATATCATTTTTATTTATTCACCCACCACTTGATGGACATCTGAGTTGTTTACACCTTTTGGCTATTATGTGTAAAGCTGATATAAACATCAGTGCACAAGTGTTTGTGTGGACATGGTTTTCATTCTCTTGGGCATATACCAAGGAGTGGAATTGCTGGGTCATATGATATGCCTGCATTTAATTTTTCAAGGAACTGTCAAACTGGTTTCCATAGAGGCTGCAACAACACTGTACACTCCTACACCAGTGCCATCTGAGGGTTCCAATCTCCCCACATCCTTGCTAACTTTAATCTAAAATTTACTGTCTGCCTTTTTGATTACAGGTATATTAGTAGGTATGATGAAGCATCTCCTTGTGGTTTTGATTTACATTTCCCTTACGATGAATGACATTGAGAGTCTTCATGTGCTTTTAGCCATTTGTAAATCTTTTTGGAGAAATGCCTATTTAAATCCTTTGCCCATTAAAAAAAAAAGTTATGTTTTGTGACTTTTCTAGAGAGTATTTTTGTTGTATGTGACCACTGAAATCTCTCAGTTATCTGACTGGACAGCTAATAACTAGTGAGGAAGATCATTATATACTGGGAATAAGTCTCCCAGTCTTTGCTGAGGGGCTATGTGTATGACTGGGGTCCTACCAACAGCCAGCCAGGCACAGACATAGGAAATATATTTCCTCTGATTTGAGCAAAGGTTTAACAATCATTTAAGTTCCAGCTGAGGCAAACCAGCCTCCTCATATGGTGTCATGACACTGAGCATATACTTTGCTGTCTTTAGTTCTTCATAACTGTCAAAATCACTGGGTATCTTGTGTGTGCTTAAAGTGTTCACTGGTTGTGTACTAATACAGCTGTTCTGGCAAGAGCAGTTTTGAAAGCATGCTGTTAGAATATATTTTCTAGAAACATGTCACTTAGGTGAGCTGGGTTGCAGATTAGACAGTGACTAATATAATGTGTCCACTGGTGAGTGAGTAAAAGTCGCTCAGTTGTGTCCGACTCTGCAACCCCATGGACTGTAGCCCACTAGGCTCTCCTCTGCCCATGGGATTGATTCTCCAGGCAAGAATACTGGAGTGGGTTGCCATTCCCTTCTCCACTGGTGGTTCTAACAATTCATTCATTCAACATTACAGGCCAAGTAGTATTGGGTCCCAGTAATGCAAGATTAATAGGAGGTGGGAGAAGACCTTCAAACTGTTCTATCCTTCCTGGCCTGACTGCTGCTACCCACAGAAATGACTTGTCACCATCACCAAGTAATAGCTACTGACTGAGGATTTACCACTTATAGATATTGTTTTAGGTATTTCACACATAACAACCTATTTAATCTTAACAATATTCCTGAGTGGTAGGTAATATCACCATTCCAATTATTAGATGAGGAAACAAACAGGAAGCAATTTAAGGAGCTGTCTGTCACACAGCTAAGACATGGCAGAGCTACAATATAAACTCAGTTCCACCCAGTTCCAGCTCTTCCATTAAATACAGCTATCTTCCATCCTCTGCCCTTGTTTCCTGATAATCTAGTCGGGTAAGACCCTGACTCACAATTGTGAGTAAGAGTTGTCACCACCAGCAGGGAACACCTTTAAGCCAATGAGAATGGGTTTACTTTTCCAGAAGAATCTAGAAATCTTATCTATGACATTTCAGATTGGTCCAGGATTTGAATGTACTAAGTGTATCTACTAATGGTTCTCCAATTTGCAAGATATAAGAACTCAAAAAAGAAAGACATTACCATGCTCAAATTTCTGATCAGCATTTGTTTCTAACAAGAAACTTTCTGCCCTAGAATAAATTAAGTGGCATGAAGATCCTTTTCTAATTGTAAAACAGAACACTCTTGTGCTTGTGTATTAACTGTATATGCTTGTATACAAGCTTGTATACGCTTGTATATTACGTTGTTCAATCACATTCTCATGAGTTAGGGATCATAATTCTTATTTTATAGTAGTGAAAACTGATGGAGAGAGGATTAGTTCTTGGCTTAAGATTACTCAGGCTGAAAGTGGTAGAATCAGGATTTAAACTCAGGATGTCCAGCTCCAGAGTCCATGGTCCTAATCACTATGCTGTATTAGTAACTCTATGATGTAAACCTTTGGTAGATGAATGGTTACACAAAAGTCAAGAATCCAAATCTGTATGAATGGAAGGGTATGTTCACTTTTGCTAAGAGATTTATTAGTACTAGAGGGCTGTTTCCAACATTTGGGCAATTTATCTTTCTCTATAAAGATTCCATTGCCTTAGAGATTAACATCCTACTGGTATAACTAAGGGCAATTGGTAACTTACTGGTTTGAAAGGCTGGTATCTACAGGTCTCCAGCATGCTTAGGACCTTAAGCTGGGCAGGCATAACTCGGGCTGGGTTATCCAATAACTGGAAGTTTGGCTCAGGTTCTTTTTTCTTCTCTTTTTCTTCCTTTTTCTCTGCTTCATCCTGCGGGGGAGGGAAAAAAATATAGTCCCATAAAGGTTCACTTCTGTTTTACAGCATTGTTTAATAAATTTACTGAGCAACTATCAGGTGCAAAAGGTAGTTAGGATTAGATATAATGGAAATAGAACCAAACTGATACCAGACTCAGAAGACAGAGATGGTAACTGCTTGGGGTGAGAGTGATATTTAACTTAATTGAAAAGGGTAAGAAGATTTTTCCATTAGCAGAGATATTTAAATAAATGATGTTGCCTTTGCCTGAAAGGGCTTTTCTTTCTCCTACCATCACCGCACTGTCTGATGAAAATCCTACTCTGCCCTTCAAAACCCATTTTAGTTGTCATTCCTTCCAAGAACTCATTCTTGATTTGTACTCTACTATTATTCCCACGAATGAGTTTAATTTCTAAAGTCTCTTTCAAGTAAAATTTTATGAGTTTCCATGCTTGGAACAGGATAATTATTTAAAGAACTCAAGAACAAGGTATAACAACATTCAACTAAGGAAGAATCTGGACCATGACAGAGACAGCTACATCAACCCATATCACCAGAAAGTTATACCCACCACTTCCATTTTCTCCTCTTCCTTTTTTTCCTTTTCTTTTTCCTTCTTTTTAGCCTTGGCAGTTATAGATAACACAGCAGTGGAAACCTAGAGGAGTGAACAGAGTAAACTATTACAATACACGGGCTTCCCTGGTGCTTCAGAGGGTCAAGAATCTGCCTGCAATGCAGGAGACCCAGGTTCAATCCCTGGGTCAGGAAGATCCTCTGGAGAAGAGAATGACAACCCAGTCCAGTATTCTTGCCTGGAGAATGCCATGAATAGAAGAGCCTGGCAGGCTATAGTCACAAGGTCACAACAATTGAGCAACTAACAGTTTCACTTACACACAAATGCACAAGCCCAGTGAGAATTCCGTTCTACAATGCTGTTGTTTCCTGGTAGTAAAGAATCGAAAAGAACAAAATAATCTGGGAATATAAGGATAACTTACTGTTACAGTCATCAGGTAAATCTTTAGTTGCTAGAGGCTTGTGTCCAATATAGCTCTAAATTTTTTAATTTAAATCTGTAGTATACCTTGGATGTTAATTTGCTACGATAAGTTTCTGAGACAGAGATCTGGGTGCCACATCCTTTTTTACTTGATAGGGAAAGCACTGGAAAACAATAATTTTCTCCAAACCTGGTTGTAAAGCTCTTTCACTGGACTAGATGCCCTACAATGGTAACCCACAGTGGCTAAGTGGTTAATCTGGAATTATCATCCTTGATGGGTCTCACTGAAACCAGAAGTGAAACAGGGACCTTGAAAGGCTAGGCAGTAATTGTGTAAAGCTGCCCTTGTTTTAGACTCAAAGGTAGGGGGGCACCCTGAAACACAGCTGATGAATAAGATACACAGCTGATGAACAAGATGCTATTATCAAAGGACACTATCACCTACCACCTGGAAATTTCATCAATTACGTAATTATCCCTACTTAACCGTAACATTCGGAGAAGGCAATGGCACCCCACTCTAGTACTTTTGCCTAGAAAATTCCATGGATGGAGGAGCCTGGTAGGCTGCAGTCCATGGGGTCGCTAGGGTCGAACACGACCGAGCGACTTCACTTTCACTTTTCACTTTCATGCATTGGAGAAGGAAATGGCAACCCACTCCAGTGTTCTTGCATGGAGAATCCCAGGGACAGGAAGCCTGGTGGGCTGCCGTCTATGGGTTGCACAGAGTCGGACACGACTGAAGCGACTTAGCAGCAGCAGCAGCAACCATAACATTTACAGCAAACAATCAACTGGCTAATACGGAATATTCTCTTAAGAGAAAAAGTCATTTTCCTAAACCTGAAGTGTCATAAAGGATAATTTTACTGAGAAAACTACAGGGACAAGCACAGCTCTCAATTTTACCATAGTTTAACTGAATATCTTTATACTCATTGGGAGGACTATAAATCGGTTATATCCATTTTGAAAGGAAATTCAGTTAATACTTATAAAAATGAACAATTTGCATTACTTTTGATCAAGCAATTCCACATCTAAGATCCTAACTTACAGATATACTTGTACAAGTGCACAAATACACAGGTATAAAAACTCTATCCCAGTCTCATCTGTAACAGTGATAAATCAGAAATAACCTTAAATGTCTATCAGATAAGGAACTGGTAAAACAATATACACACGAAGGGCTTGCTCTGCAGCTTTGGAAAAAATGAGATCAATACACATTAAAAGAACCGCTAAAATGAAAGCAGTAAGATGCAGAACAGTATGTAGAAAACATGATTTGTGGTATAAAAAGTATTGACATGTGCAGAAAAAACATTTGGAGGATTCACAAATTATGACTCCTGAAACATGGGACCTGGATGACCAGGAGAGAAAAGGGCTTTCACTCCATCTCTTGTGTAATGCTGGATTTGACCATAAGAAGTATTACTTTAAAAATA
This sequence comes from Bos grunniens, assembly GCF_055505025.1. Lineage (NCBI taxonomy): Eukaryota > Metazoa > Chordata > Mammalia > Artiodactyla > Bovidae > Bos > Bos grunniens. The sequence continues at coordinate 17,861,824 of NC_141166.1, forward strand.
CCTACTTTAAAACATAACAGTATTTAAAACAAACCCAAGTGAAACACTAAGCAGCTCCTATATAGGTACAAATGGTGCTCAAAGTAACAAAGAACCTACCTTTTCCTTTTCTTTTTCTTTTGGTACTTCCAGAGGGGCAGGATACGCAAATGTTGATGGTTTACAGTTTGATTTATATTGAACTTTCGGCATCTGAAGAAATAAGAGAATTCTTCCCCTTTATTAAAATAATCAAAATCAAGGTTTAAGGATTCTATACTCAAAATAAGCATACAGATGCAAAGGGATGCCAGAAGTTTCAATTCACATTAAATCACACAGCTATTCAATTATGTTACCACACTTCCCTTAAAGGCATCTGTCTTCTTTCACTGAGTTAGTTTTGAGGTGCTTTACAGAACCACTGTGGTTCCTATACTTTCTTGAAGCTCTGTGCCTTTGAACAGGCATCCCTTTCATTTTTCATTTTACCATGCACCCTGCTTCAGAGGGTTAAGTCCCAGTCATGGTGTGAGCATCAGATCAACTGTTACCTTTTTTGTAGTATCATCTGATTATCTAATCTGCACACCTAACTTCCACGTCCCGTCCTTACACTACAGAGTCTAGCATAAGCCTAATGGAAAAGTTGGCTTTGCATTACTTGGTGACCAGGTTTAAAGTTCTCTAGTCTGAAATTTTCTCTTTTACCCAATTTGCATTGATAGGGAATGGTAATAAGCACGACATTTACTAGGACAAGCAACCTTGTCTTTTCCATCCCACTTTCATTGTAAGGAATGGATATAGAGATCACAAAACTGTGTGCCGGAGGAAGAAGTCCCTAAGATTACACTGTATGTTTAACCACAATGTTAGAGATTGGGAAACCAAAAGATTCTTGCTCTAAGAGAGCAAACTGCTCGATATATATATACAAGTAGTTAATACTGAAACATTTACAAGACAATTAATTGGCTATACAGCTATACTGAAGAAAAAAAAAGTCAATCCAGTGTAACACTCAATCTTTATCTGTCATTTTTTTACCTAAAATTTTTCCACCTTGAAAACTTAAAGAATATTTTAACAACAGTGATGACCAAATGTAAGAGTTATTTAAAGGTCAGAAAGCCTCTGAGAGGATGGAAGACCAAGAAAGTGAATCACTGGGCCAAAGGACTGAGAAAGACACAAGTGAAACCACGACCCCTGCCTCGTTCCACTCCAAAACAGTGTGATGACAGGGAATGCATCACCTTAAGTCTTTGACTTATGTGACTAGTTTCATTCTATCACTGCCCCTGGCTCCTCACCTCCCTGGTCCTGTTTTGTCACTACCAAAGGGACATCTACCTATCTGGTTTTCCCTTAGTAACAATCCTTTCCTCCAGCAAACACTCTAGCATTGCATAACAGTGGAACATACCCCCGTCTCTAACCTTCCTTTCTTAGTAAGGTTTAGTTTAGGTCTCCCTTGCCCAGACGGTTGCAACAGCATTGTAACAAATTTCCACTGATACGAGAATGATGTTTCTAAACTGCAAATCTCACCATGTCATTTATCTGCATGAAATCCTACAAAAGCTCTCACAGACGTTCAATATTAAATAAAATTCATCAATGATTATAAAGCCTTTGCCCCCTCTCACCATTTCTTAACTGATTTACCCAAGGTTACAGTTAGTAAAGAGACTTAATTTTCAAAACTTCCACCAACACACTCCTCTCAGTAAGGTGACTCAGTCTGAGGGGAAAATATTTTATTAATAAGATGCCAACTAATCTTTAAGATTTTCATGAAAATCCTCAGGAGTGGGTGGCGAACAGGATATAGTAAAGATATTCTATAAAACTGAGCTCTTGCAAACATACCTTTAAGTCTTTGTTCAGGCCAATGACACAGGTAGGGGTATAAGCCAATGACAGGAAGTGTGAAAGAGGAAACCAGAACCAGAACTGGGTAAAGACAAGGACGCCAACCACAGAAGGCATATGGGTGTGTCCAGTTCTGGACTGCAAGGAGATCGTGACATTATGTCCACCTGCAGAAAAGGACAGAAATCATGAACATGAATCTAGCAGAGCAAACTACAATTTCTAAGTACTGCACTAGAAAAGAATTTGGTGATTAGTTTGAGAGTATAGTTCATAAAATCTAATATGAAGTCACTGGAATTAGCCAGTGATCTATCAAGGGTCTCCAAAAGGAAATGTTGGACTCAGGGTAATCGAAAACTTCTTTACACACACACACACACATACATACACACAAACATACACTAGGCATTTTTAAAAAACTAAGCCTGAAGGAATCAGAACTTGTACGTTAAATTAAATATTAATCTATATTGTACACTGGCTTTTAATGTACAAACTAAAAGTAAAATTTTAGTACATGTCATACAACAGCATAAGACAAGAGGTAGATACTGTTTGCTTCTTTTTGTCTTTCTGCTTTAGTATTGTCTGAACGCAGGTAGCACCAAGATTAACTAGGCTTGTGATCTTATACAAATCATTTTACCTCTAAAAGGTTTTTTTTGCCCCATTGGCAAAATGAGAGTTTGAATCTGACCATCTGCACTAGAGCACTACCATGAAAGAAGAAAAATTTTAATATCGAATCCTTGATTTGATTTAAAAAATTTTTGGAGGAAGCATAATATATAAAACAAATCAGAGCTAATTCTATTAAATTAGAAGAGATTTTGGGCTTGAACCTGACCTATTAATCTACCAGCTGCCATGTCTCCTAGACTATCCCCTGAGGGAGTATAGAGAAATACAGTTTGAAAGCCAGTAAAGAAAGAACTAAGGTCCAAGTGTCAGTTAGCTACATCTTTACAGGCCCTCATAAGGCTGAGATTCTAGGATGCTCTGGAGGTTGCAAACATGAATGTCTTTAGGACAGGTCAGGTAAACAAATGAGAAAGCAGTACGGTTGAAGCAAACGGAAAAGTTCGTATCATATTTAAAGAGGACATGTTACTCGGGGTGTAGGTCCATGGTCATCATGTAATTTTGTTTTTAAAAGTGCACTTGAATCTGGATTTCTGACAAGCATTTGCAGATTTTGCTAGGCAGGCAAAAACACGTGTTTAAGGCAGATATGGCCCACGGGCTACTGTGTTGCTGCCTCTGGTCTACAGTCACAGTGTTAGTGTTGGACCCCAGAACTCAAGATGTGAACTTTGTACTTCATATAATGCAGCCTATGAAAACAGGGCTTGTTTGCGCCTAGTCAACATCCTAATCTGAATTCCAATTGTGGATCTCCATTGTTTGATTCCACTTCATCTCAGTATCTCACAGATGTCTTCACATTTTGCTTGGAATCAGGAAGTGAATACAAACTTAAACCAAAAAGCATTTTAATTTTTTGTAAGAATCAGGGTTCTACTGTTCAACCAAATAACCTAGATTTTTTCGTTACTCCTTTACAGATATTTCATTTACAATTTTACCTAGAAAAAATCAGGTATACTTTAAATGTATTTTTCCAACAGGAATGAGTTCTACTTTTACTGTTGGCTTATATTCCTCCCCATTCTGACCTCACATTCACAGAATGCTTACTACGGATTGAGAATTCTGAACAAAATGCTGAAAAAGATTCCAAGCAGCTCCAATCTAGTGAAGATGGATAATTTGATAATTAAAATAAGGCATAAAAGTATTATGACAGACATAAAGCTAGGCCCACCTAACCCATGGCAGAGGCTGAAGAGGGTAGAAGGGAAGGAAAGGCTTCCTAGAGAATGTGATATTTGACCTGTTTTGAAGCTGAATTTCCTTTTATTTCAATGAAATCTATCTTCTTCAGACTTAGAAACTAAACCTGCCTTTTGTTCTAACAGTGTGAGATTAATATAAAACAAGGGAAAGTTTATTTTACTGATAGTATTTGCACAGTTTTATAAACTTCAACTATAAACTTTCTTAATCTCCAGCTTTTCTCCATGAAGAGACTAAATCATTGAATGAGTTCTCATAAACTTCAACTTCACTCATTTCTTTGAAGTTTCCCTCTCCAGATTTTCTCTATTACCATTAACTTCTGAGACAAATCACAGTACTAAAATTTTTTCTAAAGCAAAGTGAAAAAGGGAAAGGAAATAATTTTATGCTCCTAATAGTGAACATGGCACTACAGAACTTTTAATAACACTAAAAAGAAATGGAAAGAAGCACCAAAATTTAATTGGCTCATCACAGATCAAAGCGACACAAAAAAAGTGGCAGAAGGAGAGAGGGGTTCAAAGAGGAAGGAGGGGAAAACACAGAGAGGACTTCTAGTAGAGATGGCAGAATAAAGCTAAAATAAAGAATTGTTCTCTCCCCAATTCCTTAACAAATGACTCTGATTTAGTAAAAATCCAATGAATGAATGAGTAAAGGGTTGAAATGTAAAATCATAAAATTCAAAACAAAGCAGCTAAAAGAAAAAATAAAAGATTATGGAGTGGTAAAACGTTACTTCTAAATCCTATTTAAAAACCAATTACCAAAAATAGTCAATCTGAAAAGGCTATACACTGTATGATTCCAACTGTATAACATTCTGGAAAAGGAAACACTAAAGCTAAGAGATAGCAAAAAAGATTAGTGGCTGCTAGGGGACTGGAGATAGGAGGGAGGGAGGGATGAAAAGGTAGAGCACAGAGGATTTTTAAGGCAGTACAACTATTCTGTATCATACTGTAAAGGTGGATACATATCATTACGCATCTATCAAAACCCACAGAGTGAACCTGAATGTATACTAGAGACTGACAAAATCCAGTCAGTTAAGTGTCAAGTCTTAGTATAGATACCCTGGAAAAAGCAGCAGCAAAAAAGAAATGGTGGTAAGCAAGAATTCATTTAAACATGAATCTAAGACTAAACTGAGAACTATAATTTCACAAGAGAATGTATTTGTTATGAGCCATGACAACGAATCACAAGCTGGAATCAAGACTGCTGGGAGAAATATCAACAGCCTCAGATATGCAGATGATGCCACTTAAATGGCACAAAGTGAAGAGGAACTAAAGAGCCTTTTGATGAAGGAAAAAGCTGGCTTAAAACTCAATATTCAAAAAAACTAAGATCGTGGCATCAGATTCTATCACTTCATGGCAAATAGATGTGGAAAATGTCAAGAGTGTCAGATTCCATTTTCTTGGGTTCCAAAATCAGTGCGGATGGTGACTGCAACCACAAAATTAAGAGATGCTTGCTCCTTGGAAGAATAGCTATGACAAACCTAGACAGTGTATTAAAAAGCAGAGACAACACTTTGTTATCAAAGGTCCATATAGTCAAAGCAACAGTTTTTTCAGTAGTCATGTACGGATGTGAGAGTTGGACCATAAAGAAGGCTGTGAAGAGTGTGAAGTGAAAATCACTCAGAGAATTGTGTCCAATTCTTTGCAATCAAATGGACTGTAGCCTGCCAGGCTTCTCTGTCCATGGAATCCTCTAGGGAAGAATACTGGAGTGGGTAGGCGTTCCCTTCTCCAGGGGATTTTCCCAACGCCAGGGTCTCCTGCACTGTAGGTGGATTCTTTAACAGCAGAGATACCAGGGAAGCCAAAAGAAGGCTGCATGCTGACGAACTGATGCTTTTGAACTGTGGTGCTGGAGAAAACTCTTGAGAGTCCCTTAGACAGCAAGGTGATCAAACCAGCCAATCCTAAAGGAAATCAACCTTGAATATTTACTGTAAGGACTGATGCTGAAGTTGAAATCCCAGTACTTTGGCCACCTGATGCAAAGAGCTGACTCACTGGAAAAGACTCTGATGTTGGGAAAGATTGAGGGCAACAGAAGGGGATGACAGAGGATGGATGGATGGATGGCATTACTAACTCAATGGACATGAGTTTGAGCAAACTCTGGGAGACAGTGAAGGACAGGGAAGCCTGTCGTGCTGCAGTTCATGGGGTAATAAAGAGTTGGACATGACTTAATCACTGAACAACAACAATGACAATGTAAGTATAACATAAAAACCTTGAAAGGTGGCAAAGAATGAGAAGGAAGAAACTATGGCATGTCAATGTCTGTAATGTTTATAACCACAGGAAAAAGAGAATCAATATTGTCAAGAACTGAAATGGTTTACTTCATCTGAAGTATCCATAGAATATTTTTCTTATTTATATACAGCTGCAATAAACCTATTTTTAAATTGAAAAGAGAAAAATATAAACTGTACCTTAAACACTAAAAATTTAAGCAGAAAACTCTCAACTTCTTGGAAAATTAAAACAAAACAAATGCCATTAGACAAATGGATTAAAAGAGAAGAGTATTTGCCTTAGAAACTTAGAAAACTGCGCTAACATTACAAAAAAAAACAAGAGAGAGAGAGAGAAAAGCAAATAAGAGTCAAGCCAAAATAATCTAGGGGGCAGAAAGACTAACAGTAGCATATAAACAAATATGAAGAGAAATCTAATAAACTTAATCAAGAAAAAGGTAAAACAATCAAATTAGAAAGGAGACAGATTTTTTAAAAAGCCTCATCTATAAGGGAGATTACCTAAAATTATAAAATAAGGACACTGAAAATCTTGCTATGACTAAAAAATACTCCAAGTGGAAAATATGAAGAGGTTAACCAAAAAAACCTAAGGTATCAAAACATTCAGCTTCTTTTCCTGATCTCATTCACTAGAAATATAAACACATTTCTAGTTGACCAACAAAACAGTGGTAATAAATATGGTTAACAGTTATTAGAAGAAATTAAGATAACTAATAAGTTTGAGAGCTCACCTAATAATAGAATTACTATGAAAACCTTGAGATACTATTTTTTACCTTCCAAATCAGCAAAGATTAATAAAAAAGATTATACAATTTTTTATTTTTATGTATAATTCATATATTATATACATGCCTAGGGTACAGTTAGAGAAAGAATCTCACTGAGTGAAATATCACCAATAATAACAAACAGTTAAAGAGTATGCTGCTAAATAAACCCAAAATCCAAGGTCCTAAAACACACCATTCTATCTTGAAAAATCAGCCCATTTCTTTGAAACAAACCATAGCGTAGTAATGACGAATGTGAATTCAGGAGCCGGTACAATGTGCTATGCATATGAGGCAAATATTGCATGTACCTCACTTTAGGATGATTTGGCTGCTAGAATTTATCTAAAATTTATTTTCCTCAAAAAATTTCCAATGTCAACTTGTTTAAAACTGATACATACTACGAAAATCAAAGGAAAAAAATCAGCCAACACTCATCAAACACTTTACTAAGGTACTGGGATGGTTTTAATTGCTTTACATGTATTTTTAATCCTCCCAACACTATGAGGTAGACTCTACAAGACAAGAAAACAGACATAAAGAGGGGAACTATAGCTAGGACTGTAAAGTAACTGGGATTCAAACCCTGACAGTTTGCAGCCTTAACTGTACTAAATTATTTCTATGAACTGCAGATTCCAAATTTTTTCCAGAAATAATTTGTCTCAGACTCAATTTCTACTTTGTCATATAGTCAGAAAAGATATTTCATTAGATTTAGTTTAAAGAGATAAATAAATGTGGAAGATTTAAAAACATTTACCTGCGTCCAGTATGCCCTGGGCCAGAATAGCGCCAAACTTGGCCATGACATCATCATGTTTATCATTGATGACTTTGGAATACAGCTGTCTGAACTGATTCACCTGAAGGAACAAGAAAAAGAATTACAGCCTAATTCTATTCCCTTGCTGTGTGATTTTAGAGCAGGGAACAGACTGCACAAGTGGTAACGAAACCTCAATTCTGATTCACAACATGCAAAGAGAGGGGGGTCTGGACCAGATTTGACGGCAGACCTGTCCCATGGTTGAAGCACAGATGTCACGACTTTTCTGGTATCAGAGCACCAGTTCTGTTTTCAATCCTCATTCCACAGTGGATGATTCAGACTCGGGGGAATGCTGAATGCGATTTTGTACTGCACCACTGTTAGTCAGCAGGCTGAAACTGTGTGAGTGAACACAGGCTTTCGCTGCACTGTGCATTAGGGCTATTCTGCTCACCATCTACCTACAGGGCTCCTATGGGGCACAGTCCTTCCATTCTACCCTAAAACAAACTACTCTTCACTGCAGCTGCATGAGTATGTTTTGGATTTATATTCACACATACAATACAGATTTTCATTATGCACACACATTAACTTTTTGAGGAGTAATAATTACTCTTACCAAAAGAACACACCAAAAAGGAACACACATGCTGACACATTTCGGGAGGGATTATGGGTAATTTCTATTTGCTTCTTTATTATTTTCTGTACTTTCTAAAATTAACATATATTAACTTTTATAACTAGAAAAGAGGATTTATAAAATATATGCTCTTGTTAAAAGTACCTATGATTTTTGTGTGACAATAAAGGAAATATTTTATGTTTCTTCCATGTCTTACACTTTTCTTTTCCCACCAAGCACTTTTCAAATGGTAGGTACTGAGAAAGAAACCTGCTTGTTCAAGAAGGAATGATTATGGAGTTCCCCAAATCTGCCAAAAGCGGAAAACACCGAATTTGAGTTTCCTAACATAATGATTTTATCTACACTACATATTCTTTCAGAATCTCTTCTCCCTTCCATTATCTTGGTCTGGGAGGCCACACTGCGCTATAATACAGAGTAATACAGGATCAGACGACACTGGCTTGTAAATACCTCTGCTCTAATAAGCTGTTTGGGTAAGTTCTTGATACTGATCTTTTCTTTTTTTTTTTTGATACTGATCTTTTCTGAGTCTCAGTTTCTTCATGTCTACAGGGATTGTAACACCTACATGGCTGTTTTAAGGATCATATGAGGTAATATATACATAAAGCAATGTGTAAAAGGCATTGTATAGTTCAATAAGCACGGCTGTCTTACTACACCAGAGAAGAATCCCACCGGTCCTCCGTGACTATTACCTCTAACAAAACAATACTTCTTAAAATGGTGCTCACTCTTATTCATAGGCAGCAACAGAATGTGATGGGGAAAACAATGAGCTAACTGTGCCACTACCCAGCTTATGACCATTAACAAGCCACTTCTCTACATCTTACTTTCTCTAACTATAAAACCCTGCATGATGAGATCATCACCAAATTTCCTTCCAGCTTTAAAAATCCTAAGGTTTGATGCCTTTACTCTAGTTCAACAGGTCAAATTCCTTTGATTCTGAACTTATTTTAGAAGAACACTTACATTACCTTATATAGGATGGAAATTTTATGTGCTAACAGTTTATGAAATGGTTCATGAACTTATAAAAAGAAACACTGGACAAAGCACTGTATGTACATTATAAGGAAAAATTTAAATATAAAATCACACCCAAAATAAGAAGGCAACATCTGAAAGATGGAATTAAAAAAAAAATCAATACAAATACATAATAGGTTTATCCAATTAACATTAAGTAGACTAGTACTTAAAAAGCCAGTTTTTGTTCATCAATTAAAAATTTTTCTATTTTATTATTTATGCAGCAGTGACTTCATTTTCATTATTACAATTCTTCATAAAGAATTTCATGGCTAAGGATCATGATTTTCTGACTCAACTTCATCAGTATGAATAATATGGCCCCTACAGAAAACAAATTAGAATTTGTAGAAGAAAGTCATATTAACTTTCCATTTTATATCATGATAATCTCAAAGAAAAGATAAATTTCAGACAATGCTGTGATCCATGCTTTCTGCTGTGCTTGATTAAAGTCTGCTGCTACTGCTAAGTAGCGTCAGTCGTGTCCGACTCTGTGCGACCCCATGGACTGTAGCCTACCAGGCTCCCCCATCCCTGGGATTCTCCAGGCAAGAACACTGGAGTGGGTTGCCATTTCCTTCTCCAATGCATGAAAGTGAAAAGTGAAAGTGAAGTCACTCAGTCGTGTCCGACTCTTAGCGACCCCATGGACTGCAGCCTACCAGGCTCCTCCATCCATGGGATTCTCCAGGCAAGAGTACTGGAGTGGGGTGCCATTGCCTTCTCCGTGATTAAAGTCTACCCTCTCCAAATTCCTACATTTTAAATAATCGTCATGTTTTTATTTCTACACACCTTATACTGTTGCGGGGAAAAAAAATAACCCATGCTTGTATGCCACAGATAAAAATAAAGGTAGTGGGGAGAAGGGAATAAAATTCCATTAAGTCTTTTCTGTTGTTACTTATCACCTAGGTATGTCTCTTCCTCTGTCTCTCTTTTTTCCTTCAGTTTTCCAGGATATAGAAATGAAACTGTACATCAGAGATCAATTTCAGAGGGTTTTTCTTGCCCCCTTTTATCTTTTTATAATAATACATTAGCTCTTATGACTTCAACTAGGGCTCTTAATTCCTTCCACAAAATCCTTGAGGCCAAATGAATTTTGGAATTCAGAATTCACAGTTAACAGGTGCATACACCATTAACTATGCAATAACCTCAGTGGAGTATGGGGATAGTATCCCATAATTAACCAAATTAATATTTCTGAAGCAGCAAAATGACTGAATATTTTACTAAATGGGATAAAGGCTATAAACATGTTCATACAAGGTTAGATTTTACAGCCAAATGAGAGTTTAAAAACAAATAAAATTCTTAGTTTTTAGAGTTTTCTGGAATTGGAATTGCAGATAAAGGGCTCTGGACTTACATAATTTATCTGGACTGGCTCCTATTTTTTTCTTTAGTTCTGATTATTTCCCTATGTTCTCATCTTATCTCCAAATGACTTGCTATAATCTCAAACTTAATGTGACTAAAGTGAAAATTATCTTTCTTCTTTTTCAAGATATTCCTGGCAGTGCTATTATAATTTCCTCCTATCAACATAACAAATCATGTTTCTAGCTTCCTCCTCAATTTTATTAGCATAATTTTGTTCACGTTAGTTGCCTGTGTCTTATCTTTATATTACCACCAACACCTGTAGTGTCTAAATCCCCTCTTACTTAAGGCAACAGTATGTAATATAGATTTCTATTTACAAATGTGTTATACTATAAAATGAACCTTATAAAAGTTGATGCTGATTTATTTTAGAACTGCAAAAGCTTATCAAACTTGGCCAAATATGATCCTACTTCCAAATGGGGTACCTGTCAGTGGTAGGAGAAGCTTCCTTGTAGCAGGTCTTAGGCTTGATGATATTGGGCAAGGATGAGCACTAGGTCCTATTCTTATACTTCAATATTTTTATCTGATGCTATGTATGTTACTTGCTATATACATGTTCAAGTAACTGCTGACAGTGGAGTTCATTTAATAAGAAAAACAGAAGTAGATTCTTCATAAAGAGTTTGGTTTTGGAGACAAAATAACTCTCAAGATCTATAAAAGAACATTATTCTAGTTAAATGGTTCTGATCCTCTGGTATAACAGCTTTTTAAATTGGGTCTGTAATCACCCAAAAGGGTATACAGGTTCTTAGGCCTATGTTTGTGAGAGTAAGAAACCGGCAGAAGAAAAGCAAAGATGTACTGGAGTTAGTTCAACTAAGACCACAATATGTAGAGCTTAGTGAGCTTAAAGACAGCATTCTATAAAAGGATGTGATATAGATCACGATTACATAAAAAACATTTCCTTTGGAAATTTCCATTGAGAATCTCACAAAATGTCTCAGAAATATCTCTTCTGGATTCCTTTAAGGAAAGGGTTATAGTCTTGATTAAATTAACATGCAACTTTTGATTTCAAGGCATTTTCACTTTATTTCATGGACTGGTTGTAACCTTGTGACTAGGACCCTGTAGCCTGGAGAACTTCTCTTCAAGCTTGTTAACAGTTGTTTCTTTTCAGCAATAACACATACCACCCTGAAAGAATATCTTTTTTTTTTTTTTTTTGCCTCACTGTGAAGCTTGCAGGATCTTAGTTCCCTGACCAGTTTCTCTGCAGTGGAAGTGTGGAGTCCTAATCACTGGATCACCAGGGAATTCCCAATCAATGTTGTCTTCTTAGCAATTATCAGATAAAAGAGAGATGATATGAACTATAGTCTACAAAGCTCTTGATCATATGCTTCAGAGCAGAAAACAACAAAATAGAACTTAAACTCTAAGGATTTATGAAACTTTAAGGATTTATGAACTGAGTAACAATTTCACTGTAAGGGGTAGTGTTTCCAGAAAGAACATTTGTTGTATAAAGTTTTGCTTTTTTGTCCTTGGGGTACACATTTAACTTTCCCCCATGCAATTTATATTAATGGCATAGGCTACCAGGTATAACTACATTTCAACATTCTGAATCAATACCAAAGATTCTGATACAATGTGAAGATGGAATTGTGTTCCACATATTCACATCAGCTAAGACTTGGTTCAACAAATGTTTAAGAATGATTACAAAATAATAATTATTCTAATTGTTGCATTCTTTTTAACTTTTTCTAAATATGCAAAAGTGTTACTTATTAGTACTTGGCCATTGTTGGTACACAGTTTATGGTTATAAAATCAAATCAATGAAATTCTACAGCAGAGGATGGGAAGATGGTAAAACATTTGTCATGTTCATAATACATAAACATGAAAGTAACAGACCAAAGTGAATAAATATCAGGGTATATTTCTGTTAGGGGAGATGCATTCCATGACCAAACTTCCTTCTTTAATGACATTACTCAGTTGGATAACTTCTAGCTAACAAAGATCAACAGATGATCAAAAGCAGACATAAAAGATGCAAAAACTACTCATATTACAACTGCTGTATTTAAAAACACAACCCAAAAAGAAACATGGTCTGTTTGAAAAGATGTTCTAGAGTAATATATTATTAAAACAGGATGCAAAGTTTGATTCTATTTCTGCAATAATCCAGTTTTTAGAAGTCTTAGAAGTGATTTTGAAAGAGTAGAACTGGATTAAAAAAAAACCCAAAAAACAGCAACAAAAATGATAGCAACTGCTCAGAAACTGAAATTTATTAAACAAAGTTTCACAGAATAATCAATGAATTCTAAAATTATTTTTCTCCTTCACCCTCCCTTGCCCCCTTCCCAGTCTATCTACTTTGATGAAAATAAATCTACCTGATGAGCAAAAAGACAGTATACCAATGGCATTTTCTGTTGTCAATCTCTTTCACTGCTTCTCATACAGAAGCAGAAATAATACAAGCTTGTTAAATGCTCTAAGTTTAAATTAAGAATGAAAAGATCTGAAATTACTGCATAAACTATATACATCTATTACATTATGTCAAACATGGTAATTTTAGTATATGTAAATACGATCTATACATCATCTGTTTCTCAACAAAATGAGAAGTTCTGGCTGAGCTGCAAAGATACATTAGACACAAAAGTCTGAAATAAGGTCTGAGAGGAGAGCCCGTGAGATTTTAAAATAGATACCTTGACATCTGTTATGGAGTCACCCACATGGTCTATGTGAGGACTAGATGATAGGATATGTGAAAAGGACTTGAATGGGGAAAGCTGGGCTTTAAATCAGTCCTCCTAACTCCAAGCCTAGAAATGGGCTTCAGAGAGACTACGCCGTGGGCTTAATATAATCAGCGGTCACTGTGCACTGACATCTGACACATGAAGTGAGAGGCATTTGCTATTGACTGAGGCACAAGCAATGCAAGAGGGAGGGAGAAGAAAAGGAAGGAGGGAGAGAGAGGAAGAGGCAAGCAAAGCTGCAATGAAAATCTATTACAATCTGACCTGCAGGAGGGCAAAATATGTAAGAGTTGTGGATAAAGTAAGTCAGTCTTCCTGGAGCCACTTGAAACCCCGCCCAAGGGGTCTCCAATGAAGGCAACGACATTGCTACAGAGAATCTGGATGAGCTCTTTTCTTAACTGAGACTGTATATACTATATAAAGTGACTGCAGAACTTTTTATTGCCTCAGAGGATGAATCAAAAAAGTCATGGACCACTGAGTTTGTATCATGTATTAGAGGAACAGGTCATCCCACTGAACAAACTTTAAAAGGACAGCAGAAGGCAGAAATTAAAGTTGATTTTTATGATTTTGCCAACCTATGAGTTCCAATTTTTCAAGTATGGCTATGCAGCTGAATTAACAAAGTGACCATTAATTTATAAAAAATGCATTCAAAGAATATTATATACTTAAAGCTTTCCCATTCTCCTACTTCTTTACTTCCTATGCATTGTGTTCACAATAGCTGAGGTAAAAATGTACTCAAGAGAAGATAATCTACTAAAGAAAAGTCTGAACTAGTTCTCTCCTAGAGAATATTTTTGTCCGCTCACCTTTGGACAAGTGATTTCAGTCTGCTGGATCATGATGAGAGCCGAAGCTATGAGAGCTCCTTGCCTCACATAGTTCACAGGGTCATTTGTCATTGGTTCCAGCAAATTAATTGCTTCCTGAAAGCATAAAAAAAAACTTTTAATAAAGTTCATGTGGCTAAATTTTCAAATTAGTTACTGTCTTTCTAACACAATATTTCCATCTAACATTGTATTCACAAGTTAATTTAAGACTATTTGGATGTAATGGTCAGAACTGAGCATGCTTTAAGTTTCAATATAACTGATGGTAAGTGAAAAGGAAGCTTAGAGAACAGGAGTGCCCCTGTTTTCAGGTAAAAGAGGTCAGGAAGAAAGTAAGAAAAAATGAGATTAATGTTTGATAAACAATATTATTTTCCAGGTGCAGTGGAAGATATTTTATATATTTATTACATATTCAGGATGAAGAGGGTATATTCATCCAAAATGTATAAAATACCTTCCACTAAAACAACAAGAGCAATAGAAAACAATCTTTATAAACAAAGAAACAGAAAGGTGAATTGCCAAAAATCACCTAAGTGTAGCAAACTCAGGCCAGTCTGACTCTGTATCCAACTTCTTTCAAATACTAGAGAAAGATAATATCTTAAGATGATTTTACAAAACCTAATTTAAAAAATTAATCAAATCTAAATCGAAACAAACAAAAAACAAACAGAACTCTGAAAACAAGATTTTACTTGCTAGTAGAATGGCAACACAAATTAAATCAAACAGGATTAGAACTGATTCCATGGTTACACTTTGAAAGACTATATATGGTGGAATTTTCCAAAATGTTTACCAGGATTTCCCCAATATTAAATTATTCAGAATATCAGTTCTACGAAAACAGGATTCCTTGATTAAATAAGTTTGGGAACTCTAGCATACTATATATTAACCCCTCTTGCAGATTCAAAAATGTATCTAGCACATCAAGGGCTCCAGGAACGTATATATCATAACAAAAGGTTTAAGAAACCTAATTAAAGGAACCGCTAGTAAACAGACTCATAGATTTAGAGAACAAACTTATGTTTGCCAGGGGAGAAGGGTGGGGAAAGGGATAGTTAGGGAGTTTGAAATTGACATGCACACACTGCATATTTAAAATGAATAACTAACAAGGTCCTACTCCTTAGCACAGGGAACTCTGCTCAATGTTATGTGGCAGCCTGGATGGGAAGGGAGTTTGGGGGAGAATGGATACATGTATATTTGTGGCTGAGTCCCTTTTCTGTCCACCTGAAACTATCACAACATTGTTAACTGGCTGTACTCCAAAATAAAATAAAAATTCAAAAAAAAAAAAAAGAGAAAGAAACCACTAGAGCTTTGTATATTTGACCAGGAACTCTTTTGCTCTATTAAACACTCTGCAGGAGCTTTGTTTAGCACCTCTAACAAGGTCCTTAGGTAAGTATAAATCTGGAAGAATAGAAGAATGAGTTTATATGATTATCAAACTTATTTTAATACAGTATGTAATTTCTCAAATGTCCTTTGTTTCAAAGCCGGGTAAATGAATTGAATCCTTTTTTGGGGGTGGGGAGTAATGATTTCCTTACATGTCAATTTATTTATTAAAAAAAAAATCAAGAGTGATTAACAGATAAACATCACATAAGTACATTCTTTCTCACTTCCCTGTAAAATGTAGTGCTGTTGTTTAGAAGAATAAGTTTTTCAAATATTATTCATATATTGTTAATATTGTTTATGAAGTAGTCATGATAAAAATTTAACAGAATTTCCAACTTATGAGTTAGAAGACACTAACTTGGCCTTTAGAGTATGTGATATAACCTCAAAGACATATTTTAGAATAAACAGAGTGTTTCAGTTTTTCAGAAAGAAAATTAAAGTGCCAAACTTCAGACAGATATTCATAAGTAGATCATATAAACTATCTAGAAATAAAGCAGACTTGTTTAGTAAAAGTAATGAAAAATGTTCATTGAATTAACTTGTCAGATGCTGTGTCTCAAAGAACATTTGCTCCTAGATACCATATTAAGTTCAGAATAATCTGGAAAGAAAAAAAATCTAATTTACATTTAACTTATGAAGTCTGACATAAATGTCTACTAAAGACCCGAGGGAGAAAATACTTTGCAAAACATTCAACTATATTTTTCCTTTATTTATAGAACAGATGTGTCTGGAAAAAAATGAAGGCCAATTTCTATAAACTGTATTTTTACACACAATGACTTTTCTAATAAAACTGAAGATACATTCTCATGTAAGAAATTCTCCTCCAAAAAAATGAAAACATTTAAAAAAACAAAACTGTGAGGGCAGAAACCATGTCCAACTTGCTCCTCATCATATCCTTAAAATGATCTTCCCTCTATCATTCAATTGACAAATGTTTACTGAAACTCTACTATGTGTCAGGTCTGACTTTAGGTTTTAGCAGTGAATATTTGGTTCTCAGGGACCCTACATTTCAGTGGAGAGGAGACAGACAATAAATAAATAGGTCAAAATAAAAAGTAAAAAAAAAAAGACAAAGAAACCACTAGAGCTTTGTATATCCCAGCATTTGTTCATTGTATTTGACCAAGAACTCTTTTGCTCAATTAAGTCATAAAAATATGTCAGGTGATGCTAAGTGCTCTGAAGAAAAATAAAGCAGGGTAAGGAGACAGAATGGGAATACTGGAAGGGCATGTCTCTCTATAAATTTTTATACAATTCTTACCACACAGTGAAAATGCCTATTTTAATTTCTAGCTTCAATAATGTTTTATGTGACTAGGAAAAATTATTTGTATCCAATACTAACCCTCCTTATTAGAGAAAAAGTCAAGGAAGTTAAAATCTAATTTCTGGAATCAATCAATAAACCAAAAATTATGCTTTACTTTAGTTTGGATAAGAAATGATTTCTAAAACATGGCTCCATTCTGATGTAAAGACTCTGGGGATATAACCATTTTCTTGTTCTCTCTTTCACACACAGACACATGCTTGTACGCTATTAAAAGAAAAAGTACACCTTTTGAGGAACTAGGCAAGATGTGTTCATGTGTGCTATGAAAGGCAAAATGTGATGATTATGTCATTGCTGTTGATCACGAATACCTGTTATTAAAACACTGGTGCATTTCTTTATGAATCTCATGAAAAACCGTTTTCGAATCATCAATGTGCCTAGCCCAGCTCTTTCTGTCACTTTTGAGGGCTTAACAAATACCATGTTACCTATTACGTTCTTGAGGAAAAAAACAGACAAACAGCAGTTAGGTATAAGGTTAAAACACACACACGAAAAATCAAACTGAATTGACCATGGTGGTCTCAAGAAGAACTTTGATTTCCACAATACTAATTATGCAAATTAAATATGTGAAATAACAATGTAAAATGGCCAGAGTAGTTCTTCAAAGAGAAAAATATTTTTTTTTCTTTTTAAAGAAATCAACACTTTTCAAAAAATTCAACAGCATTGTTTCTACTAGAGCCACCCATATAATGTGGTTTGTTCTTAAACCGCTTTCAGCAATCCGGCACAGTAAAGTGGGGAAGTTCGGGAAAGCTTAGCTTGCGAGGCAAGTACAGATTATAGCACACTTGTATTTTTACAGCTGTTACATAAACTTTTCTGCTAGGAAAAACAGTCTGGCGCCAGGAAAGAGCTGCCTGCCTGGCTTTGGGCTTTACCTTGTTTCCTGTACCAGCACAGCAGATGCCCAGGGCCATGGCAGCTCCATAACGCACGTGAGGATTGTAACTCTCTGACAACAATGAAACAACGCTAGGGCACTGTTCAGGGGTCCTGATGAGAAACAGAGACATATTTTAAATCAAGATGGAACAACTTTAATCAATTTTGTGAAAGTTATGGGAAACAAGAGAGTTATATTCAACACAGAAGTTGCCGAATTAAAAATCTCCAACAGAATTCTAATATTGATATTAGAAATCTATCATCAACGTTCAGAGACTGTAAGCAAAGACAGGAAAGTATCAGGTGATCCCTCAACCACAGCTCTGCATCCCAGCATCTGTCATTCCTTGTCTCCTCCAGGGTGGGAAACAGTCATGGGTGGAGGGGGTGGGGGCAAACGCCGCTCTGCATCCTCTCATTACTCCTGCTTACTCTGGGTCTTGCTTCAGAAGACAAATGTCACATACAGAGACTCCAACATGATTCCAAATGATTTAAATCTTCCAGTTATTACTCTGATGGAATATTACATTGGTAAATAGGAGTCAGTATGAAAAGAATTGATTTTTGTTTTTTGCCTTCAGCAATTATTTTTGTGTTGATAAGAAAAGAGAAGTTGTTCTTTTCTTATCTTCTTCATATTTGCAGCAAATAGAGAAAAGAGGACAACCCTGACAAATGAAGTATCTGATCTCCTCTCTGAAAGACTATCCTGTTAGGATGGTTACTTGTGAGGGGCAACCTGATGCGTATAATAACTGGAAGAGAGTGTAAGGGGGATTCTGAAAGGCTGGTGCTGATGTTGAACCAGGTCTGGTTACACAGGCTGTTCAGCTGTGAAAATTCACCAAGCTGTAGGCTAATTATGCGCTCGTTTTTAGATGTATATTATACTTCAATAAAAACTTAAAAAAGAGACTATTCATATATTACATTTCAATAGAAAGTTAAAAAAAGTATCTTGTTGTGAATGAAAGCAGTTATTACATACAGACCAATTCAAACCTATAATAATATGCTGAAACTGTCCTCTAGCCTCAAACCCCAATGAATGGTAAATTCAAATTTCCAATGAAGTAGAGCCAAATTTATGAAAACTGTCTATAAAGGTGAATTTGTGGGGAGAGGCAAGACAGGGGTAGAGGATTAAGAGTACAAACTACCATGTATAAAGTAAATAAGCTATGAAGATACACTCTACAACACAGGGGATATAGCCAATATATTATGGTAACTATATATGGAACACAGTCTTTTAAAATTGTGAATCAGTATGTTGTACATCTAAGACTTATACAATATTATACATCAACCATACCTCAAAAAGGTGGGGTGGGGGGGAAGAACTTTGATGAAAGGGAAGGTTGGATTATTTACTAACTTTATTATTTAAAAAAAAAGTAACTCATACCCAAAAGTTCACTCAAAACAATGTAAAAACCAGTTGGATATCAAACCCAGGAAACTGATTATACCTAGGATTCTGACATCCAGATCTCGTCACTGACTTTTCAGAGAGTTGGTGGTACAGAGAACACTCCGCCCACTTTGCCCCTTAGCTGCAGCAAGGACAGGACAGTCCAGGGAAAAGTGACTCACAAAGACTTTATCTGAAACGTATCAAAATCTTATTTTATGACTCTCCCCTTGTTAAAAGTATTATGCTTTAAAAAAAAGTATTAACTATTTCATGAGGTTTAGAAAAAAATTTGCCTGTGAACACAAACACAGACCTTTGTTTGGGAGCTTAATCAGAGAGCTTTACTTAGTTTATTACCGTAATGACTGAGACAGGCTGTGAGGGCTAGAAACTCAAAAAAGCACATAAAAAAATCCTTATATGTCTCTCAGTCTAATAATAATTATTCCAACTCTGACACATTCTTCAGAAAATTTGTTAAGACAAGGAACGACAAACTCATTAATAAATTAGCTTAGACATTCAACTTCTTCAAGAGCAAAATAAAATAATGCAAGAGTGCTAAGTCGCTTCAGTCGTGTCTGACTCTATGCAACCCTATGGACTGTAGCCTGCCAAGTTCCTCTGTCCATGGGATTCTCCAGGCAAGCATATTGGAGTGGGTTGCCATTTCCTTCTCCAGGGGATCTTCTTGACCCAGAGACTGAACCTGTGCCTCTTATGCCTCCTGCACTGGCAGGCGAATACTTTACCACTAGCGCCGCCTGGGAAGCCCCCAAATCATAATATTCTAGGTTTACTTTAATTTTTCGATAGGCAGTTCTCAAAGTACAAATGAATTTTTCCAAGCAATGATCGCAATGCAAACATTCACTGAAAGCAAAACTTCCTTATGTTAATCTTTATCCAAACACATACATACATGCTATTATTATTGTTTAGTTGCTAAGTCATGTCCAACTCTTGTGACCCCATTGACTGTAGCCCACCAGGCTCCTCTGTTCATGGGATTTCTCAGGCAAGAACATTAGAGGGGGTTGCCATTTCCTTCTCCAGGGGATCTTCTAGACCCAGGGATGGAACCTGTGTCTCCTGCATTGGCAGGAGGATTCTTTCCACACAGCCATCAGGGAACCCCACACACACATGCTGGTAAATATACAATTTTTAAAACTAAGCTAATAAATGAATAAATGACAAAATGATATCAATATAGTCAATATTTTGCAACATGTAATGAAATTAATGGATATCAGCATCATTATCAGACTGCTAACATCATGAAAAGAAAAACAACTAGACCTTATGCCTTATGCACACTGCCAGCCTCTCCTTAAATTTAAAAAAAAAAAAAAAAGAGAGAGAGAAAAGAAGAAATGAGTGAAAAACTGACTCTGAATTAGACCAAGTCTTTACATGTATCAATTTATAGGAAATACAGAAGAGCAAAAAACATGTTATATTACACAGAGATGCAATGAGGGTGGGGAGGGCTAGGCAAGATATGGAGGAAGAACCTGAAAATTAGTAGAAAATACACTAACTCTTTAATAACAGTTCATAAGACTTTCATTCAGTTGTTTTAGCTAATTCTGACATTCCTTGAATGTTAGTTTTTCTATGTAAACATTTATCTCTTAAGATAACATCATCAAATAATTTCTGTATCTTGTTTTAATGCCTTTGGATCAGTATAATTAAGTATTTAAATGACTAATCCCTAATCAGAAATAAAAGTTCATCTGTCTCCATGAACATTTCCTGCTCTATTTTTTGGCTAGTTTATAAAAGTTTAGAAAGTGAATATGAGATTTAGAGATTAAAAGAGGGGTGATAGTATACACTTTGAATTTTGTTTTCATCTCAATATAAAAAATATATAAAATATTATCAGAAAAATAACTGAAAAAGAAAACAGTTTCATCTCCAAAAGACAGTGTCCCTTGAGATTCTGGATCCTAAGCTACTGCTATTTGCAGTTTTTAAATTAGTTTTTACTGCAGTTTTTTACCATCAATTTAGTATTTAAAGAATTATCCATCTACTACATGTAAAGTACCATAAGGAAAACAAAACCACACAGACCCTGCCTCAAACCTTATGATTTTAGTCCTATCTTTAATATTTCTTTTTTATCATCTTAGTGTATTTTGAAAAAGTAAAAATTATTATAGTTTTAGATAAGCTTGTGGTATGTTTCCAAACAGATTAATTGCTTTCAGGTGATGCCAAAATGGAATGAAATCTTCTCAAAGAGGTGAGAAGAAAGTAGATTCATAAGATTTATATAAAGAAATTGCTACTTCACTATAAGAAGTGAAAGTGAAAGTCACTCAGTTGTGTCCGACTCTTTGCGACCCCATGGACTATACAGTCCATGGAATTCTCCAGGCCAGAATACTGGAGTGGGTAGCCTTTCCCTTCTCCAGGGGATCTTCCCAACCCAGGAATCAAACCCAGGTCTCCCACATTGGAGGCAGATTTTTTATCAGCTGAGCCACAAGGGAAGCCCAACAATACTGGAGTGGGTAGCCTATCCCTTCTCCATGGGATCTTCCCAACCCAGGAATCAAACCAGGGTCTCCTGCACTGCAGGCAGATTCTTTACCAACTGAGCTATCAGGGAAGCCCGTGATAAGCAACAAAGCTCTTAAAAATCTCAGAGTGCATTTCTGAACCTAGAGTAACATTCAAAAAGTTACAGCATTATCAGCATGTTTCTGAGCCCTGCCCTTTAAATGAGTAAACTAAGAAATGAAAAATTCACTAGAGGGGGCTCAACAGCAGAACAGGCAGAGATAATATCATCTTTCTTAGGTTAATTGAGAATTGAAGTTAGGTTGGCTGAGACAATCCAATCTGAGGAGTAGAAAAAGAAAAGAATGAAGAAATGCGAACACAGCCTAAGAGACCTGTGGGCATCACAAAACATACAAACATATGCATAATAGGAGTCCCAATGGGAGAAGAAAAAGAGAAGGCTGAAAGAATACTTAAAGAAATAACGGACAGAAACATCCCAAATTTTGATGAAAGACTAGAAACTTAACAAACTCCAAGCAGGATAAACTCAGAGAATGGTACACAAAAAAGACAAAGACTACACTCTAGTAGGAGACAGACAATAATAAGTGATAAAGTAAGTAAAAAGCTGAAGCTCTATGAATAACAAAAAAACTAAATCATGGTAAAGGGCCTTGGAAGAGCCAAGAGAATGGGGCATTTTGCACCATTCATTGGTGCAGTCAGGGCACCTTCAGTGATGAAGTGACATTTAAGCTAAGACAAGAAGGCAGTGAAGAAGTGAGCCAAGTAGCTACCCAGAGGAAGAATACAGGTAGTGGAAACAGCTCATGCAAGTGCCCTGTGGCAGAATGACACCCAGCATGTTCGAGGAGGGGCAAAGACACCAACAGTTTGACGGTAGTGAAGAGGGAAGAGCAGATGAAAAGAGGGGCAGGTTATAGGAAACTGGCTTTTACTATGAGTGAAATGAAGGGCTATCAGGATTCTAAGCGAAGGAATGATATGATCTGACTTGTTTAAAAACAGTCATTTTGGCTGCTCTACTGAGACAAGAGGTAAAGGTAGAAAAAAGGCCAATTAAGAGGCTACCTCAGAAATCTGGTTAAGATATAATAACCAGATATAATAAGATATAATAACCAGTGACTTGGAAAAGGTTGTAGTCATGAACATAGAGGGGAAAAGTTTGAAATTTGTCACCTGATGTGAAGAGCCAACTCATTAGAAAAGACTCTGATGCGAGGGCAGTAGGAGAAGGAGACAACAGAGGACGAGATGGTTGGATGGCATCAATGACTCAATGGACATAAGTTTGAGCAAGCTCAGGGAGATGGTGAAGGACAGGGAAGCCTGGCATGCTGCAGTCCATGGGGTCGCAAAGAGTTGGACACAACTAAGCAACTGAACAACAAAGAGTTATTTTAGTAGAGTGCTGGGGATAAAAATCTGATTGCAAGGTTACAGACTAGGTAGGTAGTAAGAAGGAAAGTGGAGTAAAAGTCGCTCAGTTGTGTCCAACTCTTTGTGACCCCATGGACTATACAGTCCATGGAATTCTCCAGGCCAGAATCCTGGAGTGAGTAGCCTTTCCCTTCTCCAGGGGATCTTCCCAACCCAGGAATCAAACCAGGTTCTCCTGCATTGCAGGCAGATTCTTTACCAACTGAGCTATCAGGTAAGCCCAGTAAGAAGGAAAAAGGATAGGCAATTATCTAAAGTCAAATGATGAAGGAAAGAGACTGAAGGGATAAAGAAAAGTTTTATTTTTCATTAAGTGGTAAACCTGAGCACGTCTGCAAGAAAGAAGTTAAAGCTGAGAAAACGAATATTTAAGGCATGGATTCTATGTGTGAAAAAGATACTTTATTTAGCAAGATTGCAAATAATATCATAAAGAGTTGGGATTAAGAACTTAGGTAGAAGTTAGTTATGGAAAAGAGGGATGACAACATGATCCCAAAGAATAGGATGGATGGAAAGACATTTTAAGAAGTTGAAAGCTGACTGAGCTTTCAGATTGGTTTAAGCCTTTCATGAAAATAAGTGGTAAATTCAGTCATCAGGGGAATATGAGCACAAAGAGTCTAAGGAGAACAGACTAAGTCTAAAACAGCTACTCTTACTAAAGTTCAGTTATTTCACTGATCTCATCAAAAAAGAATGAATAAGAAAGAAATTAAAAAAAAAAGTCAAGATGTTTTTGGGCTGCAGTGCAGGCCCTGTTGAAGCGAGCTAGTCTTACCTCTACCATACCTATATTGTAAGTGAGTGAGTGGAGTCGCTCAGTCGTGTCTTTGCGACCCCATGGACTGCAGCCCACCAGGCTCCTCCGTCCATGGGATTCTCCAGGCAAGAGCACTGGAGTGGGGTGCCACTGCCTTCACTATCAGTATACTGTTTCCACCCTTTTTGCCCCCCACCTCCCTCCTCTTCTTTCAACCTGGCTTCCTGTCCTCCCTTTGAAATCTTTGAAGACCTGAGAGATTTTCATTTACTCTGTTAGTACTTGGATCTGAAGTTATGTGTCTCTATAGGAGGTTTTCTGAGAGACTGTAATCTTGTATTTAAGGGAGTGTCTGATTAGGAGAATCAGATTGGAGCATCTGATTAGAGAAGGAAATGGCAACCCACTCCAGTATTTTTGCCTGGAAAATTCCATGGACAAAGGAGCTTGGCGGGCTATACAATCCATGGGGTCGCAAAGAGTTGGACACAACTGAGCGACTATCACTCACTCACTCACACTGTTTGCATCCGCCATAGATTATAAATTCTATATAAAGGCAAAACATGCTTATTCTGTTCTTCACTGTATCTCCACAAGCAAATGGAACTCAACAACTGCTTTACACATGAATGAATATGTAATGAACACAATCCACATATTGTCAAAGATTCATTAAGGTGTTAAGTGTTTGAAAGGTATCATGACTGAGAGGTATAGACTATCCAACTAGCCAACCATCTTGGCTGATATTTAAATTGCCTTCCTAGACCTATAAAAGATACTACATTGCCCCTTTAAGTAGAAGACAGATTCTGTTCAACAAAACAAAAGGCATCAGGGATAAAATTCAGTATTTTAGGAAAAAAGGCACCAATTAGGTGTTTTGGTTATAGTCAGATTAGAGTTTGAAACTGACCTTTAAGCTACTTAAGTAAGAATTAATTTATCTGGAGTTCTTGATAAATTAATTTAAGTTAATTAAATAAACTTATCTAGTTCTCTAAATAACATATTCTACACAAAGTTTCCAGATATTTGAAATCTCAAAAAAATGCATTTCACTTATTCCAGTCACCCAGAACAGAGCTGAATAAAGATGATTTAAGCTCTCAGCTGGTAAAGACTGCCTGCAATGCAGGAGACCCCGGTTCAATTCCTGGGTTGAGAAGATCCACTTCCTGGAAAAGGGATAGGCTACCCACTCTAGTATTCTTGGGCTTCTCTGGTGGCTCAGATGGTAAAGAATCTACCTGCAACAAGGAAGACCTGGGTTTGACCCCTAGGTTGGGAAGATGCCCTGGAGAAGGGAAAGGCTACCCACTTCAGTATTCTGGCCTGGAGAATTCCATGGACAGAGGAGCCTGGCAGGCTACAGTCCATGGGGTCGCAAATAGTTGGACACGACTGAGCGACTTTCACTTTCATTTGAAGATTTATTAAATATGTGATAGCCATCACTATATCAATTACCATACCACACAAGAGTTGTGGAGGGCTGAGTTATGAGAGCTACAAGTCTCTATTTTGAACAGAACTACATGCCTGTTCTTTGTAATTCTTGTTTTTTCAGTTGGCCCTATTCGCTATTACCAAAGAGCCATCCACCTTTTAATCTGTTACTCTATTTTGGAGAAGAGACGGAAATGTGTTTGTTAAAACTGTCTCAAGAGTGAATTTATCACTGAATATTCTTTTGTACTGCTTAGATTTACTACCATGGGCAAATGGTTTTTTTCATTAAAGACAGGGGAAAGACAAGTTTTTGTGTGTGTTTAGTGTAAAAAAGATTTGAAGTGGTGACTTACAGACAGTCTTCTACCTAATGTGCATGAAGTTTTAGAGCACAGATTTAGTTATTTGTCAATTAGATTCATCTACTCTTTTATTTAGTATAATTATTTTGCTTTCTCTCTGATTGTCAGCTATGCTTCTAATAACTCAAAGTTGTTGTTAACTACAACAATAAGTAGTTGTTCTAACTTCTTATGGTCCCTAGCCATTAAGCTAATTAAAAATACAAATATAAAATAAAAACATTCTAGGAACCAATTTTAACTATTTTTAGTTAAGGTTTAAAAAAAGAAATGAGTCAATGTGGGTAGAAGGGTTAGTATTGACACAGAATTATATAATAATAATGGTCGGTATTTTTATAACATACTCAATGAATATTTTAAAAAACTTATCTGTAAACACAAATTGATGAAGGTTTACTTCATACACGTCTTTTCATTAAATATAATGGTGCTATTTCCAATCTGACATTACTTGTTTTGCAGATACCTACCTGCCTGCATGAGCACAGAAGCCAAACTGTGGTTCAGAATAAAGCACTATTATAAGGTATTTCCATATTCCTGAAAAGAAATTCTGGCACATTAAAATTTATTTGATTGTTCTTGAGGATTATTTTGTCTTCACCCAAAATTATTAGTAAATATTTTTTTCTAAAATATTGAAGTTTGAGTTAAAATAAAGCAGCAAATATTGAATAAAATCTGAAGTGCTCAGTAGAACTGAACAAAATATTTTCTGGTAACTTTCACACAAGCTAAGGAACATAAATTTGAAATGGCATAAATGCTATTGTCAACAGAGAAGTAATTAAATAACTTAAAAATATGAGTGATGTATGATGATCTTTTATCTATTTCTGTGTAGCATGTGGGATCTTTAGTTCCCCAACCAGGGATTGAACCTGCACTCCCTGCACTGGAAGCGTGGACTCTTAACCACTGGACCAATAGGCAAGTCCCCTATTACATAATCTTTTAAAGGGAAGCTTTGAAAATGCCGAAGTTCTAATACAAAGCTAGTCTTTTAGTTTAAGGATGCTTAGATAGCATAGCTGTTAAGACTTCTACACTAATTTTCTAAAATAAGGCAGAAATATATTTTCATTACCTATCATACACTTTTCCCAATATATCCATGGGGGGGGAAAAAACCCCAAAAAACTGCCAATGAATCAACTGCCAAATCCAGAGGTCATCTTTTTAAAAATAAGCAATGAAAAAGTCTCTTCTAAAACTTATATGGTGCTGGTGCTAAGTCGCTTCAGTCGTGTCCAACTCTGTGTGACCCCATAGACGGCAGCCCACCAGGCTCCCCCGTCCCTGGGATTCTCCAGGCAAGAACACTGGAGTGGGTTGCCATTTCCTTCTCCAATGCATGAAAGTGAAAAGTGAAAGTGAAGTCGCTCAGTCGTGTCCGACTCTTTGTGACCCCATGGACTGCAGCGTACCAGGCTCCTCCATCCATGGGATTTTCCAGGCAAGAGTACTGGAGAGGGGTATACGCATGTACAATTCAAACCTTCCTGTGTTCTTCTATATAAGGTTGTAATCAGAGCAAATTAATTATGTTCCACAACAAAGGCATGAAAGCTACATAAGACACATGTTTCACTGGTAGAAATTAAAACTCTGGAAATCACTTTAAGGCTCACTGGGCAGAATCTCCACAGAATTAAAGCTCCAGTATCTCTAGACTGTATCTTATTTTTTCTCAATTAGGAAAAACAGCCTAGGGTTAATTGAAAACGAAACTATCTTAAGCTATAATGACAGAGTTTATCATAGTCCCCCAAATTAAAGACAGCTCTTAAGAATATAACTTGAATAAGGATCATGAATTGGTTCAACATATTTAACTGGTGATTTTATGAATTATAATAAATGCTGCTACTCTCTAAAAACGAGTGTATCGAAGATGAAACAACCTCCTTGGCACGCTTACAGCTACACAACACATTTGTATGATTTGAAGCACCAGTGCTGGAGGCTCAGAATAAGTCAACGGGAGGAGGACTCCCACCACAGCAGCAAGCAGGTCTCCTGAGTAGATCATATGACACGCTTAGGAGAGTAACCCGCAAATAAGAGGTAAGTACCCATAGATAAATATAGAGTTAATCTAAAGGCTTTTCCTTTTCTTTCTTACAAAACTCTGCTACCATAATTTTTTATTTCTACTCAGTGCTTTAAAAACCAAAATGAAAAATTTACAAATGTTAAAGGGAAGATTTTAATGTGGGATTTGTAAGGCTTTATGAAAAAATGATTTAATCTTCCTCCTAGCCTCCTCTCCTTGCCTCAGAAACTGGGAAGGTTAAGAAAAAAAGAAATTACTACTTAAAAAAATAACTGGTTCAAACTTGGCATAAAGTGATAAATTTGGAAAATATCTGTACAGAAACATGCTTTCTTTGAAAGATGAAACAAGTAAAAACAGTTATTTGGATCCTAGGAATACTTTCTCCTCTTCTTTCAAACTATAAAGGAGTTCTAGAAACCCCAGTTTTTTAGAATGAGTTATAAAAATGTTTTATAAAAATGGCATTTATATGAGTATTAAAATAAACTTGATCCAACCAAATCTAATTACAAATAAGGATTCCTATGCTGGTAAATCATGGTGGGGCGGGGGGGTGGGGGTGGGGGCTTGGAGTGTTTCTAGGTAGAAGGCCAGTGTGTATGAAAAGTTCTGTTTGGTGTTTGGATGTTTCTAATCTTCTGTACATATTCTAAAGTAAAGGTAAAATGACAATCAAGGGTCAGGAAGCACCTAGGTTTTCATTATACCACTGAAAAAAATTAATGTATCTCCCACTTCACTAATTGGAACATATCAGGCATATATATGATTTTAGAACTGGTTGTATTGTCACAAATGCACAAGAGACCTATGGAGAAGGGAGGGGCTACTAATAAATTCAACTGCTTTTTTAAACTGGGTTTTATTAAGAAATAAAGAAAATAATGCAATTGATATATTTTATATCTAGGGAGAACTCTTTGGCATTCAAATTCAAACTCGATTCTGCCACAACAAGAAAAAAAAAGGGAGAGAGAGAAACCAAAAAATAGCCTTTCTTCCCCACAGCTATCAGTTTCTTTCACTAAGCCTTCCGAAACCTGAGCCTCTGCAGAACACTAACCACTCGGGCCTCACCTACAGACATGGACAGATGTACTTACACTTTCATTTTATAGAACTTGAAATTCTCTTTTTAAGGAAGGAGTCAACTTTGGCCTTGAGTGTTTGGCATGGGTACAAAGCCTTAAAAAAGCAGATGACCAGCTTAGCTACTGACCATGCTGATCAGTGTCTGGAATCAGATCAAATCAAAGAAAAACAGCGAATGGCTTTCTCTTTTAGAATATTCGAGCAACGCACAAGTCCTGGGCATGTTTTGCTGAGCTCATTTGACCACTTAATCTCTTCTAACTGGTCTGGATTACAGACAGAATCAATAACAGAGAAAATGAAACAGACTGGTGAGGAACAGGGAAATAAACCGCGATGGGCAGCTCTTCTGATACTCATGGTGATAATACCCACAATTGGTGGCAACATCCTTGTTATTCTGGCTGTTTCACTGGAGAAAAAGTTGCAGTATGCTACCAATTATTTCCTAATGTCCCTGGCAGTGGCCGACTTGCTGGTTGGATTGTTTGTGATGCCGATTGCCCTCTTAACAATAATGTTTGGTAAGTATTTCACTTTGTTCTTGCCATCAAACCACAGAACTATGATATACTATTAGAGAAATGGATACTCATTCAGGGTTTAAATATGAATTTGGACTATTTAAAGATACAGGGAGTAAAGAGTCCCTCATTTTTCATCATTTTCTATGGTTGATAATCAGTTTTAAAGAGCAAAAAATAATTTCTTAAACAATTCTATTCCCTCTCA
Organism: Bos grunniens; assembly: GCF_055505025.1. Lineage (NCBI taxonomy): Eukaryota > Metazoa > Chordata > Mammalia > Artiodactyla > Bovidae > Bos > Bos grunniens. The sequence goes on from NC_141166.1 coordinate 17,891,623, forward strand.
GTCACCTAAAACAATCATTAAGAAGTCATCCAAGTTAGCAATATTCATATATTCTGAATGTATTACCTAAAACTTATTGTGAAGAACAGACGACTCTATACTTTATCCCATTACTAGTACTTTTTTTTCTTGATAAAGCAATAGCTAGAACACTACTGTGACAGTTAATGTGCTGGGTTAATTATTTATAATGAGATCTCTGAATCACTAAATGCTGAAATAAATCTCTAAACTCAAATTTCAATTGGAATTGTTCTGAAAAGTCTTGCTATAGCTCTTTATAGTTTGTGTACTTAAACTGAAGTGTTACACATGTGTTGTGTTAACAAAAAATTATGTTTAGTTGCTAAGGAATGGTCTGGCTCAGAAAATTCCAAGAGATGATCCATCTGTTTAATTTTTATAATTTCTGACCATTCATGTCCTTGATGTATGTTAGAGGAATAAGACCTCTAAGTTATTAAAATAAATGACCAAATCTGAGTTATTATAAGAATTTAAAACATAATTAGAACTAAAATTTTAGTTTGTCATAATAAAACAGTAAATGATATTAAAATGATGCAAGTAGTTTATGATTCATGCATAACATCTCTAGTTATATAATTTGGGTAAATACAATTCTGATGATGAATTATGAAGGCTCTCAAGAATCAGCATTAAAAGGGTATATAACTTATTTAATGCTTGACATAAATTGATAGTCCATTCATTAATTGCTGAAGAAGATGATTATTTACAGCAAATAGAGCTTTTTAGAGTTGCTTATATGGTGAAGATAAAAAGATTTCAGGTTATAGAAGTAAAATTTATTAACTAGAATTAGATTGCATGTTTGATTGTATTCAGGTTAAATGTTACATTTTTATAAGTAATTATAGAAAGGTATCTAATATTAATACTTGATCCCTCAAATACAATTACATGGTGACAGGCTAAAACTTTCTATTCTTAGCTAGGTGTTAAATTCTTTGGTGGGACAAATAGTAATGTCTTTTCTGCTTTAAAAGACTCTCTCTTCATTAGTATTCTCTATCTATCCCCTCTCTGGTAAGTTTGTAAAAATCCAGTGCAACACACAACCAGGGAAATGATTGAGAAATCTACTCTATAGGTCAGCCTAAACAATCTTAATTCTGAATAAAGTTTAAAAGAAGTAAATGAGGATTATATAGGAACATTTATGCATATTTGGTAAAGATTGTACAGACACCAATTCAAATTCTTATCTCCATGTGCACAACAGTTTAATGTGTGAAGTTACTCTTTAAACTGTGCTGTTAGGCATACGGAAAATGTTAAAATGCTCATCCCAACTACAAAACAAAATTTAATTGACATGTTACACTGAATAAATGAGATTGAAATGTATTTTAACTTTAAAATCCATGAGTTTATAAGTATCAATCATCTATTAGTATTTGCAAAACACTGTTGTAGACACTTAACCAACAGTTAGACAGTTAAGGAATCTTAAAAGGCAAAGTTTCATGACATTAAAGTAAGCTGATAAACAAAATATAAGAGCAGGTAACAGTGATAATCCCATGTATTTCACAGGAAAACAGCAGGCATACAGCAGCTGAAAACTAAGTTTATATTTAAATATTTGGGGCCCAAGATATTCTTAGCTATAAGAGCAAAAAATCCAACATATTTTAACATACAATATGTAGAACATCTTCCTATCTATGTTCAAAAAATTATGTATACACACTTTTAACTTCATTTTGTTCTTTCAAATGTAAATTTTTATTTACAAAATAAACTTTCATAGCCCAAAACATTTCTGCTATCAGTAACTAAGCTGCATAGAAAGGTTAGTAGATTTTTAAAAACAAGCTAAATTGAGAACCACTATTTATTACTGCATTAATTCATTATTGAAAACATTCTACTTCTACGAGAAAATGCATGTTGCCCTCTTAAAAGCTTCAAAAGGATGCATTCATAAACTTGGAACTGCGTATATTATAAATGGGGACCTGAGTTCAAATACTGTTGAGTTTTTAAATGACCTTTCATGTGTTAACTAAATCAATGCATTTATAAGAATTTCTGTAACTTTAAAATGCAGGGGCAGATTTTGTGCATTTTTCTTTCATTATAGGAAAAATCTTCAGAATTTCTGAAGTCTGTACAAACAAAAGTATCCCTGGTTATTGAAATTAAAAAAAATTAACTACCACTATTAGTGATAAGAGTTATTTCAGTTATCTTAGGGAAATTTAAAGAAAGTAACACTGAAACTTTATATTCTAACAAAATTAAATTAAAAAAAAAAAGGACAGCACTGACAATTTTAAAGTGGCTTTTACACTGAGTAACATTTTATCCAAGCAATAATTTGCATATTTGATTATACAGTATTTGAATTTCTATTTTACCAAGATTATGATGACTGATATAACATGGTTTTTCAAATAAATTGTGCTACATTAACTTTTCTGTCACTTCTTCCTCCTTGGGAGCATTGGACTTAACCTTTACTTTCTAGTTTTTTCACTGTCTTGTCTATAATTCTTAAAAACTATGATCATGAATTAGTAGCGTATAATTTAAGGCTTGAAGATGCTTAGGTTAGACATATTTGAGTAGAACGCAAAGGAAAAAAGAGTATCATATGCCAGTATAAAAAAGACAGGTTATTTACAGTTTAAGAATGTCTCTGAACTTTCCCTTCTCCCATTAAACAAATTATTTAAAATGTAAAGGGACACATTTGGTCATCCATTGGTCATTACTGGCTTCTTTATAACAAATTTAAAACAATGTTTCATGATCTGTAAGTTGAAACAGTATCTGTGGTGCGGCTGAAAGTGGGCATATAAAATGGCTGAAATATGGGGGTTCATTTGAAGCAAGATACCATATGCTTTGAATCCTGGTTCTCCTGTATTGGCTTAGGCAAGTCACTTAACAACATATCAGAGCTCAAGCACCCCGTGTGTAAAATGGCTATGCTGAATCTTCCACTGCCACTATCCTGTGAAATTGTCAAGTAGGTCCCAGCACATATTATACACTAATATTTGGCAAGTATTTGTACAACATGCAAAAGGTTTATATACTTAAATACAATATTTAGTTTAGATATGAGTTTGACCAGAGATGAAATAAATGTATAGCAGTAAAAGAGAAAAAAATCAGTTATTCATTTATACAGTGAAAAAACAAGGGAGCAAAGCAATTAAAGGCACTTCTTTCTGAAAAATGGAAATTTTAAAAAACCAATGTAAAATTTTCACAAGTATTAAATCACTCGAAACATTTATAACACTATATTAGACATTTAACCCTATGATCCTTCATATGCTCAAATACAGTGAAAAAACAACAATAACAAAAACAAAGAAGCTTTGTAATAAAAATTTAAGCACTGATCTAGCTGTCTTTTCCAGAAGATAAATATAGAAACAAGAATTTCTGAGATTTAAAAAAAAAAAAACATACTTGAAAACTATGTCCTTTCTGGACATTAGGGCAATTTAGGACTTGTCCTGCTCTAGTATCTTCAAGAACTACATACCTCAATGAACAGAGTCCCCTTGGAATGGCTTTAAAAATAGTCTTTAAATCTTCAAGAGGGAAATCTTTTATGTCCCAGATTCAGAGATTAATGTCAATTACTTTCCAAACTAACAGCATAACTCAGCTTTTCAAACTAAAAACTTGCCCCAAGGATAAGCAAGTTTCAGATGAAAATTAGTCTATGTCATCAAGAAGCCAAGTTTGTGGTTTAAAAATTCAGGTTTATATACCAGTTAAAAAGAAAGCCAAACAAACAACTCACCCAAAAGAAAACAAAACAAAAAAGGCATGGCAATGCACACAGGTTATTTATGCTTCTTAGCCATATTTGATATAGTTAAAATTCAACTTTAGTAAAAGCATACTTTCATGACAAATTTAGTTAAGAGTTGAACAGTTAAATATGTTCTCATGCCCTTTTTCTGAAGTAGAGTTTTCATTTTAATTGGATGCATTTTGCTACCGCAGGCAAGAAGACAAACACTGATTTTATACTGATGATACAGCTCATTGTTTATAAGTGGGAGGGTTTTAATGGCTGGATTAGTTGGCTAGTTTCTGCCAAACAATAAGAGTAATAAGAACTAACATTTATTGGGTGCTTTCTGTATGCCAGACGTTGTTCTAAACACTTTACATGCATCACTGTATTTAATCCTCAAAGCAGCTCTATAAAATGGTATTATTGTCATCCTCATTTTACAAGGGAAGACATAGGAATAAATAAATGATATTATCTGAACCTAGGAGAACTAATTCTAGAATTCACACTCTTAACCTCTTTTACTCTGCTTTCTCAAATGAAATGAGAAATTGTATCAACCAAAACTGTTGTATTTGGCAAGCAGGCAACATTTTATCTTAAATAACTTGATCTTAACAGGAGGGCCACAGAATTTTATCTAGAGACAAGGCAGAACCCAATATTGTTTTAAGTTATATTTCATACTAAATGATACATACTATATAATTTAAATGTTTTTTCTTCTGTAATAGTTTTTATTAAAAAAAATAGAGCCTCAGGAATTAATTTAGTTTAAGTATCTGATAACTTATTTCCCTTAGATTCTTAGATACACTTTTCTGTTTATGTAAATCTTAACTTCCATTTGAAATAATACATTACATTCTTATGGAAATAAGTTAGACATAATACACTGCAACAAATAAATGAAATTATAAATCTTTAAAACCTTTCCAGTTACTCTGAGTAGTAACAAACTTTTCTGACCTCAAGCCTGTCAAATTCATACTAACTGAGAAAACAATTTTAGAATGAAAATATCTGGACTAGGAAAAGTCCTTTTATAAACTGAGAATGTCTAGAGCTGTTTTTAACTTGCATAAATTATTGTATTACATGAATTCTACTTAGGCAATTATTTTGGCTTTGTATAAAAGATTCCTATAATATAATCCAATCATCTGTTACTTTTGTTAGTTTCATAAAAACAGCCTACTCACTAATATCTCATGAAACCTGGAATCATAAAGGTTAAACAAAAAGATCTATCACTCTTAATCCTAAATCTCAGTCTCTTTCTTTCTTAAAGAAAATTCTCTATCACGCTTCAACATTTCTACTGTTATTGATTAAGAAAGCACTGACTAAAGCAAAATATTCTAATGATCTGCATTAATTTTAGTAACCCCTTTCTGCTCCAAAATTGTAGAGTTTATAAATTCTTTTTGCTGGAAAACAAAGCTAACAAGGCTTCTACGCTTAGCTAAAATCAAGACTAAAGAGCGTTCCCTCTTAGTTCACAATCAGAAGTATGTAGGTCAAACAGTTCAATTCCAGAGATATGTACTTTTAATATGAGAGTTCTATTGTGGCCTGCTGCTCGCAGCTACTAGATTTCTGACCACAATTTTCCAGACGAGAACTGAAAAGAATACAATCCAAAATTAGAATAGCTAAATAGGCAAGTGTAAATTATTAGCAACCCATTTAAAAGATGATAGAGAGCAGGCATTTTACAAGAGGAAGCCTAAGACATAAGACCTTAATTAACTGCCTTTTAAAATCTTTAACTATGATTAGAATCTCTGGCTGTAGCTCTAGATTTAAGTATTTTCCTGTTTGCTGCTCAGTTCTAAACCTGAACTTCAGGAGAGTTTAAAATGCAGCCTCACTTTTAGTTTCCACTGCAAAACTCAGTCATAGATGATTCTTTTCACTCTATTTAGGCCATTAATTTCCTTAAGCTCAGGTCAAAGAATACACTGCTGCCTTTGACTGTTCAAGGTCCTTTCCTGCTAATTAAAAAGAAAACTGAACACCACAGCTAAGAGGGAGAAAATCTAACTGATTAGATTCTTCCTAAACACAAGTATCTCTGCCATATTTTATTTCTTTTGTTTATTTTGAGCAGTCTCCCATTAAGTTTTTTATGTGGAATTCTGAGTGCCTATCCTATGCCAGCAAACTCAATAAACAACCTTTTCAAGAAAGCAGGGCTTCTCAAACACTAATCTGCATACAAATCACCTAAGGTTATTTCTTTCACCTGCAGTCTGATTCAGCAGGTAGGGAGCCTGCAGTTCTAAAAAGTTCCCAGGTGATGTTGATACTTGCAGATCTGAAGAGCGTATCTTGAGTAGCAAGGTCCTAAAGAACACTTTCAATTAACCTTTACATTTTAGTAAATTTTGATAAATAAATGCTCCCCCTCACATTTAAAGACTTAATTATACCTGATTTTACCCATCTGCAAAATCAGGATATAATCTCTAAGGTCCCTTCCAGCTCAGTGATTAAATTTTATTATCTCCATCCCTTATCCCCACCCCAATTCAATGAAGTAGGAAAAGCCTGATTAAAGTAATTTACTTAAAAGTATGAATTACTCCCTCCATCTGATGCTTTAAAGCCTTTTTAAAGAATCTGCTGAAGATGCAACCAAGTACAAAGGAATCATTTATTCTTTTTCAATAAAAAAAAAACTCAATACTGATTTAAAAAATATTTTAATATTCCTGTTGGGAATGCCACATACCAACTGCGGAAGCAGAAGGCACCAATGGGAATATTTGTCAACTTTGCTAGCTTTTTTGGTGAAATATCCAAGTATTTTTCACTGAGATCCTACTTGATTCTTAAAAAAAAAAAAAGAAATTCAAGTCTATCTAAAACATCTTTCCCTAAATTATAGTCTTTATTTTGGTGGGGTGGGGCTGGGGTGGGGTCTAACCTCTCTCCACCCCTAAGACTTCCTGAATTTAAACAGTTTACAACTAAAGGGTCTCTTGGTGCTCTGAAATCCTGAGGTAATCTTCGTTCCCCCTCCAATTACCTCAATTATTTTATACCTGTCAAAGGCAGATACACTTGCAAAAACCAAGAAAAGTAGTTTACATTTCATCAGTGGACATACAACAATTAAACCATAAAAAGGGTTTAGATAATCTCATATGTATGGCATTTGTTCTACACAGAAGCAATGTGCCTTTATAGAAAGTTCTAAAATTTATGTGTTTATAAAATGGATTCAAACTGAAATACTCTAGGGAAAATGCTATAATAAATTTTAGTTGTTTTAAAACTGCAAAAAAATATAGTAGTGAGTATATATGTACAATGTATAGTCTATCAAATTCATATATGTATGGATACTCTTCTAAGTAAGTTTATTGGAAAACTACATAGAATATTCAATAGCATATCCTAAACCTGAAATTTTTTAAAAAATTTAATATTCTAAAGTGTTTAAGACTGTATGAGGTATAGGTATGAGGTATAAATGCTTTTTAAATACTTTGTTAAATTAATCACCATGCCTAATAATGAGATGTTCTTTTTAAACCAAAAATCTGTATTACATCTCAAGTGCTTAGAGTGAAGGATGGACTTTTGGAAGGGTAACAATCCACTTTTCTCTGGAATAACCTAAAGCCATTCCTACTGCAAACTTTATTTCAGAACTCCTTCTGTCAAAAGGAAAACTCAAGTCATTCCACTTAGTTATTTCACCAAACTAGAGTTTGCTATCAACAAGGCTCATGCTGCTCCTGCTAGTTAATGCTAGAAATGAGCCCAAATCCCAAGCCTGAGACTCCCATGCTAATATTATTTTTGCCACATTACACTGCTTCCTCTATCTGGCAAAAGGTGTTGTTGTTGTTTTTAAATAGCAGCTTAAAAATAAATTTTATCAGAATAGCAAAATTAAGCTGTAACACTATATACATTTCTAAAAAATTACAAAAGAAATAGACAAAGAGTAAAGGTCAAAATCATGCTAAAAATGCTAAACTGATTTAGAAAGAGTTGTAATTACTATACAAAACAAAATCTATTTAAAAGGTGCCATCTACAGAAATGTATATATTGTCAACTTTATTATCTGAAGTTTTCTTGGAAGTTAAGTTGTAAAATTTCAGATGAATATTGAAAAAGGTTAAAAAATATTTATCAGTTAAAAAAGAAACTGCAGGAGAATATGTTTTTGTTTTTTCCTTTCTTTCAGAGGCTATGTGGCCCCTCCCACTTGTTCTATGCCCTGCCTGGTTATTTCTTGATGTTCTTTTTTCTACTGCATCCATTCTGCATCTCTGCGCCATTTCAGTGGATCGTTACATAGCCATCAAAAAGCCAATCCAGGCCAATCAATATAACTCACGAGCTACAGCATTCATCAAGATTATCGTGGTGTGGTTAATTTCAATAGGTATGTGGGGAATGCCAGGGTGTGGGGTGGGGTATACATGCCTTTGGTTCGTTTTGGCTAGGAGATTATCAGGCCTGGTAGACAGTGATACATCAAAACAAACTCCTCATAACATTACACTCATCATATAGCTTCTAAACCATTGTATCACAAAAAAGGTGAAAAAGCAGAAAAGTTCATGGCTTGTTGTTGACATGCAGGAAGACTAAATCTGAAAAGGTTTTCATATTTGTCAACCAATCATTAAGGCCTAGGTAGCATACAGAATCTTGAAATGTTATTAAAGTAACACCAAAAAATGCCATGCATCTTAAATAACACCTAAGAAAATAAATAGGAAATGAGAAAAAAGAATCAAAACATTTTATGTCGATATCAAAGTTCATATAGTCACCTTGGAAATTAATATGTACATAGACTAGACACATCAGTGTCTGTTTAAGTGTTTTGAACATGTTTATAAATTTTTTTTTTGGCTATACTGCATGGCATGTGAGATCTTAGATCGCCAACCAAGGGATTGAACCTGTACTCCTTGCAGTGGAAGTGTGGGGTCTTAACCACTGGACCACCAAGAAAGTCCTTGAATGTGTTTAATTAGAAATGTTAAGAGAGATATAAATGATATTCAGAAATAATTTCTGGAAGAAATTATATTTCTTAACTGTTTTATGCCCCTGTGCCCATCTTTAATACTCAAAGATAGCTGCTATATTAGAGTATCTGAGAATGAAGTAAAGCATAAATGGTAACTCAAATCTTTTATAAGCTAATATCACAAACACAAACAGATTCACAACAGTTACAATGATCATTAACAGATTGACCAGTATGTTCACTTCTCCCAGTAAGGAAAATTCAAAGAGGAAAAAAATCAAGAGAGACTTGAAATAATCGAGAGACTTGAAATGCTAGAAAGAAATCAAGTAAAGATGTGACTTCTTTCTCTAATGAGAAAAAAAAAGACACTGGGGATTAGGGGAAAAAAGAAAGCAAGACATTGAAAATGACCTACATATTCTTGGAATACAGATACCAAGACCAACTCTCTTTTGAAAACTTTGGAGGTTAAAGTAAGGAGTGTTACTACTCTGGCTTGGGAAGAAATTAAGAGTCAAGGAGAAGTCTATTTATCTGCAAGCAGTGAGAAAAAGCTAACTTTGGGGAAAGAGGCTGATTGATAGAATAGAAGAGGCCCCTAAAAAAGAAGCTATGGAAAGGGCATTAGAGATAATGGGTGACAACTGCCAAAATTTAAAGTGGAGAGAAAGAAAACTGAAGTTCATGTCAAAAACCCCATATCTTTTTGGTAAGCTCAGGGCAAAGAGAGGAAAGGAAAGGGAAACTGTGTGTGTTGCAGTAGGGTGGAAGCGAGGGGTGGAATGGGGGACAGGGCAAAGGTGGAGGGAAAATAGGAGAAACGGCTCCTTAAGAATTAAAACATGTGAAACTGAAATATATATTCAAGCCAATATAGAGCCTGTTGGTAGAAGCTGTACCTCGATTAAGCCTGGATGACATGAATTTACATTGATAAAACTGATCAAATTTATAGAGTGCTTATATGTTAGACACTAAGAATACAAAAATAAGAAAAAGAATCTTTTCACTCAGGAAGATGGTCTCATAGTAAGTACTAAGTATACAGAAGAAAAGAATAAAAAGATGACCTCAGATTTACAGCTTACAAGGGATCTTACAAACCTATTTTTTCCTTCTATAGATGAGAAAAGAAACCTAGAGGATTTAAATAGTTGGCTTAAAGACCTATGGTTTTTAGCACAAAGGCCAAGATCAATGCCATTTTCATTTTATCACACTCTATGCTGTAGAACCAATGACAATTTAACAAATTTGTAAACGAAAAGGCAGATAATGATGTTAGTTCAGTTTTTAAACTCTGAAAGTGCTGAAAAGAGCTCACTTTCTTCTTCTGGATTTACAGTTATCCCAGGTAACACCTGACAACAGTAAGGTTGAAAGGAGAGTAACAGGGTAAGGTATACAAAATACCAGAGAAGACAAAGGTTACTGACCAACAAGCTGGTTGAGAAGATAACATGAGCCTTGATGGGAGTTAATGGAATGTGGGAAAAAGAGAAGGATGAACTAGAGGTCAAGATAACTGTGAAAAGAAGTTCTACAGTAATGAAGAGCAGCAGGACAAGAAAGAGAAATAACCATTCATGATTTTAGATATGGGATAATTTTAAGTGGACTTATGGATGGCTTCTTGGACTGCAAGGAGATCCAACCAGTCCATTCTGAAGGAGATCAGCCTTGGGATTTCTTTAGAAGGAATGATGCTAAGGCTGAAACTCCAGTACTTTGGCCACCTCATGCGAAGAGTTGACTCATTGGAAAAGACTCCGATGCTGGGAGGGATTGGGGGCAGGAGGAGAAGGGGACAACAGAGGATGAGATGGCTGGATGGCATCACTGACTTGATGGACATGAGTCTGAGTGAACTCCGGGAGTTGGTAATGGACAGGGAGCCCCGGCGTGCTGTGATTCATGGGGTTGCAAAGAGTCGGACACGACTGAGCGACTGAACTGAACTGATGGATGGCTTCAGGAATGCAAACAAATAACTGGAGGTGAAGAGTTCAAGAAATATAACCTTAGGCATTAGAAGAGTCATCAATGGGATGAAATTATGGAAGATGATAGAATGGAACAGGGGATAGAAAACTACAGCAAAGGGCTAAACCCATTAAGGAAGACAGACAATATATCCTGGAGGTTGGTAGAGGATCCAGATGGAGAACAGTGTAAGTAGCTTACACAGGCTTTGAAAGAGATGTGCTTTTGAGGGGGTGGGGGTGTAGTGGGGAGAACAGTGTAATGGTTACTGGAAGTAATAGGACAGAAGGACCAGCGAAAGTTTTCTGCAAAGGGCAAGATAGTAAATGTTTTGGTCTTACAGATTCTGTATGATTTCTGTCAAAACTACTCAGCTCAGCAGCAGGAGAACAAAAGCAGCCACAGACCATATATTAACAACGGGTATGGCTGTGTTCCAACACAATTTTATTTACAAAAATGGAAGACAGGCCGGATTTGGCCACTGAGCCACAGTTTGTTGACCCCTAGTGTAGAACAGAGAGTATACAGATGATCTTTCTGGTGATGTACCTGAGAAAAAGCAGACAAGGCAGCAGCCCTCATTAGAAAGGGTTTGAGGAATACATTCTTGTCAAGGTCTCCATGCTACAATAAAAAGGCGATGTAGATGACAGGAATATGTTCAGATTCAGAGAAGTGAATCCTTCTATGATACCTCAAGAATCCTAGAGATGTCTAAAGATCAATTAACTCAGACTTACTTTAAAATATCTGCTGTTTCAAAGGGAAAAGATTAGGGCCAACCCTTGTGTTCTCTTCCTAATAAGCTATTTTACTAATAAGCAAGATCATATTTAAATACCTACTTCATAATATTTAAAGTATAAGAAAATTAGCATGAAATATATTGCTTTCATTTCTAATGGAGGAAAATGCAATCCTGAAAATAAATTTCATGACCACAAACTCTTAAGTAACATTTAATAAAAAACAATGAACCCTTAGTTTTCCCTAAGAAGTCAGAAAGAAGAAGTTAAAAGACATTCACAAATATCAAAAGATAAACTGTTAAATGAAACTGTGTAAGCTCAGAGATTAAAAAATAGGTATCAACTCAGAACTAAGATACTGCATGAATGTATTCTTAAGTCTTTTGAGCTCAATCACATGGGATATTAAGATAAAAGCAGCTTCTCTCCTATATTCCTTTCCTTAACCCGGGATAGCTCAAGAAACAAAAATAGATACTGTGAAGTGGAGAATAAATGAAGACATTCTCTATGTCATGGGTACAATATAGTTTCAGCGACGCTTTAATTATACAATTGAAACCACTAACGTGTCTCTTTAAAAACAGCAGGTTTGCCTACTTAGATTCTGTTTGTCAAATCTTCCATTGATTAAGTGCTTTGATTCTGCCTTCGGGTACCAGGAATTAACATATACTAACAGTGAAATGTCAGTAAGACAAACTTTAAAAGGATCTAATCAAAGGTCATAACTCAGTTTATCTTGTTTTCCTTAGGCATTGCCCTTCCAGTTCCTATTAAAGGGATAGAAACTGATGTGGCTAACCCAAACAACATCACCTGCGGGCTGACAAAGGATCGTTTTGGCAGTTTCATGCTCTTTGGCTCACTGGCTTCCTTCTTCACACCTCTGGCCATCATGATTGTCACCTACTTTCTCACTATCCATGCTTTACAGAAGAAAGCTTACTTGGTCAAAAACAAGCCACCTCAACGCCTAACATGGTTGACTGTGTCCACAGTTTTCCAAAGGGATGAAACACCTTGCTCATCACCAGAAAAAGTGGCAATGCTGGATGGCTTTCACAAGGACAAAACTCTGCCCAATGCAAGTGCTGACATACTTATGCGAAGAATGTCCACAGTAGGGAAAAAGTCAGTGCAGACCATTTCCAATGAACAGAGAGCCTCAAAGGTTCTCGGGATTGTATTTTTCCTCTTTTTACTTATGTGGTGCCCCTTTTTTATTACAAATGTAACTTTAGTTTTATGTGACTCATGCAACCAGACGACTCTCAACATGCTCCTGGAGATATTTGTGTGGATAGGCTATGTTTCCTCAGGAGTGAATCCTCTGGTCTACACTCTCTTCAACAAGACATTTCGGGATGCATTTGGCCGGTACCTCACCTGCAATTACCGAGCCCCCACATCAGTAAAAACCCTTGGAAAATGCTCCAGTAATATCTACTTCCAGAATCCAATGGCAGAGAATTCTATATTTTTTATGAAACATGGAATGCGAAATGGCATTAATCCTGCCAAGTACCAGAGTCCAATGAGGCTCCGAGGTTCAACCGTTCAGTCTTCATCCATCATTTTACTAGATACACTTCTCCTCACCGAAAATGAAGGTGACAAAACTGAAGAGCAAATCAGTTACGTATAGTAGAAATGGCACAATTTTAATATAATGATGAGTAAGATGATGAAGAAAATATAAATATACCAGAATTATATAAAGAACTTTATATCATGTATCAAAAATCATCTCTTAATAAATTAAGAATTATGTATTAAGATTATCCAATTTTCTTTATTTGGGCAAAACTATTCTACTACTAATAAAAAATCATTTTTGTAGAGTTGAAAATTAAAACAATCCAGCACACTGGTTAAATGTTAAGATAGTCAAATGAAATAAAATTAATAAATCAATAAACTTGTGGTTTAGAAAAATACAATGTCACCATACAAAAAAACAATGCTACCATAAGAATTTACTTAGTTCCTAACTGCATGTTAAGCTATGCCAAGAATGAAATAAACAAAACAAACAAGCATTAACCTTGTCTTCAAGGCAGAACAACAGTGATATGAGGTCTAAAAATAAGAGTATCAAATAATGATCACATCTGAAGATAAGCTAAGATTGCCATTTACAGTTTGGCTTAGTTAAATGTGGGCTTCCCTGGTGCTTCCCATGGTAAACAATCTGCCTGCAATGCAGGAGACCCAGGTTCAATCCCTGGGTTGGGAGGATCCCCTGGAGGAGGGCATGGCAACCCACTCCAGTATTCTTGCCTGGAGAATACCATGGACAAAGGAGCCTGGTGGGCTATAGACCACAGGGCCACAGACATGACTGAGTAACTAACACTTTCACTTTCACTTTAGTTAAATGCAGCCACAATTTTGCACTGATCAGGAAACTGTCTTGATGAAAGGGGGTCGGGAAGAGACTATCTGGATATCACACAAAAGAACTGGATCTTGGAATTACAGCTCTTTGTTAAATGGCTCATACCAGGCATTTACTGAGCAGAGGCAGGTTTCCTAGAGGAAGAAAAAGCAAATGAAAACAGTCTTGGGTACATGAACCTTGTGTTTCTCAAAGAGCATGTGTAAACTAGAGGCATGGGACTTTAATCCAGGAACCTAAACTTTAATGAATTTGTAAATAAGATCATGGCTGCCCAAGCTTGCTCAAAGAGTTGGTTGAACTTCTGGCACAGAATTTTTTATTCATCGGTTTGTCATTTTAACTTGCACTGCCAGACGTGGAACAAATCCAGTCTGTGCCATTTACTAGTTATTAATAATTTGAGAACTTGGTTTTAACTGCAGCACCTTAGACAAGTTGATTACGTTTAATTTTCTTCATCCATGAAGTTTTAGATAGAAGCATTCCTAACATCTTTTATAGTTTCTACTTCTTATAAGAATCATATTATGAAGGAAACACACACACAACAAAACCCTGAATGGCCTTTTAGAAATAAAAAACACATAATTCATTAGCTGGATCTGAGAATTCTTAGCAAAGCCTAAAAGCAGCTCAGGGAAGACATCTGCTGCTGAAACTGGGAATTGAGCACATGTGTGAGCTACAGTAAATACAAGAGCAGAAATGAATTTTGTTAATTAGAGATCAAAGCATGCTCAGGTTAAAAAAGGGAAAAAAAAAACAGTTTTCATGAAAACTCAACTTCCTGTGTGGCAGAATATACACACGAGGTGACTGAGTTACATGATATAAAATATAAAGTGACTAATAGGAAGAATTAGTAGCCGATAATGAATAAATAAAGGAAGAGACCTTGATGAGTAAGATTCTTTATAAGTTACTAAGGGTAACCAATAGTTACTAAGGGTACACCTAAAAGAATATATTTCTCATATGAAAATTATCTTTTCATAAAAAAACCCTCCCTGAAAGGCAAAAGTAAAACCATTAATTTTTGTTTTTAAATTGTGTCTAAGCTTAGAGCAAAAATAAGGAAAGGTTAGCATCACAGATTGGCTACAATGATATGCCAAAGACAACAGGAAGGAAACAGTACTACACAGCTTCTATTCTGCTTCCATCTTTTGTCTCAAGAGAATGATTTTTAGACCAGAAAAAGTAATGTTAAAACTGATCAAAATGTAAAATAGGTGAAGAGACTGGCTACCTTAAATGGGTTCAAGTCTCTAAGCTAAATGTCTCACATCCCTGAAACAGAACCTGTGAATATAATTATAGAACCATCGCTGACAAATCTGAGGAAAAACAGAAAATGGCAAAGGTACAAAAGGACTGTAAGTGGCAAATATCCTAACGTTCAAAAAGAGAAAAAAGGGATGGGAATCAAGAAATTTAAACTGTGGAGTCTGTTGTAGATCTTCTGAAAAAACGTGGAATAGCTTAATACAAATAGGTTTTATCAGATCTTAGAAAAGAAATCAATGAACACCTGATACTTCTATGAATCTACTAAAATCAGTAATAACCAATTAATCACATACTCTGTTTTAGAGGTACCAGACTAGTTGTTTTGTCACTAAGTTGTATCCAACTCTTTTGCGACCCCATGTACTGTAGCCCTCCAGGCTCCTCTGTGCATGGAATTTCCCAGGCAAGAAAACCAGATCTGTATAAATACCACAGGATTTAGTGAAATCTCTCCAGTGTTTTTGTGAACAAGCTGGACAAATGAGGGTTAGAGGATAATACACTGAAGGAGATTAGTATTTTGTTAAACAACCTCCTTCAACAAACTGACTGGTGAAAGGAGAAACCTATTAGCATGCTTATATGGATCTGAGCTTTGCTGTTTTAGCCAACATTTTTATCCAAAATAGGAAAAAAGTATTTACTGTCTACACTAAATGGCTAACTTTCTATCTTGCATCTTAGAGAAGGTCCTCTAACCAGTTCAATGGATGCTGAACGAATATTTGTTGGAAAAAATATATATGTATAAATATTATTTGTTGAATTACATTACAATCTTTACAACAAAGGTTTATTCCAGGAACTTGGGGTAGAAAATCTGTACCAGAGATTAAAAGAACACGAAACTCATCTTACTTGTTCCTTCAGATTCCCATCCCTACATTATGGTGCAATTTCATCACAATATCCAAAAAAAGAATATCCAATATCCAGCCAAAAAAAGAGCTGAAAGAAGTACTTTTAATCTTCCTGTGTTGCACTTTAAAGTACCTTAGTGAAAAGAAACTATGTGAGATCAGACAGCAGAACTATTTTAAGAGGTGTTATTGCACCTACTGCCACTATTACAATTGCTACTACCCACACCCACTTGACTAGCACTTACTAGTGCCAGATACCATTCTAAGGGCTTTAGATATATTAACTCACTTAGTTGTCAAAAAACAGTCTTAGATACTATTACTCTACCTCTTTTACAGAATTTTACAGATGAGGAGTCTGAAATTCAAAGAGGCTAAGTAACAAGCTCTAAGTCACTCAGACTTTGAGTGACTCAGTAAGTGGCAGAGCCAAGATTCAATTCTGGCAGGTTGGTTTCAGAGTGTGTCCCCTGGATCACAACCATACTATAATGCCACGGGCATCTCCACATCTGCAAATTGTTCACTCTTCTGCATTTTAACGAAGCCTATTACTTTTCAGTCTCATTAAAGAGCTTCAAGAACTCTATAAGCCTGTGTGAAAGACAGCATCCCATTTGAATTACCAAATGAGAAGAGGACTGCTACTTCTCAAATAGCATCCCAATCTCTCAAAACATACTGGCTTCTTTTTCAGAGGAACAACACTAACTTTATTATTAAATGGTCCACATTCTGAACCTAGATAGATTTCTCAGAGAGTCAGTTACTGTGTAACTACCAATTACAAATAGAAATGGAATATAAACAGAATCAAAACTTAGAAATTACCTGAAGAGAATGAACCCAAGTGATTCTACTGCTGCCCTCCTGACGTCATCATTAACATCGCTTACCTAGGAAAAATTTCAAAGGATGATTATATACTACATGCATTCTATTACTACAATCATTGTATTGCATGCATTCTATTACTAGAATAAACTGATATGAGTGGCCCACATCATTTAAATGTAAATTAGATCTCATTTGTATATTACCCTAGCTATCTTCCTATTCACAGTTTCACTTTCAGCAGTTTCAGTTACCCACAATCAACTGTGGTCTGAATTTATTTATCTGGAATGGAAATTTCCAGAAATAAACAACTCACAAGTTTTAAACTGCATGCATTCTCAGTATCGAGATGAATTCTCATGCTGTCCCACTCTGTCCCAACTGGGATATAACCCTTTGGTCAGTGTATCCAAGCTGTATTTGTTATTCACACACCAGTCACTTAGTTACCCACTCATTTATCAGATCCACAGGGTTTTACAGTGCTTATATTCAAACAGGGTTTCCTGGTAGCTCAGCTGGTAAAGAATCTGCCTGCAATGCAAGAGACCCTGGTTCGATTCCTGGGTTGGGAAGATCCCATGGAGAAAGGATAGGCTACCCACTCTAGTATTCTTGGGCTTCCCAGGTGGCTCAGCTGGTAAAGAATCCACCTGGGTTCGATCCCTGGGTTGGGAAAATCCCCTGGAGGAGGGCATAGCAATCCACTCCAGTATTCTTGCTTGGAGAATTCCTAGGGACAGAGGGGTCTAGTGGGCTGCAGTTCATAGGATCACAAATAACCTCTAGTTTACTTAATAATGGTTACTTAAAAGTTTATTATTGTTTACTTAATAATGGCTAAGTTTATTTAGTTCTTACATTATTTAATTTACTTAATAATGGTTTACTTAATAAAGGTTATATTAGTTTACTTAATACTGGCCCCAAAGCACAGAAGTAGTGATACTGGCAATTCAAGTATTCTCTTACTATGCCTAATTTATAAATTAAACTTTATTACAAGTATGGATATATATCTGTATATGAAAAAACATAGTATGTTTCAGTACTATCCATGGTTTCAGGCATCCATTGGTTGTTTAAGAACATATATCCATGTATAAGGCAGGCAGACTACTATATTCCTCTATTAGAATGTCTTACCCAAATTTAGAAAGATTCATCTGAGAATTTCTTCATTTCAAGACTTAAAATCCTTTACAGCTTGGTGAAGTTTAAGATTCAGGGATAGTTTTAAAGATTATTTCAGCTGTACTATAGCATTTGTGGCCCACACCAAAAATCTAATCGTTTCTTCATTGTTGTTTAAAAAAAAATATGCCCTAAACTTAAGCAAAAGACAAACATCTAGAACATACCACATGTTGCACTGATAAATAATAAATTGCTAATAAATACTGTGTGATGTGAACATCTCTAGGAAGAAAAAAATATTAACAGTATTAAACCCTTTCTTGCATGGGAAGGTGACCTTGGGTCTACCTTCTCCCAGCACCAAGATGGTAGAAACGTCCTGGGTGAAGACATAGGGAATGTCCACTGTGTCATCAGACAACATTATTGGAAAACTACACCTGAATTGGGTGACTATGAGTGGAAAAAGCCTACTGGAAAACATGGACATTGGCTCTCCTGTGCAGTGTGTCTCCTGTCACAGAGCATGTCCCTCAGGGTTACCTGGAAGCTAACTTCACAGGTAAAAAGAAGTTGTCTCTATTGTTCATCAGATTTCCCTACCCTGGGGTGGCTGCACACATTCACATGGTCTTGTCTCTTACTAACGAGGGTTTCCCTCGGAACAGAGTTCCAGAAGTTGCCCTGAATGACTTTAAGGACTTCTACTCAAATAAGACACACCATTATCTGGAAAAGCTAAGTGACCCTGGTGCTCAGTTATGGCTGACTGTATTCAATGGAAGAGAATATGAATCTGAGACCACTGGTGGTGATTATGTGGTGTGGGTGTTACAGTCATCAACACATTGAGGGTCCATCTGCAAACTTTCCCTTTCATCTCTATACAACAAAGGATTAGAATACTTACAGCAACATGTAGCAGGCGTCGAATAGCTTTGTTGTTACCTGAGCCACAATAAGCCATGGCTACAGTATACATTCCAGATCGTCGAAGAATTGGATCCTAAGAAATAATTCAACATCATCAACTTATTTCAAATAGTAACTTCTTACAGGCTTAGTTGCATCCATAAGGGGAGCTGGTTTTAGGCAGAAAATGAACTAAAAGAGAACCATTTTGTGGTTGGTAGTTTTCTAAATGAATGGGAAAATTAAAGGCTCTAACACAGGAATAACTAACTACTTTTAATTCCCAGTATTCTGTACAACATACCTATGCTGCCTCACACTTTTTAGTATGTATAAACTCAAGCCAACTGCCCTATGTCTTTCATTTGTCAAACAACAAAGAAGCTTGCTATTCTAATTTGCTTTTTACCTTATCACTTAATTCTTGGACACTGAGCTATGAGTGGAAGAGATATGGAGTTTGACAGCTGAGCAAAATAATTAGTAGTTTTATCAATAAACTGTAGCAGTGGATTTTTTTTTATCAGATTACAGAGGACAGTACTGTTTACCACTGTCTACTTACTATATGCAATACAGTAAAAATCGTTTCACTGTTGTAAAAACAAGACACACACACACACACACACACACACATCTTGTTTTTTGTTTTTACAACAGTAAAACCATTTTTACTATATTGTATATGGTAGGTAGACAAGACAGGGGCTTTCCTCGTGACTCAGTTGGTAAAGAATCTGCCTGCAGTGCAGGAGACCTGGGTTCGATCCCCAGGTCAGGAAGATCCCCTGGAGAAGGAAATGGCAACCCACTCTAGTACTCTTGCCTGGAGAATTCCATGGATAGAGGAGCTGGGCAGGCTATAGTCCATGGGATCGCGAAGAGTCAGACACGATTGTGTGACTTTCACTTTTCAGTTTTTCAAAAACAAGACAAAAGGCAAAGGAAAAAAAAACTCATCCAAATAAAAAAGTCCAGAGATGGGCACTGTTTTGTGATGAAAAAACAATGAAGTAAACTTTGTATCCTATTAAATGTTTATGAAATCATGCCCAAAACATTATTTCTAAAATAAATCAACTTACAATTTCTAAAGATCTTTTCTAAATCTGCTTATTTGAAAACCACTGAAGTCTTAATCTCAAATTAGCTCTGCTCACCTCTTCTAATCAGTGTTTTTCTTGCCTAAATTTTATTAGGCTTTATATATCTTTCGAGAAGTTTCATCAATAAATGTACCTAGGAGTTCTGATGGGAATAGAGATAATTTCTAGTCAAGGTTAAGTGTTTCTGTAAATGTTAGATATAATAACTGAAGGGTGAGGAAAAGGAGGGAGAAAAGGATGAATAATATGTGATCTCACCTTATCACGGCAGAGAGATTCAATGAGAGCATCAGCCTCTTCCATCCTCCCGTACATCACTAACGCAATGCCAACTGCAAGACCACGGAGAATCTTCTCATGTTGAGTTTCCTGTGCATAGCCAACCATGTCCTCAATAGCCTGGGCATTTTTAGAGCCCAACATAACCAAACCTAGGGCCAGGCCAGCTGCTTCGCCTAGTGAGTAGGAAGCAAAACATTAAATAATAAGAGTTAAGTATGTAAATAAAACATATTCTACTGGAAGTGCTAACTATTAACAGCTATCAAAATAACCACCAGCTTCTGTAGCATTTTTTCCAAGCCATCAGATATAAAGGAGGATAGTTTATATGGAAGTCCATCCATATATTTATAGCTATTTTCCTTTTAGATTGTGATAGGATATACCATGAAATCCTGCAGTGATTTCAAATGAGATACTATGGCAATATTTTTTTTTCATTATCACCAAGCAGTATAGATAGTCCCAAGATACAAGGAGATCACTCTAATAAATTTCTATTTGCAAAAGTCAGTAATCAGACATACACACAAGATATACTATTTTTAGAAGCCTATATATCATAAAACATATTTTTATACAATGAATTTAATAAATGTGGCAAAAATTAACACCCTTTACAAGTAGAGAAATCTATTAGATTTTTAAGAGACCACAAAATACAAGCAGAAAACAAATGTTACAGTTACATTACTTAATCCTACAGTATGTCATCTTTGGAAAGAATCACTTACCTGTCACAGCATCATCCTGATAGAGGTTTGTTTTTAGCAAATCATACACATCCTGGCGTGCGGTCCCCATGGCAGCCAAACCAAGGCCTAGACTGCCACCATGTCTAACGATCTAGAGAAAAAGCATGGGCTCCATTTATCTGGTACACAGTACTTAAAATCCAACCTTTCATTTTACTTTCAAAATATATTGTGCTGTTGGCATGGAGAGCATTTGGCCTAGTGGATATTATCAAAGGATACAGAGGGTCAGTGGTAACCTCACAATTTCAGTTTCGAAAGAATGCTGCCTGCTGATATAAACTAATGGGGAGTTAAGGAAATGAAAACAAAGTGGAGACAGTACAGCTCTCTTTTAATAAGTTTACACAAGAAGGGAGGAGACAGATGACAACAACTAAGAGAGAGAAGCAACTGCAAGAAAAGAGTCTTTTTAGGATAGGTGAATATGCTTATGAACTGAGGGAGGAAGCACAGAGGAGAAGGAACCTAATGGAACATGGTTATGAAGAAAGTGGGAGAAAATGGTGTCAAGAGCAAAAGTTTGTCTTTATTTGGAGAATATTTGTGTGATGATCTGTTACTTTTGAATGTACAGTATCCTTTTATTAGTGACAGTACCCCAGTCCTGCTTGGGGAATATTCCTCCCTACTGGTTCAAATCTTGGTGAGACTGTCATTGAAAATAAACTCTCATATTCCCCTGGGGAAAGTGTGGGCCTGTGACTCTAGACAGGCCAATCAGATGCTCCTCTGGAATTTTAATCTTTCTTAAGTGGAAGGACCCAAGGACCAAAAACATTTCAAGTTTATTCATCCTGACAGCAGAGCCCCGACGAGACCATTCCATTAGTTCCTATTACCAAGATTCCCAGAATCACCCTGCTTTAACCTTTGTGAGAACTAGTTCACCAGCTTTTCCTTTAATTATATAAGCTAGTTCCAATAAACTCCTTGTTTAAGTTGGTCAGCAGAGGTTTTTGTTGATGGTAATCAAAAAGCTTTATCTGGTAAGAAAATTTTTACCTGAGATCACCAGAAATTTAAGGCAGTGATATCTATAAATTATGTAAGATTTGTGGATAGGGGCATATTAGCTGAGACAGACCATCCTACTGATCTCAGTCTTTTCGCTAAAGTAGGACAAAGTTTTCTGGCTCACTGAGCTATTCTCCCGATAGCTTTCTAATAGAGACTACCCTAACATAAAACTTTAAAAAGTCTAAAATCCTGTCATGGCTCCTCAAAATAAAAACAGGGATGCTTAATAAGTTTTTCTAAAAGAGTTACATTTAAAAATCACCAAAAAGATTACACAAGCAAGAATTCTGACTCCCAAAAGAGTACAGGCAATTTTGGAGGGGCTTTGGTTTCCTATAAAATAACAGAAAATCACTTATGTAACATAACAAGACTCTAAAGTGTCTTACAATGCATACAATGTACATTTTATAAATATCTGATACTTTATTTCACTTTTCACACATAAGGTTTAAGGGACTACAAACACAATTTTAGCTTACAGAGGAGGAGAGGAAATTACCTTTAAAAGATAATATTCTATGAAAACAGTACTTTAGATCTGGGAATGTAGATTTGGGAATCCTACAAGATTTCTTCTATTCACTGAAATAATTTGGCAAATATAATGTTTCCCTCATTCTTAAGTAATGGGAATTTAGTTGTGCATTATAATACTTACGTCATTGCTGGCATTCTTAAGCTGGTTAAGCAGATAGTCAATTATATCACCACCATGATTGGCATGAATGAGACCTAATGCATAGAGACCTCCACCTTCCTGATAGGCTGACCCTGGAGAGGTGTCCTTGGGAAGGTATGTTGCCATTAACTGTAATGCTTCCTTCTCATGACCCTGTAAATGTGAGCCACCACAGAGGTGTCAGTAAAAGAAAGTGAGAGAAACATTTTCTATGACTATTGCTTTTTCTCCAGAGTGAAGGAGGAAGTGGAGTTCTCTTCTAAGCAACTTTATCACTCACAGAAGACAGATTTAAGTGATCCTAAATCACATCTTAGTTAGAAACAAATGCTTCCATTCCCCTCCTCTTTGTTTCATAACATTTCCCCAAATTTATCTTAGACTCTGCAAATAATTATTTCAATTCATCTTTTAAGAAAGGGCTTACTCTTCACACAAAAAAGATTTCTACTTATTAAAAAAAAAACCCACACATCTCTTATTTACTTCATCCTTCCCTGTATAAGGACTGATCTAATTTAACAAAAGGTACTTGTCAATGCATTATAGTAAACATGTTTCTCTATTTTTTGTTGTTGTTGTTGTACTACGTGGCATGTGGGATCTTAATTCCCTGGTCTGTCCACTGAATTGGATGCTCCGAGTCTCAAGCACTGGACTGCCAGGGAAGTCCCGATTTTTTTGTTCCTTAACTCGAGAAAAATTGTTTCTGTTCTGATGCCTGCTCACAGAGACCAGTATATATTACCTTATGAATCACACCCAAACTGGCTGTAGCTGTAAATTTTGCCCAATTAGTGGCTCTGGCTAACCATTCCAAGTTATCTCTGTAAGAAAACAAAATTTAGCAATATTATTAAAATGAATTTCATACAGCTTTTTATAATACTAAAGTCAAAGGTCTAACATTTTTACCTTGAACTGTTAAAAATCATTTTACTTTATGGATTTCAAGTTACTGATGATTCTGTTTTACCTCTTAAGGCCTCTTAATATTCTAAGGACTTTCTAAAAACACATATGTAATTACACTATGAGCAAAAGCAAAATTATATCAAACTTCAGAGGTTAATATATTTCATTAAAAAATCTGTATTCAAGGCAACTAATGAAGAAAATTAATTTTACCTCAAAACACGTAGATAAATGCAATTAAAAAAATTTATAAAATAGCAAAAGTAGAATTTAAAATTTAGGACTGACAAGCAGATAAAGTTCCTCACATCCATGTAATAGTGACAACAGAGTCTCTGTCAGAGACACTTTTAAACTGAAGTGGGAGCCTACGAGTACATTTACCTAAGAAACTGGTCACTGGTAGTGCCGCAGTGCATAAAAGAGTTTGCTATGACAGTTGCTGTATGACAGACAGAATTCCTTACTGCATCCTAAAAAACAAACACAGATATTTATCATTTGTATTCATATAAATGCAAGCTTGCATGTAAACACACAATAAGAAGCACTATTTTGTGGTGAAAACATGAGTAAACTGAATCAGCATTTAAAATATGAATCTTGGAAATTTCTTTATAAAGATTAAATAGCTAGCTTATTAAAAAACAGCAAATCAAAAGTTTTATTTGTGGTCTTAACTTGAGGTCAATAGATTTCAAGTAAGAATTTAATAGTAGATATTCTAATTGTTAGTTTCTAAATAGTTTGCCATTTCTCTTTGATATCCTGCTCAAGGTCTCCAAGAATGGATGTAACTTGAGGAACAATGGTGTACCTCTTCTGGCACTGTACCTCTGGCAGCACCAGAGCAATTCTGTTTAATTCAACTGCACTATAAAGATAAACATCAGAAAACTGTCATAGATGCAAATTTTTCTCTTGCACACTTGTAAAAATTATTTTAAAAATCCAGAGAAGCATGATTACATACACCTCAATCAAACAACTTCATATTAATGAAATAATATATGACTATGTAAAATGACTTTGGGAAAGGATTTGGGTAAATAACACAGGCAAGGCAGGAAGATTTTTCACAGTATGTATCTTTTCATACTAAAATTTTTTTGGAACCAGATGAATAGATTATCTGTTCAAAAATTAAAGTGAACGATTATCAGGATGAATATCTCAGCAAAGGTTACAATACCAAGGTTAAGAACCCCTGTTCTCAAGGACTCTGCAGTTCACTGGGAAAAACAAACACACAACCTGTATTAATGCTCTGATTGTGGTATCTGTCCAAATGCCACATGTACACATTCAAATAAAAGTTAGCTATTACCATATGTAAAGTAGATAGCCAATAGGAATTTGCTATATGTCTCAGGAAACTCAAACGGGGGCTCTATATCAACCTAGAGGAGTGGGATGGGGAGGGAGGTTCAAAAGAGAGGGGATATATGTATACCTTGAAGAAGGAAATGGCAACCCACTCCAGTATTCTTGCCTGGAGAATCCCATGGACAGAGAAGCCTGGCAGGCTACAGTCCATGGGGTCGCAAGAGTCGGACACAACTTAGCAACTAAAACCAAACCATATGTATACCTATGGCTGATTCATATTGAGGTTTGACAGAAAACAACAAAATTCTGCAGAGCAATTATCCTTCAATTAAAAAATAAACAAATTAAAAAAAAAAAACACTAAACTTCCCAGTGACAGACTAACACAAAAAACAGTTCAATCAGTATTAATTCCCTTTCTTCTTCAGTAAGATCAAGTGTCTCTCCCATTGTTTTTTCAAAAATGTATTTCCTTGACAAAATGCAACAAATTATTCAATAAGAAGTATTAAGTACTTATAATCAACAAAGAAATAAATATAAGAAAAAAGCCTCCATTACAGATAAATTTTCTACCTTTGTGTTTTTTAGAATCATGAGATCTGTATTATTGTTTCGTATTAAAAACTGTAGATGTAACTCAATAGCCATTTCACCACTTAGAATTTTAATCATTTTCAAAGTCTGGTCCTTGGGCTCTGGACTCTGCCAAAACAAACAAAAATGAAAATTATTATATTACTGAAATCCAGTAAGCTAATTTTAATAGCCTTAAACCAGTGAAATTCAGTCATACACATAAAAAAACTTAAGCACGCTTCCAATACAAAAAATTTTTAAAAAATCTGTAAGAGTAATGATGATATGCAGGAAGAACTATTTTATACTTAGTCAACTCATAGTTTAGGTGAGAAACTCTCTCTTCAAAATTCAGAAAAAACACTTTTAATCAACACATATATATGATCTCACGAATTACACCAAGCCACCAACACAACTTGTTCCAACCACAAGAAGAGTTGAAATTTATATACCTGATAACCAGAAACCAAAAATTCTGATGTAGGACACATTACATCCAACAGAAAAAGCACTTTTAATCAACACATATATATGATCTCACGAATTATACCAAGCCACCAACACAACTTGTTCCAACCACAAGAGTTGAAATTTATATACCTGATAACCAGAAACCAAAAATTCTGATGTAGGACACATTACATCCAACAGACTACTGCTCTAATCCTTGCCTCACTCGTAAGTACACTATGAATATTAAAAATAAAGACAACTAAATTGTCCTCTGTCTCTACAAGTTGCCATTTATTTGTTAGAGGCCATAGTTTTTTTCTCACGCTATGACATATAATTCAGAGTTATTCTGAACAGAGTTCATTCTTTGGTACGGATCTGGGGACTTGATTTCTTCTAAGGCAAGTGTTTTCTGGGATCAATCTTTTGCTTTTTGCCTGTGCTGTGCAGCCTGTGGGATTTTAGTTCCCCACTCAAGCAGGGAATGAACTCAGGCCCTCAGCAGTGAAAGCGCCAAGGCCTAACCCTGGACCACCAAGGAATTTCCTGAGATTAATTTTTAAAATTTTACTTTTTATACAAAGTCTACTTTTATAAAATAACTTTGATATCAAACTTATTAATAAACCTCCATAAAAACAGGTATGTAACACTTTTAAGTAATTTACAATATAGTGTGGAAATCTATGTTTAAATGGAAACCTCAACTTCAAAAAGCACACTTACCACTTCTGGCGTCTTTCCTACAAGTACACTACCTGTCTTTTCTTCCGTTTCCATCGAGTCACTAAAACGAAGAGAACCAACAGTTATCAGTATGATAAATCTTTTCTGAATGGTATGTGTGGGTGACTTTTTCTCTTTCCTTTTAATCAAACGGAAGATCTGAACCATGTCCATAAGAAGTATTTTGCAAGGAAAAAACACTAAATAACTTTTAAAGTACTGCTGTTAAGAAACAGAAAAGACTGTAAAATAAGATGGAGGCAGTTCAGTTACCAAATTTCCGCCAGATAATTTCATAAAACACGCAAAGCAACTAACTAGGTTAGCAAATAAAAAGGACAATAAATACAACGAAACCAGGGGACAAAGTATCTCCCAGATTCCCAAAACAGAGCCACCACCACCGGCCACAAAACCAGTCTGAAGTAAAGCAGTCAGAGCTCCAACAACTCTTAAAACCGACCGGCCAACACTCTCTTCTAGGTCAAAGCAAAACACAAAAGAGAAAATGCTGGGCACAGAATTCAAATTAAGAAAGCAGAAACGAGGGAAAAAGAAGGCCAAAATGAACGTGAGAAAGGAAACAGAGCCAGGAGATCTCACAACATAAGACACCATTCTGTTTAAAACTCCACAACACAACAGAACAGGAAGTTCTAGAAACTATCCTAAACAAGCCTCCTTTGTAAATACTTAGGAAAACTAATTTCAGTACAGATAAACTACAGGTTATAAAAGAATATTACTATAAAAAAATTTACTCAACCCACTAAATGACTTAAGTAAGGTTGTGGGATTCAATTTTAATATACAACAATCAAGTATAATTCTACATATTAGCAATAAGCAATTTAAATTGAATTGAAACTTAAACATAGCACTTACAATAGTATCAAAAGACATAATATACTTAGGAATAACTTTAGGGGAAAATGTACAAAAGTCCTGTACCAAAATCTACAAAATAATGTTGAGAAAAATTTTTTAAAAACCTAGATAAATGAAGATTACTGGATTATAATAATTTTTATCAGTTCTAATAAAAGCATAAAAAAGCTAAGGATGTTTCTACCTGTAAAATATCTAACCAAACACCTAAAATCTAGCCCAACCTACCCTACCTGAGATTTTTAAATTTACTTGATAAGAAAGCATGCAGGACCCACATCCGCCCCATCAGACAACCACTTTCATTGTTTCCAGGAGGGTCCATTTTTTTTTCATTTTCCTTAATGTGCCCAGCAGAGTGCAAAACACAGCAATAGTCTTCTTAAGAGTTTACAATCTATGAAACCTAATGATATTTATTCTTAGACTATGTTGTCTAGAAATACTCTATCTACTCCCCAAATAAGATAAAGATAGCTGGATTAGTTCTATGCAGAAACAGATAGGCGTACCTTTCTCTCTCTGATCCTGGAACAGTGCCTGTGTTGGTGGACCCAGGCACAGAAGCAAGAGGGGTGCCAACAGTTCGAAGATTCTGGATTACGGATGACAAAAACTGCTGGCTAGCACTTTCATACAAATCAAAACAAATCTGATAGGCCATCAGGAGGTTGTCTTCCTTTACCAGTTTTTCTAAGATATCACTCACGGCCTGAGGATCATCTAAGAAAATTAGGCACTGAAACACAGATAGAGAACAATTACATAGTAATCGAAAATTTTGCTCTGTAAGATACTTAAAGAGTTACAGTCAACAACACGGGAAACCATAAATAAAAGTGAAGGCAAACTGCAGCAAACTAACTATCTAGTCTAATAATAGCATTCCACTTTTCATCCTGGCACCAGAATTTTCCTGAAAGTAGAATCTGCCTCCTATAAGAAAGTCCATACAAGTTATGCTCACGGCTCCTAATACTGTGCCTGGCAATTAGCAATACTTAATAACTGGTTGGTGAATGAATCCTGACTTCTTTAAAACTTACTCATAAATCACTATCAAGTGCTCTTGATAGTGATTTAGAAGCAAACAAAACTTCTAATTTCTGCTTTACCATAAACTGTAGGAGCCATTCATTTATTCATTCATAACGCACTGCATTGTGCTGGGCTAGGACAAGAGGCACTAACATGAACATTCAGAAGCATTTCTCTTACTACTCTTATGATCTGCCACATGTTTTAACAAAAGCCATCCAATAAACTTAGGATATTTAAGAGTTCAATTTAAAATTTGTTTTAAATAGCAAATAACTCAATTTCAAAATGAACACATTAATCAAAATTATTATAAACTAAGAACAGGAAATTATGGAAACAAAATAAATGACCAATAACACGAGACTGGATAAAAAAGGCAAAGAACACCCACTGAATGACTACTGCATAATCAAGAAAGAGTTCGTACAAGAGTTTGTGAAGAGTTAAAACATGGAAAAAACATTAAACTGAAGGACATATATAATTGATAGTTTGCTTCCAGGTAAGGGAACTTGGAAGCCAAAGGGAGAAGTGGCAGGAAGACTTTTAACTATATACCCCTTGGTCCTTCATGAATTTTGAGTCATGTGAACGTAATATCATCTGTTCAAAAATAAATTTTAAAAACGTAAAATTCAAAAAATATTTTTTCAGGGACAAGGAATAAAATACTAAAATAAATAAAATTACTTCTGGGAAATAAAACTGAAATACACTGAGAAAAGAAGGCAAAGGACTATCGTTTTTCATGTAACTTTTAAAAAAACACGTAAGAAACTATTAAAAACTATTTAGAAGCAAACAAAACTCAAAAAAAAAACTATATAGAGAAAAGTGAAAGGAAATATACTAAAATGTTAGTAGACTTCAAGTGACATAAAGGTGGATATTTTTCTTCCAACTTTTTCTGTGTTTCACACTTGCTTTAAAAAGCATCAAAAGGTATACATAAAACCAATGAGCAACAGAGTTCAGAGAACTATATTCACTATCTTGTAATAGCCTATAATGATTTTTTTAAAAAGCATTCAAAAAAGGATGCATTAATCTAAATTTTAAATATGTATAGAGGATAGAAACACATATTGAGAATACATTATAGTGAACAAATAAAAAAATGTGTGATAAAATGCTATGCTCTAAGCAGAATACAGAAATTTACAGTGTGGTAACTGTTGAAAAGCAAACTGAGCATTTCCAGTCAATAAAAATACAATCCAGTCATTGAGAAGAATGACGTAGCTCCATATGTTTTTGGAGGAAAACATCTATGAATCTTTTAACTGGGAAAATGCCCAGGGAAAGAGATAGATACAGATTTCATTTTATATATTTTCTGTACTGTCTTAATTTCTTTTTAATTAGGCAAGGAAATCCATACATTAAAAGAAAGAAAATACTCAAAGGTCCTGGTTGTGTTTGGGAAATGAAACCAATGATAATTTTTATACGTGAAATTCTTTTAGAATGACATAACATAGGTACTGTTTTTATCTTTATTTTTTCTTCTATTTATTTTTTTTTAACCTCATTTCCAAAAACTTCCTTAAATGCCTGGATTATTTTCAAAATAAAAAAAAGAACACAAGGAATACATTATAACAAAATAGCTTTTTAGTTTTGAGAACTTCAGGTTTTTTAATCAGTAAAGCAGAACATAAATACACAACTTATCTTCACAGGGCTGTTGTAAAGATCAATTGACAGATATATGTATGAAATTACAGTGATGTGATGAGGTACACACATGAGGTAGTGAGGCATTACCCAGCAATACAGTGTAAAATAATACAATGTTATTACCTGACAAACATTGATGAAATCAGGTTTCTCTAAATTCATGTAGATTTTAACTAGGACTCTCAGTACTTTATTCCGAAACTGTTTATTCTGCATTAAAGACATGCAGAGCTTCAAGCTATAAGCCAGCATTCCTGGGACATCATTCTGAAAGACATAATTTGAAGAGACATCATTATCTAGTTACTGAAGCATGTTTATTTAGAAATCAAATTATTTAAATCAATATTCTTTAGTCATTCTAGGCAGCTAAAGCTTTATTTGCTACTTAAATAAAATTTAAAATTTTTAACTATTTTAGATGAAAATCTTAAAAGAAAATTACCTATTTCCCCGTCTTCATGAAAAAATGGGTTGAAAACAAATATTTAGTGCTCATCCAGAATCATCACTATATGAACACAGTATACTATAACAGAGTGGTGCTGTTAATTATTATAAAAAGATCTACACAACTGTCCATATACCAAGCAGACAACCTAGCTAATCCTCAGGATTTATCGCCTATATTCAATGACCAGGAACACAAGACGATAGAAATGCTCTCTAGCTCTGAGTGACTCAAGCTTTGAGTGCTGTCACATCTAACTGGCACTCTCCTGAGGAAGTTTTGACTCCTGATTATTTATGTTTACCTTGTGGTTCTTCAAAGCATGCCTGAATTTTGAGATACCAACCTATAAAAGTTCTTCAGCATAAACAAGCATGCTGAAGAGCTACAGGAGTATTTCTCAAAAATGGAGTTGAGAAATGTAAAATTCAAAAAAATTCACTAATTCAGAAAGACTTCCGTTGTGCATCCCAATATTCATAGCAGTGTTATTAATAATAGCCAAGATATGGAAGCAACTTAAGTATCCATCAACAGATGAATGGATAAAGATATGTGTGTGTACATACATATGCATACACACACACATATATATGCACACACACATATGTATATATACAAGGGAATGCTACTCAGTCATAAAAAAGAATGAAATTTTGCCATTTGCAGCAACGTGGATGGATATGGAGGGCACTATGCCAAGTAAAATAAAGTCAGATAGAGAAAGACAAATACCATATGGTATCACTTATACGTGGAATCTAAAAAACACAACAAAATAGTGAATAAAATAAAAAACAAAAGCAGACTCACAGATATAGGGAACAAACTAGTAGTTATCAGAGGGGACAGGGAAGGGGGAGGGGTGGTAGAAGAGTAGGGGATTAAAAAGGGTTAATACAGGATTATATAAAAAGCATGCAAAACTTTTGAAAAGCTGTAAATTGCTATAGAATTTAAAGAAAGTTAACATTCAATGATAAAACAAAATTTATTTTGTAAGCAAGTTGTGACAAATCTGCACACATAATGAAATCAACTTAAAAGACTAACATTTTTCAAAAAAATGAAGTACAATTTTAAAATACCATGATTATATCACAAGCAGAAAAAGTAGGTATTATTTCATCTTATGGGCTTCCCTGGTGGCTCAGACAAAAAGAATCTGCCTGCAATGAGGGAGACCTGGGTTCTGTCCCTGGTTTGGGAACATCCCCTAGAGGAGGGCATGGCAACCCACTCTAGTATTCTTGCCTGGAGAATCCCCATGGACAGAGGAGCCTGGAGGGATACAGTCCATGGGGTCACAGAGAGTCGGACACAACTGAGTGACTAAGCACAGCACATTTCATCTTAAGTTACATCTATTAATACATGTCGGAGAAGGCGATGGTACCCCACTCCAGTACTTTTGCCTGGAAAATCCCATGGACAGAGGAGCCTGGTAGGCTGCAGTCCATGGGTCGCTAAGAGTCGGACATGACTGAGTGACTTCCCTTTTACTTTTCACTTTCACGCACTGGAGAAGGAAATGGCAACCCACTCCAGCATTCTTGCCTGGAGAATCCCAGGGACGAGGGAGCCTGGTGGGCTTCCGTCTATGGGGTCGCACGAAGTCGGACACGACTGTAGTGACTTAGCAGCATTAATATATGCATATGAGCATTGGGAGACAAAGTAAGATGTACTTCTTACTTTGCTTTACTCTTTTTTTAAACACTTATCACCTCTTTACCTTACAGGGAATAGGTGTCACTGCCGGTTCCCCTAGTGGATTATTCCATTTGAGCAGGAACTTTGTTCCTTGCTTCCCACTGTTATCTCCATTGCCGAGAACAGTGTTGAATGAATACAAACAAGTATTTTAGTTCTAGTCACCTGAAGACAAGGAGTAACTGCACAAAAATCAAACAGCAAAATAAGGGCCATTCTATGACACTGGGCCATTCATATATTTACACTTATTTAAACAAATCTTACCACTGCTGCTAAATGCTGCCTTAGGCTTTAGGAACCCAGTGGTAAAAGCACCTGTCCTCAAGTAGGTTCTGATCTGGTGGACCTAGTTGGATCTAGGGGTTGAGGAGGATATGGCTGGCAGGGAGTGACAGAAGGATCTGTAAACAAATGACAGGTGAACTGAACTATGAATCTTGAACAGGAATAAAGCAGGTAAGGAAAAGAAAAGGATGTTTTGCGGAGGGGCAATATTTTTGGTAAGGGGAATGAGGCACGGTCCATCTAGAAAAAGAGACAAAGTCAAGATGGCTGGAGTACAGAGAGCTAGCTCGTGGAGAAGGAAAGAGGGTGAGGCAGGCTAAGTGGGCACTTAACAGATCAATCTTCATTTAACTCAGGCTTGCACCTCTCTGACCACATTGGTTGGTGACTTACAATTGTCATAATTATTGCAAAACACCCCCAAACTAGGAAAGTATAGTTTTAGCCGTAATAAAGGGACTACAATAGTAGCTATCATTATAGTCTTCTTTAAAAGGGCAGAGGATTTCTCTGATGGTCCAGTGGTTAAGAATCTGCCTGCTAATGAAAGGGTCACAGGTTCAATCCCTGGCCTGGGAAGATTCCCCGTGCCTTAGGAGAGCCATGGCCACGTGCCATACTACTGAAGCCTGCACCCTAGAGCCCATGCGCTATAGTAAGAGAAGCCACGGCAATGAGAAGCCCAAGCACAGCAACTAGAGAAAGCCTAATTAAGACAACTTCCCCATGCAAGACCTCAAAGGAATAAAAGTGGTAAGACAAAAGAGGCTATTCAACAAACACAGCCAAAATTCCTTTAAAATACATTAAAAATATAAAAAAGCATATTTTAAAATCATAAAAATAAACTTTTTTCAAAAGAGCATTGCATTTTATTCTAAGCTAGAGTTTCTTCTCACTATAATTTTCAGTTTTAATAATTTGCTCTGCTGATTCTTCATCAATAACAATCTCTAAAGTTGCACCCTCTACCTACCGACTCAAGTATAGTCTTCTCAAAGACGTCCAGTCTTCGTGTTTCCAGAGCAATGCCGATAGCTTGCTTATACTTGTGATCATCTAGACATCTTTGAAACATTTTATTCACAATGCCTTCCAATCTCTGGTCAATTGGTTTTTTTTCTCCTTCGGGCAAATCTGCATTTTCCACACATTGTTTGGTGTAGTGATCAATGCACTTTGCTACAGAGAAAATAAAATAACTGATTACTTTGTAAATTGGGCTGATACTACTAGAAAGGACAATACCTACATTTATCACCATGAAAACTTACGGGATGACTGTGGAGTAATAAGTAAATTTCAAATATTTTAAATGCTAGAAGTTATACCTTCAAACAATACCTCCCTTCATAACAGTTATACTAATTCCATAAGTTGACATTATTTAAAACATTACTATCTTTTTACTGTACTTTGACCAAAATTACATTATTCAACTTGGCCAAGCTGCTTATTTTACAGAGTTGTCTACAAATAGCTGACTGTTTCACTTTTCAAAAAACAAACACTTGCCATTGAGAATATTAACAAAAACCTATTGTAGCAATTATCACGTGGCAATAAATTATCAGTCTTCACATTAATGAAACTATTAGTTCCTTGAGAGTAGAGCCTGCCTTAATCATCTTTGTAGAATAATGGTGAAATGACCTGAAATGTGTCACTGGTCCCAAAGGCAATCCTAAAGAAGATTTCCAAAACCCTTTCCAGCAATCAACTAAAATATTCACTGCCTCAATGTGAGGTAGGGTGAACTTTTCACACATATTTCCCCTCTCCCCTAGAGTATGAAAATTCATGCAGTGGTGCACATGCACTATTTGGCTTTCACATTTCACAATGATTTGGATGAAAGGGGAGGAAGTATCATGTTTACAACTTACACTACTTTACCATCATACCATAAACTTGTTAAGAGCAACCAAAAAGGGAAATTACCCTAAGACTTCTTCCACCTTCATAAGGAAGATAGCCACTCAAGCTAAATGAGATATATAACAGCTGTCCTCTCTATAACTCACTGGCTTGTCACTCTCCATTTCAAAGAGAAAGGTACAAGGACAAGATTAATGAGTTGCAAACTACAGCCTTAGCAAACAGAAATGATTGAACTAGCAGGAAGAACTGCCGATCGACTACAAGGCCCATGTCAATGGGGCTATATTCGGGGGAAGCAGAACACTTTCCTAAACTGGAATATACCAGGTTCAGGATCGATCCAGGAAGAATTAGACAGGTTCAGGTACAGTTAGTAAGAACAAAGTGGCAGTCACAACACAGACCTTAAACAATTTTCATTGCAGAAAATCTTTACCAGGCCCCAACAGGAGCTTTTTGAACCAAATGTAGTTGCGAGGAAACATTACCCCTGTCTCACCAGAGAGGAATCTCAGATTTAATAATGGAGAAAGAAAAATGTTACCTCCTAGTTTCAAATGAGACTCGTGCTCTCACTTACCAGGTATATACTAACTGTAGCCTCATTTCTAGCTAAAGTCTTATTACAATTGGGAGAAAATTTTTAGCCTTGAGTTTTCTGAGTGTACTGTTTATGACATTCATTTAAGGTCCTAGGAAGGTGTTCCTAAATTCTATTTTATGTATCTTTTCACAGATCTCACTGATATTATGAAAAAAAAAAAAAAAAATCCATTCTAATAGTCCCAAGAAAACTAGAAGGGTGAACCCCATTTCTACCTAAAGAAGAGCAAACAGAACTGGTCTACCAGTCAACAATCACCTCTTACAAGCTAAGATTAAGATGATACACAGGAAGGAAGCTGCCACCTCATGGACCAACTGTCCTGATTAAAATCATTTGTAAAATGGTAACATTACAAGCACCTGCAGATCAATGCTGGATAAAATTATCAACACTCATCAAAATAAATTCTTCAAATAAAAGAAAAGAGATAAAAGTATTTAACTCCCCATTCCTAACAATGCAGGGGAAGTGTTCTGGTTTCAAATGATATGGTCTGTTCTTTAAAATAATCTGTTCTTCCCACAGGATTCACAGATGAAAACTCCAATTTAATGAATCCCCAACAACAATAAAGCTTGAAACATCCTCGCACCATCATGGCAAAAAATTTTTAAATGTGAACACAAAATCTTACTACAAACTTCAGGGACATTTGAAAAGTACCCCTTTGGACTCCCTAGTACAGCATTTCCCAATTTCTGAAAGAGAATACCAATTTTCTCCCTTTAAAAGTTCAGGGGAATAATACAGATCTCCTCTTAATCAGGAATTAAAAAAACTAGCTATACTATACACATTTCCAGAAAACACTCTTGGGCTATCTGTAATTATGACCTAAAGCTTGATATTCCTAAAGACATGTCTGAAGGGTACACAATCTCTTCTTTCATCTATTAGAGCAAGTGTTTTCTAACATTTTTAAAGCTACAAAAGCTCAGAACAAAATCTTACAGAGCTGATTCAACTTGCAAGATGGAGAACCCAGAGGCTTGCCTGTGTGCTACCTTCTCACTTCAAAAATACAGAAAAAAATAAGACAACAACGGTTACTAGTAGAAACAATATGGATTTCGTAGAGATTAAGCCTAGATTTTAAATTCTGACCCTCCTATTTAATAACCATGTGTCTTTATCATCTTGAAACCCAAGTTTTCTCATCTTTACAACAGGGTGAGCTCCCCCTTCACAGGAAAGCTATGAATAAACCATGAAATGAAGAATGACCAAGACAGTGCCTAGCACAGTGGAAATACTGAATAATGTTTTCCTGTGCTAGAAACAGTTCTATAAATTGCTATCATTTAATTTCTGTTATTCACAATAACCTGATTAAATTTTTTTGTATAAGCATATGCCCACTGGAAAAGAGATGACCATAACCACTGAGATAACTAACTTTGCCTTAAGTCAGCTGTTTCTGAATAATTTCTTAGTCACTCTTAAAATATTTTGTGAGGTGAGTGCTTTCATTAATAATTACTGTTATTGATGTTACTGTTTATTATGATAAATAACAGCACAGAATTCTAAGGCAGATCTAAAAACTCAAGTCTGCATAAGATTATTGTAGAAAGATTATGAACTTTCATTAAAATGAAACGTGCCAACATCAAAGAGTAATTCAGGGGGGAAAAATGCTATATGTAGGAGAGCAAGAAAGAGGCCAACAATATAAAGCCTTACTAGATGGAAGATAATTACCTATAATAGTTTCCACATATTCAGAGTTATCATTGACATTGAAGAGGTCACCTGCTCCAAGTGCATAATTCAGAGACTCCTCAAAAGCCCCCAGGTGATAAAATACTTTAGATGCCACTAAGGCCGCAAACTGCCGACTCCGGAACCCTTCATCTTCATACAAAACTTCTCTGAAAGAAATTAGGAAGTATAGGCCTAGTTCAAACTGTGGTTCTCTTTAAAAATTCCAAATCTATATACTCAAGTCACAATTTAGTGGCAGCAAATTTCTAAATGAATTTATAAATCACAAGACCCACATCCATGGATAATTAAGGTTGATCTACTTTATTCCAATTAATAGAAACAAATTCTTACATTTTGTCTACAGACTCAGAAATTTCTGCCCAGAAGTCATTGACAACTGCATTCAATTTGTGTAGTGCAAATTCCTGTAGAAGATAAAACCAAAATTTGATTTTGAGACAGGCTTATCATTATATTTCCTTAAAAAAAAAAGGCAAACAAATCAATGGCCAAATTTTAAGTCATATTTACTAAAAGTTTTAATCTATGACAAATATAAAAGTTTACCAACTAACTTACATTTTCTCTTTGGCTTGCATACTTCCTTTCTGTTTTCAGTCATAGAACATGAGACTAGCCATATAATGTCACTCCTTATCATACTGAACATTTTTATTCTTTGACAGTATGTGTAAGATTGACTCTAGGTTGCTGGTTTGGATATAAATGAATTCAGGTGCCTAGAGCCAACTAAAGTATATTTAAAATTCTTGTCGTATGAAAAAAGTTTTAAAATATGTGATTTCTGTTGATATAGAAAATTGGAGGGGGGTTGGTTTCTAGGTACCATACTGAGATTTATTTGCCTCAGCTTTGCTAAACTCTAGGGAAAACCAACTGTTGTTGCCAAAACACTGTCTTCTGGGTCTAGATTTCAATGAGTGGTTATAGACTGGGTACGATGCTATTTTAAATGATGGAATATACACAAATATCAATATAGCCAAACAGTTTCAAAGCACAAATATTAAGCCCAGTTAATTTTCTTCAACTCATACCTTAAGCTGTGGTTCTTCTTCATCCAGAAGAGAAATAATTCCAGCTACAAGACAAAAGGTAGACTGTGATTAATTTAGTTGCTCAGCTGTGTCCAACTCTTGTGACCTGATAGACTGTAGCCCGCCAAGCTCCTCTATCTATGGGATTCCCCAAGAAAAAATACTGAAGTGGGTTGCCATCTTCCAAACCCAAGGATCGAACTGGGGTCTCCTGCATTGCAGGCAGATTCTTTACCAACTAAGCCACCAGGGAGGCTATATATTGTGATTATGCAATATATATGCTAAGATAAACTAATGCTTAATGAAAAATATATCACAGTTGGAAAATAAGCATTTTTTGAGGGGTGACTTCATTATAGGAATGATTATTTTTCTTTAAAGCCAAAAAGTTTCTATTTCAAAGTTCAAGAGTTAACTGTTATCAAACTCTCACGATACCACATATATCACATTATGTGCCTAATTCAACAGTTTTCAAAGTATGGCTCCTGGATCAATTGGTACAAACATTACCTGGGAACTTGTTAAAAATAAAAATTCTTGGCCCCATTACAGATCTAGTGAATCAAAAATTGTGGGGGTGGGGTCCAGTAATGGGGCCACAAGCCTTCCTTACAATACTGATATTCATTATAGTTTGAGAATCACTGGCCTAATTGACTGACCAAAATGAGAAACTTGCCTACACAATTTTAGAATAAAATTATTCACACGAAATAAACCAAGAGTCATAAAATTATTTACAGAAGCAGGAATATTTACTTGTCAACTCAATGGAGTAAAATAATTTGACTATTTCAAGATGCTTATATTAAGGCACCTCTGTTGTATTACAAGTAACCTACAAGGTTTCGCTAAATGATGAGCAATCTCACTTGTTCTGACATGTTACTGAAGCAAAGCAATCCTCATGCGAGCCTGAGGTGTTGGCACCAACAGTGAAGAGTAGAGGAAATAACTGTTCTCTCCCAAAAATGCACCCTGAAATACAGTCACATATCAAAGGGATTATTAAGGGGGGAAAAAAAGTGGGAAATTATTGTCCTTGAACCATAAAGGAAACTAAAATGTTTCTCAGATGTTTTCCATGTAGGTCCTAAAAATCATTCTGCAACAGTGAGTTGAAACTGTAAGCTGATACAAAAAGTGTCAAGGCAACTTTCCTTAGTAGATGTAGTCATTTCTAAGTGTTAAGTGTAGGTTTGCCAAACAGCTTCAGGAGTCTTTAAAGAGTCATATGGGAAAAGACACAAAATTCAGCGAAGGAAACTATGCCATGGTTCTAGCTAGGGCATATTACTATTCTAAAACTTTAAATGCAAATAAAAGGAACCTCTTGGTGCTATAGGTTGGTATAACAAATTCAGAAGAGAGAGGCTGAATTGAAAGCATGAAGAGAAAACAGATTAAAGAATCCAATGTGGGGGGTGGGGGGAGATTGGGAACTAGTGACAATGAAGAGCTAATAGAGAAGAGTGCCTTAAATCTGGAACAGATGGTAAACAGCAGAACGCTTTATCAAAATACTAAAAATGCTACCCATTCCCTTATCAACAATCAACAGTATGCCTGAACTGCTTTTACCAAAAGACGTGATGAAAATTTTTGTACACTCTCCTGTTTGGTTTCACTTATGACTAACGTGTTACATGGTTGTCCTGGCTTAGAAATGCTGCCATTGTCCATGGAACACAATGAAATCAAATACCTACACTTCATACACAAATATTTCCCATCTTAAAAGCAGGAGAACTCACCTTTAGATGGGGGATGGGTGCACTGGGGAATGGGAAAGGTTTCAGGATGCTAAAAAATCTCCTGTGCCGTAATACGAAGTCAGCAAGTACTATCTAAGTTGCTGTATCAACTTATAGCATTATTTAAAATAGCATATTATTCATAAACATGAAGCTATGCTCCAGAAGACACAGCCTGAAGTTCAAACAGTTGCCTCAAAGAATTTCATTCTAACATCTCCCTTTTAATAACCCCCTATCTCTCTCTCTCCACTCCCTTTCACAGCCAAAACTCTCGAAAAACTTAACAGTACATGCTGACCTTTTATTCACCACTGTGTTTGTAGTGTCCTGCAAGTGCCTAGACCATAAATGAACAAATAAACCGACTAATTCAAACTGGAACCTGTTAGCTTCTCTTTAGCACCAGGGACAGATCCTAAACCACAGCCAGCCAAAGAACAGGAAATCAGGTGACAAAAAGGTTTGGAGCAGAAGCTGATTAAGTAATCCTGTAAATGTAACCAATGAGTAACAAAATAAGTACTATTCTACCATCACTGAGCCTCAGAGCAGGACTTCAGAAATCATCAGGTTTAAATTCTATTAAGTTCCATACAAGTGTTTTCTTTTTAGCCTCTACTTCAAATACTCTAGTGACTGATTTATTGATTCGATTAGTTAACTGATTTCTTCATTCGAGATACACTTTTGAAGTTCTGCCATCTGCTTGGCAGTTTTAGGAATTATGAAAGGTTTCCCGCCCAAAATTCTACCACAGACAGAAAGACAGTAGTCAGGTAAGTAAACAAAGTAATTACAGGACTGTAATGAAGGAAGGGGATGGATCAGGGGGAGAGACCCAGCATGTTTTAATAGGATGATCAGGAAAGACTAAAATGT
Organism: Bos grunniens; assembly: GCF_055505025.1. Lineage (NCBI taxonomy): Eukaryota > Metazoa > Chordata > Mammalia > Artiodactyla > Bovidae > Bos > Bos grunniens. The sequence goes on from NC_141166.1 coordinate 17,932,408, forward strand.
GATCAGAAACTAAGGACTGAGAAGCTAAGGGAAAACTTGAGGAAGAAGAGTTTAGAAAGGGGGAAGAGAATGTGACAGGGCCCATAGGAAAGAAACTGACATATTCAAGGAACAGAAAGGCCAGTATGATTATGTAAAACCGAAGAAAAGAGTAGTACAAGACAAAGCAGGAATCAAATCATGTAGGTCTTTAAACTTGTATTTTATTATAAACACAACAGAGAGCACTGAAGGATTTTAAGCAAAAGAATATTATGTGATTAAAGTTTAAGAAAGAATACTCTGACTACAACAAGAAGAATAAACTATATGGAGGTAATGTTGGAAAAACAGAATCTTAGGGCTCTCAAAGCAACCCAGGCAAGAGATGAAGGTACTTTGGGCTAAGAAGATGAATCTGAAAAATAATGAGTCCTACATTTACAAGTGGTAAGAAATTTAATGCTAATTTTATCTTTACAGAATTGTGACTGGAAAAGCTTTTACTTATACTGAACTAAAACAAAAGTCTATGTACCGGTGGCATTTCTTCAAGTGTAAAATTATGCCTTCCAGGGTCCCGCCAATTTAAGCAATCTTTAGAAACACAAGTTCCTTAAAAGTGCAAGTCACTGTCTTCTGATCATCAGTTTGTTTACAACAAAACACTTGCGGGACAAGTGTAGAGTAAATCAGGACGAGAAAAAGGTCTGTGAGCCGGCAAAAAAAAAAAAAAAAGGCACCAAGACTGTGGACAACTTTGTGCAGATCGATCTGTAGTGAGGGGCTTAAAAATCTCCACTTGAAAACTGACTTCGGAGCTGATACCACTGCAAACGTCATTCCACGAATCCACGCGCTCAAGGGTTAAGTAGAGGAAACCCGCCCGCACACCCAGGAGTTCCTTCTTCAAGGTAGCAGAGTTACCGCGCATCCAGCCTCAAAACCTTAGGCTGATTCTCAGTACACAGGAAAAGTTCTCGGGGTGCCTAATTAAAATATCCTTGGAATAAACTCAGAAACGACCTGCCCCAGCCCTCGTTTAATTTAGATTTCACTCCAAAGAAGATAAGAGCTGGGTCAGGTCGGGAAGTACTGTGTAGCATGGGCTGCCTTACTGTCCGGCTGCACAGAGGGAACCATCCCACCCTAACCACCCGCCAGAAAGGGCTGGGATCGGACGGCCCCACACGCTCAACCTCGGGAGGGAGGGAATTAAGGAAAAGCCGTTGGGGTCGCAGACCGGCCCGGGAAGCCCCTAGGGTGCGGGCACGGGTCGGGGGGAGTGGCTAGGGAGGGACGACGAGCCGGTCCACTCAGCGCGATTTTCCCCCCGAGCCGGAGGTGGTCGCGGGGCCCCCCTCGGAGAGGCCGGGCCGCACGGCCAGCTCCCGCCCGGAGGTGGGCTTCGGACAGCGAGGCGCGCCGCGCCTCCGCCGAGGTGCCCAGTCACCGGCCCTGACTCAGCTAAAAGCCGGCGTGGCGGCTCCTCCCTGGCGGCGCCGGCGGCGGCCCCACTCACCGGCCGAAGTGATCATGGCTGCGCCCCGCACTCGCCCGCCCGCTCGCTTGCCGCCCGGGCCGCGCGGTGTATCTGTCAGCTCAGGGCCCGCTCGCTTCGCCGAGCCTCCTGGCTCCCCCCGGTGCCCTGCTCGAGTCAGTCGCCGTCTCAGGCCGCCGGCTCACTTCTCACCCAGGACCCTGCCCGCCCCGGAGCTGCCCGCGACGCCGCCTGCCGCCCGGCGCGAATTCTGCCCCCTGGGCCAGTGTCTCCCCGGGCCGCCGCTGCCGCCCCGCCTCGCGCGGGATGGGGGTGCACGAAGAGCTCCATGGTCTTCTCTAACCCTCCTCGAGGCCACAGCTCCCACGGGGACAGGAACTCGCGTCCGCACCTGGGGTCAGGCTTCAGAATAGCCACCCCTAGAAAAAGGACCCCACCGTCACCCGCCATTGATGAGAAAAGGGAGGTTGAGGGGAGGTTGCTCGCGGTGTTGGCAGCGCCACCTGCTGCCTGGGCGGTCTCCCTGCAGCGCCCCCCAGCCAAGCCTTTGAGGGTCTGGGTAGTGCAAACAGCATTTTCTTAGAAAAGTGATTTTCAAAAATTTTAAAAAGTGGAGCCCAGCTTTAAAAGAAATTCTCACATCAGTGCTCTATTATCGTATCACAGTGAATGCCTAAGTAATCACTGGTTTATCATAAAGTTGAACAAGGAAAGTTTTAATTTACATTTGGAATAGTGAATATTGTAAATGGTTTAAAAATCAGAAATATACAAAGATATACAGTGAAAAGTGTTCCAAAGGAAAAAAAATGTCGTTGTTGCCTTCCCTCTGCCCAGTTCCTCTCAGCCTCCATAGCAGCGGGTTCCTGTTTTTTAGTATATCTGATTTGAAATGGCAGTTATGATCGCCATCCGCGGTTTTATTCCAGCTTTAGTAGACAATTTACTTCAATAGTCAGTACTGAGAAAGTCTTGACAAACATGAGTGACAAATGGTGGCATTTTAAAGCTTCTAGCCTCGCACTATCAAGCTAGTCTTCAACAGGCTAGTTATTACTAAAGCTTATTTCTGAGGCCTTTTCAAAACAGTTTAACCTAGTTCCACAAACCATTGTTTCTCACTGGAAATAAAATTTGATTGATGACACACTTGAGTGTCATCAACTAAAAAAAATTAGTATTCTTAAAGCTATGTGTTAAAATATATTAAATGTAATTATTAAACACTTTTGAAGAATCTAGCTCAGATTAAAAGGCACTGCCCTCAGAAGTGTGCATGAAAAACAAACAGGCTGAGTACTGATCAGTACTCTGACTGATCACTCACATAAAGACTCTTGTGTGCCCCAAAGTCCTAAAAGAATCAGATACAAACGCTAACAGGTAGTGGAAATGAGTGAAGCATGTCTAGTGTAAGAAAATACCGGCTCAGCAGGATAGTGCATGGAAACTGATACTAGTGTGTGAGGGGCAGTAGGGGGTAGCGGCGACTGGGACAAAGTGAAGAGTGATGCCCCAATTCAGGGCTTTCCTGATGGCTCTGTGGGTAAAGAATCCACCTGCAATACAGGAGACACAGGAGACACAGGTTCAATCTCTGGGTCAAGAAGATCCCCTGGAGGAGGAAAATGGCAACCCACTCCAGTATTCTTGCCTCAAAACTCCCATGGACAGAGGAGCCTGGCAAGCTGCAGTCCAAAGGTCGAAAAGAGTTGGACTGAGCGATTGCGAATGCTTGCCCACCCCATTTAAAGAGAGCAGTGGCTGCTTGCTCCTACTGTGGTGGTCGGCCAAGATGCGGGCTACTGTCATGAGGGCTTATGACTTTTTTCCAAGAAAAACCAGAAACCAGAATTTTTTGTGAAATCCTTGGAATTTTTAAAGTTGGTAACTTGGGTGAAATGGGTGAAGAGGGTAGAAAGGTATAAACTTGTATTTATAAGAAAAATAAATTTCCCCTCTTCTTTTTTCGCTGCAGCAGCTCCCAACAGCCTTGACTTCCTGCTCACCATCTCACAATTCTGCGGGCCATTCTTCACAGCCAGCCTGGAGCACTACTCAAAACAAGGAAGACAGGGACTCTCTCCTCCGAGCTCCTCCAGGACTTTCACCCAACCCTGCTTACCCTCCACCTGCATGCCCCACTCCTCTGCCCTGTGGGCCACACTCCTGCCATCCTGAGCAGCTGTGCAGCCGTGCACCTTGTCTCTGACCGCCCTTCTACCTTCAAGGCCTTCTCCTTCTCATACCCAGCTAATCAGACTTGTCCTGAGTTCCAGTCAAGCCACACCTCCTCCAGGAAGCCTTCCATGACCACCTTATGATGTGTCCCCTTACAGCCTTTACCCCACACAGCTATAATCTTATCTCCTTGCCTATGTTCCAAGTAGACAAGGAACTACTCAAGGGCACAGCCACATCTCATTCATCTGTGTCCCCTATGGTAACTAGCACAGGGTCACGCAGGTAACAGATGATCAATAAATGTTTATTAGACCAATGGCACAAGGGTAGAACTCAGACCTATATCTTAGAAACCCCTGCCTCTCCAAGACTCTAAAGTGATTTCTTTTCAAAGGACACAGCAAGACCACAGAAAGGATTCTTACCCAGTGCTCTGTTCATAAAACAACAATCTCCCTCCAGATTTAGGGGTAACACAAAAGATCTCAAAGCCCCAACGAGGTCAGTTGTTGTCTCACACTCGTATGGGCTGGGCCGGGGTCTCTGTCAGAGTGAAAGGAGGAAACCATGATTCTGATTTTTATTTGCACATATACCCACCTTGGTGCTTCCCTGAAGCTCAGTGGGTAAAGAATCCGCCTGCAATGCAGGAGATCCCCGTTCGATCCCTGGTTTGGGAAGATTCCCTGGAGAAGGGAAAGGCTACCCACATTCCAGTATTCTGGCCTGGAGAATTCCATGGACGGTATAGTCCATGGGGTCGCAGAGTCCGACACTACCGAGCGACTTTCACTTTCACTTTCATACCCACCTGGAGCAGGATTCAGTCCGAAGCGTAGCGGGAGCATCTCCGTGGCCCGCGCAGCGCCCTCTAGTGGTTGCAGCGCCTCCCAGAAGGCGGAGAAAATGGGAAGGGGCGAGCTCTCCAAAGCGAGCACCGTCTATCCGCTGCCCCAGCCTCCCCTCCGCCCCCGCCCAGTCCGTAAGCCTTCTGGCATTTAAATCCTGGGTCTTCGGAGGGCCCGGTCCTCCTGTGAAGAACTGGATTTGATTGCTTTCCACCTCCCCACCCCCCGCTACTTTTTTAAAAATTCGGGGTTTTTTGAAAAAAAATTTTTTTGGGGGGCCTCCGTTTGGCATGCGGGATCGTAGTTCCCCAACCACGGATGGAAGCCCTGCCCACTCTAGTGGAAGCCCTGGAACTTTTTCTTTAAAAAAAAAAAAAAATTATTGATTTATTGAGTTTTACAACAGATATTTTAAGCGAATTGAATCTACTTATCTATTTTTGGCCTTGTCACCTGGAATGCGGGATCTTAGTTCTCCCGCCAGGGATTTAAAACGAACACCACCAAAGGACACCATCCACTCCAATCAAGGGCAGGGGCAGAACTCAAGGGATAGCTCCTCTACTTAGACGTATTAGACACATATACTTAAGCGTTGTCCGATGACTGAATTGGGTGTCGGTTTTTAAATTTCAATGAAATAAAATTTTAATTTAATTTAAAATCAGTTCCTGGGTTGCACTAGCCACCTTTCAAGTGGCCCCCTGGGGCTGCCAAAGACAAGTGCTGGTGGCTGAGGTGAGGGTGGCAGATCCACTTTTCTTTTTTAAAAATTTATTTACTTTAATTGGAGGCTAATTACTTTACAGTATTGTGGTGGTTTTTGCCATACATTGACATGAATCAGCCACGGGTGTACATATGTTCCCCATCCTGAACCCCCCTCCCACCTCGCTCCCATCCCATCCCTCAGGGTCATCCCAGTGCACCAGCCCTGAGCACCCTGTCTCATGCATCAAACCTGGACTGACAGTCTATTTCACATATGGTAATATACATGTTTCAGTGCTATTCTTTCAAATCATCCCACCCTCGCCTTCTCCCACAGAGTCCAAAAGTCTGTTCTTTACATCTGTGTCTCTTCTGCTGTCTCACATATAGGGTCATTGTTACCATCTTTCTAAATTCCATATATGTTGTTAATATACTGTATTGGTGTTTTTCTTTCTGACTTACTTTGCTCTGCATAATAGGCTCCAGTTTCATCCACCTCATTAGAACTGATTCAAATGCATACTTTTTAATGGCTGAGTAATATTCTATTGTGTATATGTACCACAGCTTCCTTATCCATTCGTCTGCCAGTGGACATCTAGGTTGCTTCCATGTCCTGGCTATTGTAAACAGTGCTGCGATGAACACTGGAGTACATGTCAGACCCACTTTTCATGGGAGTGATCTTGATCTCCACAGAGGTGATGAGCTCAGCAAACACAGGCAAATATTCAGAAGACCTCCGTGCACGTGCCCTTTGCCTGGCTCTGCCTCTCTGTCTCTTTCTGTGTCCCTGTCTCTGTCTTTCTCTTTCCCTTCCTCTCTCTTTCTGCCTTTCTCCTTTCTCCCTCTTTTCCAGCCATGTGTCTTTAATCACTGACTGCCAGGGATTGCTTCCTAAGCTGCCGAGTGATAAGGTGCAAAGGGCCGCTGTCGGTTCCAGGACACCAGGGATCAGATCCCTGTTGCACAGTAGTTCTGCTGTATCGGGGGTGGGTCCACCTACGTGGCAGCCGGGCTCATGCCGGGAGGTGCTGTCATCAAGGGCTTGGCAGAGGACAGCGGGCAGTAAAACTGGTCACATGGCTACTGGTTGCTTCACGTACAGCCCGCAGGCCACATGCTTTTTGACTGAAAGCACTTATTCATGGAGCAGAAACGGGAAATGCAGATGGGGACTTGGGCCTCCAGGGGGTAGGTCCTCCGTTGGAGGGAAATGCCTGGCTGGGGCTGGAATTGGCCTGGATGGACTAAAGCATGAGAGAACCCTGGAAGCCATTGAAGATGTTAGGGTCTCTTTCCTCGAAGGACAGTGACCAGGAAGGCAATGCCTATCTTGGGAAACTGGAAGTCTGCCATGGACGAGCTGATGCTGGAAGCCACTGTCCCCTCGTGGGGTGGGGGAAGGGTGTAGGGAGAGGGCATGGTGGGTATAGGGTCCGGAGTAGGGGCTAGGGTGGCTGAGAGAGTGAAAGGTCTAAGATGATGAGCCAGCTCTGGGCTAGTGGCCAGGGGTGGGAGGAGTCACAATGTGCCCTCAGGAGAGGTCTCCTGCACTCTGGCTGTTCTAGCCGATGGCTACTAGCCCCAGGTGGCCGCTTGAAATGTGGCTTGTGCAACCCAGGAACTGATTTTAAATTAAATTACAATTTTTTTCCATTGAAATTTAAAAACGGACACCCAGTTCAGTCACTGGACAATTTGTAAGTGTATGTGGAACAATCTGAAGATGTAAATCTATTTTTGCAACTGTAAATTTAATAAAATCTAAATATAGAGTAAGTATTATGAATAAAACTTATCTGAAGTGTAAAATTCTCACTGGGATTTCAAAGACGCAAAATGTCTCATTAAAATGTATTAAAAATGCGGTTGGAATGATACTATTTTGGACATACTGAGCTAAATAAAATGTTATTAAAATGATTTCCCCTGTTTCTTTTGATCTTTTTTACAATATGGCTACTAGAAAAGCTAAAGCTACAGGTGTGCCTGTAGGTTCTCCTGAGACGAGCTGGTCTAGACGCACCCAAAGGCCGCAGTCCCTCTGCCCTTGGATTCGGGCCAGGCCCCTTGCCTTACTTCATAGTCATGGCTGCTCCTTGGTGATGGCACAGGCAGGGCCAGACCAGACCAGGGGCAAAAGTTGAACACAATACCCACCTCTCTCTGGGGTTAAGGGGCTGGGAGTGACCGCCGTGGCAGTTAGGAGTTCTGGAGAGCACAGTGCCCCGGACGGGGGAGGGTCAGGGTGGTCAGGCTGGAGGCCTTCTGGTGTTGGGGTAGTGATCTGAGGCCACACCCTGCTCTGCGAAGACCTTGTCAACCAGTGAGGAAGAGAAAGAACTCCTGTGACAAGACAAAGGCCCGGTTTCTGCCACTGGGACTCTTTATGAGGGCTTGGTCACAAGGACTAAGCACAGCACCTAATTACTCCAAATAAATGCAGAGCAGGACAGTCACAAGCATGATTTAAGACTTAAAATCTGAATTTCTGTCTTGGAAATGCACTGGTCTGCACTTGCAGCAGGAGGCCTGGCTGGGACTGGGCAGCTCAGGGAGGAAGCCAGACAAGATTCACGCTCTTGTCAAAGCCCTGGTCCCACGACAGCCTCAGCGCCCAGCCAGTCACATCCCATGGTCCCTCCGAGTCGAATTCCAAGATCTCTGTGAACCACAGCATGGCTTGGTCTCTGCCTCTGCTCCATATTGTATATGTGTGTTAGTAGGTCAGTCGTGTCTGACTCTTTGCCACCCCATGACTGTAGCCCACCAGCTCCTCTGTCCATGGAATTCTCCAGGCAAGAATACTGGAGTGGGTAGCCACACCCTTCTCCAGGGGCTCCTCCCAACCCAGGGATCAAACCCATGTCTCCTGCAATGCAGGCGAATTCTTTACCACAGAGCCACTAGGGAAGCCCCTGCTCCAATTAGGCAGCCCCAGATTGAAGGCAACCAGAGGGTTCCGGCCCAGGGACCAAAGGCTTCAGGGATACATGTGGGATTCTGGGCGTCACTCCTGCCTTGTACCCTGTTTCCCCCTGAACTTTCCACATGTAATAATGTGGCAGGCTGCCCAGGGCAGCTTCCACTTCTGTCCCAATCCTTGAGCCACTTACACACAAAACCATGTCACGAGGGGGTTATACAGGCCTCGAGTACAAAATAAGCGGCTTCCTCCTAAACAACTGGCTTCCTCCGCTGTGTGGGCTGTGTTTGCCTCCCAAACAGGACAAAGTGCAGCCTCCTGACCACAGGAACAGCCCTGCAGCGGGGATCTGCTACAGCATGGATGGCTTTCAGGTTAACGTGGCCACCGTCAACCTTCTCCAGGCACGTGGGGTCCTAGGTGGTCTGTCCCGGCTGAGAGGGGCTTGTTTAGACCACAGGTTTGGGGGCCTCAGCCCCTGGCCCCTTTGCAACTTTGCCTTAAGCCTGTGGTTTGATCACCAAGGGACCCCTGTGCAGAGTCCTCTTGTAGACAAAGGCTTTGAGAGGAAACCGTGACGCACATAGTATAAAGGGTTCTCTGAGACTCCGTTAGGCTGTCTCGGCTTGTTAAACATTCGCGTGTGCAGACACACACCCTGATAAGTACCAAGTTAAATGCTATCTTTTAAAGAAAAGGCAGTCTCTTTTAAATGTTTACTGATACTTTCCAGCTGCCGGTTTTCCAATCCCAACAAATGTGGTCGCGGACATGTCACCCTGCCCAGGACTGGGGGATTTTCAGACCAGATGATTCCAGAGGCCCTGCCATTCACCCTGATGCCCTGCTCTCAAAGGTCCCTTCAAGAAACATTTTATGAGAATAAAGGGGAAGATCCATTTTGTTTTTGATTAGACAGCAATGAGGTCTGATTTTATTAGCTATTAGGAATTCTTGATTCAAGTCAGAACCACGGCCATATTAGAAAGATTAGCCCCCAAGAGTCCACACTGGGACCTGACCGGAGGCCCCTTGCTGATGGCTCCTGGTACCATTGTTCTAATTGCCCCCTCAGACAGGCCCACCCCAACCTTTGCACCTTGCGAAGAGACTCACCATCAAGGGCATCCCTCTGGTACCCAACTCTACTGTCTGCTAGAAGACAGCAACCATACTTCCTGAAAGGATGGGGCCTGTCTTAGCAATTTCTCGAGATGGCAGAGAAGGCAGGCCAGGGCTTCCAAGCAGGAACTGTGGGATGGGAAGAGGAGGAGACCCTGCCCAAAGGAAGCAAAAGTGGGTCTCAGTCCCATTTAACATTTGGGAGGCAGAACCCAAAGCTCAGTAAAGAAAGACCTGCTCTCTTCAACTATTCACAGCAAATACTGAAGGTAATGAAAAAATCATGTGTAAACCACCCTTTGGGCTTCCCCAGTGGCTAGGCGGTAAAGAATCCACCTACAATGCAGAAGATGGAGGAGACCTGGGTTCGATCCCTGGGTCTGGAAGATCTCCTGGAGAAGGGAATGGTATCCACTCCAGTATTCTTGCCTGGGAAATCTCATGGACAGAGGAGCCTGGTGGGCTACGGTCCATGGGGTTGCAAAGGGTCAGACATGACTGAAGCGACTGAACATCACCAAATCACCCTTCACACCAGAGGCTTGCAGACTCACTTGCGGGTCTCAGTAGTGGCAGACTCTTTTTTGCAGTGCGTGGGCTCAGCTGCCATCTTACTTTGGATTGAACCCACATCCCCTACATTAGAAGGTGGATTCTTAACCACTAGACTGCCAGGGAAATCCCTACAAAAGATTTTTAAACACAGCAGAGGCTGCTGTCGTGTGACTTCTGTCTTAGACAATTTCCCAACTTAAATAAAGCTCCCACCTCCCCCACTAGATTAAAAAAACTTCAATCAAATTATTACAAAGAGGTTAACAGAGAAATAGAAATATATAGCAGCTTCAAAATTACCAGCCTTCCCATTTTATTTAATTCCTTTTTATTTTTTAAAGTTTTTATCGTTAACGAAATGACTTTGGAAATAATGTACATTTCCCTGACACCAGTACTACAGTTTTCAGAGTCACAGTAAGATACACAGAATTACATCCATAATTAATATGAATGCCAACATTTCAAGCAGTAATTTCTGTTACATGGCAAACAAAATTCAAGAAAGCAATCATCAGGGACTTCCCTGGCAGTCCAGTGGTAAAGTCTCCGCCTTGAAGTGCAGGGGGTGTGGGTTCGATCCCTGGTCTGGAAACTAAGATCCCACATGCCATGTGGTTTGGCAAAAAAAAAAAAAAAAAAAATTCCAGGATAGCATATGAGAATAGTTGCTGCTTCAGAAAAGGGTTTCTGGCATAATCAATGATGAGGCTGCCGAAGACTGTTCCAATACCAGCACTGGAACCAGCCACTCCTGTTGTTGCACAAGTGCACCAATAACAGTGGCTGCAGTCTCAGCATCTCTGCTGACTGCACTGGTCTGAACTCCCTCTGGATTAACTGAGACACACCATTCTGGGCCCCACTAAATACTGCAGAGCCCTCTGCAGTCCTAGCCTTCAGTCGAGATAATACTGATGCAGAAATTGGTCTGCCTGCAACTCTGGATCCAGCTTGCAGTGGCGGTGCAGGCAAACAGCTTGCCTGGCTGGAGGACGTGGGTGACAGGGGGCATGGGCTGCTCTCCCACTTCCTCTCTTCCCAGGAGGTGGCCACGGTTGAAGGAATGGGGCCCCTTGTTTTAAAACAAAACCAGCAGTTCACTGATCCATTCTTGTGTATGGGGAAGTCCTTCCTGTCATCCTACCTGCCCTCACATTGATAAGGACTGTGTGTGTGCTCAGTCATGCAGTCGTGTCCAGCTCTTTTTGACCCTCTGGCTGTACCCTGCCAGCCTCCTCTGTTCATGGACTTTTTCCAGGCAAGAATACTGGAGTGGGTTGCCGTGTCCTCCTCCAGGGCATCTTCCTGACCCAGGGATAGAACCTGCCTCTTCTGCATTGGCAGGCAGAGTCTTTACCGCTAGTGTCACCTGGGAAGTCGAATATGGATTAGGCTCCCTGATAGAATAAACAGGAGGCCTGGAGCAGAAAGCGCTCCTCCTTAACATCAAAGAGCTCCTGGGCAGCAGAAGGTTTCCCATTCCATGTTTGGTTGCCATCATAGCAAGAGCTGAAATAACTAACACAAGTTATGTAGCATCTTGTAGAGTGCTGGGCAAATAGCAGTCACAGCTGCATGTCTGCTGAGTGAATCATGCATGGATGAATGCATTTAGCTGCTTCCCACAGATAGTGCTTTCTACTTGGGAAAATCAGAGCTCTCCTTGCCATTCTAAAGACTGGATTTCTCCAGGGGCAGGTGAGAAGGACAAGGGAGGTAATACAGAGTTTTCTCTCTGAGTAACCACAGATGGTCTTCCTGACTTTTAAAGGAACATCATTGACTCCGATGGACTCATAAGCAGAGCAAAAAGGATTCTGGAACTTGGTACCTCTGGGCTTCATCAGCTTTGATCTTGTGTTAGGACCAGATCTGAGATCCAAAACAAATCCTATGCTCTTGTAATTCCTACCCCTAACTTTCCTTCTGTTTGGTGACATGGTCAGTTCCCAGCATCTTTATTCTCAAAGAACTTGGCACAGAAAGTCAATGTCAACGTGGAGAATAAAGATGTGCAAAACTACTTATACTCTGGGGCTGCATCATGGGCCATCTTCGCTCTGGCCCCAGAGGCCCCCAGGATGGCAGTGCATCTTTATTCTGCCTTGCTCAGGGAGCCAAAGCCCCAGGAAATCTAATTCTCTCTGCTCTGGGGACTCTTCCTAGAATTTGACTGGGAGGAGACAGTCTCACCCAGCGTTTCTCAAAGTTGCCACAACTGGCATTTTTTAAGGGAACAATTTTGCACCATTGGAGATTGTCCTGTACATTATGAGGTGCCCACTAAATTCCAGGGGTGCCCCACAGTCGCAGTGACTCTCCCAATACACACACACAACACAGTTTCCAATGCTGCCTGGAGCAGTAGCCTGGCCCCTGGTTGAGAGCCACTGGGCTGGTAGCACTCCTACGTGTTTGAAAACTAGAAGCCCCAAAGGTTGAGTGACAGGTCCAGGGCTCCTCTCTCAGATCTGATGATTTCTGGTCCAGCTGCTCTTGAAATGATGGATGCTCATGCAAACAACGACAGGATGCCACAGCACCACAGGACCTCAAAGCCCATAGCTGTCTGTTTCAATGGCATAGAGAAACCGAGGCACAAAGAGAAATAATAACCCCACTGTGACCAGAGAATGAGCAGATGCAAGGTGGGCTGCAGGTTCCCAGAGGATACATTTTCCTAGGCCCTACTTAGCTTCGTAAGTCTCCCTGCCTGGCTGGTAACATGTTAATGCAACAGCCCCCGGCAGGTGGGACCTTGTAGTTACCATCATTCCAAGGTCAACATGGAGGCAGGGGGAGCTCAGTGAGAAGAGCCAGCTCCAAGTCTGCAGGTTAGAGCTGGGGCAGCCAGGGGTCCAGCCTTCATCTCAAGTCTCCAGCGGGCTCAGTGGGAGCAGAGGCAATTCTGTCACAGGGTTCTGACCCCTCTCCGGGATCCTCGCAATCTCCATTGGGATATACAGCCGTCAGTACCAGCTCCTCCTCAGAGTCCCGGAGGTCACCTGGAACATAAGAGAAGGAATCACCCAGTCAGAGGACAAAGTTTCTGAGTGGGTACGCTGGGAATGAAAGCGAAGAAGTCGGCCCCAGTAACTATCTACTTTAAAAACCCAACAAAATGCATAGCGAAAACCTTAAAAAGGTACATACCCTTTGACCCAGCAATTCCACTTCTAGGATTTTATCCTAAGGAAATAATTAGGAATAATTAGAATTCCCAGTGGTGGTGACTCAGCGGTCAAGAATCTGCCTGCAGGGCAGGAGACAGGAGACTGAGCTCAATCCCTAGGTCAGGAAGATCCCCTGGAGGAGGGCACGGCAACCCATTCCAGTATTCTAGCCTGGAGAATCCCATAGAGAGAGGAGCCTGGCAGGTTACAGTCCATGAGGTTGCAAAGAGTCGGACACGACTAAAGCGATATAGCAGCAGCATAGCACCAGCAGCAGTGGAACTGCTCCAGCCATCTTGCTACCAGCCTACCGATGAAACGGCACGGACAGCCCGGCAGAGAGAAGGAAAGAGCCTGAGTCCTTGATGGGGTCGCTGGGCCCCTGAATCAATGAGCCCTGAAGCTGATTCCATCTCTAGACTGTCTTTTAGGTGAAATAATGAATTCCTGGGCTGTTGATACTGGTTTGCATCATGGTTTCTTCACCCGGAGCTGAGAGCACCCTAATTGATATGAGGTCTGACAAAGGGATTGGCTGAGTAAACTATCGCTTACTCAGTCATATGATGGGATTCAGGCATTAAAAATGATGTATCAAATTCCCTAAGACTAAACACATGCACAAACGCAATTAGAATTAGGGATATTTAATTCTACTTGCATTTGTGTATGAATAAGGCCTGTGGATTGTTTCAGTGTCCATATCCAGGTTGTCGATATTATCCTACAGTTTTGCAAGAAGTTACCATGGGGGAAAACTGGGCAAGATGTACATAGAAACTCTTTACATGGTCTCTTCCAACTGTGTGTGAATCTATGATTATCTCAAAGAAAAAAGAAGATGAAAGATGCTGATGTGTAATTGTTGCTGTGGAATACTGCACAGTCACACTATGCTATTGATGAAGAAAGCAGACTCTAAAACAGTATATGTACGTATGTATAATCTACTATTTATGATCTGCATTATAAACGTATACATATGGTCTGTAAATGCAATTTGCATCTTAATGTATTCACTTCTACATGAGACTAAACAATCTGTTCTATGCTACAGAGGGAAGTGATCCAAGATCTACATAAAGTTGTTTATGATTCCTTCACTTTCTTTCCCTTTAGTTTCCAGATACATCCAAAATGATGATGCAGAGATTGAAGTCAACATTTTTGTAATTAAATATTTTAAATATGTGATGCATTTTGCAGATGATTTATCTATTATATAGAAGTGAATTTATTAAAATGTAAATAGTACAAGGTGCTATAAATAGGTAGCTAAGGAGACAGAGTAGTCTATCCAAATTATAGTTACCTTTGAGTGAGGGAATTAAACGAATGATTTTTAATATTTGTGTTTCTCCTTTTGTATTTTTTAAGCTTTCGATTGTGTGGGCAGAATTCTAAGACAGCAAGTTTCCCACTCCTTGGGGCACTTATGCTGCATAATCCCCTCCTTTGTGTGCGGGTGGGACCTGTGAATATGATGAGATAGTCAGGCCATTGATTTCGGTTTGTGCCAAAGGTGACGGGTTGTCCCTCCTGTGATTACATTATGTTACACGAGGCTGGAGATTCTCTTGCTGATGGAAGGAGCAGCCGCCATGAATGAGAGAGCCTGGGAGAGGAGGCAATTTCAGGGCCTCTTGGGGTGACAGCCTGCGGAGGCAGGGACCCCAGCGCCCGAGCAGGGTGCAGTTCCCTCTTAGCTGGGCTCTGCCTCTGGTCTCTCCCTGCTCCTGCAGTCCAGTCCCCTCTTTAACATCCTAATCTGCACGCCTTTGCTCAGAAGTCGCCAGTGGCTCCTTATTCCTGAGAGACCTGGGCCCAGGGCCCTGATTTGGTCCTGACTCTCTTCTTCAGCCTTGGCCCTCACCAGTCCTCTTATGCGTCTCACACCCCGGCCCTCTGGGCAGGGGTCCCTTTTCTGAGCTTGACATCATGCTGTCAAGCCTTGGTTCATAGTGCTCCCTCTCCAAAGCTTTCCCATTTCCATCTAAGAAAATCCCCCAACCCTTAGCTCAAAAGTCACTTGTTCTGGGGAACCTCCCAGGATCCTTGGGGGGGTGGGCAGGGGTGCGGGGGTGGGGCAAGGCAGGGAACAATGCTTTTGGCTCCAGGTGCCCCACCAGGCAAGTCTGACATCTGCCTTACGGCCCCGCCCACACGGCCTTCCTTAGGCGGAGACTCCTGGGGCTAGAGCCCCCACCCCACCCCACCCTGCTACTCCCCGCCTTCCTGGATGTTGGTCCACTCCATCCCTCCTGTCCCTGTGTGCACCTGACTGTAACCCCAACCGCCCCCACCCCCCCCCCGCCCCCGCCTCAGGGTCCAGGAGTCCAAGAAGGCGACACACTCACCCTGAGCTGGACCACTGCGGGAGCTGGTATCTGGGTTCTTCCCTCGGCTCCAGGGACCCCAGGAAAAGCACGCCAGCAGTGCTGGAAGGCCTGGTCTCTCCCAGGCTCCTTCTGCTAGAAAGAACACAAAGTCTCAGAGGCCATGGGTCAGATGATTCCTGATGCAACTGAGAGAATTTTCAGTTCAGCAACCAAAGTTTCAGCTGTCAACTGCCCTAGTTTCAACTAACTAAAAAAAAAAAAAAGAAAAGAAAAAAAAAGATTCTAATTTGCAAAAGGGGGTAGGGTTTTCAAACTTAACTTTAAAAACCCAGTTGTTTTTATATATATTGATATTACTTCATTTCATTTTCACAGAAACCCTATGTAGGTACCATATTGGAGAAACAACAGTAACCAAAACGATGTGAAGTTAATTATAATTATATAGCACAAAAGAAAAAATTCAAGGACCCATAAACCTCCTCCCTCGATTTTTTAGTTCAAACAAGTTTTTAAAATTTTATTGAAGTATAGTTGATTTACAATGTTGTGCTAATTTATGCTGTGCCACAAAGGGACTCAGTTATACATTTAAAAAATATATTCTTTTCCATTTCTGTTTATCAAAGGATATTGAATATAGCTCCCAGTGCTATACAGTAGGACTTTGCTGTGTGTCCCTCCTATACATACTAGTTTTAACCCCAAGCTCTCAATCCTTTCCTTCTGCATGACCCTTCCTCCTTGGCAAACAGAAGTCTGCTCTCTATGTCTGTGAGTCTGTTTGTTTCATAGATATGCTCTTTTGTGTCATATTTTAAATTCCACATATAAGTGATATCATATGATATTTCTGACTTTCTTCATTCGCTCAGTAAGATAATCTCTAAGGCTATCCATGTTGCTGAGAATGACATTATTTCATTCTTCTTTATGGCTGAGTAATATTTCATTATATATATATATAAAATGACATTATTTCATACTTTGTTATGGCTCAGTAATATTTCATTATATATATATAATGACATTATTTCATACTTTGTTATGGCTGAGTCATATTTCATTGTATATATATAATGGCATTATTTCATTCTTTGTTATGGCTGAGTAGTATTTCATTATATATATATATATAAATGTCTATTTTATTCTTTGTTACGCTGAGTAACATTTCATTGTGTATATATCTCATCTTCTTTGTCTCTCCATCTGTCAATGGACACTCAGGTTGTTCCCACATTTGGCTATTGTAAACAGTGCTGCTATGAATGTAGGGGTGGTGTACCTTTTTGAATTATGGCTTCCCTTGGATATATGACCAGGAGTGGGACTGCCAGATCGCGTGGAGACTCTATTTTTAGTTTTTTGAGGAACCTCCATGCTGTTTTCCATCGTGGCTGCTCCACTTTACATTCCTACCAACTGTGTAGCGAGCGGTTCCCATTTCTTCAAACCCTCTTCAACATTTATTATTTGTATTTTTTAATGATGGCCATTCAACTATTCTTGAAAAAGCCATCAAACTATTTCTTAATAGGAATAGAATTAATCATTTTTGATAATCATACACAAAATAATTACATGTTGATTCGAGTTTCCTTATTATAGTATCACCTCAGTTATCTGGGGATCCCTAGCCATCTGCAATCAGGTCAACTGGAACAAAGTTTTTAAAACGGACTCCAGAGAGCCAAAACACAGAAAATCCTTATTTATGATTCTTTATGTGGGGCCCATTTACTCTTAATTTGTACCCAATTTAATAAGAGTGGGTCCTTAGTTTTGCAACCAAAAGACAGCTGTATTAAGCATACACCGAGTAAACAACCACTAGCAAGAGGCAGGTAGCCTAAAAGTCTAAGAATAGCCACCAGACAGTGAGGGAAGAGACTGGAAAACTTTGCTATCACTAGCAAAACCTTAGCAGCATGAATCCACGGCATAGCCTACCACAAAAACCTGAAAGGAATTTCTGGACAATGAGTTATAATTACACCCATGACCTTCAGTCATTAATGAAAGGTTTCATGTTCAATACGTTTTGATGAAAGTATAATTGACTTTAATCCAATAGAGAATGATTCCCTCACAAACTTTTAAAAGATTTTAAGTGTTACTGTTTAAAAGGAGGCAAGGATTCTATGTGCTGAGCAGGGTGTTGGGAAATGGGAATACAGTGGTGATTCACATGGGAAAGTGACGAAACCACCATGGTAAGAGCTTGGAGAGCAGAAGCGGGTCCTGGGGTTTGATTTGTGAAGGGGAGTGGGTCAGGGAAGGCTTTCTGGAGGAGAAGTCCACTTCTGAATGGTGAGAGGAGAAGGAGGATGGAAGAAAACACTTTTCATGCAATTGCAATGTTAAAAAAAAAGTAGAGGCCAGAGCGAGCTTGGCTCTGGGGAATTAAAAAGTTGTTCCCTGGGAATAGTAGATAGCTAAGAAACTAAGGGCTCAGATAATTTTCTAGGCACAAACTCACTAAGGAACAGAAAATTTTCCCCATGGGGCCAGGTCAGCAAAGGTGCTGGCAGCAACAATCTGAATGACAATCCACCTCGGGACATTCTTATGTCTTTCTGGATGCTAGACACTGTGTTTCAAATTTAGCTGGCTTTCTCACAGACTCAACAGAATAGATGTGGGAAGGGGTGGGGGAGGTTAGGACAGGCTCTACAGCTGAAAGGGATGGTCTTCACCTAGGCTGGCCAAGTTGGCAGGGAAGCCTGTGACATCAGGGGTACCAGGTCTCCTTGCTGGAAAAGGAGACCCATCCCCACCCCTGTTAAGTCTGGCATCACCCAGTTGCTGGGTTAACACACGAATGCCCAGGGAGGCAGAATACAGCCTCTATCTTAAGAAACTCTGTAGCAAGAAGGGTTGGTAGAGGCCGGAAGGCTTGGGGGTGGCAGATGCTGGAGACAGGAGTAGGCGAAGGATGCTAGAAGTGCAAAGATCGCTCTGGCACTTCCTAGCTTTGCCAGGTCCAGTTGTACTTAGCGTCCGTATTTTAATCTCGGGGCCCTGGAAAGCTTCTGTAAGACCTCGTGTACCAGAATGGAGGAGATTCTCACCCTTTCGCTGATGGCAGCAGTCACCGGGGCTGGGAAAAGACCCCCACTCCCCTCCCCTCTCCTTAGGAGGAAGAGAGGCAGATACTGCGGTGGGCAGTCAAGAAGGACTGGGAAAGCCTGTGCCTCAGTCCCTTACATCCTTTTCCCCCAACTTCCAAGTGCCCCGCATTTATTCCTTGCCTTGTTCCTTTGACCCCACGGCGCTTCACCATCGCACCCGTAGCGCATTCCGCATCCCTAGCAGCGCGCGTCCTAGAAGCTCCCAGCACCAGAAACACCCTAGTCCCAGTCCTGTGCTCCTCCCACCTTTAAACTGGCGTTTCGCAAGGCTTTCCCGTCTCCTCGCCCTCCTTCTCCTCCCAGAAACTTCTAGATCTTTGTCCAGCGCTGTCCAGCCCTCTCTCTACCAACCTCCCCTGCCTTCTGCTTGGCTTTCCTAAGCCCCTGTATTTCGCATACACTCAGGGTCCGCCTGGCACAGACTCGGCCCCTTGCCCAGGGCCCGCTCCGCCCTAGTTGGGAGGTCTAGGGCTAGGCACCGCCTCTCTCCCGGCCTCAGTTTACCTCCGGGTACCACTAGGCGGGGGCGGGGGGCGCTGGCCTAAAGAGTTCCCACCCAGTGCGATGTCCAGCTGCCGCCCGCCCATGCCCCGCGGGCCTCGCGCCCCCCTCACCTGGATGCCAGGGCCCGGCGGCTTGCAGGGCCCTGCAGGCGGCCGCCTGAACCGCCAGGCTGGAACCCGGCTGGCCAGGGCGGTAGGCGGCCGCCTGCACTGGGCCTCCCGCCTGGCGGCCGAACACAGTGCGCAGCAGCGCCTCCAGCAGCCGCAGCTCCGGGGCCACCGCGTCCTCCGGCTCCGCCTCGGCCACCAGCACCCCGACAAGCGCCGCGCCGGCCCGCCGCCGGCCTCGCACATCCCGCAGCATCTCCCGCAGGTGGCGCCGCGGCCCCCGGGCGGCCAGCGACGACGCGCGGCACAGCACGAAGACGAGCGGCGAGCGGATGGCGCGCGCCCCGGTCGCGTGCCTTTTCGGCGCCCTCGGCGCTCCCGGCCCCGCGCCCTCGGCGGCCCCGCCGCCTGGCTTGCCGGCGGCTTGTTGGGGCGGGAACATCGCTCGGGCGAAGTCCCACAGCAGCGCGCGACTCTGCTCGCGCTCCCATAGCTCGCCCACCAGCAGCACCTGCCCGCGGCCGCCCGCCGCCTCCACCAGCGCCTGGAAGGGCGGCTCGCCCGGGCTCTCGGGCCGGGCGGCCAGCGCCTCCAGCTCCCTCTCCATGCTCGCGGCCGCCCGACCTCTGCGGCCGCTGCGGCCCTGCCGGGCCAACTGCCCGCCTCTCGGGGCGGCAGCGCCCGGCCCGGGAGGACACGCCTCCAGGGCTGCGCCTCGCCCGACCCCCGGCCCTCGGGCCGGATCGCCCCGCTTCAGCCGGGAACTGGGCGGGGGCTTTCTCCCCACCAGCTCTCTAAGGGTGGCGCCTCCCGAGGTCCCCCGGGCGGCAGACAAGGGGAAACTGAGCGGTTCATTCAACATTTACTGAACACCTACTAGGTGCACTGGAGAAGGGAACGGCCACCCTCTCCAGGATTCTTGCCTGGAGAATTCCACGGACAGAGGAGCCTGGTGGGCTACAGTCCACGGGGTCACAAAGAGTCAGACACGGCTGAGCAGCTCACACTTGGCCTAAGTGCACAGGAGTCGAAGGTGGGGTAAGACAGAAAATTATCATGTGAACAAATGTACCTTCACAAGCAAGACTGGTCTGAGACCTGGAGCAGATATTTCTGAGGCTTTCTTGTGGTGTGGGGACAGAAGTTTTGGAGGTGGGACTGTCCCTGACTGCCGCTTTGGAATTTGGGGAGGGTGTGTGTGTGTGGGCACCAGAGGTGAGAAAAGAAGGGAAGCAGGAATCTCTTCCTTTATTTCGGTCCTTGACTCACTTTGGGGGCCTTCAGCCTTGAACAAAAACGTATTGAGGGCTCATCGTTTCAATAAATCCTATGACCTGCAGGGCCCTGGAAGTAAAGGCAGACAGTGTTGCTCCCTGTGGAGCAGGAAGTCTGTGGGGATGGGATGCTGTTTTGATCTATGTGTGTGTTGGGGACGTGGGGATGGGCTGGAAGACAAGAGAATGTCAGTAGGCCAGGTCAGCAATAGGAACGAATTCCCTTTCATTCTGAGGGTCTAAGTCAGCTTTGTCCAACAGAACATCCCGTGATGATGAAAGTGTTTTATATATTATCTGTACTGTCCAGTGATGGCTTCCGAAGTGGTTCAGTGGTAAAGAATCTGCCCGCAATGCCGGAGATGCAGGTTCGATCCCTGGGTTGGGAAGATCCCCTGGAGGAGGAAATGGCAACCCACTCCAGTATTCTTGCCTGGTCAATCTTGTAGAGAGAGGAGCCTGGTGGGCTCTAGTCCATGGGGTTGCAGAAGTGTCGGACAGTGCTAAGCAACTAAACAACAGCTGTCCAGTGCAATAGCTACTAGCCATATGTGGCTATTATGGAGCACTGGAAATCAGTAGCCCTGGCTAGTGCTATTGAGAAACTGAATTTTAGATTTTATTTCATTTTAATTAAGTGTAAATAGCCACACGAAATGAGTGGCTAGGGCATTGGGCAGCGCTGGTCAAGGCTCTTTACCTGCCCTCTATGAGACAGTATAGACCAAAGGCCCTTTTGAGCCAAGAACACGTTAGTATTCCATTCTCTCCTCCACCATATAACCCCCAAACTGCTCTTGTAGTTACCTTGTTTCCTGCCCCCTGTAGTTATGTTGAAACACCTCTTCCTGGAGAGTTTGTGTGTGTATTCAATTAAAACAAAGCTTTCTTGAGCTCAAGCCGTGAGGATTCCATGGACAGAGGAGCCCTGCCCTACGTCTGATCATCCAGCAGTGATTTCAGCCAGTGTTTCGGGAAGGACCCAATATCATTGTTGGGGTCTTAGTTAATATGAGCTCTTGCTTCTCTACACCATTTTTGCCCAGGAGATCCAGGGACTTTGGTGGGAAAAGCACAAGATATGGAGCAGGAATCCCCACGCTGGAATCAGGTTGTGCTCCAGCACCAGCTCAGTGATTCAGTCAACAATTTGGATTTATCAAGCATCTCTACCATGCACTGTGCCCAGTGCTGGGAAGACAGCTGTGAACAGGTGAAATTACAACCTTTGTGGAGCTGCAGATCTAGTGGAGGTTTCGAGAGAAAGACTGTAAACAAATACATGTATAAATATCAGCTTCAGATGGTGATTGGTACAATGAAAAAATGCAGGGCTGACAAGATGGTAATGTGCCTGAGATGCCAGCACACTCCCGTGAATACAGACCTGATGGTGCTATGGAAGCGAGAGGGAGGTTGAAGAAGACAGAGAGACAAACCTAAAACCATGAAATGTGCCCTCCCCCACCCTACCTTCCTGGCGGCCGCAGCGGGGAGGCCACATGTGTGGGAGAGACACAGAAACCCTTTCCAGATGAGAGCTGGGTGCCCTGGAGAGGGATAGGCTGAGTGATCGATCGCCTTGTGATGTGTTCTTTTCACCCCACAGAGGCCTCCATAGATCATTGCCCAATTCCAGCCTCTCCCCACCCCGCCTCCCATGGCACTGAAAACAGCCCCAGATGGTAACATCAGGCTGAGGGCAGAAGTACAGACAAGCAGACCTGCAGCCTAGCAGTCCCTTCTTTCCCCTGGCGGGAACAGGGCATTCCAACCACAAGGCCTGGCTCATGAAAAGAGTCGTGCGGGGAGAGTGTGCCCACAAGTCCCCTGATGGGGGTGGAGCGTAGTAGCACATGGGGAGTTGCCAAATTCCCACTGTCATGCCAGAGGCCATTCCTATGCCCACTCATATTCCTTGAGCTCACTAGGAGGGAGCTCAAGATAAACCCTAAATTTCAGTCCCTTTCATGTTTACCCGCTGCCAGCCAAGATAGCTGATATCTGGTGAACAGGAACTCACTGAGAAAATTAATCAGATTTCTGGAAAGTATAAGCTAATGCAGATTTAATCAATACATGAAATCAGATTCATTTTAGCTGCTAATGACACAGACTACACATAACTGTATAAACACAGTGAACATTTATTTTTCTCTGTTGTAGAAGTTTAAAGATGGATAGTTCATGGCTGATGTTGTAGCTCTGTTTTACTGGGTCTTTGAAGACACAGGTTTCATTCTGGATCACTATTCCTCCATCTTGTCCTCATGATTCAAACTGGCAGCGAAAGCTCCAGCCATTACCTCTATGCTCCAGGCAACAGGATAGCGGAGGGGTGAGGAAGGAACAAAAATCAATTGCCTTCAGATTTCTAAACAGTAACACTGGATTTAAGAAAATAGTTGAATGATATTTTTAAAGTATCAAAGAGAAGAACTTGGAACCTAGATTTTGATCTCTAGCTAGATTATCAGCTATATAAAGGGTATAACCCCTTTATCATATACAGCCCCTCTTTGAAATCACTGTTAGAGGAAGCCTTCCAACAAGAAGAGAAATATAGATGTGCTCAACAATAGGGAGAAAAAGCGATTAAATACTTATTTAAATTACTCTTGTCTAAGTAAATTGTTCTGTGCAATGCTGGCAAAGTACAGCCTGGGTGGGTATAAGCTGGGAGGTGGCAGAGTGGGTGGGAGCCCTATCAAGAACGTGGAAGGGAAATTGACTCCATTGGGTTACCTTTTTGAGAAAGAGAGGGAAACTTATCAGCTGACTGGAGAGGAACTCTCAAATGTGCTGGTGTTTTTATACTTTCACTGGTCTAAAATCAATATGCTCTGTCTCTTCAGCTATTTGTTCTCTGCTCAAAATTTCCAGGTAACAGTTCCAAACTTTCCAGCGGTGGGATGGAGGCCAGATTGGAGAGGGGGCGGGGCGTTCAACAAAGGTCAGAGTCCAGGGCCAGTGAAGTTTATCTTTACCTGTGTTATTTACCTGGCAAAGGTTCAGGTCTTAAATTAACAGGAAATTACGAAGGCCTTAGAGAAAGCGGTAGGCTGCCAAGAGTATTTCTTCCTTCCCTCTGTTCATGCCCTAAAAATCATGAAACAAACAGGCTTGCTCTTATGTCTCTGGTTTAGCAATGGAGACATAAAGTGAAACTAGGATTTCTGAAACAATTTGCTTCTTTATATTTGCTCAGCTTCCCGGTGGCTCAGTGGTACTGAATTCACCTGCAATGCAGGAGATGCAGGAGACCTGGGTTCTATCCCTGAGTCAGGAAAATCCCCTGGAGGAGGGCATGACAACCCACTCCACTATTCTTGCCTGGAAAATCCCATGGACAGAGGAGCCTGGTGGGCTACAGTCCATGGGGTCACAAAGAGTCAGACACGACTGAAGCGACTTAGCACACGTATTTGCTCAAGTAGAGCTTGGGAGGAGGAGTGATAGAAAAGTGCTGATTTAGAAATCAAGGAGTAATGTTGATTGAGTTGCTGGCACCTCTTTCTCTTCTCTTCTCCCTCTTTTTCATCCCAGTCTTTTCTTCCTTCCTCCTTCCCCTCCCTCCCTTGTGCTAGAAGCTCATCTCCTCGTTGCTGGGGAAGAAAAGGATTCTTTTCCTCCATTCTAGATTCTTTGGTTGGTGTAATAATTAAGTTGACAGATGACAAATTAATAGGAGAAAAACAAATTATGTGCATACTGGAGCCCCACATAGACAGAAGATACAAAGGCGGTTGGCCAATTGAGGCTTTGCTGCCATCCTGAGCTGAGGAAAGGGTTAGGGTTCTGGGGTGCCAGAGGAGGATGAGGGCCATTCACAGGACGATGGGAAGAGCAGATGGTTGGCATCAGATATTACCCAGGCCGGTAAGTCTCTCAGATTAGAAAAAAGTTATCTCTGGTAAGAGCTGTCTTTTTGATACAAGCTTCCTTTCAAAAATCTCTTAGGCTTCCCTGATGGCTCAGACAGTAAAGAATCTGCCTGCTAAGCAGATTCAATCCCTGGGTCAGGAAGATCCTGGGTCAGAAGGACAATGGCAACCCACTCCACTATTTTTGCCTGGAGAATCACCTGGACAGAGGAGCCTGGTGGGCTACAGTCCATGGGGTCACAAGAAGTTGGACACAACTGAGCGACTAACGTGTTCACTTTTCAGGCAGTTAAAGAAGAGGTAAAAAGGTTTTCCTAAGTTTTCAAGGTCTTAATCGCCTTCAGTTCAAAATAATCCACACACCAAAGTGGCACACTTTCGGGTGGCATGTTCTGCTCCCCTTTGTGTTCTCCCTGGCCAGCGCTGGTTCCCATTAGGGCACTGGGAGTGCAGATCTCTGGGACAGCAGGTGTTCTTCTGGGGGTTAAGCATCTCAGCCTTACCTGAACTCTAGGGTCTAATGAAGGTTCATTAAGAAGCCTGGGAGAGGACGCTGAACCAGAAACCCTGACTTAAGCCCCTGTAGTGCTCCCGAGGGGCCCACGATGGTACAGCGGTGTCAGGGGGAGTGGTGGGCAGGCCCTCAGGGCACACCTGCACTATCTGGGTGGATGGGGGAAGGGCACAGAGGCACCCCCTCCATCAGCAGAAACCTAGCCACATTTCAGCCATTCTACCCCATCCCAGCCCCACACATCCACTGAGGGGCTCATGATAGAAGACCCGAGAGCAACAGCTGAAAGGACATCTGGGTGAAGGGTGCACGCTAGCCCACCCTGCTTAATTAGCATCCAGGAGCAGCTGACAGGCTCCCTGAGCAGGGCTTGCACGTCTGCATCTTTAGCACAGTGTTGGCAAAAAGCAGCCTCGACCTGCACCCTCAAAGAGGGTATCTGCACCCGCTGCCGGGGCCATGGCTTCCAGGCGGCTCCAGGAGGCTCTGTCCGCATCTGAGGCTCGGTGGGGCAGGGAGTGAACAACAGCTGAACTGTGCTGTAAGAACTTCAAAGCCACTCAACTTGGTCTTCCTTTAAAAATCCACCTAGTCAGACTCTGTAGGATTTCAATACCTTTAGACCATGAAATTCTTGCACCCTGGATATGTTCCAGTGTCTCCTAGTTTACAGTCTATGGGAATTTGAATAGAGTTTGTATCCTGCTGTTGTGTGAAAATTGTATAAATCTTAATCATGTTGAATTGGTTCATGATGCTTTTTAGGTCTACTATATCCTTCTACTTCTCTGTATATTCTATTAATTTTTGAGAGTTTGATATTGAAATTCCAATTAAAAAATCTTAATTTATCTACTCAAAAATAATTGTAATATATAGTGGAACTGTATGTAACTTTGTTCTATATTTTCCAAGTCTCATTTAAATGTATTGCCATACTTTTATAATTGAAAAAAATAAAAGAATGAGAAAAAAAATCCACCTGGTTGTATCAACTTGGAGCTTGAGCCTGAGTCTCTCCAGATCCAGCTTTATGGTAGGATGATGCTGGTCACGAGTGGCCAGGAAGCTCTAAAGGTACCAGGGGAGCTCTAAAAGTAGAATGAGACCATACCTCTCCAGGACATCATGAATGTACAGATCTCAGCAACCAGGCACACTTTCCCTGCCAGGCACCTCGAGATCAGAGGGGATGAAAGGACAGTATTCACAGGCGTCATCTCCATTCCTCAGTTAAGACTCAGAGCAAGCTCCACTTTACAGAATATCAAATAGAAGGTCAGCTGTGTCCATGGGGTGGACCTGAGGGCCAGCACTCACCACGGACTTCCTGCTCCTCTACCTATACGTCTCATTCTGTGCATTTTCAGCCTCCCCTTAGTCCCCTAATTGATAAGATCTAGGACATATGTGTTTGAGCATATGGACATCAGTGACTTCATGATCAATGTTCACAGGGGGACTGGTGTAAGATAAGCTGACCACTAAATATGAATCTTATTGTAACATTTCTTGCTCAGACCAGATCCTGGCTGGAACTTCCCTTTCCCAGAGGGATGGATCAAGGATTCAAAAAGATGGGC
The DNA here is from genome assembly GCF_055505025.1 of Bos grunniens. Lineage (NCBI taxonomy): Eukaryota > Metazoa > Chordata > Mammalia > Artiodactyla > Bovidae > Bos > Bos grunniens. The sequence goes on from NC_141166.1 coordinate 17,958,755, forward strand.
TCAGTGAGTGCATGGAAACATGTGTTCCATTGACAGATCTGTGTGTTCGATGGGACCCCTTGTTCCCTATGAAAACACATGGAAGAGATGCCTTTCTGGTCTTGGAATTAAGCACATGATTGTTTTTAAACTCACAGACATCCTGAGTAAAACAGCTGGTCTTGTTTCTTTCTTTGTATGGGCTACTAGGAAGCTCAAACTGTGGCTCGTAACTAGCAACTGTGTAGAACTTTCATTACAAGCATTTTGTGTATCAACCTTATCCCTGGCTTCACATTATTTCTCCTAAGCTAATTCTCTCTTCTTCCCAATAGCATCTGTGACTTCTTAAAAAATATTTTATTAATGTATTTCGCAAGCAAGCTTAAATTTTTTTTTCTCTATTTTTTAGTCAGAGCAGGATCAAAATAAAGATACACATAAAATATCTCAAATGTTTTCACTTGGGCTTATCCTGAACTCTGTGCCATTCTCTAATCTGGGAATCTCAGGGGTTTTATTGAGATGAAAGTTTCTATTTCAGCCTTTGAGAATAATCATTGTGTTACCATTTCTGTGATTCCTGCAGTAGAAAGAATTTTTACCCACTTGCAGTCTTTCAAAACTCCTCTTCTTCCATCTGATGTTTACTTGACATGTGACATAATAGTTATGAACTTATCTTTATTGCTTGGATAGTGGAATGGGATTCAGAAACTCATGTCCTCATGGAGCCTTATAATCCTCAGGAAGAATTCTAAGAATTTTGAGTTTTTAAGCACTTTTCCCCGCTCTGGTCATGGATCTGGTAGATTAACATCAGAAAGTCACTAGCTTGTCTGCGAGGCAAACTTAAGAAGAACAAAATGCAGTCACTAAAGCTTCATTAGAGCCTCCACTGGCCTCCATCTCTCTCAGGCAGCAACACAGACAACAGGGACCTGAAAACCCAGTGTGTGCTTACAGAGGAATGTATGTATTCATTACGGTGTAATTCTGAAGGCAGCGGTCAGTCCTCTTCTCAGCATATTTCTTGCAGAAAAAGAACGGACAATAAAGACAATAAAAAAAGAAAAAAAAAATCACCGACTATTCTATTATTAACAGGTAGGGGGTTAACCTTCAAGGTTTTTAACAAAATCTTGATTATATTTAACACATATTTATTGATGGCCTAGAATATGTAAATCCCTGTGTCATGCTCTAGAATATGACGGTATTCAAAACCAGACACAATCCCTGGTCCATGACTCCTGCTGCTGCTGCTAAGTCGCTTCAGTCATGTCCGACTCTGTGCGACCCCATAGACGGCAGCCCACCAGGCTCCCCCGTCCCTGGGATTCTCCAGGCAAGAACACTGGAGTGGGTTGCCATGGCTCCTACCATAGGTCTGCTCTACCATTAACTATTCATGCAGATGGCACCACGCAGTGTTCGAGTACCTGCTTTTCTCCCTGGACCATATATTGTGGATATCTTTCCATGTCAACATCTATAGACGGACACTGTCATTTCAAAAGGCTAAATAGTGTCACGTATATGTAATTTGTTGTTGTTTAGTCGCTAAATCATGTCTGACTCTTTTGTGACCCCATGCACTATAGTCCGCCAAGCTCCTCTATCCATGGGAATTCCCAGGCAAGAATACTGGAGTGGGTTGCCATTTCCTTCTCCAGGGGATATTCCTGACCTGGGGATTGAACTCATGTCTCCTGCATTGGCAGATGGAGTCTTTACCACTGAGCTACCTCGGAAGTCCCATATATATGATTAACCGTGTGTATGTACATGTTCAGTTGCTTCAGTTATGTTCAACTCTTCTTGCAACCTCATGGACTGTAGCCCTCCAGGCCCCTCAGTCCATGGGATTCTCCAGGCAAGAATACTGGAGTGGGCTGCCATACCCTCCTCCAGGGGATCTTCCTGACCTAGGGATCCAACTGGCGTCTCCTGCATTACAGGCAAGTTCTTTACCATCTGAGCCACCGGGGAAGCCCATGATTAACCATACTTTATTTCAATCAGTACCCAAATGTTGGGGATTTTTCAGTTTAGTTGCTCAGTCATGTCCGACTCTTTGCTACCTCATGAACCACAGCACGCCAGGGCTCCCTGTCCATCACCAACTCCTGGAGTTTACCCAAACTCATACCCATTGAGTCAGTGATGCCATCCAACCATCTCATTCTCTGTCGTCCTCTTCTCCTCCTGCCCTCCATCTTTCCCAGCATCAGGGTCTTTTCAAATGAGGCAGCTCTTTGCATCAGGTGGCCAAAGTATTGGAGTTTCAGCTTCAACATCAGTCCTTCCAATGAACACCCAGGACTGATCTCCTTTAGGATGGACTGGTTGGATCTCCTTGCAGTCCAAGGGATTCTCAAGAGTCTTCTCCAACACCACAGTTCAAAAGCATCAATTCTTCTCTGCTCAGATTTCTTTATAGTCCAACTCTCACATTCATACATGACTACTGGAAAAACCATAACCTTGACCAGATGGACCTTTGTTGACAAAGTAATGTCTCTGCTTTTTAATAAGCTGTCTAGGTTGGTTATACCTTTCCTTCCAAGGAGTAAGCATCTTTTAATTTCATGGCTGCAATCACCATCTGCTGTGATTTTTGAGCCAAAAAAAAAAAAAAAAAAAAGTCAGCCACTGTTTCCACTGTTTCCCCATCTATTTCCCATGAAGTGGTGGGACTGGATGCCATGATCTTAGTTTTCTGAATGTTGAGATTTAAGCCAACTTTTTCACTGTCCTCTTTCACTTTCATCAAGAGGCTCTTTAGTTTTTCACTTTCTGCCATAAGGGTGGTGTCATTTGCATATCTGAGCTTATTGATATTTCTCCTTGCAATCTTGATTCCAGTTTGTGCTTCTTCTAGTCCAGCGTTTCTCATGATGTACTCTACATATAAGTTAAATAAGTAGGGTGACAATATACAGCCTTGACGTACTCCTTTTCCTATTTGGAACCAATCTGTTGTTCTATGTCCAGTTCTAACTGTTGCTTCCTGACCGGCATACAGGTTTCTCAAGAGGCAGGTCAGGTGGTCTGGTATTCCCATCTCTTGAAGAATTTTCCACAGTTTATCCACACAAAGGCTTTGGCATAGTCAATAAAACAGAAATAGATGTTTTTCTAGAACTCTCTTGCTTTTTCCATGATCCAGCAGATGTTGGCAATTTGATCTCTGGTTCCTCTGCCTTATCTAAAACCAGCCTGAACATCTGGAAGTTCACGATTCACATATTGCTGAAGCCTGGCTTGGAGAATTTTGAGCATTACTTTACTAGCATGTGAGATGAGTGCAATTGTGTGGTAGTTTGAATTGGGGACTTTTATGCCATTATAATGGAGAAGGCAATGGCACCCCAGTCCAGTACTCTTGCCTGGAAAATCCCATGGACGGAGGAGACTGGTAGGCGGCAGTTCATGGGGTCGCTGGAGTCAGACACGACTGAGCGACTTCACTTTCACTTTTCACTTTCATGCATTGGAGAAGGAAATGGCAACCCACTCCAGTGTTCTTTCCTGGAGAATCCCAGGGACGGGGAAGCCTGGTGGGCTGCCGTCTATGGGGTCGCACAGAGTCGGACACGACTGAAGCGACTTAGCAGCAGCAGCAGCAGCATGCCATTATAAAAAGCACCTCTGTGCACAGCCTGACACATACGGATCTTGTGCACTGGTCTTATGATTTGAAAATCCTCTCAATCATCATTTTAAAGATGCTCTTAAACCATCCTCAGATATACCAGTGTGGAAAATTGGCTCCAAGTCACCCATAATCGTTCTGGCTTTCCTAGTTCAATGACTTCTGCCTGTTCTCAGGTAATAATTTTGTATAGGAAGCTTGACTTGTTTGCATTCAAGTCGAGCTGACTGGAACTGCTTGGGACATGATTGAGGAGAGTCTGCCTTCATCCTTGTAATGGCCTTACTTTCTCCAGTGACAGCATCATTTCATATTGGTCTTAGAGATAATGATTGCACTGCCTTGACACTTCTGGTGGTGGAAGGAACCATGCGCGCTTGGTTGCTTCAGTCGTGTTCAACTCTGCGATTTTATGGACCGTAGCCTGCCAGGCTCCTGTGTTGATGGGATTCTCAAGGCACGAACACTAGAGTGGGTTGCCACGCCCTCCTCCAGGGGATCTTCCTGACCCAGGGATTGAACCTGCATCTCCTGTTTCTCATACATTACAGGTGGATTCTATACAGCTGAGCCACTGGGGAAGCCCAGAAGGAAACATATCCTTTTCCATTTACACTTCGTTTGAGAACTAGCACCTCCTTCCTGCAATATCCTGGTGCTCATTAAGTGTACCTGATAGATGAATGCCTGAATGAATAGCTTCTGTGACTGGAAAAATGCTGTGACTGAGGGACAGACAGTTCACATGTAGCAGGTAGCATGCAGGTGGTGGTAGGCAGGCTTGAGATCATTACATGGGTAAGTTAAAGATGAATGTTCCAGTTTCTAGAAAAAACAAAACAAAACACTAGAAACAACACCAAGAAGTTTGGCTAAAAAAATAGATGAAATAAATGGCAGACTAAATATACTCAGGGAAGAGATGAATAGAAAAAAAGAACAGATGGGATAAACAGAAAACTAAACCAATACGGTAAACTGAAATCTAACCATATTAATAATTATTTACATCAATGAACCAAATACTTTTATGTGAAAAATAGAGATTGTCAGATTGTATTAAAAAAAACATGTAGCACTTTCACTATGATAGACTCATCCCCCAGCTTCAATCAATTTCAAAGGGTTGAAAACACACAGGTACAGTATCTGAGGTATTTAATTAGTCATCAATAAAATATCTAGGAATTCCTCAAATATATGGGACACTTTCTAAGTAGCCCGTGGGGCAAATGAAAACAAGTAAAGTTAGGAAATATTTTTAATTGAGTAAAAGTAAAAATAAAACACCAAAATGTGTGAGGTATGACTAAATCAGTATGTAGAAAGTTTTTTTTGTTATAGCTATGGATTGTATGTCCCTCTTTCCCCTCAATTTTTTTTTTTTTTTTTGGCTGTTGTTCTGTTTTTTGTTTTCTTTCAAAGTTCTATTAAAAAATAATTTTATTTGTTTATTTATGGTTGTGCTGGGTCTTCACTGCTTTGGTGGGCTTTCTCTAGTTATGGCAAGCAGGGGCTATTCGTTGCAGAGGGCAAGCTTCTCATTGCAGTGGCTTCTCTTGTTGCAGAGCATGGGCTCTAGGCACACAGGCTTCAACCAGTGCAGCTTGCAGGCTGCGTACTTGTGGCTCGTGGGCTCTAGAGCGCAGGATCAGTAGTTGTAGCACATGGACTACATTGCTCTGCATTATGCAGGATTCTCCTGGACCAGGAATTGAACCTGTGTCTCCTGCATTGGCAGGCAGATTCTTTTCCACTATGACACCAGGGAAGTCCCTGTTTTTTGTTTTTAAATATTTGTTTAGTTGTTACCAGTTGCAGTATGCAAGATCTTTTAACTGCAGCATTATTTTTGTTTTTTTTGTTTTTTTCCAAATTCAAACTCTTAGTTGCAGCATATGGGATCTAGTTCCCTGGTCAAACCTGGGATCAAACCTGGGGCCCCCTGGCATAGGAAGCACAGAGTCTCAGCCACTGGACCACCTGGGAAGCCCTCCCATCAACTTTTTGAATGAGAGAGCATTGCTGTTTTCTGTCTCTGTCTCACTGTTATTTGTCAGGTGTGTATCAGAGAGCTAATTAGTCTTTGTACTTCACAGAATTAGTCTAAAAACACATGGCAGTTGCACCAATGAAGGTCTCTGACCAGGATTTCTGGCCCTCGGGGAGTACACCCTGGCCATAATTGGCTTCTGTGCAGTGAGAATCAGGCCTCACTTTTTCCTGGACAGCCACCCTGACTCATTTCTGTCTTTGTTCCTCAGGCCATGACAGTGAAGGTGTCAGGCAGCTTGTTCTTGGGGCCTCAAACATGGAGAGAGAAGTATACTGCAAGCTTGAAGATGGTATTGGGGATCCTGTGCAAAAGGGTGTGTATGTTTAAGGATGTTCATGGTAGTACTGTTTTTAAGAGTGAAAGACTGGGAAAATGTGTATCTTCATCAGTGAAAGTGAAAGTGTCTGTTGCTCAGTTATGTCCAACTCTTTGCATCCCCATGGACTGTAACCCACCAGGCTCCTCTGTCCATGGAATTCTCCAGGCAAGAATACTGGAGTGGATTGCTATTCCCTTCTCCAAGGGATCTTTCCCATCCAGGGATCAAACCCAGGTCTCCTGCATTGTTAGGCAGATTCTTTACTGTCTGAGCCAACATGCACATTATTATATCCATCAGTAGGTGACGTGTTAAAAAAGGAAAAAACCAATACTGAGAATGTACATGTTGATCATCTCCTCAGCATTCCATGCTTCCTTACTGAAAGTGAAAGTCACTCAGTCATGTCAGACTCTTTGCGACCTGGAATTCTCCAGGTCAGAATAATGGAGTGGGTAACCTTTCCCTTCTCCAGGGGATCCTCCCAACCCAGGTCTCCTGCATTGCAAGTGGATTCTTTACCAGCTTAGCCACAAGGGAAGCCCAAGAACACTGGAGTGGGTAGCCTATCCCTTCTCTAGTAGATCTTCCTGAACCAGGAATTGAACCAGGGTCTCCTGCGAAGCAGGCGGATTCTTTACCAACTGGGCTATTAGGGAAGCCCTTACTAAATAAGCTTCTTTACTAAAACAACCTAATTTTCACTCAGATCATATGCCTTCTCTCATGCAATCTACTCACTTCAGGGGAAGCTAATTCAACCCGAATCTGTAGGTGGCCCCTGGGAGGTCTAAGACAATCAGCACATTCCACTCCCCTGGTCTCCATCACTGGTGGTTTGTGACTCAAAGGGGTCCAATTAGAGTAAATTATAGGACTGCTACTTGGAATGCTGGGAAAGGCACAGGCTTGTGGGCCCTTTCTGGATGTTGACAAAGACATATTGCAACTGTCAGGGAGGCAACCTTTTCCCTGCACCCTCTTAGGGTTTTTCGACTGGGCTTGAGATGTAAACTGACATGAGACAGATTAACAAGAGGAAAACATACAAATTTCTAAGAATGTTATATGACATTGGAACCCTTATAAGGAAATGAACACCCCCCAAAAACAGAAAAACATATATGCTTTTATATTAGTTTAAAAAAGACAGGCAATTGTGGAAAAGTTACTGAACTGTGTGGGGAGGCTAAAGGAAGGTAAGAATTATTTTAACAAAGCCTGTTTGTATAGAATTCTCTCAGTCCCAACTGTCAGTTTTGTCCTTGATAAGAATATTACTTTCTTTCTGGTACTTGGAAGGCTTCTTTCATATGGGAGTTTTTAATTTCCTATTTTCAGGAAGGAAAGGGGAGATTAGGATGCCATTCTTGCATCATCTGTGCTTTAAGTGTTTTTAGCTCAAAACAAATATGGCACATTTATGGGTAAAATACGCTGTCACCCTTCATGGTCCTGGGTGTGTCAGGCCATGGGACCTTCCTGGGACAGACTCCTTCCCCATATTCTCTGCCTGCCTCTTGTTTGTAGAAAAGCTGTAGTCACCTAGGCCTCCCCTGAGTCACAAGAGCCTGGCTCAAGAATTAATGATTCAAAGAATGTGAACATGTAGTGGCAAAAATAGCCAGTTGAGCCAGGAGAGCTGGTAAGAATTTAAACAGAGAATCAGCCATATTCAAACTGAGCAGAACACAGCAGGGCTCCTCCCAAGTACAAAACTGAGCAGTTAATGATTAGGATAATAAGAGTATATATGTAAGTGGGCAACTAAAATTGTTAGCAAGGAGATATTATAGACTATGTTGACAGCTTCCACTCCAAACTTGTGAGAATGTGGTGCCCTATGTCCGCACAGGTTCACTGAGCATTAGCTGCCCCAGACTCCTTGTCTGGTACCTTACAATGAACACTGCAGTTTCCTGCACCACAGCCTCGTGGTGGTAGATTGCCTTTACTGTGCGCAGGCAAGTAGACTCAAGTTTGGTTTGGTAACAGGTGCTATTGGCAGCCGTCTTACAACCTCAAGGAGTCTTAGTACGAAGCTAACTTCATGGAAGGCAGAGTGGAGAAAAAGAAAGAAATGGGATCTTTGGATTAAGCCCACCCCAGAGCCTGCTTGATCAGTAGACTCTACAGATCATGAGCCACTGTTTCCCTTATTGGCTAAGCCAGATGCAGCTAGGTCCCCCTTCCCCATCTGTGAGTCCGACAGGCATCATAGCCAGTATTCGCTGATTAGCACTGGGAGCCAGCAATATGCGGAACCTGCAGAGGCTCATTTGATCAGTTAAGGAACAGTCAGATGACAGCACCTCATGTAGCTGTTAAAAATGATGTATTGCATGGAACAATTTCCAAGAGAAGTGACAAGAGCGGGTGGCAAATATAGGCATGAAATCTTATATAATCAGGGGAAAAAATGTCCATTTTAACCAAGTGATCTCTTTGGCGGCATTGGGAAAGGGCGTAACAGGAGAGAGGAATCTTGTTTGCCTCAGTTATTTCAGCTTAAACCCCATGTGAAGCTAGAGGGAGATTAGGGCACCCCCTCCTGGGGGGTCACCTGGTCAGAGAGTAAGAGGGTGAAGGTCAGAGGAGAAGCTCAGGGGAAGAGACCTACTCTTGGAAATGCCAACGTGGGGGCAGCCCAGACAGGACATCAAGCCTTAAAACACCCGATACTTACTGACCCAACAGTTGCCCCAGGGCGGATCTGCTCTGTCCAGGAGGCACTGAGGCCCGAACCTCCTGGTTGTGGGGGTAAAGGGAGCTGGGCTTCTGGAAAGTGGAGAGCTGGCTCATTTCAAGGCTTGTCCTCCTCCCTGGGTTTGAGCTTCTGGTGAGTGACAGCCGTCTTGTTTTGAGTTCCCAGTTATCCAGGACTAACATGTGCACTGGTGCAGGGCAACTCTGAACAGAGGGGCCCAGGCCTAGATGAGGGTGGGGCACAAAGATCAAAAGTGAGGGTTTCACCCCTGCGAAGCTCTGAGAAACTGGTCTCCCTCCCTTCGTGGTCAGGCCTGACTTGACAGCTGGAAGTTCTGCTTCCTGGCAGTTTCAGAAGCTTCTCCTTTACATGCAGATATCATTTTTAAGGAGCCCTTTGCACAGGAAAGTCTTGATCTGCTTAAGGGCTCTCAGTGAGAATACACTTGAAAAGAGAAATCCAACACTGAGGAATTTGCATATTTAGAAAGCTTCCCACAGAAGGCCGAGCCTTGGAGCCTGTGAATGAAGTCTTTCTATGTTTGTTGTACCATGTGAAGGATACAGAAGGGAGGAGAGAAAGGAGTGCAGGGCATCAGGCGGCTGAGCCGGTGGGGGCGGCGTGTGTGCCAAGAGTGAGGAGGACTCTGGGATGTGTGTGGAGTCACCTCCCCCTGCAGGTTTCCAGGGAGCTGCTTTGCATGAGATAAACACGCAACCTTGTTCTCAATGCCAAGGGCCGCCACCGTTTGGTGCTCTGCAGCCTCCTCTTCCCTGGAGGACCGGGCCTGGTGGGGAGGGGCAGGGCAGCCCAGTGGGCAACGCTGGGGAGGGGCAGACTCTAGCCGTTTGGTGTTTCTAAGAGATTCAGCCCCACACTCAGAGGGGCTCCTTTCCCATCCCTTCTCACTTCCCCGGGGTCCTGTGGGAACCAAGGGGCGGTCAGGAGACCTGACCCTTGTCGTTTGCTCCCTTTGGCCCCACCCCATGCTCGTCTTCTTCCCGCTCTGGAGAGGCTGAGTGAGAAAGCCTTGAGGAGGAAGGAGGCTTTGAAGCCTCAGTTCAGTTCATTTGCTCAGTCGTGTCCAACTCTTTGAGACCCCATGGACTGCAGCAGGCCCGCCTTCCCTGTCCATCACCAACTCCAGGAGCTTGCTCAAACTCAGGGCCAGGAATTGGTCCCAGTAAGGGTCCTCATTGTGGGTTCTTAGCTGGAGGAAGCAGGAGGCTCCCCCTAGAGGTCACAGTGAGAAAGATGCGGGTGTTTTAGCAACACCCTCCTCCACTTCCACCCCACCCCAGGGCCTGTTGGGTGTATTCTCTTGGAAAGATGAAAGACCCTCTGAGGTTGCTGTCCCAATTCTTGTTTCGACTCCTGAGTGTGCACTTGGGGTCAAGTTGCTGAGGTGTCTACATGTGTAAAAGCAACAGTCAGAACTGGACATGGAACAATGGACTGGTTCCAAACTGGGAAAGGAATAGGTCAAGGCTGTATATTGTCACCCTGCTTATTTAACTTCTGTGCAGAGTATATCAAGCGAAATGCCAGGCTGGATGAAGCACAAGCTGCAATCAAGATTGCCGGGAGAAATATCAATAACCTCAGATGTGCAGATGACACCAGCCTTACGGAATATGAATTAAAGAGCCTCCTGATGAAAGTGAAATCTAGGAGAATGAAAAAGCTGGCTTTAGTTTTAAACTAAACATTCAAAAAAACTAAGATCATGGCGTCTGGTCACATCACTTTATGGCAAATACATGGTGAAACAATGGAAACAATGACAGACTTTATCTTCTTGGGCTCCAAAATCACTGCAGATGGTGACTGCAGCCATGAAATTAAAAGACGCTTGCTCCTTGAAAGAAAAGTTATAACCAACCTAGACAGCATATTAAAAAGCAGAGACATTACTTTGCCAACAAAGGTCTGTCTAATCAAAGCTATGGTTTTTCCAGTAGTCATGTATGGATGTGAGAGTTGGACCATAAAGAAAGCTGAGTGCCGAAGAATTGATGCTTTTGAACTGTGGTGTTACAGAAAACTCTTGAGAGTCCCTTGGACTGCAGGGAGATCCAACCAGTCCATCCTAAAGGAAATCAGTCCTGAATATTCATTGGAAGGACTGATGCTGAAGCTGAAACTCCAATACTTTGGCCACCTGATGCGAAGAACTGACTCATTTGAAAAGATCCTAATACTGGGAAAGATTGAGGGCAGGAAGAGAAGGGGCAACAGAGGATGAGATGGTTGGATGGCCTCACTGACTCATCAGACACACATTTGAGCAAACTCAGGGAAGTAGTGTAGGACAGGGAAGCCTGGTGTGCTGCAGTCCATGGAGTCGCAAAGAGTCATAGTGATTGAACAACGACAAAACTACATGTGTAACCTCAGATACTCCTAGAAGACACTGATATGACGGGATGCCATTCCCAAAGGTCCAAAATATACCGCAAATGATCCTTCATCCCTGGAGGATGAGACAGTCAGCGTTATCCAACTCCCAGGGCTCAGCCAAGGGCCTGCTGGGAGCCCCAGGCTCTTTGAGCAACTGTAGTCTCTGGAACCTTCCATACACACTATGTCTCTGAAGATGGCTCATCAGCACATTAAAATCACCTCCAACCACACCTGCAGATAAAACCACACCCCAGTGCCATTCTCCAGCAGACTGCAATCCAAACACCATTTTGGGGGTATAATCAGATTCCCCAGAACATGGTAAAAGCAGTTCACTAGAGCACTGGAGGTGGGCATGCAAGAGAAGGGCAGAAAAATGGAGTGAGGCGGAGGAGAAAGGCATATAGGAGAATCCAGTGAGGGTGTTCAGCGTTTTCATGGAATCAGGCATCCCAGACTCTTCACCCTGAGTCCAGCGGAAGACAGGTGGGCCTTCCTGTGTGTATCTTTTATGTACTCAACTGGGGTTGGTCACCCCAGACATGTATAGACTTTTAGTTCTCTCTCTTGGAGGAGTCTGAGCTTGGCTTCCTTGCTTCAACCCTGCAGCTGGGACCAAGCGGTCCTCTTTCTTGGAGAGCTTCCTCCTTGTCAGCCAGCAATGCTACACGTCTAGCGAGGAGGTGCCTCAAGGCTCTTTGTCCCACTCCTTCTGTTAGTTCATGGCTCAGTTCCTCCTGGCTTTGGCTAGGAATGCATCTTGGGATGCTGACAAGGGCACTTTGTTGATTCAAATCCCTGCTTCGAGTCTCTATGGCTGTGCGAAGTGTGATCACGTATATAATCTGCATATTATTTACATATATGCTGTTTCTACATATATAGAAGAGGAGTTTCCTGGGGACACAGGATTTGCCTGAATTTCCTGGTAAAGCCACAATTTGCAACGGCAGCATGAAAAGCTGTCCTTGCTCCACTGGGTTACGACTTGCCTTGCCTGACACGACAGTGAGCCCGAGACCCTAGGCAGGAGTTGGAAGAGGCTGTACTTAGGTGTTTCTCATGAATTTTATGGATGGATTTGTCAGTTCAGTTTTCTGGATCATAGTTACTAATGATCTGTACCTATAACCCACCATGCTTCATGACCAGTGGGACAGTGTTGTCCTCTGGAGGTGGCGATGGGATGGATAAAGGCCACAGTAGTATCTGAAAGCTCAGCACCTTTCACTTGGTCCTAGGCTCCTGGAACCAATGAGCTGGGTGGACCAGACAGGCAAGTGCTGGAGGATGGGGCTTTCTGGACTTGGTTCCACCTTTTCCTTCTTCTACTCTCATTCCCTCCCTTGGATGGATTGCTCCAGTGGGACAGACCTGATTTTCCCAAGAAGAACCAACCCGTGGTCTGGAGACCATATTCAGAGTTGAGGTCTGAGTCCAGCCTGTTGAAGATGCTAAATCCTCAAGTCTAGCCTCGACCACGCTGTCTACAAGCTCACAGCCACGACAACCTTAGTTATTGCACTATGTTTACAAATATATTTGGTTCTACTTCTCTCTAGTTCTAAACTTCAAAAGCACCTCTTGGAGCTCTCTCGGCTACTCCGGTGGCTCAGTGGTAAAGAATATGCCTGCAGTGCAGGAGCTGAGGAGACGCAGGTTCGATCTTTGGGTCAGGAAGATCCCCTGGAGGAGGGCACGGCAACCCACTCCAGTATTCTTGCCTGGAGATTCCCATGGACAGAGGAGGCTGGTGGGCTACAGTCCATAGGGTTACAAAGAGTCGGACACGACTGAAGTGACTTGGCACTCACAGAGCTATCGCTTGAAATTGGCAGTAATTAAAATACATTTGACCCTTGAACAACATGAGGGGTTATCTGAGTTAATTTATAGTTGGCTGCTCTATCTGCGCTTGCTCGGCATCCTCACATTCAATCAGCCATGAGCCATGTAGTACTGCAGCATTTACTGTTGAAAAATATCTGTGTACAAGTGGATTTGTGTAGTTCAAACCTGAATTGTTCAAGGGTCAACTCTAGTTCAATCCCATGATTACATTTATAAACCACTCTGAATACAATAACCCAAGCCAAATCTGTTTGTTCAAAAATGGTCCTAATGGTGGCAGGCCTATTCACTCACGAGATTCTTTTATGTTCTGGGAAGGATTCGAGAGAGGAAAACACCTGGTCTCTGCCTCCAGGACCTAACGGGGGGAGGGGAGAGTGGTGGTGTGGGGGAGATGGACAACAAGGCCACACAGCAGGATGATGGGGGACTCTCGGAACGTGGCTGTTCTCATGGGGGAGGGTTTCCCACTCTTTAAGAGTGATGCCTGTGGTCCATGATAAGTACTGTGAGACCCAAGGCTAGACCAGCACAGCAGAGTATCTGGGGTGAGCCCAGTGGTGCTGATTGCCAAGGAGGATGCTGTTGGCGTTTGGGGGCGGGATAATTATTTATTGTGTGGGACTGTCCCATGCATTGTGTTGTTGGCCGTCACCACTAGTGGCCCATAGTATCCCCTAATTACTGTGACAGTCAGCACTGACTCTACATTTCCCTGGGTGGAAGGGGAGTAATGCGAGGTCACCACTGCTGGGGGGAATCTGACCACCAGGGGTCTGGGGCTCAAAGCAGCTGGAAATCCTCAGCTCCCTGCTAATTCCATGTTGGTGAAACGGTGGAGGTGGAAGGGAAAGAAGCAGGAGTGGGAGGCCAGCACCAAGGCCCTGGTCGCAGGTCCAAACCTACCTGGCATCAGTATCTGCTGTTTGTAGCTGCCTAGCACGCACTTCCATTTCCTTTGGTTAAAGGTTACCAAAACAGTTTGGTCTCTTCCCTGCTCTCAGCCCTCGTAGTTTCTGTGGAGCTGACCCTCAGTTCCAAAGGTGGTTGTGTAGGGCTAGCCTGGCCAATCAGAGCACCGCATTGCCCTGGCTAGAGTGCAGTTCCAGGAGGGACCCAGACCTAATCAGAGCCTGATCAGGGGCCTTCTGCTTCGGGGACAGGCTGCCTTTCCCAGCCAGACTTGACTTCAGAGGTGGTGGGGTTGGGGGTGGCTATGGCTGGTGCACCTTGAAGGATGAACTTGCCTGAACACGGAACTGACACAACAATGCAGATGGAGAGAAACGGGCTCTGGGGGCACAGCCTACACCCCGGGAACAAACCACATCTGGACTGAACTCTCTCTTGACTTTTACTGGAGTCTGTACACGCTCCTTTTGCTCAGGCCACTTGGGGTTAGGTTGTCTGACATTTACAACCAAAGGGGGCCTGATTAATATGCCAGAAAAAGGAGCTAAATGTCTTCAGAGAATTGGGCTGACCGGACGCAGCAGTCTCGGGGTCCCTGGTCCCCCCACCGTGTCTGTGGGTCCCTTTTCTGCAGGCCAGATGGCAGCAGGACCCCACCCCACCCCAGCAGAAACCAGCATTCTTCTTCCCAAAAGCTGACTGCCCAGAGAAGGATCCTGGCAACCCAGGGCACCCTCTCCAAGTCTCCCAGTGTCTACTCAGGAAGGGAAATCCTGGGATTGGGAGGTGGTGGGTGGGCTCTGGGATTCCTGGCAACCTGCCTTCCCCTTCCTCCCCCCCCCCCCACCTTCTTGCTCAATCCCACCTGTGCTGTTGCAGGCGGACCTGCCTCCCCCAGGGCTGTCCTGCTGGTTCAAGCCTGGCCCCTTAGAGGCGAGCGGGTCACCCAGGTGCTCTGTGCACTCGCTCACTTGAGTTAGGGGTTGTCCTCACCCCTGCTGCTACCCACCCCTTCCTGTTTGGGTAACAGGCTTCAGTGCATTCTCAACTCCCAACTTCCACCATCTGCATTCCCCTGGGCCCCCTCCCCACCGAGGGGGCAGGGCACAAAATTAACCACCTCCCTCCCAGGAGCCCTTAACCGATGAGTGTATAAATAATACCCAACTTCCCCTCCGGGGCGGGGTGACTCTGAGGTATGTGTTCTGTTCCCTAGCACTCTGTTAGAAGGATACAGCTTCATCTGCCCCCAGTGGCCACTGCACCTGTTCCACACCTGTCTCCCCTATTGGTGTTTCCTGGGATAACCTTGAACTAAGACTTCTGCCTCAGCCGGTCCAGGAACTAGATGTCCAGACCCAGCAGGCACTGGCTGGGGGCAGGTACGTCGTCCGACAAACCACAAGGCTGCGAGCCACGCCTCGACAGGCTCTGAACTTCCCCCATCCCAGGCGAAGCTGAATGAAGCCATTTCCCAGGGACAGAGTTTTCTGGTGGTGGATACTAGTGCCCGTTGACTAGTTACCTTAGGTACTGAATTAAGTTGCCTAATTCCTGCATTTAAAATAGGAAAATCTGAAATCGTTTCTTCTGTGAGTGTGTGCAGACAAAGTTGCTTCCCTTGGGTCCGTGGCCCCCAAAAGGAAGGGTAGGATTCCACCTTGGTTTACCTTGGGGTGGGGGGGCTCACAAAGTCACCAAGGCCCTCACATTTCCCTACCCATTTGCCAAGACCAACTTTTGTGTCTCTAGGTAAAACACACTAAAGAAACAGAACTCCTTTTTTTGATTTTTTTTTGGTTTTGTTCTATTTTGGTGACAAGAGAGATCCTTGATGGAAAACTGGATCTGTAAGAAAAATAAGGACAGAGCCATTAGCTTAGACAACACTCTGTGACCCCAGAGTTCTGGTGGCTTTCCAGTTTTATGGCCTCAGGGTGAGGGTTTAGCAGCTAAGATCCTCCTGTGGGAAAATAAATAATTTAGGATTAAAATTTCTTCCATTCATCACCTTCCCTCTTCCTTTTGTCTGAACTCACAGAGACTTTGTTTTTTTCCGTTCAGGCTGTAACGAGCTTATGCAAAATGCCTGGCAGGAACTGGGCTTGGGCCATTGTTGGCACCTTCTGTTTCCTCTCCCTGTCCCCAGCACTTAAGATGGAGCCTCTCTCCCCCGAAATGGAAGGCCGTGGTGGTTTTACTACACTCAGCGCCCAAAAGGAGAGGGGAAAGCAGCTGATTGATTTTAGTGCTGCGTCATTCACTGGTGGGATGCAGCGAGAGAGGCTCACCAAGTTTTTGGAAAGAAAGTTCTGTAAACGTCTTTCCCTTGAGAGGAGGCTTTGCCACTGTCATCATGTGGTTCCTCACTCTAGGGTAAGAAGGACACCCAACTGCCCATCTCCCTCTCAGAAGGTCTAAGAGCTGAGTCTCTGAAGCTCTGGATGACTCAGCAAATGCCCGTAATTCATCCCTCCTCCACCCACCAACATACGCATGTGCATTGATTCACGGGTCCTCAGGGTGGCTTTCAGTGGCTGAAATACTGAAGTCAGAGAGGTCTCTAGGCCAACAGGTCTGCACTTGGCCGTTCATCCTGCACTGCCTAACATATCACCTTCTTTAAACACTCTTGCCCGCCATAGTCGGTGCTGCTGTCTGCTTCTCCCATATCCACTCTCACGTCTTCTTTCCTGGCAGGGGCCTCCTTTGGCTGGATACGCCCCTCCTTGTCCCCACTAGTCCATAGGGGCAGGGTGTGGGGGACATCTAGACCGGTCTAATCCAGTCACGAAAATTCACCCTGCTATGCTATTAATTTGCTTAAGAAGGAGCAGGAGACCCAATGCAGGGGCTTGTCACCCCCAATGAGGGAGCAAGTATTCCAGGAGAGGGGCACCCTGGGAACAGATTTTTAACTCAAGAAGAGACCCAAGGGGAGGTGGCCTTTTCCCTTGCTTCTGGCTGTCAGGGTGTGCATGCGTGCTGTCGCTTCAGTTGTGTCTGACTCTTTGTGACCCTATAGACTGTAGCCCGCCAGGCTCCTCTGTCTATGGGACTCTTCAGGCAAGAATACAGGAGTGGGTTGCCACGCCCTTCTCCACGGGTTCTCCCCCACCCAGGGATGGAACCTGCATCTCTTAGGTCTCCTGCATTGGCAGGGGGGTTCTTTACTACCAGCGCCACCTAGCTTTTTAAGGTATGAGGATACAATTCTGAGAGCTCCTCTAGCCATCTGCCCAGGAGGGGAACTAGCCAGCCCCATGCTAAGGGTGTCAGAGCCGGAAGCTGGAAAAGTCCCCAGGTGTCTGATGACACCGTTGAGTTAACCAGCTCTGACACTTGCCGGCTGTCCTGTTGTTATGTGAGATAATCTCCTTAATATCATTTTGAACTGGATTCTCTGAAATTGGCAGCACCAAGTAACCTAACTCATAATCCACTTGTAAATCAAGTCGTAAAAGGCCACGACTGAGCGACTGAACTGACTGAACTGAAAAGGCCTTGTGGGCATTTGGAAACCTACCAGTTCCCACTTTCGTCTTACAGCTGAGTTAAAAAGAGAGGCGTCAGAGCGATGCCATTGGTAGAACACTTCCCAGATTTACTGGGAAGCACCTTAACCACATGAGAGAGGTAGGTAAGCTTCGTTCAACTGTCAAGCTAAGGAAATTTTCTCTCGAAGCAGTGAAAACTCTTTGCACGTGAAAGGGTCTGCATGGAGAGCAGCTGCTGAGCAACAAGATGCCTGGCAAGTGGGGGCTCTGTGAGCACCAGGGTCGGCTCATCCAATCAAGAGGCAATGAGACCCAAACCCCAGTGCTGGTTCAGGGTCCTCCCACTGTTCGCTACATGAATGGGGATGGGTCCTGGCACCAGGTTGGGGAAGCGCACATCTGTCTGTCCACATTTGTCAGGGAACAGGGGAACAAGCAGAGAGAAGCAGCTGGAGCCTTACCACCAGAGGTCACAGCTCACCAGCTCCTCCCACTGAGATACATCTCTGTGACCTTGTGGACACTTGTTGACCTGAGCCTGCCTGCTTTCCTTATCTCTGGAAACCTCCTGAGATCCCAGGTGTTCACCTAGACCCAGAGAAGACCAGGAACAGGTGTCTACTCCACAGGGTCTCCCTTCACTATCAGACTTCTCCACGTTGGCCCTCTGCTCTATCCATCTTTCCTACATCAGCTATTGCTAATGACCCTTATGTTCACAGCTAAGACCCATCCTTTCCTGCGAGCTCCCTCTATCCTTCTACCTACTTGACATCTCCACTTGGTTGTCCAGCAAAAATAACAGTAAAACAGAACTCTTGATTTCTGTCCCTTGTGCCTTCATCCTCTTGGAGTCAACTTTGAGGCTTCCCTTTTCCTCATTGTTTCATCCAGTCTACCAGCCAGACTTGCTGGTTCAATCCCCACACTGTCCACTGAAGCCAAGTGAAATCGCTCAGTTGTGTCTGACTCTTTTCAACCCCATGGACTGTAACCTACAGGCTTCTACATCCATGGAATTTTCCAGGCAAGAGGACTGGAGTGGGTTGCCATTTCCTTCTCCATGGGATCTTCCTGACCCAGGGATCGAACCCAGGTCTCCTGCATTGCAGGCAGATGCTTTGCCGTCTGAGCCACCAGGGAAGCCCACACTGTACCTGTTCATTTTCCCTCTACACCCATCGCCCTGGTCCAAGCACCGTCTTTGCCTGTCTAGACCAGTGCAAATGAGTCCTACCTGGTCTTCCTCCTCCATTCCCATTCTTTACCCAATAGATACTGTGATTGTTTTGAAATCAAAACCAGGAGCTTGAGATATTCCCATTTGAGAGGAGGATGCATGAGTTAATATTGGGTTGGCCAAAACGTTTGAGGTTTTTCGTACTATTACGGAAAATTTCCAATGATCTTTTTGGTCAACCCAGGTGACGCTAGTGGTAAAGTCCCCGCCTGCCAATGCAGGAGACATAGAGACTTGGATTCGATTCCTGGGTTGGGAAGACCCCCCTGGAGGAGGAAATAGCAACCGACTTCAGTATTCTTGCCTGGAGAATCCCAAGCACAGAGGAGTCTGGCAGGCTGCAGTCCATAGGGTCACACAGAGTTGGACATGACTGAAGCAACTTAGCATGCACGCAATAAATGTAAAGTGTCCAGAGGTGTGCTTATGTAAGGATTTGCTGTTGCTCCGTAGCAGGGGCTGTCCACCACATCTAGAACACAATGGAAACTCCAAGACCTTGCCTGACCTTGGTCTCCCCTAAAGTGGCATCCTGACCCCTTAGCTCTTAGCCATACTGGCTTCTCTGGCCCTAAAACTTAACATTAAGCATCTTTCCTGTTTCAGGGATGTAGGGTTTGCTGTTCCTTCTGCACAGAATGCTCTTCCCTCAGATCCGCATGGTCTGGCTCCTTCTGCCAAAGGTACCTCAGTTCAGAGGGGTCTTCACAGAACAGCCAGGCTCTGGCAGCAGCCCCTCCTGCTCAGCCCACCTCTCTCTGCCTTTTATCAGATCCACTTTATTTCCTTGACAACATTTACCACCAAATCAAGTGATCCTGTTTATTCACGGACTTGTCCACAGTCTGCCTGCATCTACTGGAATGTAGGCTCCCCGAGGAGAGCTCTTGTCTGGCTTGCTTTACTCCTATAGCACAAGGTAGGTGCCCAGGAAATATCTAATGAATGAATGCATTATTTAATTACCAAATACTTCCCACTGTGTGGACTCTGCCACCTTCTAGCTTGGATGGCAGGTAAGTATGTGGGCCTCCATCTGAATTTTCGCCTCTGATCTCTTTGCCTGGGGACTTTGGCTGGCCTAGATCCACAGATTTTACCAGACCTCAGAGTCGCGAGTCTAGCCCTGGCCTGTTGGTGGACTTGGCTGTCCATGCCCTACTGTGTCGTCACATCTCACAGCACCTGATGTGGTGCTGGGCACATGGTCAGTACTAATGTGTGACAGCCCAGCTGACCCACTTGCATACCTACATGGGGAGGGGTGTTGGGCGGACACTGGGGAGCCAGGTGGGAGATACCATGGCCACCAGTGGCTATTAGTTCTGGGCTTCCAGAAAATGCTTCCCTGCCTCCTACTGGTGGTGCATGCATCCAACCCTCAGAACCCTCAGCATCCACTGAATGACGGGGGAGTTTACATCACAGCCTGGCCCTGACAGAAGCCAAGTTTGGAAATGAGGTCATTTAAAACACATGTGATACCAGTGAGCGTGGATCTCAACACTGGTTCCCAAATTGTCACCAGAAGAGCAATTTGACAGAAGCAGAGGGTCTGGTGAGAAAGCACCCTCTCCTCACAATCACCAGGCATGGGCTCTGGGGCTTGGGAAGGGCTCTGTCTCAGGCCACTACATGGGCGGGGGCGCTGGCATAGTCTGCCTCTTCTCCAGGGAAATCATGGGACCAAGGACAGAGGGTCTGTCTGTTCCTGGGAGGACCCACCTGTCCTAACTCTGTGTTGGGAAAGGGGCCTGCCCTAGGGAGACAGAGGAGTCACCACTCAGAACAGAAGAAAGAGGCAGAACTGTGTGATGTTGGCACACTGCGTGGTTTGAAAGTGATGGCAGTGATGCTGGGGTCCCCAAACAAGCCCCACCCGCCAACTGGACCCCTGCCAGCAACATACACACAGCTTTAGGGCTGGAGTGGAGCCTGGATTCAGTCTCTGGGGAGCCTTGTTAACTTTGCCACCAATGCAAACTCTCAGTAGTCCCAGGGAGGTGACCTAGTCCAGGCAGGGCAGGTTTCCAATCCACTCCTTCCTCTCTTCTCTGCCTCTCCATTCTCCCTGCAGTCTGCGCCCCCCTTCACTTCCCCTCCTCCTGTCTCTCCTCCCATCATCTCCCCATCCCCCATGGCTCAGGGCTGGACATACCCGTCGTGGACCACAGACTCTCTGAGTGGCACTGGACATTGCAGTCAATAATATGGAATCACTACCTATTCCTGTGGTCTTTCAACTCTCTGGTTAAAGAAGGTCTCGGTGTGGAGCTGGCTAGTCTTAACACCCAGCACTAATCAAGTATCTTTGAACACACAGGACACTGACATCAAAGCTGAGATTTTTTTCAGGCACCCCGTCAGCCAGAATTCCAGGACATTTCATTTTTACAGTGTTTATATTTCCCGTGATCTTTTAATGACAAAACGTAGGATTTTGCATTTATGGCCCATTTGAAGATAATCTGGAAAACTCAGTAGTGGCCACAGGACTGGAAAAGGTCAGTTTTCATCCCAATCCCAAAGAAAGGCAATGCCAAAGAATGCTCAAACTACCACGCAATTGCACTCATCTCACACGCTAGTAAAGTAATGCTCAAAATTCTCCAAGCCAGGCTTCAGCAATATGTGAACTGTGAACTTCCAGATGTTCAAGCTGGTTTTAGACAAGGCAGAGGAACCAGAGATCAAATTGCCAACATCCACTGGATCATTGAAAAAGCAAGAGAGTTCCAGAAAAACATCTATTTCTGCTTTATCATTTCAGTTCAGTCGCTCAGTCGTGTCCGACTCTTTGCGACCTCATGAATCGCAGCACGCCAGGCCTCCCTGTCTGTCACCAACTCCCGGAGTTCACTCAGACTCATGTCCATCAAGTCAGTGATGCCATCCAGCCATCTCATCCTCTGTCGTCCCCTTCTCCTCCTGCCCCCAATCCCTCCCAGCATCATAGTGTTTTCCAGTGAGTCAACTCTTCAAATGAGGTGGCCAAAGCACCCCTTTGACTGTGTAGATCACAATAAACTGTGGAAAATTCTTCAAGAGATGGGAATACCAGACCACCTGACCTGCCTCTTGAGAAACCTGTATGCAGGTCAGGAAGCAGCAGTTAGAACTGGACATGGAACAACAGACTGGTTCCAAATAGGAAAAGGAGTATGTCAAGGCTGTATATTGTCACCCTGCTTATTTAACTCCTATGCAGAGTACATCATGGGAAATGCTGGGCTGGATGAAGCACAAACTGGAATCAAGATTGCCAGGAGAAATATCAATAAGCTCAGATATGCAGATGACACCACCCTTACGGCAGAAAGTGAAGAAGAACTAAAGAGCCTCTTGATGAAAGTGGAAGAGGAGAGTGAAAAAGCTGGCTTAAAATTCAACATGCAGGAAACTAAGATCATAGCATCTGGTCCTATCAATTCATGGCAAATAGATGGGGAAACAGTGGAAACAGTGTCAGACTTTATTTTTTGGAGCTCCAAAATCACTGCAGATGGTGATTGCAGCCATGAAATTTAAAAGATGCTTGCTCCTTAGAAGGAAAGTTATGACCACCTAGACAATATATTAAAAAGCAGAAACTTTGCCTACAAAGGTCTGTCTAGTCAAAGCTATGGTTTTTCCAGTAGTCATGTATGGATGTGAGAGTTGGACTATAAAGAAAGCTGAGTGGTGAAGAATTGATGCTTTTGAACTGTGGTGTTGGAGAAGATTCTTGAGAGTCCCTTGGAATACAAGGAGATCCAACCAGTCCATCCTAAAGGAAATGAGTCCTGAATATTCATTGGAAGGACTGATGCTGAAGCTCAAACTCCAATACTTTGGCCACCTGATATGAAGAACTGCTGCTGTTGCTGCTAAATAGCTTCAGTCGTGTCTGACTCTGTGCGACCCCATAGACAGCAGCCTACCAGGTTCCTCTGTTCATGGGATTTTCCAGGCAAGAGTACTAGAGTGGGTTGCCATTGCCTTCTCCGTACAAAGAACTGACTCATCTGAAAAGACCCTGATGCTGGGAAAGATTGAAGGCAGGAAGAGAGGGGGATGACAGAGGATGAGATGGTTGGATGGCATCACCAACTCAGTGGACATGAATTTGAGTAAACTCCGCGAGTTGGTGATGGACAGGGAAGCCTGACGTGCTGCAGTCCATGGGGTCGCAAAGAGTCGTACACGACTGAGTGACTGAATTGAACTGGAGATAATTGCATTTAAGCTAAAAAGGAAGCTAATTTAAAGAAAATAAGTGATCAGCTGTAAAACATAGCTTGACTATATTCTGACTTCTAGTTTACAAATTTCTTATCTACTGATGTTAACAATTTTAGGTTTTAATAAAACTACAGTGTCTGTGGCAATCATTGTGTAATGCATAGAATCGCTATGTTGTGCGCCATAACTAATGGAGCATTGTAGGTTAATACTACTCTAAAAAATATTTAAAAAATAAATTATATTATAGCTTTCAAAGGTCAATAAAATTTGGGGACTACTGAGTTAAAAAAGGATGATGATAATGTAGCCGCTACGTTGAGGTCTTCTTTGTGGCAGACACTGCACTGTGTTTAACATGCGTTTTTTTCACCGAGTCCCCCCACTTAACGTGGGCTGTACTATTATTATCAGCACTTAGCAAGAAAATGAAGCATCAGGAGTTAAAAACCTTGTCCAGGCCCAAGAAATACTGGGGGTAGAATGAGGATCTGATCCCAAGGTTTCCTGCCCAAGCTCACACCCATGGGTGCTGCCAGGAGGAGATTCTAAGATGAAACGCTTTAGCTCAGGCACCATCTTCAAACGCCAGTCACTACCACCTTACCCAGGGCCTCCCAAGTGGTGTTAGTGATAAAGAACCAGCCTGCCAGTGCAGGAGATGTAAGAGACGCTGGTTCAGTTCTTGGGTTGGGAAGATCCCCTGGAGGAGGGCATGGCAATCCACTCCAGTATTCTTGCCTGGAGAATCCCATGGGCAGAGGAGCCTGGCAGGTTTTGGTCCATAGCGTCGCAAAGAGTCAGACATGACTGAAATGACTCAGCACAGCACACCGTCTACCCAGCCGGTGGCCAGCCCGGGAGGGCCGTACATCCCTTAGTTCATCCTCACAACCACTGCCCTTGAACGTGCTGTTATTCTCCCCACTTTAGAGATGATACCGACTCTCACAGAAGTTAAGTAATATGGGCCCGAACACCCAGCGACCTGGGAGTGGAGGCCAGACTAGAACCGTGGGCTCTAACTCCAAAACCAGCATCTTCCCAACCATCTCCAAGATGATAACAGTAACAAGACTCCTGGCCAGCTCTCTGCCCTCCAAGCACCCCGTCTCATGCTCCCAACCATCTCAAGAGGAAGGTTCTATGACGTTTCCTGTTTACAGATGAGGAAACCGGGGATCCTCAGCTGCTATGGAATTTTGCAAAGCTTAAGGTGCTTCTCTGCTCTTTTATGAATGGTCCCATGATCAGGCAGCAGAGCCTTTGAGGAGATGGCGAGCTCTCCCTGGAGCTTATTTTCTGGGTTGGGCTTTTGAGCATCTATTCCCACCACACACCCTGCTGTGGCTGCTAGAGGTCTGGGGCTGGTTGCCAGCGAGGAAGGATGTGGGAAGGGACAGTTAGGGAGTTTGGGATGGACATGTACACACTGCTATATTTAAAATGGATAACCAATGAGGACCTACTGGATAGCACAGGGAACTCTGCTCAGTGTTATGTGGCAGCCTGGGTGGGAGGGGAGTCTGGGGGAGAATGGATACATGTATATGTATGGCTGAGTCCCTTTGCTGTTCACCTGAAACTAACCACCTGAAAGTAACTATTGTTAATCAACTATACTCCAATATAAAATAAAAAGTTTTTTAAAAAAAAGAAAAAAAAGCTCCCATTACTGCCTCCCCTTCTCCTCCCCCTCATCACTTATTAAGCTTTCATGGCACATGGATTTGACAATGGGGATAATTATAGGCAGGAGGAGAAGGGGATGACAGAGGATGAGATGGTTGGATGGCATCACCGACTCAATGGACATTGGTTTGAGCAAGCTCAGAGAGCTGGTGATGGATAGGGAGGCCTGGCATGCTGCAGTCCGTGGGGTTGCAAAGAGTTGGACACGCCTGAGTGACTGAACTGATAATTAAAGGTTGCCGGGAGCCATCTCCCGGCATATTGCATATTGAGTGCAGCACTTTCACAGCATCATCTTTCAGGATCTGGAATAGCTCAACTGGAATTCTATCACTGCCGGGAGCCAGCGTGAGGAACTCTGCCCGTGGCAAAGGTCATGAGGAAGGAGGCTCGGCATACGCAAAGGCGGGATCGAGCCTCAGGAGTTCCCCTGGAAATTCTCGAGCATCTACCCCCAAAACCAGAGTCTGCCTATTTTCTGCTTTGTGCTCTCACCTACACCTCTGACTTTATGGGGGGCTGTCCCCCACTACCTCTCTCTGAAAAAAGAGTTAACTTACAGCTCCAGTTAATAATTCCTGGGTGTGATAGTGTTTCAACCTACAAACTCTTTTGGAAGTCCTCTAGCCTGCCTGAATAGGTTTTTCCGGCCACATGTGATTGCTCAGAACCTCCCAACTGTGAGAGGCATGAGATGTTCTAAACTGTCTAAATACAGACTCCTTTGAGCAGTTAAAAGATTGATTAGAAATTGTATTGGTGAAGGGTTTGTTACTTGTTGGGCCAATGTTTGCTGCTAAGTTTCCATATCCCTTACCTACTGTGTCCCTGGCAGTGTATTGACTACATTCAGGAATCTAAGTAGTAGCTTTAATGTTTGTAACCTGGGACCCTTGAGTTAATTCTTTTTCTTGTTATAGCCCACCACACCTTTGCCCTATAGGAATGCAACTTTATCTATGCTTTTGGAGGGTGGTGCCTGACTAATCACCTTTAGAGAAAAATAAGTTTTCTGAAGAAAGGGTCTTAAAATGTTAACAGGCCTCCAGGCCAGAAGATGATGCAAATCACCTAAACTTTTGCATATGATAAATTTGCAGGAAGAAAGCCTGGCTTGCTGCCTGACTCTACCCCTTCCCCCATTATCCTCTATGCATAACTTAAGGTATAAAAACTACTTTGGCAAATAAAGTGCGGGCCTTGTTCACCAAAACTTGGTCTCCCCATGACGTTCTTTCTCTCACCTTCTGGCTGAATTATTCAGCCTCTTTTCTCCACTGAATTTCCTCACTGAGCTATCCTTATTTCAGCCTCTTTTCTCCACTGAATTTCCTCACTGAGCTATCCTTATTCTATTACTCTTTATATCTTTAATTAACATTTAAATAAGCTGTTGTTTCCTGATTCCTTCCTTCTCCGTTCCTCTCTCCTTTTCACTCTTTAGCTCTTTCTCTATCTTTAGATCTTTCTCTATTTTCTTTCCTTTTTTCTTCCCCCCCCCCTTTTTTTGAAAAGAATGTATTTTTAATATGTAAATATGACAAACAGAATATAAAGAAGCTCTCTAAATCAATAGAAATGTGGGAGAAATATATAAACTGGTATTTCATTGATAAAAAAACAGAATTATCCTGGTAAACCTCACAAGGAATAAGTGGAACAGAGTTGAAAACCAGTATGAGGCATCAGTGCACCCTCCACATATCAGGAGATAGTTAAACATGTATGATACCAGATGATGCCAATTACTGGTGATGTAAAGCAATGAGAATATCGATATAATGGTAACTGGAGAGTACTTGAATAATAATTTTGGAATAACATCTGGAATTATATAAAAAATTACTTATTTCCCATCTATGACCCTAGAACATGTATTATAGGGTATATAACCAAAAGAAAATAGAGAAAGATCTAAAGATAGAGAAAGAGCTAAAGAGTGAAAAGGAGAGAGGAACGGAGAAGGAAGGAATCAGGAAACAACAGCTTATTTAAATGTTAATTAAAGATATAAAGAGTAATAGAATAAGGATAGCTCAGTGAGGAAATTCAGTGGAGAAAAGAGGCTGAATAATTCAGCCAGAAGGTGAGAGAAAGAACGACATGGGGAGACCAAGTTTTGGTGAACAAGGCCCGCACTTTATTTGCCAAAGTAGTTTTTATACTTAAGTTATGCATAGAGAATAATGGGGGAAGGGGTAGAGTCCTGCAGCAAGCCAGGCTTTCCTCCTGCAAACTTATCATATGCAAAAGTTTAGGTGATTTGCATCATCTTCTGGCCTGGAGGCCTGTTAACATTTTAAGACCCTTTCTTCAGAAAACTTATTTTTCTCTAAAGGTGATTAGTCAGGCGCCACCCTCCAAAAGCATAGATAAAGTTGCATTCCTACAGGGCAAAGGTGTGGTGGGCTATAACGAGAAAAAGAATTAACTCAAGGGTCCCAGGTTACAAACATTAAAGCTACTACTTACACCAATCATATTAATCAATACACTGCCAGGGACACAGCAGGTAAGGGATATGGAAACTTAGCAGCAAACAATGGCCCAACAAGTGACAAACCCTTCACCAATACAATTTCTAATCAATCTTTTAACTGCTCAAAGGAGTCTGTATTTAGACAGTTTAGAACATCTCATGCCTCTCACAGTTGGGAGGCTCTGAGCAATCACATGTGGCCGGAAAAACCTATTCAGGCAGGCTAGAGGACTTCCAAAAGAGTTTGTAGGTTGAAACACTATCACACCCAGGAATTATTAACTGGAGCTGTAAGTTAACTCTTTTTTTCAGAGAGAGGTAGTGGGGGACAGCCCCCCATAAAGTCAGAGGTGTAGGTGAGAGCACAAAGCAGAAAATAGGCAGACTCTGGTTTTGGGGGTAGATGCTCGAGAATTTCCAAGGGGACTCCTGAGGCTCGATCCCGCCTTTGCGTATGCCGAGCCTCCTTCCTCAGGACCTTTGCCACGGGCAGAGTTCCTCACGCTGGCTCCCGGCAGTGATAGAATTCCAGTTGAGCTATTCCAGATCCTGAAAGATGATGCTGTGAAAGTGCTGCACTCAATATGCAATATGCCGGGAGATGGCTCCCGGCAAAAGGTGCTCTCAGTGCCTGCTCAGATCCTGTTTGTGCGCTTGCATATCCACTGCCCAGTCCTGTGAATTATGAACGCTGTCTACTGATGGCCTAGAGCTGCCTGCTTCCCCAGGAACTTGTCCTCACCCAAACGGGAGCCACTTTTTCACAAAGACACACACTCCTAACCTCTCCCAGTAGCTAACGACTGACTCACAGAAGAGCAAGAAAGGCCAACCCTCTTGCCCCAAGGCTATACCCCCTCTGGGTGTCATTCAACCTCCAGGCCTGCCTGGACCAGGCTAAGTGGACTTCAGCTGAGACCTCATCCTTGCTTTGCTCCGTCCCCTCCCTCTCTGGCCTCCCCTCACTCTTTTTCCTTCACTAAATCCTGTGCACCCAAATCCTTGTCTCAGGCTCTGCTACTAGGGAGCCCAGCCTGAGACAGGGGAGGATCCAAGATGTTGCATAAGGCAGGCTCCCTGCCCTCAGTGATCTTGTACTAGAAGGTGGAGACAGGCCACCTATGTACGTAAAAATCATCCACAGTACAGGATGGAATAGGCTGGAGAGAACAGTGGTTTAAAAGATGGGAGAAGGTTTCTGTGGAACACGAAGTTCACAGAGGACAAGAAAGGCTGGAAACAGTGGGAACCACAGGGAGAAAGTTTGGAGGAAAAGCTCCAAGAGGTGTAGGACCCCCGGCTCACCTCTCCTGTCTCCTCCTAGCTGGGGTCTGTGAGGAGAGGAACCACCCGAGGTCAGCAGGGAACAGGGAAATCTCTGTTTTGACGATCCCAACAATGGGTTTAGCGTTGTCCATGAGTGTCCGGGGCTGCCCGAGAGAGCCACGCCAGTAGGCCCTGAGGCCAGAAATGAGTCTCTCACTCTCAAGTTTCCCCTGAAAGACTGGGGGTCTTGGTGCCCCCATAAAGACCTCCTCCTTTCAGAGAAGGGACAGGCGCTTCACCATGCTACACGGCTGGCGAGTCGATGGGCTCTAGGATCACTCTGCAGAGGGCCACGGGCATGAAAGGGGTCCACATACCTGCCGGACTGCGGGCCTGGGGACTTGTTTACAAAGATTCAAGGATGTAGTAGGCAGCTCCTAGGGCTCCCAGAGCCACAGCAACAGTTCCGAGGGCTCGGAGCACGCGAATTACGATGAGTGGAATGTTTTCTTGAAGGTCTTCTGCAGAGCAAAGCAGAGAACCCATGGGTTGGGGGCAGCTGGGCTTTAGTGCTCGTCCGTAGGCAGGGGAAAGGAAACCATGAGGATGACAGGAACACCCATCTCCCCGCTAAAGGTCCTCCTCTCGAGGGAACACAGTTCCTTTCGCCTCTTTCAGTAACGCTCTACCACAAGACTCCCTCCAGGATCCGGGGATGGGCTGGCCTGGGATGCCAGCTCCCCTGGGCACTCAGAGAGAAGATGACAAGGTGTTTAAGGCCGCCGTGTGCCAGGCCCTGTGCTAAACACCTCCCTCCCACCCAGTGTCCTCTTCAGGCCTCACAACCCCGCTGTGGAGGAGTCCTGCCGCATAGGTCTGTTCTGGAGACTAGGCAACTGAAGAAGCCACATATTACACCCCTACAAAGCGGGTGGGAAGGGAAACTGCACGAGGCTGCTAGTAAGTATGAACAAAGTGAAAGTGACTTGACTGACTCTTTGCGACCCCATGGACTTTAGCCTACCAGGCTCCTCCGCCCATGGGATTTTCCAGGCAAGAGTACTGGAGTGGGCTGCCATTTCCTTCTCCAGGGGATCTTCCCAAAACAGGAATTGAACCCAGGTTTCCTGCACTGCAGGCAGACGTGGAAGGCACTCAGAAAAAGCAGTAGCCATTTGGACAAAGACCCTACTAAAGCAGAGATTCTTACTTAATATTTAAGCACTTAAAATTTTTTAATTTAATTAAAAAAATCAAAATTTTAATTTATTTAAAGCCAGAGCCAACACTCCACTCTGCATAGAAATGGAAAGGTTACAGAAGCAGGTGTGAACTTGAGCAGACTTAGGTGCACACCTGACACAGGCCAGACTGGACCTCGGCCCCTCCCCTTCACATTCCTATTTCTGAGCCTCGCTTGTACCTTTTCCTCCACCCGGGATCCTTTCCCTTTAAAATAGGCCATGTGTATGTGTGTGCGTGCGCATGTATGTGTGTGCTCAAGAGCATCCTAAAATCCTTCCAGATTCAGCTCAGATATGACTGATAACACAGCATCTACCTGGACCCCAGCTCAGGAGCGAAGCTCTTTGAACATCTCTTTTGGGACACAGATCCCTTCCTGGTTTGCATCGGAGTTTCTAGATGCACGTCTTAGCTTATCATGTAGAAAATGAAAGTGAAAGTCTTTCAGTCATGTGCGACTCTTTGCGACCCCATGTACTATACAGTCCATGGAATTCTCCAGGCCAGAATACAGGAGTGGGTAGCCGTTCCCTTCTCCAGGGGATCTTCCCAACCCAGGGATCTAACCCAGGTCTCCCAAATTGCAGGCGAATGCTTTACCAGCTTAGCCACCAGGGAAGCCCATGACCTGCTGAGGCTAAGGGCAATTTCATAAACAGAAAGATCAGTGAAGAACTGGTCCCTGGGGCAAAGGAAGCAGGCAGCTAGGGCCCTGGCCTTGTGGGGAGGAAAGGCAGGCCTTCCCCCTTGGTCTGGTGGCCACGGAAGGAGCGCGAATCAGATACCATGTGGATGGCACAATTTTTAAGAGTAAAGCTCCCTGTTCTGGTTTCCCTCACCGTGCCTAGCATCCTATGCAGAGGAGGTTTTCCTACTTGGTGGTTTGTGAATCCATGGCGCTCCCTGGCACCAGATGGATGAATGTACTGAATGGAAAGACAGCTGATCATGGCAATGGTGGGGGCGGGGGCAGGCCCTTCCTAGCCAGGACTTACCAGGTAGCAGAGCATTTTAGCTCTGGTGTGCTCTCCCAACACACCTGGGTATCTGTTCGCCTCGCTTCACAAGGCTGAGAGATGATGATTTTCAAGAATGTACAAGACAGGGGAGTTGGCGGGGGAGGGGCTGGGAAGAGGAGTAGAATGGAGATGGGGGTGGGTGGGTTCTGCTTTAGGGTGGGTGATGCCCAGATGGAAGATGTATCCTGTTGGACATGTGTAAGATCTGAGTATAAGTGGGGCTTCCCTGGCTTCCAGAGCTGGGGGGAGGTGGAGGTCCTGCTCTAGCCCTTGTACGTAGCCCTGCTGCTGCTGCTGTTAAGTCGCTTCAGTCGTGTCCGACTCTGTGTGACCCCATAGACAGCAGCCCACCAGGCTCCCCCGTCCCTGGGATTCTCCAGGCAAGAACACTGGAGAGGGTTGCCATTTCCTTCTCTAATGCATGAAAGTGAAAAGTGAAAGTGAACTCGCTCAGTTGTGTCCGACTCTTGGCGACCCCATGGACTGCAGCACACCAGGCTTCTCTGTCCATGGGATTTTCCAGGCAAGAGTACTGGAGTGGGGTGCCATTGCCTTCTCCGTACGTAGCCCTGTGCCACTGCAAAAGCTACTGGAGAAGTTCCCTGGACAGATGTCTTCCCACCAGGGGAAGCGGCAGCCACCTGGGGGCTTCATGGGAGAGGAAGAGAAGGGTGAGGCAGTGGGGGCCACTGGGTCAGGGACAGACCCCTGTGGGGCTGCCAGGAATAGCCTGAGACCTGCTGAAGGAGGGGGAGGACTTCCTCTCACCAAGGGGTACTTGACTCACATTCACATGTATCTCTAAATTCTGGGGGAAGTTCACATGCGGGTCAAGAACAGGAAGCTTTTGGCTGTGGCACAGGCCACAGAAGGAGGCAGTGGCCTGACAGAGCGTTTAATCACCGAGCTTCTGAGTGACAGGGAGCTTGCGATGGAGGGGCTGTGGGAGAGTGTGCTCTGAAGCAAAGAAGAATGAACCCCAAAGGAGAAAATTGGCACCTCTCTGTGCAGGTGGGTCCAGGCAGAAAAGGCCAGAAGCCCCACCCGAAGAAGCAGCTTTCCTCTGGGCCTTGGAGTCCCCAGAGGAGGCTGAGTGCATGTGTGCGTGCTGAGTTGCTTTAGTCGTGTCTGACTCTTTGCGACCCTGGGGACCACAGCCTGCCAGGCTCCTCTGTCCATAGGACTGTAAGTACGAGGTGAGCCCAAGATCCAGCACCCCCCCAGGGGCTGCAGAACCTGTAAAAGGTGAGGAGGTTTGGGAATCCTCTCCCTGACATGGTCGGCCAGGCCCGAGGCAGAAGGACATCGAAGATGCGGCTGTGGCAGAGGCCCAGACGACGCCAGCAAGCAGAGCTGCCGGGGCAAATGGAACAGGAACAGAATGCGCGCGGGCCCACTCGAATCAGAGGCCCTGCTGGACAGAGAAGGAGAGAGGTGAGGGGCCCACTGCTGCAGGAGGTGTCCATGCGAGGAGCAGTGGCCTATGTAGAGGAGAGAGGAACGACTGCTTGGGGAAATAATGCATGCTACCTGGGAATAACACAGAGAACACCCATGTAATAGCTCACACCTGGACAGTGCTCTGTATGGCATTATCCATCGCATCTCATTGTCAGCAGTCCTGGGGTGGGGAATATTGTTATCCTCAGCTTACAAATAAGGAAACCGAGGCTCAAAGAATATCAAATATGTGCCCCGATAGAAAGGAGATGGAAGAATCGGGCTTCAGCTCAGGATTACTAACTCGCAATTTGGGGCTCTTTCCACGGAATTTGAGGGAAGGAGGACTGCACATCCTAGGAGAGGTGGCATTGACATTCCTGCAACCAGAGCGGCCACGTTCCGTTTTTCTGGAGCTCACAGATTTATCCAGAAGACAACCACTCCAGTGGACCGTCTTTGAGATCCTTTCCCAAGCTCATCCTCCATTGCTGTCCTGAGCTGCAGGTCCCAGAGGAACTTGGAGACAGCGCCCTCTGCTGTTTAGCAAGAGGACTCCCGGATGGATCATTCCCTCCTGTAACTACTTCCGCCTTGGCTCCCTCTTCCCTTTTTTTATTTTTTAAAATAATATTTGGCTGCACCGGGTCTTAGTTGCAGCATGCAGGATCTTTGATCATTGTTGTGGCATGTGAGATCTTTAGTTGCGGCATGTGAACTCTTAGTTGAGGCATGTGGGATCTAGTTCCCTGGTCAAGGATCGAACCCAGGCCCCCCATGTTGGGAGCTCAGAATCTTTACCACTGGATCACCAGGGAATTCCCTGTCTTGGCTTCTTGACTGAGCTGCCAACCCTAAAGCCCAGGAAGCCAGTGATCAACACCCATTCTACTTAGACTTGCCCACGAGTTTCCTGGAAAGGGGAGGGACGGGATTCTAAAGATGAGACTTATCTTTTTTCTTTTAAAAAACTGGGAAAAAACAAACAAACAAACCGGACACACAATTTCCATTCTAAAGTTTACCCCTTTGAAGTGTTCAGTGGCTTTCAATATATTCATGAATGTATGCAATCATCATCACTAATTCCAAACTTTTCCATCCTCCCCCAAGCCCATTAGCAGCCCTGCATATTCTCCACTCCCTGCGGTTCTGGGCAATAGATTTGTCTATTGTGGACATTTCATAAATGGAATCACACAATATGTGGGCTTTTTCGAGACTGCCTTCTCTCCTTAGTCTAATGTGTCTGAGGTTCATCTGTGTGGCAGCATGTATCAGCATCGCTCGTGTCTTTGATTTTGGCTGCACTGGGTCTTGGTTGTCATGCGAGGGCTTCTGTAGTTGTGTGTGGGCTCCAGAGCATGCAGGTTCAGTAGTTGTGGCACCTGGGCTTAGTTGCCCCAAGACATGTGGGATCTTAGTTTCCCTGACCAGGATGGGACCTGTGTCCTCTGCATTGGAATTTCAATTCTTAACGGCTGGACCACCAGGGAAATCCCCATCATTGCTTCTTATTGCCAACTAGTATTTCATTGCATGGATGTACCATATGTTGTTTATCCATTTATCATTTGGTGGTCACTGAGCTGTTTCCACTTTTCGGCTATAATGAATAATGCTGCTGTTTTAGTTCTGGTGTGGATGTATGTCTTTAATTCTCTTAGGTATATACTCAGATCAGGAATTGCTGGATCAGATGGCAATTTCATGTTTAACCGTTTGAGGAACTCCCGGACAGTTTTCCACAGCAGTTTAACCATTTTACATTCCCACCATCAGTGTGAGAAGGTTTTGACTTCCCCACAGCCTCACTGAGGCTTGAAATTGTCCATCTTCTTGATTACAGACATTCTTCTGGAAGACTTGTATTTTCTTGAGCTACAGTATTCTCTACATATGAAAAGATTTGTATTTTAGAATATGCCATCTTTTATTTAAAGGTCCTCATCCCTTATCACCAACCTTCCTTCCCACTCTGGCTCCAAGGGAGACAATTCCTTTGGCAGAAGAAGAGTGGGCGTCCACTGTAACCATGGATGAGCCTCACCAGTTCCCACTTTGCCTCTGCCACAAACAGAATACCAATCTGAGGGTGAGCCACATGCATTCATGAAAAGATGTGCAAATAGAAAGTCTTGTGTTCTACAGATCAGTTCTCAAGGCCATAATCCAGAAAGATTTATCTCAGTGGTTGACGGTCATCAGTTCAGTCGCTCAGTCGTGTCTGACTCTTTGTGACCCCTTGGACTGCAGCATGCCAGGCTTCCCTGTCCATCACCATCTCCCGGAGTTTACTCAAACTCATATCCATCAAGTCGGTGATGCCATCCAACCAACTCATCCTCTGTCGTCCCCTTCTCCTCCCACCTTCAATCTTTCCCAGCATCAGGGTCTTTTCAAATGAGTCAGCTCTTCGCATCAGGTGGCCAAAGTATTGGAGTTTCAGCTTCAGCATCAGTCCTTCCAATGAACACCCAGGACTGATCTCCTTTAGGATGGACTGGTTGGATCTCCTTGCAGTCCAAGGGACTCTCAAGAGTCTTCTCCAACACCACAGTTCAAAAGCATCAATTCTTCAGCACTCAGCTTTCTTTATAGTCCAACTCTCATATCCATACATGACTACTGGAAAAACCATAGCTTTGACTAGATGGACCTTTGTTGGCAAAGTAATGTTTCTGATCATAACATATACAATATTTAGTATCATACTCAAAACATTTCCACATGTTAATGGATTGATCCCTAGCCACAGAAATGTTGTTGTCACAGCCATACTTGGACTTAGGACTCACCCTTACTCCTCTCATTTATTTTATGTCCACACAATCTGAGAGGGAATGCTGTGGTCCTGGGAGTTTGGTGGGCTCAGGACCACAGTCACGGGCACTGGCTCAAGGTAGATCCAGAAGCTCAGAAAGGATGTTCTTCCTCCTGGGCAGACCACCAAACCTTCCAGGATTGGAAGATCATTGCTGCAGTTGAGGGAGGATTCTAAAGTCAGAATAGACCGAAGTTCCCCTCTTAGTGCTACCAGCAGCTGCATGAGGGGCAGCTGTTACACTTGCTTGAGCCTCAGTTTCCCCATCCATAACATGGAGATGATACTAGTATCTCCTTTATAAGACTGTGAAATAAGATCACTTGGCTGAGTCGAATGTCAGGTATGCGATGAGTGCTCAGTGATAAATGTTAGCTATTACCATTATTAGTAGCATGGTATTAACCAGACCACCTCCTGAACTCTGTTCAAGTTCTCTCGACACAATCCCATGCTCATTCAGACTCTGGCTACCCAAGAAGACGGGGGACAACTTTTCCTGGACAGCCATTCTATTTTCAGACAGAGCTAATTGTTGGATACTTTTTAAAGTTGAGCAGAAATCTACCTTCTACAGTGCCTTCCATGGATGAGTTGCCAGATTTAGCAAATAAAAATATAGGATGCCCGTGCAATATTCAGGACACACTTATTATTTATCTGAAATTTGACAGGGAGGCTTGTATTTTATCCAGCAACCCTATCCATGGGCCCTTAGTCGGACATCTGAGAACAACATAGAACAAATCTACTCATACTTTCCAGCTGACAGACAGACAACCTTCAATTCCCTCAACGGAGTCTCCTACACCTGAAGGCTCTTGCTTCCCCCGATTCCTCTCAGGTCCCCATCCTGGACTATCTTCCTTGGACTAGATTGTTAGGCATCTTTTAAGCACACAAATAGCCTGATGAGGACAGAGTAAAGCAGCATGACCGCCTTCCTTGTCCTTCACTGGATTCTTCTATTAATGCAGCCTTGGTGTTTATTTGGGTATGTATGGCTCCCAAGGAGCTACTACTACCCACCGAGCCACGGCGAATGTTAATCTGTCTGAATACCCTGTGGCTGTCTTTAGAGAGACTCAACATGGTGAGGAATGACAAAACCCAGGAATCCTGGGCTCTTGGGTAAAAAAATGAACCCCAAACCCTTCACCCTCGCCCTCACCCACACACTCCCCACTGCACAGCTCCAGAATACACATTATCAGTACATCACGACCCAATCAGAAGAGTTATCAGCCTCTGGGGCAGCCCTGGGATTCATCAGCAGAAAGCCTAGAACCACTTGAGTAAGACGGCCG
The DNA here is from genome assembly GCF_055505025.1 of Bos grunniens. Taxonomy (NCBI): domain Eukaryota; kingdom Metazoa; phylum Chordata; class Mammalia; order Artiodactyla; family Bovidae; genus Bos; species Bos grunniens. Next base: position 17,994,870 of record NC_141166.1, read on the forward strand.
CCCACCTGCTTTCCTGGACCGAGAGGATGCTTTGGAGTTGGGGTCTGGAGACACGACGTCCTGAGCTGAGTGGCTGTGGCTGACTTCTGGAGCTGGGAGGGCTCGGCGTGCAGGTTGCGAGGGGGTAGAGTTGCTGCTGGGCTGTGAGGTGCACCCCGAGCTGGGCTGCTGCGGGGTGGGCCCTGGGCTGGGGGGCGGTGGGGCAGGTGCTGGGTTGGGCGTCAGGGGGGCCGACCCCGAGCTGGGCAGCTGCGAGGTGGGCTTGGGGCTGGGTGGTCGCGGGCTGGGTCCAGAGACGGGCTGCTGGGAACTTGACTCTGAGCTCTGCTGCTGGGGGGTGGATTCGGAGCTGGCGTGCCGGGAGGTGGAGCCCCGGCGCCTGGTTTCTGACTTCTTCCTCTTGCACTTCTTCATGGTGGATCCTCCTGACCTAAGCGTGCACCTACATGGAGCTGCCTAATGTCCCGGCTCCCTCGCTGAGGGGCCGTGTGCCCCTGCCCTGGGGGAAGGCTCTGGCGTCCGTCTGGGCTAAGGCCCTGAAGCGAAGAGTCACCCACCCACCTCCTGTGAGGTCACAAAAGACAGGGTGGCTCCCATGGCAGGGGCTCTGGGGACAGTCTTCTCTGCTGACACCTGCCTGCTGCCCTCCGTCCTCCTTGGTTCCTGGAGGTGCCCACAGACCTGGGCACCTGGTTAAGCCTGGCCTTGGAGCCTGTGGCAACTTAGACCTCAGGATTCTGCAAACTGAGACCCTCCTTTGGGCACCTGCCTGCTGGTTGTGTCCCTGGGTCTCTGTGCGCTATTCCTCTCCAAGACACCCTGGCTGAGACGCTTCCTCTATCACTGGTTTTCATGTAACCCCCACCCACTCCAAACAAACAAACCACTTCACCATGCATTTTGTGAATTTTTGGCAACTGAAGATTTGCGGGTCCATGGAAGATCTACAGCCTTTTACTGTCTTGCTGTCTGCTTCCCCACACCAGATTATCCCGTTTGGAGTGGCTTCCCCCTTCTCCCAAAGTCTGCTCTCCTCACTGTGGGAAAGGACTTGGGGGGTTCCCCAACTTTGATAAGAAACACTGCAATGGGGAAAAGAATTTCCACAAAAACATAACAGGTGTTTGGAAAAATAAACTTTTCTGAAACTCATTACACTGACAATAGCAGTTGCTGTTGTTCAGTTGCTTAGTTGTGTCTGACTCTTTGTGACCCCATGGACTGTAGCACACCAAGCTTTCCTGTCCTTCACCGTCTCCTGGAGTTTGCTCAAACTTATGTCCATTGAGTCGGTGATGCCATCGAACCATCTCATCCTCTGTCGTCCCCTTTTCCTCTTGCCCTCAATCTTTCCCAGCATCAGGGCCTTTTCCAATGAGTTGGCTCTTTGCATCAGGTGGCCAAAGCATTGGAGTTTCAGCTTTAGCAACAGTCCTTTCAATGAATATTCAGGGTTGATTTCCTTTAGGATTGATGGGTTTGATCTCCTTACTGTCCAAGGGACTCTCAAGAGTCTTCTCCAACACCACAGTTCAAAGGCATCAATTCTTCAGCACTCAGCCTTCTTCATGGTCCACTCTCAGACCTCTACATGACTACTGGAAAAACCATAGCTTTGACTCTACGGAACTTTGTCGGCAAAGTGATGTCTCTGCTTTTTTAATATGCTGTCTAGGTTTGTCATAGCTTTCCATCCAAGGAATAAGCATCTTTTAATTTCATGGCTGCAGTCACCAACCACAGTGATTTTGGAGCCCAAGAAGATAAAATCTGTCACTGTTTCCACTTTTACCCTATCTGTCATGAAGTGATGGGACTGGATGCTATGATCTTAGTTTTTTGAATGTTGAGTTTTAAGCCAACATTTTCACTCTCTTCTTTCACCCTCATCAGGAGGCTCCTTAGTTCTTCTCCACTTTCTGCCATTGGAGTGGTATCATCTGCATAACTGTGCTTGTTGATATTTCTCCCACCAATCTTGATTCCAGCTTGTGATTCATCCAGCCCAGCACTTCACATGAGATACTCTGCATAGAAGTTAAATAAGCAGGGTGATAATATTCAGCCTTGACGTACTCCTTTCCTGAGTTTGAACCAGTGCATTGTTCCATGTCTAGTTCTCACTGCTGCTTCTTGATCTGCATACAGGTTTCTCAGGAGGCAGGTACGGTGGTCAGGTAATCTCATCTCTTTAAGAACTTTCCACAGTTTGTTTTGATTCACACAGTCTGACAATAGCAGACCATCTCTCGGACTCCCAACTCGTCGTGCCAATTAGGAGACTATGACTCTTTCTTGAAGTTAACAATGTGATCTTCATTTTAGGACAGAAGAGGAAACAGGATTTTAAAAAGACAACCTTAAACTTCACGCTTGGACTGCAACACAGAACATGTTCACAGTAGGACACTCTGCCCTTAATGCGTCACTAGGTGAGTGAGTTTTCGCCTGTTAACCTTGAGAGTCTGGGGGCTGATAATCCTGCTCCAGGATACAGTTTAGGGTAGAACTTTTACGGTTTAGGGAGAACCCCCATGTAAGGCCAGACCTGACATGAAATATAAAATGACAGGAAATATTTTAAGGATTCTAGAGCCTGAAAATATCTTAATGATTCTCTTCTTGCAAAAGAGAAACTGAGGTTCAGAGAAGTTAAATTACCTTCCCAAGGTCACACAGCCAGTTGGAGGCATCAATAAGTCCCGTTCAAGGCTCTTTTTCTTAGGGAGTCAGATAATTATACAAGCCTTAAAATTAATGAATTTTTAAATTCCTTGATAGGATTGATGAAAACAAAGGCATGAAGGATTAGAAATGAAAGGAAGCTCAGATCAATAAAGCTGGGTTGAATCTGGTTGACCCTTGGCGTGAGGAGGTTCACGGAACAGGTGAGTCTGCAAGAAGGTAGTAATTCCCTGAAGTCAAGAGCAATGGATCTCTCAGCAGGGGATTCAATTTAGAATCAGAGAGACTGGAGACCTGAGTTGGGAAACCTGTCCTGATTTAGCAGTCAGGTCAGGAACTCCTAAGGTATTTATCTCTGCGCAATTTGATTTTCAGGCACCGATGGGCTTTTGACTGAGGGCCTTGACTTGGTTTATACCATCATTTCTCAATCTCAGCCCTGTTGACATTTTAGGTCAGAAAATTCTTTGTTGGGAGGCTGTCCTTCACTGGAAGTGGTTTAGGAACATCCGTGGCTTCTGCCCATGAGATGACAGTAGCCACCACCCTTCAACCCAAGTGGTGACAACCCAGAATGTCTACCAACATTGCTAAATGTCCCTGGAATGTGGTGTGTGTGTGAGAGAGACAGGGGGAGGGGGAGAGAGAGAGACTGAGCATGAGAAATTGCCCCTGGTTGAGAACCACTGGTTTAAGTGAATTAGAGATGGGTAGACACATATGGGTGGGCTTCCTACGTCACTCAGTGGTAAAGAATCTGCCTGCCAATCAGGAGACCTGGGTTTGCTCCCTGGGCTGAGAAGTTCCCCTGGAGGAGGAAATGGCAACCCACTCCAGTATTCTTGCCTGGAGAATCCCATAGGCAGAGGAGGCTGGTGGGCTACAGTTGCAGAGAGTCAGACACAACTTAGCAACTGAACAGTGACAGCGAACGGACACATGTGGGTAGCATTTTCTGGTAGCAATGAAAGAAACATTCCATTTCACATCAAAAAGCCAAAGAGAGCACAGAAAACAAATGCCTGTACCCCAGGAGAGTGATGAAGGGAACACAGAGGGTCAGGCTTTAGGAGGAGTGAGGAGTCTTCCTATGGCCATGGAGAAAACAGCAAGGAGGTCCCAAGAAACAGGATGATGGCACCTGTGGAGTAAGAGGTTGCCCCAGAAGGATGGGGAAGGATAGCACTACTGCTAAAACATCTTCCACTCTGCCTGTGGGCATGAGCACACATTCCAAGCCCAGAAGTCTGACTCTACAACACATGACTCTGTAACTCAATGAGTCACAACTCATTGTCCCCGGCTCATAGGCCATCTCGCTGCTACCCACGTCCAGTTCCAGCTGTTGGTGAGCCCAGGAGGTCGAGGACACTTTCTTGCATTTGTGGAAGCATTTTGCCCCTACTTGAGCCCTTCTCCCTCTCAGAGCACTTCCCAACATCAAGATCCACCTCAAGTGGACATCTCATAAAGCCTTTCTTGGGATCCCCAATGAGAAGTGATCTCTCTCCCTCTGAGTCCCAGGTCACATTCTGTGTGGTGTGAGAACGATTTCTATGCTTGTCTTCTCTTGAGTTCCCCACTCCCGAGCTGTGGAGACCGAGGAGGGCCAGAGTCCAGAGAAGGGCCTCAACAAGCTGCTTGAGGGTGACGGTAGGAGGACAAAGAACCCAGGGAATCACTGACTGCAGGGCGGGCATGGCTGATAGGGGACAAGGCTCCTGGGAACTGCATCACCAAGAGCTTGTTTTCAAAGATGGAGTGGGATTTTCTGGACTTGCCTGAGGATCCCCATTGGAACAATCCCTAGGCAAGAGGCTTTCCTAAGCAGGCAGGCTGGCCATGGGAAAACCTCATGGACTATTTAGGAGAGGGAGGAGAATGGGCCTAAAGGGATGCAGCTAGGTGGTCGGGACGAGGTCCTGAGCAGAAGGTCCCTGACGCTGCTGGCCCTGACGCTGGTGCATCTGGGGCACCCAGATCAGGCAGTCACCATTTGTCCCAAAATTAGCATCTTAGAGCTGGAGGGCACCATAGATGCCAACTGACCCTTCACCCCCACATGTCAGGAGGGCAGCTAATCAGCAAGAGGGGACAACTAGCTCTGGTCACCAGCAGAAGGGTCAGAGAAGGCAATGGCACCCCACTCCAGTACTCTTGCCTGGAAAATCCCATGGACGGAGGAGCCTGGTAGGCTGCAGTCCATGGGGTCGCTAAGAGTCGTACACGACTTCACTTTCACTTTCACTTTTTCACTTTCATGCATTGGAGAAGGAAATGGCAACCCACTCCAGTGTTCTTGCCTGGAGAATCCCAGGGATGGGGGAGCCTGGTGGGCTGCCGTCTATGGGGTCGCACAGAGTCGGACACGACTGAAGTGACTTAGCAGCAGCAGAAGGGTGGCATAGCCTCCAGTAATGGAGCCTTGACTACCTGCCCAGAGCACCTCCTTCTTCTGGACTGATGCCCCTGGAGGGATTCTAGGAGGCAGAGGCATTAGATGCTCATTTAAGAGCCCAGAGCCCTCAGACCCATGGATTAACCCATAGGTCTGGAAACCTCCATAGGGTCTTGAGGGCTGGAGGTAAGAATCCCGAAGTGAGGGAAGGAGGAGGGTTACTAGGCTAACACAGGGCCTTCCTTATTGGATTGTGGTGAGGATTAGTCGTGAAAAGCCCTTAGAACAGCGCCTGGCTCACCATAGGCATGTTTTTATTGTAGTTGCGATTCCTTGGAGGAGAAGACTAAAGAATCAAGTTAAGAAATAGTGGATTTGGAGAGGAGAGGGTGGGCTCGGGAACTGGAGACTCCCAAATGAGTACCTTAGAAAAGTGCAATTGGCAGCAGCAAGCAAGGGGGAAGAGGGTCCGGTGGATTGGTGGGAGGTTTAACTACAAATCATTTCCAACACTTTTTTACCAGAGATTGCCTCAGCGAGCGAGACATCTGGTGTGAGAAACCCAGTTCATCTTTACCCCAAACGAAGCAAGTGGAGGCATTAGGAGAGGGACCACGACATCAGGAATTTGTCTACCACTTGGGCTTCCCTGGGCTTCCGTGGGCTTCCCTTGTGGCTCAGTCAGTAAAGAATCTGCCTGCGATGCAGGAGACCCGGGTTGGATTCCTGGGTTGGGAAAATCCCCTGGAAAAGGAAATGGCAACCCACTCCAGTATTATTGCCTGGAGAATCCCATGGACAGAGAAGCCTGGTAGGTTCCCAGTCCATGGGGTTGCAAGAGTCAGACAGGACTTAGTGACTAAAATCATCCCCACCAAGGGCTTCCCTGGTGGCTCAGATGGTAAAGAATCCGCCTGCAATGCAGGCGACCCGGGCTCGATCCCTGAGTCGGGAAGATCCCCTGGAGAAGGCAATGGCTATCCACTCCAGTATTCTTGCCTGGAGAATCCCATGGACAGACCATGGGGTCGCAAAGAGTCGGACACGACTGAGCGTCTAAGACTTTCCCTTCTGGGACCAGCAGGGTGGGGACTTCCTCTGTATTTGCACTTTCCCACCCCGGGGGCGCCCCTGGCCACCCGGCGTTCCCGCCCCTGCCCTCCCTCGGGCCCCTCACCATCCGTCTGGGTGGCCCGATCCACGAGGCGGACGCAACCCGGAGACGCGACCCTGTGCGCTCCTCCGGCGGCGCGCTGGACGTCCAGGGTGCCCTCCGCGCGGCGGGGGCAGAACACGGCCGTGTGCACCTCGGCGTCGGGGCTGTGCGGGGCGAAGGCGCCGCAGAGCAGGCTCTCCATGCGGCGGCGCGCCTCGGCCTCCTCTTCGCGCCGCGGCTGCACGATGAGGCCGAAGAGCGCGGCGGGCCGGCTGCGCTCCCGGGCGCTCACCTGCTGCAGAAGCAGCTGCAACCGCGGGAGCTGGGAGCGCAGCGCGGACGCGCGGCACAGCACGAGGAGCAGCCGCGCGCCGGGCTCGGGCGCCGCCCGCTGCGGTCCAGGGTCCCGGCAGCCCGGCGCCGCGTCCTCCGCCGGCCCCGAGCCCGGGGTCCCCGCCGGCGCCGCCTTGCACTGGCGCTCTGGCGCGTCCCTGGCCTTCCACGGCTCGCACGGCTGCTTCTGCGAGCAGCGCTTGGACTTGGCGGCCGGGCAATCGGCGCCCTGCTTCCGCGAGCTGTCCCCGGAGCGCTTGAGCCTCCCCCTGGCGCAGTTGCTGGAGTTGCTGTGGCCGCTCGTGGCTCGAATGGAGGAGGGTCGGGAGGGCGGATCGGTCGGGTCCTGCTCCAGAATGTTCTGCAGGGTCACACAGCACTCATCCTGCTTCCAGAGTTCGCCCAACAGCACCACCTGGCCGTGGCCCTCGATGCACTGGGTGGGGGCCTGCTGCTGCGGCTCGGCCTTGCCCTCCCCCAGGGCCCTGGAGGGCTGGGCCCCAGGCTCCATGGCCAGTCCGGCTCCCTTGCCCCTCTGGGCCGGGGCCTCCGATGGCCAAGGGAAATACTGCCCTTCCCTGGGGCATGTCACAATACCCCTGCCCCCTACCTCTTCCCGTGTGGCCAAGGGCCTCTGCCAGCTGTTCCTTGGAAATCTTCTAATACAGGGAAGTTGCTGCGGGCGCCGCTGGCACGCTGGCTGTGATTAGTTTCGCAATCATTTTGTGTGTCTTTGGCGTCAAACGAACAAGTCCGTTTATCCCATGGATGGATCATTATGTCCAAGGCTCCAAGTAAAATGGATTTCTGTGCATTTAATGAAGCGGTGGGCCTAGATGCTCACTGTGCCTGGAACGTTTGAAAAGCAGTGAGGAGCAGAGAGGCTGGCTCTATCTAGGTGGCTGCACCCTAGGAGGCAGGTCCTGCTCAGGTTCAGTCTGACTGCTTGCTCTCCAGTCTTCTATGTTATGCGTCTGAAAAATCCAGTCTTTCCTGCCTGTGTTTCTCCTTTACCCGGCGCACAGAACACTTCACTGATGACACTTCTGGACGCCAAATGAATTATGTGCTTTTCTCCACCTACGTCAAGCAGTTCTGTATCCTACAGGTTTACTGGATTCTGACACTATCAGGTCTCACAGGTGGTGTCCCACAAGACTGACCCCTGCTTCCCCTCTGCTGATCCAAAGTCCAAGTGGTTACCTATGCTTCTGACTGTAAATAGGGGGTTCCCTTGACCCCCTCCTTGGGTTTGATGAATTTGCTTGAGTGGCTCACAGGACTCAGAAAAACAGTTTACTTATTGTTCGCAGTTTATCACAAAAGGATATGATACAGGATACAGATGAAGGGACTTCTCTGGTGGTCCAGTGGCTAAAACGCCATGCTCACAATAGAGGGAGCTTGGATTCCGTCCCTGGTCGGGAAACTAGACCCTACATACCACAACTAATTGTTCTCATGCTGCGACTAAAGAACTCATATGCCGCAACTAAGAAGTCTGCTTGTTGCAATGAAGATCCTGCAAGTTGCAACTAAGACCCAACACAGCCAAAATAAATAAATATTAAAAAAAAGGATACAGATGAGCATCCAGCTGGAAAATGTGTGTGTGTGTTGGGGGGCAACACACAGGGCAAGGTGTGTGTGTTGTGGGGGAGGGGCATAGAGTTTCCATGTCCTCTCTGGATGCACCACTCTCCCCCACTTGTGTTTACCAACCTGGAAACTCTCCAAACCCCATACTACCTGAGTTTGTGGGGCAGCCTCCTCATGCAGGCAAGATTAGTGATTAACTCCGTTTCCAGCCCCTCGGCCCTCTCTGGAGAAAGGGACTAGGGGATGAGCTGAAAATTCCAAGCTTCTAATCATGGCATCACCAACTCGATGGACATGAGTTTGAGCAAGCTCTGGGAGTTGTTGATGGACGGGGAAGCCTGGCATGCTGCAGTCCATGGGGTTGCAAAGAGTCAGACACAACTGAGTGACTGAACTGAATCACGGCTAGTTTTCCTGGTGACCAGCTCATGTCCACAAAGCCTACCCAGAGTGACCTCAGTAGAGCAAAAGACACTCCTATGACCCAGGAAATTCCAAGGGATCTAGAAGCTCAGTCCCAGGAACCAAGGTCAAAGATCAACTATTGGAACAAAAGATGCTCCTTGTGTTCTTAGCACTTAGGAAATTACAAAGGGTTCAGGAGCTCTGTGCTAGGACAGGTGCAGGATAGGTGCAGAGACCAATCTATATATTTTCTGTGATCTCACAGGGCACCAGAGCTCTGTCAAAGTGCTAGGAAAGACCTTCTGGAAAACAAAACAAAAAGCATAAAAAGGCCTTATCTGCCCAGCACATCAGGTGAGCAAAGAGAGCCGTGGGGAGGGAGGACAGAGCTGCCCAGGACAACTGTAGTGACTGGGAATTCTGGTGGGGACACTTTTTTCCATTTATTAATTTGTTTAAGAAAATGAGCTTTCAGTTCAGTTCAGTCGCTCAGTCGTGTCCGACTCTTTGCGACCCCATGAATCACAGTACCCCAGGCCTCCCTGTCCATCACCAACTCCCAGAGTTCACTCAAACTCATGTCCATCAAGTCGGTGATGCCATCCAGCCATCTCATTCTCTGTTGTCCCCTTCTCCTCCTGCCCCCAATCCCTCCCAGTATCAGAGTATTTTCCAATGAGTCAACTTTTCGCATGAGGTGGCCAAAGTATTGGAGTTTCAGCTTCAGCATCAGTCCTTCCAATGAACACCTAGGACTGATCTTTAGAATGGACTGGTTGGATCTCCTTGCATTCCAAGGGGCTCTCATGAGCCTTCTCCAACACCACAGTTCAAAAGCATCAATTCTTTGGCGCTCAGCTTTTTTCACAGTCCAACTCTCACATCCGTACATGACCACTGGAAACACCATAGCCTTGACTAGACGGACCTTGGTTGGCAAAGTAATGTCTCTGCTTTTCAATATGCTATCTAGGTTGGTCATAACTTTCCTTCCAAGGAGTAAGCGTCTGTTAATTTCATGGCTGCAGTCACCATCTGCAGTGATTTTGGAGCCCAAAAAGATAAAGTCTGCCACTGTTTCCACTGTTTCCCCATCTATTTCCCATGAAGTAATGGGACCAGATGCCATGATCTTCGTTTTCTGAGTGTTGAGCTTTAAGCCAACTTTTTCACTCTCCTCTTTTACTTTCATCAAGAGGCTTTTTAGTTCCTCTTCACTTTCTGCCATAAGGGTGGTGTCATCTGCATATCTGAGGTTATTGATATTTCTCCTGGCAATCTTGATTCCAGCTTGCGTTTCTTCCAACCCAGCATTTCTCATGATGTACTCTGCATATAAGTTAAATAAGCCGGGTGACAATATACAGCCTTGATGTACTCCTTTTCCTATTTGGAACCAGTCTGTTGTTCCATGTCCAGTTCTAACTTGCTTCCTGACCTGCATATAGGTTTCTCAAGAGGCAGGTCATTCTCTGCCTTTTTCAGAGGTGGTCTGGTATTCCCATCTCTTTCTGAATTTTCCACAGTTTATTGTGATCCACACAGTCAAAGGCTTTGGCATAGTCAATAAAGCAGAAATAGATGCTTTTCTGGAACTCTCTGGCTTTTTTGATGATCCCGTGGATGTTGGCAATTTGATCTTTGGTTCCTCTGCCTTTTCTAAAACCAGCTTGAACATCTGGAAGTTCATGGTTCACATATTGCTGAAGCCTGGCTTGGAGAATTTTGAGCATTATTTTACTAGTGTATGAGATAAATGCAATTGTGTGCTAGTTTGAGCATTCTTTGGCATTGCCTTTCTTTGGGATTGGAATGAAAACTGACCTTTTCCAGTCCTGTGGCCACTGCTGAGTTTTCCAAATTTGCTGGCATATTGAGTGCAGCACTTTCACAGCATCATCTTTCAGGATATGAAATAGCTTAACTGGAATTCCATAACCTCCACTAGCTTTGTTCATAGTGATGCTTCCTAAGGCCCACTTGACTTCACATTCCAGGATGTCTGGCTCTAGGTGAGTGATCACACCATCGTGATTATCTGGGTCGTGAAGCTCTTTTTCGTACAGTTCTTCTGTGTATTCTTGCCACCTCTTCTTAATATCTTCTGCTTCTGTTAGGTCCATACCATTTCTGTCCTTTATCGAGCCCATCTTTGCATGAAATGTTCCCTTGGTATCTCTTGATTTCTTGAAGAGATCTCTAGCCTTTCCCATTCTGTTATTTTCCTCTATTTCTTTGCACTGATCTCTGAGGAAAGCTTTCTTATCTCTCCTTGCTATTCTTTGGAACTTTGCATTCAGATGCTTATATCTTTCCTTTTCTCCTTTGCTTTTCGCTTCTCTTCTTTTCACAGCTATTTGTAAGGCCTCCTCAGACAGCCATTTTGCTTTTTTACATTTCTTCTCAATGGGGATGGTCTTGATCTCTGTCTCCTGTACAATGTCACGAACCTCCATCCATCAGATCAGTCACTCAGTCGTGTCCAACTCTTTGCGACCCCATGAATCGCAGCACACCAGGCCTCCCTGTCCATCACCAACTCCCGGAGTTCACCCAGACTCATGTCCATCGAGTCAGTGATGCCATCCAGCCATCTCATCCTCTGTCCTCCCCTTCTCCTCTTGCCCCTAATCCCTCCCAGCATCACAGTCCTTTCCAATGAGTCAACTCTTCTCATGAGGTGGCCAAAGTACTGGAGCTTCAGCTTTAGCATCAGTCCTTCCAAAGTAATCCCAGGGCTGATCTCCTTTAGAACGGACTGGTTGGTTCTCCTTGCAGTCCAAGGGACTCTCAAGAGTCTTCTCAAACACCACAGTTCAAAAGCATCAATTCTTCGGCACTCAGCCTTCTTCACAGTCCAACTCTCACATCCATACATGACCACAGGAAAAACCATAGCCTTGACTAGACGAAACTTTGTTGGCAAAATAATGTCTCTGCTTTTGAATATGCTATCTAGGTTGGTCATAACTTTCCTTCCGAGGAGTAAGCGTCTTTTAATTTCATGGCTGCAGTCACCATCTGCAGTGATTTTGGAGCCCAGAAAAATAAAATCTGACACTGTTTCCACTGTTTCCTCATCTATTTAAATCAAAGACTCTGGAAAGTAAGCTGCTAACCAGAAAACTTTGAGCTGGCGTCCTGCTGAACGTTTCCAGGAGCCCCAGGCCAGGAGGCTCTGGGGGACTAGGTGAAGGTCGAAGGCACAAGTGTACTCACAGGCCACTGACCAGAACTAGCGACGTGACCACATTGGCTGCAGGGAAGGCTGAGATATGTGACCTCTGCTTGGGTGGCCAAAGTGAAAGTGTTAGTCGCTCAGTTGTGTCAACTTTGTGACCCCATAGACTGTAGCCTACCAAGCTCCCCTGTCCATGGGATTTCCCAGGCCAGATTGCTGGAGTAGGTAGCCATCCTGTCTTCCAGGGGATCTTCCTGACCCAAGGATCAAACCCGGGTCTCCCGCATTGCAGGCAGGCAGGAACCCAGTTACTCTTTTGGCGTGTCTATTACAAAAGGGAAGAAGGGGTGAGCAGATATTGAGGAACATTTAACAGATCCTTCTTTGTGTCTAATAATTGCCCCCCTTAATTGACATCCCTATGTGCTGAGTGCTTTACACATGTGATCTTTAGTGCAACCCAGCAATGGAGAGGGCACCATTTCCAAGTTACAGATGTAGAAACAGGTTCAGAAGGTTGGGCAACTTGTCCATATTCAATCAGCTAGTGAGTGCAGGTCTGGGATTTAAATCCAGGTTTAAATGGTTGCAAGTTATAGGTGGCTGCCAGGACACAGTGAATACCCCAGCATCCTGAGGCCAAGAAGTGGAGCTGACCCTCTGTCATATTGGCTTCTGGAGTCATACTGATCCTCTGTAGTTCTGACTGGGGAGGATGGCGGAGAGGGAGGGGGTGGGGAGAGCAGAGCACCTAGAGCACCTAAACCCCACTTGTTTAGGCTCTCAGGTTGCAAAGCATTCTGGATGCACAGTTTTCAGGGCTCAGTGAGAAAAAGTCAGAAATTCCTGTTTGAATCAATGACTAATCCCTCCTTTGAAAGGTGGGCAACTTTCTGGCTAAAGAAATTATAAAATAAAATGTCATCATAAAGGGCTTCCCAGGTAAAGAAGCTGCCTGTCAATGCTGGAGACCTCAGAGATGCAGGTTCAATCTCTGGGTCAGGAAGATCCCCTGGAGAAGGAAATGACAGCCCACATCAGTATTCTTGCCTGAATCCCATGGACAGAGGAGCCTGGCGGGCTATAGTCCATGGGCTCTCAAAGAGTCAGACACAGCTAACGTGATTTAGCACAAGCATGTCATCATAAAGGGACATTAAGAGGAAAAGATTCCAGGAGGAGGGAAGAATAGCTGTGTTACCATTTCAGATCTCATCAAAGCTCTTATTTCTAGCTTTGGAAAATCAGGAAGTTCTTGCTCAGATAAAAGGTTGGATCCAGAGATTTGTAAACTGAGGAGTGAGAGGCACAGAAATGGTGGATTCCTGGGGCTCCTATCCTTTTGGGTCACTTGCTGTTGTATCTAGTTGTCATATCGGGATTTTCTGTAAAATTTCATTTGAGGGAAGAATTCTGCTGATAATGCTTGGAAACTTTTGAGCTAGACCAAACTGAATAATGTTATTACTCAGTAATTTCTATTTATTATTTTGAAAAATTATTTAAAAGTAGGCAGTATAGGAACGTGGCTAGGTTAAAAAGTGGGCTTCCTAGGTGGCGCCAGTAGTAAAGAACTCACCTGCCAATGCAGGAGATCTAAGGGTTCGATCCCTAGTTTGGGAAGATCCCTTGAAGAAGGGAACAGCTACCCACTCCAGTATTCTTGCCTGGAGAATTTCATGGACAAGGAGCCTGGCGGACTATGGACCATAGGATCGCAAAGAGCTGGACGCGACTGAAGCGACTGAGCACAAGCACAGCACACAGGTTGAAAACTAGACATTGTGGCCGCTGTTTTGCTTTCTTGGATCACTCTCTCTGGGGGGAACCAGCTGCCACGTTGTGAGGACACTGGAGCAGCCCTTTGGGGGGCCCACATGCAAGGAACTGAGGCCTCCTGCTCACAGCCGCTAAGGGAAACATCTTGGAAACTTTCAATACTGGCCGATATTTCATATGTTTGGTGCCTGGGGTGATACCTTGACTTCACCCTAATGGAAGACCCCCCTCTAGACTGCTCAGTTAAACTGCTCACTAATTTCTGATCCTTAGAAAAGGTAGATGATGATGCGTTATGATACTAAATTTTAGGGTCATTTGTTCCTCAGTAATTAAATTACTAATATAATCACCCTCCCTAATCCCTGCTCCAACCATTGTAGGAACTCTTCTTCATAAAGAAACAGACTCTTGGAGATTATATAATTATTTGAGGTCTACTGTAAACAGGATAATGGCCCCCAAAAGGTGCCAATGTCTTAATCCACGCAACCTGTGAATATGTCAGCTTACTTGGTAAACATGAATTAAGGTTTCAGATGGAATTGTGAGTGCTAATCCTTTATCTTGGGGTACTGGGCCCGCTTCCAGGAGGGGCTGTCATGGCCACCTGCAGGCTGAACCCCACTTTGGGGCAGAGTCTGCCTGTTCGAGGAAGCCCGAGGCGATTTGGGGAGGGGTCAGGAGGTGACGTGGGGGTCTGGGGCCCCAGTGCGCGAAGCTGGAGCTTGTGGACGTGATGCTCTTCTTCAAGATGGAGACTCCTTCCTCCACTCTTGCTTTGCGTTTCGAGGGTGGATTTGTGGTTCCAGAGATTTAGGGCAAAAAAAGATGTTCCAGTAAAGAACAAACTCTTAGATGAAAATTCTCTCTGGGGGCACTTCAGGGTGAAAAGGTCTGAGTTGTTACTTGCATAGGGTCTGAGTTGTTATTTAGTTGGCTGTCAGCTTTCAAGTTGATCAGCTCTTGGGGCCTCAATGGTCTCTGCCACCCTCTCTGGGTCTAACAAACTGCCCCACATCTTTTCCTGATCTAATTTGTTTTGACTTTTAGGTCCTGTCTAGCCACTTCCTAGAAATTTTTGTGTCTCAAACTTAGTCTGTCACTAAATTTGTCTCCCCATTAAAACAAAAAGACTTTCTTCAAACCCTTTTTTTTTTTAATACACATCTCTTTTCAGATTTGAAGCCCAGAGTAGAAGACTCTGGACCTTTTCTGTCCAAAGTTCCCCTAGGGGTTGGTCCCTCCCTGTTGGATGACCCACCCTCTTTTCCCTACTTAACAATGCCCCAACCGTGGTTTAACCATCTTGCATTTGGTGTCTGGTTTTCCCTGCTGCTAGTTTCAGGACTGCACTTTGCTGGCTCCTCTTCTTGTCTCTGACGCTTGAAGTGACTCCTTCCTGTCTTCACCAGTTGGAATCCTCAGTACTGGCATCAGATTGCCTCTTTCAAGAATCTGATAAGGATACTTGCTTAGCTCCTAAGAGCGTCCCTGGTGGCTCAGACAGTAAAGTGTCTGTCTACAATGCGAGAGACCTGGGTTCGATCCCTGGGTTGGGAAGATTGCCTGGAGAAGGAAATGGCAACCCACTTCAGTACTCTTGCCTTGAAAATCCCATGGATGGAGGAGCTTGGTGCAGGCTACTGTCCATGGGGTCGTAAAGAGTCGGGCACGACTGAGCGACTTCACTTAGCTCCTAAACTCTGCCTTGAGGTCCTGTTTCTAATTCCATTTATTCAGCCATTGCTGTTGAGTGCTTACCTGTTTTGTACCATATCCTGTACTAGGTGCTGGGTTGGCATGAATCGAGGGGGTGTTTTGTGCGTTGGACCCAACTTTGGGATATGCCTTTTTGAAACAACAGAATGGCTTCCCTGATGTTCAGTGGGTAAAGAATCTGCCTGCAATGCAAGGGACACAAGAGATGTGGGTTCGATTCATGGGTCAGGAACATTCCCTGGAGGCGGAAATGACAACCCACTCCAATATTCTAGTCTGAAAAAACCCATGGACAGAGCAGCCTGGTGGGCTACAGTTCATGAGGTTGTAAAGAGTTGGAAATGACTGAGTGACTGAACACAATCCTTGATCTTAAAATAGGGAGATTATCCTGGATTATTCCAGGCAGGCCCAATATAGCCACTGTGTGCATGGTAAGTCTCTTCAGTCATGTCTGACTCTTTGTGACCCTATGAACTATAGCCTGCCGGGCTCCTATGTCCATGAGCTTCTCCAGGCAAGAATACTGGAGACGGTTGCTATTTCCTTCTCCAGGGAATCTTCCTGACCTAGGGATTGATCCCATGTCTCCTGCAGCTCCTGCATTGCAGGTGGATTATTTACTGCTGAGCCACTTGGGAAGCCGCAATATAACCACAAGGTCCTCAATAGGGAGACAGGAGGGGTGAGTCACAGGGAGATATAACTGCAGAAGAGTGTCAGAGTGCTGGCTTTAAGTATGGAGGAAAGGGGCCATGAGCCGAGGAATGTAGGCAGCCTTTAGAAGCTGTTTAAAAGGGAAGGAAAGTGTCTTAGCCAGCTTAGGCTGCTATAACAAAATACCACAGACTGGCTGGCGGAGAACAGACATTTATGTCTTGCAGTTCGGGAGGCTAAGAAGTCCAAGATTTGGTACCTGCTGCCTGGATCTCAGGTGGTGGAAGAGACAAGGGGTCTTTCTGTTTTTTTTTTTTGTTGTTGTTGTTGTTGTTGTTTATTTGGCCACACCCCACAAGATCTTAGTTCCCTGACCAAGGATCAAACCTGCACCTCTTACCTTGGAAGCACAGAGTCTTAACAATTGGTTTTGTTTAGTCATGAAGTCATGCCCAACTCTTTTGAGACCCCATGGACTGTAGTCCACCAGGCCCCTCTGTCCATGGCATTTCCCAGGCAAGAATACTGCAGTGGGTTGCCATTTCCTTCTCCAGGGCATCTTCCTGACCCAGGGAGCGAACCGCATCTCCTTTATTGGCAGGTGGATTCTTTACTGCTGAGCCACCAGGGAAGCCCTTGGACCAAAAGGAAAAGCCAGAAATGGATTTTCCCCTCCATCCTTCAGAAAGGAAAACAGTTCTGCTTCAGACTTCCAACCTACAGCATTTTAAAATAACAAATTCATGTTGTTTTAAGCTGCTAAGCGTGTGGTAATTTGCAGCAATAAGAAATCGATACAAGATCATATTGCCAGAAAGTGGCAGAGCACAGACTTAAATCTGGTCTTCGGACCCAAGGCCCACTCTCTTCCCCTTCCCACCCCATCTCCCAGAGAGTGGAGAGACTTAACCTTTTCTGCTGCAGAAGGAGCTCCCATCACTGATGACTGAGTCACCTGAGCATTCTTGCAGGTGCTGTGCTGCTGGGGGGGTAAAGCCCAGAGGCTAATCTGGCTGCTCTGGAGCCTGTGGATAGAATGCAGGTTGGATCTGTTAAACTAACTAAACAAGGTGACAGCAGACCAATGTGGCTGCGATGCTGTGAGGCCTTTGAAAGCAAACCAATCTAAGCCTGTAAGTGCCCCAGGGCCATGAAATCCAAATGCTAAGGACAGCCAATCACAAACACCAAGTTGCCTGTAACTGACAGTCAATCAAATGATTTCCTTTCTTTGCTTCCACGCTTTCTCTGTACATCTGATCTTCCCTTGGCTCCTTTGGGCTAGGCCTTCCTAATCATTTCCAGTATGGAGCTGCCCAATTTGAATCAGTTTTGCTCAAATAAACTAAAAAAATTTTAATATGCCTCAGTTTATTCTTTAACAGATCCTGGCAGCACTGCAGTATTCTTGGGCTTCCCTGGTGGCTCAGATGGTAAAGAATCTCCCAGCAATGCGGGGAACCTGGGTTCGATCCTGGGTTGGGAAGATCTCCTGGCGGAGGGCCTGGCAACCCACTCCAGTATTCTTGCCGGGAGAATCCCCATGGACAGAGGATCCTGGCGGGCTACAGGACACAACTGAGGGACTAAGCACAGCACAGCACCACTGCATCATCTTCCCAGAGTGGACAGTCATATCCTTTCCTCCCATGGAAAAGCATTCATCTTTCGGTCATTTTGTCCACATATATTTTGTGAATGCCTGTGATGTACAGGCATCGAGCAAATTCTACAAGGATACAGTGGTGACTGGGATAGATAGGGAAGCTTCTTACCCATTGGGAGATTGCCATCTGCCAGGGTGGGAGAGAAAGACCCGTCTTTGCAATAACCTAGCATGATCACCAACCCCATCTTGCCACCCAGGACATCCATGGCCGTGCAGCTGCTGAGTGAGGAGCTGCAGGAAAGGGATTAGACCCCACAGTCCGGTTCCTGAGCCGGGTCCATGTTGTCTGAGGGCAGCACCTGTTTATTTGTGCTGTAGAATTCAGCCCTGCTTGATCTGATGGCTCAGATGTAAAGAGTCCGCCAACAATGCAAGAGACCTGTGATCCCTGGGTCTGGAAGATGCCCTGGAGGAGCGCATGGCCACTCATTCCAGTATTCTTGCTTGGAGAATTACAGGCTCCAGAGGAGCCTTGTGGGCTACAGCCCATGGGGTCGCAAATAGTCGGACATGACTGAGCGGCTAGTATATTAATGTGTAGAATTCAGACTGGTACCTGCTACAAATGGCCTGCAGAAAGCAGAAAGGGAGCCCGTGGTGAAGTACCGGAAACTAGGGACGATCAGGGCACTTAGCGCCTGGGGAAAAAAAAGGAATCAGGACACGATAATCAATGCCAGATGTCAAAGAGTCTTACATCACGTCTGCATGGAAAACTAGACTATAAAAGAACACTCAATGCCACGCAAAGATGTTCACGTAATGTTGTTCAATGGAGACATTACGTTGCAAAACAGTCTACCTTATGAGCCTCTCTCCCCTTTCTGGATTAAAAAAATGTACATATTGGGATTTTAAAAGTGTATAAATACACCTCAACATGTTACCCAGAGTGTTAACTGGGTTATGGTGTAGAGTTGCCAGATTTAGCAAATAAAAAATACAAAACATCCAATGAAATTTAAGTTTTAGATAAACGGCAAATATTTGTTTTTAGAACAAGCATGTTCATGCAATTATTTGTTGTTTATCTGAAATCCTAAATTAATGGGAAGTTCTGTAGTTTATCTGGCAGTGCCACATGGGGGAGTTTTCTTTGTTTACTTTTTTTTAAAATGATAAACACACTTTAATTTTGAAATAAAAAGGAGAACTTACTAGAGTTCTGCTTTGTGTAAGAAAGATGTGTGCAGGGTGGATTCCTGGATTCCCCCCAGAGCTAAGTTCCTTGAGGTAGAACATATTATCTTCACTCACTCAGGCCCAGGCCAGGATAGGAATTCACGACACGGGCTGAATGATGCTGACCCCTAGATGGCGCTGTGGGGCTAAGGGTCCAGATGGCCAGGGATCGCAGCATTAGGGAAGAAAGAGCAACATTACCTCCTTTGGGCCAGGGGGCTTGGGGATCCTTCTGTGCCAGGGGTGCAGGAAGAGCTGGATACAAAACTGGAACTCTGTTTCCAAAGCACACCCCTGGGCCTTTTTCCTCTGCAGAGCCCCCGAACTGCTGTGACTGTGGAAGAGCTGAACCAAGGTATCAGCCACCCATGCCCTCCTGTGTGCCCTGGCCCCTTCCTTCCCACGAGTCCCCAAGCTTCTCCTCATTGATTCAGTTCATATTCCTCCAGGGAATGAAAGGGTATCAGTCTGTGCCCTGAGACACCCAGCTGTCCGTGAGTAGATATCGGGAGAGAGATGGAAAATAGCTCCTGTCCTCAGGGAAGGGAGAATCTAGCTCCCAGGGAGAGAGGAATGAAGGATCTAGGGCCCGAGGATGGAGATGCTCAGAAATTGTAAATTGCTGACATAGCTGAGCTGGTGTCCACGCCTTGGCACAGCATGTGCTGAGCAAAGGAGACGTTCAGTAAACATCCTTTATCTAACCAGCACTCTGAGGCCCTAAGCTGTGCCCAGCACTGGGCTAGGCTCTGGGGATGAAGCCCCTTAGTGCTTCAGGGGATTATATTATGTTTTGGTGGGAGAGAGACAGCAATAAACAGGTAGAATAATGCCATGATTTCTTTTGGTGTTAAGCTAGAAGAAAATAACGCAAAGTTATCGGTTTCTATCTAAAGCTTTTTCCTTACTGGTCCAGGCTCATAGTGATGCACACAGAAGCGAAACTGGAGGAGGGGGCAGGGAGAGCTACTTCCAACCCCTGGCACAGCCAACCATGCTTGGGTCCCTCTTGGAGGGGCCTGGAGGAAAATATAGTTCTGGGAATCGCCAGAGTGATGAGATCCAGCTGGCTGGAAAGAAAAAGGTCCAAGAAGGAGGAAATTCAAGTCCCTGGGGCCTCTTTGGGTAGAACAGGCCAGGGGACAGCTCAGGGACAGCCCAGCAGGGAAGGGAGTGGATGCAGAGAATTAGAGAGAGAGAGAGAGAGAGAGAGAGAGAGCCTCAGTAGGGCAGGGATAGGGGAATATGATGGTTAATTTTATGTGTCAGATTGACTGGGCCATCATGCCCAGAAACTTGGTCAAATATTATTCTAGATGTTTCTATGAGGGTTTTTATGGGGGAATGGTGTAATATTCAAGTCAGCAAGTTTTTGAGTAAAATAGATTGCTCTCCCTAACCTAATATGGGTGGGCCACATCCAATCAGTTGAAGGTCTTAAGGGAAAAGACTGAGCTCCCTTGAGCTAGGGGGAATTTGTCAGCAGACTGCTTTTACACTTGAACGGCAGCATTGGTTCTTCCCTGGGTCTCTAGCCTGTTGGCTCACTGCTGATTTTGGACTTGCCAGTGTCTGTGATCACGTGCACTTCATTCTCTAAAATGAATCTGTCTCTCCTTATACACACATCCTATTCAATTTCTCTGGAGAACCTTGACTAATATAGGGAACCTCGGACCTTGGCTGAGGTTGGCAGACCTGAGAACTCCCTGAGACTTTCAACATTTACCAGGCATCTGCGGTGCGTTGAGCTCCCAGACACTGGGCATGGTGACTTTGAACATGGCTGCACCCGAAAGTCTAGAATTGGATGATGTGGGCCTGTCCCTGACATGGCTTTGGAAGGATATTTAGCCCAGAAGGAAGGAACTGGACCCGCGCAACGAGGTGAGATGGACAGCTCATCCTAGAATTCCTCTTGATGAGACTAATCTTCAGAAAAATACCTTAGAGTTACTTGGGGAAATGAGGCCCCCCTGGAAGCGACCACACCACTGCCCTCCTTCCATTTCTCCCTCAGCATCTTGATCCAGCCCCTGACCTGCCCAGCCTTGCACAGGCCCTGACCCATTCTAGAGGAGAGGAGATTTCTACCCGCTGTCAGGGAGCTTGTATTCAGGGTGGCTCATGAGATGGTTGGATGGCATCACTGACTCAATGGATGGGAGTTTGAGCAAGCTCCCGGGAGTTGGTGATGGACAGGGAGGTCTGAAGTGCTGCAGTCCATGTGGTCGCAAAGAGTCGGACACAACTGAGTGACTGAACTGAACTGACATTTGTGGGAATAACATCCAGTGAGTTGCCACACACACGCCCATAACTTAGGAAATCCAACTGAAAAGATCGGGATGAAGAAATTTTTAAAAAGTCTTGTTAATTCATGTCCTTCTTCCCACTCCCATTTTCAAATCAGATCCGCCCCCAGGGCAAGGGCAATTCTGCCTACAGTGCAAGGGGACAAGTTGGTTTTTGCTTTCGAGCTTCAAGTTCTGGCTCTTGGTGGTTTAAAAAAGGGGTCTTCGAGGGTGATTTTGGCTACAAGGATTTAAGCTTCTTGCTCTGACTTTTGAACTTTGCACTCATACCACCCCCACCCCCCACCCCAGCCACAGGAATCCGGGACGTCACAGAACCAGTTCAAGGCTTGTGTGAGAAGCCCTCAGCAGGATTAACGGCCAGATGAGTTTTCTCCTAAGCCTGGGGTCTGGCACAGAGTAGGCAACCAGCAAATGTTTGTCAAGGGGTTTAAACAAGATCGATTCCCAAGCTCGTGGAGTCTGATGGAAGGCGACACAGCTGGGGCCTGGGGTGGCCGGCAGAGAGACCTCAAGGCAGGGGGGTTTGGAGGCAGGCCTGAAGAGAGTTCCGTCTGCGTGCTGGGAAGGGGCTTGGGGCCCACCAGCATTTCCCAGAATGCCTTCTGTTTTCTTCTTGACAAGCGGTGAGACCCTGAGGGAGTTATGGGTTTCTCAGCGCAGTTGTAGTATGAGTGGTCCTCACCACAAGGCCCCAGAGCCAAGTCAGAAAGAAAGCGAGGCAAACCACTGCCTCTCCTCTCCCATCTTCTGTGAAAGTCTCACGCCGCTGTGGGTTGAATGGGGGCCCCCAAAGAGACATCCACCTTATAATTCTGGGGACCCGTAAATATGACCTTATTTGGGAAAAGGGACCTTGCAGACATAATTGAAGATCTTGAGATGAAGAGACCTGTGGGAGCCTTATCTTGATGGACCCTAAATCCAACGCCAAGTGTCTTTATTAGAGACACACAGAGGACAGACATGCGGCAGAGAAGGCGTGGGAAGACAGAGGCTGAGATTGGAGGGTTGCTGCCACGGGCCAGGGGGGTGCCTAGAGTCCCCAGAGGCTGGAGGACGCAGGAACACAAACAGCCTTAGCGTTTTTGGAGGGAGTGTGGCCCTGCTGGCACCTTGATTCTGGCTTTCTGGTGAGAGCATACATTTCCGTTGTTTTGAGCCACTGACTCCATGGCAATTTGTTGCAGGAGCCCCAGGAAATGAAAACAGATTCCAACCCCACAGTTCCTGCTCATTCCAGAGGGTTTGTATTTCTAGGATGCTTCGCCCACGCTTGCTTGTTTTGCCGTGTTTTGCCCTGTTTTGTTCCATGTCCACCTGGAAGTGAGGCTTAGTCCCTTTGTTTCATTCCGAGTAACAGGGCACTTGCACGAAGAGTTTCTTGTTTTTAGGAAACTGTCGGTTATGGGGTTGGGGAAAGGAGGGTAGCAGAGGAAGGTTCCAGTCTCCAGGGTGATCCTGGGTAAATAAAATGTTCTCTAACCTTTGCAAAGCAAATCATAACATCTCTGCGGTGGCCAGGCCTCAGAGGCAGAATCGTGTCTATGACCGTGTGTGTGTTTATGTGTGTATGAAACAGAGTTTGTATTTGCCTGTTGTATTTGTATTGAGCGGTTCTTCTGTCCCCATCCTAGTTTCCAGGAGAGAAAGGCAAGGCACCCTCCTGGCTAGCGAGCCAAGGGCTTGTCCCCTGGAATGAGGGATGCTGCCCAGAATCTGCTTCTGAGGACAAAGGAGAGCGGAGAAACAGGAGCCTGCACAGAACTCAAGACTTGTTCTTCTGTGTTCTTCGAGGAGTGGCCGAGGTTTCTGGAGGAGCGGGGCAGGCTCTGGCCACACACGGCTTCCGTGACTCCACACAGACCCAGAGCACAGCTAGGCCTCTCTTCCGTGTGGCTGTCGTGCACCTCCCTCCACTGGGGCCGCTCCCGGATGTCCTGTGAGGGCCACCGCCATCTATCCGCTTATACAAGCCAACCCTCCTGCTCATCGTTCCCCAAATCCACCCCATCCCCAGAGCCTGCCGGTTGTAGCTCCTGCTTGTCATTCGACTGTCACCCGGGCAGTTCCCCCATTGCCAACTCTGCTGGCACCGTGTTCCTCCCGCTCAAGGCATTTGTGGTGGTTGCAGTTTGCCTGTGAACTTTGGGAGGGCTGGGACCATGGCTGCTCTTTCATCGGGGTGTCCCTAGTGCCCCAAATAATGCCTGGTGCTCAGGAAATACTTGTCAAATAATTGAGTGAATGAAGGAACAAACACAGTTTTGAGCCAAAAGAGGGCTGGAAAGGCCAGGGCTCCTGCCCTAGCACAGCCTGAAGTCTGCTTAGGAAGAGCCCCAGGGTCCTAGGTGAAAAGAAAGGGGAGAACCCCTGCTGTGGTAGGGGGACCTCCTCTCCCACCCATGCTCAGAGCTGGGACCAGCCAGAGGCCTCACAGGCCCTGGAGCTTGCAGGGTGGGTCTCTCCATCCCAGGGCTCTTCTACCTGTATTTGCCAGGTATGTTTTCCATTCATTAAACTTTTCCAGGAGTACATCAAGGCTGTATATTGTCACTCTGCTACTCACTCTTGAGAGTCCCTTGGACTGCAAGGAGATCCAACCAGTCCATCCTAAAGGAAATCAGTCCTGAATATTCATTGGAAGGACTGATGCTGAAGCTGAAGCTTCAATGCTTTGGCCCCCTGATTCGAAGAACTGACTCATTTGAAAAGACCCTGATGCTGGGAAAGATTGAAGGCAGGAGGAGAAGGGGAAGACAGAGGATGAGATAGTTGGATGGTATCACTGACTCAATGGACATGAGTTTGAGTAAATTCTGGGAGTTGGTGATGGACAGGGAGGCCTGGTGTGCTGCAGTCCATGGGGTCGCAAAGAGTCAAACACAACTGAGCTACTGAACTGAACTGAAACTTTTCCACTGAATGCTGGGTTCATGGTGTCTGTAAATGGTGAGAGTTTTACCAGGTGCTTAGTGGGGCCGAGGGTGTTCAAGGAACGTGAAATACAGACCCTTCCATCTTTTAGGAAGATATAAGAGGGTTAGTCTATCGTAATTTAGGAAGCCTTTCTAAACTGTGTGGGTGGCAGACCCCCTTGGGTCTGGCAGCAAGCCTGATCACAGCCTTCTCTGTCTGCTCTGCAATTCCCTCCCGACCCCAACATTTTATTTTGAAATTGTCAAATCTACAGACAAGTCGAGTATCATGAACAGCCTTATACCATCCCCTGGATTCTCCAACGGTTAATGTTTTGCTATATTTGCTTTCTCTTTCTCCCCTTCTCTGTTTATCTTATGTACTTTTATTTTGCTGAACAATTTGAAAGTAAGTTGCTGACTTTTTGACACTTCACTTCTGAATATCTCAACATCTCCTAATAAGGATGTTCTCCCACGAAACCGCAATACCATTATCATCACTGTAACAGCATCCAATATACCATCCGTATTCAGATCTCTAGAGTTGTCTACCAACAGCAGTTTAAAAAAATTGTAACATATTTGGCTGCACCAGGTCTTAGTTTCAGCATTCGAGACCTTTAGATGTGCCCTGTGAACTTCTTAGCTGAGGTGCACAAACTCTTAGCTGTGGCACGTGAGATCTAGTTCCCTGATTAGGGATCGAACCCATGCTTCCTGCATTTGGAGCGTGGAGTCTTGGCCACTGGACCCCAGGGAACCTCACAACAAATGTCTTTTATAGCTGGATTTTTTTCCCCTATCCAGGATCCAATCAAAGTTCACATATGATATTTGGTTATGTCCCTTTAGTGTCTCTTAATCTAAAACAGTCTCTCCACTTCCAGCTGTTTTACTGCTATTTGTCTTTGTGACATTGGTTTTTCTGGAGAGTCTCAGCCAGTTGTCTTGTCGGATGTGCCACATGGTGGATTAATCTGGTGATTTACTCGTGGTTAGATTCAGGTTTAGTATTTGGGGCAGGAATACTACCTCGGTGATCGTCACGTTTCTCATTGCATCACACTGGTGGGCAAACGTCGTCGTGTCGAGCACTCTTGGTGATGCTGAATTTGATCACCAAGCCTCTCTCCACTTTGTAATTAGTAAGTGACTTATGGGATTGTCACATGGGCAGAGGATCAACTGAATATCTAGTTCACCCAGTAGTTTAGCAATCGTTGATGAGACTTGCCTGAACCGAGTACTACAAACAAAAGTGCTGGGTTTTCATTCTTTTATTAATTCTCTATTTATTAGCTGGCATTTTTCTGTAAGAATCCTCCCCCTTCCCCCACCCCACCGCCCCACCACCCACCTGCCTTTTACTTTTTTCTTCTAAACATCACTGCAGATTTTTAAAACAGTGTTATAATTCAATAATATTGTTATTCATTTTGATGTTCACATTGTCCCACACAGCCTCTAGGTCAGAGCCTGAATCCTTTTGACACAATCACATTTATCTTGTGTACTTTTTTTTGCTTTCTGGCACGGCAAGATATTCCAGGCTCACATTGTACATTTTCAACCCCAGACTTAGAATGAACCATTTCTTCAAAGAGTCCTTGTTCCTGGTTCCCTCAGTAGTGAATAATACACAGGAAACAAGAACTTACTGTTATGTGTGTTCACTGCTACAGGAGTGCAGTCACTTCTGGGCCCAATAGTGAACGATCCAGGAAAAGTTAAAAAAAAACAAAAATCAAGAACAACATGAGTTCAAACTGATGTTTCCACCCCAAATTTAATCTCATATGGTTTTTCTTTAACTTCTTTTTTTAAAAAATTTATATTTATTTATTTTTGTTTGCCCTGGGTCTTTGTTGCTGCGTGTGGGCTTTCTCTAGCTGCAGCGATGGCGGGCTGTTCTTTCCTGTAGTGAACGGACTTCTCATTGCTGTGGCTTCTCTTGTCGCAGTGACTTCTTCTGTGGAGCACAGCATCTAGGCTCGTGGGTTTCAGTAGCTGTGGCTCGGGGACTCTAGAGTGTGGGCTTGGTAGTTGTGGCACCGAGCCCAGTTGCTTCGCAGCATGTGGAATCTTCCCGGACCAGGGATCCAACTCGTGTCCCTTGCCTTGGCAGGCAGATTCCTA
Organism: Bos grunniens; assembly: GCF_055505025.1. NCBI lineage: Eukaryota > Metazoa > Chordata > Mammalia > Artiodactyla > Bovidae > Bos > Bos grunniens. The sequence goes on from NC_141166.1 coordinate 18,021,008, forward strand.
TCCACTGTGCCACTAGGAAAGTCCGCCTTTAACTTCTTTTACTTATTATTAGTATCTTTTTTCTCTTACAGTAAAATATGTATTTGTTTAATACTATGTAACTCATAAAAGTTTCAGAGCTACAAGACTAGTATGACAACTAACCATACACCTACTAAGTAAAGTTGACCCTTGAACAACATGGCAGTTAGGGACACCCACTCTCTGCCCCAAATCCGTGTATAACTTGTTGTCAGCCTCTGTGTCTATGTTTCTGCATCTGTAGATTCAAGGGACCGAGGATTGTGTAGTACTGCGATACTACTCAGTGAAAAAAATCTGTATGCTGGTGGACCCATGTAGTTCAAACCCATGGTGTTCAAGGGTTAGCTGTACAAGAATTTTTCTGCCTTTGCTTTTCTTCTTAGAACAATTAGAGTACTTGAATCAATTCCTTTTGTGTGGCCATATCAGTTTGTTCCTGTTTGCAGTCCATGATAGAATTGCTTTATCCCATCCTTTTAAAGTTAATTTTTAGACTACGTAAAACATTTATATGGTTCAAAGTTGAAATGATATAAAAAGGTATATAAGACAATTCTCACTGCCATCCCCAGTCCTGCTACATTGCCCCCTCCCACCTCCATAGTTAACCCTTTTTGTTAGTTTCTCTTACACTACCTGTGTTTCTTACACGAAAACAAAACAGAGTCTTATTCTCTCCTCTTCCTTATACAAAAGACAGTATAATATATATCTCCTCTTTTTTCATATTACCCTGAGTTTTGTTACCCATTTAAACAGACCGCTGGTGTTCCCTGTAATTTCTTCCGGTTTTGGAATATTCTGCCTCACGTGGAATCCTTGGAGTGTTGATTTTTGTCTCATCTGTTGATGTTGGATATGTGGGAGGACCAAATGTGATACCCTTGATGCCAGGGCATGGGAATGCCTGCAATCTCCTGGGGCTGGCACGGCCTCCAGCTACTGAGACTGCCGCGAAGGCAGGAGGGCAAAGGTCACGCTGACCTCTCCTCTCCAGCATCCAGTCCTCAAGTGTTTCTTGAGAGGTGGCTGGCTTTGGGACTGGGTGGGGAGGAGGGTCTCTAACACTAGAGTTGTGGGAAGAGAAGCAGCTTTTGTGAAAAACACTTGCCTTAGTCAACGTGCCCCCACAAAAAATTGAGGTAAATGTCACAACATAGAATTCAACACGTTAACCATTTCAAAGTGCACATCTAGTGGCTTTCAGAACATCCACAGTGCTTCGTAACCACATTTTCATCACCCCCAGAGGAAACCTCCTACCCATTTAGCAGTCACTCCCTGTCTGCCTTCCCCCATAGCATCTGGCGAGATCATTAATTTGCCTTCTGTCTCTATGGATAACTTGCCTATTCTTGACATTTCAGGTAAATGGAATCATAAAATATATGCCCTTCGTGTCTGGCTTCTTTTACTTTGCATGTTTTCAAGTTTCATCTGTGTCGCAGATGTTTCAGTAATTTATTCTTTTTTTATGACTAAATAGTTTGTGAAAGAAAAATCTTGCCTGCTAAATCAGTAAACAAAGGATGTGGCAACCATCAAGCCATTAAAGGCCCCCGTTTCTCCCTCTCCCCAGTGGTGAGCGCTTAGGGAACTCAGGGTGGAGACTGACAGCCATGCCCTGCCAAGCCCTCAGCCACTGCAGCCCCCTCTGTTGGTGTACCCTGAGGGGGTGTAGGCTGGGCAGAACGGGACACTGGCCTAGGATGGCTAGGGTGCATACCAAAGGAATAGTTTCAGTGAGCCCAGACTCCCGCATCTTCCCATACATAGTGCTAGTCGCTCACTCGTGTCTGACTCTTTGCGACCCCATGGACTGTAAACCTCCAGACCCCTCTGTCCATAGGATTTCCCAGGCAAGTATACTGGAGTGAGTTGCCATTCCCTTCTCCAGGGGATCTTCCTGACACAGGGATCAAACCCTGATCTCTTGCATTGCAGTCAGATTCTTTACTGTCTGAGCCACCAAGGAAGTCCATATATAGAAAAGTGCTAAATTCCTTAAGATGTCTGATTTTCTTTAATTACCTTTTGAAGTTCTGACTACCTGGTCTTTATTGCAAAAGCTCCTGTATATCTCAACTTTTCCCTTACCCATTTGGAGCAGTCCCTCCGAGCTATCTGAGATGCCATGTCCCTGGCTTAAGTCCTTAGGTTTGTCTGCCAAAAACCCCCCATAATTTTCAACTTGGCTGTGTATTTTTTTTTTTTTTTCCATTGACAAGTTGTCATATAGATATACTACAGCCCACTAGCTGCTTATCAGCTGATAAGTGGACTTCCCTGGTGGCTCAATGGTAAAGAATGTGCCTGCAATGCAGGAGATACGGGTTTGATCCCTGGGTCTGGGAAGATACCCTGGAGAAGAAAATGGCAACTCAGTCCAGTATTCTTGCCCGGAAAATCCCATGGACAGAGAAGCCTGAAGGGCTACGGTCCATAAGGTTGCAAAAGAGTCAGACTTGACTTAGTGACTGAACAACAACAAAATCGTCACTGCTTCTACCTTTCGGCCATTGTGAACAGTGCTGGTATGAATATTCTTATACAAGTCTCTGAACCTCTATTTTCAATTCTTTTGGGTATATTCCAAGGAATAGAATTGCTGGGCCATGTAGTAAACTCTGTTTCTAATTCTTTGAGGAATCACCATGCTGTCTTCTGCCACAGCTGCTCTATTCTACATTCTAGCAGCAGTGAGATCAAAGCTGTATGAGGCTTCCAGTTTCTCCGAATCCTTCCCAACACTTGTCAATTTCTGTGTTCTTGATTCTAGTGACCCTAGTGGGTGTGAAGCAGCCCAAGTAGACACTTTTTGACAGAAGCTTGAGATGTCACTTTATGTGTTAATGTTACCCTTTAGTTTCATGAGGCTGTTTACAGCTTCCATTTTCCTGTAAGTAATATTAGTCTTTGTTACCCTTATATTAAGTTGGTGATCGCAGGGATTCACAGCCATCGGAGAAGAATCTTAGTATATATTAAGCCTGATGTCAGACTTCTCTTGTGGCTCAGTCTGTAAAGAATATACCTGCAAAGCAGGAGACCCAGGTTCCATCCCTGGGTCAGGAAGATCCCCTGAAGAAGGAAATGACAACCCACTCCAGTATTCTTGCCATGGACAGAGGAGTCTGGTGGGCCACAGTCTATGGGGGTCTCTAGAGTCGGACGACTTAGTGACTAAACCACCACAAACATGATGTTAGCTTAATGTTTGCAAAAAAAAAAAAAAAGAAAATTGAAGAAACCAACTTTTCATAGCATATTGCCACGCTCACAATGTGCTACAGTAAAACAGAAATCATTTTATTAACTTGGGGGGGAAGGGTGTGAAATACTTAACAGAGACAGGCGACCTTTAGGACTCGTTTAAAATCTACAGCGATAATGTGTGAGCAAGGTCACCTGGCCCAGGCCTGCAGTATCCAGGCATCTTGATAAAACCACATGAATAGGGGAATAACCTTCTCACGACCAGCTACCCCAGGGGAGTTTTTCAGCCAGACATCTACTGTGCTGCTCAGAACCTTAGTGACACGGAGGCCAGGCTCTGGGTCTGGGGGACCCCTGTGAGTCAGAGCCCGAGACTGGGGAGTGTTAGCATTACCACTTCCTTTATATGAAGAAGACTCAGGAGAATGTCAGTTCCTACCATCGCCATGAATCAATCAGATTCTTCCTCCACGCCCTTGACAAACTCCTGAAAAAAACAAGGTGCCTGCCCAAGGAATGTACATAGGGGAGGTCCAAGGTAGTTTTCCTATGGCTCATAAATGAATTTACTCATGACTATTTCTCGGGGTTGTCAGCCAAGCAGATGTCAATAACATTCATTCAGTAGTCTAGGTCTTAGCTCATGTTATCCTCACGTCAAGTAAAGTACCACGAAGTTTGGAAGCGGAGAGATTCCATCTGATGGGTCAGAAAAGCCTGGACAGATGAGGGGGCATTTGCGGGAAGCCTACTTTAAAGATGGGTGGGATTGGGATGGAAGAAGACATGGGGAGAAAGGGTGGGGACAGAGGCAGAAAGGTCCAGGGGTGTCCCACATACATGTCCTGATGGCTGAGCCTGGAGCCCGAGGTGAGTGTCCCAGAGCAGAATGGGCTTCTGGAATAAAACCACAAATCAGAAATGTACCCAAAAGTAATTGTGGCAATTTTATTTTAAAAGTTTAGTGGCCAAATGTAAAAAGCTGGAGGTTATGGAACAGGCATAATTATTTCTTAGCACTGTGAGCTGTAAGATTTCTTCCATAGTTAACTCTCCTGAATATTTGCCAGACTGAAAACACAGTCAATTTCAACTTAGATAGAAGCAGGGTGTTTTAGTAGCTGGGTTACCCAGGAAAGTTACGTTCACCTTAGGGTCCAGATGTAGTTATTAAAAGCATGTACTCTCACAGCCCCAAATGTCCCAGTTTGGACATGATATCGGCACTCTATTTATCATGGATTATTACTACTATTAATTTTTAAAAATGTGGTAAAATACACACAACATAAAGTTTTAAGTGTACAGTTCAGTGGCCTTAAATATATTCTCACTGTTTTGTAATCATTACTACCATCCACCTCCAGAACTTTTTTCATCTTGCAAAACTGAAACTCTTTGTTCATTAAATATTTACTCCCGATTTCTCACTCCCCGCCAGCCCCAGGCAACCACCATTCTACTTTCTCTCTATGAATTTGACTATACTAGGCATCTCACATAACTGTAATCACGTAGTGTTTGTCTTTTTGTGACTGGCTTGTTTCACTTAGCGTAACGTATTTTCTTTCTTTTTGCCCAAGCTGCTTGGCTTGTGGGATCTTAATTCGCTGACTAGAGATCAAACCTGTGTCCCTGCTATAGAAAGGCAAAGCCCTCACCACTGGATAGGGAATTCTCGGCACAATACTTTTCAAGATTCATCCATGTTCTAGTGTGTGTCATAGTTTCCTTCCTTTTAAAGGCTGAATAATAAATCTTTCATTGTCTATGATACATATACTACATTTTGTTTATCCATTTACTCACACGTAGATGGATGTTCAAGTTGCATCTTTTGGCTCTTCTAAATAATGCTGCTATGAAAGTGGGTGTTCAAATGTCTGTTGTGTCTCTGCTTTCAATTCTGTGCAACTCCAGAAGTGGGATTGCTGGATCATATGATTTTTTCTGTGTCTAATTCTTTGAGGAATTGCGATACTGCTTCCAATAGTGACTGCACCATTTTACCAGCAGTCAACAGCTGTTCCAGTTTCTCCATATCCTCACCAACTCTAGTTATTCTCCGTTTTTGTTTTTAAATCGTAGTCATCCTACTGAGTGTGAAGTGACTATCTCAGTGCAAATGAAATCGATTGCATTTTCCTATTGATGAGTGCTGTTGAGCATCTTTTCATATGCTTTTTGGCCAGTTGTACACTTTCTTTGGAGAAATGTCTATTCAAGTCTTTTACCCCTTTTTTTTTTTTTGCTGGTTTCAGGTTTTATTTTAGAGTTTATGAAATTCCTGTGCCATCCATGAGCTTTTACTCATGTTTGCATATAATCTCCATGTTTCAAAATTAAAGCCAATGGATTGATGGTAGCTGTCTGGTATCCATTTTAAGATCTGATTGTTTTGTATAAATGATACATAGGGATAAGAAAGAAGAAAAATTCTATAGCACACAATAAAGGAAACCTAAGAATAGGGATTAGAAAACAGTAAAGGTTTTTTTTTTAATTTAAAGGTTTATTTATAAAATTTCCCACTTGATGGGGCCTTATTTTTGTATGCTGATGAAGAACTGCACAAATGAAAGTTAATAGAGTTAAAATCAGCTTGCCTACCCATCCATAGTACTGTATGGATGCAAGAGTTGGACCATAAACAAGGCTGAGAAGGAAAAGACTCTTGAGAGCTCCTGGACAGCAAGGAGATCAACCCAGTCAATCCCAAAGGAAATCAGCCCTGAGTATTCACTGATGCTGAAGCTGAAGCTCCAATACTCTGGCCACCTAATGCAAAGAACTGACTCACTGGAAGAGACCCTGATGCTGGAAAAGACTGAGGTCAGGAGGAGAAAGGGGTAACAGAGAATGAGATGGTTGGATGCCATCACCGAATCAATGGACATGAGTTTGAGCAAGCTTTGGGAGATACTGAAGGACAGGGAAGCCTAGCGTGCTGCAGTCCAAAGAGTCGGACACGACTTGAGTGACTGAACAACAGCAACCCATAGTGGAAGCAGGTTCTTGGAAGTTATAATTTAAGGTACCCCAAAAAGTTGGAAATAAAACAAATTTAAACAGTAAAGTACCCTGTGAAATGCCAAAAAAAAAAAATCAGGTTATTAAAAGGAAGTTCAAAAGAGAGGGGATATATGTGTAGCTGATTCATTTTGCTGTACAGTAGAAACTAACACAACATTGAAAAGCAAGTATACGCTAATAAATACTCATTTAAAAGTAAATAAAATTGGGTTGTTTATTTTTTATTTCTATTTTTTGAGTTTTAGGAGTTCTTTGTATATTCTGGATATTAATCTCTTATTTTATATGTCATGGATTTTGCTTTATATGATTTTGGAACATAGAATCCCCAAATTCGGTTTGTACTTGAATGACTCATAGTCTAAACATATAATTCAATTGCATAACTACAATTTAGAATGCCAACTTAAAAGTTATTTAGTTTAATGTTACAAATGGTAGTACATCATTTTTACAAAGATTAGAATTATGATAAAATCTAATCTCTATTATTCTGCTTAAATAGTCTCCCTTAAATCTTTATATTACATGTTATATTATAAAGGATCCATTATTTTTCTTAAATTTATCTGGCTAACACATTCCCTCTTAACCATCAATTTACTTCCTGATTTATCTATTGGAAAGCTCTTAATAACTATTTTGTTAGATTTAAAAAAATGCCTTTCATAATCATCATTAATTCTTGCAGCATTTTACTCCTGCAATTGGTATAATTTTTTCCCCTTAAATATTTGGTAAAACTCATCAGTGAATCGTTTGGGCCTACTGCTTTCTTTGTTTTGAAACCTTATTAATTATTGACTCAATTTCTTTGAATAGACCTATGCAGATTATCTACTTCTCTTTCTGCCAGTTTTGGTAGATTGTGCCCTTGAAGGAATTGGCCCATTTCCCTAAATTATCAAATCTGTGGGCATAGAGCTGCTCATATATTCCTTTATTATCCTTTTAACGTGCATGGGATCACTAGTGATTTTTATCTTCTCTCTTTGGTTATCCTGGCTAGAAGTTTACCAGTTTTACTAAATATTTCCTCCCAAACAAGCTTTTGGTTTTGTTGATTTTCTTGAATTTTTTTTTTTTTGGCCGTGCCAAGTGGCTTGTGGGATCTTAGTTCTCTGACCAGGGTTTGAACCCAGGTCCTCAGCAGGGAAAGAATGGAGTCCTTTTCCACTGAATCGCCAAGGAATCCTCAAATTCCTGTTTTCAATTTCATTGATTTCTGTTCCAAATTTTTATCATTTTCTTTTCTTTTGCTTACTTGAGATTTATATTGCTCATTTTTTCCTGTAGTTTCTTCAGGTGGAGGCTTAGATATTTTAGATCTTTTTTCTCTTCTAATACATGCATTCAATGCTATAAATTCCCCTCAAAGCACTGTTTTTGCTGCATCCCACTAATTTTGATCTTTTATTTTCATATTCACTTAAAATATTTAAAAAATATTTTCAAAATAATTTTTTCTTAGCAACTTCTTTGATTCTTATGTCATTTAAAAAAGCTTCAATATTTGGGGATTCTGCAGCCATCTTTCTGTTTATTTTTAGCAATTGTATTAACTTCTAGTTTCAATCCATTATGGTCTGACAATATAACTTACATAATTTCTATCCTTTTAAACTTCTTTAGATCTGTTTTATGGCCCAGAACATGATCTGTTTTGGTAAATTTTCCATGTGAGTTTGAAAATAATGTGTATTCTGCTGTTGTTGGATGAAGTATTCTACAAATGCCAGTTAGATGTAGTTGAGTGGTGCTGTTTAGTTCAACAGTTGAACTGAACTTTTGAATTCAATTCAACAATTGAGTTGAATTCAGTAACAGTGCTCACTGATTTTTTTTTTTTTTTTTGCCTGCTGAATTTGTCAACTATGGATAGAAGAGTGTTAAAATCCTCAGCTACTGTATTTAACTCTTTTTGTGACTGGCCTATTTCACTGAGCATGTCCTTAAAGTTCATTCCTGTCATAGCATATGTCAGAATTTCCATCTTTTTAAAGGCTTCCATCTCTTTAGCTTTAATTTATCTGTATCTTTATATTGAAAAAAATTTTTAGATAATATATAGTTGGGTCTTCAGTTTTCATTCCAATCCCAAAGAAAGGCAATGCCAAAGAATGCTCAAACTACTGCAAAACTGCACTCATCTCACATGCTAGTAAAGTAATGCTCAAAATTCTCCAAGCCAGGCTTCAGCAATACATGAACCGTGAACTTCCTGATGTTCAAGCTGGTTTTAGAAAAGGCAGAGGAACCAGAGATCAAATAGCTAACATCCGCCGGATCATCAAAAAAGCAAGGGAATTCCAGAAAAACATCTATTTCTGCTTTATTGACTATGCCAAAGCCTTTGACTGTGTGGATCACAATAAACTGTGGAAGATTCAGAAAGAGATGGGAATACCAGACCACCTGACCTGCCTCTTGAGAAATCTGTATGCAGGTCAGGAAGCAACAGTTAGAACTGGACATGGAACAACAGACTGGTTCCAAATAGGAAAAGGAGTACATCAAGGCTGTATATTGTCACCCTGCTTATTTAACTTATATGCAAAGTACATCATGAGAAACGCTGGATTGGAAGAAACACAAACTGGAATCAAGATTGCCAGGAGAAATATCAATAACCTCAGATATGCAGATGACACCACCCTTATGGCAGAAAGTGAAGAGGAACTCAAAAGCCTCTTGATGAGAGTGAAAGAGGAGAGTGAAAAAGTTGGCTTAAAGCTCAACATTCAGAAAACGAAGATCATGGCATCTGGTCCCATCACTTCATGGGAAATAGATGGGGAAACAGTGGAAACAGTGTTGAACTTTATTTTTCTGGGCTCCAAAATCACTGCAGATGGTGACTGCAGCCATGAAATTAAAAGACGCTTACTCCTTGGAAGGAAGGTTATGACCAACCTAGATAGCATATTGAAAAGCAGAGACATTACTTTGCCAACAAAGGTCCGTCTAGTCAAGGCTATGGTTTTTCCTGTGGTCATGTACAGATGTGAGAGTTGGACTGTGAAGAAGGCTGAGCACCGAAGAATTGATGCTTTTGAACTGTGGTGTTGGAGAAGACTCTTGAGAGTCCCTTGGACTGCAAGGAGATCCAACCAGTCCATTCTGAAGGAGATCAGCCCTGGGATTTCTTTGGAAGGACTGATGCTAAAGCTGAAACTCCAGTACTTTGGCCACCTCATGAGAAGAGTTGACTCATTGGAAAAGACTCTGATGCTGGGAGGGATTGGGGGCAGGAGGAGAAGGAAATGACAGAGGATGAGATGGCTGGATGGCATCACTGACTCGATGGACGTGAGTCTGAGTGAACTCCGGGAGTTGGTGATGGACAGGGAGGCCTGGCGTGCTGCGATTCATGGGGTTGCAAAGAGTCGGACACAACTGAGCGACTGAACTGAACTGAACTGAGTTGGGTCTTGCTTTTGTATCCACTATGACCATCTCTGTCTTTTATTAGGTCTATCTAGACCATTCACATTTAAGTAATTATTGATAAATTGTATTGCTATCTGCCATGTTTGTAATCGTTTTCTATTCATTGCACTTGTTCTTTGTTTCTTTTTAAAACTCTATGCTATTTTTCTACCTTCTCTGGCTTTGAGTATTTTAAATTATTTTATTTTCTCTCCTCTCAGTGTATCAATTATACTTTTTTTTTTTTTAAATTTATTTGGCTGTGCCAGGATTTGTTGCAGCACAGGGGATCTTTTTTAGTTGTGGCATTTGGGATCTATTTCCCTGACCAGGGATCAAAACTGGGCTCCCTGCTTTGGGTGCATGGAGTTTTAGCCACTGGACCACGAGGGAAGTCCCTCAATTACACTTCTCTCCATGGTTGTCCTACAGATTGCAACAGACATTTACAACAAATCCAAGTCCACTTTCAATTAGTACTGTATAAATTCACTGGTAGTGCAGTTGCTTATAATGGAGGGTTCCCAGGTCCTCTCTCCTGTCTCTTATAATATTGTTGTTAATCATTTTACTTATCCACAAGCTGTAACCACCCAATGTATTGTTGTTATCATTGCTCTGAACAATTATCCATTAGTTCAATTTAGATTAAGAAAAATAATTTTATTTTACTTTTATTTTTTCCTTCTCTGACATTTTTCCTTTATGTAAGTCTGAGTTTCCAGGTACATTGTTTACACTACTCAATTTGTGGGACTTTGTTATGGCACTCCTAGGAAATTAATATACTAAGGTATTGGGAGAAGGGAAATATTCTATAATCTTATGATTAAATCTCAGTGGTCTGGAGTTTCTAGACTTGACTTTCAGAAGCATATCTTGGCTTTTCTTTCTTTCCTCTTATATGAGACTAGAAGTTTGGAGGAGGCTGGAGCTGTCTCATTGAGCTTCTTCCAGGGCAGAAAATGCTCTGGTAAAGCAGTATTCCTTGATGGAGGATCTTTCTTAAGGAGAACAGAATGCTCCGGGCTTTCAAATTGGTTACATTCCCCCTGAGTATATTTTAAATGGTTACTTTTCTCCTCCCCTTCCTTAAGCACGTGGATTCTTTCCCTACTTTCACAGCGGGGAAACTGGTGGGGCTCCTAGAGATAAACCCCAGGAAAGTGTGGAATCCTTCCTTAAGACTGGAACCCCAACAGTTTTTAACTCTCAAGCTGGTCCACACTCAGCCTCCAGGAATTCATCAAATCATTTGTGTTCCTGCCAGTTGCTGGTTCCCGTGGCAGCTTCTGCTCCTGGTAAGTTGTGAGTCTCTTCTTTCCCTGGTATCTCCAGATTTCAGCTTGGTGGTTTATCCTGTGATCTCAGTTCTCCAATGAATCTAAGAAAAGTCGTTGATTTTTAGTTTGTTCAATTTTTTATCATGTGAGGATGGAGGAAAGACTTTCAAGTCTTTACATATTAAGAGCTGTGTTATGGTGGCTTTTTGTTATTCAGACTTGTACATGTTTTAGTATTGTGATTCAATCTACTAATTCTTCTTTTTGTCTTTTTAAAAGCATCCCCCTCCCCACTCCCCCACTGAAGACTATAAAGAAACAGATATGGAACAACAAAAATAAAAAACCTGAGAAAGTTAGGTAGGTCTAGAATCTTATAAAGAGCGATGACTTTCTGGTCTGTGATTCTGACTTCTCTTCTAGAAATTTCTTGAAACCTAAGTTACTTCTCCTGCATCTGACCTTGGTGGCTGATCACTGCTCTTATTCTGCTGCCAAACTTTTCTTATCTTGTCCTTCTCAAAAATGGTTTCTTGTGTGCTTCCTTGTCTTGCTGTTACTTTGTAGACAATTTGAGGTCCAAGGCTCAGTCTTCTCTGTCTTTGATAGCTGCCTGCAGTCTTGCACAAAGCCAGTCTGTGATTAGGACTCTGGGAAAGTGTACCCTTAGTTGAACTGGATTCTTTCTGCCAGCTGGTTTGGTGTCGAGTGAGTCATGGGTTCAATGACCTCTTACTAGCACAGATGCCGACGAGTGCACTCATGTGCCCACCCCATGAGCCTGGCTGTATAAGGGACAGATGACCCCCAGGAAGAGCTTTTATGAATTTGACAGCTACAAATTTGCCCAACTCATCAAAGATGTTCATTATAGAAAACTTGGGAAATACAACTAAGCACAAAGAGGAAAATAAAAATGACCTATAATCCTGTGGTCATTATTTTGGTACGATTGCTCTGGCCTTTTTACTACACAGTGCTAACAATCAGGGGTAAGGAAGATGAGTGCCCTAGGAATCAACAAAAATCAAGGATCACCATTGCTGTGATTGTCATATATGTATACAAAAAAGGATAACAATGGTTTAGGAGTGAGAATGGGCAGGAACATAGCTTTTCAGTCATTGTGTTTAGTGCAAAGCCCAATCCTATCACCTTGGGTAAATTGCTTCTTTGTGTTTCAGTTTCCTCATCTGCAAAATGAAACTAATACCATCTACCTTCGAGGTTCCTTGGGAGTAATTAAATGATCAATGTACCTAAAACACTTAACACAGTACTGGGAACAGGTTTTCAGTAAGTAGAGGAATTGGACGGAAAGAAGGGTGAGGGTGAGAAGACGGAAGTGGAGTTGTGTCGAGGAAACAGTATGTTGAATTCACCATTGTGCTTCCAGTGGAAGATTACCTGCTGTTTTAAATGTGATTTATCACAGATAGATCTATATTCCAGCTTGTCTTCACAGAAAAATGCTGGCTAATAAATAAAGGATGATAGAATTAGATAATCACCATTTTGCCAAGACCTCTGTAATAACCAATCCAATTAATATCATCAGTAGATGCTAAAGTCATTAGGTAAAGGGCTGTGGAGTACAGGATAGTTGCATAGTACAGAGTATTACTTTACAGATTTTCTGTTGATTACAGTGGAGAGACATTCTTGCCAAAAATAGTTAATCTGAGTTACATACTAAGGAAGCAAACTGGGGAAGAGTTCAAAAGGCTCTTAAAAAAATGTCAGTGTCATGAAAGATGAGAAAGGTCAAGGGACAGCTTTAGATGAAAATATTTATTAAACAGTCAAATGCAATGTGAGAAACTTGAATGGATGTAGGATAATAATTTTTTAAACTAGATATAAAAACATTTTGGAAATGATTGGGAAAATTTGAATAAGAAATGTGGATTAGAGAAAATTATTGTGTCCATGTTAAATTTCTTAAGTGTGATGATGGTATCATGGTTATATAAGAGAATATCCTCTGTTAATAGATGCAGGTGAAATATTTAGGGGTAAAAGTGACCTTATGTTTGCAACTTACTTTCAAGTGGTTCAGCAAAAAGTTGTATATATGTACAAATATGTGTTTATGTGTGTACATATATGTGTGTGTGTGTGTGTATGCGTGTGTGTGTGTGTTGCTCAGTTGCTCCAACTCTTTGTGGCCTCATGGACTGTAGCCTGCCAGGCTCCACTGTCCATGGAATTCTCCGGGCAAGAATACTGTAATGGGTAGCCATTCCCTTCTCCAGAGGATCTCCCAACCTGGTGATTGAACCCAGGTCTCCTGCATTGCAGGCAGATTCTTTACCGTCTGAGCCACCAGGAAAGCCCATATATGTATGTAAGTAGAGTTACATACACAAATAGATACATATTATATATATATATAATTGTTAAAGGGTAAATGGGTAATTATTTGTCTTTCAACTTTTCTGCAAGTTTGATCTTTTAAAAAATAAAAATTGGTGTAAAACCCAGCTTTCAGACGAATGCTAGAACACGATCTCCCACCAGCCTAGACACTGGAACTCTCTCATAAGGAGAATTAGAGATCTGCTGGCTTAAAGACACTGGTATGTTTTTCTGGCTGCATTTTACTATACACACACACACACACACACACACACACACACACACACACACACACCTCCTTTATGGACATCTGGTCTACCAAAGGGATGTGTAATCATTCTCTTATGCTTGCTTTGTATTCAGTTATAGCTGTAAGAAAATTTCCACTGATCTGACATTTAACAGGCCCATGAGTAGTGATACTACTAATGTGGTACTAAATTTAGATAGGACTGTCTTGAACAAGCCCAAGAGAAAGTACAGCGAGAAAGAGCCTGTGTTTAGGTTTGGGGATTTTGCAGTTTTCTGAGGAGAACAGGAGTCTGTATGGAAACCACTTTCTTTTCTAAAAACATCTGATCCATTGTTACACGTGCTCATGACAAGAACTGAGACCTGTCATCACATCAGGGAAACATAGAAAATAGAATGTTAAGACCTTTTTACCAGGTGATCCCCAAAGAAATAACAAGTAATCAACGTCCAGCGCAGTGTGGTTTGAATCGTTTTATGTAATTTCAATAGGGGACTGTGAACTAGTCTTTTCTTTGCCTCTCAAAGCACGTGGAGATTATTATTGCACAAAGAAGATAAATATGAGTTGGGATGCCAGCTCCTGGGGAGAGAGGAAATTACTGTCACATGGTAAATGGATAAGAATACTGGTGCGTGTGCATGCATGCTAAGTTGCTTTGACTCTTTGCTACCCTATGGACTGTAGCCTGCTGAGCTCCTCTGTCCATGGGATTCTCCAGGCAAGAGTACTAAAGTGGGTTGCCATGCCCTCCTCCAGGGGATCTTCCCAATCCAGGGATTGAACCAGCGATTGAAACTGAGTCTCTTGCATCTCCTGCATTGGCAGGCGGATTCTTTAACACTAGCACCATCTGGGAAGCCCAAGAATAGTGGGGGAATTTCAAAAAATGAAATCGTCACTAATTTGCAGTTGCATCAGGGGATGGCCCATAAGTTTCTCTTCACCTGCCGATACCAATTGTTTGATGTGGACTGCACAGAGGTCTGTGCTAAGAAAGATTCCTGATTTAGGGAGAAGAAGGCAGTAATTGATTAATGATGTCTCTGTTGTGATTTTTTGTAAGGGTGTAATGGTATGCATATCACATTTGCTGTCTTTGAATTCTCATCACAAACTAAATTGGATGCTTGAAAAACATAAAGTTTTCAAAAAAGCATTTATTAAAGTAATGATTATAATAATAATCAATGTTAAGCACTTACAATGGGCCAGACAGGAATCTAGGTGCTTTGTATGGATTAACTCATTTAATCCTCACCATTTGATGATCTAAATACTTTAGATCATTATCATTCCCATGGGCTTCCCAGGTGGCGCTAGTGTTAAAAAAAAAACCCCACCTGCCAATGCAGGAGACCTAAGAGACATGGGTTTGATCTCTGGAAGATCCCCTGGAAGAATGCATGGCAACCCACTCCAGTATTCTTGCCTGGAGAATTCACATGGACATAGAAGCCTGACTGGCTACAGTCCACAGAGTTGCAAAGAGTCAGACACAATTGAAGCTTGCTTTGTATTCAGTTTTGCTTTATAGCTGTGAGAAAATTTCCACTGACCTGACATTTAACGGGCCCATGAGTAGTGATGCTACTAACTGTGTCTGACTCTTAGGGTCCAGGCCAGCCACAGATGCACCCCATCTCCAACGATTTTTTGTGTGTGTGTCAAGAACAAATAGGTTGAGAGATGTTGTCTGTGCATAGAAACTATCAGGAAGTTTCTGCCAATGATGTGGAAAGAAGAGAAAACTGTTATCTAAAAGCTAAGTTTTATTTCTTCAATTTACATCAATGTAATTGACAAAAAAAAAAAAAAAAATCCTTGGAGCCAGGGGTGCTCCTGTTGCTAGCCTGGAGCCTAAGATGGCTCTGGGTATCCATCTGGGAGGCAGGCTTTGGGTTCTCCTCTCTATCCCAGCAGACTGCAGTTGCCCAGCTCCTCATACCCAGGGGTATGCTGCCTCTTGTGGCTTAGGGGATCTTAGTTCTCCAACCAGGGACCAAATCCAGGCCCTTGGCAGAGGGCTTTGCTGGTGGCTCAGATGGTAAAGAATCTGCCTGCAATGTGGGAGACTCAGGTTCAATCCCTGGGCCAGGAAGATCCCCTAGAAAAGGGAATGGCAACCCACTCCAGTGTTCTTGCCTGGAGAATCTCATGGACGGAGGAGCCTGGTGTGCTACAACCCGTGGGGTCACAAAGAGTCAGACATGACTGAGCAACTAACACTTTCACTTGGCAGTGAAAGCGTGAAGTCCTAATTACTGGACCACCAGGGAATTCCCGTGAACGCTAAGTTGTAAAATCAATAGATAATGGACCATGAGAGAGTTAAGCCAAGTCCAAAGGGCTCCTGAGCCAGAGCAAGGGCTTGAGTTGTCATTGCAGAAACACTGAAAAAGAACTGTTAAGGCTGAAGGCTGAGGCCTTGGCAGTGCCAGCAACACTGTCAGGGGGTAGGATTGAGGGCACCAGGCCCGAGGATACACACAGCCCACGTGGCACAGGTGGCAGCTACTGTGCATGTGACGTGGGGCTGTGTAGTGGGGGCTGTGAAACATTTGACTCAATTTGCTCAGAAGCCTTCTGGTTATGATCTGGCTTTCGGGGTATCATGGTTCGAGAGAGATAGGATCCAGATAATCTGCAGCTAGTGGCCTGCTGCCTCAGGAGCTGTGGTTCTAAAAATGAGCTTGGCTAATGTAAGTGCACTCCCTGTTCTTCTTGTTCAGTCGCTAAGTCATGTCCAACCCACCCAATAGCCTCCAAGACCAAGGACCTGTGCTGGGAATTCCCCGGGGGGGAGTGGTTCCAGGAGACTTGGGGGACTGCCAACCTGTCCTTCCTGGCTGTGTGCAGATTCACTTTCCAGGCTCATGGTCTTTGATGAGGTCTGTTCGGAGTATCTGTATCCTGGATGTTTCCAGCCTCCCCGATTCCTGGCTAACCCTGCTTCTTTATGCCCTATTATAATCCCAGGGACTCAGGCTGTGCAGACTATTACCAACAGTAAGTTGTCTGGATAGTGTCTGGAAGCTGTTAGTTTCCTGTGGCTGCTGTAACAAAAGACCATGTATTGAGTGATCAAACCAGTCAGTGCTAAAGGAAATCAACCCTGAAAATTCACTGGAAGGACTGATGTTGAAGCTGAAGCTCCAGTACTTTGGCAACTTCATGCGAAGAGCCAACTCATTGGAAAAGACCCTGGTACTGGGAAAGGTTGAGAGCAAGAGGAGAAGGGGATGACAGAGGATGAGAGATGGCTGGATGGCATCACTGACTCAACAGACATGAGTTTGAGCAAACTCCAGGAGATGATGAAGGACAGGGAAGCCTGGAATGCTGCAGTCCATGGGGTCGGAAAGAGTCAGGCATGACTGAGTGAACAGCTGCGAGTGGTTCCAGGAGGCCTGGGGGCCTGCCAGCCTGCTCTTTCTGGTTGCGCACAGATTCACAGTTTCCAGGCTCGTGGTCTTTGATGAGGTCTGTTCTATGTATCCCAGAGGTTTCCAGCCTCTAGGTTTTCCTGGCTAATCCTGCCCCTTAATGCCCTATTACAACCCCAGGGGCCCAGGCTGTGCGCAGGTTCCCTTCTCCCTATGCTGTCTGGAAGCTATATTAGCTTCCTGTGACAGCTGTAACAAATGACCATGTATTGAGTGGTTTAAAGCAGCACACTTTTTTTTTTTTTTTGCTATGTCACATGGCTCGTGGAATCTTAGTTCCCTGATCAGGGATCAAACTGGGGGCCCAGCAGTGAGAGCACTCAGTCCTTGCCACTGGACCACCAGGGAATTCCTAACAACACACACTGATTATCTTGCAGGTCTGTAGGATTGAAGTGCAACACAAGTCTCACTGGGCTGAACGCAAGAGACTGGCAGGGCTGCATTCCTTTTGGAGGCTCCAGGGACAGCCTCTTTACTTGACTTTTGCAGCTTCTCAAGGCTACTCTGCCCAAGGCCTGGCCTCCTTGGCCCGCCCCTTCATCGTCAAAGCCGGCAACAGTGTGTTGGGCCCCTCTCCTATCACTGCCCCCACCCCTGGCTTTCTCTCCTGTCTTTTCCTTCTACTTTTACGAACTCTTGTAAAAATTTTATCGCGCGCACCTGGAAAATCTAGGATAATCTCCCAGTTTTGGGGGCCGTTGGTCAGCAGCCTTAATCCCATGTGTGCATTTGTCTTCCGTTGTGTCAGACTCTTGGTGCCCCATGGACAGTAGCCCACCAGGCTCCTTTTCCATGAAATTTTCCAGGCAAGAATATTGGAGTGGTTTGCCATTTCCTTCTCCAGGGGATCTTTCCAGCCCAGGGATCAAACCTGTGTCTCGAGTCTCCTGCGTTGGCAGACAGGTTTTTTTTTTTTTTTTTTTTTAACTACTTTGCCACCTGGGAAGCCCTCAATTCATCAGTAACCTTAATTCCCCTTGCCATGTCCCCCTAACGTTCACAAGTTCTGGGAATTAGGACGTGGACATCACTGTGGCAGCCATGATCTAGCCGACTCTAGGAGGCCTGAGGAAGGCTCCAGGTCCCACAAAACCTTCCTGGTTGCTGCTGGTTCCTTAGCCAGCATCTCTCCTTCTTCACCTCTGGCCACCTCAGAACTAGCTTCTCTGGGGTGAGCATTCTCCCTGAGCCACTGCCCTGCAAGTGTGGGCCCAGGCATTGCCCTAATTCCCCAAAGCCCAGTTGAAACAGGATAAAGAAGTCATTGTAACAGCTGACACAAGAAGTCCTCTTGGCCAAGGAACCATCTCGACAACTGTTGGGGCAGAAGGTGGGACTTAAGGGTGTGGGTGTCAGCAGGAACTTGAGCCACAACACAGAGGCTTCAAGTGCTGTGGGAGGTTGGGGTGGAGAGAGAGAGAAAGTTGAGAAGGCTGTGAGAGGAGCCTGCCAAAAAGAGGCTGGGCAAAAGAGCCTGCCATGTAGGGGCAAGCCTGAGGCCATTCCCCCACAACAGGGTTACTGTGGGCCCTATTAGTTGTGGATAAACTGAAATTTGTGCTTTGTGACATGAACTCTATAGTCTCCTTGCAGCCCCCAAATCTAAAGAACTCCCCAGAGAGAATGATACATATGTATGTATGACTGGGCCCCTCCACCATTCACCAACCGACACTATCACAACGTTGTTTGTTAATCGGCTATACCCTAATACAAAATAAAAAGTTAAAAAAAAAAAATCCCCAGAGATTCCTGATTACCCGGGGGCAGGGAGGCTTGTTGGAGCTCTAGGAAGAGACTGACAGCAAGGTGGCCAGAGGGTGTGGTGGAGACGTCAGCAAGCCCTGCCCAGGGTGCTCCCAGCAAACTTGGAAGCATTTTAGCTATCCTTCATCCATGAACAGGACATCCCGGGGACAGAGTCGGGGTGCTTTGTCCTTCCTCAGCTCCTTGAAGCCCAGGTGAGCCAATCTCATCAAGAGCTTGAAGCAGGGTGAGATTCCAGCTGACTCCTGGATCTCATACCTAAGCCCAGCTGTAGCTTTTAATCACGTTGCTGCTGCTGCTGCTGCTAAGTTGCTTCAGTGTCTGACTCTATGCGACCCCATAGACGGCAGCCCACCAGGCTTCCCCGTCCCTGGGATTCTCCAGGCAAGAACACTGGAGTGGGTTGCCGTTTCCTTTCCAATGCATGAAAGTGAAAAGTGAAAGTGAAGTCGCTCAGTCATGTCTGACTCTAGCGACCCCATGGACTGCAGCCTACCAGGCTCCTCCTTCCATGGGATTTTCTAGGCAAAAGTACTGGAGTGGGGTGCCATTGCCTTAATGGTTTAAGAGTAACAGGAGTGTTCAGATACGAATTCAAAGTGATCACCAGGTTTGCCAGCAGCTGGCACCCAAGTGGTGCCTCCCTCGGGCTCCCTGTTCTCTGCAGACCCTGCACTCCGGAGAATTTGCCTTTGGCCATGTTGTTTCTGGGCTTCCCTGACAGCTCAGATGGTAAAGAATCTGCCTGCAATGCAGGAGACTCGGGTTTGATCCCTGGGTGGAGAAGATCCCCTGGAGAAGGAGATGGCTACCCACTCCAGTATTCTGGCCTGGAGAATTCCATGGACAGAGGAGCCTGGTGGGCTACAGTCCACGGGGTTGCAAAGAGTCGGACACAACTGAGTGACTAACACTTTCACTTCCATGTTTTTTCTGCCTAAAGTATGGTAACCCCTCCCTCCCCAATTTAATCTTCTCTGGGTTGAATAAAAGGGGAAAAAATACCTTCTTGCTCTTAGTTCTCAATTCCAAATTGCAAGTGACACAAAGCTGACCTGATAAACATTATATTCTGGGTCAAAATGTAGGCTATTTTTAGGACTCTTGATCAGTATGGCCACTTTGCATTTTAGAAACTGAATGAAAATGTCCTTCCTCCCTGGACTTCTGCCAGCGCTAAGAACTGCCATTTAATAAACCTCTGCCAATTTGATAGGGAAAAAAATCTCATTTTTGGTTTCAGTTCTTTGACTACGTGTGAAGAGGTGTTTTAAAAATATACACATTACTTCTTTTGACCGGGATGAGTAATAATGCAAAGCCCATTTCAAATGTCACTAAATCTTTAGATGTCAGAAAAAATTTCAGTTCATATGAAGAAGGGGTGGTGTCATTAGATGTGCAACTTTTAATTATGGGAATTGAGTTGGCATAAGGGGGAAGGAGAGGGCTTCCCAGGTGGCGCCAGTGGTAAAGAACCTGTCTGCCAATGCAGGAGACGTGGTTCGATCCCCGGGTCAGGAAGATCCCCTGGAGGAAGACATGGCAACCACTCCAGTATTCTTGCCTGGAGAATCCCATGGACAGAAGAGCCTGGCAGGCTACAGTCCATGGAATAGCAGAGTCAGACGCGACTGAAGCGACTTAGCATGCACTCAGGCAAGAGGAAAGGAGAAAAAAAGCAAAAAGCAGGGTAAAATGAAAAGGCAAGGGGAGAAGGAGTAAAAGTTGTGAAGATGAGATTCTTTTTTAAATATAGCATTTATTTGCATGTTGTTCCAGGTGCCTTGTAAGGGAGATAGGCTAGTAGGAGGTGGTTGAAATGAGTCCCACTCAGCTGACCCTGAACTCTGCCACATCGTGTCCAGGCCAGTGGTTCTCAAACTATGACCTTAGGAACACTTTACACTATTAAAAAGTTATTAAGAAGCAAAAATAAACAAATGGGACCTAATTAAACTTGAAAGCTTCTGCACAACAAAGGAAACTATTAGCAAGGTGAAAAGACAGCCTTCAGAATGGGAGAAAATAATAGCAAATGAAGCAACTGACAAACAACTAATCTCAAAAATATACAAGCAACTCCTACAGCTCAATTCCAGAAAAATAAATGACACAATCAAAAAATGGGCCAAAGAACTAAATAGACATTTCTCCAAAGAAGACATACAGATGGCTAACAAACACATGAAAAGATGCTCAACATCACTCATTATCAGAGAAATGCAGATCAAAACCACAATGAGGTACCATTTCATGCCAGTCAGAATGGCTGCGATCCAAAAGTCTACAAGCAATAAATGTTGGAGAGGGTGTGGAGAAAAGGCAACCCTCTTACACTGTTGGTGGGAATGCAAACTAGTACAGCCACTATGGAGAACAGTGTGGAGATTCCTTAAAAAACTGGAAATAGAACTGCCTTATGATCCAGCAATCCCACTGCTGGGCATACACACTGAGGAAACCAGAAGGGAAAGAGACACGTGTACCCCAATGTTCATCGCAGCACTGTTTATAATAGACAGGACATGGAAGCAACCTAGATGCCCATCAGCAGATGAATGGATAAGAAAGCTGTGGTACATATACACAATGGAGTATTACTCAGCCATTAAAAAGAATACATTTGAATCAGTTCTAATGAGGTGGATGAAACTGGAGCCTGTTATACAGAGTGAAGTAAGCCAGAAAGAAAAACACCAATACAGTATACTAACGCATATATATGGAATTTAGAAAGATGGTAACAATAACCCTGTATACGAGACAGCAAAAGAGACACTGATGTATAGAACAGTCTTTCGGACTCTGTGGGAGAGGGAAAGGGTGGGAAGATCTGGGAGAATGACATTGAAACATGTATAATGTCATATATGAAACGAGTCGCCAGTCCAGGTTCGATGCACGATACTGGATGCTTGGGGCTGGTGCACTGGGACGACCCAGAGGGATGGTATGGGGAGGGAGGAGGGAGGAGGGTTCAGGATGGGGAACACATGTATACCTGTGGCAGATTCATTTCAATATTTGGCAAAACCAATACAATATTGTAAATTAAAAAAAATTAAATCAGAAAAAATAAAAAAATTTAAAAATAGAAATTAAAAAAAAAAAAAGAACCGGACAGGGAAAACAGACCGGTTCAAAATTGGGAAAGGAGTATGTCAAGGCTGTATATTGTCACTCTGTTACTCCTGTTTATTGAAGAATCAACTGTAATGTTTAATAAAGATAAATTTTATGGCAAAAAAAAAAGTTATTAAGGACCCTCCAAAGCTTTCATTTATGTAGACTGTATCTATCAGTATTTATATTAGAAATTTAAAATTTAAATGTTTA
The DNA here is from genome assembly GCF_055505025.1 of Bos grunniens. Classification (NCBI taxonomy): domain Eukaryota; kingdom Metazoa; phylum Chordata; class Mammalia; order Artiodactyla; family Bovidae; genus Bos; species Bos grunniens. The sequence continues at coordinate 18,043,159 of NC_141166.1, forward strand.
CATAACATTTTTATGAAAAACAATTTTATTTTCCAAAACAAAAATATTAGTGAGGAGAGGCATTATTTTTACAGGTTCCTAAATCTGTCTAATATCTGACTTAATAAGATGATTGACTTTTCCTTTCTGCTCTGTGTTTAATCTGTTGTGATATCACATATCTTGTTTTCTCTGGAAAACTCTACTATACACTCATGAGAGGAAGTGTATGGAAAAAGCTAATAACATCTTAGTAATATTATAAAAATGGTTATGATTTTGTGAGTTCCCTGGAAGTTTCCCAGGATCTCTCTCCCCCAGGGGTGTCTGGACCACGCTTTGAGAACCGCTGATCCAGACAGCACGGACTGATACAAGCCTACTCCTCCTTCCCCAGAAAGGGATATCTAAAAATATATATCAAAGGCCATAAAAATATTAATGCCTTTGGGATGGACATGTACACACTGCTATATTTAAAATGGATATTGGATAAGGTCTAAACAATAATCCCCAAAGAAGGAAAATTGCCCAAATGATTTACAACTGGAGAATGGTTAAATAAATGCTGGTATATCCACTTGGTAGGATACTTAGTGGTTCAAAAATGACAATCATTGAGAATTCGCTGGCTGTTCAGTGGTTAGAATTCTGCATCTCCACTGCAGGGGGCCCAGGTTCCATCCCTGGTCAGGGAACTAAGATCTAGCATGATGTGTGGTGGTATGGCCAAAAATAAAAAAGGAAAAAATATATATATCATTATGGAGGGAGTGGCCAAGATGGTGGAGTAGGAAGATCTTGAGCTCATCTCCTCCCACAGGCACACCAAAATGATCACTACTTCCAGAGCAAGTATCAGTGAGAATGATGAAGATTTTCCATGACTAGAGATATAAAGAAGGAACCAACACGAGATGAGTAGGAGGAGCAGAGACATGGTAAAGTCAAGACTCATATCCCCAGCTAGGTGAACCACAAACAGGAGGGTAATTACAATTGCAGGGGTTCTCCTCAAGGAGTGAGGCATTCAAGTCACACATCAAGCTCCCCAGCCCGGAGGTCCTGAATCGGGAAGATGAGGCCCCAGAATTTCTGACTTTTTGGCCAGCAGGGATTGGGTATGGGAGAGCTGGGAGGCTAGAGGAAACAGATTCTGCTCTTAAAGAGTACATACAAAATCCCATATACTCTGAGACCCAGCAGAGGCAGTAGTTTGAAAGGAGTCTGGATCACACTCACTTGTTGATCTTGGAGAAGCAGAAAGCAACTGGGACTGGGACTCACTCCCCTTAGCCATATAGATGCTGGCAGCAGCCATTTCTAGAGCTCAATCTATTATGAGGATGTTAGTGCAAAGGGCCATTTTGAGGTCTTTCCTTAAGCCTATTACCACTGGTGGCTTACCTGCCCATCAGTCAGCTGGTCCCAGTCCTGGGATGTCCCCTGCCCAGCCAGCCAGTCTCATGGAGATCTAGCCTCACCCACCAGTAGGACTGTACCAGCTGTGGACTGTCCCCACCCCCAGCCCTTTAGCCAGCTGCCCCAGGACCTGGCTCCACCCACTAGCAGGCCAGTTGCCCCAAGACCTGCTCCAGATCCCACAACCAGCCTCACCAGGGCTCCACCCAGCAACCCACCATCGACAGGCAGCCTCCACTTGAGGTAAGGCCTGGGAGCCAACTGGGCTTGGAGCCGGTCCCAACTGCCAGCAGACTCATTGTAGTCAGTCCTGCCACAATGGATGGGCCTGCACAGTCCACACAGAGGACACCTCTAGAGCATATAGCTCTGCTGACCAGAGGGGAGTGTGCTGCTGGGCCTCAAAGAGCATCTCCTACATAAGGTCACTTCTCCAAGACTGGGAAACATAACCAACCCACCTAGTATGTAAAAATAAAAATAGAGAATTAGGCAAAATTAGGTGACAGAGGAATATGTTCCAAATAAAAGAACAAGATAAAACCCCAGAAGAAGAACTAAGAAGAGTGAAAACAAGCAACCTACCCAATAATTAAAGGTAATGATAATACTAGAGCTCAGTGGACTCAGGGGAAGAATAGATGAACATAATGAGAAGTTTAATGATTAAGAATCAGAGTTGAACACAAAAGCTGAAAACAACAACAAAAAACACTAGAAGGGATCAACAATAGACTAGATGATACATTGGAATGGATCAGTGATCGGGAAGACAGAGTAGTGAAAATCAACCAAGCTGAACAGACAAAAGAATATTTAAAAACGAGGACAAGTTCAAGAGACCTCTAGGACACCATTAAGCACACTACTAATATTGACATTATAGAGGTCCCAGAAGGAAAGAAGAGAGGGAAAGGGGTAGAGACCTTATCATAAGATGAGTGATAGTTGCTCAGTCATGCTTGACTCTTTGCAACCCCATGGACTGTAGCCTGCCAGGCTCCTCTGTCCATGGAATTCTCCAGGCAAGATTACTGGAGTGGGTTGCCATTAACTTCCCTGACCTGGGAAAGGAAATAGACATCCTGGTCCAGGAAGCACAAAGTCCCAAATAAGATGAACCCAAAGACATTCACACCAAGACACATTGTAGTTAAAATGACAAAAATTAAAGTTAAAGAGAGAATCTTAAAAGCAATAAGGGAAAAATAGCACATTAAATACAAAGGAAAGTCCATAAGATCATCAGCAGACTTTTCAGCAGAAGGGAGAGGCATGATATATTTAACATGATGAGACAAAAAAAGCCTACAGCCCAAAATACTCTACCTAGCGAGGTTATAATTCTGATTTGAAGGACAGATAAAGAGTTTGTGTGTTTTGGAGAGAGATAAAGAGTTTTGCAGACAAGCAAAAGCCGAAAGTTCAGCACCACTATATAGGCTTTACAAAAAAAGTTAAAGGGATTTCTCTAAGTGGAAAAGAAGAGACCACAACTAGAAATATGAAAATTATGAGAGGAAAAATCACATTGGTAAGGAAAAATATACAGTAAAAGTAGTAGAGCAATCACTTAAAAAACTAGTAGGAATGTTAAAAAACAAAAGTAACAAAATCATCTATAACCAAATGATAGATAACTAAAGGATGCACAAACCAAAAAGATGTAAAATATGATAAAAATATTAAATGTAGTGGGGGTGTAAAAATTTAGGGTTGTTAGAATCATTAGAACTTAAGAGATTATCAACTTAAAATAATCATATATATATATATATATTTATTTTGAAATTAAAAGATATTTGCTCCTTGGAAGAAAAGCAATAACAAACCTAGACAGTGTATTAAAAAGCAGAGACATCACTTTGCTGACAAAGGTCCATATAGTCAAAACTACGGTTTTTCTAGTAGTCATGTACAGATGTAAGAGCTGGACCATAAAAAAGGCTGAGCACTGAAGAATTGATGTTTTCCAACTGTGGTGCTGGAGAAGACTCTTAAGAGTCCCTTGGGGAGCAAGGAGATCAAATCAGTCAATCCTAAAGGAAATCAGTCCTGAATATTCATTGGAAGGATTGATGCTGAAGCTGAACTTCCAATATTTTTGCCACTTGATGTGAAGAGCTAGCTCATTGGAAAAGACCCTGATGCTGGGAAAGATTGAGGGCAGGAGGATAAGGGGGCAACAGAGGATGAGATGGTTGGATGGCATCACCGACTCAATGGACATGAGTTGGAGCGAACTCCGGGAGATGGTGAAGGACAGGGAAGCTTGGAATGCTGCAGTCCATGGGGGTTGCAGAGTCAGACATGACTGAGTTGCAACAACTGAGTTGTTGTGACTGAACAACACCACAATATACATTGCTATATATATATATGTTGCTATATATATTCCTCATGGTAACCACAAACCAAAAATATATACTAGATACACATGTGAAAAAGACAAAGGAATCCAAACATAACACTAAAGATAGTCATCACTAAAGAGCAAAAGAAGAATGGAACAAAAAAGAACTACAAAAACTCAAAAACAACAAAATGGCAATACACGTATGAGTAATCACTTTGTTTTCTTAATTTTAATTTTTGGCCATGCCCCATGGCCTGCAGGATCTTAGTTCCCCAACTAGCAATTGAACCATACCCTTGGTAGTGAAAGCGTGGACTTCTAACCACTGGATGGCCAGTGGTTTTTTTTAGTTTTTTTTAGGAAATTAAGTAATTTCCTAATAATTACTTTAAATGTAAATGGACTAAATACTCCCATCAAGAGACAGAGTAACTGAGTAGATTAAAAGAGTAAGGTCTATATACTGCCTATAAGAGACACACTTTAGATCTAAAGACACACACAGCCTCAAAGTGAGGGAATGGAAAATGGAAACAAAGAGAAAAGCAATACTTATATCAGAAACATATACTTTAAAACAAAGACTATAACAAGAGACAAAGAAGGACATTGCAAAATAATAAAGGGATAGATTCAACAAGAAGATACAACACTTGTAAATATACACGCAATGAACATAGAAGCACTTAAATACATAAAGCAAGTATTAACAAACATAAAAGGAGATATTGATAGTAGCACAATAATAGCAAGGAACTTCAACACCCCACTTACATCAAGGATAGATCATACAGACAGAAAATCAGTAAGGAAGCACTGGTTTTACCTTAGAAATGATGGACTTAAAAGATACATATACAACATTCTCTCCCAGAGCAGCAGAAAAAAACATTCTTTTCAAAGGCACATAAAACATTCTCCAGGATAGATCACGTGGTAGGCCACAAAATAAGTCTCAGTAAATTTAAGAAGATTGTAATCGCATCTTTTCCAACCACAATGCTATGAGACTAGACATTAACTACAAGAAAAAGCTGCAAAAAACACAAATATGTGGAGGCTAAACCAATGGGTCACCGAATAAACCAAAGAGGAAATGAAATACATGGAGACAATGATTGAAAATCTAGAGGACACATCAAAAGCAGTTTTAAGATAGAAGTTTATAGCAAAAAAAAAGCCTACCTCAGGAAACAAGAAAATTATCAAATAAGCAACCTAAACTTACACCTAAATCAACTAGAGGAAGAACAAAAAAACCCAGAGGAAAGAAATCATAAAGATTAGAATAGAAATAAAGGAATAGAGTCAAAAAACAATAGAAAAGGAAATAGGGCTCAAATAAATAAATCAGAAATAAGAAAGAAGTTATTACTGACATGCCAGAAATATAAAGGATTATTAGAGAATACTACAAAGAACTATATGCCAATAAAATCGACAGCCTAGGAGAAATGAGCAAATATCTAAAATGTACAGTCTCCTGAGAATGAATCAGAAAGAAATAGAAAATATGAAGAGAATAATTACCAGTAGTGAAATTGAATCAGCTAAAAAAAAAGAAAGAAAACTACTAATAAACAGAAGTTCAGAGCATGATGGCTTCACATGAATTCTACCAAGTATTTACAGTAGAGTTAACACCTATCATTCTCAAGCTATCCCCCAAAGTGAAGAGGCAGGAACATGTCCAAACTCATTCTCTGAGGCCAGCATAGAATGATATCAGACAAAGGCCCCAAAAGGAAATGACTGGCCAATATCACTGATGAATGTAGTGGCAAAAAAAAATCTCCACAAATCATTAGCAAACCAATTCAACAATACATTAAAATAAAATTAAAAATAAAATAAAATAAAATAAAATTGGGTCAAAAAAAACATCATACACCACAATGGAGGGGGAATTACCCCAGAGATGCAAGGAAGGTTCAATATCTACAAATGAGTCAGCATAAAGAATAAAACCTATATGATCATCTCAAGAGATGCAGCAAAAGCTTTTGACAAATGTTGACATTCGCTTATGATAAAAACTCTCAACACAGTGGGTATAGAGGGACCATACTTCCATAAAATAAAGCCCATATAAGATAAACCTACATCTAACATCATAAACCATGGTGGAAAGCTGAAAGAATTTCCTCTAAGATCAGGAACAAGAGAAGGATGCTCACTCTTACAACTTTTATTCAATGTAGTATTGCAAGTCCTAGAAAATAAGGCACATAAAAGAAATACAAGAATTCAAATTGGAAAGGAAAAAGTTAAACTGTAAACATTTGCAGATGATATGATATTATAGACAAAAATCTTAAAGATGCCACAAAAAAGCTATCAGAATTAATAAATGAATTGAGCGAAGTTGTAAGTTACAAAATTAATATACAGAAATCTGTTGTGCCACTGTACATGGACAGCAAACTATCAGAAAGAGAAATTAGGGAAACAACCCCATTTGTAACTGCATCAAAAAGAATAAAATACTTAGGAATAAATCGACCAAGAAGATAAAAGACCTTTACTTGGAAAGCTATAAGAACTTAATACAAGATATTGAAGATGACACAAACAAATGGAAAGATACACCATGCTCACAGATCCAAAGAATTAATATTGTTAAAATGACCATATCACACAAGGCAATCTAGAGATTTAGTGTAATCTCAATCAAAATACCAGCGGCATTTTTTTTTACAGAACTAGGACAAAATATGCTAAAATTTGTATGGAAACAAAAAGAGTCCTTGGGCTGGAGAGCTGGGACGCAGAGACTCCACCTAGGCAGGACCAGGGACAGGTCTGGGTTTCAGGAAGCCCTCACTGGTAGCTGTGTGTAGGCTGTGAGAGACTTGGGGAGACTAGTTGAAGCTGAGCACAGTGGTGCTTAAAAGACAGCACTGAGGATGTTAAGTCTAGCAACAGACTCAGAGCTAGCTGGAAAGGACAGGGAGTATGGAATGGGTCCTATTCCCCACCCCCAACTGAAAATTCAACCAAACCTTTAATTGCACCTTGCAGCCTAAATGCAATCTTCTATGGCCACGACTATGCACATGCTCTTTGACTGTATTCTTGCCCTTCA